>NC_132926.1:12033325-16860825 GCF_047675955.1 Chlorocebus sabaeus | reverse complement strand
CAAATGTAAAACCCCAAACTACAAAAACTCTGGAAGACAACCTAGGCGATACCATTCAGGATATAGGCACAGGCGAAGATTTCATGATTAAGATGCCAAAAGCAATCGCAACAAAAGCAAAACTTCAAATTAAACTAAAGTGCTTCTTCACAGCAAAAGAAACTGTTAACAGAGTAAACTTTGTTATAATTAAAAGTAAACTTTTAGGCCAGGCACGGTGGCTCACACCTGTAATCCCAGCCCTTTGGGAGGCCGAGGTGGCTGGATCACCTGAGGTCAGGAGTTCAAGACCAGCATGACCAATATGGTGAAACTCAGTCTCTACTAAAAGCACTAAAATTAGGGCTGGGCACCGTGGCTTATGCCTGTAATTCCAACACTTTGGGAGACCAAGGCAGGTGGATCACCTGAGGTCAGGAGTTCAAGACCAGCCTGGCTAACATGGTGAAATCCTGTCTCTACAAAAAATACAAAAATTAGCCGACATTATGTCAGGTGCCTGTAATCCCAGCTACTTGGGACGCTGAGGCGAGAGAATTGCTTGAACCCAGGAGGTGGAGGTTGCAGTGAGCTGAGATTGCTCCACTACACTACAGTCTGGGCGACAGAGCAAGACTCCATCTCAAAAAAGACACACACACACACACACACACACATTAGTTGAGTGTGGTGGTGTGTGCTTGTAATCTCAACTACTCGGGAGGCTGAGGCAGGAGAATCGCTTGAACATGGGAGGTGGAGGTTGTAGTGAGCCAAGATTGCGCCATTTCATTCCAGCCTAGATGCAAGAGCAAGACACCGTCTCAAAAAATAATAATAAAATAAATTAAAAGTAAACTTTTAGTTATATTAGTTATATTTCAGAGTAACCAGACAACTACAGAATGGGGATTTTTTTTTTTTTTTTTTTTGCAAACTATGCATCTGACAAAGGTCTAATATCCAGCATCTATAGGAACTTAAAACAAATTTACAAGAAACAACAAACAATCACATTAAAAAGCTGGCAAAGGACATGAAAAGACACTTTCAAAAGAAGACATACATGCAGCCAACAATCATATGAAAGAAAAGCCTCAACATTACTGATGATTAGAGAAATGCAAATCAAAAACCATAATGAGATACCATCTCACACCAGTTAGAATGGCTATATTAAAATGCCAAAAAATAACAGATGCTGGTGAGGTTGTGGAGAAAAAAGAACGTTTTTACACTGTTGGTGGGAGTGTAAATTAGTTCAACCATGGTGGAAGACAGTGTGGCAATTCCTCAAAGTCCTAAAGACAGAAATACCGTTTGACCCAGCAATCCCATTACTAAGCCTAACCCAATATAAATTGTTCTGTTATAAATATGCGTATGCATATATTCACATAGCAAAGACATGGAATTAACCTATATGCCTATCAATGATAGACTGGATAAAGAAGATGTGGTACATGTACACCATGGAATACTATACAGTCATAACGTAGAACAAGACCATATCCTTTGCAGGGACCCAGATGGAGCTGGAGGCCATTATCCCTGGCAGACAAATGCAGGAACAGAAAACCAAATACCACATATTCTCATTTACAAGTGAGAGCTCAATGATGAGAACACATGGACACATAGAGGGGAACAACACATACTGGGGCCTATTGGAGGGTAGCAGTTGGGAGGAGGGAGAGGGTCAGCAAAAATAACTATGGGTACTAGGCTTAATACCTGGGTGATGAAATAATCTGTACAACAGACCTGCAGGACACAAGTTTACCTATGTAACAAACCTGCACATGTACCCCTGAACATAAAATACAAATTAAAGAAAACAATTTTCTTTTTCTTTTTCTTTGATTTTTAACTGGTTATTTGGAGTGGTGTTGGTGTTATATTTTCCAAACTTTTGTTACATTTCTAGTTACCATTTTATTGGTGAATTTTCGTATCATTCCTTTCTGGTCAGAAAACGTATCTTGTATGATTTCAAACATTTGGACTTCATTGAGACGTGTTGCATGGCCAAGCATAGGCTCTATTTTGATTTCCCAAATACATCTGAAAATCTTACATATTTTGTACTTATTAAGTATACTGTTGTGCGTATCAGTTGTCACATTGTTAAAATATGATGCTCAATTTTCTTTACAGTAGTACTGATTTTTACATACGTTTTCTGTTATTTAGAAAGATGCACTAAAATTTCCTGTAGAATTACAGGTTTGTTTATCTTATCGTTAGTTCTGATAATTTTTTTCTTTTAAAGTTGTTATCAGGTACACACAAATTTGAGATTATTTTGTCTTCCTTTCCAGCTGACCTTTTATCATATTAAAATATCACTCTTTACCACTTAAAATTCTACGTGCTTTAAAGTCTACCTTGTCTATATTAATATCACCATATCAGCTTTCTTTTGGTTAATGTTTGCAAGATATAATTTTATCTATCTTAATATTTTGAACTTGTGTAGTTGTATTTCATGTATATTTCTTATCAACAGGGTATAATTATGTCTTATTTTTTAATTCAGTCTTATGGTTTCTGCTTTTTGATGTAATTAATGAATAAATTTATATTTACTGTCATTATTGATATAGTTGGAATTATTTCCTATATATCTGTAGTTTGTTCCCGTTCCTTTCTATGTCCTTTCTTGCCTCCTTTTATAACTGATCAAGTGTTTTTCATTTTATATGTTCTATTAACTTATAATTTTATATTTTGTGTTATTCTGTTATTGATTACCCTAGAAATTACCAGATGCATTTTCAACTTATAATACTCTATTCTAAATTAACACTTTCAATATTTCTACATAATGCAAGAATTTTACAAAAGGGAACCTGTTTCCCTTTTTTCTGTTGTTCATGCTCCCACGTTATTTTACTGGTGCAAATAATTTAGCCCCACAATGGGTTGCTAGCATTATTAATTTAAATGTTAGTATTATTTGAAGTGTTTTTACAATTTTACTCTGTTCAGTGGTATTCCTTTCTCCTTGTAATTTTGTGCATCTCTGTGACATCATGTTACATTCATCTGGAGAACTTCCCTCGTTATTTTTTTATAGGTTCATTGGTAACACGTTCTCTCAGATTATTTTAATATTAAAGTATTTTTATGACTTTTACTTCTAAAGAATAATTTAACATGATACAGAACTCTAGACTCACACTCTA
The DNA here is from genome assembly GCF_047675955.1 of Chlorocebus sabaeus. NCBI lineage: Eukaryota > Metazoa > Chordata > Mammalia > Primates > Cercopithecidae > Chlorocebus > Chlorocebus sabaeus. The sequence goes on along the minus strand of NC_132926.1, from coordinate 16,857,658 downwards.
TTTGTTTGTTTTTTGTCTCTTTATTGCTGTCATTTATTGTCATTTGGCTTCTACAGTTATGGTTGAGAAGCTTGCCTGGGGTCTTACTGTTGCTTCTTTGAACTAAAAATATATTTTTCTCTAGCTGCTAATATTTCACTTTGCTTTTGGTTTTCAGTAATTTGACTAAGACACACATAAATATGGTCATCTAGTTCTTTGTCCTCATTGGAGTTTGCTGTGCTTGAAAGTGTTGGCTGACATCTTTTATCAGTTTATCAGATATTTCTCAACCATTACCTTGAGCATAATTTATTTTGTTCTATATGTTTCTTACACTCTTTTCTGCTTTCTGATCTTTTATTTACCCCTTCTATGCACCTGTTTGGATTTTTTTTTATTTCCTTGAGTTCACTAGTCATACTTTTCTATGTGATTTTTTTGTGTGTTTTCAATTCTGGAATGTCATTTTTATTCTTTTTTATAGATTCCAATTCTCTTGATATTTTTATTAATTTTGTTATTTATTTATTTATTTATTTATTTAAGAGGGAGACTTACTCTGTCTCCCAGCCTGGAGTGCAGTGGTGTGATCTTGGCTCACTGCAACCTCTGGGTCAAGCGATTCTCTTGCCTCAGCCTCTCGAATAGCTTGTATTACAGGTGCACACCACCACACACAGCTAATTTCTATATTTTTAGTACAGACAGGGTTTCACCATGTTGGCAAGGCTGGTCTCGAACTCCTGACCTCAAGTGATCTCACCCAGCTTGGCCTCCTAAAGTACTGGGATTGTAGGCATGAGCCACCAAACCTGGCCTCATTTTGTTATTATATTCCTTGTATTGTTTAATATATTTGTAATAGGTGTTTTAAGTCCACATGAGTATAATGTACTATCTGAATTATCTGTGTCTTTATTGTTTATGTTAACATTTAAAAACTTTTTGGTCACATTTTCATTTCTCTTTGCATACCTTGTAATTTTTATTGCATTCAGGAAATTGTGTGGAAAAATCGTAGAAACTGCAGATTTTTTTTTCCCCCTCAAAGAGGGTTTATTTTTTCATCTGTTAGGTAGGCAGTGTGAAGGTCTAGTTACTCAATACAGTCAGGTGGGTCAGGTCTAAGTAGCAGTTTTAGTAAGCCTTAATTCACAACTGGTATGTCACTCATTTCTTGGGCATGTCCCTTCTAGACCCTTGATTGCAAGATTAACAGTTCTTTGTTTCTTCAACTCTGAAACATAGGAAGTGATCAGTTCTTTTTTTTAGAAGTCTTGAACCGAGCTCCTTAGCTTCCTATCCAGTACCTATTATATTTTTGCAAACATCTTGAAGGAGATCTAGCCTCAGGCAGACTCCCTCTGTCTTGTAGGACTTTGTCTCCTAAGGACTATTGTGGTGGTGATGATTTCCTTCTCCCTTTTAGATGTTTCTGGATAGCCCTCTAACTTTTCACGTTGCCTCAGGACTCAGCAGTGTTCAAATTAGGAAATACTCATGCTTTTGGAGCTTTGCTAGATTTCAACCTATCATGCGGTTCACCAGACCATCAGTACTTACCTGGGATTTCTTTCTCCCAGTTTAGTTGCTATGCCCAGCCCAAACCTATCTTCAACCTATAATTAGAATTTGCAAAGGTCAAAGAGCAATTTTCAGATTGCCTAGTAAGGGCTATTTCTTCTTTAAAACTTTTAGTGCATCAAGTCTTTGTTGTGTGTGTGTGTGTGTGTGTGTGTGTGTGTGTGTGTGTGTGTGTGTTTGTCTTCCCCCAGCCATCGGATCTATTTAAGCCTATGGTTACCAGTTTTCTTCCTGGTTCTTACCACGAGAGTGTTAGCCTGCACTGACCTACCCAGAAAGGCAAATCCCAGAATAATACTTTGTGGAGGTACATTATTTCTTTTGCTTAATCTCCAACTGTCAACTTACAAAGTATTTTAATTTATTTTTTAAAAACCTTATTCTTGTCTAGGTACAGTTTGGTTCTTATGCATATCTCGATACAGTTTGGAACTCACACATATAGAAGCATAAGTCTTTTATCTTGGTATTCACTCCAGATTCTCTGCTATATCATGCCCAGATAACACATTCCATTTTGTGTAAAATGTAATTTTCTGGAAAGCCTACCATTCATTTTACTATCTTTTGTGAGAGCAATGTGAAGTTTCAGAGGAACAAAAGTCCATGAAAAGAGCAGGGGAAATGCCCATTGAAAAGTGGTCGGATGAGATCGACTTTAAATGTGCAATAGTTCCAATGCCAGATTTCCTCCTAAGCATTGCCAATTGGCAGACACAGAAATCCTCACCTCCTCCCAGTGTTAAACTCAGCAGTCAAAAACTAGATGTAGTGGGAAGTGTTGATTTAACACCAGGGAAGAAACATGGTCTGATGCTAGCTTTAGTAAACATTTAAAAGAAGGTTTTTAAGAGTGTTAGCTTAAAAGGCAGACAGAAAGACAGAGAATAAGAGCAGAGGAACAAAGATGACAGAACCGTAGAAATGTGAGGAGAAGCTTCCTGACTGACAGGAGGACGAATGAAGCTTGGAATAATCTAGAGTAAAACTCCAGTTTAAATAATGTTTACATCGATTTGGGTCACATGAGATTACCAATGCGTCCACGCAAATATAGAGAAATACACATATATATGTACATGATCATGGTTTAATGTATTAAATAAATACATATGTGTATACATGTATGTAATGTGTATAGAAAGATATATTTCTTTATATATTCAAAAATGTATGTAGGAAACTATTTGTGTCTAGAAATGTTTTTGTTGTTCTTGTTCTTAGAAATGCAGAGAGAGTTATGCTTAATTCCGTTGAAGAATGACCTCTGTGTCCACAATTGTATTTGTTTTTATTTTAAAAATTACATCTGACACTTTGATGAGTACAGATAATTTTGGTGGATTTGATGATATAAATATTAATATGCCATAGATGTTGCCTTAAATAAACTTTTAGTCTATAAATGGGAAAAGGTAGGAAAGAAGATAATTAAAATACTGTATATAAACTATAATAGAATGAGGTAAAAATGTATCAAAAAATAAGAGAGTTTTGAAAGCTACTAAGAGAAATATATAACTGCTTTAAAGAGGAGGTGATGGCCGGGCGTGGTGGCTCACCCCTGTAATCCCAACACTTTAGGAGGTCAAGGCAGACAGATCACTTGAGGTCAGGAGTTCGACACTGGCCTGGCCAACATGGTGAAACCCCATCTCTACTAAAAATACAAAAATCAGCCAGGCGTGATGGCACACGCTTACAATACCGGTTGCTCCAGAGGCTGAAGTAGGAGAATCGCTTGAACCCAGGAGACCAAGGCTGCAGTGAGCCGAGATTGTGCCACTGCACTCCAGCCTGGGCAAGAGAGCAGGACTACGTCTCAAAAGAAACAAACTAACTAACTAACTAAGGAGGTGATATTCAGATTAGAGTTCAGTAATACAAATTAATGTCTAATGTATTCATGTCCCTCTCTTCCCTCCTTCATAAAAATCACTTCTAACATATACTGTTTAATACATTGCATGTAAATATATGATAAACTTATAATGTGGTCTGCTTGAGTATGTTTATTTTACCCTAATATTAGAATTACAATGGTCCCCTTATATAGTAAGCTGTTGTATCTAGTTATGTGAACTACACACTTTATCCTTCCTCAAAGTTGTCTTTGTTACTTTGGAAACTTTTATACACTATATTATTTTAGAAAAATGTGTTACCCTCTGTAAAATTCTGAGGATAGTTTCAGTAAAATTGCTGTGAATTTTATAGGTTGATGCATAAAATTGGACATCTGTATGATTTTGAGTCATACCATCTAAGAAAATGGTGTTTCCATTTATCTAATTGCACATTTTACTTCCATTTACTCATAAGTACATTATTATTTTGAAGCTTTATTATTATAAAAGTATTTCCTAATTGTTGGTGCTGGAGAAAAGAATTATACTAGCTTTTAAATATATTGATTATGTATCCAGAATCCTCAATGAAAACTCTTATTATTTGTAATGTTTTATGTGTAATTTCCCCTGGATAGCTATTAAATGATCATGAATTATTTTCTGTGAATAATGATGATTTTATTTATTCATTTCAATCTTCATACCTATTTACTTTTCATACTTTAGTCCAGACCAATGTTAAATTCAAAAAGAGATAGTGATATCCTTGTCTTGTATTAGATTTCAAGATGACGGATTAATCTTTCATTATTATATAAGATGCTTACTGCGGTTTTTTGGTAGATATCCTTTAGAAATTTTAATATATTTGCTTTATTTCTAGCTTTTATCTAGAAATTGTGTTAATCATAAATGATGAAAATTTATCATTTTTTTTCAACATCCATGGTATTAATGATCAGGTTTTTCTCCAGAGTAGATCTATTAATATCTACAGGATAGTATAATGTGAACCACTTCTATATTTCTTAGCTCTAATCTGCAAATGAGGAAAAAATACCTATAGTGACTTAAATCATGATATACAACATTCCAGGTTTAGCAAACAAGTGGCCAGGAATTGAATGTTTTACTTGAACTAAACTCACAGACTAAGACGTTTTAAGGCTTATAACAAATTTATTAATTGACAATATGATGTCTACCTTTTTCCTAGGCAATAAAACATAGCAAATTTAATATAGGTAAAACATAAAAGTTTTATTCTCCTTAACTGTGCTACATAAAGTCACAGAGAGTTGAGATTTAAGTCAGTGTATTTTACTGTGGATTTTATTTCAGCCTTTTGAAGAACCAGTGGTTGAATATCAATATCAATACAGGTATCAATACTCCCAGGATTAACAATAGTTTTTTATCTCTCCTAAAATAAGTTATTCACAACCTAAAGGCAGGGCTTTTTCCTCCTTGAATAAATTATTTTGTAATATGTTAATTCTGTTGTGGTTCCAGTCTGACTCCTTGGAAGACCATTTTAGCCCTTAATTAGCTTCCATATTGGGAGAGGGGTCAAATGTAATCTTTGAGGAAATGTCTGAAGTTCAAACTATTTCTTTTTTTTTTTTTTTTTTTTTTTTTGAGACGGAGTCTCGCTGTGTCTCCCACGCTGGAGGGCAGTGGTGCGATCTCGGCTCACTGCAAGCTCCGCCTCCCGGGTTTACACCATTCTCCTGCCCAGCCTCCCGGGTAGCTGGGACTACAGGTGCCCGCCACCTCGCCCGGCTAATTTTTTTTTGTATTTTTAGTAGAAACGGGGTTTCAATGTCTTAGCCAGGATGGTCTCAATCTCCTGACCTCATGATCTGGCCGCCTCGACCTCCCAAAGTGCTGGTAATACAGGTGTGAGCCACCTCACCCAGCCTAAAATTCAAGCTATTTCCATGAATAGAACTCCACCTGGGAATTTTGGGGGGAAAACTTCTGGGCAGTGTTCTAACTCCTTATTGTTTTCCTCTCTTTAAGAGGCTGCTTGTCAGTAGTCATAAAAGGACAAGTTTGTAGATAATCACTTGGAGTAAAGAGACTTTAAACATATTAATTGAAAGATGTCTGAATGAAACAACTGATCAAAACAGTTTGCCATCTCTGAAAACCCTTAATCAAACTTCTGCCCACCCTTGATTTTGGGATAATAAGACAAACTTAATTGAAGTATACAATAAAATTGGTTATTGATATCTGTAAACATTATCTCAGATAAATCCTGGGAAAACTAAAAGAACAATAATGACATAGTCTGTTTATAAGAATCTTTTGATGATTTTGGTTATTTAATTAAAAATAATTATTAAACAACATAGTGTATTAGTCTGTTCACACACTGCTATAAAGAATACCTGAGATTGGGTAGTTTTTTATGGAAACAAAGAGGTTTCATTGACTCACAGGTCCGCATGGCTGGGGAGGCCTCAGGAAACTTACAATCATGGTGGAAGGTGAAGAGGAAGCAACTGTCTTCTTCACAAGGAGGTAGGAGGAGAAGAGCAGAGGAAACTGCCATTTATAAAACCTTTAGATGTCATGAGAATTCACTCACTGTCATGAAAACAGCATGAGGGAAACTTTCCCCATGAACCAGTCACCTCTTACTAGATTCCTCCCTCAACACCTGGGGATTATAATTTGGATTATAATTTAAGATGATATTTGCGTGGGGACTCACAGCCAGACCGTATCACCCGGTATATTACTCCAGAATGTGAGCTCCTTGGGCATCATGGCCTTGTCTATCTTGTTTTTGTTGATGTTTTATACTCAATGTCAAGAACAGTGGCTGACACACAAGAGGACCTCAATAAACATATGTTTTAAAAATGAAACAATAAATTATATTCTTTTCATTTGTATTAGCCACTAGATTCTAAGTTCGAGTTTTTGTGCTTAGTGTCTTGCTTTCCTGAGACATTCACCAATAACATAGGCATAGTTTTCTTTCACATAACCACAGTGGGTGGGTACTTTCTATGTGATAGGCTCTGAGAATGGGCACTTTTATATTATCTCATTTAATGTTCTCAACAGCACTGTACTGGATACTACTGTTGTTTGCATTTTACAGATAATAAAGGCTAACAGAAGGTAAGTATTTAGCACATAGTGTGGTGGAAAAGCAATAGGGTCATACCTTGCATGCTTGCTTCTCTACTTTTTAAAACAGAGCTATTTAATCTGTGCTATACTACCTCCCTAAATCCCAATAATCTATTTACTATGATTTCTCAATGTCATGGAAAAGAATGGAGCTTACTGAATTAAAAAAAGTTCATGGTTTTTTTTTTCATTTAGCACCATTAATTTGGAATGTTAAACTGCTTTTAAATGCATCCATGAAAGTTTGCCAACTACCCGGAAGATAACAACATCAATAGCAAAACATACTTTTAATTCTAAGGTGTAATTTTGTTTTCCATTTTCACCACCGGCAGGAACCTGAAGAAGATAAGCATTTGCATTTGCATTTAAAAAATGTTGTCTCTAAATACATCTCTCATGCATCCCGTGATTCATTATTCATTCTTCAATTGTAAAATTGTAGGCAGTTTAGGGGAATGATGAAGATGATTTTGTGATGAAAGACATGATTCACTGAAAATAATATAACAAAGGGTCAGGAATTGGGCATAAGAGAAAAATGGCAATAGCCTGTTATTTCATTGTAGCATTTACTTCTGTCAAGAAGCTGGGTGATTAATTAAGACCTCGATCTTTTTCATTTTGAGATCATACAACCTCAAACCTACCCTTACATGTGTTATAGCATGTGCTTTTCCTCTCTGTTCCTTTGGATTGCAATTTCTTTAATGGAATTTCTGTTGAGCAATCACTGAACTCTGATATTTTATTCTCTTTTTAAATCAAAGTTTTAATTCTGGTCAGGTGGCTGTTCTTGGCAAGGAGAGGAAGAAGGCATGCCTTAGTTGTCAGAGCCTTTCTCTGAGAGTTCTAATTGACAAGGGAACTCTTTACAGGTGATTGAAGGAGTTCACTTTGTACGGAAAATCTGTAATATCTCTGTCACTTTCTGCATGCAGATGACAAGCCTCCACCAGCTTCAGAGCTTCATTTTCTCCAGCTTCAGGGACTTTTATGATTTCTATCCATTCAAATTGGTCCAAGCCAGTGAACTATTCCCATCTCTTCAGCCAGACCAATCTGCCCTTATCACAACAAAGGTGCTGGAAGCTTTGTGAATTACAAGCTGTTTCTCATGTTTATTGATGGATTGATATTTGGGAAAGGACTAAGATTTTCTTTTCTAATGTTCAGTTATTTCCATTGAAACTGAACATCACCCCTCCCAAGTCCTCCCCTTCCACACAGAGCTCAGTTTCCGAGTGTGAAGCCTCTGGGAGAGGGAACTGAAGTAATTGAATCGGATTAGACAAGCCAGCAGAACAAAGTCACATTCCATGAGGTGTTTCCAGCATCGAGTAGATGAATTGTAATTATTTAAGGATTAGCGCAAGCCTGAGATGAGGTCCATTCTGAATACTCTTCACCATGTATAAACAAAAGCAAGAAGTAGTAATATAGGCTGTTTAAGCTTCTTTTTATCTCTAATAGATTTCTGTTACAGCTGTGTGAACTTGAAAAACTGCTGCCGTAGTGAACATACTCATTCATTGTTTTTCAATAAAAAGTTAGGCCAAGCTAAGCCCTCAAGTCTAGGGAGAGAGCTTCATTAAGGCTACACCCTTTACTGTAATTTACAGGGACAACATTTTACTATATACCATAAGCAAGGGGAATTGAGCTCATTTTAAAAACTAAAGTTATTATTTTATTCTATATTTCTTTTAAATTACAAAGTTACACAAAATATGCAAAAACAGCCAGAGAGTTTTCAAATACCCTGCATAATTTCTTCTTTTGTTGATATGTTATACCACTGTGGCACATTTGCTACAATTAATGGACCAATAATAATATATGAATGTTAACTATACTCCATACATTACTGTCCTAGTAACTATTAGGGTAATAGTTATTGTCCCTTTTCTACTCCAGGATCCCATCCAGGTCACATTTAGTCATCATGTCTCCTTAGGCTGCTTTTGGCTGTGACAGTTTTCCATACTTTTCTTTCTGTTTTTGTTGGTTGTTTGTTTGTTTGATGACCTTGATAGTTTTAGAGTCTTTCTCAGGTGTTATATAAACTGTTCCTCAATTTGAGCTTGGTTGATATTTCCCTCAGGACTGGACTGACCTTACGGGTTATTGGAAGCAAGAACACAGAGGTAGAGTGACCTTCTCAATACCACAGATTATATATACAGAATAGTATGTGTTCTATCAGCATGACGTTTCAATCACTGATGATGCTAACCTTGCCCACCTGGCAAAGGAATTCTCCATAGAACGGTTCATTTTTATTTTTTTTTCTTTTCTTTTCTTTTCTTTCTTTTTTTTTTTTTTTTTTTTTTTTTTTTTTTTTTTTTGAGACGGAGTCTTGCTCTGTCACCCAGGCTGGAGTGCAGTGGCCGAATCTCGGCTCACTGCAAGCTCCGCCTCCCGGGTTCCCGCCTTTCTCCTGCCTCAGCCTCCCGAGTAGCTGGGACTACAGGCACCCGCCACCTCGCCCGGCTAGTTTTTTGTATTTTTTTAGTAGAGACGGGGTTTCACCGTTTTAGTCAGGATGGTCTCGATCTCCTGACCTCGTGATCTGCCCATCTCAGCCTCCCAAAGTGCTGGGATTACAGGCTTGAGCCACTGCGCCTGGCCTTAATTTTTTTCTTTACTGTACTCCTTGAAAGTAACTCACGAACTATAGCCCACACTTAAGGGGCAGAGAGTTATACTCAAATTTTGTGAGTGGGAAATATCTACATAAATTGTTTGAAATTCTTCTATACCTGAGATCTGTCTTTTCTTCTCTATTTATTAATTGATTCGGTGATTGTTTTTTGTATCAGTATGGACTCATGAATATTTACCTTATATTTAGGCTTATAATCTAATACTATGCTACTATTTTGTTGCAGCTTTGCCATTGGAAGTTATTTCAGTGGTTCCTCTGTCCCTTTGACACATCCTCATAGTGATTTTTTTATTTCTTTGTCCTATCATTTAATTACTTTCTGGCACTAATAGATCCATCAGGCCCATGTTGTACATTTCTTCCTCAGCTCTAGAATCAGCTGTTTCTTTAAGGATCCCACATTCCTTTTATTGGAGAATGAGATTAGAAGCAAAGAGTTGGCCGGGCGCGGTGGCTCACGCCTGTAATCCCAGCACTTTGGGAGGCCAAGACGGGCAGATCACGAGGTCAGGAGATCGAGACCATCCTGGCTAACACGCTGAAACCTCGTCTCTACTAAAAAATACAAAAACCTAGCCAGGCGAGGTGGCGGGCGCCTGTAGTCCCAGCTACTCGGGAGGCTGAGGCAGGAGAATGGCGTAAACCCGGGAGGCAGAGCTTGCAGTGAGCTGAGATCCGGCCACTGCACTCCAGTCTGGGCGACAAAGGCAGACTCTGTCTCAACAACAACAAAAAAAAAAAAAAAAAAAAAAAAAAGAGGCAAAGAGCTGGGCAGTTGCTCACGGCTACTAAAATTTCATTGTTTCTAGGTCTTCTCAATGGACAAAGCTAAGAAGTATATGTATGTATAGTACCCCATGTATACACGTATCTCTATATTTTTTATGCATATATTAATATATATCATTATTATCCATCAGAATACCAATATCTACCTATCTATACACACACTAATATATATGCTCATCAGTATCCACTAGTATCTATACTAAGCTAAATCAGAGTTTATACTGGTAAATCCTGCCCTCCTAGTTGATTATTTATGTTATTTTTTGTTTTTGCATATATTACTGCTGTATAGCTATATAGGTTATGACAAATAGATAGTGTCAAGGATCCTCAACTACAGTACCATACAAAACAATTTCATAGTTCTAAAATATCCCCTGTGCTTCACCTTCTCACTACTCCTCCAAACCCCTGTCAAACAACCATCTGTTTTCAGCCTCTCTAGTTTGCCTTTTTTAGAATACTGTATGAATGGAATCTTATAGTATGAAGCTGTCTCACACTGGCTTCCTTCACTTCGCCGTATGCATTTAAAATTCATTCATGCTTTTGTGTGGATTAATAGTTTGTTCCTTTGGATTGCTGAACAGTATGAATGTACTACCATTAATCAATTCACTTTTGAAGGGCATCTCAGCTGCTTCTGGTTTTTGGTGGTGATTGTGAACAAAGCTATTATCAACATTCACAGGAAGATTTTTGTTTGGACATAAGTTTTCAAATCAGTTTGGTAAACATATAGGATGGTAATTGTTGCATTGTATGTTAAGTCTATGTGTAGTTTATAAAAACGGTAAAACTATATTCCAAAGTGGCTGTACCCTTTTGCATATAATCCAGTAATGAAAGAGAATCCTTGCTAGCACTTGTTATTATCAGACCCTTTTTTGGATTTTAGCAATTTCCACTATGTTTATAGTGCCATTCATTGTTTTAACTTGAATTTCTCAAGTGACGCTGTATTGAGCAATGTTTATTTGCCATCTGTATATCTTCCTTGGTGTGATGTCTGTATAGATCTTTTGCCCATTTTTATGATGGGGTGTTTTTTTCATTTATAGTTGGGTTTTAATTGCTCTTTTTGTTAAGCTTGCTGGCTTTTTTTGTGTAGGTCAGTGTTTCAGAATACATGTCCCTCATGCATCAAAATCCTCTGTGTGGCTTCTTAATTATAGTATCATAGGACCAATTCTGGATGTACTGAATTGGGAACCTCTTGGGGCATGCCTCAGAAGGCTGTACAGTATATTTAACATGTTCACAAGTGATTCTCATGCATCCTAATATGTTTGACCTACTGGTGTATAATTTGGTGAGCCATTTCAGAGTTGTAATCAGATGTTGATGATGCTATTATAAATCAGTGGTTTTCAAATGTAGTGGCACATTTGAGTCATCTTGAAATATTTTAAATCCAAATGCCCAGGCTCCTACCCAACATATTCAAGTAGATCCTCTGAAAATAGGATCCATGCATCATTCTTGTTTAATTCGCGTATTAATATTTATATATTAATATTTTTGCAAGTGATTCTAATATGCAGCCAAAATTAAGAACCACATTCCAAATTCATGTAGGTGTTTAGCAGTTTCATTCATTCCACCATGCATATTTTTACCTAATACATCAAAAAATATATTTTCCATTTCAGTCACTGAGTTTTAATGATGTGAAATTAAACAATCATTAATCATTTACCATATGACAAGCATGACAGAACTGCAACTCACGTATCAGGAAGTTATGGAAATATTTAATTTCAATGTTATATAGCAATAAGATCTAAGAAGTTGTACTGGAAGATCAAATACAGGTAAAAAAATCAATCTATTTTATTTTAAGAAGCATTTAGAAGATTCAGCAATATATTTCAGTCAGCCTACTCTAATGTTTAATACAACTATGAGTAATATCCCCCCTTAAATAACCAAAATCCTCCCTTTTTCTGAATGTATAGCCTCATAACTCTCTTGCTCTGCATATTATGGTATTTACCCATTACTGAAAGAACTATACCGGTATCTACTACACTATTTAAGTGTTATTTAAAGGACTTCTATTATATACCTATTGTTGCATGTATTGGTCTGTTCTCATGCTGCTATGAAGAAATACTCAGGACTGGGTGGTTTATAAACCAAAGATATTTAATCGACTCACAGTTAATTAAACTGTGCAGGGCTGGGGAGGCCTCAGGAAATGGACAATCATGGTGGAAGGGGAAGCCAACACATCCTGCCTCATATGACGGCAGCAAGGAGAAGTGCAGAGCAAAATGGGGAAAAGCCCCTCATAAGACCATCAGACCTTGTGAGAACTCACTCACTATCACGAGAGCAGCATAAAGGTAACCGCCATCATGATTCAATTACCTCCCACTGGGTCCCTCCTGCAACATGTGGGGATTATTAGAACTACAATTCAGGATGAGATTTGAGTGGGGACACAGCCAAACCACATCACTCTGCCCCCGGCCCCTCCCAAAACTCATGTCCTCACATTTCAAAACACAACCATGCCTTTCCAACAGTCCCCCAAAGTCTTAACTTATTCTAGCATTAACCCAAAAGTCCAAGCCCAAAGTCTCATCTGAGACAAGGCAAATCCCTTCCACCTATGAGCCTGTGAAATCAAAACCAAGTGTGTTACTTCCTAGATAAAATAAGAATACAGGCTTTGGGTACATATTTCCATTCCAAATGGGAGAAATTGGCCAAAACAAAGGGCTTCAGGCCTCATGCAAGTCCAAAATCCAATAGGGCAGTCATTAAACCTTAAAGCTCCAAAATAATCTCCTTTGACTCCATGTCTCACATTCAGGGCACGATGATGCGAGAGGTGAGCTCTCATTGCCTTGGGTAGCTCTGCCCCTGTGACTTTGCAAGGTACAGTTCCCTCCCTGACTACTTTCATGGACTGGCATTGAGTGTCTGCAGCTTTTCCAGGTGCTTGGTGTAAGCTATCAGTGGATTTACGTTCTTGGGGTCTAGAGGACTGTGGCCCTCTTCTCACAGCTCCACTAGTCAGTACCCCAGTAGGGACTCTGTGTAGAGGCTCCCACCCCACATTTCCCTTTCACATTTCCCTAGCAGAGGTTCTCCATGAGGGTTCCATCCCTGCAGAAAACTTCTGCCTGGATATCCAGGCATTTCCATACATCCTCTGAAATCTAGGCTGAGGTTCCTAAACCTCAATTCTCAACTTTTATGCACCCTCAGGCCCAACACCACATGAAAGCCACGAAGACTTGGAGCTTGAACCCTCTGGGAGGGGCTGCTATGGGCTGTAAAGGTCTCTGACATGCCCTAGAGACATTTTCCCCATTGTCTTGGTGATTAATATTTGGCTCCCTGTTACTTATGCAAATTTCTGCAGCTGGCATGAACTTCTCAGAAAATGGGTTTTCCTTTTCTACCTCATGGTCAGGCTACAACTTTTCTGAACTTTTATGTTCTGCCTTCTCTTGAACATTTTGCCACTGAGAAATTTCTTCCATCAGATACCCTAAATCATCCCTCTCTAGCTTAAAGTTCCACACATCTCTAGGGCAGGGGAAAAATGCCACCAGTCTCTTTGCTAATGCATAGCAAGAGTGACTTTTGCTCCAGTTCCCCTTAATTTCCTCATCTTTCTTAGACACCACCTCAGTCTAGACTTCATTGCCCACATCATCAGCATTTTTGTCAAAACCATTCAACAAGTGTCTATGAAGTTCCAAATGTTCCCACATCTTCTTGTCTCCTGAGCCCTCCAAACTGTCCCAATTTCTGCCTATTACCCAGTTTCAAAGTTGCTTTCACGTTTTTGGATGTCTTTATAGCAGCAGCCCACTCTCTGTGGTACCAATTTATTGTATTAGTCCATTCTTATGCTGCTAGGAAGAAATACTTGAGATTGTGTAATTTATAAAGAAAATAGGTTTAATTGACTCACAGCTCCAGAGGCCTGGGGAGGCCTCAGGAAACTTACAATCATGGCAGAAAGGGAAGCAAACACATCCTTCTTCATATGGTGGCAGGAGTAAGAAGTCAATTACCTCCCACCAGATCCTTCCCACAACACATGGGAATTTGGGAAATACAGTTCAAGATGATATTTAGGTGGGGACACAGCCAAACCATATCACTACATAACAAATTGACCCCCAAATTTAGTGCCCTAAAGCAACAAACATTTATTATCTCACAGTTTCTGGAGATGAGAAAATCAGAAGCAACTCATCTCGGTGATTCTACCTCAGACTATCTCAAGAAGTTGAATTCAGCATGTCAGTGGTACCTGTTGTTATCTGAGGGTTTGATTGGGGCTGGAGAATTCACTTACAAAATGCTCATTCATATGGCTATCAACAGGTGCCCTCATTCCTTGCCACATGAGTCTTTGTATAGACTGTTGAGTGTTCTCACGGTATGACAGTTAGCTGCTCTCAGAGCAATGGATTTAAGACAGACAGCCAAGAAAGAGCCTGTAATGCCTATCTATATAACCTAGTCTTAGAAGTCATACTCTATCATTTTCACCATATATTATTTATCAGAAGCAAATCAAGTCCAGCTCATACTCAACAGGAGAGGAATTAAGCTTCACTTCTTGAAAATAATATTATCAAATAATTTCTAGAGATTTAAAAAACCATCACAGAATGCTTTCAAGCTTCATATGAATTATTATTTTTTTTTAGTTTGTTACAGCTGTCATAACCATGGAAGATTTTATGGAAGTTAAAATCTAGCTGGAGTAACAGGATGATAGAGGCAAAATCCACACTTACATTTCTGTGCCACATACTCTTTGACTGAAAAAGGTATATATGGGGACATAACTTAAGGACAGAAAAAGGGAGATAATCATGCCAGAGGTGCTTGCTGGGGGTTAGTCAGGAAAGGCTTTGAAAGGCGTTATGTCTTGAAAGTCATTTTAATAATAGTTCTTCAGTCTGGATGTGCTGGCTCACACCTGTAATCCCAGCACTTTGGAAGGTCAAAACAGGCAGACCTCTTGAGGCCAAGAGTTTGAGACCAGCTTGGCCAACTTAGTGAAACTCCTGTCTCTACTAAAAACACAAAAATTAGCTGGGCATGGTGGCATATGCCTGTAATTCCAGCTACTTGGAAGGCTGAGGCATGAGAATCACTTGACCCTGGGAAGCAAAGGTGGCAGTGAGCCAAGATCTCGCCACTGCACTCCAGCCTGGGTGACAGAGTGAGACTCTGTCTCAAAAAAAAAAAAAAAAAAAAAAAAGTTCTTCAGGGTCATGATGGGAGAGAAGAAGGGGCTTTTCTTGCTGATAAAATGGCAAGTGCAAAGGCATATGCTTTTGAGAGCTCTAAATTATTTTACTTAATTTAAAAAATGAATATAAGGCATGGAAGTAGATGACTCTAGAAATAAAGGCAGAATCAGAACTGTAGATATGTCGTAGTAAAGAATTCTACTCTCTGTATTCACAAAGTAATTAATAATCAAGTCTTTCCAACATTATTACTACCATAAACAAAAGCATCAAAAGGAATTTTGAAATTGGTATGACAAACTAATACTACTCTTATACTAAGGATTACTTAGAAAAAACTACACTGATCAAATGGTTAAATAAATAAATATATTCTACCTAGAATATGCTAATAATTATAATTTCTTAGATAATTGATTTCCACTTTCATTTTATTCATCTAAATATAGCCTTTTGTACTTGTAACCACTGCAAATATATGGAAATCTAAAATATTGAAGCAAATATTATGTCAACAATAATTTACTTTGTGTATTTCTTTACAATTGCCCTCACTGAATTTCTTCACTTTTCTGGTGTTCCAAATGTGGAAGAAATGTTAAAATATTCAGTGACTTATTGTTCGTTCCTACACGTTTGGCTAGACAGGTTGGGAAGTGTTGGGTGGGATGAGACGTGAACCAATCAAGTAGGCTGGCACAGGGGAAGGGTCGTGGGTGCCAGGGCTTCCATTGCATGAGCTGCTTCCCGGAGCATTCAGACTAAGGATGAGTCAGAATGTGATTCAAGGAAGAAAAATAGGGAAGCCAAAATCAAGGAAATTTAAACCAAGATCAAGAACCTGGTACATATAGGATTTTTAAGAGAGCATTAAGGACAGTGATGAAGTTGATGTCAGTGGTACTAAAAATAATTTTATGACATTGAGTTGTGCACTTTACAATGCACACTTCACACTTGTAAAGTATGTTAATGAACAGCACTGACAGAATAATATAGAACCTCTATTTCTGTAGTATCTCATTCCAAATCATTAGAACAAACTTTTCTGAATATATCTTCCTTGGTTTAATTCTGGAAATCATAACCTAAAGTACCTTAATGCCAATATTCAAAGGAAAATACACCTTTTGTGAGCATGCCCTCATTTTCATTTGTTTTCATCAACGTAAAAGAACATCATTAATTTAAACAATAACTCAGAAAAAAAAAAACAGGAAAAAACTCATTTATAAGACGTGATGATGAAAGTTATCAAAGTGAAGGTCTAGAGAAACTCATTATGAAAAATAAATTAGCGATTTTTCCTTTTCACACATTTTCTTTAACTGTGTGGGGATTGTTTCACTTTTCCTGCCAGATAATGCTTCTTGTAACAAAAATAGGAAACTGTTCCAGCACCATAAGCAGGGAATGGTCATGATTCACTTCCAATGAGAAAGGAACTGTGTTGCTTTTTCCAAACCTCCTCAGAAGTTGGTTTAGCATCAGGTGCATCTGTCTGACTCCTCCAATCACAGATGCACCCTCTCAGCTTTGTGGAAGCTTATCTCCTTCCAATATATGCTGAATCTCTATGTGCATTTCAAAATAGATGTTGTGTTTTTTGTCCACTGTTTAAATTAGGCAAGAGTGTAGAGCAGCTTTTTTTCTTGCTGAATGAGAGACAAAGAGAGAGAAAATGAACAAAAGAGATAGTTCTCAGTTGGGCATAGTGGGAAAAAAAGATTCCAAGCCATTTTTATGAAGATGGCTGTCACTCTTGCAAGCTTCTGGGCACTGATATCTTTGGATTTCACACTGCTACTCTCCAGGTTATGGTCTGCAGCATCGTCAACACCAAGTGTTTTCCAAAATCAAAGTGGGAGCAGACTCAATATTCCCATTAAATAGGATTCAGGCCAACTCATCTAGATTTGAAATATGTGTCCACTTACCAAAAAGCTATAGATTTCAAGACCCCTGGTGACAGATCTCTAGAGTTAACCTGGCAAGGAGGCAAGGGCAACTGCAAAAAGAAAGAAGCAGAACTGGCAGGACTCTTTGGTATCAGATAGCTACCACTGCTTTCTCTTTTTCTTCTGTAAGATTTTCCTTATTGTACACTTCCCTTTTCTTAAGTTGCAACTTTTCCCTGAGTACTTTAAACTAGTATTGTGTTTTAATTTCCACTGTGTCATACAGGAGATTCTGTATGGCCCCCAAAAATGCGTTGTTTGTTACTGTAGTTCGTTCTATCCTCAGCATTTAGATATTAGTAGTGATGTTATGCAGAACTTTCTAATAAGGCATCTCAATTCCCAATGTATTCCACTGGGAAACATGATACATCAGTCACTGACTATTTCTTTATTGCTTACCTTTTGTATAAAAACGTTAACCATCTGTCCAGGTGCAGTGGTGCAATCCCAGCACTTTGGGAGGCCAACGTGTAGGATCCCTTGAAACCAGAAGTTTGAGACCAGCCCTGGCAACATAATGAGACCCTGTCTCTACAAGAAAAAAAAAAAAATTGCCCATAGTCCTAGCTACTTGGGAGGCTGAGGTGGGAGGGTCACTTTGAGCTAGGAGGTCAAGGCTGCAGTGAGTCATAATTGCACCACTGCACTCCAACTTGGGCAACTGAGATCCGTCTGAAAAAAAAAAAAAAGGGAGTCAATTACATGAGAATTACTCAAAAAATATTGTTAGATAAATTTAGACTGTTTCCAAAATTTCAATACTTAGAATTGTTTATGTGTACACAATTTCATGATTTGGGAGCCTATGGTACCAAGGTCTGTTGTACTTCAACAACTATTTAAAACACGTTAAACTATCAGAAGAATAAGAATAATATAAATTGTTTTTAATGTATCTTTTTTAAGATATAAAAATAAATGTAACCAATTTGTGTTATTCTTCCCAGAGTTCCTGACTCTTTTACAAAGATACTTCACATTTTTACACCTACATCATTGTCATTGCTCATGCAGAGGCAAGGAAACAAAAAAGATGAGAGATTAGAATAGAAAGTTTTGAGCATGGTTTTAATTATAAAAGCCTGTGATAATCCTATTGAGGAATTGTTTATTTTATAAAGTGAACAAGATTCAAAGCTAACTCAATATACTAATGTTAGAGATTATTCACATGGCAATGAGTTCATTTCTGAGGTTTTCTATTTTGCTTATTTCAAAATGAATTCACTGATGATATCTACATCTAAGTAAAAATGAATTTATCAGAAGTACTATGGAGTCTCAAATAATTAGTAGGAGGCTGGAGGACAAAACACAGAAACCGTCAGAAACCAAGAAGAAAGATGCACAGTGATCATTCTGCAACTGAAACAATGTGGTCAGGATGTTGGATGACATATAAGGTTGAATGACCTACATATATTCCTTTCTCTGGTTCACCAGAGCCTCAGTGATCAAAAGTGTTTAAGCTACAAGCTGGCCCCCTAGATCTCTTGGGGCAGGAGATGAGTAAAGAGTCTCTTGAATTACAACTTAAGCTATTTTTATTTTATTTTATTTTATTTTATTTTATTATTATTTTTTTGAGACGGAGTCTTGCTCTGTCTCCCAGGCTGGAGTGCAATGGAGCGATCTCTGCTCACTGCAAGCTCCGCCTCCCAGGTTCACACCATTTTCCTGCCTTAGCCTCCTGAGTAGCTGGGACTACAGGCGGCCACCACCATGCCTGGCTAATTTTTTGTGTTTTTAGTAGAGATGGGATTTCACCGTGTTAGTCAGGATGGTCTTGGTCTCCTGACCTTGTGATCCGCCCTCCTCAGCCTCCCAAAGTGCTGGAATTAGAGGCATGAGCCACCACGACTGGCCAACTTCAGCCATTTTTATCTTCCAATCTGGGAAAATACCAACAGCAACAACCTTCTTACGCAGCCTACATATGAGAATAAGAAGATAATTCCCCCACAAGAAAATGGAGAGGATACAAAGAGAGATTGAAACTGAGTAACTCCAAGTAAGAAATCCCTGTGATTTCATTATGAAATGGTACAAAGTAAATGTGCAATACTTCTGAGCTACAAAGAACACTTCTATTTTCTCCTTTGCATTTATCGCTGAAGTTCACCCCATTTTAAAAACTAATTAGGTATCTCAAACTTTTAAGTGAAGAATCTCAGTTTGAGTCACATTCCGTTTCATTCTGCCCTAATCCCTAGATATATACTGATTGTGCATGCAGGACTCTGGTTTCTTCTTGACTAATGGTAAAAAGCTGAACCTCTATGTCACCCACTAACTACTGTATAGCTAAACTTCTGGTAGAACAACTTGTTGCAATAATGATTTGAAATAGACTAAGAAACATTCCCTGTAGTCAACATTCAAAATCCTATTATCATCAGGTCTTCAAGGAGTTTTGTTTGATAAATACTGTTGAAATAACTATTTTTCATTACTTATAAAGTGGTAAGATTCGTAAGTATGAATAATGTGTTTTTAAACATTGTTGCACTATTTGAACTTTGGCAAAAATGGTGGTGTCTAAAAGAATATGCTCATTAATCTTTACAAAGTTTAAGGTTTATTTCTTAGTGACGTGATATAACAAAAATAAGAAGTTGGCTTTGTTAGCATTTTACCACAAATGCCAATAGTTATTTTTCTTTTCTGACTCAATAATTCATGTCCTGAATCTGTAAGAACCATTGAAAACAAAAGCAATTTTAACGTCCCATTCTCCATTTTAATGGTGCTATGTTTACCTCTGTGAGTGCTTATTTATTTAGAACTCTCTTGACATTACCTTACATGTTAAACAGGTGGAATAAATGTCCAGCTTCCTGAATATATGAGCTGTGTGTTTTCCATGCATTTTCTTTCTTTCTTCATCCCCGTTTTCTCCCTTATTATTCTTATTATTATTTTTGACAGGGTCTCACTCTGTCACCCAGCTGGACTACCATAGCATAATCATGGCTCACTGTAACCTTTAACTCCTGGGCTCAAGCAATCCTCCCACCTTAGCCTCCCAAGTAGTTGGGACTACAGGTGCTCACCACTGTGCCCAGCTAATTATTTTATATTTTTTAAGAGATCGACTCTCACCTTGTTTCCTAGGGTGGTCTCAAACTCCTGACCTCAAGCAATCCTAACATCTCGGCCTACAAAAGCATTAAGAATACAGATACGAGCCACCACACCCAGTCTCATATTCTCTCTCTCTCTCTTTTTTTCCAGTAGTTCATTTATTTTCTTCCTTTTTCATCCATGTCCAATATAGTCACTCAGTTATATTTCATTTCTTATCAATTCACAACATTCATGTTCATTTTTAAAACCTCAATAAAACCATTTGTGCTACATAACCTTTTAAAAATATAATGCATCTTGATGAATGGGAAACATAATAGTAGAAACTCTTTAAAAAAAGAACCTCTAATTCTGAATAACTGGCACATTAAATCATCATCCAGCTATACCATTGTGCTCTAAAAAATTCTCAACTCTCAGAAGTAACATAATTAATAGTTGAGGGAAATAAAGACTATAATATGTAGTTTGGTTGCAACAGAAAAGCACATTTGGAAAACATTTACTAGAATTCAGAAAAGATGGATACAAATCAATTTTGCCTGTTGTCTACATTGCCATTTCATTCTCCATTTGCCAACACACCATAAATTTGTACTAGAATTAGAATTTTGACATATCATTAATCAGAGAAATAAATATGAAACAGCTTGATGAACCCTAGTATAAGAAACAAAATTTCAAATAAAAAGTCATCCCATATGTGTCATTTCTTGCAGGAGCTTAATATAATTTGGAAAGTCATATAATAAATTTCTACAAAGGACATAAGCTCCTTTGTCCTTGTTTTTTATGGAAATTTTTCTAAGAGAAAATATTAGCTTAATATCATAAAAATGTGTTTTCACATATTGTTGGTACCATTTCTCATGATGTTCACATCTAACTTCTACTGAATGTTACTTTTAAGATAGTAATTTATATTTAGCTTGGAAATTTTTCTATGTATAAGTTATGACTGGAGAGTTCTTGTTAAACTGTTTGAAAAATATGACTACTTGAGTTTATTAAGCTGCATTACGTACACTGAACTTTTAATGTATCAATAAAGAATAGACCATGCCTCAATTTGAATGTCTATAAGTAGGCTATTAAAATAGTCCTGGCAAGAGATACTCATAGCATAGCAAAGGTAATGTAGCTGATAGATGGATGTGAGAGCTATTTAAGAGCTAAAGCCAACAGTCCTAGGTGAATAGATTATGGAGAGTGAGAGGGTAAGATGACAAGTATGACTCCTAGGTTTCTGTTTCAAACAATTGGGCCTACATTGGTACCCTCAACAAGGAAACCATGAATTGAGTTTCTAGACTAGCTTTTTCCACTTGTTCTACTTCTTTCCACATTTGTTATCCTGCCCTCAAACTCTGCCTTTATACTGAAAAAGGCCCCAGAAGCCACTACCCAGTGTCTTAAAGATATAGGTAGCCTTTCAAAGCTATCCCATTTTCCAAAATTAGGTAGAGTTTGCATCTCTTGCTCTTATTTTATGACCTTACATTCTAATTTTGTGGGTAAACCCATATAGTATTGCCTGGCTAGATATTTGAAGTAATCTCTGTTAGGATACTGTTTTTACATATGCCCAAAGCCCATGCCTTGTAGGCTTACTTACTTGGGTATGAAGCCCTAGGCTTAACTTGCAAGGATGAAAATTTAGGCACATATTTTTTATTCTTTTTGGAAAATTTGTTGAAACCTTCTGTATTAAATCTGTCACTCAACGTATGCTTTCTGCCAAGTACAGAATAAGAATAACATCACCAATCTCTATGCTTACTTTCTTTCTAACTAACTGAAGAAATATGATGACAATTTATATAAGTAAAGTCTCAAGTGGAATCGACCGAAGGCATATAAGAGGGAAGGTTTCATGTGGCAGTCCATATAATGCCCACCCAATGGTATAAGGTCTTAATGTCTAGAATCTGTGACTGTTATTTTGTATGGGAAAATGGTCTTTGCAATTGTGATTAAGTTAATGATTTTCATATAGGTAGATTATCCTAGATTATCTGGGTGCATCCTAAATGTAATCACGATTATGGTAATATAATAGTAAGAATCCATTTCATAGAATTGTGTGAGCATTAAAGAGAATGATTCTTGTAAAGTGGCTAGAAAAATCACACATAGATGTTAATTATTATTATTTATTTAACATTATAATGTTCTGCAGTAGCAAGGATAGTTAGGGAATTTCCATCTTTGAAGTCTTACAGATATTCATTTTCTTGTGCCTAGAAAACAATGGATTTTCATTCTGAATTATATCAGTCTCAAAGATTTTATAATTGTGTAAGCAAAATGGAGTTATTAATGGTAGTAGATAGACAAAATGGTTCTGAGAGTTGATTCTAGCTTATTTGATAAGGACAAAGTTCTTTGTTAACAGCAAGGACTAGAGAAAATAATTAAGAAAGTAACTGCTGTAATTTCTGGTAACTTAAGCCAATTTGCAAAAGTCACAGCAGTGGTCACTCCTGGGATTTCCACTAGACAGGAGGTGAAACAACATGGAATTATTAAAATATTTACTTATTTACACTCATGACAGCCACATTAGCAGACACAAGTCTGCAATACTCAGGAGGTTGGCAAGCTCACAGACTCTCGATGATTAATTCCTTTATAAACCGAAACATCTCCTTTCTGTTATGTGAACCAATTTCAAACTTTATCTCACAGCTTATTTTAAACTTGAACCTGTTCACTTAGATATGTTTTCGATTTACTTATTCGTTTTGTTTGATGTAGCATTTTAATTTATTCTATTATTAACATGAAGAGTAGGAGCCTGGTAATTGAGGGAACTAGAAGTATCATATTGCAATTTTTTATTTCAGTTTCCTGCTCTATGTAGTTGATTTGGAAATCTATACTGGAATCATTCATTCTTATGTTTAAAAGGATCTGGGCACAAGCTAGTCTTTTTCCGTGTTCTTATCTGCCATGCTGTCCCATAATTCAATGACTCAATACATTTTACTTCTTCCAAATAAATCCAATGCCTTAACAGATATGGTTTGGCTCTGTGTCCCCACCCAAATCTCATCTTAAATTGTACTCCCATAATTACCATGTGTTGTGGGAGGGACCCAGTGGGAAATAAATTTAATCATGGGGGAAGTTTCCCCCATACTGTTCTCTTGGAAGTGAATAAGTCTCATGAGATCTGATGGGCTATCAGGGGTTTCTGCTTTTGCATCGTCCTCATTTTATCTTGCCGCCACCATGTAAGAAGTGCCTTTTGCCTCCCGCCATGATTCCGAGTCCTCCCCAGCCATGTAAAACTGTAAGTCCAAATTAAACCTTTTGTGTGTGTGTGTGTGTGTGTGTGTGTGTGTAAGACAGAGTCTCGCTTGTCGCCCAGGCTGGAATGCAGTGGCACGATCTCCACTCACTGCCAGCTCTGCCTCCCAGGTTCATGCCATTCTCCTGCCTCAGCCTCCTGAGTAGAGTAGCTGGGACTGCAGGCGTCCACAACCACGACCAGCTAATTATTTGTATTTTTAGTAGAGACAGGGTTTCACCGTGTTAGCCAGGATGGTCTTGATCTCCTGATCTCGTGATCTGCCCGCCTTGGCCTCCCAAAGTGCTGGGATTACAGGTGTAAGCCACTGTACCCAGCCCAATTAAACCGCTTTTTCTTCCCAGTCTTGGGTATGTCTTTATCAGCATTGTGAAATGGACTTCTCAAATATGATAGATATAATTTATCTCAAATATAAGATATTTTATATGCAACCGCTTAATTTTGAAAATAATAGAGATATTAGTAAAAAGAGAACTTTGGAGCCACGGCATCTGGTGAGATTAGTATTTAATATAATAATATTTTATCTAATTAATGGGACATTGAAGTTTTATTTTGCCATATTATTGACTTCTTTAAATACTCCTGTAGTTGTAGAGAGGAGAATATCTTGGGTATAAACTTCCACGTCTGTTATGGATAGGATTCTAATTCAGTGTTTACAAAACTGTGAACAACAAAATTAGTTCCACAAGATCTTATTTGATGTTCTATGGAAACCACATTCTATGATCGAAAAGGTTTGGCAAGTACTTGGATAAAGTTAAATGGTTGTTGTTTATTTCCTTTAGCCTTCCTCAGAATAATTTAATACAGTGAAGTATAGTATAATCTGACGCTCCTAAACTAGGTGGAATTCCCTGATTCTCAAATCTATTTAAAAAGACAAACGTTAGTTTTGTTTTCTCATTTGTTGTTAATAACCTTGTACCATATTATGGAACTAGTTTTTCTTAGAAAGTGGTTTGGAACACAAAGGAACACATGATATGTAAGCTCTACTTCAGTGGTAACATCCTTATTACTTTTCTTTCTTCTTCTTTTTTTTTCTTTTTTCTTTTTCTTTTTCTTTTTTTTTTTTTTTTTTTTGAGACACAGTCTCGCTCTGTCGCCAGGCTGGAGTGCAGTGGTGCGATCTCGGCTCACTGCAGCCTCTGCCTCTTGCGTTTAAGCAATTCTCCCGCCTCAGCCTCCCAAGTAGCTGGGACTACAGGCGCGCACTGCCACACTCAACTAACTTTTTTTATTTTTAGTAGAGGCGGGATTTCACCATGTTGGCCAGGACGATCTTGATATCCTGACCTTGTGATATGCCCGCCTAGGCCTCCCAAAGTGCTGGGATTATAGACGTGAGCCACCGTGCCCAGCCTTTTCTTTCTTAATTGTAGATAATACATGAATTCATTGAAAAAAACAAAACACTACTGACTAATATTTTAGTAATATATCCCCTTTCTAATTTCTTCTTATCACATCCTGTCGTAAAATATAACATATATATATAAAAAATCCAATTTATATCAAATTTCTTATTTTTCCCTGTATTTCTTCCTCCCTTGTATTGCTATTTCACCTGAATTCATGTATTTAGTAAATCGTATGCAGTCCTTCTTTTTAAATTTTTACCCTATAACAGGAATGCTCAGGGATGCCTAAAGATAGGCCTTACATTAAAAATAAATGTATTTCTGACCAGAAAAACAAGAGCGTGACTGAACATTATTTCATGAGTACAAAGTTGTAGCAGATTATTTTTGCAATTTTGGGTAAAGAGACTTAAGGAAAATCTGGCTCATACCTCTAAAATTTTGAAAAGTGAGCATGGATAATTTTTGCTTCTGAGTCTCCAAGAACCCCCTGGGGCATCCTCTGTGTGAGGCAGTTGAAAATGTCATTTTTAAGGCTATGGAAATTATAGCTTTTCTTCCATAATTGATCAAACAGAAGGTAGCAATTTTATATATGTAAGTATTTTCTTAGTAGTTGTTTTAGGACTATTTGGGCAGGTAGAAATCACCATGTAAAAGCAATTTCTGGTTTTAGAGAAAGAGTAAAAAGGAAAAAAAAAAAAAGTGTATAAAACCCTAACCTACTCCAAATATAGTTTATTCCAGATAAGAAGGAAGATCATTCTGTTCCAAAGGCCTCTAAGTTACTGCATAAAGAGAGAGGTAAAAGATTGAAGCAGTTTCTTGGTTACATTTAGCGTTTTCTCTGATTTTTTTTTTTTTGATTTTATAAAGGAGATCTTTTGCTAACAGAGTTTATTGCTTTATAAGGGCTTTTATCCACAAAATAGCTAAGACTAGCCACAATATAAAATACGTATTGAAGAAGTTTCATCTGTTGAATGATGCTGATATTAATCTTTGATCGCATATTTATAGAAAGGAGTCAGTCCATAGACTCACCACTCTGCTAAGGTGCACCAGGTGCAAGAAAAATGTAAGGGACAACTCTTCAAAGATGAAAGACATGTCCCTGTTAGCTATTGTAAGCTGCAGGCTCTCATGATCTTCTTGCATCTTCAAAGATCCCTAGGGGTGCTATGTAAGGCCTGTGGTGGCTCCTTCTTACTCACTTCCAGTCTCCAGCTTCCACTAGCCATACAGGATCTTCTTTGCATGAGACCTCCCTAGTTGTTTTCTGATCCTCTTTAAAGTCAAAAAAAGAAGATAAGAAGTTAGAGGAAAATCAGCTACTTTTTTCTCTTTTTTATCTGTGCTAACCTTGAGGCTAGTCATGAAATACAAACTTATTTTTTCTCTTTTAGTTTTATCTTTCATACAAAGCTTAGCTTGATGATAGAGAAGGTGGCAGATGGGAATCAGACCATGTCTCCTACCTGCATAAAAATGTAATTATTAAAATTATCTGTTTATTTTGTAAAGATGGGAAATTGAAAGATTATCTCTTTTTCCCCCTGCAAATGCATGCTAATGTTCAATATCAAAGCAATAAATTTGTGCTTGGCAGCAGATTTCTTTTATGTAAGTTAGTTTCATTTTTGTTACATGACTAAATATCCCCAAATTTAATTTTATGATTGTTTGGGGCTCATCTCCTAACAGAACATGATAAAATTTAGAATTAAAATCCTCATATATTTTTTCATATAAAATATTAATTTTTGTCTCAGGTATTCCATAAAAAGACCTTAGGAACAGTGCTTGGGAAATAGTAAGCACTCAAAATTGATAGGCGTTTTGTTTTATTATTATTACTATTTTATAGTGGAAACATTCACAGTACCCAACCATAGAAGATGGACTAATGACATACATTACACACATTTGGAGGATTAAAGCATAGTCATTATTAAAGTCTTCAATGAAAACTATTCAGTTAAATGAGGGAAATAGACACATTTATTTAAAATATTAGACTATAGAATAGCCTCTATGTGCTATGCTAGAAAACATCTTATACATACTAAAAACAATCCTGAGAAAATATAAAAAGCAATGAGCATATATATATGAATAATGAAAACACCAGTAATTTTCTTTTAATTCTACTTTTTTGTTATCTAAATTAAAAATATATAAATATAGATAGGTGTTACTTTAACATGGAAAATATAGATCTTGGCACTGTAAGATAAACAGCTAATCCTATTCTTTGGAAAAAGATCCATGCACAATTTGCCATCATATTTTTATCAAAACAGTTTTGCAAAAGTATAACTGACCACTTTTCTGGAGTTTAAAATGTATTTTGAGGTTAGTGTTCCAAATTTATACTTTAGAATTAGGAAACTTTGTAATTCCTATAATCTTTGTACTAGGCATGCACATCATTTCACATTTATTTTGGTTCCTTTCTCCAATTAAGTGACAGAACTTGCAATCTCCATTTTCTCCCATAAATTAATTCAATGAGACAAGTAAATGGAAGACCAAGCACAGTGAGACACAATGCCACATCTCTCTGCTTTAGGGAAAGGGGACTTGCTCCTTACAAAGCTCTCCTGTAACAGCTAACAGTGCTGGTTCAGGTTTGCCACAAAAAACAATGTGCTCTCTTGCTCTTTCTCTTTACTGGCATATTCCTTTTCTGGATGATTGATTATTGCCTAGAGTCTTCAGGAAGCCTGGGGAAGCAAACTCTGCTCTCCCTGGAATGTTTTTGTACAGCCAAGCCCTAGGCAAGAAGGCATCTGTTGAGGGACTCTGTTAGAATCCTTCAGGTGTAATGAAAGAAGTTAACATGTACATTACTGTAAAGCAGTGGTCCCTGGAACACCTGCAACAGAGTCATCTGGGGAAGCTGCTAAAAATTCAGATGCCTTGGCTCCACCCCAAAACAATTAAATAAAAATATTTGAGGGTGAAACCCCAAAACAATTAAATAAAAATATTTGAGGGTGAAGGTCAAATATAGCCATTTTAAAAAATTCCTCAATGACTTCCTTTACACATTAAGATTTTAGAACCATCAGTGTGAATTTTCCCTGTATCTAAGCAAGAGCTATTAAGTCCTTTGGTAGGTTAATTGAAGACTAACAACTGGGATATTCTTGACTCTTGTGTACTCCTTTTCTCCAATAATTGTCTGCTTTAAAGCTAAAATTTGCTTCTCTAGTTGAAGCTTTAACCAGACTGACACTTTTCTTTATTTGCTTCTGGGGAAACAGATAAGATTATGCTATAATCCTAATAATTTCCCCCCCAAATAAACCAACAATAGACATTTTAATTCACCAATCATTTCTTCGTTTGGCTTGCCTTTTGTGTTAAATCAAGAATAAGAAAACAAATGCGGCTGGGAGCAGTGGCTCATGCCTGTAATCCCAGCACTTTGGGAGGCCGAGGCAGGCGGATCATGAGGTCAGGAGTTCGAGACCAGCCTGGCCAACATAGTGAAACCCCGTCTCTACTAAAAATACAAAAAATTAGCCAGGCGTGGTTGCAAGCGCCTGTAATCCCAGCTACTCGGGAGGCTGAGGCAGGAGAATTGCTTGAACCCAGGAGGTGGAGGTTGCAGTGAACCGAGATCACACCACTCCATACCAGCCCGGGCGACAGAGCAAGACTCTGCCTCAAAAAAAAAAAAAAAAAAAGAAAAGAAAAGAAAACAAATTCTTACTGAGTACCTTCTCAATATTGTGCAATTTGATGCCGTCTCCAGACAACTACAATTGGTATGGAATCTAACACAAAACATTGTATTACAAGTGACGGAAAATGCAGTGGCTTAAACACTCAATGGAATTAACTGAAAAATTCAGAGATACAGAGAATGGACTCCAGGTGCGGCTAAATCCAGTGACACAGTAAAATCTTCATAGAAAGCTGGTATTCAACTTGAACCTCATCTTAATATTATATCTCCTCATGGAGATAGATAGCATTCTGCAGATTCTGGAGCCTATATTCTTCCTTGTTCACATCCAGAAGGAAGAGAATATTAGTCTAGGCAGATGTCACATGAAAATCAGAAATTTTTTTTTTCTAGAAGCTCCAAGCAAATGTTTTTACCTCATTTGCCCCCACGATTTAGTCACATACTGATCTCTGAACTAATGATTGTATTCTGAAGATAATTGCCTTAGGCCAATTGGCTCCTCTCCTGGAGTTGGAGATATAGATGCCTCTTCCTAGAGCATATGGAGAAAAGGGAAAAACAAAATGAAATCCAAAATGAAAATCAGCTTACTGCGTATAAAAGTAAAGGGAGGGCTCAGCTGACAGTTATCCTATATAGTGAGGGAGACACAAGTATCTCCTATTTAGCTGCCTTATTGTAACAATACTTAGGACCTATATCACTGGATACATGAACTAAAGATTCTAGGCATCAACAAATAAAACAGCTTTGGAAAAATACATGATTAATGCATAAGCCCATCTACTTTCAAAAACATTTGTATAACCTTATGAATACATTTTTATTGTTTGCTCAAGGTTACATAAAATTTTGGAACATCCATGTGAAGATAATGTATAAGAAATGCCGTTGAAAGAATATTTGGTACTGATTTTTAGATGTTTATTTTAATTGGATTATCGTATTTGGACAATGTAATTATTTCTAACATTTCTGCTATTTGGGATAGGATCGGAGATATGTTTACATCATTTTAGCTTTCTGATAAGAAAAAAATAAATATATGTACATAAAATATGTTTCCTGATAATGACCTCAAACAGGAATTTGTCTTATTGAGTCTTATTAAATCACTTTAAAATGATTTGAGAGGCAGTGGAGGAAAAAACTGCAACTACGATTTCAAAGGAGATGACATTGATTTAGCAATACACAGTAGGATTATACATGAGAAGTAATTGATGAGATGTACTGGAATATTTTATTCACAGTAGTCTACATGTAGCTTTTATAATTTACATAATCATATATGATATGTAAAGCAGAATATGCAAATGTCCAGTAACAGTGTCAGCTGATGCTCTCTAATGCTACCACCACTTCCCTTAGTGAAGACTGTAAAATCCTTCCCTGACTCAATGTTAACTCAGAGTGGATTTATGTCTGGATTTACTTTTCTCTTCCACCTTCAGAAAACAGGACATTAGGAAGACTAATCTGAATCTGGCAAACAAGAAAAATGTACGAACTTTTGAAGAGGGGAAAAAGCGTAGAGCAGTTGTCCTACAGTCAACGCCTCG
Organism: Chlorocebus sabaeus; assembly: GCF_047675955.1. Classification (NCBI taxonomy): domain Eukaryota; kingdom Metazoa; phylum Chordata; class Mammalia; order Primates; family Cercopithecidae; genus Chlorocebus; species Chlorocebus sabaeus. Next base: position 16,827,408 of record NC_132926.1, on the reverse strand, counting down.
GTATCTGCAGGGGATTGGTTCCAGGGGCCCTGTGGATACCAACATCAATGTTTGCTCAAGTCCCTGATATAAAAGAGCACAGTATTTGTATAAACCTACATATACCCTCCCATATACTTTCAATAATCTCTAGGTTACTTATAATGCCTAATGCAATATAAATAGTTGTACTTTTTAAAAATTTGTATCATTTTTGCATTTAAAAAACTTTTCCTGAATATTTGTCATCCAGCATTGTTTGAATCCCTGATAGAGAACCTACAGATGCGAAGGGCTGACTGTATGTGTATTAGAGACAGAAATAGAAAGGGATAGGCTAGAAATCACCAGGGTAAAGAATATAACTGAAGGGCTGTTTATAAAGAGAGTTGAGGATCCTTGTGATTTAAAGGCAAGGGATTACTGACTGAAAGTCCACCACATTCCCATATCTTGCTTAGTAGCAAGAAATAAAAGAAACATTTAAAAGGAGAGAGAATATTTGTTCTGTGTCTACTATGTGACAAAGTAGCTGTGTTCAAGAGTTATGTTACTCATAACTTACAAATTAATTTGGCTTCTATTCAAGGGACTAGTCATATTCTAAATAGAATTACTTAATTTCAACTGCAGATTCTGAGGTGGGACTCTGATTGGCTTAGCTAGGGTCAGCTGCAGACCCTTTGATAAATCTGCCAGTGGCATCTGTGGATGTGACTTTGATTGGCAGATTAGGTCACATGCCCATTTATAGACATAAACCATGCCCCGTTTGTCAATTTCCAAGTGCAAAAGCATGGCTGCCCTGTATGTAACTAAGGAGACAGAAGTGGGAAAATAACATTTGAGAAACTGGAAGGAGAGGGTGGAGCCTGGCAGATAAAACTTGATGTCTGCAGGAGCCATTTGAAAGTGCTCTTTCTCTGACCACATCTGGGACAATTTCAGTATCAAAATACACAATGATAATGATGAATTATGACTAATTGAATAAAATATGTATGTGTGAAGCCATATTGATACAAATAAATAAAGAGAAAAATGTTTACTTAAGTAGAATGCCAAATAATAGATCTAGAAAGCATGATGGAGCTAAAACATTATCAATGTTTGCTAAAGTAGTGAGCTTGAAGAGCAGAAATTTTGTATAATCTCAAAGAATGTCCCTACAAATTTCTCATTGATAATTATAAAGGGAAATACAATGCTACAGAGCAGAAATCTGTGGACTCGGCCTTCACCAAGGGATCAAAGTCAACACAACGCATATTGGGACATACATCATGGGCCTTCTCATGTGGAAAGAGGCATGATATCACTGCTGTAATACTTCTGTTCACATGCATGATCTAACCATGAAATATAACAGGTAGACTCGAACTGAGAAACATTGCATAAAATAGCTGGCCTATGTTCTTCAGAAATATGAAGATCAACATACACCAAGAAAGGCTGAGATACCTTTCTAAATTAAAAGATACTAATGAGACATCGTATATAAATGCAGTATATGATCCCAGATTCGTTCTTGGACAGGAAAATGATTGCTAAACAGGACATTACTGAACAATTAAATGACATTAATGGAACAATTAAAATGGGTTATGGCTTAGAAAATATTATTGTTTTTGTTAAAGTTCCTTATTTTGATAATCATAGTGTGGTTAGAAAGGGGAATGTCATAGTTCTTATGAAATACATACTGAAGTATTTGTGGGTACTATCCCTTACTTACTTTTTTTTTTTTTTTTTTTTTGAGATGGAGTTTTGCTCTTGTTGCCCGCGTTGGAGTACGATAGTGATATCTTGGCTCACTGCAACCTCTGCCTCCCAGGTTCAAGTGATTCTCCGCCTCAGCCTTCCGAGTAGCTTGGATTACAGACATGCACCACCATGCCTGGCTAATTTTGTATTTTGTATTTTTAGTAGAGACAGGGTTTCTCCGTGTTGGCCAGGCTGGTCTCGAACTCCCGACCACAGGTGATCCACCCACCTCGGCCTCCCAAAGTTCTGGGATTACAGGTGTAAGCTACTGCGCCTGGTCCACCACTTGGTCTTAAATATCAATCAGTGGATATTGACTGTTGTTGAATACACACATTAAGGATTTCAACTTTTGAAATAATGAGGATCAAAACTGTTGCTGTTACAATCAATGTTTAAATATGTGTTCCATGATATAAGCTGAGTATTTAGAATATTATATACTATTGATGCTTTTTATTTATTTCTAGGACTTTAAGAAATAACCGTATTTGAAGAATGGATCAGAGATATTTTGCAGACATGCTTTCATTAATGACTCGTGCTTATTCCACATTATCTGGATAAATTTTACATATATTGCATAGACATTCAATCTTATGGGACTCTCTGTAGACATCATAGGATGAGAAAAAAATTTCTGAAAAAATCTAAGCTTCTTGTTTGTCATTTTAAAACTTGATACATAAGAAATTCACACTCCAAAACACATTTTTTTTTTCTAAACAATATAAAAAGGAGCAGCTTTGTTTAAAAAAATTCTGTTAATGTGGAAAATTTTAATTGTCATTTCAAGTAATATGTTTTACTGTTTTTTCAAGTTTTTAATATTTCAAGGTTGGCTGAAGTTTTCCTTGATAAACCAAAATTTATGGGATAATAATGGGGATTGGCAACCATACTTAGACTTGGGTAAATTTCATTATTAAAAGCTATATATTATTGCTGGGCATGGTGGCTCACGCCTGTAATCCCAGCACTTTGGGAGGCCAAGGCAGGTGGATCACGAGGTCAGGAGATCAAGACCATCCTGGCTAACACGGTGAAACCCCGTCTCTACTAAAAATACAAAAAAATTAGCCAGGCGTGGTGGCAGACGCCTGTAGTCCCAGCTACTCGGGAGGCTGAGGCAGGAGAATGTCATGAACCCTGGGAGGTAGAGCTTGCAGTGAGCGGAGATCTCTCTACTTCACTCCAGCCTGGGCGAGAGAGCAAGATTCCGTCTCCAAAAAAATTAAAAATAAAAATAAAAAAGCTATATATTATTTTAACATATTCCAAATAACATGTTTGTTAATTAAATGCATTTATATTTTTTATTCAACTACAGAGCACTATATTTAATAATAATTTAAAGACTCACTATGTATTTGAACATACATTAGAAAGACTCACTATGTATTTTAACATGAATTAGAAGCAGATAATGTCTGAAATGAAGAATGGCAGAAATTATCTGGTCGAGTTAAAAACTGATGCCCAGAGAATCTAAGGAAATTGACCTAGTAAGAACATATGTCCTGTGTTTCTCTTATTATTCTCTTATTATTCTTTATGAATCTCCTCAAAAATGATAGGAGGAAATATTAATATTTTAAAGCAAAGAAAATTTGATAAAATATTTAGCAGAAAAAATAGAATTTTTTTTTTTTTTTTTTTTTTTTTTTTTGCTGACATTAGAGTATTATTCTGTAACTTTTTTTTTTTTTTAATCGATGCTATGTCTAAACTTCCTTTGCATCGCTTAGTAGCTGGTTGACCAATGCAGGCATTTGTGAAATAGTACCTTTGGGGCATGAATGAGATTTTAGTAGATTTCAAAAGTAAATAACATAGTACAAAATAGCATATTCTGAAACACAGTTAACAAACTGATTTACTTGAATGTAACATTTTAGGAAACCTCTACTGAACATTTTGTTGTGGTAGGTTAAAGAAGAAAAAAGATTCCTTCCTTCTTTATTCCTTGTCTTTCTCTTTCTCTAGCTAGTTATATGGCTGTGAATTAATTAACTAATTAATACTTTCTATTAGTTACAAAACTATAGCTATTAATCTGCATTTAATCGAAATTTGAGGAAAGAGTAGAACACATAAGGAAAGAATGTTGTCATTGTAGGGCCATCGGCAAAAGGAAGGAAGGAAGAAAAACAAAGAAATAATATTGTCATATTTTGTAATAGGGCCACCTGCAAAAGGAAGAAAGGAAGGAAGAAAAACGAAGGAAGGAAGGAAGGAAGGAAGGAGACAAAGAAATAATGTCATTCTAGAATCATCTGCAAAAGAAAGACAGACAATAGGGGGAGGGACAGAGGGAGGGAGGGAGGAAGGAAGGAAGGAAGGAAGGAAGGAAGGAAGGAAGGAAGGAAGGCAGGCAGGCAGGCAAAGAAATGATGTCATTCTAGGACCATCTGCAAAAGAAAGGAAAGAGGGAAAGGAAGCAAGGAAGGGAGGGAGGAACAAAGGAAAGAAGGAAGGAAGGAAGGAAGGAAGGAAGGAAGGAAGGAAGGAAGGAAGGAAGGAAGGAAGGAAGGCGGGCCAAATAAATAATGTCATTCTAGAACCATCTGCAAAAGAGAGAAAAGGGGGAAAGGAGGGAAAGAAGGAAGGAAGGAAGGAAGGTGGGCAAAGAAATAATGTCATCGTAGGACCATCTGCAAAAGAAAGAAGAGAGGGAAAGGAGGGAAAGAAGGAAGGAAGGGAGGGAGGGAGAGAGGGAGGGACTTTTTAAAACTTAAAATGTGTAAATGGTAAGGATTTGTTTTTAAAATGTGTTCTCTTGGGACCCAGATTTCTGAGTGCTACTTGCTCTTTGCTTGTTGTACCCAGACTTCTTACTTGTAGGATTAGTTGTAGATTAAAACGATATATAAATTGAAATAGATAGAAGTGTATGTGTATGTGTGTGTGTCTATATTGTATGTGTATTAGCATTAATATAATTTTAGAAAGCAATCATCAAATAGTGCTGTAAATTAGAACAAGAACTCAAGACCTAAGAATAAATCAAAATGCGAAAAAGCCAAAAACATTATTAAAAATTAACAACAAATATGTCACTCTTCTCCTTGGTCATCAAAGCAACAAGGTAAACCTATTCACTTAAATGTCATTTCTCACTGGCTGAACAGAGTGGTGGGGCTGGTTTTTTTGGTTCGTTTGGGGGTTTTTGTTTGTTTGTTTTGGCTTTAAAGTAATTTTTTCTACTAGCCTTTATTCCTAGCACACTACAGTAGAGCATGGGAGAGGACAGTACTGTCATTAACAGTATTTATACAACACATTAAATAGCAGGTTCACGGCGATTCACCATATTTACATATTAGAGTCTCTCAATGTAAGTAGAGTTCATAATGACAACTAGTAAAGCACACACACACAAAGTCTGAAGGAAGCCAAAAAGGAGTGTCCTTCTCTACTATTTTCTTGTTGTTAGACACAAAATGACCCCAAATTAAAAGACAATCCCCTTACTAATAAAAGTGTTATGTTATCTTCCATAAGGTATTATTTGGCCTTGTGCTACTGCAAAGATACTGAAGCAAAAGTCCCATAGGTCATAGGAGACAGAGAGAGAGAAAAAGATAGATAGAGACAGAGGTAGATAATAGATACACATTTTAAAATCTTTGAAATTGTGATTTTTCTGTCAGTCTGTGTTGTATTAGATTTGATGAAACGTGGTGCTTTTTTGTTTTTTGTTTTTGTAACAAATGACCTTTTACCCTTGGATTCTACATAGTTTAAACAGCCCTGGTGAAAATGTTACGGTGGTGTGTTCATTTGCAGTTTTCATACAAAAGATAATTAATTGCTCCTTAGAGATTTGGGTTTGAGAAGAATTTCTGTGAATAAATTAATCTCCTGAAGCTTTTACTTCTGCAGAGGAAGGAATCCCTCAGGTCAGGACAAACTCTAGCATTCCAAACAAAATGTACTTTTCTTCTATATGATTGCTTTCTTCAAGAAAATGATTAGAAAGATTAACATGCAAATAACAGACTAAACCTCTTACGGGGGGAAAAATAGTTAGCAATATATTCTGCAAATCACTGAGACCAGGATCTATTTCTATGAACGTCACTTAGTTGTATGATAATCAGAATACATTGTTTGGAGAAAAATATTAATTTAGGTAGGTCTGAAGAGTTGTCACCAAGTTAATTAATCCCATCTGCTATTTTTACTCTCGGAGCTGGAGCAATCTGTTTCCCAGGAATTCAAAACCAGAAAAAAGGCCCCATGAGCCCCACTACCAATCTTTGTCTACAGTGTCTTTCCCCTAATATACATGAATTCAAATTTGAAAAGGTGACGAAGAAAACAAATTGTTAGGAAAATCTGATTTATCTCATTTGTGCTCATGGAAATTTAGAAAATTGACTTTAAGTATCATGACATTCAAAAAAACAAAACTGTGAAATTGTAGAGAAAAAAAAAGGAGGTGTAGGAATATGATTAAAAATTTTACCTTTGTTCCTAAAATAACTTGAGTGCTTTCACTTGCAATTAAAATGTGTACTTTATTCCTTATAATCTCCTCCTTGATTTCGTATGTCAAAAAAAAATGTTCTTTTCTTATTAACATGAGTTTGACTTTGGAGTCAAACTTGAAAGTTGATTTTTTCATACTTATCATTCTACCTAGTTTTTGGATACTACTGTAGTTTGAGAGGCCTAATATTAGATTTGTTGTTGAAAAATCACTCACATGTGACAATGTAATGCCAGTAATTACCTGCGTTATAAATTTCTGAAATAGACATATGGTATCTTGTTTTCCCCAGTGAGTTTATCACTCAGGTACTTAGATAAATATATTAACTCTTTCAGATACCCATTTTCCTAAGTCTTTAGATGAGGCTAGAAATTCAAATGTAAATAAACAGGTATTTATTAATGAAGAAAACTAAGAACATCCATTATATGTATCTATACATATCAATGAACTAAAAAATCAGATTTATCATTAAAAATGTCAATTTTCCTTTTAGCGGAAAATTGCTTCATCTGATAGGTTTATCTGATGAATAGGCTGCCATAAAAGTCACCAGCAAGTGACCAGCCACCAAAGTTAACATGCTATTTTTAATCATTATTCTATTTGATCTCATAGCCTGACATTAATTTCTTCCTATTAAACCTGATTATAATTCTTCCTTTATAATTAGCTCTTCTCTTTCATAAACATTTTTCATAAACCTCGTGTCTATCATTTTGCTCTATGATTTCTCCTAGAGCAACCCTTATTCATATCCATGAGCTGAAGTGTCACCTCTTCTAGTGTATCTAGATTTCATATTGTATTTCCACCTGCTAGATTCCTCTGCCTAGACACATGTTAAACATATCCCACCTAAATCTGATTCCTTTTTATTTTCCCTTAAACTTGTCTTCTCAACTATATTATTAGAATGAAACTGTTAGTGTCCCAACTTACTGTGCCCAGTTAATTGAAATCCTCAGTCATCCCACTCTTTCTGCTTTACTTAATATCCATTATTTACTAAGTAATGATGCCTGTCCCGAATTGGAAATTCTTGAGGATAGAAACCAATAATGCCCACATTGTAGGCCCAATGTTACGTCGCTTCTGACTTTATATTAGGTACACAGTAAATACTGGCATGCATACAATTCCAAAGACTTATTATTCATCATTATATGGGTTGATTGCGCCAGAATTTTGTTGTTAGAATATTGCTTGGCATTGGTGGGCTGTAGTGGGATTTAATTTTTTTCATAAACACTGTTTTCATGATCCTGTCTGTCCAGGTAGGATTTTAGCTTCTTGCATTTTCTTGCTTCCCAAGGAGAGAAAACCTACAATCCCAGGGAACATTTGGGGTTTTAACATACCCATTTAAGAAAAAGATATGTTATAAAATCTTTTAACTGATTCTAAGCCATTCTTGTAACAGTCACCAATTTATCAATTTGTTGAAAATATGGGATATGAATCTTCTTATACTTAGGTCATGTGTGCAATTATGTAATTTTAAAATTTATTCTTTCAACACACAAGTATTGAGTGCCTACTGTATGCAAGGAACTTTTCTAGACACTTGGGTACATCAATAGACAGAATAGACACTGATTTTTAACCTCGAGAAACTTAACCTTTTTCTAGTGAGAAAAAAAAAAAGATAAACAATAATCTTAATAAATACATATATATCTAGTGCTATGTTACAAATGAAAAAGGTAAACAGTGAATATGTGAGAGGAATGCTGCAGTTTTAAAGAGAGAGGAAGAAAGAGAACAAATGATTTTTTTTTTCTTTTTTTTTTAACTCTCCTGCAGAAATTGTGACTGAGGATGATAGATTACAATCCTTTTCTCCTTTCACAGTTGGGGGTTGTACTTTTTTTCTTTTGTTCTCAATCAACTCCCTGCCTAAGTAGTGTGATGGAAAATCTAATGCGCTGAAGAAATAGACTCTGAAATAGCCAATGAAAGAAGCTATTCCTAAAGAGTGAAGAGTTAATGAAGAATTTTTAACAGCCTATCGACTCAACTTCACTCTGTTACCATTTAAATGGCCTCAAATGGGATGTGAAGCTTAACATATCACGGAACAGCATGTAGTTTCTGGTGGCTGCAAACATTTTCTCATTAATCTTGGTTGCTCAGCACATCAGCAATAATAAGAAGTTTCGAGAGGGTCTATGGCCTAGTCTCAAATTTGTTTTTTTCTTTTGTTTTAAAGACGGGAATAAGATAACTTAACAAACAGTAAAACATACAATCATTTTCTACATTATTTTTACTAAAATAATTTGTTATTTAAACAAAATAATTAATATCTTGTTAGTATTGATGATCTGACTACAGCCAGTATTCTGTTTCCAACAAACAAAAACTCGTATGTAATTCATGTGCCTATATACCGTTGTATTTTCTGTTCATGCTATCTCATATGTGTTCACGTATCTTAGGTTTCATGTTTTTATCTTACTCAGTTCCTTTAAAGTTCTGAACATGCTATTTTACTCATATTATAATGGCAGTTGTAATTTTTAAATAAAGTCTGAATTTATTATGTACATGTGCATATCTTACTCTCTAAGACAATACCATATTTATTAATTTTTTGCAAGATGCCAACTAGAACAAAGGGTTTTTCTTTCTCTGTTGATACAGATATTGACAAAATATTATGTTTATGTAAGTGATAAAAAATTTATGTGTATTCTATTTATTAATTTAAAAGTGATCATATGTAACAAATATCCAATTTCTCAACATCCTGACTGGGTGCTCTCTGTACTCTGTGTTTAGGGTGAACAAATATTACGATTTGCCCATGATAGTTCCAATCAATGCTAGTATCTCTGCACACCATCAATAATTCCCCTTCACTCTAGAAAGCATCCCTAGTTGTATGATAAATTAAATGGTCACCATATCCATGATTGATATGAAACCTGGCTATCATTAAAGACATTGTTCTTTAATGTGACTTCTAAGACACTATTCATCTAATCTTCTACCCTTCTGGAACATCCCTAACTCTTTTGAGAATTATTGCCATCATCTTTTCTCTCTTCAACAATGTCATGGTCATTCATCCTCATTAGCTGAAGGTTTTTGCAGTTGGTGTTACACCCTATTGCAAACCCTGTTCTCTACTTTTTTGTACTTCACGCTGTTACACAACCAAATGTTATCATGCCCCAGTTCATTCCCATGTTCATCTCTAATAATATTCACCTCCATCCAATCTCACATCTGTAACTATACCTTAGGTTTTGCCTGCTTTATCCTAAAAATGTGATATTCAGATGTTCCTGTTTCTTACCAGGCCTCCTACTTTCATATCTGTGTAGCTTTGTCATTGGTCACTCGCCCTAAATCTTTCTTTTATCTCTTCAGTGTCTTAGAGATTTGACCCCTTAACTACCTTCCTTACAGTGTTTTTTGTTAATCTCTGTGAGCCTTAGGTTTTCTTTTTTAGCTTTTGAAGTATTTTTCCTTTTATATATGCTTGATTTTCCTTTTGTCCTCTTCCCCCAAATAACATGAATACTGGAAGAGCAGAGATTTTCATGTTTAGTTCACCGCTGTCTCTCCAGAATCTACAAGAGTGCCTGGTTCGTGGTAGGCCCTCAAAAGATATTTATTGAATGAATATTTGAATCAGGCAGATTGTGAAGCAGATATCAACTCAGAGGAACCTATTCTGATAATCCAAATTTTTTTAAAAACTTCAATTTCCACTCTCATTCTTACTTGAGAAACGCCTCTATTTTACTTGTTCTTAGCAAGAAGCAGCTCCAGAAATTTTCTTGCATACATATTTATCTTTTTTTTTTTTTAACCTTAAAGGCAGGAACTCACTCTGTCTTATTCACTCCTCTATCTCTTGCAACTTAGAGTAATGCATTAGTATATCATAGGCTTTCAGTAAATTACTTGTTCATTTAATATCTTTTCTATAAAATGTGGGTAGTAATATCACCTAGTTCACTATGCTGCTGTAAGGATCAAGTGATAAAATATGTAAGGAGTGTGGTGCATTGCTTAGTAAAAGTCACCATGCAAGATTTAGATGTTTTCATTATGTCGCACAAAACAGTGACAAGAGTAGTCTAAAAAGCAAATTCATTGTACTGTCTACTTACCATTCTTAAATGGCCAGACACTGTCTTTATAAGATGATGGTCAAACTTCTTAACATAGCAGATAGGGACATTTATTATTTGGTCTTTTCCTATCTCTCTTGTCTCATCTTATGCCCTGTTCAAACCACCTCCAGCGCCATGTTCCCACCATACTGAGTTACATTCAATTCCCCATGATTTGCTAGCCTTTCAGCCCTGTGCCAAGGCTATGTTGTCACCATGTTTTAACTTGGCTTATTCCTCCATGGGCTCAGGATCTCAACTGAGATCATTCTTCCTTGAGAGAGCATTCTCTGACTCATAAAACCATCTTCTATCCTTAGCAATTATGAAATGGCCTTTTTTCTTACTGGTCTCCCCTACACTGCAAAGTCTTTAAGGACAGGAATTATTTCATGTTCATCTTTACATCTTTGGCACCTAATGAAGTGGCTGATGCATGGTTGGAACAGGACTCTCACCAGCTTCCATCAACACACCTACTCACATATCAACTCCTGCCTGTCTTCCTTTTGTCATCAAGGAAACTATGTATTCGTAGCCAATCTCCATCCCTACTTGCATAATAGATTCTGTCTTTTCATGCCCGTTCAAGCAAGGACATCACTAACTTTCTTACATCATTCATTTTTAATTATCAAAATCATTCTCATCTGCTTAATCTGCTTATATCACATATATAGGTCCTTCTTTTCACTGCTCTATTGCTCTATTTTACAGCACAACTTTTTTTTTTTTTTTTTTTGAGTCTTGCACTATGGCCTGGACTGGAGTGCGTGGCGCGATCTCTGCTCACTGCAACCTCCACCTCCCAGGTTCAAGCGATTCTCCTGCCCCAGCCTCCCAAGTAGCTGGGAATACAGGCACCTGCCACCATGCCCAGCTAAATTTTTTTTTTTTGTATTTTTAGTAGAGATGGGGTTTCACCATGTTGGCCAGGCTGGTTGCAAACTCCTGACCTTGTGATTCGCCTGCCTCAGCCTCCCAAAGTTCTGGGATTACAGGCGCGAGCCACAGTGCCCGGCAGCAGCACAACTTCCTAAAATATGTTTATACTTAAGGTTTCTGCTCCCTCAGTTTCATTTTAAAAATGTACTTCAACTTGGCTTTCATCCTAAACACCGTCAAAAATGACCATAACAAGGTCATCAGTAACTTCTATGTAGCCAAATGATGAATTATTTTTACTTTATTTGGAAATACTTCAAACTTATAAAGTTCCAACAATAAAAGTTGTGCAAATAACACTATTAGCCTTTAATCATGTTCATTTATAAGTTTTTATCTCATTTGCTCTCTCTCTAACATACACACACCTACACACACACGCACACACATCCCTATTTTTTTCTCTGAAATTTTAGAGGTTGAGTTACATATATGTCATCGATAGACATTTAATTCTAAATACTTTAGTGCATATTTTCTAAAAATATAAATATCTTACATTACCACAACAGAGTTATAATCTTCATAAATTTACATAGATATAATGATTGTATCTAACCTGCTATTTACATTCTAATTTTTTCATTTGATTTAACAATGTCTTTTATGACTTCCTTCCACCCTCAGGTACAGAATCTAGTCTAGGGTTAGTTATTTCATGTAGTAGCTTATTCTTTCTGAAACATTTCCACTTACTCTTTGCCTTTTATGACATTGATAATTCTCGAAAATAAAGTGTACCCAACACACACTATTTTCATTAATATAACATTTCTTCTTCTTGAGTGAAATAGGCAATATTGTATCTACATCAAGGTATCACATATGGAGGCACATAATGTCCTTCTGTCCCCCACTGATGTTAATTTTGATCACACATTCAAAGTGTCTCCTGATATCTCCACTTTATAAATAATGTTATTTTTTTCTCCTTTACAACTAATAAATGGTTTGTAAATTAATTTAAAAATGAATGAAAATAAACATCCTATCCCCATGTGAAATTTCTTCCTTAGATTTTACCATCCAGATAGTTTTGCCTGATCCAAACTTCACTGTGATTGTTGCAAAATGATGATTTTTTCCAACCCTGGTATTTCTTCTACATTTACCAGTTGGCCTTCAGCATTTCACTGTAAGTAAGACCCCTCCCGATTCTCTCATTTATTTATTTCTTTGTTGTCATATGAACTCAGGGTTTCCTATTTTTTTTATTGGTTCATAATTCATTACTGTATTTCACCATTATGGTGCTAACATTGTGTAGATTTGATCAGTCTGGCTCTTGTGTTCTTGTAAAAGGCCCTCATCAATTCTGAGCACTGCTTTAGTTTCAGACCTAACAAGATGTTATAGGCTCATTTTGTACCTATTTGGCCTGCCTTGACATTCAACTGTTTCTCCTAGGAGCTCTGGTTCTCTTCAGGAAGGTAGTGGAGATCAGGATTTTGGTGCAAGATATGCTTTGAGTATCTTTTCTCGATTGCCCTTTCAGTAATTATGTCTAGGAAATATATGTATGCATATACAAGTATATATCAATACACATACAAATATAAAGAATTACCTTTACTTATATACATGCATGTATACATGTGAAATCACAAATTCATAGCAATACCTTCCATTCCAGTCCATTCCCACAGAGTTTTTCCTCCCTTCTCTCATTCCATATTTGTTTTCCCATTCTTCCACAGTGAGAATCTTGCCTCCTGACAACCTCCACACATTTCCTCATTTACTTCATTATATTACATCTAAAACGGTAGATGTAATTTGGAATTCTAAAATAGCTTTAGAATTTTTGTGGCCAGACCATTACAACAAACAAACTTACTAAAAAAGCTTAAGATTTGTTTGCAATTATATCCCTGCTTCCACCAGGCCTGCCCAACACAAAAACTGTGTTTATGATAAATTATTTTGATTTGGTCACCCTCCCTTGCCCCCTCTCTTCATTTCTCCCTTCCTTTCTTTCATCCCATCTATGTGATTATAATATTCATTGCAATAAAATTGTGTTCATTTATTCCATTTTCCTTTGAGATTATTCCCCACCTTCTCATTCTTAAGGGAAATAAAAAGTTAAATTTTGTTTCTTTATAATTTATTATATTTATTCATAATTTGATAAAATAATAACACTGTACCTTCGAAAGAAAAAGAAACTATGCCAAAAATTTTAGTCATAGAAGTATTTTCCCTGCCCTGCCCTGTCCCTTTGAATTCATTCCCCTTTGTAGATAACCAATCATATTGTTTTGTTTTGACTTTGCTTTGTTTTTTTGTCTTTGTTTATTCATCCTGTGCTGTGTTTGTAATCATAAGCAGATACGTGTATGCCTTCTTACTTCTTTCTACCACAAAATATAACATATTATTTGCTTTTTGTACTTTTAACCCCCACTTAGATTACTTAGAATTCACTCCTTGCCATAAAGTTCTTTCTCATTCAGTTTTACAGATGCAATGTACTTCCATTGTGCTATAGTTTATTTAACCAATCTTGTATGCTCAAAAAATTTAAATACAACAGGTACTTGAATAACAGTATTTTGTTCAATGTTCTTTTCTTATAATGTTAAAGAGGAAAAAATTCTCTTCCTGTCTAGGGACATAGCCTTGTGGAGTTTGCATGTTCTCACCTTGTCTGCATGGGGCTTCTTGGGATTCTCTTCTTTCCTCTCACATCCCCAACGGTGCACACATAAGATGAACTGGGGTGTGTCTACATGGTCCCAGGGTGAGTGAATGTGAGTGTGTGTGAGTGTTCCCTGCGATGGGATGGTGTCCTGGACAAGGTGGGTTCCCACCTGGAGCCCTGCTGCTGAGACAGACTGTGGCTACCCATACCCTGAACTGGAATAAGCGGATTGGAAAATGAATGAATGAATGAATGAATGAATGAACAAATGAATGAATGAATGAACAAATGAACGAATGAATGAATGAACAAACGAATGAATGAATGAATACAGCTGGTCATAAAATTTAAAAATTCATCAAGTATACAATAATCATACAAGTGCACAACAGTAAGCAATGTGATAGAACAGTGCTTTGCAAGCCTGCTGTCTTGGAGATTGCTTATTTTTTGAACTGTATGGTGGGAAGAAGTGCTCCTGACAATATTCCCTTTGCAAACATTTATTTCTTGATTTAACCCATCGCCTCTACAACCACCCTTGCTCACTGATTCACCCAAAATTGGGTATCATCCTTTCAATTGTTTTTTTCTTTGTTTTTTTTTTGTTGTTGTTATTTGTTTGTTTGAGGCGGAGTCTTGCTCTGTCGCGCAGGCTGGAGTGCAGTGGCGCGATCTCAGCTCACTGCAAGCTCCGCCTTCTGGGTTCACGCCATTCTCCTGCCTCAGCTTCCCGAGTAGCTGGAACTACAGGCGCCCGCCACTGCGCCCACACTAATTTTGTTTTTGTATTTTCAGTAGAGACGGGGTTTCACCGTGTTAGCCAGGGTGGTCTTGATCTCCTGACCTGGTGATCCCCCTGCCTCGGCCTCCCAAAGTGCTGGGATTACAGGCGTGAGCAACTGCACCCGGCCCTTTTCACTTGTTTTTAATAATCTTTCTTAAATATATAGCCTACATTATTTTAATGTTTAGTATTAGAGTGTTTTGGGTCGTTACTTAGAAATGTAGTGAAGTTTTTTGACCAGAAATATGCTGCGGAAACTAAACTCTTGCTTCTAACACTTAGCCTATGTTAACACTGGCTTTGTTACACATTGTTTCACTTAAAGTCACAGTTTCGAAGAACGTATCATTTATGTTAAGGGAGGACTTACTGCACTTCCAACGTTTTGTTATGACAAATAATACTTCAGTGAATAACCTTTGTGTGTACATACTCATATTTTTGGATGTGTATCTTCAGGATAAATTCCTAGAATTTGTACTGATGAATTAAAGAGTAAATTCAGTGTAATATTTTGCTAGATATTGCTATATTCTTATGTATATCAGTTGTGACGTTTACATTCCTATCATCCATGTATGAGAGGGTCTTTTTCCCCATCATCCTGCCAACAGATGTTATTGTCAGATTTTGAGTATTTGACCATCTTATAGTAGAAAAATGGAACCTCAATATCATTTTAATTTACATTTATCTGTTATGAGTGTTATTGAATGTATTTTCATATGTTTAATGGTCATTTTCATATCTCTTTTTGTGAATAATTATGTTCATGTATTTTGCCATGATAGGATTCTCAGTCCTATTAGCCTCAATTTTTACAGGTTCTTTAGAAATTAGGGAAAGTCATTCTTTATCTGTGATATATATCATAATTGTTTTCTGGCTTTTTATTTGACAGTGCTTATTTTATTTTTACTATGTTTAAAAAATATTTATGTAGTACTATGTATTGGTATGTTCTTTAATTGCATGTGGATTTTTATCAAGTTAGAAAGTCTTACAATAGAAGAATTTACCCATATGTTTTCTACTATTTATGCAGATTTATTTTTACATTTAGAATCTCTCATATATTTAGAATTTATACTGGTAAGGATGTGTTAATGGTTGTATTCATATCTTTTGCTAAATGGCTATCTAGTTGTTTCAATGCCATTTACAAAAAAGATGCACTGTTCCTCTCTGCGTTGTCGAAAATACGGTGCCAGTTTAATTCTCATAGAGAAGTGATTGTGAATCACTGAGGATTTTTCTTTATGTTTAAAATTTGATACTTTTACCAGGATATGTTTAGAATTTAGCCTTCTGGGGTCAGTTTGCCTTTGTGCTCAGTGGGCTCTTTCAATGCATAGATTAAAATCTTCTTTAGGCTGGGTGCAGTGGCTCATGTGAGCCTGTAATCCCAGCACATTGGGAGGCGAGGTGGGCAAATTATGACGTCAGGAGTTCGAGACCATCCTGGCTAACATGGTGAAACCCCATCTCTACTAAAAAAAATAAAAAATAAATAGCCAGGCATGGTGGTGGACACCTGTAATCCCAGTTACTTGGGAGGCTGAAGCAGGAGAATGGCGTGAACCCGGGAGGCGGAGCTTGCAGTGAGCCGAGATCGTGCCATTGCACTCCAGCCTGGGCGACAGAGCGAGACTCCATCTCAAAAATAATAATAATAATAAATCAATAAATCTTTAATTTCTGGAAACTCTTCTTGAGTTATAGTTTTAAATATTCGGCTTTCTATATTTTTATTTTCTTTTCAGGGACATCACTGATATGAATATTTAACCTCCTTTAATATATTTTCCATTTAAGTAATTTTCTCTCTCACCCCTTTAACTTGTTTCTTGATCTCATTTTTATTCTTTGGTTGTTTTTCTAATTTTCTTCAATGCTTTAAGTTTTCATTTAGTTCTAGATTCCCTTGTGTACCTTACAATTGTCTATATTTTAATGAGTTTTTGTCTTTTTACAACATTATTTAATTAGTTCAATCAGCACTTATTTTAATTCTTCCCATTTTGCATTTCCTATTTAAGTTTTTATATTTCTGAATCAACATGTTTTTTCCTATTCACAGAATGCTCACTTAAGTATATGTAATTCAGTCTTGGGGGGCGCTGTGTTTCAATTTTCATTGGCTGATTTTTTGTTTGGTTGGTTTGGGTTTTGTTTTTAGGATAAAGTTTTTTTTATTTTTGTTAGCAGGTCTTTCATTTGCATTTTCTAGCATTTTACAGTAATTTTGTGTTTATGTAGCCCACTTTCTTTTATTCTAATTTATTTCATGGTCAAGTTTCCAAGTTCAAGAGTATCCTACTTTATTATTATTTATTATTATTATTATTATTATTGTTTGTAGAGATGGTGTCTCCCTGTCTTGCCCAGGCTGGTCTCGAACTCTTGGGTAAGACTGTCCTCTTGTGTCAGTTCTACCCTCTTCTGTGTAGTTTCTCCTATAAATGTGCTGTTGCTGGTGGAAGTTGGGATAAGGTTTGGTATATCATAACTTTTTTCCTTTTCTTCAAGGTCTCAAATTTTCTCTTCTTGTGTCCTTTTGTCTCCCTGTCTTGTCTTACAAGGGATCACCCTTTTTCTGTATAGCTAATTCTTCCCCAGAAGCAATGCTTCTCTAAGACTACTACTTCCAGTTCTGCTCATGGGGAAGGCCCCTTCCCCATGGAGTTATGATGTTCAGTATTTTTGTGTATTCTTTCCTATTTCTGACAGTGATTTTAACAGAACTTCCTAAGACTTTCAGTCCCCTCTGCTATTTTTCATGGAGTCTCCAGTTTTCTTCCTTCTGCTCACCATTACCACTGGCTTGTGATAGTGGCCACAGTTGGGGGTTGTAGGAATTTTTCCTTTTTCTTCTACTTACAAGTAATTTGAAGATTGATTCTCTATGTCTCCTAGGGATACTAAAGATACTTGTACAATGTGGTTTTATGTTTGCCGTGTTGATTTTTTATTTTTTAAGAGTTAAGGGGAGATTTGGAATCATGCTGCTATTGTTTTGCAAAACTCCATTGGTCGATTCTCAGCCCTCATTTTGCTTGATTTCTCAGTAGTACTAGATAGCAATGATAATGGTCTCCTTCTGAATATACTTCCTTCATTTTGCTTTGAGAACATTACATTCTTGTTTCTCTGTATAACTTTCTCACTGCTTCTTCAGCTTCCTTTGCTGGTTCTTCTCTTCTCCCAGATTTCCAGCTTTGTATCAACTGCCTAGATCTATCTGTTAAATTCCAGACTCACATATACAGTTTTTACTCAACATCTTATCTTGGATTTCTAAAAGACACCGCAAACTCAAGTGTTCAAAACTGAACTCTTGATTTGCCTCCTCCTAACTTAGCCCTGCCACCTTAAGACTTCTCTATTCCTTTGATGGCAAATACATTATTTTATTATTAAGACCCCAAGTCATGCATCCTTATTGACTCTTCTTTTTCTCTTCAACTTAATACTTAATTAATTCATCAAGGAATATTCTAATTCCAAAATATTTCTAATTTGTATGTTTCCTACCACCTCTACTATTACCACACTACTAAGAGGTGCTAACATTTTATATATAAACTGCTTACAAACTCTTACTTAAAACCTCTTAACTGGTCTTCCTGCTTTCTCCATTCAATACTTGCAGAGGCCAGAGTCATTCTTTTCAAACTTAAAAGTATATATCACCTTTTTTAATTAAAAAAAAAAAAACATTTATTTTAGATTTGGGGGTACATGTGAAGGTTTGTTACAGAGGTGAATTCATATCAGGGAGGTTTGTGATACAGATTATTTCGTCACCCAGGTATTAATGCCAGTACCCAAGAGCTATCTTTTCTGCTCCTCTCCCTCCTCTCACCTTCCTCCTTCAAGTAGACCTCACAGTTTATTGTTTCCCTCTTTCTGTTCAAGAGTTATTTAGCTCCCACTTATAAGTGAGAATATGTGGCATTTGGTTTTCTGTTTCTGCATTAGTTTACTAAGGAAAATAGCCTCCAGCGGCTGGGCGCAGTGGCTCACGCCCGTAATCCCAGCACTGTGGGAGGCCGAGGCAGGTGGATCACCTGAGGTTAGGAGTTTGAGGCCAGCCTGGCCAACATGTTGAAACCCCATCTCTACTAAAAATGCAAAAATTAGTTGGGTGTGGTGGCAGGCACCTGTAGTCCCAGCTGCTTGGGAGGCTGAAGCAGAAGAATCACTTGAACCTGGGAGGCGGAGATTGCAGTGAGCCGAGATGCTGCCACTGTACTCCAGCCTGGGCAACAGAGCGAGGCCCTGTCAAAAAAAAAAAAAAAAAAAAAAGAAAAAGAAAGTAGCCTCCAGCTCCATCCATGTTCCCACAAAAGACATGATCTCATTCTTTCGTGTGGCTGCATAATATTCCATGGTGTATATGTACCATATTTTCTTTATCCGGTCTGTCATAGATGGACATTTAGAATAGTTCTATGCCTGTGCTATTGTGAATAGTGCTGCAATGAACATTTTTGTGCATGTGTCTTTATGGTAGAATGATTTCTCTTCCTCTGGGTATATACCCAGTAATGGGATTGCTCAGTTGAATGGTAGTTATGCTTTTAGCTTTTAGAGGAATCCCATACTGCTTTCCACGGTGGTTGAACTACTTTACACTCCTACCAACAGTGTGTAAGTGTTCCCTTTTCTCCACAACCTCTCCAGCAGTTGTTATTTTTTGACTATTAAGGGCTCTTAATATTGTTTATTTTATTCTTATTTATTTCATGGTCAAGTTTCCAGGCAGATAGGAGATATAAATAGAGCCATCATCACATCCTTAGCAGTATAAATTCTAAATATATGAGAGATACAAATGTAAAGATAAATCTGCTTAAGCAATATTAATTATTAATAGTCCTTAATATTATTACTTACAGCCCTTATTATTATTAAGGGCTATTAATCATAGCCCTTCTGACTGGTATGAGATCATATCTCATCGTGGTTTTGATTTGCATTTCTCTAATGATAAAGAATATATTATCTTTTCTCTGCTCTAAGCCCTCCAATGTCTATTTCATACAGAGTGAAAGCTAAAGTCATCATAATGGTCTATAAAGCCTTACAGCCCACCACTCATTACCTCTCTGATATCATCTACAAGTTTGTTGTTTGATTATTCCATTTCAGTTTTAACTGGTGTCTTTGCTATTCTGCAAACAAGATAGATATTCTCCCAGACTGGGATTTTGCACTAGCAGTTCTTTCTGCTTAGATCACTTTTCACATAGATATTTCAATGGCTCTCTCACTCCTTTAAACTATAAGCTCAAATATTATCTTCTTAATGAGGCATACTCTGACCTTCCTATTAATGTAACTTACCCTATCCACACTTTGTCACTGTAATCCCACCTATGTTGGTTTATGTTTTGATTTTTGTAATATTTCTCGTTAGCCAGCATAAGACCTTGGCTTCACAGAGGCTGAAGTTTTATTGGTTGTGCGTTGCATGTGCCTAGAAGTGTGCCTGACATAGAGCAGGTGTTCAACAATGGGCTGATAATAAACACAGACTGAATCAGTCCTGCAGATTTCCAACTCTTTACATTTAGATAGATGCCTCATTTATATCTGGATTCATTGTCAATTAATAGTAAATTTCCACAGGCATATGTCAGATTTAGTCTATGATTTCTAGTAATTACTTTCCAAAACTTTATGTGTAGTAAACTGACTTAATAACTGAAGAAAGTAGACTATTAAAGATGCATCCAATTGTGATCCCTTGAAAGTATCTTCCAAGTTTAATAAAAAAACTAATATCATAACAAATGTTAAATTTTGCCTTTCAAGTTTGTGGGAGATGCAATTTGAAGCTTTCTTATTTTAACATATATTTCACACATCCCTCATAATTTGAAACCATTAAGAAATCTGAGATCCCTTGAAATTGAAACTGGTCTTTTATTTTTTTTCTCATTTTCACCGCATAGTATTAGTGCTATGCCAGTCTTTTCTCCTCTTTAAATCCATTAAAGAAAGCATGCAAGAACCACAGTGTTAACATATTTCATTCACTATTTGGTGTTGTTAATTAAAATAAATTCAAACTTATATTCTCATAAAATAGAAAAGGACAGCAAGATTATATACTCCAAGCCTCTTAATTTATTGAAACATTAACTGAGGGAGAAAAAAATTATGTCATGTACCAATGCTCATGCAGTTAATGTCAAAGTGAGGACAAAAATTCAGGTGCCTCGATGGATCTGAAGGTGATTTGCCTGCACTATTTGCCACCTCTTTGATCACCAGAGTTGAAACTGCTGATCTGTTGCCTAGGCCAGTGTTTCCTTCCTCCCTCATCGTACCCCTCCGGAACCTGAGCACTCAGTCAAGAGGACAGCCTTCCCTTACAGAAAAGAAACAGTCTTTTGTAAAGAATAGATGAGTAGCTGCACTCGCCTGCTAGAAATTGTGGACAATTTCTCAAGATCCTTTTTTTTTCTTTTTCTTTTTTTTTTTTTT
This sequence comes from Chlorocebus sabaeus, assembly GCF_047675955.1. NCBI lineage: Eukaryota > Metazoa > Chordata > Mammalia > Primates > Cercopithecidae > Chlorocebus > Chlorocebus sabaeus. The sequence goes on along the minus strand of NC_132926.1, from coordinate 16,806,166 downwards.
GAGACAGGGTCTCATTCTCTCACCCAGATTGCAGTGCAGTGGCCTGATCTTGGCTCAGTGTAACCTCCACCTCCCAGGCTCACATGATTCTCCTGCCTCAGCCTCCTGAGTTGCTGGGATTACAGGCTCACACCACCACTGTACAGCTAATTTTTGTATCTTTAGGAGAGATGGGGTTTCAGGCTGATCTTGAACTCCTGACCCCAAATGATCCACCCTCCTCAGCCTTCCAAAGTGCTGGGATTACAGACATGAGCTACTGCACCAGCCTCAAGATCCAATTCTAAGAGAACATAGAGTAGTCAAGCTTCCAAGACTCCAGACACATCCAAATGAAGTGCTGCATGTGGCAGTCTGCCATTCGTAAAAAAAGAAAGAAAAAAAAAAAAACAAAAACAGATTTTAGGTTCCTCAATTTTCAGATAAAAGTCCTTTCTACTATCCTATATTGTATTATCATTTGAAAAAAATCACCTATGTTTTTCATGGAATATAAAGGCATGTATGATATGCCATTATATATGTATATGTATGCATACCTATATATCTATACATAATATACATATATATGTATTTGTTCTGTTAGTTTTCATTTCCTCATTCATGTCTTATAATAGATTTATAGATATGTGTACCCAAGCAAAAATGTTAAGATGTCAAATTTTTTAGTTTCTTTATGCCAGATCTAGAAAACTGCTGATGATAAGTTAATATAAAAATATTTGCTCATATCATTTGAAGCATTTTATTCTCCAACTAATATTTAAAAAAAAACTAACAAAAACTTGCTAAACCATAGGGCATTTTTATCTCACATACCAAAAAGTTTAGTCAGAAAGTTTCCAGAATTGGTTAATCAAATAGTTCGAAAATTTTATCAAATTTTCTTCGACATTTCCATCCTGTCATCCTCAGCTTGTAGACTTGCGCTCTTAGTGTGTCACTGTGAATAATCCAATGATGACTGACACTTTCCAAGGCATCACATGTACATGTCAGATTCTACATGAAGTAGAACTGTTCTTGTCTTGTGCTCCATTTTTAAAAAGGAGAAAGAAAATCATTGTCTTAGGTATTCCAGCTGATATCTTCTCATGTCTCTTTGGCAAGTCTTGTGTCAAACCTATGCCTAAATTAATCACTTGACAATGGGATGAGGCTTACGTAAATAAAATAAATGGGGTCTAATATCCTTGGAAAGCGTGGGTTTTCTTTAGTAAAAACAAAGGTAAATAAGGCAGTTAAACAGGCAAACAATAAAACCATCCACTCTACCCTCTTATAAAACAAAAAAAATGTATATTACATTTTTTTCATCTATAAGTTGGTGGGATACACACATTTCTGCTAACTTAGATGATAGTAAAACCAGCCAAATTTCCATCATAATTGAAATACTTCTATCACTGGGTCTTCACACTTTTTATTTGACTACTATGAAGATGTATTTTTGCTATGACACAAGTCCTTGGTTTCAATACAGTTCCAAAGGTCAATAGCCCATCTTATAATCTCAGAATAAATTCTTTCTTCTTCTATTACTTGGAAAGTATTATACAGAATTGGTACAATTTATTCTTGTATGTTTGGCAGAGTTCCCCAGTGAAGCCCTCTAAGCCTGGAACATTTTTTTCAGAATGTTTTTAACTATAGATTCCATTTCTTGAGTAGTTGGACTATTCTTATTTTCTATTTCATCTTGAGTGAGTGTTGGTAGCTTCTGGTTTGTCTTCTCTATTTTGTCAGCTTTGTCAGAAGTTTATTATTAATAATTTTATTAATCTTTTTAAATAACAAGTTTTTGTTCCTTTAACTTTCTCTGTGGCTTTGTCTTTTCAATTTCCTTTATTTATGTTCTTATATTTATTATTTCTGTCTTTTTGTTTGTTTTCAGTTTATTTTGCTCTTACCAATTTTTAAGTTAGAAAATTACATTGTTAATTTGAGAACTTTTATCTTTTCTAATATAAATACTTCATATGACAAGTTTCGCTCCTAGCACTGCTTTAGCTGCATCTCACAGGTTTTTATTTGTCAAATTTATATTCTCATTCAGTTCAAAATACTTTTTAATTTCTCTTGTGTCTTTCTTTTTGACCCATGGATTATTTAACATGTGTTAATTTCCAAATATTTGGAGTTTTTCTGCTTTCTTTTAGTTATTTGTAGTTTAATTCCATAAAGAATGTATTTTGAATAATTTCAGGTTTTTTAATGTTAAAGTTTTTATTTTTATACCTAAGATATGATACGTCTTGGTGAATGTTCCATGAATGCTTCAAAAGCATGTGCACTTTATTCTTGTTTAGTGAAGTGTTCTACAAATGTCAATTAGATCCGGGCAGCTTATCATTTTTCTCAGTTCTATACATTGTTGAATTTCTGTCTACCCATTATGTTTTTGACTGAGAGGGTATGATGAAGTTTACAACTATAAATTGAGTTTGTTTCTTTCTTCTTGCAATACTTTTTTTTTAGTTTTCGCTTCATGTATTTTAACACTCTTTGTTAGGTGTGTATATATTTAAGAATGTTATGGCTTCCTGGTGTTTTTACCCTTTTAGCACTATGTAAAGTCTACCTTCATTTCTGATAATTTTTGCTCTGAAGTCAACTTTGTCTGCTATTAATATAGTCACCCCTGCTTTTTAAAAGTAGTGTATTAGTATATGGTATATCTTTTTTCATTTGTTTACTTTATCCTACTTATGTCACTATAGGTGGACTGAGTTTTTTGACAGAACATGTGGATGGCCTATATAATTTTTAATCCATGCTGACAATATCTGTCTTTTAATTGGTATGTTTGGGGCAGCTGCATTTATGAGTTTTTTTTCCTTCAAGTTTTATTTTAAGTTCTGTGGTACATGTGCAGGATGCGTAGGTTTGTTACATAGGTAAGTGTGTGCTATGGTGGTTTGCTGCACAGATCATCTCATCACCTAGGTTATTTATGTGTGTGTGTGTGTGTGTGTATATATATCCTTTAAGTTCCACATGTGCACAATGTGCAGGTTTGTTACATGGGTATACATGTGCCGTGTTGGTTTGCTGCACCCATTAACTTGTCATTTACATTAGGTAATTCTCCTATTGCTATTCCTCCCCATGCCCCCAAACCCGTGACAGGCCCTGGTGTGTGATGTTCCCTGCCCTGTGTCCAAGCATTTTCATTGTTCTGTTCCCACCTATGAGTGAGAACATGTGGTGTTTGGTTTTCTGTCCTTGTGATAGTTTGTTGAGAATGATGGTTTCCAGCTTCATCCATGTCCCTGAAAAGGACATGAACTTATCCTTTTTTATGGCTGCATAGTATTCCATGGTATATATGTGCCACATTTTCTTAATCCAGTCTTTCACTAATGGACATTTGGGTTGATTCCAAGTCTTTGCTATTGTGAATAGTGCCACAATAAACATGTGTGTGCATGTGTCTTTATAGCAGCATGATTTATAATTCTTTGGGTATATACCTAGTAATGGGATGACTGGGTCAAACAGTATTTATAGCTCTAGATCCTTGAGGAATCACCACACTGTCTTCCACAATGGTTGAACTAGTTTACAGTCCCACCAACAGTGTAAAAGTGTTCCTATTTCTCCACATCCTCTCCACCATCTGTTGTTTCCTGACTTTTTAATGATTGCCATTCTAACTGATGTGAGATGGCATCTCACTGTGGTTTTGATTTGCATTTCTCTGATGATCAGTGATGATGAACATTTTTTCATGTGTCTGTTGGCTGCATAAATGTCTTCTTTTCAGAAGTGTCTGTTCATATCCTTTGCTCTCTTTTTGAGAGGGTGTTTTTTTTTTTTTTTTTTTTTTTTTTTTTTCCTTATAAGTTTGTTTAAGTTCTTTGTATATTCTGGATATTAGCCCTTTGTCAGATGGGTAGATTGTAAAAATTTTCTCCCATTCTCTAGGTTGTCTGTTCACTCTGATGGTAGTTTCTTTTGCTGTGCAGAAGCTCTTTAGTTTAATTAGATCCCATTTGTCTATTTTGGCTTTTGTTGCCATTGCTTTTGGTGTTTTAGTCATGAAGTCCTTGCCCATGCCTATGTCCTGAATAGTATTGCCTAGATTTTCTTCTAGAGTTTTTATGGCTTTAGGTGTAACATTTAAGTCTTTAATCCATCTCAAATTAATTTTTGTATAAGGTTTAAGGAAGGGATCCAATTTCAGCTTTCTACATATGGGTAGCCAGTTTTCCCAGCACTATTTATTAAAAAGGGAATCCTTTCCCCATTTCTTCTTTTTGTCAGGTTTGTCAAAGATCAGATGGTTGTAGATGTGTGGTGGTATTTCTGATGCCTCTGTTCTGTTCCATTGGTCTATATCTCTGTTTTGGTACCAGTACTGTGCTGTTTTGGTTACTGTAGCCTTGTAGTATAATTTGAAGTCAGCTAGTGTGATGTCTCCAGGTTTGTTCTTTTGGCTTAGGATTGTCTTGGTAATGCGGGCTCTTTTTTGATTCCACATGAATTTTAAAGTAGTTTTTTTCCCCAATTCTGTGAAGAAAGTCATTGGTAGCTTGATGGGGATGGCATTGAATCTATAAATTACCTTGGACAGTATTGCCAGTTTCACAATATCGATTCTCCCTATCCATGAGCATGGAGTGTTCTTCCATTTGTCTTCTCCTTTATTTTATTGTTCAGCAGTGGTTTATAGTACTCCTTAAAGAGGTCCTTCACATCCCTTGTAAGTTGGATTCCTAGGTATTTTATTCTCTTTGAAGCAATTGTGAATGGGAGTTCACTCACGATTTGGCTCTATGTTTGTCTGTTATTTGTGTATAGGAATGCTTGTGATTTTGCATATTGATTTTGTGTCCTGAGACTTTGTTGAAGTCGCTTATCAGTTTAAGGAGATTTTGGGCTGAAATGATAGGGTTTTCTAAATATACAATCACGTCATCTGCAAACACGGACAATTTGACTCCCTCTTTTCCTAACTGAATACGCTTTATTTCTTTCTCTTGCCTGATTGCCTTGGCCAGAACTTCCAACACTATGTCGAATAGGAGTGGTGAGAGAGGGCATCCCTGTCTTGTGCCAGTTTTCAAAGGGAATGCTTCCAGTTTTTGACCATTCGGCATGGTATTGGCTGTGGGTTTGTCATATATAGCTCTTATTATTTTGAGATATGCTCCATCAATACCTAGTTTACTGAGAGTTTTTAGCATGAAGGGCTGTTGCATTTTGTCAAAGGCCTTTTCTGCATCTATTGAGATAGTCGTGTGGTTTTTGTCTTTGGTTCTGTTTATATGATGGATTATATTTGTTGATTTGCATATGTTGAACCAGCCTTGCATCCCAGGGATGAAGCTGACTTGATTGTGGTGGATAAACTTTTTGATGTGCTGCTGTATTCGGTTTGCCAGTATTTTATTGAGGATTTTTGCATTGATATTCATCAGGGATATCGGTCTAAAATTCTCTTCTTTTTGTTGTGTCTCTGCCAGGCGTTGGTGTCAGGATGATGCTGGCCTCATAAAATGAGTTAGGGAGGATTCTCTCTTTTTATATTGATTGGAACAGTTTCAGAAGGGATGGTACCACCTCCTCTTTGTTACTCTGGTAGAATTTGGCTGTGAATTTGTCTGGTCCTGGATATTTTTTGGTTGGTAGGCTATTAATTATTTCCTCAATTCAGATCCTGTTATTTGTCTATTTGGAGATTCAACTTCTTCTTGGTTTAGTTTTGTGAGGGTGTATGTGTCCAGGAATTTATCCATTTCTTCTAGATTTTCTAGTTTATTTGCATAGAGGTGTTTATAGTATTCTCTGATGGTAGTTTGTATTTCTGTGGGATTGGTGGTGATATCCCCTTTATCATTTTTTATTGCATCTATTTAATTCTTCTCTCTTTTCTTCTTTATTAGTCTTGCTAACAGTCTATCAATTTTGTTGATCTTTTCAAAAAACCAGCTCCTGGATTTATTGATTTTTTGAAGGTTTTTTGTGTCTCTATCTCCTTCAGTTCTGTTCTCATCTTAGTTATTTCTTGACTTTTGCTAGCTTTTCAAGATGTTTGCTCTTGCTTCTCTAGTTTTTTTAATTGTGATGTTAGGGTGTCGATTTTAGATCTTTCCTGCTTTCTCTTGTGGGCATTTAGTGCTATAAATTTCCCTCTACACAGTACTTTAAATGTGTCCCAGAGATTCTGGTACATTGTGTCTTTGTTCTCATCAGTTTCAAAGAACATCTTTATTTCTGCCTTCATTTTTTTATGTCCCCAGTAGTCATTCAAGAGCAGGTTGTTCAGTTTCCATGTCATTTTGTGGTTTTGAGTGAGCTTCTTAATCCTGAGTCCTAATTTGATTCCACTGTGGTCTGAGAGACAGTTTGTTGTGATTTCTGTTTTTTTACATTTGCTGTGTAGTGCTTTACTTCCAACTATGTGGTCAATTTTGGAATAAGTGCAGCGTGGTGCTGAGAAGAATGTATATTCTGTTGATTTAGGGTGAAGAGTTCTGTAGATGTCTATTAGGTCCACTTGGTGCAGAGCTCAGTTCAAGTCCTGGATAGCCTTGTTAGCCTTCTGTCCCATTGATCTGTCTAATATTGACCATGGGGTGTTAAAGTCTCCTATTATTATTGTGTGGGAGTCTAAGTCTCTTTATAGGTCTCTAAGACTTGCTTTGTGAATCTGGGTGCTCCTGTATTGGGTGCATATGTATTTAGGATAGTTAGCTCTTCTCGTTGAATTGATCCCTTTACCGTTATGTAATGGCCTTCTTTGTCTCCTTTGATCTTTGTTGGTTTAAAGTCTGTTTTATCAGAGACTAGGATTGCAACCCCTGTTTTTGTTTTTTTTTTTTCTTTCCATTTGCTTGGCAGATCTTCCTCCATCCCTTTATTTTGAGTGTATGTGTGTGTGTGCACGTGAGATGGGGCTCCAGAATATAGCACACTGATGGGTCTTGACTCTTTATCCAATTTGCCAGTCTGTGTCTTTTAATTGGGGCACTTAGCCCATTTACATTTAAGGTTAATATTGTTATGTGTGAATTTGATTCGGTCATTATGATGTTAGCTGGTTGTTTTGCTCGTTAGTTGTTGCAGTTTCTTCCTAGCATCAATGGTCTTTACAATTTGGCATGTTTTTATAGTGGCTGGTACTGGTTGTTCCTTTCCATGTTTAGTCCTTACTTCAGGAGCTCTTGTAAGTCAGGCCTGGTGGTGACAAAATCCCTCAGCATTTGCTTCTCTGTAAAGGATTTTATTTCTCTTTCACTTATGAAGCTTAGTTTGGCTGGACATGAAATTCTGGGCTGAAAATTCTTTTCTTTAAGAATATTAAATATTGGCCCTCACTCTCTTCTGGCTTGTAGAGTTTCTGTCAAGAGATCTGCTGTTAGTCTGATGGGCTCCCCTTTGTGGGTAACCCGACCTTTCTCTCTGGCTGCCCTTAACATTTTTTCCTTCATTTCAACCTTGGTGAGTCTGACAATTATGTGTCTTGGGGATGCTCTTCTCAAGGAGTATCTTTGTGGTGTTCTCAGTATTTCCTGAATTTGAATGTTGGCCTGCCTTGCTAGGTTGGTGAAGTTCTCCTGGATAATAAACTGAAGAGTGTTTTCCAACTTGGTTCCATTCTTCCCGTCACTTTCAGGTACACCAATCAAACATAGATTTGATCTTTTCTCATAGTCCCATATTTCTTGGAGGCTTTGTTCATTTATTTTTACCCTTTTTTCTCTAAACTTCTCTTCTCACTTTATTTCATTAATTTGATCTTCAATCATTGATATCCTTTCTTCCACTTGATCAAATTGGCTGTTGAAGCTTGTGCATGCGTCATGTAGTTCTTGTGCCATGGTTTTCAGCTCCATCAGGTCATTTAAGGTCTTCTCTACACTGTTTATTCTACTTAGCCATTCGTCTAACATTTTTTCAAGGTTTTTAGCTTCCTTGCATCCTCCTTTAGCTTGGAGAAGTTTGTTATTGCCGACCTTCTGAAGCCTACTTCTGTCAGCTCGTCAAAGTCATTCCCTGTCCTGCTTTGTTCCATTGCTGGGGAGGAGCTGCAATCCTTTGGAGGAGAAGAGGTGCTCTGGTTTTTAGAATTTTCAGCTTTTCTTCTCTGGTTTCTCCCCATCTTTATAATATTATCTACCTTTGGTCTTTGATGTTGGTGACCTACAGATGGGGTTTTGGTGTGGATGTCCTTTTTGTTGATGTTAATACTATTCCTTTCTGTTTCTTAGTTTTCCTTCTAACAATCAGGTCCCTCAGGTGCAGGTCTGTTGGAGTTTGCTGGAGGTCCCCTCCAGATGCTGTTTGCCTGGGTATCACCAGAGGAGGCTGCAAAGCAGCAAATATTGCAGAATAGCAAACATTGCTTCCTGATCCTTCCTCTGGAAACTTTGTCCCAGAGGGGCACCCGCCTGTATGAGGTGTTAGTTGGCCCCTCTTGGGAGGTGTCTCCTAGTTAGGCTACACAGGGGCCAGGGACCCAGTTGAGGAGGCAGTCTATCCATTCTCAGAGCTCAAACACTGTGCTAGGAGAACCACTGCTCTCTTCAGAGCTATCAGACAGGGACGTTTAAGTCTGCAGAAGCTTCTGCTGTCTTTTGTTCAGCTATGCCCTGCCCCCATAGGTGGAGTCTACAGTGGCAGCCAGCCTTATTGAGCTATGGTGGGCTCTACCCAGTTCGAGCTTCCGTAGCCACTTTGTTTACCTACGTAAGCCTCAGCAATGGCGATGCCCCTCCCCCAGCCAGGCTGCCACCTCTCAGTTTGATCTAAGACTGCTGTGCTGGCAGTGAGCAAGGCTCCGTGGACATGGGATCCACTGAGTCAGGCACCGGATATAATCTCTTTGTGTGCCATTTGCTAAAACCGTTGGAAAAGTGCAGTATTTGGGCAGGAGTGTCCTGTTTTTCCACTTACAGTCTGTCACAGCTTCTCTTGGCTAGGAAAGGGAAATTCCCTGGCCCCTTGTGCTTCCCTGGTGAGGTGATGCCCCACCCTGCTTCGGCTCACCCTCTGTGGGCTGCAGCCACTGTCCAACCAGTACCAATAAGATGAACCAAGTATCTCAGTTGGAACTGTAGAAATCACCTGTCTTCTGCTTCCATCAGGCTGGGAGCTGCAGACCAGAGCTGTTCCTATTTGGCCATCTTCTGTCATCACCTAGGTTATTAAGCCCAGCATCCATTAGTTATTTTTCCTGATGCTCTCACTTCTCCCAACTCCAACTCCATCTATGTCCCTGCAAAAGACATGATCTTGTTTTTTTATGACTGCATATTATTCCATGGTGTATATGTACCACATTTTCTTTATTCAGTCTATCATTGATGGGCATTTAGATTGATTCCGTATATTTACTATTGTGAATAGTGCTGCAATGAACATACTCATGTATGTATCTTTATAATAGAATGATTTATATTCCTTTGGGTAGATACCTAGTAACGGGATTGCTGGACTAAATAGTATTTCTGCCTCTAGGTCTTTGAGAAATCGCCAAGTTGGGACTACAGGCATGAGCCACCATGCCCGCCACAATGGTTGAACTAATTTACGCTCCCACCAACAGTATAAAAGCGTTCCTTTTTCTCCACATTTGTGATTATTAAGTTTTAATTTAGTTCTACTATCTCATTATCTACTTTTTGTTTATTTACTCTGATTTTTACTCCTCCATTTTCCTTTTCTTATTTCCTTGTAAGTTTTTTCAAAATTATATGGTTCCATTTTAATCTGTATATTGTGTTTAAAAGTATAATGTGCATACAGTTTTCAATTTTTTTTTTTTTTGCTCTAGAGACAGTAACATACCTACTTGACTTTTTGCAATCGACTTAGTCAATATTTTGCCACTTCAAATAGAATGTAAAAATCTTACCACCATATAGGTCCTTTACTCTATCATCTTTATCTTATAGTTTTCTTATATGTTATATCTACATACATCTTATATGTTACATCTACATTTTCAAATGTAGTTTAAATTGTCAAACGTAGTCTAAAGAAATCAAGAGGAGAAAATTAATGTGTTATATTTACTGACTTATTTATCATCTTGGTTGCTGCTCTTCATTCCTGTTTTCAAAATTTTCTTCTGGTATTATTTCCTTTCTGTCTCATAAAATTCCTTTAGAAATCCTTTAGAGGTGGTCTGCTGGCTAGAATGCTAAATTTTTCTTTGTCTTAGAATAACTTTATTTCACTTTCACTTCTTAAGGATATTGTCACTGAGTATAGAATTTTGAGATAAGAGACCTTTCCATTATTTAAAAACTGTGCCACTTTCTTCATGTGGGGCTTCTGTGGTTTCTGATGAGTTATCTGCAGTGATTTAAATTACTGTTCCCTGTTAGGAAATGATTGCCCCACCCTCTTGGAGCCACAGCTCCACCAACTGGATAAGAAGATTACTTACCCTCAGGAGTGTGGCTGCTGCAAGCTTCTGTTACTGCTGAGTGCTGCTACCACTATGGTATTATTGCTTGGATCCTGGGGCAAAGGAGAACAGAGAAAAGAAACCAAAAAACTGATGGATTATCACATTCCCTATGAAAATTAAATGCTCACTTTCTCACTCTCTAAGACAGAACTAGAAGGTTTTTCCTGGTGCTTCCTCTGTCTGTTCTCTAGCACCCAATTCTAGTGAATTGAATTTAGCCAAGAGGGTACTTGAAAAAAATGCTAACCTCACTGCCAGTTCAGTGTTATCTTGAATTCTGGCCTCCTACTCCAAATTTGCCTGCTTCTATTTACTTTTCTAAGACCTCAAATATCTGCTCCATGCATTTTGTCCAAATTTTATAGATGTATTCAGTGAAAGAAAGAAGATGGAGTGTGCTTACTCCATCTTACTCAGAACTATGGCTAGGGCATTTTTATGGTAATTAATTTTGTTCTTATTCGAGTCAGAGAGCTTTTGTTCAATTCCTGTAAAGTGACTATTTGCATTCTGATTCTATATGCACTGCTGTTGTGATTTTACATTCAAAGGAAACTTTATTCTCTGAGTTACCATTGGATACCTTACCAAATCTACATGTAACAACTACCATATTTAACAAAATTTATTCTGTGTTTTCTAACTATTTTCTAGTGCACTGTTGCAAATGTTAGCTTACACATTCCAACAACTTTGTCATGCACTTTATATTCTGTACCTATATTCCGAAGTTAAAATGAAATGGCTTGCAGAAGTTGGTTTAGAAAATATGCATTTAATGGATGGAATGACGGATGGATGAATGGGGAGTACAGTTCAGTAGAAGAATAAATATACACACTGGTTTCTAAAGGGAGCAATGTTTGACCTTTTTCTACTCAAGGGTGGATGAGTCATGTGAATGGAGACTTTTTTATTCCCTTCCTCAGTCTTACAAGGGTCCTAAGTCTGATATTCTTTAGGGAAAAGGATGCCCCAAAGATACTCCTATAGCTTTTAAAAAATCTGAATAATGAATACTAGAAAATCTAGTAGTTTGCTTTTCTGGGCCTTTTATGCTCCACACCCCTAAATTATTCTGCAATGTACAAAACTGAACACTTTGTGGTAGCCAACTGTTCAGGTAATAACTCAGACGTGGAATAAGTTAGATATTTAGAAAGGCTTGGATATTCACTTGGCCACTAGGAGACAATTCGGGGCATTATAGCAGAGTGGGCTTCTGGAGGAGTTTCCTCTAATCCCTTATTTCTTGTAAGCAGCATTGGAGTATGCCACATTTTTTACTAAAATTTTGAGGTTTGGGGAAAGGATAAAATGTAATATAATAGGCATTTATCTTTAAATCCTTCCTACTCTTAGCATATCTCTGAGGAACAGCAACAGTTCTACGGTTTAATGTGAGAAATGGTTGGGAGCAAAGTTAAAGAATTTAGAGAATTATTTATTGCTTTGAAACACCGAATTATAAATCACCCAAAAGGTCTCCTAGAAACTTGATAGAATTGTTGGGTCACCCAAAATGTGATTTGTGTCCAGAAGTTTCAGAATCAGAAAGAGCAGTTTCCTGTTTATTAGGTAAATGCCTCTGGAAAAGTTAACTAAAAAATCAAAGTCTCAATTGCTCTATTGTGAAATGAAAATAATAATGCTAACTTTTTGTTTTGTTTTTTTGAGACAGTCTCCCTCCGTTGCCCAGACTGGAGTGCAGTGGCGCGATCATGGCTCACGGCAATCTCCGTCTCCGGGGCTCAAGCAATCCTCCCACCTCAACCTCCCAAGTAGTTGAGACTACAGATGTGCGCCACCATGCCCGACTAACTTCCATATTTTTTAATAGAGATGGGGTTTCACCTTGCTGGCCAGTCTGGTCTCAAACTCCCGGCCTCAAGTGATCCGCACACCTCAGTCTCCCAAATTGTTGGGATTACAGGTGTGAGCCATGGTGTCTGGCCAATAATACTGTTAACTTTGTCAATTGATATAAAAACTAAATGACAAAATGGTTGGAAGTGCTGTATTTTATATGCTGGCTGTGAAAAATTGCCACAAATGTTTGGCTTAAAACACCATAACATTTATGATCTTACATTTCTTTAGAGCAGGAGTTTGATATGGATCTTACAGGGTGAGATCAAGGTTTTGGCACAGTGTTTTCCTTTTGGAGGGCTTTAGGGAAGAATTCATGTTTTGCCTTCCCCAGCTTCTATAAACCACCCAGTTTCCTTTGCTCATGGCCTTCTTCTTCCATCTTCAAATTCAACAGTTTAAGACCAAGTCCTGCTCATGAGAGGATCTCTTCAGTTCTCTTGTTAGAGTTCTCCTTCCATTTTAGGAACACTTAGCATTACATTGGACATACCTGGATAATTCAGACTAATTTAGCTTCTTGAAAGTTGCCAGGCACAATGGCTCACTCCTGTAATCCCAGAACTTTCAGAGGCTGAGGCAGGTGGATCACCTGAGGTCAGGAGATCGAGACCAGCCTGGCCAACATGGAGAAACCCTGTCTCTACTAAAAATACAAAAAAAAAAAAAAAAAAAAAATTAGCTAGGCATGATGGCACATGCCTGTAATCCCAGCTAGTTGGAAGACTGAGAGAGGACAATCACTTGAACCCAGGAGACAGAAGTTGCAGTGAGCCAAGATCATGCCACTGCACTCCAGCCTGGGTGACATAGCAAGATTGCATCTCAAAAAAAAAAAAGTTATCTGATTAGCAACCCTAATTTCATCTGCAGCCATAATTCTTCTTTGCCATGTACCCTAATATATTCACATGTTCTGGGGGTTAGCATGTGAAGATTTTTAGGTAGGGGAGCATTATTTTGCCTATTTGAAGTGCTAATTATTATTGGCAGGTTCTTCAATTTCTACTTTTAATCTGTGGAAACAACACTAGTATCAATTTCAATTTCATAGTGTATTTGTGATAATTAAATAAACTAGTGGAAATAAAACATCAAAGAGATCTTTTAGTACATGATAGCTATTACTTAGTAGGTAGAGTCTAGTTTTTCACACTAGTAAAATAATAATTGATATATTAAGAAATTTAATATTGTGAAAATTAGAGAGAATATGTGTGTAGTTCCTAACACTTCTTGGTTGTACAAACTTAGTTTAGTTACTTAACATTTCTGGTCCTTATATTTCTCATCTGTATAATATGCTCAATAATTGCATAGCCCTCATAGAATTTTTGAAAATATTAAAATTTAAAATGTACATAGAGCTTTTAGCATGTTATCTGATACCTAATAAGTGCTCAATAGCAAGTTAGTCATTATTATAATTTGTAATAATAATACAAATTATTATTATTAATTTTTGAGACAGGGTCTCATTCTGTTACCGAGGCTGTAATGTATTGGCTTGATCATTACTTACTGCAGCCTCTACCTCCCAGGCTCAAGTGATCCTCCTCCCTCAGCCTCCCCAATAGCTGGGACTATAGGCATGTGCCAATACACCTGTCTACTTTATGTATTTATTTTTTGTAGAAACAGAGTTTCACTTTATTGCCCAGAGTATAATAATACAAAACATTAATCATCTCTACATGTTCTAAGATCTACAGCTCTTTCTACAATAACTTCCTCTTAAAAGAGTTCTTAATCTTCTTGGCATAATCAGTGTTCTATGAGAGAACTGGGAAAGTATTTGTCATGGAAAGATGGATTCAATCTCTCCAGCCAAACCAGATTACTCCCCACCTGCAGAATCTCTCCCTTTTCCAGAGACCTATTGAGGTTTAGTCAAAAGCAAAGATAAATGGACATTCTTAGGCTGACCATAAGCCAAGAGAAGAGAGGGCATATCCTTACCAAATTCATGTGTACTGGAGGTGATGCACAGCCAGATGGTGTAGGCCATGGAGTTCTAACAATCTACAGAATGTCTTGAGAAGCATCTGGTTATTTAAAGACTTCTGAGGCCATTCTTATTCATCAGCCTCTTTCACTGGCCTGAGGTTATTTGAGATGCTATCATTTGGGGGCACTTTTCTTAACAGAGAGTGTACATTTGTCCATCTGTTCATAAATTATCTATTAAAATACAACCAGAATCCAAGATTTTTATAATGGAATGGGATCTGACCCCTCTTCCCTTCTTTACTTTTTTCCATTGAGTGATATTTTATGTATGCCAAGGCCAGGAAATGTATTTTTTTTTCAAATACACATGCTATCTTCTGAGGCCTTTTTGTTTGTATATGCCTTCTATTCCTTCTACCAAGAATGCTCTTAGCCTCCTTATCCACTTAGAAAACCTCTACTGACCATTCAACAGCTGTCTCAGATACTACCTCCCTCTCCACATCTCTTTGCCAATTGTCCATCTATCCATTTCTAAGCTACCTTCAGGCCTTGTATTGGTCCTTTCATTCCACTTAGAATATATCATTATGACTTGTTGCTTTACTATCTTGTCCACCAACTACATAGTGATCTACTTGAGGCAGAAAACATGTCTTTTCTATCTCCATGTCCCAGATAGCAGCACAGTACCTAGTACACTGCTGAACGTGTGGCAAATTTTTGACAAAGGAAGTAATGAACTCAAGAATATTTGAATTCCAAGAATTATTGGCTTAATAAAAAATAATTTATGAAAAGGATATAGAAGAGTTAATGAAACTAAGGATTGGAAAGGGGAGCTAGGGCTCAAATGAGCAGTTGTCAGTATTATGACTGATTCCATCTCTCACTGTTAAAAATTCCTTGGTCTCTGTCCTGAAGAACTTGGGGTTCGATGTTCCATGGCAGGAAGCATCAAGCCTGGGAGAAAGATGTAGGCTGGGAGGCTAGGCCAGTCTAGCGTTTTCACGTTTTTCTCCCTGCTTTATATTATAGTTGTGCTGGCAGCTGATTAAATGATGCCCACCCAAATTAGGTGTGGGTCTGCCTTTCCCAGCCCACTGAGTCAAATGTTGATCTCCTTTGGTGACACCCTCACAGATACACCCAGGATCAATACTTTGCATCCTTCAATCCAATCAAGTTGACACTCAGTATTAACCGTCACAGCCAGAAAATGAAATGTCTTTTCCATGCACTCATATTATGAAAGACAACTAGGGTTGAACCTTAACAACAGTTTGTCAGAGAGAGAATTTGATTGGTCCTCTTAGGTTAGAAGACTCTCATAAGCCAATTAACAAGAGCCAGGAATTTGGGGAGTTGAGGTAGAATTATTACTAAGGAGGCATTATGGGGTTTCCAGATAAGGAGAGGAGAGAATGTTGGATGAGACAACATCTGTCTGCCACCTATAAGCAAGAGGAGTAACTGAATTCTTACATCTCAAAATGAGTAATTTTACTGAATTGCAGTTTTCCTTGAGTAAACTGCCTAAGGTCATGTGAGTAGCACTGATTGCTTTGGCAAAAGGGCGTCCCAGACATGATGTCATTGGGAAAAGCCACTTTTATATCTCAGTTCTTCTAGGCTGAGCCTACTTTCTTCCACTACCCAGAAGCTTCAGGGACTTTGTTGGTACCTTCTACACACAGAGTCACTCTTAGGGGCTGCTGTGTATTTATTAAACACCACCAGCACTCATTATGGATGTGTTAAAAATTCAGATCCTTAGAGAACACAGTAGATCGAAGTATTGACTTCTGTTTCACTTTCCCCATCTGTCCAAACATCAATAACAACAGTGTATGGGGGGCTGAAAGCACTGGGCTAATGTACCTCCTTCGATCATAATTCCAGAGTCCGCCTTAATTAAGATTGATTTTTGCCCCTATGTTGTACATCTCTTAACTAACAGAGAAGTCGTGAGGGCACAGTTTAAGCATTAAGAATGTGAGGATTGAGGAGGAGGGAGTGGAATCATATCTTGTACTCATGGAGTCTAGAAACTGCATGGCTGGTATGCTTCAAATAAATCCTCAAGCCCATTCCTAAGGCATTGAAGGAGTCACATAAGGGCACTGGAAAACTGAATTGCTCTTCTGACTCGCTTTCTTGCATATGTGCTGCCTGGGTGCATTACTGTTTATGAAAGGAAAAAAAAGACACTTTAGATTAAGAAGGTGAAAACCACAGCAGGCCAGAGTTGTCTGCTTTTTTCTTAGACATTTTCAGAAACATCACTATCATCAACAAAATTCTACTGAGTGCTCACAATCCTGCAGGCTCTTTCAAAAGACTTGTGCTCAACAAAGGCAAAGTGCAGCCTCTGCCCTCAAGCAAATTACAATCTAGAGAAGAAAGTAGGCATGGCATGAAGAAAAAGAGAAAGTGAAACCATTCAAGGCACAGAATGGAAAACACTACATAAAGGGATTTTGATTAGTTGCGACTCTGCACCTTCATTTAGCTACTGAAAGAGGCTTCTTCGGGAAAATAACTTTACAGACATGGGTTTTTGTTTTTGTTTCTAAGGAAGGATGTGAACAGGGGCTTGTTGGATTAGGAGAAAGAGACTGTTCTAAAGATTGTGGATATTTTGTGCCAGGATTTCCAGTTTTCTGTTTATTGAAGCAAATTATGAGGATAAAAGGTCATGGAACTCTGTGTGTGTGTGTGTAAGTGTTGTGTGTGTGTGTTGTGTGTATTGTATGTTATATGTGTGTGTGTGTGTGTATGTGTGTGTTGTGTGTTTTTTGTGTGTTTATGTGTGTGTGTTATGTGTGTGTTGTGTGTATATGTGTGTTGTGTGTATGTGTGTGTATAGTATACAGAATACTGTACTTCTAAGAAAGGCACATTATAATTCTTACCTTCTCACATGGTAGTTACTCTGTCACACAAACTAATACACCAAGCTTCAAATGTTTTCTACAGATATTTAAGCAAAACCTTGTTATAACTGCCTTTTCTCTGGTTTTCCTTTTATCTTTTGCCCTGAATTGACTGTGGAAAACATATACAATAGTACTCTCTTATTCATCAGGGATGCATTCTAAGATACCTAGTGGATGCCTGAAACAAGAAATAGTACTGAATGCTGTCTACACTATGTTTCCTTCTATACATGCATACCTGGGATAAAGTTTAATTTATAAAATAGGCATAGTAAGATATTGACAACAATAACGAATACTGAAATGGAATGATACCATGACAGTTGCTCTGATAGCCAAGATGGCTACTCAGTGTCTAACGGGTGGGTATGACATGGATATGCTGGACAATGAGATGATTTTTGTCCTGGGCAGGGGGCAGGACAGTGCAGGATTTCATGGCTATACTCAGAATGGTGCAGAATTTAAAATGTCTGAATTGTTTATTTCTGGGATCTTCCATTTCATGTTTTCAGAACATGGTTGACCCGGGGTAACTAAAATCGCAAAAGGGAAAGTTGTGGGCAAGGGGAACCTACTGTATTGCATATTTGTGTGACATAAATTTGAGATAGGTTTGAGGAACATCTGGTGGGAAGACTATGGTGGGAAGACTAGGAAATCCTCATGCTGATTATAATAGAAAAGTTGTGATGGGTTGATTCGTGTCCCCCCATATTTATATGTTTATTCGTCCTAACTGCCTGTGTAATGTCATTTGGAGACGGGGTTTTGACAAGGTCGTGAGAGTGGGGCCTTCCTGAGGAGATTAGTGTCCTCACAGGAGACACCAAAGAGCTTGCTTTCTCCTCCCTCCTCCGCTCACTCTACCATTTGAGTTACACAGCAAGAAGGTACAACCTGTAAGCCAGAAAGAACACCCACACCAGAACTCAACTGTGCTGGCACCCTGATTCAAATTTCCAGCCTCCAGAACAGCAAGAAAATTAAATTCTGTTGTTTAAGCCAGCCGGCCTGTAGTATTTTGTTGTGGCAGCCTGTGCCGACTAGTATTGAGGTTGTTGGGATTCAGTGCCAAGAACCGCAGTTGCTATTGAATCCAAGCAAATACTTTCTCAGGGTCTTTCCAACGCCATTCAGTCTTTTGTCTCTGTCCTCCTCAAACGGCTCTCCATTCTCCTTTATGCAGATCAGACTGAAAAGTTCCCAAGAGAGCGAAGAAGAAAAGTGAAGGGAAGAAGACAAAGAGAAACGCAAATGTGTTATGTGTCTAAAAAGCATGTGTGGGGTCCTGCTAGGTAGCCAGCACTGAGATTGGGAGGGGAAGATTACCTTAATACCACTTTCTTGATATGTAGTGGGTGATGAAATGCATGGTTCAAATCTTGGTTCATGACCAGTTTGGTAACAGCAAGAACAGTAAAGTCTCCTAATGCCCATTTATGAGTCCTAACTTGGAATCCATACTAGTCAGAAGAGGCTAAGTTATCCTAAGGGAAAAAAATAAACCCTTCCCTCAACAAAAGCTTAATTCCTGCTCACATTACATGTTTATTTGGGCTCGTAGAGGGGCTCTGGTCAAGACCCAGCCTGATGACATTCCATCCTCTACTAAATGAACCATTTGGAACTCAAGATCTGATCTCCATGATTGCTTCTTTGACACTGAGCAGAGAAGGTGAAAGCTGAAGGGCCATGCATTGGTTCTTAAATTATTCAGCCTGGAAATATAACCACTTCCTCTAACCTCATTGATTTGAAGTAATCACATGGACTCTTATCTCCCTTCCTGTATATGGTTTTCCAATGAAACATAAAATCATCTCTTATTGGATCTGAAACTAAAAGGGCTTATCTGAAGATACTATAATATAAGGTAATCTATCATGAAAATTCAAGTTAAGTTGTATCACCTAGACCAACATTTCGCAAAGTGTAGTCTGTGAACTAGTTGCATCATCTGGACACATGTTAGAAATATAAATTCTTAGCTGGGCATGGTGGCATGATCATGCCTGTAATCCCAACACTTTGGGAGGCCAAGGTGGGTGGATCATTTGAGGTCAGGAGTTCGAGACCAGCCTGGCCAACATGGTGAAGCCTCATCTCTATAAAAATACAAAATTATCTGGGCAGTAGTGACATGCACCTGTAATCCCAGCTACTCAGGAGGCTGAGGCAGGAGAATCCCTTGAGCCTGGGAGGTAGAGATTGTGGTTGGCCGAGATGGGGCCACTGCACTCCAGTCTGGGTGAGAGAGTGAGACTCTGTCTCAAAAAAAAAAAAAAAAAAATTCTTAGTCCCCCTGACCCTGAGGTAGGGCTCAGCCATCTGTTTAAACATGCCCTCCAGTGTTTCTAAACTAAAGTGCAGACTAAAGTTTAAGAGACATTGTTCTAGTCTGAGGGCGTCATAGAGCTATGAAAAGCTCTACAAATGCAAATAGAATTTTAACTATGAATCACTCTTGTCTAGTGTATTCATGGTAGTTCTTAGCTAGATCTAATAGCAACAATCGTAATAGCTTGTCCTGTGCTAGACACTATGCTCGTTGCCTGACATGGTACCATTCTCACAATAATTTTATAACATAGATCCTTTTGTTATTTCTGCTTTACAGATTAATCTCTCTGGGCTTTAAGAGAATAGAGCCCTGAGTTTGTGAGAAAATAAGCTGGTATAAAAACCCCAGAAGTAAATCAGAGCAGGCATTTTAATAGACTCTACCTGGTCAATTTATTTCTCTTACTAAAACTTAATCCAGCCTAAATCTTTTATTTTTTTTTCCTTGCAAAATTTGTACACACAAGGGCTGAGCTCTTTTCGCTGTAAGGAAGAAAGGCCCAATTCTACAATCTTTGTTCCTTTTGCGTTTCTGGCTGGGCTACATTCCTATACCCCACAATTTTCAGACTCTATGCATTTCATGACTGCATCCTGCTACTGCTGTTACTGTAAGTCCTCCTTCTTGGGACATCCAGGGTCACCCTCTCTGGTTGCGTTTTGTCAAAATTATCTGCCACGATTATTGAGCTCACAGGTCACCATGGGTACACAATGAGAGGGGCTGATAGCGCATCCCCTGAAAGCCTATCCTTGAGAACGGTTAAGCCTATTCTGGGGTGCTGTTAGGAGGACAGAATGTACTTCACCTCTTAGCAGTTAAAATGGATCCTCTCCACTTTGGGAGGCCGAGGCGAGTGGATCATGAGGTCAGGAGATCGAGACCATCCTGGCTAATGTGGTGAAACCCTGTCT
The DNA here is from genome assembly GCF_047675955.1 of Chlorocebus sabaeus. Classification (NCBI taxonomy): domain Eukaryota; kingdom Metazoa; phylum Chordata; class Mammalia; order Primates; family Cercopithecidae; genus Chlorocebus; species Chlorocebus sabaeus. Next base: position 16,785,727 of record NC_132926.1, on the reverse strand, counting down.
TTACCAAAATTACAAAAAATTAGCCGAGTGTGGTGGCAGACACCTGCAGTCCCAGCTACTTGGGAGGCTGAGGCAGGAGAATGGCGTGAACCCAGGAGGTGCCACTGCACTCCAGCCTGGGCTACAGAACGAGAGAGACTCCATCTCAAAAAAAAAAAAAAAAAGGGAAAGAAAAAGAAAAATGGAGCCTCTCTGCTTGAATTCCACCTCCTTTACTTTTAAATCCCATCTAGGTGTTTTGCTACAACTATGTTCTAGTGGTGTGGGCTTCCTGCATTCACTCTCTTGGAACTAGAAAGGTGGGCTGTATTCATTTCTTATTGCTACTGTTAACAAATTACCATACCCTCAGTGGCTGAAAACAACAGAAATATATGATCTAATAGACTGCAAGTCAGAAATCTGACACAGGTATCGGTGGGCTAAAATCAAACTGTTGGCAGGGCTGCATTTCTTTCTGGAAGGTCTAGCAGAAGATCTGTTGTCTTGCCCTTCCCAGCTTCTATGACTGCTCACCATTCCTTCACTCACTGCTCTTTTCTGTCTTCAAACCCAGCACTTTCTTAAATCATATCAATCTGACAATATTTTTTTCTGTCTCTTTTTTCCCTTTTGATTATATTGGGCCCATCAGATAACCCTAAATAATCTAATTTTAGGGTGAGCTGATTAGCAAACCTAATTCCATCTGCGACCTCAATCCCTTCGTGTCATGTAACATAACATAGTCACAGGTTCTGGAGATTAGAATGTGAGCATTCTTTTGGGGAGCTATTATTCTGCCTACCACACTGACCAAATCATGACTTTAAATTGCATCCCTTTTCTGCCCACAATGTTTGGTTTATGAAAGCAGCAACTATGTAAATATGGAATTTCAGGCCAAGCGATCTCCCTTATGTCTCTTAAACAACCTACTTCCTCAGTAAACATGGCTGGTATGTTTAGAAACCTCCCCAGATATCCTTTGATTTTTTTTTCCCCTACCAATCTATGTAATGTTTCTGGTTCCAAAACTTCTATCCTGTGAGATGTCCTTGACACCTCCACTCAACTCAAATTACTCCAGATTTCTCTGCCTTTAACATTATTCGCTTGGTATGTAGGATTTATTACATATTTCTTTCTGCCCAACAGCAACTATTTCATAGATTTCTTAATTTTCTCTGTGATGTGGGCATTTTGCTAGTTTGTTATGTATTTTTTCTTTTTCCCTTAATAACGTTTTTTCCCTTAATAATGTGCATTTTAGCTTCTTTTAGTTTCTAATGTCTAATGCAAAGTTTTGTTCATTTTTGCCTACATATTTTTCTCACACTCATGTCACATACAAAGATTTACTTTAAAAAAAAAAAGTTCATCAGAGTACTTTGTAATTAGTTGAATAATGCATAATCCTTGGTCAATTACCTCTGTTCTCATTATTTTACCATCCTTTCTAAGTGAAGCCCTTGGTAGAAGTCTTTCTTGATCAAAAAATTCAGCTCCTCAATCTAGCATCTACAAATGGCCAGGATTCATCAAGAGCTTGCAATACCGTTTGTAATACTGTGCTAAGAACTCGACATGTCTTATTATGACCAGAAAATTCTAAATTATATACTCTTCTTTCTCTTCCCAAATTGCAGTCAGTTTGACTTTGAGTTACAAGGAGTTCAGGTAACTTATTTGTGTTCACACAGCAAGTTAGGGTCAAAACTGGCTTGATCTGAGCTCCCGATCTCAAACTCCAAGGTCGTTAGCAATAAGGTATAGGTCTTGGCTCTCTCAGGTTCTCACTTCAGTTGCTCAACCAGCTGCCTGAGGAACCATGCAGATCACATCTATTAAAACACAAGCCGTCTTTCCAATTCAATTCAATAAGTATTTACTGAATGTATGCCGCATTCCAGGTGTCATTTACCTGTGATTCTGCAATGTTTATGCCAACTCAGCCTTAGAGCATTATACACTTTCTTTAGAAGAGAATGTGATCTGAGCTCAAATATAGAAATCATTAATGTCAAGGACATTCTTAAAATTGCTATCGATGCAAAAGCTTTCTAAACACACTGTATAGATGTTGATAAGAAGATAAAAAAGCTAAACTTGATTTGAATAAAGGAAAATCAGCAGCAGTTGTTTTGTCAGTTCTTTTCAGAAGGCAGTTGTACTTAACATGGAGCAATATGTCCCAGAGATGTTTGCATAGAGTGGAAATTAATACCATAAAAGCTACTTGGCTCTTTGGTAATGGAAAGCTAAGATATAAGAAAGGGATATAGGGAGAAGCAGGGAAGGAATCAATGTGAACAGTTATCTTGAGAGATGGTTAATTTTTTGTCTATGTGTGTCACACATAGACACACATATAGCACTTATGTTCTGGGGCTTATATTTTTTAGAGACAGTGTTGCTTCTGCTTTCAAGGGATTGTGTAATATTAACTCAATCCTTTGGCTTCTGGTCATGTCTCTTTAGAAAGACAACAAAAGACAGACAGTGAATATGAACTAACAAGGGATCCTCTGAAGCACTGAGCCCAGAGCTCCTGTTATGAACCTGAGAGGGCAGATGGGGTTCACTAACTCTGGCCGAGGACTGGAGCCCACCGTCCAACATCTGCCTTTCTACTGTACTGGGGCCTTAAGAAATCTTGGGGGCCAGTCAGACACCCGAGGCTGAGTAAATCTGCCTGTGTGCACTTTTAGAAAAATTCCAAGAATTAGTTTTCATTTGTGAGTTCTATTAATTCCATCCTCTGACTCGTCCTTCTTCATACCTAACAGCATCCTCCAGAAGCTATAAAAATCTCTAGAGGTCCTTGAAGTAATGAGAAAGCTGATGCTTTCCCCCCCTCTAATAATTATACTTTGATTTCTCCACAACAGTCTTTAGTTTACAGCCAGCTGTCAGTACAACTTTTTGCAGCTTTAACCTCTCCGTGATGTGTTCTGCCCTCTCGATGTGTTCTGCCCTCTCGCCTGCAGATTCGTCCTCAGCGGGCAGCATCCACTTTGCAATTTCCCCTCAATGTGAATTTGTCCACTAGGTGGAGCTGTAACAACTTCTCTCACAGATCACAGGGAGAGACAGATTAAATTCACTGACCACTGCTCAGTACTCTGGGGAAGCATATTGCTATGGCCCAGAATTGCAAATCAAGTGCAGAGTCAGAAAACAGGACAACAAATCCCATAACAGGAACACAATTGGAGATAACAAATTCCATGGGACAAATGCACGCTGATTCCACAAGTGAGTCCTGTGTGAGGCCTTCTAAGAATCGCTGGCCTAATTCCTGTTAGGTTTATGGTGAGTCAAAAGTCACCCTGCACCCAGGGTCAGGAAGTGGGGGCTCTGCGCCCAACTCTGCCACTCACCAGCTGTGGACTCTGATCCTTCTGAGACTCCATGCTCATATCTGTAAAATGAGGGAGTTAAAGGAAATTATTTTGAAGGTCACTTCCAGCTGTAACTCTGGATTTTACTATAAAATGGTAATCGAATTGTAACTTTTTTTTCTTTTTTTACAGAAACAAGAGGGTGTGAGTTTAAATGCCTGCTCCTTAAATCTTGCTTCTGAGTTAAAACCTTCATCTTTGTCTATCCATACCTACATTGATAAACAGGCGTGAAAGTGAACGTTTTTCTCCACTTTTAATTAACATTTTTTAAAAAGGATCAAGTAGGGGATTCCTACTGTAAATGTGAGATGTTGATTTCGAAAGTTAAAGACAAAACACTGGCCTTCCATGAGGAAATTCACTTACCAACTTCTCTCCTTCAAATAAGCTTTCCGAACAAATTTAATTCATTTAGTTGAATGTTGGCTGGGCGCAGTGGCTCATGCCTGTAATTCCAGTGCTTTGAGAGGTCGAAGCAGGAGGATTGTTTGAGGCCAGGAGTTCAAGACCAGCCTAGGAAACATAGCAAGACCCCACCTCCACACATACAAAAAAATAAAAATAATAATAAGCCAGGTGTGATGCGTGCCTGTAGTCCTAGCTACTCAGGAGGTTCAAGTGGGAGGATTGCTTGAGCCCAGGAGTTCAAGGCTGCAGTGAGCTGTGATTGTGCCACCGCACTCCAGCCTGGCTCACAGAGCAAGACCCTGTCTTTTAAGAAAAGGAAAGAAAAGGAAAAAAGTCTGCACCTTTATTCATATAGGGCTTTGCATGTCAACGTTCTTTTCTATTGTGATGAATTAACACCACTGGATTGCAGATGTAGCATAGTTTTCTTCTCATTGAGAAATGTGAATATCCTGTTTACAGTTCATTTAGGATTTATGTTTCATGCTTGTGCCTCAGTTTTACATCCTGAAACAAATTCCTTTATTTTTAAAGCATCCAGCTTACTTTGGAGAAAATTTCTCTATAACCAGAAGGAATACATCTTTTGTCAGCAGAGATTAGAAATTGACACTTGCCTTCCTCTCCTGTCTAAAATCTTTTGTTCCTCTCCCCAGCCCATGGCAGTGAAACCTGATCATTTTAATCTGCTCTTTGTAAAACATTAATTGGATATACAGAAGCACACAGAAAACCTAATAGGTATTTTTTTATGATGGAAAGGGCATCAGAGATCATTCAGTTAAACCTTTTTATTACACCAATGAGGAATTGAAGACCCAAAGGTTAAGTGGCTTACCCAGAGTTATTCAGTGAATAAGTGAAAAATAAAGATTCTTCTAGAAGGAATCTCAGATGAACAAAAGGCAAGCTAAATCTATTGTTTATTTCCCTACCTATGTCATCTTAATAGGCTGACACAAGGGTAACTTTTTGTCTTTAAATTAGGATCACCTATTCTGAGGTTGGCAAGTAGAATCAATGCAGACAAATTTCTAAGGTGTGTCTGGTTGTCTGATAAATGAACTAGGGCATTGTCTTCCAAAATGTATTCTGTGGCAACTAATCCAAAGCAAAGGCTCACCAAAAGGGCTCTCCATCAAGTACATTTAAAAAGACTCTCTCCTTGATCAAACTTTAGCTAGGGTCCTCTGAACCCTCTTCTCGAGTAGGCCTGGACCTTGGTTCCATTCCTGTCTTCTGTCCACCTCGTTCAGTTGTAGCAAGAATCCTGCTTTGTTGGTTTAGCAAGAATTCCAAGCCAGGGCAACATTGTAAGACTCTGTTTCTACCAAAAAAAAAGCAAAAAAAAAAAAAAAAAAAAAAAATGAATTAGCGGGGCATGATGGAATGTTCTTATGGTCTCAGCTACTTGGGAGGTTGAGGTGAGAGGACTGCTTGAGCCCAGGAGGTTGAGACTGTAATGAGGCATGATAGCACGGGTGCACTCCAGCCTGGGTGTTAGAGTGAGATCCTGTCTCAAAAAAAGAAAAAAAGAAAGAAAGATTTCTCTACCGTTGTTATCTGATTACCCTGGCCCTGGCCTGATTTCAGCAATAATCTTGCTAAGACCCTTGATATCTCCTCTTTGTGCTTTTTCATTCACTGACCCTCTCACTCTGCTTGTTGGCTATAAATCCTAACTTGCCTCTCCTATATCAGAAGCTGAACTCAATCTCAATCCCCTTGTCGCAATGCCCCCATTGCAATACTCTATAATCTTGAATAATCCTTCGTTATCATTTTAACAGACACCAGACTAATTTTTTCTTAACCAAGTACGGTGAAATACTACATATTGTACTTTACAGAGAATCCATTACGCGTATACCACATTGACGTCTCTAAGAAGTTCGACAATACAGAAAACTGTTTCACACAGTTTAAACCACAATTGCCAAATCATCTTCTTTTTTTAAAAGGATTATATATTAACCTGCATTTGATTGAGTTCTCATATAATTTATTTTGTAATCAAAACCAGCTCCAATTTCTCGTGTCACTATCATTAGCTTCTTGTTTTCGAAGTCTGCATACCCCAGTGGAGAACACAGATAGGAAGATGGAGGGAGGATGGCCAGGATTTCTCTCTGCTTGTAAGAAAACTTGATACCCAAGCTGCTTACATGTTCCCACGGAAGCATGTCTCATGACAGGAAATGAACGTGTAACCAGGAACTTAGGTATGTAAACTGAAGAGAGAAATGGGAATACACCCTGTTGATTCAGCGTCTTCTTGCATTCTCTGGCTTATAGAACTGTATGTTTTGAGGTCATGCAGATCAGGAAGAGGAAAGAGAGCAAATGTAGTAGAAAATGTGTGGTGTGGTTTCTTACTCTGCATCTTTTCAGTTGTATGATCTTGGTGTAGTCACATGCCTTATCTGAGGCTCCATGACATCAGCCAAATGGGAACGCTTAGGCCTGATCTTCCTGCCGCAGGGTATTTATGAATTCAAAGGATGTAGAGGTTGGGAAAGTTGTGTACAGCACTTCACAAACAAGCTCCTATGCTTATTGTTGTATAAGATAGATGGCAAAATTATAGTTTCATTCTGTTTCAAATTTGCTCTCCAGTGGAAATTTTGCCTTATGATATTTAGGCAGAATACTCACTATTAGATATGTAGGGTTAGAAAAAGCGCTTCCTTGTAATTGAATGAAATAAAACAGTGGAGGCAGAGGAATATATACTAGACCTGATCCACTAAATTAGAAGAGCTGCTAAGAGTTGTATAAAGCCATATTATCATCCCATTTTGTGGCTGAAAAATATATTTAATATGCTGCAGAAAACCATGCTAGAATAGAAATTTCATCCATTTGTAGCCTCAAAAAGACCTTAAAGAATGCATTTTAAAAGCTTAGGATTAAATAGCTTCTTTTCATCAAAGTCAGTGTAAACCAAAGAGTATCTGAGTCAAATCTCAATTTAGAAAGTTTATTTCGCCAAGGTCAAAGACACACCCATGACACAGCTTTAGGAGGTCCTGAGGACATGTGCCAAGGTGGTTGGGACACAGCCTGGTTTCATACATTTTAGGGAGATATGAGACATCAATCAATATATGTAAGATGTACATTGGTTCAGTCTGGAAAGGCAGGACAACTCAAAGTGGCTTTCAGTTCGTAGGTAGATTAAAGACAAATTGTTGCATTATTTTGAGTTTCTGATTAGCCTTTCACTGAATATGCGATTTACAGGAATAGTCACTTCCACCTTAGGCTGGCTTAGTGAAACAATAGAGCAGAGGAAGCACTCAGATACGCATTTGTTTCACGTGAGCAGAGGGACGACTTTGAGTTCTGTCTGTCCTTTGTCCATAAGAAATTTCCTTGTGGGCAACTTGTGAGGGAGGTACGTAGCTTATCTTTGTAGCTCTCTTATTTAGGAATAAAATAGGAGGCAGATATCCCTGACATAGTTCTCAGCTTGACTTTTCCCTTGGCTTAATGATTTTGGGATCCCAAGATTTATTTTCCTTTCACATCAGTAATGACCTCATGGGTGCTTTTTCCACCAGTGTGGCTTCCCCGCAGAGAGGGGTTGTTTTCCTCTCTGAGAATAAAGAACACTCTCTATTGATTCAGAAGAAAAGAACATGTGTTATCTAATGCTCTGTGCTGGAAGGGGTAGGAGCAGGTGGGCATCAGATTGGTTAGCTCAGCATAATCTCATATATACATTCACAGGATGATAGCATGTGAAGGGAAAATGCTAGCCTAGGAGTCAGGACTGGGGAGCGTTGTAATGCAGTGGACCCATTTTTATTGAGCCCTGTCTCTCTTCCTGGCTAGATTAATAATGGGAGACAGAGAAGATGTGGGCCCTTGCCTTAGGACACTTCCATCAGGTAGTAAGAGTGGGGAAGAGACGATTAATTCAAATAAACTTAATCCAAGAATTGGGAAGCTATGATTCATTGGGATTGGCCAAGATGTGGAAGAAGAATGTTTTAAATAGAATTACTTATAATTTATCCCAGAGTGTGACACAGCACAACTGCAATCTTGTAATCAAAATTCTTTTTCTGAGATTCCCTACACTGGAAAGTAATTCCAGAGCGTACTGAAACACGACCCTAGAAAAATGCTGAAGGAAGAAATGGAGTCTAGACTCAACTTTGCCTCTGATGAGGTTATAACCTTGGATAAGTCCCTAGACTTATTTTTTATCAAAGATCGGACTAGGCAATATTTAAGCTCCAATCCATATCTTGTATTCCATAATTTGATGATTCTAATGACTATTAGTTGTTTCTGATATTTCATTCAAATTAGATGTTCACCTCTTTTTTCCCTGGAATTCATATGAAAAATGATTGACTATTAAAATTTATTGATTGGCATGATGAATTAAAATAGCTGGCAATTTATCTTTGGAGAGAGATAAAGGTTTAATTTTGTGATTAGGATTTAATAGCTCTTCTGTCCTAAAAGGATACCTTCCACCATTCCCATGCTGGTTTCATATCATGCTCTGAGGTTCGTCCTATGCAACAGCCTGCAAGTTACAAAATAATGAGCAGGGCCAAACAATTACCTGTAGGACCAGGAGGTCAGCTTTGACACCGAGTTTTGCTGCACAGCAAGAGCATCTGAATTTGTTTGTTTCTTCATCCAGCTAAGTGACTTCATCCAACTAAGTGACTCAGCTTGCTTTGTTTAAAAAAAAAAAAATCCAAAGCACAATATTGTTTTCATCTCAAATAATGAATGACTTGTTCTCTGCTTACTATAACTGTTGTATTGATATTTTAAACTAAACTTGTCAAACACCGGTAATTAAGGCTGAGGCGGTGCAGAGTTTGATCTATTGTATAGAGAAGTGGGTGATTTCTGTTGAAGAAAGCCAGCCAGTGTTGGGTGGAGGGGAGGTTTGGGGCTACCTGGAGATGCATAGAATTATCGACAACTAAGCAGGACAAGCTCTTAGTGTTGTGTGTGGGTTTGCAATGTATAATGATTATTAGACACTCCACAAGCAAAGTAGTCTTTAATCCATAGATCTCCAAGCATCTTAAACACATTGATGTATTAAATGTGGCCTCTGTAATAGTAATGTCTTCAAAATTAAATCACTTAACCTCTTGATTCAATATTGTTACTATTATCTGCTACTACATCTACATGACACAGAAACAAGAAGTAAAGGCAGTCAATTTGTTAAAAAAAAAAAAAAGTCAAACTTGTTAACTGCATTGTGTCAAATTAGTTAATTGGCATTGTGTCCATCAAACAATGAACTTCCTGGCTGAATTATTCTTTTCTCAGCTGATTGATTTGACGTGACACAGAGTCGCACGTAAGGGTCTCATTGTAATCTTTGTTTTGTTTTTGTAAATTTTCTGGAACGGGGACAGACTCTTTGTATTATCGATGTTTGACAATAGTTAATAAAATGGCCTTTTATACATCAAGGATGATGATAATTAGTGCTGAAAGAGGTGGCTATTATCATTCATTAGTTAAAACTCTGGACTGAATTTAAGGTCTCAGAAGTCTAAATGATTAAAAAGAGGTAATGCTCCTTAACCTAGCATTTTATTTTGTAATTTAAGTGAAATTTACATTTGAATAAAGCAATCATAAACTTTCAAACACTCAACATCAAGTTCTTAGAAGGCACTACAATTACCCAATAGACCTAAGAAACTTCTCTTATTAAGTTGCAGTTGAAATGATTGCATAAAAATTGAGGCCAGACTACATTTCTAATTTTTTCCATCAGCATTAGTCCTTGTATGTATGTGTTGCAGTTGAAACGACTGCATAAAAATGAAGGCCATACCACATTTCTAAATTTTTCCATCAGCAAAAGTCCATTTTAATGAACCTATGAAATCTTAATAGAAACAAAAAATAATCTGTGGCAATTGATCTTTGGGTAGAATGGAACCCTCTAGGAAGAATTTATTTTTTATCAAGTAAAAGCATAAATAACATATCCTGGGTTTTTGTTGAGGCCCTAGGAGCCCCAGGATGAAATTATTTGCATTTACTTAATATTAATATAACTAATATTTCATGAGGAGGGGCTTTGATATTGCCACCATCAATGATCCTTCTAACTGAAGCTGTAAGCATATGCTATGTATCATGAGCTGACAGCCTTCAAAGAATAAACTTGCTAAAACTTGCTTAATAGAACTAAAAGGGATCCCAGGTGGCATACAATTGTTTGTATACCATTTTGGATCAGGAAACTCAGATCTATAGAAATCATGATTTGTAGAACTTATTATAATGCAATCATCAACAGTTTATTTGTTATTTAAAACCTTCCTACATCCATCTTCATGGAATGTACCTTAATATAAGTATGACTATAAAGTGAGGATGAAGTACAAGCTATGATCACAAAATAAAGAGAAATGATCACACAATAATAGTGATGTTGCTAATGATGGTGATGATGATAATGATAATTTATATTTATGGAGAGTCTGCTCTATGTAGTACAGCATAGTGCTTAAATATGTAAATCCTAGAGTCAAGCTACCTTAGTTCAAATCTTGGGTTTACCATGGCCTAAGTGGGAACCAAATGTTTTGCCTGTAAAAGAGGGCTAGACAAAGTGCATACTAATTTAATTGTTCAGAGGATTAAATAACAGAATGCATAGCTTTAGAAGAGTGTCTTGTATATAGAACACACAATAAAACATTAACATTTATTTTCGTTCCAAGATGGTCAATTACTCAACAAAGTGGGTATTGTTATTCTCATTTTACAGTTAAGGAAATCGAGTCTCAGAGAGTTTAAGTAGCTTGACCAAGGGCGAAGAGCAAGTAAGGGATGATGTGATTGTTACTCCAAACAGTAAAGATGGCAATTATAGAGATCCTTACAAATGCATTGTTAGCATCTCTAATGTAATTATTGAGGCTTTGGTGACAATATTTCTTAGGGACCTTCTAAGAAATATAGTGAAGGATGGATGAATAGAATGCATGGATTAATCCAACATTCCTATTCTGTTAAACCTTTGGATTCTTTTCTGTACATTACAATGCAGACTAATTGTAGGCTAATACTGAGTCCATGTTTCAATCTATCAGTCCAGAAAACCATGAGACCCGTGGCCATCTGTTCACGCTAACACCTTGAATTCAAAATCTCTGGTGTGTGTATCATTATTAGTGGAATTAGACAAATTCTAACAGAGCACTCTTGGAATATCTGTGTGTGTGCGCGTATGTGTAATATATATATACACATAACCCCCCAAGATGTTTAAAACATATGATGAGTCTGTGTGTTTTAAATTTTAAGTGTTTTAACATGTTGAAGTCTATCTTATGCATATGCTAGCTCTTTCTGGGTGGGTCTTTGAAGACATTTCCTAAAGTTCTTTCTGATTCTAGTCAAGTGTCTAGAGGCAAAGCTGGGCACTAGGGTTGGATGTTGAAAAAATTTCCACCCCCTTGAAAGAGCTCTGCCTCAAATTATGTTATTATAGGTATTCAAGGAAGGGGTAGGTTGTCTCCTCAGACGGTGCATGCAGGGGGGCTGCTGTTGCCAGTAAAGGAAGTTCAATGAGATTTAGAGAGGCAAGACACTCACGGTCATTTGCGTCTACCCAAATATTTCCATTACAATTCCCAGAGTTCCACCTTTTGCCAAACAGTGGCCTAGCTTTCACGTGAGACCTGGTGTGTGTATAAATCTAATTCATTATTTAACCTGAAGAATTAAATATTGGCTCTATTTTTCAGCTATATCAGCCCTCACTGTAAAAAGGAATACTTCTTTAGGGTAATCACAGAAATTCTATGGTTTTCTGACAATATCTTGAGCTGAAAATTGAAATCTCTGTTCTTGACATGCTCTTCCTGAAAGCTCTCCTGTGCAGTTAGAATCAGCCATATCGCTTTACTGTGAATGCATCACAGTCTACATATTATTGCATTGCAGAAGCTTCTTGATCTACTTAATTTAAGGCTGCTACAATATAATTAAAATAGTTGTTTGACATTGAATGCTTTGGAACATTAGTTTCTCATTTTCTGCTCTACAATGTTATGGGCATCTCTTTCCCGTCTAACTATTAAAGATGAACTCCCTTTCATCACCACTTTTGAAGGTCTTTTTTCCCTGGAATTATTTCTGACAGCAAATATAATGTTCCTATGTGATCAGAACAAAACTGTAAACATCTCTAGGTATTCCAAAGCAGGTGGAAGATAATAGAGAAAATTAGGTGCTATAGATCCATTGGTAACACTGAATAATCTAAGTTTAGGGAAACTGTCAATATCTCATTTTTTGCTACCAATTTTTATTTTTATTCAGAGTCAAGAAAGTGTAGAGGCCATGGGAATGATCACTACAGTTTACAGCCTAGAATCAGGTGATTTCCTAGGAACCATTAATAGGTTCCCGCAGGATTTTTTGCAAAATTTGAATCCATCGAACTGCATATTGTTGTTATAGTAACAAAACCATCACTTCCGACTGCCCTTTACTTTTCAGTCTAATTTATGTGACTTTCATGATAGATGATAAGCCAAACAAAAGCCAGCAAAGTACTGTGGGAATTGTAGTTCCCAGGTTTCCAGTCATCATGACATGGTGAACAAAGTGTAGTTTCTTGAGTTGCTGACAGACAATCTCAAATAGGGAGATTTTATATCTTTTAGTACAGGTGAAATTGCAAATGAAAACAATCCAATGTCAAAAGCTTTGAACCCTTTTAAGCCAAAAAAAAAAAAAAGAAAAGAAAGGGAATTCCTATTGTAATTAACTCCAGATTTAATCCTGGGACTCAAGTAATGTGATGAGGATGTCTCTTGGCTGTGTCTTCTGCTAGATGATCTTCATTCTGAGGCTCTCTGTGGTGGCCCCAATAGCTCCAGGTCACATCATCCTAAATAGTCTCAGAATCAGCAAAAAATATAACATGCATCTATTACAATAGTTCTAGCCAAATTCACAGTCAATCTCAGTGGCTTTAATTGGGTCATTAGCCTCTTTCTATACTATTCAATTTTACCAGAGTAATGTAATATTCTAGATTGTCAAGCATTTCCAATATTCCCCCTTGCCTCTCAAATATTTGTAGGTAAGGAGAGTGACAGTCAAATCACCTTCATCAAAAGTATGAAGTGAAGGTGAAGGGTCCAAGGAGATGCTATCTTATAGCATCTTATTACAAAGATAGGACTGGAGATAAACTAGGAAAGATAAACTAGGAAGATAGATAACTACAAAGATAAACTAGGAAGCAACAGTAATGGATTCCAGTAATGGCTCCTTGGATGGAGTAAAAGAGAGCAAAACTTATCTCTTTTGCTCTTGCGTTTCATTATGGCTCTTTGACACTACTTGAATTTTTGTCAATCATGTATTTTAAAGGGGTAACTACCATCTTGCTAGAGCAGAAGAAACCCATCCCACTTGAGAGACAGATTAACATAGATAAGAATCCTACATAAATTCCTACCATAAAGGGGATATTGATCATTTTTCAATAATATGACATTCTTCTTTGAAAATATCCATCACTTCCCCCTCATCCTTAAGTATTTTTTCTCTGATTTGGGAATGAAATCACAAGAAAGTGGGTTGGAACACCATCTTCCCAGTCAAATTGCCCATGATACATGGCACCTGCCACTATGTGACTCTGAAAAAAATACTCCATTTCTGTCAAATAAAGGTAAAAATTACATTACCCACTTGGATTGTAAGTGGGATAAGTTATATTAATCCTGTAGTCTTTAACTCTTAATATATTGCCTGGCAATTGATAGATGCTCAGTAATGATTAGCTGTTGCTATTGTAACTCTTCATCAGCAACATCACGCACAGCTATCTCTCTGATTGTTGTAAGAGCATTTAACTACTGTAGTATAAAGATTCAGGAAACAGACTGGTTAATTGAAGCCCCTCCTCTTGTAGTAATAGAGTCCTAACTCCCCTCAGGCTAAGAAATTTCCTTATCTGATTGATCACTCTAATTTGATGCCATTCCCCCCTTTTATTGTCTTCTGAAATCATAGGAAAGAAAGTCCTTTTTAACTGGTTTTCTGAAGATATAATCATGAAATAACTGCTACATATACACCTAATCACACTTAATTTCTCACAATACTATGAGGCAGATACTTCAGGTACCTCTGTTTTCAAATAGATAAATTTCAAACAACAAGACTTGGGTAGCAGGCCCAAGGTCACAGTTATTTGCAGTACAACTGCAGAGTCTCAATTCCTAACTGCTACGTGATATAACTTCTCAGGGAACTGGTAGGATTACATTTCCAGACTCCTACCATTAAATCTCATTTTCTCCCAGAACCCAGAAACCCAGAACTAACTCTCTCTCTCTCTCTCTCTCTCTCTCTCTCTCGGCCACTTCCAAATCTTTTCCTAGTCTCATCCTTAACTTTGTAGACCCTTCTCAAATCTGGGAAGTTGATCTTCTTCTTCCAATCCTTTAAATTTTCTTGTTTTATTAGATTTCCTGTCCGTTCTTTTCCCAGCCAAAGACTATGATCACCACAATCTTTCTTATCTATTTCCATCGTCCTCAAACATAACTTCTGTTTACCATACAATGTGGCAACTATTAACACAATTAAGAACCATTCATCACTTAGAAGAAATTGCTCTTTTATAGGACTTCTTTGTACATTTTAAAGAAATAGCTGAGAGTTGCAAGTTACTATTATCTGCATAAGACATAATCAGAACTTAAAAGTAGTAAAATAAACAATTTTTGAAAATCTTATTTCGTAACTCAGTCTTGTCAATTAATTTAGATAGGCTTTTCCCCAATTAACTGAGTCATACTTAACTCAATAGGTATTTATGCACGCACACACACGCGCACACACACACACAGGAACAGATTTCATAGAGATACAATTGCAATTGCTTCTCATGTTTTTATCTTTCTTCTGGCTCCATGTCCCATCCTTCCATTTGAAAATTATTAACAGATCCTTTGTAGCTAGGCAATGTTGATTTCATTCAACAAATTAATTGGAAAAAGTCACCAACAATAAAGAGAATGGTACCCAATTATTTATGAAAGTTATTTCTCAAAAGCTCTATATTTTTTTCTTCTCTAGCTACCTCTAGAATTTCCTCCCAAAGGATGTAGCTCCAATTAGTCAGCCCCAAAGGGTTAATACAAGCCCCATCAAGCCACTCCTTTACCTGGCAAATTATATCACTCTTCGGCATGTGTCACTTGCACAACTTTTCAGCTCCTTCCTTCCTGAGGTAATAGGCCCAGAAGCTGGATGCTGCTGTGCTTCGGCACCTGTCATTTTGACATTTCATGCTTTCTTTAGAAAAGAGAAGTTGGTAGAATGTGAGAAAAGTGGAACTTTGACAGGTTGTCAGAATATCTTGCAGCACAAACCAACCTGCCAGCCAGCCTGTTTTCTGGTATATTTCAAAGTCTCCTAGCAAACGAACTGCAGTTACTGACTGAAGAACTTCTTAAGTAGGAAGATTCCTTACTTTTTTCAAGATTGGAATTCAATAATTTTCACCTGAAATTGTTTTAAATTGTAGGTGGCTTACTTAAAGTTGCATATCAAATAAAATATAACTTGGTAAGCCCACATTGATAGAAATGTCTTAACTAATTGATTGTTTTTTCTTTCATTTAATCGTAATGCTTTTTGATTCAGGATGGACATCTGTGAGTACAAAACAGGTTCACAAAATGACCCTGAGTTTGCAACAATGAATAGTGTCTGATTCAAAAGTAAAAGGTGCTAGCATGCAGACAGTGGCAAGACAGCGGGGAAAAATAGTCCAGGAGCCATGACTTTAAGAATACTATCAATAAATGGAATAAGATTGTAAGATAGCTGTGATAGGCCATGGGAAATGGTCATCTGGACAGACAAGCTGTATAAAATATGCTGGCGAGAGCAAGATATCTGACCAGCTCCTCTTCAATTGTGAATGTGTTTCTAAATACACACTACAGTAGAAGGAAAAACAAAGGATATAGTACAATGGATTCAAAATATTGATTGGAAAAGTATTATACTTCTTTTCTCTAAACTTGAGACCAAAACGAGCAAAAAGGAAAGAAGAAAATTTTATGTAACTCTCCTAGGATTCCTAGTACCATATTTTCAGAGGCAAGTCTAACTTTCCTCTGTCATGAGTTAGTAACTATAAATAAGCATGTAGTTCATTCTAGTATGATGTATATGCCTTTTATGTATACTTCTAAAACAGCACTTTAAAAAGGAAAAAGTATTTGGTTTTGTTTAATTGAGATTTTATGGTCTTGGAGGAATAATTGCCAATAGTTAATGTTCATCTAACTTTTGTAATAAACGTTTAACCCATAACTATTTTTTTGATGACACGTGTTGCTAAAATCATTGCATTATATTAATATAGTTTCCATATGTATGAAACAATGCACTCCTCTAGATGTTATATCTCCCTTTCTACCCAAGACAAGGTTTAAGTGGCATAATAGCCTGCCCCCTATACTCTGGCTTTTAAGGGACCCTTCTTGAAACCTAACTGTTACTGTCTAAATGGCCATGTTCAACATTGTGTGACTTTCCCAACACAATTGTCTAGAAAAAGTGCTTATTACTTACCTCAGCCTAAATGATTCAATCCAAAAGCTAGCCAAAGATGTTAATACCAAAAAAAAAAAAAAAAAAAAAGCATAATTATAAAAAGGCCTTGAGTTGTAATTGGCTCCATGCAAATCAAAACCAAATTTGTATGTGAAAGAGTAATAATGGCATAAGAGTTAAGGTAATTGATGGGGAGCTAGTTGGCAAATAGAAGGGTAGATGAAAGAAGAGATGCCTGGACAAAAAGTCTGCTCTCCAGGGTCCTGACAAATTTTAAGACATGTTTATTCTTTTTTTTTTTTTTTTTCCTGAAGCAACATAAGTGGATCTGTTTCTTAATACGAATAAACTCTTAATGATAATAGACCTTTTAAGCAAATTTGAGCCTATTCATAAGCATCATCACCATTTCCATTTGAAGATTATGTTTCTGAAGATTCTGCTGTTCACATGATGGCAAAATCTGGCACGTTCCCTAAGTCTTTTCAGTCCTGTTTATATGTGTTAACCTTCCATCTGGACAGCCAGTTTTCTTATTTCTGTTTTATTTTTGCATTAGCTATCTATTTTGCAATTGGTCTGTTCAGGTTGGTGGTTATGCACTGTATTTTCTTTGTTAGGATAATTCACTCTGTCTCTTGTATCTATATAATTTTTCTTTTGTTTGTTATTTTTTTCCTCAATAAGCAGTATATACATCAAAAAAACCTGAGGCTATGATTCACAGAGCCCAGATTCTAAACCCTCTTACAAGTATGGAACTTGGGGAAAAGTCACTTCACTTTTCTGAGTGCTAGTTTTTCATCTATAAAACTGTAACAATATTACAAACTCAAAATTTTTATAAAATTTAAATGAAATTGTATGCATGAAACTTCTTAGCACAGTACCTCAAATCTTGCAGATGTCTACTAAAAAGTAAGAAATTTAAATTTAAGAGATTTTATTCACTCTTTAGGTGAATCCTTGGGGAAACGTTATTCCTCATATTTCTGAGGGTATGCTATGAACAAATATTAATTGAGCACCAGTAATGAATTATTTACACTCATTTTTACTTTCAAATTCTCCTGTTAAGTTGCTGTCTCTTAAAAAGTGCTATTTCATAAGTGATGTTAATTAACTTACATTAAGCACTTCCTATGTGCTAGAAGCTTTAAAAATAAGGAACTTTACAAATATGGAAACTAGGGCAATGAATGTTTCTGCAACTGACCCCACTGTGAGTAAATAGGATGATCAAGATTCAAATTCTGGTGGGTTTGAGTCAAGAACTTGTAACTTCACCTAGTAAGTTCCTTGCCTCTTTGTTATGCCATTCTGTATTTTACCCTTCCCTTACTCTCCAAACTGAGTTTCACTTTCCAAGTTGTTTGTTTTCTGGCAGGTACAATCCTATGTTGTATGTTATTTGGTGTTTTATGTGTGTTATGCATGTCTCTTTAAATAGACTGTGTAGAACTGGAGGGGAGGGCTTATATTTTGAATATGTACCTAATTCGGTAGTATACCAATATCAGGGAATGTGACATGTGCCTGGAATTATAAATCAGTAGATATTTGTGGAGCATGTTGTTCTTAGAGGAGTAATGTGGTATACGGTAGGAAAGTGTGATAAGGCCAATCAGGGAGAATGTTAAAGACGTCGAAGAAGCTCATTTTAGTAGAGTTTTAAATGTCCCTGCTCTATGTTTATTGTATTGTTGGGATTATAGAGATGGAAAGTAAATGACTGTCTTGCTGTAGCAATTGCTATCCTGTTTTGTCTCTGTATTCTATCTCCACCCCCTGCTCCATTTCAGCCAGATGTGTATTTAGAGTCTTCCCAACTCCTCAATAGCCTTGTCTCTGCTATTTGTCTCTATATATTCAGTAAATTTCCATGTCCCAAGTGGCTGTGTATGTGTGCATCAATGTGGGGTTCTTAGAGCAGAGTAAAGATTAGATAATCTGAACCAACCATAAAAACAGTGCTTGGAAAATACACATGCCCCAAAACCAGGTAAAATGTAGGCAATTGTGATGTCTGGAGATTTAGTCTGATGTGTGAAAACTGGCAATAATTTTTTTCATTATTTATCTCCATTGTGACACAGAAAAAGTACTTGACCATGTAGAACCACTTAATCCGGTTCCACCAATAAAGAAAAGGAAAGTAGCCTTCAGTGAATAAGAGTGAATATGAGTTAGATAACAAAGCAGGGTCTCCACCTACCTTAGAGGTTCAGAGAAGGGCAATGTTTGGGAAAGGATCTTGGAGAAGAGTAATCAGGTAAAACTACAGAGTTAGAGTCAAAGCAGGTGGGCAAGAGCAATTCTGGAGTCTAATACAATATAGGATGCATTACTCATATGGGGCAACAAGAATGGAAGGGATAATATATGAGAAATAGATGCTATGTAAAGAAGAGGTATGAGAATAGTCATCCAGGAATCCATAGGTAGTTTCCTTTTAATGGATCCTAGGTCTAGAACACATGGCAATCTCATGTTTCTTAAAAAAAAAAAGAGTGGGGTTGTGGAAATACTTATATAATTCCTGCTTCTGAGAGGGTGAATAACTCCTCATTCATATGGGATCACCAGTGATTAGCTTTGAGAATATGAGGTACACAGAGTCAAAAGAAAGTAGCATGACAGCACATGTGGGAAAATCCAACTTGAACTACAAAAACATCTTGCAACCTCTAACATAGCTTTTATTAGTGGTCAACTTGGTTTTCTTTTTAGGTATTTATTTATTTTTTTTTCCTTTCATGAATCAAACTAATGCAATTGTGAACAATTTTTTATTAAATATTTCCAGCTACAAAACGCAGATTTGGAAAAACTGCATGTCTATATTCTTCCGTACCCTATGCCCATTATTAAATAAGATAATCAACTAAATTACAGATTTGTCCGAAAGACTGGATACATGATCGATCAATAGATTGAAAATATTTTAAAGGGACTGAAATAATTATCAAATCAATTTTAACTTCATGATTCTATTATCACAGCATTGAAAAGGTAAAGATTCTGATTTGATATCCCCGTGCTGCAAAAGCCATCACTCTCCTCACACCCCAAGCACAAGCTTGACAGGCCCTTCCACTTGTTATTTCATTTCCACAGGATCTATAACTCTCACTCGTTCTTTCTCTCTTTCTTCCCCATTAGGAGACAAATGGTAGATCTTTGGCTTAGTTTAAGAGTCACTTTGGCCAAATCATACAACATCTTTTACTTTAATTTAAAATCTTTGTATCTCCTTGTGGCTATTTGCATCAGCACAAAAAGTAAAATGAACAAACAAAAGCCCATATATGTCCTAAACTTTCTATGGCTCTTTAATCCTTCCTAGCAACACATCTTTCATCCATATTTTCTCATTATATGAGGCTGACTTGTTCCTACTCCTCTATTTTCCAGGAGGAAGACAGCAGGGGTGGGAGGTGATCTCTTGGGAATTATTTTGTTGTGCCTAAAGAAAGACTTGCCAAATAAATTCTTTTCTCAGAAAACCGTAGTCCTCAAATCAATTACCACCTTCTCAGACCTCCTGGATGATTTTACCCTGTATTATAATTATTATATTTGTATCTCAAACTAACTTCGAACTTCTGAAGAGTTCAAAACTCGTTATATATATACATATGACTAGCTCTCACTATATATAGAATTTATATATAAATATATATTAATATATTACAATATATTATTAATATTTTGTTTTTATCACTTGACACCATGTTTGGCACCATCGTGAGCACCCAATAAAATCTCGTAGAATGAATGAATTGTGTTTTGACCTGAAGGGATTATTCGGTTCCTGTGTGGCCTTCTGTTGCTGACTCAAGGAGATCCCGAGATATTTCTGGGTGTTGTCCCCACTTCTTTCAAATCTTGTTCCTTGTATCCTTGGTATCACCTCTTTATCATTGTCATTCTAGCTTACTTCCTTCTGCCTTCATCCAATCTGTCAACTTTATCTAGACTCCAGGAGGCAGAAAGAACTTGTTCTATCAGGACTGATACTTCTGTTTGTCATTTTGCCTTTCATGTAAACGTCTGCTTTTGGAACTCAGAAGTGAAAACTTTGACTCTTCATTTCTTTGTGTTCATTGCCTGGTAATGGATTCCACTTCGCGAATTTCTTAGAAAGGAACAGGTCTCTAGGTGACAAGGAATGGAGAGTATTGGAAGGGAGGTGAGGGATAAAAATACATATGAAACCACTATATCATGATTGAATGAATGAAATTTTCTACAATTTTAAAAATAAGAATGTATAATACACTGTTAAAGGGTTTATTTATATAAAGTCTTTGAAAATGTATTAGATATTGTGGCTAAATAAATTATCCAGACTTTCGTTTCGAATCTCCATCCAGATTCGTTGCCAAGTTTGGTAATCTGTAAAAGAAAAAAAGAAAAGTTGCAGCCGTCTGGTGACTGTGCCTGGGTTTCCTGCCCTTCATTTGTTCATAGTGTCCTTTTCCACATCTTTCAGTGCCTTCAACTGGGTTATCTTCGGGGCAGGGAGCCCTCAGTGGTGTAATTTCCCCTGGTATCAGAGCTTGACTACAGACCTCCTATAGGAGAGATCAAGCTACCTTTCACCTGTGAAATGTGTTTGTTCCAGTCTGTGAGGGCTGAAGTCCCTGTGATGGGGACATCATTAAAAAGCACAGGGAAGTTAGAGTCAACTTTGGAGGCACTCATAGTAAGTCAAAACAGTTTTCTGTTAACAAAGTTCATTTTATTCTGAAGGATTCTAGTGACCAAGCAAACGGCATGGACTTAGCAACAGTAAAATATTGGTATCTGAAGTAGTCCACCCTACCACATTAGGGAAGGAGGAAATTTAGGCCAAGGACACAGGGTGGCCCCTATTCCTCTATAGTGCTATGTAGTCTTTAATGTTCATACAGAATTTGCTTTCTAAGGCATTATCTGAAAGACACACACATTCTAAATTGTGCAACATTCAATTTATCTACCTTGGAAGGATGAATGGTCGAGTGAGTCCTGCTGAGATCTGAGCCTCTGCATCCAGGGATTCTAAGTGTTTGAACCAGCTGCTGAGCTCACTAAGCCATCTCCACCCTCCAACAGGACAGTTTCTCTGCAAAGGAGTTTAACTTCACTAATGATTTTCCCTTCCACCCATGTAATTTTCCAGAAATTAAGCAATGGTCGCAAAAAAAAAAAAAAAAAAAAAAAAAAAAAAAAAAAAAAAAACATAAATAAGATAACCGCCTCAGAATTTTCTATAGATCAAAGTATTATTAAAATGTGTGTGCTACTTGCAGAAACTTGACAGAGGCCATGGAAGGGAGCTCAGGACTAAGTTAATGCCACTGATTTTATTTATAGATGAGGGGATGGAGGCTCAGGTTATTTGTCAATGCCCAAATGCAAGTCTTGTTGATTCTACCTCAAAATGCACCCAAATCTGTCCTCTTTTCTCCATTTCTATTGCCCCCAGAATAATGCAAGCCACAAATATATCTCAATAAATTAAATTTCCTAGATTGTTTTCCACCTCTTTTTCAAACCTCAGAGTTTTTTCTATTTCATTTAGAATAAAATCCAGATTCCTTTACATGCCCTCCCAGTTCCTATGTTACCTGTTCCCAGCCTATTTTTCTGACTGTATCTTCTGTTGCCCTCTCTACCCATTCTAATTGAACCACCACCTGTTTCTCATGTTTCTCAAACTCATTAAGCTTGTCTCCACTGCAAGGCCCAAACACTAGTGAATCCTTCTTTCTAGAAAATGCTCATCCCAATACTAAAGGACTGACTGTTTCTTCTCATCAAGTTCAGGTTCAATTCTTGCCTCCTCCAGGGACCTTTTCCTAACAGTCTTACTGAATGCTATCTCCTTCCATTCCCTATTAATTTTATCACACAATCTTGTTTGTTTGCTTGTTACTATTGGTCCTCTTTGGATATATTTTGTTTTCTTGCTTAGTGTCAACCTTACTCATTAATATAAAATTTTCATATAAAGAGAAACTCCACCTTTCTTATTCAGTGCTATATCCCCAATGCATAGGACAATTCCTAGCACCTGGAAGAAAGGAAAGTAAGAAGATAGGATCATGAGTAAGTCTTTGCTGTGTAGTAAGTTCTGCTACAAAAAAAAAAAAAAAAAAAAAAAAAAAGTGTGTGTATATATATATATACACATACAATATAATTTTTCATGATAAATGTTTAGTGAACAAAAAGAGTTTAAAAAACTTGTATACTTAAAAGTGCTTTGAGTGTTTACTTGTATGTGTGTGTGTATGAATATATGTGTGTATTATAAAAACAAACATACAGAGAACGTACTGAAAAAACACATCAACATTTTGATCTACATTTGGAGTAATTATTTTCTGTCCCTGTATTGATTTAATTTTCAACAGTAAGAATATATTACTTCTGCTGTGAAAAGTTATTTTAAGTATAAAACGTTACTTTAAGCATAATCAAATTGACTTTGAGCAAGTCAAAATGTTCATGGGATTATGCAATGGTTTTGCCAAAAGGCTTAAGGTATAATAGGCTCTTCACCTGTTTAGTCACTTACCATGCATTTCAGGAAAAAACTTTCTTCATGAGATGGAGCACATGATTAACATGACTGCTAAAAGCCTCTAGATTTACATTTTCCTACTTAAAATGGAAATTGAAACTAAAATTGAGATGAAAAGGGAAATCTTTTCTTCATTACTTGCAGGAACCCTGCACCTCTGGAAATGGGTCTGGTTGGGCAGGCCTGGGTTGTGTATCCATCTCCGAGTAAATCATGGTACCCTTTTCAGGGCCACATGCCCGTCTCTAGGTGACGGCTGCTGTGTGTATTGCCAGAAATGAAAGAAAAACTATAGCCAACAAATCTGGAACTAACAAAAACTACTTCTGTAATTTCTTAGTCACTTTGTATAAAGAGATTCCCTGGGGTTGCTTTTGTTTTCCAACAAGAATAGAAAAATCAGTTGTCTCCTGGAGCAGAAATTTTCTGTAAAATTTGGAGAGGTCCCTAAACTTCCTGAAAGTTCTCCATGGATCCCCTAGGTGGGATTTTATAGGTTCATAAAGTTGAATCTTTAAATCCAATTTAAAAATAGGCACAACATTTAGAGACATGAAAATCAATATATCAATCTTATGATTGATAAGACTAGAAGACTGAAACTGAAGGATGTGGCCTAGGTGTGAATTCATATGGGCATGATAATTTTTCACTATATTAGACTTAGCTACCCAGCCCTTCACAGGCTGCAACCTCAGGTTCCCTTGCCAGCGTGACAGTCTGTCCTGCCAAGGGTCCTCAAAGGTGAGAGACAAATAAGAACATGTGGTCTTTGCATCAGACATCTCTGAAAAGAGAACTCAGAACGGGCTGAGACTTTCATGACCAATCTGTACTTCTAGGCAGAAAAAGTTTGCATTCAGAAAAATCATTTCAAGTTTGGTGAGCGTGTGTGTCTGTGTGTGTGTGTGTGTGTGTGTGTGTAAGAAATGAAATCAGAAAATTTACCTTAATGGCAGAGTCCTCATATAGAAATAGAAGGCTAGACCCAAAGGTGTTTGCCTTTTTAATGCCCTACCTCTGTGTTCTCAGAGTAGTGCTCGCCATTATTGCTATATTTCTGATTATTTTTTTCTGTATGCTATTTTGATGTATAATTTCCATCACATACTATCATCTTTCAAGAACATCTACTGAATTTTGAATCGGAAACTGAAATCGAATCTGTTTGAAATGTTCAAAGCCATCTCCAATGGCACTCTTGAAGCTCCATATAATAAAATGAACATAGGAGCAATAGCCCTATTAAGCTGATGAAATCATTGATTTCTTCTATGTCTAATAGTCACATTAAAAGCTGAGATTTTAAACAGATATAATACTAAGCAACTCAGTACCTTATCAAATTAACAAAGAGCCTTTTAACCCTATGACCCTTAATAGAAAATGTTTATTGGAAAATGGCTGTGAATACAAATACTTTCAAAACATGGTGGCTAAGTGTTCTATGTGGCGAATCAAAATAACATCACTGGCTTGGCTGCATTTTCTGCTTTTCTTGCCTAGAAAAGGTAAGAAGATTAATGCAGAAACACAAGTCAATCAAATGCTTTCTGAGTTGTTCTATTTATCTGTCTCACTTTAAGATGGAAATATGTTTTGAACATTATCCTTGAGCAGTAGTTTCCAAACACTGGTTCACAGTCCTGCTGTATCAAAAATGCTTAGGGTGCTCAAAATACAGACATTTAAATCCAAGGTCAGATGTGTGGACTCAGAAAGGACACTTGGCTTAATTTTAGCAGAACTCCAGATGATTTGAATGGACACACCCATTTGGAAGCCATTACAATAAAATTGGGCTCTAAGTATGACATTGATAAGGGCTTCCTCTTTCTCCTTTGTGTAGCTTTTTCTCCCTTTGATATGCATTACCCCCCATCGTAGTCATGAAATAGCTGTGCAAGGAAGTCTTTCTAAAGTGATATGTTCTAATCTCCTCATTCCTGAGGGGGAAACTGAGGTTCAGGGAGATAAAAAGATTCTGTTGGCTTGGAACCGGTGTACTTTATGCCCTCTCTATATTCCTCTGTCTTGATCCTTTCTTTGGAAATATTCTGGTGAACTCAGTTGCATTAATAGGTATGAATAATAGACAAAAGATAACTTTATTAATGCCGGTAGATGTTTTGACACAATCAGTGATGTTAGCTAAAGAAAAGACCATACATTTGTAGAATGTTAACATGTGAGAGAAAAAAGGAAGCAGAAAAGGAGGTGCATATGCTAAAGGATAAACTCTTAAAACTCAAAGTTCATGTAGCTTATAGTTTTCTGTCCCTTAGATCAACCCGGTTTGCAGGATTTCAAAACTGACCAAAATATTGTCAGATAGAATTTTAAAAATAATAAACCACCCTAGTGCATATTTTTTCAGGCTTTTATCAATCTATATGATCCTTTACAAAAATGACATAATGATGCTCATATTGTTTTATTGCCATTGGAAAAAAATCATGAGTGTATTTTGAGTCTATCATGTAGTTTTAAATAGGTTGATAATATAAAAGGTACCATAATACATTTATTAGATCCTCTCGTTGCACATTTTTCAATACTTTGCACAATAAACAATGCTGTGATATTCTTCTAGCAAAATCCTATCAGATATCCCAGGAGAATTTTGTTAAGATATATTTGTAAAAGTGGGAATTACTAGACACATGTCGATACTCTGAATATAGAGAAGATTAGATAAGCAGCATAAACATTCTAAATGAGTGTTTTTTGAAGAACAACAAATTGCCTGGGTGTGGTGGCTCATGCCTGTAATCACAGCACTTTGGGAGGCCTAGGCGGGTGAATCATCTGAGGTCAGGAGTTTAAGACCAGCCTGGTCAATGTGGTGAAACCCCATCCCTACTAAAAATACAAAAATTAGCCGGGCGTGGTGGCACATGCCTGTAATCCCAGCTACTTGGGAGACTAAGGCAGGAGAATCGCTTGGGATATCTGATAGGATTTTGCTAGAAGAATATCACAGCATTATTTATTGTGCAAAGTATTGAAAAATGTGCAACAAGAGAGGATCTAATAAATGTATTATGGTACCTTTTATATTATCAACCTATTTAAAACTACATGATAAACTCAAAATACACTCATGATTTTTTTCCCAATGGCAATAAAACAGAGGTGGAGGTTGCAGTGAGCCAAGATCGCGCCACTGCACTCCAGCCTGGGTGACAGAGCAAGACTCTGTCTCAAAAAAAAAAAAAAAAAAAAAAAAGAAAAAAAATTTCAGATAATTTGGTTATTTTAGAACAAAAGACAAATTGTAGAGGTATATATTTATGTGAGAAATTTTATTTTGAATAAAAATGAACATGCCAAATGTTTATAAATTACTAATATTTTAAAATTACAGCACTAATGGCAGCAGATTGTACATTAACATTCCAGATTTTTATCTATCTATCCATCAATCATCTATTTAGCAATAATTCTGAAATGGAGTCTACAGAGCAGTGGCAATCTTCAGAAAATACTTATTTTGGAAAAGGCACCTATATAAACTATAGACTCCCTCTTCATGAGCGAATAAATATAAGTCTAGATTCCAGTCCAAGGAACCACAGAAAAGATCATTCACCTAATGGCTCCTTCTACAATATTTTTAATGTAATGTTATGTTTAAATTTGAGAACAAAAAAGAAACACAAAACAAAATTGAAGAGGCTGGGCACAGTGCCTCGTGCCTGTAATCCTAGCACTTTGGGAGGCGGAGGCAGGCGGATCACTTGAGGCCAGGAATTCAAGACCAGCCTAGCTAACATGGCAAAATCCCCTCTCTACTAAAAGTACAAAAATTAGCCAGGCATAGCAGCACACACCTGTAATCCCAGCTATTCAGGAGGCTGAGGCAGGAGAATCGCTTGGATCTGGAAGGTAGAGGTTGCAGTGAACTGAGATCATGTCACTGCACTCCAGCCTAGACAACAGAGCGAGACTCCAACTCAAAACAAGCAAGCAAACAAACAAACAAACAAACAAAACACTGAAGGGATAATAAGTGTAAAGGTCAGGATGAAAATACCTGAGTGAGATATTTTGTTAGAAGAAATAAAAGAATTCTCCATCATCTGAAACAATGATGATTGGAAAGTAGACTGAATTGACTGGCACGGAAGTTGTGATTCCGTCTAAATTATCCAAGTAATTTAGTGCAAATGTTTTCTCCAAAAACTATGTGGGTTGAAAATAAATTTTAAAATGGGTGTTATTGGTTAAACACTTCAGGAGATTTGTA
This sequence comes from Chlorocebus sabaeus, assembly GCF_047675955.1. Taxonomy (NCBI): domain Eukaryota; kingdom Metazoa; phylum Chordata; class Mammalia; order Primates; family Cercopithecidae; genus Chlorocebus; species Chlorocebus sabaeus. The sequence goes on along the minus strand of NC_132926.1, from coordinate 16,758,504 downwards.
ATTCCCCCAGGGAATCTAAAAACACAGCTGAGACACTGTGCCACAGTCGAAGTCTCAGTGTTATAAACTTGCACTTCCTAAAACCCGGACTTTGAAATTAGACACTGAGGGGCTGGGTGCCGTGGCTCACGCCTGCAATTCCAGCACTTTGGGAGGCCAAGGCTGGCGGATTACGAGGTCAGGAAATCGGGACCATCCTGGTTAACACGGTGAAACCCCCGTCTGTACTAAAAATACAAAAAAATTAGCCAGGCATGGTGGCGGCCGCCTGTAGTCCCAGCCACTTGGGAGGCTGAGGCGGGAGAACGGCGTGAACCCGGGAGGCGGAGCTTGCAGTGAGCGGAGATCCCGCCTCTACACCCCAGCCTGGGTGACAGAGCGAGTCTGTCTCAAAAAATAAATAAATAAATAAATAAATAAATAAATAAATAAGACACTAAGATATAAGTAGTGTGCTAGTATAGAATGGAAACTGGATGGGGAATATGATTTGTTTGCAATCTTGGCTCTGCTGTTCTATTAGTTTAGGGACCTTGGAAAGTCAATTGATTTCTCAGGATACAGAGATCTCATTTAAATGGAAATAGTTAATGAACATTTAGTTTATAATTTAAGATTATAACTTAGTTCTCAGCACACAGTTTAGCATAGAGTAGGTGCTTGGTAAATATTTTTTTTTCCTGAATCAAAATGATTTTAGTGAATATTTTCATCTTGGAATATGTAAGACAATTTTTTTCTCTCTCTTTCATGTATTCTTGAGTTCCCGCCATTTCCCTCAATGCTATATTTGCTTAATAATTTATCAGTTTTGCTGGGTGAAATGTAGAGCTGACCACATAAAAATAAAAAGTACTTTTAGACTGAGCCTGCAGGGTTTTGGAGTCTCACATATGGATCTGTATTCAGGCCGAAACCCAGACACATACAAGATTGGAGTTGGTATAGAATATTAAGGATGAAACTGGGAATGAGAGAAGCTATACAGAGTTTGTTTGAATGCTAATAAATCATGAAATCACTGTTTCCTGGCTACTGGGATTTACTGCATAAGAAGCCTGCAATTCAACAAAGAATGGAGTTCCCTACAGAACTCTTTAGTCTGGCTCTAACCAATGCACTCTAGGCTGCAAAAAGGCAGAGTAGAGTGTTAGGAAAAAAAGCCGAGAAGATTTCAGAAATGGAAAAGATCTCTTGTTCCAAAATCTTACATATGTATAATTGTTAATACTAATCAAGACTCGGTGGCAGAATTGTGACGGCTCTGTGAACATGACTCCTAACCACACAGCTGGTTGTTCAGTTAATTTACTTCTTTTAAGGGCCCCCTTGCTCTCATTTGATACTGTTTTCTGTATGCAGCCTCCCTACTGTGTCTCTAGCTAAGTCAATCTACCTCTCTGAATTTAATGTACTCTGACATGGGCATGTTCAGGAGAGGAGAGGCTGTACTCAGACACAGAAAGCAAGCTCCACATGAGACAGTACCTTCATTGCTTTCCCCCTGCCAGGAGACTGTGGGAAAACCTCCCCAGAAAGAACTGATGAAGAGAGAAAGCACACAGGCCACCTGGGCGGGATGTAAGAAGAAGTTGATTCCAGAAACAATTCTTCCTGAGCAAACATCTCTAGCTCTGCCTCCTCCCTACAAACCCTCGCTGTGGAGTGAAACTAATTTAACAAGATATCCCCATTTCCTCCGAACAGTGGTGAAAATATTCCTACAGGACTTTATTAAGACAGACCCCAAAGTACTCATCAGGCCAGTGAAAGGGAAAAATCCTGCTGTAGCCTTTCTACCCACAACACTACTGCAATTAAAGAAGAAGCCAGTATCAAAGCAGACAGGTAACTTTATAAGCACACCAGGCATCTGCCCATGCCCAAGGCCACATTTTTAAAGGCGAGAGCCATTATTTTTCCAGTGGTACAGGAAAGGAGCTGCAGGACATGCAGGTTAAATTGAAAAGGCCTTACAAGTACCTTAGGAGGTTAACAGTATCACCTGAAGCCAGGTTCCTATCACTTATAGATTCAATATTCTGTTGGAATTTGATGAGGTCCATGGGGATGTTTGCAAAGGGGAAGTGTGATTGGCCCTCTAACTTGGCAGCTATTTGGCATCCCATGCAGAGATTGTAAGAAGTTCTTTATTTTCCACGTGGATCTGGCATTCCTAAAGCAATAGGTGCTCTGTGCCAATATGAACTCTGATGTTAATCACAGCTTTTTCATTTCAGTAATGGGTTGAGTGGATAGATGACTGTGGAGGATGATGAGGGGGCTTGGTTCTTATTAGAAAACACAAAATATGGATCTGATTTTCCATTTTCATTTAAAAAGTGACATTTTGGCAAACATTTTAGATTTGGACAGCAGCAAAGTTTAGCAAATTAGTGTCCTCTATGATTATGGACTGGAAAGGTAATTCTTTCCATGCCTGCTCTCGGACTCTCCAATCACTCCCCACTCTTCTTTACAATGGTCCTGATGGAAACTCTCCGCAGTGCTCATTTGTGTGTTTCATTTTTTAACCCTGATGAGGGTTTGGGATTTAAGTCTTTTTTTTTTTTTTTTTTTTGAGACAGAGTTTTGCTCTTGTCTCCCAGGCTGGAGTGCAGTGGTGCGATCTCGGCTTACTGCAACCTCCACCTCCTGGATTCAAGCCATTCTCCTGCCTCAGCCTCCCGAGTAGCTGGGATTACAGGTGCCTGCCATCATGCCAGGCTAATTTTTTGATATTTTCAGTAGAGACAGGACTTCACCATGTTGGGCAGACTGGTCTTGAACTCCTGAGCTCAGGTGATCCACCCGCCTCGTCCTCCCAAAGTGCTGGGATGATAGGTGTGAGTCAACACGCCTGGCCTTAAGACTGTTCTTGTTTTTCACATAGGTCAGTTTCTCACAAAGGAAAAGAAAAGGGGCAGGTCACCTACAGTTCTCTCTGATCTTGGGAAGTGTTAGGACAAAAACTTTCTCTGTTGCTCGCAGTTCAATTTCACACTCTAAACAAAGCGGTCTTAGTGCTTTGGGGTTCAGCGGATCAGTTTAGACTGTATTTTTCTGTCTTTGTTTGCATTGTTCTTTTATCCAGCTGCAAGACTGCTTTTCTTTTAGCAAAATGTCAAATGGTGGTGAATTTGTTCAATTAGCTTTGCAAATGTGTGTTTGACTTCCTAGGCATTTTTCTCCTCCTTTCTTTGTTGTATATTTCTTATATTTCAAAGGGGGACATCAAATAAATCCTTCTTTTGAAAGAAATTAGCATTTTAATTCATAGGTGATAGTCTGCAGTTACGTTTCTGTTTATGTTTTTAATTAAAGGACAAATACACAGGCAGTCTTTTTCCATTTGATTCAGTTATTTTGGAGGTGAAGAAAATTCTTAAATCCCAGCTGCACTGAAGGTAATATTTTGACGTAAATAGCATTATCACATAAAGTAGCTTAATCAATGGATTGCATGTGGCCTGCGAACTACAAAACAACTCTTTTCCCATGTTGTTTGCATAAGCCTCTATAGTTTTTGTTACAGGACCTGAAAATACATAAAAATAAAAAGGAAAGAAAAAGATAAATCTTTAAGTCTAACAGGGATTGGAAAAGTGTATTTGTTCACTAATAAGATAAAACCAACAAAGCAATTATTTAAATAGTTGATAGGAATTTGAGATTCTATGTGAAAAAAAGAAAAGAAAAGAAGAGATAGGCTGGGATCAGAGTAATGGAGGTAAAATAGTGAAATGTTTGATGATATGCATCCCTAGTCACTCTTTTCTCCATGGAGTCTCTTTTTATTTAAGTTTTGCCAACCACAAACAATAGTTTATTATCCGCATGAATACCTTAGCAGTCCTCTTAGCTCTTATATCTAATGCAGGTAAAAAAACATTCATCTTTGCCTCCTTTTTTCTTTCCCCAAATAGTAAAGAGGTGGATACAGCACACGAAATACAATTAAAGGTCTTCAAAGGGCCACTGGGTTGCTGAAGCTAAGACTATCTCATCTGCATCAGAATTCGTTTCTTTGAAGTTAATTCAGAGATTATACTTCATGCCTTTAAACAGTCTTTAAAGAAGAATGTGTATTATAGCTTTTCAAAAAATCGTCTGGAACACCAGATTGAAATGAAGCTGAGGGTTCCACTAGTTTGTGTTTCAACCATGGGGCAGGGGAAGAATTGAAGCTTTTGAGGTTCCTCCCTCTATTACTTCTCAACGGGAGAGTGAACCATCAAAAACAATTCTCTTGTCTTCCCTTTTCCTTTTTTTCTCTTCAATAGCCTTCAGTTTTTCTTCAGCTGAAAAAAATATTTTTATTACAACATGGCTTGTAAAGTTATAAAATACACCTGATGTGCGCTAGTCAATTGTCAATTCGTTATATAGCTAATTGGCATAGCTCCAGACATAGCTAATTGACAATTGACTAGTAGCTCCAGGTTTTACATATAAGGTGTCTGTGAGGCCTTGTTTTTAATGGTGTTTTCCCCAGCTTCAGAAGGAAGGTGCTGGTCACAAGTGAGGAGCAAGACTAACTGCTGAAGGTAAATGTATTCAAGCTTAGTAGCATGTCTGGTAACTTTAGTTTTGGAGGACTTTAATTTTCCTGTATAAAGCAGTGTGTTCTTCAAAGTAGGGAGATTGGTGCTCAGAGCAAAAGTATTTGACAAACGAATGCATTGAGCATGCTGGCATGAGCAAGCTGGCATGAGCAAGCCTTATATGCACTCCAGGCAAGGTAGGGAAAGAGTCGGGATATACTCAACAGAAATTGGAATAGAACAATCTTGTGTATTTCTCTCAAGAAAGCCAATAACCTATTGAGGAATGTGTGAAAAAACATCATTTTCTGACTAGTAAGTTCCATGTATAACAGCAGGTAAACAGGACTGAAATTGGGGGGCTCAGTTATAAGGTTTTATGGTGACTTCAATTCAGCCCTAGAATCTTGTGTGAAATTATAATTTTTTGTTTTGAAAAGTAATTTAACAACATTAAAATACTCAACATGGGAAAATATTTTGAATTCCTCACACTTAGATTTAAAAAGTTTTATTTATTTGGAACTAAATATAAGATTGGAGGAGTGATGAGGCCATAATTTTTCATTTCTTTGGGCCTTTACATATTTTCAAGTCTCCTTGTGTGAGATATTTGTAATGTAATGTGGATATTATTTTTACAAAGTTCGTCACACACAGTTTCAACTTAAGTTTATCGCGTTATAAAACAATGGTCTAAGAATGACTAGGTATCCATTTTTATCTTGAAGGGCAAACAATGCCTAAGTTAATTAAAGATAATTAACTGTCAAAATTCACACCCAAGAGTGCATTAATTTATCAGCTCAAGCCTTCCCTGCTGATTTCTTACTGTGTCTATAGAGCTGTAAGATGTAATTTTATTTTCCTTAAACTACTTGGTAACTCCTATAATAAAACAACCTGAGAAACCTCTTATAGAAAACATGATTTTTTAAAATTTTAACTTATATCCTCTTTTAATATTTAAGATAATTAGCTATTGATTTAGTAAGCTATAGTCTTTCATTTTTCCTGCTCTATGGAAACTGAAAATCTCTGCCAGCAATTAAAAGGACACTATTGACCATTAAGACAAATATGGATATTGTCAAGTATTACTATGCTATATGTTTACTTCAGTAAGTATTAGTTCTCATTTAGAACATTCAGTTATCAGTAGGGTACTAATGACAATAGCAAGTAGGCAAATATGTAAAAATGTATTCAAATATATTTATTGAAGTCCTACTATGTAGCAGGTTCTGATCTAGGTACTGGGAATACAGCAGGTTATAAAACAGGTAAAGATGTCTGCTTCCCTTGAATATATATCATGGGATAGGGAAGCAGTAATAAACTATGAATGTAATAAACCAGTAAATCACATGGGATTTTAAGAGTTGATAATTGCTATGAGGAAAAAAGTGGAGCACAGAAGAAAATGTGAGAGTTCCAGAGGATGGGGAGAGGCTGGAGGGCAAGTTAGAGTATAAAATACAAAACAGGTGAGGGTAGGCCTCATTGAGTGAATGAGAGCTGAGCAAAAAGCTGGAGTGGGGAGACAGGGAACCAAGCACAAAGTCCAGGAAAAGAGAGTTTCTGAGAAAGAAAAGGGCCGTGCAGAGGCCCTAAAAGGAGAATGATGGGCATGATCATGGAAAACCAACGAGGCCAGTGTGGTCCAAGTAGCCTGAGCAAGTAGGGGTATAGATTTGATAGGGCCAGCCTCCTGAACGCAATTTGACTTTTGTTTGGAGAAAAATGGAGAGTCTACTACCAGATTAGACCAAAGAGTGAAATGACTTAAGTTTTAAAAACAGTAGATTGTTGGTGGGTAGGGAAGGGAGGAATGGTGGGAGAAAAGGAGGCTATGGAGAATATGGTGTATGGCTGTGGAGAATGAAGTAGGCTTCATGGTGAAGGTGAAATGTTGTCCAATTCTGCATATATCTTAAAGTTAGGGGCAATGAGGTCATCTGATAAGTTGGATGTATGGTGTGACAATGAAAGATAAGAGAAGGATCGCATGAGCAGCTGAAAGAACACTGTCTCCAGAGATAGAGATGGCTATGAGTAGGACAGGCTGTGATACAAATGTAGTAATTTCACTTTGGTGTTGATTAATGTCTATGGATAGATAATGCTGAAATTTGGGAGAGAGGTCTAAGCTGGAGACATGAATATGGCAGTTGTGGCCATATTGATGGTATTACAAACCCTAAGAAAATGAATTGGATCACCAGAAAGCAAATGTAGGTGGAAAATTCCAAAGACCAAGTCCTGGAGCTCTCCAATGGTAAGAGATTGGTGAGGAAAGAAACAGTAAGCCAAAGGAAGTGATGCCTGAGGGATAAGGAAAACTGAGATATAGGAGACAAGTGAGTAAATTCTATTCAGTAGAAGTGAGTGATCATCTATGCCAAATTCTTCGATGGTTGAAATAAGATCAATGTTGTAAATGTAAACATGTGACTGAAAAAAATTAGAGGCCATAGGAAGGAATGGTCTTTGAAAATGGGATCAAAGAAATGGGGTCTGCATTAGTTTCTAATTGATGCTATTACAGATTGCCACAAATTTAGTGACTTAAAATGGCATAATTTATGTATTAGTGTTTTGGAGGTCAGAAGTCCAAAGTGAGACTCACTGTACTGAAAGTGTCAGCCAGACTGCATTCCTTCCGGAGGCTCTAGGAGAGAACTCATTTTCTTGTCTTTTCCTGGTTTTGGAAACTACTTGCATTTGTTGGCTTGTGATCCTTCTCCTCTATCTTCAAAGCCAGGATGGTTAGGTTGGGTCTTCTCATGCTACTATCTTTTGCTTTCTTCTAGCTCCCTCTTCCTTTTTTAAGGACACATGTAACTGCATTGTGCCCAGCAATACTATCCAGGAAAATTGCTCTATTTTTAAAGTTAACTGATTAGCAATCTTTATTTTTATCTACAAGTTTAATTATCCTTTGCCACATAACCTAAGATATTTATAGGTTCTAGGAAATAGGATGTGGATATTTGGGGATAAGGAGGTTAGGTTTTTTTTTCTGACTACAGCAAGATGACAGCTGGAAGAGAAAGAATCAAGAGAAAAATGTTTTCTTAATATAATGCAAATAATAGCATGTTTGTATGCTGGGGGTAGTAATCAAATGGATAAAAGAAAAATCAATGTAGGAGAAAAATAACTTATTGGAATGAATAGGTCTAAGCAGATGGCATCTGTACATGAGTGTAGAAATTAACTTTAGTAAGGTATATAGCTATTTTATCTATGACAACAGGCAAGAAAGTACAATATAAGGGTGCAGACGCAAGCAGATCGATGAATGTGGTGGTGACAGTCTGGGGAAGTCATCTTCACTCTAATATTACTTGTGAAATACTGAGCAAGGTCACTGGTGGGGAGTGAGGATAGAGGAGGAGATCATCAAGTTTTAAGGAAGGAATATAGAAAATACTCTTAACTGAGAGAAGAATGAATAGATTGAGAAGGTATCATATGCTTGCCTGGCACCATTAAGAAATTTCACTTCGAAATTCCTGGATATGAGTTTTTAATAAAACCAATTAATAACATGGAGCCTTTCTTTAGGCATTTTCAGCTTTAAATTTTACTGGGATGTGGTTTTGTCAAGCTTGCCAACCTTGGAGAAAGGCAAGGAATAGAAGGGAATATGCAAGGGAGAGATGATGCTTGACCTTGACCGCTTAACTGGGAAGATGGGAAGTGAGGTCATCTAGTGGATGAGGGGGCATGAATAGTTGGTAGAATCAAAAGACTTGAAGCCTCCTGAGGTAGGGAATAAAATAACTTTGAAGTTGAGGAACTACAGGCTAAGACCAGACTTAGACAGCGTGTATCGAGTCAGTGTCATGTGATTGCTTACACTATTTATGGCATGACTATTATATAAGATCCAATAAAAGTATGTAAATAATATTTTCTAAATATATTAACTTCCTAATTAACTTTATCCTCATAAAGTTAGGATATCTGCTAGGTGATTTCTAGTATGTTTTCAATTGAGCCTCACAAGTATGTATGCAGAAGAACTTGGCACTGTTCTTTACAGAAGACCGATGCAATAGGTTCAGACCTGCCCACCCAGCAGCTAGGAAATTCAAAATCCTCAGTTCAATTTCAGTAATCCACCTTTTAATCCCTCAAAGTGTTTTATATATTTGGGTCTAAAGGAGTGTCTCTTTACCTTGTAACTCCTTGAGTCTTATGATTTCTATTAACTTTTAATATTGACTTGACTTGAGGGATTACTACTTATTTTATCATACATAAAATGTGATTTTTTTTTGTTTTCACTCATCAGGAATTTTATGAGGATAAAGTTAATTAGGAAATTAATATGTTTAGGAAATATTATTCATACACTTTTATTGGATCTTATATAATGTCATGCCGTAAATACAATAGTGTCATTCTGTTGGAAACCAACAAAAATCCATTCAGATAAACTACCTGGAAAAAGACATGTTGAGACATTTGGGGACAATTCAAAACTTTAGGTAATAAATAATAGTTACGACTTTTTTTGTGTTAGTTTCTTTAAATGGGAGAATATTTTGGTTTAATTTTTAAGTCTTTCAGAAATACAATAGTAACTACAGGTGAAATTATAAGATATTTGAGCTTTGCTTTGTGCACTTCAGCAAGAAGCTAACAAAGGGCTGGGCATGGTGGCTCATGCCTGTAATTCCAGCACTTTGGGAGCCTGAGGCGGGCAAATCACCTGAGGTCAGGAGTTCGAGACCAGCCTGGCCAACATGATGAAACCCTGTCTCTACTAAAAATACAAAAATTAGATGGGCATAATGGCAGGCGCCTGTAATCCCAGCTACTCAGGAGGCTGAGGCAGGAGAATCACTTGAACCTGGGAAATGGAAGTTGCAGTGAGCCGAGATCGTGTCATTGTATTCCAGCCTGGGCGACAGAGCAAGACTCTGCCTCAAAAAAAAAAAAGGCAGCAAACAAAGGTTGCAACGTGAGTGTGGAGAGGTGCTGGTGGTCAGGGAGGGGTGGTAAATGGAGGGATGTAAGAAGCCGAAGAGCAGAAAATTAATGTCTGCTGAAATTGGGTGATGTGTACATAGGGGTTCTAATTATTTTATCTATAAATGTTTAAATTTTTTCATAATCAAAAGCATAATTCCTAAACTATTTGACATAGACATGTTCATTTTCATTAATTCCCCATCTGCAGGGATGCCCTAATTTTAAAACTTTCTTTCCTTGGGAGATGATGCTAGAGGCTGAATGTGGTCAGGAAATTGTTCAGGGGTAAACTCCGTAGACACCCTCTACTGACTATGAAAAGATAATTATTTACTACAGATATAACAATTTGAGATGTCACAACTTCATGAATGCATTTTCTTGTTTTTATTCCCTTTGAAATATTTGAAGAACATCTCTAAGCGTCCCTCAGTCTATCAGTGATTCGCTGTCATTTTGGTGCTAAAACTTAAAAATACATCACCTTTGGAGGAGACGACGAAATGTATCTCAAGATGGATGCCATCATTTGGGCTGTGATTGATTCTTTAAAATAACAGTCATCTCTTTCGGTGCTCCTTTAATTTGATGGTGGATTAATATTGTTTGACCAGATGATAGTAGCCATCAATCTACTTTGCTTCCTGTGACTGAAATGCTTTCTCATCTCTAGTAGGCTGGGGTCAGTACTATGCCCACATAATCAGACCCAGCTTACTAAATAAAAGTTCCAGTTAAAAATTATTTGACTTGGGGAGAAAAAAGAAAACTCATAAATAAGCCTTCTGGGTCAGTATTCCATTTGTTCAAAGTATGAATTCCACGAGCTTAATAGCCAATCATCGTACTTAAAAGCCCGAGAAAGTGGCCTATTGATTTGGAAATTAAACATCTGCCAATAACTTGAACGTACTTTATGTAACAAAATGATAAAAATGTTTTAGTCATTTAATTTAAATCACACATCAAGTGCATATTACTCATTGTGTAAGTTTTAAGCTACTCGATAAAAATCACAAAAAAATTAAATGAGTTCTGTAGGACATTGGTTATTTTTTTAAATAGGAGGTTTACAAATACATTTATCTCTATTGTGAGCATGATTTTGAAGGTCAGGAAATACAGCTTTTCTAATGTTAAATTTTATAAATTTAGAATATGCGATCTATACCAATAAATGACTAGAACTCATTAATATCTTTACAAACCATCACAATAGTAAACATGTAATTCTCTAACAGTGGCCCATTAAAGTTTAGTACATATTAATCCTTGTAGCTAAGGATATAGTGATCAGGAGTGACAAATACTTCTATGACCAGGAGAGGTGCTTTGGCTAAAGTCTAAAGATATCCACTAGAATGCAGTGGCAGGTATAATGAGAATTTTGAATGTAGTATTTGTGATTATCTATTCTACTTTTGTTTTAGGTGATACATATAAAAATACTAAGTTATATGTAAATCCAAGGAAGTTCTGACTTGCATAATCTCAAAGGACCTGAGAACCTATAGTCATTGAGAAAATAATTGTTGGGTGCATTGGGTTATGATTGTTTTTCATTCTCCCATCACTCTGCTATTTCTCTAATTGGAAGATACCTATGTATAATTACATCTTTAGTGAAAAGTAATTGTAATTCTTATCATTGGTTTTTAACAATGAGCTTTTTTCTCTAATACATAGTATGCTTTACATTTCATGTAGCCACTGGGTATAGCAAGAAGGAAATCAAAGAAAGATTTTAAACTTTAAAACTAATAAAGTAGAAAAAAATAAACCTGATAAACGTTAAAAGTTATGAAAGAAACACAAAGATCATTATCCCAATTTAGAAAAGCAAGAATTCTGAAATTACTTTTAGTAAGAACAGAACAGAAAGGGAAATATCTTATAATTTTAGAATTCTTTACATATTCTCTCTCCCTGTTTCTCTTACCCTTTTTGTTTCTCTCTCATTCCCACCAAAGGCTTGGTTAATTTACAATAACCTTTAAATCTAATATTTACTCATCAAATAAAAACTTTAATATTTACCATCACTGGATGACTCAGTAATTTGTCAGTATCCTTGTAATGTTTCTAAAAAATGCCTGCGTAGTGCTCACTAATGATAAATGAGAAAACAGAAGAAAGGTATTTTTTAAAGATACTTGCCTAAGATATATACATTTTCCAGAGTATTCCTAGTGAAGAAAGACTGCTTGAAACTGTTCAAAAATCTTTGAAATAAAGCCATTAACTCCAGCTGCATTCAGTGTATCTGTAGACGTTGGACCTGCGGTGGAATTGTGGAATTAGCTTTTACTGCTGGTTGACGTTCTTTATACTAGAGATACCAACATAGGCCCTTTATCATGGGAAATAGCAACATTCAATGGCAGGTATATTCAATGCACCATCAAGAAAAACTGAGCAACTCGGGATTGTGTTGTGGGCCCTGGTCGTGCTTTATGTGTACAGACGTCTATCTTCTGAGGAAAATTTGAGTTATGACACTTTTCATATCTAAAATAAAAGGAATTAAAGGAATTGAAGGTTGGCTTACTCAGGGCCAAGTTTGGTTGTATTTGAGAAAAGCATATTGTGTTTCATTTTCTCTCATGAGAAAACTGAAGTTTTAAAAATTAAATACTGCTGAAATTAGTATATTTTAGTGGTTAAGAGTTTAGATCTGGGTGTGAATTATAGGGATGTTCCCTCATTATTGTATGACCTTGGGCAAAATATTGAATCTGAGAACTTTGTTCTCTCGTCTTCAAAATGATTATGATGATTATGTGATAATGATTGTAACCAATTCATTGAGTTACTGTGAGGCTTAAATGTGACAAACTTGTAGAGCACAATTCCTAGGTCATAGAAATACTGGAAAAATATAAATTACTGTTTTTAACTCAAAGAATATCCAGTTTTTCAGCTTTCTAGGGTCAGTACTAATTTTCCTTTCCCTAGTGAGTCATTGGAATCATCATGCTGTATGACTTCTAGAAACGTGGCCTCCTCTTGAGTATTCGGAAGGCCTTGGGGTGATACTAGAAATGATATTCTAGCAGGGGAGCTTCTGGAAGCTGCTTGAACATCTTGGGCTCTTACAGCTCCCTGTACCCCACTTTGAACTCAAATGTATTCACAACTCCTACTCTTCTACCCCAAGGCTAGCTAAGACAAAGCTGACTCTAATTTGACTGATACCAAACTTAAGAGTTGAATACACAAGAAGAGGGTAACACAGAAAGGCAAACTTAAATTTGGGTATTAGACGTCTTTGCTCTCAAAAAGGTTCTAGCTCACTGCCTCTCACCCGACCCTCAGCCTGTCACCTGCCATGAGAGCTTCTCCTCATCAGATAGACAGTAGCTTCTTCCTTCCCCCAAATCCCTATTCCTGCTTCACGGGAAAAACCATGTACATTTGACCCTTTGCATCTGTGTATTCCACATCCATAGATTCAACCAACTGTGAATTGAAAATACTGCGGGGAACAAAAAGAATGGTTGCATCTGTACTGAACAGGTATAGACTATTTTTTCTTGCTACATGAGGGAACAGTGGTAACTATTTACATATCATTTGCATTGTATTTGGTGTTATAGGAATCTAGAGATGATTAAAAGTATACAGGAGGACATGTGTAGGTTATATGATGATACACCATTTTATATAAAAGGACATTAGCATCCTTGGATTTGGGTATCCACCAAGGGTCCTGGAAACCATTCCTCTGTGGAAACTGAGGGAAGATGGTATCTTAGAAATTTAGCTGAAACCCTTAATTGATTACTCTGGAATATTTGCTATTAGAATATATCATGGTCCTAGCTGTTCCTACTATCCTAAGATAGTATTTGTTATTTGGGTGATCTTCCTAAATTAAGCATCTACCCTAAGTGATTTCCTATTAACTTCACTAAAAACTGCAAACAATTAAGTTTTTTTTCTCCTAAAAAGATTTCTGCCTCACCTGGGATCCCAATATTCTTAGTAGCAGACACAATAGTAACCACTTTTCTTATAAATTAATTTTTATGTTAAAGTTTGTCAAGAATTTACAAAAGAAAGACTGTACGTAGTAGGTAGCACTTGCCCTGGAGGCTAGATACACCCCCACCCTTACACCTCGAACCCACAAATCAAAGCCACATTCAGAGAAATAACTTTTGAGATCTAGAAAAACGAATGGGTTTGGAGTAGCAAATGAGTATCAGCTATATACATTTCAAAAGAGCAGATGGCAGTCTTCCAGCAATTCTGGCTTACCCTACACAAGTAGCCCCTTATTCAAAATTAGAAACTCTTTCACCACAGCTGCCTGAATTTCTCTCTTCTGGTTTTTGGATAACTAGACTCCTCTTTTGGAAGAGATAATACTGATGGAATATCTGCCATCATAACTGAGTGTGAATTAAGGGAAAAATAGATCGTCTGTCTCAACAGATGATGGCTTGTACTGGGTTGGAAAGGTAGATCATGCAGATTGCTTTGGGGAAGGACAACATGGGCACTGGAAAGAGGAAGGGGAATTTTTTTTTTTTTCTAGCTATAGGATTGGTCACTAGCAAAATTGTGAAGTAGGTGAGATTTGGTTTTGTGGTATCCTCTCACCACTTCACCGGAATTCAGCTTTCAGTGCCTCCCTTTGCCAGATTATTTACCTCTAGTATCTCTCTTCTCTTATTCTCTTCACATATCTACTTTCTAGCTTAATATTTGGAAGCTAAACAACTCAGAATCCTTAATAGAATCCTTTGTAGGAAATAAATGTCTCATTTCTGCTGGGCTTACAGACTTCCGAGTTAGCACCGGTGTCCAAGTTGAAGGCAGTCTCTACTTTTTAAGGGAATTTTCTTTTTTCATTATGCTAAGGAAACCTCATTTCTTCTGGTAGGCCAGAGGTGGTAGTATAGCCTGGGATGGACAAGAAAATCGGAAACTGGCCTTATCTCAGGCACAGAGGCAGAAACTGATGTCGTCAGATCCTTGTGCTGCTTATTCCTTTTTGTTCTCATTCCATAACTCTTTCTCTGTTCCCATATTAATCTCAGGTCAGAAATAGGGCTACTTAAATTTTAGTACCTTGAGAGCCTGTTCTTTCTAACAGACATTTGCATAACAAAAATTACTGCAATGGGTTTCTTATATTTATAAATCTTTGAAAATAGAGATGCTGACTCCTTTGAAACAGTAAAGCACATACTAGACATATTCAATATAATTAAAACAAGTAAAATCCATAAAATCAGGATCTAAGCCAGTTCCCTTGACAAGTCACTTTCATTTAAAGCCTTCCCATTTAATGTCATTCTTTTAAGAAAGATGTATTAGTAAGAAATGCTGGTGGGGGAAACCACAATCAAGAGCAAATGCAGTGAAGTGATTGAAGATGCATTCTTCAATCTGTAGGGTTTACTAGGATTACTTAGGCTAGAGAAAAATCCATGAAGGTCATAATGACATTTTTATCATTTTAGACTCATGTATAACATTTTTTATATTGTCTTTGCAATACCCATTAAATTTTTAAAGAGTGAGCTGTTACTTTAAAAAGCAATGATTTAAAAATTTATCAGTTCTACCTTTCCGTAGTTTAACAAGAATTTTTACCTCCAACGTTTAGAAATCAACCAAGAATTTGTTTTTGAAACTGCTAATGTGCTTTCTACAGGTGAAAAGTAACAGGTTTGTACCAATGTATTTTTAGCTTCTAAGAATGTACAGTTAATCAGCAATAAATGAAAAGAGTATCAAGCTGATGTGACATACATACAACATATCAAGTAAGCTAAGCATTCTGTTTTTCAGAAGCTATGCAAATGTTTGCTTGGAAAACTGATAAACAGTCTTGAGCAATAATAAAATAATTGGCTTTTATTGGGTGCTTATTACGTGCCAAGCACTAGACCCAGTACCTCACATATCTCTTTTAAACCTCACAGCCAGTTGGTGGGACATGGTGGCACACACCTGTAATCTTAACTCTTTGGAAGGCTGAGGTGGAAGGATCACTTGAGGTCAGGAGTTTGAGACCAACCGCCAACATGGCGAAACCCTGTCTCTACTAAAAATACACACGTGCACGTGCACACACACTCACACACCCAGACACACACACAGCCAGGCTTGGTGGCATGCACCTGTAATCCCAGCTACTCGGGTAGCTGAGGCATGAGAATAGCTTGAACCTGGGAGGCAGACGTTGCTGTGACCTGAGGTTGTGCCATTGCACTCCAGCCTGGGTGACATAGCGAGACTGTCTCCCCCAAAAATAAATAAAATAAACTTCACATCCAGATTGCTGACTTGTTAGTACCTATCTGGCACTAAATAGATGTTTTTGAAGAAGAGGCAGCAGGTAGGCTGATCAGGAGATATCAAGGAAATATTCAAGGTGCAGGTTAAGAAAATATTTATCATATTAATTTCATAAATTCAGAAAATCTTGTAGAATAAAAAACTGCCCAAAGTGGCAAAACTGTAAGTGATAAAGATGCAATTTATCTGTAAATCTGTCCAAGGCCTAAGTCTATTCTCTTTTGACCAGATATTCCATACTTTTGTCTTTATACCTATATTAGCACATCTTCAGAAAATAGGTAGTTTCAGGCAAGATCCAGCCATGAACTATGATAGCACACTAAATTCCATACAGTAAAATACTAATACTGATCTGTACAATAGGAGAGCATGTTTTAAGTGAAATTCGATTATGAAATACATGAAAACAGGGATCACTTAAAGACTGCTACAAATGCCATTGGTAGCTCCTTATTGATTGTGCTTAAGTACACATTGGTGGCTGTTATTCAAGTCAGGAGAGAAATCAAGACCATAGACAACTGAGGGGTAGGGAGATATTTTTCTGTCTTCCTCCCCCTCTTTTTCTGTTTTTTAAGACAGGGTCTTGCTCTGTTGCCCAGGCTGGAGTGCAGTGGCATGATCTCTGCTCACTGCAACCTCCTCCTCCTGGGTTCAAGCGATTCTCCTTCCTCAGCCTCCCGAGTAGCTGGGACTTGTAGTCATGCCACGTGTAGACATGCTACCATGCCTGGCTAATTTTTTGTATTTTTGGTAGAAACGGGGTTTCACCGTGTTAGCCGGGATGATCTCAATCTCCTGACCTGGTGATCTGCCCACTTTGGCCTCCCTAAGTGCTGGGATTACAAGCATGAGTCACCGCACCTGGCTTTTTCCCCTTCTCTTTAAGTCTACGTTAAGAATCAGTTCAGAGTCACATTCGAGAAAAACACTGCCCTTTGGTTGGTTTTTCTTTTTTTTTTTTTTTAATGTATAGGTAATCATCTTTCCCTCACCAAAATAGAAATTGGGAATATGAATGTATTCTTTTAAGAAGGAAACCAGTTCCTAGCTCATGTGAGTTATTGGAGGGAGAGAAGCAGAGAGAGAAATCAGAACTGGATGATGGGAGAAAGAACAAACAGGAGAGGAAAGGGAGGCAGGAGGAGAGGACTTAGGAGTTACTGGGTCAGACGGGTCACCCTGGAGAGGATGGTTGGACTTGACCCTCTGACCCCACTTCTTGACCACTGCAGGGTCCTTATGGTCTTCTCCAGCAACAGTCTGTACTAGGATGGGCGTCAGATCTCTGGGAGGACTCCTAAAGGGCGAGAGCTTCTCTAATTGTTACAAGCTCTAAGAAAACTGCTCACTTAACCTTAGATCTCACAAAACCTCACCTTCTTCCACCCTCACTCCTTGTCTGTTCTGTACTTGTTCCTTTGTCTATAATATTCCTTCCTGAATAACTTTTAACCAAAAAGCATTAAACTTCCACTCAAAGACTCCCCCGACCTCCCGCTCATAACACCGAAGCATGGTGTATTCTCTCTCCCCTTTTTCACAAAGCCCCCTGTGACCTCCTTCTAGGGCCTAGTCACTGTGTTTTATAATTATGTATAGACTTGTCTATCTCAACAAACTCTAAGCCCCAGGACGTGCATGAATGATATCTGTTATTTTCATTCTTGTTCCTCTGAAGTATCTTCCTCATCATACAATTGATGGTTAGAAAATATTGATTAAATATAAAAGAACTAAGAATTGAACGTGAACTAGGGAAGTGGGAGAAAGGCCAGGAGATAGCCACTGTTGGGCTGGCTGCTATTCACGGACTGCCTCCCATCCTGTATCCCTTTCTCTCTCATGCTCCTCCCCAGACGCTGGTGCTCATGCCTTATTAAAAGATGGCATCCTTGTGTTCATGTCCAACCTACTAAGCCCACTCTCAAGGTTTTAAATGATCTTGATTTTATCTTCTCTTACTCATCTCTAGACATTCTATTCCCTCTAACCTGTATCCCCCTTTTCTTTAAGAGATAGGATTTCGTTCTGTCTCCCAGGCTGGAGTGCCACGATGTGATCACAGCTCACTGCATCCTTGACCTCCCAGGCTCCCGAGTAGCTGGAACCACAGGTGTGCCACAACATCCAGCTAATTTTTAAATTTTTTGTAGAGACGGGGTCTCCCTATGTTGCCAAGGCTGGTCTTAAACTCTTGAGCTCAGGTGATCCATCCTTCTTGGCCTCCCAAAATGTTGGGATTATAGATGTGAGCCACTGCACCTGGCCTAACCAATACCCTTTGCTCCATTCATCATGAATTCCTTAGATTTCCTGTAAAAGGACTGTGCACACTCTGCCTAGGTCCCCCAGCTTTCCATATTCTTTTTGCTTGAAATACTTGCATTGTTCTCTCTTCTCATTCTTTTACCTTCCAGCATCTATTCAGTCTTCAATGCTTCCATCTGATTTCCTCTGCCACCTCTAGACTATCATTATAGCTATCCATGTAGGTGTAGTTGGTTTGTATATTTTCTCCCTAACCAAACTGAGTAGTGCATGCAGCAGGACTAGAACCTACCTCTTCCCACTTAGCCTAGCCCCAGCATTCCCAGTTGATGCTCTGTAATTGCCTGTTGAATAAAGGAATGCCTTTCTCCTTCTCCTGTCTTCTTTGGTAGAAAGTCCTTCCAATATCTGAATGAATCTGCCATCCCTGGAGCACAAGTCTATAGAGATCATTTAGAGATGTGTGTTCAACTATATTTGTTCATTGAATTAATAACCCTGGAATGTCAGCAAGAGAGCTTGTGTATCGGGACAGGAGGGAGAAGTCAAAGGAAGGTCTAGTCATCTATTTTTAGTAAGATTGCCATTTCAGGGATGGAATTAAAGACTGGGTGCCTACCGTCCAGATGTGCTAAAGATTAGTTACAGTCTCTCTTGGTTTTTGTTAAAAGTTCCAAATGAGACATGGAATTCAGACTGGAGTTGTATTCAGTTCACCCGGGAGCTGGAACTTGAAAGATAAACTTCAGTATGAAAAAGAAACAGCAATAAAACATACAAAGATGCTATTAGCAGCCACTCCAGAGTTCTATATTATTTAATTTTGCCTTTCTGTATAACGTTTTGTATTTCTGTTTTACTTGTTTTATATCTTTTTTAGTGGATGTAATTAGAGATTTCAAACTAAGTTTTGCATGTTGAATCTAGAGTTGCAATATCTTTTTCATCAGGAAAAAAAATCTTTGGAAACTTCAAGAGGCTTATAAAAATTTTTCTATAAAGAATTAGATGATTAGTTGCATGTAATGATAATTAGAAATCCAGATGTGTAATTTATGGGTTTGGCCTTTTAGAAATTAGACTTTATACTGTTTCACTTATAACTATAAGCTTCCACAGATGCAGCAAAATCCTTCCACAGGATGCCACAAACACCACTAGACCTTGACTGGGTGCCCAAAGGTCTTGGCTGAATGTGAATTAACTAACTTTGTAAAGGATGACTATTTACATGTACTGCAACCTTTAATTTCTCCAATTTGTAGAATTCTAAGTGAATAGTCCCTAAGATATCTTCAGTATTTTAGAAAGGTACAAATAACTTGAACCAAAGAAAAAATTGGGCAAAAATATCAGATATCAGAGAAATGACCACCAGTGGTCAAAAACATTGCATTTTAAAATATAAAGCTAGCTTTGTTGTTTGATATGCATGGGGAAATTAATGAGAGGGAGAAGCCAATGGGAAAGAGTCTATTGAGCATATGCCAGTATGTTAGCTGGCAGGTCCTCCACAAAGGATGTTTATATGTTTTCTCATTTGACCCATGTAAGACAGTGGGGGTAGGTATCAGTATGACTGTTGGCAGACTGGAAAACAATTTTTCCAAAATATTCCAAAAATATTTATATGTTAGCATGTGTATATACACATATATGCCTGTATATATATGCATGTTTCTCTTCACCTACTATGTAGTCTATTCTTTGAAGGCATATTATACATTGGGGATATTATCATTATCTCCAAATAGTGGGAGCCAGCATCTGGTAGAATCTTTTTTTTTTTTTTTGAGACAGACTCTCTGTCACCCAGGCTGGAGTGCAGTGGCGTGATCTCGGCTCACTGCAAGCTTGGCCTCCCGGGTTCACGCCATTCTCCTGCCTCAGCCTCCTGAGTACCTGGGATTATAGGCGCTCGCCATCACGCCCAGCTAAGTTTTTGTATTTTTAGTAGAGACAGGATTTCACCGTGTTAGCCAGGATGATCTCGGTCTCCTGACCTCGTGATCCGTGCCTCAGCCTCCCAAAGTGCTGGAATTACAGGCATGAGCCACTGCGCCCGGCCAGAATCTGATAGACTCTTAATATTTGTTCAACGAATAAATGGTTAAATGGATGACGTACTGATGACTTGTTGGCTTTGGAAATTACCTTTATCTCAAAGTACAAAATCACATTTCTATGAGTGTCTTTTTAATTGAGGTAAAATTTACATAACATGAAATTCACCATTTTTGAAGTGAACCTTCCAATGGCATTTAGTTCATATATTCCCAGTATTGTGCACCCACTACATCTATCTAGTTCTAAAACATTTTCATCACCCCAAAAGGAAAGGCTGCACCCATTAAGCAGTTGCTCCCGACTATTCCCTGCCCTTGCTAACTACCAATTTGCATTCTGTCTTCCCATTGATTTATCTATTCAGGATATTCTAGATGTAAATGGAATTATACAGTGCGTGACTTTTTGTGTCTGGCTGCATTCACTCAGCTTAATATTTCTGAGGTTCTTCCACACTGTAGCATGTATCAATTCTTCACTCTAACACCCGAATACATGCTGAATAACATCTCATTGCATGTATTTACTACAATTTGCTTACTCATTCATCCGTTAACGTGTACTTGGGCTATTTTCAGCTTTTGTCTTTTGAATAGTGCTGCTATCAATGTCTGTGTGCATTTGTATTTGTTTCAGTACCTGTTTTATTTTTGTTGTTGTTGGGTATATACTTAAAAGTGTAATTACGAGTTAATATGGTAATCCTCTGTTTAACTTTTTGAGAAACCACCAAACTGTTTTCCATGGTGGCTGAAGCATTTTATTTTCTCACTGGGAATGTATGAAGGTTCTGGTTTCTCTATATCCTTGCCAACATTTATTTTCTTTGTCTTTTTAAAAAATGTTAGCATCCTTGATGGTATGAAGTGATACATTATTGTGGTTTAGATTTGCATTTGCCTAATGACTAATCAGCTTGAGCATATTTTCAAGTGGTGGCTGGTCACTTCCATGAGATTTCGTAGAGACATTAGAAGTCATTAATAAAACTCACAAAACAATTTTTTTCTATAATGAATTTTAGAGCTATTTTAGAAAATGTCATTGCTACAGATCTCATACTTAAACCAGAATCTTAGAGTTATTTTGGACATTTTCTTCTGGAATCCTACCATCTAGACAAGCAGCAAGTCCTGTTACAATGCCAACATTACCTTAAATAACTAGACCTTTTTTATATTTCTATGATCACTAGCATAATCCAGTCCAACATGATCTATCTTTCTAGCTGTTACTTTGAATTTCATTATTTGCCTTACTTAATCCATACTCCACACAACAGCTAGAATTTTGATGAATTCAACCATGGCAGTCCACTCCTTAAAACCCATCACTTCCCTCACATTGCACTTAGAAGAAGAAATAAAAGAAAGCTCCATGCCACAGCTTATTATTATTATAATAGGTGATAGGTATTACCTATCATCCCAACCACATATAAAACCACTCTTTTCATGGATACTGCTTTCCATCAAGTCTGGCCTTTTATCAGTTTCTACAACATAACCTAGAGCACTTTCAGATACTGTTACATTGACCTGTAAAATAGCTCCCAAATATCACATGGCTAGATCACTCTATTTTCTCTTAAATGTTACCACCTTAGACAAGCTCTTGCTGGCCAGGCTATCTAAGATGCGTTATTCTCTATTGCAACAACACATTTATCACCTAAAGAGTATTTTTCTCCCCTTCAAATTGTACTTAACTGTATTTGTACTTATTTTCTGCCTTTACATATTAGACATAAGTTTATTCATGGTGAGGATGATTTCCCTTTTTTGACTATGCTCTGATATAGTTGATAACCATGTTATTAATGAATGTGTGTGTATTCTTCATAAGTACAAGAGTACTTGGAGTTCAGTGGGGGTTATGTATAAATGCCTGTATTTTCTTCAGAGGAAATTATTGAAAAAAAGGTTCATAACATGTTATCAGTAAAGAGTAGTACTGTATTCTGAGTGCTACATTTCTACAGAAGAATATGAGCCTCCTATTTCCTTGTCAACAATAAAATAATCCTCTTTGCAACCCATGGGTTGTACTGAGTGGCAGTGATGTGCCAAGTAGACAGAGGGGAGGATAAAGGAGAGGAACAGAACTGGTTAAGCGGAGAACGAAAGCTCATTCTCTTATCATGGTCTTCGCACAGCTTGTGTCTTGCCATTCAAGAGTCAGTACTTTATTTCCACCTCTGTATCTGGTGAGCAGGCTCCAGACCTGTTGACATTAAAATCACCCATACAGCTGTGGAAGAAACATGATTAAATTGTGTTAGAATAGCTCAGCCTCTTTCTGACTAATAGAAAAGAAATAGTCTGGAGGCCATCATGGATCCCTGAAATGCCTGTAATCGGAATGCTACACTGCTGCAAATGCAAGAGGAAAACTAAGTTTATGCAAGCAAATAGAACTCAGTATTTCATGATGTCGAGTTGAATGTGTTTGCTAGTTGAAAAGCTAGACTTTTTTCTACTATATGATGAAAGTCTTGCTTGAACTGTATAGTCACTTGATCATTAATTTCCATCCTATGTATGTTCTAAAATCATGGATCTTATTCCACTGCTCCCTTCTATAATAATGGCTACTTAGAGAATGTGAAAAATGTATTTGTAGTTTTTAATAGTAAGCTTACTAAATTGTTGTGTCACCTACTCAATCCATACTTCAACAAACTAAAGTAATTATTTCTTTCCCAAATGCTTTCAAGAGCCTCATGTCAATTGATACTATCAATCATAACTCTCGGACATAGGATGGGAAGGGTTAAATTAGAATGGTAGGATTTTCAGTTTTAAATTGGCAATATAGCATAGATATTGTAGAGTCTAGTACATGAAGAAACTGCAGGGATCAAAAGACTTGACTTAAGTGTGTAAGTCAAACTGTAGGCATAGAAAACTAAAATCTAAGCAGATCTCTGGAAGAGAATTTTAAGAAAACGTGTGTGTACAGGTATACAGAGAAACACATACTGAAGACTTTCTAGAAATGATTTACCTTTTTAGAACCTGAAAACACATATACATAGATATTACAGAGGTAGTTTTCTAGGATTTGGGTTAAATGATAGCATCTTGGTTAATATAGTCTACTAAGAAAATGTTTATACTTTTTAACATCAGAAATTGAATATTTCTATACTTTTAAATGGCTCCATAATTAGACTTCTATTTTGTTGACATTCTGTTTACCTTTAGGAGCACCTAAACTCTGTAAACTTCCAAAGGTGCAATAACATTATCAGACTTAGTGATGTGATTTCAATCTTAAGAAATCATGCTGAAAGATATGTCTTTAGGTGTGATCGCACCTTTCTTAAGGATATTTTTTCTTCTCAAATTTTATACAGGTTACTTAGTCTCAGAAGTGATTTTAGATTGTATAGTCAGAACACAATGCTTATAGGAACGCAAGTAAATCTTATAGATCTTCCAATCCCTTAAATCTTTAATAGCATAAGTGGTTTATTTACCTTCTTTTTATACTTAATTGCTTATTTTTCTACCATTGCAGACTAATTTGTACTTCATTGAGACCATTTATTTTTTAATAATGTTATATTTTAGCCTTTTATTTTTATTTGATTTCAATTTTAGAAAAACTGAAAATACAAATATATTCCATATGCCTTTATAGAGATTCTCCAAATTTTAACATTTTATGTAACTACTGCACAACAAAACTATCAAAACCATGAAATTAATTGTGGAAACATTCTATTTACTAATCTCCAGGTCTTACCTAAATTTCACAAATTGTTCCAGTAATGTCTTTTTTTTTTCTGTTCTAGTTTAAAATCCAGAATCCCACACTGCATTTTGTTTTCATGTCTTCTTCTTTACTTCTAATCTAGGGCAGTTCTTCAGCCTCTTTTTCTTGAGTCTACAATTTTGACATGGATTCACTAGTTAATTTATAGACTGTTCCTCAATTTGTAGTAGTCTAACATTCCTTATGATTAAAATAAGATAATGTAGCTTTGGGCAACAGTATCACATACTTATTATTTTATTTTTACTTATTTAGTATTTAAAAATAAGTCCTCTGAATTTTTATGACATTTTTCTTTTTGAGGGGGAAGAGTTGCTGAGGTTTTTAAAACATTGTTGAGATGTAATTTATATGCCATTTGTTAACCAGATTCAAGTAGACAGTTTACTGATTTTTTTTTTTAGTATGTTCACAGAGTCATACAACCATCAATATAATTTAATTTTAGAACTTCTGTTATACCAAAAAGAAATCCCCACTTACTACTGTGGGTCCCCATTCCCAACACCTCCTTCAATCCTCAGCCCCATATAATAACTGATTACTTTCTATTAAAATAGATTTCCCTATTTTGAACACTTCATATAGAGGAAAATTTGTGGTCTTTGGATTTTTTCAGTTAGAATAATCAACATTTACTCATGTCATATAGCATGTTTCAGTACTTCATTCCTTTTCATCGCTGAATAATATTCCCTTGCATTGCTATTCCACATTTTGTTTATCCATTCCTCAATTGATATTTAGGATGTTTCAACTTTTTGACTTATGAATAATGCTGCTATGAGAGTTCTTGTAAGAGGTATTCTTTTTTCCCCCCATTTTTTTCTTGTGGTAAAATATATAAAACATAAAACTTACTATCTTAACCATTTTTAAGTACAGTCAACTCTCCATATCCACAGGTTCATGATTGAAAATATTTGAAAATAAAAAATTAAAAATAATACAAATTAAAATATATAGAAACTATTTATATGACATTTACATTATGTTAGATACTCTTAAGTGATCTGGAGATGATTTAAAGTATACAGAAGGACAGGCATATATTATATACAAATATACCATTTTATGTAAGGTGCTTGAGCATTTATGAACTTTGGTATCTATGTGGGGTCCTGGAACCAATCCCCCACAAATACCAAGGGGGAACTATGTACATTTCAGGGACGTTAAGTACAATTCTATTGTTGTGAATTGTACTTAATTCTATTGTCACCATCCATCTCTAGACACCTTTTGATATTGCAAAACTGAAACTCTACACCTATTAAACAACTCACCATCCCCCTTTTACCCCAAACCCTAGTAACTATCATTCTGCTTTCTGTCTCTATGATTTTTGAATATTCTAAGTAATTCATTTAAGTGGAATCATAGGGTTTTTGTTTCTTGAAAAGCTTATTTTACCTTAGCATATTTAAAGCTAAGTAATAATTCATCATATGTATATACTACTGCTTATCCATTCCTCTGTCAATGGACACTTGAGTTTTGTACATATTTTAGCTATTGGAAATAATGCTGCTATGAACATGCATGCACCTCTCTTTGAGGCTCTGCTTTCAGTTCGTTTGTGCATATACCCAGAAATGGAATTGCTGAATCATACAGTAATCCTACTTTTAAGATTTTCAGTAATTGCCTGCCCCTGCTCTTATTTGGTTACTATTTGCATGGTATTTTTTTTTAATCTTTTTATGATCAACTTTTGCTTGTCTTTGAATCTAAAGTGAGTTGCTTGTAAGCAGCATGTAGCTGGATAGTAATTTTTTAAAAATCCATTCTGCCAAACTCTCTGTTGATTGGATAGTTTAATATGTTTGCATTTAAAATAATTACTGATATGGAGGGATTTACTTCATTTTGATATTTGCTTTCTGTATAGTATTTTGTGCCACCTTTCATTACTGATGTATTTTGTATGTTTTTTTGATAGTGAAACACTTAAATTAATTTCTCATTTCCTTTTGTGTATAGTTGCTGTTTCTTTGTGGTTAACAGGGATTTCACTTAACATCCTAAAGTTATAACACAGTTGGGATTTTTACCAGCTTAACTTTAATAGCATATGACAAAACGCTAATAAAACTCTGCTCTTTTAACAACTTCATCCCACTTCATACTCCTTTTAGTTGTTGTCACAAAATTATGTTGTCATAAATTGTGTGCCCTAAAACATCAGTTGATATTTTTAATGCATCAGTTGCTTAAATTATATATGAAACAAAATATGGAGTTACAAATCAAAGTTATAATAATACTAACTTTTAGACAAATGGTTGTTTTATTATTAAAGATTTATTAGTCTCCTTAATCATGTAGAAAGCTAGAAGTGAAATTGCATATCATCATTACAGTAATATTAAATTTTACAACTGGGCGCGGTGGCTCACGCCTGTAAATCCCAGAATTTTGGGAGGCTTAAGTGGGTGGATTATGAAGTCAGGAGATTGAGACCATCCTGGGCAACATGGTGAAACCTCGTCTCTGCTGGGAAAAAAAAAAAAAAATCCGGCGTGGTGGTGCGCGCCTATAGTCCCAGCTACTCAGGGGGACTGAGGCAAGGGAATCGCTTGAACCCAGGAGGCGGAGATTACAGTGAACTGAGACTGCGCCGCTGCACTCCAGCCTGGTGACAGAGCGAGACTGTCTCAAAAAAAAAAAAAAAAAATTACAATTGCCCATGTATTTACCTTTACTGATATCTTTATTTTTTCATATAGCTTGGAGTTACTTCTAGTATCCTTTTATTTCACCCTGCACAAGTCTTCTTAGTATTATTTTGCAGAGTAAGTCTACAGGTAATACACTTTGTTCATGTGTGAATCTCTTAATATCTCCCTTAGTTTTAAAGGACAGTTTTTGCTGGATATAGGATTCTTGGAAAATAGCTTTTTTTTTCTTTTAGCACTTTGAATGTAAATATATCACCCCACTGCCTTCTGATGTCCAAAGTTCTGATGAGAACTCTGCTGATAATCTCATTGAAGACTCCTTGTATGTGAGGAGTATCTTATCTCTTGCTACATTCAAAATTTTTTTGTCACTTTGTCTTTGTCACTCAGTATGGGTCTCTGAATTCATCCTACTTGGAGTTTGTTGAGTTTCTTAGTTGTTTCTATATCTTTCATCAAATTTAAAAAGTTTTCAGCCTTGTTTCCTCAGATATTCTGTCTCTTTCCCTTTCTTTCTACCCCTGGGACTTTCACAATACACATGTTGATCACTTGATGGGTTTCACAAGAAACCCATAGGTTTCTTCCACTCTGCTCACTTTGCTTCAGTTTTTTTTCTCTTTCAGTTTCTTGAATATGATAATTTCTTATTGTCCTGTCCTCAAGTTCACTGACTCTTCTTCCTGTTGAAATAAGTCTTTGAGTTTCCTCAGTGATTTTTTTTTTTACTTCAATTATTGTAGTTTTCAGCCCTAGAATTACTTTTTAGTTTCTTTTAAGATTTTCTCTTTATGGATATTTCAGTTCCTTGAGTATCATTAAGATAGTTGTTTTAAAGTATTTATCTAGTAGATCTACCATGAAATCTTTTTTAGAAAGTTTCTGTTCCTTTACTTTTCTCTTTTAACAATCTATACTTCTCTATTTCTTTGTATGCCTTATGAAAAATGCCTTGTTGAAAATGCCTTTTCAAAAAATTGACCTTTGAATCTAATAATATGATATTCTGAAAATCAAATTATCCTTTCCCAAGGTTTGCTGTTTTTTTTTTTTTTTCCAACTTTTGTTTGTATGATGTTGTAGTCTGTCCCTAAAGTGAAGATCATATGAGGTGTAAACTTAAGATCTTTTGAGGTTGTTCCTTTCTCCAGGCATGTGCAGTGACTTCCTTATTTTTGCTGTGTATGCAGTTGCTTTTGAATGTTCTAACTCCAAAAATGGTAAAAAAAGAAAAATGAGGGGGGAAGAGAAAGAGCACAGACACATTAAGTCAGAAGTTGCATGACCAGAAGAGGAGGGGTTTGTGGAAAGGGAATGTGGGAGGTACAGCAATGGCTACCCATCTCTGTGTCAGGACCTCCATGATCAGAAGCAGTACTCAACAGTCAGAACACAGATCCACCATGTTTTGGGGGACAGATGCTTTATTGTCTACCCTGGCTCCAGCAAGCTGAATGCAAACTGGGCCAGGAATGTGCACATGCTACTTAATACTGGGCTAAGGGGTAGATTGGTAGCAGCTGATAAGAGTTAAAGTTGATTAAACTTCAGTTTACTACCTAAGATTTCTCCTAGGAATTGCAAGTCTGCAATAGACTCCAGAGTTCCAAAATAGTTTTATCAGACAGATTGTGACAATGTACTTGTTCTCTAGGTAGGGATACAGATTTCTGGTGCTTCCTATTCCACTATCTTCTCTTAATCTTCATGCAACCATATACTTTTATTTTGTTGACTTAATTTCCATAATTTCAGAATTGCTAGAGCAACTTGATAATTGCTAACTGAGATTTCTATGGCAAACAGATGTACTAAGTTGAATATAATTTTTGTGTATCATTCTTTTTGTATTTATACTAGGTACATAGACTTGACATATTGTTTTCCCAAGTTACTTAGGTTTATTTCTCTACCCTCCCCTATAAGTGTGGTTATGTTTTTTGTTTGCAATAGATAGTCTTATTTTTTATTTTTTATCTTCAATTTTGGGTCTCCTCACGTTCTGGTTGATTTTCATTTTTATGTATTTGAGTATGTAAAATACCACCATGGTGCTAAAATCAGAATTAACTAAAGACGTAAATTCAGGGAATTGTCACTGCCCTCTTACCTATTCTACCTCATTGCCATTCTTTCATTTTACCTTCCATTTCCACCCTCTTTAGTTCTTGATTTAGTTTTATTAGGTTTTGGTTTAATCTTCCTAAGTAGTTTCTTTTTTTTTTTTTTTTTTTTTGCACTAATAATCAGGTGCATATATATTTTATCTCTCTCTATATATATATATTTTTGGAGTTGGAGTCTTGCTCTGTCACCCAGGCTGGAGTGCAGTGGTGCAATCTCGGCTCACTGCAACCTCTACCTCCCGGGTTCAAGCAATTCTCCTGCCTCAGCCTCGCAAGTAGCTGGGACTACAGGTGCATGCCACCATGCCCAGCTAATTTTTTGTATTTTTAGTAGAGATGGAGTTTCACTGTGTTAGCCAGGGTGGTCTCGATCTCCTGACGTTATGATCCACCTGCCTCAGTCTCCTAAATTGCTGGGATTACAGGTGTGAGCCACGCACCCAGCCAAAAGCTACCGCTCTATAAATATTCTTTGTTTTGCCATCTTTTATTACTTTAAACATGTCTTGTAAATAATTCCATTTCAGTCCACTGAGGTCTTTTTTCAGTTTTGTGTTGGTCTATCCTACTCCATTTTTCAAACGTATCATCTATTATTGACCAGTCTACCATGTGTGGTCACTTGGAAGAGTTCTGTATTTTTGAAATTACAAACAATGCTGCAATAAATAACCTTGTGCAAATATATTTTTGTGTTATTGAGAATGTATCATAAGGGTACGTTTCTAAAAGTAAAATTGCCAAGTCAAAAAGTAAGTACCTATGCAGTTTTATTAGGTATTGCCATATTCTCTAGCAGTGTATGAAAATGTCTGATTCTCCAGTAATCCCACAGAAACTGTTTTCATGTTATAAAAGAAATTGCCAGTCTGAGAGTTAATAAATCATATCTCAATATTAATTTGTATTTCTCTAAATATCAGTAGGTTTGAACATATTTTCATAAGCCTAAGGGCCATTTTATTAAACTTTGTTAATTGTCTGTTCATATCTTTTTCTCATTTTTCTATTGGGTGTTGATGGTCTAAGTTTTAAAAATTATATGTTACGGATATAAACCTTTTTTTCTGGAATATGTGCAACAAAATGTTCTCCTCTACCTTCAGTTGTCTTTTATATTTATTCGTGATGTTTTATGTAAGGCAAAATATTTACATAGTCAGATTTTTCAATCTTTCTTTTCATTGCCTCTGAACTTTCGGGTCACAATTAGAAGACATTTCTACACTGACGTTAAAGGGGAATTCATGTATAATTTCTTCTTCTATTACTCTTATGGTTTACTTTTGTTTTTTTACATTTTGATCCATTGTTCATTTGCAATTGATTCTTATATATGGTGTGCGGTATGATCATAATTTTGTTTTTGCAAATTAGTTTTTGTTCATAGATTGGTTTTGTTTGTAGATCGTATGTTTTTGAAAAAAAGGCCCAGTTGTCCCATTAAATATTAGAAGGTCATCTCTTTCCTAGTAATTTGAGATGTCATCATTATTAGATATAAAAAGTATCAGCCAGATGCGGTGGCTCACGCCTGTAATCCCAGCACTTTGGGAGGCCGAGGCGGGTGGATTCCGAGGTCAAGAGATTGAGACCATCCTGGCCAAGATGGTGAAACCACATCTCTACTAAAAATTAAAAAATTAGCTGGGTGGTGTTGCACACACCTGTAGTCCCAGCTACTTGGGAGGCTGAGGCAGGAGAATCACTTGAACCTGGCAGGCAGAGGTTGCAGTGAGCCTAGATCGCGCTACTGCACTGCAGCCTGGCGACAGAGCAAGACTCTGTCTCACATTTTTATATATATATAATATATACTACAAATATATATAAATTTATTATATAAACAAATAAAAATGTATCATATAATATATATAGTCGGGGCCTATATGTGATTTTTAAATTCTTGTTTGTCTGTTCATATACCACTAACAATATTGTTTTAATTATAGAGGATTTATGGTGTATTTTAGAAACTGTTAGAGTTAGTAACCCCATGTAGTTTTCCTTAGTCTTTTCTATTTGTTCATGTTTGCTTTTTCCATATCAACTCTAACTCTAGAAAATGTGTTTTGGGATTTTTATTGGAATTTCTTAAAGTATACAAATCAACCTAGAGAAAAACTCATTCTATTATTATTAATATTTTGAGACAGAGTCTCGCTCTGTTGTCCAGGCTGGAGTGCAGTGGCGCGATCTTGGCTCACTGTAAGCTCCGCCTCCCGGGTTCATGCCATTCTCCTGCCTTAGCCTCCTGAGTAGCTGGAACTACAGGTGCCTGCCACCTCGCCCAGCTAATTTTTTTTTTTTTCTTTTTTAGCCGAGACGGGGTTTCACTGTGTTAACCAGGATGATCGCGGTCTCCTGACCTAGTGATCCGCCCGCCTTGGCCTCCCAAAGTGCTGGGATTACAGGCGTGAGCCACCACGCCCGGCCAAAACTCATTCTTTTAATGTTAAACCATTCTATCCCAGAATATGCAATGCCTTCCCATTATTCAGGTCTACTTTGTCTTTCAGGAATATATTAAAGTTCTTCTTCAATAGATTTTTGCACATTTCTTGTTAAATTCATTCCTTAGTATCTACTCCTTTGTTTGTGAAAACATTATTTTTCTGTATGTAATTTTGTATTCTGCTCTCATAATGAATGTTTGCTTGAGTTAATTTTATAATTGATTGATTTAGCTTTTCCAAGTATAAAATCAAATGTTTGCGAAGAGATTTTTTTCTTATCAATTTTATAGCTCAATTTGATATTTGTTGTCTAATAAAAATGGCTAATACTCATAAAGCCATCTTGACTAGTAATAGGGGTAGTTGGCATTTTTGCCTCTTTCCTGATCTTAGGAAACATCTTAATGTTTTCTTATTAAGTAAGCATGTAAGTGTTTTAAGTATTTAAGTAAAATAATTGACTTGGGGCTGAAGATGAACATGATCATGTATATAGGAAGTATCATTCAATTTCTGTGTTTTTGAGTTTTTTAAAAATCAGAAATATATGTGTTCTTTCAATAGCTTTTCAGTATCCTTGGAACTATGTCTTAAAATATATTAATCTATATGATATAATATCAATGGATTTCATAGTATTGAACCAATCTTACAGTTCTAGGGTAAATCCCACTTTATCATGGTGTATTTCTTTCTTAATGTAAAGTCTAGTTACTGTTTTGTTTACTATATTTGCATTGCTATCCATAGCAATATTTATTGCTTTCTTTTTTGGCACTGTTTTTATAAAATTGAGATATTAATGTTATATTAGCTTTATAAAGAATTAGAAGGTTATCCTTTTTTTTTTTTTTTCCCCCCTCTGGAACAACAAAGCACTAGATCTTTCTAGTTCACAGAGGGTTGATAGAAGTCCTCTGAGAAAGCATTTTGATTTTTATTTTCTTTTTCTTTCTTTTTATATGGTGCAGTTCCTTAATAATCTTTTCTGCTGTTTTTTCTATGGAAATGGGCCTCTTTAAGCTTGCTATTTCTAATAGGATTATTTTTTGTAAGGTGTTTTACTTGGGAATTTCGTCAAATAAATATTATTTTTTGATGAATTGTCTGCAGAGTAGTCTTTGATGGTTTTTAAAAATACTACTATTTTTCAATGACTATTTTGCCTCTTATTTTCTCTATATGTGATTTCTCCCTTTCTTCTTGATCAGGTTAGATGTTAATTTTTTTTTCAGAAGGACAGGCTTTACATTTATTAAGTTACTGTTTTTCTGTTTTCTCATTAATCATGGCTCTTATCTTTGTTACGTCCTTTCTTATACTTTCCTTTGGTTTACTTTGCTGTTCTTTAGTTGTTGACATCTTTTTTAAAAAAATTTATATCATCTGTAACTTTTTAATCAGATCATGTTCCAACAGAAATTGTTCAGATCAAACTAGACATACCTCAGTATGAATACACAGCATACACAGTAAAACATGTTAGAAAACATCTCTCTGTTGAAATTACTCCACATAAGAGAATGATATCTTTTAGTAAAGATTTTACACCATCATCTACATCTCTGTATTTAAAGATCTGGGATAGGGGAGGACAATGACTTTTCTTTTTAAATTTTTTTTTTTATTATACTTTAAATTCTGAGATATATATATAGAACGTGCAGGTTTGTTACATAGGTATCCATGTGCCATAGTGGTTTGCTGCACCCATCAACCCATCATCTACATTAGATATTTCTCCTAATGCTCTCCCTCCCCTTGGCCCCCACACCTCCCTGTGCCCCCAGTGTGTGATGTTCCCCTCCCTGTGCCCATATGTTCTCATTGTTCAACACTGCTTATAAGTGAGAACATGCAGTGTTTGGTTTTCTGTTCCTGTGTTAGTTTGCTGAGAATGATGGTTTCCAGCTTCATCCATGTCCCTGCAAAGGACATGAACTCATTTTTTTTTATGGCTGCATAGTATTTCATGTTGTACATGTACCACATTTTCTATATCCGGTCTATATTGATGTGCATTTGAGTTGGTTCCAAGTCTTTGCTATTGTGAATAGTGCTGCAGTAAACATATGTATGCATGTGTCTTTATAGCAGAATGATTTATAATCCTTTGCATATATACCCAGTAATGGAATTGCTGGGTCAAATGGCATTTCTATTTTTTTTATTATTATAGTGTCTTTATAGCAGAATGATTTATAATCCTTTGCATATATACCCAGTAATGGAATTGCTGGGTCAAATGGCATTTCTATTTTTTTTATTATTATACTTTGTTCTAGGGTACGTATGTACAACGTGCAGGTTTGTTACATATGTATACATGTGCCATGTTGGTGTGCTGCACCCATTAACTCGTCAATTACATTAGGTATATCTCCTAATGCTATCCCTCTCCACCCCACCCCACAACAGGCCCCAGTTTGTAATGTTCCCCTTCCTGTGTCCAAGTGTTCTCATTGTTCATGAATAGGAAGAATCAATATTGTGAAAATGGCCATACCGCCCAAGGTAATTTATAGATTCAATGCCATCCCCATTAAGCTACTAAATGGCATTTCTAATTCTAGATCCTTGAGGAATCGCCACACTGTTTTTCACAGTGGTTGAACTAATTTACACTCCTACCAACATTGTAAAAGCATTCCTATTTCTCCACGTCCTCTCCAGCATCTGTTGTTTCCTGACTTTTTAATGATTGCCATTCTAACTGGCGTGAGCTGGTATCTCATTGTGGTTTTGATTTGCATTTCTCTAATGACCAGTTATGATGAACTATTTTTCATGTTTGTTGGCTACATAAATGTCTTATTTTGAAAAATATCTGTTCATATCCTTCACCCACTTTTTGATGGGGTTGTTTTTTTCTTGTAAATTTGTTTAAATTCCTTGTAGGTTCTGGGTATTAGCCCTTTGATGGATAGATTGCAAAAATTTTCTCCCATTCTGTAGGTTGCCTGTTCACTCTGATGATAATTCCTTTTGCTGTGCAGAAGCTCTTTAGTTTAATTAGATCCCATTTGTCAATTTTGGCTTTTGTTGCCATTGTTTCATTGTTTTAATCATGAAGTCTTTGCCCATGCCTATGTCCTGAATGGTATTGCCCAGGTTTTCTTCTAGGTTTTTTATGGTTTTAGGTCTTATGTTTACATATTTAATCCATCTTGAGTTAATTTTTCTATAAGTTGTAAGGAAGGGGTCCAGTCTGTTTTCTGCATATGGCTAGCCAGTTTTCCTAACACCATTTATTAAATAGGGAATCCTTTCCCCATTGCTTGTTTTTGTCAGGTTTGTCAAAGATCAGATGGTTGCAGATGTGTGTCATTATTTCTGAGGTCTCTATTCTGTTCCATTGGTCTATATCTCTGTTTTGGTACCAGTACCATGCTCTTTTGGTTACTGTAGCCTTGTAGTATAGTTTGAAGTCAGGTAGCATGATGCCTCCAGCTTTGTTCTTTTTGCTTAAGATTGTCTTGGTTATATGGGCTCTTTTTGGTTCCATATGAAATTTAAAGCAGTTTTTCCTAATTCTGTGAAGGATGTCTATGGTAGTTTAATAGGAATTGAATCTATAAATTACTTTGGGCAGTATGACCATTTTCATGGTATTGATTCTTCCTATTCATGAGCATGGAATGTTTTTCCACTTGTTTATGTCCTTTTTTATTTCCTTGAACAGTGGTTTGTAGTTCTCATTGAATAGATACATCACATCCCCTGTAAGTTGTATTCTAGGTATTTTATTCTCTTTGTAGCAATTGTGAATGGGAGTTCACTCATGATTTGGCTCTATTATTGGTATATAGAAATGCTTGTGATTTTTGCACATTGATTTTGTATCCTGAGACATTGCTGAAGTTTCTTATCAGCTTAAGGAGTTTTGGGGCTGAGATGATGGGGTTTTCTAAATACACAGTCATGTCATCTGCAAACAGAGATAATTTGACATCCTCTCTTCCTATTGGAATCCCTTTATTTATTTCTCTTGCCTGACTGCCCTGGCCATAACTTCCAATACCATGTTGAATGGGAGTGGTGAGAGAAGGCATCCTTGTCTGGTGCCAGTTTTAAAAGGGAATGCTTCCAGTGTTTTCCCATTCAGTATGATACTGGCTGTGGGTGTGTCATAAATAGCTCTTATTTTGAGGTATGTTTCATGAATACCTAGTTTATGGAGTGTTTTTTAGCATGAAAGGGTGTTGAATTTTGTCGAAGGCCTTTTCTGCATCTATTGAGATAGTCATGTGGTTTTTGTCATTGGTTCTGTTTATGTGATGGATTTTGTTTATTGATTTATGTATGTTGAACCAGCCTTGCATCCCAGGGATGAAGCCAACTTGATCGTGGTGGATAAGCTTTTTGATGTGCTGCTGGATTCAGTTTGCCAGTATTTTATTGAGGATTTTTGTGTCGATGTTCATCGGGGATGGTAACCTGAAATTTTCTTTCTTTCTTTTTTCTTTTTTTTTTTTTGGCTGTGTCTTTGCCAGGTTTTGGTATCAGGATGATGCTGGCCTCATAAAATGAGTTAGGGAGGATTTCCTCTTTTTCTATTGTTTAAAATAGTTTTAGAAGTAGTGGTACCAACTCCTCTTTGTACCGCTGGTAGAATTTGGCTGTAAATCCATCTGGTCTTTGGCTTTTTTTGGTTGTTAGCCTATTAATTACTGCCTCAATTTCAGAACTTACTGGTCTATTCAGGGATTCAACTTCTTCCTGGTTTAGGCTTGGGAGGGTGTATATGTCCAGGAATTTATCTTTTTCTTATAGATTTTCTGGTTTATTTGCATAGAGGTGTCCATAGTATTCTCTGATGGTAGTTTGTATTTCTGTGGGATCAGTGGTGATCTCCTCTTTATCATTTTTTTATTGTGTCTATTTGATTCTTCTTTTTGCTTCTTTATTAGTCTAGCTAGCAGTCTATTTTGTTAACCTTTTTGGAAAACCAGCTCCTGGATTCATTGATTTTTTTTTTTTTTTTTTGAAGCGTTTTTTGTGTCTCTCCTTCAGTTCTGCTCTTAGTTACTTCTTGCCTTCTGCTAGCTTTTGAATTTGCTTGCTCTTGCTTCTCTAGTTCTTCTAATTGTGATGTTAGGGTGTCGATTTTAGATCTTTCCCACTTTCTGATATGGGCATTTAGTGCTAGAAATTTTCCTCTAGACATGGCTTTAGCTTTGTCCCAGAGATTCTGATGCGTTGTGTCTTTGTTCTCATTGGTTTCAAATAACGTATATATTTCTGCCTTAATCTCGTTATTTACCCAGTAGTCATTCAGGAGCAGGTTGTTCTGCTTCCCATGTAGTTGTGCAGTTTTGAGGGAGTTTCTTAATCCTGAGTTCTAATTTGATTGCACTGTGGTCTGAGAGATTGTTTGTTATGAATTCCATTCTTTTGCATTTGCTGAGGAGTGTTTTACTTCCACTTGTGTGGTCAATTTTAGAATAAGTGTGATGTGGTGCTAAGAAGAATGTATATTCTGTTGATTCGATGTGGAGAGTTCTGTAGAAGCCTATTAGGTCCACTTTGTCCAGAGCTGACTTCAAGTCCTGAATATCCTTCATAATTTTCTGTCTCAGTGATCTGGCTAATATTGACAGTTGGGTGTTAAAGTCTCCCACTATTATTGTGTGGGAGTCTAAGTCTCTTTGTAGGTCTCTAAGAACTTGCTTTATGAAGCTGGCTTCTCCTGTACTGTGTGTGTATATATTTAGGATAGTTAGCTCTTATTGCATCAATCATTTTACCATTATGTGATGCCCTTCTTTGTGTTTTTTGATCTTTGTTGGTTTAAAGTCTG
The DNA here is from genome assembly GCF_047675955.1 of Chlorocebus sabaeus. NCBI lineage: Eukaryota > Metazoa > Chordata > Mammalia > Primates > Cercopithecidae > Chlorocebus > Chlorocebus sabaeus. Next base: position 16,721,478 of record NC_132926.1, on the reverse strand, counting down.
TTTTGTCAGAGACTAGGACTGCAACCCCTGCTATTTTTTGTTTTTTGCTTTCCATTTGCTTGGTAAATCTTCCTCCACCCCTTTATTTTGAGCCTATGTGTGTCTTTGCATGTGAGATGGGCCTCCTAAATAGAGCACACCGATGGGTCTTGACTCTTTATCCAATTTACCATTCTGTGTTTTTAATTGGGGCATTTAGCCCGTTTACATTTAAGGTTAATATTGTTATGTGTGAATTTGATCCTGTTATGATGCTAGCTGGTTACTTTGTCCATTAGTTGGTGCAGTTTCTTCATTGTGTCAATGGTCTTTATATTTTGGTATGTTTTTGCAATGGTTAGTACTGGTTTTTCCTTTCCATATTTAGTGCTTCCTTTGGGAGATCTTATAACGCAGGCCCGGTGGTGACAAAATCCCTCAGCATTTGCTTGTCTGTAAAGGATTTTATTTCTCCTTCATTTATGAAGATTAGTTTGACTGGATATGAAATTCTGTGTTGAAAATTATTTTTCTTTAAGAATGTTAAATATTGGCCCCTATTCTCTTCTGACTTATAGGGTTTCTGAAGAGAGATCTGCTGTTAGTCTGATGGGCTTCCCTTTGTGGGTAACCTGACCTTTCTCTCTGACTGCCCTTAACATTTTTTCCTTCATTTCAACCTTGGTGAATCTGGCGATTATGTGTCTTGGAGTTGCTCTTCTCGAGGAGTATCTTTGTGGTGGTCGCTGTATTTCCTGAATTTGAATGTTGGCCTGTCTTGCTATGTTGGGGAAGTTCTCCTGGATAATATTCTGAAGTGTGTTTTCCAACTTGGTTCCATTCTCCCCATCACTTTCAGGTACACCAATCTTAAATGTAGGTTTGATCTTCTCACATAGTCCTGTATTTCTTGGAGGTTTTGTTCCTTTCTTTTCATTCTTTTTTCTCTAATCTTGTCTTCCTGCCTTGTTTCATTAAGTTGGCCTTTAATCTCTAATATCCTTTCTTCCACTTGATCGATTTGGTTATGGATAGTTGTGTATGCTTCACGAAGTTCTCATGCTATTTTTTCCCACTTCATCAGGTCATTATGTTCTTCTCTAAACTGGTTATTCTAGTTATGAGTTGCTGTAATCTTTTTTCATGGTTCTTAGCTTCCTTGCATTGGGTTAGAACATGCTCCTTTTACTTGGAGGAGTTTGTCATTACCCACCTTCTGAAGCCTACTTCCGTTAATTCATCAAACTCATTCTCCATCCAGTTTTGTTCCATTGCTGGCCAGGAGTTGTGATCCTTTGGAGGAGAAGAGGCATTCTGGTTTTTGGATTTTCAGGCTTTTTGTGCTGGTTTTTCCTCATCTTCATGGATTTATCTGCCTGTGGTCTTTGATGTTGGTGATTTTTGGATGGGGTTTTTGCATGGACATCCTTTTTGTTGATGTTGATGCTGTTGCTTTCTCTTTGTTAGTTTTCCTTCTACCAGTCAGGATCCCCTTCTCCAGGTCTGCTGGAGTTTGCTGGAGGTTCACTCCAGACCCTGTTTGCCTGAGTATCACCAGTGGAAGCTGTAGAACAGCAAATATTGCTGCCTGCTCCTTCCTCTGGAAACTTCATCCCAGAGGGACACCCACCAGATGCCAGCTGGAGCTCTCCTGTAAGAGGTATCTGTTGACCCCTGCTGCGAGGTGTCTCCCAGTCAGGAGGCACGGGGGTCAGTGACCCACTTGAGACAGTCTGTCCTTTAGCAGACCTGGAGTGCTGTGCTGGGAGATCCACTGCTTGCTTCAGAGCCAGCAGGCAGGAACGTTTAAAAGTCTACTGAAGCTGTGCCCACAGCCACCCCTTCCCCCAGGTGCTATGTCCCTGGGAGATGGGAGTTTTATTTATAACTGTGTGACTGAGGCTGCTGCCTTTCTTTCACAGAGGCCCTGCCCAGGGAGGAGGAATCTAGAGAGGCAGTCTGGCTTCAGTGGCTTTGCAGTACTGTGGTGGACTCTGCCCAGTCCAAAGTTCCCAGTGGCTTTGTTTTCACTGTGAGGGGAAAACTGCCTACTCATGCCTCAGTAATGGGGAACAACCCTCTCCCCACCAAGATTGAGCATCCCAGGTTGACTTCAGACTGCTATGCTGGCAGCAAGAATTTCAAGCCAGTGGATCTGAGCTTATTGGGCTCCATGGGGGTGGGATCCGCTGAGCAAGACCACAGCTCCCTGACTTTAGCCCCCTTTCCAGGGGAGTGAATAGTTCTGTCATGCTGGTGTTCCAGGTGCCACTGGGGTAGGAAAAATAACTCCTGCAACTGGCTTGGTGTCTGCCCAAATGGCCACCCAGTTTGTAATTGAAACCCACGGCCCTGGTGGTATAGGCACCCAAGGGAAACTCCTGGTCTTTGGGTTGCAAAGACCATGGGAAAAGTGTAGTATCTGGGTCAGATAGCACCATCCCTTCTGGCACAGTCCATCACAGCTTCCCTTGGCTAGAGGAGGGAGTTCCCTGACCCCTTATGCTTCTTGGGTGAGGCAACACCTTACCCTGCTTCTGCTTACCCTCCCATAGGCTGCAATCACTGTTTAACCAGTCCCAATGAGATGAATCGGGTACCTCAGTTAAAAATGCAGAAATCGGCTGGGCACGGTGGCTCAAGCCTGTAATCCCAGCACTTTGGGAGGCCGAGACGGGCAGATCCTGAGGTCAGGAGATCGAGACCATCCTGGCTAACATGGTGAAACTCCGTCTCTACTAAAAAATGCAAAAAAATTAGCCAGGCAAGGTGGCGGGCGCCTGTAGTCCCAGCTACTCGGGAGGCTGAGGCAGGAGAATGGCATAAATCTGGAAGGCGGAGCTTGCAGTGAGCGGAGATCCGGCCACTGCACTCCAGCCTGGGCGAAAGAGCGACACTCTGTCTCAATTAAAAAAAAAAAAAAAAAAAAAAAAAAAAAGCAGAAATCACCTGCCTTCTGTGTTGGTCTCACTAGGAGCTACAGACCAGAGCTATTCATATTCCACCATCTTGTGTTGACATCTTTTGAGCCAGATATTTTATTTATTCTGATAACTGTTATAGTGCTAAGAATTTTTTTGTTTATTGCTTTAAATGAACCCATAGATTCTAATATGTAGTGTTTATATTTTTAGAAATTCTATTATCTCAGTGTTTTCCCTTTTTACCCAAGTCATTTAATAGATGTTTTGTTTTATATCGTTTCAATTAAAAAGTTTTTGTTTTTGTCAATGTCTACTTTTATTGCATTATGATCAGAGTTGTTTTTAATGTATCTGCCTTGAAATTAGAGCTATTTTTAGTGTCACCTATTGGTTTACTTGAAAACAAGTAAAAACAAGGACATAATAAAATTGGTACTTGAGAAGGTAATATTCTCTATTTTAAGAATGTAAATTTCAAAATCTATGCACAGATCTATCTTATTGAGAGTTTTTAACATGAAGGGATGTTGAATTTTATTGAAAGCCTTTTTCTGCATCTGTTGAGATAATCATGTGGGTTTTGTCTTTGTTTTTTTCCCCCATTCAGTATGACATTGGCTGTGGGTTTGACATAAATAGTTCTTATTATTTTGAGAGATGTTCCATCAATACCTAGTTTATGGAGTTTTTTTTAGCATGAAGTAGTGTTGAATTTTATCAAAGGCCTTTTCTGTATCTATTGAGATAATCATGTGGGTTTTGTCTTTAGTTCTGTTTATGTGATAAATCACATTTATTGATGTGTATATGTTGAACCAACCTTGCATCCTGGGGATGAAGCCTGCTTGATCGTGGTGAATGAGCTTTTTAATGCACTGCTATATTCAGTTTGCCAGTATTTTGTTGAGGATTTTTGCATTCATGTTCATCAAGGATATTGGCCTCAAGTTTTCTTTTTTGTTGTATCTCTGCCAGGTTTTGGTATCAGGATGATGCTGGCCTCATTGAGTAAGGGAGGAGTCCCTCCTTTTCAATTTTTTGGAATAGTTTCAGTGGAAATGGTACCAGCTCTTTTTTGTATCTCTGGTGAAATTCATCTTTGAATCAGTCTGGTCCTGGGCTTTTTTTGGTCGGCATGCTATTTATTACTGCCTCAATTTCAGAATTTATTAATGGTCTATTCAGAGATTCAGTTTCTTCCTAGTTCAGTCTTTGGAAGGTGTATTTATTCAGGAATATATCTATTTCTTCTATATTTTCTAGTTTATGTGCATAGAAGTATATATGGTATTCTCTGATGATTTTATTTCTGTGGGGTCAGTGGTGATAATCCCCTTATCAATTCTGATTGTTCATTTGAATCTTCTCTCTTTTCTTCATTAGTTTAGTTAGTGTTCTGTTTTATTAATTATTTTTAAAAAACAGCTTCTTGATACTTTTGTTTGTTTGTTTGTTTTTCATGTCTCTTTCAGTTCAGCTCAGCTCTGATCTTGGTTATTTCTTGTCTTCTGCTAGCTTTGGGGTTTGTTTGTTCCTGGTTCTCTAGATCATTTAATCATAATGTTAGGTTGTTAACTTGGGAACTTTCTACCTTTTTGATGTGGGCATATGGTGCTAAAATTTCCCTCTTAACGCTACTTTAGCTGTGTTCTAAAGATTCTGATACATTGTATCTTTTTTCTTAATGGTTTCAAATAACTTCTTGGTTTCTACCTTAATTTCATTATTTACCCAAGAGTCATTCAGGAGCAAGTTATTCAATTTCCACATCCCTTCATGTTAAAAACTCTCAAACTAGGTGTTGAAGGAACATAACTCAATAAGAGACATATATGGCAAACCCACAGACAATATCATACTGAATGGGCAAAACCTGAAAGCATTCCCCTTGAAAACCAGTACAAGACATGGATGGCCTCTCTCACCACTCTTATTTGGCATAATATTGGAAGTTCTGACCAGGACAATCAGGCAAAGAAAGAAATAAAGCTATTCAAATAGGAAGAGGGGAAGTCAAATGACCTTTGTTTGCAGATGACATGATCCTATACCTAGAAAATTCCATCATCTCTGCCTAAAAGCTTCTTAAGTTGATATGCAACTTCAGCAAATTCTCAGAATACAAAATCAATGTGCAAAAATCGCTAGCATTTCTATACACCAATGACAGGCAAGCTGAGAGTCAAATCATGAATGAACTCTCATTCAAAATTACCACAAAAAGAATAAAATATCTAGGAATACAGCTAAGAAGGAAAGTGAAGGACCTCTTCAAGGAGAACTACAAATCATTGGCAAAGAAATAGATGACACATACAGAAAAACTTTCCATGTATGGATAGGAAGAATCAATACCATGAAAATGGCCATACTACCCAAAGTAATTTATAGATTCAATATTATCCCCATCAAACTACCATTGACATTTTTCACAGGATTGGAAATAGTATTTTAAAACTCATCGACCCCAAAAAAGAGCCTGAATAGCCAAGACCATCCTATTCAAAATGAACAAAGCTGGAGGCATCATGCTACCTGACTTCAAACTTTACTACAAAGCTAGAGTAAACAAGGAAGCATGCTTCTTGTATAAGAACAGACACTTAGACCAATGGAACAGAATAGAGAACTCACAAATAAGACCACACACCTAAAATCATCTGGTCTTTGACAAACCTGACAAAAGCAATGGGGCAATTATACCCTATTTAATAAATGGTGCTAGGAGAACTGGTAAGCCATATCCAGCAAATTGAAACTAGAGCCCTTCCTTACACAATATACAAAAATCAACTCAAGAAGGATTGAAGACTTAAATTATGTAAAATCCAAAACTATAAAAACCCTAGAAGAAAATCTAGGCAATACTATTCAGGACATGGGCATGGGCAAAGATTTTATGACAAAAACATCAAAAGCAATTGAAATAAAAGCAAATATTGACAAATGGAATCTAATTAAACTAAAGAGCTAATAAAACTAAAGAGCTTCTGTACAGCAAAAGAAACTATGAGAAGTAAACAGACAACCTACAGTAGGGGAGATAATTTTTGCAATCTATCCACCTGACAAAGGTCTAATATCCAGCATCTACAAGGAACTTAAACAAATTTACAAGAAAAAAAAACCATTAAAAGTGGGCAAAAGACATGAACAGACACTTTTCAAAAGAAGATATACATGTGGCCAAGAAACATGAAAAAAAAACTCAACATCGCTGATCATTAGAGAAATGCAAATCAAAACCACAGTGAGATACTATCTCACACCAGTCAGAATGTCTCTTATTAGAAATAAAAAAAAAAACCAACAGATGCTAGCAAGGTTTTGGAGAAAAAGGAACACTTTACACACCCACCAACAGTGTAAAATTAGTTCGACCATTACGGGAGACAGTGTGGCAATTCCTCGAAGACCTAGAGGCAGAAATGCTATTTGGCTCAGCAATCTGATTACCCAGGGGAATGTAAATCATTCTACTATAGAGATGCATGTGTGCATATGTTCATTACAGCACTATTCACAATAACAGAGATGGAATCTACCTAAATGCCCATCATTGATAAACTGGATAAGACAATGTGGGGTGTGTGCGTGTGTGTGTGTGTGTACATGTATAAATGTATATATGTATATATACACACACACACACCATAGAATACAATCATTAAAAGGAACAAGAACATGTCCTTTTGCAGGGACATGGATGTATTTGGAAGCCTTTATCCTCAGCAAATGAATACAGGAAAAGAAAACCAAACACTGCATTTTCTCACTTATAAGTGGGAGCTGAATAATGGGAACACATGGGCAATTGGAGGGGGACACCACACACTAGGGGCCTGTAGGAGGGTTGGGTGTGGGAGGAGGGAGAGCATCAGGAAGAATAACTAGTGGGATTCTGGGGACTTAATACCTAGGTAATGGGATGATCTATGCAGTAAACCACCATGGCACACGTTTACCTGTATAACAAAACTACACATCCTACCCATGTACCTCTGAACTTAAAAGTTGGAAATCCAAAAGAAATCTACCTTTCTGATTATACTGTTTAGGTGCTACCTCTTATTCTTGCTGTTATATCCTTTCCTGTTCACACTATGTGTCTTGGGCTGAGCATGGTATATGAAAGTCTCCTATTCCTCTACTGTTAGTATGTTTCTCCTGCCTCCCATCATCTGTAATTTTGCTTCCTAATGGCTACTGAAATTTGTAAGTATCATATCTTTATTGTGAATTGTGACTTATTGTATCTAATTTTAGTTTGCCTCATATCCGAATCAGCCCCTCTTCTTTTTTATTGTCTCACAAATCCTATGAAATACTTGCTTTGCTACAAAGAAAGCATACTCATTTGTATATAACAAAGGTTCTGCCTTCATTGAACTCCTAGCCTCCCTCTATCACCCAGGGGATAGATGAATCCCTACCTAATTATGTAATAAAGGTGAGATTATGAAAGGTATTATAAAAATAAAGGCATAAATTATATGACTGCAAAGGCTTCTGGGTATTAAGGTAGTACAGTAAAGAACAAGAAACAGATTGCCCAATAATAGGCTAGATCCTTTTTTAGCTTTTCATAGGAAGAGAAAGTATTGGCTCCTCAACCCCCTCAAAAAACAAAAACAACAACCTTGGAATAAAGATTGCCAGCAGTAAGCACACTGTCAGAGTAAATTATTAATTCAACTTACAATGTATCTGAACAGAAATGAAGAAATCATGAATTGGGACGGAGATAAGCAAATCATGGATTATAGCAGAGAACTCAAAGATATCTTAAAGAGAATCACCATTAGGTCTATAAGGCTGATTGGACTTTGCAAATGTCAGAAAATATATCATTACAAAGTAGGAGTGGTTACTGAAGAGAGAATTGAATAAGATGGGAGAGTTTATCAATCTCAATATTTTATATATGTTTATGATAAAACTTATTTAAGTAGATATTTTAAGTTTTTATATATATATATACACACACAACAAATGTTCCATATTTATATAGATTCATGCTATGATATCATCACAAAGTTAATGTAACTAGTAGGAAAATAGGAATAGATCCAGTTAAAAAATATAAGATATCTTTAAAAGGTGAAGATTAAAAACTGTTTGTATCAAATGGGAGGCATATGTGCTCCAACATGGAGGTACAGACTTCCCAGGTCAAGGAGAAGCAAGGATGACAGTGGGCTTATAACGATGCGCTTCGTCATTTATAAGGGATATCTGGTTCAACCTATCACTGTTCTGGAGAATCTGCCTACATCATTGCCAGCTCTTCTGTTGCAAGTAACTGTTACATAACATTCCCGGCAAATCTCTTGTTTACCACAAGGGTGGGTGAATGGCAGGTAACCCACCTAAGTGTGCTCTCTCCATGGCTGGACTTGTTTTGGGTCTTGTTCAAGTATATAGATGAAAAGGGAACTATATGAAGAGGTTTTTAAAATATATTTATTTTTTCCTTTAATACAACAATATATAAAATTAGAGAACATAAAAATTAAGCATGCTATGGATTAGTACTATAAAATTATGTTTAAGTGATCACATTTTAACATCTAGGTGTGATTTTTAAAAGAAAAAATGATCTCTATGAATATGAAACACAATGGAATATCGTTTATATTTTAACTATTTGAAAATGTTTTTAAGTGATATGAAGTAAATGTATACATAAGTATACTTTGCTAACTTTATTTTCTGCTGAAAAATGCATTCCATATTATTAAAAGAGGCTTAAATGTTAGAGTTTTAAGGTGTATCTAAAAGATGTCAGTGGTAGTTACTATTAAATATTTATGAGCCCACTAGTAAGGACAAATCATTTTCTTAATCTATTTCACTAATAGAAATTATTTATAAGTACATCATTAATTATTTACATTTTCCTGGTATTGTGTTTGCATTAATAATTCAAATATATATAATCATCTATTAAATCATCTAAATATGATTTAACTTCATTTATCTTTTGTTACACAAATAGCAAGTTGATCATTAACTATAGTCATACAAAAAAAGGTATGCTACTATCACAAACTTGAATATTTAGAAAGAGTAGTGACAATAGCTTGCATATCTGTCTTTTCCCTCAGTATGTGGTTTAATTAATACTCTTAAGAAAGTTTTTGGTTTCTGACCTGTAAGTCTACTAGTTACTATATACCCTTGAGGTCCCTGGCATGTAGAAAGCAAGTTTCTTTCTACAGGCTACCAATTAACTCCGTGACCTCAGAGTCAAATGCCTTTATACAGCAGGTAAAGACTGTTTATTTATTGTTCTCTGGGACACATTAAACATCTTCATTGACAAAAGATTTCCTGCTGAACAAAATGTTTATCATGACAACTTTGTCCCCTCTGATATATCATCATAACACCCAGAGCTCCTAGAGTTTCACAGTCCTGTGGTTACATCTGGAGTTATAACCAGAAGATAGTATTATAACCATAACTTTGCCTACAATAATTTTTTTCCCTTGAGAAGCCTTTTAGGAAAGTCTGAACAGGCTGTTCAGAAAAGACTCAATGTTTAGAGTACTGGGGGGAAAAGCCAAGTTATCAGCTGATTCTTTTTTTTTTTTTAGAAACACCCTTTATGTATATTATATGTTTGATAATGAGTCAAGGTATGGGCAAAAATAACAGGAATTGTAAAAATCAGTGTAAAAATATTTGTGCTGCAATCTCTGATTACTCTCCTCTGTTACAGACTGTTACGTGCTTAATTATATCCTTCCAAAATTCATACGTTGATGTCTTAACCTCAGTATCACAGCATGTGACTGTACTTAGAGTGTTTAGGCCAGGCACACTGGCTCACGCCTGTAATCCTAGCACTTTGGGAGGCCGAGGTGGGTGGATCTCCTGAGGTCAGGAGTTTGAGACCAGCCCGACCAACATGACAAAACCCTGTCTCTACTAAAAATACAAAAATAAGCCAGACATGGTGGCGCTTGCCTGTAATCCTAGCTACTCAGGAGGCTGAGGCAGGAGAATCGTTAGAACTTGGGAGGCAGAGTTTGCGGTAAGCTGAGATCGTGCCGTCGTACTTCAGCCTGGGCAACAAGAGCAAAACTCTGTCTCAAAAAAGTGTTTAAAGAGGTAAAATCTGGTCATAAGCATGGGTGTTAATCCAATGTGACTAGTGTCCTTAAAAGAGGAGATTAGGACACAGACACACGCACACAGGGAAGACCATGTGAAGACATAGAAGGAAGGCGGCCATTGGTAAGTCAAGAAGAATAGTTTCAGAAGAAGCCCTCTCTGTTGACACCTTGATCTCAGAATTTTAGCCTCCAGCACTGTGAAAATCGATTTCTGTTGTTTCAGGTATCCAGTACTCTGTTTTGGCAGTCTTACCAAACTAATTTATCGACCTTTCCTCATGCACAAATCCCAGTTCGTGTTCAGGGCTTGTAATTCCAATTGTTCAGATCCAGTGTCCTCATATGAGACACTTGAAGCAAGACTTTAAGACAATGGTTTTTCCTGGTTTAAAGAGTAGTAGCAGAGGGAATTTAGAGTCCAAACTTTAATTGCTTACTATTTTGGCTTTGAGCAACAATACCATTTGTAATGCTTAGTTTAAGGAAGACAGTTTATGCAAATAACCTTTTTGAATGCTTTATTAACAGTCTTTCTCCAACCTTTCCTGATAGCCTGAATACCACTGTGTGTTCAAGCTAATCTGAAGGTTAAACCTCCCTGTAGGGTTCTAAAAGAAAGCTTTGACATGGCCCCAAACTCAGAATCTTTGGGAAAGAAACTGCTATTTTCATATTTTCAGATTCTTGGCCTAATGCAAGAGATCTGTATATCTATCTCTACATTTATATCTATATTAATTCTATAAATAAGCTCACGGAATATCCCAAGTAATAGAGACCTCAGTTTTGCTAATTTAGTGGCTTGTTCTCTGATAATCTTGACCTTGATACCTCTATAATTTTTGAACCTGTAATTAGACATGCTAAGTATGCAAAGCTATTTACTGATTTCCAGTTATGCTGTTTCAGGTTACAAATGTGAAAAAAATTAACTGCTTCCATAGCAAGATGACCCAAGGGGCCACTTTAGGACAATGGGAGCTACTCTGCATAAGAAACAGGGTTGATGGCAACATGTATCTCTTTTTAATTTGAGGATTATGTTGGAAATGAAACATAGTCTCCAAGGTGAACAAGTGCTTTTGCTAGAGTACTTAACCCTAGCTATGAAACTAGCATAAATTACCTGATCGTTATTAACTGGTGTTTAACTTCTCTGCACTTTTAACACTTACTATATTGGAAAGTATGTTCTTAAAAAAAAAAAAAGTATTCATGGGTGATTAGAATGCCTTTTTCTTTTATATTTAATGTTTTAAAATCATGTACATTGAGTACCTACCAACATATCAATTATTTAGTCATTACAAACGTGGGTGAGAAGTCATTACAGTGGTAATGAGGACACAGTCCAAGTGTAAAAGGAAGTTCCCTAAATTGCAGCAATGAGCTATGGAAATGATATTAAATTGTTCATTTCAAAAAAAGATTTTCATAGCGATTCCCTAAACTAGATGGCAACATGGAATATGCAAAAGCAGCAAATACACTCAGAGAGCTATGGCATTTGGGAAATCATTCTGTTGTATCAATAGGAAGTTATTCTCTGAACTCTCCTCCAATTTTTGAATATTTAATGACTGAGTGGTATTTAATTGGGAAAAGTTCTTCATAAGAAGGTAATGTGACCCAAATTTCTGAAAGAAGAAAATGTTTTACTCCTTCAGGAAGTCATTTCTAGATAGAACTCTTAAGAGCATAGCATAATGAAGGTGGGACTCCCCGTAAATCTCTGGATTTGCTTAGGTAATATCACAAATATAATGAAACAAGCCCTCTGTCCAGTTTAAAAAAAAAAAAAAAAAAAAACCTACTTAAAAACCTAAAATCTCTATGAACATTTCCAAGTCTCACCAAGATTCTTCTGAAGAAAATAAAACAATCATAACCAAATACCTGGATAAATCAATGACAGTATTTTATTGTATATATAAACAATGAAACATTTTCAATGCAGTCATTCCTCTGGGCCGCTGAGAAAAGAGGCAATGATGACATTAGCATGCAACCAAATAACATCCTTCAAACAATATCTTTTTCAATTTTTTTTTTTTTCTAAAAATAATTTCCAGAATTGTTAGCAGATCATTTCAGCAGATAGTGGTAGAGTGAATGGGGAAGCCGCAGCCACAGAATATGGTCTTGAGAAAACAGGGATCCCAGCCAGGCACAGTGGTACCTACCTCTAGTCCCAGCTACTCAGAGGCTGAAAAGGAAAGATTGCTTGAGCCCAGGAGTTTGAGTCTGGCACCCGGCTAATCTTTTATTTTATTTTCATAGAGACCAAGTCTCACTGTATTGACCAGTCTGGTCTCCAACTCTTGATCTCAAGAAATCCTCCTGCCTTGACCTCCCAAAGTGCTGGGATTTCGAGTGTGAGCCATTGCACTCAGATGATACCTACTTTTAAGATACAAATCTGATTTTTTTACATTAAAGAAGCCAGAAATTAAGATTTTAATGTGAATTTCCCAATTTGTAAGCATTGGCCACTCATAATTACTTAGTGTATAATGGCAAAGCCAACACTATGCTAGCTAAATAATAAAATATGCATAAGCCAAATCTGGTCTATGGGCTACTAGTTGAAGACCACTGATTTACATTAATGGGATACATATATTCCCATAAAGAGGGCTAAATATAATTTATAAACATTGAGTATGTATGTGCATGTGTGTGTATGTGTGTTGGGTGGAGGGTTGAAGAGAGAGCTGTCATCTAAATTATATAAAATCAAGGTGATTATAATCAGAATAGTTTCTAAATAATGGACTGATAAGAAGTCTATCTACAAATTAGCAAGTACAGGTAAATCCAAGAAGAATAAATAACAATCCACTGAGATTGAGATGTGTTATATATATTGTCTACATAGAATTGATTAAAAGATTCTATATAGCATACAACCTTCAGGAATAAGAATTAGAAAAAGTCAGCTTTAATTTTGATACTACTACTTGATCACCACTATCTTTATTACTTACTACCCGTTATCACACTAGGTGTCTGTCATTGTTTTCAGTATTTTATATACATTATATAATTCTTATAACTCAATCAAGAAGAGGTGCTACTTTATCCCATTTTAGAGTTCAAGAAAATAAGTCTTAGAGAGGTTAGGTCATTTATCAACAAAGGTAACTATTTCACATTTTTTCCTTGCAAACTGGTAGCCTATGGGAGCAATACGTGTTTCAGTTAGTCATTAGAAGGTGTTTTGTTTTGTTTTGTTTTGCTTTTGTTTATATTTTATTTTATTATTTTTTGAGATGGATTTTCACTCTTGTTGCCCAGGCTGGAGTGCAATGGCACAATCTGGGCTCACTGCAACCTTGGCTCATGGCAACCTCTGCCTCCCGGGTTCAAGCGATTCTCCTGCTTCAGCCTCCCGAGTAGCTGAGATTACAGGCATGCACCACCACACTTGGCTAATTTTGTATCTTTTAGTAGAGACAGGGTTTCTCCATGTTGGTCAGGCTAGTCTCAAACTCCCGACCTCAGGTGATCTACCCGCCTCAGCCTCCCAAAGTGTTAGGATTACAGGTGTGAGCCACTGTGCCCAGCCAGTCAGAAGATTTTAAAAATTTGAGGTTTTCGGATACCACTTGAATAGTCACGCACTTCCCAGGTCTTCATTATCCACACATTTCTTGTGTTACATCTAGTGGCATCACTCATCAGTGTTACATGAGCCTCATACTCCTCTCCTTACCTCTTTCTAACCTCCTCTAAAAATGTGCCAGAAAATTAAGTGCTATGAAGTGGCAAATGCATCTAGTCTGTACGTAGCATCTGATATCGATACGTTTGCTTCCCTTCTTGGGATATAATTCATCCCCTCCAAATATCATGTTGAAATGTGATCCCTAATGTTGGAGGTGGGGCTAGTGGGAGGTTTTCGGGCCCTAGGGGTGAATCCCTCATGACTGGCTTGGTGCCCTCCCTGTGGTAATGAGTGAGTTCTCACTCTTAGTTCACAGGAGAGCTGGCTATTTAAAAGAGCATGGTATCTCTCTTGCTCCCTCTCTTGCTGTGTGACACACTGGCTCCCCTCTCCCTTCTGCCATGATTAGATGCTTCCTGAAGCCTCACCAGAAGCATATGCTGGCACCATCCTTCATGTATATCCTGCAGAAACATGAGCCAAATAAACTTCTTTTTTATATATATATAAATTACCCAGTCTCAGCTACTCCTTTATAACAACACAAAACAGACTAACATACCTTGAAATCATGATACTTTTGGACACTGTTACTCTTTCAGTAATATTGGGAACTAGCCTTTAACTCTCTTAACCCCTTTTTCTTTTAGAACAGACTTGGGGATAGGCAATCCTGTACAAGTTTCTAAAGAAGGAAAATGATCTCATTACTGATTAATATAGTAAAATGCATCTAGCTAGTTGAATTTCAGTATAGTGATGTGCATCTGGCTGAGCTTGAATTTAAAGCTATCATAGGTTGTATACTGTTATCTTTACAGCTTTATCTTTTCAAAGCTAAGTGGCTCTATATATATACATATATATGCTAATACAATTTATGCATACATTCTTTATATAAGTGCTTACAGATAACCTTCTGATGGTACAATCAACATGTGCCTCTACATTTCAGACTTGAGACATCAGGGTTTTAGAAGCTCATTGTGACTTGGCACCAGTTTAGAGAATTAGGGAGAACATAATGGTTTCTTATTCTTAAGTTTTAAGTTGTTTTGACACTGGAATTGATGAGAAATAAGTCAGTTTCCAGACAGAGGGGTTAAAGTAGGAGTGTTAGTTTTGTATTGCTGTGTAACAAATCACCACTGGTTTAAAGACTTAAAAGAACACTCATTTATTATATATTTTTGTAGGTCTAGAAGTCTGGGTATGGATTAACTGGACCTCTCTGTTCAGGGTTTCATCAGACTGCAATAAATGTGCTGACTGGGGGTGCATTTTCGTCCGTGGTTCAGAGTTCCCATGCAATCTTTTAGGGTGTTGGCAGAATTCATTTCCTTCCAGCTGTATCAGTAGCATCCCCATTTGCTTACTAGTTGGGTTCTCATCTACTAGAGGCAGCCTAGCCTGCTGTTCTGTGCCACGTGACCCTCTCCACAATGCAGCACCTGGTACCTCTTAGGCCAACAAGACAGCATCCACCACAGCTTTTAATTTCTGACTCCTCTCCTCTTTGACCTCCAGGTTCTTTTTGTAAAAAGACTCACCTTATATCAGGGCCACCCTTACTCAAAGAGAGGGAGTCATACAGGGTGTGAACATCAAAGGGCCAGGAATTTGGAGCCATCTAAAGATTCCACCCCGTACAGCAGGGGAATTAAGAATCTTGCCATAGGAGCCCCACTAATAATTGTTAGTGCCTTTTTTTCAAGTTACTTTTGCCAGGAATAAAATGAAATAATGTGCGTGGCTTTGATTGCTCCGTGGCTCCATGAGACTCATTCACACGGATTTGAAAATCTAACATTGTCACTGCTGTGTAGATCTATTTCTATAGACTTAAAAAAAAAAAAAAAACCATAAAATAGAATTCTAAAATAACATTGTATAAAATAAGTTTTGCCATGTCCAGAATGTCTACTGAATACAGCTATTTTTCTATTCTTTAATTCATATTTAAATTTGATGAGACTTGGCCCAAATAACTTTCTGGGTGGTAATATACATTCCACATGGGCTTAAACTTAAATATTTTATCTAGTAAGCGAGTGACATTTTACATGACACTTTGAATAACCACTATTGATTCTTGATTACATTAATATCTATATGCTGCAATAAACAATGTTTATGACACTAAAATTGATAACACTATTAGTGCTACCTACTTGTAGGACCTGCAATTATATTGCTATAAAGGTAATTTATAGTTAGAGGAATAGTATCTAACTTGCATTTTAAATCCATAAAGCAATGTTTTTTTTTCACCAAAAATGGTGGCTAAAGTAATTATTTAAAATATTTTGTTTAATTGGCAAGGATAGTATCTGAATTATTTTTTTCTCTTAGGACCTGGCCAATTTACAATTTTTGTTACCTATTTCCTCCATTATTTTAAAGATTATCCTGATATGAGTTGGTTAAAAAAGTGATATTGATGGATTTTGTTTAGCAAATCTGTGATTTGGGTGTCTTTGAGTTTTTACCTAGTAAATAACTAATAGATATTTAATAGGCAATGTTTTAGAATTTTTCCTTGGGTTTATTTATAATGTAAGTAGATGGACCCTCAATATCAGTTTGAGTTGATATTCAGAAGCTTATTTTTCTTTTTGGCTTGCTTTTTTGGAGAGTATTAAATGTTATTTCTATAGAATAACTTACCAAAGAATAATTTTTTTAAAAAGTGCCTCCCTCAGTGTGTAAGAACCATTTTAGTCTGCATGAAAATCGTGGTATGATTCTGAGAAAATGCATGCTTGAATAAGGTAAATAAAACTTCAGAGCCTTCTTTACTTTAAAGAATAACAGCCTGTCTGATCATACTCTTCTCTTACGAGAAACACTCTGAAATTTTTCCTCCCATCCCACGAATGATTGTTTGACCTAAAAAAAAAAAATTCTGATTTTTCTTTTCAAAAGCTATTTGAGTATTTTACACTGTGATGTGTTCATTAAATAGCTATGATATATTATGACAACAAAAATTGTACCCTTTCCCCACCCAAAATACACCCATTCTTTCCTCTTCTGAATGAATATATCCTAATAGAATGCCTTTTAATTTTCATCTTAATTTCAAGAAATCACAGACCAAAATAATGAGGTCTTAAAACGATGAGATGATTAAAACTTTGCACATATAAACCTATGCTACCTATTCTATTGGTAGTTTCATTGGTTGGTTATTTAGCTGACCATTTTGATCAAATAATTTTGCTGATTTGGAATATAGATTTTCCTCATCCCACAATAAATGTATGCACGTGAATTTAAAAACATACATAATGTTAAAAATTTCAAATGCTTTTCATCCCACCTCAGTTTGATAATAAATGTTATACCTGAGATAAGACTTAAAATCAATTGTTTTTTGTTTTGTTTTGGGCTTGTTTTTGTTTTTTAACAGTCCTGGGGCAATAGCAAAAAATTGGAGAGATGAAGAAAGAATTTTAGCCAATATTTAACTATTGTAAAAATCACATTTTGCTTTGATTTCATTTTTTAAACTCTAACTTGTCAATTTCCAGGAAAAGCAGAAATGTACAGTAAAATGCTCACAACCAAGTCTAATGTCAGCATAAAACTTACTGTCAGCATGAATAAAATTCTTGTGCTATAAAAATATACGAATATCTATTGCCAGCTCTAAGAGTTTTCACAAATTATTCACAAAACACAAGAAAGAACCTAAAGGAAAGTTGAATGTTTATTTTCTGTGATACAAAACAAATAGATTGGTAGCAAGATTAGAGGATACAATAAATAAGAACTTAAATAAAATTATCATTTCCAAAAGGAATTGGTGAGGTTAAGTGTCTGGAACTGTCTGTTACCCCAAATTTATGTAGCAAGGGTTCATTAACTTCAAATGAGGGGATTCATACTCTATTTAATAAGGTATCACATGGAGTTCCTTTCCATTTACAGTATGTTCTTAAAGGTAAAAACAGCAGGAAAACGAAATTACTTCATTTACCAGAATTACAGCTTCTTTTGTATAAAACTTTAATCATTTTATATATGACAACCTTATGCTTAATGTTTTAGAATATTCTTCATAAAACATTATTTAGCAAAAGCATACTCTCCCACTGAGCGCATTGCTCCTTTCAATGGCTGTACTAATCTAGTTTGAATATTTGCAGCATTTAATCTTAATTATGATGCCGAAGTCTATACAATGTTAATTATTCATTTCACATGCTCCCTCCATTTTATTGTAACTCCTAATTTGCTTAACAAAATGTAGCTTTTAATTAGAACCGTGGAATTGTTGAGGCAAGGTGCTGTTCTGAGTGTGTGCATGCATGTGTATGTGCAAGTGTGCACACTTTCCATTGGTTTGGAAATGCATAGGGGAGAAGCATAGTATAGAAGTAACGGAAGACAATTATTTGTAATTCAGAAGATAAAATCCCTGGTAGGTGTAATTTCCTTCTTAGGTACCTGTTTCTTGGTTTCTTAGAGTTGAAAAGGAAAATAGAGATACCTGGTTGCCATTTTAATAATGGACAATCATTGGGCTGTAGTTAGTGTGTACCTGTCTTTAAATATTGGCATGGCAGATGACACACACAAAAAAACACATGCCAAGAAAATTAGCTGATCAGGCCTTTTTTAAATCCATGTCTTCAAGAAGATCTGACTGAAATAGTATACCTAATGTTTGTGTATTTATTCAACTTATGACATATATAACACAAAATAGTTTGTGAGAAAACTTCAAAAAGTGATATTTGTTTAAAGTCTAAATGCTGGATATTTTCCAATGTTTCCCTAATTTTTGTTATTTTGTGGATTTTAACATTAATTTTAATATACTTTAATAGTTTTTATTTAAAAAGGTTTAAATTTAAAATAATAAGTAAATCTTTATATTCCTGCTTTAAAAAGAAATCATTATTTTAAAATAAATTGAAAATTACTAAAGATTTTCATTCACGGTTTATCACCATACATTCACCAAAGGACCCATTCCACACCTATTTAAACAGTGTACACACCAACTTAGAATTCTAGGAATGAAGCCAGATACCTCTAAAATTATGCCCTGGGTAAGCTGTACATAAAGACAAGGGATTATAATGTTTTGTATACATTTACTATAACTTTTGAGAAAGGTCATTTAAAATCTATAACAAAAAAGCCCATAAGATCAAAATGATCCCTGTTGGTAATTCTGTATATTAATATATTGTATACAAAAATGATGTTATGGTTGTGAAATAAAATTTTAAACTGATTAATTGTATCTAGATAGCTATTATCTTCCAATTGGATGATCATATTTTTCCTCAAAAGAAAAGCTAGATTGACTTATGAATGCATAAAGATATAGAATGTCCTAATCATTCTGATAGTATTCCTTCCTAATAAATATGTTTGGCAAGTGAATTAGCCAAAGGAATTCGTTTTGTCATTAATTGGACTTAAGGCATGAAATTAACAACTGCATGCTTCTGATTTCTGTGGTCATATCAACTCTTAGTGTAGTCTTCATCTTCTTACAGGACACTGCTTTACTCATTAAGTTCCTTTTTTAAAAAGTCAAGCATAATTATTTAATATCTTCTGTTTCATTTCTAATGTGTGAAATAGGTACAATGTATTAAGCTGTCCTTTAATTTTACGATTACCCACATGGTAGGTACCATTATTATTCCCACTTTACAGATGAAGAAATTAGGAATTTAGGAGAAATGAATGACATCCAAGATCATCTAAGATTTCAACCCAGGCCTGACTCCAGAGCCTGTGCTCTCAACTGTGTGCTCTCTGCCTTCATTTGGTTATAACCTCAGTTCTGTGTCCACTAACATTCAGTGCAACCAAACTCTGTTTTTAAAGGCGGGACTCTGATCTGGATCTCCATTCTCCTTTGACCCCTATATTCACTTATACAGGGGTTAAATCTTCATCTGGTATCAAAAGAATAGTTGGGTTAAAGTAAGCGACTATGAATGATCGTGAATATTGGTACTGTTTGGTAAAAATTCTAACAATGAAAAAAATTCATCTGAGAGGAGAGAAGGGGTAAATATACCCTTATTTAAGAATACTATGTGTATTCACATATTAAGATTTTGTTTTTGATGAGAAAACACTTTTCTCCGGTTACTTTTTGCTTCACTAAATAAGATATGAGACTGTATGATATTTGTAATAATGGTTAGGCGCACAGAATCCGCAGTCAAGCTGTGTGTGTTTAAACTTCATCGCTGCTGCTTACTAGCCTAGAAGGCTGCAGGAGTTGACACAACCTCTTCAGTGCCTCACTTTCTTCATCTGTAAAATGTGTGTAATATTTCTTACCTCATAGAATGGCTTGAGGACAAAATGTTTTACTAGATGCCAAGTGTTATAAACGGTAACTGAAACATTGTCCTTTGTGCATAAGTGTTTGCTTTTACTCATAGAATCTAAGAAGCCGATTTTAAGGAATGTCTAGATTTTAGGAGACATTAAAATGTTAAAAGAATTTCTCAGATTTTATGAAATACACTATTTTTAAGGTAAAACTGCTAAGATTAGTCCACATACAATATCTCTTCTCCGCCTTAAGACTTAGAATTTGAAGTCCATATGTCTTGTTGCAAAGAAGTCTATTTTTATTTATTGTGTCTGTTTTAAATATCTTAACAATGTTTATCAAATTGTTCAGATAAAACTTCTGCTTTCAAGAAACATGAACACAAAGAAATGGCTAATGATATTGAGGGGCATTATCTGAATCAGTTTTTATATATACTCAAATCCCCTAGATAATGACAAAGCATCCACTTATGATTTTTTCTTCATAAGTCACATAAGCCTAGCATCCCATAAAATTTAAAATTCCTGGAAACAAAGCACAAAAGATAATAACTTTGCTTATTTTTATTTCCATCCTCCATGTGCTACTCACCTCCTAACCTTGTCTTAAGATAAAAGGAGGGGGATTCTTTCCAATTCTGCTTATAATCTCATCATAACTTTTTCCCATTGTATTCTCTCATAAGCTTTTCTATCTCCTTAATAACTATTTAGTTTTGCTTCTAATTCTTTCAGTCTGCCCAGTCCAAGAGACTATCTAACTAATCTTGAGATGTGCACTTAGTGCTGAGTACCGTAAGCCAATTTTCTTTTATTGAACTTTTACACCCTGGGGAATTCCCAAAGATTGTGAAGCTCTGTGGCGCTTTTCTGAAACATAAGCCTGCCTACCCCTTCTCTCCCTCTCTTTGAAATGAAAAGCTCTAGCTTTGTGGTCTGAATTTAGTTCTATTCACTGTCTCACCATCACACTGAGCTGCCTCTGAAGTTTGCCCCCCATGTAGTTCTAAGTTCTAAAGCCACGTGGTCACTGTCTTTTCTGAGCTGCTTTTCCTGCCTCCTCTTTGGTGTCTCTCGGCTTTACCATTCTGTTTAGGTATCACCCAGGATACCATGTTCTCTCTGATGTTTTCTCAGTTGACCTCCAAGTCTGGGAGGGCCTTGCAACATGTTTCTTCTTCTTGTCTGTTTTGTTGCCAGGGATGATTTGGTAGAGAAATGTATGATTGTTTGAAATAGAATGCTTTGCTGTGTTGCACTGTGTCAGAAAAAACGCAGGAAAATTATGTCTGAAAAGTTTTCAGTGTTTGTTATCCCATGTCATCCTCCTCATCTCTATATGTAATTGTAATTACTCCCCATTTTTACCAGTGCAGAGAAGTAATTTACTCATCGTCACATGTTACTTGACAGAGCTGGGGTTTGAACATCATTCTCTGAAATTTCAATGCCTGATTTTCTTTTCTATGATGTAGTATTGCTTCTTGAATATTCTCCTATTTCATTTGTCCTTCACTTAATACAGCAGTTTCTGATGAGGGCTTGGTTATTGTTTTGCAGTGTGTATTATGGTATTTACAAGTATTTGGTTAAGGAACTCAAAAAATAACTATATATGAGTTAATGAGTATATATAATAATTATACTAACTTTGTTTGTTTGTTTTAAGATACGGGGTCTTGCTCTGTCACCCAGGCTGGAGTTCAGTGGTGCAATCGTAGCTCCCTATAGCCTCGAACTCCTGGGTTTAAAAGATCCTTCCTCTTCAGCCTTCCAAGCAGCTAGGATTACAGACACACCTCACCATGCCCAGTTAATTTCTTTATTTTTATTTTTGTAGAGACAGGGTCTCACTATGTTTTCCAGGCAGGTTGCAAACTCCTGGCCTCAAGCAATCTTCCCACCCTGCCTCCCAAAATGCTTGAATTATAGGCATGAGCCACCATGCCCAGCCAGAATGATAACAACTTTTAATCTATGTAAGTAGACATATTCCTTGATATTTGGGGATCTAGATAATGATTTATTTATTTAACATGTATATATTGAATGTTTGCACTCTTTTGGACTCTAAGGCTATAGCAGTGACTCACCGTCCCTGCTCTAGTGGACCTTACATTCTAGTGGAGGAGACAAACAATAAAGCAGTGAGTTTTTCTACAGGGCCATCTCTGTAGGACTGTCAATCACAGTAAGTGCTTCAAAAAACAGGCAAGTAGGATAACATCTGAAGCAGAGTGATAGAAGTATTGCTGACCAGTTTTATGCCAACTGTGTGAGACTAAAATATGTGAAATAATTTTGTGCATAATGTAAAAATATCTAGAAGATTATTAATGTAGAGAGTGACTCTAGGCTCTGAAGAGTCTTCTGCAAGTTATCGAAGGATGGCAGTGTAGTTAGGAACGCAGATCTTGGCATCAGACAATCCTTTTCCATCACTTTGTAGCTGTGTATTCTTGGCCACATTACTTAACTCTATGAGCCTTATTTTTGCTTACTAATTAAATGGGGGTAACAGCGCCCCTCCAAGCGTGCCGTAAAAATTGAGAGTGACTATAGGTGAAGTGTTGGCATAGTTCTTGGCACATAGTGAGTTCCGCTGGAGTAGCAATGTTAGTGGTAGAGGTAGTAGTTGTAGTAGAAATTATTGTTGTTATCAATATAGCTTTGGAGGCCCACTGAGTATTTCTGTTTTTTATTGAGATGGAGTTTCGCTCTTGTTGCCCGGGCTGAAGTGCAATGGCACAATCTCGGTTCACTGCAACCTCCGTCTCCAGGGTTCAAGCTATTCTCCTGCCTCAGCCTACCCAGTAGCTGGGATTATGGGTGCCTGCCACCACACCCAGCTAATTTTTTTTTATTTTTAGTAGAGACAGGTTTTCACCATGTTGGTCAGGCTGGTCTCGAACTCCTGACCTCAGGTGATCCACCTGCTTTGGCCTCCCAAAGTGCTGGGATTACAGGTGTGAGCCACCGTGTCTGGCCAGTGACCCACTGAGTATTTCTATGCTTTCGATTTTTCACGTGCTTCTTTTTTTCCCCTAACTCCTCATAGATGTAGGAATTGTAAATAATATATTTGAAGCACTTTGTATGAAGACAAGTTTTTTCCATTGTTATCTGGGGTGCCAGAAATAAAACCTAATTCTGGAGGTTTTCTAAGAGCAGAATTTCCATTTTACTATTCAGTGGGAGTTCTTGCTTGGAGATGTTTTCCAAAGCCAGTCCTAACATATTGAGTTTCCATTTGAATAGCTGCCAGAGACCAACTAAAGAGAGGAAGCACATCTCACAGTGCCTGGAGCTCCAGGAGGTGCTCAGGCCCTGCCACCCAGGTGGGGCTGTCACCAGCTGACACCCAGTACAGACACGATATGAACACCCATGAGTCAATTCCCTCTTGTCTCAACAAAGCAATAATGGGCAGCTCTCTGCTGTGCTCAATAACTCTACACATACCGGCACCTCTCCCATGCCCATAGGTTTGCCATAAGATTTCAGTTATCATTTTGCAGGCATAATATGCTAGGGTTTTTTAAATAAATAAGTTAAAAATCTCATTTTTAATCATCTTCCCACCTGTACCTGTTTGGTTTACCCCAGAACTCCTTTAGGGAAATTTTAATTATCTTTAAAAAATATCTCACCCCTAAGTGTCTGGTCTACTGTTCCTCACACACTAGAAATTCCCTAATTATTCCTGGTTAACTAACTGCCTGACTAGGTGCTCTATGACTTTTTATTGTTAACTGACTACAATTAATTGACTAATTAGAACACAATTGGTGATATTAACTCCTCTCATGATTATAATAAAAACATTATTATCTTAATTAGGCTTTTACCAAAAAGAGTCTGACATTTTTTTCTAATAAGTTTTTCCCTACACTCTGGTTAAAATAAATACAGAAGTTAAATATGTAAAACTACATTGAAATATGTTGGAACTAGTAAAAATAAAACAGCTTGTTTATTAACCCTCCCTCTCTCCTCCTTCTCTCTCCTCCTTCCTCTCTCCCTTACCTCATTATAAAAATGTTTTACTGGCTGGGCACAGTGGCTCATGCCTGTAATCCCAGCACTTTGAGAGGCCGAGGTGGGCAAATCACAAAGTCAAGAGATGGAGACCATCCTGGCCAACCGATGAAACCTCGTCTCTACTAAAAATACAAAAATTAGCCAGGTGTGGTGGCACGTGCCTATAGTCCCAGCTACTCGGGAGGCTGAGGCAGGAGAATCACTTGAACCCAGGAGGCGGAGGTTGCAGTGAGCCGAGATTGTGCCTCTCCACTCCAGCGTGGGTGACAGAATGAGACTCCATCTTAAAAAAAAAAAAAAGAAAAAAAAAAAAGTTTTTCTTTAATAGTAGATAGCTTTAAATATATTCAGAAAATACAATCTTTGGGGATCCTTTGCTTTGTTAAGAAAAATGAATGGAGCTTCTCTTATTCCAACAGAAAAGTAAAAGATAATATGCACAGACCTGATTGAAATGCTGTTTGTTTTGTTTT
The DNA here is from genome assembly GCF_047675955.1 of Chlorocebus sabaeus. Classification (NCBI taxonomy): domain Eukaryota; kingdom Metazoa; phylum Chordata; class Mammalia; order Primates; family Cercopithecidae; genus Chlorocebus; species Chlorocebus sabaeus. Next base: position 16,696,955 of record NC_132926.1, on the reverse strand, counting down.
GTTTTGTTTTGTTTTGTTGAGGTGTGTTATTTCTTTTTTGTTGTTGTTTAAGCAAAGTGTTAACTAGAAGACACTCCAGGATTCACAGTCCTCCGATATTACTGTGTCTAGCAGCACTGGAGCCAGCAGTGGCTTTCTGGGTGGGGACACATCATGCCACTTTACACAGGGTGGGGGTGGGGGGCTGAGGTTTCAAGTCAGATTTAGAGACACGGGCATTGCACTGTCTAAAAATAGAAACACTGTATAAGTGATATGCTCATTAACTTTGGAAGGACCCATGCTAGCAAGCCCAAGGAAGGACTTTGTGACTAATTAGAATGAAAAAAGTTTCAAGAAACAACAAAGTTGAAAAGCATTTTCTGATTTTTTTAATGCGTCGTAGAAGGAAAATATATGATGGGAACAATAATTTTTACACATTTTTCTAACATATCATTTTACATATTTTTGTGATAATTATTCAAGTATTTTATACACATGAAGATGTTGGAAAAGGGCGCCTAGTGGAAAAGGATGAATGTCTTAATGCTCTTTGGGATTCCAGTCACAGAAACCTACTGGCCGTTGTTTACACAAAAATAAGGAATCTGCTATTAAATACAAGGCTAGCCCATGGAATTGGAGGGCAGGAAAGATGCTTCCACCCTAGGAGAAACAGAACGAGACTCCTTTCCGTTGCATAGTCTTACATCTTTGTTTCATCTATTCTCTGCTCTTTGCACTGCGCTACAGTGGCAAATCTCTATGGTTCCAAGTAACCTACCTTTAGTTCACGGGCACAGCAACACTTGACCTGCCTCTGTATGTCCAATTTCAGCTCAGAAAGAGGAAATGTGATTGTGCTCTCCTGGGGCAGGTATCCAGCCCTAGTCCAGTTGAGGATCTTCACAGGGCAGGGCCATGGAGTAAAAAGTAGGGTTGCTGGAGTCTACCTTATATATGGGGGTATAATTCTCACAGAAAAAGGAAGCTGTGTCTGGGAGTCCACTCCAAAGATACCTACTACAAAAGAGACAAATTGGTACATGAGACAATGGTGAGAAGGAGAACATGAGTGAGCTTTCATGTTTGAAATAGTCATAGAATTAAGGCAAAGAGGGATGTCTGCTGGATACTATTGTGTTAGAAGCCATTTTAAATGTTCACTTCTGTTTAAAATTTGATTTAAAGACCCTGTCAAACCCTTTGAGATGACTTATAAATATCTAATAAGGTTGTTCTTTCCCTCAACTGTATAAATGACAAGAAACCTGTGGTATGGACATTTCTAAGAAGTATAATTACCATTATCACTATGAGATGTGTTCTAAGGTTAATGATCGCTTCTTGGGATTTACTATCCCTGACTATACCATTGAACTACCATTTTTCTTCCCATTAATTTATAGAAAATTGCTTAAAGTTTGAAACCAAAATGTCTAATTAAAAAAATGATTACTCAGCTCAGATGAAATATATACTACTGATGTTTGTCATCTGATAATGACAGAAATGGCTAACAATGTAAATACTATTCTTATTTATAAGAAATAGCTATATTTGTTATTTTTTATAAAATGAAAACTGAAGAAAAATAAGGAAACACTCTCAGAGTGGTTTAGGAGGATAACTGAATTCTCTAAAATTTAAAATTTGAAGTTATCACTTTAAAGCTTTTTGGTTATCATTTTCCCAATGAACTTATTCAATATTATTAATGATGATACCTAGTTGAATTCCATCTCCTGAATGTTATTTACTCATGCTCTCTCATATATTCTCACTTTAAAAGACTTGAATTGAGATATACATTTATTATTGATTTCTACAGTGAATTTTTAAATACATTATTTAGAAGTCCCAGAGAATTTTTTTCCTAATGAATCAGAATTCAACCTGCAGAAGAGAAAATGAGTGATTAAAAATAGCCCATACATTTGTTCTCATAGTTTATAGTATACTCATTTTAATTTTCAAATGGTATAAATACTTCATGCTACCCTTTTGTACAAATGAATGATAGGAACTATGACAAATTAGCAATTGTGCCAGTGACTTTGAAACCTATGAATAGAAGGTATTAGATAGTTATCAATTTCTGGTTATCACATTTTTGTTTTAAATCTAATTTTAGGCTGCCACAATCGTTTATTTAAAAATTCTATGCTTTAGAAGAGCACATTTTCAAGAGCTACAAGAATTTTTTTCTTTAAAATACTCTGGTTAGTGCTGGATTAAATATAATATTTCAAGTTGGTCAAATATTTCCCAAACTTTTAAATTGTCAGAGTTTTAAAAGGTAATGTTGTTCCGCCTTATGTAATCATTATCTTAATTAAAGGAGAAGGAAAATCTTAAATTAATGTCATGATCATGCCAGTGGTTATAAGTTAAATAATTCTTTTTTTTTTTTTTTTTTTTTTTGGCAAATATGAGGTCTCTGTGTCCACAAAATCTGTCTCAGATTGACTCTTTCCTTGACAATAGAGAACTGAGCAATGATACTGATTAGCAGATAAAAGACAGTTCCTGAAATATTGAGGTATGTCTTTAAAAATAAAATTTTAAAATTTTATTTGAAAGTTATTCAAAAATAGTTTATTTCTACTCTTATTGGATGTATCATTAAGTACTCAAAACTTGTTTGCCCACAGAATATTCTCTTGAAATAAATTTAAAGTAGCATAAATGCTCTTCGTATATGATAATGGCTCAAGAAATGAAAAATTAATTGCCATTACACTTCATATGATATTGTGAGTGTATTGGTTGTATCACAATTGTTTGGGAAAATTACTATAACCTTCCTTATTCTCAGTAAAAATATAGTTGTTTTTCTAGATGTATTAACCCTGAGGAAAAAATTATCTTTAAAAAACATAGCACTGTCAATGATAGAAATAGATAAGTATGTATTGATGTTTATGAAGAAATTATTTTGTAACTGGCATAGTTTGGGGAATAAAAATAAAAGACCAGTAATGGAAATTTATTTCAAGAACTAATCTCCTCTGCAATGCTTTATTTTGCAAAATGGCTTCCAAAATTATTATGTCAAAGAAGATTATCACATTTTGTGTAATTCATCAGCAATTGACCTATTAACTCTAATTGTGCTTCCCAATTATAGTAATGCAAAATGATATACTAGAATATATAGTGATTTTAAACATATCTAAGCAAAAAGCTAGGGGAATAAAAATGTGCTGTGCAAATTATTCTACACACACAAAAAAAGGCCAGATTCCATTGACTTAGTACCTTTGCCAGATTTTCTGGGTACAGAGTCAAAAATTCTCAGCTTTATAATTTATAAATAAAAAAAGTTTGATATAATGTAGACAAAACATTCAGGTGGATGATCACATTTTTCACTTTACTTTCAGAACTTTAGCATTTTGTAGACAAAATCTCTAAGTAAATTTGGAGAGTGGAACATTTTTATTAGAGCTGATATTTCTTATGCATTGTATTACCAAACTTAATCATCCTGCCATTTATAAAGTTAGAAGTACTCTAATATTATCTATAGCGATCTAAAAGAAAAACACGCACCCTCAGATTTTGAAGTATGCCTAATTTTTGTCTTAGTATAATAGATTGTAATATTTTCAAATATGCCTTTTGTTGAATGGCTCATTCATATTTGAACTGCCTGCTTATGAAAGTTAGGAACACAAGTTCCTGAGTAGAAAATGGGCAACATATTGGATTTGGCACCAGCATATAATAGGCCCCTTTTCTGTAGCAGTGGCAGAACTACTGACTCAACATAGAAGTTCAGACAGAATACATAAGTGTGTGTTTCTCTTGTCAAAGGGATATATATTAAATGTTACATTTTAAACTTTATGTCCAACTCTAATACCCTCCACAGAAAAATTACTGGAGTAATTTCTATGCTCTCCACTCATTCTTTCATTCATTGATCACGTATTACTTAAAATGTGGTCATATAGTACCTACCACAGTTAACAGCATGAATTTGATAGCTAGACTGTCTTGAGTTTGGATCTCAGCTTCACTTCTTGCTGTGAGATCTCTGTTCCTCCATTTCCTCATCTGCAAAATTGAGGATATAATAGCCCCTATGTGTATTAGTTTGTTCTCACAGGGCTATAAAGATACTATCTGAGACTGAGTAATTTATAACAAAGAGAGGTTTAATTGACTCACAGTTCTGAGTGGCTGGGGAGACCTCAGGAAACTTAAAATCATGGTGGAAGGCAAAGGGGAAGAAAAGATCTTCATGTGGAGGCAAGAAAGAGAGCCTGCTAGAGCAGGGAAAATTGCCTTATATAGACATCCGATCTTGTGAGAACTCACTCATTATTATGAGAACAGCATGGGGGAAACCGCCCCCATAATCCAATCACTTCCCACAAGGTCACTTCCTAAACACTTGGAGATTACAATTCAAGATGAGATTTGGGTGGGGACACAAAGCTTAACCACATCACTATGTTACAGGGTTGTTGTGAGCATTCAATGTGTATAGCCCTTCAGACTGTGCCTGCTGTGTAAGTGTGTTATTGTTATTTTTGTTACTGTCTGACTACAGATATTTAGGTGTTAACTGGGTCAGTGTTTTAGGAGGCAGGGCCAGGTGCCGTGGCTCATGCCTGTAGTCCCAGCATTATGGGAGGCCAAGGCAGGTGGATCACAAGGTCAGGAGATTGATACCATCATGGCTAACATGGTGAAACCCCATCTCTACTTAAAAAAAAAAAAAAAGCCAGGGACGGTGGTGGGCGCCTGTAGTCCCAGCTACTCGGGAGGCTGAGGCAGGAGAATGGCATGAACCTGGGAGGCGGAGCTTGCAGTGAGCCGAGATCATGCCACTGCACTCCAGCCTGGGTGACTGAGCGAGACTCCATCTCAAAAACAAACAAACAAAAAATTCTCTTTATGAAAGATGTTATAATGGAAATAACTAGGGTAGTGAGCAGAATGCCAGGGTGATCATCATGGGTTGGATCTCAAAGCAAGGCCTTTTTATAGAAACAACCAGAAAGATGACACTGATAGAATCGTTGAGACCAAGAGGATATTGTCATTCATGAGATAGACCAAGAAGAAACTTTTAGAAAGAAGGACTAGAAGTAGCAGACCTACATATGGGGAAAAAACAAGCTTCCAGGATGTAAGGGAGGGCAGACAGTGTGACTGAAAACAAATTCATGGTGATGAGAGCTGGTGAGAGAAGGAGGAAAACCACGTCAGTCCCGTTGTGCAAGCCTTTGTAAGGATTCGAATTTTATTCCACTCAGTGGTTGTGTTTCATGGAAAACGGATTCTGAGATTGAGTTTTGCAGGCAGGAAGTTTGTTGCTGAGCTCTGTAAAGAACAACACTTAAGTCAGAGTAAGGAAAATACCACTAGTGGAAAAAAGGAGCTGAATTGTGATGTGGTCACCACAAGTGTCTCACTCAGCTGTTCCCAAGGGGGGCTGTGGTGCTGAGATGGCTCTGTAAGTTATCTTGCATTTAGGCAATGGGGCTGGCCGTTTATACCCCGACATCAAGCAGTCATTGCATCCTAGCTGTCCTTGGGAAGGGGGCATAACCTTAGGGATAGAGGATCTTCTGCCCTGTGTAATTCCTGGAGAGGGATACTAAGAGCATTTTTATTACCTACAGACTGTAGGATGAGCTCTTCCCTCTTGAAGGGTGACCTGGGAAGGGTAGCGCAGTGTCCACTATAAATGGAAGCCATTCCAGGATTTAACAGAGATGTCAACTCCTAATTTATGCAGAAATAATCTTTGAACACCTACTTTGAGAGAGATTTTATACTAGAGCCTGAAAATACAAAGTGTAAGTAAGGGGTGAAGCCAACCGTCTGGTGAAGAATTCGGTCAGACAGATGGACAGGACAGCACTGTGCAATGAATGTTATAAGAAATGTAGTTCAAGGCTGGGCACAGTGGCTCATGCCTGTATTCCCTCTACTTTGGGCAGCCGAGGTGGGAGGATCACCTGAGGTCAGGAATTTGAGACCAGCCTGGCCAACATGGTGAAACCCTGTCTCTACTAAAAATACAAAAAATTAGCCAGGTGTGGTGGCATACTCCTGTAATCCCAGCTACTTGGGAGGCTGAGGCAGGAGAATCGCTTGAACCTGGGAGGCAGAGGTTGCAGTCAGCCAAGATCATGCCATTGCAATCCAGCCGGGGTGACAAGAGTAAAACTCTGTCTCAAAAAACAAAACAAAAAAACAAAAAAAAAAAAAAAGAAAAAGGGAAAAAGAAAGAAACGTAGTTTAAGATGCTATGGGAACAAAGAGAAGCATTTAACTCAGCCTAGAGGTCAAAAAGGAGTAGGAGATAATGGAAAACCTCTGGGAAAGCATGTGGTATTTGAAACAGAACTTAAAAGATGACTGGGGATTATTCTCATAAAGGGTAAGGGTATATTCTGGGAAAAACACTAGCACTCACAAAATACCAGCCATGAGACAAATATGAATGTAGTTCCTTATGGCTGGAGCAAGGAGTGTGATTCCTTAATGATTCAGGAAACGCTACCTAACATCTCGGGAAAGAGGAGGAGGATCATAGAATGTGACAGCTGCAAGTGACCTGAGACATCTTCGGGTTCAAGCTCTTCATTCCATAGATGTAAAAAGGGAAGCAAATATGCTCAAGAAATTGTTCAAGGTTTAACACTAATGAATGGCGTATGAGAGATTAGACTCCAGGCCTGACATGTAATCTGAGAATCTACAAGCTTTTACCCGAACTCACTTAGCATCATAAGACATGCAGATGCAGCTGCAACACTTACCATAATAGGATGCACACAGCAAGGGTTTAATAAATACTTGATTAGGGATATAGATTGGTTGATATAGCCCAAGGGCTTTTTATTAATGAATAGGGTGGAGTCAGAGCATGACATTAGATTTACAATCTCAATATAATAAGGATGACTAAGCCACGTATTTCTTGGGTGTGAGAGAATACTAATTATACAACTGTGTTCTCCATAGTGTATTTTCTGTGGTTTAGAAGTCTGTAGGAATTGTTTGTTTCCCTGAAGGGATCTAGTAAGAGAATTACAATTCGTTACGATAGTACGATTATTTACCTGTTGTTAAATTCTTCAGTACAACATCTAGATGAATTATCACCAAGTATCTAAACTGTGTTTGAGAGCATTTGATTTGAAATGAGGGCTTTGTGTCATAACGAAAATTAACTTTTTGGAGATCCAAAAGGTAGGGTGGCCTCCTCCAGAGTAGCTAAAATAGGTGCAGCTGGAGGCTCCTGAGGCTTCCCCAAGAGACACAAGCCATAGTTACTGAGGTGCCAAGGACAACAAAACCAAAAAAGGACACCAAACTGAAAGTCTCGAGGGCAGATGTTCTGAACTGCAGGTGTGGGTTCCTATGGTGCTACTTCTCACAGACTCCGAGTGAGTGAGTGCCTCAGGAGATTTATTTACTTAAGGCTGGATAACAACCTCCTGAGCAGCCACTATTTATTGGAACCTATTCAACATCAGGTACTCCAGTAGTTATGGTTCATTATTTTTTGCCCTCACAACAGTTTTCTGAGATGGGTTTTATCCATCTTATATTATAAATGAAGAAATGGAGGGGCAGTGTGCTTAAAAAACATTCTCAAGGCTACACGGTGATTAAAAGGCATAAACCCCAGTCCTTTTGACTCCAAAACTTATAATCCGAAGTGTCACAAGTGTGTGTGGGTTTATGTGTATGTGTGTGTATACACACATGTCTCTATATTACATGATTTACAAGTATGATTTTATAGTTACAATTTCTCTATATTTTCCTCTTATGAAAAAGTATAAGCCACAAACCTTGATCAATGCTAACATGCAATACCAGCATTTTCAAATCTCTCTACTAATTCTAATAAAACCTAGGTTATGCATCCTCCATTTTCAAGCAAACAGAGATGACAGTATTAGTTCATGGGACAGTAGAATATATATTTCACCAAGTCACTTATGTGCAGATATCCTCAAATACAAAGGCCTTGGGATTAAGCATATTTGGGAAGTGACTGGTAAAATTTTACTTCAAAGATTTTTTTCTAAATAAAAGGGAGTTAAAACTTCTTTTAAAAAAAAATAAAAAGCAAGCTTCCTTTCAATATTTTCCAGTGAAAAAATCCTTAGTAAACAAGGGAGACTATCCATAAATCAGCTGAGTCTCAGTTGGAATTTTCGTTTAACAATAACCTGTATTTAATAAGCCGGTACCCAGAGTGCGTGCCATGCTGTTTCAAAGTGATAGCAAGACCGTGAGGAAGATCAAAGAGAAATGGTCATGGGATCTGAACCGCGAGACTAAGAAAGAGAATTGTATCTGCATGCACATAGCTACTTTTGTTGTGCCTATATAGGAAAGGATTCACTTTATTTTCTATGACTGCTTAAAGATTTTAATCCACACTTCCTTTCAGTAGCAGAGATCAAAAACTCCAGATATTGCTGGGTTATTGAAGAGAGAGACAAATATCTATTAGAAGAGCGGTGGCATCCCAGGGATTGTTCCAGGGAGGTTTTAGCACTAACGGGACTTAAAATGTGACCAGAGTAAACCTAAAGCAGCAATAGTCATGGTTAGGTGAGGATGCCAGCGAGTCCAAACATTCTAGCGCTCTTGAATAGTGATAATCACCTCCACATCCTCTAACTCTCCTAATGAATGGATACTTCAAAGATGTTCATAGACGACCCTTCCTTCTGTATAAAACTCTGTGTGCCCAACAGTGTGTAATGAACACCATTCTCACCACCATCCCATCAAGGTGAATTCAACCTTATGCATCTACAGAGTAGAAAAATTGCTCTCCCTTTTTAGTGGTGGTTTGTGCTGCCTGGCCACTGTTCTTCCTGCTGTTGCTATGGCTGTGTTTATTGCTGGGATGGAGTTGGAAAGGTCACCTGCCCTCGGGCCTGTTAATTAACATCTGCTGTACTCCTCCTGTTTAAAAGTTCATAATTAAGTTGGACCACATTTCATTTGGTTAACAATGATCTTTAAAAGTAAATACATTTAAGAGTTTGGACAACGAAAACTTGAAGTTTTTAGTCACACATGCTCTGGTAAGCATTAACTTAGCTGATTATTTTCTAACATGGTTGTTTATTGAAAATATGTCACTGAAAAATGGAAACCTTGGTTTGCAGGGAAGATACACCAATGAGAACGAGAAATAAATGTGAAGCACAGGGCAGTGACTTGAGAGGCAGAAAAGGGCTCCGTGCTTCTAGCAAAAAAGGAAGGGGCAAACACGAAACGTAGCAGAAGCTAATGGTAGGCATAATGTCCTATCTAACCTAAAATTCTGTTATTGCAAGGAAATAATTCGTCACACCTGCCTTCAGCTTTCATTTCAACTCTTAGTTCTCAGATATGGGGTTTCTGGAGAGAAGCTGTAGTTATACTATTCACCAATTATTTATCACTATTTCTGTCAGCAGTTGCCTTTATGGTGTCATTCCAGGGAATACATGAAAAAGTTCTCTTAATGATTTCCTTAAAAGCTCTTCTGTCTTCCCCTGATATCTTAAAATTTTTAACAAAATCCTTTAATTCACACTTTGAGATAATTTCTAACATGAGTCTACTGTAGATGAGAAAACAAACTAATTAGGCTAAACACTATGCATTCATGCTAAAGTGTAAATGACTGATAACTCTTCCAATAAATGAAAAAATAAAACAAGAACAATAGCAGGCAGTGCCAGAAGGGACGGGGGAATATAGAGAAAGAACACTAAGGACTGGAAAGATAAATTTCACTTACTTCCCAATTGTGCCTCAGGCAAAACTCGCCTATAAGTAGTTCCTAATGCTCCTGAGTCATAATAATGGTTATGAAATTTGGAGTGATTCTCTGACAGTGCAATTTGGCTTAAAAATCTGAAATATAGTCTTTATGTGAAGGGAGAGCCATTTGGATTCTTATATTAACACTCCTTCCCTCTCTCTTCTCAAAAGACAAATGCAATTTAGCATAATGAATAATCTCCTCTTACAAATGTATTTTTCCTTCTGAGTCTTCTGACAATTTGTCGCTTCCTGCCTACTTCGAGTATAATTGGAAGTATTGGCTATGAGAAGTAGCTGTTGGCTTGTACTTTATTTAGGCAGTATGCTTTATTATATACTTCACTTTAGTATAGTATATATTAATACTATAGTACATTGCCTAAATAAAGCCATAACTGTGAGTAACACTGCATTTCCCTCAGGGTTGTCTATCATGGGCACTGCTTTGAGATTTTAAAAAAATTCTCCTGGAAACTGACAAACATTAAGAAAAGAAGTGAAAGCCTCTGAAAACCTAGTTATAAGTTAAATACTTTGCTGTGGTTGCTGTTGGCCTTTTCTGGGGTTCTCAAGATGAATCCTTTTTAAGGCACACTGCCCCCTCCATCAGTGATGGCTATGCAGTTGTACATGACTTTCAGGAAATGAGCCCTGGCTAGTGGAGGGAAGAATGTAGAATTTTCAGCCAAACAGTTCTGGGTTCAGTATTTGGCGCTGCACTTACTAGTTGTGTAACCTGCAGGAACTTATATTACCTCTCTGAGACTCTTTCCTCATCTGTAAAAATGAGGAGGCTAATGTGTCTTATAGAGGAATAATTATAAAATGTTAGAGTTAAAATTCAGTGGCCAGGGGTACCCAGATGTGCAGAGGAGTCTTGCCCAGGTCATGGCAGGCCAGTCTGTCTCAGTAAGTGACACTGACCTGAGTTACTGACCTGGTTGGTCTTGCTGCTGGTTCAGAAACTTCTTTTCTTGGACTTGTTACCTGTGGGTTGACTCCCATTATCAGCTTAAATCTATGTGCCTTGAGAGCTGTAACTACATAGATATGTCAAAATGCCAGTGTATTAATGAACTATAGGAAAAACTGCTATCAAACATATCATATGCTTGCACCAGTCTAACCACATATTCTCTTAACAGAGAGCCACATATAAAAACCATGTATTATAAGTTTTTTCATTAAATTAATATAGAATAAAAAAATACTATTTGTGATTCAAGTTTGCCTTTAGAAACTGATAACTTGCTAAATTTGTCTCTGTAGTAGGGATCTATGTCAAGTGGATGGCGATTCGAGTGGACCTATCATGGGCCACCACCTCCCTTAGATGTTGCCTGGCTAGGATCTGCTGATGTTCTCATGGTGGTGGTAGTTTGTTCATTTGTTTATGCTCTGTGGATGAATAAACCCATTCTCTCCTCTGCCTGATTATAACTCTTCTCAGAATAGGATGTAATCTTGATTCAACTTCTGCCGATTCAATTGCAATAACTTCCCTTCTGTCCTGCACCCCGGAGATTCTTCCGTGTCACTTGTATCAGAGTGATAAATATTCCCGAATGTTGCATTCATGTATTTGCAAGAACATGCATGCCTTTGTAAAAAACATATCATATTCATTTTTTGTGGATTTTGCTAAGTTGGTTCTCAAAATATTAGTTTACATCTATAATTATTGATGATGAGCTTGCACCATTGTCTTCATATGCCATTTTTAAAAATGAAGCAAAAATGCTTAGGACAGTATCTGATATAGAGAAGGCGCTCTGTGGTACTAGTGGCTATCAAAAGAGTTGTTATTTTTCTGTGGTGGTTGATAAGATGAGATTTTAATTCCCTACACTGAAACTACCACATATGGCTGATCTTATATGGGGGTAAATTAGGCAGCAGTGTAATATAATCTGGAATGAAAGGTCACTAGAAATTCTATTTATCTAAAACTCATGACTTCCCTGGTCTTCCGGCAATAACAAACACTCCTTCCCCTTAAGATGCTCCTTCTAAACCAACACATAGTCTCAAAGCCTCCTTATAAATGGTAGAGAATTAACCCGTGTTTGTGTTTGCTTAGTAATATCAGCCTCCGAAGCAGCACAGCTAAATGTGCTGTGATAGAAGTAAGTGCAAGCAATCCTAGTTAGACAGGTCTCACTCTATTACTTCCTGCAAGTTGCTTAACCTTTCTCTCAGTTTCCTAATGTATAAAGTGGAAAAAAATGATAGGAACTGCCTTAGAGTTTTGTGGAAATTAAGATAATGCAGATTGCTTAGCATACAGAGTTCCTGAAACACAGTGAATAGCCCAAAATGTTGACTTCTATTTTAATGATACAAATATGTGGTGGTGGTGGTGATATTCTGGTTATTATCCAGAGAAGGCACAAAGTCAAGAGATGGAGATCATCCTGGCCAACATGATGAAACCTTGTCTTCACTAAAAATACTATGAGCTAGATAATTGAAAAGAGCTGCTAAAAATGCCTTTTGCACAAATCTGATGAGTGTATCCTCTGCCCCATGATCTAAGGATAAATGCCTTAGGCATTTGATGGTTTTCATAGAAAAGACAGTTGAGAATTAGCTTATTAATGTTAAGATGGAATGGTGATTGTTTCAACTAAGATGAGCTTAAGCAATGTTGGACAACAGCTCAGAGGCTACATGCCAAGAATGTTAGACTCCAAGATCTGGCCCTCTTCTCTGAAGCTCAGAGTTGACGACAGGGACATGCTAACCAAACAGCACACATGAAAGAGGCAATCCTCAGAATGCCAGTATATTAATATACCATAGGGTACACATCCATGAGCCAAAATGCTACATCATCATGATCATCATTGTCTCATTTTGATCACACTAGGTGGGAAGTTAGCTTGCAGAGGGAAGTCACCATGTGAACCCTCTAGGACAAATCACTGCTGCAGGAACCAGAAACGAGAAGTCCATTAGAGTAGCACATTCTCACTGAAGTCTGTGATTCAACATGGATAGACAGTGTATCCAAACCCCCTTGGGGCTTTTTCCAAATATTTTTACTAACCTCAGGCTATCCAGATTCAGACAACATTTACAGAGGATGAAATCCCATGATCTCATTAGACTCTCATGAACTACCAAATAAAATGACAAAACTGATTGAGACTTGAACAAAAATAAAGAGAATTAGACAAAACCAGAGTTAAATGCCATAAAACAAATGAATCTTTTTGAGGCTGTCTTGCAGAAGAGACAATCTTGCGGATGGTTGTGAAACATTCAAAGACAATGGAGTGCAAAAATCTAAGAGGTGTGCATGGGATGTTTACTGTCTATTGTACCTGGCTCACTGAGAGCCAATCAAACGATTTTTACTTTTAAAAGATCACCAGGGCCAGGTGCAATGGCTCACGCCTGTAATCCCAGCACTTTGGGAAGCTGAGGCGGAGGGATCCCGAGGTCAGGACATGGAGACCATCCTGGTGAACACTGTGAAACCCCGTCTCTAGTAAAAATACAAAAAAAAAAAAAAAAAAAAAAAAAAAAACCTAGCTGGGCGAGGTGGCGGTGACTGTATTCCCAGCTACTCCAGAGGCTGAGGCAGGAGAATGGCATGAACCCGGGAGGCGGAGCTTGCAGTGAGCCGAGATCGCGCCACTGCACTCCAGCCTGGGCGACAGAGCGAGTCTCCATCTCAAAAAAAAAAAAACAAAAACAAAAAATTAAAAAAAATCACCAGGCCGGATGCGGTGGCTCACGCCTGTAATCCCAGCACTTCGGGAGGCCGAGGCGGATGGATCACAAGGTCAGAAGATCCAGACCATCCTGGCTAACACAGTGAAACCTCGTCTCTACTAAATATCAAAAAAAAAAAAAAAAAAAAAAAAAAAAAAAAAAAAAAGCCTGGCATGGTGGCAGGTGCCTGTAGTCCCAGCTACTCGGAAGACTGAGGCAGGAGAATGGCGTGACCTGGGCGGCGGAACTTGCAGTGAGCGGAGATCACACCACTGCACTCCAGCATGGGCGACAGAGCAAGACTCCGTCTCAAAAAAAAAAAAAAAAAAAAAAAGTCAAATAAACATCTGCAAAAATTAATTGGAGGTGGAGGATGGGAGGAGCAGCCCTGATAGAACTATGATCCATATTCATTGTGTACAATTTTATTTCCCCAATTTTTTTTCTTTATAATATAAGCAGTGCTTTGGAAAACAGTGAACAGAAACGATGTTAACTACTGGCAGCTGCACATCTCATGCATGCTTCTGATTGTACATTGTTACCACCACTGTTTACTCTGTTTACTACTAATCACTATTTTCAGATTGAAAAAAAAAAAATGCCAGAAACAACCCCCTTTTGGAGAGTAAAGTGCATGTAGCTCTTTCCTATCTTTTCAAAGAGTGGACTTCAAAAGTGGTAGGCTCATTTGTGAAGCAAATGTACAAATTCTGCCTTGGAGAATAGACATACCAATCTGTTTGAGAGGAGTAATATTGTAGCCAAAGGGCTAGGCACAGAATATGCCCTTGTGGGCGCATCTGGAAAATAGGTCAACAGGTTCCATATCTTAAAATGTTCCCCGCATATTTCATTAGAAAGCAATTTTTTTTGTCAAACTTTTGTGTGTGTAAATTATATAATAGGACACAGCTGGTTGTATACCCCCATATATGCTGATACAGTGTTGTGTATAAATTGCTGCATAAAAACATGCCAAATGGGCAAAAAATACAACATGAACAAAATTATCAGATTAGATTGGCAGATGCTTATATTAAACATGTCTGTTTACATTGTGTATAAAAGGTTTTCATTTGATTTTAGATTCAGTAGAGCATCTCTGTTTCTTTTATGAGATCTAAATTACGCTAGTTATTACCAGTTTTGGAAAATGTAAGTTAAATTATGGAAATAATCATATGCTTTTGCTATTTATTTTTCTCATTATAAATCGTAACACAAATGTAGTAATAATACATTCTAGGAGCCTATCACCAGTCACTCCTAACTAGAGGTAGTACCACTGTTAGCCCAATAGTCTGTCTTTTTGAAATCTTTAAAAGAAATAAAAATAAAATAATCGCAATAATAAATCGTGTCCTGGCAGCACAATTTACAAGATTCTTGTGGATACAAAATGAAATAAGGCACATCTTGAACCAAATCACATTATTGGGCTACTGATGGACAATATTTTAGAATATTTAGTTGTGTAGTCCCAAAACCAATTTTTTTTTTTTTTTTTTTTGAGACGGAGTCTCGCTCTGTCACCCAGGCTGGAGTGCAGTGGCCGGATCTCAGCTCACTGCAAGCTCCAACCAAATTTTTAAAAACACTTTTAGTAATATAGCCTAATATAGTCCAAGAAAGCATACTGAGACTATAGGCTTATATATAAAATACATGTATACCCCCCACATATATATAGCATATGTTTACATATATACATAAATATATATGCACATATCACCTTGTCCCAACTTAAAATTGTATACTATGCAAAATCTAATTACCTATAACATGTCAACATCAGGCAATGAACACACGTTTGTTTCCTATTAAGAAAGACTTCTCCCCGGTGCAGAGTGAGCATGAAAGCCTTTGATGTGCACTCTAGAATCAGATATTCTGTAACATCTATTCAAATGGCGCCTCTAGAATTTTTCTGACTTGCCAGATTTTCAAGTGTCTAGATTGAATTTCACTTTTCAACGTCCAAGTGCTCGAGGAGGATCTAAATTCCTACATGGTATATAAACACCTGGAGCCAAGAAAAATATCAAATATTATGCACCTCTTGTAAAATCATTATTTGGAGTTCTTATTTAATCTATACAGACTAAAAGGAATACATATGCTAATGTCTGGGCATTGCTGATTCATTTCTTCTTGAAGATTCATGTATTTATATTTCCATCTGTTTTTAAATCCTTTTAGCCTGAGAAACTTCATTAACATTTTTTATAATTTCATGTCTGCTGGCAATGACATCTCAGTTTTTTCTAAGTTTATTTCTCTGTTCTTTTTTTTTTTTGTTTTTTCTTTTTTTGAGACAGAGTCTTGCTCTGTCGCCCAGGCTAGAGTGCAGTGGTGTTATTTTGGCTCACCTCACCTTCACCTCCTGGGTTCAAGCAATTGTCCCTGCCTCAGACTCCCAAGTAGTTGGGATTACAGGTGCCCGCCACCACTCCTGGTTGGTTTTTGTATTTTTAGTAGCGATGTGGTTTCATCACATTGACCAGGCTGGTCTCAAACTCCTGACCTCAAGTGATCCACCCCCCTTGGCCTCCCAAAGTGCTGGGATTACAGGTGAGAGCCATTGCACCTGCCCTCTATTATTCTTGAAATGCATTTTCACTAAGTAGAGACATCTGGGTTGACATATTTTTTTCTATCAGCACATGAAGGTAGTTTCAGTTGTGATACCTGTCATTTCTAATGAGCAGTTAAAAATAATTGAAATACAGTTGGCCCTTGAACAACATGGATTTGAACTGTGCATGTCCACTTATACGTGGACTTTCTTCTGCCCTCTGCCATCCCTGAAACAGCAAGACCAACCCTTCCTCTTCTTTTTCTCCTCGGCCTACTCGACATAAAGATGGCAAGGATGCATAACTTTATGATAATCCACTTCCATTTAATAGTAAATACATTTCATCTTCCTTGTGATTATCTGAATAACATTCTTTCTCTAGCTTACTTTATTGTGAGAATACATTTTACAATACAAATAATACACACGATATTTGTTAATTGACCGTTTATGTTATCAGCCAACAATAGGCTATTAACTTTTTTTGAGAAATCAAAAGTTATATGCAATTGACTGCAGGGGCTGGGAGGATGGTCAGTGCTCCTAGCTTCATGGGTTGTGCACGGGCCAAGT
The DNA here is from genome assembly GCF_047675955.1 of Chlorocebus sabaeus. Lineage (NCBI taxonomy): Eukaryota > Metazoa > Chordata > Mammalia > Primates > Cercopithecidae > Chlorocebus > Chlorocebus sabaeus. The sequence goes on along the minus strand of NC_132926.1, from coordinate 16,680,289 downwards.
ATAATTGATCTTATGTAAGATGTGTGTTTTCATTTGGCTGCTTCTAAGATTTATCTTCGCTTTTTGGTAGTTTGGTTATAGTATGTTCAGGAATTTCTCATATTTATGATTTGCTTTTTTTCCTGCTTGGAATTCAATAGCCTTTATTATCTGATATTATCTGTAAATTTATAACTTTCACCAAAAATAAATTTTCTACTCTGTTCTATTCTTCTGAGGTTCTAATTACACAAAATTTAGACTTTTTAAAGGCCCACAAGTCTCTGAGGGACATTCATTTTGTGATCTAATAGTTTTTCTAGTCTTTTTTTTTTTTTTTTAGACTGAGTCTGCTCTGTTGCCCAGACTGGAGTGCAGTGGCGCGATCTCGGCTCACTGCAAGCTCCGCCCCGAGTTCACACCATTCTCCTGCCTCAGCCTCCCGAGTAGCTGGTACTACAGGCGCCTGCCACCACGCCCGGCTAATTTTTTGTATTTTTAGTAGAGATGGGGTTTCACAGTGTTAACCAGGAAGGTCTCCATCTCCTGACCTCGTGATCTGCCCACCTCTGCCTCCCAAAGTGCTGGGATTACAGGCGTGAGCCACTGCACCTGGCCTCTAGTCTTTAAATTGAATACTTCCTATTTATCTATACATTTATTGACTTTTTCTCTATTGTTTATGCTATTAAGCATACCCCATAATTTTTAAATTTGTTTTTTAGAATTTTTACTTATTTTTGACAGTGCTTTATTTCTCTGAAAATTTTCAATATTTTATTATAAACCTATTACCCTTGTAAATTTTGAACGTAGTTATGATTCCAATATCTGGGGTATATCAATGTTGGTCTCAGTGATTGTCTTTTGCTTGAGAATTGGTAACATTTTCCTGGTACTTTACATGTCACGTACTTTTGGAATATATCTTAGATATGCGGATTGCATTTTGTGAAAATTCTTCATTCAGATATTTCTCTGGAAAATGTCAAATTTTGTTTGCTTGTTTGGTTTTAGCAGGCAATTAACTTGCTTGGACATAAACTACAAATTGTCTTAAGAAGAGCAAGTCAAATTGTAGCTCAACTAATTTGTTCTTAGGTAGGCTGATTTGAGAATCTTCTGAGTCAGTCCCATGCATGCATTATCCAGTGGTCAGCTATAAGTTTTTGAAGAGTTTATAGACAAAATGTGATTCTCTTCTCTCTGACTCTCCATCCTAGGATTTCCTTTTATTTACTGTGGTTGCCACAAAACACTTTTATTGATCCTTGAATCGGGAAAGTCTGTGTGTTTTCTTTTGGCATTTCTGTCCCCCTTGCATGAGGTTGGATGTGACCTGTCCTCAGACTTAAAGGTGTAAAAATGGTAACTCACCTATGATGATCCATTTTTCAAACTGCCAACTCTTCTCTAGAATTTTCCTTTTCATTTTGCAAGGCTTTTGATTCATTGATATTTCTTTATTATTCCCAATTTTATCACTGATAACTGTGGGAGAGTGAGATCTAAAAGGAGGTTGTTGGGCCATTCCAGAATCAGAAATTCTATCAAATACTAAGGGTTTTATTTTTTCTTTTATTTTCAAATGACATAAAATACATGTACATATTTATGGGATACAGAGTGTATTTATTTCTGAGTTCTCTATTCTGTTCCATTGTCTGTTTTTGTGTGTCCATTTTTATGCCAATACACTGTTGTTTTATTTATTTTAGTTTTGTAGTGTATTTTGAAGTTAAGTGATGTGATGTCTCCAACTATTCTGTTGTTGTAATGTTCAATATTACTTTGGCTATTCAGGGTCATTTTTGGTTCCATTTGCATTTCAGGATTGTTTTTCTATTTCTGTGAAGAATGTCATTGGTATGTTAATAGAAATTTCATTGAATCTGTACATTGCTTTGGGTAGAATGTTTTAACAATATTCTAACAATTCACGAGCATGAATATTGTTCCAGATTTTTGGTGTCCTTTCAATTTCTTTTATCAGTGGTTTGTAGTTTTCCTTGTAGAGATCCTTCACCTGCTTGATTAAATTTATTTCTATATATTTTATTTTTGTAACTATTGTAAATGGGATTCCTTTTTTGATTTATTTTCCAGCGAATTTATTAGTGTAGAGAAATGCAGAGTTTTTAAATTGTTGATTTTGTACCCTGCAACTTTACCAAATTTGTTTATCACTTCTAAGACTTTTTTGGTAGTTTCTTTAAGGGTTTCTATATATAAGATTAAGTCATTGTTAAAGAGGGAAATTTGACTTTATCTTCTTCAATTTCAATGTGCTTTGTTTCTTTCTCTTGCCTAATTGCTCTGGCTAGAACTTGCAGCACTATACTGAATAAGAGTGGTGAAAGTGGGCACCCTTCTGTTGTTCCAGTTCTTAGAGGAAAGGCTTTTACCTTTTTCTCATTCAGTATGATGTTAGCTGTGGGTATTTTATATATGACTTTTAGGGTGTTGAGGTGTGTTCATGTATGCCTAATTTGTTGAAAGGATTTAACATGAAGTGATGTTGAATTGTATTAATTTTTTCCACATGTTTTGAGATTATTATATGGTTATTCATTCTGTTAATGTGTCATATAACATTTATTCATTTACTTATGGTGAGGCATCCTTGTATTCCCATTTGATCATGGTGTATTATCTTTTTGATATGGTATTGGTTCAGTTTGATAGTATTCTGTTGAGAATTATTTTTCCATATATGTTCATTAGAAATATTGGTCTTTAGTTTTTTGTTGTTGTTGTGTCTGCCTGGTTTTGGTATCAGTAATACGGTCTCATAAAATGAATCAGGGAGAAATCCCTTCTTCTATATTTTTTGGAATAGTTTGAGAAAAATTAGTATTTAAAAGTTTGGTAGAATTTAACAGTAAAGCCATTTGGTCCTGGGATTTTCTTTGTTGGGAGTTTTTTTGTTTTTGTTTTTTGGTTTTTTTAAATTGCAGTTTCAATCTTATTAACTATTGGTGTATTTAGGTTTTTTATTTCTTCCTGATTCAGTCTTGATAGGGATTATGTGTCCAGGAAATTACCGATTTCCTCTGGATTCTCTAATTTATTAGCATATTGTTCCTCATAATAGTTTGTAACAATTCTTTGTATTCTGTGGTATCAGTTGTAATGTCTCCTTTTTCTTTTGTGATATTATTTGGGTTGTCTCTCTTTTGTAATAGTCTAGCTAACAGTTTAATTTTGTGTACCTTTTTAAGAAACCAACTTTTTGTTTTGTTCAATTTTTTTCATCTGTTTCCTTTAGTTATACTTGTTCTCTATTATTTTTTTCTACTAATTTGGATTTGATTTATTCTTGATTTTCTCATGTCTTAAGGTTCATCATTAGATTGCTTATTCAAATTATTTCTATTTATTTGATGTGTTTATTTCTATAAACCTCCTGCTTAGTACTGCTTTTGCTATATCCCATCGGTTTTGGTATGCTGTATCTCTTTCAATTGTTTCAATATTTTTTTTAATTTACTTTTTAAATTACTTCATTGATCCAATGGACATGACGAAGGATGTGATTTTAATTTCTATGTATTTGTATAATTTTCTTTTGTTATTGGTTTCTAGTTTTTGTTTGCTTGTTTTATGGCAGCACTTTTATTTTTCCTTACACAGGGATGTGTTGCTAGGGCCTAATATTCTCACATAACAATAGAAAACCATTGTGTACAAAAAAAACTCACATAAATTAAAAGAATGAATACATTTACAGGTGTAAATGCAAACCACTGCCAACTCAAGGCAAGGAAGATTTCTAGTTTTATCCCTTTTTGGTCTGCGAAGACACTTGATATGATTTTGATTTGTTTATGTTGAGATTTGTTTTTTGGCCCAACATATGGTTTTTCCTGGAAAATGTTTCATGTGCTTATGAGAAGAATCTGTATTCTGTAGCAATTGATTAAAATGTTTTCTAAATATGTCTTAGGTCCATGAGATAAATAGTACAGTTTATATCTGATGTTTCTTGGTTGATTTCTGTATAGATGACCTGTCCGATGCTGAAAGTGGGTTGTTGAAGTCCCAAACTAGTATCGGGTTGGGGTCTGTCTTTCTTTAGCTCTAACAATATTTGATTTGTATATGTGGTTTCTCAAATGTTGGTTGCATATATATTTACGGTTGTTATATCCTCTTGCTGAAAGGATCTCTTTATTATTATGTAGTGACTTTCTTTGTATCTTTTTATTTTTAGTTTTTTTCACTTACAGTCAATTTTATCTGATATAAGTATAGCTATTCCTTCCTGTTTTTGGTTTCTGTTTGCCTAAAATATCTTTTTCCATCCTTTCGTTTTTAGTCAATGTGTGCCTTTACAGGTAAAGTGAGAGTGAGTTTCTTGCAGGCAGCATATAGTTTTTTTCTCTTTGTTGTTGTTGTTCTTTTAATTCATTAAGCCAGGCTATACTTTTCTTGTTGTTGTCGTTATGGGCAGAGTCTTACTCTGCCGCCCAGGTTGGAGTGCAGTAGTGCAATCATAACTCATTGCAACTCCCAAGTCCTGGGCTTAAGTATTCCTCCTACCTCAAAACCCTTAGTAGCTAGGACTATAGGTGTTTGCAACCATAGACAGCTAACATTTTGTGTGTGTGGGTGGAGACAAAGTCTTGGTACGGTGCACAGGCTGGTGGTCTTGAACTCCTAGGCTCAATCACCTAGTCTATACTTTTTAGTGAATTAAAACAATTTACATTCAAGGTTATTATTGATAGGTAAAAGCATACTCCTCTCATTTTGTAACTGGTTTCTGATTGTTTTGTTCATCTTCGTTGTTTCATTCTCTTGTTGTTTATCTTTGTAGTTTGGTAGTTTTCTATAATGAAGTTGCTTAATTCCTTTCTTTTTCTCATTTATGTATCTGCTACCAATGGGTATCATATTTCTATGTGTGTTTATGATGATAAATATATTTTTTGCCTGAGGATGTAGGATTTTCTTAAGCGTTTCTTGTAGAATTGATCCAGTGCTTATCTGTCCCTCAGTTTTGGCTTGGTTGGGACTTTATTTTTCCTATATTCCTGAAGGATAGCTCTGCTGGGTTACAGTGTTCTTCGTTAGCAATTTTTCTTTACTTTCAGTTATTTGAATATCTCACCCCATTCTCTTTTAGCCTGCAATGTTTCTGATGAGAAATCTGCTCATAGTATAATGGAATTCCCTTATATGTGACTAGATGCTTTTCTCTTGCTGTTTTTTGAATTTTCTCTTTGTCTTCAATTTGTGACAGTTTGACTATAAAGTGCCACAGAGAGGATTTTTGTATTGAATTTGGGGATCTTTCAGTTTCTTGTATCTGGATGTTTATATTTCTTAAAAGACATGGAAAGTTTTCAGCTATTATTTTATAATGGACTTTCTATGCCTTTTCCCGTCTCTTCTTCTAGAACTCCCAAAATGCTTGATAGTCTTGTATGTCATATAGGCTTTCTTCATTTTTAAAATTTTCTTTATTCTTTTTGTCTGACTGGGTTAATTTCAAAGATATCTCTTCAGTTTAGACATTCCTCTACTTGATTTAATATGTATTTTTATTTTATTCTCAATTATATTTTTATTTCATTAGTTGAGTTCTTCAATTTCAAGATTTCTGTTTAGTTCCTTTTTTTATATCTAACTATTGAATTTCTTATTCATATTATAAATTGGTTTTCTAATCTCTTTATATTGTTTACCTGTGCTCTCTTGTATTGCTCGGAGTTTTAATATGATCATTACTTTGAATTTTTTTTCAGGCATTGTATGCATTTCTTTTTCTTTGGGGTTTGTTACTAGAAAATTATCACTTTCCTTTGGAAATGTCATGTTTCCTTGATCTTTAATATTTCTTCCATCATTGTTTTGATATCTCTGCATCTGGTGTAATAGACTTTTTTCTGTAGATGTGTCTATAGAGTCAGTTGCGTGGGGTACCCTGCGTAGGGTACTTTGTGCTTAGAAATTACACCATAGTGTAATGTCCAAATGATTTATTTGACTGTAATGAATGTCAGTGCTATGAGTTCCCCAGTGACTTAGGCTGTGATTATGGAGGCTGTGGCTTAGTCTTTGCTGGTTACTGAGCCACTGAGTAAGCCATTACTCAGGTCTCTGGGTATATATGTGAGCACCAGCTGTGGCAGCAGCAGGCCCCAGGGGAGTTATTTCTTGGGTCCCTGGATGGTGTGCATGGGTGGTGGCAGTGGTAAAGTCTGGCCAGTAAGGCTAGTTCTTAGGCCCCCAGACAGTGTGCATAAACAACAGCAGTCATGGTGGGTTCTGTGAGCTGGGTGGACTGGTCTTTGGGCCACCAGACTGGGTACTTGGGTGTCAATGGTGGCAGGCTGGGCAGGCTAGTCTTTGGTTTGTAGGTTCCCAGATGGTGCATGTTCATGTCAACTGGTTAGCAGACCAGTTCTTGGGCCCTTGGGTGGCACACATGGGTGCATGGTAGCCCCATTGCTGAAGGAATCAGGGTCACTATTCATGATGGTCGTAGGCAGGTGACTCTCAGGCTCTGGGTAGCATACTATTCTGCTCCCTATGTCCTGGGGGCAGCCTCTATGATGTGCCAGACTGCTTGTACTTTGGGGAGTAGAATGTTGCTTGGACTCAGGTACTGGATACATGATCATATGCTGGGTCTAGCTGGTGTTGCAATGCTACAGCCCCCTGAGTGGAAGTGTGGGGATGTTGGTAAGGTTCCTGGGATGTGGGGGATACAGAGATTACTTGTCTTAGGGCAGCGTGAAGTCTGGTGTTGGCTTCTATTATTGAGTTTTAATGTTTAAACTATAAGCACAATGTGAGTGTATGTATTTGAATTTTTCAGATACTCCATCTTTGTTAAAAACAACTGAATTTCCTTTTGACCTAAATAATCCTTTGTTTAATAAATACAAATTAATAAGTTTCTGGCTACATTACTACCTGGAGCTTTATCCTTAATGAAATTCGTTTGTAAATATTTTCTATTCACTCAGTAATAACTTCAAGTTGGTGAAATGAAAAATTATTTTTATAACACATTTCAAAATGACCATGTGTCACTAAACTAATCATACATCTGTGTGTCAATCAGGCACATTGTTCAGGGTACAAAGTAAATTTAAGGCTCAGTTATGCCTATAAAATTTCCAGAAGAATCCTTAAACATAGTAGGGACTAAGGGAAGAGGTAATAAGAGACATAAACACATAGGGATTTCTCATGTCATGATGAAGTGGCAGAAGAAATATATAAACTAAATGCTATGACATCTTGCAAAGCAATACCATCATCAAGAAAAGCTTTATATGTGATGTTTTATTGTGATAACTGTTTAAGGACATGGGTTATTTTACACAGAAATATGATGAATGTATTTCAGAAAGAGAGAATAAGAGAAATGTGTGGAATGATCAGAGAAGAGGTATGAAATGCATTTCATTAGAGCTTAAAGTTTTGTGTAAGAGTAGCAAGAGTTAGAAATGAATTAGATTGGGTCTAAATTTGTAAAGAGCTTATATTATGGGACCACTGTAAACTTGGAGGGTCTATTGATTACAATTTGTGATTTTGGAATATTGATTCATCTCCAGAGTTCCAAGTGATTAGAGTTGGTAGTTATTAGGAAAGGAAAGAAAAGTTAGGAGATAATTGCAATACTTGAGGCTGAGGTTGAGTATTTCCACTTGAGGGTGAATTTGGGAATTAAAAGGAGGGAAGGGATGTTCAAGACATATCAGTAGTAGGTAGATAATTTAATAACTAAGTTGATACATAAAGAAAATGAGATCTTAGCATAAGTAGCTTAGTTTTAAAAGTTAAAAACAGGATGAGTTTAGTTTAAGAAATGTTGAATATGCAGTGATAGTAAGACATAATCAGCAAAGAGCTGGAAATAAAGACTGGGGTTGAGTATAAATACCATGGTTGGAGATACATATTTAGAGTTATCTGACTAATTATAATTAATAATAATTACAGCTAATATCGATATACTGTATGCCAGGCATTCTGCCAAGTGCTTTACCCAAATAACCTCATTTACTCATCAAAGACATCTATCTACGTCCTAATTTTTATTTTTATATTATATATGAGGAATCTGAGTTTCTGATATGTTCGTTTTTTCCAAGGTCACACAAATAACGGATCTATCTAAAATATAATCCTAGGAAGTCTGATTTCTTTTCTGATTCAATAGAAAATAGATGTTAAGAAATCAAAATTGATGTCAGGATCCTTTGAGGTTCTTGAGATATGTGGAGTAAGGAAGAAAATAGGAGGGAAAATGAATGAAACTTAAATTTGAGAAGGCATGTAGAAAAGGATTTGAGGGATAAAAATGAGCAATCAGAGCAGCAGAAACAGCATAATCCAAATCATGATGGCCTGACTTTGAACTCCCCTCCCTTTTTTTTTTTTCCTGAGGAGGTTGGTTGGGTGGAATAGGAGATTATTCTTTGTCCAAGTCTTTCTAAAATTCACATGGGCAAGCGGACTATTTTATCCCATTCTTTATGTTCTCTTACCCATCATTAATTCTGTTCTCGATGGCCTCTGTGAGCTTGCTCCTCCTGGTGACAGCGTCTGCTATGATGGCAATGCTATTGCCTCAGCTAGGCCCTTTCTCTCACAATCTGTGACTGGGGTGAGGCTATCATTTTAAATAAAATTTTATGGAAGTAGTTAAATCGTGGATTTCAGGATACATTTAAATGCATTTAAGTGTGCATTTCTTAATAGTCAAACAAACAGGTTTCTATCTGTGCCAAGTTCCCATATCTGAGTAGTTATCAACCTTGGTTCTGGACCTGAATAGGAGCAGCTCATCCCCCATCACAGAAGTCCTCCAGGCTGTTTCGCTATGGCTGGAATGCACTGATTCCTGACATCAAAGAAAAATGCTTTGTTTACTTGGTGGTTTGTCTTTGGTTTACTTTTTTTAGGAAACAGTGTTTAGGGAAACATATTAATGTAAACGTATATGTTTTCCTAAATTCATATTTCCCTAAATTTGTAGGCACAGCCATTGGATTAACTTACCTGAAAATAAAGTTTGGAGATTTTTCTAATTTCTCTTCATACAAAAATATAGATCTTCCTTAAAATAACTGGACACTAGGCTTTAGGAGGTAACCAGTTAAATAATCAGAATAATATTCTTCTTTCACTCACCTAACTACCATCCCATTAGAAAGAGAGGGAGATTGGGTGAAGGAGAAGGGGGAAGAGCTCCTCCATTGGTTTACTAAGTACCATATAAGCAATGGCCATGGAAGTCCGTAACAGCCTCCCAAGCCCACTAACCCTGGAAAAAGCCATACCAAATTGAGACTTTTTTTCTTAAACCAATGTCGTACTTGCCACCTGTTGTATGTCATTTTTAATAACAGTTTCCAGTGGTAGTCCTGAAGAAGTAAAAGAAATGATGGATATGTGTATGAATGGAGTGGTCTAAGGTGAACTAATTCCTGAGTCTTGCTATCTTTGTGGCCATGTTTAGTTTCCGCCAAAAAGGTTTGCAACTGCCCCCTGTAAAAGTACAAGCATGATGCGTCAGGAGCTTTTGAAAGGAAGTGCCAGGTAATTAATGCCAAGTCCAGGATATTAACTAACTGGATCTGAAGAACAGGGACCTTTTCTTCTCATAATAGTCATCAAATACAATAGGTGGCATTTTAAATATTTAATAAAATATGAATAATAAATAACACTGTAAATAAAAGGTCAGAAGCTGGCCTAACACTAGGGAACTCGAACACTTGAGGGAACAAAACACTGGCATATTTATTCTAGGGAACTGCCCTCTGTGATCTCCAGGGGATGGTCTGACTGACCTGAAAGGTCTTTCCCATTTTTGGTTAATTTGGTTTTATGAAAAATATGCTTCTAAGATTTTTGTACTCAGGAGGCCCCAAGTCTTCATTAAATAAGAAAAATATTAAATTGTTTAATCTCTAGGGTCGTTTTTATGTTTACCTTTCAAGCTAAAATATTCAGGTCAAACTCTGCTGGATTCAGCCCTTTGATTGTGGGTTGGTTCATTGGATGAAATGTTGTATCTTTTACATCTTTTCACTAGGGGAGACCTACTTGTTTAGTCCCTCTAGTATTTACTGTTCTATTTCCAGATTGAAGTAATCCTAGATGAAATGAACTCAGGAAAGAAAAGGAGTGAGTAGAATTTACGTAAGACCAAGAAAGCCAGTGGAAAAGAAAAGTGAATGGCTTTCATGTCAAAGTTGGAAAAAAAAGAAAAAAAGAAAAAATGAACGCATTACCTGCTATTAATTAGCAGATAGTCCAAATCTGAGAGTTGATTTTTGCAGTCCTATTTCACACAGTTGATGCAATTTTCCTCCTATTGCTTGTTTAGCACCATTGCCAAGGTAGAAAGCAAATACTGGGATACTGAGAAAAAAAAAATTCTTTTTAACTTTTGCTCTTTTCTGTTGAAACTTCTCATTTTGGGCTTCACCTTTGGGCTGCTTTGTCTTATGTGAAATAAAGTATTCATAGGTTTTACGTAATTGATTTATTTTTAAATGATTTATTTCAACCTTCAGTTGCATTTAAACTCTATAGCAAAAACAGGATCTTTACTCCATTGCACAGACTTTGGAAAATACAGTTTACTTTGTGCAAGATGACTGGCAATTAATGCCCAAACAGGAAGCTTCTAATGAGTTTTCCTACCCATTTTAAATTAAGCTCAATTTAATACCAAATGTATTATTTAAAATGTTATCTTCTGTAAACCTCATAAACTGCGTGTTGAGAGTCATGTCAAGGGAGTGAGGAGCACTGAATAGTATGCCTTATAAAAATAGAATTAAAAAAGTTAAAAATATAAATACTCTTTACTTTTTATCTATTGTTTATTCTGAATTGTATTTTATAGCAAAACATTTGAGAAATTGGAAGCACAAACAACATATGGAGGACTAAATATTTTGTAGGCTTAATGATGTATTAGTATTTTGCTTTGTATGAAATTCTAATCACCAGATATGCTTATCACTGCAGATGGAATATGCAGGCCTCTGATACCTTAGGGGATTAGAGAATCCAAACATCTGTAACAGGGGAAGAAAAAAAAAATCCCATTGCAATATACAAAATTTAAAAGAATGAATTAATGAGAAAAAAATGAATGGAAATAAAAGTTTATTATTAATACCATCTTGTATTTATAATTACCAAGGATCTCTGCATGCCTTAGAGATCTTCATTCCATCCTTTAAAAATGTAATGAGATATTAAAACACAATCTAGATGTAAGTTGGAGAAATATACAATGCTCTTCCATTTTTAGTGGGATGGTTTGGAGCTGAGATAAAGACATGCCATAATTAATGCAGTCCACATGTTTATTTATACAATTGAAACACCTGGTTTATAATTGGCTGTTTTAGTAAATTCAACCAGATATTTTCCAAACATGTTAAGACTCTATTAATTGGAAAACAGAGGGGAGGGTTGTTTTGCTTATGCAAATTTACCAGTTTAACTGAAAGGAGTCAGAGATGACGGATCTGAAATTTATTTTGGCTCTAGAACATTTATTGCCATTTATTTGAAAAAGACGTTACACATACTCTTGTTCTCATGATTTGTACCTTTCTGATAAAGCCACGTGCAAGGGAATAATAGATTCGTATTTGGTTCTGATGACTGACTGATTTATTCAAGTCATTTTAATTTTAAAAAACTGTTGAGGAGCTCTTCTAGAAAATGGGATAAATCAAAAAGAATCTGATTGTCCTGTGTAGAAGATAGACATGTAAACAATAGACCCCTTCCAGAACAAGATTTTTGTCATGATAACTTTTAATATATATGAAGGACTTTCATATGAACTTTTAAAAACTATGATCCAGTTTAGGCAAATTTTAAGTATTGCCTTTGAAAATAACATTTTAAATGAAATTAGAGTTCAGGAAGGAAACTGAGTGCTTCATCAACAAAGTTGTAAAAAAGAGTAGAAATGGCATGGATTCTGAAGCTGGACCACCATGGTTCCAATTACAGATCTGCCAGTTAATAGCTCTGTCACTCGAAATAAGTCAATGCTCAGTGACTCAGTTTTCACATCTATAAAGGATGTATAACAATATTTTCCTTATGAAACTGTTGTGAGAATTAAAAAGTTTATACAAAAATATATGTATATATGTTTATATGAATGTAGACATATATAGATACATGTAGATGGTTTTAATCTATATTTACATATTATATATCTATACTACTATCTCTTAAAGCATAACCTAGAATATTATAAGTGCTATATAAGTTTTATGCATGCTTTAAAACAAATAATCATTTCTGTTTTTTGAATTAAAATTTGTATAAAGAAAAAAAATCAGCATTTTCTTACTGAATTATATTAATATTTGATAATAGGAAATAATTTCCTTCTTTTTTTTTTTGGTTTTGTTTTTGAGACAGGGATTCACCTGTCACACAGGCCAGAGACTGGAGTACAGTGGTATAATCTTGGCTCACTGTAACCTCCGCCTTATGGGCTCAGCTGATCCTCCTACCTCAACCTCCTGAGTAGCTGAGACTGCAGGCATGTGCTACAATTCCCAGCTCATTTTTGTACTTTTTCATAGGGGCGGAATTTCACCATGTTGCCCAGGCTGATTTTGAACTCCTGAGCTAAAGTGATCCACCCAACTCAGCCTCCCAAAGTGCTGGGATTACAGGCATGAATCCCAGTTTTCTTATCCATATCATTATGACTGGGTTACCTGGGTTCATAATCTGTAATAGTGTCAATGGGAGGGTCAAAAACTTGCAAACCCAGGAGAAAGATAAATTTTCAGATTTTTGTTAAAGTAAATGTTTCAATACACTTTAAGGTAATATAATAACAGAAATAAAAGAATCAAGTAAGTTTCTAATAGTCTTTCAAGCAATCACTTTTATAAATGCATACAAATAATATGCAGTTTCATAAGTATGTAGATCTGGGGGATATTATCAATGAAGCTTTTATGCATTATTTTCTGGGAAAAAAATAATTTGTTATGGAGGAGATCATCATAATCTTAGTATTTATTGAATTAGACAAGGTATCAGAAAACTAGAGCCTTAGGGCCAAATCGAGCCCAGCATCTGGATTTGTAAATAAAGTTTTATTTGATCACAGCCATGTTCACTCTTTCATATACTGTCTATGGCTGCTTTCATGATACAATGACTGTGTTCAATAGTAGCAACAGAGACCTGAAATATTTACTACTGGGCCCTTTGATAAATAAATTGGCTGTCCCCTGAGTTAGTCTCAAAATCCGTCATAATATGAATAAGTTTATAAATAAATGAAAACGTGTAAAATCTGTCTCCATTCAATCATATAGTCTTATAGAATAGCACCATTTATTGCCTGAACACTTCTAGATCTCTTGCTAATTTTAGTTTTGAAATTTGTCAGTGCTGTATGAAAACAGAGCAATGACATTGCAAAGTGACGTTGCAAATCTTGTGAAAAGTCACGGATTTCATGAAGTAGATGAGAGTGACATTGGAGAACTCTTCTAATAACTTAGAAAGCCATTGATTAACATGGGAATATCTGGCAGTTACAGCAGTGACCAAAAGAAAAAGCTATCTTCCTAAAGAAAAATTGACCAACTGAAATGTTAGGTACTTCAAAGGAGTATGACTTAAATATCAGGCCGGGCGCGGTAGCTCACGCCTGTAATCCCAGTACTTTGGGAGGCCGAGGCAGGCGGATCACGAGGTCAGGAGATCGAGACCATCCTAGCTAACATGGTGAAACCCTATCTCTACTAAAAATACAAAAAATTAGCCGGCAGTGGTGGCGGGCGCCTGTAGTCCCAGCTACTCGGCAGGCTGAGGCAGGAGAATGACGTGAACCTGGGAGGTGGAGCTTGCAGTGAGCCGAGATCTCGCCACTGCACTCCAGCCTGGGCGACAGAGCGAGACTCCATCTCAAAAAAAAAAAAAAAAAAAAAAAAAAAAATCAGAGCTAAGAGAAGCCCCGGGAAAACTTATAAAACCCTGAACTACTCTTAGATAAAGACTGTTTTTGTGATTGTGCAAAAGTTAATTGCAAAGTGAAAGATGTCGTTTCATGATATCACAAACTTTTACCAGAAAAACTATACTTTGAAAACAATGTTTTGTGTATTTTTAATCTCAAGATGGAGGGCATGATTATAATTACAATCTAAAATTTGCTAAGCAAAAATTAGATATTTTTGAGACAAAATTATTTTCACTTTGTACTATATGCTAGCAGATTCATTTTAAGTAGGCATATCATAAGGTATTTATTACTCAAAAAAAACCCAAGGATTTCCTATGGGCTCAAACATCATCTGCCATCTGGTATTTTAAAAAAGTGCACATATATACCTCCATACCTTTTTGTGTAAATGTTTCAAATTTTACAAAGTTAGCCTGTTAACACTCAATGTTTCCAACAAAGTTTTTAAAGTAAAAGTCTAAAATTTGTCATACCCTGTCTTGTTCTGATTATAGATTAATTTGGCTGAGCCATCAGCTTTTCTGATAGATCTGAATCATATCTCTTTTTCATGTCATTTTAGTAATAGAACCTGTGATCAGAGAAGACATAAATACACATGAAAGTAATTTTTGGTGTTTCATAAATGAAGGGAAAAATTGAGTTTTATATTCCTATAGGAAAATATCTGCAAGACAACTTGTTGCTAAAATTCTAATATATAATTTTGGCTATAGTTAAATTTGAAGCATGATTTTTTTTTCTATATAGTGTGCACAAAATGATATTGGCACTTGAAAACGTGATTTTTTTCGTATTTTTTTCTATAGCATCCATTTTGTTCTTCTACCGTTAAACTAACATTTTTTAAAATTGTACTTTATGTTCTAGGGTACATGTGCACAATGTGCAGGTTTGTTACGTATGTATACTAACTTTTACCTTTAGAAAGGCCATCGCTAACTGGCCACTAATCAAGGAAACCCCTGAGTTAACTGTGTCGACTGGAGACAATTGACCAGGTGAAATAGAGGTAGGTTAGAAAGTTAGGATGTTGTAAAGGGTAATAGCAGGATTATCTAGTCATCCTGAAAACAGTTAAGGGATCCAGAACTCTGAAGGTCTTTTTGGTCTAAGTTATATAGGTGAGCTGAGAAGTTTGTTTAAATTCATATATATGTCAATTATTATTTAAACAGCTCAATTCCAGACTTAGTTAAAAAACCATCATTGGAAGGAAAACATACCTGACAGATTTTTCGACTTAATGATAGATAATGTCATAGATGTTTTCTTGTATCAAAGCCAACACATCATTTACTTTGCTTTCTAGTGTTATGAGTGGCATTTGGTTTAAAGATTTCTGTCTTTTCTAGCATTCCCAAGTGATTTAATTTTCTCGTTTTGCAGTGAGAGTTACAATCATGACAGAAAAGGTTATGTCCTTCAGAGACAAATTTCTATGAAAAGTAAGGTCTCGCCAGGATTTTTATCAGCATTCACTAAAATATGCTGTCCCATGTCAGATACATTTATCCATAATCTCCAAGTTAAGCTAAAAAATGTAAGTTGAAAGTAGGGTTTGTTTACAGTGTGCTTTGTACCTGATGATTGTTGAGCTATTGCATTAAAAGTAGTTAACAAGAGATGATTCACCACTGAACACAAGTGCATTCCTCTATCAGCATTCTGTTCATTTTAACTTTTACACAAAATGTGAGAACAATGTGAGATATTGTAGGCAGACATTTCTCTTGACTTTTAAAAAATCTGACTCATAAGTTATATTCTCTACTAAAAATTTACCTTCCTCAAGTACCTAAAGCTTGACTCAGAATTAGATAACACCTATATGTCATATACTGTTATTTACCTGGGTTGAAGGGTCGTTTTTGTCGATGAACTATGAAATGTATTATGGCAAAGTGCTATCCTAAGAACTGATTATGTGGAATTCATGTGGTAATAAAACTGAACAGTTCAGTACCGTAAGACATCACTATTCTTCTAAGCAAGTTAATGGATCATGTTATCTCCAACAGAAGCAGAGATCATAGGTCTCTGCTTTTCAACCTTTAGCAGGTTTAATGATTTCACAAAATTTTGACAAATAATAATAATTTATCTTCTTTCCTCCTGGGAAGGCAAGTACATTCTGGATCCTATGTCTAAGAATTCCTGTCATGAACTTGTTTCATCTGAATGCTCTTAAACAATAAATCAGTTATCGAAAAACATTTCTAAGTACTCACCTTGGTTAGATTCATTATTAAGACTTGAACCAGTAATACAGATCTCTCCATTTCCAACCCCATCCAGGGACCCAGCACAGCGTTTCTTGGTTCCCAGGAGAACAATGGAGCACTAACACTATTTAATATTATCCAGGCTTTCAGGCCCAAATTTCTATCCAGTCTCTTAATATGTTGGGTTTAGCCACAGGAGGGTTTCAAGGGTTTCCAAACCACAGGAGGGTTACACTTTTTTTTTTTTTTTTTGAGACAGAGTGTTGCTCTTTCACCCAGGTTGGCATGCAATGGCACAGTCTCGGCTCACTGCAACTTCCACCTCCCAGGTTCAAGTGATTGTCCTGCCTCAGCCTACCAAGTAGCTGAGATTACAGGCATGGGCCACCACATCCAGCTAGTTTTTGCCTTTTTTTTTTTTTTTTTAATAGACATGGGATTTCACCATATTGGCCATACTGGTCTCAAACTCCTGACCTCAGGTGACCCACCCACTCACCTTCTTTTATGTAATATTAAACCAGAGAGATTTTTTAAGAGGCCATCTAGCATGATAGGTAAGATAAGGTGCCTCACATCTCGCTCTATCATTTCCATGCTGTTTAAATTACTTGAGTTCTACGTGCTTTAGTTCCTCTTCTGTAAATTAAGAATAAAAGTAGTATCTACTTCATATAGATTAATAATTTAAATGAGGAAGTATGAATATAATGTTCATATAAAAATCTTAGAAAAGGGTCTGACACATGAGATACCCAGTAAATATAAGCCAGTGTTGTGATAAACTATTAAACTATCTGACTATATCCTTTTTTTCTAGATTCTATATTAGGCTTGCTTGAATTTTCTAATCCTATTAAACTAATTTTGTAGGATGAACTAGGAGAAAGACATATACAAGTAAAGAAACATGATTCTCATTGCTACAACCGCATAAACCATCATAGAAAAGGTAACCTGGCCCACAAGTTGTTCTTATCAGACAGCTAGAATCATCTTTAATACCTCCTTCACACTCTCACCTTTTCCAGTTAGAAAACAAATCCTGTATATTCTACCTCTAGACAATATTTAAATTCCTTATATCTCTCTATCTCCCCTGCTGCCACCAAACTACCTCAAACTACTGTCGTTTCTCTTCTGGTCTATTTAGAGATGGTGTTCGGTACTCATTTGCAGACCATTGCTTTTTGAATAAACCACATAATCCTTATATTCTACACTTGCTTGAATGAACGGGCCTCATCTGTGCTCCAGATTCATCTCCCGCCTCCTCCCACTCCCCACAGGCCTCTTCACTCACAAGACCCCAGCAGAAGACTTTCCTTCTGCTCGTGGAACAACCTGAGTGCCTAGCCATTTTCATGCACCTGGAATATCCTCTCTTACCTTCTTTGCTTGGGCTCAATCTTCAGGTTTTAGTCTACTCATGTCTTTCTCAAGGAAGCATTTCCTGAATGTGTGGACCACATTATGTGTTCCCATTTCCCACTTACCTGGCACACTGTGCCTTTTACCATGTTAGAACTTTTCTTGGTTACAATGATACAAATGGCAGTTTAATTATGTCCTGAATGTGTATCCTGCTGTCTAAATTAGAACCTCTAAAGTTATAATGTGCCTTTCTTTTTCTATACTGCATGAACATTAACAAGAACATTAGAGGTGCAATAAATATTTTTGAATTAATAAGAAGTTCCTGTTTTGTTCTACCAAAATCTCCCAAATCTACAGTGACTGTCATTTTGCAAATCATCATCTCCAGAACTCTCATACCTTTGGTATGGAGTGATACAAAACCCCATAAGGAAGAATCAGGAGATTCGGATTATGATCCTAATTCGTGACATCATGCCCTCTCCCTGAGAGCAGTTCCATCAGCTGCAAAGTGTTGGGGCTTCCATTAAGAAATTGTCTCTTTGAGTTCTACATTTTCGTTTTCAAACTTCTGACTCTGCAATCCTTCCAATTATCCCATTCATACCAATGATTACCTCCTTTTACTATCCATTTTTTTAAATCTCCTGTTAGGAATAATTAGGTTTGTTTGAGAAAATGCACTATGACACAAAGTGTGAAGTCAATGACTTGTTTAAATTGTGTTTTACTTAACACAATAGAAATTATGTTTGAAAAACAATAGCATGTAAATGGGTGAGACCTATTTCATTAAAAGACAAAGCTTACTGTGCTTAGAAATTTCAGTCCCCTTGATACTACTCTGTTCTCATTTCCCAAGCCCTAACAATTTCCCTTCTCACCTTTCTCTACCCTCATCAGTTCTCATCCCTGCCCTACCCTGTATGCCTTCACTTTCCTAGATGGATTGTGTGGTTCCATTCTCACAAAAGCCTCATGAAACAGGCACCATTACTACTTTCCCATTTTATAGCTGACAAAGCTTAGAGATTTAGGTATGTTGTCAAAGGTCACACTTGTAGTAAATAAAGACAAGCAGAACTGACTTCTCCATTAGGCACAGTGCCTATAGCTCTCAAACATATTTCAATTTATTTTAAAATCAGAAGAAAAAAATGAAATTTTAGGTTAATAAAAAGTCTATGGTAATATATCTTTCCAAGCCAACACAGTCATATAATACAATTTTATATATATATATATGGAAAATAACATAGACACAAGCATTAAAGGGTTCCTAGTTTTATGTGGTAACTGTGTTTTACCCTCAGATACAAGTTGACCAGTATCTCTACTTTTGTAAGCTTCAAAATGATTCCAGTGAATTCCGTGTATTAGGATATCACTTATTAGTAAAATAATAACTGTTATTTATCTGGGTGAACATGGTATACAAATCGCTTGTTCAGATACATTGTCACATATTTTCATACCCTTTGTACCATACTCTTCTTTCTGCCCTTGAGCATTCGCCTATGGTTTCTTCTCCTGCCCCCACCACCAAAGGTGGGATTTTTTGCTCAGCACATTTTCCCCATTCTTCCAGCCTCCTAGTATTACACTGAATTTTCAGAGCTAACTACTAGTATGAATTGATCAAATAACTGATTTTATACACTAGCTTTGTATTTGAACACATCTTTCAAATGATACCAAGAAATCATGCATTTTTAAAGGGTTTTATGTAGGTGTCTTTCATAAGATATTGAATGTTGTGCTTTTGTTCCTAAATAAATAAATCAACTGGCTATTCAGACTGGTGGAGGGAAATGAAAAAATCTTTTGTTCCCAAGCAACACATACCTGTTGGTATTCACCTTCCCGAGATCTGTTTCTAAGAGACCCTCGCTATTGAGATTGTTAGCAAGTTTTTGAATGACAAATTGTTTCCCGTAATATGATCATAATACACTGGGTGATGGGTTGATACAATATGGAATTTAATTAATATGAAACATTTTTTTAAATCCCCTTTTCTCTTAGGAGCTTTACAAAAGTGATGTCTTGAAAGGCAGAACTGCCATGTATAACAATGACTTAATTCTACCCTCTGTTATCACTGTTTAAGGTGATTTGCCTTCTTTTCCCCTATTTCTTATCTCTCTACTAATATTATTTGTAGCAGTAGTCATTATAGAATCAGAGACTATATGAGATAAAAAGGATTATGAGTGGTCAAGAAGTGGAACACTTCATGAAAGCTCTCCTAAAAGATAGCTGTATCTTTAAATTTTATAAAAGAAAAAAGCCCATTTCCTCTATTTGTTGTTCATTTATGATTTGCAGGGAAACGTTCATGTTTTGACCTGTTCTGCTATACTCTGATTCTTTCTCACTTTAAACTAATACCTAATATTGTCCCTCTTTATATTCAACCATGTTTAAACACTTTCTCTTAGCTTTCTACAATCTCTAAATATCTGGATAAGATAAATGCTACAAAGGTTTCCATTGGCTATGATACTTTAGGTAAGACTTGACACCAATTATTCTTGTTTTTCTTCTTTTTTCAAAACAAGGGTGGTCGCTATTGTTTGAATGGGCTGATAGCTAATGTCCTATTTTTGTATAAATGAAATCAGAGATAATATAGTATTCACTTTCTGGAATTGTTAGAGCATTAATAAATATGATTTATCAAGCGCATAGACTAATGGCTAGCAAGTTGTTTTATGCAATAGGTAATTACTTGTAAATTATTCACTTAATCCCTGAAACAGTAACTTTAATGCATTGCAAATATGAGAAATACTATTTGTTATGCACCGTAATCTCAGATATGTTTTGGAGATTTACACAAAATACTAGGGTTCTTTTGTTCAGGAATTGTGGATGATGCCAATTTAGCAATTACTTTCCTCTAAAGACACCTAAATTAAGTTTGGTGTTCTAAATTACTTTTTCTTAGGTTGCTGGCTGTTATTATTTTTGTTCTTTAATACACTACAGTTAGAGGGTTTTTTTGTTTCTTGGGTTTTTTTTTTTAATGGAGTCTCACTTTGCCACTAAGGCTGGAATGCAGTGGCGCGATCTCGGCTCATGTCAACCTCTGCCTCCTGGGTTCAAGTGATTCTTTTGCTTCAACCACCAGAGTAGCTGGGATTACAGGTGTGTACCACCACACCTGAATTTTTTTTTTTTTTTTAAAGTAGAGATGGGGTTTCACCATGTTGGCTAGGCTAGTTTCAAACTCCTAATCTGAAGTGACCCACCACTTCAGCCTCCCAAAGTGCTGGGATTACAGGTGTGAGCCACCACGCCTGACCTACAATGAGTGTTTGAGTGCTACCCAATGTATAACAGTATTTGAAGAATCAAATACGTAATACTTCTTGGAAATTGTGGAATATGTCTGTGGGAACACCACATTAACACATACTTCTATATATTTAGTCTGTGGTAAGCCAAGGTCTCAAAAGATTAAAATGGCATGTAAATTGCATACACAAATAATGTTTTTCCCTACTACATTAAGTGTTCACATGGCTTAGATCAGGCCAGATGTTGCAATATCTTAGAATGTTTCGGAGTCAGACCACAGTAGGGGTGAAACAAATTCTTTAAACACTTTTCCAGAGATGTAGATCAAAATTACTCCCTTCTCTTTCCTTTGTCAGCAAAATATTATTAATAAAATTTTGCTTTCAATCCCTTTCTTGTTTTCTTTTCTAATGTACTACTTTTCTTTTCCCCTGCTAATTCATGTACATCATATATCGTCAAAAGTCACAAGAAAATTTACAGGTTTCCCAATCTTAGCCATTAAATGATGAATCTTTTTCAAAGAAATAAACATAGGAAGAAACAAGTTTTGGAAGAAAATATTTTTAAGCAAACTGATCCTTTCTTGTTCACCATTTACTTTATGATTTCTAGTAATGCTTTACATTAGTGTCTGAAATTGACCAAGTGGCTTCAAAAATATGTCAACTTCACCTCTTTGGCCAGGAATCTAAGTAAATGGTGAGAAGGGGCCATTAGCTCTCACCGAGCTCTATAATCGGAAGAAAGCTGATTAGTACTTTAGATTTTCTTAGAGAATTTGAAAAAGAAAAAGAGCATATACAAAATGGTGGAATGTAGAGTCAATGATCAGTGATGGCTAAACTGCATGATTTTAGAATTATTCACAAGAGAAGCTAGGGACACCATTGGATTTGTTGGAAAGACTCTATCACGACAAGATAAAGGCAGGGAGTTGAGAGATATATAGAAAGGACATGAAGTAGGCAGAACAAATAAATTTCAGTGTTCTAAGAGTCCAGCATTCAAGGTCTCTGCCACTAACTGCACGAGAACTAGATTTTTATTCAATTTTTTTTTTCCAGGTCTTTCTGGCTGGCCTAGTTAATGATAAAGAGAATGCCAAGTTTTACAAGAGATTCCCCTCAAGTGTCTAACCTAGAGGAGAATATAGGTATATGATACCTATTGAATCAGATTGGAGTAAATAATCCAGAAAGCCGAGTGCAGGCTTCCAACTCTTGCTTATCAGAGAAACAAACAAACAAAATTCCTTGATTTTTGCCTTTCTAAATATTTCCTTTTGATATTCCTGAGGTTTTTGAGATGTGATTAATTCAAACCACAGGTAAGTCACAGAAAAAGCTTTCTAGAAATTCCAGTGATTTTGGAGTTACATTTGCATCCTTTTGTCTCTAAGAGTTTTAGGCTTTCTACATTTTTAATCTTTTTTTCAAGTCAAATCCTTTCTCTAAGTAATAACAAGTTTCATTAGTGAAAAATAGATCAGCTTAAAGATAAAGTCATGCACGTAAGTCTTAGTCAGTGATTTTCCTTTTCAAGTAAAATACCATTTTGGTATTTATCTTATCAAGATGTAGTTGATGTTTAAAGTAAACATTTTATTACAGACCTAAAATTATTTTTAAAGACTTTTAAATTCTTTGCATGTTAAATAGCAGTAATCATAGTACCTTATATATTTTCCTAGTGCTTTATTAAATGCTGCTAAACAGTTTAATGTTCATTATCTTATTTGGTACTAACAACATACTTGAGTTAGTTGAGGTAAGCATTTGCCCATTTGAATGTAATGTTTATGCTGTTTTATGGGTTAACTGATAGTTTGCAAAGTGTACCATCTGTATAGCACTCAAATATGAAAACTTGATGGGGTGGGGAAACAAAAGTAGGTAAGCAGTAGATATTTTTATTTCTGATGGAGATATTAATAGCTAGTAGAATTTTTAAATGCCATATATAAAAATTAAAAGGTCTTGTACAGTTTTTTTACTCCGACAAATCAAATTCCTCACTCAGCTTTAACATTGGATAGCTGTAAATACAATTAGAATTTGGTTAATTTTCAGGTTACTGACTGGTGATTGGTGTTTTTCTATTCCTGTAGGATCATTTAAGGTTTAGAACTTGTATGTTTCCCAGGGCTCCCATAACAAAGTACCAAAAATTGGGTGATTAAAACAATAGCAATTGATTGTCTCACAGGTCTGGAGGCTAGAAGTCTGAAATCAAGGTGTCAGCAGGGCCGTGCTCTCTCTGATGGTGATAGAGGATAATCATTTCTTGCCTCTTCCAGCTTCTGGTGTTTGCCAACAATCCTTGGTTTATAGAGGCATCACTCGTGTTAGGTGCCGTCTTTTCCCTGCATCTTCACATTGTTTTCCTTCTGTGCATGCTGCCTTTGCGTCCAAATTTTTCTTCTGTAAGAAAACTAGAAATACTGGATTAGGGTCCACCTGAATGTCCTCATTTTAACTTGATTACCTCTGTAAGGGTAAGAGTCTTTCAAAAGACTCTATTTCCAAAGTAGATCACACTCTGAAGCACTGCAGGTTTGGACTTAAACAGATCTCTTTGGTTGAACATAATTCAACCCATAACAAGATTCAATTATTTTCAAACAGAAAGGGCTAACCTAATATTTATTTGTCAACTCTGTATGTCTCCAGCACTTTGCAGTTAAGCATATATATATATACATGCTTATCAGAGAAACTACACACACACACACACACACACACACACACACACATATATATATCACGTTCTGTTTTCTAATGTAGTTATTTGAGGACATTTGAGCTCTTCCACTAGATTTGATGGTCCTTCAACAGAGTAATTGTGGTTTGTTCATCATCGTACTCCCTCAAATCACTACTTCTGAGCCTTCAACATAGTAGGAAAACAATAAATATTAAGGTTGTATTAGATTGAGAAATAAGAAACTATAAAGCATATTAGGCCTGTTGTACTTAAACAGGGAGAATAGTTGCATGAAAAAAACCTTCAAATGGCCAGCTTTATTTATATATAAGTGTATATATTTATACAATATATATAATTGTAAAGAAAAGGAGAGATTTTCTCTTACTAAAAAAAATGCTTAAAAAGAAATAATGACTAGAATTCAATAGTAATAGTAACCACATTAATACTACTAGTGAAGACAATAGCTGACATTTCTGTTGATATATCAGGCCCTGGGCCTGGGAGCTCTCATACATCACCTTATTTAATCTTTAGGACAACTTTTGTGAGAATGTTGAAGAGGTAAGGAAATGGAGGTACAGAGATTTTAATTGAAATTCCCAATATCACCTAGTTAATAAATGGCAAAGCTAAAATTCAAACCTGTGTTTTTAACTATTACATTGATATGTATGTCAGTTGGGTGTGTTATTATAAAATGTTAAAGAATCCACAAGTATAGTCTGTTCACAACATTATTAAATAATATATATTTAGCTATATATCAAAGGCCACACAGGTAGAAATATACTTTGTATCATTCTGAAAAACAATTTTAAGTAGTTAATTTAAAAATAGCATTAAGTGATGAAAGAAAGCTAAACCAAAAGTAATATTAATTTAGGTAACTATACAAATTAGTGCCCAAACCTATCTAAACTTATGTAATTACAAATCCCTGAAAACTGAAAATTATAATAAAAATGCAAATACATGCTTAATAGGGTCATTAATAAAAATTATATAATTTATGAATCAGTTATGTAATGAAAATACCATCCAGTTCCAAAAATTGTGTGGGTTATGTAATATAATTAAAATTTCACTTGTTCTTTAATGTAGTATAAATTCTTAGCAGATATTTCTGTAAGATGCTATGGGAACAACCTTTAACAATGGAGGCTGCAGAGTTCCATATTTTACTGGTATATTGCTAAATTTTTCTAGTAATATTTAGGTGATAGAATGATATGCCACAACATTGAGAAGTCAACATAGTACTGATATTGGGAATATTAACTGTTAACAGGTTTACTTTAAATAACACCTATATTTAACTGTACGTTTTAAATTGAGCTTGCTGTAGTTTGAATCATATTTGATAACATTCATTGAAGTAAGGACATGTTAAAAGCTATAACCAGGAATCTTAGTATTCACCTTAGTACCAAATACCATATAAACTACCATTACAAGTGAAATTTTCCCCATTCATGTCACAGGAAACAATACGAGTTTAGAAAATATTTGCAGAATAATAACCAAGATTTTACTACGTAATAGATTTTAAAAGTTGATGGAGAAAAAGATAAAATTGTGAATTAAGAGTAATAATTGAATGTCTATTTAAATAAATTATATTGTAAGCTTTAGGGAAGTTCAACATGCAAAATCTTTCAAATAACTAGATTGAGGTGGGGATGAAAGAAAGAGGAAAGGGAAATATGTAACGCAATATTTACTGAGGGCTTACAATTTATCTACGTTAGACTTGAAGACCATGAGGAAATGGTGAAAAAGACAAGATCCCAGTTTTCCAGGGAGTGACATACTAGTGACAAAGATAGAGAATTATAATGAAGTCAAATAGATAAACCATATGCTTAGGCATTGTGGTGGTACACAGAAAGTCAATGAAAAGGAAATAAAAAATAACTTGAAGAGTGGTGAGTAAAAGCTTCTCTGAGGAGGTGATATTTGTATGGAGACCTAAAGCGTAAGACACAAACTAAGAGATGTTTAAACAAAGTAAACGAGAAAAGACTAAAGTTAAAAATCAAAAAACTACTGCAAGAATCACAGGCATTGCAGATTTGTCTTCACCTGGATCCAGTAGTTTAGGTTCTCTTTTTTTTTTTTTTTTTTTTTTTTTTTTTGAGACAGAGTCTCGCTCTCTTACCAGGCTGGAGTGCTGTGGTGCAATCTCAGCTCACTGCAACCTCTGACTCCCTGGTTCAAGCCATTCTGCCCCAGCCTCCCAAGTAGCTGGGATTACAGGCTCGTGCCACCACACGCAGCTAATTTTTGTATTTTTATTTTTAGTAGAGACGGGGTTTCACCATGTTGGCCAGGATGGTCTCGATCTCCTGACCTTGTGATCTGTCTGCCTCGGTCTCCCAAAGTGCTGGGATTACAGGCGTGAGTAACCACGCCCGGCTGGTTGTATGTGTTAAACCACATCATGCCTCTGCTGTTTTGAGCTATGCTTGAAAATGTAGTTGATCGGGGAACAAAGAAAACATGAGCAGTAGATAGCAGTAGGGGGAGACGCGAATGGAAGAACCTGAATTCTGACAAAATACAGCCAACCTGAATGAAGAGCAAAGACTGAAAGAGAGAAGAAAAACAAAAGAAGTGGGGAAAAAAGAACAAGGTCTCTAAGTTCGGAAGAACTGCAGAGGAGCCAAGTTTGTCAGAAAACTATAGGCAACCCCATGTGAAAGGGCTCCTGGGATTTACACGGAACATGCAATTTCTAAAGACAGTTTGAGCCTGCACTTAAAGCAGACAGGGAAATGAAATAAGAGAGAGAAGGCGCAGCAAGTTCCGGGCAATGTTATGCAGATAGAACTGGAGATAAGAGGCGGTTTAAGGAGCATTCTCACTATTTCATTTGGAATGGCAAGTGAAAAAAAAAATAAAAAATGGGGCTTATGTGCCTCCTACTCAGGCTAAAGCAAATATCACGAAAACAAGATATCATCTAACAGTAGGAGCCTTAAGGAGAAGGGGAAAAAACCTGCCTCTTTTATGCAGCATGCAGCATAATCACTCAAGAGGTATAGAACAAAGATTAGGTTATCTAAATGTATGGTAAATTACATACACAGAACACATATATTTTAGTACAACTTTCTTAACCCCATTATGTGTACACAATTTTGAGATTTACCTATCGGCATTAGTTGTTACGAATTACAGTGGGTAATCTTGATAGACTTACTTAGCAGTGGTGTTGAAATACTGTGAATTTTCAGGAAAAAAAATTGAGTTTGGCTGAATAGATTCATGCTACGTTTTCAAGAATGGTTGTGCAACATTTGAGAGTTAGACTGTATTTTAAGAGGTGAAAAATGGGTATGAAACCTAATCTAGATGCCCTCTACTCATAGACTGTTTACTCAGTTCTCTCCTAAAATTCCATAGGGCTCCCATGCAAGAAGCAAAGGGGCTTCTTGGGTTTAAGTCACAGGGAGGAAAGGGAAGTACATCCTTTGTTCAGAATGTTTTACTCCCCTCCTAGCACTTCCAAAGATTGTGAAGTCCATGGTTACCATACACATGGATAGAATTCATATATTGCTGGGAACATGTAAGTGAGCTATTCTGGTAGAACAAATTAGAGGATTATGCTTGATTAATTATCTAAAATTCATTTTATACTTGATTAACTATCAAACATTCATTCACTGGAGGAATACTTTTGACATCTACTATATGCAAGGTACTGTTGTAGGCACTGAAAAACCACCAGTAATAAAACAAAGTTCCCTAAGAGCTTACATTCTGCTGTATAGAGGGAGAGAAGATGAAAAGGAATAAGTAAAATGATATCAAGTGGTGATACT
The DNA here is from genome assembly GCF_047675955.1 of Chlorocebus sabaeus. Taxonomy (NCBI): domain Eukaryota; kingdom Metazoa; phylum Chordata; class Mammalia; order Primates; family Cercopithecidae; genus Chlorocebus; species Chlorocebus sabaeus. The sequence goes on along the minus strand of NC_132926.1, from coordinate 16,652,864 downwards.
TGCTAAATAAATAATAAGGTAACATCAAAGGAGTAGAGGTCTCAAGATGGGAGGGTGCTTTATATACACTACTCAAGGTATGCATCAGAGATAAGATGACATTTGAACAGGTAACAGAAGAAAAGGAAGGAAGGAAGGAACCCAAAGGATCTCTGGGGCAAATGTATTCAAAGGAGATAGAGCAGTAAAACAAAAGTCCCGCTGTAGAAGTGTTTGATGTGTTCAGGAAGCAGTAGGAAGTCAATGTGTTTTGAGCAGGTTAATACAAGAGAAGAGCAATGGCAGACAGGATGGGAAGGTACAGAATCTTGTAGACCAATATCCAGACTTTGTTTTTTTCTCTAAATGAGGTAAGAAGTTAATGAAAGGTTTCATGCAGAGAAGTAATATGTTATGTTGTTTAAATTATTTTTGAATAGATAATACACTTAAATGGTTTAACCATAAAGATGATATATAACAGTTTTACACTAAAAGTCCTAGCTCTCATTCCTGTCTCCGTTCACTTGGTTTACCTGCATTTTCAAAAAACCATTTTTAATTAGCTGTCACATAAGATTATCTTCAGGCAAATATAAGGATTTCTAAATATATTTCTCTCCCCATTGCCTCACTTTTTACACCAATGTGTTTGCCTATTGATATACTCCTTTCCTCTGTGGTTCTTTTTATTAAACCATACATTCTAGAGAATTCTATATCAATAAACAGATCACTCTCTTTTTGTATACAGCTGCATACTATTCTATTGTATGGATATATCATAATTAAATTATCCTTATCCTATTTTTGGCCACTTCAGCTTCTAATTTTTGCAATTATAAACAATGTCACGAAGGAAAAAGAACCCTTCTATTTAATTTCATACACGTAAGGCAGTTACATTCTCACAAGTTAATACATTCTCAAGGTGGAAGCTGCTCTAAGAGGTTATATGTGTATGTTTTTGATAAATATTGCCAGATGCCCCTCAAAAGAAATCATCTGTACTCTCACTAGCCACCACATAGGATGTAACTTGAATTTATCTTTTTACGAATTACACTGAGCATCTTTTGATGTAATTATTAGACATTTGCATTTCATTTTTTTCCTGTTAAGTGTCCATTTCTCTCATTTCCTCATTTTAAAAATCAGGTGGTTGGTTCTTTTGTCAACTTCAGTAGCCTTTACTCTATTAGGAAGAACAGGCTATAATTTATACTGTTTCCCTAATGTCTTTTCCAGTTTATAGTTTCTTTTAACTTGCCTTTATTCTTACCTCAACGATTATGTAGTTAAATGTATGACTTTATAAAGCTAATTCTGACTGCTTTGCTTTGTGTGTATTCCAAGGGGACAAGGATGGCAGTAAGGAGTCAAGTTAGGAGGCTGTTACTTCTCTACTAGAGAAACAATGGTGGCTTGAATTAACATGACAATAGTGGAAATAAGGTTTTAGATTCAGTATATATTTTAAAGGTACAGCCAACAAAATATGCTAATGGATATTGGTTACGGAGGTGGAGAAGAGTTGAGGATGAAGCCACTATTTCTGATTTGAGCAACTTAAAGATGGAGTTGCCCTTAACTGATGCCATGGACACACAGGTTTAGGATGAGACTTCCAAAGGAAGATGGTAAATAGGCAATTTGGATTATTAGGTCTGGGGAGAACTCTGGGCTGCAGATATGAATTTGGAAGCAGTGAATATACAAATATCGAAAATCATAAGACTAGAAAACCCAAAGGGAATAAATGTAGGTAGGAAACAAGAGAAAAAGAAAAATTGAATCATAGGGAAATGGGAAGAAAGCAATCAAAAAAGATGAAAAGAGAATTACCTTTATGGTCAGAGAGAAACAAAATCCCTAAAGTGAAGAGATAATTCAAGAAATGAATGACTACAACATGCTACCTATATTAGCAATGAATTTGAGTGAAAGGAGAGCTGAGAATAGTTCATTTAATTTAGTTATATGAATGACCTGACTTTTACAATATTTATTTTGGCAGAGTGATGAGGTGAAAGAAAAAATCGGGATGTGATGAGGTTTAGAAAAGAACAGATATTGCAACATATTATATGCTAATGAGAATGATGTGGTAAATAAATCACATTAATGGTACAGAGGAAAGCAGAGAAGTGTTGAAGTGATGTCCTTGAGTTGATGAGATAACATTTAGTTTATCCCAATTGTGTTGCTTGGCATTGGATAGGAATATAAGGTCAACATGATTATGTTTATTTCAATCTTACTCGTCTGTCCGGTTATAAGAGTAGACTAATCAGATAATCGAATTGAACTAGGATATAGGCATTTCCAGGCAATCATAACTGGGAAAATGGGAGGTATTGCAGTGGAGGCTAAATGCAAGGGATGGTGGCTCATGAGATTTAAGCTGGCTAAGGGTGGAAGTCAGTACATGAAGGAATAAGAGACAGTGGGCATGTGCTAAGTTCAATGGCTATAGGTTGTAGGAAGAAATAGTAATTGTTGAATCTGGGGAATTAATACGAGGACCTTGAACAAGAGGAGGTGGTAATGTTTGGAGAGTAGGAGGCTTGAAATGAAGAAATGGAGAAACAGTTTCCAATGGAGAAAATAAAATAATTGATTAATAAAGGCTATTGGGTGTGGTGTACTGGGGATAGAGAACGATCCAATTAAACTTTTCTTTATAAATTAAAAAAAAAAAAGGAGGTTAAGGAACTGAGGACCAAGATTTTGGAAGGATTGTCTATGTGACTATCAAAATCACACAAAAACTTAGACGGGGTACTGTTGGAGAGAGTAAAACTGATGCAAGAATGAAAATCTCCAAGGAATTGGTAGAGATTTTACATCAGCATGCAAATGATAACAAATTGTTACTTTATAAATTTGCTTTTACATAACTTCAGTTTCTATCTAAAATGTAATCTGTATTAGAGTTTAATAAAAGCTTTTTTTTAAAAAAAAAAGATCTAACACTAAAAAAAATCTAAAGTGATTTAAAACTGAATTTCCTTTCTAAAATTCTGTTTCTAAAAAATATAGGTGTTTGCTTTTAACATTCTTAGATAATAGAACATAGCATTAAAAAAAATATTACGCTGCTTATCTTCCATCTTGTACTTTTTCATCAGTGTATATCTTTCCTTATAATAAATCATTTGGGACTATTTAGTGTTCAATTATTTATTTTTAAAAAATCTTTTATCAAAGTTGATTTCTGGTCCAAACTGACACTGTTGACTGCAGTGGGAGTAGGTTTGATAAGATTGCTCTAAAGATATCCAAACACATCACATAGACTCAAGGATTTAGTTTTGACCTGCTCAATGTGCTTTTCCTTTAGGGAAAAAAAAAAAAAAAAAAAAAAAAAAATCTAACACAACTTGTTTTCATTCAGAAAAAGGTATGAGCTAGAAACTTATTTTAAAAACCATATCTGCTAAACTTGTGTGCATAAAGTAAATAAATTTTACTTTAAATTTTGGGAGAAGATTATGTATTTTTAAAATATCACAAAAGTACTCATGCTGACATTCAGGTTTTATATACACTGACTGCCATTTATTTTAATCAAGCAGCGGCCTCCACTATGTCAATCTTGGCTGTCATGAAGCAGAAAAATACTGCCTGAACAGACTCTAGAGAATTTCTATAATGGCACTTAATTCAGTAAAGAACAACTCATAATTATATAACACATGGGTGGGACAATCCACTTGAAAATAAGTTTAGTATAAATCAATGTTAGTATTGAATAGAAGGATATTTTCATTTTCCAGTCAAAACTATCTTGATTCAAAATGTAGCTTATTTTTTAATGTGGTATATGGATAGACAAAACCTGGTCTATACGAAGAAAGTGATGTTAAGAATATTTTCCGAATTCTGATTTAAAGAGGAAACAACCAAAAATAAAAATGACATAGTTTAACAACAAAAGAGGTCCACATTCTTACAAATATATTGTTCAGAATTCCCAGTACTGGTTGTCAGTTACATGTAGGTATTGAAAGCATGGAGCTGCTAAACTCCTTAGCAGGATATATTATTTATCATCCACACACACACACACACACACACACACACACACACACACAGAGAGAGAGAGAGAGAGAGAGAGAGAAGCCCGGAACACTTTTAGATATCAGTTAGAAGGTACCCAGCAATTTTTTTCTCCATGCAATATTCAAAACATTTACCACCTGTACCCCATACATTTGGCAAGTTAACTTTATTTATCTCTCTTATTCTTAAACAAATTATGGGATCAGGAATTATTCTTAGATTTTTGTATTCCCACAGAGATGAGAGGAGTACCCTGTACTTTGACAGCTCTTAATAATCGTTACATACACCTAGGAGACAAACGCATGTCTAATTTGTAGAGACTCAGAAACAGTAAGATTTTTATACTGTAAGGTTTTTATACCATGAAACCTCAGAATGATTATTACTGATGAATTTATTTCTAATAAAGTATATACATCATATTGAGAGAAAAATAGCATTTGACAATAGACTGTGAATAGATAAGAAAGTTTAGCTATTTGGTTCTAGACAAAATCTTGTTCTATTTTCTATTTTTAAAATATGAGGTCTTAAAGACAAAAATTGTTTTGCTATGAGGTTTTGCAACTACATTGTCCTAAAACCATTTGGAGAGGGTTTATTATAAAATGTTTATCTCATTATTCTTATTCCTTTTAATTCACTGTGTAGACTATGAAGACAAAATGAACAATCTATTTCAATTAGCTTTAGAAATAGAAAAAAAAAATGCCAAAGGATGAAGAAAAAGAGTCTTTGCTGTATTCTCTGTTGCACTGTCAGAAAATGGCTCAAAGAGACAACAGAAAGAGGCCAGAAGTACTTGTGGTCTGCATAAGGCAGAGCAGGGTTTCAGTCTATCTCCACCATTTTCTAGCTAACAAGGAAGTGCTTAGAAAGTCATTAGCTGCACCTCAAATATTAAGTACACAGTAAGTTTAGATATTAATGTTTTTGATTTCTGATACAATGTACAAAATGCCTTTGTTTTTTGATAACTGTTCTCTATATTAGGATGTGTCAAAAGCATTTGTTTTTTTATTGTTAGCACAACAAAATTCTATGTAATTATCAGAAGCACTATTGAAATCACTTCAAACTCTACTTTTCAAAAGTTCTCCTCTGATCCCAACTCCCTCAACAAGTGTTCTGGCCAGTACGACATCAGCTCAGCTCTACCGTTGGTAGTCTACTATTTGGAACAGACTTCCAGCACCTTGTATTTCATTAACTCTTGTTGAATCTCAGAAAAAAAAAAAAAAAAATTATCTTCTTACTTGCTTATATATTTTAACTCTTCTTGGCTAGGCAGTTTAACTTTGTAACTTAACATTATAATTTGTTTTAGCCTTCAGGTTTTCTAATACCATTATAAATATCCTATTAATTGTATCCCTCAGATCATTATATGTTTAATATAGGTGTAAGAAATTTGCCTTACTTTACTTGCATGAATGACTTTTAAACAAATTTTACTTCCTAATGCAACTCAGCTCAATCAACCCTTTTAGAATAGCTGAAAATATTTGCAAAATATTAAAGACAACATTAAGACATTTGTCTTAGAGAATGCAACAAAGAAGATGGAGATGTGAAACTAAGATAAAGTGTAAAAAGAATTAGTTTTGAAATTAGATTTGGAAGGGAAACTAATAAGCTAGCTAATCACTTACCTGACAACCACTTATAATATTCTGCTCTGTTCAAGTTGCTGTATAAAAAAAGGGTTGAAGTCTCCAAGAATTTTATAATCTACTAATATATATAAATGGAATATGATTTATAAGGTATAATAATTTCCCAGAAGAATAATAGTAGAAGTCTCACACCTCCTAATTTCAAAACTTGGGACAAAACTACAGGAATCAAAACTGGGGTAATGGCATAATGACAGATATACAGACCAATGCTATCAGAGAGCTCAGAAATAAACTCACGTATACAATCAAATGATTTTCAACAAGTTTGTCAAGACCACTCAATGGGAAAATGGCAGTCTTTTCAACAAACTGTGTTGGGAAAAGTAGATAGCTTCATGTGAAAAAAACAAGTTGGACCTTTGCCTTATACCATATGAAAAATTAATACCAATGGATCAAATATCTAAATATGAGCCAAAACTACAAAAATCTTAGGAGAAAACATAAGGGAAAAACTTCATGGCATTAGATTTGAAAGTGACATCTTTGATGTGAAACCAGAAGCACAGGCAAGAAGAAAATTAAAAAAAAATTTTTGGACGTTAGACATTTGATGTAGTTTGCATATTTGTTCCCACCAAAATCTCATGTTGAATTGTAATGCCCAGTGCTGGGGGTGGGGCCTGGTGGGGGGTGTTTGAATCATGGGAGTGGATCTTTCATGGTTTGGTACTGTCTTCTTCATGACAGTAAGTTTTCACAAGATATGGTAATTAAAAAGTGTGGCACTGCTCTACCCCTTTCTCTCCTGCTTGTTCCTGCTTTTGCCATGTGATGTACCTGTTCCCCCTTTACCCTCTACCATGATTGTAAGCCTCCTGAGGCCTCCCTAGAAGCCAAGCAAATGCCAGCACCATGCTTCCCACACAGCCAGCAGAACCGTGAGCCACCTAAACCTCATTTTTTAAATAAATTACCCAGTCTCAGGTATTCCTTTTTTTCCTTTTCTTTTCTTTTCTTTTTTTTTTTTTTTGAGACAGGATCTCATTTTGTCACCCTAGTGATCAAATGATCAAGTGATCCAGTGATCCTCCTCCCTCAGTTCCCCAAGTAGCTAGGACTGTACTTTTGTAGAGACAGTATCTTGTCATGTTGCCCAAGCTAGTCTTGAAGTTAGTCTTGAACTCCTGGGCTCAAGTGATCCATCAACCTTGGCCTCCCAAAGTTCTGGGATTACAGACATGAGCCTCTATGCCCAGCTTCAGGTGGTGGTGGTGGTGGTTATTGGTTGTTTTTTGTTTGTTTGTTTTGTTTTTGAGACAGAGTTCTCGCTCTATCGTCCAAGCTGGAGTGGTGCAGTGACTCGGCTCACTGCAACCTCTGCCTCCTGGGTTCAAGTGATTCTCATGCCACAGCCTCCTGAATAGCTATGCAAGAATGACCTAATGCATGTCTCTGGACAAGATGTGCCAGTGGTCAATAAGCACACAAAAAATACTCAACATCACTAATCATTAGAGAAAGACAGTTAAAAACATGAGATAACCTCACACATGTATACAGCAATTATCAAAAACTAAGAGATACGTATTGGTGAAGATGTAAAGGGAACCCTTTTACACTGTTGATGAGAATGTAAATTAGTACAGCCTATGAAAAGACAGTATGGAAGTGTCTCAAAAAATTAGAAATAGAGCTACCATATGATCCGGCAATCCAGCTACTGGTTATATATCCAAAGAAAATGAAGTCAGTGTATCAAAAATATATCTACACTTTCACATTTGCTACAGCTTTATTCACAATAGCCAACATATGTAATTAACCTAAGTGTCCATCAATGGATAAATGGATAAAGAAAATGTATATATACACAATGTAATACAGTTCAGCCTTGAAAATGATGAAATCTTATCATTTGCCACAGTGTGGATGAAACTGGAGGAGGATGTTATGCTAAGTGAAATAAGTTAGGCACTGGAAGACAAATGCTGCATGATCTCATTTATATGTGGAATCTTAAAAAATCTAACTCACAGAAGCAGAGAAGAGAATGATGGTTACCTGGGACTGAGGGTGGGAAGATAATTGGTCAAAGAGTACAAAATTTCAGTTAGGAGGAATAAGTTCAACAAATATATTGTTTTACATACTGAACATAGATAATAACAATGTATTATATGCCAGAAAATTGCTAAATGAATACTACTAAAATTACTAATGAATTACTAAGTGAATAGACTTCAAGTGGAAAAAAATGTATAAGAGGTAATGCCTGTGTTAAGTAACTTGATTTAGACATTCCACAAAGTATAGGTGTATCCAAAAAGTTGTACACTATAAACATACAATTTTTGTTATTAAAATTATTTACTTAATAGTACAAAAATGACTGAATTTGACAAGGTTCAAGTGCAGAGAGCAGACATCCATTTCCTATACTGAGGACTTCTTCAATGAGAAACCGTCCTATTTTGTGTTGGCTTCCAATTTGTAACAACAAAACATTACCACATCATAAAGGGTAGGCAAAAGTGTTAACAGTCAATCCAAAATTTCAGACTTAAAAAAAATTCTAAAACATATTATGACAATAATCCTTGAAGTTATCTAAGTACAACGAACCAGAAATAAAAGGACAAATATTGTATAACTTAATTTAAATGAGATACAGAGTTTCAGCTTGAGAAGATGAAAAATTTCTGGGAATGAATTGTGGTGATGGTTGCCAGCAATGAGAATGTATTTAATGCCACTGAACGGTATACTTAAAAACAATGAAAATGGAGAATTCTGTTATGTACATTTTGCCACAATAAAAACATTTTAAAATTCATATTATAGACATGATTGAAAAATATGCACATAGAATATACTATATGCGATCTTATAAGTAGTCAGAAAAATGCAAATTAAAATAACCATGAGACTTATCCATTAAATTGGGATATGTATATATAGACACACATATATAAACACACACATATATACACACACACAAAGATTGATGACATTAAGTATCAGCATGGTGGATATAAATTCTCCTTTTGCTGAAGGAGGTGCTGCCTTTCAAACAGGACTCGTGTTAACCCTTAATATTAAAACTGTTGATAGCCCGACAGTGCAATTCTTGCTAACTGGCCTAGAAAATATTTGGACATGTGCATAAAGAGCCAAGAACAAAGACTTTTATGATAGCTTTGTTTTGCAGTGGGATTTTAATATGCTGGTGTTCATCACCATTTTAATGAATAAATAGTTGTAAATTCATATTATAGAATACTTACATTGTAGTAAAAAGCTACATGCACATACAAATATATGTGTAGAAAAAAGACATATTTTTCAGATACATAGTTAAGTGATGAAAGTTTCTGAAAAGTGCATAGATTAAAATATTGTATATATATAAAAATAATACCCACATCCAGTATGTAAGTTTGTAAAAGCAAAATCAACATATGAACAATAAACACTTTTGGAAATCATATAAGGAATTTTTTTTTCACTTCAAATTTGAGAAAAGTCGAATATTTTCAAATATCAGATAAATACTCAAATTTACTTTCTATAGCATTTTTAAGGCTTAATTATGGGAGTAAGGCAAGTTGAGTACATAAACTCATGGCAGTGTAGCTAAAGTCATCATCGCTTTTAAAATACTAATTTATTAAATGAATATGCACTTGGGAATAATGTAAAAAATAACATCACATATAACATTAATTGAGAAATATTAATTATTTTATTCTTTCCTCATTTCAAATAATAGTTCAAGAAAGTCTTACCTATGTTTTTGTTATCATGGTCTTTTATTATCATAAAATTACATTTTCTGCCTCCTATGTACTTTCTTGAGCACCTCATCTTCACTGCTATTCAAGTTATTTAAAATATGTCATTTAAAGTCTATACATGCTACTGTTCCTAGTTTTTTTAATGACATAAATATTCATTTGCAAAATATATGTACTGGTGTTGTTTGTTTTTTTGCTCACTTGTTTTTGCCCTGGAGGTTAATTTTCATGATCCTTAAGTGGTTCAGTATATCCAGTTAACGTGTTACACATAAATGGATACAGCTGTCTCCTAAAAGGGCTGACAATAGCATTAGGCTTGCTGTTGCAAAAAAAAAAATAAATGTGAATTTTTGTGAAATTTGTGACACTTCCCTGGAAATCATGACCAAATCTGCATTAAATACATGTTTTTAACCAACTTTATCTGAAGATATCTAAATGTAGCAAAGATTTTCATTTGTTGACATTGTTTCAGACCAATGTGTCTTCTGTACACCGCATTTGGGTAAAAATATAATAATTGAGGTTATGTGTCAAAATATACAGCATTTTGAAGGGACTTGAATAGATGATGAGTTTAATTATTCAAGGGTAGTTCTGAAGAAAACACTGCTTTACATCCTGAAATACTTAGTAACTCTTTTTTATCTTACCACTAAGTTCCTCCATAAGAAACTTAGAGACAAGGTAAGTCCAGAGACAAGGTAATTTCAGTTCTTAAAATGAAAACACTTAGTAAAAATATATTTGCATTACCCTGTTTATAGTACTTTAACTTCCTACTATTACATAAGCTATGAAACTTCTTTCTATGATAAGTGCTTGTCAGAAGCTCATGAACATATAGCTGAACTACTAGATCAACTCAAAGTTCCCCTTAAACTCATGGCTTGGTCCTATCCCTCCAAGAGATACAAAAGAATTACAAAGAACAGCCTCACATTACTGGCACTTTCCTGATATGTTATGGCAAAAATACTTCTGCTGTTGGGGTTTCTATGTCATCTCATTTTCTCTTTATAGCAACTGTTCATTTTCCACTAATAATTACCATGAAAAGTTTAAAATCTGCCTAAAGTTTTGTTATTTGGTGTGAGGTATAGTTGTAATTTCTCTGACAAATATGTTCTGCAACATTAGTTGCATTTAATCTTTTGTGCATGTGTGTTTATTTCTCTATTTTAAATTTTCTATATGATATCAAATTCTAAATTTTTTATTCTGTAGATAGAAATGGTAATATTTATGCAAATCCTTCACAGCTTAAATTATTGGTTGATAAAGTTAGTGCCTTTTCAATAATCTTCTACCTCAAAAGAGTATTTGCTAACCTTACCTTGTTACCATCCAAGGGGCATATTTAAATCTATTTGTTACATTGCTAGAAAATATCTCTTGGAATTTTAGTAGGAACACGTTGTGTGCATAAATTTAAGAAACATATTTTGTTTGCTATACAATGCCAGCATTGGGACCACTGAGTTAAACCTCTATTAGCTTTTTCTTTTCTTTTTTTTTTTTTTTTTTTGAGACGGAGGCTCGCTTTGTTGCCCAGGCTGGAGTGCAGTGACATGATCTTGGCTCAATGCAAGCTCCCCCTCCCGGGTTGACGCCATTCTCTTGCCTCATCCTCCCGAGCAGCTGGGACTACAGGCACCCGCCACCACGCTCGGCTAATTTTTTGTATTTTTAGTAGAGACGGGGTTTCACCGTGTTAGCCAGGATGGTCTTGATCTCCTGATCTCATGATCCTCCCGCCTTGGCCTCCCAAAGTGTGGAATTACAGGCGTAAGCCACCACACCCGGCCTCTATTACTTTTTTTCAATGTTTTTCATCTCTATATAAATTGAAATGTTGTAAGAATTTTCATCTGACTCATTAAAGGACCAACCTGTCTGGGTAAGGATAGGAGACCTCGGTCAACCAGAGCTAGAAGAAAAATCCAAATATGTGCACACTTTTAGCTTATAGTTCAAACATTTTTACGGTAGTCATTACGAAAACTACTGTTAATACATAAGTAAACAGCATTCACAAGTGAAATACATATAAGTTCCCTTAGAACTATGCTATTTTAACTGCTAAGCCATACCTAAGTGATAGCTTTCAAAAGAAATTACAACCAAAATAAAAGAATAAGGTTAGCTAGCATAGCGTGGAGGATGTTAATGGTTGAGAGCATCTCAGAACTTGTTTGTTTTTGAATCTATATCAGCTCCCCAGTAAATCTGAGATTAAGCAAATATTTTGGTGATTGATACTCATTTTAGGTGAAGAAAACCCTGGATGGGGATTGAGATGATGGAGCTGTTTTCCTAGGTCATCATCTTGACCAGTGTCAGGTTATTACTATCCTCATCTTGACCACATAAAAAACAGAGATGATGATTACAACTGTGACCAATCTGCATTTGAGGCCTTAGGCAAGTGAACCCAAATTTGAACTCGATCAGAAGTAACAGTGGTAAAATTGCTCGTTCTATCATATTTATACTCATATTAGTACAGGTTTTACTTTTTTTTTAATCTATGAGATCCAGCCAGCTTAATAAAGCCTCAGATCTTAGGAAAATATCCCATGTAGCTACAAACTGCGTGAAGCCATTGGTATAAGTACAATTATTCTGATCTTCTGGGAAGCACGTTGATGAAACTAAGAAAAGGTCTTTTGAAAGACCCAGCGGACTGCTGCCAGGCAGTAGTTACATTGTCCATAGCGTAAGGCACAGTAAAAAAAAAAAAAAAAAAAAATCTTCCCAGGACATCTCTACTCTCTTCAATTTTAAAATGGCTTTCAAGTTTCCTGTTCAATGTGCTGATCTGGAAGCCTAGAATGAAGGAGAAAGGGAAAGAAGAGTTAGACTATAAAGTTGGTAATACATTAGTTAATTCTTTTATGGAACATTTTGAAGCACAGGCTATTAAATCACCTCTTTCTGTTCAGTTAGCTTTTGAGCCTGATAAGCATCAAAGCTCAGATGGAAAATTGACATCCAAAGAGACTGACATATAAGCACACAGTTTAAAAATTCAGCAAAAGAAGTAGCGTTATACCTAAGATCTTTCTCATAGTTATTCTGAGACTCTAGCTAGTCTCTATGATGTTGTAATAAAACTGAAAATAACAAAAAAAAAAAAAAAAAAAAACCAGGATGGAATCAGGTTTCATGAAGTGACTGAAGTGGCCTTTGAAGATTTTAAAACAACTACAGAAAGTATTCTTTTTCTCTGTCCATGGCAGTAGCAGATTACAGGCTCATTTCCATACCATTCTGAGACTCTCCATGATGACCCCACCCTCATACCCTATATTCAAAAATATTGATCTGTTCAATTTTCAAATGGGATCCACAGCCAGTGCAGGAGGATGTGGGAGAAGCCCTGCCTTGATGAGGGAAAGAGTGTTGAATGAATAGCCCATGACTGGATATCAGTTGAACTACCGACCTTACAGTTGATGTAGCTTTCAAAAGTGCTTAACTTAGTAGTGGAGAATAGTTTACCCCCTGTGAAATCAGGATCAATACTTATTAAATACTTTATGAACTCTATTCATTTCTAAAACATCCACTTGTCTGCCTTTCCTGTCACGTTCTGAATTAATTAGATGTGTGATACAATTCTTACCTTTTATATGACGTTGCTTGTATGCTGAAAAGTAAAAGGCAAAATACTGAGGATTGTGAGATGGTCTTTTTGTTTTTCTTAACTGTCTTGTCTCCCTTTTCGAAGATATTTATTATAACACCTTCTTAGACAATAATTTTCCACTTCTTCCCTTAAAAATATGTAGGCCTAAATCCACAAGCAAAATATTAAATGCTTGTTATTTACTTTCTTCCCAGTTCTTTGGAAAAAAAGTGAGGTGATCTCTGTAAACAGAAATTAATTCTCCTTCGTAAGTACTTTATTGATAGCCTGGGATGAATGTAGCAAAAGATAGGGTGTCCAAATAATTACAAATATATTTATTAAAATGATTTTGAGGTTTTGTTTATCTTTATTTCTTTCATTTCTAGAAAATAATTCAAAATATAAAATCTAGAAAATAACATCATATGCAGTCTTATCCTTGAAAAATAATGTGTTCATAATTAGGTTGCATGCAGAATTTTCTGATTTTTTAATGTAATATCTTGTGCTCTTAAAGTTAATTGTTCCATCTTGAAAATATTTGGTTCTAATTTTGAAACAATTGTCTCCCCTTTATTTGTAAGAAAACAGTGTTGAGTGTTGGTTTTATTTTTGCCAATAGTAAGATGAGCTTTCTTAAAGGGTGATAGTGGTTGACTTAACTGTCCATTTGAAAAAATACTTCAGCCATTATATTTGACTGAAATAGACTTATTAAAAGCATTTTTCTAAAGCAAAGGTTTTTTTAAAGTAGTAACATGAATATTAACAATAATTATTTTATATTCTATAGTAATTTCAAAGGTCTGATCTGTTACAGCTGTCTTAATCCCCACTTGCTTATAAAGCAGGCATTTTTAATATTTCTAAAATTGGGAAAATTGATACAAGAAGAAAATAAGTGAGTTCCCAAGGCTTTAAAATCAATAAATGCCCAATGTTAAACCAGAGTTCCCTTGAAAGTTAAGCCTGAGAGTATGCATATATGCTCAGGCTAAGATAGATATTTGAAGTGTTTGAAATAACCAAACATAAAAATGCATTTCCTTAAGAGAAAGAAAGGTCAATTTGTAGAAAAATAAGGATATTATGGAAATTCAACAGAATTAAAGCAATGTGAATATGGAGAAATAGAGGAACAACTCATGGTTTTGAGTTGGGAGTGAATGTAATTGAAATGTCAAATGAAATGATAACTTTAGTAAGAATTATTCAAGTTTAATCATAGGGTGAAAAAGATTGAGTGAAAATGCTTGATAAGAAATTATTTGAATTTTGTCCTTCGCTGTATTTACTTATGTCCCTGTTCTATATCTACCAATCTAACATCAAATCTTTCCACAAATTCATTCCTTCCTTTCGATTATATGTCCTATGACTGTATCGCTTTCTAAAATGTACAGCTTGCTCATTCATAGTTACATAAAGTTTGTTCAATATTTTCCCTAGACCTGAGATGCCCACTTTCTCCTTCAATGACTAAATCAAAGAAATATTTCCAATGCTCTGAATGCAAACAATTTTCTTCTGTGTAGCTCTTTAGTCATTGTCATCCCCAAATAACCCCCACCTTCTATGAACTGCCATAGAATGATAACAGCTCTTTCCTAAACGTTTATTATGTGCCAAGATCCTTTCAAAGCATTTTGCTTGTATTATCTCCTTTAATGCTTGGTGAAAACCTATAAGCTAGGTAAGGGTTTGATCCTCATTTTAAAGATAAGTAAACGGAGGCCAGAGATTTAAAATAAATTTCTGAAGATTGTGCACTAAGTGGCAGAGCTCACATCACTTGGCCCATAACTGCTTTTTAAAATGTTTGCCCCTTTTTATGCTCATAGACACTTAATGAACATTTCTTTCTTCCCAAAGAGGTATAAATTTCTGGAGGCCAAAAGCATAACTTGGATATCTTTCTGTTGGCCATAATACTTAACAGAGCTGTAGAACATAGTAGGAGCTTAGTAAAACTTCAGGGAGAACAATTAGTAAGTTTTCAATATGAAGAACTCTGTTAAGGCTTCTGGAGGAGTTAGAAAAAATACAAGCCCATAGTGATGTGGAACATTCAAATCTAATTTAATTATGGTCTTTATATGAAGGAGAAAAAATGCATGTGACAGCTGTGATATTCATAAAACCTTTGTTAAAAATTCATTTCTTATGTCTCAATTTCTCTGTTTACACTGAATCTTTTTGTTTGTTTGTTTTCATGATTTTTTTAAATTCCGAAAAAGCTATTTTCACCCAAGTTTGTTTCATTGATATGATTTTAGTAGCTCCTATCTGAAACCATCGTCAGGAAACATGTTTTTTCTCTTTGGCTATTTCAAAAAAGAGAAATACTTAATATCAGTATGAATAACACATGTGCTCATTGCAGCATAATGTTGGTTCAATCTGTGCTTGATACAGTTATAAATAAGTCTTTGAAAGCATTTTTCTGTATTTTAAATAAAGGCTATAGAAAGCCACAAGAAGGATCTAGTCTTGTTAATATCACAAGCTGTTTCCCCACCTGCACTCAGAGCAGCTTTAGTACAGCAGCTGTCTGGGTTCGTGTTGGCACATCACTGTCTGCACAGGAACCCCATGGTTTACACAGAAAATGAATAGGCCACAGTTCCAATGGGGGTCTTTAATAATCCTTCCTCTAATGCTACCATGTGTGAGCATTGGGCTTTGAAGGGGTGTGAGGTGTGAAGTTTCAGGAGGATTATTTAAAGCCACTCAATTTCGAAAGGTAGAAAAGAGCATTACAAAAACCAGAGAGTGCCTTTGCATTCCTCCTGCATGTTGATCAAATGCAGCTTATGTTGATATTAGAGCTTCATGTCCAGCATGTAATGGCAAGTGAAGGGATTGGTATAATTAGGTGATTCACTCCATTCAGCCCTCTTTAACATGGACAAACAAAACCTAGCATAGATGTTTCATTGATTTTATTTACCAAATATTAGCTGTGAAAATATTAACCTAATGAGAACAAATATCTATCCTGTAGTACCTATGGATATTAAATCCAGGGAGGAAGAAATTTATACATTGAACTTGCCTATGTGTAATTGGGTGGCCCTTGGACATTTAAAATAAAGCAATTTTTTTTTTTTCTTTTTCTACATAGACTTCTAAAAGTATCATCCATGGCAGTTAATCAATCATGGTTTTTTAGGCCATGTAAATAAATTTCTTGTTCAAACTGAGAACTTTATTCCAATAACTCTTACTTCTCTTAAGGCACTTTAAAGAAATCAAACTCCATTTTGTGACTATTCTGAGCAGTTTTTGGAGACCACAGTATAACAGAGGTGGGGTGATTTAATCACTTGGAGACATACTGTGCACAACTACAGAATCAAAATATTAGGGCCTCAGCCACCTACTGCCTCACATCTAGACTTAATTTCAAAGGATCTTTAAGCATTGGGAATGCCCAGCATTGAGAAACTATCTCCAGTGTTACAGGAAAAAGCAAGTGAAGAGACTATCTATTCAATCTAATACGCATTTCCTCTGTAGATCAGGCAAACAGAAGCTGAATGCTATAGGTCTTGGACCAAAGGATTCTCACTCAATTAAAGATGATGGACATCTAGACAGGCGAGCAGACTTGCAGACAGAGCTACAGAGGCATCTTAGAGGAGAGAGAGATTAACTTTCTCAGGAGTTCAAAGTGGAAAGGCCTATGAGCAGGTAACATCTCAACATAGGGCTTAGATGAGCAACACGAACTTTTCGAGGTGGCTGAAAGGGCACACTAAACAGTACTTGCAAGATATCATTGTAGGCTGAATGGGACTTGGTATTGCTGGACCTCAAAATAAATTGGGAAAGGATAGAAACCCTCAGAAGATGAGTCTGCAAAATAGAGGCCAGATCATAAAGAATATTTTATTTCTCCTTAAGATTCTCAGCCTAAAGAATGGCTGATACGGAATAAGCCAAAGGTTGGAATGTTTACAGGCCTGAAGAAGGGCAGTCAGTCAGAAAAATTTTGCTAGCGGGAAGTGGGATGGTGAGGGAAATGACAGGAAGTATGTAATGGGAGGGGCGAAAGAGGAGACATTTAGGAGGTGGATTTGTGAGGGTTTATTGAAGTAATGGAGTGAGAGGAAAGTGGGTGCCTTTCAGGTTATTTATTTTTATTTTTTATTTTTTATTTTTTTGGTGGGGACGGTGTGGGCGGGAGATGGAGTCTCGCTCTGTCACCCAGGCTGGAGTGCAGTGACATGATCTCGGCTCACTGCAATCTCCATCTCCCAGGTTCAAGCAACTGTCCTGCCTCAGAGTCCAGAGTCACTGGCACTACTGGCACACAATGCCACACCTGGCTAATTATTTGTATTTTAGTAGTGACGGGGTTTCACCATGTTGCTCAGGCTGTTCTTGAACTCCTGAGCTCAGGCAATCCGCCGGCCTTGGTCTCCCAAAGTGCTAGGATTTCAGCCGTGAGCCATCGCACCTGGCCTTTTTCAGGTCTCTGAATTGGTAAAATTTTTTAAAGTCCTTTTTTAATAAGATTCACAGAATGTTACCCCTCTTAAGTTATGACAGACAATGGTGACTTCTCTGTCCACTGCTCTGAATATTTCTAACCCCTAAAACATTCTGATTTTATGCAACAGGATATACAACCTACAGCCTGTAGGGTGGAACAGCCAATGACTGGTTCCAATAGAGCTTGACAGATATTTTGTGCCTGTCATTGCTTTATGACACAGTTTCAAGCCACAGACTAAAGATGATTGTAGCTACCACTGTCCTCCTTACGGTTAAAACAGCTCACACAGTATTTTGCCCTAATATTGTCAAGAAGCACAATTCTTTTCCCAGAAAACTGCTCTAATTGGATTCGGTGGACCTTGACTGGCTTGTCACTAGTATGTTCAAGGTGAAGGTGAAATCTTTGAGGAGCTTGTTCCTGAAAATAAGAGCTGAATATCTCTGATGAAGACTATTAAAAATACATATCTTTATGCAATTATTTTCATATTACTTTTCCATGATCTGTGTTTTATTATATGTGACAAATGACCAGGAAAAAGGAAAAGGTTGTGGGATTGATTTATACTCCAAATCCTGTATATATGCAGTTATATGTTTAAACATTTATTGACATATAATTGTAAAATTTGAAAAGAAAATATTTTTATTCTGATCTGTAAAAATTTCCCTATTTAACATTTTGTAACAGATGAGAAATTGCTGTTGATGTCACACTGCTTATGAGGACTCAGGCAGGTGTCCCAAGAAATCAACCCGTTGTAAGAGGATCCATAACAACTTTGTAAGGTAAATACTTTTCTTAAGCTTTCAAAATCTGGGCAAGACACAAAGTCAATGTTTAAAATAATTATTGTTGAATTTTCTTTATAAGAAGAATAAAGTTAATTCACATTTTTCAGCCCAGTTTCTTTGATTCATATTTGGCGATAGAACTATTACCATTTATGAGATTTTGTATCACATTTTATATAACATACACAAAATGCATATACATGTACATATATACGAATCTACACACGTTTACCACTAAATATTGAAAAGCATTATCGAAAGTCTTTATCTGCCTAGATTACCAAGTAGAAAGTGTGACCACTTTTTGAAATCATTTAAATATCTTGATGTCCCAGAGAGTAGAACCAGGATAGTCTAAAGTGTGCAAATATTAAATTGTGTGAAGCATTTTGGTTCTAAGTTTCAGTTAAGAGAGAGGTTATTTCACAGTTGGCCTACTTCCTACAGGAAACCACAGTGATGTTTTATTAAGTAATGGTATATAGTTTGTCTCTTCATTCATTTACCTGTAAGAATGTGGCAGGGAAAAACTTGAAACTTGGACTTAAAGAGTGACACGTACCAGGCATAAGAAACACAGCTCCCTTAAAGAGAAAGTAAACATTCCAGGAGGCAATCCTTTTGGAAAATGAGCCAATCAGAGCTGGTTCTGCTAAATGGAGAGGCTACAGAGTAGGCGCCCCTGACTTCTCAACTTCATATTAAAATATTCTGCCGTTCACCTTTCTTGAACTCAATTCCCTAACAAGCAAGCTGACATTAAATCTTCATTCTTTAGGAATTTTAATATTTGGAAACTGTATGAAGTAGGTCATCTAAAAATGTAAAAAGCAATCCTCAAGTTATGGCACTCTGACGCATATTGGTTTGGATAGAATTCTATTCTGTTTAATGAGTTGTTTGATGATCTCCCTCAAACTGAGAATATTTGAATTCTGAGATACTACACAGAAATATGACTGAAAAAGCAAACGATGATCTTCAAGTAGATCAACTTTCGAAAGTGTATCAATCACTGGCATTAAATTGTTTGTCTCTTTCTGAAGAAAGAGAAGGGACTGGATTTTTATAAGGTTTATATTTAGCCTCTTGGCTAACTGTGACACACCTGAAAATAACGGCATGTTGATGATATCTTACTGTGTTGTGTCTACTGTCCGAAAAACTCGTTCAGGAATGAATTGGGATAGTGATACACTAAAAAGGCTCAGGATGGGGTTTGGATAAGTGCTGCTCCTTTGAAAGAGTCCAGACTTTGTAAGAAAGTATTAAAATTCTGCATTGATAAGATAACTTTTGAAGCTTTAAATTGAACCTCATAAGGAATCTCTTTTAAATGATCTTCATTCCAGTTCCATGATTGGTGGGTACGAGTGAGGGAGGAGAACTTCTTTTCTTCCCTCAAACCTGAAAATTTTTCAATTTTTTTCTTGTAATTTCTGATTAATGGCACTCTTGATTTTGATTTATATTATCCTATTATTCATTATACGGGAGAAGAAGAAGTCACTTTTTTTTCCAATTTAATTTTAAAAATTAGGGCTAGCAGTGATGAAATTTAAAATCAAATTATCTTGTCAGAGTGACAGATAAATCTCTAGAGTTTCTAATGAGATTTTCCACTGGCAGGATGCTGAATTTCTCCCTTTCCCAGACTTCTTCATTCCAGGTTTTGACAGGGAGTGACAATGAGCATCTGTGTTTTGAAATATAGTGCCATTTGAGGTATTTTGGTCCTTATTTAGAAATTTGGGGGTGGTTTGCTTCTTTGTTCTAGGTTAAAGGGGAAAAAGACAAATGTCAAATGGGTACATCTTTTACTATGGAAAGCTGTAAGTAATTACCATATACCTAAATTTAATTGAATATAGTAGATTCACCAATTTCTACGCTTGCCTTTACATGTTACTATTCTTAAAGGAATTTTTACCAGAGAGATGGTGTAAATGTGACACGATATTCTTACTATGCTGCTATTTGACTTTTTCCCCCATGTTTTCATTATCCTAAATAAAACTTGAACTCTTAAGCACTTTCACAGTATTAGGTAGAACTCTATAATTCTATATGCAGTTAACAGTTCTGTCTTATGTAATCATGGAGTTAGAGATTCTGTTTCTAGTAGCTTAACAAAAAAAAAGAAACTATTCTTTGCTGATCTCAATCAAACGTGTAGCAAAATAATGATTCTTAAATGATATAATAGATGTGCACTTTATTCCTCTGCAAAAGAATATATCTAAGATAAGCAGTGTATTCAGTGATGCTACCCAAGTAACTGAATTGCCAATGAGTAGTTTAAAATGTCTTGTGGAAACAAAAAGAATACAGAAAAAATGATTAGTTATGACAGGATCCTCCATATTGAGATTGTCTTGGAGTACAAAGTATTGCGAAATGAGGTTGATTCTAGACTGAGCCTGCTCCCTAACTCTGACTAGACAAGGAGTTCATGAAATGTCTTAAATCTTCAGTTTCCTCACATGTACAAGAGGAAGCAATTTTTCTTGTACTTTTTTTTGTTAGCCAGCAGCTAGTCAAAAGCTACAGCTGTAATTTAGAACTTTGCTTCATTACATTTCCGTCTATGTATGTTGTTGTAATTTCTACATCAGAGGATATTAACCAATGAGTGCCCCCTGAGAAGCCTGCTTTGGTTACTTGATTATTATTTCAAAATGAGGAATGGTGAGTATGTTAGGTAGTAATTGAAGGAACAGATGATACTCAGAAAAAAAATGTGGCAAGACACCTATGTGTAGGCCCTGAAGAACTGCACATACTGTACATTAGCTAAGAGTCTTAATAAAAGAACAGAAGGAAGGGAAAATACAAAATGAAGAATGAATTACTTAAGATTAAATAGTTTCTATTACAGAAATAGGCTGCATGTAGAGCTAATGGCAGGCATTTTCTGCAGACAGATGGAATGCTCTCATCTCCCAATAGTATTGATATGAAGTCTCTGTTAAGATTCATTTTTCCTGAAACATTTGCATATAAATATAAACATCATTACTAGGGGCTAATTGCCCTGTAGGAACTAAAATGTGGGAATTAGCATCTTTAGTTGCTTTTATTATTATTTTTTAAAGTATCTCTAACACGCATCATATTTGGTACTGCATGGCTGCAACAGATAATTACCACCATTAAGAATCTCAAACGCAAAATCAAAACCATTTGGAATGGCTTCCAGGGCAACCCAGCACAGTGAGTAGCCACCAAAATGAGTATATGAGGTTTGTGTTCATGCATATTTATAAGGGTACTTAATTCGACATTCATAGTAGGGGGCTTTTGAAAGCTTGTCAAAAGAGCAGTCCCAAAACAAGACCAAACATCAAAGGTAAGAAGATACAGTACATCTCGCTCCCACACACATACAAATACTGCTTGCAGGAGGCAATGAATAACACCAAAGGAATTATTTATTCTAACTACTCAGAAGAGACGGTAATTTCTACGAAGATGTAAACCACAAGCCTTTGCCTTTATCATTCATCTTATTGATCAGAAAGGTCAAGAGTATAAGTTATTCAAAGGATGGATCATAGGCAACAATTCTGGATAAATGGACATGTAGATTTGTGTGATTAATGCCTCTTGCTTGTGCAGAATAGGAGGAAGAGTTTGAAGGCATGTCCTAAGGACAGAAAAAAGGAAAGTCTTTGAAAGAACACCAACATGGCCGAGACGCTGACTACAGCTGAAACACTGCCCATTTTGTGGGTGGGTCTGTGTGTTCAGTATGTAGGTGCTGCCTTGCTCAAGTGTTGTGTTCAGAGGCGATCTTGCTGACACTTATGCTTTTCAAAACCATTTCCATGACATTCAGCAAATGTTTGTTCTGGTGGAACAAATCTGTTAAATTATAGATTAGAAACAGTACAAAGAAACCTTTACAAATGTTTCAGTTTCAGTTTTGCACAAAGCAAACAGCATTATATTTAAATGCAACACTCCTTGTTAGAATAAAACATCTACATAACAGGGTACTATGCTCGATTTATAATTCTCTTCTCCACTTTGCTTTGGGGGCAGAGATGCCTGAAGTTCTGAAAGCTGCAGTATTGAGGATCACCTCTTATCAATTCCTTTCAAAAGTCCACATCTAGAATCCACTTCTGCTTTCTTGCCATTTCCCTGTCTTTCCGAGTTTTCTTTCCTTAGTTTCCTTCCCTACCCCCTTGACTCTCCATTGTTGCTAGGAATGGTCTAAATGCAAAATAGTGACACTTTTCCTATAATGGTGATCCCACATTATTTAATGGGCATTTAGTTCTATAGAATCCCCTGTCAACACCTTCACTCATTATATTGAAAAAATATTGGAGAATGGCACATAGGTTTTTTTTTTTTTAATTTTGAGAATAATGTAATTTGTTGACTTTAAGATACAACTATATACTATATACGATCCAACTCTATATGTCAATATTTTAAATAAACATATCCTTACAAGACCAAAATAAACCACAGGCCGTGAGGTTGGTTTTCCCTTTTTCCTTTTTTTCTTTTTTTTTTTTTGTTTAAACAAATGTGCACAGTGATGTTTCAACAAGTAAGACAAGTGCCATGAATGTGAAGGCTGCAGTTTGCATTATACCGCATTTAGAACCCAGGGAAGGTGAATTAGACAAAGGGTGGTAGTCATTCTCATTAAACAATCAGGTAACTTCACGACAACTTGATTTGCAGCATGAAAAGTGTCCATTTAAGTTTCTTTTTTCTTGATGATCAGAGGTCTCACAGTGTCTCCAGTCTCTTCATTGTGTTTTGTGTGAGACCCATTACAGAATGGAAACTTTCTGGACCTCCAACAGTGGCAATATTATACAGCTTTATCTCCCAAATCCTCCATGTCAAAAGCATGTATTATCTTGGGGTTGTGTTTCTGGATGTGAAGGTTTATCATAGCTTTATTTCGATGATCTTTAACGTAAAACCTTTTGTAAGCTAGATAATCAGTTGCAGCTGTCCCGGCAGCAATGGTAGCTGCTGTGATTCATTCAACTCATCCGCTGGAACTGGTAATCAGACTCATGGCGCCCACACTTGCAAGGCATGTGCACTAGGATACTGAACACCAGCATAGTAGTTTTAAAAGCATTCTAGGGATGGATGCCAGGGCACTCCGACCTTACCACAGGCTTCAAGGGAGCTGCTTATGGTCATACTTTAGATCCATAACTCAAACATTAACTCATTTTATAAAGAACAGTAAAGTTTAGCTTAGTAATTCTTTGACTACTGAAGAAATGTTTACTTTTAGTGCTACAAGTTGTTTTATGACAATCATTATTTTTAAAATTGCCAAGAAGATTTTTTTTCTTTTCTTTTCTTTTGTATTTGTTTGTAGTTCTTAGTGACAATAATTAAATAAACAGATGATTTAGTTGAGGAAAGGTTTGTCAAAAAGATAACATTATCTACATTGCCAAAATATATCAACATGCCATAAAAGAGAAATACAACTTAAGTGACTAAGCATGCTTTAAAATGTATTTCATAATATATTCTAAATGTGTTGAAACATATTAAAAAGACATACATTGAACAACAGTACATACAAGCATATCCAGAGAGAGAATGAGCAGAAAACACAGAAACATAGACATGTGTGCATGCCTATGGAGACAATATGTGTTGAAGTAAGAAAATATCACAGACTGGGCGCGGTGGGTCACACTTGTGATCCCAGCACTTTGGGAGGCCAAGGCAGGCGGATCACTTGAGGTCAGGAGTTCAAGACCAGCCTGGCCAATATGGCAAAACCCTGTCTCTACTAAAAATACAAAAGAAAATTAGCTGGGCATGGTGATTGGGAGCCTGTAGTCCCACCTATTCTGGAGGCTGAGGAAAGGGAAAACACTTGAACATGGGAGGCGGAGCTTGCAGTGAGCCAAGATAGTGCCACTGCACTCCAGCCTGGGCAATAGAGTGAGACTCCATCTCAAAAGAAAGACAATATCACAAAGCTTTCACAAAATAATTACTAAATAAATGGAGTTATTGAGTGTTTTTTGGAGAGACAAAAACATAGATTCACTTTGACATCATATAACAAAATAAAATCAAGAGGGAGACAAGCTAAAATCATAGACTAAAGTAGTCAACTTAGAGTAAATGTAAAGCTAAAATCTTATAAGAATGAAAAGACAATTTAGATAATTACTTTTTGTGATCTTTGGACTTCTAGGCGTAAACAAACTTTTTAAGCATTCAAGCAACGGAGAAAAATCACCAAGGGAAAGATCAACATATTTGAATTAAAATGTATAAACATTTATACACCAAAAAGTAATCATTAGCGAAATTAAATGACAAATAAAATAAGAAAATACTTTTCTAAAATTCCAAAATTAAAGATAAATTTTAAAAGAACCAATGTCTTTTTCTTTAAGGGTCAACATGGTAAATAGATCTCAAAGCATGACAACTACAAAAGAATAATGAGCATATGAAAATAGTTTAACTTCAGTTACATAAGAGAGTGAAAATGAAAAATATTAAAGATTTCCTTTTTATGTTTTTGTGTGGGTTTTTATTTTTGCTTTGTAATATGGCAAATACATTAAAAGATGAAAATCCCTCCTTTGTGTAGTACAGACATAAGCAATCTCAGAGACAACTAGGGTGTATACAAATGAGTATCAAATTCCTGAAAAGCAGTTTTACTATCATAGAATGAGAGTTTGAAAATCTTATAGAAAACATGTTACTGGTTCAAAAATAAATGCATTATCTGCATAAATGATCAGAAATACAGAGAATTACTTATAAAAAATATGGCCATTACAACAAAAAATTAAATATTTTTACCTTAAGCATTTAAAAAAATGTTCCTATTATTAGATAAAAGAGCAGGAACAACACAAACTGGTATCTCTGTCTATGTACATTGATTAGAATTTGCCAGTCCCCAACCTTCATTTATAATCTGCCTTCAGCTTCCTAAGGTCTGTGTGTCACAGAGATTTTTTTTTTTTTTTTTTTTTTTGAGAGAAATGTCCATGTCCTCCAAACCATTCAATACAGGGGAAGACTAAAGGGCAACCAAGCTTTTTTGGCGGAAGATGATGGAGAAGACAGAGGAGCTTCAACCCCAGTTCACCTGGGAGCACTGCAACCTTAGCAATACAAAAGAAAGATACTTAGTGACTAATTACTGCATGCTTTTGTTCAGATAGTATTTATTTATGCCCTATGAGTAGCACAGTGAGGTACCTCAGTACAAACAGAATGATGAATCAAATTTGGACTAATCAAAAGCTTAGAGACTTGAATAGGAGATGCCTGTTTGTGTACATATGTGTGCATATTATTGGAAGTTCAGATTTTTTTTTTTTTTTCTTTTGTGACGGGGTCTCACTGTGTTGCCAAGGCTGGAGTGTGGTGGCACGGTCTCGGCTCACTGCAGCCTCTGCCTCCTGGGTTCAAGCAATTCTCCCACCTCAGCCTCCCAAGTAGCTGGGATTACAAGTGCCTGCCACAACGCCTGGTTAATTTTTGTATTTTTAGTAGAGACTGGGTTTCACCATGTTGACCAGGCTGGTCTCAAACTCCTCACCTTAGGTAATCCACCTGCCTCGGCCTCCCAAAGTGCTAGGATTACAGGCACGAGCCGCCGCACCCGGCTGGAAGTTCGGAATCTTAAGGAAGGAAATGCCTGACAATGTTGACTTGCTGGTCTTTTTTTGTTTTAACTGACTTTTTAAACTGGCTTCCTCAGGATCCATTGTAGTTAACATACATTTCTATTTCCACAGTTATTATTTTCACAGATAACATCACCATATTTACTTTTCTTCGGACAATCTTAATTTATTTGATTTACTGGTTTATTGTCTCCACACCAACCACCTAGTCACTTTTTGGAAAGCAAGAAACACAAGGTAGAGGACATGTTTATCTAGTTCACTGTCGAATACTCTCAATTCTTGGCACAGAGTGACTGTTCAATATATGTTTGTTGAATGATGGATGCTTGTTTTTGTTATAGACTAAACTGTCTTTTATGTATAGGTAGGATTTGTGCATAGAGAAAGGGAAAGAAGAAAATGGAAAAAGTAAGAACAAAGAAGGGAACTAGATGAGCAGAGGCAGAGGTGGCATTTGAACTTAAAGTTTTTGAAGGAAAAGAGGAAGGTGAGGTAGAAAATAAGTTTTACTGGGAGCCAGGCTCAGCTGGTGCTTTGGCATATTTTAATGATGCAGTTCTTGAGTCTTACAAGCATGAGTATCTTTAACTTTCTAAAATAATGTCAGATTATTTCTGAAAGTATTGGTGCCAATTTTCATTCTCATTTGCAGTATGCATATAAGAGCTATGTTTACACACAATCTAACCAGTGCTTGGTACTGTCATACTTTTTAATTTGTGGCAATATAATGGGCAAAAATAAAAAGTATATTGTTTTCATCTTAATTTGCATATCCTTCCTTATAGTTGTTTATAGTATAGAACTTCTTTTTGCCATTTTTTTTAATCCTCTGTATAATATCTGTTAATCATTTACCTATTTAAAATGTTGACTTGCTGGGCTTTTTTTTTGTTTGTTTTTTTGACTGACTTTGAATTTCTTTTATTTATTTATTTTTTTCAAGTACCTGTAGTTTTCAGTTTACTTTGGTAAATATATTCCAACATTGTGGCTTTTTATTCTTGAAGGGATCTTTTGAGGAACATAAGGTTTTGTGGCTGTCCCTACTTCTGTAGAGCTGTATTGTCTTAATATGCTTGATGTATTTTTTTGTATGATATTTTATCAGTTTTGTTTGAGAATCTCCTTCTCTAAGGTCATGAAGATATTCTCCTATAGTTTTTTTTTTTTTTTTTTTTTTTTTTTTTTTTTTTTTTTAATTTATTTATTATTATTAAACTTCAAGTTGTAGGGTACATGTGCACAACGTGCAGGTTTGCTACATATGTATACTTGTGCCATGTTGGTGTGCTGCACCCATCAACTCGTCATTTACATCAGGTATAACTCCCAATGCAATCCCTCCCCCCTCCCCCCTCCCCATGATAGGCCCCGGTGTGTGATGTTCCCCTTCCCGAGTCCAAGTGATCTCATTGTTCAGTTCCCACCTACGAGTGAGAACATGCGGTGTTTGGTTTTCTGTTCTTGTGATAGTTTGCTGAGAATGATGGTTTCCAGCTGCATCCATGTCCCTACAAAGGACACAAACTCATCCTTTTTTATGGCTGCATAGTATTCCATGGTGTATATGTGCCACATTTTCTTAATCCAATCTGTCACTGATGGACATTTGGGTTGATTCCAAGTCTTTGCTATTGTGAATAGTGCTGCAATAAACATACGTGTGCATGTGTCCTTATAGCAGCATAATTTATAATCCTTTGGGTATATACCCAGTAATGGGATGGCTGGGTCATATGGTACATCTAGTTCTAGATCCTTGAGGAATTGCCATACTGTTTTCCATAATGGTTGAACTAGTTTGCAATCCCACCAACAGTGTAAAAGTGTTCCTATTTCTCCACATCCTCTCCAGCACCTGTTGTTTCCTGACTTTTTAATGATTGCCATTCTAACTGGTGTGAGATGGTATCTCATTGTGGTTTTGATTTGCATTTCTCTGATGGCCAGTGATGATGAGCATTTTTTCATGTGTCTGTTGGCTGTATGAATGTCTTCTTTTGAGAAATGTCTGTTCATATCCTTTGCCCACTTTTTGATGGGGTTGTTTGTTTTTTTCTTGTAAATTTGTTTGAGTTCTTTGTAGGTTCTGGATATTAGCCCTTTGTCAGATGAGTAGATTGCAAAAATTTTTTCCCATTCTGTAGGTTGCCTGCTCACTCTGATGGTAGTTTCTTTTGCTGTGCAGAAGCTCTTTAGTTTGATGAGATCCCATTTGTCAATTTTGGCTTTTGCTGCCGTTGCTTTTGGTGTTTTAGACATGAAGTCTTTGCCCATGCCTATGTCCTGAATGGTACTACCTAGGTTTTCCTCTAGGATTTTTATGGTATTAGGTCTAACATTTAAGTCTCTAATCCATCTTGAATTAATTTTCGTATAAGGAGTAAGGAAAGGATCCAGTTTCAGCTTTCTACTTATGGCTAGCCAGTTTTCCCAGCACCATTTATTAAATAGGGAATCCTTTCCCCATTTCTTGTTTCTCTCAGGTTTGTCAAAGATCAGATGGCTGTAGATGTGTGGTATTATTTCTGAGGACTCTGTTCTGTTCCATTGGTCTATATCTCTGTTTTGGTACCAGTACCATGCTGTTTTGGTTACTGTAGCCTTGTAGTATAGTTTGAAGTCAGGTAGTGTGATGCCTCCAGCTTTGTTCTTTTGACTTAGGATTGTCTTGGAGATGCGGGCTCTTTTTTGGTTCCATATGAACTTTAAAGCAGTTTTTTCCAATTCTGTGAAGAAGCTCATTGGTAGCTTGATGGGGATGGCATTGAATCTATAAATTACCTTGGGCAGTATGGCCATTTTCACGATATTGATTCTTCCTATCCATGAGCATGGTATGTTCTTCCATTTGTTTGTGTCCTCTTTGATTTCACTGAGCAGTGGTTTGTAGTTCTCCTTGAAGAGGTCCTTTACATCCCTTGTAAGTTGGATTCCTAGGTATTTTATTCTCTTTGAAGCAATTGTGAATGGAAGTTCATTCCTGATTTGGCTCTCTGTTTGACTGTCACTGGTGTATAAGAATGCTTGTGATTTTTGCACATTAATTTTGTATCCTGAGACTTTGCTGAAGTTGCTGATCAGCTTAAGGAGATTTTGGGCTGAGACAATGGGGTTTTCTAAATATACAATCATGTCGTCTGCAAACAGGGACAATTTGACTTCTTCTTTTCCTAACTGAATCCCCTTGATTTCTTTCTCTTGCCTGATTGCCCTAGCCAGAACTTCCAACACTATGTTGAATAGGAGTGGTGAGAGAGGGCATCCCTGTCTTGTGCCAGTTTTCAAAGGGAATTTTTCCAGTTTTTGCCCATTCAGTATGATATTGGCTGTGGGTTTGTCATAAATAGCTCTTATTATTTTGAGGTACGTTCCATCAATACCGAATTTATTGAGCGTTTTTAGCATGAAGGGCTGTTGAATTTTGTCAAAAGCCTTTTCTGCATCTATTGAGATAATGATGTGGTTCTTGTCTTTGGTTCTGTTTATATGCTGGATTATGTTTATTGATTTGCGAATGTTGAACCAGCCTTGCATCCCAGGGATGAAGCCCACTTGATCATGGTGGATAAGCTTTTTGATGTGCTGCTGAATCCGGTTTGCCAGTATTTTATTGAGGATTTTTGCATCGATGTTTATCAGGGATATTGGTCTAAAATTCTCTTTTTTTGTTGTGTCTCTGCCAGGCTTTGGTATCAGGATGATGTTGGCCTCATAAAATGAGTTAGGGAGGATTCCCTCTTTTTCTATTGATTGGAATAGTTTCAGAAGGAATGGTACCAGCTCCTCCTTGTACCTCTGGTAGAATTCAGCTGTGAATCCATCTGGTCCTGGACTTTTTTTGGTTGGTAGGCTATTAATTATTGCCTCAATTTCAGAGCCTACTATTGGTCTATTCAGGGATTCAACTTCTTCCTGGTTTAGTCTTGGAAGAGTGTAAGTGTCCAGGAAATTATCCATTTCTTCTAGATTTTCCAGTTTATTTGCGTAGAGGTGTTTATAGTATTCTCTGATGGTAGTTTGTATTTCTGTGGGGTCGGTGGTGATATCCCCTTTATCATTTTTAATTGCGTCGATTTGATTCTTCTCTCTTTTCTTCTTTATTAGTCTTGCTAGTGGTCTGTCAATTTTGTTGATCTTTTCAAAAAACCAACTCCTGGATTCATTGATTTTTTGGAGGGTTTTTTGTGTCTCTATCTCCTTCAGTTCTGCTCTGATCTTAGTTATTTCTTGCCTTCTGCTAGCTTTCGAATGTGTTTGCTCTTGCTTCTCTAGTTCTTTTAATTGCGATGTTAGAGTGTCAATTTTAGATCTTTCCTGCTTTCGCTTGTGGGCATTTAGTGCTATAAATTTCCCTCTACACACTGCTTTAAATGTGTCCCAGAGATTCTGGTATGTTGTATCTTTGTTCTCATTGGTTTCAAAGAACATCTTTATTTCTGCCTTCATTTCGTTATGTACCCAGTAGTCATTCAGGAGCAGGTTGTTCAGTTTCCATGTAGTTGAGCGGTTTTGATTGAGTTTCTTAGTCCTGAGTTCTAATTTGATTGCACTGTGGTCTGAGAGACAGTTTGTTATAATTTCTGTTCTTGTACATTTGCTGAGGAGTGCTTTACTTCCAATTACGTGGTCAATTTTGGAGTAAGTACGATGTGGTGCTGAGAAGAATGTATATTCTGTTGATTTGGGGTGGAGAGTTCTATAGATGTCTATTAGGTCTGCTTGCTGCAGAGATGAGTTCAATTCCTGGATATCCTTGTTAACTTTCTGTCTCGTTGATCTGTCTAATGTTGACAGTGGAGTGTTGAAGTCTCCCATTATTATTGTATGGGAGTCTAAGTCTCTTTGTAAGTCTCTAAGGACTTGCTTTATGAATCTGGGTGCTCCTGTATTGGGTGCATATATATTTAGGATAGTTAGCTCTTCCTGTTGAATTGATCCCTTTACCATTATGTAATGGCCTTCTTTGTCTCTTTTGATCTTTGATGGTTTAAAGTCTGTTTTATCAGAGACTAGTATTGCAACCCCCGCTTTTTTGTGTTCTCCATTTGCTTGGTAAATCTTCCTCCATCCCTTTATTTTGAGCCTATGTATGTCTCTGCGTGTGAGATGGGTCTCCTGAATACAGCAGACTGATGGGTCTTGACTCTTTATCCAGTTTGCCAGTCTGTGTCTTTTAATTGGAGCATTTAGTCCATTTACATTTAAGGTTAAGATTGTTATGTGTGAACTTGATCCTGCCATTATGATATTAACTGGTTATTTTGCTCGTTAGTTGATGCAGTTTCTTCCTAGCCTTGATGGTCTTTACATTTTGGCATGTTTTTGCAATGGCTGGTACCGGTTGTTCCTTTCCATGTTTAGTGCTTCCTTCAGGGTCTCTTGTAAGGCAGGCCTAGTGGTGACAAAATCTCTAAGCATTTGCTTATCTGTAAAGGATTTTATTTCTCCTTCACTTATGAAACTTAGTTTGGCTGGATATAAAATTCTGGGTTTAAAATTCTTTTCTTTAAGAATGTTGAATATTGGCCCCCACTCTCTTCTGGCTTGAAGAGTTTCTGCCGAGAGATCTGCTGTTAGTCTGATGGGCTTCCCTTTGTGGGTAACCCGACCTTTCTCTCTGGCTGCCCTTAAGATTTTTTCCTTCATTTCAACTTTGGTGAATCTGGCAATTATGTGTCTTGGAGTTGCTCTTCTCGAGGAGTATCTTTGTGGCGTTCTCTGTATTTCCTGGATTTGAATGTTGGCCTGCCCTACTAGGTTGGGGAAGTTCTCCTGGATGATATCCTGAAGAGTGTTTTCCAACTTGGTTCCATTTTCCCCCTCACTTTCAGGCACCCCAATCAGACGTAGATTTGGTCTTTTTACATAATCCCATACTTCTTGCAGGCTTTGTTCATTTCTTTTTCTTCTTTTTTCTTTTGGTTTCTCTTCTCGCTTCATTTCATTCATTTGATCCTCCATCGCTGACATTCTTTCTTCCAGTTGATCGAGACGGTTACTGAAGCTTGTGCATTTGTCACGTATTTCTCGTGCCATGGTTTTCGTCTCTTTCATTTCGTTTGTGAGCTTCTCTGCATTAATTACTCTAGCCATCAATTCTTCCACTTTTTTTTCAAGATTTTTAGTTTCTTTGCGCTGGGTACGTAATTCCTCCTTTAGCTCTGAGAAATTTGATGGACTGAAGCCTTCTTCTCTCATCTCGTCGAAGTCATTCTCCGTCCAGCTTTGATCCGTTGCTGGCGATGAGCTGCGCTCCTTTGCCGGGGGAGATGCGCTCTTATTTTTTGAATTTCCAGCTTTTCTGCCCTGCTTTTTCCCCATCTTTGTGGTTTTATCTGCCTCTGGTCTTTGATGATGGTGATGTACTGATGGGGTTTTGGTGTAGGTGTCCTTCCTGTTTGATAGCTTTCCTTCTAACAGTCAGGATCCTCAGCTGTAGGTTGTAGCTGTAGGAGATTGCTTGAGGTCCACTCCAGACCCTGTTTGCCTGGGTATCAGCAGCAGAGGCTGCAGAAGATAGAATATTGCTGAACAGCGAGTGTACCTGTCTGATTCTTGCTTTGGAATCTTCCTCTCAGGGGTGTACTCCACCCTGTGAGGTGTGGGGTGTCAGACTGCCCCTAGTGGGGGATGTCTCCCAGTTAGGCTACTCAGGGGTCAGGGACCCACTTGAGCAGGGAGTCTGTCCCTTTTCAGATCTCAACCTCCATGTTGGGAGATCCACTGCTCTCTTCAAAGCTGTCAGACAGAGTCGTTTGCATCTGTAGAGCTGCTGCGTTTGTTTTTACTGTGCCCTGTCCCCAGAGGTGGAGTCTACAGAGACAGGCAGGTTTCCTTGAGCTGCTGTGAGCTCCACCCAGTTCGAGCTTCCCAGCAGCTTTGTTTACCTACTTAAGCCTCAGCAATGGCGGGCGCCCCTCCCCCAGCCTCGCTGCTGCCTTGCCGGTAGATCACAGACTGCTGTGCTAGCAATGAGGGAGGCTCCGTGGGTGTGGGACCCTCCCGGCCAGGTGTGGGATATGATCTCCTGGTGTGCCTGTCTGCTTAAAGCGCAGTATTGGGGTGGGAGTTACCCGATTTTCCAGGTGTTGTGTGTCTCAGTTCCCCTGGCTAGGAAAAGGGATTCCCTTCCCCCTTGCGCTTTCCAGGTGAGGCAATGCCTCGCCCTGCTTCAGCTCTCGCTGGTCGGGCTGCAGCAGCTGACCAGCACCGATCGTCTGGCACTCCCCAGTGAGATGAACCCAGTACCTCAGTTGAAAATGCAGAAATCGCCGGTCTTCTGTGTCGCTCGCGCTGGGAGTTGGAGACTGGAGCTGTTCCTATTCGGCCATCTTGCTCCGCCCGCCCTTCTCCTATAGTTTTTGTAAAGTTTTATAGTTTTGACTTTTGAGATTTTAGAATTTTTATCCATCTAATGTTGATTTGTCTGTATAGTAAGAAGTTTTGAAACAAATTTTATTTTTTTGTAGTATGGGAAAATAAGAATGCTTATACAATTTATTTGAATTGATCTTCCTTTCCTCAGTGATGTACATTACTACCTGAACGATAAAGCAAATTCAGAATATCAGTGGGTCAGTTCCTGGGGATTATCTTTAGTTGCATTAGCAGCATGATCACACTCTCTTAATGACTATAGTTTTTATAATTTTCTTCATTTTTGATAGGCCAAGTCTAGTCCTATTTTATTCTTTTTGTTTTAAAATGTCATAATTTTGGACTATTGCATTTCTGTATTAGGTTTTCTTGGTTGCATATCAATTTATTGGTTTTAAAAAACACCCATTTAGTAGAATTCTATAGGTCAGAATTCCAGCATGGAATGTCTTGGTTCCTTGCTTAAGGCTGACATCAAGGAAATAGCCAGGCTGGGTTCTCATTTGTAGCCTCTGGGGAAAAATCTTCCAGGCTAATACTTGTTGGTAGGAGTTATTTACTTGTGGTTCTGTAACTGAGGTTCCAATATCTTTGCATTCATAATCTGGTGATTGTTCTTAGTTCACAGTGGCTGTTTTCAGGTCTTTTCCACGTGAACTTCTAAAGTTAGGAACAGTGTGTCAATTCCACTCTTGATTCAAATTTCCAGTTGCTTGTTCTGCTACTAACCAGAAAAAGTTTTGTGTTTTTAAAAGTGCTCATAGGATTAGATTATGTTCACTTTTTTGATGGACCCAAAGCAACTGATTAGTGACCTTAATTACATCTTCAGAAACCAATTTTTTGTGTAACTTAATGATAGGCATGATATTTCATCATATTTGTAGTCCCAAGAGCTAAAGCAGGAAAATAAAACTCGGGGAGACATCTTTAGAATTCTGTCTATCCCAACTTTGTATACATTTTAGAAATAGATTGTCAATTTCTTTACAAACATTCCTGTGATATTTTAAATCAAATCGTAGAAAGTTTAGAAAACAACTGTAAAACTTTGGCATCTTTATACTATTGAGTCTTCTAATTCATACATATTATATATTTTCATTTGATCTTTTTTGTATTTTATTGATACATAATATACATATTTTGGGGGTACATATAATTTAATATATTCATGTAATTTGTAACTATTAAATCAGTGTAACTGGAATAGTCATCAAATCAAATATCTGTATTTTCCTTATGTAAGAAACATTAAAATGGTTATCTTCTAGCTATTTTGAAATATACAATAGATTATTTTAAACTATTGTCACTCTACTGATCTACCAAACACTAAGTCTTATTTCTTCTGTCAAATTGTATATTTGTACCTGTACCTATTAATCACTTTCTCTTTATTCCCTTCTTCCCCCTACCCTTCCTGTCCTCTGATAACCATTCTACTCTCTATCTTCATGAGATCTGCTTTTTTAAGCTTCTATGTGAGTAAGAACATGTGATACTGGTTTTTCTGTGCCTATTTACCTTTACATAATAACCTCTCATTCCAGCCACATTGCTGCAAATGACAAGATATTATTCTTTCTTAATAGCTGAATAATTCATTGTGTATATATACCACATTTTCTTTCTTTATTCATTGGTGGACACTTCACCAATGAAGGTTAATTTCATGGTTTGGCTATTGTGAATATGGCTTCAATAAACATGGGAGCACTTTTTTTTTACTTTTTGTATATTGAATTCCTTTATTTTGGATACATACCCTGAAGTGAAATTGCTGGATCATATGGTAGGTCTAGTTTTACTTTTTCAGGAACTTCCATACTATACTTCATAGTAGCTGTACTAAGTTACATTCCCAACAGTGTATGAGGGTTCCCCTTTCTCAATATCCTTGCCAGCATCTGTTATTCCCTGTCTTTTTTATAAAGGGCATTTTAACTCAAATGAGATGATATCTCATGTCATTTGAATTTGCATTTTTCATGTGATTACTGATGTTATATGCATTTTAGCCATTTATATGCATTTGATTTGTATGGTTTTTGTTTGTTTGTTTGTTTGTTTGTTTGTTTGGAGATAGTTTCGCTCTTGTCGCCCAGGCTGGAGTGCAGTGGCGTGGTGCTATCTCGGCTTGCTGCACCCTCCGCCTCCTGGGTTCAAGCAATTCTCCTGCCTTAGCCTCCCAAGTAGCTGGGATTACAGGCACATACCACCACACCCAGCTACCCAGCTAATTTTTGTATTATTAGCAGAGATGGGGTTTAACCATTTTGGCCAGGCTGGTCTCAAACTCCTGACCTCAGGTTATCCACCCCCTCTCAGCCTCCCAAAGTGATAGGGTTACAAACGTGAGCTTCCACACCCGGCTGTATGTCCTCTTTTAAGAGAGATCTATTCAGAACTTTTGCCCATTTTTCAATTGGATTTTTTTGTTATTGATGTATTTGAGCTCCTTATATATTCTGCATATTAGCTTCTTATATAAATGGTTTGCAAATATTTTCTCCCATTAAACAGAGTTGTCTCTTCACAAAACACGCTAAGTGTTTTGTTTGCCGTGAAGGAGCTTTTTAGTTTGATATAGTCCCATTTACGTATTTTTTTGTTGCCTGTACTTTTAAAGCCTTATCAATAATATCCTCGCTTAGACCAATTTCCTAAAGCATTTTCTGTTTATTGTGTTCTGGACATTTCAAAGTTGAGATTTCCTATTTAAGACTTTAACCTACTTTGATTTGTTTGATTTCTGTACATGGTGAGAGATAGGAATCTAGTTTCATTCTTTTGCATATGGTTATCCAGGTTTCCCAGCACCACTTATTGAAGAAGTGGTT
The DNA here is from genome assembly GCF_047675955.1 of Chlorocebus sabaeus. Lineage (NCBI taxonomy): Eukaryota > Metazoa > Chordata > Mammalia > Primates > Cercopithecidae > Chlorocebus > Chlorocebus sabaeus. Next base: position 16,616,576 of record NC_132926.1, on the reverse strand, counting down.
CTTTCCCTTTTGTAAGTTCTTGGTGCCTTTGATAAAAACGAGTTGACTGTAAATATGTGGATTTATATTTGGGTTCTCTAATTTGTTCCATTGATCTATGTGTCTGTTTTCATTTCAGTACCATGCCAGTTCAGTTACTATAGTGTTGCTGTATTATTTGAAGTTAGGTAGTGTAATTCCTGAAGCTTTGTTCTTTTTTTTCTCAGTATTGCTTTTGCTATTTGGGATCTTTTTTGGTGGTTTCATGTACATTTTCAAATTGTTTTTCCTATTTCTCTGAAGAATATTATTGGTGTTTTGTTAGGGATTACATTAAATCTACATTTTGGGGTATAATTTTCATTTTCACTAACAATATTATCCCAATTCATAAGCATGATATACCCTTCTATTTTTGTGTGTCCTCTTCACTTTATTTCATCAGTGTTTTATTGTTTTTCTAGTATAAATCTTTTACTTATTTAGCTAAATTGAGTTTTATGTATTTTAAATTATTTGTAGCTATTGTAAATGGGATTACTTTCTTGATTCCTTTATCAGATTGTTTGCTGTTGGCATATGTAAGTGTTACTCTTTTCCATATGTTGATTTTGTATTCTGCAAATTTACCAAATTTGTATATCATTGTAACAGGTTGTTTTGGAGGAGATTTTGGGTTCCTCTAAAAGTATAAGATCATGTCATCTATGAACAAGACTAATTTCACTTCTTTCTTACCAATTGGGATGCCCTTTATTTCTTTCTCTTACCTAGTTGGCCAGAATTTGCAGTATTGTTTTCAATGAAAGTTATTAAAGTGGGCATTGTTGTCTTATTCCAGACCTTTGAGTTAAGACTTTCCATTTGTCCCTATTTAATACAATGTAAGCTGTGGGTTTATCATATTTATATACCTTTTATTATTTTGAGGTATGTTCCATCTATACTCAGGTGATTGAAGGTTTTTATCATAAAATGATGTCAAATTTTATCAAATACATTCTCAGTATCCATTAAAATGTCCATATGATTTTTGTTCCTGATTTTGTTAAGGTTATCTTCAACACTTACTAATTGGTGTATGTTGAAACAACCTTGCATCTCCATAATGAATCCCACTTGATAAGGGTTGATGACCTTTTTAATGTGTTGTCGAATTCAGTTTGCCACGATGTTGTTGAAGATTTTTGCATCTATGTTCATCAAGTATATTGGCCTGTAGTTTTCTTTTTTGACCATGTCTTTTTCTTGTTTTGGTATTTATGTAATGCTGGCCTCATGAAATGAGTTTGAAAGTATTCTCTTTTCTAATTTTTTTAAGACATTGAGTAGAATTGGTATTAGTTCTTCTTTAAATGTTTGGTAGATTCAGCAGTAAAGGCTTCAGGTCCTGGAATTTGCTTTAATGGGAGAATCTTTTTAGCAGGGCATCAATTTTTTTTTTTTTTTTTTTTGAGACGGAGTCTTTGCTCTGTCGCCCAGGCTGGAGTGCAGTGGCACAAACTCGGCTCACTGCAAGCTCCGCCTCCCGGGTTTACGCCATTCTCCTGCCTCAGCCTCCCGAGTAGCTGGGACTACAGGCGCCCGCCACCTCGCCCGGCTAGTTTTTTTTTTGTATTTTTTAGTAGAGACGGGGTTTCACCGGGTTAGCCAGTATGGTCTCGATCCCTGACCTCGTGATCCGCCCGTCTCGGCCTCCCAAAGTGCTGGGATTACAGGCTTGAGCCACCGCGCCCGGCCTGCAGGGCATCAATTTCATTACTCATTCCTGGTTTGTTGATGTTTCTGTTTCTTCATGGTAGGTTCTATGCATCTGAAAATGTATCAATTTCTTCTAGGTTTTCCAATTTGTTGGCATATAGTTGTTCATAATAGTCCCTAATGATTCTTTGTATTTCTGTGGTCTCAGTTATTATATCATTTTCATTTCTCATTTTATTTGAGTCTTCTCTTCTATTTTCCTTAGTCTAGCTGAAGATTTGTCAATTTTGTTTACCTTTTCAAAAAACTAACTTCATTTTTTGATTCTCAGTACTGTGATTTAGAGTCAATTTTATTTATTTCTCCTCTGACCTTTATTATTATTTTTTCTTTTACTTGTGATTTGGTATGTTCTTGCTTTTTTAGTTCCTTGAAGTTCATCATTAGATTGTTTATTTGGAGCCTTTCTATGTTTTTGATGTAGACATTTATTGCTATAAACTGTCCTCTCTGTACTGTTTTGCTGCATCTCATAAATTTTGGCATGTTTTATTTCTATTTTCACCTTTTAAGAAATGTTTTAATCTCTTTTTTTTTTTCATTAACCTATTGATTGTTCAGAAACATGTTGATTAATTTATATGCGTGTTTGCAGTTTCTGAGGTTCCTGTTGTTATTTCTAGTTTTATTCCATTTCCAGAAAAGATATTTGATATGATTTCTAGTTATTTGAATTATTTAAGCCTTGTTTTGTGGCCTAAGATATAATGTTTTCTGGAGAATGTTTCATGTGCTGTTGAAAGATATTTGTATTCTGCAGCAGTTGGATTAAATATTCTGTAAATGTTAGGCCTATTTGGTTTAGTATATAGTTTAACTCCAAGGTTTGTTGATTTGCTGTCTAGATAATCTGTTCATTACTGAGAGTGGCATGTTAAAGTTCCCTACTAATACTGTGTTGCAGTCTATCTCTCCCTTTAAATCTATTAATATTTGCATTATATACTTGGGAACTCTGGTTTTGGATTAGTGCATAATAATTTTGTATTCTCTTGCTGAATTAACCCCTTCATCATTATATGGAGGCCTTTTGGTCTCTTTTCATAATCTTTGATTTGTAGCCTATTATATTTAAGTATACCTATTCCTGCTCTTATTTGGTTTCAAGTTGCATGGAATGTCTTTTTTCACTGCTTTACTCTAAGTCTATGTGTGTCTTTATAGGTAAAGTGGGTATCTTGTAAGGAACATATTTGAGTCTTTTTTCTTAATTCATTCAGCTGCTCTATATCCTTTATTTGGAGATTGAGTCCATTTATATTTAGTATTATAATTCGTAAGTAAGGACATGCTATTATGTTGCTTGTTTTCTGGTTGTAACTCCTCTCGCCTTTTTTTTTTTTTTTTTTTTTTTTTTTGCCTTTTTTACTGTCTTCTTTTGTGATGATTTTCTCTGGTGGTATGATGTAATATTTTGCTTTTTATTTTGAATAAAATCTGTTATAGGTTTCTGCATTGTGGTTACCATGAGGCTTACCAAAAAAACCTCTTATGGATAAAGTAAGATATTTTAAAGAGATGACAACTTTGATCACTAGGAATAGAAACATCCAACCAGGCTTTGTGGCTCATTCCTGTAATGCCAGCACTTTGGGAGGCTGAGGCAGGAAGATCGCTTGAGCTCAGGACTTCAAAATTAGCCTGGGCAACATAGTGAGACCCTCATTTCTACAATAATAATAATAATAATAATAATAGCAGGGCATGGTTGCATGTTTCTCTGGTCTCAGCTATTCAGGAAGCTGAGGTGGGAGGATCATTTGAGCCTGGGAGTCTGAGGCTGCAGTGAGCCATGTTCACACTACTGTACTCCAGCCTGGGTTAAAGAGTGATATCTGTCTCAAAATTAATAGAAAATAAATAAAAACAAACAAAAATTGTTTAAAACTCTATACTCTAACTGCATCGTCCTCACATTTTATCTTTATGTTAATTTATATATTTTAATACTGCCTTTCGCTTAACAAGTTGCTGTAGGTATTCTTGTTTTTGATAGATTTGTCTTTTGAGCTTCATGCTAGAGTTATAAGTGGATTGCACACTACAATTACAGTATTAGAGTATTCTGGGTTTGTTTGTGTACTTATTTTTACCAGTGGTTTTATGCATTCTTATGTTTTCTTTTGGCACGTTTGTGGTTGTTTTTTTCCCCTTCAGATTGAAGAACTTCCTGTTAGCATTTATTGTAAGATGAGTCTTTTAGTGTTGAACTCTCTCGGCTTTTGATTGTTTGCAAACTCTTTACATCTCCTTCATATTTGAAAGGTAGATTTGTGGAATACAATATTCTTGAATGACAGATTTCTTTTAGTACTTTGCAAATGTTATCCTCCTCCCTCCTGGCTTGTATGGTTTCCACATTGAGGATTGCTGGATGAATTGAGGCCCCTTTATATGTCATTTGCCTTTTTTTTCTCTTACTGCATTTAGGATAATCTTTTTTCCTTGATTTTTGAGAGATTAATTAATATATACCTTAATATAGTCTAAGTTAAGTCAAATGTGTTTGGTGTTCTTTGACTTTGTATCAGTTTTTATATCTTAAGTTTTGGAAAGTTTTTAATTATTATTTCTCCAAATAAGCTTTCTGTCCCTCTTGAATACAATAATTCTTAGATTTTGTTTTTTTAATGTGATTTTCTGTGTTTTGCAGGTGATCTTTGTTCCTTATCATCCTTGTCGTCTTCTCCTCTGACAGTGTTTCCAAATAGCTTGTCTTTGAGCTCACTGATTGTTTCCTGTGCTTGATCCATTCTATTAAGAGTCTCTCATGACTTTTTCAGTTAAGCAAATGTACTTTTCAATTCCAAGATTTGTTTGATTTCTATAAGTTATTTCAATCTGTTAAGTTTATCTGTTAAATTTCTACATTGGTTTTCTGTATTATCTTGGAGGTCACTGAGTTTTTTAAAACTGCTGTTTTAAATTCTTGCTCAGAGAGTTTACTTACTGCCAGTTTGTTGAACTGGTTTCTTGCTTTGTTCATTTGAGGATGTTATGATTCCCTGTTTGCTGTTGTTTCTTATGGATGTATGTCTATGTCTTTTGTATTGAAGGATTAGTTATTCATCTTTTCTGTGTCGTTTGTTTTGGTTTTTATTGGATATGTTTGCTTAGAGGTTCTTTGTAATTTACTTCTTCATTTTTTTTTTCTTTTTTTTTTCCCTTCTAGGTCACTGCCTCCTTTTTCACTAGATGACACCTTAATCACAGGTTTGCCTCAGTTCTAGTACACAGTCAGAGTGTACTAGACATCCTTGAATGGGGAGATGCCCTAAAAGGGATATCTCAGTCTTCTGGAAAGGCTGGCTAGGAGTTTATGTCCAGGGGACCTGTGGAATGAACCTCCCACAGCATGGTTCTGATGAACCGCCTCTACGATTTGACATCTCCTTTGGTCAAGTTACAGAGTAGAGATTTTAGGGCTGAAAATGGCAATCTTACCTACCCTGTTTGTCTCTGACTGTGCTCAGAAATATTTCTTCCTTTAGGCACTCCCAATGCTTCTGTAGTTTGAGGCAGGGATAAGTCTCCTGCAGGTAACTCAAGATGGTAGGGAAGCTGGTTGTACATCTCATTCTAATTTTTTTTTTTTTTTTTTTTTTTAGTGTAGAAGCTGAGTTGGGGGAAAATATTCTGTGTGTGGTACCAGAAACATTGGTGGGAGGGATGTCATGGATATGGATGTTCAATTTTTTCATCATCTGCTCAAGAGTTTTTTCACTTCTTGGTGGCTTTGGGAAATGTCTTATCGTCATGTTAATTTGTGTTCTGGGATATTGCTGGTGATTATCTCAGCACTGTTTGTTTTTGGTTGTCTGTGCAAGGGAATAAAGCCAACTTGCTTCTATGCTACCATTTTGGACCCAGAAATTCCCTTCATTTGATTTTGTAGATATTGAATATCTATAGATAGTTAATATTGATATTTCTACTGTCAAAAGCAATATACTTGATTTTTATATTGTTTTTGTATAGGCTATTTTGCTAAGCTCTAATTATATTTGTATTTTATTTTGGGTTTTCTATCTATACACTCATACTGTCTATTGGTTAATTAGTGTATCTTCTCTTACTTTATAATCCACATAAATATTTGTTCTTTTTTCATGTTGACTACTCAGTCTAGAACATGGTTAATAGAATTCATGATTTTTCTTTTGTCCCTCATTGAAAAGGTAATATTTTCAAATTTTCACCATTAAAAAAATGGTGGTGGATTTTTTCATAGGCACTGTGTTGTGACAACAGTTATCTGACAACTGGGTGTTCTATAATTCCATTCAATTCTGACACTATCTGATGTTATGTCAGATCCTATAATTAAAGGACAATTGTCTATGCTTCAGATACCAGCTGCAAGTGGGGTCCCTGAACTACTCATACTTCTGCCTGGCCAGCTACAAATTTGGGGCTTCCCATAACCCCTTTAGTTTTCATAATTTGCTTAAAATGATTCACAAAACTCAGGAAAGCATACTACTACTTATTATTACCATTTAATTGTGAGGGATACAAATGAACAGTCAGGTGAAGAAATACATAGGACAACGTCTGGAAGGATCTTTTGAACAGGAATGCTTATCCCCAGGGAGTCAGGGCATGCTATCCTTCAAGTATGTCAGCATGTTTGCCAACAAGTAGGCTCCCAGAGCTGCAGTGTCTATGGCTTTGATTAGTGTTTCATTACATAGGTAAGTTGGACTAATTCTTGGTCACATGATTGAACTCAACCTCCAATCCCCCTACCATCCCTGGAGGTCAGGTAGCTGATTGTTTCAGCCCTCTAATTATGTGATTGGTTTTTCTGTTAACCAGTGCCCATCCTGAAGCTATCTAAGACCTCTGTCATGACTTATGATGATTCAACTTATAATTTCCAACTTTATGATGGATTTACTGGAGTATTAAATACATTTTTGACTTAAGATATTTTGATTTATAATGGATTTATTGGGACATAGCTCCATCATAAATCAAGGAGATCTCTGTGTGTGTATACACCTGTGTGTGTTTGTGTGTGTGTGTGTGTGTATGATGCAAAAATAAAACTTGCTATCTTAACCGTTTTTAAGTATAATGTTCAGTGGTGTTAACTACAATCTGTTGTATAACCAATCTCCAGAACTCTTTTTATCTTGCAAAACTGAAACTTGATATGCATTAACAACTGAGCATTACTCCCCCTCCCAGCCTCTAAAATACAACATTTGACTTTTCGTCTCTGCGAACTTTACTGTGATGGGTACCATACATAGGTAGAATAATATATTTATTTTTTGTGACTAGTTTATTTTACAAAGCACAATAATGTCCTTATGTTTTATCTATTTTATAACATGTCAGAATTTGCTTCCAGAAATGTTTTTTATAGTACCACATATACCTATTATCAAGGTAAAGAAATTTCCATCTTGGTCTGGTTTACTGATAGATTTAATTATGAAAGGACATGAAATCTGTCAAATGTTTATTCAATACCTATAAGATGATTATATTTTTCCTCTCTTAGTTTATTAACATAGTAAATCTTATTGATGTATTTACTAAAACCATCCTTGCATTCTGCAATAAACTTACCTTGTTTTTTATGTTCATCTTGACTTCTAATATTTTGATAATTGCTTTTACATCTATGTGCCTCAGTGATATTTGATTGTAATTTTTATTTCTTGTCATTGTCTAGTTCCAGAATTAATAATATATTGATTATAAAATAAATTTGGAGATTTTCTCATTTTCTTTCCAAAAGCTTACATAAATTTGGAACTATTTATTTCTTAAAATATCGGTGGACCTAGTCTATAAAACAAAATATCTGAGACTAGAATTCTGGGAAGATGGCAGTGTAGGAAACACCCAATCTTCTCTTCCCATCTAGACAATAATTACACTGGAAACTATCTGATGTAACTATGTTGAAACTGTGGAGTTAATTGAAGACTAACAATTTCCATGTAAAGTCTTGAACACTAAATTGTGATTAATTTTGTTCAATTTCAGTTCTTTTTTTTCTTTTTTTTTTTCTTTTTGAGATGGAGTTTCCCTCTTGTTGCCCACGCTGGAGTGCAATAGCATGATCTCAGCTCACTGCAACCTCTGCCTCCTGGTTGAAGTGATTCTCCTGCCTCAGCCTCCCGAGTAGCTGGAATTTCAAGCACCCACCACCACACCCAGCTAATTTTTTTTCTATTTTTAGTAGAGATGGAGTTTCAGCATGTTGGCTAGGCTAGTCTTGAACTCCTGACCTCAGGTGACCTGCCTGCCTTGGCCTCCCAAAGTGCTGGTATTACAGGTGTGAGCCACCATGTCTGGCCAATCTCAGCTCTTAGCACAGTACCAGCCACCTATTTCCTGTCACTCAGTCCCATAGCAGACAACTGCATATATATGCATGGAGCAGCTTGCACACAGCTGCTCCAGGATAGAAGCAGGGATGGACAAAAGGGACCCTGTCCTCCAAATACTGAGGAAGTGTGATCTGATTGCTGATTCTGACCACAGACGTGCAAAGATGTGCTGTCCATTGTTGCTGTATCTCCCCCATTATTACACAAACCCCATAAGCCCCATGTATTTAGAGTGCAATATGTCTTTCCCTCTTAGATTTTTATCTTTTTCTCCTTTTGGAAACTGTATATTAAAGATTAGGACATTCCGGACATTCCAAATCTCCTACATATATGTGGGGAATTAAATAATTACTACACATTCCCAGGGAAAAACACAGGCTCAGAAAATACCTGAGAAGATATTAAATATACACTTCAACTTGATTTTCACAAATACTCAGGCTATGACAATTTTAAAAAAATCAAAAAATATACCTGGGGAAGTATGAGAATCTGATTTTCAGAACCTCCGTATTATTAGAGTCAACTATCCAGTTTTCAACAAAAAATTACAAGGCATGCAAGAGGTGAATTGGACCAATCTTTTCATCAAAAAAGTAAAACAATCAAAACTATCCCTGAGAAACAACTGATGGCATACCTACTAAACAAACACTTTAAAGCAATTGTCTTAATGATGCTCAAAAATTAAGATATGAAGAAAGTCAAGAAAATGGCATATGAACAAATAGAAATAACCAATACAGAGATAGAAAATCTAAAGAGAAACCAAAAAGAAAATCTGAAGCTGAAAAGTATAATAATCGAAGTGAAAAAATCACTAGGGAGGGGATTCAAGGCAAATTTGACTAGGCAGAAGAAAGAATCAGTGAACTCGAAGGTAAAACCATAGAAATTATTGAGTCAAACAAAGAAAAAGTATTGAAGAAGAATGGAAAGAACAAGGGAGACATGTAAGATATCAAGTGAACCAACATATACAATATAGGAGTTCCAGGAGAAGGAGAAAGGGACAAAAAAATTTACATATGTAATCATTGAGTTGATTACTTCTGAAATTTGATGAAATATATGAATTTAAACATTTTAAAACATGAACTAATTCCAAGCAGGATGAACTAAAACTGTTGAAAGCCAAAGACAGATTTTTGAAAACAACAGAGAAGTGACACATCACATACAAAAGATCTTCAATAAAATTATCCATAAATGTCTCATTAGAGACTTTGGAGACCAGTAGGCAGTTGGCTAATATATTCAAAGAAAAAAAATGCAAACTATCCACCAATAATTATATTTGTAACAAACTGTCCTGTAAAATGAGGGAGAAATTAAGACAGAAATTAAAACCTTCCCAGATAAGCAAAAGCTGAAGCAATTTGTTCCCACTTGACCTACCATTCAAGAAATGTTTAAGGGAGTCCTGTAAGTTGAACTGAAAGGATACTAGAAAGTAACTGAATGCCATTTTAAGAAATGAAGATCTCAGCAAAGATAAATACATGGGTAAATATAAAATCTATTATTGTAATAATGCTGTGTGGTTCCAATTTTTGTTGTCTACATGATTAAAGGGGCTAATACATTAAAATTATTAATCTAAAAGTTAGTATTGTTATAACCTTGCTTAGTAAGTCCACGTTTATTTTCTACATAATTTAAAGACTAATATATTAAATAAGTTATTAGTTTATGTTCTTGGAGACAGGATGTATCTAGCTATAGTTTTACAACATCAACTAAAAGGAGTAGAGATGAATTTGTTAAAATAACGGAGTTTTTGTAGGTTATTAAAGTTAAAATAGTGTAAGTTCAAATTTAACTGCTATAATTTTAGTATGTTAAATATAATTCTAAAGACAACCACAAAGAATATAGCTATAGAATATACCCAAAATGAAATAATGGGAATATAAAAAGTTCAGTACAGAAATCTACTAATATAAAAGACAACAAAGCAAAAATGAGGACCCAGAAAACTATGAGGAGCTTAAAATAACAAAAGATAGAAGTAAGAGAAATTCAATTTACAATTGCATTAAAAATTATATATGAATAAACTTAACCAAGAAGGTGAAGGACTTGTACAATAAAAACTACAAGACATTTATCGAGGCTGGCGGATTGTGTGAGGCCAGGAGTTCAAGACCAGTCTGACCAACATGGAAAAGCTCTGTCTCTACTAAAAATACAAAAGTTAGCTGGGCATAGTGGCACATGCCTATAGTTCTAGCTATGTGGGAAACTGAGAATCGCTTGAACCAAGGAGGCGGATGTTGTGATGAGCCGAGCTCACGCCATTGCTCTCCAGCCTGGGCAACAGAGCAAGACTCTGTCTCAAAAACAAAAACAAAACAAAAAAACTATAAAACTTTTATGAAATAACTTAAGGAAGATATAAATAAATGGAAAGACATCCCACGTTCATGATTTGGAAGAATTAATTTTGTTTAGATGTCCATACTGTCTCAACAATCAACAGATTTAATGCAAGGTGTGTCAAAATCTGAAGGATGTTTTTTGCAGAAATAGAAAATCCCTTCCTAATATTTTTATGTAATCTCAAGACACCCCAAATAGCCAAACGAATCCTGAAAAAGTAGAATAAAGCTGGAGGACTCATACTTCCTGATTTGAAAACTTACTACAAGATACAATGATTGAAACAGTTCAGTGCTTGTCATAAAGACAAACATATAGACCAATGGAATAGAATACAGATTACAGGGACAAATCCTCATATATATGGTCAAATGATTTTTGACAAGAGTGCCAAGATCATTCGGGGTATAAAGACAATCTTTTCAATAAATGATGATGAAAAGACTGCATATCTACATGCAAAAGAATGAAGTTGTACCCTTATGTAAAACCATGTACAGAAATTAATTCAGAATGAATTTATGACTTACATGTAAGTACTAAAACTAGAATACTATTAGAAGAAAACTTATGGCAAGACTTTCACGACATTGGATTTAGTAATGATTACTCAGATATACACCACAAACAGAGATAACAAAAGAAAAAAATAGTTAAATTGGACTTTGTGAAATTTTTAAAAATTTGAGTGTCCTTTTGACTTAGGATTGTCTTGGCAATGCAGGCTCTTTTTTGGTTCCATATGAACTTTAAAGCAGTTTTTTCCGATTCTGTGAAGAAAGTCATTGGTAGCTTGATGGGGGTGGCAATGAATCTATAAATTACCTAGGGCAGTATGGCCATTTTCATGACATTGATTCTTCCTATCCATGAGCATGGTATGTTCTTCCATTTGTTTGTATCCTCTTTTATTTCACTGAGCAGCGGTTTGTAGTTCTCCTTGAAGAGGTCCTTTACATCCCTTGTAAGTTGGATTCCTAGGTATTTTATTCTCTTTGAAGCAATTGTGAATGGAATTTCATTCCTGATTTGGCTCTCTGTTTGTCTGTTACTGGTGTATAAGAATGCTTGTGATTTTTGCACGTTAATTTTGTATCCTGAGACTTTGCTGAAGTTGCTTATCAGCTTAAGGAGATTTTGGGCTGAGACGATGGAGTTTTCTAAATATACAATCTCCACAGAAGGTATACATATGGTGAATAAACACATGCAAAACATTCCGCATCACTAATCATTAGGGAAATGCAACTCACACCTACCTTGAGACCCACCTCATATTCTCTTAGGATGACTACTATCACTAAAGCACAGAATAATAAGTTTTGGTGAGGATGTGGACACCTTGCACACTGTTAGTGGAAATGCAAAATGGTATAGCAGCTGGGGAAAATAATATGCAGTTTCTCCCAAAGCTAGAAATACAATTACCATGTAATCCAACAATTTTACCTCTAGGTATATATTTGCAAATACTGAAAACTGGGTGACTAGGAAATATTTGAATATTTGTACACCTATGTTCATAGCAACATTGTTTACAACAGCTAAAGTATGGAAGCAACTCAAGTGATGAGTGGATAAGCAAAATGTGCTACATACATACGATAGACTATTATTCTGCCTTTAAAAGGAAAGAAATTCTGAAGCATGTCATGACTCGGATGAACCTTGAGGATATTATGCTATGTAAAATAAGCCAATCACAAAAGACAAATACTTTATGATTCCACTTACCTGAGGTACTTAGTAGTCAAAATCATACAGAGAGTAGGTTGGTAGTTCCCAGGGACTGCAGAAGCAGAAAATGGGGGATTATTGTTTAATGAGCATAGAGCTTCGGTTTTGAAAGATTAAGAGTTCTGGAGACGGATGGTGATGATGATTGTACAACAATATGAATTTAGAAAATACCACCAAATTGTACACTTAAATATGATTCAGATACTAAATTTTATGTTATATGTATTTTAGCACGACACAATTTTTTTAAAAAATTGACCTGGTTTTTCTTCTGATTTCTTTTCTTCTGTGGACAAATAGAATTGTTCTTCTATGGGAAAATGTAAACTTGGTTTTTCTTTTTATATTTAAACAGCTGATTTCTTTAATTTTTGAAGACAATTCTATTTCTACTTTTTCAACATTTACTTTTAGAAAGTTATGTTTCTATGAAATTATATATGTCATCTGTTTTGTGTTTAATGGCGTTATGTTGATGTTTTCTCTTATCATTTAAAGTATCTGAAGTAGTTATAGTATAACTCTATATTCCTAGTCTTGTTTAACGTTCTTTTCCTCCTCGCTTAATGTTTTCTAAGAACTAATTTGGTGGTATTGAACCTCTATTTATGCCTGTTTTCCATTTCATCAATTTTGTTATTAAATTTTCTATGTCCTTTCTACATTCTGTGGGATTTTCCGGTTGATTTTTCAAACATAAATTGAACAATTAAAATTTTAATTGTAATCTTCCTTCATTATAAGAACTTAAGCATGTACATTCCCCTAAAGCAACAGTTTCACTGCCATTCAAAAGTTGTGATATGAAGAATTTTTATGATTAAATGCTATGTATTTTATAATATACATCGTAATATTTTCTTTGGCCCAAGAGTTGTTCACATATTTTTAAATTTCCAATTGTAGACTTTTCATTTATTTTTTCATTTTGACTAAAAACCACGTTGCTATGTGATCAAGGAAAATGTCATATAATATTTATATATTTTCCATTTATCAGACTTACAGCTTTGTATTCATCCATATTTTTACTTTTAATTTTTCATATGTGCTTGAGAAATTCTATTTTCTTCAATTAGTTGCAAGGTAATATAAATATTCTTTTAATCAACATTTCTAATTATGGTGTACATCTTTTTAATCCTAGTATTTTAAACTTTATATGTCTATAGGTTTTAGGTATTTCTAAAAAATATACACTTAAATTATTTGCTTTTAATCCAATTAATATTGTTTTAACTAATGTGTTTTCATATGTGTGAATTTATTATAACTACTATGTTTATATTTTAATTTGTTTTTACCATCTTATTATTTGTATTGCTTTTATTTTTTTCTCTTTATGTTCATGTTCCTTTAAACTTTGATTACATTTAAAAATAGATGATACTAGTAGTAAAAGGTTTTTTGTTATACAGACAGTGTTTATATTTCACTTACAAGTTTGACAACTTCATTGTTCATGTTTTCTTTTTGCATATTGGATTTCCAGGAACATTTTCATATTTCTTGTTTCCAATTTTCTTTAGAAGTTAGTGAACATCCGTTATAAATATTCTCTCAACATCTTTCTCTTTAAATTTCTTTCTCCATGAAAATGTTTTTATTTTGCACTCAATATTCAAGGATGGTTTACTAGGTATCCAATTCTGTGTTGAGTATTACAATAATATTATTCAGCCTCTTAAAAGAGGGAAATCCTGACATATGACACTACATGGACAAACCTGAGGGACATGATGCTGACTGAAATAAACCTGACACAGAAAGACAACTAATGCATGATATCACTTTACATGTGGAATCTTAAAGAATCAAACTCATAGAGAGTTGAATAATGGTTACCAGGGACAGGGTTGGGAGTGGTGGTATGGAAAGTAGATGTTGCTGAAAGGGTACAAAGTTTCAGTTATGCAGAGTGAATAAGTTCTGCAGCTCTAGTTTACAGCATGCTCACTGTAGTTAACAATGTAATGTATACTTGAAATTTGCTAAGAGTAGATCTTAAATGTTCTGACCATACACACACACACACACACACACACACACACACACTGTCTCTCTCTCTCTCTCTCTCTCACGCCCTTGCTGTCTCGCAAAGGGTATCTGTGAAATGATGGATATGACATTAGCTTGATTGTGGTAATCATTTCAGAATATACATGTATGACAAATCTTGGCATTGAACCCTTTAATTATATAGAATTTCTGTCAACCCCACCTCAATGAAGCTGGAGAGAAGTTTGCTTCTCTAATATCAGAGTTATAATTATCATTAGTATCTATGTAAGTGTTTTTGCTGTTAAATAAATTATCTCAATTTATTTTATTTTATTTTTTTGAGACAGGGTCTTGTTCTATCACTGAGGCTGCAGGGCAGCAGCACAATCATAGCTCACTGCAGCCTCAGACTCCTGGGCTCAAATGATCCTATCAGCTGAGTCTTCTGAGTAGCTGGGATTACAAGCATGCACCACAATGCATGGCTAATTTTTAATTTGTACAGATGGGGTCTCACTATGTTGCCCAGGCTATGTTGCTGTGCATGACCACTTGAACTCCTGACTTTAAGTGGTCATCCTGCCTTGGCCTCTCAAAGCACAGGGATTACAAACATGAGCTACCACACCTGGCCATATTCTCTCAATTTTGAAATAACTAACTGCCTCCTATTCTCTACCACTTTTAATCCCCTGATAACTATTTTACCTCCAGTATCGCTTCTCTAGAACTATGCTGCCTCATAGCCACATGTGACTGTCCAACATTTTAAAGGTAGCATAGCTCAAATGTAGATGTAATGCTAGTGTAAAAAACACATTGGACTTTTTAAAACTTTGTACAACAAAATAAAAAAAAAAAACTCAATGATATTCTATATTACATGTTGAAATGATATTTTGGTTAAATTGAGTTAAATAATGTGTATTAATAAAATTATTTTACCTATTTCTGTTTGTGTGATCATTAGCATACTTAATTATAAATGTACTTTGCATTATGTATCTGTTGAACACTGCTGTTCTACCAGATTATCAATAAACACCCTCCAAAATTTATTTGTGTTAAGTTGTTTTTAAAATTTCTTTTATTTCAGTTGGGAACAAAATTTGTGATAATGTTCTTAACCCACTCCAAGAAAATTTACTACCTAAATAAACTTGTGCCCTACAGCTTTAACAACATTTTATGCCCCTTCAACTCAACTCACATTTGAATTTAATTGGTATTTTTTATCCCCATGAACTAAATCAGTGTCAAGCCTAACTTAAAATGAGACTTTTACGAAAGTTTTCTAAGCTCCAAAAACAGTTTTTCAAAGTTTTTTTCCATCAGTGGCAACATCCTCTCAACATACCAGAGAAGAAAATGTGGAGAGAGATTAGGGGACGTTTAAGAGAATTAAAGATGGAACAGGGGAAAAAGCTGGAGTATAGGCTCACCTGAAAAAACACAGGACGCTCAAATGTACATTTCAGATGTACTGAGTTCTTCCTCTCAAGGCAATGGGTTCCCTTATGGTCCAGAGTGTGTCTTGAAATGTCATCTGAGAGCTGTGGTCTAGAATGGGGGTCTCAGGACTTTACCCAGTTTCCTATCCTACTGTGGCTGAGCCATTATCCAAGTTGCAAGACAAAGTCCTCTTTACTCCGCCCTTTCCTCTTCTCATGCAGAGAAGAGTCTCTCTTGGAGCCATGGGCTGTGGCGCCTGTGACTAAGGAGAGGTGGTGCTATCCCTCCCTTGGTTGAGCCAGCTGGTGTCTCACTAGTTCATTGGTTCCAAGCCCAGTACGGCATGAGGACTTGCCCAGGAATTGCAGTCCTTGTGGTCTAGATTGCCTTTCAATTTTATTTAGAACCCCAGAGCACTGTAGCCCATGGTGGTGAGGCTTAACTGAAATCAGAGTTCCAACTTCAGGGATGGGCAATTTCCCTCTGACTAGGGCTGGTCTGCATGTTCCCTCCGTGGCTGCTGGCTGAGTTCTCCTTGTATTGCTTTCCCCCATGATAGAGCGGCAACAGTTATTATGACTGCTCACCTGATTTTTGGTTCTTAAGAAGGTGTTGTGTTCAATTTGGTGTTCCTGCAGTGAGGATATGACTGGTGAAGTCTTCTATTTAGCCATCTTGCTCTGCCTCCACTCCCAATAACACAATTTAATTGTAAGTAAGCTCCTCCTAGTATGCTCACCCTCTCTCTACCCTATTTAATTTTTAAATAACATTTATCACTAATTAGTTTGTTTATTGTTTATAATCTGTCTCTTCTCAGACACATTGTACTATTAATGAGGGCAGGGAGCTTTGTTTCATTTTGTTTCATTCACTCCCCAACCCCCAACCAGTGTATCAAATACCTTAAAACCATGCCTGACATATAGTTGGTAAGCATATAAGAAATAAGTGCATGTTGCTTTCTCTTCACATATTTGTGTTTTATAGGGTGCTTTCTGTTTTAAACCTCTTTTTATTTATTGTTTTAATCATCATTGTCTTTTTAGATAGATGCCTATTTTGTGCATGTTAGATTTCTGCATCTATGTTCTGCAAAGTATTCTATCACATGTATCTTCCATACTTTACTTTCCTATGCTCCAATCACAGACATAGAATTTCATTCCCTCCTCTATGTGTCACATGGTTTTTTGTTTTGTTTTGTTTTAGACAGAGTCTTCCTCTGTCACCCAGGCTGGAGAGCAATGGTGTGATCTCGGCTCACTGCAACCTCCACCTCCTGAGTTCAAGCAATTCTCCTGCCTCAGCCTCCTGAGTAGCTGGGATTGCAGGCACCCACCACCATGCCTGGCTAAATTTTTGTATTTTTAGTAGAGAAAGGGTATTGCCATGTTGGGCAGGATGGTCTTGAATTCCTGATCTCACGTGATCCACCAGCTTCAGCCTCCCAAAGTGCTGAGAATACAAGTGTGAGCCACTGCATCCGGCCAGTTTTGTTTTTTATACTTCTTCTTTTAATATGTTACTTTATCATGGTCTTTAAGCTATTCTGCTCTCCTTTTAAAAAAGTTTTTAAATTAATTTATTTGTTTATTTTTATTCTTTTTAAGAAAGGTGCTAAATCAGGGGGACCTATTTCTTCACAGAGCTTCCATCCCTCAGACAAGTTTCTGTTCTAGACACTTTGCTATTGTCATTATCCTCACATAAACCCTGGAATTCCATTACTAAACATTTTGACATGCCATACTGAATTAAGAAAACAACAGTTAAATTAATTACAGATAGTTCTCAGGCACCCACATGTGATCTTCCCTAATAATGTAGCCTTGCTTTGGGACAGAGAGTAGCTGGTAGATGAGATACTCTAACATATCTGGATCAGAAGAATGCTTGTTTATTAGATATATTAATTGACTAGAGAAAGTTATTATTCATTTAAATGTATCCTGTGTTCAGATGATTGCCAACACTGAAATGAGGAGGATATGCAGAAGAATGCTTGTTTATTAGATCTATTCTATTAATTGACTAGATAAGTGATTATTCATTTAAATGCATCCTGTGTTTAGATGATTGCCAACACTGAAATGAGGAGGATATGCAGTTTAAAATTTTTCTGTTTCTTCTAACATACTGCTAATACATTTTTAACATGAGACTTCTATAAGGCCATTTATGACTCTGTTCTCATTTAATAAGTCGCTATGCTGCATATACAATTTTTTAAAAAGTTATATAATATTTATTAATTTATCACTCAGTTTTAAACTTAGTCATCATATCATTAAACATTTTAAAATAACTATATCATGATCAAAGAGCAATAACTAGGGTCTATTACTTTTTTGTACTCACTGTAGCTCCCAGCATGGTTCTAAACAGTAGTTAATTAAATTGCTTATTAAATTCTCATGCATGGTTATTAACTAAAATAAAACATATTAAGAACAGATTTTAATTTGAATTACAACTCTTTGGTTAAAAGACATGCAACCTTGGATAAGTTGCCTAATTTACTTCGGTTTTTTTTGGGGGGGTGGGGAGGGTAAAATTATTTTTCTAAATAAGACAATGCCTTACTGGGTTGTTACAAGGTGCAAATGTTAGTATGCACATAAAGTCTTAGCGTAAGCCTTAGTATTTAATAAGCCCTCATTACATTTTACATACTATTACTAATGCTAATATCTTTTTTCTTCTTTTTCGAACTCATAGGCTGATAGAAGACAGGGCTAAATTCCTTCATTTTTATTTTTCCTTCTCAAGGGCAGTTTATTTTCTGTTGGCAAAAAATGTACTGAATCCCTAGTATTGCCAATCTGAGAATCACATATTATCAAACATTACCGAACATTACATTGTATTTACTTTCATCTGCAAGATTGTACATGTTCATATTGGGTAAACAACGGGGAGCATGACTCTCCTTACTTTAGGCAACTTAACAATTTCCAATGTGCAATTCCGATTGCTACCCTAGGAATGACAGAAATGATGATACAGCTTCATGGGATTTAAACATAAAAGAAACAACGAAGTATTAAAAAGAAAGTCTGAGGTTCTCTGCAAGCATGTTTAGGTAGAGAATTTTATGGAATGGATACGTACATACAGAATTTATTTAAAGAGCAATGTGTGAACTCTTCTAGTCAGTGTTTCTAAAATCTCCATCCACCAACTTTAGTGTATGTGATACAAAGAATTGAAACTTTTGGCGACATTTGTCAAAGAATATGCATAGTGGGAACATTTTCTTCAGTGCTGAATGTAAAGACTATATGCATTACTAGTCTTATTTAGAGACTCTTATTTCTGCAATGAATACTTTTAATACATTGCAATAGTCTAGTTTTCTGCTGAAATGAAACAAAATTCCCTAGTGTACTTATTCTCATTCATTCCCATAGGATGGCAAATATATGTGTGCTCACATTTATAAGGTAAACTATGTGCTTAGAGATATAATAACCCTTGCTTTTATGCAGTTTTTTTCTCTAAGGAATTGAACACATTTGGTATTAGCTTTGGAACGATGAAAAACGAGTACTTACTCTTGACTGACCATACTATGCAGGAATATTTCCTTAGTTTTGACCTTTCCCCCCACCCCGCACCTCAAAACTTTATATAGAATTGTAAAAGAGCTAAGATGAGAGACAGAAAAATGAAAGTGCTTAACACAAAGTTAATTTGGTCAAAATCTTTAATATTTAAAATCACCAAATAAATATCAAAACCTTGGTTGAATTCTAGTCTTGTAGGTCACTGCTATCTCTAATAAAATCAAACATCGATGAGATTTTAGATATGTTTAGATGAATTAAATTTTCAGAGGGTCAGTATTTTCTATTTCAAGAAACGGATATGAGATTTTTAAAACCTCTACTTCATGATTTAGTGTTTTTGGCTGTCAGTTTGTACGTACTATCCTCGTGGGGGTGAACATTTCAAGTTGGCATTCTGGCAGAAATGAATTTTATTTGTAAATCCACCTACACACCTACCTTGTAAGCAAGGGCATGGCATTGCAAGGCCTCCACAAAACTAACTGCTCTATATGGTCATTGAATACATGGCATTTGTAACCATCAAAATGTTAGCATGAAATTGTGAGATCATCTGAATGAATATTTTCCTATTATTGATGAGCGAACAAGGATTAGAAAGATGAAATGTTTTGCAAAATGGTACAAAGCCTACTGATTAGGAGTATCCACCAGAGTTAAACCACTGTTTTAATCCTAAGTTCTAGCATTTGCTCTCTGTGTAAGCTTGGACAAGTTGACCAACATTTTTAAGCCTCAGATTACTAATATGAAATATGGAGCTAATAATACTATTAATACTTAATAGTTTCATTTAACCAAACATTATGATAGGATTTAAGAGAGACGATGTCAAATTATCTTTTTAGAAAGTTGAAGACTTAGAGGTTGTCATTAATCTGTATTTCCCATTTGGAACCACTCTGTTTTATGGGCCACTTACAGTTTGATTTCCTTCCTCTGCTTAACCATTAGTCCATTGAATCTGTGCTGTGGTGAAAAGTGAGAACTGCTCTAGCATCATGAAAGCACTCAGACTTGAAACCACATTCCTGCGGAGTGAATTTCTGTTTAGCTGTCTGGCTTTACATAACCTTTGAACCTCCCCGTGACTCAGTTTTCCGATCTGTAACGTAAGTGTAATCATAAAGTCTTCATCATAGAATTAAATGAATTAATACACATAAAACTCTACCGGCCAGCCGTGGTGGCTCACACCTGTAATCCCAACACTTTGGGAGGCCGAGGCAGGCGGATCACGAGGTCAGGAGATCGAGACCATCCTGGCTAACACGGTGAAACCCCGCCTCTACTAAAAATACAAAAAATTAGCTGGGCATGGTGGCACACGCCTGTAGTCCCAGCTACTTAGGAGGCTGTGGCAGGAGAATCACTTGAACCCGGGAGGCGGAGGTTGCAGTGAGCCGAGATCACACCACAGCACTCCAGCCTGGGATACACAGCGAGACTCTGTCTCAATAAATAAATAAATAAACAAACAAACAAACACTCTACTAATGGCACACAGCAAGTGGGGTGTTAGTAGTTAGTTGTTGATATACTCAAAAAAGAAAAAGAAAAAAAGGAATTGTTTTATGTAGCACTCTATCATCTCCGTTGGCCAATTCTACCACATGTGATATCAGTAACTGGAACACTTATTTGAAAAAACAAGTCCCAAAAGTCCATTTTAAAATTAGGACTCTGTTTTTGTTTTGACAAATATCCATCAATTTTAATTCCGAAGTAATATGTGAAAATGATTATTTCCATTACGTTTTCTCTAATTTAATGAAATAATTTTATATAGGTTTTGCTAAAATTTCTTTACTACTATTCAGAGTATACTCATAATGTTCCCCATCACTCCATCAAGAATAAACAGTGACACAAATATGTAATTACTCATATAAAAGCGTAAGTGAACATTGCCAAACACCCAGATTCTCGAAGTGAAGTTCATGAGAGGAATAAATGTGTTTACTTTTGTCTATTTTAAGTCAAATCTGACTTTGTTATTACTGAAATAAATAATACATTCCTGCATGTTTGTATCCAAATTCTGTATATTAATCTCATACAAACAGAATTTCTTTAAAATGGATATTCTGTCCACATATTTTCTTACCAAGTGTTTGAGTTCACTTCTGCATGGCAAGGAAGAAAACAAGATTTTTATGTTGTGTCATGGTAAATGAATAAATAGTCTTTCCGTTCATTAGGATGGACATAATAGAATAATTATGTATTCATGGTGGTCAGTTTTCTATAAATATTGGAATCTAGTAATTGCTATAAAATTGCCTATTATTTACTCATGTGGAAGTCTTAAAGGGACATGAATATGCATAAACTACTTCTATAAGTCAAAAACCATATTTTTCTTTTGTTTGTTGTTCTTTCGCGTTGCTATAAAGGTCTTCTGTGCTTTTTTCCCCCTCAATATCCACTGCCTTTGCCATCTCGAGCTAGGAAGTGTTTGTTGTTGTTGTTGTTGTTTATTTGATTGATTGATTGGTTGGTTGAGACGGAGTCTCTCTCTGTCGTCAGACTGTAGTGCACTGGCATGATCTCAGTTCACTGCAACCTCTGACTCCCTCATTTAAGCGATTCTCCTGCCTCAGCCTCCTGAGTAGCTGGGACTACAGGCGCTCGCCACAACACCAGGCTAATTTTTGTATTTTTAGTAGAGACAGGGTTTCACCATGTTAGCCAGGATGGTCTTGATCTCTTGACCTCATGATCTGCCCACCTTGGCCTCCTAAAGTGCTGGGATTACAGGCGTGAGCCACGGCGCCTGTCTGGAAGTGTTTTACGTATTGTTTTAGCACAGGTACAGTTCATTTATGGCCGTTCTTCTCCTGGGTAGCATGGCTTTCGACCTTTCTTTCCATCCTCTCATCTTTCTACTCTTGATGATGTGGAAGAAATGTTTGGGGAAACAAGCCAAAATTTTCTGTTCTTTATTTCCTGTTGTTATAATTTTATCTCTTTTTTCCAATGTTATCAGTGGTCAATCTGAAAATTAAATATATATATGTGTATATATATGTGTGTATATATATGTGTGTGTGTGTATGTGTGTGTATATATAAAAAAAACAGAAGTATTAAAGAAAGAAACTTCTCTTGCCCATGTTTTTCCAGAGCCCAGGTGACGTTTTGCAACATAGATTTCTAGGGATAAACCACAGTTGTCTTCTCTTGCCAATTGATCTTCCAGCTCATTTTGGGAAAGAAAATCTAATATCAAAAATGCAGAATTTGGGCCGGGCATGGTGGCTCACGTCTGTAGTACCAGCACTTGGGGGGCAGAGGCAGGCAGATCAAGAGGTCAGGAGATCAAGACCATCCTGGCTAACACAGTGAAACGTTGTCTCTACTAAAAATACAGAAAATTAGCCTGGTGTGGTGACACATACCTGTAGTCCCAGCTGCTCAGGAGGCTGAGACAGGAGAATCGCTTGAACCCGGGAGGCGGAGGTTGCAATGAGCCGAGATCGTGCCACTGCACTCCAGCCTGGGCTGCAGTGTGAGACTCCATCTCAAAAAAAAAAAAAAAAAAAAAGTTAGAATTCAGTAATAAGAATATTTGTAAAACAGGAGCCATCTGTTAACCCTCAAATTTACCCAGGTTGCTGTCTTCTCACTCTATTTGCTTAAAAGACTGGCTTTGATTTTAGAGGAGTCGAATCTTCATTTTAGGAGTCTATGAGAGGGACCCTCTTTTCTGAACATCTCTAGTTAGCATCACAGTACATTTACAAATCATTTATAGAAATAAATTGCTGTGGAACTCAGAAGTGCATAAGAGTAATACTATAATTATAGAAAGCTGAAGATGTAATATACTTTATTCAATAATTTGCTGAAGAATAAGAATGGAAATGCTCACAGTTAAAAAACCGTAATGCTTGGCTCATTCAGCTAATCTTATTTTTGTATGTATTAACATCAAGTCAATCCTCTGAGTTCAAGATTGACATGAGATTTCTTCTTCTGTTTGAATGCAGGACTCAGAATCAGCTCCTTCAGAAGTGTTTCCTACAAATTATCTGGTAATTGACTAATACAAACCACCAATAATAAGTCCGCATAGTTCTTCTACAATTATGATTTCTAGAAATTTGGGAATAGAAGGGGAGAACATGCAATAGTAATTTACTGAGACACGAACTATTAATGGAGAGATGTGACTACAGTGGTTCCTTATACACGAAACCATTTGCTGGTTATCAAATAATCATTTTAAAATCTGAGAATTTTAAACAATGCTTGCCCTTTTATAACCGGCATTCTTGAATGTTGGCTGACTGTGGAGCAGGTGAAAAAAATTGAGGATATATTCCCTATGAAAACTAAAACTATAGACTCTGTGCCCACACTTTTGATGTCCCTAGAAAGTAATTCCATGCTTGGAATGGGACCTTTGGTGGAAAACAAAACTAATTATTATTTAATACTTTGAAGATAAAGATAATAGCAATGATAATAGTTAGGAATCCTGATCATTCTCTTCTAAAAGTATCCAGATACTTTTAGATTTGTTAGCATGTTATCATTTCTATGTACTTTTCTTTATGGCAGATATTTTCCTGTATAGTCCTAATTAACACAAATAGCATTCACAAAACAAATAACTAAAATGTCATTAAGTTTATATGATTACTAACAAAATATTCTCACAAACTCACCCACTTATAATTTTTAAAAACATATACAAACAAACAATTTACAATTAAGCATATTTTCTTTCCAAAATATATATTAGAAACATGGAATATTTTATGTAATATGCAGAAGAAAATGCATTATATAAAATGTGGGGGGGAAATGTACTCTTGCCTTTGAATCAATTTCTAAAATCTTTTCTGTCTTTTTTTTTTTTTTTTTTTTTGGGTGAGACATGGTTTCATGTCTGGAGTGCAGTGGTATAGCATACTGCAGCCTCAATTTCCTGGCCTCAAGTGATCTTCCTGCCTCAGCCTCCCAAGTAGCTGGAACTATAGGCATACACTACCATGCCTGGCTAATTTTTAAAATTTTGTAAAGGTGAGGTCTCACGATGTTGCCCTGGCTGGTTTCTAACTACTGAACTCAACTAATTCTCCCAACTTGGTCTCCCAAATTCCTGGGATTAGAGGCATGAGCCACCATGCCCAACCTTGAGCTTTTTCTAAGACATTATTATACCATAATTTTAAATTTATTTGTGAAGAACAAAAATTGATCATTTTACTCATAAACATATGGAATAAAGTAACATTGTTCAAAGATAGAGGATGAACTCATTAAGAAATAACAAAAAAGTGAAGCATATTTGGGGCTTGCAAAAATCTCAGTAAGGTCAGCATCTATGGATATGGATGAAAATTAATGGGAAATTCTGGATTGTGATCCAATTTCTGATACTTACAAGCTCTGACTAAGAATAAATGACTTAAGTATGAGTTTCTTGTCTGTAAAAGTATTCAATAAATACTTAAAAATTCACTTTTTTTTTTTTACCCAATCAGTAACTAGAACTGGAAAGAATAATTCTGTCAAACCAGTAGATACATATTAAAGAAAAATCTATGACCACAGATTTACTTTATATAATGAATGAACTATAATATCAAATTGCCATTTGTTCATAAATACTTATATAGTATTTACCTTTGACAGGCATTATATTTTGTGCTTCTAAATGCAGCACTAAAGGATGATGCAGAGAGAAAACCAGATTTTGCAGAGCTTAAAAACTGTACAATACATGCCTGTAGTCCAGGCTGCTCAGGAAGCTGAGGTGGGAGAATCATTTGAGCACGTGAGGTCAAATGAGCCGTGATCATACAACTGCACTCCAGCCCAGGTGACAGAGAAAGACCCTGTCT
Source organism: Chlorocebus sabaeus (assembly GCF_047675955.1). Lineage (NCBI taxonomy): Eukaryota > Metazoa > Chordata > Mammalia > Primates > Cercopithecidae > Chlorocebus > Chlorocebus sabaeus. Next base: position 16,591,482 of record NC_132926.1, on the reverse strand, counting down.
CAAAAAAAAAAAAAAAAGTGTACAATATGGGAAATCCTCTTTAAGAAAATGAATACAAAATCAAGGCTAAAAAAAGTAACATTATTTAGAATGAGAAAAGAGATTATAAATTACATGGTTATAAGTCTGACCATTAACACCAACATTACATTAAAAAAATCAAAAATTAATATTTTATATTTTGTACCTGTAAAATTCTTCCTACATACATGTTTTTACTAAAACTACTTGAGTGCTTCTTCATCTAACATAAATTTTATAACTGTTTTTCTATAGTAGTGTAGGTAATTTTTTTCGTCTAATGGAAATAATTGATTATTTTTTCTTACTGAGTTCTAAAAAGTTTATTTTAGCAAGACAAGTTGTTATTGGCAATACCAATTTAGAGTGTTACCAAACACTCTAAGTATTTACAGATTAGGAAAGCTTTTCTTTGGAAGAATTTTCCATAGGCTGCCCTTTGCTTTTTAAATTTTTTTTTACTTTCAGACCTTGTTCCTTTGACACCACCCACATCATACTTTAGATGCCAGAGTGTAGGATGTACTTATTTCAGCATAATGTTCCAGCATTAAAGGACACGCATTTTCCTGGAATTCTTACAGGTTCCAGTCTAGTAACAGTGCCAAAAATAAGAGAGATGTCCAAGAGTCCTTGTTCATATGTGACCCCACTGATGTTGACAAAAAGTTCTTTTCAAGAAGGTCCTAATAAGCATTCAACCTTGTGGATAATTAGCGTCCAGGGAAGGAGTAGTGCTGGGCTACCTGGCAATGCGCAGGATTCAATTTTGTTCACCTCATGGAGACTTCAACTGTCCCTATATCCTTGTCTCAACATTATATTTTATTTTATTCTGACAAGTGCTATGTCAGAAAATAACATGAAATTCAATAACTAGTTTGACTTCTGAATTGCAAAGGTTATGGTTGATACAAAGGTATCAGAAATATCACAGATCAGATCCCTTTGTAAGATTCTTTATGAGATTTATGTCTGTTGTTTCTGCTGCAGTATATATGATGACAATATTAAAAATGAATACTAATATGTGATTATAATATAATAGTATCTGATAGTCAATTTATGTCTATTCTCTCATTAAAACCTCTGAAACTGATATAAACAACTTGTCTACATTTTAAGGTGGAAACTGCAGTCTTGTAAAGCAATGTAAGACTTATCCTTAGGTCACTTTAAAATGTGCTAAGGGAAGTTACATTACATAACAAACAACACCATTGCAAAGAATGTCCTCTTCCAGCTACCGCTTTTGAAGGTCCATTTATCCCAGAAGTTTCTCTGCAAAAATATTCTTACTCTCATTCATCCTATATTCATTTTAATGAAGTTCTAGAATATTTAGATGGCATTTGATTTTCTTTTTGTTATCTTTAAAAAAAACTATCTTTTTAATCTTATTTTCAAATCTCAAAAGCAATTAGTAGACATTGATTCGTATCCACTTACTGGCTGTTATGAATACTATTATGAATAATGCTACTATGAACATTGACATACAAGCCTTTGAGTAGACACATGTTTTTAATTTCCTGTGCATATAACTAGGAATGGATCTGTTGGGTCACATAGAAATTCTCTATTTAACTTTTTGAGGAACTGCCTGACTCTTTTTCAAGAGCTATACCATTTTACATTGCCACTACCAATGCATGAAGGTCCAGTTTGTTCACATCCTTGCCAACACTTGTTATTGTCTGTCTTCTTGATTATATCCATTGACTGATAAAGAAACAAAATATGGTGTATCTGTACACCAGAAAATACCCAGTCATTAAAAAAATGAAATGCTGAAACATGCTATATCATGGGTGATCCTTGAAACATGTGCAAAGTGAAGCCTGACCCAAAATGTCACATATTATTCTGTTTATATAAAATTTCCAGAAAAGGCACATCCAATAGAGACTGAAAGATTAGTGGTTGCCAGAGACTGAGGGAGGGGGGGCTTGGAGAGTGACTACCAGTGGGCATCAGACTTTTTATGAGATGATGAAAGTGTTCTGGAAGTAGATAATGATAATGATTCCACAATTTTGTAAAATACTAAAATCAGTGACTTGTATAGTTTAAAGGTAAATTTTATGTTATATGAAATATGTCCCAATTTAGAAAAGTCAATTAGGCTTCAAAGTCTACAGTGATGATGGTAATAATCATAACAGCAACAACTGTCATAGGGATTGGGGAAAGAAGGGAAAAGAAAGAGAAAATGGAAATTCAATGAATATTTATGCTTTAGTGTGTTTCCCTGACACATCTGAGCTTCTATTCTGGATTATGGCTCTGCCACCCACTAAGTTACTCAAATTAGAAATCTCAAAATGATGATGGGTTCTTCTTTCACTCACCATTAGACAATTTTTTTTTTTTTTTTTTTGCACAAAATGTGTCTCTGATCTCAGGTTTTTATTTTCCATAATGCTGTTCTCATTTCAACCCCCACTATTGCCATTTCAAGTGGCTAATCTCTCATTAATCACTGCAACATTTTTCTAACAATGCCTCTCCTCCTATTTCCAGGCTCTCCTTTATTTGAATCTATTCCACAAGCTGCCTTTATTGTTACCATCCCACAGTCCAAGTCTTTCCATGCCGTTCTTCCCATGATGGCATAAAGGGAACTGACATGATACAATGAGCCCCTCACAAAATCATTACAATTTACATGTCTGGGCTCATTTTTGAATTACTTGGTCCTGTTCTCCCTACCCTCATATACGTACATAATACAGTACCCTGAAAATTATATTCTCTTTTGTACTGCTTTACTTTGGTCATGTTCTTCCTTTTGACTACCCTTCCCTTCTTGTTTGTATAAATTGGTACCCTACAGATGCAAAACAGAAAACACCTCTCAGAATAGTTTAAGAAAAATATGCAATTATTGGGAAAGTCAAGTTTGGAGATGGCTTTAGGTCTAATTGGATGCAGAAACCTATAAGACAGTTCTCCTCATCTCTTGTTTCTGCTTTCAACTGAAGATGTAAATGAAGATAGATAGATTGACAGATGATTGCTTGATTGATGCATCTTTACAATTCTAAAATATCAAGAACTTGAGGAAAATTGAGAAGGGAGAGAAAGTTAGACTAAGTTTAAGTCACGTACTAATCAATGAACCAATAGCTTTGCAATAGACGTGGATATTCTGCAAGGTCAGCTGAGTACTACGTCCACCCTTTCAGCATGGTACTAGGGTATCATGAATAATAGAATGGCAAGCTCACCATGACCCAATGGAGAAAGAGAGAGGCAGTTTTCTAACAGAAAACAACCTTAAATCTGTACATTTCTGTTTCAGCTTTTACAATTAGGCTTATGGACCAATGCGAACTAGTTTTTGTGAAGAGTACGTGGTAGAAGTTGAGGAATTTTTTTCCCCACATAAATATCCAGTGTTTTTGTACCTTTTGGTAAAAGCACTTTCCGCTTTTGATTGGATTGCTCTGTACTCCTTTAGAAAAATTAGAATGTACATGTGGTGGGCTCTATATACTGCTATATTGACGTTAATTGGATTACTGAAACTTTATAATAAATTTTGCAGTCAGGTACTGCAAGTCCTACTTTGTTCTTGTTTTTTTGTTGTTGTTGTTTTGTTTTGTTTTCATTTATTTTCATTGTGGTAAAATACAAAGAAAGATTTACTATCTTAACCACTTTAAAATGTATAGTTCAATTTAAGTATATTTATATTGTTGTTCAATGATCACCACCATGCATCTCCAGAACATTTAATCTTGCAAAACTAGAAATCTAGGCCCATGAAACAATAACTTCTCATTTCTTCCCTCCCTTGAGTGTCTGGCACCCATCATTCTACTTTCTGTATCTATGATTTTGACTACTCTAAGGACCCCATATAAGTGGAAGCATAAAGTATTTATATTTCGTGGCTAGCTTATTTGACTTATTATAATGTCTTCAAAGTTCATCCATGTTACAGCCCATGTCAAAATTCCCTTCCTTTTTAAGAATGAATAATATTTCATTGTATGCATGTAGTATATTTTGCTTATCTATTCATTATTCTACAGAAACTAAAATTGCTTTAATTCCACTATGTACATATACAAATATATCTTTATTTGGAATACAAATATATATTTGAGATCTTGCTCTCAATTCTTGTCAATATATACTCAGAAGTGGAAGTGCTATATCTTATAATACTGTTCTCATTTTTTTTTAAGAAACTAACGTATTACTTTCCACAGCAGCTGCACTATTTTACATTCCCACCTACAGTGCACAGTTTCCAATTTTCTCACATCCTCATCAACACTTGTTATTTTGTTTTCTTGATAGTGGCCATTCTAATGGGTAAAAGGTGGTATTTCCCTAATGATAGCAATGTTGAGCATATTTGCATGCGCTTATTGGCTATCTCTATATCTTGGAGAAATGTCTATTTCAGCTTTTTTCCCAGTTTTTTAATTGGTTGTTTTTGGTGTTGAGTTTTAGGATTTCCCTGTATATCCTAGCTACAATTCCTTTGTCAGATATATTATTTGCAAATATTTTTGCCCACACTTGAGTAGCCTTTTTACTCTGTTGGTAGTATCTTTTGATGCACACAGTTTTATTATTAATGCCTAACTTGTCCGTATATATTTTTTGTTGCCTGTGCTGTGGGTCCGATCCAAAAAAATATTGCCAAATCCAATGTTATGAAGCAGCCTATGTTTTCTTTTCTGAGAGTATTATAGTTTCAGGTCTTACATGTAGGTCAAGGATAAATTTTTCAGTTCACTTTTTTAATATGGTGTTAGGAAAGAGTCCAATTTTATTCATTTGCATGTGGATATCCAGTTTTCCCAGCACCATTTGTTGCATACAGCCTTTTGTTCCATTGATACTCTTGTGAAAAATCATTTGACTATATTTACAAGGGATTTTCTCTAGATTCTTTATTCTGACAGTCTACATCTATGTCTTTATGCCAGTACCCTACTGATTTGATTACTGAAGCATTGTAAGCTTTGAAATCAGAAAGTGAGAGTCCTTCAGCTTTGTTCCTCTTTTTTGGGATTGTTTTAGCTATTCAGAGTCCCTTTAGATTCCATAGAAATTTTATTATCGGCTTTTCTATTTAACACAAAACATAATTGGGATTTTGATAGCAATTGCATTGAATCTGTAGATTGCTATGGGTAGTACTGACATTTTAACAATACTAACTCTTCCAATCTATGAATATGGGATACTTTTCCCGTTTATTTATGTCCTCTTTAATTTCTTTTAGAAAAGGTTGGAGTTCACCTCCTTGGGTAAGTTATTCCCAAATATTTTAGTCATTTTGATGCTATTGTAAACAAATCCTTTTTTCTTAAATCTTTTGCTGTTTTCATTGTCAGTGTCAGCATTGCCTGTTGCATAGAAATGCAACTGATTTTTTGTGCTTACTTTATATCCTACTACTTTGCTGAATTCATTTATTAGTTTTGAGTACTTTTGTGTGTATTTTTAGGGTTTTCTCTATATATGATCATATTAATATGAAGAAAAATATCATTTTTTTCCTTTCCAATTTCGATACCTTTTATATCTTTTTCTCACTTGAATTGCTCAAGTTAAGACTTCTAAACTATATTGAATAGAAGTGCAAACAACAGGCATCCTTGTCTTATTCCTGATATTAGAGGAAAAGCTTTTAGTCTTTCACCATTGGTTATGATGCTCACTGTGATTTTTTTATATATGGTATTCATTATCTTGAGGTAGTTTTCTTCTGTTCCCAGATTGGTGAGTGGTTTTATCATGAAAGGGTTTTAAATTTCGTCAAATGACTTTAATGCATCACTTGACGTAATGATTATTTTTCCTTATTTTCTATTAATGTGGTGTATTACATTTTTTTTTTATGTTGAAACACTTTTGCATTACAGAAATAAATTCCTCTTGGTCATGGTGTAAAATCTTTTTAATATGCTACTGAATTTAATTTACTAATATTTTGTTGAGGACATTTGCATCAGCATTCCTAAGGAATCTTGGACTATAATTTTCCCTTTTACCAGCTTTGGTATCTGAGTAATGCTGGGTTCATAGAATGAATTAGGGAGTGTTCTCTCTGCCTAATGTTTTTTTTTTTTTAATAATTGAGAAGTACTGGTGTTCTTCTTTTGGTAATGTTTGGTAAGATTCACTGGTGAATCCACTAAGTCCAATGGTTTTTTGGTCAGAAGATTTGTGATTACTTCTTCAATTTTCATATTACTTAGAGGTCTATTTTGACTTTCTACTTCTTCATGATTCAATTATGTATGGTATGTGGTATTTCCAGTAATTTGCCTAATTCATTTAAGTTAGCCAATTGATTAACATACAGTTGTTCATAGTACTCTCTTATAATCCTTTTCTCCCTGGAGATTTTGTAATAATGTCCCGCTTTCCTTTCCGATTTCAGTAATGCGAGTCATTTCTCCTTTTTTTTTTTCTTTTTTTTTTTAACCATCTAGGTTTGTCCATTTGTTTATCTTTTCAAAAGACCACATTTGTATTTTGTTGATTTTTTTCTTTTCTTTTTGAAACAGATTCTCACTCCATCACCCAGGCTGGAGTGCAGTGCCTCAATCTCAGCTCACTGCAATCCCTGCCTCCCAGGTTCAAACGATTCTCCTGCCTCAGCATCCTGAATAGCTGGAATTACAGGAGTGTGCCACCACGCCCAGCTAATTTTTGTATTTTTAGTAGAGATGGGGTTTTGCCATGTTGGCCAGGCTGGTCTTGAACTCCCGACCTCAAATGATCCACTTGCCTTGACCTCTCAAAGAGTTAGGATTACAGGCATGAGCCACCATGCCCAGCCTATTTTTCTGTTCTCTATTTTGTTTATCTCTACTCTGGTCTTTAATATTTTTTTCCTTCTGCTAACTTTAGGTATAATTTGTCCCTTTTTTCTAGTTCTTTTAGATGTAAAATTGAGTTGTCGATATTAGAATTTTCTGTTTTTTTTTTTAATGTAAGTGCTTGTATCTCTTAATTTTTCCCCTAGCACTGCCTTTGCTTTCCCCTTAAATTTTGACTACTGTGTTTTCATTTTCCACTTATTGCTGAGCACGTTCTACTTTCCCTTGGGGTTTTCTTTGAATCATTTTGTTTAATAACATGGTTGTTTAATTTCCACAAATTTGTGAATTTTTCAGAATTTCTGGTTTTAATATTTTAGTTACATTCTGTTGTGATTGGGAGAGGCACTTTGTATTATATCTATCTTTTAAAATTGATTTAGACTAAATTTGTAGTTTATCATAGGTGTATCCTGGAAAATGTTCCGTGTGCATTTGAGAAGAATGTACATGCCGAAGTGATGGGTAGAGTGTTCTATACGTGTCTGTTACATTTGGTTGGTTTATTGTTTCAAGTTCTGTATTTCCTTACTTATTTGTCTGTTCTATCCATTGTTGATAATAGAGTATTGGAGTCTGCAACTATTTTTGTAGAACTGTCTATTTTTTTAATGCTGTTTATTTTTGTTTCTTATATTTTTGGGGGTCTGTTATTCAATGTATAGATATTTATAATTGTTATACATTCTTGCTTTATTAAAATTGTCATTCATAGCAACTGAAAGAAAAGACCTAAATGTTTAAGAACGAATAGCCTGCTTTTATATTCTAAATGCTATCTTTTAACAAATGTAGTTATATATTGTAAAAATTTTAAAAAGTACAAAAGATGAAATTACTATTCATGTGTTTTTTATAACTATTTTTTAATTTAAATTATCTTTTCTCTAATATTAGTATAGCCACCTCTGTTCTCTATAGGTAACCAGTTGCATGGAATGTCCTTTTTCATATTTTCATTTTTAACGTATCTGTGTCTTTAGATATAAAGTGTGTTTCTAGTAGACAGCATATAACTAGGTCATATTTATAATTCATTCTCTGAATTTCTGTCTTTTGATTGGATAATTTAATCCCTTTATATTTAAATTAATTACTGATAAGGGGGAACTTCTGTCTTTACTTGTTTTTATATTCCTCATTTTTTGTGTGTGCTTTTGCATTATTTGTTGCCTTATCATCTTCTTATGTGTTAGTCGATTTCTTTGTGTATATACTGTTGCTATTTTTTTGGTGTGTGGTTGACATGGAGACTACATTTAACATCCGAAAGTTCCAACACTCTAATTTGAATTTACACCAGCTTAAATATAATAATATATGGAAACTGTGTCCTCACTCCTTTCAGTTCTTCATGATATACAATTACATATTTACATATTTTGTATCCCAAGATATAAACTGAGAATTTTTTAATGCATTACTCACTTAAATTATGTATAAAACACAATGTTTCTACATTTTAAAAAGTTATAATACTAAATTTTAGATTAGTCATTGTTTTCTTTATATTATTCTCTTAAATCATGTAGAAAACAACAAGTGGCGTTACATACCATTGTTACAAAAATACCAGCTCTCATAATTCCCTATGTATTTGCCTTTACTGAGATATCTATTTCTTCATATGGCTTCAAGTCACTGTCTAGTGTCTTTACATTTTAATCTGTCGGACTCCCTTGAATATTTATTGTATGCCAGGTATAGAAATATCCCTCAGCTTTTTTTTATCTGAGAATATCTTAATTATTCTTTCAAATTTGAATGACATTTTGGCCAGTTATGGGACTCTTAGTTGACATTTTTCCCTGTTTTAGCATTTTGAATACATTAACCTACTGTCTTTAGGCCTCCGAAGTTCACATGAAAAGTCTGCTGGTACTATATTGAAGATTCCTCATATGAGATGAGTTGCATTTCTTTTACTGCTTCCAAAATTCTCTTTGTCTTCACTTTCAGTAGTTTGCTTTTAATTTGTCTTGGCTTGCACCTCTTTGTGTACCTTACTCCAAGTTCTATTGAGCTTCATGGATATTTATATTCTGATATTGTATTAAATTTGAACAGTTTTTAATCATTATTCTTTTTTAAAATCTGTCTCTTTTTTTATCCTCTAGGACAACCACAATCTGTGTGTTAATTGGCTTCATGATGTTCCAGAAATCCCTTAGGCTTTGTTACTTTTCTTCATTTTTTTTTTTTTTTTTCCTGTGTTCCTAAGACTCCATTATGTCCATTGCTATATCTTCAAGTTCTCTGATTCTTCTGCTTGATCAAATCTGCCTTTGAATCCCTCTAATGAAGTTTTTCATTTCCATTATTGTAATTTTTGGCTTCAGGATTTATTTTTTCTTTTTAGGTTTTCTATCTCTTTATTGCTATTTCCATTTTGTTCATATATCATTTTCTGACTTTCTACATGTTCTCCTTTAGTTCTCTGAGCATCTTTAGAACATTTTTGAAACCTTTGTCTAACAAATCTGCCATCAGGTCTTTCTCAGGGATGGTTTTTGTTGGTTTGCTTGTGTTGTTTGTTTGTTTGAATGGCCTTAACTTTCCTGGGTTCTTTGTGATTTTCTTGGTTGAAAACTGAGCATTTAAATCTAATCACACAGTAGCTCTTGAAACCAGATTATCTGTCTTCACCAGAATTTGTTGGTGGTGGTTTTTGTTTTCTGGATCGTTGTAGGCCATGTCTATGCCAACAATCAGTCTAAGGTGTAAACTTAAGGTCTTTTTGTTTCTGTTCTAACCTTGCACCTTCACCTGTGTATTTGCAGTGTCTTTATAATTTTCACCATATATGCATTTCCCTTCCAATGTCTTATTTGTAATGATTGGCTTCTAAAAGGGAAAAAAAGAGAACAATAAAGGGGACAGGGATACTAGCCCTTTAAGTTCACTGGAAGTCAACTTAAAAGTGAAATCCACTAAAATTAATGGAAAGTTTCTGTTTACTGAAATTAACTGAAAGTTACTGTCCAAGACTTCCTCTGGAAGTTGCAAGCTTTCAATAGGCTCCAATTCCAAAATAGTTACATCAGACCAATTCTGCCAGAGCAATTGTGTAGGGAAGATGGCAGATTTCCGGTGGATCCTACTCTGCCACCGTCCCAGAATCCTTTCCTGTTCTTAATTTCCAATATTGCCTTGGGCAGTCTAGTTACTTGAATTTTAAAACTAACTTGTCAAATTTGTAAAAAGGCTTGCTGCAATTATAAAATTATTTGAATCTATAAATAATTTAGTTAAAACTCTTTTCTAATCCATAAATATGGTATATATCTCCTTTATTTAGGTCTTTTAAAATTTCTGTCACTAATGATTTAGTTTTCACTGTAGTTTCCTGATGCTCTTATAAATGAAATACTTTTAAAGTTTATTTTTCTAATGGTATGATATTTACATATAAAAATACAATTCTTTTCTTAAGTAAATTTACGTACTGTGTCTGTGCTAAATCAATTTATTAGATTTAGAAGGTGTATTGTAAATTTCTTAAGATTATATAATCATTATTTATGCATGTAGAAGCATTTATACTCTTCTTTTTACTATTTATTTTTGCCTTATTATGATGGCTAGATACTTCAGTATAAAGTTGAATAAAAGTGTAAAAACAGGCATTCTAATTTGTTTCCAATCTTAGGTGAAAGCACTCAGTGTTTAACCATTGAGTCTATAAGCTGTAGGATTTTGAATACTCTATCAGACTGTGGAAGTGTACTTATTTTTGTGGTTTGTACTTTTTTAAAATTGTAACTTTAGTTGAATATTTCTAATACTTTTTCTATCTGTATTGAAATGATCCTACAGTTTTTCTCATTTATTGTGTTAATATGCTTAATTGCACTGATTAATGTTTAAATGTTAATTTAACCATGCACTCTGGTTAAATCCCAGTTGGAATGATGTATCATACATATTATGTATTGTGGAATTTGGTCTGGCAGTATTTTGTTTGAGACATATTAGTCTGTAATTTTTTTTTTTCTTTAAAATATTTCTGTGAAGTTTTGGCATTTGGGTTAGTCTGTGAAGTAATTCAGAAGAATTCCCTGCTCTATTTTCTGCAAGTTTGTGTAAGCTTGGTAAGTAAATTAAAACTTTTTTTTCATTAACTGTGGTATCCAAATCAATAGTAAATCATTTGAACTTGGACTTTTCTTTGTAGAAACCTTTCAGTAAAAATTCAATTTTTTACATACAGTGTTCAAATTTGGTTTCATCTTGTTTGTTTTAGCAAGTTGTATTTTTTAACAGGTTTCCTCCTCTTTACATAAAGGGTCAGATTCGTTGTCTTTCATTTTTTGATTTTGATCATTCATGTTCTTTCTTCTTCATTCTTGCTGGGTGTTTATCAAATTTATCTTTTTAATGAAGCAATTTTGGTCTTGAAAATTATGTCTTGCTCCCTGCATTTAATTTCATTGATTTTTGTTCTTTTTAAATTTTTTAATATTTATTGTGCACTATGAGCTTAGATTATTCTTCTAATCCAATATTCTCAAAGATTAACTGTAGGTTATTGATTTTAGACCTTATTTAAATGTTTCTAATATTATAGGTTAATGCTACAGATTTCCCTCTAATCACTGCTTTAGCTGTATCCCACATATTTTGATCTATTTTTGTAATTATTCAGTCAGATATATTTTCTAATTATCTGAGTGATTTATTATTTTGCTTATTTAGAAATGCATTTTTAAATTTCTAAACGTGGTTTTTATGTTTTAAAAAATTTATTTCTAATTTAATTTTTGCCAAATAGTATTTACTGTGTATTCTTCGAATTTATCGAGAGTGTTTTATGGCCTGACATATGATTTATATTGGTTGCTTCCTTTGCACTTAAAAAGGTTGTATATTCTAATATTTGTGGGTGAAGTGTCCCACAAATATCCATTAGGTCCAGTAGCTTAATAGCATTACTCAAGTCTTCTACACCTCTCCTGATTTTTGTCTAATTGCTCTCCTAATTTTTAAGAGAGGCTTGTTAAAATCTATAACTATGATTATGGAATTATCTGTTTCTTTCTTTAGCTTTGTCAATTTATAATTTATGTATTTTGAATTTTTATTATTTGTCAAATACCAACTTATATTGTTATGTCTTTTTGGGTAACTGATTATTTGCCATTATAAAATCTTTTTATAGATCTCTGGTCATACTATTTTGCTTGAAACAATTAATGTATTCATATACCTGTGCAATGTGACAGAATATGCCCTTTGTTATGCTTATCATCTGCATTTTTTAATCTTGGAAGTCTCTATGTATTTATATAAATAATTTTTTTGTGCTCAGCATGTGCTTAGGCTTTATTTTTTATCTATTATGAAAACCTTTGACTTTTAATTGCAGTGTTTCATTAGCATATGCTATTTTTTATATCATTGAAAAAAAGTGTGCTGTTTGACAACTTGATTTTAGTTTCTCCTTTTTTCCTTGTTTCTTTGTTCTTTTCTTTTGAATTAACTACCTTTTTTAGAATTTTATTTGGATGTATTTATTTACTTGGCATATATTTTTAGAGCTGCTTTAACGATGGAAGTACATTTTCTTAATATTTATAATCTATATAATAATAATGTACAAGTATATTTAAAATATGTGAAAGTTTCAGATGAGTAAAAACTTTTTTCTATCTTTCCAATATTTATACTTCAATTTTATATATGTCACATGTATAGACATTATAAGTGAGCCATTAATATAATATTGAATTTCTTATTTTATTATATTATTCTATTTTTGAGACTATCTTGCTTTGTCACCCAGGCTGGAGTGCAGTTGCACAATTTGAGCTCACTGCAACCTCTGCCTCCTGGGCTCCAAGTGAACCTCCAGCCTCCGACTCCTAAGTAGCTGGGACTACAGATGCACACCACCATGCCTGGCTAATTTTTGTAGTTTTTGTAGAGACAAAACATGCATGCCACGTTGCCCAGGCTAATCTTGAACTCTTGAACTCAAGCCATCCACTCACCGTGGTCTACTAAACTGCTGGGATTACAGGAGTGCACTGCAGTGCTCAGACAAAATTTCTTATTTCAAATAGACATAATTATTTTTTAAATACTTATGAAAAAAAATATTACCAATGTGTCTATCATTTCTGATGTTTTATACTTTTCTGAAATACCAGTATTTCATCTGAGATCATTTCTCTTACATCTGAAGCACTTTCTATAACTTTTGTTGCAGTGCAAGTCTGCTAGGGGCAAATTATATTAGTTTTATTTCATCAGCATAGGTATTTGTTTTGATTTCATTTTTGAAGAATATATTTTTGTATATATGATTCTCAATTAACAGTTCTTTTATTTCACTAATTTTAGATGTTAATTCACTGCCTTCTTTCTGCCGCAGTCTCGTGTAAAATGTCGGCAACATTTCATTCATTGTTTTATTTTATTTAATGTTTCATTTTTCTCTGATTAATTAATTTCAAGATTTTCTTTGATTTGTATTAGTTTGACTATGGGTCTACATAGTAGTTTTTTATAGTCTTTCTGTTTGATGCTGCCTAATCGTTTTTGAATTAAAAAATGTATATCTCTAACCATATAGAAAAAAATTTTAGCCACTCTTTCTTCAATTATATTTTATGCTTCATTTTCTATTTCTTCTCCTTCTACCAAACCATAGACATTTTGATATTATCCCATATAGCTTGTATTTTCTATCTTGTTACTTTTTTTTCTAAAGTATGGATATTTATTTCCATCAATCAATTATCAGGTCCATAGACTCTTACTTTCTTAGGCTTCAGTCTGCTGTTAATGCCATTCAATGCATTAAAAATATATATATAGCATGTTCCAGTTTCCTATTTTTTAAAGTTCTGTTTCTTAATTGTGTATTTCTATATTTTCACTAATTACAAACATATTTTCATTCATCATGTATTTTAAAAATGGGCTTAAAAGTTTTGTCTCTTATTTCTAACATCTGCTATTTTGCCGGTAATCTCTTTCGATTGTCTTTTCCCCTAATGATCTGTCCTAGAATTGTTTCTTTGTATGCTACATAATTTCAGTTTATATGCTGGACACTGTGAATATGAATTGCAGGGATTATGAATTTTTTTCTGTTTATCTGAAGAATATAGATTTTTTTTTTAAAGGCAATTAGCATGACTGAACTCAAACTTCCAACTTTGTCCCTACTAAGGTGGACAGTAGATAAAAATCTCTGTTCAGTTCTTCAGGGTTCATTTAACTTCTTGCAATGTGCTCTGGGCCTGCATGGTTATTTGGCCAGTCAGTGTTTTGGGCAGGCAGGGATTATCTACATTACTTAGAGCTCCTCAACTCTGGCACTTTCCTGAGATTTCCTCACTTTCTATGTGCTGTGATTTCCCCAAATTCTCTATTACTTCAAGTTTGTAAGACTGTAGCTTTTATGTCCCCACATTAAGCACCCCACATGATGAAAACTTGAAGCTGTTCTCAGAGTACACATTGCACAAAATATAAAGCTCAAACCCAGCCATTTATTTCTCCCTAGTTTCAATTTCTCTTCAGTATCTTCCTGCCTCCCTGCCTTTTTTATTCACCAGCACCTTAAGTTAGGTTGTGCCTATTGTCCAAAGGTTGTGATTGTTATCTGTGGAAGAATTATTTTTAGAAGTGCCACTCAAAGTTACCCGTTGTTTACCCATTGTAAAGTATTACTTTACAGAATGGTATGTTTCTATCTGCCTGTGTGTAAACTTGAGATTATAGTAAAGCTTATACTGAGGTTTTCTTGTTTTATTATTATCATTCAACTTTATTATAGTCTTCTCTTCATCCTCATTTTTACCTTCATCATTTTTGTTACCAATATCATGAAACCCAACATTTATTTTTGTTTATTTCATTTTACACATGCTTCATATGTTAGCATACATCTTGCCATACATTATTCCTGGTAAGTGTGCAGAATTTAAGTATATGTTATTGTTTTCTCAATTTTATTAAGGAGAAAATGAGCTTAAAAATCTAAAATATACTGCCTACAGCTCACAGAATATATGCTTATGTTCTATATTACATAATACTCAAATATATCAGTCTAGTTCATATTAAATGTCCCAGTTTTGACAGTTTTAATAGTGTTTCATAGGATGGATATATCACAAGGTATTCAAATATTCACATATTGCAATGATAAAAATAAATCTTGTCAAAAGTCTATATTGATGAAAAATTGCATATGGAAGAACTAAGATATACAATTAGAAAGATAAGAACAGATCATTAAGAGCTATGAATACTATGCTAGGGACTTGTAAATTATGCTCAGGCAATAAAAAACCACCAAAAATCTCCAAGTAGAAGAATGGCATGATTACAGTGACTTGATTAGCCATTTGAATGTGAATCATAAGCTGCAGAGAGAGATGGCAGATAGACTAAGCCACTGCAAAATCTGGAAAGAAGACTGTATGTACTTGAATTAAGCAGTGGAAAGAGAGTTCTAAAAAGGATATGGATACAGGAGGTGATCTACGGAGAGAAGGAAGTAAGTTAATTTAACACATTAGCATCTTGGTGTTAAAACAAAAATAATCTATGCAAATGCCAAACAAAGTCTAGAAATAAAACCATATTACAGATAAATCAGAGTAAAACAATTGTTTTTTAAGTGGCTGGGTAATCGAGGTCCATCTGTTTTTTCTGTCTTGTGCGGAGATGTGTGTTAAGCTATGATTCTATCAATCTTTCATTTGCTTCTTTGTCAAAAGCAGTTCATGTTTACTTATAAATAATTATAATCTTTTGTTCAGGAAAATAGCATTGCTGGAGGTGCTCAGATATACAGAACACAATTTCAACACAAAGAAAAAAGTTATCTAAATTGCTGAGAAGTTTCATAAATTACACATGTAGGTATAATAGTTAAATAGCAATCAGCAGATTGTTTAAATTATTTCATGTATTGTGTTGAATAAATTATGTAAAAATTATTATAAAGGCCAGTAAGAATGGGACTTATATTTTACATTTGTGTACATTTAACAGACTTTTAATGTTCCTTTCAATAATGCTTAAATCTATAGTGGTTACACAGAGAAAACCTTGAATGTTTCACATATGTTCTTCTCAGATAATGATATATGGTATTTCTGTTATGAAATGTTCTAAAATGTGCTTGATATTCGTTTTTGATTAAATGGAACTACTTTTAAATGTCCGATTACTGGAGAAGACGGTAAATTAAAGCCCACTGAAGATTTTAGACTGAAGATTTTGCCAGTTTTTAACTTTTTCTATTTAATTTTCACATGCCCTACTTTGATTTTTGCTACAGTTGAAGTTGCCACCTCTGACTGGAAAAATATCTGTCTAGGTATTTCTTCTTTTATAGTATGTCTGCTTCCATTTCTGCATTTGTACTAAATTTCGGCCTGATTTTTGTAAGTGATTGAACTGAAAGTTCAAACAGGTGACTCACTATCAATGACTAGGTTACTAGTTTATTAATATTTAAACATTTTCCTTAGGCAAACATTAAAGCAAATGCCATTAAGTATAGGCTTTAGGAAAAACCTGCTCCTGGATGCAAGATATATAATTGTTGTCTGGGACAGTAGCATTATTTTAAAAGCTTTTTAGCCAAAGTTTTTATTCCTTGTCTTTTTAGAACTTATTTGAAACATGAATCACAGATAATCGAGCTTTCTTTAAGACAGATATATTTCATTTGAAATTAAAATATTTTATATATTCGTATTAAACACTCACATCAATATAAAGTACATTCTTTGTGATGATTTTGTGGGCTGAAGAAAGGTTGCATTTTTGAAACATTAAATGAAAATTAAAATAATATCCTTTTAAAATGAGGCAAAGTCCATCATAAACATTGTTCTTACAGTTTGATTATTTAACATATTTATATAAAAAGTTGTAAATTATGTATAAATTCTTGATATTAATCACATAAGTTGTGTACATAGAACCTTTCCCTGGCACAGAAATAATAAATCAGTTAAATGCATTTATTGTGTTAAAGTATATTAGTCATGTCTCAGATAATTTTATTCTTTGTTTAATGCCATACACAAGAGTAATTTTCTCTTAGGGTGAAATGATTATTTAAATTTTATTCTGCAAACCTTGGCAGTCTCTACTACTTCAATAGAAAGTATTAAAAAAAAAATCAGAGAAGTGATTAAAGACCGATCATCAACTATCAACTGAGAATGGGAGGAGCAGCCTTAAATACTGCTTACAAAAGCGACTTACTCTACCCCATTTTACTTCCAGCTTTACTCTCATATATTTGTGTTAATTTGGCCAGATTATTTATACTTTTTATTCTTCTGCTTTCCTGTCTGTGACGTGGGGATGTTAGTGGTACCTACATTGAGGATATTTATGAGGAGTTCATGAGATAATATCTATATAGCACTTAGCCTTATGACTACCATGCTATTACTTAGAAGGCAGTAAAGAGAATTTGGTTAAGACAGCTATTTATTCTATATTATTTCATATCTGAAAGATATTTTCTAAGTCGACTGAAAAGCTGTAGGTTGATACATAGAAAATCTTAATGTTAGGAAGTTTTTATTTTTTATTCCCCAAATCTTCTGTGTCTCATTTCTTATATTTGCAAGGCTGATATCTTTTATAGGTCAAGCCTATGAAATTTTTCAGACTATTCAAAATTAAAGCTGTTTCTTTGCTCCTCGATTATCAATTAAGTTTTACTTGACATATTTTCAATCAGAGTATAGCTAACTTCTACCATAAAAGCCTGCTAGTATTATTAACCAACATGAATTAAACACATATTTGTTGAACATCTACTCCCTACTCAGTAGGCTGCTTGTGATAGATGGTGCAAAGAACAAGACAACCAAAATTAAATTTCGGGCAAAATCCAGCAGAGGATTATTTCAACCTGGTCCCCCTAGGAAACTCTGAAGTTATTCTTAAACCCAGTGTTACAGCAATATGGATTAAGGGCACTAGCCTTTTATAGTCTTCAAGGCCACACACATTGACTAACAATTTCCCTTGGAGGAAAATAATTCCCAAGAACTGCTGATTGGGATGCAGAGTGGCTCCAGTTTCCTGAGGGCTGACCACTAAAGAAAAGTCACACGTAAAAGTTATTGAATACAAACCCACATTAAACAGGCCAGAAAAAAAAAAAAAAAAAAAAAAAAAGGAGGCAGAGATGGTGGGGAAGGGGACTAGGAAACTTTAAAAAAAAAACAATGACATGATGTGAATGAAGCACCAGATGTTTCTAGTACACATTTTTAGCATATATGTTACGATGATTAAATAAAACTATCCACATAAAACATTTAGCAGAGCTCCTGGCACAGTAAGAACTGACTGCTATCCAGTTATTATAGCATTAAGGATAAGTGTAGGGTTTTCTGGCATTACAGGTGGGTGGGTGTCAAACCTAGCTTTAGTGGGAGGTAGGAGTGGTGGGTGGTTAATGGATGTCAGAAAAGTCTTCCTAGAGGACTTAGCATGCATGCTATGTCTCAAAGTATGGTTAACCCATTAAGGAGAGCTACAGTGACTACAGAAGTGTGACTGTAGAGAAGAATGAACAGGAGTGTAAAAGGAAGTGAGAGCAGCAGGTATAAAAGTCCGAGACAAGAAAAGTCATTCAGGGAATGTGTGTATTTTTGTACAACTTGAGCAGAGTATTAGGATAAATGAATTTGGAATGTCAATGGACCATGTTAAAGTGGTATTACTTTGGCATTCATTCATTCACCCAAACAATATTTACTGAGAGTTTTTTCCATGCCAGGACCTTTCTGGAAAGTGAATAAAATATATATCAGTGAACAACAAAAAACTGGCTTATATTTTTTTAAAAAGCAGACAACAAGCAAGTAACAAAATATGTAATTAAAGCAGAGAAGATGTTAGAGGATGATAAATGCTTAAACTTTTGTTTTAAAGTAATGCAAAGTAAGGATGTTAGAGACAGCCAGGGGTGGGCGTAGGAAGGCTACAGTTAAAGAGAGTAGTCATAGTATGCATCATCAAGCAGGTGACATCTGAGTAAAGGCTTGAAAACACTTTACTGATCAATTGACATAGCTGACATTAGAGGAAGAACCAGGGGGCTGATGTTGCTGAAAAGAGCAAGTACATAAATGAATAGTAATAAGTGATGTCAAAGAGGTAATGGGAATCAAGATCTTGTAGGGTCTTGTAGGCCATTGAAGACATTTTGTATCTTACTCTGAGTGAAATTGGGATAAAGGAGATGATCTCTGTACTGATTTTAAAATATTATCCTGGTAATGACATTGAGAACTGATGAGAGAAGCAGAGCTAGTATATGTAATCAAACTGATTAAGAGTCCGTTGCAATAAACTAGGTGAAAGATTATGGTGGCTTGTAAATAAATGGTAAGAAGTGGTAAATTCTAAATATATTTTGAAGCTGCAGCCAAGATTTCTTGGTGAATTGGACCCTGATGTATGAGAGAGATGAGTCAAGAATGACTCAAATTTCGGCTGTGAACAACTGAAGTAATGGAGTTGTTGATATTTAAAATATGAAGGCTATAACAAGTTGGAGTGGCCAATTCAGTTTGAGAAAAGGAGATAAAAGGCATCCAAAATGGAAAGGAAGACATTAAATGATCTCTGATTGCAGATGACGTGATTTTATATATACAAAACCCTAGAGACTCTATCAAAATGTGTCATTATTAATAAATTCAGTAAGTTGCAGGATACAAAATCAACATAAAAAATCAATTGTGTTTTTATACACTAACAATGAACTAGCTGAGAAAGAACTTAAGAAACAGTCCCATTTACAATAACATGAACAATATTAATAATAAAATACTTAGTAATAAATTTAACCAAGAAGGTGAAAGATCTATAATTCAAAGACGTTGATGAAAGAAGTTATAGAAGACACAAAGAAAGATATCCTATGTTCATGGAAGAATTAATATTGTTAAAATGTTGATGATACTCAAAGCAATCTACAGATTGAATGCAATCCCTATCAAAATTTCAGTGGCACTTTTCAGAAAAATAGAAAAAGAATCCTAAAATTCATATGGAATCACATAAGATCCCAAATAGTCAAAGCAATCATGAGAAAGAACAAAACTATAGAGATCAGTTGGGATTGAGATATTCTATTAAGCATGCAAGTGGCAATTTCAAGTAGGTAGTAGGATGTGTATTTTGATTTTTGGAACAAAGTTGAAAATATAAATTGGGAAGTTCTTGACATATAGATGGTATTTAAAGTCATAAGACTAAATGTAATCACCAAGAGAGTGAGTCTAGTAAGAAAAGAGAGGACAAGAAGTGTTTTATCCAACATTATAACAAATTGGTTGGTATTTAAAAATGTTCTCTCTGGTGGCACAGAGAGAGTGGTTAGACCTTTTCCCAGTCCTGATTTTTAAATCTTTAACAGGTAAATCAGAAAACAGACATCAGTAACCTTTTTCCTGAGGTTGTTTGGCAAATTTTTCAGATGGACTACTTAAGATTTATATTTCTGATCAAAATCTATATTAATTGTCTATTGCTGTATAAAATGTTACCCCAATACTCAGTAGCTTCAAACAGCAGATATTTATTATCTCACAATTTCTATGGGTCAAACTTAGCTGAGTCCATTGCTCCAGGGAATCCCACAAAGCTGTAATTATGGAATCAGCCAAGGTTCTCACTGGAAGACTCAAATAAGCAAGAATCTTCCAATTTCCTCCACATGGTTGTTGGCAGGAATTAGTTCCTCAAAGGTAATTGAATTGAGGGACTTCTGTCTTCCCTGGTGGTTATCCAGGGGTTATTTTCAGTTCCTTGTCATGCAGGCTTCTTCAGCTTGCTTCATCAGAGCAAGCATGTGAGAAGAGGGAGAGAGGGAGTGGAGAGAAAGTCACAGAGAAGCAATAGTGTTTTTTGTAATTGAACCTGGGAAGTGTTATCCCATTACTTTTGCCATATTCTAGTCATTAGAAGCAAATAAATGGGCCCAGCCCACAATCAAAGGAGAGGATTGCACAGGGCATGAATACCAAGAAATGAGATCACTGCAGGCAGTATCATAAGCTACCTGCCACACAACCCATATTATTAAATAGTTAGAGAAACCGGGCATGATGGCTCATATCTGTAATCCCAGCACTTTGGGAGGCTGAGGCGGGAGGATTGCTTAAGTCCAGGAGTTTGAGACAAACCTGGCAACATAGTGAGACCCCATCTTTACCAAAATAAAAGAAAAAAAAAATTAGCTGCGTGTGCTGGTCCATTCCTGTAGCCTCAGCTACTTGGGAGACTGAGGTGGGAATATTGCTTAAGCCAAGGAGATTAAAACTTCAGTGAGCTGTGATTGAGCCACTATGCTCCAGCCTGGGTGACCCTGTCTCAAAATAAATATTATTACTACATATAATTAATAAAAATTATATTTACTAACAGTTTAAATATCTTCATTGATCTCCCTTTTATACTCCTGGAAAGATCATCTTTCCTTTCCATAAATTATTCACTTGCTTCTTGACTAGTAAAGTGTCATAATCTTTGTATACTACTGAACAGTCTAGTTCAAAGTGTTGGTTAATGTAGGATTTACTATAGGTACCAATAACTTCTTATTCATGGAAACCTATTATTTCAAGCTATATGAAGAACAACCATGTGTAATCATTTTTTTAAATGACTCATTTGGGGATTCTGCCATCTTTGAAATAAATGACCATACCTATATGAACTCAAGTAAAGGAAAGTAGAAAATTATCTGGGGGTTCTGGATAAAAAAATATATATATATATCATCTGTGATTATTTATCAAGGATTCTTTTCTCATTTTATTTTCCTCCTTCTCCCTTCCTCTCTATCTGACACATTGCAACATGCATTTATATAAAGACAACTGTATGTCTACTCTTTCTCAAGAAGTGTTTAAAAAAAAAAAAACCCCTTGGAAGAACTTAAGTTACTGCAAGTAATAAACTTTGCCAATAAAAGCTCTGTTCTTCAACACGGAGTCCCAAAGATCAGTTTCATTTTACAGCACTGCTCTTTTCTCTTGATCTCTTAGTTATCTTCTGTGCTTATTTATATTTGTCACTTTCCTGATGTCCCCTTGTTTCAGGCTTCCACTGCCAACAGCTGAGATTGTCTCCTCCCATCCCCAACCAAACTTTACCCCGGTTCCTGCCACCAAACTTTACCTGTGCAATAGTCAAATACAGATGTGGGTCTAATGATCTCTAATTACCAGGCCTGGTATGCATTTGCATCCCAGTTGGTGACAGTTGGAGAAAATTTTGAAGAAAATACCTACATTTGTATGCTGGTTTTCATGTCTATTTTAAATAAGTACCTTTTAAACTCTAAAGTTGGTTGCCATTCTTTAATCATTGTGTGACACTAAACACTACATAGAAGGATTTGTAACAGTTTTCCCTAAGAACATTAGGTAGGCAGTTTTCAAATCATCAATATATTGTAAATTAAGTATATAATAATTAACATTTAAAAATTATGCAGGAGGGTAATTATAGAATTGTAGAGCTCGGATCGTTCTTACTTTGATGATAGAGCAAGGAAACATTACAGTGCTATGCACTGTAACTTGAAAACGCAATTTGCTTTACTGGCATATGCTAGTATTAATCATTTTTAAAGGATTTTTTTTTTTTCAAATGACATCTAAATTTAGGTTCCCACCTCCCTTATTGCATCACTGTCCCAAAAACGAAACAGTTCCCCAACACATGCCATTGGCTCTTCTTGAATACATCTTAGCTATTTCGTGTTGGTATGTCTAAGGCTTGAGAATATTGTATGCCAACTTTCTTCTTTTTTATTATTTTATTTTAGGGTCCTGGGTATAGGTAGAGGATGTGCATGTTTGTTACATAGATAAACGTGCTCCATGGTGGTTTGCTGTACCTATCAACTCATCCCCTAAGTACTAATCCCAGCATGCATTAGCTATTTTTCCTGATGATCTCCCTCCCGCTTCACACCCCTACTCTGGATAGGCCCCAGTGTGTGCTGTTCCCCTCCTTGTATCCATGTGTTTTCATTGTTCAGTTCCCACCTATGAGTGAGAACATGTGGTGTTTGGTTTTTTGTTCCTGCATTAATTTGCTAAGAATCCTGGCTTGCAGTTCCATCCATGTCCCTGCGAAGGACATGATCTCATTCCTTTTTATGACTGCATAGTATTCCATAGTATATATGTATCACATTTTATTTATCCAGTGTATCATTGATGAGCATTTGGGTTGATTCCATATCTTTACTATTGTGGATAGTGCTGCAGTGAACATAGGCGTGCATGTCTCTTTAAATAGAATGATTTATATTCCTTTGGTGATATACCCCTTAATGTGATTGCTGGCTCAAATAGTATTTCTGGTTTTAGGTCTTTGAAGAATCTATACACTCTCTTCCACAATTGCTTAACTAATTTACATTCCCATCAACAGTGTAAAAGCTTTCCTATCTCTCCACAGCCTCACCAGCATCTGTTGTTTCTTGACTTTTTAATACTAGGCATTCTGACTGGTATAAGATGGTATCTCATTGTAGTTTTGATTTGCATATTTCTAATGATCAGTGATGTTGAGCTTTTTTTTTTCACATGTTTGTTGGCTGCATAAATGTCTTCCTTTGAGAAGTGTCTGTCCATAGGCTTTGCCCACTTTTTAGTGGGCTTTTTTTTTTTTCTTGTAAATTTGTTTAAGTTCCTTGTAGACTGTGGATATTAGACCTTTGTCAGATGGATTTGCAAAACTTTTCTCCCATTCTGTAGGTTGTCTGTTTGCTCTACTGATACTTCATTTTGCTGTGCAGAAGCTCTTTTGTTTAATTATATACCATTTGTCAATTTTTGCTTTTGTTGCAATTGCTTTTGACATTTTCGTCATGAAATCCTTGCCTGTGCCTATGTCCTGAATGATGTTGCCTAGATTTTCTTCTAGGATTTCTATAGTTTGGGATTTTTTTTTTTTTTTTGAGACGGAGTCTCGCTCTGTCGCCCAGGCTGGAGTGCAGTGGCCGGATCTCGGCTCACTGCAAGCTCCGCCTCCCGGGTTTATGCCATTCTCCTGCCTCAGCCTCCCGAGTAGCTGGGACTACAGACGCTCGCCACCTCGCCCGGCTATTTTTTTGTATTTTTTACTAGAGACGGGGTTTCACCGGGTTAGCCAGGATGGTCTTGATCTCCTGACCTCGTGATCCGCCCGTCTCGGCCTCCCAAAGCGCTGGGATTACAGGCTTGAGCCACCGCGCCCGGCCTAGTTTGGGATTTTACACTTAAGTCTCCAATACTTTGTTGTATAGACTTTAGTTCCTTCACTTTCATGTACTCTACCTCTTGTTTGCATTGCCAGCTCCCTCTTTATCCAACTTTTCTTCTTTACCTCTTTTTTTTTCCTAACTGATGTTGTTTAATGGTTATGACCAGAGATTTTGGAGCCAGATAAAATGTGTATTTATCCTGATGCCAATACTTATAGATAATTTTTAAGTTTGGGCAAGTTACTTAAACTTCTGAAACTGCAAACTCCTAATCTGTGTGATGGGGTAACAATACCTTTGGCATGTGACTCTGGTTTACCATTGAATTAAATGATGAAAATACACAGAGTAGAGGCTGGTACATGATAAGCAGTCAATAAATAGTAACTATGAAGAAGCTGATAACGAGCTACTATGATGAAGACGATGATGAAGAGAAAGACAAGGATGAAACCCAACAGAATGAAGGAGCTGTTTTTCACTATAAGCAAAATGTTCCTTTTTTTTTTTTTTTTTAAATGGAGTATCGCTCTGTTTTCTAGCTGGAGTGCAGTTAGAGTGCAATAAGCCACAATCTTGGCTTATCGAAACCTCTGCCTCCTGGGTTCAAGTGATTCTCCTGCCTCAGCTTCTAAATAACTGGGATTACAGGCATATGCAACCACGTCTGGCTAATTTTTTGTATTTTTAGTAGAGACAGGCTTTCACCATGTTAGCCAGGATGGTCTCAATCTCCTGACCTTGTAATCCACCAGTCTCAGCCTCCCAAAGTGCTGGATTAAAATGCTCCCTTAAAAAAAAAAAAAAAAAGAAAGAAAGAAAGAAAGAAAGAAAGAAATACAATGAAAAACAATGGAGCATGTACTAAACTACTAAATGGATGCTTACATGAAATAATGTAATCACTTGATTGAAGTGATTGGGATCTAAATATAAAAACATCCATTGAACTAACATTTAAGATTAGTGTACTTGTTACATTAAAGTATATGTTACATCTCAAAAATGTTAAAAAAAGATAATATGTTATTGATATCATCACTAAATAAAGCTATGGACACAGAAATACCTTGATAAACTTGGTTAAAAAAGGATCTTCTTCCCAAAGCCATAAACTTGTGTCTGTTACCTAGGCTCTTCCCAGTCTCTAACAGTTCCTATTCCTAATTTAAAGTAAACAATTGATATTTGTTAAGTTAGTGAAAATGTATCTTTATTACCATGTACCTATCTTGAGATTAATCTCTGCTCCTTTCCATTTATTTCCTAAGTCTCTTACATGTCCCTGTCATGCACTTGCTTTCATAAATTTGGCTGACAGTTATCACTAAACAGAGAATCCTGGAAGTTGGCTTTTGACTTGTTGGAAAATTCTGGAATAGAAAATTCTGGAATAGAAACAAAGTAAGACCATTATTTCGTTATTTTTCAGTTACTGACTTGGAGGCAGTATGGCATCCAGATTAACAGTATCATCGCTAGATTCAGATAACTACTATAAAATAGCAAATTTTTATAGTGCCTACTGTGTGCCAAACACTGGTGTAGTGCTTCACAAATATTAACTTATCCCATCTTTATCACAATCCTGTAAGATATTCAGACAGTATCCCAAGGTGATTAAGAGCACACACTTAGAAGTCATTTGTCCAAGGTTCAAATCCTAGCTCAAAACACTAATCTATCCAGTGACTGTGGACATATCACTTAAACTTGTGGAACCTCAGTTTTTTGTTTTTGTTTTTTTTTCTCTGCTGCTCAAGTCATTTCTACTAAGGCTTGGTTAGAGAAATAGAACAATTCTGAGTAAGAGAGAATAAAGGACTTACAGGAATTAGATCTTATGATTTTGAGAATAGCTTGTGTAAGAATGTTGCCTCCAGTTTTGGATCTGAAGTCAGCTGGGCAGACAGTTACAAACAACGTTTAGACCCCACAGGAATGAAGTGAAACCCATGAGAATAAACTAGAATACATTTGGTCAATTGCTACCAGCATTGATCTCTCACCACCCTAAGACTCAATAATGTGGTTGATTTTCTGGGTAATTGTTCCTGTCAGCGTATCACTGCACACACACACCTTGCTGAGGACTCAGAAAAGCTGAAGGAGATTGGTGGGACCTGGATTAGCTGTATACTCCTGATACTGCCCTATGTCAACAAGGTTAGCCAGCAGATCAATGAAAACATGCATGAGATACCAGAGTGCACAGCCCCACACAGAATTCTGGAGTGTGAAAGTGGTTGTAGCTTAACTTACACCTTCTAAAGCCTACATATTTATTTTAGCCAATTCTAGCCCAATACCGGATAGAGAATTTAAGAGATGTTGATAATACCTTCTCTTACAGTATTTTTCTGAGGATAGTGAGAATTCATGAATATATAGTCTTTAGTACAGTGCTTGATATAGGATAAATACTCAATGACTTTGATGCTATTCTGAGACGAAATATAATGATCAGGAAAAGTGGCTTTATAAAACCAAAATGCACTGTACTTTCAGGCAAAGGCAATGTTTATCTTCAAGATAAAATTTTTAAGACGACCCTTTAAAGGTCTTTGGTTTCAGAAGGTAAAAGTTCCTGGTCAGTTTCGGGACTGGAGGAATGAAGCAAAGAAACAATACAATATTGCTGTACATAATAAAATAATTGAAATATTTAGTTCATATGGAGACCATATGGAATGGAGGATGAGGACCCCTGGAAGAGAAAAAAGAGACATATTCTAGAGAATTGAAAGGACACAAAAATACTCCTAGATGGTGGAACTTTCTAGACATATTGATGCCTAATATGAGATTTGAAATTGTTTTTTAAAATCTGTTTTTAATAAACTTCTATGCCTTAATATCACAAAAATTCTCCTACTTAAGACCATGTGTCATTATTATTCTAGAGGGAATAAAGAAAGGAGTATATTTCTATCACATCCCTGAAACAGTTCAGAAACAGTCAAGGAATCATGTAAGACAGATAAAGCCAGGTGCAATGACCAACCTGTTGGGCATGGACTGATCAGGGAGAAACATAACCATTAACAAAATCTGACTGGTTACTACCACCAATCTTATCAACATCATTAATAGTATTATATTATCATTCAGATGGCAGGTTAATCTTTTTACATATTAAGAATCTTTTTTCATATTAATGAAGAAAACTCTTTTCTCTCTCACCAAGGCCAATAGCTCCCTAATGACACAAACAAGGAATTCAGGATATGTTTTGTAAATCACTCCAAAGTTGTAACTATGAAAAATGACAAAAATATTATTTAGTAGTAGTAGCTAATACTCATGAAGTACTTTGCATCAGTCACTGTTGTAAGATGATAAGTACACACTCTTAAATAATCCTGTCCTTACCTCCTACCTTCTTTGTTTCTAACTAGAAAGGGTAATGACTGAAGCGACTAGGGAAGCCATGTATGGAAGATGATGTCAAAGTTATTCCCTGCCTGGAGCTCTGAATGGCTTTGTGGAGCAGAGGTCACCTACTGATCACGGACTCGTACATGAGACAGAAGTAAACCACTATCTCATTTGAGATACTACAGTTTTTAATCATATTGCAATAGCAACTTAGTATTATTTACCCCCATCTGACACCCAAAGGCATTAAGTAGTTGAACCAGAATGAGAATTCAAGTATATTTAATGCAAAACAAACCATATTGATAAACATCTTATCCTACCTCTCCAGCTTTTGCATGCTAGGTAGAGAAGCTTTCTGGATGAGAACCTCCTTCTTTGATTTCTGACTGATAGGAATGAAAGAGAAAGAGGTAGGATGTTTTAAGGGCAGCAAAGACAATTAAAATTTCTAGATGACTTACTTTCGCTCTTCAAAGAGGTAAGACCTTTAAACGGAGCAGGCAATGCTCTGTTTAACTTTTTATATCCAGAATGAAAAATGGAAATAGGGTTCCCATTAACAGCTGTGAGTCTCTTGGCCACTGTGTTTACATTTAGATATGTCAGCAGTGTTTTCTGTTATTCCATAGTGAGGATCTCTGCCATGCAAATATCATCCCCTAGTAACATGTGAGATACCCAAGAAAATGCATTAATATTGCTAGCTCACTAGGGCACTATCGAGAGTGCTGTAGAGGTAACTTACTGCCAGAATGTGACGCCAACACAGAGCACTAGGACCCCGTCTAAATCTTCACACAAATACACAGGGCAGTCAGACTCTGAGCGCAGTGGGGTTCATCATTTTAATATCCCTGACTTGCAATTACTCATTGTTTTTCTTTAATAAAAAGAATGAAATATGAGACAACAATGTGAAATGGTAACTTTAGAGAATGAATATATACAGAGGTTGTAGAGCAGACAAATATAAAGAGATATTCAGTCAAAACCTGATAAATGGCAGCACTGGAGACCTTCTAGTAGAAAGGAAAGAAGTGAAGACTTTGAATTTAAGCTCTGCTTCTAATTTATTTAAAATAAAAGGGCTTTTTTAAACATCTGCCTTCTCTCTCTGACCCTAAGTTTTAAGAATTCCTGATAACAACATGTATATTCTATTTCTTATAGACACACATGATAAAAACCGAAGTTTGGTTAACTTGCGAACAGTTTTTGGTTCCTAGTTCAAGGATTACTTTCTTACTCTGGTTTCTGTTCTAATTTAAGTCATAATTCTTCTCTCTGCTATGGTTATGAAAAAAGAGAAAGTCTGTTACAGTATATTTGGTAAATTAAGAACATTTGTTTTTTGTACAGATTTTCAGCTTAAAATATGATTTTTTTGAGACTTTTGAGACAGAGGCTCACACAGTCCCCCAGGCTGGAGTGCAGTACCAAGATTTCAGCTCACTGCAATCTCCACCTCCTGGGTTCAAGCCATTTTCTTGCTTCAGCCTCCTGGGTAACTGGGACTACAGGCATATGCCACATGCCTGGTTAATTTTTGTATTTTTGGTGGCGACAGGGTTTCACCATGTTGGCCAGGCTGGTCTCAAGCTTCTGACCTCAAGTGATCCCCCTGCCTTGGCCTCTCAAAGTACTGAGAGGTAAAATATGATTTTAAAGAAAAAAAATGTGAGATTTCTAGATAATTTAACATGAATCAATAGCAATAACCAATTAATTGCTGTGATGACTTATCTTCTTCACAATGTTGAGATCCTCAGAGGGGCCTGCCAAGTATACTAAGTAACTCAAATATTTTATTACTTGATAATGATTAATACATAAGAACATTGTATCTATTTCACTCTCCAAAAAAACTGACATATTTTAAGTGAAATAGCTCATCTTATTTGGATTTTTAAAGGGCATATTGTATATTATTTCTTAAAATATCCACTTTATTATTTCAAACAATGGAACAATTCCCACGATGGATTATCTTTCCTGCTAATATATCCAGGCTTCCTAACACACACATTCAGTCTTTTTAGAATAGCCTGTCAGAAAAACATATATATATTATTTATTTACATGATTTGTTAGTGAAGTGTAATTATTAGTAACTGGCATGATAACATTGGACACATAAGTTAACTGTTGAAAAAAGAATTTTATCCCAATACTATTTATTCAATAGAAACCAATTTTATTCTTATGGTTTAGTTTATATTGAAGATAGTCTCCTTCAATATAAGATAGTTTACTTCTAATGGAAAGACAGTATTTGTGTGCCTGGGATAGATCATACATCATACAGAAGAATGCAGAATGTTTATGGAAATACAGTATTTGTATACTTATCTTTAGCAAAATCATAGAGATGGATGGTTCTTTATTTTGTAAAAACATACCATTATGGATAGCGAGGTATTACGCTTAAGATGTATTTTGCCATAAAATTGAAGCAAAAGCCTCAATTTGGATGTAAGTAAAAAACAAAATCATTTTAAATGCAACAATGAAGATAATTAAACATTTTCAATTGTTTTATACCATTTCAACAAAACGTGGCCTTTTAAATATTTTACTTCAGTCAAAAATATCTCTACATCCTCCCTGATCCCCTAGAATAAAAGGCAGTTCTGCATCTTTTATGTTACCCTGTGACACTCCTTTATTGTCTTAATCATAGTTGTAATTTTAGATTTATTTTAATGGTTACTTAATGCCAGCATCCCACACTAGACTGTAAGTTCTTTAAGGGCAAGCATGTTGCCTTTTTAACTCATGATGTAGTCTTGTGTTTCTAACCCAAACTGAAACACGTAGCAAAAATAATTAGTTATTTAATAATTTATCTAACCCTGCTATTTTACTCTATCATTTTACTTCCTGACATTTTATGTCTTCTTAGAAGCCACATCAAATGATTGAATCAAGGCGGATATTATGAACCCAGACCTATAAGAAAATTGGTCAGCCTTCTATTTGATGAATTAAAGCACAGTGACCTAAAGCCCTAGTGAGACAGTGAAAAGAACTACCTTCTACAGTTCTAGTCTAGCCAGGTAACTGGTCTTCATTCCCCTTGGCAAGTCACTGAGGTACACTGGAAATCTGTTTTTGTAATTTAGCCCAGGGAGGCTGAGATGGATTCTTAATTTTCAAGACAAATTCCAGGATATTTTTTTGGTGGTTCCCACAAAGTGAACTGCCTGAGGGGGCAGGGATCTGCCCCTTACCTTAAACCAGAGTGACTTCATTCTTCTCTGATTTAGCTCTAAAATACTATGACTGTATATAGAAATATCTGTGGAGTGACATTTTCTAGGCTCTGAGAATGGAAAAAAGGGTCTCGTGTTTACCCTTATCACCTTGAATGTGATAAACATAACACAGTAGGATTTTACTCTTTTCTGTAACTTCTGTTCTAACATCAAAAATAATTGAACATTTGCAATTGAAAACATACACTTGGAATTTATGTGGATATTATGTAAACTCTCCTAAAGTGTAAAAACCATTCTGAAAAGAATATTAAAACCATAATTTTTAAATCAGAGGGGAGGGCATTGAACTATAAAACCCTAGGGAAGCAAAGGGCAAAAGACAGCTTATTCCTTCTAGCTTCATTCATTTAACACTTATTCTAAAAGGGATATAAAGGTTAACAAGTGATTATATATCATTTATACATAATATGGACATACATATTCATACCTTGGTCTTAATATTCGGCATTGCTTGGTAATATCCCTTAAGGACATCAAAGGATCAGCATTTAAAGTCATTTTGATATCTAAAAATACGCAGTTTGTGCCTGATTAATGTATACAGGAGGCACGGGCAAAACTAGAGGTAGTGCCCAGGCTCTGACATGCCGAAGGGGAGGTACATGCTACTTTTGATGAAGGTGAAGTTCCTGAGGGGTCCAGGAAAAACATACTACCCATCCATGTTTCTGAAAGTCAGGTAATTCTAATTGTCTAAGCTGTTTTAACTTCCAGTGGGAAGGTTTGTTGAAATATATATATCCAAGGAAAAACAAAGGGTGTATTTCCATCCTGTTTCTGTTACCTGCTATTACTTCAAACAGGCTCAATTTTAAATAACAAAATATTCTATTACTACATTTACTTGGGCAGAAAGAAAAAGAAATGTGTGTTGACACTAGTCTTCCAAGGAGCACTGATGTCATCTGGAGAGAAATAACTCAGTCAAAAGGAATCTAAGGATGGTGAAAGCTCTAGTTGATACTATGTTTGAATTTTGACAGTCCCAACACTTGCAACCTTTGTAAGTGATGGAGAGAGAAACATATAATGTAAAATTCATTACTAGATGATTCTATAGGGACTTGGGAGTCCTATGTGCCTTTGGTCAAAGCTGAATAAAATGGTGGTGCCTAAAGTCAAGGAAATGTATCACAGAAAACAACTAAGACAGGTGTAGCAGGAAGTAAGTTCACTTAAACAGTTTTGGGATCAAAATTCAGGGAACTGAGACAGTAAGAAGTAGCAGAATGTTGAGAATAGAACCTTGATTTTCTAAATAAAACATAAAAGTTTTAATCTCAACTCTGGCACCTGCTAGATATGTAATCTTGGGAATGGTTTTTACCTCTCCTAACTGGGTTCATCAGCGGTGCATACGGACACACGATCTTACCTTGCCTGGTGGGGAGAAGATCTCATATGTTAAAGGGCCAAATATGCTTCCTGGACCTTTTATTTCTTTATTATTACAAAAAACACTTATGCTGTCTATGTAGTAGGTGCTGGGATCTAATGGCAAGACAACACAAAGTCCCAATTTTAATTGAATTTAAATTCTAATCAGGAGATAAATATTAAGTAACAATCACAAGGAAAAATATAGCAGTTACAATTTAGATAGGATATTTATGGAAAAGTCTAGGAGAGTTGACAGAATAATAGACATTTTAGTGCCATAAAGAGAACGTGCAGAATTCTGGGAAAGCAATAAAATGACTAGGGGCTGAGGGCAGAGCAGGGGCGAAGCGAGGAGGAAAGATTCTCTGAGGTGGCATTGAGTTGGAATCTGAAGAGTTAACTTTTTAAAAAAAAGTGCTTGGAAGTTGGAAAAGGGCCGCACAGGCCTAAATGGAGAAGAGAGGACAGAGCAGGTGTTGAGGCCCAGGGGCAGGAGAAGGTCAGTTCCTTCTCCAAACTGGCGAGAAAGTCAATGTGATTAGGGTGTGGAGAGTGTGAGTAGACGGAGGATAAAGAGGAGCATGAGGGTGTAGATAAGGCCCTGTAGGCAATGTATAGAATCTTTATTATTTTGACATAAATGATCTAAAATACTGAAATGTAAAAATCTTTGTTTATTGATGTAGCAATGGGGAACAATAGCAGGCTTTCATCACGACAGTTGCATTATCAGTTATAGTTGGAAAGATTTTGCCAAAAATGCTTGGGAGGTGATAAGAATAGATGTGGGAGACCTGATAGGATTGAATTATAGGGGTTCTCTCTGAGGGAGGATGGTAGCAGAGCTAGTAGGGAAAGAACAGGGAAAAGGGAACTTGCCAAGGTAGATTAGTATGTAGTAGTTCTAACTCAGTGAGTGTGGAAAGGATCATGATGATTTAAGAGACCTCTACTCTCCCATATCCCATAGTGCACAGACTCCAGTGTTTGTAATTTGACATTCATATTGATATAGTCTTCGGACAAACACCCCAGAGAGAACTGTATAGCATAACAAGTCTATCACACTGTGTGCACTGATTTTGCCAAATTATTTAATTTGCTGAAAAGCTTTGAGTTCATTGGGATGAAAGTGGAAGCAAAAATTGGGGGGTGGGATATTAAACTTAGAATAAGAAATCAACTCTTTTAGAGTTTTCCTACAGTTAATTATGCCAAAAGGGAATATGAAGAAATAAGATTGCTGTTTATGTAGTTGGTATTTAAATGATACCATGTGAGGTTAAATATGAAGTGCAATGATTTGTTTAAAAAGCGAATTAGGGCAAGTAGTAGCATACTCTTCTTTAAACACTTTGTTACTATGAAATCAGAATAAGTAACATTTTAGACTACTTGCTATGCTCCAGGTCTCATAATAAATGTATCACAAGCATGATTTCATGGGTTCTGACACAACCTCCAGTGAATTGTCCACGAATTATCCCATTTTACAGGTAAGGAAACAGAAGGTTTCAAAGTTAAGGACTGACCCAGGAACTTAGCTGACACTCATGGAAACAGGACTTCTGGATAGTGTAAATTCAGAGCATATGTTTTTTCACTTCCATGTCACACTACTTGTTTAAATGTAAATGTACTTTTATTAAACCTATCCTTTAAATATCACAGATGATCAGGTGTGTTGACTTAGTCTAGCTTTCTGCTTTCTTTCTCTACTTTCACTTCAAAGCTCTCCCATGCTTCTTCCTTCTTTTCTCTCTTGCTCTTTTCAATCCCCTCCTGTTTTTTTTTTGTTGTTGTTGTTGTTTTGTTTTTTCCTGCTTATTAAGGCTGATAAATTTAAAGCCTTCATTTCTTTTTTGTAGGGCTCCTTTTTGCACCTCGTTTCATCCACCTCTCCTGATCTAACTCACCTTCTCTGATTATACTCCCATCATCTCTGGATTGACTTTCTAAGCTAGGTCCTTCAATCATAGGACTTTCCACTGATGATCACCTTCAGAAATCTTTCTGTGGCCACAGTAGTTGCAGACAAGATTTATTTCATCTTTGACCTGAATCAGTATTATAAAATCTAGCCACCTTTATGGATATCCTTGACAAGTGGGGTCAGGAATGGAAACAAAACTCCAGGTTTCAAAAATAGATTTTAAGCATAGATTTAAATAAAATGGAAAATACCAATTTACAACTACTTATTTTTATTATTCCCAGTGAAGTGAACTCAGTATAGTTCCTTCTTTTGTAAGTCAAAAACATAAATTAGAATCAAAATATTGTTTTTTAAATTACAGGAAGAGACTTATATATGCAAACTGGGAAAGCACTATATTGTGAAATTGGAAGATAATCGTAAGTGGTCAGTAGTGAAGGTTCTTACCTTTTCTTCTTTCACGAAATATGTGGTAAGAAGTGATGTTAACAAAGTCGCTTTACAAGCACCTAGCTAATTCATCCTGAGGGAAAAGTAAAGTCATTATTCAAGTACTCTTCTTACAAAGTACGAGAGTTTTACCATCTGTTTCCCCCCCATTCGAGATAGATGCAGGTGATTCCAAGAAAAAAATTGAAAATTGTAATGTACAAATGAACAAAAAATGTTAAGAATAATTAAATTAAGAGATCCCGCCATCCATAAACTTGGTGCCACCTCATTTGACAACTTTAGAGTTTTCAGTACAAAAACAATACTAGCAAAAAGGGAATGTGAACTGAATCACAAACTCTGAGAGTTCAAGTATGGCTTGGCAATGTGTGTGTAATCAGTCTTTATCAGCCCCTCAAGGATTTGTAAACGTGTGTGTAAAAGGAGAAGTCTGTTATCTTCTATATCATTAGCAAATTTCCTGCTAGAATCATTTGTTTGTTGGCATCGTTTTATATTGATACTTTTCTTTATGAAAATAAAAATGAAAAGACTTAAAAAGAAGTCTTCATCTTTATGCTGTATTTGAGATTCGTATTAGAGGGAAATGTAAGCAAAAGAAAACACGGCTAAGGTAAGGAGATGGGGGAACACTAGATGAATGGTAAGATAGCGGGAAAAAATAGGAAACTAACAAGACTAATATCAAATAGCTTTGTTAAAGGTGCATGGAAATACGAATTGATGCAGAGCCCTGATGCATGGACTTTCTCCTTGCCTCCTGTGCCTGCAATAGCTTCTTGAATTTGAATGTAGTAGCCAGATTCTATTCTTCAGTGCTTTGCATGCTCTTTTGGTCTGGAATGCTCTTGTCCTTGAATGTTATTTGACTGACTTCTCCACTGTCTCCAGATCTTTACTTAAATATCATCTTCTCACTGTTGCCCTCCGTATTCACCCGACACAAAACTATAATCCATGTACCCTCATTTCTTCCTCCTCATCCTTGAACCTGTCAAAATTCTGAGATATTTATTTTATGCTGTTTTTATTATAGTCCCTTTTGTCTATCAGATCATTTACCTATGTAAATTAGGAGGTTAAAAATGTTCAGAAATGAATGAAAATAAATAAAAATTGATGTAATAAGGACAGTGGCCATTTATGTGAAGAAGGAAGGATAAAAGGAAAGAAAGGCAAGTTATTTTGTCTTTATATTTGAAAAAAAAATACAAAAACATGGGAACATAAAAAGTGTTGTACTGAGGGAATTTTATTTTGAGATTATAAAGAAGATACAGCTAAAAGGATACTTGCTATCGCTTTGTAATGAACCAGAGGATAGCTGTGGGTAAACAATATCTGTTAGGGGAAGCGTTTTGTCTATTTTCTGAAAATGTGGTGAGCATCAAGGTTTGTTATCTCTCACAATCTCTGTATTTAATTCAGGAAAAATTAACTGTAGTTCCAAGGATCTGAACAGATGGTTCCCGGCTGAATCTCACCACCCGATGTGTGTTATTAGGCGATGATAGCAATTTTAAATTTATAAAATGTGGGAGACTTGAGCTGAGCTATCAGCCCTCCACCCACTCGCCATTGTCCTAACCTGACCTGTGCACGTTACCTGTAGAAGCTCTCAATGGATCTGGATCTGTTACCCCAGATTTATCCTTTGGGTATTGTAGGACTTCCTCGCTTAAGATCAAAACACAACAACAGAGAGAGACAAAACTCCAAATATTGAGTATAATTCCTATGTTTTATTTAATCAGATTAAATTAAAAAGGCAGCTGGAGAATTATTGGTTCTGTAAGAGTCCAGGGAAGATTCTGCAGTTTACAAACAGAATAAATTCAGAAGATTGTTAATTTTCTGAATAGATACAAACATCAGTATCACAGGCTCCTCTCTTGAACTGCTGTATGATCATGTTGGGAGTTTCCGACAGAATCCACCAGATCCTGTGAGCTTTGGATCTCACGGAAACCCCATTCTTCTATCTTTGAAGAGATACCTTGAGAGAAAAAATGTATTGGAGGAAACCAGCGTATTTTAAAGTTTTCCCAAACTGGGCACTTTTATGATTTGATTTTTCTATTAACATTGTGACACATGAGAACATATACAACTATTTCTTTTCTCACAATCTTTCACAAATAGACATCTCATTGTAATTTTCACTTCCAAATACATACATAATTCTGTTAATTTCCCTTAATCCTCTACAAATCTTTACTGCCCACACATTTAGGAAAAGGTGCCACTAGATAGGAACGTTTGAATGTGGTCTTTTCCGAACCAGTTTGGGAGCATGTCCTGGTTTCCTGGTTTCTAGTGGCAATTCATAATTGTTTGAAAGCAGACTATCTCCTACATTTATAATTTATGTCAAAATGACCATCCCCACCTCAAGATGCAACCCTGTAAATACAGCATGCTCCATGTGTCTCAAAATAATTATTTGCCTTTCGCTGGGGGAAAAAAAAAATTCTTTATACTTATACATAAATGAATTTCAGAGGAAAAGAAAATTATAGTTAGGAAATTTAGGTAATGATAACACAGGTAGAGAAGAAACCTTGGAGAGAGCCAAAAGTTTACATTTTGACAGAAGTTTAGATGAATCATTTTAAATGTCATTCTGTAGAATGTCAGTGGAATGCGTAAACAAGTTAATTAGTTTAGTTTTCTTTGTTTCTTCTTTTGCTAAATCCAGGCAAACAAAATGGGATTCCTAAAGCAAAAATAAAAAAAAAAAAGTTGTTTATCCCCCTTAATCCCAAGATTCCTGATTTGGGGTCTTTCAGTGTTTCGATGCTTCTGGTAACGTGTTCATTCAAATATAAATGCGATCGGCATCAAAGGCTTAACATTCAGATTAACCACTTTTTGGCATCTCACCTCTTTTTAGTTTGAACTTGGAATCTCCTCCATGTACAGACCACTAATGAGAAAATCCTTGCTTATGAATTCAGTTCAGAATGGGAGCAGTTTTCCCCCTCTCTCCTTTTGCATAATGTCTGCTTTGAAGTCAGGCAGTCCAAGAAAGTGATTGATCTCACCCACGTTCATAACTTTTTCAAAGTACTGCCGATATCATTAAATTTTAATTAACCCTTTGAGCTCCTTCTATGATGTAAAGATGAGGGAACATCAAAGGCTCATGTGTTGGAACAGCAGTGGCATCTTTTGTGCTCACATAGCTTTTTAGAAGATCTCTAAGATGCAAATATTTCAGTGGGGCCTTCAGCTTATTTTTTTGTGTGTATGACATTGTTATGCTGTTGCAGGGATAGAGCTAAAATCTATTGTTAGTCTTTCAAAGCTGGTTATTTAAGCATTGCTGTTTTAAAGACTTCGACGTGGTATAGCCTTCCACCTCTTCCACATAAAACATTGTAATCAAGGAGTCTGTTTAAAATGTCACTCAGTTTGTAGCTTCCTGTGTTGTTGTCCTTCACCAGCTCTCATTTATAATTTAATCTTTATTTCCATCTTATGACTTAATGTGTAATACTTTGCATGTGGTCCTGGGAAATGATACAGTTACATTTAAATCTGCTGGATGAAGAAACTAAGGTAGAAAGGGGAATGTGTACTGCTAGAGGTTACGGGCTTTGACGTTGCAAGTATAATGTGGAAAAGAGTTTTCCTTAAAGCATTTAGCAAATATTTATTGCGTGTACAGACCGTGCCAGGCATTGTTTAGGGGTATAGTCATTGCCCTCATGAAATGTACATTCTAGTAAAGCAGCATCTGCAAACCCAGGCATGTGTGTTCTGTGTGTCTTCACATCACCGACAATCACTGTCAAATGTTATGTTATGTGAATTTTACCACCATTTTCTTCAAAAAGATTTTTGAATATTGTTAATGCCTCCTAGTTCATGGATGCCTATCAGGCCACTAGGCAGTGCTAGCAAGTTCAGAGGACCAAGGATCCTGACCCCATGCACATGACAGTGGATAGACAGTGTTCATGTGATAATTACAAATGAAGAAACTTGTGAAGGTGGATACAAGTAACTCATTCACTGATGCCTTGGTTTTCCCATACTCCTATCTATTTTCTCTTTCTTGACGAAGGTTTTTTTTTTTTTTTTTTGAGACGGAGTCTCGCTCGGTCACCCAGGCTGGAGTGCAGTGGCCGGATCTCCGCTCACTGCAAGCTCCGCCTTCCAGGTTCACGCCATTCTCCTGCCTCCTCCGAGTAGCTGGGACTACAGGCACCCGCCACCTCACCCGACTAGTTTTTTGTATTTTTTAGTAGAGACGGGGTTTCACCGTGTTTAGCCAGGATAGTCTCGATCTCCTGACCTCGTGATCTGCCCGTCTCGGCCTCCCAAAGTGCTGGGATTACAGGCTTGAGCCACGGCACCCGGCTGATAAAGTTTTAATTAATATACATAAATGTGTTTTGAAATATTACTGTCTTAAGGGTAGTAAGCCTATTCATTTTAAACTTGCTAGTTAGGTGCAGGAAAATTTGACTAGAAAATATTTTCCTTCGTCGGGTGCCTTTTCCTCCTGTTGTTTCTCTTTTAATGTGAATATCCACTACCACAGTGTTCCTTCTAAAGATCTATGGGAGGAAGAAGAAGTGATAAAAGTCTTGATTGCTTCACTTCTTCAGAAGTAATGATAAGCTCGTTCCAAAACCCAAATGCACATTTGCCCCTTTTGGGTCACCTTAATCAAGGCGTTATCACAGATGATGCGTGTCTACCAAAATAAGATTTTATGACCTTCCGAAATGAACATGATCTGGGCATGCATTTGGGGCGTCTAACTTAATGTGCTTCATGTTTATAAGACTTAAACCTGCATATATTATTGGGGAGACATTCAATAATTTTACCAATAATTTAAAAAGTAATTGATAATCTTTTTTCTCTTAAATAGAGTTTGAGACCATTATAGCAAAAACACTTTAAATATTGAACTGTTAAGTGCCCTAATAATTCTAGGATTCCTGAAAAAGACAAATACATACTGTAAAAATAAAGTAGAGGTCTAAATGGTGTAATTGTTGTTTTGGTCTCAGAATGCAGATTAACCCATGTGACAGATGTGTCCAGTATAAACAATATATTCTGACTACACTATACAGTTGTGTGGTTTTTTTTTCCTGTTTTTCCCTATATTTGAAGAGGACACTGGATAAATTAATTTGAAAAGTCAGTATGTTCTAGAAATGGACAATAATAAAGGAAAAGTAAACCTTAAGTTTGGGTTGGTAACAGATGATACTTCATATAAAAGATGAAGTTTTTTCTTATATTTCACAGTGAGGAATGATAGCCACCTAACGAGTCACAGTGCCATTAAATGTTTCATATTATTTCTAAGTCTAAGCTGTGTTTTCTCAAATTGTTCATTGCATGCAGATTCTTATACATGTGTTCACCCCAGATTTAAGAATGGTTATCATGGAGAATCAGTCCACATACTTGAGAATAATATTTGAATCATATTCGAAAAGCCATCAATAAGAAAATTGTGAAAAATGAAAGCAAAATAAACAAATTAGATTAAGAGCAATCAAAGGTTTAAAGGTTTAAAGCTATACCCCTAAAAAGGTTTGTTAAAAACGAAATTTTGTATAGATACATAAGATGGAAATAATTTGGGGGCATGCATGCAAAACGAGCTTAAAATAGGTTTTTCATAAATGATGAACATATGGTGATCTATGAATGCAGTGGCAAATGGGATTCACTGGATAATATGCCCATTCCTCCTTTTCTCTCCAATTTCTCTGTCGAATGAAAGCCAGAAGAGATTGTGATTACAGTTATTCTGAGGAAAAACAAAATTCTGAGTCATAGATTATAAGCCCCTACTTGCTGTCTGCTTTCCAACTTCCCCAAATCTCTGTTTCTGCTCAAGGGCAAGATGACCTTAGTGTTACCTCCAGATGCCCTTCTAACTGGTGGTGCCATCCCAGCAGGAGAAAAAGATTCACAATGACTGTAACAAAACTTAGCCAGGAGACCCAGGGGAGGGCGTTGACTTTCTCTAGAGATTGCCTTCTGGTGCCCACTATTTCCCAAAGCAAACTCCTCTGATTTTGATCATCCTTATCATTATTTTGGCATTTAATTTTTACTAATGCTGCTAAATATTGCATTTCAGAGATTGCACCAGAAACTTTGGACACATTATCTCATACACTAACAAATGACTCTAGGATATGCATGGTGTTATCCCCATGGAACCGATAAAGAAACTGAGGTTCTGAGCAGTTAAATACCTTGCCCAAGGAATAAGAATCAATAAATCCAAAGTTAAGAATTTAAACCAAGTTTTACCTGTCTCCAATTCTTTAGTTCCCTTTACTAAGTTCTATTGAATTTCGCACTATATTTGGCCATCTTTCTTTCTTTCTTTCTTTTCTTTTCTTTTCTTTTCTTTCTTTTTTTTTTTTTTTTTTTTTTTTTTTTGAGGTGGCGTCTTGCTCTGTTACCAGGCTGCAGTGCAGTGGTGCAATCTTGGCTCACTGCAGTCTCCACCTCCCAGGTTCAAGTGATTCTCCTGCATCAGCCTCCCGAGTATCTGGGATTACAGGTGGCCACCACAGCCACCGAATTTTTGTATTTTTAGTAGAGATGGGGTTTCACCATGTTGGCCAGGGTGGTCTTGATCTCCTGACGTCGTGATCCATCTGCCTCAGCCTCCCAAAGTACTGGGATTACAGGCGTGAGCCACCATGCCCAGTCCATCTTTCTTAATGTTATGTAAACGAGCCAAGTTTGTTTCCCCTCTCTCTGCTTTTTGATTTGTTGTTCTTCCCACCAAAAACACTCCATTCTCTTTGCTGTTAGTTCTTTGAGCCATGACACAGATTCTAAATAATGTAAACTCCAGTTTTGTCTTCTCAGCTTCCCTAACACTCATTTTCTTCTGGTCATGTAATTCAAGTGGGCTGCTACCCCCAGATCTAACAGAAGTGCTCAGAGATGCCTCCTCCCTCTGACCATAGCAATTGTTTGGAGATGAATATGCAACTGAAACTGAATCAGTTAGACTCCTCCTCAAGATGTTGACATCAACAGAACGACTTTTCCATCCTAGTAAAGTAGTTTAACTTACAGCCGTCTTTCCTGCCTTGTAGAGCATCTCTTCTAAGAAAACATTCATTCAGGAGAAATCACAGACATATGGAAAAAGATAAACTTATTCGGTTAAGATTGAGACCCTGGATCTAGCTGTGCCTGAAGCAGTCTAATTTTTCCAGTGGCAGATGAAACCACTACCCCATATTTTCTATATAAATTTGTATTGTGTCTGAAACTTATATTGATTCTCACCAATATTCTTATTGATCTATCACATCTTTTCTGGTCATCTGGCTCTTTATTATGTTACATCCCTGAATAGCCACATTTCTCAGTACTTCAAAAATGTCCCTGAACCCTCTTCTTAACATTATTTGTATCAATTCATAATCCCAATAGACTATAACTTCTAAGACAGTACAGACCAGGCCCTATTCGTACTCATATTCATTTATGCTACTAAGCATATAATGTATATGTTCCAATACATTTAATACAACAATATAAAACACATGCTTAAGCATTATCACAGATATTGAGATTAATAAGATTGAGAACTACTTCTGAGGTACTTAAAATCATTTTGCAGAATAGGAGAAAGGCAAGGCATAAATATTGAATGAAGCAAATGACTTAAAATATTTTTTTATTATTATACTTTAAGTTCTAGGGTACATGTACACAACATGCAGGTTTGTTACATATGTATACATGTGCTATGTTGGTGTGCTGCACCCATCAACTCATCATTTACATTAGGTTTATCTCCTAATGCTATACCTCCCCCCTCCTGCCACCCCATGACAGGCCCCAGTGTGTGATGTTCCCCACCTTGCGTCCAAGTGTTCTCATTGTTCAGTTCCCACCTATGAATGAGAACAGAAGCAAATGACTTTAATACAGGATGGAGGAAGAGTGGGGATGGAGGCAGAAGCTCGTATTTAATGAGTGCTTGTTATGTGCAAAGCACACTGAGTTAAGACCTTGGCATGCATTATCTCCAGAAATCATCAAAATCACCCACAGAGAATTTAACACATTGTAATATGGAGGAAACTGAGACTGAACAGAGGTTATTATCTTGACCATGTTTTCATTCCAGATGACCATGTTTTCATTTCAGATGGCATGTTTTCATTCCAGATGGCAAGTGCCACTTCTGGGAGGAAAATATATGTAAGACTGAGCAAAATGTTACTTAGGTTCTCAAGCAGCAAGGTTGGTGGCTGGTGGGCGGATTCTACTTAGAGTCCAGGAGGGAAGGCAGTGTAGACAAAGTGGTGTCCAGTGAAATCATGTTAAAGGAGTAAAATGGAGCCAAAGATAGAAGGAAGATTGTGGATTCCGAATCAACTTGGACAATACATGAGAAAATGTCAGCACGAGCAATTCATACCTAAGACTGTGAATGGGTTGCGAGTGATGACCTGATGTTCTGACTATGAAATTCAGGGATAGTATTGGAGGCTTAAAATCATCTTGAAGGTCTGGACACACAGTCCCATAGTTAATAAGAGGGAGGAAGCAAGGATGATTGGCTGCAGTCCACCTCCAAAGTCCTCATTCTTTTCCTCTAACCCAGGTGCCTGAAGTGTCAAAGAGAATTTTAAAGTGCTATGGGAGCTCAAAGGAAAGTGAGATATACTTAGAGATTTAGGAGGCAGCTTTAGAAATGAATTTCAAGGGATACTTCAGATTTTAACAGAAAGAAATACATAGAATAAGGAACATTTGTGGCTGAAAAAAAAATGGTAAGAACTTAAGTGTAAGAAATGCATGTTTTGAGTGATTGATGAAAAAAGGATGTGAGAGTTAGTTCCAGAAGACATTCCAGGGAAGAACAATGGGGCTTGTCTTCTAAAAGCCTATCATCCAATGGGTGACTCCTGTCCAAACCCACATCTGTGGTTCTCAATCATGGGTTTTGATCTGAAAAATTATACTTTTAAAAACTATTCAGGTTTGGTTTACTTTTTCTTTTCACATCATAAAGGATTGTTTAACTAGATCATGGTGCAGGCATACAATTAAAT
Organism: Chlorocebus sabaeus; assembly: GCF_047675955.1. Classification (NCBI taxonomy): domain Eukaryota; kingdom Metazoa; phylum Chordata; class Mammalia; order Primates; family Cercopithecidae; genus Chlorocebus; species Chlorocebus sabaeus. The sequence continues at coordinate 16,547,833 of NC_132926.1, read as the reverse complement.
ATCCTCAGTTTTGAAGTCACTGTTGAGAGTTCTTCCTTATTTGCAAGTCTATCATATTAGAGATAGAAGAGTGAAAAAACTATGAATTAAAAATTTGAATTCATTTGGGATTTGGGATAAAATCACTTGGGCTGAAATCCAGACTAAATATGTAGGCACAGGAAAGCTATTTACATTGTACTTCCTTTATATCTTTGCATGATAGTCATGAAAATCATGAGAAGGCAAATTCAATTGTTTAGCAGACTATTATAGAATAAGGGCCTAATAATCATAAGCTATTATTCATAAATTATATAGAAAAATTAAGTGCTGTATCTGATTCGCATTAGAGAAATTTATTCTTCAAGAGCTAAAAAAGTAGAACTCTACCAAAAGACTTTATAACTCTGGTATTAAAATAGAGGTGGTATCCTATGCTATAGATGAGAAACTAAGACCCAAAAATATATCTGTGGTTTAACAAGATCAGTCAATTTTCTTTAGTTTCACCATTATGTCACATATCATCATCTTTCCAGCCTCCAAAATTTATTGAGTTTTCTTGCCACTCACTAGCTGGCTACAAAGTCAATCCCAAGTGTTTATTTATAAATTTATTATTTACAGCAATATTTCACTTTAAGGTACCAGTTTCTATATCACTTACCTTTAATAGTGAGGTAGAAAGAACTTCCAAGTTATCTGTAGCTTTAAAACCACAATGGTTGATCTCCTCGTGCATGACACATGCTGAAGCTCTGCTATGGCTCTTCTCCATGTGTCTGTTTATTCCAGGATCCGTGCTGACAAAGCAGCCCTTTGTGGGCTATGATGGCCTTGTGACAGAGGGAAAAACTGTGGCCAAACACACAAGGGCTTTCAAAACTTCTGCAAAGAAATGGTAACATGTCAGTTCAGCTCCTATTTCCTTGGCCACAGCAAGTGGCATGGCCCACCTCAATAGTGACGGCCTGGAGAAGTATAAGCTTCTCACCAGGTTAGTAAATGACAGAGTCATAATACTAATGATAGGGACGGGGGGTGGAGAAATTCTAGACAGAAAAGGGTGAGTCCCCTGCAAAATCCCACTTTCAAGCTGAAAAGCCTGAAACCATGACCCAAAGTGAGAACTTACGTCCCTGTTTTTCCACTCGAATGTTGCCTTTTCCTAAACCACCATGGCCTGCCCCACCACATCCTGTGTCTATAAAAACCCCAGACTCAGCCAGTAGATGGGACTGTGGTTGGACATCAGAGAGATGTGGCTTGACTTCAGAGGGACGGCTTGATGGTGTAACTTCAGAGAAGAATCCGGCCAGAGATGGCTGGACTTCAGGGGGGAAGATTACCTATGTTCCCCATCCCCTTTTAAGCTCCCCTTCCCACTGAAAGCCACTTTATTTGGTGATAAAAGCCCCCACATTTACCATCCTTCAATTCCTTCTTGCAACCCTGTTTTTCCTGGATGCTGGACAAGAGCTCAGGAGCCATGAGTGCAGATGAAACGGCTGTCATGCTTTCCCTTTGCCCTTGTGGAGTGTAGCCACCTCACACGAAAAGGCAGAGGGCCCACTGAGCTGTTAACACTTAAGTTGTCTGCAGACAGCAGAGCTAAAAGAGCACCATAACATGCCTTCGGGAGTTGCAGGCACCCACCCCACCTGGATGCTACTGGAGGGCCTGCATGGAGTTCATTTCTGCTGGCGCCCAAAAGTGGCCAGCCAGTTCCAGTGCTTGTTCACTCCAGTTCCTGCACTTGTTTGCTCAGGCAGTCCCTCCTGTAAGGAGCTGAGAGTGGCAGGCTGAGTAAGCAAGGCACTCTTGTCGTGGATCCCATGAAAGGGTCAGGAAGATATCCTGCTTCACTAATTTTACCAAGACCTTGGAGTGAATGCTCCAAGTCTTTACCAAGACTTGACAGAATGCTAAGATGTTTTCCTGGACTTTTCATCCCCTATTGATAGCCCTAAGGATTATAAGTACAGTGGATTTTACTCCCATGATCAGGTTATGTTTTATGGCACAGTTGATTTTAAGAGAGGAAGGTTATCTGAGTGGGATTGACCTAATCACATAAACCCTTTAAATCTGGGTCTAATAGTCAGAAAGAGAAAGTTAAAAATTGGAAGCACAAGGGAGATTTGATGGGAGAATTCCTCAGTTCCTGGCTTGGAGGTGGACAGGGCCACATGGCAGAAATTCAGGTGTTCTCCAGGCGCTGTGAGAGACCACTGGATCACAGCCGAAATGGGAATCTCAGTTCTACAACCGCAGGAAATCAAACCTCATTTCTACAACCACATGTAACTGAATTTGGCCAAGAGCACTGTGAGGCAGATTCTTCCTTAGAACCAGCAAAAAGACATGTAGTCTTGCTGACACCTCAATTTCAGCCTTGTGATCCCCAACCGTAGAACCCAGTCACTCTGGGCCCAGACTTCTGACATCCAGAACTGTGAGCTCATCAGTGGGTTAAGCTACTCCCCATATGGTAATCTGATTTACAGCAGTAGAAAACTAAATTCGTTTTACTCTCCTACTTACTAGCTCTGTGTCTTCAAGCCTATGCTTTGGCTTCTCTAAGCCTTAGTTTTCTCATATTTTACAAACAAAATATCTATTCCATATATTTCATATTGTGATAATCAAATAAGGTAAAATATGTAAAATTGATTGTAAACAAAGTGCTACACACAGGTAACAGATTGACATTGCAGTATATAACAGTAGTTTGGTCATTTACTTGTATAAAGCAATAAATACAGAAATCTTTTATTTTCCTGTAATGTATCACCAAATTCAGAAAATAGTCATGGAGAAAGAGAGACAAAATAAGCATTAGAGCTAAGCAACAAGGGTTCGGTTCCAACTCTGCCACTGGAAAAGTTACAGGAATTTGAGTAATGTACTCAATTTCACTGAGCCTGTTTCTTTAAGTGTAAAACATATTTAATATCTACAAAAGATTGGTTATTGAAGATTAGAGATAATACATATACTTCGTTCCCAGTGCAGGCACATATAAGCCCCAAATATTTATAACATTTATAATAATAAGTTAAATAACACTGTCTACATAATATTAAAAATATATATAGCATATTCTATGTCCATTTACTTTCTGGCCTGTCCTGGACCAGGTCAAATTATCCATTGAGGTAGAAGTGCAAAATGAAATCTGGCAGACTATCATCCTGGGCATATTGGCTTCAGGCTTAATCTGGATGGAAACATTCTCCACTCATCACATCTTCAGCTTTCAATGATGGGTTTTACATTAAAGTTCAGTGAGCATCATAGATAAGCTCTCTTGATTGAGATCATTAAAAAATTCTTTATCTTTAGTTCAGTGGCATCTTGCCTGCAGATTTATTAGGCTGCTTTTTTGGTACACTGCCTGTTTGAGGGAGAAAATATTCCACTACTACATAAGGGCAGGATAAAGATTAAGCACAATTGCCAATTGCACATACAGAGTCTGATGTGTTCCTGTTACCAAAAGGAATCTGTAGAGTCTGATAGCCAGGAATAGGAAGAAACTTCAGAATGTCCTGAAACCCAGCCTCATGCACTGAGTCACGTCAGGTGGTGGTACCTGTTTCACATGTGGAAGCACCAGAAATGTGGGTGCTTTGTTTAGTATCTTGTAACCAGCTTGCTATCTGATCTCAGGGGGCTGCATTCTTCCTGTTGTGCCACAAGATTCATAATGCTCTTCTCTAGAGGAGGTCTCACCCACTCACAGTCTCTTGATGGATAATAAGAAACTTTATTCTCTTGATACGTGTTTACAAAGTAGATAATTTACCAGTGAATCAAATATTTATTGAACACCTACAGGGGGTAGAGGATGTTGCCAGGCAGTAAAAAGAAACTGAGGTATCCAACATACAATTCTTGTCATGATGGAAATGATAATTTGGCTAAGCCACAAAATACTTTAGTGAAATTATAAGTAACATTATCATGAAATATATAAATGTCTCAGTGAGTCCCTCAGATCACTGGAATCAAAATCAACTAGTGGTTGCTACAACCACTATATTTTGAGAATTACTTTAATATGTGCTAAGAGTCAATTATATGATAGCAGAAAAAAGAATGCTCTATAGAACCAGAACACAAGACCTTAATATGATAAATTAATAAGAGACCAATGAGTAGATGAATATATGAAGCAGAGATTGAACAAATATCAAAACAAACAGAGGTGATCAGGGATGTTAGTGATGAAAATATAAACAATTGACTAGATTCATGACTAGCAGAGAAAGTGGCATAGAAATTCTATGGCATTAATAATAATGTTACTACAGATGGGCATTTTTAATCTTTTTATAGGCAAAATTATGGTCAAAGTGGAAAGCCTGAAAGGATGGAACATTTTTGTAAGGATTCATCGTCATAATCTTTTTTCTATGGACATGTTAAAAAAATACTGAAGGCTAAATGATAATATGCAGTCACATTAAAATATATTTTTTCATCCAAGTGAAAAGAAACATGATGTGTTACATGGTATTCTAGGTTAACAATGTGGTTATTTCCTTGGAATGAAAGGCAAAGACATGTAATTGTCAGCAAGACAATTTCTTTGTCACTAATATATTAGAAGCCCATTTTTTAAAGTAGATACCTCTAGAAGAATCTTTCCTTCTGATCTCAGATCTTTTATAATTTTAATTTTTTTCAGTAAATGCTTTTAACAAAAGCAATAGCAGCTCGACCCTTCCTACAAAAACCCATTGAAATTAAGAACATGTGAACTTGTTTGGTTTTTTGTTGTATATGTTTACATTCTGTATTTTGTCAGAATAGACTGCTACAGTTTGAAAAATGTATTAGAACTTCTCATGCACGACTGTATTGAAAAAGAATGCATTATTTGTGAGCGTGTGGTATCTGAGTTTGATTTTTATTTTTATAAGTGCATTGTATCTTGATTATAAAATAATGCATACATGTAACAAAAATTCAGGTAAAACTCTTGATTTCACCATAATCCAGTGACCTAGAGGTAAATATTGTTCATCATTATTTCATATATCAACATCTTTCTCTCTCTGCCTATATATATATAAAAAATACACACACAAACACATATATATTTCTTATGTAAATATATATAAACACATATATATTTCTTATGTGTATATTATATATTCTTATATAAATAATAGGAAGTATATATTATATAAAATATATAGCACATTATATAAAATATATTAATATAAGAGGAATAAAGAGAATATATTTTTTACTTAATATATTCATTAGGTAAAAGTGGAGTATTCAACCACTTGCTTTTTTCCTCCAAATTTGCTAATATGTATTGGATATTCTTCTAGAAATACTTTTGTCCTTCAGCAAGAACAGAGACTTGGAAAAGGGTATGAAGTGAGAAGCCTCATTACTCTATTATGAGTTACACCTAAATCAGATTGGCTGGAAAACAAATGGCCAGTTTGCATTCAACTGCTGTTGAACATTCCAATGATAGTTGGCTTCTTTGTATGGAATTCAGTACTGCTTCTGTGAAAACTGTGTACAACCCCAAACAGTCCATTCTAAATCTTGTTAATAGTGTTATTAAGTTGCATTATTGTAAGCTTCATTTCAATTATTAAGAACTATCAATAGGCTTATTAAAATACTCATTCTGTTAAAATGATCCAGTACTGTTATTGTAAGAGAAGACCAGCCACCACCTTATTCTAAAATTTCCTAGTGAGAAAATTGTTTAGAATCTTACGTCATCATTATCTTACTCCTCTAAAATAAAATTTCCACATGAAATCCATTTCCTTATGTATAGATACGATCTGGCACAGTGGTATGGTGTACTCATTAAAGGTAGGCTTATTTTTCAATATTGCTGAAACTAAAAGCGTTTTGTATGTTCACTGCATTCTTGAAAATCTTAGATAAAAAAGAACTAACATTAGTAAGTTTATGGTTTACAATGTGTTTTCATATTATTTTCTCTTTTAATAAAGAGAATTTGGAAAAACATGAGCTAGATGTCAGCATTCCTCCCGGGCATTTCAAGAAATATTTTTATTCATTTGCTAAACTTTTACTGAGCACTTACAAGATTCGAAACCCCATGATACAAGGTTTAATCCAGTGGTTCTTAACCTTGGCTGTATGTTGTAATCACCTGGAGAGGTTTAAAAAGCAAAGCAAAACAAAACAAAACAAAACAAAACTGGATGCCAAGGCCACAGCACAAACCAATTATATTAAAATATTGGGGATCAGAATCTCAGCATTCATAGTTTATTCAAATTTTCCAGGCAATTCTATCATGTAGCCAAGGTCAAGAATTAGAATTTTCAACATGAAAGCATAATATAAAGATAAAGACAATTTAATCAGCAGTTAAATGTTGTATTCAAACATAAATTTAGATTGGAGTAATTAGAAATACAGAGTTAAATGTTGGGGTCCGCGTGTTTCCTAAACAAAGGAATGAACACACAAGACAACACAAGACAAGACAAACATGGCGGCCGCCTCGAATGGCGCGCTCCACTTTATTTTATACAGTCGTTTGTGGAATGTTGCCAAGTCACAAGACACATTGTTGTTTTTCTGACCTTTCCCTGACTTTCTGGATTTTCAAGATGTTTACATATAAACAGGCCCCCAACGCCCTGCTTCCTTTGCAAGAGCAGGACTTATGGGGAACGCCCTGCTTCGTTTGCGAGAGCAGGACTTATCGGGAACACTGCCCACGAAACTGCAGAGATGTGGCTCTGCCTACACCTCTTTACTCTGCTTTTCCTTGCTACTTCTACTCTGGCCACCCTGGCCTCATTTCTTGAGCATGCTAAACTTACTGCCTCAAGGGCTGTGCATTTACTATTCCTTTTGTCTAGACTGGCGCTTGCCCACATTTGGCAATATTTGCAGAAATGTTTGATTGTCACAGCTAGAAACATGTTGCTAGCATCTAGTAGGTAGAGGCTGAGAAGGTTGGTAAATATGCTACAATGCCTGGGTCAGCCCCACCCAACAAGGAGTTATCTGTCTTCAAATGTTAGGAGTATAGAGGGTGAGAAATTCTAGTCTAAACCTCTTTTCCCAGATCCCTTCTGCTTCTGCATTTTTTGTTTTTTGTTTTTTGGTTTTTTTTTTTTGGGGGGGGGGGAGCGCTCCTTAAATGTAACTTGCATAAGAAGGTATTTCCAGATTGCCTTATCTAAAATAATAGTCGCTATCACACTGTCTCTATCCTGTTATGCTGCTTTCTGTTTATTTTATGGCACTTATAAATGTAGTGTTATTGATGTTAAAATGGACAGATGCATAAGACAAATGAAAAAGTATGTTCCTACTAAATGTTCAGCAAGTTCCAAGACGAATCGTACTTTCAGTAATATTAAATGATAGGAAAAAATTACCATGTATTTCAAGACTGAAAAAACACGAAATTATCCAGACTTTACAAAGAAAACTGAGGCTTCAAGAGGATAAGGAACTTGCCCAAGATCACATAGCTCTTAAGTGGCAGAGGTAGACAGCTGATAGTTAGATTTCCTCTGTGAAGTCTTTTGGTGGGTTAGGTTGGGGCTGGGAATAGGATGATAAAGAGGCTTCAAGGATACAAAGAAAAGAAAAATAAAGGGAAGAAAATGAAGAGAGAAAGCATACAATCCAAACAAAGCAATATCATACAACAAACAATTTCCCATACTCTAGGGCATAGCATTTAGCTCATCTGTAAGAAGCACAAACTACTAGTATTGGTCAAGATGTAAAATAGCAAGGTCATTTGACACAACTACACTAAAGCAATCATAATACTTAAACCGTGAAACGCCCTGCTGTAAAACACAGCCAACATTCTACCACACTGCTAAGTATCCCCCCTGGACTAATTATTTTTAAAAGTTAGACAGAAAACCGTTATAGTTTTAGGCACTCTTGTCGACCTAGAAGTGAATAAAGCACGTTTCTGCCAACCAGAGGATGTGGTTTAAGGTGCCTGGCACTCTTTTTCTTTTTACTCATTTGATGATGTTTTCATTATGTACCAAGCCGAAGAGCTCAGTGTAACAGTATGCGGCGGCGCTAGGTGGAATAGATGTACCGTAATGGATGGTGTTGCAGATACCGTACTATAAATGATACACAAATGTGCTTTCTTATTAAAGTCACAAAATAAGGGGACAGACTTAAACATTCCTAGATTGTAGCTGAAAAGTAAAATATAAGTTTTGGAAGTAGAAATTGAACCCTTTAATTTATACAACTATAGATAAACTGAACAATATAACTGGCAGGGATTCTGAAAGAAACCTCATTAACCGGGCACAGTGTCTCACACCTGTAATCCCAACACCTTCGGAGGCGTAGGCAGGTGGATTGCCTGAGCTCAGGAGTTTGAGACCAGTCTGGCCAACATGGTGAAACCCTGTCTGTACTAAAGTACAAAAAATTAGCCAGGCGTGGCGGCGTGCACCTGTAATCCCAGCTACTCGGGAGGCTGAGGCAAAAGAATTTCTTGAACCCGGGAGGTAGAGGTTGCAGTGAGCCGAGATCGCGCCATTGCACTCTAGCCTGGGCAACAGAGCGAGACCCTGTCTCAAAAATAAATAAATAACATAAAATAAAAAATAAAACTAATAATAAAGAAATCTCATTAAGTGTTAAAAAATCACTAGATAATTTTGGGGTCTATCTACATGAATTAACCTAACCCTACTTAAAACTAATTAAAATAGTTTTAAAGGAACAAACCTCCAGTCATAAGAACAGATGAATCCCTAGAGGGTGCAGACACAGTACAGAGGGTCTTTAGGCGTGCTCAGGTTTGGGAAGATCCTAGCTGGTTTTGAATTCAGGTTCTGCCAGTTACTCACTGTGACCTTGGCTAGTTTCTCAACTTCTCTGTGCCTCTCGTTTCTTAACAGTAAGGTGGCATTAGAAATGTCAGCTACACAGGATTTTGGTGAGGATTCAACACATTCAAGGCACATGAGAGTCATGCTGGCACTTGATAAGCATTCACTAAATCGAGGTATGATTGCTATTGATGGCTTCCACCCACTACCTTGGGAGCACCTGAAGCGACACAGTACAGACCATAGACTTTTGGTCAACTTTGCCTGTAGATTTTCTTTCATTTTCTTCCCTTAAAAATTTACCTAAATATGAGTACTGGCCATACACAAACCATATAAACCAATATACTTTGCAAAATTAACCCCAAATGCAAATTCTTTCATTTGTCCACCATAGAGTATCCCCCCTTCTTTAGACTTGTTTATATACTTGGGTTGAGAGCAGGATTCTTTATATATATATAAATTGTTATGCTTTTTCCTCCATATACACTCAGTCCTCCCCCTCCTCTGCCTACATACAAAAGAAAGACCTCAAATATACACAATAGCTTTTTCTTTTCCTCTGTCAGACGTAAGTTTTGAAGACTTCACAATTTATTTGTGGACAGGTGGGAAAAGACAGTTTTCTAAAATGCAAACGCTTATAAAACTACCAGTATCTCCTCTGGCAGCACCAGCTTCAAATGATCTGCCCACTGAGAGCATCTCAGTTTGATACATACTATTTCATAAAAGTTGATTCAGGCTTTAGACTCCTACAGGGTCTTCATAAAGTAGGTATAAAATAATAAAAAAAAAAAGCTAAAGCTTAAAGATTTAATCTAAAGGATATTTATTTCTGATCTCACCTCTCTCATTTTAGAAGAGGCATGTTGATTTTTTTTTTCTAAAATATGTTGTGTTTACTTTAGTAAATTTTCTTCAGATAGGATCCAAAGAAGGAATAGCTTGTTCTAGTTTGATATTTATAATTATACATATGCTTAAGCAAATAAAACATTTAGACCTAAAGTCGCAGTCAAAGGGTTAGGCATTTTGTGTGTTTAGATCTACAGACGGTCCTTAGGGCCATCATTTTCTTTCCAATGCTCTTTGAGTCTGGTAGCCATAACAATAGTGCCGTTCTACAGTAATGAAGCTATATTTTCTCATAAAATGCAAATGATATTTGTTTAGATCACATATCTATGAAGCAAATATAGTGCAGACTTTGAAAATGGTCACAATCAGACATGAAATGTGTTAGGTAGTTAGGTTGGTAATTTCTAAGTTTAAAGGATTGAGCAAGAATGTTGTATGTTTTTTAGTTCCTAGAAGAGTGAGCCTTAGAATTTAGCTACTCACAATATTATACCAATTATAAATGTTTGCTTTAACAAGACATGACCAAGAAGCATAGACTGTCACAGTGGCCTTAGGCTGCTCACCACGCATATACATATTTCTTCCACTTGATTAGGATTTCAGAATTAGAATTGCACACTTTTAGATTAAGCAATAATCTCTTCTAATCTCAAATAAAATAGTGGCGTATTGCCTCCCTTTTGCATTTACACCTACTGGTTTTTTAAGGTCATTACTTCTGTTTTTAATTCTACACAGGTTTTTGTATAGCAAAATAGATCTGCCTTTTATAGCCTTCCCTGTTTCACTCTTAAAAGTAAATCTGGACATATTTTTCCTGTGGTGTTTATGATTTCTTGTTTTCATATTTAAAATTGGTATGCCTAAGATTATTTTCATGCATTAAGAACCTAGGCATCCAGAGTCATTATATTCCAAATGTTTAGCATTTAAAAGAATAGCAATTTCTAAAAATCTAACCATTCTATCAATTTAAATGATATGCTTATTGTTTGCTAGTTACTCATATATATATATTTGGTTCCAATATCTTTATTTCTATACTGTGAAATCGGTACCCTTCTTTTTTTTCTTTTTCTTTTTTCCTCCTGGCACGTTTATATTTCTTGCCTGTCATTTGCATTTCTTTCTTTCTATTTTTTCTTTTATTTTGTAAAAATATTTTTGAATAACTCTAATTTCTAGTTTTTTGTTTTACTTAAAGTGCATTCCTACAAACTTGCAGTTACATATTAGGAATAAGTCTATAACACTGTAGGTTACTATAGTTAGCAATAATTTATTGTATATTTTCAAGTAGGTAGAAGAGAGAATTTTGAATGTTCCCAACATAAAGAAATTAAAAATGAGGGGATGAATATGCTAGTTACCCTGATTTGATTATTGTACATTGTATAGATGTACTGAAATATAATACCACATAGATATGTGCAATTATGTGTCAATTTAAAATAATAGTTAAAACACATCCTAATATCATATTGTTAGTTCCTACAAATTTGGGGAGGTCTTTTAATTAGAATATTCATTGAATATAAAAATTTTTGTAGGGAAATATTAAATCTGTGCAATAAGAAACCTTTCTATCAAAAAGTAAGGTGTGTTTTCTGTTTATTTGTCTTGTCCTTTGATAGAATTTTAACATTTATGTGAGCAATATATTTTCATATACTTTTTTTAAAGTGTAATTACATAGGATAATTTTGTAGAACTTATTTTAAAATCTACAGAAATTTGTGAAAATATTCTTTGATTCTGCTATTGCACAGCTATTAATTTACCTCACAGAAACATTTCCCAGTGTACACAAAGTTATTTGTACAATTATGTTGACTGAAGCACTGTTCATAATATTAAAAATTGAAAGCAAGTTAAATGTATACCACTGAGAGGCTGTCTGACACAATAGGGTTCATAATTCTATACAACAAAATGCTTGCATCTATACAAAAGATTAAGGTAGATTTTCATGTACTGATGTGAAAGGCTTTCCAAACTACATTACTAAATGAAAACATATAAAATACAGAACAATGTATTTAGTAGGTTAACATCTCTCTAGGGCCGGGCGCGGTGGCTCAAGCCTGTAATCCCAGCACTTTGGGAGGCCGAGACGGGCGGATCACGAGGTCAGGAGATCGAGACCATCCTGGCTAACACGGTGAAACCCCGTCTCCACCAAAAAATACAAAAAATTAGCCGGGCGAAGTGGTGGGCGCCTGTAGTCCCAGCTACTCGGGAGGCTGAGGCAGGAGAATGGCGTGAACCCGGGAGGCGGAGCTTGCAGTGATCCAGCCTGGGCGACAGAGCGAGACTCTGTCTCGGAAAAAAAAAAAAAAAAAAATCTCTCTAAATTTTGTGTGGCCTTTAAAAGGAAAATTACACTTCACTATGCATAATAATTTTTCTAGAAAGACATAAAGTTATTTTACTATAAGAATATATCATAATGACTTATTTCATAGGCATTCAGTAGATTTTAGACATTGTTCTAAGTGCCTTCCACATAATAATCTAATCTTCATTACAATTCTCTCTGATGGCTCACGTGCTGATCAGCAGTTTATAGATGAGGAAACTGGGGTTCTGAGATGGTAAGTAATGTGATCTAGAAAATGTATCGGTGATAAGCAAAACAGCTATGATTCAAATCCAGGAAGATCAGCTTCAGAATCAATATTCTGAACAAATGCATGTGCTTTCCTTTAGAAGTGCTCATCTTTGGCCGGGCGCAGTGGCTCACGCCTGTAATCCCAGTACTTTGGGAGGCCAAGGTGGGCGGATCATGAGATCAGGAGATCGAGACCATCCTGGCTAACATGGTGAAACCCCATCTCTACTAAAAATACAAAAAATTAGCCGGGCGTGGTGGCGGGTGCCTGTAGTCCCAGCTACTTAGGAGCCTGAGGCAGGAGAATGGCGTGAACCGGAGCTTGCAGTGAGCCGAGATCGCGCCACTGCACTCCAGCCTGGGCTACAGAGCCAGACTCTGTCTCAAAAAAAAAAAAAAAAAAGTGCTCATCTTTGTGGGTAAGATCTAAGATGTTGAGTAAGAATCATTTCATTTTGCCTTTTGTAACTTTTTGCTTTTATATCTACCTTCTGATTGTAATACTTTTTATTGAAAATTAAGTTTTATCCAAGTGATCTTTCAATTTTTCTTTATTGTTTTCGAATTCATACAAAACCTAGCAAATGCCATATGAACAAATTTAAGAGTAAAAGAATAATGCAGATGTCCACACAGGGAGAATATCTCAGAGAAAATATATCTTTCCCACATGAGGGGACTACTGGCAGTAAACGTCATAAGCGGAGGAACATTGTGCCAAAGGGTAGTTGGAAATGTAATGGAAGTCTTTTGCTCATGACTCTCTGATCTGAATATATTTTAATCTACTTTTGAATCGATAAGTTATAGCAATACATTGCAAATCATGAAGATATGTAAAATATTTGAATTTTTAAACAGAAATATTTGACTGTTCCACAGGATTACTATCCATAGCGTGATTCATAACATTGTCAGTAGTTTTAATTTATAATTGCCTTCATATAGCGAGGAAGTGATGTAACATTATAGAATAATGTGTAATGTGTGATATAAATATGAAATGATGGAATGGTTGGGTCTTTGCATTAAAATAAACTTTATGAGTTACATACTGCTTTAATAGTTTCTGGCTGGTATGAAACAATGCTTTAATTGGGATTGAGCCAAACAAAAATAGTACCAATGGCATGGATTCACTTCCAAAAAATCAGTGCTTTTTTCCTGCAAACTATTTATGCATCATTTAGTTTTACAAAGAAAACGTGGGGTATGTCTCCTATGTAGTCCTTCTGGAGGCTGGTGTGTGTGTGTATGTGTGTGTGTGTGTGTGTACAGCTGTGTATATAACTGTGGTAATGTACATAACAGTATTTGAAATGATAAGTAAGCTGTTATTGCAAATTGCACCCTAAGATTGTAACGCTGAAGAAGATAGGTGGCAGGATCCCACCACCTAGCTCTAAATATAGGTTCCAGATAACACAAAACTTCCTGAGAGGTGAATGGGGTTATAGCGAATGTGGGGAAGGGATGGAAGGGTAGTAATTCCCAGAGAAATGTGGGAATGTAGGAAAATAAAAGGACAGCCCCATGACAAGCTCACTTTCTTTCTGTGAGTTCTCAAGACTCTGGTCAGATCCAGGTTAAAGGAATGTAAAATTGAATTTTGGATTGAATTTTTTACTGTCTGCAGATGAGAATGTCCTAGAACTGAAAATGAGTGTAAGCTATCCATTGCTGAAAATCAAAGAAAAGGGAAGTACAATGTTTAATTTTATGTGTCAACTTTGCCAAGTTGTGGTCCCAAGAGAGGTCATCAAACTTTATTCTGAATGTTTTTGTGAGGATGTTTTTGGATGAAATTACCTTAAGTGTGGACTTTGGGTGATACAGATTGCCCTCCAGACTGTGGGTGGGCCCTCATCCGATTAGTCAAAGGCTTGAATACAACACAAAGACTGACCTTCCCCTAGCAAGAGTGAATTCTTCAGTAGATGGCATTTGAACTTGAACTGAAACATTGGCTTTCTCCTAGGTCTCCATTCTGATGGCCTTTAGATGCGTAATTGCTCTTCTCTGGGTCTCCAGTTTGCCGACCCACCCTGCAAATTTTTGAGTTGCTAGCTTCTAAAATCACATGAGCCAATTCATTAAAATTAATCTCTGCCTATATTTGCACATTCTATCAGTTCTGTTTCTCTGTAGAACCCTGATTAATGCAGGGGACAAGGCTGCATATTTGAATGCAGTAGTGGGAGAAAAAATAAGGCAGTTTTTTGCTTGCACCCTAAGAAGTTTATCCTATTTAAGAAACTGGCTGCACACTAGACAGCCTCTCCTCTTACAATGAAGACCAGAGAATGACACAGAAAGCTGAAGCAAAGAGAATGAATTGGATCTCTTGTATTTCTCTTTTGCTTTGGCTCATTCCTTTTTCCTCTCATTTTCCCCTCTCAGGAAGTCTTAGAGTTGGTTCTATCCTTTGTGTAAAAGGGCTGAATTGGGCTCATCCCGTTATAGAATCTGTGGCATATTACTATCCAGAAATTCTTTTATGTCAAATAGAAGCAGCTAAACTGGTATGAAATTGTTGACAGATGAATAGCACCTCACAAGTAAGTGAAGCTTCTCCTCTTTAAACTGAATCTTGCAATTAATAGAGCATTTAAAATGACATGATTATTGAATCAAGTTTCAGTAGAGTTGTAATCTTCTGCAGTGCACATTCCATCACCCATTTGTATTCATTTACAATGTCATCCAGACCCTATGAAAATAAATCACCTTGGATTCAAAATACCAAGGTCTTATATCAATGCACCTTATATTTTAATGCCTCTTGTCTAATGACATGAATACCTTAGACATGCAAATTTATAATAGTGTATATACATTTGATGATGGTCTAAAAATAGCTTCATTCTCTTCTCTTTTTTAAATTTTTGATGCCTAAAGTAGAACAAAAAGGAATAATTAGATATAATTGAAAGAAATAAATTTGGTAGTTTATTCTTTGAGGCAATGGTCATTTTTCCTATAACCTACAGAGTAAATTCAAAATCTCTTCCATGATCTGACTAGAACCTGCTGTTTTGCTTTTTTCTACTAAATATCTATTCTCTCCATGAGAGCACTGTGGCAGAGAATGCTGTACTCAATATCAGGTTTCACCTCTTGTCCTCAGTATACTGCATCTACCAGCCTCTTGCTGTTGAGGGAAATAATACTCCGAGTTTAGGCCAATTGGAGGCAGGTAAAAGTGGTGTAAACCACTTCTAGATATGACCTTTCTCAATTCTCACACGATCATTCATGTACTATTATACCTTTGCTTATAATATAAGCTAATTAGATGTAGAGAATCTCGTGAAAGATTCTAAGGCCCTTGAACAGGGACAGGTGGGGTAACCACATGGATTATACCTTGATCTCTGAAGGACTGCATGGGATGGGAATCACACAGGGACCCATCTTAGACTGTGACATGAAAAAGAAATAAGTTTTATGGTGGTAAATTGCTCCAGGTTTCGGTTTACTACAGCAACTAGCATTACTGCTAGTAATATGAATAATCTAAATTTTAGCTACAGTAAATTATTTTTATACTCTGTCCATGCAGTTACTAATTCCACAGTGCCTTTCCCTGCAATACCCATCTCTGCCAACTGCGTTTCTTTTCTTTCCTTAAGACTCAATTAAAATTCTTCTATCTCCTTTATATTCATAATAAGAATGTATTATTCCCATGGAATATATTAGTTGTATTATATCACTCTTTATGTCCTAGTACATTTAGTTTTATACAGTACCTAATATATTTCTTCATTTCTCATCAGTTAGTACAATATCTGGCACATATCGATGTGTAAAGTAAAATAGATATGTCACATGACTCCCGTGGTTCATAGCCAGCCATAAACATATTATTATTTTATAACCTGTAACTATGCTAAATAACCATACTTGTATATGAAGCTATAAAATATCTTTATTTTAGTGCATTTTAAACCAAAATAGTTAATGGGAATAGTTGATCATTTTGAAAATGGCAGATTATAGTTGTTTAGAACAAAAACACTTAAGGAACATGTGTTACATACTTAGCTGTCGTAACATACTTTGCAGGCGACTCTTCAGTGAGAAGTTAAGAAGTCCTCACATTTCAGAAATCATTAACATTTGAAGTTACAGAATCCTGAGGTCAGCAGTAAGTAGACTAAATGGTACCCATGAGGAAGTCAGCACATGTCCCCAAAAGTAAATTTCTTATCCCCTTATCACAAGAAGCAGCCTATTAAGTAGTTATGGTAGTAAATTTTAAATTCCCCTGAAGAAAAGGTTGACAAAATTGAATTATGAAGAAGAGCAAAGAAGATTAAATTACCAGGAGAAGAGCAAAGTCTTGGGAGTAACTTCTCAGCAGTCTTCAGACCCAGAAAGTTTTACTAAGTAGGGAGTGGGAAGGGTACAATAAGACAACATTGCTAAATGTTTGGGCTATCTATATGTAATGTCCAACTGGTGTAAACATTGCATAGGAGGATGAAGGAAATTTGTAAACATTTGGCATTAGGGAGTGTCAGGACCAGCATATCCCCCATCCTAGAACCATATGGCTATCAAATCTACTTCTGTCATTTCTGAGATGAGCAAACTGAATTGTAGAGAGGTTAGTTAGAGTCAGAACATCACTTCAGATTTCAGAATATGAAAATATTTATAAGTCCTGCACAAACATAAACTGTTATTATTGCAACTCCTCTGACTTAAAAAACAAACAAACAAACATTGTTTAGCATAGGATGATGACTCTTAGTATGTCTCTCCATGGTTAAAAGACTCTTTTGCTCAGGATTTAAAAATAAATAATAAATAATGTAGACCCAAAGAAGAAAGGCAACCTTATACCCAGGGCCTCATGTCACTCATACATTGTATGTCATTCTGGTCATACTGATAAAACTGAGTGTATATTAAAGTTATCAAAATGTTGCTATCTTCAAGCACCTCACAATTAGAGTGCTCATTTAGCAGTGATTAATGTGGTAACTTTTTCTAATTGGAAATTTGGTAGTTCTTGTGAAACATCATTACTGCCATAGAAAAGCCAAAATAATTAGATTTCAAATATCATACACATTTTTCTTTAATGCAATAAGGGGAAGAGGGCAATTGTGATCTGGTTGATATGGTAGTATTCAGTTTACCAATTATTTTATATTTAATCTCCACAGAAACACCTTTATTTTATGAGTACCGGTGATAGATGAATAGACCGAGGCACACCAAGCTGAAGTCTCATGAAGTCATGTAGCTTCAATCTCTTCATCCAAGAATGAATGATTCCAATTCATTAAATTTATTCATTCACACAACAAAACTAGGATGTCTAATGGTGACAACTGCTGGAAACAAAAACAAATAGGGGAGGAGAGAGAATGTCAAGGTATAGGAAGTACAGTTTTTCATAGGATAGAAAAGGAAAAGCATCATTTAGAAATGACATCTGAGCAATCACCCAATCTGGGGGAGAATAGTTTCAGAAAAGGGGACAGCATTGAAAATGGCCTGAATTGAGGAGCAGCAGAGTGGTCTGGGGACGAATTAGCGGGAAATAAAGACAGAGAGCTAATGTAGAGCCAGATTATATAGAGCTTTGTGAACTACTATAAAGATTTTACCCTGACTTGACCATTACACACTCTATGCATGGAACAAAATATCACAGGTGCCCCCGTAAATGTGTGCAAGTATTATGTACTAATAATGATTTTAGTTTTTCTTAAATTGAGTGGAGAAGATATTAGAGGGCTTTGGTAAAGCGAACTGGATGAAATGACTTACATATTAAGAAGATAATTCTGGCTGCTGAGTTGAGTGTAGACTACAGGAGAGTAGACACAGAAGGGGAAATGGAGAAGCCAAAAGACCAGGGGAAAGGCTACTAAAAAATCTAAATGAGGCCGGGCTCAGTGGCTCATACCTGTAATCCCAGCACTTTGGGAGGCCGAGATGAATGGATCACCTGAGGTCGGGAGTTTGAGACCAGCCTGACCAACATGGAGAAACCCTCTCTCTGCTAAAAATACAAAATTAGCTGGGCATGATGGCGGGTGCCTGTAGTCCCAGCTACTCAGGAGGCTGAGGCAGGAGAATCGCTTGAACCCGGGAGGCGATAGTTGCAGTGAGCCAAGGTCATGACATTGCACTCCAGCCTGGGCAACAGGAGCAAAACTACATCTCAAAAAACAAACAAACAAACAAACAAAAGAAATCTAAATGAAAAATGATGTTGGATTGCAACAGAGTGGTAACAGGGACATGCTGAGAAGGCATAGATTTGAAGTTAAAAAAAAACAATGAGCTTTGCTAAGGCATGAATGTGAGGTGTGAGAAAGAGGAAACAAAAATGACTCTAAGGCTGTTTGGCCTGAACAGCTAGAAACTCAAGAGTAGTTATCTACTGAGATAGTGAACACTGTGGGAGGAACAGGTGTAAGGAGGTAAAACCAAAAAGTTGAGTTTGGGATATGGTACATTTGAAATGCCAATTTAATTTCACAGAAATATATCAAGTGGACAGTTAGGCATGTGATTTTGAAATGCAGGGGAGAGGTTCAGGGTAGAAATATAAATGTGGAAGATTTTATACAAGAATACTTAAATCCATGAAAATGGATGAGTATGCCAAAGGAACAAGTGTGTAGATAGAGATGAGGTTCACTGCCTGAGCACTGAGGGTCATGAAACTTTGGATGCTGCGGAAATGGAAAAGAATGAGCAAATGGACTGGAAAGGAGAATCCAGTTATGGAAAAAATCCAGGAATGAGTAATGTCCTGGAAGACAATATTGTTGAAATTTCTGATACTATTTTTTTTTTTTGGTTTACTTTACATCATCTGTACCTATCAATTTTAAGCCCAAACTCCCAAATCATTCTCCTCATGCTTTTGTGAAGAATTACGATTCTTATTAGGACTTGCAAATGTAGTAATTCAAATAACCTGTCAAGTATTTGGTAACTTCTTTTTCAAATTTAGATCTCCGTAGTAATTTCATTAATTAAATCAATGAACTTCCCATGTACCTAATGAAGTTATCACTGACTTCTTAAACTTTCTTGGGGAGCTATTCCAGACAGAGAAATCCAGGCAAAATCTAAACCCCACGTACAAATGGAAAATAGACCCTTAAAACTTTTTAAAAGGCTACATTCTCCTCAGGTCTCCCATTTTTAAGAGCCTAATGAGCTTGAGGTAATTGAAATATTCACGTTAATGGTAGGTGTTGAGCAAATTTCAGAACTGAAAATAAATTACCAGTCTTTGTCTTCACCCCTCTCAGTCGCAATTAGAACAAGGTTGCAAAGTGAAAGGTGGCAAGTAGAGAGATGTATTTCTCTTTAACCTCTTCACCCAATCAATCACCTACTTTAACTTAGCTTTCTAGTTCACCCCTCAACATTTTCTACCTCCTTGGAGCTACCATTCTCACCTAAGCTTCATCACTTCTCTCCTACACTTAGAAATAACCTCCTAGTTGTTTACTCTGCTTCTGTTTCCTATTGTTGTTCATCATAAATATAGTCATTTAATAGTAACACTCAAATTCACACTAGGATATTGTTCCTATTTATAATTTCATTTTCATGTCTCATTTATCCTATCTCCTTCTTTTTCTTACTCAGACATGTTGATTTAGAAATGTTTTCTAAACTTTTCAAAGAGGAAAATTTTAGTTTCATTAATCAACTGAATTTCCTTTAATTTAAATTTCAATAAATAGTGTTTTCATCTTTATTAATTTCTATTATTGACTACTTTTTCTTTTTGTTGTTTTTCAGCCTCTCAAGTCATAGGACTTATTTTTCAAAGTTTAAATTCTTCTAGTGTATTATTTTGAGGCTTCAGATTTACTTCTAGATGCTACTTTGGCTGCATCTCATACAGTACTTTTATTGTCTTTTATTTGTAAAGTGTTCAAGATTATAGTGACTTTTTCTCATTTTAATTGAGTTATTTTAATGAGTGATTTCAAGTTTCCACGTGGATACATTTATTTTTCACTGTTATGTTCAAGGTCATTTATTGTTAATTTCTATTTTTATTGCACTATTTTTAGATAATGCAGCCTTTATGATCTCTGCTCTTTGGGGCTTCTTAAAATAGTCCTTTGTGGTTTCATACACCATCCATTTATGTGGCTCTTCCACGTATGCTTAAAACAAGTTTAATGGGTTTAAAAACATGTTGGATAAATCTGGCTTAATAACAATAAGCCAATTGTCTATTCAAGTATGAAATATTTATTAGGTACCTACACTGTGCCACGCACTGTTCAAGGCAGTGAAGTGATTGCAATGAACAAAACAGACAGTTCCCATTCTCATTGAGTCTAGTCAGGAATGAAACAGTAAAAAAAGAAGGCAAACACATTGTATGCCAACACATAATAATAAAGTAAATGGAGAAAACCATTTTTCCATTACCAATCAGGGCAGCCAGAGGCTGTTATTTTGTAAGATCAGACAGGACTTCCCTGATTCAATGACATTTGAGGCAGGATGTGAAAGAAGTGGGGAGAGCCATGTGGATGTCGAGGAAACGAGTGCTCCACAGAAGGAAGGGCAATTGCAAACACTCCAAGGAAAGAACGTTCTTCCTGTAATCCAGGAATATCCAGGGGTTTGAGGTGGCTGAGAAACTTTGAGTAAGGGAAAGTATGATCATTTAGCTGTGGTAGGCAGACCACAGGGTGGCTTGAGAGCCATGGCAGCAGCACCAGCTTTTACTCTGAGTGAGAAGGAAAACCTTTGGTGGGCTTTGAACATAAAAGTGCTATGATCTGACAGAGACTTTTTTTAGAAGAATCCTTCTATCTTGCTGGGTTGAGAATAGGCTTGGTCGATGGCATGGGTAGGAGGGTGTTTGGGAGGGAAAGAGAGGAAGGGAGCAAAGACAATTCAACTAAGAGGCCAATTAGGAAGTTAGGGGAGATTTAAAGGTGGCTTTGATGAGAGTGTGGCATTCAAGGAAGTGAAAAGTGCTTGAATTTGAAGGTAGAATCAGGATTTGCAAACAGACTGGGTATGTGGTGGGAGGGAAAGAGAGAACCCCAAGATGATGTCAAAGATTTTGCCCAAACAATGGAAGGATAAAATTTTTCATGATCTGAGCTCGGAAAAATCTGTGGATAAAGCAAGTTTGTATGGGATAAATCAGAAGTTTACTTATAGACATTTTAAATTTGAGCAGCCAGTAACACATAGAGGAAGGTCAAACAGCAGTTACATAAAGGAATCCATAGCTCATGGGAGACATCTGGACTCTATAAATATTTGAGATTTTCTGGAGAGTATGAAAAAGTCCCAAGACTATACAAGATCACCTAAGAAGAGAATGCAGAAAAAGAAGAGCTGAAACTGAAAAGTAAAACTGTTAGTCACTTCTACATTTAATTGCTGGGATAAGAAAGAGAAACCATTCAAAGAGATTGAGACAGAGTGTCCCATGAAGAAGGAGAAGAGTCAGGGTATTCTGATTTCATGGAAGCCAAGGGTTTTGAAGCAGGGAGGAATCAGCTCTAAAAAATGCACTCTGTCAAATAAAATAAGGACTGGAAGGCTTGCACTGGATTTAGCAATGTGGAGACCTTGCTATATGGTGACATTGACAAGGGTTAACCAATGTTCATGATAGTGGTGAAAGCCAGACGGAGTGAGCTCAATAGAAACAAAGGCATATTTATTATTATTTCCAAGGAGTTGCTGTTAACTCCTTGAAATGAGGCCGTGTTGACAATTGAAAGTTTTTTTTTTTTCTTCAAGTTCTGGGTTACATGGGCAGAATGTGCAGTTTTTGTTACATAGATATACACGTGTCATGGTGGTTTGCTGCACCCATCAACCCATCACCTACATTAAGTATTTCTCTTAATGTTATCCCTCTCCTAGCCCCCCAACCCCCTGCCAGGCCCTGGTGTGTGATGTTCCCCTCTCTGTGTCCATGTGTTCTCATTGTTAAATTACCACTTATGAGTGAGAACATGTGGTGGTTGGTTTTCTGATCTTGTGATCAGAAAAGGACATGAACTCACCCTTTTTTATGGCTGCATAGTATTCCATGGTGTATATGTGCCACATTTTCTTAATCCAGTCTATCATTGATGGACATGTGGGCTTGTTCCAAGTCTTTGCTATTGTGAATAGAACCGCAGTAAACATACGTGTGCATGTGTCTTTATAGTAGCATGATTTATAATCCTTTGGGTTTATGCCCAGTAATGGGATGGCTGGGTCAAATGGTATTTCTAGTTCTAGATCCTTGAGGAATCACCACACTGTCTTCCACAATGGTTGAACTAATTTACACTCTCACCAACAGTATAAAAGCATTCCTATTTTTCCACAACCTTTCCAGCATCTGTTGTTTCCTGACTTTTTAATGATTGCCATTCTAGCTGGCGTGAGATAAAATCCTAGAAGGAAACCTGGGCAATACAATTCAGGACATAAGCATGGGCAGAGACTTCATGTCTAAAACACCAAAAGCAATGGCAACAAAAGGCAAAATTGACAAATGGGATCTAATTAAACTGAAGAGCTTTTGCACAGCAAAAGAAGCTATCATCAGAGTGAACAGGCAACCTACAGAATAGAATAAAATTTTTGCAATCTATCCATCTGACAGAGGGCTACTATCCAGAATCTACCAAGAACTTAAACAAATTTATAAGAAATAAAACAATCCCATCAAAAAATAGGCAAAGGATATGAACAGACACTTCTCAAAAGAAGACATTTATGCAGCCAACAGACATATGAAAAAATGCTCATCATCATTGGTCCTTAGGGAAAGGTTTTTGAAAGATAGAATTGTGGGGCAATATCCCCGAGTAAGCTAAAGGAATGGACTTCATCCCCAAGTGGAGAGAGGTATTTAAAGAAGAGAAGACTGTTGTGTTTCAGAAGAGGCAAAGTACATTACCTTGCTATGATTGGAGAAACATTGCCTATCTTTTGCAAGAAGTAGGTTTGTGTCTTTGCAATCATGTTTTTTGTTGTTGTTGTTTGGTTTTTTTTGTTTGTTTGTTTTTCCTCCCTATATCCCTATCTTATATGGAGAACAGGAAAGGCCAAAGAGAGCAAAATTTAATGTCTCCTTTACTTGTTAGCAACACCTACTTTGAGACTATGTGCTTACCAATGAGGTACTATTTTTTTTTCTCTTAAGATTTAAAGTCCCCCGACTCTGAAGTCCCTCTGACTCTATCAGTTATACTTACTACAATTAACATAACTTTGAGGTATTAATCTTTCCATTTTCAGATCTTTTGGACTCTATTTTATGGTTTTGATTTTGTTCAAATATTTGAGAATCTTTGGTTTTCTATTCATTCCTCTATTTGAGAACCTCTGCTTTTATCAAAGCCATGCTCAGATGAGAACTGCTAAAAAAGATAATGTTTTGATGTTTCTAGATGGATGTGGATCCCTGCCCTGCCTGAATTCATTATTGTGTAGGACCTTTCCTTGCCTCTCCTGCCCCAGTGCCAATTCTTACTGCATCATACTTGGGGCATATTTTCCATGGCTAATTCCTTTGCTTGGGACGGAGGCTCCTTGTGAAAGTTCTTATGGTAGCTCTGTGATTAGTTGCTCTTTCGTTTGCTCAGTGGTTGCCTTTGCTTCAGTGTTCACTCCCTGAGTGTGGTTCTTCCCTGTATTCAAAATAACATTTTAATTGTATACCTTGGGTAATAGTTGCCTTTGGTCATTTTGTTCTACCAATTCCACTCTCTTTCAGAAGGTCTCCAGAATTTCTCATTCATTAACATCATATTCCCATTTTCCAATTTTGTTATTCCATTCATTAATAAATTGCTTTGTAAATTTGTATGAGATGTGAGGTTGGGAAAATTTGGAAGAGTATTGGCAAATGTCAGTTTTGATTATCACCCTTTTAGTTTTGTGTTACAAACTTAAAAATCTTTGGCAGGTCTACATATTTTATATTTTAACTTTTAATGACAAAAAAAGCTTATATAAGAAATAATTTTTAAAAATGTTTATCATAAAAAGTGGAATTTTCCTTTTAATCTCACCTAATCCCACTCCCTTCTTGTCTTCTCAAAGAGTAAACCCCCCTTTATAATTTTATTATATATTTGTACAGTTATGTAAATAAATACTTTTTAATTTAATTTTTACATACATAAGTTTATATTGCACATATTATTTCAAAATTATTTCATTGGCAAATTTTCATGTCTATACATATAAATCTTTGCGGGTATTATTCCATTTTATGTAAGGATAATGAGTTTGGAAATCTGTAGCTCATTGTTAACAGATAATAAGTGATGCTAAAGAGTAAGAAGAGTAAAAAAGGTCATCAGTTAAAGGTGACTGAATCATATTTTATATGATAGGCTTAATTAAAGCCTGATTTTGAGAGCTCACATGTGAGCTTGGACAAGTTTTCTCATCTGTAAAATGGTAAAATAGTAATAATTATATTCATTTCATACTGTTGTTATAATACATGAAATAATACACATAAAATACCATGATGCTTGGCATATAGTAAATGCTCCAGGAATATCAGTTGTCATTTTTTTAAAGGCAAGAAAATAAGCTATTATATGATACTAGGCAAGAAATAAACACTGTTCTTAGGCATAATGGTATCTGGAGTAAAAGTAATATCCTAATATAACTCTTGAAATTTAGTGAAGGTGGAACATCAGGATGAGAGTAGACTAGTGTGTTCCCGCAAAGAAATTCTCATCTCTGAATACCTTTGGTTTTCCCTACCACACACTGTTCTCACTATAATTGTACTTCAAAGATGGGTAGGAAATGGGAGGCCATGAGGACCTCTAGTGGTTTGGTTTCTTCGTTTTTTTCCTTATGAGTCCACAGGCCAAAGAATCGCTACACAAACAGGTAAACAACATAAAAGTGGAAGCCATAATGTTACCTCTAACAAAACCGTGGTCCTAATATTGAAAGGCGTTATTTCATATCCCTCCCTCACCCACATTTACTTAAATTAGGCATGTCTATAAAGGAGGGATGCTCAGCCTGTCACTATACGGGCAAGGCTTAGGTAAAGCAGTACAGTAGAACTATTTTTCACAGTGCTTGGCCTCAGAGGATTGGCAACATCTGCATTAAATACGAGCCCTGGAAAGTTCACCACTCAGCAGACTGGGCTGCCTCAAAGCACCAAAGAAGGTTAAAGCAACATACTTACAACTTCACTTGTTTTACAGAGTTCTCCTAAAGACCAAAACCTTACAAAATGTACTATACGAATTTTTATTGTGTTTTTCTTGGTCTACTAGAAATAACTTCCTTAATTCATGGATTAAACTTTTGTTTGCAAAAGTACAAACCTATGCAACAATAAAATACTGTGTAGCAGTAAAAAATTTAACTTTTTAAAAATAAATTCTAGAATTACATTGCATGATAAATGTAACTTTTAAAAGATCGTATAAAATACCCCTTTATAAAGTTAAAAACAACTAAAATTAAACAATTTACTTTTTAAAATATGCTATATTAAGAGACCTCATGCACATACACACACTCCCCAAAAGAATGATCAACATAAGATTCAGATTATCTCTAGTTCAGGGAGGCAGGGAAACAGGATGAAGGACTTTATGAGTTCATTTGTTATTGTCAAGGTACTGGTTTCATAATAGGTGTGGCTTTCTTGTGTTATTAAAAATAAACACTAAACAACTAAAGAGAAAAGTATCATTTGTGTCATGAAACAAGCATCTGAAAAGAACAAGCCGGTTACAGGAGGCAATGTGAGATGAACCCAGAGCAGAAAGCCAGATGTTAGCAGGAGATTTATTTCTAGAAAAACCAAAGGAAAAAAGGCACCACTGAAGCCTTGTTATGTTATATAGGCAACGGTCTCTACTATAAACAAGTGACTTGACAATTATTTTAAATAAGTTTCAAGAAGCAAATTAAAGAAATGTTCATTAGTATTAATAAATAGAATCCTCCTCAAACCCAACATTTCTAAAAGAAAACTTGCATGGCTGTAGTGGCTGTGGATTTTCTTGGTTGATCTTTTTAATTAGACAAATAAAGAGGCTATTTATTAGCAAGCATAGCAAGTACTTCAACACACGCCAAGGCTGTTAATATCTACAGTCCAAATAGTTGATGGACAGGACTCAGGGACAGTTATTTAAGAGCTGTGGGTGGAGCATTGGTTTCCACCCATGAAGCCCATAAAGAGTGCTGAGGAGTAGCCACAGAAATGTGATGTGAACATGTGATAACCCTGTCTCCACTCTTTACAAAATTAAAGGACTTGGCTTAAGAGTGGTTAGGATGGCTGTGTGCTCCCTGGAATTCCTCAGGACCCAAGTCACTGTCTCTATGTTTTGATGATTAAATTGAGAGCTGGAGTGTTCTGTAAGCTGGGCAAGGCACGGCAGGCACAGAGCCTAAGCAGTAAGCACAAAGGTAACTCTATGGGCCAAGCAGGGTTTCCCCAGCACCATAGTCTGTCTTTGGTTTTTGGCCTAACTTTATTATGCCATCTTAAGAAAAAATGCCTCATTCAAGTCCCTATAGGACCCTATCTGTCCCTGTCTGTCCTTGTCTGTCCCTGCAAATCTCTGCTAGTCTCTACTTTTGTACCTCTTTAGGGTACTGACCTTATATTGCTAATCTTGGCTAGTCTTTATCTATCCCTATCTGTCCCTATGGTATCTGTTAGTTCCCGCAAGTTCCTGCAAGTCCTCGTCTTTCCCTATCTATCTCTATTTGTCTCTACTTAATCTCTTACTTATCTCATCTCTTATCTCTTACTTATCTCTATTTGCCTCTATTTATCCCTGCAGGCCTCTTCAGGTCCCTTCAGGTCTCTTCAAGTCTCTTCAAGTCTCTGTCCCTGATAGTCCCTGTTCAGGTGCCACTTGTGGCTGACTGCCACGGTTACTACTTGAGACCGTCATTACAGCGATTACTACTGTTACTGCTTGAGACCATCATTACAAGACTGAAGGAAGGGACGAACGAAGAAATGATAACAAAAAACAAAAGAAACTATTTTAAAGGAAAAGGTAGCATGGGGAAGAAGAAGAGAGCTTCTCCCTGCTTTTAGTGAGCAAAGGCAGCCCCCCTGAGCTTCCACGGCCCTTCTTAGTTATTGGGTAACAAGAGCTAAGAAGAGGAGGTAATGATTGGTCAGCTGCTTAATGGATCACAGGTTCATATTGTTACTAACAGGCTTCAAATGTACCTAATCACAAGAAACATTTGTGTGGCCTCCAACATCCATCATGATTTATCTAGATCCTAGAAAAATAAACACATCATTTAAAAAGAAACGTGGCCGGGCGCGGTGGCTCACGCCTGTAATCCCAACACTTTCGGAGACCGAGGAGGGCGGATCACGAGGTCAGGAGATCGAGACCATCCTGGCTAACACGATGAAACCCCGTCTGTACTAAAAATACAAAAAAATTAGCCAGGCATGGTGGCAGGCACCTGTAGTCCCAGCAACTCGGGAGGCTGAGGCAGAAAAATGGCATGAACCCAGGAGGCAGAGGTTGCAGTGAGCTGAAACCATGCCACTGCACTCCAGGCTGGGCGACAGAGTGAGACTCCATCTCACAAAAAAAAAAAAAAAAAAAAGAGAGAGAAAGAAAGAAATGTAAAAGTTTGCAACACAGCATATCATTTGGTTTTTCCCTCTCTCCCTCTGCATCAAGAGTCAAATGAAATACTAAATACATTGCTGCTTCTTTCAGTTCCAAGATTCTCTGACTTTTTACAAATGCCAGCAGTCACACAACTCTGGCAGAATCTTTTGATATTCACATGTATTATAATATAGAATAAAAATGCATTTTGATTCTGCCTCTTGAACTTAAAAAGCTTGTATAGTTAAAATTGCAAACCCAGGAAGCGAGGGATCATTATTTTGCATCACAAACTGCAATGATTTTATACAAGGAAATATAAGGAGTGGCTGTTGTGAGGAATACATGGTGGGAGGAGGGTGTGTGGAGAGAATGAAAGAAAGATGGGGTTAAGGTGGTATGTTATAGAAGGGCCAAAGGAAGGACAACTGATTTTATTTAGTTTAGTTTTTTTTTTTTTTCCATTTAAGTTCCTATGTTTGAATGATTGAGTGACTCCTGGAAACTCCGCTCTCAGGGGCAGAGAAACAGATGGCCAAGATCATCCAAAGTTCACCTAATACATTTCCCTTGTCTTCAAATCATTCTGAACAATTCCCTTGCATTGCAGAAGGGTTAGATTGGATTAAAAATAAGCTTTTTCTAATTTTGTGATGTTCTTTAAAAAAAAAAGAAAAGAAAGAAAAGAAAAAGAACATTTGAAACTACACCAAGACCAAGAACTCGTTTCAAATAGCCATGATTCTCAGTTGGGAATCTGTAACTGCAAACATTCAGTTGTGTGGATATGGCCATTTGCTATAGACCTCAGGGATAACCTACACATTTTGGTAATGCAGGATCTTGCTACTAGGTAGAATCTACAAAGTCGAACTCATAGAAACAAAGAGTAGAACAATGTTGTCAGGGGCTGAGATTGGGTAAAACAGAGAGTTGTTTGTCAAAGGGCACAAAATTTTAGTTGACAGGTTAAAAAAAAAATGCTCTGGAGATCTGATGTGTAGCATGGTGACTACAGTTAATAATACCGAATTGCAAACAAGTATTACTCTTAAGATTTGGAAATCATTTTTAAATAGCAGTCATATAATGTGTCAGGCTTATTAAAAGAATTGTAAGTATATTAACGTGTTGACTAAAAGTCAGTGAGACTAACTCATCTGGCTATCATAAACCAGTTGTGCTTTAACCAAATCAGTCAAGCTATGGAAGCTTCTCAGAACTCATGTGTCTTTAGTCTCCAAGTCTTTAGGTCTAGACAGGTACAGTGAAGGCTTGGTATATAACCTTTTTGACAATCCAACTGTACTTTTTCTCTTTACTATTTTGGAGCCAGCTTACCTGGGGTAAGCTGTTACAAGCAAAGTGCATGGGCAAATCAAACCCTCACCTTTCTCCTCACTTACAGTTTAGCGGGGAGAACGTGTTCAGGCTTCCCATAGCTACATTTCAGAATTTTATTGGTGTGGGAGGCTTCCCAAATGAGTATTTCAAGTGACACATGATTCTGTTGTGCCCCTTCTCCACAGCATCAATAACCACTATTCTGTGGAGGATTAACTAGAGTAAGCACCCTGCAGTCACTGGTTATGAATTGTAAATGTGTGACAATTATGGCTCTTAAGGCACAAAACACACTTTTTATAGTGATTTGTAGGGCCCATTTTTATTGAGAATGAGCTTAACATTGCCAGATTCATTAGCTACTTGAGCTACACTGGTCAGATCCTTTGTGTGTTTGTGCATTAGGCTTTCTTAATCAGAGAAATAAGCTTACATAATTTCTTTTAAATTACGTGTAGTAGGGAAGGAGGTATGCAACACAGGAAGGTTTGTGAGGAAAAAAAACTATAAAGTAGAAATGCCAAGAGTGGATTCACATTAAAAAATATTTAATGAGCAATAAAATGCTTCTGTTGTGATTCCAAGGGATGCTCAGCGTGGTCCGGGAAAGAAGCAGTGTGTGCCAGTAATTCCTCTTGAGAATGGCACAATTTAGAGAGTCCAATTATTTTCTGCTGCTCAGGTCCCCTCGTCTGATTGTCTTTTTTTTTTTTTTTTTTTTTCCTGTTTGGAGTTAGGAACAGTAAACTGATATTGATATATTTTCCAGCAAAGATGATTTTAAGGGCTGAGTGTTACCTCATCATCCATAGAAAGAATAGAAGGAGAATCTCTGTGCATGACAAACTCAAAGACATTTTTCCTGTGAAAGGAGTATCATATACACAAGAGCAGAAAAAGCAGAAAGTATAAGCACATTCCTTCAGGACATCCCTCAAATTTTTAAAAATTTTCATATATCCATCAAATTAATGAAGTATTTGAGTATGTGTCTGTATGTATGTGTGTATTATATTTAATGATGTGATTTTTATAGAACTTATATATAAAGTTATACATAGAATTATATGAATTATATAATATACAAATGAGGTGATATTTATATTAATAGGTTAATGTCATTGGCATTTACTCAATAAACTTTCATTGTGCCAGGCGTGCCCACTGGGTTTGGCGATTCAATGATAAAACCAACCCTTTATCTCCTGGAACCTGCATTCTAATCGGGTTGTGAGTTGTTAAGTCAATAATGACCCAAATTGTTGTATAATTAATAATTGTTCAATGAAGGAGAGGTACGTGGCATTATGAAAGCATGTAACAAGGTTGGGTGAACTGGCCTGTTTCCTTGCTCCCGTAATAAATCACATCGAATGGGCCCTTCAGTTTCTGTTAGGGCATTAGTGGTTCAGCCTAATACTTCAGTGTGGTCAAGGCATGAGAACAACACTGCTCTCCACTTCGTCCATATTCACGTGCTCTTAGGACCATCCCACATGAAAAAGAAAGCTGAGGCACAGAACAAAACTGTATGTTGTATCTGAACTCTTGTGGATGATGTCCTTCAGCTCAGGGCAGAGCTTGTTCCAGCATTCCCAACTTCACTTCTTGCAGTGGTTAATTTCATGTGTTAACATGGCTAGGCTTTGTGTCCAGTTGCTTGGTCAAACACTAATCTAGATGTTACTATGATGGTATTTCTTAGAAGTGATTGAACAATTACAATCATTTAACCTGAAACAAAGGAGATCACCTCCATAATGTAGGTGAGCCTCATCCAATCAGTTGAAGGTCTTCAGAGCACAAACTAGGGTTTCCCAGAGAAGGAGGAATTCACCCTGAAAACCATAACAGAGAAATCCTTCCTGAGTTCCCATCCTACTGGTCTGCCTGATGAACTTTAGATTCAGGACTGCAACAAAAACCCTTATCTGAATCTCCAGACTGCCATGCTGCCCTACAGATTTTGGAGTGCCAGACTCCATAATCATGTGATCCAATTCCTTAAAATAAATCTACCTCTCTCTATATATTCCCAATTGGTTCTGTTTCTTTGGAGAACCCTGATGTTCTCATAAACTACAAAATAAACTACCTGCAGTTGGTTTCCATAAAGCGGAGACTGAGATAAAGCTTTATGTGCAAATGATCTATTGAGGAGGTACTTTAAGGAGAAATCGGTTAGGGAGGAGGCGGAGGGATAGAAGAGAGGGAGGTCAGGCGAAGGCGGAGGGATAGAAGTGAGGGAGGTCAGGCGAAGGCGGAGGGATAGAAGTGAGGGAGGTCAGGCGAAGGCGGAGGGATAGAAGTGAGGGAGGTCAGGAGAAGGCGGAGGGATAGAAGTGAGGGAGGTCAGGAGAAGGCGGAGGGATAGAAGTGAGGAATCCCATTCCAGCAAGGGAGCAATTCCAGATAAAGGCCTATTCTCGACCTGGTTTTATGAGGAGCTCTGGAGAGTAAATTGTACCCTAGAGTTGGCGCTACCTTGAGGAAAGGGAGCTGACCTTTTATATTCTGCAGCAGTCAGTCATTGAGTAAGGGTTGGTGGGGCCCTACATACTCCTAGATAGTGCTGACTTTCTGTGCTGCTGGTACAAGTTGTTGGAAGCAAAGCACAAAGACGCTGAAGGTTGAGTGTATAAAATAGTAAGCTGGATCTTTCGGGATGTGGGTGGAGCATGGAAAGTCCCACTCTATAGACAGTTAATAAATTTGGTTGAGTTGGCCTAAGCCGTGCTATGTGCCAACCACTTTAATGTGCAGTGCTAAATCACACAATGATAGATTAAACATAGAATTTAATATGACTATATATCTCTTGCACAGGAAATAAATATTCCTCACCTTCCTGCTTCTGAAGAACAAGAAAAGAATTGTAGGTCAACTACCATCACCAGAGTCAGACAATAGTTTCACCCTACTATGTTCCCAGCATAGTACTGGATACTGAGGTACATACACAGAAGTATTAAGACCTGTTCACTGCTCCCTAGAAGTTCAGAAATTTACAAAGGAAAATCATGTAAGTGTATTTTTAGTATCTGAATGATCTTTCAGCCTCTTCCTTATTTGTAATATGGGAATAATAGTGATATCTGTCTCATCTGTCTGATATGATAATTAAATAAATGCATTCAAAATGGTTAGCACAGAGAAAAGCACATAAATGAAAATTATTTCTACTTTTTATCTTTTGCCAGACTATAAGCTGCATGAAAGCAGAGATCTTGTTTTCCAGGCTATTTCCCCCTACCCACCACCAGAGTCTAGCACAGTTCCTAGCTTGTAACAGGGATTTCATATGTATTTCAATGAATAGGAGATGTGAACTAATGAATTTTCATCTCTTTTCTGTCTCGTCTAATGTTGTAACTTTTATTTTTAAACATAGGATTCTCAAGGGCAAAGAATTAATGCTAGTTATAAGTTATGTACAGTTGGCACTTAATGTTAAGTAATAATATTTGAGTCAATTTGCTATATTTATTGTTCTTCAGGGAGGTACCCATTGTTTATTAGCCTTTAGGGAGATGTCTTAACTGTAAGGGAAAATAGAAGACATATGGGGTGCAGGTATTCGCTGAGCTGTTCAGTGAACTACATTACTGAAATGTTGCCAAACACTAAAGTTCTATTCAGAATTGTTAATCAGTCTGCATATTCTCGTCTCATCTTCAAAGTTACTAACTGCATATCATCATCTGTTTCTTATGATTGTTCAAAGTATAGCTAATTAAATTGTCCTTCTCTACCTGAAATGTGCTCCTCTCTTGACAAGCTAAAGCTGTACCCAGGTAAAGGGGCTGCTTATATGTTCGTTCATTCACTGATTTACTTTTCAAATTTGTATGCCCCCATTGTGCTGGGCACAGTGATATACTTTGAAAATGAAAAGGTGAATAAAAGTGCCTCCCCTCAGGTGATTCAGACATTGGTAGGGGATCATATTATTTTTCAAATTTTCTGTTGTGGCATGCAATAAATAACAATAAATTTGGTGAACAAATCTTAAATATATAATGATGAATTTGTGCCTAGGCATAGATCCATGTAACCACCACCTATATTTTAAAACAAGTATTCCAGAAGGCTCCTGCCTGCTCCATCTCAGTCAATAATCCCCCACCAAGAAAGCCTACCACTCTGACTTCTAGCACCTCAGATTAGATTTACTTGCAAAGAGCCATTTAATGGATCATTTTGATACTATTTTAAAAGTACTGTATAAAGATGGGTCCAAGGAAATGTTAGATCATAGTGAAGCAAAAGAGATCCTAGGAAGGAGAAGAATGTAAATCTTCATAGAGAAATGACATTTCAATTATATGTAGAATCATATGCACAATTTAGGAATGAAAAAAGTGGAGGAGAGTGCACCAAAAGTGGTGTGCACTGAGAGCATTTTGTGTTCAGTAGGTGGCAGGTAGATCACTTTGCTAAACAGTGAGTCAATGGGAGGAGAGACCTGGGGTATCAGCAAGAAAGATTAATTGGCATCAGATACAAGACTTTTTGTAACGTGTTGGGAGTTTTTCATGTCATAAGCAACAGGAGGCTAGGATTGGTCTGATTTGTGAGTGAAGAGATTTAGAAAGGAATAATGTGAAGAAAACTAACAGAGTTCAGAGACCACATTTCCCCCTGAAGAAGAAAGTAATAACAGAACCATAATGCCAAAATGGTAACTCTGCTGTCTCTTTCTAGGTAGTGGGTTTCCAGGTCTTAAAAATCTAATGGCACAGGGGTACTATGGGAAGCATTAGAGTCTTTGTAACAGAAAATGCTCACATGTTTAAATGAGTTGGGAAGTATGCAGTTGTCTGACACAGGGAGATCAAAGGATGACCGGCTGGTTTGTGTGCTTTCATGAGCATGTGCTCATACTCAACATGATAGGGACTAATGGAGTGTGTCCTTTAAATGTCCCTCTGGTTTTTTTTGGTTAATCTGGAAAGGAGAGGGTAGAGAAGATACTGGTGTAATGATTCAATCCTTGCCATAAGATGAATAACCTGATATAATGACTATTATGCTTGCTTTCTTCCCTAAATCACCTCAATTTTTTTTTTCCTACCTGATACAGTGGTCCTAGGACCAGGACCGCAACTTTAAGTGCTGGAAGCAGGGATGATTCCTAAGCAAAATACTGCAACTATGTTTTCAAACCTTATGTCAGTATTTCTAAGGCCCTGATGAGAGAGTATTGTGTCTTCACCCATCTGACAAAATTGGGTCTCAGAGTGAATGCAGCTGTAATGACTGGTGGTAAAAAAAAAAGAAAAAAAAAAAAAATACCAACTAGTTCTGCTAGTTACTTACCCTATCTGAATGGGAGTGGACTGAGGAGGAGGTACTTGCTAGACTAGTGAAAATGTGTGGGTATTAATGGAGAGAAGGAGGAATAGTAGCTGAGGGTAAAGAAGTGAATACATTAATTATAAATTGATGGAAATCCAATATTCACGCCTTAAAAGAGGCTAAAGCAAGAGATTGTATTGTCTAAGAGCTCCATTCTACCAGATGCATAAAAGGGTAAGGCTACATGTTTCCCAGGCCCATGCTGCTTTGGGGACCCGGGAGGAAGAAATGGAAGTCTTGAAAACCTGAATGACCCCACTCTGGGAGGTATTTTCATACCATATGATAAATTGGACTAATTATTAATGACTGAGTGGGATTCTAATAATGTGGCAGTCTCCTTTGAGTTATATATCATTTTGATGTAAGAGATTCATGTTTGAAGACCAAGGGCTGACCATGATTTTTTGAAATTTATGCTTGGTCTCTGTCCCTGTTACCTGGCCTGCAACTCCTGAAGTCCTTAGAATCTCCAAAACAATGTCTTTTTGCTTGCTACTGAGTTGACTGATGGCTGGTAGCCCCTTGGTAGCTTCAGGATGGTGCTGGTCACCAGAAAGATGAAGACAGAATTAGAGGGTTGGTACTTTCACCCCCACCTCCTCAACCTCCAGGGAGGAGAGAGGGACTGAAGGTTGAATTGATCACCAATGGCCAATGGGATTAATCAGTCATGTCCATGTAATTAAACCTCCGTAAAAACCCAAAGGACAGGGTTCAAAGAGCTTCTGGATAGCAAAATACATGGAGGTCCTGGAGGATGTTGCACCTGGAGAAAGCATGAGAGCTTCTTATCCCTTTCCACATGCCTTGCCCTATGCATCTCTTCACCTGCATCCTTCGTAATATCCGTTGTAATAAACCGGGAAATGTATTTCCTTCGATTCTGTGAGCCCTTCTAGCAAATGAATTGAACCCAAGGATGGGGTTATGGGGTAATTTATAGCCAGTAGGTCAGAAGCTCAGGCTTGTGATTGGCATCAGCAGTGATTGGCATCAGGAGGCAGTCTTGTGAGACGAAGCCCTCAACCTTTGGGATCTGATGCTGTCTCCAGGTAATCAGTGTCAGAATTGTATTGAATTAGAGGATACCCAGCTGGTATCCACTGCAAAACTGATTGGTTGCTGATTTGTAGGGAAAAAAGAAACACACACATTTGGTCACAAAAGTCTTTGTGTGGATTTTTGTGGGATGAAGGTGGAGGAAAAAATTCTTAAATACACAACAGTCAAACATAGTAGGTTTCTATAAATTAAGAGTGCCTTTAATATATGCGTTGGGATCTTGGGAGAGGGAATATTGTATATTTTCTTTTGTTTTTATGTTTGAGTAAATATTTTTTTCTCTTAGCTTATAGCATCTTGTGGTATGGACAGTGCTCTACAGTGCACTTTGTGAAACGTTGTTATACAGTGAAAACATGAAAAACGGCCTATAAGAAAGTTCACCTCCATCATGTAGGTTGAGCTAGGTTCATGTCATTCTGAAATATATAATTATTTCCATAAAATTAATCAAATCATCTGTTAACCCAGAGATTTTAATCCTGGGCACTGGATCCCAGGAATCTTCAAAGGTAGTTAAGTGTTGGTCCTCAGCAATAAAAGATAGAAAATCCCTAAGCCAATGAAAATATTTAGGAATGTGCAAGTAACATTTTTCTTCAACTTGAAATCCTGCTCCTGAAAATAAGATGTTAGAAGAAGACAGGGCTCTGTGAAGGAGAGCCCCTCTTGTATCACAAGAATGGCTCAAGATGCTAACTCAGGAACAAGCCTGAGTGATAGCTCAGTGGCACTGAGATCGAAAGCAACGTGAGCATTGTGTGCTGTGAGGATGGACTTGCAGAAAGTTTTCTCTGATTGGACCAGTTCACAGCCACAGCACACGGTTTAAGATTCGAGGGTAAATGGTCTTTGAGTCTGACTGGATGTATTGACTAAAACCAGTGATGAACTCTCCACTTTAAAAACAATGAAGTGAATATCTGCAAAGGCCATTCCTCCTGCATGCTCCTCAGACATGGTTATAAGTTAAGAGCTTAAGACAGAGCATCCATGCTGAGCCTGGTTTGGTTTCATTTTTGTGTTCTAAATTGAGCTTTTTTTTTTTTTCTGGTGTTCAAAGACTACAGATACCTAGGAGAAGGGAGGATATAAGCAAAGTACATGCTTCAAATTTTGTAAAATAAGTCTTATTTCTTGTGATTATATCTTGATTATATTTTGATAATTTGTCAGGATGGCTGTGTGCCCATCATTGTTTCTTCATAATTTTTAGTTTATGAGTGTGGAAATGCACAAAAAAATAAAATATTCTCAACAACAGTACACAAAGCATAACTTTTATTTTACATTTTAAGGTAACAGTAAGGTTACCTTGACAGCATTTAAGATAACTCAGAGTAAATTTTCAATGTTTTTACTTTTCAGTATGGCCAGAGTTTAGGAATAAAGTTTAGAAAATGTTTGATATTTTTGGAGGTTTATCTTGTATTATTGTTATTTTTTACCGGAAAATTGATAAAAATCAGTTTGCTTTCAACCATAAACCTCCAAAATCATACTGTTTCTAAGCATCTTATCTTACAGCAAATGAAACTCTTCTGCCACAAATGTTTAATTTATGTCATACTGAAAATAAAATTACCTCAAAATTAGGAAGACCAAGCAAGCTGCATTTATCTCAGTTTTCTTTTAAATTAAATGAAGTTTTGAAAATCTTCCATCAGCTCAGTATGTCTGTGGCCATTTGTTAATCATCAAGTTAATTTGTGATGATTATTTTATGTTCATATAACATTTTTATGCCTTATAGAAGAGAGAGCACACTCATGTCCCTTAATGCACAGGCTCTTTACAGCATATCCATGTGAGGAGTACACACCAGGGTACTCCTTTTACAGAAAAACCACAGCTCGGAAAAGATGTCCTGTCCAGTGTTACCCAGTGAACATAATTCTCACCCCATTTCTTGAAGAACTATATATAGAATCTATTTGGAGAATTAATTAAATCAGTACATTTTAATGCTAGAAAGAAGTCCAAATATCATCTGGTCTTATCAAATGTAAATGAGATGACAAAGGCTCAGAGATGTCCAGTCATTTTCTCAGCGCTATCCCCTCAACCCCATCGCCATCCCACTGCCTTAACTTCTTAGAAGCAGAATTGATACTCGAGTTTTAGATTTCTGACATGTGGCTTCCATGTTCTTTCTCCCTCTTAGGAGGGACTTCACCTCCTTCATATCTGCAGCTTTATTTATATATTTTTCTCATTCACAAGCAATTTTAATATAGAGTCTTAGATTATCTAGGATAATAAAGAATACTACTGACCATTAAATCCAATCCAATATATTTATTTTCTAGATAGGTGAATGAAACCCTCTGTAGGTACATAACTTTGCAGCATGAGCAAGTCATATCCTAAAAGGTATAGCAGATTTCCTCTGTCATGATCTTAGTTGCTGAATTTACTGTCAAATCTAAACTCAGATGTTTATAATTGGCATTAATGCAGCTTTCTTGTTCCATTCCAGTTGTACTGAAATGAGCACCAGCAGATACTATTTGCAGTAGGTATTCTCAGAACCGGAAGAAAAATAAATGTTAGTGAATAACAGAATTAAGATTCATTATTCTAGTAGATCCTGACAGTATTGAATATGACTGAATGCAGAGTATAGAGAAGTGGTTTTGTTATATTCATCATTGTGGGCTTTGAAGAGCTAGAATAAGAAAATGGATTTCAGTGTGAACTCCCATCCTATGTTATATATATCTCCAGGTTAAATATGTTGAACATTTTTGTGTACCATGAAGTACATTCAAAATAGATGCTTTAAAAATATATAATTTTATGTATACAGTCTTACACACATATGCACATACACATTTCATATGTGTGTGGCATTTAATTCCCATCTGTATACAATAGCAAGGTTCAAAGTACCTTTTCTGTTGAAATCACTGAAGCTTGATTTCCAACACCTTGCTATCTTATCTTCCTTCCCTTCAATCTCTCAGTTAATAGGATTTCTATAAACCAGCACAGCAGTGGCCTTGGTAGCTCAGCAGATTAGCCGGTGAGCTTTCATCCTTGGAACCTAGTTCAAATTCAGTCCTGACCAAGATGTTCAATAATCCTCCATGGGCAGATTGCTCTCAAAAGGGCATGAAGTCTAGTTTATCTCTGAACGTGGAGCTCTGTTTTTTGAACCCTTCCTAAAACCTGAGGTTTCATTCATGCAACTGGGAAAGAAGATGAAATATAGGCATTTGTTTTTAGGTTATAGACTAGTTTCTCTTCTGCAAAGAATTCAAGATATCTCCAGGAAAAAAAAAAGAATGCCTTGCTTCTCTCTATAACCATCAATATTCTAGAAATATCCAAAATTAGAGCATTATTTTAAATCTCTTTACAACCCCTTTACCACAAGGATCTGTCACTAGTTTTCACCGCCTCTTCATACCATTCTAACTATACTATTGCACCTGGAAACACTAGAATGATATTGTTATATTAATCCCTTAATAAGACCCTGCAATGATGATGCTTTGTTGTTTGTTCTGCATTATATCCAAACATACCTGAAGAGCAAGTTGCTACATAATATATTTTTTCCCTTCTCATCATGGTCAACATTTTAGTTGGGCAGAAAAATGTATCCTCCATAAACACCATGCTTCTCTGGTCTCTGAGCATTTGATACTGATACAGCTCCCAGACCATTCCTTCCCAACTGCTCAAATGCCTTTAGTATTCTTTTTCAGTCGTACCTATTCTTTAAAAATTACTGGCTTCATCTCCTCTCTAAATGTGTTTCTGCCATATCAGTTCACAAAATCTCAAACTTTTATAAGTTAGAAAGAACACTGCATTGGAGTCAGGTAACCAGCCTTCTATTCATTTCTATTTCATCAATTAGCTGTGTGATCTATATCAAGACATTGAGGGTGAAGATGATGATGACAATGATAATGTGATTTAAAAAAAAAAAAAAAACTGTAGTTATCTGCTAGATCCTAAGTTCTGTGCTAGGTACTTTATCCAAAATGTATTTCAACATTTCACTATGAGTATATAACTCTAATATTCAATCCTATAAATAGCTTACATGTAAGACACGCCAACTTTTATAGAAAAGGTTGTGGAGAACTTTAAAGCAATTTTCCCAGGTAGTAATATAATCTGGAATTCAATTCGATTCGGGCTGATTATTTGTGTAGCTTCTAATAATGACTCTGTTGACTCTTTCCCTTTAATCTATCTAAGCTTCACCTATCAAAGGAGAGGATCTCAATGTGTACTCATGGAGTTCTTCCAGAAGGAGAGGTGCAATAATTTTATACATTCTTATTTCTATTGCACTATGCATTTTTCTCTGAGTAGTTGTCAAACACTCAAATATATATATATATATATATATATTTAAGAACATTTATATATGTATATATAGTTTTTATTTATACTTTATCTATAACTTACACTTTTAAAAAACAAACATACATAATTTATATTGCACAATCAACTTTGGGAATTCAATTCTTTTGTCTTTTTTATAGACAAAACAAATTTTTAAATGCATAACGTATAGTCATTTATTTGCCCTAAAAGTAGAAATAAAGCAGTCCAAATCCTGCTTCATTGAAACCCCTCCAAGCATTCGAATCCTCCTTATCATGAAGAGTAGGTTATTGCACTGAGAAATTTTCTGTAAACTAATAGTAAAGAGATATTTGAATAATATTTGAATATTGTTTATGTTCTGCACAATCCAAGCATGAACTTTCAAACATTTTAAAATAGGAAAAGATTAAAAATGATATATAATTTGAAAGAAATTGCCTATTTTTGCTAATTGTAACCAGATTTATTTAGAACAAATAATACTTAGGAAATGGTTATAACCTTATATTCCCCAAAATGATGGAGGAGCTAGGAAGGCTAGAAAATTTTCCATTAGCAGTGAACTGAGTCTGAAAATCTCTTTTCACAAATGCTGAGAAAAATAAAAAGCTAAATGTTGAGAAATTTTAATCTTCAAATAAATCTCTTCCAACACTTTTATGTAGTCCTCCTACATTAATAGACATTGAGTTTTAATGACCATATCAGTTTCTGTTCACGAATTGTAATAATGAAATTTGTCCTTTCATATTTCTTTTATTTTGATAATACAGAAAAACTAGTTCAATTTTTAGAAATTGCCCAGTCACTTATTCTAACATTTTTCTGATGCCAAATCAAATGTGAATGGCTGATTGATCTGCTGAAGTTGTGATAAACGTATCAGACAAGAAAATATTTAATAGTTGATCCAGCCACTTAGAAACAATATTTTAAGTCTCTCCCTTAGCTTCAAAAAAACTAGGTTAAATTTTTAGCTTAAAAAAGCAATTATCTGTGTATCAATATTATTACTAATTTAATCAAGTTTGGTGAAGCACTATGACATAATAATTTTAGAATCATTCAGAATTAGGTTTAAGTCTGGGCTTTACTATTTTATTTACTGGACGTTGGACAAATTTCTTCATATATATATATATATGTCTCAATTTTCTTATTTTAAAATTTAAACAGTAAACATTACTTTTCCTAATAGAGTTACTATAAGGATTAAATGAGATCCTTCACATGAACTTATCAGAGTACCTCACATATAATACATATTTAATAAATATACATATTCAATTAATGTATGGTAACTTAAGCATAGTTAATGTGATCTTAATGGCATAGTTAAGGTAAATGTCAATACTTTCAAGAACAATGAGAAATATTTCGGTGGGGAGATAATTATGTAAGATCATTTAGTTTTACAGATTTTTGTTTCTGGTGCTCTAATAATCTATATTTAAAAATTTAGTCGGGGACTGCATGAATTCTAGGATTCAGGGTATATTTTCATCCATTTTATTAGAGCCTATTGTATACAGTTAATGTCTTTATCCATTTATCTTTTATGCTAAAAGGACTATGAGGTTAAATAAAGATGGTTATAGATACAATAA
The DNA here is from genome assembly GCF_047675955.1 of Chlorocebus sabaeus. Taxonomy (NCBI): domain Eukaryota; kingdom Metazoa; phylum Chordata; class Mammalia; order Primates; family Cercopithecidae; genus Chlorocebus; species Chlorocebus sabaeus. The sequence continues at coordinate 16,506,174 of NC_132926.1, read as the reverse complement.
CTATGACCTTACCCATATCTGCAGACCTAGAATCTGAGATTAGGTTTTCCGGTTTCTGTCTAAATAGTTCTATCCAACAGCACAGCTATCAGGCTACAGAAAAGAAACTTTAAACTCCCTAATCTAGCAATGATTGCTCTTAGCATACCTGATTGATTCATTCATTAATTTTCAAAGCAGATTTTAGTATTTATCGTGTGGCCAGAATTCTGCTAAGTGAAAGTTATATCATCATAAGTGAAAAATGTCCCTTACGGGCCAGGCACAGTGGCTCATGCCTGTAATCCCAGCACGTTGGAAAGCTGAGGCAGGCGGATAACCTGAGATCAGGAGTTCCAGACCAGCCCGTCCAATATGGCGAAACCCCATCTCTACTAAAAATACAAAATTTAGCCAAGCGTGGTGGCAGGCGCTTGTAATCCCAGCTACTCGGGAGGCTGAGGCAGAAGAATCGCTTGAACCCGGGAGGCGGAGGTTGCAGTGAGCTGAGATCTCCCCACTGCACTCCAGTCTGGGAGACAAGAGCAAAACTCCGTCTCAAAAACAAAAAAAAAGAGTTCCTTACATATGTAGATCTGATACTGTAGCACATGGTTGGCAAACAGACCGTGGGCGAAATAAGTCTGGCCCATTACCTGTGTTTGTAAATCAAGTTTTATTGGACCACGGATTCACTAATTCATTTACATATTGTCTGTCACAGGTTTTATGCAGGGGTAGAAAAATGGAGTAGTTACAACAGAGGCCTTAGAACCAACAGGAAGTAAAATATTTACTATCTGTCCTTTTGCCAAAAATGATTGCCAACCCTTGGTCTAGAGGAGAAAGCAAGTATTGGAATAAGTAAATCAAATATATAATTAATTTAAACAAAGTTGTGATAGGTGCTATTAAAGCAAAAAATAGGGTAAACGTAATTTGAATGGCCTTCAAATTGTGGTCAGGCTACAGTTACCTTTATTTTTCTCTGCACGATCAGTTGTGGTCTAACCCAGGGGTCTCCAACCCCTGGGCCGCCGACCAGTACTGGTGGTCCATGTCCTGCTACAAATTAGGCTGCACAAGCAGCAGGTGAGCAGCAGGCTAGCCGGCATTACCACCTAAGCTCCACTGCCTGTCAGATCACTGCATTCGATTCTCACAGGAGCAAAATCCCTATTGTGAACTGCACATACGAGGGATCTAGGTTGCGCCCTCCTTATGAGAATCTGACCCTGATGATCTGTCACTGTCTCCCATCATCCCCAGATGGAACCGTCTAGTTACAGGAAAACAAGCTCAGGGTTTCCACTGATTTCTACATTATGGTTAGTTGTGTAATTATTTCACTATATATTACAATATAATAATAATAGAAATAAAGTGCACAATAAATGTATGTGCTTCAATCATCCTGAAACCATACCCGCCCCCCCCAGTTCTGTGGAAAAATTGTCTTCCATGAATCCAGTCCGTGATGCCAAAAAGGTTGAGGACCGCTGGTTTAGCCAACCCTCTAAGACACCTGTCCTCCTTGTGGTGTTTCAGTGAGACACTTAGGTCTTCAGGCTCCACCATCTCAACAAATTCATTGTCAAAAATGAAGAAAGTCAGCAGAATCACATGGGTAGTTTTCACTGCCCCAGCTTGGAAGCGACACTTGCCATTTCTGCTTGTCATTGACCAGAATGAGTCACACGGCCCAGCGTAACGCCAAGGAAGCTGGGATGTATCTCCCTTACATCCTAAGATGTAACTCCCTTACGCCTAAGACAGAACAGAAGACCAGCAATTGTTGAGCACAAATGTTATTTGTCACGTCAGGGAAAGCCCTTTTGAGAAAGTTACACGTACTGTAATCTGAAACCTGAAAATAAAGAATGAGTCTGGCAGGTAAACACGGATGTTCTCACTCATAGGTGGGAATTGAATAATGAGAACACTTGGACACAGGGTGGGGAACATCACACACGGGGGCCTGTTGTGGGAAGGGGGGAGGGGGAGGGATAACATTAGGAGATATACCTAATGTAAATGATGAGTTAATGGGTGCATTAACTCATTAACCCCTCCCCCCCCCTCCCCCTCCCCCTCCTCCCCGTCCTCCCCCTCCCCCTCTTCCCCATCCCCCACCTCCCCCTCCTCCTCCTCCTCCTCCCCCGGAATCTCCCTCTCTCCCCCAGGCACAGTGGCACAATCTCAGCTCACTGCAAACTACGCCTCCCGGGTTCAAGTGATTCTCTTGCCTCAGCCTCCTGAGCAGTTGGGATTACAGGCATGCGCCACCACACCCATCTAATTTTTGTATTTTCAGTAGAGACAGAGTTTCATCATATTGGTCAGGCTGGTCTCGATCTTCTGACCTTGTGATCCACCTGCTTCAGCCTCCCAAAGTGCTGGGATCAGAGGAGTGAGCCACCGCGCCTGGCCAGAACCATGTTACCTTCTGAACAGACAGTGGATTGGAGAATTTGTCTGTGTCAGGCAAATCCAGATGAAATTCTGTTTTGTTGTGTTTTTTTGTCCTTGGGCATCTCATTTATAGATACTAAAATATTTAAATATTTTGCCAGTGAAGGTCATAAAACAAATATAAGAATTAATAAAGAATTTTTCTCTTACAGAGATTAAGGCATACACATATACTGAAAAGTTATTTCCTTGAGAAATATGACCTAATACCTGCTACAAATCCCCCAAACCTATCCCTGTTTGTATAGATTATGCACCAGCAGGAGACGGAGATTAATGATGAAGAGCCTTATCAGGATCCTCTTTGTTTTCCTTGCTATATAAAATGTAGCTATGAAACCACTCCATACCGAAAGCCTGTGTTTGTTCGCCCATCTTCATTCCCTTTCTTTTTTCAGGTGCCAAACAGTTTTTATACATTAAAGAGATGGATTTTTATGAAACAGAAAATATCTTTTTTTTTTTTTTTTGGCTTGACTCTTAGGTATAAATTTTGTAAATACTAGAAAATAAATCATGAAGCACTGAATAATATATGTGTTGTTATAAATTTAATTTTGATGTTTTCATGACTAGCTAAACAACATAATTCATTCACAGTGTAATCACACCTTTTATAACAATTCTTATATACATATATCAGGTTAATTATAGTCTGTGTATCTGACAAGAATTTTATGACAGTCAAAAACAGTTTTCATTTTTCTTTATAAGTAGGCGATATCTTTTCTTCTTTTAGGCTCATTTTATCAGTTGTATTCAGCATGAACTGTTGAGAAAGGACTCTCTAAAATCCACAGTTCAAGTTTTTGAGGTTGCCAAGTTTCTAAATGCAATTCCATGAGTAGCTCTTTTTCCAATTAAAGTTAACCCTGAGTTTTACACCACTTCTCATCTTCCTCCAAGTACTCTCGAAAAGGAGCCAAGTTAAGAACCAGCTACTTTTCCAACTACTGCCTCTAAAACAATTGGCCAGGAATGAGAAACAGTGTGCATCTTCTCTTGTCAGCGTAGAATCCTTTAAGCCATCATGACCCTGACACAAAAATTGCCTCCTTTGGAGACATCGTGACTTTCAAAAAATAAAGTGCTCAGAATTTTTAGATACCTTTATGTATCAGAGGGGAACAATGGGATGCATTCACAGGAACCACCTCTCCCTCCCAAATATCATTTGAGATAGTTAATGGGATGAACAGAAATCTATACCTTAAAACTATAAGCTGTGGATCTACTTGTTCTGTAACAGCGTGAAAAATCACATCTTGAATCAAGAAAACAAAACATAAACTATGTGTCTTTCCAGCACTGGGACATCAAAGCTTCTGGCTTGCCAGCTACCCCATAATTATTGTTTGTATTGCTGCATGGATGGGAATCAGCATACTTTTATTTTGATAACATTAACCAATTATATGGTGAATGAAAGCAAATGATACTGGAGAAATTGGGGGGGTTAGAACGAACTGCAAGAATTATAATAATTTTGACTTCTTAACATGTGCCAGGTACTGTGCTATGTACTTTTTAGGTATTCTCTCTTTCAATCCTGATGAAAACTAAGTAGAGATATTATTCCTTTTTTTACAGAATAGTTAACTGAATCTTGAGTTAAGCTTTTGCTAAATGTTACTGAATTAAATATACACAGCAGCTCTGAAATATACATCTAGTCATTTTTCTTAAGACTGAATTTTAAATATTCATTTTGCTTAATTTGCACTCTTCTTTTTATAAACAAGAAAATAAAAGAATGTTTTTCATATTCCAAAAAGGCACCAAGTCTATGAGGAAGCTTGGTACAGAGATTAAATAGATTAAAGATAGTTTAATGATCACAGCATAGACCAGTCCTTCGTGATATGCCACAAATCTCTGAGCCATTCAATAGTTTTTTTCAGTGACGTAGGTGTGTGTTTATATGGCTGTTTATTCTTAAGAAATGCATGGATGTGTGTGTGTATAGACAATTAGGAGGAAATAACAAACACCAAGAATGACTGATGATAACATTTAAAACAGTAAACATTCTCTAGGAGATTGTATTTTAATTAAAAAGAAGTCTTTAATTTGGATCAAGAAATAACTATAATAATAATTAGCCTGTTCAGAACACAACAAGAAATACTTTCTTTAAGTGTCCTCATATCGTGGTAGGTACTCCGCCTAAATTAAGTAACATAAGCTTTGTGGCTAATCGTTATTCACTTTAAAACAAAACAGATGAAGCTCAAAAAAAATTGAATAGCTCATTGGGGTCACGGAGATAATAAGTAGAGAAGAGGGATTTAAAGGTAGATTCTGTTGCCACAGTGTGTGTGTATGTGTGTGTGTGTTTACCTTTGAAGCAATGCATTCTCTTGATACCTGGTAAATAACATCATGTGAAAAAACAGGTTTTAGTTGAAAACTCAATTAGCAGGAGTTTACAAATCGACACAGCTAAAAAACCAAGTGCATCTGTTCTTTGTATTAATTACAGTATGGTTTCAGAGCAAAGAGAGGGCTGGTCTGCCCTCCTAGGCCTTGAAATATTCATATCACACCTAGAAACCTGGCTTATACCTGGGACCTCAGACATGAAGAATGTTGTTAAATGGCAGCAAGCAAAAGACAGAGACCAAGTTGAGAGAGCTCCTCTCGTGAGGAACAATAAAAGGACGGAAGCTAAGTTTAAGTTGGATAATTTTTTTAAAAAAGTAAAAAGAAGTGTAGCAATTGGGTTAAAAACTATTTTTATATTTGTAAAGAGTTACTTTATGTAAAAATGTTAAATCTTTCAGTGTGACTCTAAAAGGCAGAAATGAGGCTGCATGATAGATGCTAGTACAAAGCAGTTTTAAACTCAGTGTACAGACAAATTAACATATAACTCTAAAGTCCAATATGGGAAACTTAAGGAATAGGAGCTTTTTCTTTGGGACTAGAGCTGCACAGTTGCTGAGGTCATTATAACTGCTGTAACCTGTGACTTGCCCATTTGTTTCTGGATAATTCAGATTGCTTTCAAGGTTGACAACATTTTTTACTTTTCAAAATAGTTAATCCAGGGTTTTTATTTGTTTGAAAAAGATAGGAAAGTTGGGAATGATGTCATATTGATCTGCCATTTAGAAGGAATGTTCTAAAGCTTCCAATTCTGAGAGCACTGTCATTCCAGGACTTTTGAAAGGTTAGGAAGCAACATGGCAATGATACTAATTCTAGAAATCTTCTCTTATGACTTCCTCACTATCTTTAACCAATAGACCATACTGTTATAGATTTGTAAGTGAATTATGTCATCTTCTCCATGATCTGGACTATTCTTGCCTTATCCAGAAAGATACCCACAGCAAATATATTACAGCTTGAAAGTTCTACCATTCCACGCCAATCATCTAAAGAAAAGCTTCTATAATCTCTCAACACTCTGGTTCATGGCCCATAACCCTTATTCAGCAATTTATGTTTGGGGACCAGCCTAAATCCCTCCCAGCTATGGTCTCATCTTATTGCCTCTGTTTTTTCACATTATTGTTGAATTGAACTCTGTCTGAAATACAGTTTTTCCCTATAGTCCAAGTCTCATGTTTGCCCATAAAATAGAATAGGGCAGGTGACAAGGACCAAGGACTTTTTCCAGGTGGTGTGGAGAAATATATGCATGTGTATATATGTCTGCATGTATTTATACCTATAAATACATGTTTGTGCATGCGTGTGTGTGTGTGTGTGTGTATAGTGTGGTATACTAGGACAAAGGCCATACATAGATGAGTAAACCTGTTACCATGTATGTATGTGGGACCCAGTTGTTTGCATATGTGTGAGATGGATTTTTTGTGCATGTGCTTTTTCTTTTCAAAATTAATTTCTACAGTAAAAAGTTAAATTCTAGTCTCTTTCTTCAAAGAGAAATTTAAGCATTTTCTAGTCTAAAGTTCTGTCATTCCTATGCACTTGGTAACTTGCTAATTGTGGCAATTATTTCCAATCATTTATTACTCTAAAGCTATTTAATTAAAATCATACAATTCAACTTTGTGCTTTTTATTACTATTTTCTCCTCCTCAGTTCTCTGGGAGACAAGGGCTTAGACTGGGAGCCATGTGGTTCATAGGTTGCCATATGATTAATAATGGAGTGCCTGGAATTTGTCATCTGGCAAGTATATGATAATCCCCTACCTGTAAAAGATAAATGAAGCACTTCAAGACTAAATATTTTATTCACTTTTTAAAAGAAAAAATAAATAAATATAATGTATGTTCTGGATAAATTCGGATCTAAATGAGTTCAGTGACTTTTTATTTTATGTTAGGTCAGTTAACTTATTCATTTTCATTCAAACAAATATTAATGAAAAGGTTTTGCTAATGTGTTAAGCCCTCTTCTAGGTCATGTGGATGTGAACACAGCAGTGAACCAAACAAACAAATATGCCTCCTCTCATAAGGTTTGCCTGCTGGTGGGAAGAGACAGGAAAAGTAAACAGACTAAATAAGTAATGCTTCCTCTTGACCAGAACCACCGCCATCCAATAATTTTCCAAAATGACAAACAGTGGAAAAGAGGAGTGGCACCTGATGTATATTTCCTTGGCCTTTTAGAAAATGTAGAGTTGTTCCTTTGGCCACATACATACGAATCTACAAGAAGGGTGATATTACAGACATCGGGGAATGGGTACTGCTCAAAGAGGAATGCCCACAAATGTTACCATGGCAAAACTGTGTCTTCAGCATTAACCCAGCATGTCACTGGCATTGTTGTAAACAAGCAAGTTAAGGGCAAGATTCCTGCCAAGAGAATTAATGTGCATATTGAGCATGTTAGGCACTCTAGGAGCCAAGATAGCTTCCTGAAACCCGTGAAGGAAAATGATCAGAAAAGGAAGCCAAAGAGAAAGGTAGCTGGGTTGAATGGAAAGACCAGCCTGCTCCACCCAGAGAAGCACACATTATGGGAAGCAATGGACAGGAGCCAGAGATGCTGAATTCATAGCATACTAGGTGTTTTTTTAAAAAGTGAAATACCTCTGGACTATAAAAAAACAGTAAATAAAGAAGTGAAATATGTAGTGTGATAGTGATAAGCACTGTGGAAAAAGAAGAAAGGATAGAAAACGCTTGAAAGGATGGAAGGAAGGTTTAATATTAAATATGATGACAAGGAGGCCACACAGAGAAGCCATTTGAGTAAATACCTAAGGAATTGGAGTGAGCTCTGCCCCTACTTAGAAGAGTGTCCCAAGAAGATGGGCAGCCCCTGACGAGGCCCTGGAGTGGAGATTATGTGAGATGTTCACAGCACAGAAAGAAGGCTAAGGTGGCCAGCCCATCTCTCCTCAAACCATCCAAGGGCTCACACAGAATAACCCGTCTCACACAGAATAAAAGTTGAAGTATTTGCAATGGCCTAGAATGACCTACCAGATGTGGCTTATATTCAGGATGGTGGGTTGAGAGTAGATTCCAATAGAAACAGGGTGAAATAGGTTTGCACTTAGAGAGCTATTGTAATAATCAGGTCGGCTATGGTTGTACGTTGGACCATGATGGAAACAGTGGACATTGCAAGAAGGATTCAAATTGTGTATATGTTTTGAAGGTAGCAGCAACGGAATTTGGTGATGAAACTTGTGGCACATGAGAAAAGGAGACGTCACATGTGACTTAGGTTTTTGACCTGAATCAATGAACAAATAGATTTGGCACCTACAGTTCAAACACAAGGATGAAAGCACGATAAGGAAAATAAAAAAGAACCACTTGCTGATTGGCAAAACCAAAGGCGAGTGATCCAGATGGTTACATTAGGCAAGTATAGTACAGAGGTGTCTGTGAAACGCTTGTACAATGAATCTCTTCATGAAACCTCCTTATATGCCAAGCCAATATGAGTTGTCTTCTCGACAATCTACTTGAAAAACTTCCCATGTGACGTACAGGGATCTAGATTTTGGAGTCAGAAAAACCTACATATTATATCAGGCCTCTGCCATTCATTAAGGTAGTTTTTCTCTTCTGTAGAAAGAGATGGGATTGTCTTTGCTTTAAATTAAGTAATTAATAACATATATAAATAAACTAAGTTGGTTCCTAGCACACAGTAGATGCTTAATAAATGGCAGCTGCTGTCATTGCTGTTGTTATTATAACTACTATAAATCTTGTCCTTTGGCTCAGATTAAGGACTCTACCTACTGCTTATTTCTCAAGCTCTTTTAAATAATATTAAAATAACACAGTCTGCTGGGTTTTTATAATTAATATGTAACTGGCGATAAATTCATCAACTTATTTTTTTTAATGAATAGAAAACTAGAAGGAAAAGGTAATCGCAACATAATTTTTCTGGCCTTATGGGTGAAATCTTACCCAATTTAGAATAATCTTATAAAATATGGGAGTCTGGATATTATGCATGAGTCATAAACAATACATCCTCTTACAGAACTAATATAATTCAGTAGATGCTTCAGATGCCTTAGCAGATGTATCATACCAACCTAATCTAGACAAACTATGCTATCATTAAGTAATTTTATGGAAGTAATTGCCTGTATTAAAAATCTGTCTTCCTCTCCTATTGAAGAGGTTGCCTTCTACTAGGCACAGAAATGTTTTCCTTTCAGTCCAGGCACACCAGTTCCAGGACTTAGAAAAATGGCTGAGAGATTTCCCCTGAAGCAAGCCTATAGCGTATTAGTATTCACATGTTATTTTCTTGTGCCCTTATATGTGCCCCTGGTTCTAGGAAAAGAGAATGCAATTTATTAACTCTTTCAATATTCATCTCTTTGACTTTTTAAAATAGGTACCCCCAACACTGGGCTAGGTGTGGGCTCTAAAGCAATAAATAAGAAATAGTTTCCTGCCTTCAAGGAGAATACTGTCTAGAGCAGTGCATCCTAAACTGAAGTCAAGCAAATATTGTTTGGGGAGATAAAAATTAATGTGCTAAGGAAATACATTGGGTTGTTGAAGCATTAAAAATATGTCCTTGCTGCAAAATCACTCAGAAGGTTAATCGGCTACAGGGCATTCCGACTTTTCAAAAGATCTTTCAGTGTAAAGCATTGTTTAAGCTAATCAAGAAACATTTGTTCAATTCAGAGCTCTAGAATATTATTTGCCACTGAGAAATGTTAGTCTGATGTAATGTTAGCATACATCCAGTAAATTACAACTTCAGTATCAAGAACATGATCATTTAGTTTATGCAAAAGCTGATGTAATGAAACTCAGAATTACAATGTTGGTGCTCAGAGGTCTCTTGAAGCTCATTTAATCGTCATGTCTTTCAATCTTTGCTTCTATTCACTACACACTACTTAGGAAACAATTCAAAGAGCTAGGTCTTCACAGTTGGTCTCCTCTCCTACAGGTGGTCATTTGATCTGAAGCTATGCTCTAATGGGTATTAGATCACTTATCTGAGTATACTGGCATCATATCTAATAATGGGTACCATGGCATTTATTGGAGTCTCCTGGCATTATGTATGATTAGGTATAATGAGGTATGATCACAATGCTCTGTATTATTAGTGCAGGGACTATGCCTCTGTTTTCTTTGTATGCAATGTTAGCTTAAAAGGCCCAAAGAATTGAACATATTAAGGTACATCCCTCCATTTGCTCAATCAACAAACATTTATTGTGTTCATTCTAAGAGTGGGGTACTGTTCTAGGGACTGAGAATATAGCAATGAATAAAACAGAGACTGCATCTACTATCATAGAGCTTACATAACAGTTGGACACACAGGCAATAAATAAGTGAAAACATAAGTAGTAAAATGGCAAAAAAAAATGATGATTTTATGTGAAAAGAAAATAAGTCACAATAAGAAAATAGAGAATGATTCGGGTGGTTTGGTATGACCTCCCTGGAAGTGCGAATATTTCAGCTGGAGGTAACAATGAATACAGAGACCGAGAGACCAGGGAGAGTGCATGTTGTGTTCAAACAACAGCAAACAGGCTAGTCTTAAAAAAGGGGATTGAGGGCCAGGCATGGTGGTTCATGCCTGTAATCCCAGCACTTTGGGAGGCCGAGGTGGTCCGATCATGAGGTCAGGAGTTCGAGACCTGCCTGATCAACATAGTGAAACCCCATCTTTACTAAAACAACAAAAAATTAGCCGGGCGTGGTGGCACACGCCTATAGTTCCAGATACTCGGGAGGCTGAAGCAGGAGAATAAATTGAACCCAGGAGGCGGAGGCTGCAGTGAGCCGAGATCATGCCATTGCACTCCAGCCTGGGCAACAGAGTGAGACTCCATCTCAAAAAAAAAAAAAAAAAAAAAAAAGAAAAGAAAAGAAAATGATAGGACCATTTGTCAAATCAGATTTGAAAACACTAAAGATTAACACACAACTTAGGTGTGTGCTAAATTTAAAATAACCTCCTTAGAGTTTTTTTTTTTTTTAATTGTAAAATTCTAGGTAAGTTCATTGAAGTCTACTATTTTATTCTATTATACGCCTACTTTGCTGAGGTCCTAATGTTACCAAAATGCTAGGGGTTTGGTCTAGGTCCTGCTATTTGCTGCACAGAAAGCCAATCACTGAGACAAGTATTTCCAGGCAAGAAGGCTTTACTTCAGTGCTACAGCTGAGGAGATGGAAGATCAATCTCAAATTCCTGACCTACTAAAATTACAGGTTTATATAGCAAAGAGAAATGTAGCCATGTGTGAGAAAACAGGAATTGGGGGTTGGGGGCAGTAAGGAAGAGAAGTTGATCAACAGGAAGCATGTGGTCAGTTACACAATCATGATGGGCCAGGGGTCTGGCATCTCATTATCCAGATGCAACGATCTGGTGAATTTCAGTTCCTTGATAGTATTTGGGAGGCATAATGGTTGGTTTCCTAAGAAAGGAACTCAGATAAGACAAATGTAACTTCCTCAAGTTTTAAGACTGGGAAGATCAATTTCTATATTTATTTAAACATCAATTCTGTGGGACAATTGGGCTAGTTTTACTAAGTACAAAGTCAGACTCTCCCCTAAGCACCTGGCAGAAGAAATTTCTCAATATAGTTTGCTTAAATTTGGTTAACCTTCACCAGCACCCCCACCAGCCCACCCCCTTCACACACTTCTCTTAATAAGGAAACAAAGACATTAGTAAATTATTTAGCTGAGGTTATGTAGCTGGCTATCACAAATCTAGAAGCAATTTCTAGATCTCCCAGTAAATATCAGTTTTTCTGGTTTGTTCAAGAACACTAAGCAATGAATTTAGCAAAGGTGTGTGCCTTTTTGATGTCACCTTATGGCACTTAGTATGGTGTCTTTGCATGCAATAAGGACCCAGGACATTTTTGGTGAATAAGATTGAGAGAACATAAATCTTAACTGGAATATAAGCATACATACAGAGAGCTAGCTAAAGATCTGTGCTAACAACCATCTTACTTACAATTAAGGGTCTAAGAAAGCATTGAGAAGTAATAGGGGAACGTAAAAGCTCGAGATGAATGCAAATGCTTGTGTGGCTTTCCTCCAGGGATCTAAATCAAATCCTCATTGTATAATTTGATTTGGTTACTCATTGTTTCTAATTAGAAATAATCACATTTACATGATTTCCCCCTCCTTTTTAGTTTCTCACCAAAATTGCTTTGCTCAATTATGCCACTTTATGGTTTCATATAATTTGTGTCTCTTGACTCAACAGTTCCCCACATAATTTGGAATGTGTTTTATTTTTTTAAGAAGTGAAAGTTTGAGAGCTATTCTCAAACTGATCATGAGACTTAAGTAGCTCCAGTAAGCACAGAAGCATGCTAAAAGCAAACTGAGGAATACTTGAAAGTTCAAAACTAGGATGATGCTTATTACTAACTATATGTGAAATTAATTAAAGATTTAATTATTTGAGGAAAAATAAATTGGCAGTTTCTACTTTTTTGAGTCATTAAAAACATGTCTATTGCTCTAGGGGTTTTGAGTGCATGTGCAAAAAATAGACTATGCCAGCTTTGAAGTTGCAAGTTTTTTTTTTTAACAGAAATTCAACTTAAATACATACTGCAGTCTTAGCTTTTTATCCCAAATATGCCAACCTATTTTCTTCTCTAAAAACTGTTTGTAGAAATTTATAGTTTCACCAACATATTTAAATACTATAAAATGATTTTCCTGTTTTTATAAAATCATGGCATTTAGGGTTGTAAAAGACTTTCAGACTTGTTTATAAATAATGACACTCAGATTGGCAAGTGTGTTAGGACCCATAGTTATATAGCTAGCTAAACACAGAAATAATAGGGACATCACAGTTCCATAAGATACTGTTTCTTCTGCTACCTGATTTTGAAAACTCTAGGAAAAAGGTGATAGGAAAGGAATGATAACAGCGGACTTGTTAAATGCATTTCCTTTCTTCAATCCTCTGTGTGTCTGTGTGTAATAAAATCTATGTAATGTATCAGGCCACTTTTATTTCCTTCTGTCTGAGTTTTCTTTTCAATAGTCCATCTTTAACCAGTGAAACTTTAACAACATGTCATTGCAACGTATAAGCTAATGTACGTCTATTGTATATCAACATCTCTTTTAAGTGCTGGGGCAACAGTGGTATATAATGTACAACATTTGTATTTTAATGAAAAAAGTATTACAGAAGTAATTCTTTCAACAATAACATTTCATAGATAAGTGATGAAGACATTAAAACAAAGTAGTGTAATAGAGAATGGGTTCAGTTGTTGGTGATTTATAAATTGGTTGTCAGTTTGGTATCTCTGGAGAAATAAATGTTTCGTGGGGATGTGGTTGAAACAATCTGGAATCAACCCAGGGAGATTTTGAGAACCAGTCTTCCAAGAAGGAAGTGTAGCAAGTATAGAATGTGGCATTTGACAAGAATGGGGTTTCCATATTGAGGTCCATGAGGCTCCACATGGTGCTCTACAGCTGTAATAAAGATGGGAAGAGAGCTCCCAGGTAAAGGCAGAGCAGAAGAAGAGAGTGAGATAATGCAGGGTCTTGTAGGCCATGAAAATGTCTCTGGACGTTACTGTGTGTAATTTTCAAAGCCATTGACCATAATTGTGTTTATTTGATTTTTTTTTTTACCTCGGCCATAGAATTCAGTTAATGCCTACAGTCCAGGGTGATATCAGATCTAGAACAAAGAGATGATTCATTCTGGTGGGGGAAAGATGTAGAGGTATTTTTTCTCATAAAATGATACTAGAAGAATTCTTATGTAGCTCTCTATGCCTAAAAGCTAATTAATGACATTTATTTATTCAGATTCACATTTGAAATAATATTGAAAGTAAGAGACAGGAAAACATCCTTGTGCTTTCTAACAAAACACAGACTAAGAGTTTTTTGTCTGATATTTTTGCAACATTTTTCTCCAAAATATCATTTTTATGTAGAAAAGGCATCTATAGTCAATATGAACTCCTAAAAGCAGAGATAGTTTGGATGAACAATTATCCAAAATGATGATCTGTATTACTTGGTTTCAGTAATTATCCTCAGAGCAATTTGAGTTATTTCTAGATCGTTTAAAATAATTTTATTTCTCTTGAACCATGGGTAAATAGGTTCCATGTATCAAACGAAAAGATAAGCAAGAAATGTAGTGTTATCTTACTTTTTGTCTTTTTAAATTTTAAATTAATTTAGATAACCTATAAATGTAAAATATGACACAACTAATTTTAATTGGAATTTTATATACCCAGGTATCAAGCATTGCTATTTCCATGGAACTCTTCCACATCATCAATCTACTTAAGAGCCTAAGATCGTTTTTTGTGAATTAGAGAGTAAGAATAAAAGCAATGTTTATGTGATATCATGTGTATATTTAGTCTGTTCTCACATTGTTATAAAGAATTATCTGAGACTTGGTAATTTATAAAGAAAAGAGGTTTAATTGACTCACAGTTTTGCAAGCTGTACAGGATGTATGACTGGGGAGGTCTTAGGAAACATACAATCATGGCAGAATATGAAGGGGAATCAGGCACATCTTACATGCCCAGAGAAGGGGAAAGACAGAGAAGGAAAAGGTACTACACAGATCTCATGAGAACTCACTTATCAGAACAGCAAGGGGAAAGTCCCCAACATTATCTAATCACCTCCCACCAGGACCCTCCAACATTGGGGATTACAATTCAGCATGCGATTTGGGCAGGCACACATATCTAAACCATATGAATTCATAAGAGAGCAAAGTAATTGGATTGTAAAGTTTAAAATCAAAAGCCTGTATTTGAGTCTCAGCTCAAATCCCTTTGACCTTGATCTAGTTCCTCATCCTCTTTGAGACTCTGTTTTCCCAACTGTAAAATGCAGATAACAATGCCCATCTCACATGACATGGGTACTATGAGGTTTAAATTCTGTCATATAAATGAAGTACTTAATAGACTGGAATATAATGTTTGTATTATACACTCCTGCTGCATAAGGTTAAAATGTCACTGTATCATTTATTTTAGTATTTGGGATGGAAAACCGTATCAAGACATGTGCATCTAGTTTTCCTTTAAACATTTTTTGTTGTCCAGTGATTTTCTTTATCTGCTGCACACGAGCACTCCGATATCTGTGGTTTGACAGTTGAGATGTTTAGAGGATTAGTACATTGAATGGCAGGTTGACTTACATTACAGTTCTCTTCCTGTGTAGCTTGCCTTCATGTTCTTAAAATACAATATTTCACAGACAAGATTGATGATGACAAAGAAGAAAACTGTTCTCTTATTGTCAAGCTGAACAAACATAACCTCAAAATGAAGTTTGGACTAGGATTCTAATTCTTTTGTCCTTTCAATGTAGAGAGAGATGTTTTCTTCCAGGATGCAAAAAAAGTAAAAATACATTAATCTTCCTAAAGAGAAAAAAATGAAGCATTTTAACTGTATTATCCTATGTAAATTACCAAGTCACGTTTATCTACATCTGGAATAGCCAAATCTGAATTGACTGATTACTTTTTAAACTAGCATTTGGTTCTGGGTTTAGAACCTTAACTCTAGGTGTTAAAAGCATCTTCTAATTCTTTGATTCAGGCAAGTAGACTCTCCAGAAAAATTTAGTATTAGATGAATGGTGGAATGAAGAACATTTAGCATTGTTCTTTATTTTATTTGTTCTCATTTAATTCTTGGATAAAAATGGCATTCATTTTAGTCAAAAGGAAACAATTATGCAAGGTATCTAATGAAAAAATGAAAACATTTCCCTCCCATTCTTGTTTCCCATCTATCCAATTTCCTCAGCCAATTGAGAGCCACTCTTTATTTATTTTATATCCTTTCTGAGAATCGTTAGGCTACACAAACAATTATCAATATGGATTCTTCATGTTGTCTTCTTTTCTACTCAAAAGATAGGAAGCCACACACAATATTCTTTACTTTGCTTTTTTGTTTTTTTCTTATATATACTGATAATATATAGATTCCATTGATGGATATTATTTGTTTTCAATCTCTTGTTATTAAAAATATTACTCAAATAGCCATGTACACAGGTCATTTGACACATGTGTACATATAGCTCCACTTAAAAATGTGTCTGGAATTTACATGTAATTTTAAAAGCTTTGGCCTTAATTTTGTTTACCTTTTTGTTTATATAGACTCTAGAATTCAAACTTAATACAATTCAGGGTCATGTCTAAGATATGTTCATAATAGCATTGTTGGGTCAACTGTTACATGTATTTACAATATCAATAGCTGCTGCCAAATTGCGTTATACAGAGATTGAATTGACTCACTCTCCTACTTGCTGTATGTTAAAGTGCCTGTTTCCCCTACAGCCTTCCCAGCATAATTTGATATTGAACATATGTTTTTATCTAGTATGATAAGCAAAAAAATATAATCTTTATTTGTATTTTCATTTATATTATTTATATGTTTAATATTAAGATTGATCATCTTTGCATATGTTTGATACCTTTTTACTTTTCTGCAAATTGAGGGTTCACATTATGCATCCATTTCTGTATTGGGTTATTAATGCTCAGCTCATCAATTTTCTAGGCGTAGAGTTATGTATTATGGGTATTATCTGTCTGTATTATGGGTTGCAATATATTTTCCTCAGATTTTCATTTATCTTTTTTTTTTTTTTTTTTTGAGACAGAGTCTCGCTCTGTCACCCAGGCTGGAGTGCAGTGGTGCGATCTCGGATCACTGCTACCTCTGCCTCCTGGATTCAAGCAATACTCCTGCCTCAGCCTCCCAAGGAGCTAGGACTATAGGCCCCTGTCACCATGCCTGGCTAATTTTTTTTTTCTATTTATTTTTATTTTTAGTAGAGATGGGGTTTCACCATGTTGGCCAGGCTGGTCTCAAAATCCTGACCTCAAGTCTTCTGCCTGCCTTGGCCTCCCAAAGTGCTGGGATTACTTTATCTTTAAAATTAGAGTATAGGCCGGGTGTGATGGCTCCTGCCTGTAATCCTAGCACTTTGGGAGGCAGAGGTGCGCAGATGGCCTGAGCTCAGGAGTTTGAGAACAGCCTGGGTAACATGGTGAAACCCTGTCTCTACTAAGAATACAAAAATTAGCTGGTCATGGTTGTGCATGCCTGTAATCCCAGCTACTCGTGAGGCCTAGGCAGGAAAATCCCCTGAATCCAGAAGACAGAGATTGCAGTGAGCCAAGATCATGACACTGCACTCCAGCCTGGGCGACACAGGGAGACTCCCAAAAATATAAATATAAATATAAGTATAAATATAAATATAAAGAGAGAAAATTAGTGTAGAGTATTTTTACTTCATTGTGATAACAACATTAATTAGTAATCTATCTTTTCCTCACTGAGTTACTCTTTTTTTACTATGTTAATTTGTTCTTATTTTTGGATTTTCTTTTATATTTAATTTATCTATGATCCAGTAATATACTAAGTTAATTATTAAGGCCTTATCAAAGAGTGTCTGTTTCCTCTCATTTCACTTTTTAAAGTTTACTGGCTATAGTTATTAATTTATTTGTTTATACTTAAAATCATCTTGTTTCATTTTTTAAAATATTTTGATATCTTTATTGAGATCAAGTTGAATTAATAAAACAACATATGGCGTATGCATGTTTATGTGCTGTACTTTGCTAGTGAGAACTCAGTGTGTCTTTTTTTCTTCTTTTCTTTAAAACCTTCAGAAGTGCTTTAAAATGCACTTCACATAGGCTGTGTATCATTATTTCCGGTTATTCTTGTGCATTTCTCTTTGGTTTTTGTAACTTTTTTCTCTAGATCGTTTATCTTGTGGTCGTTGATATTATTTTTTACCTTCTATGATGTGGTTAATTTACCTGAAGATGTTGATTTATTGGTATTATTTTTAATAACAAATATGGCATTCCCTTGTTTGTAGCATTTTTTTCAGTTGAGTCCTGGGATTTTTAGGTATTCCTTCATGTTTTCTATAAATACTGAGAGTTGTATCTACTTCTTTGTTTATGCTTCTGTTGCTTAATCTTATATAATCATCTTGTCTAACATCTCTAGGATATTATAAAGTAACAGTGATACCATGTTTTGAAGTCTTCTCTTGACTGCTTCTAGAGTTTTCTTTTGAAAAATAACAGCTCTAGCTTTGGGCTGAGACAGATGACATTTTTGTATTATGTAAGTATAGATCAATCTTGTTTTATTGAATATTTTTAGAATCATTTTCAAATATCATCCATACCTTTCAGTTTATATGGATATAATGAAATGCCTTTTTTCCCTCCTAAGACATAGTAATATGAAAGTGATTAGTATATTTAATAATATTGAACTTTCTTTGAATTCCTACAATAAAACTCACTTTTTTTATGATATGGTTGCCTTAATATGTTACTGAATTCCCTGTTGGAGAATTTTATTTGTAAATTTTGCATTGCTATGCATAACTGAGATTAGCATCTAATTTTCACTTTTTGTGTTTAATACTTTGGAGCATCATATTCATTTAGTACAAAGAGTTTGAATGTTGTCCTTTTCTTAATGCTTTAAAACTTAATTGCAATTACCTGCTATTTAATTGCTGGGTAGAATTTCCCTTAAAAACTCTTTGGCAAATGCCACTCTTTCAATGGACATTTTTCTGTGTACGATTTTTTTTTTTAATTTTTCTTTCTCCTCTGAGATCTATCCTGGTAGCTTTAATTTCATAGGAAATAATGCACATTTTTCCAAAAGCTTCAGAGTATTTACTTGTGATTCTTTTAACAGGCTGTCTCTCTGGTTGCTTCTCCCTAAGTTCTTTCCCTTTTTAAATTTTATGCTTTTCTTTTTGTTATTTCTAATAATTACATAAAACAATAATAATAATATTACCCCTTATAAGCTTAGCTATTCTATATTTACTCCTAATCAACAGGGTTTACAGATTTGTGTCTTTTTTCTCCTTTTGTAATGTATTAGTTTTTTAATTTTGGTTTACTTGGCTGTTTTTTAATGACGTTTGAACCTGATACCTGGTTGATTCATTTGTATCTTTTAAAATTGTTTTTTCTTTTTTTGAGATGGAGTGTCACTCTGTTGCCCTGGCTGGAGTTTAGTGGCGTGACCTCAGCTCATGGCAACTTCTACCTCCCAGGTTCAAACAATTCTCCTGCGTCAGCGTCCCAAGTAGCTGGGATCCAGGCATGCCCCACCACACCTGGCGCTTTTTTTTTAATTTTTAGACAGAGTTTCGCTCTTTGGCCCAGACCGGAGTGAAGTGGCACAATCTTGGCTCACTGCAACCTCTACCTTCCAGGTTCAAGTGATTCTCCTGCCTCAGCCTCCTGAGTAGCTGGGATTGCAGGCACGTGCCACCACATCTGGCTAATTGCTTTTTGGATTTTTAGTAGAAACAGGGTTTCACCATGTTGGCCAGAGCCGGTCTTGAACTTTTGACCTCAGGTGATCTACCTGCCTCGGCCTCCCAAAGCGCTAGGATTACAGGTGTCAGCCACTGCACCTGGCCTATTTTTTTGTATTTTTAGTAGAGACAGGGTTTCATCATGTTAGCCAGGCTGGTTTTGAAGTCTTGACCTTTAGTGATCCGCCTGCCTTAGCCTCCCAATTAAAATTTGTATAATTATATAAGGCAATGAATTTTCCTCATAGCACTTTTTTACATAAGTAATATTTACATTCTCATTGTTCTCTAGCAATTCTGATTTTTCATATTGATATGCATGTTTTAAAAAAGATCCTTGTTCATTAACAGAGAATGATTTTTTGTTTCTATCTTTGTTACTGAAATTCTAGTTTATTACATTGAAAACAGACAAAATTTGTCATGCTTTTTTCTGTTTCAGCACTCATTAAAGTTTTCTCTCCAAATATATGGTGATTTCTTTGGTGAATGTTCCATGAGCACTACTGTAGGAATTCATTATTATCCTATATTACCATGCCCTACTACTAGTGCATTTCTATTTCTTTTTACATTTTCTGTAATTATGATGTGTGAGTGTTAAGGTTGATGTAAGTTACGCATTTTCGCATTATAAAGCACCCTTGCTTGTTTTACATAATATTACTTCATTTATAAATATTGTTCTGATACTGACAGTGCAATCCATGTTTTCTTCTTACTTTGTTTCCTGTTATAATTCTGCACATCCTTTTAATTTCATACTCCCCGAAGTACTTTGTGTCTATTGCACATGGTATAGAGTTGGATTTTGTTTTGTTAATGCGATATGAAAATCTTTGTTTTATAATTGGTAACTTAGACTCTGAAGTTTATAATAGCTATATTCATATTATCCTAAAAACAAATACAAGATTTCTGAATCAAGGTGGATTAGTATTACTTACAGCAAAAAACACCAGCAGTTCTTGTGGACCCAATCTTTCTTCCTGCTCAAATTGTTCATTATCTTTCTCTTATTCATGCTCTTTTTTTTGTCATTGTTAGTCATGGGCATATACCTTAAATTCTAATCTGTCATGATCATCCATACATCTATTGTAAGCTTAATTCTGAAGTTAAAATAATCAAAACCACTAACCCTTTTTGCTGGGATTTCTCCAATAATCTCTTGTTTGGCTGGAGTTCATCTAATAGTTACCTTTGTTTTTCTAAATAAGGACTCATAAGAAACATCCTGAAGTCCTCTATATTTAAAATTACTTTTCTATAGACTATTTACAAGGGGAACACCATGGTTGAATAAATCATCTTTAGATCTCCTCTT
This sequence comes from Chlorocebus sabaeus, assembly GCF_047675955.1. Classification (NCBI taxonomy): domain Eukaryota; kingdom Metazoa; phylum Chordata; class Mammalia; order Primates; family Cercopithecidae; genus Chlorocebus; species Chlorocebus sabaeus. The sequence continues at coordinate 16,485,555 of NC_132926.1, read as the reverse complement.
TTAGTCTTTAAATAATAATAGTTGTTACTCTATTTCCTTCCATTTTATTTATTGTTTTCTATGGTCCCCTGTTTTTGAATGTTGCTATAGAAAATTTGATGCCAGTCTAAAGTTTTAATGAAAGATTTTGTCTTTTTGTGGATCTATTTACTATTTATCATTAAGATCCAGTATCTTAGTAGATTATCTCCCACGTTGACTACTCTGGGTCAACTTTTCCTTGTGTTTGGTGTGCCTTTTAACTAGCTAGATTCGGGTATTGATTTATTCAGCAATGTGTCTTTGAACTATATCTTAATGGTTTTTTTTTTCTTTCCTGTTCGAATATTTGGTTTACTTTTATTGAGGAGCCAGTTAAGAATATCAGAAAACTCCTTTGCCTGATATTTATAATGATCTTTCTTTCACTCTGCTTTTAGTTTTTTTAAATGTACTCATTGGATTGCTCTGGTAATTCCCATCCACTGCATCCCTTACTGAATTTTTCACGGTGTCTGCATTTTGTTACATCTCTCTCCATTTCTTCCCTGGGTTCTGCCAGTTCCATTTTTATTTATTTATTTATTTTGTATCTGTTTCCTCCTGTATATCTGCTGTGTGGTTTTCCTTCACAGAAACAAGTGCCTCATACCCATTCTCCCAATTCTCAGAGAAATGTTTGGACAGAATTGTCATCTGTTCTGTGACAGCACTTTTCTTTCCAAAACTCTGCCCACTTTTCTTGCTTTCCCGCCTTTTGTTTTTATGTCTTTGTGTGTATTCTGTGTTAGCTCTCTTTTTATTACTTCTTGGGATTTGCTAGATTTTCCTGGCCCAGCTTTTTACAGAGACTGTCCCCACCCACTCTGAGTGTGGCGGGTTTTTTTGGTTTTGTTTTGTTTTTAGATCAGTTCTTTAAGCACCTTTATTAGAGTTGCTTATGTGGCTTATATTCCGTGGACTGCAATGCCAATCACTCCATTTCTCACAGCTTTTGTTTTGATGCAAGGTCTTTGGGGATTTTACCTTCAGAACAAGCCCCTTCCATCCAGAAGGTGCTTTTTGTCCTGCAGTTTTGAAATCTGCTGATAGAGATTTTGGAATCTCTTCACTTTTCTCTCTATAGTTGCTGCTGTAGTTCACCCTAACTTACGTCTATGCAAATCTTGTCTTGTGTAGCCCTTACGTTTTTTATGCTTTCTGTCTTCCACAGGCCATAATTATTTTTTAATTAACCTGAACATCGAGTTTAAAAGTAATTCCTTCATTCACATTGTTGTGTTTGACATTTGTTCAATTACAGTACTGACTATGAATCCCAAAATCTCAAAGGCTTAACACAGTAACATTTACTTATGTTTCAAATAACAGTATATTGATATAATTGCTGGTTAGGAGGCCCTACTGAGCCACTGTCCTCCAATTAGTGAAACAGCAGCTCAGAATTTTTCCATATTAGGACTCTACTCTTAAATGTAACTACGAATGTCACTTTGTGGGTTAGTCTCTATTCCTTCCAGTTGAAGAGGGAAAAGAGAAAAAGAAATATTAAAAAGATGGCTCATAGAAAGGGTATATAGAATTCATTTCATTGGCCAGTATAGAGTCATACAGTGTTACTGGCCTGCAAAGACTGGAATATAGGCTAGTCATATGCTAGGATGAGGACATGAGTTTGGTGATCAAATAACTTACTCTACCAAAGTAGGATAGCAGGGGAGAAGTTGCTTGAGGTTTCATGCTGCCAGAGACATGTCAAAAATTGTTTCTAATGCTTTTTCTTTGATATTCTAAGATGGAGCCTAAGAAATGGTAGGCATTCAGTAAATATATGGTAAGTGAGTAAATAAATGAATGACTAAATAGACAGATGGTTGCTTATTTTATTGAAGCAGTAATTGATGAAAAAGTATATGGCTGGATCAGAAATGACATGTAACAAAGATAGAAAAATTGACAGACTTATTTGTCATATAATGTAGCATATTCTTTTCTACTTTACTTTCACCATTGCTCTGATTTTCATATATATATATATATATATATATATATATATATATATATGCATTTGTTTTTTATTCTGATTAAAACAAGTTTCCACATTCAATATGATAAAGTTAATAGGAAACAGCTTCCAAATGTAATGTTTGGTTGGATTTAGGCAAGACTTTTTCAAAGTATAAACACGAAATTGTTTTTTAAATTGGTGATGAAATAATATAGGGTATGAAAAATCCAAAGTATTTATTTTGCTTTTGTCTAGTATGTAATGAGGAGATAAAAACATGCACTAGAAGCAACTTGCAGAAGGCCTCAAAAAATGTTCCAGTGTTAAACATAGACCCAGACTTTGAATAGATATGCTTTGAAGCCTATAAAGCTTCTATTTAAGGCTTACAAGTATTGCTCAGTATGACAGGCAGAAGGCTATCCCCCCAAGATGTCACCTCCTAACCCCAGAACCTGTGAATATGTCACATTACATGGCAAAGGAGGATTAAGGAAGTAGATTAAATTAAGGTTTCTAATCATCTGAATTTTATAAAGGGAGATTAAACTGAATTATCCAGGTGGACCCCATATAGTCAGAAGAGTCTTTAAATGTGGAGAAGGGAAGAAGGGAGGAGAGTCAGTGTCAGAGAGATCTGATGTGAAAAAGACTCAACTGGCCATTGCTGGCTTTGAAGATGAAGGAAAGGAGTTCCAAGCCAAAGTGGTGGCCCCTAGTAGCTGAAAATAATAAGAAAAGACATTCCTTGTTAGAACCTCCAGAAAGGAATGCAGCCTTACTCATACTTTGATTTTGGCCCAGAAGGACCCTTTTGGGATTTCTGACATCCATACCGATAGGATAATGAATTTCCGTTGTTTTAAGCTACTAAGTTTGTGGTAATTTGTTACTGCAGCCACAGGAAACAAAACACTCTGGAAACTCAAATGTTCCTAGGCTATAAGCTTCATACTTTTCCCAACTTATGCACAAGAGTATCATTGATCAACATGAGACTGGTAGTCTGGAAGTTTAAAGATATACAGTTGAGTGATGTGATCAGATTTGTTGTTTTATCGGCTTATTGGCCCTGACCAAATTATATGACTTTGCTTGCATACCTAGCAGCAGGTACTTTATGTGACCCTTTGAAAAAAATCAGTTTATACAAGATGCCAAGATAAATCTTGGCAAATAACAAACCTGTATGGTCACATTGATGAGGTAAAAGAGAAATTATGTTTTGAGAGTCAGTTTAATGCCAACCTCTTAAGTTAGCACTTGTGTAAAACTCAAGTATATATACATAGTAGTTTATTTATTTTCCTTTGATTTTTTAAAAACAATGTCACTTCCCTGAAAGTCTGCATTACATGTTTTATTACGATAGGAAATACAAATAAAGTAGAAAAAAAATAGAATAGGCAAGGGAACAAACATACTTTTTTAATAGAAATGCACAAAGAAAATACTCAGAATAAAATTGTCTCTACTGGGCAAACATCAAAAGGACTATAACTTTCATGGGTCTTCCAAAGAAGTGAACTCTGGCTTAATAACTTAATCATGATCTAGATTTTCATATTTGAGTTAAGAAGTAGAGGGGTTGCTGGTTGGAAACATAAAATGAGCTGAAACATCACAATGTTATGAAGTATCTTTCTGATAATTTTACTAATTAAATTGTTACAGAAAAGTTGCAAAGCTGTGTATGCCCCATGGGAAGGTTGATTGCTTTTCTGAAGTATTCCAACAAGAAACCAAACTATGAGCACGTATAAAACGACATTATGTGTAAGGCCCAAAGTTAGATTAGCCGAGTTGTTTTGAAGAGGCATCAAATAATTGATCAGGAAGTAAAACTGTGATTATGGAATAAAATCACAGTTGAATTGTAGCAAATAATTGCAAAAATAATTAAAGTCACAAATCCTCCCAGTAACAATATGGAACAATTCTCTTTAGTGCCCCACAGGGATGGAACTTGCTAGCTTTGATTGGGATTAAACCCGGAGGTGTAAAAGAAAAGGAAAAGTGTAGTCTGGAAAAAATCGTATTGAGAACATATCATCCAAAGGGAAAAAAAAAAGTTCCTGAGAAGTGAATTTGGAAGTTGTGTAATTTCCATTTCAAAGGATGCAATTTGTTATAGTTCCTTTAATGATTTTAAAAGGAGACAACGTCAGCATGGGCTTTCATATATAGACAGATTTCCAGGTCTCAGTTTATTTCGTTTTCTGCTATGGTAAAATAGAGCAAACTTGTTTCATATCTGTAATTGAAAGACTAGGAACTTAATTAAGGGGGAAAATTTACTTACAGAAGTATTATGGAGACGATTCTTATAAGCAAATGTTGATTCTGGAGGCATAAAATAACTGTCCTTTTGCTTTTAGTATTTATATACCACACATACAATGTAATGTAGTATCTACTACTGGATGAAACCCTCGAAGTAGAATGAATGATTTCTGAAAATATGCCTTCCATCTTAAAAAAAAAAAATCAAGTAATAAAAATGCAACCTGAAGTGCACAACACATTGCTTATATTCCAGTTGGCCTTTGTGTTATCCACTCAATCTTTCTTTTGATGTATATGTTATGATCCGAGTGTAAATATCTACCTGATCTGTGATCTCTCAGGTTTCTTTGAAATTTAATAAATAGGATTGCTCAAGCAAGAGAGATACCATTAAAAAGCCTTAAAAGAAAAAATAATGATATGAAATCTGCTCCTGAATTTAAAGCACCTAGTTATAAACAACAAACTCAACCTCAGTTTTTAAAAGGTCCAATATTTTAAATCCAATTATTTTGTTATTTTGAAATTGTTTGCTGAGCTTCTACCACCATATTGTTTTGCACTGTGGGGACATTTTATATTGAAGCAATTGATAATTATATAGTCAAGAAAATCCTCCACAGAGTAACACATTGAAATAATAAAACAAGGTTGTATATAGTTACAAAAATAAATATAATAGAAAAATTACTCAGTGATATTCAGCTTCAAATTAAAATATCTTCTATAATTGGGTAGACTCATAAATCTAAATAGAGTCATTAAAAATTATAGCTAGATATAATCTCTATATTTAATAAATGAATATTCAGCATTCTCTAGGTCTAGACACTGTCATGAGATTAGGCTAAAATGTTGAACAAGTGAAAACAAATAGATGTAGTTTCCACTCTCTCAAAGTTGTACAGTAGTGGGGATTTATACAAGAAATCAGATAATGACAATACAACGTGATAAATATATGAAGTAGTTCAGTGGCTACAGGATGTCAGTAACTCCAGCTTGGATAGTCAGGTATGAAGGATGAGTAGAAACTCACTAAATAGAGACAAGTAGCTAAAAATCTTCTGGCAGAGGAAATAGTGAACAATCAAAGTTCAAAGATGGAGAAATGGAAAATGGGAGAGGAGAAGGAGAGGACCAGAAAGAGTGGGGAGAGAATGAATATCAATTGCCTGTTGGATAAAGGAAAGAAATTTATTACGTCGGAGTCTAAGAAGGGTTGTAAAAGAAATGATGCTGAAAGAAAAACCAAGAATTATGTCATGAGTAACACACACAAAGAAACACACACAGTACTTTGCTTATTCATTCTATCCAGGACAAAAGCATTTCCAAATGGCTGACAACCTGCCTGAAATTCACATTTACAGAAAACGACTGATCATTCCATGACTTTGTTTTTTCTTCTTAAAAGAGAGTTAGTCGGTCCTTAGAAAAATACTGTAGGAATGATGAGAGAGTGGTGTAGCAAAGGCAAGTGGGCATTGCCTTCTGATCACATCTACTCAAAAATAAGAGCTCTTTACGATGATATACCAAAGAATCGGTCTCCAGGATGGCCACATCACACCTTCCTGAGATCTTCTCTTTTTACTCATTTCTGCAACAAAAGTTATGCACTTGCCTCTATGAGCAACTGTTAGTTCACTTGCTATTTATAGATAGGTTTTGTTTGAACCACATAGTAATTCTGTTGTGTTTTTGTTTTTGCAGCTAGCACTTCAAAGTTGTGAAATTGTCATTTAAAAATTTAGATTCCCAGTTGCTTCTAAGAAACTTGAAACTTCATGGCAGAAACTGGCTGGAGTGGAGCAATGTTACTCTCACCAAGTAGGGTAGACACTGCTTTGCTGCAGTGGTCAATGCCATTTCCTATACCTAATCTCTGTAGATATTGGACATTTTGACCCAGGGTGTAACTTCATATGGCCATTTATCTTCTTACTGGTTTACTTTAGGTCTTAGCCTCATCTTCAGGGCTGCTTCATTGGTATCTTCTTATTCTCTCTGGGACCAGATTTCAATCTTTGGCTACATTTCTACCACTCTTTTTTTAGATTTGATTCCACAGTCCTCTTCTCATAATATTGCCCCAGTGGAAAGGCCTTCCTACAGTCTATTACTATTTGTAGAAAGTCAAATAATAGCGCTGTTCTGCCAAAGAATTTCTAAGAGCTGTCCCTTTCACTGAGAGTGAGAGCCAAATCCCTACCACTGACCTATAAGGTACTAACCTTTCCATACATGTCTCCAATGACACCCCCCTCACCCTGCTCCAGCTCGTTGTTCTCCTGGCTGCTCCTCAACTGTGCCAGAGATGATCCCAACTCAGAGCCTTTTCTCAAGCTGGGACACTGCTTCCCCCTCAGCTTTGTTCACATTTTCAAGGAGGCCTGCCCTGACGACCCTATCTAAAAGAACAGCTTGCCCTCTCTCACCTGGCACTCCTGTCTCCTGATTCTGACCCACTTTTATGATTGTTGTCATTATTATAGCACTCATTGCTTTCAAACCATATGCTTTGTAGATTTGTTCTGTTTAGTGTCTGTTTTCTCTAAGATATGTGCTCCTTGAGAGCAAGAATCAGTGTGTTTTGTTCATTGATCTTCCCCTAAGTACCTAGAGCAGTGCCTAATTATTACTTGAATAAAAAGAAATGAATGGGTAACATATGATAAACTTTATCAAATTCCATCCCACTGTCTATTCACAAGATCTCCCATATTTGCTTTCAGGAGGAAGTTTTGTTGGGGAAGAACAATGTCTTTATCATCACCGTAAAATAAATTTTTTAAAAAATCCATGCTAGTGTATGCATTCTTTCTAAGTGTCAAGTTTCTAATCTGGCAAAAATTTAAGAAGTATATTAATACCTTTAAGACTTCTTGTGGAGATATGAAGGAGTGAATAATTATAGAGTTTCCTCAATGAGGTTGGAAAGTAACTGCTATTTTTGCCAACCTGATAATAATAGTTTCACCAGCCGAAAAATAATAGTTTCTACTAACAAAAATAATAAAAGTAAGAAAAGCTTACATTTATTGAACATATGCTATGCATCAGGCACTATGCTAATCACTTTATAAATATTGCCTCATTTAATCTCATTGAACTCTTATAACAACCTTAAGATACACAGCAAATTATTATGCCTATATTTCAGATGAAGCAGCCAAGGTTTAAAGCAGCCATTGACTGAGCCACTGCTTGAACTGCTTTTTTTTTTAAATCCAAATTATTTTAGATACTGTTCTTCTGTATTATATTATCAGACAATGTTGACATTGTTTCCTACAGACTCAAACACACCTATGTCTTTTTGTCTTTTCCTAAACTCTTACTTTCCAGTTGCTAATGCAGACCTCCCCAACCAACCCAGCAATAGATGGTTATGGAACAGCTCTCTGTTGAGGAAGGGCTGAGAGCTGTTGTTTTGGCACAGAGATAACCAAAGAGTGAAGTGCCTACTAGGCCAGGAAGGCTACATCAGAAAACGTTCAGTGGTTTAACAAATGTCAAAATGATAACAACCAGGTTGAAACAAAAGGAGGAAGCCCCCAAATCCTAGGAATAAAAGAAAGACTGTTCTTTGAAATAAAACTTTTTTCCCCCTTCAGCAAGAGCACCTCTTCTGAGCTGACCCCATGGAATGCTAGTTCACTTTACATAAAATATTCTTATTCTGTACTTACATATTTTAGTGGGAAAAAAAGAAAATGGCAGATTATCATCTGTCCAAATTTTGGGCTTCGCATTATTTCTTACAACTCGCAATGAGCCGGAATTGCTCTTCCCTCCACTCAGTTGCATAGTTATGTGCTAAAACAGAAAGAGAAAAAGCAAAAAATGCTATTTGGGCAGTAGTAGTCCTCCAAACCCAGCATTTTTTTTAAAGCCTGTATTTTCCAAATGATATTCCAACAATCATAGTAATTTAGCATGTTGTGTTCTTGATTCTGGTGGGCAGACAGTGATTATGTAAGAAAATAAGGTATATTGTGCTGTTTGATACTGCGCTTCAGCACAGGAACACCACCAGCTGACAGTAATCAGGCAAGGAAGACCAATTAGGCAGAAATTGCCCAAAATGTGCCTGAGCTTAACGAAGGTAGAAAGGTGAAGATCACTTGTGGTTTGGTCAGCACGCCAGGAGACTGGAATACAAAATGTACAACTTAGAAAGAAGGAAGTGTTAGTGAGCCCTGCATTTTAAATGATCACTTTGAAATTTAAGGACAGACGCTTGTTATGTGGGAGTATGGGAGACAGGTCCAACTATCGGGGACTCTCACAGCATGTATGGTTTGCCACATCTGAGTCATTGGACCTAGTGGCATATAATGAAGAAACAGGCTATGTTCTCTGAGGTTATTGCTACTTTCTTAGGAAAATGTATTAAATAGGTTGAGAGGAATGTTATTGCTCTGTATAAAGCCAGATGATTCAGAAAGCAAGTCCAGGGCATGGGGGCATTGTTTGTTTCTGAAAGTGACTCCGGAAAAAGTTACCTTAAAAAATTGTTTAAACAATATCAGAAAATATAGATTGGAAAGATATGTGATAACAGTAATACCTCTCTCTTTATAGCACTTTGCTACCTAAACAGAACTTAGAGATAAATCATCTCAGTTGCCTAATGAAATGATATAATGGGTTGGAAGAGTTTGGAATCACAGGCAAATGTATTTATTAGACTTAACTAGCTGGGAGACATACTATTAAAAGTCTCTGACTCTGTTTTTCCTATCTTAACAATGGGGATAATACACCAAACTCATGGCTCCTTAAAGTAAGAAATTAACAAGATGATGTTTAAAACAGGTAAGGCTGAGCCTGATACATAGAGTGTGTTCAATAAATGTTGGCTGTTTTTGTTTTGTTTTGTTTTTGCTCTCATGGCTCATAAAATAATGAATGGTCTGGATTCAGGACATAGGCATGGGCAAGAACCTCATGTTTAAAACACCAAAAGCAATGGCAACAAAAGCCAAAATAGACAAATGGGATCTAATTAAACTAAAGAGCTTCTTCACAGCAAAAGAAACTACCATCAGAGTGAACAGACAACCTACAGAATGGGAGAAAATTTTTGCAATCTACCCTTCTGACAAAGGGCTAATATCCAGAATCTACAAAGAACTCAAATAAATTCACAAGAAAAAAAAACAACCCCATCAAAAAGTGGCCAAAGGATATGAACAGACACTTCTCAAAAGAAGACATTTATGCAGCCAAGAGACACATGAAAAAATGCTTATCATCACTGGTCATCAGAGAAGTGCAAATCAAAACCACAATGAGATACCATCTCATGCCAATTAGAATGAGAATCATTAAAAAGCCAGGAAACAGCAGATGCTGGAGAGGATGTGGAGAAATAGGAATGCTTTTACACTGTTGGTGGGAGTGTAAATTAGTTCAACCATTGTGGAAGACAGTGATTCCTCAAGGATCTAGAACTAGAAATACCATTTGACCCAGTGATTCCATTACTGGGTATATACCCAAAGGATTATAAATCATGCTACTATAAAGACATATGCACACGTATGTTTATTGAGGCACTCTTCACAATAGCAAAGACTTGGTACCAACCCAAATATCCATCAATGATAACTGGATAAAGAAAATGTAGCACATACACACCATCAAATACTATGCAGCCATAAAAAAGGATGAGTTCATGTCCTTTGCAGGGACATGGATGCAGCTGGAAACCATCATTCTCAGCAAACTGTCACATGGACAGAAAACCAAATACCGCATGTTCTCACTCATAGGTGGGAATTAAACAATGAGAACGCTTGGACATAGGGTGGGGAACATCACACACCAGGGCCTGTTGGAGGTTGGGGGGCTGGGGAAGGGATAGCATTAGGAGAAATACCTAATGTAAATGATGAGTTGATGGGTGCAGCAAACCAACATGGCACATATACAACTATATAACAAACCTGCACGTTGTGCACATGTACCCTAACATAAAGTATAATTAATAATAATAAATGGACTGGTGTTAATTATTTTCAAGTCAAGGTAATAAAGTTCAAGCTAGAAGAAATAGGAAAATGTTGTAAAGAAAAGTTTATTACATTTTGCCTGTTTGTTATAAAGCATTACACTTTTAGTATATCTTTTGATTTGCACAGTTTTCTTAAATTATAAGAAGTATTTTTATAATTGAAAAGTATTTTTTTATAATTTAAGAAAAGTATTTTTATAATCATGTATTTTACATATTGTACATTTAAATTTTTTTCCAATAGTAACATAAACCCATATTACTTCCACTAGCATTTAAAATAATATTATAAACCAATTGTACTCAAATAATTATACCTTTTATTATTTCCTTACCTACCCCAGTTTCTTCTTTTCTCTGTTTTATCTTTCTATCCTCTTTCCCATTGACTCTTGGATCATCATTAGTTTCTACATTACTTATAGCAGCTTTGGTTCATATAATTCCAAAAAAAATTTAATCTATTATTTCTATTTATCTTAGGATTGTTATATGAAACATAGTAAAAATCAAGAAATATTAACTGTCACTGTTTTTATCTCTATGCTCTTATTTTTAAATCTCTATTTATTAGTTATCTGTTGCTGCATACTAAATTACACTAAAACATAGTGGCTTAAATCATTAAATATCTATTAGCTCACATTTGTTGGTAATAGCTCGATGTCATAGCTCAATGCCTCTGGCCTGTCATAGCTTGATGCCTCTGGCTTAAGGTCTCTCATAAAGCTGTGCTTACACTGTCAGCTGGGGCTATGGTCTCATCTGAAGGTTTGATTATGGGTGGGAAAATCTGCTTCCAAGCTCATGAATGTGGTTATTGGCAGGTTTTATTCCCTTGCTGCATGAGCCTCTCCACAGGGATAGGCCACAGCATGGCAATTACCCTCTCTCAGGGAAAGAGTCCAAGAGAGAGTAAGAGAGGGCACACAAGACAGAATTCATAGTCTGTGACTTAATCTTGGAAGTGTCATTCCATCACTTCTGCCATATTCTATTTGCAAAAGCAAGGCAATAAGTTTAACAGGCAATTAAGAGGAAAGAATTACCTAAGGGCATGAGTATCATAAGGCAGTGATCACTGGGAGTCTTCTTAGAGACTGTGTCTCATCTAAAATTTCTTTCTGATGTTTATAGACTGCCTTAATTCAGGCTTTCAATGTGATTTGACATTCACAACTCCTTAAGATTTCCCTCTTAACTCTGTAAGCCACCATCACTAGCAGATATTTATATTTTAAATGTTCGTCTGTTTAAGTCAGTCTCTGGAGTGGGTGATGGGGAAGGTTTCTGTTGTCTTCAGAATAAATACTTTTAACCCTTGAGACACAATTCAAGCTCTTCAAAAATCTACCCCTTTCCAGTTTTATGTCCCTATCAATATCTCTGGTCCCTGTCCCCAAAATTGTCCTAGGGAACAATAATTAGACCAGGAATCAATGCTGGCTCATAAAATTCCTTTATATATTCCTGTGCTCAAATTGGACCGTCTGAAAGGTATAGTTATAAAAATCCTGAAATTCTTCTGATAAAATGTTGCCAAATAGTTCCTCAAATCTTGGTAAGTGAGTCAAACTTAAGGTGTACATAGAAATCACCTCCCTGGATATCATGCTATTTCACAAAGCTCAACAAGTCAAACCTTCAAAACAATGCATGCGTCTTTAAAATGTGTTTGACATTTTTCCAAATTTTCTCCTTGTCTTTTCTTGTACAATGTGCTCTTTCTCTAACCTAAGAATTGCACAATTAGCATGCAGTATTCCCTAGTATCACTCCTTTTGACTAATTAAGAAGAGAAACATTGAGAGACTATCCTCAGATCACATCACCAGGGAGGGAGAGAGCCAGAACCACAAATAATCTATGCATGTGTCAGATTCTCTTCACCATGCAACACTGTCTTTCTTTCTTATGTTCTTACAATCAGCAGCCTATAAAATAGCATGCTAGAATTTGGATTGATGTTCCATTTCTCCTCCAACAGTTTTTTATTGTTTTTATTTTTTATTTTTTTTAGAAATCAGAGCACAAATAGAAAAAAATCATAAGCACATCATTTGTTTTTATTTAAAAAGGATGTCCCAAATTGGGAAATATGACTGAAGAGTTATGTTTGAAATTATAAAGACTCTGAAATTAACCATGAATTTAACGTACTGAATTTAGCTATTAATTTAGCATGTAATACATTTTTAATAAAAACAAAAAGGTTTAAAAAGGAGTTAAAATCATACTCATGTCTACACATGGAAAAGAGCAGATTGAATAATAAATGTATTTATTCTGTAAATTTTAAATGTTGTGGGGAATAATCCCTGTAAAATAGTTTATCTGTAGTAGGAGAGTACATAGTGTCGCAAATGTTTTTAATAAATGATGGCATACCTGAAGGTTGTCTATTTTTAAAATCAATCATTGTTTCCAGTATCAACCAGTACTTTCAGATAATGCCACTAGAAAATTATTTGCTTCAGCCAACATATGACTACCTTCAGACAGAACTGGAGACATTTTAAAAAATGATCTATGCCAGTTCTTTCCTGCTGCAAATATTGTCCTCTTGACGGTCTTTAGCAGTGTGTAGGTGTGAGTGTGCATGTGCATATGAATGAATAGAAACAAAGCTATAGGTAAATCAGCATGTGAAAATATTGTTTTAATAAAAGGAAATATTTTTGTCTACTGAACAGGCCAGAAAAGAACTAGGAACATAAGATGGTTAAAATGTAATGACGTGCAGAGATATCTCAGGGGGAGTACGTACAGTTTTATCTCTCTATCTCCAGGGGAGTATATGTAAACTAAGCATAAATATTTTTATGTGTGGCAGATTTTTAAAGCTAATTGTTAGTAAACCATGGCTCCATGAAAAACCTCTAAGGGGCAATAAACTGCTTCAGTGTTAAGATCATTGTAAAATAAAATTCGGCAAGTGGATATAATGTATTCGAAGGGAATTGATGGAAAGTATAGTACAATAGCATGCAATATTCAGTTTGATATGAAAACATTTTAAATGCACAATATAGGTCCAAAACTTGGAAAAAAAAATGTTCGACTGAAAATAAAATCATGCAATGGTCATTCATACAAGAGAAAAAATGAAGCTTTGTCAGTTAAACAAATATAAATATATGTGTTTTTTTCAGGAATAATGAGGGCAAGATTTTAATTAGCTTAACAGGGTTAGGACTGAGTTTTAATGTATGAGGAAAAGAGTTAAAGTATCTGGATAAGGGCCGGGCACGGCCGTTCACTCCTTTAATCCCAGCACTTTGTGGGGCAAAGGCGGGTGGGTCACCTAAGGTCAGGAGTTCAAGACCAGCCTGGCCAATGTGGTGAAACTCCGTTTCCACTAAAAATATAAAAATTAGCCAGGTGTGGTGGCATGTTCCTGTAATTCCAGCTACTTAGGAGCCACGTGTGGTGGCACATGCCTGTAATTCCAGCTACTCAGGAGTCTGAGGCATAAGAATTGCTTGAACTTAGGAGGAGGAGGTTGCAGTGAGCTGAGATCATGTCACTGCACTCCAGCCTGGGCGACAGAGTGAGACTCCATTTCAAAGCAAAAAAAAAAAAAAAGGTATCTGGGTAACATAGTCTCCCATTTCATAAGGCACCAAAAATAATAACCTACATTTGCTTAGGTTGGAAGTCATTTTGCTGGCAAACAACTGCTCTGAAAAAGGAAAACATAAGTATAAACCTAATTTCAATGATTTTTATTAAAAATCTGAAAATTAGACATTGCTAAATGTCACACAAAGAAAAATATAACCCCAGTATTTACTGGATGACACTCAGAAGCCTCAACAGTATATTTTCAAAATCATTGTAGAATATACTTCACTAGCTAAAGCTAGTATTCAAACTGATACATAAGAAATAAATTGTATTGTAACTTTTAAAAATTAACTAAATTTATAAGGAATGACTTTTTCACTTTGTCTCACTAGGGTTTTATAAATTCAAATTGCATATAACAATATAAATTTCTAAAATATAAAAAATTAGCTGCATCTTAGGATTTTTAATGCATTTTTCTCTGGATATAAAACAAATATCTCCCCACTGTTGAAGATGGAAGTTCAGTTGACTAATGTTTGAGGTAGATGGTATTAATATATTGCTTAAATAAATGTTGTAAAGTTTGCAGGTGAAAATAAAATAAACTTAATGACACCCCAACAACAACACAAGATCTAGTTGTTTTGTAGAAATTCCTTTGCTAAAGGGTTCAGGGGTGGAATATGAAATTTAATGAGTGTAAATGTCAAGTCATGCATGTGCGGGGAGAGGAGCAAGCTAAGTTCAATTTAAATGGCAGTGAATTAGTTAACGGGGGTGAAGAGATAAGGATAAATAACTAGATCCAACGTTTGAATTCTCATTGCATTATACAGGAACCAAGAAAGCTAATAAGAAGCTGACTTTTACCAAGACCAATATATTATCCCAAGGATATTGTGCTATTTTGCTTCATGGGAATTAGTCCAAATCTGGGATTTATAGTGAAATTTTGCTGCTTTATTTTTTTCATAAAAATATAGCAGAATTGAAAAGGTTTGTATAGACATATTAGCTAATCATGCTTTACATATAGCAAGTTAGTTACTTCTCAAAGACACATAGGTAATTGATAACTATTTAACGACAAAAACTATAAAATTGATCTAGGACAAAAAGAAGACTGTAAGTTTTATTGAAAAAAAGATTTCTAAAACCATGGAGCTATATGACCTGGTGAGAATAGTTAAAATATGTTTCATTTCAGTTTCATATAGAGTGTTTTGGAATGTTGCATGTATCATTTTTAGCCAAATAAAAGCAAATATTGGCCTCTCAGAATATGCCTATAATGTTGATAATCCATTTGATAATGCATTACCCTTCATATATACAAAGCTAATTAACATACTACTAAAATTTCAGTTTCTTTATGTGATCTGGCTTATTTTGTATTTTCTCTAATAAAATGTAAGCTATAAAATGGCAGAAACATTTTTTTCTGTCTTATTCACTGCTCCTCCTCAGATTCCTAGAACTATGCTTAGCACAAAAGAGCTGCTCCATAAATATTTGTTGAATGAACGAGTGAATGATTAAGTAAATAAGTGTGGTCCTTCTTTCCTCTGGGGTCCCATTTTCTAGCATTGCCCAGGTGTGGTGAAATGCTTGAGATTTTCCTTGTGACAGCACATAGCATGGAGGGAAGCAAAGAGGGCTGCAGTCACTATGTCCATCCAGTTCTTGTTAGAAATAAGACTTGGGGCCGAGCACGGTGGCTCATGCCTGTAATCCCAGCACTTTGGGAGGCCGAGGCAGGCAGATCACAAGGCCAGGAGTTCGAGACCAGCCTGACCAACATGGTGAAACCCTGTCTCTACTAAAAACACAAAAATCAGCCGGGCGTGGTGGTGGGTGCCTGTAATCCCAGCTACTCAGGAGGCTGAGGCAGGAAAATCGCTTGAACCCGGAAGATGGAGGTTGCAGTGAGCCGAGATTGCGCCACTGCACTCTAGCCTGGGTGACAGAACAAGACGCCATCTCAAAATGAAACAAAAACAACAACAACAACAACAAAAAAAAAGAAATAAGACTTGGGACTGGGCACAGTGGCTCACACCTGTAATCCCAGCATTTTGGGAGGTGGAAGTGGGCGGATCACTTAAGTTCAGGAGTTCGAGAACAGCCTGGCTAAAATGGTGAAACCTCATCTCTACTAAAAATACAAAAATACAGAAAAAAAAAAATTAGCCAGGCATGGTGGCACATGCCTGTAATCCCAGCTACCCGGGAGGCTGAGGCAGAATTCCTTGAACCCAGGAGCAGAGGATGCAGTGAGCCAAGACTGTGCCACGGCTCTCTAGCCTGGGCAACAGAGTGAAACTGCATCTCTAAATAAATAAATAAGAAATAAGACTTGGATTGGAATTTACATAGCAGCATTTAATTTCTTTCCACTATGTTCTTAAAGGGCCTCGGTTTTCTGGCAAAATCTTAGAAACTTAGAGTTCTTTTGAGGACTAAGTGAGATAATGTATACAAGTGTTTAACCAAATATCTGACTATAGTAGGGTCTCAATTTGATTATTTTCCCCCTAGCCCCCTTAAGTAACCTATTAACAGTGTAAACCAGTAATCAGAAAATCACTTCATGCATCCATACCCTGCTATAGCTAGTAGTGATAAAAAACAAAAAAGACCATTGCAAAATAATCTTTATTTTCTCTACCATCTACAGGAAATGCTAGATTCAGTGGCTAAGCCAATAAGAAGCCTCCTGAGATCTCCATTAAAAAGCCTTTACCACTGCTTACCTCCTCTTAATTTTTCAAAGCAGTCTCCTAATTTGATCTGCAAATCCATCCTTACAGGAATCAAGAAAGAGACTTTCTTTATTTATCGTTCATATTTGAAAGACGAAAAAACTGACACTTAGAACAGTAAATGGCACATCAGAGCTTGTTAGTAACAATGGGAAAAAAAGTCATTGTCATCTGATAGCTAGTTCTATCACTTTGTGTAGTGAAGTAGTTTTTCAACTAGATTTTTTATTTTTGCTCCTTTGCTAGATATCTGCTTAGTTGCTTTCTCTTAGCTTGAGGACTTTTTCTGTTAATGAAATATTACAACAAAGAAGTCCAACCTATACAATACACTCAAACTGTGCTATTTCGTTCAAGGTAGGAACGTGGATGGATAGACCAATCCATTAGATTTTATTTTCCATTCCCTAAAATGGGCTTCCTATCTGATAGGAAACAGCTTACAGCTTTAAAGATTCCCATTTTCTTTCAAACGACAACACTTGCTAAAATGCTTTAAAAGAAATAGAAAAGAGAGCACATGGTTCAACTTCTAGGGCTCCTTGCCTTGTCTGGGTTTTCTCTCTAAAATTTTTCTTCGGGATGCTAAAGCACATCATATAATCATATACAGACTTCACTGTATTTTTTTTTTTTTTGAGATGGAGTCTCACTCTTGCCCAGGCTGGAGTACAGTGGCACCATCTCGGCTCACTGCAACCTCCACCTTCCGGGTTCAAGCGATTTTCCTGCCTCAGCCTCCCAAGTAGCTGGGACTACAGTTGTATGCCACCACGCCTGGCTAATTTTTGTAGTTTTAGTAGAGACAGGGCTTTACCATGTTGGTCAGGTTTGTCTGGAACTCCTGACCTCGTGATCTGCCTGCCTTGGCCTCCCAAAGTGCTGGGATTATAGGTGTGAGCCACCGCCCCCAGCCTTCATGGTATTGTTGAAGAACCTAATTTGTTGTATTACTTTGGGTAGGGTAGAATGAGATCTACCCTGTTGTTGCTAGAGATGCCAAATGCATGCAGTAAGAAGAACTACGTTTCTCTCAGTCATAACTACAAAATGGACAAATAATTAAGACCCCTTTTAAGACCAGAATTGCCCTTTCCCTGCTCTTGGCCAGAAATGGTATTAATTTTAAATTGTTCTGCTTTTTTCAACTCTTATTACTATCTCTTTTCTTGACAGCATCTGCCTTTTAACCCCCCGAATCAAAATCTAATCTTCTGAATGGAATATATTTTTTAAAATGAGTCTTAGTCCTTAAGTGGTTAAGTTGCCCCTCTGGATCTAACAGAACAGTATCAGTCATCTTATGTCAAGAAAAAAATAATGTCTAATCTTTGACAGAAATGAATTACTTCATATGGGACAGCTACATTTGGTCTGATACTTGTTGTCAGCTTTCACTGGAGAACGAGGAACTAAGAAATAGATTTCATCAAATTCTGAGATGGGAGGAAATGAAATCTTAGCAAAGAAAACAAGTTATGCCTCTGAAATGAATTGTACAAGCGGGAAGATATATCAGGTGAAAAGTGAATGTTAAAATCATTTGCCAACAGATGACATAAAACATTTTGGACAGATATTTAAGGATAGAAAGCCCTGATGTTACCAGTTTATAAAATATTCATGTATTCAAGAAAACTAAATGACCTCTAGATTTGGGAATTACTTGTAAACATTCTCTGAGTTTTAGCAGTGGTTTTTTTTTTTTTTCTTTCTTTCTTTCTCTTCATGATACTCCTGTTTTCCTCCATGAGCTGCCTATTTTTCTATGGTATAGAGAAATAATAGCCTGTTACTATGAAGTTAATCCCTTTAGCTTGGATATGTATCTAAAGAAACTTCTCAACACTTGCTTACCTGGGTCACTTCAGATTTAAATAAAGAGACCACATGTACTGTCTCGCATCAATAAAGAATGAAACATCATATTTGTCAAAAAAAAAGAAGGGGACAGGGCCAGATAGCTTAGGGATTAGGGGCAGAAGATGAAACCATTCAACTCTAAGTCACTTCTTACCATCTGTTTGTGGTAGATTGACTGTGACAGAAATCATTGCGATCTAAAGGCTGTTCAGTTGTCTACTAGGTGTCAAAGACATGGCAGTCTTCATCTAGCTCTTGTTAGACAGATGCCATATCACACAAAACCCATCGTGATTAGAAGCCAGTGAATTTATCACCCTAAGGCAAAGTGAAACTTTCCTACCTCGGCCAACGCAGGGGAGAGAATGCTGTTTCACGTGCCATCTGGAGGTAAAAACACCTCTGGTGCTTTATCTTTGTCTTCTCCAAGGAAGATCATTTGGAGATGAATATTCTGCTCTTTTAAGTCTATTTAAAATAGCTGACTCTCCAAAGTCAAAAGACCCTAAAAATGTAGCTTGCAGAATTTAAATAGATGAACTTCTACAAATATTCCTTATGAAAAAGAATGTACTAGTTTGGAGAAAAGGTATATTCCCTTCATCCTCTTATCTTAGATCTTAAGTTATAAGAAGATTATATATATGCACACATACACACACACACATACGCACACGTATTGGTGTATCACATACATACAGAAAAGCTCATAAATGGTTAGATTTTTTTACAAGGTGAACACACCCATGTAAAAAGCATCCTCATTTATGAATAGACCATGATAAACATCCCCAGAAGGCTCTCCATGTGTCCCCGTCCTCTCAATTTCTACCTTCTCCCCAAGGTTTCCTACATCTTTTCACTGATACCATTGTTTATTTTGAGTTCACCAATATAACTTAGTTTTTGAATCATTTATGAATTTTTTCTGTGTGTTAGGGCTGAAAACTTATTCAATTGAAACCAGTAAAATAAAGATCTAGGATACACACATTTGAAAATGAGATTTATAACCTTGAGACTTGGATTACGTCTGGCCAAAGTTTATTAAGGTTTATACATTTATTTTTCAATCACCTTATCTCATATTTGTCTGTAGAGGGAGGTACCAAAAGGGGAGAAAATTAAATGCAGGTTCCCAGACTGTGAGAAATAAGTTACCCACAGACATGATGAAAGAAAGGTGAAATGGAAATAGCACTGCTTCAGTGATCATATTTTATTTCCACCACTTAATTACATTATAATTTGGCGTAGAGAATTGAACTCTTCTGGGCTTCAGTTTCTTATAATATGTGAATTCAAATAACAACTTGCTAAAGCCACTTCTTCCTAAGACTTATGATTCATGGAAGATAGTCTAAAAAACATTATTTCCCATAGTGTGCTGTCTTATCACCAACTCTACCACAAGACTGGAAGATTGGGATCTTTTTATCTCGACATGAGTAGGAGTGGACTCCACCAGATACCTGTTTTGAGCTGGGGAATACAAAATGTGGGAATGAATCCTCCGTTATGCCAAGGTCATGGCCTAAATGTCTATTCCAGACTATTTCAAGACCCGAGGCAACATCAACTTTATTCGTTCTTAGCAACTATCTTTGAGAGGTAGAGCACAGACTTAATCTTTCACATTATACAGATAAGAAATGAAATCATTCAGCACACCAGTGATTTATGAAGTAGCAGGTAAAAGTAGGAGGAGGAAAAAAAATTGATCTCTTTTCTTCTTTTCCAGGGACTTTTTGGGAGACTCCCTTGTTGCTCCCGAAGCCATGCATGTACTTTTGATAGTAGGTGGTGGGAACATTTGAGGGACTATATTCTGCCAAAAGGGGAATTGGAAAAAAGATGATAAGGCCCGTTCTTATTAAGCCCTTGACCGCTGGTGTTCAGTTTTCCCAATATTAAGTGCATGGGCAAACTGCTTAATGGCAGAAATGTCACTGCCAGAACTTTAAAGAGGTTAATCAATACTGGGCCTCCATCAAAATTTTGCCATTATGTTTCCAAACACTGGAGTCCTCATGGAGACTTTTATATATTCACTGAAATGCTTTTAGAGCGTAGAGGTCGGGTTCTTTAAATTGTTCAAGTGTTGCCAACCATCAGCAGGTCCCTGTAGATTATAAACAAGGAACAGAGCCACTGTCCTCCTGTTTGATACTTGTTTTCCCAGAAGAGGGCTGGAACTGCTGGCTGAAATGTCAGAATAAAACAAGACTTGCCTATTTTTAGCTCCGGCTCATACAGTTTCCCTCCTCTTTAATCATACATCAAGATTTTAAGCCAGACACCTTTTCACCTTTAAACCAGATACCCTTCAGTATCCCGGAGATACTTTAATCCAAGTTATTGCCATGTATAGTAACATAATGATGTTTTATTATAGAAATATGCAATTTTGTTGCTGCTCTTTTGGGTATTGTTTTTGACTGTCCTAACTAATGTGTGACCAGATCCTTGGACATAAAAGTGAGCACAATGCCAAAAGTTTCATAATGAATTAAGATGAAAAAAAAAAAAAAAAAAAAAGAGGTCAGTATTCTGAGAGCTTCATCTCAGGCAATATCCTTGCTTCCTTCATTTCATCACCTGATCATAGGAAATATAAGAAAAGGAAGTGTGATCAGATTCTAGCATCAAAGAAGAACTTTTCATTTTTATTTATTTTTTTCAGTTTTGCCAATTATTAGTGTTATTTTTGACTGACAGATCATAATTGTATATATCATGGGGCACAGTGTGGTGTTTTGATATATGCATACAATGTGAAATGATTAAATCAAGATAATTAACATATCCATCACCTTGCTTACCTATTATTTTTTATGGTGAGATGTTTGAAACTTACTCCCTTGGTCATTTTTTTTTTTCTTTTTTGAGACAGAGTCTCACTCTGTCGCCAGACTTGAGTGCCATGGCATGATCTCGGCTCACTGCAACCTCCAAAGCCCTGGTTCAAGTGATTCTCCTGCCTCAGCCTCCCGAGTAGCTGGGATTACAGGCATGCGCCACCATGCTCAGGTAATTTTGTATTTTTAATAGAGACGGGGTTTCACCATGTTGGGCAGAATGGTCTCAATCTCTTGACCTTGTGATCTGCCCACCTTGACCTCCCAAAGTGCTGGGATTACAGGCATGAGCCACCTCACCTGGCCGGTCATTTTTAAAATATATAATGCATTATTACTGACTATAACACCTGCTATGAAGTAGATAATAAGAATTTGAGCAGTTTGAACTGTACTGAGATCTCCAAAGGGATAGAAAGTGGTGAGACTAAGTTTAGAAAGATAATTAAATTATAGTAATATCTCTCACATGGGTGGAAGACAATTTGGTAAAAATTTAACTGTAGGTGAGAGTTTGAGATAGAGGCTTAGAAAGAGGAGGCCATTCATTCATTCATTCAGCAAACATTTCTTGATGCCCACTGTGTGCTAAGATCCTGATCTAGATTGTGGGAATAGAATAGTGAGTAAATGGTGCTGAAGCTTGCATTCTGTTGAAAGAAAATAGATAATAAATAAATTTATAGGCCAGATAGTAGTAACTGCTACGTAAGTTAAGGATAGAGAAAATTTGTTTTAGCTAAAGAAGAATAATCATAGAAGCCCTATCTGTTAATCGGCATTAAGCAGAGACCTACACAAAGTAAGAGTGAGCCACATAGCTACATCTGAGGAAAGAGTGTTTCAAACAAAATAGCACATGTAGAGGTTTTGAGGTGGGAATATACTCAGTATATCCCTGGAAGAATACACAGGGCAGTAGGCACAGGGATGAGGAAAACGGTGGAACATTGCAGTCAGAGGCGGGAGGGGACCAGATCACACAGCTTAGAGGTCATAATGAGTGTTTCTGGTTTTACTCAAAGTGAGATGAAAGATTTTAGGCTGTTTTAGGATTTTGAACAAGGAAATTCGTGATAAGATTTTCCTTTTTAAAAGATCATTGTGGTTGCTCTGTGAGACTAGATTGTTGGGTTGTCAGGATGGAAAGCAGACCAGTTTGAAAATATAGATACTAGTTTAGGCAATAGTGAGTGCTTGTTTTTACTATGTAACAGCCATGAGAGTGGTTAGGTGAAGCTGGACTCTGAGTATATTTACAAAGAGATCTGATATACATGGTGTTGAATTGAATAACGTGAAGTTTGAAAGGAAATAATCAAAGAGGCTGCCAAGGCTTTTTGCACAAGGAAGTGATAAGATGGAATTGCCATTTACCAAGTTAGAGAAGACTGTAAGAGCAATGGAGGAGGAAAACATAAGAAAGGGAATAGTTCTGGTGAATCAAGATTTCAAGTTTAGACAATTTGAGTTTGAGATCCTATTAGACATTTCATCAGAGGATGTCAAATCAGTGGCTCGATATATAGGTTAAGTTAAAGAATAAGTCAAGACTAGGTTTTTTGTTTTCGTTTTTCTTTTTTGGTTTTTTTGAGACGGAGTCTAGCTCTGTTGCCCAGGCTGGAGTGCAGTGGCACAAACTCAGCTCACTGCAACCAAGACTGGTTTTATAAATGAATGTGTTATCAACCTACAGATGAGTTTAAAGCTATGGGTCTGAATGAGTTTACCTAAGACATAAACAAGACGGTAGACTGAATGAATAAAGTTATTTATTAATAAATTCATCACTAGTAGGTCTCTCTGATTCTTTTAAGCCCTGGAATTCCTTGAAATCTTAAAAAAAAAAAAAAGTCATTAAAAGCAATTTGACATGTATTTATAATATACTCTAGGCTTAGAATCTTGGTAACCATTTCCTGTGGTTCATCAAACTTCAGGCAATGAGTTTTAGCACCATCATCTGGGCTTTACAAGAGACCTGGTTGAGCATTTTTCATTTAGTCTTGTATGTACAAATAGGAGATTGTCTTCTGTCCATTGTTCTTAACCCCCTTTCAATTGCGTGACATTTTTTCATTCATTCTTGTAAGATTGCTTACCAGACAGTACACTGCATTTACAGTTAAATACTGATTAATTTGTGGGAGCATTTTCTGGAGCTGATAAGTCGTCAATGTACAAAAAATACACCATCTTGTTTTTAAAAGAACTGTTTAAACCAATGCTTTTCAAAGCTTATTCCAAATAACATTAGTTCCAAGGCATTTAAATCTAGAAAATATTAAGTTAAACAGATTACTATACTGCAGAACTTCTTGGGGCCTTTAACAAACTAATGAGCTTTGTAACTGCAAGAAAGAGGAAAAAGCCATATGTAATTTTTTTCATCCCTAATTGGTCTTTAAATCTTTTTATGCTCAGCATGTTGTAAGTCTAGCATCCTGAGGAATAAGATTATTCAATAGCCAAAATGCATATTAGCTCTTCAGTATTCTTTAATTTTGGAAAACAAAAGTGATCACTATCTTGGTAAGCATTACCAAAGAACAGGCACTATGCTTTACATAAATCATCTAATTTATTCCTCTAAGTTACATACTAAAATTATCCATATGTTACAAATATAGGAACCAAAGGAGGAAAAGTGAGGCAGCTCATTCCAGGCCAAGGAGTTAGTGGGTGAGAGTGCTACCATTCAAATCCAGATTCTTTCACTTCAGAGCCAGGTTACCGAATCAGTGGTTATCACAGTGTAGTCCCAGGACCAAAAGCATCAGTATCACTTGGGAACTTAGAAAAACAAATTTGGTCCCATGAATCAGCAGTTCCGGAGGTAGAGCTCAGTACTTTGTACTTCAGCAGATCTTATAGGTAATCCTATTACATACTGCAGTGTGAGAACCAGTGGCTTAAATCACTGCAGTAAACTCTAATAATATCTCTGTATGGTACAGCGGTCTAAGAAGGTGACTAGGTTAAACAAAAATCATCCCCTGTTTGTTCTAAATGAGAGGTCCTCAGCTTTCATTATAAATCAGAAACACTTATGGAGTTTAGAAAACTCCAAAATGACCCCCCAAAGCCTGAATATCCTGAAATGATACAGGTATAAAAGCTTATAAAAGCTCCATAGGTGACTTTGGTGCGTTACCACAATTGAGATCCATGTGGAAATCAGTGGGGAATATGCATTTGCTGTTCTATATGAGTGCCTCCCAAACTTCCCTGTGCATAGAGATACCCAGGCAACATCGTTAAAATGTAGATTCTGGTCCAGTGAGTCCGGGGTGGGGCCTGAGATCCTACATTTCTATCAAGCTCCCAGTTGATGTTGTCATTATTAGTTCAAAGACACACATGTTGAATAGCTACGGTTTAATTTGCCTTGGCAATTTCTCATTTTCTCAAACATTCCTTTATATTTCATAACTATAAAATTAAAAGCTTGAATTTATTTAGTGAACCTCTCTAGGGGGATTCTAAGTATGCTAGGCACAATGTGTTAATATTTTATTCATTACCTTTCGCTGTTACATGATTGCTGACCATTTGGTCTGCATGCAACTGGTTTAGAAAGTAGGTATGAGAAACATAGTGCTAAACTGAGTAAATGCCAAATAAACAGGGATAAGTTTGACGTTCTACAAGGGCAGGTACTTCCACTTATTATGGAGAGACCCAATTCTCATCTAGAAATACATCCTAGCAATATGACTATTTCTAGTGCTATCTCTGTATGTGAGGGGTGGAGATGAGCTAGGTTTCAGAAGCACATTGCCCAACAATCTTCAGTAATCTCATACCAGCCTGAGATTCACAGATTGAGTGGTGGAGCCATAAGAACTTGTATAACCTGGCCCTGGAACCCTCAGTCCTGACCACTGTGACCGATCAACCTTTCTTCTAATGCCCTAAGGCAAGAATTCCCCAAAGTGGTGTGAATATAGACTACTCATATGAATATCTCAGCATTTTCTTCTATTAATTTCCTACCTAATTCTTTAAAACTTGTATTTTGGATGTTTGTGTATATGTTTTTAAACATATATGTAGATGAATAAAATATTTGATGTATGTGTACACACACACAATGCTTTGGGGATGCGTGATCCAAAAACCATGGAGACTACCAGCTGTGAATCAATCACATATATGTATTTACTAATTAAGAGTATAAGGGCCGGGCATGGTGCCTCATGCCTGTAATCCCAGCACTTTCGGAGGCCAGGGCGGGCGGATTGCCTGAGATCAGGAGTTCGAGACAAGCCTGGCTAACAAGGTGAAGACCCATCTCTACTAAAAATGCAAAAATTAGCCAGGCATGGTGGCGCACGCCTGTAGTCCCAGCTACTTGGGAGGCTGAGACAGGAGAATAGCTTGAACCTGGGAGGCGGAGGTTGCAGTGAGCCGAGATCGTGCCACTGAGTTCCAGCCTGGGTGACAGAGCAAGACTCCGTCTCAAAACAAAAGAATATAAGAACTCCCAGTTTCCCACACAGCCATACTTTCCTATTAAATATGCTTTTTTTTTTAAGGAGTAAAGCTCTTACTCATATATTCTCGATCCCATTTAACATTATTATAGTTTACTGTAAGAAGAGTGTACCTGGTTGCAATTCATCCTGCTTCCCCTGAGGCTTTTCTTTGGAAGCCCTTCTTGTTGGCTTTGCCTAAATTCTACAGGTCATTGAAACAGCAATCTGATAAGTGTGAGCATGTTAATATCAAGCTTAAAGTATTGGAAATATAATAATTTCAAGGGAGCTCTCATCTATTTTACATCAAGACATTTAGTAAACCTCTATTTTAATATTCCGATATGTCATCTTCCTAAACTTTCAAGACTTCCCTAACAATTTCAGCCACACACAATGAGGTTCAATTCTTACCCACAGAACTGAGATTTGAAATGACCTCAAGTGGTGACACACCGTTAAAATATATATACACATATATGTTTACATAGTTTTTCACATGCATGTATATGCTATAGTATTAGTCTTATATTATTAGTCTGCACTGCAGGGTATTTTCAATTTTAGTTTTATATTTTGTACATCGTTAGAATTGCATAATTCTTTATGCTACAAACAGTTTAGAAAATAAATCATTCCTTAAATTATTCTTCATAAGCCAGATTCTATTTATCACTCCAATCTTTTTCTACTAATCAATACATCAAGGCATTATTTGATCCATTCAAAAAACCAAGTAGTAAATTTAAGCAAGCTAAAATATTAATTGAGAGTACCCTAAAATGGACTTTCAATTAGAAATTTATTTCTTAATAAAGATCATATAAATTACATTATTCAGGAAAACAATTATTTTACAGTTCTTTTAAACATCCATCACTTAACCAAATAGGACAGTTCCAACAGAATAATTTTCAATGTAGGTTAAAAAGCATTTCTAGAAGATTAGCATCTTTCTGCTCAATAACAGTAAACAACAAAACTTGAGTACTTAAAAGACACTAAGCTGTGTGTTTTGCATGGGTTTTTTTATTTAGTCTTCATGACAGAGCCGTATTCCACTCCATCTGTCCACCATGGTACCCCACTCCCTAGTTTTCTTCCTCTCTGGAAGCAGCAACTTGTTTTTAACCACCAAGTTTGTGGTGCCTTGTTAGGCAAGCCCTAGGAAGTCAATACATCCCCTGCCTCTCCTTTTCTCTTTCTTTTCCCTATATCCTCTGACCGCATGTACCAAATATATGCTGAGGAACTAAAAGGCTTCTACTTACAGTACAAGCCTTTCCTATGAGCACAAGATGCCTACCTGCTTTGTGTTTCTACTTGGCTGCTTTCTTGGCGCTCAAAATCCTGATAGTCTCTGCATAGCCCTTATCACAATATGTATTTATGTGAATACACACACACACACACACACACACACTTTTATTGCCCTAAATCACTTATTGATTTTTCTTATATAGTCTTCCCTTAATATACTCGAGGGATTGATTCCAGTACCACCCCACATCTCTGCATATATCCAATTCCACTCATACTCAAGTCCCACAATTGACCTGTGGAACCTCCGCATACTTGGGTTTCACATCCCTGGAACTTTGAAAGGAGAGTGGGGCCAGACGTGGTGGCTCACGCCTGTAATCTCCGCACTTTAGGAGACCAAGGCGCGCGGATCACTTAACAATTCGAGACCAGTCTGGCCAACATGGTGAAACCCCATCTCTACTAAAAAATATAAAAATTAGGCAAGGTGGCGGGCACGTGTAGTCCCAGTTACTTGGGAGGCTGAGACAGAAGAATCAATTGAACCCGGAAGGCAGAGTTTGCAGTGAGCCAAGATCATGCCACTGCACTCCAGCCTGGGTGACAGAGTGAGACTTTGTCTCAAAAAATAAATAATAAAGAAGAGCAGATTTGGTGTCAGTATTCTGATATTTTGACTAAATGGTGGTATGATTGAAATTTTGTCAACATATCTAAACATTAAGTATGTCATGAACTTTAGGTATGTGAAATGTGTATATTACAGTGATGATTTTAAAGGCTCCTCAAAGTTCTAAACTTTATAAGTAAATAATGTTATTTTACAATCTAAGTAAAATTTCTAGTTTTTTGTTCAACATACTATTTTCAAATTCATGAAATGAGTTTTTAGTGCATATAAAGAGTGAGACATATTAAAACAAAATCATAAATTTAATTTGTTTTAAAAAATATAAGACCAGCCAAAACCAGTATTACATTATCTTATCATAAATGAATTGAAATAGAGTACTGGCTTCCCTGCTGTAGAGGAGACATGTCTTGAGAGATTTATGCTAGACCCACTTGATTCATTAGCAGTATCTGTTTTGTCCTTGCAATAATATAAGCTCGAGTCCTAAGTTCTGAGAATACCATAGTCTTTCCTTTCTCACTTCATTCTAAGAAAATAGGTATGTCATAACATAGTATATAATGTCATAATATTGAACTTCAGGGATATAAGCTTTTGTACATATTAAAATATGGCTGTAGGAAACATACTACTCAAATTCCATTGCTAGGTTAGAGCTGTGGATATCAAATAAAATTTATTTCCAATCCGGTTAAGTGAAATAATAGTAAAACCAGATTAATGAGCATATGATATGGTTAACCCAAGGGAAGATGCCTAAGACAGTACTGTTTTCAGGGAACGAACTCTCTGTCTCATTCAGAGTTAGGGCAGTTGAATCAAAGACTGTTCCATTAAGTAGGTAACCTCAAGTACACTCAAGGAGTTTCAAGATAACAACACCTTATTGACTTCTAGCAGAAGTAAAGATGAAGTGTAGCTGGAAGAGAGCATTCGTTGTTAGGCCCCCAGAGTTGCCATAAAATAAATCAAACAAATATGAGATACCAACGTAAGACAACCAGATATATACAAAGGAATCATGCCCACAAGTGGGCACTAACAGACATAATTAAACCATAAATTTGTATCCCCAAGTAATTAGACAAAATTATTCCATACATAAAATCATCAGGACAGGATATTTACTGTCAAGTTCTTTTAGATATTAAAGAATAAATTATTAAAGATAAATTATTAATAGATATTAAAGATTAAATTATTTAATATGAATTCTAATATTGATACAGAAGACAGATAAGGAAACAAAAAGAAGAAG
Source organism: Chlorocebus sabaeus (assembly GCF_047675955.1). Classification (NCBI taxonomy): domain Eukaryota; kingdom Metazoa; phylum Chordata; class Mammalia; order Primates; family Cercopithecidae; genus Chlorocebus; species Chlorocebus sabaeus. Next base: position 16,456,571 of record NC_132926.1, on the reverse strand, counting down.
GAAGAAAAAGAGGGAGAAGGGGAAAAAATAAGAACATTAACAGACCAGTTTGATCTGAAGAAAAATGAAACAACAAAAAAGTCTTCTATAAATTAACGAACTGATTTGACAATATAGTTCAAGGATAATATAAAATGGCTGACTGAGTTTATCACAAAAATATAAAGATGACAATATTATTAGAAAATCTATAGTTATATAAATCATCATCATAACTGATTCAAGAAAAAAACATATAATCAACCATATAAATTTAGCACCCATTTAATTCTTAACTAGGAAAACAAGGAAACTTCCTTTTGTGACAAAGTGTATCTACCCAAAACCTAGAGCTAACTTACTCCTACTGGTGAAATTTTAGCAGTTTCCCTGTTAATATCGGGAGCAAGACAGAAATGCTCATAATCATAAATGCCCTTATTCTTGAGTCTATGCAACATTTTCTTGCAATGCCCTGGCCAACAGAATAAGATAAGAAAAAAGAAAATAATAGTTTGGGAAGGAAGAAACCAATGCCTTTTTATTTGTAAATGATACGATTGTTAACAATGGAAAACCTAACAGAAGCTAAAGTGTTAGAAATAATAAGAGAGAAATAGGAAGATTACAATATATAAAACAGGTACACAAATCTGCATTACATTCCAACAAGCAAAAAGTTATTATGATATTATTTTCTGAGGCTGCTGTAACAAATTATAAACTTATTGGCTTAAAACCAGAGAAATTTGGCTGGGCATGGTGGCTCACATGTGTAATCCCAGAACTTTGGGAGGCCACAGCGGGAGGATCACCTGAGGTCTGGAGTTCAAGGTCAGCCTGGTCAACATGGTGAAACCCCATCTCTACCAAAAATACAAAAATTAGCCAGATGTGGTGGCACATGCCTGTAACCCCAGCGACTCAGGAGGCTAAGGCAGGAGAATTGCTTGAACCCAGGAGTCAGAGGCTGTAGTGAGCCGAGATCACACCATTGTACTCCAGGCTGGGCAACAGGAGTGAAACTCCGTCTCAAAAAAATTTTATTCTGTCACAGTTTTGGAGACCAGAAGCCTGAAATTAAGGTATCTGCAGGACTGAAATTAAGGTATCCTTTTTTTTTTTTTTTTCCCCCAGAAGGTTCTAGGGACAATTTATTTCCTTGAAAATTTCAACATCGGTGACTCCGTGTGTTTCTTGGCTTGTAGCAGCATTACTCCAATCTCTCCCTCAGGGGTCACATTACCTCCTCCTTTTCTGTCAAATTTCTCCTCTGTCTCTTTTATAAGACATTTGGCATTAGATTTCAGGCTCATGTAGATGATTTAGGATGATCTCTTTATCTCAAAATCCTTAATTATACCTGCAAAAATTTCCAAACCAGGTACGTTGAGTTTTTAGATAGTCACATGTGGACATACAGTTTTGGTGCCGATATTCAGCCCACTGTAATATTTTTGTTGGAGGGGAGGGAGGAGGGGGGAGGGATTGCATTGGGAGTTATACCTGATGTAAATGACGAGTTGATGGGTGCAGCACACCAACATGGCACAAGTATACATATGTAGCAAACCTGCACGTTGTGCACATGTACCCTACAACTTAAAGTTTAATAATAATAAATAAATTTTAAAAATATATATATTTTTTTTGTTGGAAAACCTACCCCCAAAATGTAGTATAAATTAGTTAAATAAAGGAGAGATTTTGTACACACTCTCACCTTTTTTCTTATATGCCCTAGTTATCAAGTTGAGAGTTTAGGCCAATTTCATGAACAGATTAGTTGAGATGTGTGAAATATAATGGAAAAGAGAAAGTAGAAGTCTAATAGTTCCTTGGTAGCTGTTACAGACATGGTTATTTTCTACTCAATTGCCATTTTGCCTTTTATTTTTATTCAGGGAGCCCCAGCCTTGTTCGTTACAGCAATGTGCCCAACACCAGGGATTGAATCCTAATTAGGACAAGCCAGGCAAGACTATCCGGTTATTGATATTTACTTTTCTGCCTCTCTCCCACTCCAGGGTGCCCATGTGACACAGTTATGTCCAATGGAGTGCAAATGGCAAGTTTTAGGTGCCAGAAAAATGCACCTAAGGTTGACATTTTGCCTTTTATTCTTACTCTGAGAGCCCCAGCCTTGTTCATTACAGCAATATGCCCAGCACCATGGACTGAATCCTAATTAGGACAAGCCAGGCAGGAATATCCAGCTCTCTCTGCTAGAAGGGAAAGTCCTGTTCTGTTTACCTCTTCCTTAGATCACTAGTGTGAAGACGTGACGCTGGGATTGTGCCGTGTATCGTGTGGTTATTACAAGCTCAAGATGAAAATCCAGTGAAAGCAGAGGACAAGGTTGCTGCACAAATCACATAACTGCCTTTTTCAGACTTCTTCAATGTGAGAAAATAAACATCAATATTGCTTTAGCAAGTACTAGTTAGGTATTTTGTTACGTGAAGACTAAACTATCCCTACCTGAAATTGTAGATGGTGACTTTTTAGATACTTTTCATTCCTTTGTGTTTTTAAATATGCAAATAGAAGCAGCATCATTGTCTTTTGTTATAGGCACTCACTTTTACAAGTTTAGAGATGAAAGGAAACAACTGTTATTTAAGATTATTTTCAGCCTGGGCGCTGTGGCTCACACCTGTAATCCCAGCACTTTGGGAGGCTGAGGTGGGCGGATCATGAGGTCAAGAGATCGAGACCATCCTGACCAACATGGTGAAACCCCGTCTCTACTAAAAAAATACAAAAATTAACTTAGCCTGGTGGTGGATGCCAATAGTCCCACCTACTTGGGAGGCTGAGGCAGGAGAATCACTTGAACCTGGGAGGCAGAGGTTGCAGTGAGCAGAGATCGCACCACTGCACTCCAGCCTGATGACAGAGTGAGATTCCATTAAAAAAAAAAAAAAAAATCATTAGCTACCACTGCCTACCTACAAGAATGAGAGAACTACTGTGTCATACAGACCCTTTCTTTGTACTTCTAACTCTCCTTTGAATAACTGAGTATTATTGACTGTACTTTTACTGTGGGAAACTAAATTAATTCCTACAGGCATTAAAGTTGTATTCTTTGTTTTTCTTTTCTTTTTCCTTTTATAGTGTCTAACAGATACAGTACCGTTACTTGGTCCATACATGCTTTTTTGATATGTGAGACAATGCTCAGAACTGTCACATTATCATATCTACGTGACAGATTTTCCTGGTAAATCCAATGTTGACGGAAACAATTGACACCCAACATCTAAAATATAAACCTCTCTTCAGATTATTGACTTTTGACTCTGAGAAGAACAGCTTTCAATAGCCCTGACAATCACAACCTTGCTTTCTAAAAAGTATGTGTTTAAACGCCAGAGTGTGCGCCTCTGGAGATTTGGGAGGTTTACCTGATGTTGATGTTTAGTGTGGACAGAGAAGGTTGTGTGTTTCATGGTTCACAATGGACTTTTCCTGCTGTTACCTGGGCAAAATCAATCAAAAACAATCACAGAATATTTTGTCTAACTGATGACTCTATTATTAGGTTTTCCTGTATTACTTTACAGTGTTTCAGAGACTCATTATCATGTCATCTAAAAACATATGGTGAGTTTAACAACACTGTTTGTTATTCCCAAGGCATTATGATTCATCTAGAGACAGCGAACAGATTCACAGAGAGAGAGGTATCATATCAGTAATCTCTGAATCAGAGTCAATACAAGTGTCAACGGGTGCAAGACTGACACTTTTTCCTTAATTATTGTTTATATGTACTCAAATTACTAAATCATTCAAAACATGCATCCTTGGTCTGGGTTGGTCTCAATCACTTAGCAGTTTAAAACTTTCTAGAACACAAAAACAGGCTGAACTGGGGTGGTGGACAACTCCTATAATCGGAGCACTTTGGGAGGCCAAGGTGGGTGGATCCCTTGAGTCCAGGAGTTCCAGACCAGCCTGGCCAACATGGTAAAACCCGTCTCTACTAAAAATACAAAAATTAGTTGGGCGTGGTGACACGTGCCTATAACCTAGGCTACTTGGGAGGCTGAGGCAGAAGAATCGCTTGAACCTGGGAGGCAAAGGTTGCAGTGAGCCAAGATCGCACCACTGCACTCCAGCCTGGGCAACAGAATGAGACCCTTGTCTCAAAATAATAATAAAGCTAGTTTTTTAAAAGGCTAATAATGTCTAAAAGCAATATGTTTCATATAAATACAAATATGATCCAGTTCAATATACATTTTTAGTGTCCCATTAAAAATATTTCCAGGTGTACATGTTAATATGTAAATATAAAATTAAAAATGAATTTTCAGTATATCAAATCATTAAAAAAAAAAAATGGAGTTTCACTCTGTTGCCCAGGCTGGAGTGCAGTGGCATGATCTTAGCTCACTGCAACCTCTGACTCCTGGGTTCCCGCAATTCTCCTGCCTCAGCCTCCTGAGTAGCTAGGATTACAGGTGCACATCACCACAGTCAGCTAATTTTTTGAATTTTTAGTACAGATGGGGTTTCACCATGTTGGCCAGGCTGGTCTCGAACTCCTGACCTCAGGAGATCCACCCACCTCGGCCTCCCAAAGTGCTGGGATTACAGGCAAGCACCACCACGCCCAGCTAATTTTTTGTATTTTTAGTAGAGACAGGGTTTCACCATTTTGGCCAGTCTAGTCTCAAACTCCTGACCTCAGGTGATCCACCTACCTCATTTTTCAAAGCTTATGTTCTTTACGTTCTGTGTTCAATTTTGGTTAAGTAGAATGTGAATGAATATTGTGTGTATTTAAATTAAGAGAATCCAACTATTAACAAGAAAAAATTTCTCGTCCCATTTATTTCTAAAATTTCTCTCCTTGGAGAATATTCCCCAAATGTGAAATGTTTAAATTCTGTCATCACAACAAAGCTGATCTTCCCAAATTTGTTATACACACACATATTTATTGAGCAATAAATTTTGCACATCTAGGTAAAAAGCCCAAAACAGCCTTTGGAATTCAAATTATCATTCTGTGTTCAGTAGCTGGATCTTCCAATATGTATATGGCATTCAGCAAAGTTATTTGACATTTCTGAGCTTCAGTTTCTTCATAAGCAATAATGAAATATTGATAGCCCTTCTATCCACATTTAACCACAGGACTCCATCAGGTTTAAGTGACAGATTCAGGTGCAACTTTATTTAGAATTCATGTTATATCCCAAGATCCATCCTCATCTCTGCTTCCTCTGGGTAAGCTCCATTTTCCTTCCTGGCTGCAAGAGAGTTTCCAGCTGTTTCTGGGATAACATTATTTCAGACTGACATTTATTGGGAAAAAATTGGGAAAAGAGGAAGAGTCTTGGTTCAGCATCCTATCCAAAATTATATTCCCTAGGCTATTATTTAGTCACAAGCTCATTTGCCACATGATTTATATAGCTAAATGATTAAGCTGATGTAAAGTCAACTCCGGAAGAACGACTTGGAGAAAGGGGCAGTCGTTTGAAGGAATATTGAAGGGTCATTAGAAGGAAAGGTATTAATAGATGCTGGAGAGAAAAACTAATCAAAGTTCACTGTAATTATTTAGACTGGTTCTTATGAGACTATATTACCTACATAAAGGTTAACTTTATGACTATATGCAATCCCAAAATAGTACAATTAATTATTAACAATATTTTACACTATTCATGGCTTTTCAAATCACTTTATATCTTTTATCTTATTCAATGCTGTCAACCCAAAGGTCTTTTTGAGTTGTGTTTGAAGGTTGGTTGTTTCTAAACATTTCCTCCTCAGGAAAGCTCTATTGCCAGCCCAATGAAGCTAATTGGCTTGGCAGTAGAGCCTAGACTTACACTTTGTCTTGCAACCCTGTTAGACCACAGATGCCCAGTCAGGCCTCCTATGGATGTGATCACCTTTCCTTTGTCCCAGCAATTAATAAAGCATTTTCTACTTGTTGCACATGTGTAAAGTCAAAAATGGATCAAAGAAACAAAGTGACATTTTATTTCTTTCAAGATCAATACTGTTCATCTTCTCAATTTAGTAATTGTTTCCTGTTATATAATCTGTAAGTTACATTTAACTTGTGCTTACTGCTCTTCCGGGACAGAAGCCAGTTGTGAGGCCAAGAAAAGGCCTCCATTTGCTAAGCCCTATTTGATGGTGTTTGACAGAACTGAAGTCCAGGACAGTTACACATGAGAAGATATGAAATGAAATTGTAGAAGCAGTAAATGAGCATGAATAAGCATGAGTAACAGTAAAATTAAAGATGAAAAGTCTCAAGTATTTACAAAATATGTTTAATCAATATCCAGGAGGAATCCCATGAAATCTGAATCCCATGAAATACCCTTAGTCAAGGTACCTGGCTAAAGAAATATCTACCTAGGCTTGCCCTCACAAAATCAAAAATGACTTACAGCAGATAAAAAGTCACTTGACACTTTTGCCACCTAACTCAGAGATTTAATAGCAGTCTGCATCAGAACACAGACTAACCATCTGTGCTGTCTTCTTATACATAGCATTGATGTGGCTTTAAGCACTGGTACTCATTCCTACCCAGTCTTTATGTTTCTTTTTTTTTTTTCTTTTGAGACAGAGTCTCGCTCTGTTGCCAGGCTAGAGTATAGTGGCGCAATCTTGGCTCACTGCAACCTCCACCTCCCGGGTTCAAGTGATTCTCCTGCCTCAACCTCCCGTGTAGCTGGGACTACAGGCCCACGCCACCACGCCCAGCTAATTTTTGTATTTTTAGTAGAGACAGGGTTTCACCATGTTGGCCAGGATAATCTCGATCTCTTGACCCTTGTGATCTGCCTGCCTCGGCCTCCAAAAGTGCTGGGATTACAGACCTGAGCAGTCGCACCCAGCCTATGCTTCCTATTTATTTATTTATTTATTTATTTATTTATTTATTTATATTTTTTAGACAGTGTTTCACTCTTGTTGCCCAGGTTGGAGTGCAATGGCATGATCTCAGCTCACCACAACCTCCGCCTCCCGGATTCAGGCGATTCTCCTGCCTCAGTCTCCTGAGTAGCTGGGATTACAGGCATGCACCACCAGAGCCAGTTACTTTCATATTTTTAGTAGAGTTGGGGTTTCTCCATGTTGGTCAGGCTGGTCTTGAGCTCCCGACCTCGGGTGATCCACCCACCTCCGCCTCCCAAAGTGCTGGGATTACAAGCATGATATGCTTCCCTATTAAAATACAATAACCAGGACAGAAAGCATCCCCAGGGGCATGTGGGAGGATGAGTAAGTACTGATTATAGCTGGTTGCTTCTGGGGCACTTTAGGTCCAACAATTAAAGCAATCAAGGGGAGTAAGAGACAGGAAGATTCTAGTTAACAGTGTATGCTCCTGGCATTCTACTGATTGGAGGACCAGGGAGTAATGATAGGAGAAATCCCAGTTATAGGACAGTAGACCTATAGAAGACACTGGAAGCTAGCATATGAAATTGCTCTCTCATTGAACTTCTTTTATCCAGATACAGCCTCAACCTGTCTGATCTCATCTATGGCTATGGCTATAGGGATACTTTCCATATGCCTGCTATGGATGTTTGTTGTTGCTGGTGACTCCCAACTTTGCATTTCTTGCACTAGCCTCTGGTATGAATTCCAGACTCTTATATCTGGCTGATTCCTTAACATTTCTACTTGAAGATATAATAAGCATTTCTACCCTTACATATACAAGGGCAAGTATTCCCTTTTTCTCTTTGGTAATTGTTTGCCCTAAAATATGCTTTGTCTGATATTAAGAAAATGATACTTGGTTAGTATTTGTTGTACATCTATTTTCTAACATTTTATGTTTTTATTATAACACACATGCAGAAAAACGCCAATAAACATATATCTCAGTGAGTTATTACACAGTAAATACTCATATATCCACCAGGCAGGTCAAAAGATGGGATATTGCCTGTACTCAAGAAGCTATCCTTGATACTCATCTTAATCACTACTCTCTTCATCTTCTCTAAAGTTAGGCACTGCCTTGACTTCTAACACTCCAGTTTAGTTTTCTGGCTCTTAAGTTTGATATAAATGGAATCATGCACATGTTGTTTTTTAATCTGTCATCTTTGCTTAGCATTGTTTGTGTAATTCATCCGTGTTATTACATATAGTTATATTTCAGTTATTTTCCTTGCAGCATACTTTGAAATACAAAGGAATATTGTATGAATACACAGTCCCTCCTTATCCATAGGGTATATACGTCAAGACCCTCAGCGGATGCCAGAAACCTCAGATAGTGCCAAACCCTATGTATACGATGCTTATTTCCTATACATAATACGTGATAAAGTTTAATTTATGAATTAGTCACAGTAAGAGATTAACAACAACTGGTATTTAAATAGAAAAAGTTTAACAATACACTGTAAAAAAAAGTTGAAAGTGTTTTCTTGCTCTTTCTTTCAAAATATCTTGTACTATAGAAAGCAAAATGCCAGTTAAAAGCAGACTACTTTACTGTTTATCCATTTTAGTATAGAGGGACATCTGGGTTTTCTCCAGCTTTTGTTTATTGCAAATATAGCTGAACATCTTTATGCACTTTCCTGTGAATATTCTTGTACATGTCTGTTGAGCACATGTGAATGTATTTCAGTTAGACACGTACTGGGTCATAGGATACATATTTGTTAAACTTCAGAAGATAACGCAAAACTTTAAAAACGGACTCTATCAATATACAATGCTACCAAGAATATGTAAGTTCCAGGTGTCTCACACCCTCTCCAACGCTAGGACTTGTCAGTGGGTGTGGAGTGAAATTTTATTGTGATTTTAGATTGCAAGTTCCTGATTGCAAATGAGGTTAAGCACATTTGAATATGTTTATTAGATATTTGAATATCCTTTTTCATGAGGTGACTCAAGTCACTTGCTCTTTTATCTTTTGTATTTATGTCATTTTTGTAGTAACATACAGGCATGGGTTATATATTATAGATCTCTTCTCCCACTCTGTAGCTTGTTTTTTACTTTCTTGATGGTATCTTTTGATAAATAAGTTTTCAATTTCATGTACTTCAATTTGTCAATTTTTGTTTGTAGTTAGTGCTTACCATTTAGCCACTGTTTGCCTACTCTTTAAGATGGTAAAATTTGGAAGCATATTGTCATGCCTTTCGAACTTAGACTTATAATCTACTTGGAATTTACTATCATGTATGGAGTGACATAAGTGTCAAATTTTATTTTGTAGTTCCATATGATGCTATAATTGAACCAACACCTTTTACTAAAATAACTTCATTTTCCTCACTTCTCTGTAAGGCCATCTTTTCCATAAATCAACTGTTCATATAGATGTAACTCTCTCTGAACTTTCTGGTAATGTTCCATTTGTCTATATAATAATTAAGCAAATACCAAACTTTATAATTAGTCTTGATATCCAAGAGAGCTATTCCTCCCGCAAGGCTGTCTTGGCTATTACTAACTCTTTTTGTTCCCATATAAATTTTAGAATTAACTTGTAAGGCTTCTCTGTCTGTCTATCTCTCTCTCTCTCTCTCTCTCTCTCTCACACACACACACACACACACACACACACACACACACACACATCCCTCTGTTGGGATTCTGCTTGGGATTTTACTGTATTGATAACTCAAATTAGTGTAATTGAGATATTTTCAACACTGAATCTTTGTAAAATTCATAAACAAGGTACTTCATTCTGTTTTTGTTTAATCTCATTCAAAACGTACTGTATACATCATTTGTTAGATATTATTTATGTAGTTGATATCCCTGATGATATTTAAAATTTTTAAATTTCATTTTCTAATATATATTTCTGGTGTTGAGAAATATAATATAGTTGATATGTTCTGTGTGTGTACCTCACTTTGTAATCAGTAATCTTAACCTCAATTCATTAATTCTAATAGTTTACCTACTTAAAAAAATTGTATATAGGCAAATACTATAAGACATCTTATCAGGGTTCATATTCACATACTTGGCAAAGTGTGTGTGTGTGTGTGTGTGTGGTGTGTGTTATTATGGGATAAGATAACTATTTTTTAAATGCACTGAAATGCACTGGGGCTTTTTCAGTTTTAGCACCAGGATCCAGGATGCTTATTGACCTTACCCAAATGAAATAAGTTTCTAATTTTCTTTTCTTTTTCTTTTTTTTTTTTTTTTTTTGAGATGGCATTTCACTCTTGTTGCCCAGGCTGGAGTGCAGTGGCACAATCTCAGCTCACTGCAACCTCCACCTTCTGGTTTCCAGCAATTCTCCTGGCTCAGCCTCCTGAGTAGCTGGGACTATAGGCACCCACCACCACGCCTAGCTAATTTTTGTATTTTTAGTAGAGATGGGGTTTCACCATGTTGGCCAGGCTGGTCTTGAACTCCTGACTTCGTGATCCACCCACCTCGGCCTCCCAAAGTGCTGGGATTACAGGTGTGAGCCACCGTGCCCGGCCTCTTTTTAAAAATTTATCCTTAAGTTCTGGGATACATGTGTAGAGCAGGCAGGTTTGTTACATAGGAATACATGTGCCATGGAGGTTGGATGCACCCATCAACTGGTCATCTACATTAAGTATTTCTCCTAATGCTATGCCTCCCCAAACACCCAACCCCCGACAGGCCCCATGGTGTGATATTTGCCTACAGTGCCCATATGTTCTCACTGTTCAACTCCCACTTATGAGTGAGAACAAGTGGTGTTTGGTTTTCTGTTCCTGTGTTAGTTTGCTGAGGATGATGGTTTCCAGCTTCATTCATGTCCCTGCAAAGGACATGGACTCATTCTTTTTATGGCTGCATAGTATTCCGTGGTGTGTATGTGCCACGTTTTCTTTATCCAGTCTATCACTGATGGGCATTTGAGTTGGTTCCAAGTCTTTGCTATTGTAAATAGTGCTACGATAAACATACGTGTGCATGTGTCTTTATAGTAGAATGATTTATAATCTTTTGGGTATATACCCAGTAATGGGATGCTGGTTCTAGATCCTTGAGAAATTGCTGCATTATCTTCCACAATGGTTGAACTAATGTACACTCCCACCAACAGTGTAAAAGCGTTCCTATTTCTCCGCATCCTCACCAGCATCTGTTGCTTCCTGACTTTTTAATAATTGCCATTCTAACTGGCATGAGGTAGTATCTCATTGTGGTTTTGATTTGCATTTCTCTAATGACCAGTGATGACGAGCTTTTTTTCATATGTTCGTTGGCCACATAAATGTCTTCTTTTGAAACGTGTTCTTATCCTTCATCCACTTTTAGATGGGGAATTTTTTTTTTCTGGTAAATTTGTTTAAGTTCCTTCTAGATTCTGGATATTAGACCTTTGTCAGATGGAGAGACTGCAAAAATTTTCTACCATTCTATAGGTTGCCTGTTCACTCTGATGATAATTTATTTTGCTGAGCAGAAGCTCTTTAGTTTAATTAGATGCTATTTGTCAATTTTAGCTTTTGTTGCAATTGCTCTTGGTGTTTTAGTCATGAAGTCTTTGCCCATGCCTATGTCCCGAATGGTATTGCCTAGGTTTTCTTCTAGGGTTTTTATGGTTTTAGGTTTTAGGTTTAAGTCTTTAATCCAACTTGAGTTAATTTTTGTGTAAGGTGGAAGAAAGGGGTCCAGTTACTGTTTTCTGTGTACGGCTAGCCAGTTTTCCCAGCACCATTTTTAAAATAGGGAATGCTTTCCCCATTGTTTGTTTTTGTCAGGTTTGTCAAAGATTGGATGGTTTAGATGTGTGGTGTTATTTCTGAGGGCTCTGTTCTGTCCATTGATCTATGTATCTTTTTTGATACCAGTACCATGCTGTTTTGGTTACTGTAGCCTTGTAGTATAGTTTGAAGTCAAGTAGCATGATGCCTCCAGCTTTGTTCTTCTTGCTAGAATTGTCTTGGCTATACAGGCTCTTTTTTGGTTCCATATGAAATTTAAAGTAGCTTTTTCTAGTTCTGTGAAGAAAGTCAGTGGTAGCTTAATGGGGATAGCATACAATGTATAAATTACTTTGGGCAGTATGGTCATTTTCACAATATTGATTCTTCCTATCCATGAGCATGCCATTCATTTCCATTTGCTTGGGTCCTCTTTTATTTCCTTGAGCAGTGGTTTGTAGTTTTCCTTGAAGAGGTTTTTCACATCCCTTGTAAGTTGTATTCCTAGGTATTTAATTTTCCTTGTAGTAATTGTGAATGGGAGTTCACTCATGATTTGGCTCTCTGCTTGTCTGTTATTGGTGTGTAGGAATGCTTGTGATTTTTACATATTGATATTGTACCTGAGACTTTGCTGAAGTTGCCTATCAGCTTAAAGAGATTTTGGGCTGAGACGATGAGGTTTTGTAAATGTACAATCATGTTGTCTGCAAACAGAGACAATTTGACTTCCTCTCTTCCTATTTGAATATCCTTTATTTCTTTCTCTTGCCTGGTTGCTCTGGCCAGAACTTCCAATACTATGTTGAATAGGAGTGGTGAGAGAGGGCATCCTTGTCTTGTGCCAGTTTTCAAAGGGAATGCTTCCAGCTTTGGCCCATTCAGTATGATATTGGCCATGGGTTTATCATAAATACCTCTTATTATTTAGAGATATGTTCCATCAATACCTAGTTTATTGAAAGCTTTTAGCATGAAGGGGTGTGGAATTTTATCAAAGGCCTTTTCTGCATCTATTGGATGATCATGTGGTCTTTGTCTTTATGGTAGAATTTGTTTATGTTGGTTCTGTTTATGTGATGAATTACATTTGTTGATTTGCGTATGTTGAACCAGCCTTTAATCCCAGGGATGAAGCTGACTTGATTGTGGTGGATAAGCTTTTTGATGTGTTACTGGATTCAGTTTGCCAGTATTTTATTGAGGATTTTCAGGTCAATGTTCATCAGGGATATTAGCCTAAAATTTTCTTTTTTTGTTATATCTCTGCCAGGTTTTGGTATCAGGATGATGCTGACGACTTAATATGAGTCAGGGAGTATTCCTTCTTTTTCTATTGCTTGGAATAGTTTCAGAAGGAATGGTACCAGCTCTTCTTTGTACCTCAGGTAGAATAAAACTGTGAATCTGTCTGATCCTTGGCTTTTTGTGGTTGGTAGGCTATTAATTACTGCCTCATTTTCAGAACTCATTATTGGTCTATTCAGGGATTCAACTTCTTCCTGGTTTAGTTTTGGTAAGGGTGTATGTGTCCAGAAATTTATCCACTTCTTCTAGATTTTCTAGTTTATTTGCATAGAGGTGTTTATAGTATTCTCTGATGATAGTTTGTATTGCTGTGGAATCAGTGGTGATATCCCCTTTATCATTTTTTTATTTTTTCTATTTGATTCTTCTTTCTTTTCTTCTTTATTGCTCTGGCTAGTGGTCTATTTTGTTAATCTGTTCAAAACACCAGCTCGTAAATTCACTGATTTTTGAAGAGTTTTTCATGTCTTTGTCTCCTTCAGTTCTGCCCTGATCTTAGTTATTTCTTATCTTCTGCTAGTTTTTGAATTTGTTTGTTCTTGCTTTTCTAGTTCTTTTAATTGGATGTTAGGATATCAGTTTTAGATCTTTCCCACTTTCTAATGTGGACATTTAGCGCTATAAATTTCTCTCTGTACATTGTTTTAGTGAGTCCCAGAGATTCTGGTACATTGTGTCTTTGTTCTCATTGGTTTCAAATAACTGCATTATTGCTGCCATAATTTTGTTATTTGCCCAGTAGTCATTCAGGAGAAGGTTCTTCAGTTTTCATGTGGTTGTGTGGTTTTGAGTGAGTTTCTTTATCCTGAGTTTTAATTTGCACTGTGGTCTGAGAGGCTGTTTGTTATGATTTCTGTACTTTCGCATTTGCTGAGGAGTGTTTTACTTCCAATCATGTGGTCAGTTTTAGAATAAGTGCTATGTGTTGCTGAGAAGAATGCATATTCTGTTGATTTGGGGTGGTGAGTCCTGTAGATGTCTCTTAGGTCCACTTGGTCCAGAGCTGAGTTCAAGTCCTGAATATCCTTGTTAATTTTCTGTCTCGTTGATCTGTCTAATATTGACAGTGGGGTGTTAAATTCTCCCACTATTATTGTGTGGGAGTCTAAGTCTCTGTGCAGGTCTCTAAGAACTCGTTTTATGAATATGGGTGCTCCTGTATTGAGTACATATATATTTAGGATAGTTAGCTCTTCTTGTTACATTGATTCCTTTACCATTATGTAATGCCCTTCCTTGTCCTTTTTGCTCTTTGTTGGTTTAAAGTCTGTTTTGTCAGAGACTAGGATTGCAACCTCTGCTTTTCTTCGCTTTCCATTTGCTTGGTAAATACTCCTCCATTCCTTTATTTTGAGCCTGTATGTGTCTTTGCTTGTGAGATGGGTCTCCTGAATACAGCAAACTGATGGGTCTTCATTCTTTATCCAATTTGCCAGTCTGTGTCTTTTAATTGGGGCATTTGGCCCATTTACATTTAAGGATAATGTTGTTATGTGTGAATTTGATCCTGTCATCATGATGCTAGCTGATTATTTTGCCCATTAGTTGATGCAGTTTCTTCATAGTGTCGTTGGTCTTTACATTTTGGTATGTTTTTGCTGTGGCTGGTATTGGTTTTTCCTTTCCATATTTAGTGCTTCCTTCAGGAGCTCTTGTAAGGCAGGCCTGGTGGTGACAAAATCCCCCAGCATTTGCTTGTCTGTAAAGGATTTTATTTATCCTTCACTTATGAAATTTAGTTTGGCTGGATATGAAATTCTGGGTTGAAAAGTCGTTTCTTTAAGCATGTTAAATATTGGTCCCCACTCTCTTCTGGCTTGTAAGGTTTCTGCAGAAAGATCTGCTGTTAGTCTAATGGGTTTCCCTTTGTAGGTAACTTGATCTTTCTCTCTGGCTGCCCTCAACATTTTTTCCTTCATTTCAACCTTGGTGAATTTGATGATTATGCATCTTGGGGTTGCTCTTCTCAAGGAGTATCTTAATGGTGTTCTTTGTATTTCCTAAATTTAAATGTTGGCCTGTCTTGCTAGGTTGAGAAAGTTCTCCTGGATAATATCCTGAAAACCCAACTTGGTTTCATTCTCCCCATCACTTTCAGGTACAACAATCAAACGCAGTTTTGGTCTTTTCACATAGTCCCATATTTCTTAGAGGCTTTATTCATTCCTTTTCATTCTCTTTTCTCTAATCTTATCTTCATGCCTTATTTCAGTAAGTTGATCTTCAATCTCTGATATCCTTTCTTCTGCTTGATTGATTCAGCTATTGATACTTGTGTATGCTTCACGAAGTTTCATGCTGTGTTTTTTAGCTCCATCAGGTCATTTATATTCTTCTCTAAACTGGTTATTTTAGTGAGCAATTCCTCTAACCTTTTTTCAAGGTTCTTAGCTTCCTTGCATTGTGTTAGAACATGCTCCTTTAGCTCAGAGGAATTTGTTATTACCCACCTTCTGAAGCCTGCTTCTGTCATTTTGTCAAACTCATTCTCTGTCCAGTGTTGTACTCTTGCTGGAGAGGAGTTGTGATCATTTGGAGAAGAGGTATTCTAGTTTGTGGAATTTTCAACATTTTTGCTCTGGTTTTTCTTCATCTTTGTGGATTTATGTACCTTTGATCTTTGAGGCTGACGAGCTTTGGATGGTGTTCTGTGTGGGGATCCTTTTTGTTGATGTTGATGTTATTGCTTTCTGTTTGTTAGTTTTTCTTCTGACAGTCAGGCCCCTCTTATTCAGGTCTGTTGCAGTTTACTGGAGGTCCACTCCAGACCCTGTTTGCCTGGGTATCACCAGTGGAGGCTGCAGAACAGCAAAGATTTCTGCCTGCTTCTTCCTCTGGAAGCTTCAGTCCCAGAGGGGCACTCAACTGTTGCCAGCCAGAGCTCTCCTGTATGAGGTGTCTGTTGACCTCTGCTAGAAGGTCTCCCCAAGTCAGGAGGCACAAGGGTCAGGGACCAACTTGAGGAGGCAGTCTGTCCCTTAGCAGAGCTCAAGTGCTGTGTTGGGAGGACCCTCCTTGTCAGGATCCTCTGCTGTCTTCAGAGTTGGCAAGCAGGAACGTTTAAGTCTGCTGAAGCTGCGCCCACAGCCGCCCCTTCCCACAGGTGCTCTGTCCCAGGGAGTTGGGAGTTTTATCTATAAGCCCCTGACTGGGGCTTCTGCCTTTCTTTCAGAGATGCCCTGCCCCGTGAAGAGGAATCTAGAGAGGCAGTCTTGCCACAGCTGCTTTGCCTCACTGTGTTGAGTTCCACCCAGTCCTTATTACTGTGAGGGGAAAACCACCTATTCAAGCCTCAGTAATGGTGGACACCCCTCCCCGCACCAAGCTTGATAGTTCCAGATTGACTTCAGGTTGACTTCAGACTGCTGTGCTGGCAGCTAGAATTTCCAGCCAGTTGTTCTTAGCTTCCTCTGTGGGAGCAGGACGTACTGAGTGAGACCACTTGGCTCCCTGGCTCCAGTCCCCTTTCCAGGGGAGTGGACGGTTTTGTCTCCCCTGGGTTACAAATGCCACTGGGGTATGGGGGGACAAAAAAAAACCAAAAAACAAAAAAACTCCTGCAGCTAGATCAGTGTCTGCCAAATAGCTGCCCAGTTTTGTGCTTGAAAGCCAGGACCCTGGTGGTTTAGGCACACGAGGGAGTCTCCTGGTCTGCAGATTGCAAAAACCATGGACAAAGAACAGTATCTGGGCTGGATAGCACAGTCCCTCATGGCACAGTCCCTCACTGCTTACCTTGGCTGGGAAAGGGGGGCTCTCACTCCTTGCACTTCCCAGGTGAGGCGATGCCCCTCCTTACTTCCGGTTGCCCTCCATGGGCTGCACCCATTGCCTTACCAGTCCCATTGAGATGAACAGGGTACCTCAGTTGGAAATGCAGAAATCACCCACCTTCTGCATTGGTCTTGCTGGGAGACGCAGACCGGAGCTGTTCCTATTTAGCCATTTTGCCAGAACTCATCTGTGAAATTTTAATACTTAGAAAGAAAAAGAGTTTGCTTTTGTGGGATCAGATAGCTTACACTCATATGAAAAGTGGCATACATTTCAAACAACAATAAATTTCATTTAAGTATTTCCCACATGATCAAAAAAAAAAAAAAAAAAAAAAAAAACAGCTAATAAGAGGGAAATTCGATGATTAGAATAATCAGGACATATTTATAGTAGAACTCAGAACTACTTGTAAATCAATAAGCATGGGTTATTAATTAATTAATTTTTTGCTCTTCCAACTCCTCCCTTCAGCTGTTCAGACAGCATATTATATGACTATATTATATTACTAAATATATTAGTATGTTCTATGAATCCCTACAAGCTCTCAGGAAAAATATGTGAATAATACAACAGAGGGAGAGAATTTGGTTAATGGAATATTGGGCTATTTTGATGTCCTTTTGACATCACTTTACCTAAAAGTCATGCATGCTTTTCTTTTCTCTGTGTACCTGTGTGTCAAACCTTCCTCTCCTTTCCGTGTAATGATGCCAGTCACTGGATATAGGAGCCACCCTAAATCCAGGATGACCTCTAAATCCAGAATGATCTCATTTTCAGATCTTTAACTCAATTAAATCTACAAAAAAAGCACCAAAAATTTAAATTAAAGTTACAAAATACTATTAGATTCGTAGACAAGTAATTGTGGTTTTGCCATTGAAAATAATGGCAAAAACCCAATTACTTGTGCACCAACCTAATGAGAAACTGTCAGAAAATTTCCATAACCTCCAAATGACGATAATTTTAAAAATCTTGTCCCAGCAATGCTATCTCATTGCTAATGTAATGTGGTAGCCACCTCCATGAAAAATCAAAATGGAGTTCAGAGAAAGCTTTCAATGGTATTGAGAATCTCCATCTTACGTCATTGCTACTGGACACTCCGTTATTATTCCAAGTAGGCTATGAACAGATAAGGGCAAAGAGACATTAACTTTCCCATGCTTAACCTTATTTGTAGAGATTAAACTCCAGGTCAAGATTTGCAAGCACAATATGTAATTAAGATATCCAAACTTAATTGGCTAGTAAGAAAAGATCTTCACAAAAATATTTTGTAGATGCCTGATGATTGGAAGCCATTCTTCTTTGAAAAGCTCTCTAGTAGGAAAAAAGGAGAAGTTAAATCTAAGTTCACTTCCCAAGTTCACTGCTACATTTATTTATAATTACGTTTTATATTCGACTTTCATACATTTGAGTTAACCTGTTGAACATTCATATAAACTGTTGTCAGTTTCTGGTATAGTAGTACAATTCAAAACATGACAGTGACAACTAAGGGTTAAGAATGTATAGAGATAAGGCACAAAATAAAAGATAGATGTATAATAATTGCACTAATTATATATATATATTATGTATGTTCCAAATTCTGACATATTTGTAAATATTATAACTACCTTAATGTATCAGAAGAGAAATATTCAAGAATTCAAGATAAATTAAGGAATTCATGAGTTTAATCTTAAAAAGTATCTTGAAAGATGTTGCCATTGCATTGCATTAGGAGTCTCTCTCAGCCTACTCTGGCTTGGGAGTCTGCCTGATTTATAAAAAAAAGAATTGCATTTCTTGTTTCTCTCATTTGATAGAATATTTTGAATTTGTCCATATGGTATATGAAATATGTATGTGAACTACCTCTTGAAAAAATTACAGTTCACAAAACTGTGAAGATATTTGAAGTAATTTCCAAAAGGCCACAAAGTGTTGTCATAAGATCAACAAATTAAAAGGAATTTAAGTAGATTGGAAATATCAACAGGAAATTTAATGGCCACTACTATTGGTAACAACTTATTAATGTATAGTGGGGAATTTAAAATTACTATGAGAATGTGAACCTTGATACACTTTACTAAATAATTATAGTAGCAAAAAGTATGAATATGGATTATGAAAAAGAAGAGAGAAGATATACTCACCAAGCAAATTTTCACAGCAGCCAAATTTGCAGCCATGTGGGATAGAATAGCAGAAAATTTGGTCTGAGTTCACATGACTTTCAGAAGCAAATTCATTTGAAAGTGAGAAAAATGCTATTTTTCTGCACAGTTGTGTTTTGCATGTGGATTGCCCCACGGATCCCATTCACAAGTCTTTTGAACACTAAGTATTCTCTGTTTGAGAGTAGGGCCCGAGATCACCCTCATCAGCAAGTTGTTCAGAGAGAGAAAATCACGTTCCTACGAGTTTCCTGTCTTTCTGTCCACTGCCAGCAACAGGAATAGCTAAGAAATATTAAATTGTTTTGCATGGTAACAATTTTTTAAACAATAATAATGGTGACCAAGTGAGAGTGTAGGACTGGCTCATCAAGGGGACTTTGTTGGTCTGCTATCTCTTGCTCACTCAAGGAGAATACCGCTTTCTATTTTAGGAGCCCAGTAATTTTAATGGGGCACATGAGAGTCACATGGGAAATTTTCCAAAATGCAAGCACTCAACGCATACCTTTAGAGCATCAGATTCAATTGGTTTGTGTAAGGTTTGATCAATTAAAAAAAATTAAACTTACTAGAACATGACGAGAGAGATTGCTGCTTACAAATCACTAGCCTAAAATACCTCGCTGTGCATTGTTACTTATTTTGTGTGTGTTTGTGTGTGTGCGTGTGTGTGTTCTCATACCTATGAATTGCTGTGTTTCCAGTCCTAAATTAACAGCTGGATATTTTAGATTCTATCTGATGAAGTATTTTCATATGGGTTTTTAAATGTCTTTTCATTTTCAGTAATTATCTCCTAAGTTCCTGGAAGCATGGACCTCAGTAATTTGGAATCTTTGACGGCTATTCATAGAGATCATCAAATAGCTATTCTAAAGCTTTGAAACATGTGCTTCCTAGAGCTCTAAGGGTCAACTTGACAGTTTTTCTTAGGGCAATGCTTCTCCTTTGTTCTTGTAGGGGTCACTTCAGTGAATTACCTTAGACATGCTTTGTGAGTCAATAAACTGTTAATATCTTATCCATTGTCTTGTGGTAACTTCAGACATAAGTGAAGTAGTTCAGAGGCACAGGCTTTAGCTTAAGAGTGCTCCACTTTGAAAGTATGCAAAAGATGACCCTTTTGAGGCTATTTTACAGAAACAAATTTGAGGTGGTTGTTTCTGTTGTTATAAAATGTATTTATTTCAAAGAAATTAACAGTACAGTTTATGCTCCAAGAGGTAATGTTTCGGGAAGATGTGGTATGAGGGAGGTGGGCATTAAGGAAAAGAAGGAAGAATGAACACTTGACTGGGAACAGAATTATAAGCACCTCAGTTTTAAGTGCAGAGAAGTTCTGGAAGCTGATTTCTAAAACCTATGCAAACATACCTGATTTGTCCATAGGTTGGTGCCGTTACTGAGGTTTGTCTCAGGGATTATGATGCCAATTCAAACCTTGAAATATGAGACTATAACCCCTACTATATAGTTTTGTAATTCCAGCACTTTGGGAGGCTGGGGCAAGTGGATCACCTGAGGTTAGGAGTTTGAGACTAGTCTGGCCAACATAGTGAAACCCTGTCTCTACTAAAAATACAAAAATAAATTAGCCTGGCGTGGTGGTGCATACCTTTAGTCCCAGCTACTCGAGAGGCTGAGGCAGGAGAATCACTTGAACCCAGGAGGCAGAGGTTGCAGTGAGCCAAGATTGCACCACTGCACTCCAGCCTGGGCAATAGAGCAAGACTCTGTCTCAATAAATAAATAAATAAATAAATAAATCCAAAAAATAAACTATACAGCAACCAAAAATGTATAGTTCTTCACTACATGACAATTATATTTATTCACTACTTAAATTGTTTTATTTGCTATGGAGGGTAACAGAGTATTTATTTTAACTCTGTTGAAATCAGGATTCATATAGTCTAATCACTGATAATGTCTTGATCAAAAGCTTGCAACCACAAGTACGTTATCACATCCTTTCATTGCTTTCTTGTATTATTATCAAGGGCATACTTACTGCAAAGCAGTATTATAAAACTGTCCTTTACATACACCTTTCTTTTCATACTTCTAATAATTACTTCTACATTTTGCCCTTTTCTTTACATTCCTCATAATGAGAGAGCAAAAGAATCCTCTGGCAAACCCAGTTCCCTACTTAATGGTAGCAGTGAAAGGGAAAAGACCAAAACCTGGAAATAATAAAGCCAGAATTCTTTTTATTAGGTTACAAAAAAAGGCTAGTAGTACTCATACTTTATATGTGGAGATGATATGCCTTGTACCAAAATGTTTTTGTCTTGTTTTAGTTCAAGTCCTCATAATCTGGAAAGTATGGTAAGTAGTGGTTTGGGTGATGGGTATTGGAGTCGGATGAACTTACATGTCAATCTTGAATTTACTAACTGCTGTCTGCATGAGCTTGGATAAATTACCTCATCTTCCTAAACCAGAACCTCTACTGACAAGTGAAAATGATGCTTCACTTACCAAGATATTATGAAGTTTAACTGGGAAAATGCATAAAGAAATATAGCATTAAGTTTGCATATTGCAAACAGTAAATAATGGTTACTACACCCACAACTAATAATACTAATCATAAACAATGTCATCTGAACTATAGTTATGATTTCCTTAACTGTTTCTCTTTTATATTTTTTGTCTTTAGGCTTTCCTGGTTCTGTTTCTTATTACTGTCAAAATGATTTTTCTAAAAGTCCAAATAATTTGCTTGCTTAGATACTTTGAATATTTTCTGACCAATTCTATATTTTTGATGCTCAACTTTTTTCTTCCTATAAATATGTAAATATTGCCTGGAATACACACACACATGTACATTTATACACATCATAAAAATAAAAATATGTTGGAAATCATAACTGGGTTGCTCAAATATAGAACGGGCCTTGTGGTTTTCCAATTGTATTATTGCCTTCATATTCTGTAACTCTCTCTCCCTCTTCCCTTCTGTCCTCCCTCCCAACCCCATTGTCACCATTCTCTCTCTCAGATTCTTTCTATTATCCTCATTTTCTCCCTATGATAAAGCGTCCTTGTCATCAGGGTATATCAGGTTGGCTCCAATTTTAGTTATAGTCATTCCTGTGCTGATCACTGTGACTGGAGGAATGGTTTAGCCTGATTGGCTAGCGATAGTACAGATACACATGTAGCTAGCAAGGTACGGTACTGTGATCAGAAACTCCTCGGACAGTAGGAGGTCGGAAAAGGCAGGTCTCTCAAATAAAGGCATTTCCTTCTATCAGAAAAGGCTAGAAATGGGACGCATAGGAGGAAATCCAGCAAATTTGATTTGAGCATACAGTGAGTGATATTGTACATATGTTAGATATTTTTATTTATAATCCTCAATAGAGAGGCTGAAATGTCAGCTCTTTATTGCACAAAAGGTAATTGAATATGAATAAGAATGAAGATGATGAATCTTCTCTAATTTACTAAAAAGCAAAAACAAACAAAAACCATTAATTGTAGCACCACTCACATATTAGTGTGTCATGAGACTCCAATGTGTTTCATGGTTGAAAACTTCAGAGTTGGAGGATGATGTCCCAATCATGGCATACAGATTCCTGTAGGCAATGCTGCAGCCTTCTGTTTTGAACTGTTGTCCCGTTATTTCTCATCCTGCTTGTAACCTTCTCTCCTCCTAGCAGTTCATGTGACATTGTACTGTTGGGCCATACGTTGACTCATCATAACTCTTTGATTTGCACATGGAATTTATGTTCATTGTCATTGTTTCCTCATAACCTGACATAGGGATTGACCAACAGTAAGTTCTCCATTCATATGAGTTAAATTACTTTGATGACCAGGAAATAACTATGATTCAGTACATGGGATGTTAACAGATTGAATATTTGGCTGTCATGAATATAGGAGGCAAAAGGGATTCCTAGTAGAATGAGTAAAGTAAGGTGAGAATCCTACAGAATGGTCAGGCTACGGATTCATTATGCTACTCTTATAATTGTGCTAACAGAATGGTGTGTGGATGGGATCTAAAATGTAGATCTGGCCTTGGTCCAAATTCCCCTGAAATCTAGGGACTGTTGGCAACGACAGCTATTTGTTGCCTTTTTAGACTGAGCTGTAAAGGCTTGAATATAGAGACAAAAATGTAAATTCAGGAGTGTTTTAACACAATTCTTAGCTATATTTTGGTATGTTTCTTTCCATTGATCACATGTAAATAATCATATACAAAAATGCAAATATCATTTTGTCAATTTTCAATATTTTTGTCTTGCAATTAACAGAGAATAAAGTAAAGCTATTATGTTGATTTAATGCAGATTCGAGGCAATAGATTGAAAATATCACCTCTTCTTACAGAGGTATGGTGGAAGATTCAAGTATTCTTATTTTAATCTAGCAAGATAAATTTGCCTGTGTTAAAAGTTCAGTTATTTATTTTTAAAATATAAAGGTATGCATTCTCACTACTTTTAGCTTTTGCGCTAAATTAATTAATTACCCTGGAATGGACTGAAATTTTTATTTAAACCCAACTTAAGACTTGTATAATCTTCAAGGTTCTTAATTGAAAATTAATGGCTCTCTCTTAAAACCCGTGTAGTCGAAGCAGTAGCCATCTCAGTAGTGCATAATACTTATGGCATAATCTTCTCAACCCTTACATAGATGTTAGGATTAGAAATAGCTTTCCAGCTTTAAGGCTCTGGAAAGTCCAGGTCATGTGGTGTCATTTGGAAAATGAATACTAAGTTGGGATTCCTAAATTTTGATTTCAACTTCTGGTTCTGCCTTTATCTAGCTTTATGAACCAAGAGGAATGACTCAACTCCTCCATGGTGTTAATTTTTCCTCGGTAACATTTAACAAATAATCCAGTAGATATTATATATCATATATTGTATGTTTATATGCATCAAAGTTATATATAAATGTTGTTAAAGCGTTCCACAAGAATATTGATGGATGGATAGATGGCCTCAGTTCCATCTTCCTAGAAACAACAATTTTCAGCTCTTTTCAGTTATTTTACAGTTTATTGCCATTCCTCAAATGAAGTTATTCTGATAATGAATTTTCAATTTGAGGCATTGTCCATTATCATTCCTCTAGGTAGGATGAATATTTTGCTTTATTTCTTCTGCGACTTCTGCCACAACGCATTTACTCTTATCATCCTCTCCCGTTCTCCCAGTATATTCCCATCATAACTGTGGTTAGCTCAAATCCTTTTCCTTTCCTGTACAACATTTTGTTTAATAATTATGTTGATATGTTGTGGTTGTTGTTGTTGTTGTTTTTGGCTTTGTGTATTCATTTGCTAGGGCTGCCATAACAAAGTACCACAGACTCAGTGGCTTAAAAAACAGAATTTTATTTTCTCATCTCTGGGAACTAGAAGTTCAAAATCAAGGTGTCAGAAGGCTTAGTTTCTTTTCAAGCCTCTCCTTTTGGCTCCTTGTGTCTTTACATGGTGTTCCTTTTGTTCATGGCTGTGTTCAAATTTCCTCATCTTATAAGGACACCAGTCACACTGAATTGGGGCCAACCCTAATGAGTTCATTTTAACTTCATTACCTCTTTAAAGACCCTATCACCAAACACAGTCATTCTGAGGTACTGGGCATTAGGACTTCCACATTTGATTCAGTCCATAACACTTACTTTTTTATGTAATCCTTAGGAAATCCCAGGAGACTTGTCATGAATTATGCAAGTCTCCTCTCCAGACACTCAGGCACTTCAGCTATTCTGTCCATTTCATCTTCCTCCCAAAGCCTCTCAGAGAGTACACAGCTCTATGTAATCGGTACACAGCTGCCATGCTGGAATCCCTCCTGAGACCATCCTGGAGATTACCCTCACTTCTCTCCTGGGTTCAATGGCATATTTCCTACAGACTAGGATTTCTTTCTTGATTTGCTCCTTCAGAGGAGCATAACCTCCAATAACTTTCTTAAAACAGTGAGTAGATGGTAACTAAGAATTTTTTAGACCACAAGTCTGAAAATACTTTATTCAGCCTAGGAAGTGATTAAAAGTTTGGCTAAGTATAAAATTGTAGGTTGGAATCATTTTTCTTCAGAATGTTGAGGGCATTGCTCCATTGCCTGCTAGCTTTCAAGTGTTATTGAAGAGTATGAAGAAAATTGAATTTTTATATACATTTGACATGTTTTTAAATTTTCCCTCTCTCCGTTTCTGTCTCTAAAAGTTCTTTAAGAATTTTTTTTGAGGTCAGTTTTTTAAAAGTTTATGAGCAAGAGTCTCACTGAGGAACATACCAACAATTGCCTGCACTGATAATATTATATGATCATATTAAGGTTATTCTCATCAGTAAATTTGGGTTCCTCATATCAGTAGTTTCTTTAAGTCACTTGTTTTGTGCTAGTCAGAATCCCCAGGCAAATCTCTAAAAATCTGCTTTTCAGAAGAAGGACCAATTATTACGATTCTAGATTTACAGGAGGAAAAAAGCTATGGCCATTATCATTCACTATGTACATGGTCATTAATCCTGCTGTTTTCAGAAAGATTACAGCACTGTTTATTGAATTTTTTTTTTCTTTTGAGACAGGGTCTTGCTCTGTCACCTAGGCTGGAGTGCAGTGGCACCATCTCGGCTCACTGCAACCTCTCTCTCTCGGGCTCTGATGACCCTCCTGCCTCAGCCTCCTGAGTAGCTTGGATTACAGGCATGCGCCAACACGCCTGGCTAATTTTTGTATTTTTAGTAGAGATGGGATTTTCCTATGTTGGCCAGGCTGGTCTCGAACTCCTGACCTCAAGTGAGTCACCTGCCTCATCCTCCCAAAGTGCTGGGATTTCAGGTGTGAGCCACTGTGCCTGGCCTATTCTTAAATTTTTAAGGTTCCTGCACAGCAAAAGAAACAATCATCAAAGCAAATAGACAACCTACAGAATGAGAGAAACTTGCAAACTATGCATCGTGAAGTAACTCAGGAATGAAAAACAAAATACTGCATGTTCTCCTATGTGGGAGCTAAGCCATGGGTGTTTAAAAGAATACAGAGTGGTATAATGGACATTGAAGACTCTGAATGGGGGAAGGTGGGGAATTAAGGATGAAAAACTATCTATTGGATACAATGTATACTACTCAGGTGATGAGTACACTAAAATCCCAGATTTTACCACTATACGATTCATCCATGTAACCAGAAACCACTTATACTCCTAAAGCTATTGAAATTTACAACGTTTTAAAAAATTATTCTTAATTTTTAAATGTCTTTATTGTAGTAAAAATGTACATAACATAAAAATTTACCATTTAAATATTTTTAAGTGTACAATTCAGTGGCATTAACCACATTGTTGTACATACATTACCACTATCCATTTCTTGAACTTTATTTTACCAGACTGAAACTCTGTACCCATTAAACAATAAAATCCCAATTTCCTATTCCCACCAAGTCCCTGGAAGCCACCATTCTACTTTCTGTGTGATTTTGAATACTTTAGGTAAATCATGTAAGTGGAATCATGTCATATTTTTCTATTTATAACTGGCTTATTTCGATTAGCATAATGTCTTCAAGGTTCATCTATGTTTTAGCAACTGTTAGAATTTCCCATTGTGTGTATGTGTATACACACACACATACACACACCACATTTTGTTTAGCCATTCATCTACTGATGGACACATAAGTTGTTTCCATCTTTTGGTTATGGTGAATAATGTTGCTATAAATATGTATAAAAATACAAAAATCTATTCAAGTCACTCTTTTCAGTTCTTTTGGGTGTATATCCAGACATAGAATTACTGGATCACTTGGTAATTTATTTCCATTTTTATGAGGAAATACCATACTGTTTTCCATAGTGCCTATACAATTTTACCTTCTCCAACAACAATGACTAAGTGTTACAATTTCTCTACATCCTTGACCATATAATACTTTATGTATTTTTTTAATATTGTTAGTATGTGTGAAATAATATCTTATGGTAGTTTTACAATTCACATTTTGCTAATGATTAGAGACACTGAGCATCTTTTCCTGTGTTTATTGGCCATTTGTATATCTTCTTTGGAGAAGTGTCTGCCCAATTCCTGTGCCCATGTTTTAATTAGTTTGTGTTGTTGTTGAGTTGTAGGAGTTCTTTATATATTCTGGGTAGTAACCCCTTATCAGATGTATAATTTGCAAATATTTTCAAATTCCATGGTTACTTTTTCACTTTCTTCATAGTTTTCTTTGTTGCACAAAAGTTTTAAAATTTGATGTATTCCAATTTATTAATTTTTCCTTTGTCACCTATGTTTTTGGTGTCATATCCAAGAAATTGCTGCCAAGTCCAATGTCATGAAACTTTTCTCTATGATTCCTAAGAGTATGATAGTTTTACCTCCTACGTTTAGTTCTGTGATCCATTTTGAGTTAACTTTTGTAAATGGGGTAAGGTGAGGGTCCCATTTTATTATTTTACAAGTGAATATCCACTCTTCCTAGACCTATTTGTTTAAAAGACTCACCTTTCCCCCATTGAATGGTCTTGTACCCTTGTCAAAAATTATATGACCATATATAAAGGATTTATTTCTAAGCTCTCTAATTTATTTTATTGGTCAACATGTCTGTTTTTGTGTAAATACCATACTGTTTTGCTTACTGTAGTTTTGCAGTAAGTTTTGAAATCAGGAAGTGGGAAACCTACAACTTTCCCTTTTTTCCAGGACTGTTTTGGCTATGCAAGTTCCCTCGAGATTCTGTATATATCATAGTATCAATTCTTAATGCAAAAAAAAATGTTATTAGGGTTTTAGTAGGAATTGCAATAAATCTGTAGATAGTGTTGGGTAGTATTAATATCTTCAAAATATTGTTTTCCAATTATAAACAAAGATTTTTATTTGTTTCTTCAATATATTTCAGCAACATCTTGTAGTTTTCAGTGTATGAGTCTTTTGATCCCTTGGTTAGCTTTATTAATAAATATTCTAATTTTTAATGCTATTGTAAATGAAATTGTTATATTAATTGCCTTCTCAGAGTATTCTTGTTTCCTGTTGAGCAATTCACTGTTAGTGTATAGAAATGCACTGATTTGTGTTTATTAATTTCATCTTTTGTATTTTGTATGTTGAAGTTGTATTTGTGCAACTTGGCTAAATTTTTTATTAGTTCCAAAAGATATTATGCAAAATCTGTAGTATTTTCTACTTACAAGATTATGTTGTTCATGAACAGAGATAATTTTCCTTTTCCTTTACAATTTGGGTGTCTTGTGTTTGCTTTTATTTCCTAATTACTCTAAGATTTCCAGTACTATGTTGAATCAAAGTGTTAAAAGTGGGAATTCTTTTGTTGTTCCAGATATTTGAGGAAATACTTTCACTCTTTTGGCAGAGTATGTTGTTCCCTGTGGACTTTGCATAGATGGCATTTATTATATTGAAGTAGTTTCCTTGTATTCCTAGCTTGTTGAATACTTTTTATCATGAAAGGGTGTTGAATCTTGTTGAATGTTTTTTCTGCATCATTGGAGATGATTATATGGATTTTTTCCCTTCATTCTGTTAATCTGGTGCAGTACATTTGTTGATTTTTGTATGGTGATTCATTCTTATATTCCAGGAATAAATCTAATTTGGTCCTTTTAATCCTTTTAATATGTGGTTAAACTCGGTTGCTTAACTGCATATGTGAGGATGTTCATCTCACTATCATTAGTAATATTGTTTTGGAGGGTTTTTGTTTGTTTCTGATAGCTAGTTTGTCTGGACTTGATATGATGGTAATGCTGGCTTCAGTATCTAAGTTGGGAAATGTTCCCTTTAGTTTTTTAGAAGAGTTTGAGAAGAATTGTTGTTAATTATTTACATTGTAGGATTCACCAGTGAATCTATCTGGTACTGAGCTTTTCTTTGTCAGGAAGCATTTTATTACTGATTCAATGTCTATGCTAGTTTTCATTCTCTTCATATTTGTTATAGCTTCATGATTCAGTCTTAATAAGTTGTATTTCTAGGAAATTGTCCATTCTATTTAGATTATCCAATTTGTTGGTATGCAAATTTTCAAAATATTTAAAATCTTTTAATTTCCATAGAGTTAGTAGTAATGTCCCCCCTTTCATTTCTGATTTTTTTTTCTTTTTTTCTTAGTTCATATAGCTTAGATTTTGTCAAGTTTGTTACTCTTTCAAAGAACCAACTCTTGATTTTGCTGATTTTCTTCATTCATGATACTCTATTTTATTTATCTCTGCTGTCATCTTTATTATTTCCTTCCTTCTTCTAGCTTTGGGTTTAATTTGCTCTGCTTTTTCTAGTTCTTTAAGGTATAAAGGTAGGTTGTTAATTTGAAATTCATTTTAATTTAAGTATTTACAACTATAAATTGTCCCTCTCAGCACTGCTTTTTCTACATCCATAAGTTTTTTATGCCATGTGTTCATTTTTATTGTCTCAAGGCTTTTTCTAATTTATTTTCTGATTTCTTCTTTGGCCCATTGGTTGTTTAAGTCTGTTTGTTTTCCATCTACTTGTGGACTTTCTAGCTATACTTCTGTTGTCAATTTCTAGTTCTATTGTATTGTGATTGTAAAAGACACTTGGTATAATTTCAGTCTTTTCACATGTATTAAGACTGGTTGTGTAGCTTAACATATGGTCTACCCCAGAGGACATGCCATGTGCACTTAAGAAAAATATACACAGGCATAATTCATTTTCTGATGTTTCACTTTGTTGGGCTTCAAAAATACAGTGTTTTTTGCAGATGGAAAGTTTATGGTAATCCTATGTGGAGCAAAACTATTGGTGCCGTTTTTCTAACAGCATGTGCTTGCTTCATGTCTCTATGTCAAATTTTGGTAATTCTCACAGTATTTCATACTTTTTCATTATCATTATATGTGTTATGCTGATCTGTGATAGTGATCTTTATTGTTACTATTGTAGTTGTTTTGGGGTGCCATAAACCATGCCCATATAAGATGACAAACTTAATTGATAAATGTTATGTGTATTCTGACTGCTCCACTGACTAGCTGTCCTCATGTCTCTCTCCCTCTCCTTCAACCTTTCTGTTCCCTGAGATACAATAATATTACCCTGAGATACAATAATATTAAAACAATTAATAATGTTCTATTAGTCTCTAAGCATTCAAGTAAGGAGTCATGTGACTCTCACTTTAAATAAAAAGCTAGAAATAATGGAGCTTAGTGAGGAAGGAGTGCTGAAAGCTGAGATAGTCCAAAAGCTAGGCCTCTTGTTCTAAACAACCAAATTGTGAATGCAAAGAAAAAGTTCTTGAAGAAAATTATAAGTGCTGCTCTAGTGAACACACAAATGATAAGAAAGCAAAACAGCCTCATTGCTGATATGGAGAGTTTTAGTGATCTGGATAGAAGATCAAACCAGCTACAACATTCCCTTAAACCAAAGCTTAATCCAGAGAAAGACCCTAACTCTTTCTAATTCTGTAAAGACAGACAGAGGAGAGGAAGTGGCAGGAAAAAAAAGTTAAAGCTAACAGACATTGGTTCATGAGATTTAAAAAGAAGTTGTCCCCATAACATAAAAGTGAAGCAGCAAGTGCTGATGTAGAAGCTGTAGCAAGTTATCCAGAAGATCTAGCTAAGATCATTGATGAAGTGGCTTCACTGAATAACAGATTTTCAGTAAAGATGAAAACAGCCTTCTATTGGAAGAAGATACCATATAGGACTTCAGTAGCTAGAGAGGAGAAGTCAATACCTGGGTTCAAAGCTTCCAAAAACAAGATGACTCTTTTATTAGGGGCTAATGCAGCCGGTGACTTTAAGCTGAAACCAAGGTTCATTTTTCATTCTAAAAATCCTAGGGCCCTTAAGAATCATGCTAAATATATTGTGCCTGTGCTCTGTGAATGAAACACAAAAGCCTGGGTGACGGTACATCTATTTACAGTGTGGTTTACTGAATAGTTTAAGTCCACTGCTGAAACCTGCTCAGAAAAAGAAAAAAAAAAAAAGGGTATTTTAAAATATTACTGCTCATTGACATTGCAACTAGTCAACCAAGAGCTCTGGTAAAGATAAATAAGGAGGGCCGGGCGTGGTGGCTCACTCCTATAATCCCAGCCCTTTGGGAGGCTGAGGTGGGCAGATCACGAGGTCAGGAGTTCGAGAACAGCCTGGCCATTACGGTGAAACCCCGTCTCTACTAAAAAAATTAAAAAAAAAATTAGCCAGGTGTCGTGGTGCACGCTTGTAGTTCCAGCTACTTGGAGGCTGAGGCAGTAGAATCACTTGAACCCTGGAGGTGGAGGTTGCAGTGAGCCATGATTGTGCCATTGCACTCCAGCCTGGGAAACAGAGTGAGACTTCATTTCAAAAAAAAAAAAGAAAAGAACAAGGAGATTAATGTTGTTTTTTATGCATGCTAACACAGTATCTATTCACCCATGGATCAAGGAGTAATTCTGAGTTTCAAGTTTTATTATTTAAGACTTGTAATGTGTAAGGCTATAGTTGCCCTAGATAGTGATTCCTCTGATGGATGTGAGGAAAGTAAATTGAAAACCTTCTGGAAAGAGTTCACTATCCTGGATGCCATTAAGAACATTTGTGATTCATGGGAGGTGGTCAAAATATCAACATTACTGGGAGTTTGAAATAAAATGATTCCAGTCCTCATGGATGACTTTAAGGGATTGAAGATTTCAGTGGAGGAAGTAACTGCAGAAGTCAGGTAGAAATAGCAAGAGAACTGGCATTAGAAGTGGTACCTGAAAATGTGACTGAATTGCTACAATCTTAAAACTTGAACAAATGAGGAATTGCTTCTCATGGATGATCAAAGAACATTGGATTTTTGGATGGAATCTGCTCCTGGTGAAGATATTGTGAACACTGGCGACAAAGTATTTGAATACTACATAAACTTAGTTGATAAAGCAGTGGCACAGTGTGAGAGGATTCACCCTAATTTGGAAGAGGTTCTACTGTGGGTAAAATGCTATCAAATAGTATGGCATGCTACAGATAAATATTTTGTGAAAGAAAGTCCATCAATGGGGAAAGCCCTTATTTTCAGAAATTGCCACAAACATGTCAACCTTCAGCAACCAACATCCTGATCAGTCAGCAGCCATCGACATCAAGGCAAGACCCTCCACCAGGAAAAAGATTATGACTCACTGAAAGCACTTATGATCATTAATATTTTTAAGCAATAAAGTATTTTTAATTAAGTATGTACATTTTTAGACAAAATGCTATTGCATACTTAATAAGCAATAGTATAACATAAACAACATTTATTTGCACTGAAAAACAAGAAAAAATTGTGTGACTCACTTTATTGGGGAGGTCTGGAGCCAAACCCAACATCTCTCAGGTGTTCCTATATTCTTCTGTGGTTAGACTGTTCTCTATATGTGTTTTGGTCCAATTAACCTATAGTGTTTCATCTTATTCCCTCATTAATCTTCTAGCTGACTATACTATCTATTATTGAAAGTGGGATATTAAAACTCTATTATTGTAGAACTTTCTCTTCTTCCCTCAATTCTGTCAATGTGTGTTTCATATATTTAGGAGGTTGCATGTTGAGTGTATATATTTTATAATTCTTATATCTTCTTGGCAAATTGACCCTTATATAATATCCTTTGTGTCTTTAAGAATTTTGACCTAAGGCTATTTTTGCCTGATATTAATATAGCCACCCTGCTTTCATTTGGTTGC
Source organism: Chlorocebus sabaeus (assembly GCF_047675955.1). Classification (NCBI taxonomy): domain Eukaryota; kingdom Metazoa; phylum Chordata; class Mammalia; order Primates; family Cercopithecidae; genus Chlorocebus; species Chlorocebus sabaeus. The sequence goes on along the minus strand of NC_132926.1, from coordinate 16,423,936 downwards.
TATTTGCATGGAATATCATTTTCCATCCTTTCACTTTCAATCTATGCATGTGTTTACATTTAAAGTGAATCTCTTATAGATGGCATGTAGATACTATCTATCAATCCATTCTATCTGTAACTTTTGAATGGGAAGTACAATGGAATAAATTGTGTCCCCTCCCAAAAAATGTATATGTTGAAACCTCAACCCTCTTTGTGGTGGTGTTTGGACATGGGCTCTTTGGAGTTAATTTGGTCATGAAAGTAAAGCCCTCATAAAAGGATTATTGTCTTTATAAGAAGAGAAACAAGAGATCTGTCTCTCTCCCTTGGTCTACATGCACACTGAGGAAGGGTCATGAGATGCCACAGAGAGAGAAGTTGACATCTGCAACCTGAGGAGAGAGCCTTCAATAGGAACCAAATTGGCTTGCTCCCTTGGTCTTGGACTTCTCAGCCTCTGCAACTGTGAGAAGTTAATTTCTGTTTAAAACTCTTATTTAATTTTAGGGTACATGTGCAGGTTGGTTCTATAGATAAATTGTGTGTCACAGGAGTTTGGTGTACATATTATTTCATCACCCAGGTAATAAGCATAATACTGAATAGGTAGTTCTTGGATCCTCACTCTCCTCCCACCGCCTATCCTAAAGAAGGCCCCAATACATATCGTTCCCTTCTTTGTGTCCATATGTGCTCAATGTTTAACTCCCACTTATAAGTGAAAACATAGTGGTGTTTGATTTTCTGTTCCTACATTAGTTTGCTTAGGATGATTGCCTACAATCCATCTATGTTGCTGCAAAGGACATGATCTTGTTCTTTTTTTGGCTACATAATATTCCATGGTGTCTATGTACCACATTTTCTTTATCCAGTTTACTGCTGATGGGAATTGAGGTTGATTCCATGTGTTTGCTATTGTGAATAATGCTACAATGAACATACGCATGCATGTCTCTTTATAGTAGAATCAAGTATATTCCTTTGAGTAGATACCCAATAACAGGATTCTGGGCCAAATGATAGTTCTGTTTTAAGTTCTTTGAGAAATCACCAAACTGCTTTCCACAGTGGCTGAACTAATTTACATTCCCACCAGCAGTGTATAAGCATTCTCTTTTCTCCACAACTTCTCCAGCATCTGTTATTTTTTGACTTTTTATTAATAGTCACCATAAAAGGATTTTAGAAAGTGATTCTGGGAGAGCTCAGAAACAAAAGTAGAGAGCTAGAGAAAAACCCTCCATCTTCTTAGAGAATATGTAAATAATCATGAGAAGAATGTTGGTAGATATATGGATGGTAAAGGTCATTCTGATAAGTTTTCAGATGAAAATTAGGGACATATTATGGGAAACTGGAGAGAAGGCCATCCTTGTTATAAAGTGGCAAAGAACCTGGCTGAATTGTGTAAGTTGTTGAAAGTACAAGAAAGAGGGATAAATGAAAAGAATAAGGCAAGAAACTCGGATTTTAAGCACTAATTATCTAAGTCCCTTTTTTTTAGGATGGAAGTCTGTGATCAGGAGCCTATAGTAAAAGTGGGAATTGACCAACTATAATTGAAGTTGGAAAAATAATTATTGCAAGGAAATACATCAGTCACCAACTCTCTTACACAAATAGAAATGACAGCTTACTCAATGGAGATTTTTTTAATGCCTTTTTAAATGTGAAACCTTGATTTTTAAGTTAAATTTCAATTTCTGATAAGAAACAGCCTTACACAAACTATATTAGAGATAGAGGATATGACATTTACATTAAGGCATCTTTTAAAATGAGACACCGGCTACATTCTCTAATGTCGTGGTGGCTTATAACTGGAGTACTTTCAAAGTCATCTATTAAAACAAGCTATGGTAGGTTTCTTGAGTAATAACCATTTTATTTATCGGTATAATAATTATTCAGCTATGTTAAATTCTGTTCAATACATTGCATATTATAAAATTCTGGAAGTAATAGTAATTAGTATTCAGAGGATGTTAAAGCAAGTTAACCCACATTGGTATTACAGTAAGTAACTTGATTAGATGGCACGATACCTATTACCTTAATTATACTGCTTATTGATGTACTGCCAAAATTTCCCCATTTTTATCAATTGAAATACCTACACCACAATTACTCTATACAATACCTAAAACCGGTATCTTTCCTCAGTGGTACAATGCCTCTTGACAGTGTGATAACATGCCTCTGTGAGTTCTGGCAATCTGCCATAAAGCATTGCTATTTGCAAAAGGAAAAATCTTGTCTCTCGGTGTGTCTATGTATATCTTTATGCTCGAAAGCAGAGAATCATTTACATATGCTTATGCCAAGCGGAAGCACTCACAGGCTGTTTTGAGGTTTCGGCCTGTATTAAAAAAAAAAAAAAAAATGCTGATCAACATGGAGGAGGAAAAATACTTCAAAACACCATGTTTCTTGAAGTATTTCCTAAAATGAACCTGGTTTCTCTTGAAAATTATACCCCTTCCAGGCTTGACAGAAAATGTTATTTGATACATGAAGAGTTAACACCTATCCCATCACATAAACTTGTACCTCTGGGGTTCATGTCTCTTTTTATTGGTCAAATTTCAATTAAGGAGGGAACGTTTGCTTTCACAAAAGTTTCTAATCTTTTCAAACATTTAAGCAAAATATAGTCTGTTACGGTTGGACCCTTTTTGTGCCATCAGGGGAAGTTAGGGAGCTTTTTTTCCCAAATTGATTTTTGCATATGAATTGCAATGTACAAGTAGTAGTAGTAATTAGTTTCCAAATGGGTGCTGGAAAGAGATGGGGAGGTCGGGAGAGCGAGATGGCAATTTAAAATAAGTCATAGAAATAGAACTGGAAAACTTTGCTTTGAAACATAGATTCCACTGTTGCTAATGCTCCACAGGGAACCTATTCTGGCAAAGTGTAAAAAAATTAACTTCTCAATTTTTACTTTTATTTTTTCATTATGAAAATGTTCAAACATGAATAAAATTAGAGAGAATACATAATCAACTCATAACATAGCATCTGAATGTAACTGCTGTGGAAATTTTTCCGTATTCACTTCAACACTTTTTGTTCTAACATAATCTCAAGTAAATCCCATGTTATGATGACACATCACCCCTAAACACTCCAATATGTGTCTTTAAACATCAGAAAATGTTTGTATATATCAGTGAGTTTTCATTTTCATACTCCAAACTTAATTTTGGTTCTTTTTTTAAAAAACCTCTTCAGTGCATTTGACTGCAACTATTTTTTTCCTTAAAGCTCTCTGCCTGTCTCTCTTTTCTAATTATGTTCCCTCCTTCCTCCTGGCCACTCTTTTTTGGTCTCATTCATATGTTCTTCTCCCCTGATCCCTGCCCATGGACACACATTTTAATTATGTGATAAACCTGAGTTTCCTCCTTTAACATCCATTTTACAGCAGGGCTTAGTATAAGAACTATTTGCAGAGCAGTAACAACTTTCAAAATTGACCAAAAAAAAAAAAAAAGTAGAGTCATCTCCCTCCCTCAATGTAGAACCAAGTAAGTACAACAATCCTTCCACAAAAATCCTTGTGCTATACATTCTCCTTATTTGTGTATATTGTTTCATCTGTATTCTAGTATCTCCATAATGCTAACCTCCAGATCATAACGTTCTTCTGGACTTTGGATACAAAACATTCAACCACCTTTTAGGCACTTAAAACATCGTCTTAAATATGACATACGAATGTCCAATTCAATTAAGCATTCCACATCTGTTATTCTTCATCCTGTTCACCAAAACTGCTCAACTCTGTTCCCCATCTCAGGGAAAGGCACATCATGAGAAGAGTTACCCCAAGCCAGAGATAAGGATTCATATGCTACTCTTTCACATTCCACATACTTTTTAGCCAATGCAGAACCAATGCCTGTTTCTAAATGCACCTCCAGTCCACGTACTACTTCAGATAACACTGCAGCTACCTCTTTCCAGAACTGCATCTCTTACCTACCTCTAAGTGGATGTTCCCATTGCCAGCATGCCCATCAATATACCTTCTTCTTGCCAGAGTAATCCTGTTCAAAAATTCAGTATGTCCGCATGCCTCCCATTTTCAAGCCTTCATTGGTTCTCCAGAAACTTCCAAGCAAAGTTGATGCGAATGTTTTATCCTCTTCCTTGTCTGTCACTCCTCCCCAAACCTCCCTGACTACCTTCAAAACTTCAGGGCTTTCAGGCCTCTCAGCTTGTTGCTTCCACTGTTTGGAATGTCGCTTTCCTTCCTTCTTGGGCTTTACTTCAGCATTCAACTCCGCCGACACCCCCTTTTGGAAACACCCAGGTTCCCCCAGTCTGTATTTTGTGTCCTCCTTCTGTGCTCCCTTGGAACTTTGCACAGACCTCTGCCTGACCTCCTATTGCACTGCACTTCAAGTATTGCTTTACCTTGACTATCTTCTATAATCTAGAGCAAGTTCCTTGAGGGTGAGAACCATGACTTATTCATATCTGTTTCCCTATATGGAGTAGAGGGCAGGAACGTTGTAAGCATTCTGGGAGTGAGTAAGTAAGTGAATGATCAGGATCACAGGAAGAGGTACACAAATTCACGCTAATTGTTGCTTTATGTCATTTCTAAATCAGTGTAAACAGACAATAGTAAAAAGGGAAAAATCATTCCCAGCCTAAAAAGTAAGAGTTTTGGAAATTATTGTCTACATATGTAAGGTTTTAAAGAATCACTTTTTTCCAATTATTAATGTAAACCTGAAAAATCTGAAAACAAAAAAAGACTACAAATTACAAAGTACCATCAACCGGAGGTAATAACTGCTGAAATATATAGACAAATATAATATGTGGATTAGTTTATTTCTCCAAAGTTTTTCACACTTGCCAGTGTCATTAAATAGTCTTCAAAAATGTGATATTTAATAGTGGTACAGCAATCAATTAAACATATAACTGTACATATAATAATATATAAAACATATACTGTATAGAACAACATAATTGAAAAATATATACTTTAATATTGTATTATGTATGGTATTGTATAATTAAACAATGTACAGTACACAATAAAATATAATTTAAGAATTATATATTCCTGTCATTTTTCTCTCAATATAAAACTACTTTTCTTCCACTAAATGAAACTAGAAGTTGTGCAGAAAATCATTGGCATCTTTCCTTTCTGAAGCTTATTTATAAATCCTATAAAACAAAAAAACATTTTAATAGGAGGAAGAAAAAATTATTCAAGAAAAACAGATGATAGCTCTGTTACCCTGAAAAAAATAACCTAAATCAACCTGCAGTGGTTTCCTTGTGGCTCCCAAAAGATATGACCAACTGGAATGTGAGAATGTGACCTTATTTAGATTAGGGCTTTGTAGATGTAATTAAATCTCAATAGAAGCCCATCCTGGAATGAAGGTGGACCCTAAATCCGGGGGCTGGTATCCTTATAAAAGAAAGGCAGAGGGAGCTTTGACCCAGCGACACAGAGGGGAGGAGAAGGCTGTGTGAAGATAGAGATGGAGGTTGCACTTAATGCTGCCACAAGCCAAGAAACGCCAGGAATCAACAGAAGCTGGATGAGACGAGGAATAATTTTCCTCTAGAGGCTTCAGCAAGAGAGTGGTCCTGCCAACGCCTTGAATTCTGACTTCTAGCCTACAGACCCATGAGAGAATAGATTTTTGTTGTTTTAAGCCACACAGTTTGTGATAATTTGTTACAGCAGCCTTAGGAAAGTAAGGATAGCTGAAAGTACTAAAAAAGATGCTGGACCTCCAATATTCTCAATGTGTACATTACACCTGATTCCTAAAATCACGACAGCATCTGAAACAAGAAAAGAACAGAAATTGCATACACTGCCTAAACTTTGTATTTAAAGCATCTGGCCAGAAATTCAGAATAATTTAGTAAAGTTGATGTGCATTTTAAAAACAAATGAAATTATTTGTTTTGAAATTGTTTGGTGACATTTTTTTTCCTTGACACAAAAACGTAGTAGAACATCTTGATGGGGTTGCAGAGGAGAAGGAGAAATATTCTTTCCCTATGTGCAATCATTGTTTTGTTTTGTTTTGTTTTCCCCCGGATAAAATAATAGCAAACCAAACTCACATGTGATTATTCAAATGGTCAACACCAGTAAGAAAGAAGTGCCAGGCTGGGGAAAAAGCTATTGAGGTAAATTATTTGTGCTACTGAAGGGAGTGAAAGCTCCTTAGAATATTTCGTGTGCCAGAGATGAGACTTTAAAATGAAATCCACGTTTAAGCATAACTTAAAATAAATAGTTTGTGTTCTTGCTGAAGGACCCTGGAGGACTATTACTGTAACAAATTGCTATATTTAATTCTTGGACAGCAGCCAGGTATAGGTCAGACATGAAATTTTTCTATTAAAATAACCACTAGCAAGGGAAAAACAGACCCTCATGCCTAGAGACACACATACACACGTCTCATACTGTATGTAACCCAATGGTCATAATTTCACCGTGACCAGACAGGAAATGTGTGACAAAAAGCATCCAGGGTCTCTTGACTAGTGAGTGATAATAATAGGGTACCTAAGATTACTGACACTCCTGTAAGAGATATTTCCCCATGAACTGCTGACGGCTGTCTTGTGCTGTAATATTTCCCAGCATTCCACTTCCGAGAGTTCAGCTGCCCCATGTAGCTCGTGGAATTCAGCCAGAACTAGCATGCTGCCACCCAGGGAATCTGGAGAAACCCAATCCCTGGTAGGTGACCCTGCCTCCTAGCAACCCTCCTCCCACTGCGTGCGTGTGGCCAGTCTCACTCCAGAGGGCTAATGTAAGAGACACGAGGGGCTAGTTATTGATTGAAAATAGAAATCAGAGTGATTCAATTGCTGCCTTTCTTTACATCTTTCTTTTTTTTTTTTTTTTTTTTCTGTTTAAACTGAGATGATTTTGTTGAATTAAATGGCATAGGAAGCAATCTGCTGCTGTCACCTGCAGTGTTTTTGTTAGATGAATGACTATCAACAGGTAGTAGACTGTTATTCACTCAAGTAATAATAGATATTACAAATAAGAGTATTAAGCATTAAAATATATCCTTGTGGCATCAATCTCTTTGTCTTAGAACTAAGTCTCATTTAGCTGACTAACTTGCTGGATTTGATATAAATTTACTAACATGTTAAAAAGAACTTGAAATCCCCAGAGCTTTGATAAACGCGATGATGGAACCCATTGCTGGATGTGTAACTTTTGTAAAATATTAGGACCAAGCTTAAACTGTCATCAAGCAAAAAAAGACTAACACAGCCCCCGCCCCAGACATTCATAAAAGTTAACGTAGAGTAAGATGGTCATGTCTGTTTATGTCTTACGTCAGCTGAAATTAAATCAATGTTTGAAAACAAGCAGTCAATGAGCTAATGAAAATCTGAAGTTGTGTTTTGTTTGATATGTGTTTTTCGTCATTTGCCAACTTCTTCTTCTTTTTTTTTTTTTTTTTTTTTTTTTTGAGACAGTGTCGCTCTGTTGCCCAGGCTAGAATACAGTAGCGGGATCTTGGCTCACTACAAGCTCCACCTCCTGGGTTCACACCATTCTCCTGCCTCAGCCTCCCGAATAGCTGCAACTACAGGCACCTGCCATCACACCCGGCTAATTTTTTGTATTTTTAGTAGAGACGGGGTTTCACCGTGTTAGCCAGGATGGTCTTGATCTCCTGACCTCGTGATCCGCCTGCCTCGGCCTTCCAAAGTGCTGGGATTACAGGCGTGAGTCACCGTGCCCAGCCGCCAACTTCTGAAATGATCATGTGTGTTCATCTCCAAATCCCAGATTCTAGCTTTTTATGACCAAATCCGAAGATCTGACCACACTAGGCCCACATACATACATCAGTATTAATGGCTGGAACTCCATGGTGGCTGATGCTTATAGAAAGGGCACATTTTTTTCCACTTCACCACAATCTTCTCATTTTGCATGTGTTGGTGGCTATTTGTCATCAGACCTGCCCTGTCACTCTGACCATTTGACCTATTTATGCTGTTTCTGGCCTCTAAAACAATGAAGTTTGCAGGTCCTGGTCTAACTGCTCATTTGTATGTCATTTCCACAAGGCAGTGATTTTTCAGGCCCCAGAGGTGTGTTCACTTAATTAGGATTTCTGAGTCCTAAGGACTGATTTTAAAGTAACTTATGCTCTCAGACAAGTCAGACACATTGAATTATTAACACTCAGTATTCTTACTCTAGACATGCTAATAGCTTGTTGATCCCAATAATTCTGTCAGTTAATGTTGGAAGGGTTAAACAATTGAGAAAACAACATGCATGCTTCAGTGATGATGCCAGTTTGATAGTGGCTAGTGGGTACAAGAAGGAGGTGTGATTGGTGGTGTTCTCTAGTATAGGCCTAGACAGTCCCCTCCTTGCTCACTATAATCCAGTCCTGCCAAGCCCTTTCTTATTCTTCACATATGCTGAGCTCATCCCACCTTAGCACCTTTGTACTAGTTGTTTTTTTTCCTGCCACAAACAGAAATTCTGTATCTCTGCTGGATGATTCCTCTTCATCATCCAACTTGCAGTTCAAATATTCATTCTAAAGCAGCACACATATGCCATGCCCCGAAGTTTTGTTTTTCTCATGGCATTTAGAGTTTCTGAAAATACTTCATGTATTTGACTTGGTTATCTGGTGTTGTCTTTCAGCAGAATGTATACTCTATGAGAACAATTATTTGGTGTGTGGTAACACTCTTTAAACATAGGACGAGTGTTTGAAAAAGTGGATGAATGAATGACATGGTTCATATGGCATCGAAATGGCCCAGTGGTGGAAAAGGAAAAGGACGACTGAGAAGGAGAAGACAGAGAATGGCCTATATTCCAATTTCCTAGAGTGATAGATGTATTAAATCCACAGATTTTAGAACCAGATTAGGCATAAAGCCAATTAGTCCTAAATAGGTTTTGTCATTGAAAGTGGTTGCCCTTAATTGCTTATTAATAGCAGATGACAAGACATGGACTGTGCACCAAAAGGTAAATCCATATGGTACTTCATTGAGAGAGTCATGCTATGGTGAAAATGTAGTTGAACACAGGTGTGCCTAGTAATGTAATTGATTTACATCCTAGGACAAGCTCATTACACTGTAAATCGGTAACAATTTGCAGACTGACATCTGCCCAAGGATAACTCTTTAGGTAGTACTGGCTTGAATATATATTTAAAAATAATCTCAGTTTTAAAAGAATAATTGAATCATGAGGTGGATTTCCTGAAGGAAAATATTTCCACAATGCAAGAGAGTACATGATAGTAATTTACTCTGTGAAACAGTTATACTTCCTATGGAAACAAATTCTTAATTGAAAGAGATGGTAAATTAGAGAGGTTGGGACAGAGAAAAAAGGTGTGGGGAGGAGGGCACGGAAGATAATATAAAATGCACATGAGTATATTCACTTAAATAATGGAGAAACTGACTTAACATATAATAGTTTTTGAAAGTCATACAATTAGTAATCTTGTGGCTTAAAAGATGTCTCCAAAGAATGGCTAAGGGAACTCGATCTGAAATATATTTTCTTTAAAAAAAAATAATAATTTCAGGCCGGGAGCGGTGATTCAAGCCTGTAATCCCAGCACTTCGGGAGGCTGAGGTGGGCAGATCATGAGGTCAGGAGATCGAGACCATCCTGGCTAACACATGAAACCCCGTCTCTCCTAAAAATACAAAAGAAATTAGCCGAGTGTGGTGGCGGGCACCTGTAGTCCCAGCTACTCGGCAGGCTGAGGCAGGAGAATGGCGTGAACCCGAGAGGTGGGGCTTGTGGTGAGCCGAGATCGCGCTGCTGCTCTCCAGCCTGGGCGACAGAGTGAGACTCCGTCTCAAAATAATAATAATAATAATAATAATTTCAACATTTATTTTAGGTTCGGGGATACATGTACAAGTTTGTTACCTGGGTATATTGTGTGATGCTGAGGTTTGGGGTAGGATTGATGCGGTCACCCAGGCAGTGAGCATAGTACCCAATAGTTTCTCAAGCCTTCCTCACCCCTTCGTCCTCCCTCTAGTAGTCTCCAGTGTCTATTGTTGCCTTCTTTATGTTCATGAACATCCAATGCTTAGCTCCGACTTACAAGTGAAAACATGCAGTGGTTAGTGTTCTGTTCCTGCGTTAATTCACTTAGCATAATAACCTGAAGCTGCATCCATGCTGCAGCCAAGGACATGATGAAATATATTTTCCATGTATGCTCCTAATACATGTATTTCCAAATGTGCTCCAATAAATTATTTTATGTGCTTTAAAAATGTCAGACGAGACAATTTTAATTTCAATAGAAAACCAAAATGTATTAGTAGAATTATAACAAAGCTGAACAGGTTATTCTTCTTTGGCCAGCTCTGACCTCTTTAAGTCACTTGACTATAGATATGGCAGAATAAGTATGTCAGGTCAGTCAGGATTGCATGATTCAGTCATATCAGTCATATTCCATTTCTTAGCCATGAGGTATCTTTTCATTTGAAAATTCTTCAGAGTGGCCTACTGTAGGGGAAGCAGCCTAAAAGTGAGGTTTTCTCTCCTATCCATTTTATATTTATCTGGCTTTCTGAATAGCTGTGAGAATGTTTCCAATAAGTAAATGTTCTCAGAGGTCAGAGAGCCAGTAGAGAGGAGTTAGGAGCTTGGAAAACCAGCTAGATAGGGCATTTCCAAATACAAATAATAAATGGATGTGGGTACAATCAAATAGACTTTTTAAAGTCAATTCTTTTGAGAAATAGATTATCTGTCTAGGTGAGTTCCACTTTTAACATTAAAAGTCAGCTTCCAGATAGGTCTGATCCATTCATTCACTGACCACTAAATGGCATTACACTTTCTAATCTCCAGCATTGGCAATGATAAATCTCTTGACTCCTGGCTTTGCAAAGAGATTGGATTTGGTGGAGTAGTTGCCATCCCAACCATGTTCTTAGAGATGTAAGCAATCCAACTCATTGAAATGATTGTTTCCCTTTATTTAGAGTGCTGATGAAACCAAACTCACCATTATGATTACAAAGAGTAGATTAACTTATGGCCCCTGAGTGTACCAGACCCCAGTAGCAGGACAGATCCCATGTATTTGTTGGAAAAAGAAATAAATGAATGCCTCTTGTATTAATTTTTTTGTTAGTATTAGACAAATATTTGTAATTCTTTTAATGAAGCTAATAACATAAGGCCAAATTCACTTGGCCTTCCTTTGCCATTCCTGAAGTACCTTTATTGGAAGTTTTTAGCTTTATTTCATGTCCTAGCACATGGAAAAAAAAAAAAAAAAAAACCTTGGCATATATGAGGCAGAGGAATTATACCTTCATTTACATGGTGAGATGGACTCTCTCGGACAAAACAATTAAAGCAATAAAATTTTCTTCTTGCAGTGCTCAACAGTAACTGACGCAAGATATTTGATTGGTTTTCAAGTTCTGCTGGGTTTCTTTGGCTTCTTTGTGGAATGGTTTCATATGTAGTGGCTGAATGTGGAATTCAGATCTAGCAGTAGTATGATAAATTGCTGTGCTAGGGAGTCATTATCTTTCTCCACTGGAACTAATGGGCAATAGCCACAGGGACTCAAAATAACACTCAACCAGCCATTGTCATAGTCAAAGTATGCATAGGAAATGCGAATTGCTTTCCCTTTATAAAATTAAGATACTATAGAACACTTCCGACATAAGCAGTAATTCCAGCATGATTTCAGGATTATGACAAAGCTCAGCTTTAGAAATTTGTATTCTAGGTGGGTAGAAATAAAATAGAAGTTTCCTAACAATATACAGGCCTATTAACATATTTTCTATTTAGTACATTCATCATTTTTAAAAATTACATATATGTGAATTTCCATTTATAGAATCTTCATATTTAACACATTGAGATTGTAAAAGCAAAAATAGGCTGGGCATGGTGGCTCATGCCTGTAATCCCAGCACTTCGGGAAGCCAAGGCAGGCGGATCACCTGAGATCAGAAGTTCAAGACCAGCCTGGTCAACGTGGTGAAACCCCGTCTCTATTAAAAAGGCAAAAATTAGCCGGCAGTGGTGGCCCACACCTGTAATACCAGCTACTCAGGAAGCTGAGGTGGGAGAATCACTTGAACCTAGGAGGTGGAGGTTGCAGGGAGACGAGATTGTGCCATTACATTGCAACCTGGGCAACAAGAGAGAAACTTCATCTCAAAAAACAAATAAATAAATAAATAAAGCAAAAATAACTTTTGCAGTCCTTTCCTATTCTTGCACAAATATAACGTATTTTTTTAACAGGAAAAACAAAACAAAACTATGTTGTGCTTTAGACAACGATTCATGTTTATGTGTTTTGCGTACTCTTAAGCAAAGGTTGGTAACGAATTAAATGGTAAATGAAGCAATCTCCAGACTTGGATGACACCATCAGAAGTCTGGACTGCTTCTCCATTATACTTTAAGAAGGACAATACAAGTAAATGTGGGAGAGAACACTGTGCTTTGGTTGACTGAGGGACTGCCTCTGTTTCTGGGAATACATTTATTATGTTTGCCTTTTCTTTCTCAGAGTGTGGATGTACAAGGGAGAGTGTGTTAGATATGTAGTTTTGATTTAAAGCACAGTGGATAACAGCAGGCTTAGTTTTATATACGAGTGGCCTCAGCAGGTGATAAATTGTTTTTGACTTTCATCAGTTGCCAATAAATAAGAAAAGTGAGAGATTTATCATGTATGTAAAAACTGTAGCAACATTCTCTATCATGTAAAATAAAATTTAATAAAATAGCATTTTTTAAAAGTGCATGCTATTGCTTATTTCACTTTTATAGGTTGTAAATTCTAAGACTCTGCAGTCTTTCCAACGTGGGGAGTGGGGTTTGGGGAGGTGGGCCTACTTGTCCAGACTCAGGGTACTGACCATTTTCCACAGCTGGCTAAGGGCTCCTGCTGTTTACAGAACTGAGTGGCTGTCGTTTGTGTGTGTGTGTGTGTGTGTGTGTGTGTCTCTACCTGTGACCCTTTTATTAAGCACCTAGCTGTGCTCAATAGCAAAATGGATTCTAATTGCTTCACAGCAGGGTAAGTGATTTAACCTGAAGCAACGCAATAGTTTTTATTTGCAATTGCCAACACTTCTACATGGACTCCCTTCCACGTCAAAGAAAACAAAACACAAACAAACAAACAAATACCCTGAAAATAGAAAAACATGACCAAAACTATTATAGTGCATTTTTTTCTCTCTAATCACACACACAAAAAAGGAATATGGGAAGATGGTTCCAAAGGCAAGAAAATGTTATTACTAGAAATGGCCTTAGCAACTATCCTGTTTAGTCCTTAATCTTGTTAATAAAATAATGATTAGTATTTTTTATATTCTTTCATTGACAATTTAGAGACTTCCAGACCCGTGGCAAGTGACTAATTTTGAATGGAAGCAAAGCCGTGTTTGAGACAAATACAGGGCTAATTATTTATGATTTATCTCTTCAAATATATATTGAGTACCTTCTAAATACTAGTTACTGGATAGTTCCCATGGGGTATGAAGAAATAAAGCAGACATGGTGTCTGTCTCAAGGAACTCACAGGCTCATTAATGTCATGCTAGGGACCAAATGTCTGACTGGCACAGGGACAGGAGAAAATCATATTAAATATTAATACATATTTTATTTTGAATCAATGTTATATTCTCCTAACCTTGAACTTTCAAAGGAATTGTTATGTTTTAGAAATTGTGTTATTTGAATCTCTGCTTTGAGTCACTTAGTTTTTATATTTTTCTTTCTCTTTTCCCACTGTTTGTTTGAATGAAGCAAGATAAATTGGAAAAGACCCAATTGTAGGAAACGGGATTATTTCTCCACTCAGATTCAGGATAATGTGATGAGCTGGGACTATTTTCTCTCCACTGTATGTGTCTGTAGAAAATTCTGTGCTTTGTTCAGGTGACGAGAACCTGTCCTCATTTATCATTCTTTCCCATCTGCCACCCAGTGAAGATTTTGAATATTCTGAGTGCAGTTGGGAAGAATCAGATTAGCAAACCCAAAGATTCCATTTTTGTTGGGATGAATTCTAACCTGTAGCCTTTATAATAGGATCAATTACCACAATTCAAATTAGGAGTACTTTTTTTATTTTAAAAATTTGGATATATGAGTTAACCTCTCCCACATGTACACAGACATGGCCCCACTTCCACTCTCTGGCTAGAATTCTTCAGAAACCCATACCATAGTACAGCCCATACATGAATTAATCTCTGTAATACAATTGTAATGTTTCTGTCTCTCTCCCAGGCCCTTTCTTACTCCCGGCTGATAAAAATCTCTAATGTGCTGTTGTAAATGCTCCACTTCTATCCTTAGTCTAAAAAAGAAATAGTATTTATATCTATCAGCATCCACAGAAACGTTTGTCAACAACAAGTTCAAGAATGACAGAACTTTTTAAAGTGCACCCATCTGGGAGATTTTCCAAGTTGGGAGATACCCAAATTGGCAAAGACTCTAAGAAACCCATTTATGTGCTCTAAACATGACACAGTTTCTGGACTTCTTTTTTAGTTCCAGCTATTAGATTTGGAAGTACAAGAGAAAAGACAAAAAAAAAAAAAAAAAAAAATACCATGCCAACAAAAACAGAACAAATAAAAAATGACCACATCGGGACCCACACCTCTAAAATGAAATAAGAACAGATCTATAAAAGTTCTAATAGGAGAGCTGGATCGCTACAGTAAAATGCAGAGCAAGGGAGAAATCAGGACTTCCTTTTTTTTTCTTAGTGAACTCATCTCTGAGTCTGGCCCATTTGACCCAAAGACAAAAAGAAACTGTCTAGGAAAAAAACCTTTCCTTCTGTCCTTCTATGGTCTGATATTGGGGGCCTGTCAATTAAACTCACATTCCCAGATAAGTAAGAGGGGAAAAAAAAAAAACAAAAAAAAAAACAGATTTTAATCATATACATACATATGGGGACTTCACAAAAACATGTGACTTCAAGTGTTGGTTAGAATTTGAGGCTTAGATACCATCTTAATTGGTAAAGGGGAGGAGAGGTGAGGTTGAGGGAAAGGGGCACTTATTGGAAAACTAATGACTTTGGGGAAAGATAAATGTGCCCTCAGGAGAATAAATGGGAGAGAGAATACTTTTATCACAATGTCTGTTTGGGTATGGTGCTGACTTCTCTAAGATGATTAGAGTTACTCCTAGGAAGAGCATTTATGACAATTGAGGGTTTTTTTATTCTTTTGGGAGACTGCTTTTAAGCAGATAAGGTATTTCAGGGACTCAAATGCCTTCAGCTTAAAATAATTTTTATGCCACAGTGGCATATTCTAGACCCCTTTAAGCTATTACAAAACCATTTGGGGATCTACCTCAAGAATGAACCCTTTTCAATCAAGGACTCTCCAGAAATGCCAACGTGTTATCTTCGCTTACACAGTATCAGAGAACATAGGTAAAATTTTTCTTTTTCTTCTCAAAATTTGAAATCCTTCCAAGTGTTAATTTTTGCTCTCTGTTAACATCTATTACTATTTCAAGCTCAACTTGCTAGCAGTGAACTGTTTGGTGACTTTTTCTCCTAGTTTACATAATTAATGTTATGTTTGTATGTGGAAGAAAGCCACATACGTTTTCTACACTTTCAATTTTGCTTTTAGTAAATGTATACGGGAAAGCAGAAATGCTTAGCTTGCCTTATAAATATTGACTTCTTTTATCTCTTTGGTTCCAAGAGGCTTTGACTTAGACCTGCACTTATTTAACACATTTGATAAGTCCTTTAGATGATGACAATGTTTAAAATATTCTATAAGAGTAGAATTTCATTTTAAAATAGAATTGGACAAAATTCAGTCAGTAAAATTGTTAATAATTATCAAGTGAACTGAAATTGGCACTCTGTCAACCGATCATTCAAAATGAGTATGTGCAAAGAGAAATATTTATCCTTAATTCTTATTGCTCATTGCTTCAAAATTAAGTCGGCAGGGTCATTTTATCTAAAATTAACTATTCTCCTCTTAGAATTTTTAAGGAACTACATTATTTTATGTCTAGACACCAGGAAATGATTTGATCTCATGCTACCCCCAAAACACTTATTGAATTCCAAGTACCTATTCTATAATAACTGAATTGGAAGGTAATCTTTAAGATGAAGTCAACTGTTTTTTGTTTTGTTTTGTATTGGTTACTGGTTAATATATTTTAGTATTTTTCATGGAATATGTATATATAGTATATATACACACGTGTCTTATTAACACTGACATCATTAATATAATAGTTAAAAACATGGAGTTGAATGCATCAGATCAAATTTCAGCTCTGCTACTTACAAGCTATTTGATCAAGGCAAGTTTCTTAAATTTAATATACTCATCTGTAAAATGGGAATACCAATAGTCTCATAGGATTGCTATTAGAACTAAGTGAATTAAGATGTGTAAAGCATTTTTGAACAGGGTCTGATCAGGCTAGGTGAGCATTTGCTATCAACACCATTATCATCATCATTTCAATGGAGACGTCTAGCAAGCAAATTTTATGAAGTTTGAAATAAACCCAAGATAATGCTTTCCTCAACCTGAAATAGAATAGATGTATTATATATTTCCAACACTACATAAAATATATACAAAATAATTTACAGCCTATGCTTCCACCAGGTTTTCAGTTTATAAAATATAGCAGTCGCTTCTCTCATAATTTGAAAATAAATTTTTAATGCCTTGGAAAATGAAGAAATGAAAGATAACCCTTCATTCTGGAGTTTTTCAATATCAGTTCAAAACTGTTCATAAATGCAGGGGTTGAAATATAAGTAATCATTTAGAATGTAGTGAGTATGGTATATATATGTAAGTGCATGTGTGTGGTTTTTAAAATTTGAATTACCAAAAATAAGGAAGATATATTTACTGTTTAAGATTTTTTAATATTTAGTATGTTCTTCCTGCCAAATAACTGGACTAATATAATTTTTGAGTTGAAAACTATGATAGATGTCATCAATGCAAATAGCTAGTTTGATTGTAGAAACTGTAGTAAAACCAGGATACCCTAATTTACAAAGTCCATTTTATTAATTTCAGTGTGATAAATATTAGCAGATATTACACCATGTGCCAACATTGTGTTGTGTGATGGGGCATCAAAGATGAATAAAATATACCTGCCTATGATGGGAGAAGATGCACGTAGTCTAGGAGTCCTGAGGTTATTCCATACCACAACATGCCTATCTATTTTTTTTGAAAATCACTGTTGCTTTCCTTATTTCTCTCCTATTTGGAGAATTGGCTTGGAGTGAGAATTCTTTTTTTTTTTTTTTCTGGATGGAGTCTCGCTCTGTCTCCAGGCTGGAGTACGGTGGCACGATCTTGGCTCACTACAACCTCTGTCTCCCGAGTTCAAGGAATTCTCTCACCTCAGCCTCCTGAATGCTGGGAATACAGGCACATGCCACCACACTCAGCTAATTTTTGTACTTTTAGTAGAGATGGGGTTTCACCATGTTGGCCAGGATGGTCTTGATCTCTTGACCTTGTGATCCACTCACCTCAGCCTCCGAAAGTGCTGGGATTACAGGCGTGAGCCACCGCCCTCGGCCTGGAGTTAGAATTGTATCTCAAAATTAGATTCAAAGTTTTTTAATATTTAATGTTACCTTGTGGAAAACACACACACACACACACACACACACACACCCCACACATTGACCCCTGGCTACTATGTATAAGTCCAACAAAGTGAGTATAGAATTTCTCTGATGACTTTTGGCTTTGGCTTTTCACATTATTCTATCGTATATCGCTGACTCATTTTACTGTTTCTCATATTGAAAGACAGAATACATGTTTATCTTCAAAGGCGAGCTACCAAAGCAAATCTATTAGTAAAACCTAGGGAAAATGTAAATTAAAACAAAAAAAGTCAAAAACTTTCAATATATCATCATCTCTGCTTAAAGGATTTTATATTTCTTCCTACAGTTTTACTTAGGAATATATTTTACATGCTATTTGTTTCACTTTTATTTTCAGTTTGGGGGTACATGTGCAGGTTTATTACGTGAGTATACTTTTTGATGCTAAGGTTTGGGGCACTATTGATTGTGTCACCCAAATGCTGAGCATAAAACACAATAGTTAGCTTTTCAACCCTTGCTCCCACTTCCCGCCCTCTAGCAGTGCCTAGTATCTACCATTGCTGTCATTATGTTCATGAGTACCAATGTTTAGCTCCCACTTATACGTGAGAATATGCAGTATTTGTTTTCTGTTCCTGCGTTAATTCGCTTAGGATAATAACCTCCAGCTGCATCCATGTTGCTGCAAATGGCAGAATGTTGTTCTTTTTTAATGACTGTGCAGTATTTCATGGTGTTCATGTATCATTTTTTCTTTAATCCACCATTGACGGGCACCTAGGCTGATTCTATGTCTTTGCTATTGTGTATAGTGCTGTGATGAACAGTCAAGTGCACGTTTCTTTTTGGTAGAACAAATTATTTTCTTTGGGATATATACCTAGTAAGGGGATTACTGGGTCAAATGGAAGTTCTGTTCTACATTCTTTGAGAAATCTCCAAACTGTTTTCCACAGTGGCTGAACTAGTTTACATTCCCACCAACAGTGTATAAACATTCCCTTGTCTCTGAATCCAGCGTATGTTGTTTCTTGGCTTTTTAGTAACAGCCATTCTGACTGGTTTGAGATGGTGTCTCATTGTAGTTTTGATTTGCGTTTATCTGATGATTAGTGAGATTGAGCATTGTTTCATATATTTATTCATTGTTTGAGAGTCTTTCGAGAAATGTCTGTTCATGTGTTTCATTAAAAATGGAGTTATTTGTTTTTTGCTTTTTGAGTTGTTTAAGTTCCTTATAGATTCTGGATATTAGACCTTTGTCAAATGCATAATTTCTGAATGTTTTCTCCCATTCTGTTGGTGGTCCATTTACTCCGTTGATAGTTTCTTTTGTTGTGCAGAAGCTCTTTAGTTTGATTAGGTCCAACTTGTCAATTGTTATTTTCATTGCAATTGCTTTTAAGGACTTAGGCAAATTATTTCCCAAGGCCAGTGTCCAGCTGTAAGAATCCTATAAGAAAACTTAGGAATCCAAGTGTTTAATCCATCTTGAGTTAATATTTGTATATGGTTAAAGGTAGGGGTCCAGTTTAATGCTTCTGCATATGGCTAGCCATGTGTGTGGAACTTTTCAGTATCAAGTATTACAATGCAGACTTTTGGTATGAATTATGTAATGTATTCTACATTTTAAAATTTTTAGCAAAGGGCTTATAATAGACAAATTCATTAATTTACTAACTTTTATTTTAAGTTCAGGGATGCATGTGCAGGTTTGTTACATAGGTAAACTTGAATTGTGGAGGTTTGTTGCACAGATTTGATAACCCAAGTTTTAAGCCTAGTACCCATTAGTTATTTTTCCTGATCCTCTCCCTCCTCCCACCCTCCACCTTCCACTCTCTGGTAGGCCCCAGTATATGTTATTCCCCTCTATGTGTCCATGGTGTTCTCACTATTTAGCTCCCACTTACAAGTGAGAACATGCAACATTTTGTTTTCTGTGCCTGCATTAGTTTGCTAAGGATAATGGCTTATAGCTTCATCCATGTCCCTGCAAAGGATATAATCACATTCTTTTTTATGGCTGCATAGTATTAATAGAAAATTTTGCCTTCTATTAAAAATTAAATATTGCTAATATTCCAAGTACAAAGTATGTCTCCTAATCCTATTATTTATACAGACTCATATTCTCATGATAATCAATAATTCATAAAATTATATGTCACTTATCTAAGGGGACCAAAATTAATATTCATGGCATTGTATAACTTTTTTCTTTTAAGATCATATTTTGATAAGATTCACCCGGAAAAATTAAATCCCAGCGGACAAATAAATGTAGCTAGATTAATGGCAGATGTTTATAGGAGAAGCAAATAGTACTTCTATTCTTTACTATAGTTTAAATGTGTCCCTAAAATGTAGGTGTTGCTAGTGTGATGGTATTAAGACATGGGGTCTGTAAGGGGTGATTTGGTGATAAGAATTTCACCCTTATGAATAGAATTAGATGCCCTTATAAAGGGGATTGATGGGGGAAGCTCATTCCCTTTTTACCTGTCTGCTTTTTGTATCATGTGAGGACATAGCAAGAAGTCCCCAACCAGACACCAAATGCCAGCACCTTGATCTTGAACTTACAACTTCCAGAAATGTGAGAAATAAATTTCTATTCTTTACACATTATCCAGTCTGTTGTATTTTGTTATAGCAGCACAAAAATATACTGAGACATCCTCATAGGGGTTTTCATCTGGCCTGAGAAATAAATGGACAAGACAGATCAGCAGGAGAATAGCATACAAATGTATCTAAGTTTTACATGGCAAACAGGGGCTTTCATAAGGAAAGTAAGGCCCAAAGATGCAGTTAATGTTGCATGCATATATACTAAAGTGAACAAAGAGTAGTGTGTTATGGAAAAGTAACAAAAATACATGGGGAGGCTATAGAAGAATTATTTTCATAATGCCTGTGCAAAAACCTCTCAGCCTCTACTTCTCATCCTTGAAAATAATGTTATTTTTCTTCTAGTATAGAGAGGGTACCTTTAACATGGAAATTTTATCTCCTGCTTTTAAGAAACAGCACAGGCCAGGCACGGTGGTTCATGCCTGTAATTCCAGCATTTTGGGAGGCCAAAATGGGTGGATCACCTGAGGTGAGGAGTTCAAGACCAGCCTGACCAACATGGTGAAATCCCGTCTCTACTAAAACTACAAAAATTAGCTGGGCATGGTGGTGGGTGCCTGTAATCCCAGCTACTCAGGAGGCTGAGGCAGGAGAATCGCTTGAACCTGGGAGGCAGAGCTTGCAGTGAGCCAAGATCATGCCAATGTACTCCAGCCTGGGCGACAGAGCAAGACTCGGTCTCGGAAAAAAAGAAAAAAAAGAAACAGCATAAAGGTCAGAGTGATCTTCCTGCACCTGCTGTTTTTCAAGTGCTTTTAAATCAAAATAATCAATATGCTGAAGCAGCATATTTTGGACTGATAAACACTTAAGTCCTTCATCTACATCACATAGTGATGTAGGACACTAACAATTCTGTGAATGCTTAAACTAACAATTTTAGTTAACAATTTAACAAATGATCATTTAGCATCTCTCCAAAGTTTTACATTATTAAACATCTGATTATTTTGAATAATTTTATCAATTGTGTATTTTCTATTATATGTTCCCATTATGTTATACAAATTTCAGTGTCTGGAAAATATAATAATATTGATGAAAAGATGATGATGACACTGATTTAAGTAAAATGTACAGATTTTAGTGGGAAGAAAGGTCAGCATCTATTTTCAGTGTTGTGTAAAAGTATTTTTAGTAAGCTATGTTATCTTTCTGTGAGAAATATGAATGTAGATAATAATAGGAAGAGACCTTAGAAACTGTCAAATGAAAGCATAAGAAAAATTTTTAGAGCCACATGAAAATTAAAGATTGCGATATTAGCCCATCTCATTCATTTTATAGATTATGGAGATTTGTTCCAGATAAAGGGAATGACATGGCCAAAAGCAAGGGGTGAATAAAATATAGAGTCAGAAATAAAGCTGAACTACCTTGCTATCCTAGTCAAGAGTTATCTTTTCATCTGCTTGCTTTCATCTATTCTTACTAGTAGCCTCTCTTTTCCAAGGACAGCCAAGAGTGGGTCTTACTTTTCACTACTATGTCCCTGGAGCTTAGCATACTTTTAGGCACCTTGTGGGTACTTAATAAGTGTTCTGAATAAATACGGGAATGAAAATAAATAAATAACTACATAATTTGGAAGAAAATTTAATTCGTTAAGCAATCACTATTGTTTCACCATATTTGGATGCAAACATTAATTTGAATTGCTGATTCATACATACAGGGCTTATTAGTAGCCAACAGATTAAATTTTATTTTATTTAGAGTTATAATGTTTAGTATACTTTCCCTAGCTTCATCAAACTCAAATATTCATTTGTTCTTTTTCTGCCTCTAATTCTATTCTGTCCATTTAAAAGAATCCCCTGTGTCTAAGTATAGCTACCCCTGCTCTCTTTTCGTTGTTTGGAATAGCTCTTTTCATACCTTCATTTTCAGTCTATGTGTGTGCCTTAAAGATGAAATGAGTCTCTTCTAGGCAGTCTATAGTTGGATCCTTTTTTTATTTAATCCATTCAGTCACTCTATGTCTTTTGATTGGAGAATTGAATCCACTTACATTCTAAGTAATTATTGATAGGCGAGGAACTACTAATGCCATTTTGTTATTTATTTTCTCCTTGTTTTGTAGATACTAGTTTTTTTTCTCTCTCTCTTTTTATTTTCTCCATGCTACCCATCAATATAAAAAATTCTGTACATATTTTACTTATTTGTGCTTTTCTCTTCCAGCTGTGCTCCAGGAGGATAGAGATTTCTGTCCCACCCCATTTTTTTACTGCTATATGTAGGGAGTAGAACAAAGCCTGGAACATAGTAGATAAACAATAAACATTCTTTGAGTAAATGAATGAAATAAATATATAGATATTAGCATGTAAAGAAAAATTCTAGAGTGATATATACCTAAGTATTAACATTTAGGTTAATGATAGCCAGTAATGACTGTCGATAAGCTATTTAAAAATAAAATAACTTTGGCTGGGCGTGGTGGCTCAAGCCTGTAATCCCAGCACTTTGGGAGGCCAAAGTGGGTAAATCATGAGGTCAAGAGATGAGACCCTCCTGGGCCACATGGTGAAACCATGTCTCTACTAAGAATACAAAAATTAGCCGGGCGTGGTGGCAGGCGCCTGTAGTCCCAGCTACTCAGGAGGCTGAGGCAGGAGAATCACTTGAACCCGGGTGGCGGAGGTTGCAGTGAGCTGAGATTGTACCACTGCACTCCAGCCTGGCGACAGAGTGAGACTCCATCTCAAAAAATAAATAACATAACTTATTTTCCTGTTTATAAAATGATGTATATTTATTATAGATATTAGTAAAAAAATTTTAAAAAGGAAAAGTACCCCCATAACCCCAACATGTGGCAATTATTTTAATTAACATGCTCATATATATATTTTCTGTCTTTTGCTTTCTATTCACATATATTTTCATCCAACAACATTGGGATAATTCTGTGTATTATTGTAATTTTTTCAAAGGAATTTAAATATCACCTAAACAATGAGAATATGTTTGCTTTAATGGCCCTATAAAACCAATCCCTGAACTATTAAAATAATATATTTGAAAAAATATATCCCCTTTGTGACAACCTTTTTTTGTGAGGCTGCTCCTGCTTGGCTGTCATAAATTGAGTCAAATTTGTCTGAATTTTAATTGCTCCTGAATATATTATTGTCCTAGAAATAAACTAGAATCATTAATAGAAAAGAATGTATGTTCTATGGAAAACTATTTACTTTATTGCTATTTCCAAAAATAATCAGAAATGCATATAAAACTTCAGATTTGAAAATTGTGAAGGCTGCCTTACGGCTGATGTGGCAGAATTTGGGGAGGGGAAGAAAACCAGGAGGAAAACACTTTAGTTTTCAGAGGCACTGGTTACATTTTTCACTGGTTCTGTTGTATCTGCATAACTTGGGTCTTCTGATTCTCTTTCTTTTTTGTGCGGATAATTGCTTTGTTGTTAGTGCTTTGACACTGAGTGACAGTGCTTTTGGGTGGTTGACAGCCAAATCTATTGGCAGACGATAGTCCTCATACATGGAGAGGTGCTTTCTTTCTGCCTAGTGACAGTAAGAGCGTCTGAGTTGACAGAGGAGGTCTCATACCTCTCAGGAGAAAGACAAAAGCAAAAGTGGGGGAGTGAGATTTCTGCCAGAATAAAAACATCTATTTAATTCTGCTATGGAGAGAAATACAACTGGCACTGCCTGTAATGACTACAAGTTAAAACAAATCATTTTATTTATGTGTGTTGCCTATAGAAAATGTTATCACTTCATAAGCTATCGAGGTCTCCATATCATGCCTTTGGAAACACTGTAAACCAAAAACAAATTCATCTTCTTGCAGTGGAGTTTATTAAAAGAAGACAATTCAGAAGAGCAGAGCATAGAGAGGACATAAATGTAATTCTGATATAATTCATATCACTGTATTAAACTTGTGTGAATAAAAATAGTCCTAACAATGGTTAGCAGAATTATATTTCGTCATTGTGAAAAAGAAATTTTGCAAGGTTATTTAGAGGTGTAAGCCAGGCGATTTGATTTGTCATTGATAATTCACATTTGAAAGTTGTAGAATTTAAGATAAAAGGTATCATTTTAGCTTCATTGAGAAAGGCATTCCCTATTTAAATGCTAAATTGCCATATGGACAACATAACTCAGTGTGAAGCCAAGAGAAAAGAAGACACGGGGAAAACCGTGACCCATCTGTAGAGACGGAGCTCCTTGAGGAGAGGGGCTGAATCTTGTTCATCTTTGTAATCTTAGTGCCTAGTAGAGGGAGTGGCAAAGGATTAAAACTCAGTAACTTGTTTATTGACTCGAGACTGAGTCTTCAGCTATTAGATGAATCAAGTTGAAGATATTAGATGAATCAAGTTTAAGATAGAGCATCTTTATGATAGAAGCCTGAACTGGACCTAGCTAGACAAGTTATAGCATGACAGATTCCAGCTCCAAAACTAGAAGACCTCTAGGAATAAAGGCTTCAGGCGGCCTCACAAGATAACGACAGTGGGTTTCAAATATATCTTAATTTGATTCAACAACATGCACCACATATTAATTGGATTTTTGCCATGTGCCTGGAAGTGTGCTTTATACTTCGGACATATTGCTGAGGCATCTAAACAAGGTCCTTGCTCATGTAGACCTTACATTCTGTTGGACCAAGCTCAATAATAAACCAAAAAACTAATAAATAAACCTAACTACAATGTACAGCAATAAGCCCTTGAGGCTGGGCATGGTGGCTCATGCCTGTAATCCCAGAACTTTGGGAGGCCAAGGTGGACCGATCACCTGAGGTCAGAAGTTCAAGACCAACCTGGCCAACACAGTGAAACCCCATCTCTACTAAAAATGCAAAAATTAGTCAGGTGTGGTGGGGCACGCACTTGTAGTCTCAGCTATTCGGGAGGCTGAGGCAGGAGAATCGCTTGAACCCGGGAGGTGGAGCCTGCACTCCAGCCTGGGTGACAGAGCCAGACTCCATCTCAAAAAAAAGAAAAAAGCGGGACGCGGTGACTCACGTCTGCAATCCCAGCACTTTGGGAGGCTGAGGCGGTCCGATCACGAGGTCAGGAGATCCAGACCATCCTGGCTAACACAGTGAAACCCCATCTCTACTAAAAAAAAAAAAAATTAACAGGGCGTGGTGGTGGGCCCCTGTAGTCCCAGCTGCTCGGGAGGCTGAGGCAGGAGAATGGCGAGAACCTGGGAGGCAGAGCTTGCAGTGAGCCAAGAGCGCACCACTGCACTCCAGCCTGGGCAACAGAGTGAGACTCCATCTCAAAAAAAAAAAAAAAAAAGTAACAAATGCTTCAAGAAAATAAAAGAGAACAATATTATATTAAATGATTCAAGAATAGTTGTGATTTAGATGGCCTGATCAGAGAAGTCCTTAGGTGATGTGTGAGAAGAAATCTGAATGACAAAACGAACCATTCATTTGACTGTTTAGAGGTTAGCAATGACCTGCCAAGGATTTTGCAGAAGAGACTTTCTGTGGGAAGCAAACTGAGAAAAACAAAAAAAGAAAAAAGGGCTTTCTAAGGTCTCTTCCAACTCAACAGGACAAGATTGAGTACGATCTCAACTTTTAGATTTCATCATTCATTGGCCCTCATGTCTCCTTAGTGAGACAAAATTCATGAATAATTGAGTTGAAATGAATAGATAAATTGGTTTCTTCAACTGAATGGTATCACCTACTGAAAAAACTCAACTGAGAAGGATGAATGATGGTAATATTGGCTATTTTAATGGTCAGTATATGATCCACATCCCCCTATTCAGTTCTTTTTAAATTGCTTTCTACGTATTGTTACTCCAACTAGCTATATCGCAGCTACTTATCAATTTTTCATTGGCATTTGTCTCATCAGTGGATTGCTGGAGGTTTTTAAGCCTCCCTATTGAAATGTTGCCGGAAAACAGAATGTAAATCATACTAATGTATTTTTAAAATTCAGTTAGTGTTGAGTCCATAGTTACGGTCCTTCCATCTGCTGGTGACCCTGAGTGCTTCCCCGATGGCCCCTTGCCCACCAGAACACTAAAAAGAACAGGACAAAAAAAAGACATTAAAATATTTTCCAAAAGCAGGACTTCCAGAAGAAACAACACATGTTCATTATTTTATTTCCTTCTAAGGTTTTCCTGGTAATACATTTTCAGCATTCTAAGTTTTTCCTAGAAGGGGTCCTGTAATAATGTGTAGTTCTCATTCTTTAATTTCTTTATCCATTTCTTTCTTTTACAAACATCTATTCTTATCATGACTAAGACACCATCCTGCATGTGTAGATCTTAGAAATGAGTAAGAAATATGTATCTGGTGCCTGAGGTTGTGGAATAGAAAATGAGTAAAGAATGACCAAAGGACAGTAACATATAGCAAAGGATAAAATGTAGCACATAGCAAATAAATGTATAGCATATAGGAAAGAAATTATTACAAGAGATGTTAAACGAAAGAGGGTAATGTAAAATTTCACAGCTGGTGACTAGAATGAAACAAGATTTTTTAAAGCAATAGCATTTAGGCTGGACTTTTTAGGAAGAAATGAAATTTCAACAGGTAAGAATAAAAATGTTAATACACAAGCAAAGACATAAACTTTTGGGGGGTCAAAGCAAATAATACAGTTTCCATATAAGATAGATCATATGTGAAGGTGTGAAGTCAGAAAGTATTCTAGTTATGGCTATTTTGGTTATAAGGATCAGAAACACTTTGAAACTGGTTGGAGCAATGCTTTTATATATATATATAATGATAGAATTAGCAATCTCGTGGACATCAACAACAGGAAATGAAATACGGCAGAGCTCATGGGTCCAGAACAGCAAAGTCAGGTGCAATGGAGACTGCCCATTCTGTTTCATAACAGATAGGCATGGAACACAAAGGAGAGCTAGGACTCAAAGATAACACAAAGCTTTTGAGATGGGTGAAGGAATTCAATATCCTGGCAGAGAGAGCGCTCAATAAAATTACCTACTCTTAAATGACCGGCTGACAGACTGAAAGATTTCTTTCAAAAGGAAGGACATCATGCAGCCTTTGACATCAGATTTTGGTATTCTGATCCCAGGTTATAGGAGACAACTTTCTAGCCACTTGGTAAGGATTTTAATAGGAAAGGCTGAGTTGCATTTCCTGATGAATGTAAGTTTTGGTATTATAACAGGTAATGTTTTCATGTGAGTTTACTAATAACTTTAATATACTTTGGCATATGCAATGTATTTGAGTTTCATGACACTGAGAATGAGTAGTAGTTTTGCAGATGAGGAAACTGATGCACAATTGCATATTCAAACTTTAAAAATTTGCTTCTAGCAGAGAGAAGACATAGCCTAAAGAACTTGGGCTACAGGGCCCGGCCCAGTGGCTCGCACCTATAATCCTAACACTTTGAGAGGCAGAGGTGGGCAGATCGTGAGGTCAGGAGTTTGAGACCAGCCTGGCCAGCATGGTGAGACCCTGACTCTACTAAAAATACAAAAATTAGCTGGGCATGGTGGCAGGGGTCTGTAATCCCAGCTATTCGGGCGGCTGAGGCAGCAGAATCATTTGAACCCCGGAGGCGGAGGTTGCAGTGAGCCCAGAACGCACCACTGCACTACAGCCTGGGCGACAGGGGGAAACTCCATCTCAAAAAAAAAAACAAAACTTGGACTATAAATCCCCAGATATTTTTGGTCTACGAAATAACAATGGTATAATCCACAAATGTCTTCAAATGCCATGTTGCCTTTTCATAATGCTCATTTACTTCAATCCCCTCCTACTTAGTAACTCACAGTTCAGCTAATTTTGCTTGAATTATAAAACACACGATCAAATTGCCCCATAGATTTATAATTGTATGATTATTATTATATATATAACTATATTTTACTATTATTATTTTGTTAAAGCAATTGATTTATTAAACCATTAATTAGCGGTGACCTTAAGAATACATAAAGCGGGCGTGGTGGCGGCACCTGTAGTCCCAGCTACTCGGGAGGCTGAGGCAGGAGAATGGCGTAAACCCGGGAGGCGGAGCTTGCAGTGAGCTGAGATCCGGCCACTGCACTCCAGCCTGGGCGACAGAGCCAGACTCCGTCTCAAAAAAAAAAAAAAAAAAAGAATACATAAAGCACCTATTTAATGAATATTTGCTGAATTGATTTTTATGACAGCAACTTACTGAAAACTCTGTTTTAATTCTCCAATGCTGGATCTGATTTTATATTTTCTATTCTCTCCCAAAAATGTAAGGCATTGTTACTACCTCCACATCTGGTTTTCCTCTCACCTCATTTTTATTATTCTTCAAGTCTTACAACTTATGTAGTTACTGTCTAAATATAAGTGAGCAAACTTCATCTTCGCATGTTTAGAAAGCAGCCTCAATAAAGATTTTTCTCAGTGCCTGAAATACAGTAGCCAGAGGTTGAAAAATATTATCTTTAGGTGGATAAATGTGAAAGTTACAACTTTGCTCCAATTTCATCAATTTTGCAGTACCTAGTGCATTGTTGGGGTTATATAAATATTAAATTCTAATCATATTGACAATTCTTACCTAAAAGAATCCTTTCCAGATAGGTTATGTAAAGAGTGATTCATTTGGGCAAATGAAATAAATTTGGATGTAAATATTACAGACTCGTCGAACTGTTTGCTAGATATTCATGTTCTGCTGAATGAGTCCTCAGAATCATGTATGTGTGTGTGTAGAATATATATACCCATCCACATGTGTGTGCCTGAGCACACATGTGAATGAAAATATGCCTGTTGACAGGAATACGCTATATATGGAACATATATATTGATAGATTTCAAAACCATGATTTTGATTAAAAAACACATTTCACACATATTCATACATTTCAGAACCATACAAATGTGCATGTCTACATATACATGCAGAGGTATGTATATATACATGCATACATGTTTAGAATGTTTCACCATCCACTTATTTGTTTTACTTCTCATCTGCTGCATTTTACTGTTTTTTATATATATGACTTCACAATTTCAAGTTCTTTGTCTCATCCAGCATCCTCTGGAAATTACCCTAGCATGCCTTCTGACTTCCCTTTTGATTGCATCTCTGCAACAGTCATGAGAAGAACCTGTGGAGATTTTTGAGCGATTTATTGGTAAGAATCAGATTGCAGGAAACTTTTGTATAAGGTTCAGTCCTTACAAAACAATGATGTTATTTAAGAGCACTGAATCTCTTCATACCCATCACTTTGACATATGCCAGATTTCACTTGGTTGCAGCCTCCTAAAAAGGACTGCTAGAAGCAATGTCAGTGCTGGTATGGGCATATTTGTAAGTAACAGGACAATTCCTGCGCAAAGCCTCTAGGTTCTAAATTAAATTGTTTTGTAGACTTTAGCAAATACCAGACTACTTGCAGCATGAAGCCCTGTTTTTATAAAACTTTTATAATTCCCAGGCAATTTTAAAATAGGATCTGGGCAGAATGGGAGGCAAATGAGGTTAAGGGAAAGGCTATACCTTCCTATACTTCCTATACTTCATATTGATTTTGATTTTACAAGGGTATTTTTCCTTTTAAGATATCTTAGAAAGGCAAATAATTCTATAAACTGCAATTTAAAAAAAGAAACATGAAAAAAGGATTATGACCAGACAATCCACAAAAGAGAAAGACAAACAGCATATCAATTTAGGAAGCAATTCTGAGCTTTACTAATAATCAGGGACATGCAAAACATCCACAAAATGAATAAAATAAATAAGAGGTAAAATAAAATCAGATAGGCAGACATTTTAAAGTCTAACAATATTAAGGATTGGCAATGACTGCTAACTCTCCAATTCTGCTTGTGGGAAGGTGAATTGAAGTAACAATTTTGTAGAGGAATTTTGCATTATCAGTAAAATTGAAAATGTACATAACCAGCAATTCCACCTTTGTGTTTATACTGTAAAGTAACATTTATACAAGCTCATGAGGGAAAGATGTACAGGAATATTTATGGCAACACGGTTTGAAAGAACAAAAAAAGAAAAATAACTCAATGTCTATCATTTACCTAATGGACAAGCTAAAAATGTATGTTCCTGTGTATGTAAATGGGAACATATGGCAGTTAATAGAAATAGAATATACAAGAAAAAACATACACGTTGATAGATTTAAAAACCATGATATTGAGTTATAAAGCAAACTATTGAATAATGTATCCACTAGAATGCTATTCATGTAAAATTTTAGAGAATATCCTCATAAAATATATTAATTATGTATAAAAAAGTAGGTTATAAAAATGGATTCAGCATAATTTATGATGATTGCCTCTGTGAGGAGGACACATGTGACTTTGTCTCAATAATACTTTATTAATGACAAAGGTGAAGCAAATATAAAAAATGTTAGTAATAGTTCCGGTTAAGTACAAGTATTTTTATTACATTATTTTGTCTACCCCTTATTAGTTGTAAAATTTTCTCAATATAAAAAAACTCAATAAGTATTCTTACTAGTTTCAGTTGTCGATGAAAAGAGTCAAACTGTAAAATATTTGCAGAGATTTATTCTGGGCCAAATACGTGTAACCACAGCCTGTGACACAGCCCTCAGGACTTCCTAAGAACATGTACCCAAGGTGTTCAGGGTGCAGCTTGGTTTTATACATTTTAGGGAGACATGAGTCTTCAATCAAACACATTTAAGAAATACATTGGTTTGGTCCAGAAAGGTGGGACAACTTGAAGTGGGGCTCCCAGCTCATAGGTAAATTTAAAAATTTTTCAGGTTGACAATTGGTTGGGTTTATCTGAAGACCTGGGATTAATAGAAAGGAATGCCTGGATTAAGATAATTGTGGAGACCCAAGTTATTATTTGCAGAGGAATCTTTTAGGTACTAGACTTTAGAGAGGATAGGTTGTAAAATATTTCTGATCAGACCTAAAGTCCGTGTTGATGTTAATACCACAGAGATGTAGTGAGACATGTCTGACTCCATTTCCTGGTATGGCCTGAAACAGTCTCTCAGGTTAAATGTTAAAAGAGCCCTGGCTGAGGAGGAAAGTCCATTCAGATGGTTCGGAGAGGGCTTCCAATTTGATTTTTGATTTACACATTGTACTCTACTAATTGATAACTTAGGATAATATTTTCTGTCTAGCAATGAGTTGTTATGACTATATATTTTAATGCCAGTTCAGAAAACAAAGAAGTGATTTGAATTATCTAACATAATTTACCTACACAAGATTATAGTTTAATTTTAATTGCATTTAAGACACAAGTTATCCTAAAGCAACACTCAATATGCACCATCAATTATCTTAAAGAAAGAAATACAGAAAATATATTAATTATGGGTCATGACCCAGCAAATTATGAATTTCCAATCAGAAGTAAATCATTGCCACTAATTAGCTTTCTTGTTTGCCAGACTGGGTTAAAGTCTTTATAACATAAGTCATTTCATAAATCATTTTCTCAGCATGCAAATCTGAAAGGAATGAGAATTTGAAGATATGCTAACATCTTAGTAATATTCAGAGACAGAATTTTGTTGGACAGTCTCCACTGATTTCAGAAATATCTGATCAGTTCAATGTGGAATATTTGGAGTTATTGACACCTTATTTTCATTACTAGGACAGATTGTTTAGATGCTATTTCCTATTTGTCCCTCCAATCCACTAAGTCTTATATAGACTGAGTCTTTATTGGTGTGAAGAGAAAAGGGTGTGGTGTTTTGAATGTATCCCAGCTTCATAAACTTTTAGCAAAATTGTGATGTTAGTAGGGTTGGGTTTGCCTCAAATCTCCACCAGCTTAAACTATCTATACCAAATCCTCAGTGCTTTTAACTGACATGAATAGTAAAAAATTATCTGATCCCCTGTTCTCCTTTTTTTCCCCAACTCTCGTATTTTTCTACATCAACAACACAGATGTTGTTGTTCTTCTGCCATTTTTCTAATCTTTTCAAAATTTTGTCTACCCCTGCTTTCAAAATTTACCTTTCCCTATTTCCGTTTTCATTAACTCCTGCTCTCTGATGTTTCAGCTAGATAATCTAACAACAAATTAGTACCAATAAGCTAATAAATATTAATGAATTATAATTGGGAAGTACACTCACAGAGTAACACATTTGGGGATGTGCATCATTTTCTTTTCTAGAAATAATCTTTTAACCTACTTCCCACTAGACTATAGACAACATGAGAGCAGGCTATTTTTGTCTCTGGTTTACTGATATGTCCCTAGGACTTGAACAGTGCATGGTGCTAACAGATGCTCTTAAAAAATAAATGGAGAGTAACAACAATAACAGTGAAATGTTTTCAGAAAGGGAGAAAAGGGTAGGACAGATGTGTGGACAAGACTGTTTTTCACTGCTTCTTACTTTTGGATACAAGCACTGCCCCTAAGGCAGGGTGTACAGAGTTGATTTCATCAGCATTTTGATGGTACCCATAGCATTTAGAAATCAAATCAGCATACTATGCACTCAGGAGAAAAGAAAATGCTCTTTTGCTGATTAGCCATTTTCCCTGAGAAATCAAACTTTTAAGGGAGCTTTGTCTCCTTGTTTGATTTCTAAGATAAAGGCCATTTCGACACTAGCATGAAATGAGGCATATTTTAGCAGTTATGAAAACTCCAGAAAACTGAAACCAGGTCAGTCTCTTGGCAAAAATACAGCAAGATTTTGTAGTTAGTCCCACCCATCTTATTAGACCTCACTCCCCGAGCCTGTGGCCAAATATTCAAAAACACATACTTCATAGTCTCTAATCATTTCATGACCCTTCAGATGATCAATATTTTCATTAGTTTCCCCCTAAAACCAACCACAAGTGTGCAACAGCAGTTTAAAAGGGTATAGCATTGGGAATAGGAGTTTCCCATATCATAAGAAGAGAGTTGAATCATCGTTTCTGGGTTCTGCTCCCCATTTCATTAATACCTGCTTTTCTAAGATCACAAGAAATCCTTCTGAATCTTGCAGTATAGTTGAAAACAGCCTCTTCTGTGGCATCACTTTTGGCCTTCTTTTTCTTGTCACTGTTCCTGGCCCCTCCTCCTTATCTGACCTTTAAATGTTGTACTCAGGATTCTGGGCTTCATATTCTTCCGATTCTCTCTCCAGGTGTTCTTATTCTGTCCTATGACACTACATAAAAATGCATTGTGTAAAATTCTCATATTTTCATCTCCAGCCCTGCTTTGTTTTCTGAGCCATGGAACTTTGCTTGTCCTCTTGGATACTCTTCTAAGATATCCACTCAAAAATTACAGATATTAACATGTTCAAAACTGAGCTCAATCTCTTCTCCCTCATAAACACACTCTTCCCCCTCTAATTCTTATCACAGAAAACTGGAAGCCATCCTGAATGTCTGCCTTTCCCGTAAATGCGATATCTAGCATATAAAGTGCACTCAATAAACATATGTGTGGAGTCGGTAGGAGGAGGAGGAGCTAGAGTAGTCACGTGAGCAGCCGTGAAATCACATTATGTAGGCAATCTGCAGTTCCACCAACATGTATTTCGTTGTGTGTTCTTCCTAGACATTTAATTTAGTAAGATATGCAAACTCATCTTTTGCTTTACACTAATAATATCAACATATCATTGGAGTACTATTTTAAGTCATTTTTATTTATCCCAAATAACCTTGAAGGATAGGCATTGTTTTTCTTATTCTCTAGATGATGAAGATGAGGCTTAGAGAGTTTTCGTGACTCTCTGAAAAAGATGCCCAGCTGGTAATTTGTAGAGCTGGGAGATAAATTGAGATTTTTTTCATTTTGAAATATATGATTCCAGGCCATTGTAGGATTATATATATTTTTATTATATAAAATGAGGTCAATGGGAGATTAGCCTCAGTTTCTGCATCCATAGAATAAGGATAATAATATCTACCTCAATGTGATAATTAAATGAGATAATGCATGTAAAGCACTTAGTGCAGCGATGGGGCCATGGTAAGCCCTTATGATGGACTACAATTTATTAATGTGAGATTTTAAATCTCTTCCTCTATGAAATGCGAAGCAATTAAAGGATTTTGAGCAAGATAGTGATACAATGAAAGCCACTATGGGGAAGATTAATCTGTCACTTGTGGGAAGTTTGTATTAAAGTAGAGAGAAACTGGAGACAAAGCAAATGGTTTGAGGACTGTCATGATAGCTCAAGCACAAAGTGTCACTTGCCTACAGTTAAATGGTGGCTGTGGGAGACCCCATCACAAAGTTGGGGTGCACCTACAGGAGTGCAGCCTAGGAGAACTGCCAAGGTTGGGAATCTGTGAGCTCAGGCAGAGTCAGCCAGGGAAATCAGAAGAAAACTGTTAAGCACACAGGGAAAGGAGTAACATACACCAGGGCTTGTTGGGGGGCAGGGAGAGAGGGGAGCGAATTTAGAGGATGGGTTAATAGATGGAGCAAACCATCGTGGCACATACATACCTATGTAACAAATCTGCACGTTCCGCCCATGTATCCTGGAACTTAAAGTACAATTTAAAAAAAGGAAAGAAAACTGTCAAAGGAAAAGGAGAGTATCAAAGCTGTAACAGAGATGAGGGTTCTAGAAGTCAAGGAAAGAAAGAAAGCCATGGTTGTAAAGTTTTCCATCTCCAGACGAAATGTTGTCCACAGAAACATTTGTGCTATGCTATTATTTTCTGACTATACTGTCGCTATTTGAAAATTCTGCATTTTTGGGCTCCCTTTCAAATTAGAAGCTGTAGCAGCTCAAAATTCACGTTCACATATGCTAATAATCTTCCTTAGCTGCCATGATCTCCATATACCTGAAATTTCTACTGATGCTTGTTGTGTTATGCCAGGCATGCTTCACTTATTCACGAGAAAGGACCAAAAGCCAGGCTGAACCTAAAGTAGGTCAGGTTGCAACAGCCCATTTTGGCTCAAGAGAAATGTTTTACACATGAGCCCTTAATAGTGAGAGGGTTCTTACCCTATTTAAATAATATAGAACTGAATTTCTTAACCCATAGTGGGAGTATAGTTTAGAAGGTCCATGAGATATCAAGACTAGCCTTGTTCAATATGAAAATAAAGTATGAAATGGAGAGATGTTAAAAAGGATTAATTATGGTGGTAGTTTGGATATTAGAATTAAAGGGCAAGAAAATTAGTAGTATTTCAGAAAATCTGAAAAATCCCTTTAAAATAGCCAAGCTTTATGCTGATTTGATTTTTTTTCTCATGCCTGGCGAGAATGAGAGAAGCTAAAACACAGAATGCCATTGTTTAAAAATTAAACTTTGTGGAATGAGAACTAAACTTCAGGAATCAACAGCCTGTACTTGGCATGCTATCAGGAAAGAACCATTAATAAACTTGTTTCTCAATAAAAGCGTAGAATTTGCTATTTTTTCAAATTGTTCACATAGTATTTTAAATTTCTTTATTGAAATCCGTCACCAAACAATAACAAAACTCGCAGAAGCATTATGGCTGCTCAGTGAAGTAATAACTGCTTGGATTAGATTCTCTGCTTCAGCAGAATCTAGATACATGTACAAGAGTGATATATAGCAAGGCCGCAGATACTGTAGAATGTCTTCACAGCAGACTGAACATCAGAATTGACACTAAACCTTGTGTCAAGATACACACAAAGACTTCCAGACACAGAGTGCACCTGAGGTTATAATCTGTCAAGATTAACAAAGAGTGAATACCTACAAAAGCAAATAGACTGTGATATAATTGTCATCTCCAAACTGGTGAAAGAAGATTTTTCTTCCCAATTAACATTCAAGCGCACGAGACTGAAATCCATTTACTCATTTTCTGATAATTTATGCAGCAATGTACAGAAGTAATAGGCATGGTTACATGGCACATTTATACAATACTTTTCATCCCTAAGGATCCTAAAGCTCTTTACAATTATAGCTAATGTTTGTTAAAGTACTTTGAAAGGGGAGAGCGCCATAGACGTTCCAAATATTATGATTATGAAAAAGCTTGATACAGTATGTATAGGAACACTTCGCTCTCATGAAATTGTTGCCAGTTCTAGTGCGAGAAATAGAATTCCTTTATGAGACTGATGAGCCAATGTTTATACAACTTATCCTTCAAGAAGCTTAAAGTCAACCTCTTCTCTACTGTAACCATCTCAGAAATTACATGCAATATGGTCTATAATTACTTATTTTTAGAATTGTAAGGAATGCAAATATCTTTAATCAGAAAAACTCATTTTTTTTGGTCAACAAATAAGAGTCATTATTTCCAAATGATAAAATTATAGCATAGAGAGAATAATGATGTAAAAAGATCCTTCTGCTCAGTGATGGCAGAGTATGTTGTATTATTTCACTAGCCCTAGCAACTGAACCACCTTTCCATACATGAACTTGTGAGTCAAAAAACCAAGAGAATGGCAGATAATGGACTTCTCAGCCTCCCTAACAGCAGCATTGACAGATGATATAGACTGCCAATCAGACCAGGTGCCTGGATTTTGAACAAAAACCCAATGTCATAAAAAAAAAAAAAAAAAAAAATAGGTACTACATAGAAACCCAGTCTTGCAAATATATCTTTGGTGGCCTCATCCAGTTTTCAGATGCAGCAGTGGCAGTATTTTTAGCCATAGATCTAGGAACAAACACAGCTAGAAAGAAATGTGTGGTCTGTGCTCTTTGGTAGTGACAATGGAGTTATCATAGGACCAGGTCTATGGTGTGAGTCATGGATTTTACTTTAATTTCCTAGCAATGTAATCTACAAGCCTGGATCTTCAGCCTTCCTAGAGATTATGTGAGTTACTTGCTGTCTTGTAAATAAACTACTTTTCTGCTCAAATTATCAGAGTTGGTCTCTGTTGCTTACAATCCAAATCTCTAAATATTTGATACTGATGATGCTTTAATCAGTTTAAGCAAACAGTTTTTCTTTCTTTTTTTTTTTTTTTTAGACAGAGTCTTGCTCTGTCACCCAGGCTGGAGTGCAGTGGCATGATAATGGCTCACTGTAACCTCCACGTCCCGGGTTCAAGCAATTCTCCTGCCTCAGCCTCCTGAGTAGCTGGTATTAAGGTGCGTGCCACCACACCCAGCTAATTTTTGTATATTTACTAGAGACAGGGTTTTAACATGTTGGTTAGGCAGGTGTCAAACTCCTGGCCTTGTGATCTGCCCACCCTGGCCTCCCAGAGTGCTGGGATTACAGGCATGAACCACCGCTCCTGGCTTAAACCAACAGTTCTTAATCTGGTGAACTAACTGTTGTATATGACTTGGCTCCTTCCTTTTCCTTTTCTATTAAATTTGGATATGACAAAATTGCCCAGCTTTGGTTTCTGTTTTGTTGTGATTTGATTTAGTTCTCTTTCTCTCTCTCTCTCTCTCTTTCTGTCTCTCTCTCTCTCTCTCTTTCTGTCTCTCTCTCTCTCTCTCTTTCTGTCTCTCTCTCTCTGTGTGTGTGTGTGTGTGTGTGTGTGTGTGTGTGTGTGTGTCTCCATATATACTCATTTGGCCCTTCTCTGGATCTAGTAAGTTTGTTGCTAGATCCAGGAACCTCCCTACATTTTCCTGAGCAAAATAAAAATAAAGGCACTTAATGAACACAGGTTTTCATTCTTCTAGTCTATGTGTTTGTGTATTTGTTAAAGATTTTATATCAATTTTTAAGGACAATTCAGTAACTGGTTATATTTTGGAAAGCAGATAGAGCACTTATAGGAAGAATAAAAAATAGAAAAAGAAATGCTCTAATAGAATGTGAGTGGCTACTTAGACCTAAGGATAAAATTGCCATGGACAGATTCACACTAGTTTCAAAAAGTCTTATGTCCCCCTCGACTTAAATGAAAGTGAAAATGATGTGTGCTGAAAAGCTAGGCAGGAAGACTCAAAAGTAGCTCTGGTGATTATGCACACACTAATGACAGTGACACATGAAATGAGCTCTCTCAAAACTGTTTCATGAAATGCTAGAGTAGATACATCATTATTTCTAAATGAGTATATGATCTTTTAATTACATGAATGTACTTAAACTAATACACTAAATATTTGAGTAGGCTCAAATGGAATAGTATGCTGCAGAAGTTTAAATGGGTATGTCCTTTTACTGAGTAATTCTACTGAAGTTTTTTTTCTTAGGACAGTTTTGTGTGGCGGCTAAAAATCTAGGTACAGACAAACCTGGGTTCAAATCGTGGTTCTGCTGAGGACTAAATGTGTCACATGGACAATGTGTCACCTTTCCCCAGCCTCCAGATCTCCATCTAAAAAGAACAATTAAGAATGCTCACCTCAAAATGTTGCTAAGAAGACTAAGCACATAAAGCATTTAGCATAGTGCTTAGTGCATAGTATGTGACAATGTCAGCTATTGCAATGATAAATATTATTATTGTTATTATCTTGCCACAGAAATATTCGCACGATTTGACATCACATGAATGTCCATCACTACACAAAGCATTAAATACATTGTTTCACCCAGTCTTTGGAATAACAACAAATCCATCTAAGAAGTGAAGTAGCTTTGTATGCACTGACAGTAATGAAGATCCATTATATGTTACTGGTCACTATAAAAAGCAGGTTGCAGAAAAACCTGTCTCTCACAACCCCACACTTTTACGTACATGTCTATGTTGCTGTCTGTTTGCATGGATTCGTCAAGGTGTTTGAAACGTTATACTAGTTAACACTAGTTATCTCTGGGGAGTAGAAATGTGAGTGGGAGAAAATAAAATAAGCATTTCACTTTTCTTTTATAGATTTTGTTTATCTGTGTGTTTGTGTGACTATGTATGCCTTTACTTTTACACAAAACGATGAGAAAAAGTAAACTTTCGCAGCCTTTTTATTCAACAGTGACCTTCCAAGTTTCACATGAGTAATAAGGCCAATTTTCACCCATAAATTATGCATAGGTATAAGCATAGTCCTTTCTAGGCCCAGAATCCTATCATATTAACAGGAGTTTTGCATGTATAAGGAAGAACCTCCCATAGTTCTCAAATATTTTGTTTGCATTTCCCAAGCTGACAATTTATTTGTAGAAAGTTTATAATTATTTTATGAAAATATATCTTAATGCTGTCTTTAAAAAAAGAAAGTTTATGACTATCATGCACTGTTCTTTTTTTTTTTTAATTTCAATTTGAGAGCAGGCACTGTTTATTAACCAATCAGTTTAGAAAAGTAATCATGGTAGATACCTTAGTTCATTCTTCTAATAAGCCTGTTGATCTGATCCGATCTGTTACCAGCATCTCCACCTTCTACAAAATGAGTGGCCGTTTTCTTCACTCTGCCTGGTGGAAAACATAATTTGAAGGGCCACAGAAAGTTATTTCCTTCTTTGAAGTGTTTTCTAACAGTATAGATCTCATGAATCAGATCCTCCATGCGGATCATACCATATTTACCAAGAGATGGAGCGATCCTAAGCGTTACCTGTCAAAGCAATTCACTTCTAAGTGATTTTCCCATAACCATGCTTGTCGATTAGTTCATTTACTGACTTCAGATTTGGGTACCCCCATGCAATATATGGCTCTACAATCCTCAGAATGTTAATTGAAGCCTTGTTGAGCCTCACAAAGGTTCCCTTGAAGATTTGATGAAGGTGAAGAAGCTGCTACACCTTTCAGACCTAATAGGAAGGATGTGATATTCTTGTTTCTAGTGCTACATGGCATGTTTTTTGTATATCTGAATTCAGAGTAACACAAGATGCAATAAGAATGTTCAATGGCAATCAAAGATTTGAATAAAACATACCTGATAACATTGATACTTCTGATCCTGATGACAAACATCAATTTGGGTTCTGCAGGTACATAGAATTGCCAGATTTTCTTGCCATCCTCACCATTCGATTTTCAGTTCTGTACATCTGCCTATATTCCTTGTGATAGTGCTTCACTGTTTCCTAGATAAGCTTCCTCCTTGCCTTTCGAAGCATCTTTTGGGCAAACTTCTTTCTCAGGTGCTTGATCTTCAGCTCTGCAAAATTCCTTCGCTTTTTCTGAAGGGTTTCTGGCACAGAAGGAACCTTCTTCTACTCTTCTATAACCTCCATGGTTCCGGCTGAAAAAGAGGCATGCACTGTTCTTTCTAATGCCATCAAATTAGGCAATCAAATTCCTTTTTCCCTCAGAACAATGCATTCTTGCCTTGCCAAAGTCAGTTTCTCTTCATTTAGCTAGGACTCATAATTAACCCTTCATTTTATCTCAAAATCAATGTGCAATGGATCATAGAGATTATGTGTTCACTCCACAGATATTTATTACATGTCAACTCTATGGAAGAAATTGCCTTACCTGCAGCACAACTCATTTGCGTCTTATAAGTGGTGGGAAAGGGATTGAATTGACACCTTTTCTCCACATACAGTGCGTTTATCTTAGGCAGAGAAATGAGAGCTCAGTGTAGTAATGTTCTCTGACCAGCAATTATAGTTTGAAGTCACAAAACCAGGTAGCCTTTAAGCAATGGGTTAATAACACATGCCACTCTGTACAGATTTAGATGATGGATGACTGGAATTTGAAGTAACTGGACAGCTGTCTGAACAGACTATTTCATTATACGTGAAGGAATGGCATTTCTAACTATGATGATAATTAGAGTAGATGAAATGCATAAATCAGGGAAGTTTTTTTATAGCATTGGTTTGGGGGAACAGTTTTTAACCCTCCGTATGTGCTCAGTGCATTGGATTAGGAGCCAATGCATGTTGCTATAATAGGAATGATGTGATATTCTTGTTTCTAGTGCTACATGGCATGTTTTTTGTATATCTGAATTCAGAGTAACACATGATGCAATAAGAATGTTCAGTTGCAATCAAGGATTTAAATAAAACATGCCTGATAATATTATAATCGGTGTTATTTTAGCCATATAATTCCTGTAGTTCAAGTAAATTCATTTTACCCTTTTCCAGTATCTCACAAATTTGTAACATCCCTCTTTCAGTTATCAATTGCTGTGTAACAAAATTCCCCAAATCTTAAAGGCTTCAAACAACCACCACCAACCACATTTGTTACCTCTCCTCATTCTGAGTTGTCAGGGATCAGTTAGTTCTGCTGATCTTACTTGAGAATTTTCACAGAGTTGCCAAATTCATAAGGAGACCTGACTTAGCCTCTGGGAAGGCTGAACCTGTCTTCATCATCTTGCCATCAGAACGTATCTCCTTTCCATGCAGTCTTTCTGTGTGGTCCCTCCATGTAGAATCTCTGGCAGTGTAGCCAGAGTTCTTATGTGGCAGTACTCCCGAAAGTCAGCTTTCCAGGAGGGAGGAAACTGGACATTGCCAGTCTTCCTAAAGACTAGGCAGGTACAAATCAGCAAGGATTCCATTCTGCCATATGATATTGGATAAACGTAGACCCAGGCCAGCTCAAATTCAATGTGTTTGGGAATTTCATGAAAACATAAATACCAGGAGGCATAGTTCTTTAGGGGTCACCTTTGAAGACCAGTTACCATGATGCCCTTTTATGGAAGGGAACACAGTAATGTTGTGATGGCCTGATCACTGTCTGGGTTGACTCTGGCTCAAAGCTCCTGCCACTGGACTCTACATTTTTTGGCAATCAAGAACCGTGTTTTACATTTTGAGCAGTTTTCTATGCTTAGCCGTACTTCAATGAAGTTTAAATTCATGGTAAATCCAACTGCATCTCTTTCTCTCCCTTATGTCTGCTCCTTTGTCACTACTACCTAAGTTTAGACTGTGTTATAAAACATAATGTAGTAATTAGGAAGAAATTTGAGGAAAGATTTTTCAGAGTTCAAACCCTAGATCCACCATTCCATCCATTTATCTATCAGTCTGTCTGTCTGTCTGTCTAGATGGAAGGGTGGATCTAGAATATATATACACACACATGATTTGGATTTACCATTAATTTAAACTTCATTGAGATACTGCAATCAATAGATAGATAGATAGATAGATAGATAGATAGATAGATAGACAGATAGATAGATGGATAGATGGATGGAATGGTGGATCTAGGATATATTTGTACACCCACATGATTTGGGCTAAGTTAATTAGCATTTTAAAACTTTCTTGTACATAAAATAGATATTTTATAGTACTAATTTCATTAATTGAAATAATGCATAGAGGGTAATCTGCCTAGGGCCCAAGTCTTATAAAGCACTCAATAAATGATAGCTGTTACTTTCTCTCAATTGCAGGCCTGTAGTACTTCTTGAGTGTTCTGCTTTCTCCAGACTCACCTACTTACAGTCTACAGTGATGTTAAATTAGTGGCCCCTAAAACAAATGAAGTATCATATCACTCTTACCCCCCTCATTCCCCACAGATTCACTGATTCTTTCTCCGTAGTCTACTCTAAATTCTCTTAGCTTGGCATTCTCATCCCTTTAAAATTGTGTATTTACTTCTTCTCCTCTTCTGAAAATGCAGCCAAACTGAATCAATTAGTCTTTCTCAAACCCTCCAGGTTTGTGGCCCCATATGTCTATTTTGCTTCTTTTACTTTTCTCTATCCCTGGAACTCCTCACTTCTGCCCCTCTTCCCCAGCTAAAGGAGGTTGTAATGATTCGGTCCCTGAAAGTGTTCAAAAACATATGTATCCAAAAATCACCTGAATGGTTTATTATGAGCACAGGCCCAAATGCCTGTCTGACTCAGCTATTAGCCTAAGTAGGCTAACTAAATACCATTGTGAAAAATAGACCTCAACAGCATAACATGATGGATGCTTTTCCATTTTTGTGCATGTTAACAGTCCAGAGTAGGTGTTCAGTGACATCTCAGGCAGAGAATTTGACGATGTGCATAACCCAGGTTGAAAAGCAGTCACATCACTTCCCCTCACATTCTACTGGAGAGGATTGAGTCATATGGCCCAAGGGCAAAGAAAGCTGAGAAATATAGCTAGCTTTCAGTCCAAAGAAGGGACGGTACCTTTTGGCACACAAGTAGCAGCTTCTAATAGGTCACTTTATTAAATAAGTAACACTCCAGATCTAAGAAAAGAGTGAGATGTAAGGACCATGACAAATGAGAAAGCTCTTGATGCAACTACAAAGGATAATGTTAGTCACTTTAAGCAACTTTTGCCATGGAGGAATGATCGTCAGGTCCAACCAGATATGATGAGTTCAAGAAAACCAAAAACCAATTACTGTATGTGAAAACTCCACTTAAAAAATATCAGCAATGAATTTAATCCTTTTACAAATACTGTGGGCTACATAACCCATCCACTGACTGAATCTGGCCAGCAGGTCTCTGGTATGTGAAGTCTGTTTTAGACATTGAGTCTGCTAAATTTTTGAAGCTATACACCTTGTTGTCCCTGGAGGTTTGATTCATGTAGAGATTCTGAGACAAATTGTAAGGGAATTGGGCACTTTAAATTTTACTCAGAAGAACATTCCCTAAATTCTCTACATATTTTAGGGAAGAGACTTAAATTTTCCATGTTCCTTCTCTGTTCTACCTGCTAAATGTGCTGTGGTATTCATTACTTATATTCGCTTGTCTATGTCACACTCTCTGGACATGTGGTAGGCTTTAACTTGCCCATCCCCTTTGGAGTCAGGTGTGACCATGTGACTTATTTGGCCATTGAAATAAGACTCAAGGTGACTTGTCCCTTGGAGGAGGAAATTTTAAGAACCACACTATACTTTGCTTAAAAAAAAAAAAAAAAAAAAACTATTTCCCATGGTAGGTGGAAAAATCTAGATCTCCGCTGTTTTGTCAGCCTGGGGCCTAAAGTGACAATAGTCCAGAATAGAGCTCTCAGCAACCCACAAGATGTAAAGTGTGAATGAAAGAAAGAAAATGTTGTTTTCAACCAGCAAGATTTGACGGTTGTTTGCATAGCATAATTGACCTCCCATGATTAATCTCCTTGCTAGTGACTGTGTTTCAACAACCGCTAATTATTTAGATGAAAGATTAAAAGGGTTTGGATTAGGAATTACAAGACTTGACTTGAAGTCTCCTGAAAGGGGGACTAAGGAACTATGCAGCTTGGGCCACATTATTTCTCTCTGAGTCTCAGTTTTGTCATCTGTAAAGTCAAAAGTGTGGTACTAGATAATTTTGGAGGTTTTTAATTTACAAATTCCTCCCAGAATATCAGTTTAAAATCCACCAGCAGTGACACGTACACTCCTTCTGAATGACAAATGAGTCCTTACTGATATACTATCACTGAACCCTAAACTGTTACAGTGATTTGCCTATTATATTTATTATCACAATAATTTTTTTTTTTTTTTTGGAGACCAAGTCTCACTCTCGTTGCCCAGGCCGGAGTGCAGTGGCGTGATGTGGCTTACTGAAACCTCCGCCTCCTAGGTTCAAGTGATTCTCTCGCCTCAGCCTCCCTAGTAGCTTGGACTGCAGGCACTCGCTACCAGGTCTGGCTAATTTTTGTATTTTTAGTAGAGACAGGGTTTCTCCATGTTGGCTAGGCTGGTCTTGAACTCCCAACCTCAGGTGATCCACCTGCTTCGACCTCCCAAACTGCTGTGATTACACGCGTGGGCTACCATGCCCTACCCACAACTTTTAGATGTGCTTAAAATTACTAACTATAAC
This sequence comes from Chlorocebus sabaeus, assembly GCF_047675955.1. Classification (NCBI taxonomy): domain Eukaryota; kingdom Metazoa; phylum Chordata; class Mammalia; order Primates; family Cercopithecidae; genus Chlorocebus; species Chlorocebus sabaeus. The sequence continues at coordinate 16,378,995 of NC_132926.1, read as the reverse complement.
ATTTTTGCGTGCAGGGTAGAGTTTAACTAGACATAATTTATAAGGAAAAATACCAAAACTCAAAAAGATTGAAGTGCTCCTATCACAAAAATAATTAGTAGAAAAATCTAGAACCTAAGCCTAGTGATTTCTGAGCATATGTTATTTTCCTATTACCATATTTGCAATCTAAATTGAATTTCCTGTAGCATGCTTTATTTATTTTATTTACTTTTAGTTTTTGCCCTCCCAACACAGAAAATGCAATTAGGATGGTTCTTGGAGATGAGAGGTCAGTTTACACCACCCACCAAGAAAAATATGGAAGAACACATGGGGAATTCTCCTTGCTTTGAAGAAAACATTTCAATATGTCTTTTAGTAGAGGGAAAAGTGAAAGAAGCAAGTTCAAGATGAGAAATCACTAGCCAGCAAGCATATTGTGATAAATCAGCCATAACATGATTATAGCAACTTCCTTGGGAAAGAAATCAATGCTGAATCAGACTTAGATAGACCAGGGGGATCAAATGGAGGTCAAAGGTACTTCTCCATCTCGAAATTGGATAATTATTACTGTTATTATTGTCAGTTGCTATAATATAATACTGGGAGAAATATACAGAGTCCCAGTGCTGCATTTATTGGCTGGCTAGACAAGTCAATCCATTACAGGGAAATAAATTCAAGCATATTACTCCATCCAAATATCAAGTGAATTAGGGTAATTAGGACAAGGCTACCTGTGAGTCTCCTTTAGATTTTTTTTTAAATAAGCAGAAAACATAAAGCAAATAAGCAATTTTGAAAGAAGAAATTGCATTCATTTCTTTTGTTTTGAAAATTGAACAGTAAGGCTTGCTTTAATAGAAAGTATATCAGGTTCCAGCTGGACACCGTGGCTCAAGCCTATAATCCCAGAACTCTGGGAGGCTGAGGAGGGTGGATCACTTGAGGTTAGAAGTTCGAGACCAGCCTGGCCAACATGATGAAACCCCATCTCTACTAAAAATATAAAAATTAGCTGGGCGTGGTGGCAAGTATGTGCAATCTCGGCTACTCAGGAGGCTGAGGAGGAGAAGCGCTTGAACCTGGGAGGCGGAGGTTGCAGTGAGCCAAGATCGCACCACTGCACTCCAGCCTGGGCAACAGAGTGAGACTCTATCTCAAAAAAGAAAAAAAGAAAAAGGTATACTAGGTTGGAAATCTCAGATTTGAATGTAGCCAAAATCAGGAAGCTCCTGAGAGGCCTGTATTTCCCTTATTCATAACATTCAGTCGGTCACCAAGTTTTCCTATTATATTCCTTTAATAGTCCTAAAACCTCCCCCCTGCCTTCATAGTACTCCCACTCTCTGCACCTGGTCTTTAGCCTTCTTGCCTACATTTCTGCACCAGCCTCTCCTTTCATCTTCCTACCTAAGCCTCACATGTTTCTAGTGCATTCTACCTAAACTAACTTAAATGATTTTTCTGAAGTTCAAATCTAATCATGATCTTTCTGAAGTTCAAATCTAATCAGGATACAAATCTTGTATCCTTTAAACTGTTTAGTGGCTTCCCCTCATAATTATTTTCTAAAGATTTGGGCTCTCTGTCTTTTCCTTTGTAGACATCAATCAAGCTGATTATCAAGCAAATCCATCTTTCATTTTCTGCTTAATATTTAATATTTGTTATCTATCACTCTTATTGAACTCTTAGCCTTTTGCTAGTGAGATATCTTTTTTTTTTTTTCCCCCCCAGTAGTCCATTTTGGGTCATAGGTGGGGTGTGTCAACAAAGGTTCTTTAGTTGTCAGGCTATTTGAGTACAAATACATCATTGCTGTTGTGAGTGGGTGCATGAACTCTCAGTTATGTCATCAGTTTACTTTTTACTTTCATTTGAAGTGTTGAGAGGGGAGCTCCCTCTGTACTTCAACAGTGATGTCAAAAAGCCTATGCATAAATCTGTAAGAATATGCATGTGTATGTATGTGCGTAGATCATGTGTGTGTATACAGTGTGCCACATGACAGCGTTTCAGTCAACAATAGACCGCATGTACTTCATGTATGATGGTAGTGCCATAAGATTATCGTACTGTATTTTTACTGTACCGTTTCTATGTTTAGGTATGTTTAGATACACAAATACTTACCATTGTGTTATGGTTGTCTATAGTAGTACAGTAACACTCTATACAGGCTTGTAGCCTGGGAGCAAGAGGCTATACCATCTAGGTTTGGGTGAGTACACTCTATGATATTCATAGAAGAACAAAATCATCCAATGACATATTTCCCACAATGTATCTCCATTAAACAATGCATGACTGTTTATACATTAATCACCCACTGCTTATCCATGGGGAATATGTTCCAAGATCCCCAGGGGAATGCCTGAAACTACAGATAAAACTGATCTCTATAAACTATGTTTTCTCCTGTCCACACCTATGATAAAGTTTAACATATGAATTAGGCATAGTGAGAGCCTAACAATAACAACCAATAATAAAATGGCACAACTCTAACAATATACAATTGTCTCTTAGTACCTGTTGGAACTTGGTTCCAGGACCCTCCACAGATATCAAAATCTCTGTATACTCAAGTCACTTTTGTAAAATGATGTGGTATTTACATACAATCCATGTACATCTTACCATGTACTTTAAATTACCTCTAGATTACTTATAATACCTAATACAATGTTAAGCCTATGGAAACAGTTATACTGTATTGTTTAGGGAATAATAACACAAAATGTCTGTATATGTTCCGTGCAGACGCACCAAATTTTTTCTGAATATTTTTGATCTGAGGCTGACTGAATCCATGAGTGCAGAATCCGTGGATCTGGAGGGCCAACCGTACTGCAATGAAAGTTATGTCAATATGGTCTATTTCTCTCAAAATACCTTATTGTATTAGACTTGCCTATTTTCAGACCACTATTGACCACAGGTAACTGAAACTCGTGAAAGAGAAACCAAGGATAAAAAGGACTGCTGTATACACCTGTGTGTGTGTCAAAGCATGGTAGCCATTCCATTCCTGAAAAATAATTTATATAAGTTATAACAATAGAAGGAAATCAACCATATATTTGCAAGTGAAGAGGCCCAAACCTTAGATTCCATGATCCAGAAACACCATCAATAAATTATGAAGCCCATTCTTTCAAACAAGAGATAGTCTTGACCTACATAGCAGTCTTTTCTTGTCTCTTGATCAACTCAAATGCAGATGTGGCACAAACACAAGGGAGTGAATGCCCTATAAGCACTCTTCAATGAACAGAATAAATAAAATAGTGACAAAATGATCCAGCTTTCCATCCTTTGGTGGAAAGTTCATGTAATCTACATGTATTTCTGAGAGTTTCCAGTGGGATCAAGCTCCATTCTTCCACCAGGGTGTCTAGCTCAGTAACACTGACTGTAGGGTTTTCCCCCTGCCCCTCCCTCCCTCTGATTGCTGGGACCACCTCTCAGATGAACTAGGAGAACCCAAAGTGTTGTCTCAGACCACTTTCAGAGGCACACAGACTAAGGCAAATCTGCTTTCAGTGATCTTTTCTACTAAACAATTCATGATTAATTCTATACTCAGGTGTCTCAGTTCATTTGTGTTGCTATAAAGGAACACTGAAGTAAATTATCCTAAAAAGATTTATTTGGCTCATGGTTCTGCAGGCTGTACAAGAAGCATGGTATTAACGCCTGCTTCTGGTGAGGATCTCAGGAAGCTTCCAGTTATGGCAGAAGGTGAAAGGAAGCAGGTATCACATGGCAAAGAAGTAAAGAAGAGAGAGGAAACGGAGGTGCCAGGTTCTTTTTAATAGTCAGATATAGCGGGAAATAATAGAGCAAGAACTCCCATTACTGCAAGGAAGGCACCAAGCCTTTCATGAGGGATCTGCCGCCATGAACCAAACACCTCCCACCAGGCTCCATCTCTAACATTGGGGATCAAATTTCAGTAGGAAATTGGAGGTAACAAATATTCCAAACTATATTATTCGACCATTGGATCCCCAAATCTCATGTTTTTCTCACATTATAATATACAATCATTGCTTCTTAATAATCCCCAAAAGTCTTAACTTCCAGCACCAACCCAAAACTCCAAAGTCTCACTTAACAGTCAAGGAAAGGTCTACAGCTTGAGTCTGTAAATAAGGTATTTACTTCCAGAATACAGTGGTGTACAGGCTTTGTGTAAACATTCCCATTTCAAAAGGGAAAAACTGGCAAAAAGAGGGGAGTAACCGGCCCCGGGCAAGTCTGAAATGCATCAGGGCAGGCATTAAATCTTAAAGCTCCCAAATAATTTACTTTGACTCTATATCCCACATCCTGGGTGCACCGGTAAAAGAGGTAGACCACCAAAGCCTTGGGCAGCCCTATCCTGATGGCTTTGCTGGCTGAAGCCCCATATGGCTTCTCTCACTTCTTGGAATCAAATGTCTGTGATTTTTCCAAGCTAAGGGTACACACTGCCAGTGACTCTGCCATTCTGGGGTCTGGATGATGGTGGCCCTCCTTCCACAGCTCCAATAAGCAGTGCCCCAATGGGTACTCTCTCTGGGGACTCCATCTCTACATACTCTCTCAGTCCAGCCTTAGTCAAGGTTCTCTGCAGCAGCTTCACCCCATGGCAGGCTTTTGCCTAGGCACCCAGGCTTTCCAATACCTCCTCCAAAATGTAGGTGAAACTGCCAATCCTCCTTCACTCTTGCATTCTGCATGCCTGCAGACTTAATGCCACATGGAAGTCATGAAGGCTTATGGCTTGTGCTCTCCAGAGAAGTGACCTGAGCCAGACCCAGGGGCCTTTGAAGCAAGGATGGAGCCTGAGAAGCCAAGATTCAAGGAGCAGTTCCAGAGGTGGTGCAAGGGAGCTGTAGGCCTCCTAGTTCTGGCCCCAGAAACCATTCTGTCTTCTCAAGCCTGTGAGCTTGTGATGGTAGGGGCTGCCTTGATGGTCTCTGAAATGCCTTTGGTGCCTTGCCCCTATTGTTTTGACCATTAGCACCTGCCTCTCTTCTATCCTCATTAACCCTTCTAGCAAACAGTTACTAGAAGTCTGCCTGGATTCTTCACCCGAAAACATACATTTGCTCCTCTACCACATGGCCAGGCTGTGAATTTTCCAAAGGTTTATGCTCTGCTTCCCTTTTAATTTGAAGTTCCAACTTTAGGTCATTTCTTTGCTCCCATATGTGATTGTAGTGTAACAGAAGCCACCATGCCACTTCTTGAATGCTTTGCTGCTTGGAAATCTCCTCTGCCAAATACCGGAGGCCACCACTCCTAAGTTCTACCTTCTACAAAGCCCTAAGGCATGGACACAGTGCAGCCAAGTTCTTTGCAAGGGCTAAAAATGGGTGACCTTTGCTCCAGTTCCAAACCAGTTCCTCACTTCCATTCTGAGACCTCCTCAGCATGGTCTTTACCGTCCACATTTCAATTAGCATTTTGGTCACAACCACTTAGTCTCGAGGAAGTTTAAACTTTCCCTTCTCTTCTTGTCTTCTTCTGAGCCCTCCAAACTCTTCCAATCTCTGCCTATTATCCACCACCAAAGCCACTTCCACATTTTCAAATATCTTTATAGGAACAACCCATTCCTCAGTATCAATGTTTTTGTCTTAGTCTGTTGGTGTTGCTATAAAGAAGTACCTAAGGCTGGGTAATTATAAAGAAAAGAAGTTTATTTGGCTGACAGTTCTTCAGGCTGTACAAAAAGGATGGCATCAGCATCTACTTCTAGTGAGGGCCTCAGGAAGCTTCCACTCATGGCAGAAGGTAAAGAGGAGAAAGTATCACATGGCAAGAGAGATAAGAAGAGAGAGAGGAGGTAAGTGCCAGGCTGTTTTTAATAATCAGACCTTGTAGGAACTAACAGAGGGAAAACCACTCATTACTGTAATTAAGGCACCAACCAGTCCATGAAGAATCCACCTCCATTACTCAAACACCTACCTGTCCCCACCTCGAACACTGGTGATCACATTTCTACATGAGATTTGGAGTGGACAAATATTCAGATTGTATCACCGGGTATATAAGATGTTATTTAGTGCTCCATTATCTTAGATACTATGCAGTACAAAAGCTAGAATATTTGATATGTAAAGGAGTTTTAAAAACTTGTCTTAAATAATGTTTAATTAGTAGTTGATATCACTCCAATGTGCTCTTCAGTATAATTTTACCATGGGGTATATGCACATATTATTATTCACATGTATCACTATATTTTACCACTAATTTCCCCTAAATTCAAAACTTATTTGGAATAAGACAACTCTCTATTGGGAATTTCAGGATAGAAGTGGAGTTGTAAGGCTATACATCTCTATTTGTGTATCATGCAAATGAATAACAATAGGCATATACAGTTTTACTGTTACCTAGATACAGGGGGCTTTCGATTTTACCGCCATGCGAAAGTTTCTACCTACTTCTGAAAATAGCTGCCCTTTTATTTTTTATATAGTAATGGTTCATCTTCAAGGACTAACAAGAAAGGGTATGTTGCCATCCCTGCAGAAAGAAAGGCATATAGATTCATAGAATTCATAGATATTCAAAAACAGGGTACTCTCTCCCACACATAAAATATGACTTCTAGCTTAACGTTTTCTATTTCTTATATAAAGCACATTGTGTGTAATAAAGGTGAAATATCAACATAGGTAAATTAAGTTTGGGCTAACTAGGTTTAGTTCAGTTTGCCTGAAATAATCGTTCTTTGTTCTTAGTTATACGCACAGATACAAACATTAAAAGAGAAAAAAAAATTGAGTGTAGCACTTCAGTGTCTGTGATTCAGTGATAAATGCCTGAAAGTCTTATCTTTTTCATTAGTATAATGAATCAATGAAGTAATATGCACTGGCTTCTGCTCCTAGCATGTGCATTTCTGCTAAGGAAAAGTCACAAATGCAGATTTCATTTACTACTTGCATGCTTCCTAGGGATATGGCAAGCAAAGGGAAAAAATAAATACAAATGTTTTGACTTATTTCCTAGTTTGTGATAATTAATATTTAGATGTCTGTCTTCTCATTTGTGATATATTATTCATCTTGATACATGTGTTTATGTGTGTATGTCTGTGCATTCAGTTCAGCAGATGTATTATGCACCTACTATTTGAAGTTTCAGTGATAGGTGCTAGAGGGAATACAAAGGTGAATAAATCGCAAGTCTTATTTTCACAGAACTTATAGATTAATTGGAGTAGATAGAGTAGATATATATATATCTTTATGTTCAGGGAGAGCTTAATCTAACCTGAACTCACAATCAGAGGCAAACCTGGATCTGACATGAGGCTATTTATAGTTTTTATTCTTCTTTTCTGTTACTATTCATACATTTGCTATGAAGATAATAATGTTTGATTATGGCATACTATCCCTGACTCCACCAGTGTATTATTAAATATACACATATACATGCAAAATTACCTTTCGGAAATCTAAATAATTCTGAATTCTGAAACACATCTAGATGTATAGGTTTTGGATCCAGGACTAATACTGAACAGATCTGGCCTGCCATGTTTGATTGTAGCCAGTGGAAACTGCAGTCCAGCCCAGTCTACTTCTATATCTGGGGCTCTGTTGGCATGGAGAAAACTGTTGATATATTTGCACAAAGAAGTTTTCTTCTGACAAGCCCTGCCTGGGAAGGGAACAATGGGACCTCAGGAGATACGTTTCTCTAATACGTTTCTTGAAAATTGGCTGAGGTTTTGAAGGAGATTAAGTTTGAGGTAGGAGTGATCACAAATCTGATAGGGGAAGGAATGTGTGAAGAAGATTCTAAGAAAGACTTATGAAGAATACTCATGTAATAGTGTTCCTTAAAACTATCCATCTAACAGTAATGGCAAGAAAGTAGCTGGAAAAAGACAGACAGATACACACACACACACACACACACACACAGAGAGAGAGAGAGAGAGAGAGAGAGAGAAACAATCGTTAACATGGCAGAAAACTCCCATTTACTCATGACAACAGTAGGAATAGAGCACTTTTATTATCCCCATTTTACAAATTAGAAGATTCACATTTACTGAGGAATTTGTCCATGACCACACAACTGTAGGTTGTGACAGGAGAAATGTAATGCAAGCTGATGCCACTTTAAAGCTAGTACTCTAACCACTATACTACGTTGGAATACTGGACTGGGAACGTGATAAATCTGAGTTCTGTTGCTAACTGTGCCAGTTCTCCACGGCAATCATTGCCCCTTAAGGTTGCAGAGTAGCGGGGACCAAAAACAAAACCCAACAACAATCAAAGCAAAGTTGCAGAGAATAGCCTCAAAAGACTGGTTAGTGTTTTGTGATGGAGAACCCAGCTCTGGTTACCCCAATTCTAACTGGGTTCCTCTGCTTGGTTTCCCTACTCCTCAATAATAAATGTTAGTTAAATTCCCTGAACTCCAACTCCTCATCTTGCAAATGAAGTAGTTGGAAAGAGAAACGTTGTTCTGCTTCCAACTCTCTTAAGTGTACAAGTTTCTCACCAAGTCCATTACTTGACAAACAGGACAGGCTGGTTTGAAGTCTTATGAAAAGTTTCATCTTCTCCTGTAGCTTAAAATCTTTGGCAGTTTCCCCCTGTGCTTTCTATTTGAAACTGTTGACTCTGTTTTTATCTGTTGCATAACTTTTTATCTTCTGAGCTACCCTAGTTTTATCGTCAGAGCATTTCAGTATGTACACACAGTCATATGATATTTATTTTTATTTCCACATTGACTTAAATTTAATTTGTAGTTATATTCCAATGTCAGTTTGATTTTTTGGTGTTTATTTCTTTCAAAATATTGGCTTCATTCATTCATTCATTTATTCACTCAATTCCTTCAAAACATATTGAGCTCCAACAGTGTTCCAGGAACTCTAAGAAGCACTCAAGATAAAAAGATGAATAAATCATGTTCTTTTGAAACTAATAGTTTGCTTGGGTGTATAAATTAGCAATTGCCAGGGCAAGTTGTTTTAGTACAAGTATTATAGAATAATGAAGACCAAAAAAGAGTATTTTTAAAATTATCTTTCAATGGATCTTAAGAGGGCACCCCAGAGTTGGTCATTATCTGAGTGATATCTGGAAAGGTGACTGAGATGGACCTGGTAAATTAGAACAGAAAGGGCATTTCAGGTAGAAAGAACATTGTTTTATTTGTGTTATTTTATGTTTGGTAATTATTGCCACCCCAATTTTTTTCATTATAGTTATAGGAAGACAGTTCCAAGTAGTGAATTGATCTTTGTTTTTCATAGTTTCCATTAAAATTAATTACAGAGATTATGCTGGAACAACCATCACATGTAAGCCATTGAGTTAATTTGGGTTCTCTTAAATTTTATATATTATGAAAAACCAAATAAGGAAATGGATGATATGTCTTAGTTAAGTTATTTAAATGCTATAAATTGATGTCTATAAAATAAATTTCCACTGTTCAAACAACTACACTATTAATAAAAATCTCTATGCTGATCCCTTATTTAAGCCTCTTAGTTGCAAGTAGCAGAAGTTCACTCTGGCTGATTACTAAATAAGTCAGTTTATTAAAATAAGTCTGTTTCAAAGAATTTCTAGAAAAAAAGAACTTCATTTGAAACTAAACTTTTAAAAGCAGTGCCATGAATCCTGCCATAAAATTGGTCTGATGAGAAAATCCTTCACCTTTGCCATAGAAATTTAGCCATTACACTGATAACTTGTATTGCAGGCATTTTGGTCCCCAAAGCTTAACTTTACTATAACTTATATTACCAAAATTAATGTCACTGTGGCTTTTGCTTTAGTGGTCCCAACTACCTGTAACAGTCACTTGCACATACTTGAACCCCTGAATTCATGCTACAGAGCAACACAGTTATTTACTTTTTTTCCCACCCCAAAATATCCTAGGCAGAGATACATGAAACTTTGTTTATTCAATAAATTCTTATTGAATGCTTACAACTATGCACCTAAATTTTGTGAGCAAAATATGTGTTTGACTTATTGTAATCATTCTCATTTTAACATACATCAAAAGTGATATGTACAAGGCACAGTGGTTGGCCAAAGACATAAGTAGTCTTCCTATGAGTAATTGAGGTAAGCTTCATAGAGGAGGAGATACTTCATTGTTCTTATATGATATATACATATATCAAGTCATCAAGCTATATACCTTAAATATGTATATCTTAATGTATTTTCTGCTACTATAGCAGAATATCCAGACTGGATAACTTATAAAGAACAGAAGTTTATTTGGCTCATAGTTGTGGAGGCTGGGAAGTCCAAGAACATGGCACCATCATCTGACATGGGCCATCCCACAGCAGAAGGCATCACATGGTGAGGAAGTGCATGTGTGAGACAGAGAAGAAAGAGGCTGAACTTACGAGAAGCTCACCCCCATGATAATTAACCTACTGCCTCAATAACAACATTAATCCACTCATGAGGGTAGAACTCTCATGGTCTAATGATCTCTTAAAAGCCCCACCCCTTAATACTGTTAAAATGGCAATTAAGTTTGCAATACATGAACTTTTGGGGGATACATTCCAAACATTGCCATTAACAATTTAATAAATTACTAGTCTGGCACAGGGAGTAAAGGGCATCCTAGACAAAGGCACTGAAGCCAGAAAGAGAATATTATGTTCAAGAGCCTAGAAGTTTTATTTTGTTTATGTCTCAATGTTAACATTTACCTTGTGCCGTAAGTATCTATTTTAGTATATTTTTTCTCCAGTAGTTTGTGAAAGCCTATTAGGACAATTTTTTTTGCGAATACTAATATCCTAATGTCATTATGTAAAGCAGAAATATCTCTTTAATAATCCAAAGGTGATCAATGATATAAAAGGTGTTTTTTAAGCAATTGAAGTTATTCTGCTACAATGTGTCTCTGTAATGTAAATTAGCTCATAAATGATTGGTAAATAGGGAATGCTGTCATCTAAATGTAGAAGTTGCAATTTTTCCAGCAAGTTATTGATTTTTACCACAAAGTAACAGCAGCTGAATGCAAAGTATATTGGCAAAGCTGAATGAAATAAGGAACAGAGGAATTGAATACTGTCCACAGGCCTATAGTTTCTCTTGGCACAGTTTGGCAATGTACTCTGGCTTAGACGAACTTTTCCTGAATATTTGTGTATTCCTAGCATCTTCAACATTTTTCTACATCCCTTTGTATCAAATTACCTACATCGCTTTATTCTGAATGTAAATTGCTTTCTTCATAACAGCAATTCTTTAAATATTCTAGAAGTTTAATATTTTCTTTTTTTTAAGTGAGATATTTTAAATACATTTTATTATTATTTTTGTTACTGGCCTGGTTATATTTTAAATGGTCTGGCCAACCCCATTTTCTCCATATGGTTAGTAATTTTAATGTGTGATTTTTAGGACTACAAGACTTTTCTGGAATTCTTACATTTTGTGATTTCTGAAAATTGTTTTTATGAAGAAAAACAGTGAAATCATTCATGAAATATTTTCAACAGCATCATGTGGAAGGAAAAAAGCTTTTCCTCCCTATTTAAATAACAATCCATGAAAAAAATTAAGAAGAAAATCTACTTGCCTTCATTCCCCAGGCAATCCAGTTAATCTACTATTCATACAAATGCTTTCAGATAGATCTTTACCCCCACAGTGAAGCCATATCCAGTGCCAAAACACAGAGTACAAAAACAAATAAATGTTAGAACAGTGAATAGCAATGTAGTCCAACACTTTGTTTTGATAATTGGCACATCCCATGCAATAAATTTCTGGCACTGTTCAATTCAGCTGTTCCTGTTATGTTACATTTTTTTCCTGTGCTGTCTGTTGCTTTCTGTCTTTCCAATTAGATTGCAAACTACTTAAGAGACATATTTTTTATTTCTGCATTTCTCAGGACTTAGCAAAATATCAGGCAGAGTATGGGCACCTGAAATTTGTTTTCTAGTTGATTTGTAAGTTGAGTTGACTTGCATTAAACTTAGAGAAACAATTATTGAAAAGAGTTGCCTTTTAACATTTGAATTAAAAGCAGACAAATCAAAGAGAAAGAAGATGACCCATCATTCCCTTATACATAAAACATTTTGTGGTTATCTCTTTGGGTTTTAGAGGATATTACTTTCTTATTTTGTCTCAAGGTCTAGTCCCTGTAAGGTTAAGAATTTCAGAGAGCTACAGAAGAGTATTATGTGCCCTCTGTGTTGACAATTTTCTTTATTATTATAGACAAATAACTACTTCTGAGGTTGTTGGCCTGAGTCACATTTCTTCTAGTAGAAAGGCTTTGTTTGTGTGTGTGTTTTCTTCTTTTTTTTTTTTCCCCCAATTCCCTTGGTAGAAGAAAAAAATACTTGTCCTTGGTGGCTGTGTATTTTCATCAAGCCAAGAATGTCAGCTTCAGAAAATAATTAATGCAGCAATTATGGCTTCTGTAGGTGATTAAATTGCTGAAAACAGATATTAACACATTGCATCATTTTTTTTTTAGGAGTGAACTAGCACTCTCCATACCCTTCCTAGTCCTGTACTTGGTTCCATTTATTTGCTTAAGCAAAAATAGGACAATTATATAAATATATATGATCTAGGTAAGTGTGTATGCTCTTAGTCATGCCGTTGATGTCTCTCCGTTATTATTTCTAAGCAATGCTGGAAAATCCCAGTCACATTCATTTTGGATTACATCTGTATAAATGGAGAAATCCTGGTGAGAATATACCTGCACTTGACAATGTGAGATTTTGCCAATTATTTCAAGACACATTTCAACCTTATGATACCTTTTGTTAAAAGCCTTTGAAAAGAGAGATTATTTGAGGGATTTAAGGCTGTTTATCATAGCCCAGAGACAGATGTGCTTTGCTGGACAGCTATAATACACCATATGGTTAGTTACATCAGCATATGTACCGGAAGAAGGACCCTCACAATCGAGTGATCCATATATAGCCACAAATAAGAAGAGAAAATAAAATAGACATGTTTTATAATAGTTATTTTAAATTTCACTGAAATTTCCCTGATATTATAAACTAAAATTTTCTGTTAGGCAGTAAATGCAGAATTACATATCTTTATAGTAGCCATTGTTATTAGTGAATTGTGCTAAGCACCAAGTTTTCCTGGCATATTGCATATCTCCAAATTTTCTGAAAACCCACCTAATTAGAACAACTAAAAAGATGTGAGCTACTACTACATTATTTGTTAAGGTTACTGTACCATGATGTTTTGGAATTGCCATGTGAATGAGTGATTATGTAATACTGTCTGCAATTGACTCTATTTTCTTCTAGTTTTAAATGTTGCACCAAAGGAAAGAGCATGGTGCCTTTAGGAGACTTCTTAAAATTTTTCTATCTCAAATTTCTCAGCATCACTCAATCCCACTATGGAATGTAATCAATGGCAGCCATCAAAAACACACAGCACTCATAATTCTTGGTGGTTAAACCTCTCAGTCAACTCCAGCTTTCCAGCTGGCCTACAGATGGATGCCTTAAATTTCAACAGTATACAACCCAGTCTAGTTAAGTATTTACCTGTCCCTGGTATTCCATTTTGAAATGCAAATGATGTCCAATAACCACAAGGACCTTATCTCTTAGGGCAACTTCGTATACCATTTTTATTTCTGAACTGTGAAGTTCGGGGCAGAATGAATAAGTAGAAGGAGTGACACTGAAAGACTAGAGGTAGATGGAGTCCAAAGGCAAAGTACAGGACATGGGAAAAACTTGCTTTCTGTCTTTACTCTGTAACTAAAAGTAACCTTTACTTTTTGTTGGCTACCATTTTTTTGGAAGATTAGCTGCCTAGAGAAAAGGCAACTCTCTTGGGAACCAGAAGATTTGAGTAAAAGACCTAGTCATTAGTTGTATGATTAATTATTTGAGTGTCTTTGTCTTTTGTTGTTGTTATTAGTGTGGTTTAAAAAGAAATTGATAGGAAATCCCCCATTTAATGTACTGGAAATAAGATAATTGAGAAATGGATTTTTATTTCACAGGTTGTAAACTGATGTCCCACTGATAACTTCGGCTCACAAGATGGGTTCTTTTTGGCTTAAACACCATCTAAAATGTTTTTGAATCTTTAGTTTAAAAATTTTGCATAAAAATGTGTATATTCTGCTTCTTATAAAAAAGCAGAAGTTCTGGGAACATAGTGCTGAGTTGGGTGGCTGCTGTCCCTGTAGAAAATGAGTGCTCTCCAGGTCACCATCATCACCATTCTCTGTTATTTACACCTGGATGCCTTCACTCATTTATGTTACCTACATGACCCCATAAGCTTTTGAATTTCTGATACCTGTAGTCACCTTTGCAACTTGTCATGGTATTACTATAAAATATGACAAAGTAGAGTAAGAATGGCCTAGACATCCAGGAAAATATGAAAGAGAATCATGGAGAATATTTTCTCCCTCTTATTAACTCATGTTTTCTTGAATTCAAAATGAAGAATGAGAATGTTTAATAATCTTAGCATTCTTCTCTTTCTTTTCCAATGTACTCTGAAGCCATGACACGTATCTCTAGTATCAAAGCAGTGTCTGCTATTTGTGATAGGGTCCATGGTTACAAGGCAGAATTTGGAAATGCCCACCAGGCAGAAAAATACAGAACGCTGTCTTGCAGTTTCTCAAAGGAGAAGAGCATCAATATTGTCAAGCTTAAATTGTTTTCTTTCAAACTAAAAGCGAATATGTGATTTTGTTTCATTATTATTAAATGCATTTATGAAAAAAGTCTTTGCGTAATGAAACATTTGATACCGGTGTTATAGCCAACACTCCTGAGAAAAGAACGAGCCTGATTCCTAATCATACTTTGTTATATATTTTAAACAAGACACAAATTTTATTAACTTTACTTAAAAAATGTAAGTACAATGCCTTTGGTTTGTAAATGAACAATATGGCTCTGACATTTTCCCATGTTTTTAATAAAGCTAATTCTATATCCTATTTTTGGAGATATAATAAAGTTTTATGCATTTCTTCCATTTAAAATGTTAAATATCAACTGGAGTAAAGGCTGGCAAAGAACATGTAAAAGAAATGGACGTGTTTTTTCTCTTTCCACTTATTTGGATTTAACTTTTCTTCTTTTATTATTAAAAGGGAAATCTTATTAATAGATATTAAACATTTTTTAAATTATAACAATTTAAATCTATAAATTCCCTTGTAAGCAACACGTTAGCTGCATCCCACACATTTTGATATATGTTAAATTTGTATTCTCTTTAAAATATTTTTTGTATTATTTTGTGATTTTTTTGATCTATAATTATATAAAAGTATGCCGACAAGTTTTCAAAATTTGGGTTAACTTTCTAGATACTTTAACATTATTTATTTCTAAATTAACCCTGTTGAGGTAGTAGATTTCAACTTTTGAAATTTATTGATGCTTGACTCATGGTATGACACATCTTGACGACCTTTCCATGTGCACCTGAAAAAATTCTGCTTTCTGAAGTTGTTGAGTGTAAAATTCTGTAAATGATGATTAGTTTAAACTATTTTATAAAGCTGTATATGTTTCTATATCTTTATTGATTTCTATTTGTTTAATCATATATTTAGATGGAGAGAAGAGTGTTAGAATCTTCAACTAGGTCATAGATTTGTCTCTTTCTACCTTTAATTCTATCTAGTTTTGCTTCATGTATTTTGAAAATCTGCTATTACTGTGTAAAAATTTATGATTGCTGTTTCCCCGATGAATTTACCTTTATTTACCTATTTTATTATGGGATGACTTTCATTGGTTTTTATAATAATCTTGACTTTGAATATCTTATCCAATGTAGCTACACCAGCCTTCTCATGTTCATTGTGCAGAATATGCCTGCTTTCTTTCTTTCTTTTTCTTTTCTTTTTTTTTTTTTTTTGAGAAGGAGTCCTGCTCTGTCACCCAGGCTGGAGTGCAGTGGCGCTATCTCAGCTCACTGCAAGCTCCACTTCCCAGGTTCAGGCCGCAGGCCGTTCTCCTGCCTCAGCCTCCCAAGTAGCTGGAACTATAGGCGCCCACCACCATGCCTGGCTATTTTTTGTATTTTTAGTGGAGATGGGGTTTCACGGTGTTAGCCAGAATGGTCTCAATCTCCTGACCTCGTGATCCACCCACCTTGGCCTCCCAAAGTGCTGGGATTACAGGCGTGAGCCACCGCGCCAGGCCAACTGCTTGCTTTCTTTAGCATGCGATCTGCATCTTCATTTCAAAGTGCCTGACTCTTCTGTTGTTTTAATGGAAAGTTCATCATGTATCTTCTGCCCTTCTAACCAAATGGATTCCAGTCTCTGCCCCTAGCAGTTGAAGTACCTGCCTAAATTTCTTAGCCTTCTAGCTTTCTGTCTTTTAGGGACTTTCTGGAATATTTCCCACTCATATTCAGCTTAGAGTTCAGTCAAGTATTTGATAGGAGTTAAAACTCAGAGTGAGAGCTTCTGCTGAGAGGTTGTCCCTGGATTCCATCTCCTTGCATTTCTAGCCTTTCTGGGAGCCCTGAGCTCCTTCCTCTGACACCCAAGCCACTAAGCAGTAGAGTTTTCTGTTTGAGTTTTAGCAGGCTTGTACCTCATGCAGTGAGGACTGCCCTTGGGATATATAAATCCACACAAGTGAATCTCAATGATTTATTTCATTCAAGGGTCAATCCCTAGTTTCAGCCTGCTTTTTATGACTCAGTGAGTTTAAAGTTCTTATCTGTAAGACAACGTATCCAAAAAATATCTGTACTCCCATTAATAGAACTGAAACTACCTGTACTCTAGTGGCAAATTTACACTCAGATGGTTGAGAGTGAAATATGTTAAATCAGTGTTGTTGCAAAAATTCAAAGGGAATCCTCCATCTCCTTAGGTTGTGTCTAACTTCAAATACTTTTATGTATTACTACAATTGGTCACACAACTAACACTGTGTGCATAAGATAACAAAAATGTGCACATTTCTTCCAAGGAAGGGAACTAGCAAACTCTATGATCTAAGAAACAGTTATTCCTTCATACTTCCAACAAGTAAATATTTGTACTCACTCTGCTAAGTGCTGGGGAAAAGTGATGAACAAGTGAGGCAGATATCTTTATTCCTAGGACACACTCGGAGGAGATAAGCAAAATTAAATTAGATCAGACAGTCACAAGTTATGTGAAGAAAAATCAAATAAGGCATAAAGAGAGATGGACAAATCTATTTTCTAGAAAGGGGATTCAGGCCAGGCGCCATGGCTCATGCCTGTAATCACAGCACTTTGGGAGGCCGAGGTAGGTGGATCATGAGGTCAGGAGTTCAAGACCAGCCTGACCAACATGGTGAAACCCCGACTCTCCTAAAAATACAAAATTAGCCGGGTGTTATGGCACGTGCCTGTAATCCCAGCTACTCAGGAAGCTGAGACAGGAGAATCACTTGAACCCAGGAGGCAGAGGTTGCAGTGAGCCGAGATCGAACCACTGCATTCCAGCCTGGGCGACAGAGCAAGACTCCATCTCAAAAAAAAAAAGAGGGGGCGGGATTCAGAGAAAATGTTTCTGAAGAGATGGAGTTTTACCAGAGGTATGAGTGACATTGGGGACAAGCCTGGGTGAAGTTTGGAGAAACATCCTTCTAAGCAGAAAGGACCACAAGTACAAAGGCACAGAAGCTGGAATAGGAAAGAGAGTCACTGGGGCCAAATAGCAGGGACAATAATGGAAAATCACTGGAAGGGCCATTCCCTCCAACCAAGAGCACACCCATCAGTTCATCTCCAGGTGCCCTACAAAATTATCATTTTCTCTATTTTTTCTGACATCAAAAAGGTTGGGAAGCACTGCTCTAAGATAGCTCTCAAATACTTAATTTCATCTGTATGAAGCCTTCATCGCATCAACAGGTCAGACTGGCTTGTCTTTTAGAATGAAGAATTCTTGAAGTAATAAATGAACTTACAATTCTTTATAAACATACAAGGCATCTAACATCAGTTTCTTCCTTTTTCTCCCTTCACTGTATTATTTTCACTTACCAAAATTTCCAGACATACCTGATCGCTAGCAATTTGTTT
This sequence comes from Chlorocebus sabaeus, assembly GCF_047675955.1. Taxonomy (NCBI): domain Eukaryota; kingdom Metazoa; phylum Chordata; class Mammalia; order Primates; family Cercopithecidae; genus Chlorocebus; species Chlorocebus sabaeus. Next base: position 16,360,915 of record NC_132926.1, on the reverse strand, counting down.
CTATTTCTGTTTAGAGGAAGATTTTGAACTAAGAAGAAGTCAAATTCTAGCATTCATGTCAACTTTCTATTCAGTATTTTTACATTTGACTTTTAGATATAATTCATTTTTTCCTTTCTGCTTAAGTGAAATAGTCTTCATATTCTTCCTGATTATGGTGGAAGCTCTGGAAGGTGCTGTCAATTTGAAAACAGTTTAAATCTATTTGCTTTTTCAGAAAAAAAAAAAAATCAATTTTCTTCTGTGCTGCAAGGTTTATTAGGTAAAACTTAGGTTTACTACAATAAGAAAACTAACTTATTGCTTCAAGTTGAATAGAACACTTTTCCTGCAATTTGAGAATACTTTAATCAGTAACATTTGTTAAATAAAAAAATTGTTTATGAATGCCCACATATAGGTTGTGTTCACATTTTCCTGATAAACTAAGAGTGTCCCCATTATTCAAGTAGCCAATGTCCCAATTCTACTGCTGACAAGAAACTAAGAAATACATTTTGAATTTAGGAGGAACTGATACAATTTGCAGTCACTACCTGCAGGCAAACACACCTGTAAACACCTGCCTTGAGACAGATCGGTGTTTTAACAGAGCAGTAATAGTAGCTTTCTCCCTCTCATGTATGGAAATATGGCTTCTAAAGCACAGTAGCAGGGCTAGGCTTTGATTTTTTTCCCAGTATTCCTAGTGTTTCAAAATCAATTTTCTGAGTACCTATTAGGAGACAGACATCCTTTTAGTCAGTGAAAATAAATAGAGGAATGTGACATATTCCATTCCTTCTCTGAACTCATAAGAAGTAGGAAAAAATGGATTCAGATACAAGTTATGATACTAATTCTCTTTAATAAATGGCTATAGTGAAACTGTGAACCTAAGTAAAACAAAGTTGTAGAAGTTTAGAGGTCCTATCTTAGAAGAAAATGGCCCTAGGAAATATGTATCTACTAATTGAATTAAATTAAATTAGATCAGACAGTCATAAGTTATGCAAAGAAAAATCAAATAAGGCATAAAGAGAGATGGACAACTCTATGGCATTTGTCCCAAGAAAAGTTTCCCAAGGTGTGGATACATGAGATGTTTCTTGAGAGTAGGCATTGTCAGGTGGAGAAATTGTTTGGATCCATTATAGACTTAGAAAGTAGTATGAGAAACCATGGATACCTTGTGTTTTGGAGATGTTAGTATGATCAGAAAAGAAGTGAGAAGGAAAGGTTAAAGTCAGACTATCAAAGTCATCGAGTGCCATGCTAAAGAGTTCCAAATTTATTCTGCAGTCATGGAGAACAGCCAGAGATTTTTGACTTAATGGGAAATAAGATCAAGTACTGTAATTTTGGAGGTAACCCTGATGATAGCATCTTGAAATAGCTACTAAAGGGGTGACTCAACTTGGGTCCTCCAACAAGATGGGTCCAGATAAAAAACATGACATTTATAGTGTTAGTTCTGTTGGCGTACAAGCCATACATTTAGAGATTTCCCATAACATTGGAAAAATTTACATATTTTTCTCTCCCCAAAGTTTATGATACATTCTTCAAAATTAAAAAAAAAAATCTCAGAAGACTTAACAGTCGATATATTGGTCCTATATTTTCTAATTTAGTGTTTCCTGAGCTTATTTCACCACAGCGCTCAGTGAGGACTTTAATAAATTTGGGAGCTAGAATGAAAACACTATTCTATGCCAACACAATAACAGAATAACTGATGAATGTAATGTGCCAGACATGAATTCAACTTGATTGGCAGGTGACATGTTATTTACCCCTCACAATAACCCCAGCCATCAATAAGGTATACACTATTGTGTTCCAACATGCGATACATGAGAAAACTGAGACTTCAGGAGATGATGTGGTTTGCCAAGGTCGCAGAAATAACAAGCGGTTCTGCTAAAATGTGAACACAGGAAATTTGACTTCAGTTCTCTTAATAGGTATTTTTTATGCTATCACCCCCTCCTTTTGCCCCAAAGTGTGCTCCTTGGGGAAAAAAAAAAAAGGAATAAGTAGAAATACATTTCTTTTTCAGAAAAAAAAAGAATTTTAAACCTTTCTGTTTCCTATGTATGCCTTTGAACAACAAAAGAATTCTAAACATGTTTTGCTCATTGCTTTGCCATTTTTTCTAGAACATTTTTTCAATTAGGTAAGAGAATTTCCTTCTTAACTACTATCTTATTTTTATTCTTTTTTTTTTTTTTTGTGATAGAGTCTTGCTCTGTTGCCCAGGCTGAAGTGCAGTGGCACAATCTCAGCTCACTGCAAGCTCCGCCTCCTGGGTTCACTCCATTCTCCTCCATCAGCCTCCCCTGTAGAGTAGCTGTGACTATAGGCACCCGCCACCACGCCTGGCTAATTATTTGTATTTTTAATAGAGACGGGATTTCACTGTGTTAGCCAGGATGTTCTCGATCTCCTGACCTTGTGATTGGCCCGCTTTGGCCTCCCAAAGTGCTGGGATTACAGGCGTGAGCCACTGTGCCCGGCCTTTTATTTTATTTTATTTTGACTTGGAGTCTCACTCTGTTGCCCAGGCTGAAATGCAATGGCACGATCTTGGCTCACTGCAACCTCCACCTCCCAGGTTCAAGTGATTCTTGTGCCTCAGCCTCCCTAGTAGCTGCAATTATGGGTGTATGCCACCATGCCCTGCTAATTTTGTATTTTTAGTAGAGACAGGCTCGTCTCTATTAAAGAGACATGTTGCCCAGGTTGGTCTTGAATTCCTGACCTCAGGTGATCCACCCACCTCAGCCTCCCAAAGTACTGGGATTACAGGCATGAGCCACCAGTCTTAACTACTGTATTATTGAACTATCATATTAAAACTGTCTTAATGACAGATTTCCAACACTTGCTTTCAGTGTTTGGAATTTTCCTAACTTGATGCTCATTCTTTTACTCCATGCTTAATTGCAGGGAAATCATAGTAGCTATGGGCTCAGCAAATCAACTATAAGACTCTTTATTTTCAGTGTTTTTGATGCCACTGAAAACTTTTCTATAAAATAAGTCTTAAAAGGTTTAGGAATATTTATCAACAATACATTCTATACATTCTCTTCATGACTGGGAAGTTATCACGAAGAAGTGGAGAATTAAGGGGTTCAAAATGCATTACTATCAGCCCAAGGAAACAGAGGAATTGTTAAATGCAATTAAATTGTGGACTCTACAGTCTATGCTTTGCCAGAAACTGTCAAAAAAAAAAAAAATACCCACAATAATAATAGTTGTGAAAATTTAGTGCCGGCTGAACATGGTGGCTTTCACCTGTAGTGCTAGCGGCTCTGAAGGCTGAGGCAGGAGAGTTGCTTGAGCCCAGAAGTTTGAGGTTGCAGTGAGCTATGATCATGCCACTACACTCCAGCCTGGGCAACAGAGAGATAGAGTGAGACCCTGTCTCAAAAAAGTGGATGGATGGATAGATAGATTAGATAGATGATTGAGAGAGAGACAGAGACAGAGAGAGAGAGAGAGAGAAAGATATGCGGTGCTTTTCACAACATCAAGGAAAGTGTTACACTAGTTTCATTTTACAAACAGTAGACTCAACCTAGGAGTCGTGACTTAAGCAGGCATGTTAGAAAACAAGGCCGCTAATCTCAAAGAGTTCTGTTTGGTGATGATCCCAATGTCAGGATTCATCAAGGCTGCTGCTTTTGTCAGAGACGTTGCTGTCTGTGCTACAAGATGATGGGATTTGGTGGGGCTCTGGGTGCTGGCTTGGAGACCTACATGGATACATCTGGGCAGTTTCCACTTCTGATGAGGGTTTGTGCATTCGTCCAGAACCATGTTCTGCTGACTTCTTACGCTGCTTATCACTTGCCTTGCCCTAGGGGATTTTTGTCAGTAACAGTGAAACCGCTGGCAGCTTAAGTATTCCCCATCAACCTCAAGCTATTTTGGGGCATGTTCCTGACACAACGCTGCAAAATTCTCACTAATAATCATTTATTCTTCCATTAATTATGACATTTTCTCTCAGTGTTACCTGCACTCTAACACACACACATGCATACATACACACAGTATACAACGGAAAGACAGTTATTGCAGAAGACAGGGATTTATTTTTTAGATTGAAAAAAATAGTGTAAATTTTCCCTTAATTGAACCTGAAAATCTACCTTAAAATGATAAAACAAAGTAAATAAACTAAATTCCCTCTAAATATTTAATTCTTCTCTGAAAGCTTGAGTTCTGGCATCTGCCCTTACCTCACCTCCCAGGTTCTGAGTCAATATGCTAGAAGACATTTTAACCTTTCTCTGCTATTTCATAAACTTTTATTACAAGTAAGGTTATTTACTAGTTCTCTTTCCTCTTTTCATTTTAAAAAGAAGAATTTCAGCCATTCAAATAATTTTTAAACTATGGGTTAGGTTCAATGTGTTGGAATCAAATCACAATTGTTAAGTCAGTGACTACAAAGGAAATCAAAGCTTTATGATCTTCTCCAGATCATGGTAAAAATATGTACTTGTGTGCATTTCTTCAGCCTCGGAATATATAAGGCATGATATCTGAATTAAATATGAAAAAAGTACAATTTTTATGTCTTCAAACATCCATCAGACTGATCTTGTGCCTCTGTCTGAGTTGTTATTGAGCATTAGATTAAGAGATATTCTTTCTGTACTCAGACTTTTTAAGAACTACAAAGAGAAAAAAATTGATAGATTATAGAATAAGATTTTATTACTCCTCTTTCAAATCCATACCCAATGTTTAAAATACCATTCTTTTAGTTGCACTGTGAAAAAGAAACCACTATGTTTTGGAGAGACTAGCACCAGCTGAATGAATCAAACAGAAAAAGAATTTCAAATGTATTGCAGACTTAAGAAAATGTGGGCTGAGCACAGTGACTCACGCCTGTAATCCTAACACTTTGGGAGGCCGAGGTGGGCAGATCACCTGAGCTCAGGAGTTCAAAATCAGTCTGGGCAACACCGTGAAACGCTGTCTCCACTAAAAACACACAAAAAATTAGCTGGGCGTGGCAGCGTGCGCCTGGAGTCCCAGCTACTTGGGAAGCTGAGGCAGAAGAATTGCTTGAACCCGGGAGTCAGAGGTTGCAGTGAGCCAACATCATGCCACTACATTCCACACTCCAACCTGGGCAACAGAGCGAGACTCTGTCTCCAAAAAAAAAAAGAAAATGTGATCATATTATAAATGGACTTACATGCCAGGTTAGCTTGGGAAAAGTCATTGTTTATGTGGCCTCAACAAGACTTTTAACTAGTTGTGATGAGCTTATCAATTATAAAAATCACATCACAATAGTAGGTAACAGAGACAGGTGATAAATGAAAACCCAAGAAGGATACGTCAGCCGCACAGCTAAATATTTATTAGGTAGCCATTAACAAAACATATCACCTGCCATAAGGGTAGACTATTTTAATTGGTGAAAAATATTATTTTCTGACTGCTAGTGAAATTGTCATATAATACCCTACAAGAAGAATTTCTTTTCGAAGCACTCCCTTTCCTACTTTAGAATTCATTAGTCCTCTCCCTGTTCTTAGATGAAGAAAATGCAGCACAGTGACTATGTTCTAGGGTGCTTGTTTAAGGTGGTGGAAACCAAATCTAGAATCAAATTACCTCATGTGATAAAAGTTTGGTCCCTGAGTTCTCTTCTATTACTTAGACCAAGTAGCACAATATAAAATAATTTATCAGCAAAGTACTGCAGAACTTCAAATTTAAGTGTGCTACTTGTTTGGAAGGTTAAGGCAGGAGGTGATGATGTGACTTTTTAATAATATTAAATCACATTGTAGATAACAGATATTTTAAGCTTTTAAAATATTATTTATTTTTAATAATCTTTACTTCTCTATAGAAATTATCCTTATTGTCTGGTTCAAAGAGAAACATTCCCACACGGCTGGTTTTATATTTATTCAACCATTACGTAGTACTTTAGTCTCTTGCAGTATCATATTTACATATTGGATCAGTGAATGATATAAGTATTTGTATAAGGCAGTTTCTTCTTCATCATGTCTTAGAGAATGATCATTGCTGCCTTTCCTTCTGTTTCCCTATTATAATTACTCAGCTATGGTGCTTGAGAGCAAATACTATGAGGGAGGAAAAGGGAGTGAAGAAGGGAGGGAGAAAGAGAGGGAAGAAAAGAATGAAGGCAGGAAAGGAAGAAGGAAGAGAGGGAAGGAGGGAACAAGGAACTAAGGAAAGAAGAAGGGGTAAAAAAGGGATCACTGTGATTCGTTCTTATTTATCCCAAATATTTGTAGTAATCAATTTATCAGAAAATTAAGTATGCCAGCGGGAAGTTTTGGAGATAATCTTGCTAAATCTTCACCAGAGGAAAAATAAAAGGAAGATATCATTTCATTTCAAGCCACACACTTCAGATTTCAGCAAAATTCTACCCCATTTTCCAAAATGCAACAGCCCAGCATAAGGATCCCTTTTTTCTCCATCCTTCTCATCCCGATAGCCTTTCACCCCTTTCATACTCTTGACCACTTCATTTTCAGCACAGCCCCACAGGAATAATAGCTTCTGTCACAAGAAGTGGGAGGAATATGATGTAATGCTCTGGGTAATTTTGTTAAACCCACTTAGCACCTAATCCACTCAAGTCAAAGCTGGTATTGGAGTTATCACTCACTAGACTGGCTTTGTGCGCAGAGCAATTCAATACCCGCACATCTTCACAAATTACTGGTACGCGTCTTCAGACAGTAGGCTGCGACAGCTGAAAAAGATACCTCTTCAACTCCTAATTTTCTGTATTTTTATTTCATTCTTAACACCTCTTTGCAGACAATTAGCTTTTTTCCCCTTTTCTTTCTCAGACTATTTTAAATTAGCCCATTTCAGGCTGATGAATGAGCCAAGTTACAGCCCATGAAGGAAGCACTAGCTGAATGCTAAAATGGTGCTCGTTGCTAGAATGCAATGCAACATATTTTATTCTCAGAGGCAAGCAATGGAATATACACATTTACACATTTTCAAGATGATTTATTTAACTAAATGTGAGACATATACTATGCGTTATTGAAGAACTATGTAAAGACCCCATAGGTGACTGGGAATCTGTTTCTGGGTATGTTTCTTGTTTTTAAAAACATGATTAAAACATGATTAATCCTCCCTTTTTTTTTTTTTTTTTTTTTTTTTTTGAGACAGGGTCTTAGTCTCACCCTGTGCAAGAATGCAGTGGTATGATCATAGCTCACCGCGGCCTCAATCTCGCAGGCTCAGGTGACCCTAAGTGACCCTCCCACCTCAGTCCCCCAAGTAGCCAGGACCACAGGTCCATGCCATCATGCCCAGCTAATTTAAAAAAAGTTTTTTTAGAGACAGGTTCTCCCTGTGTTGCCCAGGTTGGTCTTGAACTCTTGAGCTCAAGCATCCTCCCACCTTGACTTCTCAAAGTGCTGGGATTACAGACATAAGCCATGTACTTGGCCTGATTAACCTTTTTTAAAATGTCTCATTGCTTTGCACATTTGCTTTTTCTAGTGTGGATTTCAATTCTTATAAAGATTCACAGTGACAGTGTCAACCATGACATTGTTTTATGATTATTATGTTAAACAGAGAGTACTAAGTATTCTAAGTATCTCTTTCCTCCATAACTCAGAGCCATCATTTTGAAGGCCATCATTTTATTCTACCATATTATGGTAATGCCTTCACAGGCTTTTGAGATCCTCTGTCCTTTCCCTAAGTCATAGATTGCAGTACTAGTTCTGTCTTTCTCAAGTCCCATCACTGCTGTCTTGTAATCTGCTACAGTATTTTACATACAACTGCCTGAACCACTGCTGTCCCTTCTTCCTTTAGAGTAAGACTCGGCTGGGCGCGGTGGCTCAAGCCTGTAATCCCAGCACTTTGGGAGGCCGAGACGGGTGGATCACGAGGTCAGGAGATCGAGACCATCCTGGCTAACACGGTGAAACCCCATCTCTACTAAAAAATACAAAAAACTAGCCGGGCGAGGTGGCGGGCACCTGTAGTCCCAGCTACTCAGGAGGCTGAGGCAGGAGAATGGCGTGAACCCGGGAGGTGGAGCTTGCAGTGAGCCGAGATCTGGCCACTGCACTCCATCCTGGGCGACAGAGCGAGACTCCGTCTCAAAAAAAAAAAAACAAAAAAAAAACAATAGAGTAAGACTCAGGGCCTCTGTGACAGATACGTGCTACTCAGCAACAGTTTCTATCTATTTTGTTTTTGTGACCACGCCCTGGAAGGAATTTGTCAAATCTTTGTAGATGTGGTCAATTTGGAGATGTCCACTCTTGGGGGGGGGGGGGGGGGAATCAAAAACCACACTAAACAAGAAACATCAGAGATTCTGAAGAATGATTCACAGGAGCTTTGTCCTCATTTTAAAAACTCAAGTTGATATAAAGTAAATTTTGCATCCACAAGGCTTCCTAGCATATTACCCTCCTAAATTGTGGCCATAGCAGTTAAACATCATTCTAAAGTAATTATATAATGCTGCGGTTTGAATGTTGGTCTCCTCCAAAATAGATGTTAAAATTTAATTGCTATTGTAGCAGTATTATATTAATAGGTGAGACCATTAATTACTGCTTAGGCCACAAGGGCTCCACCATCATGGGTGGGATTGGTGCTGTTGTAAAAGGGTGAGTTCAACCCCTTCTTACTCTCTCACCCTCTTGCCTTCCTCCATGTGATGATGCAGCCAGAAGGCCCCTAGTGGATACTGGCATCTTGAAGTTGAACTTTCCAGCCTTTAGGACTGTCAGCCGGTACAGTTCTGTTTATTATAAGTTGTCTGTTCTCAGACATATTGTTATAATAGCCCAAAACAGACTAAGACATGCACTAATCTAAAAGCTTAGCAATATAATATGCTAGGGATGTTTATGATACAAAACTTTTCATTTACTAATCTCAAAGCAGAATAAAAATAATTTCAGGCCGGGCGCAGTGGCTCACGCCTATAATCCCAGCACTTTGGGAGGCCAAGGTGGGCGGATCACAAGGTCAGGAGATCGAGACTATCCTGGCTAACATAGTGAAACCCCGTCTCTACTAAAAATACAAAAAAAAAAAAATTAGCCAGGCGTGGTGGCGGGCGCCTGTAGTCCCAGCTACTCAGGAGACTGAGGCAAGAGAATGGCATGAACCCGGGAGGCGGAGCTTGCAGTGAGCCGAGATCGCGCCACTGCACTCCAGCCTGGGCGATAGAGCAAGACTTCATCTCAAAAAATAATAACAATAATAATAATAATAATAATTTCAGATTTATGTATTTATTTCTCTATTCACCTAGCTTAAGTGTCCAAATTTCTAAAGAACATTGAATAATTTTATTTAACAAAGTGGGTTCATACTTAATAGCATTGTCACATGTCACACACAGATCTATATTTTGGAGTGGGGTTCCACTTTTATTTTCCTTAAAGGGCCAAATGATAAATATTTTTGTCTTTGCAGGACATATGTTCTCTGTTATCACTAGTCAACTGTGACATTATGGCCGTAGATAATAAATTGTCTAAAACTTCATTTATAGACTTTGAAATTTGAATGTTATATAGTATTTGTGTTATGAAATACTCTTTCTTTGACTTTTCTCAATCATTTAAGAGTGTTTAAGTTTTTCTTAGCTCACAGGTTATATGAAAACAAGCTATGATCCGGATTTGGCTCAGGGACCAGTTTGTCACTCCTGCTACAGAGAACATTAACAGCAGTAGAAATGGCATGCTAAACTATCAAGGTTTTGAGACATCTGCACATGACATCAAGCTTCCCGTAAAAGGCTGAAAGTTTTGGTAATTGATTATTTCTAAATAGACTGATAATTTAAAAAGAGAAAAATCTAAGAATATTTTACACAGTTTTTGCTTATTTTTCTTTCGAGTATTGTTTAGATCACAGCGTCTCAAACTTTAATGTACCTGGGAATTACTTCGGCATCCTGCTAAAAGGAAAACTCTGATTTGGGTAGGTCAGGTGTGGAGCCTGAGACTCTGCATTTCCAACAAGCTCCCAGGTGGTGCCAGTGTTGCTGGTCCTTTGAAAACTGTTTGAATAGTAAGGGCATAGAACACAGTAAAGAAAGCCCAATTTTACTTAATAAGAGATAATAATAAGTCTATGCTGGGGACTTTCAATGAATGAAATGTGATGCTTTTAAATGAAATTGCACAGCCCTTGAAAAATAAAAGCCAAAAGGTATGAAAAAATAGTGATAACACATTAAAATGATATAAAAGCCTTCACCAAATAAAACGAGTTGTACTAAAAGCCTAGAATACTTAACTTATTAAGCAGCAAGTATCCTGGTTGCTACCAAAAATACAGCTTTTCATGCAGACCACATTCATTCAAACTCTTCAAGTATTTTTCATCTTTTAGGTAGATTATTGAACACTTCCCAAGGCAATGAGGAATTCAGTAAAAACTTTAAAGTAAAAGACCTATTAAAACTTGATATATATTGTGTAGGCTTACATGTTGCATTTACTGTGTGCATACATAAATATGCAAGTATGTGTGATGTTTAAAATGCATTTGGTCTGAGGATTTTTAATGTCAAGTTTCAATCCCATGCAAATGAAAAGGGCTGAATACATAAACCTGTCAAAATCATGATTTTAATGGAAATGTCAAGATACTTCTGAAAGGCAATATAATAATCCCTTTTATGCAGCACTAGGAAGAAGCCTATGATCCTAAAAGAACTAACCTGTCACCCTGCACTATCCGTTTCATCCTATTACCATCCTCAGCTCCATTATCTAAATGACCAAGCACTCCTTCAATTCTAGGGCTAAATGATGTCATGACATAACTATCATCATATTTATACCTCATAAAATTAGAAAGGTTATTAAACATAATTTGACCTTTGGCATACTCTAACAGAATCTTGATTTTTGCTGTTTTCTTTCTTTCCTCCTTTTCCCCTCCTTCATTCACTCGAATCTCTCATTTCAGTTCTTTATACTCTCTTTTTTTTTTCCTTTAAAACAAACTATTTTCCACTCATACTGACATCATGTTGCATGACCAAATCTAGGATTTTAGAAAACAAAATTTTTATTACAGTGCTTTCTAATTATTATTTAAAGCTACCACTCAGGAGAGAGAAGTTGCTTCCATTCAAACCTAAATTCAATGCCAAGTACATTTGCCCTTGAAAATTTTCTAAAGCACTGGGTGATGTGGGGTCTGAGGTGTCTCATGGTTTTGCTGTTACTGTTGTCTTTAACTAGCCTCTACTGCAGTAGAGAAGGCAATTAGCTGTGTTTATCTTTGTTGGTACACTCTGATCAAAACACTCAAGGAACAGATGCTTCCAGGTGGACAAAGGTCAGGCATTGGGTATGCTGGACAATTGAAAAGGAAAGAGTATTTGTCAGAACCTTTATAGACTCCTGAGCTGTAAAACAACCTTTCCTTTAGCATTCTGAGGTATTTTCAATAGATTAAACAGAAATCATTATGTTTTGTAAATGCTTCAAAATAAGGGCAATGAGCTTCCTTCTTTGTATTGCTTCTTGTCTGTGTACACATAGACAAAGAAGCAAGAAGCTTCTTTTGTGTGTGTATGTGTGTGTATGTATGTATTTATGAATGCATGTGTGTATGTATACTTTCTTTGCGTTTCAGTGTCAATTTATTTTATTCTAAATGTATATGATTCTATAATATACAAAGGAAGTTATCTGTTTCAAAGCCTCCTCAACATGGAATCTTAGTTTTTAGTCTCCTCCAGCACATTTGTTAGTTTTCAGCATTCTCCAAGCTTCCTGTGAAAGTCCCCAGTGACAGTGGCTTCCCACTTCAGAGACATTTTCACAATTAATTTCCATTCAAGAAAGAAGTCTCTTACACTCAACTCACAGCTTCCTGTTTTCAGTTTGATTTATTATGTCATTTATTTACACTCAGTAGCCATTTATTGAATACCTACTACATGACAAAAAAAAAACACAGTTTCTGCTCTCAAGGAATTTGTAGTCTGGTAGGGATATGGGCAAGAAAATGGATAATAAAAATATGATGTGATAGGCTATCTTTTAAGTCTATGAATCAATCAATATATATTCATGAAATGTAAACCAAGGACTATCATCAAGCCTTTATTAGACATAGATAAGGCTGTGGATATAAATACAGACACACACAGAGTTACTGGCCTCAAAGAGTTTGGAAACCAGTAGGAGGAAAAATAATAATATAAAGATATAATAAAATAAATAATAATAAAATAATATAAAATATATCTTGTAACAAGATATTATATATATAACAACTGTTATATATTCTTATTAGAGACAGAAAGTTCATAGGAAATTAATCCTTCTCTAGTAACAACAGTTTTCTTACCTAGTGTTCAATATTGGTAATAATTCTTTATTTGTTCCATATTTTCTTGATCACAGAATGAATAATTTATCTCCTTATGCAATTTATTGTAAGAACTGACCACAGAAGTTACTTTGTTTCTTTGCTCTTTCCTGATCTTTTTTCTTTAATTTGCCGCATTTTTTGTAAGATGATTGTATTAGTCTGCTCAGGATGCCATAATCAAATGCCGAAACAGGATAGGCTGGGTGGCTTACACAACAGATAACTATTTTCTCATGGTTATGAAGGTAAGAAGTTCCAGCTCAAGTTGTCAACCCATTTGGTTCCTGGCGAGGGCCCTCTCCCTGACTGCCTTCTCATTGTATCCTGACTTGGCCATCCCGACTGTGTGCACACAGAAAGGGAGAGAACACGTGTAAGTTCTGTCGTGCCTCTTTTTATACAGACACGATTCCTATTGGATCAGGGCCCGACTCTTCTGACCTCTTTTTAATCTTAATAACTTCCTTAGAAGCAACATTTCCAAATACAGCCACAATTGGGTTTCGGATTTCAATGTACCAATTTTGGGGGAAGGAAGGTGAAGACAAAAATAGTCAGTGAATTAGAAGTATCAATATGATTAGTTAACTATGTGGCATAATATTACAGTTTCAATAATTGAACTTCCCAGAAACAAAACAAAATGTCATCTTCCAGTTTTGTGTTTCAATTACATGGTAGGCCTCTTGCTGACAATTAACACATTTTCTGGTAGATAAAATACTGATTATCAAAAACAAAGCATACACGATGGAGGAAAGTCTGAAGAATATGAATCTCAAAGTCAACAAATATCACAGATATGTGTTGTATCACTTTAGCAATTAGGAAAAATTAAACAACCTATTTATTTTCTGTACCAGCAGAAATGAAAATATATATTTTTATAAATGCATGCTTACTAAATATATCGTAGTTTGTCTCACTCTACATAATTTGTATAAAGTATATTCTTCTTAAAGTTCAAACTTGGATTAATGCCTGATGTGTGAGGTTATCCAAATCATATTCAGTCATTTCACAGCTGTGTGGTTCTAATCAAATAAAAATGATCTTGCCTAGGCAAAGAAAATGGCTCTCGTTTACAGAAGAACCAGAAACACACTTTATATCATGATGGTAGTATTTTTCTGTTTTTGGTCATAGCCTGCATTTGGTCTTTAGCCATCACACATACACATACACATACATACATACATTGCCAAAAAGGCTGATTTCTTATTGTACTCTTATTTTATAGCTAATCTTAATATGCTGAGGAAGCAACAACAAAAACTGAGAGAAGTCAGTACATTCTTTCTTCTATAAAGACCTATTGAGTAGGTCTTAAGCTTACTCAGTTTTTCTGCCTCCTTTCTTTCTACTTTGTAATTTACCCAATATACTTTTCCCAAATTAGTCATCTTATAACACGCTTTTTATCACATTACCATCCTGCTCTAGCACCTTACATGGTTCACCATTACCTTGAGATAAACTACAAATGTGTACCTTTTACATACTGTCAACAGCAGAGCTTTTCTAGCTGTACTTTCCTACTGCCATATATAAGCCCCAATGAGATCCTATTGGTATTGTTATTATCTCCAAACTTTATGCCTATGTTTTCATTTATATGCAGGCTATGTGCAAAATTTCCTCCACGTAACACACTTCTCAGCAACCAGTGTTTCTCTAAGAGGCAACATTGGCATTTGGGGTTTAACAATTTTTCTCCTTGTAGAATTTTTCTACAACTTTACAGAACATTAAGAATCCCTGATCCTTTCCTGTGACATGCTAGTAGAACCCTCATATTGTACTGACAACCAAAAATGCCTCCAAAGTTTTCCAAGGATGCTTCTGTGTGTAATAGAAAATCCCAATCTATGTGGCTTAAGCAAATAAGTGATTGTATTGGTCAGTGGAATTGAAAAATTCAGAGAAAGGTTTATGACTTCAGGTACATATGAACATAAGATCTAAAAGATTTGTTCTCTATCCATGTGTTCTGTTTCCTAGTATATTTTGAAACAGATACTCCTCTTATGTTGGCTTCCACTAGTATCAGACTTATATCCTCAAAGCTCTCTTTCCAGCAAAAAAAAAGTGTGTCTCTTTCCCAAGCTTTCAGGTAAAAATTCCCTTTGGATTCTGAATTTTCTTGACTGGGGTCATGATCCTTTACAAAGGTTTTACTATGTCCAGAGAAAGAATACACTTGTTTGGACATCCCTCAAGCCTAGAATAGAGTATGGACTCACATTTTTGAAACAGATGGTTTACCAAGGAAATATAGTGTACTGCTACGAGAAGAAAGAAGAATGAATGCTAGGTAGCTATGTAACAACAAGAAGGGACCTATACAAATATTTGTTGCTTAATCTTAGGCAAAGAATTTCAATTCTCAGCCTCTTCTCCAAATCTATAAAATCTAAATAAGGACTGTTACCTTGTAGATAGATAGGAAGAGATTCAATGTAGGAAGTAGCTAACATAATACCTAAAACATCTGTTCTTAAAACATGTCTTGTTCTTTTTGAATTCCCCCTTTAAGGTGCTAAGTCAGGGCAGTTTTTAAAATAATTAACAACTAGTAGGCATGACCACCACCCATTCCGAAGAATTCCCTGAGGCTTCAAAATGGAACTCTTCCAGTACACATCATTGTATACAGTGGCTGATCAACCTTGATCCTAGTAAAGCCCTCAGGATTGCATTTGTCTGAATTCATCTCTCTCCATTCATCTAAACCATGGTGGAACTCCTAGTGATTTCTGTCCAAAACCTTTTATCACCGAAGATGACTTTTTATCATCCCTATCCGTCTGCATTTTGATTTTTACCATTTTGAACACAAGATGCTTGCATTTATTCTGTAAAACTTATTTTTAATAATTCAGTTTTGTTTTAAATAATGAAAGACACATGCCAATTTGAGCTATATGAACATCTATTTCACATAATTTCTGCCTACAGCAATGACATGCACCAAAGTTAGCCTGCACACATTATAGCTCATAAACGAGAAAGGCATTCAGAGAATCTGGCCGAAAATTGTGGGTTGTGTGGGACTCCATATACTAAATTCACCCATTCCTAAATGTTCCATAGGCTTCTGTGCACATGGAATAAAAATAAAAATTATGGTCTTTGGAGTCAGATTCCCAGCTTTTCAATAATGAACTGTGTGACTTTGGACAAAGTTTTTTTGTTTGTTTTTCACCTCACTAATCTCAGGGGTGTTTGCCTATAAAATAAAAATAACAATTCCTAGTTTTCAGGGAAAATGTGAGAATTAGAAATCCACCTGTCAAACTTTCTGACACAGTAGCCATTCAGAAAAAAATGTATCTTCATGCTTTATGAAGACGATCGTTTTTGTGACATCTCCGTGGTGTTTGTTGTTTAATAATCACTTACATGTCATTCTTTTTCGTTCAATTTGTTGGGAAACTTTTTGTGTTCTTGAGTTCTTATTCCCTGTTTTGACTATTAAAGTGGTTCACAAGCATTAAGGTATGACTGAATAAATGAATGAATAAGTTTTTCATGTAGATCTTTGAAAATGAGAATGAAAACAATTTAGAGAATCATACATGAGACCGCTAAAACTGTGGGAAATTTTTATACCTAAGCAAAAGGTTTTTGCTCTACAAGAAAGATTCAGATTTTCAGCAGAATTTCAAAAACTAAGTTATGTCTAATTTTCAAACATTTTGATAATTTTAGACAAAACTTCTGAAATTTTTTGTTAAGTCCTATTTACAGTTAAGTCTTCATAATAGATTCTAAAATGTCAGAGACAGGTTTGAAATGGGAGCCAGAAATAAAGGCCTAAGTTTACTATTTCAATTCCACATTTTCAACTTTAAAACTATGCAGTTGGAGTAGATAATCTTTCTGGATTCAATTTTTCATAGATTCTGTGATCCATTGCAAAGATTTTGAAAGTACTTTTCAAAGCATTTCCAAATACCCATGCTCAGTAGAAAACAGAACATTCTCAAAATATAAAGACTGGGACAACTTTGTAATCACCCAAACGACAGACAAGGCCTACTACTGTCTAGAACTCATTTTCTATTATAATAAAGGGAGGCAAAAAATATACCATGATGTGAGGAATGTAAAAATAGAGTAATGTGATAAAGGGTGAGTGACCATGACCAAATTTGTTGAGCAGTTAAGGAAAGTTTTTCTGAGAAGGAGAAATTTTAGCTATGCTAGCAAGGAGGAAAAGGGTCCAGGTATGCAGCCTATTAATGGTGTGAAGGAACATTGTAAGACAAGGACTGTCAAATGCCAAACTCTGGAAGCTGGCTGGGCTTGGCAACTCAGAGCCAGAGAGCAAGAAGACCAGAATATGACATGACAACGGACAGTGGTGGAAAAATAACTTGGATGAGGTACACAACAGTTAAATCACAGAGCACCTTGAAAGGGTTTGGATTTTAGATTTTCTTCTAAGTGTTGAAGAGTGATGTTATCAGATTTAGCTTATTAAATCCTGATGTGTAAGAAAATCACATTCCTACAAGCTAGAAATTTTTTAAAATGATGAGGTCCTGATTTAAATAAAAAGAAACTGTTGTTAAAGCATGATTTTGCATTAAACATCTCATCCAAGTATCTACTGCTATTTTATTCACACACCCTACTCAGTACTCAAGGAATAGGTTATCACTTCGTTTAAATGAGTCAGTTCTTGGCTGACATAGCTATTGCCAGCATGTTCATGCGTTCTAGTTGTTTTTTAGACTGCGTTTTACACCAAGGGAAATTGCACACAGTAAATGTCAAGGATTCACTAGGGGCACTACAGTTTCCGAGGCATGAAGCTAATACATATTTGTCTCATTACTGTCAGCAGATCAACTTTATTCTGTGAAAGGCAAGGGTTCATACTTCATAGGAGATGTAGTTACAAACGACCTTTGGGAGGTCGTGGGGAGCACAACTTCTAAAATTTACAGTAGTGTCATGTTATTAATAAGAAACCAGAGAAATAATGTTCAGAGACTTTTTGCTACTTGACTTTTTCATAGAAACAGGTGGGGGGATCACATTTTTCAGCTCTGATTCATCAAACCTTAAATTGAAGACGACATAGAGCGTTTGAGTGGGCAGCCTAATCCACTCCTGTGGTTTCCATATTGCCCAATAATTTTCCTGAGGTAAACATGTTTTGCAGGATCATCAGGCTATTAATGGTCTTTTGCTTGAATAGTTTCAAAGACAGAGGGAAAGAAAATCATGATTTCATGGTAGGGCAATTATGCACTATGGAAATCAGATTATTTCTTGTCTCCCAACTATTTAAGTATATTCTTCATATTTTTAACCAAGTATCATAATTATTAGAAATAGACTATTTTAGTTTATTGTGTTTTCATTTTATTTGAAATTACAAGACTCAAAATATTTCCTCCCAAGGGATTTAAGTGGTGAAAAGCATCTTATAGGTAACATTTATTTTTTGCTAGAATATATTCATAATCCCAGAACTTAATATATTACAGTACTCAATGAATAATCATTGGTGGTGAGCAGGTGACATTAATAGTATGGGAGATATCAACTATTTATGCTCAGTTTTATACTATATAATTGCAGTGATGAGGGTTTTTCCCTCTTTTCCATGGTCTCCCCAGGCCATGTCTCTACTGCCTATATCATGGAGCTCACAGGCAAGGGTATTGGTAGCTTTGCCAGTGTTTATGGGGTAAATATTCCAACATGACTGATTACAGGCTACTGATGTAAGTGACTTGCAAGATTTCTGAATATTTTACAATCATAATGCAGACAAAAGGGCTGAAAAAGAATTGGCAAAGTTACTCCTCAAGAAGATCCTAGGGAACAGTGGAGATGGCTGTGGAGGGGAATGCTCCTAGAGGATGGGCAAAGGGAGGGCAACAGTCATGCCCCTGAGCACAGGCGAAATGGGAGTGGTGTTTTGAATGGCAAAGGACTCACTGATCATTGATAGGTTTCTCTACAGTTCCCTGTTGGTGACTGCGGAGGGAGTCCACTCAAACAGACACCAACCCATCTTTCAAAGTCAACTAACTATGGTCTTTCCCAGGCTAGGTGACTATAATGGCCTCTCTCCTCATGCCCTGCTCTGTCTTCCTGCATCACAACTCTTTTTTTTTTTTTTTTTTTTTTTCTTAGACAGGGTCTTACTCTGTCACCCAGGGTGGATGCAGTGGCGTGATCTCAGCTCACTACAACCTCCAACTCCTGGGCTCAAGGGATCCTCCTACCTCAGCCCTACAAGTAGCTGGAAGTACAGGTGTGAGCCACCATGCCTGGCTAATTTTTGTATTTTTTGTAGAGACAGGGTTTCACCATGTTGCCCAGGCTGGTCTGAAACTCCTGAGCTCAAGCAATCTACCTGTCTTGGCCTCCCAAAGTGCTAGGATTACAGGCGTGAGCCACGTGTCAGGCTCTGTATCACAATTCTGTAGTCAATCATTATTTACAGTGTAAGTTTTTCCCCTGTTCTTTCAGAACGAACCCCCATCTACTCTCACTTCCCTTGACCTGCCAAATGATACCCACAAGCTTGCAAATTAAAATAGTTGTTTTGTCACACATGTGTTTTCCCTAATAGAGACCTCAAGGGTCCACTTTTGAAATCTAAAACCTCATTATTCACCACTGAATTTTTCAGATTTTGAAAAATCATGTGCAGAGTGGAGGAGAGAGGATTGGAACTCTGGCAAAGTGACTCTAGATGGCTGTTTTAAGTTAATAAGTAAAGTTCTGTTTCTCTATGGAATAATTCTAGGACCCAAAATGACAGCAGTTCTGCCATTTTCAAAAGATGGCTTCCTGGATAAACCTAAGGTATTTTCATGCAGTCAGCAGGAAGTCTGAGAGCTTAGGAAGGCATCCTCAGGGGAAGTTTCAGGGGCCAAGAAAACACTTGTGACAAACCAACTATTTTGCAAGCATGTGGGTATTCTTTGGCTGGTCAGAGGAGGTGAGAGTAGTTGGGAGTTTATTCTGAAAGAACAAGGCAGAAACTTCAACTATAAACAATGATTGACTAAAGAGCTATGATGCAGGAAGACAGAGCAGGGAATGCATTAATTAATGTTAATATTAATTAACATATCTCACGTTGACTTACATTCCATTGAGAAGAAATTAGTCTTATAGTCACCCCTAACTGCAACGGAGGCTGAGAGATGTAGTGTAACTTGAGTCTATTCCCAACTATTGAGACAGAAAGGGAAAACAGATAGTAGTCAGCAATTGCTCTACCACTGGGCAGTGGGGAGGCTGGATGAAAATGAGGTGAAATCTACTTAAATTTGTTAACCTAAAGTTTTTCAAACTTAGTTCATCATGGAAGCTCCTTTGAAGGCACCTATTAAAATATTGTGTAAAGCCAGGCGTGGTGGCTCACGCCTGTAATCCCAGCACTTTGGGAGGCCGAGGTAGGCGGATCACGAGGTCAGGAGATCAAGACCATCCTGGCTAACACAGTGAAACCCCGTCTCTACTAAAAAATATAAAACATTAGCTGGGCATGGTGGCGGGTGCCTGTAGTCCCAGCTACTCGGGAGGCTGAGGCAGGAGAATGGCATGAACGCGGGAGGTGGAGATTGTAGTGAGCCGAGATCGGGCCACTGCACTCCAGCCTGGGTGACACATCGAGACTCCATCTCACAAAAAAATAAAATAATATAAAATATTGTGTAAAAATGCTAACCTAGGGCAAAAATCTCACTCTATGATTATGCCCTTAATCTAGTTGCAATTTCTGTTGAAAATGTATGTGAAGAGGCAAAACCCATGTTCCAGGGTTAAAATCCCTGCATTTGTAGATTTCTACGTATGAATGCTGCTTTCACTCCTCTAGTTTGGACAGGTTTTGCTTCAAGGTGTTGGAGGGCTTCACCTGCGTCAGGAATCACTCACTTCCTTATTTTTATCCAGAGCTTTCATACGCCATAGATAGATACTTTTTCTTACTATCCGCCAAAAATAACAGCACTGAAAAAAATGACAGAACACATTTTATGAAGGCATAATATAACCCACTGCTGGGAACATGTCACTCGAGGCAAAAGCAGTTAGATCTGCCGGCTGGATGCTTTTCTGATGTTTCTCCTTAAATAACTTCATTATTCAATGAGAAGCATTTTAATTATTTAAGTGACATAAAAGATGAGGTTGTAGTATTTCTATCTAGATTGTGTTTACTGATTTTAAGTCTTTTTGTCTATTTATATTGGAGTTGTAAGCACTTACTAAACCTCATCTGGCAAGGAATCTCTCTACATTCAGAGAAACAAAAGGTTTCTGTGCCCTCCAAGTTTTGTGTTTTCCCAACAGGGTTCCTGTGATAACTCTTTGGCTGTCAATTGTGGACCTGGCTTTATTAAAAGAAATTTGCCCCTTTCCTTTGCAAAAGCTTTTACTTGTGTTACTAATGTTCATACCTAGTGCAATGATATTTACTGATAATGGATTTTCTCCCACTAATGTAATGTATTATGGTTAGGGATCATTTTCATCACAATAATAAAAATAACAGTAATTAATCAATGGCATTGTCATCACTGCTATTTATTTAGTGTGCATTATTTATTAGGCACTAAAGAGGTTCATTGACATAATTTCACACAAGCCCCGAAATAGAAATTATAATCTTCGTATTATAGATTTGGAAACTGAGAAAATTCAATGGTATTAAAACAACAGAAACAACAATAGAAACAAGTGTTCAAGTGCTTTTGAACATCAGAGCCAAGATCCTAACAGAGGTCTGATTAACCTCTGTCATGTGCTTTCTTTTTTGTTTATTTCATGCATTTTCTAATGCAGAGTAGACAGATTTGAAAACACGTCCAGGCCTTACTTTCCTCTCTGTTACCATCTATATGTAAATGTTTTGACTCTCGTATTTCTATATTGATCCAAGACTATGAAATTGTGAAACCTTCCTTGAATGCAAATTAGAGATTTGTATAAGGGTTGGAAAACAGCACAGAGGAGAAAAAAAGAACGAGAATGCTCATCCTAGCCTCAGTGATAGACCTGGAAGAGATCAATGTCTTCTGTAGCATTCACGGCCACTGAACAGCTCTCAGCAAGGACTTAACCAGAGAATGAGCAAGTGGGTTTCATAGGCAGCACCTCAGGGCTCCACGTAGCATCCTGCATTCCCTGGAGCTGTGAGAAGCAAAACTCAAACAACTGGTTGCAGACATGTTTACAGGTCACTGATGGGCCAAAGATGTGGCCAGAATTGGTCTCAAGAAACAGAGAAATCAATAAAAGTAGAAAAAGAAAGGTTAACAAAGTAAGAGTCAAACTAAGAAAGCTACATTAAAAATATAATTAGAATCTGGGCCATGCATGGTGGCTCACACCTGTAATTTCCAGCACTTTAGGAAGCTGAGGCAGGTGGATTACCTGAGGTCAGGAGTTCAAGACCAGCCTGGCCAACATGGCGAAAACCCACCTCTACTAAAAATGCAAAATTAGCTGGGCATGGTGGCACATACTTGTAGTCCCAGCTACTTGGGAGGCTGAGGCAGAAGAATAGCTTGAACCTGGGAGGCGGAGGTTGCAGTGAGCTGAGGTCGTTCCACTGCACTCCAGCCTGACTGACAGAGCAAGACTCTGTCTCAAAAGAAAAAAATAAAAACAACAACAACAACAAAAACTACACACACACACACACACACACACGTGTTTAATATAATTAAAATCTGTATGCATCAACCAACATAGACACATGCATAGACAATGGATTGAAAGAAAGGAGAAAACAGGAAAGAGGGGAGGAAGGAGAAAGAGGATCAGATAGGATAGGATGGGTGGGATGGGACCGATGTACTGCCAAGGTCTCTCTGTCCTTTATTATATATACATGTGAAAATGAGCTTAGTTCCCATTTTACACATACCAGTTATCATTCTTTTATTGCAAGTAGGAAAAAGCAAGTAATGGATCGTGTAAGAAAAAAAAAAAAGGGAGGTGATAAGGGAAGGCTGTAGGGTAGCTTAGTAGCTCAGCAAAACCAATGAAACAACTCAAGAACTACGATTCATAGCAGATTTGGAGTGAAAAGAGCTCCTGGACTCTGGCATACAGAGCTAATGAATAGTATCTTTAAGCTGCTGACATTGGGATGAATTCACTTCAACGTTTTCTGTCCTGAGCCATTCGATCAAAGATGCACTTACCCTTGAGAGTTTCACAGGTCCAGTTCAGCCCAGATCGTTTGTCCACCACTTGGCAGGGGGAATACAGAGGGGAGGCACATTGATTGGCAGTTCCCACAAAGCTATAGAGAGTAGGGAGGGGTAGTTCCCTAAAACAAAAAAAAAAAAAACAAAAAAAAAAAAAAAAAAAAAAAAAAAAAAAATGTTGGGCAGGTGCTCCCAACCGAGATCTACCATACTGCATGACTGTTCCCAGTCCAAAGATCTCCTCCCCAGTTTTCCAGTGATTCCTGAGATGGGGAATAGCCAAGAGAAATTGCACCAGGCATTTGTTTAAAACAGCAGGGAAGATTATTCAACACTATTGCAATAGGGGAGATTGACCTCAACGCCATTTGAAACAAAAATTGGAAGAGTTTTTAAATGCTGGGGTGAGCTAATGGAAAAGTCTTGGAGGAGATTAGGCAGGAGGCTAGTCGATGTCATTAGGCCTTCTGTGTTTGCTAATTGAAATGTATTGAAGTTAGGCTCCTACCCTCCCACAGAGACTAAGAGATGGTGCTGCCTTTCTCGATGTTTACATTTCAAAGGGAGAGATCCCAGGTCTTCAGAAAGACAATCCTGGGTTGTAAACCTGGTAAGAGGCTGAAAGAAGATTTGCATCTCAAAAGGGTAGAGAAAGAATTTTCAACTGGAAGTTGTTTTCTGAAGTAAATGCTCTAAGAAAAGGGAGGTCAGAGCCCTGGAATCAGAAAGAAACCTATCTAAAATTTAGTTAAGCTGAAAGGAACGTTACGACCTTTTGGGTCATATGTTCCTTTCCTTTCCCTTTCCCTTTCCCTTTCCCTTTCCCTTTCCCTTTCTCTTTCCCTTTCTCTTTCCCTTTCCCTTCCCCTTCCCCTCTCCTCCCCTCTCTTCTCCTCTTCTCTTCTTTCTTTTCTTTTTCTTTCTTTTATAGAGACAAGGGTCTTACTATGTTCCCCAGGCTGTCCCGGGTTCAAGCAATCCTCCCACCTTAGCCTCCCAGTGTGCTGGAATTACAAGTATGAGCCACCATGCCCAGCCACATTCTCTTGATAATAACTTATCACTGTAGCTTCCAACTGCTGCTCCTGAACTTCCCCAGTTGTTTTACTCTCCCTGCAGGCTGCTATCGCTCATTTTGGTTTTCTTCTCTCAGAACAGGAAGGAAGCCTCCTGTTTACTGTTCTCCAGAACAGCAATCACACACAATGCTGGGCTATGTAAGCCTCATGGGAGACTTGCAGATAAAGGCAGGTAATTACAGCATACAGTACAGAACAACTTACATGTGTAAGTTGGAAGTCAGTGCTTTTGAAATTACACACTCATGTCCCTTCATAAGGAACGTCTCACACTGTTAGGATGACTCAGCACCCACTCAGTAAAGATTGCCTTTACTCTCTAGCTTCTTTGAATCTCAAGCCACTCCCATCTCCCAACATCCTCCTTCCCAAGCCTCCTGGGGAAAGTGGAAAATTCACATTACATTATTATGCAAAGTAAATTGCCCTTTCTTTGTTTCAACCTCTCCTATTCCAGCTAAATCTTAGGATTTACCCATGCATATTCAAATAAGATGTTTTTCTACACAAAAGAGTCTTCCATTCTGGTTTCAATATTTAAAGGACAAGGGAAAGTTTCAAATTTATTGTGCATGCTTTAGGTCAAATTCCTATGATGGAATCAAAATCAGAGTATTTGTGTTTTTGTTAAGGGTGTAAAAGGGGAAAGAGGCTGAAAAAAGACAATAGAAATTTTATTTTCCTCCTCCATGGAGGGCTTATTTATTTATTTATTGATACTCTGAAAGGGGGAAGGAGGGAAGAAGGAAGGATGAGAGAAAGAGACAGAGACACAGAGGCAGAGAAAAAGAGACACCCCACAGAGGCAGAGAGAGACAGAGAAACTCTTCAAACAAATTACCAGTGAAATCAAACCATTACCAGTGAGATCATAACCACAGTGATAATGAGATTTTTAAAATATTTATTTCTACTCACCTCTGTATTTTTTAATTGTATTCTTAACTGTTTTCATCTTTGAAAAGAAACAGAAGTGAAATCAAGATAGAATGCAAGGCCGGGCGTGGTGCCTCACTCCTGTAATCCCAGTACTTTGGGAAGCCGAGATGGGAGAATTGCTTGAGGTCAGGAGTTCGAGACCAGCCTGGCCAACATGGTGAAATCCCATCTCTACGAAAATAGAAAAATTAGCCGGACATGGTGGTGCAAGCCTGTCATCCTAGCTCCTCAGGAGGGTGAGGCAGGAGAATCGCTTGAACCTGGGAGGCAGAGGTGGCAGTGAGCTGAGATTGCACCACTACACTCCAGTCTGGGCAACACAGCAAGACTCCATCTCAAAAAAAAAAAAAAAAAATGCAAAGATAGAAACAAGGTGCTTAAAAAATAATAATATCCTTGATATATAGATACATAGACTTACAGATAGATTAATAGATAGAATTGATAATCAGTCACTTGCTGACATCCAGATCATGGAATTCCTGGATGTTAAATAGTCTGGGAAGACCTGACTGAGCAAATGACTAAATAAAGACCTAAAAGAATATATTTAAAAATGATAAGTATGTGAGGTGATAGATTTATAAATTAATTCATCATTCCACAATGAAAACATGTATCAAACCATGACATCGTATCCTATAAATATATACCATTATTATTTCTCAAAAATAAAATTTTCATTTTTTAAAATTTAATTGCGAAATAGTAATTTAAAGAAAAAACAGTATCTGGAGATTACTAAACAGCCTATTTCTAGAGATTTTTAGAGATTACTACACAACATTTCTACCATTACAAAGAGGAAAAAGTTTGGAAAAGAAGGAAAAAAAAAAAAAAGCTTAAACCACAGCAAATTTCTTAATGAAGGTCATAGCTGAGATATTAGATACAATAAACAGACCTTACTGGTTGTACTACAGCCAACATCAGAGGGTTCAAAATATTGTACCATGGGCTCTATCTGGCCTGTTGGGATGTTTATTTTACTATGCAGCTAATGAAAAATAATTATACTTTTAATGAGTAATAAACATTTATCAAAAAAAGACTTAGATTGTTTTCAGTTTTTTTTTTAATTGGAAGATATGACAATAGGCTTTTATTTCTATACAGTAAAAACCAGCTAAATAACATTCCTCCCAAAATAGACAGGGCAGCACGTTCACTTACCCAGATCTATTTGGCAGGTGGCAGAGTTGTAATCTGGCATTGATGCCTCTGAGAGAGGCAGATGTTCAAAGGAAAATTCTCTTTCTTTCTTTTCCCTGGGGAGATGTGGTACCAGTGTCCTTGGAGACATCCCACTGGAGCTCTCTAATAGTGTGCTGTTGGCTCAGGCATTATCTTCTATTGGGCCTCTTATAGCTTTCCCTGTGCCACTGACTTTTAGTCACTTGTGTTGAGGTCACTTGAAGTGTTTTCATTGGGCAGCATCTCTTTTAAGACACTAAAATTAGCTCCCTTACTCAGAGTCCACATCTGTTCTTTCTTCTACCATTGGTAGAAAGACAGTCTACTTTAACGATAGCCCCTTCTTCTGGTACCTATTGTTGCTGGCTTTTGGGGTCATATAAGACACTCCTAAACAATAGAAAAGGTCATGTTTAGCTTCCTCTTGTTTGATAGAGTTTAGGTATCTCTTACAGTAAATCTACTCATTTCTTGTGCTGTATTTATCATAGCCGATACAATGTTACTTGATCAAAGGACTTCTACTTGGTTCCACCTTAGCTCTCTAGCTCCTGACCCATGGATCAACTGTTCTCTTACTCTTCTGGTAGTTGCCTCAGAGTACACTCACTCTCAGAGTCACCAAGAGAGGAATTATGTTTGTGTTCTGGCAGGAGCTTGGTAAGGGATGAACAGAGACCCGAATGTGACTCTTTTAAGAATGCAGGAGGCAAAGAGAGCGGGCTTGTTTGCAGAAATGATGATCTGTGCCTGGTTAATCACCTCACCCAGTTGTGCTACTACCTAATGATGCTCCCCTTCTCTTTTGAGTAAGAAGTTGAGTTGAGCTGGTAGAGAAAAATGTGCCATAGCAAATTGACCATGAATAAAACAAATTTACAAGTTTTTCCTGGGTGTCCGATTGTCTAAAAATCCTCCAAGGAATTGAATTGCCTGTCAGCTGCCCAAATTATTTTACATGCTGCTATTGAAATTATTGGTGGAGTAGGTTTTTTAAAAGGAAAAATAGGAAATGAGTTGGAAATGATTGATCAAAGTTGAAAATAACAGTATACAGTTACTTCTTCCACGCAACAAGAGCAACATTCATTGCATTTTCTCATCTGCTCAAAGAAGAGAGAATCAAAACAGAAGACCCATTTTAAATGGCACAACCATTTTACCTGAGGTTTATTAATTTTCCTTTTGATGTGTCATTGAGAGTTAAGGATTACAATAAGTCTAGTATCTGATAATATTGCTCTATTATTTAAATTAATTGAGTGAAATCAATCCATCTATGAACTATGAATTAATGTAAAGGAAAATAACACAGAAGGCACAATGGCTCTAATACATTCTAAATCTGAGTTATAATATTCAAATTCTACCAACAAGGTTTTTTGTTTTGTTTTTGATGGTCCTATTACCTCTTTTTATTACCCAGCCCTCCCCTGAGGACACTACTTACCTTAGTGGGTTGCGTTCTCCCTGCCTGCATTTTCCTGTACCACACATGAGACAGGTGCCCTTCTTGTTTCTCAGTGCTGCCTTCAGACTATTCTTCTTTACATTTCCCTAAAAATTCCAGCTTTGAAATTCAAGCTATCAGATTACATCATCAGTATCCCTTATCGTTGCTGTCAACCACTGGACCCCAGGCCATTTCTTCTCATTTCGAGATGATTTTACCACAGAATTTACTGTCATTCTCTCCAGCACTACGCCAGTTTTAATTCTGGGTGGCAGATGTTCCTTCTAACACCTTAGATCCTCATCTTTAAAATTCATCTTCTCCGAAGGTTTTTTTTATCTCCACCTCACCTCAGGAACTCACTCCCAAGGTCAGACCTTGAGAGAATGTTCTAATCATACATAATCAATACCCATAACTGCAACCCTTCAATATCAATTATGTGCACCATTTCTGCCTTCAATATTTCTGACTCCCTCTAGGACTCAGCCTCCTTTAACAACATTCACATTCCCAGTCAATGGATCCTATCAAGTTTTTACTGTGGCTCTTCATTTATTATTCTTACTGTTTTCCCTACATATATTAATTCTGTGGTCAATTATTATAAATACCTCCTTACTAATATTTTGACTTTCACTTTTCTTTTACTTTATTGTACTTAATTGGTAAAACCACAACCCTACAAAAGCTGTCTGCCTATTCTACACTGGTACCTGTGAAGCTTAAATGCAATAGAGAAGAACACACAGCTACTCTACCTGGTCTCATTGTGGTTTCATGAACAAAAACCTCAACTGAGGCTCTAATGGTATCAAGCAGTCATACTTTAATTTTCTAGTCTAAATATTTTTCCGTTTTCCTAGTTAATTATTTCATAGCTTCTCCTCTCTTGAATCCTCCAACATTCCTTCTTTAGACTTGTCCCCAGCTGATGATTCTACTTCTTACCTCAATCCACTGGAAGGAAATCTCTACATACTCCCTGTACCTCAATTACTCACCTACTAGCATTTGCTCGCTGTTATTCTGACTTGCTGTCTATTGCTGTAGCGTTGTCTAAAGCCAACCCCTGTCTTGCATGTTATATCCTACTTTTTGAATTCTCAAGGACATCCCTGCACAATTCCCTTGATCTTCCTACTACTAGACCATTCTCATCAACCCACAAATGGTATTATTTCTCATACATTAAAACAATGGAATATTTTCTTGGTATCACAGTTTTGTTATACCTATGGTTCTTTGCTTTTCGTTTGCACCAAAACTCTTTGTAATGGTGCTTCTACCCACATTCTCCAATCCTCTCTTGACACTCTCTCTTAAACCCATTCGAGTAAAAATTTCACCACACCACTCCACCAACATTGTACTTGTCAAGGTTAACATAAGTCTTCCTTTCTGACTTTCTCTCCATTCTTTGTGATCTCATCCAGTGTGATGACTAAAACCACATTCCTTTAGGTTTTTCTACCTTACGACTCGTTCTCTGTCTCCTTTGCTAATCTCTCCTCATTCTCTTGAAATTGAAGTGAGTCATGACCATCTTTTTTTCTATATTTAGCATTCATCCTTCATGATCCCATCCAGTTTAAAGGCTTTAAATACCATCCGTAGATGACAATTTCCAAATGTATTTCTCCAACACAACCATTGCTCTTGAACCCCAGACTCATATAACCAGCTGCCCACTGTTTGAGTGAGTCATGTACAATGCAATGTCCACATTCCCTAAACTGAACTTCAGATCTCCCTGAACTCTTCTCCTGCTCTCCCTATTCTGTGACTCCTCTTTTACTCAAACACTCACATCCAGTTCTTCAGGGAGCCTTCCTGCCTCTGCCTCCAAAATGTATCTAGAATTCAATCATTTTTAATCACCTCCAGGGATACTACTCCAATCCTAGCCACTACCACCACCATCTTTAATCTAAATTATTGCAAAAGCCTCCTAGCTGGTCCCCTTGCATCTGTCTTTGCTGCCCTCGCCCAAACTATTTTCAGAGAAAATGCATTGAAATTTCTGTCTGATCATGTGTCATTTCACTGCTTAACACCCTGCCATGGTTTCCCACTTTGTTTAAATGCCTCCATTCCTAGAATAGCCTTAATGGTTCCTTTTCTTTTCTTTTCCTCTCTCTCTCTCTCTCTCTCTCTCTTTCTTTCTTTCCCAGAGTCTCGCTCTGTCACCCAGGCTAGAGTGCAGTGGCGCAATCTCGGCTCACTGCAAGCTCCACCTCCCAGGTTCATGCCATTCTCCTGCCTCAGCCTCCCAAGTAGCTGGGACTACAGGCACCAACCACCATGCCTGGCTAATTTTTTATATTTTTAGTAGAGATGGGTTTCACCATGTTAGCCGTGATGGTCTCGATCCTCTGACCTCATGATCCGCCTGCCTCGGCCTCCCAAAGTGCTAGGATCACAGGCGTGAGCCACCATGCCCAGCAGTCTCCTTCACTTTCTGACCTCACCTTTCATATACCCCAGCCCACCAACACTGGTCATTCTCCTTCCTCAGAGCTTGCCCCATGAATGTTCCCCACTCCTTGGAGGAGCCTCATTCCAATAGCTACATGGTAAATTCCCTCACGTATTTCTGCAAATGTGACCTTCCTAATGACCACCTATCTTTACCACCCTGGTTGCTTCATCTGACCAACTTGTCCCCATCTATTTCTGTAGTTTATTACCTATTTTTAAAATAATGTTTATTACCTTTAAATTACCAAATACTTGACCTGTTTATTATTTATCTACTATTTTATGCCCTAGAATATAAATTCCTCAGTGTCAGATCTCTTCATCTGGTCTGTTCACTGATGTATCTTAAAGGGTCTAAGAAATCAACTGACAAATAGCAAGAGAACAATAAATATTTGTGTAATCTTTAAATAAATCCTCTCTTAGTGCTGGGACTCTGCACTGTAACATGTATCTTTTGTTTCATTTTTGTATTACAGACACAAAGGTATTTATATTGTTCATTCATTCAATTGGCTAGCATTTATTTTTCTCAGTATGACTATGTTTTACTTTATATATTAGTTTATGTTTTCTGTGGTTATGACAATTCACTGCAACCTCTGCCTCCTGGGTTCAAGCAATTCTCCTGCCTCAGCCTCCTGAGTAGCTGAGATTACAGGCATGAGCCACCACACCCAGCTAATTTTGTATTTTTTGTAGAGATGAGGTTTCATCATGTTGGTCAAGCTGGTCTGAAACTCCTGACCTCAGGTGATCCACCTGCTTTCTCCTCCCAAACTGATGGGATTACAGGCATGAACCTCCATGCCCGGCAAGACTCTTACCTTTCATCTAATTTACTTTGTTTTGAAATTTTATTGTGGTTCACAGCTAATTTGA
This sequence comes from Chlorocebus sabaeus, assembly GCF_047675955.1. Classification (NCBI taxonomy): domain Eukaryota; kingdom Metazoa; phylum Chordata; class Mammalia; order Primates; family Cercopithecidae; genus Chlorocebus; species Chlorocebus sabaeus. The sequence continues at coordinate 16,330,286 of NC_132926.1, read as the reverse complement.
CCCAGTTTATAGATGATGCAGATAGATGGGGCCTTTGAGAAAATATACTCTACTTTATTCATAGCTAAGACACTTATGGCACAGAGAAGTGAACAGTATTTTATTTAATAATAAAACTGAGCTCCAATTCTCCTGGTTTTTTTCTCCTTTCATTATAAACTGAGATGGCAAATACATGGCTTATTCCATCTTCCCTCTTCCATAAGACTGACACTGCTTAAACAGTGCTACAATCTTTTACAGACAGACTGGAGGAAATGGGACTTGGAAATAGGGACCAGAGCACAAATTCAGTCTTTTGAATGTAGAGGGAGCTCAGACAATGAACTCAGGACTACATTTCCTGATATCACTTCAGAGAAAGGGCAAGGAACTGAGTTAGTACTGGAGGACAGTGGTGAAACATAGTGACCTCTTTGATAACACCTGATTGCTTCCCAGGTCGTATTTGAAGAGCTTTAGTTAGAGAATGCCGGTTGCATTACGCCATCATGCAGCCCTGTTTCCTAGGCTACTGTTAGACTGATAGTTATTTCCCTTAAACTATCAATTATTGAGTCCTTTCTATGTGTCAGATACTATTTTATTCAATCCTTTCAATACTTTTGTGTTAGGTACTACTATGATCCTCATTTCACAGATGACAAAAAGGACATCAAATGATTCAGTGATTTGTCCATTTTTACAGATCTAATAAGGGTGAGCTAGCCTAAATGGAACAAAAACCCCCACGTAACAGTGCCCTTCCACCACATTTAAGAAGGGGTTGAGATTAAGGCTGCTTAAATATTTCTAGCTTTAAGTTTCAGTTGATTTCAGAATGGGGACAAGGTCAATCTTATAGCTAGTAGAATATGAACACATCTATGAGAGAAAGCTAGAGTAAGCAGGGTTAGAAATAAGATAGGATGCTAATTTAAAAAAAGAAAATGATTAACAAATTTCTTCTAAATGGTATAATTTTGAATTTTTAAGATTATTTGACAGAGTCTAGGATGACACAAGTGACATTAAAATGAACATGTTTTTCACAAACACCTTTGGGGTCAATGATTTCACCAATAGAGGCAATTCTCCATTTTGTCAGTAAATAAATAAATTTTGGAAGCTCTGAGAACTTTGTATAGGGTGAGGGGTGGCAACATGGGTCTTCTGAAATCATTGCCCTTTGTCCCAGAGGGGCCTGTCTAATGAGAAGTGGTGTTCCACCAAAAAAGCAGTTGGTTGCACATCAAACTGCATGTGGAATGATAGGGATCGCTGAAAATTTGCTGGCCTGGCAGTGAATTAGTTTTTCCGTGTCCTCAGGGATAGACTGCCCTGTGAGAATTTGAACCTATCAGTTAGCTGTCAAATTTCATTTGACACCTCATCCAAAATTTAAAAGGGGCTGCCATCTGATGTCGAGGATGTTCTTGGAGGAAGGGAAAGGGCTATTTCTTTCTGGACTAGCAAGATCGAAGCTGCCAAGTGCTTCTACTAAGGGCAGCAAGCGGGCAGCCATTCGCTGAGCAAACTTCACAGATATTATGGCTTCCTAATGTAAGCAATTCTTTCTCAGCCCCTAAACTCATTTTTTTTCTCTCTCTCTCTTTTAGACAGAGGGCCCCCAGAGGCATGAAATCCCTAAGGGGATATTTAGCAGAACTTGCAGAACTGCCACTGGAGTGTCAACTGACAGAGGTTACACCTTGTAACTCCCTGGTTTTTTAACTGCAGTTGAGTTTTTTATTCTCTTCTGGTCTTCTTCTGTGCATTTTTTTTTCACTTTACCCTGAATATTTTGCATGCCTGCCCCCTTTTGCAAAATGTAAGGTTTTCATTTATTCCGTTATGAATGAAGGAAGTTGATGGTAAAGTTGTTCCTGCACATCCTGCGGAAGTGTTTCTCAGGGGAAATGTTCTCTCCCTTCAATTGGACCCCTGAGGTTGATGTTTTCTCCAGCCCCCGCCCATGCCCCACTCTGGCTAACTGCTTTACATGGCTTATTTCAGGGAGGGCTTCAACAATTTGGAAACTGTCCTGAGACAAGGACCTGTGATGGATTCATGATTGACCTCTTGATTATCCGCGGCCATTCGAGGAAGATTAAAAGGGCATGGCAGGAGAGGTACATTAGCTGCAATCAATCTGCTGCTCCCTTCTTCCTTTCTCCTTCACACAGACTGATTCATCAAAGGACATTTGCAATGCCTCATTTCAGAGATTCTGGCTTCAAAGCCAGGCTTTATTTTACAAAGAGAAAAATACTAAAGTCTCTCGCTAGATCCCTTCAGGGCCAAAGAAAAAAAAAGAATCATCCCCTAATTGTCACTTCTATGCTGGCTCTGGAAGAAAAAAAGATAAGTACATATGTAAGGGAAGTCATTTTTCATTTGAAAAGTGTAAAGGAAAAACTCCTCCCTTTTGTTTTATCCCACCATAATTTCTTTGTTAGTTTCTCTGGGCTAGTCATTGGTACGCAATCTGCATGCCTAGAAAACTACAGAGGGCATATAAAGGGTTTAATTTAAACATTAGCTTCTTAGGTAAATGAAGCTAGGTTCCTGCCTTTGCAATCTAATTCACACAGGGCCAATTTTATTCTTGTTCCATTATTTCATCGAGCTTCTGTGATCACCAGTCTCCCTTTGAAGTTGGTTGGAACTCTGAGCACAGATAGATTCCCTGGGTCTTGGAGTAAAATGAGTAGTAGATCTGTAACCTCACAGTTCCAAAGGCTTGCTGGTGCTCTTGTGCTCTCGCTCGCTCCTGCTCTCTCTGTCTCTGTCTCTGTCTCTGTCTCTCTCTCTCTCTCGGTCCTCCTCCGTGCTCTGGAAATGGCTAAAATTTGTATCACTTCTGAAATGGGATCTGTCACACTAACTTGCTAAATGTAGGAATTTAAGTGAACGAACAACATGTGTGCAAAACAAAAATTACAATAAAGTTTGATTTTGTATCAGGGTATCTTTTTTAGATAGGTTAAACAATCCAGGAAATATAAAACCAGAATGACCATATGCAGTCACATCATATGTGACTCTTAAGGATGATATTGGATAAGAGGTCACACAAGCTAGATTTTCCTGCCAGAGACAATCATTCAATCCATTTGGTTGTTGGTCCCCATTTAGTCCTGTCTCTGGGTTGGTGAGCAATGCCAGAGCTGATGTAATCAGAAGCTACCACAGCGACCTGGGCCTTGGTGAGCAATGCCAGAGCTGATGTAATCAGAAGCTACCACAACGACCTGGGCCTCCCCATCCCCACATAAACTTGAGGGCCCCAAACCCATTATGTGTTCTTATGATAGGAAAAAAGAAAGGTGTGGTCAACATGAGGTGAAAAATAAAAGCAAAACAACAACAGAAAACCCTAATCGGAGGATCTAGAATAGGGTGATTCATTATTCCAGTCTGCCCAGATCTGAGGGATCTCCTGGGCTGTGGGCCTTTCCATGTACCTTTCTGTGTAAAACTGGCCATAAGGAAATTATCTGACCTACATTGTTTGACTGCAGGTCATGAGACCCCCCCCCACCACATTCCAGAAAGGGTCTTGCCTCACACCCAGAAGGAAGGAATGCTGCACAGAGACCTAGAAGAATCTAACTAGAGACAAGAATCTAACTGGAGAGAAGAATCTAACCAGACAGGCTTTGCTGTATTTCCCCACTCAGTTCATTAGCATTGGATCATGCCCTTTTTGTCCAAGTAGATTGCTACAATGGGTATCCACATGTGTGTCCATCCTTTGTTGAATCTAAGCATCAAAATGGGTAGCTTCCTCTGTGTCTTTGGGTCTTCATTCCGAAGGCTTCCGTGTCAGATAAAACTATGATCAAATAAATGTGTGTGTCTTTTCTACCATTAATCTGCCTTTTGTCAGCGACTCTCAGCAAAGCTTCAGAGGGCAATGGGGAGTTTTCCCTCAGCCCCTACATCTTGAAAAGTAAGGTGTGGGAACAAAGGGTCCGTATGTGTACCAGACGACAACAATCATCTGGAGTTGTAATGCACTGACCCACAGAACATGGACACAATATGCCTCCTACTCACTTACATTAACTGCCTAGGTCCTGTAGGCATTTGAATAGGTAGCTCCTGAACTAGATCAGAGATTGGCAATAAATTCATATGAGGCTCACTTTCTTGGAGCAAAGGCCCTTGATCAAATTTTTGGAAGAAAGATTGCTTCTGTGCTGCTAATTCTCAGATGAACCCAGATATGAACATCCTAGTGGCCCCAAAAATAAAAATGTTATCTTCTCTTTGACGTTCCTTAATGAGACTTCATAAAGCTTAGAGGATTTCCTGTAGCTCTAAGACTCTACCCTAAAGGCAGGGTATTGCCTATTTTTTGCCTCTCATTGAAAATACATGTTGTTTTATCCTTTTAATCGCTGAAATACTTCCTACTTAAAATATGTCAGAAGTGTAAGCCTAACCAGTTTACTCTGATTGCAAATCAAGTGTTTCCTCCAATATGCTTTTCTGAATTGGGAAAAATTGGGCTCTTAGAGATCAATATGTGGCATTCTTCGTGTTGTGATCAATTGGTGATTAAGTGAAAACGGTTTAGCTTAATTTGCTTTGAAAAGCTGTGCTTGCGCTGATAAAGTGTAGAAGCATTTCTGAGATGAGATACAAGGAACAGATGTTTAGTATAAAATATTGATAGCACTGAGCAGAGATAAGCTTGGTATTTAATTTGTCTTAATATTTCCATTGCTACAAATTCAACAGCTTTTATCTTACTGGGTAATTACAACTTTTTCCCCCTCTGGCATAAGATAAGATAGACTTTTTTCAGTTTTCTGTCACATTTAAACTCTTTATGCCCCCCTTCTTTCTGTGTTCTTTTTTCTTCCCCTAGGTACTAGTTTCTTTATTTTAATTTCAACTGCAATCTTCAGTTACAAGATTAGATAATTTGTTTGTAAAAGTTGACATTTTTCTTGCCTTAGAATTTCTAGGGTATCTAGTCATGTTACCCCTGAAAATGAAATGCACAAGTTAGGATATATGTTGTTTTGTCTAGAAGATCACAGAATGCGGAGATTCAAACAACAGAGGAGTTTGTTTGTTTGTTTGTTTCACGTGACATTCAGGCTAAGAAAGGGTTTCTGTTCCACGAGGTCATTTAGGAACCCAGGCTGGACAGTAGGTTCTGTCCTCCTTGATATATAGCTTCCTTCACCATATGGACAGCTGGGGCTTCATTTGTTACTGTTTTTCAGGCAGCAGGAAGGGGGCTGGGAGCTAGGTGGGTGAGAAGTTCAAGGCAAGCAACTTGTCTTCAAGGAAGTGACCCAGAAGGTGCACATATCAACTATACTCATTTATCATTGGCTCTTTGTAAATATGTTCACATCTCACTGGAAGGGAGTCTAGATAATCATTTTATCAATGAAAAAAAAATGTAGATTCCCTCTTCTAGTAACATGGCAAAGCAGGTATGCTGAGAGGTTCTCCAAAATAATAATAATAATAATAATAATAATCTAGAAGGACATTATAAAATAATAGCATTATTGTGTTGCTGGAATCAAGAACATGATGGAAATCTCTGATGGACAAAGGACAGAAGAACAGAAATTTTCAAAACAAAACAAACAAACAGAAACCCCCCAAGGCAAGCTAAAACAAAGACTGTGAGCAGTGAGTACCCATATTGTCCCCCACTGGATGCATACTAAGCCTTGGGCCTGCCAGTCACAGATTTTCAGGATGAAACCAGGATGGGACTAGAGTAGACCAAGTCAGTCGTGAGACTTGTGAACAAAACAACTCAATGAAAGAGAACATCTGAAAAAAAAAAAAGTTCTATCAATTTAAGCATTCAGATTTTGCACAGATAAGAACAAATATGAACTTTCATTCAGTATCCCCAAATATACCAGGAAATGAGTGCCAGGAGTGACAGTCAGCAGAAACACTAAAGGTAAGATTTAGTTCCCCAAGTACTTCAGATCTCACAGTGATAAGATACAAACTATAAAATACTCACCTATGACTATTTAAATAAATAAAAGATGGGATCACAAAAATGAGAAACCAAAACAGGCTAAAAAGAAAGAGCAGAAAGATTTGAAAAAAAATAATTACTTAGAAACTTAAAATACGATTCTTGAAATTACAAAAATAATTCAAAATACAACAAAATAATAATGATTATTATTGTTGTACAAGTTGTATAAGAATGAGGCTGGGTTTTGGAAAGAGACAGTGACTCTGGCCACATTTCATTTCCTGGGCCCTAAAGCCATGCTTCCATGAGGCCAGAATATTGCATACTGCCTTGTGAAAAGGGTTTTCATCCACTTTTAGTATCCACTCTTTTAACCACAGTCACTGGGACTCAAGGAGGCTAGGCAATCTCATTAGATAAGATTAGATTAGATTAGATTAGATTAGATTAGATTAGATGGCATTTTCTCCTACAGCAACCCGAGTAGACAACTTTTCTATTTGCTCTCATGAAATACTTTTCACTCTTTAGAACCACATCTCCATTTCCAAAGAAAGTATTTGCTTTACATTTGCATAACTAAAAGGCTCAGTTAGATGACTTTCCAAGAACAAAGGAGCATTTTGTCTAAAGAAATACAGGATTTAATATCTGACACTTGAGAGTTAGAACCCACTTAGCTGCTTTCAACTGTCACTTTCTCTCTCCCTGCCCCCAACCCCCACCCATCCCCATGGCCACTCCCATTCCAGTTTATATCCATAAACATTTTCAAAAATCCTAGGGACAGTAGCTACCAGGGCACTTGAAGCACTGGCCATACCAGCTTAGTAGTTTCTCACTCTTGGTTGCTTAAAGTCTAGTAAATCACAAAACTCAAGATTAATTGGGAGCTTTTTTTCTCCATATTTGAAAATTGTACAAATAGGAAACTGACAAAAAGGAGCAGCGTCCTTTTATTTGTTTAAAAAAGAGCAGAATAGTATGCTTTGTAAGGTGTTTAGTAAACATCCTTGGATCTGAACATTGTTGACTCAAATACTATATCGCCTTACAATTCCCACTGAATAGTCAAATAGAGATTACTGGCCTCCCTATAGCCTTTGTATTTAGACTGTACCAAAAATATATTCTGTCTGTTTTCTTATTAAATCCTTAGGGACCTCTCTGCTGCAGTGTTCTTTATCATCCTAATTCATAGAAGAGCAACTGAGGCTCAATACATAGCTGCTGCTATTACTACTACTACTACTACTACTACTACTACTACTACTACTACTACTAGCACCTCTGCTAATTCTCCCTATGAAATCTGTGTTATCTACATTACACTATGCTTTCTTCTTTACTTATAAGAAGTATAATGTATAATGTAAGTTTCAAACAAAAAGGTATAATTCATAGTTTACATAGTGGGTGTTGTCCAGAATCAATAAAAAACCAATAAAAAATTTACATATAATAGAACAATTATAGATGGGAAGTTAGAAAACTTGGTGGTCCATGTAAATCTCTGGAATTAACTAGCTGGATGACTTGGAGCCTGTCAAAAATTTCACTGGGGCTCAGGTTACTTATATGCAATTTAAGTAATGATGCTTTGTCTATGAAAAAAGTCTATGACATTTATATATGTATGGTATCTCAAAAATACATGTCCACGCTTTTTCAGTTCAAAACAAGTTATTTGTCTCAATACTGCATTTTTTAAAAAGTTACATCAGTTTGTGTCAGTCACATTACATCTCTGGACCTACTTTTGCCAACTATTAAAATAAAGGGATTGTACCATGTTTTTTAGATATTCTATGGGAATATTCTTGCTATTCCTAACTATTGAAACAAAACAGAGTCTGTCTATGTCATGAGAAACTATCCTTAAAATACATCACCATTAAAGCATGAAACAGCAGCACTTTAAAATACACAATTAGGCCAGAGGCAGTGGCTCACACTTGTAATCCCATCACTTTGGGAGGCCGAGACGGGCAGATCACCTGAGGTCAGGAGTTCAAGACCAGGCTGGCCAATATGATGAAACCCCATCTCTATTAAAAATACAAAAATTAGCCAAGTGTGGTGGTGTGTGCCTGTAACCCTAGCTACTCAGGAGGCTGAGGCAGGAGAATCACTTGAACCTGGGAGGTGGAGAGGTTTCGGTGAGCTGAGATCGCGCCACTGCACTCCAGCCTGGGTGACAGAGAAAGACTCTGTCTCAAAAAAAAAAAAAAAAAAAGAAAGAAAGAAAAAGAAGAGAAAATTGAAAGTTAATTTTTTTTAGAGTTGAAATTCAAGTGTTATTTAGCATCAATGAAAATAATTTTTTTTTGTTCTTTTATTGCTGTTGTAAGAGGAACAGAACTAGTTCTTTTAAAGAAAAAGAAGAGAAAGCCTCTATTTTCATCTGAAGCATAGGTTGTCTCGTAGTTTTGTGACAAAATGGCTGCACACCTCATTTTGTACATTTCATCTCCTTAGCCATGTCAGTTGCCTTCATGTGACTTCATTATTTTTCTTATCTTCCCCAATGAATCATATTAATACCTGATTATCCTACCCTGAAGATCTGTGAAGAAAACTGGGTGAAATTTTGACAGTAATATTTATTTAATGTAAAATAAGATAATTTTAATGACTTTCGAGAACTCAGAGATTTGGGGGGTTTTCTTTGTTTGCATAGATTCTCCAAATGATTCTTCCTTGTTTCTGATTTGGTGAGAAATTTCATATGTGAAATTTCAACTGAGCACAGCATGGTACCGCTGCAAACATCTTTGACTTTGGCATTGAAAAATTGAGATTAGTTTCCAGTGTTCTAAAAGGGCACTCCTGTGATTCTGGAAATGTGCCACACACCTTTCTTTAGTGAAATGGATAGGTATCCGTTAATTAGACATTATTATTAATGTCATGTTCAGCTGCATGCTAAAGGGCACAGTGTGGAACTGAGGGCAGGAATGATGACTTTGATGATATATGGACAGTTTCATGAATTACTTAAAGAAAATTCTCCCTTTTTACCCTATTGCACACAATAATTAAAAGATAATAAATAACCATGAGAAACTATAACAGGCATATAGATTGGGTTTGTTTCTCACTTCCTTGTTTTTTGTTATTTGTCAACAGTGGTCAGAAGTCTCTGAAGTGTACTGCACAGGTTTAAGAATCATACAGTGTGAAGAGTCATGAATGTACTTAATACCTGTTTGGAAACCTCCTCACTAAATTTTTTAGGGATCTTATTTAATTTTTGCTTTTGATGTGTTTCTTAATTCTAAAATTCAGCACCTTACCGGCATACAGAGGGAGAAAATGTTTTTAAGTGTGATAATCTCAAATGGCATGGATGTTTGGTCACAAAGTCTATGAGGGTTTATTATCTAGCTAATGCCATATTGTGCCAAGTTAGAGTTTCCCAAAGTATGTTCCATAATCTTCTAGTTCTTAGAAAAAGGAGATTTTAGGTTCCAATAAATTTAAATTTAAGAAAAAGGAGAAGAGTTTAAGTTCCAGTATTTAGACACAGGTAAACATTTCATATTCTAGAACATCTAAGAGTCAAATATATGACTATGCATTATGAGTCTCCCACAGGAATATTTCACAAATTTAGGTAAATCATATTGTGCTCTTTATCATGGAACTTTGAGTGGGACTACTTTGGAACACATGTTGGGTGACCTACATTAAGTGATTCATATAGCAGACATATGCCACAGTCCTTAACTTGAATAGACTTTTCAGAGAATAGATGCACTGAAATGAAGTTCCCAGGTGTGATGATGCCAGTGTATCATGTTACTGTACATCATAACTGCATTAATTATCAACTAAAACTATAAAACCTTTGGTGAAAAACAACAGATACAACACAGAGTTTTAACATAACTTGAAATAGCAAACATCCCTTCAAATACAGCACTTATCTAAGCTTTCTGATGGTTAAGGTACTAGAAGGGATTGGTCAATACAATTTACTGCGTCTTATTTTGCAAACTCATGTGCGTAAGGATTTTACTGGATTTGACTAATCCAGTAAATTCAGGAAGTAGGTTCATCTGTGCATTAGTCTTTTCCTGTGTTGCTATAAAGAAATGCCTGAGATTGGGTAATTTATAAAGAAAAGCGGTTTAGTTGGCTCATGATTCTGCAGGCTGTGCAAGCATGGTACCAGCATCAGCTCAGCTTCTGAGCAGGCCTTGAGGAGTATTTACTTACGGTGGAAGGCAAAGTGGAAGCAGCCACTTCAAATGGTAAAAGTAGGAGCAATAGATGGTGGGGGAGGTGCCAGACCCCCCCCACTTTTTTTCCTTTTTCTTTAATTATTTGAGACAAAGTCTCACTCTGTTGCCCAGGCTGGAGTTCAGTGGCATGATCTCGGCTCACTGCACCTCCACCTCCCAGGTTCAAGCGATTCTCCTGCCTCAGCCTCCCAAGTAACTGGGATTACAGACACCCACCACCATGCCCAGCTATTTTTGTATTTTTACTAGAGACAGGGCTTCACCATGTTGGCCAGACTGGTCTCGAACTTCTGACCTCAAGTGATCCACCTACCCTGGCCTCCCAAAGTGCTGAGATTACAGGCATTAGCCACTGTACCTGAACCCAGACACTTTCAAGCAATCAGATTTCACAAGAACTCACTCACTATCACAATCACAGCACTAAGCCATGAGGCATGTGGCCCCACGACCCAAACATATCCCATCAGATCCCGCATTCAGCATTGGGAATTAAAATCCAACATGAATTTTGGGCAAGGATAAATATTCAAATTATATTATTCCATCCTGGCCCTTCCCAAACCTCATGCCATTCTTATATTGCAAAATACAATCGTGCCTTCCCAACAGTCCCTCAAAGTCCTGACTTGTTTCAGCATTAACTCAAAAGTCCAAAGTCCGAAGTCTCATCTGAGACAAGGTACGTCCCTTCCACCTATGAGCCTGTATAATTAAAAACCAAATACTTCCAAAATACAATGTTATAATGAGGGCATAGGCATTTGGTTAGCACTGTCATTCTAAAAGGGAGAAATTGGCCAAAAGAAGGGGGCTACTGGCCACACACAAGTTCAAAGCCCAGTAGGGAAGTCATTATATCTTAAAGCTACAAAATAAACTCCTTTGAGGTCTGGGTGCAGTGGCTCACACCTGTAATCCCAGCATTTTGGGAGGCTGAGACAGGTGGATCACAAGGTCAGGAGTTTGAGACCAGCCTGGCTAACATGGTGAAACCCTGTCTGTACTGAAAATATAAAAATTAGCAGTATGTGGTAGGACATGACTGTAATCCCAGCCACTAGGGAGGCTGAGGCAGGAGAATTGCTTGAAATTGGGAGGTGGAGGTTTCAGTGAGCCAAGATTGTGCCACTGGACTCCAGCATGGATGACAGAGCAAGACTCTGTCTTAAAAAATATATATATATACATATACATATACGTGTGTGTGTGTGTGTGTGTGTGTGTGTGTATATATCTCCTTTGACTCTATATCCCGCATTCAGGGCACACTGCTGCAAGGGGTAGGCTCCCCATCCTTGGGCAGCTCTGCTTTTGTGGCTTTGCAGGGTTCAGCAGCTGCTCCCATGGATTGACATTGAGTGTCTGCCACTTTTTCATACTGAGGGTACAAGCTGCTGGTGGATCTGCCATTCTGGGGTCTGGAGGATGCTGGCCCTCGTTCCAATAGCTCCTAAAGGCAGTGCCACAGTGGGGACTCTCTGTTGGGCTTCAACCACATGTTTCCCCTCCGACAACGTCCTAGTAGAAGTTTGCTATGAGGAGTCTGCACCTACATCATGCTTCCGCCTGAGTACCCAGGCTCTCTCATACATCCTCTGAAATCTATGCAGAGGCCAGCAGGCCTCCACTTTTACATTCTGTGTGCCCACAGATTTAACACTATGTGAAAGCTGCCAAGGCTTATGACTTGACTTTAAAGTGGCAACTTGAGCTGTACCTGGGCCCCTTTGAGCCCCAGCGGGAGCTTGAACAGCTAGGATGTGGGAAGCAGTATCCTGAGGCTGCGCAGCTCAGCAGGGCCCTGGTCCTGGTTGTGAAATCATGTGTTTCTCTAGACTTCTAGGTCTATGATGGGAGGAGCTGCCATGAAGTTCTCCAAAATACCTTCAAGGTCTTTTTCTCATTATCTCAGTTTACTTCTCTGCCACATGGCCAGGCTGCAAATTTCCCAAACTTTTGTGCTCTACTTCCCTTTTAAATATGTATTCCAATTTTAGGTCATTTATTTGCTCCCATATATGAGTGTAGGTTGTTGGAAGCAGCCAGGTCACTTCTTGAATGCTTTGCTGCTTATAAATTTCTTCTAGATAACCTAAGTCATCACTCTGAAGTTTAACCTCCGCAGATCCCCAGGGTATGAACAGAATGCAGCCAAACTCTTTGCTAAGGCACAGCACATGTGACCTTAGCTCCAGTTTCCAATAAGATCCTCATTTCCATCTGAGACCTCATCAGCCTGGACTTCATGGTTCGTAAAAGCATTTTGGTCACAACTATTTAACTGGTCTCCAAGAAGTTCTGAACTTTTGCTCATCTTCCTGTCTTCTAAGCCCTCTACATTCTTTCAACCTCTGTCTGTTACCCAATTCCAAAGCTGCTTCCACATTTTCAGATACCTTTATAGCAATGCCCCACTTCTTAGTGCCAATTTTCTGTATTAGGCCATTCTTGCATTACATAAAGAAATACCCAAGGCTGTGTAATTGATAAACAAAAGAGGTTTAATTGGCTCATGGTTCAGCAGGCTGTACAGGAAGCATGGTGTTGGCATCTGCTTGGCTTCTAGGGAGGCCTCAGGAAGCTGGCAATCCTCTCAGAAGGTGAAGAGGGAACAGGAACATCACATGACCAAAGCAGGGGCAAGAAAGAGTGAGTCAGGGGAGGTGCCAAACACTTTTAAACAGCCAGATCTTGTGTGAACTTAGAGTGGGAGCTCACTTTTCACCAAGGGCATGGCCCAAGCTGTTCATGAGGGATTCACCCTCATGATCCACACACCTCCTGTCAGGCCCCACCTCCAACACTGGGAATTACAGTTCAACGTGAGATTTGGGTGGGGACAAATATCCGAAGTATATCAGTCAGGACGTGAGTAAATAATTAGGTTAAATTAAATCTCAAAAAAATAATTAATTGTCTTTAATATTTACATAAGAAATCATCTGCCAAACTTACATATTTAGAAGATTGCTTTAGCGAAAAAATGATAATGGTTTGAGATAATGGCTCAAATATATGCTTGTAAATATTGGACCGCTAATAGGTGGAGAATAGTTGAAAATGGACACCTTTCTTGGCAATTTTTCCCTGTTTTCTTGTAATAACCCTGCCCCTGAAATATACATATATATTTATGGTGAAAATTTTGGGGCAATGTGTTCCACTGAAAGAATCCCATAGGAAGGTTGTGGAATTCTTCAAGTGAAAGAATACATTTACCATATATGTAATTTTTATTTACATCAAAGACATTTGGAAATACACGATATGCTTTTATGCAACCTAGCATGTGTGTTCCCAGATCACCTATTTTCTCATATAAATTATCACCAAAACGCACAGCAGTACTTTTATTTTCGGAATCCTGTGTGTGAAATACAATGAAAAAAAATTAGAATCCCTATTTTTTAAGGGCACTCCTAATACATAGGCAATTATTTATTTTTTAGGGCAGATTGCATTTACAAAAATGTTTTTGTCTGTGAAATAGAATTTACACATTAGGACTCTTGCTCATACATGTTATGTAAGTAATTTCAGCCTGGGTCAAGGAACCAAGAATGACTAAAAGATAAGATGTAAAGTTCTTCCTAGCGTAGGCCTGGCACATGGTACACCCTTCATCAGCATATGTCTGTGATCATCCACTGACCTTCCCTTTTGCCCAGTTTTCTTTTTCCTGTATGTGGAGGTGAAGCAGGGAAAAAGTTGTAAAAAATGTGGTAGTGACCATTTCCTATCTCCATCCCTCAGCTTTAAAATGTGAAGCCTTTTATTTTCATTTCAAAAATGTGTTTCTTCTTCTTCTCCTTCTTCTTCTCCTTCCTCTTCTCCTTCCTCTTCCTCCTCCTCTTCCTCCTCCTCCTTCTCCTCCCCCTCCCCCTCCTCCTCCTCCCCCTCTTCCTTTTTCTTTCTTTCTTTCTTTCTTTCTTTCTTTCTTTCTTTCTTTCTTTCTTTCTTTCTTTCTGTCTGTCTGTCTTTCTTGAGATGGAGTTCACTCTTGTCACCCAGGCTGGAACACAATGGCTCAATCTTGGCTCACTGCAACCTATACCTCCTGGGTTCAAGCGATTTTGCCTCAGTCACATTATGGACACGCGCCACCACACCTGGCTAATTCTTTTGTAGTTTTAGTAGAGACGGGTTTCCACCATGTTGGCCAGGCTGGTCTCGAACTGCTGAGCTTATGTGATCCGCCCACCTCTGCACCTCAGCCTCCCAAAGTGTTGGGATTATAGGCATGAGCCACTGTACCTGGCCCCTGTATTTAGTTTTTTAAATAAGTAAACTTATTTCAAATTTAAATAAGTTGCAGACAATGAAACATTTCTTTTTTGTTGTTGTTTTTTGTTTGTTTGTGTTTTGTTTTTTTGAGGCAGAGTCTCTATCTGTCACCTAGGCTGGAGTACAATGGCATAATCACGGCTCACTGCAACCTCTGCCTCCCGGGTTCAAGTGATTCTCCTGCCTCAGCCTCCTGAGTAGCTGGGATTACAGGCACACAACACCACGCCCAGCTAATTTTTGTATTTTTAGTAGAGATGAGGTTTCACCATGTTGGTCAGGCTGGTCTTGAACTCCTAACCTCGTGATCTGCCCGCCTTGGCCTCCCAAAGTGCTGAGATTACAGGTGTGAGTCACCACGTCTGGCCAACTAAACTTATTTCTAACAAATAAGTTATAAATAAGTCCTTAAGATAAAAATAAGTTATTTCTAAATTTTATTGTAAAGCAAGATTAATTCAATGACTGTTGGAAATATTTTTAAACATTTTATTAGTGAACCCAAAGTGCGTGAGGTTTTGGTTTCTTTTTTTCTTTTCTTTCTTTTTTTTTTTTTTTTTTTTGCATCTGTAATTAATTCAGGATTAGTATTCCAAGCAGTTGCTTAGAAAGTAAAGACAAAGTCTCCAGACCTCTGAAATTTGGTCCTGCCTCTCGCCTGCTGTGCAGCCTGCATGACTTAGATAATGTCTCTGAAATTTACATCTGTTGAATGAGGGAATTTTTTCAAGGCTGTTTCTAATCCTCAAATTTAATGACGTAACCCCTCTGGAACCAGTTTGCCCTATGCAGAGAAAATATGTATCTTCTATGGCCTGTTCCCCTATGTTGGCTACTTTTAAGGAAAGTGACTAAAATCAGTAGATGATTCAAATTAAACATGAACATTACTAAAAAATAAGATTACTTACTCTAATGATAGTACAATTAGTAAGAGATGTTTATTTTACAATAATCATATTGTGGCTAATGGGGTAGAGAAATGGTGAAGCAAAATACCTAAGTTTTAAGTAAATGTCAGCAAGTTGCAGTTTACTTTTTTGGTTAAACAGCACTGAGCCCAAATGCTGTAATGTAATAACTTAATCTCAAAGGTGCGCACCTCTTATTTTTAGTTTTTCTGCATAGAAAAGACTTGGGGTCATGATTGCCAATTGAAATTTACGAAAACAAACTGCTGCTTCTCTGCAAAGTTACTTTTACGCGTTCTTTGCCAGAGAACAACAGTGTAGGGATAAAAAAGACACAGGGATCTGTTAAAGTATACTGATTTTTTGTTGTTGTTTTGTTCCGTGGAATGTGTATGTATATTCTGAGAATAGGAAGCTCACACACGGCATGTAACCTTTTCAACTTTCCAAAGATTAAAAAACACACTGCATTGCTTTATTGCATTTTCCCGCAACAAGGGACATATTTCAGTAGAAAAGGGCAAACCAGGAAATTTACTCATGAAAACCAATTTATATAAGCATATGAATAGTATAACTATTCCCATAGTAAGTCTGGTATTCATCTTGAGAACTCTTGGGGACACATGAGTAATCCTCAGTGCAACTTCAATTTAGTCTGTGTTTAAATATAGAAAGGGCATGAAGTTTGTCCTGGGTTTTTTATTATTATTATTTTCTCTCTGGTATCAAATCAACCAGTGTGATGGCCTATGAACTCTTTCAGCATTCTCTCTGCAAAATCAGAGTGTGACAAGGTGTCAGCATTGACAGATCAGCAGTGGAGATTGAGCAGACCTGAATTAATAAAGGTCAAAATTGTCAACAGGAGGAGTGCCTGGTGGCATGTGGGGACTTGCTCCTAAACAGCATTTGAAAAGCAAAAAGTGACTCTGGAACAGAACCCAAGGCACCTGGACAAGCCAGGAATTTCCTGAGGATCATCTTTAAAATAAATTCGTACTCAACTCATTTTTTAAATGTCCTGCATTTCTTCTCCTCTCTATCCTTAAACGCTCAAAAACTTCTCTGTCCCAAAGGAAACAAAGGTATTAGAGTGAAGGAAATGATAGTTCTTACGGGATCCTTATAGAAAGCAATCTCCATGTCTGAATGTAAGCAAAGTTCCTTGCATGCCTCCACCCTCATCCCTGCCTCCTTTTCCCTCTCCTATCTTTATGACGTTTTCAAAGCAATTTGTAGAAGCAAAGTGCTTTTCCTCTGTACCACATAATTTGGTCATTGATTTTATTTTGCCTGTACCATTATCTTATCATTTGGTGTCAGTTCCACCTCTTAAGCCCAGTATCTAAGAAACAGAGAGGGGATATCTTATATTTCTCTTACACACCCTGGGATGTTAACTGAGTCCACCTACGTACTCAATTCAGAGGAGATAATCTTACTTGAGTTGATGAGGAAAGAACTTTAAATTAGTTTTATTTCAGGGGGGGAAATGAACATTTTTTTCAGCCCTTCAAATGTATTCTTCAAAATTGCAAGAGTGTCAATGTTACTTCAAAATAAATAAAACCATTTTGTACTTCTATAGGAATAATGAAAATGTGTGACGTAAGATTTTCTGGAAGACTTAGATTTCTCTATAAAGTTTTTTTAATGGAGTTATATTTGCTAGCTTTCTTGTCTCTTAATCTTTTCTTTAAAGAGCAGATCTGGATTATATGACAGGGAAATATATATCTCTATGTTTCCAAACTTTGCCAATCTTTAGGCTGATTTTGTGAGGTGTGTACGCGTGCATGTGTGTGTGTGCGTGTGTGTGTATGTGTATGTGCTGTTCTGTGACTATTACTTCATGATGGCCAATTAACTTCCAAATTATTTGAGCTGAAAACAAAAATAGCTACAAAGCTACCTATGTTTTGCTTGAGAAGTATGACACAGACATACTTTAGTTTTACCCCTCATGTTTATCTTTGCAAAATGCAGCCTAGAAGTAACCAAATTCCTTCCATCCCTCAAAATTTTACTTTTTCTCCTATAAATGACTATTAGACAATTTTCTTCAGTAAGAAGTAGTTTGAGAAGCACCAATATAGCAAATACATTTTCTTCATTCTCTAACTACTAGAGAAAGTGTACTAATTGGAGGAAAGCATGAACTAAAATTTTTTTCTCTGTGTATTTTCCAGATTGTTTTAATGCCAGGATCTTTTCCAACTTTCTTTTTTGCCTTGAGACTTTTATTCCTGTTTGACAACATCCTAGTAAAAGTTAGACAATCTTGTTTCACTACCATTTGGATAGAATCATTATTTTGTAAAATGGAACCATCTAAAGATGCCATCTCAGTGACTTTAAATAAAATTACAATCCAAATGGTTCTTTGTGATTTTCTTTTTCTTTTTTAGTGTATTAAGCTCTCATGGGACGAAAATGTTAAAACACAGTATCTTCCATAACTCCTCTTTTATACCTTTTATCTTACAGGTGATCATTATCTAAAATTAAATTGGCTAAGTGATTTTTTTTTTTAATGGCATAGATTGTATTTTCTCTCATAGGCATCTTTATAAAGTTAGTTCCTTATGGAAAAGTCAGACAGTATTATTAGTAACCAGTTGCCATGCGATCTGGTTCCAATGGGATAATTGGTAAACAATTAGGCTGTGTTGTTAATAAAATCCTGAAGACTCTCAGATGCCCAAATCATTGTATTATGAAGAATATGAAATTTTCTAGAACATAAAAGGCTAACCTGTTCCACTATACATAGGGAAAAAATGAGGGATATTAAACTGAGAGAGAACATTTAAAAAATGTCTATAATAATCCCTTTTTTCTTAAATAAGATACTGTCTTGATAAATAGTCATAGATTTTAAAGAAAAAAAAACTGAATACCTGATGGAAGAAAAAATACTCATAATCTTATCAATGTCAATATTACCTGACATGAAATGTCTCTAGCTTTTTTTATTTACCCACATAAATGTGTGTATATATAAATATTAGATCACCTTTTTGAAGATGATGATTATAAATTTTATATTTGAAGTCTATATTTATATTTAAATACATAGGTTATTCAAGTCCCTATGTTGTTACATTTTTTTTATACAGTAAGGTTTTTAGTTGGCTGTGCAATATTTGGCATTTTATTTTTTTTAAAAAAAATAATATTTGGGTATTTTAAAGTTATATCTATTTTGCTATTATCAATAATTTTCTGACACTTGTATGACAAAATTATATCCTCAAGCATAACTCCACTTTATTTTTACCTTTTAGACTAATTTCCTATAGATACAAATTGTAACGTCTAGGTCATTTACATTTCTTATACTATATTCATTTTTATATTTTATGTGTCATTTATTTTTGTTGTACCCATTTTACTGTTGAAGTATTAGGTTGGTGCAAAAGCAATTGAGGCTTTTGCCATATTTACTGTGTTCCCATAAGGTATCATACTATTGTCTTTAAATATTTTCTGAGTATATTTCTTTATTTTTGTGATTGTGTTACAGTTAATTTACTGAATTAGAACAAGACAAACTTCCTAATAATATTAGTGTTATTAGTATAAAGAACTGTTCTTTAATATTTTTCAGAATCTGTTCCATTTTTGTTAGCTATAATGCGTGCATATGTGTTTTTATATCATGTGCATACAGAGAAAGAGATAGCTTTATAGACATGGAAAAATTTTTGAATCTCCTTTCCCTTTTTTCGCTATACTCTCTCCATTTCTCTTTCTTTCTCCCCACCTTATTATAGTTTCATGAGAAAGCAAAAAAGAAAGGGAACTGAGAGAGAAAGATATGTTAATTTTACATATTACTTTTTAGCGAACTCATGTTATAAAAGACATATACACTATAAAATTGAATTGCATTCAGTAGAAGTTTGGAAGACAATTTTAAATGCCCCTCATTTAAGGTTCTGATACAAAGAAAATAGAAAAGGGGCAAAATTAGTTTTAATATTAAAAAATGTAACTCTTAATTTGCTAATCCAAAATACAAGCATGAAATTAGAAAAAATCTTTCTAAACTTGGTAGCTTGTTTTATTAAGATCTGTTATAATATTAACTACAACATAAAACTAAGAAGAAAAATTGATCTACAGGTATTAAAAAATAAAAAGAAAGAAAATATACACAGTTTTGGCCAGGCGCGGGAGGAAAGGGAGGCAAATCGCTTGAGGCCAGGAGTTTGAAACCAACCTGGCCAGTGTGGTGAAACCCTGTCTCTACTGAAAATACAAAAATTAGCCAGGTGTGGTGGTGGGCACCTGTAATTCCAGCTACTTGGGAGGCTGAGTCAGGAGGATTACTTGAACCTGGAAGACAGAGGTTGCAGTGAGCTGAGATCATGCCACTGCACTCCATCCAGCCTGGGTGACAGAGTGAGTGAGACACCATCTCAAAAAAATGAAAGGAAAATATACACAGTTACCATGTAGAAGTGAAACTGACACTAGTAATATATAATTGAAAAATACTGATACTGAATGAAATCACTAGATATTTTATCTTTTGCCTTTCAATTTTCAAAAGACATGCAGGATATTCAATGTATCCATTCCAAATCAACTCTCAGAATGAGCTAAGACTTCCAACAGACAAGACATCTGAAAAGTAAAAATTAGAAGTAATAATTAATAAATTTATTTTTATCTTTCCTTGTTGTCCCCACTTCAATGTTATGTTCACTGAATATTATATGACAAAGATTCTTTTTTTTTTTTTTTTTTTTTTGAGACGGAGTCTCGCTCTGTCGCCCAGGCTGGAGTGCAGTGGCCGGATCTCAGCTCACTGCAAGCTCCGCCTCCCGGGTTCCCGCCATTCTCCTACCTCAGCCTCCCCAGTAGCTGGGACTACAGGCGCCCGCCACTGCGCCCGGCTAATTTTTTTTTTTTTCTATTTTTTAGTAGAGACGGGGTTTCACCATGGTCTCGATCTCCTGACCTTGTGATCCGCCCGCCTCGGCCTCCCAAAGTGCTGGGATTACAGGCGTGAGCCACCGCGCCCGGCCCCTATGACAAAGATTCTAACTGAAATCTTTGGAAGATGTTAAAAAATCTTCAACTTGTTCATTTTATGAATAAGGAGACTGAGACACTGCATGCGTGATTTGCTAAAACCACAAAAACCACATTGCAAGTTAATGAAAGACTTTTCAAAAAATATGTGTTAGGGAGAAAACAAATGAAGTTTCAAGACAGAAATCGTTTATTTGTTCAATTTCAGGAAGATTCCTTTTCCAACAATTTGAACGCATGGTTTTCTTATATGTCTAGTTAACATTATATATACTTCCTTATATGCATAATTAACATAATTAATACAACATATTTACAACAAAACACATTATTAACATAATTACTGGGTTATTCATTCATTTAACCATATTTATTAGGCTCTATGTGCCAGACTTTGTGATTTCTTAAAACATTAGTTAATGTACGTATGTACAGGTATTTAGACAATTCAATGGAAATATATTTTTTATCAAATTCACTTATTCCTAGAAGTTATCATGTGTATTAGAGCTCTCTAGAGAAAGAGCAATCAATAGGAGAGTTTACATATATTTACATAAAATATGTATATGTATATATTATATACATCAGCCGTATGTCAAAGATATTGCACTTCTGGTTTCATATCATCCCAGTAAAGCAAATATTGCAATAAAGGGAGTAATAAACAGAGTTACACACAGTTTTTGGTTTCCCAGCACATATAAAAGTGATGTCACGGCCGGGCGTGGTGGCTCATGCCTGTAATCCCAGCACTTTGGGAGGCCAAGGCGGGCGGATCACGAGGTCAGGAGATCAAGACCATCCTGGCTAACACAGCGAAACCCCATCTCTACTAAAAATATGAAAAATTAGCCAGGTGTGGTGGCAGGCACCTGTAGTCCCAGCTACTAGGGAGGCTGAGGCAGGAGAATGGGGTGAACCTGGGAGGCAGAGCTTGCAGTGAGCCGAGATTGTGCCACTGTACTTCAGCCTGGGTGACAGAGCGAGACTCTGTCTCAAAAAAATAAATAAATAAATAAATAAGTGATGTTACATTATGCTCTACTAAGTTTGCAATAATATTATGTTTAAAAAATGCATATAATTTAAAATTTTAAAAAAACTTCATTACTAATATGCAATATCATGTGAGACTTCAGCAAGTTGTAATCTTTTTGTGATGGAGGGTGTCTTGACTCAATGTTGATGTCTACTTAATGATCAGGACGGGGCTTGCTAAAAGTTGGGATGGCTGCAGCAATTTTTTAAAAGAAGAATGAGGTTTGGCACATCAATTATCTCTTCCTTTCACAAAAGATTTCTCTGAAGCATGCCATGCTGTTTGATAGCATTTTACCCACAGTAGAATTTCTTTCAAAATTGGAGTCAATCCTCTTGAACCCTGACACTGCTTCTTCAGCTAAGTTTATAGAATGGTTTAAACCCTGTATTGTCATTTCAACAATGTTTACAGCATCTTTTCTAGGAGTAGATTCCATCTCAGGAAACTACTTTATTTACAAACCCATAAGAAGCATTGCCTCATTCATTAAAGTTTCATCATGAGATTACAGGAATTCAGTCACATCTTTAGACTCCACTTCTAATCCTAGTTCTCTTGCTATTTCCACCCTTTCTGCAGTAACTTTGTCCAATGAAGTCTTGAATTCCTCAAAGTCATCCGTTAGGGTGGGAATAAACTTATTTCTAATTCCTGTTAATATTGATATTTTGTTCTCTTCTCATGGATCACAGTGTTCTTAATAACATCTGGAATGCTAAATCCTTTTCAGAAGGTTCTCAATTTTCTTTGCCCAGATCCATGAGAAAAATCATTTTCTATGTCAGTTATAACCTTACAAAATGTATTTCTTAAATAATAAGACTTGAAGTTCAAAATTACTTCTTGATCCATAGGCTACAGAATGCATGCTGTGTTCATAGGCATGGAAACAACATTAATCTCTTTGTACATCTCAATCAGAGCTCTTGGGTGACTAGGTACATTGTCACTGAGCAACAATGTTTTGAAAGACATTTTTTTCTTTTTTGAGCAGTAGTTCTCAACATAGCGCTTATAATGTTCAGTAAACCGTTCTGTAAAGAGAGATGCTCTCATCTAGGCTTTGTTTTTGCATTTACAGAGCATAGACAGAGTACATTTATCATCATATTCAAGGCTCTAAGACTTTCCGAATGGTAAATGAGCACTGTCTTCAATTTAAAGTCAGAGTTGTATAAGCCCCTAACAAGAGAGTCAGCCCTCCTTCTCTCCTTTGAAACTCTGAAGCCAGGCATTGACTTCTCCCTTCTACCTATGAAAGTCCTACATGGCATCTTCTTCCAAGAGAAGACTGTTTTGTCTACACTGAAAGCCTGTCAATTCCTGGATTCCTGCAGCCACCTTCATCAATTATCTTAGCAAGATTTTCTGGATAACTTGCTGAAGCTTCTCCATCAGCCCTTGCTGCTTCACTGTGTAATTTTAGTTTATGGAGATGGCTTCTTTCATTAAACGGCATGAACCATCCTGTGCTTGCTTTAAACGTTTTTCTGCCATTTCCTCACTTCTCTCAGCCTTCATAGAATGGAAGAAAGTTAAGGCCTATCTCTGGATTAGGTTTTGACTTAGAGAATGTTGTGGTTGGTTTGATCTTCTATCCAGACCACTCAAACTCTCTCCATATCAGCAATAAAGCCGTTTTGCTTTCTTATCATTTGTGTGTTCACTGGAATAGGAATTTAAATTTCCTTCAAGAACTTTTCCTTTGCTTTTACAACTTAGTTAACTGGTATAAGAGATTTAGCTTTCAGCCTGTCTCAGATTTCAGCATGGCTTCCTCTCTAAGATTAATCATTTCTAGCTTTTAGGTTAAATTGTGAGATGTGCTAGGCATCCTTTTACATGAACACTTAGAAACCATTGTAGGATTACTAACTGGCCTAATTATGATACTGTTGTGTCTCAGGGAAGAGGGAGGCTCAAGGAGATTGTGAGAGATGAGGGAATGGCTGATTGGCAGAGCAGACAAAATAAACACAACCTTTTATCAATTAAGTTCACTGTGTTATGTGTGCATTATTTGTAGTGCACTGAAACAATGACAATAATAACATCAAAGATAACTCGTCACCATAACAGATATAACAATAATGGAAAAGTTGAAGTATTGTGAGAATTATCAAAATGTGACACAGGGACACATACAGTGAGCACATACTGTTGGAAGGATACACTTGCTCAGTGAAGGATTGCCACAAATCTTTAATTTGTAAGAAATTCAGTATCTGAGCCGTGCGCGGTGGCTCAAGCCTGTAATCCCAGCACTTTGGGAGGCCGAGACGGGCGGATCACGAGGTCAGGAGATCGAGACCATCCTGGCTAACCCGGTGAAACCCCGTCTCTACTAAAAAATACAAAAATCTAGCCGGGCGAGGTGGCGGGCGCCTGTAGTCCCAGCTACTCGGGAGGCTGAGGCAGGAGAATGGCGTGAACCCGGGAGGCGGAGCTTGCAGTGAGCTGAGATCCGGCCACTGCACTCCAGCCTGGGCGACAGAGTGAAACTCCGCCTCAAAAAAAAAAAAAAAAAAAAAAAAAAAAAGAAATTCAGTATCTGTGAAGCAGAATAAAGCAAAATGCAATAAAACAAGGTATGCCTGCGTATGTGTAAATGTACATATGACCCTATGTAATATACTTTATATACACATATACAATGAAATCCTATATATTTTACACATATAGAATATGTAAAAGAAGGAATTGGCTCATGTGATTATGGAGGTTGGCAAGTCCATATCTGCAATGGGCAGGCTGGAGGACTAGGAGCATCAGTGATGTAGTTTGAGTCTGAAGACTGATAGGTTTGAGACCCAGGAAGGACTGATAATCCAGCTTGAGTCCAAAGGCAGGAAAAGAACTGATATGCCAGCTAGAAGACAGTCTAATAGGGGTAGTTCCCCCTTATCATAGGCAGGTCAGCTTTTTTGTTCTCATCAGGCCTTCAATTGATTGGAGAGGGGCCCACCCACATTAGGGAGAGGGGCCCACCCATATTGTGCTTGAACTCAGCCTAACCATTCAAATGTTAATCTCAGCCAGCCACATCCTCACAGACACACCCAGAATAATGTTTAACTACTGTGTGGATGCTCCATGGCCCAGTCAATTTGACACATCAATTTAACCATCACACCATATTTTCCTCATTATTATTACATCATGCCTCCACAGCCCCATATCAAAGATGCTACATAAAGACATAAGTGGGGCCGGGCGCGGTGGCTCAAGCCTGTAATCCCAGCACTTTGGGAGGCCGAGACGGGCGGATCACGAGGTCAGGAGATCGAGACCATCCTGGCTAACACGGTGAAACCCCGTCTCTACTAAAAATACAAAAAATTAGCCGGGCGAGGTGGCGGGCGCCTGTAGTCCCAGCTACTCGGGAGGCTGAGGCAAGAGAATGGCATAAACCCGGGAGGCAGAGCTTGCAGTGAGCTGACATTCGGCCACTGCACTCCAGCCCGGGTGACAGAGCAAGACTCCGTCTCAAAAAAAAAAAAAAAGACATAAGTGGGAGGTAGGTAGTAAAGCCTTGTGTAAAGATACTTTACCATTCATATTCCGTAAGTCATGACAGTGACTAGGTCTTATAATATCATCTGGGATTTCTTTAATGTCAGAAACATAAAGCTACATTAGGAAATCATGACATGAGAACTCTACACACAACCAATAAATGGTACTCCTAAGTAATTATTTGAAAGACTAAACTTAGCATATAAGATTGGAAACACCATTGCAAAATTAGGACTGAGACAGTGAAAGAGATCTGACTTAACTGACTCCATCTTGCTTCTAACCTCCAAGCTGTCCTTGTTCATTCCTGGGTGTAGGCTGAACTAACTTTGGGAGAAACTTTGTTTATGGTTTATGGTTTATGGTTTATACTTTAAAACAAAGACAATAACAGCCCTTTCCCAAAGCAAACCTCCTTCTTGCCAGGGGACTGGATTGCCTTTGTAGGACTAGCATTAGTCACAAGATTATAAATTATGGTTTAGGGGTCATACAACTGGAGGCTACAAGATTCTGACCCTACTTAAACTACTCCTAAGATCGGTGCTTGAGATATTTTCCAGACCCTGCACTTGATGGATTCGTTGGTACCAGATGGATAAACTGGCTCATCTGATCTTGTGGCCCCCACCCAGGAACTGACTCAGTGCATGAAGACAGCTTCAACTCCCTGTGATTTCATCTCTGACCAATCAGCACTTCTGGCTCACTGGTTTCCTCCCACCCACCAAGTTATCCTTAAAATCACTGCTTCTGGAATACTCAGGGAGACTGATTTGGGTAACAATAAAACTCCAGTCTACCACACAGCTGGCTCTGCATGATTTACTCTTTTTCTATTGCAATTCCCTTGTCTTGATAAATCAACTCTGTGTAGACAGTGGGCAAGGTGAACCCATTGGGTGACTACATGATTACTATATTAACATAGTAACTGGTTACTAAATTACTATAAGGAGTAGAAAAGTGATTGACAATTGAATAATCCACTCACAATTGATCATCAAACTTATGAGACACTTGGATCCTTGGGAAGCAAATATGAATAAAGAACAGTTTTAAGGAGATTGCACTCTATTGAAGAAGTCAACATCAACATAAGAGGCCACAGAAGACACAATTTGCTATAGTGTATTGGTCATCTTCAAGCTTTTAAAAGTTGCTCATCTCTGTACTTTCAGCATAAAATTTAAAAGGATATAAATCAAAAGCTCAATTGTGAAATGGAGCTGTGAAATCTGCAGTGAGAAAATGTCTTTAGCTAGATATTCTGGAAAGTTCCTGGAAAGGTTTTATCAATTTTCTTTAACCAATAAACACACTTCTCCATCTTTACCTGCACAGAAAACTCTTTCTGTACCAGTTGATTCAAAGCAAATGTATGAAATAAACTGTGCCTTCTTGAATCTTTAATCCAGTGCATTGCATCTCCCCACACCTTCAGGTGGTCTATCCCTTCTGCTTTCTCCTTTATCTTTTCCTGCTGCCGGTACAGATTGTCATAGAACTCATTTATACCTTTCTTATTCTAGATAAATGCTACCAGCTGTTGCCAGGAACTACCTGCCATTTGTAATAACTCATTATACTTGACAGTAAAAATCTCCCCTACATGGCAAAAGCTAGCTCGTAGACTTTATACTGATGAATCCATTTGGATTCATTTTCAGCCAGTGGGTAAACCTGAATTGGGGAATTGGATAGTGCCTAAGATCACCCCATTGTATAACTCTCATTACTTTTTTATGAGCTCACCCAGCATGAAAATAATTCATTAGCAATGAACATATTTAATTGTTCTTTCTAGTTCATCCCTTTGTACATTTTAAACAGATTATCCTGGCTGTCTACAAACAAACCTGAAATCAAAAAGCAGATGCTACCTCTAATGGGAAGACTCAGGTAGGGTACTTAAAACACAAACAAGCACACTTCTATTTAGGATTTTATGTGTAACCTTTGATTGTGTCTGGAACATGATATAATGAATAAATAAATAAATAAATAAATTGTATGCATTAATGAATACATTAATAGAAGAATGAGTAAAAGATCACTCTTTGATGCCCATGTTTACCACTACAATAAAGAAAGAAAGAGGACAGTCAGAGAAAGGAAAAAATATAGTTAACAAGAACGATGAGTGGGGAGCAGCAAATAAGCAGATTTCTGTATCTTTCTGCAGATTGAATTGGAATCTCAGATTTTCTACACTTATTTTAGGCATAATGGAAAGTCAATAAGGAATTATTACTAACTTAGTACCCTCATCAAGAAAGAAGAAAGGAAGGAAGGAAGGGAAGGAAGGAAGGAAGGAAGGGAAGGAAGGAAGGAAGGAAGGAAGGAAGGAAGGAAGGAAGGAAGGAAGGAAGGAAGGAAGGAAGGAAGGAAGGAAGGAAAAATTCAGAAGGAATGAAAAGATTTATAATTTCTACAAATAAAATTTGTATAAAATTTCTACAAATAAACATACAAAAATAAAGAGAGTTCTTGTAAACTCATGTGAAATCTAGTACATTAGAATATTCCACATATTTTGGTGACAAATATTTGAACTAGTATCAAATTATTGTGGAGATGGTTGAGCCTTAAAAGTTTACAACCTTGACGTGGTTATAATGAAAAGAATTTAACTTCCTCTAGATTACTCATTAGTACTGATGTATTAATTAAAATAGATAATTGGTTTCTTTCCTATCATCATGTATATTTCTTGAGTAAGCTATCATTGAAGGTACTGTTATTTTTCTATTCTAATTAAGAAAAAACAAACATCTTTAAACCAAAACAGAAGCTGCTCTTTAAATTATTCCGTTTTATGAACAGAGGAAAGCCATGCAATGACATTTTATGCTAAAATATTTTTGGGTCAAATTTTAATTTAACTGCTGCGTCTTCAGTGTGCCTGTGGAAGGAGAATCTTGAAAACCCTATATTGATAAGCATAATAAAATTGTATATAATGAGTATAGGAGGTAAATAATTAGTAGGTAAATAAAATTTTATCAGCTCATATTACCAAGTTGCCTGCTGTACTGGAAAATGTAGCTTATTTTTAACATGGGTGAAAAGACCCTGCAATTTGATGGAAAAACCTAGTTAAATGAAGCTCAAATTCATAATTTGAAGCCTATAATAGGAATGCTAACACTTAGAAACAGAAGGATGGTGGTAAGGCATCTCCTTTTAGTTTCCAGGCCTGCACAAATGACAGCAGATCAGCACATTGTACTCCTGGAGGAGGAGATTAATAGGAGCATGACAGATAAGTTTCAGAAACTAGAATCCCTCAAGCTGAGGAAGAGAGAAAGGCAGCATATTTCAGTAGTGATTTTCAAGTAAATGTGATGTTATTTAGCAAAGCAATAATATTTTTTTTAAATCAAGTAACTTGGATAAAAAAAGAAAGAGCAGAAATTATGAAAAGTACAATTTTAACTAGATAATTAGACTGTAGTTGCTATCACATGTACCTTTCACTTAGCATTTACTTGAGATTCAAAGTTGTTAATGTTATTATTAAGTGACATTTTTCATTACCTCAATTAGGGTATAAGCGCTTTGAGGCTTCAGATATTATGGGAATTTTGTGTGTGTGTGCATGGAAGGTGGGGCATACTGGGTAGATATATCTTGATTATCCAGAGGTGTTAAATAAATACAAACAACTCAGATTTCGGCATCAAACAGTTCTGAGAGTCAAAGAATTTCTCTTTGGAGTATCTTCTTGTTTTTACTTTATAGTTGGTGTAATTTCTCACTTGTAAAATGTTGCTAAAATAATGCCAAGAATATCCATAAACTTTCGTCCAGTTTTTCCTATTCTTCATATTTTACTTCACTTACTTTAACATTTATGTTCTTTTCTCTCTCTGGCGTACTTTCACTCTCTCTATGTGCGTGTATACATAAATTATTTTCTTCTGAACTATTTGAAGGTAAATTTTATATATCATGGCACATTTCCTGTAAATTCTTTAGCATAAGTTTAGGAGCAGGTATTGCATTTAGGGGTCATGTCTCTTGAGCCTCCTTTAACCCAGAGCAATCCATAGTTTTTCTTTGTGCTTAATGACATTAATATTTTTGACAAATATATCCTTCTATCTTTCAAAACAGGCTATTTCTCATTGAGCATTGGTTTGACCTTTCTTTACTGACTAGATAGTGGTTATGCATTCTCACTGGAATGCTGCATAGGAGATATTTTGTTACACATCTGTGTTATGCATCTGGAACCACATGATGTCCATTGGTCCCTCATTAATGGCCTTAATTTTAATGGTTAGTGATAAAATTAATTATCACCTGGTCATGATGTTGCCCCATTTCTCCTTTCTCCATTGTATAATTACTGAGCGGTTGTTTTTCTCTCTTCCTTGCAACTATTAAACAACCTGCGGGAGTCACTTGAAGACTATGCAAATATCCTGCTTCCTATTGAAACTTCCTGCTGGTCTTATCATCTAGTGAGGGTTCCTTCCTGCTCCAATTTTAACATGATAATATTCTAATTTCAACTATCCCTTCATGTTACCAGTCAACCCTCAGCATTCTGCTTTTATATATCCTACCCATATCCATATAGTAGTATATATTTATTGTCAGTATGAATTCACCAATTTCTGTTTTCTTCAAGAGGTCATAATTCATTACGGTTTTTGAGTATTTTGGTGTTCATAATGTCCGTATTTGGCCAGTGAAAGCCTCTAGGTTGGTTCATCTCTCCTTGTGAGAGGCCCCACAAGTTGGTTTGACTTATTTGGCGCTTTCTTCTTTTGTAGCTTACCTTGTATCCATGCTACTTAATCCCTGAAATCAACAATTTATTCAAGAAATCCTGTTCCTTTTAGTGGGAGGTAAAGACCAAGATCTAGGTATAAGCTATGCATGTTGCTATTAGAGAATTCTTGCTTCTGGGTCTTTGCAGCAGACAGTGTAGATAAGAAATATGTTGATATACAGATGTATTTGCATACATGTATTACACAAGCACACTTGTATATACATACTTGTATATTTGCATTCGTGAGCACATCAACAAGCACACACATACACACATACCTATTTTAGAAATCATCACTTCATTTGTTCTTTCTTCTCAGTGAAAATCTTAGCTCCCAACATGATCAACACATTTATGCATTTGCTCAGTCCTGTAATACATCTAAAATATTTTCATAATTTTCTCACCCACACCATTATCATAAACAATGCTGCTAAAAAGAGTTTAGGATTGGTTTGAGCTTCTGCCATCAAATCCCACACATCACTCTGCCCAAGACCAAGAGTACAGAGTGAAACATCCTGTTCATCTGCACTTAGACTGGATCTTTCTTTTATACCCCTTTCATGTGACTATGGTGTTCATCTAAAATATGACTAAGCTCATTTGTTTCTGTTTGTGGGCAGTATTTTCTTCTTGTTGTTCTTATTTGTTTAATGTAATGTTGTGAATGTTTGTGG
This sequence comes from Chlorocebus sabaeus, assembly GCF_047675955.1. NCBI lineage: Eukaryota > Metazoa > Chordata > Mammalia > Primates > Cercopithecidae > Chlorocebus > Chlorocebus sabaeus. The sequence continues at coordinate 16,299,815 of NC_132926.1, read as the reverse complement.
GATGTTAAGAGGCTTCAAAAGTCAAAACTGTACATCAAGGTATACTCAGAGAAGAGTCACTCTCCTCTGTCCTTCCACCCCATCCCTTCCATCTCATCCTGTGTAGTTAACAACTTCATTTTTTCTGGATTTTGCTACCTATATTGCTTTTTTTGATCATGATGAGCAAGTGCAGTGTATTTACTTATTATTCTTTCTTATATATAGCATAGTATATATATTCTTGTACATTTTGCTTTTTCACTCAATACTATGTCTGTTCATAGAGTCTTTCCTCATTTTTTAAATGACAGCATAAGACTCCATTGAATTTGCCCACTCTCCTATGCTTGAAGATTTAGGTAGTTTCTAATATTTTGAAATTACAAATAATACTGCAATAAATAGACTTGTAAAAATGGATTTTCATATTTTTAGAGGTATACCTTCAAGGTAAATTTCTAGAAGTAGGACTACTGGATTGAAGGATAAATACATATGTAGTTAATTAAATATTTTCAAAATCCCCTCCATAAGAATTGCACCATTTTCCATTCCCACCTGCAATGTTGGAGAGAGCCTGTTTCTTCTCCAAAGCCTTTCCAATGGAGTGGATTGTCAAGCTTTTGAATTTTTGCCAGTCTGATGGTTCAGGAACACTTTCTTACAGTAGTTTTAATTACACTTTTCTTATAAATGAAGATGAATACCTTTTCAAATGTTTAAAGGACACTTTTATATCTCCCTTTGTGAATTTTCAGTTCAGGGCATTTCTTTACCAAATATAGAAAGGTTGATTTTGGAGTGCTTTCATCCCCTTTCAAGGACAGTGATAGACAATAGGTATGTTGCAACTGAGCCAGAGGTCAGAAATCAGGGTGTCAGCAGGGCTGTGTGCCCTCAGAAGTTCTGAGCTAGATTCTGTTCTTTATCCTTTCTAGCTTCTGGCAGATACAGATGTTCCTTGCCTGAAGGCCCCATCATTCCAATCTCTGCCTTCATCTATATATTACCTTCTCCTCTTCTATCCCTCTGCTCTCCCTTGCCTCTTTCTCATAAGAACACTCGCAAAGGCATTTAAGGCCCACCTGAATAATTCAGGATAATCACTTCCTCTCAAGATCCTTAATTGAATTATATCTTTGCCATACAAGATATTTACTCTTTTGCTATAAAAGGTAATAGTCAAAGTTTCTGGGGATTAGGATATGGACATATGTTTTTGGGAACCACCACTGAACCCACTACACGTGGTTAATCTTAAATTATATAAAGGGGAAAGAGGAGACAGGCTTCTTGGTATCTAATATTCTCTGGGTATGTGAAGAAAAAGGAGTTATGGGAAACAGCATGGTCATTCTCCTGGCTGTGATTCTCAGCTTGTCTGGAATAGAAGGGTACTTAGACCATAAGAGCATTTAGCTGAAAGAGATTTAGTAATTGTTTCTGTATTTTAACTGACTTAATCATTTTGTTGTAATGTGCCCTAATAGCAGTAACTGCATTATAAATTTATAAAAAATGAAGCCATCTGAGGATGTCTGGATTATAGAATAAACAGTTTTGAAAAGGAGGAACAAGGCACTTTAAAAACTTTAAGCCTCTAATGAGCTTAATTTGTGACCCTGGCAACAATCACAAAACATGTGGTTGTAAAGCTTTGTAGAAGGGTGAGATCACAGTGTTCCAGGCATGGTGACTCAACTGAAGGCATCATTCAGATATGATGTCATCAAGACTGAACATGTGTTGGAAGCACTTGATACTGACTGCTGTTGTTTCACCCAGCTGATCTTAAACAAAAGCCTACCTTTAAATGTCATTGTAAAGGCCGTTCTCCTTTGTTTAAGGATCAGATCATACAACTGGTAAATATTATTGCCTTATATATTTTCATAATGCCTGTCCATCAGAAAGTTTTGGCTGGTACTACCTATTGTGATTTAAACAAGATGTTCTTAGTCATGCAGAGGCTAACATTATACTTCACAGTGTATCCTACGGGCCTTCAGGATAAATTGATGGCTCATAGAATCTTATAGTTAGAAGAAAATTTAGAGGTAGCTGACAAACTACCCATTTGATTTGATGCTTGAATAGTGTTTCCTACCAATACTTTGTTAAGAGGGCGTCTAGAATTTGTTCAAATACCTCCAATGTCAGGGAACTCACTACGTTTCAAAAGAACTCATTTCATTTAATGGTTCCACATTAAGAAAAAAAATCATCCTACATTACATTAAGTTAAACATTTTATTACATTATTTGCAGACAGGTTATTTTCCTTTCCTAGTCATCTCTTTTCCACAGTGACAATCTCGAGTGTCTCCTGCAGTTCTGCATGTGACACTGTTTTGAGTCATCATTTAAGGCCTTGTCTAAACATGTAGATATTGTCAATGCTACTAAGTCTTTACTAATATTGACTGCAACCATTTGTGAATCCAAGTTAGTTGAAGGTGTGAAGAAGCTATAAAATCAAACGAGAGTTACTTGTGAGTTGTGGGTTTGGGCCGATACTTTGGGCCTAGAGGATCTGTAAAGTTCCTGTAAGATTTTGGCTGTTGGTATGTGTTTTGTTTAAGCAAAACAAATGATTTATATTATAGAAATTATAAAAATAAGTATAAAATAATTCATAAATAATTTTATAAATTATTATAAAAAAGTGTCTCATGCCTGAAAGGCAGTGATCACTGTTGCTTCTAGGCTCCCTTACTTTGTAGGAATATGGTATACTTTCGGGAATATGCGATAGCTGTTTTCATAAGTACAGACACCTTAGAGAGGAAGAAAACATGGATAATTGAAGCTTGTGGTTTATTAATTTCCTAGCAGCACAGCTATGAATATTTTGCTGGGGTACACTGGAGGTAGGAAAACTACTGGAAATTTTTGCATTTGAATTTTATTTTTAAAGCTTTTTTCTTTAAAGAGTGGTAGAAACAGATTATCCATTCCAAAATGTCTTTTCTCTGATCACAAAGAGAAAACAAATGTTAATATCTCTTATCATGGTGAAAAAAAGGAATTAATCGATCCAAATAAACTTCTCACAGTATTACTTTTAATGGAAAATAAAATGTCTCATGAAAAAGGTTAGGAATGCAGCCAAGGTTCAAAGAGCTGAAACAAGGATCTCAAGAACTATGGGAAACCATCACATCTGTTTATTCATTTACCTCTCTCCCTTTTTTAGTCTCATTCTTTCTGAGTGTCCATCTCATTTCTTCTTTCTTCTACATGTCTTCTGCTTGTGTTTTATCCTTTTTTCTCTACAAACTGACAGTACTGATTATCAATTTTGTATATTACTCTTTAAGATTTATTCAGGTCAACAAACAGCCCTCTGTTACAATTCCACATTTTTAGAAGATGTTTACTCTTTTGCTCACTTTTAATGGCAAAAACTGCAACTGCAATGATTTTTGCACCAATCTACAGAAGCCACTTCCCCCAACTCACGTCAAGGCAGTCATGTTCCTTCTTCTCATCAATTGGAGTTAAGGGGCTGAAGAAATAGCATTATGTTGTTCAACATCATGGCTGGGAGGCTTACATGTATAGGTCAGAGTCAGACAATTACAGGAGAAAGTAGATGGCTCTAGAACAGGACAGGCAATCCTCAAAATGTCTACAACAGAGAGCGGTGACTTTGAGTTCCCTGGGGTCTGAGAAAATCAAGGAAAATGTTTTCTGTAGGAGGTAAATATGTGGGAGCTTGAAGACAAAAAAATAATAACTTGGTTGTTTAAGACTTATTTTAAGATATAGAAAAGGTGAGAGCAGTTGTTTGACTTTTTTTCTTGCTTGGATCACTTTAGAAGGGATTCGGAGGAGGCCGTATATCCAGACATAAATTGCATATTCACTTTTGTAAACCAAGCTCAATGAGTTTGGTAAAGAAAGGAACCTCAACACATAAATCTCTTAATACATTCCAAGAGTAGATTTGTCTTATTGACAATAAGTCACATTTTTGCCCCCATATTTATTATGTTTCACTAAAACTCATATCTTTCTAACATTTGCTATTGTTAAATTATACCTCAGTCTACCTATACTTACCCAGTATTCCTTTATGCAGGATTTGATATTTGTCCTGGTTGAATTCATGACTTGCCTCATCATTCCAATCTACCGTGACATTTCTGGATTCTTATTCACTAATTCAAAAAAGTTATCCCTTCAGCTTCATGTCAACTGAAAATATGATTACATGCCATCAGGTAGTGATGAGACTTTGAAAACAAGGTATCAGTTAGAATACAATGAACAGTTGACAGGATATTAGAGATCTTGACTCTGATTTCAACTGTGAACTATTATATGAATTTGCATAAGCTATTTAATTGGATTATGCCTTCTTTTATTTATATATAAATGGGGTAATAAACAGTTTTGTAATTATAAAATGAAACAGCATCTAAGAAGAAGCTGGGCAACTGCTTCAAGTTCTATATGAATGGATGGTATCATAGAATTCTTGTCTTAGGTATCAGGAATTGCCAGGTGAGATGAACTGCTACAGTTCTTGCCCTGGGGTGGCCTGACCTGAAGGGCCAGTTGAACTTTATTCTGCACAGAAAGAAGATGTGAAACTGAAGCTGTAGAGCACACCTTCACTGGAGAGGCAATTTTTTCTATCCCTAGCATCGAAATATAATTTATATGTCAGATGGTGCCTTTGAGGCACCGGTAGTATGTGCATCAAACCTGTTAAAAGTGATGCCAGTTAAAGGATGACATTACTTTGATTCTAAGATAGTTCCACTGACTACAAGGTGGCTTCTATAGTGAATGCATATGGTTTTAACTTAGGCAGCAACTCTAATGCCCTTGTTTATTTTTTTAACAACACCCCTATTTTTCTTCATGAAGCCACCTCTTTCCATGTTAGTCCATGTAGTTCAGTTCAGTAGGGTTGAACCACTGTCTCAAGGGTGGAGGTATGGTACACACTTGACCAAATAGAGTCTGGCCTCCACTGGCCACAGGAATAGAGTCAGAGACAAACATGCAAATGAAGTTATTCCAATTATACTTCCCCCCACACAATTTAAGTATCAGGTAGAACGACAGTGACAAAAACAATTGCTACTTGGTCATGAGTTCTTGCTGTGTGGATCCTCCAGGCTGTCCTACTTTCTGTTTTTCCCAAGGCCTAGATATTCAAGTGTTATCTAAAAATATGCAGGCTACTCCACCTATTTCCAGTATTTTTTGCCTGAGTAAGCCTGTTCTGTTTTTTGTTACCTGTAACTAAATAACTAAAACCAATATATACTATAACTCAAGACAATGAAAAAAAAAGAGCCTTATAGAACCAAGAAAATGCAACATCTTGATAGCTCTATGGGCCCCTGTATGCATGCACTTTAAGTCCCCAAGAGTTCTGTGCGTTTCCCAGTTATGCCAGTAAAATCTAGTATCATCTAGTCTCATAATTACTTGATATAAATGGCCTGATTCTACCTTAGTCCCTGCTTCCTTTAACTAAATTCTTCCCAAATCTTAAACTATTGAAATTAAATTCCACATATTCTCTGCCCATTCATAGCTCTTCCTAGTATTCTAGAGATATTTAGTATTTGTTAGGGAAATTTAATCACAGAAAATGCTTCTTTTTATTTTTAATGTAATATAGCAAAAGTCTCCTTGGCACTAACTACTCAGCCTTGTATGGCGTTGGGAGGTACATTAATTATCTATTGTTGCATAATAAATCACCCTAACATTTAGTGTCTTGAAACAATAGTATTTATCATCTTACAGTTTCTGTAAGTGTCAAATGTGGGTAGAACTTAGTTGGGTTCTCTGTTTCAGAGTCCATCAAAGACTATCATCAAGTTGTCAGCAATGTCTGTGGTCTCATCTCAAGGCTCAACTGGGGAAGGATCTGCTTTCAAACTCCCTTATGTGGTTGCTGGCAGGATTCATTTTCTCAAGGAATAGCTGACTAAGGGCAAAGGCCTTTGCTGGAGGTTGGTTAGAGGCTGCCCTTAGTTTCTTTTTCTTTTTCTTTTTTTTTTTGAGATGGAGTCTCACTTTGTTACCCAGGCTGGAGGACAGTGGCACAATCTCAGCTCACTGCAACCTCTGCCTTCTGGGTTCAAGTGATTGTCCTGTCTCAGCCTCCCAAGTAGCTGGGATTACAGGCATGCACCACCATGCCCAGGTAATTTTTGTATTTTTAATAGAGACCTCAGCCTCCTGAAGTCTTGGGATTACAGGCATAAGCCATTGTGCCCAACCAGCCCTCACTTTCTTGATGCGTTGGTCTCTCCATATGGCAGCTGGCTTCATCAAAGCAGGCAAGCAAGAGAGTTAGGGAGAAAGAGTATGAATAAGATGGAAGTCACAGTCTTTTATGATGTAATCTTAGGAGTTTGACAGTCTGTTACTTTTTTCATATTCTGTTGGTTAGAAGCAAGTCATGTGGCCCAGCCAGCACTCAAGGAGAAGGGTCATGAATACTACAAGGTCATGAATATCAGGAATCATATCAGAAGCTTCTTTGCACAGTAGGATGCCAATTTTTTGTTCACATATTGATATCATGTGGTACCTTAATCACAAAACATTGAAAGTAGTAAGGCAAAAGAGAGCATAGACTTCATTTTACAATGTCCTCACAACTCTGTTTTCTATAGTAGCATCTGTGTATTTATCAAGAGAAACTACCATACATTTGTTATTGAAATCTTCTCATTGTTGTATTTAGTTTCATAGCAGTGTGTTCTCTTAAAGCTTTTAGTGCTGCATACTCAAATGATCATGACAGTGTGCTTTAGACATGTAGACAAGATTTTATCTGTTATGGTGCAATATTGTACTGGGTTCTCACTGATAATCAGCTGTCTGGTCATTATCCTTTCAGTAAAAATGGGAATACAATTTACTTGATTCTTTTAAGATGTCTGTGACTCTAAGACTCCTATATTTGCGAAGCAGTTGAAGCATCTTTTTACAGAAGAGTGTCCATATGTTTTCCTTCAGCATTACAGTCAGTCTTTTCTTCTCTATTGCCTTTTTTAGGATATCCTCTTAATATCACAATTGGGTTACTTAAATCTAATTCTTATGTGTCTGATTGCAGAAAATTGATTGTATATGTGTTTCCAAATCAGTATCTGCCTTTGTTTGCATAAATCTGAGAATTTCATATTTTGGTAATTTTTGTATTTAAATACTCTCATAGTTGTCATCTTCAGTTCCCCAGTATATATAGATAAGTAATTTATAGGTACTGTGCTTTTATTATGACAAAAATCAAAGGAAAGACTTTAAATTTGAATCAATATTCAACTGTGCCATATGTAGAAAAAGACAATAGCTGTGCTATTTAAAAAAGAGGATGGTCATTCTAATTAATTGAACTTTCTAGTTAAAAGACATCAAACATTAGGCATTATCCAGAGGATATAGTAAATGTTTTCTATTATATCTGTGTTTTTTACACTATGGCAATATATGTTATGATGCCAGGATACTGCAGGAGAATAGCCAACACATTTATTGTAATTAATGTTTTTATTCATTCATACTTTCATTTACTCACTTGTTTAATAAACAGTTGTAGAATGTACCCTTTGTGCCAGATACGACATGGAGTGCTGGTGAATATGAATAACACATAATTCTTACACTTTAGAAACTCGCAGTTTATTTAGAGAAAACAAATGTAAATAAATATTTATAGTGTTTTACACAAAATAGTGATCATAGAAGAATGTAAATGATATGGAAATCATTTAAAGCTTATTCTCAAACTTTTGATTTTATTAATTGGAAAGCTATTTGTAAAAATTATGTGGGACTGAAATAGACTTATTTTACTAACTATAGGCTAAAAGAAAGAGAATATACTGTCACTATAATATCATAAAATATAAGCCATTTTAACACCCAAATCAGGGAAAGGACTTGATCTTAGATTAAAATATATTTCCTCCAAAGTAAAGCAACTGTATTATTTCTATTAGCAACTCTATTCATTTCTGCTTAACTAATTACCCCAAAACCTAGACACAAACAGCAAAAACGTATTCTCTCACAGTCTCTATAGTTCAAAAACCTGTACACAGCTTAGCTGGGAGTCCCTGACTGAGAGTCTTTCACAAGTCTGCAATTTAGGTGTCTGCTGTGGCTGCAGTTATTTCAAGGCTAAATTGGAGGCAGATGTGCTTTCAGCCTCACTCGTGTGGCTGCTGGCAGGTCTCCGGTCCTCACTGGCTCTTGGCTGGGTGCCTCCCTCCATTCATTCTTTTTTGTGCCTCCATATAGGGTAGAAGGCAGCAATGACAGCTGGTTTACCCCAGATTGAGTAAGCAAGAGAGGGGTAAGCTAACTGGAAGGCACAGTAGCTCATAACACAATCTCAGAAGTGGTAGCTCATTCAATACTTTTTTCGGTATCCTGCTTAGAGATGCCAGGTGGTCCAGCCTACAGTAAGATGATGAATATCAAGAGGTAGAGATCTGTAGATCATCTTAGAGGCTGTCTATCACAGAAACATTACCTCAACCTTTTTTGTGTTTTATTGCACCTTGTGTTGATGAATCTCTGTAAGAAATAAAAGGAGGAACAAGAAAGGGAAGGCTTCCTGGAGGCAGTAACTGAACAACATATTCCCCCATAAAAAAGGGGTTGTTGAAGTAACTGTTACATAGAATATAAGCAAAAGCTATCAGGTTAGAAATGGCCAGGTGTATCCTTTGGGATAGATGATAAGGAGCAGATATGGAGTCAAAGCTAATAGCACTGCAGAAGCAGGCAGGGGTCAGGTGCTGAAGAGCTGTACATGCCATGCTGAGCAACTGGGTTTTATTTTGCAGGAGGTAATTTAAAAGATACACGAGGTTGGGATGATTAATGTTTTCTTGTCATCTTTATGAATATGGTATTTGTGAGATTATTAGTAAATAGCAAGTTGCTTTCACAGGAAACATCAGTAGAGTTGAAGTTATATATATATATATATATATATATATATATATATATATATATATATGTTGTTCAGGTGGCCTGGAAAGAGGCATCTAACCACTACGTAGTTAATTAATCTAATTTAAAATTATTATTAGAATTTTAAAATAATGACAAATCAGAGTCATTTTTAAATAAATTTTGGTGAGAAAAGCATATCATGTCTTTAAAATTTTTTTAGTCATCTTATAACAGTAAGTAATGTTTAAGGAGACAGAAGTAAAACATACATAAATGTTAAGCTTACCCTCCCAATCACTAGCAAAATTAATCTTCATCTCTTCTGTTATGAGAATTCTTGATATGAAGTCTTAGTCATAATCAGGAAAGTTCAATCTTAGCAAGTCCCTTAACCTTAGAAGCACTGTCCCGTGTTGTGGTTGATAATGTTTTCAAGGGGCAACAGATATCAGTGAAATGTCCCTCTATTTAAAATGCCTGAGAAACTTTGTTTGAATCCAATGGTGATTCATTTTATGGCTTCTTCAGTGACTTCATAAATTGTACATGTGTGCATCCCCATAAGCACGTGTATATGTGTGCATACACACACACACACACGTGCCCACACATATACATTAAGAAAAATACAAACCACTTTCAGGGCATAACCTCATGATATATCAATACATCACTGGGAAGGTAGATTCTGACCTGCAAACCACTTTGCATTTTGCTATAAATATGATCATATCACCTTCAAATGAATGCCCAGGGTTGATTCTGAATATGTTTCCAATATGTGATATAAAACTTTTGGCAAACAGTTTAAATATTAATCCACACTTACAAATGTTTCTACTTCAATTTTTAATGTTTTCATCATATTACTAGTTTACTTTGCTTCAGATTTTGAGGGTGCAAAAATAAGATAACATTTCTTTTTTGAAATTCAGATTATCAGCTATAGCACCTATCTCATAATCAAGAAAATATCATCTTTCTGCTCTGGAATTTCCTCAGTCATAAAAAGATCAAGAATTCCTGGGGGTGTGCTGAAGTTAACTGATCAGCATTCCTGGCTACAATTGCCCAGTGATGTAATTGCCTAGTGATGTAACTGATCAGCATTCCTGGCTACAATTGCCTAGTGATGTGAAAACTAGAAATTCTAACAAATCTGCTAGTTGATTCTGTTGTCTGCTGGTTGCTTGTGCCTCTGCTGATGAAGTGTCTCTGTAGAAAACTAATAGTTCATCATGGAATGAAGCTGACATGTAGGATCTAGGGGTGTCTGAGTTATGTTGCTCCTACGCAACTCTCATAGTTTCTCAGGGAGGGAAGAAGATGAGAATAACATCTCTCTTTCTCCAGGGACATTAAGCACTTCAAGTCTAAACCCTCTTGGTAACAGCTCTAGCACATATTCTTAGCTATTTTTCAATAGCATATGCACAGTGCAGAGGTAATTAGCTATAGCCACTCACTATTGCTTGACCTAGCCTCCATTATGCACCTCTAAAGCATCAGTTGTAAACTTACAGGCCCACGAACATAACAGATGTAAGAAGCAGGCCAGGTGAGGTCTGGTATAAAGTGAAGAGCTCTTGCCCCACCCTAGCTCATTGTTATTGTGTGAGAATGAAGGCCCAAGTTACATGTTACTGGATTTTTTAAGAGAAACCAAACATTCTGATTTTTATATAAAATCTTCTGTATTCAATGTTGACAGCTAACTTGTATATTTAAAAATGCAATGGAGCCCAGGTGTCATGGCTCACACCTTTAATCCCAGTCCTTTGGGAGGCCACGATGGGAGACTTGTTTGAGCCCAGGGGTTTGAGGCCAGCCTGGACAAAATGGTAAAACTCTGTCTCTCCAAAAACCAAAAAAAAAAAAAAAATAGCCAGGTGTGGTGGTGCATGCCTGTAGTCCTAGCTACTTGGGAGGCTGAAGCAGGAGAATTACATGAGCCCAGGATGTTGAGGCTCCATTGAGCTGTGATCACATCAATGCACTGTAGGTTGGGTGACAGAGCAAGATCATCTCAAAAAAAAAAAAAAAAAAAAAGGAAGAAACAATAAAACAAAGAAGCACAACAAACAAACTCTGTGGAGATGTGGCTAGGAAGGAACTACTTGGCTCCTTCAGCAGACTCTAGTGCTTTGTATACCACCGCAACTGCCTTCCTGGGGTCTCAGAGTGCTTTCCAGACTCTATTCTCCCGCCCTATTACAAGGGATTTTTACATCTGCTTCCCTTGCATAGTTGGCAGCAAGTAGCCAAAATCTGATAATGTAAAGGAAAAAGAAAAAGGGTAGGAAAAAGGGTCTTGCTGAATTACTTACCTATGAAATACATATGTCTAGAACAGTGCTTGGCCCAAGGCGCCCACTCATCTGTGGCTTGTTTTTCATTTTCTTCATTATGTCATTAGAAGTCCAAAACAAACATGTCATCAGGATCCCTGACTAGAGGCACCTAGCATGTGCCTCTTTTACAAAGAAGGATAAAAATAGCAAGTATGAATAGATAACTGCAAGTTGAACAAAGTCTCTAGGGGAGAACAATGGAGTTGAATGATGAAGTGACAAAGACCCCCTGAGGCATGGAAACTCAGGATGGCAGCAAAAAGAGGGAAGCAAAGTACCTGGCCAGGATCTATTTAGAGCCAAGCATTCCCATTGTGAAGAAAGGGTGGGTGGGAGATCCCCAGCTGTTCACATCCCACCATGGATGCCTGCAATCCTAGGCTGCAGAAGAGCCATACTACCCTCACAGGCCCTGAGTCCAGTGGAGGGAGGTGCCTGGAGTCCAGGTGACTATATTACCCTAAAGAGAGAATACACACTGGGCCCTCTTACTCCTCAGTTCTCAGGTTGCTGTTGCATACCATTTTGAGGATGGATCCCCTACCAGAGAGCATCCTGCCCAGGGGGCCAATAACCTCTGCATCTGAACATCCTTGGGGCTCCACTGTTATCCCACCATACCCACACAGAAGACTGCAGGGCCACAGCTCCAGCTAGATTCAGCGGTGCAGCTGTGAACCAGGCTCTTAAGCCCACCTGGGGCTCTGCATCCCAGACAACAGGTGATCCAGCACAGCAGGGAGGATATCCTCAAGATAGAAATTGTAGATGCACATATTCCACAGAGCCTGAGAGCCAACAGCCTGGCATCTGACTCTGCTGGTGACCCCATTACCTTCAGTAGCAGAACTACTTTGCACCTGTGTTCCCGCTTGGGGCCTGAGGATCAGTCCATCTAGGTCTCGCCAATGCTGCAGGTGACCCTACCCATTCCAGGGGCAGAGCTGTCACCTGTGTACCCCCCAGGGTCACCAGGATTCACGTACCCAGGGCCTGCTACAGACATTGACCCCACCCACCACAGTGGCAGATTTGCTAATCATTATGCACCCTCCATAGAGCCCAAGGACTGGCCCGCCCAAGGCCTGCTGTTGCTGGTAACCTTGTCCACTCCTGTGGCAGAGCTGCTCAATGCTTTCACAGTGGCTCAAGCCCACCTGGTGGTCTCTGTAAGGTTAGCTGAGAGAAAGGACAAGCAGACCCAAAGTCAGGCAAGCAAGTTTTATTAACTTGCCGAACTGTTCCATAGTAGCCAGAGGAGGCAGCTTAGCTTAAGGCTGCTGTGGGGTTTTATAGGGCAAGGGGCTAGGTTGGGGTGGGGGAAACTGAGTAGTATTGCAGGTGTTTCAACCGTTTCCTGGAAATATTTTTGTCTGCTCAGTTATGCAAGGGGGGCAGATGTCTTAACTGCATCCTGGAACTGTTTACCAGTTCTACTGAAAGTCTTACACAAGCGGCTGTAAAAAAAAAGGTTGGGGGGCATTTGTAGGTAGTCACAAAGCACTGTATTGTCAGGGTTATGGAGTGAGGAGGACGGGTAGCTTGGATCTCTAACATTCCAGCCTTTAATAGGTGATAAAGGAAGAGGGGCGATGTTATCATGTGACTGCTTCTAGCTGAAGAGGGGCAGCGACGTTATCATGTGACTGCTTCTAGCTGAAGAGGGGCAGCGTGCAAGGGGAAAGACTGGGGAGGTTGGGGTATGGTTGTTCCTGAAGAAGCAGCATATCTCATACTGTCCCATGGGTGAAGGCTTTAATGCAGTCCTGTAAAACCTGGGTAAGGAGATTTGTGAAGCAGGATCCAGAAGCTAAGAGAAGAAGGATGGTTATAGCTGGGCCAAGGAAGAGTAGCAGCCAGGGCGCCCAAGAGCTAAGGGACCATGAAGGCCAGAGGGACCAGTTAGAAGATGTGTTTTTGGTTTTTTTTGGTTTTGGCTTGGTCTTGGAGTTTTTTGACTGCATCTTGTACTAGGCCTGATTGAGATAAAAGCAGCATTGTTCATCTAGAAAGATGCAGAGACCTCCTTTTTCAGCAGTGAGCAAATTAAGGCCTCTGCGATTTTGAAGGACAACTGCTGCTAAGGAGTCTATTTGTGATTGGAGGGTTGAAATAGTGTCAGCTAAGTCTTCTAAGCTGTCTGTAAGATCTTGTGAGAGGGAGCGATAGTAAGTGAGGGAAGTAGAAAGCCCGGTCACTCCGGTTCCAACTGCAGTAGTAATTCCTAGCCCTACTAGAAGGGGTATTAACTGAATGACCCTGCATTGGTACACTTGAGTTTTCACAGGGATTGGTAGGCTTTGGTTTCCAGGGACAATGTCAATTTTTGGGCTTAGAAAAATTAGAATACAGGTACCAGCCCAGTTGGTAGGGAGGCAGAGATAGGTGGAGGCACCGCACAGGAAGAATATGCCTTGGCTAGGTAAGCAGAATTAGTTGTGTATGTTAAAAAGGTGTGTGAATATTTGTAGTCTTTGTATATCCATGCTCCTAGGGTGCCTGCTAAGGCAGCTGTGGTGAGTGGCTGTAAGGGGGTATTAGGAGACAGTTGGGTTGAACCTGGATTTCTGTTTTCTTTTCTTTTTTTTTTTTTTGAGGCAGAGTCTGGCTCTCTTGCCCAGGCTGGAGTGCAGTGGCCAGATCTCAGCTCACTGCAAGCTCTGCCTCCCGGGTTCACGCCATTCTCCTGCCTCAGCCTCCCGAGTAGCTGGGACTACAGGCGCCCGCCATCTCGCCCGGCTAGTTGGATTTCTGTTTTCCCAGTGGAGGAGAAATCGTTTTGTATCTACCAGGAGTCTTTTGTTTTCATTTAATAAAGGGATTAGAAGACATTCATTTGTGGTGGGGGGATGGACCTCAGAGGGGGATGGAGTCCAGGGTTGAAGGGATAGGCAGGGTAAGTGCCTTCCATTGTAGTATCCTGAGTTTAAGTTTTGTAGTAGAGTAGTGTTAATTTTGGGGGGACCAGAAAAGTGCATGGTAACCTGGAAAATGGGAAGGTGAGTATGGTCAACTGGGCCTTGGAGTTGCAGAGTGAAATTGCAGTGGTTTGAAGGTAGATGTCCTAGAAGGTGACCTGAGGATAGTGGTGTTGTATGCATAGAGGGGCTTAGGAAGTTAAGAAGGTGGTGGTTATAGGACCAAGGATGGGCTTGGTATGGTTGGTTTTGGGGCTAGATTATCAAAATAGGGGTGCATTAGCAGAACTGCTCACCCTGTTGTGGTGAGGGGTTTGTTTGTTTTGGAATAGGAATTGGAGAGATTTATTAAGGACTGTAAATCTGGGTACCGGTAGGGGCCGCTTAGCTCATAATAAAGTTATTTGAGTAAAAACCCAGTCACAGGTTGAAACAGGAATTGCGGTGTAGGCCATAGTTGATAGGCAAAAGCAAAGCCACTAGTTATCAGTGAGGGTGGGGTTGGCTTATTTTAATAAGGCATGGGTAAGATTTTGGATTTTGTGAAGGTAATTAGGCATTGGTGGAGGAAGGAGAGCTAGAGTGTTGGGGACCAGGAGGGGTAGACAGACAAAGGGTAAGTAGGAAAGTAAATAAGTGTGTTTCATCTGGGGAAAAATCGCACAAGTCACCTTGGAAGAGAAGGTCATTTATCCACTCTAAAAGAGAGTCAAAAGTGGGAGCTTGGGGATAAAACCAAGAGATATCTTGGCAAACAGAGATGAGGAAGATGGTAAAGCGGCAATATAGGCACGGGCAGGGCATTTAGAGGTGGTGATTATTTGTTATAGACTGTGATTCCAGTTATGAGGATAATTAATAGGCAAAGGGTTTAAGTGACTGAGATTTTTTGCCCGATACTCCACTTGGAAGGTGCTACAGTATATAATCCTACTGCAAAGAGTATGGTTAGTATGCTCCTTATTGCAATGGTAGCATAGAGAGACTTCCATTAGAGAATATAGGGATAGAAGTAGGGCAGATGTTGAAGATTAAATTGGATGTTACTTATCTTTCATATCTTTAGGCAGAGAGGGGTTCTTCTGAAATAGGAGTGAGGTGAAGTCAGGTTGGTCCCAGGGCGGCGCTGAGGTATTTGCAAAGGACGATTGGCAGATCAGCTGTAAGTGGGTCAGCTGTAGGAGCCCTTTTTGATCTGGAAAGATGGTACCAAGAGGTATGTCCTGAGAGTTTGGCTGCAGTGGGGGTTGTGAGAATAACCTGGAAAGGGCCTTCCTACTTGGGTTTGAGACTTGTCAGGTTGAAGGTTTTTAGGAAAACATGTCCTCCTGGTAGGAGAGTCTGGTCAGTGGGGCCTTTGTGGGGTTTTGGGAGAGCTTGGTCCGCTTGTTCACGAAGGAGATGGCAGATAAGGGAGAGTGTGGGGAAGTATTCTCCTAACTGAGAGTCAGATGGGGACCTGTTTTGTAGGAGGAAGGGGCATCCATACATTAATTAGAATGGGCTGAGGAAGGAGGGTGCCCTTGGACTGGCTCTAATGCAGACTAGAACTATGGGCAGAAGAGAAGTCCAGGGTTTCTGAACTTCAAGAGTGAGTTTGGCCAACTAGGTTTTGAGAATTCCATTTGCCCTTTCAGCTTTTCCTGGTGACTGGGGTCAGTATGGGATATGGAGGCACCACTGGACACTGAGGGACTGAGAAGTCTGTTGGGTAATTTGGGAGAGGAAGCAAGGGCCATTGTCTGATTGTATGGAGCGAGGGAGACCAAATCTAGGGATAATTTCTGCTATAAGAATTTGGGCAACTACTGTGGCCTTTTCTGAAGAGGCTGTAAATGCTTCTACCCATGCAGATAAGGTGTCTATAAGAGTAAGAAGAAATTTTTTTCTTTTGATGGGAGGCATGTGGGTGAAGTCTACCTGCCAGTCTTCCGCTGGGAGTGTTCCTCTGAGCTGATGTGTAGGGATGGAGGGAGAGTGGAGGGCCCCTTGGGAGGAAGTAACAGAGCATATATGACAGTTGGAGGTTGTGTCTTTCAGTGAGGTGAATAAGTGGGGAGAGGAGAAATAAGGGCGAAGGAGTAGGTACAGGGAGTGTGCACTGATATGAAAGGATTGGTGTAGAGATGTTATAACTTCTTCGGTTTGCTCTTGGGGGAGGATGAGCTTTTGATTTTTGACTATCCAATCCCTTTGGAAGGAGGCTCCTTGTTGTAGGAGGGAGGCTCCTTGCTGTAGTAGCGAAGCTTTTTCTGTCGGAGAGTACTTGGGTTGGATTGCTAAGGTAATGAGGAGGAGAGGGGCAGGGACAGAAGAAAGGGAGGCATCTTTTGCTGCCTCATTGGCCTTTCTGTTTCCTCTGGAGATCTCATCTGACCCTGTGTGATGCCTTCTACAGTGTATCACTCCTGCTTTAGAGAGGAGGTGTGTGGCCTGAAGGAGTTGGTAAATAAGGGGGCCGTTAGTGATGGGGGTTCCTTTGGCAGTAAGGAATCCTCTCTCTTGCCAGATGGTAGTATGGGAATGAAGAATGTGGTAGGTATATTTGGCGTCTGTATAAGTGTTGACTCCTTTGCCTTTGGAAAGGGTTAGGGCCCTGGCGAGAGCTATGAGTTCTGCTTTTTTGGAGGAGCTTCCAGTGGGTAGAGATTTGGCTTCAGTTGCTCAGTCAAGGGAAACAACTGCATATCCAGCAATTCTGGGGGAGCCAGTGGGCCCAGAAAAGGAGCCATCTATGAATAGTTTGTCATCGGGTTTGGTGAGAGGCTTGGAGGAAATGTTTGGGAAATGTGGCCGTACATGGTCCAGGATGTCAGTGCAAGAATGAGTAGGGGGAAGAGGATATGGGAAGTAAGGATGCTGGATTGAGGGGAGCACTTTTGGAAAGGCTGAATTCGGGATTTTTAATAAAGAGGGCATGGAGTGATTGAATTTGGGAAGGAGAGAGGGAGCTTAACACCCAAGAGGAGAGGACATCCTGTAAACCTGAGAGAAGAGGAGATCCTGTAAATTGTGAGGACTGTGGACAGTGTGTTTTGGCTGAATGTCAGTTTTTTGCTTTCCAGAGCTGAAATGGCCACTGCTGCCAATGCTCTAAGATAGGCTGGCCACCCTTTGATGGTGTTATCTTATTGTTTAGAGAGATGGGCTACAGGGGCAAAGGAAGGAGGATCTCCTTTCTGTTGCCCTAAGACACTGAGTGCTATCCCCTAGCTTTCAGTGCTATAGAGAATAAAAGGTTGGGAGATATGAGGTAAGGACAGGGCTGGTGTGGTGACAAGAGCGGTTTGGAGTTCATGGAAACTGGGAAGTACGTTATGTAAGGGGCTTAGGGGTTCACTGAGGGAGGCTTTGACTGCTTCACAGAAGGGGTGAGCTAGGAGGGCAAAGTTGGGAATCTATATCTTAAAGAAACCTACCAGTCCTAAGGAAGAGAGAATTTCATTTTTTGAAGAAGGTGGAGGCAGGCTGTCTATTAAGGCTGCCTGTGCCAGGGCCATGGTTCAAGTCCCAGGGGAGAGTTGGACTCTCAAGTATGTTACTGTTGGGGCACATAGTTGTGCTTTGGAGGGGGAGACCCTACATCCTTTGCTAGCAAGAAAGTTTAGAAGAGTAATAGTGTGAATCTGAGAGTCTTCTAGGGAGGGGCTGCAAAGAAGGAGATCATCTACGTATTGAAGGAGATGGCTGGGGGAAAGGTCCAAGGAGGTGAGGTCTTGGGCTAGAGCTTGTCCAAAGAAGAGAGGGCTGTCCCTGAAGCCCTGAGGGAGAGTGACCCATGTGAGTTGTTGTGATTGAAGGGTGTCAGGATCAGTCCAGGTGAAAGCAAAGAGGTTTTGGGAGTCAGGGTGCAGGGGAATAGTGAAGAAGGCATCCTTTAGGTCAATGGCAGTGTAGTGGGTGGTATTGGAGGGAATAAGGGAGAGGAGTGTATAAGGGTTGGGAACTACTGGGTGAATGGGAAGGACTGCCTGATTGATAGTCTAGAGATCTTGGACTAGTCGGTAAGAGCCATCTGACTTTTTAACAGGAAGGATGGGGGTGTTATATGGAGCATGAATTGCTCTAAGAAGACTACATAAGCAGAGCTTGTTTATAATGGGCTGTAGGCATTTTTAGTGGCCGAGAGAGATGGGGTATTGGGGTACATTGGGAAACTTGGAGGGGTCTTGGATTATGATGGGGTCATGGTGAGCAGCTAGGGATGGGGTAGTGGTGTCCCACACCACTGGGTTAACAAGATAGGCAGGAAGCAGGTACTGGGGAGAAGGGTCAGGGTTCAGACTGGTGGAAAGGAGCAGGAGGGACTCGCTTTGAGGGAGACAGGAAAAGGTGATAGAAGCCTTAAATTTGGCTAACAGATCTTGGCCTGGAATGGGGGTAGGGCAGCGAGTCATAAGCATGATAAGCAAAGAGTGTGAGAAAATGGTATTAAACAGGGAACAAGAAAGGGGTCCAGTGGCACACGGATTGGAGACAAGTCCATCAACTCCCACAACTGAGACCTGAGAGGGATGAATTAGTCCTGCAAATTCAGTTAAAGCTGAATAGGTGGCCCCAGTATCAATTAGAAGAGATTGGCTTACCTGCTACTAGTAGGATTACCCTGGTCTCCGAGGCAGTGATGGAAGAGGGGTTTGGCGGCCCTGGGCCCTGTCAGTCTTCAGCGGCCAAGCTGAGGAGCTGTGGCAGTGTGAGAGATTCTTCACTCTTCGGCTTGATGAGGGGACAGCGGGTCAGGGGAGCAGGCTTTTCTATTTGCCTGGTAAGAGGGCAGTCAGACTTCCAGTGGCCAGTCTGTTGGCAGACCGGGCAGGGGCTCTTCGGTACTCATGGGTTAGGACATGCCCGTGACCAGTGGCCTTCTTTGCCACACTTAAAGCAGGCCTCAGGAGGAAGACTGCTTTTGGGTCTTTTGTGCCCTTGGGTGCTACTGCCAGGTTGACAAATAGCTGTGGCTAGTAGCTGGTATTTGGCATGATCTCGGGCCTTATTTATTTTTTCCTGCTCGTTCCTATTATTAATAAAAGACTTTACAAATTGAGAAGGTCTTGTTGTGGGGTTTGAGGGCCTTCTTTGGCCTTTTCGAGTTTATGCCAGATGTTGGGAGCTGATTGGGAGATAAAATGGGTATAAAGAACTATAGTGCCTTCTCAGGAAGCAGGATCAATGAGGGTATATTTTTGCAGAACCTCTCTAAGATGGGAGAGAAATTCAGTGGGATTTTCATCTGCCCTCTGGGAAATTTCTTTGAGGTTTTCAAAATTTACAACTTTATGGTCAGCTTTGTTAAGGCCTGCAATGAGGCAAGTGACCATATGGTTACGGGGTGCTCAGCCTGGGGTCTGTTGGTTGGTATTCCCAGGAAGGCTCTTCTCAGGGAACTACCGTGGCCCCTACCGGAGCTGGATTGGCAGAGAGAAGGGCGATTATAGAGGGTGAAGAAAGCCTGAACATAAGCAATTTCAAATCATTTCCCATTGTGATAGCAAAAATTATCTAAGTTCCTGAGTATATTGAAATCGAAGGTACCATTTTCAGGCTATTGGGAGTCATTGTCTAAGTTATATTCTGGCCAAGCTGTATTACAGTAGAAAATAAGTTTTTTGGGACAAACCTCTGAACAGAGGCCGAGAGTGTTAAGATGGCGAAGGAAGCACCCCAGGGGAGTAATCTTAGATGGAATAGATTGAGAGGCTCCCTTGTGAATGGAATAGGGGGTGAGAGAGGAAGAAGAGACTTCCAATGACAAGGATGGTGGGAGATGGTGTCCACTGTCCCACGAGCCTTGCCTAGGAGGAGGGAGGTAACCACCGAGTCAGCCATCCCTGAAATGGAGGAACCAGAGGCCCAGATGCTGGGAGGAAGTCCTTGGCCCAGGGCTGGGTCTTTCGGGCAAATAGGGACATTTAAGAGTTCCAGGTAAATGACAAGAGTCTCTCTTACTCACCCCTGTGCAGGCTTTGGTGATAAATGGAGTCACCAACAGTGGGAGGGTCTGAGAAATCCTCCAGGTCTTTGGCAGGTTCAGGAAGGGAGGATGGCCGGAAGAGGTGGAAAGGCACCGAGGCTCTAGCATGCTGTGACAAGTGAACCCAGGAGGAGGAAGTGAGTGAGAGGGAGAGGGAAGGGGAGAGGGAGAGGGAGAGAGGGGGAGAGAGAGAGAGAAAATGAGTCCTCTAGGGATGCCTGACCAGAGCCTTCCTGGGTTTCAGCACCAAAATGTAAGATTAGCTGAGAGTAAGGACGAGTAGACCCAAAGTCAGGCAAACAAGTTTTATTAACCTGTCAATCTGCTCCACAGTAGGCAGAGGAGGCAGCCCAGCTTACAGGCTGATGTGGGATTTTATAGGGCAAGGGGCTAGGTTGGGCTGGGGGAAACTGAGCAGGTCTGCAGATGTTTCAACCATTTCCTAGAAATGTTTTTGCCTGCTCAGTTATGCAAGGTGGGCAGATGTCTTAAGCACATTCTGGAACTGTTTACCAGTTCTACTGAAAGTCTTGTACAAACAGCTGTAAAAAAGGTGGAGGGGGGAGTTTGTAGGTGGTCACAAAGGACTGTATTGTGAGGATCATGGAATGAGGAGGAGGGGTAGCTTGGATCTCTAACAGTCTCCACCCTCAGAAAAACCATGCCACAACCTCCACAGACAACTGCAGAATAAGACCACGAGGTACTCACAGACGCTGTTGACTTTGATTACAGCCGAATAAATCACTCAGAGACTACATTGTTGTGTTTACACCAAACCAAAGCCATAGCAATCTATACAGCCAACATTATAGGACATATCCACAGGGAAAAGTCTTTTTTCTAAAAGGGCTATTTTGTAAGAATAGAAGATGGGGCTATGAAATGAGATGCACAGATATCAATGTAGGGATAAAAGAAACATGAAAAAGCAAGGGAAAATAACTCTCATAGAAGCACAATAATTCTTCAGTAATAGAACTCAAAGGAAAGGAAATCTATCAAATGCCTGCAAAGAAATTAAAGTAATGATTTTTAAGGAAACTTAGTGAGCTACAAGAGAATATAGATAGATAATTCAACAAAATCTGGAAAATAATTCATAATCTGAATCAAAAATTTAACAAAAAGATAGATATCATTAAAAATAACCCAACACAAATCTTGGAACTGAAAAATTCAATGAATATATATTTTTTTAAATGCGCTTGAGAGCTTTAACAGTTTACTAGATCAAAGAATAAAGATTTTTTTATTCTGAAGACAGGTATTATGAAATAACTCACTTAAGTAAAAAGAAAAGAGGAAGCAATATAAAATGAGACTTATAGAAAAACATTAAGGAGACAAGAATTCACATTATGAGCATTTCAGAAGGAAAGGACATGAAAAAAGGCATAGAAAACCTATTTAATGAAATAATAGCTTAAAAATCCCCAAAGGCTTAGAGGAGATATGGGTACTCAGATCAAGGGAGTTCAAAAATCCCCAAGTAAATTGAATCCTACAAGGTCTCTGCTGAGCCACATTATAGTCAAACCATCAAAAGTCAAAGACAAAAAGAGGGTTTTAGCAAGAGAAAAGCATCAGGTCACATAAAGGAGGATCCTCATCAAAAAAACAAAAAATTTCTCAGTTGGAAACTTACAGACCAGGAAAGAATGGGTTGATATATTTAATGTGCTGAAAGAAATATATTGTTGGCCAAGAATGCTATACTCAGCAAAGCTATCCTTAAGAAATGAAGGAGAAATAAAGTCTTTCTCAGACAAGCAAATACTGGCAAATTCATCGCCACACAACTGCCCTTATAAGAAATATTCATGAGAATTGTACATCTGGAAACAAAAGGATGATAACTACCATAAGAAAGCACACAAGGAAAAAAATCACTGGTAGATCAGATATATGAATGAGAAAGAGGGAAAAAAATCAAAATTATCACTACAGAAAATCAGTAAACCACACAGGTAAACAATGAGAGAGAGAGAGAGAGAGAGAAAGAAGGAAGGAAGGAAGGAAGGAAGGAAGGAAGGAAGGAAGGAAGGAAGGAAGGAAGGAAGGAAGGAAGGAAGGAAAGAGTATACAAATCTACCAAAAAACAAATAGTAAAATGGCAAGAGTTAGTTCACATCTACATCTAGTTCACATCTAGAATGTAAACAGTTTACACCCCCAATTAAAAGATATAAACTGGTCGAATGAAAACATCCAACTATATGCTGCCTTCAATAAACTCACTTCATCTATAAAGACATGGCCTGAATGTGAACAAATGGGAAAAGATGTTCCACATGAATGGAAATCAAAAATGAGCACGAGTAGCTATATTTTTATCAGATGAAACAGACTTTAAAAATTTATTAAAGAGACAAAGAAGGTAATTATATGGTGATAAAGGAATCAATTCAGTGAGAGATATAACAATTGTAAACAGATTTATACCCAACATCAGATATATAAAACAAATACCATTAGAGCAAAAGGGAGAGAGAGTTTCCAATGCAATAATAGTTAGGAATTTAAACACCCTACTCTCAGCATTGAAGAAGTCACCTAGATAAAAAATCAGCAAAGACACATTGGATTTAAACTGCATAGACCATATGGATTTAACAGACATAGGGCATTTCACTCAAGAGAGGCACAGAATACACATTTTTCTCATCAGTACACGGAACATTCTCCAGGATAGACCATATTTTAGGACATAAAACAAGTCTCAACAAATTTTTAAAATCAAAATCTTATCAAATATTTTCTCAGACAACAATGGGATAAAACTAGAAATCAACTAGAGACATTTTGAAAACTGTACAAATACATTATTTATTTATTATTATTTTTTGAGATGGAGGCTCACTGTGTCACCAGGCTGGAGTGTAGTGGTATGATCTTGGCTCACTGCAACCTCCGCCTCCCAGGTTCAAGTGATTCTTCTGCCTCAGTCACCTGAGTAGCTGGGACTACAGGTGTGCACCACCATGGCCAGCTAATTTTTGTATTTTTAGTAGAGATGGGGTTTCACCATGTTAACCAGGATGGTCTCAATCTCTTAACCTCGTAATCTGCTCACCTCAGCCTCCCAAAGTGCTGGTATTACAGGCATGCACCACTGCGCTTGGCAGATTAATTTTTTTTCATGGAGATATGGGGTCCCTTGCTTTTTCCTAAACTACTGGCCTCAAGCCAACTTCCCCCCTTGGCCTCCTAAAATACTGAGATTACAGGTATGAGCCACTGTGTCAGACCATCATGGAAATTAAATGACATGCTTGTGAATGACCAAAGAGTTTATGAAGCCATTAAGAAGAAAATAAAACAAATTTTTCAAGATATGAAAATAGAAACACAACATACCAAAACCTATGTAATACTGAAAAAGCAATGCTAAGGGGGAAGTTTATAAGATTAAATGCCTACATCAAAATTAAAAGTATTTCAAATAAAGAACCTGTCATTGCATGTCAAGAAACTAGAATAAAAAGAACAAACCAAAATCAAATTAATAGGAAAGAAAGAATTGAGATCAAACAGAAATAAACAAAATAAAGACTTAAAAATTACAACAGATCAATGAAATGGAAAGTTGGTTTTTGTAAAGATAAGAAAAGTTGAAACCCATTTGTTACACTAAGGAAAAAAGAGGGAAGACCCAAATAAATAAAATTAGAAAAAGAAAGGAGACATTAGAACTGATACCTCAGAAATACAAAAGATCACAACAGATTATTATAAACAACTATACACCAACAAGTTGTGAAACCTAGAGAAAACAGATAAATTTCTAGACATGTATATTCTATCAAGGTTGAATGAAGATGAAATAGAAAACCTAACCATACTGATAAGGAATCACAAGATTAAATCCAAAATAAAGTCTTCCAACAAAGAGAAGCCCGTGAGCAGAAGGCTTTAATGCAGAATTGTAGGAAACTTTTAAAGAATAACTAATACCAATTCTGAAACTACTCCCAAAATTTTAAGAGGAAGGAATTCTTTCTTACTTATTTGATGAAGCCAGAATTCCTTTGATACCAAAACCATACAAGGACACAGCAGCAGCAGAAACAACAACAACAACAACAAAAACTACAGGCCAATATTCATGATGAACATAGGTGCAAAATTCTCAACAAAATACTAGCTAACTGAATTCAACTGAATTCAACAACTACCTAACTGAATACACAATGATCAAGTGGGATTTATCCTAAGGATGCAAGGATGGTTCAACATACAAAAATCAATAGATGTAATACATCACATCAATAGAATGAAGTGCAAAGACCATATAATCATTTCAATAGATGCGGGAAATGGCATCTATTTGACAAAATTGAACATCCTCTCATGATAAAAATTCTCAGTAAATTAGGTAGGAATACTAGAAGGAACATACCCCAACACAATAAAGGCCATATATGACAAACATCAAAACAAATGGGGAAAAGTAGAAAACTTTTCTCTAGGAACTATTACATAACAGGACAAGAGTGCCACTTTTACTGCTCTTATTCAACATGTCATTGGAAGTTCTGACCAGAGTAATTAGACAAGAAAAAAATAAAATAAAGGGCATCCAAATTGGAAAAGAGAAAGTAAAATTGTCCCTGTTTGCAGATAACATGATCTTTATATATTTTTAAAAAACCCTAAAGACTCCACCAAAAACCTCTTAGAGTTGATAAATTCAATAAAATCAAAATATAAAAATTCATAGTATATCTATACACCAGTAATAGACTGCCTGAAAAAAAAAATCAAGAAAGCAGTTTATTTAAAATAGCTACCAAATAAAAAGCGTGCAGATAAAATTAACCAAGGACTTAAAAGATCTCTACAATGAAAACTACAGAACACTGGTGAAAGAAACTGAAGAGGACACCAAAAAATGGGAAAACATGTTATATTCATTAATTGAAAGAATTAATATTACCAAAGTGATTACACTACCCAAAGTTATTTACAGAGTCAGTATAATCTCTATCATAATACCAATTACATTCTTCAGAGAAATAGAAAAAAACACAAAATCAAAAACCAAAGGAATTGTATTTGGAATCTTAAAAGACCATGAATAGTCAAAGCAATCCTCACTAAGAACAGTCAGAGGCATCACACTACCTGACTTCAAAACATACTAAAAAATCATAGTAATCAAAACAGCATGGTACTGGTATAAAAACAGACAAACAAACCAATAGAACAGAATAGAAAACCCAGAAATAAATCTACATATTTACAACAACTGATTTTCAACAAAGGCATTCAAAAAACTAGCCGGGCGAGGTGGCGGGCGCCTGTAGTCCCGGCTACTCGGGAGGCTGAGGCAGGAGAATGGCGTAAACCCGGGAGGCGGAGTTTGCAGTGAGCTGAGATCCGGCCACTGCACTCCAGCGCGGGCGACAGACCAAGACTCCGTCTCAAAAAAAAAAAAAAAAAAGAATATACATTGGGGACAGGACAACCTCTTCAATAGATGTGCTGGGAAAACTAGATTTGCATATGTACAGAAATGAAATTAGACTCCTGTCTCTCACTATATCCCAAAATCACTTAAAATGGATTGAGAACTTAAATGTAAAACCTGAAACTATAAAATTACTAGAATAAAACATAGAAGAAATGCCTCAGGACACATATATGGGAAAGGATTTCATAGATAAAACATCAAAAGCACAGGCAGCAAAACTAAAAATAGATCAATGGGATTATATAAAACTAAAAAAGCTTCTGTGCAGCAAACAAAACAACAGAGTAGAGAGACAACCTGTAGACTGGAAGAAAATATTTGTAAACTATTCATCTGACAAAGGATTAATGTTCAGAATATACATGGAGATCAAACAACTAAACAGCAAAAGAGCAAATAACCCAATTTTAAAATGGGCAAAGGATATGAATAGACATTTTTCAAAGGAAGACATACAAATGGCCAACAATTATATGACAAATTCTCAACATCACTAATCATCAGGGAAATTCAAATTAAAACCACCGTGAGATATCTTGTCACCCTAGTTAGAATGGCTATTATCAAAGAGACAGAAATAACAAATGTTGGCGAGGATGCAGAGAAAGAGGAACTCTTATACACTGTTGGTGGGAATATAAATTAGTACAGCCATTATGAAAAAAAATTTGGAGGTTTCACAATAAAACTAAAAATAGAATTACCATATGATCCAGCAATCCTACTATTTGGTATTTCTGTAAAGGAAAGGAAATTAGTATATATAAGAGATATGTGCACATGTTTATTGCAACAATAATCATAATAGCCTGGGTATGGAATCAATCTAAATGTCCATCAACAGATGAATGAATAAAGAAAATGTGATATATATATACACAATGGAATACTATTCTGTCATAAAAAACAATGAAATTCTATCATTTACCAAAACATGGATGAACCTGGAGAACATTATGTTAAATGAAATATGCCAGACAGAAAAATAAATAATGCATGTTCTCACTCAAATGTGGGAACTAAAAAGTGGAGCTCATAGAACTACAGAGTAGAATTTTGTTTACTGGAGGCCGGGAGATGTACGAAGGATGAGGGGTAGAGAGAATTATGTTAATGGATACAAAATTACAACTAAATAGCAAGAAAAACTTTCTAGTGTTCTACAGCACTGTAGGGTGACTATAGTTAACATTAATTTATTATATATTTTCAAATAGCTAGAAGATAAGATTTTGAATGTTCCCAACACAAAGAAATAATAAATATTTGAGGTGATGCTTATGCCAATTATCTTGATTTGGTCATTACACATTGTATATATGTATCAAAATATTATACTCTATCTCATAAATATGTCCAATCATTACATGTCAGTTAAAAATATTTTCAGAATGAAGACCTGCTCCCTCAACATCTATTAAAGCCATTCAAAACATAGCTCTAAGAAAAATATAACCAATAGATCTTAAAAGTCTGTACCTGACTTCAGTACCTACTCATTTTGAGGGTAACACTCAAGAAAAGAATCAGTATTTTTATTGTTTTCTTTTTTTTCTTAGAGGTCTCCTTTACTGTTACACAAATTGCTGTACCTCCTTCATAATAACCTTACTACCCTAGTGTGGTTATGAATAGGGGAGTCCATTGTCAAATATTGTCACATTCTTCCCTTAGAATAATTGATTTCTATTCAATTGGCATTTCACAGAACAATTTCTCTAGCTTTACTTAAAAAAGTAACTGTCAAATTCCACCACACAGAATTCAGTTACAATAACTTTATTAGAAACATGCATTAATCAAACATAAAATAAAAGATAACTCATACTTGAGACAGCAAGGTTTTCATAAAATCACTTTCTGTCCTAGAAGCACATGTCTGAGACATTTTCGTTAATAAAGATCACTAGATATACATCCTTACCAAAATAGAACATGTCCTATCATGCACTTTGAAAATAGATACAATTATTGTACTATATTCCTCCTTTATATATCTTTCTCAAGTTGTAAATTCTGAATTATTTCCTAGGGAAAAGAAAATGGGGAAATAGTAGGTTCATATTAGAAAAAAAGTAAAATTATTTAAAAAATTTAAATACGTAGTAAAATTTCAAAATATGTAACTGTATTTCTGTCAACCAAAAAATATTTGTAGGTAAAAAGGGGGAAGTTAAATTAGAGCAGTTTTGTTTTGTTTTGTTTTGTTTTGTTTTGTTTTGTTTTGTTTGTTTTTGAGACAGAGTTTTGTTCTTGTTACCCAGGCTGGAGTGCAGTAGTGAGATCTCAGCTCATTGCAACCTCTGCCTCCCAGATTCAAGTGATTCTCCTGCCTCAGCCTCCAAAGCAGCTGGGATTTACAGGTGCTATTGACTTCGTTCTTAGAATCATTCCATTTCATGTAGAGTATGTGAAAAACATTTAGAAATATCTTTATTTTAACGTTATTGTTGAGAGACAAGTCAAGACTTGCCTTAGAAGTGTTCTTTGATTTATAAAAGAAAATATAAATGATTTTTAAAAAGCCACTCAGTTTTTATGAGAAATCTGATTGCATGAATCCCCCGTTTATCTCCTTCATTCACTCAACACATATTTATCGAGTGTTTTCTATATTCCAAACACTATAGTAGGTCCTGTTGAACAAATATAGATCTGGAGTCTATGATGGAATTAGACCTGAACCCTAATGAAACTTACAGTTTAATGAAAGAGACAGATATTAAACAAATAATTATATTAATGATGGGACAAATGTTATGAAGATAAATGTATTAGTCTGTTTTCATACTGCTATGAAGAAATGCCTGAGGCTGGGTAATTTATAAAGGAACGAGGTTTAATTGGGTCACAGTTACACATGGCAGGGTAGGCCTCAGGAAACTTACAATCATGGCAGAAGGCAAAGGGGAAGCAAGCCACAATCTTCACAAGGCAGTAGGAAGGAGGAGTGCCCAGCAAAGGGAGAAGAGCCCCTTATAAAACCATCAGATCTCGTGAGAACTCTCTCACTATCATGAGAACAGCATGGGGGAAACCACCCCCATGATTCAATTACTTCCACCTGGTCTCTCCCTTAACACGTGGGGATTATGGGGACTACAATTCAAGATGAGATTTTGGTTGGGGGACACAGCCCAATCATTTCAATAAATATGCCATGTTAAAGACACATAATGGAGGCTTGACCATGTGATGTTAAATAGGCTTGATTAACTGAGGAAGTTACAACTGAGCAGACACGTAAAAGATGAGTAGGTTGAGGCAGAATGGAATAGTAGTCTAGACGAACAGCACGTGGAAAGTCCTTCTGACAGGAGAAGCATAACATCCATGGAGAGCTGAGGAAAAGCCAGTGAGACTTGGGCAGAGAGCAAGGGATGGAAAGTGTGATTGGAAATGCATCAGAGAGGTTCCTCAGAATACATTTAAAGCTGTTGAAGATGTGATCATTTAAGGAGACTGTATATAAAGAAAAGAAAGATGTCCCAGAATTGCCCTAAGACATGCCAGTCTGGGTAGAGGAGATTAATACTGCAAATGATAAAGAGCAACCAGGCATAAAATCAGAGCATGAAAATGTAATGTCTGAGAGAATATAGAATCCAAGAGAGTGCAGTGTTTCTGAAAAGAGGAATTGATCAACAGTGCTGAATGCTGTTGAGGCAAAAAAAAAAGGAGGACTGAAATAACAAGAGAAAACTGGAAATTGTCAGTGACTAGTTTGATCCATAATGGAGACAGAAGACAAATTAGAATGAGTTGAGGAAAAAGTAAAGAGTGAATAAATGGAGGCAGAAAATATAGACAGCTCTCCTTCAAAGCTGGTTGTAAAGCACTTGACTGATCGAGTAATGGGAGTGACTTGATTGTGTATTTAAGAAAAAATTAAGCTATTGTCTTAGTACATTCAAGCTGTTACAACAAAATGCCATAAGTTGAGTAGCTAATGAACAGAAATATTTTCTTAGGGTTCTAGAGGCTGAAATGTCCAAGATCAAGGATGCTAGCAATTTTACGTCTACTGAGTTCCTGCTTTATTTTGTGTATATATATTTTAACATAGATGGTGCCTTCTCACTGTGTTCTTATATGGTGAAAGGGCAAACAAGTTCCCTCTTTTGTAAGGGTACTAATCTCATTTGTGAGAGCTCTACCCTCATGACCTAATCATCCCCTAAAAGTCCCACCTCTTAATAATATTGCATTGGAAATTAGATTTCAACATGTGAATTTGCTGGGGGAAGGACACAAACATCCCAATCAAAACATACTCAAAAGAAGTGAAAATTGGTATTCAGTAAATATGTACATACGTGTTCATAATGGCACTATTCACAATAGCTAACAGGTAGAAATAGCCCAAATGTCCATCAGGGAATAATGAATAAAAAAATGGTTGTAAAAAATACAATGGAATTTTTATTTTATTTTATTTTGAGATGGGTCTTGCTCTGTCACCCAGGCTGGAGTTCAGTGGTGCTATTTCGGCTCACTGCAACTCCTCCTCCTGGCTTCAAGCGATTCTCCTGCCTCAGCCTCCCAAGTAGCTGGGATTACAGGCTCATGCCACCACACCTGGCTAATTTTTGTATTTTTAGTACAGATGGGGTTTCACTGTCAGCTAGACTGGTCTCGAACTCCTGACATTAGGTGATTCACCCACCTTGGCCTCCCAAAGTGCTGAAATTATAGGCATAAGCCACCAAGCCCAGTGGGAATTTTTTCTTCCATTAAAAAGGAATGAAATATTGATACATGCTGTACCATGAACGAATCTCTAAAACATTATGCTAACCAGACATTATGCTAAACCAGACATAAAATGTTGCAATTGTGATTCTTTCTATATAATACATTCAGAATAGATAAACTCACAGAAACAAAGCACAAATTGGCCAGAGGCTGTAGATGGAGGAATGGGTAACAACCATTTAACAGGTCGAGGTTCTTTTTCCTTTTGGGGTAAAGAAAATGCGATATTGTGAATGCACTAAATGGCACTGAATTGTTCAACTTCAAACAGCTAAATTTTACATCAGGTGAATTTTATCTCAAAAATATTTGAAAAATAAATGATGAAGACATAATTCAGAGAGAGACATTATATATCCAAGAAAGAGAAAGGATATCAAAATAAAACATTCTTGAGAAATCAGGAGGGCGTGGGAAGAGAAGTTTAGATAGTAGGAACCAATTCATTGGAAAGGAAACAACCACCATAGGATGGTTGTAGGTAATAGGAAATTGAGATGTTTGGTAGTGGGAAGTTTTGAAATTCTCTACATTTTTCCAAAGTCTATTGTAGCCTAAATATTAAATATAACTTTAAATTTTCCAAACAATATAAATGTAAGGATATAGATATCCGAATGTTCTCCTTTGCAAATTTGCCAGGGAGAGTGTATACACTTAATGACAATTATGTTTCTCTTTCTAGTTCACATTCTTGAGCCTTCTCAGCAGTCCAGAGCTATTAACTATTGTCCAGGTTCTAATCCTGGCTTTACCACTAGCTGTGTCAATTTGGGCAAGCAACTTAACATTGTGTTGCTTCGGTTTCCCTCTCTGTAAAATAGATGTGATAAAAGTACCTACCTTATAGTGTTACTCTGATGAATAAGTGAAATAATGCTGGTCAAAGTTTGAGGACAATACCTGGCACACAGTAGATGACCAATACAATTAGATATTATTATTAATTTTTCATAGATGAATGTGGTGTTATTAACTCATAATACTTAAAATTTGTGCTAACATCATTTTTTCTAAAGATTCCTTCTGCAATGAATACGTTTTGCTTTCTGAGTCCAGTGGTCCTTAAGAATTGGATAGGATAGGATACTTGTCTTTTTTCTCAAACATATGGAAGGCTTGCCATCTAAGCAGAGATCTACGGCAGTCTTTGGACTCATTGGTATTATCTGAAATCAGCTAAACTAATAACCAAAGGCAAATAGAGTCTAAAGCTATTATAAGGTGCCACATGTTAATATTGAGATACTGATTTATTCTCTGTAGATCCCTATATGTTTAAAATAATACAGTTTAAAAAACAAAAGTGTTATTTTAGTGATTAAAAATCATACTTTCCAGATGTTTGGCATTTTGTGTCAGTCTCAACAAAAATAGGTATTCTTATTTCTGGTAAACTTGGTGAGTTAAGATGTATGTTGTTATTTACTCTGTTGGCCAGGCTGGAGTACAGTGGTATGATCTCAGCTCACTGCAACCTCCACCTTTTGGGTCCAAGCGATTCTCCTGCCTCAGCTTCCCAAGTAGCTGGGATTACAGTCACGAGCCACCACACTGGGCTGAATTTTTATTTTTATTTTTATTTTTGGAGTTTTAGTAGAGATGGGGTTTCCCCGTGTTAGCCATGATGGTCTCGATCTCTTGACCTCGTGATTCACCCACCTCAGCCTCCCAAGGTGCTGGGATTACAGGCGTGAGCCACCGCACCCAGCCTGGTTTAAATTTTAAAACGCCTTTTACTAGTTTGTTTTCCTGGGCATAAGAAAGTCCCTGCAGATATGTAAATCACTCTAAAAAGGAGGAAATGATTGAGAAAGGGAAAAATCTATTGGGTAAATTGGGAATTATTCTTTCAAATTCTATATTGGTCTTTCATCAGTCAATGCTAGAAGATGTCATCAGAAAAAAAAAAATCTAAATTGCAATAGAATATTTACTTGCATCAGTGTCTCATTGAACCAGGAAAGAGAATCCCAATATTATAATGAGTTTAGCACAGTTCCAGGGTATGAATGCATTTTATCCTTAAGAAACCTACGATATAGTGGTTAAGAACATAAACTGTGGAAAGGGACTAGCTGGGTTCGTCCTGGATTCAAATTCCGGCTAATGAAACCTCCTCATAGGGTTATAAGTGAAGATGAAATGAACTAATACATATAATTATTTATAGCAATGCTTGGCATCTGGTAAATACTCAATTATAATTAGCTATTATTTTATATTGTTTTTCTTTTGAAAAAATGTTATTTAACCAGAAAGTAATGTATGTTTCAAGAGAAACTATAGAAATTGATGAGTAAGGTTTGACCTTGAAAAGTCAGCTGAAACACGTAACTGTTTAAAATCCCTCTCAACTTAGAGTTATTGAGGAAACCAGGTGGTTTTACCAGGTTTCCATCTTATAACTCAGTTTAAAAGAAAATCAAAACATACCACAAAAGTTTCATACATCTACAATTCCATTTTGAGAATTGTTTTAAATAGCTTAAAATGTAAGCCGTTTGATCTTTATAAAGATATATGGGACTTGAACTGCCTTCATTATTAATCAGTGGAATATAATAGATTTGAACTGATGTCTAAACTGAATTTGAAACAAAAAAATTCATTGCAGTTATCATCACTATTTTTAAAATTTACTTAGAGATTAGGGATTCTACTTAACAGCATACTCAATTGGTTATTTGTAAGTAAATATTTTATCTTGCAATCTGACTGTAAATAATTTGCCGACATACACAAAAAGTTGATATTTACACCCATGTACATATACACACTCTCACAGGATGTTCAATTTATCATTTTTAATAGCAAATACTGGAAATGACTTTAATGTTTATCAATTGATATTAGTGAAATTAATTCTGGTACTTCTGTCCAATAGAAGACTACTTAGCTATTAAAATAAATGCAATAGACAGTAATGTATTAACATAGAGATAGTCACAAGGTACGTTATTTTAAAAAGTGTAAGATGCCGAAATATCTATGGAATAATCCATTAAGTTAAACACAAGTATATGTATGTACATATGTACACAGGAAGCTTTTAATACAATAGTTTTATGGGCATAGTTTTATAGTTCAGGTATATGATTAGAAGGGTGTTTTACCTTATGTGCAGGACTTATTGATAGTGCTGGTAATTTCTAACATCAACAACTCTGGTCGATGCCATTCTAGGCCATTTACTTTTATGTGTTTTGTATGTAAAAATAGTGACAAATTATATTTTAAGCTAACATGTCATACTGAACATTCTGATAAAATAATACGTCTTCCATAGTTCATCTGTATTTATTATTTTTTCCTCTTAATTTCCATTTCTCTTCTATTATAACCATTTACTCATCAATTTGTATTCCCCCTTTAACTGTAAACTCTTTAGGGCTCTAAGAATTTAGCCTAACACCTAATAGGAATGGTAAATATTTAATACATGTTTGTATGATCCAAGGCAATATACTGTAAGAACATAAGCTTTGAAATAAAACAGACATGAATTTAAATTTTGATTTTGAAAATATCTATCTGATTATCATGGGCATGTTACTTGACTTTATTAAATATCCAGAAAAAAATAAAATCACACAGTTCCTATTTTATGGGACTTTAGTAGTGATTCCATGATACCGTGTTGCTAAAGAGCATACTCCTGTGATTGTCATGCAGTAAGTCTTCAATAAATTAAGATCGTGTCCTCATTTTTCTTGCTTTTGTGTGTGTGTGTGTGTGTGTGTGTGTGTGTGTGTGAGTGACAAGGTCTCACTGTCACCCAGGCTAGAGTGCAGTGGTGTGATCTCAGCTCACTGCAAACTCCACCTCCTGGGTTCAAGCAATTCTCCTGCCTCAGCCTCCTGAGTAGCTGGGATTGCAGGCACCTGCCACCACTCCTGGCTAATTTTTGTATTTTAGTAAAGATGGGGTTTCACCATGTTGGCCAGGCTGGTCTCAAACTCCTGACCTCAGGTGATCCACCCACTTTGGTCTCCCAAAGTGCTTCGGATTACATGTGTGAGCCACCATGCCTGGCCTCATTTTCCTTTTTTTACTCATCACTTAATAGTCCTCTGTAGGCTACCATGTCCTCCTCACAAATACTTTTTTTCTTTTGAGATGGAGTTTCACTCTTGTTGCCCAGGCTGGAGTGCAATGCTGCAATCTTGGCCCACTGCAACCTCTGCCTCCTGGGTTCAAATGATTCTCCTGCCTTAGCCTCCCAAGTAGCTGGGATTACAGGCATGCACCACCATACTCGGCTAATTTTGTATTTTTAGTAGAGAAGAGGTTTCACCATGTTGGCCAGGCTGGTTTTGAACTCCCGACCGTAGATGATCCACCCGCCTTGGCCTCCCAAACTGCAGCGATTACAGGCATGAGCCACCACACCCGACCCTTCATAAGTACTTTAACACATATTTTTTTGTGTATCTATCTTAGGAAATTTAGATTGGGAAAGGAGTGAACAAACCTAAAAATAAATTGACACAGGAGGTGGAGGCTTCCATCCCATTCAGAGGGAGTAGGGAGTTGTCTAAGAGAAATTGACTCTAAAATGGCATTTTAAAAATTTGTTTAAATGGCATTTTTAATAGAATGTTTTCATAATGTGTTAGATTTATAAATATATACTTAAGCATAAAAATATATGTTATAATAACTTTGCTTTCAAAAGAGATGTAAGCCGCGGCAGGAAGTATCCGTAACTTAAGAGACCAGTGTGAAAAGCTTTATGTAAGATAATATATAATCCAATTATGGAGATACAAGTCATCACTGTATGTTAGTCTGAAAGAATTATAGTCATTTCACTGCCACCATATTATTTATTACTTTGAATTCCTCAAGGTGAAGGGTTGAGGGAAGTGACCTTCCAGATATTTTTTATTGTTGTTTTACTTGGAGGTGGGTGTCAGTTGATTTCTCTTTTCATTTTCTTTTTTTTCATTTTTTCATTTTTCACTTGTTCATTTTAAGTTGGGTTCTAGAATTCAAGCTTTAGCTATCAGTTGAGAGGGTTTTTAAAAATGCAGACTTAAATCTTGAATTTAGATTAATAGCCTTTCAATAATCCTTGTCCAGTGAACTAATTACAAAACCACAAGCAGTAGAAAAGATCAGAAAATGCAGTTACCCATAGATTTGAAACGTTGACATTTGGCATCTGGTTCCAAAGTGGATGTTTACACAGTAGCTGTCTTTAATATCCTTTTCCAATAAGTTATATGCTATTTCTGACTTGATTATTTCATCCTATATACAGTACACTAAGCAAACAACTGTTAGCCTATGCAGAATTAAACATATTTCTTGAGGCATTTTAGATATTGTGAACATGTCTATTCACTCATTTGCAGAGAATTGTGCCATTGTCTGTCATTGGATTTGAGGAGGTCATCCAATCACAATGAAGTTCAATGAAATCTGAAGACTGGTTAGAAAAGTCTTAACCATAACCACTTGCTATCTATTGAAATAGATTGGGAAGCACAGATTGTATCATCATGAAATTTTCACACATGGTGGAACTCCATTTGTTAACAGTCACAGAGGGTGATGCTTGGCATTTTAAACTGTACCACAGCATTAAACTCATTATCATATGAACTGATAAGATCTAGTACAGGAATCAAAAATGGGTCATTGTTGGTTGTGATTTTTATTAAAGTCATCCGATTTTGACTTTTCAATTTAATAGTCCATTTCCTCTTTTTAAGTGTGTGTTCTATGGAATCACAAATAATAGTTTTAATCATTAGTATTTCTGAGATGAGATCATATGATACCCATATGTCTCGAATTGCCTTCATACAAGGTCACAATTTGTAGCTGGGAAGAGCTAAAATGAAGCCAACAGGACAGAGGAACTTTTCAGGCAGATGTGGTGTAATAGGCCCAAAAGGTTTGGAATTGCCTTCAAAATCAGCGAGATCCAAGTAAAACATCCTTGTTCCACTACTTCTGAGCTAAATCGCTTTGGGAATAGTAATTCATTATTCATTCATTCAGTCGGTAAATTGATAACATGTATAACATGGTGGGAGCTTGGAGCCCAGCACTGTTGAGCACTGGGGAAATAGCAGTGGACTAAAAAGTTCCTTCATTCTGAGAGGGCAGGGGCACGTGGAGGGAACAGAGACAATAGAAAATGTCAAGTACAGTGAGTCTCCAAAGGAGGACCTAATCATGGGGGCTAGAGGAGGTATGTCTAATAGAACCCAGGTCAAAGCTGAAGCCAGAGAATGAACAGCCATGTTAGTGAGCAGGGGAATTCAGGGAACCAGGTCTCCCAGAGCAGGGGCAGCTTGTGTCGATTCCCACAGATTGGCTTGCTTGTTTGAGATGAAATCTACTTGATCCAGACAGTAAGGGGTGAGTCTGTAGAGGACAATGGTGGCCAGATACGGAATGGCCTTGAAAGCGATGTCAGAATTTTAGATTTTTCCCCCCTAAGAACATTGTTTAGTCTTTCTAAATGTCAATTCATTTAGCTATAAATTAAGATAATATTGTCTATCTATAAGGTTTTTGTTTAAAGATTATGTGAGATAAAGATATCTCATAGAGTCCAAAATTATATGTATAACTCCACTTCCAAATATTTATAAATATAAAATTTTGTTAGAAAACAAGGCCTGGCACATTTTAGCCATTTTATAAAAATAGTTATTCATTTTGTTGATTCTGTTATTGATTGCATTCTTATTAAATTAGCAGATTTGGGGAAAAGAGTCAGGAAAGCATAATGACTGAGAGGTCAGAACTAATTGTGAGCGTACTTGCTAGTAAGGAGTCTCACAAGTAGATACTTTCCAGAAGATCTTGCCAACTTCAGGAGGAAAGTGAGTGACAAGCAGATTATCTTTGTTCTAAACTCGCAGGGCCTAGAGCAGTGGTTCTTAACCAAAAATGATTTTGCTTCCACAGGAAATATGACTGCTTGTCGCAACTGGTGGGAAGGAGTGGTCTGTAGAGACCCGTGATGCTTCTATCATCCTATATTGCACAGGACTACCGCCTACAACAAAGTATTGTCCATAGTGCTGAGTGTAGGGACCCCTTACTCAGGGCATGCTGGCCAAAGTTGGAATGGGGCCACAGTTGGCATGAGGTGCTCACTATTGGTTCATGTTCTTCACTCTATCCCTTGGTTGTCTATACCTTCTTTTCCCTCTGTTACATTTTTTCTTTACCTTGTTTCTCCTCTGTTATAATGGAATACAAAGTATCATATGGTGAATTACATACATAGTTTTCTCTGTCTCAAAGCTGCTGAAATATGTATACCTTCTCTAACTAATCAGCTTAAGCAAACCTCTGCAGTGGGTGGTAATTGTAGCTGACAATAGCAATCATGTATTCCTAAAGTGGCAGTGGAGAAACATGAAGATTATGTGGGAGTGTCAAATCTGTGATTTAGGCGGGGCAGTGTCAAACATCTGCAAACAATATTGCTGGAGCATCCAAATTAAACAAAACAATTTTTAAAAGAATATAAAGTTAGCAGAATAACTAGAATCTAGCGGGAAAATGTAACAAATGATTTTTTACTTCTCTAGAATAAACTGAAGAATTCTACAGTCAAAGCACATTATTGATTGTGCCATGAGGTTTTGTATACAATCTCTCCAATTTCCTTAGGGATTTCTATATTTCTTTTTAGTGCAACATTGCTTTAATTGGATGTCAAAAAGTAAAAGAAGTGGCTGGAAGCACCCATGTTTTATAATTTCTAATTTCAAAATTGATAAGAACACATGCTTCTGTGGCGTTTATGTGTTTGATTTGCCAAAGTGACTGTTTAAAAAATAATTTTGTAAGTGTTAATTTTCCTTAGGCAGTCCACATTTATTTTAAATATTACAAGTGAAGTTAGTAAATACATTATAATGCATGCAAGCATCAGATATGTGTCTATTAATTTTTGTGTGTACACAATTTAATTTTGTATGAGGCACTTTCTTAAATAATGGTTATTAGAATCTATTAAATTCAAACTTCATTTTTCATAATGCACAGGTAACAGGAATCTCTCCCAAACCTAAAAGTATTTAACAAATTTCACAGCTCAAGCAAAAAAATAAAATAAAATAAGTGTAA
This sequence comes from Chlorocebus sabaeus, assembly GCF_047675955.1. Lineage (NCBI taxonomy): Eukaryota > Metazoa > Chordata > Mammalia > Primates > Cercopithecidae > Chlorocebus > Chlorocebus sabaeus. The sequence continues at coordinate 16,261,313 of NC_132926.1, read as the reverse complement.
CTTTTAAAAGGTTGCAAACACGGCATTTTTAACCTTACAATTCAGAAGTAATAAAAACTATAAAATATCAGGGTGGGGTCTGGCTAACTGAGTAAAAGCCCCAAGATCTAGGCTATACGTATTTCAAAGCAGCAATCTGATTATGTCATTCCTCTCTTAACATGTTTTCATGGTTTCTTATTACTCTTGGAATAAAAACCGCTCTCTAACCTGGCCTAGCACGTTCTACAACTTCTGACTACCACTCCAGCACCCCTCACAGCAGGTACCTGCTGCCGTAGGGCCTTTACACCTACGATTTCCTTTGCTTCAAAGCCTCATCTCAATTGCTCCCTGTGCCACTCGTGCTTAATCACTCAGACTAAGTCAAATCTACATATAATGCATAATCAGAACACCACAACCTGTCCTTTATATTTTTATTGCAGTGGTTAATTTTTTTTATGTGCTGATTTCATGCAAGAAGCACCAAAGAATTGCTGTTATTTTTGTAATTAATTTCCTACAGATATACAGGGTTTATCAGTCTTATTTCCCAATCATTTCTTATGATGGCCCAATTGTGGAAAAGACGAGCCCACAAGAGAAGAGGTTAATAATTATAAATGTGACTGATGTTTGTACAGAGCTTTATATTTTGCTAAGTCTATTCTATGTCTTATTCTCATTTGATCCTTGTAATAATCTCAATGGTGATGTAGGAAAGTTATCTATTCAGTAAACATATTTTTAAGCAACTACTATGATGCTGAGAATTAGGGAGAGATATATATGTTACTTTGATATATATATAACATTTATATATAAAAATAATATATAAACGTGTATATATGTGCGTATGTTTGTGTATATATATAATGGGGAGGAGAGTAACATATAGGTATAAATTATATAGGTAACATTATACGGGTAACATATAGGTAAAATTATATTGGTATAAATTATATAGTAACATATAGGTAACATTATAATACAGTAATATTATATAGGTAACATGATATAGTAACATTATATAGGTATAAATTATATAGGTATAATAATTTATACCTATATAATATAAATTATATGCTTTATATATAAATTATATAATAAACAAATATGAAGATATAAATATATAAATTATACCTATATAATTTATACCTATATAATATAAAATTATATACCTATACAATATAAATTATATAGGTATAAATTATATAGGTATAATATATAGGTATAATAATTTATACCTATATAATTTATATTATAGGTATAAATTATTATATACCTATATAATTTATATTATATAGGTATAAATTATATGGGTATAATTATATAGGTAACATTATGTAGGTATAAATTATATAGTAATGTTTAGGTGACATTATAGTATAGTATTATATAGGTAACATATAGTAACATTATATAGGTATAAATTATAAAGGTATGTATATATACCTGTATATAAAATTATATATATTAAGTATATATTTATAACATATATTTATACTTGTATAATTTTATGTAGGAATAAATTTGTGTGTATACATAAAACATATACATAAATGTTGCTCTCCTACCTTCAAGGAGATTTTTTTTCACTGGGTGCGGGAGAGGTATGGAGAAACAAAAATAACTACCTACTGTGGAATGTCTTTAGGGCTGTGTTCAACATAAGACAAAGCTGGTGCATGAACGAGAACAGGAAATGGTTAATTCAGCCTGAGGAAGGCAAAGTAGTGAGAATAACATTCTGGGCAGAAGCAGCAACATAAATAAATGGACACATGACCGTACATGGTTTGTGTTGACGGAACTCTGAGATGCCGAAGATATTGACAGAAGATGGCACAGCTCCACCCACCTTGGTCTCCTTTGTATTTCTCTGTGTTGGTTCCATTCCCAAAGCAGGCTTTCCCTTAGCAATGACAATAAAATCGAGTCTCATATGATTTCCTCGCAACATTTCCAATAACATTCTCAAAATTGTGTCTCATGGCTCCACATGGGTGAATCAGTCACTTTTTTAAGCCTGATTGGCCCACATCTAATTTAAAAGCCCACTCCAAAACTCAGATCCAGATTAGATGTATCCAAGCCACGTGTCTTAAAACAGTAATTCTAAAACTTTAGCACATACTAGCCTTCCCACAAGAGCTTATTAACATGCAGATTGCTGGGCCAAATTTCCCAGAACATCTGATTCAACAAGTTGGGGTTGTGGCCTGATTATTTGCATTTATAACAAGTTTTTAGGTGATGCTGATGCTGATACAGGGGCCACACTGTGAGAACCAGGGTCTTTGAGAATTGGAAGGATAGTTTACCCTGAAAAAATCTGAGGGCTGCTGCCTGCAGATGTGACTGGATTCCAAGTTACCTGATGGCACAGAAACTATGACTGCTTGTGCAAATTTGTGAAACCTATGGCAATTTTTCGCATATTGGTCTTGTTTTTCTTATTGATCTTTCTACTCTAGTTATTCGGTAGCCTCACAATACTTTTCTGGCTATACAGGGTTGCTCACCCCTAAGCACTGGATCATTTTCCACTGAAATGTATATTCTGTGTTTGCTTTTCTCAGAATAACTTGACCCAAAGATCTGATTATTGCATTGCCACTACACGCACAAAATGGATCCGGAGTTTTTGGATTAAGGACCCTGTTTTGCCATTTATGTGACCTTTGGCGTGTTACTTAATAGCTGTGTGCCTTGGTTTTCTTATGTGTAAAATATTGGTAATAATATCTAGTAGTTGTAACTATGCCATAGAATTGTCAGGATTCCATGAGATTTTATATAGAGAGAGTTTAGAATAATTCCTGACACATACTTAAAGACTATATAAGCCTTAGTCATTCTTATAAAGTGTTTACTGTCCGTGGCTTTAAATAATTAGATTTGATAGATTTTAGAAAGGAAGGGGTCCTGATATGTTATTAGAATGTAATTCCATCCTTTAATAGTTGATATAACTACAGAGAACTACATTATCTCACCAAGGATAAAGAGATGGTCAATGGACCCAGAACTCAGGTTTTCTTTGCTCATGCTGCAATACTACGTTAAGTCTTAATTCTTTCCAGTGAAACATGACTCCTCATGGAAAGACCATGGATTTGGGAAGCACAGAGGTAGACTGGGATTCCTTTTTTTCCCCATATTCTAACCAAGTAGCTTTAAGCAAATTAAGTGCTCCCTTGGAGCCAATGTTTACCTGTCTTTGAAATGGGATTAAAAATGGGCTGGGCATAGTGGTGTGTATCTGTAATCCCAGCACTTTGAGAGGCCAAGCCAGGGAGACGAGTTGAACCCAGGAGTTTGAGACCAGCCTGGGCAACATAGCCAGATCCACCTCTATAAAAAATAAAAAAAAATTAGCTGGGCATGGTTGTGCAAGCCTCAGCTACTAGGGAGGGTGAGGCGAGAGGATGACTTGAGCCCAGGAAGTTGAGACTGCAGTGAGCTGTGATCTCACCAATGCACTCCAGCCTGGGTGACAGAGTGAGACTTTGTTTCTAAAAGAAACAAACAAACACAGAAACCAGAAACATTTTAAGTGATATGTGAGGCCTCAATACAGAAATGTGTATAAAGTGCTTGTCACAGTGCCTGGAGAAATACCAGTTTGTTAGTACATGTTTAATTCCTTTCCTTTTTCCTATTTCTTTGCATAAGCCTGCTGCATCTAAGCAAGAGTCTTTTCCTGTTATGCCAGTGGAATGACTAATGGTAGAAATTGTAGAGTGTATGTAGATTGTATGGCATCACGATGAGGCAAATGTTCTTCCACAAGAGGGCTTTCCATGCTCACCGCCAGCACTTTTGCCAGTCACTGCCCCCTTCAGTTATCTCTAGAAGTAATGATTTACAGTTGTTAACTGCTACCACCTGTGGAACTGTTTTCCTGTGCCTGGTATTCTGCCTGACTCAGGACTTGACCTATTGTATTCTTCACATTCCTCATCACAGCACTAGAAGAAGGCACTAACGTTAGGGCAGTTTTGCAAGAGACAGGATTTTATACCCAAGTATGAATGACTTCACAGTGTGATGTGATGCCTGTCTAATACAGCAAGACCTTTGAGCCATGTAAGGGGTAAAAAAGGAACAGCAAAGATGGTGGACCATGACTAACATGACTGACATGCTGTTTTGAAAGTGAATTGAATTTTAGTTTTTAGTTGAGGATTTACATATTTCCAGACTTCTTTATGGGAATGGTGGGGGAAAGGCCGAATATACTCATCCTAAATATTGTGAAATAGGGGATACCTTTCTCCTTCTGACACCCCCTTTTTTTAAAAAAAATATGCTGGCCACTATCTGGTGTAGAAGATTGGCCTGTGCTTGTCTTTAGAATACACTCCCAGGCATGCCTCTGACTTTGCTGGAAAGGTTTTCTCCTGTCTCTTGATGTCTTTTTCCATGTTCTCCGTTTACGTAAATCTGATGGAATCTTTTAGACTAGCTCAGTTGCCTTCCTTCATGAAGTCCGCTCGGGTTGGACTATGTCAATTACTGATCTCAGAGTTCTAGTTTGCTAGATGTCTTTAAAAATGTTTATTATACAATTAATACATATACAAATTTGAAAAATAATCGACATAAGCATAAAGCATAAAACAATCACTTGCAATTTCACTGGCCAGAAGAAAGTGCGCTCACGTTTTTGAAGCATGTATGTGTGTATGTGTAAAGAAATATTTGTATGTATGTGTGTATATACTTAGGCACATATAATTATATAATATCTAGTATCTGTATCTTGCTCATTTACTTAACATGATATTATAAAATAAACTGTGAAAAATATGGCTAGTATGTTTTCATCTGTATATTTACATGAATCTTATTAGTCAGATATAAGTTCTTCATAAGACATTTTAAAGTTATAAATAAGCAGCAAGACATGACTAGTTTCCTGGCTATTTATTTACTGTGAGATCTTAGGCAAATTACTTATCCTGTTAATTTTTATGAAAAAATATTTAACTTGGTTGTTTTGAAAATTAGATGAAATAATGCAAATAAGATAATATATGCCTGACACCTAATAAACACTCAAAAACATTTTCATCAATATTGTTCACATTGTCAGTATTTATTTGTTAATTCAATATATGACAACTACGTGTCCAGAAATATGTTAGCTCTAACTTACCTTCTAGGAGCTTAAAACCTATTTAAGGAATTTTTACTACATAACAGTATTTCCGCAATTGACAATGGGATCTGATGGATAAGTTTGTACTAAATTAGAAGAGCCAAGACTTTAGTTTTAAAAATTAGGTAGTGATACAAAAAAATTGCAGAGAACAAGATTTTCTATATCTCGATAGAGATTTTATGATGAGCTATCCAAACTTGTAACCTGCAACCTCAGTAATTTTCTTTTATCTTTTAGATTCGATAGTAAAAAAGCAAAACCAAAATAGCCCTGTCACATCCAGCCACTGTCAATTAATGCCTGGAACTGGATTAACTACGAGTAAACCAATTCAAGTAGTGCGAGACTCACCAGCTGTCAGGCACGGTTAGTCTCCTTGGAGGGACCACATACATATCCTGTTGCCAAGGAAAACAGCCTATAACATCATCTTTTTTCAGGGCACGGGTAAATTCCTGTCTCATTTGTACAAAACCTTCAGACCTCTAGGAGACCATGGGGTATAGATTAAAATTCATGCCTAGCAGAAACAGCTTCCATACTCCTCACAACACACTCCTACACAGTATTCAAAAGAGGATCCCGAGGACTTAGCTGTGTCTCATCTCTGCATTTGAACTCCATTCATGTACATGTAGAGAGCAGCTAGTGTTTTACAAAGGGCAGAGGTGGTTACATTGAAAGTACTTGGCATTATCACAAATCCCTATGTTTGTATTCTTTTTCATGGGAGCCACAAGATTTATCTACTGCATTCTTTTTTACCTAATGCCTTTGTTGTCAGGGTTGAAACATTTTTGAATCCAGCAAACAATGGGAAGGAATTGGTTTTATACAAACAACTTTGTGTGTGTGTGTGTGTGTGTGTGCACGCGTACGTATGCATGCTTCCCAAAGACCAGAAAAGCGAAGGACACTACTAAAAGAAAATCTTAAAGCAAATCTGTGGGTTACTAGGCCTACCTGGGTCTTTACTGACTGTGTGACACTGGATTATTGACTAGAAACACCTGTTGTTTTCCCTGCAGAGCCGTTGGGAAGAGGAGGAGTACACGTGGCTGGTGCATGAACCTTGGTAAGTCATAGTAAAGCAAGAGTGTAAATACTGGAGTATGCATTCTCTGTCAGTTCCATGCTACTTTTGGAGACGTTTTGGCATTTGCTTCCTTGCATTTGGCACTATAGATTATTTTAATAATGTTTACACTCTTGTTCTGCTCCCTAGCTCTACAAGCTGTTAAGAGAAGCCACATTTAAACAAGCATCCCTGCATCTTTTGCTGCTACATGAAGAGAGTAGCAGGCTGTTCCCCAGAATAGTCTGTAAAGAATCTTCTCCAAATAAACTACTTTAATGCTAAGCAAAATGCCACATATGTAAAATAGGTAATGCCGGATTATGTAAAATGCTTTTTAAAAGATGAGGGAAAAGGACTTAGCATCAAATAAATCTGTCAGCATGGGGAGTTCCAGAAATAGTTGTAACAGTGGTTTGAATTGCTTAATATTGCAATTACTATTTACTTCTTCAAATTAGCCTCCATTATCTGATGAAAGAATCTTAGAATAATTTATTTGACTCTCCAGGGGCTTGTGGCCATATCATGAATAGATGTTTAAAGAGCCTTCTAAGAGTCTGCTAAGACCTAAATTAATCTTTGCATCAAACACTTTTACATATTGCTTTTCCCCTTCCAAACACCCCCACAATCCAAATTTCTCAAGTAGATTTTTTTCCTACATCAGTATTAATGCATTGAGATGCAGTAGGGAAATTAGCCTTGAGTTATATGTATCAAGAGAAACAACAAAGCAAATGTGCTTTGTTCCTGGCAAGCTTACTTAATCTCTCAGATATGTAAAGATGAATCAGAAAACAATATGATCCAGCTCATCTTCTTAATTGGAATCCTAGAATGAATGTTGGAGTAAAAAAGTACCATAGAGAATACCCAATCTAGATCCTTCTTTTCCTGTTTGAGAAAAAGGAGATTTCAAATGCTCAAATAACTGACCCAAGGCCTACAGGCAGGTGTCTGTCAGTATCCAAACAGTGCAAACAAGAAACCAGTGCTTGATATTTCCAGTTTCATTTTACCATTTTACTATTCCAGCATCATTGCCTAATCAATAAAAATCAGCTGAGAGGGTTTTTAGAGACAGAGATATCTAAGATTCTCTCTTGGAAGATCTGTATTCATAGTTGGAGTAGAGTCTGAGATTCTGCTTTTGACAAATGCCCTGGGAAATTCTTAGGATGCAGAATTACAGAAAACTCCACATTGTGTCATTCCGTCTTCAAAGATAAAAGATCACTACTAATCAAATAAACTGATATAGAAATTTCTGAAACATATGGTTATGAACTTATTTTAAAACATAGACTTATTGTCTGTATTTATATATTAGACCTTGGAGAAGCTGTGCATTTAGACCTGTATGATGCATCCATTTATAAGTCAATTGTCCTGGGATCTGCTTTTATATTTATGGTGTTTACATGTCTGTCATCTGTAATGTTGGTATTTTTTAGAGTTCATCTAGATCTTTGACCATTCAGTCAGCACTCTGTTTAGTAAGATATGGAATTCCAAAGATGCACTAAAACGATCCCAACTGTGCTATAGGAGATGTGCAATAGGAACTAATGTCAGGCAGAAGCAGTTAAAACACTTGGCAACTGCCTGAACTGCTATGCTTGCCATTTCCTACAGATAATGCAAATTGTGCTTTGGCAAGAGATTACCTGTCGATTTTTTTTTTCTTATTTTGTAATTGCTCCCTCACACACACAAAAAAAAAAAAACAAAAAAAAAAAACAACAAAAAAACAAAAACAAAAACAAAAACAAAACACACACACACACACACACACAGGTTAGAATGTACCGTCTGCTGTCCATGGTGCTAATTGTGGTCTTTGATGGGAAATGGTACCTTTTACAGAGCCAGCTTGTGAAATCCTTTAACAGATTGTTTGTGATCCCTGTAATTCTGGCAGTGCCAAGCATATCTGAGTACTAGATTCTACACCCAGCTAGTTTTCCCCCAAGTCATATGAGCTAAGCGTACCTGCAATCATTTAGATATACATGGTTGACTTTCAGGTAATTTTCAGAGAAAAAGAATGACAAATGAACAAAAGTTGAAAGTTACATTTAAAAAGATAGCCTTAACCTCTAAAGTTTACATAGCTTATTTTAACCATTTCAGAGGCTGTATACTCAACTTCTTGTGTGAATTGTGCTTTTAAACCATTCCATTTGACAATTAAAATGGAAACGTGGATAAAGCCATTGTTTGTTTTTTCTATAGTCCCATCAATGTGCACTGTGCTGAACAATAGTCAGGGCATGGCAAACAAAGGCTATGCCCTGTGGAACTTACAATCAAGCTGCATGATGCAATGCAGAACAATACAATTCAGAACAAGCATGTGGTGATTAACAACCTTTCTAAGTGGCATTCTTTGCAGAATAGGAGTTTATATATATATACGTATAAATCAGTGGGGTTGGGGGGCGGACATACAGTTTCATCTGTAGGGACTTTGACAGAAGATGCAAATCAGCCGTGGGTGCATAGACCAAGGAGAAAAGAAGATTAGAAGGATAGTATGATCAGTAACTAAGTATTTCAGGGAGCTGTCTATACACTGAATGGAGAACTGGAGATACTAAAAATAATGAGTATAGCCACCTTACGAAAGAAAATAGGAACCAACGTATTGATTAAGAAGAGTCCCTTTCTTTCCAGTATTTCAGAAAAGGGGATGGGTTTAAAAGCAACCATGGAGAGCACTCAGGGATGATCATGTATGGTATGTGCTTAAAAGTCTGAAATTTTACTTGAGCCATGAGACATTTGATAAATAAATTATCCATTGATTAATGGAAGAAGTAATGCAGTTTATCTAGAATTGTGTATTGAGGAGTCCTTAATCCAGAGTCGTGACTGTGTGGATTCAAACATATTTTAGAACTTAATCCAGTGTTGTGTTTGTGTGTCTGTATGGGTATGTACAACATTTCAGTTAAGTAGAGCAGCTACTGGAAGTCATTTATCTTCACTCCAGTAATAATGGCTAATATTTATTGAGTACCTACTATGGCAAAGTAGTATTCTCAGCAGTATTGATCTTATTCAGTCCTCACAGAAGCTCTGTGAGGAAGGTATTGTTACTATTTTAAATCCCATTGCACAGGGCTGGGCACAGTGGCTTATGTCTGCAATCCTAGCCCTTTGGGAGGTCGAGGTGATCAGATCGCTTGAGTCCTGGAGTTCAAGAACAGCCTGGGCAACATGATGAGATCTTGTCTCTATCCAAAATACAAAAATTAGCAGGGAGTGGTGGCACATGCCTGTAATCCTAGATGCTTGGGAGATTGAGATGGGAGGATCACCTGAGCCCCGGGAGGTTGAGGGTGCAGTGAGCCATGATCATGCCACTGCACTCCAGCCTGGGCAACAGAGTGAGACCCTGTCTCAAAAAAAAAAAAAAAAGTCTCATTGCACAGATGAATAATTTGAAATACACAGAGGCAAAGCAACTTCTAAACCCCAATAGTCTGGCTCCAAAATCAGTATTCTAATCACTATGTTATAAATTCTTTTCAAAATTCCAGGTTCTCATTCTCAGAAAAAACTACCTTGATGGAAACCTCCTGTATTTTTGTGAAGGTTAGGGAACATTAATTTATTTGTGTTTGTGTAATACCATATAGTATTCTCCCTATAGGTTTGCATTCTACTAAAATCCACTATATAAACTGACAAATTAGTATGAATAAAATGATAATATTTGTGTTAAGTACAATAGATTCAATATCAAAAAGACTACATAAAATAATAGAGAGGAGCACCATGTAAATATTCTCAGTCCCTTAAAGAATAATATAAAACTAGGAAATAAAATATTTAATAGATTAAAGTCTGAGCCCCTGAAAAATATTAGCACGGAGTCATTTGCTATATTTGTTTACTGCAGAAGGCCCCAGGGTGGTTTATGGCAGCCTGGGTTCAACAGTATCACACTCAAACAGATTATAGCTAAATGTGAAACTTAAATAGTTTTCTTATTGTTTATCTCAGATATAGCAATATCAAAGGTGTTTCTTGCTATGCAGGGATCCCCAACCTTGCTTTTTTTTTTTTTTTTTTTTTTTTTTTTTTCCTGCTTTTGCTGCACCCAAGCTATTTCTTTATCCTGGAAGCGTTCATAAAATTCTTAAATGTGAATTATTTTAGGTCATGTTTTATTTTAAAACACAGTAGGCTCTAAAGCACCTTTTGCTTTAGATAGGGGGACATGAAAACCAACTGCCATCGGGAGCTTTGCTTTCAGAATTATTATGGCAGTCCCAAAAAAGTTGAGATACTAGTTCAAGAAAATGAGTAAAATGCCAACGGTATTGAAGTATTATATCTTCCTTTCTTGTGAAGTTTAAGCTTGCATAATATTTGTGTTCCTTGAGCTTGAATAACAATTTCCTCATCTTCTCAACACCAAACAAGTGGTTCACCAAATAAACAAACAGGAAAGGAGAACACAATAAATTTTGTTAAATACTGCGTTTGCAAAAGAATTTCTAAAACTCCCAAAATGATGTTAAGCAGATATGCATTTGGCTTTTAACTGTAATAATGTAGGTTGGAGTTATAGACAAACATCAACAACAAAAACTATAAACAGAATTTAAGGGTGCAAAGCACTTTTGCTTCAACTGATGTGATTCAAGGGTGCAAAGCTTAGGGATGATTTTACCTCATTCCCAAGCACTACTATCAATTCCTAGGTCTTTTTGGAGACAAGTTTTTTTTGTTTTTTTAAATCTCATCCTTCATTTCGCTCATTTTTTTTTATTATTCTAAAAATTTTATCAGACCTTTCCTAGATTAAACAAAACTACCATGTTTCAAGTCAAACAAGTATGATGATTTACTCCCTTTGAGGATAAAATTCCCAAAAGTACGATCTAGCTTTTCTGTTTTGCAAGATACAGGGTCTGCTCCATGACCTCACTGAAATATCTCTTTCGAATATAATTAATAACTCTATTTGTACTTCTTACCTCTTCCTATATACATAAGATATAATTTATATATAATAAAAAGCACATATCTTAAGTAGTTATGTGATTTATATATTTTGTAAACCACATGCCTATATATATACAGTACATTTGTATCATTCCAGAACATTCCCTCATCTCATCTTCTAGGTGTGATGAAAGAAATTAGAACTGTTGCTACTACAGAAGAGATAGACAGGGTGGTTTCTTTCATCATAGGTTATTTTTTTCCTGTTGTAGAACTTCAAATAAATGGGATCATACAATGCATACTTTTCTGTCTAGCTTCTTTCACTAAGTACAACATCTTTAAGTTTCATGCAAGTTGTTCTGTGTAGCAAGTTTATTCTTTTTTATTACCAAGTGCTTTTCATGTTAGGAACATACTACAGTTTATTAATCCATTCCCTTGTTTATGCACATTCGGATTTTTTACAGTTTGGAACGATTCTGAGTAAAGCTGCTATGAGCATTCTTTCACAAGTCTCCTTGTGAACACGTTTCCGTTTCTCTTGGGTAGACGCCTAGGAATAGAATTGCTGAATCATAGAGTAGATGTATGCTTAACTCTGTAAGAAGCTTTCAAACCATTTTCCTAAGTGGAGGTACAACTGTGTGTCCTCATTAGTAACATATAAAGTTCTAGTTACCATATACTCCTGCCAATCACTGGTGTTTTCAGTCTTTTAAATTTTGATCATTCTAGCAGATAGGTAATAGTATCTCTGTGGTTTTGATTTGCATGTTCCTGATGATTAAGGATGTGAACTACTTTTCCTCGATTTTCGTGTCCCTTTGTGAAGTATTTGCTTAAGGATTTGGTCCATTTTTATTGTGTTTAAAAAATTATTTAGTTGCAGGAAACCCCTCCCTCTTACCATATATACAAATTAATTCAAAATGGAATATGGACTGAAACATAAAAGATATCAAGACTATAACACTTTGAGAAGGAAGTATTTTTTTTAAGTTTTTTACGTTGCAGTAGGCAGACATTTCTTAGATGGGACTGAGAAACACTGTCCATATAATAAAATATTGCAATATCTGGTTTTATGAAAATTAAAAATCTCTGCTCAACAATCGTCACTGTTAAAAAAATCAATAGGGAAGACACAGACTGCGAGAAAAAATTCACAATACATGCATCTGACAATGATTTGTAGGCAGAATATATAAATAACAAATGATCTTTTAATTATTAAATATATGAGCTTTTCATTTCTTCCTTCTATAGTTTGGTTTTTCATATCCTTTGGCCCTGTTTGGCCACCCCCTTCTCCTTGAAGATTACTTCTCTTTTGGCCGGGCGCAGTGGCTCACGCCTTAATCCCAGTACTTTGAGAGGCGGAAGCAGGCAGATCACGAGGTCAGGAGACCAAGACCATCCTGGCTAACACGGTGAAACCCCGTCTCTACTAAAATACAAAAACAATTAGCCGGGCGTGGTGGCGGGCGCCTGTAGTCCCAGCTACTCAGGAGGCTGGGGCAGAAGAATGGTTTGAACGTGGGAGCTTGTAGTGAGCCGAGATCGTGCCACTGCACCCCAGCGTGGGAGACAGAGCGAGACTCCATCTCATTAAAAAAATATATGTATATATACTTTTCTTTTAGCTGTTGTTGTTTTCCTTATTTGCACATTTTAAACTCTCTTTAATTCATCCATTTTATGCTTTTTCACGGTTCCTCTTTGGACATCCAATTTTCTGATGTCTTGTCCTACTTATCTACTCTTTTCAGTCTACACTTTTCCCTGGATGATCTAAATTCTTGCCACTTACAATGTGATCTGCCACCCAACAGCATCAGCATCACCTGTGAGCTCTTTCGAATTGCAGAATGTCTATACCAGGCCTATGCATCACATCTGCCTTTTAACAAGATCCCCAGGTGACTCCTATATATGCACATTAAAGCTCGGGAAGAAGCATTGTTGTAATTTATATCTATGGTTTCAACTGTCTCCTCTGGTGATAGTTTCTACATATTTAGTTCATACTATTCTCCTGTGGTCCAGATTTATACCTCAGTGTGCTAAGCATCTCCAGATGGCTGATATTTAAGTAGGTATGTAAAACACAATATGTTCAAAACAAACTTATTATCTTTCTCTTCTTTTATTTCCCTATCTCAGTTAATGAAGAGGCCAAGTCAAATGACGATTTCTCTTACAAAATAAATGACTAAATATTTTTTAAAATAAAAAGATTCTACTTAAAATAAAATGATATTGCAATACCCAGTTCTGTGACTTAGAGGGCACGGTCTGACTTGGCATGGAAAGACAAAAAATTAAATAAAAACTGTTATAGTGAATAAAAAATTGGGATAACATACATTAACTCCCTAAAAGAAAGATAGCCATTTAGTATCGTTCTTCCTAAGTAATCTCAAAGTTTGAAATTAAAACAACTTTTTATACATGCAAACAGTTCAGCACCTCACAGGGAAAAGAACATAAAATGCTATATATTTTGTATATACCTGTTATATGATGTCAGAATATCATCAAGTTTTTATCCCATCAACAAATATCTATCAACAAAAAATAAAAATAAAAGTAGCATTTCTACTCAGTTATTCCTAGTCACAAAAAAGCAATTCATTCCACTAGAATGAGAAAAGAAAATGTAAAAGATTTGATTTCTATTATAAAAAGACTAGAAATTATCGCTGAATTGCTGGACTGAATTATACACATCCCATAGGTACTGAGTTCAATGACAATTACATTTTTAGTGAAAATATTTCATTCTCATTTCAAATGGCATAGTGTCTTCACAGTTATGTCACAGAAGGTACTTTTTCTTACCATTTCTCTAAGGTAAAGATACAAATTCATGCATCCTGTTTTACTGAGGAAGAAATTTCAGATGAACTTTTATGCCACCCCAGCACCATTTTTTTTTAATGGGGATTTTTGGTTGTAATCCTTTAGTCTTGTCCTCTGCTAAGTACATAACATAAAATATCAGTAAGCATGACTAAAAGGTGGTGATGGTTTTCCCATTGTGTTTATAGTAATAATCATGTCATTAATAAACATTTATAGGGAACATTTTTGTGCCTCACTTTATGTTCGTTATTTCACTAAATCCATACAATAGCCAATGATGTTTAGACCTATTGGTGACTTTCTTACCTTCTCACAGCAAGAGAAATTCTACTTAGTATTGTTTAATTGCAAAGTCAATGTTATTCACCATTCTAACATGAGGGTGTAGAAATTTGTCTTCACAGTTTTTGTTCATATCTCTTGTTTGAAGAAATAATGTAAAAAGAGGAAAACCTATCCCCTCTATACCTCTGGAGGGTAAATTTTCTGCTCTGTGGAGTCAGAAGGAGGGAATCAGTCAGAGAAACAATGAAAATGATGATAACTGTGTCTGTTCTATGGAAGAGAGGAAAATGAATTACTTCATGGCATCAGGGTGCATTTGGAAAGTAAGGGCTGCAAGAATTCCAGAAAGAAATTTTATTTTTGACCAATGTGTGGGTCCTCCTCCATGCCCTATGATTAGGCCAAGAAGTACCTGCTCACTCCTAGTAGGGGCAGACACTTACACACCTATTTCTGTCTAAGCTTCAACATTAGCGTGGACCCCCAAGTTACCACTTGTACAACTAGATGCATGAGTGTTTGCAGCTGGGAAAATAAATTTTTCACACATTGCTGGAGTCCTAACCCTGAGCAGACACAGCATCCTCCCAGTATACAGGTTTTCTCAGTGAAATCAGTGCTGCTGACAGGATCCACATTTTCAATCTATATTCATCTACACAGCATCATATCTTCTTGGGAAGGGCATTGTCATACAGTTGAAGCTAATGTTCTGGCAGGCTTTTATCTTGCTAGTCTATCATTACAATCCCAACTGAACCGGAAGGCTTCAGGGGTTTTCTGTTGCTCTCAGTCAATCAGAATGGCAGGTACCGAGTTTTCATAACATGCTGATCCAAAGGAGGCAGTCACTGCATGGGGTTTCCATGCTCGGCCTCTTTTCCTCCTTGTGCATGGGAAACCTGGAATAATTAATTGGAAAAAATTGAGAAGCATTAGGTCTGCAGTATTTGACCAGGCTATGAGTTTCAATTAATGTTTGTAAGTTTCCAGTTTCCTTTCTAGCTGTTATCTAGTAAGCTGCCGCTAAAATTTAAAGTTCAAGAAGAGCTTTCCCAGCTGTATAGCTGTTAACTGCATCTTCTTAAGGAGTCAATATTTAGATTTTGAGAGGGAAAAAGTGACTCTAATAATGCAAAATGCACATGGAACTGGTTAGATATATAAGACATTTTACAATATGTACATTTTCCCCGTAGCTGAGGCCTTCCTTTAAAGAATAATTTTTATGAAAATTATTATTATAGATTTTTAAAAAAATTCCTGCCTTAAACAGAATATGTTGAACATAGTTTAGCTTTATTCCACAGGGCTCAGGAACATTACGATGAATATCCATTATTGTGTTATGGTATAGTGATGCTGTGCTAGGTTCTATGTAATTTAGTAAGTCAGTTTTTCCTGTAGGCTCTTGAGTTTCATTCATTCATTTACTCACTGATTCATTCTCTCTAAATTTATTGAGTTCCACCTATGTGCCAAACACTTCTCAATATCCATTAGTAAATCAAAAGAGACAATGTCCTTGTTTTCTTAGATTTAATCTAGTCTGAGAGCTGGGTGTAGAGAGAATAAATACACATAAAAATACGTAATGCAAATCCAATACATGACAAGAAGATAAAGAATTGGATGCCACCAAAGAGAAAGAGAAGACTTATCTAATTCAGATGAAAAGGGCAGGGAAAGATTCTGAGAAGTAAGTTTCATTTTTCCAATGAGATTTTCAAAATTAGGAATTAGCTGGAGTAATGGTATGCATGTGCAAAGGACAAGGATTGAACAAATGGCCCGTCTGGCTGAAGCATAATAAGGAGAAAGAGTTTTAAAGAATACTCGTGCTGTTAAAAAGTTTCAAGAAAAAAAAAATGCCAACTACTTCTTAAGAGTGATTTTAAAATTTCAGAAAAAATAGTCACAAAATTATGAAAACATTGATACCAAAAAAAGTTGATGTTTTCAGAATTAATGAGGATTTAGGTCAAATGCAAATATATTTTAAAAGTTATCTTTATGTTCGTTATTTTTTATTAAATTTTTTCTTAAGTTATTTGAGAATTCTCCATGGAAAGTTAAATGAGTATGATGTGGGAAAAAACAAACACAATTATTTATGCCAACTGACACCCCGATATCATTGTTTCCCAGATTAACACTTCATTAAAACCTGGGAATGTCTATAAGCGGGATCTTTAAACAAACAAAATATTATTTTACTTACAACAGCATGTTGCTGGTGTGAGAACAGTTTGTATGTGAAGCAAATGGAATTATGGTTAATTAGCATGAAGTTTTGTTCAATGAATAGTGAGCGAAACTCAAAATAGTGGAAGTATCTATTTGGATTATTACTAAAATCATGAACAAGATGATTTTACCAAATGAACTCCCTGCTTTATTTTATTCCACAGAAACAATTTTCTCTTGAAAAAAAAATCAAAATTAAAATATCCTTAAATCATGCTGATAGTTCCCTTGAATTATTGATTACTTAAATTAGCATGTAGAAAATATTTTACTTCCCTGAAATTGATTTTCTGTAATTTTTTAAAAAGATGCATAAGATACGTGGATTGATGCTTAAATTCATTCTAAGCATTGAAATTCACTAGCCAATTAATGATACTCAGTATGTGTTATTCATAATATACCCATAAAATTGATTATTAAAACCCAGAGCAACAGATTTTCATACTGCAATATATGTGTACTCAAGACAAAACTAATTCTAGTGCCTGCTAATACCAGCATTATTAGAAAACCTTTTCCTTGTTTTACTTTTTGAATGTAATTAGAAATTTGCTTAAAAATCCCCACTGATGTGAAATGTTAATATTAGTGCAATTAATGAAATGCTAATATTTATGAATTAATTTGTGAAAATCTTGATGAAAGGAAGCTAACCGAAATCATTTATGCACAATCTACCAGAGGACACAGTTTGTCCTTGGTGACTTTCTCATTTTGCCTTCAGAATATTATTTAGTAAAATAGTCAGTTATATTTCAGTAAATGTTTGGTTGAAAGGGCTCTCTAAGACAAAGTTAACAGCAGCTTCTAACATAGATATATTAATTGAAAATATTAGAGATGATATTTCTCGGCCACTAACTCAGATGTGTAGGGGGAAAATGTAATTTTTGTTTTCCACAGTTTAACTTTGTCTCTATCTTGAACTTCCATTCTTCCTGATGACCAAATATGTAGTTTTAGTCTGACCCATGTGGACTCCTTTATTTCAGGATTAAATGCAATTAATCCAGTTTCTGTTCCTTCCGCTCCACGCCTACCAGCATCTCCAGGTACATCTGATTTCCTGAACATCCTATTGGTATTTGCTCAAGCTTCCTTGTTCAGACCAATACTCCAACCACCGTGGCAAACTCTTTTCTTCTTTGGCATCTTTGCATCATGTCTGCAATTTCTCCATGTCTGCCAGTTCTTAGTGTCACAGTGTCATCGTCTTTTATTACACAAGAAAACAAATAGCATCCCCCCATGCCATGTGACATGTGTTGGGGCTGATTTGTTTAGGCATGCTCTATTCGTCCCAAGATGTTGGTTCTAGAAACACAGTGGGGTTTGTTGTCTACTAGGGCATATGGCAGGTCCTGTTTAACTTCAGCTCTCCTATTGCCTCACAGAGGTCATAGCAGAATTAACTGACTTGGCAAATATTCTTCACATTTTTTTTTTAGTTTAGTCTGGATTTTGACTTTTTAAATTTACATCCACAAATTTGATATCCGTGGCAACTTCTCTTTGGAGCAATAGTGGCCTCTTGATGGATGGTTCAGGCAAGAAATGAAAAAAATTGCTGATGTCAAAAGAGCAAATAGCTTCTTGGTCAATGCTTCACATTGACTAAAAATTTGAAAAAGAAAAATGAAAGAAAAGAAAGTAGGAAGGAAATTATGCATATTAGCATGGGACTTAGATAACAAACCTTTGCAAAGCCTTTGTTATAAGACCCCAGAATATCATTATAATTAAGGGTAGCCGAGGCAAAATAGCAAATTCAGGAAGATGCCTTCCAATTCCTCTTCATCCTGTCTTGATACTACTCTTCTTTCCTTGCACGGTCTTCTCATAAATCCAAGTCTCAACTTCAGAGAGTTCCCATGGATCTTTTAACCTACGTTGTATTAGCATTTCATTGTTTGAAAACCTTTCCTCCATTGACAGATGGGTGGATTCCAAAAGTTATATATATATGCATATATATATTCACACACATACACACACACACATACACAAACATGTGGAACATAATTCAGCCATTAAAAAAGAAAGAAATCTTGCCAATTGCAACAACATGGATGAACCTGAAGGTTATTATGTTAAGTAAAATAAATCAGACAAGGAAAGACCTATCCTGTATGATCTCACTTATATGTGGAATCTAAAAAAGTCAAACTCACAGAAACACAGAGTAGAATGGCGACTGCCGTTTCTACTGGGCTGCGGGATGAAGGAAACGGGGTGATGTCGCACCATCCACACAATGTGAAGGGTAACTGTGAGGTGATGGATATGTTACTTAACTTGATTATGGTAATCACTTCACAATATATGCGTCTATTAAATATTCACAGTGTACACCTAAAATTTAAGTAATCTTATTTCTTAATTATATCTCACTAAAGCTGAAAAAATTTAAAAAATAAAATCTTTTTCTTTAAAATCTCTCTCTGTGGATGCAACCAATATGCAATGCTGCATCAAATATACATTTTGACAAGGGTCTTCTAGAGATCAACTCTTATCACAAACGTAGCTGAATTATTCTGAGGTACAAAACAAGATAATGGTGGAGAGAATTTTATCAGGCTAGCTACTTTGTGGACACCCCATGGATAAGATAGACTGCCTCACAATTAATAGTTAAGATGTAGAGAATTTTAGGAAATTTGAAAGCAAGTTTATTGTTCATACAAGGGATACCTGGGGAGAGCAGGGTGGGCACAAACAGATCCAGGCTGGCTTGGTCAAGGCAGAAGGAGGGGATTGAACCGTCATAGAGGTTAGGGGATAAGGCTGGGGGTTGGCTAGATTTGAATTTCCCACTGGAGCCAAAGGAGGGGGCATGCATGGGCTTTTTGATCAGCCTGCCCAGATGTGGGGCTAGCAGAAAAGAGAAAAGTGAGGCTTCGGAGTGAGTGGTCAAATGTCAAAAAGTGAAGGTAAGTCTCTTTTTCACGCTGATTTTTCCCTGCTATTTGGGAATGACTGGTCATTGCCCAGGGCTTCCTTATTCTAGAGAACAAATGCAGCCTCCCCCCAGAATACACGAAACTGCAGTGAGGGGTGGTAAGAGACCATGATGATTACACGAATTTGGGGAATATGAAGAAAGCCAGGGTCTGGTTCCTTCTTTCCTTTTGTACATATTTCCTGAGGTAGATCTGGAATTACACACAGGACCCCATAATCCATAGATCCATCTTCTCTAAAGCTAAAATAGTAGAAAAGGATAAAAAATACTTTCATGCTTCAAACATGATGTGCTAATAGAGTAATAATATTTGTAGGGCAGGAACAAATGTGTGGCATTCACAATCAATTTTAAAATTAGACCTCAGTGTGTTTTCCTTTATTTATTTATTCATTCATTTTTTTTTAAACAAATAAGACCATATCTACTTATTTATCCAAACAGCTTTCCAGGTGTTGAGATACATGAGCGAGAAAGATAAATGACCTGACCTTATGGAGTCTGCTTTTTTTTGAGACGGAGTCTCGCTCTGTCACCCAGGCTAGAGTGCAGTGGCATCATCTCAGTTCACTGCAAACTCCGCCTCCTGGGTTCAAGCGATTCTTCTGCCTCAGCCTCCCGAGTAGTTGGGACTACAGGTGTGAGCCACCACACCTGGCTAATTTTTGTATTTTTAGTAGAGACAGAGTGTCACCATATTGGCCATGCTGTTATCGAACTCCTAGACCTCATGATCCACCTGCCTCGGCCTCCCAAAGAGCTGGGATTACAGGCGTGAGCCACCGTGCCCAGCCAGAGTTTGCTTTTTTATAGATGACAGTTAAAAGAAAAACAGTACAACTTCAATTCTATTAAGTACTATAAAGGAAGGCCTAACCTAGTTTTGGGTACAAGGAAGGCAGCCCTTAGGATTGATGGTTTGCCTGAAACCTGAGGCATCAGCCCAGAAAGTCTTTGAAGAAGTCAATTCTGGGCACAGGAGTTCCCATTTTCTAATTTTAGTGTTTAGCCAGCACTATATTTAATTGGCCAGATAGAAATAGGGCAAAAATTGAAATGGGCCTCTCTGCCTCTGTAATGAATTAAATAGTTTTCCATAGCATTAGCTGTAAATGACACTACTGAACTGACAATTTCTTTCTTGTTTGGGCCTCATTTAAACTTCTGAATGATATTAAGAGGTTATTAGAGATTAATCTCCAATTAGGTATTCTGATAGCCCAAGAAATTGTCAAAGGGTCCCCATGGCCATACTTTTTTAGCATTAAAGAGATATTGAATTAATAATATTTTGCCATCTCTTCAGACCTTTAAACTCCTGTGACTGATGTCCAATCATTTAGCCCACTTAAACAGAATGTCACACTGTGAGCCTTCCATTCTGAATAGGTCACTGTAGGCTAGTGCTCATTAGTGTTGAGTGTGCATTTCAGAAGCTGCAGCAGTCACTCAGCCCCCATGTTTTAAGATAATAAGTAGAAAATTGTTTTCTCCCAAATGGAAGGGTTATGAAGACAGTGCCATATGTCATTATTATTGTGACTAAAAAATGTCATCGAGGCTCTATAGTGCTATATAATGCTTCACCATAAGGCCATAAAATCATGTTGGGATAGTGAGTGAGGCTCATGGCATGGTTCCCAGACCCATCTGGAGTGCTGTGGACTGCACAGGACAGAGTCCAAGAGCCCAGCATCGAAAGCAGGAGGGGCTGGGAGAGGCAGCTGTGAGTTATGTGGGATTCTCATCCACCAAAGCAAGACATGAATGCATTAACCAAGTATTGGCAGTGAAAATTTAAAGAGAAAGGTCAGGAAGGCATTACCTGAAAAGAATCTCCCTTACTTCGTTCCACTGAAAAGTTAAAGGTTTATTTTCTTTCTCTTTTACATGTTTCTTTTTCAAAGCTTACCTCTTTACTAGACTATGAAGAGATACGTCATCACTTTGAAATTTATTTTTAAATTAACTTTTTCTTTTCCTCATCTGGTTTCTTTAATTACATTGCATGCACCAGCTATGTATATTCTAGTAATAATAAGACTTCCGAAGGTGTAGACTATAAGACTTAACTAGTAATTCTAAACTGGGAATTTCTAAGGGAAACATGGTAAAAAGGACTCATATATTGGTTAGAATTAGATGAGTTTTGTAAACATCTGTTATTTTTGCCTTCTAACATTTCTCCCCCTTTTGGCAGGAGCTCCTAGATTTTATTTTCCTTCAGGGAACTAATTTCACCCCTTACCTTGACTCTATAGTTTTGATGGTGTTGTCAGTAAAGATATGTCACCTTCCTGAGCCAAGGGAGGATGGACATGTGATGGACATGAGTTACACCAACAAGACTATATTCTTCTGTATTTGAATTTTAAGCAGAGAGACAGAAAGGTGGAAAATGGTTTTCCCTGACACATTCCTGTGGGGAAAATGTAAGAGAGTGTCTTTAAAAAATGTTTTTGTTTTTTTTTTAAATTTTAAGTTCTGGGGTACACGTGCAGGATATGCAGGTTTGTTACATAGGTAACCGTGTGCCATAGTGGTTTGCTGCCTTTTAACTTTTCTGCCTTAGATTGCCAAAGCAGCCCTGAGTCGTGTTCTTACCAATATCTGGTTGTAAAAGAGTTAGTCCTTTTACTTGGGGAGCTATTCTATGTCCTTCTAATATATTCAATTTTAGGCAAAATTAGTTCTTTGGGCTGTATCTAGGAAAATTACCTGATTCCGTGATAATCAAACCTTCATCCAACCTGATAAACCAAATAAATAATTAGCCAAAAAATTGCCAATATAGTAGATATATTTGATTGTGTCGTTAGGGACTAATATATGTTGAGAGGAGGGGGCCATTGAAAAATCAATGGGAGCATTTGAATTTGGAACGTCATAAATTATGCGCTTTGAAATTTGTTCTTTGATACAGTGTAATATAATGGACTGGGAGGGAAAAATAAAAAAGGTAACCCATTTTCTGATCTACTCCCATGATGTCTGCTGCCTTGCCCCATGACACTGTGGTGGGTTTCGGTTGCCTTATTTACAAAGTAATGAGTGAGCTGGATGATCTGAAAATCTTGTTTGGTTCTATGATCTTGTAATTACATATTTTTATTCTTTAAGCTCTAGTGAAATGTTGAAAGTTTTTGAGCAGAGGGATGACAGTATAAAAGCCATGTTTTACGATAGATTTAAAAAAGAGACATTTCAGTAGTTAAAATTGACATAGAATATCTAAATTCTTCTTTACTCATCATCATTTTTAAGACAGGTTTGTGAAATATGTACGCCTTTAGAGCAGCAAACTACTTGGGATTACTCGATGAAGTCAAAGGCAAGTTACTAGAGGAAATTCAGATCTAACATTTGAGGTTCAATTATTATTTGAAGTAAAGAAAATTTAGGAGAAGAAATCGTAATGAATATGAAACATTATCAACAATAAAACTTGAACAAATTCCTTAAGAGAATATCCATAATTTACATAGGTGATTGTCTAATAAGCAAATGTAAATTAATTTTGATTTAATTGAAATTATCTTAAAATTAGGCTGTATATGACAGTGTTGAAACGTTGATGGAATCTCACTCTGTCACCCAGGCGGGAGTACGCTGGTATGATCTAGGCTCACTGCAACCTCCACTTCCCCGGGTTCAAGTGATTCTCCTGGCTTAGCCTTGTGAGTAGCTGGGACTACAGGCATGTGCCACCAAGACTGGGCATTTTTTTTTTTTTTTTGTATTTTTAGTAGAGATGGGGCTTTGCCATGTTGGTCAGGCTGGTCTCAAACTCCTGACCTCAAGAGATTCACCTGCCTTGGCCTCCCAAAGTGCTGGGATTACAGGCATGAGCACGTCTCCCAGTCAAGTTGTTTTTTTTTTTTTTAATGCACCTGTCTGGACTCCTAGCCTCTCAACTACCCTGTCACCAATATATTTTAAAAAATGTTTGTGTGTATCAAGTATAATACAGAGAACAGGTATAAAACAAAAATTAAGACTAAATTGTCATAAAATCAACGTTTAGTGTCTACTACTCATAGCAATAAGTAGGTCATGACCTATAACCTGAAATCTCCTTTCTAGCCTTTCCACATCACTACTTCTTTCTTACAGCCTATCCATTGTCCTGACAAGTATTATAATCACTTCCTTGGTATTACTGTCTAATCACTGCTTAGTTTTACCTCTTCTTCTAATTTTATACAAACAGAAACACATTACTTAGACTTTATTGTGCCTGTCTTCTTTAACTTACATTATGCTTGTGAGATTCAGCTGTTAATGTGGGGAGCTTTGGCTCAATAATTTTAGGTGCCATATAGTTTTTCACACATGAATAGGCTATCCATTGATATTATAATAGATAAATAAATGGTAGCATATCCTTGTGTGGAATACTACACAGCACCCAAAATGACTGCTATTATAATTGTCATTTTACAAGTGACCTCTGATGGTGTTTTTCCTCTTATTAAATATTTTTATTTCATTCATTCATTTCATTTCATTCCATTCCATTTAGAATAGCTTCTAACCTTCCTAGTTTATCATTTGCAGCTTTTTGAAATCTAATCTCAATCTAATTTTCCAACTTTCTATGGTATCATTTCCCAGCATATATATTATATATTCTAAGGCTGTAAAGCAACCCTCTTCCCTAGTGACAGGGCACACTCAAATGTCCCTGTACATTTAGCTCGCGTTAACTCTGCTGTCAGAGTATGCTTTCATTGTTTGGTGATAAAATCCTATTCGTCTTTCTAGACAGTTTTAATGTCAAATCTTCCGTGAACACAAGTCCTAAACCCATCTCAAACATATAAACAAAAACACACTTCAGAACTGATTATTTTGTCCTCACTTTCTGACACAAATCCTCATGTACCTTATAAGGGGGCCCTGGTAACCTGTTTCCTCAGCACACCCTACCTCCATACCTTCATGCATTTGCTCATAATTATTTCTTTGCCCAAAGAAGGCACAGCTCATGCCCTGGAGACTTTATTGGTTCCTTTTTATTTTATTTATTTACCATAAGAACTGAGTTACTGAGTTAGTACATGACTCTACTGTGCTCCTACAGCACTTCATTCATATGTCAATTATGGTGGATTCCAGTCATATTCATTTTCCAAATTGTTGGTCACATGTTTTTTCTTCCTGGAGACAGATATCTCTCTTATTTTTTTTTTTAGCCACAGATTTAATATAATAATTGTCACATGTAATATGTGGCAATAATATACCCTTGGTGAAAGAATAAGTGTAGAGATTAATGCATGAATGCATAGAATATGTCTCTGTTTCACTAGTTATGATACAGTTTTCCACAAATGAGTTCAGAAAGTCGGTTTATTAGAATGGCTCCAAAGTTCATTTTTACTTATCGTGATAGTAGGGAGAAAAGGGGAAGAATTAATAAAAGCTAGACATAATTCCAAAAGCTCATTTAGCCAGTATTTTCTCTGGCTTTCACCAAAGTATGACTACCAAATGGAATGATGCTTTATTCTTTCTATTTGGGTTTTGTTTGTTAATGTACAGTGGAGGTTTTACTGAGCTGTGAAATTATTGAAAGCACTTATCACCAAACATTAGTGGACATAAGAATCAACAGAGAAAACTGTTAATATTGTAGATTTATGACCCTAAGTATCTGGTTCATTAGGGCAGTGTTGGAGCCCAGAGATAGGCATTTTTTGAAGTCCCTTAAATAATTACATTTCAAGAGATTCTGCTACCACCATTTAAAACAATCCAGTTTCCATGTAATTATTGGCCTGGAAACAGAGCAAAGTATTGGGTACACAAGTAAAGCCTAAATAATCAGATGCTGAATTCCAAAATGTTGGATAGAAACCATCTTAGATATGCAGCTGACCCTTGAACAACATGGGCTTGAACTGCATGAGTCCACTTATTATATACATTGATCTTTGTCAATCTGTCAAATACAGATTAAAAAATAGAGTAATGGTGGGATGTGAAACCCGCGTATATAGATGGCCGACTTTTTGTATACACAGATTCCTCCGGGCCCACTGTGGGATGTTAGTATGCGCAAATTTGGGTTTATGTGGGGCAGAGAGTGGTCTGGGAACCAACTCCCTGAGTGTACCAAAGGACGACTGGGTACATTTGACGTGGTGAGATAGCAAAATGAAACTCTGTATTTCAATATCTAGTAGCAAACCAAAGTGGCATACATACCAGAAAACAATGGCAGTGGGAAGGAATGTGTCCATTGCCTTAGAAACCCCTTAAATATTGTTCAAGAAAAACAGTAAGTCAAAGGGAGAAACAAATATAAATTAAGAACACAATGGTATCCTGAAAGATATTTCTCTGGGCTAAAATCTACCCCAATACTCACAAATACTTGACTTTTAATATTTCCTCTCTCATTTTTGTCTTCCTGCTGTTCTAAAAGAAGATATACCTAAGATGATGATCTAGCAAGTGTGCCTTGACATACCATGAATTTCAATTGTTTGTGAAAATGACAGATGAACTACAGAGTGGAGGGATTTTGATAGACTCAGATGAATTTATTAATTTATTTCAGAAACATTACTTAACGAAACAAATAACTGTATTTAGTACTTTGAAAATGCCTTGTTATTCATTTGTAGTGCGATGTGTCCACAATTTTTAAGAGCTAGCCCCTCAGTTTCATGGCCTTGATGGGCTCATTTGGCCAGAACAAAAAACTCACATGCATTTGCAAATACGAGCTGATCCATACAACCCTTCTACCTAAAACAGAGAAATGCATCATGTTTTTTGCAAGTTCAGGCACTAATAGGTAATAGCATTTTGTTATCTTTTTAAAGCTTTTTATAGTATTACTTTTGAACTATACCATTTTGCATTAGGAGCATCTGCAGTATTTGGAAAAAGTAGCATGTTAAAGTATGGGCCTGACTCTCATGCTGTATTTGTGAAGTTGTTAGAACATTCTGGCTTTCTGAATCCACCAAGCAAGTCAGCCAAGATGGAAACATTAATTGGAATATGTGGGTGCATTCGCATTTTTATGGTATACCCTTAGAGATTACATGACTGGCCAAGAAAGCATATTTAGGATTCATATGTTTTAATTATGAAATATAACTCTCCATGGATCTCACTTTTGGCTCAGTTTATTATTTTAGTTCTTCAAAACTCTAATAATTAGCATACATAGATGTTAAGTGTTTTAATCTGAGGCATTTATTATTGACTTTTAATGGTTCGTCATAAATTAAATGTGAAAGGGGAACCAAGAAAAGAAAAAGGTTTGTGGTTATGTTAAAAATTATCCATGTAAATTGTGAGCTTCTAATTTTCAATGGAAAAAATGCTGTGTTCATTTTATTTTCACCATTAATTATTTAACCAGTAAGGGACACAGACACTGTTGGGATTGTCATTCTCTTTCCTCCAAAATCTGAGGAAATATGATTCTAAAAATGAATGCTAGGGCATGGTTTTTATTTGTGTTTTTTTTAAGTTGTAGTTTGGGACTAAATTTATTTTCACCAACAGCAACGGAAAACAAAGCGCTAGGAGGTCGAGAGAAAGAGAAGGATTGAATGCGGAACTGGTGATCTAACAGAAATATTCACTTGAAAGTTTTAGACAACTGTCAAAATCTGTGGATAGTTCTTAGAATTTGATTTAAATATTACTATAATGCCAAATATATGAATATATTTTCAGCTGGAAAATATATGAATATTTTAAATCAGAGGCACTGTTAAAAGCCAAATTTGTACAGATCTTAACTTAGTTATTATGTCTGATACAGCATAAAAAGAATGGTATTTGTTATTCCCTACCATGTATCATGAAGAGTCATCTTTATAATTGTGATGAGAAACACAATCACATTTTACACAGGGCAGCCTGGAGTGTGCGTGGTCCCTATCTAGAAGTGTAATCTTCAATTTTTTCTTTTTTTAAATGAGAGATATTCTGAAGGAGGAGACTTATTTTTGTAATGTGTCTGTCAACTCGTTTCTGCACACAAATGCTCTTTCTCTTTCCCTTTATGTGTCTGCCCTACTGAATAAAAGGATTGATGTAGGCGATAAACCTGACCTACTTCCTAGATTTAACGCTGCATCTGTCGGTACCTTGCTAAAGAGTTTGATCTCTGATGAGCTAATCAAGGCTTACACTGTCACCCCAATAGGGCATGCATGGAGTCATAAAATTGTTTTACTCTGTTTTGTGTAAATTGGAATAAAAAGGTACTAGCGTACTGTCAGCACAAATGCTTCTGAGCTGTTTTTCTTGAAGAAACTTATCTCTTCCTAAGACACAAGACCAAAGTGAGAAATGGGACACCTAGAAAGTATAAAGCACCATTATCCACTACTTTTTTTGGTAGGAAAAAAACTTCGATATTTCCCAGCCCCCATGGGCAAGAGTAACAGGAAAGCATATATGACTTATTTGTTTTAAAACAGGCATATGTTAGTATACAGTCAGCAGTTTTAAGAAAGATAAGGAATTCTTTAATTGGCCTTTTTGGATGCATGACACACATCACTTCTTCAACAGAATGAAGCTCTACGTGCAAGTGTTATTGTTTTTATTTTAAAAAATTACTTATTAGATGAAATACCAGTGGAATAACTAGGATGCTGGCTAGGCTAGATTCTGAAGCATGATCAAAATTAATAACACTGTCTGGAATTTAGTGACAAGCATTCGCATGCCACATTGAAAATGGCAGCATCTGCTTAATAGCATGTGCCCATTCAACATTGATGTGGAAGAGCACTAAGACAGGAAATGTTTTTGCCTGGAAATGAAGTAAGTGTTTGCGTAATTAAATGTTGGGAGAAATGAGTTTTAAACTCGAGTAGATTGAAAAATATTAAATTGAATTATTAAAAATAAATTCTAAAATTACCATTGTGTTTGAGAGAAGTTAGTGCAATCGTTAACTATGAGTTTACTGGTTATAAATACTTACCTATATTTAACTTAACTTCTTAAGTATTCATAGAGACAACAAGTTACTGTTCACATTAGGCAAGATTTACCTCATTAAGGAAGATATATCACACTATTAGCAGAAAAAGAATTACCACTAACCTTCTCTTCTACCCTTCCATCCTCTAATCTTGAATAAATGTCCTAGTTATATACTGAACAATGAATTAAATGCTTATACTATGGATGAATTAAACTTTAGAAACAAAAGAGATTAAAAATTTGAAGTTTATAAACTTAATTCACAATTGGGAAATTTGTACCTTCACTGTACAGGGAGTTTTCTTGTAATGCAACATATTCCTTTCTAAAAATCATATGCTATGCCAAATCACAGCGTTACAAACAAGTGGCTTGTGGGAAAAATGAGGTTAGGGGGCAACACTCAAAAATTTTATTATTGACATTTACTGTTTACATTATTGGCAGCAAAACAATAGAAACTAATAAAATTGTAGCAGTTTTACATGTTAAATGGTTAAGAAATTCGTAAATATAAGTGTGGCACTTTCTCAAAAACACCGACATTTGCTTGTGGAAGTGAGTTTCAGAAGAGTTGCAGCTTGTTATTCTAAACTGGTAGAAAGATGATTCTCTAATATCAAAAAGAAAGCTATTAGGCCGGGCGCGGTGGCTCAAGCCTGTAATCCCAGCACTTTGGGAGGCCGAGACGGGCGGATCACGAGGTCAGGAGATCAAGACCAGCCTGGCTAACACGGTGAAACCCCGTCTCTACCAAAAAACACAAAAAAAAAAACTAGCTGGGCGAGGTGGCGGGCCTTTGTAGTCCCAGCTACTCGGGAGGCTGAGACAGGAGAATGGCCTAAACCCGGGAGGCGGAGCTTGCAGTGAGCTGAGATCACGCCACTGCACTCCAGCCTGGGCTACAGAACGAGACTCCGTCTCAAAAAAAAAAAAAAAAAAAAAGAAGAAAGCTATTACATCGAATAAGAATAGGTGTGGCTCAGGTCCCAGCGCAGTGGCTCACGCCTGTAATCTCAGCACTTCGGGAGGCTGAGGCAGGTAGATCACGAGGTCCAGAGATAGAGACCATCCTGGCTAACATGGTGAAATCCCATCTCTACTAAAAATACAAAAAATTAGCTGGAAGTGGTGGCACACGCCTGTAGTCCCAGCTACTTGGGAGGCTGAGGCAGGAGGATCCCTTGAACCCAGGAGGCGGAGGTTGCAGTGAGTCAAGATCGTGTCACTGCACTCCAGCCTGAGCGACAGAGCTAGACTCTGTCTCAAAAAAACCAAACAAAACCAACGAACAATAAAGAATAGGTGTGGCTCATCACAGAGGTGGGGAACTTTTGGTAGCTGATAGATGTTTAAGGTATGTGAGTTTTGTGCTTTCCTATGAAACATGGGTCAGCTGGTTACAGTTTTCTGTGTTCACCTAGCATTTCACTCAGATGAAATCATGTGTAAATAAACATGAATTGCATTACGCCCAAATTATTCTCTGCTGTACTAATTGCATTGGACCAAATTTGCATTTTCACAAAAAGCATTATAACAGAACTGACTCAACTGAAATCTGTGAAAATTTGTGTTATAAAGTATATGTCTCTCATGTCATAAACCTGTCATGTCAAAATTCTAAAATTCATAGAATATGCTTTTATTAACACACTTTTCCTTTTGCTGAAAAATTTTACTGGGCAACAGTTGGTTGAAATTTTTGTACTTTGGGCTTTCTCAAGTCCACTTCCACGTTATCCTATTTGAGAAATACAATATTAGTGAAAATCTTTGCAGTTCACCTTAAGCCTCCACGGTTGTTCTGTTAATATACCCACTTTATAGAACTTGAAACTACAACTTGAAGTGCGTTAAGTAATTTCTCCAAGTAGCTAAGAAGGCTGATTATTATTACTATTATTATTATTATTATTTTGAGATGGAGTCTCGCTCTGTTGCCCAGACTGGAGTGCAGTGGCGCAATCTCGGCTCACTGCAAGTTCTGCCTCCTGGGTTCACGCCATTCTCCTGCCTCAGCCTCCCGAGTACCTGGGACTATAGGCGCCCGCCACCATGCCCGGCTAATTTTTTGTATTTTTAGTAGAGATGGGGTTTCACCATGTTAGCCAGGATGGTCTCAATCTCCTGACCTTGTGATCCACCCGCCTCAGTCTTCCAAAGTGCTGGGATTACAGGCGTGAGCCCCCGCACCCAGTCAAGGCTGATTATTGTAGTGTTTTGACCCAGGCTCTTTACCATCACTCACTCACAAATAATTTTCTATTCTTGACATAAGGATTGGAAAGGGAAAGCCCTTAAAGCCTTCTCTCTTGACTCATAACTTCTATAAAGGAGAATGTTATGCCTGTTACCAAATTTCCTGTATATCTTTTTGTGACATTTCAGTCTCATCAGACGACTTAAGAGACCACATATAGAGACACTTAATGTTTGTTTGCTTGCTTGTTTATTTATGTATTTTTTTGAGACAGTCTCACTGTGTCACCCAGGCAGAAGTGCAATGGCACGATCTCAGCTCACTGCAACCTCCACCTCCCAGGTTCAAGCAATTCTCGTGCCTCAGCCTCCCAAGTAACTGAAGTTACAGGCGTGTGCCATCATACCCAGCTAATTTTTGTATTTTTAGTTGAGACAAGGTTTCACCATATTGGCCAGGCTGGTCTTGAACTCCTGGCCTCAAGTGATCTGAAGATACTTAATCTTTACCCTTCCTTTAATTCACAGGAAAGGATGTCCCATGAATGAATTATCCAATTAGGATAGAAGTGGGGAGAGGAAGGTCACTGCAAAACATATGAACTATTTCAGATGGGTAAAGTGGTGGTCAACTAGGAGATCTTTAGTTATTATTCATCCCTTTGATAAGCTGATGAAAATTATTAACTGTTTTCTGATAAGTGCAATAGGCTCCTCATTAAAGCCATTTAAAGTAAGGGACCACCCATCTCCCTCCTCCCATCCACAGCATCATTTTCAAGTGCTGTCCACTTAAAAACTGAGGGGCAGCAGGAGGGAGGAAAGAAAATGTAGGTCTGAACTGAGGAGAGGTTGTTTCCCTGCTCAGGGAACTTACCTGGCTACGACTTCGGTGGCTAACTCCCAGCCATCAGGCCTTACTTCACATTTTACAAGACTTACTTCTGCTATTATTCTAACCTTTGATCTTCCCCATCAAGTATTACTTAGAAAAACACAGCAGGTGCTCTGAAGCCTAGTTATCAGAAAGTGCAGGCACACCTCGTTATATTGCACTTCACAGATACTGAAGATATGAGGTTTTTTTTTTTTTTACAAATAGAAGATTTGTGACAACCCTGTGTTTAGCAAACCTACCAGCGCCATTTTTCCGAAAACATGTGTTCACTTCACGTCTCTGGGTCACACTTTGGTAATTCTTACAACTTTGCAAAATTTTTATTGTTATATCTGTTATGATGATCTGTGTTCAGTAATCTTTGAGGTTAGTATTAGAATTGTTTTGGGGGTGCTACGAACCACACCCATATAAGAGTGCAAATTTAATCAGTAAATGTGTATGTGTTTTGACTGCTCCACCAAATGGCCCTTTCCCCACCCCTTACCGTCTCTTTGGGGCTCTCTATTACCTGAGACATAACAATACTGAAACTGGGTCAATTAATAACCCTACAATGACTTCTAACTAAAAGAGAGTGTCACATGTCTCTCAGTTTAAATCAAAAGCTAGAAATGATTAAGCTTAGTGAAGAAGACAGGTCGCAAGCTGAGACAGGTCAAAAGGCAGGCCTCTTGTGCCAGTTAGCCAAGTTGTTAATGCAAAGGAAAAGTTCTTGAAGGAAATTAAAAGTGCTGTTCTAGTGAACAAATGAACAATAAGAAAGTGAAACAGCCTGATTGCTGAAATGGAGAAAGTTTGAGTGGTCAAGATAGAAAATCAAACCAGCCACAACATTCCCTTAAGCCAAAGCCTGATTCAGAACAATGCCCTAACTCTCTTCAATTCTATGGAGGCTGAGAGAGGTAAGGAAGCCGCAGAAGAAAAGTTGGAAGCTAGAAGAGGTTGGTTTGTGAGGTTTAAGTGAAAACACCATCTCCATAACATAAAGTGCAAGATGAAGCAGCAAATGCTGATGTAGTAACAGAAGCTGTGGCAAGTTAACTGGAAGATCTAGCTAAGATCACTGATGGAAGGTGACTATGCTAAACAATCTATTTTCAGTTTACACGAACTGCCTCATATTGGAAGAAGATGCCATCTAGGAATTTCATAGGTAGAAAGGACAACTCAATGTCTAGATTCAATGCTTCAAAGGACAGGCTGGCTCTTATTTAGTGGCTAACATAGCTGGTGACTTTAAGCTAAAGCCAGTGTTCATTTACTATTCTGAAAATCTTTAAGATTTTCTTTAAGTGCCTTTAAGAATTATGCTAAATCTACTCTGCCTGTGCTCTATAAATGGAACAAGAAAGCCTGGACGACAGCACATCCATTTACACTATGGTTTACTGAATATTTTGAGGCCTAACACTCAGAAAAAAGATTCCTTTCAAAATATGACTGCTCATTGACAACACACCTAGTCATCCAAGGGCTCTGATGGAGATGCCCAAGGAAATGAATGTTGTTTCCATGCTGCTAACACAGCATCTTTTCTACAGCCCATGAACCAAGGAGTCATTTTGACTTTCAAGTCTTCTTATTTAAGAAATACATTTTCTAAGGCTACAGCTATCATATATACTAGGTTTTTTGTTTGTTTGTTTGTTTTTGTTTGTTTGTTTTGTTTTTTAGAAGAAGATTTGCTCTGTTGCCCAGGCTGGAGTGCAGTCAGTGGCAGGATCTCGGTTCACTGCTACCTCCGCCTCCCAGGTCTGAGCAATTCTCCTGCCTCAGCTTCCCCAAGTAGCTGAGACTACAGGTGTGTGCCACTGTGCCAAGCTAACTTTTTTTTTTTTTTTTTAGTAGAGATGAGGCAAAGAAAATTGAAAGCCTTTTGGAAAAGATTCACCATTCTAGATACCATTAAGAACATTTGTGATTTCATTTGAGGAGGTCAAATATCAACATTAGCAGGAATTAGGGAGAGGTCAAGTCACACTCACGAGTGACTTTGGGGGCTCAAGACTTCAGTGGAGTAAGTAATTGCAGGTGTGGTGGAAGCAAGAAAACCAGAATTAGAAGTGGAACTTGAAGACGTGGCTAAATTGCTGCAATCTCACGATAGAACTTGAATAGATGAGGAATTGCTTCTCATGGATGAGCAAAGAAAGTGGTTTCTTGAGATGGAATCTACTTCAGGTGAAATGCTGTGAACATTGTTGAAAATGACAACAAAGGATTTAGAATGTTACATAAAGTTAGTTGCTAAGCAGTAGTAGGATTTGAGAGGATTGACTAAAATTTTGAAAGAAGTTCTACTGTGTATAAAATGCTATCAAACAGCATGGCCTGCTATAGAGAAATCTTTCTTAAAAAGAAGAGTCAATCGATGCAGCAAACTTCATTGTTGTCTTATTTTATGAAATTGCCACAGCCGCCCCAACCTTCAGCAACCACCACCCTGATCAGTCAGCAGCCATCAACATGGAATCAAGACCCTCCATTAGCAAAAGGATTACTTATCCCTGAAGGCTCAGATGATCATTGGCATTTTTAGCAATTAAGAATTTTTAAATTAAGGCATGTACCTTGTTTTTAGAAATAATGCTATTATATGCTTAATAGAATACAGTAGAGTGTAAACATACTTTTTATATGCACTAGGAAACCAAAAAATTCACATGACTCACTTTATCATGATATTCACTTTATTGTGATGGTCTGGAATGGAACCAGCAATATCTCTGAGGTATACCTGTATAGATGTTTATATAGGGTTGGAAGACTTAGCAAATGCAAATATAAGAAATAGAATTAAATCTGATTTTTAAAGAGTGATTTTTTTTACATCTGAAACTTAAATTCAATTGAGTGTCCTATACTTATCATGGCGTTCCTACACTTATAAGCAATGTATTCCTGAAGGCAGATGTTACAAGCTGGGTTCACTGCTGGCCTTGCTTTAAGAATTGCTTTTTGTGACAAGTCATTGCCTTCACTTTCAATTAATTGACAAAAACATAATAAATTAAATTTTTTCCTTCAGTTTTAGTCCCGGGGGAATAATGTCCTGTGAGAGGGGCTGTCTGCAACCCAAGTTGTCACCTAGTTTCCATAGAGTAGATAAAGGAAAGTTTCACAGACTTCTAGTTCCTCTTCTCAAATGGAAGATGGATTCGAAGATTCTTTATTTGTACATTTATCAATGCCTGTTTGTGTGTGACATATAACATTCCATATTGCTTGATTCTTCTCCGTTTCTGTCTTGTGAACAGCACACTCTTGCTGGTATTTTCCTGAACAAATAAAGAACAAAGTCGTAATGTGTGGCAATCAAGATAAGTGAAAATTTTTTAATTAGCTCAAACTGAGCTATGCCTGTTGCACCAAAATGTCTCTTTTTAAGACTTTTCAAACTTGGCCTTCCAAAAATATGCATTGCTGAGGAACTTTAGAGAACCAATTCCTCTTCTGTGGCATTTATTCATGTGATAAAGCTCACAAAGCTATCTTTAATTATTACTGTATAGGATATCCCGTTATCTTTAATTATCACCACCGAATGGTTGCAAAATCAAATACTGCTGGCAATCAAGAGTCATTATACAATAGCATGATTGCATCTGTTCATATTAACAGATAAGCACAGAAAATCAAAACAGTGTCTGATTTAGCCACTAAAACTGTCTGAACAAAATATTGTATCTAGCGCTCTTAATATCTTGCAGTGACTTTGATCTGATTAAAGTCCAAAGAAACATAACCACAGATGCAAATGTTCTGGTGTTTCTGAAATTAATATTGCTGAATTTCACTGGACTGAATTGCTGGAATCCTAGTGAAGCAGAAGTGATTATAGGCACAGTACAAACTTATGATAGGAGGATATCTAAATCTCTGAGGCCGCAGGTGCAGGATTATAGTAAAACCCCACTGAAACATTCAGTGTTCTGTCTAAATACCCCAGTACAAAATTAATTAGGCAGTTGATCACATAATAAAGCTATGATGGATGATCTAATGGAAACTAGCATCTCAGAGTCAATAACAAACTTGATTCTCTTAGTAGATGCAGCTGATTTTCAGTTTTGCCATTTACAAGATTGTGTGCATAATAAAAGATGAAAAAAAGAAGGGGTTCTATTTTGAAAATGAGAACTCAGTTACAGTATTTATCTCTGTTGGAAACTATAATATGTAAGCAATGTAGAATTTGTAGATAGACATATCTGCAAGTAATTCTCTAAGATACTTGGCTGAAAAGCACATCAAAGAACGGGGAAATAATGAGACAGGCTCCAGCTGTTGGATTCCTACAGCTTTTGATTTGTGCTCTACTAGAAACTCCAGGTTTTGATCCTGTGTTGATTATTTCCATGGTACTGAAGTTGATTTGTGCATTATTTAAAAACAGACAGTAGGCAGCAAACAAGGAAGAGTTTGCAAACTATATCTTAAAAGATGTTTTGTTTCTGGCTCGTCATTTCTTGCCTTCTATTTGGGGAGCTCTGTTGATCGTACATGGCTACCTTGTGGGGGAATGCAGATTAAGAATGGGGAAGGTGCAGAACAGAGCTAATCAGAGGTTTTGAAAATAAGTCAGAATGAGATTGCAACTGAGGTGATCATAGGATTCTGGGACTCCAAGATATATGAATGCCATATGTTCCATGTCGATTTTCAACTTTGTGGAACCATGGGAATGATTATAAGGGTAAGGACCGATGCCCAATTTGAAACAAGAACTATTTTCTCAAGACAGAAATCTTGTAGTTAAAAATCACTAAAAACTAAACCAGCTCTGGACCACCCCTCCCTGACTCATGACTTCAGGGAGTCCTTGCCTAAAAGGCAGCCCGTTTTTTAAAGCTTATTATTACATGTTTTCTTAAAACATGTTTCATTTCTTATTTATGAAATAATAAGAGAATTTGCCAATTCAGTAATATAACTATCTGGAGAACTTTGTCCCCAATTTTTTTGTGTGTGCTCTGATGTTCATAGAGGAACGCAGGTCAAGCAAGGGCCCAGAAGTCTTTATGCTATTTGAGTTCGTGATGAAGTCTTACTACTCCTCGATCTCCTGGAAGCCAAGCGATGCCAAGAAACCATTCTTTAAAGTCGGATGTTTCTTTTGGTTGAGTCCAGAATTATACAAGGCCAGCTGTTGTTTCATGTCACTGATCATGAGAAAAGAAATCCAACTGGCAAATGCACTTCTTTTTCTCATTGTTGGTGAACTTCTCTCATTGTTTCTTCATTTCTTCCTTCTTTGCTTCCTCATCTTGTCACTTTCTATGTGTACAGATACATAAACAAAGCACACATCTGCACGCTCATATATGCACAAAAGCAATAGGAACAGCTGGCTACTGGATCCATGAGAGAAATTATTTAAGGGCTCTTTATAGAAAGGTACTCACAATCGACCAGCTTATTGATTCAGAAAGATATCAATAATCAATACACAGTTCTCAGAGTCTCTTGGGGACCATTGTTTGATATTATATTGACCCAACCTTCTCCTTATCAATAATCCTTTCCTCCCTTCTCATTTGGTCCTTAATCTTAGATTGTCAATACGTAGTACTTGGATGTTTCCTTAATAATATGTAGTGTGAGAATTATAATAAAGGTTTCCATGTTTATGGACACAAGATATGAATGTATTGGGGGTTATAGCTATACTTGGGCTTATAGAAGATACTAAAAATTAAATGACAAGTTTCTTGCATTTGAAAAAGCCTATATAGAGCTAATGCCAGTAAAACAATACAGACTGAATTTTCCAACAAAATTTGAAATCAATTAAGCAAATTCTGGAACATTTTTAAAAAATAAAATAGCATGGGAATTAATGGAAATTATTTGTTACAAGAAGATAGATAAAAATGTAAATTCATATATATTTAAAAGACTTCAAATAATAGGACAGATGAGCTGAGATTGAAACCTATGTGAAGCTGAGAAAAGGAAATAAATTTGAACTTTTTTAAAAAAAGTAGTAGAGAAACTTTTTCTGAATTATTGTCTGTCCTAATAATTACAAGAAATCTGGACAATTAAAAAATAATTTAAGTAATTACATAAGACATAGGTATTTTTAGAGGGAAATGTGTAAATGCAGGGAAGAAAATAAAATGTAAGAAACAACCTCAAAATTAAAACAGAAAATGTATGATTATTTTGATCCATATGTTCCTGGGATATATTTGTGCATATGTTCGTATTTGCAAACTTAGGGAGAAAGTATTGGTCAGGATAGGCTGGTTATGATGCAGTGACAGATCCCTAAATTTTAGGAGTTTTACAGCACAAAGGTTGGTTCCATCATGTACTTAATGTAGGTTAACAAGGGTTCTGCTTCCTATGGTTCCTCAAAGTTCCAGTCTGTTGCAGGTTCCACTATACCATAGGTAAATGATTTGAAACACATGGCCTCCAAGTTTCCTATGATAGAATAAGATAGGAGGCTCATAAAGGATATTTGTAAGAACCAAGCAACTTTTGCCACATGGTCTCAAATTTATTGCAAAATAAATGGACAGATATAGTCTTCCTAAATGCCCATGAGGAGTAAAATGAAGGAAAAAAAAAATTGAGCCGGGTGCGGTGGCTCACACCTGTAATCCCAGCACTTTGGGAAGCCAAGGTGGGGTGGATCACGAGGTCAAGAGATGGAGACCATCCTGGCCAGCGTGGTGAAACCCCGTCTCTACTAAAAATGCAAAATAATTAGCTGGGAATGGTGGTGCGTGCCTGTAGTCCCAGCTACTTGGAAGGTTGTGGCAGGAGGATTGCTTGAACCCGGGAGACGGAGGTTACAGTGAGGCGAGATCATGCCACTGCACTCCAGCCTGATGACAGAGTGAGATTCTGTCTTAAAAAAAAAAAAAAAAAAAAAATTGGAGCGATCTAGACGTACTCTCAGTTTTTAATAAGATTTAAATCATTATGTTTTACAGCTTAGTGTTATTTGAATTAATTTTGATTATCTGTTTCAAATGTGTGCAGAACATTTGATCATGTAAATATTCCATCCTTTACACAATGTATTTCTTATTGTTGGACATTGAAATTCCAGATGATTTTTTACTGTTAAATATAGTGGTAAGGTAGTTGCATAGCATGTGGCTTTTTTGCCAGAAAGATCTGTATTTGAATCTTTGATCCCTTGACCAGCTAAGTGACTGTGGGAAAGTTCCTTAAATGACTTGCATCCAGATTTACTTACCTATGAATCAGAGACAATACTATCTACCTCCTTTACTACCTTGAAGAGTAAATAAGATAATAGGAATTATTTTGTGTACAGCTTGCTACTAAGAGTGTAAGCCCAGAATAAATGACAGCACTGGTAGTATTAATGAGAGTAGTGGTGGTGGTCTGTTTTGTTGCTGCTGTTGTTATTATTATTATTATTATTATATTATTATTATTATTATTTTACCTCATTGTCCTCAGTATGAAAGTCCCTGCTCTTGCAGGGGGCTCCTATATGAACACAAGCGTAGATAGAAGTTGAGGCTGAGAACTTTTCTAGTAATACAACCAGTATGAGGCTTACAGGAAATTTTGCCACAATTTAATCCTGAACAGAAGGACCACCCATATTGCCAGTGCATCCCAAGTAGTTTTTTGGATTAGCTCATATTTGGAAGGAACCTAAGTGATTTTTAAAGTATGCAAAAGTACCATGATTATATATTGTGTTCACACTGTGGTGTTCCTTCATAACTACCCACTGTGTGTGAAGAAAATGTACTACCAGCTGGTGCTTTAAAACAAACAGATAAACCAGCCCTGAATTGCAAAGGTGTATCTGTAAGGATGTTTTTTGTTTTAATAATAAAGACATGGGGCCGGGCGTGGCGGCTCACGCCTATAATCCCAGCACTCTGGGAGGCGGAGGTGGGTGGATCACAAGGTCAGGAGATCCAGACCACTCTGGCTAACATGGTGAAACCCCGTCTCTACGAAAAATACAAAAATTAGCCAGGCGTGGTGATGGGCGCCTGTAGTCCCAGCTACTCGGGAGGCTGAGGCAGGAGAGTGGCCTGAACCCGGGAGGCGGAGCTTGCAGTGAGCGGAGATGGAGCCACTGCACTCCAGCCTGGGCGACAGAGGGAGACTCCGTCTCAAAAATAAATAAATAAATAAATAAATAAATAAATAAATAAATAATAAAGACATGGATTCACTCTATACAATCATCATTGGTAATAGATAAATTATAGAACATAGCACTAAGTAGAATGTGATGCAACCATTTAAAAGAAAATGTTGGCTTGTGGCTCAGGTATACATTTAGAAAGATTTCCACAGTACATTGTATTGTTTTTCATATGTGTCAGGTGTTTTGGGTTCTTCTATTCTTCCTTTATGCCTTCCTTTGCATTAAGTAAATATCTTCTGGGGTGGTTCCTACACATCCTTACCAACACTTGATCTGGTCAGACTTTGTTCATTTTAGCCATTCTGACAGGTGTAGAGTGGTTTCTCATTATATCATAATTTTGCATTTCCCTAATGAAGAATTACATTACGCATATTTTCACATGCCTCTTGGTATTTACCTGTCTTCCTCAGTGAGGTATCGGCTGAAATCTTTTTTCTGTTTTTGTGGTATGCTGTCTGGTTTTAATTATTGAGTTTTGAAAGTTCTTTATGTATTTCTGGATACAAGTAATTTATTAAATATACAATTTGCAAATATCTCCCAGGATGAAATTTGTCTTTGTATTCTCCTGATAGTGCTTTATTATTATTATTATTATTAATAGAGACGGAGTTTTGTTCTTGTTGCCCAGGCTGGAGTGCAATGGTGTGATCTTGGCTCACTGCAACCTCCGCCTCCTGGATTCAAGCGATTCTCCTGCCTCAGCCTTCTGAGTAGCTGGGATTACAGGTGCCCGCCACCACACCCAGCTAATTTTTTGTATTTTTAGTAGAGACGGGGTTTCACCATGTAGGTCAGGCTGGTCTTAAACTCCTGACCTCAGGCGATCCACCCGTCTCGGCCTCCCAACATGCTGGGATTACAGGTGTGAGCCATGGCAACCAGCCTTTATTTTTTATTTTTATTTTTTTAATAATTATTATTATACTTTAAGTTCTTGGATATCACGCCCAATCTTTTTGTTGTTGTTGTTAAATTATTATTATTATACTTTAAGTTCTAGGATACATGTGCAGAATGTGAAGGTTTGTTACATAGGTATACACATGCCATGGTGGTTTGCTGCCGCTAGAAGTGTCTTTTAAGAAAGAGTTTTTGTTTTTGAAGTGTAATTTACTTATGTATCATTTTAAGAATTATACCTTTGCTATCCAAGAGATATTTGACTAATCTGAGGCCACATTTTCTTCTATGTATTTTTGCTAAGACATTATTATAGTTTCATGTTTTACATTTATGTCTATGATCTTTTTTAAGTTAATTTTTTTACATAGTATGAGGCTTGAATTTAAGTTCATTTTTTTACATACAACTTGTTCAAATGATTCAATACTGTTTGTTGAAGACTATCATTTCTCCACTGTATTGTCTTTGTGCTTTTGTCAAAAGGCAGTCCATAGTGTATGGATCTATTTCTGAAAACTCTAGGCTGTTCTATTTGCATATTTGTTTATTTTAGTAATAATGGCACCCTTAGTTATGTAGCTTTGTAATAAGTCTTGAAATCAGGTATCGTTAGCCCTATAATTTTTTTCCTTTTTAAAAGTTATTTTGGTTATTCTAGGTTATATACCTTTCCCTGTAAATTATGTTGATGTCTATGCTGATGATATTTTGTTTTAGGTTGTGTTGAATTTACAGATCAATTTGGGAAGAATTGGCATCTTAATAATAAGTCATTCAAACCATGAACACAGTGCATCATTCCAATTATTCAGCTCTTCTTTCATTCCTTCCAGCAATATGGTTTTAAAATTTTCTGTGTATAGGTCTTTTATATCTCTTTTCAGATTCATTCCTAAGAATGTCTTTTTTTTTGACAGGGGGAACGGAGTCTCGCTCTGTTGCCCAGGCTGGTCATATTTTGATGCTAATGCAAATGGTATTTTTATTTCAGTTTTCAATTGTAGCTTGTATATAGCAATGCAATTAATTTTCGAATATTGATCTTGTATTCTGCAACCTTGCCAAACTCAATAATAAATTCTGTAACTTTTTGTATAATTCATCATGCTTTTAACATAGACAGTTATATCATCTGAAAATAAAGATAATTTTTATTTTTTTTTCTTTCCTGCTTTATTAAAACACTGGCTCAAGTAAAATTATTAAATAGAAGTGCTAAAGGCTGACATTCTTATTTTCTTCCTTAGGCAGGAAACATTCAGTCTTTCATCGTTACTATCATATTAACTATAGGTTCTTCATAGATATGCTTTTCAGGTAGTAGAAATATTCTGCTATTCCTAGTTTGCTAGAGTGGTTATCAGGAATGGAAGTCAGATTTTGTCAAATATTTTCCCTGTATCTACTGAGATGTTCATATGTTTTTACTTCTTTAGTTTGTTAGCATTCTGAATTACATCGATTAACATTTAATGTTACATCACCCTTTTATTCATGGAATAAACTCAATTTAATGACATAATCTTTCTTAAGAGTTTTGGGTTTTATTTTCTGAAGTTTAGATTTTTTAATCTGTATTATTGTGATAAGTCTGTAATTTCTTGTAATGTCTTTGTCTAGTTTGGGTATCAAAATAGTTATGGCCATATAAAATGAATTGTGAAATGTTTTCTCCTTAACAATCTTCTGGAATTTTTGGTATGAAATTTGTTATTTTTTTTTTTTTTTCCTTAAATGTTTTGTAGAATTAACCAGTGAAGCTATCTAAGTCTGGAAGAACAGTTTCGGGTTTTTAAAAAAATGGATATAAGCCTATCAGATTATTTATCTCTTCTTGAATACATTTTGTTACATTGTGTCTTTTAAGAAATTTTTTTCTATTCATTAAAGTTTTTAACTTATTAGTATTTCCTCTGATTATTCTTTTAATATGAGGAATTTGTATTGCTGTCACCTCTTTCATTCCCTATACTGGTACTTTGAGTCTTGTCTCTTTTTATTCTAAGTCTATCCAGAGGTTTATCGGGTTAATTGATTACATAAAATAACTAGCTTTTGGTGTCATTAATTTTCTCTTTTGTTTGCTGTTTTCTATTTTATTGATTTCTGTCTTGATTTTTATGATTTTCTTTTTTTCTGCTTTGGGATTATTTTCCTCTTCTTTTTCTAATTTCTTAGGTAGAATTTGAGGTCACTTATTAAAAACCATACATCTTATTAAATGTGGGCATAGATTGCTATAAATAGGCATCCCCAGCCGAGTGCAGTGGCTCATGCCTGTAATCCCAGCACTTCAGCAGGCCAAGGTAGGTGGGTCTCTTGAGATCAAGAGTTTGAGACCAGCCTGGCCAACATGGTGAAACCCTGTCTCTACTAAAAAAAAATAGAAAAATTAGCCAAACGTGGTGGCAGGTAACTGTAATCCTAGCTACTCCGGTGGCTGAGGCAGGAGAATCGCTTGAACCCGGGATGCGGAAGTTGCAGTGAGCTAAGATCATGCCACTGCACTCCAGCCAGGGCAACAGAGTGAGACTTTGCCTCAAAACAACAACAACAACAACAACAAATTGTTACCCTCAAATTCTTTAATATGGTTTCTTTTCATTATTATTCAGTTCAAAATACTTTATAATTTCCCTTTTTATATATGCTTTGACCCATAGATTATTTTAAAGTGTGTTATTTGGTTCCCTAATACTTTAATATTATCTGAAATATTTTTGTTATCTTTACTTAGTTTATGTTAGAATGTTATTTATGTGATTCGAATACTTTTAAATATACTGAGACTTACGTTTATGGTCCAGAGTATAGTCTATTTTGGCAAATGTTCCATGTACACTTGGAAAAAATGTGTATCTCCTGTTTTTGTGTGGAGTGTTCCATAAATGTCATGTAAGTTCCTAGTGGTTTTCAATTATTTATATCCTTACTGATTTTTTCTCTATTCATTCTATCAATTATTGAGAGAACAGTATTGAAATCCTTGACTTAAGTTTGGAATTGTTTATTTGTCCTTGCTATTCTATGCATTTCTGTTTCACTTATTTTGAAATTATGTTATTAGGTGCATAGAAATGCATAATAATTATGCCTTGATGAATGGCACTCTGCCATTATCAGGAAAAAAAAATCATATTTATTACTGGTAATATTCTTTGCTCTGAAGTATAATTTGTCTGATATTTAACAGCCACTTCAGCTTTCTTTTGAAAGTGTTATCGTTGTACATAGATACCACTGTTTTATATCTTAATCTTTTAATGGCTGTATCTTTATATTTGAAGAGACAATATTAAATATTAGTGTGATTATTGAAATGGTTAGGTTTAAGTTTGACATCAACGAACTCACTATTTGTACCACCTTTTCTTTGTTCTTTGAATTTTTTTTTTTTACTGTCAACTATTGGATTAGTAGATTTTATAACTTGAATTTGTCTTCTTTGTTAGCCTATTTGCTAAAACTCTGTTTTGTTATTTTTGCAGTTGCTTCAGGATACATAGTTGACATCTTAACTTATTACAGTCTATCAATATCATTTACTTTCTGCCTAAAATACTGCCTTTAATATATTTTAGTGTGTATCAATTAATGAATTGTTTTAGCTTTTGTGTTCTGGAAATGTCGTTTCACCTGTTTTTGAATGATAGTTTCGCTGGACGTAGAATTCTAGATTATAAGGATTCTTTTCTTTTGCAGTAGTTTAAAAATGTTGCTCAACTCTTTTCTTGGATGTATTTCTTTCT
Organism: Chlorocebus sabaeus; assembly: GCF_047675955.1. NCBI lineage: Eukaryota > Metazoa > Chordata > Mammalia > Primates > Cercopithecidae > Chlorocebus > Chlorocebus sabaeus. The sequence goes on along the minus strand of NC_132926.1, from coordinate 16,216,870 downwards.
AACAAGAAATCTTCTGTCCTCTTTACCTTTGTTCCTCTGTAAATAAGATTATCTTTTAAGATTTTTAAAAAATTACTGGGTCTTAGCAATTTGATTATGATATGCCTTAGTATAGTTTTAGAATTTTTTCTGGCCCTGTGTGGTGGTTCATGCCTGTAATCCTAGCACTTTGGGAGGCCAAGGTGGGAGGATTGCTTGACCCTAGGATCTCAAGATCAGCCTGGGCAACATAGAAAGGCCTTTTCTCTACCAAAAAATAAAAGTAAAAATGAAAATGTTTTCTGGTGCTTGGGGATTTATTTTGCCTCTTGGATCTGGATATTAGAGTTTTCATCAAATTTGGAAAAAAATTCAGGTCATTATGTTTCATTTATTTTTTCTCTTTCATGCCCTTTTACCTGTATTAGGCCACTTGCAGTTGTCTCACAGAATGCTGATATTCTTTTTCTTTCTGGAAAAATTCTCTCTCCTCTCTCTGCTTCAAGTTCTTCTGCATTTCCTTTGAAATGTATAATCTGTTGTTAAACCCATCCAATGTAATTTTTATCTTACACACTGTAGTTTTCACCTCTGGGATTTAAGTTGGTATATATAATATATAATATATATGTGTGTGTTGGTGTGTGTGTATATATAATATATGTGTGTATATATATTTGTGTACATACACATACACACATCTCAAAATAATAAGAGCTATCTATGACAAATCCACAGCCAACATCATAGTGAATGGGGAAAAGTTGAAAGCATTCCCTGCGAAAAGTAGAAAAAGACAAGGATTTCCACTCCCACCACTTTATTCAATATTGTACTAGAAGTCCTAGCCAGAGCAATTAAGCATGAGAAAGAAATAAAAGGTATCCAAATTGGAGAAAAAGAAGTCAAGTACTCTTTCTTCACTAATGACATTACTGTGTACCTAGAAAACCCTAAAGACTCCTCCAAAAGATGCCTAGACTTGATTAACAACTTCAGCAAAATTTCAGGATTAAAAAATCAGCAGATAACAATCAGTAACATTTCCATACACCAATAGCATTCAAGCTGAGAATCAAAGCTTGTCATTATATACATTTCTAAAAATTTAAATTATCAGATAAGTGTAAAATATTTTTATATTGTTTTAACTTTAATTTCTCTAGTTACTGGTAAGGTCAAACATTTTCATCTGATAGCCATTTATATTTGTTTTGCAATGAGTTACCTCTTTATAACTTTTGCCAGTTTTCACTTTCCTATTTGTTGGTGTGTGTGTGTGTGTGCGCGCGCATGTTGTAGATGTTTACAAGCTTTTGTAATTAACCAAATGTACAATTTTTGAGGGGAAAATATCTGAAGATTATGTATACTTTTATTTTTATTTTTATTTTTTTGAGATAGAGTTTTGCTCTTGTTGCCCAGGCTGGACTGCAATGGTGTGATCTTGGCTCACTGCAACCTCTACCTCCCAGATTCAAGTGATTCTTCTGTCTCAGCCTCCCAAGTAGCTTGGCTTACAGGCGCCTGCTACCATGCCTGGCTAATTTTTTGTATTTAGTAGAAAAGGGGTTTCACCATGTTAATCAGGCTACTCTCAAACTCCTGACCTCAGGTAATCCACCTGTCTCAGCCTCCCAAAGTGATGGGATTACAGGTGTGTGCCATCACACCCTGCCAATTATATATACTTTTAATCAGTCCGGTCCCCTTATTCCCCGCATCTTCACCTGAAGCACTCTAACCATCACATCACCTAGACCAAGTCCAGAGAACTGACCCTTGCCTGGTTTCAGCCACACATATACTTTGGGCAATATATTATTTTATGATTATATTTATCATTCATGTTAAACTTTAATAACATGCTTATTCTGGGCCTTTCTGCACATACAACTTGAGTGGAAATTAGATACTGTGGTTAATCTAGTCACTTAGAGTAGTATAAGGGTTGTTCTAGACACTTAGTCTGGATTTGAAACTTGATAAGTAAGGCAAGCTCCAGAAGCCTAATTCAATTATGTATTTTTCATTTACAAATGGTAGAAGTATGACTGTAGTCCAGTGTATACAACTTGAATGGAATTACACGGAAATTTGTTGCCTGAGACTGAGCTTCTAAGGATGTAGGTGAGACTGAGTCAATTTACCAAGGGAGAAATACAAATCTTCCATTTTAATTTAATTATAACTATCAAACATGAATTTATATAGTATCATCTTCAGCAAAATTGAGACAAATGTCACCATACCAGTGAAAACCCCTAACCAATCAAGCCTAGGTGGTTACATGTGTATAAAATAATTTTGTTTGAATTGACAAGGTATATAATACACGTTTTTTTTCAGTTACCATCATTTTCATCCTCAATCCTAATTTTTTTTGTTTTTTTCGCATTTTTAGTAGAGACGGGGTTTCACTGTGTTAACCAGGATGGTCTCAATCTCCTGACCTCGTGATCTGCCTGCCTCGGCCTCCCAAAGTGCTGGGATTACAGGCGTGAGCCACTGCACCCGGCCAGTTCGGGAATTTTATAAAGCAGTGCTTTGCTTGCAAGTCTGTCTCTCCTACCAGGCCTCATGCTTGTTGAAGTCAGGCCTGACTTGTTTATCTTTGTTCTTCCAGGCTGTAGCAGAGTGTCTGACAGAGTATGCTCTCAATAAATGTTATTGAAATAATGAAATCTGATGAGCAGCATGCCCTTCTATCAGACTCTTCCAGAGCAGCAGGCAAAACTTCTATATCTCTTTTAGGGCTCCTCAGAATGTTTCTACCTGCAGTGAGTACTCTGGGAATGTTAATTGATGATGTGACTGCAGTTAATAACGTATCTTTTCACTCATAGTCATAAATGTGGATGGTTGCATTAGTCAACTATTGTTGCACAATAAACAGTCCTAATGCTGGCTGAAAGCAACCGTTTATTCTCTCTCACATGTGTGTGAGTAGGCACAGAACTGGCTTTCCAGTCTGCCATGGATGTCAGGATGTGAGATGGGTCCAAATATGCTTCTGTGTCCATCATCTTCCTTGGTACAAAATCGTAACAGGACAGCTTCTTTTTACAAAGGTGGCAGAGGTGTGAGAGGACAAGCCCATCTATGCAAGCACAATTTCAAGTCTTCTTGACTAAAGCAAGTCACATGACTGAGATCAAAGGGTCTACTGGGTCTGCAGTGAGAGGAAGTACAAAGGTCTGTGGAGAAGCATGTAGATTCCTGCAGTGGTAAATAATGGAGTCAATAATTCAATCTACCACATTTGTACTGACCAAGCAAGTGATTGAGAAAAACATCTAGAAACACCAACAGCAAAATTTTGATTACATTCTTAAAGTAATGTGGTAGAAGTTGGAAGCATGATCCAAGCCAATTTTTATTTAATCACAGTCTTCTGCCACTCTTCCAACAAATGGTGTATAATGAGTATTACAGTCATTTCAACAGTAATCAACTATGGTATCCCAAACAGAAGATTATAACTTCAGCTGGAAATTGCGCAGTAGGACAGTCGAAGGCTTAAAAACAAACAACAGGCAAAAAATCTCATTTAGTCTCAAGTGATACTTTGCAATAAAGAGAGAGGGTAGGGGCAGGGAAATTAAGAAATGAGCAACATGGGCAGAATTGTGTCCCAACAGAAGACTGGACATGTCATTAAAAGAAGCACCAGAGAGAATTTGAATATCAGACAATAATACATGAGGTAAATGTGATTGGCACTGACCAGTTAACGCTGAAAAATGCATATGATAAAATGAGAAGGTAGGAAATCTGGGAAATTAAAACAGACAAGATAAAGGTTTCCTTTTGTTCCACACTAGGAGAGTGATATCTTGCATGCTTTTCGTTAAGCTTCTTAAGCCTGTAGCATGAGTGATTAAAACAATGTAGGAGTCCGGGTGTGGTGGCTCACGCCTGTAATCCCAGCACTTCGGGAGGCCGAGGCAGGCGGATCACGAGGTCAGGAGATCGAGACCATCCTGATTAACACAGTGAAACCCCATTCTACTGGAAAACACACACAAAAAAATTAGCCAGGCGTGGTGGCGGGCGCCTGTAGTCCCAGCTACTTGGGAGACTGAGGCAGGAGAATGGCGTGAACCCAGGAGGCGGAGCTTGCAGTGAGCTGAGATTGCGCCACTGTACTCCAGCCTGGGCAACAGAGTGAGACTCTGTCTCAAAAAAAAAAAAAAAAAAAAAAAAAAAAACCTTGTAGGAGTAATTACTCGAATATTTGAATATTTCAGTCTTTGAGAATCTGAAATAGGCTGTTTACCTACAGGTTCTGAATTCCTTTGCAGGTATGCAGTTGAGTATGTCTCATCCTCTCTTGACGCTGTCCAAGATCCTCTGAAGGCCATGTCAATTGCTAGGTCTAAATGAGGATCAGAGAGCAAAGCTGAGGCATAAACTCATACATAAACAGAACACAGGGTATTCTACTTAAAGACACGAATAATAAGGAAAAATGTCTTATGAAGTAGCAATCCTTCTGCAATTGCTGAACATTTCCCTGCAACTTTTCTGTGTTTTTCAAGCAATTTCCTTTATTTTCCCTCACATGAAATGACACAGACCTGCAATTTCTCACTCCTTTCATTCAAATTGTGTGTCATTTTCCAGGGGCTCAGACACTTACTGTTTTATATCTGTACAAATGTGTGTGTGCATATATATGCCCACATGGGGGAAAAAATAGGAACATGGTCTTGACAAAATATGCTTTCTACTGTCTTTAACAAAAGAGACAATAGGTAGGTCTAAAAAAATACATTTTGAAAGTGTAAGTATAAAAAGAATACAACAATTGTTTTGCAAGAGAAAGTGTTCCTCAGTTTCCCCCCCCCCTTTTCCAAAGGTAAAATAGAATGAAACTGATCAAAAGTAATGACTGTGAATAGGACCACAGTCTCAAGTCATTCTTTCTACTTCTTAGGCCAAGAATGTATTAGAATTGCCATGGCATTCCCAGCAGAAAGCCAGATGCATGTCTAACTACTAGAAATATAGGATTAGAGTAAAAAAATAAAAATAAAATAAGTAAATAAATAAATAAATAAATAAATAAACTGTGGTACTTTCCTAAAAAAATCTGCTATGATTGTAGAAACCCATGAAAGAAGAATGAATCCTGTGACTTGACTTGCTTTTCCAATACTATGTATATGCAATTCACACATTTCCTTTTTCTACTTATTTTTGCCTATATCAACCATGGCAATTTCAACATGTAGGTGTGTACCGAGATCTTGTAGACTGACTCAGGAGCTTCTAAACTCAACTGCAGTTTACTACATCCTGTTTAAATCGTTCATGTATTACAGAAGGGAAACTTTGACCTTGGTCTAATGAAAGGCATCTTGTCCTCCTTATCATACTTTCCTCTGTTTATCCATTCATTCATTCATTTGTTCACTCATTCATTCACATCTCTGCTTATTTAGTAAACATTTTGCAGGCCAAGTGCTCAGATCGATCCCAGGGAGTAGAAGATGAAGTAGATACGGGCATGCCTGTTGAGAGAGTCACAGTCTAAAGTAGCAGTTAGCCAGATAAAGTTACAAAATGATGAGAAAAAACATCAAAACAGAGGTATGCACAGAGTGCTGTGGAAGGAGAAAGCAAGCAATTAGTTCTGCCTACAGTAGCCCAGAAAGGCTCCATAGAAAAGGTGTCACTTTTGATAGATTTTGAAGGATAAGCAGAAATCTGCCAAGTACAGATAAAAATGGTGGATGGGCTGAGGGCAGAGAGCCTTTGCATGTGCACTGAGGCCCCCCACCATGATGCCCACCGATAGGTGACTTATAGCCCCGATAGGATTTAAAACACTGCTATACGGAGTTACTGTTTTCATTCAGAAACTGTGTCCCCCTTGCCGTGTCCTAAATAAGATTATCGAATATGTCAAGTAGCATAAAACCAGAATTTTTAAAAATTTATTTTTCTTATGCTAGTAAAGAGACACTTTTTAAAAATATGACCATTTTTATCTTGATGTGGGTCAGTTTATAATTATCTGGAAATTGTTATAATTGATACAAGCAATGGCATTCTGAAGCCTGTGTAAGTAGATAGTATTTGCAAATTTGCCAGTTTGGCTTTGAACTGAATCCTGTGTTACTGAGTAACTTGGTGGGGGGGAATGGTAGAAAAGAGAAACTTACTTTTGTTATTAAGCAAGGCATTTATTTTGAGATAAATATCATCAGAAGCTAAGCATTCTTTTTTTTTTCTTTTAAAAATTTGTATAAATATATGGGGTATAAGTGTAGTTTGTTTTTGTTTTTTTTATGATTGAGATGGGATGTCACTATGTTGCCCAGGCAAGTCTGCAACTCCTGGGCTCAAGGTTGCCTCCTGCCTCCCGCCTCCCGCCTCCCAAAGTGCTGGAATTACAGGCGTGAGCCATCACACCTGGCCTTCAAGTATGATTTTGTTGCATGCATAGGTTGCATAGTGGTGAAGTTAGAGCTTTTAATGCATCCATCACACAAATAACGTACATTGTGCCCATTAAGCAATTTCTTATCATCGCCCCCCTCCCATTCCCTACCCTTCTGAGTTTCCAGTGTCTATCATTCCACACTCTATGTCCATGTGTACACAGTATTTAGCTCCAATTTATAAGTGAGAACAAGGCCAGGATGATGACCTATGCCTGTAATCCCAGTAATTTGGGAGGCTGTAGGGGAGGATCCCTCGAATCCAGGAGTTCAAGGCTGCAGTGATCCATGACTGAACCACTGCACTCCAGCCTGGGCAACAGAGTGAGACATCGACTCCAAAAAATAAAAATAAATGAATAAAAATTAAATAATGAGAACATGTAGTAATTGTCTTTTCTTTGAGGACATGAGTATCTTTTAGGACTTGAGTTTTCAACTGTAGCGGGGGATTATTTTAAAATTATCCATATTCCCTATTTGCCATATTCTGTTAAGCTTTCATTAAAAATAATAGAAATAGAGAATTATAACCGTAATTATTTTATATCATTTTGATCAAAGCCCTCAAAAGGGATGAGAGTCATCTGTAAGCCTCTGTGTACCTTCTGGCAATTGCCATCTTCTGTGGCATAAGCACACAGTTATTATACGGTACTTTTTTTTTTTTTTTTTTTTTTTTTTTTTTTGAGACAAAGTATCACTCTGTCACCAGGCTGGAGTGCAGTGGCATGATCTTGGCTCACTGCAACCTCCACCTCCTGGGTTCAAGCCATTCTCCTGCCTCAGCCTCCCAAGTAGCTGGGACTACAGGCATGCACCACCATGCCCAGCTAATTTTTGTATTTTAAGTAGAGATGGGGTTTCACCATGTTGGTCAGGATGGTCTCGATCTGTTGACCTCATGATCTGCCCTCCTTGGCCTCCTAAAGTGCTGGGATTATAGGCGTGAGCCACCGCACCCGGCCTATACAGTGCTTTTTTAAAAGGCAGGAAAAAAAGTAACCCTAGATTTTATTGTGCCATTTTTACTAGTTAATTTTGCCTTCCTGATCAAATACTATCTCCTTACCCATTCTCTGAATAAGTACCTCTTTCTTCCCTTGTCTTATCTTCTTATATCATCTATATTGTATTTATACAGTATTTGTGTTTTTTCTGCCATTTTGATATACAACATTTTGTTTGTCCAGACCTTGTGAGACCCCTTTTCTAACCAGACTTCCAGTCCTGGCCTTACCTGGCCAACTCTTGTCCCTTTGACACTTGGGCCCAACGGGTGAATTTAAAAGCACTTCAAATTCAAATTTCCTCCATTTTTTTTTTTGAGTCATTATTGGTATCTTACTATGCAATAACATGTGTGATTCTACTATTTATCAGCAGTATGACTCTGTTAAAGACTATCACGGCAGAAGCCCATCTTGGAAGTCTACCATTTCTACCTTGCCATCTAATCAACCCCTTCCTACCACAACACTTACCTTTACCCACAGAGATATTACTTTCCTTATGTGGACCTCAAAACCACAGCCAAAGTTTACAGCTTGACAGCCTTCTGACCAAATTTAGCCTACAAGTCTCTCAGCCCCAATCTCCTTCTCTTTCTCTCTCTCCAATTTTATTTTATTTTTTGCACACACGCTATTTTTTGAACTACAGTGTTAGTTCATAATTAAAAATTAAGAGATTACACATACACACAAATTCAGGTTTCTATTTTTACTCGAAATGTTTTTTTTTTTTCTAGAAGGGCTTTGTTGTTTCAAGTTTGCTGTGGTTCCCACTACACACTTCTGTCTCCCAACACCTAGTTGTCATGTCTCAACTCACTTAGGCTGTTGTGTTCTCGTATGCCTGACCATTTTCATTCACTGATGTTGCCAACTTAACACCTACAGTTATTTGTGACCCCTGGCATAGATTTATCTACAGAAAAGGAAAACACACTTCATTTTTAGAAAACAGAAGCCAAATCATTGAGTAAATTTCCCCAGCTCTCACAACAAATGCCTAGTCTTTTAATTCAGTCTAGTATATTTTTTATACCAATGTTTCTCAAATGTGCATCTGAATCACCTGGAAGTCTTAATAAAGAGACTGTGTAGCCCCATCTTAGAGTCTCCAATTTATGACTAGGGACAGAGAATGTGCATTTCTAGCAAGTTTTCAGTTGATACTGGTTGCCGGGGTGACATGCTTTGAGAACCGTGTGCTATGCCATTATGCGAATTCCTTTCAGTTTACTTTTAAGATGAGATTGAGTATTTACTCTGCCTTCCAAATGATTGCAAACTTCAAATAATGTTACAAAATAAATATAAAGTGTGTCTCCTTCTTTGGAACATAAGCCCCATAAAAGCTGGAACATGGCTGTCTTCTTCATTTTAATATTTCCAGTTTCTGATACATAGGAATTACTATATATATATGAGATATCTCCACCACGCCTGGCTAATTTTTATATTTTTAGTTAGGGACAGGGTTTCACCATGTTGGTCAGGCTGATCTAACTCCTGACCTCATGATCCACCCGTTTTGGCCTCCCAAAGTGCTGGGATTACAGGCGTGAGCCACCGCGCCCAGCCACTTTTTAATTTTTTAAAACAAATTCGTGAATAAAAGGTAAAATGCAGGGCTTGGCAAAATTTAATAAAAATAGAGGACTGAAGTAGAGATCTGGTCCCTAACAATCAATTTCAATTTAAGAAAAATAATTCCTAAGGAATGTCTATGCTTCTCTGATTTATTTGGTAACTTAGTTATGCTTGTGTTAAGAATGCAAAAGGAAGCAGTGTATCACTCGCTGGTGGTGCTCATTGTAACAGATCCTCCTCTGGGTAGAAAGAGTTTCCACATACGCATTCAAAGGAGTGTAATCACTATCCAGAGACCGAATCCTCTGCCCTGACAGTTGGAAAATGACTGTGTGTGCTGACAGCCCCACAGGATGGGAAATGCAATAGCTCTGCTACTACTGTGTAATGTTGCTAAGCTTAATTGACTGCACCCATAAATAGTGGGAGAAAGTGAGAGTGGGTAATCCATACTACTCTTAAATTATGTGGGATCAACCTTCAGGCCTCCCAGAGAATCTCTGTAGTATAAACCATCGATTGTTCAGATTCTAGTTGTTCAGATTCTAGGTTTCCTTGTTGTCTGTGCCAACCCCAGCTCAATTTTATTCACTTGCTTTTTTTGTTTTTTTCTTCATGTTCCTGTTTTCACATGCTTTCCTTTCCTTTTATTTTCCTTTATAGCTTTATACAGAGCCACTCTTATTCCTCCATCCTCACCTCTTTTCCTTACTATATACTCCAATCAGCATTCAAACATTAATATTCACTGCTCTTACCTTTTCATCCTTTTCCAGATATTCCACTATCTACTGTAATTCACCCTGAGACTTTTCAAAAGAGTTGTCTATACACATTGTCACTCCCTTGCTGTCCCGTTACTCTACCACTGACATCTTATTTCTATACCCACAACTCTATGAAAGCTTTGGTGAAGGACACCAATGACCACCATGTGGAAAATTTAAGAACTTTACTCTTACTTGACTTTTTACTTGACTTCTCACCACATTTCACACAGTTGACCATGCCTCCTTCTTGAAAATTCTCTTGTCTTGGCTTCTATAATATGACTACAATTGCCTGGCGTTATCTTTTTGTCTCTAACCACAGTTTCTCAGTCTTCTTCACTATGCTTTCTGCTACACTCTTAAATATCAGGGTTCTTCTCTTCTCTTTCTACAATCTTTCTCTAAGTGATCTTCTACACCCACGACTTAGGGTAATATTTACCCTTTACTATCACTCATCCATACCTCTCTTTTGAGAGATAAGCTAATGGATCCACTGCCTCTATTTGAATGTCTCTCAGTTATCTCAAACTTAAGTTGTTCCAAATCTTATCCTTGAATTCCCACCTCCTCACTCTACCAACAGAAAACATTTTCTCTCTTTCACCTATTAACATCTAATCCACAAATTCATGTCAATGTCTATGTCCAAAGTATCTATCCATCCATCTTCAGCTGTACCATTCACTCACTAGTCTTATCCATGAGTCTCTCTCTGATGTCCTGTTATTGCAACATCCTCTTAACCTATCTCCCCACATAGCTCCTTCTTTGATACTTCTTGACTTCTGCCTCCAATGCTGCCAGTTTTCTTTTATTTTTTAATAAAAAACAAAATTTGTTTTTGCACAAATTTTGTTAAAATTTTGCACAAAATTTGTTAAATCCTTTCCATTTTTGCCCATTAAACCTGGAATGTAATCTGAGAAAAATAAATAAATAACCTCTAAAATTCTTAGTATGATTAACAAACCCTGCTGGATTATCCCATCTTACTCTTGTCATTTTTACTGCCTTTCCCCCACCTCACAGCAATATACCATACTGGCATTTCTTTTTTCTTTCTTTCTTTTATTTATTTATTTTTTTTGAGACGGCATCTCGCTCTGTCGCCCAGGCTGGAGTGCAGTGGCCGGATCTCCGCTCACTGCAGGCTCCGCCTCCCGGGTTCCCGCCATTCTGCTGCCTCAGGCTCCCTAGTAGCTGGGACTACAGGCGCCCGCCACCTCGCCCGGCTAGTTTTTTGTATTTTTTAGTAGAGACGGAGTTTCACCGTGTTAGCCAGGATGGTCTGGATCTCCTGACCTCGTGATCCGCCCGCCTCGGCCTCCCAAAGTGCTGGGATTACAGATGTGAGCCACCGCGCCCGACCGACAACATACACTTTTAGTGACTAATCCACTTGTGCATTAACAGTGTCAACCCGTTCATGAGGTCTCTGCCTTTATGGCCCAATCACTTCTTATGAGGCCTCACCTCCCAACATTTTTGCATTGGGCATTAAGTTTCCAACACATGAGTCTTTGGAGGGCACATTCAAACCGTAGCAGACAATTAATTTAATTAACTGAAATACAGAAATATATCCTCAATAGCAGAATAACATTTTCCATCATTTGATTTGCCTCTCCTTTAAAAAAAAAATGCCTCTGGCTATGTAAACCTAGACCATTTGGAAGAATGGTATCTCCTAAATTACCAAGATACGTATTTTTTCTCAAAATACCCAGGACTAGCTCTCTATACTGATTCATTCAATCATTCATTTATTCATTTGTTTAACTAATCAATTATTGAGATCTTACTGTGTATTATGCATTTTTATTATTTAAATCCCAGATTCCTGACTTACTTGCTGAATTATCTTGACCAATTAATTATTCATTCCTCAGTTCGCTTATCTCCTAAAATGGGTAAAAATAGTAACTAACTTGCAGAGATATTATGAGAAGAAATGAGTTATTGTATGCAAAAGCAGCCAATAACAAACTCAAAATAAGTATTAAGTGGCATTATTTTTAATATCATTAATCACTGCCTTTTTAGACATTGGATTATATAATATTGAAAAAATAAAGTTTTTGCCTTTACACAGCTTATACTGTAGTGCAGGGCAAACTGTGACCCTTTGACCTAGCCTGCTGCCCAATTTTGAAAAGAATGCTTTATTTGAACACAGCTAGCCTATTCCTTTACATTTTATCTATAGCTGCTTTTGTGCTGCAAAGGCAAAATCGAGTAGTTGCTACATAGATGGTACACCCTGAAAAGCAGAAAATACTTACTATTTTTCTCTTTACAGAAAGTTTGCTGACTTCTCTTTTTGTGAAAATAGATCTACTTTCTTTGGGAGATAGCCTAGGTATTGGAAATTCTATTGGAGCCAGGAAGATCTGGGTTAAATCTATGTTTCCTATTAAACTAACTTCTTCTTGCATGGTTTTAGCATATGTCTCTTATCTTTTGTAAACATCAATTTCCTTGATGCCAAAATAGGCTCAATGTCTATCTCAATTTTTTTATATGATTAAAGAATAAAATGTGTATCAAGTGCCTGAAAATTTTGGTGCTATAAAAATGTTTCTCTTTCCTTTTGGAGAATAAACAGTTTCTTTTATATTGATAGTATAAGTATTAATATTTATTACAACTGTACAGCTACATAAAACCAATTTAGACTGAAGTCAAAGTAATCATAGTCTATAATAAAATAAGATTCAGTAGAAAAATAATAGATTTTGATTGAAGTAAGTACAAAGAAAAGATATGAGTTGAACTTCTCCACTTTCCATGCTAGAGTGATTTGCATTTCACCATCATAGTCTTGGTTTAAATTTGTCATAGTTAAGCTATAGGTTTAAACCCTTTATATGCTAATGATTTTATATTTCTAATTAGGTTTCCAAGGTGCTTTTAGTACAAAAATCAACTGAAAATACTGTGTAAGCTAAATTACTTAGAAAGGAGAACAATCTTGCTCTATAAGAAGGAAATAATTTGTTCTGTTTTTTTTTTTAAGGTGCCTCTTTAATAATAGCTTAAAACAATAAATCTATGAAGGTTTGTTTTTTCACAGTAGTTAACCAGTCAGTAATGTTGCCGACAAAATTCCAATTTAAAAAATGACCTTTTAAAGATGCCATATAAAATTAAATTTTAATGAGTGATAATAAATGGTGATACTTTTCACAGGAGGAAACACAAAGCTTGCCTGGAGCCCTTGCTACATGCCATCCACTTTAACGCTCTATTATTGTGCCTTCCCTTTCATTATTTTCAAGGGAAGATGATGGGAATGCAGCACCTTTGAAGAACCCAAAACAGTTTTAATATTGTGCTTACTAAAGGCGATCTTCATCGCTGGATAATTAGGCAGATGGACCTCCATTGCTTTAGTGATGATTCTTTTGTAGAATGCTGCTCCATCCCTCCACAATGACAGTATAAGATATTTAAGCATTCCTTTGATTATGTGGCTGATTGAAAAATAAATCACCATGATTGGGCTCCAAAAAAAAAAAAAAATGTTTGCACCAGATGGAAACTCTGCTACAGTTCTATGGCAAGAGCAGAAAGGTCTTCGCACTGGTCAGCTTTCAGGTGGAAAACATTTGACAAACAGTCAAATTAATTCTAGGGGGGAAAGAAAGCATAAGAAGAAAGGGTAAAAAAAATTGTGATGTGCCATTACACCTGCCCATGGCTCGTTGACTTTCTTATCAAAATAGGAATGGTCACCAGTGCTTCTTAGACCAATATTACTTGTCTTTTACTGATCCTCCGGGTCACTCAAGTTCATTAATCCCATTCACTAAATGAGAACAATTTATCATAAAGTGCAATAATCATGACAAACCTAATTATTAATTTATTGTTTTCAAGTTTAAATTTCAAAAAATCGTGAAGCTTCTTCTTTTTATGATGACTCTTACTCTACCCTTTTTGCCCTGAGGATCCTATTAGCGGAGAGCTGAGCAATTCGGTTTCATCAGAAATAAATTATGCCTCCTTTTTAAAAATATAAACACTAAAGGACTATAAAGATTAGAAATTTATTTGAACCTCCATCTCTTGATGTTTTCTTCCTCAGCGTATAGAGCTTTTGGTGTTAACGTAAAACATCATATTCTTCTAAAAGTTTGGAGTCAAGTCTCCTTAAAGGAATGCCAGCCAGAATTGGGAGGGACGCACACAATGAAATGTGCTACCTTCGGGAGTGAGGTGTGGAGGGGATGTCTGGTGCCTCAGAAGCTATTCCCAAGATGAACTATTTGTATAACAGGAAGTGGGGAGGTGACTCTGCTAGTCACCCAAATGCTAATCATTCCAAAATGATTAGAAAACCGCAATTCTCAAGAAACAGAGGGTGAATTTTTACTTCTCTTGCCAAGGGTCTGGACATAGAAGACACCTTTAATTAGTAAGGACTGTTGGTACCACTCTGGTAACAAGCTGCTATAAATGAAAATTCTGATTGCCTCCAAATCAAGTATTTCATATAAATGCATTTTTGTCTCAAGTACAGTTTTTGGTGCAGCTTTCATTATTTTTCTTGGTCAACATATGATAGAAGGAAGTGGTGGTGCCAACTTGCTATTTCACTGCTGGGTTATCGCCTGTTTTGCCCAATGGCTATAGAGCCAGTGTGTTTTGGCCAGCCCTAACTTGTTATTCTAATAGCAGGGAGGCCCCACGAGGGTGCTCAACTTTGACTTCAATAAAATTGCAATTAGAAAACAAGGTAACTCTCCAGTGTCAACAAACCTCAATCTTTACTTATTTTTCAGAATTCTATCAAAATGCACTGGATATTAAACCATTCTCTTTCGATTTCTGACTTTTTAAAAGTATTCCAAATACACAGAATCCATTTCTCGGACACACAGGCTTAGATGCATAAATTAACTCTTTGGGATCTGAGAATTTAATTCCACTATTTCTCTGTTATACCCACCCTCTCCTCTCCCTCCTATCCCTAGATGAGCATATATGCCTAACTTGCGAAGTTCCCAGTGTCCATTTTGCTTGCTACGTATTGAATTTGGCTGCCTGATTGTTTCTCCTAAATTAATGTAGATATATTTAGGGATGAGACAATTAAAGAAATAAGAGTAAATGGGAGAGGGGGTTGACATAAGTAAATAACAGGAATGGGAACATTGGTTCATGTGTTCTTTTTTCCAATGTATTTAAAGAAATTTTTTTTAAATTCCAAAATGCAATATAGATCCAAATACTGTATTTAACTCAAAATCTAAAGACAGATGGATTCTGAAGAAAAAGGGAGCAGTCTAGGTTTCCTGAACAGATGTGTCCTGATCTACTTTGGTCTACAACTGGTAAAGTGGATGGTTAATGATAGAAAACATTAAAACAATTTTCAACAACTCATCAAAGATTTTTTTTTAAAAAAGCGAAGCTGCCATTCAGCAGCTAATTTGAATTATATTCTGGATTAAGTTATATAACTGGTAGGTACATGAACAATGAATACTTCTTGCTTTTTCTTTCTTTAGAAATGATGAGTGAATGAAGGCAGGAGTTACTGGAAGGAAGGTAGGGGTAAGTCGTATCATATTTATTTCTTACTTTTGAAGCATGTGGAATACATGGTACAAAACTTGTCTAGGAACTCTCGGGGGGCTTGTGTCACAGGTAAATTAGACAAATTTAGTTTTTCGGGGCAAAATGAAGTGTTTGCTTTAGCTGCGTTGTACAGAAATAGACCACCTGACATGTTGAGAGCCATGTTTTCTGCTTGTCAACTACCATACTGTTCAATATTGTTTAAGTAGCTCATGGCCCAAGTGGCAAGAGAAACTCTGGATGAATTTCTGTTTCAGAATTGTGAGTTTCACCTCTCTATGTAATCAGTGTTCTTATCATTTAAATCCAGTATTGCAAAGGTAGTGCTTAAAATTAAGCAGTATCAAGCTAGGCATCTGAATGTGACCCATATTTAAGTTCAGGCGCAAAAGGTCATAGAGTAGAGCTAATTCTACTGTAGTTGTGTTTTTGCATTTTAGCATCATTTTGTTATTGCTTTTCTGTGAAGTTTAAATGTATTTGACTTTCTGGAAAAAATGAAACACTTGTTATACTATAACCAATCATGTAATATTTAAAAATACATAGTATTCTGATGGATGATTTTGAAGTTATATAGCACAGTTTACTTCTGAAAGTGTAATAGGCATTCAGATTCATTTTCTAATTGGGTCAAAGAGTTTTGAGAAATTTCCTGAAGTCCCTCAAATATAAATAAATAACAAAGTCAGAACACATAATGTTTTCATGTGTAATAAATAAAACCAGTAACTCCTTTAAAAGGAAACAGAGAAAGAATAAAGGAAGGAATGCAAGAAGAAAGGGGAAAAAGGAGGAAGGAGGGAGGGAGAAAGGTGGAAGGAAGAAGTGAAGGCAGGCAGGCAGGCAGGCAGGAAGGAAGGAAAAAGTGTGCTTGTACTATAGCCTTATTGTTACTACTTGTGTAGAAAATTTACGTTTGTGAAATGCCTTAGTCTATTCAGGCTGCTATAACAAAAATACCACAGACTAGGTGGCTTTAACAACACACATTTATTTTTCTTTTAAAAAATTTTATTATTATTATTATTATTATTATACTTTAAGTTCTGGGATACATGTGCAGAATGTGAAGGTTTGTTACCTAGGTATACATGTGCCATGGTGGTTTGCTGCAGTCACCAATCTGTCATCTACATTAGGTATTTCTCCTAATATTTTCTCTCCCCTAGCCTTCCAACCCCCAATAGGTCCCGGTGTGTTATGTTCCCCTCCCTGTGTCCATGTGTTCTCATTGTTCAGCTCCCACTTATGAGCGAGAACATGCAGTGTTTGGTTTTCTGTTCCTGTGTTAGCTTGCTGAGAATGATGGCTTCCAGCTTCATCCGTGTCCCTGCAAAGGACACGAACTCATCCTTTTTTATGGCTGCATAGTATCCCATGGTGTATATGTGCCACATTTTCTTTATCCAGACTATAATTGATGGGTATTTGGGTTGGTCCCCAGTCTTTGCTATTGTGGATAGTGCTGTAATAAACATATGTGTGCATGTATCTTTATAGTAGAATGATTTATAATCCTTTGGGTATATACCTAGTAATGGAATTGCTGGGTCAAATGGTGTTTCTGGTTCTAGATCCTTGAGGAATCACCATACTGTCTTCCACAATGGTTGAACTAATTTACACTCCCACCAACAGTGTAAAAGTGTTCCTATTTCTCCACAGCCTTGCCAGCATCTGTTGTTTTCGGATTTTTTAATGATTGCCACTCTAACTGGTGTGACATGGTATCTCATTATGGTTTTGATTTGCTTTTCTCTAATGACCAGCGATGATGAGCTTTTTTCATATGTTTTTTGGCCACATAAATGCCTTCTTTTGAGAAGTGTCTGTTCATATCCTTTGCCAACTTTTTGATGGGGTTGTTTTTTTCTTGTAAATTTGTTTAAGTTTCTTGTAGATTCTGGATATTAGCCGTTCGTCAGATGGATAGATTGCAAAAACTTTTTCCCATTCTGTATGTTGCCTGTTCATTCGGATGATAGTTTCCTTTGCTGTGCAGAAGCTCTTTAGTTTAATTAGATCCCATTTGTCAATTCTGGCTTTTGTTGCCTTGCTTTTGGTGTTTTAGTCATGAAGTCTTTGCCCATGCCTATGTCCTGAAAGGTATTGCCTTGGTTTTCTTCTAGAGTTTTTATGGCTTTAGGTCTTATGTTTAAGTCTTTAACCCATCTTGAGTTAATTTTTGTATAAGGTATAAGGAAGGGGTATAGTTTCAGCTTTCTGCATATGGGTAGCCAGTTTTCCCAACACGATTTGTTAAATAGGAATTCTTTCCCCATTGCTTGTTTTTGTCAGGTTTGTCAATGGTTACAGTTCTAGAGTCTAGGAAGTTCAAGATCAAGGCACCAACAGATTTGCTGTCTGACAAGGGCCTGCTTCCTTGTTCACAGACAATGATCTTGCTGTGTCCTCATATGGCCAAAGGAACAAGGAGCTATCTGCCCTCTTTTATAAGGGTACTATTTCCCTTCAGGAGGGCTCTGTTCTCATGACCAAATCACCTTCCAAGGGCCCATCTTCAAATAACATCACATTTGGCATTAGGTTTTAACAAATAAATTTTTGGAGGATATAAATTCAGCTAAATGTTTAAATTTGAACGAACTTAAAATAGTATTTCTTTATCTTTGATTATCAAAGCCTGATTGACTGTTGCTTGTTCACCCCTCAGTGGAACATTGAAGGTTTAGGGGCAATGGGGTTGCCCAGTGAGCGAGATTGTGAGTCTTCCTTTATCTGCAAACAATTCAGCTCCACGTGAGCTTTTGCATACTCTACTTTTATCTAAAAATTTGTTTCAAGAAATAGAGAACTAATACAGCAATATTTTAACACTTGTTAACTCTAGTTGGTGGGATACATGAGTATCTGTAATACCTATTATTCTGCTTTTCTCTAGTTTTGAAATATATCTTCAATAAAAATTAATGTTTCAAAAATTATTTTTTGAAATGGCTCTACATGTTTAAAAAATTCATTTAACTTTATTGCTGTTTCAGGTCACCCACAAATTAATTGAGAATGAGTGAAATTAACAATGCTACGTCTAGTGGATTAGTTTAATGATGTTGAGGATTTCGAATGGATGTGGGAATGGTGGGAAATTGTCATTGCTATAGCCACACTCTAATACCAAACATACAGAGGGATCTATTGTGCTGGTCCTCCCAAGATTTGTGGTCTATACTTCCTCCAAGATAATAGAATTTTTGGACAGGCAAGTGAGCAGTCAGGAAAGGTCTATATTTTCAACATCCTTTATTTTATTTTTTACAGTAAGTTGTGTAACTGAGTTTAGCTCAGTGGTACGTATTTGTAGTATCAGGAGGTGCCTTCTAGGACCCAACCCTAGGAGATGGCTGCTTCACGCCTTTGCCCTTTTCAGAGAAGAAAAATTCATCTAGCAATGTAGAGGATATTCCACTGTTTCTGACACTCTCAAGTTCCTGAATACGCTTTCTGAAATACGGATGTACTGTCTGGGACTCAGCCTTAGAATACTAAATGAGACCCATTCCTTAAGGAAGGGAAAACTGAACATTTTGGATTTGTGTTATTTGTAAGATGAAAAAGAACTGATTTATGTACTGTTTTAATTGGTTGTACATGAAAGAGTGAAATTTCAGCTAAGATATACAGGAGAGTTTGCAAACTGGTAGATCTCATATCTATCTGGCCCACAGATTTTTTAAATGAAGACGTTTTTATCTAAATATTTAGATTTGGAGCTTCTCTTGGGGAAAAAACAGTAACTGTAACAACACTGAGTGTACACTCTCACATGGCCCACATACTGTGAAACTAAGAAGCAGCAGAGCCATCTAGGAATGGCAGGAGACTTCAGGTTCCCACAGTCTCCATCATCGCTAATGTCTCCTGCTTGCCTCATTTTACTTGTTTACCTTACCCAAACATGTGGGGTTAAGACTTCTGGATGTAGATAGATGCCAGCTAGACCTCTTTCAGATGCAAGCTGCCCCTTGAATTCCAGAAAAAAAAAAAACTGTTATGATCTCAACTGCAATTCCACATTCTATGAAGCATCGATGTTTCCAATGAGACTTCTACAAATCCCTAATGGGATCTAGGTTGGCATGAGATATGTTCCTGCAGCATCTGCTCTTTACCATGTCAACATAGACAGGAAACACCATTCTGTTTCTTAATATTCACTCACTCACTCATACAAGAGTAGTCATCGGTACAGCAGTGTTGATAATAGCACAATTAATAACATATTGGGCCTTGCATCGCAAAAGGCTCATTTTTTTTGTTTTTGTTTTTGTTTTGTTTTGTTTTGTTTGTTTTTTATTAGGCTTTAAAGTTCTCCAAAAGATTTCTTGCTCTCCTGAGGAGTATCTCTGTTGGCGCTCCTGCCATAGAAGTTTTACATTCTTTCCTGTCATCTCTCTCTGCAACTCCTTTCTCTCCTTTGTGTTTTGTCATCTGCCTTCTCCATTTTTAATATACAATCATGCATGCGCACACACAGACATGCACACACACACACGCACACACACACATATGCACACACACACACGCACTTTTTTCTTTGGGCCCCTTTCCCACCTAGACCAGGCCTTTTCCCTCCCTTTTCCCTCCTTACTATCAGCTTCAGAGCTCTCAAAGTCTCACCTTCTATTTATTTCCACCTATTTTTATTATTTTGCGTGCGTGTTTATTTTCTTCAAACAAGATGTGCCAATTCTATAATGAATCCTAGAAGCAGTTTTCTAGATGGCATATGTATTTTTTCTGCTTACCTCATAAAATACAAAGCCTGTGGCCTCCCTTCCCTACACCACCAGTTACATGTATGGATTGTGTATGTGAGTAGCCACCATCACGTGTGATGAAATTTAAAGAAAACTTTGAATTTCTGCTAAAGGGACTCAGAGAGGAAAGCCTAAGTTTATGCAATAAGTCAGACAGGTCATGGAACAGGGTATGCAAGAAGCTATTGGTGGTTCTCTTCTGCCTGCGGTTTTTGTTGAGAGGAAAATCACAGGACATCTGAGAAAGATGTAGAAACTGCACAAATGTTATGTAATAGAGAGTTTGAAACCTGAGGGATTACTAAAGTGAATGCTAGATACAAATATCTTAGCTTATGATGTTGTGAAGATAGAATTTCTTGTTCTGTTTTTGCAACAATGATTCAATTTTCTTAATCTTCTATCTCTCAAAATGTCCATTCTTTCCAGCTAAGGAGGCAGCCTCTATATAGGATGATATTCGTGTGTAACCAAGGAATGTTATATTGAAGAATTTTGGCAAGATCATTTGTCTGATTTAGCTAAAAGCACCTGGGCTCTGTCTTTTTGAAACCTAGCATAATGTGAGGCATGCCAATTTAAACCCATTTCAATCTCCACAGTGTTCTTCTAGGAGCTAAGATAATGAAATATGTTCCATTTGAGTCTCCCTGTACAACGAAACAATCTAGCCAGATAGTAAATTAAATAGTATATTGTAAATTGTGTAACATGGGATGCCAGTATGAGACATGGCCACCACACATCGTTACACTCCATCATTACACTGGAGTAAACACTAAGAGAGTCTGCAACCTCAGTTCAGATACTTTAGGGGATGGAAAGAAGTAGAAGAGTTTCTAAAAGGATATATTTTGGCTGAAATTAATATGTCAAAGCTGAAAATTCACATCCTATTGTCTAAAGACATTTAAGTAATATTTTGCTGGAATATCAGTTTCTGGGTGATTTAATTCAAGGTCTGAATTTAATAACAGTTTTATAAAAAGTATATATAAATACTTTATATAGCATATATAATAGCTGATTATTTATGTGCCCCCACGAATTACCAATATAGAGATCATCCTATTAACCTGCAAATATTCCAGAAAATTTGAGAGGGTAACATGAACAAAACCTTAGGGTTTTGTGGTTTTGTGATGTTCATTATAGCTCAAGTGGATGTTCTCTTTTCCTTTCTTCTCTCCTACCTTTCTTCCCACTTTCTTCTTCATTGCTTTCAAAATTCCATGATTAATGCTTACTCTATCTTAAAAAAAAAAAACACAAGAAAGAACTTGCTGATATGTACTGATATTTTTCTGCTCTTCTAAGATAATTTTTCATCTCCTATGGTCATGTTTGCTTTGCCAGAACAGCTTTTTGCTAGAATGTGGACACCAAGTAGTGTGTTTGGGGTTTTTGTTTTTTTTTTTTTTTGCACGTAGCTGGAATGAATACTTGCTGACATCTATAATCCTGAAATTAGAAATTGTTTCTAAATATTATAATGTCTGATGTTGCTTCTGGCATGAAAGACTTTCAATAGCTTTATGCCCTGTTTTTATTATTTTGTAACAGAATATATATAAATTCAGAGTCTGAAAGGTTTTCTGATAATTGATGTTAGGACTCGATTAGTTCACCTGGATTCATTATCCTACCTTTTAAGTTCCTATTTCCATAGGGATAATTCCCAGGTGCTTTCTTTAAAAAATAAAATAAAATCATTATGCTGGCCACACATTATAACATCTCTTTGCCCAGTTGTATCTATCTGGTTTGATTCCTTTACATTTTCTTTGTGTTATTCCAGAAGTAATTCAATAGACCCTCCCACTTCCATTGTTGACTTCCATATTATTCATGAACTCGTTTTATATACATTGAATAAATATTAGAGTGATAGATTCTAAATTCTAGCCAAACCTTTTTTTAAGCTCTACCTCTGGCATCTAGTAATTTAAAAAATATATATATATAAATAAATATCGAATTCTAAACTAATATTTAATTTTGTTAAATATATTTATTTGCATAAGATTTTTCTTTTCTCCCTAACTCTTTGAATATATAAGAAATAATGACCAAAACTTTACCATAACCAAAACTTGCTTTTGAGGAATTTGGGGAAGAGTAAGAGGAGGAATTTATTGAAATTCTGTCTTACAATTATTGTGCTGATACACTATCAAGAGGCATATATAATTCATATGCTGGAGCCTTGCTAATCCACTATTCTCAAGATGCATACTACAAGACAGAAACGTATTCATAGCAAGCTCCTTCCAGTATCTTGGATAATAGACCCTACAGACATAGTCCAATAGAGACTCTCCTTCTGCTGAATTTTCTATTTAAAAGATTTTGTAATGCTGGAGCTCCAATGTAGTTTGAACATATTTTTCCTATTAATAAAATGTTTCTGCCTTCTCCCAGATAGCTACTAGTCTTTGTTAACTCAAGCTAATACAATAGTTATAGAAAACACATTTTGATATGCTCCACCCAGTTAGAATTCATTAATTAGCAGACAGTTTTAATCCAAAAATGATGATATAAGAAAGAACTTCGGCCGGGCGCGGTGGCTCAAGCCTGTAATCCCAGCACTTTGGGAGGCCGAGACGGGCGGATCACGAGGTCAAGAGATCGAGACCATCCTGGTTAACACGGTGAAACCCCGTCTCCACTAAAAAATACAAAAAACTAGCCGGGCGTGATGGCGGGCGCCTGTAGTCCCAGCTACTCGGGAGGCTGAGGCAGGAGAATGGCGTGAACCCGGAAGGCGGAGCTTGCAGT
Organism: Chlorocebus sabaeus; assembly: GCF_047675955.1. NCBI lineage: Eukaryota > Metazoa > Chordata > Mammalia > Primates > Cercopithecidae > Chlorocebus > Chlorocebus sabaeus. The sequence continues at coordinate 16,193,927 of NC_132926.1, read as the reverse complement.
GAGCTGAGATCTGGCCACTGCACTCCAGCCTGGGCGACAGAGCGAGACTCTGCCTCAAAAAAAAAAAAAAAAAAAAAAAAAGAAAGAACTTCAACAATTTACCAATGTCTTCAAACCACATCATAGGCAATCACTTGTGAATCCTCCGATGTAGGAAATAGTTCAGAATTATAAAACAATAGATACTTTGTATTTTTTTTCCCAAATCTACATAATAAAATAACTCCCCTCAAATTCAACATGCCCCCAACTTACGACTATTTAAGTTTAGGAAGCTCTTTAAAGTTTGCAGGTATAAATCTGATCTGTTAAAAGAAGTTATAAGATTGCATAATTTTTCAGGAGAGTGTTATATTATTAAATAGGGTTGTAAAACATCTCTTCCAGAGACTTAAGGATTTCACTAATAACAACAAACATATCCTGAAAAAGATTACAAAGAACCTCTGATGCAATTATAAATCACAATAATAGTTGCATTAAAAAATTAAGAGAACATTGTCTGGAAATGGCACACTCTACAGGAATGCCTTCCCCACTCAATTTCCGAGAAGAGAGTCTCCATTAGTTATGACAGTTAAAGGACACAAAAGACCAACAAATATGATGCTGCCTTAAGCTATTACAGAATGTGAAGAACAGAGTTACTTATGCCTTGATTTGGTAAATGTGCAACATTGTTGGATTCAAGCCAAAATAGGGTAAGATACCCATTTTGCAGCAGTTCTATCATCTAATGGTTATTGGAAACTCAGCATGAGAAGGTAAAACAGAACAACAATAAAAAGATAAACTAATCAATCAGTGATGATTTTAAAAACTAAAGGAATGTCAATAATAAAAGTATTAAATTGTGTTGGATTGCTGGAAAATTTTTAACATAAATTCAACACTTGTTCCTAGGTTTTTAAAATAAAAGAGGTAATGAAGAGAGCATGAGTGTGTGGTTCTGAAGACAAGTATGCATATCTATCTGTCTGTCTATAATAATTGAATGAACTATTGAGATACCAATGTGATTACTGAATTTGGAATGTTTGCAGTTCTTTCTTGCCATCCACGGAAAATAAAACATACAAGACAGTGTTAAGCCTAGAAATAACTAAGAATCATGTTAGAAACATGTAATGCTATCACACTTGATTTATTCAGCCATAGAATGGTCATCAACACAATTGTCCATTGTAATTTTTTGCCTTTTCCTGTGATAGGGTCAGATATGTGCAGTTTTTAAAAATGTAATTTGCGAGGCTCACTGAAAAATTAACTTTGTTTTAGCAAACTTGGCTTAAACAAGTGTATAAAACAAAGGCTACTTAAGTTTGTTTTGCTTTCATTTTTATTATAATACTGAACTGGGATATATTTTAAAGTATTAGTGAAATGATGTCGTGAATCAAAGTTTTCAATTTTTCAGTTTATAAAATATTGATCTATCAATGACATACACCTAAGTTTATAATTACCATGGGTGACACTTCAGCAAGGAAGGAACCAATTTCAGAAGAAAATGTAGACGCTAGGAAGAATGGTCTTAGTAAGATAGAAAGCAAGTTGAGCCCTTCAAGAACAATTTTTTTTTTAATTATTGTGGTAGAACATAAGAAATTAAAGTATAAATCAGCACTTTTATGGGATTTCATTAATTTTGTTGGTCAACAAATACAAGCTTTGTTCCAATTTAATGTGTCTAAAACTGTGCAGAGGCTTAGGTGAGTGAGGTCCTTGTCCTCAAAGATGATGAGAAAGAGAGAGATCCATTGTTTCAAATACAAAGCAATTCTGAATATATCCTTGCCTCCCCACTCATTATGGTCCCATTTAAGCAGGAAGGGAAGCTAAGCATTGATGAGTTAGAATATGAATGCCTGCAGGGAGTCAAGTGGTAGAAAGAACAATGCTTATAAATTAATCAGAAGTCAAGATGAATAGAGAATTGTAATGCGGCCTTGAGGAAAATGATGTGGAACGTCTTTAGGATCAAAGAAATAAAGAGTTTGGAGAAAAGAGATAGTGCAGATAGCATGTTATCCAACCACCTAGTAAAGTATCACTCCTTCTTTCCCATTGTGATTAGACCAATTTGCCATTCGTCTGACCTGACTTAAATTGACCTTAAGACACCATTGGTGTCACAATATTTTGTTCAGTTATTATGTATAGACAGATATGCCGAACTGGTCTTTAAAACCACACTTTATTGATTCTGATAAATGTTAAATTCTAAAGGACATTTTTGATGATGAGGAAATGATTTCAATTAACTGCGCGAAGTCAAGCTATACATTTCAAATTAGACATGGCAAACCTAATATAGGGGATATCTACTTCCCTCTTGAACTTAAATGCGTATTCAAAGCCATCTCTGTGCAGACAATGGGAGCAGTATTTATTTTAAAAAAGAAAAATAGGGAGCTCAAATATGTTGAATAATCAATGGCTGTACAATAATATAAAGAAATTGAATAGATTTGTCAGCATGTCAGTCAGAAATGAATTACAATTGTAGTAAAGAAATAAAGGTAAAAGGAATTTCTCTGAGGAAAAGAACCATGCAAAATAAAAGCATTAGTGTGACATACAGTTTACAGAAACTCTCCTTGTGGAGATTAAAGTTTATGTTTGTTGACAGTACTACAGGAACTTGTCACACAATGTAAAAATGATCATGCCATAACCACTTCTTCGCTGATGGCTTGATTTTACAGGCAGTGATATCCATGAGATGGAACTCAACATGCATTTCTACCTACTGACATGGGCCAGAGTAGGTACTTGGATGAATGGACATAATTATGTGCAACCAAAATAGTTTCTGCCATGAGATATTTTATGCCATGATACCACAAGAACCAGTCCTCTTGCTTATACATTGGAATGTCTTCAGGAAAAATAAACAAAAATTGAATTATTTATATTTTATTTTATAGATGTCATTTCTACCTACCTATAGCAACTGACATAGGCTACTTGGATTCTCAGAAAACTGAGACCTCCTAGAAACGTTTATATTTATGTTAGTAACAGCAGAATTCATGAGAGCAATTGTTATATCATGTATTTACTGGGCACTTATGTAATAAGCATTATCTTTGTTTTCCTTGCTTTAATCCTCTAATATTTATATTGCAAAAGTACCTTGACAATCTTTATTTTACATATGAAGAAATGAAGCTTGGGCTAAATATACAAATAAGTCAATGCCCTTTGAAAAGCAAAAAATAAACAGAACCCAGCTTCAAAGCCTGGCTGGCCCTAACGAAGGCAGAAAGAGGTCCAAACCATCAGTACCAAAAACGTCACAAATTCAGATGTAACTTAGGTGGTCATTGCACCTTTAAGGATCTGCTCTTACTAATCTTAGGAAGTGGTAAAAGATTCTGCTACTTCACTCTGTTTTTACATTTTTGGTTCAAATCACTATCCTATTAGAGTTTACATTGCCAATATGAATACTGTCATTTGCAGGAATCATGACAAATCTTAGTGGTTTGGGCAGCAATGTGCTAAATAATGTTTAACAAATGACTCTTCAGAAAAAAAAGTATGCACATATAAGGATACATAAGTTTAGCATGAATGTTAGAATACATAGGACACAAGTTAAAAATAGTAACAACATATGTGATATTCATTATGGTAAATTTTACACAATTGATTTTTGAAGACTGTTCCCTTGATTTTTGTCAAACTCTGGTATTTATTGCCAATGTATTGGTAATAGTTGATCAATTACTATAGCACATTCTGACATGAATATTGGTATTTTAATTTACATTCATAAGACAAATCAATAAATACATTGGAACGTCACTAATTCACCAATGACCAACTTCTTTGCTGATTCAAATAATTGTTTTCAAGCACTAAGATAACATTTCTTAGTTTTGTTTGTATTATTGATAATGTTACAGCTACAGACATGACTCTATGAAATTTATCTATATTATTAATATTTTCTCCATTACTTTCTTAATCCTAGACTAAGGGTCACCAACTACAGCCCACAGGGTAAATCTGGCCTACCACCTGTCTTTCTAAATAAAGTTCGATGCAGTACTACTAGCTTATTTGTTTATGTATTGTCCGTGTTTACTTTTATGTTAGAACCACAGAGTTGAGTAGTTGCTGCAGAAAACATATGGTGCACAAAGTGTAACATATTTATTCTCTGGCCCTGTAGGGATTTGTATTTGCAGTCAAAATAATAAATCAAGCCCTGATTTGTGGTGTTTGCTGATTTCCATAGTACAAACAGTTCCACTCTGTTTTCAAGCTATCAATACAATATGACTAACTACAACAACCAAGTATAGAGTTGGGGAGAAATGCTCAGTAGCACATCATTGGATGGAATTTACACCATAGCCACGCAACGGGGGTAAGCAAGCCCAAGGACATAAGATAAGAGTAAAATGTGGTAAATTTTACTTAAGTTATAAAGTCGTAGATTGAATTGTCTCTCTCGAAAAAGATATGTTGAAATTCTAAAACCTTTGGTACCTGTGAATGTGGACTTTATTTGGAAATAGGGTCTTTGCAAATGTAATCAAGTTAAGATGAAGTCATACTGGATTAGGATGACTCCTAATTTCAATGGAGAGAAAGATTTGATGACATAGAAGAAACACACAGAAGGCCCTGTGAAGACAGAGGCAGAAATTGAAGCTATACTGGCACAAACCAAGGGATGCCAAGGATTACTAGCAATCACCAGAAACTGGAAAAAGCAAGTAGGAATTTCCTCCCCCTTTCCCCCTTCCTGAGCATTCAGAGGGAGCATGAGAACAATTTGACTTCAGACTTACAACCTACAAAACTTATGGTAACTTTGTGGTAATGTATAGCAGTTGCTTTTGGAAAAAGATACTGAAGTGTTGACCTTTGAGTATTTATTACTTCTGTTTTTCACATAATTAATTCCATTGTATATTTATATAATTTAATTTTTAATAATGGCTATGTTGAGTAAGTTTGCAGAATTGCTGAAGATCTCACAAAATAATGAGCTAGTTTGGGCCTGCTCCAGCACATCATTCTTCAAACAATCAGGAGTGACAAGGCTACATGTTCCCCTGGGGGAGGGAAGAGAGTTAGAGCCCAGCTTTCCTTCCAGCCTCCCATGGTTCTAGAAAGCTGGTTTTGTTAAGTGGGAAATAACAATGAGAGATGTTAGGGAGCAAATAAAGCTCAGTCCTTGCTGCTTAAGCTTTAAGTTTTGGATCTGATTTGTCTGGAAAGAACTGAAATGAGAGCCCAAGTCATAGGCATAAGAAATGAAACTTGATTTTGAAACTCACCTGATCATGTTGCCTCACCGTTTTGATATGATTCCTGTTTCAGTCAAGACTGGCTCAGGTAGTGCATGGGACTGAATATCAGTTGCCCAATCTTGGCCTACAAAATAAAGCAGCAAAATAAATGAGGTGGGATCTGTTTTGAACCTTAATTTAGAAATAAAAAGGTTTAGAATTTTCAAAAGTACATTATTCATTGCCTAATTTTATTGGTACTTTCTTCCTTTTAAATTTTATTTTATGTTTTTGAGACAGAGTCTTGCTCTGTCACAAGGCTTGCAAGGCTTGAGTGCAGTGGCACAATCTTGGCTCACTGCAACCTCCGCCTCCCAGGTTCAAGCGATTCTCCCGCCTTAGCCTCCCAAGTAGCTGGGGCTACAGGCCCACACCACCATACCCAGCTAGTTTTTGTATTTTTAGTAGAGACGGGGGTTTCACCATATTGGTCAGGATGGTCTTGATCTCTTGACCTTGTGATACACCTGCCTTGGCCTCCCCAAGTGCTGAGATTACAGGCATGAGCCACTGTGCCTGGCTTTCTTGTGTATTTTCAGAGTATTTTCCCCAACTTCAGATATGTAGTAAATCCTAGTAGCATATAGTCCTTAAATGCATATATAGACATTTTAATTTTAGTAACAATTTGTGTTGAAACTGCTCATCCTCTGCCAAAGGAATACACATTCTATGTCTCATTATTTTAAGCTTGAAGAATGAACTGCTAAACATTTAGTAATGGGAAGACATGTTTGGTAATAGAATCATATTAACCATAAATAAGCATTAGATATAAAGGTCAGTTGAGTAAAAATCAAATTCTTTATTACCAATGAAGTGACAGATGCAAGTTCTTTGTCTCACTTTTTTATCCCTTTCTATTCAGTGGTGAGAGAAGTTGATTATTTGCTGACACTGCACAATCAGTTGAAAGTTAGATTTCTGGTTTCCTGTTGACAGACCAGCTTCTAACTCCTCAAGGTCAACAGTACTATTTTATATTCTGCCAGTAACTGCAGGGAATTCTGATCCATAGGTTATCTCTTTAAAGAAAAGTCCTTTGGTATACTAAGTAATTGGACTGTTGTCCTTTTCCTCTATGCCTATGTTTAACCAATAATATGAGGATTTCATTATCATCATCTCCCAGATTGTTCTCCTGGCTTAGTTTGGACATTATTAAAACACTCCTTTTGTTGCATAAATGTTGCCTGTAAAAGAGGGGCTACACTGATTTTACAATGAGGGAACCCTGTTTTGCACAAATATTGTATATTGCTCTTCGGCTTGTTCACTAATAATACTGTAGCACTGGATACCAAACCCCAGTTAGTCAGAAATTCTAAAGGTGAAATCACATCACTTGGAAATATTTTGATGCATAGAATGATAATGCTTCATTTCGTGGAGTGGAAAAAAGTAGGTAACTAACATTTGATATTTGACATTTTAAAGGTAACTTACAATTTAACAGGATAAGTGATGATTGGGTAAACTAAAATAATGTATTCAGCCTCTGAGTTACATGGTCAAACCCCTGACATAGAGGACAAGGTTGAGACAGGCATTCTTTTCAAAATTTTTCACTCATCATGCCATAGGCTATTTCATAGGTTTCTAAATAAAATGATTAAGAGGAAAGTTTTTCTTTTCCCCTATTTTTTAACCTATATAGAAATAAGAGTATTAGTACTCTTTTTATCATGGATAATTTGTAGTGTTGTTTTTTTATGGAAGGAAATTTAATATGGTATTTTTGTAAGGCATCAAATTGATTTTCATACTTTAATTTCCATTAATCCATTAAATTTCAGGACCATTAGGAATAAGTAAAAGGAAATTGTCCACACACACACACACACACACACACACTTATTTCTACTCTTGCCCCAAAGATACATTTTAATCAGCTCTATCTTCTGCTGTTGCTTGGAGTCTCTTACCATTTAATGCTCTAGGCCTGACTTCAGGCATTTTCTTACTGTTTTTAGTCACATAGAGAGAGCTCAGAGGAAGGAAAGCTGCAACTTGATGAAGATTATACTTATGTTCTTTGGCAGGATAGGTCCCCCTTTGGCAGAAGAGGCCATCTTCAGTATGGGGTGCAGATTCTTAGAAAATAATATTGGAATTCCTCTAGCTTGAATATTAAAATAGCCATGACACTTGAGGAAATCACTCTTAGGGTTCGTGCTTAAATTAGATTCTTGTAAAGTTGCATGATGTTTCTAGGTGTTCGTCTAAGAGAAACAAAAATATATGTCCACAAAAACCTTGTACAAGGATATTCATAGCAGCTTTGCCAGTAAGAGCTACAACCTAGAAACAGTCCTTCTTTCTCTTATCTAACTAGAAAAGGATAGATTACTGAATAAAGGGTACCTTTAATTGTAATGGAATACTACATGGGAGTAAAAAGGGAGACAAAATCTACATTGTTTAATCTCAAAGACATTATGTTGAGGGAAAGAATTCAGGCTCAATAGGCTATGTATTCTATACTTCCAGTTCTTCAAAGTTCTAGAACAGGCAAGGCAAATCAATGGTGATGAAAATCAGAAGAGTTCTTGCTTTGAGTGAAGGGAGTGAACTGGGTGTGAAGAAGCATGAGAAATATTTCCAGGATAAAGGAAATGCCCTATATTTTAACAGGCATGTAGGTTACTGGTATATATATTTGTTAAAATTGATTGTGTTCTTAAGATCTATGCATTCACTCTGTGTAAATTATACCTCAGTATAAAGTCACCAGGTGCTTTGGAGAAAATAATGATTTTTTAAGTTACTTTTTTATACATAATAATTTGCCTTCCTCCAATTCTCTTAATTTTTTCACAATACTATCCCATCTGCTATATTATTTTATCCTGTGGTTAATAAAGCATGGATGGAAGGCTTCTGACAAAGTGGAAGAGTAGGGAGCACTAGAAATCTGTCTCCCTACCTACACAAAAATTGCACGGGCAGAATGTAAATATTTTGAAACTCTGGAGTCTGTTGAAGGCTTGCAACTTCCGCAGAAAGGCTTAGATGGTACATTTCAGTTAATTTATGACCATTTCACCTCATAGCACAGTAAGAGCTACCCATCCCTTGCCCCCAGCAGCTCACACACAGATTGCAGGGCCAGGGTGGATGAAAAATAACCCTGCTTTCCAAATGTCAGAGATCTTTGCTGTGATTACTGACTTCTGTTTCTGATCACAGAGGTGCAGACAAAGAGGCAGTGCCCACTTTTGTTGTGACTCCCCCTCCTTATTGTCACAAGCTATTCTCTAATTGAAATGATTTCCAGGGAACTTAAAGGACCAATAAATTTTTCTCCTTCATTTCTCTCTTTTTCTTCCTTTTGGGAGCCAGACACTGAAAACAAGGATATTAAAAAGTAATTGCAGGCCAGTCGTGGTGACTCACACTTGTAATCCTAGCTGAGACAGGTGGCTCACCTGAGGTCAAGAGTTCAAGACCAGCTTGGCCAACATGGTGAGACCCCGTCTCAATAAAAATACAAAAATTAGCCAGGCATGGTGGTACACATCTGTAATCACAGCTACACAGGAGGCTGAGGCAGGAGAATCACTTGAACCCAGGAAATGGAAGTTAGAGTGAGCCGAGATCATGCCACTTACCACTTCCTTCCAGCCAAGGCAACAGAGTGAGATCCCATCTCAAAAAGAAAAGAAAAAGTAATTTCATATATGGAGAAATTAGAAAGTCATTGTCCATGCACAGGGGAAGACACAGGCTCAGAAAACACCAGAGAAGACTTTGAGTTTATACCTCTAATTAATCCTCTATACAGATACAGCCTACAACAATAAAAAAAACCAAAAGCAAAACCAAACAAAACAAAACAAAACAAAACAAAACAAAAAAAAAAACAGCAAACCTGAGAGAATGGAGGAAATATAATTTTCAGAGTTATCATATTATTAAAATAAAATGTCCAATGTGCCACACACCCAAATCACAAGGCATACAAAAAAATAGAAAAGCATGGCCCATTCAAAGGAGAGAAATGGAGGAACAGAAACTCTTCCTGAAAAAGAGCTGATGGGTGGATCTACTAGACAAATACTTTAAAACTACTGTCTTACAGAACAAATTGGGCAAGTTTAAGGCATAGAAAAGGTCAAGAAAACAATGTATAACAAAATGGGAATAACAATTAAAAATTAGAAAACCTAAAAAAATTCTGGAACTGGAAAGTACAATAACTAAAATAAAAAAAATTACTAGAGTGATTTAAAGACAGATTTAAGCAGACAGAAGAAAGAATCTGAACTTGAACATAGGACAGTGAAAATTACCAAGTTTGAGGAACAAAAATAAAAAATTATTTTAAGTAAATAGGCCTAAGGGACTTGTGGGACACCATCAAGTGAACAACATCACATTGTAGGGTCTCAGAAGGAGAAGAGAGACAAAGAAAAAGGCAGAGAATATACTAAAAGGAAGAGTCTGAAACCTTCCCAAATTTGATGAAGGACATAAATATTAACTTCCAAAAATCTCAACTAACTTCAAATATAATGCATTCAAAACGGCAGACCCACACCAAGACATATTGTAATTAAACTGTGGAAAGACCAAGAAATAATTTTGAAAGCAACAAGGGAAAAGCAACTTGTCATATATGAGGGCTTCTTAGTAAAATTATTAGCAGAGTTCTTTTAAGATATATTCAAAGAAAATAACCAGGAATTCTACATCCCACATAATTCTTCTTGAAAACTGAAAGAGAAATTAGGACTTCCCATATAAACAAAACTTTATGACTTTTTGTTTTTCACAAGACCTACTCTGAAAGAAGTTATAAAGGTAGTTGCTCAGGTTGAAATGAAAGGACATTAGACAGTAAAACTTGAATTCCTATGAAGAAATAAAAATCTCTGTAAAAGTAAATACATGGGAAATTATAAAATTATTTTAACAATGTTGTGTGGGTCCACTTTTTGTTTCCTTTGGGATTTAAGAGACTAATATATGTTTTTAAAGCTATTAGATTAAAAAGTAGTGTGATTGTAACTGCGTATTGTAACTCTACATTTTATTCTCTGGACAGTTTAAAATACCAATGCTTTTTAAAATTCATTAGCTTATGTTTTTGGACACAATGTATAAAGATGTAACTCTGTGACATTAACGACTAAAAGAAGTGGGGACTGAGCTGTTAAAAAAGCAAAGTTTTTGTAGGTTAAGTTAAGCTGTTATAAATTCTAATTAGAGTATTATAACCTAGGATGTTAAATAAAATCCTCATAGTAACTACAAGGACAATAGCTAAAGAACATAACACTAAAAAAAGAGAAGAGAATGTAAATATTTTACTACAAAGAAAATCAACGAAATAAAAAAGAAGTCAGTAATACAGGAAATAAGGACAAAAAAGCTAAAAGGCATATGGAAAACAAATAGTAAAATGATTTAGGTAAATCCTTCCATTACATTCATTACTTTACATGTAAATTGGCTAAACTCTTAAATAAAAAGACACAGGTGGCAGAATGGATGTTTAAAAATAATTCAACCATATGCTGTCCCTAGGAGTCTGACCTTAGATCCAGACACACATAGGTTGAAACTGAAAGGATGAAAAATGATATTCCATCTAAACAGTAACCAATACAGAGCAGGACTGGCTTATACTATATATGACAATACAGACTAAATCAAAAAGGTTTTTAGGAGACAAAGATATTACGTATTAATAAAAGTTTCAACACAGCAAGATCTAACAATTACAAACATTAATTTACCTTATAACAGATCATCAAAATATATAAAGAAAAATGGACAGAAATGATGAAAGATATAAACGATTCTACAGTAATAATAGGAGACTTCAATACACTGCTCTCTATATTAAATATAACAGCCAGACAGAAGATAAGTAAAGAAGTAGAGGACTTGGACAACATAATAAACCAGCTAGATCTAACAGGCATATATAACACACTCTAGCCAATAACAACAGAGTACACATTCTTCTCAAGTGCACATGGACATCTTCTAGGATAGACAATATGTTAGGCCTCAAATTAGTCTCAGTGGATTTAAAATGATATCATGCAAAGTATCTTCTCCTACCACAGCGGGATGAAGATAAAATTCATAACAAAAGGAACCAAAAAAGTGCTAATTTCTAGAAATTAAATAACACAACTCTTAAACAATCAATACATCCAAAAAGAAATCACAAAGAAATTTAGAGAAAATATTTCGCGATAGATGAAGACAAAAACACAGTATGCCAAAACTATAAGATATAGCAAAGCAGTACAAAAGGGAAAAGTTATAGCTATACAAGCTTACATTTAAAAAAAAGACCTCAAATTAACAACCCAAGTTTACAACTTAAGAAATTAGAAAAAGAAAAACAAAACAAAACCCAAAACTAGCAGCAGGAAGGAAAAAATAAAGATTAGAAATAAGAAAAACAAAATAAATAAATAAATGGAAAAAAACAAAGAAAATCTATAAAACTAAAAATTGAATTTTTGAAAAGACCAATACAATTGACAATTCTGTAACTAGATGTACTAAAGAGACGAGTCCAATTACTCAAATTAGAAATAAAAGTGGGAACATTCCTACTAATTCTACGGAAATAAAAAGGATTATAAGAGAAAACTGTAATCTATTGTATGTCAACAAGTTGGATAATTTAGAAGAAATGGACAAATTTGTGTAAATGCAAAAGCTACTAAGACTCATCCATGAAGAAATAGAAAATCTGAATAGATCTGTAATACTGAGGATATTGAATCAGTAATCAAAAATCTCCTGACAAAAAAAGCCCTGGATCTCATGGCTTCACCAGTGAATTCTACCAAACATTTAAAGAGAACACCAACATTTCTCAAACTCTTCCAAAACAATTGAAGAGGAGAGTACATTCTAAACTTATTCTGTATGGCCAACCTTATCCTGATCCCAAAGCCAGACAAACACTACAAGAAAACTACAGACCAATATCCCTTATAAACATTGATCCAAAAATCTTTGACAAATTACTAGTTAACCAAATTCAACAGTACACTTAAAAGATCATACACCACGACCAAGTGGAATTTATTCCTGTAAAGCAAGAATGGCTTAACATGCAAAAAGTGATGAATGTTGTTTATTATACAACAGAATGAAGGAAAAAAAAAATACTAATCTGAATAGCCCAAACAATACAGAAAAAGCATTTGACAGAATTCAACATCCTTTTGTGTCCAGAGTTGGTTCCTTCTGGTGGGTTCTTGGTCTTGCTGACTTCAAGAATGAAGCCACGGACCTTCACAGTGTTACAGCTCTTAAAGGTAGCATGGACCCAAAGAGTGAGCAGCAGCAAGATTTATTGTGAAGAGCGAAAGAACAAAGTTTCCACAGCATGGAAGGGGACCTGAAAGGGTTGCCACTGCTGGCGGGGGTGGCCAGCTTTTATTCTCTTATTTGTCCCCACCCAAGTCCTGCTGATTGGTCCATTTTACAGAGCAATCAGAGCACTGATTGGTCCATTTTACAAACTTCTAGCTAGCCACAGAGAGCTGATTGGTGCATTTTTACACAGTGTTGATTGGCACATTTTACAAACCTCTTGCTAGCCACAGAGCGCTGATTGGTGTGTTTTACAGAGCACTGATTGGTGCATTTTACAAACCTCTAGCTAGCTACAGAGCACTGATTGGTGCGTTTTTCAATCCGAGCCACAGAGTGCTGATTGGCACATTTTACAATCCTGTTGTAAGACGGAAAAGTTTTCCAAGTCCTCATCTGACCCAGAAGTCCAGTTGGCTTCACCTCTCACTTTCATAATTAAAATACTTAAACTAGAAATAGAAAGAAACTATTGTAACATAATAAAAGCCATACATAGGAATCCCACAGCGAACATTACACTCAATGGTAAAAGGCTGAAAATTTTTCCACAAAGATCAGGAATAAGACAAGAATGCCCACTTTTACCACTTGTACTCCACATAGTACTAGAAGTTATAGCCAGAGAAATTTTGCAAGAAAAGGAACAAGGCATCTAAACGAGATAGTCTCTTTTCACAGATGATATGATCTTATATTTAGAAAACTTTAAAGATTTCAGAAAAAACATTTTTAGAACTAATTAGAAAATTCAAGAAAGTTGCAGGATACAAAATCAACATGCAAAACTCAGTTGCATTTCTATACACTAACAATAAACAATTTAAAAGAAAATAAACTATTTCATTTACCATAACACCAAAAAGAACAAAATATTCAAAAAGTATCCAAGAAACCGAAAGATTTTTATGATAAAAATTACAAAACACTACTAAAAGAAAATAAAGAAGGCATAAATTAATGGAAACACATCCCATGTTCATGAATTGGAAGAGTTACTATTGTTACCATGTCAGTACTACACAAAGCAATCTATAGATTTAATGCAATTCCTACTAAAATCCCAATGGTGGTTTGCAGAAATAGAAAAAATTCTAAAATTCATATGGCATCTTAAAGTGACCCTGAATGGCCAAAACAATGCTGTACCAAAAAACAAACAAACAAACAAAAAAGAACAAAACTGGAGGACTCATACTTCCTTCCTAATTAGAAAACTTACTACAAAGCTACAATAATCAAAAGAGTGGGATATTGGCATAAGAATATATATATAGGCCAATCGAACAGAATAGAGAAACAGAAATAAAGCCTCTCATGTGAGTGAAATGATTTTTGACAAGGGTACCAAGATCATTCAAGGGAAAAAGAATGTATTTTCAAGAAATGGTGCAGAGAAAAGTGGATATTTACGTGCAAAAGAATGAGGCTGTATTCTTACTTAATACCATATACAAAAGTTAACTCAAAATGGATTCATGACCTAAATATAAGATCTAAAACTCTAAAGCTCTTAGAAGAAAACATAGGGCATATTCTTCACAACATTAGATTTTCAGTGATTTCTTAGAGATGGCACTGAAGGCACAGGCAGCAAAAGAAAAAATAGACAAACTGAACTTAATATTTTTTTAAAAAATCTGTGCATCAGAAGCACTATCAACAGGGTAAAAGGGCAACATACAAAATGGGAGAAAATATTTGCAATTCATATATCTGATAAAGAATTGAAATCCAAAATATATAGAGAACACCTAAAACTCAACAGCAAAGAAAAACACACAACTGAGTTCAAAAATGGGCAAAGGACTTGCGTAGACATTTCTCCAAAGAAGATACACACATGGCCAAGATTTAAAAGCTACATAACATCATTAATCATTAAGAAAATGCAAGCTAAAACTACAATGAAATACTAGCTCATTCCCATTAACATGGCCACTATTTTTTTTAATGCAGAAATTTAGTGCTGAGGGGGATGTAGAGAATTGCAACCCTTGTGCACTGTTGGTGGGAATGTAAAATGGTATACTGTGGAAAATAGTAGGGCAGTTCCTCAAAAAAAAGAAAAACTAAAAACAGAATTACTGTGCAATCCAGCAAAGCCACTTCTGAGTATATACCCGAAAGTATTGAAAGCAGAGTCTTGAGGAGATACTTGTACATCTGTGTTCATAACAGCATTATTCACAATAGCCAAAATTTGAAAGCATCCCAAGGGTCCACTGACAGATGAATGGATAAGCTAAGTGTATTGTATACATACAATGGGATATTATTCCACTTTCATAGAGAAGAAAATTCTGACATTTGCTACAACATGGATGAACCTTGAGGACATTATGCTAAGGAAAATAAGTCAGTCACAAAAAGACACTGTATGATTCCACTTATATGAGATACTTAGAATAGTCAAAATCATGCAGATAGAAAGTAGAATGGTGGTTTGCAGGGTCTGTGGGAGAATGGATTGAGAAGCTCTTGTTTAATGGGTATACAGCTTCAGTTTTGCAACATGAAAAGTGCTCTGTACTCAGATGATTGTGATGCTTGCACATTCACGTGAATATACTTAATGCTATTGAACTGCACACTTAAAAACGGTTGATGGTAAACTTCATATGTATTTTACTACAATTTGAAAAATTCAAAAAAGGAAAGCACAAATGTTGTATCTATTTTTTAGAAGAAATTAAGTCTTTAAGGAGACAGAGAAATTGCTTATATCATACAGTTCTAGCAGGACTGAAGCTCAAATTATAATTCCTAGATCTCTGATTTTCACTTTAATCCAGACTGAATCTGCTAACATAAACGTACCCTAGTTACAAGCAAAAGGTGGGGATACAGTGGTACTCATTCTTTCTAACTCAATCCATACCTCTTCTTAGTTAAAACCTTGAGAACAAATGTAACAGTGTCAAAAAAGGTTAATTTAATTTATATTCTGCTCAAGGTGTGTACATTAATTTAAAGACTGAAAAGGTTTTGTTGAGTAAAAGTATGCAAAAATTCTTTTTTTTTTTTTTTTTTTTTTTTTTTTGAGACGGAGTCTCGGTCTGCCGCCCAGGCTGGAGTACAGTGGCCGGATCTCAGCTCACTGCAAGCTCCGCCTCCCGGGTTCCCGCCATTCTCCTGTCTCAGCCTCCCGAGTAGCTGGGACTACAGGCGCCCGCCGCCTCGCCCGGCTAGTTTTTTTGTATTTTTAGTAGAGACGGGGTTTCACCGTGTTAGCCAGGATGGCCTCGATCTCCTGACCTCGTGATCCGCCCGTCTCGGCCTCCCAAAGTGCTGGGATTACAGGCTTGAGCCACCGCGCCCGGCCTGCAAAAATTCTTGAGCTAAGCTATTGAGTGATGCCAGCACAAAATTCAGTGGATTTGTGGTGACTACCAATTTAGTTCCTGCCTTTTGAGTAGAATACCATTCTTTTTAATTGTGTGAGTCAAAATTCCAAATATATGCAATTTTTATGTTTTATTTTAGTTGTGATTTTTCTATTTAAAGTCTAAATGGAGAATTCTTCCCAAGTTGGAATGTAACTTCTTGGGAAATACATACAGGAAGTGTCCAAGGTATCCATCCTCAAGTAAAATTCTTAAATAAATATTCCTCTGCATTGTAGAGGAAGCTCATAAATGTCTCTTTTTGCAACATAAACAATATAATACCCCTACACAAGGTTGAGGATACATAAATGCAGTATTTTAACGTTAGAAGTTAATTTTGTGGGTGTTAATGAAAGATGTTAGGTCAAAAAATGATAAAGCTCAATAAAGAAAAATATATGCCTACATTTGTCTATTTGTTCTTTATGCCATCATTGAAACTGCATTTTAAAGAGCCATTTCCTAGTTAAGATATATTGACTCAAAACCATTAAAATAATTATCTTGGTTTTAATATGTCTTTTTTTTTATTTTTGGAACTAGGTGTTGAGTATTTCATGTGAATTAGGGAGTCTACTAAATACTTTACATATACTATGTGTCATTTTCTTCTTACAACTGCCCAATAAGTTTGGTAAAGTTATTATCCTAATATTTTAGATAAGAATATTGAAGATTTTAAAATGTGTCACTTAGAGCAAGTTAAGCAGATGGCAAGCTAAAGGACCAGAATTTATACCTAAGCAGTTTGATCTTACAACCCTCACCTCGAAGTACTGTTTTGTACCAACCCCTGGGCAGAAACCTTATCCATAAATAGAAAAGTAGGAGACATTTCCTGGGAGGGTTTGTTCTGTCAATCCTTTTTTAAAAAGAGGGAAGTCACCAGTTACCATATTTCACTCTTGACTCCTGAAGCACCACAAAACCTGATACTTTCCTGGTCAGAATTTGTTTCAGCGTATGTCTGTAATAAAAGATACAAACTCAAATGCTAAAAGGAATGAAGAAGGGCAGGGAACGTGCATGAAGAGATGTTGCTGTGGAGATGAGTGGGGTGCACTTGTATAGTCTCCTGTTCTTTCAAGCATAGGCAATAACCACCTAATTAAAAATGAATGAAATGAAGAAACTACTGACTAGCATAATAGTAAGTTCGGTGGTGATATGGAATTTTGAACTGACTTATTCTAACGTTTATTCCTCCGTCTCCCTGAAATTCCCCTGGCTCTGTCTTCCTTTGTATAGGGTTTTATCTTCAAGACAGTAGTAGCAAGATGACTGCAGCAGTTCCAAGCCTCAGATCATGACCAATAGTATCTAGGAGAAATGGGAGGGACAGCTTGGGAAGCTTCTCAGAAGATATAGGAAGAAGGAACTTTTCTAGAAGCCCAAGAAAATATCTCCTAACATCTCATCAGCCCATATTTGGTCATGTGTTCTAGGAGGGACACATATCTGCTAAAATGAGAAAATTCAGAAGCTGAGGGAGTCACCTTTCATGGAGTCATAAAGGCTACGTGAAGTTGTGTATCTGAACTGACATATTTCTGCCAGGAAAAGGAGAGGAAAGAAAGGATGCTGGTCACTGGTGTCTTCTATATCCCTGCTTAGCTCCAGCCAATTACCCTTTTTAGGGACTCTGGGCCGATATCATTGGGTTTCTTTCATGAACAAAGCTGTAAATTTTATGAAAATCACTTTTGTGTTTAAAAATAACTGCACATCATGAATGGTTACAAATAGCTTGATAGAATAAGTCAGACCTAGTGTTAGATAGATCAGGAGGGTAACTATAGTAAACAATAATCTATTGTACATTCCAAAATAGCTAGAAGAGAATAACTTAAATGTTCCTAGCATAAAGAAGAGACAAATATTTAAGGTAAGAGATATCTCAAATACACTGACTTAGTCTCTACAAATTATATAACTGTATTAAATTATCACATGTATCCCCAAACTGAGCACATCTATTACGTACCAATAAAAATTGCTGGCTGGGCACCGTGGCTCATGACTGTAGTCCCAGCACTTTGAGAGGCCAAGGCGGGCGGATCACTTGAGATCAAGCGGTTGAGACTAGCCTGGCCAACATGGTGGAACCCCCGTCTCCACTAAAAGAACAAAAATTAGCCAGGCGTGGTGGCTCCTGTCTGAAATCCCAGCTACTTGGTGGTTGAGGAGGGAAAATTGTGTGAACCCAGGAGGTGGAGGTTGCAATTAGCTGAGGTCAGGCCGCTGCACTCCAGCCTGGGTGACGGAGCAAGACTCCATCTAAAAAAAAAACAAACCAAAAAAAAAACCAAAAAAACAAACCAAAAAAACCACTTGCTTAAAAAGTAAAATAAATGCACAGCCAAAGAAAATGCATTTTCACATCAAGTATAGCCTATAGGGGTACAGCAGCATCTGCTCTAGGTTGTGGTCTAAAAGTAGGTAAGACCAGGGATTACTGAGAACTAGAAAACTAGGAAGAGACATAGGGTTCTGTGTTTGAGTCATCATATTGCCAAGGAAGAGATTCTAGGCAATGCCAGAAACGGAGCTGAGATCAATACTTGCGAAAAACAAGCAGAAGACTAGAAGAAATTATGTAAACTGGAACAAGCTGACAATATCACCAACAATGCTTTTTTTCCCAGATACTTTTAAGTAGGCTGCTTTGGCCCCTTCTACATGTATCACTCTGAACTTAACGTACAACCCATACCATTTCTGCAGAAACTGGAATCAATTCTTATGCCATTAGTTATTATGCCAAATCAGTTTAACAATCCACTGTTCCAGTGACCTATAAGGTTGCCACTATTCTTACTATCTTCCTTCCATCTTTGATTGAGCTCTCACTATCTACCAGACACTGTCCTATGTGTAACCTGTATTAACTTGTTAATCTTGTGTAAAGATTATTTTCCTCATTTTATAGATGACAACATATAAATTCACAAAAGGGCAAAGAGTTGCCTAAGGTCAGAGGCCTTAGGAAGTGATAGGGGCAGAATTTAGTACCAAATCTGCTGGACTTCAAAACATGGCTATTTTATTGCAAAGCTATTCTGCGTACACTATCCTTATCCCCACTATCACCACCATGCAGGAAATAACTGTGATTCTGTCACACTACTTGAGACAAACGAATGTTACTAGCATAAGCATGGAGTATACCTTCTGGAGGAAAAGAAAAAAAAATGTATCTGTTTTTAAATTTTTACAGCTAGATAACCTACATTGTTTTATTTCAACATAGACACATATACCATTCATGTATATCTGCCTTGTATCTTACCTGTCTTTTTCTTCCACACTTGTCTTTGCCTTGATTATCTACTCTAGGGTTGATATGTTAACTGAGTAGTTGAACAGACATTTATTGGGAATCCGGCACTACCTAGGACTCAATTGTAATTTTCCGATCATTATATGTTTCCAATATCCATGCCTTTTGCTCTCCAAATATCTTGGACGTCTTTCTATCTGATTCTTTCCTTCCTACCTTCAAGTGAGTTATAAATAAGATTTTTTTTTAAGTATCAAGAGTCTACAACATTCTTAGTTCCAGGAAATTTGGGACTAATGGTAGATGTAGATAAAATGTCTGGACTTTTTTTGGGTTCGGTTTTGTATTGATTCTCACTTAGTATTTGGTTAATATTTTAGTTACAGAGTGTGAAACAGTCTGCCTTCTTTTTTACTTGCTGTGTGTTGTATGTTCGTGCAGGAAAGAATCCCATTCTACTTAGTTCTCCTTGAAATTAGAACCTGACTCCCTCAACCTTAACACTTTCCAGCACTCACCACAGTGTCTCACTCTTTGTAGATTCTGAACATACTTTTGTAGGATGGTTGGGTTTGTTGTATTTCAAAATGTGTCTGTTGATTATTAAAAATTAAACCTATGAACTGTGTGATATCATTCTTAGCCACACATTATTTTTTGAAACCTGTTCCAAAACATACAAATTCTCTTTTTCTCCTTATTATTTTTTGTGTGTGTGGTGGGTGAGTGGGTGAAATAGTACAACAGAAACTATGAGTTATTTTTGATGTGGAAAGGAACGCCTCATCATGTAAAAGGAAGCCATGTAGAGAATCTGCAATGAGAATAAAAGCAACCACCTCATCCTGGGCTCTCAGCTTCATGGCCCTTGAAGACTTAGGATTCCTTCACAATCAAGTACAAACAAGTCTGTGTCTTTTAAAACTAAAGCTCATTTTTTAATGGGAGACAGTTTATAGTTTATCAGAAAGCTGCATTAGGGTGCTTAATAAATCATGCCGCATAGAATGCGGGGACAAGAAAGCACAGTTGTCTAAAATAAAATATGTTGGGGATACAAGAAAAACACAGATGCTTGGTGTGATTCACAGAGTCTTTATGAAATAATCAGATAATATTTATTAATTGTCTACCAAGCTAAAGTAGTGAAGCAATAAAGAGACACAGTGAATGTACCTGGTCTGGCTGCTAGAGGATTTAGTGCAAATCTTAGTATTTGAGCAATATTTTTTATGATTTAGAAGAAATGAATTAACACTCCCCATTACAAAACTTAATTTCTTTGTCTTAAGGCAAAGCATATTTTTGTAGGAGAAATATTATAAAATCAACAGAGATGAATACCAGTGTGTGGCCTCTTCAGCAGATGGTCAGTGTCTCACCTCACATCACTTTGGTTGTACCGTTTTCCTGCACCATCTTGCTTGGACTTCCAGTTCTCAAAAGTATTTCAGAGGCTGAAGTTCTGTTAGTGAGGTGACAAGGGAATTCATACTCCTGACCTGATGACTCTACATGATTTATTGATTAGATCAGACATAGAGTTTCTACAGAACTGGAAAGTTGTCATTCAAATGACCCATTGCCCCTTACTTAGTCTAAATGAATCCAAGCATGTTTTACAATTTCTCTTCCAATCATAAGCAGGGAGATGATGATGAAAAAATCAGCAGCTATGTGGACTTTAGTTGGCAAGGAAAGAAAAACATGCTAGTAGCTGCTTCACTTAGAACCCTATTGATGTCACAAAAGGTCAGGAGGGGCAAGGAGTTAAGGTTCCCAGGGAATAGGGGAAGTTAGGGTAATACATTTCTGTTTTTATGTTTTGCTGAGAGAGTATCTCATCAGTTTATTTTTGGACTAAGAAACAGAGTCACTTCTTTGATTTAGGAGGTATTTGCAGTGTTACCTATTGGGCTGTGTGTGTGTGTGTGTGTGTGCACGCGCATGTGTATATACACATGTGCTAAGCATTTTAAAGTAGGTCTTGTGGATTACTCCTGGGAGCAAGCATGGGATGGCAGAATTTGTTTTGGCTTTGGAATTAAACAGAGCAGACCCAGCTTATCCTATTAGCTCTACAATTTTAGACAATTTACCACTAATTAGTTTTCCAAGTGTGTAAAATGGGAATAATAAAATCTATGTCTGGCATTGTTACCAGTGGCCACAATACCCAGCACAGAAAGAGAAGTGCAGTAAACAGTTGTTCCCTTTCCTCCCCTCCAAAAGCTTCTACTCATGCAATGCCTTACTTAGAGTTCTGCACTTCTCTGACTCTGTGGAGGTATGAGTTGTGTCTATGGGTTTAGCTCTCTGCAGACTTTAGGATGCAACTTGTTTCTAGACAGATGGAAGGAGCCATGGGCAAATTTATTAACTTACCACCAATTCAGTAGTACTACTGAGTCTACTCAGACTTTCTAACCAAATGGTAGGTTTTGTTTTCTTTCTTGTGACCAAGACACTGCCTTATACCTTTCTAGTTACCTGTCTTGATTCCTGTCTTTTTATCTTGAATCTGTACTCCAGGGTTAAATAGTTGAACAGATATTTGTGAGGATCTAATACCCCTCAACACTGAAATAGAATCCCTGAATCTTCACATATATGTTTCCCACATCCCTGATTCTCGTTGCCTAGAAATCTAGGATATCTTCTTATCTGCTTCTTGGATATCTTCTTATCTGCCTCTCTGTTCTGTTGTCATCTCCTTTTTTTCCAGCTATTGCTAGGTCCTGTCCACTTTTAATTTAAACAAGATTTTTTTTAACATAAAGTATTTGAGAAGAGATCATCTACACATTACAAATGTTATAGTACAAGACAATTCATGACTAGAATACATAGGTAAACATTAGAATAGTCTTTAATTCTACCCTGTTTCCCACCATGTCCATCCTTTTCTATACTAAGTCATGCTGTTTCCACATAGAATCCTTTGAAATTTACTATCCTGTTTCCATTTTACTTGCTACTTCATTTTTGATTCTTTTTCGCTCACACCTGGACTGTCACAAAACCTACTCGCTGGGCTGTCTGGTGACAATCATGGCTCTTGATTTCCACTAGATTTATCTTTCTAAAAGCCAGATATGGTCATACTATTATTCTGGACATCTCTTCTAGAACAAAACAGTTCCTATGCAGGGAATTGAATATCCTTTAAAATCTACCCTAGTCAACCTATTCAGTCTCAGTCCCTCTCTCTGCCGTTTGCATTACTCATTTTCCTTGAAGATATCATTTGGTGTCATTCTGTTGTGCATTCTCCCTGCTCCTTCTGAAGTACTTTTCTCCACCATGGAGCCTAGACAAATCCTACTAATTCTCTGAACTCTCGCCCTATTTTGAAACCACACATGTGGTTATTTTACCATCGCCTTCCCCGCTGCCAGATTACTTTCTTAATGGCTCCACATACCATATAAGATAAAATTTTATAGTCTTTAATAAGAAGGACTATAAAGAATACCATGTTTTACTTCCTACACAAAGACTACTTTGATCTTCTCCTACTTACCCAACTAGACCCAAGATGCCCCTCACATCCACTAAAGTCCCAGCTTCAATATTCCCATATATATATAACGATATTTCAAACCTCCATGCCTTTCCACATGCTGAGCCACAAATGAACTACACTCTGGCCATCTGTCAATTCTATCTTATTTTTCAGGTCTCAGTAGGACTTGTCTTTTCCTTGTGAAGCCATTCCTCACCCACTCAAGCAGGTGCCTGGCTCCCTGTTGCCCTCATTCCATATGTCTTTATTATTGCCCTTATCTCCCTGTCAGTCATTTTTTTAATGAGGCCATCTTCGCTACTAATGAGTGAACACTTTAAGGGGAGACATTGTGTCTTATTTTTATGTGTCCTTTTAGCGTCTTGCACAGCACCCAGCTCATAATAGGTACTTAATATATATTATAAAATAAATAGAAAGAAATCCTTTCTATGAAATCTTTCTAATCCTCTCATGTGTAATTAATTGGTTCTTTGCCCGTGTCCCATAGCAGCCAAGTACCAAGGATTTAGAGTCAGCCTTCCTGGATTCCAATAATTGACCTCCCAACTTGCTAATGAATAAATTTCTAAATTGCTAATCCTCAGTTTCCTCATCTCTAAACAACCTATATCTATGAAATAAGCAGATAATGCCAAATAGTAATCAGTTTACAGGGAAACGAACAGAGTAATGACACATAGTGTTCAGTTAGCAAGTCTTAGATCATGTAAATTTGCTATTGGCAGTAGTGGAACTGTGGTTATTATGTTAATAATTTATAATCCCATGTACTTTGTTCTGCCAGGTCATGATTATGTGAAGGCTGCTACTATTTTTATTCATCTTTATATTCATATAACCCAGAACATTGCCTGTTAATGGTTTATGTATATATACATAAATGAACATATATGAAAGGATATATATATCAATTTATTGTTATATTTTATGTCATAATACAATATATTATTTATATATTAATTTTATTTTCATATTCTATCCCTATAGAATGTGAAAATAAGAATATAGGTATAGAATATAAGAATAAAATTAACTCTAAGTATATTTGGAAACACAGAGTGCTAACAACATACTGAAGACCATTTGAAGGCCTAACCAGATCTAGTAGACAAGAAAATTTAACTCATATGGAAATGTTGAGGCTTTCTATGAAGAGATATAGGACAGAGTGTAGTGAGGGGATATGAGAGGTGTATAAAGATAAATCAAAGTCTTCGAAGTTCAGATACTTCAACCTGTGCTAACTGAGGGAAAGATTTCATCGTGTGCCAATTGTGATCAAGTAGACAGTCATAAAAATGTGCCTACTAGTTTTTGAATTCTGGGAAATAACGCCTACTTGAAACAGCTCTTGGATCAAAATATAAAATTTATTGGTGTGGAACTTTGACTGTGACAGCGAATCAAAACCATCTCCTCAGTTCTGCCCCTTGGCTCCAGAAGCACTCTTCTAAGCCCTCAGGAAAGAATTTGTACATCTTTAGTCAGGAGACCTACATCATCTGCCAAAACAAGATTTCCTAGGTTTACTTCTAAATATAGCTTTAGTTTGGGTAATTTGCTATAATCAATTTTGAAGAACATTTAAACCCAATTTAATGTTTATTTTCTTTGCCAATTCTTGGTGCCTGCATATATGATGACTCTCATTCAAACTAGAAGATTACACACCTATTAAATATGTACATGCAAGTAAAATCACTGTACATCATATAAGCACAAATTTAACTCTGGAAGATGTATTGCTTTCACTGATGCATTTATTCATTTGCTGAGAGTTTATTTTAGAGTATGCATGTATTAAATCTAACATTCAGAGAGATTCACTTTGAACATTTCTTAATTTCCTAACAAAATAGTGCAATTATGAAAATTTCACTAATCTTATATTTACCATTGCTGGTATATTTTATACTCAATTTTGAGCTTTGTGGTGACTTTACAACAACCGTATTTATTTATAAAATTGTGCGTACCAGTTGTATGTTTATTGACACAGGAGTGTACTTATTTTATATTTCCCAAGGGCGTTACATTTAGTAAATTTGACAAAGGTAACTTTCTGCCAAAGAATAGAAATACCAGTTTTAAAGGACTGCTTTTTCAAAGCACCTGTTATTAACAATGAGACCTAAGGACCAGGATTACAAAGGTGAGGCTGAAAGTACCTCATTTCCAATGGGCACAGTTACAAGTCACCGTAAGCAGGAGCCTAGAAGTAGATGGCTAAAGTAGATCTGGGACATGGTAGAAACAAGTTTATTCTTCAAAGGTCAGGTTTAAGGATTGAAATGGGTAGAAGTCATGTTTACATGCACTGCAGTCAAATTAAAAGACTGTCCCAAACAAGAGACAGAAACAAACACACACACACATACGGGGATTAAAAAAAGATGATATAACCTATAATGTGAAGTATTAAGGTTGTAAACTACAGGACAGAAGGTGGGATCTGGCTGACAGGTATAGCTGGGCAGTGGGTTTGGTTGTGTATTTTTGAATTTTAAATATAAATTAATTAAAACCTCATGAAATGTTTTAGAATTAGAGGGTATGCCACGAAATGCACATTCCTGGCTTCTCTTTATGAACCAGGGGTTCTTGAAGACACCATGTGAGAAGTTTCTAAACCTGAGTGGTTATTACCTCTTGGGATGATTGTGCACTCAAGTTTGCCCAGGACAGTCCCTTTTTGCACCTATTAATATGGCGTAATTATTAATAACACTCTTTATTTTCAAAGTGTTCTGGCTTGGAGAATAAATATGTCACTCTCCTCTAAGGGGAGGTCTACACCACTGCACACCTCACAGACTCTACCGCTCCTTTTATAAGTCTTTTACATTTGGAGAACTTGAAATATTAGCTTTAAATGCCTTGCTTCTGGAAGTATTTTAGTTTTTCACTCCTATTCTTAGCCAACAATTAGAAGACATAAATTGGAAAGTTTTTGAAAGAGTCAGTCATTTTGATGACCAAAAACTTGCAAGTCAAAATGCACAGGTTGAGCTTTAGGTTAAGAAGAGGATGACAAGGCTGGACATGGTGGCTGATACCTGTAGTCCCAGCACTTTGGGAGGCTAAGGCAGGTGGATTATTTGAGGTCAGGAGTTCAAAACCAGCCTGGCCAACAGGTGAAACCCTGCTCTACTAAAAATACAAAAAGTGGCTGGGCATGGTGGCACATGCCTGTAATCCCAGCTCCTCAGGAAGCGGAGGCAGCGGAATCGCTTGAACCTGGGAGGTGGAGGTTGCAGTGAGCCGAGATCGTGCCACTGGACTCCAGCCTGGGCAACAGAGTGAAGCACTGTCTCAAAAAAAAAAAAAAAAAAAAAAAAAAAAAAAGCATAAGAAGGGTCAGCATGAACTTTAAGGTAGATATTACAGGGAAGAACCCTGATAAAACAGATCTGAATCTCACTATTATACAGTTCCCAAAGAATGGATAGAGAAAACTGGGATCCCACAAGCCACATCCGGCTTGCACGCTGTTGTTATTTGACATCATCTATTTTCTTTTTATTTAAATGAGGACATTTTACATTAAAAAAAATTTCTAGCTTGTCTTGAAAAACTGGAAGATCTGGCAATTCTGGGTTCTTATTCTCACCATACCAACTGAGAATAAGGCTTGCTAGAGCCTGCCCACCTTTAAATGGGCACACAGTCTCCCAATCACCAGTGTAAATAGAATGATTCATTCATTTACTGTACCTGCCTGGCTGCTGGAGGCCCAAGTTTTCATCTTCTGAGGGGAGGCAGGCATCAATCCCTAAGCATCACACTCAGACCCACAAGATTGTTTAAAACCTGATTGAGATGGGGGAGTCAGTTTGGAGAAAAGGAACTTTTGAGTTCCATCCTTTCACACCACCATGGACTCTATACTACTTTTAATAGTATAAATGACACAACAGCCATAAAAAGGGAGTAACAATAAGAAAATTACTTTAAAAGTACCTATTGGCAGGCCAGGTGTGGTGGCTCACTCCTGTAATCCCAGCACTTTGGGAGGCCAGGAGGGGTGGATCATTTGGAGGTCAGGAGTTCGAGACCAGCCTGGCCAACATGGTAAAACCACGTCTCTACTAAAAATACAAAAATTAGCTGGGTGCAGTAGCAGGTGACTGTAATCCCAGCTACTTGGGAGGCTGAGGCAGGAGAATCACTCGAACCCAGGAGGCAGAGGTTGCAGTGAGCCGAGATCATGCCACTGCACTCCAGCCTGGGCGACAGACTGAGACTCCATCTGAAAAAAAAAAAAAAAAAAAAAAAAAGAACTATTTCCTTTCTGTATTTGATCTGGTGACATGCTCCAACATGAGTGTTATCTCATTTGTCTCTCACAGCAATACTCAGGGGTAAATTATATTTTCATCCCTATTCTATAGATAAGGAATTCAGCTGTTCATGTCAGAACCAACTCCAAAACCCAATCCCTTAACCATCATGCTTAAGAAGTTTCTATTTTATATAAAACGCTGCAGTGATTCACACAGCCTAGAATTTCTTCCTTAGGGATTTTTAATTTCCTTTTCTTAAGTAGAACTTAGGTGCAATATTGTCTCCAATCCTCTGAGTAGTTCCCCTGTCCTGTAGTACTGTGTGGTGGCACTGAATGCCACAAGGAAGTTAAACCTCCCACCTAAAATGCTCGGCGACTTCTCATTGTTCCTTCTTTGGCAGAAGCTAAAGGTACTGATTTGAAATTCACTGATTGTTTCTGGAACATTGCTATTCAGCATAAAATGACTCACCTCTGTACAGTGTGTCATCCAGTCACACCAGCTTGAATTTTGCCATCATTTCCTTTAACTCAGCATCACATTCTGTGTACATATGTGATCCACATTTAGCTAAACTCCTTTCTATGTCCTTCATGCTGACTTTTACAAAATTCATGACATCGTCACCTGCACTCTGGGTTGTAAGACAAGTAGACTCTGATCATATATGTGCCCTATAAGTAAATGTAATTGCATTTAATATTCACCTGTTCTGCCACTTTGTGATAGCTGCAATGAAATTAAATGACCCACAGCTTCTATGATGCAGAAGAACTGGAACATCATAATTTTTCTTCCTTAATTAGTGATAATATTCTTTTTGATTCATCCAATTTGAGGAAAAAATATGCCAGAGAAAGAATAGCAACATCTTGGCAAAGGTTAGAGTTAATACTATATTCTAGCTTAAGGAAATGATTTAAATTTCTATCTCAGTATTTTCTTCCATATTGAACACCAGGGTTGTCTCCTCAGAATCTATTTTACCACTGCTATATCATGTAGCAGCATCAGTTTGGAGGGCGTGCCAGAGCCCAGCTCTGGCTCCAGGTAGCCCTGGTTACTATAATTTCAGTAATAGAGTTCCATGTCCCTTGCTCAAACATGGCTTCTGCAATGGGCATGTCACCTAAACTGCTCTTAATAGAGTGAAGTACAGAAATTTTCATCAATTTGAGGAATAAAAGAAGACTCATTTTTTTTTTTTGTTCTTCACAGAGCGGTTTAAGAACAAACATGTGAAACTGGTGTAGCCATTGCTTGATGGTATTAAGAAAGCCATTCTGAGCCTGAAGTTGACACATGGAGAAAGGCACAGTTAAAAGGCAATGTGAGCAACTAGACTAAACATAGCTAAAGTCCACTTTACCATCTTATGATGGTAATAGGAGCTAGTAATTTTTAAAATTTTTTGGAAACCTCACTGATAACACCTTCTAAAAGCAAATATATAGTGATCATTAGTGTTAATAAAAATATCAAGCTCCAAAAACTTCATGACTAAAACACCAAAAGCAATTGCAACAAAAACCAGAATTGACAAATGGGATCTAATCAAACTAAAGAGCCTCTGCACAGCAAAAGAAACTATCATCAGAGTGAACAGGCAACCTACAGAATAGGAGAAAATTTTTGGAATCTACCCATCTGTCAAAGGTCTAACATCCAAAATCTACAAGGAACTTAAACAAATTTACAGGAAAAAAAAAACAAAAAACAAACAAACAAAAAAAACCATCAAAAAGTGGGTGAAGGATATGAACAGGAAATGTCTTATTTTCAAAAGAAAACATTTATGTGGCCAACAAACATATTAAAAAAAAAAAAGCTTATCATCACTGGTCATTGGAAAAATGTAAATCAAAATCACAATGAGATACCACCTCATGCCAATTAGAAATGGCAATTATTAAAAAGTCAGGAAACAATGGATGCTGGCAAGGCTGTGGAGAAATGGGAATGCTTTTACACTGTTGGTGGGAGTGTAAATTAGGTCAACCGCTGTGGAAGACAGTGTAGTGATTCCTCAAGGATCTAGAACCAGAAACACCATTTGACCCAGCAATCCCATTACTGGGTATATACCCAAAGGATTATAAATCATGCTACTATAAAGACACATGCACATGTGTGTTTGCTGCAGCACTACTCACAATAGCAAAGACTTGGAACCAACCCAAATGCCCATCAATGATAGACTAGATAAAGAAAATGTGGCACATACACACCATGTACTATGCAGCCATATAAAAGAATAAGTTCATGTCCTTTGCAGGGACATGGATGAAGCTGGAAGCCATCATTTTCAGCAAACTAACATAGGAACGGAATATCAAACACTGCATGTTCTCACTCATAAGTGGGAGGTGAACAATGAGAACACATGGACACAGGGAGAAGAACATCACACACTGGGGCCTATCAGGTTGGCCACAGTGGCTCACAACTGTAATCCTAGCACTTAGGAAGGACAAGGTAGGCATATCCCCTGAGGTCAGGAGTTCAAAACCAGTCTGGCCAACATGGCAAAACCCAGTCTCTACTAAAAATAGAAAAATTAGTCAGGCATGGTGGTGCACACCTGTAAACCCAGCTACTTGGGAGGCTGAGGCATTGCTTGAACCAAGGAGGCAAAGGTTACGGTAAGCTGAGATCTTGCCACTGCACTCCAGCCTGGGTGACAGAGCAAGACTCTGTCTCAAGAAAAAAACAAAAAAAAAAACAAAAAAACAGTTTGGAATACTGATTGCTGTTTGTGGTACATTGCTACAACTTCATGAGATAGGATTCATACCTATTTTTCTGTATTGTATTTATATAAAGAGCTAGCAAAGTAGGCATTCTGCAAATACATGTTAATTAACATGTACCTCAAGTGAAGATGTTCCAGCTTTTACGTTTGACCTGAGAAAAAGTGTTTACCAAAAATATATCTTATTTATAGAACTCAGTTGACGTGAGTTTGATGACATTGCAATTCATCCACTCTCAGTGATTTTATTTTCTTTTTTGAGAACAAATTTTAATTAGTCAAAACCCTTTAGCAAGGGAGTATACAGGCAGAGCTTAGAGATAAAACCTTAAGTATGCAGATGGTCATTATTCAGCTTTTCTCAAGGTGACTTTTGAATCATTCCTCATAATCTTTGCTACATTTACAGGAAGACTAAACCAGTTAATCAAAACATGAGTGATTTTTTTAACTAAAGGAGTTTAGGTGTGATGGTTAAAAGGACAGGTAAGAAAACTAACTCATGATCCTGACCACATAAATGTATTGCCACTGCCCAGTTGTGAACTAAGTTCAATGTTGCCGACACTTGGCATATATTTAAGCCATTCGATTGCATAAAATATCTGAAAGGGTTTCCCCGTGTACATTTGTCCAATAGGGGGAAATTAGACAATTTAAGTGTCACACAAAGATCTGTGCTATTCCATAGGTAAATCCATATATGCAAGGAAGGAATGAGGACTGTTAACTTACAGATGTCCCTCTCTTGAATATATTGTTACATGACAGATACATTTTGAATAATTTATAACTTTCCAGAAATGATTACATTAGAACCTATGAAAATAATGTTTCTTAGCACATTTAACATGTAACTCAGTATCAGCAAGTTCGAATTATATACATATAAATATAACCATGAGATAAATATTTATGATATATTTGTATGTGTTCATGTTATATATATATACACACACACATATAGATTTACGTGTACTTATACAAACACACACATATTTATAATTTTGTATAAAACAAGAGAGTCAAACCTATTCTTGTATTTACAGAAAAGTCTATAAACTGACACCATCACAGGTACGATCTCAAAGTTAGAAACCTTTCATCTTTCTGTAGGCACTTTCCCACTGCATCTAAAGGACCCCTTTGTAAACATCCTCCAGGATGAGTTAGGAATAGCAGATGAGACTTGTGTGCTTCTCGCAAGACCACATGAGAGAAGTGGTAATTTATCTCTCCTTCTTTATACTGCAGAGACAAAGAATAACTGAAATTAATTCACTCAAGCATATGAGGAGGAGAAAATTTAGTTTCACAAGTAATCAAATTATTATACTGTCTTGTACCAGTACATAGGAAACAAATTTCTGTTTACACTTTCAAACTGAAATGTTGCAAAAGTAAAATTAACCCCACAACACACACACACATAATGTTTTCCCATGATATTTCTATTGCAATTACTATACAGATTTCCTTTCCACCAGAATTTTGAAAGCAAATGGACCCAGACAATTGTCAGAAGCTTGAATCTGACTCATAGCCATGTTTCACATTTAAGAGGCCCAAATCTCCAGGACTTCTGCCTTGCATTTATGGTGATCTTGAATTACAACTGAGTTGAAATAGTATTTTGCTAGGCATCTTGTAATATATATTCTGAGTGGGAAAGATGGAATAGGTCATTATTCAGAACAATTTACTCCTAGATGATGGATCAAAAGAATCACCGCTGGGCAATCACTCATTCCCAGCCAAGATGGGCAGCATTTGGAATACAGGTTGACAAGAAAGTCTGAAGTGACATTTGTGCCCTGCCAATACCACCATCATCATGCCGTGCTCCTTTCTCATTTTCTTATAATGGTCATGCAGACTGAGCACAAAGAATAAACGACTTGAGAGAAATGAAAAAATATATTGTCACAGTACCAAAGCTGGAACAGGATGCATAAGACAAATATTAATGTATTCATCTTGTTGGGACAATGAAAAAGAGGCCAATTCCAAAGATTTTGGATATCATCACAATATTAGGAGATGAAAACAAGATCAAAACCCACATTGCTGAGAAACACGCCATGAAAAAGCAGATAATTTTGTTAGAGAAAAGACCTTATCCAACCTAACCTTCAGGCCCCACTCTACATGAAGAACAACTTTTGTGTAAGCAATCAGCTAGAACCCAGGGTTCAAATCCCAACTGGGTTGACGCAGAACTCCCTTACTGCCAAGTTAGATGAACTGAATTTGGCATGGTCTATGGGCCTTTTGGGAAAGACCTTAAAACCCCATCTGTTCTATTTATTTTAAAGATCCCGCTGCAGTTTTTAAAAGAGTAAGCATTTATTCTGAGGCAAATGTGGGACACCATATGAGAACTCAAGGCTGATAGCTGTGGGGCTAGTGGCACTGACATTGTAACAATGGTGGATGTTCACCGCTGCCACTGTCAGCACTGCCACCACTAACACCGCCACCACCTTAGCATGCTTAAGATTAAAAAGGAATAGAAGAGAAAAAATCAGTAAGGAAAAACAAATGGGAAAAAAGAGAAAAAACCCTCTTAGATATGATAAGACATAACCAAAATAAAATCAAACCTAGAACTCTTCATACTGCTTTTGTATCTCATTTTATTACATTTATAAAATTCAACCTGTTAACCAGGCTGCATTAAAAGAGGAGGAAGAAAACTTTAAAAGACTAAGTGTTACTGTTTCTTGTGTGGTTTACATCATCCCTCAGTTCCTCTGCTGAGGTGGATAGTGGTGAATACATGTTTTAACCCAAATGGAGCTTCGAGGTGCAATGGCACTTATAGGACACAGCTAATAACGGCTATGGCTTTTCATGACATCTCTTTGGTACGCTTCAGCATGACCTTGTCAAAGTTAAAAGCTCATAAAATTCCTATTTACTTTTTATGGCATTACAATTCTGCATAACAGTGCTTAAAACAAAAACACAGTATAATTATACTGTCAATCAAGCAGCTAAGAAAGGCATTTTCCACCAGCCTCATACCTAGCAAACTGTAAATAATTTATAAAACCAGAAGTCATGACTAAGTGGCAGTGTTTGGGGGCTAGTTAAGCGCTTGTCATAGTGCTGTGGTTTAAGAGAGCTGGGCAAAAACACTGCTTGTTTACTTTTATCCTGTGAGTGTGAAAAATTGTCGTTTGTGCTTGCCGTCTTTCCATTCGGGCTCTAATAAAAATATCAAATTGTCAATAGAAATTTGAACAGGTGTACAGTGAGAGGAATAATGATGTTTTATTCATATGCATTTCCAGCCCATTTAACTTCATCCAACAAACAACAAAAAATATTTTCTTCATTACCTCCAATTAATGTAAATGTCAAATGTGTTGAATATATTATCACACTGATAATTTGTTGTGTTGATTGATTTGTAGAATGTTTTGGATTAAAGTAACAATTTTTCTTACTTGACTCACAATTGCATGTTGTTATCTGTCACCTCTGGATTATGTAAATAACAAATTTGTTTCCATTAGATCTAGCACTAATTCTGGTAAACAAGATTTTCAAAGTGTCACTGATTTCTGAGATTTCCAGCTCCTTCATTATTTTCAGTTATTTTATTAATTGTTAACTAGAATTTATTAGCTGTGGAAAGAAATTTACATCTCCTTCATGCTAATGACCTGATAACCCATTGTAAGAGCCTACAGTTTAAAAAGCAGTAGCCGAGTAAAATCCAAATAATTAAATTCTAAGTTTCACATCCTCCTTTTGTGTTTTAAATTCTATGTGCAACCCAGAGTTCAGTATTTGCCTCTCAAAATATATTACAAAATAATATGTAGATTGCAAGCCATTTCTGTAATTATTTTCATATTAGCTTTTTTTAAAAAAAAAATCTGCCCATTATTTAATCCTCTTCTTAAATACATTTAGAATCAAAAAGTTGTGGTCAGTTTTTAAAGGCAAGATTTAATGATCTGTTAAGAAATTTCTTAATATGATAATGGAGAATTTTTTTTATTTAGATATCAATATATTTTATGTGTACATGTAAAGATAAGTGGGAAACCTCAGCAATTTTCTTCATGATATTGGAGAAAAAGCTAGTGGGTTTTTTTTTTTTTAAATCTCCTACCATTATCTGACTATTTCAATTAACCTGTCTTTGTTAAGTGGTAAATAAAAAGGAGCTGAGGGTCTTCAAATATATATGAGCATAACACTAAATCCTAGCTCTGTCACTCTTTAATCACTCCTTGTGCCTTGGTTCTCTATCCTGTGAAATGTGTATAATATGTATGGTTCATGAGAATACTAAATATTTGTGAGACACCTAGTACACTATTTTACCCATGGCAGATAGTCAACTTATTTCTATAGATTTTTCCTCTCCGTTTCATTGCCCATGTGTAAATATCACCTAAATAATGATACTGTGCATTCTACAGAAATGTGATTATTTAAAAATTAATTCTTATATATGTAGCTGATATTGATTGCAACCTAACTCCGCAGATGGATAGCAAATATAGCATTATTTATTTTTCAAGAACCTAGCTTAATTTTTAATCTATGCTCTTATCTAGGTTTAAACTCAGTTGACTCCTCATTTTTCTCCACCTTCATCCATGGACTAGGTATAAACTCTCAGAAGCTTTTCTAGACCTTTAGGGAAGACTGTGTGATGGTTGTGGGATTTCCAGGGCTGCAAGCAAGGATTTCTTACTTCCAGCATTGTCACACGTCTCTCATTCATACAGTTTGCATATCCGTTGTCCATGCTGAGTCAGTTTTCAATTCCATCTTTGAGGGTTCTTCTGGATCTGGTCCTCGATAGCCATGTAAATGTTACTGTCTTACCACATTGGCCAAGGGAAGGCAGTGAGGTTCTTTTGGGTTCCCCTTATCTCAATACTCTGTACTGCCATGTTATTTCTGGCATCTCACCAACTTTCCTGGAACTCGATCCAGGAAGCAAAGCAGAGCTTCCCTCCAGTATCAGATTCCACTATCTTCCCAGGGACACTCCTCTCATCTCTCCTTAACTTGGAGCTCAGTCCACAGATCAAGCCACAGGGCTCCCTTCCTCAGGCACCTCTATCCGTTCACTTTTAGCATCCTTTACTTCCCCCTGTTTCCCACAAACTCTGGAAAAGGCAAGTCACTTTTTTCACATCAAGTACTGTCCAGAATGGGTGGTCCTGCCTTGCATTTCATCTCAGTCCTCTAAGGCCTAGCCTTTGGAACCTCAAAGGCAGGATTTTCCAACTAGCTTTCTTCTACTTCCTGAGGTGGTGTTATTTCTCTTGAAGCTATGACGTGAAAGACC
Source organism: Chlorocebus sabaeus (assembly GCF_047675955.1). Classification (NCBI taxonomy): domain Eukaryota; kingdom Metazoa; phylum Chordata; class Mammalia; order Primates; family Cercopithecidae; genus Chlorocebus; species Chlorocebus sabaeus. The sequence goes on along the minus strand of NC_132926.1, from coordinate 16,158,709 downwards.
TAGCTGATGAAATGGGGAAATGATCATACAATATAGGAAAATAGAGGGTAAAATACACATGTGAAACATTATCTTGCTACATAAAGTCTTAAAAATATTCTAACAACTACAAACGTATGAAAGAGAATTGTGAGAGTAAAATATGAAGCAACAACATTCATTTTTAGGAGTTACTCAGTCTAGCATTCATTCCTCATACCACCTTACTTCAACCTGAGAAGCATGAGGTAATAAGAAGGCTGAAAGGTATAGAAGTGTGGAGGCAAAGACCAAGAATCATGACATTGCATATCATGATAAGACAGGGACAGGTCTTAGCCACAGTCACCAATTATTGTCCATAAATACCACCCAATTTGAAGAATGGATTCTAAAATTGTAAGAAATCTTTTAGGTTTTGTTAAATTGTAAAAAGTAAATTTATTTAGAAACATTTAAGTGCCCACTAGCCTTCACATTTAATGTTGACATGAATATCCCGAGGCCTATCTAGTTCAGTCTCTCCTCGAAGACATGTCGTGCCCATTAGCTTTCAATTTAAGAGAAGGGTTACAGAAATGGCAAAACCCCACAGCTGAACTAGCAGGGCACTTTCACAGTGTAGGCAGTGGTAGGGATACTGAAATGAACAGTAGCTTTCATGACAGGGCAACAGCATCAGGATTTCAGTCTAAATGCCTTTTGTCATAAGTGTGACTATAGAAGTCTGGTCTCATTTTGTGTGTCACTGACTTAGTCAATCAGGAAAGCATTCTGAAAACTTAGAAACCTTATGAGCAGCATTCTCAAGGCAATATTCTTCCAAGGCATTCTAGAAACAGAGACAAAAGCCATACCCCTAGAAAGCAGTATAACACAAGACCATCAGACAGTAAGGTTTGTCTCTGGTCCATAACCTGAGATAAAGAATGAACCAAGAAACTCAACTGCATGTTAAGGAAAAAAAAAAAAAAAAAAAACCTACATAAGTGCATATATACACACACAAATACACACTTAATTGTGTGCACACAATTGAGACTTGGTTCATATTTTGTACTACTTGAAATAGCACGTTAATAGCATTGAATAATATTTAATACTTTATATTTTTGCTAGATTGCACACCATCATCTTGTTGCTCTTTAAAGCAGCCTAGCATATAGATTCATCTAAGTAAATGGATGGGCTGCCATACATCATGTCTGTCCTCTCCATTCAGAAAATTTTTTGGGTATAAAAACATGCTTGCCGTAGGAAATCTCAAAACAGTCAAAGATTCTGGAAAAATAAGTGATTCTTTTTGACCCTGAAATGGAAGTGGCATGGGTATTTGATATAGATTAAAAACAATGACCAAAAGCAATTCATCCTTGAAAATAAATACCATAAATGGGGTCCAGGTAAACGAATGAGCAATAAATGCCTCCTAGTTATTGTCCAGGTATGAGGAGCAACCAAGGCTTATATGGAAATTGACTACTACCATACATTTTCTGTTATTGTTAATCAAATAGAAATATACAAATGCTGACACTATGATAGCAGCAAGCTAGCCTACAGTTGAAACTTGGCATTATATAGTATTAGAGTTGAAGTGCAGTTAGAAGACACTCTGTGGTAATAAATATTATGTTCAAAGCTTTAAGCCAGCACTTCAATAAGCTCTTGAGACCCACTTTAAGATTGGCAGGCCCTGGTGGCTCCTCACTGGAGGGCCATTCTGCCAACTCTAGAAATATTGTAGAGCAAATCAGGAACTTCTCTTTGTTTTACCTTCTACCTTCAAATTAAAAATAGCCTTAGAGATTTGTGATAAAACAAAATGGTCTTTAGAAGCTGGTACTAGGTCACAACTTATACACTAGGCCTGGGGTTAAATATTCTCTGAGTGTTTATTATGAATTTTATAGTAGTCAAAATTTCCACTAAAGAAAATCAGTCTAATTAGGAAATTTTCCAACAGGACAACTAAAATAAAATGTATTTTAAAGTGATCAGAAAGTGCATCTAATAAGAAATATGATGATAATCACCAAAGCCGGCTCCATGCAAATTATATTTACACATGGAGAGATTTGGGAATTATTTTTCCTGACTTGCATACCATGCTAAATATTTTAATAAAAGAAATAGCATCTAAGTCTGAGAAGTCAACCATGCACTGAAGAGGTTCTATAGCCTTTTAATAGCACAGTACTATGCTTAATAAAGATGATAATGCTTAATTGTGTATTGATCTTTGGATTTTTTATGTTCCTCAATCTATCCATCAATAAAAAGACATTAACCACAGACTCTACTTAGCACTCTGCTAGAGCTTATGGTGGGACTCATGTAAAATAAATAAAAGTTTCACTTCTTTTGAGTTTGTTGCAATAAGCTTTGAAACACTCTTGTGTTTCAATTCATGGGAGAAGAAACATTGATATGTAACATACGGCAAGATGGTATGTTATCTGGTATTTCAGATGAGAAAGAGAATTAAAGATCATGTTGGGCTAAATGCAATCAAGAAAATCTTTAGAAAGGTTTGGGTTGAACGAAATTAAATAATTAAATTTTCAAAGAGGTAGTAGAAACAGTTTAATAAAAGAAAAATGCAGATCAAAACACTTATTTAAAATCATATCTTATACTAAATGTGATAAGGAAACCGTTAAGTACTGGTGAGACTATCATTATGTTTTTCTACAATTTGTTGCCATTAGAAGAGGGGAGGCTGGTGGTGAAAATCTACAATTTCATAGGGTTCAACATGTAAGAGAAGAAGAAATTAAAATGAAGACGAAAGGTCAAGATGCTTCCTGCTGTAGGTATCAGTAAGATTTGGTATGGATTTGTTATAAAGCGAAACAAATACAGAAATCATTATAGGGTTCCAAGTTTGGGGAACCAGGTGAAGCACAGTCCCGTGGACAGAAAGACTGATGATAAGTGAGTGCGAGGCATCACTCAGTCTGAGAAACATTTCCAAGAATCTGGTATGGCAGGAGTTGGGTACTAGTAGAAGCCTTTCTAGGCAACACGAGTGTGATTAATATTCTTATTTTTAGAATATTTTGTATCTAACATATGCTATAGTTAAAAGTTAACAATTATTCAATGCTTATTCTGTGTTTAACCCTGAGCTAAGCTTTGTACCTGCAATGTCCCCACTTAATCTAATTATACTGTTCTGAAGATTTATAGAGGAGAGGTAGTAGAAATAATTTTCTGGTAATCCTGGTTTTAGTTTTAGAATAATCAGCAGTCCCCTAGACCACAACATTTATGATCTGGTTTCCATTTAGTGGGGATTGGGAGGGTGTACAGGGAGCATATGAGTCGAAGTTTTTACTTGTAGGTTTCTAAAGACTTTAAAGAAAAAAAAAGAAAGAAAGAAAAGGCAATGAAGAGAATGGTATGAAGTTTGTTCCTCAGCTTGGGCCCTGAGAACTAAGTTTGAACCACATTTAACGAGAGGCTTTAGGTAGGAACAGAAAGAACTGTTTACACAATGGTGTTGAAGTAACACAGAATAAAGGCACTTCCACTTGGGTCCAGTAATGATAACTTTTGACCCAGAATGGGAGGGATGAATATTTCACTCAATTAAACTGGGCACATGGAGCACTCAGGCACTATGGTAGTTCTAGAGTACCTGTCATTACATGACTATGGAGGACTCAGCAGAACATGGTAGAAATGAGATGCCAGGATGAGATGATAAATGCCTGGGGACCCTGTGTCCATTTGGACAAAGTCTAGGTAGACTTTCTTGTGTGTATATAAGAAATATCCCTTTAGGACTCCCAGAAGTACTTCAGTAGGCACAAAGAGAAGAGGACTTTGCCGGAGACTAGAAGTTATGTTATTCAGGTAAGGGGAAGAGTGGGTATGATTTTGTCTCTTCATTTATTAAGCAACAAATTATTGAATGCTGCAATGTTTCAGACAATATTCTGGGAAACAGAGCAAACCAAGAAAGACACTGATAATGGTTAGAATGGTGGAGATACAAACTAATTAATAAATGGTGAAAAATCAGCATAATCATTACTAATGTAAGGAGCTCAGAAGACAGCCAAAAGTCCCAGATAAGGAGTGCCACAGACGGATTCCCAAGAAAAATATCATTTAAACTGAGACCTAGAATGTGAGTAGGAGTAAGCTGGGTAAAGCTGGGAAGATGGGCGTTCCATTCCATGGGAACAGCTGTGTAGATTCTCAAGGCCAGAGCTGATCCTTTGAAGGAATCAAAAGCTGGATTAAATGGCCGGAGTGTGTGAGGTCAATAAAGACATGAGGCTAGAGAATAGCCCTTGAGTTTAGACTTGATTTTGAAGACAATGGAAACTGATTGAAGGGCTTCCTCTTTGTTAGATTTACCTTCAGAAAGATCACTCTGATCATCCTGTGGAGAACAGATTTAAGGGAGAAAAGACTAAGGCTGGGAGACGCTTTCATTATCGTAGTCCTACATGATGGTATTCTGAACTAGGATGCTGACAGTGAAACGAAGAAAAGGGAACAAAGTTGAGAAATGCTATAGCAGTTGAATAGAAAGGACAAGTGATTGAATGTGAATGATTAGGAAGAGTTAAAGAACAAAGTCATATTATTGGTTTGGGCAGCTAAGGAATAGGTGGCCCCATTTCCTGGGCTCAGCACCGTGAGGGTGGTGAGGATTGAGTGAGAAATGCAAACAAAGCCTACAAGTCTGTCTTCTGATGGATTCCAAGGCTCCACACTTGCCTGGTTTTTCTTTTCATATTTATCATAACTCCTTGTCAGTTTCTTTGTAAGTGTTTTCTCATCTCTCTGACCTCTACCTTTTGGATTGCTCCAAGGCTCAATCCTAGGAGCTCAATTCTTTTCCATCTACAGTGATTCCCAAGATAATCCACCTACTCTTGTTGCTTCAAATTCTGTCTATAAACAGGTTATTCCCAGCATCATTTTTCCATTCAAATGTCTGCACTAAACTCTGGATACTTTTAATCAATTGTCACTGTGCATCTCCACCTGGATGTCTGATGGGTACTGAAGACACTTAGCTGAGCGACTTCCAAAGCTGAGCTCCTTCTTCCATCTCCTCCTGTTTCTTTATATATTCATTACTTTTAATGACAAAAACTGCAGTTACTTTTGTGCCAGACTTATAATTTCATCAAGCAACTTCCCCTGTGTCCTGGGTCCTGGCTGGTCTCTGTACTTCTTCCCTTGAGCAAAGTAACTAATGTGATCTCAGCATTGAATAAATAGAGACCAGGTGGGAAGTTTTGCAGTCATTGAGGAGAATGATGTTGGTGGACGATTCAAGGTGATAATAAAGTGGGTGGTGAGATGTGGTTGGATTATGGATATAGTTTGAATTTATTAATCACATTTCTCCTTCAGAGCCTTCATGATCTCTTTCATGTAATGTTTTCCCTCCAGATACTGCCACAATCTTCCTCAGATTCTTGGTAAGCCCTCTCTAGACCTCCCTATCTAATATTTCATTTTACTCCAATGTTTTCCATTCCCTTTCCCTAATTTATGTATTTCTCTCATCCCTAATGCCTCTTTAACATTCTGTTTATTTTACTTGCCTATACCATGTTGGTTGTACTCCCACTAGAGTGCAATCTCCATGAGACAAAAATACCATTTTCCCCTTAGTTCCCTACCCCATGCCCATGCATATAATGGTGCCTGGCATGTAACATAGCCAGTGTTCAATACATATTTGTGAAATGACTGGATTAACTGATTAATTTCAAAGTAGTTGAATGAAGGAATAGCATGTAGAAATAATATACACACTAACATTGCTGAAAGCTACTTTCTCAGGTCTTACTGGACCATTTTGAGAAATGTACTAAGAAGTTTCCAAACCAAGAATCTCTAGAGTGAGTCAATGAAAACCAGCAACTAGTAGTAACATTTACCACATTAGAAGGAATCTGGAATAAAAATAGAATCAAAATTAAGAAGGAAACTTGTAGATAATAGAATTAATGTTTCTTCAAACACAAGAAAATTGATTATATAGCTTTAGAAATAAAGTATCAAAACTCTTAATCCTAAAGCAAAGTAACTGGTAAGAGAAATAAAATATTTCCAAACATCCATGAAATGATGCTATTATTTTACTTCCTCAAAACTCCATTTCTCTCTCTAGCAATTTAATAGAGAGTAGCATGACAAAAGTACTGCCCTCAACCTATGGTATAGAGATATTTTGTATTCCAAAGGCTTTGTTTAATGAAGCAGAGCTTTTACTACTTACATATGTTGAGAACTTAGATTTGTCCCAGAGAAAATAAAACCATTGGTGTAAAACTTCAATGAAAACAAGTCAAGGAAGAATCAAGATTTTGGTGTTGACTTCTTTTTAACCATGGTTTCCTTTGCTTTAAAACAAAATTAAGTGGAAAGAGCAGAATATATAGAAAAACTTTTCTCCTAATATTAAATTTATGAAACATACGATTACTAGGGAAAAATAAATTGCATATTAGGTACATTCGGCTTATAATGAAAATATATTTGAGTGCTAGTCTGGAACTTTCTGTATTCCATATAGTGCACAGATAATGAGTCTCAGTTGTTTTCTGTTATACTCTATCATTTTCCAGGGGTTCATAAATTATACAATACTCTGCTTAATCTTCCACACCTTCTCTTGCTTCTCTCTTTTCTGTTTATGCATTCTGAGTATATGTCAGCCAATATCAGCATTTTGATTACAAGCAGAATGAAACTTCTTCCAAAACCTGTTAGCATATAGAGCAACATATTTTGTAATATTTTTTCTTGTTTTTCTCCCCACAAATCCATAAGTGGTATAACATTTCTTTTTGCCATTGCATGAACTTGGCATTTCTAACTATCCAGAGATTAGCTTTCTGTGCGTTCATGAAGCATTAAAGCTTTGCTGCACAAAACAGCTCCTTCTGACCTCTGCTAGAAAAGAGGAATATCTTTCAGCATACTCTTTTTATTAGTGGATTTTTCCATTTGTAATTTGTTCCCCAAATCTCTTCTCTCTGGTTTATGCTGTTGGCCCTGCTTGTGTGACAGTGTCTAAAAAAATCATTATTTGTGTCCTGCAAAACTTTAATGAAATTTAGGGTCACAATTAAATTTTACTATATTTGGTTAATTAGCAAATAGTTTAGTTTACAGCATGCAAAGTCATCAGAACCCGGCCAACTTAGAGGTAAAATAAGATCCAGATGTGTGTTTCACATTCCTCTCTAAGAGCAGGGAAATATTAAGACTGTCATTCTTGATATCTGAAAAAATTTAGGTGGAGCCAACAAAATAGCTGTTTAAATATTGTGAATTAAATGAAAAAATAGAATAGATGCTTACTCTGGTAAATAAATTTTTAAAATACGGTATATCCATACCATAAAAAAGAATAAAATACTCATACATCATACAAAATGAATGAAACTCAGAAGCATTATGCTAAGTGAAAGAAGTCAGACAAAAAGACCACATATTGTATGTGGCCATCTATATGAAGTGCCCAGAGAGGCAAATCTGAAGACATAGAGAGTAAACTAGTGGTTGCCTAGTCTGGGTGTGGAAATGAGGATTAACTATAAATAGGCTCGAGGATTTTATCAGGGTGATGAAAATATTCTAAAATTGGATCACAATGATGGTTGTAAAACTCAGTAACTTTACTAAAAATCTTTTAATTGCACTAAAATGCATAGTTTTATGCTTTGTCAGTTATACCTCAACAATGTTGTAAAGAAATAATGCTTAGGTCTATGTACTAATAAATACCACATATGCTGCTTCTGAAGGTCATCATTCCTTTCCATGGCAATCACATTCTAAAATGTCAATCGAAAACTACCACCAAAAAGTAAAGGTTTTTTAAGATATGTGTAACTAATAGAAAGTAACAGACAATTTATTCACCTTTTAAAAGGCAAAGAAACAAACAAAAATAATATTGACAGTTCTCCACGACTATCATACTTAGTTCATACTTAGTTTCAGCAACCTGTTACTCTGTTGCCCAAAAATGTAAATGTCATCCTCATTTATTCTATGCCAACAAATACTAGAAATAATCCCATTAATACCTTTTTTATATTTTTCCAAAACCAGAGTTAATTACATATATATTATGCCTTCAAAAAACGCACAAGTAGTTGCTTGTCTTCTAAAATACTAAATGAATAAAAAAATACATTTCAAACATTCAAATAAATAACATCAGTAAAATGTCCCCTTCTGCTCTCCAATATCTTAGTGGAACTTGATGATTTTATAAAATTGAAGTAGTTGGGAGAATTGTCTTCAATATTATGGACAGTCACATAAGTATTTGGAAGACTTTATTTTTATTTATTTATTTTTTTGAGACAGAGTCTCACTTTATTGCCCAGGCTGTTGTGCAGTGGCTCAGTCTCAACTCACCACAACCTCAGACTTCCAGGCTCAAGCAGTCCTCCCACCTCAGCCTCCAAAGTAGCTGGTAATACAGGCATGAGCCACCATGCCCAGCTAATTTCTGTATTTTTTGTAGAAATGAAGTTTTGCCATGTTGCCCAGGCTGGTCTCCATCTCTTGGGCTCAAGAAATCCACCCCTTGGCCTCCCAAAGTGATGGAATTACAGGCATGAGCCACCGTGCCTGGCCAAAAGACATTTTATTTTTTTTCATTCTGCAAATATGTTTCAGCATTTAGTACATGGAACTATCTTTTTACAAAGATATGTTTGTCATATCAATGTACATTTGGGGCTCTTTTCTATGCCTTATTTTATTTTACTTTATTTTATTTTATTTTATTTTATTTTATTTTATTTTATTTTATTTTATTTTATGTTTTTGAGAATGAGTGTCGTTCTGTCATCAAGGCTGGAGTGCAGTGGCGCAATCTCGGCTCACTGCAACCTCCGCCTTCCAGATTCAAGCAATTCTCTTGCCTCAGCCTCCCAAGTAGTTGGGATTAAGATGTGCACCACCACGCCCAGCTAATTGTTGTATTTTTTTTAGTAGAGACGGGGTTTCACCATGTTGGCCAAGCTGGTCTTGAACTCCTGACCTCAAGTGATCTGCCCACCTCAGCTTCCCAACATGCTGGGATTACAGGCGTAAACCACCAGGCCCAACCATCTGTGCCCATTTTAAAGTATATGTTTTATTCAGAGGTTATCTTTATGTATTCTGTTTACTTTTTTATGTAGAGATTTGAATATTAACATGAATGATAACTGACTTGCTTTGAATATTTTATTTTGAAATTTCTTTTTATTATGGATGATAGCTTAATGATAATTCTTTACTTGGGCTTATAGGCATGGATCAAGGATGCTAACTTGTGCCCAGAGAGATTCATCTTACGACTTTGGCTTCTGAGAGATTAGTCAATTATCAGCAGAAGTCTTCACATCCAAAATGCACTTTCTTGGTATCAATTACTAACTTACCCAATAGAGGAAGTATTCAGAAAAATCTATCACTTCGGTATATCATCCACTGGCCAAGAAGCTTGAATTCTAAACAGTTCAATGCTGTTCAATGATATGAGCTGCCTGGGCATAAATCTCAAAGGCCTCAAGAAGTCAGGTGTACATCAATAGGGAGATAAGTCTGGAAAACAGATAAGCCATTTAAAAGGGGCAACCATTGCCCAGTTCTAATTAAGCTCTGCTACATGAAACATCATGCCCAGTGTGAGGTGATCTTCTGAATTTTCACAGGAAGCTGAAAAGCTGGATACTCATGTGGAATGTCTCGATTGTTAAACGTTGACGACTAATTCAAAAAGTTTTAAACACCGTACATGGGAAACAAAACTTACCAGAGGATGGGGTCTCATAGTGGCCAACTCAATACTTCTGCCTTACAAGGAAATCTCATCTACTTTTTTGTTGTGCAGAACCCATAGTGATAGAGCAGCTGCCTGCATATCTGCTCCTACCAGGGTTACAACTTGGCCTTTGTCCTGGCACATCCTTGTCCTTTTGCCTAAAACCTCTTCCTCATCCATGCTTACCAAGTAAACTCCTACTTTTCTATTATTCTGTATCATCTTACATTTGTATTCCTGGTGCTCCTCCAATATAGCATTTTTTCTGTATCAGAGCAATTTTTATGCATAATTATTTAAATGACTCTGTGGGTGAAAACAGTTCTTGGATATTCCTTGAAGACAGGGTATCTTCTGTTCTCGTTTTGTGTTCGCATAGTAACTGACAGGCAGTTGACACTCAAATGGTTGATGAACAGGTGAGTGAATTAATTACTTATGTTAAAAAGGATTAGATTCACATTTTACTTCTGCTACTGATTGTTAAATAACCTGAGAGAAGTCTTGGATGAGAGAGTATTTGAGGGCAAAAATAAAAGAAAATAACAAAGAAAAGTCACTTTCACTTCTGGGGCTTCAATTGTCTTGTGTGTAATGAATGCACTGGATTGGATTCCCAATGTGGTCTTTAATATTCTATTTTGATGACAGTGTAATAGTTACATTAACAATATTGCTAATAACACCAGTAGTAAATGAATATTCAACCTTTATGTGCAAGTAACTGTTATAAGTGCCTTCAAGGCACTATCTCATTTAATCATCTCATGATATTGTAAGGTAGATATTAGTTTTGTCCCTATTATATGGATAACAAAAGTATACTTGGAGAAATACTTTTGTTTTAAAACTTTCACAAGCTAGAAATGCGAAGTTTGTTGTCCACTTTGCTGTGACTTCTTTTTTCTCATGGGTTTGTGAATCATAATAACTGAAGTTCGCTTTGTTTCATATTGTAGTTACAGTAAGAAACAAAGCTAGTAATTTTCTCTACATAATACTGCATTTCCCCTATACCAAGTCACACAGGGTCATGCTACTCGAAGAATGGTCCATGGACAAGCAGCAACAGTATCACCTGGGAGTTAATTAGACATGCAGAATCATTATCTCCAGCCTAGACCTGAGAATCAGAATCTGCATTTTAACAAGACTCCCAGGTAACTCCAATGCATTCTAAAGTTTCAGAAGCATTAGCACAGAGGAAACTTATTCCTAGTTTATCAACATAATTCTCTCCATAGGAAGATAGAAGGAGTGCCTTCTAAAAGAGAAGCAGAGGATAAGAACATATAGAAAGAACTGTCATGATGTGACTGTGAAGTTACGAGACTATGTCTAGACATTAGTCAAATCTGCATTTGAGAGAAGACTGCACTATCTATTTGTATCTTAATCTATTCAAATTGCTATAACAAAATACTTGAATCTGAGTAGCTTGTAAACACCAAAAATTTATTTCTCACAGTTCCAGAGGCTGGGAAGTTCAAGATCAAGGTGGCAGCAGATTTGGTGTCTGGTAGAGGACCCTGTTTCTCATAAATGGTGCCTTCTTGCTTTGGAAGGGGCAAGAGAGCTCTTTGGGGCCGTTTTTTACAAAGATATTAATTTGTTCATGAGAATTCTGCCCTCATGATCTAATCACCTCCCAAAGACTCCACCCCTTAATACAATTACTTTGGGAGCAGGATTTTAACACATGAATTCTGGGATCACGCAAATATTCACACCATAGCAGTACTAATTTCTACTTTACATGGTAATGTCTCTCGATAAAACAGATCATTTGCCAACTTTAGGGTCCAATTGCTGGTTATCATTTTCTTTTAGAATTGGCATTTCTATTTTATTGGTGGCTTCACTCGTTATGCTTTCATCCTATGGAGAGTTGTGGATCATAACTGAAGTTGTATTCATTTCAGAGACTTTAATTGCAGATGTTACCAAGAAATCAGGCTGTTTTGAAACCAAATCTTCTCTATGTTTTTGGAGTAATTTTGTTTTTTCTGTAGACACGTGCATATTGTACATCAGTCCTAAAATAAAATAATTAAAGGTCTTCACTTGAAATCATTACTAATAATGGCCATTGTCAACCATAAACAGATACTTTCTTGAATAGATCAGGACAAGGAAAGGTTAAGTGCCTCACTGTGTTCAATAAGTCAGAGCAACTGCTATAATGTAAATGATAAAAAAAAATTCTTTCTTTTCAGTGAGCAGAATTTTTCTGTTTCTTATTTTAGAAACAAAAAGGGTGTGTAGCTAGCTGAAATGGATAAAACAATGGGATATGCATCACCTGAGTTTTGTGCATTTTCAAGAGAAAATAATTATTCCTTTATTCTTTGACTCTTCTTGACTAATTTGGTATAGAGAGAAGAATCCTCTCTTTGTGACTGCACAGGCTTTAAAAATGTTCTTAGTGTTGTATAAGAATCTGTTTCTCCTGGGGATCATATCTCATGTTTCTTATTGAATTTCTGTTGGAAACAATAGAAGGGAAGAGGTTCATTCAAGAAAAGTCACAGTTGTGGAAAGAGTAAGGTTGATCTGTTTATGAGTATACTTCTTTTTTTTCATTTTGCCTTATCAATGAGCAATATGAAAGAATTAATCAAAACCATGTTGCAGTAAACTTAGTAAAAGACATTCAGTCTTTTACTTTTTGTTCAGTAAAAGCTAAACAAAATTAGGGAAAAGAGTAGCTGTAATTTTTGTGGATCCTAGTCAATAAAAATGACCAACACAAATTTGTCTAGAGCTGACCATTGGAAGAACACTAGTTATTTCTTGAGTATAGACAAAAATGTGTGGTTAGAGGCTGGGGGAGGTTATTAATAAGACACGTGACAGACAGGAAGCATCTGGGACAGGACACCCAGCTAAGACACCAGCAAAGAAGAGGGAAAGCTGAGCTCATCCATCCCAAGCATTGCCACTGTCATTAAATTTGCCTATTTGTGAGATTCTTTGCATGATACATGCTAGGATAGAAAATTTCCCTCCTGACTCTCTTTTTTGCAATAATCCCCTGCTCTTCTAACCCAATAGTAGTCTTTATTGATAAGTCCTAGGTGAGACTCTAATTGTTTGCTTTATAACTAGGCTCTGATTTTTTTCCTTAGTAATGTAGCCGTTGAACAGCCATGCATTTTCAAAACTGGTATTTTAAAATAAGTGCTTGTTACATTCAAAAGCCTTCTTACTAAGCATGTTCAGCTGACTTTTCTGGAAAAGTCTCCAGAAATTCTTCTTGATAGTTATACATTCACTGTGAGTCCTGTCTTATGGTGATTATACCAAGCTGATTCTTCCTGAATACATTGGTCTGTTTTCTGTTGCTTATAACAGAATACCTGAAACTGGGTAATTTATATTTCTTAAAAAAGGAATTTATTTCTTGTAGTTATACAGGCCAAGAAGTTCCAGGTTGAGGAACCATATCTGGTGAGAGCCTTCTTGCTGGTGCAGATTCTGTGGCATCCCAAGGCAGCACAGGGCATCATATGGTGAGGGGGCTGAGCATGCTGACATGCCAGCTCAGTGCTCTCTCTTCATGTAAAGTCAACATGTCCCCTCCCATGATAACTCATTAATCTTCCATTAACCCATTAATCCAGTAATTTATGAATGAATGAATCCTCTTATGAGAGCAGAGTGCTCATGATCTCATCACCTTTTAAATGCCCCACCTCTTGACACTGTCACATTGAGGATTAAGTTTCAACATGAGTTTTGAAGGGGACATTCACACCCATAGCACTGAAGAATAATACTATCTTTGTTTATGCCCCCAAACAGTTCTTTTTTTTTTTTTTTTTTTTTTTTTTTTTGAGACAGAGTCTCACTCTGTCGCCCAGGCTAGAGTGCAGTGGTGTGATCTCAGCTCACTGCAACCTCCGCCTCCTGGGTTCACGCCATTCTCCTGCCTCAGTCTCCCAAGTAGCTGGGACTACAGGCACCTGCCACCATGCTCGGCTAATATTTTTTGTACTTTTAGTAGAGACGGGATTTCACTGTGTTAGCCAGGATGGTCTCGATCTCCTGACCTCGTGATCCACCCGCCTCGGCCTCCCAAAGTGCTGGGATTACAGGCGTGAGCCACCGCGCCCAGCCCAGTTCTTTTTATCTTTGATACAATTCTTAAATTCTTGGAAAACTAATGTCTTTACCAACATCATCTCTTGGCTCAGAAAAATATGGGTATGTGGAATTTAAGTGCATATCATTCAATCAAAAGTTTTTTTCTCCTTGCCATGCATCTAATTGTATATATACACACATATGTACGGATATATGTACACACATTCTGCAGTGGAATAAAAATTTGTGTCCTCCAAAACTCATATGTTGAAATCTTAAGCCCCAAGATGATGGTATTAGCAGGTGGGTCCTTTGGGAGGTGATTAGGTAATAAGGGTGGAGCCTTCATGAACAAGATTATTGCCTTATGAAGAGGCCCAGGAAAGATCCCTCTTCCCATCCACCTCCTCACAGGGAAAAGCCTGCCATCGGTCTGCAATTCATGAAAAGACCCTCATGAGAACCTGACCATGATGCCACCCTGATCTTGGACTTTCCAGTCTCCAGAACTGTGAAAAATAAATTTATATTATTTATAAGCCATCCAGTTGATAGCATTATGTTATAGCAGCCCGAAATTACTGAGTCACATGCTGTACATATCATCAGTGCTGATTGTGTCCATCTGGCACTCTCTACTTTCTCCATATACTTTACCTTGCCCTTTAAAATTATGCTTATCATGGAAACAAACCATTTAAACTTGGAGGCTCTCATTTCCAAACTCTTTTGCCTTAAAATAGGATGCTTGTTTCTGAAATTTTCTACTTTCATGACATTTCTGTTGTTTGACATTCTGTGCATTGAATTTTTTTTTTCATGCTTAGTGTAGAGTAAAAAATAATTCAAAATCTTAAGAAAATTTACAAAACTCTGGTCGCTGTTTTAAGAGTAGCTGCACCCAGTCAACTGAGTCAACTTGGCTTATCACAGTTTTGCCAATAAAAGCCTATCATTCATGAAGTTAAACTCATAACTGTGTTTGAGTTGTTGATGTTGATAGGTCCTATTTAAAATAAGAAACATTTTTAAATCAGGAGGGAATATAATTGCAACTCTATTCATCATGAGTCAGAAGTTTCCTATGACAATCACATTACCGTTACTTCTAAATAAGATATACATATCCATGGATACATCTCTGTGGAAGAGGTCAAGTCAGGGTGCCTCTCTTTGTCTCTCTGTTTTACTCTTCTCACAGGAAATAGAGTTATTCATTCTTCTGTTCATTAATATTTTTGGTTCCTGCCATGTGTAAGCCACTGTGCTAGCTTTGTGAGGAAATATTTGAAGACTAAGCTTGAGCATAGTAATGAAATTTGTTTCAACTCAATACACCAAATTTTTTGTTACCGAACTATGTGCTAGCCCTGAAATAAGATACATGCATGATGTATATAATTTGTCACAAAGATCACAGTCTCTTAGAGAAAATAATACAGGGGTCAAATATCAATAGCTGACTATAATGTTCTGCTAGCGATATAAATTAAATGCACTAAAAAGGGAGTCATTAATTCTTTCTAGAAGTGTAAGATAGGTAAAGAACAAAGTGAGTAGAGATTTTATTGAGAGGAGAGTTTAGCTGAAAATTAAAGGTGGAAGATCAAGGTAATTTTGAGTGGTGACATTCCAGATGTGATGGTCTGTACAAAAGCATAAGGCTATAAGAACTTAAGTCATGCTCAGATTATTTACAATACTTCATTAAGGCCACATAAAAGGTTATGTAATGGAAATAGTGGTAGGCAGTGAGATTGAAAAAGAAGACCAGACTGTTAGTGAATGATCTCCAATACATTATTAAATAAATTTGTCAGGTATTATGTAGAAACCAAGGGATTTTTCTGAAGTCAAATTGCCTTTTGATCTAACAATGATATACAACTACAAGCAACAGTGGGCAGTTCTATTTGGATAGCTCTAGGAAGTGATTAGAAGAAACTGTGTCTTTCATGTAGGAGAGTGCAAAGGTAAGTTTTTGGCACTTATAGTAACTTTGGTAGAAATGAGTATTGAAATCGTCAAATTTATGTTCATAGATCAGTAATAAAATCTACCACTAGTGTGATGTGCAATTGAAAATTTACCTTGGCAATCATGCATTTTATCTTTAGAGGACAAAACAGAATACTATGTTAACCCCAGACATGTTTATTGTTCCCTAAGATACAAAAAATGTGATACCTAACACTGTTGTTTTTCTAATATTTCTTTAAATATTCACTCTGTAGCAAATAAGGCTGGATGCATGCATTTTCTTATAAGTAATAAGTTTTAGGAAAGCATTTGTGATTTAGATATATAGTTTATGTTTCACAGAGGTTCTGTCAAAGTTATTCTCCCCTTATTTTTCATGAATAACAATCAATGGCCCTTCCTCAATGTGCTAATATAATTCTCATTTTTATTTATCATTGAGATATTGATATAGATTTGATATAAACAATCTTTCCTTCCCTGTCTATATTTTGGGAATGGTAATAGATAATAATAAAGTAAAGATAACAATTCATGTAAATTCTGTAGCTGATATTACTGAGCCTTTATTTTGTGATGGGCATTGTGCTAAGTGCTGGCCTTTATATGTAGAAAATTATTTAATTTTTGCGTCAATCCAGAGAAGGGAGCTATCATTTCCTTCATTTTATGGATAGTATCTCATGGATGTTTAGTAACTTGCTGAAATCATATAATAGGTACAGAGCCAAGCAAGAGGAAGACTCCAAGTCTGTCTGACTCTACCAGGGACTTAATTTTCTTTTTGAGAAGTGTTTCAACCCTATCCTATATAGTTTGCTTTGTCGTTGAAACCATTTCTCATCTCACTTGAAATGAATCAAATAATTATGGATTACTTCAGCATTTCTGGTATATTTTTCAAAATGATCTCATCGTGGTCCGACATGATTTGTTTTTGCCATTTGAGTCTTCAACTCAATTTAAATGTTATAAAAACTACAGATTACTTTGGCATTAGCGGAAGATATTGTCAAAAATGGAATGAGTCTCTCTTTCTAATGTTATATTTCAGAAAGTCTTAGAAGATTAAAATTCTTTCATCTTAACACCACTACTTAATTATTAGATTCACAAATCTGTAACTCGAACTCACTTCAAAGTTATTGATGTTTCTTTATATATCAAAATTTAATATTTGGTGATTTTGATAAACATTCAGATCTCTAAATGATGATAGGAAAATTTATGCACATCTATGTCTTACATTCTAATTAGTAATACTATTCTCTGAGAAACCTCAAGTTGGAAAAGACACGAGATATTTCAGAAACACTAAAAGAGCTTCTTGTCTCTTTTATTTGTTTCTTGAATCTATCTAAGATGACTTTGCTATCTATTAAATACAGTCAGCCACCATAAATCTTAAACAGGCATAAAATCATTTAAGGACAAATCTGAAATAGATGTTTAAATTAAATTTGTTACATATCTATGACATATCTACTTTATTTTTTTTCCCATACTGATTTTAACACCCAAATATACCACATATACTAATAATTGTTAAATAATTATTATTTTTTAAAACTGAACTATTCTAGAATAAAACACTTTTTATTTTGTAAGATATTGTGGAGTTTCAATTTGATCAATTGAAGTTTCAGATGAATTGTACCCATTCTTAATAGTCCATTTAGTATGTATTTACTGAGCTCTTAGAGTACCAGGTACTAGAATAGACACTGTGAACAAGAGAAGCACAGAACTTCTCTCAAGTTTAAATTTTACCGTAAACAAATAAAGCACTATCCTACTCAGTATTTCTTTTTCATGAACTTTCATTTTCAGGTTTGGGGTATATGTGCAGGATGTGCAGGTTTGCTACATAGGTAAATGTGTGCCATGGTGGTTTGCTGCACAGATCAACTCATCACCTAGGTGTTAACCCCAGCATGCATAAGCTGTTCTTCCTGATGCTCTCCCTCTCCCAACCCCCAACCAACCAAAAGGCCCCAGTGTGTGTTATTCTCTCACTTGTCCAAGTGTTTTTATTGTTCAGCTCCCACTTATAAGTGAGAACATGTGGTGGTTGGTTTTCTGTTCCTTCGTTAGTTTTCTGAGGATAACAGCTTCCAGCTGCATCCATGTCCCGGCAAAGAACATGATCTCATTCCTTTTTAGGGCTGCATAGTGTTCCATGATGTATATGTATCACATTTTCTTTATTCAGTCTGTCGTTGATGGGCATTTGGGTTGATTCCAAGTCTTTGCTACTGTGAATAGTGCTGCAATGAACATACACATGCGTGTATCTTTATAGTAAAATAATTTATATTCCTTTGGGTATATACCCAGTAATGGGATTGCTGGGTCAAATGGTATTTCTGCTTCTAGATTTTTGGAGGAATCACCACACTGTCTTCCACAATGGTTGAGCTAATTTACACTCCCACCAACAGTGTAAAAGTGTTCCTTTTACTCCACAACCTTGCCAGCATCTGTCGTTTCTGGATTTTTTCATAATTGCCATTCTGACTAGTATGAGATGGTTTCTCACTGTGGTTTTGATTTGCATTTCTCTAAAGATCCCCACTTGGTAGTTTTTTTTTTTTTTCCATAAGTTGTTGGGGTACAGGTGGTATTTAGTTACATGAGTAAATTATTTAGTGGAGATTTGTGAGAACATGGAAGATATCAAACAAGGTTTTATTTTATTTATTTATTTTTTCTAAGCTATTCTAACATTTAAAAAAGTTTATTAAGAGAGAAAAAAAAAACCAAAAAAACAAAACAAAAAATAACCAGGCTTTAGATTCTGGAGTCTATATTTTTAACCAGTGTGTTATGTCTAGACCCCTGGTCCAAGGGAGGTTCTGAGGAGTTGGCAAACACTGGTTTCCTAGGTCCCTAGAATGTTCCTCATTCCTGCCCATGACAAAAACTGATTGTTTAGACTTTGCTTTGTTTATCTGACATTCTGTAGTGTTTGTTCAGTGAATTTCTCTTGTTATTTTAATTAGACAAAAATCTCTTTCTATTACTTATGAGCTAAAAACAGCAGCAGGGGCAGCAGCATCAATTACAGCCAATACCTACTGCACTCACTGTAAAACGTGTCCTATTCTAAACATTTTACATGTATTTGTTCATTTGATCTTCCTTTAGTGATAGGGACAGGAGGCAGAGAAATTCTAGGCAGAAAAGGGCAGGGTCCCTGGAGAAGCCCCACCCTCAAGCCTGGAACCCTGGCCCAAAGTGAGAACGTGCATTTCTGTTTTCCTGCTCAAATGTTGCCTTTTCCAAAACCACACATAACCTGCGCAACCCCCACTTCTGCACCCATAAAAACCCCTGACCTGACTGACAGAGAGCAGAGGAGGGGAGAAGAGGAGAAGCAGCTGGACGTTGGAGACTGCAGTTTGATGTCGGAGAGAAGCAGCTTGACTTCAGAGGAATGGTTTGATAGCAAACAAGATTTTCAATAGAGAACAAAAGGTGACCACGAAGGAGTCTCCTTCACATGGGGTGATCAGAGAAAGCCTCTGGGGTGACTTTGAAGCTGAGAAAGGAAGAAAGTGAAAAAGCCTGAAATGCAAAGACCAAGAGACAAATAGTTTTACGTGTGTATTAGTTATCCATTGCTGCATAACAAATTGCTTTAAAACTCACTGGCTTAAAGCAACACACATTTATGACAGTTTCTGTGGGTCACAAATCCAGATACTTTGCTGGGTGCCTTTGGCTCACAGCCCCTTAGAAGGCTGCATTTACGCTGTTGGCCTGGACTGCAGTGTCTGAAGGCTCTACTGAGGCCCCTGATGATCCCCACTTCCTGATATTCATGCCCCTTTATGAGTCCCGTCTCTTAGGATGTAGACAGGACTCAGTGATTTGCTTCTTCTAATGAACAGAATAGAGCAAAGTGACGGAATGTCGTTTCTGTGATTAGGCAACAAAAAGACTGATTGTTCTTTCTCATTTGCTTGGAGACAAGCCAGCTGCCGTGTTGTGAGCTGTCCTGTGGAGAGGACCACATGGCAAGTCCCTTAAGGAGGTCACCTGTAAAAAGACACCAAAGAACTGAAGCCATCAGGCGTCTTAGTCTGCCTACCACAGTTGGAAAGAACAGTATGGTCCAAAAAGTCTTGAGTCAGAAAATAGCTTGGAGTGTTCTAGAAATTGTCAGGAGGCCAGTATAGCTGAAAGGTAGAGGAGAGAGACAGGAATATACAATGAGGTTGGAGCAGCACATAGGAACCAAATAATTTAGGTCTGTGTAGGTCATGGTAGGAAGCTGAGAGTGTTAAAATGAGGAGGCTTTCTGGAGTATCTTCCTTTTAATGAAAGGTATGGATTTTTTTTAAAAAACATGAGTGAAAAAACGTTGACTATATCCAAACCCATACTTTCAATGAACTAGGATAGCAGTGTAACCCTGAATCCTCACACACACATATATCCAGTGATGAGGGAACTATGAATTATGCATGTAACATTTCTCAGCTTCTCACAGTTTTCACTAGAGCCTGCATTTCAACACTGATTGCAAACGGTCCATGAATCCATCCAAAGCCAGAAATGCTGAACAAAAGCTGCTGTTGCCTGGGACAACCCTAGCCTTTAAGCATGTTAGGACATAAATTGTGTTTCTAGGAAATTTTACAAGGGATTTTTTTAAAAACTTCTCTTTGCAAACCAAATGCTTCACATAATTTGAAGTGTCTTGCGGTTTTTCCAAGAATGTCGTTTGTAGCACCGCTATAGAGATGAATTTTAATGTACGATTGGAGCGTGTGTTCGCTGAGATATTTGATCTTGTAATTTATGGTATTGTTCTTTGTACAGTCAACTCTTTCTGCCATGGAGGCAGTTTTTAAGGAAATTGTCCTACTTTTATAAAGTTGATGATGGAATCTAAATATTTGCCATATAGATAAGAGACTACATCTAGAGATTTGTTATATAGAGATACACTGAGGATAAAAAAAATCCGAAAAGAATATTCATCGGTGGGGAAACAAAAAGAGAAAAGAGCGATAGCCTCTGTAACAAGTATTTTAGAAATCATTCAATTTAGTTTTGCTTTTTGAGGGGAAGCTATTCTTTTAAGTCTATCATTTAAGTTATAATAATATTTTGTTAAGCAAATCAATTGATGATAGGATTTTTCTTAACTATCTATCCATCCATGAAGAAAATGAAGGTGGGATTATAACATCATGTACATAACAAATAAAGTTATAACATAGTCATAATTGAGAATATTATTTCATTTTAAATTATGGATCTTTGTTTTGTTCAACATTAGTATTTCAGAGCTTAATTAGTTATTTTTACGTGTCTTAGCAACCCATTAACAAAGAGCTAATTGAAGAATAAGAAATATATATCAACTTATTCCCCAAACCCCCTTTTTCAGTCATTGTTTCTCGTTTAAGTAGAACATTATCGTTCTCACAGATGGTTGAAGTGATGTATTGTGGGAAATTAAACACACTTGGCTTTTTTCCTGAATTTTCTACTTAACAACTAAGGCTGCTCACCCCAGATGTATTATTTAACCCTTCCCCAGGCACCCTCTTACTCAACAGCAGTAGGATTCACAGTTGCAAAACTCTTCTTTTTATGATATCCAAACACTATTTCACCTTATTTTTATTACTGTTTTAAATATTTGTAACATTATAAGAAAACAAGCCATAAAGAATATTCATTTTGAAACCAAAGGTAGAATTTAGACCAGACTCCATTGTAATCATCTAAATATTTGACGTTGTTAAGGATGTGGAGAAATGTCTCTAGACATGGACTTATGAACTAATACAACCTTTCAGAAGTGCCATCTAGGAATATGTTTCAACATTTTAAATATGCGGCTGTTTTGATCTATTAATTCAACATAGAGAAATTAATCCTAAAGGAAGAGGAAAAATATTCAAGCACAAAGATCTTGTGCAGTGTTGTTTATATTGATGAAAAATTAAACTATATGTTCATATGGAATTGATACAACTAATACTACTACAAATAATAATACTAATTATATTTCACCTTTGTTGAGTTTTTATCTTGTGTCAGCAAAATAGTAAGCACTTTGCATATGTTATGTCACTTAATTTTCTCCACATCCTAATAATATAGGTACTATAATTATCCCCATTTTTCAGACAACGAAGCTAGCTAAGCAGTAGAGATGTTAAATGCCAACTCAAGGTCTTATAGCCAGTGAGTGGCAGAATTGAACACATATTATAAATTAATAATATGGAGTCATTAAGAAAGAGATAAGCTTGACATTTATGTACTAGTATGGATGATAGTTAAAGATTAAGTACAGATAATAGAACAATATGTTTAGTATCATCACATTTATGTAATAAATTTACCTACATCCAGGTTATAAACAAAGGGATATTCAATCAATCTCTTGTAAGTTGTAGGGTATTTATCTATGTGTTCACTCTATCACATATCTTTCATGATGGCAAGCAGTCACAATACCCAGCTGGCTCTTATATTGTCCAAAGATGAGATAGAATTTGACATCGGAAGGGAAGGAGAGGTGAAGCACAGAGAAAGAGGCAGTTCTGGCAGTATTGGATTCCTAGCTAACACCTCTGCCTTTCCCAATTATTTCAACCTGTGAAGTCCATTTTGCCTAAGCCACTTTGAACTCTTTTCCTTCAAATAGTAGTGCTTTTTGCTGCTGCAGAAGTCATTGTGGACAATGAGACTTTCCAGGTTACTTCACTGTGGGTTTGCTTTTAGTGTATATGAGTATGCTTTTTGTTTTCATTTCTTTGTTTATTTTTTAATCTGTGCTTTCATTTTACCTACATGAATCTTAAACATTTTTTAAATTGCAGATGGACTAATAAAGATACTGAAAACGTAATTCTTACCTAAATTTTATTTCTGCCTCATTTGCCAAAGTTAACTGGAAAGGAAAAGTAAAACTCGGTCCAGAAAAGGGCATCATGGTGCTTGGGGATGGTTTATGATCTTTTATTTATTTATTTATTTATTTATTTATTATACTTTGTACATGTGCATAACGTGCAGGTTTGTTACATATGTATACTTGTGCCATGTTGGTGTGCTGCACCTATCAACTCGTCAGCACCCATCAACTCGTCATTTACATCAGGGGGTTTATGATCTTTATCTGATCTATTGTTAGTTTGTTGATTGGTGACTGCCAATCAAAGACAAGACCAGTAATTTCAACATTATTTCAGTCACAATCCCTACCAGCCAAAAATATTTTTGTTAGATTTTATTTTTCAGTAATTTATAATGAGAAAATAAGAGATCTTTTTATAGTGCTTAATACAAAATGTCTCATAGTACCGAATACATTTTCTCAGACTACGTATACACATGCACACACACATACTGTATACGCTACACATGCATGAGCACACACATATTCTTTTGCCTTCTAGCCTCCAACTCATTTTCTTCCTCCACTAAAGATTGGTTGAGTGTCATGCCAGATAGATTATGGGTTTGCCAATGCTATCTGAAAATCATTAGATCTTATTCAAATATGTCAGAGCTTCAATTCCTAGTAAGTCACTCAAGTAGTTTATACTAATCGTATCCCCAGAATACTTTTGGGAGCTTGGAGCTCCATTATTTCTATTCTGTAAAATAACTAGTTTGGAGGAGATATTTAAGTGGTAAAATACTGACTTGTTTACTAAAAAAAAATGAAAGAGGCAGCAATAGTTAGGAAAAAGAATACTGTTCCACACATTCCAAAATCAATATCCAATATAGCCTCAGTGGACAAATCAAAGACTTCAGTCTTCTGGGGCATTTTTCTCTACCACTTTGGGTGTAAATTGCCTTGTTATCAAGGAGGGAAAAGTCAGCAGTGTCTAGAGAGAGGGAAAGATGTATCACATCCCCACAATAAATTATTTAAAAGGAACATAAATTAACATGTTTTTCAGGCCCTACTGTAACATTTATAAATTGCTCTCGTTCCCGAAGAACTGGACAATTACACAGTCCTTACATTTTGAAAATTGTATTTAAATATATTTCTCAAGATTTTAAGAGATTTTGGCCTTGCCTTTCAGGTGATGCACGGTAATCATTGCCAAAATCCCATTTGCTTTGGTTATTTCCTTGAACAAATTCCCCTATTATGTACTTACCCTCTAAAACCTGTGATTTTAATTTGCTCAAAAAGCATTCTTAGTGAATGGTCTGTCTTGAAATTTTGTTAGAAAAAATAAAGAAATTCCTTTTGATAGATACTAATTTGGCATTATAAAAGAAAGTAAACCTAAGATTCCTGTATTCATTTATATATTCACTGATTTTCCAGATATTCATTTAGAGCCTATCTTTGCTACACATTGTGCTATGCACTGCTGAGTGAGCAACTGGGAGAGAGCTTCTCACCTCAAGTTGAATTTATGGTCAGTTGGGGAAAAGTAATACCCAAAATAATAATTACACCAGAAGTTGATGCAGGCTATAATACTATGACCTTAATGCTTGGAGAGAACACATAGAACAAAGATATTTCCTAGGAAGCTTGGGGAAACTGATAAAAGAGGTATCATTTGCTGTAGATCTTGATGAATGAACAGGAACTTTCTAAGCAGAGAATTGTGCCACCTTCACTCCCACCACAGGGCTTTTGCACATGATTATTTTCTCTGCCTGGAAGGCTGTTTCCTTCCCTCCCATCCTTCTCAGTCCTTTATCTTATTAGGTATGACTCATCCTTCAGGTATCAGCGCTACTGTTACTTTCTCAGGGAGGCCTTTTCTGGCTCTGTAACTTGGATTAGTTTTCCATTCAGAGAAAAAAAATTAAAGAAGTGCATTCTTTTTATTTTTACACTTCTCAGATTGTAATTATATAGACATCTGTCTGATTATTTTATAAACGTCTGTTTCACACTGCACTGTAAGCTCCTTGAAAGCAGAGGTTCACTTATATATATATATATCTCCAGCTTCTGGCAGAGACCCTGGCAAACAATAAATGTTCAATAAATATTAGTAAAATGAGTGACTGAGGAAATTTGCTAAGGCTCAGTCTCTACATTCATCACATGGTTTCACATCTACCCCTATCTTTGCTGAATTATGAAATGGGAGATGTTTAAAAATACGACTGTGTTTTTTAAACATAATGCACTATTGTCATTACTATATGACTAATACTAGCTCAATACCCAATTCAATTTTACCCATCTTTTAAAATTCACTACTGTATAGAATCTATTTATTTTATGTTCATATCTCTTTAGGATTGGTAAATTAAGATCACTTGCCCTCTTAGTTGTGGTTTATATCCTTAGGATTTCTTTATGATATTTTAAATAATCCTACTTCTTTATAATCATCAGAGTTCACAGAGGTAAATTATAGCTCAGGGAAATTGTAGTAGGATTTCTTGTAAGTATAAAAATCCACAGTATTATCTGTACTGTTTCTCCATTTTTCTCTTGAACCTCAAAATATATCTTCTAATTTGTTCTCACACATTCATTGAAAATACATTATCTTTTATTATTCCTGACAATTTTCAAATTTGTTTACATAACGCTGTATTCCTTTAGTAAATAATTATTGAGTGGCTATCACATGCAATACAGTGCTTAGTGCATGTAGTAGATTATATTGCACTTTATATAATCACAAGTTAAAACACCTTACAACTCTTTAGGTCGGAACTTCCATTCTTTTTGCATAACACAGAGAGAAAATCATTTTCCCTGTGAATGTATGATCAAGCTAGTTTGTACCATTGCTAGCACTTTATCTCTCTTCCAATGTTACCCTTAATTCAGAACCTAGTATATATACACTTACCGTGTCTCTCCTTTAAATATTATTTTCCGTTTTCCTACAATAAAACCAGTTTTCAGTGCAGACATTTCTAACTATTCTCATTTACATTTCAGAACTAGAATGTTCTGCCTTCACACATTCGGGGATTTTTTAACCAGTCTGACAGCTTTTAATTTGATCTTGTTTTGCAGGTCATAAATTCAATTTCTAAATGCTTTATGTTTTTCGTTTTCTCAAATAGAATAATGCTCCATCCATCAATTGTTATCTCCTTATCTTCAGGGTTTTTGTTTTTTTTTTTTAATTTCCCCTGAACCAAGGTCAATGTTTATAAAATCTGCTTTTTACTAATTAAATCTGACATCATTTGATAATATCAATGGTACTTAAATAGCATATAAATTCATCACCAAGTGAATCCACCCTGGTGAGTTGGGAGATACTGGAGATTGCATTTTCAATAATAAACAAATCATGTGCATTATTTTTAATAAAATTATTAAAAAGAAATTATATAAGCACTATAATTGATCTGTGAGCTGGTCACATATGTTTTCTCTAGCACTCATCAGAAAGAATAGGTCTGATCACCTTTTAAAATGGTGTGTGCAAATTGTATTAATTACATGTCTCTTTAGACTAGAATGTGCTGAATACAGCTTCTTTGGGGCAATCTCTGCTTTGTGATTCAGACATCTGAATTTTATAGGGAAATAAAGAGTAGCTTAAAAGCATGTAGATTAAACTAGCATAAATTTTATTGGAAGATCTCACTTCAGTTTACAAAAAATAATATTGATGAAAATGGGTATAATGAGTAAATATTATCATATAAGGAAAAACTTAGACCTCCTCCCCATGGAATACAGACAAGCTCATCAGGGATTAAGTCCTATTTTCTGCTGGACTTTCATGTGCTAAGAAAATTAAAAATGCAAATGGCAAGATGTCCTTGACTATGTAAGAGTTCTATCAAGCCTAATGAATTTGAAGATACTAAAGAACAATTATTATATTAATAATAAAGGAATATGTCTCCATTTTTATATTTAATGGTAAAGTCTAGTACTAGTTATTAGAACTGATAACCAATTTATCTACTAAGTAGTGCGTAATGTGCATGGTCTTGTGCCCTCTTCTTTCTTTCAGACAAATCCCAATTTTATATTCAAAAGGGCATGTAATCAGATGACAGTATTATTGTATGTTGAAGCCTCATAATTTACTTAAAATTAAAGTCACAATTGTGCTTTGTATTTCAGTGTACTTGATGATGAGTTCACTAGCCTTTCATTCTCAGAAACAAAGCTTGGCTGAATGGCTGGTCATTTGGCTTCAAAACAGAAATTTGACTGTGACTCAAAATCTACTTTCTTCAGGTCTTCTTTCTCAAGGCCTGCTGTGTGCAGCTTACAGTTTTTGTTCGTCAGTGTGAACTCAAGAGCTAGCTCATAGTCACTAGGTATAGACACATGTGAGAGTGCATCAGTGCACGTTTGATGCAAGGGAGCAAAAATGTAATGACACATCCTACGTTTAAAATGGTGTTCTTCCTCTCCTGTGTCTTCATTAGGCACAAGATTTAAACTAAAACTGAGAACAAAAGTTCAGGATGACTGACAATCCAGTAGGGTGTGGTTGGGAAAAGCATTGATTAGAAATCAAAAAACCTAGTTTTCTGTTCTGGCTCTGTATTTACTGTCTTTGGCCTTAAGCAATATACTGAACATTTCAGAATTTCTATGTCCACATCTGAAGTGAAAGGTCATTAATTTTCTCATGCTGTCCACAAGAGGGTTGCTACGAGAATCAAATGAAAAACTGCATTTGAAGCATCTTATTTAAAACTGAAGATATTACTCTAAATGGAACCATTAGAACATAAAGATTTTTTTTAAAAAAGGAGGAGTCATGAAAAACTGCACTACAATCCTGCCATGGCCCCTGAGATAACCAGGCATGGAATCCAATCCCACCTCTGGTGACTTTCCTAACTGTAACTTTTAGAAAGTCTCAGACATCTCATCTATTAGAATGGTGCTAAAGTAATTGTGATTTTTGCCATTACTTTTAAATGAAAAAAAAAAAAAACCACAATTACTTTAGCACCAACC
Organism: Chlorocebus sabaeus; assembly: GCF_047675955.1. NCBI lineage: Eukaryota > Metazoa > Chordata > Mammalia > Primates > Cercopithecidae > Chlorocebus > Chlorocebus sabaeus. Next base: position 16,130,939 of record NC_132926.1, on the reverse strand, counting down.
TAATATAAATTAGGATTCTAATAATATCTATTTCTGAAGAATGTTGGGCAGGTTAAATGACAAAAGGGATGGAACCCACTTAGAAAATGATAGGACACATAGTGAGTGCACAGTAAACAGTTGTTGCTGCTGTTGTTGCTGATGTTATAAATGTGTTAAAGGATTTCACCTTGCCCATGCCCAGGCACATTTTTCTCATTTGCTGTATGCCTGGCACAGAACATTGCAATTATACAACCAGCAGAAACAAGTAGGAGAGGGTAATTATCTAATGCCTAAGAAAGGGTGAACCTTGACAGGTTGTGGTTCCTCGAATCAATCAATGAGATTTGAAAGAGCCAGAAGGTATTACTATTAACAGGGTTTCGCAAACTCCAGCCTGTGGGCCAGTCTCAACCACCACGTGCTGCCTCTTCTGTAAACGAAGTTTTATTGGAGCACAGCCACATCCATTCATTTCCATCTTGTCTATGGCTACCTTCATGCTACAACTGTGGAGTTAAGTTGTTGCTACCTGGCCCTTGACAGAAAAAGTTTGGCAACCTCTGCTTGACAGAATTCAGGGGACTATTGAGCAGGAAACTGTACCAGAATTCAAGAACAAGGTATCAGATCAAGTAGCAAATGCTAAAAACCAAGTGCACATAAGCAATAATAAGATGTTGAAATTGATTTTTAAGCAGAGGGTCTCAAAACCTCTACTAGCACATGACTGACCCTCTTGCAAGTCTGGCCCAGGATGCACAGATGAATAAGGGGTTGTAAGCAGCTGAAGAGAAGGGAGGCTCAGAAATAAGGAAGAACTTTGTGGACTAGAGGTTGTCTGACAGCCACTGTCAGCCACAAACACCCATGAGGCCTCTCTAAAAATGAGTTCAGAACTCAGTGTGTGACTGTCTGACAATAGATTCATAAGTTATAAACTAAAGCTATTTACCCTGAGAACAAAAGGAAATTTGATCATGGTTAATTACACCTCATCCTTTAGACACACTCCATGATGATACATTTTTGGTATTCCACAAATGAGCTTTTATTTTTCTTTGTTCTTTCCTATCACAAATAGAAGGGCTAGACAAGCTACAGATTCTGTACTTTTGGCATAAATTAATGATTTTTGCCCTTCCCTCAATTATAAAAAATTTATAAGACCTATCATTCTTACCAATTTTAAAAATGAAATGCAATAAAGAACTTAAATGATCACTTGGATATTTTTACACAAACACAAATAGTGATACTGAACCACTGGCTTGAATGCAGGGCCTCTATCAGATTCTATCAGATTGCTTGAAATGTTCATTGTCAATTGATGTGTGAAATAACAAATTCATTGTATATAGGTATCAAGGGGTGCTAATGTGTAATAAATAAGTGTCTATTTTCAAAAATAAGACACATTTTTAAAATTTGAGAGGCAACTGTGTAAGAGTTTTATTTGTTTCCAAGTATTTGGAAGAATGTTGAATCCAAGCTAATAAGATGTAATGAGTAATTAATCTTAATAATGCAGTTATTATATTCAGATATATATATATATATATATATATAACTTACTTTATGTAGGTATCTTAGTTCATTTTCTGTTGCTATAAGTGAATACCTGTGACTGGAGTAATTTTTTTTTAATTATTTCTTAACAGTTCTAGAGGCTGGGAAGTCCAAGAGCATGGCACTAGCATCTAGTGTACTTCTGGTGAAAGCCTTGTGCTATGTCATAACATGATAGAGAAGTGGGTGCATGCAACATGAGAGAAGGGCTCACTTCATAACAACTTGTTCTCCCTATAACACATCTACTCCTGCAAGAGTGAGAACTCACTCACTCCTGCAAAAATTAACCCATTTCCTTGAGAGCAGCATTAATCCCTCTTGATGACATAATCACTTCTGAAGGCTCCACTTTCCCACACTGCCACATCAGGAATTAAATTTCCAACACCTGATTTCTGAGGGACACACTCAAATCATAGCACCAGGGAAGGTCTTAGCTAGCCGTGGGCAAAGAGAAGAGTGGGCTTTGCGGGGAACATATCTTTGAAGAAATCTAATCTAATTTTCACGGTCCTTCAGAAACTTTCTACCTTGAGGCTTTTTCATCCAGGAGAGTGAGCCACTGAAATCGTTAGGTTTACATTTCTATCTTTGCTTTCCTAAAATGGATTTATTTAACTACACATTTCACTTGTCTGATTTTTGTTTTTAGAGTCATGCCAAACTGTTTTCATCTCTAATAACTTATTACTTTTAAAATACCTGTTGGTTTTGAAGCTTTCTATTTCTGTGACATTGGGCAGAAAATATATTCACTAAATTTGTACAATTGGTTACTAGATTGATGCTGGTTTCTAGATTTTCTTTTGAGCTTGTTAAGGCTTGGGGAAAGTTTTAGAGATCAATGAGGGGAACATAGTTTTCTGAAACTCTTGTCTGCACATTATCACCAAATAATATGCAAAAGGAAGACAGAAGATGAATGCCAAGTGTCCTATCTGCAGGAACAATTGTGGAAGGACTCTCTTCCTACCTCCAGAATTAAAGGGCACCATTGGATCATCTCTAAACAGCAGTCTGGGCTGGTATCCAATACTGTCAACTCCCAGTTAGCTACAGCTGCAGAATCTCCAAAAACAAAACCAAAATCAAAATATCTTGGTGCCAGTGTACTTTTGCTAAGGAAATACTACAGATATGATTATAGCCATTAAAGGCTATGCTTATTGTTTGAATCAGCGTCACGAGCAATTCTAGGTGTGAAAGCTTCAGGCATGTTCACTCTAATAAGACATATGAGTGGACTAAGTCCTATGTGATATGCAGAAACAAGTCTGACTGTTAAAATGTTCTTTATATCTATGGTCATCAGGAGTCATCAGCAAGCCTGAGACTGCATAAAGAAGGAGGAGAAAGAGCTAATAATGAATTGAGTTTAATTAAATCTCCAGAGCCAAATTGGGTAAGAAAGGGAAGAAAGATTATTTCACAGAGGTTAACTTAAATTTGACCTTCCTCCTAGACCTATTGTTCCAAGCATGATTGCCCCATTTTATCAGATGTATAAAACCTTGAGTTCAGAGAGGCCAAGGGGCTGGTCCCACATTAAATAGCCAGAAAGAGACAAAGTGAGATTCTGAGCCCTGATACGTCTGTCTCTGTCTTAGTTCATTTAATGCTGATATAACAGAATATTTTATTTATTTATTTATTTTTGAGACAGAGTCTCGCTCTGTCACTCAGGCTGGAGAACAGTGGCACAATCTCAGCTCACTGCAGCCTCCACCTCTCGGGTTCAAGTGATTCTCCTGCCTCAGCCTCCTGAGTGGCTGGGATTCCAGGTGCCTGCCACCACAGATATACCAAACAGAATATTTGGGACTGGGTCATTTATAAAGAAAATGGGTTCATTTGGCTCATGATTCTGGTGGCTGGACAATTCAAGATTCAGCACCTATGTCTGATGAGAGCCTCAGAAGGAGGAAGGGGATGTGTTGTGCAGAGATCACATGGCAAGAGATCTTTGTTTCTTAAAAAAAAACAAAAAACAAAAAACAAAAAAAACCCCAGCTCTCACAGGAACTAATAGAGCAAGAATTCACTCACCTCTGAAGGAGGGCATTAATCTATTCATGAAGTTTCCACCTTCATAATCTAAACTCCTCCCACTAGGTCCCACCTCCTAGCATTGCTATACTGGGGATCAAATGTCAACATGACATTTGGAGGGGACAAACATCCAAACCATAGCAGTCTGTAAAGACAACTTCTCTCCTTTAGACTGTCCTAGTGCTGTGGTAAAAGAGAAGGTAATTTTAGACCCTGGCTGCCTTGATTTGGACCCCACTTCTTCCCATAAAAGCTAGTGACCCTAGGCAAATAATTTAGTCTCACTGTACTTCAACTCTCCTATTGGTAAAATGGGGAAAATAATTAATAACTGTTTTGTTAGGATTAAATTAGTGTATATAAATAATGTGACACATATTACTCAAGTGTATGCTGTTACCACTATACTATATGGTATTTTCCACTATATGCTATTTTCTCCCCAATTCTAACCCTCATTTCCCAGAAAGAAAAAATACTTAAAGGGAAAATTGTTCACATAAATTTCTCAATAATCAAAATATTCAGAATTCACTTGGCTTATGGAGATAGTAATATACGTGCACATATATTTATTCTTATTTATTTCTTCAACTTTTATTTTAAGTTCCAGGGTACATGAACAGGATGTGCAGGTTTGTTACATAGGTAAACGTGTGCCATGGTGGTTTGCTGCACAGATTAACCTATTGCCCAGGCATTAAGCTCAGCATCCATTAGCTATTTTTCCTCATACTGTCCCCCTCACTGCCTTGCCCACAGGCCCCAATGTGTGTTGTTTCCCACCATGTGTCCATGACACAGACACATACTTATAAATACATGTGTGTTTATATCAATTCATAAAATCAAGAATTAATTTTAGAAATAGTAACTGGCTTAGACTGTGCTCCATTTTCTTTCCCCAAATTAATGCAAAATCTACATTAGAATGGCTTTCAATGTTTGAAGAAATGAAACTATTCAGAAGTTTACATAAGGAAGCAATTTGCTTGGATTGAATAAGGTAATACATAAGTATGTAAAACCCTTTCTCTGTAAATGCTGCTTTTAATTAGGAATGGAGCTCTGAAAGAAATCCTAGTTATTATATCCACAAACTGAACTCAGGCAACTATTTTAATTGGAACAGAAAAAAAACCAAAATGCAGAAGATTTATCAAGAAAATGTGAAAATAAAAAAAGGAACACCTAGAACACAAAAACAACATTTTGTGTTCTTTTTCTTTACCCCAGTAAAGAGATTGGAATAATCCCCTTGTCAGAGGAGATGGATGGCACACATTCGGGATTCTGCAGGGCATTAAATAGAAGAGAGTTGCCATGTCAGGCAACTCTCTTCGGTTATTAATACCAAATACAATCAACATTCTTCTCCTTCTTTCTTGAGTTAAACATTTCCCCTCCATTCCATTCCTGCTGTCTGTCCTTTCAGTTCTTAGCGTCTGTCGTAGTTCTTCCTCTAGCAAGGCTTTTCTCTTCTCTTCAGTAGTGTCTCTCACATTTTACACAACAGCCAAAGAAACCTTGACTTCTTTTCATCTTTTTCCTTCCTTTGGCTCTTCTTTTGAGGGAAAAGACATGTTTCTGTCATTCTCTTCAGAGTGCATTTATCCAGTAGAAGTGCATTTATCCAGTAGAAGCAGTCTGTGTTTTTGCAATAGCCAACATCTGGGTGAAAGGGAAAAGGAGAAGTGGGTTTGGAGAATGACAGCCTGTGGACGGCTGAATGTCACCTTCAACTCATTTGAGCACCACCACCCTCAACCTGATAAGACAGCCCAACTGATTATATCAGCTTTCCTCTTTATCCGGCACTTCCAGTGTATGAGGCCCAATTAGTATATGGCAGGAATTGAGTCTTTCTACAAGCTGAAGAGTGTGGTCTAATAAGCATTAAGTCAGTGGCCCATTCCTATGTCACTTGGTAACATCTAAGGCCAGTAGAGCCACACCTAACAAGTCCCTGAGGAATTAAGTAAATAGTGCCTAAAATACTCTGAGCTGGTTTTGAGGTAAATTAGGCCTCGAATAGTAGCAGCAGCAGCAGCAGTGGAGGTGGTAGTAATAGTTTTTCGTAGCAGTGGTTGCAGAAGTAGTAGCAGTAGCAGTAGTAAATGTTTACTGAGCACTTACTCTATGCCAGGCACTGTTTTGAATGCCTTATATTCATTCTCTCATTGAATCCTCGTTACTAACTGCCTCATAGAAAGGGACTATTATTAATTAAACTCTACAGAGAAGAAACTGCAGCCAAGGAAATTTAATAATTGACCTAGGGTCACACAGCCAGTGTATATTAGAGCAGGAAATCAAACACTGTATATCTTTCTTACTCCACAAGTGAAGCTGATTTCCGTGAATCATACTACCTTGCTTGGTACTATATACAGCTCCCCAGAGTGTTGTGTAAACTCTAAGGAATCAAGATTCTCATCACTAGGTCTGTCTGTCTGACTCCAGAGTCCACATTTTTAACTACTATATAATGCAATCCTCCTTAAAACTGACTGCTTTGTATTATTATGTGGGGAGAAGATATTTTGAAGAGGACATTGACGGCATCTGTGTCTACACAGCATTACACATTTGGAGGACATATCCCTCCAGTATTGCTTAGAAGGAAGACACCCAGTTCAGCTGACTCTACCATTGTTAGCCTACCTAGATTTAACTTCACAATTCCTGGCTTTTTCTCACTTTACGTATTTACTAAGCAAATTTCTGATCTTTATTTAAGGAGGCTTTTCTCTTGGAAAAGAATCTGCTGACCGGCTATTTTGAATATTGGTCCTCGTGGCCATTATATATTTTTCATTATCCATTACTTAATTGCTGGTATGAATTAATTATGGATTTGGGGTAGCTTGAGAATGTTTTTTTTTTCCTCCAAGAACTAATCATCTCCAAATATATCGACAATTAAAAACCCAGATCTATAGAGGCAACATAGGCATAGAAAATGTTTTCAATATCACATTTGTGGCATTATAGTTATCACCTTATAGTTTACTAAGTGCTCTTACATATAACACATTTATTTAATATCTGTCTCACACTAAACTGTTAGCAGCACAAGAGTATGAAATATGTCTGTTCACCAGTGAGTTCCCAACAATGGCCATTGCACTTAGTACATAATAGGTGCTTGATAAATATTTGTTGGATGCTTGAAAGTTCTTGTCTGATCCTCAGCAGAAATCTTTGATCTAGGTAGACAAGGTAACATTATCTTCATTTTTCAGATGAACAAACCAGAGCCGAGGAAAGTTAAGTAACTTGGCCATGATGTGGGGTAACTGGTCAATTACTAATTCCAAGATATTTCAGTTCCTATTTATTTTTTCTACTATAATAAACAATAATGAATCTTTTATGGGTCCACATGTATCAACAATTTCAGAGGTATTCTTTACAAAAAAATATACAACATTACAAGCACAAAATCAAGTACAGATGCCAGGCATGGTGGCTTATATCTATAATACCAGCACTTAGAGAGGCCGAGGCAGGCAGATCACCTGAGGTCAGGAGTTCGAGACCAGCCTGGTCAATATGGTGAAACCCCATCTCTACTAAAAATACAAAAATTAGCCTGGCATGGTCGCACATGTCTGTAATCTCAGCTACTCAGGAGGCTGGAGCAGGAGAATTGCTTGAACCCGAGAGGTGGAGGTTGCAGTGAGCAGAGATCGCACTACTGCACTCCAGCCTCCGTCTCAAGAAAAAAAAAAAAAAAAAAAAATTAAGTACGGAGACTTGAAAGGGCTTGAACAAGTAAGTGGCACTGAAACTTAGGCTTTATTTGGTTCTTGTTTTATCTGACCCTGATTATAACAGCTTTTTTTGTTGTTGTTCTAATAATCATTAAGGCTTTGACTTTAAGAAAAATGTTATTTCTTTTTCATATAGAATTCTCGCATGAATTTTCTTTTGGAATATTGGCATCTTCTTTTGTCCTAATTCACTCCCTTAAGTCAGGGCATTAGATGCAGAATAATCATCAAACCAAGATTTACGGTGGCTGGGCCTTTCATGTGGCTTCTCTAAGCAGCTTTAACCATGAGTCTGATTTAGACAAGTGGACATGGGGAATTGGCTTGGAAGAGGGACTGCAGGTGGTGAAATAATATCAGGGAAGGTCGATGAGTAGCAGAGCATAAAGCATATAAAGAGAACTGAGAAGCAGTAAAGTCTAATGTTGCAAGTGGTAGGCCATCTAGAGAGGGATAATACAGGATGAGACTGGAAGATGGTTTGGATTTTTTGATGGCTAGTCTTAAAGATTAAGATGTCTGGACTTTATACAATAAGACTTAGGAGGTAATAGATCTTTGAATCAGATATGATAAAAACTACATATCAAGAACACAGACCTTAAAGCGTGGTTAAGATAGAGTATGTTAGCTCTACATTTTAACCATGAAACCAAAGAAAAATAATACCTTAGAAAAATCAAAAATATTTTCTTCATTGTTCCACTGAAGGTAATCACACTGAAATCATGAGCCACAATCTTGTCCCTTTTTCTGGCACAGCTATGGGTGCCCTACTTTCCTTCTATCTCCCCTGCAGCTCTTACTCCACCTCCTGGGCCCTCCTCAACCAGTCCTCTGTGAGTCCCCTGAAGCTCTGTCCTGTATTGCCATCTTTTCTCTGTCTACACTCTCATCTAGTCTCATTGCTTTAAAATCATCACTGTGTTCAGGACAGCCCACGTCCATATCTCTAGCCTTATCCTTTTCCCCAACCTTTAAACTCATTTAATCAAGAACTTTACCTATATGTCTAATGGAACTTTCAAACAGCATATCTAAATTAGAACTCTGAATGTATCTCCATGTGCTCCTTCTGCCCACAACCTACCTGCCGCCTGCACCTCTTCCAGCCTTCTCTGATAGGTGAAATACATCTACATTCACTCAGCTACTCAGGTCAGAAAACTAAGTCACCATGTGTTCTTTTTTGGTCTCCCACAACCCACATTCAATTTATCAGAAATTCTCTGCTTGCAAAATAAATCTTGAATTAAAAAAAAGTTATCATCTAAGAATTCTAGAAGCATAGTGGCAGCAGGAGTAGAAGAGGTGTTGAATCTTATGAGCCACCACATAAAAGCAGATAAGTTAACAGAGTATAAACCCCAAAATCGATGGACAACACTGACAATAAAGTTAGGAGAAGGTATCTCTAATCTCCAAGATACAATGCATAGATTGTGATCTTGAAATATCTTTTCCTATGGAAATAAACAAAGGCTTCTTATGGGGCTTATTTTAGGTCTGGGGCAGGACTATACAAGTTGAGTCGGGGACATTTTGTGATTCCAAGTATGAAGGAAGTTATCGGACTACTTTTTGATATCATGTCAAAGGAACACCATAGCTAATCCGAAGAGTCTTTGGCCAAACATGGGTTTATTTGAAACTTATTGGAATAATAACTCCTATAATAATGATGTAATAGACCAAAATCCAACAAATGCTCTTTAACTCCTTCAGTTGAAGATAGTATTTTTCCAAGCAATTAACCACACTCCTTTCTCCCCTGAAAGAAGAAAAAAATGGCAAAGAACACTTTATATACACTGCTGTCTCCAAAGTTAATTATTGACCCCTCCCCCAATGTTGTCACTTCTAAACCTCTACATTTATTTATTTAAAATGTATGTAGATTAAACATCTACTTTTTGGTATACTATGTGAATTTTGACAGATGCATGACCACTATTATACTCAAGACACAGAATAGTTCCATCAACCCAAATTATTTGCTTGTGACTCTTTTCCTTGCCCCCACCCCTGGCAACCACTACCTGTTCTCCAGCCATGTAATTTTGCCTTTTATAGAATGTTGTATAAATGGAATCATCCAATATGTAGCCTTTTGAGCCTGTATTCTTTTACACAGCATAATTCATTTGAGATTGATATACATTGTGTGTGTCAATAGTTTGTTCCCTATTATTGGTAGGTGAAATTATATTTTGTGGGTGTACCATAGATTTCTTATCTATTTACCAGTTATAGGACATTTAGGCTGTTTCTAGTTTGAGTGATTATTAATAAAACCAATATAATTATCCACTTACAGATTTTATTGTGAATAAAATTTTCATTTCTCTTGGGTAAATCCCAAGGAGGGGGATTGCTAAATTGAATTATAAGTGTAGACTTAACTTTACAAGAAATTGCCAAAGTATTTTTCAAAGTGGCTAAACAATCATATTTTTTAAAATGAATTTGTTATCTTAGGAAAATGATAGAAAAAAATATTGCCAAAACTGTCTATTAATGGTAAAAAAATCAAGCATTGATCCCAGCTTCGCTCTATGAATTATACCATTGGGTAACTAACTAGTAGATAAAAGGAAGTATCTGTTTATAAAATTATTTCTCATAAGAAGTGAAATGAAATGATAAAATTAAAATATTATCATTTTGCAACTCCTAATGCATTTACCTACCAGTATCACAAACATGTTATAATCAGATATCATATATTTCCTAATAAAAGAACATAATACCACCAATAATCTTGCTAAAGGATTAAATCCAAGTCTGATGAAGACTCTAGGTCCAGTTTTCAGGAATACAGAGAAAAAGAAAAACGCCAGCACCACGCTATGCAATCAGCTAATTCCAGACCAAGAAAACCTGTGTGTCAAATACCCTACGTCCTTTAACAAATAAAATGTAAAGAAAAGAAAAGGAAGGACGAGGAAAGCTATAGCTTAAAAGAGGCTTCAAAGATACGTCAACTATAAGAAAGAAATGAGCTTGACCCAACTATGATGTCTAGAAATGCACACTAGGTGATAAAATTGTAAAAAATAGGAGGGAGAAAAAAGGACAAGAGTAAAAATAGTGCTTATTTTGGCAGAGAAAAAGGATTTTAATAACTATGGGGCATGTGGAGGGTTTCTGGAGTGGCTGGCCAAGTTCTATTTCTTGTTCTTGTTCTGGGTGGTAGTTACAAGGGTATTTGCCTTAGAATATCATTAAGCTATGTAATCATTTTGTCTGATTTTCCGTATCTATGCTTTATTTTATAATAAGAAAGGGCTGAGCACTGTGGCTCATACCTGCAATCCCAGCACTTTAGGAGGCCAAGGCAAGAGAATCTCTTGAGACCGGGAGTTCAAAACCAGTCTGAGCAACATAGTAAGACCCCATCTCTACAAAAAATAATTTTTTAAAAATATGAATGGTTTAAAAAAAAGGAAAACCTCACCAGGTTCACTCAAACCACTCTAAATTAAATCTCTATCTCTAGAAACCTACCCCAGCCTCTTAATTATTATCCCTGCTTCTTCTCCTGTCCCCTATAGTCCATTGCCCACACTACAGTCAGAGCCATCGTTTAAGATGTACAGTTGAAGGCTGGGCGTGGTGGCTCACGCCTGTAATCCCAGCACTTTGGGAGGCTAAGGCAGGCAGATCGTGAGGTCAGGAGTTCGAGACCAGCCTGACCAACATGGTGAAACACTGTCTCTACTAAAAAATACACAAATTAGCTGGGCTTGGTGGCGGCACCTGTAATCCCAGCTACTCAGGAGGTTGAGGCAGAAGAATCGCTTGAACCTGGGAGGCGGAGGTTGTAGTGAGCCGAGATCGCGCCACTACACTCCAGCCTGGGTGACAGAGCAAGACTCTGTCTCAAAAAGAAAGAAAAAAAAGATGTACAGTTGACCCTTGAACAATGTAGGGGTTGTGGAGCTGACCCCCAAGCACTTGAAAATCTATGTATAACTTTTGACTCCCCCAAAACCTAACCACTACTAGCCTACTGTTGACTGGAAACATTACTGATAATATAAACTGTTGATAGCTCATAGTCTGTATGTTTTCTATATCATATACTATAGTCTTACTATAAAGTAAGTTAGAGAAAAGAAAAAGTTATTTGAAAAATCATAAGGAAGAGAAAATATATTTACTATTTATTAAGTGGAAGGGGATTATCATAAAGGTCTTCATTCCTCTCTGTCTTCACATTAAGTAAGTTGAGGAGGAGAAGGAAGAGGAGGGGTTGGCCCTGCTATCTCAGGGGTGGAAGATGGAGATGAGACAGAAGGGGAGGCAGGAGAGGGAGGAACACTCAGTGTAACTTTTATTGAAAAAAATGTCTATATAAGTGGACCTGCAATCAAACCTGTGTTGTTCAATAGTCGACTGTAGGTGAGTGACACTCAGCTTTTTAAAACCCTCCAATGGCTTCCCATTGCTGTGAGAAGAAAACCTAAGCTCCTTAAAAGTCCATTACCTCTACCTGTGTCCTGAACCCCATCTTCTTCTACGCATTTTTCCTTCGCTCAGTTCATCCTGATCTCAGGTCTTGGCAGTTGTTCTCCTTCTCCCTCTCCCTCCAGATCTTTGCACTTCAGCTTTCATTCCAGGACTTCAAATCTCTGGAGAGGCTTTCCTAAGAATCTAGTTATTCCCTCTTCCCTTTCTAGTCATTCTTTCTCCCATCATCCTGTCTTTTTTGTTGTTCATGGCACTTACATTCTATTTGAAATTTTTTGATGGATTGATAATCAATGTGTTTTTATAGGTTACTCCCTGTCTCTCTTACCAGAAAACTGTGTAAGCTTCCTGAACACAGAGACTGTTTTATTAATTGCTATATCACTATGAAAAATAAAAAAGCCTAGTATTGAGTATGCTTTCCAATTTTTTAAATGTCTATAAATGAACAAAGCAGTGAATGACTAAATAAATGAATAAATATTCAGTCTTAGCTCTACCCATGATGTCCTCATGCTAAGCAGAGCTGACTATACAAGACAACTTGGCCTGAACCTCAGAACCTCCTTCTCAATCTATCCCATTAGAATGCCAGTGATATTTTTTTCAAGGTTGAGATATACATTGCCACAGCCTCCCCTATTTTACTGAAAGTTAAACTATTGCCGTCTATTTTTATCAAACCATGCCTATGTCCTCTTTGTTTTATAAACCTATAGTTCTCTATTTCTAATTAAAACTAAAGATTACAGGCCCAAGACAATAAGGTGGCCACAGCTTGGAGAAGAGAAGGATTATAGGTTAGAGATATGCCCCGAGACACAGAGAGTAACAGAGTGAGGAAGCAAGGAAGCGGGAAGGCCAACACATGATGGGTGAAAAACGTGACCTGAGAGCAGAGCATTCTGTAATATCACTCTTTAGGAGACAGGAGAATGAAGAAAAACCAGAGAAGGAATATTTAGAGATGTGGAGAGTCAGTGCTGGAGTTGTTCAGCCAGGAAATAATTTCAAGAACAAGCCAATCAAACTGTAAATGATTTTGGCATTGAAATTTGGGAAGACCTGAGTGACCTCAAAAGAGACTATTCAGGCTAAGGGAGGGGAGGCAAGTTGAAAATAAAGATACCACGGTATCTCATTTTGTTCATAATGTGTTTCAAGATTTCCTTTAACAGGTCATAAAACAAAAAAACAAACAAATGAACAAAAAAACCCAAGATAATGAAATGGGATGTGTTAGGCACCAAAACAGATATACCAGCATTTTAGTTATTTTTTGAATGAGTGAATGAATGAAAGGACCAAAGACGTTTTGGAAGAAATTAAGGAAAAGGCCTCAAGAAGGACAATAATGGCTCAGTGTAAATAGAGCCATGTTAAGCAGGATTTTGTTGGGACCTTTGTAAGTCTTCCTCCTAATAGTCAAAAACAACATAAATTTGGGGGAAGGCAGAAGCATTAGCTAATGCCCACATTAAAGTGAATATTTTCTCAAAATTAGTTCAGAATATACTTTGTGCATGTATTTCTAGCCCCAGCAGTTAGTTGTTTTATTTGCAAATAAAGCACTTTCTACAAAGCACATTTCCATCTACATAACAAAGCTCAATAAAGTGTTTTATTCCCTGCTGGCCACTATTACAGTTCTATTTTTTAATCAGCAGATGTTCCGTTATTTCTAACTAGGTATAAACATGGCATTGAATGATATCATTGTGGTTCATAGACGTGTGCCTTGCTTATCTGAGGTTTAACACACGTCTCTTTTCTCTTCTGAGAAGTAAACAGCATGCAAAGTACTGAACTGCAGAACATTTGGTTTCAGGTGGAAACATTATTTTGCATAATGGATTAAAACTTAGAAAAGTAAAAGTGAAACTCACAACTCTGCCATGAGAAATCAGCTCTTAGTTGTTGAAATGCCTACAAGGGACTTGCCAATTCCTAGAACTCTTTTCTTCTCTGAAAATAGGAATATGGTATGGTGAATTGAAAAGAAAACTTTCTATAATGCTTATAGGAAAATCAAATACAAAATTTAGGATAAAAACATCAAAGAAAATAGATGTCTGCTTTTATCTCTTCTTATAAGAAAACACTTCAAAGAAAATCAAACCACTCTCTTCATTGCATTGCATAAGCTTTCCATGGATGACTTTTACACACATCATTCTAGACATGTTTTACAAAATACAACACATTCAATGGGCATTTCATTCATAAAACTACTGTCTTAATACATACTCTAGAGCTAGCTTATTTGCATATTATGGTGTTTATTTCATCCTGCTGGCTTCTCTGTGCTTTCACAAATTACCTATATTACATATAATTTTTGCAAATATTTCCCCTAAGTCAATATATTCTTGGATAAATTAATTCCTAGACAAAGAGTTACAAAACCAGGATCACATGCCTATCTTAAGCCTATATCCTTCTCCCTTTTTAATGCATTCTACACAAATGCAGTACCTTCTACTTAGTCCTATATGTTTCATAAAATTTATAGGAGGCCATTGGTTTGGATTAAGCTCCTACACTAGGCCCAACAGACCAAATCAAAATGGAGTCACTCATGCTAAAGTTTTGTATCACCAAGCTGAAACTAAGTTGTTTACATGACCTTCCCAGAAATGAGAAGAATGAACGATAATAGCCAAATCCCCAAACAAGCCAGTTTTAGCTGACATGATAAGGAAGTCCCCTGTGTTTAACCTTTATAGGGAAAGTAACTTTGAAACAATCAATCTGCCTTTGTTCTCTGTTTCTTCTTTCCTTTGCCATTTTCTATCTGTAAAACCTATCTGCTCAGTTTATCAGAATACTCATTCTGTTTTATTTTTATATTTATATTCTATTTTTGTGGAATAAGGTATTGCCTGATTCTAGAATTATAAATAAGTCAATTAAGGTCCTTAAATTTCTTATAATTTTTTCTTTTAACATATGTAATGCAATTTTTTTATAAATTGTGTTGATTCAATTAATAAAACATGCTTACTGTAATATACTCTCATACTTAACAAGGAACACTTCTGTGACTAGATGTGTAGTGGATTTCCCCACACATCAAACAATTCTCTAGCAGACACTAACTGGGTATTCTACAATTCCATTCAGTTCTGAGGCTGTCTACCCGGGGATGATATCAGATCCCACAGGTTGGGGGCCTGGTCCCACAAGATTGCCCTCACTTCAGGGGCTAATCTCAAGTTGTAGGTTGTCAACTATACTTCTGACTGACCAGCTACAAACCGAGGTTCCCATGACTCCCTCTTTAGGTCTGGTTATTTTACTAGAGGGGCCGTAATTGTCTGATGGGTTCGTCTTGCCTGCTGCACAGATAAAACCAATTCACTGAGACAGCGTTATTGCAGTAAAGAAAGAGTTTAATTACTGCAAGGCCAGACAAGTGGAAGGACAGGAGTTTATTATTACTTAAATCAGCCTCCCTGCTAAGTCAGGCTAGGGTTTTTATGGATAATTTGGTGGGCAGGAGACTAAGGAATGGGTGTTGGTGATTGGAGACGAAATCGTTGGAGTGTGGAAAACGGTCTTCATGTACTGAGTCTGCCACAGGGTGGGAGCCACAGAACCCGTTGCATTATGAATCATGAGTCTGAGTGGGATCAGTGAGTAACCATAATGCACAAGCCTAAAAACCATCTTAAAAGATCAATATTAAGTCCTGAAAAAGTGATGTTATCTACAAGAGCAATTGAGGAAGTCACAAATCTTGTGACCTCTGGCCACATGACTCCTGAGAAGTAACGGAATATAGAAACTGTGTCTACATTTTAGCTGAATTCAAGTCTCTCCCATGATCCTAATCTCATTTCCTGGCCTTTGATTAGTTTTACAAACATAGCTTTGTCCCCTAGGCAAAGAGGGGGTTAGTTCCAGGGAGGGATTATTATCATCCTTAGTAGGTTAAGCTATAAACTAAACTTCTCCCATGGTTAGCTTGGCCTATGCCGAGGAATAAGAGGATAGCCAGTCTGTGAGGCTAGATGCAAGATATGTTCAACCACGCTAGACTTCTCCCACTGTCGTGTAATTTCCAGATGGGTTATTTCTGCCCACTGCACAGACAAAACCAATTCACTGAGACCATGCTTGTGCACTAATGAAAGAGTTTAATTAACACAAAGCTCACCATGTAGGAGACAGTTATTAAATCAGTCACCCTAGAGGCTCAGAGGTGAGAGTTTTTCAAGGATAGTTTAGTGGGCAGAAGGCTAGGTAATGGGTGCTGCTGACTGGTTGGGGGTAAAATCACAGGAGTGTGGAAAAATGTCCTCATGTGCTGTGTGAACTTCTGGGTGGGGCCGCAGGGCTGATGGAGTCAGAAACACCAAAGTCTGAAAAAATATCTCAAAAGACCAATCTTAGAGTCTATAATAGTGATGTTATCTATAGAAGTAACTGGGGAAGTTACCAGTCTTTTGAAAAACAATGGTTGGTTGTTGTTTAACTACACCTTCATCTTAGCAGAATTTCGGCCCTTCTTATAGTATTAACCTTGTGGCTTTCATTAGTTTTACAAAGCTGGTTTTGTTTTGGGAAGGGCTATTATCATCCTTGCTTTAAGGTTAAACTATAAACTAAATTTCTCACCAGGTTAGCTTGGGCTACACCCAGGAATGACATAAGACAGCTTGGAGGTCAGAAGTAAGATGGAGTGAACTATGTCAGACTTCTCTCACTGTCATAATTTTGCAAAGGCAATTTCAGTCATAATCTTTGCAAAGGCAGTTTCATGGCTCACAGAACTCAGGAAAACATGTTTACTGGTTTATTTTAAAGGGTATAAATTACAAAGCATCCAGATGAACAACCAGGTAAGGAGACGCATAGAGCAAGGTACACCGCAGGGGCGAGGAGTTTTCATGCTCTCTCTGGACGCCACCTTCTAACACCTCTATGTGTTCAGCAACCTGGAAGCTCATCAAACCTTGTTGTTCAGGAGTTGTCATAAAGCCTAATCTCCATCCTCCCCACCCTTTCTCAGAGGTCGAGGGGTGGGACTGAAAGTTCCAATCCTCTAATCCTTTGATCAGGTGCTCTTTCGCCTGACTGTCCCCATCCTGAGGCCATCTAGAGACCCTACACTATTATAAGTCACCTCCGTTGCAACAACTCAGGTAGCTATGAAAGGGGCTCATTGTGAATAACAAAAGATACTCCTATCACTTAGGAAATTCCAAAGGTTCTAGGAGCTCTGTGACAGGAACTGAACACAATGAGTAAATTTATTTCGTTTTATGCCACACTTACCAAGATCATCTTTTAGACTGTTTATCTGAAATTGTGGCAATGATTTTAAAGGCATTATATCGTTAGAGCTGTGTTTCTCGAAGTCTAGTATAGTCATTATTTAGCAAACACCTGTATAGTGCCAGGCACTATTCTAAGTGCTTTGTAATTGTTAACTCATTTAACATCCATAGCAATTTAATGAGATAGGTTCCATTATCATCCCTATTTTACAGATGAGGAAACTGAAGCACGGATCTCCTAAATAATTTGCCTATAATGAATGGTTGAGCCTAGTACAGGAACTCGGGTAGATTGACTCCATAACCACGATCGTATCATAAGAACATCTGGGGGTGCTTATGCTACGATCGTGGTTAATCTAAATGCAGATTCTGGGGCTTCACGACAAGCAATTCTATTCTATTTGGCTAAGGCCCCCAAATTTGTATGACTTCCTGTATGTGTTTGCTTAAGAAGCACCCTCAGTGTTGCTAATCTGATAGAGCTATTTTATTCATTGCATTTTAAAAGGGAAATACTAGCTTGGAAAAACTCCAGCCCTATCTTTCTGGGCTCTACATTTTATTGAATACCTGCATTTATTTTACCCATAGGAAAAATAAGAAACGTATTACATTGTGTGAGTTTTATGGGTGCCAAGACGATCTCAAGCTTTTTGGTTTAATGTAAAATTCCAATATTTTGTTTCACCTAGACTAGTTCATTATGAAAATGCAACCTCTCCTCATACAAGTACAGTAACACATTGTTAACCTATTATTTGTGAGATTTGTGTAACTGAGGAATTAGAAAACAAGCTTTTAGAACAGGCTTTGGAATGGGGAGAAAGTGTAGGAAGTACCTAAGAAGGGAGTGGGAGAAAAGGGGCTGGCAGATGCCACCATGAAATATGGAGCCCAGCAGTGCTAGAGATTGCTCTAGCGTCTTGGTCTTGCCTAGGGCTGGCTGTGTTGCTGATGATACAGGCATGTGGTTTTAAAAGCTTATCAGTCAGCTTCAGGTACCACTCCTTTTTAGAATCAGCATCTCTGGGTGCCATTCCCTCTTTGTCAGTAACTCATTTATAGATTTTGCCTCTTGTGAATTACATTACATAAACTCTATAGGCAAATGGGATGTAAAGTAGCCCAGATTGGAGATGCATTTTGGTATTGATCATGCTGAGGCTATGTATAGTAAGGAAGTTAAAAATCTTCACATGAGATCAAATGCTATTCAATCAGCCAGGGAAGGGAATTGAACACAAAGATGCCGATTACAGCTTCTTTACATTTAGCACCTCCATGTAATGGTGAGTGAAAGAAACGGACTCTTAACTACTCAAGCATTTCTATTTTAGCTGGTTCAAAGCAAGAGTTGATGGTAAAGTTTGACAGCTATCGTGTTTCTCACCTGAAGTAATTAGCAGTAACAGTACCTAAAAGCTAAAGCTCTTGAAAAAGGAACCACATGCTGCTCTTGTATAGCTACCTTCAGCCAGTTACAAACGAGTTCCATTTCAGCCACAGCTAAATTCTTAGTGCACTGCTAGAGAAGAAAGAGTCTAATTATTCCAGTCACTATAATTTGACATAATTGACTCTGGTGTTACATCACAGTTCTTACAATGCCAACGAGGAATAAGACATTTGTAGCATTACAGTAAATAAGGTATTCCACTACCAAATTGAAAGCATTATCCCCCCTCCCCTGAGAGTATTAATGTCTGGCTATGGTTTCAAAAGGAAACGTTAACCTCTGCTGCAGCAGGTTTCTGAGTCTTTTTCATTGTAGTGAATGAAGAGAAGGAATTAAATAGTGTTTAGTCATCCCAGAAGTCACAAGGAATATTATAATTCCAGCAAACTTCACTTTGCAGCTCAAACCCTTCATTGTTTCAGCTTGGCAGCTTTACTGGGGAGGACAAGTTTTGAGACTGAATTACACCACTGAACATACGTTACACACAATGGGCTTGCTATTGTCAAATTATTTATGCCGCTTATGAATTTTAGCAGTTTGACCATAAAGAGCAAGTATCCAAGATTTGTATTAAAAATAAGATTCATAAATACTGAAACTATTCATTTGCTTCTTATAACTCAAACACAAATTTTTGATTGGGTCAGAGAGGGTATAATAATGATGGAGAATCAGGAAGACACATCATATCATAGACATTTTTATATGGCTCTGTTTAAATCCCATGACATAATATAAAGCAGCATGATGTAGAGGGAACACCATTACATTTTTGAATGACACAGGCATAGTGTCAAAACCAGTGTATCTTGAGCATGGGACTTTGATCAAATTCTTAGCCTCTCTGTGGCTCATCCGTGAAATGGGGATAAAAATATTACCTAGCTCGTGCATGTTTTATTGTATAAATCACAATAGGAAAGGCCCAATAACTCAGCATAGTATCAGATACTGATTTAGAACATAATATATGTAATATATTATTGTTACTATTGTTATCATCATAATTATTGCCACAGCTTTTACAGTAATTCAAATAATTGAGTTTTCTGGATAAACATGATAAACTGAACACTGTGGCAGAGAATGGAATAGAGGTGACATTTTTCTTTCAAAGTCGTAGCCAGGTGTGTGTTTTCAATTTGATAGAATATTACCTAATTTCCTATAATGCTTCTGTCATATAACTTCCTAGCTAGTTATGTCAAATTATTGTGACTTTTCTTTAATAGCAATGTAGCAGATACAGAAATTTCCATTTATACTTGGACACACAGTTACTATTATTGTTGGCCTCTCTTGATATTAGTGGTGGCCATTTGACTGAGTTCTGGCTAATGAAATGTGGTTGGAAGTGACATTTGCCACTTTGACTTGACACACAAAAACTTCATCATACAAAGCTCTGTCTCTTTCCCCCATTTGTTACATGGGAATTAACATCCATTCATGTACTAAAGACATCTCCTAGGTACTGGATGCTACAAGAGCAGAACTTTCCTATAAGAACAAACACAAAGACATCACCAGATAGAATTTATGTTAGAGAGAAACTGATATTGCATTATGCCACCAAGTTTTGAGGGTTTATCTATTAGAGCAACTAGTATTGTCTTAAGTGATAAAAGCATACTTGTTTACCATTCCCCTCATTCTGAAAAACCATATTAAAAATCACAATACAGGTTTTTTAAATTGTACTATTGAAAGGTAGGAAATTGAAGGTGACTGATTTAGTAGACCAGAAAATATATAAAACCAAGCGTAAATTATTTTCAATGTAGTATTTTTTACCTATCCAAAGTATCAAACAAGAGTGAGAAGTAGAATGTACACATTTTCAAATAAGCGGGGCCTTGATGCAACATCTCCAAACCTGTTGACAAATATGGTCTCTGAAGACAGGAAAATAATGAAGAAAGAGGAGCAGAGACTCTGCTATAGGAGAGAGGCAGTGGGAATTCAGTGGATGGTATTGAAGAGAGATACCTTCTATTCTCCAAGAAAGATGGCTGTGTAGCAGTCCTAGAAATCAACCAGGCCACAGCAAAGCAAAAAAGAAATGAAGGGAACCTGCCTTAGTCACTCTGGTGTTTCCATATGAAATAGTGATAGGTACATGGGAAACTGGGCACATGAAAAATGAGACAATTATTACTTTCAGGGAAGAGAAAATCTGTTAAAAAATGCATTTGTATTATACAACATGGTTCTATTATAACTGGCATCTGCATGACAAATGTGATGTTAAAAAAATTTTAAGTTAAACAAAAATTATGACAAAACTACATTGAAAGGCTGGTAGAAAGGGGTTTGTGTGTGTGTAGTGTGTGTCTTGAGTGGATATTGAAAAGGGTGCATCCTTATTTTCCAAAGAAGGGAATGATCAGAAAATATCTAAAACTGAAAAATCATAGCTACAACCACAATGTGTGCCTGCTTTATAGACATGAGAAGATATACCACTCTGTGCCCTGAAACAACAGATTAAAGCATGGAGAATTGGTCTACATTGGAAGCAGGAATCAAAGGCTGGATGGGATGGAAGGGAGAAGTCTTAAAGGACTAGTAAATTTTTAATATTATGTACATATAAATATGACTTAAGAATTAAACGTGCTTACAGATGTCACACTCCTACAGCAATGCATGGCATGCACCATTCTTACACCCCCACATTGCCCCAAGTACCCAGGAAAGATTAAGTCTAAGCTTACAGTGTTTAATCTACACTACTCATGAGAATACCCAATATCCAGATGACCTATTACTACACAACCCATTGGCAGTCCCTACTGTTTCTACCTCTATGTATGTCTGGAACACCATTCATTCTTTTTTTTTGGTGGTGGAAGGACAGAGTCTTGCCATGTCACCCAGTCTACAGTACAGTGGCACGATCTCGACTCACTGCAACCTCTGCCTCCCAGGTTCAAGTGATTTTCCTGCCCCAGCCTCCTGAGTCACTGGGATTACAGGCGTACACCACCACACCCAGCTAATTTTTTGTATCTTCAGTAGAGACGAGGTTTCACTATGTAAGCCAGGCTGATCTCTAACTCCTGACCTCAGGTGATCCGCCCACCTCAGCTTCCCAAAGTGCTGGGATTACAGACATGAGCCACCGTGACTGGCCTCATTCATGCTTTTATGTGTTTTAGTTACTACCTGTATCTGTGCTATCAACAGCACCTGCAACCTGAACCACAGCCACAGCCCACCCACTAGACTTCCTGCCTTTCCTATTGTTCCTTCAAATCTGTTCTTCACGCATAAGCCCAGAGTGATCTTCTTAAATGTAATCACAGGCCAAGCCAGTCTCATAATTAAAATGTTTTATTAGTTTACTTCTCCAACCTCATCTGAGACAATCCATCACACGCTCCTTCCACTTCACTCCAGCCACACAGATTTCCTTTGAGTTCTTCACAGATGTCCTTTCAGTTTTATTCACACTCACCATTTTTCTTGGGTGAACCCCTTCTGCAGGGGTCAGCTTAAATGCTCCTGTCTGTATGTCCCTTCACGCAAACTCTAGAGCTCCAATCACGGCCTGCGGGCTTTTCATCATTGTGTTATCTGCTTCATCATTAGAATGTAAATTCAATATCCTCCTTGTTCACCTTAAAATTGGTAGTGCCTAGAACTGAGCTGGTATTCAGCAGGTAGATAGTCAGTGAATACTTGGAAGAATGAGTGAATGAACAGGCATTATTATGTGCCTAGGAATCTAGTCAGGAAAATAAATTTACTGGCAATAAATTGAGAAGGGGAATCATGAAATAATAAAATAATTTACATTTAAATTGATTCTGCACATGATAGTATTTAAAACTGAAAAAAGCATTTTATACCCTCTGAATTCAAAATATTACATTTCAAACATTCATTTGTTATCTATAACCAAACATTGCCCCCAAACGTCTACTGCTATTCTGCACTTGGATGTGACTCTTGTGCCCTGCTTAAGGACTGATCTTGAGAAGCCAAGGACTATATTTCTTGGGTAGATCATCCTAAGTGTCTATAGGAACCACCTGCAGGTCTTTTACAATGCAGTTTCTCGATCTACCCAGACTTACTGAATTGCTTGATAGCAAACTAAGGTATGAGTAATTTCTTAAAAACTCCATAGGCCATTTTAACATTTAGCCAGGTTAGAAACTGTTCAACTAAACTGTGAAGAGTGGATTAATATGACTGATAGTAGACTTTTATTTGAGCATTTGACATATATCAGGAACTGTTGTTTTCAGTAGTTTCCATGTAGTTATTCTTCATTAAAATATTAAGAGGTGCCAGGTGCGGTGGCTCATGCCTATAATTCCAGCAATTTGGGAGGCCAAGGTGGGCAGATCACTTGAGGCCAGGATTTTGAGACCAGCCTGGCCAACATAGGGAAACCCCATCTCTACTAAAAATACAAAAAATTAGCTGGGTGTGGTGGTGCATGTCCATAATCCAAGATCCTCAGGGGGCCGAGGAATGAGAATCGCTTAAACCCAGGAGGTGGAGGTTGCAGTGAACTGAGTTTGCGCCACTGCACTCCAGTCTGGGAGACAGAGCAAGACTCTGCCTTAAAAAAAAAAAGAAAAAGAAAAAAATTACGAGGTGAGTACTATTATTCTGATTTACCGATGAGGCTCAGAGAGGTTAAGTAAATCTCAAAGTCAAGTAGCTCAACAGTGGTGAAAGCCTGATGCACGACTATGGAGTTGAGTAATGTCTAATCATCACTCTGTGCTATTCTGCTATGCCAGCCTGACAAAGTGCTCTGCATACCTGTTTCCTTCATAGCCTAGTCAGGCCTGGTTCAACTAGACCTTCATAAAGTGATGTCAATGATCCTCATGTATTATGCTAATCAATGTCTCTTGTTCTAATAGCATTTGCATTTCTAACTATGGAATGAAAGGTTATAATTTTCTGTTAATAAAACACCATATTTGGTGAGTAGGTTGGTAAAGTTATGTCAGATATAAAGAAGACCTTCAGAAGTCCTGCATTTATAATGTGTAAGTCATCACCTGTATTAAGGATGTTTAAGCCTGGCTGATTGGAATTCCCTTGGTGTAGTATAAAAAGAAATAGATACCTACTAGATCAAAGTCACTGAGAGTGTGACTTAGCAACTATAGTTTTAGAATGCATCCCCGGACATTCTGACGATTTTCTGGACTAGGAATCACACCATCTATGTGGGGAGTCAGACTGATCTTTCATGTTCCTTTGTCATGTTTCTCATCATTAGTGGGAACAGCATTTATGAGCTTAGAACAAGGAATTCTAATTACAAATCATCAATATGCACTACAAAAGGGACCTGGTACTAAATGTGGAATTAACCAAAGCAGAAAGGACATATTCATGCTTTGAAAGAAACAAACGTTATTAGAGCAAAAGTTTTACAGAGAGGCCTGACGTTCTTAGAAAGATTTCTCAACGCTTGTCAAGTTACCTTAGAAATTGTTTGAGTTTGGGTAATACTTAACAATGAGAGAGAGCACAGTGAAATTTATTTCTATTTTTGTCCATCATATATTGGTTGCCAAGTTAAGAGCTACAACCTGGAAATTTAGAATGTCATTCTGCCTTGTTTTGTTCTTTTGGGGTCTGACCTTTGCTTTATCCAAATATCATTTTGTCTGTAAATATTAAAAAGAGTTGCTGGCCACTCAGTGTTGCAAAGTACGTGGAACACTTTAAAGGGTCTGTGGGCTGACGTGGGAGCTCTTATTGTGCGAAGTTAATCTCTTGAAAATGTTTTACTATTGACAGCACTGCTTCCCATAATTAGGCAAGTAAGAGTCACTCATGAAGCTGTAACAATTGGGTGTTATGCTTTCATCTCAAATAATTTCAAATATTAAATGTTCCCAGAGTAGGATTTTAAAAAGATCTCTGCTTCTGAAAGGCCATTTAGGTTATAGTGAAATTGCGTAAACCCAGCATGTGCCAAAATGTTTTTGCATCCTTAGGTAATAAAATTGTGAACTCCTGTGGCTACAAGGGAATTTGAGACATTATCCTGTCCCAAACTCCCCAGTATGGTTTTTGGTGAGGAGATCATTTACCCCATTCCAGGCATTTAGGCATTATTACCTGCCTACTGTGGTGTTTAATAACCTCTCCATCAAGAAATGCTTTTGCATATGTATCTGAAATCTGCTGGATTTTTTTCCCCTAGAATTCTAGTGAGAAATGGAAGGCTGCTTTAAGATTGAAAGCTTGGGTCACATAGTGAGTCTTTAGATATGTTCTCCAGTTTGGAACACGGTAACTATATATTTTGGTCCTTACCTAAAGCCACCACACGTAGTTATGCAGTCTGTGCTCTGCACAAAGGAAGCAAGTAGACTGGTGGCATTGGAGCTGAATTCACATGCCTTCATGTCTCTAAACTCAACACTTTCTAGCATGGTTATGTCTACCCTCAAAAGCCATATTTTTCTAATCCTCTACACCAAGGAAGAGCCTGGTAGAAGAATGTTTTTCTCTTGCTTTCTCAAAGGTATCTGTTGAAGACGATGGCTAGAATAGTGAGCTTCACAGGGCCTAAAACTCCCTTTGGATACTTTCTTTGTTTCACAAGAGGGATTCTGATTCCGCAGGTCTGGAACCTGGGAATCTGTTTTGTTGTTGTTGTTGTTGTTGTTGTTTTGGTTTTCCGTTTTTTTACAAACACCCCAGGTTACTCTGATGCAGGTGGTCCAAAATCCCACTTTCAGAAAACAGTGTGCATATTTAGCTTCATTTGACTGGTACGTGGTTATTCCATCAAGCTACTTCCATTGAAATCTTAGAGGGTTTTGGCCGTCTAGTTGAACCGCATGTGGTTTGCAGTTAGGAACCAGTGGAAGGCTTCAATTCATCCGTGAAGTTGACTAGCATCCAGCCACCTTTGTGTAATTCTTGTCACTACATATGTGCATTGCACACTTTGCATATTTTTAATATTCATATTAGATATTTCCTGTTTGTTTTCTTTCTTTAATTCAAAAAACTATTTATTGAGCATCTACTCTGCACAATGCATGGTGTCTGAGAAATACATAATAATCCAGTCACAATTCAGCAGGGTGTTTTAAATGCACATGCGTGTGATGCCAAATTAAGGTATAAGATAATACATTTCATAACAATTGCAATGCTTTAGAGTTTAGCAGGAGAGAAGATAATACCATTAATGTTATTGTGACATGAGACATGATTTTATACTATCTGCAGAAGCAAAGGCAGGGTTCAAAACATTAATAATTGTATTTAAAATGGTGATATTCATTGGTTCATATATTTTATTGTTTCACTTTGTGTTGTTATAATATACTATAATTTATGTCTGTTAACCATTGCATTTTATGTGTGTGATATATAGCTATGAATTTGAGAGTTTCAATTGAGAATTTTATCAGATATAAATATGTAGCATAGATTAAAATAAAAATTCCTTGTAGAGTATGTACACTCAGAAGCCTCTAACATTCAATTTAGAGGCTTTTTCCAATATTGATTTTGTATTGCAACTCTAGAAATAAATTCTGATTTAGAGCTGACAGCATAATGCTTTAAATATATTAGATTGTTTTAGTCCTGGCAGTTTATTTTTTAGTTGTTTTGGTGTGTAACAATATTGCTTAGGGTGTAATCTCTAGACTGTGTTCAAATATTTAAATGGAAAATGAAAAGCAGACTGATGGTTGACCCTCAGGCATCAAAGTAAGGAATCTTATCATCAGATTATTTTCTCGTTTGTAACCACGTAGCAGGGTACCTGTATCTCTTACACAATTGCTTCTACATTTCACATGAGATAATAAGAGTAAATTAACAATCCTTTTGAAATTGTATATAGCAAATTGGGAAATTTTCTTTCTTGATCATACAGTTTGACAAATAGAAGATGAAATTGGTGAGGGGAGAGAAGGTTCAGGAGTTCTTCATAGCATGCGTTTTAAACTCTCTGAGCCTAATTTGAGTTTCTCATTCATAAAATGGAAATAATAGTAGGAGTTCCCTGATGGACTTTTGTAAGGATAAGTGAGATGATATGCTGCTTAATTCAGTGCCTGGCTGGCCCAACAATATGTATTTTAGCTTAATCCAACAGATATTTATTGAGCATATACTGTGTGGCATGAACACTTCTAGATTAAGGGAAAATAGAAATAAATAGAACAAAGTCCTTGACTTCATGGGCTTTCTATTATTGCAGAGGGCATGAAATCTAAATCCAGAATGCAGTCTCAAAGGGTGACTTTTATTGTCTTATTTATTTCTATTAACATCTTTCAAACATACTTTTTTATTCTTAGTTACCCAAGACTTAGTAGCTCCATTTGTTTTTTAACAGACAGGGTCTTGCTATGTTGCCCAGGCTGGAGTGTAGGCTATTCACAGGTACGATCACAGCTCACTACAGTCTCAAACTCCTGGCCTGAGGAGGAGTGAAAAGGGGACTGCAGAATTAGACTAGATATGTTTTTCTTGAACAAAAAAGCAATTTTTTTTGACACTGTGAATGATGTTTAGGTCTTCTTTCCTAGAAAAAACACATGTATTTCTATAAACAGAAAAGTTGTATATAGATACAGTGTTTCAAAATCTCTATACTTTTTTACTCATTCTTGATTATTTTTCTTTTTTTTCTTTTTTTCTTTTTCTTTTTTCTTTTTTTTTTTTTTTTTTTTTGAGACAGAGTCTTGCTTTATTGTGCAGGCTGGAGAGCAGTGGTGCTATGTCAGCTCACTGTAACTTCCAACTCCCAGGTTCAAGCAATTCTCCCTGCCTCAGCCTCCCAGGTAGCTGGGATTACAGGTACCCGCCACCACACCTGGCTACTTTTTGTATTTTTAGTACAGATAGGGTTTCACCATGTTGAACACGCTGGTCTTGAATTCCTGACCTCAGGTGATCTGCCCACCTGGGCCTCCCAAAGTGCTGAGATTACAGACATGTGCCACCATGCCCAGCCATTCTCGGTGATTCTTTTAAAACTCTATATTTTGGAGGAAAAATACAGTCATGTTTCACATAAGGATTGGGATACATTCTGAGAAATGCATTAGTAGGCTATTTTGTTGTTATGCAAGCATCATAACATGTACTCACACAAACCTAGATGGTACAGCCTACTACACACATAGTCTATATAGTACAGCCCAGTGCTCCTAGGCTAAAAACCTGTACCTCATAACACTGTACTGAATACTATAGGCAATTGTAACATAATAGGAAGTATTTGTGCATCTAAACATATCTTAAACATAGAAAAAGTAAAGTAAACATACAGTGTTATAATCTTATGGCACCATCATTGTATATGCAGTCCCTAGTTGACCAAAATGTGGTTATGTGATGGATGACTGTACTTGAATGAGGCCATACATTAGAACTTAATGCTTTAGTCCACTTGGAAAGCTGAGAGGCCAAAGAAAAAAAAACATTTTAAAGAAGAGAGTCAACCTGGCATTGCAGTATAAGTAGAGACCAATTTAGGCAAGAGACATAAGGAGAAATCTGGAAATCTCTTTCAAGATGTGATAATTTATCCATATGTGAATATCATCGCACATAAAAAGCTTCACTGGATGCAAGACTTAATGCAGTTTGCCCAAGGTTAGAAATGATAGAATCTTATTAGATGACGTTCCTGATAGAAATATACAGAAATTATAAATGCAAATATTACTGGCAAGGGCGGTAAGTTTTTTGACTTTTGACTTTTGATTACAAGAAAAAATGTTTTATTTCCCTTGATGTAGAATTTCAGAATTTTTAGTAGTAGTATTGTTATTTTTATAGAGATGAAGCCTCACCAGCCGTTTTTGTTTTTCTGAAAATTGCATTGTCTCTTTAAAAGGATTGACATACTTTGTGAAATGTGAAGCTCTGCTTTGTTTTCAAAAACAAATGGACACATTTCCCATTTAAATAGTGGTCTTCACTGTCTGCCCTTTGAATAAATGCTGGGAAAGTGTCTGATGCACATGTATTTATCTTACAGCTTGACAAATGGAATTAATGCCAAAGTGTTAAGCCATTACTGTGTAGGGGAATAGAGGTCTTACAAGTACATTTGCTATTTCGCTTTCTCTGCGTGTTCTGTGCATCGAAGCCCGGGTTAATGATATCCTCAGAAATTGTATGGTCTGTTGAATGGTAGAGACGATGAAATATGGTTGGCCAACACATCCAAAGAGTAGCTTTATTTGGTAATAAATCAACCATGTTGGAGGGGTGAGGAAAGCAGTCAGGGCTGGGTATGAAACAAAGAGCCAAAGGGAAGAGCCAATTAATACCCCTAACCTCCAGAAGCAGATACTGTGGCCCTGGAGTTTCTCCCTCAGCCTGAGAACCAGCCACCAGGAGCAGAAACTACATCCTCAGGGGGGGTTTTCTTCATGTATGCAAATGTCCCGGCACCTAAACGGTTCACATTACAGAAGGTGATTTCTGCAGCTGTAACTAAGTTCCATCCTCAGCAAGAATCAGAACCACCAGAGACAGAGCAGAGGGACACCATGCCCTCCCTTATGAGAGTTCAAATGGCACTTTCTTGGAAAAAGAAGAGTGATGCATCTCTGTAGTCCCTCCATTCTCCATCCTATATCTCCCCCTCTCCCCTCCTTTCCAATTCTTCATCTCATCTTTCCTCTCCTTCCCATTTCAAAGTAGACCCAGACCTCTACCCTACTCAGGGTCAGGAAAGCCTCAGGACAACAGGAAATCAAAGCGCTGGAGTTAATTCTTAGCTTTTTGCCCGGAGTCCTGGTCCTCCAGATTTAAAGAAGTTTCAGGGATAATTCTGACAATCAGTGATGTTTGCCTTACCTTGCCTTGTTAAAGTAAGAACGTAGCTCTTATATTTGAAGATACTTCCTCACTGTATCTGCAGTCTGCTTCCAAATTAGTTGGGATTTTGGTTGCTGTTATTGTTGTTTTGTATCAAAATATTCTGTTTCCAAAGGGCAAAGGCTCTCTGAAATCTCAATGTTTTGGACAAAGCAGATCAATGTTTTGGACAAAGCAGATGCATATTAAATGCTTCATTTGAATTATAGCAGGCAAGATCTCCTGCCATCCTTTAAAGAAATGGTAGTCAACTATGCATCTCATGAACAGCCTAGCCAATCTAAGATTATAGACGAAAGGTCCCCTGTATGCTTTGTATTTAACATGACTGTTTTTCCTTGGTGAGCAGAACAGAGTTGTCCCTGAACCTGTTTTTAAATTGAAACATTAGAATGATTAAAGTTTGGTACTATATACCTATCAAAAGTTATTTTCTAGTAAATATCTTTCTTTAGAAATATTCAGATTTTCCAAAGGCACTGTGCCAGATAATCTAAATCCATAGGACACAAAGTAGCAATTTCATTTGATACTGACATGTTCTCTTTAGGTTTTCCTCTAAAGAAAGTCTATGAGAAATCCACTGAGCATAAAAAAAAGAACCTCTATTTCTAGTATCCACTGATGCCTTTTGAGCTTCCCTTGGCTGGGAATTTAGCATTAACAAAGGAATTTGTGATGTCGTATATGCTCTGTGCTCTAATCTAATATTCGTCTGTGATATCATTCATAATTACTATATATTTAAATCTCAGTTTGGAATTCAGGTGTCAAAGGAGAAGTAGTACTGGGAAAGTCTTCATTATCAGTTATGAGCTGCTGTAAAACTTACAGTGTTAAAACATCCCTTGAAATAGACATTAGAGACCTGAAAAAGGGATAATATAAAATTGATCAAAACCTATATTTCAAAAGCAGCTTTCTCTACCATCCAAAAGGAAAAAAAAAAAAAAAAAGCAGCAGCTTTGGATAGAAGTGGTTTAGAGTTATTTTATACATGAACACTTAAAATCAGGCAGACATTTCTGTCCTTCATTGGAAAACTTAGATAAATAGATACACATAATGTATGGAGAGATGGATATACCAGATCAGAAATAAAACTCCAGATATAAGCTCACTCACCATGAACCTCGTCTCTCTGGGGGTAGGGGGGGAATCATAGAGGCTCATTGACTGCAAAGGTTAATCAAGATTCTGGGGGGACATCTCCTGTGCAGCAGCTGACAAGCATTTCATTAAGGAAGGAGACTGAAGCTTCAATGAGATTCTGGAGAACAAACTCACCAGGAGCCAGATTGCAGGGAGGAGGCGAGATCAGAGCTGGCTGGGGTGAATGGACTTGAATATTGACAGAGGTCTGCATCTCTTCCTGAAATGGTACCAATTTCACTCCCCACAAGAAATCTTTCTGCCCAGAACCACACAGCACTTAGCAGCAGCATTACCTATCATTGTAATTGTGGATTCCTGCACTTGAGAACTTAATAGATCATTAGTTTTCCCATCACAAAGTCCACACTTTAAACACTTTAAAGTTCTATTTTGCCCCTGTGCATATGTTTTTTTTGTTTTGGTTTGGTTTTTTTTGTTTTGTTTTTTTGAGACGGAGTCTTGCTCTGTCGCCCAGGCTGGAGTGCAGTGGCCGGATCTCAGCTCACTGCAAGCTCCCCGCCTCCTGGGTTTACACCATTCTCCGGCCTCAGCCTCCTAAGTAGCTGGGACTACAGGTGCCCGCCACCTCGCCCGGCTAGTTTTTTGTATTTTTTAGTAGAGACGGGGTTTCACCGTATTAGCCAGGATGGTCTCGATCTCCTGACCTCGTGATCCGCCCATCTCGGCCTCCCAAAGTGCTGGGATTACAGGCTTGAGCCACCGCGCCTGGCCCCCTGTGCATATGTTATATGTCCATACCCAAATTGCGAATAATGTATTCCAGTTATTATTCCATCTTCAGGTATCAAACATTTACTCTGGTAATACAGTACTTTACTATTCTCAGTTTCTATCCATTCCACTTGTTTGGAAAGGGAAAAAAAAAATTAATGTATATTTAAATCTTTCTTGTTGTGGTGGTCGTTTGGTTTTATTTGTTTGACTGTTTATTTTGACTTATCAGACCCAATCACTATATTGAAACAGGTGGATTTTCTCATTAATATGATTGGAAAATGGGAGACAAACTTATTTGTTTCAAACGAGAGACAGAAAATACTGTGATTATTTTGGAAATCATAAAAATGTAAAAGCAACATCTGACCCGCAGCAGAATGAAATGACTACTCAGTAACAAGTTCTCAAAGGAAGAATGGTTTATAATAATTAAGGCCAGATTATTAATTAGAGAGAGAAACAGAGGCATTGGAAGATAATTTTCAAGGCACCTATTATGGAGAGAGATCTAGAATTACTTTAAAATTTTAATTTTGGAACATCAGTGAATCCTTACATTTCTCTGTGAAACCCAAGAGGAGTCTTGGAATCTGGTGATTTTTTTAAGTTGCTGCTGGTGTCCTGGTAGGCCTATTAAACTTTCTTCATTAGGAAGGGGAGCATTAGTAATAGTTTCCAGTTTCTTTCCTTTTCATTGCCTTGTTTTCCTGAACTTCTTTTTGAAGCTAAATGCTTAACACATCACACTGTCACGTAGCAAATGTCGTAAGATCTACAAAGCCAGTCTCCAAAGTAAATAAAACACCACCTAAATCCACATTGTCAGCAGCTTATCAAAAAGTTTTTTTTGTGGGGGTGGTTGTGGGGAGGTGGTTGGTCTTGTTTTCCTTTACACTGTGTTTGGAAGGAGAGTTTTCTATTTGAAAGAGTAAATGAACGCTTGGATGCCGATTGATCATCTCTATCACATCCCTGCTGGATATGCACCCTCTCATTTTTCAATAGGGCAGCAAGGGCTCCGATTTTTCAGTCTTAGCATAGATCTCCAAGGATTGAGTATGGCAAAAAGCTGTCAAACCTTTGTTACACAGAACTCTGGCCATCAAAGGCAGGGCCAGCAATGGGGCAGATTCTGCCTGTCTTGCTCTTTCCCTGATCTTCCAGATAAATTGATTACTTTGATCCTTAATGCATTAAATCAGACACTTCTCAGCAATACTAAATTTGCTCCCTCTCCATTTTGAATACAGGGATGTTCATAGCAGTTGTCTGCTCTTTAGAATAACAAATTCAAGATGGGTGGTAAGCCTGTCACCCCAGGTTGTCCTGTGGGTATCAGTGACCCAACGTGGAGACATGGCGCATATTTAACAGGAGACGTTTTAGTGGTGAAAGCAGCACGTCACAGACGAATACATTTATTACAACATTAAATGACTAAAACTGTTTATTCTGTGAACATAATGGTTTTCTGTGTCTTCGGTTCATCTTAATCTGTTTTAGTGCCCAGCTTCTCTCAGAAACCTCTTTTGAATGCAGAGTTATTCATTTCAGAGAATAGCTGTAAGAGGAAGAAGAATAAAACAAAATTAGCAGTTGATCAAGAGTACTTTAGGCTGCCACCCTTTCCATTAACAATTTGATTTGATGTGAGTGCAATGCTTTTCCTGATACATTATGATAGAATAACCCTGACAGAAAGTAAAACCAAAGAAAACTAAAACTTGATCTAAGATACAGCAGCCTGCCACCCTCTCTATTAGCATTTTAATTTGATGGGAACTGTGTGGTGTCTTAGTTTCAGGTCCCAGGGAAGGCGTTCTCATTTAAGAGTGCCTTATCCTTATCAAGTCATCCTGAGGTTTTTTAGAATTTACTTATTTATTTATTTTTCAAAGATTACTTCTGCTTTCCTGTTGGCCATGGAAGGTGTTTATCAGATACTGCTTTACAGCAGAAATCTAAGGCTGCCTCTTGATGACAAATTGTAAGTCTTCATCAAGACTAAAGGATGCAGTTACAGGACAGAAAAATATATTCCTCTGATAATGCCTTTGTTGGAGTGGCTTTCTGCGAAAAGAAATGAGTTAATTTCACAGCTTGCCAGGGGTAAAAGAAAAAAAAGAAATGGGTTAATAGTCAATTTTTTTTCTTTTTTCGTTTTAAGTTATCCATTGTCTTTAAAAGGAATAGAATAAAAAATAAAATCAAGTCTTAGGGAGACCAATTCATTCACTGTTTATTTAAATTACTATATTAGCTCTATGATACTGGGTTCCAAAAAAAAAAAAAAATTAGATCCTCAAATGGACTTTTGCTCCAGATGCATGGGAATGAGGCTGAGACCATCTTTTACCCTAGCTCACTCAATTCTCTTCCTTCCCCTAGGAGCTTCCCAGAACTGGGTTGTATAGCATGGCTTCCCATGTTAGATGTTGGGGTTCAAGAACCAGTGGGTTTGATCCATCAAAGAGGAATGTTTTCTTCTTTTGAAATCATAACCAGAAAATAATATTCTCATGTCTGATTGGTTAATTAGCAACAGAAGCAAACAACACAAGTCCAGTTTGAACTCCTTAAAGATGACATTATCTTCCACAATGATTCTTTCAGCTTCTTTCCTTTATTTGCACTTTTTCTTAAAGAAATTATGCTTTTTTTTATAGAGACACTGTCTCACTCTGTTGCCCAGGCTGTAGTGCAGTGTTGCACCCATAGCCTTTTACTCCCGGGCTCAAGCAATCCTTTTGCCTCAGCCTTCTGAGTAGCTAAGACTGTAGGTGCATACCACCATACCTGGCTATTTTTTTTAAAAAAATTGTTTATAGAGATAGGGGTCTTGCTATGTTGCCCAAGCTGGTCTGGGACTCCTGACCTCAAGCGACCTTCCCACCTCAGCCTTCCAAAGTGCTAGGATTACAAGCATGAGCCACTGTGCCAGACCTTTATTTGGACTTTTCAGTATCCACAAATTCTCAAAACATTTTCTATACTTTGATGTTTGGGAACAATGAGGATCTGAAATTTTGAGAACAAAAAAAAAGAATGTATATTTTTACTGCTATCATTTTTATTCAAAAGGGGAAATCTTACTTCTTTGAATTCCTTAAATTGCCACCAAATAAAGGTGGGGCTCTGGCTCACTCTATTTTTCTATTTTCCTAAGACTTTGTGTTAAAGCTTCTCTTCAAAATCGTTTCTCATATGCATATTCCCTAAGACTCTTTTCACATCAAAGTTACACTTTGAAGCTTTCTAGCGAAGTAGCAGCTAGGCAATCTATGACAACAGCAATAATTTATTTGCGTGGCTTTATCGGAGAAAAAAATTTTCTCCTTATTTAAATAGCAGTTTTAAAGCCTAATTAACTAAATTGATAGCGTTATGTATGTAAATTGCCGTAACAGAAGAATAGAGTATGCAAGCTGGGGTGGAGGGAGTGGGACAGTCTGTCCTGGTAGAATAATGACTTTATTAAGAGATCATACGCGCTCAGTGTCTTTTCAGGCCTGTCCGTGGGGTGCTAATTTTTATCAGGGAGATGTGTATGGAAATAAGATCTTACACATTTAGACGCTAATCCAGCCACAGTCTTAGGAGGAAGAGACCTGTTCATTATTTGGAGATACATTACTTTGATGCCTTTATGTATAAGGTACAGTATGCCCTTTAAAAATAAGATTCTGGAAAAGAAAAACAATCTCACCCAGTCATCCCAGGCCAATAGCTGTGTACAAAAATGCCTCCAAAGTGCTTTTAGGACCTTGTAAAGTCTATGTATCTGGTATGTGTATTATAAAGCTCTAATAATTATTTCTGTCTATGGAAAGCATAGCCACAAACAGATGCATTTAGCATAAATTTACTCAGATATATTGAAGTATTACACTATTAAATATATTGTTTGTATGTTATATTAAAATGTGATTTTCATTTATAAAAAGCTTATTTAATACATTTTTATTTATATATTTATATTAAATGGTTGTTACTAGGTAGAACTGAAATTTCTGGTGCATGGTTGGCTACGTTTGACCTATAAAAACAGTCATTCCATGTGATTTAATATGCTAGATATAAACGGAAATACCATTTACAGTTGATATGTAGTCATTACAATAGAATTTGGGATAGTTTTTCTGGTGATTCTTCATTTTGATTATGAGTCCCGTGAAAGCTATGGATCTCTCCTTAGAAAATTTCACCATGATATAAAATTTGGGATCCTATTTTAGAGTGTTCACAGCTTTCTAAGCAACAACATGTAATTCATGCATCGCCTCTGAAAAGTCTTTGACCGTTGCATGAGATTGTAGAGGAAGACAGGCACGGGAGGACCACACAGCATGTAGAGGATACGAAGGTCTAGGAGAGATTGATGCAAGGACACACGACTGAGTTGGCACTCACAGGGATTTCTAAATGACCACTGTTGGGAGAAAAACTACAGGCTAGGGCCATTAGAGTTTATTCTCTGGATAATTAATGGTTCCCATTGGCCTTTCTTGGCTTCTTTCTCTAAGGCTTGAGTTTTCTGCTGGGGAGGAAGGCAAGAGCAATTTCTCTTTCATGCCCCTAAACTGTAGACCTTCGACTGAATTTCATCTCTGTCCTACTCCTCCCATTTTTCCCAATGTGTTATTTGGTCTCTGAGACCGTTTCCTTGGCAATCAGAGTAAACAATGGGCACAGACCTAAATAAAGGGCCTTAGGAAAAGCCTAGGAAAGAACGCTGAGTGCCCGAGATAAAAATCTTTGTTGTGAGCGTGAGTTTACCTTGGAAGAATAAATAGTGTAATGGGCTCTTTGAGCTGAGGCAGCTCTTACAGACCGCCCATCTTCATTCACCTCTTTGAAATGCATGGTGACAACACATTGATATTGCTGAGGTTAATGACTGACTGATTAACAACAGAGAGCACATTTGCAGGCAAATGAGCTGTAATAATTGTTGCAGGAACTCCTTTGAAGAAAATGTTTTAAATAGGCTTGTAAGGGCTCTCGAAATGGCTTTTTTGCTCTATTCAGACTAGCCGCTTCCTATTTGTTTTGCTTTTGTTTTTGTTTTTTTACCTTCGGTGCTCTCTCAGGATGCGGAGGAGAAAACTCCACCAAGGTTATCCCAAATAACTTAAAAAGCGAGTGAAGTTGGTCATCCGTATGAAGTATTTCAGACACTAGTCTCGTTAATTGGGTGGAATTTACACTTTTAGCTGCTTTGATCTGTAGTCCAGGTTTGCTAATTTAGAAGACGTAAGTTAGAACTTAAACTTCAGAAAGTCTCAATGTGCTTATGTTCCTGTGCTTTTAGAAAGGGTGTGTTTGTTCAAAACAGTCAAGGTGGAGTTATTATGTTGTTTTTATTTGTAGATCTCAAATGCATAGAGCTACAAAAAGGAGTTATCTCTCGGCTTTTTAGAAACCTGTGTACCATTTTGATCACTAGAAGTACTTAATCCCTATTATCTCCAAAACCCATCAAACTGAGAATGATTCTCCTCCTCCTCTTAGGAATCACAGCTTTGATTATGTTTAATTGCCAATGCAGTGGTGACTCTCGAGATTTAGCATGCATCAAAATCACCTAGAGGGCTCTACAAAGAAAAGGGCTTTAGGATCCTAACCCTGGAGTTTCTGCTTCATTAGGTCTGGAGAGGGGTTCAAGGATTTGTATTTCTAACAAGCAAAAGTTAATGCAGATGCTGCTTGTCCTGGGAGCATGCTTTAAGAACCATTGTTCTAGGCCGGGCGCGGTGGCTCAAGCCTGTAATCCCAGCACTTTGGGAGGCCGAGACGGGCGGATCACGAGGTCAGGAGATCGAGACCATCCTGGCTAACCCGGTGAAACCCCGTCTCTACTAAAAATATACAAAAAAAAAAAAAAAAAAAACTAGCCGGGCGAGGTGGCGGGCGCCTGTAATCCCAGCTACTCGGGAGGCTGAGGCAGGAGAATGGCGTAAACCCGGGAGGCGGAGCTTGCAGTGAGCTGAGATCCGGCCATTGCACTCCAGCTTGGGCGACAGAGCGAGACTCCGTCTCAAAAAAAAAAAAAAAAAAAAAAAAAAAAGAACCATTGTTCTAGATATGTGGTCGAAGTCGGGTGCCTCATGGGCTAGAGAGATGCCCACTGCTGGTCCTAACCCCTCCCATCCTTTAACCTACTATTCTAACCCCTTCACACACACAGACACAGTAGAGTCCACTGCCTAGAGAAAAACAACCAACCACCAGCCAATCACCCTTGCATTCTTGTGAGGTTCTACAGTTTTCCTTTTATTTTTGTTTTTATTGATTTACTTAGTCGACATACATTTATTCAAAACATCCTGGGCCTAGGTACTAAGCGAAGGTCCAGGAGTTAACAAAAGTGACCCTGCCATCCTGGGAAAGGCAAGACATTAATATGCCACAGAAGAATCAAATCATTGTAGCACTGGGAGGATGGGAGTACAGGATCAGACTTCACTCATCCACCTACTATTTCCATGCACTTTTCTTTTAATTACTTCACTTTAAAAATGTATTCAATGTATTTTAAAGCTCATCATTGTATCATGACCACAAAAGTTGAAATCAGTACTTGTTTTAAATAGAAGGTAACCAATAAATGGAGACATCTGCAACAAAACAAATCCATGAAATTCTAGCTAGACTCTTGTTACCTGCAGGATGCTCTGTGCCTGAGGCCTTATTGGTTTAAAAAAAAAAAGAAAAAAAGGAGGGTCAGGGGACTGAGAAAATGTTAGACAGATATTACAGACATTGTAGCAACAAATGGAGATGTTTTCTTTGATCTTATCAGAATTGTTGAAAGGAACACTTCTCATGATGTAATTCATTGTTATTTATTGCTATGTCAAATGCACTATCTATACCTATTGTAGGGAAACCAGTATGATTTGTTTCCCTCTTTCAGAAAAAAAAAAAAAAAACAACAACAAAAAAACAGCTAGATAGAGCAGGAAAATTCAAGAAAACTGGGGTTGACAGACAAGAGTGACAGTTTTAGTCACCAAGAGAACCTGAGACAGCCAGGGTGACAAGAGAGTGTCTGACATAGTGAGCAGGACTGGGAGATGGGCTTGTAGTATGAACCATATCTTCTTCACAGACTCACCCCCGGTCATCTCTATTGCCTCAGTTTGGAACAGTATATCGAATCTAATATTCTTAACGCAGTAATGGCCAGCATCTCATAGGACAATTTGGCAAGTATTTCAAAAGACATTTTCATTGCCCGGAATATCTATCTCACTAGGACATGAAAATGTAGTCAGAACAGCAATATTGGGGTCTATATTTCATTAGAAAACTGTTTATGTGATGTATGCTTCTGATGTAGGAATTGCAGAATATCGTTTCATGTCACAAAGCACCATGGATTGCAGCTCTCACCTTCACTAGGCAGAAAAGTAAAGAAAGTAACTGCTTTTTGTTTTTGTTTTTCTTGGCCGTTGAGCTTGTAAGTTACTGTGGACTTCTCTGTTACCACTGGGATGAAAATCACAAATCTAGCATAAAATAAGATTTGACCTCAATATGGGAAGAGTGAACACTGACAAATAATAACATATCGCCCTGCCTCTAACACCATGCATACAGCGTAAATCTATGTTTATTGGAGTAAAATAGTGAGAAAATTAATTAAAACTCTTATATTTGCATTAATTTTTTTCTAACTTTGATATACATGATTTGAACTTATTCTTTTTTTCCCCTAGAAATAGAGATAAATCAATTTATTCTTAAACTCATTTAACAAATAATGAAACTTTGTACCAGAGAATAACTCAACATATACAAGTCACTCTTTCAATAGATGGCTTAGTCACTCTTAGAAGCCAGTTCTGACTTTCGGTCTCTGCCCCGTGATAACTAGTTGTAATAACAGTAGTATTGGTAAGAAACATAACAATAATAATGGATGACACTTATTGAATGCTAATTAGGAACCAATATTTTTATAGGAATTATTTCATTCATTTTATAGAAATTATTTCACTCTCACAACAATTTATGGATCAAGTATTATTATTACTCTCCTAATTTTACAGATGAGAAAATTGAGGCTCAGAGAATTTAAATCATTTGCCCATTGTTAAATAGCTAATAAATGCCAGAGCTGTGTCAATAAACCATAGTAATTTTAACTCTGTGAACTTTGAGATTCTGATGTGTCTGTCCTCAAACTATAATGGATATATTTTTAAAGGATATCTAATTCTTGAAGACAGACATTGTTACGGAACAAGTATTAGCTGTTAATGTTCATTTGTACCCCAAGAACCAAAACACTAAAGTGATCTCCCAATCATCTGAGACATTATCTTCAGTCCTCACCTCTCCATCACATAACCAGGGATGCTCCTCTCATTAAGTCAATTTCTGCTGGGGGTTAGTAGCAATGCTGTAATGGCTTTATACCATTATTTGCAGGCAATATTTATATATAGAACTGTTCCTGTCCTGGATCCCAAGGCCAACAGCTTCAGGGACTCCTAGCCTGCTGGTGGGGAACAGGGCCTTGCATTCCCCAAGCTGCTTCCTGGGAAGTCAGTCCAAAAACGTAGACAGATTCTCAACCTCCTGTTTACCATAGGATGCCCAAAACACTTAAGAGCCCTACAAAACCTACCATTTCCTTGGTTTCAAAGTATAGTAATTATATAATTTTCTTTTTAATATTAATTTTAAGTAACCAACTCCTAAATGAGAAAGTTACCTATGGATAATATTAAAATTAAAAAATGAAAAATAGAGATGAGGGTGACACCTCCACAATTCCATTCTTTTGGAGACCATCGTGGTTTTGACTCTGAAGTGTGTGCACGTTCATGAATGTATGTATGCCTGTGTACCTCTGTGTGTTTTATTTCCCCCAGGCCATTTTCTAGTCATTTACATGAATCTATTCCTTAGAAAATATATAGTATTGTTTTCTGTTATTTTCACATAAATTGTATCATAGGAGATACTGTACATCGCTCTTTCATACTAGTTTTCCTATTCTAAGTGATTTAAAGAGCTTTTCATGAATGCAGTTTTTACATCATATTTTTAACTACTGCCTGGCCTTCCTTAATATGAATACGCTATCATGTAGCCATTCTTCTACTGATAAATATTTGGGCAGATTGGAGTTTTTTGCTGTTGTATACAATGTTGCCATGAGCATCCTTGCCCACCATATTGTTATCCATATAAGCAAAACTTTTTCTAGGAACAATAGAGATGAGTAGAATTCTGCATTAAGACATGCAGATTTGAAATTTCAATAGCCAGTACCTAATTGCTTCTCAAATAGGTTGTTCCAATTTACACTCCTACTAGCCACACAAAAAATGGCCTATTTCCACACCCTTAGAGGCATGTAATATTTTTAAACATCTTCTGCTTTCTTGTGAATATTCAGAAGGGAGGGAGGTAGGGCTAGCACAAGATTAAACGTACTAGTGTCATCCAAATTGCCTATATAAGGGCTGTGTTTCAGAAAGGATGAGGCTGAGTTTGCCTGAAATGTAACCCTTTTAACTTCATCATTTAGCATATTTTAGGCTCTTCACCTCACTCACCACTTCAGAGCCCTTTCTCATTTATTTCTGCTCGCTCTTACACTAGCACCCTTGGTAAAAAAAAAAAAAAAAAAAAAGAAAGAAAGAAAAAGAAAAAAAAAAACCTCCAGGAAATGGGGGGACCTGACGACACAATGATGCGATTAAAAGGCTAGAGACAGCATTCAGGATTTTGTATTGCTAAGGGAGATGTACTACATTTCAGTATATTTAAAAGTGGATTTTTTTTTTCTTGCCCTGGAAAATAGGATCGAAAGAGTTGCACCCACCCTACCACTCCCCCGCCCCCAACCTCAGGCACTGCCTAAGGAATTAATGACCCGCTGAGGTTAATGAGTCTCTACTCCGGGCCATCAACTCTCCCAGATGGCCATTAATCCCCTAGAAATGCCCCACGCCTTGGTAGTTACTCCTTAATTACGGGAGGCATTAAGAATCAAGAGAGAATCCTAAGCAAAAGGAAAAGAAAAGGTCATTTTTCATTGGTGCTCAGCATGGGACACCTCAAGTCCAGGTGGCACCAAGAAACACAACCATATTGTGATTAAACCAACCGCTTCCAAGAAGGAGACATCAATCTCTATTTTCTCCTGTGATCATCCAAATTCAAGGAGGCTATTCAAGGCTACCCCAGGTCTGAGAGCAAGCAAATAACTTGTGTCCAATGAATTCTTGATTAAAATGTCTGGAGACCAGTACCTTGGACGTGTTCAGGTCAGATGTAACTTTATCTTCATGTCTGCGGGGAGTAAGCGCATGTCTATGCCGTTTGATTTTTTAAGGGAGTCTCAAACTTCTCCCATTCCTCCATCTATGTATCCTGACTTACCAGTGTCCAAAACTAACCTGTTAATCATTCCCTTGGGTCACAACAGCGGATTTTTAAATGGATTACTTACTACTGGAATTGTTTTTCCATGTGTCTTATTAATTTTTTTTTCAGCTGATAGGATTAAAAGCACGAGCCTCTACCATTATGTTAACCAAAGCAGCAATGTTTTCATCCAGTTTTTATTTTGGAATTTCCATGTCCACGAATACTGAAACTTGTTAGATGAAAGGACTAAAGTTTAATGTTAAAATGCAGGTTTTTGCAAAGGCTGAATTAAATTAGCCCCTAACCTAGTCCAAAAGGTAAATGTTTTGAATGAATAGACCCAGAGACTTTCTCTTTGTCTAACACTACAGCCATAGCAGGATCTTTATGCCCTATATTTGATATGAGACCAAGGGAGAAGTATTTAGAGGGTGAGGTTCTTGGGTGAGTAGTCAGGAAATGCTGTAGTGGTACTAGGTAAGAGTGAGCATTTGGAGAGTTGCCCAGAGAAAACCCAAAGCAAACTTGATCTACTTGAAATTTTTGTTCTAGGGCAAATCTTATCAAGACATGTCTCACCATTACTTTTTTTTCGAGCATGAAGGTAGCATTAGATTAGGTTAAGTTTGATATTATATGACACAATAAACCAACCTCTAAAAGAGATGAAGCAGTTAACAAGTCATATATAGAGCTTTGAAGTCAGAGAGCCTGGGTCTGAGTCCTGTTTCAGCCACTACTTGTTGATAGTCCTCTGGGAAATTGCTTCAACTCGCTGGGGAAAAATAATGCCTCCTTCATGTTATTGTGAAGCTAAAGCAAAATAATGCCTATAAATAATTGTGTATAGTTCTTTTTTAAATTTTTGTGGGTACATAGTAAGTGTGTATATTTATGGGATATATGTGTTAACAGTTCTTCATAATGTTCAATATATGAGATTTATATAAATCCATATAGTTATATATGTGTATATGTTATATATATTAATATCCCAGTATATTGAATGAAAAATAGCAATCACTGTAATCCCAGCACTTTGGGAGGCCGAGGCAGGCGGATCACAAGGTCAGGAGATCGAGACCATCCTGGCTAACACGGTGAAACCCCGTCTCTACGAAAAATACAAAAAATTAGCTGGGTGCAGTGTCGGGTGCCTGTAGTCCCAGCTACTCAGGAGACTGAGGCAGGAGAATGGCGTGATCCCGGGAGGCGGCGGAGCTTGCAGTGAGCCGAGATCGCTAGTCCCAGCTACTCAGGAGACTGAGGCAGGAGAATGGCATGATCCCGGGAGGCGGCGGAGCTTGCAGTGAGCCGAGATCGCGCCACTGCACTCCAGCCTGGGCGACAGAGCGAGACTCCGTCTCAAAAAAAAAAAAAAAAAAAAAAAAAAGAAAGAAAAGAAAAGAAAAATAGCAATCATATTAAAGCAAAATACTGGCGTCAATATTACTTATTTTTTTTCTAAATCTAATCTGTCATAAAATCTACTTTGTGCCTGTGTGTGTGGGTGTGATTACTGCCCCTGCTTCCCCCAGTGAAATTTCTCAAATTATCTACTCCTCTAGCTTCTCTACTCGGACCCCTTAGCAGCCTTGTCCAAGCTCTTAACACTCATTCCTATTCCACTGCCACCCATCTTTAAGTGACCTCCTGGCTGCCTGTGTCTCTCTCCTTTGAAACTTCCTCCTGAATATTGGGGTGGAGCTTTGTAACATACCAGGAAGAATCTAGATTTTTTTTTCTTTATTACTTGTCCAAATCCTCCACATCTTACAAGATTTCACACTAATCCCATCTCTTTCTTGCAGTTGTTCCAAAGAACCCTACCATCTTTGGCTGCAGTCATATAAGCCTGAATTATTTACATCACTCATCTCTCATTCAGTTGAATTGTTACTTTGCTTTCTCTTTTCTTTTTTTTTTCTGCCTTTTTATTTTTGGAAGGTGGGTGGTATGTGTGACAAGCCTTGACTCCCAATCATCTTGCATATTCAATGACAATTGTTTCTTTTTAATTCATTGACAGTTCTACAAGTATTCTTTTTAGCATGTCTTTCATTTTCCAGGCAACCCACTTGTCCCCAGGAATAAAACACTTTAAAAGAAAGGCATGGTCCTTCTCTCATGAAGTTTATGGGCACAAAGGGAGATAGATGAATGTCAGTGAAATAATCATTCCATAAGCATAATTTGCAAAAAGAATATATGAGAAAGGGATATGTTCTAGACTTGAGGATTAAACAAAGCTTCCCTGAACAGCTGGGTGAGG
This sequence comes from Chlorocebus sabaeus, assembly GCF_047675955.1. Taxonomy (NCBI): domain Eukaryota; kingdom Metazoa; phylum Chordata; class Mammalia; order Primates; family Cercopithecidae; genus Chlorocebus; species Chlorocebus sabaeus. The sequence continues at coordinate 16,086,938 of NC_132926.1, read as the reverse complement.
AGTTAGGAGTTAACAACTGGGGGGCCAGATGGTAAGAGTATTCCACACAAAGGAAATAGAGATGTCACGGTCAACGGCAAGAGGGAATTTGAATCTTGGAGTGTGGATTGGAGAAGCTGGAAAGGTCAATGGACTTTGAACCAGGGAACAAGGGAGAAAAGTTGGGAAATAAAACTGGAAAGAATAGTAACCTTATTAAGGCGTCTGCTCTTTTTCTTGGAAAAATGATGTACATTTATTGTCTCCTGAGGGCTCCACACCTTCTGATACTCAGTAAATATATGTTTACCGAATGAATTAATGAAATTGTGATGTTTATATAAATGCTATTTGTTCCTCATGGATAACTGAAGCATGAATAGGAAATCTGTAATGGTTTATTGACAAGATTCTCAAGCGCTTAGATTCTTGATCTATCTTCTAGATTGATAAAAATGCTGTTAGAATTTTGTTGAAAAATAATGAAGTAAAAAAGATAAAGCCAAGCGCGTGTGTTCTACTTGAGAAGAATTATTGAATGTTTAGTTCTAGAAATAACTGATTTAAAAGAGAGATTTTCTTTGCTCTAATTTTTTTAAGCTGTACCAAATAAAATATCTCAAAAATCTAAATACTTTCCCACTTCGACTTTTGAAATGACTTTATACAGTGGCTCTATAATGGTTCAACATAAATCTTCATGACTTTGCTGCATTTTATACCTGAAACTTAGCTTCCTTAGTAATGAGAACAAAGTTTAATAAGACCTGACAATAGACCCTACTTTACTGAAGACCACTATTGTCTGTGATGAAGACAAAGATACTGAAGTATGTAAGTCTATTGTCTCCATATGGGTTGGGGAAGAAAAAAATGTCTTAAGAATAATTTAACCTTGTACCTCAAAGTCTAACATGATTTTTGTTTAAAGTCAAAGAATATCTGTATCCCTCACTTCTTACCTCCCATCCCAAGGTGCCCTATGAATCAAATTACACAGGATAGACATTTCTCCCTCCTGTTATTCTCAAACATTATCTGGTCTCTGTCAAAGATTAAACTTGGTTCTTTAGTCAGTCCAGAGCAACACATCTATTTAAAGCATTAATAGATATCAGACTCCTCAGGGAAATTTAATGTGGCTAAATAGCATTAAAGGAAATTTCCAATAGAACATAAACAATACCATAATGAAAAATATTAAATCATATGTTTGCCACTGAGCGCATTATAGAGCCAATTTAAAATTATATTAAATTTGCATTTGGCACTTGCTAGTGATTGGCAAATTTATCTATGTGAAAAATAGAGACTATAGATTAAATATCTTTGGATTTTCCTGTTATAGAAAACTAAAAAAATAATTACTCCTGGGTCCCTATATAAAGATCTATATATAAAACACATATTTTTAATGTATTCACTATATTCTATTCAACTGACTTGAAAGATACATTTTCATTGAGATATGTTTTAAACACTTAATAATTAATGACAAGCAGCAGAAAAATTAGTGATTTGATGTGAAATGCCTTTTTCCACTGAAAAACTGGCTGGCATTTTGTTCAAGCACATGATGTATGATGTATGAAGGGGACTGGACAAAAAGAGAAGCAGCAGGAGTCAGGGAGAATGGTTCAAAACTGGCTGGTGTAAAAGCCAAAATGCACCCAGACTGTCTCCCGAGGAAAAAACAGGAGGCAATCTGGTCACCTTTTAAAGGACTGGCAACTGCATCCTGCAACCAGTTGCTGGCATGAGTAGAGTTGGTTTTTAGATCTTTCCATCCATTTCCTTAAAGATCTCCTGATTTTTTTTTTTTTCCTAAAACAACCAGCAATAATCCCCAATGCCATGTCCCCTTTCTGATATATAGTTTCTTTTGCTTGCAAAGAAGACACAACAAAAAGTTTATTTACCAGTCACTTAGTGATGACACACTAATGGCTCCAGATGTATAAGGCAATTTGACATTTTGTATCAACGGTATTTTTACCCAGGAATTCTATCCACCAAGAACTTATCCTGATACATACTAGAATGTCTCTTTATTATTGCCCATTACATTAAAAATTAGAAACAACTTACGTGTTGAACAATAGGACTTTGTTACGCAGTCAACAGAAATGATACAGAAGAATGTTTACTGAAGTAAAGAATACCCAGAGTATATCATTCATGATGAAGGTAGGATATAAAACAGTGTAAGCATACACACACACACACGCACAGGTAATAAATATTCCTATGCATCCATGATGTAACACTTTATACCAAAGTTTTACATATATATATACCTAATACATATGCAATATATTGTATTATAGAATGGTTACCTTTGAAGGACCATATTCTGCAAATCACAATAATTAAATCTCTTCCATTGAATACAGCCTTGTAGAGACTTCAATCAAGATGTCCTCTGCTCCCTAGTCCAAGAATTGTCACGTAACCCAGGCAGCGCCAATTGTGCTTTATCCTATAAATTTATATCGAGGAAAATGATCCAAACACTGAGGAAGTTTGAGAACATCCATTTCAGTGGTAGAACCTGAAAGAGACGATCATAGCGTTCCCGTTACAAGAGTCTCTAAAGCTACTGACTGTTGTTCGTTAGTTTCTTTGCCTTGTTTTTTATTCTCCCTGTATTTCATCTTTTCAGTGAATTCTGTTTTTTCTTAACTTAGGGACAATTTCCTTGGCTTACAACAACATAATCCAAGTGATACAAGAAATAACAGAATACAAGGGAGAGTGGGGGTGATTAGAAGTGCTTTCCAGGTGAATAAATACGATTTCTTCTATATCATTGTGGTAAAATGTCATAAATACCCTTGATAGTGGATGGAATTTCTTACATTTCTGACAGCATGCCGGTGGAATCACAAAACTGCACTGCCATTCAGGGGATTCATCATAGAGATGAATTAGGGGTAATGTGGTTATGTTTGTATTACTTCTATTTGTTTAAATAAACTCATTGCCCTATGGACTATGGGCATGTGTGCAAAATATTAATAAACACAGACTAACTTTTCACAGCAGTCTCTTAAAACCTACCTGGTTTTTGAGATTCTACATTGAGTATAAACAAAATTTTTAAACAACTACAGAATACTAGGGTGGCTGGAGGGCTTGAAGTCCATGCAAAACTGATTTTATTAAAAAATAATACTAAATGTTGGCTTTTTTTTCTTACATGTGGTGTTTACTGAAGTAAATGATAACAAAATTTCCTTAAGTGATACACTAAGGTTCAAACACGATAAATGGCTCAAAGAGTAATTTCATGATGAGTATGGAGAGAAGAAAGAAGAAGAAATAAAAGAAAAAGAAAATCAAATGAAAGGTTCAGAAGAGTAGGAGGGTTCTTCAACTCAGAATTTTCAATGACTGACAGTGTTTATACATATGTAACAGTAAGGCTGACCTCAGTTTGAAGACCTTGGCCCAGCTACCTCAGTGGTTTTCAATCAGAGGAGGTGCTGCCCCCACCACATGTGGTAATTTGGCAATGTAAAGGAATATCTTTTGGTTGTCATAACTGGAGTCAGGATGCTACTAATGTCCAGTGGGTCAGGAGCTGGGATGCTGCTGTCAACCCTTGTAGCTGAAGATGTCCAGAAACACCCCTGTAGTTAAACAAGTTGTTTTTATGTTGTTTGCAACAAGGAAGAACACATATCATGGAGAACACTGGTGTAGCTCAGTAGGATGGTGTTGGAAAGAACTGATGATAAGTTCTTTGGTGTTATCTTAGTTGAGTGATTCGGGGAAGATCTAAAAAATAGGAATTTGCTCTAGATTGAATGCTGTCAGAAAGTGGGGACAATTCTATGACTTGGGTATCTCAATAAATTTTATCTAGAGGGAAGTTATAAATGACCTTGCTTTGTCTTATTTTATCATGGCCTCAGAGTAATCTGGTTTGAGGTTATTATTCTGTGAGATTTTCTTTTTTGCTAATAAGAGAATAATAGGATCTAGCTTTGAGTGTTGAGAGTTTGCCACAAAATAGAATTATCCACACAACGAGCTATTACCTCTCACACCTGTTGGGATGACTATTATTAAAAAGAAAGAAAGAAAAGAAAAGGAAAGGAAAGAAAAGAAAAGAAAAGAAGTTGCTGGTGAAGATGTGGAGGCATTGGAATGCTTGTACACTGTTGGTAAAAATGTACAATGGTACAACCACTATGGAAAACAGTTTGAATTTCATTTGTTTTCCTCAAAAAATATAAATGGAAACACCATATGATCCAGCAGTGCCACTTCTGGCTATATATCCAAAATAATTGAAATCAAGATCTCAATGAGATATCTGCACTTCCATGGTGATTGCAGCTTTATTCACAATAGCCAAGATACAGAAACAACTTAAAAGTCCTTCAGTGGATGACTTGATAAAGAAAATATGGCATATACGTACAATGGAATATTATTCAGCCTTAAAAAATAGAAGAAAATCTTGCCACATGTGACAACTTGGATGAACCTGGAGGACTTTATGCTAAGTGAAATATGCCAGGCATAGAAAGACAAATGCTGAGCTACATGATTGCATTTATACAAAGTATCTAAAATGGTCAAACTCAAGGAATCAGATAATGAATGGTGATTGCTTTGGGTTTGGTGGAAGGGAGGAATGGGGAGTTGCTATTCAGTGGGTATAACGTTTTTGTTATGCAAGAGGAATAAGTTCCAGAGATCTTTTGTAGAGTATCCTGTTTATAATCAACAATACTATATTGTGCACTTAAAGTTTTTTAGGAGATTAGATCTCATGTTAAGTGTTCTTATCACAATAAAAAGAAATACACAAAACAAAGGGCAGAAGGAAACTTTATAAGTGATGGATGTTTATTACCTTGATTGTGGTAATGTTTTTTCATTGTAAACATTCCCTGAAGCTACAGTAGTGCCTGGCACATCCCAGTTAGTATTCAGTGATGATTGTTGAATAAATGAATGTTGATGATTGAGTGAATGAATGAATGAAGTTTTAGCTCCATCCCTGTGCCTGTGGAGCAATAGGGTAAGACTCTTAAACAACTAACTACTGTGGGAAAAAGAGTAGCATGCTGAGCTTGTTTGTTCTTCAGTAAGAGAAAGTGACACTCTTCACACATAACAGTGAAAGAAAAAGTAAAAGAGATAATGGAAAATGGTTTCTCAATTCTATAAAGCAAAACAGAATCAAGAAAAATGCCAAGTGCTGATAGGAAGGGAAAGAAATCTGATGACAGACAAATGGGGGGAAAATAAAAAAAAAAACTCAGAGATGTTATTGTTTTGCTTTTGCTTCTGTCTGTAAGTAAAAGTTTATCTGGGACAGATAATCAGGAAGAGTGCTGCCCAGAAAGTCAAGACGGGAGCAAAAAGAAGAAGCTAAAGGATGGAATGACAGAAAATAGTTGAAGACACTTTACATATCATTGCCTATTAATATCAGCAGGGGCTGATGTCATGCATTCTACATACTCAGAGACTGCCGCATAGTTTTGCAGAACACCCTACAATTCATTGCTAGAATGTTTTAATAGCAAAGAAAGGCTCCAAAAGAAAAGAGCACGTTTAGCCCTTGCCTTAAAAATAGGTATTTTGAAAGGCAAGCACCCAACTAATTAGTTTGGTCAGTTTAGTGGTAACAATCTAGAAGATACTGAAAGAAATTATATTTTCAAAATTATATTGCAATCCCCTAGAAAGGAGCAGAGTTCTGAGAAGCAAACAAGGTTTTGTCAAGAGTGAATCATGCCAGACCAACTTAATTTCCTTCTATGATAGAGTGGCAGGCCATGAGATAAAGGAGAAGCAATAGATGTAATCTACCTCGATTTCACTGAGGCTTCTGATTCTCTCTACGTAACATTCTCATCCATAGGCTAGAAAGATTGGTCTAAGCCATACTACTATTAGAAAGGAGCATAAATACCAAAAGACTGTCCTAGAAGGATGGTTATCTGTGTCTTAGGATAGGAGAGTGTTCTAAGGGATGGCAGGGTATTGTAGCTCACAGCATGTTATAGGAAGATCAATCAGTGGCTTAGCAATGGGGACAGACAGGTTTCTTGTCTACCTCTATCATTAATCATTGTATCTTTGAGTAATTTCATTCCTCTTTCTCTCAGGCTCAGTTTTGCAGTTTGTAAAACGGATGGGTTTAGAGTAGATTTTTTTTTTTTTTTAGGTTCATTCTAGTTTTAAGCATGTATAATCTTTCAGCTAACATTACTTTAGAGATTTCCTCATGACCGGGGTAATACAGTTGGGGGCTCTCATGTTGTTGGATGTTTTCCTTATTTGCAAACTCCATTTAACAAATAAAAATTATACAGGAGAGGTTGCCTTTTTCCCCCTGTTTGAGATAATTCATACATATATTCACTTGCATAGTAGTTAATTCGAATGGTTTTGAATACCTAGTATATGCATAATGAAAATCGAAGGATGAATTTGTTAGAAGCAACAACTCTCACCTTTTATGAATCATATACAATATCTACATCAAAATTTCCTGAAAATGAACAATTATAGAAGAGTATTAAAATGGAATAATTGCTAATAGGTTAAAAGCAAGGACTAATATAGAACCCTAAGTTTAGAAAATTATACTTAGAGTCCTACAAATTAATTATGTCTGCTATCAAACTTAAAGCAAAATGGTCAACTATACTGCAATAAATTAAAGCTCAAATGTATAAAATTTAGGCTTCACTTTCATTGACCTAAAAGCTACTTGCTTATTAAAAGTTTATTAGATTTTCTTTTTCATTAAATAGTTTATTCAGTAAGCTAACCATCCTTGGTCAGCTTCAAACTATTCTTAATCCCTGAGAGCTGATTGATTTCTCATGACTTAGCTGGTTTACACAGAAGGATATCTTTAAAATTCCTATAAAAACATCCAGATGGAATAACATCCTAAGGTAGTAATATGCTTATTGTTCATTACTTCACTTTTTAAGTTGGCATTTCAGATTAATTAAGCATTTGATAAAGCTCATGTTTATGCAAGTGTTTACAAATTAGAAAAGCTGTTAGCAGCGTTTAATTTGTTTGAATATATATATTTAATTTACTGCTTCTAATGGAAAGAAGCTTAAGGGAATTTAAGAGTCACGGCTTTATTGATAGACATTAGGCATATGCACAGCGTAATTATTATTGCTAATATTTTACATTTGCTGCGTGCCAACAGTTAAGAGCAGTAAAGAACCCCGTGTAATTCCATAGGCAGAAATGTGGGCCGCACATGCTGGGCATTTGCATCACTACATGTATTTATCTCTTCGAGGGTTGCTTTTCCCCGCCCTCTACACCACATGTATTTTCCTTTCACCAGTTTCCTCACACTGGTGTTATAATGAGAATGGAATGCTCCTCTGATCCTTTTGCTTGAGATTTGTCCAACCCTCAAAAAATTCTGGACCCAGCTCAGATCATGTCATGACAAATATCATTTCAATCTTCAGCCAGTGGCCAGTTGATCTCAAGGACTATGAGATTAAAATAAGTCATGTAGAACAAGGTATCAGCCAGCCGTCTTTTTGAAACCCGTGCACGGGAGTTATGTTGATCGGGAAACCCGCTGATCTGTCCATAGATGCCTTGCTTCTGGCTATAGATGTATGACAAATGGTAACATCATCTCTATTAATTTTGGAAACCATTTGATTTCAAGCCAAACAAAATCACTTCTCAAACATGATTTAAGCACCTACTTTGTGCCAGGTTCTGGGCTGAGGCATGGGAGGGCAAAGATGATGAGAAGATGGTTCTGCTCATCATTTCTCAGTGGGGCTATTAGAACAGCCTTCTATCTAATTTCCATGACTCTGATCTTCCTGGACCTTTCCAGTTTATCCTCCACCCAGTCATTAAAAATGACCCATCTGGGCTGGGCACAGTGGCTCAGGCCTGTAATCCCAGCACTTTGGGAGGCCGAGGCGGGCGGATCACAAGGTCAGGAGATCGAGACCATCCTGGCCAACATGGTGAAATCCCGTCTCTACTAAAATACAGAAAATTAGCCGGGCATGGTGGTGCACGTCTGTAGTCCCAGCTACTTGAGAGACTGAGGCCGGGGAATCACTTGAACCTGGGAGGCAGAGACTGCAGTGAGCCAAGACTGCTCCACTGCACTCCAGCCTGGGGACAGAGCAAGACTCCATCTCAAAAAAAAAAAAGAAAAAAAAAAAAAAAAAGTGACCCATCTCAAAATTAAAGCTGGCTCTGTGGGTCCTCACAGTTAAAACTTCCAATGACTGCCCTGTCATCCAACAGGATAAAGTCTGTGCTTCCAGACGTAGCATGGGAAGTCCTTCATGAACTGATCCCTCTCTGGCCCTACTTGTCACGCGCTATGTTTATAATTTTTGCTCCAGTAATGCTGAAGTGCTTGTGGTTCCTCTATACACTGTTTCCTACCTTATTCTACTTCTGGCAAAGATTCTCTTTACCTGCTAACTTCTATTTTACCTTCAAGACTCAATTCAAGCCCTTCTATTTTCCTGATCCCCTTTTGCTCCAACAACCACGCTGGATGAGGGCCAGCTGTGTGAAGGCACGTGTCATACCACCTGCTTAGCTCATAAGTGCGTTCACAACATAGTTGTATAATTACCTGTTTATTGTTTCAACTCCCCCACTAGAAGAATGTTTTTGCTTCTGTTTTTAAATCAATGACTATGCATTTCATTTCAATAATACTAATTGGTTCTTTTTTAAATTCCCACCTGTTTTTATTTCATCTTTGCATGAATTTTTAAAACCAATTTCTGTTTTATTTTGGGGGCATCATTTCTTCATTTATCTTTGAATACCCTCAACATATTCAGTTTAAAGTTTGTGGGGTTTTGTTGTTGTTGTTGTTGTTGTTTGTTTGCAGACTATTTAATCATTTCCATATTGGAGTGAGTTGATCACCTAATTGTCATTTTTTGATTTTTTTATGTTGTTACTTTTCCAAATGAGTTTTGGAATTTGGGCTTTAAATTTTATCTTCAATGGAGACATCCCTTGAACCCTACAACTTTCATCCCTCTAATAGGTCTCTTGAGCTCCCTGGTCCAAAACCAAGTCCTTACAGTCTTATAGCTGTAGCTTGGGATTACTATTCCTGTGGTGTTCACATCTAGTCATGAAACCAGTGGGCAGCCTGGCACAGACTTGGCTTGGGGACTGTGACTGTTCTTACCTTTTCCATTTCACTTTATAGCAGCTGGAATTGCAGGCATCACATTTTGTTTCCCAGGCAAAGAAGGGGTGCCCCAACCTGTAGTTTTAAAATAACTTTGAGCTAAGCCTGGTGGCTTACACCTGTAATCCCAGCACTTTGGGAGGCCAAGGCAAGTGGCTCACTTGAAGCCAGGAGTTTGAGACCAACCTAGCCAACATGGTGAAACCCAGTCTCTACTACAAATACAAAAAAATTGGCTGGCGTGGTGGTGCATGCCTGTAGTCCCAGGGAGGCTGAGGCATTAGAATTGCTTGAACCAGGGAGGCGGAGGTTGCAGTGAGCAGAGATGGCATCAGGTCACTCCAACCTGAGCAATAGAGTGAGACTCCATCAAAAAAACAAAAACAAAAACAAACAAACAAACAAACAAAAAACCTTTGGTTTCGTCTCCATGAGGTATGGGATAATTTTCACCCCTAATACCTTCACTGTATGCATACCCACCACCTCTTCTTTTCTGTTCTGGGACCCAGACCCAGCAGGTATGGGAGAGGTCAATCCCAGTTAGTACGTCGAGGTGGTTTTTTGTTTGTTTGTTTTCCATTTTTAGCATTCAAATTGATTATCTTTGAGGAGTTGGTTACATCTTTTTACTTTTCTCTTTTTATATTTTATTTAATAGTCTAATGGTTTTGATGAAAGGAAGCAGACAAGGAACAAACTAATATGTTCGTCTCTCTTCTTCAGTTCCTCTGAGGATGGAAGTAGGGGAATGGAGAAGTGGGTGCTGGATAGGGTTGAAGGATTGGAATAAGTCAACTCAACAAATAAAAATGATAGCATACTATATACAAGAAGCATTGTTAAAACCCAAGGGGATAAAAATGCTGATCTTAAGGGGTTAGAATAATGTGTGCTAGTCTCCTTCATTCATAGAACAAATATTTATTGAGTGCCTAGCATATGACAGACATTTGTTAGATGCTGGGAATACAGTGGGGACAGAACAGACAAGGTCCCTGAGTCCAACAACAGTTGGAGAAGATTGACATATAGGAGGCCCTAGAGGTGAGCAAGAGTATGGCACTTTGGAGATATGAAACCAATTCAGTACAGCCAGTGCAGAAATGGCAAAGCTCAGGTCATCCAGCCACACTGCTGTGTGCAATTCCCTCCACAAAGAGATCCAGCGATGGAGAATGCATTAGCTCCTTAGACAATGCAAGTCTGTCTTTGGCCATTAAAGTGTTCCCTAGATACTCTCAATGACTTCTAGGTACCTCCCATTTTTCATTCCCCTTCAGATCATTTGTCATTACACAGCTAAAAAGGAATTTTTAAAAGCTGATAAAATTTTCTTTCCAGAGATCTCATGTCAAGCATCTCTAAATTGTTTGGAATCCAATTGAATAAATTATGGTATACATGACGATATTTTTCCTCCCACCCTCTCATGAACTCTGAAATAATATGTCTTACTCCTAAACTACTTAGCACTTTTAAAATGCCAACTAATTCTTCCTGGTTGTCCAAAAATGAGTACAGAATGGCAATTCCCCTGGGAAATTTTCTCCTCTGGGAGATGAAGCTATTAGCAAAGCAAGTCAAGGTCCTGTTAGACATTCTGCTGTTATCCAAATGAGACTTCCGGCAGATGTCTGGAGAGTTGAAATCCCCATCACTACTCTGTCTTTTCTCTGCACTGATTTCACAATCTGTGTCTAGTAACACACCACGCATTTGCTCCATGTGTCCCGGCGTACTCTCGTAATGATAGCACTTCTGTGCTCTTCCTTTGTCCTAACCCATATGCTCTCCAGCATGTTCCTGCCCTCAGGTCTGGGCATTTCCATATGAATGTAGATCTTCATGACATTCACCCCTGCTCTGCCTCCTGTCTAAGCAGTCTGTTTCTTTAGGGGTGGGCATACCCTTCCATTACAATGTTGTAACACCCTTCCCTTGAATTATAACACAAAGGTCTAGCCTGCACAATCCAGGTAATAGTTATAAAATCAGGTTAGTCTTGCTGACCTGTCTCTAATGCCCTGTTTCCAAGGATTCTTTCTCAATTGCTTTCTAGTGAGAATTACCAGGAATTTAGTGTTAAACTTTCTGTGTCCTTGCTACTCTGGATGTGCAGTGGATAGAAATGCAGAATCTCAGGTCTCATCCCAGACCTACTGAATCAAAATCTCCTTAATAACAAGGTCTCCTAGGAGATTCATACGCACATCAAATTCGCAGAATGCTACTCTTGAGTACCTGATCTCTCCAGTTTATCTAAACCTTCTTCTCACCTCTAGATGCCATACAATCTTTGGAAGGGCTTCAGTTGACCTCTGCAAACTCACAGAAGGTGATCAATCTGTGTCCATATTGATCATTACAATGTAAGGAGACAATTGACTCATCTGGCATGTAAATGCTTGACTCTGTTTGCACTATGTCCTTTCCAAATGGCAGGCATGAATGTATCACGTTGTTGACTTTGAGCGTATCTGGGCTCAAATATGTAAACCTCCAGGAGGAGGTATATCACATGCATTACTACCTGTTTTTAAATGGTTAAATGGTATTCTTCAATTGTCTCATTGTTTTTTAATATTTATTATAAAATTAAACTTTATTCTAAATTACATCAGTTGATGTGAATATCAATTGATGAATATGTCTGCAGTCAGAAAAACAAAGCAAAACAAAACAATTTTGTTAAATTCTGATTAGATACTGTTATCTGTCCCCCTAAAATATCTTTGTTACAAAGAGAGATTGGAAGTACTAAAGAGGTGTTAAGGACATACAGCTCTGAACAGTTTTCTCTTTGATATACTAAGAAGCACCGAAAGATTCAAAAGGAGAAGTTTTTGCACGCTATGTGTTTCAAATATTATAAACAACTAAAATGAATCTTGCATTCTGGCATTTAGAAAACACTGTGCTATCCAACTAAGACTAAGGCCTGCATTAAATTTCTAAAAGAGATAGAGTCAAAAGTCTGAGGGAAGTCTGTCTACTTTAATTAAGTGTATCAGAGAGAAATTTTTAGTAACATCTTAAAGATGATGCTTTTTAAATGTGATTTCCATAAGTAGCAGTGGTCGTGGGTGGCAAAGAACTTGTGTCCTGGTATATTTTGCGACCATAAAATAGAAAGCTTCCTTATCAAGAATGAGAACTTATAGTTTCAAATCTGGTGTGAAATTTTCCTTTGTGCCAGGCACGCATTTGGAAACAGTCTCTCTATTCTGCTAAGATCTCAGTGTTTATACTGGTACATTTTCCACGGTAACAAGGAAGGTACAAGGGCAGAACAAACAACACCACGGAATCGCAAAAGCTTTATAATAACATTGTATTGCTTTGAACCATTCAATCCATTGTAGACATGGTTTAAATGTACAGAAAAACTAAATGCAATACCATGAGGGAAAAAGAAAAGTATTTTGCAGCCTAACTTCAGCATAAAGAGTTTGAGAGTATATATTTTGAGTGAAAAAAGTTTTACCTAGACCCTCTGGATTATTATCTTTCTGGTATGACTATAATAATTTTCTTTTAAAAATTTGGAGACCAGGATTTCACTCAACAAAGCATGTTTTATGCTAATTAAAAGTGGCCAAGAAGTCATGAATTCCCTATCATCTTTATGGAGAGAAATCAATACCTGTATCTATTTCTATAAAACTCCAGGGTTTTACTGGTGGATATTAGAACTCAGAAAGGTAGGCTTTCATGTTGTGTTTCTTGTAATAATGAACAATCTAGGGTCAAACAGAAGCCTCATGCAGAGTGCAGAATAAAAGAGTCACTATGAACAATTGAAAAATAAATGCAGAATCAGATATTTGTAATGCTCCTTAAAGCAAGGCTAATCTTTATTCAACAGTTTTTACTCCCATATAAGATGCCTGTTGTGTTGTGTCTTAGCAATGGCTATATTACTGAGACTCTAAAACCTCAGTATTAATGCAAAGAATTATGGTTTTATGTCAGTGGGGGAATGCAGGTACACATACAGACATATACACATACATACGCCAGTAATTGCTATTTCTAGCAGCTTTCATTGTAATAGGAGTCCTTAAGGAATCTTGGTTTTACTGAAATTCAAAATTGTTGACATGTATTGTTGAGGAGTGGTGGCTGGTACATATACTCTCTCCCTATAATAAATGGCATGGATAGCTTTAATCTGTTCTAAGATTTCTTACTATATAACCCTAGTGGGTACCATTTAGATTGGCCACAATCATAATCCTAGTTGTCATTACTGAAAACTCTAAAGTCTATCTAATCATATTAGATTTTGTGTCCAATAAAATTATAACATAATAGTCTATCAGCAGCACCGATGCTATCACAAAGGAATGAGTTTCATTGCCACAGACTCCTGAAGTGTTTTCAGCAGATTTTTCTAAGGAGTGGGAAGAGGCAAAATTCAATGAGTAAATGTGTTCCAGGAGAGCTTCCTATTTTATATTTATTTGAATGTTAAGTTCAATGCTATAACTGCTATTCTTCCTTGAGTGATATTTTTTCCTAACATGCCAGTGTTTCAATATAATAGCAATGGAATTATTTCATAATTCTACTTGTGATCACTTAAACATTACCGATTGTCTGATTAAACTGATAGTTCTGAAGGAAGACATGAAGGCGTATGAAATGTGCACATCCAAGCAACATCAAAAACAGAGTGAAATGGTAAAAATTTCATACTGCTTTCAGAAAACTAAAAGAAACTCAGAGAGTTGCATAATTTAAGGTTCTATTCTCTCCCAAAGAGTTGCCTTTATTTGCCATTGCTAATAAACTAGCAGTAACTCATATTAATCACAGAGGAAGTTAGGATCCAGTATATATATATTTTTTCTGATTGCTGTCCTAAGTTTATCCAACAGAGACTATTGTTAGTACCTTAGTGCCTCAGAATTTATTCACAGTGCCGGGATGTGTTCCAAAGTCCTTTAGGAAAAAAGGGCTTCAAAATGTACTTTCCCCATCCCTCTTGTTGAGAGTTCTTTTCTTGTGAGCCAGTAGGAAGTAGCATCAACAAATCTGTGCTCTTTGATAATTGGAACACACAGGATCTCTGTGCATTCTAGTCCCTGCTGACTCAGGAGAAAGGAGATGACAGGAGACAGTGTCTTAGGCGGACCATTCCTGCTCAAGCCGCATGCTGAACACAGCTCCTGGGCAGCCATCATTTGTAGGCTCCCTTTTTATTGGAAAGTAGGCCTTCACCTTTGGCAGGTGGCTCTATTATGCTAAGCAGCTTACAACTCTGGTGGAGAAGCACCTCATATTTTTCTTTGAATACTTGTGCTCCACATTCATAGGTGGTGTTCAGAAAACCTGCATGAGAGCAGTAACCATGCTTTATTTAGAGGGAGTGGTGTGTCTTAAAAAGCTCGCATGGGTAGGCCACGCATGGCCCCTAAAGCTATCTGCCGCAGTTGTAACAAAACACACCAGCCGTCATAATAATGAAATGCTTCATGGATTTCTTGCCCAGCTTCCTAATTATGAAGCATATATTTCACAACCATTTGAAGTCTTTTTCTGAAGAATCGTTATTTCTCTCAGCATGAAGGTGTGCAATGTACGTAGTTTACATAGTCATGGGAGGTAAGGTTTTAGTTTTATTTTTCAAGTTAGATATCACTCAGGTCTTGCTCTAGCAGCAGGCATTGGCTCAAGATATAATAAAAGGACTGAACCAAAATATCCTGCCTGAAATACCTCTTCTTATCAGCATCTAAAATCTGCAATGAGAGATTTCCTTTCAGTATTGGAAGGCATTCACACCCTCAGGATTGATTTATTAAAAAGGTGCCAGAAATGGGTAAACAAAGTTTTTCCACAGCTTAGTGTTGTGGGAAGTCAGGGATCCCAAACGGAGAGACCGGCTGAAGCCGCGGCAGAACATAAATTGTGGAGATTTCACGGACATTTATTAGTTCTCCAAATTAATACTTTTATAATTTCTTACGCCTATCTTTACTGCAATCTCTGAACATAAATTGTGAAGATTTCTTGGACATTTATCACTTCCCCAATCAACACTCTTGTGATTTCCTATGCCTGTCTTTACTTTAATCTCTTAATCCTGTCATCTTCCTAAACTGAGGATGTATGTTGCCTCAGGACCCTGTGATGATTGCATTAATTGCACAAATTGTTTGCAGAGCATGTGTGTTTGAACAGTATGAAATCTGGGCACCTGAAGAACAAGATAACAGCGATTTTCAGGGAACAAGGGAGATAACCTTAAAGTCTGGCTGCCTGTGGGCCAGGCAGGACAGAGCCATATTTCTCTTATTACCAAAAACAGGTAAGAGAAATATCGCTGAATTCTTTCCCTAGTAAGGAATATTAATAATTAATAGCCCAGGGAAAAGAATGCATTCCCAGGACAAGGCCTCTAAAATGGCCGCCCTGGGAGTGTCTGCCTTATGCAGATGTAGATAGGGATGAAACACACCCTAGTCTCCTGCAGCCTCCCCAGGCTTGCTAGGATTAGGAAATTCCAGTCTGGTGAATTCTAGTCAGACTGGTTCTCTGTTTTTGAACCCTGTGTTTATCAATGACAATGTGTGCACAGCGGGACGTGGAAGTTCATTAGTGATTCTAGTTTCGCCCTTACCTTGTGATCTCGCCCTGACCTTCTGCCTTGTGATCTTTTATTGCCCTTAAAGCATGTGATCTCTGTGACCTGTGCCCTATTTGTACACTCCCTCCCCTTTTAAAATTGCTAATAAAAACTTGCTGGTTTTACAGCTCAGGGGGCATCACGGAACTTGCCAACATGTGATGTCTCCCCTGGACACCCAGCTTTAAAATTTCTCTCTTTTGTACTCTTTCCCTTTCTTTCTTTATTCCCTTTCTTTATAAGTGACTGGCTGACACTTAGGGAAAATAGAAAAGAGCCTATGTTAAATTATCAGGGGTGGGTTCCCCTGATAGCTTAGCTCACAAAAACATATTCTGAGCACTTCTTAGGTGCTAGAGACTCTGCCAGCCCTGGAAAGTCAAGGTTGGAGGTGGACATCTCTTTCAAGGATGTGACAGGAAGTTTATGATGAATCTTGCGATTAAGTTGGGAGCCAGATCCATGCTTGGAAAGAAGAGGACAGAGAAAAAAGTTTACTTTCCTCACAATTTCGACAAGATGTAGACTCGGTTACATATGGTTAAGCTGTGCACTTGAGAGCCACTTGTCAAAATATGTCATTTGATTCCTAGTACGCTTTGTGTACACTCAGCAATAAGTTTAAGCATGTAAAGTGCAAGTGGATAAGAAATTCTCACTCTTCGAATTATATAGCAGTTATCTAATGTTTAGAGGGCTGATGGGAATATATAAAATAGCTAATGTTTAAGGATGACCTCACTATCAAGCCATACTGCCAGATACCATAAACAGCTATAAATTGTGAGAGCAGCAAGGATACACAGTGACCCTGTGTTCAACTAAGCACAGCATTCACTATAGTAGTTAACCTTTGACTGTAGTAGTAAATTAATGCAGATCTCCAAAAACACTCCTATGCAAAAGTCTCTGTGAAAACACTGCTGCATAGTAATAAAATACTAACAGTAACTTGACCTCCAAAGCTTCTGGCTGGGGGAGGTATCATGTAATGTTGGGCTAGGGAGGAGCGTGTGTTCATTAAGAAGGTTACCAAACACTAGATATCTTCTATTTTGTGATTTTTCTGCCACAGCCCAAAAACAGCAACTTGTGTTATAAAGACAACAATGTCAGGTGTTCCAACCTATTTTAGTAACACCCCTTTATTACTGAAAGTGCCTCCGGTAAATGCCCAAATTGCCTATTTGCACTAAATAAAATGTCACTTTGTGAATAAATTAGGCATTTTATGCTACCTTCTGTACGTCTAATGACATCCGTTGTAATATAATGTTTGCTTGTCTCCAGAGGCTGGCTCTCGAAATCAGCTTGCACCTGTGGCTTTTGGGAGATATTAAGTAGAGCTTTTTTGTACTCACTTCTCCTGGTAGAATGTCACTGATAATTCAAGGAAAGACTTGAAAAATATTACTGGAGTGTTTCTCAATATACCTCTGGGGCTTGAAGTTTTGCATGTACATGGACCTTTTGACGTATTGCAGTCCCTGTCCAATGGGAGTTACGGGCAACTTGTCATTCATACTCTTTACCTTGATTCTGCCCATGGACAACTGGAATCAGATTAATTTTGTGTGCTTGGCATACATGTGACTAACTCAATCATTTTTTTTTCCCAGAGTGGTCTGCCTTTGCATTTATCTCTTGTTGCCTCTACCCTTGAAACAACTCAAGTTCCAATTATTTTGTAATACACTTTAATTTCAAACAAAAACTATAAGTTTCAGCATGACTACTAGACCAGGGGGATGCATCAGGAGTGTACATAGATCCAAATAAACCCTCAAAGTTGCAAAGCTTACTCAAATCTCATGTCATGTGTTGAAACCTGAAAAAGTTTCTCCAGTGACTTTCTTGCCCCTGTACGTACCAAAAGTCAAAGTTTTCAACTAATTTCTTGAAAGCTACTCTCTTGAAAGACTTTTCCGGGTAAGACTTATACACAAAAGTGTAAGGGATAAAGTGTTTGCATTTAGTATTTCTCTTCTTTCTCTTTTGTTGCATTTGACAAGAACTGGTAAAAGTAAGGACACAGGTGAATGATATCCTAATGACTCCTCTCATCTAAGAGAGAGATAAATTATAAAAATAGTGTATTTTTCTCCCACACATTCAACTTCTAAAAACATATAAATAATAATAATTACTGGTATAAATTGTTTAACACATGCCAGTAATTATTCAAGGCATTTTACACATATTCACTCTTTGAGTACTTACAACAATGCAATAATAGGTAATATTATTTAGTGATTTTTACAAAATAAGGAAAAATTAGTACTGCAATAAGCCAAATCAAATTTGGGACTTGTCCTCTTATAAAGTCCTATTTTTCGTGTTAGAAACACTCCTTTATATTGGGGGAGTTGTACAGCGTCTTTTTTTTTTTTTTTTTAATTAGCATAAGCTGCAGAGTCAGACTTCTAGTTTGAATACTCTCTTTGCCACTGGCCCTTCAGTTTATTTTGCATATCATTAGGATTCTTTTTTTTTTCTGTTGCCAGTGAGAGGAAAACGCAAGCTGAAATACAATGATATACTATACATTCTATATATGAACAGAAATGTATTCCTCATATAACTAAAAATTTCAGAGTAATGCAAGTTTGAGGCATGGTTAGTGTCAAGATTTAGATAAGTCATCAAGACTCAAGCCTCTATCAACCTCTCAACTCTATTTTCCTCCCATTGCCATGCTGTATTTAGTTACATGATAGAGTCCCACAGTTCAAATCCTAAATGCACCCAGCTTCAAATTCAGTAGAAAAGAGAGCTCTCTTGGCCCAACAGTTTGAACAAAAGTCTTAAACCTGATAGATGCATTCCCTGGGGCAATAACTGAAACCAGAGGAATGGCATGCATTGATTGGACTGCACACATCTCTGTCACATGCCCTTTCCCATAGCTGCAACTTAAGCCCATAGAGTAAGAGTGGGTGATGGACAGTTTGCCAGTGGAAAACTGGAATGCTCTTAATTGTGGGGTGAGGAAGGGAGTAGGATGAGAATGAGGGAGTTGATTCCAAGCATCAGAAACAGCAGATGTCCAATTCCTTTTGGGAGAATCTCTTTGTCTCTCTGAACATCACCCCTCATCTGTGAAAAATGGGAATAATCACTACGGCCTAAATTTGTGAGAAATCAATGAACTAATATATGTAAAGTACAAGATGCAGTGTCTGATTAATTGGGATCTCTCCCTGTTTCTTTTTCCCTTCACCTTTTCTCTTCTTCCTTTGTCTGCTTTTATCTTTCATTTTTTATGTTTGCTTATTTTTACTTTTGTCATCTTCTTTTATCATCATCATGATCATTATCCTCACCAGCATTATCATAGACATAAAATATTTGTCATTGGTTCTGGCCCATGGTAAGAACTAAATAAATGGTAGTGATATAGTTCTTCTTCTTGTAGAAGATGACCTCCCCTAGAAGGAGTTGAGAAACATAAACCTGAGTTTAGCTCAGTTTATGATTTCTGGAAAACAAACTCCTTGAAAGAGGCATCCTGGTTCACAGCTGAATATCAATTTTAACTTTATTCTCAGATTGCCTAACCAATACTGCACACAATAGTCTGAATTGGGGGATGATAAGTTCTATGAAATCCAAGTTCTGATATTAATGTTTTTTTATTTCTTCTGACAGGTCTCTCCGTCCCCCTTCCCTCATTTTTTTTGAGCAAGAACCAGATAAAAATGTTTCATTGCCCCTTAAAAATTGTGTCCTAGGAAAAAGATTTAACCCTAATCTAGCACACACATCTATCTTAAGCTTTCCTCACACATTACCATGAAAATTATACATTTTGTGACTTATAACAAAATTACCAAAGACAATCTTCACCCCTGTCTTTATGTCTGATTGGATATCTCATGTAAGCCATACTTTATTACCAATTCTCAAATGAGGTGATTGGATTATACATGCTAAAATTCACAACTTCTTCATCACTGCAAAGCAGCAACCTGATTAGTAAAAATATACTTAATCGTTAAACCCAGTCATCACCTTTCCTAAACATTAAAGCTCGGCATATAGTTCAGTTCAGATTGGTAAGGGTACAGTGAGCACCTACTTAACTTACCTTGATTTCAAAATAAAATCCCAGGATAAGGATTGGCTAGTCCAGGCTGGGCATGGTGGCTCACGCCTGTAATCCCAGCACTTTGGGAGGCTGAGGTGGGTGGATCATTTGAGGTCAGGAGTTCAAGACCAGCCTAGCCAACATGGTGAAAGCCCGTCTCTACTAAAAATACAAAAATTAGCCAGGCATGGTGGCACACTCCTGTAATCCCAGCTAGTCGGGAGGCTGAGGCAGGAGAATCACTTGAACCTGGGAGGCAGAGGTTGCAGTGAGCTGAGATCACGCCACTGCACTCTAGTCTGGGCGACAAAGCAAGACTCCAACTAAAAAAAAAGAAAAAAAAGAAAGGATTGACTAGTCCAGATGGATCACTTGCTCATTCCAGGACACATGACTACAGTCCCAGAGGGGTGGAAAAGGTGCCACTACAGTAATTCACTCTTCCCATAGTAGTCATGGGGATGGATTGAAAGTCCAGTTCCAAAAACACACTGGGACTGGACAGAAAACATTTTTCTTTACCTCCTCCCAATACAAACCTCTCAGAACAGCTAAACCATAATTTCGTTGTGCTTTCAAAACACCATTTACATTTAGAGTGATTTATTCAGAGACTGAATAATCATCTAAAGTTACATCAGAGTAAACTTTTTAAAATCTTTGGATGAAAGCTTCAATTTTGAGATTTTATGAATTTTAAGTGGTTGTGAGGTTTTTGGGTTTTTGTGGGTTTTGTTTAGTTGTGTTTTGTTTTATTGGGGGGATAGAGTCTGGAACAAAATTTAACCACCTTCTGTATGTCTAACACCTCATCCTTGCTTTCACAATTAGTTTAACTTTGTTTTCTCAACTGTTTCTAGCTAGTAATTTGGAACACGATTATTGCATTGCCTTTTTTCTATGGTTTGAATATTTGTATCCTACCCTCTAAATTGGATTATAAATATAGGGAAAACAATGTGTTCCATTTTTAATTTCTGTCCAAGGTGTTAAGCCCAGAATCTTGCATTAAGATTTTTCTTGAGCTACAGCAATTGTTGCAAATAATAATAGTGACCACGTGTTCAGCTTTACCTGTATGTCATACACCAATATGAGCATTTATAGTCACTGTTATATATAATCTTCAGGAATCACTAGTGAGCCAATTATTACTATCCCTAATTTAAGGATAGGGAAACTGAGGCTTAGAGAGATGAAGGTCTTGTCCGAGGTGGCAGTTAGAACTCTAGGCTCTATTTTACTTTTTTAATCTCCAAAGACTGACCATAAGTCCGCAGGAAATCTCAAAGCCTTTCAATATATTTCTTTACAATGAGAAAACAATAAATTTGCAAAATATTTCTGCATTGAGAGGTTTGAGATTCTTACATTAGAACATATTTTCAGGCCCATACTGAACCCCTCAAAGCCAGGCCCTTTCCATAACTTTTTAAATAGTCTCAGCACTTTAGTATTTCTGCACCTACCTAGTCATCTATTGGATATGTGCTAGACTTTGAACAAATGATGGATATATATTATGTTGTATTCATGTTTTTATCTCAATATCTGATGTAGTACCTGACATATGCTAGCAGTGACTGAATAGATCATATTTGCATCCATAAAGAAAAGAATTCATCTATCATTAAATGTATCAATGAATAAGTATATCAATACATTGCATGAATCAATTTATCACTAAACATATCAGTGAATAAAGACGAGATTGGATGATGCTACAGAAATTTGCCTACAGAGCACTGTCTAATCAGACCTGAGTAAAAAATTGCAAAATGGTGCCTTTCCTAGAATCTCGGCACCTTAGGTCTTTGTAGAATGCTGTACGAAATGCTCCCTAGGGTTGATTGACTATACGTTGCTGCCACCACAGTGCCACATATTCTTTCTAAATATGGACTAATATGAATTAGTATGAATTCATGCACCTGTACACTGAGTTTTGCTATTAGCAATGAACGTTTTCATGTGACATAAACAAATATGAATTTTAAAGTAAGCAGCAGATGAGCCAGCAATGAAGTGTGCCCGCCACTTCTAAAGCTGGGGTCAAACCAACATCTTCTGAACGTTGACTTAGCAGGTTGAACTCAGCCAGAGTTGTCGGAGATTACACATGCACCTTTCGTCAACAAGCATATGGAAGTGCATGTGTTGCCAGCAGCCTGGCCCGTGTAATAAAGGAAGATCATACAACATGTAGAGAGCCCTCGAGGTTGCAGATATACCCATATCTGCAGTACAGACTGGGAAAGATCCACTGTAGTCTTTTTCTACTCTTTGATTTCCCCCAAATATTTGTAAGTTATTGTTTACTCCAACCTTAAAAAATGGGAAATATATTAACTGAACATATCATTATCCCTTTAGTAAATGCTTGATCTCAAAGCCTTGTTCTTCTCAGCAAAGGTAATTTTAGCGTATCTGAAAACAACGTAGAGTAAGTCACTTCACTCACCCCATCTTACTAGATGGAAGATCCATTTATTTTTATGTGTGCATTTGTTTTCCTTCTGTTTAATATGAAGTTTCCATAACCTAACCCAAAACCTGAAATCTTTTAGATTGTTCAAAAAATGTTTGAATAATTATGAGCTAGTAAATTTGGCCCAGTGTTCTCATCCATAAAATAAAAATGCTATCACATTATTCTCACCATTGTGTAGGTGTGTATGTATATATAAATATGTGTATATATTTATAAATTGTTGTCTGATTATGCATGATGCAAAATTTATGCATACCATAATCTATCTCTACATATCTGACCTCCAAGTAGATAGAATAAAACAAAATGATACTGAAAAATAGTACAATATAAACAATATATATTAATGTATTTTATTATTAGATGATAAAATGTATATTTGTCCTCATCACTCAGCCTAGATTGACATATATTAATCAACAAATAAGTACAATATGAACTTGATGTTTCTTGCTTCCTGCTTCTCCTTTTCTCTTCCTCTCTCTCAGTCTGCTTATATAAGGTTGGTTGGTATCTGGTTCCAACCTAAAGAAAAGTATTTACAAATCAATATCTTAATGAAATAAAAAATGTTTGAACACGTAACCACAAAGTAGTATGGGGGAGAAAAAACCTATTGGATAAACTTGTATGACTTTATTGCTATCATCTTATAATCACAGCCAGACCTTCATTAGGGAATTAGCTAAATGTTCATTTGGCACTGAATTCCTGTCTGATGAGTCTAGCAGGAAGACTTTCAGGATGTTGTGATTTCTATCCTTTTGCAGATAGATATACTTACTGTCCTTGTAATTGGTTTATCCCAATAGATAGTCTCCTCAGAGACCATGCAGTCACGGAAAATATCACCCGATTTCCTTCCAAGAATTGTTGGAAGGTTTAATCAAGAAATGTTTGTGATGTGCGTTGAGGAGGGAAAGAGTCTCCAGTGGCAAAGAGAAATGATTATTACTGGAATTAGACTCTACAAAAATTTCTAATCATCACTCAAATGAGATAAGGTGATGATAGAAAAACCCTAGGCAAATTTTTGAAGAATAAAATTTGACCAGTATTTCCAAATATATTTTGCCTTTAATTGGAGAACAAATGTTTTCCCTTTCTTTTAATGTTAGTTCCCACTCAAGGTCTAATATTTTAGATGAATTTTAAGAACTAAAAGAGAGAACATTAAAATTAAGGGTTGTGACTTCATTCATTCTATGCTTCTGCAGTTCTAAATTGCCTCTAATTTCCTTCTTTACACATGCAGTGTAGGAATGGTTGTTTTTCACAGACCTTGCTTTTCTACTAATTAGTTGCCAGAATTAAGATCGCAATTACCCAACTGAAATATTTTAAGAAAATGTGTCATGTATCAGAAAAATAATTGAAATGCGTAATTTGAAGACAAACGTTGACCCTGTCTAGTATATTGTAATAGTTTGGATCTTTGTTACTAGTGACCAAGATATGACTCATACGAACATAAGCAAAAGTATAGATTTATTATTAGGATACTTAGGTCATTCCTGAAACCCAAGAACAAGAATATG
The DNA here is from genome assembly GCF_047675955.1 of Chlorocebus sabaeus. Classification (NCBI taxonomy): domain Eukaryota; kingdom Metazoa; phylum Chordata; class Mammalia; order Primates; family Cercopithecidae; genus Chlorocebus; species Chlorocebus sabaeus. The sequence continues at coordinate 16,063,007 of NC_132926.1, read as the reverse complement.
GCTAGACCTGAAGTACTGAAACAACAAACTCAAACATATTTAGGACTTTCTTTTCATATTCTGCCTCATTTCTCCACTGGTCAGGGTCAATATCTGTTTTCTCTCTCTAGAAGTATTTTCTATGATGCACTGGTCCTAGTGGAAGGAAATCAGATTACCAATAATATCTAAGAATTACATCTCATATCCTAGGCTTTCAAAAAGAGATTGACAAGCTTTCTCTGTTTTGGTTCTGTAATAGAATTCCTAAGGAGAGAATCATCAGTCCAGCTCAGGTTAGGTGACCACATTGAATGGTAAACTGTAGTTAGAATATGGGCTACAATTGTAACCAGTCTAGCAGTTCCCAAAACAACCATGTGGATATAAGGAAGATCAAAGGACAATCTCCAGTATAAAAGTACTCCTCGGCTGGGTGTGGTGGCTCACGCCTGTAATCCCAGCACTTTGGGAGGCCGAGGCAGGTAGATCACGAGGTCGGAAGATGGAGACCATCCCGGCTAACACGTTGGAACCCCATCTCTACTAAAAATACAAAAAATTAGCCGGGCGTGGTGGCATGTGCCTATAGTCCCAGCTACTCGGGAGACTGAGGAAGGAGAATGGCATGAAGCCAGGAGGTGGAGCTTGCAGTGAGCCGAGATCGCACCACTGCACTCCAGCCTGGGTGACAGAGTCAGACTCTGTCTCACAAAAAAAAAAAAAAGAAAGTACTCCTCTAAGGAGTACTGCACTGGAGTACTCCACTGTATACATGCTAAAGCTAATATTTCTAAAACTTTCCACAGGTTGCTTTTCTAAATGCTTATAGATAATTTTATATTTTGTTTTATAAAAATTGATCTTAGCTGAATCTCAAAAACGTAAGGCTGAAAGTTTAGTAAATAGTCAACTGAATAGGACATTATCACCACACAAGGATAATGCCTAAAACAAAACTCAAATTTATTCATGGATAATGTCTTCCTTAGTTCAAGCATATACTGACTATTAAATATATGGAAAACTTGGGGCTCGGAAGGTAAACAAATAACAATGAGCAAGATAGCCTAGTGGAACAACCAACAATTAACAGATAACACACAATAATGTGGAAAATACAATAATGGAAATATCTACGGGTTATTACGGGGACACTAGGGAAGAACAAAACCCTGCTAGAAGTGACGGGTGACCGTAAATGGCCTCCTGGAGGAGTCAAACCCTGAGCCACATCTATAAAGAGAAGTAAAAGTTAATTAGGTAAGAAATGGACAAATGATCCAGCAGAGTTAGCAGGGGCCGAGTGATGGGGGAGCCTGAAAACCTGGCTAAAGATCTTGAACTTTTCTGAAGGTCCCTAAGAAAAGAGTATGAGAATGGCAAGCTCTGATTTGCCCAGAACTAGGTCTAGGTTCCAGTTCCCATTAACACAACCGCAGAGAGTTGGTTTCGAAGGAGCTTCTCAAGTAATCAAGCAAGATAGGCTAATTTCATGAAAAATGTAGTCCAGCATTCTGTGATGTCCTAATTATACAACACCCCTGTCCCCACACCCGTATGCTCTGCAGGTGAAAAAAAAATCTGCTGCTTGCAAGAAACAATCATGTTCAATCAAAGAAATCAACAGAATTAACTATTTGGATACGTTTGCCTCCTTGCTCCAAGAATGCAGAACACTTTACCACATTTGCTTCCTGCGAATCGTTCACCTCCACCAGATCCAGGCTTTCAATTATAGTCAAGCTAAATTGCCTGCCTTCCTCTGCCTTTACTCATCATGAAGTCATTTGAATTTGCTCACGGGAATTTTTATGTCCAGGACTGACTCTTTCTTCCTATCTGCCAGAATCTATGGTTATCATTATTAAAAACTCAGTCTGAGGCCTTTCCTCCTGGGGCTGCTCATTACATTAGATAGGGAATGTATAGAACTCTCCTTCTGTCAATCCCAACCGTCTCTTCCACGGTATTCACGATACGTGAATGCGTTTTTGTTCTAACATTTTTGTATGTGCATTCTTCTTAAAATACCCAAAACTAAAACTCAAAACTCTGTCATATTTCCCCTTGAAAATGTTTATTAAATTGGGTGATACTAACTTTAATCTCAGGAACAGCAGATGGGCATGGTCTGCTTTCGTATGTGCATGTTTTTATGTGTGTTTCTGAAACATTTTGCACAACAAAAATATCATTTTTTATCATTATTTTTTAAAATGTGATATTGTGTCCTGAAACAATATTAAAAAATCACAATTTCAGGAAACTCATCATTTTCCAATCATACAATGTATTGGCTTTAAACTCTAGCAAGTCATGAGAAATTGGCCCATGAAATCAAGGCATAATAATTTAATGAAAATCTATCTAAGAGTTTAAAGATATATATAAGAACTAATTATCTGTACTTGTCCTCAGTGATTGATTTGCTTTAGCTAGCACCTGGGCCTCATATTTGGCAAGGAAATAAAGAAAATGTCAATGAAAAATAGTTTTCATCATTCTATTTTTCAAATTCAACTCTTGCATACTCTAGAAAGTGTTCCTGTTCCTACATGCTGTATTTGTGCCAGACCTTTCCCTATATAATAATGAGTGCAAACAATTGCTAAAAATTACAACTATCTGTCTGTCATTTAACAAAAAATACTTGTTAAATTTTAAGTCTAGAACTATTTGATTTTTTTTTTTCTTATACTCTGGTTGCAAGGTATGAGATACAAAGTCCCAAGCAGTTTCTATTTATTTATTTATTTATTTATTTATTAATTATTTTTCTTTGAGACGGAGTCTTGCTCTGTCACCCAGGTTGGAGTGCAGTGGCGTGATCTTGGCCCACTACAAGCTCCGCCTCCCCTCCCGGGTTCATGCCATTCTCCTACGTCAACCTCCTGAGTAGCTGGGACTACAGATGCCCGCCACCACACCTGGCTAATATTTTTGTATTTTTAGTAGAGATGGGGTTTCACCGTGTTAGCCAGCATGGTCTCAATCTCCTGACCTCGTGATCTGCCCACCTTGGTCTCCCAAAGTGCTGGGATTACAGGTGTGAGCCACTGCACCCAGCCCCAGTTTCTATTTATTTTTTGTATTAAGAATGTCTTGAGGATTGCTGTCCCAGGATGAAGTGTGTGTGTGTGTGTGTGTGTGTGTGTGTGTTCAAGCCTCATCCTGCTAGGATCTTCTGGGTAGATCAGTCCTCCAAACCCCTTCCTGAACCTACCTCACCCTCTCTAGATATAACTGTTCCTACTACCATTCTTCTAACCCTCACCCATGTTTGGTTCTGTTTGCCCCTATCAACTCTACATATACTCATATTTACCATAGAGTTAATGTCTTATTTCATATAATGTATTTTCAATTTAATTAGAACCTCCTAAAAGATCAGTTTCAGTCTTAAGGCTTGGCTGCCTAAATAGCAGTGAAGTGTGATAAAGAAAGAGTAGACCAAGAAGAAGGAGCCTCATTTCCTAGGCACATGTTTTATCTGAGATGTAGAAACAGTTCATGTAACAAAAAGATCATTGCATTTGCCATCCTGTAAAATGTGATCGTGTCTTGAAACAATATCAAAATTGCAACCCCAGGAAACTCATCAGTGATGACACTTATGAGCCGGGTGACTTACAACAAAGCATTCATCCTCCCTGGGATAATTTCTTCCATGAGACTAGATCAATGGTTTTAAAAATGTGGCTATTTTTTTTAATAGACTTTATTTTTCATAGCAGTTTTAGGTTCACAACAAACTTGTAAACAAAGTTGTGAGTGAAAAGTGTTGTAGTCTGCCCTTATCTTCAGGGCTACATACTAAGAACCCTAGTGTTTGCCTGAAATCCCAGATAGTACTGAACCTTGTACATTCTACGTTTTTTCCTATAATATGTACATACTTATGATAAAGTTTATAAATTAGGCACAGTAAGAGATGAACAACAATAACTAAAAACAAAATAGAACATTTTTAGCAACGTATCATAACAAAAGTTATGTGAGTGTGATCTCTCTCTCTCTGTCTTTCTCTCTCAAAATATTTTGTACTGCACCATGGGTAACACAAACTACAGAAAAGGGAGAAGACTGCTGTGCAGAGACTTCCTACATACTTCTGCCCTCACACATACATAGTCACACTCATTACCAACATTCCCCACCAGAGTGGCACATTTGTTACAATTGAGTGTACATTTGTTACAACATAGACATGCCATTGACGCTCTTGGTATTGTAAGTTCTATGTTTGAGCAAATGTATAATGACAGATACCCACCATTATAGTATCATACAAAATAGTTTCACTGTCCTAAAAATCGAATGTTACAAACGTGTTTCTTGTCTTAGTTTCTTTTTTTTCTTTTGAGGCAAGAGTAGCACGCACCTTTTAGTTTTCTTTTTTTTTAAATGAAATTTATTCAATCTGAATATCTAAAGCAGAAAATAGGAGAATGACTGGTTAATGAAGAGGTTGAATGTTTGAAACCCTACCTCTTGGGATCTATCTCATCAGATAACTCCAAATTCTTTCATGGTGGTGAAAGAGACCACTATAAACTTGAAAGAACATAGTTTGAGAACTACTACTAAATTATTCTTTACGTGATTTCCATTCTTAAAGCATAATTGAGATGGAGCTGGGAAAATGATCACTTGTTCAAAATGGTGCCTCTTCAATACATTCTCGTGGTATTATAGCTGGTAAAATGATGAAGATGGAAAGCCATTGGTGTTAATGGTGTGAAAGCCAGTACCAAGGCTGCTCCATAGACCATAATATCCATACAGATGGTACTCAAATGTTGGCCCTATATTGTGTCCTATCCAGTTCCTCCCACTGTTGACCAACAAGTGCCACAACTCCCACAGCCTAGACTCTGCACTCCCAGAAGATTAGAACCTGTCCTATCATCTGTTTCAGTCCAACTTCTCTTAGTTTCAAAACTGTGGTTTCAAGTGAGATGTATATGTTCTTTGGGAACTTGGGCTCAAAATAAATAGTCTGGACTTTTAAATAACAGAAAACTTGTCTTTCCCCTTGCAAAAATAAAAGCACCTGTTTAAGAGTGGCAAAAGAAGGTAAATCACATAATAAAGAGTAGCTAAGGACACCTGACAGCTAAAAGTCCATATAGATTTTAGTATTCTTGTTAAGTAAATGTAATCTGTGATTCATCTTAAAAGCATTTGTTTAGACCCCACGGCTTTGGAAAGTTCAAACTCAATGGCAGATGCTGAGTACTTAAGTATTCCTTTCACAGATTTGCTAAGAAATTTGTCCTTATGATATCATGCATTTTGATACAGTAATTATCCACACAAAAACACACACATAGAATTTATGAACAGTTAATATGGACATGTGGAATGGATAATGGCAAAGGTTTCATTATAATGTGCACAATAATTTTTATTTTGAGTAAGCTAACTGAATGTCGTTATATGTAGCATTTGAGGTTTGCATGGTTGGGGCAGATATGCACAATTTTATTGGTTATATAAGCACAGATAGGTATTAAGATTAGGAAAGCCAGAGGGAAAAGGTTCACTTCCATGCCCCAGTACAAATTTTAACACTACTTCAGTCTTGCTCTTAAATCTTCAGTGTCCCCTAAAGATTTACACTTAGATCTGGACTCTAACTGGATTTCAGGACATCTGTGATTGGGGCTGAACTCTGTATTTCCTTTCACTCAGGCCGTTCATCCCACTATGCTTCCTCTCTTCCAAAATATAACCATAGGAATTGTTGGCATTATACAATTCAGCATTAGATCTCAGAGTATCTTTTGAAACTTGCTAATTATTTAATATCTTAGTCTTCTCTCATAGCCTATGACAATTATACATTTTTTTTCTTGCCTACTCTTGGAAAGATTGTAGAAAAGGTCATTGAGAGACAATCACTCAAAGGGCCCTTGAAACCTAAGCTAAGGTAATTTATTAGAAAGAAATGGAAATAGGAATGAAGATCCAGCCCTAGAAATCAAAATAGGGAGTACAAAAACAACCAATGTAAGCTACGATGTAAATTACTTCTCTGAGTATCAGAGAAGACAGCAGTCTTCTCCCTTTTCTGTAGTTTGTGTTGCCCATGGTGCAGTACAAAATGTTTTGAGAGAGAAAGACAGAGAGAGAGAGATCGCACTCACATAACTTTTGTTATGATACGTTGTTAAAAATGTTCTATTTTGTTTTTAGTTATTAGCGTGTGTTTCCATTCTGGTGCTGGGATGTTACAGGGTTAACTGTAAGACATGGATTTCATGTGCAAGCATCTAATAAACATTCTGTTAATGGGAGTTGCTATCAATGCTGTTGTTGTTATCAGTGTCCTTGCTATATTGCTCATAGAATTGATAACTATTGTTATTATTATTGTTCCTGTTGTTACTATTAAATTATTGACTACAGGACACAAATCCAGAATGATTGAAGTCTTTACCTTCCACTCAATGTCTTTTTGCCAGAGAGTGGAATGACAATTATAATTTTGATCAATGAAAGAGTTTCTGACTCTTCCTCTCTTAGCGGCCCTGAGTGTCAAATATTTTCATTCATTAATAAATGTATTTGTAATATCTGAATTGATTAAACATTCTTTTAAATTATACCTACAGTAGCTCTCCTTTAATTAACTATGCTTATAGTATCTCCTCCTTTAATTAACTATTTTCAGGTAGCCCTACTCATGAGTCTTTACATATATGTGTGTATGTTTCTAAATCTTTTTTTGTTTAAAGAAATAAAGGATATTGTGAATTCGTATGATGGACTTGAACTGTGATCTAAAAAGCATACTTTCTTCTTTATAAATAAAATTACTTGTCTTGTATTTATGTAGTCTCCCACACCAATTGAAATGAATAGCAACTGTGATAATCACTGAATGTCTATGTTTAAATAAAACATCCCAAATATAGACATTTACTCCTATCAACATATATATCAGCTTTTATAAAATGCACTTGGCTTGTTTAGCAATGATCACTTAAAGTATTTCTGTGAACTTAAATATGGATTGAAAAAACCCTATTTAACAAAATAAAAGTAACATCTTGTCATTATTAACATCTCAGAAATGTGTTTGTAATTCAATGAAGTCAAAGAAAAGAGAGTTTTTGCCTAGAATACTTTATTCAGTTTATCTTTAATTCTTACCTTGTTTAAATTCTGCCTTAGCCTATTTTGATCACAAAATATCCTGGATTTTCATTGTGTCAACTTCTTAACTATTAAGCTCAAAATGCCACTGGTTATCTGTCACATGATCAGCAAATATTTAGTCTCTAAGTGAGTAAGGTATTTCACTTTATGCTGACTGACATTTAAAAAGGTGGGGTTCAAAAGACGAATTCTCCATTCCAACTGGTCCCTGGTGAAAGGGAAACAGGAGGGTTCCCTTGACCCCATTCACAGGACTTGTGACAGAGGTGTGGCTCACTTAATTGGCCGCCACCATGCTCAAACCCCTTGTGGGATGGGGCACACACAGGCAAGTGGGTGCCAGGGCCAGGGTAAGTGCTTTCGGGTTCCAGCCCCATGGCAGCATCTAGGGGTGTGTTACAATTAATGCTCTTTTAGCAGTTGCTGTCCACAGATGACTATGTGTTATCTAGCTCAGTGGAGAGTCAGGGTGACAGCCTTTTACACCCTGCCCTCTTGGTGCCTGGGTTCTTGTCCAGCATCCAGGAAGAATCAGGTCACAGGGACTTGAAGGATGGTGAATGCAGAGATTTTATTGAGAGATGGAGGTGTCTTTCAGCAGGATGGGGAGCTGGAAAGGGGATGAAGTAGGAAGATAATCTTCCCCTGGAGTTCAGCTGTCCCTAGCCAAACTCTTCTTGACATTCAGACAATTCTTCTCTTCTCTCCTTTTCTGCTGCACTTCTCTGCTGCTCTGCTAGCAGAGTTTGGGGTGTTTATGGGTACAGGACGGGGAGTGTGGCAGGCCAGGGCAATTTTGGAGAAAGCAACATTTGATTGGGAAAACAGGGATAGCTGTTCTCATTTAGGGTTATGGTATCCAGGCTTGAGGGTGGGGCCTTTGCTGGGGAACTACCCTCTTCTACCCAGTATTTCCCTGCCTCATGTTTGAATCAAAAGTAGATGTGACATTTAGGATTGCTCTCTTAATGAACTAGAAGAGTTGATTACTATTGCTGTTTGATTGTTTATCTTATCAAATATAGGCTCCTTTAGGGCAAACACCTTGTGTATTTCCTTCACTCTGGCACTCCTGGTGTTTTCCACAAAGCCACATCTTAAATATCTGTCAAATTAATGAGCCTACTATTTTATTAACTTTGTGTTGGACCCAAACAAGCTTTTGAACATAATCAAATTGTACACTTTTTCACATAATGACCAACTTTTAGAAAATTCTGCCATATGTTTATTTTATGCTCAGTCATATCTGATTTGCCATAAATGGTGGCTGAGTTTCATTTCTCCACTTACTGGACCCACCCTTTGAGGTCCTTATAGTTACTTAATATTTACTGAGTGTTTGGTATCCAATGGCTTTGCATTAGTCCTTCTGTTTAAAATATTCCTCCTGCAATGTAAGAGTCTATCATTCACATTAAATGCAATCCTCCATCAGATGCATAAAAGTTTGAAAATCTGGACTACCAGGTGCCAAATTAATGATACCGTGTACCGGTACTTGTTGGTTTGGGATAGGCGCCCTCTCAGCCCTGAACAAAAGGCCCCGTGAGTAGCACTGATTGTAAAATGTTCTGACTCGAACTTAGGCCTCTTAATAGCCATCATGAGAAATTTACATGATCCTATAGCACACTTTAGGGAAGCTTATGCAACTTGCCGGTTCACTTTGTTTGCAGTAGTCAAAGCCCTGGAGACATCAGCATTTAACTGTGATTTGAAATTGCTGAAGTGGGTCGTTCCACCAGGCTGCATGGCCTACACAGCAAGTCTAATAACAGACGGCTCTGTCTAGGGGGAAATGGCCAGACAAGCTGTATTCAGATTATCTTCAGGGAGAAGGCATTAATGCCTGAAGAAACTACTTTTCTCCCTCACCTCAGCCCTACTTTATTTTGCTTTTCTTTTTCTTGTTTTTTGTTTGTTTGTTTGTTTGTTTTTGATGATAGAGCATAAATGTAACCTGTGCTGACCTTGGGCTCAATGTTTTTATTCATGGTTTGTTGAACTCTTGGTCAAGTTTCCATCACTGTTATTAATCATTCAGATTGCAATTGTCAAACAGACAATTGAAACCGTTCTGCACAAAAGCTGAGTAAACAGGGTGCAGTTGGGGGGAAAGAGAAAAAGAATGAAAACAGCAGATTAAAGCAAATCAAATGGATTAACCCTTGACGTGATAATTTATACTAGGACTAGAAGTCCATCAGAAGAGCTGTTGTAGATTACATGTGTGATTAATTGCTGCTATAGTTTCACTGGTGACAAAATGATTAATAAACTTTAAGACAAAAACACATCCTTTTGCATCTGCACCTAAGTGTGCAAAATCTAGCGAGAGTTTCTCATCCAGACCTTGGTTCCAGTGCAGGATGGACAAACTTTTTTTTTTTTTTTTGAGACAGGGTCTCGCTCTGTAGCCCAGGCTGGAGTGCAGTGGCGCAATCTCGACCTCGGCTCACTGCAAGCTCCGCCTCCTGGGTTCATGCCATTCTCCTGCCTCAGCCTCCCGAGTAGCTGGGACCACAGGCGCCCATCACCACGCCTGGCTAATTTTTTGTATTTTTAGTAGAGACGGGGTTTCACCGTGGTCTCGATCCCCTGACCTCGTGATCCGCCCACCTCGGCCTCCCAAAGTGCTGGGATTACAAGCGTGAGCCACCGCGCCCGGCCAAGACGGACAAACTTTTAATTCAGATTTTTGTGACCCTAGTTAAGATGAAAGTATCATCTTTACAATAGATCCACCCTGGCTCACTTGTGAAATAAATGGTCAGGAATAGGAACCCACTTCTGAAAAGGCTTCCTAGCACAAGGTTTATTTGTCTACAGCCACCAAGGCGCACAAATGCTGCCAGTCAGGAGATCAAGCAGTATTCCCTCTAGTCCTTCTTTGCCCAAGGAAGCAATTGTGCATTCCAATAAAAAGTAGAATATCGGAGAAGGGATAGAAGAATGGATAAAGTAAGAAGGTTTTATGGAATGTAACATTTTATTTTTGGTTTTCTGATCATAGCCTGTTTCAGTAAGTGTGTACCGGTTTGTAATATGCTTTCACATACATCATCTGCTTCACATCCTTAGGACTCAGAATAACTCAGACTTTACCATTATGAAAATTACTTGGGGCACTTGGTAAACGGGCATATTCCTGAGTCCCTCCGCCACAGATTTAGTGTCAGTAGATGAGGAAGGGGGAGAGAGAGATGAGTGCTCCATGTCTTAACAAATATCTGAAGGTGAATGTGAAGCAGGCAAATCTCAAAGAAGCTTTGAGAAAATCTGTTATAAGGCTCAGATAAGTTATGTTTGTTTTATTGGTAAAGAAACTGAGGATTGAAGAAATGAATTTAAGATTATAAAGCTAGAAAACTTTGAAGTTTTGAAACTGTCCAGGTGTCCTTGTACAATGATAGCTTTGGATGGGAAGAGTCCCAACATAGTCACCATAGACAGCACAGAGGGCTGTGACTTAAACAAAATAAACCAGTGCTTTTCAAACTTGGCTGCACATTGAAATTACCTGGGGGACTTTAGATATATGGATGCCCTTGTCTCACTCCCAGTTATTGTAATTTTATCGATCTGGGGAGTGACTTGGAGTTGGACATTTTTCAAAGATCTCTAGGTGATCAAAAGTGCAGATAAGTTTGGGAATCACTGGTATGAACCTTTGAATTAAGACAGTATTTCCCAAATTTATTCATGCATGTTATGTCGTATGTAAGATGGCTTCTGTGGTAGAGAAATATTTTTAAATAGTTACATATTTATTTTTATATGTAGTTTTATAAGTGTTATAATAAACAAAACTCATTATCTCATACACAGTCTTTCACACAAAGCTAAAGTAGACATTTGCATTATTTTAAAGAGTGAATTACTTTAAAAATTGTTAAGCAAGAAATAGTATAACTGTATGTGGAAAGAGAAAGTGATATAGAAATAAATGTAGAGAAAACTAGGTTAAGTGATTAAGTTTCTATAAGATGTCTGTTTCATAGGTGTAAGTAGGCTCTTGAGACAATGTCTGTTCCCTCATTCATTTGGTTGCTGTATTAGAACACTGGTAAATCAACTTTATGTTGTCAGCTACCTAAAGAAGTCAGATCCTAGCGAGGCGAGACCATGAAGCATCTGGAGTGACAGAAGGTGACAGAGGCATGAGTGGCAGGAAATGACTAGGAACAGTTTTATCTTCTTCACAAAGGTGGTTAGCTGTCCCTGGGTTTAGCATACAGAGGTGGGAGCAAAGTGAAAGAGGCAAGATATTTCCCCAAATAATTTAAGGTTTTAAGAAAAAAAAAGCTGAGATAGTATTGAAAATAATTCTGGAAGCTATCTGGACTCTAAATATAAGATGCTGGCAAAGAAAATCTTAAAGAAACTAGTGGATAAGAAATTGTTTAACCAAATATTATAGCATAAAAATCACAATCACCACCAGAAGAATAACAACAGCAATAATGTTAGGTTGGTCCAACAGTAACTGCAGTCTTTGGCATTACTTTTGTACTAACCTAATAATATGATGTAGTACTGACAAAGCAATACCTGAGAAAGATCAGGACCACACTATGTAATATTCAAAACTCAATCCCAATATATTAGTATTTAATATATGATCATGATAAAAAACAATAGATGCCTCAGTCAATGTCATTGGAATGATTCGCTTGTAATTGAAAAAGAAAATGCATGTGTATCCCCAAGATATACATGCTAAAAACTAAAAGTATTAGAAAAAGTTTAGACAAATACAAACATATATATAATATTCAAATGGAGAAACTTTGCTTTAATGAAATAAAAAACAGAAACCATAAAGGAATAAAGCATTGGCAGATATAACCATATGGTAATTTAATTTTCATATGACAAAATTAATGACAAATAAAAAATGGATTAAAATATTTGCAATTTATGTTGCAAAATGTTAATATCCTTGAGATAGAAATAAGTCTTATAAATCAGTAAGTGGAGACAAGTATACCAATAGAAATGACGAATAGACAGAAAGATGTAATTCTCAAAGAAAAGCATATTAAATATTTATTGAACATGAAAAACACAAGTAATGAAACTTAAATTATAGTAATAAAATACATTTTTATCAATTTGGCAAACAAATTATAACATAAATAGATTATAAATAGGTACAACAATTTTGGAGGGTTATTTGGCAATAAACAGCAAAATGCAATTTTGCAAGGCCCTTGATCTAACAGTTCCACTTTTAAGAATTTTTCAGAAGAAGACAAATATTGACAAGAACAAAACTTTAGCTGTAGTATTGTTTGTTTGCACATTATTTAGAGCACTGGAAATTTGTAATGCTTTACATGCTAAAAATAGTACAGTAGTTAAATAATTTTTGTCCATTGAAAAACAGAATAGAATACCATTATTGAAGCTGATGTGCTAAGAAACATAAATATGAGGGACTTAACAAAAGAAAAATGGAAAAATATTGATATTATTAAACTTAGTCATTGGATGCAATTGGGTTCATGATATTATTTTCTCTAATTTTGGAATGCTCAAAGTTTTTCATAGCAAATGTGTGTTTTGTTAATCAATGTGGTAAGCTAATATGCACTGACATAGAAAAAGTTTCTCAATATAGTTAGTATAAAAAGCAGGCTAATGAAATTTAAATGTGATATAATACGAGATTTTGGAATGAAAAAACAGTATGTGTCTTTGTGTCCTACACAAAGGGAAAAAATAGTTGAAAGAAATAACAGAAGGTTTAAAAATTATTTCAGAAATATTGAGATTGCCCATAATTTTTCTTTTTAATCCATATTTTCATCAATGAGCATCTGTGACATTTTTAATAAGAAAATATGCTCCGAAATAATATTTGATATTAATATTTTACCTTGACATTTAAAAAATATAAATCCTCTTCAAGCAGTCAATTATTTATTTGACATGTATTGAGCACTAACTCGTGTCAGGTCTTGTGAACGGAAGTGTAAGGAAAAAGATGAACATGACTTAGTTCTTCATCCTCACAGGGAAACTAGGTACATACGTGAATAATTACAGAACATCGTGGTAAATGCTATCACAGCACAATACCTAAAGCGCTATAGGAACCCACAGAGAAAAAGAGTATTATTTTGGTTTCATTAATAGTTTGATAAAAAGTTAGCAAGAACTTGGTTTTCAACTATTACTAATGAACTAAAAGTTTTCTTGTCATGAACTTTTTCAGTTGCCATTATTTTAGCTACTCAACACACTTCCTGCAGGCTGGTAGGAGAGGCAAATCACCTGGATGCTGGGCCCAGGGATGTCACTGATACTCTTCCTGGAACCATTCTAGCTCTGGACAGCTCCATTTCCTCAGCACTATCTCCTACCTCTTGAGCTTGTCCCACCAAGCCTGGAAAGCAGCTTTGGGAGAGTCTTGTGCTGGTAAAGATACTGACAAGTGTACAGAGAATAGTTTTGGCCCTGATTAAGCCCTCTCATTGCTAGAATATCTGTAGTGACTTTAGTTTCCCTTTTAGTTATTTTTTGAGAGAAATGAAATGAATTGTTTTAATATACCTTACCTGCATGCAGATCACTCAAAACAGATTTCTATTCTCCAGTACCATAGGTACTAACTACATGTGGCCACTGGGCAATTGAAATATGATTAAGTTCAAATTGCAATGAGATAGAAGTGCAAAATAACATACCAGATTTCAAAAACTTCGTGAAAAAAAAAAAAAAAAATCTCTTATTTAGCTTTCTTTCTTCCAAGAAAAAAAAAAGGCCATGTAATCTAAACAATTGTTATATTGGTTATATGTTAAAATGATAACATTTTTTAATTTGGGCTAAATAACATATATTGCCAACATTAATTTCACCTTTTTCTAACTTATTTAATGAAGCCACTAGAAAATTTAAAGTTACAGGTGTGGCTTACATTTGTAACTTCACCTGAGAGTTCTATTGGATACTGGATTAAAAGCTTCAACAGATGACCCCCAAGGTACCTCCAAATGCTGACATTTTTTAAGTGCTTTATTCCATCTTCATATTAATTCTATTTGGTGAGGATGGCATTTTACAGATGAGGAAACCATAACAAATGGCCCATCAGCTCGCTTCCCAAATCTACTGAAGAGCATTGTATAAGTTATTTTGTTTGTTCTGTTTGGTTGGTGAAGTATTTGCTTTAATACTTCTTAACGCACAGTGGGGAAATGGGCAATCCACAACATTCAATCACTTGGCGGTTACTTTGTCCTTCTTATTTCCCATGTGATAAGGAACAGGCATATAAACAAGTAAGCTCATCAGTTCAAATTCTCAATCTCTCTCCTCTCGCTCTCATGTGTGTGCGTGCACACCCGCACACACACCTCTGAAGATGTCTGCCATTTAAAATAGTCACTTAGAAATGTAGAATATGCTCTAATGGTCCCTGATTGGATCGTTATACAACATAGATATATATCAAGAAATCACACTGTACCCCATAAATATGTACAATTACAATGTACCAATGTTAAAAATTAGTAAATAAAAGAATGTAAAAATATATAGACTATTAATTATATAGCTAAGGGAAAATGTGAAGTCTTCTAGTAAAGGAGCCTCTTCTCCTAACTTCCCCCATCCCTTATACCCCACCCCTGTCTTCCCCCAGCTATGGAATCCTTTCTTCACACTAGCTGTTGGATAGAATGCTGGTACTGAATACAAATGAACAATGTGCTGCTCTGGTGGATGCAATGGAGATCTGGACTCCTCCTCCCTCTACCTCCCCTTGCAATTCCTGAAGCACATCTGAGTTTCTTCAAAATTCAGTTTGAAAAGAAAAGTTAGGCCCAGAGAAGTGAATTTCAGGAACATTACTTATTTGTATATCATAGAAGGTCGTATTTCCTCTATCACCAGGTACATTTCCAGAACTAACCCCAGTCTTGATTCAGAATAGCAAGGATGCACCTTCTTCATTCTAAAGAAAGAACTAAGAGGGAATCTCTCTTGGGTATGTAGACAAAGGAGATAGGATAGACAGAATGCCTTAGAAAGAAACCAACCAAAACAAATCAAACTATGGTGCATTTATTCACTCACTTTTCTGTTTCACAGTAATACAGCCTTGGTTTCCAGAATTAACTTGTACATTGTCAGTAAAAGCCCAACGCTTTTTTTGTTGTTGTTGTTTCAAGCTAGAGTCACTTTGTTTTGGAGCTAAGTAGATACTGGGCCTCTTTCTTTCCTGACCTTTATGACGATTTTGTAAGAAAAACACTCCACCAGCAGCCTGCTTTCACTCCACTTTTAAGTTCTTCTTAGGATGCTCACATCTGGTAAGTGCAGATGGCTGTCACTAAAGGCATAATTTAAAAAAAGTAGAGACCTCCTTAGGTTTCTGGCTACTCTATGTCGACAAGCTGAGTCAGTGTTTGTGATTTTATCCTCATAAGTTTTCTTTTTTGGGTACAAATCATGCTCAGCATCCTAACCTTTTCAGAGAACTTACTCTCATTCCTCAGAAATCAATGATCAGGAGGGCATTTGGTTCTGAATGAGTATATGTCAGTCTACTCTGAAGGAAACCCAATGTTTACATTTTTATCTGTTGATATTTTAATTAACAATTTAAGTGCAATGTTTGCCCTGTGAGTTCAATGGGAAAAACTCTGCAAATAAACAGCAGTTCCCTCTTGGACAATCACTCTGTAAATTAGCTTACTTTGTCAATAAAGTGCATGCCTATCAGACTCTTCAAAGCAGCAGGGGTGAGGATGTTCATTTACTTAAGCAGTAGGTTCTACCATTAGCGTTTGTGATTGGTGTTAATTAGAACTGTGTGTGCGTGTCTCCCTGCCACAGAGCCCACGTTTTCAAAATCCTAGTAACGATCACGCTATTAATAAATTAATTACCCATATTTGTTTCTGTTTCTTTTTTAATCTAATTGAACCTTTTTGAGCAATACCATCTTGATGAACATTCGAGGACTGGTTTCTCAGAACTAGAATCGTTTAAATCATGCTTGATGACTGTGTTTAAAAGAGCCTTCTAGGACTGTTTAACCTAGTCATCAAACTTTTCAGAAGCCTAAGTATTTTAGCAATCTGGAACAATTTTTTAAAGTTTTTTTTAGTTAAATGGGCTTTGATAAAGTAAATGTTTTATTTTTCCCAAAGTATTGAAAGTAAACAAATTGGATTTACTGGCATCCAAGAGAATTCAGAGTATTGGGAGATATCTAAGAAGATATTAAGGTTGTGTTGACAAAGTTGGGTAATTAGAGCAATTAAGTAGATAATTCAGATGCTCCTGGTGGAGATTTGGGGTCCCTGATATTAGAGAGCTCAGCTACCCCATGTGAAAAGTATTTTCCTTTGACCTAAAATATCCAGACTGAATAGATTATTTTTAGCTCTCTCTCTTTGCCTTGGGAGATATAACCTATACGTTTCTCAATTACCTTGAAACTGGACATCAGACGAGCCAGTGTAACTCAAAGCTGTTTTCAGTACTGCTAGCATTTGAAGTGCAGAAAGGAGTGAAACATGATTTATATATTATGCTGTTGGAGTATTTAATATTAATATTTAAGTGCTACTTTTTATTAGCAAACACATGATTCTCTGGAAGAGTTGAGGAACATCTCAAATCAGCTTGGTGCTTTGCATTGGTCTGTACCTTCCAGAAGTGTTTAAAACTTACAATTCTTTATACCCCTTGAGAAATTCCTTGTAGATCAAGTAGGAAACTCACAGTTGTGTTTTCTCTATGGCTTATTTTCTGCTTAGATATCACCAGTCGCCCTGAGAACTATGTACCTCTTCATTTCCTGACTCAATCCTGTCGATTTGACTCATGGACACCTAAGCATCAGCTGCGACTGTGCTTGTGGGTTCTTACACCTTGATGGGTACCTAGACCCTAAGGATGTCTTTTTAATAATTAGAAAAACTGGAAGAAATCTTACAGAAACTCTTAGGAATGATTGTATCTCAGTATCTTATTTTCTTAAAAATAGTTATTGCATTTGGCTTTAGACAATGGAATTAGTCATTTTAATGGATTTTAGCCTGGACAGATGCTCCTTATTCTTATGTACTCCTGAATTTGTGCTCCTATGAAGATAGCATCTCTGCATAGTAACCATGTAGCATGCCACAAAGGATTATTATGGTAGATGGAAGAATAATCACAAGATGAGAACACTTTCAATAAAGTGAAAATGAAACTAGACATTTCCAATAGCCATGAGTATCATGTTTGTTGCTAAACTGTGTGCTCTGGCTGAAAGGGAGAAGGATTTTTCTACAAATTAATAGATATTCTTGTATTTGTGTATTTCTTGTATGTGACAATTCTATACTGAAGCATGTTTTGTTTTGTCTTCCTCCTCCCTTAATTATATTGAAGTCTGTGTTTGTAGACATGGGGAAAAAGCAGCATGTTGTCTATACCACAGTACATTTCTGCCTTTTAAAATAATATATTACAACAAGGAAGAAATTTATACAGATACAACATAAAATCTTCTTAAGTGGTAGAGAAATCAAGACATCCAGTGAATTAAATTCCTAATGAAAACATTCTGTGTTATGAGGAGACAACTAGATTATTTTTGTCTACGGCTAAATGCTTAGAATTTACAGACTATATCTGTATTCTTCCTTTGTTTTAAGAAAAAGAATTAGTCTTTTAAAATTAGCTAGTTATTTTATATACATGTATATAACTTAATATGAGCAATTTTCATCAACCAAGAAAACTCTCCCAACCTATGTCTATACCTACATATGCAGCATGATTATGGCCATCGGTAATGATTAGATTTGCTCACATGATATATTTGTTTGTTGTTTTTTTAAAAAAAAAATACAATTCATAATGTGAAACTTTAAAATTTAACTTTGTAGGAGCTCTTTCTTGCATTTAACAACAGTTCTCCAAAAATTAAAAGAGAAATATTTGGACTGCATATGAAGTGGGAAACAAATGGCCCAAGCAAATGGAGTATTATTGGTTATTCGTTTTGAGTGCCTTATTCTAAATAGGATTATAGGTCCTGCTTTCTCTACCGATAAGAATTAATTGCTGCTTCATGCATTTTGACATTTTTTAGGACCATCAAGTCCAGACTCACAACATCATGATTTAGTTTTCTTATAAAGATCAATCCTTTTAAAAACTATAAGCAGTCTTGTGGGTGGTATACTTCTGATTAAATTAAAGGAAAAGCAATTAATTAATTTATTTTTTCTTTAAAGACTCCATGGAAAGAGAGGGGTAGAGAAATGAAGAGAGGAGAGTGAGAGAAAGAGAGAGAGGGAAAGAGTAAAGGATGCTTATGTCCATTGAGAATAGGTGTATTTCTATATAATATCAGAGATTTGTGGTTTTTTCCTGGCCTGAGGCATGGAAAAGATAAAGCATTGATTTGGTTTTAAAGGATTTTGTAAGCAAATGTATACAAAGTGTTTATAAAGGTCCTTGGAGTATGTTGGGAAATAATACTGAAAAAATACTGTTGAATTTATAAATGCAGCCATTAACAGTAGCCAAGATTACAAGTGTTCATATTTATTGTGCAGTGACTAATTCTATTTTTATACTGTATGAAACATGTTAGGGTTAGCCCCAATGGCACTGCAGGGCTAAGGGCTGCTAATATTTAGAAATATTATTGCATGTTCCTTCACCATAGTAAAGCTACATCTGACTTGCATGAACTTTGGAATGTGGAAGAATGTAACTTCATTTTTTAACTTGGCACTATGCAAATATTTATTTTCTTAATTAAAAAATAAAGAAATATTTTAAAAATTGAAACACATACTGCCAGTGCCCTGTTCATAGTCCCCCCAAAACAAACCATTTTGGAGCATGCCTACTGGATTTGCAGCTGCCGGCATTGGAGATTCTTGGACTGAGAGATCTCTCTATAGTCTGCAGTCCACCTCTGCCTGTGTGTACAGCAGACTGGAATTCTCCATGGGATTATTTTTCAGTTGTGCACAATGGCTGTTTGCTAATGTACATTTTATTGGATTCCTTCTTTCTTGTCTTACTTCCTTATTTCTTTATCAAGATTTCTTGAGATTACATCACTTTAAACTACATAAAAATTCTTATTTTAGCGTATGCTTCTAGAAAAACACAAGTCGTATGTATTTTTTGAATTGGTTATCTATTCATGTGGTTAAAAAATCAATAGGGAAGAGCATAAACTGAAAAGTAATTCTTTACTACCCTTGTCCCAAGCAGTAAAACACTTAGGTAAGAACAAAGCGAGAGGAGTTCTTGCCTTGTTCCACATGTTTTAGATTTAGAGGGTCTTGCACGTCTCAAACACACAGAGATGTGAGTTTATTAAAAAGACAAAATGCTTCTACTCTCAGAAGAGCATCAGCTCACAGGGCTGCTCATCATCCTTGATATCACAATCCAAGCCCCAGGGAGGTGCTCCTTCGCGTCTCTTGTCTGTTGTCTTGAAATAAAAGGCAACTGTGTTCACAGGCTCTGAAGGTTCATGAGTTGTGTCACAGCTGACATCGAAGACAGACACTGCTTCAGAGTATAGAGAGGTTTTGATCAGGGAAGCACTTAAATAACAGAAAAAGACAAATTAATTAACTTGTCAAGTACTTTGTCTGAGGTAGCATCGAGGTAATGGTTTCGTGAATGATCCATGTCTTGTTCTCGTCCTGCTCCAATTTGTGTTCCTGGGTGTTTAGGAGTCAGCATGGGGCTCACCACAGTTGCACACGAAAACTGAAGAACTTTCGCAATCACTAACAATTTAGATTCTTCTTAAATTTGGATATATTGCACAGATCTTTACAAATATATTTGAAGTATGATGAAGTATGATGTCAATTTTTTACATTAACCACTAGAAAGATGATAAATGTTAGAAATATGTGTTTTTATAAAATTACTTTAAAATAGTGAATTAAATTTCAAAAAAGTAAATAAAGCATTTTCGTTTATTTGAATAGTTTGGTTTCAGATTGAAGTATTTTAAATTCAAATTTATATTTGGTGTTTTTAATGTTAATAAATATTTTAGAATAAAATAATTTTGAAAATATACAGGATGCTTTCATTTTTGCTCACTTTTAAATTTATAGTTTTAATAAAAATTATTTTCAAATTTGGTGAATGTTGAATTCATTTACTTTTTATGTAACTGAGACTGTGTACAAGTCAAGATTGTAATGAAAATAAAAGAGGCAAGCTCAGAAAAGGAAAAAGGCAGACAAAGAAATAGCAAATCTTCAAAGAGGTGGTTTACTTAAATTTTTAAAAGTATAAAAGAGTGAAAGCAAGTGGACTTCTATCATATATGACCCAAGAATTCGTGTAAAAGATATTACACATTCTTTGTTTAATGAATATTAAATATTGCTCGAAACAAGGAAGACGAGCAAGGAAATGATTGTTATCAATTCCACAATGAACAGGTCAGATAAATATCTGCATCTTCATATGCTCTACTAAGTAAAGACATAAATGCTTATAAATACAATGAGAATGGAAAAGAAATATTCACATCAGGTTTACAATTCAAAAGTAACAATAGCATCTTCATTCTGTGGATTAGAAGCTAAAGACGATTGGATTCACAAAATCATTTGTGATGGTTAATATTGAGTGTCAACTTTAGTGGACTGAAGGATGCAAAGTATTGTTCCTGGGTGTGTCCGTGAGGGTGTTGCTAAAGGAGATTAACATTTGAGCCAGTGGACTGGGAAAGGCAGACCCACCCGCAGTCTGGGTGGGCACCATCTAATCAGCTGCCAGTGTGGCCAGAATAAAAGCAGGCAGAAGAACACAGAAAGATTAGACTGGTTTAGGATTCTGGCCTACATCTCTCTCCTGTACTGGATGCTTCCTGACCTCGAACATCAGATTCCAAATTCTTCAGCTTTGGGACTCAGACTGGCTTCCCTGATCCTCAGTTTGCAGACAGCCTGCTGTGGGACCTCTTCTTGTGATGGTGTGAGTCAATACTCCTTAATAAACACTCCTTTATATATACATCTATCCTATGAGTTCTGTCCTTCCAGAGAACCCTGACTAATACAATTATCAAATTGAACAAGAAGTATGAGACAAACTGGAGTTAAATTACACTTCTTCAATGATGGTTCTAGAACACAGCCACCAGTAGTTCTGAAAGTGCAGGAATGTTTCCTGGTACAAACAGAGTCTGTTTTCAGATTTCAAATTCAAATTTCTAAGTACAACTTCCTTTGGTTAAACATAGCATAACAGTTAAGTAATTTTAAAACAAAATTATTTCTAGTTGGATAAAAAAACTTTTAGAAATTAGCTTTCATGTTCTAATTTCAAAGACAAAACACATAGGTATTACTGTTGTATGTACCAATCTTCAAGATCCACTTAGGCCAAAAATCATATTTGTGACTAGAAACATTTAGTTTCTCAGGTAACGTAATACAGAAATATCACCTGCACATACATACACATACGTCATATACAATTATTGGAACTGAAGAAAAAATGCTCAATAAGTAGCAAATGATTAATAGTATTTAGCAAAGACAAGTAAAACTTTGATACAAAATATTCGTGTGGTTCTTAAAAGACTAGTACATGTCTAATATTTAGCTAAGCAGAAGGATGCTTCCCACAAAATAGACAACAATGGAAATAATGTAAAATTGTTGGCTTAAAAGAAATATTTTAGAAATGTGATGCAAGAATGACCAACATATGACAGATAAAAAATATAAAATAATTATCTAGAATAGTAAAATCAAAATTAGAATCAAAATTTAATGGATATTAAAGTGAGATAAGTCATACAAAATTTTTAAAAATAAAAAGTAAATATTACTTATGGAGATTTTATTACCACGAAGAAAAGTCATGTTGAACACCTAGTATTCGTTGTAGATGTATATTATCTACTGAAAGAATGAAACAGAATAGTACAAATTCATGATTATTTCCCTGGGTTTACGCCTATTCATTTAAAGAAGTATAGGTTTTGACTTAAATGAAAATCTAAAAAGATACCTTTTAATTTTTGAGATTGATTTAAATATTGACAAATGCATGCCTTTGATAAGGGGAAAAACATGGTTAGTAAAGAAAAAGACATGTAAGCTAGACTTTTGACTGAAAATGTAAAACCATTCTTAGTGTTTATGTGTGGCACATAGATTGCATTTGTTACTAGGAAACATGGCATTAACCATGAATAGTTTCTGAAGCAATTCAAAGAGTAAATATGGCATTTTCTAGATCTTCTGTAAAGTGGAATATGGCGATGAGACACATATCAAAATTTAGCCTTACTAAAACTCCTGAACAATTGATAGAAAGAGAACTAAAGTCTGTCAAAGCAATAAGAATTAGTTAAGACAGGATATGAAATGCAGTAAAAGTATTAGGCGAAACAACAGAAATCTTCTTAAAGAGTAGATCAGGACCTTCGGTGAAAAAGTGAAATTATTTTGGAATTAGAACTTCCACACTTTTTGATGATTATGAATAATGCTAACAAAAGCTTTAAAAAGAATGCTAAATAGATCTAAGTTTGGTGATATCACTTTTTAAGGCAGTGTTTTTTTAAATAAAAACTCTTTACAAGTCAAAAGAAACTGTGAAATAGGCAACATAAGTGGTATCTCAATAAAACATAAGAACATTTTAACAAGAAAGTAAAAATACTTGCATGACTTTGAAGGAGAAGATCCAAAAAAAGCAATACAACTTTCTATAGAAATTATTTTCTTGTCGTAGATCAATGTGAAATCTCCATTGAAGAAAGATTTGAAAAACATTAAATAATGTATGCAGTTTTCCATTTTCTTTATAAAATACCAGCACTGATGAATTCTAAAGAAAATGCTAGAAATACTGTATAGATCTAGATCAAAGGTCAGTAAACTATAGCTCTAGGGCTAAAGACAACTTGTTGCCTCATTTTGTAAACAAAATTATAGTACAATACAACTATGGCCAAACGCGTAGGTATTGCCCATGATTGCTTTTATACGTCAATGGCAGAATTATGTAGTTGCCACAGAAACCAAATGTCCTGCAAAGCTATTTACCCTTTGGGCTTTTACAGAAAAAGTGCCCTCAAGTGCTTAGATAATGCTTTAAGATACAGTAAAATATGCTATATAAACAATGATGAACATAATAAAAGAAAGTTTGTGTCAATAGAACTCAGAGTCTGAATAAAATCTTGACCATAAAAATATAATTAGGGAATTTGGTATATGAAAATATAAAAAATGGCTAGAATAAATATATAATAATCTATGTCATTATGTTTCAATCATTATGTCATGGGATTCTTGTGGTGTCGCTTTTCCAGCTGGAAGCCTCTGTGGCCAGTGGCACTTTTGCCTGAGTTTTGTTCATGCCTGCTGGGCTCATTCCGTCCACTAGGCCTGGCAGGCTGCACTTGGCTGGTGCTACCAGCCTGGATCCCACTCTGAAGTGGCTACGTTGTCTGGGTTATATACCCTCGGGTTCATCGTCATGCACCAGGAAAATTTAGGACACAGACACACGTGAGGATTTTAGGAGCAGAGGCTTCATAGACAGAAGAGAAGAGAAAGAGAAACAGCTCTCTACATAGAGAAGGCTGTCTCTGGGTGGAAAGGACCAGATGGTGGGAAATGCCCTGGATTTTATAGCCCAGTTTGAGGAGGTGGTATCTGATTTACATAGGGCTCACAGATTGATTCAATCAGGTTACACAGTATGCAAGGAAGGCTGGTGGCCCCACCCTAATCTTATTACGCAATTTTCCAAGTTGATTGGTGCCATCCTGTCTGTTCCTTACTGCAAAAAGTGGCTGACAAAGACAAGGGAGGATGGAGCCGCCATCTTGAACGTTATTGGCACAACTGCCATTATCTATGTCTGCAGCTCAATTTTATAGGCTGCTCTTTGTTAGAAAGGAAAATAATCTGGGGCTGCTTTTCGTTACAAAGAAAAGCCATACTGAAAACTCCCATACCCTTGCTATCTGCCTAAGTGATTTCTTTTTAACTCTATATCAATGCTTGCCAAGGGCAAGCCAGGCACAGAGCAGAGAGGAGTGCATGAATGAGAGAGCACACGGTCTGGCCTCTGTGCACAGTCAGGCATGCCAACTGCTGTGGCAGGGCAGGCAACTCCAGGTGCCAGCACAGGTGCTGGCTCCATGCAAACCTGCGGCTGGATCAGATGCACTGTAAGTGGCTTCCACTGTGGGGACCTGCCTCTGGACAAGGGGAATGCAGTGACATTCAGAAGCCTGGAGACACAGAGCCTCAAGGAGAGTATCACAGCCATGGCTCAGAGAGCCCCTAAGCCTGGGCTTAAGCCCCTAAGTCTGGGCCCTGGAAGGACCACAGCTCTTCTCTCCTTGTTACCTGAAACATGGCAAGTGGGGGATGCATGTTTCAACCCTGTTCGTGTTATAGCTCTTTCAGTCCCACCATTCAGTGAGTCCTGAGTTATTGTCCCACATCCAGGAAGAATGAGGTATGCAGACAAGTGGAAGGTGAGCAAGGCAAGGAGGTGCTTTATTGAGTGACAGTACAGCTCTCAGGAGACTGGGAGTGGGTAACTCCTAACTGCAGGCAGGTTATCCCATTGAGTTTGCAGCCCTCAGCAGAGAGGGTACCTGGAGTGGGTAGCTCCAATCCACAGGCAAGTTTTCCCAACATCTTTGTGAGTCTGGCTAAGTCTGGGGTTTTTATGGGCTTCAGAAGGGAGGAAGTACATGCTGATTAGTCCATGGTCAGCCATAGGTGGGTCTAGAAAAAGCACCATAAGTTCTCACTCCAGGCCATGGACTCCACCAGGAACTGACAGCCCAGTCCCCGTCTTTCAGGCCATACCTGGCTTGAAGGTGCTGCTTCACTGGGGACCAGCCTCTTTCTGCCCAGGAGCCTATCTGCCTCCTGCTACTATCTATGTGTCATCCATGGTGCCCAGACTGTGCCAAGGGGTGCCTTCAGGCCCACAATGAGCCAACCAGCCACCCTCAGCACCCCCTTGGCTTCCCTCCTATGCTTGTTAGCACCCAAAGTCCTGAGGGGCTGAGGTGGCAGGGAGCTGGCATGTCAGCACCTCTCTGAGTGTGCGTACACTTGGCTAGGTCATGACAGCACTGGGGTTCCACCACAATTTTGCTCTGAAATTGGAGCAGGTGCTGGGAGCAGGGAGAGGCCAGGCAGCAGGAGCAAGCACTTCCAAACCTGTGGGGATCAAGGGGGCTTCCTTGGACCCCAAGGGCACAAGGATGCCCAGGTCCACAGTCACAGCTGGGTAGCTGCAGCTGTGCCCAGGAGGACGGGGCTCCTGCCCTGCCAACTAGGAAGGGGGGTGGGGCTCCCATTGTTCTTGGCTCCTGCCAGCTCTGTGGAGTGCGCAGCCCCTACAATGCCTTCCCTGCTGCAGCCAGCCTCTTCACAGCTCCAGATGGGCTGCTGCTGCTATCAATTATTATTTTTGTTGTTTATTAAAATTAAATTATGAATAAATATATGGTATCTATTTTGTTACTACTTTTTATTTGCTTTATTTTAATTATTTTATTTTTAATAATTTTATGTAATACATATATAATGTGAATAATTTTATGTAATCAATATATGATAATTTTATGTATTAAATATATAATGATTATGTCTTTATTACTCATCTCAACATTGTTGACTCTTCAACAAAACTACAAGAACTGTATCATTAATAAAATTCAGTCATCTTTGTTATTTTGTCCACTTTTAGAAATATAACCATATTTTTCTTTTATTTTAATTTTATTTTTTATTACACTTTAAATTTTATGGTACATGTGCACAATGTGCAGGTTTGTTACATATGTATACATGTGCCATATTGGTGTGCTGCGCCCATTAACTCATCTCCTAATGCTATCCCTCCCCCCTCCTCCCACCCTATGACAGGCCCCAGTGTGTGATGTTCCCCACCCTGTGTCCAAGTGTTTTCATTAGTCAGTTCCCACCTATGAGTGAGAACATGTGGTATTTGGTTGTCTGTCCTTGCGATAGTTTGCTCAGAATGATGGTTTCCAGCTTCATCCATGTCCCTACAAAGGACATGAACTCGTCCTTTTTTATGGCTGCATAGTATTCCATGGTGTATATGTGCCATATTTTCTTAATCCAGTCTATCATTGATGGACATTTGGGTTGTTTCCAAGTCTTTGCTATTGTGAATAGTGCCGCAATAAACACATGTGTGCATGTGTCTTTATAGCAGCATGATTTATAATCCTTTGGTTATATACCCAGTAATGGGATGGCTGGGTCAAATGTTATCTCTAGTTCTAGATCCTTGAGGAATCGCCACCTGTTTTTCATAATGGTTGAACTAGTTTACAGTCCCACCAACAGTGTAAAAGTGTTCCTATTTCTCTACATCCTCTCCAGCACCTGTTGTTTCCTGACTTTTTAATGATCGCCATTCTAACTGGTGTGAGATGGTATCTCATTGTGGTTTTGATTTGCATTTCTCTGATGGCCAGTGATGATGAGCATTTTTTCACGTGTCTCTTGGCTGCATAAATGTCTTCTTTAGAGAAATGTCGGTTCATATCCTTTGCCCACTTTTTGATGGGGTTGTTTGATTTTTTTCTTGTAAATTTGTTTGAGTTCTTTGTAGATTCTGGATATTAGCCCTTTGTCAAATGGGTAGATTGTAAAAATTTTCTCCATTCTGTAGGTTGCCTGTTCGCTCTGACAGTAGTTTCTTTTGCTGTGCAGAAGCTCTTTAGTTTAATGAGATCCCATTTGTCAATTTTGGCTTTTGTTGCCGTTGCTGTTGGTGTTTTAGTCATGAAGTCCTTGCCCATGCCTATGTCCTGAATGATATTGCCTAGGTTTTCTAGGGTTTTTGTATTTTGCTATTATAACAATATGGTTTTCATGGCAGAGAATAGACTATTTAACAGTTTTATTAGCTTGGTTTATGACTTTTAAACAGATAATGTGCAGCCTCCATTTGTACTCTTAACCCAGATCCTTCAAATATTAGTGCTGGGCTTGTTACCCCTGTCTCCCAGGATCTCCCCCCCAAAGTTCAATTCTGCCACCAATTTCTGGGTCATCCTTGCAAACACAGGTATACATAGGTATACGTAAACAAGCATATGAAGTTGCGTTTACTCTTCTAGGCTTCCATAAATATCATCTAGAGAGAATCATAGTACCTGTCTCACTTTCTTCCCTGCTGAGGATGTCAGAACCTCAGATAATAATGCCAAAGGAAGCTGCAAATGCTACTGATATGGGTTCCTAATTTGCATTCAAATGTACCCTGCCAAGTAAATTAAATTCTCTTCTGGCCTCCATAGTATTTATCTGTATCTTCATTTTTGTCAGAATTGTATCTGTGTCTTTTCTTTTTGTAAATCATATAGTTTTAAGGGGTGATGGGTATTTCTTTTGAGCATGATAATTGTGTGTGTGTGGGTGTATGTGTGTGTGCTTGAATCTATATGTAGAAGCTGTGAGAGGAATGAGTTGGTTTGCACAACTATTGAAGAATTGTGAGAGTTGAGAAGCAGTGAGAGTAAGCAGATCAGAGAAAACAACAGCCCGAGGGCCTTATGCCTGGAGAAATGGCAGAGAAAACCTTACTGGTCTTACCTTCAGTATGCCCCCACCCCCAGGGGAAAGAGGAGGTTAGGATTACATCATACCTGGTGGAAGTCTTTATGTCTTTAAGAGTAAGTTATGAGGTGTAAATCCCTCTCCATTGCTACCACTTCGTCTTAAGTGAAAACTAGAGACTTCACTTACACTGTTGGTATCAGAGGCTCTTTTGGGCAAATAGCAAGGGAATTATATCAGTGCACAGAATTTGAAATGGGTTAAAATTGTACATGGCATGAGGGGACAGCTGACATCTGGATTATATATTTTATATGCCTTTTTAAATTCCCAAATCTGTGAGTTTCAGACCACGAGGGAATATGTCTGATTCATCCCTGTATCTTCAGTTCTAGAAATGTACTTGGGATATAATTATACCACCATTAATTATCTGGAAATCTTGTTGGATGAACCAGCTTCACACCAGAAGACGTGACTAGTGAAGCTGACTTTAAATACATACTAAAGATACAATGAAGAAATCTGTAGATTAGGTTGGATGATACTCAAGCTCTATCTCTCCTTTGTTAAAATAGAGACCAAAGTATTAGCTATTCTCTAGTGTAGTGCAATGCTGATGTTAAAATCTCCATCATGATAAGCAGGTGTCCCTAAGCATCTAATTCCCAGGAAGTGACTTATATACTGAAAAGATGCTTGCTCATTTTAAAACTCCTGTTTGTTTTCTTTTTTTACAATATACTAATAAGTATCACTTTGGAAGAATCACACATAATTTATTTTAGTCTTTGCAATGAATTGAAACTGAGGCATTATGGAGTGCTTGCAAGGATTCCTCATTTTTGAATTTGATACTCTCAGAGTTTAAATGATACCTCTTGAAAAGATTCATACCTTTTTTTAAAAAAAAGGCCAATTTCAGATCTGTAAAGAGAATATGGAAAAATTAATGCCTCTAAAAGAAATCTTGAGACACAAGATGGGTCTATAGAAACAGATCATGTAGTACAATCTTATTTCTATTCCACTAACCTCTTTTCTGTATCTTGGATTGTTTTTGATAGAACACTATACTGATATAAATGCCAACATCTAGGAGAAAATAGATTTTGTTTTTAAGATCAGAAGGAACAGATTTTCCATAAAAATGGGGTTCACTGAATTTCTAGGCACACAGAATTTTTTATTATACGTGAATTTTTAATGCATCAACATTCAGAAAAGGGGTTCCATGGGGCTAAAGGAAATATGTGTCAGATTATACGGAATGAGTGAAGGATAATAATGATAATAATCATAGCTGAAATTTAACCTGGGTTTTTCTTCTAAAGAGCTCAAGGCATTTCACATATATGGAGATTTATTTTTCACCCTGTAGGAAGAATATTTTCAGGAGGATGCTGACCCATCAGGAGGCCATAGAGAAATAGCTTCATTATCCCTTGGTGCCAGGCTGTGTAAGAATAGTTTTCCTTCCAGGTCCTGAGATGAAGTGAAACATACATAGTCACTTTGATCATATAGCCGTAGAGTCCCTGGGGCCCCATTTCAGGGTCTGCAAGAGATTTAAGTAAAAACACCGAGAGTATATAAATATGAAAAGTCTGCTAAGACATTTTCTCCTTCTTATAGAATTCTCAAGGTTCACTTCTCTTAGCCTTAACAATCTGTCCTCCTAATGGGCTATTTTGAGGTGATACTGAACTAAGAACATACATGCTAGCCATTTTCCAAGACTAGCCTCAATCTGGGCTGTAGAAAGAGGGCAGGCTTAGAGCCAAAGAATCATAGTATTTAATATGGACAGTAGAATATCTTTCAAACAATCAATTCCTGAGGTGAGAAAACAGATTAATCAAAGAGAAAGTATTTGTTTAAAATCATTCAGATCTTCAGTATATGGAAGAGAATGAATGCAGGTGTCCTTTGTCTTTCCTTGAACAGTTAGAGAGGGCAGGACTTTGAAGGAAAATCACTAACTCTATTAGCTTATATGACATTTGAGCCGAACAACCCATAAGACATGTATTAAAGTCCTTTCTATTTTACAGAGTAAAGCGTGAAAGGATTATGAGATTTGTCCTCACTTCTCCAGCTCCTTTCATGTTATACCTGTCATGTGCTTATGGACACACTATTCTGGAAGGGCTGCCCCTCTTCTTCCCTAAAGGGAGAAGTCATTCATTATATCAATTTATTTGCTGTTGTCAGTTTGAACTCCAAATGAGTAAACAAAGTACTTTTCTTTAATAAAGAGGTAATTTGTACAAATTTAGTATAAGGATCTTCTCTAGAATATTCCTAACATCTCTTTCCCTTACCTTTAACTGGACATCTCCAAAGATGAGCATTCTTTTCATTAAAAGGATGTGATAGTAATTACCAGAGCATTCTTAAAGTTAATGTTTAAACATTCCTCATTATAATGAACTGCTACTGCTTGACTTCCTCTCACATGTAACCACTGGCCCCAGTTTTGACCTCTAAGGTAACACAGATTAAAAAAATGATTCCTTGAATAGTCATTTTCATATCTGAGGACAGCAACCTCATCATTCTTCTAATTTGTTTATTGTCCAAGATCACGTATTTCAAAAGAAAGAAAAAGTAAGGTGCTCCCACCCCATGTTTAATTTTGAATTAAACTTAGGAAAAAATAACCAAGTCTCCCATGTATACAATATACTTATACTCATACTTATTATGATATACTAATAAGTGTCACTTTGGAAGAATCACACACAATTTATTTATGGACACATTATTCCAGAAGGAATAGTTCATGATTAATTGGATTTGTACTAGTGAAAGTTTTGAATAGAAGAGTAAGGCAATCAGAGCCATGTATTTTGGAAGATTATGGCAGCAGTCATGGGTAGGAGGAATTGAGGAAAACAAAAACAATAGACTGAAGAGAAGTGGCAGGTAGCCTCAGTGTCTTTTAGTATGAGGCATGGAGAACCCATCAGACATCCCGTCACCGCCGTCTATTGCCACGAACACATTTGCTTTATGAATTATTTCTTGTGTAGTATTTGTAAACTCAGAAGACTGGATCAGATAATTATTATGTCTCCCAATTCTACATGTCATGTCTTTGCCCTTTATTTAGGAAAAGAAGTTCCAGGTTTACTGCCTCCTTGGAATTCTATTTTGTTTGTATTAACAGGTAGTAGCTTTAATCCATGCATACCAAGTAAATTTTAAAACATCTTGAAGATAAATACCTTGGACAAGCTACAATAGGATCTTAAAGTACCCACAAATCCAAAAATAAGCAACAAGAAATACTCTGCCTATAGACATTTCCTGAAATTTTAAACAAATCTGAATTAAATAGAATAAACAGATTTTTGGACCTGTGAGGGCTCTAAGATCCTACCTTGGTTAGTCCAAGACAGCATACTACATTATGTTAACAAAAGCAGTCTATATGGTTTGTTTGCTTTGGG
This sequence comes from Chlorocebus sabaeus, assembly GCF_047675955.1. Taxonomy (NCBI): domain Eukaryota; kingdom Metazoa; phylum Chordata; class Mammalia; order Primates; family Cercopithecidae; genus Chlorocebus; species Chlorocebus sabaeus. The sequence goes on along the minus strand of NC_132926.1, from coordinate 16,031,806 downwards.
GGATATACAAATTAATTTTCTAATATTATTATTATTTTCAGATGGAGTCTTGCTCTGTAACCCAGGCTGGAGTGCAGTGGCACAATCTCCACTCACTGCAACCTCCACCTCCCGGGCTTAAGCAATTCTCCTGCCTCAGCCTCCCAAGTAGCTGGGATTACAGGTGCCCACCACCATGCCCAGCTAATTTTTATATTTTTGTACAGACGGGGTTTAACCATGTTGGCCAGGTTGGTTTCAAACTCCTGACCTCAAGTGATCCGCCCACCTCAACCTCCCAAAGTGCTGGGATTACAAACTCAAGTGACCGTGCCTGACCTCTAATATTATCTTATATAAGGCTAATGGTTTGATGTTGTCTGTAGGAGTATCATAGTTAAAGTGAGACCAGGTCTGAATTGCAGCTCTCCTTAGGGGAAATGTTGATTAAATACAAGGGGCATGGACTTATTTAAATTTAGTAAAATTTAATGAAATAAATAAAAATTACAATACTTTAAAGTAGCCAATTTTAGTTGTAAATCTAGGTACAGAACTCAAGTCTTCTAATGCTAATTAAACTTTTTCTGTTACAGTAACAGGCAGCTGCCTGGAATCTACATATAATTATGAGATTAATTGTATCATTTGAGATAAAATGTTGGCATTTTGAAACTTACCTCTCCTCTGGACTAATCAGATGAAGTTACAGCTATGAATATTTTCTATTCAGGAATACAATCTGAAGGACAAAATAGCTCTTTTGTTCCTTCTGAAGAAACACTAAATAACAAGGTTAAGGGAGAATAAAGTCATACTCGGGTCTCCAAATGTATGCTCCACTATCTCTTGCTAAAACTCATTTCTTGATTTTGGTGTTTATGTGTGTGTGTGTGTGTGTGTGGATCTGTTTCTCTCTCTCTCACTCTCTGCTACTTTTCTACAGCACAACTAATAATCTCTTGAACACTGTGCAGATGTTTTCCCCATTCTGTGTCATACTTATTTTTCAAGTGGTTTCTGAGAGCAGATGTTCCCATGTGTCTTTGTAACTTCTTTGCAGTTGATGCTTTTGCAACATCAAAAAAAAAAAGTGTGGAGGTAAAGAGGAAGAATACTAAGAAGACCAATTACATAGCTGATGTTCTATTAGAACAGAAGGACAATAAAGACCAGTACATGTTTAACTTTTTAACTATGAGTTTGTGAAAGAACTTCCACTCAATTCAGTTGAATTGAACAAATATTTATTGAAAACCTATGTATAAGGCTCTTGCTAGGTTCTGGGGGAGTACAAAGTAGACGGATGTCACATAAGTTAGAGGAAGGATATTTGCAAAACAAGAACGCTTTCACAAGGCATATATGCGAGTTTGTATCTCAAGCAGAAGGCAAGAATAAAGTACGAAAGTTTAGAACATATGCAAAGAAAAGCAAAATTATCAGCAGAGTCTGGAGATTGCCTCGTGATGCAATAATTGGGAATTTAGATTCAGAAGATGGCTTAGGGCTAGAGTATAAAGAACCATGAATGACAGACTGAGGAGTTCATGATTAATTGGATTTGTACTAGTGGAAGTTTTGAATAGAAGAGTAAGACAATCAGAGCCATGTAGTTTGGAAGATTATTGCAGCAGTCATGGGTAGGAGGAATTGAGGAAAACAAAGACAGTAGACCTAGGGAACCACAGCTACCCATTCTACTGGTGACAAAATAATAAGGTAGTATGTAATCTGTAAAAATAATAGGGTTGTAGAATCAAAGAGATTGAGGTTAGAGAAATCATTGTAGAGTGCTCCTTTCATTTCTTTCCCTTCCTAAAGATGTGAGTTAGAAAAGCAGGAGGAACAGTGCTTCCAGTAATAAAAATTGGAAATTCTAAAGAAGTTATTAATGTAGGAGTAGAGATTATGAGCTTGGTTTTCAGGTAACATATCCAGTTGTTGATTTTCAATAGGCAAAGCATATTTAGAGTCAAGAAGATGGTTTTGTGCTGAAGATAAATATATTATAAAGTTTACTGTATAGAATTGAAAGGTTATCAAGAAAAAGGCTGAAAAGACTGTGGAAGAAAACTAACAACAAGACCTTGGCAATTAGTGTGATCCTGATAAAAAGCCAGAAGGAGAATATGAGCCTGCTAAGATGGCTAATACTGACAGTGCAAAGGGTAGTAAGGAAAGCTTTCAGCAAAGTTGAGGCTGGGCACAGTGGCTCACGCCTGTAATCCCAGCGCTTTGGGAGGCTGAGGCAGGGAGATCACCTGAGGTCAGGAGTTCAAGACCAGCCTGGCCAACATGGTGAAACCCCGTCTCTAATAAAAATACAAAAAATTAGCCGGGTGTGGTGGCATGTGCTTGTAATCCCAGCCACTCAGGAGACTGAGGCAGGAGAATCTCTTGAACCCAAAAAGCATTGCAGTGAGCCAAGATTGCACCACTGCACTGTAGCCTAGGCGACAGAGCAAGACTCTGTCAAAACACACACACACACACACACACACACACACACACACAAAGTTGAAAAAGAGTTCCATCTGCTACCTAAATCCATCCAGCTGGAAGTTTAAAGAATAAGGAAAGACTAAGGGATTTGGCTATTATAAGGTTTTGCTAAGGATAATTCACATTCATCTGTTAATGTAATAATTAATTTGTTAAAATGATAATTAAGTTAAAGTAAGTTGAGGAGAATTCCCATTCTTCTATTGGATTCATTTCTGATTTCTCACCAGTCATGGCAGTGGGAGACTGAGGGCCTGCCATCTTGATGGAGAGAATCTGACTCCTAACCTAGGCACCAGAAATTGCATAATTTCCCATTTTCCACCCTTCAAGATGCCCTCATTGCAAATATCAACCAAACTTTCTTCTCTATGGATCTATTTTCCATTCATCTATGGCAGGAAATGACCAATCTATTTCCTACTGTCCTAATTTTGCCTGATTTTAATAATAACAACATGGCAGGGATACCATCTCTTAGAATCTGTAGATTGGCTTTCTTGGGTTATCTTATAGTCATGCCAGTGGGAGACTGGGAGTCTGCCATCTTGATAAGAGAGAACTTGACTCCTAAGCTTGGTTGGAATTGGACTTGTTGCAATTCTCTCCCGGGCTTGTTGCTTCAGAACTTTGGAAAGCATAATTTTGACTCTCAGCAGGTGAGTTTCTCTATAATTTCAGATTTAGTTGAGTGTGTAATTGTTGAAGATCATCATAGTATATTCCAGTAGTATAATAAAGAAGAATATGATAAACTTCATTATTGTGCATTTTCTAATTCTTATAAATTCATTCTTTATTTCAACCTGAATTTCCTTCCAAATAACTTCAAGTTTGGTCCTTCTCCTCTGAAGGGAGAACATAAAGCCTCAAGCAAGTTATTTAATGCAGACTGTTGCTTGTCTTTCTTCTAAGATTGATATAAATATATGTGAAAATGAATGTGGAAGTATTTCATGAAACTATTTAGTTGTTTAATTGTTGGTGTTATTAATTAAAAGTAGGAAAACAGGCAATTAGAATAAACAAACATGGATGTAATAGCTGACGGCAAAAAAGACAAAAGATGTATTAATTATAAAAACATAAAAGCAAATGTTTGTGGCACACAGTGGTCCACATTAACATTAATCACTACCTGGGTACTTCAATCGGGCATGAATTGATTAATTAGTATTTATAATACCAATGTAATACTCTACTAATTGTAATACAAGTGTAACATTTGTAATATTGACCCAAATTCATCAGTAAAATGTTCCATTATATTCAGTCTATTCTCCACAAAAGCATGGAAGAATGGACTGCATTCAGAAACCTTTTCAGCCAAAGAAATTGAAAATCATTTAAAAGAGTCTTGTGCTACACATTTCAGCCTCTGTTATTTGTAACATGTTTTTTGCAAGGCATTGATGTTTCAAGCAATGCTGGGTCAACCCAACCATTCAGCACATTCACTGGACCTGGTCGTGCCAAGCTCCTCCACGGCATGATTCCGAGTTGAGATAGGCACAGCCCTTTTCAACACAGAGCCTTTCTTCCAACACTCTTCATTTTTCTTTATATGGCCTTTTCATCTTTGCACTTTATGGCCACGATCCCTGAAAACTCCCACCTCTCAAATATTTGAGGAATAAAGAAAGATTGAGCAATTTGGCTATTGTAAGATTTTGCTAACTCATACTGGGTTAACTTTTGGTTGGCATTAGAAGTGGAACCACAATGTAGGTTTCAATTGTCTAATATTTTATGCAGAAGTTTTGTATCTGTTTTACATAAAAAGACTGTAATTTAACTTAGTTTAGAGTTCAAAGTACTGAAAACATAAAAGATGGGGAGAATTCCCACTCTTCTATTGGATGAATTTCTGATTTCTCACCAGTTATGCCAGTGGGAGGCTGAGAACCTGCCATTCCATTTCTGGAAGAATGGAATACATTCAGAAAACTTTTCAGGTTACAGCACCTTACAGAACAGAGAACTTCAAAAAATAAAATTAAATTAAATTAAAATCACACTTTACCCTTCTTATGAAGGGACGGATAGTATTGCGGCAAAAAGCTACATAATTCTGGCTTAATTCTATGTATTTTAAATGGTTGAAAATCAGCAGAACATGCCTGAAGTTCTCTTTCATTGACCAAATGAGTATATGAAAGTGATGACTTCAGGAAAAAAGGAAATCTTTTCATTGGAAGAAGAAATATATGATATAACAAAATGCTTGTTTGTTCTTATAAGAGTGCCTACTACAAAGCTATATGCCAGTGGGTGCTTGAGGAATAATATGGAGTTATCTTTTAACATGTTGCTGCTCTGAAAATAGATTTAGAAACTTAGAAACCTTTAGAAACTTAGAGACCTATAGATTTAGAAACTTAGAAACCTTTAGACTTTTAGACCTAGAAACTTAGAGACTTAGAGACTTAGAAACTTAGAAGCTTAGAAAAGCCACACCAGGTGGCTATCTAAAAGCACCCACCCAATGACCAGGTGGCCATCTAAAGCACCCGCCCGATGTCCGTGTGGCTATCTAAAACACCCACCCAAATTCCTGGAACTCAAACAGAAGAACAAGTCTGGGAAATACCCCACGCGGGTTCAAACCAGGTTCAAACCAACCAATCAGAGTAAGACACCTTGCTCAGGCCATAACCTGCTCCAATCATCTTGCGCCTCAAGCTTTGTGAATTTTTGTAGTTTTTGCCTTTATAAACTGTCTGTAACAAGCATTCAGGGTCCTGTGGCCAACTTCGGACATAGGACCCTAGCGCGCTAGCAATAAATCTCTCCGCCGTGACTCCCTTGCCGAGTGGTCTCTCGCGGTGACCCCTGCCCAGGAAGGAATCTAAAAACTAGGTTCCTACAGCTCAACATTGTTCTCAAATGAGAAATTTGAATGTCTTCCTTGTCTACCTTGGAAAAGTTTAGCCAAGAGTTGTTTCTAAGCAAGAAGTTGTATCAAGACAATCAAGACAATTATGTCCTTTTTTTTTCTTTTATTTTCTTTGAGATGGAGTATTGTTCTGTTGCCCAGGCTGGTGTGCAATGACACAAACTTGGCTCACTGCAACCTCCACCTCCCGGGTTCAAGCGATTCTCCTGCCTCAACCTCCGGAGTAGCTGGGATTATAGGCACCCACCACCACGCCAAGCTAATTTTTGTATTTTTAGTAGAGATGGGGTTTCACCATATTGGTAAGGCTGGTCTCGATGGTCTCGAACTCCTGACCTCAGGTGATCCACCCACCTCTGCCCCACAAAGTGCTGGTATTACAGGTATGAGCCACCATGCCTGGCCAATTATGTCTTGTTTTTAACTATTGTCTTCCTTAACAGGGAGACATGGTACACTGAAAGACATAATATTAAGCTTGTAAATCATCTAGAAGGCCACTTCATTCTTTCCAAGGAAATTGGCAAAAACTGTTTTATACCCAAGATGAGAGATTTCTGTGTGAAGGGTTTTATGCCCAAGATGAGAGATTTCTGTGCGAAGGGCAGTCTTTCTATGGTTACAAAAGAATTGAACCAAAGGCTACGATGGAGTAAAATCATAAAGTGGGGCCAGCACATTCAGCTAATTATTTTATTACTTCTAGCTACAAAGAGCAATACATAACCTATACAAAGAGTATAGAGTACGTCAGTCATAATAAATTCCCTCTGTAATTAAAGGAGGACATATCCTTCAAAATTGAGGAAAATCGAGATCCAAGTGTTCAACTTTTCTCTTTTGGTTTAGATCACACATTTATAGTATTCCTTTCTCCACTACTGTTTCTTCATTGAGCAAGGTTCTGATATTTGGACACGTGAATAGATTTCTCAGTAAGGTGTTATTGTCATTGAAGTGTTAAAAAGTTCCTTCTGCTCTTCGTTAATTTTAAAAACACACTCATAAAAGCATCCTGGCACCAAACCAGTAAAACACATGAACAGAAAGGAAGCCCATCACCTTAGAAGACACAGAATGTGTTCCAAAGATATATAGAAAGTAGTTGTTTATAATTTGTTTGTTGGATTCATACATGATTCTGTGGTCTACCCATTTATGCATACACCAGACATCTAGTGACATTATTCCTCCTTATTCTGTCTCTAGAGCTCTGAAAAGGCCACTTACCTAAAAGACTGTGGATGAGATGATTTACTTTCCCCTAGCAAGGCAGTGATATCTACCCATCTACGCATCATCCATTCAAAGTTTCCTGTGTATGAGACATGGTGTTCTCCAGTTCCCACAAAATAAAATATTTTCATCAATATTCCTACATATGTTGAAATTAGCATATATAATTTTCATAATGAATGAGCAACAGTCAAAAATTAAAAATGAAAGTTTTTATAGTAGATTACCCATTCTTTCCTCAACCCTGCTGAATTGTTCCATAGAACCAGTTGGAAGGTGAGAAATTTGACATTTGGGCTGGCTGTTTATTTTTATCATTATTATTATTTTTACAATATACACTGCTATCACCCCTCCCTGGACTCTTACAATCTGTCTTGCCCTGATCTATGCCATACAATTTAGGGTTTTTAAAAAAGTTTATGTTTATTATCAATCTTATCTATGTTAGAAGGTAAGTTCTGCAAAGAAGAAAATGTTTCCTGTTTTATTCTCTTATGTGTCTCTAGGCCCTGGAAGTGCTTGGCAAAACAGGGGCACGTAATAATGAGTATTTAATGAACCAATCGTGTCCTATTATGAACCACAAGAATCCCTACTATGTGCTTGCTTTAACAATTGGCAGTGCTTCTTTTGAACAAGCACAAGGCTGTACATCTTCAGTCTGTAGAGAGATCCTGGATGATTTCAGTTTGCCAAGTGGCATGAGGACAGTCATTGCTAACAGAATCTGCATATAGGGAATATAATGTCCCTGCTGTGTTCCAGGTATTGTGCTAATATGTGCTGTGCAAATATCTCATTTAGCTCACAAAAATCTCTAGGGGCACTGTCATGTTTTATAATATTTTATCATCTTACATATTTCCTGAGGAAGTCCCTTGCCCAAACCACACAGTGGGTAACTATTTAGTTCAACTATTGCTGAAACTGAACAATATGTCTTATAGCCCATACTCTGAACCCACTCTGATATATCAGTCTCATGTAATATGTTAACAACAGCTTCTCAACTCTGAAACAAAAGGACTGTGAAATTTTAAGTCCTCACACATTTCTAAGAGCCAAGTATCCTATTTTCTTTTTCAGGAAAAGGAGAGAGAGAGAAAGAGAGAGAGAGAGAGACAGAGCGCAAGTCATGTTCAGCCATCCCTGCTAAAGCCTTTGTAATACCCACATAAGTCCATAATTCCTTCACTTACTGTAGCAGTTAACAACCGCAAAAAATAAAACCAGCCAATGCCCTCAACGACCCTTTCGCTTTATTCACATGAAGTTTTTGCCACAAACTGCCTGTCTTTTAAAAATAATCTCTAAGGTTCAGGCAACACTGTATCCCTTGGATTGTGTGTATCCTGGGCTGTGGGAAGGCCGTCGCTGATTACAACCACAGAATCATCTGCCGACAATGGATTTCCAGATAAGAGTGAACTTTCAAAATGAGCAAGAAAGTGGCTTCTTTACAGTCTACCTGTTTTCACTAACAGATAATTCGAGTATCAAAGAGAAACTTCTCCACTCCTTCCACTCTCAACAAAATAAAGGCCATTTTATCTGAGAAGTAGTGCAGCATCAAGCAAAGTAATGGAACTTAACACCAGCAATGATATAGGAATTACTTGTTTACACCACTCACAGCTAAAAATGATTGGAATCACCTGAACGAAGACAAACAGTATCAAAGAAGGACAACGTGAGGTTTATTATAGACAAGTACTAAAAATTATATGCACGTGGCAAAAAGCCATCAGCACATAGAGAAAAGCTGATTAATTTGTATTTGCAAGGGAACTAGGATCTGGTTTAAGGAGACATTGAGCCACAGAGAGTGCTGACTCTGACTCGGATTAGTTAGGAAGTGTGGTCTGTGACAGAAAGATGTGGGCATGGCATGATCAGAGGCAGGTTCTGGTCACAGTTTTGCCTCCAACTTCCTGCACGGTTTTAGGCAAACTGCTTCATCTCTCTTCACTGTGGTTCTTATAGTTCTAAAATGAGTGAGGAATGAAGCATCCTCACTGATTATCTTACAGAATTATCATTTCTATAAGATCACGTATCTATTGACTTGCAAAGAAGTCCGTTGTTAAAGTTGTTTTAAAGTAGGATGCAGCCAAAAAAAAACCATAAAACACCATCATAATCTCACATGTTACACACACAGGCCATAATCATATATACAATGCATCATCTTTATATCTCCTTTATACTTTTGCTTATTCTCTGATTTCCTTTTGCGATAAACTTCTTTTTCAATTATCTACATTTTTGTAAGAAAGAGAAATATAGAGAGAAACATAAATATGTAAGTGTCTTAGTCCCTTTAGGCTGCTATAACAAAATACCATAGATTGAGTAGCTTAGAAAAAAAATTTGAATTATTTGTCATTGTTGTGGAGGCTGAGAAGTCCAAAAGCAAGGCACTGGCAGATTCTGTGTTTAGTGAGTGCTCACTTCCTGGTTCATAGATGGATGTCTTTTCAGTGTGTGCTTACATGGTAAACATGGATGAAATAGCTCTCTGGGGCCCCTTAAACTAATCCCATTCCTGAGGACTGTGCTCTCATAACTTTATTACCTCCCCAAGGCACCCCCTCTTCACTCTATCACATTGGAGATAAGGTTTCAACATAGGAACTTTGGAGGGATATAAACATTCAGACAGTGGTAAGTAGTAAAAAATTTAAATGCCATAAAAGAATAAGATATGAAGAGATTCCAAGATTCACTTTTTTTTTTTTTTTTGATCTCCTTAATTTGAAGTTGATGTTTCACATTAGAATCTTGAGAAAGAATAGAAGGAAGAATTTCCCACATGGTAAAGAGAGCACAGATACTAAATATAGGGCAAATATTGACTAAATGAGTACGTCATATAGCTGTAAGCCCTATTGACTTGAGTATTAATAGAATAAGGAAAAAAACCATTTGAGACTCTGTAGCTCATGGAGTTGCCTTGAGTGAACCCATGCAAGGTCACTTTGAAAAGTTTCTAGGCTCACTTTCAAAGTTAAAAAGAGGAGCTGGCAATGTTGAGCATTCACTTTACATCCCTGCTCTGACATTTGTCATTTTCTTTTTTTTTTTTTTTTTTTTTTTTTTGAGACGGAGTCTTGCTCTGTAGCCCGGGCTGGACTGCAGTGGCCGGATCTCAGCTCACTGCAAGCTCCGCCTCCCGGGTTTACGCCATTCTCCTGCCTCAGCCTCCGGAGTAGCTGGGACTACAGGCGCCCGCCACCTCGCCCGGCTAGTTTTTTGTATTTTTAGTAGAGACGGGGTTTCACCGTGTTAGCCAGGATGGTCTCGATCTCCTGACCTCGTGATCCGCCCGTCTCGGCCTCCCAAAGTGCTGGGATTACAGGCTTGAGCCACCGCGCCCGGCCGACATGCAAAGTAGTTGTCGGAGTTGCAAATATCAGCAAAGAGTAGGACATTGTTGCCTTTGGAAATAATGTAACACAACTCTCCCTGGACTCAGGTGCACTCTCTCCGAACACTCCCCTCACGGTTGAAAACGCACAGCACCCATCCCCCCATGCTAGTCAGCTTAGTCTCTCCATACAATCCTTGCTTTTTTTGGGAGTAGTGAGGGAGAGTCTTCGGAAGACAAGAGAATTTCCCTTCTCAATGTTTTCCTAAACCTCTCTATAAATAGTGGAATCCTGCTGTTAATACAACTTGGAGGTATATGTTTCTCACTTCCTCACAAAAAGCAAAGTAAAAGCTTGAGTTCAATATCCATCTTTATGATTTCCTAAGTTTTGCAGAAAATTTAAATAGTGGGAATCATTCTAGTTGTTAAAACTCATGTTGTGAAAATACAAGTATACCGCCTCTCATTTTTTTTTTTTTAAAGTAGCTAGTTCCCCTGGTGCCTTTAAAATGTTATGACAGATCCTTAACTGCTTTCCAGGAAGGCAGGAAGGGAGAGGACACGGGATCCAGAGAAAAAAGACAGGAGGTCTTGCCAGTAGTTGTTCAAGCATAATTGAAGATAAATCATCTCAGAGACAATAATGTGAGTCAACAGTCAGATGGTGTTTTATTTACCAAAACAGTAATTTAAAACAACCACATCAAAATGGTTCTACAACTGGAAAAAATAGTGTGGTGAGATACAACAGTGCCTATGTCTCCTTTGATTCAAATTATCTGATCTAAAAAGACTAGCCGTCGACCCTGCGAAAAAGAAGATGATGTGGAAAACAAAGTGATTACTGGTTATTTCAGATTCCACTGGAATTGGCAGATATGTATCTAGCATTATGGAAAAGATATTTAACATGCTTATGGCAGAATTCCTCTTTCAGAGCAAATTTTGTTCAAAATGATATCTTGAGACGCCATCTGTGGTAGTAGGCAAGACTATTCCAGGTACTAGTTAATGGGAGACAAATTAATAAAGTGATAGCTAAACTGTTCTGCCTTATAAATGACCTAAGAGAGGCAAAGAGGGAAAGGGAGATGGCTAAGAAATATATCCAAAGACACGTTTTTTTTTTTTTTTTTTTTTTTTTTTTTTTTTTTTTTGAGACGGAGTCTTGCTCTGTCGCCCAGGCTGGAGTGCAGTGGCCAGATCTCGGCTCACTGCAAGCTCCGCCTCCCGGGTTCACGCCATTCTCCTGCCTCAGCCTCCCGAGTAGCTGGGACTACAGGCACCCGCCACCTCACCCGACTAGTTTTTTGTAATATTTAGTAGAGACGGGGTTTCACCGTGTTAGCCAGGATGGTCTCGATCTCCTGACCTCGTGATCCACCCGTCTCCGCCTCCCAAAGTGCTGGGATTACAGGCTTGAGCCACCGCGCCCGGCCCAAAGACACGTTTAAAAGGTGATGTTCCACCTATGATTTCTAGTTCTTTTTGTTGGTTGTTACAATGTAACCTCTTTACCCACCTTACTCCCTCCATAAAGTTGCCATATAAATAATTTTGTGTAAAGGGAGTATTGTTTTAATGGCAGCTCAGAAGATAACTGAGTTTCACGCCTGGGTCAGCATCATAAATACGGGCAACATGGGTATGGCATTGGGGTGACTCATAAACTAACTTAGAGGCAGCAGGAACTGATGCCAAAGAAATTGAAGAAAATGTTGGCCCAGTGGGAATATGCAAGAATCTTGGGAAATTTGGTCTTATCTATATGTGTGGTTGTGGGGAAGTAAGACCAACCAACATCTGGTTTACTCAAAAAAAAAAAAAAAAAAATATATATATATATATATATATATAGGTTTTTGCAAAAACAACTTTTGTCACGGAAGATATTTATTTATTTATTTATTTATTTGACAGCATCTTGCTTTGTCGCCCAGGTGCAATCTGGGTTCACTGCAACCTCCACCTCCTGGGTTCAAGCAATTTTCCTGCCTCAACCTCCCGAGTAGCTGGAATTATAGGTGCGCATCACCACCCCGGCTATGAGGTTATTTAGTTTTGATGTTTATGTGAAAATGTGGCTATGAGTGCAAAACATAGGGTTGCATATCTCAGGATCATGGCATCCCAGCACTTGATCTTTAAACATATCTCACCCACATGACTCATTTTACAGGTGAGGATATAGGCCACACACTAGTTAATGGCAGTAACCAAAGTGGAACTTTCCCGACTTGGTCTAACCCAGAGCATTGTCCAGTCTACTGGATTGCCTCAATTTCAAATGATAATGGCTGTTTTCTGCCTTAAGAACTTATTACTCACTGTTACTACCTTTTACGTATTTCAAGACTTAAATATAAATTAATTTATATTACTTGGACCCTGAGAATATATTAAATAAATATGATAAATAAGAGTGTCAGGGAAAGAAAAATATGTAGAGACAAAATGGATCTTGAATCAATGAGCTTGAAGAGTGGGAAAAGACTAATTCCAAAATTAAAGAAACAAGTTATGTGTCAGATGCTACTTTCTCAAGGGTGACAAGTTGCTCCCCAAACAGAGAGCTTCATTTGAATATCCGAAGACAGTGACAGATTTTCAAGCTCTGGAGATTTTCAAGCATTTGAGATGAAAATATGAGAAATGGAAACACATAGAGACTTTGACTCAGAACTGAAGTTAGCGGCTTGGGTTCAGTAATGTTTCTCACGACTTGACATCTCATTTCTCTAGATCGGGAGTGGTGACGGCGTTTTTCTCAAACGCCTTCCTTTTTTATCCTTGAGGAAAATCATGCCAGGACCTCCAGATGCAGGAAAAGTCAAATAGCATAGAATACCCGTGAGTTGTGATGAAAAGCAAGTATATTCTGTAAAGTCAATAATTACTAGATATTACCATTCTACATGTGATCTCTCGTTTAATAATTACATTTCCTGAAGGATATTGCTTACTTATTAAGAACACAAAGTTCACCCAAAGCCAAGAAGATGACATAATGGTATAATAGGCTGTATGTCAGAATTGAACTCACTAGCCAGTTTCTCCATTTTTCCACACATCTCTTTCTTCAAAGATTTTGAACAGTACCAAGAGAAAATGGGCATTTGTGGAGCAAGTGTTTTTGGCCTTGATTCCCTCTCATGTCCTCTGAATTGGGACATTAGAAGATTACAGGTCACTATGACAAGGCAAAACACACTGGAACTGGATTTGAGTGGTCTCCCGTGGTATCGTCATAACTTTAGCAACTCAGTGGTAGAAATGGTCAGAAACTGGGGGAAACTTAAGTTGTAAAATCAAATTGGTACCAAGCCACTAGGAACACTCAGAACAGTGTAAAGCTGGGAGTGGAAACACTGTTCTTGGGCTCTCATCCTGTGTATCCTCCAAGTCAAGAGTTTATAATATATTTTAGTACATTCCTCGAAGGCTCCCAGCTTTGATCTTTGGCTTCCTCTTCTCTCTGTAGCTTGTGTACAAAGCAAGCACAGAAAGTGGAATTTGGCACCATGTGTTGCTAGTCTTAGAGAAACCAAGTCTAAAGCCAGAGACAAACATTTTTCTACTATAAAATGTTGAAAGCAATAGTGCTTATCTCACTGTTTGAAAAGCAATGCAAATTCAAGTGGCTCTCATTTTATCCACGTTTTCTTCAATTTAGACAATTCTCAATATTGTATATGTGAGCGCTCTACTGTATATTTAAGGGAACATGATATTTAAATTGACTTCAGTACATTTTAAAAGTCCATTATCATCACTATGCTTTTTACTTTGGAATATTAAAAATCACTCTCATTTCCTTTTCTTTCACATTTTTTCCTAGTTTTAGCCCATTTTTTTACAATGGTAATCTAGCTCTATTGAATAGAACCAGGGCTACACATGACAAATAAATGTCTACAGAACTGTTCTGGACTGGGCGATGGAACTACATACTGAGTTAAGCTTTACAATGGTAATCTAGCTCTGTTGAATAGAACCAGGTATACACATGACAAATAAATGTCTACAGAACTGTTCTGGACTGGGCGATGGAACTACATACTGAGTTAAGCTTTACAATGGTAATCTAGCTCTGTTGAATAGAACCAGGTATACACATGACAAATAAATGTCTACAGAACTCTTCTGGACTGGGCGATGGAACTACATACTGACTTAAGCTAGCAGCACCTTATCTTTAGCAACGTCTGTGTAAAACCTAACCACTGCACGTATAATTTGGCAGTCAGAGATGAATTTTTGATGGGAAGGTAGATCAGAACAGAGCAAATCCTTACATACCGTACGGCGACCCTCCTCCCTCCCCCAGCTGAGTTCTCTATTACCTCTGCATGCATTAAAATACTCTTTGGATATCAGGAGGATTCTCCCTCAGCCCCAATCCATCCTAAAAGAGAGAAGCATGTAAGCATGTACCACATGTTTTTATCAAATCAACCCAATCACCAAGTGCTATGATCCCATTTGATTTACTCTATTTGTCTGAATTTCTCAAGTACTTAAGCTAAATAATTGAGGTGGGTTCTGTCCCGAGCTCCTTGTTGGAAGATGCCTTTTCCACCTGTAGATTTGGCCTTTTCACCCAACTTTAAGGAAAGGGTAAGCATTTACCAGGATGGCCCTTTGGAGGACATTTCTCCTTGGGGTACTTTTCATATTATAACTACACATATAATTCTTTTCCGGCTTTCTTCACTAGGAAAAAAGATGGTGTTAGCATTTTTAAAGGCTGTCTCTCTGCATTTTATTGTATAAATCAGTTTTCTTGCTGAAGTCAAAGGTCATTCCTTCTGCTGCATAACAATACTTTTCAGCCTAATATTAAAAGCTGGCCTCATTTTACTTTGTAATAGAAAGCTTCGCTTTGGCATTAATAGTATTCAAAAGGCAGCTGCCCACATAATAAGTTCCTTTTAAGCAAAATGAGAAAACACACATTTATCAAATAATTTTCAGTTACGGAGGCTACCGTTTTGATTGCATCAAAAAACCTCAGCCAATCATTCCTGAGAGATGCCAGATCCATGTGTCTGGCAGGATATTGAATAGCCAATGAGTGTGTTCTTGCATAACATATTTATAGAATCTTTTACAACGTGGAGAGAGGGGAAGAAATGTGGCTTTTAAAAACATTCTAAGCCAATGTTAAAGAGGCCATGCCAAAGCTGAGAAATACTTCTGTAAAGAAAATAGCACACATCCCTGAGTATTCTAACGTGATGAATGGCAAAGGCAAAATTAAATTTATGCCTTCCTGTTTGTGCCACTCACTTGTGTAGATTTGTGTCTATGATGACACTAGAAAGGACAGCTTCCTGTTTTACTTTTTGTGAATTAGTCCAGTAAAATCCGTTTTACTTGTACCCAGCCAAGCTTAGGTCCAGCCTGGACATGAAATATCGTAGCAGGGCTGATACGAGTTTTAGTGAGAGATAGCTCTTTCCTGTGATTGCATGTCACCTTGTACAAAAAATGTTAGGATATAATTTGGTTTACAAAGTTATATAAAGCTTCATTTAGGTATCTGCACACGCGCACACACACACACACACACACACACATACAGACATAATGTTTCCTTTCCCTGATATATTTCCAAAGCATACACTACACTCTTAGTTTATGATCTTAAGACCATTTTCAAATAATTTACTAATCGGCGTGGTGGCTCACTCCTGTAATCCCAGCACTTTTGGAGGCTGAGGCGAGTGGATCACATGAGGTCAGGAGTTCGAGACCAGCCTGACTGATATAGTGAAACCCCATCTCTACTAAAATTACAAAAATTAGCCGGTTATAGTGGTGGGCGCCCATAGTCTCAGCTACTCGGGAGGATGAGACAGGAGAACTGTTTACACCCAGGAGGCAGAGGTTGCAGTGAGCCGAGATTGTACCACTGCACTTTAGCCTGGGTGACAGAGTGAAACTCCGTCTCAAAAAAAAAAAAAAAAAAAAGGGAAAGGAAAAATGATATGATGGTCAATTCATCTACATACCAACTTGCAATTTCGTTATCCTATTGTATTCGAGGTTTAATTGCAAATACTGAGATGAAATTGATCCAGAGAAATCTTGCCAAACAAACCAACAAAAGCCATAGTCAATTCTATATGTCACTATGATTGATGAGGAAACTGGTGCTTTAATTACTCAGGTAACTCTTCTTCTCATCCTGATGAACCTGCCAATCAAATTCAGGAGACAGGCAAGAGAAGAATACAGTTGGAAAGAAGGAGCAGCATCAGATGAAGGCCTTTGCTAGGCCTGCTGCTGCTGCTGCTTCTAGGTGTACTTTTCCTTATCTGTTTTCTCTTTCTCGTCCCCTTCCTCATTTCATTCTCCTTTCCTTCTATCTTCTCTAACTTGCCCATTTCTTGGAAATCAACTGATGTCAAAACACCCATGTCTTGCTTAAATGCCCCAAGTGGCTATGCTAGGTTGGGAATTGTAGAGCTTTAGATTTAGATTTCAGTCTAGTTCCTACAACTTTCTAACATCAGCCCCTCTGATGTACAAGTCTTATTGTGATCCTCTAGAATAAAGCTGTGACTCTCTGGAACTTCACATCACAAAATGGTGTTCAGAAACATCTGTTTTGTTAGGTGGCTATGTGCAGTGCCAGCTAAAAACATGATACATTTCTAGAGAGCCCCATCACCCACCTCTGGCATTTTTCCCTTAAAGGAAAAAGACACACGTGTGCACACGCATGCGTACACACACACACACACACACACACACACACACACTTCTACATAGAATTCAGAAGACACAGCACTGGAAACAGCTCATTTCTCAGAAATTCCTGAAAGCTAGAACTGCATCCTCCCCCACAATCAGAGACTCAATCAGTCTCCAATGGAAAAAAAAAAAAAAAGAAGTGGCTGCAGTTGTAAGAGACAAGCTGATCTAATTGATCCCAGCGCCTCAGGGAGGATGTTCTTCACTTAATTAAGAGCACAGCCACCTGCTTGGTGTATTGGCGTCTAGCAATTCACTTGAGCAGGTCCATCGGCAGATTAGGGCACCAGTTTTTACTGCTGCGTGGTACTGAAACACCAGCGTATTAAGCTCTAAAGCTGGTTCTTAAACTGTCATAATGCTGGCTGAATTATAGCTGATTGGAATACCGAACAGGAGAATGCTGATTGGCTGAAAGCAAATCAAATCTGAGCAAAACTACACCACACTAATAGAATAATAAGGCAGAATACTTGAAAGAAATTATTTATACATTGCTTCATAAAGGTTCTGATCGTTCATTTAGTTTATGTTCTCTAAGCAACTATCCCCTCTAAAACGTTTAATCAAAACCAACTTTAGCTGTTCTATTTACTGTGAAGTGGTATTGTGATACTTGTGCCTAATAAAAACCTCACATTTTATGAAAGAATCATAGCTTTTTTGGTATTGTATCTCATGCCTGTTAAGACACACGGATAAAGCGATTTATGGGGACAGGTGAAACCTGGCAACTGCGGATTTTTAAAGACCCCAATAATGGTCAACTTCTAAACACATTTCAAGGATTTCTTGAATGTTTGGTTATTAAATCAAAGCCCAGGTGAATACAGTTTATTATTTTAAGATTATTTTAAAATTAAGGTTTCTCACTATTGCATTCTGATGAAATTATGAATTTACTAAAGTGTTAATTAGAAGTGCTTATCGTCTGAAGTTAAAGAGCACCAACAGACAGCCTTAAACTAAACTTGTATTTGCTTTACATGATTTAACTGCTTTACATTTTTCTTTCTGTTTTTGCTTTATGTAGCAATACCAACAGTAATGTCAATGGTTAATAGTATAGTAGAAGATAAAAATGTATAACTTTTTAGATATTAAAAAAGAATGTTTTTGATCAAGTATGTAAACTTCCTACTCGTTTATTCTGAAGTATATTATTCCCTTTACGTGAAATTTTCATTTCCTTTAAAAGTCTCATACTCTTTCACATTAAAGATATTGTAACCTGCAGATGACGGTTTTTTTTCCTTCTTTTTTTTTTTTTTTTTTTTTTTTGAGACGGAGTCTCGCTCTGTCCCCCAGGCTGGAGTGCAGTGGCCAGATCTCAGCTCACTGCAAGCTCCGCCTCCCGGGTTCACGCCATTCTCCTGCCTCAGCCTCCCGAGTGGTTGGGACGACAGGTGCTCCCCACCACGCCCGGCTAATTTTTTTGTATTTTTAATAGAGACGGAGTTTCACCGTGTTAGCCAGGATGGTCTCGATCTCCTGACCTCGTGATCCACCCACTTCGGCCTCCCAAAGTGCTGGGATTACAGGCGTGAGCCACTGCACCGGCCCCCAGATGACGTTTTTATTGTTATTTAATCACCCGTAAGTGGTAACAATATATATGTGGTAAACACTAAAAGAACAAAAACAAAAACAAAAACAAAACATTTCTCTGAATTGAGCTGTCCAACACAAAGAATGATACTGGTTACGTATTTCTAGAGAGGGTCATAGGGCCACTGTATTTTTTTTTTTTTTTTTTTTTTAAGAGATAGGGTCTTACTGTGTCACCCAGACTGGAGTGCATTGGTGCAAACATAGCTCACTGCAGTCCCAAACTGCTGGGATCAACAACCCTCCTGCTTCAGCCTTCTGAGTAGCTGGGACTACAGGCATGCACCACCTGCCCTGGCTAATTTCCTATTTTTTGTAAAGGCAGGGTCTTACTTTGTTGCCTGTGCTGGTCTTGAACTCTTAGCTTCAAGTGATCCTTCTGCCTCGGCTTCCCAAAATGCTGGGATTATAGACATGAACCCCGCTGCCTAGCCTATTTTTATGATTCTTTATGGAAATTAATACAAAAATATTTGTAGTAAATTTTAAATTTAAAAAAAAAAACATGAAAAGCAAAATCCTCCTTGCTCTCTATCTTAGTCCATTTAGTTTTATTGTTAAAGAATAGCTAAGGCTGGATAATCTGTAAAGAAAAGAAGTTTATTTAGCTGACAGTTCTGCTGGCTGGAAGGTTCAGGATTGGGCATCTGGTGAGAGCTTCACGCTATTTCCTCTCATGGCATAAGGCAAAGGGGAGCTGGTGTGTGCAGACATCACATGGTGAGAGAAGAAGCCAGGGAGAGAGAAGGGGGAAGATGCCAGGCTGTTTGTTGTTGTTGTTGTTGTTGTTGTTGTTGTTGTTTTTGAGACGGAGTCTTGCTCTGTCACCCAGGCTGGAGTGCAGTGGCACGATCTCAGCTCACTGCAGCCTCTGCCTCGTGGGTTCCAGCGATTCTCCTGCCTCAGCCTCCTGGGTAGCTGGGATTACAGGCATGTACCACCAAGCCCAGCTCATTTTTGAATTTTTAGTAAAGACGGGGTTTCACCATGTTGGCCAGGCTGGTCTCAAACTCCTGACCTCAGGTGATCTACTTGCCTTGGCCTCCCAAAGTGCTGGGATTACAGGCATGAGCCACCACGCCCGGCTGCCAGGTTGTTCCTAAACAACCAGTTCTAGCAAGAACTAAGAGGTTAAAATCACTCAGGGACGAAGGAGGGCATTAATCTATTCATGAGGGATCAATTCCTCTGACCCAACACCTCCCATTCAGCCCCACCTCCAATATTAGGGATCAAATTTTAACAGGTTGGGAGGGGACAAATACCCACACTACAGCGATCTCTATTGTAGTCCTCTCCATAGAGATGATCACTTTTATCATCTTTCTTTTCTTTTCTTTCTTTTTTCTTTCTCCTTTCCTTTCCTTTCTCTCCTTCCTTCCTTCCTCCCTCCCTCTCTCCCCTTCTTCTTCTTTTCTCTCTCCCTCCCCTCCCCTCCCCTCCCCTTCCCTTCCTTTTCTTTCCCTTCCATTCCCTTCTGTTCTTTTCATTGCTGTTGAGTTTTCCATAGGGTGGATGAATTATAATTTATTTTGCCCTATGTTGATGAATATTTATGTCGTTTTCAACATTCACTGTTTCAGCGCTGTAGTGAAAATACATGCAAGTATTTCCTCCAGATCAGAGACCTAAAAGTAAAATAACTGTGTCCAAGGGTAATGCATTCCATATCTCATAGCTATGTGGGTCTTTTAAGGTAGCTGAAAATGCACATCACTTCTTCATTGTTCCCTCTGATTGGTGAACTTCGACTCCCAGATAGTTCTGTGGTATCGTTCTCATTGAATTAAAATTTTTGAATCTTTCTCCAAATTTTTATAATGAGACTACTACTCTTTCTCGATCACCTAATGTTTATTTAGTTTTCTTTATTTTAGTTATAACCACCTGATATATACGGTATTTATTTGTTTATTGATTGTCTGGGTGTATCTGTTTCACCTTGTACTATATTTCCGGTACTCAGATCACTGCCTAGTGCTTAACAATATTTGTAGAATAAGTGAACATTTGATGAGTGAACAAATGAACTATAATTTTACCTCCTGTATATCTTTGTATTTGTCTATTTTGAAAGCATAAAAACATGGAAATTCGAAGTGTAAATGTTAGCTCATTTCTTTTAAATCATGATTAAAGCTTCCAGTAAGGTTTTAAAAAAAATTATCGGCTGGGTGCGATGACTCACATCTGTAACCCCAGCATAATGCGAGGCCAAGGCGGATGGATTCCTGAACCCAGGAATTCAGACCACCCTGATCAACATGGCAAAATCCTGTCTCTACCCAAAATACAAAAATTAGCCAGGATGGTGGCAGTTTCCCGTAATCCCAGCTACTCGGGAGGCTAAGACAGGAGGATCACTTGAAACTGGGAGGCAGAGGCTGCCGTGAGCTGAGATAGTGCCACTGGACTCCCGCCTGGGTGACAGAGCGAGACCCTGTCTCAAAAAAACAAAACAAAAAATTATCCCTGTTTCTGTGCTAGGGAAACTAGGGAAAACATATCCCTTGTCTCTGTAAGAAGCAGCAAGTAATCATTTATGTAAGTAATGCAAATGAAAAAGGAATAGCGACAGGGGCTTTGTGATCATCTGAAATATTATCTACTTAAGGCATTGACTAGTTTAACACAAGCTAATTCCTCCTCTTTTTAATATTGGTACATAATGGAGTAATCCACCAGGGTCTCTTACAGCGTAGATGAACACCAGGAATTGCATTGACTCTAATACATATTGTGGCGTCAAGTTCTATAGCCTGGTTTTTCCCAGGAGCTCTGCCCTGAAAAACCTCCTTCTCTTCACCACCACACTTGTCCTTTTGTCTTGTCTTTTCTGCTGCTGAGTCTTTAAGTGGGAGGTTATACAGACTGTGATATTACCTATCATTTATAACCAAGTAGAAAATAAGAATTAGGACACTGTTGTCAAGCTATCTTCACTCTCTAATTGAATTTTATCCGTTTAGCACTTTAAAATGGAAGATTTGGAGGATTTAATTTTTAAAAGGTAATATTCTTTTTTTGGATCATTTTTAATACCGTAACTCTCTGACCAGAATTTCTTGGATTGAACAACTAATCATCCCAAAGATGCTTCAAATAAAGGTAATTCAGAAATGTTAAGGTATTCCTCAAAGAGCATGAAATTATAGAGTAAAACTAGCTTAACGGAAGAAAAAGTAAATCCGGGGTTGATTCCTGAGGTAGGATTTATTATCTTATGTCATAAATCTGTAGAATAATTTAAACTTTCAAAAAA
This sequence comes from Chlorocebus sabaeus, assembly GCF_047675955.1. NCBI lineage: Eukaryota > Metazoa > Chordata > Mammalia > Primates > Cercopithecidae > Chlorocebus > Chlorocebus sabaeus. The sequence continues at coordinate 16,010,188 of NC_132926.1, read as the reverse complement.
TAATTTTAAAAATTAGTGATCTAATGAAATATGCACTCACGCATATACTCCTCATCTAAAAGAAGTCAGATCAAAACTATTGGAAGCTATGACTAAAGCAGCTGATGAGAAATTAAATATCTTGGTCTCTCTCTTTTAGTCTAATAGAATGTGGTTTTCATTGACATCATTGTTTGCAGCAAATTATAGATAAAAAAACTTCAGGCAATGATTGGTGTGACTGGAGGTAGTAAGGTTACGTAAAACTTCAACTTCTACAGTTAGAAAACATTCTAAAAAATTAAGTGGGTAATAAATCGTCATACCTTGGAATAGAGAAAAATACTGGGCATTCCAAATGCCTAGGTTGTCAGTAGCTGGTAAGGAAAAAGTATTTTGCCAACTTCATGCATATTAAACAGATGCATGCCAGGTGGCCAAAAAGAAAAAGAAAAAAAAGGTGGTGGAATGTAAAACTCACTTTGTAAAAGTCTTCTTGTGTGCATCTACATTTCCTTTTCATCTCTGGCATTTTAGAGTTGACACTTTTCGTTGGGCTTTTAAAAAATTAAGTGCTTTCCTCTGAATAAGAATAAATCACCAACTTATTTTCATGTTTACCAAGACTAGCTCCAAAGTTAGTGCTGTTTTTCTTGATGGCATTAGCTTCAAAAGCTTGTCTCTGAAGAGAGTCATCATGTTATGATACGTGAATTAGTTCAGTTAGGTTTACAACCAAACAAGTTAATTGTTTGCTCAGTCCACTCCACAAAAAACTCTTATCTGTTTTATAAGACCTTATTTCTGTGTTTTTGAGTTAGGGGGAAAAAGGTACTTTGTGTATGAGTTGGGGAGAAAAAGGGAAATGACTCAAGTCAAAGAAATATCTTCCTAAACTCTGGATTTGAGTCATTTTTCTAGACTCAAATGTCCAGTTGGTTTTGAGGATTATTTTAAACTTGACCTTGAGACCAATGTGCTTGTCATTGCTTCAAAATCATGCTAATGTGAGAACTCACAAATCTTAAATCAAACTTTTTGGATATTAAAAAAATAATGATTGTAAGGACAATATATTTTATTTAAGTATTCATATTTATTTATTTACATATCTAACAGATATTACTGAGTACCATTGTGTGCTCAGCCTGGGGCCAAATTTCTAGGAATGTGATGGTTAGAAATAACAGACAAAATCTCTTCCTCCATGCTTTGAGAATCACATCAAATAGTCTGCAGGCAAAGAGGGACACATTCCACAAGAAGGATGTTTTCTCAGGTATCAGCCCTATAGAAGGTTAGGAAGCAGTCTATAGAGATACTGAAAACTTTATTTCAGTAACGATTTCCTTACTCTATCGACCCTAAAAAGTAGAGAGGATGCAGTTGTACTCATGGTTATAGGATATTGCCAATCACAGATGGAAACAGAAATTCAGGGTAAATCCTATGAGAATTTTTGTTTAAGATTGACCAGTTTGCAGCAGACGAGGGGAAGCTTACAGTGAAATTTCTACCCAGTGAAACCTAGTTTGGCTGCTAGAGGACTCTGATCTCAAGGACTATCAGTTCATTCAAGATGTGAAATAATTATAAAAATAAGAAAATCTGAAGGTGTACTGACAATCAAGTGACCCTCAGGTAAAAGAAGCTAATTCCTTCAACCTTGAGAGAATGAGAAGTTGGTATGATGGTTAGGAGGAGGAGATTCCAGATGAAAATAAAATTCCAACTTAAATGATGTTAAAAGAGAAATATTCTCAGTGAAGAGTTTGGATATGTTGGATGGTAAATATGAAATACAGTTATTTTGTGACATGCAAGATAATCTGAGACGAAATGGAAATCCACATCTTTCTGTTTCTTCATGCTCATCCCCATGTTTAAAGTTTAAATCAATCCAAGGGTCAAAGTGCCCAAATTCATCTCTAAATATGCCATCTTCATTCAAAGTTGCAATTTTCTCTTTTGAGGAAGACAGAGTGGCCTAACCAAACAGGAGAGACAAATCAGGGTTTATAAAAAGGTTGGATAGGAACCATGTAATTTTCACCGTCCTTGGCTTTCCCAGGAATGATTATGCTCTCCTTATGAATGTGACATTGAAAATCTGTACTTTTTATAGGACGCAGTGGGAAAAAAATGTAAGCTGTAAAATGTTGCTTTAAAAACGTGTTTAAAAACAGTGTTCTGACACTTTATTGCACAATGAGCTCTTACATTAAGCATTTATGGCAGCTACAAATTCACAGCATGGTTTTGATGCAGTAATAAAAAGCACCAAAATGAGTCCAACTGACATTTTACAGCCAGAACAAAGGTTTGAAAGTTTAAAGTTTTATCTATAGCTACTACATGTTACATATTAGTTACATTATCTATAACAAGATTACACGTTACCCACCCAAAACATATTTCTAATAGTAAATTATTAGTAAATTCAGTATCTCAATCACTTTCAAGGTCAAAGAACATCAAATCATAGGGTCAAACAAACTTAAGGTAATGAGGAAAGACTCTAATTTTTTTTATGACCACCGAGTGCATTCACAGTTCATCCAAAATCCATGCTTGCCCAAAGGAGTGGTTCAATCTCATTTTTCCTCTTCTCTGGAGTTCCAAACAGTCCCTAGTCTTTTTGTACTTATTAATGGGATTGAGTCAAAAATTCTCTCAGATATTTTGTATATTTTTTTCCTTTGATTCTGGCAAAATTTTGGGAATGTCTGTGATGCTCTCAATTAGCCAACAGTATCACAAACATGTAGTTGGGTCCGATCTTACTCCTGCTCAAATTCCCGCACTACCACCACCACAACTGTGGCTCCTTATCAATATCAGATTAGTATGTTGGCAGAGTGATATTTTGCCTAGAGTTTATCCAAAATGCATGACAGTCTCTGAGCTGCTGGTCTGAAATCTTAAAAGAGTGGGTATTTAAAAACAAGTGTTCTATATAATTTTGTCAGTTCACGTGAAAGTTTTCCTAGGTGTGTCTCTATCTTAATGGTTATATTAACTAGATAGCTAGATATAGTGATAACATTTTTGATGGGTATGAAAACATTTTTGATGGGCATGAACACTCTGAGGCTTTACTTGGTTCATGAATTTGTCTATGGAAAAGAATTAGCATTATTTTCGCAAGCCAATTTTTTTGTGAAATTGCCACTGCTGAAAGCCTCATGACTTGGACATAGCATAGTCCAGTTTCTCAGCGTTGCAGCAGAAGCCAAGATGTGGTTCTTCCCAAGGGCTGGTTGCATTTGTCTGAATGCCATGTTCATCATTTTTAATGTTGGACAGACATTTTGGGATTGAGTTATATAAAAATATTTACCAGCAAATCTATTCTCTGTATTCTCAGTAAAGCAAGCGTATGCCATTAGTGATCAAACTATTTAAAATATATTTTAAGTGATCAAAAATAATAATATAAATATAATAATACAGATCCATAATAATTTTATCAAGTTTTATTCTTTTTCAGAATATTCTGACATCCAGTATTTTATTTGATTTATGAATATTCTCTTTGATAGATGAAAACATGTATCTCGACTCAGAAATCTTTAATTCCTTGAAAAAAATCTTACAATGACATAATATCAGTGCAATTTAAATTCCTGCACTTAAAGTCCTAATACAATTCTAAAATTCCTTTTGTTTCTTTTTGAGATATTTTAGATTTCTTTAATCATACAGTCCATAATTATGTCTTGCATATATGAAGTTATTACCACCCATGAGTTATTACCACCCATGAAAATACTGTCAACAAGTGTGTATATTTGACAGCCTAGAACATGTAACTGTCCTTCCAGCATAACGATATGTGACCAGGTTTAATTTTATACATATATGTATAATAAATGAATTATAAATATACATGTAATATAGAAATAATTCATTTCATAATCTTATAATGATAAGGCACGCTGTTCATTCTCACGTACAAACGTGGGAAACAGGCTGGGCATGGTCGCTCACACCTGTAATCCCAGCACTTTGGGAGGGCTGAGGTGGGAGGATCACCTGAGGTCAGGAGTTTGAGACCAGCCTGGCTAACATGGTGAAACCCTGTCTCTACCAAAAATACACAAATTAGCTGGGCGTGGTGGCAGGTGCCTATAATCCCAGCTACTCAGGAGGCTAAGGCAGAATCGCTTGAACCCAGGATGTGGAGGTTTCAGTGAGTGAGCCGAGATTGCACCACTGCACTCTAGTCTGGGCAACAAGAGCGAAACTCTGTTTCTAAACAAAAAACAAACAAACAAAAACCATGGGGAACATTGTATTGAAAGTTAAAAATATATTTGGAAACCTTTTATTACTGTATAAAAGTGAACAAAAGTAATCTAGATACAGAAGGAATAACCTCTACCCCTTTGTTATTGTTATCAACTTTTTCTAATTACAGGTGTCATCAATACTATTGTAACAAATTCAAGCAATATGGGAATAACATACATTATAAATGTCTGCCCCAAGCCATGCAAGATCCATCTCACCCTTAGGAGTTTGGCATTCTTTCCATACCTCTTGTCTTATAACTCTTTAAACACATGTATATTATTTTAATGAGATTATATAACTTGCTTTTCAAAATTATCAATATAACGTACACCTCAGGTTTGGAAAGGCCATCCTCTCTCTCCCTGTCTCAGAAATCATTTTAAATATGCTTATATTTTATGGTTTTCTTTTCATTTAGATTTTTCAATCCATTTACAACCTGGGGAAGCTTTATTGTGATGGTGTCACAATTTTATTTTTATTTCAAAGTGCTTTGCCAATAGTCACAATGGCATGTAATATTAATAAATTTTTATAACTTTTTAACCTTGAATATAACTTTGAAGTAGAATCAAAATATCATAGTAGCAAGAGTGGCAGAAGCTTATGAAAGGAATCTTAAACTTAATCTTGGCCAGCAACCAAGTTGCATAGGTTGTTTGTTTTAGACTGGAATCTAGTGGAAGTGTGGAAATGTTTACTGAGAATTCTTAATAAAGTTCTTAAATTACATTTTAAAACTCTACCAAACCATATATTCCTTCAACACAAGAAGTGTCTGATTCCATTAATGCTTTCAAAGTCAGTGCCTCGAAAGACGGGGCAGGGTATTAGGGTGAGTATATGTCAGCCATATACTCAGAAACAAAGACAAGGTGAGAACAAAGATGTGATCTGTTTAATTCAGACTCAAACTCCCAGTTTATTTTCCAGTATTGATAAAAAATATTTCCGGAAGTATAACAATAGATAAGAATGGGAAATAAAGCTGGAAGTATTACATTGTTAAATTGTCCAATTCAAGCCCCTAAGTCTGGATGTTTATATAAAAATTCATGCAGATGATTTAGTAATGCTGGTGATGATAACAGAAATAAACAAAAGATCAATTTTACCCACCTGAGGGTGTTAATATATCAATTTAAAAATTCTGTTGCTAAATATTGATAATGTAACATTTAGTTCAGTAATTTAACTGCAGTAGTTTATTTTTAAAATCATAACATTTTAATTGAAGTCATAACAAAAAGGTAAAAGAGAATTGGCATACAATCAGCTCCTGAGAAAGAAGAAAGTTGAGAGTTGCTGCCTCCTGTTTGCTTTTCAGAAGATTTCTCTGTGTAATTCAAAATAATAATCCCTAATATTGCTATAGACCTGGAGCTCTTAATTTAGAGTCTATGGAAGCCTCAGCTAATTTTGGGAGCTCCACAACTGCCCTGAAATTATATGCAAAATGTTGTGGCTTCTTGTGGTGGTAATGTGTGCGTGTGGGCATTCTTCTGATAAAAATAATCCGTGGCTTTCATCACAATCCTGATGGAATTCACGGCTCCCTAAAAGTTAAAAATAAGTGATATAGACCTCAGAATGTACAAGGTGCTTTATTGTTAACTAGTTCTTCAGAGCAGCAGTCCCCAACCTTTTTGGCACCAGGTACCAGTTTGGTGGGAGACAATTTTTCCATAGACTGGGTGGAGGAGGGATGGTTTCAGGATGATTCAAGCACATTACATTTATTGTGTACTTTATTTCTATTATTATTACATAGTAATATATGACAAAATAATTATACAACTCACCATAATGTCGAATCAGTGGGAGCCCTGAGCTTGTTTTCCTGCAACTAGATGGTCCCATATGGGGATGATGGGAGACAGTGGCCTATCATCAGGCATTAGAGTCTCATAAGGAGCGTGCAACCCAGATCCCTCACATGCACAGTTCACAATAGAGTTTGCACTCCCATGAGAACCTAATCCTGCCACTGATCTGACAGGAGGCAGTAATGCCAGGGTTGGAGAGCGGCTGTAAATACAGGTGAATCTTTGCTTGCTCACCCACCATTCACCTCCAGTTGTGCAGCCCTGTTCCTACAGGCCACCGCCCAGTATTGGCCCATGGCCTGGGATGTGGGGACCCCTGCTTTACAGTACAGGAACAGACCTGACACCAAGCCCAAGACACTTACATTTCCCCACTTCTGTGGTCCAGAGAAAAGTGGCCTGGAGAAACTGTTCTGATCAAAGTACAGTTACTGAACGTGGAGACCTCTCCTGTCGTATTTGCATTTGACACTGAAGGAAAGATGTGAAGATGTTACAGATCTTTAGGAAAGGACAGATATTTTCTGTGAAGAGGGAAGGTGGGAGTCTTCAAACTTACCTTGTAGCAGCTAGCCAACCACACCACTGATAAGTGAAGAATGTGTATTCCAGAAGTAGTAAAAGTTCATTTTAACAGTCACAGTCTAACATCTTAGTGTTTGAGTTCTCTTTGTTCTAAATGCTTTTAATCCCTCTATTCCTCTTTTTTTTTTCCTTATTTTATTGAATAAAATAGATTATCTCCTTTTTTCTCCTCTATCAATCTTTTAATCATGCATCTCTATGAATTTTTACTGGTTGAAAGATTGAGGGAAAACAAAAGCTTCCTTTATACAGTGGAATCTGCATGCATTTCTTTAAGCCCTAATATTTAAAAATTTAAAATTTAAACATTTAAAATTAAAAATTAAAAAAAAAAACCTCAGAATACTGCACCTCTATTACCATTCATTCTTTCTTAGAAGTGTGTGTTTATTCACTTTCCCATCCTGAAACTTGACGTTCTATTATTTAAACATTGGTCAAGCTTTGGAAAATGAATAGAAACTAAAATATTTTTTAAATGTTTCAAGTTCAGCTACTCAAAATCTTGATGCTCTGTTCTATCCAACTCCTACTGACTGCTAGTGGCAATTTCCTCAGGGTTTTTTTTCTATGGTTTGTTTTTGCCAACTTTATCAAAGATCAGTTGGTTGCAGGTTATGTGGTTTTATTTCTGGATTCTCTATTCTGTTTCCATTAATTTATGTGTCTATTTTTACCGTAGTAGCTTGCTGTTTTGGTTACTATATCCTTGTAATGTAATTTGAAGCTGACTAACGTGATGCCTTCAGCTTTGGTTTTTTGTTATTGTTTGTTTTTGCTTAGGAATGCTTTGGCTATTCAGGCTCTTTTTTGGTTCCATATGAATTTTAGGATTCTTTTTTTCTAATTCTGTCAAATATGACATTGGTAATTTGACAGGAATAACATTGAGTCTGTACATTGCTTTGGGAAGCATGGTTGTTTTAATAATATTGACTCTTCCAATTCATGAGTGTGGGATGTTTTTCCACTTGTTTCAATTATCTACAATTTCTTGAATCAGTGTTTTGGTTCTCCTTGTAGATATCTTTTACCTCCTTGATTAAATCTATCTGTCGGTATTCTATTTTATTTTATCTTATTTTATTTGTCATTATTTTTAGTAATATGCAGTTCTTGGCTTGATTCCTAGCTTGATTGTTGTTGCTGTACAGAAATGCTGCTAATTTTTGTGAATTGATTTTGCATCCTGAAACTTTACTGAATCATTTACCAAATCTAGGAGTCTTTCAGAGAAGTCTTTAAGGGTTTCTGGTGTAAGATTATATTAATACTATTCATGAACAGAGATAATTTTACTTCATCTTTTTTTTCCAAATTGGGTGCCTTTCATTCTTTCCCTTGACTAGTAGCTCTAGCTAGGACTTCCAATCCTGTGTTGAATAGGAATGGTGAAAATGGGCATCCTTGTCTTGTTAGAGTTCTTACAGGAAATGCTTTCAACATTTCCCCTTCCAGTATGATGTTGATTGTGGGTTGGTCATATATGGCTTTTATTATTTTGAGGTATGTTCCTTCTATGCCTAGTTTTTTGAGGGGTTTATTGAATGTTTTTTCTACATCTACCTAATTACAAGCAGTGAAATTGAATCAGGAATAAAATAGTCTCCCAAATAAAACAAAAAGCCCAGTACCAGAGGAGTTCACAACTGAATTCTACCAGACCATACAAGGAAGAACTAATGCCAATCCTACTGAAACTGTCCCAAAAAGTAGAGGAGAAGGAAATCCTCCCTAACTCATTCTACAAAGCCAGCATCACCATTCTACCAAAGCCAGGCAGTCACAGAACAACAACAACAATATCCCTGATGAACATTTGATGCAAATATCCTTGATGAACATTTGAGGCAAAATCCTCCACAAAATACTAGCAAACAAAATCCATAGACATCAAAAAGATACTATACACCACAACCAATTGGGTTTTATTCCAGGGATGCAAGGATGGTTCAACATATGCAAATTAATTAATATGATTCACCATATACACAGAATTTTAAAAATCATATTTTATATGATCTTGATATTTGACTTTTATAATTTGCAATGCTTCTCTTTAGATCTGGTAATACTCTTCATCCTGAAGCTGACTTTTTAATTTAGCCACACCAGTTTTTTAAAGATAATTTTTGCATAACTTTTCCCTTCCTTTTAGTTTCAACATGTCTGTATTTTAATGTTTAAATGTGTTTCCTCTAAATATAATGTGTGTTTAGGACTTGTTCTTCATTGAGTCTGACAAAATCTGTCTTTTAATTTGGGCTTTTAGTCTATTTACATTAATGTAATTGCTGATACACTTGAGTTTAAGTCTAACATCTTCGTGTTTGAGTTCTCCTTGTTCTAAATGCTTTTAATTCCTCTATTCCTCATTTTTTTCCTTATTTTATTGAATATAATAGACTATCTCCTTTTTTCCCCTCTATCGATCTTTTAATCATGCATCTCTGTTAGTTTTTACTGGTTGAAAGATTAGAATGTAGATCCTGAGGTTGTCTCAAGACTCACTTCAAAAAAACGTGTACTACTTTGCCAATAAGTACTTTGCAAATAACAACCTTATGATAGTGTACTTTTACTTATCACTCCCTGTCTTTTGCATTCGTGTTTTCATATGTTGACTTTAACATATCCTGTAAATACCATATCACATTGTCATATTTATATTTAAATAGCCACATACTTTTAAAGAGATTTAAAATATTTATTTAGCCTCTTATCTGTGCAGATAAATTTATTAACATGCTTGTTCCTGATGTTCTTCATTCCTTTCTGCAAAATTGGATTTCTACTCGACAGTATGTTCTTTTAGGCCGAAAAATTTTTTTAAGAAATTTCTTGTGGGATTTGTCTATTGAAGGCAAATTTTCCCAGATCTGTCTGTCTGAAATGCCTTTATTTTGCTTCAGTTTTGAAGTATATTTTTGCTGGATATTGAATACCAGATTTACTTCCTCTTTGTGGCTTTTTTTTTTTTTTTGAAACAGTGTCTGACTCTGTCACCTAGGATGAGTGCGGTCGTACCATTACAGCTCACTGCAGTCGAACTCCCGGGCTCAAGTGCTCCCACCACCTCAATCTCCTGAATAGCTGGGACCCCAGGCACTGCCACCATGCTCAGCTAGTTTACTATTTTTTGTAGAGATGGGGTCTCACTATGTTGCCCAGGCTGGTCTTGAACTCCTAGACTCAAACAATCCCCCTGCCTTGGCCTCCCAAAGTGCTGGGATTACTGGTGTGAGCCACAGCACCCAGCCTTTTTTTCACTCTTAAACGTGTCATGTTGTTTTTGCTGAGAAGTCAGCTGCCATTCTCATCATTTTGCCTTTATGTGTCTTCTTTTGGCCACTTTCAAGATTTTCTACTCATTTTCAGCAGTTTGACATGACATGCCTTGATTTGTTTTTCTTTGTATTTATCCTATTTGTAGTTTACTGAATTTCTTCAATCTGTTAGATAATTTCTTTCAAAATGTTAGATAAATTCACAATCATTACCTCTCCAAATATTTCTTCTGTCCTAATTTCTTTCTCTTTTCCTTCTATCACACTGATTACACATACATGAGACCAATTCATGTTGTCCTTCAGATCATGGGCACACTATTTTATTTTTCATCTTTTTGTTTCTATTGATCTGTCTTCACATTTACTGATTCTATCCAATGCTATTCTCTGTCTGCCAGTACACCCATCAAAGGAATTTTGTTTGATCTCTATCAGTTTTTCTTCCTTTTGAATTTTCAGTTTTTTTGAATTTTGTCATCTAGGTGCTTTTTTCATAGTTTCCATATCTCCATTGAAATTTCCCATCTGTTCATGAATGTTGTGAACCTTTTCCACTATACTATTTAACATATGTATCATAGTTATTTTAAAGATGCCCTATAAAAATTCAACATCTGGGTTATATATTGTCTAATTCTGACCATTTTCTCCCTTGATAATGAATCACAGTGTTTTATTCTTTGTATGTCTTATGATTTTTTATTGAATGTCTAATATAAATAAAGACTAAAGTAAATAATATTTTTACCTACAAAAGGTCATGCTTCCTCTTTCTGGCTGTTAATGTGTGGGTTATGTCAGTCTATTTCCAGGCTAGTCTGTATTTGAAATGAGTCTGGGTTTTTTAATTGTTGTTGTTGCTTAAGTTAGATTCATTTCACCACAAGCTTACAATTATTTGACATGGAATTTGTAAGCCTACAGCATGTGCCTCTTCTTGCTATCTCTCCTCTTTGTAGATGGATCCTACCTGGTATGCTGTAAAACACCTTAACAGCCTGTAGAACTTCTCTCATACTTTTTGCTTGTGACTTTGCCTTCAAACTTCAACAGGCCCCATGTGCTTCTGCCTCAGGAGTGTTTCTTTCAGCTTTCCTGCCTTACCTCCAGCTATATAGCCATAGATAGTCACTGTTTCATAATTAGCAGACATGGTTTAGCATGTCCACAAGGTTCTCTAATTTCTAAGTCTATACCCTCAGACTTCAGCAGGCTCTGTGAACCTGTTTCATAGGTGGCTAGGGAGATGTAGGGGTACTCTCAGCTCTCTTCTTCCTTCCCCAGTGACAGCCAATAGCTTCCAGGTATTCATGGCAAATACTGGATTACCTGTAGGGTTTTTCTAAATTTCAAGCCCTACCCTCAGGTATTAGGAAGCCACATACTTTATCTTCGTCTCAGTAAGAGCCAGCTATCTTGCACTGCCTCTAGTCTGTCTCAAAAACATTTGGTGAAGGCTTCTGGACAAAAATGTTGGTGCAGACATCCTTTGCTCCTGTCATAAGCTGGGATTCTAGACTGCCACACCAATATGCATTCAGACTTTCACTTTTGAAATGTATTTGGTTGCTTTTTATCAGCATTTATAAATTTTCTACCCCCTTCAGGTGCTCTGTCAAGGAGAAAAGCAGAGATGGCTTCCTTCTTTCTCAGTAGGAGTTTGGCATTTTTTTGAATTTTTATTTTATTCAGCTTTCCAATGGGCTTCAATAAACTGTGATTTTGTAGGTTAGAATATTTTTATGATTTGGGTGGCAGTGACATTCTCTTGTGATTTTCTGTATCCTAGAGGGAAAAACGAAGCTGGCAGTTTGCAATTTTTATACAACTTCGCTTTACCATTAATTGCTTTCTTACCTAGTATGTCTCACCAAGTAGAAATAGTTATAGCAAACATATGTTTAGTAATAAAAATATTAACTAGCTCTTCATCTATGCAAGGCACTATCTTAAGCATTTTAAATCTATTAACTCATGTATTCTTCATTGCGGCACAATCATTCAAATTCCAATATTATCCTCATTGTAATGCAAGGAATATGAGTTTCTAGAAGTTTGAGTAAATGACTCAATATGTAAATAACTCAAATGATTCAATAAGACAAAAAAAAGCAACCAAATATAAAAATGAGGAAAAGAAATGAGTAGCAATGAACATTAAAAAGTAAGCATAAATTGGTCATGAATATATGAAAAGATGTTCAACCATGTTATTCACATTATATTAAAACCATAGGTCAGGCGCAATGGCTCACATTTGCTATCCCAGCACTTTGGGAGACCAAGGTGGGTGGATCACTTGAGACTGGGAGATCGAGACCAGCCTGGCCAACATGATAAAACCCTGTCTCTGCTAAAAATACAAAAAAATTAGCCAGGCATGGTGACAGGTGCCTGTAATCCCAGCTACTCAGGAGGCTGAGGCAGGAGAATCGCTTGAACCTAGGAGGTGGAGGTTGCAGTGAGCCAAGATTGCACCATTGCACTCCAGCCTGGACAACTAGAGCAAAACTCCATTTCAAAAAAAGAAAAGTATATATATATGTGTGTGTGTATGTATATGTGTGTGTGTGTGTGTATGTATATATATACACACACATATATATATATAAAAAATATGATTTCTTCTAGGTGAGCATATATCAAAAAGCCAGGCAATGACAAGTGTTGACAAAGATATGGGACAGGCCGGGTGTGGTGGCTCATGCCTGTAATTCTACCACTTTGAGAGGCCAAGGTGGGAGGATTACTTGGGTCCAGGAGTTTGAGGCCAGCCTGGGCAACATAGTGAGACTCTATCGCTACTAAAAATGAACAAATTAGCCAGGCATGGTGGTGTATGCCTGTATTCCCTGCTACTCGGGAGACTGTGGTAGAAGCCTTGTTTGTGCCCAAGAATTCAAAACTGTAGTGAGCCATGATCATGCGACTGCACTCCAAACTCCAGCCTGAATGAAAGAGTGAGATCTTGTCTCAAAAAAAAAAAAAAAAAAAAAAAAAAGGAATAAAATAGATATGGGACAATGAATACTTGCATCTGATAATGGTGGGCATATCTATTGATGCACCACCTGGGAAATTAGTATGATAGCTTCAATTAATCAAGTTGAATATTTACATATCCTTAGCCAAACAGTGCTACTACTTGGTATATACTTTCGAGAAACTGTTGCATAAATACAGCAAAGACTTACACATAAAGACTTTTTCAGAACCAGGATTCAAACATAGACATTCTGACCTAAATTTTTGCTTACAGTTATTGTATTATGCTAAAAGTAGTCATGAGTTCAGTTGTAAAATTTCTTACACAAGTGAGATTCCTACCACACAGAGACCCAATCAATTCCCTGGTAGACCTTAGAAAAAACAGAAATATAGAGTGCACATAGCTGAGACAGTATGACATCTAACTAAAAACCAGTCTCCAGGAAAATGAGGCACTCTCCAATTGAGTAAAGATGTGTGAATTCCTTCAACAGCAGAGCACTCCTATTAGGAAATAAACACCCATAATGAACTCTAATAGAACTGTTTAAGGTTCTGATTGGAGCAAAGTAGCCCCCTCTTCTGTTTTAAGTGTTGCTTTTGGATGCTAACAAAGTCCTTCTCCCTTGGAGACAGATGTTGCATCTAGGAATTAGAGAAAACCTATCAGTTTTACCTAGCTGAAATACCAATGCAGTTCTAAGTACTTAAACATGGGAACCATTCTTGTTTGCCTGTATTTATACAGAGCAGGCTTAGCATGTGTAATTAATAGATCATCCAGTTAGAAACACTCTGGCAACCAATTAAACTCACTATATTTGAATACACAAACCATTCCAGTCAATGAACCATTCAAAATATTACTTTAAACCAATTTGGTTATAACTATTAAGCCTATTAATGGGTTCCAGAAACCATGTCTCGGGAAAGTATTGGCAAGCTTTCTGTCAAAGGAATGCCTAGCAAAGTATTTTCCAATAATGTCCCAAGATACTAATATTTCCTTTAAGTATTGTGTTTAACTATAGAATTATATTCCCTACTGTCAAAGAATATTGCTTTATTTACCTAAAATTTCTATGAACTGCACCTAAATTAAGTGGCAATAAATTGAATTTGGTAACACCTGAGTTTCATATCTGATAAGTAATTTGTTTTCCATGGAATACATTCAGTCATAACCCCTTATTATGGTATAAGCATTTGTAGAGGAAAATCAGTGCTTTAATCAAGATCAACTCAAAAATAATATTTATTGTTATTGCATGTAAGTGTGTGAAAAATGAACTGGGTGATAGTGCCATGTCAGAACTATTTTCCTCAACGTTACCGCTAATCATCTAACCTTCATTAGGAACCAACTCCAGTACAGGTGGGAAAACATTTAGTTGTGTTCTGCTCTGCTGAGCCCATTCAAAATGGCTTTTCTGCCTCACTCCAGTGGTTTCATGAAGATGGGGATTGATCTGTGAATCCCTTGCATGGTATGTTTGAAATTTTTATATGAGTGTAAAGTGTCAGCTGGTGTCAAATGCTCTCATTACCAGGCAGCAGAGGGAGAGTCAGTTGACAAGGAGTCATTTTTATAAGATATGGCTCTGCTTTGATTTTTATGGACAGCAGGTCCTGTTCTTTATTGCATGGTGAAATCAAAGAAGCTAGTGTGGAGTCCTTGATTTAAATATTATGAATGGTAAATGAAAGTAAACTCTAGTACATGCTGATTTTGCTAAAAGCACTCATTTTATTGAACCTTCCTTGATTTCTTTCCTTTTTCATATTTTTCACTCAACCTTCAGGATTCCACTTTCCTTAATAAAATGTAAAGGGAGCATCTATCCAATTGTCTGTTCAGTGGGCTATATCCTCTCCTAGCCACTAACAAAGTCAATCTGTTCTCCTCCAGCACCCAAGTACACATTCCAAACAGTATTGGTTCATGAGCCAAGAGTGAAAGAAATGCCTCATGGGACCATCATGCATAAGGATACATTTGTAAGTCTCTTTTTCTCTTAAACTCAGTAATGCCACAAATTATTTAGCAAGAAATGAAGCAACAAGTTAAATGAGACATGTTCACGTTTCCTAGATCTTTTCCTGTTTACACTTTCTATTGTCACAGTCCATTTGATGAGAGTCTACACTAACACTGCTAAGCCCATGGATTTCCGTATTTTGTTAAGCTGCAACTTGGCAGAGATAGTTTTATATTGTGGAATCTACTCTACATTGTACTGCTGAAATGTTTTCATTGTCTGAAACTCACATCTTGTAGCTGTAGCAGTAGGAAAGTTATCTTCAGGTTAAATTGCTGTAGGATGGAAGCATGGACCCATTTTTAGTTTAATGCAAATTCTATTTTGGGGTTCTGCATTAAGAACCCATTGCCTCTGAGGTGATTATTTCCATTTTATTTTTTAAAATGCTAATTGTGAGTTATATCTTATTAAATTAGCTTTATTTAAAAGCATTCTCACTTGTATAATGATATAATATATTTGGAGTTCCAACTGTGGGCTTGACAGAGGTAATACTGTTAAAGAAAACTTGTTCAATGACACTGCCTTAAGTACGATAAGGCAGACTGTATTCAAGACCACCTCAACAGGTGTAGGGACTACTGCAATGGGGCTTTGCCCTCTGGGAAAGATTGGACTCAACTCCCAATACAGCATGGGCAAGTGGGAATTTATAGCCAAAGAATAGTGTGGTAGTCAGTGGATGGAAAATTACTAAGAGGAAATGTCAGGGGTGAGGAGGATTCTGACTAAACCCACCTAAGAGGATTTTTGCTGAAGACAGGCCAATGTGATCAGACATCGCCTAGCAGATAGTAGAGGATGGGGAACCTGGTCAGATACTGAAGATGATTAGATATTGAGGATGGGATGGTCTTGCTAAACTGACTTAACAGAGTTCTTTTCTAAAGCTGGATTTTACAAGCAAGTGCACAGATGCGCCTAGCAGAAGATTCAGAACACTGACTAAAGTTGGGCCAAGTAAATAATCTTTCTCAATTTCAAGCATGTATTTCATATTGCTGCTCTCTTCCTTTGTGTAACATAAAAAGCAACTGTTGACACTTTATTTTGTAATTATCTTTAATTTTCCATGATACTATAAAATAACCAACTATTTCATTAGGAAACATTACTCCTAAATTATCAAAATAGGCTTAAGTAACTGCCAGTTAATTTTTGTCCCCATTATGATGCTAAAAATAATCTTCTGAAGATATGGATATGAAAGTTTGGAAGCTCTCTTTCCACCAACTCATGAGTTGAGTTTGTCCAATTAATCAAACAATAGGTGATGTGTGTTTCCTCTGTCACCTCCAAGTTCATTTCCCATTATTATTCCATGAGTTACTTTGTCAATTTTTCTAAAGTTATTATGGATAAAATCAGACAGAGAGTAATTAGAAATCTGATCCAGAGATTTGTGGAAACTTGCCTAAATCTATTGAATAATTTTTCTATTCAGCATGGCAAAGGCCATTTTGACGCTGGGAAGGCCATCTCATATTTTATTACTTCTTTTCATTTTATTGAAAAGATAGGTTTTTTTTTGTTTTGTTTTGCTTTGTTTTTCTTTGTTCGTTTCTTGAGGAAAGATGTAGAGTGTTTCTTTGGACATTTTCCCAAATCACAAGGATCTTTCCTTCAGTTTTGCTCTCTATAAAATTATAAATATATCATTGAATGATATTTTAGTACTATAGCCCAAACCTCAATTATTTAGATGCCCCCCAAAAAAAACAAAAAAATTTTTTAAAGGGTTTGAAGTAAAAACTGTCTTTAGGCAGTAAACTTTTTCAATATTACTATGAATTAAAAGTATAAACCAGAAAGCAATAGAGTGTTTGAAGTATTTAACAGAATATTCATTTTTAAGCTCCTTAAAGCACTTGAGGAACATCTACTTACTTATTGTACTTACATACAAATAATTGATGTGCTAATTACAAATCTTTCTTGTCTGGTTTCTTTCCTCCCTTTTCAACCCTAAAGCCTCATTAGTGAAGTTCTACCACAGATTTTGATTTTATTACAGCTTCAGAAAACCCAACCAAATGTCATGTGTCTTTTTCAAAAGAAACACAGCATGCATCATAGTGAACAGGACTCCTTCTGATTTTCTGTGATTTCTGTGATGGAATTTTTATTTATGTCAAGATCAAGGTCAGCAACACATGATTTTGCTGCATAATCACAGTTGTGTGCAAAGAAAAGTTTACCAGCCTATTTATTCTTTGATCTGTCCCACCAAAAGGGAACTTAAAACTATAAAATTGCAACATTTTAGAATTGGAAGGTCCTTAGAGATAATCAAGCCCATCCCTTTTGTTTTAACTAGACTTGATGTAGTGGAAATTGAACCCTGGAGAAATTAAGTGACCTGTTAAAGGCTACCCATGCAAAAATACAGTTTATCATTATTCTTTAGACTGTAAAATTGATCCCTATCTTTGAGATTGGAAAATATCTCACAGTTACTCATTGCCTACTGTGTGTCAGGCATAGCTTAAGTGCTTTCCCAAAATACTCTAACTTAAAAGACCCTCGAACTCAAACAGTTTGTCTATAACCATTTGTCCAAAGAGAAACCTGAAATTTAGGGACATTGAGACAGGTTTACAAAGCTAGTAAAAGTTAAAGTAGAGATTCAAACCTATGCAGACTAACACTAGAACTCTTTTGATCTCATGAAGAAAATACGATCGTCTGTAAGACCTCCAAAGTCGATTTCTTTCTCTAGGAAATTTATATCAGTAAATGATGCTCATTTATTTATTTTTCCATATTTTTGCCTTGTAAAACTTAGCACTAATTAGCAGGTAACTGGAGGTGTTCAAACAGAGCTGAGAGTCATCTATTAAAGAGTTTTGCAAATGTTGAGTAGTATGGATATAGCTTCTTAGATGCTATAAATTTTAGGTTCTTTTTTAAATGACTTTCACTAGAATACAGTATTGAGAATAATTCTTATAGAGTTTCTAGTTTGAACCATATGTGCATTACCAATACAATTTTAAAATTTAAGTGGTTTCATTGTGGTTGTCCTTCAAATTGTATTTCAAAGGCACACATATCTCCTCCAGTTTCCTCTTTTTGTTTAGGTTTTTTTGGTTATAGCATCAGAATAGTAATAAGAATGTTGTCATTGAAAACCAGGTATCAGAATATCAGAACTTTTTGTTTGTTTGTTTTCTAAAGAAAAAAAAAATATTAATAGTGCTATTTAGCCTGGGTTCTCCCTGCCTCCCAAAGCAGAAAATGAGGCAAAGGTTTATGTGCAGGTCTTTTATTTGAAAGAACACAGTAATGGATGGGGTGGTAAAACATAGAAAGAAAAAACAGTACTAGGATGATTGTCAAGTGGGACACTGAGCTTGGTGGTTATGGAGACAGAATTTAATCTCCCTCCTTTATCTTCTCAATAGCCATATGATATGCTTCTCAGAGCCATCCATCTGGGGTGAGAAGAGGGGAGCATTTATCCACATACATTTGTCTCCTATGCATTTTCTGGTTGCACAAGTATGAGCACTGAGTGGATTCCCACAATGTCCCCACTCTTGAATGTGTTCAGAGAAGTCCTAAGACAAGAAGCAGGAGGAACACCAATGTGACCCCAGGGCAAGTCTCTTTACATTGCATCTGCCCAAAGTTGGTGAAAGCCTGCTCAGCACTGGTCACTGTGAAGCAAGAGGAGGTCAAGAGGATTTACAGTGAAATACAAGACAGGTCCATTTCGAACGCTGATTATACCTTTCCATTTTATTCCTCATCCTATATTTCTGAAAGACAGAAAAGCAGATACAACACAACAGGAAGACAATCTGCAGCTTTAAACTAACAGGTACCCTCCAATTTGAAGCATGACTTGCTTACTTAAAATCAGCACTAACTGGTTGTGTTGTGTGGAAAGATTTGTCGGAAATGTCATGGGGAAAGGAAGACAGCCTAATAGACTCATGGGATCATAGAAATAGAAGGGATATGAAATGTCGTTTAGTCCATATGCTGCCCTGAAGCATTAACTCACAACATATTTTATTATCTTGACATTTAAATATAGTCAATTGGCACAATTACTTTTCAGAGCAAAGTTTTACTTACTCTCTTGGATAGGCTATCAGTGCTGATTGCTGGAGCCACAGAATAAATTCAGAAAGTTGTTTGAAGAGCCCAGGGCTACCAAATTACCTTTTGCAGGAATACAAACTCTTACTTATAGATAAGTGACTAAGAACTCAACAAATAAGTTGCAGGTGAAAGAACAGGAACATTGCATATATGTTTTCCAACAAAAACCTTCTATGATCTTTTGTTTAAATATGAATTCATGGGAAAATTCACCCTGATTTTTTTTTTAACTCCAGTCCTGAGACATAAATGAAATCAGCATCCCCACTCGTGCTTTTGGTTAGTTATGCACATCTCATTTAGAATCTCTCCCAGAAATATTTTACTGCCTCCTCCTTGGGCCCATATTCTTGGAATTTTTTGTTTGCAATCTATGTGTACCACTTCAGACTACATTCAACAAAACATATGCATACAGGACTGAGTGGATTCCCACAGGTTCCCCACTCTGTGTTCAGAGAAGTCCTAAGACAAGAAGCAGGAGGAACACCATGTGTACATGCATGTATACATACAAACATGCATGCATTTGCTCCCCTAACTTAAAAAGTTCATAGAATTTCTAGCTTTAGTTATGGCTAGGACCAAATGTTCAGGCGATATCATTAGGATCCTCTCTATCTCTTAACTCTGCTTTCTCCATGGTGGCTTAATTTCCAAATGTGGGTGAGCACCAAGAATTTCAGATATATGTTGCATCAGTCTAGCAAACTCAGTGGCTCTAAAAAAAGTCCCAGAAAATACTTTGATTGGTTATTGTGACATTTGTCTATTCTTGAGGCCGGGAAAATGGAATGATTCAATTTTCTAGGACACATGTTGACCCTTGGAAGAAGGAGGTAGAGTCACCTCCTTCCTGGCTACATAGACTGACATTAGAGGGGCTGGTGAATCTTTAAAAGTAAATGTGAGTGTTGTTACCAAAAGAGGAATGTTGAGACTGCAAAAACAACAGGTGTATCCTCATATTTTTCTCATGACATGTGTGGTTGCAGAAAGTCTGTTCTTCATGGGTCCAGAAGTTTCTTGAAGGCAGAGGCTGTTTCTTGCTCGTGTTATAGAAGCTACTACCTATCAGAGTGCCTGGTATTCAGTATTGATTAAAAATTGAAAGAATCGTATGTATTCTAATTAAATATATTATACCAGTGTCACTCAGTTTAGTTTATTTATAAGATAAACAAACACTTTAAAACTATATATGACAAAGAGCTTCATCTAATTCAGATTACACCATCCAAGATCAAATAATAATTAAGATATCTGCCCACTAGAGGAAAACAAACAAATGCCTTAAGATAAATAGTAGCAGTACTTTTGAAATCTGCTTCCATTTTCATACTCAAAACATATGGTTATCTATAGTAATTCTGCTGCAGACTTTTGTGCTTGTAAATAAAGTAAATGTGCAAATTAATAAAATTCTATCGTGCTTCATCATGAATAATGAATAGTTACAAACGCTTCAATGAAAAAAATAGATTTGCTGCATTTTAAGCATTTCAACAGAAACAGAAGTGGGAATCCATTAATATTTAGTCTATATTTTTTTCTTTGTGTTTGATCTGTTATAGAAAACAAACTGTAACGTTGTTAAATAAAACGAATGCAATTGAGTGTATGCAGGTATGGACATTCTCCTACCGTTACATCTCATCTGTCATTCACATGAGGATAAAATAATGTCTCCTGCTTTAAAAGAAAATTTCCAAAGTGCTGAAACAATTTTACACAATTCATGGTGAATGTAAAAATAACCTACAATAGGGTCTTATGCCAAATTAGGCAGCACTTTAGAGAGGCAGGGAATAAAGGCTCAAAGTGAGAGGGAGCTGGGAAGGGAGCATTCTCCTCCTTGTCAGAATAATTGGTTCATTAAATGGAAGGAGAGAAGGGGAAGAGATAAAATGGGAGGAGAGTTCCCACTATTAAATATGTATTGCACAAGGTCTCTCTCAACTTGCTTTGCAGCATCACAGTTAATGTACACAGACCCTAATAAGCAACAAAGTGAATAGGGAGCTGGACTCCCAATTGTTCAGTTCTGTTTTTTCCAATGATAAAGAGGAGGGTGCACTGGTTTCCCTAATCCCAGGGATCAGGTCCCGAAGCTAAGCAAAAGGAAGAAAGGACTGATTAAAGCCACAGCAGTCAAGACCTTTGTGCAGTTGTGATATGTGGGTGTATATAGACACATGCCCAAATAAAGAGCATACATGTGGTCAGTGGAGTGCTGCGAGCAAGCCTCTGGGTTGAATAGTGCCATTATAAACATAAGTCATTATTAGTAACCAGCATAAATAGGTTGGCCTGTCATGGGGTTAAGATCTGTGATCTGCTGGGACTTGCTACTCTTCAGAGCAAGGGGATGCAGCAGCTGTGTGACAGCAAAATCTGTCTTGAGAATACATCCAAGGGCCCATGGAAAAGTGGTTTCTCATAGACATGGTCTTTAATTAAAGTGGTTGTTGTAGAAAGAAGGTCATCAATCAGAGGTGACCCTTGGATCGAGTTTTGATCTCCAACTAACTGTTCAGTTTTATTCAAGGGACAAAGAGTCAGGAGGGGACCAGAGGGAATAATATCAAGGCAGGAGACACATTTACTTCTGATGTGCAAAACCATAAAAGGTTCAAAGTTTGGGTTTTGGTTCAAATAAAATCCTAAGGGTTCAGATGGTTTTCTAAACCCTCTGAACCTCATGAATGTAGAGAACCAGCTGAAAGAAATCTCTCAAGAGCACAACGGTCCTTGGCATGTTTTGCCACTTCACTCAAAAATCTGGCCAGAAAATTACAATCAGCAATTTAGGCAAGTCCAGCCAGTTGACAAAGAAAAGTGTGCCTTTAGGGCCCGGTGAGGCTGCTTTCCCAGATCGTAGCTACTATTTGCCTAAGGAAAATGAGAGGAGAAATGAAGGCATGAATGTGGCACGTAGCATTTAAAATAGATCTGATTGGGCAGTGAGAGACTAGAAGGACTCACAGAGTCACAGTTGATTGAGATTAAAAACAAAGCAAAAAACCTCAGAGAGGCCAGGCGCGGTGGCTCACCTGTAATCCCAGCACTTTGGGAGGCCGAGGCAGGCGGATCACGAGGTCAAGAGATCAAGACCATTCTGGCCAACATGGTGAAATCCCATCTCTACTAAAAGTACAAAAATTAACTGGGCGTGGTGGCACGTGCCTGTAGTCCCAGCTACTAGGGAGGCTGAGACAGGAGAATCGCTTGAACCTGGGAGGCGGAGGTTGAAGTGATCCCAGATCACGCCATTGCACTCCAGCATGGGGGACAGAATGAGACTCTGTCTCAAAACAAACAAACAAACAAATAAACAAAAAAACTCAGAGCATCCAAGATTTCACGTAGTGATTCATCCCCCAAAACATGCTTTGTCTCCCTTGTTTTCTGGCTTTTCCACTTTTAGGATAAAAGCTTAGAAAGAGTAATGCTGACAAAAAATTAGCCAGTGAGGAGTCAATCCAAATCTTCCTAGCAGCCTACTTCTTTTTCATCCCTTCATTTCCACATTTCTGTTCCTTCTCCTGTAAAGTATAGAGCTGACCATGGACAAATCTAAATAGCCAGAGTTTCTTCTCTTCTTAGCATCCCCCCATTGTGAGGCCTCATAGGTTGCTCTTCTGGCCGCCTGGTTCCCTGTTTCTCTGATGAGATTACCCAGGGCTCCTCAACCAGAGATTTCTCTTACCCTCCATATTCTGGGTTTTTTCCTTATTTACGTGTAATAAGCTTGTAGTTGTAGTTGAATTTAGCATTAGAGTTGAAATGGATATGACCAGGCAATTCATAGGTGAAATTTTAGAGTATAGCCTCACGTGTTTTTTCAGGTAAAGGCCCTTTCATGAGAATAATTTATCAGTAAACTGAAAAAATAATATGTCAAACTGATGAGGAGGAATCCTTGAGGGAGAGGGTACTGAAATTCCATTATGTGTAAGACTGGAGTGGACACTGTCTCTCATCCTCCACCTGGACCCTCCCACCCATCCCCCCGTAGTCATCCAACTATGACTCTGTGAGTCCTGCTGGGACTAAGCACTTGGCAGAGGTCTCACAGCTACATCTCTCACTGGATCAAGCCCTTAACCTCAGAGATCCATCTCACTGGAGTCCTCTCCCCGCGGGCAGCTGTGGCCAAAGATTGACAGACCCGGGAATGCAAATCCCTGCACACCTCCCCTTCCCACTTGCCTCAATTTGTGACAACTCTGGAGAGCCACTCTAGTTTCTGACATCCACCTTCTCCCCCCTCCCCTCCCCCTTTCCACTGCCTGGCACACACACACACCCTTTCCTTTTGGATTCACTCATAAGTACATTTTCAGGCTCTTCTCTCTCTACCTTCTCCTGACCTCCTTACTTGCTTGTAGAGTGTCTCCTGAAGTCACTCTCCAAGGAAACCTTCTGCTCTGTTTCCAAAAAAGCTCAATGCAAAACAGTGCTTCTCCTTGCATTCTTAAGGAGCTCAGTCAGCTTCTCATATATACTACTGTTTAGCAGAATATTGCTGCAGATAGCAGAGGAGCTAACACCTTTCAGTGGGAAACGGCGAGGTGCTGTGGGGAGAGCTGAAACCAAGATTGCTTGGGGAAGAGTGAATAGAGGTCAGCGGGGGGCCTTGGCAATTATGGGTGCATAATAATGGGTCTTAGCATACCAGAGGAAAATCCTCGCCTCTGTCAGACAAGCTATCATTCCATTTTCACCTCCAACCTGCAAATTTCAAAATCGATCCTTACTTTTTATATGTGCCCTGGATGTTGCAGGTACAAAAACATTTCAGAACAAATGTGATCTGATCATTTGCCTATATATAGAGATCTTAATTATCACATTTATCCATTTTATTTCTTTTGAAAGGTTTTTAGAGGTTGTATATCAATGACATCCCTTCCGAAGGATTTGCATTTGAAAGGCTGTTGTTCAAATTTAATTCACATTTGACACAATGTTTTCTCTTGCAGAGCGTTACAGAATATCTGAAAATCAGTTTTTAGCAGTCTCTATTCTACATCCCTCTGATCATCTCTCTTTTTGTTAACAGTATAATCTAAGTGAATTTCATGTGTGTTGTGGAAGTGAAAAAAATCAGAAAATGTTCATATCCTTTATTCAGTCCCATTTTGATTTTTAAACTCCATTTCTGTATTGTCTCTCCCATGGGGAGTACTGCCAAAAGGAGCCTGCGGGACAGTGTCTCTGGGCTTCCTGCGGCTTCCAGGGTCTAGACTAAGAATCGACCCGAAGGGAGCACAGTGTGTTGTTGATAGAGAGTCACGATTAATATCTACCTCTGACTCTTCACTCTTCTGTGAGAGCAAGGCTGTATGAAATCACTCCACTTGCCCGGATGGTTTGTTTTGCACGTCAAGCTCCAACAGCTCTCAGTGAAAAACCAAGGTTACATCCTCAAACCCAGGCTGAAGAGAGGGCTCTCTTTACGGGTAGCAGAATGTTCAGATTTGCTCCTGGCTAATCCTGTTATCTTAGGGGGGAAAGAAATGAGGGTATTGATGAAGAGTCCCCTTTCTTTAAGAGGACTGTCCAGTAAGAGATGAGAGACAGCTGGAATTAGCAGCTATTGGTTTTGTATGTTTTCGCATGTTGTTTTCCTATTGGAACACATTTTGTTCCCATAGTTAGATGTTTTTTATTTATTTATTTATTTTACCCTTGGAAGAGAAATACCAAAATCCAGATGCAAATGCAGGGTACAAAGTAAACTGCAGAATGGTATGCTATCTCCGTATCATTGCTCATTTTATAGGTTTTGTCAGTTTCTGAAAACCGGTGGAAGATAATTGGCCTGAGATGTAAAGCCACACTCGGCTGTTCCAAGGAACAAAGAAAGACAGCTTTAGCCCACAAGGCCATATTTTGTGAAACATACTCTTCCTTTTTAATAATGAGCCGATACACAGTGCTTCTTCTCAGCACTGAAAAATCTGTAGTGTTCCCCCTGCAATGTTGTACAAGGTATTTAAACTGGTGCCATTTGTAATGCTGTGGTCGGTCTCATTGAACAAGGAGAGCCTACACTTGTTATCTTAACGAAAGGCGGAATGACTGTAGCACTCCGGCGTGGCTGTGTGAGAGCTGCAATATCCTTCCAACATATTTAACCTTAGGACGATAGCATCAGAAACAGCGATAGCAAATAATCAGGACCCAGAAGCTGTCATCCCAGCAACTATCATGATCTTCTGGGTGTATTCAATGTTTCCTGTTTAGAAGTGGGCAAATATTTGTCAAGAAATATAAATATGAAAATCTAACTGAGGAATTCAGGTCATGCCTAGAAGACAGAACAAGTAGCCAATACTTCCCATGGGAATCATAAATATATTGTCATAAAGAAAGTACATCCCCCATTCAAACGTAACCACCCTGCTACACTATAGGCACCACGGCATTGGCAGAGGTGACCATGGTAACACCTCTGTCTTTCATTCTTACTTCCTTATTTGAATTCAATCACCATTTTAATTTTTCTTTAATATCCCACTCCAACTACATGATATTTTTTCCCATAATTTACTTGGCTGGCTTCTTTCCAGTCTACTCTGGATACAGCAGTCAAAGCTATCTTCTTAAAAGTAAATTTGATTACATTACCCTGTTAGGAATCTTCAATAGTGACCAGCCGCAGTGGCTCTCAGCACTTTGGGAGGCTGAGGTGGCTGGATCACAAGGTCAGGAGTTCAAGACCAGCCTGGCCAAGATGGTGAAACCTCATCTCTACTAAAAATACAAAAATTAGCCAGGCATGGTGGCACGCACCTGTAGTCCCAGCTGTTCGGGGGGCTGAGGCAGGAGAATCACTTGAACCCAGGAGGCAGAGGTTGCAAAGAGCCCAGATCGTGCCACTGCACTCCAGCCTGGGTGACACAGTGAGACTTTGTCTCAAAAAAATAAAAAATAAAAACCTCCAATGGCAGAATAAAATCAAAACTCTTCACCATAGCCCAAGACTTGGCATGCCGTGTGCTCGCCTCTCCATTACTGATCTCTCACACTTCATTTCCTTTGCTCATTCATCCAAGAACACAGGCTTTCTTCTCCTAGGAGACACCAAGATCCTCCTGCTCCTGGTTCTTAATGCAAGTAAACTTCTCCCTACTCTTCCCTCAAACAAATTATTTACTGGGTTTCTTCTCACCCCTCTGGTCTTAGCTTAAATGTTACCACCCACGTGAAGTCCTACTTAACAAACTTGCCCACAGTAAATGTCTCTCACTCCCTGTTTTAAATGTAAGCTTTGAGATTGTCTCTTCCACGGCAGATACAATCATTCAAATTATTTTATACATTTGTTTTTCTACCTCCTCTAAGCTATGAACTTCCTGAAGTCAAAGAGGAGGACTTTCCTCCCTTAGTCCCTTTCTCCCCCTTATTTCCAGAGTCTACAACAGTACCTGGCACATATCAAGTGTTTAGTAAACACTTATGGAAGAAATGAGTTTTCATGTGGCCTACTGTATTTAAATAGTACTTTGTTTTTGTTTTTTTTTTTTTTCCTTGTTTGGCCCCCTACAGGGTGGAACTTGCTGAGCATCACATCCTATCCTCATGCTCAACGTTTTTGTGGGCTTATGAAACCCCTACCCTTCCCTTTTTGCTACCTTGTGTATTTCAATAGGGAAGAGCAAAGCCAAAGTAATGTCACTGAGCACACGAGAAGGCACCACAGGTGGGAGGAGAGATAACATATGATAGAGAGCACCCGCAGGATTCCGTGTCTTCTCAAAAGGCTCCTGGCCACGTGAGACCAGACACAGCTAAGCAGATGGTGGGAGTCATTTGCTTTTGCAATTCACTTGTTTATGTTTTGCCTGCCTTCCTGTCAATTTCAGCTCTTGAGTCCTTATAGGCAGGGTCTTGTCCATGGTTATTATTGAGGTGTCACCTAATGAAGGTTTGGTCTTTTAGAAATATTGACTGTTTTGTGGTAAATTTTATTTGGCAGTACAGGGACCGTCAAGAATCACAGATGATAAACTTGACTTGAATCAATGATGTTTTAATTAGATGACCTTGAGTACAACTGGCCAGTTTCCTATGTACATTTTCTCAAACAGCTTTTACAGTAATAAATACTCTAGCGATATCAGGTGGACTCACCATCTGAATGTGAAAAACTAGGCCATATTTTAGTAGTTGAATAGACCTAAAGCATGGCACAGAAGTTTTTGTTGTTGTTGTTTTGTTTTGTTTTTACATATAAAGTCCATTTATTCAATTAACATTTATTATAGTGGACACTATTTGTTGTAGTTCAGAGCACAAGGAGAAATAGTCCTTGCCTTTTTGCTTTATCCTATTTAAACTAGAAAGATAGACAAAAGAAAAAAATGCATATACACAGCTACTTAGTACTATACAGCACAATCAAATTTACTTATTAAAAGGTTTGTCTGATACCACCCTGGCATAATGAGTGGTTTTATTAAGATTGCAATGTTTATTGGATTAGGGCTTAAGCTGATGACAAAAGTATGTTGTACTTGGTTTTTAGCCAACAGAGAAGCTTTGAATTGGAAAATCTTAGGAGGCCAACGAATCTGACAAGAAACCATTGGTAAAGCATTTACGACCTTGACGTTGTTTTTGAATTGTTTTTTGCTTAGTTTTTCTGTGATAAATCTGGGAGAGTATATTTAAATTGTAATTTTTAATATAATGAAACTAAACATTTTTTAAATAAACAGAAAGTGTGTAAGAAAATGTCATGATTTGGCTGAGTGCGGTGGCTCACGCTTGTCATCCTAGCACTTTGGGAGGCCGAGGCGGGCGGATCACGAGGTCAGGAGATCGAGACCATCCTGGCTAACACAGTGAAACCCCGTCTCTACTAAAAATACAAAAAATTAGCCGGGCGTGCTGGCGGGTGCCTGTAGTCCCAGCTACTTGGGAGGCTGAGGCAGGAGAATGACGTGAACCCGGGAGGCAGAGCTTTCAGTGAGCAGAGATGGCGCCACTGCACTCCAGCCTGGGCGACAGAGCGAGACTCCGTCTCATAAAAAAAAAAAAGTCTTGATTTATAAATGAATTTGTAACATGGTGACCATCGCCAGAATGCATATTAGATTACATTGGTCTATTATGATCATTATCATAGGAGTAAGGTATGTGGATTTGGCAATGTATTTTTATCAATATTTGCATATTATGTTAAGTATCCACATTGTGTGAGTCTATGTTTAGAAGCCTATATTTGTCAAGAACTGAGAAGGTTCTGAGATTTTACCCTACTTTCAAACTAACAAGGTAACTTGCCACAGTTTCATAGATACTGGTAGAGACATAAGACTTCTGGGTCAAGACACATGATTTTATTCCTCACCACATTGCAGGCAGCATAACTTCATGTCTGCATTACTTCTTAATCCCCAAGTCCCACAGGGGTGATAAAGTGATGGGCCCAGGATCCAGTGGGTCTGTGTCGTTCTGAGAAATATTGACCTTAGGAAACCCCCGATCTGTTAAAGTTATTGCTAGCAAAGTCACCCAGTCTTTGTCCCAGAGGCAGATACTATCTTTCTTATATTGTTCAGGAAAAAAAAAATATCTGCCCTTTGTCCCAGAGGGAGAAATTATTATCCAAAGTCTGGCCCAGCGCATTGGCTCATGCCTGTAATCATAGCACTTTGGGAGGCTGAGGCAGGCAGATCACTTGAGGTCAGGAGCTTGAAACCAGTCTGGCTAATGTGGTGAAACCCAGTCTCTACTAAAAATACAAAAAAAAAAAAAAAAAAAAAAAAAAAAAAAACCCGGCGTGGTGGCAGCTGCCTGTAATCCCAGCTACTTGGGAGGCTAAGGCAGGAGAATTGCTTGAACCTGAGAAGTGGAGGTTGCAGTGACCTGAGATCATGTCACGTCACTCCAGCCTGGGCCACAGAGCAAGATTTGGTCTCAAAAAAATAAAAATTAAAATTTAAAAAAAGTTATTCTGCTGTATAAACATTCTTGAAAAGATGTTTATACAGACAGGTCAAAACCTGTCACAAGGCATATACAAATGCCACAAAGAATTGCCTTGCAACAATATCAACCACTACTAAGTTGTGTTTAACAGATTCTCAGTTTTGACTTAAAGTATTTAAACAATGACTAAAAGGCATAAAGAGGACAGTTTATATTTACAATTTGAATCAAAATTTTTACATGAAAAAATAATAGTATTTAAACTTCAAGTTTGAGAGATCACATTCTGACATTTTTTTTAAAAATGTAAACTCAGCTTTTGTATACAATAAGTGATCATCTTTCTCACACAGAGACTAAAACTGTGATCAGAATGTTTATTCTAGAAATTCTGAAATGAATATTTAATTTCTGAGAAAAATAAAAATTGCTTCTTTTAGAAAATGTTAAAATTTCAGAATCTTAAAACTCAAATCTCTTCTAGAAATTCTGTTATGTCAGAGATTTTGTCATGTTTATTAGAGTGATTTAACTCAAACATTCTCCATGAACAGCAGAGTTATTATTAACTCCAGCATATAGATTCTGCCCTGAAGAAGATTCAGAAACACAAGCCCCCATGTTGCAACGGCCTATGGTTTGTTGGAATGTTCTGCTTAACGCGATGATTAGAGAGAAAATAGAGATTTCCAACAAACACTAGTAACAGAAAATTACCCATCATGGTATTTTCAGGTTTAATTCATTCCTCATACTTCTATCAAATACTTACTCCTACAATGCCACTTCCAGGGAGTTGAGAAGTGAGTCATATATGATAGTAGCCATGCACTCCAGGAATTAATAGTATGGGAAAAGATGTAAAAGAAAACTGATTCAGCCATGATGCGCTATCCATTTCCTAAATTGTCAGAAATCCTTATGAAACCAAAGCATATTTGGTATTAATTAAGAGGAAGAAAAAGAAGATGCCTTCTACACATAGCTAGAATTTCTTCACCCTCAGAAACACTAATTAAATTCCTTAATGGAAAAAATGGCTTGATGCAAATGTATAGTACACCAAATTTAACTTTTTCAAGCTTTTCTTTGTGACCTTGGGCAAGTTACTTAACCTCTGTTTGCCTCATTTTATTCATCTTAAGAATGGAGATAATGATATTATCCACCCAAGAGTGTTGTTGCAAAATATTAAGAAAGATAAAAGGAACTTGCAATAGCACCAAGCACAAAATTAGCATTTAGGAAATACTAGATTTCATGACTGTGGTTGTTGATTTAAAAGTTTAGTTTTTGAAAGTGTTGTACCTGATGACATTAGTGCAATTTGACCATTGAAGATAATTTACGTTATGTATATAGCAAACAAATAACTCTAGTGAAGTAGTTTCAACTTTATTTTTTAAATCAACTTTATTAAAATGTAGTTCATATACCATAAATTCACCCATATGTTGAATGAATTTTGATGTCAAGATTGTATAAAAACAATTTGATGGTTTTTATAGTATTCAAGTTGTATAACCATAACTATAATACAATCAATTTTAGATTATTACATCACCTTTAAAAGAAACTCTGTATCTACTGTCAGTTACTCCCCATTTTCCCCAGTCCTCCTCCACCCTGCTCTAAGCAACCACCAATCTACTTTATATCTCTATAGGTTTGCCTAGTGTGAACATTTTATGTAAATGAAATAATATAATATGTGGTCTTTTGTCACTGGCTATTTTCACTTAGCTAATATTTTCAAGATTCATCCCCGTGGTAGCATCGATACTATAATCCTTTTTTGCCAAACAATATTCTATTGTGAAAATACACCTGATATGGTTTGTCTCCCACTCGAATCTCATCACAAACTATAATTCCCACATGTTGAGGAAGGGACCAGGTGGGGGGTGACTGGATCATAGGGGCAGTTTCCCCCATACTCTTCTCATGAAAGTGACAGAGTTCTCATGAGATCTGATGGTATAAAAGTGGCAGTTTCCCCCACTCAGTCTCTCTCTCCTGCTGCCGGGTGAGATGTGCCTTGCTTCCCCTTCACTTTCTGCCATGATTCCTGAGGCCTCCCCAGCCATGTGGAACTGTGTGGAAAGAGGTGGAAACATCTTTCCTTTATACATTACCCAGACTCAGACTCAGGTATTTTTGTTTTTTCCCTGAGACAGAGTCTCCCTGGTTGCCCGGGCTGGAGTGCAGTGGCACAAACTCGGCTCACTGCAACCTTCGCCTCCTGGGTTCAAGCAATTCTCCTGCCTCAGCTTCCCGAGTAGCTGGGATTACAGGCATGCACCATGACGCCTGGCTAATTTTTGTATTTTTAGTGGAGACAGAGTTTCACCATGTTGGCCAGGCTGCTCTCGAACTCCTGACCTCAAGTGATCCACCTGCCTCAGCCACCCAAAATGCTGGGATTACAGGTGTGAGCCACTGCGCCCAGCCTCAGGTATTCTTTATAGCGGTGTGAAAATGGACTAATACAGAGAATTGGTACCAGCTGAATTGGGTACTGCTATAAAGATACCTGAAAATGTGGAAGCAACTTTGGAACTAGGTAACAGGCAGAGGTTGAAACAGTCTGAATGGCTCAGAAGAAGACAGGAAGATGTGGAAAAGTTTGAAACTTTCTAGATACGCATTGAGTGATTTTGACCAAAATGCTGAGAATGATAGAGATGGTGAAATCCAGGCTGAGGTGGTCTCAGATGGAGATGAGGAACTTATTGGGAACTGGAGTAAAGGTCATTCTTGCTATGCTTTAGCTGAGAGATTGGCAGCATTTTGCCCCTGCCCTGGAGATCTCTGGAACTTTAAACTTGAGGAAGATGGTTTAGGGTATCTGGCAGAAGAAATTTCTAAGCAAGCAGCAAAGCATTCTAGATGTGACCTGGGTTTTCCTAAAAGTGCAGTTACAAGCATTCACAAAGGGATGACTTGAAATGGGAACTTACATTTAAAAGAGAAGCAGAGCATAACAATTTAGAAAATTGGCTGTAATCCTAGCACTTTATTTGGGAGGCCCAGGCAGGCAGATCACTGGAAGTCAGGAATTGGAGACCAGCCTGGCTAGCATGGGGAAACCCATCTCTACTAAAAATACAAAAACTTTTAGTTGGACTTGGTGGTGCTCACCTGTATTCCCAGCTACTTAGGAGACTGAGGCACAAGAATCGCTTGAACTCGGAAGGCAGAGGTTGCAGTGAGCTGAGATCATGCCACTGCACTCCAGCCTGGGTCATAGAGTGAGACTCTGTCTCAAAAAGAAATTTGGAAAATTTGCAGCCTGACCATGAAGTAGAAGAGAACAACCCGATTTCTGGGGAGAAATTCAAGCTGGCTGCAGAAATTTGCATAAGTAATGAGAAGCCAAATGTTAGTAGCCCAACACAATGGGAAAACTTCTCCAGGGCATGTCAGAGATCTTTAAGGTAGCCCCTCCCATCACAGGTCTAGAGGCCTAGAAGGTGCCTGCTTCACGTTCTGCCATGATTGTAAGTTTCCTGAGGCCTCCCCAGCCATGCTGAACTATGAATCAATTAAACCTCTTTTCTTTATAAATTACCCAGTCTCGGGTATTTCTTTATAGCAGTGTGAAAATGGACTAACACAACACCACATTCTGTTTATTCATTCATCAGTTCACAGATATTGGCCTGTTTTCACCTTTTATCTATGATACATAAGGCTACTATGCACATCTGTGTACAAGGTTTTATGTGGACATATATTTTCAGTCCTCTTGGGTATACAATCCTAGGAGTAGAATTACTGGGTCATATTGTTTATTACCATATGTTTAACTTTTTGAAGAGCTAATAGACTGTTTTCAAAAGTGTACTTTCTGACCAGCAATCTATGAAGATATCAATTTCTCCACATCTTCACCAACACTTCATTCTATCTTTTTGATTATGGCCATCCTAGTTAGTTGAACAACTTTGTATGAGATTATTGGTCATTTTTATTTGTTCTTTTGGATAAATGTCTACTCAAACTCCTTGTACATTTTTAAATTGAGTTGTCTGTCTTTGTACTATTAAGGTATAAGAGTTCTTTATATATTCTATAATGAAGTCTCTTATCAGACATATGATTTTAAAATATTTTCTCCCATTCTGTAGGTGGTTTTCAATTTTTTAAAATCATATCCTTTGAAGCACAGATTTTAATTTTAATGACATACAATTTCTCTACTTTTTCTTTTGTTACTTTTGTTTTGGTGACATATTTAAGAAAGCTTTTCCTAGCCCAAGATAATGCAACTTTATTCCTATATTTTCTTCTAACAGAGTTTTAGGACTTACATTCAGATCTTTGGTCTATTTTGAATTAACTAGTTGCTTATGACATGAGGAATTAGGTTTTTTTTGTTTTTTTGTTTTTTTTTTTTTTTTGAGACGGAGTCTCGCTCTGTCACCAGGCTGGAGTGCAGTGGCCCAATCTCGGCTCACTGCAATCTCCACCTCCCAGGTGCAAGTGATTCCCCTGCCTCAGCCTCCCAAGTAGCTGGGATTACAGGCACGTGCCATCACGCCCAGCTAGTTTTTGTATTTTTAGTAGAGACGGGTTTCACCATGTTGGCCAGGATGGTCTCCATCTCTTGACTTTGTGATATGCCCGCTTCGGCCTCCCAAAGTGCTGGAATTACAGGCATGAGCCACCGTGCCCGGCCCTGGAAAGAGTCTATATTAATGAATTTTTGCATGGGGATATCCAGTTGTCACAAGACCATTTGTTGAAAACACTATCCCTATTGGATTTTCTTGGTGAAATGCAATTGTCTGCAAATGTAACAGTTTGTTTCTGAACTCTCAATTCTATTCCATTGATCTGTATGTCTGTCCTTATTCCATCATCACTTTGTCCTGATTTCTGTAGCTTTGTAATAACTTTCAAAGTTGGGAAATGTGAATCTTCCAATTTTCTTATTTTTCAATATTGTTTTGGCTCTTCTGGATTCCTTATGTGTCCATAAGAATCTTAAGATCATCCTTACAATTTCTGGAAAAGATGCCAGCCAGCTGGGATTTTGACACATGGATTGTGCTGAATCTGTAGATCAGTTTGGGGAATATAACCATCTTAACAATATTATGTTTTCCCATCCACAAACATGGAATTTCTTTGAATTTATTTATATCTCTTTGTAATTTCTTCCCATACTGTTTTGTACTTTTTTTTGTTACATTTAGTTGTAGTTATTTTATTATTTTTGATGCTATTATAAATTGAATTATTGTGTTAAAGTCGTGGTGAAAATTTTCATTGCTAGTGTATAAAAATAAAATAGATTTTTATATTTTCATTATGTATACTGTCAAACTTATTTATTACTTCTAATAATTTTTAAAGGATTTCCTAGAATTTTCTATATTCAAGATCATAGCATTTGTAAACATAGATAATTTTAATTCTTCAATTCCAGTCTAGATATCATTTATTTCTCTCTTTTTGCCTAATTGCCCTGTCTAGAACTAACAGTGCATAGAAGTGATACAAGTGAATGTCCTTGTCTTTTTCTTAACCTTAGGGCAAAACATTAAGTCTTTCACTATTAAGTAGGATGTTAGCTAAGGGTTTTTAAATAAATGCTTTTTATGAGATTGAGGAATTTCTATTCTATTTTTAGTTGTTGTTTTTATCATGAAAGCATGTTGGATTTCGCCAAATGCTTTTTCTGCACCTATTGAGACTATCTCGTAGGTTTTGTGAGTTACTCTATTGATATGACATATGACAATAACTGATTTTTAAAAGTCAGACGACACTTGAGTTTGTGGAATGAATTCTACTTGGTCATCTTGTGTAATTATTTTTATATGTTAGATTTTGTTTGGTTGTTAGTGGAGGAGTTTACAAACTATATTCATAAGCAACATTTATCTGTAGTTTTATTTTTCTTGTGATTTTCTTTTTCAAGTTTTGACGTGAAAATTAACACTGACTTCATAGAACAAGACAGGGAGTGTTATTTTTCTATTTTTTGGAAGAGTTTGTAATAATTGGTTTTAATTCTTCTTAAATGTTTGGTACAACTTACCAGTAAAGCTGTCTGGATTTTGGCCCTTTTGTTTTTTGTGGGAATTTTTTAGTTACTAATTTGATCTCTTTGTTTTTATAGATTTATTCAGATTTTCTATTCCTGTTTCAGTTCAGTTTCAGTAGTTTTTCTCTTTCTAAGAAAGTGTCAGTTTTTCTAAGTTATCTAATTAGTTGGTATAGAGCTATTCCCTATGATCCTTTTTATTTCTGGAAGCCCAGCAGTGATGACCAACCCCCTACCCCTATTCTATTCTTCATTTTCTTAATTTGGGTCTTTTCTCTCTATTACTTTTCTTCTTGTTGTTCAGTGTAGTTAAAAGTTTTTTCAATTTTATTGACCTTTTCGAAGAACCTACTTTCAGTTTTGTTGATTTTTGTTTGTTTTTCTATTTCCTAGTTCATTAATCTCACTCTAATTTTCATTATTTCCTTTGTCTATTTGCTCTAGATTAACAATGTTCTTCTTTTTCCAGTGTCATAAAGGTAGAAAGTACATTGTATCCTTGAGGTTGCTCTTTTTAAAAAAAATATAGATGTTTATGGCCATATATTCCTCTGTAAACACTGCTTTACCTGCATCCCATGAGTTTCTGTATGTTGTGTCTTCATTTGCATTCATGTTGAAGGATTTTCTAATTTTCTTTGTTATTTCTTCTTTCACCCATTGCTTATGTTGGGGTGTGTTCTTTACTTTCAACACACATGTAACTTGACTCCTGTTATTGACTTCAAATTTTGTTCCATGTGGTTGAAAACATATTGTGCATAATTTAAATCATTTTAAATGTATGGAGGACTTGTTTTATAATGTAGCAGACGGTCTATCCCAGAGTTTTCCACGTGGACTTGAGAGAATACGCTGTTGCAGTTGCGTAGAATGTTCCATAGGTGTCTTTTAGGTCCAGTTGGCTTATCGTGTTCCTCAAGTTTTATATTATCTTGTTGATTTCCTGCCAAGCAGTTCTCACCACAGTTGAAACTGAAGTATTAAAGTACCCGACTATCATTACTGAATTCCCTATTTTGGGAATTCCCTTTAATTCTTTCACTTTTTGCTTCATGTAATCTGGGGCTCTGTTTGCATCTGTATTTAGGCGAGTATAAGTTTATAATTATATCATGCAATAAATTGAGACATTTATCATTATAAAATTTCTCAAGCTCTTGTAACATTTTAAATTTTAAAGTTTATTTTGACTGATAGTACACTAGCCACTGTAGCATTCATGTTATAACTATTTGCATAATATATTTTTTTCGTTATTTTCCTGTCAACCAATTTTTTTCAATCTATTTTTATCTGTGATGTAAAGTATTTTTCTTGAGGACAGGACAGCATCTACTTAGCTACATCTTAACTTATGAGAATGCAGGTTAGATTTATACAAAGCTAATTCTAGTGAGATATAGAAATGTTACTCCTATATAACTCTATTTCTTCTTCATTTTTTGCTATTATTATATACATATTGCATCTATATATTGTTACCACAGCAATAGTACATTGTTATAACTATATATGTCTCATAGATTCTGAAAGAATAAAAGAGAATAATTATATATTTACACAATTTGTTATGTTCACTTGGTCATTTACAATATCTACTTTCCGCAATTTATTTTGGTGGATTAAAGTTCTCATCTGGTGTCACTTCCTTGCTTCAATACAACTTTGCTCCTGCTTGTCTTCTGCTACTGTCAAAAGTATCACCTATCTGTATGTTAAAATCTAACAATACAATTATACACATAATTTTTATATAATTGCTTTATAAATCAGTTGAGAAAATCAGGGAGAACAAACATGAACTTAAACTATCATTTTGTAAGTACATAATTACTTTTACAAGCATGCTTCATTTCTTCATGTGGATTTGAATTACTGCCTGGGTTCACTTGCTTTCAGTCTAAAGAAATTATTTTAGTATTTTTTGTAAGTCAGGCCTGCTATCAACAAATTCTCCTACTTCTCATTCGTCTAAGAGGGTCTTTATTATTTCCCTTTCATTTTTGAAAGATACTTCTCCTGCCGTACTTTTAACACTATTGTTTGACAGTGTTTCTCTTTCAGCACTGTGAATGTGTCATCCAACTACCTTTGGACTTCATTGTCTCTGATGAGAAGTCCACTGTTAATCTTATTAAAATTTTCTTGAATATGAATCGCTTTTCTCTTGCAGATTTAATATCTTCTCTTTGTCTCTGGCTTATAACCTTTTTACTCTGATGTGTCTGTGTGTAGATCTTTTTGAACTTACCCTATTTCAAAATTTTGGGGCTTTGTGGATATGTGGATAATTGTTTTTTAAATCAAATTTGTCAAGTTTTTTATATATATATATATTTTAAGTTCTGAGATACATGTGCAGAGCATGCAGGTTTGTTACATAGACATACATGTGCCATGGTGGTTTGCTGCACCCATCAAGCCATTAGCTACATTAGCTATTTGTCCTAATGCTCTCCCTCCCCTCATCCCCCACCCCCGCCGACAGGCCTGTGTGTGTGATGTTTCCCTCCCTGTGTCATGTGTTCTCATTGTTCAACTCCCACTTATGAGTGAGAACATGAGGTGTTTGGTTTTCTGCTCCTGTGTTGGCTTGCTGAGAATGATGGTTTCCAGCTTCATCCATGTCCCTGCAAAGGACATGACTCATCCTTTTTTATGGCTGCATAGTATTCCGTGGTGTATATGTGCCACATTTTCTTTATCCAGTCTATCATTGATGGGCATTTGAGTTGGTTCCAAGTCTTTGCTATTGTGAACTGTGCTGTAATAAACATATGTGTGCATGTGTCTTTATAGTAAAATGATTTATAATCCTTTGGGGGTACATACCCAGTAGTAGGATTGCTGAGTCAAATGGTATTTCTGGTTCTAGATCCTTAAGGAATCACCACACTGTCTTCCACAATGGTTGAACTAATTTACACTCCCACCAACAGTGTAAAAGTGTTCCTATTTCTTCACATCCTCTCCAGCATCTGTTGTTTCCTGATTTTTTAATGATCGCCTTTCTAACTGCCATGAGATGATATCTCATTGTGGTTTTGATTTGCATTTCTCTAATGACCAATGTAAGCCTTTTTTCATCTGTTTTTTGGCCATATAAATGTCTTCTTTTGAGAAGTGTCTGTTCATACCTTTCTCCCACTTTTTGATAGGGTTGTTTTTTTCTTGTAAATTTGTTTGAGTCCCTTGTAGATTCTGGATATTAGCCCTTTGTCAGAAGGATAAATTGCAAAAATTTTCTCCCATTCTGTAGGTTGCCTGTTCACTCTGATAATAGTTTCTTTTACTTTTCAGAAGCTCTTTAGTTTGATTAGATACCATTTGTCTATTTTGGTTTTTGTTGCCATTGTTTTTGGTGTTTCAGTCATGAAGTCTTTGCCAATGCCTATGTCTTGAATTGTATTGCCTACGTTTTCTTCTAGGGTTTCAATGGTTTTAGGTCTTACGTTTAAGTCTTTAAACCATTTTGAGTTCATTTTTGTATATGGTGTAAGGAAGGGGTCCAGTTTCAGTTTTATGCATATGGTTACCCAGTTTTCCCAACACTCTTTATTAAATAGGGAATCCTTCCCCTATTGCTTTTGTCAGGTTTGTAAAAGATCAGATGGTTGTAGATGTGTGGTGTTATTTCTGAGGCCTCTGTTCTGTTCCATTGGTCTATGTATCTGTTTTAGCACAAGTACCATACTTTTTTGGTAATTGTAGCCTTTTAGTATAGTTTGAAGTCCGGTAGCTTTGATGCCTCCAACTTTGTTCTTTTGGCTTAGGATTGTCTTGGGAATGTGGGTTCTTTTTTGGTTCCATATGAAATTTAAAGTAGTTTTTTCTAATTCTATGAAGAAAGTCAAAGGTAACTTGATGGGGATAACATTGAATATATAAATTACTCAGGGCAGTATGGCCATTTTCACGATACTGATTCTTCCTATCCATGGGCACAGAATGATTTTCCATTTGTTTGTGTCCTCTCTTATTTCCTTGAGCAATGGTTTGTAATTCTCCTTGAAGAGGTCCTTCACATCCCTTGTAAGTTGTATTCCTAGGCATTTTATTCTCTTTGTAGCATTTGTGAATGGGACTTCACTCATGATGTGGCTGTCTGTTTGTCTATTATTGGTGTATAGGAATGCTTATGATTTTTCCACATTGATTTTGTGTCCTGAGATTTTGCTTAAAAGTTTAAGTAGATTTTGGGCTGAGACGATGGAGTTTTCTAAATATACAATCATGTCATCTGCAAACAGAGAGATTTGACTTCCTCGCTTTCTATTTGAATACCCTTTATTTCTTTCTCTTGCCTGATTGCCCTGGCCAGAACTTCCAATACTATTTTGAATAGGAGTGGTGACACAGGGCATCCTTGTTTTGTGCTGGTTTTCAAAGGGAATGCTTCCAGGTTTTGCCCATTCAATATAATATTGGCTGTAGGTTTTTGATAAATAGCTCTTATTATTTTGAGATATGTTCCATCAATATCTACTTTATTGAGAGTTGTTGGTGTGAAGAGGTGTTGAATTTTATTGAAGGCCTTTTCTGTATCTATTGAGATAATCATATGGTTTTGGTCATTTATTCTTTTTGTGTGATGGATTACATTTATTGATTTGCATATATTGAACCAGTCTTTCATGCCAGGGATGAAGTCAACTTGAACGTGGTGGATCAGCTTTTTGAGGTGCTGCTGGATTCAGTTTGCCAGTATTTTATTGAAGATTTTCACATCAATATTCATCAGGGATATTGGCCTGAAATTCTCTTTTTTTATTATATCTCTGGCAGGTTTTGGTATCAGGATGATGCTGGCCTCATAAAATGAGTTAGGGAGGAGTGCCTCTTTTTCCATTGTTTGGAATAGTTTCAGAAGGAATGGTACCAGCTCGTCTTTGTACCTCTGATAGAATTCAGCTGTGAATCTGTCTGGTCCTGGGCTTTTTTTGGTTGGTAGGCTATTAATTACTGCCTCAATTTCAGAGCTTATTATTGTTCTATTCAGGGATTCGACTTCTTCCTAGTTTAGTCTTGGGAGAGTGTATGAGTCCAGGAATTTAGCCATTCGTTCTAGATTTTCTAGTTTATTTGCATAGAGGTGTTTATAGTATTCTTTGATTGTAGTTTGTATTTCTGTGGGATCAGTGGTGATATCCCCTTTATCATTTTCTATGGTTTCTATTTGATTCTTCTCTTTTTCTTCTTTATTAGTCTGGCTACCAGTCTAGCTATTTTGTTAATCTTTTCAAAAATCCAGCTCCTGGATTCATTGATTTTTTGAACAGTTTTTCATGTCTCTATTTCCTTCAGTTCTGCTCCCATCTTAGTTATTTCTTGTCTTCTGCTAGCTTTTGAATTTGTTTGCTCTTGCTTCTCTACTTCTTTTTATTGGGAAGTTAGGGTATCAATTTTAGATCTTTCCTGCTTTCTCCTGTGGGCATTTAGTGCTATAAATTTCCCTCTAAACACTGCTTTAGCTGTGTCCCAGAGATTCTGGTATGTTGTGTCTTTGTTCTCATTGGTTTCAAAGAACATCTTTATTTATGCCTTCATTTTGTTATTTACCCAGTAATCATTTAGGAGTAGGTTGTTTAGTTTGCATGTAGTTTTGTGGTTTAGAGTGAGTTTCTTTATCCTGAGTTCTAATGTGATTGCACTGGGGTCTGAGAGACTGTTATGATTTCTGTTATTTTACATTTGCTGAGAAGTGTTTTACTTCCAATTATGTGACCAATTTTAGAATAAGTGTGATATGCTGCTGAGAAGAATGTATATTCTGTTGATCTGGAGTGGAGAGTTCTGTAGATGTCTATTAGGTCCACTTGGCCCAGAATTGGGTTCAATTCCTGAATATCCTTGTTAATTTTCTGTCTCATTGATCTGTCTAATATTGACAATGGGGTGTTAAAGTCTCCCGTTATTGTGTGGGAGTCTAAGTCTCTGTGTAGGTCTCTAAAAACTTGCTTTATGAATCTGGGTACTCCTGTATTGGGTGAATATATATTTAGGATAGTTAGCTCTTCTTGTTGCATTGATCCCTTTACTATTATGTAATGCCCTTCTTTGTCTCTTTTGACCTACGTTGGTTTAAAGTCTATTTTATCAGAGGCTTGGACTGCAACTCCTGCTTTCTTTTGCTTTCCTTTTGCTTGGTAAATATTCCTCCATTCCTTTATTTTGAGCCTATGTGTGTCTTTGCACACGAGATGGGTCTCTTGAATACAGCACACCAATGGGTCTTGACCTTTTATCCAATTTGCCAATCTGTATATTTTAATTGGGACATTTAGCCAATTTACATTTAAGGTTAATATTGTTATATTTGAATTTGATCTTGTCATTATGATGCTAGCTGGTTATTTTGCCTGTTAGTTGATGAAGTTTCTTTATAGTGTTGATGGTCTTTACAATTTGGTATGTTTTTTCAGTGGCTACTACTGGTTTTTCCTTTCCAAATTTAGTGCTTCTTTCAGGAGCTCTTGTTAGGCAGGCCTGGTGGTGACAAAATGTATCAGTATTTGCTTGTCTGTCAAGGATTTTATTTCTCCTTCACTTATGAAGTTTAGTTTGTCTGAATATGAAATTCTGGGTTGAAAATTCTTTAAGAGTGTCAAATATTGGCCCCACTATCTTCTAGTTTGTTGGGTTTCTGCAGAGAGATATGCTGTTAGTCTGATGGGCTTCCCTTTGCAGGTAACCCAGCCTTTCTCTCTGGCTGCCATAAACATTTTCTCTTAATTTTAAGCTTGGTGATTCTGACAATTATGTGGCTTGGGGGTTGCTATTCTCGAGGAGTATCTTTATGGTGTTCTCTGTACTTCCTGAATTTGAATGTTGGCCTGTCTTTCTAGGTTGGGGAAGTTCTTCTGGATAATATCCTGAAGAGTGTTTTCCAACTTGTTTCCATTCTCCCCATCACTTTCAGGTATACCAATTCAAACATAGGTTTGGTCTTTTCACATAGTCCTATGTTTCTTGGAGGCTTCGTTTGTTCCTTTTCATTATTCTTTCTCTAATCTTGTCTTCATGCTTTATTTCATTAAGTTGATCTTCAATCTCTGATATTCTTTCTTCTGCTTGATCAATTAGGCTATTGATACTTCTATATGCTTCACAAAGTTCTCGTGCCATGTTTTTCAGCTCCATCAGGTCATTTATGTTCATCTCTAAACTGGTTACTCTAGTTAGCAATTCCTCTAACCTGTTTTCAAGGTTCTTAACTTCTTGCATTGGGTTATACATGCTCCTTTAGCTTGGAGGAGTTTGTTATTACCCACCTTCTGAAGCCTACTTCTGTCAATTTGTCAAACTCATTCTCTGTCCAGTTTTGTTTCCTTGCTGGTAAGGAGTTATGATCCTTTGGAGGAGAAGCAGCATTCTGGTTTTTGGAATTTTCAGCCTTTTTGTGCTGCTTTTTCCTCATCTTCATGGATTTATCTACCTTTGGTCTTTGCTGTTGGTGATCTTCGGATGGTGTTTTGGTGTGGACATCCTTTTTGTTGATGTTGATGCTATTCCTTTCTGTTTGTTAGTTTTCTTTCTAACAGTCAAGCCCCTCTGCTGCAGGTCTGCTGGAGTTTGCTGGAGGTCCACTCCCGACTCTGTTTGCCTGGGTATCACCAGCAGAGGCTGCAGAACAGCAAAGATTGCTGCTTCTTCCTTCCTCTGGAAGCTACATCCCAGAGGGGCACCTACTGGATGCCAGCTGGAGCTCTCCTGTATGAGGTGTCTGTCAACCCCTGCTAGGAGGTGTCTCCCAGTCAGGAGGCTCAGGGGTCAGGGACCCACTTGAGGAGGCAATCTGTCCCTTAACAGAGCTTGAGCACTGTGCT
Source organism: Chlorocebus sabaeus (assembly GCF_047675955.1). NCBI lineage: Eukaryota > Metazoa > Chordata > Mammalia > Primates > Cercopithecidae > Chlorocebus > Chlorocebus sabaeus. The sequence goes on along the minus strand of NC_132926.1, from coordinate 15,967,243 downwards.
GGGAGATCCACTACTCTCTTCAGAGCCAGAAGGCAGGAACATTAAGTCTGCTGAAGCTGCGCCCACAGCTGCCCCTTGCCCCAGGTGCTCTGTCCTAGGGAGATGGGAGTTTTATCTATAAGCCCCTGACTGGGGCTGCTGCCTTTCTTTCAGAGATGCCCTGCCCAGAGAGGAGGAATCTAGAGAGGCAGTCTGGCTACAGCTGCTCTGTGGAGCTTTGGTGGGCTCCGCCCAGTTGGAACTCTCCAGCAGCTTTGTTTACACTGTGAGAGGAAAACCACCTACTCAAGCCTCAGTAATGGGGGATGCCCCTCCCCCCACCAAGCTCACGTGTCCCAGGTCGACTTCAGACTGCTGTCCTGGCAGCCAAAATTTCAAGCCAGTGAATTTTAGCTTGCTGGGCTCCATGGAGGTGGGATTCACTGAGCTAGACCATTTGGCTCCCTGGCTTCAGCCCCCTTTCCAGGGGAGTGAACGGTTCTGTCTCACTGGTGTTCCAGGTGCCACTGGGGTATGAAAAAAAAAACTCCTGCACCTAGCTTGGTGTCTGCCCAAAGGGCTGCCTAGTTTTGTGCTTGAAACTCAGGGCCTTGGTGTACCTTCAGGTGCCTACACCTGAGGGAATCTCCTGGTCTGCAGATTGCAAAGACCATGGGAAAAGTTTAGTATCTGCGCCGGATAGCTCCATCCCTCATGGCAGAGTCCCTCACAGCTTCCCTTGGCCAGGGGAGGAAGTTCCCCAACCCCTTGCGCTTCCCAGGTGAGGCGGTGCCCCACCCTGATTCAGGTTGCCCTCCGTGGGCTGCGCCCACTGTCTAACCAGTCCCAGTGAGACCGGCCGGATACCTCAGTTGGAAGTGCAGAAATCACCCGCCTTCTGTGTTGATCTCACTGGGGGCTGCAGACCGGATCTGTTCCTATTTGGCCTACCTTGCAAAGATTTTCATCATTATTCCTTCAAACATTTTGTTTTTCACTCCATCTCTATCTCCTCTGCTTACACTTGGTACTCTTATTAAACTTATGTGGATTTTTTAAAAATCTTGACTGAATTTTACTTATGAGTTCTCAGAATAACAGGTTCAGGAGATAAAAAAACATGAGGCAGATTTGTAATACTCAGAAGGTGGCTGATGTGATTTTAAAAAATAAAAACAAATTTTTTTTTTTTTTTGAGAGAGAGAGTCTTGCTCTGTTGCCCATTCTGGAGTACAATGGTGCCATCTCAGCTCACTGCAACCTCTGCCTCCTGGGTTCAAGCGCGTCTCCTGCCTCAGCCTACCTGAGTAGCTGAGACTACAGGTGCCTGCCACCATGCCCAGCTAATTTTTGTATTTTTAGTAGAGACAGAGTTTCACCATGTTCGTCAGGCTGGTCTCAAACTCCTGGCCTCAGGTGATCTGCCTGCCTTGGTCTCCCAAAGTGCTGGGATTACAGGTGTGAGCCACTGCGCTCTGCTTAAAATTAAAAACCAAAATGTTAATAGTGGAGCAAGAACAATAGAAAATAAGGACCTAGATTATCTACTATTTATAGAGAATCTCTGTAGAATAAAAATTTCTATTTGGCATCTTTGTTATAAGGTTAAACAACCCCCAAAGTCTGCTTTTAATAACATGAGAAAGAGTAAAGAAAGCCTTGCTTTATTTAAAGATCCATTATGACATATTTAAACAAAGCCACTTAACTCTGTATCTTAGCTTTGGTATATGCTAATGATCCCCAAACTTTGCTGCACATTGGAACCACTTTGGGAATTAAAAAAACATACTGGTGTCTGGGCCAGGTGTGGTGGCTCAGGCCTGTAATCTCAGCACTTTGGGAGGCCAAGGTGGTGGGGATCACCTGAGGTCAAGAGTTTGAGACCAGCCTGGGCAACATGGTGAAACCCAGTCTCTACTAAAATACAAAAATTAGCCAAGTGTGGTGGTGGCTGCTTGTAGTGTCAGCTACCTGGGAGGCTGAGGCAGGGAGAATTGCTTGAACCTGGGAGATAGAGGTTGCAGTGAGTCGAGATTGCACCACTGCACTCCAGCCTGGGCAACAGAGCAAGACTCCATCTCAAAAAATAAAAATAAAAAATAAATAAAAATAAAAATACTGGTGTCAGGCTCCCACTGCTAGACCTGTTAATTAATGTAGAGTGCAAGCTAGGCCTCAGGATTTTTCAAAACTCCCCTGGTGATATGAATGTGCAGCCAAATTTGGGAACAGTGCCTTACAATTCTCCTAGACAAAGCTCATTTTTCTTCTTTTTTTCTCTTTGTTCTTCAGATTGCATAATTACTGTCTATATATTATCCAGTTCACTGATTCTCTTCTCTGCCAGCTCAAATCTAGCTTTGAGCCTCTGTAGTGATATATTCATTTCAGTTTTTATACTTTTAAACTGTAAAAATTCCATTTAGTTTCTTTTTAGAATTTCTATAACTTTATTGATTTTCTTTGTTTAATAAGGTATTGTCATCATACCTTTCTTTACTTCTTTAATACTGGTTTCCTTTAGTTTTTAGTTTATGTTTCTTTGGTTATGAGTCAAGACTTACCATTAGCAGTTTCTGTCATCTGTTCATCCCATTGATGAGACTCACTTTCCTATTTCTGTCCATGTGCAATATTTTTGTTGAAAACCTTACATTTCAGAAAACACATTGTCTAAACTCTGGAAACGAATGGCACTTTTAGAATCTTGTTTTTGTTGTTATTTGCCTGTTTATTTGTTTAGTGGCTTGGGTGGACCATTTTCGTGAAGTTTATTTCTGCAAAAGGGTATAGTTTCTGATGTCACTCCTTAGAGGGTCAATCCTTGGCATGAACACATCTCTCTAGGATGACAGTGGGTTTAGCAGAACTACCTTTGATTGTCTCTTTCCCTGATTTCTCTATTAAGCTGTCAGCTCTTGTTGATATCATACCCAGGTATTAGCCTCCATTCATTGCCAAATGTCTTCAACAATGCCTCAGAGCATAAATTGTTCCAGTGTCTGATCCAGTGAAATGCAGTCCTTTTGCAGGGGTAGTCCTTAGGTCAGTCTTTGAGGTTTGCTCCAACTCCAGGAGAACCTTCTTAGCTGACTCTTTTTCTGGTTCTCCCTCATAAATTTCTAGTTCATTTATAACCTACCTTGTTGCTCTCATGAAGCTATTAGTTTCCTCTTAATTGCTTACCACGAATCGCTCCATTATTCTTAAGGGTATCCTTTGGTTTGAACTTCCCAGGTATTGTTTCAAAAAAAATCACTTTTCTTGGGGAGAGTGTCAACGCTTTTATTATGGCTTCCCTGTCCCCCTAGGCAAACCTTCTGCACCACTGTACTATAGTGATGGAAAGGAAAAGTGATCTTCTTCTCCAAGAATGACACCCCAGCTTCAGGAGTAGGGCACTGAGTGGACTGGTAGCCACTGGTCTTCTCAGCTTGCTTCTGAGAATCTTCGTATCTGCAGAATCTTCTGCAGATTCAATCATATAGAATCTTCAATTGGCAGATGAGCTGTGATAGGGGTGATCTGTGTCTCAGTATTCTCAATCAGTCATTCTTGGAGTAGAGTTTATGCCATATAAATGGGCACTGAGTCATAGAGAGAGCCCCAGACTTTTCAGCATTGTTGCTTGAAAAAAGGAGATTCTACAAAGACACAGCAGGGAAGGACGAAAAATGCTGGTGACCTGGTTCTCCCTCAGAGCACTTATAGTCCTAGACTGGGAGCCAAGGGGAAAGGATACCCTGGGTTTTTGGCTACACCTACCTTGGGTAAGGCTTCCATGAGGCTGAGCTGGGATCAGGTTGGGATAATTGACTCAAATTCCACAGACACTTGCTCTTCTTAGCAAGATTTGGTAGATTTTCTTAAATAAATATTTTATCATTTGCCCTATAAACAATTAATTTTCACAGACTTTATATGGTGGTATTTGTTGTTTCTAATAGTTTTCACTAGTTAGGCTTCTTTTCCTGGAAAGAGAGTGCATAAAACTGCTTGCTCTGCCATTCTTAAAGTCATTTTATACTTTGTACAGCATAATCTTCGTGCTGTACTACATTCTGGAAGAAATAAACTAGCTATTATCTAATCTGCCTTATAGTAGGATGTAATGTTTCTGTTATGCCTTGTACAAATAAGAGCAGTGATATATTCTTACTGGTTTTTGATGTTTCAGTGTTTCAGGTAAAACGACAAGCATTTCGTTATTTCTTTTTTCAGGGTTTTTGTTTGTTTGTTTGTTTAGAAACAAGGTCTTGCTCTGTTGCTTGTGCTGTAGTGCATTGGCACAATCATAGCTCACTACAGCCTCAAATTCCTGGGCTGAAGCAATCCTCCCACCTCAGCCTCCCTAGTAACTGGGACTACAGGCAAGTGCCATCATGCCCAGCTACTTTTTAAAATTTTTTTGTAGAGACAGGGTTGCACTGTGTTGCCCAGGCTGGTCTCAAACTGCCAGCCTCAAGAGAGTCTCTCACCTCTCTCCCAAAGTTCTGGGATTGCAGACATGAGCCACAATGCCCAGCACAACAATCATTGCAGTCTGTCCTAGAAGAACCATGGAATAATTATAGAAACAATAGCATGACTTGGCTTGTCTTTTTATGAAAGACACTTGACTTTTCTTACAAACATTTTTCTTAATACTACTCCTTAATACTACTACCACTCTTTCAAATGAGGAGTCTCTTTCTGTCCCATCACACAATTTCATGTTTACTTCAGTTCAATAGTAAAGGAGGTGAGAAAGTGTTTTGTTTTTGTTTTTTTTTTTTCCAATTCAAAAAGCCCAAGTTATTAGAAGGCTTAGGCCACAGGCATTCAATTTTTGGAGGCTGGCCTGACATAAAATTTTGTTTTCATTTTTATCGGAATGAGTTTCTTGCCCTGTATTTCAATTGAATTAGAGAAAAATTATATTTTTATGACTGGCATTGACTTTTGGTTAATTACAAGATTTCACCAAAGCCAGATTTTTGTATTAACATAATTTTGCAAAGCCTTAACCAAAAGATTAAAAATATGTTTACAGCCTAAGTTATTGACCAAATGTGATTTTACTGTCCACCTCGCCCCTGACCTCCACCCGCTTCCAAGAAAACATTTGGCTATGTTAGAGTCGTATTTTTCTGTCACAATGGAAAGGTGGTGCTAATGACACCTTGTGAATAGAGGCAAAGAATGCTGTTAGACATTCTACAATACACAGGAAAGTCCTCCGATAGCAAAAATAAAAAATTATGCAGTCTAATATGTTAATAATGTCACGTTTAAGAAACCTTGGTTTAGAGAAAATCAGCATTTTTCATATCATACAGCCATTAGCTTTGTTCTCCAGTGCTAAAAACTACTAACCAATTTTCAGTTCCTATACTTGTGATATACCTTAAAAATACGCACATTCTAGTTTCATTAATTTGTTGAAATAGTTTTGTAACAGTCCCTAGGATACTTTCCCTTACCTTTCTGATAACAAATTAACAACCTCATTGCGATCTAACAAATCACCCCAGTGACTTACGCTAGAGAAATAATAGTTGTCATGTATACATGTTCAGAAATACACAGCAGGAAAGTGCAAATGCAAAGCACTTCTAAACAAAAGCAATAATACTGTCAAAAGCCAGGCTCCTGAGTTTCGTACCTGATTTCCCCATTCTTTCTTATATCCAATCTACCAACAAACAAAGGTTTCACTTTTCTTCTATTGTAGCCAGGCTCCAAGGTGACCCCTAATGAATTTTGCCTCTTGATATTCACACCACTGTATGGTCTCTTCTGACATTAAAGAGGGTAGTAACCCAGAGGATATTGCAGACATGATGGCTTGTGACTTCCATGGCTGGTTTCCCTTTGCTCCCTTGGATTACTTGCTCTGGAGAAAGCCAACTTACTCTAATAGAAACGCTCAAATACCCTTATAGAGGGGTCTACATGGTGAGGAACTGAAGCCTCCTGCCAACAATCAGCACGATATACGTATGAGCCGCCATGGAAACACATCCTCCAGCCCTATTAAAGCCTTCCGATTGACTACATTTCTGGTCAACATCACGACTGCAACCTCTTGAGAGACTCTTAACCAGACCACTCAGCTAAGTTGCTTCCAGATTTCTGGCCAACAGAACCATGTGACATATGACATGTTTGTTGATTTAAGCAGCTAAGTGTTAGGGTAATTTGTTATGCAACAATACATAACTAATACCACTCCTTTAACATCTCTGGAAGGTGTGCATTTATTTCCATCCTCACTGGCAATGTGGTTCAGACCAAAATTATATGCAGTTAAAAACCTTTGAAAGTAATGATGCTGGTCAAACTCCCTGCCCCTTAGTCCTCAAAAAAGAAGGCTGCAAATCTGCCAGATAAAAGTATCCCCATGAAGCAAATTTCTTTCAGCAAACTTATCTAGGTTCCAGAGTGTTACATCTCTTAGCTGTACAGTTCTTTTATCTCACAAACACACATACACACACACTCCTCCACAGTCGTCATTTTCTCCATCAGCACACAGGGCACAAGTATACATATGTAACAAACCTGCACGTTATGCACATGTACCCTAGAACTCAAAGTATAATAATAATAATAAAAAAAAAAAAAGAAAACATCGCATTGGATAAGGCTCAGGTATATTCAGGTGTCTCCACTCTGTGCTAAGAGTCACCACGGTCCATGAGTCCTTGGTGATGAAGTGAAAGAAATATCCAGATTCTGTATTCCATTATATTATGTTCCCCTTTACATATCCTTTTTTTTTTGTTTGCCTTGCAAACCTTTCAGTCATGCTTTAAACCTTCCTTTTTTTCTTCTCATCCTTCATTTTCTTCCACTCTTCTCTATTTTTATTGACGAAATTACAGAGGTACTTTCCCCCTGAACATAGTTATGAGAAAAGGTGACCACTTCTACCCCCAGCAACATCTTTTTACCCCCATGGCAGGGCAGGGGGTTCAGTTAAAATTGCTGGACAAATTCTAGATTTATCTACCATAAATAAATTCTAGATTTATCTACAATAAATAAATCCTAAAATTTATGTATTATTATGCTAGATAAATTCTAAAAGAGTTGTGACACTCCTAACAGCTTAGCCCTAAACGCAATTGTGTGAATTAAAATTGGTATTATCTGGTTCCTATACCATCACTTGCCTACTCAAAAATGCCCTTAATTGGCATGTGTATGACTAAATTATAATCATATGATTGGTATTGTGTCTTTTTCCACTGCACTTTAAATTCCTTGAGGATAGGAACTGTATTGTGTTAACCATTATATCCATGTTGCCTAACTCAAATTGTTGGCCAACCTTAGATGATCAGGACTTGTGATATCACATGAATGAATGAAGGAACGGATTCATTAATTCATTACATGGTCAAGAAGAGTATGGCTGACCTTGTTAAAATCTATCTTTTTAAAGATATTTTTTCTCCCTTTTTTCTCAAAGGTCTTAGAGTCTAATGTAATGAATGAGAAAGAATCATGCAATTTTCATTTCTATTTCAAGTTTTTGCTCAGTGTCCTGTTTATAGATATTTACATTAGAGCTGAGCTATCTAATGATTCTCACTGGGCTTCCACCAGAATCGTATTATAGCTTAAATTGCCTAAAGAAAGTGAAGTGAGGGCCAGGTGCCATGGCTCACGCCCGTAATCCCAGCACTTTGGGAGGCTGAGGTAGACGGATCACTTGAGGTCGGGAGTTCAAGACAACCTGACCAAAATGGAGAACCTCTGTCTCTACTAAAAATACAAAACTAGCCTGGCATGGTGGCACATGCCTGTAATCCCAGCTACTTGGGAGGCTGAGGCAGGAGAATCGCTTGACCCTGGGAGGCAGAGGTTGCGGTGAGCCAAGATTGCACCATTGCACTCCAGCCTGGGCAACAAGAGCAAAACTCTGTCTCAAAAAAAAAAAAAAAAAAGAGTGAAATGAGAACACAATTTTTTTTCTTTTTTTAAAGATAGGGTCTTGCTCTGTCTCTGTTGCCCAGGATGGAGTGCAGAGGCATCATCAAGGCCCAATGCAGTTTTGAACTCCTGGGCTCAGGAGATCCTCCCACCCCAGCCTCCCAAGTAGCTGGGACCATGGGCATGCACAACCATGCTTGGCAATTTTTTTTTTTTTAATTTTGTAATGATGAGTCCTCACTATGTTGCCCAGGCTGGTCTCAAACTCCTGGCCTCAAGCAATTCTCCCACCTCAACCTCCCAAGTAGCTGGGTTACAGGTGTAAGCCATTATGCCCTGTATAGGACACAATTCTTATGGAACTAACCCATCAGCAGAATGTCTAGAAATATAAAATCATTCTAGTCTGAAGCCATAATGTTTTAACTTTTCATAAAATAAACAGTCTTCCCTAGAATCGAGTCTCTTTTTAAAAAACAAAGAGAATCTAGGTATTAAAGCACCTCCAACTCAAAATAATGCTCTACTATTTGCTTTGTTTATGACTATGCTATGGGGGTAACTTCAGTTCTACAGCATTTCTGTTTGGGCCTCCACTTCATGCTCCAGGCAGCGGGTAGGCATTATATTCTGTTCAGGGTTTTATTTGTTGGCTAGAAGGTCTCAAAACAGAATGACTATAGTTTTTTCTTTTTTTAGTTTTGACTACTAACTTTTAGAATTGACTTATCTGTGAGTTCCCCTATGCTAATGATTATGTTCTTCCTGTATTCCAAGCCAACAGAGTACCATGGTTACGGTGAAAACTATTGAATTACCAATTAACCTTCTATTAGCAATCTAATAAAGAGTTAATGAACTAATTGTCCATTTCCCCTCTATACAAAATTGAGTCTTTCTGTTGTCCTCACTATTGAGGCCCATTTAGAAATTTGAATATTATTCATATTATCACAATATCCATAATTCACTTCAGGTAAAGGGAACCAGAATTGATTTTGCAGTGAATATATCTTATTTTCGTGTGGAAAAAATAAATAGCAAGTCTATGTTATCACTTAGAAAAAAACCTGCTTACACAGCCCAGTGCTTTATAATGTTGGGTCCATTTTTGAATAAATGGATAAATCAGTAAACATTGAAATAATTGGCTTTTCTCTTTGGATGTTTTACTACTTGGCCTCATAGTTATTTGATATGATTATTATGCTTTTAAAAATAGTTGGATCGTCAGAAAAAACATGAATTAACTTTCAGAAGTTAGATCACTAAATTATCCTAGGCATTAGATAGAAGAAAAAAGGCATCAACCTCCTTTCTTCTACATAACTGATTTTGAAGGAAGGCTTCATTATTAGACCATCTGAGCCTGTGTCTGGCGTTACCAGCACAGTGGTGGGAACCTGGACATATCACTGCATTTCCTTATAATTAAATTAAATAATGTGTAAGTAAGTGGCATAAAACCTACATCATGCTGGACATGAACTTAGTAACTAGTATTTATTATTATTTTTATCACCAACTTTAAAATTTAAATATTTTTCCTTAAAAATAGATTAATGGGGCTAGGCATGGTGGCTCACGCCTGTAATCCCAGCACTTTGGGAGGCTAAGGTAGGCAAATTATCTGAGGTCAGGAGTTCAAGACCAGCCTGGCCAACATGGTGAAACCCTATCTCTACTAAAAATAAAAAAAATTAGCCAAGCGTGGTGGTATGTACCTGTAGTCCCAGCTACTCAGGAGGCAGAGGCAGGAGGATCGCTTGAACCTGGGAGGTGGAGGTTGCAGTGAGTTGAGATCGTGCCACTGCACTCCAGCCTGAGTGACAGAGCGAGATTCTGTCTCAAAAAAAATTAATTCATGAAAGATTATTAGGCTTATAATCTCTGTAGTTCTTTAATAGAGAACAGAACATTTCAAAATGTTCTTTGTTCTCTAAATAAAGAGCCTACCTCAATTACAATAGATTTATGGATTTGCCAGTGTGTGCAGTTTGTGTAGTGCACCTTGGCTGTGCTGATTGGCTCCATTCTGGGTTAGTGTATTTTCTTCTGACCAAGGGGATTAGTGAAATGGATTTGGTGCCTGCTGAGTGGTGGTTCATTCTGTGTCCATCGATATTGTGTGAGGAACTTTGTGTATGTTTTCCATAAAGAGTGCTTTCAGCTGGTAATTTAGCCAATAGTTCTTTTCATTCTAATAGCTTCTGTTTGTAATTTAAATTACCCCCATCCAAACCTTGGCTTCAGATACTATTACCATCTAAACATCATTGTTTATTACAGTCTCCCAATAGAGAAAAAGAGAAACTCAATGTAAATTTTTTTTCTGTTCACACTCCCTGAGTCTGTCTTTCCCCATTGAAATGCTGAGCTTAACTATCACATTTTTTTTCTTTTTTTTTTTTGTGGTGAAAGCTAAAAATGTTTTCCAAATAAGGTGTAATTCCAAAGGCTGAGTAAAGACTGGTCAGAATAGGACAGCTGATTTAAAGGGCGGTTTACCAAATCCATGAATGAGAAGGCAGGTCCGTATTAAGAAGAGCCTTCTAAAAAGACAAACAGGATGCCAACATTTTTAACCAAGGGTTCAATGAACAGTTACCATATTGTATGGAAGATCTAAAGGGCAAGAATATCTAAAAGAGAGTTTTCAAATTCCATCTGAGGGCAGGTAGCAGGAATTGACTGATACCTTCACCTATAAATGGGGGATAATAATGGCCATATCATAATATTTCATTAGTAGAAAAATTGTATGACTGCATAATAGTCGTCCATAATGCTATAATATCTTGATATGTATACACATATAGAGACATACAACTACATATGCAACTTATGTATGTGTGTGTGTTTGTATGTTTCCTATCTCCAAATGACTTAAACTTGAGATGGGAAAGTAATATGCGTACTTTGCTCCTGTCCTTAAGGGGAGAGGTCCTTGTATATGAGTACATTTTGTTCTCTAAATCTAGATCCTTATCTCTTTTATGTCTCATGTTGAAAATAGAATGGCCTCCGTCTCAGGATGAATTGCACAGAGGATGATGGGCCTGGGAACCAAGATATCTCTATTTATTGTAAGCATCACTTAGTGAGGAAAACAGCCTTATTAGAAAGGCACTAGAGGGCTTCATTTGCATCCCTTCTTCTCTGAAACACTTTCCGAGGGGATCCCTTTTAGTCACCAAACTGGGGCACCGCACTCATTCTCTAGGAGGAACTCAATTTTTCTATGTTTAGTAAGTGTGGACTCACCTATTCCATTCTTAGGTCCTAGAGACTCAGAAGGTATTTTTCAAGAAATAGTTACTGAAAAACTAAGGAAGGGTAAAAACTAAAAGTTACTATCTGATTAAAAATATACACATCAATGAAATTTAGATTGTTGTCTCTAATTTCACAAAAGTCTCATCACAGATCACTTTGGCACCATTTATGGAGTTTCTAGCTTTTAGTTACTTCTCATTTCAATCTTATGTAAAATGGTTTGCTAAAAGAAAGTAATTGCTGTTTTAGCCTGAAGTCAATTTAAGTTGTACCAACTTTCAGAATTGGTGATCTCCACATTGCTTTCAGAAACTAGTTTTAGAAATTATTAATTTTAAGTATGATAATGGGGTACATATATGGTTATGCTAAACTATTTTTATGTCTCAGAGTTACATACTGAGATTATCAATGTTTAAATTATATCATGTCTACTATCATTCAAATTAATCCAAAAAGGGTTTGGAGGAAGAAGCGGATGGAATAGAATTGGTCATAGGTGGATTGTTTTGGTCCTGGGTCACAAGTATATGTGGTCATGAGTATATGAGTAGAATATATAAAGTATGTATTCTAACATACATACTTTCATGTATGTTTGCAATTCTCCATAGTTTCCAAGGAAAATGAAAAAGATATTCTAGTTTCTGAAATATAAGCCCATTTGAAACAACCTGGCCACACCACTAAAGAACCTCCTTTGAACAAATGCTTTACAGAAAGACTGAAATGTAAAGGCCTTGATAGGAACTGACATGACAGTAGCAATCTTAGAAATGATGTCTGGGTAGTGGATGTCAAGATAGCTCCTCTGGCCTGTGTTAGTCCCCGCTTCCAACTTCTTGGTGAGGAATCAGATGATTCTGCCGAACAGCATCCTGGATGGGTCCTGAGCACTCTGGAAGATGTAACTTCCTAGCTCCACATATTAGCACCATGCCGCCCCTCTCCCAGATTTCCCATGGTGATAAATCAGTTCTTCAGTACCCTCAACAAATGGTTGGCACTCTTTTCTAGATTCCTTTCATCACTTCCTTTAATATATGACACTTTCAGCCCCACAACTGTATAACAAATAATGTCTAACACAATGCTTTGTCTTCTAAAGCTAGTCCTTTATCATGTTTCTTAAGAAAAATCTGTTCAGCTTGAATTTATAGTTTTCACTCTAGAGAAAATTTTTTTCAAAGCTTTCCTTGTCTCTACCACCCCAATAACAATTTATCTCTTCAGTTGTGTTTCTCTGGATTGACTCTTCTTTCCCCTTATTTTCTATGTGTTTGTTTACATCTAATCAAGAAAAACCTTAAGTAAAGTTTGTCCCCAAGTGCTTCTATAAGAAAATTCCTAGCTAATCTTTGCAGAGGAGTTGATTGTTCCCAACTAATAAATTATTTTATTCTTTTTGTTTGTTTGTTTGGCTCTTTGTGTATGCAGATGTGATGTGCATTTTTAAATTTTTTTTTTATTTCCATAAGTTATTGGGGAACAGGTGGTGTTTAGTTACAAGAGTAAGTTCTTTAGTGGTGATTTGTGAGATTGCGGTGCACCTATCATCACCTGAGCAGTATACACTGCACTCAATTTGTAGTCTTTTATCCCTCACCCGCTTCCCACCCTTTCTCCTGAGTCCCCAAAGTTCATTGTGTCATTCTTATACCTTTGCATCCTCATAGCTTAGCTCCCACATTTTAGTGAGAACATACAATGTTTGATTTTCCATTCCTGAGTTACTTCACTTAGAATAATAGTCTCCAATCTCATCCAGGTGGCTATGAATGCCATTAATTCATTCCTTTTTATGACTGAGTAGTATTCTAGTGTGTGTGTGTATATATATGTGTGTGTGTGTATATGTATATGTGTATATGTGTGTGTGTGTGTATATATATATATATTTCACTGTTTCTTTATCCATTCATTGATTGATGAGCATTTGGGTTGGTTCCACAATTTTGCAATTGTGAATTGTGCTGCTATAAACACGTGTGTGCAGGTATCTTTTTCATATAATGACTTCTTTTCCTCTGGGTAGATACCCAGTAGTGAGATTGCTGGATCAAATGGTAGTTCTACTTTTAGTTCTTAAAGGAATCTCCACCCTGCTTTTCATAGTGACTGCATTAGTTACATTGCCACCAGCAGTGTAGGAGAACGTTCTCTGTACCCCATAGCCACACCAACATCTATTATTTTTTTTTTTATGGCCATTCTTGTAGGAGTAAGGTAGTATTACATCGTGGTTTTGATTTGCATGTTCCTAATGATTAGTGATGTTGAGCATTTTTTCATATTTTTTTGGCCATCTGTATATCTTTTTTTGAGAATTGTCCCATTCATGTCCTTAGCCCAGTTTTACATGGAATTGTTTCTTTTTTTCTTGCTAATTTGTTAAGTTCCTTTAGATTCTGGATATTAGTCCTTTGTCAGACGTATAGATTGTGAAGATTTTCTCCCACTCTGTGGGTTGTTTACTCTGCTGACTGTTCCTTTTGCTGTGCAAAAGCTCTTTAGTTTAATTAAGTCCCAGCTATTTATCTTTGTTTTTATTGCATTTGCTTTTGGGTACTTGGTCATGAAATCCTTGCCTAAGCCAATGTCTAGAAGGGTTTTTTCGATGTTATCTTCTAGAATTTTTATAGTTTCAGGTCTTAGATTTAAGTCCTTGATCCATCTTGAGTTGATTTTTATATAAGGATGAGGATCCAGTTGCATTCTCCTACATGTGGCTTGCCAATTATCCCAGCACCATTTGTTGAAAAGGGTGTCCTTTCCCTACTTTATGTTTTTGTTCGCTTTGTCGAAGATCAGTTGGCTGTAAGTATTTCGGTTTATTTCTGGGTTCTCTATTCCCTTCCATTAGTCTATGTACCTATTTTTATACCAGTCCATGCTGTTTTGTTGACTATGGCCTTATAGTACCGTTTGCAAACAGATAATGTGATGCCTCTAGATTCGTTCTTCTTGCTTAGTTTTGCTTTGGCTATGCGGGCTCTTTTTTGATTCCATATAAGTTTTAGGATTTAAAAAAAATTCTGTGAAGAATGATGGTGGTATTTTGATGGGAATTGCATTGAATTTCTAGATTGCGTTTGGCAGTGTGGTCATTTTCACAATATTGATGCTACCCATCCGTGAGCATGGGATGTGTTTCTGTTTGTTTGTGTCCTGTATGATTTCTTTCAGAAATGTTTTATAGCTTTCCTTATAGAAGTCTTTCACTTCCTTGGTCAGTTATGTTCCTAAGTTTTTTTTGTTTGTTTTGTTTTTTTTTTTTTCCCAGCTACTGTAATGAGAGTTGAGTTCTTGATTTGATTCTCAACTTGGTTGCTGTTGATATATAGGAAAGATACTGATTTGTGTGCATTAATTTTGTATCTGGGAAGTTTGCTGAATTCTTTTAACAGTTCAAGAAGCTTATTGGAGGAGTCTTAGGGTTTCCTAGGTATATAATCATATCATCAGCAAACAGCAATGGTTTGACTCTGACTTCCTCTTTACTGCTTGGATGCCCTTTATTTCTTTCTCTTGTTTGATTGCTCTGGCTAGGATTTGTAGTACTATGTTGAAGAGAAGTGGTGAGAGTGGGCATTCTTGTCTCGTTTCAGTTCTCAGAGGGAATGCTTTCAACCTTTCCCCGTTGAGTATTATGTTGGCTGTGGATTTGTCATAGATGGATTTTATTATATTGAGTGATGTCCCTTGTATGCCAATTTTGCTAAGAGTTTTATTATTTATTTATTTTTGAGATAGAGTCTTGCTTTGTAGCCTAGACTGAAGTGCAGTGATGCAATCTTGGCTCACTGCAATCTCTGCCTCTCAGGTTGAAGCAATTCTCCTGCCTCAGACTCCCAAGTAGCTGGGATTATAGGCACACACCACCACACCCAGTTAATTTTTTTTGTATCCTTAGTAGAGACGGGCTTTCATCATGTTGGCCAGGCTGGTCTCAAACTCCTGACCTCACGTGATCTGCCCACCTTGGCCTCTCAAAGTGTTGGGATTACAGGCATGAGTCACCACGCCCAGCCAGAGTTTTAATCATAAAGTGATGCTGGATTTTATCAATTGCTTTTTCTGAGTCTATTGAGATGATCATGTGATTTTTGTTTTTAATTCTGTTTATGTGGTGTATCACATTTATCGACTTGCGTATGGGAAACCATCCCTGCATCCCTGGTATGAAGCCCACTTGATCATGGTGGCTTATCTTTTTGATGTGTTGTTAGATTTAGTTAGCTAGTTATTTTGTTAAGAATTTTTTCCTATGTGTTCATCAGGAGTATTGGTCTGTAGTTCTTTTTTTTTGGTTATGTCCTTTCCTGGTTTTGATATTAGGGTGATACAGGCTTCATAGAATGATTTAGGGAGGATTCCCTCTTTCTCTATCTTGTGGAATAGTGTCAATAGGATTGGTACCAATTCTTCTTTGACTGCCTGGTAGAATTCAGCTGTGAATCTGTGTATGTATTTTTTTAAATATTTATTATTTGGGGGATTGTTTAAAAATCCTTAAGTTACAAAAAGCTTATTTCCTAGCAGATCTTGAGAGATGTATGCATAGATAAGGGTATATATGCAGAACTTTAAGTGATACATTTGAGTTGAACCTATTGATTTCTTAAGTTGTCACAGGAAAAGTTATGTCAAATTATTTTTGACATTTTACACAGTTTACTTTTGTAATTAGTGCTGCTATATTCAGGTTGCAGAATTAGGTCCATTTCTGCGTATTTTATTCTCACTGAACGTGAATGATTAGTGGAAACCAGCTAGGAAGAATTACAATTGAATAAAAATTTTAAAAATGAATTAATTATTGGAAACTGTAATTAATTAGGGTTATTCTTCTCAAGGTTAGCACTTTAAAATGTATTTTACAGGTAATATAAAATGCCTCACTTAGTTAAAATATTTTATAATAATGATAATACAGCTTATCACAAAGGCAGAGAGAAATTCGTTTTACATGAAATCCCAGTTTTGTTTAATTTTGTTACCTTTGCTCTACCATTAATCCAATGGTCAGCCAGCAGAACAGAAGGCAGGATAATTGGGTTTGGAGTATCACCACTCACTTCTGGAAACGTGGACAGCTGCAGTATCGGGTGACATCGGTTTCAGCACTGTCATATCAGTTCCTAGTGGACATTTGTCCACTTTCTCAAAACCTTTATCTTACCTTTCAGTCTGACTGTCAAGCATTTGTTCAAAAGAGACTCTTCAGTGGGGTGGCCAGGTTGTTTTAAATGGACTTACAGCTCATAAAATAGAATCTCTTTTCTTTCTTTCTTTCTTTTTTTTTTTTGAGACCAAGTGTCACTCTGTTGCCCAAATTGTACTGCAGTGGGGTGATCTCAGCTCACTGCAACTTCTGCCTCCCAGGTTCAAGCAATTCTCTTGTCTCAGCCTCCTGAGTAACTTGGATTACAGGTGCAAGCCACCACACCTGGCTAATTTCTGTATTTTTAGTAGAGATGGGGTTTCACCATGTTGACCAGCCTGGTCTCGAACTCCTGGCTTCAGGTGATCTGCCTGCCTTGGCCTCCCAAAGTTCCAGGATTACAGGCATGAGCCACCGTCCCCAGGCCTCTTTTCTATTTTAATTTGAAATTATGGATAATTGCAAACATACATGAAAGTACACAGAGTATTATAATGAATCCACCCATAACCATGATCTAGGGCTAAAACAGTCCCCTATGACCAATTTCACTCCATCTACTTTTTCATCCATACCCCTTTTTGGATTGAGTGATAGCAGACATGCTGTAATTTGAGCATTAATTTCAGTGTGTAACTCTAAGTCATAAAAACCCTTTTGGCTAGTGTAAACATATATACCATTATCATACTTAAAAATTAATTCTTTACTATCATCAAATATATTCAATGCATACAAAAGACGACGAGAATCTCTGATGAAAAAACATTTTTCTTAAATGTCAATAATTTGGTGTTAATTTTATTTTTATTTCAATTTAAGTCTCTTGTTTCATATCTGATTAAATTCATACGTAATGCTTTCTGCAATATCATTTTGAAAAATTATTCATTTCTGTATGCCTATCTGTTTAGCTTTCTATTTGTATATATGGATAAAGAGATGCCTGAAATTACATTTACATAACACTAGTGAAAGCTGTTTCTGGGTAATGGCATTCAAGTTGAGTTTTTTACAAATGTTTGTATCTATGTGTTTATGCTCACATGCTTTTAGATATCTCCTGGGTTTCTCATAATGCGATATATATATATATATATATGTGTGTGTGTGTGTGTGTGTATTTTTCTTTCAATAATAAACTTATTTCTTTATCATATAATGGGATCATAAGTCAACACTGAGTTCAAGATATGTATAATTTATAATATAAACAATGTAGTCCATGTGGCTAAATATATTATATATAATCACAACAGTCTAAATTATCCTGTAGTTGCAAACAACTCTAAAATCTTAGCAGCTTAAAACAAAAAAGACTTGTTCCTTGGTCATGCTATAGATTTGTTGAAGACCAGCACTAAAGTGGGTCTTTGTACACTATAGTCACTTAGGGATCCCAGTGACTAAGCAAATAACATCTTGAAAATTGTTGGCTACCATCCAAAGAGGAGAGAGAATACACTTTTGATGATCTCACACAGGTAACTAAATTCTCAGCCAACAAGTCACTTCAGTTCAAAACTCATTAGTCAGTCTTAAGCTTTTGGCCCTGTCCAAAAATAAGCAGCCCAAAAAACTGCCTGTCACAGTAGTTCAATAATTTCTCACATAAATGTGCTACCTACTTTGGAAATATAATTTTTCTATTTATATTATCTTTTCCTTTTTAAATTTTTCTCTACCAAGATTTCTATGCAGTGAATCATGAATAAGAACATTTTCTTAAAAGGACATACCAAAGAAAGACCCTAGCACATCCTAGGACTAAAAGCTCACACCTGGCTCACACCTGCAATGCCAGCACTTTCAGAGGCCGAGGTGGGCAGATCACAAGGTCAAAAGATTGAGACCATCCTGGCCAACATGGTGAAGCCCCATCTCTACTAAAAGTACAAAAATTAGCTGAGTGTGGTGGCATGTGCCTGTAGTCCCAGCTACTCGGGAAGCTGAAGCAGGGGAATTGCTTGAACCTGGGAGGCGGAGGTTGCAGTGAGCCAAGATCGTACCACTGCACTCCAGCCTGGCAACAGAGCGAGATTCCAGCTTAAAAAAGAAAAAAAAAGATGGATGCAATTGCATAGGCAATCTGTTCTCACATTGCATAGACAATCTATTCTCACATGCTCAAAGTTATGCTGTGCCCGACACGGGGTGTAAAGATTGGAGGCCGAGGCTGGAGAATAGCTTGAGCCCAGGAGTTCAAGACCAGCCTGGGCAACATGGAAAAACCCAATCTCTACAAAGAAATACAA
Source organism: Chlorocebus sabaeus (assembly GCF_047675955.1). NCBI lineage: Eukaryota > Metazoa > Chordata > Mammalia > Primates > Cercopithecidae > Chlorocebus > Chlorocebus sabaeus. The sequence continues at coordinate 15,948,646 of NC_132926.1, read as the reverse complement.
AAATTAGTAAGGCGTGGTGGCATGACCTTGTAGTCCCAGTTACTTGGGGAGCTGAGGCAGGAGGATCGCTTGAGCCTGGGAGGTTGATGCTGCAGGGAGTCATGATCACTCCACTGGGTGAAAGAGTGAGACCTTGTCTCAAAATAAACATAAATAAGACTGGACGAGATACAGATGATTTTCTCAAGGGTTCCATAGGCAAGTTGATGCATTATAATTTGTAAAAAGGACATGTCTCCCTATGTCACATGTTGTCACCTGGAATTGTATGTTAGTGGACCAACACGGTGTGAACCCCGGCCAAAAGAAAGCCACAGAAATTTGTCTTCATTTCATTAGAAAACTTTTTCAGATATCTCCTTCTAAGATATAGTAAAAAAAAAAAAAAAAAAAAAAAAAAAACTGAGATAGTTTCAGATTTCTTTAGGTATCATTAGAAGAATTATAGTTACTTCAATTCTCTAACCTATTTATTTCTAGTCATGTAGCACCCAACTCTCTAATATATTTTTTCTAGCATAGTCTTCTCTTACTATATAAGAGATACATGTTTATTATATATATATTTCAAAGTTAAGCACAGATATAAATTACTCAGTGCTGAAGGGCCCAAAGGTAACTAATCTCAGCTTTTGGCATATGTCCATGCTGATAGTTTTTGTGCATATGTGTCATGTTTTATAGATTAGCATTGTCAGTATCAAAATGCGCACCTTAGTACATTGAATGTGTATTAATGAAATGTATGATACCACTTTAAAATAGTTCACAATGTCATAAATATTCTTCTGTGTCACAATATTACACACATCAATTTTAGTGGTTAAATTGTATATAATTTTACTATAATTTATTTACTAATTTTTATATTTTTGAGCATTCAAGTTTTTTCAGATATTCCAATATTTGTAAGCAATTTTGAATTGAATATCACATCACTATAAGTACATATTAGATTCTACTTTAGTTATTTCCTTTAAGTAAATTAGTAGAAGTAAAATTACTGACCCAAAATATATGTACATTTTTAGACTTTTGCTATTTCACGGTGACTTACCTTCAAAGCCATATAGCAGTGTATTCTCCTACCAGAAATATGAACAACCCTTAGCTTAGAGATTTTGTGTGTCAATTAAGAAACTGTGTGCTATGCTAATAAAAGTTCTGAAATTACACTGGCTTCTCTTACAGCAAAATAAATAAATTAAATAAATAAAATCAAGGACAGGCACTTCATAGACATATGGTAGCTCCTTGATCCTTCTATCTCTTTGGTTTCTTTTGGAATATGGCCTCTTTCCTTAAATTTGCTTTACAGTCACAGTATGGCTACTATAGCACCAGCCATTGGATCTACATCTACATCAATGTGTCAGAACAAAAGATGAAGGAAATGGATTTATAAAGTTGTAAAAACCTGCCATCTGAGTCCTGAGTAAGCACTCTTAAAGTGCTTCAGGCCAGGCATGATGGCTCATGCCTGTAATCCCAGCACTTTTGGAGGCCAAGGCGGGTGGATCACCTGAGGTCAGGAGTTCGAGACCAGCCTGGCCAACATGGTGAAACCCTGTCTCTACTAAAAATAGAAAAAGTAGATAAGCATGGTGGCTGGCAGCTGTAATCCCAGCTACTCAGGAGGCTGAGGCAGGAGAATCGCTTGAACCTGGGAGGTGGAAGTTGCAATGAGCCAAGATCATGCCACTGCATTCCAGCCTGGGTGACAGAGCAAAACTCCATCTCAAAAAAATTTAAAAAACAAAAAAAAGGAAGCTCTACACAATAGCTATTTTTTACACATCACTGGCTACCTCTGTCTTTAGAGGAGGGTTGGAAATACAATTTTTAGCCAGATATATTGCTACTTCTGACAATACAGGCACTCTCCAACATGGGAGCAGCAGGAAATTGGTACTGAGTGGGAAAGGAGCAGCTTCTGTCAAAACCTTGTGTGTATGGATGGATATTTAAAATATATGTAAGTCATTATCAATAGATAAAATTGTATCTTATTTTTAGTTTTCACTTTTTGTTCAAGATTTGCTAGTAGATTACAATTATTTTTTAGCAAGTTAAAAAAGGCCAAGAGAAAATTAAACTCAGGTCACAGGAACAGATAAGAATTAAGTATCCAATAGCTTTATGATGATGAATTGTAAGGATGTTGTTATAAATACAAAGGGCATTTGTGTAACTAGATTAATTATCAAATGTACTTTTATTTTCTCTACATATAAATAGAACAATTTGCATATTTAGCAATCAAAAAAGAGAGAGAATTTCTGGAGTATTTTGAAATATCACCCAGAAAAGTGAACTGAAAGTCATGATTGAAAATGATAAATGATCTTTCAAATTACTAAGTCACTTGTGGCAGGTTCCCTAATAGTTTAATCTACTCTCATAGTACCTCTCATTATACCTTTTAATAATAAAATATCCCTGAAGGTAATTATCCCTTCCATTTGGTTTCTTAGAGTCCTATCTCTGATAAACCTCTTAAATGCAGTTTTTACAAAATAAGCTATATAAGAAGTGTGGTCATGTTTTTAAAATATTGTAAATGTGGGGATTTTCAACATAGCTGGGCCATGATGAGATTCCCATGTTTGACAACATACTTCCTATGGAAGAATCAAGTTAACAAACAGTGGAGCAAAGCAAAATAGTACGTGGATGGAGAGTTCTGAGATACCGTGTCCAGTTCCACCTGTGAATCTAGACACATGAGTAAATTCTTGAATCTTTCTGAGTGTTACATTCTCCAAAATAAAATGGAAGAAATACTGATTTATAGATTTGTGGTATGAATTATGGATGGTAATAAATACAAATGTACTTCGTATGTAATAAGACTCTATTCAAACATAAAGTATCATATTAGCAAAACACTTGTAAAAGGAGAAGCATTAGCCAGAAAAATATTTGTTTTCTTAGAGACAAAGGGCAAAACAATATAGTTTTAGCCATTACAGGGTTTATAAGTAAATTTGCAAGTGCCTCAAATATTTAGTGGTCCTCTGTGAGATGCAGACATATGAAGACATTTTCTTCCCTCTCTTGAGAGCTACTAAAACTCAATTACAGAGACCTATAGACAAGTTATATGTTTTTGCATGAAACTTGATATATTTCAAGAATATGTAAGTATTATTTATTAAATTATAGTACAATGTTATCTTTTAGGAACACCCTTAAGATATATGAATATATAGTACATTGAGATACATATCAAATATATAATCATATATTGAGAAATATATACTAAATCTTCTTAATAATATAAACTATCTTCATCTGGACTCAGGGTTGTGTGACCCGTCTCCACAGTAATTTCCCAGATTCTGCCTTGAATTCCAAATCAGCATATACAGTATGTATATAGTGTGAATCTTTACTGGGTCATAGTCGTGTGATTTATACTATCAGCACACTCTAGCCCTGTGTTAATCCAGTTCCAGTGAAGAAACCAGAAACTACCCTGGGTGTGTATTTCTACAGAAGAAATTAAGTATAAAGTATTGACAATGCAGGTGTTAAAGAACCGAATCAACACAAAAGAACCACTGAGGCAATCCAAAGACAGTAACGGCAGGAGATAGCTACTGCCTTCTGAACTGGGGGAACCAAGAAAGTGGCTAGGGTTATCAGAACTGGGGAGATTGGAAGTGGTAAAACCTGGTATTCAGACAGTGAGGGGGCATGAATATCCACTTGGTACTATTTCTCCGGGGCCCCACAGAGCTGAGTCACATCTTTAAGGAATGGATTCTGCCTAGATAGTGCGGTATATCTGAGGAGACACAGTGAGACTGATTCAGGGAGGTCTGGAAGAGCTGGAGGCTGGGCATTCATTGCTGCTCCAAGATCAAGAGTAACTTATGGGGAAAGTTTGGGCCCCCCTGCACTTATCATTGGTGAAGGGTAATAGGATGTACTATTATTTGATGATTATCTGTCTTCCCCTCTCCTCTTGCTGCCCTAACTCTCCACATAAAGCAAAGTGTTTGCCAATGTATTTCCAGAATATTCTGTGATGCAAACTTAGGAGAATATGGGGCATGTAGGCAAGACTTCAGAAGCAAGAGCAGAGAGAACGCAGATGAATCTCAAAAGATAAATTTTATTTACAAAGGAGAGAAAAGAGAGAAAAGAATGTCAGCAGACTTTGCCTGAGAGAAGAGGGTTTGAGAATTCAGGGTTTGAAAGACTTGAAAGCAGATGTAGGATAAGAAAGAAGTAGAAATTGGAGGGAAGGGTTTCTGGGAGTCCTGGTATAAGACTTCAGTGTTCTCTGAGATGCAAAATAAATTTAGGGTTTAACTATCTGGTAGGTAGAGTGTGCTCCATACAGAAATTGAGCCACATGGGTTTCAGCATTTATTAAGTTTGTACACAACAGAAGCCAAGTACTTTGCTAGAATGTAGAAAATAGCAACATAGCTGTATAGGTTCCTCCCCATATAATGTTTTCACATCTATGTTAAGCAGACAGAAGACTACCCAAATGAAACTTCTCCATGTTAGGGAAAAGAAGGTAAAATCATGGAGTGGAAAAGATAATGTTAACTAACCAAACATAAAATATTATTAAGGTTCTGTAACAGTTGTGTCTATGTGTGTCCTTTAATGAATAAAATGTGAGCACAATTAATAGAATAAATGATATTATCTAAATGTTAGTAGATATCATAATGATTACGTTGATTATCTCCTACTGACTTTTCAACAAATGTGAAAATACATTTTTCCTACTGACATCTCAATAAAAGTAAACACTCAACTCCATCATGTTACTTAGAAATAAGAAACACCTTAAAATCTTATATTAAAAAAAATACGCAGTTAACAAGCAGCTTTCAAACTTTTGAAAAGCAATTGAATAGAAAATAGACATTTGGGGCTAGTTCATGTTACTACTGTAGAATCTTTATCAAACTTCTTTTTGCTTTTGGATTGATTTTTTAAGTGTACCTGTGACTGACAAGGCTTTCATCTCTGCAATCTGGCACACATGTACATTAAAAGTAGAAGTGAACAGGCAAACAATGGTTATAATTTACTTTCAATCAAAGAATTTACCTGGCTTAAACCATTCTTGGTTTTTTGTCACCTGAAATAAGATCTTCCAAGAGGAAGCTTGCTGTGTCTAGACAGCAAAGCCTGTGACAAATTATAGTAAATTTGGTTAAGTGTTTAGATACAACTTTACATAAAACGCATCTGATATGGTTTAGATGTTTTGTTCCCTCCAAATCTCATGTTAAAATGTGACCTGCAATGTTGGAAGTGGGCCTGGGGAGGGAGTTGGGGGTGTTGTTTGGGTCATGGGGGTGGATCCCTCATGAATGGCTTAATGCTGTCCTCATGGTAATGATGAGTGAGTTCTCACTCTACAAAATCGCACAAGATCTGGTTGTTTAAAAGAGCCTGGCACCTCTTCCCCTCTCTCTTGCTCCCTTTCTCACCATCTTTCATACATGGACTTCTGTCATGATTTTAAGCTTCCTGAGGTTCTCACAAGAAGCAGATGCCAGCCTTATGTTTCTTGTACAGCCTACAGAATCGTGAGCCAGAGACCTCTTTTCGTTATAAATTACCTGGTCTCAGGTATTCCTTTATAGCAATGCAGAACGGACTAACACAGCATCTTTCAAGTGCTCTGAGTGGATCTTACTCTGTAGAATGTGTGGCCTTAGGAGTTATTGACCTTTCCCAAGCTTCAGTTTCTTCACTTACTTAATAAGGAAACTAACAGTTGCTATGTCATGGACTTACTAAAATAATTAAGTGACACATGTTTATATATCACTGAAATGTAATTGCCAATATTTAGTAGAACTATTAGTAGCAATTATGTGCGGCACCAAGTACCAAGATAATTTCTGGGATTCCTGAAGATTTTGGTGTTATTTTATCCACTGATCATTTCTGTTTTTACAAACTGTCTTCCCCACAAAGATTAATTTATGGCATTTATTTCTTTTTAACATTTAAAATGACTTAAACAAATCTGCTTTTACATTCAATGATACTTCTCAAAAAATAGCTCCTCTTCCTCTGAAAACACAAAGGATAAAAATTACATATATTTTTTCCAAAATAAGACTTCTTGGTGAAAATATTTTAAACATTGTTATTATCAGAGGGTAATCATGTACTCAAAATAACATTAATAATAGTAATATAAAAGCTGTAGAATATGGAGGTCTTCCATATTCCTCTGCAGAAGCTCCTACTTTTATAAAATCTCCCAACCTCTGTTTCTCTTTATAACAGATCTTCACTCTTCTACCTAACTAAGTCATGCATTTTACCTACACTATTTGTTTCTGCCTTCTGACTTTGACCCTTAATGCCTCTAACACCATATTAATTTTAAAAATGCAGGTTCTCCTCTTTTTCTGAATTTTCCCCTTCAGAACCCGCCCCCCACACACACAAATATAAGCATGTGCATACACACAGTGAAACTCACACGCATGAACACCTATGAACCCCTTCAGATAACCACCCATGGTGAAAAACAGAAAACAGAACTGGAAGGGATCTTAGCAAATGTCAGCTCCCATCTTCTAATATAGAAAGTAAAGAAATCGAAACTCTAGGGTATTCAAACAAGCCCCAGGCCCAGCTGGGCTAGACAGAGGCCCATTTTGCTTCCTCAAGCCTGGTCTACAACTATTGCCAAGGTATTATGTTGAGTAACATGACTGAATGCATATTGATTGAGCACCTTCTATGTCCCTGTCACTTTCTCAGGCACTGGGGATATAGCTGTGAAAAAAACTGACAAAATGTCCACTTTCACATAACTTAGTGATAGAGAATGGATAAGCAAATAAATCTTTAATAGAATGTCAAGGAAAGACAAATTCCATATGGAAAAAATAAAACATGTAAGGTGACGTTCTACTGCTGAGCAAGTGGTATGTGTTGCCTATTGTCAGGAATAGAAGCCTGATCATTTCTGACCACTGCATGTTGGCATCAGAGTCATCAAAGAAAACAATACAGTGAAGCACTGAATAGAACAATGTTTTACTCACATGGAGAAGAAACTGAGCGAGATCAGCTTCAGTAGTGGCCATTGGTCTCCTAAGCCCAGTGGGTCCCTCCCAGGAGCCGATGCCAGGTACCCCCTTGTACAGCAGCAGCAGGACCAGCCCTCCCCAAAGGGGACAGATATAGTAATGGTATTGGCAAGGTGCCATATAATGTACATACTTAAGCAGAACAAAGGAGTACAATTGAGTGTGGAAAAGGAAAGGTATTTCAATACAAGGTTTCATTTAAGCCTAACACAGACCATGAGGACTCTCTCCCTCGATAAGGAAGTGCTCCACATTAAGACCCATTCATTTTTTTTATTATTTTAATTTTTACTTAAAAAAAAAATATGAGACAGGGTTTCACTATGTTGCCCAGGCTGGTCTCAAACTCCTCCCAGGATCCTCCCGCCTCAGCCTCAGAAAGTGCTGGGTTCACTGGTGTGAGACACTATGGCTGACCAAGGCCCATTCTTAATGCATCTGAGAAAGGGTCAAAAAGTTATGTGAATGAGGCTGCTTTTCCCAATATATACCTCACTCCATCTTGCCTGCACAATTATATTAGGCTCTCTGTTCTATAGGCATGTGCTCCTTGTGCCTTTATGACTGCAGATTGTCTTCTGATTAGATCACAGATCTGGCCCAGTCCTGAATTCAAACCCCACTTTTTGTTCTCCAGGCCCATTGGTTTGCTTTTCTTATTAATATGCTTCCCAATCCTTGGTGGACTGGTCTCAAAATGGTGGCCCAAGAAGACTGTCCAGACATTACATGGGTGGTATGGTTTGCATGTGTCTCCAAAAATTCATGTGTTGGAAACTTAATTCCCAATGCAACAGTGTTGGGAGGGCGGGACCGACAGGGAGGTGTCATGACCTAACTCACGAGGGACCTGCCCTTATGAGTGGATTAATGCGGCTATGACAGGGCTTGTAGGAGCATGTTCTCTCTCTTCTACTCTTCTGCCAGGTGAGGACATAGCATTCATTCCTCCGTTCCTCTTGAACACAGGGGGCAGTGTTCAAGGTGCTATGGCAGAAGAAGAGAGATTGGGCCTTAACCTGCTGACACCTTGATCTTGGACTTCCCAGCCTCTAGAAGTGTGAGAAATAAATTTCTATTCATTATAAATTACCCATTCTGTGATAGTAGCACAAAACATACTGAGGCAATAGGCATGCACAACTTTCAAGCTCTTCATTTCCTTAGATATTCTTCTTTCCAAAACTGCCTTGTTGAGTATCTGTCTGTTGCCTACCAGTTTGTTTTCCCAGCTCCCTTGAACAGTGTTCATCTCTTACTGTACTAGAAAAAAAAGGTAGACTCATGCAATTGAAATCTCAGTATATGATGCATTGCCCCAGGTTGAAAAGCCCTCTAGGAATAATTTGAAAAGATACAGATTCCATGAGGTGACGAAGGATTTCATTTTATCCTGGCTACACACTCATGGTGGAGCTCAGTGTCTATTTACATCTGTCTGTCTATCTATCATCTATTATCTGTCATCTTCTTTTCCATCCAGTATTCACAAAATATTTCAAATATTAAGTACCTACTATATTCTTATTGCATGGAAAACATATCAGTGAGCAACAGATAAAAATCCCTGCCCTTTCAGAGCTTATGTTCTAGTGGTAAGTGAACTGCCTTCCTTCCCTTTTTCAACTCAGCTTAAGTGAAAATTAATAAGTGAGAGAGTTGTCACAGGGATGCATATTATCATTTTCTTTAATTAAAAACTGAAGTCAGACATGTTTTCTGATTGAAGGTACATTTGATGTGAAGTACTGGTTTGACAATGAGAGTTAGCATTGCCAATTAGCTTCTTCAGTGGGCATTTTCCGTAAGTTGAATGAACTGAATCTGAAGCTGTAAACTTTTGACAAAAATCTATATTTGAAGAACATGTGTAATATACCTCACTGCTGGGAATCTCATAACTTGTTACTCTTTGAACAAATGATAATTTAAAATGTAGATATCAAATTTAAAATGTGTAAAGACATATGTGATTTTTTCAAAATTCGTTCGGAGAATACATAATGAAACATTTTGAACATCACCGTGCTAGGGTTCTACTTTAAAACTGATTGGTTGGAGAGAGTTCAAGACTCCCTTGAATTGACTTTCGTATTAGGAGATCAGCTCACAATCTGTAAAGTTCTTTCCAAATAGAATGAATAAAGGAAAGGAAGGTGGTTACAAGTTTTGGGTTGAAAACTACTGTTTTTTATATTCATTATTCTTTCTTGGTAATTTATGACATTCTTCTTCATGTAAAGCAGGGTTTCTCAATCGCAATATTGTTGACATTTTAGACCAGAGAATTCTTTGTTGTGGGGACTGTCCTTTGCATTGTAGAATATTTAACAATATCCCTGGCCTCTACACTAGATGCCGATAGCGCTCCCTCTCCCCCGGTTGTGATAACCAAAAATACCTCCAGACATTGCCAAATGTCTCCCCTGGGGGAGGGGGCACAAAACCATCCCTGACTGACAATGACTGTGCTGTAGTAACGTCTTTCTTTATATAGTAAGCAGGAGTCTTTCTTTATATAGTAACCGGGAGTCCCCTGGGACTTCCTTATCCCTAAAACTAAAATCTCAACAAACTTTTTAGCTGACATCCAGTCATGGAAAAACAAAAGGAACCTTTTCAAGATCTACTCTCCTGGGGTGAGTGGCAGAATACCTCCATACTGGGAGGCAGCTATTTCATGGGAACTGTTCTTGTGGGAAATTTCCTCACATTCTGCAACTGGTTAGTTCATTTATTCCTTCAGAGTTAACATTATTCTACTCAGCAGGCAGCTGGCAAGCAGGTTAGTTGATTTAAAACTAAATATAAACATTAAACTTATACAAGTATGATAAAAATTCTTTAGTTATTCCTAATTGTCCATGCATAGACAACTATAGGTTGACTTAACTATAAAATAATTTTTAGAATGGAAATTGCTGTGATATTTAGTGAAGCTGCTTTGAGTGGAGAAGATTCACATAAATAGGCTATTTAATGTGACTCAAGTTTAGGCAAAGTTCTAAGAAAGTAAGTTAACAGTTCTCCAAATTCTGAGAGGAGGAGGTAGACCATACAAACAGAACTTGCAAAGAAAGAAGTGGGGCAAACTAGTTTTGCCAATCTTATAAAAAGTTTTAATTTGGAGGTGCCAATGGTTGGAAATAAAAGAATTTCCTGAAAGACTTTCTTATGATGGAGGGTGGATTGATGATTTTCTTTTCACCTCAAATCTAGTTAGAAAGGTTGCAAGGAGACTCATGTAGACCCAAGAGATGGATATCCTGGAATTAATGATATGGTCCAAGCCTGTACAAAAAGTCTACAGCAGAAGCTGTCCACAATGTCTCATGCCAGCAGAGAATAGGAGGGCATTTGGAAGCAGGCACCTTCTCCTGAAAGGCAAGTCAAAGGTAACTAATTGACATTCCACAGTAGGAATATTTACTTAAGGCTGCTTTCCTGAGAACATCTGCCCAGTGGCAAGTGATGAGCAGAAGAGGCTGGGGACACATGGTGAGGTGTAGAACTAAGGAGGAGTGGTAAACAGCCAACTGGAGGAGAGGCATCACCAAGTGAGAGGAACATTGATGACATCTCCTAGGAGTAAAGGGGAGTGGATTTGAGAGAAAGGATTCTCTGGAAGAAGCACTGAGCAGGTTGGAGGAGGGGCTCAGAAGGAGAAACTTTTAACTTTGGATGACTTTCTGAATTTTTGATCAATACAACAGAATGAACAACGTAATTATGAAAAGGAGATGATTTTTATGCCTGAGATTGACTGAAGACTGGTGTACCTCGTAAGGTTAAAGAGCTAAGCTATGTGATCTACCCGAGTTTTTCTAGGTACAGAGGAAGAACTGGTTACCTGAAGAGGACATGAACAAGCAATGAGGGGTGAAATAAAGTTTTTTTCTGATTGCATTCTACACATCTCTCTTGTTCAACATTTCAGTTACATAGAAGTAAACATTGCACAGCTTATTCCGTGATAATCCAATTGACGGTTTTATAGCATAATGCAGTATCAGTTTTATTTTGCTATAAATTACATATTGCCTACTCCTTCATCATTCAGACAAAAATGTTCTCAGTTCTCTCTCATCATAATGTAGTAAATTCTTGCCTTAGTACTGTACAGGATTTATCAGTCTCTAGTTTAAAAGAACAAAAAAAGGAGAAGAAAATCCCACACAGAAACAATTCAGAAATGCTTGTTTCTGCTTATAAATCTTCCCTAAACATAGTGAATTTAATTGATTAAGGGAGACGTTGATGACTGGTGTTATAATTCAATCTCTGGGCTTTCATTATAACATAAACCAACTGGATTTCTTCAACAGAAATATAGCATTCAAATCAGTCTTTCCTTATTGCTATCCTTTATACTGCATATGCAATTATACGGCTTAGAAAAATGTCAGGTTCCACAAGCATTAATTCTTCCAATGCAAGTGAGAGCAATCTCTAGTGAAGCAATATAGGAATGAATGCTTAGGTTGGAAGGAGATCCCAGCCAAAGGAGAAACAAAAGTGTCATTTACTGAAGAACTTGCTTAGTCAAGAAATGTTTATATGCTGAGTATTAATAAACCCAGTTCCACATTCTGCCGTTAAGACTTGAAACTTACTTCTGTATTATTTAAGACTTTTAACTGCAAAGCTTAGTATAAAAAGAGAGGAGGGGAGAGAGATAGGGTGAGGGAGAACAAGACAGGGAGAGAAATAATCTATTTTAAATGTAAATGGAGAAATTCCAAGATACTTGCTTTAAGTGTGGCTGGATTCCATTGTTCAAATAATATGAAATCATCTTTCTCTTCATCTTATGTTTTCTTACTTCTGTGTAACTTCAAGTTTATTCATGGCTCTATGTTGACCTCTGCAACTAGAGACTTTTTTTTTTCCTCCAAGTTCTAGGAAAGAGAGTGCTTTCTTCATTGTCTTCCTTCTGGGATTAGCCCTGAATAAATTGGCCTGGGTTACAAGCCCATTTTAAATACAACATTGTGATTGAGTGCATGGTATATGATGATTTTCCAGGCCTGGATAATATCTCTATTGCTAGTTATGATGGATGGAGCCAGCCCTAGGCAAACGATAAGAGGGTAGTCTTCAAGTAAAATCTGGGTGCTCTCATGAGATTAAAGGAGAAAGGAAACTAGGTAGATTTAAAAGAACAGATTCCACTTGAGATAATTTATGTAATCTTTTAGGATTTAATCTGTGCATCTGTAAAAGAAACACTAATAATACAAATTCTATATATTTTCCAGACTCATTGCTATAAAACTTAAATGAGATCATAGATGTAGAAATACATCAAAAAAAGTATTGAATTCAGTAAAATGTTTGTAGAATAGTAAAATATTCTGTGGATCAGCAGAATATTAATATTAATACTCAGCATATAAACATTTCTTGGCTAAGCAAGCTCTTCAGTAAATATTAAGTAAAACCATCTATATGTTGAGACCAACTAAATAGTTCTTTTGTAGAGGGTTTTGTGATATTTCTTACTGTATAAATCAAGAATTACTGGTATTTTGTTTTCTAGAACACAAGGACTGCCTTAAAGTGAAAATACATATCCACTTGCTGTATCTCTTCAAATATATAACTCCATACATAAATAAGCAAGAATGAAATATTGAGATTAAATTAATTTCTGAGCAGTCACAAAGCAGATATCCTCTGGAGAACGTGAGGGCTACTTCTTTTTCCTAAGATGACAGCTTGGTGCAATTAAAATATAGGAACTTGAGATTTTAACAGAACTGCATTTGAGTTCTAACTTCATCATTACTTATCTGTGAGATGGACAATTGACTTCACCTCTCTGACCCTCAGTTTCTCATCTATAGAAATAGGGATGATAACTAGCATGTGGGGGTATTAGGGGCTTCTAGGGATAATATATGCCACAACATTTTTTTCACATACAGGCATTCCTCAAATATATTGTAGATTTAGTTCTGGACTATCATGACAAAGAGAGTATCATGTGAAAGTCATGAATTTATTTGTTGTTTTCCAATGCATATAAAATTTATGTTTATATCAAATTATGGTCTATTGAGTGTGCAGTGGCATTATATCTGAAAAATAATGCACATACTTTAATTAAAGTATTCCAAAAAATTCTCCATGATCATCTGAGCCTTCAGTGATTTGTAAGCCTTTTGCTGGTCTTACCTTGAAGTTGATAGCTACTGACCGATTGGGGTGGTAGTTGCTGAAGGTTGACGTGTCTGTGGCAATTTCCTAAAATAAGACAATAATGAAGTTTGCCACATTAATTGACTCTTCCTTTCAAGAAAGATTTCTCTGTAGCATGCCATGCTGTTTGATAGCTTCTTACCAACAATAGAACTTCTTTCAAAATTGGACTCAATCCCCTGTAATCCCACTGCTGTTTTATCAACTAAGTTATGTAATATTTGAAATCTCTTGTTGTCATTTCAGCAACGTTCAGAGCATGTTTTCCAGCAGTAGATTCCATCCCAAAAAACCACTTTATTTGCTCATTTATAAGAAGCAATTCCTCATTTGTTCATATCGTATCATGAGATGACAGGAATTCAGTCACATCTTTAGGCTTTCCTTCTAATTCTAGTTCTCTTGCTATTTCCACCACATCTGCTGTTACTTCTTCGACTGAAGTCTTGAACCCTCAAAGTCATCCATAAAGGTCAGAATCAACTTCTTCCAACCTCTTAATGTTGATATTTTGACTTCCTCCCATGAATCATGAATGTTATTAAAGGGATCTATAATGGTAAATCCTTTCCAGAAGGTTTTCAATTTTATTTTCCCAGAATCAGAGTGATCAAAAGAATCACTAGTTACGATAGCTTTAGCCTTAAAAAATGTATTTCTCAAATAATAAGAATTGCAAGTCAACATCAGTCCTTGAACCATGGGCTGTAGAATGGATTTTGCGTTAGCAGGCATGAAAACAACATTAATCTCCTTCTGTATCTCCATCAGAGCTCTTGGGTGACTAGTTGCCTTGTCAATGAGCAGCAGTATTTTGAAAGTCATCTTTTTTTCTAAGCAGTGGGTCTCAATAGCAGGTTTAAAATATTCAGTAAACTATTTTATAAATGGATGTGCTGCCATCCAGACTTTATTGTTCCATTAATAAAGCACAAGCAGAGTGATTATATAACTCTTAACGGTCTTAGGACTTTCTGGACATTGCACAAACATTGGCTTCAACTTCAAGTCACCAGCCACATTACCCTCTAACAAAAGAGCCCGTCCTTTGAAGCTTTGGAGCCAGTCATTGACTCTCCTTTCTAGCTGTGAAAGTCCTAGATGGCATCTCCTTCCAATATAAAGCTATTTAATCTACATGGAAAATCTGTTGTTTCATGTAGCCACCTTCACCAGTTATCTTAGCTAGATCTTCTGGATAACTTGTGCAGCTTCTACATCAGTTCTTGCTCCTTCACCTTGTACTTTTTTGTTATGGAGACAGCTTCTTTCCTTAAACCTTATGAATCAGCCTCTGCTAGCTTCAAACTTTTCTTCTGCAGCTTCCTTATCAGGCTTCATAGAATTGAAGAGTGTTAGGGCCTGGCTTTGGGGTAGGCTTTGGCTTAAGGAAATGTTGTGTCTGGTTTGTTCTATCCAGACCACTCAAATTCCTCATCAGGAATAAAGCTGTTTTGCTTTTTCATCATTCATGTGTTCACTGGAGTGGTACTTTTGATGTCCTTCAAGAACTTTTCCCTAACTGTTTGGCTCATGGGGCCTGTCCTGATGTTCAACCTGTCATAGTTTTCAACATGCCTTCCTCACTAAGCTTAATCATTTATAGTTTTTTTATTTGAAGAGATGTGAGAATCTTTCTTTCACTTGGACACTTAGAAGTCATTGTAGGGTTATTAATTGCCCTAATTTCAATAGTATTATGTCTCAGAAAATAGTGAGGGCTGAGAAGAAGAGAGAGGGGTGAATGGCCAGTCAACGAATCAGTCAGAACACACACAACATTCATCAATTAAGTTCACTGTCTTATCTGAGTCCAGTTCATGGTATCCACAAAACGATTACAATGGCAACCACAAAGATCGCTGACCACAGATCACCATAACAGATATGATAATAATGAAAAAGCTTGAAGGATGCAAAAATTACAAAAATGTAGCAGAGACCCAAGTGAGCACATGCTGTTGGAAAAAATGGAAACTATAGATTTGCTCGATGCAGGGTTGCCACAAATATTCAGTGTAAAAAACAACAGTATCTATGAAGTGCTATAAAGTGAAGTGCAGTAAAATGAGGTATGCCTGTATAAGCACACAACAAATGGTGATTTTATTCATTTTTATTTATTATGCAGTTCTCAG
The DNA here is from genome assembly GCF_047675955.1 of Chlorocebus sabaeus. Taxonomy (NCBI): domain Eukaryota; kingdom Metazoa; phylum Chordata; class Mammalia; order Primates; family Cercopithecidae; genus Chlorocebus; species Chlorocebus sabaeus. The sequence goes on along the minus strand of NC_132926.1, from coordinate 15,933,216 downwards.
TATAATCTCCTGGGAGTTCTAGGTAATAAGATGCTTTGAAGGGATAAAGTAATGATGCGAGGTTTGAGTTGAGATGGACAGATGACGAGATTGCTTACGTGACTTTTGCTGTATTTTAAGAAACTGAGGGTATGAGCCAACGTTTGACGAAAGAAACAGTGCCACTAAGGTGATATGGAATAAGGGTTCTGTTTTGGTTTTTTTTCGAGAGACGGTCTTGCTCTGTTGCACAAGCTAGAGTACAATGGCGCGATCTCGGCGCACTGAAAACACTACCTCCCAGGTTCAAGCAACTCTCATGCCTCAGCCTCCTGAATAGCTGGGATTAGAGGTGAATGCTATCATGCCTGGCTAACTTTTTGTTTTTTTTGTTTGTTTGTTTTTGTGTTTTGTTTTGTTTTGTTTTGTTTTTAGTAGAGACAGACTTTCATCATGTTTGCCAGACTGGTCTTCAATTCCTGGTCTCAAGTGATCTGCCCACCTCAACCTCCCAAAGTGCTGGGATTACAGGCCCAAACCACCACGCACAGCCCTGGAATAAGGTTTCTTTTGAAACAGAGATGAGGCCTGGTGTGGTGGCTCACGCCTGTAATCCCAGCACTTTGGGAGGCCGAGGCAAGTGGATCATCTGAGGTCAGGAGTTCGAGACCAGCCTGGTCAACATGGTAAAACCCCGTCTCTACTAAAAATACAAAAAAAATTAGCTGGGCCTGGTGGCAGGCACCTGTAATCCTAGTTACTCAGGAGGCTGAGGCAGGAGAATCTCTTCAACCTGGGAGGTAGAGGTTGCAGTGAGCCGAGATCACTCCATTACACTCCAGCCTGGGCAACGAGAGCAAAGCTGCATCTCAAAAAATAAAATAAAACAGATTAGACCTTGTACAACTCTTGTGAGCAGGTGGAGACAGTAAAGGAGAGTGGGATGTGGATGAGAGCAAGGACAAATGAGTCCATATCTACCTCTCATGGCCAGCAACTGCTGCCATGGCGACCAGCAGGAGTAGCTTTTTCTCTAGTCTTCACTGTGAGGCTGTACACACATTGGCCCAGGACTAGGAGAAGCTGCAGGAGGAGGTCTGGTGGGAGCTGGAGCCCCTGTGGGTCTGGTTGATGTCTCACACCAACAAGGTGAGCTACCAGGTCAGTAAGAGAATGTGAGCTCCCACAGTGCCTGCACTCGGCACTGATTTTCAGGGCGAATACAACAACTGCTACTTCCCTTCTAATTTCCAACATCTTGTATGAATTCCTTGTGTCCAGCACTGACTCTGAACCCTGCAGGAGGGGAGATCTGGGAAAGGCAATTCCAGATTGGTTACGTTGATATAGTACAAAGTCACCCTACCAATTTAGAACTCAGACCCGAAGTATTACTAATAAAAAGGAGATGGAGAAATGGCCCCATGGGGTTCACGTTCATGAGGATGGAGGAGCAATTAGAAGTGCTCTTCTCCCATTTTTCAAAACTTTCTACATTTACATAAATTCAGACTTATAGAAAAGTTGTAAGAAATGTATGAACAATTCCATTACATCCTCTACCCAGATTTTTCCATTATCATTTTGCCAAATTTGTATATTCACCTTCTCTCTATATATACACATAGTATATATGTCTACATACATATATACTGCATACACATACACACACATATTTTTTCCCTAAAGCAGTTGAGGCTAATGATACACTTACAGCCCTTTTATCTTCAGTTTGTAAAAAACACAGTATCTATGAAGTGCCAAATTCTTCTGTGTGTGTTTCCTAAGAGCAATGATATCCTCCTACATAACCCTGCTACAATGATCAAAACAAGATCTTTGAGACAATACTATATAATCTCTAAAACTTATTTAAATTTTACTTAACTGTTGTTATAATATCCTTTGTGGCCAAAAAATTCTTTGAAGGTCTGCATTCCAATCCAAGGCCACAAGCTGAATTTGGTTGTCCTATCTCTCTGGTGGCCTTTAGTCTGGACTGGTTGATCAGATTGCCTTTGTCTTTCATGAGCTAGGCTTTTCTTTAAAGTACGGGAGGGCACATTTGTATATTTTCCCTCCATTTGGGTTTGTCTGATTTTTTTCTCAGAGTTAGACTGAGGAATTTGGCAGTGACTGAGCAAAAAGTGATGTTTTATTCTTTCTAGTTCTTTCTTTTTTCTTTTTCTTTTCTTTTCTTTTTTTTTTTTTTTTTTTTGAGATGGAGTTTCACTCTTGTTGCCCAGGGTGGAGTGCAGTGGTGCAGTCTTGGCTCACTGCAACCTCTGCCTCCCTGGTTCAAGCGATTGTCCAGCCTCAGCCTCCCAAGTAGCTGGAATCACAGGTGCCCGCCACCACACCCAGTTTTATTCTTTCCAGTGCATTATATGAGATGGGATCTGCCTTCTCCTCCCATGTTTAAAATGCATCCTTATACTATGTATATACCAGTGCGATCACTGCCGAGGATTTTTGTTTTCTCTGGACTAGAACTTTTCCTGTAAAGAGACAGAGAGTCAATATATTTGAGTTTGAAGGCCAGAAGTTCTCTGTCACAACTACTTAACCAGTTATTGTACCGTAAGAGCAACTATGACAATATATAAGGAACATATGTAAGTATGCCCCAATAAAACTTTGTTTGTAGACATTGAAATTGGAATTTCCTGTAATTTTTATGTGTCAAGAAATGTTATTCTTCTTTTGATGTTTCTCAACCATTTGAAATGTAGAAACACTTATTTGCTCCTGAGTCATACAAATCTGGTACCAGAGCATAGTTTGCTGACCCTTCCTGTAGACCTGGAGGTATTATTACTCAAAGCTGCTTTTTTTCCTCCTCACAGCTTTTATATCACATAGATATCTCAGGTGTAAAGGCCACCTTTTAATGCTCTGTTTGCCTTTGAAGGGCCTGAAATGTAGGGAGGGAAAGCAGAGCTATTTGAATTGTATTTGTAGAAACTGATTTTTTTTTATTACTCCATATTTTTCTCCAGTTCACTTCTTGTATGTGAGTATTGTACTTGGACCTAATTTTCATCTATTGCACATTATACAATACTATTAGTTTGATTAATTAATGCACAATACATCCTGGAGACTAATTTGTTTACTCCTAGTGGACTCATTAAGGCTTGCTGTATGAATGTGGGATTAGGTTTAAAAAGGAATCACCTTACAATGATTGACTTGCATGTCTGTCTTAAAAAGAAGAAAAATCTGACAAATGAAAATCAAGTAATCTACATCCCCCTCTTTAACCATAAAAGAGCATGAAAGGATTTCTAATGCTGCATGCATATATGTTGACTTCCTATGGTGATATTTTAGAGTTGCATGATTTACTTTCAAAAATTGATCATAGAAAAATCCAATTAAAGTAGTGTGCTAATATTTTCCTCCATAGGTGAATAGAGCAATGAGGACTTGCATCTCTGCTTTAATTCTGCATGCTGGTGCATATTTTAAGTTTAGTATCTTGCCACCCATGTTAACGTTATTGCCCCTCATGCGGGAATAAAGCAGCTTCTAATAAACAAGACTGCTGTTAGGTGAGCCCCAGACAGCAAGCGTTGTTAAAGGCAAAAGAACACATTTCTTGATGATACATTTTTGTACTGTTTTCTGCTTTTTAGGAATAGTTTATGCACCCTAGCAAGATGAGATGTTGGGTATAATAAATCGTAATCATTCCCCATTTCAGTTTCTAATGCGCTGTTTTTGACTAAGTACTTAGGTATTCTGACATAGCCACCGTTAGAAAATTAGAGAGGCTTAGACTTATGTACCTCTCCTGTGCAATGTTTCTCCAAACTCTTATCTGTTACCCAATGCCTCTACTAAGGTCTTACCCATCTAAAAGAGCCAAAATTCAGTTATCAGTGGGGGTTTCTGCTGCAGATGCGTGTGCCTGAGGGTTATTTTTAGTAAGAACAGGTTTTTTTAATTAGAAATCTTGGTGCTGTTAGTGTACCACAGGGCTGAATATGCAGACACTTCCTCTTTCATTGAAAAATCTCTTCGGAAGGTTTGAGGCAGATCTTCACAGCTTAATTTGCAAGGGAGCAAGTGTATTGTGTTTTTATTGCTTGTACAGCACCTGGGTCATCTCAGAGAGTGGCAGTAGCATCCTTTAAAAAGAGTTGTCATTATTGCCTAGCTGTGGGTATTTATGCTTTCAAAAATGTGGAGTAAACAGTTTGTGATAAATTTTCTCTGGGCCAAGGTTATTGGATCTCCTTCACTGTAGATATTTTTGTATTGAATAGGAACCCAACTGTCCTATGCGGTTTCGATGTAATCAAGTCTGCAGGTCTGGGGTTGAAGAAGATGACCTCCATAGATAGGCTGGCCTTGGGCAAAATTGTTAAGTAGGCAAAGTTCCCAGTTCCATTTGTCATTTCACCAGAATGCCCTCAGGCTGTTCCCTGACTCCCAAGCGTTATTCTACCCCTCACTTCATCCGGCACTCCTCAATCTTAACATTCAAAATCTATCTGGTTTGGTGCCCTATTCCCTCAGGGTCTCCATGATTGTGGGAAGTGGTTATTTAAGTAAAATCATTTTAATAACTTAATAAGTGATTATGGTTTACTCTCCTTTACCTCCTCATCCTGTTCCCTCGCCCTTCATGCGTTTACCACGTGTGCATTTTAGAAGGATCTTACCAAAACCTCAGTGCCTTCGTGTAAAAGGAGAACGCTAATATCAAATATTTCAGGTATCACAGCAGAAGACTGAGAGAAATATTTTGGAGTTGTTTTTCTCTCTTTTAAAACCAAATTTCGTAAGGAAATAACTCCTGTGAGGAGCCAATACTTTCCCTAATAGTATGAACCTTCTTTTGCTGAAAAGGCAAACAACGATTAGAGCCAACTTTCAAAATAATTGGTTGGCAGGTCTCCTTGACTCTACAAATCAGTGACCAGTAAAGAGGCAGGAACAGTAACAAAAACAAAATTTAAGGAAGCAGCTTTTAACAAAGTTGAGAGGAGAAAGGAGTGGCAAGAAGCAAGAGGCAGAATAAAATAACAACTGGATTTAGCTCGGAGAATCTGCTTTTGTCAGCTCGAAAGGAAATGACTTGCAGATTGGTTTTGTTATTGTAATAATTGTTTAATCTGAAATGCTTCTAATAAGTGACTGACTAAAGAATATAGAACCATAGAGCTTTAGTCCTGGAAGGGAACCTCAGAATCAACTTGTCCAAATCAAGTATTTTAGAGATGAGGAATTTGAAAAACACAGTATAAAATGAATTCATTCAAACTTAAGATAAAGAACTATCAAATGTGATATACAGAGTATTAGAGCCTCGAAAATGTGGAAGAATAAAGTCTCAACTTGAAATCAAGGAACCGTAACAGCACAGTGCAACAATTAGATGGGCAAAGTTTGAAGCTGGATGTATGTTGAATCCTACTTTACTAGTTGTGTGACCCCTTGGACATGGAATACATTTTTTTGTTTGTTTGTTTATTGTTTTTTTTGAGACGGAGTCTCGCTCTGTTGCCCAGGCTGGAGTGCAGTGGCGCGATCTCGGCTCACTGCAGGCTCTACCTCCCGGGTTTTCGCCATTCTCCTGCCTCAGCCTCCCGAGTAGCTGGGACTACAGGCGCCCGCCACCAGGCCTGGCTAATTTTTTGTTTTTAGTAGAGACGGGGTTTCACTGTGTTAGCCAGGATGGTCTCCATCACCTGACCTTGTGATCCTTCCGCCTCAGCCTCCCAAAGTGCTGGGAATACAGGCGTGAGCCACAGTGCCCGGCCTGGATCTCTTTTTAAAATTGATCCATCTATGATTCCTCTTGTGATCCTCCTCTGTTATAGTTGCTTTATCCTAAATTTTCAAAAGAAATTCACATATCTGATCCATCCGACATCCTACATTTTCTAATTGCATTGTTCCAAAGGGGAAAAGATCCTTCTGATGTGACAAAAAGAAAATCTTCCAAAATACATGTGCAATTGATGTTGAGAACTAATAAGATACCTCACCCCCACAGTCTATCTTACTGAGAGATGGACTGTCAATACAATTTTACTTTTTGTACATAAAAACTATTTTTTTCAAAATTCATGTGTGTGTGTGTGTATATATATATGTTTTGTCAATTATATAGTAATGATTATTATAATGTTAACTAATCTCCCTCAAAATTGTTAACTCTTAAAGCCTATGACCCTAGAAAAAAAATTTAGTTTGAATAGGTTTATATTTTGTGGAGGGGTATGAAGTAAAGTATCATAAACTGAAATTATATAAAAAGACAACTTTCAAATGGAAATAACCTTTTGAATATTTAAGTATGTGTCTCTCTATATATGAAGGTGTGCATCAAATTGCTGTTGGCTTTATATTCTTTTGGTTGCATTTACAAAATGTTGTATAGCAAAAACTAAGAATTGTCTATTTTACAATTCTTTAGGTTGTAGATAACTAGAAGCAATGTAAAACAATTTTTCTCTGTAGACACGCTAATGAACCCTGTTCAGTGGAGGCGTAGTCTTCCTTCCTGTGTAGAACAAGAGTTTGGTCTCTATTTGCATATTCACTTCCACGTTCCTGATTTACAAATATATCTGTTCTTTAGATTCTCTTTTAAACTGGTTATAACATCTTCCCAGTTTCCTCATTAAAAAGGAAAATAAAACATAACGTGCTTATTTTTACAGCAATATGAGAGTCATGCTTTTACCCATTGAAAAAAATTATATTTTAATAAATATAACCGTCTAATTGTAAATGTCAGTATCATAATATCATACAAGTTGTATGCTTTGAAACAACTGAAAGTTATCAAAAAATTTTAGATGTCAACTTAAAAACATACATGGTCAAAGTTAAATGGATATTGCTAGATGGAAGAAGCCATCTCAAAAGGTTACATAGTACACCATTCCAACTACATTATGTTCTAGAAAGGGTAACACTATGCAGACAGAAAAAAGACCAGCTCTTTGGTAGGCCGAGGCGGGCAGATCACCTGAGGTCAGGAGTTCGAGACCAGCCTGACCAACATGGCGTAACTTTGTCTCTACTAAAAATACAAAAATTAGCTGGGAGTTGTGGTGGGCACCTGTAATCCTACCTACTCGGGAGCTAAGGCAGGAGAATTGCTTGAAGCCAGGAGGCAGAGGTTGCAGTGAGCTGAGATCATGCCACTGCACTCCAGCCTGGGTGACAAGAGCAAAACTCTGTCTCAAAAAAAAAAAAAAAAAAAAAAAAAAGTGGTTTCCAGGGATTTTCAAGGAAAGCGAGAAGAATAAGTGTAGCACAGAGGATTTCTAGTGCAATGAAACTATTCTGTGTGCTACTACGATGGTGGATATGTGGCAGATACATTTGTCAAAGCCCAAAGCATATAAAACCCCAAGACTGAACCTTAGTGTAAACTATGAACTTTGCATGATAATGAGGTGTCAATGTAATACGGGGGGGATATAGTAACATCTTTTTCTAAATTATCACAGTATTCATGGCTGAAACTCCTGTAAGGAAAAGACAGATTAACAAGTGAAAAAGTGGTCGGGTGTGGTGGCTCACACCTGTAATCGCAGCACTTTGGGAGGCTGAGTCGGGGCCATCACGAGGTCAAGAGATCGAGACTATCCTGGCCAACATGGTGAAACCCCGTCTCTACTAAAAATACAAAAATTAGCTGGATGTGGTGGCACGTGGCACACTCCTGTGATCCCAGCACTTTGGGAGGCTGAGGCAGGAGAATCACTTGAACCTGGGAGATGGAGGTTGCAGTGGGCCGAGATTGTGCCACTGCTCTCCAGCCTGTTGACAAAGACTCCGTCTAAAAAAAAAAGAAAAAGTGAAAGAGCATACAAATTTATTTAGTACAAGTTTTATACGACACAGGAGCATTCAGAAATGAAGGTCCAAAGAAACAGGGAAATCTGCATATTTCTATGGACAGTCATTCAGAAGTATGATTGAAGCATAAAAGGGTAAGCTCTAATGGTAATAAACTGGGGGAAGCTAAGCACAGTCTGTTCAGATTCTTCTTGGCATCCCCATGTGATATTTTTTCCATCTGGACACAGTGTAGGATACTTGAGTATCCTCAGAGGAGAAAGGAGGGAAAGGTTAGAGAATGACCTTCTTAGGTTTCAAGGCTTGCTTTGGAGAAGAAAGAAACACAAGAATGGCCTCCATGCTTCTGCTGTTTTCTCATATGGCAAGGAGCCACATTTTGGGGTATTGTGTCCTGCACTTTATCAGTAGGTTCATCGATTATAACAAATGAACCACTGTGGTAGGGGATGCTGATGGTGGAGGAGATCAAGTCTGGGTAGAGGCATGGAGTATATGGGAATTGTCTGTATTTCCCACTAAATTTGCTGTGAACCTGAAACTACTCTAAAAAATAAAGCTTATTCATAAAACAATTTTTAAATGCAGAGTCAAAGATTTTTCAAAATCCTTATGATATGCGTATGATTCATGGATGACTTCTGAAATTTTATTATCCCACAGACATTTTCTCTTTGAGGATGCTTTGATGTTATTTTCAGGAAGTCTATTCTTCCCCCAGAGTCTACAGTATAGTTGTTGATCAGGAGGGATGAGCAGCACTGTGTGTAACCTATGCTGGGCCCGGTTATCTTGGGGAATGTTAATCATGACTGGAGTGGTAAAGCAGTTGGCACAATATGTTGTAATAGTGATGCAGGAAATTTCTGCTTTCTCTGGTTCTTGACCCATCTAAAGCCTCGTTGTTGCCTTCCCTACTCTGATACTCTGAGCCCCTGAAGTTAAAACAGAAAACTCTAACTGCTTCAGGTAATGCAAGACAGAAAGACAAATCGAATCATTAGGGGACAAGTTTCAGTTTAGCTTCATCAACCTACTGGCCTTCATGCCCTGAATGTCCATGCTACTCCATGACTTAGCAGCTTACAATGATGATTCTATTTAAGAGTTTCTCGTGTCCTATCAGTGTATTAATATAGAAAGTAATATCTTGAAAGGGAAGACCTAACACAACAACATTAAATTTAAAAAATAGTTGTGTTAGCCGGGTATGGTGGCTCACGCCTGTAATCCCAGCACTTTGGGAGGCCGAAGCAGGCGGATCACGAGGTCAGGAGATCGAGACCATCCTGGCAAAACACAGTGAAACCCCGCCTCTACTAAAAAATACAAAAAATTAGCCGGGCGAGATGGCGGGCGCCTGTAGTCCCAGCTACTCGGAGGCTGAGGCAGGAGAATGGCGTGAACCTGGGAGGCAGCAGAGCTTGCAGTGAGCGGAGATCACGCCACTGCACTCCAGCCTGGGCGACAGAGCAAGACTCCATCTCAAAAAAAAAAAAAAAAAAAGTTGTATTTCTTCTGATTTCTGTAAGTGGCATGGAATATTAACTATGTAAATGGATGATGTCTTACTTTCTTTTTTTTTTTTTTTTGAGATGGAGTTTCACTCTGTCACTCAGGCTGGGGTGCAGTGGCATGATCTCAGCTCACTGCAACCTCTGTCTCCAGGACTCAAGTGATCTTTCCACCTCAGCCTTCAGAGTAGCTGAGACTACAAGCACGTACCACCACCCCTGGCTAATTTTTGTAGTTTTTGTAGAGACAGGGTTTTGCCATGTTGCCCAGACTGGTCTCAAACTCCTGTACTCAGATGATCCACCCACCTTGGCCTCCCAAAGTACTAGGATTACAAGGGTGAGTCATCACACCCAGCCTAAATGGATAATTTTTATACAACCTGTCAACAGGGTAACAAGTCTGCAGGAGACTTTTATCCCAATGTTTTATAATAAAAAATGTAAAGCATACTAAAAACTTGAAAGGATAGCACAGTGAAAATGTATATCTAGCATAAAAAAGTTAACATTTTGCCATATATATTTCCTTTTTATATTTTTTTGCTGAGTCATTTGAAAGCAAGTAAGTATAGACACCATGACACTTTTCCTCTAAAAATTTTACTGTGTCTTCTAAGAATTAGAGGATTCTTCTTCATGACTATAATAATTACAATAATGAAATCAATAATATTGACTATTATCTAATTCCAGACCGTATATGAATTTCTTTATTCCTGCCACCCAATATCTTCTATAACTTTTTTCTCCTAACAATGAGCCAATCAAGATTCACATATCCTATTTTGCTGCTTCAGTTTGTTATTCTTTTAAAATCTATGGAAATATTAGTATTTGTTCTGTTTTGCTTTGTTTTGTCCTATGATGTTAATTCTTTGCAGAGATCTGATCTGTAGAATGCTCCATACTCTGAATTTGTTTATCTCTTCACTGGTCATTGAACTTCCCTGTTTACTGTGTATTTTCTATAAACTGGAAGTTAGAACTATGAGATTATATATTCAGTTTAACATTTTGAGAATGCTAAATAGCTAACGAAGTTGTCTTCAAAATGCATTATATCACAAAGCACAAAATGTCAAGTTGTCACTCCCAAGTAGGATGCTGACGTAGATCATTTCGTAAAGGTATGGACTACCACATATGACCACTGCAAAGTGGTGTGTGTGTGTGTGCCTGCGCATGCATGAGTGTGTGTGTCTGCTCGTACACATGGCCCACAAATGCATGTTTTCTCCCTGGTATTGGAGTAGTTTGTTGGATGGATTGATATTATGCAAAAAGGATTATTAAAAGCTTACATAGTTTTATTTATTTATGTTTTTAATCAGGTACAGTCATTTTTCTTTTTGATGGTCAAATTGTTTTAAAGTTGGCTAGCTAACTCCTGCGTCCTCTTGTTAAGTTCCCATTGGTTGTCTGTGATTTTCACAAACAGTAGCCAATGTGCTCCTCTTCCTTTTCTGCTTTAGACCTGATATTGTCATTTTTGCAAGGAACTCTGGTCCTCTTACTGAGAAATTATTTTAGAAACCAATGCTGATGTGCTCATTGCTACTAGCTAGGTATTGCTTCTAGGCCATTTCTGTGAACAGAGTTGGAAAGAGATAGATAGAAAAAGATAGAAATGGAGACAGAGTTAGAGGTAGAGAGATATAGAGATGGAATAGAGATATATATACAGAGACATGTATATAGATATATACCTGTATATGATATTTCTAATACAAATGTAATATTATAGGGTTTGTTCTTTAAAGTTCTTTATATTTGTTCTTTTTTTCTCTTATGTTGAAATATTTATTTCTAATAATATTTCCCTATGTATTTACTTAATTTATCCTACTTTCTTTTTGTTTGTTTTTTTGAGAAACAGTCTTGCTCTGTTGCCAGGTTGAAGTGCAGTGGCACGATCTTGGTTCACTGCAATCTCCGACTCCCTGGTACAAGGGATTCTCCTGCCTCAGCCTCCTGAGTAGCTGAGATTATAGCCAAATGCCACCACTCCCAGCTAATTTTTGTGTTTTTAGTAGAGATGGGGTTTCACCATGTTGACCAGAATGGTCTTGATCTCCTGACCTCGTGATCAGCCCACCTCAGCCTCCCAAAGTGCTGGGATTACAGACGTGAGCCACTGCGCCAGGCCTATCCTACATTTCATAATGATATCAACAATGCTACCTAAAATAAATAACCCACTAAGTGAAATGCAAGACATTTTTGTAGTCTTTTTTGTCCTAGAATATAATATGCAGAATTTTATTTATTTATTTTACTTTGTTTTTAATTTTAGGATTATTTCTTGTGATTTATTTATGTTTTAAAAAGTAAATAAAATCATTTACATAGTTTAAAAGAGAAAACTGTTTTAAATTATTCTCAGAAATCTTGCTTTCATTTTATTTCCTATGCCCTTTATAAGTAAACATTTTTATTATTTCTTGTTGCTTTCCCAGTGTTTTTTATAAAAATAAGCAAATACATGCACATGTATATTCATATTTCAACTTCTTTAAAATTTTCATTTACTATGTCCTGGAAATAATTTGCTTCAGTACATAAACACTGGTCATCATTCTTCTTTTTATAGCTGTGAAATACATTCTTTTTGTGGAAGTGAAGTAGTTCATTAAACCAGTCCTTTAATTTGAATATTTGGATTTATTCCAATCTTCTGCTGTTTCAAATAATTCTGCTAGGAGTAACCATTTCCCTTGGTATTTCATACCTGGATGGTTTTCTTTCTCTCCAAGATGAAATCTTTATAGGGGGAATGCTGAGTCAAGGGGTTAATGCATACACAATTTTGTTTGGTATTGCCAAATTCTCCTCTGTGGTAGTTATGCCATTTTGCAATCATTTCCAGCAATGTTATGGAGGGCCTATTTCTCTATAGCATTGCCCACAGAGCATATTGTAAGACTTCTGGATTTTTGTCTATTTAATAGTTGCATCTTTTTGTAGTTTAATTTGTATATATCATACAAATGTGACTGCTCACTTTTTTTTCATAAACTTAAGTGTCATCTGCTTAGCTTTTTTTTGGGAACTCTCTTCACGTTTTATGTCTCGTTTTTAAATTAGATTTTTGACAATTTTCTTTTAATTTTTAGCATTTTATATAATGGGAAAAGAAACCATTTGCCTGTAGTATCATTTGCATTTTTTTGTTGTTGTTTGTCACTTCTCTGTGGTGCTTTACTGTTCTTTTAAGACTTAATGTATCAGTCTTGACTTTTGCTGCTTCTGGATTTTGAATGCTAACAAGATTATCTTCATTCCTTGGATATAAAGTAATCCATCTATGATTTTATCCAGTATTTGTCTGTCACTTAGGTTAGAGTGCAATGGAGAAATCATAGCTCACGGCAGTCTTAAACTTCTAGACTTAACGTGATTCCTCCTGCTTCAGTCTCCTGAGTAGCTGAGACTACAGGCACACACTACCATACCCAACTATTTTAAAAATGTTTTTGTAGATATGGGGTCTCACTTGTTGCCCAGGCAGGTCTCAAACTTCTGGCCTCAAGGGGTCCTCCCACCTGGGCTTCCCAAAGCACTGGGATACAGGCATGAGCCGCTGTGACCAGGAACACTTGTATTTTTAAAATCTCCAATCTATTTGGAATTACTCGGCTGTGAAGTGTGGGAACTAGATCCAGTTATAGCCTTTTGTAAATGATTATCCAGTTGTGCTAGCATTACTGATTAAAAAGCTTACTTTCCTCAGTGACTTCAAATGTCCCTGAAAATTCATGTCATATTTCTTTATGCCCTTGGTCAATTCTGGACTTTTCTATTCTAAAAAATTGCTGACTATTAATGTGTTATTGCCTATATGTTTTGAAAAAAGCATATTATAGAGGGCTTCTAACATGTTTTAATTTCTGATAGGTCTATCTTGTCCCCCATTACTCATTTTTTTTCAGGTTTCTCTTCTACTCATTCTTATTTGGTATATATTTTTAAACAAGGTTATTATAGTAAACTTATCTAGCTCCAGATAATAAATTGCTATATTTATTATGATTCTATTGTATTTTACAACTGGGAGATAATTGATGTTTTTATAATATTGATTTAACCTATCTAACAATAGTGTTTGGCATTTCATTTGTCCAAATCTACTTTTGATCTTTTGGGAAATTTAAAAATTGTCTTTATATTTTGTTCATTTTCATCAATCTTATTCCTATTTAATATTTAAACTTGCTACTGCATATGGAGTTTCTTTTCCTTTCATTATCTCTTCTAATTATTGTTTGAAGAACTATAAAGTCTATTGATATTTCATGATGCTGATATTTTATATTTTAATATGTGATATTTTATATTTAAATATATGTATGCATATATGTTTTTATATATATTTTATGTGTATACACACACAACTTTATTTTATGAGAGAAGAATATTTTAGTTCACTTAGTAGGAGTTATCAAGAGGTAAATCAGCCAGGTCAGTTTATAAGAATATTGTGATATTTTCCTCCTAGAAACAATAGAGTCATGGTCTTCTTCTTCCAATGGTGAGTCCCAGACAACTGACATTTGCCTTATAGCTATCTCCTTCCTTGCCATATCGCTAAAGGATTTTCAACTCCAAGTCCCAGTATGAGCAGGTTATCTTCTCCAAGGGAAAGCTTCTCTGAGCTTCCTTAGCACTGTCTTCTGAATATTTACAGTGCCTTAGATGCTTTTTTTCTTTTTAGTTTTATTAGGTAAATATCCTCTTGAAAAGAGAGATTGAAAACTTTTTCAAAAGGTGAGAGTTATAAGATTAATTTCTATCTAATGTCTGTGATTTAAAACACAGTACACAGATAAGTCTGTATATAATTATTCAACATTTTTTTAAATAGAAAAGCTAACTAAGTCTGTCTTCCTTTAAAAGTGTTTTGTAAACAAGCTTTTCGTTATATATAAAAATAAACACTTTACGAAATTAACGTACTTTATGCAAAGAATGATTGAAAGTTATTCACATATCTCTCTATTAAAATAATTTCCGCTTCAATCAATTATTTTATAATTTTCAGTCAAATAATTCCATATTCCTATGAAATCAATTTTTTACTTACACTGATAGTTCAAAAGTATATTTAAATTGAAGAACCACTGAATTACATTCCTTATAAAAGATTTATCACTGATGAGTATTGAAAAATTGTTAAAGAACTACTCAGTATTACTGGAACATTGCTTTATTCTCACTGAAAGTCAATTTTTTTTTTCTGGAAAAGGCAACTTGTTTTTATTTCTTTAAGAAGTTAACCTCTAGTGACCCAGCTTCTAAACAGCCACTGGAAAATAAAAGTGGCCAATTCCCATCTTCCAAAATAAACAAAACAGCTTAGAACAGATATTAAAAGAGTTTGAAGTTCATGGGTTTCTTTCTTTGTAATATGAATCCAAAAATCTTCATAGAATAAATCTTCCTTTCAAGGATAACGGAGGTCGTCTGTGGGAGAGAAAGAAAAGAGGCAGGACAGAGGAGAAAGAAAAACATTTGTAGATCTCTGGCCACCCATAGCCATTACTTAGTATGCTTATTATTTTAGCAGGTGGGTGTAGGGGGAAGGAACGTGAACAACATTTTATGAACTATGTATGATGGACTTTATCACATAGCTGTGTTATTTAATCCTCACAAATGCACTTTGAGAAAGACTTTCCAACATTTGGAAGGAAGCGGAGGAGGCCATAGAAATTAAAATAATTTTGTCTAAGGTGACTCAGTTGGTGATTCATCTCACTTCAGAGTCTGAATGTGCATGTTTATTTCCTGCTTTTAATGTTTTTTGATATTTTCAAACAAGACTTTCCAACTCCTATCATTCACATAGTAGCATTCCATATCTTGCCATTGCTGTGTACTGCTTATGTTACTGTTTAGTGTTTTTCTTCCCTTTAAATGGACTTTAGAGCTACTCATTGTGTCCACTTTTCCTAGTCCTACCACACACAGGCATGATTGAATAGTTGTGTTTTCCTTTATGCTATATATTATGATGAATACACAAATTTACAGTTTTGTCATATTCATCCATGCATGACCAGAAACATTGTCACTGGTTTTATACTCACTGCCTATTAGGAAACACTGTCCTGGAAGTAAATATACTATCACTAAGATAGATTTCTCATTAGCCTGTTTTCACAAGATTAGTCTTTCCTTGGTATTAGACCACCAACCTCCCCTGGGCTCTTGCTCCTCTAAAACTATCCAGCAGGATAAAGTGAAAACAGGAATATCAGTACTTTAGTAGAATCTCAGCAGTGTAAAGTTGCAAAGGTGAAACTTGGGAAGGTGGGGTAAAGTAAGCCTAACGCTACAGATAACTCCACTGTGGACAATTTCTGAGGACTTGACAGGAGGAGAACTGACCTATGGCTTCCCTGAAGCAAAAGGAAACGTGAAGACTGTGCATTCTCTCACAGGTTAAAGTGAATAAGATGGCAGAGGGAATCCAAGGTTTGCTCTGGCGGTCCGAAACCAGAGTGAGCATGATTTTGAGCCTTCCAAAGATTTTAAAGATCACATGCTCAGAGGGGGGAAAAATCAACAACCACAAAACATTGAAGCTGAGACGGCTTTAACTCTGTCAAAGCCAATTTAGACTGGCCATTGCAGTTCTGTGGAACTGATTCAGTAATCCTTTATGTTAAATAATTTTTAGATATTCTTTAAGCTTCTTATGAAGAAAAATCCAGGAAAGGAAGAAGTTACATTCTCATGAAACTGCTGTAATTTCACCATGTCCGTTACTATTTTGTTTCCCCATTCTGAGAAGAGTAACAAAACCCCAACGGCAAAATAATGCACTCCTGGATTTTTCATTTAGATGGCAAGGAAGTAGCCTGAGGGAGTAGGGGTCTTAAGAGATACTTGATTCAGAAACTAGAGCCAAATCCAAGACTAGTGTCCTGGAAGAGATATGGCATCCTTAACTGGGGACTGAGTGGCATGAGAAGGGCAGAGAAATTCCCTGTGAAAGGTTTAAGATGAGGAAAGTCCTGAGGTTCCTAGCAGCTTGTGTGCAAATTTGAGATTTAAATGAGGATGAGATGCAGTATGGTACAATGGTAAAGTGCATGGGCTCTGACTCAAAACTGTTTGGTTTTTTAATTTAAAGTCCTTCATTCACTAGGTTTGTGGCCTTGAAGAGTTTAATTAATATCCTTAACCTCAATATTCTCATTCTCAAAATGGACATAATTAAATTCTCTGATTCCTGGGGTCCTTTCCACCAAGTGAGGCAATCCACAGTGGGTGTGTTAACTCTTTAAAAATCAGTATATTTCTATTAGCTATGTAATCCACATGGTAGTATTCTTACCACACTGTCCGGTCTGCAGAGTCAAAAGGTCATGAATAGAAAATTGCCTGGAAGCAATAGATATATGGGATGCTTCATAAATTAAAGATTATTAAATATCTTTTGGAATATCAATTGTTTATAGTTAATACAAATGACAATACTTAATGGGAACTGAAGAGGAGAACACAAATACAGTAGTTCACATATGGTTCCCGTTAATTGGAACAGCTATTGGTGTTTATAAAGACGACTTCATTCACCCATCAGATACAGAATGTTACTGGATTAATTTTTTAGTTAGTAGTGATAGATAGGTTTGGAGTATTTCATTTGCCTCTGTTTTTAATGGGCAAGTGTTTTGTCTGTATCAGCCCAGAGTTCGTGGTATTGTGAGACTGAAGCTAGTTTGAATCCTTCCAACATCATGTCTTCTACCTACCTGGGTTAACTCGCACTAGGTACTGTAACAACAGCCTTTGCTACCTTACAGGCAAACCCTGAGACCAAATGATTCATTTTTTTTTTTTTCCATCCTTATGTGACAGTTCATAATGAACTGAGGTACATTGTTGCTCCTTTTGCCCTGCTTCAGTTAGTGAGGAGATTTAAAAAATGAAGCGAATTTATTTTAGTATGGTTGCACTGGAAACTATAGTGAGTTAAATAGCGTCCCAATGCATGTCCACCCAGAAACTCAGAAAGTGACCTTTTTTTGGAAATAGGGTATTTGTAGTTGTAGTTAGTGAAGATGAGGTCATAGTGGATTATGGCAAACCCTAATGACTGGTGTCCTTATAAGGAAAGGAGAGGACACACAGGTGCACAGACACTGAGGAATCAGAGAGAGAGAGAAGAAGGTGACAGAGGCAGATGATGGAGCAGAGCATACACAAACCTAAGAATGCCATGGATTGCTAGGAGCCAGCAGAAGCTGGGAAGAGGCAAGGAAAGATTCTTCCCTAGAGCCTTCAGAGGTAGCATGGATCTAATAACACCTTGGTTTTGTACTTCCAACCTGTAGGACTTTGAGAGAATTACTCTTGTGGTAATCTACCAAATTCATGGTAATTTGTTGCAACAGCCCTAGGAAACTAAGGTAGAATCATTTTCCCTTATTCCAGCATTTCACAGGTAAGGAATGAAAAATACAGCCAAGTAATGTAACTTGTCAACTAGCAGTTAAAACGGATTCAAAGCATTTGTTGTAATCTAGGTCTTGTGACTTTCCTATAAAACTTGCTGGTTCTCAAATATCTATTAAATGCATTTAACTCCCTTGAGAAAAACTGAAGTCTTGTGTTTTGTTGTTTTTTTCTTTTAACACATTTTGTTTCATTGTATTGAAGTGTTTCTTCTATCCATATTATGCCTCTAATTGCTATGCACCTATTATTATTTTAAAATACTTTCTGTTCATTTTCCTTTATGCATATGCCATTAGAGTTACTGAAAACTTCAAAATATTTGTTAACATTGAAATCCTTTCCATTTCCCCCAGCTATCTTCTGTCAACCCTAATACTTCGCTATTTTGTCATTGTACACTTTCCACAAGGGCGACTTCACAAGATAAGGAATAGTCTTAAAAGAGAACTGCTTCAATCTTAAAACATATCTCTGTTTAAAAATTCTGTTTGATGACAAAGAGATTCTTAGAACATTACCCTTAGTAATCTCATTTTTAAGGGGCCAAGGTTGTTTGTTACTGCCTTTGTAAATTAGGAATAAATTGTTTTTTATTTGCTTCACAGTTTTTATTTAAGGGACAAAGCAATAAATCTTTAAGTAATAAAAAATAAATGTAAAAAATGTTGTCAGGGTAATCGAGTTATGCTGAGCCACAAGTATGCATGTTGACAGTAATTCAGTGGTTCCTTTCAGAGAGGCCCCGGGAATGGAAGTTCCAGGAAATAGTAACATATGTTATTTGGGTGGTAGGAGTTTGCCTTGGGTAAGTTGCCAGACACTCTGGTGACACTAATCAGGAAAATACAAAGGCAGGCTGATTTCATGTGTAAATGTACATTGTCTTTTGGGGAAATATGTTTTATTTCCATAATCAGAGTGAGCAATGGTGCTAACATATCCAAAAAATAATACTTATTTCTGTAGTATTTTTGGCTTATATGAAAAGTAGTGTCATCTTTATACTTACATTGTCTTATTGTTCATGGAATCTCTGAAGAATCTACTAAAACCACCCCCATGAATTTCCCGAAATCTTTCATTTTTATTATGTTACCTGAAATATCACTCACAAAGACGAATTTCTTTCATTTCTAAACATTCTAACATTCCTCAGCAAAGGAAAGGAAGAGAAGGAGTCAATGAGCAAAAAAAAATCTGAAAGAAAGAGAAAGGCAAATACATTTAGGTGTAGCTACTTAAACAGCCGGTGTCTTCTGAACACCAAGGAAATCTGTTTTTCCTAAGCTCACAAAAAGATTCCCAAAAAATCTAAATTAACAGCAACTATCCCTGTAGTAGTATTTTAGGGCTGCCGTAACAAACTACCACAAACTGGGTAACTTAAGACAACAGAAATTATTTTTTCACCTTCTGGAGGTCAGAAGTCCAAACTTGTAGTGTCGGCAAGGTTGGTTCCTTCTGGAAACACTGCAGGAAAATCTATTTGATGCCTCTATCCTAGCTTCTGATGTCTGCCAGCCATCCCTGGTATTTTTTGGCTTGTTGATGCAACACTCCAGTCTCTCCCTCCATCTTTAAATGACCTTCCTTGTTGGATGTCCGTATCTCCGATCTCCTTGTCCTTTCTTTTGTAAGAACACCAGTCATGGGCCTTAGGGCACCCCTAAATCCAGAATATTCTCAACTTGAGATCCTTAATTATGCCTGCACAGACATAATGTAGATATAATTTCTGTTTCCAAATAAGATCACATTTATAGATACCTACTCAATAGAGTGTAATATTCAATAGAGTGCAATGAAACAAATGAAATTCAGGATACCTTGTTTACTTTAGGATATTATATTAAAAGTGAGAACGCACAACTTTCTTTTTATTTTATATTAAGGATAGGACATATGTCTCTCTCTCTCTTTGTCACTATTTTAAATTGAGTACCCACGCTGCAACACAAGTAGGCTAAAGAGTTGATGTAGTGTCTAACATTCAAAGATTCATTTAGGCATCCAACTGAAAGTTCATCCCCCTAATGCCTAAATAGAAATCTCTGGATAGCTTTCACCACATTTAGTTTGCTTTTCAGGGTTGAAGAGGGAGCCTCAGCTGCCCATTCTGCTATTCATTAAAAATAAATGACTCTCATAAAGAATATTAATTATAATAAACTTTTCCATAATAAAACTCAACCTTTCAAAATGGGACTTTGGGTGACATTGGAGAGCAGAGGTGAAGGGCATATCAGAGTGAGCAGCCTGTAACTCCAGTGCTTCATCGAGAGCAGATGGTGCTCAGAATCAGTCCACTTATGATCACTCCATAATAAAGATTAAAGTTGCATGTCCCCATTGAGAGGTGTGCTCGGCAGGCTGCCAAAGCTCTGAAACAAGTTCTTGGCCCACCTTGTTCCATGTTAGATTTTTTTCCTCTCCATTTATCTAAATCATTTCATATTTCTACTAATAAATCTGTCCATTAAAAAGTTAAAATGTTTAAAAAGCACTAGTTTTATGTAGTCATTATTTTTACATGAGGCTATTAACAGTGATAAGAAATTTTTTTATTGTTCCAGATCTTAACCTTACAATAATATTTTGAGTTATACACATGTTTGAGCTACAGTCTGTTTCCAAGGTATATGAAGTTGATAATTAGACAATGAATACAAGGCTTTTTTTTTTTTTTTTTTTTTTTTTTCCTGTGAGGCTGGCCTTGTAAGTAAAGAAATGTGGGTGTTATAACATAACAAGGTAGCAGCTGTAACGGAAATTCTAATGCACAGAAGGGAGTCTGATACAAAGCACTTTCATTCTTGTCATGAGTTGGCTGGAAGCCATTCTTTCTAGGGGATAAAGTAGAACATTGTTCCGATACATGACCACTTGTGAGTTTCCATGGGCAGCCCACACAAGACCTTGGGATGATTATACAGACACAAAAAGCAACCAGCAGACACTTTTTGATGCAGTTTGTGTAAACCTAAATTCTTCAAAGCATGCAGGTGACTATGAAGTCAAAATAACATATTTTTGAGGAATCACTTTAAACCAGTGATACAATTAACCCCAAGAGAGGCTAATTTATTTCTCTGTCCTAGTATGTGAAATGTTACATAGAGACAGGTGTAACAGGACTATCTGAGAAGCCTCTACCCATTTACACAACAACCCATTTTTTGTCTATGACTAGATTTTCTCATTTTCACTAAGCATCATTTTTATCAACACTTTTTGTTAAAGTATAATGAAAATGCAGAAAAGTACATGGCATAAACTATAAAAGGAGAGCTGGAAGGGTTTTGTCAAACTGATCACATTCATGGAACCCACACAGGTCGTAAAACAAAGTTACCAGAATTCCCCTCCTTCTCTGTGTCCCCTTTGAGTCACTATCTCCTTCAAAAGTAACAGCTTTGCTGATTTTCAACTTCATAAAACTTTGTCTACTTTGTATCTGTAGAATCATACAGTATGCAGTCCTGTTTCTGGCTTCTTTCATTTAGCACTCTTTTTATGAGATTTATATGTATTTTCTGTGAGGTCATAATTGTTATTGACAATAGTATTCTATTGTGTAAATATGGCACATTTTATCAGCTTTACTGATGATAGATTTTGTTTTTATTTTGAGGCAATTACGAATAGAGTTTCTAAGAACATTCTAGTACATGTGTTTTGGTGACTATTTGTACACATTTCTGTTGAGTATGCATATCTTAGAGTAGAACAATGTTTCCTGAATTTCTGTTCACCTTTTGTAGAAACTAGGTATAATTTCAACATGATTTCTTTTCCTCCCTGTATTTCTATGAATATATAATATTTATTCTTATTGATCCTTACACTTGGAGAGCTGATACTTTTCATATTGAAACCTAACATTGTCATTCACAAAGATGATTGCCCCAAGAGTTATTGGGTAGATTAATTGTAATCTTTCCACTGAATATTGATTATTAACAGTTATGATGCTCATTTTACCCCCTTAATTACTCTCAAATA
This sequence comes from Chlorocebus sabaeus, assembly GCF_047675955.1. NCBI lineage: Eukaryota > Metazoa > Chordata > Mammalia > Primates > Cercopithecidae > Chlorocebus > Chlorocebus sabaeus. Next base: position 15,911,425 of record NC_132926.1, on the reverse strand, counting down.
ATTTGCTTCCCTGTGATCCCATGGTCATGCCTTTAGTTCAGACTCTTACTTCTTACCTATACTACACATTATCTACTTAACTGGTTCAACTGTGTTTTTCCACTGACACCCCCGGCAAATGCTCACTAACACTCTACCACTGTGGGTTTGATGGTCAACACCAAATGAATCTGCCCCATGTCTACAAGAGTTAGCCTTATTAAAATTGAGTCATTATTTTATTGTTTTAAAATCTTCAGTATTATGTCACATTCAAAAGATTTTTCCCACTAAACTCCAGCTTTCATATGTAGTTCATAATCTGTTGATCTCTTGTTCCAACATAGTCATACTTTCTAGGATTCAGCTTACTCCCTTATACCTTCCTCCCTTTGACACTGTTCTTTATCTCATGGGTTGGGTATAGCAGATATTGATCATTCTATCTTTGTTTTTGTTTTTGAGATGGAGTCTCTCTCTGTTGCCCAGGCTGGAGTGCAGGGGCGCGATCTCGGCTCAGGGCAACCTCTGCCTCCCAGGTTCAGGCGCTTCTTCTGCCTCAGCCTCCCAAGTAGCTGGGACAGCAGATGTGAACCACAACACCTGGCTAGTTTTTGTATTTTTAGTAGAGACGGGGTTTCACCATATTGGCTAGGCTGGTCTCAAACTCCTGACCTCGTGATCTGCCCGCCTCGGCCTTCCAAAGTGCTGGGATGCAGGCATGAGCCACCGCGCTTGGCCCTTTCTATCTTTTATAATCATTTACTTTTTGTATATTTTAATATTACTAGTATGATATCATACTTTTTTTGTTTTCCTTGTCTAGTCTATGGGCAAAGATGATCTTCATTTTAGACCTCAAGTACCTTGCATAGTCTTTGACATGTTGTACATGCTGATGGAATAAGCTGGAAACAATGTAGATACTTGCCTTTCTTGTGTTTCTCTTCTCAAGCATTTGGACTTGAGTTTGTTGTTTCTTATTTTCCCTACTATAAATGTCATGTTCTTTCAACTCAGCTGCTGAAGTTCAAAATAAAATTCTTAGCCAGAATTGATTCTTGATGATTTCTCTTGTTACCTCACATTAACTATGGTGTACTTTTGCTCTTGAAACCAACTAAGGTGGAAGTACTGTCCTCAGCAGGAGAATGAGACAGTAACTAGGTTTTCAGCAGGCACCAAGTTGTTTATGCAATATTCAAATTCTCCAAATGTTAGAGTTTAGTCAAGGTAGAAAACAACAGCTCCATGTTATTGATGAAAATCTTTACAAAAATGCAAGGTCTCCCTTCTACAAGCTGGTCGGTGACCTCACCTCCCTCCAGGCTGATTGCCAATGCATGGCACTTTGCTGACTTTGCAGAGAGGCCTCTAGAAGGCTCATGTGACTGCAAAAAAAAAATATGTTTCTATTCTAGATGTGCATTTTCAAAATGCTTATCATCAAGTCATATGCCATGTTCATTTCCTTCAGCTTTCTTTTTACTTTTCAAAAACTGAGCAGCACATGTATCAAATGTGTTAAACTGATGATTTCACTCGCTGTTATAAAGTACCTGTAGTGCTTATCCCATCAAGCCCCAGGGCCTGAATTTACTTCACAGGATTGTAAGTGCTGGAGGTTTAACTAGTGCATGTGCAAAGTGTTTGTCTTAAACTTTGAAAATCCAGAACTCCTGTTCTTTTCTGTAGCTATCAATCCTAAATTACAACTTCAGTTTTATGACACTGAGAAGGGGCTGTTGTAAAATGCAATTGTTGTACAGGTTTTATCCTTTCTACAATGAAAAGGAAAAATGTGTGTACTAACCTTCAATAAACATTTAGAAGATTATATTGAAGGCTCTCCAGATCAGGTGGATATCTGTCAGAAGTATTGCTGAGTCCACAACCTATGGGAGAGAACTAATATGACTGGCACACTTTGTTTCTTAGTTTCAAAATCCAAGTAAAGATTTCTTACAAAAGACAAATACATGACTGCAAATGTAAAGGAAGCACAAAGAAGTTTCTGACACACAGTACAAAGATATAAGAAGTAAAATAAGAGATGTTATATTCACATTATGATTAAGCATATATATATGTCATCTATACATAAGCATTTGAAGTCCAAGGCTTCACAAAACACATTTGATTCTTGTGTAGAGTGCTAGGAAATTTTCACTGGCCAAGGCTACAACTCACATTCTGTTTGTGATCTTTTTGTCATTTATTTAAAAGGCTTAACTTCTTCCCTAGAACTGTATAAACATATCACACCAACAAGTAAAGAAGGAATAGAGTCCAGCCAAAATTGACAGATAAACTACTAATTGTGAGTATGGATCCTGCAGAATCTTATTGGTAGGCTTAGTAGCAGATTAAAAAGTCCTGCCAGGTCCAGGGCAAGACATCGGTGTTGCTGTCCATGGTACTGAATGGTATCTTACTAGTACAAGGCAATTTTTATTCTCACAACTTTGGCCCATGAGAGCCATCTACCCAACATCTCCAGAATTAAGAACCAAATGAATAAAGAAGTGGTAGAAGTATGGAAGTGAGAAAAGAGACAAATATGTGAAAAAAAAGGACAAATGTGTAACACCATTGGAAAATAGACAAATGTGTGTAAAAAAAAAAAAAAGAGAGAGAGAGAGACAAATGTGTAAAACCATTGGAAACCACAACTTCTGAGAACAGAAAAAGACAGAACATTTTTAAGATGATATTCAAACATTCAGTCTCATGAAAACATACTACCATTGACTTTAGCCATCTGAGGGGTGGCTGAAGAAGGACAAGAAAGAGAGTAATAAACAATGCAATTTTTTAAAATATCAGCAAGAAAATCAGTTCTAGGGTGCAGAAAAAAATACATTTTCTCTAGGCATAGAGATATTGAATTGCCAGTTAAATACTCATAGTTTTTTTTTATATGTTGAAAGCATGTCTTCAATTATTTTACTGTAATGTATGACAATTGAAAATATGCTTTCATATTTCTAATTTCAAAACTTTATATATTCCAATTATATAATATATAATAATATGCATTATTATAAAATATTATAAATTATATAATTTATAAATTATATGTTTTATGTAAGTCATTATATAATGTATGTTATTATATAAGTTATATAATTTATAAATTATAGTTTATAATTTATAAAATAATATAATATTAAAAAATATATAATATATATGTTCCTAAATAAGCACACTAATTTCATGTACCTTTTATAGTTTTATCATATTTCTCATTGTTACAGGTATTCTTCTGCCTCTGGGAATTTTAATTAACAAACTCCCCTCTATTAACAATTTGCTTATGTTTCTGGAGCATATAAACCTGACTAATATTCAGAATTATCATTAAAATTCAAGGAGGGATTGGGTAAAATTATTCCTTTCTGCTCTATAACTTTTATTTTGCAAAATAACAGTGTAGAGAAATCATAATAAAATGTTTACAGTTATTGATTTCTGGATATTTGAAATGATTTGTGATATGGTTTGAATAACTAGAGGATTGTTTGACAAGAGTTTCCTATTTGTAAAGTGAGTCAATTCATCCATTTTCTCTCTAAATCTAGTCTCTTCAGGCCTATGTGGAGCACATTGTATGATTTAGAGTTTTGGAAAAAATAGAAGTAGCTCATTGTTTGAAGTAGCTGTTTCTGAAATAGTTTTGCTTTTGTATGTTGAAAGGCAACTCTAGTAATATTTTTGGGTTTGGTGCTGCACTTTATACTTGTAAGTGTTATCATTTCTATTTCACATACATTATCTCACTGAGTGCTCCCAACTAGATTGCAAATTAGTTAATTTAATTTGCTTACCATTGAACAAATAACAAAATTGAAATTCAGAAAAATGAAATGACTTGCTCAGGGTCACTTAGCTAATTCTCGACAGATCTGAAATTAACTCAATCAAGTCCAGTGTTTGCTTTACAGTTCCAGAAGAACAAGACTTTCTTTATTGTTTGACATATTTGAAAGTGAAATGGACTCTCTTGTCTCACTTATAGGATGGAAACTAACAACTTTAAGGGTTACCAAAATAGCTTCATTACAGTTACCAGGTTTTCTTATAAGGCAGTTTTAAGAAGCAATTGTCTCAGTTATGAGTTAGCACCCCTTTATCTATGATTTCTGATACTCTTCAAGAAACAAGGTATATTCATTAAAATGATTTAAGCCCTGTTCTCTGATTTTTATTTTCTTTTGTTTTCCATTTTTATCCCCACAAGCAAATAAGAATAATGCTTCTTTATATTAGTAGCACTTATTACATATGTAGAACATTTCCACATCAAGCCACACAATTATTTTAGGGCATTCTAATGATTACATAAAATAAATAATCATAATTTTCTCTCTCTCTCTTTTTTTAAAATAACGTCTCTGGATCTCAGATAAGTTCAAAAGTTTCTGAAGTTTACAGAGATCACAAATCATCAAGCAGAACTACAATTTGGATGCCGGAAGTGTAGGCTCATAACTTTATTCCTTGTCTGTTTTATAGTAATGATTCTCAAATGGAGAGAAGAGAATTTTGCCTTGCAAGGGACATATGGCAATATCTGGAGACATTCGTCATTGTTGAAACTGGGAGTACAGTGCTACTGGCAACTAGTTAATAGAGGCCAGGGGTGCTGCCAGTAATCCTAGAATACATAGGCCAGTCCCCCACAACATAGAATAAGCTGACCCAGAGTACCAATAGCGTCTGGTTTGAAAAACCCTGCCTTAAAAAGTAATCTGTCAGTATTCTCTTTCTTTTCTGTTTTCCCTACGTGTACTAAAAAGTACAATACTGATTTAAGGATGGCAAATTAATTATTTAAACCCAATCAACTACAGACCAAAAATAATAACTAGCAAAATTCGAAGCAGTAGAAAAAGAATTACAATTATGATTTCCAATTCTCCTACTAAATAATATGTTCTACTTGGACAAGCCACTTTACCCTTTGTGCCTTAGTTTTCTCTGGTGTGAAATAAAGGTAATAATTCCTACCTTACAGAATTTTTGATAGGATTATAAATTACTTGTCTTATTATTATTTCTTCTCTCTCCCTTCCAAGCCTCTCTCTCACTTCTTTCTTTTGTAACATATTGTCCACAAGGCGTTTCCCATATGTCCAAGGTACTTCATTTTGATGATCTACAGACTTGGCCCATTCCTTGGACTTTGATGACCTGTCTAGTAAATCACCTTTTTTTTGTGTGTGTGAGATGGCGTCTTGCTCTTTCGCCCAGGCTGGAGTGCAGTGGCGCGATCTCGGCTCACTGAAAGCTCTGCCTCCCGGGCTCGCGCCATTCTCCTGCCTCAGCCTCCTGAGTAGCTGGGACTACAAGCACCCGCCACCATATCTGGCTAATTTTTTGTATTTTTAGTAAAGACGGAGTTTCACCATGTTAGCCAGGATGGTCTCGATCTCCTGCCCTCATGATCCACCTGCCTTGGCCTCCCAAAGTACTGGGATTACAGGTATGAGTCACCGCACCCAGCCAGTAAATCACCTTTTACTGGTAAATACACATACACCAGTAGAGGCCTGCCTCTTTCAGTTGGTGCCTGGTTTTCAGAACTTCACAAGGATCCCCTTGGTTGAGTAGCATAATTGACAGAAATTATGATTTATTGGTTCACTTTACCCATGTTTGTCTCCCTCAGAATTAGAATGAGCTTAGGGTCATTCACAGTCGTCACTGAAGTCCAAAAAAGAGACAGCAACAATGTACAGGGAAGATAATAGATCTTGCAATAAGTTAGACCTGGGTTCAATCCCATTTGCAACTCTTTTAGTTATTTATGTCTATACCTCCCTTAGTGTTTCTGAGTCGCAGTTATCTTTCATAAAGTAGGGCTGCCTTAGGAATGAAAACAAATAATACATGTAACACACTCCTATTATATGTTTAACAAATGATAGCTAATTATTTATTGAAATGTGTATCATGTACATGCATCATGCTTCAATCATGAATTCTAACTCTACCAACATGAAAGTCACTCAAAGTCAACCCCATTTCATCAAACAAAAAGAACTTATAAGCAGTTTCCAAGATATCTTTGTACTTAGCTTTGTTTTTTGTTGTTGTTGTTTTTGTTTTTTGTTTTGAGATGGAGTTTTGCTCTGTTGCCCAGGCTGGATTGCAGTGGTGTGATCTCGGCTCACTGCAACCTGTGGCCCCTGGGTTCAAGCAATTTTCCTGCCTCAGCCTCCTTAGTACCTGGGATTATAGGCACCTGCCACTACAGCTGGCTAATTTTTTTTTTTTTTTTTTTTTTGTATTTTTAGTAGAGACTGGTTTCACCATATTGACCAGGCTGGTCTCGAACTCCTGACTTCAGGTGATCCATCCCCCCCTTAGTCTCCCAAAGTGCTGGGATTACACACGTGAGCCACCACACCTGGCCTATACTTACCTTTGTATGCCCAACCTTTTTATCCTGAAACCCTCAAATTAATACGATGTTATCATTTGACAGAGCATTTGTTCTGTTTCAACAAAATCTTAACTTACATCGGGCTATTGCAATCTAAAATTCAGTAGTTTACTTTGATGCTATGGCAGCACTATTCTTTTTAGTAGCTCTGATACTTTGGGGCTTTGAAGTGATGAACATTTAGCAGATTTTGGTGATGTGACCATTAGGAAAAATTAGGCTTATTCTGAAAAATGAAGACATGAGAAAAGAAGTCCTTCTTTCATTTCGAAGACTCCTTCCAGTGATTTCTTTCCCTAACTTCCTTCATCAAAATCTGTTTTCTATGAGTGTGTGTGGGGAGACATTATCAGTAGAAATGAGAGAAATAATTTGCCTCTATGAACTTTATTCTTAATTCAACAATATTTGTCCTGAGGGACACTACCTTCTTCAATACCTTAAGCATTACACTGACTATCTTCACAATTGAACCCAGCATGGAGAGGTCAGATGAATAGTGCAATGATATGGACACTACATATTCTAGAGAAGAAGGGAAGACAAAATATCTCATTATGGAGATATCCTAAAATATGTCTATGTAATTCTTTAATACATAAGGTAGTACAGCAGTCTAAATATGAGGAAGAAATATTAATTAGAACAGCTTTGAATTCACACATTTACTGCTTTAGAGTGGAGAAGAAGCCGTTCCCAACCCTAAATTGTTATTCCTTGCTTTAAACTACCCAAACATTTGTGGAATTTAGCATGCTCAGTCCATCAGATCTCCAGTTCCAGATTCTATTCCTTTGTTCATCCCTTTATTGATATATTCATTCATTCAATAAACATTCATTGAACAGTTAGGGACTTTGGTACAATTTTTTTTTAATAATCATGTGAATATGAAGTTTGAAATTTAGTGAGGAAGTCATAAAAACAAATGAATGAAATAAATTATGAATGATTGTATTGGTATGAAGGAAACAGAGTGTAAAATAAAGTAATAGGAACACATTTTAAATAGAGAGGTCAGTGGAGACTACACTGAAGAGGTGATAATTATACTGGAATGTGTGTATGTGTGTTGAGATGGGATGCAGGAAAAGAAAGTGGAATATCATTTCAAATTAAGCAATAACATTTGAAAATTTCAAGCCATCAGCAGGCATGGTGGTTCATGCCTATAGTGCCAGCATTTTGGGAGGCCGAGGCGGGCGGATCACAAGGTCAGGAGATCGAGACCATCCTGGCTAATGGTGAAACCTCATCTCTACTAAAAATACAAAGAATTAGCCTGGCGTGGTGGCCACGCACCTGTAGTCCCAGCTACTCAGGAGGCTAAGGCAGGAGAATCGCTTGAACCCAGGAGGTGGAGGTTGCAGTGAGCTGAGACCATGACACTGCACTCCAGCCTGGGTGACAGAGCGAGATTCCATCACCAAAAAAGAAAAAAGAAAAAAGAAAAAAATTCAAGCCATCTCCAAGACTGTACTGTGTCCACCATTTCCTGGAAACCTTGCTAGATGCATTGGAGGTTAATATGATGAATTAAGAGCTACCTTTTCATTACACAATACATTGATGTTATAGTTAATGTACCAAACAATGGCCTGTCTTCTAATGTGATTACTCAATAAAATGATTCTTGGGTGAATTGTAGACCCTTTGTCCATCAGGTGGGAGGCATTGCTTGAATCTGGTTCTTTATGTAAATAATTCCTCCCAGTTTCCTTCAAACAACCCTACAAAGACAGCTGCCAAATTTACTTAGAGCAACGTAAGTATCCAGCATATTTAACATTGCAGCTTATGGAATATCAACTTATTTTAAAAGATAAATATAAACCAATATCCTTTATTTAACCCATTGTCCTTTCTTCAAGGAAGTAAAAGGAGAATCTTTGGAATTTCTTCCTTCATTTCCCAGCTATTTTTTTCACCCTTCACCCACACACCTTCTACCTCCCCATCCCTCCACTCTTCAGTTACCTCTTCTCCATGCCCTGCCCCACCCTGCCTCACATTGTACATGTTTCTTATAAAAGTGCTTGTTAATGGGATTACTAGTTGTTCATTTGTTCACCTCCTGACTTTGAATTCCTTGCAGGCATCCACTATGCCAACTACGTATTTCTAAAACTTAGTGTGGTATTCATATTAGAATGAAGCTCAGTAAATATTTGCTCAAAAAATGAATGTATGAGTAAATGAATGAATGCTAAGCTGGTAGACTTTGGCAAAGGCTTGGAAGAAACCATTCCAAATATCTGATCCTCAATATTTTTAAAAATCAAATCAAAGAAAATATCCACATAAAATGCATGGCATATTTAAATTAGAAAACGTAAACATTGACCTCACTTCACTAAAAAAAAAAAAAAAAAAGAAAAGAAAAAAAAAGTGTGGTCAAACAAAATCTTTCGAAGTTGAACTGAAAGTATTGCCCTATAATCCTTCCACTTTTCCTAAATTAAGGATGATCTCTGTGAATTTGTGTCCTACAATGGCAGTAGACCTTTTGTATCTTCATCTGAAGATGAAAAATGTGGAAGGAACTGAAGAAGTAGGCTGGAAATCTTTATCAAGCTCTTTCATGAAAAGCCCCTAAAGACAGAAAAAAAAAATGGAAAGGAAAGATGAAATAGGGGAAAAAGCTGGGAAAGGAGGAAGAAAGATGGTCTGCCACAAGGTCATAATTTATTTTGGAGTCTGTTTTTTTCATGCATAGAAATGTTTACATACTCCATAACGCATCAATTTTTCTTTTACTATTTTTCCAAATCTTCAAGTAAAATGGACTTTCAAGGAATACACAATATTTTCCTTCCATGGCTTCACACCTCAGGCACCGTGACTCATTCCACCTCCTTGCCACTACCTTGAGAAACATATGTACAAGAATGCAAGCACATGTGTACATTTTTACTAGAAGGTGGACATATCAGAATCTCAAGAAAGTCTTTCCCAGAAAATAAATGGAAAATAAAGAAAAAACTTACATGGTGATGCCATGAACCAATAAAAGAGTGCAAATATGAAGGGCTCGAGAGCTAAAAACAAAATACTGTCTTCAACAGGCTTTCTCTTCTATCTGGACACTTCTAGAAATTTCCATATATTTGCATTTGGATGTTATATTTTTTCCAAGTGCAGAAATGCAGAGATTAAGAGTATTATCAATGAAGGCTATTTTTCATCATTTTTGATTGCTGTAGGAGAACATACAAGCCTACAGCTGAGATTCATTGAAGCACTGTTCCCTTCCTCAGGGAGCTGTTATTTCAATAAAAACAATGGAATCAGTTAGCATAGGTAATAAAATAATTATAGTAATTTATTTTGGCTATTAAATGTTGCATCCCCTTAGCTAATCATCCACTTCAAGCTATTATTCAAAGTGTTCTGCTCTTTTTGCCTTTAAGTTAAACATCATGAATTTCTACGCACTGATAAATCCAAATCTAATAAATTCCTGATGTGTTTCTTTGTGCTGTGACTACTGACAACTCTCTCTATCTTGCTAATTTAATGTTACTCAACATCAGCAAAAGATGTGTTCTAATACAATATAAAAGCAAGAAGTATTTGTTACCTAACTTTGTACTGAGTTACAAGTAAATTTAGCCTTCATCACTTTGACTACAGAGCATGCTATGTTATAAGCAAAGGGAGGATTTGAGAAGGTTTTAATTATGGGTCCTTTGAGAGCTGTACTTCCTAAAACTACCCCAATCATCTCTTGCCAACTGTAGTCCATGAAAGGATACTTTTCAGGATTCAAGGAGCCTAATGTGTGTATCACCATATGATAGTCAGGTTTCCAATTAATTTCAGTTCTATTCAGTTTCACATCAGTTTCATCTTGATAAGATCTAAACCAGGCATATCAAATCATTGGAAAAGTACAGAATTGTTTTCCTGTATTATAGTTATGTGAGTTATTCAGAGAAAAACCAGACTGGCATACCTGATTCTCATTTTCAGACTCCAAATCATTAAATAAAAGAAACAGCAGAAATAAGTTTAAATGATTCCCATGGCAATTGCATATTCAGGGTTTACAACTCAATACATTTCTGTACTACTATCAGGCATTTTAAAGAAAACATTTCATTTTTTAAAACTTCATCCTTCTCAGTTTTCTGAACTCACCAAATAAATCAATACAAGTGTGAATTTGAATTTAATTTTTAAAAATACAGCTGCTGAAAAACCTTATTCTTTAGCATAGGTTCTAAAAATAATTTTCAAACCAAAAATATACCCAAGAACTTTACTATGTATATTTTCATTTTAAATATTGTTTCAAGTTTTCAAGTTTCAGACCACTAAAAAGTACCTTAAAAAACTAATGACATCTTTGGTCCTGAAGTTGTAAAACCAGACATTTCAAGAAATTTGTTTCCAAATGAATAGTTTTTTCTTGATACTCTATTTAGAAAAATATTCTTAAAAATGATGTAAAAATGATAAAATTCCTATTGAAAAATAGGAATTTTTATTTGAAATTGAAAACACATTTATTGGTTTTGACTCCAATAAAGATCACAGTTATATATAATATACATGTGAACATCTGCAACTTTAGTTAGTTAAGTGAAAGAGAAACCTTCCCCTGATGTAATGAGGCTTTTTAATAAACTCATGCACACATTCCCCCCACTCCCAAAATACTCGGTGAAACAGATTGATTCTACTTCCTGAATTCTATTGGTATTTACAGGACATTACTGCATTTGATATTATCTGTCATTCACTAGAGCAGGAAAAATGTGTCCTGTAAGTTTTAGGTAACAGTACTGAAGCAGGCTATTTCCCTGACCCTTCATGGGACCTGTGAAGAGGGTGTCTCATTTACTCAGCCCGCAGCTCTCAACTCCTCACGGGAGGGAGCCCGCCAGCAAACAAGGTGGGAACTGAAGTGCATGGGTGCTGGAACTAGCCAGCCACTTTGGCACTGACCAGAACAAATTCCACTCACTCAGACCCCCTGCGCTCCACCCCTTTGTGGGCAGGAACACGCAGGTGAGTGGGTACAGGAGCCAGGGTCAATGCTTTTGGGTGCGGGCAGGAGTAAAGTCCATGCAGGGCCCATGGCAGCATCTAAGGGGGGTGCTCATGACCCCTGAAGCCCCAGAGGGAGTGTTACAGTGCTCTTTTAGGTCTGCTTTCCATGATGGCTTAAATATTAACAGCTCAGTTGACCCTCTGCCTTTTCCTATGAGGCAGTTGCCTTCCACCAGCAAGGGCAAAGGGCAAGTGTGTGTGACAGCCTTTTTGTATCTGCACTCATGATTCCCAAGCTCTTGTCTGGCATCCAGGAGAAATGAGGTTGCATGAACAAATTGAAGGATGGTAAAAGGAGGGGATTTCATTGCTGATAAAAGTGGCTATCAGTGAAAAAGGGATGGGGCAGGTTGGTAATCTTCCCCTGAAGTCTGGCCATCTCTGGCTGGATTCTTCTCCAAAGTTACGCCATCAAGCTCTCCCTCTGAAGTCAAGTTGCTTCTCTCTGATGTTCATAGTTCTGACCTCCAGCTGCTTCTCCTCTCTCTGCCAGCTGGGTCTGGGGTTTTTATAGGCACAGGATGGGGTAGGGTGGGGCCATGGGTGGTTTTGGAAAAGGAAACATTTGAGCACAAAAACAGGGATGTAAGTTCTCACTTTAGGCTGAAGTCTCAGGCTTTTTGGCTTGAGGATGGGGCCCTCAATGGGGACCCTCCTTCTTCTTCCCAGAATTTCCCTTCCTCCTGTCCCTGTCAGTATTTGTTCAAACTCACAACACATTTGCAGTGTCCTACCTTTCCCCTAAACGCTCTGAACATTTGCTCGTGTGATGAAAACTAGAACTTGTAGAATATCACTTCAAGTTTCTGTAGGGTCTTCTGAAACTTATGCTCATTGTACTTTTGTTTCAAATAATAATTTAATCAATTTAAAAAAGAATAGATGGACTTTGTATGGTAACCAGAGCTGCCTTTTATGAAATATCATTTGTGGATGATTTTTTTTTTGAGGCTTATACTATTACAAATGAAATCACTGAGTGGAATCCATTCATAAAAGCTGCTAACATGAGAAATGAAATCGGAGATGGAGACTAAGAAGAAGGTCATTATGGCAGCTGTGGTACAGGTTGGGGAGGGTGGCCAGAGAAGGACAAGAGGATAGACACATACATCCATTGTTTAGATACAAAAAAAAAAACTCTTCTCCACGTCAGGACCAAAGAGTGAAAATTTTCTTTAGGCACTGCTAATTTCATGCTCCCCGCAACTTCCTCTTAAAAGAAACAAAAAAAAGTCAGTTTCCTCTGATTTCTCTCTCTCTCTGTTTTTTTTTTTTTTTTTTTTTTGTCTTGCTGTGTCGCCCAGGCTGGAGTGTGGTGGTGCGATCTCACCTCACTGCAACCTCCACCTCCCAGGTTCCAGCAGTTCTCCCACCTCAGTCGCCCAAGTAGCTAGGATTACAGGCAGATGCCACCACACCTGGCTAATTTGTTGTATTTTAGTAGAGACAGGGCTTCACCATGTTGCCCAGGCTAGTCTTGAACTCCTGAGCTCAGGCAATCCACCTGCCTCAGCCTCCCAAATTGCTAGGATTACAGGCATGAGCCACCGCACTCGGCCTCCTCAGGCCCCTCACCCCTTTCTGGATAGCTATGGTAATAGCTATTCACCATGCCAGAAAATATTATATTGTATTGACAGTGGTTTTAAATGAATGATCTTTTCCAACTTGTGAATATATTCTACTAGAAAGGAATATTTTTTAAGGTTTTATGAACCCAGTTACTGAATTAGAATTATTGGAAAAATCTTTAAATTAGCTTCTTTTGTTTAAAAAGTTATGTGTTGAATAGCTTGGAGACAGGAAGTGATTTCACAAAGGAGATATAACTGTATTGTGATGAATTTGAGTAGCACAAATAATACAAAAAGCTTTGCATGTAAATTGACTTTCTAAATTAGATACCATAAGCTGGTAATAGAACGTAGTAATACCCATGGACAAATTCCAGTCAACATAAAATTGGAGCTCTTTGAAGATACAGTCAAATCTGTTCTCTTAGAAGTAATAGAAATTTTCCGCCAGTGATGGACTTAACACAGTGGATAACCTTTTCATTAGACAATTATGTGTTTCAGTCCACAGGATATTCAGTATATATTTTTGTTGTACTTTTGCAGATGTCAGTGACCCCATTTCATAAAATTTAACTCATACTGAGGTTTTAAACATCTAAAGAAAACCAATAGATGAAACATTGAAGACTATTATATATCCACTGAAAATATTTTTTATTCTTTCTTTAAAACATTATTGCACAAAGCTCCACCTAAACATCAAAAAAAAAAATCGTTGAAAAACCTGGGTGATAATTACCTGTCTTGGATTTTTCAATAAAGCACTTTTGTATCTTTGTAGCATTTGAAGTTCTAATCCACTTGGTACAATACCCTAGGAAAGGAGGCAAAGAATGTAAAAACCACATTAATCCATTGAACAATGTTTTTTAAAAAAGAAAGAAAAAAAGGTATTACTCTAAGTCTGGCTTTATTACCATCACAATCAATAGAAACAAATTTGTAGTCACAGTTCACCTTAAGTGACACTAATTAAAAAGAAAATGGTGTGTAATTAATGTGTAATTAAATTGCAATTTCTAATTAGTTTATTTGGGCTATTAGGAACTTACCATTTAGGCTTTCAAGAGAATCTAGTAGATTTTGTCTGAGTCTAAATAGTACAGAGAGTTCTGTGTTACTTTAGAGTAGATCCCAGACACTAAGTAAAAATTATAGAGATGGATTCCAAATTAAACTAGAACATTTTAAAGAGGACCAGTCTAAAGGTGAAATGGACAGCCTGCCTATACGAATGATTCCCCACCATCAGAGATAAGCAAGGAGAGGTGGGATGCCTTATGTGCTGACCATTTAATAGGTGGGCTATGGAACGCACAGGTGAAAATTTGAAGTGGGAGCCTTCAAGGCTGCTTAAATCAGAAACTTCTGTGATTGTATGGTTCCAAAGACTGTCTCAGGGATGTAGGTATTGGACTGAGAGCTCCCAGGCATGTTCTATATAGTCTAAATGTGCCTCTCATGATACTTGGCTAAAGCTATAAATGAAGATGTTTCTGTCTCCACCTCCAACATAAAGCAGCCCATGTGCCTCTTCCCACTATCTTTATGAAAAGATGAGAAAAAAAAGAGGTGATTTTTAAGGAAAACCATTTGTGCTTCATTTTATAAACAGCCTCATTTTAAAAATAGGCCCATTTTATAAACAGGGCATCTTGTAACAGCAGATAGAAGCAGAGGGTTGTCATATTATCAGGGACTCTTAAACAAATGTCTCTGACCTGGCCCTGGGTCTTAGGAACAGAGTGTAGCAACTTATCAATATTGCCCTATAATCTTCCAGAGGGCCATGTAGCATTTTAATACTTTAAATATCAGAATTTTATTTCAATTAGTTTATTGATGACGTCTGCACTGAAGATGCAATATGGGCACTCAGTAACAGAAAAGTTCAAAGCCAGGCATTGGTGACAAAGTGACAGCAACCCCCAGATCTCCTAAGGAAGAAGAGCCCTGCAGTCTTGGAAAGGATTAGAATAATAGGTTTAAGAGTCTCAAGTGAGGGAAGTAGATGAAGAACCCCAGCTTGACCAGTAAAGCATGGCCATCACAAATGGTCACCATCTTCAAGATATTTCGGAAAGCTTCTCTTCAAAGGTGTACCTCTTAAGCGTCTTTTGTTTCAAGAAAATTGAAAATACAAAGATGGGTTTTGTTGTTGTTTTGCTTTTGTTTTAGATTTTTGTTTTGTTTATTTTGTTGGTGAGTATGGGGTAGAATTAAAAGAAGAGCTAGAGGCTGGGCGTAGTGACTTGTGCCTGTAATCCCAGCACTTTGGCAGGCCGAGGCAGGTGGATCACGAGGTCAGGAGATCGAGACCATCTAGCCAACATGGTGAAACCCCATCTCTACTAAAAATACAAAAATTAGCTCGGTGTGGTGGCATGTGCCTGTAGTCCCAGCTACTTGGGAGGCTGAGGCAGAAGAATCACTTGAACCCAGGAGGCGGAGGTTGCAGTGAGCTGAGATCGCACCACTGCACTCCCACCTGGCAACAAAGCAAGACTCCGTCTCAGAAAAAAGAAGAAGACGACGAGATAGAAAATGCCAAACAATAGAACACGGGAACACACAGGAACCAGGACAACCCAGATGCACCTAGAAACCAGGATTTAATGGATTATCACAGCAGGGTAGCAGTACAGGAAGGAATCCACTCCAACAATTTCCCTTTTTTATGTTATTCTGCTGGAAATTCACAAGTTCAAGAGACACCGTGTGACTAGTCTTGGGTCTCTTGTTTCTCCTCATGTTTATCACTGAGGACAGAGACCTGTGGTGTCATGACCCACACCTCTACCTGCGGAGACTCTGAGGCATTCCCCTAGGAGATCCATATACTCTTACATTCATTTCCCTTCTTTAAGAGAAATGAATTGTGGGCAGAAAAAACAAACAAACAAACAAAGAACTAGCAAATACATAGGAAATGAAATAAAAACAAAAGCTCTTATCTACCAGGAGGAGCAGAAAAGGATGATTTTTAACATTCATTCCGCAATTATTGATTGTTTACAGAGTATCTTCCACTGTGCTCACACTAAAACAACCTTTTCTTTCACAAAGCTGTCTGTCAATGTGGGATACATTATAAAGAGACCCTTAGCTTTTAATGGTTATTTCACATTAAGAATACTTATTTGTATCTAGGGTCTTAGTGTTATTTGTCACCAATTAAAGCTATTTCTTCTGTCGTTTGGAATTTCTACTTTACAGCAAGTTTTCATGTTTGCAGGATTAGAAATCACAGGAGGCAGAAGGCTTCCATCTCAGTTTCAGCCTCAGCCTCAGCAGGATTTCTCAGGGACCAGGGCAGCAGGATGGACAATAAATTCACACCCACATGTAATCACAATAACATCATGGCAGATACTGGAATAGCTGCAATCCAAAGTTCTCTATTCTTGGTCATGGTCCTTTATTTGTAAGAAATAAAAGGACAGGACAGATTATGGTGCTAGAAACAAAATGTATTCAAATCAGATTAGGCACAAAATAGGAAATTACTGGAGGGCTACAAAAGTATTTCGTGGTAACTTGGGTCAAGAACTCAGCTGAGTTTCCTGATGGACAAACTGGGGACTGGAAAATGCAAATCACCACCATCTAACATTCAGGCATAATTGTTCCCTCATTGGGTCTTAGATCAAAAGACACTTCCGTAAGAGCTCTTCTGATTTCTCTATTATAAACCAAAATACCACTCCCCTCCCACTGCAGCACTCCCTATCTATCTTCCCTATTTTATTTTTCTCCAAAAATCTACATTGGCCATGATAGCCTACGTTATGCATAGGAAGAAATAAGCTCCAATATCTTAAGTGCGTGTAACAGCAAAAGTTTGTTTCTCACTCACACCATATGTCTATCATGTGTCTATCAAAGCTCACTGCCCTTCAGCTCCATGTGGCTATACACAAACGTGTGTGTGTGTATGCGTCTGTGTGTAAAGTCAAATTAAAAACTAGCATTTGTAGCTGAATGTTGACTAGGACAGTTTCAGTTATTGAGGAGTTGTGACTGAGGACAGAATCTGAATTGGAACCCTAAGATTTGTGTACTTTGTGCATTTAAAAAATGTTGCTAAGGAGTCTATAACCCACGGGGTCAGAAAACTCAGGGTTAATCAAACTGAATATAACTTGTACTTTTCCAGTCCCTGCCAGCCCCTTTCTTACCCTCAGCAGATGTAGAAAGTGAATACAGGAGAGAAGTTGAACACCTGAGTCATAGGGCTTGTTGGGAGTGAAAGGTTGATGGTGAGCTATTTTCCTCTTCTCTTTACAGGGTGTTTTTTCCTTAAAAAGCCAAGTAGATTTGTGCTTGAGGTGTGGAAAGGGTGACTCTAGGTAAATGGTTCATAATGACTGGAGGTACCAATGAGAAGGAGGAACTAACATTCCTTCTGTTCCCTGGTTGGATGTCTGCTTAGAAATTTGCTTGCTGGGCCAGGCGCGGTGGTGGCTCACACCTGTAATCCCAGCACTTTGGGAGGCTGAGGTGGATGGATCACGAGGTCAGGAGTTCAAGACCAGCCTGGCCAACGTGGTGAAATCCTGTCTCTACTAAAAATACAAAAATTAGCTGGGCATGGTGGCACGTGCCTGTAATCCCAGCTAGTTGGGAGGCTGAGGCAGGAGAATTGCTTGAACCAGGACCCGGGAGGCAGAGGTTGCAGTGAGCCAAAATCATGCCACTGTACTCCAGCTTGGACTACAGAGCGAGACTCCTCAAAAAAAAAAAAAAAAAAAGAGAGAAAAAGAAAAGAAAATAAATTTTCTTGCTGGTTTGTACCCAGGCCAATCTGAGTGGAGGAAAGATAACTCGTAAGCTATTTCAGGTGCAGAACACTTGAACAGTCAGCATAATGCTGTCTTAGCAAGCATCTGATTGTTCAATATGTCAAGTAAACACCAGGGAAGGAACTGCCTCAGGCCATCGTTTTGGTTCCCCTTCCTGTGTTGGGAGATGGAGGAGTGGAGGGGTGATGATGAAATGGAAGCTCCCATGTCAAGGGATCAGGCAAATGGGGAGACTCCGTGGGATCCTCTGAAGAATCCACATGCACGTGCTTACGAAAATCAGATTCGGGATGCCTGCCACACAGGAGTTCTGATGTTTGGTATTAGCCAATAAAATGATGGGGCTACCGCCTTAGGAATCAGGAGACAAGAATTGACTTTTCTCCACTTCTCCTCATCCTAACACATTGAAAGCATTTGAGCTACAAGAATGAGAACATCAAGCTTTGATTCAAATTAGAGATTAGAATTTTAAGTTGGATTGCCCAAAGTAGTAGTATTAAAGCTTGTCCAGAATGTTATAAAACTGCACAGATAGTGTTAAATAACCTGAAAAGGAGACTTGACAGTTAAGAGTTGGAATCAACAATTGGAGAAAAAAAAAATCATGTCATTTTATACACCAATGAGTTGCAGATTTCTCAAAAAGCTTGTTACACATGAAACCAAATAATTGCCATTGTTGTGCTCCAAATCTCTTAAAGCTCTTCCATTGTATATAGAAGAGTATTCTCTAAATTATATTCCTTAAATGGGCAGATCATGGGAAAATGTTCCATGGTATGTTAAAACAAGCCATTGCATACTGCATCCCCAATCCAGGAGCACTGGCTGTTTTTTGTTGTTGTTTTTGTTGTTGTTGTTTGAGATGGAGTCTCGCTGTGACACCAGGCTGGAGTGCAGTCGCACGATCTCGACTCACTGCAATCTCTGCCTCCTGGGTTCAAGCAATTCTGTGCCTCAGCCTCCCGAGTAGCTGGGATTACAGGTGCCCGCCACCATGCCTGGCTAATTTTTTTGTATTTTTAGTAGAGACGGGGTTTCACCATCCTGGCCAGGCTGATCTTGAACTCCTGACCTCGTGATCCACCCGCCTCAGCCTCCCAAAGTGCTGGGATTACAGACGTGAGCCACCGCGCCCAGCCGAGCACTGGCTTTTTAAGGGCTATGAAAAGTCCTGTGGCTAAAACATCTGCTAACATTACTTAATCCAACATTTTTCCAACTGACCACAGATTCTATTTTGCAATATTGCTATTCATATCCTGCAAAAAAGGACTGGCTTACTTAGGGAAAGAACCCAGTGCCTAAATTTATAATCTTACCCACATTCCCATACCCTACTCAAATCAGACTATTTCATTCTTCTATGGACATATCTTTTATTTCTATGACTTTTTTTTCCTTGGGCATGTTGATTATTTATATTATTTATTTCTATTCAACTACCCCTTCTCTTTTTGTCCTATTTTAAGTACTACCTTGTAATCCATAAAGATTTTGCTGATTGAATTAAGTTATTCCTCTCGATACTAACAATCCTTTACAATGCCTTCATTTAATGTACTGACCACAGACCACCTTTCAGTATTCTTACCGATATTATTTCTAACACTATTAGTCTAAGTTCACAGAATGATTACTATGAGTCAGACATAGTGCTCAGTTCTGATCAAGACAACCCTATAAAATAAGTAATATTATTATAGTCATCTTACAGATAAGGAAACTGAAATATATAAAAAAAGTAAATAATTAGATCAAGGTCTCAGCTACTAAATTCAGAGCCGTGACACTTCTCCAAGTTCATTGGAATCCAAACCCATGCTCTGATTCACTATTGATAATTACTATGCCCCTTTTGTGTGCACATCTTTCCCTTCCACTTGATTACTAGCCCTGAGAGGACAAGGATCATGCTGAGTTCATCTTTATATACACTCTGTGCCTAATAAAGTATCTTCCTGAGACCCAGGAATTATGCTTAGAATGAAATCAAAACGGTGTGGGCTCAGCATCGTGAGGTAAGGGGAAGATATCTCCATGAAAGTCATTTGTTTGTAATTTCAAGGCGCCGATTCTTTGCCATCCACCTATCATTCCCTGCTTTCTAATTCTCCTTCTAGGATATCTCATTATGATGCATCACCTAAGTTCCTCTTAGTTACAACATCTAATGCAACATGACTAGCGCAACATGAGCACATAAGCCCTGGAGAACTGAAGAGCAGGAAAGTTGTTTTCTCCACACTGTAGATGTAAGGGAAGTTATAAAAATATATGTTAAAGGTCAGCAGTGAACCTCCGAGTTAAGAGCCCTGCTGTGGAAGGGTTCCATCCTTCTTCATAGTGCACCAAAGCACTGAATTCCCATGGAAATTGAGTTGAATAAGCCATGCAAGCAGCTCCGTTTATTTTTCTAAGAAAATTGCCTTATTAATGTGCATTATGGAAATAGTGCTCCATGTCAGACCTAACAAGAAGAATTTGGACTGCATGTGCACATAGAAAATTGCCTCCTGTGCTTTTCATCCCAGTGGATCCTGGGGAATTTTCTGAAACTCATTTTCCAGCTCTGCTTGCTTCTTCAGCAATCCTTC
Organism: Chlorocebus sabaeus; assembly: GCF_047675955.1. Lineage (NCBI taxonomy): Eukaryota > Metazoa > Chordata > Mammalia > Primates > Cercopithecidae > Chlorocebus > Chlorocebus sabaeus. The sequence continues at coordinate 15,890,961 of NC_132926.1, read as the reverse complement.
CCTCTAGAAACAATCCCCTCTGAAATGACCTCCCTCCAAAACACCCCAGATGCCAGCCAGACATGGCAACCAGATCAGCAGTTCGGTGACCCCAAATAAATGTTTTATGGGGGCTGGGTCTCCAGGTTGGGAAGAAATCAACCTAAATAACAGGAAAGTCAGTAGACTGTAGCAATTAGCTTTACCACGTGAATTGTGGGGACCAGCAGACCTGGGCTCAGATTCTGGCTCTGTCCCTAAAAGCTGTGTTAGATGGGGGAATTAATACATGCTCTCTAAGCCTCACCGTGTAAACGGTATAGAAGTTAATAGTAAACTGTTCCTATCCCTTCTTAGAAGTGTTGTTAAATTAAATATTTGTAAAATGTTTAACAAAGTATATGTCTAGCACAAAATTAGCCTTAATAAACAATAGCTAATAGATTGTGATAATCAAATGTTATATCCAAGTTTATGATACTTAATGTATAATCTGCAGAATATCTTCTTTTGAAAAGACAATGCAGGAATTAGTTTAAAGAAGCAGCAGAACAAATGAATTATAATGGCAAAATTTCATACATTGAGGATGCCACTGTGAGAATAAGATGTACTTAAACATTGAGGGAGGAAGTAATTTTTCAGGTTACAGAAAGCAGACATGGAACTACCTACTTGTTCAACCTACATTTCTTACTTACCTTGTCAGTTTCTAAGGCTGGGGTGGATTAGAATTAAAGACTGACATGATGTTGCAAAGGGAAAGAAACATTTCTCCAACACAACACTGTATTATGGCCTTTGGTCTCCTTAAAGCAGGCTGGCAGAAACAACCTTGTAAGTTTCAAATTCCCGAGGCTATAGATTTTTACTCTTTCTTGGCAGACTTTCTTTGACCATCTCCTATAAGAAAGCAAGAAGTTCATCAATCACTCTTTTGTTTAAAATACGCTATCATAATCATCTTTTAAATATCCCAATAGGTTCATTTTAAACATCTGGAAACACAGGCTTTCTCCCAGACGTTCTAAATTTTGTGTCCCTTTTTAAAAAAAGGCTTATATTGATGATGTGCTCTGAAACTGTAAGGCTGTGATAGTCTCCACAATAATAATAATAATCTATTATTGCAGTGTAGTCCATCTTACATTTAAAATGTAAAGGTATACCTTAGTAAAGTCATCATGAAGAAAATTTTCAAAATTCCTTGTTAACTTTTGGGATTTATTTTTCCCACTTTCCAATAAAGGATAAATGAGGAGACAGATCAGTAGACCTAATGACATGAAGATGGTATAACAGGAAAACAAAACAAAATGGATAAGGAAAAGGGGTGGAGGGAGTAAAGATTTTTTAGATAAAAATAAATAAACTAAATTGAAGTGTGTGGGACGTAAAAGGGATAAAGGCATCAATAAAAATGAGAAAAATGATGGGAAAAGATCATGTAACTAAATGAATTGCTATTCAAATATCTGGTGCCTGGTTGTACATGTTTCTAGGGGCAAATTACCTAAGCCCCCTTTCCTCAAATATTTTACTTGTGCTTATTCAATGAATCTCACAAAATAAGGATGCTTTTGAGCTATTGATTGGTGCAAATGTGGCTTAATAGCAGAATCATTACTTTTTTAATCTTGAAACTGCCAGCTCTTACTATTTTCAACTGAACTTCGAGTTGTTCAATTACAGCCTGCCATTACTAATTGTTTCTAAATTTCATGGAACATATCTTGTTTAGGAAGTTTTGTTCTTTTGGCAATACCTTTTTTTTTTTTTTTTTTCCTTAAAGTCTCAGTTTTCAGAACTTTATCTGCTCAGACTTATGGGCCTCTCTTTTTAGATGTCTTAATCGTGAAGCAGGAAAAGTCAGACCTTGTTTGCTCACGTAGAAAAATGTGGTCTCGTTGACTCCTGAATAAAATATAATTTGGGTCACCATCCCCATTTGCTCAGTAGTATTAAAATGATGCATTTCTGTAGGTTTGCATGGGCTGGTATCCCTGTCTGTCCTACAGATCTTTACTGGAATTGAGCAGAAAAGGTCAAATAGAGGGTAATATGTCAAAAGGCTGTAATTAAGATTTAGAAAGATTAATACCGATGGTATTTAATGAAATTGGCTTTTAGAGGAATGCTCATCTATTACTTTGATATTTAACATTTTTTCTTATTAAAATGTTAGTGCTGAAAAGAAGCACAGAATCAATGGCAGAAATATGAGTTTATACAGCCATCAATGAAGGAGGTCAGAACTAATAAACAATCCGAGATTTTTTTTGTGGTACTGATGGTAAAATTACTTCTCTTTTCCACTTGAGATATAATTTTTTTTTCCCCAGGGCTTGCAAAAAAAAATTTTTATTGCAATAAGCGGCAAACTGACATAGGTGTATCACTTCATTGCACTGATGCAGTTTTTTTTTTTTTTTTAATTAGCCGCTTCAGATGTTTATAGCAATCTCAAAAACAAGAAGAAAAAAATCTATAAATTTTTTACAGACAGGGGTAAATTTTGCCTCTAGAGGGAATACCACGGTTAAATCCAGCATATCACATTGAAAAAATGCTCTGTAGTCTAAAGTAGACGCTGATGCCTTTTGGTGTTTTGAAGAATGAGCTGTTTCAAATTGTAAGAAAATTTCCATTTCAAAAATAGCTACTGAACTATCACAATGACTGCTTTGCATATATTTTTGGTCACAAAAATACCATTGTTATTTTTTACTATGGATATGCAAATGAGATGTTGATAGGATTAAGTTCTGTCACTTTCTGAGACAGTCTTATGCTTCCACTATTGAAGTTTTCCTTTTCCTCCCACTATTTCCTTTACATTTATTTAAAGCCATCAAACTCATTTTGCTTTTTATTCTGTTTGAGGTTTCCCTGCCTTCTTCTTCTTTTTTTTTTTTTTTTTTTTTTGGCTTCTTCCCTAGTGATTTTTCTCCCGAATTCTTCTTTAGATTTGCTCCAGGTGGTGACTTACTTCATCCCATGGCATCTTGTCTTATTTTTAGTTAAGAAAATTTTTCTCCATCTTTTATTTAAAATACAAGAAAACATTCAATAGCTTATCATTTGGACTGATAATTTCCTCATTATATTAGCTATGTACATTGATGTCACATAGGCAGTTGGCATTTGTTTATGGATGAAAACCAAAACATGAATTTTAGGAAGCTCAGGATGGTATAAAACGTGTGTATGCATGTGTCAGGAGCATTTTTTTTAAAACTTGGATGGTTAGTAGGATTTAGAAACTCAGAGACTGTATAGAAACTTTAAGAATTAGTTGTTTTTCACACACACACACACATACCAATAACCAGTGTACATATTCTTGTAAACTGACAATACATATATTCATAATAGAGACTTGAATAACCAGCATTTGAAAAAAAGAATTAGTTGTTTTCTTCTCTTTTCTTTTCTTTTTAAGAAAGCCAATTTGAGTGTGAATGGGATAAGTTAAATTTATAAGCGAAGAAGGAGATACCCCATGTCCTGAAAATATTACCATGCTTTCAGTACAATAGATGGTACATTCTTTATATACATGTATACACACACACAGATTACTATAGTTCAAAGTAAATATATTTTATATTAACAGCTTTTTCAAATATCTTTTTATAACTATAGTATAAACATCTCTATTCTTAAATTTGTTTTGTCTTAATCCAACTTAAAATTAAAATTATCATTTAAATAGTTTCTCAAATTCAAATGTTATATGACTGTGTACTTAAATCATTAACTGTTGAGGTTGCACTACTCCTGGAAATGATCTTGTATGTTCATTTATCCAAATTCTTTCTTTGGAAATGGATTTGGTGAATACCTATAAAATTGATATTTTTGAAACATATTCTGGTCTAAAAGCTAAAAATTGTAGATTATTTTAAAAGTTAAAACATATACATACACAATATTTAAATATTAAAATACCTGTGTCTAACTAAGGTATTGTGACCAATGGAAGCAAATGGTCTTAAACCGAAAATAAAAAACAATGCTTGTAAGAACTGTCCAATTCAACTGAATGTTCAGTCTGGAAGTTAAGAAGTTATGAACACTTATTCTCAATTAACATTTTTTTTCTGAGTTTGAATATGCATGGACTTTCAAATGATCTTCTATTTTTGCAAAGTAGAGTTCAGATAGGTTGACAAAGTTATTCTTAATACCCAATATTTTTAGCCTCAAGATACAGATGAAGCATTGTATCATAAGCTCTACAATCTTCTTAGAAATTTCTCCTTGACTTTTCAATATCCATGTCAAATTTTCTGTTGTAATTATAGAGAAAACAAAAGGAGTTTCTCTCTTCGGATTTAGTCCTCTTGGAAATCAATGAATTATGTTATCGCGAGTGAATAATTTTAAAGCATGCATATACAATGTAATAAAATGCTTTAAAAATTAGAATGTAGTCAAATGACCTATTTTTAAAATTACTGAATTGTAGCAAAATCTTTACAATTCATATGGGTTATTTTTCTTTCCCTTCTTCTCTTCCTTCTCTCAATTTTTCTATATTTAAAAGTCTTCAATTTTTCTATATTTAAAATTTTCGATCTTTAAAACTGTCCTTTTAAGTATGGGTGCAGCACATCGGGTAGTAGTCTAATCTGGATCAAAGACAGTAGGTAACGTAAGCTGATGTACAAGCGCTCTTGATGTGAAATGGAGTTTACAAATAATTCACTTCCATATGACTTATGTAAAATCAGGTTACATAAAGTATGTGTGGCAGAAAGACTTTTTTTTAAATTTAATTAATTAATTTTTTTGAGACAGAGTCTTGTTCTGTCACCCAGGCTGGAGTGCAGTGGCACGATCTCAACTCACTGCAACCTCTGCCTCCCGGGTTCAAGCAATTCTTCTGCCTCAGCCTCCAGAGTAGCTGGGATTACAGGCAGCCACCACCACGTCCTGCTAATTTTTTTGTTTTTGTATTTTCATAGAGATGGGGGTTTCACCACGTTGCCCAAGCTAGTCTTGAACTCCTGACCTCAAGTAATCCATCCACCTCAGCCTCCCAAATTGCTGGGATTACAGGCGTAAGCCACTAAGCCTGGCCCGTAATGACTTTATATTATAAAATACATATAGTGAAATATAGCTATAGGACATACATATGTGTATCTAATAAAGACATAGGAAGATAAAGATAAAACATTTATATAAGTTCTTTGCGGTTGGTTGCATCATTAAAAATTTCTTCTCTGTGCTTTACTATATATTTCAAAATTTCTACAATGAATATGTGCAATTTTTTTTTATTAAGAGATGTAGAAGGAAAGAGGAAAGGAAGGAAGCGGGAGAGAGGGAGGAAGTCAGTCTTTGTAATGTAGCAGGAATGCTTGTGTGAAGCTGAGCAGTTCAGTATTAATTTCCCTGCTTATCAACTGTCCTTTTACTTCCGTATCTGGATTGTGTAAAGAATCAGGAATTTTCAACTATGTAATTATGTGTACTAAAAAAGACAATGAATTGCACTGATCTACCAAAGGAGAGAGTAATTAAGTATAAGGGTATGTGTGTGTGTACGTGTGTTCAGAGATGGCTCCATGACATATGTATTTCTTAATTGATCTAGATTAATATTAAGCATAGTTTACTTCCTTGAACTCGCTGAGTAACTCTGGCAAGAAAGAAAACAGGCCTGGTACCCTGATCTGAGTGTATGGGAAGATAACATGTGATTGATTGTTGGCCAACTCTCCAGGTTTCAGCAAGTAAATAGATATAATTCTGAGAAAATTGCCAGGAAGAGATTCTCTGGTACACTTGTGGGAGCAGGCACCATGTATTACACATGCTATATGTCTTACACTTACAAAGAACACTTAGTACATAGGAGACTTACAATGAATGTAAAGCCTTGCATCATTAATAAAATTTTACAATATTTTAATCTAAAGCAATCCTTTCTAATCCATTAGAATCTATCAGTACCTATCCCATGATTTTAGAAGTATAAACAACACAAACATTACCATCAGGCACTAGAGTAAGGCACAGGCTCACACAGAGGCAGCCTGTTGCAACATAAGGATTTTAGAAATGCCAAGCAAAGACTTCCATTGTCAAAGTGTGCCCTATGTCCCTTTGCCACAGTGCATGGATTGTCCACATCAAAGGTTCATTTATTTGCTTAAAGTCAGCTTTTCCGGAAGTGTGACCTACAAATTACCTGCATCAGAATCACGTTTACTGTTTATAAATATGCAGATTCTTAGAACTCATTCCAACCATATTATTTACACTAACATTTGAGAAAATTGGGTAATGGTATTATTCCAAAATCCAGATTCTCAAATAGAATTTCAGCAAAATTTCAAAATATGGATTTAGTGACCTAACCTCCCCACCCACACCCTCCTACTCCTGCACCTCATGACATTTCCGGTCTGAGTAGGTTTTCATCTGTGACCAAGAGTATTTTTTCTCTGCAGTGGAAGAGTAGGCTGTAACAATTAAGGTGAACCTGGAATACATTTTAAAAATCAGACAAGTGTATTGGTAGATCAACAGAATTCCATGGGATTTTTATTCTTTCTTTCTTAAGCTTCTTATTGAAGCTTAACATACATACAGAGAAGCACACAAATCATACGTGTCTAGAGATACCTTGATAGATTTTGTGAAAATTCCTGGGTGCTGGGATAATCTGATTCTGGAACATATTAATCATTACACCTATTCCAGCATCCAAGAAGCCCTCATGTACCCCTTCCTGTATTATCCCCTCTTCCCCCCAGAGTCACCACTACCCTGACATCTAAAGTCACAGACTGTTGTTATATTATTTTTGAACTTTATATAGTTTTAATGAAACAGAATGAACTGTTTTGTGACTGATGTATTTCACTCAGTATTCAGTTTAATTCATCTACATTGTTGATGTAGTAGTAGCTCTTTTATTCTCATGGAAGCATTTTTTTTTTTTTTTTTTTTTTTGAGATGGAGTCTCGCTCTGTCACCTAGGCTGGAGTGCAGTGGTGCAGTTCCATCTCACTGCAACCTCAGCCCCCTGGGTTCAAGCGATTCTTGTGCCTTAGCCTCTCGAGTAGCTGTGATTACAGTGTGTGCCACCACAACTGACTAATTTTTGTATTTTTAGCAGAGACAGGGTTTCGCCATGTTGGCCCAACTGGTCTTGAACTCCTGACCTCAGGTGATAAGCCCTCCTCGGCCTCCCAAATCACTGGGATTACAGGTGTAAGCCATAATGCCCGGCCCTGGAAGCATGTTTTTTGTTTTGTTTTGTTTTGTTTTGTTTTGACTACATATGCCACAGTTTATTTGCTTGCAAACTATGGATGAATATTTTCATAGTTTCCTATTTTAGATATTTTAGATAATGCCACTGTGAACATCCTAGTGCATGTCTTTTAGTAAACATATGCATACATTTCGGCTGAATATGTACCCAGCAGTAGAATGAACTCAGGAGTAGAATTCCTGGGTCGTGGGATACGTGTAGGATCAGCTTTTGCAGATAGTAGAATAGTTTTCCAAAGTTGTTGTACCAAATTCCCCTCTAGTAGTGTGTGTGTGTGTGTGTGTGTGTGTGTGTGTGTTCTATGTGCTCCACCTCTTTGCAAACACTTAACATTTTTCTTTATCTTAATTTTTTTTTATTTTTAATTTTTGTGGGTACCTAGTAGGTGTATATATTTGTGGCGTACCTGAGACATTTTGATACAGGCTTGTAGTGTGAAATTGCATGGGGTATCCATTGCCAAAAGCATTTATCCTTTGTGCTACAAACAATCCAATTATACTCTTTTATTTATTTTAAAATGTACAATGAAGTTATTATTAACTATAGTCACCCTGTTTTGTGATCAAATAGTATGTCTTGTTCATTCTCTCTAATTTATCTTTTCCATTTTAGCCATCTTGGTGGGTTTGAAAGTAATATATAATAGTTTTAATTTTTATTTCACATGAGAAGTTGCTGCTGTTGTTATTTGTTTGTTCATCTTAAATAGCTATTTCCTGTACTTAACCTCAGAGATGCTGATTTAATAGGAGCAGAAAGGGTCTTGGAATTTCATATATTTTAAAGCTGTCTAAAGTGATACTGATACTCATTTCGGTATTTGAACCACTGGCCTAAGATACTGAATTTCAAGGATAGAGAAAGGAATGAGTTATTTAAGTGATTCATTCAAAACCTTCCCATTGGGATATGAAGATAAGAAACTGACCTAAATGAGGAAAGATTGTTTTTAAACTTGTGTCTAGTATTTTAATGGTCAGATGTCTTAAGGTATTCTACTAAGTTATCCATCAAAGCAGGTTTGTGCCCAAAATACACATTTTAGTATTTCCAAAGTAATTTAAAATGTGGCTTAGGGGATGTGAGTATAATACCAAATTTCACAATTATAAATCTGAGGACATAATCATATAAATTATTATAGGTACCTTACATCTACAAGTTCTTGTCATGTTTTATTGGATCCACCAAGATTAAGTTGACAAAGGAAGGGAAATAACCACACCTATAAGCTTTTTATAGTCAGCCTAATATTTGTATATTAATAACAAATAAATTGGTTAATGTTAGGTTATTAACCTCTAAGCTTAGCTGTCAGAAACTGCTGCTAAAACTCTGAATGGACAATGGATGATTTTATCTTTTTGGTTATAGAGCTGAAGAGAGCAATACCAGTGATATCAAATTATGTATGTCATCAGATCACAGTACTTTATTTGACAAAGAATCAATTTTAAATGTCATCCAGAGAATGAATGAGAGAGGATTGAAGTTACTTTAAGTTTTTCCTTTGTATCAGTCTTTGATATACACTGAATGACATCACTGAGCTTTATTGGGGATATTTACTTTAGCCTTGGTTTAAGGTGTTAAACTTGTATATTTCTTCTATTAAAGCCCACCATTCTTGTATGGGTGTAATAAAACAGCAGTTTGGTGCCGTTCATCTTTTGTTATGGATTGCTGAAATCATGCTGGAGACTGTATTTATAAGTAGTACATACTAGGACTGCCAAATATTGACTTTGCTTGCTAACTCTATCACATAAAACTTCTGACGACAACCTAAGTAAAGTTCAGTTGAAGATAAAATATTGCAAAATAAATGCCAAAAATGGAAACCATTTTTCAAAACACTAAATTAGGAAGTCAAGGAATCGGGGCAATTAATCAATATTTCAAAATGATGAATATATTTTACAAAACACCAGTTAAAAGGAAAAGCTCAAAAGGGAGGTTTTTCTGTATGCATAAAACACAATGTTTATTTTAGGCTTCTGTGGCAGATTTCAGATGAGGCTTTTGAAACACACTACTTAAAATTTTTGCTACAAAGTATGGTCTTCATCAAAATGATCTAAAACATCACATAAATCAACAGTATTTGATGCTTGTCATTTATTGAAAACCTATATTCCAGGTGCTTTACCTACATTTATTCAATTATCTTCCCAAGCCTACATTTTCAGTATCCTGATTTTAAAAAATACACAAATGTTAAAGAACATTCATTCAGTCATTCCACAAGCTTTTGTTTTGTGCTGGATACTTCCAGAATTTAACAGACAAGTCAGAGTCACCCAAGCTCATGGGTTTATATTCCTGCAGGGTTGGTGAGGTGGAGAGAAGGCAATAAACAAATAAGGAAATAAATAAAGAAGGAAATGTGTTATGATGAAGAAAGAGGTGGGAAAGAGAATTCCTGGTTGCCTGTCAGATAGTGGGAGACAAAAAAGGAAGGAGGTAAGGGAAGGTACTATTATTTGTGTGCAGAGATTCACATGGAGGCAAACTTGTCATATCTAAAATGCCAAACGAAAACAAATAAGACAATGTGGTCAAGGCTGAATAGAAAATTAAGTTAAGGAGGTAGATTAATTCAAAATATTTCAAACTAGACAAGAGGTCAATAGTGGTTTTAAAACCAACTCAATGCTGATGGGTCCTATGTTCCTCTTCTTAGCCTAGTCTGGTTGATAAATTTGTACAAGCAAGTGCCTATTGCTTCAACACAGTTGCCACCTAGCATTCTAAATCCTTAACATAACTACTTATACATTTGTATCTTGTAATTTTAGTTAATACTAATAATTTTTCCATGATCTTTTTTTTTTTTTTTTTTTTTTTTGAGATGGAGTCTTGTTCTGTTGCTCAGGCTGGAATGCAGTGGCACAATCTCAGCTCACTGCAACCTCCACCTCCCAGGTTCAAGCAATTCTCCTGCCTCAGCTTCCAGAGTAACTGAGATTTACCATGCCTGATTAATTTTGTTGTTGTTGTTGAGACAGAGTCTTGCTCCGTTGCCCAGTTGGAGTGCATCTGATGCAATCTTGGATCACTGCAACCTCTGCCTCCTGGGTTCAAGCAATTCTCCTGCTTCAGTCTCCCAAGTAGCTGGGATTACAGGTGCGTGCCACCATGCCCAGCTAATTTTTTGTATTTTTAGTAGAGACGGGGTTTCACCATGTTGGTCAGACTGGTCTTGAACTCCTGACCTCAAGTGATCCACCTGCCTCTGCCTCCAAAAATGCTAGGATTACAGCCATGAGCCACCGCACCCAGCCAATTTTTCCTTGATTCTCATTGATTATGTCTCCATTGAGAAGACCAAATTTATGGATTTGCCAAAGAATAAAGACTGATCTTATCATGACCATAAACATTGCTACTAGTAACTGGGAAATTTTTAGGAAATGCCTTGATTTCCTCACTTAAACAAGTCATTAAGCACCTTCTAGGACCACAGTATAGTTGTGGAAAGAAACCAAATTCCTGTCTTTGATGAGCTTAATTTCTACTGTGGAGGACAGTGGAGCAAAGACAATGAACAAAAGAACCACATAACCTTTTCTAACATGATGCCAAGTAGTGGCGAGTGCTATAAAGAATAAAAAAAGAGCAAAATATATAAAGCATATACTTATTCCAGCACAGAGAAAGGTCACTGGGAGTTGTGATAGTCAGGAGTGACTTCATGAAGAAGGATGCTTGAAGCAAATAAGAAAAGCAAAAATAATAAACATTAACTTTATTAATCTGATAGGGAGCTAAATTACATTTAAAAAAATAAATCAAAACATCACATACAAAGTTTACCATGAGCCACTGGTGCAGACAGGGGACAGGGAAATATTAGGTAGAAGAGGGAAAGTTCCCCGGCAAAGGCTCCATCCTCAAGCCTGTAGACACACGGCCCTAAATGGAGACAGGCATTCCTGTTTTCAGGCCCAAAAAGTTGCCATTTGGGTTGTCATGCCCCCTATCTTGTACCCATATAAACCCTAAACCCCAGGCTCCAGAAGCACATGAGCAAATGAAGGGACAATGAGACGAGATGAATGGCAGAACGACATGGCAGAGAAAGAGAGAAGAGAAGGAACGTCTGAACACTGAGAGGAGTTCAGTTGGGGGCAGTCAGAGGGGAGCTGAGCCGCTGGATGGCCAAACTCCGGGGGAAGATCATCTTCCCACTCCATCCCCCTTCCAACTCCCCATCCATCCCACTGAGAGCCATCTCAACCACTCAAAAAAAACCCGCATTCATCCATCAAGCCCATATGTGACCTGATACTTCTGGGACTGTGGGCAAGAGTTTGGGATACAGAAAACTCTCACACTGGCCCTTTGCCCTTATGAAAAGGTCCATTGAGCAGGTTAGCACTTAGGCTGTCTGCAGATGGCAAGGCTAAAACAGCATTGTAACATTGGGGCTGCAGGCACCAACCCCTAGACACTACCATGGGGCCAGAACCCAAAGCACTTGCCCCAGATCCTGTGCCTGCCTGTCTGCATGCTCCCCATCCCGTCAGGGGTTTGAGCAGTGGCAGCAACCTAACAGGCAAACCACACCTCTGTTGCACATCCTGTGATGGGGATCAGGGAACTCTCCCATTTCACCATTATAAGTTACTGTCTTTCATGCTTGGTGCTGTAGCAAGCTATTTTTGCCTCCTCCACCCCTGCCGTGTGGAATTTTGTGTTGTAGACTAAGGTATAGCAAAGTACCAACACATTTGCTTTAAAATTTCATTTATTGCCTTAAATGGCCAGCAATAAAGTAGCTAAGATGACCACTAATTTAGATACTAAACCCATCAGTGTCATCTCATTCTTTCCTTCCCAGTAATCATCCACGCACTTTTTAATCATAATCAGCCAACTTTTATTATTTAGCATTATGTAACTACAAAATAGCTTGTATTGCTATTTAGTTATTTCAAACAGCATTCCATTACATTATTATAAATTATGCCTTGCATGCTATCTGAGAAAATATTAAATTTCTTCCATTCTATTTTTTTGTTTTCAACTGTAATTTCTTTAACTTCAATTGCTTCATACCAAATATCTCCCTCTTTGAATGTGCAAATTTTCTTGCTGCAAAAATACCAGTCTGTAACTTAATCTCTGATTAGAGAAATAGAAGTTTTTTAATATTAAAAGATTTTATTTTGGTGGCATTCAACATTTAGATACTAGTATAATTATACATGCTTATTTTATGACATAAGATTTTGGATAAATATATAGAAGTTTCCTATTGCTTGGTTTTTGTTTTTATTTTTGGTTTACCATTTCCTAATACATGATTTATCATAATTTAATTGAAATCAAGAAACTGGGCTATAAAGTGAAATCAGCTGATGTACTTCAAGTTCAGGGGAAATAATTCTAATTAAAAATTGAACTAAGAATAACTTTAAAATTAATGGAATTGTTAGACTTATTTTGTGTTACCTTGGAAACGTGTGATTAAGTTCTTGTGATTTGGAATCAGCTTGTTTGAATCTCACATTTACCAGGTTCCAGCTGACTCTGGCTCTGGCCTCTCTAAGCCTCAGTGCTATGATCTGCACAGTGGGATTAAATAGAGTAGTTAATGCTAAGGATCGCCGTAAGCTGTTCCTGCCTGCTCAATGATGTACCTTTTATTCATTCAGGAGTAAAATTCTCCAGGAACAAGGGAGACCTTTTCCCTAAGAGTAGATTACATATGCACCATCTGTGTTAGTAATATATACTCATGATGAGTCTGTTATTGAGAGAAATAAGCGGATAATACATGGACACTATGAGATTAGCTGCCTGAGAAAGCCATTGTTGCATGCTTAAACAAGTCACAAAATTTCCAATTCAGTAACCTTACAGGCCAACACACACTTCTGCGTGACTATTCCTGTAGAAGAAAAAGATTTTATAGCGGAATTCACTAGTTCATTGGATCAGTTAAGTCTTTATTATATCCTTAGACCCTTAAAGCTTTCTTTCTAATCAGCCACTTCTATCATTTAACAGCCTTGTTTTGTGCTTTGGCAGCCGACCCCAAATGAATGGGCCTATCTGGGGATGGGAAGAAAAGAAGCCACCCAAAGGCCCTTTTTTGCCTTTGCAAACTGATGGTTTCCAAGCAGTTTTCTGGTGTTTGGAAACACTGTGTAGTAACTGGGGGAAGAGGCAGCTGTGCTTTGGCCCACATGAGGTAATTTGCAGACACATTTTAATTGCCTTTTAGGGAGCATGAAGGAGTTCCAAATAGTCTAATGAGTTCCAGCAAACACCTGTGAAATGCTTTTAGACGGCCATGTAATACCGAAATTAAGAATGTAATGCAGCAATTGGAGGCATCCTTGTTTTTGTGGGGTTTTTTTTTTTTTCCCTCCACTGAAAAGAATAGACAGAGATGTTCTAAAGACCCCTTGCCTGTAGTAGGTTTTCCACTCACCAAATGAGACTTTATCTTTGACCCCTTGGACTAGTATAATGAATTCAAAAATGTTTGATATAATCTTTATGTCAAACTTCATATTTTAAAAAGTGGAGACTCTTAATCAGACAGTAATACTAAAATGAGAGGGTATCAGACAGATAGTTATAAGTTTAAAGCTGTACCCTTGCTAGCCAATAAGCAGTATTAAATGAAAAGGTCTGAAACACAAACATAATCATAATAATATGGTAATAGATGGAGATTGTGGAAGATGTATTATACTTTCTCTCCTTCCTACCTATTCCTACTTTGTTTCCTTCTTTCCCTCCCTACTTCCTCTTTCCTTCCCTCCCTCCATCCCTCCCTTCCTTCCTCTTTCCTTCCTTCATATCTTTGATGGTTCCTTGTCAATTTAAATGAAGATATGTTTCAGAATATCTTAATGAATGACATTTAGGTCTTCCCGGTATGCACTTGGGAACAAATGACCTGAAATATAGAGAGAATTACTATAATTTGGAGATTAAAAGCACAAAGATAAAATTCAGGAATTATTCCCTCATTCCAACTTCAGACCCATATTATTATTTTGTCTGTGTATTTGTGTGTTTACCACCAACCAAGTGCATTCCTCTCCCTTCTCCTGCAAAGTAGCAACTACCCTTGAAATGCATGTTCATCATTCCAAAAAATATATTTATATTTTAATACACACAATATATAAATTACATATACATATACACACATACGTCAACAAAATTAAATGTTCTAAAATGAAGTAGTACAGGATATTTCTTTGCCAGGGCTCTTTTTTTCTTAGCATAGATTACTCACCAATAATATATTGACCTATAATTAAATTATTTTATGGCTTTATAATGTGCCACTGAAATAATAGCCCCACTTTATTCTTCTGTTGTAGACTTTTAGGCTGTTTTCACTTTTTTTGCTATTAGAAGCAATGATTATATCATCTATAACTGTAGACATGTATCTTTAAACTACTTAGGTATGGAATTATTAGATGACAAATTATATGGACTTTCGCCTTGACTAGATTTTGCTGTATTCTTCTCCAAAGTGGTTATATCAACTTTTGTTGCTACCAGTAGTGCTTAAGAATTTCTGTTGATCTACATACTTACCAGTTCCTAGGATTGTCAGTCGTTATCAAGTTCACCCATTTGATGGGTAGGAAATCTCAACTTGGTTTATTTTGTATTACCTGATAACTAGTGAGATTCTGCATCTTTTTATATGCATATTAACATTTTATGTAGACTCTTCTGTGAATTACCTGTCAATATCCTTTTTCTATTTTGTTTCTTTAATTTCTTTAAACAGATTTTTAGGAGTCTTTACTTGGAACACAAATCTTTCATCATTATCTGTCTGACAAACACCATCACCCTGTCCATATTTTATATTTTTCATTTTGCTCATGGTTACTTTTGACACACAAGATTTAAAATTTAATTTTTCATGGTTTGTCATTTTATGTCTTATTTTAGAAAGTCTTTCCTAACCTCGAGAAATAATAAAGTTAGTCTCAAAATTTCTTGTAAATACAATAAAGTTTTGTTTTTCCTTTTTTTTTTCTTTAAATATAATCCATGTTGAGTTTGGGATGTGTATTTTGTGAAGTAGGGATTCCTATCTTTCCCACATGGCTAACCAATACTGTTACCCTCTATCTTGTTCATCTGCAGTTACCTCTATTATGTATGTTTCCGTATACACGTGCTTCTAGGGCTGAACTGCCAAATGTGAGATTCCAATAGTCACAATAGCTATCTATGTTTATATTTAACTAGAATTAAGCAAAATAAAACATTTAGTTTCTCAGTCACACAAGTGACATTTCAACTACTCAACTAGCCATATGTCACTACTCACTCCTTTATTGGACAGTACACACAGAGAACGTTTCTGTAATCACAAAAAGATCTGTGGGACAGTGCTTTTAGATAATTAGGCTCTCTATTACATCCATTAATTCACCTCTTTATTTACTTTCATCCCTGTCACTGCTCCAGTGTCACAGTGTCTGATTTGTATGGTGTTTCTATAATGTTAATATCTTATAGGGCAAGTCATTCTTCCTTATTCTTATTTTTTAGAAGTGTTTTCTCTATTCTTGACTTTTTGCTCCTTTTATTCAATATGACCTTTAGGGAATGTGATTGGGATTTCATTGAGTTTATACAGCAATTTGGGAATAATTTATATCTTTAAATTACTGCATTTGCAATCCTTGGACAGTGTATCCCCTTTCCACTAATTTAGAGTTTATTTTTTTAAATACTTTTCTCCATAAATATCATGTATATCTTAATAGCATTAATCACAAGCAACTTGAGGTTTTTGTTACTGTTATAAATTTTATTTTGTATCACCTGTTTATTGCTAGTTTATAGTAACATAATGAGTTTTTTATATTCATCTTATCCAGCAACCTCATGGAATTCTTAGAAAATTTCGGTTTTTTTCTGTAAAATCTCTTAGGTTTTTAAGGTAGACAATCTCAGTATTTGTGAATAAGATCAGTTTTGTATCTTAAAATTGCAATTTTTGTAAACTTTTTTCGTCTTCTTTTTTGTTTACTTTAGCAGGGATTTTTAGTATCAAGTGGACTAGATTGTATGGAAAATTATTCTAAATTTTGATTTTTTGGTAGTATACAACATTTTATCAGGTTCAGATTTTTTTTTTCTATTCCCAGTTTTCCTGAGTTTTTATTTAAATTATCAATTGTAGCTGGGCATGGTGCCTCACGCCTGTAATTCCAGAACGTTGGCAGGCGGATTGCTTGAGGCTAGGAGTTCAAGACTAGCCTGGGCAGTGTAGCAAAAAATTAAAAAAATAAATAGCCAGTTTTGGTGCCATGTGCCTGTAGTCCTAGTTACTCAGAAAACTGAGGCAGGAAGATTGTTGCTCAAGCCCAGCAGTTTGAGATTACAGTGAGCTATGATTGCACCACTGCACTCCAACCTGGGCAACAGAGTGGGACTCTGTAAAAAAATAAAAAATTATGAATTGCAGTTAAATTTTATCAAACTAATTTTATTAACATTTATGCTAGAATAATATTTTTCTCATTTTATCAATATGGTAAATTAAAGTAATAATAAACATTCTGATGTTACTTCTTTTTTTTTTTTTTTTTTTTGAGACAGAGTTTCACTCTTGTTGCCTAGGCTGGGGTGCAGTGGCGTCATCTCGGCTCACTGCAACCTTCACCTCCCTGGTTCAAGCGATTCTCCTGCCTCTGCCTCCTGAGTAGCCGGGATTACAGGTGCACGCCACAACGCCCACCTGATTTTTTGTATTTTTGTAGCAGAGACGGGTTTCACCATGTCGGCCAGGCTGATCTCGATCCGCCAGGTGATCCGCCTGCCTTGGCCTCCCAAAGTGTCAGGATTACAGGCATGAGTCACTGTGCCCAGCCTGATACTACTTTTTCTATACATGTATAATATGCACTCTGATCACAAATTATGGTTATTATTATGATTATTATTATATTGATGGATTTAGTTTTCTATCATTTTGTTTGGAATTTTTTTCTAAATCTGAAAATATGATTGGCCTGTATTTATCTTTTAACAAATTACCTTTCTTTATCTTGCCTTTAAAAGTGATGGTAGGTTGTATACATTTACTTGATATATGACAGGTCTTGAAGACATTGTGCCTTTGTTGTTCCTTGGAAGTATTTGTGCTCCAGTTATTAGCTGTTCCTTGAGTATTTGTTAAGAAGTATTATCCGGGTCTTGAGTGGTTTTTCTGGGTGTATTTTAAATTTACTAATTAAGTCTCTTATGTAGTTAAAGGTCTTATGATGCTTTCTATTTCTTCTTAGTCACTTTTGGTAAGTTAAATTATTATAGGAAAATTTTCTTATTCTTTGTTTCCTAAAATATTATTTTCTTCTGTTATTTTTAAAGTTCTGCTGTGCTGTCATTCCTAATATTTATTTTGCCTTTTTTCTCTTGTTGATTTGACTAGCCCTTTCAGAAAGGTGTCTATTTTATTAGGCTTTACAAAAAATAATTTTTGGTTTGCTCAATCATTTCTAGTCTTTCTTTTATCTTTTATTACGACTTTACTCACAATTGCCTTTATTTTTCTTTGGATTCATTCTGTCGTTTCTTTTCTAATTGCTAGAGCTGGATAAATATGTAGACCATAATTTTTCACCCTTTTTACTTTCTTAATGTAAGCATTAAGACTTTTTTTTTTCTGATTGATACTTGCCCTCATCCCACAGTAATTTACATTGTTGTTCATTTCTGAATATTTTATCATTCTCAGTTTTGATTTACCACTTTAATCATGGTGTACTTAGAATAATACATTGAAATTTTCCATTGTTTTTGAAGACTTCATCCTTTTTTTTCTACCTTGATTTAATCTGGCTATAGAATGTTGTCAATGTGAATCTGATGCTTCTAAATGAGCTGTGTTTTGTGGCTTAGAATTTATTTTCTAAATACAGTATTCTGTGTATGTTTGAGCAGAATATCTGTTGTTCAATTGTTGAGGATGATGTTCTATCATATATGTTCATTTGATTTAGCTAGGTAAATAGGCTGTTGAAATCTTACTAGTCTTTATTAGATATCGTTGTTTTCTTTATTTTTTTTGCCCTGTTTAATAATGAATTAATTATAGAAATGTATTAAAACCTCCCAGTATGATTTTGAATTCATCACATTCTACACATTTTGTTTATATTTTGAGGCTAATTTATAAGATTTATAAAATTTGGAATTCTTTTACCTTCCTAGTTAATTGAATCTTTTATCATTAGATAGTGACACTCGTTATTTCTAATAATATTTTTAACCTATAGTTTATTGGTCTGATGTTAAAATAGTTATAAGGCTTCTTTTGGCTAGTATTTATATATTAAATCTTTACTCATTTTTCTATAATCAATCCTTTTATTTAGCTTATATACAACACTGGATACTACAGAGAGGAAGAGAGAGAGAGAGAGGGAGAGAATATGTATTTATTTTAGTTCATTTTGAAAATCTCTGTATTAGCTGTTGATTTAAATTTCATTTACAGTTATAGTGATGGCTTATAAAGGTTATTTTTATCTTCACATTTCATGTCAATTTTCTCCTTTTTAATTATTTTTCTGTTTATCATTAAATTCATTCATTTATTCAAAACTACTTAACTGCTAAGTGCATGCCAAACACTATTTTAGCTGTTGGGAAAATAACAACAAACAAACAAAAAGCTCCTGCTTCAGAGGTCTTACAGGGTAGTGGTGATGAGAGACAATAAATACATACATAATTACAAGATACTGTTTGTCAAAGGTAACAAGCCTAGAGGAGAAAAATAAATAAAATTATTTTTGATCACCTAATTCAAGACTAAGAGCAAAAAGGCTATGGTTCATTTCAGTGAATGGAAAGTTTTGGACTAGTACAGATATAGACCTGATAATTTGTTCTAGTATGATAAAAAGACCTTTGGTTTTTATCCACATTTTCCCTAATCTTCCTCATTTAAATGGCAACATGAAGTCCATCCATTCAATCCTTCTATTGTTTCGAGCATTTCCTATGGGGTGATAATGGCTGCAACCTCCATCTGTCTTCTTTAAGAATGACCCTTAATGTAGCCTGGATATCATTACCCATCCTTTAAGAATGACCCTTAATGTAGCCTGGATATCATTACCCATCCTTTATGCACCTTTATAATTTCAGAAATTACAAATTCTATTTCATAAAATATGCCCTCAATCTATAGAATAAGAATACTATGAGTGTTAATGAGATTATACTGATAATTGTGATAAATTCTTTGAAATGCTGGTATTCAGTCATTATGACTTTAAAACATAAACATTTCATATAGCTTAACCTTATTCAAGGTCTTATAATACACTTTTAATATTTAGATCCATTGCTTACTGTGATTATTCTATATGTTGGTATTGTTTTAAAAAAAAACTTTAGTTTGATTTTTTACACAAAGTGAAATATCACATGTTTAAATTTGTTTTCTGCTTTATTTATGTGATGTGACTTTTTCCCCATCAAGCATCAGGCAGCGTTGCTTGTTGTCAGGGTAGAAGAAATAAATATGTGCATTAAATGTATAGTGAATACTATCATTTTAACAGACAGAAGTATAGGTTTGACATTTCATATTTTGTCACTTGATCTTGCCAGATTGATTTATGACAGACAATAAAGTTGTCAAAGACCTTTTGTTGTTGGCAATGTTTTAGTTTTTAAATTATGAGAACATAGAGTTTTGTAGTACAGGGAGAAGAAAGTAATTCTTTGACTGACGTGAATGAAATGACAGTTCATTATGAGAATGAAACTCAGTGCTGTGAAACTGGGGTATCACTACTTCCTTAGCAGCGAAAATCCCATTAAAAATCACCTCTATCACACATTTGTACATAATATATAGTCAGCTTGGCTACCAGGGGTAAAGCTGTTTAGGAAATGGAAAAATGAGGAAAGGATTAGTTCAACACAGGTTCCACATAATAAAATCTATTTGCCCTTGTAAGGGGAAGATTTAAAACATCTTGTTTCTCTAGTCTTAATCATCTAGGAACCATGTTTTACTATGTTTCAGGTGTTTTGAACATACTCAGAAACTGAGTTATTTTACTTTCCGCCCCCAAAATTTCTTTGTTTTTGAGTAAAGTAGACATTTTATCTCTGCCACATTTACAAATTATTTTTTAAAATTTCCCACAGATCCTTTTTTGCCAATGACCTTTCATTAGAACCAGAATATTCTAATATAAGAAGTAAGGATCTCAATACAGATATCTATGAAAATCAGAACATGTTTGTGCCCACAGAATGACTGCATTGTTACCAATTTATTAGATGCTGCCTGATGGCATAGCATAGGTAACATAAATGCTGAGGCATAAAAATAACATTTTGAGTATGATGAAATAGAGCCTTTGATTCTTTAGAGTGAAGAAGAGGAGGCTCAGAGGTCATCATGGTGGGGAATCTGGACACAATTCGATTTTTGTTATTATGAAAGTTAACAATATACTCGACTTTTTCCTGTATCTTATTGTAATAACATTATCTGCCTCCCTTCCAGGTCAGAATAACATTAGAAAATTCCTCCAACCCTATCCCCTGAAAAAGGATGAAAATTAGGGCGGGGAAGGGGGAAGGTTATTTTTGTTTTTGTATGTAAGGATTACAATAATGGGAGGTAGTAATGATGAAGAAAAGAAATTTTGTTATTTTACTAACTCCAGTGTAAATTGGATCTTGACAACCTTGGAACAATCCCCATGACACTCTCTGAAATAACCAAAGTTGAGAATATGAATTCTGACACACTGGCCAGTTCCTTTTCAATTATTATATTCTGCCCTTGCAAATTTCTCCTTAGAATCCTTTTTTTTTTTTTTTTTTAACGTATGGTGCTATTCTATCTTTAAATTGAGATTTCTGCAGTTTTTTTTTTTAAATCTAGAATAGATTGAATTTCAGTAAAGTCTCATACATCAATTACTTTTTTATTCACAGTCACTATGCAAAGCTTATGAGATAGGACACTGCATTAAGACAGGTTTTAAACACAACCACTATGAGAATATTACAAAAAGTCCTATTGTCTTCCAATAGCATAGAAATTTTCTCATTGCTGTAAGAAGTTAACATTATTCCAAACTCAGAACACAGTAGATGGAGTTGGTTACACTTGCTCCTTTCCTATTAAATGCCATATATAACCGTTGCCTACTACAATGTAAGAAATGTAGGCTTATGATGGAGGGCCTGGGTCATTACCTTACTCATTCTACAAACATTTAATAGGCATATCATATACCCCAGAACAATTAGTTACATTTTACTTTTTCTCCATTTGACATTTCAGTTTTTAACTGGTATATTTGGTTCATTTGTATTTAGTATAATTATTGATATATTTGAGTTGAAATCTAATATTTTGGTTTTTTATTGGTTCCAACTTTTCCTCGTTTGTGTTTCTCCCATCTTGCCTTCTCTTGGAATAATCAGACATTTCAACTAATTCATTTTGTTTTAAAATCTTTTAGTGATGACAAACTAATCCCTGGAGATGTAGAGGAGATTACAACATAAACATGCATTCTCGAATTGTTAGCATCCACTTTAAAATAGTACACTTATAACTCTCTATACTTTTAGGACCTTATGTTACTTTACTGTTTTCACATCCCCACTTTTGTGCTATTTTGTCATAAATTTTAGTTCTACATGTATTTTAAATACACAAGAACTTATTGTTTTGAAATCTCAATAATAATTTATAGTTAACCATATAATACCCTTTTCAATGTTCTTTATTTCTTGAATTGGCATGTTTCCATCTGGGATCATGTTCCTTATGGCAGTATAAATAACTTTACTGTTTTTTTGAACATTCTTCTGTTGGTGACAAATTCTTATTTTTGTTTGTGTGAAAATTTTTGCATTTTACCATAATATCAAAGAATGTTTTTTGCTTGGTATAACTTGGGAGATGGTTCCCCTTAATACTTGTAAGTAGTCGTTCCATTGCCGTCTAGCTTGATAGTTTCTCCTGAAAAGTAACCTATAAAGCTTATTTCTTCTTTGAAAACAATGGATGATTTTTCTTATGGTTGCCCTAAATATTTTTTATTTGTGTTAGATTTCAGAATTTTTTTTTTTTTTTTAATTCTGCTTGGAGGTTTTTGAGTTTCTGCAAACCATGGCTTTATGTTTTTCAATGATATGAGTTGTCCTGTGGAGAGTCGCACATGGCTAAGAACCCAGCAAGGCCTTCAGCCAGTAACCAGAGAACAACTGACTCTTTTAATACCAAAGACAATGAGGAATGGAATCCTGCCAACAACCTTGCAAGTAAATTTGGCAAGAGGTCTTTTCTCTGTCAAGCTTTCTGGTAAGACTGCTGTTTTCAGTGTGTCTGAAACTGAATTGGATACTTTGAAATAAAAGCATTCAGCTAATTCTTCTCCAGATTCCTGGCTGGTAGGATTTGTGAGATGATTAATATTTGTTGTATTCGCTAGCAAGTATTGTAGTATTCTGTTACATACGATAGGTAACTAATACACTCTCTTCTCTTTTTGGGATTCCACTTATGCATAGATAGAATAGGCCTTTCAAGCATGTCTCGTGTGTCTCTTTTTCCCTTTATTTTTAATTTCCTTCAACTTTACTCATGTGTTTTAATATGAATATTTTTTACTGAGCTGTCTTTCGGGTTACTATCCTTGCTTCTGCTATATCTAATCCAATGGCAGATATTTCATTTTTGGTTTTGCAATTCCCGGTTTACTATTTTATATCAATTCTACTCACAAAGTAAAAATTGCTGTCTTTTCATCGAATTTATGGTTAAATTAATCTTAGCAACTTTAAAATCTATGTCTGATGACTCAAATATCTGGATCACTACTGGTTACATTTCTCTCATCTGCTCCCCACCTCCACTTGATCAGTTGGGTCTATATATAATATGCTTGGTAATTTTTAATTGAATACCAGTGTCTCATGAATGCTTTTCTAATACTGTTACACATGTTTAAATATCACATAAGAATGAGCTCCTTTAACTCTGGCAATGCATACCATTTTGTAAAAGTTTATCTTCTTGTTTTAGATCACCAAAATTATAGCATGTCTGGATTGCCATATATGGATTGCCACATAAATCATTGCCTAGGGCTGGCGAACCAAGGGCTATAGTCCTAATGCACAAGAGATGGAATGTAAATAGGCTTCGTGTAAACTGTAATGGGCAGCATTTAGTTATCACTACTGATGGCAATAAAACATACAGCATTTTATACCCTCTTTTCCCCCGCCAAATTGTCCAGTATAGAAGCAAGAGTGCCAGGGATCAAAAGATCTCCACCCTTGTCCTACCACTAACACTGTTTGGTTTGTGTTATAAACATAATATACAACTTCTTGTTTGTTTGTTTGTTTTTTGAGACAGAGTTTTGCTCTTGTCACCCAGGCTGGAGTTCAGGGATGTGATCTCAGCTCACTGCAACCTCCGCCTCCTGGGTTTGAGTGATTTTCCTGCCTCAGCCTCCCAAGTAGCTGGGATTACAGGCACCCACCACCACGCCCTGCTAATTTTTGTATTTTTTAATAGTGACAGGGTATCACCATGTTGGCCGGGTTGGTCTTGAACTCCTGACCTCAGGCGATCCACCAGCCCTGGCCTCCCAAAGTGCTGGGATTACGGAGGTAAGCCACCTCACCTGGCCACACTTCTTTTTTTCCCCTTCTTTTTAAAATCTGTAAGATTGCATGATCTCTGTTTCATAAATGTCAGTGTGAGAAACTGACTTTAAAAAAGAAAATGAGATGAAACAAGGCACCAATGGAAGATAATTAAGCAGCATGATTTAAAGTATGGGCTTTGAGTTAAATAGTCATTTTTGAGTGCTGATTCAGCCATTTAATACATTGTGGTCTTGGCAAGTTATTAGATTAGTTCGTGCTTTTGTTTTCAAATCTGTATAATGGGGATAAAAATATTTATCTGTTCAGGCTGTTTTGAATAATTCATGTTAAGTAGAAAAAGCCTGAAATTTCAAAGAACTCAGTAATTTTAATAATAATACTGATATTATTATCAACATTATCAGTTATTAATATTATGCACTTAAGTGTTTCTTGGACCTAAAAATATAGTCAATATAGTTGAATACAGTTAATTATATTCTTCAATATAGCTAATTATAAAAGAAATGGAGATCTTCTAAGTGGACCATTGTGGAATGTGAGTATCTATATACTTCTGCATTGATTTCATTATTCATAAGAATCACAAAGGGCCTTGACCAGGTTATGATGAAAGGTAAGACAAGAGCTGTGCTACATATGCTCATTCTAACATGACCAGGCTCATGTCTACATCTTTATCCTTCTGTTCCAAGAAAGGTGTTCTGTAATGGTTAACAATAACTATAGGTTTGATCCAAGCAGAGTCTGGTCTTTCTAAACTATGTTGAATAAATGGTGCCTTGTCCATCATATACTCTTTCCATTTCCAGAGCAAGATGCCCACCACAGCTCAGTACCCATCATTGATTACCTAATTACACAATCATTCCATCAGTATATCAGTGCAACATCTGTGACCCTATATGTCACCACTACAACCCCCTCTGTGTATTCCCCTGGAGCTTCACCGAGGCGGTTCTACTGACATAACATATTCATTATCCATTAGATCTGGCACACGCTCCACAGTGCTCAATTACGATACAATTGAGCAAAGGGTCTGGTGTCGGCCAATGTAATGACTTTCTGATTATCTGTCTTTAAATGATGAATGAAATGAAAATGTACTGCTCAAACCAAATATAAGATTGTTAGGATGCCAAATGAAAATCGTACATAGCCTCCTTTATAGGAGAATGGCAGACGCCTGCTTTCATTCAGCAATAGCTCTCTAAATATACTTTTCCACACCATTCCCATCTTTCAGTTATATGATTACAATGAATCCACTGAATTTAAGTCCTAAATTGATATTTTGGGGTCATTACATTACTCTTTGACTGAAGTTTTAATTCACAAGAACTTTCAGATACTTTTACATTTGCCTCGTCTTTTGACTCTACTTGTGTGATCTGACCTCCCAGTGATAGATTTACTGCTTCTACTTAGTCACCTGAATCAGATTATTTTTTGAGTTGCTTTGTCTCATGGAGAGCTGTAAGATAATTAAGCAGATTGATACATAGATGGAATCTGTTTTAAAAAAAATGCCAGGATTATAAATAAGTGGGAGACTCAAAAACATTTTGTTGTTCAAATAATTATGAAGCAGGTGTTTGATAGTACAGTCATTTCTGTTTCTGTCTACATCTTTAGTTATTATTCTGTTAATTATAATTGAAAATCCAATAAAGCTTCATATTGGAACACTTAGCAATCTGAGTTAAGTTACAGCTTTTCAGTTATTCCCTTAAATAAAACACATTGGACTTTTGATTGTAAAATAATTTAAAAAATGCAATCCTTTCCCCAACTTTTTGAAAACCTTAGAATAACTGAGTTTTTTGAAAGGCACAGACAAAAAAAAAATACATGTATTAATTTTTCATGTCGCAACAAGGCTTACAGAATGATTTTGGGGTACCTGAGAAGTTCCCAAAGTGGCCTCATCCTTTAAGATGGTAGCTATATAAGCTATGAACAAATCTCCTCACTCCAGTTGTGTAAAGAAGTTAGGAAAAATATGAGTTCTTTGAAATTAAAATTTCTTAAAAAAAATAACTTATTTTCAGACTTCAGTTTCCCTATTTGAGAAGCTGATCTTAAATTTAATCTTGAAATTAGCCGGGCGCAGTGGCGGGCGCCTGTAGTCCCAGCTACTCGGGAGGCTGAGGTAGGAGAATGGCGTGAACCCGGAAGGCGGAGCTTGCAGTGAGCCGAGATTGCGCCACTGCACTCCAGCCTGGGCGACAGAGCGAGACTCCGTCTCAAAAAAAAAAAAAAAAAAAAAAAAAAAAAATTTAATCTTGAAATCAAAATAGAGTTCCTTTGGATCTCATTTAATTGGAGTAAAGTCCTTGTGCTGAGGGAGAGTGATAATCCCAGAGGTAAGAGATTGATAGCTCAACAACCATCGAGAATAATTTGAGAGTTGATGTCCTTGTATTTGTTTTTTATTTGCAATTAAATTAGATGGACTCTAAGCTGAAGAAATGTGCATGTATCTGTGATGTGTTCACATTCCTAGGATAAAACTGCCTTCTTATCTTTTACTGTAAAGAATGACTACACCAAGTATTGGTTAAATGTCTCGAGACCTTTTAGGTAAAGTGAAAACTGAGGAAAAATTGTCTCGAAGGGCAGTGTTTAAAGGAGCTCACTAATTAATTAAGTACATCTCAACATTCTTGATTTGGAAACTCTAACAAGAATCATATGAGCCTGTAGTTTGTAAAACTAGATAGAGTAGGTGAGTACTTTTTTTTTTTTCTCCTTTGTTTCCAGTCACAGTGAAAAATATTTAAGTGGAGATATGTTGCAGTCTCTAGAGAAATGTGAATTAATTTGAAGGTCATTGACTGCTTTATTTTCATTTCATATTTGTTTATTTATTTAAAAATAAGTACTAATTTGAGGGTGTACTGATTTTAATTTACATAACTTATATAGTAGCTAGAAGGTTAAAATTTTCTTTTACTTCCTAAAGACACAACTTTCTTGGAATATTTTTTTAAAGAGTTCAAGTTTAAATACAGCATCCACTTCACTGCATCTCGTTAAATCTGTTGTTGGCTAGGAAATCAACACAAAACATACCAAAATCAGAATCTTGAATATTTATTTATTTTAATCACAAGACTCAAATGCATAAAAATAAGATAATTTAATAATATCAATGAAATACCCAAGGTCATGTGAACTCTAGCTTTCTGTGTGCTAGACTAAACCCAAATTATTTCAGAAAGTTACTTGCCTACTGTCAAAAAATGCCAACTAGTCTTTATGTGTTCTGGTAGAAGTCGTAAGACTCCTGGATCCGAGAAAAATAATTTTACTTCTCATAGCAATGGCAGCAGAGTATGATTAGCATTTCTTTTTTCCTTTTTTTTTTTTTTTTTTTTTTTTGATACGGAGTCTCACTCTGTCACTAGGCTGGAAATCAGTGGCGCAATCTCAGCTCATCGCAAACTCCACCTCCCGGGTTCAAGAGATTCTCCTGCCTCAGCCTCCCGAGTAGCTGGGACTACAGGCGCCAGCCACCACGCCTGGCTAATTTTTGTATTTTTAGTAGAGATAGGGTTTCACCATGTTGGCCAGGATGGTCTCTATCTCTGGAGTTCGTGATCTGCCCGCCTCAGCCTCCCAAAGTGCTGAGATTACAGGTGTGAGCCACGGTGCCCAGCCTACTATTAGCATTTCTTATGCCCAGTTATTGGAGCTGCAGTCCCACTGAGGGTGGCCATCTGTACAATCAGGGTTTGTGTTTCAGGAGAGGAACCCCGGTCTTAGGGGGCCCAAATCTTTTACAATGAAAAGCAAGCATAGCTATCCTTTCCCCTAAAGGGAGCCCCTATCTCTGTCTTCCAAAGTGTTAAGGAATCCTGTGTTTTGCTCCAGAAGAAAACATTGTTTCTATATTTCAAGGCTGTTTTCTATACAAATTCCTTTGAAGGGAAAATAAAGAACAAAGGCATGCTCCAATACATAATGAAATATAAGGAATTTATTCATAATTATCTCTCAACATCTGTGGTTTATATTTTGTAGAAAATAATCATATCAATGCCTTATATGGGTTTAGAAACTTACGGTTTATAGATCACGTTCACAAACATTTTGTATTTCTTTGACAGCACACCTCTTCGCTGGGTTTTACTAATCTCCTAATACAGACGAACATACTGTCTCTGAGAGACTAAGTAAATTTTTCCCCAAATTCCATAGCATTAACTGGTGAAACAGGGACCTCAGTGTAGGTTGCCTCCAAATGCATTGTATTTTCCATAAGACCAGAGTAGCTGTGGTGGACCATAGTCCACCATACTTATTGCTAATGGTATGTAAAAGAAACAGTTAAATATGTGATATAATTTCAGAAATGTTTTGGCAGGGTCATCATAAAAGAAACAAACAAAAAAATCTCTCTTTGTCCTGTTGCATGTGCCTGAAAATCACCTTTTGAAGATTTTTTTCATGTGGAATGCTAGCCTAAGGTGCTTTGAAGAGCCTTGCGATATTCTTTTTTTTTTTTTTTTTTTTTTTTTTTGAGATGGAGTTTTGTTCTCATTTCCCAGGCTGGAGTGCAATGGCGCCATCTCAGTTCACTGTGAGAGGAGACAATGTGTTAGCAGCCCTCACTCTCAGCGCCTCCTTAGCCTCTGGCCTCAGCATCCACTCTGGTGGTGCTTGAGGAGCCCTTTAGCCCGCCACGGCACCGTGGGAGCCCCTGTCTGGGTTGGCTGAGGCCGGAGCCGCCTCCTTTTGCTTGCCTGGAGGTGTGGAGGGAGAGTTGCGGGCGGGAACTGGGGCTGGGTGCCATGCTTGCGGGCCAGTGCGAGTTCCAGAGGACCGGGCACGGGCTCAGCCTGGGGCCCCGCACAGAGAGCAGCCAGCTGGCGCTGCAGGCCCAGGGCAGTGAGGGGTTTAGCACCCGGGCCAGCAGCTGCGGAGGTTATGCCAGGTCCCCCAGCAGTGCCGGCAGGCCCCCGCTGTACTCAAATTCTCGCCGGGTGTAGCTGCTTCCCCGCGGGGCAGGGCTCGGGACCTGCAGCCTGCCATGTCTGAGATCCCCCTGTGGTAGGTTCCCGCGTGGTCTGAGCCTCCAGGACGGGCGCCCTCCCCTGCTCTGTGGTGCTGGGTCCCATTGACAGCCCAAGGGCTGAGGAGTGCAGGCCTGGCTGGGGACTGGCAGGCAGCTCCGCCTGCAGCCCGGGTGCAGGATCCACTGGGTGAAGCCAGCTGGGCTCGTGAATTGGATGGGGACTTGGAGAACTTTTATATCTAGCCAGAGAATTGTATGTACACCAATCAGCACTCTGTGTCTAGCTCAGGGTTTGTGAATACACCAACTGGTACTCTGTATCTATCTAACCTAAGGGGGACTTGGAGGACTAGCACTCTGTGACTCTGTGTCTAGCTCAGGGTTTGTAAATACACCAATCAGCACTCTGTGTCTAGCTCAGGGTTTGTAAATACACCAATCAGCACTCTGTGTCTAGCTCAAGGTTTGTGAATACACCAGTTGGTACTCTGTATCTAGCTAACCTAGTGGAGACTTGGAGGACTAGCACTCTGTGACTCTGTGTCTAGCTCAAGGATTGTAAATGCACCAATCAGCACTCTGTCTAACTCAAGGTTTGTAAAGGCACCAATTGGTACTCTGTATCTAGCTAACTCTGTATCTAGCTATCTAGCATTCTGTGACCCTGTGTCTAGCTCAAGGATTGTAAACGCACCAATCAGCACTCTGTCAAAATGGACCAATCAGCTCTCTGTGAAATGGACCAATCAGCAGGATGTGGGTGGGGGCCAGATAAGGGAATAAAACCAGACTGCCTGAGCCAGCAGTAGCAACCCACTTGGGTCCCCTTCCACACTGTGGAAGCTTTATTCTTTCGCTCTTTGCAATAAGTCTTGCTGCTGCTCACTCTTTGGGTCCACAGTGCTTTTATGAGCTGTAACACTCACTAGGAAGGTCTGCAGCTTCACTCCTGAAGCCAGCGAGACCATGAACCCACCAGGAAGAACCAACAACTCTAGACGTGCTGCCTTTAAGAGCTGTAACACTCACCACGAAGGTCTGCAGCTTCACTCCTGACAGCGAGACTATGAACCCACCAGAAGGAAGAAGCTCCAGACACATCTGAAGGTCTGAAGGAACGAACTTCGGACACACCATCTTTAAGAACTATAACACTCACTGCGAGGGTCCGCGGCTTCATTCTTGAAGTCAGTGAGACCAAGAACCCACCAATTCTGGACACAACTGCAACCTCTGCCTCCTGGTTCAAGCAATTCTCCTGCCTCAGCTTCCCAGGTAGGTAGGATTACAGGTGCCCACCACCACGCCCAGCTAATTTTTTTGTATTTTTAGTAGAGATGAGGTTTCACCGTGTTGCCCAGGCTGGTCTTGAACTCCTGACCGCGGGTGATCTGCCCTCCTCAGCCTCCCAAAGTGCTGGGATTATAGGCCTGAGTAACCACGCCTGGCCAGGAGCCTTTAATATTCTGAAGTTTGTCTATCCCTCTGAGTGAAACAAAAAAACGTGAGGGCAAAAGAGCTGAGAGTAAATTTTCCGACGAGTCTACCCAAGAGCTAATAGCAGAAAGTTTCATTCACATGAGACAAATGGGAACCCAGGGATTGAATGAAAAGCAAATCGGAGACAGACATGAGAGTGTGCACATAGTTGGTGCAATTCCTAAGTTTTCTCAGTCTCAACCTGCATCAGTTTTGACCTGAGTAGTCTGTCTGAGCTTCTCTCCTCTTATAGTCAGGAAAATCTCTCTGTAATCCTTTGTATATCGTTTTATGCTATTTAAACTTGTCCACTTGCTTTATTCTCAAAAGTTAGAGAAAAATTTGCTTTCTGCTAAACTACCTCTACTATGTAGACTTAAAGTAGTATTTCCCAGGCCTTGAAATATAATGAATAAAACATAAAAGGGATCCTTGATCAAGTAAATGTGGGGAAATGAGATTAAACAATACTACTAATGTCTTTACATGAGGACTTCTCAGTGGGTTTAATATGATAATGTGAATTGTGAATCTCCACGGGAAGGATATAATATGCAGAATTTTCTTAATTTACCCCATACTGGAGCTTTGTTTTCATGAAGCACACTTGGGAAATGCTGCTTTAAAGAAAATCTACAGGAACAAAGTCATAAAACATAACCAAACCATTTTGGCACCTTAAAATACCAAAATATCAACTGTGTGCCAGCATGATAAAAAATAAAATGTTTCTCCTATCCCATATAAAAAGGGAGGAATATAATAATATCAGTAAAATATCCAGTATTCATAAGCTATACTATATGTACTATACTACATAAAGTATACTTTATGTAAACCACTGAAGATTTTTTTCCAATATTCTTTTTGAAAAAATCTAATGATGGTGGAAAGTCCCCAAAAAGGTTTGTACTAGTCAGAAATTATACACGTATGACTACCTTATAATTTATTATGCCAGCTTTAAAGCAGACTTTAGAGACATTGGCACTCCATCCTTAGGTATAATTCCTATTTCTACACTGACTTAATTATAATGCAAGCTATTCATTTAAATATTGGAATGGACTTTCACCTCCAGTTATCATAGAGTAATAGTTATTGGAATAGCTCTCACGCCATAAGCAACTATAAAAATAGGCAAAGTGTATAGAACAAGTGTCTTCAAATTTACACAAATGTAATACAGAACAGTAATCATTAAAGCAGGGAAATCTACGAGTTGAGTCCCTTAGCTGTCCCAGCTTTCAGCTTGGAGTCCATTTCCACACTGCAGCATGAGCAGGCAAAGTCCATGGCAGACCTCCCTAAGCTGAGGAAGTAGAGATCTGACTTAAGGACTGTTAAGGTAACTATAAATTATAGAACATAGTACCAGAGAGAAAAAAGCTGTGTATAGAATGAGCCCCAAAATATCTGCATTTGCATCCCTTGGTATCTTTAGCCAATACTAAACTGTGCATGCTTGAGGAAAGATACCAAGAGATCTGTCCGGCAAGAGCAACTGAAAAAGCTCTGAGCTGAACCAACTATTCCAGAGACTGTGTAGAGTTTGAGATCTTGGAGTTCTGACCACCAGAATGGAGAGATTTTGCTGACCACTATGATCATTTGGTTGATGTGCTCTAATGGACCTGTCTTAGTTGTAGTACAACACTATATCTAGAATAAGGATTATTTTAAAAGCTCCCTAACAAAATGTAACATTTTTGAATATTATGTTTTGAATGAAACATTTTTGAAAAAAGTCATTTAGGCTGAAGGAAAGGATTTACATCTGAGAATGCTAGTCTTAGTTTCTATACAGGCCTCAAAAGAATCAAGCAGAATCATCAATAAATTAACTAACTGAAAAAAACTCAAAACTATTTAAAGAAATAGCACACAAGTCAGACTCTCAACAGTATAGCATTCAACTGTCTAGCATTTAACTAAAAAAAACCTAGATATGCAAATAGGACAATATGACCCATAAAAGAGAAAAGTAGGAGGAGCAGGGGAGAGAGTTGAGAAGCATGGAACTGATGCAAGACTTTTTGCTCATTATCTCATCCAGGTCTATGTTCTTGTCTCACAACCAGGAAGAAGTAAGCATGTAGACACCCGAAAAGTGAGAATCGTGGGAAGTGTTTTATTGAGTGATGAAACAGTTTTTAGTGGGAAGGGGGTGATCCCCTACCAAAAGGCAGGAGAGTTCTCAATATGGCAGAGCCCAGGGCTTTTTATGGGCTCAGAATAGGGAATGTGTGCTGATTGGTTTGTGAATATGCAAAAAAGGTTAAAGCGAAGACACCACTCAAAGGTGGGCATTATGGTATAGAAAACCAATTAGGAAAGGCTAGGTACATGTAAAATAGGTGAAGGATGGAGATCAGTAAGAGGAAACATGCCAACTGGGAAGGTGGGTTCTCAATCTGGTCCAAGGATTTAAAATCCAAGACTGTTTCTGGCTTGAAGGCTAGATTTCACCAGGGACTCACCCCTATCTGCCTAGGCATTTGTCTGCCTCCTGCCTCTGTCAGAATGATGAACAGAAATAGACCTGGTGATAACAGAGATGTTGGAAATAGTAGACAAGAATTTTTAAATGATCTTACAAATTGGTTCAAGAACCTAAAGAACAAAAAATAAATATAATGGGGTATACCAAGTGAATGGATAAGGAAACTCAGTAGTAACAAAAAATAAAAGAATAAAAGAGAGGAATAAAAAAAAAATATCTGAAATTAAAAATGCACTGGGTGGGCTTTTCAGGAGTTTAAATATTGCAGAGGAAAACATTAATAACTCAAAGACACGGCAGCAGAGTACTATACAATCTGAAGAACAAAAAGAGAAATGGCTGGGGAGAAAACAAAATGAACAAAACTTCAGTGCATCTATAAGAAAACATAACGTGATATAACACCTATGTAATTGGAGACCCAAAAGGAGTGCGAAACTGAGGCACTGCCCCACTCATAGAGAATGAAAGAGAAAAAGAAAAAAATAACAAATAAATGTTGTCCCAAACGTGATGAAAAATGGCAACTCAAGATGCCAGAAATATAACAAATCTCAGGCAGGATAAATGGAAGGAAAACCTCCTATGTAAACCATAGCCAAATTGCTGAAAACCAGAGATGAAGAAAACGTTAAAAGTTTATCCAGATGGGGGAAATAAGCACAGGAAGAAATACCAGCCAGAAGAAAATAAATGACATTTTAAAAGTGCTGTTAACTGTGATTTTTATGTCCAATAAAAATATCTTTCAAAAATGGAGGCAAAATAAATAAACTTTCAAATAAATAAAAGCTAAGATTTTTTTATTACCACTGGATTTACTCTATAAGAAATATTTTTGGAAAATGTCATTTAGGTTCATGGAAAGGATTTACATCTGAGAATTGAGAATAAAGAGTTGTGAAATAATAGTAAATATGTGGGTAAATATAAGATTTTTATTCCTCATTTTTAAATGTATCTAAAAGATAATGTTATTTTTAAAGCAAAAATAATAGCAATATATTTTGTGGTGTATGATATATGTACATATTAAATGTAATACAACAATATTTAAAAGATGGGAGGGTATCAGTGGAATTATACAATTATAAGGTTCTCAATTGTACATGAAGTGGTATAATATTAATACATGGTAAACTGTGATAAGTTAGGAGTGCATATTATAATCCCTAGAGCAAACACTAAAAGTAAAACACAAGAGGATAGCTGAGAAGACAATAGAGGAGATAAAAATGGATTGCTAAATTTCCTTAATGAGGCTTCCCGTTTCTTCTCTAGGGGAATAATACATAACAAACAAAAATAGCAACGTAGACATCTTAAAGTGCTAATCCTGGTTTATATATAAATTTGCTATTGTGTCTTTTTTATTTTTGAGGCAGGAAGTGGTTGGAGTTTATGGGCATTATGTTTGTATTTTTAATCTAAAATTATTTTCTGTTGCTTTTCAAATGCATTTTTATTGAACTAATGTTATCATAATCCTGGAAACTATACTTAGCGATGAATGAACCAAACAGGTTGGGTATAAAGGGAAAGTTTTAGGACAAATGGACAGAATTTACCATATAAATCTCTACTTCAAATCTTGATCATACATTCAAATAGTCAATGGCCCATTGTGCTAAATACAACTTAAATTTTATTTTAAAATTTTGTTTAATCAAATAACTACCATATTTCCATATTTCATTCCTTTGGATGATTAATGTGATCGGATGTCTCAAACATTTGTTTGTCCAGTCGAAGGACTGGAACCATTGTTGTTTTGTTTTGGCATTTTGACTGTTGCAGCACACACACAAAAACTGCATAAGCCACCTGTGGGTAATATTTACTTGGCTATAATTCCCCCAAAGTGGAAATTGGCTACCTTTACCAATTTGTCTACTGAATCACATTTTCATCACATGCTTTCTCTTTTTCTCCACCATTTTATTCTTTGTAAATAAAGTTTATTTACCTTATTAGCACCAATGTACAGTGTCAGGTAATAGTCCTGAAATAATAAGAGCAGTAACAATGCAAAGACCATTCCGGAGAGAAGAAAGTGACCAAGAAACTTATCTCCAGGGAAAACTTGTATTGAACATGACTAAGCCCACCACCTATTGTAATAATGATTTGTTAATCTTCTCAGTCCAAAGATACAGCAACCAAAAAAGATTTCAGAGGTGATGGACTGGAGAAAAGAATGTCCATGAGATGCTCTCCAGTTCTGAAAAGAGAGCTTTTTGCAGAGTTATATAGCCAGGGCCATCAAAGAAAGATTAAGGAACAAGCAGCTAAAACCTTAGGGTTTTCCTAATTGCATAATCACCCGAGTCGTGTAGAGGTTGAATTACATAATTGCACAGTGAGACTTGACATTTCAAGACAGAGCATGCCATTCAAAAAGGGAGGAAGAGAGGGAGTTGGAGATAGAGTTCACAGGGAAACATCACTGCCTGGCCAAACACTGTATATATACCAGGGAAAGCAGGAAATTAAGCTCTTGCTGCTGAATACTAGCAGAGCTTTAATCACAGCTCCTGACTTCCTTTTTGCCAAGTGAACAGATCACCACAGCAGGATGTTTCTCTCCTTAGTGAACTTCAGAAAGTTAACTGAACTTTGGATTTCTAGGGAGTTCTGGCAGTTACAGAAAGAAATATACAGATCACATAGATATATTCTATATACATCTCCTTGCCACTATTAAGCCTCCCAATTGTGTTGAATATAATTGATGAGGTACTTAACATTTTGTACACTTTAGAAAATAAACTCATTTGTGTTCTCTCCTTCCTTTCCACATAATTGCTCTCTCTTTACCTTTTCTCTGTCTTCCAAATGGCCCTCTCTTCTGGCCATATCACACTGCCAGTAAGTTGAAATAAGCCACAGTATGTGACTGTTTGGGATTTTAGGATCAAATTTCTTCTTTTCAGGGTCTTTGATTTTTTTGAATGTTTTATTTTCACCTGTGTATTCCATGATGACTTAAAAAAAAAAACCACATTATATGAAATGTGTTTAGATTATTTGACTTTCTTCCAACAAATTACTGTGAATCTTAAGGGTATAGGTAAATTATTAGTTCCCAAGAGAGAATTCAATTTAAAAAAAACCCACTTTTCCTTTTTAATTAATACTGAAATACAACTTCTCTCAATTTACTCTCACTCCCAGTAGAAAAATCTTGAACAAAAATGAGCATCTGTTATTGTTGAATAATACCTGTAAACCATATTTTTCTCATTTGCTTCTGTGTTTTATGAGATTTAGGTTTTTAGACTTTTTCATAAGCATGTTTTATACCCAATAAATATTTAGTTGAGCAACGACGATATTTTTTCTTAACAGGAGCTCATAATTATTGGTCTTTAAAGAAGGAATTACTGGAGTCAATTTTACATTGCTAATTTGAGAATCTCAACTGCTTTCAGTTAAATTTTCTGAGCCAGACATCCACAAACATACACACAGATACACCTAAAGCATCATAGGCATATCAGTTAAGATGCTTTTGCCTAACAAGCATATGAAAAGGTGCTCAACATCACTGATCATTAGAGAAATGCAAACCGAAACTACAATGAGATATCATCTCACTCCAGTTAAGATGGCTTTTATCCAAAAGACAGGCAATCACAAATGCTAGTAAGGATGTGGAGTAAAGGGGACCCTCGTACACTGTTGTCAGGAATGTAAATTAGTTCAACTACTATCGAGGTATCTCAAAAATAAAAATAGAATGACCATGTGATTCAGCAATCCCACTGCTAGGCATATACCCAAAAGAAAATAAATGAATATATCAAAGAGATATCTTCATTTCCATGTTTACTGCAGGACTCACTGTTCACAATAGCCAAGGCTTGGAAGCAACCCAGTGTCCATCAACAAACAAATGGATAAAGAAAACTTGCTACATATACACAATGGAGTACTATTCAGCCATAAAAAGTGTGAGATCTTGTCATTGGCAACAACATGGATGGATCTGGAGTTATGTTAAACTAGATAAGCCAGGCACGGAAAGACAGATTTCACATGTTCTCATTTATGGGAACCAAAAATTAAAATAATTGAACTCATGGAGATAGAGAGTAGAATTATGGTTACCAGAGGCTGGGAAGGATAATGGGGTAGGGGGAGAGGGGGAGGGGAAATAGTTAATGAGTACAAAAATAGTCAGAAAAAATGAATAAGATCTAGTATTTGGTAGTACAAAAGATGACTATAGTCAATCATAATTTAATTGTACATTTTAAAATAACTAAAAGTTATTTTAACTTTTAACAATCCAAATACTTGGATTGTTTGTAGCATAAAGGAAAAATGCTTAAGGTGATGGATACCTTATTTACCCTAGTGAAATTATTACATATTATATGCCTGTATCAAAAGATTCCATATATCCCATAAATACATACCCCTACTATGTACCCACAACAATTTTAACATAATGTTTTGTTTTTGTTTAAAAAAAGCTGCTTTTGCCTGTGAACGAAAATCCCAACTCAAACTGAGTTAAACAATAGAGGTGTTTATAGCATGAATATATGGAAGGAGTGAGGAAGTGCTGACTCTAGGCATAATTCCTCAGGCTTTAATCTCTATTTCACTGTGACTTTCTTGAGTTGGTTCCCCTCCTGGTAATGACATCATGCTGAAGTCATCAGTTAGATGACTGCCTCAGTACTATTATCATATTCAGATATGACAATGTCCAGAGGGGGGAGGAAGTGAGCATTTCTTATTGTTTCCTTTCTTAGTAGCACTAAGCCTATTTTCACATGGACTTGATTAAGCTTCATGTCTCATTGTCGAGAGATACTTCACATGCCCATTCCCAATACCTTCAATACCAGAAGGGATGGAATTATAATATTTGGCCTAACATGTCAGGATTTATTATTAGTCAGGATCAATAATAAGATCAATGTCTCCTGAATCACATAGAGAGAGGATGAATATTTTAAGAAATTCAGGGTTAACCTAGAGTTGGGCAGAGGAAGAGAGTAAATTTTGGGTAGATAACAAATAATGTTCTACAAATAAGACAAGAAAAATTAATCTGTGAATGTTATTCCATTCCATTTGAGAGGCAATCTTAGGTTTTTTATTTTTTTAGAGGGAAATATTGGGTTATAGAAGTTCTTTGCCTAACCTCATTATGAATTAAGCAAAACAGAAAATGCAAAGAGACAAGAGAAAGAGGAGAGTCATGTTGATACCATTTGAGTTCTGAATGCAACCAGGTCAAAAGTTAGCTTTAAATCTAGATTTCCACATAAGTTAAACAACAAATAATATTTTTTTATTGGACTCTGTTTGAATCAGATTTCTGCCAATTGTAACCCACCCCTACCCAATTATTTCTAATGGACACAAGATTTAAAAACAAATTATATTGCCCTTTAGAATGGGTCCCAGTACCTTGACTTTAGAACCAGGCTTAATGTGAATTGTATTATGGCAAAGTTCGAGTTTTTGCTCTAATATTGAGAGCCTTGTCATAATTTTCTAGAACTAAAATAGAAATAAGGCCTCTGTACTATTTTTGTATGTTTTTTTGTGGGGGTGGGCAAAAGGGAAAATTTACCACAAGTTTAGAAACAGGAGTTGAATTTTCAGACTCAAATGGGGAAAACTGATCCAAGACAAATAACTAAATAAAGGTGAGGCTTAGCAAAACTAATGCTTGTATTTATTGCTACATGAGCAAAGGACACAATTGAGAATGAACCAAAAGAAGACATACCTGGAAGCATTCTAAGCCGGGATTCTGATGCTGAACTTGTTATGAATTTAGATGCTGACAGTTTTGAATGTGGACATGCTATTAATAAAACCATTTAAAGCATTCTAGACTAATGGAGCAGTGGAGAATTACCAACATAATCCAGATTTGATTTAAGAAAAATCATTCCGGCGGGGCGCGGTGGCTCACGCCTGTAATCCCAGCACTTTGGGAGGCCGAGGCGGGCAGATCACGAGGTCAGGAGATCGAGACCATCCTGGCTAACACAGTGAAACCCCATCTCTACTAAAAATACAAAAAAAAATTAGCCGGGCGTGGTGGCGGGCGTCTGTAGTCCCAGCTACTCGGGAGGCTGAGGCCGGAGAATGGCGTGAACACGGGAGGCGGAGCTTGCAGTGAGCTGAGATCCGGCCACTGCACTCCAGCCTGGGCAACAGAGGGAGACTCGGTCTCAAAAAAAAAAAAAAAAAAAGGAAAAGAAAAAAAAAAAGAAAAATCATTCCGCAAAATTGTTTAAGATTAATTACAGTAGGAATAGACTACAGGTAAGAAAGCCAGTTAGGAGATTTGGGTTATTCCAGCCAAGCATGATAAAGGCTGACACACATACTTAACTGATATACCCATGATGCTTTAGGGGTATGTGTGCGCATGTTTGAAAGTGTATAGCTCAGAAAATTTAGCTGGAAGCAGTTGAGATTCCCAAGTTAGCAACTTAAAGTTGACGCCAATACTTTTTTAAAAAAGGAGAAAATATCATAAGGGTAAAATTTATACAATTTATTGTAATGAGAAAAACATTCAAATTATTGCCAGATGATCCGGATTTTACTTCTGTTTCTAGTGATAACTATTGTGATCAAATGCATATGGACAAGAAATCGTTTGTAAATATCCATCAAGCTACCAAATTTTAAAATTCTTAAATTTTATTTTTCCCTGCTTATTATCGTCTTTCAAATGGAGAGTAATTGTTATACTTCCTGCACAGAAAATATAACAAGGAACTCAAATGTTATGGCCCAACCGATTTCCATCTAGAGTGGAACAGCAGAGCAATTAGAGTCACTTCATGTTACAGTGGCAACTACAACTATTGAAAAACTTTCAGTGTACTAAGAATAAATGCTGCTAAAATAAAAATACTTAAAAGAAAAACATGTCGTTAAATGAGTTCATTGCTACTACCATATTAATTTACATCTGTCAAATCTACAATCAGATGTATTCCACAGAAGCCAAATATAATGTGACTCCATGGAGACTGTTATTTTTAAAAATATTTATTGTTTTTCTTTTTGTTCACATGTGAAATGAATAAGCTAGCAAAAAGCAACCCTGCCAAAATTAATCGAACAAAAACATGAGGAATGTGTCTTTTCCTGGCTTCTCATAAACTAAAAGCTGCCATCTGATCTTTAGAAACTTAGATATAATCAAATATGTGATAGGAAGTAGA
This sequence comes from Chlorocebus sabaeus, assembly GCF_047675955.1. Lineage (NCBI taxonomy): Eukaryota > Metazoa > Chordata > Mammalia > Primates > Cercopithecidae > Chlorocebus > Chlorocebus sabaeus. Next base: position 15,850,795 of record NC_132926.1, on the reverse strand, counting down.
AAGGGTTCTCCAGCATAAAGTGGAAAGCCTTAATGACAGTAAAGAAATAGAGCATAATGAAAAGTTATGAAGAAAGCAGAAACAAAGTATAAGCCAAGGGTCAAAGCACTCCATCAATATCTTGTGCATTAAATGGAGGATACTTGTGTAATCTGTTCCATTTACATTAATTTATTAAAATATTATTATTGTCTTCTTCAGAATAGTCATGCTTATTCTAATGAAGTTTTCACTGCTCACGCAAATAAAAAATTATTTTTGAAATTGCTTCCAATGCCTTCATCACATCCTTTTGAATGTCTACAGAAAAGGTCAATGATCTAAATATCTCATTCAAAGGGAAGGATGATCAGAATAGTCAAAAGGCAGAAGTCAAATATATACTACCTATAACACAATATAACAATAAAGACATTGAGTGAAAGTAAAATGATGGAAAACTTCTACTATGCAGCCATAAGCATAACAAAGCTGATACAGTTAAATTAATACACGGCAAAATAAATTTCCATACAAAGAGTATTATAAAAGATAAGTGGGAACTTTACTTAATGATAAAATTTCACGAGAAAGACACAGCAATTCTTAATATATAAGCACCTAATAAATAGGTGTTAAAGCTTAAGAAGCAAAAACTGATATAGCCAACAGGGAAAAGAGACACATTTGCAGAATCAGGGATTAAACATCCATTTCTCATCCATTTCTTGACAAAACAAGCAGACGCAAAAGTGGTGAGGATGTTGCAGATGTAAGAACACTATCAATCAACTGGACCTAATTGTCATTTATAGAGCATTAAACCCTCAACTACTGAACACACTTGATTTTCAAAAGAAAGACTTCATATAGCTACTTTACCAAGATTGACCACATGCCAGGTCATAAAAAAGCCTCAATAAATTTCAAAAATAACATTTTACCAAGTACATTTTCTGACCAAAACACAATTAAGTCAAATAATGCCAATAAGATACTAACCAAAAAATCCCCAAATATTTAAAAATTAATTCATTTATTTTAAAATAACCTGTGGATCTAGAAAAAAAATCAATTTAGAAAACATGTTAACTGAATGACAACGAAAACCCAACAAATCCAAATATGGTGGGTAAAGCTAAAGCAATACTTAGAGGAAAATACATAACTCGAAAGGTCTGTATTAAAAGAAAAGAAAGGTATAAAATCAGTGATCTAAGTTTTCATCATATGAAGTTAGAAAAAGAACAAACTGCATCTAAAATAAGTAGAATTCAGGAAATAATAAAAGATAAGAGCATACATCAATGAAATAAAAAACAAAAAGTAGATAAAATTAACAAAGCTAAATGTTGACTCTTGGAAAATATTTATAATATAGGTAAGCCCCTAGAAAAGTTATTTTACAAAAATCATGAATAACCAATGTCAGGCATGAAAGGAAGGACCTCACTACAGACATTAAAGGTTAATAAGGGAGTTTTATAAACAACTCTATGCCAGTAAGTGCAACAAAGCAGATGAAATAAATACATTTCTTGAAAAACATAGTTTACCAAAACATTCAAGATTTCCCTCAATATTACCTTAGAATAATATTCATCTTTAATGTTAAGATTTGATTGTTACCCAAAGCACATCAGAGGAATCAGGATAATTATTATTGATAGTAATATATTATCTCAAAATAGTATGATGTTTATTAAATAAAAATACTGAATTTCTTATGAAACTCATTATGTGATTTCTAATTGAAACAAATTGTTTTGGTAATATTTAAACAATAGTATTATCAATGAAAAAAACACAGCATTTCAATGTGATTAGTTTAAGGACCATGACTTTTTTAGTCTGTTATGTTTTAATCATAATTATAATTTTGTAGTCATGAAACACGTACCATTTATTTCTATTTTTGCACTGAAAGTTCAGCTTTAATGTACAAACATTCTCTGCATAATTCTTAAAATAAATTATTTCCTTTTGTCCTGAAACCTCCTTATCTTCTGCTCTTCCCTTGTATCATCAGGCTTGGGGAATTAGTGATAACATACTAATTCACTGATACAAAAGATGCACATTCATGGACGGCAGATGTGTTTTTCTTTGCCATCCCAGTAATTTAAACACATAGAATGCACTTATGGGTATGCAGTCTTCAGCTTGTCACAGTTTTTATCATTTGTCAATGGTAAATACAATCCGGTATTCCACACCCTTTAGTTAACTGCCTCATATGTGTAGGTATTTGAGTTTGAAATAAGTTTCTTTCCATACCACTGCACTGAAACTGATCACTCAAGTATCACTAATTAGCACCTATCAAATAAAATAGAATTTGCCTAGTCTGTATACTGAAGCATAACTCTGCAACATTTAGCACTCTTTGACCATTCCCATCCTTTTGAAATAGTTTGGGGGGGGTGTGTGTGTGTGTACGCACGTGTGTGTGTATACATGTGCGTTACCCAATAAAAATCTCTTGGTTTGCCTTTTGTATTCATTTTATTTTTATTTGTTATTTTGAGACACTCTCACTCTGTTGCCCAGGCTGGAGTGCAGTGGCGCGATCTTGGCTCACTGCAACCTCCACCTCCTGGGTTCAAGTGATCTTTCATTTCTCAGCCTCCCAAGTAGGTGGTACTACAGGCACACACCACCGTGATAAACTAATTTTTGTGTTTTTAGTAGAGGTGGCGTTTCACCACGTTAGCCAGGATGGTCTTGAACTCCTGGCCTCAAGTGGTCTAGCCGCCTAGGCCTCCCAAAATGCTGGGATTACGGGCATGAACCACCATGCCCAGCCAGCCTTTTGTATTAGTTTTCTAGGGATGCTGTAGCAAAGTACAAACACTGGGTGGCTTGAAACAATAGAAATTTGTCTACAGTTCTGAAGGCTAGAGGTACAAAGGCAAGGTGTTAGCAGAGCCATGCTCTCTCTGATGGCTCCAGGGATGAATTCTTCCTTGACCCTTGTAGCTTCTGGTATTTGCTGGCAAGCCTTAGAATTCTTTAGTTTGTAGATGTCTCATGTCCAGTCAAATGGTCATCTTTAAATTGTCTCCCTGTCTGTGTCTGTGTTTAATTTCCCCTTTGATGAGGACCTCAGTCATACTGGATCAAAACCTACCCTAATAACCTCATCTAAACCTAGTTTGATCCGTAAAAACCGTATTTCCAATAAAGGTCACACTCTTAAGGTACTGGGGGTTAGGACTTTAACCTATCTTTTTATGGAACACAATTCAATCCATAATATCATCCGTCTTTTTGCTACTCCTTTGTTCTGTTCCCTTTTTCTCCTTTTAATCCACGTAGGCATTCTCAAAGGGTGGGTCCTTGGCCCTCTGTGCTGATTTTCTACACTCTTTGTCCCAACAATAGCATGATTTCAAATATTTCCTCTGTGCTAACACTTGCTAATTCTCTACTTCCAGACTGTCTTTTGAGCTTCAGTCTTACATTTCAAGTTGCTTGCTAGAACTCTCCACCTGGATACCCCAGGAATCACAAACCCAATATATCCTCAGTCCAAACACAAACTTTTCCTTCTATTACTATGATAAATTTGAAATCATATAGGTAAAATAGGAAGAAACCCTCTTCCTTTACACTCCACATCTGGAGAGTTACTCAGGACTTCAGAATTAACTTCTGTATAGCTAAGAGTTGCTATGAGCTTGGGTTCAGGAGTAACATTATCTGGGCTAAAATATTGGCTCAGACAATTGCTAAGTGTGACCTGGTGCCTTGGGATTCTTAAGTGCAAAATTGGGATATTATTATATACTTAATAGGGTTGTTTTGTGGAAACAATAAAATAATACATTAGTGCCCCTACAGAAGTGGCTGCAACAGTAAATAATTGATTGTTGCGGCTGTAATAATTGTTAATAGTAAGAAAAAGTACTATATGCCACTTTATCTCTATTCCCACTTCTTTTATTCTGTTTTCAGACTTCATTGTTATTCACCTGCAATTTATAGCTAACTTGTCTCCTTACCTCCAATCTCTCCACATTCTAATCCAGTCTGCAGACATCTTCCAGATTAATCACCCTGTACCATGGCTCTGTTCGTTCTCCAGGGCACAATCCTTCACTGACTCCCCATTGTCTACGAAATAAAAGTAAAACTTCTTAGATTGAAATAAAAGGCCCTCTGGTCCCAAACCTGCTTTCCAACCTCATTTTCTACCACTCCCTTCATATATCAAATACTTCAACCAAACGGAGCCGTTTGACATTCTCCATACATGCTGCGTATTTTGACACCTGTGTGCTCCTATTTATGTAGCTCCCCTGCCTCAAACCCAGTCTTGCTCCAATCCCAACCAGCCTTGCCGGCCCAGTTGAAATGCTGTCTGCTAGAAAAAGCTTTCCTTAATCATCTCAGCTAGAAGTAATCTTGCTCTATTTTAAAACCGAGTAGTGTCTCTCATTTACACATTCACCTCCCAAATACTTACTCAATGCAAATTATATATCAAGCACTGAAGTAGGGACTGGGAAACAGTAGTAAAGAAAATGGACATGGCTCTTGTCTTCATGGAGCTTGTGATCAGAGAGACATATATTAAATGAGTTAATTTAGAAGTGAGAATATAATTTTAATCTGTGATATCTACCATGAAGTACCAATTTTATATTAATTCCCTTATGTATCTTATTTCTCTATACATGACACCTGGATATTAGAACTATCTTTTGATCCTTTCTACCTACCAAAATATTTTGATTGTCAGAATTTAAATTGCTGTTATTGATAAGCTAATTTTGGTGCATTTTAATGACGGTAAATAGAAGTACAAAAGGGAGTCAAGTTGGAATTCTCTAGTCAATAAAAGAATAATGTAGACAGTTCTCCTATGAGTCATTTTTATTCTATAAAAAATATTTTATAGAATAAAAGAACAAAATTGCCAAATCAGCATATTGAAAAAGTTCTGGCAACATTTATGTAACTTGGCTCATATTGTTTAAATTGTTTGTGTCATAATTTGCTCATTTGTAGATGAAGGTGATCACATGGTTCAGTGGTCTTTCAAAAGTATGACTAAATGAAGTGGTCCATGTAACAGTACTATGAAATCTCTAAATAAAATCTTTACATGTTATTTTTGAAATTTTTACATTGGTTTTAGAAATAATAAGTTGAGAAGAAGCCTCTGGAATGTATGTCATGAGCTAACTTGATAGTATAATGGAGTCATCAATCTAAATATTTTATTGCTGATAAAGAAAGAAGGTATAGGAATAGTCAGATCTCGAGATTACAGGTGACAGCACCCAGCTCAAACTAGTTTAAGTCTTTCAAAACAAGAGGTGGGGTGGGGCCAGCATTCAGGTTATCCCCTCTTCTCTGTTTCTACTGGACAGATAGGGAGATTTAACTTTTCTTCTGTTTATTCCCTTAGGCTATGTAATTTCCAGGGAAAAGCGTTAACAATACTGGCATGGGTCTCACAATTGCACCTTTAATTGAGAGATGGGGCACTATGATGATCTAGGCTGAGTTCCCATGCCTATCTCTGTGCTAACACCTCTGTCGAAATAAAATAATTGGATTGGTGAGGAACAGCTCTCCAAATAGAAGCAGAGGATCTATTCTAGAATGAAGGGTGGAAAACTGTGCTGTCAAAACCAATAGACATCTATAACATTGACTCATTTTCCATTTCATCTTCATATATTAAATACTTCAACCTAAGTAGACTATCTGACATTCTTCATACACACTGCATGTTTCAGCATCTGTGAGCTTTTATTTGTGTTATTACCCTTCAAATATAGTTAAGTTCTGCCCTCGAGCATGGTTGAATTTCTTATCTAACAATTAATAAGGAGTGACTGCCACTTTTAGTTAGAATGTAGAAAGTTTCAAGATATGATCAAAATTGCACTAACAATGATAATTATCCAGATGCGCTAATAAGTCACAGCATTTTAGAAGCCCATCTCAGAGCAGAGAATACAAAGAAGTGTAAATGAACTAAAATGCAAACAATAACAAACTACTCTTAAAAGGCAAAGACTCACAACTGAAAGAGATACCCCATGAAGAGAACTGGCCTTCTTGGAGTGTGAGACAGTGACTAATGAAAGCACAGGCAAGGCATCAGAGCTAAGAGGAAGCCTCTTAAGACCACCAGGTTCTCACTGAATGTGAGGCAGTGACTTCCAAAGAGTGGGGATGGGCAAGTGAACTGAGAGATATCCCACTGAGGTACTCTGGGTCTTCATCAAGGGTAATCCCAAGGTCTTCCAAAGGTTGGCAGCAAGAACCAGGGTAAACAGTAGTCTTTCCAGGCACAGAATGCTGAGTGTGGGCCTAGAAGAAAAGGGCATTAACTTTCCAGTGAGCCCTAAAACATTTCAAACTAATAGTGGGCTGAAATGTATTTAAAGCTGCAACAAAGCCTACACCCAGTTCCATTAAAATTTAGATTGATTCAGCACCCCCAACACTATGACCTGACAGAGGATACATGCCATTTTCTGAGAGTAAATATTAATGAAGCTTTACTTCAATCTCTACTGCATATATATATATGCAGAGAGAGACAGCACATAGCATATAAACCAAAAATTATGAGGCAAGTGAAGAAACAAGAAAAATGTGGACTGATGGTCAAAAGAGGAAACCATCAATAGAAGCAGACCCAGAAGTGGCCCAGATATTGGGCTTATCACACAACAATTTTACAGTACCTATGATAAATATATGGAAGTATCTCATGATGATAAATATGTTAAAGGATTTAGTGGAAAAGATGAACAATGTGTACTAGCAAATGGAAATTTCAGCAGAGAGACCAAAACTGTATTAAAGAATAAAATGAAAATGCTAGAAATGTGAAATGAAATATGGAAAATGAAAAATTTTTAATAGACATACACAGCAGACTGGACTGAGAATAAAAACAGATTTGGTGAACTAGTAGGCAGATTAATGTAAACTTCCAAACTGAAAGCACATATAAATACTGTATTAGTTTGCTAGGTCTACTGTAACAAAGTACCCTAGATGTGGTGATTTGAAAATCAGAAATTAATTTATTGCAATTCTGGAAACTAGAAGCCTGAGAACAAGGTGTTGGTAGGTTTGGCTGACTTTGAGGTCTCTCTCCTTGGCTTGTAGATGGCTGTCTTCTCTCTGTGTCTTCACATGGTCTTCCTCCTATACATGTCTACATCCAAATTTCCTCTTCTTATAAGAACACCAATCATATTACATAAGGGCCCTTCCCAATGACCTAATTTTAACTTAATTACCTCTTTAAAGACACCATCTCAAAATACAGTCACCTCAGAAGGTACTGGAAGTTAGGAGTTCAACATATAAATTTTTGTTGAACATAATTCAGCTTAGACACATGGGAAAAATATCAATAGTCTAATATGCATGTAATTGGAATCTTAGAAGTAAAGACAGACAGTGGCATATAAGAAATATTTAAGGAAATTATGGGAGAACATTTTCCAAGATTCATGAAAGCCATTTGTGTTAGGCCATTCTTGTATTGCTATAAAGGAATATATGAGACTGGGTAATTTATAAAGAAAAGAGGTTTAATCAGCTCATGGTTCTGCAGACTGTACAAGCATGACACTGGCATCTGCTTGGCTTGTGGTGAGGGCCTCAGGAACCTTACAGTCATGGTGGAAGGCAATGGGGGAGCAGGTGCATCACATGGGGTGAAGACAGGAGTGGAGGTCGGGTGGGGGTGTCACATACTGCTGACCAAACAGATCTCATGAGAACTCACCATAGCACCACACAGATTGCACTAAACTGTTTATGAGAAATCTTCCCCCACAATCTGAACACCTCCCACTAGGTCTCACTTCCAACACTGGACATTACATCTCAACATGAGATTTGGAGGGGTATCTAAACTACATCAGCATCAACATTCAGAGAATCCCCAAGCTGGATGAGTCCACCCAGACATGTCATTGTCAAATGGCTAAAAGCTGAAGATAAAGAAGTAATTTCCAAAGAAGTATCTATAAAGCGGAGGTGGGGTGGGTGATGCGTTTCATCAGGGAGAACACTTGGAAAAGTGACACAGGATGCCTACCTTCTTATCAGAAACAATGAAGACAGTGAATCAATATCATTAAAAAGCTGAATGGGGAGGGGGAAATTGTCCATTTAGAATCCCCAGTTCGCAAAATTATCCTTCAGAAATGAAGCTGGAATAAAATATTTCCAACAGACAAAAGATGGGAGAATTTGTCTCAAGAAAGCTGCACCACAAGAATTGTTAAAATAAAATCTTCAGGCCAAAATGAATTAATGGCAAATGGGGCCCAGGTCTGCAGAAGTCAATGAAGAGCATCAGGAATAGAAAATACGGGGTAGGCTTAAAAGTTTTCTAATTATTTAATGTAATAACGATAGTATGTTGTGGGTTTATACTAAATGTAGAAATAAGCAAACGAAAAGCAAGTCATCTAACATCAAGGTGAATTCTTTCAGTACTAACCATCCTAGTTTCTATCAGGAAGATTTTATTGCAAACTACTGAGCATACATCTAGAGAAGATTTAGCCTTCAAAATTAGTCAAAAAGAAAAAAGGCATTCATTGGCCATGTCTTTATTTTCTTCTTTTAAAATGTCTCTCCCATTTCCTATCCTCTCATTTTGCTTAAGCTGCACATATTGTATATAATATATAACCATATAGAATATTAGATTGCATATGTAAATAGACACATATTCTATGAGCAGATACAAACCGATACTTTAGAAAATGCCCTGTTCAATAAGAATTTAGGGTGAAAAAAGTATGAAAGCAACATCAACACCAGCTTGAGAGCAGAATTTGTGCACACGCAATTTGCTATAGAAGTCTTCTGTGGAAGCACTAAATTTCTTTGAATCAATTATCTCTCCCTGAGCCATGGGCTTTGCCTTGCCTTGGCGCAACAGAGGCCTCATCATCCTTCCTCTTACACTGGGCACTGATTATCAAACATCCTCTGTTGTGCTGCTTGAACTACCATCCAATTCCCCTGCAGTCAATCTCAAGTAAAACTGAAAGGCTATGTTAAAAGAGCACCAACCTTCAAAGTTGCATGTGGAAAATATTCATTTTCGCACTCTGTGATTGAAGTCAGAGATGTCTTACTGTCAGAATTCTCAAATGTCACTCCTTCTATGAGAGCATAGAGGCCATAGGAAGTGTGTGAAACTTTCCTTTTAAAAGAACTCCAAGTGAATACTTAGTGGCAACAGAAGGTGCCAGGTTGAAAAATGAAAGCAATAGGGCCTTGTGAAAAAACTGAACTCTAGGATCTCAGCTGGGATGGTGCTAATAATGATGACATCACTGCATAATGTGGCATTAATTTTCTGATTCCTATTTCTAAATTGGAGGGTAAAATGATGACCTGGCTCAGGGGTCACATGTTGAAAGACTTGATCGGTTAAGCACTATAAATTAGAGATGATAACTGGCGCTGGTACCCAGGAGATTTGGCTTCCTGTTTCAGTTCTTTCATGATCTGTCTCTATGCCAGTAGGTATTTTATATCTCTGAGGTGCCATTCCCTTGTTGCAAAATGAGGGGTTGGAATTGATGAGGCCTGAGATTCTTTTCAAGGCGGAAATTTTATGAGTGAATGTTCTGAAGTCTCTTTGAGTAGGGTTAGTTTTCCATAGTAAGTTTTAAACAAAGCAAAAAAAAAAAAAAAAAAAAAAGGCTTATGGTCAAAATTAACCTTGAAAATTCCAGGCTGCACACTAATTTACAATCTATTATTTTTATTGAATTTCAACACAGCCAGGTTTTTCTTCAGTGTCTGTGGGAACACAAGTTAGGATAGTTGACTTGTGTTTAAGGACCTTATTGTGTGGAAAATGCTAATCTTTATATAGTTAGTCCCCAAATATCATTTTTATGTGTCAAATTTGTGGTTTTGGAGTATAAAAGTAATTATTCACGGGTTTACTTCATTTAAGTTAATATGCAATGCTCTAATAACAAATCTGTAAACCTAGTTCTACCTTAAGCTTTTCAATTCAGCATATAAAAGTTATTATTCTATTTATAAGTACAACAAATTTTAGTAATTATCTTTAAGGAAGCGTTTGATTACTGTTTGATCCCACTTACAAATTTGTTAATTAAACAACTTCAAACTTTTAAATTGCATATATAAATTTAATATACTGTATTTGATTTCCTTTTAATTACTTCAATTATTGGATGAACCTTAACAAGAAGTAATGCTTATATGTTTTATAAATACAACTTTGTATAAATCAACTAAAAATTTGATTATTTTTAAGATATGCTCTATGTTCCAATACTGCATGGTAAGATATCAATTTTAAACACACATCCAAATTTATTTCTGAATTTTACATTTTAAAGTGGAACTGGAAGACTCTCTAGTTATTACGTAAAAATCTTGCATGTGTTATACATATAAGAAAAAACACAGTTATCTTAACACAAAACTACTCCTATTATAGTTTTTTTCTAACTATTTTCTATATTTCATTGCAAATGAATATGCCTGAGGTTAAAAACAATACCCATTAAGAAGTTAATTATGTTACCTCATGCAATTTAGGGGCATATCTCTTCAGTCAGTTGAAATCAAATGAGTAAAAACATATTAAGCAATAGAGATATCTCGATGTGCAGACATATATCCAGATGAGCAAATATCCATGTAGTTGTGCAGATGTCTAGATGTGCAGTCCATCCTTGATCCCAATTGCTGAGCTGAGCCCCTTCCCACAGTCATCTGTCTTCAGCTCTACAACTTAGAAGAAAAGGGGAGTACTCACTGACTCCCCTTCCTTCAGTTTGAGACAATACTACCTAATTAACCTAATCATCTCAAAAATCAGCTATTCTACCCAGGCTACTACATTATTTGATTAAATTTGCACCCTTATGACTCTTAAGATGTTTAAATATTTGTCTATATAGTTCCAAAACTACATCTGAAATAATGGAATCTTGGATTTTTAAGAAATATTTTTCCTCACTGATCGGACCACATAACTTGGAAAGATACTTCAATAACTCCTGACTGATTCTGTGGGTCACACATTTTGACAGTCTGCCAAACACAGAGAAGACATTCTCACTATGAGAGCCCTGTTTTTAGACCGACCAAGGGAACATCCAATTCATATCATACTTACCCTGGGGACTGGGATGTACACCTACTGAAGGCATGGAAAACCAAGTCACCTGTGTCAGTTATTCTTTATTATTCTCTCTTTCTCTCCCCACCTCCCTTATCTAAAGCACATGAAGTTGAATCCTCATAAGATAAATGCACTTGTGATGCAGGTCCTTGATATCTTTTACACGATGCTGTAGTTCCTAATGCTGTTCTAAGAACTGCAGGGCTTTAGAGAAAGACATGTACCCAGGCTTTTCCTCCAGGTTCAGCTTTACATGATCTCAGTTTGACCAAATAATCTATGTTTGTTTGTTTGTTTGTTAATGATATAAGAGCAATTCAAATAGAAGTTTAGAGTCACTAGTCAGGAGCCAGAAATTCTTCTACTGGTGTTTGGCAACTATCTAACTATACGACACTGTGCAGTTTGCTTGGCCTCCCTGGGCATAACATAGTCATAGTAGACTTGAGGAAACTGAGAAGAAGGTGTCGTTATGATGTGAGCTCAATATCTTCTCCCAGTGTCTAAACTCCAAACTGATTGTAAGCAAGTGAATTAGGAAGTTATCTACCTCAGAGAGGAAATAAAAGCAGGGGATTGAATTGAAAAGGTATGGAAAGGTTAGGAAGAGTAAAAGAAGTTTAATGAGAGCAAAGAGCAGAGGGAGGTTGTGAGGAAGTTGATGTGACTCCAGGGCCAAAGATGATATCTCCCTCCAGGAGTCAAGAGGGCCAGAGGGGGACCCCATAGTCATCTAGTATGTCTATTCCAACATGAACCCAAGAACTGGGGAAACAATGCCAGGGTGGTCTGTGCCCCCGCTAGGTTCACTGCAAGATGGAAACGGGCCAAGACTCCATTAATCTTCTAGCTTCCCCTCTGATTGGTGACCACAGCATTTAGGGTCCTCACAGATTAACATCAACTCAGTACCCACATCTGGTAATTCCCTGAAGATCTGAGTTCCCCCTTTCCCAGTACACAGTTAATCTGGTCAAGTAGACACAGGCTGCTTTACAGAAGGTCTATGGGAATATTTTCAGGGTATACTAAGGCCAAGTCACTTTTTACAAAAACCTAGCCTCTCTTTATCCTAAGAGATTCCCAATTCTGCTAATTAGTTCAGATCTAGAAATTAGGGAAGAGGCCATTATTCTCCATTATAGTGATTCCAGTAAGGTCTCTGTATTCCAAACCTAGGTTTTTGGTGTATATACCTCAGTATCTGTGGGGCATTGGTTCCCAGATTCCCTACAGATACCAAAATCCTCAGATACTCAAGCCCATTATGCAAAATGGTGTAGTATTTGCATATAGCCTCTGCATATCCTCCCACATATCTTAAATCATCTCTAGATTACTTATAATACTTAATATTATATAAATGATATATAAATAGTTGTTATACTGTATTCTTAAAATTTGTATTATATGTATTTTTTTCAAATATTTTTGATCTGCAGCTGGTTGAATCTATGGATATAGAACTTACAAATATAGAGAGCCTATACAGACATCAATACAATAGTTGGTTAACCAACTAATTCAGGGTTAGCAAATGCTTTTCTGTAATAAGCTTGACAGTAATTATCTTAGACATTTCAGACTATATGATCTCAGTTGCCATTGTAGTATTCAAACAGTCATAGGAAGCACACATATGAAAGGGTAAGAAAGTATTCCAATAAAACTTTATTTATAAAATAGATGGCATGTTGGATTTGGTCCTTGGGCCATAGATTTCCAACCTCTTATCTAATTTTATCTGAAGGACCTTTAATCAATTAGCCACTACCAAGAATGCCTTCCTGACAAAACATTCAACAAACACTCCAGGCCTGATGCCCATTGTTGTAACTGCATCCTCCTTGTCATTGGACCTCTGCCTCTTCCTTCTTACCACAGAAATCAGGCAGCCCCTTTTAATGACATCCTTTTCCATCATAGTCTCCTGCAGAGGAGAGCCACCATGAAGCTATTCAAGGATCCTAGTTTTCCTGTCATTCAGGCTTTCTCAGTGCCATGGGGAATGAAGAATTGTCTAGACACTACCAGGGAACATGGAAGCAAGTGAGTAGCACATGATAAATATACTGCAGTATTCTTATCTTCCACATCCTTGGATTTCTTTTTAAAAATTATTCCAGGGAAGTTCTGTCATCACAAATTCATTAAATACCTATCACTATTGAGTCAATGTTTTAATCCACCAAGGAAGCTGTGAGAGCCACTTCTGATCCATTATTTTGTCCTCTTTGGCATAAAAGATTATGTAACAGATCCAGGCGCAGTGGCTTGCATCTGTAATCCCAGGTCCTTAGGAGGCTAAGGCCAGAGAATTGCTTGAGCTTTGCAGTTCAAGACCAGCCTGGGTAACATAATGAGAACCCTCAATCTCTAAAAACAAAACCAAACATATTATATAACTAGTTCCAGATTTCTTTGTTTATAACAACCTTGCCATCCTTTCCTACATATAATATCCAGGGTTTTGCTAATATAAATTATCTGAGTCTTCAGAATAATTCATTCAGTATATAGGCTATCTTCTTCTAGGTCAAACTTTGCTTTTACATTCCTGGACCTACGGGGATCTAACTCTGTCTTTGGGCATGAAGGCAATGAGTTGGAATAAGCATATATCTTGAAAATAATTGACATCTTGCAAAGTAACTGCTTCAGTTGAGCTCATTATAGTTTCTCAAAGCAAAGGAAGACTACTTTCCTCTTCCTTTAGAAACAAGGGCTACATTCTTTGGAAAAGAAGGCTCAGAGGGATTAGGATTTTCAAAGTTTTTAGATTAATCTGTACCCACTCACAGACCTTCATTCCAATTTTCAGATTTCTAGTCCATATTAACCAATGCCCTGGTGCTTACATAAGAGGCATGCTGAAGCTATGAAGTCAACTTATGTTGCAGTTCTGCAACTCATGGGATCAAATCTGGGGTCTCACTTTCAGCAGCACAGTTCTATGACCTCATGAGATACTCTATCAGCACCATTCACAGAACCTCTCCATCCATATTTTAAGGTGAGAATGTAAAGCCCAGAGATTGTCCCTTTCTGTCAGTAAGTTCTCTATTGTAGTCTGAAGCTACTCATCACCCCTCAGTCCCTGTAAACATGTTCGCCATGAAACAGTCACTTGGCAACCTCAAGCTTACCCATTAATAGGTACATCATCTCAGACAATGACAGGGAATAATTTCAGTTACTGTTTTGCCACTGCATGACATGTACAAGTTTTCCATTTTCTACTGGCAGTGGGATTTCAACTATATTTAGGCCCGAGCAAATTACATAACCAATTCCAGATGTATTTGTTTCTGGGGACACTCACTGATAATGCTGAATCAGTGAGTTTCCAATAAGGAAAACAGAAGCCTTTCTAGATATTTCAAGAAGAAAAAGGTTTAGCACAAGGAACTGTACATGAGGAACTAGAGAAGCAACAGAAAGAAGAAAAAGGGCTGGAGGAACAAAGGGACAGATTGGTAACATGTGAAGTTCAAGGAGTTGCCTAGTGTCTGGCTGGAGCCCAGCAGCCTCCTGCTGACATGCTGGAGCAGCTGCTGATAGAGCTACACCTTTGCTGCTAAGGGAGCCTGCACTCCATGAGGTTGCTGAACTTGCCACCTATGTTGCTGCCTGTGGTCACATTCCTCTGCTGTCTGCTCCTGCTGTTGCTTCCAAAGTTGCTAAAATAAGAAGAAAAAAGGCTTCTCTTTTGCTTTGGTTTTTTTAATCTCCAAGTGATAACTCCCATTGGCAGACCCTAATAGGAAACCAGTTGATAGGGAGCTTGAAAAGAGTTTTCAGGCTTCTAGCCCCAGGGATAAAAAAGGATACTACCAAAGGGTAGGTGAGAAGCCAAGAGCAGACAATGTCTAGAATTAAAAGTAGACTTCAGAAGTTGTATGCACTATACCTAGCTGCCTAAGATGCTAGAACAGCCTATACTGTTTTATATGCGTTAACTATTGCTGGATTCTGTTATCTCAACATTTTTGCTTTCCACATGATATTACCAGTGACTTTTGTTTTATATGTGTAAACTAAACCTTTTGGCATTTCTTTTGTGTGGTAACTGAAGCAATGAATTCATTATACATACTCTAGTTGGCTTTGTGGAATTCATTTTCCTATTGTAACCAATCACCACAAATCTTCAAATGACAGACTTCTTCACCATTTCAGTCCCCTGAGTCATTTATTATAGCTGCAAATGAATAGATTGCTTGGGGCCCAATTCTGCTGGTGATATGTGAAAGAGTTAGACTACTGAATGTAAATCCCTCGCATACTGACTTAAAAAAAAAAATTGATCCTGTTTCTCTTTAGCTCTTTGCACTGTTAATCAAAGCTAATTAAAATGCAGTCGATTTTTTAAAAACATAGTACCAAATTGGTCTTTTGTAATGGAGAATATGTAGCTGTCTATACAGGAATTAAGTGTGTGTGGTCCAAAAATATAATCTTACACCATTCCAATATTCTCACTTTAGCCTGAATTTGTTAGCTGCCTAATATATACAAATAAATTTTCTATTTTCTAGAGGATTTTAAGAATTACAGGGCATATTTTCTGACCTTAGAAGCCTATAATTAATTTTGGAAGGCAAAAATGTACAAAAAGTGGTCATAATAAAATATAAAAATAGCTGGTATTTCCTGATATCAGGGGAGGTCCTCAAACACTAGTGGGACCCTGACCATGGCTAGTGTCTAGGCTCTTGAAAACATCTCAAGAAGGAATCCAAGGATGAATCAGAAAATTGTGAAAGTATGGAGATTTACTGCAAAGAGAAAAGTATACAAGAAAAGCAAATACAGGTATACTCAAAAGAATGAATCACATGATAGAGTTTGGGGCTGCTACTTTTATGGGTTTCTTTAACCAAGGGGTGGAATATTCATGAATATAGGAGAAACGTGAAGATTTCTCAGAACTGTGGTGCTACCCATTTTTACACCAAATATGGATGTTCCCTGAAGTGTTATGATGCTGGTGGGTATGTGATTTAGTATGTTAATGAGCATATAATGAGGTCCTAGGTGACACTTATGACAAATCCAGCCCCATATTGGGTCCAGTGGGTCTTAGCCAGCTTGGCCCACATCCTGTTTTTCTGGGTCTTATCAGCCCCTAGCCTCTGCAGTGATTTCAATAGATTTTTTTTTGTTAGGTATGTGAAACTGCTGCCTGGAATTATAATAGCTTCATGAGAACTTAATGTATTACCACCATTCAACACTTGCTCCTCCACCAAACCCCACTTTAGTAGCTCTGACCCCTTGAATCCCTAAGATTATATTGCACAGAGAGAAACCCATGTGGTGCACAAAATCTTAGGATATTTCATGGATACATGTTTTGCTTCCTCTGGCCCTACTAAAAAATATAATCTTTCTCTTAAATTTATGTGTTAAATTATTTTTCTAAAATTATTATATTTTCTCTGAACCCCACCTTCAATTCAGGCTCTTCCAGCAAGCACCTTCATAACCCACCGTTTTAGTTTGTTAGGACTGCCATAGCAAAGTGCCAAATACTGGGTAGCTTAACACAGACATTTGTTGTTTTACAGCGTTGGAGCCTAGAAGTCTGAGACCCAGGTGTTAGAAAAAGCATGCTCTCTTTGAAGGCTCTAGGGGAGAATTCATGCTTGCCTCTTCCAGCTCCTGGTCTTTGTGACAACCCTTGCCATTTCTTTACTTGTAGATGCATCACTCTAATCACATGAGCTCCTTCTTCCTATGTCTTCACACGGTATATTAGACTGTTCCCTTGCTACTCTTAAAGACATACCCAAGACTGGGTAATTTATAAAGGAAATGGGCTTAATGAACTCAGAGTTCCACATGGCTGGGGAGGCATCACCCTTAAGGCAGAAGACAAAGGAAGAGCAAAGACACATCTTACATGGCAGCAGGCAAGAAAGCATGTGCAGGGGAATTCCCCTTTATAAAATCATCAGATCTCTAGAGACTTATTCACTATCACGAGAAAAGCACAGGAAAACACCCACCCCTATGATTCAATTATCACCCACAGGGTCCCTCCCATGACAGGTGGGGATTATTACAATTCAAGGTGAGATTTGGGTGGGGACACAGAGCCAAACCATATCACATGGCATTCTCTCTCTTTATAATAATGTCCAAAGTGTCTGTCTATGTCTAAATTTCCCCTTTTCATAAGGACACAGGTCGTATTGGCATAAGTCCACCCTCACGACCTAATTTAAATTTGATTAACTCTGTTAAACCCTATCTCTCAATAAGGTCACACTGCACAGTACTGTGGGTTAGGATTTCACATATCATTTTGGGGAAGACAAATTCAACCCATCACATTACCTTCCAAAATAAGCACTCAAAACTGTAATATTCTCATGGTCTTTGTCATTTTGATATACTGCACCACCAAAAGAGAAGTCTAGAACACAAAAGGAAGAAGATCTAGGCAGATTAAACATTTTTTTCTACTTGTCAATCTGGATATTCAGCAAAGCTTACCCTGATTCTAATCATTCTCTTTGTAATCACCCTCATTCACAAAGTGATTGTTATTGATATTAAGTAGCCGGAAAGTCAAAAGAGATGGAAGTGAGCCCTCTCTCCTTTCTAGCCTACCCATTATAGCTGTCTCAATTATGAGCAGCCAACTCTCACTTAACAAAAGTATCTACAAAAAGGAGCTCCACCTACTTCTAGTCCCACAATCTCTTCCATAAAGCAATGACAAGAAGCAGGAAAGGTGAAGTAAAACAGATTTACAAATGTGAATGTTATCGGTTCATTGAACAAACATGATTGGTAGGATATAACCATATAGCAACTTCAAGTCTCACTTTTGATTTAAATTTGCTCAATGGATTTACTTCTTCTCTTGCCCTTCTCTGAAAATGTAGTTAGGCACCACAATTTTTCTGCTTATTCTTGGTTAATGAAAAACCCTATGGTCACTTAAAGTTAGTGAACACAGACTTCATTCAGAAATTGGAATGAACATCCTCTTACAGTAACACAAATGCTACATTTGACTAAAGTTAAAACTTCCCTTTTCCAGAATGAGTACTTTATGGGAGGAAAAAATTATTATCTTACTGATAAATGTAAGAAGTGGTTTTGTGTTTCCTGGTTCTCCAGAAATTTAAAACTGTATTTTTTCTCTTATAAGGTGTTATTGTGAACTCTTTACAGAAACCCTCCTCTGCCCTACCACTGACCTCTCTCACCAGCAGATTCCTTGAAACTGGAAGTCCAGCCTGTCTTCTATTGTGTCTTCCTCAG
Source organism: Chlorocebus sabaeus (assembly GCF_047675955.1). NCBI lineage: Eukaryota > Metazoa > Chordata > Mammalia > Primates > Cercopithecidae > Chlorocebus > Chlorocebus sabaeus. Next base: position 15,832,362 of record NC_132926.1, on the reverse strand, counting down.
CCACTCGAATCAATATGTGATTCCTACGGTTTTATTGATGAGCAACACTTCCCATTCTAACTGCCCCTTGTACAATCCTTTCGGACACCCATGGTGGTTCTCATACACATGGATCCCCTCTGATCTGTAGGACAAATCACATATTCATTACTTCAACACACCAAGAAGGCAGGCTCTTCTACACCATCACCTTTCTTTGGTTTATCAGTTAGCAATAGCCATTCCCATTTGTCAGCCTTTAGATATGTCATATATAAGTCCAACCCCAATTCTCATAGTCCCTAAGCATAAGGGGCACATATCAAGCTACCTAAAATAGTCTCATTGAAGCATCTCTTCATTAAGCACAAAATGAGAGTCACTTCACCTCGTGCCTCTCACTGGTGTGGGTGGGACTCATCAAAGACCAATCGCTCTCCAAAACTCAAGTCACAAATGCACCTGGTACTTTCATATCTTTTGAATGGATAAAAGGATTTAGTCTGGTCTCACAGATTCACAAAAGTTTATTTTGGAAAATAAGCATCTTTATTTAACACCTCACTTTGGAATCTGCTATTGATTTATAAGCTTTTTGGCTGAAGTTTCCTTCTTCATATCCTGCTATACTCCTATACTATATACTGTAGAGACTAAACTAAAGGGACTCTATACTATTGAGACTACATCACTGGGAGAAGGAGATGCAAGAATAGTGGCCAAAAAATTCTTGAACTTGTTGACTCAGCATTTTCATTTTCTTTGGCATCCACAACTTTCCCACTTTATTTCACACTTAGTTGCTGACTCAGACACCTTTCAAACTCTACCCCATCCCTCCCATAAGATACAGGTCTCAAGAGTTCCCATAAGATGCAGGTCACAAAAGCTCATGACTGTCTGCATCTGGTTACTACCAATATTTATTTGAACGTTGATATGTCTTTTAGTATCAACAGCACAATGAGGAAGTCATTTCATAAAGGACAATGAGGGGGTCTCTTCTTTTTTAGTTGAGACTTTTACCACTCTGTCTTTGGCTAACTCTATATTCATGATCATAAGAGTTTGGATTCGTTACACCTCTGCCTCATATAGTTCCTATGTCTTAATATGTCTTTTAATCAAGTCAAAGAAGTATCATGAGTTGGCAGTTGGCATAATCTTCACTTGCTACAATAAAGGAGTAACTTTCCTACAAAGAGTTTTAGAACCAAGTAAAAGTTAATTTGCATTGTATTATTACCATATGTCAACAATTCTAAACAGTGCTGTGTGGATTGAATTGTGTCCCTGAAAAAGATATGTTGAAATCTAATTCTCAGTACCTCAGAATGTGACATTTGGAAATAGGATTATTACGGATGTAATTAGTTCAGATGATGTCATATGGAAGTAGGGTGGGCCCCTCATCCAGTATATGTGTTCTTAAAATAAAACAGCTATGTGAAGACACAAAGACACAGGGAGAATGCCATGTGATGATGGAGGCAGAAATTGGAGCAATACAGCTACAAGTCAACAGAATCTAAGTACTGCTGGCTTTCGCTAGAAGCTAGGAGAGAGGCATGAAACAGATTCTTCTTCAGAGCCCTCAGAAAGAATCAGCCCTGCCAATAACACCTTGATTTCAGATTTCTAGCCTCCAGAACTGTAAGACAATATATATCCGTTGTTTCAAGCCACGCAGTTTGCTGTACTTTGTTACAACCGTCCTAGAAAACTTATACAAATGATGATGATAAAATACTCCTCCTTGTCTCCTAAAAATCACGAATTTAGTTGCTACTGTAGCAAAAAAGTTAGTAAATATTTATAAATTGTGCAACTAAGTATATTTTATTTCTGAACCTAATAAAGTTCCCTAATGCTTTCCCTTCTGATTGAAACTTCACATTGGGTTTGGATAGGAAGTCTAAAGATGGAAGAGAAATTTGACAAACAGGAAACAGCAAGTAGACCATTGGAAAGTCATGCATGTGATGTGCTAGTGATGTTTTAAAGAAGTAAATTAGCTTATGATACACAGCCTGGCATTTATATTATGATGTCTTGTCCCCACCAACCATAAGCATGGTAAGAATATCTGTAGCTTGTCTTCTCCAGTTTTTGCTCTGCCTTATCATGCACTTCTGCATGTTAATTTCCATCCCCAGTTCCCCACTTCGTAAACTCCTGGATAAAATCAGGTTCTGCTTTAACTTACTACCTTCATGTCTAAGAATCTATGGACAGTCAGTCTGGACCACCATAGAGCCATGCCAGCGTGACTCAAAATGTCACATGAAGTTTTCTGATGCCAGAGGGAACAATTTCTCACATGAGTTACTGCAATTTATAAATTACCAGTTTGCAAAATAAAACAGAACAATTTTAACACTAAAAGAACAAAATGTACATTAAATTTTTATTTTTCTGGGTTTTTCTCTTTCATTCCAGTGGCCACTTTTGGCCAGCAAACACCATTTGCCCCATAGTTTTCCCCACATTCAAAACACCTAGAATGGATATTATGCATTCCCAACCTGTCAGCCTTGGCTGAATTACAGAGTGCTCAATTATGCTCTAATCAAATAGCTGCCCAATGCAGGCCACGTAATGACTTCCTGATTATCTGCCTTTAAATGATGAATGAAATGAATATGTAACATTCTGTTCAAATATAGCATACTTAGCATGCCAAATGAAAACTGATTTTGTGCTCCTCTCTGTGAAAAACGTATATTTTATTGTAATTCAGTTCAATGGTTGTTCGGTTGCTTGTTTTCTAGTCATCAAGATAAACATTGAATGAGCTATCTAGGAGAACATTAGTCTTCATATTTGCTTTCCAACAGATGCTAAAGGTGTTAAATATTGTTTAGATTATTAGCGTTCCTCTCTTTACATTGTCTCTTTGGAAAAAAATAACAAGGTCATATTTTTATGAACAATTCTTATTGGCAATGTTCCACTACATTGCTGAAAAAAACCCTAAAATCCAAAAACAAAAACAAAAACAAACAAACAAAAAAAAAAGCAGCACACAAATTGCCATGATAATGTATTGCAAAGCAACATTAAAATACAAATAAATTATTTATTGTCAAGAGTGCTTTTTATAAAGCAGCAATTTATGATATTAACAGTGAAAAAGGGTACATACTTCAAAACCTGATTGTATGTCTTCTCTATAATAAGATGGTATGCACGACTATAGTAGTTCATTCTATGAGCTTTTCTTCCCAATTTTACTCTCAATATACTGATTTTCAAAAACCAACTCAAGAACTTGTTTGGGTGAATTCATTGTATGTAATATTTACTTTTAAGAAATAACTTTTCCCTCTTGAGAGAGAGACGGGACAGGCAGACAAGTTAGAAGAGGGAGAGAAAAAAGAACTGTGGAAGGAAAAGAAAAAGGAAGGGAGGCAGAGAGGAAGGGAGGAATTGAAGGAAGGAAGGATTTTTCTTATCCTTTCTAGCTAATATATTTTTAATGTTGCAAAATTAAATTAATTGGTGCTTAAGCAGTGGTCTTAGAAAAGGTTTTCAGACCGGGTGCAGTGGCTCATGCCTGTAATCTCAGCACTTTGGGAGGCAAAGGTGGGCAGATCAGCTGAGCACAGGAGTTCAAGACCAGCCTGACCAACATGGTGAAACCCCGTCTCTGTTAACTACGAAAAATACAAAGAAAATTACCCAGGCGTGGTGGCACGTGCCTGTAATCCCAGCTACTAGGGAGGCTGAGGCAGGAGAATCACTTGAACCCAGGAGGTGGAGGCTGCAGTGAGCCAAGGTTATGCCACTGCACTCCAGCCTGGGCAACAGAGTGAGACCCTGTCTCAAAAAATAAAAAAAAAAAAAAGTTTTCAATAATACATATCCTGGATCAGCTTTCAATGAAAGGATGTCTGAGGTTAACAAGACAGCGTCATCTAACATCTTTTGAAATTTTTCCTTAATTACCCCTTTATGGGAAAACATCTTAATTAAAACAGAAGAAAATTAAGAATTTTTACATATATTTATTTCAAGATATTAATTGATTTAGCACTTTCCTCAGAATATATTTATTTCCCCTTTATCCTCCCTTTTCCTTTTTCCTCCCCTTTCTCTCTCCTCCTTCCCTTTTCCCTAGCCTTCCTTTCCCCCTTTTCCTTCTCTTCTTCTTCTTTCTTTCTGTTTTTTTTTTTTTTTTTTTTTTTTTTTTTTGAGACAGTCTTGCTGTGTCACCCAGGCTGGAGTGTAGTGACTCAATCTCAGCTCACTGCAACCTTCGCCTCCCAGGTTCCAGTGATTTTCCTGCCTCAGCCTCTCAAGTAATTGGGATTACAGGCACCCACCACCATGCTTGGCTAGTTTTTGTATTTTTAGTAGAGACAGGATTTGCCATGTTGGACAGGCTGGTCTCGATCTCCTGACCTCAGGTGATCCACCCAGCTCGACCTCCCAAAGTTCTGGGATTACAGGTGTGAGTCACCGCACTGGGCCTCTTCTTCTTTCTTTTCCTCTTCTTCTTAGCCCAACTTATCCAGATCTTCCTCTTCTTTCCTTCTCCTCTTACTCCTCCTCCTCTTCTTTTTCACGTCCTCTGCTCATTTTTTTTTTCTTTTTCCAATATGTTCCCTTGTATTTCTAGCTATAAAAAATGAACTAGCAGCCCCAAGGATAAACATTGAATGAGCTATCTAGAACATTAGTCTTCATATTTGCTTTTCAACAGATGCCAAAGGTGTTAAATATTGTTTAGATTATTAGTTTTCCTCTCTTTACATTGTCTCGTTGGAAAAAAATAACAACGTCATATTTTTATGAATAATTCTTATTGGCAATGTTCCACTATATTGGTGGGAAAAAACCCTAAAATCAAAAAAAAAAAAAAAAGAAGCACACAAATTGCCATGATAATGTATTACAAAGACAACATTAAAATATAAATAAATTATTTATTGTCAAGAGTGGATAAAGCCACTCAAGAGAGAGTGATAAATCCATGGATAAAGCCAGAACACCCATACATATACATACATTCACACACACTTAGATGCACAGTTGCTGAGCTTGCATTAAAATCTTCTGAATATGAACCTTTAGTGTATTTTTAAGTCATTTGTAAAAAAATTGTTAAATGCACCCCCTTCTGAGAATTTGCAATTGCAACACCAAAACCTTTTAAATTGGTGGGTGGGATTAAAAATTTTATTATTAAAAAACAATCTTATGTTTTTCTTTTATTTGGAGATAACATATGTATCCGTGTGTGTTTATAATATATATGCAAAAAATATGTATTTGTAAAGTATCTTTATCATAGCTATAGCAAACACAAAATCCAAAATTGGAATTAAAATAATCTTGTAACTAGGCACTTAAAATGTCCTAATATAGTTGTATAATATTGTATTATGGAAACACAATTTCAGTAACAACTGTGTCCAATCCGATTTTTCATTAGAAAATGTACTGCATTTCATTGATTATAAAGTCTATATATTTTATCATTGCTAATATTTTTAGACGTGTACCTTATGATTGATGGGTGGCATGTGAGTTAAATTGGCAGTGTTCATTCTTCTTTAGTAATATGCACATCTTTCATTTAACAGAATATAGCACTAATCATGCTAATAATACATTTAATGAGAATAAACCAGTTTGTACAATTATATAAATATTCATAAAATATTTTAAATTTATATTTTTTAAAAGCACACTCTGTACCTCTCATTCTGAAAGGTTTTATAATGTTTAAAATATGTTGAACATTAGTAAATGCATATAAGCATAAATAAATATTTATAGAAAAAATGTGTATCACAAAAAGTTTTGTGGATAGGACCGTAGCTCCAGCCAGTGTATCCCATTGCTTAATGCTATTTCCCTTGCACAAATCTAGTTAATCAAGAGAAATAAGGAAAGGAAAATACTTAGAGATAGGAATCCATGTCCTTTGTGTGGGCTGGGCCTAACTTTGTGGAAGACAGCTTTTAAGATAACAGCAATGGTCCCTTCTTAAGATGGTTGTAGCCACATGGAATTTTATTTTATTATTATTCAAATTATATGTATATGTTTTACATACTTTTTATGTGCAATATATGAAAATACTTACCAATATGTACATATTTAACAATATATTTTCATAAACTCTTTGCTTAAATATGGCATAACATTTAAGGCACAATGATTTTGATATTTCTCTGTTTTGCTTCTTGCTAATGGTGCCAAGCACAGTTCTATGGTGCTAGAGATAAAAGAGTGGAAAACCCTGAACCCTCTTGTCTAAGAGCTTACATTCTGTTGGGAGAGACAAACAATGAAGAAGTAAACAAGTTATTGTTATGATTGATAAAGGCTATGAAGAAAATAGAATCAGGGTAATGTGATAGAGTTGGCTGGGGTTTGGGTTTCCATATAGTTAGGGTGATCATAGAAGGCCTAAGGCTACAGTGATCTCTAAAGTGATGCTGATTGGTTCTCCAAAATATATCCCAAATCTGTCCTCTCCTACTCCTCTCCCAAGTAAGATGATGTTGTGTCTTAGAGCGCAAAGGCAGCCTGTTCACTGACATCCCTGTTACCAAAATACCTACACCTACAGTCCCTCTTTCTCCACACAGATCCTTTGAGTCAGGAGATTTCAGGTTTCATGGGACTTCCTCCCTTATTTTCCTCATATCCATCTGCCTTCTCAGCTGTGGTTGGTGAAGTTTAGGTGTAACATGTGCTACTAACCCAAGTGCATTCTGATTACACAGAACAACAAAAAATTACATCTTCTACTCAACGAGCTGGGAGCTTCAATTCTGAGATCTACTGCCTTCAAAGGCAAATCTCCATGACCCTTTAAGAGGCTGCTGGGTTATGTAATCTAGACTGCAGCTTTTGAATGTTCTGATACAATAATTACCTATGTATTAAGAATGGGAATGGGGTAATCTTATGTTTGCTCTGACATTTTGGCTTTAGATATGTTTGTTGTTTTCTGAAGTGATTGCTAATGAAAAATATAGGTATCTAATTTTTAATCAACAAGCTTTCCTTGACATCCTGCTTCCTGATGTGAGGCAGCACAGTAAACGGTGATGGGTTTCCTCCAACCTATTACTGGAAGGAGAGGGCAAGTTGAAATTGCTCAGCAATAACAATTTCTATTTCAAACCATGTCCTTTTTATTCTTTCATAAATTTCTCAGAGTTCCAGGCCTCTATCTATTGAAAACAGACTTGTGTCTATAAGGTTTTCTTTTGAGTAGACGAATTATCATCTTTTGTTTAACAAAGCTAAATGGAAGGCAAAAAAATGAAGGGAAAGCATTTCTAAGCAGTATTTAGCTGTGCACTTACAGCTGAAATCTGAAGCTCCTCTAATACAAAAGTATTACCTGCAGGCTAAGATATCTATGTTGTACAACTGCGAACAGCAGTTGAGGTCTTTGTTTCTATTTGTCAACTCACAAACTCCTGAGAAACGTGTTGGTTCCAACAAAGACAGCTGTCTAGTTCAGGTATCTTAACTCCTAGGTCTTTTTCCCAGCTCTGCCCCTGAAACCCAGACTGGCCACGGGCAGGAGTGGGCAGTTTGGCTTTAGGAGTGTGACAGCTCTTCCTACCACACTAAGCTTCTTAACATTTCATTTGTATTATTATGAAAATCCACGGCCTCCAATTTCCTCTCTCCTGGCCCTTTGTACGTAACACCCTGATGATGTACCCTTTTTCTTTTTCTTTTATTTTTTTGGCGATGGAGTCTCACTCTGTCACCCATGCTGGAGTGCAGTGGTGTGATCTGGTCTCACTGTAACCTCTGCCTCCCGGGTTCAAGCAATTCTTCTGCCTCAGCCTCCCGAGTAGCTGGGGCTACAGGTGCACGCCACCACGCCTGGCTAGTTTTTTGTATTCTAGTAGAGATCGGGTTTCACCTTGTTGCTCAGGCTGGTCTTGAACTCCTGAGCTTAGGCAATCCGCCCACCTTGGCCTCCCAAAGTGTTGGGATTACAGGCGTGAGCCACTGTGCCGGGCAATGTGCCCTTTTCCTAAGTATTAGTGGATTCACTCAGACTTTCAAAGCCCAAAATCTAGTCATGCCTTTTGAAGGAGATTGATGACAATGCTTATGGACTCCTCTTTTGCTGCTTCTTTCCACATTGATGGAATAGTGAAAAAGATAACTAATACATTAATCCAAATTAAATATTTAAATTTTTAAAATTTATATTAAAATAACATTCAGTAAATAAATTTATAATTTACCATAATAATGGCCACTCTTCCTTGAGCTTCCCCAACTTGCTGCCTTGCTAAGTGCTTTATACATTCAATTTAATGCACTGTTATGATTATGCTATGTATGAATGTATGTGTATGTGTATACATATTATTCTGATGACATGGTACCTTATGATTTAAAGCATTATGTTAGGTTGATGAAAATATATAGACAATAATGTATACATAAAATAACTTAATGCATCTTGTTATCATTCACCTTTTCTTTTTGGTAAAATAGGAAAAACGCCTATCTCCCAGAGCTTTAATCTTAATACTGAGATATTACTTGTTCAAAGTGCCTGGCATATAGGTACAGTTCTACCTCAATAGAGCTATTATTGCTATGATTTTGCTCTTGTGGTTCTATCATTCTTAATTCATAGATGAAGAAACTAAGTTTCATAGAAATTAACTTGCTTCAAAAGTTCATATATAGGACAGGGCTCAGATTTGAATTCAGAACTGAAATCCTAGTTTACATGTCCTTTTTCTTTCCACTTTATATCTCAGCATTTTGATTGTTTTGTTTCACTGAGGCATGTGCCTTCTTGATTGCATTCTTTGCCTTAAAAATGCTGTGTTTTCATTTATTTTTCTTTCGCTATTCCACTTGTTTCTTTCCTAGCACTGTATTTGATATTTCCCAATGACCATGCTACTCACCAGGGTAACCCCTGGGTGTGTGAAGGGGGGATAAGATTAGGAAATAACCTAGGAAGCTTCTCCTTTACCTCACCTTACCTGATTTCTTACCTCCTATCCCTATCTGAGGATTTTGCATTTATCTTGTCTTATATTTACCAAAATGCATGTTCTTATTTAAGTTGCAGTTGTAGAAAACATACAGTCTTACAAATCTATCAAACACGGGACAAAAATCTTTTTTTAATTTTTGTTGTTTTCATGGTTATCAATAAAACTGCAATGAGATATGATTACCACAAATGCCAGAGGACTCAGGGCTAGGACTGGAATGAAGTAAATGAGGTGCCTATGCAGAAAAATATAAGGAGACCCTTACTCTCAATTTCATGAACGTGGACGGTCCACACCTCTGAGTGAGTGTCTCCTTAAATTTTGAACCACTGGAGCTCCACTTGCCTCTGGCCCAGGCACTGAAAGAATTCTCCAGGAATTTTTTTTTTTTTTTTTTTAACTAGAATCAAAGGTTTGTTCCATTACTCCCGGATTCAGAAGAAGGACACTTCATTATTTTGGCTTTTTCTTAATTATGGACTTAACCGGTGGCCTTCCTGGAATTTGCTATGGTATGAGAACAAGTTTAAAATCAGACAATGCTCTAGTAAAGGCCAGGTGTTCAAAGTATCATAAACAGCTCTCTAAAGATTGGAAAATGAATATTTAACTAGATGACTACATTTGATTTCCTTCATTCATTTTTTATTATTTCAGTGAAAACCTTCATGATGGAAATCACATTGACGGGATTTTAATATCTTCTGGTAAATGAAACCTGCTATTCTAATGGGTTTAGTGTTTCTTTACAGTGCCATTTGGTAAACTCTGATGACCAGTAATTTTCTCCATAGTTACAACTTAGGGAATTCTGTGCAGATTGTACATCATGGATACAAAATATGTCTTACGAGGTTGATAATTATGATGAAACTAGTTATATTAATTAGGTCCTGTTTACAAAGAGTCTGATGATTTTTTTTAAGAAGGATAAAAAATAGCCTCAACTGCAGAAGCTTTAAGTGCTTAATTATTGTTATTTTCTTTTCAGAAGCAAAGGGAACGATCACGCTCATCAAAACAAAGTTCTGCAGAGGGTTTTAGGTTCCTGTTTGAAAAGCTAGGCCCAAGAAGCAAAGCTCTTTAGAGCTAATATTCATTAAAAATTAGCAGTTAGTACAGTTACCTTGGAAATAGAGGCCAAAACATCTGCTTTTTCATTTCCACTGTGTTTCTCTTGTGATTGTAGTTCTGGAAACTCTAATGCAGATAGAGTGAGAAATATTTTAGAGCTCCAACATCAGATTTTGCTAAATAGGTATTTTCCAATTATTACAATTGACAGTTTTCATCTGATTGCCTGTCAGAACTCAGACGAAAGTCCCAAAGCAATTCAGGAACCTGATAAAATCATCAGGTGTCTCTACACTTGTGTATAATCCTAAATATTTGCCTTGTCACCTTCATTCTCAGGTTTATACTTGGAGAAGGCCGAAATGTAATTTTCTTGTGTTCGTTGTTTTAATTTGTGCTACCAACATTAAAAGAAATTCACAAGTGTGTTATGGTGGCATGTTGTAAATTCTCTTAAGATTCTCATATAAGATTGAACCCAGTAGAAAGACTTACTCATGAGATAGTTGACTTAGAGTAAGGTGTCCTGTTTTGCAGTTTTCACAGTGTTTGCCCATTGCATTTCTTTTCAGTGAATTGTATTAAGTCCAAACCTAAGACAAATACTGACTTCTGATTATCTGTCTAAATGATGAAATGACATGAATACAGCCACTCAACAGAGAGACAGACAAATAGCTTGTGTGACCTTTGGGAATAAAGCAAAACTATTAAAAGCAGAAGTTGTTTTTTTTTTTTAAGTATTTTCTCTTTACTTCCATATCATGTTTGTTAATGGTTACAGTGACAGGCGTTGCATTTCAGAATTTGCTCGAATCCTCATGGAAGCAGCAACTTAAACAGAAGAAAAATGGCTCTATCGGGTTAATCTAGGATTTCCAAACTGGGTTTAGATCAAAAAAGAAGTCCAAGGTTTTCCAGTGAATGGGGATCTTGGTTTTATTCATATAAAGCTCTTCCATCACCCACTCCAGCATGATGCTTCTGAAATGCAGAAACCTGTCACTTCTGCGATAAACCCACTAATCCACCTATGTCCTTGGCATTCTCTGTGTTCGGTGGGCAGATCTTTGTGGTGTGGATATTTCCTATCACTTATTCTCAGTGCTACCTTTGTGTCATAAGCTGATAGCTTTAACTGGTGCTTTTCCTCTCTTCCAGATTCAACGAAGACTTCCAGACGGCTCTGCATGGTGTTTAAAGAGCAGCCCCCTGTTGAAGCTCTTCTGTAGGTAATCCCCAGGAATGACAGCACATGTATCATAAAACTAAAGAGTCACTACTGTGTTCACCCAATCAAAGTATTGAATTCTTGTTTCTAAGTGAATATGCAAATCGACAGTAACTTCATTTGTTATTTTACTTGTTCTTAGTCAGAATTGTAACCTTTCTTGCTACTCACATACATAAAAAAAAAAAAAAAAAAAAAAAAATGCATGTACTTATCAAAATACAAACAGCTGCTTCTCTCTCCTCCCAGGCTAAGTTAGTTACCCGGGTCCCTCATTACACTCTCAACTTACCACTTATCATAATTCTCCTTACTCATCAGTTTCATCTCTAGTCCAGGAGCTGCTTGCTGATAAGACAGTGTCTTGTTCTCATATTCATTTTTTAACCCCCCCATTGTCTGATGTACAGCTGCTTAAGGGAAGTTATTTAAATGACTGAGTAAACAAATGATAACAGAAAACTTTTTAAAAAATTATATCAATATCCATGAACAGACCTAGATATAAAATCTACCATCTATGACTCTGTCGAGTTTCAATTTTGTGTGTTCACAGTTTTTACCAGTGTGATCTTTTTCTTTGATTTTCAATCTAAGCCATCATCATGACTTGGCTACATTGTCAGATGAGCCCGTATCGAGGTTCCCTTTTGCTTCGTTGCATCTATTGCCCTGGACCAGGAAGGGCTATCGTGGAGGCAGCCCTGATGTGTTCTAATGAGCCTCTGTTTCAGAGCTGGTAGCTCTCACCCTGAGAGTTCTTCCTGTCACCCAGCGTGTTTCAGCCTAAGTGTTAGCCAGTTGGTGAATGAGACTTTGGAAAACTTCCAAGCCATAGTTAATTATGTGCTTTCTCGAAACTTGACTGTCCTTGCCATCTTCATGGATGCCTTCTCTCTATTTAGTAAGCAGTTTGTTTTGCTTTTTTTGGACATCTAACCCTATTTACAGTTTTCTTTTATAAAATAGAAACGTACCATAGTACCGAGGCAAATTACACATTGCATTAGATTTGTTCAAGCTCCAAAAAGGCAGTGAGATAACATATGTAACAGCACTCTGAAAAGTCTAAAAACTCTTACAACTAATGTATTATTTTTTATTAGTATTTTCTTTTTAATAAATGCTTGAGAATGTCTAGTTTTGAAACCTGTAACATTAGACATTTCTGTGTTTTTTCGTGTGTGAGGATTTAATTAGATTTTCTATTCTTTTTTTTTTTTTAACACCAAATAGGTTGCTTGTATGTATGTATGCTTTCTACAGATTTATAGCTCCGTGTGTGTGTGTGTGTGTGTGTGTGTGTGTGTGTGTGTTTTCTTGGTGTTTCAGTTCTTTCCTTTCATTCTGGTTTTGCTTATTCATGCCTACAGAGGATAAACTTTATGATACAGCTTATACTTCAACTTAAAAAATGACAAGTCTGTGGGATTTTCAGGGGGGAAGGGTGGATGGACAGGAAAAAGAACAAGCTGAGGAAAAATTAAATAGTTCCCAAAGAGCATTTTACGTTCTGAAATATAATCCCAAAGGAAACTGCTATAATGTAAAAGAGTTAGGATAAGAACTCTTGATGTTAGATACATATAAGCTATGGTCAGAGGAGGTAAGAAATTGATGAGTTGCAGATAGGATCAGCTGCTGTCTTGGAAAAAATCTCATGAGTGAATTCTGAAATGGAGTCCTCTGTTGGACATATACTTTAGCAGCCTCAATATTATTGATCTATTGAAGACAAAGAGGAAAACGTTCTGATCGGTATGCTAAGAAGAGTGTGCTTCCTGGGGAAGGCAGTCTCATGCTCCTAACTTTTCATTGTAATTCTGAAGCCCACCTAGGAAGACAGGTTTGAATTATTAAATAAACTGAGCTTTCTACACTTGAAGCGAAATTTTCAATATTCTTCAAATTTTACAACATCTTGTTTGTTAATACACATTTCCCCCTCCTGTTTAGAGACAGAAAGAAAAATAATTCATGTAGGAGTGAGAAAAGTTATCCATGACACTAAAATTCAGTTGAATATATTAAGGTATAATTTAGGTTTTAGACAAGTCTTAAGAATTGGTTGCAGAATTTGAATGGCTGGCCTGCTATTTTATATTATGTCAATCCCAAAATAATCCACAGAGAAAATTAATGTTGTTGTTAATATTTTAAATCTTTTTGGCTAGATATGCTGGTATAATGATAATTAAGTTTTCAACTCATACATGGAGTCTTTTCACTTAAAACATCCTGTTTTCTTGTTATGACATGAATTTAATCTATTTTAAATCCAGGAATAAAGTACAAAATATAGCATAGAGGAATAAGTGTTTCACTTTCTTGGAAGATACTCCAGCTATTAAGGTGAGGGTTTTGGAATAACACAGGCCTCAGATAATTCCTGACTTTTCTAACCATGTAATTTGGGCAAGCTATTTAACATCTTCAAATTATGGTCTCCCAACCTGTAAAATGGGAATAAAAATTGAATCCATCTGATGAGTTCGTTATAAAAATTGAACCAGAAAACATGCGGAAAACATGTAGCAGTGTCTGAAATACCCTAAATATGTTGGATATTCACATTGTCTATACAGGACAAAGTAAAAAAGATAAAAAGTTGTTTGACTCAAATACTATGAAGCCTTGCTCAGTCAGTAAGATATGTCCAAAATAGAATCTTCTTTCTTTTATGGTGATAAGTCTGTAAACATATTTTGATCCCACTTTTCTTTGGGTTGGAAGTCAGGCCTGGCATCACATAAGTTCCAAGAGAGATAGAGGTGTGATGAGGTCTCCTTTCTGCTTTCACTGGAGTGCTCATTAGTGCCTGCTAATGAGAAAAGCTTAGGTCGGAAGCCAAAGAGAATATGCCCTCAGTGTGGGAAATAGGAGGGGTCAAAAGGCCAAGGTGGGAAACCAGGGACCCAGGTCAAATCATGATGGTGGAAAACCCAGTGTCAAGAATTAGGTGGCCACAAGCAGAAGGTGCACCTTCGCAGAGAAGAGAAATGAGCACATTGTCACGGCTGGAATGAATGAAACCAGTGTGTTCCTTGACACCAATCAGAATATCATTAGAAGGGTTTCCTCTGGAGTTCAGGCAAATTAGCTAGTCTTGGGAGGGTAGGGAGGTGGTCAAAGGATGAATCTCTGAAGAAGAGCTCTTTGGGACAGGAAGGATGACCACTAGGTGAAGGGACCCTGTGGAGGAGTGAGAGAGGAAAATGGCATGAGGGGGTGAGGGAGCAGAGTCATTTTCATGTGTGCAAAAATGTTCTATGGCTAAAGGTGGCATGGCACATAAGAGGAACTAACAAAAGGTTCTCATGGCCCTCTGGACTTCCTCTTTAAAGCACTTAGTGACTGTACATGTATCTGTGTCATTAATTGGTGAATGCCTGTCTCTCTAGGTGGACTGTAAACTCCATGAGGTCAAGTCTGTTTTTATTTTGCTCACTATGTCTAATACCAATGATATGGGCTCACACCATGTGTTTCCCTTGAAGACTCCTTGTTAATAGAAAATTATATTCATCCTGAAGCACCAAATCTAACACATTTTTTAACTTTGCCCTTAATGATTTTGATACATTCTTTCTGCTGTGGTTTTGTGCTTGTAGCTAGAGATTTTAATTTCATCAAGTAAACAATTTTTTAAATCTGTAATAATAAATGGTTATGAAACAGTGAGAAAAACACAATGATAAATATATATTTTTACCATACAGCAACAGGTGAATTGGTTTAGGTCCAGAAAGTTCCTACCTGTTGCTAAAAAGTGTTGGAAGTATCATTCAACTACTTTTGCTTATATTATTCACTATTAGTTCAATTTCTTTCACATCTTGTATCACGGATATTAGCAATTAAAATTTTCCTTTCGAGAGAAAGCACTGTATAAACAGATTTTCCCCCTCATGCCAACTTGTGTCTTCCCTCCCTCAAAAATGTTTTAAGCATAAAAAATGCTTTTGTAGCAATTGAGTGATTTGGTTCACTTATCAGCTGATTTTTTCCAGCTGTTTTTTCCTAAAGTAGAATCCAAAAGCCCCTTCTCACTTTTTTTTTAATGTGAATACGTGACTAGGAACAAGCTACTTACACTTTCAGAGCGAGCTACTTACATTTATAACCTTGAGGTTGCCTTTGATCCTAAATCAGCTTTTAATTACCATTGTAGTTACATTGGGCAAAAAAAATGATTCTATTATTTCCAGAACACAGCAAGGATGTGACCAATACTATCTCATGAGTACAGTTATTTTAAGGCTTTTATTACTAATTATAGTTGGTTTATTATAATTCATTGTTCACTGGCCTTTCTAGCTATTTACTTAAGGTTCTACTCAGCATTACAGCTGCAGAAGCAGCTGCTATTCCTCTGAGATTGTACGATTTCATGAAAGTAACAGGGCTCCTATTTGGAAGAGGGTGTAATTGGACTCAAGGGAGACACTTCACTTGGTGTCCCCTGGAATAGACTACAAGAAGGTGCCTTATTCCCGACTCCAAGGAGAGGTTAAGCATGTAAAGAGGATGGTAGACGAACCCTTTAACCATTATAAACAGACATGGAAGCAATGAAATAGTTCATTTCTCTATTATTCATTTGGCTAGCTATCCAGATCCAGTTTTCCCTGTGTATTAGATTCTCACATATAAATAAATGTTCCTGATCGCTCAATTTCTAGTCAGGCCTCATTTCTTCTTTCGCAAGTGAGAAATAGAAGGTCTTTTAGGTTCCTATGCAATTTATTTATTCTGTAGACACTACTGAGCACCTACTAAGGACCTAGAACAAATTTTGCAACTCATGTAAACATTTTTTAGCAAGCAGACACCAAAATGGAGCATTCAGTCTTTTTCTATAAACTCGGGTAATTCGTACTCTCTGGCTATTAGGTACTTTGACAACTGGCCACATGAAAGTTTTCAACAATATTCTGATAGCATGATCCACTAGTTTTCTAATTGAATCAGGTAACAGAATCCTTCAGACTGTGGGGCAAGGTGGGCAAGTGTAGAATGCCATGGACTAAATGTATTTCTCTAAATGTGTTAGGTTTCAAGAGTGGACTGATTTACCAGGGTTTACCCTGTTTATACAAGGACAAGATTTTTAGCCACCCCCATATTTTAAACTCCACATTTCACTCTTCGAATTCACCTTATCCTAGTTAGTAAGTCCTCTAGTAAAGATTTATACAGGGATATTTAAAATGCATGTCTTAGCCATCTGTAGATCCCTGCTTGAAATCTTCACATGCTAGCTATCCTTCATTGGACTATGCATTTCTGATTAGACTAGATTAAATGTGGACTAACTTTTCCAAGAGAATGAATTCAGTGCACAGGTCACTGTATCCCACTGTCTATCCTGATGTATTTTAAAGTAAATTATAGGCAGTAAATTATAGTAAAGGGAAGTTGGCATCTCACTCCCTGCCTGGATACTTGCTGAGTTACAGAATCAGCAGTCTTGCCACAGGGTTTCAATGGGCGCAGAGCCAAGTAAGAGGCAGAGATCTTGGGAGAGCATCCCACACATGGAAACCACGTACCAGCCGAGGCTACAGCAGCAGTCAGACTATAGCACGCCAGAATGTGACAGAAAGTATGTCTTCACCAGAATCAGTGGAATTGTTTCATTAAATAAGCCCTAATATCTCTCTCATCTCTTCCTCTAGACTTTAACTCTAGAAAGCTAGAACTGGAAGAAGGTAAGAGGAGAGCCAAAATTTAAACAACCAACAACAGATACAACCTGACTTTTTCATCCCACCTGCCTCCAATTTAGGACCCTAAGTTGGAGGTTTAGTTAGTGACAGACTGAGGATCAATGTTCAGTTGGATGGTTCAAAAGAGTAAAATGGTCTGAAATAAATTTGCTGGCTTGTAAGGTTTTTGTTTGTTTTACTATGATCAAACATACATAAAATTTACCACTTAACATTTTTATGTGTACAGTTCAATGGCATAAGAACAGTCACTCATCATTGTGCAACCATCACCACAATCTCCAGAACTTTTTTATCTTCCCAAACTGAAACTTAATACCCAATAAACACTAACTTCCCATTACCCCCGTGTCTGTCAACCACCCTTATGCTCTCTGTCTCTATGAATGTGACTACTCCACGTATTTTATATAGTTGGAATCATACAGTATTTGTTCTTTCAAGGCTGATTTATTTTACTTAGCATAATGTCTTCAAGGTTCACCCATGTTGTAGTATGTGTCAGGATTTCCTTCCTTTTTAAGGTGAAATAATGTTCCATTGCATGTATATTTCACATTTCTTTTTACCCACTTGTTGAATACTTGGATTGTTTATATGTTTTGGTTATCGTGAATAATACTGCTAGAAACATTCGTGTACCAAAATCAGTTTGAGTCCCTGGTTTCAATTCTTTGGTTGCATACCTAAAAGTGGAATTGCTGGATTATATAGTAATTCCAGGTTTATTATTTTTTTTTCTTGAAGAGCCACCATTCCGTTTTCAAAAAGAGCTGCACCATTTTACATACCCTCCAGAAATACACATGGATTCCATTTTCTCTACATCCTCATCAACACCTGTTGTTTTCTATTGTTGTTTTGTTTGTTTTTATAATGATTGTTCCCGTGGGTGTAAAGTGGTATCTCATTGTGGTTTTGATTTGCATTTTTCTAATGATTAGGGAAATGATATTGAGCATCTTTTTATGTGTTTATTGGCCATTTATATTATTTTTTTATTTTTGAAAAATATGCCCATTCAAGTCTTTTGTCCATTTTTAAGTTGGATTTTGTTGGTGTTTTTGAGTTGTAAGAGTTCTTCATATATCTTAGATATTAATCATTTCTGAGATACATGATTTGCAAAATCTTTCTCCCATTCTGTAAATTGTCTTTCACTCTGTTGATAGTGTCCTTTGATGCACAAAAGCCTTTAGTTTTGATGATGTCCAATTTATTTATTTTGTCTTTTGTTGTCTGTGCTTTTGGCGTCACATTCAAGGAGTAATTGCAAATCCAGTGTCATAAATCTTTCCCCTTATGTTTTCTTCTAAGAATTCTATAGTTTTAGCTGTTAGTGTTTAGGTCTGTGATCTACTTTGAGTTAGTTTGTGCATATGGTATAAGGTAAGAGTTTAATTTCATTCTTTTGTATGTGGATATCCAGTTTCCCAACACTGTTTGTTGAAAAGACTATTCTTTTCCCATTAAGTGGTCTTCATGCCTTTATTGAAAACTTACTTGTCAGTATATGTGAGAGTTTATTTCTGGGCTCTGTATTTTATTCTATTAGTCTATATGAATGTCTTTATGCCAGCACCACACTATTTTGCTGTTTGTTTTTTAGTATGTGACTGAAGAAAACAGCTATGGAATTTGCCCAACATATATGTTATATAATGGGAAAATGAGAAGAAAATATTGGGTAGTAAGAATCAAGCCAGTGATGTGAAAAAGTAAAAGTTATCTTTAAAAATAAAAATTAATTTTAATATATCAACAAGTTAGAACTGTTTGTATTGGTTAGCTTTTTAACACTAAAACTGCAAAGTGAACATAAACCACACTGGCAGACATTAAACACAGTTGGCACACAGCTCTGCTGGTTGACTTGGAACAGGCTATTCTAGGCTAGGCTGGGCTGGTTTGGCTGTGGTGGCTCTGTTCCACGTGTCTCTCATCCTTCTCCTGAAACCAGAGGGCCAGGTGTTGTGGGGGCCAAGGGAAAACTTCCCTTTCACCCTCTGAAATTTCACTAACAATTCAACTGCAAAAGGCAGATTCACTGTGGATAAAACAGGCAAACATTATTTTAATGTGCATAATGTGGGAGAATCACAGGGGAATGATTGTCCAATAACCCAGTGGGGTACAGAAACGTATATACCCTTCTTGATAGGGAAGGGGAGAGATGGGGAATGTAGACAATTTTTTTGAGGGGCAGCAAATTGTTATTAGGAAAAAAGAATGGACCTGGAAGACAGAAATTAACTTGTAATTGAAGCTCTTTGGAATTTATATGAGCTCCAGAAACAGGCATCATCTTGGGAAAAAGTCCATCCAGGTGTAATTGCATTGCTCAGTCTTCTTTCCTTGGTAGGTAATGAGATTTCAGGGAGGGGATGGAAAGCAGTTGTGTTCCTCTTTGGGGGTCCAATTTCTGAGTAGATAGGGGAACTTCAGAGAATAGCCTTATCCTGTGCTTTGGGAGAGAGGCAAAGGTTGAAAGACAGGGGTGGAGGGCACAGTCAGAGACACCTTGAGGCTGCTTCTTTACTTTACTCATATTTTGGGGTAAAATATTCTGGTTTCCTTCAGCATGATCTTCTTATGAGATGTCAAAACCATAAGAGGCCAAATAGAAACAAAGGATCCTTTTAAGGTCTCAGTTTAGAACTGTCACATTGCAATTTCTGCCTCATTCTATTGGTCACAGCAAATCCCATGGATGAACCCACTGTTAGCAGTTAAAAAAAGTATTCTGTCTCATTAACTGGAAAAGTAACAAGTTATCCTGCAAAGGGAGTGAATGTAAGTCACCTAGACCAAGGTCCTTGTAGTTTCAAAGTCAAAACTTAACTCTCTTTTTACTCTGTATTTCATTTATACATTTCCTTTATTGGAGAATAGACTATAAAGTCTAATTAAAGGTAGGAAGGGGAATTTAAACAAAACAAAAATTTCTTTTTTCTTTGGTATACATGTTTGGATTCATTTTCGTTAAAGGTATAAATGCTGCCACTTCACTGCCCGCATGCCTGGTTTCCTTACTATTGAGAACTACTTGAGGCCAGATCCCATGCCCTATTATCATAAAAAGTACACTTGACGGTTTGAAAACATGGCCTTGAACTGCACAGGTCCACTTATACACTTGTTTTTCTTTTTCTTTTTTTTTTTTTTTCTTTTCTTTTTTTGAGATGGAGTCTTGCTCTGTTGCCAGGCTGGAGTGCAGTGGCACAATCTGGGCTCACTGCAACCTCTAACTCCCTGGTTCAAGCGATTCTTCTGCCTCAGCCTCCCAAGTAGCTGGGATTATAGGCATGCACCACCACGCCCAGCTAAGTTTTGTATTTTTTTAGTAGAGACAGGGTTTCACCATGTTGGCCAGGATGGTCTCGGTCTCCTGACCTCATGATCTGCCCACCTCGGCCTCCCAAAGTGCTGGGATTACAGCAGTGAGCCACCATGCCTGGACTTGTTTTTCTTTTTCAATAAAAGTTACATCAATGTGCCTGGCTCTCCTGCCTCCCCTTCCACCTTCTCCACGCTTTTCATCCCCACCCCCCCGAGACAGCCAGACCAGTCCTTGTCTTCTCCTCCTCAGCCAACTTAACATGAAGTCAACAAGGAGGAAGACCTTCATGATGACCCATTTCCACTTAATGAGTAGTAAATACATGTTCTCTTTCTTATGATATTCTTAATAACATTTTCTTTACTTTAGCCTACTTTTAAAAATAAGAATACAGTGCATAATACATATAACATCCAAAATATGTGTTAATTGACTGTTTATATTATCAGTAAGGCTTCTGTCAATGGTAAGCTATTAGTAGTTAAGCTTTCAGGGAGTCAAAAGTTGTACATGAATTTTCAGCTGCACAGAGGCCAGCAACCCTTACTCCTGCATTGTTTAGGAGTTAACTATACTATGGCTAATAAGCAATATTTATAAGGCATTTACCATGTGCCAGGCCTTGTGCTAAATGCAGTAAAAGTTATTTTAAATCAGCCTGAAGCAAATAATAGACTCTTCATTTCACACATGAGAAACAAAGGCACAAGGAAACTTAATTACTGGACAAATTCACACAGCTTCCTTACCTGGGAGCCAGTTCTGAGTAGTAGATCCGTAAGTGCACAGAGAGGGAAGGGCTGCCATGATTCAGCGTCATGGGTCACTATTGTTGTCAACTGTCCCAAAATAAATGTTCCAAAGGTTAAAAAAAATACATTTCTCAGAAATAGCAGAGAACAAAAAAGTACATCAAAGCAATTATAAACAAAGCAAAATAAATCAATTCTATTTGATCCTCAACTTTATAAAAAATTCACAAATTATCTAATGGTATAAAAGTAATAAAAAGTACAGACTCTACATCTTGGAGAGGGACCTACCACTATGATGGGCACTACTAAGAGACCCGCCTGCCAGCTTTTTCTTTTAGTTATATTTTATTCTGTTTTTTTTTTTTTTTTTTTTTTTTGTATTCCACCTAAGATTTGGGTGCTTAGTAAATTTTGATTGAAGGAATAAATGTGATACATAATTTAAATGATTAAGACATGCTCTTATATTAAGGTATACAAAATATCTCTTATGATCTAAAGTCTTCACATTTTTCTTTCATTAAAACAAAGTTTCAATAGCTTCACACTGAGTTATAATCAAATCTTTTGATACAAGTGCATCTTGTTTTGCCTAGGTTCGTGACTTAAAGACTTTTAAAAAATGGTTCGGAGTTGAGACCCAAAAATCCACACAAAGAATCAACAAAACCAAAAATTGGTTATTTAAAAGTATACACAAAATGGAAAGACCACTAGCTAGATTACAAAGAATAAAAAGAGAGAAGGTCCAAATAAGCACAATCAGAAATGACAAATATGATAACTGATCCCTCAGAAATACAAAAGATCCTCAGAGAATGTTGTGAACACTTCTATGAACACAAAGTAGAAAATCTAGAAGAAATGGATAAATTCCTGGAAACACACAACCTCCCAAGACTGAATCAGGAAGAAGTTGCAACACTGAACAGACCAATATTGAGTTCCAAAATTGAATAATCAATAAAAAGCCTATCAACCAAAAAAAGCCCTGGATCAGAGAGATTCACAGCTAAATTCTACTAGACATACAAGAAAAGAGCTCGTACCAATTCTACTAAAACTATTTCAAAAAATCAAGAAGGAAGAACTCCTTTTAACTCATTCTATGAAGCCAGCACCACCCTGATAACAGCCTGGCAAGGACACAGTGAAAAAAGAAAACTACGGACCAATATCCCCAATGAATATAGATGCAGAATTCCTCAACAAAATATTAGCCAACCAAATCCAGTAGGACATCATAAAGTCAATTCATTACAATCAAATAGGCTTCATTTTTGAGATGCAAGGTTGTTTCAACATACACAAAACAATAAATGTAATTCATCACATAAACAGAATTAAAAACAAAACCATACGATCATCTCAACAGACACAGAAAAAGCCTTTGATAAAAATCCAGCATCTCTTCATGATAAAAACCCTCAACAATTAGGCATAGAAGGAACATACCTCAAAGTCATAAGAACTGTCTATAACATACCCACAGCCAACATCATACTGAATGGGGAAAAGCTAGCAGCATTCCCCTTGAAAACTGGAACAAGACAAAGATTCCCACTTTCACTACTCCTACTCAACATAGTACTGGAAGTCCTAGCCAGAGGAATCAGTCAAGAAAAAGAAATAAAAGGTATCCAAGCAGACAAAGAAGAACTCAAACTCTCCCTTTGTTGATGATATAATTCTATACCTAGAAAACCCTAAAGACTCTGCCAAAAAGCTTCTGAAACCAATAAACAACTTCAATAACGTTTCAGTATACAAAGTCAGTGTGCAGAAATCAGTACCATTTCTACATACCAGTAAGATTCAAGCTGAGAGCCAAATTAAGAATGTAATCCCACTTACAATAGCCACACACAAAAAATGAAATACCTAGAAATACATCTTATCGGGGAAGTGAAATATCTCTACAAGGAGAACTACAAAGCACTGCTGAAAGAATTCATAGATGACACAGAAAAATGAAAAAACATTCCATACTTATGAACTGGAACAATCAATATCACTAAAGTGACCATACTACCCAAAGTAATCCACAGATTCACAGCTATTCTTATCAGACTACCAATGTCATTTTTCACAGAACTAGAAAAAAGTATTCCAAAATTCACATGAAACCAAAAGAGTCAGACTAGCCAAAGCAATCCTGATAGACCAAAGCCAGAGACATCACATTACTTGACTACACTATAAAGCTACAGTAACCAAAACAGCATGGTACTGGTACACAAACATTCACATAGACAAATGGAGAAAATAGAGAACACAGAAACAAAGCTGCACACCTAAAACCTTCTGATATTTGACAAAGTTGAGAAAAATAAGCAATGGAAAAAGGACTCTTTATTCAATCAGTAATGCTAGGATAGCTGGGTAGCTATATGTAGAGAAATAAAACTGGATCCCTTCCTTTCACCACATACAAAAATTAACTAAAGGTAAATTAAAGATTTCCATGTAAGACCTCAAACTATAATAATTCTAGAAGAAAACCTAGGAAACACCATTCTGGTCACTGGCTTTGAAAAATAATTTATGACTAAGTCCTCAAAAGCAATTGCAACAAAAACAAAAATTGACAAGTGAGACCCAATTAAAATTAAGGAGCCTTTGCACAGCAAAAGAAACTATCAATAGAGCCAACAGACAACCTACAGAATGGGAGAAAATATTCACATACTATTCATTCAACAAAGATAATATCCAGAATCTATAAGAAACTTGAATAATTGAACAAACAAAAAATAATCCCATTAAAAAGTGGGCAAACGACATGAACAGACCAAAAGAAGATACACAAGCAGCCAAAAAAAGTGAAAAAATGCTCATCTTCACTAATTATCAGAAAAATTCAAATCAAAACCATAATGAGATCAACTCATACCAATGAGACTGGCTTTTATTTAAAAAATCAAAAAACAACAGATGATGGTGAGTCTGTGGAGAAAAGGGAATGCTTATACACTGCTAGTGGGAATGTAAACTAGTTCAGGTCCTGTGGAAAGCAGTTTGGAGATTTCTCAAAGAACTTAAAAAAGAACTGTCATTCCACCCAGCAATCCCATTACTGAGTATATATCTGAAATAAAAGAAATCATTCTACCAAAAAGACACATGTACTCATATGTTCATCGCAGCACTATTCACAATAGCAAAGACTTGTAATCAACCTAGGTGCCCATCGATGGTGGATTGCATAAGGAAAATGTGATACATACTAACTATGGAATATTATGCAGTCATTAAAAAGATTAAAATCATGTCCTTTGCAGCATGGAAGCAGCTGGAACCTATTATCCTATGTGAATTAATGCAGAAACAGAAAACCCAGTACCACATGTTTTTACTTATAAGTGAGAGCTAAGCATTGGGCACTCAGGAACACAAAGATAGCAACAATAAACACTAGAGACAACTAGAGGGGGGAAGGTTGAAAACTAATTGTTGAGTACTATGCTCACTATAAGTGTGATGGGATCATCCATATCCCAAACCTCAGCATCATGCAATACACCCATGTTACAAACTTGCACATGTGTCTTCTGAATCTAAAATAAAAGTTGAAGTTATAAAAAATAATGGCACTGTGACTGTTTTTACACAGGGTATATGTTTTTGTATTCAGAATAAGATATAAGAATTGTAACATTTATTATGAAAATAATATGATGACAAAGAATTAGGTGGTCTGAATGATTAATTTCATATGGCCAGACACGGTACAAGTTTACATGATATTAATGCTTTCTTCATAGTCAATATTTGCATTTTTAATAGTGAAAATCTGTTAAAAAAATCAAATGAATCATGATCCTTAAATGATGAGCAATAGAGGAGTGTTTTTAAAGGGACTTTGAGGACTAGCTACACATCTCTTGATCGAGGTCAAAATTCTGCACACTGGGATATTTGAGGTCCAAATCAGCCACCCAGCTTTCTAACATGTTTGAACGTTAGCAATCATTATACTCAGAACCAATGGGCATCTAGAGCTGTTCTTTATTTAGAATTGCCTTTAGTTTCAGAGGAGAAACAGGAGCCTCCCTTAAGCTTTTAACGGATATTTTATGATGAGAATTATTTACACAGTGATTCTTTCTGAATTGGTATTTTTCCATCTCTAGAAAACCAGTGGCTTTAAAAATTAAATTAGAGAAATAGAAATAATTCTAAACATTATTAAATCCTGAACAAAATCCTGTTAAAACCATCAAAGGGTATTAGTTTTGGAAGTGATCATGATTACAAAATTCTTCATGAGACTCACTTTTTATTTTGCAAAGGAGAAGAGTACCACCAGCAAATCGGTGCCCTGAGCTGAATGCAAAACAACTGGTTAATATTTTTCCGTATATTGAAAATTAATCACTGAATTTATTCCAGAAGAGACATTAATTTTGTAAAGAAATTTTCTCTGGATAGATAGAACTAATTACCCCGCTCCCAACCACATACACATGTGTATGCGCGCGCGCACACACACACACACACCCCCCCCCCCAAAGTTTCCTTTATTCTTCCTTATGGAATAAAATGCAAAGCCTTTGAAAACTGACAGTAACACTGTTTTAAAGGCGCAATGTGGTGATCCTAACCTTCCCGATCTTAGAAAGGCAAACAACAAAGCTTATTAGAATTGTATCTAAAACAAGGATAAATAGACTTCAGAAGGAACCTAGGAAACAGACTCCTATAAGTAAATTGCGTGAACTGTGTGATATTTATTTCGACCTTGTTTCCGTGGTTATTTCTATGCATTGTCTATGTCCTAAACAGTATAGAACAGGAGAAGAGTGTTGCTGTTTTAACAATAATGGAACTATGCAGGCTGGCCTCAGGAGCACCATGTTTTATAAAGTTGACTTTGAGTGCTTGATTTAAAACAATCTTTTTGAAAAAAATAATACAGCCAAGCTTGGTCTCCTCCCATCCAGGTATTTATTGTAGTTTCATTCAATTTGGGTACCTAAAGTTTTCTACTTTAGTCAGTCCTACCTTAGACAATAACCCAAACACCAGAACTAATTCTCCATCTCTTCCTTTGTCTACCCCTGCAGAACTTAAGTGACTTGTAACTGACCTTTATTCTCTTTGTGCTGGTAGTGCCATTATAACGTAAGTCCCTTGTGTTTCAGGTATATAATTGTGTGTCACACTCCTGCTGTGAAAACAAAAAAATCTTCAGTAATTTATATTGCCTCAAAGCCCAAACTCCTTATAAGATCTTCAGGCAAATGGTCAAAACATTCACAGAAAATTCTTCTACACCTGGACATATTTTGCAGATCCCGCCCATTCACAGATTCCCTATAAAATGTCACCTCTTCTTAGAAGTCTGCCCTGGATTCCCTAGGTAGAGTTAATCGCTCTCTACCGTATCTTTTGCTCTGGTAATACTGTGTACATAATTGCTGTACTTATTTATTTACAGATACTATTTTTCCCACTAGATATTGTAACTGTTCAAAATATGGCTATATAATGTACATATTTATTTATCTTGTCATTAGCCCCCCAACTGAAAACATATTAAATACTTGAAATCACACTTAATAAATATTCATTGAGCAATTATAATTAAATGTTTGGTTTTATTCATTTGCTTTTTTGTCTTTTTTCAAGCTCTCACACTTGAAGTTCTAAGGCATGACCATCCATATATATTTTGTTCACCACTGTGAACCATGCCCAGTATAATATTAATACCTTGAACACAGCTTGCAAAAGGAGCTTTTAGGAAATGAACACATTATATGCTGAAGATGACAATGGCCAATAATACGTATGAGAGTTCCTAAAACATAAAATTCTTTAACTCAAAGAATGAACCTCTATTCATAAATATTTCAGCACCATAGAAAATACGGCTTTAAGATACAGCTGTGATTTTCAAAATGTGGGTTATGACTCATATGTATTTGACATGCTATCAATTTAGTTGACTCTGACCAGCATTTTAAAAAAGAAAAATGAAATTGGATTGTTTTAGTTTTCTACTGCTGTGTAACAAATTACCACAATGAGCAGCTTAAAACATTACTTTCTTATCTCACAGTTTCCATGGATCAGGTGTTGGGGCACAGGTTAGCTGAGTCCTCTGTTCAGGGTCTTACAAGCATTCAAATAAAGTATTGGCCTAGGATGGGTCCTACCTTAGACTTGAGGTCTTCTTTGAAGCTCATGTGGTTGGAGGCAGATTTCATGTTCTTCAGAACTAATAATACCTTCCTTCCTTAATACCAGCAGGAAAGAATCTGCCACTTCTACATGGCTTCCATCTCCAGACCTTCTTTTCAAGGGGTCACCAGCTTAGGCCAGGCCTACTAGCGATAATCTCCCTTTCGATTAGCCTCAACTCAACTGATTAGCAACTAGAGAATTTAATCACATCTGAAAAAGATCCCATCACCTTTCCATAAAGCAACCTAATCAAGGGGTAGTATCTGATCATACTCACAGTTATTGCCCCCACTCAAGGAGAGGGCATTATACAACAGCATGACTCTTTGGGAATCATTTTAGAATTCCGCCTACCACAAAGATGTAAGGATAAGTATTGTTTCATTAGATGTTTGCTTTAATAATATATGTACATGTATGTGTGCTGGCCATGTGTTTATGTATGTATGCATGTATATGTGTGAGCAGTGAGTCACCATGCAAAATATGTTTTGCACAGTGGGTCACACAAAATCATTTGAAAATCACTGGGCTCAAGGATAGATTTACAAAGTATCTTATGTTCCCAAAAGAAAGGAAGTGCGTACTTCAACCATAGACAATGCTAAGTAGCTTTAGAAATTTATTTCCTAATATTCATTGCTGGCTATAGTAATTTTTGGATTCATTAATTCAATCAATTGATGATCATTAAACACATATTATATGCAAGGCTTTGCATTAAGCAACAAAGACCATTAATTTCTTGAGATCAGAAGTCATTATGAAAGATACTATGTGGATCTAAATAAACTACCAGATTAATACCAGCAGAAACTAGGAAGAAAGTACTCAGAAATTTTGAAGAAGAAAAAATGTTAAGAGTTCATATTTTAAAGAGATTTTAGTATCACCTTTAGTATTGCCTGATAAAGGATCACATTTCCTTTCCAGTTTTCCAAGATGAAAACTCATACTTCAACAATAGGAGAAATAAGACAAGTAGTTAAGAAGGGAAGAAAGGAAAAGGATTAAAGAAGAATAATGTATAAAGGAGTCAGTGTCTGGAATATGTTTCTCACACAATTTAAAGAAATAAATTTATTCAGCAATTAAAAGATAAAGTGCTTTTCTAATTTTTTTTATTTTCATAGTTTTATTACACACTTCAGAGGAGTCACTTCAAGTCTCAGAGATGGGGACTACCACCCACTCAAGTTAGTATCAATAAGACTTACAAGTCATTGCATTTGCTGAGATGGAATTGGTTTGGAACAAACAAAACCTCCAAATCAAGCACAAATTCTGTTGTCATCTATCTCTGCCACCAAGCAGAAGCCAGTGGCAGTAAGGCAATCATACACGTTATATTTTGATTATTATTTGAACATGCAGAATTCCCAAAATGCTCATAAATGAATGCCAATTTTCCTATTTTCCTAAACCAAGGCATATATTGGCTAGCTACTTTTACTATGATGTACTACCCATTCTTAATGCACTGAAATACCATTGTACTTCAAAATTTAGGTTGAAGGTGTAATACCTTCTGTCTTGTCTTCTAATATGTTCTATATCGTCTATGGAAAAGGACTGCTGTGTCTTTAACATTGAGGTAATGAGTACAAATAAATGTTTTTTCTTTGTACCTTGAGACTTTCTGTTTCCAAATGAGCTCAGATTCAAGGTTAATGCTCAACAATAATTTCCTGGGCAGTTAGGTAGGGTTATGTTCATTTTAATGGTTGTGAACCAATTGTCAGAGGACTGGCTGTCCACAATTGCCATAAAGTGCCCTTTCTTTGCTTATCGCCTTAAAATTTCTATCAAAGTCATTGTCTTCCATTATCTTTGGTATTTCTCCCAACATATCAATAGTATTTTTCTTTTAAGGATCTCAGAGAACTTAATAAATGTGTCTCACTCTCTATTTTATTAATGTTGTTGATTAGGTTTATGGATTCATAATTTGGGCTCGTGAAATATTTGTTTCCATTGAGACAGAAAACCCAAGAGATTAATTAAACCCTCTATCCTCACTCTTCCTTCATGTTCCACCTCTATTAGTAAAAACAAGCATGGAATGCAAAACAAAAAAAAAAGAATTATAGTTGTTACTAATTGATTGTTTTTCAGAAATCATATGCAATGTATAATTACCCAAAATTATGTTAAAATCCACAATTTTTATATGAAATGAAAAAGGAAGTACAAGCTTCATCTATAAAGGAATCTGCATATTATAAATTCTATTAAATCTAACAAAGTACGTAGGATGACAACCTTGAAATACTTGAGTCAAACCCTTTATCTCCTGTCCATGAGTTCTGTAAAGATAGCTAACAATAAATTGTTTACTCATTTTTCTGTAATAGAGATTTCAGTTCTCTATTTGTGCAGCTTTTCTTAGTAATGTTGTAGCTATTTCCACTTCTGTGTGTATTAATGCAAAAAGAGTTCAAGGGCAGATGTCCTTCAGATAATTCAAAATACATGTTATAGTTGACAAAAGTTCGGTTTCAAATGAAAAACCTGCACTTAGTACAGAGTGACATTTAATTTAGATGTTCAGCAGTATGGGTTATTGGTTCTAGGGGTTATACCTTGACCAGTAATGAGTGCAGAAGTGACATATGACTGATGTTATTGTTTGCAAATTATTATATTGCCAGTGAAGGTAACTATTAAAGACAATCAAATATAGCCAAGCTGTATAGTGAAATCATTACTTTCTCCAAATATCTTGTGATTTATTCAAAAGCCTTTGCATTATGAAGCATCAAAGAATTTGAGAGACTATCCACCATAATCCAAGGAGGTTGTGACCTCATAGATTAAATGGGATGATGAGTTTCTATTGTCACAATGACACCGCCTTAAGACACAGCCTTGGCAGTACATGCTTAGCTTGATAGGATTACAGCAATGAATGGATTTACATAACATTTGAAATGTTAGTATATGATCTTTGTCAAATAAAATATTGATTTATCAGAGATTGATTTGCTGTTGAAAATATTCATTTCTAGTGTAGAATAAAATCCTGAAAAACATTCATCTTATTAATAGCTCTTGCTCTCCAAATATTTTTAAAGGGCAGTCTCTATTTGGCCAGGCTCCACTTCCATCAATCTCTGGGCTCATAGTATATTCCAATTCCTTACTATGATAATATTCTCTTACCATTCCACCCCCTTTCCTCTCTCTCCTTGACAATTGCATTCCACAGAACAATTTAGCAAGGATGGTGATTGGCAACCTCAAGAATGATTCAGATATCTCAGATTTTCAGATATCCATTACTAGTATAAGTGAGCTCTTATCTGAGGTTCATCAAGACTGAGTAGCTTACTCATCAAAGTAAGTCAAAAAAGAAAGAAATGCCTTCGATTCTCCAGTCCACCATTTCACTAGAAGGATTAATGGTGTGTTTAAATTTTCAGTTTTCCAAAGATACTCTTTCATTGTTTCCTATCCTACCACAGTGCTGAGTTTGTATTTAAATGTTTCATTTTGTGCATTTCAAGCTGTCAGGCTGAAGAAATACCAATAAGTGTGTTAGGTTTAGATAATCGAAAATTCCCTTTACTCAGCTTCTTAGTCTATATTTATCTGTCTGGCTGTGAAATCTATTCCAAGAGTATTCATCTACCACCCAAATCTATTCACCAAACATCAAGACTCATCAGTGAGATGGAATAATGCCATTTAATTAGTCTTTGATATACAGCTTAATTAGGTCTTAATAAGGGGTAGTGCATCCTAAAATCAATTATCTTGCTCTTTTTAATAAGAGCAACTAATTAGTAGGAAAATCACCACAGTTCTCTTTTTATCCTGAAGCTTTCCATGGTGCTAGGAAGAAGGTTATGAAGAAGAAAATAATACCCTCCAAACTATCTGGAGAAACTGTCATATTGAACCCAAAAGGATATATTCAAAATAGTTGCAATACGTTAGAAATATTTTACAGAAAATGCAGTGCTACCAACTCAGCATCCTTGTATATTGCATATTTTTTTAGGTCATGCAATGAAGAAAAGTCAAGTGCTTTCCTAAGTGTGTATAGCTCTTCCTTTTGCATTGTTGATAGGTGTTCTAGACGTAAGTTCACTGTGACTCTGTCTACAGTGGTCAGGGTGCCACATTTACAATGAGTCATCTGTGTTAACTGACGCCTAGTTTACTCCTTCCTTGGAAGTACCCCTATGAACTGTTGAAGACAATTACCACAAGAGTGGCTATGTGTACCAGGTCTTAGAGTTTTTCTGTTGGTATTTTGTTTGTTTCTCCCAACATAGTAAATTTTACTTACCTGTACAAAAGAATGGCTTTTCATGATAATTATGAATCACTCAACAAATATATATTCAACTTTTTCTATGAATTAGGTCCTGCTCAAGTCACTGGAATTTGGATATGATTAAAACAGACAAGGGCCTTGCTCTCATAGAGCTAACATTTTAATGAAATGAGATAAAGGGAAATTAATACAAAGGCAAATATATAAGACAATTTCAGAGTGGTAAGTGCTATAAATGCAATCAAGAATGGTAGCATGGTAGAGAGGGACAGGGTACAGAAGATATATTTCAAAGGTGAAGGCAACGGAAGGGTTTCTGAGGAGGTACATTCAGACTGAGACCAGAAGGAGGAGAAGGAGATGATCAGGGGAAGATGTAGTAGAAGAGAGAAAATAAAGGCCTTGAGTCATGGATAAACTTAATGTTTTTGAAGAATATAAAAAATGGCACTGTGGCTGGAAACCAGCAATGGAGGGGGGCAGGGGGAAGAAATGAGGTAATATGGTAGCAAAAAATCAAATCAGGATGAGTCTACTGGACTATGGCAAAGAATCAGGATATTATTCAGAGTTAATAAGAAGATGTTCACTGGGGGAATATTGTGATTG
Organism: Chlorocebus sabaeus; assembly: GCF_047675955.1. Lineage (NCBI taxonomy): Eukaryota > Metazoa > Chordata > Mammalia > Primates > Cercopithecidae > Chlorocebus > Chlorocebus sabaeus. The sequence continues at coordinate 15,800,166 of NC_132926.1, read as the reverse complement.
ATCTAACTTACAAATTTTCAAAACCAATATGAATATTAATTATAGAATCTAGGTGGTGCATATACAGGTTTTTACTATATAATTATTTGAACTTTTCTGTATGTTTGCAAATTTTCCTAACAAAATGCTGGGGACAGGGAAATCAATATGGCTATGGAAGTGGAATAAGTAGAAGCAGTGAGTGGTCCAAGCATTAAATAATGGTAGTTTCAACTGGAATTTTAGTAGGAGAAATAAAGAGAGACTCCCTGCCCTCAAATTTTAAAAATTCTGTTAAAATGAAAGTCAAATAATGTTGTTCCTCTGGAAAAAATATTCTAATTATGATTTTATTGAACTTTATGAATCAAATTGACTGGGTGTAGTGGCTCACACCTGTAATCTCAGCACTTTAGGAGGTCGAGGCAGGCAGATAACTTGAGGCCAGGAATTCGAGACCAGCCTGGCTAACATGGTGAAACACCATCGCCATCTCTACTAAAAATACTAAAAACTAGCCAGGCATGATGGTGGGCACCTGTAATCCTAGTTGCTTGGGAGGCTGACACAAGAGAACTGCTTGAACCTGGGAGGTGGAGGTTGCAATGAGCCGAAATAGCACCATTGCACTCCAGCCTGGGCAACAGAGCCAGACTCCATCTCAAAAACAACAACAAAATGCAAAATTAAAGTTCTTCCCTTGGTCTAGGGCCACCCAGTCACCCAATGGAAGAGAAATCTATAAATAGAAACACTTCCCTTGGCAAGCCTGACAAGAGTTGGAAGAGTGCTTCGTGGGGGCAAGATTGAGGCTGTGGAGTGGACTCTGTACTCTGCTCCATTACATATGAAATGAAGCAACTCTGCATGATCTGCCCAGCTGCATGGGACTCATTTTAATTCAGGCATGCTTAAGGATACAATAAGGAATGTGGAAGCCAGGTTCAGCCTCAGCTTAGTTCCCTTTGGGAAATTCAGTCACCTCAGCAGGTGGCCAGCTTCCAGGGAAATCCTTCAGAGAGTAGATTAATAACAGCTGCTTGACGCTAACTACTTCTTGGGAGCACATACTTCAGGGACAACAAATGGGACAACAAATGAGCAACCTTTTTGAAGAGCCTAGTAATCAAGCTCAAGAAGGTACAGGTCATGGTCTTTTTGCTTGGCCCCAATACAGTCATGTAAAATTGATACTTAATAAGAACAACTCTGTGATGATAAGGGTGTCTATACCAGGAGGAACAAACACATTTTGAAAAGTTTCTTTGGTACTTGAAACTCTTGGCATCCTCTCACTCTTGCTGGCCTCAGCAGGATGCAATCTAAAGAGGCACAAATACACACATGTCTTGGGCATATGTCACAATTGAGGAGTCCTTACCAGACTAAGTCCTTCAATAAGTGTAACCTATATTTTTACCTTGAGTCATCTGAGATAGCATAACGATCTCTCTCTCTCTCTTTTTTTTTTTTTTTTGAGATGGAGTCTCACTCTGTTGCACAGGCTGGAGTGCAGTGGCGTGATCTCAGCTCACTGCAACCTCCACCTCCCAGGTTCAAGCAATTATTGTGCCTCAACCTCCAGAGTAGCTGGGACTACAGGCATGCACCACCATGCCCGGCTAATTTTCGTATTTTTAGTAGAGACGGGGTTTCACCATGTTGGACAGGCTGGTCTCAAACTCCTGACCTCAGTTGATCCTCCTGTCTCAGCCTCCCAAAGTGCTGGGATTACAGGTGTGAGCCACTGTGCTCAGCCACTATCTCTCTTATAGAATTCATTTGATCCTGCTAGGAAGACTTAAGGAAGCAAAAAGTCAAAAAGAGACATGTTAAGCCATAAAGAAAGTGCTGGAATTTTAGGTAGTTATTCAAAGTTCAAGAGTCTGTATCATAATGATGTGCACATGTGTTCCTGCTTCTGTCTCCCTCCTTTAATATTGCATCTTTTTGTCTTGCCTTCCCATCATAGCCATTGATCACAGAACACCACTACTATTTAACAAGTTTAACATGCTCTGTGCCTCTTTGTTTTGCCCCTTCAATGTGTTAGTCATGCTTCTTCAAGGGAAGAATTATTCTGAAGGCCAGTGTCCCTCATGAGACCTAGTAAATGTTTACCTTGCTTTGATAGTTAATTCTGATTCAAAGATTGATCCTGATAGTTCAAGTTCAGGCTTAGCACCTTTGAGAGTAGAAGCTGCTGCATGGGAAAAGCAATAGAGCTACTGTGGAATAAACTACTTTGGAGATACCATACAATAGAACAACAGATGTTCTGGCTTCATTTATTCCAAACACAATGAGATTTGGATAGGGAAAGTAAAGGGGTTGAGTAGGGAGGAGGAGAGGACCTATTATTGAAAGAAATGGATAAAAAGCTCCAAGTCTTCCTAAGAAAAAGATTGGATTGAACACAGCAGTTTCTGTTTCAAAAGGAGCTAGATATCTAACCTAAGCAAAGCAAAGGATTTAGGGAGAATTCTTAATGAAGTTTAAAATTAGAAGACTATCAGAATGAGGTTTACAATGAGCGAGTTTAGGTTTATTAGAATCCTGCCAACATATGCACACAAACCACACTCAAGCTAAGGGCCTCCTAGAGCTCAGCTCCACAAAGGATTGATGGGTGGGTGGATGGATGGATGGACGGATGGATAAATATATAGGTAAAGGGCACCCTTATGATAGAATGAGCAAACATTTTTTGACCCAAAATGCCACTATTGGTACATTTCAGAGAAGAAAGTCAGAATTCCTCTTCAATATTGCAGCCATATGCAGGAAACAGAGATTTATGCCAAAAGTCTCCAACCTCATCTCTTTCCAGGTGACTTGGTGACATGTCACATTTGCTTTGTCCAAAGTAAGCCAAGGAACTGCTAATACTGGCAATTCTGGATAATCAACACCTATTAAGTGCCTAGAGAAACTTGGCCCCAGTCACAAGCATGTGAAGGCCCTCCATTGACTAAGGCCTTAATCATTGGCTCTGGCTTGCTGCTGCCTCTGGTTCTAAAGTCTCAACACTCAGTCTCAATGAGGGCCTCAAGAATCACCCGTTCTGCCCCAGTTATCACTTTATTATAAGTTTTCACACTCATTGGATTATTTTATAACTGTATGTCCTATAATAGATGGATAGAGGATGCTATTAAATATAAAGAATTTCCTGCAACATTTCAAACTTGAGCTCCTTCATTTTCCTTTCTTTTTGACCCTGGATGAAGAGTTAAGTTCTCTGAGCCTCAGTTTCCTCATGGATTGTGATGAAGAATGAACAAATTCTTATAAAACTCTTAGCACAATGTTTGGCAACACTAAGCCCTCAAATGTTTATTACCATTATTTTAAGGTTTGTAAAATGAGTTTCCTTCTCTTTTGTATTACTATATTCTGTAACTAAATATAATGTTGTGTTTAGGTACCCTGCTTTTTTTTTTTTTTTTTTTTTTGTATTACCTACAGAAAATACTTTTTTCCTCTTCCTATTATCTTCCATTATAAATTGTACTATTTTCATATAATTTTTTTCAATGCCCACACATAAACCTTGAAAGTTAGTAGAGAGCAGTACTTTTGCTGTAAACTTCTTTTGCTACTCCCACACCATGCTGTTACAACTAAACATATTAGTATCATATTTCCCTACAATTCAGTGAGTTAACACACTATGATAGTATTCAAGTCCAAGGAATTTTGCCATTATGACCAATAACTAAATAGTTTTAGTTATATGTTTTGGCCTCTGTGAATTGACAAATGAAACAATTTGATGCAAGAATAAAATACGTGTTGATGACAGTGATGACAGAAAGCAAAAGAATGCCTCTGCCATCAGTTTATTGCCTTCTGTGTAGAGATCTATGAAGAACAGAAGCAAAGGAAGCCTATATGGCTCATGTCTATACAGTTCATGGAGCCATTTATGACTTCTTTTGCTATTCTCTTTAATTGATTCCTTATTCAGCAAATAGAACCAAGATACAATTAACCTTGAGAATAGTTCTTTAGGGGTGTACATATTCAGATTTGATTGGGTCTCATTTGGGTCACTATCATTGACCTGAAGGTCAAAAAGAGCATGCTGGCTGCTTTGGGGTAAGTAATATTGAATTAAATCTCTTCAGAGACTAGTTTAAAGCCTGGAAAAGTCTTCTGGCTTAAACAGTGAGAGATAATTGGAGTGTCTTGTGGTATCAAGTGTTTGAGTGCAAATTAATATTTTGGTGGGATTGCTTGCTGTATGTTTTTAAAGGATTCCCATTGAAAGTCAGTTTAGTTTATACACAAGCCTCGCAGTTATCTATTTAGAACAGTCGCAAGTAGCAGTTACAGCACTAATTGCTGGACGACCATTCTTTCAGAATGTGAAAACCAGGTTATGTTTTTATGACACTTTGAACAAGTATTACATGACTCAGGGTGTTTCAAAAGTTAAATGCCTTCTGAAGACATATGTTTAATTGAAATCCCAGAGAGCAATTATTTCCATTTTTCTTTTCTTTCGAGATAAAGATTTTCTCCTTGGTTGCTGAAGAACCAGTCATGAAACTCAGGGTTTGGAGAGCAGATAAAGGAAGGGCAAGAGGAACCTCTGTGGAAATTAGGCACAAAGTTGCTATAAACTACTCCATAGTGGATTTCTTGACACTCTTGTCCCCATAGTCACCCATCTCTTCTTTTCTGCATTCCAATTCTTCTCACTTGATAACAGTTTCAACTTATTAAGCCAGATAGTTCCTCTGGTCACTTGCTTGGTCCCAACATATATTTTAACTTTAAAAAATTTATATTACTCAAGGTAATACTTTAGATACAAAACACTCAGACAGGGCCATTTCTAAGTCCATTTATTTTCTCATGATCCATATTAAAACCTAGAGGCTTTTTTACATAATTTTAGAGGTGGAATATTTAGTCCTGAGTTATGTATTATTCATTAAGTATTACAGGTTGGATACTTAGGGCCTATGATCTTATCAAGTGACTTAAGGAATGCTTGAGACATGGAAAAACTGTAGTATCTCAAAATATTGGGGGGGAATTGAACGCAATATTTAATATAATGTCCATAACACAGCATATCCACACCATTAAGTGTTATGTTTAATACCACCAAAATTTCATAACATTTTAAAACAATTTATAGGTTAGGTAACTTTCTATAAAAATTCCTAAGAACGTACAATGACTATAGAATCACTGCCACTCATAAATTAAGTTAGTGACACGTAGCCAAATAAGTTTAAGAACAACATTATAAACAATAATTATTCACAATGTCAAACGTGGATGCTTGTGAGTATCTTCAATATGATGTCAGGTATTGCCTCTAAAAATACGAGCACCTAGGATCTCTAAGAAAGATTAAAAGCAGTCCTGTAATCCTCAGCAAATGACAATGTTCTCTACTTAACTCTTAGCATAAAATATGTGTATTAAGAATTGAAAGCAGGATCTCAAAGAGATATTTCCACACTCATGTGAATAGTAGCATGATGCGCAATAGCCAAAAGGTGGAAACAATCCAAGTGTCCATTGAGAGATGAGTGGATAAACAAAATGTGGTATATACATATAGTGGAATATTATTTAACCTTCAAAAAGAAAGGAATCCTGGTGCATACTATAACATGAATTAATCTTGAGGACATTATGCTAAGTGAAACAAGCCAGGCACAAAAAGACAAATACTATGTGATTACACTTATATGAAGATTCTAAGATCATCAAATTCATAAAAACAGAAAGTAGAACAATGGTTGTGAGGGGCTGGAAAAAGGGAAGTGGGGAGTTGTTGTTTAATAGATATAGAATTTCCATTTTGCAAGATAAAAAACTATGAAGACCTGTTTTATTGAACTGTATATTTAAAAATGGTTAAGATAGAAAATTATATGTTATGTTATTTTACTACAATTTGAAAAAAATTGCATTTTAATAAGTTATTGAGTCCTTTATTCCTTGGATTGTGCTTTATACAAGAATACTTTGATAAATGCAATGGGTTTTCTTCTCTTGTTTATATAACTTTTTCTAATATAATAGAAAGTAAAACTATAAAAAAGTAACATTATTTCTCGAACTCGAGCCATTTAAAACCAATTTTAAATTAAAAAGAAAAATAATTAAAATGTATGACATAAATCATTTTGTTATATGTTTACTCAAATATATATAAGTATATATATAACGTATATATATGTAAATATATATGTAAAATATCCATAAAAATAGTATTTTAACTTTTGGACAATCATAAAGCGAACAAAAATTTGAAATATCACTCTTTCCTATTACATTTGTTTCCTTCAGTGACGTGAAGTCTTAAAGGAAGCAAAAAATTAGTAATGATGCTATTCTCCTGTTACTTTTCTTTCCTTGAATTACAAGCAAATTTCTGTATATGGCAATGCAGGGATGTTTGTAGACCTTCACTTGGGAGAAATGTATCGTTTCTATATTAAATCTGTTCCATGTTCTTTTCTCATTAACACACAGCAATACAAATAGTATGACATCCCCAACATAATTAAAAATGCAAATGCAAACCAACATTTAAATTGTGCCATAGCACTAACTTACAAATGCTCAACCACATGATTTAGAATATGCTGATATTTATTGTTTTAAATTATTATTGAAATGAAAACATAAACTCAAAACATTTTCAAAAAGAATTCTAAGACACTCTCTGAGAATACCAGTTTAGGAAACCCTAAGTTTTAACACAGTATAAGACAAAGTATAATAGAGATATATACAATGTGATGTTGGAATACGAGGCAATTAATTCTAAAGTGGATCAAGGAAGACTACAGAGAGAGACTGTCAATTAACATTTAAATTGGACTTTGTGAGCTAAGTACGAAATGCCAGTGGGATAAACGTTTGTGTGTTGCCTGAGCAGGAAATTCCAACAGAGGTGGTAACTTAAGCAAAGGCCAAAACCTGAGAAAGAATGTGGTGTATTTGAGGGAACAATGTGTGGAATATTTGAAAGGGTAGCTGGAACTACCAAACGTTCCAACTATTTAATTGCTATTAAACTTTGGTTATTAACAATGCTGTACCATGCGAGATTATTAAATTTTAGAGAAAAGGTGGATCATATTTGTGTTTTACAGAGACACTGAAAGTGTACATGAGGACACATTTTGTAGCAATGAAAACATCTGTCATCCAGAGTCGCCAATAAACCTAACAGGTTTGTCAAGGTTGAACGTAAATTAACCTAAAGGCAATTATTTTGTTTAATGTTGAGGAAATAATGAAAATATTTTTCTCTTAAGGAGGCACTAAAATCATACAAGTGTGGATTGCTGTTATCTAGTTTTTGGAAAATAGTAAATATTCCATAAAAGACTCTTTAATAAGATGGAGTTTCAAACTAAAAGGACGGAGAGGAAGAGTCTTCTCCTATTTTTAAATATACTTCAAAGGAGAATAGGTCAAGAGTGGACATGGGAGAGTTGAGGAATGCAACCTTTTAAGACTCCCAATGCTGCATTTTCCCCACTGGGTATGATTCATGCTTCCTTCAAGAACCGAAGTGAGAGAAGATTTATCTTTCTCTGATAAGCCAAGTTGAGAAAAGTGCAGGCGTGAGAACTTAGGTGGGGTCCTAAGAGATTGATTTTGGTTACAACTTGAATTGGAAAGAGAACAGTTCAAAGAAAGATTCTCACTCATTCTTCAGTGTGATGAGCCATCACTTAGAGAGACGCTGAAACATTGATTAAAAACATGTTGCTAGCCTAACCTCCTGGATATCCAGACAATTTCAATTCACTATATCAAAAATTGAACTCATAAACTTTCTCCCTCAAACACTGTTTCTCTTTCTGTATTTTCTGAATTAGTAAACAGAATGCCTATTTCCTACTGACTTCCCTCCTGGTTGCTGACACTATAACGCTTAGGAAGCCAGGGAGTCATCATAGAATCACAAATTTTCTTGCCAATTTTCCTCACTTCTATATTTATGGAATTCATTTATTCTGTTCTATGTACACTGCAATCAGGTCCCTCCATTTAATTCCTGATGATCTCTAGTCTCTATTCTTACTACATTATTGTGTCCAGGCTTTTCTTCTCAGTTTATCCTTCACAAATCTACAATAATTATATTTCTACCTAAAATATAATCATTCCCTTGCAGTATATTGGAACAACATGGTTTCAATCTCCTAGTCACAGAATGAGTCTAAGTATTGATCACAGTACTTACTGACTGAAGGTTATTATTTTCTCAAGTTGACTTATAAGGAAGTATTATTGAGCTTCTGTGCCTCAGTTTTACTCACAATAAAGTTGTAAGGATTCATTAACACAACAATGCATGATGCATAGGAAATGATCAACAGCATTGTTACTTTCTTTATTAATTTCCTTCTGGCTTCTCATTTCCATCTTGAGAAAATCCAACAGGATAGTCAAAGTCTTTGTAATCTGTCCACTATCTTCCATTCAAACCTCATCTCCTAAGATGTTAGGAACCATGAACTCCAGACATAAGGCACTACTTCTGTTTTACCGAATGAACTATACTTACTTATCCCTCCAGGCCTTTGCACATGCAGTTCTCTTTAAGGGAAATGCCTTTTTCTCCTGTCAAAATAATTTAATTTCTAATTTCCTTCTTCATTCATATTAGGGGGTGCTCTCACCGAGTTCCTGAACCCCATCAGAACATAGTGGCACTAATGTGTAGTCCTGAAATACACTATGCATACTTCTATTGTGACAGCTATTACACTGTTTCGTTTCTCATTTGCCTCATCAATAGGCCAAAATCCCTAAGGCCAGGATTCTAGGCCTTATTCACTCCCAAAATTTCCAGATGGGGCCAAATATAAAATTGGTCATGGATTAAATTGGATAAAATTGACATGGATTACTTAATAGCATTCCAAAATTTGAAGAGATCCTCAGAAGTCTCTCTGTCGATTTGAACCTATTTCAGTGATGTAATAGCAACAATTTACACAATGTGACATTGGAAAATTTATAAACATATATAAGTTATTTTAAATGAATGCCATTATTTTTATATTTTGCCTGTTTTTCAACTTTAGACTCTAACTTGCTCACTGGACCCAGTTGGTAGTTTGAGCTAGCTAAATATAACTGACAGTGTATATTGTTTTTATTTATTTATTTTTTTTTGAGATGGAATCTTACTCTGTTTCCCAGGCTAGCATGCAGTGGTTCAGTCTCAGCTCTCTGCAGCTTCTGCCTCCCAGGTTCGAGCAATTCTTCTGCTCAGCCTCCCGAGTAGCTGGGATTACAGGCGCCCACCACCATGCCTGGCTAATTTTTGTATTTGTAGTAGAGGCAGAGTTTTACCATCTTAGCTAGGCTGGTCTCGAACTCCTGACCTCAAGTTATCCACTCGCCGCAGCCTCCCAAAATTCTAGGATTACAGGCATGAACCACCACGCCCAAACCAATAACATACGTTGTTTTTAAATGGGAAAAGTTGACCATACATTTCAAAAAGTTGGAGGCCAAAAAATATATGAACACAAAGGAAATTTAGATCAGAGTTCTCCTGGAAGCCAGCTAAAGAGGCCAAAATGCTCTGGTAACTGCAACAACTGAGATTAGGTAAACTAATTCTACAGTTTTCCTTTGTAGAAACAGTCTATTATTGCTTTGGTTCAGTTTACAAAATAATTTTTCAGTTTCAAAGAAAGCATTGTATTGATATTGGCAGGAAAAACAGTTGGGAAATGTAATTAGATTGTGGAGAAGAAATTACTATGATGATGCATCTCTTCTTATCTGGTATATTAGATTTTCATTTTCCATTTTTCTTTTTTTTTCTTCTTGGTTTATCATTTTTTTTCTAACTCCCTTTTCTTAATTTTTCAACTGGGGGGTTCAGCAAGGTCCCCAAAATAGTCTATACCCCAAGGAACTTATTTTCTTCTAAAAGAAAAGGTCCGAAGTTAATATTGGGTCACTGGAATTGCTTTACAGTTCCGAACTAATTCCCAAGGTAATGCTGAAATCATTCATGACCTCCTAAAAAGGATACAGTACAAAAGGTGGACCCCATATTTTCCTTAGAGAAAAAGCATAGAGGTCTCTATATTTATGCTCTTAGAACCTGGCAGTCTTTCTCTGTGTCATTTTTTTTGGTCTGTCCCTGTTTTCTCTGTCTGTCTGTCTCTCTCTCTCTCTCTCTCTCTCTGTGTATATAGAAATACAAATATAAATATATATTATATATTTATATTTTTATAATATATTATATATTTATATTTGTATTTCTAATATATTATATATTATATAAAAATAAATATATAATATATTATATAAATATATATTATATACTATATAAATATATTATAATATATTATATAATATTATAATATAGTATATTATATTATATACTATATTATAATATATTTATATAGTATATAATATATATTTATATAATATATTTATATAGTATATAGTATCTATTATATCTATTATGTATTATATTTATATATTATACATAAACATACACTCATAGAGTTCTCCCACTCATCACATATTCACTCCTCTTGTAAATGTATCACTGTTTCTATCTGGAGGACCATCCTCTCCATCATGTCCTTCCAGTGAAAATAAATCCATCTCTCACTGGAGGGTTAGGCAGGTGACTCGGGCCTGGCCATGCTGTCAGTGAGCTCATATCAGGGTATATCAGGGTTTTTTTTGGTTATGTTTTTTACCTTTCCACTTACTGTGAGAATATGAATAATCTGGAGAAGATGCAGCCCACTTGCCACCACAAGGGAAAAGCCTGACCGAAAAGGAAATCAACTTTATATAAGGATAATAAGACATTGGGAAACAGAAACCAGGACCTATTTGAGCCCTCTATCACCTTGTTCTACAGCAAGAACAGTCCCTTGATTTTGCAATTTTGTGAGCCAATAGATGTTGGGTTTTCTATTGCTTACAATAGCAAAAAAGCCATGCTGATACATGAGCATTAGTTAGTTGCTAATAAGCTCTAAAGTCTTTGAACATGTAAAAGGCCCTTGAAGAGCTTGTTTTAAACATAGATTCTTAGTTCTTAATCACAGAGACTTTAATTCATTTGGGAGTGGGGAGAGATAGGGAGAAAAACATGAGGTTTTATATTTTTAAGAAGCATCCTCTATTATTCTAAAGCTTATAGCCTACACACTACACACTGGGCAGAACTAAGGTGGTGATGACCTGCTTCATTTTTCAGAAATGACCAACAGCTCTGCAGAGGGAATGTTTTAGACAAAAATTATCATCAAATAAAAAGCAACTTGAATTAATATCCCTTAATTATTTATATTTTGAACTCCATTCCTTTCTTTGAGAGAGAATTATCCTGCTTCCAAAAAAGGCTTGGGAAATTTTTTTTCAAACCTTAGTAACTCTACCATAAGTTATAAAAATCTCCTGCAATTGTAATTTAATTTAAAATAATCCAAGACTGAAGTGTTAAAATTTTTTGGTAATTTTAAAGAGCAATTTATTAGTTTACCATGAGATTTGAAACCAGGATACACATATCATATGACTAGCACATTCCTTATTCAACAAGCAAAGCTAGAGGAAGTTTTACCATCTGATGTTCTTTAAAACCAGATGCAGATTAAAACATATATACTTTTCTTGTATTTTCTTCACAAGAATAAATAAGAGAAAGAAAAAAAGGAGGAAGAATAAGAGGGAAGAAATGAATTGAGAAAGAGTAAAGGAAACTATTGAGCATTCAATATGTGATCTGTTGAATCTACTGAGAAAAACAGAAAACTATTTTTTTTTAGTAATTCCATTCCACTAATTTCATTTCAGTAATCCACCAATTTGGTTAATGAATATTTACAGAGTGTTAGCTGTGTTCTAGGAATTGAACCAGGAATTTAAAAAATAAATAAATAAACATAGTGCTACTTTCAAATAGTTAACAGTCTAATAGCAAAGTCCAAAATATATTCAATGGCTATTGTATGTGTATTCAACATTGTGCTAGACATTTTGGTCTTCTAAAAAGAGACTTTACATTTATAAAATTAATGTACATCTTCTTACAAAGACAGTTAAAGGTATATTAAATAAATGATTCAAATAGTCATTAATCAGGCAAACCTCAGGGGATTAAGGAAAAAATCAACATAACTACATGAATTCTGAATCATCTCATGCACTGGAATTGACCCCCCAGAAATAATCATTTCAAGGGATAACAATAAAGAAAGCAATTTCTCTACATTGTTTTCTTGAAGGAGGGCAATTTGAAATATGCCTAGCATAATCTGTTGATCCACTTCTATGTCTTAGAAAAGCTTTATAAGTTCTAACCACAGTTCTTTTGTTTACTGGTGATATGATACTGGACAAGTTGCTGAACATTCCTCATTTATAAAAGAATGATGGAGTTCATTGCATAAGGTATTTCAAATGCTCTTCCTCTCTGTGTGTAGATAGACATTTCCATCTGGTGCTGCTTTGCTTTTGCCTGTGGACTTCCTCTAACATTTCTTGTAATATGGATCTCCTGTTAATTAATTATTTCAGTATTAGTATGCTTCAAAGTTTTTATTTCACCTTTCTTTGTGAAAGGCATATTTGCTCAGCATAGAATTCTAGGCTGATTTTTTTCAGTTTTTTAAAGATATTGTTCCACTATCTTTTTGCTGGCATTGTTTCCAAGAAGAAATCTGTTGTCCTCCTTATCTTTTTTCTTCTGTTAGTAATGATCTCTCTCTCTCTCTATTTTTTTTTTTTTTTTTTTTTGGTGGTTTCGAGAGTTTTTTCTTAACATCAAATGTTAGAATGTTATCTTTTTTATGGTATGCCTTGGTGTGATTATTTTTGTGATTCTTGTATTTGGAGTATATTGAGCTTCTTGTATCAAATTTGGAAACTTTCGTCAAACTTGGAAACATTTGGTAATTCTTTCTTCAAATGTTTTTCTGCTCTTTCCTCTTTCCAGGATTCCAGTTGCACTTATATTTGTCTACTTATATTTGTTTCTCACAGTTCATGGATTTTAGGCTCATCTTTAAATATTTTTAAAATGTTACATAGTTTTTCGTAGCTTTCTTGCTCTGTTTTCAGGTTTATTAATCATTTCTTCTGAAGCATTCAGTTTGCTGTCAATACAATCCAGTGTAGTTTTTATCTCAGACATTGTAGTTTTTGGTCTCAAACTTTGATGTAGGACTATTTTTATCTTTCATCTTTCTACTTACCATTTTGAACATATAGTGTATGATAAATATTTCAATGTCCTTATCTGCTAATTCCAACATCTATGTCAGTTCTGGATCAGTTTTAATTGACTTTTATTCTCATTATGGATTATATTTTCTGATTTTTTTGCATGCCTATTAACTTTTTATTGGATGTCAAACATCTTGAATTTTATCATGCTGAGTACTGGATATTTTTGTATTCCTATATATATCCTTGAGCTTTGCTCTGAGATGCAGCTAAGTTATTCAGAAACAGCTTGATTCATATCTCTCTTTTAAAGGTTTATTAAGGAAACTACCAAGGGTATGGTTTGTTACTCTAGGGCTAATTATTCTGCACTATAGAAGCAAACTCTTCTGAATACTCTGCTTAATTCCCTGTGAATTTTGAACTTTATTTTAGTCTGTCTTGTGGGAATAGACACTTTTCATTCCTTTGTGAACACTGGGAACTGTTTCCTCCAATACTTCTAGTTGTTTTCCTGGCCACAGCTAGTTTTCTTGCATTTGCACACAAATCAGCACTCTGCTGAACACTTAAGGGAGACTATGGAGTTTTCCCTCTATGTAGCTACCTTGTCTACAGTACTTTAACTTGCCAACTCTATCTTCCTTAATCTCTTTGTATTCTCAGAGAACAACTTCCACAACTCTGGGATTCTGCTGGACTTGGCCTGGGTCCTCTCTCTTTATGCTACAGCTAGAGCCTTTCTCAAAGCAGTAAGTTGGGACATTTGTCAGGCTCGCCTTTCAGGAAACACTTCACTTCATTACCTGGTATCCAATGTCTTAAAAACTACTGTTTCCTATATTTTGCTTATTTTGGGGGGATGTGTCTAGAGGGAGGGTATATCTGGTATCCATTACTGAATCTTGGCTAGAAGCAGAAGTTCACTAAGGGTAATTTTTTACATACCAAAACATGTTTGCTCCCAGGGCATGATAGAATCTGCTTTCATATTTTATATTCCTAGAATCAAAGAGTATTTCCCTGTTCAGGTTTTTAGGAAAGGTGCTCTTCCAAAGTGGGAACTCACTATCTAGATATACTCTGGTGAGGAGAGCAGTAGCACAGTATTTGGTGACTTATGTGAGCTTGCTTCTTACCAAGCATAGCACACACTTGGGGAATCGTTTTACTTAAGCTGATGGGATTTAAGGTTAAGTTGATCATGATGTTAATGCTTCATACTTAATGTTTTATAACTAATATCTGATTTTATATATATATGGTATTTGCTTACTGTTAAGAAGCCAAAATATATGGGTATACATATATATTTTTATGTATAAGTACCTCCACACATTTACTCCCACATGTTCACATATATTATATAGTCTAAATGGCTCAATTTATTTCACAGTACCTTTATTGATGACATTCACATGTATTTATATTTTCCCTTCTACAATTAATGCTTTGACACATATCCTTGCTCATATATCATAACAAAATTGTATGAATAGTTTTACTAAATATTTTTATGAATTGGACTTTCAGAAGACATAGGATGCACACAATATTACTGTGACTGTAACTGCCAGATTGCCTTTCCCAAATAATTGTATTTTGAATTATAGTTTATACCATAATGTATATAAAATCATGATAATATTTAATGCTAATAATTATGCTTGCTGCTTTGATTTGTCAGAACTTGTATGAAAATATTTACTTGAGATATGATATAACATAATTGTATAACATAATCCACTATAAATTTTAATTATTATTATTAATAAATATATAAGGATAAGGTGTCAATTACTAATTTAAAACTACTGAACAAAATTGGCAGTCTAAATAATAACTATCCATTATTAATCCATAATTATATACAATTAGCTTATTATAAAATAGATGTATGAATCTTCCATGTCAGTGTCTTAAAAGACCAAATGAGATTATTTACCTTCATAAATGGATTTGTATACCAATGTTATGAGTAAATACATTACTTCCAATTTTGTGTTAAGAGCTTATATCGGCCGGGCGCAGTGGCTCACGCCTGTAATCCCAGCACTTTGGGAGGCCGAGGCGGGCGGATCACAAGGTCAGGAGATCGAGACCATGGTGAAACCCTGTCTCTACTGAAAATAGAAAAAATTAGCCGGGCGCAGTGGTGGGCGCCTGTAGTCCCAGCTACTCGGGAGGCTGAGGCAGGAGAATGGCGTGAACCCGGGAGGCGGAGCTTGCAGTGAGCCGAGATTGCGCCACTGCACTCCAGCCTGGGAGAGGAAGCCAGACTCCGTCTCAAAAAAAAAAAAAAAAAAAAAAAAAAGAGCTTATATCATAAACAATTCTCTCCACTTTGAGAGATCAGGCCTTTAAGTAGGTGGATTTCTGCATACAGCCTTTTCCATATTTGAAAGTATAAGAGGAAACAGAATTAGAGAAAATTGTATTGTAAACTCTCAAGGAAGGAAGATTGTAGAAGCAGAATAAGCAGTGGTAATATAATAAAAGTAGAGTTTCCTGACTAGCCCTTTTGGATGTGTGAGAGGAACCCAGACTATATTTCTCCTCAATTTATATTGCAGGAAACCAGCCATTATTGACCATAATGTGGACAAAATATGCCAAGAAGAATTCATAATATTGCTATAGATTCTTCTGGGATTGTTATCCAAGAAGCCTTTTTATGAATATTGCTAAATTATCTAAACTATTGTGTGGACAGCACCCTCAGGGACAAGGCCTTTATTTGCATCTGTTACTCTGGTTGTTAATCATGGGAACAGTAAATGGAGAGAGATGAGAATGGACCCATTTGCTTTCTTTCTTTCAGGGTATTACCAACAGTAATACAGATAATAATCTGAGGAAGATAGGGTTGTTGTAATTTATTGGACATGTTGAAATAATGCTTCCTATGGGCACAGAATGAAATAAACCAACAGCCTGCATTTTAAACAACGAGTTTTCCTAGTAATGGCAGATGTGGGTAAATAGATCATATCTTCTTAATGAGGACATATTAAACTTTAGCTCTTCCTCCTGATCGGCACACATTGTGAGCCCGTAATATTTTTTTTAGCATTTCCAAGTGCTACTTATGAGGAACTAGTTGTGAAATCATCACAGAGATCTATTGTTTGGAAGCTGCCATGAGGTGCATAAAACTTGGGCTGCAGAATTAGAATAGAAAATTCAGGAAACATATCCTGTTTACATTAAAACCAATCATTCTCGAAGAGTTTCTTACACTGGGACTGCGTTCATAGAAGGTTGCCTAAAATGTACAAGTTACTATTTTTCCACAACTGAATGAACCGGTTGTTTGCCAGTGTTTTGTCCAAATTTCAGTAGATAAGAATTTCACTGAAGTTGAATCCTCACCCAGAAATATTATGAAACTCTTTTTTTAAGCACATAATCACAGCAGTTTCACCTTACTCCCTGAGTTTTAAAACATAATAAACATCTTTACTTAACTGATAGCAAAATAAAAGATAAAAATCAGTTTCCTCTCTTAAAATGTGATCACTTGCATTATTGGAAAGAAAACCAGATATCCAATGTATTAATGCAAGAAATTTTCTGAAACCCAATATGTGCTCTAACCCTCATAGTGGAAATGTGTGATGACAGAAGACTCTTGAAGCAAAAATCAATTGCATGCATTCAACTGCCATTGTGATATTTATGTTGCTATTCATTCAGGGTACCAGAAAGCAGACTGCTCACCTCTAATTCAATCAGGAAGAAAAATAGCCAATCCAGAAATTATCAAGCATACTCACATTTCGTGTACCAATTACTAATATAAAATAGTCTCTGCCCGCTCATTTGAATAAACTTAAGGGAAAAAAAAAAAGACTTTAACATACCTTACACCAACCAAAACATAAATATTATCCTGGAATGTCAGGAAATGCATCAAATCCAGTAAATTTGATTGAACAGAAGCTTTTAGATGCAGGCTTAGGTGAACTGATTCCATTATGAATATGAAACCAACCATTTATATTCAGTAATAATTAAGGATTCCTGCACTAAATATTTTTTTCAAGGTCTTCTTTTGACTTGTGCATCTTCAGTGTTTTACTAACATAATAGGTGGACACATCTATAGAAACATTTCAGAAAGTAATGCATTTAGGTAAGAAAAAATTCAAGGGAGAGATTGGGTTGTACTGTGCGACCAAAGGGGTCTTCATTACAAGTATTTTCTTGGAAACCATTGAAAACACCATTTTCTCACTGAGTTTTACTTGGTAGTGAATTTGTATTAAACACCTGACTTTCCACTTTCTGAGATGTATGTTTGAAATTAAGCACTAGGAAAATATTTAGATGTTTCCCAAACTTTCAGTACTACATGGTCTGAAAGACGCCTGGAGCCATGGTCCCTGGGCACAGTATTCTTTGGTAAGTGAAAGCACTTCAGCCTAAGAATTTAGAACAAGGCCAACAAAATTATGGACAAGCTGAAGAAAAAAAAAAGTTCAGAAAATTATTTTAAATCAGTAATGGGTTTAAATCATTTTAGAACCGTATGGCAAGCTCTGTCATCGGCAAATCACTGAGCAAATATTGATGTCAAGGAGGCAAAGATTACTTCTCTCCATCTAGCTTTTGTTGGGAAAATGGAACTTTGCATTTATTTAAGACAAAATAATTTGGCTTTTAGAGAAAATGTATGCTTTTTTTTTTTTTTAAACAAACTATCTCAATTTAGATCCTGCAGTCTATGGCTTTCTGAAAAATAACAGGAAAATGGACAGAATCTAAGTGGAGTGTTGGGTCATATGAATCTGCCTTAAATCAGGTTTATAAATCTTAAGAAAGGGACTGAAAGTTTGGTTTCACAAAGACAAATTCAAGGAAAACATCATTAGGCTAGAAGAGGCCCATATAGGTTGAAAGTACTTATGTTTCTATGGATTAGATATAATTGTGAAGGGGCTACATATCTGAGAGTGAGAGCTGATGGGGCGGGGACAGAAGAAATGCAGAAAGCACTTTTTAAAAACATTTTTTTGAATATGAGTTGCTTATACTTATTTGTCGTTTGATGTTCTGTGAAAATACCTTCCCAAAGATTAACCCTCTTATTTCTTTGGAGAATGAGTAGTGAAAGCTCTTAGAAACATGAACTAATGACACTTAGAGGACACTTTTTATTAGTCAAGTGCCATTTTGCTTTTATGCCTTCTATCCATACAGAGTTACGTTTTCCCTAATTCTCATTTGTGATGGTAAGTAGATATCCAAAATAATTTAGACCTGCCAAGACATGTCTTTGTGATGTGCTGATGTTTCCATGAATATAAAGACATTCTTCTGCACACAGTTGAGTTGGCTTTAAAATGCTAGAACTATCCATTTTGAGTGTAATTATGCAAAATAAATGAAAGAAATCTACCCTGCTGATATTTATGTAACAACTTCTGGAATAAATCTTCTGATTTACAAATATACTGGGGCCATTAACTAGAAGCCACACCACATCATTATTTCACAGAACTTTAGGCAATTGTGATGACTTTTCTCAAATCAGCATTACTTTGCAAAGTCAAATAAAACAGAGAGAACCAATTGACTTTTTCCCCAGCACTTTTGAAGAAGAAATAAAGCTGCTTAAAAATCAATGAAGGTTGCACTTTCAGAAATATTTTTAGAAGTGCTTTTTTTTTTTTTTTTTGGAAACTATGATTCTTTTCGTACAATTCATTTTATTTTTTGGAGCCACTTAATATTCTTGAACCATATTTAACTCCCCTAGGAAACTGTAAAGAGTGGGTTGAAATCCATAATTATGTTAAAGCTATGGTCCCAGTAACAATGGCTATTCCACAGGTGCTGACAAATGCCTTGTCATAGGAATATAAAAGCCGGGAGAAAGTGAGATTTTTCTCTGCTTGCTTTTAAGTAGTACTGATCCTGAAAGGAAAGTTTAAGTATTTGGAGAAAGAGATAGATGAAAAGGAAGAATTCTGTCCAGAGAAGAATTGTCAGTAGGCAAGTTCATCTATAGCCACAAATGCCTCTATGCAAGCACTTCAACAACCCATCTCAGTATCTCTGAGGAGCTTTCCGGATTTCCTGCCCTCTGCAGGCATGCCCGATGTCCTCCCCACCTCACACATTCAGCCTCTCTCTGTTCTATCCCATGTCTTCGAAGTTTTAATTCTATGCTAAGTTATGGGTATTTTATTTGATCAAATACTCTTTAATTATAATTTTTAAAATTACTGGATGACATATTAGCATTCTTATAGGAACTTCCTAGAAGCAATGTTTTGACTTAAAGGAATGTCTCCAAATCTTAGATGCAACTTTACAATGTAAGACTCCTGTGCTCATTTGTTAATACTGCAGATTCACCAAAAATAATGGCATTCCATGACTGTCTGTGCATGGTCCCTGGCGATGACAGAAAATTTATGTGAAGGTTGTCAGCGCTATACTTTTGAAATAAAGATTGGACATGTGGAGTGGTTACCTTTTGACCTTCAGGTTTTATATATATATATACTCAAAATTTTATTTGAAAAAATGTTTTAAATATATTCCTGAAAAAAACAATATATATCCACAGACACATATATGTATAATTCTATTAGTGTCTTCTGAATAAAATATCTACATATCTGTATATCTATACTGATATTCCAGAATTTCAAAATCAGCTGTAAAAATTATAAGAAAAAAACAACTGGCCAGGCACGGTGGCTCACGCCTATAATCCCAGTACTTTGGGAGGCCAAGGCAGTGGATCACGAGGTCAAGATATTGAAACCATCCTGAGCAACATGGTGAAACCCCGTCTCTACTAAAAATAAAAAAATCAGCTGGGCATGGCAGCGCACGCCTGTCATCCCTGCTACTCTGGAGGCTGAGGCAGGAGGATTGCTTGAACCTGGGAGGTGGAGGTTGCAGTGAGCTGAGATTGTACCACTGCACTCTAGCCTGGCGAGACAGCGAGACTCTGTTTCAAAAATAAAAAACAGAAAAAGAAAAATTAAGAGTATCTACTGTAAGAAAGAAATTCATTACAGATCCACATTCTCCTTAATCATAACAAAGAAAAGGTTGACGCAATGGCTGTCTACTTCAGGAAAATGAATTCTACAGCTGCTAAGGCAATGAGAATAGGTACTTTGAAAACTGGGAACTTACTTCTTTAAGGGGTTACATAGTTATATGTGTGTCCTACATGCCACATTCTGTTTTGAGCACATCATACATATCATTGTATTTACTTCCTAAAATGACCCTTAGAACAAACTTCATGACAACATTGAGATAGGTACTGTTACTGCTCTCTTTTTACAAATGAACAAACTGAGGCACAGTGAGGTTAAGCAACTTGGTCAAAGTCAAAGGTAGTAAGTAGTAGAGCCAGGATTCAAATGCAGTCACCTACCACCATGCTGTGCCGTCCGAGGCAGTACTTCTCATAGTTTAATGTCCCCAGGAATGGCCCCGGCAACTTGTTAAAAGGTGGATTTTCCAGAGATTCTGATTCAACAAGTTTGGCTGGGCTTGATGGTTTACATGTCTAACAAGCTCCCGATTGATGCTGACGCTGCCCATCTGCAGACCATATTCGGGATAGCACTGACCTAAGGAACTATGCAAATCAGCAAGATAGAGTAACCTTGCTAGTGGGCTATTAGAATCTGGGCTCAAATTCTTTAAGGAGTCTTTCAGGGCTTTGGTTTCTGTAACAAAATAAAACCGTGTTTCCCTTTGTAAACCCAAGCAATTGTGGCATAAGTCTCTATTGGTCTAACTCCTGGCAATAGTTCCCACATTCCCTACATCTTAGCCACAACTGAATGTTTTGTAGAATAAGTGTGCACAAATCAAATGCTCAGGAAAAGGTCCTTCAAAGAGTTCTCTACCTGGCCTACCATCTGGCTGCCATGTCATTGGCTCTGTTGCTAGGAACTTTGCTTCCCTGGACACAGCAGACCTCCTCAAAGAGCCCTCCTTGGTACCACCTCCCAGGCTCCAGGGGAGCACCCACTGCTCTTTCCTGTCTCACTTTACTCAGAATAGGTGATCAGCCCTTGTTAAGTACTGCATAAGGATCTCCGCCCAGCTGGCTTTCAGACCCAGCTGCTGGCTTGCACGCACATGGCCTGTCACAGATTTCCTACAGCCACAGGAATGGTTCTTGGTACCTTCCCAGTCAGGCTGACTTTTCTCCTACTATTGTTTAAGGTCTGACATTTTGTCATTGATTTCAGCTTAGGGATTAACACTTTCCCCAAGATGATTGATGGTGGGAAATCCTTTCCTTTCAGGAAAAAAATCTTTCTTTTACCCTCAATAGTGTCGTGTGACCCTGTGGCCTTAACAAGCCATTCTTAAAAGACTCTAACATTTATACATCTCCTCTAACCTGGACTACTTAACTGTGGCCATGATAACCTTGTTAAAAAGAAAACTATGTCCCCATGTACAGGCCAGGTTTCTCCATGTGTCACAACTAGAAGTATTTTCTGATGAGAATTTGCTGGGATTTCTAATCTCTCACCTTTGGCATTCATCAACCAGTTTGGGGATTTTTCTTTTTAATCAGAAAATGATCTCCCTGAAGTGAATAAAGAAACTTCTTGAGCACAAAGAGGAAAATACAGAAAAACTATAATTAGTTTATGTCAATTAATATTTTTGAAAGGAAAAGATACAGACACCATTGTTTAAAACAATTAAAAAATTACACTTTACTTCTTTGAAGCAATAGGCTTACTGAACAGATTAATTTACAGATTCCATCCCAGGGAGAATTTATTTATTGTGTTTGTTTTATTTCTGATATAAAACTGTAATAATAAGCCATGTATTATATTAGGTTATTAATATATCAAAGTGTCTCAGTACCCATTCTGAAGCATTAGCTGGACCTTTGTTGATATCTAGTTCACTCACTTACTGATTAATTGTGTAAAGATATGAATATCATTTTCTCTTTAAAAATTAAAAAACCTGGTCCAAAAAATATCATGTGCTGTTTTGTTGTTTAGTTTTTCATTTATATAATCAAAGTATTTGAGGAAGTTGCTTTAAAATTGTCATAATATTAAATAAAAAAAAAAAAAGAGAGACTAAGCTCCTAAAAATCCAAAATAAAATGTACTCTTAGAAGATATCTGTGGCTCGGCCGGGCGTGGTGACTCATGCCTGTAATCCCTGCACTTTGGGAGGCCCAGGCAGGCAGATCATCTAAGGTCAGGAGTTTGAGACTAGCCTGGCCCACATGATGAAACCCCGTCTCTACTAAAAATACAAAAAATTAGCCAGGCATGATGGCGTGTGCCTGTAATCCCAGCTACTCGGGAGGCTGAGGTGGAAGAATCGCTTGAACCGGGAGGCAGAGGTTGCAGTGAGCCAAGATCACACCACTGCACTCTATCCTGGGCAACAAGAACTAAATTCCATCTCAAAAAAAAAAAAAAAAAAAAAAAAAAAAAAAGAAACAAGAGGACGACTGTGGTCATATTAACACATATATTCTACCTGAACTATTAAATATTTTCTCAAGTCTTTTTTAATGTTGTTTTTCCTATGGAACCTATTCAGAATATACAATAGATCTCTTCTATATTTGGACGGCATTTTTTTATAGCTCCTCCATTAAAATACCTGGTTTTCACTCTCCAGAACTGGTAAGTAATACAGGCCTTGTTCAGTAATACGGGTTAAATCATTTGATTTGCATCTAGTGAAAATAGTTGCTAGGACATTACTATCAGAACTATTTTATTTGCCTTTTTTCTCAGAGTGGTAGCTGAGGATTACTCTAAAACTTGCAGTGGGCCATTCCTAAAATTTCTGCCTAGCATCATAACAAAGAAAAAAAAAATACCTTAATTCCTTCCTTTTACCAGGTACCCAGTGGAATTTATCATTTTGAATGTCTTGACATCTATGTATCCATCTACTCATATAATAAACATTGAGTGTCTGCTGTGTCTTACCTAGCCAATGTCAGTCAAATGCAATGCGCAGAGGAAATAAATTACCCACAGTTCCCATTTCCTCTACATTCAGATTGCAGGCACCATTGTCTTAAAACACACATCTTATGAATCTTAAAACCAGCTTTCCTACTCCATCCTAATCCAAATATAATATAATATTAACCTGTTCTAATCAATGACGCCACCATTCTGCTGGAGTACACAGATTCTAGACCCACAATTGTCTTTGATAATTCAAGTACAGTTCAGCATATGAAGATAAAAGTTGAATTCAAATAAGGAAAAATAACAATAATATAGTAATAACAATAATAATATAGGATTATCATCTAAGAGAAGTCTCCAGGAAAACCTTCGTGTTTATTTAGCTCTCTGGAAATTCTCCAAATATACAGATACGTAATTTGGGAACCTGTTCTTAAACATGTTCTATTAGAGTTTTACAAAATTATTAATTTGAAACGAGGCTTTTCCTTTTACATTGAAAGCTACATTCTGTGCTAACAGATTAAACTAGTTTTTCTTTCACTTTGCTTTTCTCTTCTACCACTGCTATAGGGGAGAAAAAAAAACCTCATATAAAGCAAACTCAATATACAAGTACTAATGGACTCGGTAACATTTAGTATTGGCAAATTGCTGAAAATTTGTCAGGTAATGTGATTTTGTTTTCAATTTATGCCACTGAAAAGTAATGTAATGTCTAATGCCAAGAAAAAAAAAAACCCCTACACTCCATAAAACTGTATTACTGTATATGGGCTTGGCATTTGAGAAGCAAATGAGAGCAAGTTGCCCTTTTCTATATTTCTTAAACAGTGTGTAAAGTTGTTAGATTATACTGTAACATTTTAAGAAATCCTTTGTGCTATAAGAAAATTGCCTGCAAGAGCATGGCGATGTGTACCAAATGTAAAGCATGTGATTGAGAACTCAAATGGCAAAGTGGGGAAGAAAGACCCAGAGCTAGGTGCAGAGACTGGGGGCATCCAGTATTCCATCATTACATCAACCTGGGATTTTAGTTTCTTGACCAAGCAAAAGAAAAAATAGTAAAATTCCAGATACATGAATGAAATTCTTAGTAATGCAGATTTCAATCAAATGCCCACTTCTGGCGATTCTATATTCTTTTAAAATACTGCAAATGCAAATTCCTCAGACTGAGATGTTAAATGTTTTCTTTAATAATCTACTATGCTGCTTTCTGAAAGAGAGTAGGATAACCACTGGGAGACTATTATTTTGGGAGGGCTTATTTTGAAGTTCTAGAGAAAAATCTAGATTTTAAACTTTGTGTCATGTATTTTATTAACTAGAATAGCTTTCTTACCTTTTTGAACCTATTTCCTCATTGGAAATATTGGGATAATAAGAATGAAGTGTTCTTTACATATCTCACAAGATTGTTGTGAGGATCAAATTAAATTGAGAGAATGCTTTAAATATAAGTTATGAGAATCACATGTCTTGGATATCTTGTTTCCTCATACACACAATTTTCTATACTTAAGGCTTAAGGAATGATCTTCATGCTTATTGCTTGGCTGTCTAGGTATTAAAGCAGAACAAGTCATGGAATGAAAGTCAAGCCACTGGGGTTCTAGCCCCATTCACAGTATCAGAATGGCCTGGGGGAAATCGAAAATAACTGGGAATGATTATAAAGACATGGTCTGACCCAACTCTTCAGGCAAATTTTGAAAGGCAACTCCTATGTTTACTCAATAGAGCTTTCTTCAAGTCTTATGAAATTAGAGGAAGACTTTTAGCAGTTTTTACCAACTACTTTTGGTAACACCATTGACCTCATCCCATTGATGAACTCCAGACAGCCTCTATTAACCTGAGAAAAATGATTCACGTATATATTTGGAGATAAACCCAGCATCATCTCAGCAACGCTTTCCTTTTCTATTATCAGATTTTTTTATTAATTAAACTAATATTTCACATTTATTTTGATCTTCTACTTTGCTTTTCCTTCCAACTTTGTGTGGTCTTTCCTTACGCAGTTTTTTTTGTTTTTTTCTTTCTTTTTTTTTTGAGACAGAGTCTCGCACTGTCGTCTGGGCTGGAGTAGAGTGGTGTGATGTTGGCTCACTGCAACCTCCGCCTCCCAGGTTCAAGCCTCAGCCTCCTAAGTAGCTGGGATTACAGGCGCCCGCCACCACGCCCGACTAATTTTTTGTAGTTTTAGTAGAGACGGGGTTTCACTGTGTTGTCCAGGCTGGTCTCAAATGCCTGACCTCGTGATCCACCTGCCTCAGGCTCCCAAAGTGCTGGGATTACCGATGTAAGCCATCGCAGCCACCCAGCAGTTTTCCAATGATTGAGTTCTGGGATCTCAAAATGTTAACTTTCCAAACTGACTTCAGTATATTCTAAGTTCTATCCAAAAATCTCTACCTTGAATTTTGAAAATTTAAATTTCAAAAGGTATGCTTTCCTATTTAGCTCTTCTCTGATACTTTTCCACAGTAATTATGTCTCAGGTTTATCTTCTGCTTCTATTTATCCATGTTGTTATTATTATTATTATTTTGGTGTGTGAATAGTTTATCAAATAAGAATAGGCTATCCCTTTGGTGTATTCATTTCTATAGATTCCCAATGTGCATTTTTATGTTACTCATTTTTGTTGACATAGATTTCCCTATATTTTACTGTTTCTGTATAACCTCATAATATAGTTACAACAAGATAGGAATTTAACATCAATCATATATACAAGGGTGGGGTAGGGTCTATGAAGTAGTTTAGAGTAGTCTTTGCCTAACAGTAGCAACAATGCACTTTATTTTATATTTTAAATATCCAGTGTATACTAGAAACATCAGGTACTGACAGTGACGTGTTGGTTCAAAATTCTGGTTGTCTCAAATTGTCATGCTTAATAATATTTCAGCAATCCTTTTGTAGAATTTTAGAATGTAAATTCTAAATTTAGAATGAAGTTGACTAAATTATGTGGATAATATAGAATCAGAACATCTGATTCTCTGAATTTGTTTATTGCTCATATTTTTAAAAATTCTTAAACTTTTAAATACATGTTTTGTATTGTTTCCAATTTAGTAGTACTTTTTGCACCATCATCTCAACAACTTACTTCAGAAAGCAGATAAATAATTGAGAAATATACCTCTCTCAGCAGTTCATTCATTCGGTAAGCTTTTTTTTTCCTGTTTTCTTTCAGCTTTCTGTTCCACTTTTATCTTTTCAAAAGCATTTATGCAATTTCTCTATTGCTCTTTGACCTACCATTAAAGCAAGCATTGTTGCCATGTGTTTCTTTTTGGTATTCGAAGATGTTTATCTCACCTTACTCAGCTTAAAAAAAAGTCTTCCTCAAGCTTTTCCTTATTTGTTTTCTTTGTAGAGTTCAATCATTTGTTCTCATTTCTGTGTTTCCACTGATAATGACCCAGTGTTAATTCTTCAGAATCACCCAAAACCTTTTCATCTCTGTCTTGTTTTTTAACCATTTTAGGGGGTTTTATACTTTTGTCATTTGCCTTTTCAGAATTTCATATTATCCTTTTGCCGTGTTTCAATTTCATGCTACACTGAAGTTGTGACTCTTCTCAAGTCCCTTTTCTTTTTGTCATTATTTACTTTCCTTTATCTATTCCTGTTCTATTTTCAGCTTTTCATCTTACACCATTCCAAAATTGCATGGACATTTTCACTATTGGACAAGTTTTTGTTATCTTTACACCTTCCTCGTCCTTGTTCTTGAGGCGAGGTATACTGCCACTTTACTTAGTACAATTATCATTTAGGATTTTAATGAAATTATACTGAATACTTACTAGTTATAATTTCACTTATTTGTACTTTAACTTACCATTTATGTCTTAAAATCAAATTTTATCTCCATTTTATTTCTATCCTAATTTACCATTTCATATGCTTTTTATATTTTTTCTAGGATTATTTAAATTGATGTTACTGTCTTGAAAATGTTCATGTTACTTATCTCTTCTTTCAAAACATGTAGCATTTAGCCCCAAATCTTAATCTTTTTCCATATCTTTATGCTTTGATTTCATGTATTTCTGTCTTTCAAATAACATATACTAATAATATGAAACATATTTAGATTCAAATCTGCCTATACCTTTTATAGTTACAATATAGAGCAATACAAACAAAAGAACCATTTTCATTACAAATATTATTAAAAATGTTTCCACAACCATTGAATATTCCATTACATTATGTATATATTTAATCCTTTTACCTATAACAAGAATAATAATTCTACCGGGCACTTACCATTCTATAATGTGCTAGAAAAATAAAACTGTTGAGGAATAACTAACATTTTGTAGCATCAACAGAAATTTTCCTCATGAAGTTTTTTTCTTTAAATTTATTATATCTATTTGCCCTTAATTTTTTTTTTCTTTTTTGTTTTTTTGAGGCAGAGTCTCTGTTGCTCATGCTGGAGTGCAGTGGCGCAATCTCCGCTCACTGCAAGCTCCGCCTCCCTGATTCATGCCATTCTCCTGCCTCAGCCTCCCGAGTAGCTGGGACTGCAGGCGCCCGCCAACTCGCCCGGCTAATTTTTTGTATTTTTAGTAGAGACGGAGTTTCACTGTGTTAGCCAGGATGGTCTCGATCTCCTGACCTCGTGATCCACCCCCCTTGTCCTCCCAAAGTGCTGGGATTTCAGGCGTGAGCCACCGCACCCGGCCCGCTCTTAACGTTTTAATAGGTAGTATCTCCTATGTCAGGGTTAGTTTTCAAAACCACTTTATTAAGTGCATATTTCATGTCAGTGCAGTGGTTTCATCTATGCAAGAAAAATCAAAGGTTTGAGATACTCAGTTGCTTCCAAAATTGTATGTCAAGTTTTAAGTCAATTGATGGTTCTTCCTTGAGTGTGCCTCCTTCTCCTAAGATTTAATAACTCTTTTCAATTTTTATTATTGATACTTTGCTTTCATTTATAATTTTGCTGAATAGTTATTCATAAATAAGATATTGTTTGGTCGTGCCTGCTTTTGGATTTTATGAAGATATATCTCATTTTTGTATTCTTCTATCACTTGCTTCTTTCATAGCTCAGTATGTCCATGTTCATACATGTTTTATCCATGTTCATACATGGATTTATCCATATTCATTTATCTATGTTCATACATGTTCATACATAGAGCAGTATGTCCATGTTCATACATGTTTCATCCATGTTCTTACATGTTTTGCCAATGTTCATACATGTTTTATCCATGTTCATACATGGATTTATCCATGTCCATTTATTCATGTTCATTCATTTTCATGCATAGAGCAGTATGTCCATGTTCATACATGTTTTATCCATGTTTGTACATGTTTTGTCCATGTTCGTACATGTTTTATCCATGTTTGTACATGTAGCAACAGTTGGTTCATCTTCACTTTTGTATATTATTCCATTGGATGGAAACAGATATGTGTCTGGACACTTTTCTGATTTCTTTCTTTAGGAAAAATTCATAGCAGTGAGATTATTTGGTCAAATATGGATTATTTTTAATGTTTGTGATATTTACTGAAGATTTGTGCTCCAAAAGTTGTACAGTAATTAAAGCCATTTCCAGCCACCTTTGAGAACACCATTTCTATTCCTCTTTACCAACACTGTGATTTTGCATTCTTTCTCATTTTTTACATGTTAAATTCCAAAGCCATTTCCCTAAGAATTAGTTCATGACAATGTGAATGAAATTTCCCAGAGAAACCTTGTGCACTTAACTATCAAGATATGATGTTAATGTTGTTCTACAATTTCTGCATCTGGGGAATACTGTTTAGATGTGATCAATGAATCTACAGTATCTTGGACATCAGAAAACAAAACAAAACAAAACACCAGACTTTGGGCTTTTACTAGAAGGAAATTGTTTTTACAAATCTAAGTTTGAGAGACACCAATTTGGTCCAATTTTAAATCTGTTCATGTGAAACTGAACTGCAATGTGTGACTGGCATTTATTTTCTGCCTAGACCTGCCTTCTGCTTTCCCCTATGACATTGAGACCCTTGTTAAATAAGTGACATCTTTCCAGAGGAAATGATTAAATGAAAAGGCTGCTTTGCAACCAGAATCATTCAAAATAAAAGCTTAGCATTCCTGTTAGAAGCTAGCATGGGGAAGAAAACAAATCAGAACCAAAAATTTCTGTTGATGATGAACTAATGTTATTGGTGCATCAATATAATTTTTTTCAGAAACTGTGGGGTTTTTTAAAACACATTTTCCAAACTTATATTTAAAGTCTTAAATATGTTCCATCTTCAATTCCCCTTTCTCCATGTAAGATTTAATTATATAGTAAATTTTTCATTTATCAATTTTTTCCTTGTAGTTTGAGTTTGATTTTCAAAAGAGAGGCCAGATAATACATTCTCTAAGGGAAGAGAGTCTGCGAAGTTGAGAAGATGTAGATGGGTTTTTTCCTTGCCCTTCCTAGCAATCTTAGAAGAAAAAAAAAGAAAGAAAGAAAGGGAGCATGACAGCAGCAATCAGCTTAGAACTTTCCCCAGGTAAGGATCAAAATGGAATTATAGATCTTGATCTTCTGCTTCAACTAATTGTTTGAAAATTTCCCTTAATCTATGGCTGCCATGCCTGGAGAACCCCCTCCACGAATAACTCCATGATTTGATATTTCCATTTTAGGAAAATAACAAGAGGCTTCTTCAAAAACCAAAGAATCACATTCACATTTTAAAATACTTTGTAATTATTTTAACTTTGGTGTACTACATTTCATGTGAGGAGAAATCTCTACCAACCCAAAGTTGATCATATTCATGTTGGAGCGTCCCTTTTTTGGATAACGTATCCAAGCACCTAGAACCCAGCATGACACATAAAATGCACTGAATAAACATTTGTTTAATGAATGAAAGAACGGTAGACGTTCAAACTACATCCTTCCTTTAAGGTAATTGACACAGGTGCTCCAACGAATTTCTTCTCTTAAACCTTTAGCTCTTCAAGCAAGCCTGAGTTAAACTAGAGAGGATTGTGTAATGCTTAACATTATCAGTTTGCACTGACCCTGGACTAAATGAACCAATACAGTCAAGTTTGAGATTTTTGTTTTGTTTTGGTATGTATCTACCCACTGAGTGAATATCTTATCTCATTGAAAACTTTGACCCTTAACTCTGATTCTGGCCTCTCCACTTGCAAACACTGGGAAACTGATTGGTGCACACAGGCATTCACAGACTTTTAACTACAACTGAAAGAATGTTCAAGTTGACTAAAAAGTAAAGAAATGTATTGATTCTCTACAGGTAAGGGTTGATGCAGTAATTCAACAGTATTAACTACAAAAAAAGTTTCTCACAGTTGTTTCGTATCTGTCTGCTCTGCCTTCGAGGTCATCAGCTTTCCTAAAATGAGCTCCTTTCTTTGTCACAGAAGGGCTATCAAGAGGAACAGCATTCTATACTTTTTCATTTTTGCCTAGCAAGAGAGAAGGCGATTCTCTTAGTCTAACGGTCAAAGTTACGTACTGTCCTTCACTCTCGTTTAGCCAATTTGTATCACATATTCATCCCTGAAACCAGCCCAGTAGCCAGGGAATTCTATTCTTACTGGCTTAGACCTGATTGATACTCCACGATTTAAACGAAAACTGTGCTAAGGATGGTAGAATTACACTGATTGTCTAAGACCAAGAAAGGTCTCCTCCTGAGAGTTGTGGGCACAATCAACCCTGACAAATGGCCAGGCTGTTACATTAATAAAATTGGGAAAGTAAACTGTGATGCTGATGAAGCAAACATCAATGTGCTCTACAGAGTTAAATTAATGAGGGCCTTGATGACATATTAAGCAGTTTAGAATTTATTTTATACGTGAAGTGTTTCAAGTGAACACTTTATCTAGGTTGGTATTTAGCCTGTGTATAGTAGGCTGTAGGGACAGAATTAGGCACCAATGAACTATTGTCCCTGCTTTCTTGGAAACCACATTCTTATGTTACTCATGTGACCTAAACTATTAATACATTTTTTGAGGTGATATTAAGTCCTAACTGTGGATCAAGTGTTGACATTAATAAGATTTTTTTCTGACATTCTTGAAAATGATGAGAATAATAGCTAACATTCATTTAAGCTATGTTCCAGATGCTAAACACTACACATAGATTGTCATTTAATTTTCCTAATGGCCTTATGAGATGGGGGTTTTTCTCCATTATGCAAACAAAGAAACTGAGATTTAAGTTAAATAATTTGCCCAAACAGGTAGCAGATCCAGGATTCAAGGAAAATCGATCTGTAAAATCTACACACTTAACCTCCAGATATGGTGACATTTGATAAAAAATAATGTATACTAGGTGCCGTGTGAATGATCAACATCACCCCCACACCGATTTTAGGGGGAAAAAGATCAACTGAACTATAAACTTGACTTAATATACTTTTGAAGACTGATGCAGAAAACTTAAGAGAATATGTAAATAATTTGTGTGAAATCTTCAAAAGTGTGAGTGGTGGTTAGTTTTTAGTACTGAAAATAAGTCCTGAAAATAAATTTATAATTTTTTTTTCTGAACTTCATCTCTACAGAAAATACAAAAATTAGCCAGACATGGTGGTGCATGCCTGTAATCCTAGCTATTTGGGAGGTTGAGGCAGAGAATCAGTTGAACCAGGGATGCAGACGTTGCAGTGAGTCGAGATCGTGCCACTGCACTCCAGTCTGGGCCACAGAGCGAGACTCAGTCTCAAAAATGAAAATAAAACAAGCAAACAGAAAAACCACCAGTATTTGGATTAAGTCCTAGGGAGGTGGGAGAGGAGAGAGCAGTGGGACAGAGTGAGGAGATAGGAAGAAGTTTTCTCTTTATTAGTCATTGCTGTCTTGAAGGAGGCAAAGGAGAGCTAGCAAGTGATTTTGGCATACTCTACTAAATTATTTTGGTTAATGGAAACTTTGGGATTCTGGAAAAACTCCAAGTGGATGTAAGCACTTTAGGGAATTGGATAGTACATGAAATATAACCTAGGAAAATGTGAAAAATAATGAATATTGGCCAAAATGGTCTTAAAACTCTTCTGTGCTCTGATGGGCTCTAATTTTGAATGCTCCTTTGAGGAAAAATGTTTAGGAGTCATCTTGTCTGTCGTGGGCTCTTTAGACTTTATTCCCAGCACATGTCAGCAGTTAAAAGCCAGAAATAAGATGCCAGGTGCATTAAGACACAACATAGAAAATACTTAAAATATTATAAATTAATGACATGATCGAACAATGGCATACTACAGTATCTGAGATAGGATATCCTTTTCCAGTTGCTTCAGCTTATAGTGGTCTAAGATGTATGTTTAGTTTTATAAGTGCCTGATCTTGTAGACAAGAGTAACTTTAGAATTTGCCTCTTGTATTTAAACTTGGTAAGGCATAATATACTGGTCACCTTCTGTTGGCTTTTAAAAAGAGTGCTATTTCAAACAAAAGATCTGTACACTTAAGTTGAAAAAATAGATTTGCATTTTCTGAAACTCTGGTTTTTCTGGACAGAAATTCCAAGATTACATGTAAGAGGGGCCCATTAATGTTCACCTGCGCTTCACCTTCCCAGCCAGAAATACTATTAGAGTCATTGCCCTTATTTCATAAAACATATCTGGAGCATTAATGGAACGTTAGTTTTTAAAAAACATCCATGTAAGATGGTTCCTGTTTTTTTTTTCTTTAAGAGTTAACATATTTTAGTCACCACTTGTTTGAGTGATTTCAACTTTTTATGTTCTCAAAATCTGAATGTTTCTGCAAACATAGCCTCCAATAAAATTGACCTTAGTCCAAATTAGAATGGAGTTGACCAGAATTTCAAGTAAGTTGAAGTTTTAAAGATTTTGGATTTCATTTTGACCAATTTCTAGTCCCAGATACATGCCTAAATGATGTGCAACCATCAAGATGAAATGATAAAAACTTAGTTGAGTGTATAAAACTTTTGTTGACATGATATCAAATCCTTGAATGAAGTTCTGCATATTTGGCATAGAGCATCCACAGCCTTTCTCTATTACAAAAAGAAAATCTCTACAAAAAATACAAAAATTAGCCAGGCATGGTGGTGCATGCCTGTAATCCCAGCTATTTGGGAGGCTGAGGCAGAGAATCAGTTGAACCAGGGATGCAGACATTGCAGTGAGTCGAGATCGTGCCACTGCACTCCAGTCTGGGCCACAGAGCGAGACTCAGTCTCAAAAATGAAAAGAAAACAAGCAAACAGAAAAACCACCAGAATTTGGATTAAGTCCTAGGGAGGTGGGAGAGGATTTTTCCTAATAGTTTAGGTCACATGAGTAACATAAGAATGTGATTTCCAAGAAAGCAGGGACAATAGTTCATTTGTGCCTAATTCTGTCCCTACAGCCTACTATACACAGGCTAAATACCGACCTAGATAAAGAGGGATTGACACTACCAAGTGTCAATCTAGAGCCTCTTCATTAATATTAAAGTCTGTCCAGTTAGAGGTCAATATGATAAATTATGTTGCTTTATTTTTAACAAGGTTAAAACTCTAACACCATTAAGACTAGTAATCGTGCATGTTGATATAAGACTGAATGTAACCAAATCTTACCTTTATGGCAGATAGTAGCACAATGTCTTAGTTTATGCCCTTCCTTCTATGTATAGCTACTATGGCAACAGGAAACTAAAGATACTCAACCATACAATGAACCTACATTGTAGAGTTGGATTTTTTTTTTCCAATTGAGTTTTTCAAATTCAATAATGGATTCTGTCATGGACTGAAAATGCTCATGTCTACTGGCAGTAGCCACAATTGTGTCTTTAAGACACAGAGACCACAGCACCAGAGATCAGAAGCCCTCTGATTTAGAAGTTACCTACTGTGGTCATTTACCCAGTTCCTGTTTTTTTCAGCCATGAAATTAGTCAAAAAGTACAAAGCAATATGGTGTGCATGATCTGATACAAAGCAAGGTTGACCTTTCCTTCAGTTTTATCACTCTTTGGTATGTATTTAATTTTTCTCAGGGCTGAGGTCATAACCCAATATTAAGAAAAATAACAATAACCAATTTTAAAAGCCCCAAAGATGTATCACTTGTTAATCTTTTTGCCACTTACTTTCTGTGGAAACATGAAAAGCTGTGTAGCATAGTGGTTGAGAGAACTGGCTAGTTTTATAACCTGAAGATTGTCACTTAACCTCCCTGTGCCTCAGTTTCCTCAATTGTAAAATGGGGACACTGGCAGTACCTTGAATTGTTGGAATAATAAAGCATAATGTTTAATGTGCCTCATAAATATAATTACATTATGTCATTATTTTGAATTCTCACAAAAACGTTGTAGGTAATTATTTCTAGGAAGGGGATCAGATGACGTGATTACAACCGATAGCAGGGCTGCAGCTCAAATCCAGACCTTGCTGATGCCTGAGCACACCTGTTGCTTCTGTATAACATGGAACCAAAGCCTAGAAAACAGGAGACCTGCCTGCACTGTTCTGCAAATTGACATTTAGGTGCTTAGTGGATAAAATAATTGGTGACTGGCTCAATTTTTCTATTTTCTGTGGACAAATATTACATACATTTGTTCTAAAGGAAAAGTGTTAAATAGTTCAATAAGGTGATTACAATGTGCTGTGCATTTTTCTAAAAGCTTTATATGGATTAAATTATTGAATCTCCACCCAAAAGATTAGTTAAGTGAATTGCTTAAAATAACCCAGGAGGAAAGGGATATAGCTGGCACTCTTCACTATTAACTTTTTAAATAAATGAAGAGACACTATGTTCATTGATATGAATTTTCAATATTAATAGGAATACAAAAATTTAATGTAATCTCAAATCAATTACCTAACTATACTCCGATCAAACTTGGCATGATGTTTTTAAAAATTTGTCTAAAAAATAAATCACCTGAGGTCAGGAGTTTGAGACCAGCCTGCCCAACATGGCAAAACCCTGTCTGTACTAAAAATACAAAAATTAGCCAGGCATGGTGGCGGGCACCCATAATCCCAGCTACTCAGGAGGCTGAGGCAGGAGAATTGCTTAAACCCAGGAGGTGGAGGTTACCATGAGCCGAAATTGAGTCCTTGCACTCCAGCCTGGCCGATGAGCAAACTCCATCTCAAAAAAAAAAAAAAAAAAAAAAAAAAAAAAAAGTACGACAATAGAAAACAACTAAAGAAGAACATAGCAAAACTTGTCATAAAAGATGGCAAAATATACTATAAACACTGTAATAATGAAAGCATTTCAGTCCAGACATAAGAACAAATAAATAACAATGAGAGAGTACAGAGTTCGGAAAAAGACCTGTAGTAATATTAAAAATTTAATATATGATCAAGCTAGCATTCTAAACTGTTTAAATGATTTAAATACTTTAAAACCATTTATACTTGCAGAAAGAGGGAATGGCGAACTTTTCAATAAATAGCCTTGGTTAAACAGCTATGCTATTGGAAAAAATATTTGCTCATTCACATGATACAAAATTAAATTCCTTATAAATTAGGACAACTAAACATAAGAATACAAAAACATGAATACATTAGAAGAAAATGTAGTATAATACATTTATAATTTTGGAATAAGAAAACTGCCTTACACAAAATATACAGGCTATTAAAGAAAATCTGATAACATTTGGCTATACATAATTTTCCAAAATATGTTTTACATTGGATTGAGTTTATTGAATTTTTCAACTACCCCAAATGGAGACTGCTCTTATATTTATCCTGTTCATTTAAATGCAGTTATAGTCACAATGATAAAGAGGAGAAAAGTAGTTAATCATTGAGTTTAAAACTTAGAATTTCCTACTTTTTATCATTAGCTGTGACAAAAAGCACAATGAGCTTGATTCTCTCCACCAGAGTATTCACAGGCTTAATCTTGGGAAGATAAATTTGTAGAACCATAACATGCAAGACATCCTCATGGTTGTCTAATCTAGTTATATTTCCAAAATGTTTGGATTCTATGTGGTTACCTTTACCAGAGTTCTTCATCCCTTTACATGGCTTACAGTCACTGCTTAGTGTCCTTTCATTTCAGCCTGAAAGAATTACTTTAGCATTTCTTGTAGGGCAGGCATAGTAGTAACAATACTCTCTCAGCTTTTGTTTTCCAATTGGGAATGTTTTCATTTCTCTTTCATTTCATGAAAGATAGTTTGGCTGGATCTACTATTCTTAGTTGACAGATTTTTTTTTTCTTTTATCACTTTAACAATATTATCTTATTCCCTTCTGGCCTCCATGATTTCTGATGAAATGTTTACTGTAATCTTATTGAGGATACCGTGTATATGATGAGTTGCTTCTCTCTTACTACTTTTAAGATTTTCTCTGTGTTCTTGGCTTTAGATAATTTGACTATTATGTGTCTTGTTGTGGATCTCTTTGCATTTATCCTTTTTGGAGTTCATTGACTCTTTGTAGATTAATGTATTTTATCAAATTTTGGAAGTTGGAGCTTTTTTAATATTCTTTCTATTAACTTTTTCCCCTTTCTTAAGATATCATGCATGTGTTAGTACAGTTAATGGTATCTCACAAATCTCTTAGGCTTTGTTCATTTTTATTCATTTATTTTTCTTTCTGCTCCTAAGACTGAATGATTTCATTCGGTACACCTTCAGGTACAAAGAACCTTTCTTCTGCCTTCTCAAAACTGCTATTGAAAGTTTCCAGTAAATTTTTTATTTTGGTCATTGTGCTTTTTAGTTCCAGAATTTTTGTTATGTTCCATTTTATAAATTTTTATCTTTTGTTGTTATTCTCTATTTGTTCATACATCAATCATTCTCTTGCTTCCTTGTTTTTGTTCTTTTTGACACTTTATCCATGGTTTTTTTTTTTTTTCACCTCATTGAACATATTTAAGACAGTAAATTTAAAATCTTTGTCTAGTAAGTACAATGCATGTGTTTCTTCAGGGATGGTCACTATTAGTTTCTTCTATGAATTAGTCAAAGTTTCTTGAAAACTGAATATTTTGAATATTATAATGTGTAAGGTAGCTCTGGAAATCAGGCGTTTTTCCCCTATACAGGGTTTGTTTTTGTTTCTACAGCTTTAGGCTGTAGCTGTTTGTTTAATGACTTTTCTAAACTATTTATTATAAAGTCTGTAATCTTTGTCTGAAATCTTTTTTCCTTCAGCTTGTTGTCAGGTACAATTTAAGAGATTTTTCTTGTAGTCCTTGGGGGCCAGAAGGTGAAAGAGACAGAGAGAGAGACAGAGAGAGAATATTAAAGAATAAAAATAAAATAAAATGAAATAAGGGGAGAGAGAAAGAAAAAACAAAAACATTTCCCAGTCTATGCATGTTGGCTCTGCTCTGAGACTTGTTTAGTTGCCCTGCCAGTCCATTTACAACTTTTCTTTAGCCTTCAGTTTTTGCTTGAATTAAGCTTAGAGATCATTCAGGGGTGAAAGCTTACTGTCCTGTGAGGTCTTTTCTGAGCATGCACATGGCTTTTTAAATTCTGAAGTATACACAGGAAATCTTAAATACTCCAATTTTTTTAAAGAAACTCACTCCCCCAGGTTTTCCTCCCAGACCTTTCATTGCTCTATTTTACACCTCAATCATTATTTTCGCCTCAGGTGGCTATGGGTTGATTATTTGCCTTACACCGTTTTTTGAGGAATAACTGCTGGTTTTTCATCCTAAATGAGTTCTAGGTTAGGTGAAACAAAGATAAGTACCTTGCATTGGTGCTTCAGGTAGAATCCAGACAGGTTAGAACAGACAAACATAATTCATTGGGAATAAGGTCTGTTCTGTTCCCTCTGCATCCAGTGACCAGGGTCCAACACTGGGAATGTGGGTTGCTATCTTCAATACCACTATCAAGCTTGGTAAAGGGGTGTGGCAAATAAAAATGCCATAAAACTCTCTTATCTTTTTTTTTGTTTGCCTTTTATTTTTGATTCACCATTTGCTTGTTTGCTGTAAACCTTTAACTGTTTTTCAGAGTTCTACCAAATTTCATTCTGATAGTTTTGCTTGATTTTTTGATGTTTCCATGGAGGGATGGGCCCTTGGAGCTGCCTACTCCACCATTTTCACTGACATCACTCTGGTTACATAGATTTTTAATTAATTTATTAATTTATAAATTAATTTATTTATGTTTGAGATAGGCTGTCACTGTCACCCAGGCTGGAGTGCAGTGGTATGATCATGGCTCACTGAAGCCCCACACCCAAGCAGTCCTCCCACCTCAGCCTCCTGAGTAGCTGGGACTCCGGGTGCATCACCATCCCCAGCTAATCATTTAATCTTTTTGTAGAAACAGGGTCTCCCTGTGTTGCCCACATTTGTCTCAAACTCCTGGGCTCAAGTGATCTCCCTGCTTCAGCCACCCAAAGTTCCCAGATTACAGGTATGAACCACTGTACCTGGCAGATTTTTTAATTTATATATGATGGAATAATATTATACATGCCATATAATGTATATATATCATATAGTATATAGAGTATAACATTAATAAAATTAATAAAGAACATTAAAAATGAGAAACACAGTGAAGATATTTGCAAAATATGTGATAGACAAATTATTAATGTCCAGAATTCACAAACTACTTCCAGTAAGAAGAAAACAAACTAATAGACAACTTGGACAGAGGATGTGAACATGCAATTAAACATAAATTAAAATTAACAAAATTTAACAAATGCAACAAGAATAATACCAACACACCTCTCTCTAGCCATATGTACCTACATATATATAGCAGTATAGAAAATAGCCAAGTGGGATAAACACTAGGATGAAGGTAGTGGTTACCTGTTACCCAAAAGAGTAAGACTTGGCAGTTGAGGGGAAACTTTTTGTTTTTTTAAATAAAAGATGAATATATTAATATATTATTTGTGATATACAAACATTCTAAGAACTATACTGGAGTGCACAGAACTACACTCCAGCCTGGGTGACAGAGAAAGACTCCATCTCAAAAATAATAATAATAATAATAATACTTGGAACTCAGAGAAGTTATGTTTGTTGTCTAACTTAATATACTTTGGGTACATCAGAGCTGGAGCCAGGGCCCAGATCTGTTGAGGCTCTGTATGATATTCTGTCATTCATCACATTTTAAGAGAATAGGGATTATAGAGAAAGGAGCAATGTCTAAAGGACAAGGTAGATGAAAAATGTAATTCTGGCTTTTGCAGGTAAAAAGCTACATATTGCTGGGCTTAAGTTCCAAAATTCTAGGAAGATGCTTTGAACACTTAGGGAAAGTAGTGAGAATATACTTAAGCTCAGCATTGTTTAATGAAAAGCTTCTAATGTTAGACTCAAATGAATTTGTTTGTTAGAGTAACTGGAAGGGTAGATAGAGTGAATTCCTTTGGAATTCTTGAAGACCAGATAGAAGAATAAGAACTGTGTGCCAGGTGGATTAAAATATGGTCTTACCGAAAGGAATGTTAATATGATAAATCTGTACAATAAGTTGATCAAAAGAACATGGGGGAGGGGAGAGGAAAGGCATGTGTCTCTATTACACATACATCAGCTTGGGACATATTTCCGGAAAACCTAGTTGGAAAGTAGAAAAATAAGGCTGCAAAGGGAAGGAAGTCAAGCAAAAGTAAGACATCAAGCAAAGTACCTTGGAGAACATTTGCTGAATCTCATGCAGGATCTCTGCAAACTGTGTAGATCCTACTCAGAGCTGCCCTTACTAGAGGCAAGGGCATAATTCTGCACCTTCGGACCAATCAGTCCTTTATTAACCACACAGTGCAATTGGGAGGTGGGGGTAGAGTATAAATTCTCAGACACTTTCTGTAAGAGATACAAGTACTGACTCTTGGGAGCAATAGCACAACCTGACTGCTTGTGCAGGAACGTGGTAAAGGGAAGAAATACGGGTTTAGCATGAATAGTGTCTATGACCTCGATTCAGCATCCTTGTGTCATGGAAATGAAAATGTTAACTGCCTTGAAGGCAAAATAGAATGCTTTAAAGAATGTGACACTAATCATGTAAATTAGAAAACAATCATTCAACTATTTGTTTTACAACAACTCAAAGAATGTTTAAAAATTCAGAAATAGAGGAAACAAAACTCAAGCAAGCCTATGAAGTCATCTTGGTGAGGAATCTGGTATACCATGCTAACCTTACTTGGCATTCCATAGGAAAGCACTGGCTTGTGTTAGATGCTCACTAGGTAATTGTTTAACTGAATTAGAACATGGTATATATTCAATATTTTATTATATGTTTAAATAATATAAATTCGGCAAAGGTAAACGTAAGCTCTTTTACTTGGATTTCTCTCCCCTGCTCCAATTGCCCAAGTATGAGACTGTAAGAAAGGAGTGTTTATTAACTGTAATGGTCAATAGTGTCTTTGTCTGCCAAAAGAAAAAGTAAAATCTCTGGAATTCACTGATTTGAAACATCATGGAATATGTATTTCTCGTCACCCTGTCAGATTAAACTTGGCTACCTTGGTCTATTTCTAAATATGGCTATTACAAAAGGACATAGATTAACTAAAATATACTCTAAGAATGGTAGCTAGATTGGCCAAATGGCCTTGATAATAGATTATTCAACTAGTATGTATGAGCACTTATGATGAATCAGTTACTCAGGAAAGTTATCAAAGGTAGTAAGACTCCATCCTCGTTCCTGCAATCTACTCTATGTCCAAAAACCTTCCTTTGACTTCTGCCTTATACAGCTTCAACATCACAGTCTTCATCATGGCTACAAGACACTACAATATCACTTCCATAATGCCTTTCTGACCCCGTGATCTTTCCTTTTGCTGGTCCCCTCTACTGCAGCCACACTGGACTCCTGGCAATTCCTAGAGTATGCCAGGTATTCTCCAGCCTCAGGGCCCTCACACGTCTTTCCTCTGCTGGGATTCTCTTGTCCCAGATATCCAGAACTTGCTCTTCTTTTTTCCTTCGTTTTCCTGTTCACAAGTCACCTTCTCAGAGAGGCCTTCCCTGATCACCACATACGAAATTACAATACCCCACCTACACCAATGTTTGTATTCCCTAAATTTATTATCTCACTCTATTTTCTTGGCAGATGCTTATTGCCATCTGATATACTATGTATTTACAAGCATACTTGACTGGCTGCCTGTGTCTTTCACCAGGATAGAAGCTTCTTAAGGACAGGAATCGTGTCTGTCTTGTTAACTGCTGTATCCTTAGCACCTACCAATAGTCACTGGCAGGCAGTGTAAAGAAGTGCTCAATAAATATTTCTGAGTAGCTGCATGATTTTAAAAACTTAAATATGCATAAGACATACCCACTCTAGAAAATCAGATTAGTAGATCATGCATGTATAAACAAAAGATCAAACATGATAAGAACTCTGAAGAGTTAGAGGAAATAATGCAGCAAAGAGGGAAATAAGGAAGGCTTTTGTTAGAAGGCACATCTTGCAAAGTCAATATGCCTTCTCTTTTAGGTGGAGAGTCAGTGCGAGAAAAAAGCCTTCAAAGCATAAAGAGTAGCATGTGCAAAGCTAGTTTGGTATGACTGGAGTGAATTATGAAAAATGATAGAAGAGGCTAGAAAAAGTAGGCACTGGCCAGATTATGAAGTCTTTGATTGCCATGCTTAGAAGTTTGGATTCATTCTATCCTGAAGGCAATGCAGAGTTCCAAAGGAATCTTAAGCAAGAGAGTGATGTGCTCAGAATTCTGTGTTACAAAGAGGAGCAACAAGATACGTTGTATTTATGATTTGGAAATTTGAGTGGCTGGTAGTGCACTTAGGCAATATAAACCAAACATTTGGAAAGCAGAATTGGATGAAAATGACAGGTGAGGTGCTTAATTCTGATACTGTGAGTCTGAGACACTTGTAGGTCATCAGGGAGAACTAAGCAAGAAATACAGGTGTACAGTGTGGAAGACATCAGTGTAATGATGTCTGAAGGCTTGACTTAGAAAGAAGATGTGGAGTGAGAAGCAGAGCAGGGGACAAAGGACTGAAGGGACTGAGAATGTTCTACTCGGAGAAGACAAGCCTCAGAAAGACTTACTAGCATCTGGAATTCACTATTATATGAAAAGGGAAATTCATTGATTTCCTGAGACTTCAATGGGTGTGCTAGGAATAAAGACTTTGATGCAATCTAATTAGTCACTCACATATTCTCTATAAAATATGCTACATAAAAATTATTCCAAGCTTAGTAACTTAAAACAATGATAAACATTTATTATCTCAAAGTTTCTGTGGGTCAGTGAGTGGTTGTGGCTTGAGGTCTCTCACAAAGTTGCAGTTAAGTTGTTGGCCAAAGCTGTTGTCACCTGAGGGCTGAGACTGGGTGATCTACTAAGAGGTTAGCTCACATGGCTGGCCAGTGGCTGCTGGTTGCTGGAAGGAAGCCTCGTTGTCTCTCTACATGTGGCTCTCCACATTAGGACCTCTCGCAGGGTTATCTGAGTTTCTTCACAAAATGGAAGCTGGCTTCCCCAAGAACTAATGATCCAAGAGATAAACAGGTCACAACCTGGATTATCTTTTGCGACTTAGTCTTGGAAGTCATACACCATTGCTTCTACAGTATCCTCTTGGTACACAGGCAAGCCCTATCAATGTCAGGGTATGGAGACTACTATAGGAGAGCACGAACACCAGGAACAGAGGAACACTGAGGCCATCTTGAAGGTCAACTGCCATAACAGAACTGGTTCAATGACAGAATAAGCTGTTTCATGAGATGGTAAGTTTCTGGTCACTGTAAGTAGACAGACAAAGCCTGGGCTGAAACTGGATGAATGAGGAAGGAGAGATTCTAGGACATGTGATGAATAGATGAGGTAAGCTTCCTCCTTTTAGCACTGCTCTCTTATGAGTATTATATCTGACTTTGAAAAAAAGAAGAGAGGGAGAGAGAAATTAAGTGAGTTGAAAACACCAGAATATTTTTTGTTTGTATAGTAAAAATGTTTGGTAAGTTATCTGAGGTTACATTTATTAATTGAGCCTGGAGGTGAGGGCAAACCAGAGCAATCCCCCAAGATGAGATGATTGGCAGTATACCCTGGAGAAGATAGCAAGAATTCAAACGCTGAGAATTGTTTAATTAGCCTAACTCCATTCAAGACCTCTCAGCCTAATTTTCATTGTTTGTATTACACACCATAACATCATTCAGTATCAGCCCATCTTTTTGCAGCATCAAGCCCCAAGACTCTGATGCGGTGTTTTAGATAACCTACTAGGCTTTCCATTCTCTAAAGAAACCAATTATATATTAAATTAATAATTAAAAATTATAAATAGAACAAGAAAACATGCATACTCCATGTCCTGTGGGTAGATTTTTGCATGGTGTGTAGAGAATTAGGTGCAAAAAATCTATTTATGTTAATGGGCATTGCATGTCTAATTTCTCATGCACCACACCGCTGATTTCCCCCTCGTGTCTTTGTCAGTACATGGGACCATTGGAGGGGGAAGAAAAGTGAATGATTTATTTGATGGTCTGTCAATCAAAACAGCAACCAGAGAAATTCCAAAGCTGTTTTTAACCTCTGTAGAAACAGTTAGTTAGACCATATGCTTTTTTCTTCGTGCCAGATGCTGTCATTCATCAATTTCCTATTAAGAAAATGGGATTCTGCAAAAACCACTGAGGTTTTTCCTCATTTTTAATAGATATTCCACAAAATCAGATTGC
The DNA here is from genome assembly GCF_047675955.1 of Chlorocebus sabaeus. Lineage (NCBI taxonomy): Eukaryota > Metazoa > Chordata > Mammalia > Primates > Cercopithecidae > Chlorocebus > Chlorocebus sabaeus. Next base: position 15,756,273 of record NC_132926.1, on the reverse strand, counting down.
AAACATATTCTGCAACTTCTGCAAAATAACTTCTGACACTTGGTAATCTCCATATTAATTTTGACTGACCTTTAATGATGTTTCTTCTGTGCGGTCAGTACATCATCTAAAAATATTACTCTAAAATTACCTTTACCTCAAGTTTAAACCTAGAGGTTAAATAGATTTGTTTGTGATGATCCAATCTGCAAAAACGGTGGAAATTAAATGACTCTAAAAATATCAGTAACCTAATAAAACACCCTTTAGTGAGTAAAGAGAGATTATAAAATGTTTGAGAATTCAAGTAAGCCGCATGAGCTAACGTTGATTACCCAAAGATGTTAAAGAAAGTGAAAAAAAAAAAACAAAAACAAAAAAACCCTGTATCTTTTCCCCTTCACCAAGTAGAAAGATCATTTTGTTTAGAGCAGAAGAATTGCTTAATTGTCATAAAATCCTGGGTGGATTTGTTTGTTTGCAGGTTTGTTTATTGTCAAGGATGAAGATACCTAGAGAACCTACGGGCTTCTTTCTTAGGGACGATGAAATCCTTTCATCCTGTACGTAGCAGCAGTATGTCTTCAGGGTTCGGCACACTGCCCTAACAACAATCATGTTTTGGTTTTTAAATTTGAATGCTCTAGGTAGTTGGAATATATTGACACTTATCATCATTTCTAACGCAGATTTCTTTTAAATAGTCTCATGATAACAGTAGTGGCTTCAAATGTTTGCTTGTCTTGGTGTATTCACTTAACAAACCAACCAACGTGGAAGTTTAAGAAAAAAGAATATTGTTGAGTAGCTTTCAATCTGTGGCATTTTGCATCGTCTTATTAATAGGAACTGACTCTTTGACAAATCCTGCAAATAGCTCACAGAAGAGAGGAATGCTCAGAACTTCTAGGCAAATTTCTTCCAATAGTTAAGCAGTGATCAAAATTCTCAATTGTCTTTGCTGTCAGCCAGCAAGAAATGCACAGGGTCTGCTTATTGCTTAAGATTTTGGTAGAAAGCTACTCAGGAAAAGAAATCCATACCTTTACAGCTGTCAGACTTTGGTGTATCCACTCCAACCTAACATTCTCAAGTCTAATTTTTTCTTAAAGGTCACAAACGAGCCATAATATCGTTTTTAACATTTTAATTTTCCCTTTTCTTCCCCCGCTGTTTCTTTCCCCTGCTGGGACAGCTGCACTCATGAAGGTCAAGGGAATGATAATGCTGAGGTAGCTCTGCCTTTTTATTCATAGACCAGGTAGAAAGTGCGTATAGCCATAAACGTAGGCCTCCATCACGCAGCATTGCTATTGACCCTTGCCCTGGGCTGAAGATTGTACCTTCTCGGGGGGATAACGAATGATTCACTTTGCAGGTAGGCAGAGGCCTGGAGCTTGCTTAGCCAGACTCTGCCAATTTTCCTGAAAGATCTCTTGTGATTGGTTTTCTCATGTGAATAGACTATTTGTGAGTACACCACTGAACTCTGTTTATTCAGGAATTTGTCTTTGACAAAAACAGCTGTCCTAGAGTTGAGATGATTAGTACTTTATCTGCTAATGCAGGTTTCCATTTGGCTGTTGGCTGAAAACACATTTCATCCTGGGAAAATATTGCTGTCACTTTTTGGCACCAAAACAATTTTTGTGTGTGTGTGTGGTCGAGTTGAGCTATTAAAAAAAAAAAAATGCGTATTTAAGGTCACCATGGCTTGATCTGTAACTGCAACTAAAGTTCCAGTTCTGTGAAGTGACCCAGAAAAACAAGGAGGCAGTTCTATACATATAAATAGTAGCCGAATGTCCTCTTCCTTCTAATCCAATCTCATTTGGGATCATGGTTGAAATAAGGATAGAAGGGAGCACAAAGAGAGATTCTGACTTAACTTTGCTTAGGAAGAAAGGTCTTTAACAGGGTCCAGGTGGGGTGAGGGTAGGTGGAGTGAGACACCCATAGCAGGATTATGTAACCTGGAGCTAACATTCTTTAAAACCTCATATTTAGAAGTTATCTTCAGATACACATGGACAAATACATATAATCTGTTAAATAAAATACTGAAAAGCAACCACGACTTTAAAAATATAATTTTGCCATTTCTTTTTTTTTTTTTTAATATAATTGATGCCTTAAAAAATGGTGTCTGCCTGAGCCCTCTGAAAGATCACAGACTCTAAGATCTGTTTAAAACAAAGTTGAAGTAACCCACCAAGAGTATAGTTCTGAGAGTCCCACATGAACCTCAAAGTTCAGGATGAAGCCATCGCCCTCGTTCTGCAGTGTGCTCCCTCTGAATTCTCTCCTAGGGAAGGAGCCTGCAAATCTTTATTTCTTTATTTATTTATTTATTTATTTATTTCTTTATTTATTTAGAGACAGCTCTTGTTGCCCAGGCTGGAGTGCAATGGCACGATCTCAGCTCACTGCAACTTCCACCTGCCTCCGCCTCCTGAGTACCTGGGATTACAGGCGCCTGCCACCACACCCGGCTAATTTTTTGTATTTTTAGTACACACAGGGTTTCACCATGTTGGCCAGGCTGGTCTTGAACTCCTGACCTGAGGTGATTCACCTGCCTTAGCCTCCCAAAGTGCTGGGATTACAGGCATGAGCCACTGTGCCTGGCCTGGAGTGATTTTTTAAATCCTCAATGCAGAATTCTTCCTTACAGTCCCTATCTGTAATATTTTTGCTTCTTCCTACTCCCCAGTTCTATTATTAGCATTTATTTATTCTGATTAATTGACAGTGTATGTGATATTGTCTATAACTAACCTCTTTATTTCTGTGTTTGTTACAAAGTCCACGCCTTCACAGCCTCACACCTGACGCCCCTTTGGCTAAGGCCTGGGATCTTTCCTGGGAGTCTCCAGGCCAATCCTTTATTCTGCACATCTGTGTGAGATTCCCTGGACTGCTATAAGAAATTGTCACAAATTGAGTGGCAGGAAACTACAGAAATGTATTGCCTCACAGTTCTGGAGGCTAGAAATCTGAAATGAAGATGTGGGCAGAGCCCTGTTCTCTCTAAGGCTCCAAGGACTAGCCCTTGCTTGCCTTCTCCTCACTTTTGGTGGCTCCCAACAAGCCTTGGCACTCTTGGGCTTATCCATATCTCACTCTTGTCACCGCCTCCATTTTCACTTCTCCTTCCTCCCCGGGTCACTCTCTCCACTGTGTCTGTTCCTTTCCTCTCCTTTTCTTATAAGGACACCAATCACTGGATTTAGGACCCATCTTAACTCAGTAGATGAAATGACCTTATCTTAATTCATTCCATCTGCAAAGATAATATTTCCAAAGAAGGTTGCATTCTGAAGTTCTGAGTTAGGGCTACCTCAACCCACTACACCATCTAAATATCTCTTTCCCAAAAGATCTATTAGGATAACTAGCCTAACTAGGAAAACAGCAGGGACAGTCATCTCACTTTTTCTATTTAAGATATTTTAATAACCTGACAGTTGCAAAGACCACAACAAAGGCTCCTAGAAAAAAATAATGTGAAAATAAGACAGAGAGCCACAAAGTCATCATATTTCCATTTTTCACTTTGCCCTTTGATACTTCACACTTGCCCCTAACATCAAAGGTGCCTCATGGGACTCAGGCAGGGCACAGGAAAACGTGCCAGGTGGGGAACAGACACTGTAAAAATATAACACATCTTCTTGGAGCATCAGTTGTGTTCAATTGTTAGTTACTGAAAACAACATTTTAGATTAAAATAAACATGACTATTTCTTATACCTTTTCTTTTAATTTTAGCTTTTCAATTAACAGCACCCCACCGTTCATGGATGTCCATTTCACTCACTTCTGAAGTGATGATTTTATAGCAAAAGTTGCTATATATCCTGTATTACCACAATCAGATTAATCTCAACATGCTTGCCATGCAGTAAAACTTGAATACAGATTTGTTAGATTAATAAACCACTCCGAGAAATTGCTCTGATGCTACTAGTTCCTAAACCAAGATGCTGTTTCAGAGCTTCTCATGTTTTATAGAGGCCTATGTCTTTTTTCTGTTATCTAAATCTCTTGGCAAGCTCATCTCCCCATCATTGCTCCTGAGCTCTTAACCATTATTTCACTGCCCAAGTCAAGCAAGAATGAGGTGTTCTGCTTGCAAGAAATCTTTTCTACCAAAACTTGAACATGCCACATAGAAAACAGGTGGTAGCAATTACTTTGGACAACTGCCAGGGAAGAATGATTTTATTTTAGTTTGGTCCATAATCTGCAAACAAAGTCAGTTGCACACAGTGGTTTACTAAATAATTTTCCATCACTACATCCTCCTCTTTCTGCTCCTCTCTACTCTCTATTTCTCTTCTTTCAGGATAGAAGTCTGTAGGTCCTCTAGCTAATTAATTTGCTTTATTTAATAGGTTTTTAGGTCATGAGGTTTGTTATCTCAGCTTTAGTGTTCCTAACTCTTGACATCAATTCACTCTGCTTACTGCTTCCATTTCACTTATCTAAATATAAACCAATGAGCATTAGCTGAACCCCTCATCCCAGCGTCCTTTTATTAGTTATGGTTCTGCCTAAGTCAACGTAAACCAGAGGCACACAAAGGTAGTGGCTCTATTATAGAAGTTTTGTTTATCTCTCCTGAAGCAGTCTGGAGATAGTTGCGTGGTTAGGAAGTTGCAGTTCTGCGAGAGCCTTCTCCCAGGGATCTGAGTGACTCCCATCTGCCTGTACCATTTTCTCCTAGAATGCTGTCATTTCTCATGGTCAAACCAGCTTATTAGCAACATGTCCACATTCCAGCCTTTTGGATGGAGAAAAAGAGGAGGTGGAGGGCAAACAACTTCTTTTTACTTTTATTTGTTTGAGATAAGAGTCTCACTCTGTTGCTCAGATTGGAGTGCAGTGGCGCAATCTCGGCTCACTTGAACCTTCGCCTCCCAGGTTCAAGTGATTCTCCTGCCTCAGCCTCCCGAGTAGCTGGGATTACAGAGGCCTGCCACCACACCCGGCTAATTTTTGTATATTTAGTAGAGACGGGGTTTCACCATGTTGGACAGGCTGGTCACGAACTCTGGACCTCAAATGATCTACCCACCTCGGCCTCCCAAAGTGCTGGGAGCCACCATGCCTGGCCACAGCTTCCTTTTAAAACTCCATCAGAAAGTTGCATACATTACTTCTCAGTGAACAAAACATAGTTACATGGCCTCACTTTAAGGGAAATACTGTCTCTATCTGGATTTCCCTTTCTAAACAGAAAAGGGAGCTATCAAATCAAGGGAGCAGTTAGTAGTGCCTGCCTATTCCCGGTCCTCCTTGACAGTTTCAATTTGGTTTCAACTCCATTCAGAGTTCTCCCTGATGAAGCAATTGTTTACACCCTTCCATTGGTACTTACTGTAAAATGCATTTAATTATCAATTAAAATGCATATTCTAATTCTTAAGTCTAAAGGAGATTTTTTTCTAATTAGAGTATTAAGTACTATGTGTTTCATATAAGTTACAGAGATTAGCACACAGTAGGCATTCAATAAATACCTTCCTGTATAAACAACGTGTTGGAAGAGAATCAGGGATATTATACATTCCTGATCGCTTTTTATGTCACTTACCCTAATGTGTTTCAAACTTGATTTTCTTCATTAATATTCAAGAGAGAGAACTATTATCTTAAAGCAAACTAAACTTTGCTAGCTTCAAAAGAAGAGATAATAAACTACAGAGCCCACTAAGGGCGCGTCTCTTTGAAGTGAGTATGTAGGAAAGGGGAATTAATCACCAGCATTAACTGTTTCTTGGAGGCTTAGAGAAAGCACTGTATTTGCAGAAAGGAATCATTCACTTAGAAGAATGGTAGGTAGAGTGATTGGGTAAGAGAGTTATAGAGGTCAATGGCTTTCTCAGCCAGCGTTGGATGCCAGGGTTTAAGAGGATCTGACCCAAAAGACCTGGAGGCTGGGAAATTGAAGGACCACTGCACAGGAAATGAAGAATATGAATTTGGAGGTTAGAAGCCTCCTTCAATGTGAATAATGAGAGTTACATCATGTAGTGCGAGGCACTTTTTTGTCAGAGTCAATTCCTTTTTTTCTCTAGGCACTTAAGACTTTTCAGAGTCAGCTTTACTCAACTTTCTCTGTAGTTGCGCTCATGGTACATATGCAGTACCCCACTTCCTAGTCATCAAAATAGTTGATGTTTCTGAAGAACAAATATGCGTGCTGACCTAAAAGATCATGCTACCCTTTGTCTCTAATAAAAAGAAGCTTGTTTGAAAAGGGACTGCATCAGAAAAACAATTTCTGTGCAATTGAATATATTTGAGGTTGGTTCATTTGCCAATAAATGGGAATAAGGTTCTAATTATTGTTAACATCTATCAGCTGGTAGATGCTAAAACTAATGATACGGTCACATCCTCCTCTGTGTGGTTTGATAGGGTTCTTAGCAAAAAGGAACTCCAAGAAACAGGAATGGCTCTCTCCATGCTCCACAGGGAGACAGTACAGTAGGTGAGAGCTGGGGTTCTGGAGTCAGAGTGATGAGGTTCTCATCTCAGCGCCCCCATCCCCATGGCTGTGGGGTTTCGAGCAAACACTAAATCACTCCAAGTCTCAATGCCCTCCTCTATAAAGTGGGAATAATAATAGCACTTACTTTCAAGGTCCTGCCCGAAAACAAGTCAGCTCCTCATAGGAATCCATGCTTTTGTGTCCCACTTCCCAGCTGTCATTTTTGCCGACCCCCTGGCTCCCTCACTTTCCCCACTGGGTATTGCTGCGAAGTCAGAATGATCTTTGGGAATGCTAAATGAGATCATGTCACTCACCTGCATAGGACTCTCTGATGAGTTTGCATTTACTCAGAATAAACTCTAAATCCCTGTCCGGGTCTATAACGTTATAGAACTATCTGGCCCTGGTGCGTCTCTTACCCTCCCAGACCTGGCTCCAACTGCACTGACTTTCTTCCCGTTTTCTAGCATGCTCAACTCATTCTCCTCATAAGGTATTGTCAGAGGCATTTGAACCAGAGCCACTCCATCTTCAATAGGGGCTGGGTAAAACAAGCCCGAGACCTACGGGGCTTGATTCTCAGAAGGTTAGGCATTCTAAGTCACAGGATGACATAAGAGATCAGCACAAGATAAAGGTTATAAAGACCTTGCTGATAAAACACATTGTAGTAAAGAAACCAGCCAAAACCCACCAAAACCAAGGTGGTGACAAGAGTGACCTCTGGTTGTCCTCATGGCTCATTATATGCTAATTATAATGAATTAGCATTCTAAAAGACACTCCCACCAGTGCCATGACAGTTTACATATGCCATGGTAATGTCAGGAAGTTACCCAGTGCATTCTAAAAACGGGAGAAAGGAACCCTCAGCTCCCCATATTGTCTACGCCTTTCCTTGAAAACTCGTCAATAACCACCCTCTGTTTAGCATATAATCAAGAAATAACAATAAGTATAAGCAGCTGAGTGGCCCATGCCACTGCTCTACCTATGAAGTAGCCATTCTTTTATTCCTTTACTTTCTTAATAAACTTGCTTTCAGTTTACAGACTTGCCCAAAACTCTTTCTTGTGTGAGATCCAAGAACCTTCTCTTGGAGTCTGAATTGGGCCCCTTTCTGGTAACAGTTTGATGCCTGAAACCCTCTACTCTCTTTTTGCAGCTGGCTTCTTATAACTTTCTGACTTCAGCTCAGATATCACCAAAAGAAGCCTTTTTCAGACAGACCATTCATTCATCTAATGAGCTTCCTCTTAGTTACTGCCTGGCACATCACCGGGTTTAATTTCTCTCGGAGACCATCCAGCTATCCTAAATCATCCGATTGACTATGTTTATGTTCCATCTCCCTCACTTGAAAGGTAAGCCAGGCCTCTTTCTGCTTTTTCCTCTTGCTTTCCTGACACTTAGAAGAGTTCTTGGGACATAGTAGGTACTCATTATTTGTTCAACGAAGGAATGTTTATCCAGCAAATGAATGAACTGGCATCTTATAAGTTTGTACAAAAAAATTAATTGCAAGAGGCACAAAGCACCTATGGTGGTGTTGGATGCATAGTAAGTACCCATGAAATGCTGGAGATTGTAGTTATTATGAACCTTCAGTACTGTGCCATCTACCCAAATCCCATTGCAGATACTCCACATCCATAGTTCCTTGCAATCCTCCTGAAAAGAGTTTTTTCCCTAATCCTAGGGATTCACAAAGTCAAATATAGTTTAATGTATTTTAATACATAGAAATTAGGTAGCAGTGGTATTCATCCATGCTATCAAATCAGTTGTGTAGGAATTTATTTTATTTTATTTCATTTTGTATCTGTAGAAATAGCTGCTGTTGCGGATGAAGCATGGGTATAAAGTAGCAAGAGGTGCAAACTTTGGAAAAATTTAGATATAGATTCTCATCCCGTGTCTTTTGGCATTTTCTGTCTGTGTGGACTCCAGAAACTTCTCCGGTCTTTATAATGTCCCCTCTTAGTCTTGTTTTAAAGGATTACATTAAAAGAGCTATTGCATATAGAGTGTTGATGGCACACAGTAGGAGCCCAATTCCTGGGGCTATTATTAATATGAATAATGATTTTCATGCACTTAACCAAACTTCCAAACTTCCAGGCATGGATATTTTTCCAAATACCTTTCCAGCTAGCAGCACCTACAAGATCGCTCTCTCTAGAGTATGTGCTGGGTGGAATTTAAGCGAAGGTGGAAACCAGGCTGTTTGCTTTTTTTCTTCCAATCAAAAGATAAATGCTCATCTTTGACAATCTCACTGACTGTGAGGCCACACCACCAGGCTGGTAAAGAAAGACTTTCCTCCTGAATTAGAGAGTCAATGCAATTCAACATTATGGTTGACCAGCTTTCTAAATCATGAGAAATAAAGACATTGCCATTTTTAGTTCAGAGAACTGTACCCCTGACTGTGCATGGAGGATAATAATTGAAAAAGTGCATAAAATGAAATAATCGCTTCCTTAGGTCTTCTTGGTGCACAGTTTACTACAGGCTTAGGTTGCACTCAATGGTGTGGAATGTACTAAATGGGAATTAGAAGCTAAGATCCCTTTAGACTATGTTGTAGGGGGCGTGGATGATTTTAAACAATATTCTAGGCTGTGCTGCTGATGCCTGGAAATATTTAAGACCAGGTCTGTACTGAGGGAGCACATGCTGCTTTCAAGGCTAGTATTTACACAGTTCAGGATAAAATGAAATTAATCCCACTCTTGAGGAGGATAACTTGGGAATTTTAAAACACTCTGTTTAAGGACCCATAAGGAACATTTAGAGTCTATCTGTGGAATGTGAGAAACGGCCATTCTTCGCATATTTAGAAGTAATAATCACAGCCAAATATAAAGAGATGAATAAGACAGAAAAAAGACTGTCAATGGTGATGATAATGATTGAGAGAAGAGAATTAAAAATTAAACAGAACTTTCAATAAAAAGATAAACAGGCCAAATGTGGTGGCTCATGCCTATAATCCCAACACTTTGGGAGGCCAAGGAGGGCAGATGGCTGTCTTGAGCTCAGGGGTTCCAGACCAAACTGGGCAACATGGCAAGACCCCATCTCTACAAAAAATTTTAAAAAAATTAGGCATGGTGGTCCAGCTACTCGGGAGGCTGAGATGGGAGGATCACTTGAACCCAGAAGGCGGAGGTTGCAATGAACCAAGATCACGTCACTGCACTGTAGCCTGGATGACAGCGAGACCCTGCCTGAATAATAATGATAATAATAATAAAACAATAGAAAGCAGGTACTTTGTAAGCAGTCATTATGATCATTCTATTCTGTTAATGGAAAATCCATACTCTGTAAAAATTTTAAAGACATTTACAATATTTATTCTGAGCCAATTTGAGTGACGGTGACCTGGGGAAAACACAAACCCAAGAAGCCCTGAATAACTGGTCCTGAGCCAGTCAGATTACAGTCTGATTTTACATATAGGTTAGGGAGGCAGGTGTTACAGGCAAAGACATAAATCAATACATGGAAGCCATACATTGTTTCAGCCCCCAAAAGCAGGATATCTTGAAGCAGAGGGCTTACAGATTATGGGTGGATTCAGAGACTCTTTAATTTGCAATTGGTTGAAGGAGTAAGGCTCGGTCTAAAACCTGGAGTCAGCAGAAAGGAATGTTTAAATTAAGATAAGCATGTGATGTCAGAGTCAGCTACAACATACTGGGTTAGAAAGACCTTTTTAGCCAGACTGATGTCCTGCAGGCATGGCTTAACCCTTGCCTGGCATGGCCTTAGGTCTTGTTTATAATTTGGTATCTTACTGTCACAGAGTCTGCTTCATCAGTCTTGGGATCTCTGTTTAACATGAATGCTGGCCAGCGTTGTGTCTAAACTCTAAAAGGGAGAGAGTATAAGGAGGCAGATCTGGCCTCCCTTCCTGTCATGGCCTGGAACTCAGTTTTTAGGGTTTCTCTGGAATCCATTTGGTCAACTGGGTGAGGCAGGTGACGGAGGGGTGAGGATCGGGGGCTGGTCCATTCACTCAGTGGAAGGCTTAGGATTTTATTCTTAGTTTACAATTCACATCATTCATTTAACAGATATTTGAATGCCTTCTTTACTGGAGCTATAGTGATCAGAAATAAATTTCATCTGGAAACAAATGAATTAACAATTATGTCATAGAAAGTGCATTAAATAAATTTTGTGAAGGAAGACTGTGAGTAGTAATAGAACATAGCCTAGCCACACAGTTACTCAATTATTCTGTCCTTCCTTAGGTTAGTAAAGACAATAGAGTCATCCAAGTAATGAGCATAAATTCTTTAGGCAGAGGAAAGAAACAATTAGTAATGGCCTGGCTCTTGGAAAACCTTGTGCTTACACACTCCCTTTAGCCCCACTATTTTGCATAAGAAAGGAGAATCTGCCCCAAGGTAAATTTTTTTCTCTAGATGCCAAAAACCGATGTCTTTTCTTTCCTTTTTTAAAATAAAAACTCATGGTTAATACAATTAGGCACATTTATATTTTCAAAAAGATATTTCTATTCAGTATCACCTACATATCTAAGTATTCTGCAGCTATTCAATTTTAAATTTATCTTTTTTTTTTTTTCAATTGAATCTTTTCTTGGATAGGCAATTAAGGAATGGTTCAGAAGTGGCATTTGAAACCCACTGTACTTTTTTGAAAATAGAATTCATCATTCCCTCAGCTAATGTGTATGAGGTATTTAAATTTTAAAAGATGGCCTTGCTGGTTGTACATGACACCAAGAACAGGCAAAGCTAAAATCTTGAAAGGTAGCACACCATGTTATCAAATGCTCTTTTCCCTTCTGGGTAGTATTACTTACATTGTGCAAATATGTTATGCAAAATAATCTTAAAACTGATTCTGCATCTTTGCCTCAGGTTCATACAATATTCATTGAAAGTTTTACAAAAAAAGAAATTAATTTAGTATAAAAATCAAGCATTTTAAAATGCCCATGTATATCAATGCAACAACATTCCAAATGCAGCCTCAGAAAAAGCAAGGAGGAGTTCAGATCAGAATTTCATACATTTTATTTAATTACTTCTGTGTATGTGTATGTTTCTAGCATTCAGTGGTAACATGAAACCTGAATGTAAAAAGTTCTGACTCTTGCTAATTTCATGGCCCTGGACAAGTCACTATAATCTATGAAGTTCATTTATCTGGTTTTTTTTTCTATTTTTTATTTTTATTTTTTTGAGATGGAGTCTCACTCTGTTGCCCAGGCTGGAGTGCAGTGGTGGGATCTCGGCTCACTGCAAGCCCCGCCTTCCAGATTCATGCCATTCTCCTGCCTCAGCTCCCAAGTAGCTAGGACTACAGGCACCTGCCACCACGCCTGGCTAATTTTTCTGTGTTTTTAGTAGAGACGGGGTTTCACTATGTTAGCCAGGATGGTCTCGATCTCCTGACCTCATGATCTGCCCGCCTCTGCCTCCTAAAGTGCTGGGATTACAGGCGTGAGCCACCGCGCCCAGCCCATTTGCCTGTTATTTAAATGCTGCCACTAACGCTAACACCAGCTCTTTCATGAGGCTGTTTTAAAGATGAAATATAAGAAACTCATACAACACTATAGGAAAAAAAGGCTAATAATCTGGTTAAAAAATGGGCAAAAGATCCGAATAGACATTTCTCAAAGGAAGGCATACACATGGCAAACAGGTATATGAAAAGTTGCTTAAAATCACTGATCATCAGAGAAATGTAGATCAGAACTACAATGAGGTAGCATCTCACCCCAGTTAAAGTGGCTTTTATCCAAAAGGTAGGCAATAAAAAATGCAGGCAAGAATGTGAAGAAAAGGGAATCCTCATACACTTTTGGTGAGAATGTAAATTAGTACAACCACTATGGAGAACAGTTTAGAGGTGCCTCAAAAAACTAAAAACAGAACTACCATATGATCCAGCAATCCCACTGCTAGGTATATACTTGAAAGAAAGGAAACCAGCATATGAAAGAGATGTCTGCACTCCCATGTGTATTGCAGCACTGTTCAGGATAGACAAGATTTGGTCCATCAATAGATGAATGGATAAAGAAAGTGTGGAACATATTCACAATAGAGTACTATACTGCCATAAAAAAGTATGAAGATCCTGCCATTTGCAACAACATGGACGGAACTGGAGTTCATTATGTTAAGTGAAATAAGCCAGGTATGGTAAGGCAAACTTTATATATTCTCACTTATTTGTGGAAGCTCAAAATTAAAACAATTCAATTCATGGAGATGGAAAATAGAATGATGTTTACCAAAGGCTGGGAAGGGTAGTGGGTGGGAGGGGAGTGGGGATTATTAATGAGTATAAAAATATAGTTAGATAGCATAAATAAGATCTAGTATTTGATAGCACAACAAGGTGACTACAGTCAGGAACAGTTTATTATTCATATGAAAATAACTACAATAGTGTAATTACATTGTTTCTAACACACACAAAAAAGGATAAATTCTTGAAATGATGGAACCCCATTCACCCTGATGTGACTATGACTATTATACATTGTATGCCTTTATCAAAATAGCTCATTATCCTATAAATGTTTACACCTACTATATACTCACAAATATTAAAAATTGAAAAAATATGAAATGACATCATACTGAAGTTTTAGTGCTGTGAAAACCGAGAAAATGCTATATAAATCTAACTCATTAAATTTATAATGAGTAAACTTCTCTGACCTGTACACAGCGGTTTGGAGAACCTGTCAAGGATACCAACATTACATATAAAAACAAAAACAAGTCATAGAGAACCTTGATTCCTTTGTATATGTAGACAGTGTGATTTTGTTCATTTGGCTGGGCCAGATAAATGAGTTCATATTTTTATTTGTACACAGTAAGGTACCTTTTCTAAAGTTTCTGCAACTTTAGGAGTTTTCCATTTATTGGACAAGTACACAGTAGACTCCTGAATCTTCTATAATTTTAATATTTGAGACTTGTAAGCTTTATATTTCTGATGTTGCAATTATATGGATTGGAAAGTATTACATGATTGTGAACCGTCTTATGTAAGCAAATTTTTAAATGAATTTTCATTGTGTATTTTATCTTATAATCCTGAGATACAAAATTACATCAGATGCCTCATCTTTTGAAAGAGATTTTTTATTATTAATCCCTCCTGTAAATCATAAGATGAACTTTTTTTTCCATTTTCTATTAAAGCTGCTTTGCTTATTGACTTTTATACTTTACAAGTTAGTTTTTACACAATTTAGGTTTTATCAGTTAGTGGATTCACTTTCTTTGTCCAGAGTATCACTGAGTGTCATTAAGTGATCATTCCGTTGGGAAGTCTTGGAGGCCCCCTAAATCTTTGCTCCTGACCTGATTTTACACTAATGGATTATTCTGCCCTTTGGCAATTAGATATATTTGGCCTGAAAGCAAAATTGTCACTAAGTAAGTAAACATTACTAATAAACCACCATTTATTTATTTCAATGTTTTTGTGGCAGATGATGACTTTCCCAATACAAGCACTTTACAATAAGTTTCTTATTTCTTGTCTATATGAACAGCAGAATAAAAAAATTTCATTCACATAATGCAGATGAGATGAATTACATGGGGAAAATTAAATATTTTGGATTTTTCATAAGAGTGCCAGAATTCAAGTTAATTTGCTTTCTTGAAGACCATACTTTTGTATTTGTTTATGTGTATCATTAATTGATACTCATGCTCATAGTTCAACAGTTATATGATTCAACAGTTGTACTGGGGAAAGGAAATGCAGTAATCCTTATGCCCCAGGTACCAAAGTGCCTAATTGAAATGCACTACAAGGAAAAGTCAAGTTTATTACCCTTGCCTACAACTTGCAGTGTGACATTTTGCTTTATAGCATTTGGAATCTTTCACCTCCCAAGAACAATGAACTTCAAAAACATAATACAAGTGGGAAAATTGCCTTAAAAATGTAATTTTAGAAATGATTCTTTGGAAACACTGTTAAACGAGAAAGTCTGATAAAAAGATGAAACTAATATTCCATTCATCTTCTATTGATTCATATTTAAACCCAATGTAAAGTTCAGATGTTTAGGGGAAAGAGAAATAAAAATATGTTGATTAAATGAAATAAGTCAGGATGATTCCTCAAAGTTTAAGTCAAATATCCCCATTTGAGAGTCTTCAGTGTGTGACTTGTGATTTTTTTTTTTCCTTTGTTGATTTTTGTTGTTGCTTTCTCTGGGTTAAACATATTTCAAGGAAAGTAACATAATTCTTAAATCCATAACTTCCTCAGGTGATTCCATTTTCTTTTAATATGGGGTAACTTATTCAAACACACACACAAAAACAAATAAATTCTATTGTAAAGGGAGGGTAATCTGAGCAGTGGGGCAGTGGTAATCCTAAGCATTAGACTTCAGGTTGCAGATCGGGCTTCCACAGTAATAATTATAACCAGCGGCCGGGCGCGGTGGCTCACGCCTGTAATCCCAGCACTTTGGGAGGCCGAGACGGGCGGATCACGAGGTCAGGAGATCGAGACCATCCTGGCTAACCCGGTGAAACCCCGTCTCTACTAAAAAATACAAAAATCTAGCCGGGCGAGGTGGCGGGCGCCTGTAGTCCCAGCTACTCGGGAGTCTTGAGGCAGGAGAATGGCGTGAACCCGGGAGGCAGAGCTTGCAGTGAGCTGAGATCCGGCCACAGCACTCCAGCCTGGGCGACAGAGCGAGACTCCGCCTCAAAAAATAATAATAATAATAATAATAATTATAACCAGCAATAGTGAGGGCACTGTATGAAGGATTTTACACATATTACGTCAGTTCATCCTCCAATCAGTACTGAGAGATGCGTATATTTATTACTCCCACTTTACACATGATGCACTCAACGTTTTGCACTGACTATGCTCTAAGTTTGAGGACAAACTTCTTCCCACAGGATCCATCTACTCATACCCCAAAGAAACTTAGAACAAACCACTTCAAATAAACATAATCTAAGTAAAAAACAGCCTACTCTCTATGCTAGCATTATTTTGTAAACTCCCACACTTTTTGTGGCTACCCACTACCCCTTCCTTTAATTTCTAATTTTTTTTTTTTTTTTTTTTTTTTTTTATGACAGAGTCTCACTCTTCACCCAGGTTGAGGTGCAGTGGTGCCATCTTGGCTCACTGCAACCTCTGCCTCCCAGGTTCAAGCGATTCTCCCACCTTGGCCTCCCGAGTAGCTGGGATTACAGGCACCTGCCATCATGCCCAGCTAAATTTTGTATTTTTATACAGATGGGGTTTCCACCATTTTGGCCAGGCTGGTCTCCAACTCCTGACCTCAGGTGATCCACCTGCCTTGACCTCCCAAAGTACTGGGATTACAGACATGAGCTACCACGCTGACCTTAATCAATTTTCTCTTAATCCCTTACCATAGTCAAATTACGGAGCCAGCACTAAAGAAAAACCAAGCTAATGTTTCCCATTTCCAAGGCAACCTCCAAGCCCTATATCTTCCACAGTGTCAGCTTCCAAGTTGTTTTCAACAATCAATGGGAATTTTCAACTTTTTAAAAATTTTACTGAGAACAAAACAGAAATCAAAATTCTGAAACTCACCTCTTAACATGGTAGCGAAGATTGACCCAAGCTGTGGCACCAGATCTAAGTTCTAAGGAGCACGGAGGTTAAGAGCTTGCCACCCTACAAGTTCAAAATCCCAGACAATTTTCATAAATTGATTATTTACCAACAGCAAAACAAAACAAATAAATGCTCAGAGAATTTGTCAACTTTCTTCAGTCAACACTGACAGTGTTTTGGCTTCTCCTAATTTTTTTATTTTTGTAAGTAAAATTGAAAAATAAACTGAATTCTGAAAATGCCCAAGGGCCACTAATTTAAAATGAAATTGATACAAGGAAGCCAATCCATCTATCCCTGCTGCAGAGGAAATTGCTAATGGCACTGCCACATCAGAGGAGGAGCCTCCTGAAAGTTTCATGAGATCAAAGACCAAAAAAAGTTATAAATAAACCAAAGAATCAAGACTGTCTGACGGGAGGCCGAGACGGGCGGATCACGAGGTCAGGAGATCGAGACCATCCTGGCTAACACGGTGAAACCCCTTCTCTACTAAAAAATACAAAAAAAACCTAGCCGGGCGAGGTGGCGCGGGCCTGTAGTCCCAGCTACTCGGGAGGCTGAGGCAGGAGAATGGCGTGAACCCGGGAGGCGGAGCTTGCAGTGAGCTGAGATCCGGCCACTGTACTCCAGCCTGGGCGACAGAGCGAAACTCCGTCTCAAAAAAAAAAAAAAAAAAAAAAAAAAAAAAAAGACTGTCTAATCTCTCCATTCTTATTGTTTACGATCTCAAATATTTGAACTGTAAGTCATTATTAGGCTCATAAAGCAGCTTTTAGATTACAGAGAAGTCATTCAGAATGTGAATTCTTCTGTTACGCCAGTACCCCAGGAGAGACAGCTACCTAGGACTATTTGATAAATACATGGGATCCTTTACTTCTACAAAGACTGTAAATATCAAGCCTTATAACTTGGAAGTAAATAATACTATTTATATATTCCTAATCTGGCATTTTATCTATTCTTCATGAAACACTTATCTAAGTATTGCTATAATTCATGGGGTTCCTCGGTATCATTTCAGGGAAAGGAAAAAACATGTTTTTACTTGAATTATATTTTAAGAAAAATATTTTACTCAGTTAAAAACTGATGCACGTGAATCTGTGAGACTGTTAAAATGGAAAATAAACATCATTTGCAGGTTATATTGTACTTTAAGAGCCTTGGTTCCAATGCTAATTCTCCTTTCTTAGGCAAAATGTACTCAAGTGGTCAGCAGGGAGATCTTCTTAGAAAGCTAGAAGAGCTAGAGAATTTTTTAATGGGGACCATAAAAATCTGCTGAGATCCAGACATTCATTTCTATAAAGATATGAACTGTCCAAATAATGTGGCCCAACACAAGCTCACTGCTTAAAGCACCAGGTGCCACATTACAAATATGGTGAAAATTACCCGCTGAACTTGGACCCAACTTGGAGCAGCATCTTCTGCAGCATGAGATTGGTTCTAAGAGTCTGGCGTGTGTTTTATACATGATATGTACTATACAGACATATTCTATACTTTTTTTTTTTCTTTTCCGAGACAGAGTCTTGCTCTTTCACCAGGCTGGAGTGCAGTGGCGTGATCTCAGCTCACTGCAACCTCTGTGTCCCGGATTCAAGTGACTCTCTGGCCTCAGCCTCCCAAGTAGCTGGGACTAGAGGCACGTACCACCACGGCCTCCCAAAGTGCTGGGGTTACAGGCGTGAGCCACCGCGCCTGGCCTTTACATAATTACACCAACCACTTCTCAGGCACTAGTCATGATCCCTGCTGTCAGAGTTCACCTAGTAAGGAGGGAAATGAATGATCAAGAAATAACAATTGAGATAGTGAGAATTAGGAGGAGATTCAAATAAGGCTGTCTCTTGTGTCTTGGGACTTACTTGAGACAGAATGATAAGGGTCTGAGAGGGGACATTTGAGCAGAGCTCTGAATGAAAGGAAGTGAGGCAAAGAAAGATCTGGGGACAAGCATATCAGGCAGAAGGATCTGCGGTAAAGCATTTATGCAGAAAGATGCATTTGTCTAGAAAGAAGATATAAAGACATTCTTCTCCCAGCCACCCCCACCTTTGACTAACAGCCAAATGGGAGTATTTTTGTATTTGGGGCTAACATAATAAGAAAAATCAGCTCCAGATTCACCCTGGAAGGGGTTTGCTTTCATTCACTTTGGAAATGTGGGTTAACAATGATAATGCCCTCCTCAACTTTCTCTAGAGCATTGCTAGGGTGACATTGTAATTCAAAGGACAGAATATCAATAAAGCCAGGACTTACAGGAATGTAAACAAGCTTTAAAAAAATAGTCCACGTGTTTGTTAAATAGACCACAACGGGACAGGTCCATTATCATTGCAGAAAGCTCTGTACTTAGTATGTCCAATTATCTAAATAGCTCAAAAACATAATCAATCCATCAGTAGTATTCAGCTTCTAGCTCTGATATCTGATTGTGAATTCTCTGTGTTTATTCATATTTCTGCCAAATGTCGATCCAGAAATGTATTAGCATCTGCCAGTGATGAATAAACATAAGATTGTGCTCCTCCTGCAATTCTTAGTCGGGCTTGTGGAACAAGGGCTAGTCCAATCCATACCCTGTGGATGTTTCTTCACATCACAGAACTGTGTTATTTTCTTTAATCGAGTCAACATAGTCAAGAGTCAAGAATGATTCTAACCTTGAATCCTTGGCCTTCAGCGGCAGCTCCACGCTCTTCTCTGCACTTGCCCTATCTAGACTTATGCATTTTAAAAGGCCAGCTCTGGTTGCTTACTTGTCCTTTAGTTTTCTTGACAGGCAAATACTTGTGGGATTCCAAGGATACTGGTTCTGCACATCTCTGGGGGCTGAGAGCATCCATGACTGCTTGGGTGGAGAGAAGCATAAAGGGAGAAGAGTGCGACCTGCCGCAATGCCCAGTCACCCCAGGCTTCTGAGTCAACATGCCCAGTGGCTCTGGAAGTCTTTCTCTGCTTGCATGGCATACAATGTGGTCTACTAAATGGCTGTTACTTAGTCCCTTACGTACATATGCTGTGGGATCCAATTGTTCTTGTGTCAGTATAAGAAGAGGTAGGCAACTTTGATTGACATGAATGTGTCACACAGAGTGCTGTGTGGACACGCCAATGCCAATCATTTCTTGGAGCCAGTTGCATTGGGAGTGTCAACAAGTTGTCTTTCTTTCTTTCTTTTCTTTTCTTTTCTTTTTTTTTTTTTTTTTTTTTTTTTGAGATGGAGTTTCATTCTTGTTGCCCAGGCTGGAGTGCAATGGCACGATCTCAGCTCACTGCAACCTCCACCTCCCAGGTTCAAGCAATTCTCCTGCCTCAACCTCCCAAGTAGCTGGGATTACAGGCATGCGCCACCACGCCCGACTAATTTTTGTATTTTTAGTAGAGACAAGGTTTTGCCATGTTGGCCAGACTGGTCTCAAACTCCTGACCGCAGGTGATCCACCTGCCTCAGCCTCCCAAAGTACGGGGATTACAGGCGTGAGCCACCGCACCCGGCCTATCAACAAGTTTTCACAAATCCCATGCCATTTGCTCTGCTAAATCAAACCAGGCACCCTCTTTGATCTCACTACTATTGTTTTTAGGGGTCATATTCTGTAGTTCAGGCAAATGTGTAACAGAGGCTAATTGAACCCAATGTTCTATCAGCCTGTCTTTTGCCAGTCTGAATAGGTAAAGGGACTTTGAAAATATACGTCCAACTTGGTGCTTATCAGCATGTGCGGCCCTGACTAAACACTGAAGTCTCCATTCTCTGTGGGAAAACCTAACAGAGTCATCCAGCATATGTGAGAGAAGGAAATTCTTCATAGCATTTCTTTGTCCATAGGAGTGTGTTTGTGTCTGTGTGAAAGAAAGACAATGTACGTATGTATGTGTTGTGTGTGTTAGGAGAGAAGTGTTTGCACTTCACCAATGTTGTTACTTACCCATAAATGTCTACCCATAAACTGAGCTACCTGCTCCCACCTATTAAGAGAGTCTTAGAATACTAGTCATATTAATAACCCTATTACTTTGGTTATAGTGAATTCTTACCTTTTCCTGAGCATTCTGAATTCTTTTGTATCTTCTTATTTGCTGTTCCATCTACTGATGAACACGTCTTCAAATAATGAACTTCTCTTTGTCCTTTAGGACCATGCTTTTGGAAAAGCCTTCCAGACCTCCCAAGACAGCCACTGTTTTCCCAGAGTCCCCAACAGTTCACATATATGCCATTACCAAAGTGCTTAATACTACATGTTGTAACTATTTGTTTACAAATCTACCTCATTTGTAGACTGTGAGCCTCAAAGTCAGCTAGCAGGCACGTGACCGAAAGGATTAGGTATTCAGTTTTCGAATTGCGTGCTACTTAGCCAGAAAGTTTATAAGAAATGGAAGATATCTTTTGGCTAGATTGTTTTTCATTACACTTTCATACCCTCAAAGGCAAGTGTTGTATTTTCTCATCTCACATCCACAGAAAACTAGCATTTCTGAAACAATGCACAGTAACGTTTGCTCCATGAATGAATGAGCGGTTGTTACTTTCCAGCTGAAAATATTTCAGTGATGCTGTTTTAATTTGGGATCTTTAAGATTAGGAGAGACACAAGATGGAAATGAATATTTTATTACTTATAGGTCCTGCGGGGTACACAATATGCCTAGAGGCCACACACTTGGAGGTAAGGGAGTACAGGTAGGGAATGAGAGAGACAGACAGACCCATGGACCAATAACTTTACTGGGTCCAGGGTATTATCCAAGCAGGTTTTTCTTGGGGAGTTTTGTTTGGTGGGTTTACCGTAAGCAGGCACAATTTCCAGGAGGTAACACTGTGACTGAGAGGTGGTCATTATGGCATATCTGCACAGCCCACACGGGATGTGAGGGTTAGTGGGCTCATCTGCAGGCTGCATCTAGTAGGCCTCATCTAGCCGTCCCATCAAGAATTGGTCACCAGTGAGCAGTTGGATAAAGCAGATATCTGACTCAACTACATTTGTTGAGTTGTAGGGGTGGTATAGAACTGACAGCTGTGACAAGGGTGACTGAGATCCGCTTCTAGTATGTGAAAGTCCAACGTATACTTAAAAGGATGGTAAGGCGGCCGGGTGCAGTGGCTCACGCCTATAATCCCAGCACGTTGGGAGGCCGAGGTGGGCAGAGCACAAGGTCAGGAGATAGAGACCATCCTGGCCAACACAGTGAAACCCCGTCTCTACTAAAAATACAAAAATTAGATGGGCGTGGTGGTGCATGCCTGTAATCGCAGCTACTCAGGAGGCTGAGGCAGGAGAATCGCTTGAACCCAGGAGGCAGAGGTTGCAGTGAGCTGAGATCACGCCATTGCACTCCAGCCTGGTAAAAGAACAAGCCTCCATCTCGGGGAAAAAAAAAAAAAAAAAAGATGGTAAGGCAACAGGAAGCTGTAACAACTCACTACAGACACTATACTACACGCTGGAACATATTCAAGTATATTAGATTTGTTTTATAATCAGAGGTTAAAGAAACTAGAAATGGGCTAATTGGAAAATAAAAAAGTAATCTTTGCATTGTCACTATTTGCAGAGCTGTGTCTTCTCCTAAAAATGATAAAGCCTGCTCCTTCTCTAAGGCCCAGCTCAGGGGTGTCCTCTGTGTATTCTCCCTAAATTCCTGGAGGCAGAAGTGTTTACGAGCTCTCACTCTCTCTCTTGCTCTCTCGCGCTCTCTCTCTGTCTCTCACTCTCCATTGTGTTATCATAATTTGTTTAATGTTTCTTAATTATAGGACTTTTCAGACCTTGTTTCAAAGACTTGTGAACACATTTCCCTCCTCTGCTAAACCAGTGGTTCTTAACCAGGAATGATCTCCCCCCTCTTACCCACAGGGATATTTGACAATGTCTGGAGACATTTTTGGTTGTTACAACTGTGTGTGTTGTGGGGAGAGGGGTTACTACTATATTTTAGTGAGTAGAAGTCATGCTGCTGAACATTCCCCAGTGGTGATAGCACCCCACCCACTGCCCCTGACTTCTGGACAACTAAGAGTTACCCATCCCATAATGTCAATAGTGCTGAGGTTGAAAAATGCCATGCTAGACTATGAACTCTTTGAAGGAAGGAAGTGCTTCAATTCATCACTAAATGTTTTAAAAATCTCTAGAGTTTAACACAAGGTTTGTCCCATATATATATATATATTCAGATAATGTTTAAGAAGTGAATAATTGAATGAATGAATGAATGGTTGGATAGGTGGATAGATGGATAAGCAGACACATGGATAAATGTATGAATCAATCAATCACTCTAGGACTACTTTCTAGCCCTTTCAATTCTTGGCAGCATTTGCTTTCCAAGTCAGAACTGCTATTTATTATCTGAATTACAGTCTAATCAAGCCACCAACCAAGATGCTGACCTGACCAGCTCTCATTTGAAGCGTGTGCTTGACCAGAGATCTTAAGACATTCATTCTTAGCAAATATTACTAGCCCTTTTCTGGTTGTTTGGTAACAGAGTTATTTATATTCTTTCCCATTGTGCTGAGCACGTTTCCCCTATTTCATCATCTAGCTTGCTGTTGTAATGCTTCTTATAACTGCATTATTCTCTGAGGCTGTTGACAAACCTGATGTGATTCTAAGTTTAAAAACCCTTCTAATGAGTCTGCTCTCTGGGTCCCTTTTAGGCAATAAGACTCGGTCACGATCCTCAGGGTGGAAAACAAATGCATTTTCTTTTGGTCAGTGTCACCAACTTAACTTTCAATCAACTGCCTTGTATTTTGGTTTGTGATTTTCCAAATAATCAAGTATATCTGGAGATGAGAAAATATGACTCATTTAGTCTGAGACAGTCTGTCAAACAAAATCTATCCACATATTATGAAGTCTTTATACCTTTTCTCACTTGTATTATTTCTTCATTTGCTATAGCAAGTGCTCTATGGATCCTAGGTAAAAGAGTATGTGAGTCGCATGCGATTTATGCGGCTGGCTTCTGAAGTGGTTTCTATGTATGCGTATCCTCACCACATTATGAGCTAGCCCTGGTCAATAAATACTGTGACTACTACTTGAATTGCAACACTTCCTTTCAGGCTGGCTCTACTATTTAAAACATATATATATATATATATTTTTTTTTTTTTTCAAATTAAACTTTAAATAAAAACAATAGTAAAACCTAACACAACAGATTTTCCCTGGAAATAAAGAAATAACCAGGAATAATTTGAATTCCTTGAAATTTATACTATTCAGTAAAAATGCTGTGGAAAATTCCAAGAAAGCCTATGTCTAGATTGATAAAAACATAAGTAACTGTATAAAAGTTTTTTGGTTTTGTTTTTTTTCTTTTTGAGACAGAGTCTTGCTCTGTCGCCCAGACTGGAGTGCAATGGTGCGATCTCGGCTTACTGCAAGCTTCGCCTCCCAGATTCACGCCATTCTTCTGCCTCAGCCTCCCTGAGTAACTGGGACTACAGGTGCCCGCCACCATGCCTGGCTAATTTTTTGTATTTTTAGTAGAGACGGGGTTTTACTGTGTTAGCCAGGATGGTCTCTGTCTCCTGACCTTGTGATCTTCCCCACGTCTCGGCTTCCTAAAGTGCTAGGATTACAGACATGAGCCACCACGCCCGGCCGTATTAAAGATTTTTTTTTTTTTTAATAAGATGAAGGAATTATTGGGGTATAGGCATCTTGGAAAATTTATAAACTCTCAATACGGCATGTTTTTCTGCTGTGTCTCTTATTGTGAATTATAGTTTACATAAAATGTTGCATGAAATGGAAGTATGTTATTTAACGGACAAAATAAAATGATTGGCATGTAGCAACTATGAGGGTAAGAAATTGGACATCATCATATCTGAGACATCTTTATGGGCTGCTTGAATTCAGTTCTTTCTTCTCCCCCTATGTTCTTTTACTAGTTTACTAGCTGCTAGCCTGAGTTTTGTGTTAATTATTTTCTTTGATTTTATTTGTAATTTTCATCCCATGTGAAAGCATACATGGGATGAAACAATATATTGTTTAGTTTTACCTGGGTTTTAAAAATACATGTGACCATACAGTGTATAGTAGTCCACCTTTATCTTTGGTTTTGATTTCCATAGTTTCAGTTACCTGAGGTTTTGACCTGAGGTCAGAAAATATTGAATGGAAAATCCCAGAAATAAATAACTTCTACATTTTCAATTGCTCACCATTCTGAGTAGCATGGTGAAATCTCGTAATTGAATAACAGCTAACAGAGGTTTATTCCTCTCTCCTGATACACGTACATCATGGGTGGGCTGGGGGTTTGCTCTATGTCTTCTCCAGTCCAGGACTCAGGCAAAAAGAGAAACCCCAAATGGTAACATTGCTAGGGCTGTGACAGAGGGAAAAGACCACCATTCACCCTTTGTCACTTGTCCTTTACAAACCCAGAATCCAGTCCACATTTATTCTCATATCTCATTGTTCTTCTTCAATCTGGATTAGTTCCTCTGTCTTTATTTTCATACCTTAACATTTCTGAATCGTACAGGCCAGTTACTTTGAAGAATGGCCCTTAATTTGGTATCTGACATTTTCTTGTGATTCACGCTTTTTGAAAGAAATTCCACACAAGTCATATTGTGCTATTCTCAGTGAATTTTATCCAGAGGCAAACAACACTGATTTATCCCATTACTGGTGATGTTACCTTTTACCACTTGTTTAGGATGGTGAATGGTAGGGCCCTCTGCTCTAAAACTAAAGAATGGGTTACATGAGTAAGTTCTTTAGAGGTGATTTCTGAGATTTTGGTGAACACATCACCTGAGCAGTATACACTGCACCCTATTTGTAGTGTTTTATCCCTTGCCCCCTTCCACTTTTCCCCCCAAGTCCCCAAAGTCCGTTCTAACATTCTTACACCTTTGCATTCTCATAGTTTCGCTCTCATATATCAGTGAGAACATACAATGTTTGGTTTTCCATTCCTGAGTTACTTCACTTAGAATAATAGTCTCCAATCTCATCCAGGTCACTGCAAAATGCTGTTAATTCATTCCATTTTATGGCTACATAGTATTGTATTGTATATATCTGTATTTATCACAGTTTCTTTATCCAATCGTCGGTTGATGGGCATTTAGGTTGGTTCCACGATTTTGCTATTTCGAATTGTGCTGCTGTAAACATGCGTGTGCAAGTATCTTTTTTGAGTAATAACCAAATATCACCTATATCCCAATAACTTATGGAAAAATAAAATAAAAATAAAATTATAGGAAAAAGCCTAGTCATGGATGATATCCAACAGATGAAAGATTTTGTGATTTTCATTTAAGGTGAAGATAGTTTGCTGAATGCTTCTCAATTATATGCAGATTGAGATGCTTTAAATTTTTATTTTAAATTTAAAAGACATATATCCTAAGAAAATGCATGTAAATTATTAAATTGATAATGTTTGAAAAAAAATAAAACTAATAAATTGGGATGTTGTTCTTAAATTGACAAGTCACTCATAAGTGTCTTATGAGGAGATTCCCTGAAATAATGTACATATTCTGCTGCTCACCCAGCTACCAGACTTAGCTTCCACTACTGATTCTTACCTGACTCAGCTGTGACCATGATGCTTGCCAAATGGTATTTTTCTAACTCCATCTAGATTTACTAGTAGGCGTTCTACCAGAAGGGAAAGCTTTCCTCTCCTTTCTAGTTAATTAATTAATTTACTTATAGAACCATGGACTTCTGGATTCCTATTTTGCTCATAAGTTTACACTCCTTTCTATCATAATTTATTTTTATGCTCAAATTATCCAAGATGTGGCCAATGGAAACATGTTCAAACCAGCTTCTATGATTTTTCAACATGTGGAGTTTTTACTTGAGCACTTTTTAACGTTTTGGCTCAGCTTGTTGTTGTAGGCTCATCTCATATTTTTCCTATTGAGATAAGCATTTCTCTAAAGAGAATAGCATTTTAAAATGGTATTTAAACCCAAAATCTGGATATTCAGTAGGCTCACTGCTGCTGAGGTATCATTGCTTCTAGGTCCTCTTAGCAAACACAGATAGAAAATATAAGTGTATATGTGTATGCACACACATACTCATACACAAACGCACATCTACATGCTTCTGTGTCTAGATAAGTTAAAAACTGTGAGTTTACACTGATAATCTCTGATGCTAACTAAACACTGCAAAGTTTATTCTAGTGTTCCCTGTTCCATGTTCATAATTCCATTCTCCAACAGTGAGAAACCTGACTTTCATGACCCTCAGTCTATTTACTTATTACTTATTAGATCAATTTCCCCTGCATGAAGTCAAATACCTGGATGAGTTAGCCCAAAGGTGAACCCTCAGACACTGGCAGCCCTCCCCCACTGGCCCCCACTTCTTTCACAGGCATGCAAAGCAAGAGCTCCAAAAAGAAGGGAAAGGAATAAGGAAGGAAGGCCAGTTAGATAGCTCAGCCCTGGGCATGGATGCAGTCCATTTGAGATGCCAGCCCAGGGCCAGGACCCAGACATCCACAAGCACAGGTCAAAATCTCACATCCCTACAAAGGAGATGGAAAGCTAGAATAAGAATTACATAATTTTAAAGTAGACAAATTGATTGAAATTTTCCTTTACGGTTTCTGTTTTTTTACATCTTATTTAAGTAATCTGTATGCTGAAGAACATTAAGATATTCTCAAATACTGTCTTCTAAATGTTATATATTTTTACCTTTTATGTTAGGTCTTTTAATGTTCCTGGAATTGATTTTTTTTTTTTTTTTTTTTTTTTTTGCTGTGGTGTAAATTTGGGTTTTAAATTATTTCTCTCTTTCCATATGGATAACCAACTGTCTCAGTAACAATTATGGAAAAGTCTATTGTTTCCCCATCTATCTCTATGCTATATTTCTAGGTTCTCTACACTGTTCTATTAGTCTACTTGTAAATTTTTGTATTAATACCACACTGTCTTTGTTACTGAACTTAGGACTGGCTACATATTTTGCAGCGTACAGTGTGAAATGGAGATGCAGAAACCCTTATTACAAAATTATTAAGAATTTCACGACAGTGACAGCAGAGGATCAAGGACAGAGCTCTTCCAAGTGCAGGCTCCGTGTGATTGCACAGGTCACCTATTTATGATGTTGGCCCTGGCTACAACTTTCATGTCTCGATGTGTTAGGTAGTTACCCTAACAGAACGTCTGACATCTTCCACCTCCGAAAATTCGTTTTGTTTTTGCAGGAATCCACTATATCAAATGCACAGCTTTTATTCCACCAAATATGTCTACCTCTTGTAGTATGCTCTTCCAAAAAAATTATTTTTTCTTTTCCTAGGGCTGCTGCAGCAAAGTATCACAAATTCAGTCGCTTACCACAACAGACATTTAGTGTCTTAAAGTTCTGAAGACTAGCAGTCAAAAGCAAAGGTGTCAGCGGGGCTGTGCTCCCTCTGATATCTGTAGAATAGGATTTTTCCTTGCTTTTCCTAGCTTCCAGTGGTGGACATCAATTCTTGACAGTCCTTTGCCTGCAGATACATCACTCTCTGACCCCATCTCTGGGGGATTCTCCCAGAGATGGGGAGAAATTCTCAAGCAATTCTGCCACCTCAGCCTCCGAATAGCTGGGACTACAGGCATGTGCCATCATGCCAATCTCTGCCCCCATCTTTACATGACACTCTCCCTGTGAGTCTCTTGTCTTTACATAGCTGTTTGCTTATAAGGACAACAGTCAGATTAGGGGCCCAACCAACTCCAGTATGACCAAAGTTTGACTAATTACATCTGCAAAGATCCTATTCCAAATCAGTTTATATTCTGAGATATTGGGGGTTAGAACATTCAACGTATCTTTTGGAAGGCGAACCTATGATTCAACTCATACATGCAACCATGAAACTCAGAGCTAACTCTAAAGCTCTGTGATAGCAACTATGGTTTCCATAGTTCTGTTTCTTCTTTAAAAATAGAAAAAAAAAAACCCACTGTTTTACTGTATACATTTAATGTGCACAACATGATGTTTTGGTACACGGTCACGTGCCGCATAAAGATGTTTGGTCAACAACAGACCACATATATGATGGAGGTCCCATAAGATTATATTGTACATTTACTGTACCTTTTCTATAGATACACAAATCCTTCCTACTGTGTTATACTTGCCTATAGTATTCAGAACAGTAACATGCTATACAGGATTGTAGCTTATGAGCAATAGGCTATACCATATAGCCTACATATGTAGTACATCACCTAATGATGCATTTCTCAGTATGTAACCTGGTAGTTACACGACACATGACTGCACATATATATAGTGAAATGATAACTACAGGTAAGCAAATTAATATATCCATCATCTTCTATAGTTATCTCTTTTATTGTGGTAAAAGCACTTAAAATATACTTGATTAGCAAATTTTTAATATATAATACAATATAATTAAAACTATACTCCTGCTGTGGATTAGGTCTCTAGAATTATTTCATTCTACAAAGCTGTAAATTTGTATCCTATGATGGAGTGCAGTGGTCCGATCACCGCTCACTGCAGCATGGACCTCTTGGCTCAAGCAATTCTCCCACCTCAGCCTCCGAATAGCTGGGACTACAGGCATGCGCCATCATGCCAAGATGATTTTTTGTTTTTGTTTTTTTGTGCTCAGGCTGGTCTCAAAGTCCTGAGCTCAAGCAACCCGCCCACCTCGGCCTCCCAAAGTGCAAGGATTACAGGCGTGAACCACCATACCCAGCCTATTTCACTTTTAAAAAGATTCTACATAGAAGTAAGATCACGCAATATTTTTCTTTCTCTGTCTGGCTGAGTTCACT
The DNA here is from genome assembly GCF_047675955.1 of Chlorocebus sabaeus. NCBI lineage: Eukaryota > Metazoa > Chordata > Mammalia > Primates > Cercopithecidae > Chlorocebus > Chlorocebus sabaeus. Next base: position 15,727,303 of record NC_132926.1, on the reverse strand, counting down.
TAGCATACCCTTCTCTAAAAAAGACATACTGCCATTTGCAACAACGTAGATGAACCTGGAGGATATTTTGCCGTGTGTGTGTGTTTTTTTTTTCTTAAAAAAGGTTCAACACGTGTATAATCCAAGTAGTCTAAGTCTAGAAGCTGAAATTATAACCATCACATATTCCCACTCCTCAGTAAATTTGTGTATAGATTGGAAAGTTTGCGTGGCAACTAAGCAATACGTTATTTACTAGTTCTAAGTTACATTTAAACTAGACTTATTTCCATTTATCACATGTTTTGGTGTGTGTCTTTGTTAGAACCACCTTCAGTCTTTTGTGGAATGATGTAGACAGTGAATGGATACTTAAAATTATGTAAGTAAATACAGTACTATTGTTCAATTGCTGCACAAACCTGCAACCTATCCACAAGTTTCATTTGCGGAGGGACACTATGTGATGGTTATCATTTCAGGTTCTGGGGTTAGACCTTGGATTTATACACATTTTGAACCTTGTTTAAGTGATATAACTGCCTTTGGTCTCAATTTCACTAAATGTAAAATGAGAATAAAAGTCATATCAACTTTCACTGCCTGCCACATGATAAGTACTCAGTGAATATTAGGTTTCATTAGATATCACTGTACATGTAACTATGCTTAACAACAATGGATATGCAAATTTTGTAAAACATCAATCATAATGTCTGCTCCAGGTGGATTAAAAAGAAACTCATTCATTTATTTATTCCATAGATATTCACTGATTATCTAATAAATTATAGGTATTTTTCTAGGTTCACTCATTTGTCCTCTAATCCTAAACCAGTGCCCAGCCCCTAGCCGGGGCCCAATAAAAAGAAATGTTGCATGGATGAAAACAAAGTACTTGCCATCACAGACCTTGTAATCTAATTGGAGAAAAGAGACATTGAATAAATACATAAAGTAAAATGCTACTATGTCCTATGAATAAAAGGAAGGTAAGGGAAAGAGAGAATGATGGGGTGGGGGTAGGAAGATATTTTTAAAAATGTACTCAGAGGGGCTGGGCATGGTGGCTCATGCCTGTAATCCCAGCACTTTGGGAAGCCGAGGAGGGAGATCACCCGAGGTCGGGAGTTCAAGACCAGCCTGACCAACATGGATAAACCCCGTCCCTACTAAAGATATAAAATTAGCCAGGCGTGGTGGTGCATGCCTGTAATCCCAGCTACTCGGGGGACTGAGGCAGGAGAATCGCTTGAACCTGGGAGGCAGAGGTTGCCGTGAGCCGAGATTGCACCACTGCACTCCAGCCTGGACAACAATGGTGAAACTCCATCTCAAAAAAAAAAAAAAGAAAGAAAAAGAAAATGTACTCAGAGGATGCACTGCTGAAGAGGGAATATTTAAGGAGAGACCTGAATGACCTAACTGTATGCCAGGCAGAGGAAGTAAAATACAGAAGCCCTCAAGGGGGACTGTGAGTGGTAGGTTTGGAGACTAGCAAGTGGTCATTAAGTTAGTAAGGCAGAGTTCTTTCCACCGGAGATATACACTAATGCTAAGTACTATTATGTACATGTAAAAGGAGTTCAGTTTATAGTATAATAGTTCAAATAAGGCAGAAAGAATTTGCTGTATCTGGATAGTCACTGAAAACCTTGCAAAGGAGGAAAGCTTTAAATGTGGAACAGAGTTCCCTAGCATCTTTCAAAATGTGCTCAGGAAAGAGCAGCCTCAGTATCATCCGCCTGGGAACTTAGCAGACATGCGAACTCTCAGGGCCCACCCCAACCTACTTCCTGGGGCTAGGACCCCAGAATTGGTGCTGTTGCAAACTCTTGGGGTGATTCTTATGCATACCAAAGTTGAGAAGCTCTGCTCCAGCATTGCTTCCTGTACTTTAACAGAAACGCACAACACCTGGGGTTAGTTAAAATGCAGATACTCATGAAGTTCTGGCCCATGCCTATGTCCTGAATGGTATTGTCTAGGTTTTCTTCTAGGGTTTTTATGGTTTTAGGTCTAACATTTAAGTTTCTAGTCCATCTTGAATTAATTTTTGTATAAGGTGTAAGGAAGGAATCCAGTTTCAGCTTTCTACATATGGCTAGCCAGTTTTCTCCTCACCATTTATTAAATAGGGAATCCTTTCCCCATTTCTTGTTTTTGACAGGTTTGTCAAAGATCAGATGATTGTAGATGTGTGGTATTATTTCTGAGGGCTCTGTTCTGTTCCATTGGTCTATACCTCTGTTTTGGTAGCAGTACGATGCTGTTTTGGTTGCTGTAGTCTTGTAGTATAGTTTGAAATTAGGTAGCATGATGCCTCCAGCTTTGTTCTTTTGGCTTATGTTTATATGTAAAATTCATTTTGGCTTTTGTTCTTTTGGCTTATGTTTATATGTAAAATTCATGGTTGAAGAAACTGGAGAGAGACTAATCCAAAAATGACAAAAGGTAAAAATGACGGGCAATGCAGGATCTTTTCTGGTTCCATATGAACTTTAAAGTAGTTTTTTCCAATTCTGTGAAGAAAGTCATTGGTAGCCTAATGGGGATGGCAATGAATCTATAAATTACCTTGGGCAGTATGACCATTTTCACGATATTGATTCTTCCCTATCTATGAGCATGGAATGTTCTTCCATTTGTTTATGTCCTCTTTTGTTTTGTTGAGCAGTGGTTTGTAGTTCTCCTTGAAGAAGTCCTTCACATCCCTTCTAAGCTGGATTCTGAGGTATTTTATTCTATTTCAAGCAATTGTCAGTGGGAGTTCACTCATGATTTGGCTCTCTATTTGTCTGTTATTGGTGTATAAGAATGCTTGTGAATTTTGCACATTGATTTTGTATCCCGAGACTTTGCTGAAGTTGCTTATCAGCTTAAGGAGATTTTGGGCTGAGACAATGGGGTTTTCTAAATATACATTAATGTGATCTGCAAACAGGGACAATTTGACTTCCTCTTTTCCTGATTCAATACCCCTTATTTCTTTCTCCTGCCTCCTTGCCCTGGCCAGCACTTCCAACACTATGTTGAATAGGAGTGGTGAGAGAGGGCATCCCTGTTTTGTGCCAGTTTTCAAAGGGAATGCTTCCAGTTTTTGCCCATTCAGTATGAGATTGGCTGTGGGTTTGTCATAAATAGCTCTTATTATTTTGAGATACGTTCCATCAATACTGAATTTATTGTTCATGTCTAAAACACCAAAAGCAATGGCAACAAAAGCCAAAATTGACAAATGGGATCTAATTAAACTAAAGAGGTTCTGCACAGGAAAAGAAAATACCATCAGAGTGAACAGACAACCTACAGAGTGGGAGAAAATGTTTGCAATCTACTCATCTGACAAAGGGCTAATATCCAGAAGCTGCAAGGAACTCAAACAAATTTACAAGAAAAAAACAACCCCATCAAAAAGTGGGCAAAGGATATGAACAGACACTTCTTAAAAGAAGACATTTATGCAGCCAACGGACACATGAAAAAATGCTCATCATCACTCACCATCAGAGAAATGCAAATCAAAACCACAATGAGATACAATCTCACACCAGTTAGAATGGCAGTCATTAAAAAGTCAGGAAGCAACAGGTGCTGGAGAGGATATGGAGAAATAGGAATACTTTTACACTGTTGGTGGGACTGTAAACTAATTCAACCATTGTGGAAGATGGTGTGGCAATTCCTCAAGGATCTAGAACTAGAAATACTGTTTGACCCAGCTATTCCATTACTAGGTATATACCCAAAGGATTATAAAACATGCTGCTATAAAGACATATGCACACGTATATTTACTGCGGCACTACTCACAATAGCAAAGACTTGGAACCAACCCAAATGTCCATCAATGACAGACTAGATTAAGAAAATGTGGCACATATACACCATGGAATACTATGCAGCCATAAAAAAGGACGAGTTCATGTCCTTTGTAGGGATGTGGATGAAGCTGGAAACCATCATTCTGAGCAAACTATCAACAAGAACAGAAAACCAAACACCGCATGTTCTCACTCACAGGTGGGAAATTGAACAATGAGAACACTTGGACACAGGAAGGGGAGCATCACACACTGGGGCCTGTCGTGGGGTGGGGGAATGGGGGAGGGATAGCATTAGGAGATATACCTAATGTAAATGATGAGTTAATGAGTGCAGCACACCAACAGGACACATGTATACATATGTAACAAACCTGCATGTTGTACACATGTACCCTAGAACTTACAGTATAATAATAAATAAATAAATAATGCAGATATTCATTCAGTGGGGTCCGGGGAGGGGCCTGAAATTCTGCATTTCTAACAGGCTCCCAGGTGAAGCAGACACAACCAGTCCACAGACTGCACACAGGGGTCTATGAGTTAAGGTTGGCCAACTTTTTATCTAAAGGGTCAGATGGTAAATATCTTAGGATCTACAGGCCACGTGGTCTCTGTCACAACATTGTAATGTGAAAGGAGCCATGGACAACACATAAATGAATGAGTACATTCCATAAAACTATTGTTGAATACTACAATTAGAATTTCCCCAAATTTTTATGTATCTCAAAATATTATTCTTCTAATTTTTTTTAACCCTTTAAAAATGTAAAAGCTGTTCTTATTCATAGTTGCTGACTCCTGGCCTAGAATATAGTTAGACTGGACAGGGCAATTCTGTGTTCCTGTTCCCCATTTGTATCATCAGTGCCAAGCATTTACATAGGAGAAAGCTTAAAAGGATACATTTCTCCAAAAGAGAAAAAAAGTCTTCAGAAGAAACATTTTCCCATTGTTAATAGCATGTAAAGTATCAGTAAATATAATTTATTAACACAGTACATACATTCATGTATACATACATTCATCTATACATAAAATACAGTGCACATTCTATGTTTGTATGTAAAATTCATGGTTGAAGAAACTGGAGAGAGACTAACCCAAAAATGACAAAAGGTAAAAATGACAGTTTATTCCAAGTATGTGGAAGGTTGACTTGTAGGAAAAGAAGGCTATACCATCTGCTTTTCTGTAGAAGGCAAAACTAGGTTCAGTGAGTAGAAGCTATAGGGAAGCAGATTCCACTCAAACTGAGAAGGAATTTTTCTGACAATTTGTATTCTGCAACCACAGAACTAGCTTCCCTAGGAGGCTATGTTTTCTCTGTCACTATAGGTATATTAGAGAGACTCTAGCTATTCGATGAATGTGATGGAAAAGGAATTGTATATTGGATCTAGGGCAGATTCTATGCCTAAGATTTCTCTGAATCAGATTTTCTTTTCTTTTTCTTTCTTTCTTTTTTTTTTAGACAGAGTCTCACTCTGTCGCCAGGCTGGAGTGCAGTGGCACTATCTCTGCTGACTGCAACCTCTGATTCCCTGGTTCAAGTGATTTTCCTGCTTCAGCCTCCCGAGTAATTGGCATTACAGGCACGTGCCACCATGCCCAGCTAATTTTTGTATTTTTAGTAGAGATGGGATTTCACCATGTTGGCCAGGACGGTCTTGATCTCTTGACCTCCTGATGCACCCGCCTCAGCCTCCCAAAGTGCTGGGATTACAGGCGTGAGCCACCACGCCCGACCCAGATTTTCTTATGCTTTGTTAATTTCTTATGTTCACTCTGCTTAAATGTTTTTAAAAGCTTCTTAACTAGCCTCTTCATCTCCAGTCTTACCAACTCGATCCAATGGTCAAGTGTCAGAGAAATCTTTGGAACTTATAGCTCTGGTTATGTCATTTTCCTGTCCCCAAACCTTCCATGGTTTCAGATTCAGTAGTTTTCATATTCTTTCATTCAAACCCCTTCGCAGCCCTTTCAGGCTTTATATTCCCCAATTCTTGCTCACTCAGTTACAATGGAGCACTTGTTAGTCACAGAACCACCTGATACACTCCCATCTATTTTCCCTTGCACAGGCAGTTCCTACCAGCTTCTGTGCCCTTTTACCCACTCCCAGCCCTGTATTTTATGTCTTAATCCTACTGATATTATAATGCCCATCTCAATTATTACTTCCTCCATTAAGATGGGTATTATTCAAACACACACAAACACACACACATACACATACACCTTCTCTCCCCATAGCGTTTTGTACTATCCTTACAGTATTTAACAAGTGTCAGTTTTCTGAGCTATTTCTTCAGTAATTTATCATGATCTGGTACTTGCCAATCTCAACAGCTTTATACACCTTTCCCCTCTTTTATTATGCTCCTTTCATCTGGCCTCTTTGTGTTCCTCAGATGCTCTCAGTTCATTCCCATCTCATCCTCTTGGAGGTTTTTCTGCCTCTAATGCTCTTCCTCAAATCTAGACTTTGGTATTGCTGATATTTTCATCACTCAACTCCTAGTTCCAATGTTATCTCCTGTGAGTGTTCTCTCTATACCATGATTCTATTTTTATTTTCTTAAGAGCATTTATTACTCTCAGACACCATCTGATTTATTTGTTACTTGTTCATGTTCAGCTCTTCTGCAATATTATTGGAATGCAATTTCATAAAAGCAGATCCCGAAGAGAAGTGCTAGAAACATGGTGAGGCACTGAATGAATGGATGGTTAAGTGAATTAACCATTCGATTACACGTCCTTTGAGAGCAGATCCATTATCTGGTTCATCCTTTTCTTCTCACTCAGTCAGTGTTCGTCGAGAGTGATCAAGACAGCTAGTTGAATGCCATGAATAAGCTCTGGTATATGGAATATTAGAGTTTATCACCTACTTAAGAAATGAACATGCATGATAAGAAGTCAAAAGACAGCTGAGCTGAGAGATATTTAATAATAAGTAACAAAAGTTCGTGAGCGAGCAAAGCAAGATGCAAAAGTATGTATAATATAATTTTTTTTTCTAAAGCATGCAATGACCCACACTTCAGCTATAGAAAAAATCATGGAGGATACATGTCAGGTTACTTTGGCAGGGACAGGGCACAGACAGTGGTATGGGAATGAAAAGAAAAGAAGACAAATGAAACAGTTTAAAACAAAAACACTGTTCAATAGCATCCACAGAAAAAGAAGTTTTGTTTGTTTGTTGTTTTTGATAACACATGTATAAAGTTTAGGGGATACGAGGGCTGAAAATTTAACATACATTTGACTTTGAGAGTATAGGTCAGACAGAAAGACTATGAGAGTAGACTTTAATTTCTCCGGTATTCATCGAATTTGATGTTTCCTCAATAATTTATCAGTGATACTTGGGCAGAAATTACATTGCTGGACATCTGCTTCTGCCGAGCTTAAATGCCTTGGCAGGGAGAATAGCTCCTGCGGTGTGCCTTCTGAAAAGTTATGATGAAAGTCATAGCAAGAGAATAAATAAAGGAAAGTCATAGGCCACAGTTTTAAGAGTCACTTTCCTGATTACTATGGCAATTTTCAGTCTAGGGAAGAAGTCCAAGAAAGGGAGGAAATACTGTCAGAAGCAAAAAGCAGTATTTAAAATATAATGGAGACTCCTCCTGGTAGATCTCCATTACAAGTTATCTGAGGGGCACACGCCCTCGCCCAAATCCAGAGGGCTCTCAGATTTGGGAGGCAAATGACACGTCCACGTCAATGCCTGCGGCACACACCTCAAGCATTCTTGGCAAATGCCCAGTGGATGGTACACTCCTGGAAAACAAGGAGCCATCCACATTATCTCTAATTGCATACTACGTGCTTTGAAAACCACCCACAAAAATATCGCACTGGAATTACAAAGGAACAGTCCTCATTATCCTTATTATCTTTCTCTTATGGAATTAAAGAAATAACAGTGTGCACAGTAATTTACAATTTTTCTTGGCGTTATAAACACATCAAAAACAAGCTTGGTTAAATCAAGGCAAGTTCAAGAAACAAAGAATGAAGATAAATTCTCAGGTATTTACATTTTAACTCTGCCTCACTATCATGTGTGGTTAAAAGTGGAGGCTCTGGACTCACAATGAACATTTGAAATTGTGTGATGTTGGGCAGGTGTATCAGCCGTCTAAGCCTCAGATAATTCGCTATAAAAATTGCATGATGCCAGTGCAGACATCAATGAATTGTTGTTGGAATTATGTGATGGAGGGTGTATAAAGTCAACATATACTAAGCACACGATAAGCAATAGAAATCAGCTGTTTGTAATGTTTTTCTCCTTGAACAGAACGGCACTCAAGGACATCGTTGTTGAGCTGGCTTGATAGTTACTGTCTTTCAGGGGGAATGAAATGTTAGTGCAAGGTAGCCTTGTTTTATGCCAAAAGTATATTTCTGAAAAAGTTTCATAATTCAAAACTGACATAATTCAAGATTAATTTTGCCATTGTAACAAAAAGAAAGTAATTGGAGTGAATTCCCAAGGTGCTTAAATCTGTAATCCCTGTAGCTTACAGGATTGATTTCTGTGGCCATGTCACCATCATTTATCTTGTTATGTAAGAGTTTTACAAATTCAAAGTGTAACTCCATTAGAGTTGCTTTCTATTTTCTCAGCACCATCTCTAGTAATTTACCCAGTACCCTGTCCTAAATTAATAGCATTCTGTATCGTGGTAGGTGTTTGGCCTTCATAGCATTCATCAAACCTCAACTTTTTCCAAAGTTACTATTTTCACCCAGAGTACTATCATTGCTAGAAAATGAACACTTCTATGACATTATTAAAGCAGACTTAACGTTAAAATAAGAGTGAATGCTAAAATAGCTCAATGGTCTGACAAATAATTCACAAGTTCTGATACATGCAAACAACAACTTGGTTCACCTAATGTTGACAAAAGATAGTAGGTATTTCCCTTTACTGGCCAACATGGAGTCAATCCATGCAACAGCTGTAATGTAACTTATATCCTCTTGGCCTAAAGTTTTAACATGATATAATGTTTGACTTTCAAAAAAATAAATTGTTGGAATATGAATTCAAATTTTTTGTATACGATATAATTTATTTAAAACACATTATTTAAATTTTTATAAAAAGTAACCAAATTTGAATAGCTCCACCAAACCCAATTAGTAGTCATGGCAATAGAAGTCTATCACATAAATATAGGCCCACGTGGTCTTAGTTGCCTGTAACTGATTCCAGTAAAGTCCTCAAACACAGTCTTACCACAATGTCAATGTGCCAGTAACTCCTAGTGCTTACTTCATAACATTTACAAATATGGCTTTGGTGAGCAAGGCCTAGCTATGCTCAGAATGGAGAGATCCCACTGCATGAAGTTTCTTAGCCTATGAATCTTCATGAAGTCAAGTGGTTAAAAAATCTCTCTGCTCTGCCACTGATATGCAGGTCTGTCAGTGAAACTTCCTTCTGGTGACTGAGTTCTATAGCTTTTCATGCTAAATTATGAATGCATATATTCCTTCCACACTCTCAAATGTTGATGAGAGACCTCTTGGCATTGGATTTCCTTGGTATCCTCTTATTGCCTAAAAAAAAGTATATATTTTTTTGTGATACAGTTTTGCTCTTGTTGCCCAGGCGGGAGTGCAATGGTGTGACCTTGGCTCACTGCAACACCTGCCTCCTGGGATCAAGCTATTCTCCTGCCTCAGCCTCCCAAGTAGCTGGGATTACAGGTGCCCATCACCACACCCAGCTAATTTTTTATTTATTTATTTTTTGTATTTTTAGTAGAGATGGGATTTCATCATATTGGCCAGGCTGGTCTTAAACTTCTGGCCTCAGCTGATCTGCCTGCCTTGACCTCCCAAAGTGCTGGGATTACAGGCATGAACCACTGCACCCGGCCGCCTAAAAAATCTTCTAAGAGTGTAGGCTGGCCTGGATCCTGAGAATCACTGGGTATAGTGGTTTTGAAATGAGGTGGGATTCTGCATGATTTTATAGCCACATTTTCTTTTTTTAGTGTACTTGGAATGTAATAATGAGACATAGTAAAATTGTTTACCTAACAATTCTCAGGCAAACCTCTAGAACCTTCCAAATTTGTTGGTAAATCTCTGGCTTGACTTGTAGTGTCACAGGCTTACAATAGGTCAAATTGCAAATTTCAATTAAGGGCATGTTTCCAGTGTTTGTCCTTCTCTTTCTCCCATCTTATGTCCCTTTGAGTCTCCTGCAAGCCCAAATATTTTGCTCAGCCTCTCTGGCCTGAACTAAACTCCATGCTTTGAACTTCTCCCTTCTCACTCAAAATTAATCATTCTAAAATGTTCTCTGTTCCATCTGAAACTTAATTTCTGTTAGGTGGCCATGGTTGGTAAATCAATGATTCAACTAAAAGAGCATATTCCAAAATATGTTCACCCATAGCACTAATACTACAGGATATTATATAGAAAAAAGGGGGAAAAAAAGGCTTTTGTTGTTCCATTAGTATGGGAAATGTCTTATACTGCATCCTCTCTCAGATATTAAAAACTGACACTCTCATTAAAATTTTGAGCAGTATAAAAGCCATCTTAACTTTAACTTCATATTTTCCAGAATCTCACCTTGCCACCACCTATCCCCACTGCCCTTTAAAAAAAAATATGACATCTTTAGAGACACTGAGACAAACAATCCGTGCTAAGGCCCTGACCAGCATTGCTGAGAAAGATGTACTATGCAAGGTGGCACTTGTACATAATGGGTAATTCATAACTGTCATTATCTTTAGTCCCAAATTAGCAATTATCAGATAAACTCTTTAGTGTGAGCATTTGTACTCCCATGCATATGTATTTATCTGAGACAGGTGCCTCACATTCTCTACACACTAGGTTTTATCATTTTAATCGCCTGGCCAGTGTTGAAGCACCATCTCAGTCACCACTAAATTGCAGGTGTTTGTCTTTATTTTTCACCCTTCATATTATGCCTCTTATTTTATTTTTGTTATCTTAATTTTCTAAAGACTTCTTTGTGGTTTTATGGCTGGCTGCCAGCATTCTGGAGAAGTGTGTGTTTTTAGATCTTTGTTTTTTAAACATCCACACACAAAAAAATTGCTCACAGTAAGAAAAGCCATCTCCAGAGTTGGCATTGTTTTACTTTTCAAGAACAAGTCTGAGTTGAAAGAAGCAGCACTATTTATTTCTCATGGGCCTGTCCTTTGGCTCACTCTCTGGGAAAATCCTCATCCTTGCAGATCAAAAAAGAGAACTGCCTCCCAGTGAATTAGAATACAATCTGCATTTGCCCACAGTATCACACAGTGATTTCAGAAATCTGGGCTTGTACACATCTGGGGAATGATGGCAGAATGCCCCTAGTTAGAACGACTTTCAGAACCTACATGGGTGATTTTGATTCCCTATGCCTCATTTTTCATCTTTGCTTGACTTGATTTCTTGTTCTGTTTTGTTCTTTACTCTTGCAATAATCTCTTTGCCTTGTCTGGCCCTTTCAGATACACACACGCATACACACACACACACACACTTGCAAAATCAGAGCTAAGTCACAAAGGCCAGAGGGGAAAAAGTGAAAGGTCACCTTCACAATGGGTTTTCCAGGATTATTTGGATGTAATGAATAAAATTGCAAATTCTATTGAGGCTTTTAGAACTAATGAAAATTATCAATGTGTTACACAGCTGCATTTCAGTTTTGTTTGTCTGAGCCTGGAACAGAATAGATTTTATAAATAGAACTTAAATGTGACCACAGAGCATGCATACTAATCAGTTCATTTTAAGATATTGTTTTGCAATACTTTTAAGATGCACACATGCTGGGAAAAATTACTTGTCAGAGGAACAATGTGGAGCAATTTCTTACCAAAGTTGCTAATGGAACTACTTTTTTTTTCTTCTTTTTTTCTTTTCTTCCTTTTTTTTTTTTTTTAAACACGAAGTATCCATCATTATCCTTCTTTTATTTTAAGTAAATGTTAAAATGGAAAAGGTTGAGAGAGAAGGAAGGCTTTGCTCCAGGAATTCTGTAGGAAATGTGACTTGTTGGTGGGAAAGTGTCCATTAATTTGAGAAGGTTAAAATAAAAGTAATCAAAATACCTTAGCGCATGCTGAGTTGTATCATCTATTACACACTTTCTCTGCTCACATAAATGTGGAGGGGCTTTCTTCCCTGGCTCTAAAGAGATTAGATGCATGTGGGATGGAGTGCTAAGTGGTTCCCCACTGAAAGTATTCTCTATCAGCCACTGATTTCCTCTAAGTAGGCAATCCTATCTGAATAGTTCTAATATCTGGATAAGTTCATTTCTCTTTGACAGCACGCCCCCCTGAGGGAATGCATTTGTTTCACTTGTTTGAAGGTAGAAATCCTAGGAGTGGGTTTTGATGTGGGATGAAGCACTAAGCCCAGAGCTTCCCTTAAAGGTGAAATGCAGACACTCTTTTAGAAGAGGAAAGGTGACTAAAATGAAAGCCTCACTTCCCTAATCATTAGCAGAAATGAATGTGAAATTGTTAACACTCAAGCGTATTTTAAAAGCCAACTGTGGCCTCTGTAAAGGTGTGTCTCCCCCATTTACCACTGGGCTCCATGAAGGGATTCTGAAGTTCTGGGCACTAATGGAGGCAATAAACCACAAAGAGTTTTGAGGAATCTGTCATATTGCAGGGGGTGGGGAAAGAACAGAGATCAGGAAAATTGAAATCCGTGGAAAACTGAGCTACTGAAATGTTAGCCATTCTCTTCCACCCAAACTCTCACTAAGGTGTCAACAAAGAGGAAAAAAATAGAATACCAATTTCTCTTCAAATCAAGCCAGTAAATATCTACTGTATGCCCACTGTGCACAAAGTACGATATTTTGACCACTCTCTGCTGGATAAGTCATTGCAATGCACCAGGGGTCAGCAGCTATAGCTTATGGGTAAATCCAGTCCACAGCCTCTCTTTGTATAGCTTAGGAGTAAAGAATGTTTCTTACCTTTATAAAGCATTGGAAGAAGGAAGAGAAGAGGAAAAAGAGAAAGAAGAAGAGGAAAAGCAGGAGGAGGAGGAGAAGGAGGAAGACACTAACAATTTATCTGACAATGAAGAAAGAGAAGAATGATCAACAGGAAGAGAATGAGGAGAAGAGAAAGAAAAGGAAGGACAGATATAGTATGTGGCCCCCAAAGTCTAAAATATTTACTATCTGGCCCTTGACCAAAAAAAAAAAAAAAAATGCTGCCCCTGTACTGTACAATATTCATTAATAAAGAAAATAGCCCAGAAAATTGCACAGTCTATGAATAATTAAATGCTACCAGAAGAACCTAGAAAGTAGAGAATTTTCATGCAATAAAAAGCATTCAAGCAGCCAGAATGTTCTTACTTGGACTTACAGAATTTGGGGATTGAATGAAATCTTGGGGATCAAACTTTGGAAATCCAAAGTTTCCAAAATGCAGCTCTCATATGAAAATGTGCAAAAAAAATTGTAGGGATATCTGGTAGAACAGATTTTTGTTTTAATATAGCGAGCACATCAAACATAAGATTTCCCAGGTTTTATTGCTGGGATGAAGCTAAAGTATTAAGTAAACAATAGTACAAATGGTAGTAGATATATTAGAAAGCATTAAAGTGGTTTGTGAATGAATATAGTCCACAAAACACAGAATCTAGTACAATCTCTCTTCTTTCAATTTTTAGTTGTGATGGGTAAGTTAAGATTATACCTATATTTTAAATCAAAATAAAAAAGAAACACAGTTCAGTATTTCCTGACTCTGAAATAATACATGATCTGTATCTTAAAAATCAAATATTTTTAAATATATATATTATACAAAATTAAAGTTGCCAATAATCTACCTGCCAGAATTACCCACTGTTAATAATTTGGTATATATCTCCCCAGATCAAATTTTCTAGGCACATCATAACTTACTCAAGATTTAGAGCATGCTTTCTTGGTTTCTGATATTTCTGATATTTCTGACCTATACATTACTATTATCGGTCCTTGAATTGTGTTTAGATTTTTAAGGGAAAATAAAGGGATATTATCTAGAGTAAGCAATCCAAGTAAGTGCATGCTGGGAAGGAGGGTGTAAATTCAGAAGGCTTTTATCCATTAACTCCAGACAGAAAAAAGGCTGGGAAGCTAAATGAGTGATAGTGAGTAGCTCATGCAGTTCTTCATTTCTGTCTGGGCTACAGGTTACTTGCAAGGTTAATATAATTGCTGACAGCTTGTAAATCCTGGGTGATGATGAAATGTACCACCTCTTCCAGAAGTTCCTGCTTCTTTTTAAGCTTTCCTCACTTTGTATTTAGACATAGTGGTTCTCAAACTTTTTAGAACACAATCTATTTCTAGACAGGGAGAAAGACATCTTTAAGAGCCAACTTTCCCACCCAGGGTATGTTTCAGTGACAAACTTATTGATGAACAATTAGTTCAAAGGGAACAAGTACATACTGGCAGTACAGTTTTTCAAATCGCATTCATGAATTGGGTCCCATTTACTTGTTTAAAAATAGTATGATCTTATTCACAAAGGTAACGTCATATAAGCCCATACAGTGATACAATGCCCTATAAACTTAAAATATGCACTCACTTTTATAGTACTTCACAAGCTATTTAAGTGTCAAAAAAGTGTCACAAATGCATGGTGGCACATCATCACTGTAACACAAACTACTTTCCCAATAGGGCTATGAGTGATTTATGTTTGAATATATGTATGTTTTAAGTCTGGCTATTAAAGAATTATAGGCCCAAAACATTGCTGATGTCAACATGTAACCCATAAACTTTAGGTTTAACCAATCAACTCACCACAAACTCAATCGATAATGATTAATCTAACAAAATTTATAATTAAAAAGAAAATTAACACAGCAACTAAAAACTATAATCAAATCAGTTAGTTCTGATAAGGGATTGCATATAAGATGTCCTGTCTGAAAATCTCAACTATAAGCATATCAACATGTACAGTGTGCCCTTTGCAACATAATCAAGGCTAATCTGGCAGCCTACCTTAGTACTAGAGTCTTCCATAGCCAGAATCCACTAAACTGTGTATTTTAGCTAATAGATATCAAATATTGCAAATTTATTAATGCAGATTACAGTTGGCTTCTCTTTCCCTTCCCACCCTCCCTCTCCACTTGGGATCGGTAAGAAATGCAGTGTCAAGAGTGTTGAGTGGGCGCTTTTCCTTAAGAATCCTGAGACTTGGAAGGGACTTCTTTCTTTAGTCTGTAGCAGTAACCACTGAGATTCTTACTTGCTAACTTCCAGGGATCTGTTAGAAAGTGGGGAGTTCAGCCATTTACCCTGTGCCAAATTTGGCCCCGTGTGGAATTTGGCCCTGCGTCTTTTGCTGGGGATCCCAAGGTTGCAGGGATTGTATTTCAGTGCTTAGGCGCTGGCTCCACCTGAACACAGGTCTGGCCACTCTGGAAATAACCCTCACAAGTTCCCTGGCTTCTGGCCAGGAGTCCTCTCTCTTCAAAACAGTCCAAATCTTTCTTGACCTTCTAAAGCTTAGGCTTGGAAAACGAAAGAAAAGAAAAAGCTCTTCTCTTTCTTCTAGGAATAGGAGAGCCTAGGCTTTCAATACCCTAGACTGAGGCTGCCTGCAGGATGGTTGTGGGGGAATTTATTCTCTTACAGTGAACCTATAACACATAAAGATGGACATTGTTAATTTCTACATCTGGATTTCCTGCTTTACTGGTCACTGCCTTCCATCTTATACAGAAATGAATGACTACCAATCAGAGCCAATTTACAGCCTTGATCACTTGCAGGAGGATGGTTAGTGGACTGTAGATAATACCTTGAAGATTTCTGACCTCAACTGTTTCAGGAGCTGGACACTAGGTCTCCCTCCTATTACCTTGAAGATTTCTAACCTTAGCTATTTCAGGAGCTGGACACTATGTCTCCCTCCGTATCACTAACGCCTTCCAAATCAAATTCTCATTCTTTGGATTGGAATCATCCAACACAGCATTCCCTTCTGCCCACAAGATAAAGGATGAACTCCTTAGTAGGATAAATTAGGCCCAGCTTTATTTCTATAAGAGAATATTTCTCTCAAGGTACTTTCCTGATGACATATTTTAAGAAATGACAAGATTTCACAAATGCTCTGAGCTATCTTGGCCAGCCCAAATGCCCTTTCCTTCTCCTCCGCTCACCAGTCTCTAGCTTGGCTCAACTGGCTAATTCCTACTCTGAAGATTCAGCTCATGAGCTTCCTCCTCTTGGAGTATTGTTCTGCTCACACTTCTGCTGAGTTAGTTGCTTTGCTCTGTGTTCTATAATATGCTCCATATATTTTCTTTAAAGTAGTTATCAAAGTACATTTGAATTTTAGGTCTAATTTTCTGCCTTTTTCACAAGAACCTGAGCTCTTAAGTATAGCCACTTTATCTTGTTCTTTGTTGTATTGCTCAAATTTAGCACAGCCCCTGCCCCTAGCAGATTAGCAATAATCGCTGGGCTTAATAAATGATTCTCTTTGGCATAGCAATTTAAAGAAATAGTGGTAATGGCAGTAATAGATGTGCCTATCAAAATAGTGTTAATATTTATTGAACAATTACATGTACTATCTCAGTTAAACCTTACAGTCACCGTTTAAGAGCTTGTTCCACTTAGCAGTGAAATAATTAGTCTAAGTTCATGAAGTAGTGAAAAGCAGAACTGGGATTTTATCCTTGGTTAATCTGACTCAGGAACTGTGTTCCTAATTTCTATGCTGCTCTAGGCAAGTGCTATAGGCTTCTTTCTAAGTAATGGGTTGCAATGATTTCCTTCTACACAAGTCATTGCAACCCATTAAGTACTATTACAGTTTGAACATGTCCCCTTCAAAATTCAAGTGTTGCCAATGTGCTAATATTAAGAGGTGTGGCCTTTAAGAGGTGATTAGGCCACTAGGGTTCCTCCCTCATGAATGAGATTAAGGACTTTAGAAAAGAGGCTTCATGTAGCATTCAGCTTGCTTGCCCTTCTGCCTTCCGTCATGTGAGGACAAAACATTCTTCCCTACCGTAGGATGCATCCCCTTTCAGACAATCGAATCTGCAGGGCACCTTGATCTTGGACCTTCCAGTCTTGAGAACTGTGAAAAATAAATTTATGTTCTTTGTAAGTTACCCAGTCTGTGGTATTCTGTTACAGCAGCACAAAATGGGCTAAGACAATTACTGATCTCTAACACTCTGCAAACAAATCTACAGTACCAAATGAACACTATAATGGTACAGACAATAAGGTGGCATGAAGAGACTCAACATCTAACTTCTCTGTAAGAATCCCTCCTGTGGGCAGTTCTTTGGCTAAAGTCCTGTATACTCAGGTCTATCCCTCAGTTTTGCAAGCCCCCAAATACTTGATTATTTAGATTATTTACTCAGAACAGATTCAAACCATTGTATATTTATTTAAAAGTTGGCAACTGTTCAGGTGGACAAACTGTTTATGAGGTAAACTGGGTCTTTGATGTGCAACTACCATTGATCAGTATTCTTGGTGGCCAAATACTCATTGAAAATAGAACCTTTTCTAGGAGTTTTACTTCAACTTCAAAGCCAGATTAACACTTTAAAAAATAATGATTAGGGAAGCACAGTCATTATTTTAGCTCACTAGAATCTCCCCCATCCCCCAAACTGTTCAAAGTAGTGACCTCCCCCTTCAGCTTCCATATTTATATAGGAGGCTCATAAACACAAAAGAAGATTTATTTAGCTCCTCGTTTTCTCAGAATCTTTTCCTGGGGACTATATTATGATTATGCATGCTATGCTAAAACAATTTTACCCAAATTCTGTTCCACACACTATTAATAATTTTCTGTGAGGGAGGTATTCCATAGGAAAATCCACTTAGGAAACAGTGGGTTAAAAAAGTAAAGCAGGTTTCTTATTTCACTGAAAAGCCTGCAAGAGATCTTTCATATGCTATGTATGAGTTGTGAATCTCTACCAAGATGATCTAGTTTGGGAAAACTAATCTGACTCTATAGCTTTTAATTTTGGTTTCCCTGGTATGCATAGAAGGGTCCACGAATCACGGGATGGAAACTTTTAGTTAAGGAAGTAGCCCCATTTTTTTTCTCTGAACCCCTGTAGCATATCTTGATATGTTACATAAGAATAGTTTTGGATTGCCTGAAATGTGGTTCATGATCAACTCCATTAAAAACTCCTTAACAGTCATAGTCTTCTATTGTCCCCTCTAGTTGAGAGAATTTTAATACTCGCATTTTATACAATTCAAAAAACCTCCATACATGGCATAGCAATGTACTGTGGTGTTGAAAGTAAGGAAGGATAGCTCTGAAAAAGCATGCTCAGAAAAATTCATTATAGAATAATTAGGAAGTGAACTTGGGCTAAAAGTTATGCAGTCCAGGAGAAACAGTGAGGAAGGGGCAGGCTCTCTGAAGGGGCCAAGCTTGAGCAAAGATCCTGAAGCAGGTAATACAAAACACGTGTAGGTAAAGAGAAACCCCTGGTCTGACATGACTAAAATGTTAATTTGGGATTCAATGGCAAAGAAAGGTAGGAAAGGGTTAGATTGGAGGTAAACAGGACAGGCATTGATGTCAGGATATGTTTACGCATCTGATTGCTAGGCATGTTGTTGAAAATTATTAAGATATTTCACTAAGTTTTCGGTGCCCATATATAACTGAACCCTAGTGTTCATAGCTGTTCTTGAAGAAAAAAAATACAGACTCCCAAAGGGTGGTCTGAGACAAGGCTAAATTTTTGTTTGCCCACGTGTCACTCAAATGGGAGTCTTCTGAGCAAGAATAAAAAAATATAGATACAAGGGGAAAAAAAGGAAGCACAGCAAATAAGACAGTATTCTGAGGTTCTGAGGTCAGCCTGGTTCTTAAAGCAGACCATAAACCCATCTTTGCCATTGGTCACCAATGCTGAGAAGCCTGGATTCAACCACGTGAAAGCCTTGTTCCAAATGGGCTGTGTACAATTCTAGAGGACCTAGGGTCACTCAGCAGGCACCCTCCTCTGTGTTCACTCATTGCTTTACAAGATTTTCTCCTATAACACTGAATAGTACTGTGGTTAAGACAACAGATCTTGGGGTTTGATTGCTTGGATTTGGATCCTCGTTTATCTAATGCTAGTTTCACCATCTTGAGCAAGTTACTTGACCTCTTTAAGCCTGAGATCCTTCATGTGGAAAATGGGCATATTCCAGTGTTTATCCCATAGAGTTGCCTGGAGGATTAATGAAGCTCTTAGCAGCACTCTTTGCATGAAGTAATGCTCAGTAAATGGTAGCTGTTATTTTGTTGTTATTACCCCTAAATACATGAAGGAAAGCAAGAATATTCTTCCTACTCTTAAAATCCGCAAAGGGAGACTCTCGTAGAAATATAAAACATGAAGTGAATAGAGCTGTTTGATCCCTGGCAAGGTTGTACATGTTTCACATATTTTGCTACGACCAGAAGTCTTAAAAATAATCATACTATCAGCGCTTTCAAGTCTAGTAAAAAAATTATTTCCTTTTAATCTTATGTTGCATCAACACCAATAGCCTGCACATATTTAACATGTGCAAAGAAAATGCAGTTTTAAGTATATTAATACATATTAAGATAACTTTTAGGTTCTGAGCACAAAAGTGACGGTACAGATTTTTACTTATCAATGTATCTGTTCCTCTGTTTCTGCTATACGACCATATTAGTTATTAATCTCAATATTTCTAATTTTTTTATTCTTGGCTACTTTTATGACATATTAGTTCTTAGCAAGAAAAA
This sequence comes from Chlorocebus sabaeus, assembly GCF_047675955.1. Classification (NCBI taxonomy): domain Eukaryota; kingdom Metazoa; phylum Chordata; class Mammalia; order Primates; family Cercopithecidae; genus Chlorocebus; species Chlorocebus sabaeus. The sequence goes on along the minus strand of NC_132926.1, from coordinate 15,707,661 downwards.
ATATGGCTCAGTAACAGTAGACATGAATTCCACTATCTCCTCACAGCTCGCTAGGTTCAGTAATAGATAACGGCATAATTACTTTTTGAGTTTTAAAAAATCCAATTGGAATGCCTGCAGGTACATGTATATTTATTTGGTTTGGAACTTCTTTTTTTAGCATAATTCATTTATTGTATTTGGTATGATGGGTCCAAATGAAACCATGCATCCAGAGGAAATTATTTTTTAATACAGACTCATAACCTAGGTATTAAGAATATTTTTTTTTCTCACCAAAAGGCAGTAAGGCAGTTTTTCTCTTTAAACCCATTACCACCATCTATCAGAAATATTTATTCTTTTACTTGTAAGATTTACTTAGTTTTCATGGTTGTGGTCTGTGTATTAAGGGAAGGCTGAAGAAAGGTATTTATACTGATCACTCACTCATTCATTCATTCAGTGAAAATGTATTGAGTACGTACTTTATATTAGGCACTGCTCTAGGCACTGAATACGGCTATGAATATGAAACAGACAAAAATCCTCACACTCTCATGGAACTGTCATTCCAGTGGCATTACTATACTGTATCACCACTACGTGATGGCTAAAGAAGCTCACAGGGTCTTTCTTATACTTGAGCTTAAGCTATGACACATCACATCTTTAGTCAGCTCTTTTCTGACCACCCAGTCTAAAATTTCTTGTGTGTTAAGTCAGGAAATGTGAAGGGTTGGAAAAGCAAGGAGACCTCTGGGTCAGAGACAAAGACAGTTTATTATTCACAACAAAATTAGCAGACTCCCATCTCTCTAGAAACGTAATTTTTATTACCCTGGAATGTAAGCAAATATTTTCAGTTGAGAGATGTTTGATATCTCTAAATCTTTTAGTAAAGAGATGCTGGTTTTTTATTTTACTTATCCAGGAATGCTTCTTTCTTTCTAGCGTTGTGTGCTTATGCAAGCATTATTAAAAATGTAGGCCTGGAGAATATGGACAATTAATTGTAAATGTGTAGGGATGTCATAAATTCATAAGAAAATATTTTCCGATAATGTAATACTTCAATTAGAATGCAAGCCCCGTCCAGGCACAGTGGCTAACACCTGTAATCCCACCACTTTGGGAGGCCGAGGCAGGTGGATCACAAGGTCAAGAGATCGAGACTATCCTGGCTAACACAGTGAAACCCTGTCTCTACTAAAAATACAAAAAATCACTTGGGCATGGTGGCAGATGCCTGTCGTCCCAGCTACTAGGGAGGCTGAGGCAGGAGAATGGCATGAACCCAGGAGGCAGAGCTTGCAGTGAACCGAGATCGAGCCACTGCATTCCAGCCTGGGCGACAGCACAAGACTCCATCTCAAAAAAAAAAAAAAAAAAAAGAATGCAGGCCCCGTGAGAGCAGAGATGATTTTCTATTCCATATGCCTACAATAGTGTTGAGCATATTGTAGGTGCTTAATGAATATTTGTTGAATGAATGACATTGATGTTGAATATAATGGTGATGATGATGGTTATGATTTTTACTCTAAGTTCTCAGAAGTCCTTTGGAGGCTTAAGGCAAAAACACTCCAGAGAAACCATGGATAAAATTATGCAGAAGTCTACTGGCTACATTTGCACAAAAAACAATTCTTAATAGGAGAAATTATGTCATCTGTACATCTAGGAAATCTCAAGTTTGTGAGATTTTTTTTAAAAATTGTTTTGTGGTTTTATTTTATCTAATGAGCACTACAACTCTAAAATACTCAAGATAAATATAGTAATATAATCAGGATAATTAGAAAACATTAAATATTGCTTATCTCATTAATGGAGATATACAATGCACATTGACATCTTCAAAACTGGCAATTTTACAGTAAAACAATCAATAGAATCAACTATAGCAAAAAAATACTAAAACCAAAAATTATCTGTTTGTTTAACCTCCTTTTTCCAAATGTGCTTTTAATCTGTTTAAAATTTACCAAAATCTCACAGGATATGTTTGCAACAGAATGCACTTTGAGAAATACAGCTACCCTTTAGGCTCCTGGATAACCACAAAGTATTTTAGTGATCAGATTTCTAATTTTATCTATGAATCTTGGTTCTAGAAACATGAGCTCTTGATCCAGAAAATGTTTTTACTGCACTCTTGGATTTAATTGTGGGTGAACAATACATAAAGGCAAAAATAGGATAAGACTGGCTTTCATCAAGAACCATGGCTGGTGACCCATCCAGAAATATAGTCTTGGGAGAAAATTAGAGGATTTGTTACACTTGTAAGATTCAACCACTGTAAGAACAGTGGTGGCATTGTCATGGTTCCTTATTGCCTTCTCTCCCTTTTCCTCTCATGTTTGCAGGATTTCTGTGCAATCAGGCAGCATTTGCTGTTGACTATGGCTGGTTGCAGAAAGAGGAAAGTTTCACCTTAATTGTCTCTTCTTAGCATGAAAGAAAACCTTTCCTAGAAGTTTTGAGAAGGCATCCTAGTAGTTTCATCAAACAGAAGAGACGCTACTTCTTTTCAAAGACATGGTTAGCAAGGAGGCGAGACCACATGATTAGATTAGTCCAATACCAGTTATATCCTGAAGCAGAGTATGTCTCCTTTGAAGACAGGGCCTCCCTAAGATGAGACAAAATAGCAAGGTTCTATCAACAAGAAAGAAGACAGAGAAAGTTTGTTGCTTAGAATGCAGTTTAAGGATGTATGAGTCATACCCTGCAAAAAGGCAGTCAGGATTGGAGTGCTGGGGTTTTCAGTTTAATTTACACAAGTTTTCAATATGCAAACAAGGAAGCCCTATTTGACAATATAATTTTTCATCTAATATTTACAAGGTAGATCAAGTGAATACTTTCACTGACACAGGTGAGACTGAGGCACCACTTCCAGTGGTTTGCTCAAAACCCATAGTTAGCTAAGACTATAGAATTACTATACTCAAGATGCCCTAACTTCTAGAACCATCGCCATACCACTCTCCTGCCTGTGTTCCTAACAGACTCTTCTCCAAGATTTGGAACTTTGGGTATATAAATTTGATAAAAGGTATAGGGGTGGAGGTAGGGTGAGGTACCTTATCTCTTTAAACATAAATCACATTTATAAATGGTCACCTGCTTCTGCTTATGACATTGTCCAATGGTTCCAGCCAAAGAGATCAAGTTGATGGCAGCACATGTAAGCATAGTGAAACCTGGACCAACGCCGCCCCTTCCAGTTAACAAGCCAGTGTAAAATGAAAGCAACTTGTGTTGATAGTGTTGACAGAAGGTGTCACATACAAATTACAGTCAGTTCAAAAATTAACTGCCAGATTATTAATTTGAAGGAAATGTACACAGTGTTGTTTCCCTCTTCTAGATCTCTGGCTGAGCTTTCTTTTCTGTTGATGCTGATCTCCCTGCTTTCCCCTGCTCCCTAGCACAACACTGGAGACTCCAAAGGTCTTCTCCAGTAGAGTCAGGCTTTTGCTCTTTTGAATTTTCTAGTGCGCCTTGGATATTGAATGACTTGGGGAATTCAGGCCAGTCAATTCCTAGACCTCAAATTTCTCACCTATAAAATAAAGTAAAATAAAATAAAATAATAGTTTGAAATAAATAGGCTAGGACTGCTCATTTCTCAGGAACCTTTATAACGTATCTCTTCATTTCTCATGTTACAAATAATATGTGATTAAATAAATAAGTATATATTTGAATACCTTAATTCTACCTTACTTGAAGATAACTCATCAATATTTTGTTATATAGTCTTTGATATGTTACTTTCTGTTCACATACTATCATTTTATATATTATGGTCCACACATACTGTGCTTTTTTTTTTTTTTTTTTTTTTTGATATGGAGTCTCGCTTTGTCACCAGGCTGGAGTGCAGTGGCATGATCTCGGCTCACTGCAACCTCTGTCTCCTGGGTTCAAGCAATTCTCCTGCCTCAGCCCCCAAGTAATTGGGACTACAGGCACGCACCACCACGCCTGGCTAATTTTTGTATTTTTAGTAGAGATGGAGTTTCACCATGTTGGCCAGGATGGTCCCAATCTCTTGACCTCGTGATCCGCCCACCTCGGCCTCCCAAAGTGCTGGGATTAGAGGCATGAGTCACCGCGCCCAGCCTGTTCTTGCATTTTTTACATAGTAACTGGACATACTTTCATGTAAATAATCTAGATATTTCTTTCTTTTTAATGACTACATAGTATTCCACTGCATAGATATGTTAAAACTTATTCATCTCCCCTCTTATTAACATATATTTGTGTGGTTTTCAATTATTTACCATTTCAAATAAAGCTGTTGTAAACACTCCAAACATCTTGGAACTCTCATCTGTGTCTTTCTGCAGGATAAATTCTGTGAAAAGGAATTGCTGAGCTAAGGGACCAGGATCCCTTTCAACAACTGCTGAAGACGCTGGGTCACCCAGGCAACAACCTCAAAACAGATCTTGTTTTGGAGTGAGAATTTCCTCTCTAAGTGATGGCCTGAAAATTAGCGAATTTCCAGAACTGCACTCTTCTGATGGGTCTTTTCACTTCTTATCCAATATGCAGGCCTAAAATGAATCCTTTCTTACTCATTTTTATGGGTGATAATGTGTTCCTCCCACCTGGTGCTTCTTTTTATTTCACTACAGCTATAACAAGCACTTATAAGAACAGCGATCTAGGTTACCTGAAAACCTTTTCCTTGTTAACTTGTCTCAAAAACCTAAGACTAGAGATAGAATTGAAAGGCAGTATCTCAGTCATAGTTACATGAAGCTGCTCTTGGGCATATCATTAACTTTTCCCCCTGGTTTATCTATTTAAAAATAGGAATGCCATTCATTTGTTAGGCTTTAGTGGACAACTCACAGGCCTCATTAAGGTAGACACGCTCTATCCCTTTCCCTTCACGCAAATGTAAAGCAGTTTACCTTAGAAAAATGCTAAGTGAATGAAATGCTTAAATAATAATAAACAAGTATCTTAATACTCTGTGATTAGCACTCTGTCATGACTAATGTTTGGACCTCCTCGTTTCTGTCAAAAATCCATTTTATCAGAGGCAGAAATGGCCTAAATTATTTGATATGCATTAGCTATGAAAAAGACCTCTTGCAGCACTAGATATTCAAGCCTGTGACCCTTCCCAGCTGGAGCAGCAATTAGGAGAGCGATCTGTTCCATTCAAACCCAAAAAAAGAAAGGATTCAATGCCAGCAACACAAAGCACAGTAGTTTTAAACTCAAGATACTCTCATTTCAATATTGACTCACATGACCTCCCCTTCTACCCCTTACCCCCAAATTGCTCTTATTGCCCTACAACCGTCTAGTATATCTCAAAGATGTCACAGGACCACCTGCAGAACAATTGCCTGCTTGTTAAATTGTAGACTCCTGGGCTTCATCCTGACTTTAAGAAAGTAGGCTCAGGAATATGCAATTTTTAACAAGTATCCCCAGGTAATTTTGATGCACTGTAGTGTTTGAAGACCTCTACCCTCCTAGACCATGCATCTGAAAACATTCACATGCATGGGGCACCGGGGTACCTTGTTAAGGTAACTCTGATTCAGAGGATATTGGGTAGGGCCTGAGTTTATACATTTCTAACAAGATCCCAGATGATGCGAATGCTGTGGATTCATTGACCACGCTTTGAGTGGCGAGGCTGCTGGAGGACAAAGCTCTAGGTGTTATAACCCATGTATCATACAGAGCTTGAGCCCAGTGCATGTTCCTTTGGCTGAGAAAATGAATAAGTGCCAAATCGGAGATAGTGAGAACATGGGAAATGTTATCTAGTTTGTAACTAACACTGAAATTTCTTCAGCACAGCCAGTGTGATATATATACTCGTATTTCTTTCAATATAAGACCTAGGGGGGTGTCTTTGTCCCTTTGTGTTGCTACAAAGGAATACCTGAGGCTGAGTATTTTATAAAGAAAAGAGGTTTATTTGGCTCATGGTTCTGTAGGCTGTACAAAAAACATGGTGCTAGCATCTGCATCTGGTGAGGGCCACTGGCTGCTTCCTCTCAAGGCAGTAGGTAAAGGGGAGCTGATGTGTGCAGAGATCACATGGAAGAGGAAGCAGGAAAGAGAGGGGAAGGTGTAAGGCTGTTTTTAACAACAATCTCTCAGGGAACTAATAGAGTAAGAACTCACTCAATACCTTGAGGACAGCACCAAGCCATTCATGAGGGGTTTACCTTTGTGACTCTAACACCTCCAACACTGGGGATTACATTTCAAAATAAGGTTTGGAGAACAAACATCCAAACTATAGCATTCCACTCCTGGTCCCACAAACCTCATGTCCTTCTCACATTGCAAAATGCAATTATCTCTTTTAGTCCCCAAAAGTCTTAACTTATTCCATCCTCAACTCAAAAGTCCGAAGTCTAAAGTCTCAAGGTCTAAAGTCTAAAGACTCATATGAGACTCAAGTCAAGTTCCTTCCACTATGAGCCTGCAAAATAAAAAACAAATTATTTTTTTCCAGGATACAATGGTTGTACAGGCATTGGGTTAACACTCCCATTCCAAAAGGGAGAAATCAACCAAAATAAAGGAATAACAGGCCCCACACAAGTCAAAAGCCAGCAGGGCAGACATCAAATCCTAACGCTCCAAAATGATCTCCCTTCATTCCAGGTACACTAGTGTGAAGTTGCCTTCCAAAGTCTTGGGCAGCTCCAATTCCATGGCTTTGCTAGGTGCAGGCTACACGGCTGCTTTAATGCGTTAGAATTGAATGCTTGTGGCTTTTCCAGACTGAGGGTACGTGCTACCAGTGGTTCTATAATTCTGGGCAGGTTCTATAATTCTATAAGCAGGGCAGTAGCTCTGCTCCCACTATTCCACAAGGTAGTGCCCTGGCAAAGACTCTCTGTGGTGGCTCCATCCCCACATTTCTGCTTGGCATTGTCTTGATAGAGTCTCTTTGCAACTCTCCACTCCTGCATCACGCTTCTGCCTAGGCACCCGGACTTAGCAACACATCCTCTGAAATCTAGGTGGAAGCTGCCCAGCTTCCTCACTCTTGCATTCTGCCCATCCTCAGAATTAACACTACATTGAAGCCACCAAGGCTTACAGCTTGCCCCCTCCAGAGATGCAACCTGAGTAGTACTTGGGGGCCCTTTGAGCCCTCGACCTAGGGTATCTAGGGAAAGCCTACCTCAAAGATTTCTGAAATGTCTTTGGGGTCTTTTTCCCCCCCTTTTTTTTTTCTTTTACTCTTATCGCCTATCTACTTTTAAGGTATGCTAATCTCTCTTTCTCCACAGTGCTCTTGGATTTCTCACTTTAAAATGCTTTTTTCTTCTCTATCACATGTCCAAGTTGCAAATTTTTAAAATTGTTGTGCCCTGTTTCTTTTTTAATTATAAATTCCAACTTTAGGTCATTGTATTGCTCCTGTATCTGATTGCAGGTTGTTAAAAGTGATCATGTCACTTCTTGAATGCTTTGCTGTTTATAAATTTCTTCGGACTTGGTGGCTCATGCCTGTAATCCCAGCACTTTGGGAGGCCAAGGCAGGAGGATCACCTGAGGTCAGGAGTTTGAGACCAGCCTGTTCAACATGGTGAAATACCGTCTCTACTAAAAATACACAAAAAATTAGCTGGGTGTAGTGGTGCATGCCTGTAATCTCAGATACTCGGGAGGCTGAGGCAGGAGAATCACTTGAACCTGGGAAGCAGAGGTTGCAGTGAGCCGAGACAGTGCCATTACACTCCAGCTGGGGCAACAAGAGCAAAATTCTTTATTAAAAAAAATTAAAAAAAAAAAAGAAAAAGAAAAAAGAAATTATTTCTTCTGCCATATACCCTAGATCACCACTTGTACGTTCAGCTTTTCACGTAGCTGTAGGGCATAGACACAATACAGCCAAGTTCTTTGCTATGACGGAACAAGGATGACCTTTGCTCTAGTTTCCAAAAAGTTCCTCATTTCCATCTGAGACCTGATAATTATGGTCTTTACTAGCATTTTAGTCACAATCACTTAAACAAGCTCTAAGAGTTCCAAATGTTCCCTCCTCTTCCTGTCTTCCAATGAACCCTCCAATGTCTTCCAATCTCTGTCTGTTGCTCTGTTCCAAAGCTGCTTCCATATTTTCAGGTATCTTTATAGCAATGTCCCACTCCTCAGTATCAATTTTCTTACTCCAATTGTGTTGTTGTAAAGGAATACCTGAGGCTGGGTAATTTGTAAAGGAAAGAGTTTTAGGCCGGGCGCGGTGGCTTACGCCTGTAATCCCACCACTTTGGGAGGTCAAGGTGGGCGGATCACTTGAGGTCAGGAGTTTCAGACCAACCTGGTCAACATGGTGAAACCCCATGTCTACTAAAAATGCAAATATTAGCCGGGTGTGGTGGTGGGTACCTGTAATCCCAGCTACTTGAGAGGCTACAGCAGGAAAATCGCTTGAACCCAGGAGACAGAGGTTGCCATGAGCTGAGATCGTACCACTGGGTAACAGAGTGAGACTCTATCTCAAAAAACCAAAAAAAGAAGTTTTATTTGGCTCATGGTTCTTCAGGCTCTATAAGAAGCATGGCACCAGTATCTGCTTCTGACGAGGGTCTTATGCTGCTTTCATTCATAGAGGAAGGTGAAGGGAAACCAGCATATGCAGAGATCACATGGTGACATGGGAGTCAAGAGAGGGGAGAGGTGTCAGCTTCTTTTTATGATTATGATTATAATTATTATTTTATTTATTTATTTATTTTTGAGATGGGGTCTCACTCTGTTGCCCAGGCTGGAGTGCAGTGGGGTCTTGGCTCACTGCAACCTCTGCCTCCTGGGTTCAAGTGACTCTCCTGCCTCAGCCTCATGTGTGCCACCACTTCCAGCTAATTTTTTTATTTTTAGTAAAGATGGGGTTTCACCATGTTGATCAGGCTGGTCTCGAACTCCTGATCTTGTGATCCACCTGCTTCGGCCTCCCAAAGTGGTGGGATTACAGGCATGAGCCACCGCACCCGGCCGCCAGGTTCTTTTTAATAACCAGCTCTTGGAGGAATTCTCATGGGAACTAGTAGAGTGAGAACTCACTCATTACTCTGAGAACAGCACCAAGCCGTTCGTGAGGGATCCGTTCCCAAGACCCAAGCACATCCCATTAGGCCCCACCTCCAACGTTGAGGATCACATTTCAACACGCGTTTTGGAGGACAAACATCCAAACCATAGCAGGACAGTTAGTTGTCCTAATCAGGTGTACACATTGCATACAAAAGGTCACAGTCCAGAGGCAGCTATTATAGAAACTTAGCTATCTTTATCTATGAACAACACTGGGGTCTTGTTAAATAACAAAAGAGATTAAGAGTATATCATTAAAAATCTGTGATGTGCAAGACATGTGCACTGGTAAAATATTGCAGAGGTACTCCCTGATGTTGCAGGAAATTAAGAATTGAGAGAAAACAGTAGATGGTATTCCCAGGATATTAGGTTACTGATTAATTAGGCCTTCTAACTATATGGTTAGCCAAATCCTGCTGAAAGCACCTGCCTTAATCATACGGTTTACTCGGGGCACTCTTGGAGCACTTAAAAGGCTGGAAGCCTGGCACTGGAATGTATGACTGTCCTAGGCTTTCATACTAATAAATGCCTATATGTTGAGCTGAATTTGCCTTGGCACTTGTTTTTACTGTAACCTGTTACTGAGTGTGTGAGAAGGTCTGTAACTCGCATTTAACTCTAACAAAGGTGAATAACCAAATTGGCTCATTCGTATTGGCAGGCAATAATAAGTAGTTGGGTTCAGGGCCACTGCCGTCTTTGTATTTGATCTGTCCATATATATTTAAAACAATCAAAATGACTCACAAAGAATTATGTGACCAACGTTGGCAATGTTCGTGGAAATCTATATCCATGTAATGCACTTTCTCTCTTTAGCAAATCCTTGACACAGAAAGGTAAATGACTTGAAAAAGACTTAAAATTTACATTTAGAATAGCCCTCCTCAGGACATTTCAAATTTAGGCAGGTGGAAGCAAAACCGGCCAAGGGCTGCTCTAGCTGGCCCAATTAGATGAAGTATGTGTCCTCCTAGTGGGTTGGGGGAGTTGTTGTGAGATTGCAACCATGATCCTGATCCTAACTCCCAGAGAAGAAAGACAAAGATGAGAGGCACTGACTGGAAGTAGAGGCACAAGTTTGGCTCCAACCTGTTCTACTGACTCCATCCAATTGATAAATAGCAAATATCTTCTTTAATGAAAAATTTGACTGAGAAATCCTATCTTAGAAATCTCACAGTGTTCAGTAGCAGTATATGCAAAGCAGAAGAATAGTAATAGTAATATTATGGCCAGGTGCAGTGGCTCACACTTGTAATCCCAGAACTTTGGGAGACTGAGACAGGTGGATCACAAGGTCGGGAGTTCGAGACCAGCCTGACCAACACAGAGAAACCCCATCTCTACTAAAAATACAAAAATTAGCTGGGCGTCATGGTGGGCTCCTGTAATCCCAGCTACTCGGGAGGCTGAGGCAGGAGAATCGTTTGAACCCAGGAGACGGAGGTTGCAGTGAGCCGAGATCACACTACTATATTCCAGCCTGAGGGACAGAGCGAGACTCATCTCAAGAAAAAGAAAAAAAGAATAGTAATAGTAATAATAAATACTGAAATATAAATGAAGTGCTACTTATACATTTTATTAAACATTTGATATTAGGTATCCACTTTTCTGATTGAACTCTGGTGGATAAATTAGATGAGTATACAAAAACAAGAAAATGCAAAAGAATCTTCAATTATGTTTAGGGGACAAAAGTCTCAGATATAAGGAAAATATTAGCAGACTTTGCCTGGTGAGATGGTACAAGCTATTTTGAATGACTCTTCAGGCTATAGAAGTGTAATTTAAGCAGAGTTCGAGAGAGAGGTCCTGCAGAGAGTTTTTCCTTCCCTCTGGGGGTTCAGAAGATTTGTGGGCACACACATGAAGGCAGAGCTGAGGGGAGGCCATACTGGGGAATGTTAAGGTTCACAGAACAAGTTGTTTGAATGCTTTTCCAGAATTTACTCAATTACATATCGTTTAGAGGAAGACGAGGGAGGAGAATGTGTTTTGATCATCAAAGTGTAAGTTAAACTTTGGTGCTACTCAAATGTTGTATTAAATGTTCTATGAAAAAGAGTCTGGGCTTGAAAGACCAGGAAGGAGACTCACTGCTGGCTACTTTTGCTTCTCCTGAAAGGACTTTTCATGCCTCAATTAAATCCTTGCCTTGTGCAATTTAGGTCATCCTTGCTGTGTTAACCAGCCCAAGGAGGTCAGCAGTGATATCCTACACAATCTAATGTTGAGTAGCTTTAAGGACCCAGGCCCAAGCTCTGTGATGGGGGTTGGCAAACTTTCTCTGTATATGTCCAGATAGTACATGTTTTAGTACATGTTTAGTCACTATGGCCCATCTGGTCTCTGTCTTAACTCCTCAACTCCATCACTGCAGCACAAAAGCAGCCACAGACTACGTAAACGCACAAGGATAAATTAAGCTTTATTAAGCTTTATTAACAAAAGCAAGGTCAAAGGTTGTAGTTCTCTGCTATATGACAATGTAGTATATGTCTTTCCCTTGCTCTGTTTCCTGTGGGTAAAAGAAGCATCTTTCATAGTAAAATTGTCTCTATTGATCCTTTATTAAAAGTTCAACAAATATTTCTTTAATACCATGTATGTAGACTATACTATATTAGGTTATTGTAGGATCTGATCAGCAGCCCACAATGCAACAGGGCTCTTTCTTCGTTCCCAGGCAGATCGGCAGGTTGAGAAATAATAAACACACACAAGAGAGTGAAAACTGGGTCCAGGGGGGTCACCACCTTCTGGTCCCGTGGTGCTGCCAATGTACTGGATATACCAGCATTTATTATTAGGTTTAGTGAGGGTTGGGATAGGTCAGTGAGGGATTTAGGGTCATTCGATTATGAGGTGAGATGGTCACATGGGGATGAAGTAATTCTTTAACATAACATCTGTATGCATAATTACAGTATACAGAGATAAGAATTTACAATACAGTGTGTGCATCAGTAATTTCTAACAGAGCCTTAAAACAGAAACACAGTCTTTCCATAACCTATGATTAGCAAGATATTAATCAGCAGTAACAGTTGCAGCAAAAGTTGGTTACGAACAATCCATAGAAACAGGATGTAAAGCTAGATAACCGGTTAGACCAGAAATTCTCAGAAGGGAGTATGCCTTAACCCTAAAGAGGCCTAGAAGAGCCGTGGCAAGAGGAGGGCCTTTATAGCCCTATCTTATCCATATGAACAGGCGCCCCTCATGCATCCATTTATAGGCTCTCCTCAAGGGTCGCATTCCACTCCCAGAACTATGAACATCTGCTTTTCTGGGATAGGAATATTGGTGATGTGAAACCTTTCTGACTGCACGTCTGTTCGTAGGCTCTCTGCAGGGGGAAGCACATCACGCACTGTTAGCTCATTCTGGCAGTCCAAATTGGCACTGTCTTTACACAATCCTGCATGCAATTTTGTATTTACAATAATCAGGAGCATTTCATCTTTCACTCTGTAGCAATAGTTTCAGGGGGTCTCCCTACATTGGCTACTATGGGATGAGGGAGAAGTTTGAGATGGGAAGAAAGGAAAGATGTATAATCTCTTTTTCTTTTCTACCAAAGTGTCTTTAATCTCCCTAGGGAACACAGGCATATGGGTAAACAGGACAAGTCAAAAAAGAGTAAGGAAGTTTAGAGTAGAAGCAGTTAGGTACAGATTACAAACTCTATGTATCTTTTTTGGTATGTTCCATTGCCCCAGTTATTTATGAATGGTACAGAATTCTCCCAGAGAACAGGAGGTGCAGTGTTGACTGGCGAGATTGTGTGTTCATTGATGAGATTCAGCCTGTTGTGTTTAGACATTATCTATCTCATCCTCTTTGTAAAGGCAATGTTACTAATGCATTTATCCAAACAGTAGAGAACTTTTGCCTATGTGATATATCACTGCTTCTCAAACTTCAGTGTTCCTAAGTATCATCATTAGGGGATCTTGTTAAAATACAGATTCTGGTTCTGTGGGACTGGGGAGGGGCCTAAGATTCTACATTTCCAAAAATGTCATTGCTGCTAGTCATCAGCACATACTTGGATGAATGGCAAGATACTTCAATAACTATGCAAACAGCATCCCAGACTGAAAGTATTTTCTACTCGAGGAATTTCAAAGTGTAAATGTTGAAGAGCTAAATGATCCCACTTCCTTAAAATGTGTTCCCTCTCACAGCTTCCCTCCCCAACAGTAAGTATATAAATTCACCACTTATGACTCATCTTGAAAATGTGAAAGCTGCTGTGAAAATACAAGCAGATTATCTGAGTTGGTTAATGCTTTACTAAACGTTAATATTATACTTTAGGTAGAAATGGCTTCCTGGATAAGGGTGAGCCCTCAAGCAGTATTTTGAGAGAATGGGATAAAGGAGAGAGAACATTTGGTGAGGAGATAGAGTCATGAGTGTTTAGGTCACAGAGGCTGTCTAAGACACCTAAAACCTAAATTTAAATGGCTCGAATTGCTGTGGACACATAAGGGACTATAGACCCAGGACTGAAAGAGCAAGATGGGAGAAAGTGTTCAGACCAAACATACAAGAAGGTCCAGAGGAAACACGGTCTAGGGAGAGACCCTGGCATTTCATCCACTGCACAGCTGAAGGTGTTAACCCACACAATGGTGGGAGTGACAGCCCAAGTGTCACTTGGCGAGTGACAGCCCAATGATAACAACCAAGGAGGGTTTCACAAGCGAATTTTATTCCTTGCAACAAGTAAGAAGAACACCAGGAATAGCTCCCAAAGCAATGCTTCCCCAGGCTGGAGGATGGGTCAGGTTTTATAAGCATAAGGCAATCAGGGGTGATCTGATTGGATAGTACAATGAGATGATGTTGAGAGTCATGATCTGACTGGATTTTTCCATGGTGTGATGCCAGATCTGATTGGATCCTGGATCCTGCCATATGGTACCCATTTCTTAATTTCAGTGCCAGCTCCTCACCCAAGCAATTAGATTCCCCTGTGGTTTCACACTTGCTTCATTTGAGCATGTTCAGGTTATATGACCTGAGGGTTCGTGGCAACTGAACAATCACTCATAACTTTGTAAAAGTTGAGCCAGATTGGTCTGGTGTGGCTACAAATGGATCTGAGGAATAACCTAGTTCTTTGTTTCTCTTCTTTCTGGTTCCATGCTCCAAAAGTAAATTGTTCATCATTAATAGGGGCTCACCAAGAACACCACTCTGAACCTGAAGGTATCAAATCAAGCTCTCCATCTCCTCCCTGCACCCAACTCTTGGGCAGGCATATCAGAAGCTCACGGAGGAAGTGGGAAATTCTGTGTCTGATAGATCCCACAGTTTTGAGAATTCAGAAAGCTCACTTATTTGACAGATGAGTAACCCAAGGCCTAGGGACAACTGGCTTGCCCACACTTAGATAAGCCATTTTTCTAGAGTTGGACTGCAAACTTAGACCTCCCAACACTCATGTTAATATCAATCTACTACAATCTCTACTCTTCTTTGATGGAAAACTTATTAGATACTCGTATTAGTCAGTTCTCACACTGCTATAAAGAATTACCTGAGACTGCGTAATTTATAATGAAAAGGTTTTGTTTTATTGTTTGTTTGTTTTTGAGACAGAGTCTCACTCTTGTCGCCCAGGCTGAAGTACAAAGGCACAATCTTGGCTCACTGCAACCTCTGCCTTCCGGGTTCAAGTGATTCTCCTGCCTCAGCCTCCCAAGGAGCTGGGATTGCAGGCTCCCACCACCATGCCCAGGATTTCACTATGTTGACCAGGCTGGTCTCAAACTCCTGACTTCAGGTGATCCACCTGCCTTGGCCTCTCAAACTGCTGGGATTACAGAATAAGCCACCACTCCTAGCCAATGAAGAGGCTTAACTGACTTACAGTTCTGCAGGCTGTACAGGAAGCATAATGGCTTCTGGGAAGGCCTCAGGAAACTTTCAATCATGGCAGAAGCCCAAAAGGAAGCAGGCTGGTCTTACGTGGCTGGAATGGAAGGAAGAGAGAAAAGGGGGAGGTGCCACACGCTTTTCAACAACCAGGTATCATGAGAACTACTGCATCCATGATCCAATAACCTCCCACCAGGCCCCACCTCCAACCCTGGGGATTACAATTCAACATGAGATTCGGGTGGAAACACAGATCCAAACATATCAATACTCAATGGCATTGTGTGGACTATGCATCAATTATTTATTAGCTTATTTTTTCCCACTATTAAGCAGTTATTCCTCACAACTTTTTGAAAAGATAAAGCAAATTTATAAGATGTTATTTCACTTATCCTCATAACAGTACCTGAACTATCGACTATAAGATATCAAGAAAAGTTTGGTGAATTAATTGTGACAGTCTTGCATACTTAATAGTAAAATTAATTTATTAATAGTCAAAAATGTATTTTTGGCAAATAGGATGTTCATAAAAATATGAGAAGCACATTAGGAAATACTATACATGTAGTATCATATATAGTATTTATATATCATATATAGTATTTACACAAACCTTATCCTTAAAAGGCTTGCATTTTTAGTGGTGAGACAAATATTTGTTCATGAAAATCCTTTAGGAAATGTTCAATGGTCTTCGAAGAAGAATATTGTAGGATATTTCATAAAATCCTCTAAAAATATAACAAGTGCACTCTATTAGAATAGTTTATTACAATGAATTTTAATTGTCTGTTCCTTGTTTTCCTCTCTCCACTACATTTTTTTTTTTAAAGGCAAAAATGTCCATTGCCTAGCCTGATGACTATACATGTTAGGCACCAAATAGTTATTTATTGATTGATTATACATGAAAACAAAATAATATGCTTACTGTATCTGGTATATAGCAATGTTTGCTATATCTATGTAAATATATTATCTAAATACAGTAATCCCCAAATCCCATGGTTTTGCTTTCCATGGTTTCAGTTACTCCAGTTAACAACTACGGTCTGAAAACATTAAATGGAAATTTCCAGAAATTAACAACTCATAAGTTTTCAATCACACACTGTTCTCAGTAGTGTGATGAAATTTTGCATCACCTGCCCCACCCTGCTCCTTTCCTCCCTGTATGTGAATCATTCCTTTGTCTTGCTTGCTCACCCTGTAGACGCTACCTGCCCATTAGTCACTTAGCAGCCACCTCAGTTATCAGTAGTTGGGTTCAAGTCACCCTTATTTTACCTAGTAATGGCTCCAAAGCACAACAGCAGTGATGGTGGCAATTCAGATATGCAAAAGAGAAGCCATAAACTATTTCCCCTAAGTGAAAAAGTAAAAGTTCTTAAAGAAAAAAAAAGTCAAAAAATGTTATTAAGATCTATTAAGAACAAATCTATCTGCGAAATTGTGAAGAAGGAGAAAGAAATTCATCCCAGTTTTGCTGTTGCACCTCAAACTGCAAAACTTACACTCACAGTGCGTGACAAGTGCTTAGTTAAGATGGAAAGCTTATTAAATTTGTGGATGAAGACGTGAATAGAAATGCGTTTTGATGGACAGCAACTGGGTTCAGTACTATCCACAGTTTCAAGCATCCACTGGGGGTCTTGGGACGTACTCATCTGCGTGTAAGGAGGCGATACAGTTTAATTATTTATTTAGTACACTTATATAGTTTATGTCTTATGTATAAGGTCAGACTTATGAGGACATTGTGATGTTTACTTCTTTGGAAAAAATGTTTATATATAAACAACTAAACCAATGCTTCTAAAACTTTAATGTGTAGAATTGTGCTATAAAAAATCTGAAAACCAATGTTGAATACTAAATATTTTGCATATACATGCTATATATCTATAAACACCAATTTATTCCTCCTACAAAGGAATAAGTGCTTTACATAAATTGTTTCCTTTTTATCCTTACAACAACCTTAGGAAACAGGAGCGGTTATTACCACCACTTTACAAATGAGAAAACCAAAGTAAGTTAGCTTAGGTCACAAAGTTATTAAATGGTGAAAGCAAGATATAGACATAGAGGATGAACTCCAGAATCAATTCTTTCAAACACTGTGGTACCGTGCAGGACTCAGCAAACTCTGAGCCATAACAAACCACATCCAGCCGCTGCCTGTTTAGTAAATAAAGTTTCACTGGAACACAGCCATACCCATTGGTTTGTCTGTGGCTGCTTTAGAGCTGCAACAGTAGACTTGAATAGCAGTGACAGACTATATGACCCTCTAAGCCTAAAATATTTACTATCTGATACTTTACAGAAAAATGCCTTTCCTGCCCTAGCGAATCATATATACCATTTAGTTTTGTGAATTAAATGATTTTGTCCTATAATTTTGAAATGTATTTTGTATCCTTAATATAGGATATAAAATACAGCTGTGTTGCCCAAATTTTTCTCATTGTATTCCCAAGTAGTAGTTGAGCAAAAATTCATCGCAGTTTGTAACATTTTCTGCCATTTTGATGCATGATTTATAAGACAAAGTGAGAACTGTCTTGCATTAACTCTTCCTATAGACTGGACATTCAACATTGGGTTCAAGGTGCATTAGAAAGGAATACTTATTAGGATTAACATTTTAAGATGTATTTTTTTAAAGGTTGCAAAATACTTATAGTTTTGAAATCAAAGGAAGGTTCGGTAACATTCTTTTGGGTGAATAACTTCAAAATATATTTATTTTTAATTTTAGTTTTTTACAAAGCTCCAGTTTAGAAGCTACAGAAGAAACATACATTATGAAATTGCTAATAAATTGGGGAGGGATTGTGCAGCATATTTTCCTTACTAATTTTAAGGAGGAGTTTTTCAACATTATTGTGAATCATAATTATGTCATTATATGTTATAAATATATTACATGTATTTACACTACATAATTAGACCTAATTCTAATTATGTAGATTCATGGTAATCAGCTAAAATTTGCTTTAAAAAACCAAGATAATTCTTCTAACAGATGCTACCTTAATAGAATATTAAGTTTGAGAAAATCTCATGAAAATAAGATAATTAATAAGTAATGATTAAACCTTAACATGCAAGCAGAATAACACATCATGTCACCCCTCTCCCAAACCTTCATTAGAAGAAAAAGTGTTTGTTCTGGGACACACTGAAAAATTTGGTAAATAGTGTTTTAGAGAAATTATCTCTTAAATTGAAAGAGAAAGCAATCCAATAAAAATACCTCAAAGTTTTAAAGATTTGTTTTGGTTATAACATAAATACTCTCCTTTCAAAGCTCCTGATGTAAAAACCTTTTTAAAAAAATTGTTCTAGTAACAAAGAGGTAAATAAAAACACTATTTCCCACTGGAATCGTGCTCTCTAGATGTTAAATCTAGCATCATTGCTGTAAATTGCTAGTTGTAGTCTTTGATTGACATGTTTACCCAGATAATGTAACAGTTTTTGTGAAAGAAATCTACTTAGTGTCTGGATGACATGAAACATGTTTCTTATGGAAGGAAAAGCCCAAAGTATTCTTTCAAATGGGAGTCTTTTCTCTTCAAATCTTTGAAGCTGATAAGGAATCATGTAATCTGTTTTACTCCCTCATTTACCCAATATTAGTAGTTCAATTGCAATGTGTGTCTAACTATACCTTTGAAATCCCCTCAAGGGTTCTGTCCTTGACTTTATTTTGAATTCATTTTTGATGCTGAGCTGCACAGGTATCCGTTCTGCACAGCAAGGTGTTTGACCGAGGAACCCATTTGGTTATGTTGAGTATTCTGTCTTTTCTATTAGGTTTTAACCCTAGCTGTGTTTTCTAGAAATGTGGAACAACTTGCCACAAATACTTCACATGAAGGAAATCACTCATTATTTCTAATGATTTTCCTATTAAGTGAAAAGCATGTATCTATCTATCTATCTATCATCTATCTATCTATATCTTTCCCTGTAAAATATATTATTCCTTTTGAAGCTGCCACAGATGGCAAATTAGCATGGGGGCAATAAATGATATTTCCAAAGCACCTTGAACTTGTGCAGGTGAACTTGATCTTCACATGACCCTGAGCCTTGAGGGTATAAAATAGCAAGTGGCCAGGATACCATAAGAAGGAAGCAAAACAACTTTTTCTCAGATAATTAGTCAGAGTAGGCAAAAGATAGCCCCCACAGTGACCTTGTGACTATTCAGCCAGTGGACTTGGGGCTCAGCAATCAGTCTGTGCTGAACTCCAATACAGTCGATCAATCCTAAACTGATAAGCCAATGACTTGTTTAAATTGGCCAATCACATTTCCCAGTGAATTTTTGTGGCCATTGACTTTGGAAGCCCTGCCTTGCCACTGGCTTGGGAGGCCCCCTTTACAAGAGTTTTTTTTGTGCCCTTTTATATCCACATGCAAGTCAATTCCCAAGGCTTTAATCTTTTCTGAGTTAATATCCCTCTGACAATCTGAAAACCCCAACCCACAAATCCTATTCTTTGCATTGGAATAGGTTTTCCTTGCCTTGGGGGTCAGTAAACTTAGCTACACACTCAATTTGTCTCAGTCTTTATTTACATCTACCAGGGAAATTAGATCAATCCTGATACAAAAAACAAATAAAGTCAACAAAGTTTTATGTCAACCTTATCTACAGCAGAACCTTAGCAATTAAAGATTTAATATGTATAGTTTCAATTGTATTTTGAAATTGCACATGTCATTTGCAATTTTTATAGCAAGATACAAATTTAAATTGAGCCTTCCCAGGCTGTGTTATCTTACTGTCCCTTGATTGATGAAGGAGTCTAGAACCTACACTTTGGAAGAGCTTATTTTCATTCTCATTATAAGACCAGCAACTGGGAAAGAGTGAGCAAACTGTAAATTCTTTCTGAATACTGGCCACTGGCCTAACAAGCCAACTGCTAGTCCTAGCCATAGAAATGAAAAGGCTTAAGAAAAGAAGTAGCTTGTACCTAGAAAATCAGTTTGTAAATCATTTTTATAATTATTATGTATTTAGTATTGATCTAAAGGAGTTATTTAAAACTTTTTGGTTATATCTGATTTAATTTTGTGGGAGAGATAATAATGTACATTGTTATTTGGAGAGGAACATTCCAAAGGATCTTTGACACGTCCTGCATATGAGTGGCTACTTCCTGTTTGCTCATTCCCCATACATTATCATATGCATGGCCATTTTCAGCCCTAAAGAAGTGTACAACTTGCCTTGTCCTGCAAAGAATTCTTAGACACCAAGTCCATACCACTGGCTAGATGCAAAGGGAAATTGGCCTAATATTGGTTCTTGGAACCTAAGAAACGAAGAGGAACACTAAATAACACAGAATGGAAATAATTATGCAGATTTTAGAGGAAACTGTACATTCCCAGGAGGTCAAGTCCCTGTGGTTGATTTTTTTGTTTTGGGGGGGGATTTTCTTTCTTTTGTTTTTTTAAATGAGTGGCTTGTTTCTTTTGCACTGGAGGCCAGACCACTGGAACATTAACATTTCGATATTTGAAACTATGTTTTTCATTCAATAGCATATCTGTAGAGTCGAAAACAGTGTCTAAGGAAGAGGATATGCTTAGTGAATATTTCTAAATGATCATCATTTTATTCATTTTCTTTTAAAAATGTATTTATTTATGCAGCACAAAAACAGCATACCACAGTCTCATTAGGTGCTTAAAATAATTTGGAGAGCAAATCAGTTAAAATGACTAGAAAGGAATGGGCCAATGTCTGAGATAAACCCCGATATTCTCATTTGCCTTGTCCAACGTAGACATCGCTAATTCATCACAGTCCTCTTTCCTGCCGAGCCTGGATGCAGCATCAGAATCCTCCTCAATACAGGGCTTCCATCAGCCACCACCAATCAGCTGGAGTTGGCAGCTATTTCCAAATCATTTGCCACTGTTGGACTAGACTGTATTTCCCTAGAACCTTAAACAGAAGGTAGCACCTTCTAATCTTGAGACTTGCTTGCCTTTTCAAACTCCCACTGTGATTATTTTCTACTACCTGTTTCATATAGTCAATTAATCTCATGAATTTCAAATGCTGACCTAGATGCAGGTGTTTATGTGGATACATTATATTTAAAGAGAAACTTCTCAGACTTCAGAGCCATAATGCAAATTTCATTATTCTGCTTCTACATTTTAGGATGAAATGCAAATTTTCTAAATAATTGTTTGAGATGCATAATTATCAAGAGAACTAAAGAATCCCCTCTATTAATCCAATGATTCTCGACCAGGGACGATTTTACTCATCAGGGGACATTTAACAATATCTAGAGACATTTTGCTTGTCATAAATTGGTGTGTTGGGGGTCGGTGGCTGCTACTGGCATCTAGTAGGTAGAGGCAAGCAGTGCTGCTAAACATCCTAAAATGCACAGGACAAATAATTGTCTAGTCCCAAAATGTCAAGTGTTGATATTGACAAACCCTGTTCTACACTATTAAAACACTTAATTATATGTAATGTTGAAGAAGACAATTTTGGAACTGAAATCTTTATGCTATTAATTTGATTTACAAGGGAAACTAAATACTCCTTATTAAAAAAAAGTGTAGTCATGCTCATATTTGAAATCTACCTTTGGGTCCAGTGTCACAATTTGATGAATAAGACATTCCCAAGAGACAAACAGTCAGTGGGATGCCACGGGGCCTGCCTACAGACTGCAATTCAAACTCGACATTGTACTTCTTTTTCATCATCAGTGAATGACCAAAGTGTGAGCTCTTCAATGTTTCACACTATATTGAATCTCACACTGAGAAACTGCTCTTGTAATACAAGATGGATTTCAAGGGTTCTCCATTTTCTTTTAAGTGTTAAGTTTAGTCTAGCAAGATTTTTTCCCTAGGAAAACTTGGTTCTATCTATCAAACAGACCAGTTGCTCATTTATCAAATATTTCCATTACCGGATGTAGTTAAGTTTTGCTAATGAAATGGAGTGAGAAGATTTTTTTTTCACTTCTACCTCAAAACAAAACTTTGCTTTCTGAGGATTAAATCCACCACTTCTCCCTGTCTCATTGTCAACCAGACATAGTGAGTGTCTTTTAGACAGATTCTCGAGACACACTGGCTGAGAACATTTCATATTAACTCAAATATATAAGCCTTAATAAGCCAATTTCCCATTCAGTTTAATCTATTTTCAGCAGATCAAAATAATTAAAAATGCTAACAGTTATGGTAATTTCAATACACTGTGAGAGAAGCAATTTAGATAGCACCTTCCCGACGAATCTATATTTGTATAAATGCTGATCAAGAATATTTGTTCAATTTTATACAAATCAAACATGAATAATTTCTTCCATATTACGCCTTCCATTGTTGTGTTTTCCCTCTATCTAGTTATCCATTTGCTGCTGGCATGCTGCTCTAGGAAGATTTGATTAAAATCAATAAGTTATTGGGAAGATGGCAATTAGCAGTCTTTCACCTATAATAGCATTGTCTGTTAGGCTTCCTTTGTGTTAATCACAATATTTTAGCATGACTTTCCTATCTAGCCATGCAATTTAATGAAATGGAAGGTTTAAAAAGCATCCTTAATTTGGGGCACTGGCAGTATGCTTTTCTGGTTTTCACTGTTTTGATAGGAATACCCAGCATTTCTGCAGTACATCAGAATCCTCATCTCCTTTGAGACTTTCCCAATTTTAAGATCTCAGAAATATCCACACAGAAGTTCATACTGCACAAACTTCAAGTGGGTTCAATGTAGCATAAAGATGCCAGCAAATATCAATGTATAGATTTGTTTAACTATTTCAAAGTGACTTGATAGTTTGTTTGTAATAGGTAATTGACGTGGCAAAGTTCTTCACTTTGGCTGTATGATATTGAGTGGTAAATGCCTGGGCTAAAGACTGAACCTTGACTAATGCCCCTGGACAGCAAGTAATGATTGTCAAAGTCATTAATTAGAATAAGGCCATGGCACTCTCCTTTTTATGTTTGTTATCATATGTTTCTTTTTTTCTGAATGTTCATTTTAACTACTCTTTCCTTAGAGGAAGCACGCGCGCACACACACACACACACACACACACACACGCACACACATAAATGAGCTTACTATTTAATTATATATAAGGAGGGCTATGTTTAGCCAATTTTTTTTTTTTTTTTTTTTTTTTTTGAGATGGAGTTTTGCTCTTGTTGCCCAGGCCGGAGTGCAGTGATGTGATCTCAGCTCACTATAACCTCTGCCTCCCAGGTTCAAGTGATTCTCCTGCCTCAGCCTCTTGAGTAGCTGGGATTACAGGCACCTGACACCATGCCCAGGTAATTTTTTGTATTTTTAGTAGAGATGGGGTTTCACTATGTTGGCCAGGCTGGTCTCAAATGCCCGTCCTCGTGATCCACCTGCCTAGGCCTCCCAAAGTGCTGGGATTACAGGCATGAGCCACCGTGCCCAGGCTAGCCAAAATTTTTGCATAGTGAGAATTGCTATGAAAACATGAGCACTTAAACTAGTAAGTGGATTATGTTCATGTTAGACCTGTAACTAAGATCCTAATTTATAAACTGACAAATCTTTGTTTAGAGAATTAGTACCAAAACAAAACATTAAGATGGAAATACTAAGATATTTGTGAACATGTGGAAACATCTCGATTTCTTAGGGCATTTCCTATTGATGTTTTGCCTAATCCTAGTGTGTTTGTCAACTAGTTCCTCGAAAGATCCAAAGTCGCAAACAAGGGTATGCAGGACTAATGGAAAAGAAATATGGAAATGGGTCTCACCCTCAAGGAATTGTCTGTCTAAAAAACCAAAAGAAGTAAAGGGATAATGAGATTACATGGATTATTCAGAGTAACTTGTAGGGAAAAAGAAACTTCAGTATCAATCAGATTTTTTTCCAACTATAATGTTCAAATTTTCTGGATAATTGTAAAGTGCTCCATTATATTTGCCCTCATAAACACAGTCTAAAATAAATGAAATAACTGAAGACACTCAACACCACATTAACTCCTTAATTTTTCAAAATACAACAATTTTTTTCTCTGTACCAGGAAGATTCTGGGTACTTAGTGTCATTTTTTATGCATCTAATAAATGTAAATGACTATTTTGTAATAAAAATGGGCCTCATATTAGACTGAGAAGAAAGTTGGAGGAATTTTTTTTCTAGCTAACACCTGAAATTCTTATTGTAAAATCTTTTAACAGAATTGTCATACTGTAATGTTACTTAGATATCAACATCACCAGTAAGATAACACGCAATTATTTTAATGAAAGCAATGACTTCATTTTCTCCCCTTAAGTGTTTGAAATAAATATTTTTTCTAATATATAATATATATTTATATATATGGAACTATCTTGGAAAGTGACATAATTATAAGTCTTTCAATAGATAGCTTGCTGTTAATTTACATCTTGAATATATAGTAGTTTTAGAAATGACTTCAAAAGAACAGTGAGTCTTAAATGGCAGTGACAGAAAGAAGCACAAAGAGTTATGCTGACTCCTTCTCTCATCAGATTTAGATTGTTTTCTTTATTATCATAGAACTATTCTCTTGTATTTTTTCTGACAGTTGGTCCCCGACCCCATCTAATTTTATCAATCAGAGATTTAGAAACAATTATGTAATCCAGTTAAACATTTTACCATTTACAATCTACTGTGCATTATTGAATCAGTTATTCAAAATGTATTTGTCCTAGCTGTGGTTGAAATGTGAATGAGTTCGCATTACAGAAGGATTAGGAGGAGCTGGACATGCACACAATTATTTGGCTCTTGTGGGATGCCACGGTGTACGTATCAGATATCAATGGGCACCTGTGGGCAGATAATTCTGTAGGGAGGACTGTAGCAATGACTGCCCAGAGAGAGGTGAGAGGGCACCAAATAAAATGTTTGTCCAATTTGCATTTTGACATGGGCAATAATGCCACTCTTAAAGTAAAATAAAATGAAATAAAATGAAACAAAATAAAATAAAATAAGCTGAGATTCTTGAAGCCAGTCTCTAGGATTGCTGAAACGGTGTCTCACTGGTGGTGCCTAGGGAAGTGTATTTTAATAAACATGCTTGTTGATTTAGATGCAGGTGGTGATTTAGATGTAGGTGGTCCAAAGTCTACAGCCTGAGAAACAGAGATGACCTAGAGACAAAAGAAAATTCATGTCTTCTGTCCTAGTTCTACCCCATGTTACAGTTAACCACCATCTTGTCTGTATTATTGCTACAGAATAAGATATGATTAAAAGATTTACACAGTGTGATTTGCTATTCTGGAAGACTCAGTAGAAATATTGTAGGTTTTGCCTGATTCCTCACAGTTCTTGAACACATCGGAGGGCATTTTTGGTGGGAGTCTGTTTTTGGGGAGAATCTATTTTTGAAAGTTTAGGACATTATTGGAATCAGAGTCAGATAAGTGGGGAGGCTAATTGGCGGTTGTCCAGAGCACAACTCTATAAGGGACACTAAGATATCACCACAGGTACAGTGAGATGGATAATATTGTATTTTCCAGAAATTCTCTCTGAAAGAAATAATTCAATTAAATGATTGAGGATTGGGGGTGCAGGGCAGGTGAGATCCCTGAAGTAAATGCTTTGGGAACAACGGCAGATCCTTCAATCCCATTCCAAGAAAGAAAGGTCTGATTAACTGAAAGGTTTTTGTTTTGTTGCGTGGGTCATCAGATATTGAAGCTAAAGCTAAGTCTCTTGGGACAATAGAGAGATAATTTCCTATGTGTTACATACCTTGCAATAGACAAGTCCAGTTTCCAGGATGCTCTGAGTTCCTCAGGGAGCAATAAACATGTAATTAATTTTCTTCATTCATCAAATATATTTTAACCATCTCTGACATGTTAGAGAATTTTTTAAAAATTAAAAAGACAGTTTGTGGCTCCCAAGCATTTACAGGCTACTATTTGGAAAACAGACATGCACATAAAGATATCCCATGGCAAGAGTATTGTTTTAAAGGTACAATAGAAGCCCAGAGAAAGCCAAGGTTGTGCCTTGGGGCATCTGAGAAAGCTTTCAACAGTAAAATGTGAGCTGACAATAGAAGTCTGACAAGGCAAGACAGGGCACTTTGAGTAGTAGGAACAGCATATGCAAGGGCAAGGTGCTGTATTTTAAAAAATGCTCAGGAGATGGCTAAAGCTTTCAGAGAGTGGAAAAGAATGTGAGAGAAGAGCTGGACAGCTGGACAGTGCTTGAACTAAACCTAATCTTCATGCTAAGAAATTGAGATTGTTCATCATCTAGTTCTATAGATGACCATTGATCTGTGTTTTAAAAAGTTTTTTTTAGGAGCACTTTGCTAAAATTAAAATACTTGATGCTCAATGCTTAGAAGCCTTTAAGGTGTTTTTAGCTGGATACTTCCATAGTCACACTGGCATGCAAGTTTCTTCTAAGGCACAGTGAATGGTGAAATGAAAGTGGAAACACTGTACGGGGAAAAATTAAGTAACACTTGGAAGTCCAGACAAGAGATGATATGATTCTCAACTACGTAAGTCATAAAGAAGATTGAAAGAAAGGGATGAAGAAGGGAATAGATTGGAGAGAAATAAAGAGGCTAAGGAACTGGGAAGGTTGGCCACAGTGTCAGTGTTTCTTACTAAGTTACCAATTTTTGGCTTTATTCTTTTTTTGGCTGGCAATGTAGTTTTGGAAAAGGGTAAGATTAGTTTCGATAATGTTGAATAGAATGAACACTCCTAAAATGGATGAGATCTCTATTAAATCATTGAACATATATTTAACTAATAATGTCTCAGTGTTAAATTCTAAGTGAAAAAATTGCTTATTATCATCCACTTTAATTGTGTCCACAAGAGTCACTGGCCAAGGAAAGCTACAAAGAAAGAAACAGTTGGGGGAGGTTCTTTTTTGGATCACAAAAGCAGGTAATTTTGGAGACAGGTACATCTTGTGGACCAAGCTTCAGGCTCTCCTCATGGGGACAAAGCACATTTCAATAGCCCAAGAGCAGTCCTCCATTGCAAGAGTTGCTATTTCTGGAAATAAAAGGACATTGAGGCCAGGAGCATTTACAATAGAGGTAAAATGGGAACCAGGGGACTCTTGATAAAATGGAACACATTCTCTGCTCCATAAGCCTTCTGAAACTCTCTCTAGAAGATTCCTGATGAGAAGCTCTCCTGTCACTCTTAATTTTTGTTCACGGGACATCTCAGAGTTGTAACAAATTAACTGCGATGTAATATTTTGAAAATATATTCCTCCCCATCTAAATCATAAACTCAATGAGGGTAGAAATTCGAATTTATTTTGTGTTGATAGCTCTGTTAGCCAGGGTTCAATCAGAGAAGCGGAACCACTTAGGCGATACTTACATGTGATACTAAGGGTTTTGCTATAGGCATTTGACGTTGTGTCATGTAGGAGCTAGTGAAGAAGTCTCTGTAGGGCTCTTTCTTCATGTCTGACACTGGAACTTAAAGCCCACAGGCTGGCAGGCAGGGAAGAAAAGATGGCTGTTGAGTGGGAGAGGTGAAAAGGACGCCAGAGCCCATGGCATGAGCTAAAACTCCACAAGTATGACCTGAAGCCCATGTCAGCTCTTGTTTCCTCTTACTTTCATGGTATGGATGTCCTGCAGAAACCAGGGTGCTTTTTCATGGAGCTGGACATACATTTTTGGTTTGGTCAAAGAAGCTTAAGGAAGATCCAGGAGAAGGTGGAGCCCAGGCCCAGCTGCTAACTCACGTCAATGCGGTAAGTTAGCAGATTCTTAACAATATTTGTGAGTTACGAAATGGCCGTTTTTCCACTTCCACCCTGCAGCATCTCCCACAAGATATGTCTGTGGTAGCTCACCCTAACCAGGAATATCTAGAAAACGGAATGCTGGGAAATGTAGTTCAGACCAGCTAAGTTGCTCATTACAAAGTCACCACAATAGCTGTATCTTCAGTACTTTCACAGTGCCTAGGATGAAATAACTTTGTTAATCCTTTATTGCCTTGTACAATGGAGTCCAATGTTAAATGAGAAAGCACATACAACTCTGTCTCACTCTCACTCTCTCTCTCTCTCACACACACCCTTTTTTCCTCTTTAAAATGTGTAAAGTATAGGTAATGAATTAGTTGTAACAGCACTGTCCTAGTTTCCAGGCTATAAACTCATCACTGTAATAACTACAAAGCCTTTACGGTAATGGCATATGAGTAGGAATTTGTGAGATGAAATTTTTGGCAGTTCATTAGTAAATTCGGGTTTTGCCTCAGCCTTAGGGAACAGAAGGGATCCCAGAAGGTACAGCAATCAGCAGATGAACTAACCCTCCCCTCAATAATGTGAAATGCTATTTTAAAAGAATTAAACAATGAGAAATAAAGCCTGGGAAATGAAATAATAGCTCATTAAAAATAATCTTTTTGAGTTATGTGGGATGGGAAAGAATACATTCTAATCATCACCATAAGTCAAATAACTAATGTGGTAGTTTCAAAAGAATTTTATTGTGTGTTCCCTGAAGTCCTTTAACACTGGTTAGCTAAATGCTTCAAGGTCTGTGCTGTGCTTTAATTCATCTTTGTGTCCCTGGCACTAACCAGAGTGTCAGCGTCTCTTAATGCTCGAAATATTTGTTGGAAAAATAAATGAGAGAGCAAACTAAGAGCATTTAATAAAAGACATGGAAAATATTTTTTTTTTTTTTTTTTTTTTTTGAGATGGAGTCTCGCTCTGCCGCCCAGGCTGGAGTGCAGTGGCCACATCTCAGCTCACTGCAAGCTCCACCTCCCGGGTTTACGCCATTCTCCTGCCTCAGCCTCCCGAGTAGCTCCACAAGTTTGATATGACCTGGAGAAGAGACTGAAATTGACATAGATGTGAAGTGTAGGCAGAATGCCACTAAATAAGGGATTCTTGGCCGGGCGCGGTGGCTCACGCCTGTAATCCCAGCACTTTGGGAGGTGGAGGCAGGCAGATCATGAGGTCAGGAGATCGAGACCATCCTGGCCAACATGGTGAAAACCCATCTCTACTAATAATACAAAAATTAGGTGGTCATAGTGGCACGTGCCTGTAATCCCAGTTACTTGGGAGGCTGAGGCAGGAAAATCACTTGAACCAGGGAGTCGGAGGTTGCAGTGAGCCGAGATCATGCTACTGCACTCCAGCCTGGTGACAGAGCAAGACTCCGTCTCAAATAATAATAATTAATAATAGGTTCTCATTGAGATGTCAGACTGGCCTGAGTGTATTGGTTCCTCCTCCAAAGTCAACCCTAAGAAAACTATAAAATCTAGAGGAAAGCATGGATTTGAGGAGTGAAAAATGAAAAGCCAGAAGACCCATGAAGAGTCTAAGGTCTGTTTGGCCAGTTAGTGAGTTTTGAGGTGGTGACGTGTAACGTATAGCACAGAGGTTCAGGTAGAAGCCATGAGGGCATAGGTTGTAAGATGCCCTTTAGCTTTGCTCCTGCCCTTTTCTCCTCGGAAACTGGATGCAATACCCTAGGCCTCCAGTTTTGGAAAGGAGCAGAGGTAAGATCAGGTCTATGCGAGAGCCATGTTGGTATGAGTGGACACAGAACTTGCAGGCTGGGCAGACACACTCATCCTTTCACTTCTCCATCCTCCAGTCTTCAGCAATGGAAGATGAGGAGCCCCATCTCCTCTCAGTGCTGCTGCAGCATAAGGTTAAGGGCGAAACAGTGATCAGAGGAGGTGATTGGTGGATTGGAAATGAATGGGAGCATTTAGCCATCTTTTCATTGTTTTCAGAGCTCTGTGCCCAAGAGCTTTTCCCTTTTGATATTTCTATATTCTTCTGGAAGCACACCAACCACAGCCTCCAGCCCTCCTATTACAGACTCCAGACAGAGTAGCAGGTTCCCCGTGATGTGAGTTCACAGGCTATAATAGCAAGACATTTGAGGAGGACAGTTATTAGCAAACAAAGCCCACAAAGGTGAAATGTGTATCATCTGATGTAGAATAATTGGAAAATACAAAAAAGAATTTAAAATAAGCATAATAAATGTACATACAAGTAAAGGAAGATGTGTGCAATGTAAAGAATGAACAAGAAATCATAAAAAGAGCCAAATGTTACAAAAAAAAATGAAAAAGAAATAACTCAGTAGTTAGAATAAATATTAGAATATGTAGACATTAAAAGTAGATTAGATGAATGAACTATTGCAGAAGGCAGCAAGAAAAAATAAAGGTGGAAAATATAAAGGATTCAGTAGCTAGAAATTTTGGAAAATAAAAACACCAATATCTCAGAATAGAAATCCTAGAAAGTGGAAGAAAACCGAAAACAAGAAATATCTGAAGAAATAATTAAGATACATTTTCTAGATTTAAAAAAAATGTTGAAAGATGTCACATTGAAGAGGCTCAAATTGGAAGAAATAAGGCTAACGTGATACTATAGTGAATGTTAAGGGTAAATAAACATTCAGAAAAAACAAATCACGTACAAAATAACAAAAATTAGACCGACATTGGCCTTTTTAACAGCAAATTTGGAAGCAAGAAGTTGAAGAAGTTAAGTTTCTAAAGGGAAAAAAAAATCTAATACATCTAGCCAATCACCATTTAAATGTGAGGACAGGCTGGGTGCGGTGGCTCATGCCTGTAATCCCAGCACTTAGGGAGGCCGAGACGGGCGGATCACGAGGTCAGGAGATCAAGACCATCCTGGCTAACCCGGTGAAACCCCGTCTCTACTAAAAAATACAAAAATCTAGCCGGGCGAGGTGGCGGGCGCCTGTAGTCCCAGCTACTCGGGAGGCTGAGGCAGGAGAATGGCGTAAACCCGGGAGGCGGAGCTTGCAGTGAGCTGAGATCCGGCCACTGCAGTCCAGCCCGGGCTACAGAGCAAGACTCCGTCTCAAAAAAAAAAAAAAAAAAAAAAAAAAAACGTACTCATAGGAAAAAAAGTAATTCAGGAGAATATGATAAGTGATATGGAAATGAGAGAAATCAAATAATTTGGTTCGATTTACGGTTTTAAAAAATGCTTGAGTGTATCAAAAGAAAAAGATAAAATATATTTATAACAAGATCTAAAATATAGACAATAAAGGAAAACATAGATACTGATAAATTTGGGAAATTATTAAGACTAAATAGACTTTAGATGTGGTCTTAAACTAAAGGCAGAAATCATAAACACAAATGTATGATATATAACTTTTATATCTGAAGAACAAAACTTGTTTATACAGGGGAGAGTAACAAAGGAGAAGATGGCAAAAAAGTGTAGAATATGTAAAAAGTCAAATAAGACAGCTGAAATGTCATAGTAATTAAAATAATTACAAATGAGAAATACTGCAAAGTCTCAGACTGCATTTTTAACAACAAAAATGACCCAAAACAATGCTTTTTGCATAAGGATAAGTTTAATACAAAAAGATTCAGAAATATTAAAAATAAAGGATGAAAAATATTAACCAAGTAAATAAGAACCAAAACTAAGATCGGACAGTACTCTTAATATTTAACAAAATATAATTCGAAGAAAAAAATACTGGTGTAATGAATAGATTTGTTCGAGATTTTCCTCTGGGTTACCTAGAAAAGGAGCCAGCTAGAATCAGCCTGTCATTCCTCTTTTCTTCCAGGAGGAGAAACTACATCTGAACTCAGATTCCCATGGGGCACATGGCCCCAACCCGAAAATTAGAAGAGATGTAATTACAGACAATTTGTCTAAAGAGTCATTATCCCTATCCAAAATGCCTGGCATCCACAGAATTGGTGTCTATTTTCATTGATAAATTGGCAAGCAGTTTACCCTATAAAAAAGCTCAGTAAGGGATTCAGCGCTGACCCTGAAAACTCGACTCACCCTGCGGGATCTTGCCCCCGATACTCTTCTCTGTGGGATGAGAGGGTGGGGCAGCAGTGAATCCCTTACCGAATCCCTCACTGATGAATCCTCTCCTTTTTTTCTTTTTCTTGTAGATTCTTGGCTTTATAAGATACCCATTTCTTCTTAACATTTACCAGATAATACTATAGAATTTGTCCTGAGCACTGGTGTCACAGGGGAGCAGCCACTAAAGAATCTAACCTGCCTGAGACAAAAAAGAGGATGGACGGGGCACGGTGGCTCACGCCTGTAATCCCAGCACTTTGGGAGGCCAAGGCGGGCGGATCATGAGATCAAGAGATGGAGAACATCCTGGCCAACATGTTGAAACCCCATCTCTACCAAAAAAACAAAAATTAGCTGGGCATAGTCGCAGGTGCCTGTAGTCCCAGCTTCTGGGGAGGCTGAGGCAGGAAAATCGTCTGAACCCGGTAGGCAGAGGTTGCAGTGAGCCAGTATCTCGCCACTGCCCTCCAACCTGGCCACAGAGCGAGATTCAGTCTCAAAAAAAAAAAAAAAAAAAAAGTTTTAGGCTTCTTTAGGAACATTTGTGCAAGATATTAGATCTGTGCATATGACATAATAAAGATAAGTGAAAACAAAATTTGACCTTTTAAAAATATTTTAGTCTTGCCAAAAGTAGTTGGTGGGTGGGGGGGAGCTGAAGAGGAGAGGAGGGGAGAGAGAGAGGAGGGGTGAGGAGGGAGGGAGGGACATTTTGTAGACAATCTAAGAACACAATAAAGAAAAGAAATAACTACAGAGAAAACAGATTTTTAAAAAATTAGATTATTATAAACTCCTCTCGCCTAATATATTTAATACATGAATTTATATTTTAAATGTGTAAATTCTTAGAAATATCTAAAATATTAAAATTGATAGAAAGTGGAATGAACCAAGAAATAGCATATTTAAAAGTTGAAATGGTAATAAAAGATTCCTCTTTCCAGAAAACATCAGACCGATATGGCTTTAGAGGCAAGTTCTAAGCAACTTTCAAGAAAGTTAATTTTTATTTTAAGGTATTTTTCTATCTCCAATTTTAAAAAAAGGGCAAAAGTTGTCCAACTTAGTTTATGTGGCTAAATGTGATGTTGTTTGCAATACCAGGAGAAAGCACAGAATAAATTTAAGTTACATATATGTAACTTATGAATGTAGACACTTTTACTTATGCATGTGGATACTCACCTGAAGAAAATCTAGCCAACTGAATCTGATTGAGTATCTAAAACATTAATGAATTGTTATTACAAACTGCAAGAATAGTTCAACATCAGATTGCTCCTGTAAGAAGAAAGACTAACACTGCTTAATCCGTGTTTCTCAAATGTAGCTTTGGAATCTTATTGGAAAGCTTATTAAAATTAAATTAGTTGGCTCCCCTCCCCAGATATTCTGATTCAGTAGATCTGGAATGGAACCTTGGAACCTGTATTTTTCTTTTTTTTTTTTTGAGATGGAATCTCACTCTGTTGCCCAGGCTGGAGTGCAGTGGTGTGATCTCGGCTCACTGCAACCTCTGCTTCCCGGGTTCAAGCAATTCTCCCACCTCAGCCTCCCGAGTAGCTGGGATTACAGGCGCATGGGCCGCCACGCCCGGGCTAACTTTTGTATTTTTAGTAGAGACGGGGTTTCACCATGTTGGTCAGCCTGGTCTCGAACTCCTGACCTCGTGATCCGCCCACCTCGGCCTCCCAAAGTTCTGGGATTACAGGCGTGAGCCACCACGCCAGGCAAAACCTGTATTTCTAACAAGTACCCAGGAGGTGCTGATGCTGCTGTTCTGAAGACCACACATGGCAGATGCATGGACTGAAGACAATGAATGTTTTTGAAGCTGCTATGTGCACTGCCCTGTATCACATTACTACTATGTGCTAGACACTGTGCCAACTTTACATGCATTATATCCTTTAATTTATGTATCCCAACAATCCCATTTTACTTCATTTATGGACAAATGGAAAACTAGAAGTGTTAAATTACTTGCCAAGACAAACAGCTTTTCCGTGGTGGGACTGGGGTTCAAATCTAGGTTCTTCTCAGTTCAAAGCCCACACTCTTGACCATTCTCCTTCATAGTCTTTCTTTCTATTGCTAACCACAGGAAGATGCAAGGGAAGATTGCTGTGATTCTATCCATTTTATATTAAGCTGTGGAGATGAGTAAATAACTTTCTCATGCCTCCCCTTCTGGAAAGGCTCAGTCCAAATGTCCCTCCACTTTGCAGCTTTACCAAATCAAATCCCATTTGCATCACTTCCTCCCTCCTGGATACCCACAGCACAGCTTCAGCTCGTGGGATACTGATGACATCACATTGGATTTATTTGTTTAAACATTTGCTAACCCATTATTAAAATCAAGGAAAAAATTATTTTCTGGGCCAGGCACGGTGGCTCATGCCTATAATTCCAGCACTTTGGGAGGCTGAGGCAGGTGGATCACCTAAGGTCAGGAGTTCAAAACCAGCTTGGCCAACATGGTGAAACCCCGTCTCTACTAAAAATACAAAAATTAGCCAGGCATGGTGGTGGGCACCTGTAATCCCAGCTACTCGGGAGGCTGAGGCAGGAGAATTGCTTGAACTCGGGAGGCAGAGGTTGCAGTGAGCCGAGATCACACCACTGCACTCTAGACTGGGAGACAGAGTGAGACTCCATCTCACATAATAATAATAATAATAATAATAATCTGAATTGAGGCAGAAAAATCATTTGAGAGGGGTTCAACACCAATAAATGATTTAATAAGAAACTCAGAAAACAAGGACTGCAAGGAAACTTTCTTATTCTGTTAAAGATTATGTATTAAAACAACAAATAGTTTACTTAATAAAAAAGCTCTAGATGATTTCTTTTTAAAACTGGAAACAAGAGAAACACACCCATTGTCTACTCTAACATGGTATTGGAAGATCTGGATAGTGCTATAAGGAAAGAAAAATAACTAGGAAATTAAGGTTTCAGAACAGAGGCTCTTATTATTTGTAGTGTATATTATCAATCAACAAACTATTAAAATGAATAAGAACATTCAGCAGATTTTCTAGGTTAAAAAAAGTAGGACATTTTACCACCAACAATGACTTAGTAAAAAATAAAATAACTTAGTAATAATGGTGTGGCTGGGTCCTCACCCAAATCTCATCTTGAATTGTAGTCCCCATAATCCTCACATGTAGAGGGAGAGACTAGGTCAAAGGTGATTGGCTCAAGGGGGCGGTTTCCCCATGCTGTTCTCATGATAGTGAGTTCTCATGAGATCTGATGTTTTATAAGAAGCTCTTTCCCCTTTGCTCCTCTCTCTTGCCCGCCACCATGTAAGATGTGCCTCTTTCCTTTCTGCCATGATTGTACGTTTCCTGTGCCCTCCCCAGCCATGTGGAACTGAACCTCTTTCCTTTATAAATTACCCAGTCTCAGGTATTTCTTTATAACAATGTGAAAACGGACTAATACATTTAGATTCCATTCACGATAGAAATAAAAAATAGAAAGTATCTAGCATTACTCTAAACAAGGCTACTCATACCACCTATGGATAACATTTTAAAATTATAATAAAGCACAAAGAAGATAATGAGAAGTAAATAAGTGATACAGCATGCTTTTGGATGATAGAAAATTATATAATGTCAATTATTCTCAAATTAGCTAACTCAGTGCAATCCCAGTTAAAGTCCTCATTGGAGTTTTTGAGAAACTTGTTGAACTTATCTAAATTTAAGAAGAAAAAGTAAAAAGGCATTACATAGCTAAATCAATAATGAAAAAGAAGAATAAAGAAAAAGAGCTTGTTGTCTCAGATATCAGATATGATTCAAAGCCAAATCATTACGTTACTGGACCAAGAATGTATAAATAAACTAACAGAATAGGGGAATTCAGAGATAGACACTTGATATACAATATATATATTTCAAATAATCATAAGTCAATGAAAAAGAGTGGATGATTTAGTCGATTCTATTGGGAATCTGCCTCCATAGCAGCATATCCCAAGGGAATTTCTATTAAAAGATGAATTAAAGACCAAGTGTGGAAGGTAAAAGCTAGAGGTTAATAGAAGAAGATATTGGAGAATAATACCTTTATAATCTAGTAGCAGAAGGTGGTTTCTTAATCCAAACCCCAAACACATATGTCATAAAAACCTAAAAAGGAATGAATCTGATCACATCAAAATCAAGAATCTGTTCAAAAAACAACAACATGAATAAATTTAGTAAAATGAGAGATCTTTGAAATGTATACACCTGACAAGGGATTGATATCTAGAATCATAAGACACTCCTACAAATCAACAAAAAGACTGCAGCTCTAAAGAAAACTGGGAAAAGATAAGAACAGTTTCCACAAGTGGAATTTATTTCTAATAAATTAACAAAAAATTACAACGCTGGAAATTTCAAATGGTGGTGGGGGTGGACATTGTTACCACTCCTCTGAAGAGCAGTGGGCAGTTCTTATTCAAATTCAGTGTGTAAATATTCCGTATATAGCGTACATGTATATATATTCAGTATACAGCATATATGTATAAATATTCCGCATGTATATATCGTGTGTGTGAGTGCAAACATATACTTTCACCAACCAAGCAATTGCAGTCCTGAGTTTATAGTCTGAAGATTTTCCCAACCAAATAATGAGGCATGTTTAGAAGCATACTCATCACAATATTGGAAATTAAGTATATATTCCAATCCAAGTATCTATCACTGAGCATCAGACAGGTGCCCAATGGTGGATGTATTCCATGAAGCCCAATGAAGGCATTAAAGAACTCATAAAAAAGCCCAGGCATTGCGACTCATGCCTGTAATCCCAGCACTTTGAGAGGCTGAGGTGGATCATCTGAGCTCAGGAATTCCAAAACTGCCTGGGCAACATGGTGAGATCCCATCTCTGCAAAAAAACACAAAAATTAGCTGGGCATGGTGGCACATGCCTGTAGTCCCAGCTACTTGGGGGGCTGAGGTAGGAGGACTGCTTGAGCCCAGGAGGTCTCAAGTCTGCACTCCAGCCTGGGGGACAGAGTGTGACCCTGTCTTAAAAACAACAACAACAACAACAAAGACCTCATAGAACAGTACATAGAACAATAGTATTGACTGGGTGACACACAGACAGATAGATGGATTAAAATGTTGTTCTAAATATAAAAGTTAGAGACAGATAACATTATCCATTACTTGTTTAAATACATTCAGATATATGTAGACAAAAATAACAAATTATACAGATTATATTAGACTATGATTGCTGGGCTTAAAAAATAAAATGTAGGATGTTGAGTTATATGTGAATTTCAGAGTAACAATGAATAACTTTTTGTATAAGTATGTACTAAGTATTATTATAAGCACAGTCCATGTAATATTTGATACATACTTATACTAGAACATTATTCGTAGTCTCTCTGAAATTCAAATTTAACTGAGTCCTGTATTTTATCTGCCAACTCTACACCAAACAAAAGATACATAAACCTCTTAGAAGGGTTGCCTTTTAAGGGTAGGGAGCAGAATGGTATTGGAAAATGCAGACAAAATGGATGAAATAAAACAGATAAACAAAAATAAATAAAAACAAAAGAGGGCCATGGGTATCTCAATGGTGATAAAGTACCATGCACTGAACATAATTAACTTCACTAGCCGTTTCAAAGAGTAACAAGGGAGAAAAGAGGCAGTGATTCTTGGAGAAAAGAAGGAAAAAGGAAAGGAAAAATAAGCCACAATTTATAAGAGCTTCATTAAAAATATATTAAGAAATATCATGGCATGGAACTGACTTATAAGTGATATTCCCTAGTAAATTGCAAAGTGACCTTTTGGATTGGGGAATAACTAATTATTTTTAGATAAGCAAAAAAACCCAAAAAACAAAAAAAAACACACACACATTTTTATTTTCTTCCTGATCTTTTCATCTTTAGTGAATAAAAATGTTTAATGAACATTCAGTGCATTAAAATGATAAATTCAGGGTTATTGTGTAATAAAAACATATTTGAAATACCATACCATGTTTTCACACACAAGGGAAAATGCATATGCAAAATAATTACTTGAGCAGCAAAACAAGTTAGATCCTAACATGTTTTGGTCTCCTCCGGCAGTTGCTAGAGAAAAATGCCCTCAGTCAAGATAAACAACACTCTCGAATCACGAAGTCCTGAACCCATCGTAAGCCCTGTATTTTAGCGGCAAAGTCAGCCATATCATCTCATCTGACCCCAGACAAACATTTTCCTCTGGCTCAACATGACAGTCAAAACACTGATATTAGTGCCTTGCAAATCTGAAACAATGTGCAAATCTCACTGGATTAACAAACTCTTAGGAGTAGCCGAATTCAAACAAGTGAGTTCACTCAAGGAGGAGATCCAGGCGAGAAAACTGCAGAATTCCTGACCTGATTTTTCTTTTTTCTCTTTTGAGACAGCTCTGTCACCCAGGCTAGAGTGCAGTGGCATGATCTTGACTCACTGCAGCTTCAACCTTCTGGGCTCAAGGGATCTTCCTGCCTCAGCTTCCCAGGTAGCTGGGACCACATGTGCACACCACCACACCAGGCTAATTAAAAAAAAAAAATTTGTAGACACAGGGTCTTGCCATGTTGCCCAGGCCAGTATTGAAATCCTGGGCTCAAGCAATCCTCCCACCTCGGCCTCCCACCTGGGATTACAGGCATCTGCCATCACGCCTTGCCCTGGCTGGACTTGTGTTTGTGTAATTAAAATAGTATCTGGTCATGGAAAGCATTTGCTTTTTTTTTTCTTTTCTGGTTTTTTTTTTTTTTTTTTTTTTTTTGGGGAGACAGTCTTGCCCTGTTGTCCAGGCTGGAGTGCAGTGGCACGATCTCAGCTCACTGCAACCTCCACCTCCCAGGCTCAAGCAATTCTTCTGCCTCAGCCTCCCGAGGAGCTGGGATTACAGGCATCCGCCACCATGCCCAGCTAATTTTTATAGTTTTAGTAGAGATGGGGTTTCACCATGTTGGCCAGGCTGGTCTCGAACTCCTGACCTCAGATAATCTGTCCACCTCAGCCTCCCAAACTGCTGAGATGAGATTACAGGCGTGAACCACCGCACCTGGCCAGTATCTGCTCATTTTTAACAAACTGATGAAATGTTGGCATCAGATAGGAATGAGAGAAAAATCCACAGTCCTGAAAACCCAGGTCCTCAAATCCCTCGTGTTCATGCCTATAGAGTACCAGTCTCCTTTCTCTTAGCTAATTCTTCTTCATTAAAAAAAAAAAAAAAAAGGGCCGGGCGTGGTGGCTCAAGCCTGTAATCCCTGCACTTTGAGAGGCCGAGATGGGCGGATCACGAGGTCAGGAGATTGAGGCCATCCTGGCTAACACAGTGAAACCCCGTCTCTACTAAAACAACACAAAAAACTAGCCGGGCGAGGTGGCGGGCGACTGTAGTCCCAGCTACTCGGGAGGCTGAGGCAGGCGAACGGCGTAAACCCGTGAGGCGGAGCTTGCAGTGAGCCCAGATGGCGCCGCCACTGCACTCCAGCCTGGGCCACAGAGCGAGACTCCGTCTCAAAAAAAAAAAAAAAATCCTACTAATTGTTCTCAACTCTCTGGATAGAGAATTGCCCTTCTAAATCAGATTAGTCAATGTTGGCACAGCATTGTTACTTGCTTTAGGATACAGTTCTTTGTTTTCCGCACAGTTTACCTGTTTTCCCACCTCTTTGCCAGGTCTGTTCCTGGAACTCAAGAGTCTTTCCTTGATTTATACTCTTGAATTTATCATTAAAGTGTTCGACAATCCTACAGACAAAACCCAGCAATATTATTCCGGGAACCAAGAAGATTTTTTGACCCAACTTCATATTTTCATAATAAGCAATTACATGGCTCTCTGTGATTTGGGTCAGATTATTCACCTTTCAGAGTTTAGTGACTATAGTATGGGATGTGAAGTAATGATACTGAGTGCTTTGAAATCTGAGTTCTGATGGTCAATGGCTGCATAAATTTGGCATGCTTCTTTTTTATTTTAAATTCCAGGATACATGTACAGAATGTGCAGTTTTGTTACATAGGTAAACCTGTGCCATGGTGGTTTGCTGCACCATCAACCTGTCACCTAGATATTAAGCCCAGCATGCATTTGCTATTTTTCCTGATGCTTTCCCTCCCCCACCACCCCCAATAGCCCCCAGTATGTGTTGTTCCCCTCCCTGTGTCCATGTGTTCTCATTGTTCAGCACCCACTTATAAGTGAGAACATACAGTGTTTGGTTTTCTGTTCCTGTTATTAGTTTGCTGAGGATAATGACTTCCAGCTCCATCCATGTCTCTGCAAAGAATACGAGCTAATTCCTTTTTATGGCTGCATAGTATTCTATGGTATATATGTATCACATTTTTTTTTATCCAGTCTAATATTGATGGGCATTTGGGTTGATTGCATGTCTTTGCTATTGTGAATAGTGCTGCAATGAACATATGCAGGCATGCATCTTTATAATAGAATGATTTATATTCCTTTGGGTAGATACCAAGTAATGGGATTGTTGGGTCAAAAGGTATTTCTGGTTCTAGGTCTTTGAGGAATCGCCACACTGTCTTCCACAATGATTGAACTAATTTACATTTCCACCAACAGTATAAAAGTGTTCCTATTTCTCCACAGCCTTGCCAGCATCTGTTGTTTCTTGACTTGTTAATAATCATCATTCTGACTGGCATGAGATGGTATCTCATTGTGGTTTTGATTTGCATTTCTCTAATGATCAGTGATGTTGAGCTTTTTTGCATATGTTTGTTGGCTGCATAAATGTCTTCTTTTGAGAAATGTCTATTCTTTGCCCACTTTTTAATGGGGTTGTTTTTTCTTGTAAATTTGTTTAGGTTCCTTGTAGATTCTGGATATCAGATCTTTGTCAGATGGATAGATTTGCAAAAATTTTCTCCCATTCTGTAGGTTGTCTGTTCCCTCTGATGATAGTTTCTTTTGCTGCGCAGAAGCTCTTTAGTTTAATTAAATCCCATTTGTCAACTTTTGCTTTTGTTGCAATTTGGCATGTTTCTACGTTTCTTAATTTTGCGCCGCCATATTTTCTAATTTACCAACCAACACAGTATTTATTTTTTAATACAAATAAAAGAATGAGCACTGGCATTTCTCCTCAAAACATCCATGAATATTCTTCTTCTTCTTCTTTTTTTTTTTTTTTAGACAGAGTCTCGCTCTTGTCAACCAGGCTGGAGTGCAATGGCATGATCTCGGCTCACTGCAACCTCCGCCTCCTGAGTTCAAGTGATTCTCCTGCCTCAGCCTCTCAAGTAGCTGGAATTACAGATGCCCACCACCATACCTGGCTAACTTTTTTTTGTATTTTTAGTAGAGACGGGGTTTCACCTTGTTGGATAGGCTGGTTTTGAACTCCTGACCTTAAGTGATCTGCCCTCCTCGGCCTCCCAAAGTGCTGGGATTACAGGCTTGAGTCACTGCGCCCGGCCTCATTAACTTTCTTCTAAGAGAAGATGGCAACCACCCCATTTCTAGCAGAAAATATTTGAAGTTTATTTCATTTAATTAGCTCATAATCTTGGGCTATTGAGTGTTGAAATGTGTGACTTCAGTAAACAAGGTGGTAGCTACCCTTTTGAAAGTTATAGTGTGGGGAGACAGATAATAAACAGGCAAAAATAAATAGGATAAGTTACCAAATGGTAAGTGATTTTTGGAAACATTTTGATGATGAATTATAATAGACAGACATACAGTTTCAGAAATAGTCAGCTTGTTTACTTTTGAGTTGCTTTTTATCATATACTTACATACTACAGAGATTAAGTTATATGTTCCCTGTCCTAGATACTCTGCTAAATTGACCAAAGGTTGGCAAACCCTTTTTCTATAAAGGGCCAGATGTTAAATATTTTAGACTGTGCAGGCTGTGCAGTCTCTGCTGTACTATTCAACCGTGCCATTGCAGCCAAAAGAGCAGCCATAGCTAATACATAAACAAGCATGGCTAGGTTCCATTAAAAACTTTATTTGGCTGGGCGCAGTGGCTCACGTCTGTAATCCCAGTACTTTGGGAGGCTGAGGCAGGTGGATCACGAGGTCAGGAGTTCAAGACAAGCCTGGCTAAGATGGTGAAACCCTGTCTCTACTAAAATTACAAAAAATTAGCCGGGTGTGGTGGTGGGTGCCTGTAATCCCAGCTACTCAGGAGGCTGAGGCAGAGAATTGCCAGAACTTGGGAGGCAGAAGTTGCAGTGAGCCGAGATTGAGCCACTGCACTCCAGCCTGGGTGGCAAAGCAAGACTCCATCTCAAAAACAAACAAACAAAAACAACTTCATTTATGGATGTAGAACTTTGATTTTCATGTGTCACTAGATATTAATATTCTTCGATTTGTTTTCAACTATTGAAAACTGTAAAATCCGTTCTTAGTTGGCATGCCACACAAAAGAGGCAACGGGCTGGTCTCCCAAAGGGCTGGGATTACAGGTGTGAGCCACTGCACCTGGCCCACCTTCTCAGTCTTTGTGATGCGTCCCATTGACTTGCTATCATGTGAAAATGCAGATTCCGATGGAGTAGGCCTAGGGTGGAATCTGAGATTCTGAATATTGATGCTTTGGGTCTAGGGTAGCAAGAATATAGAAATTGCCGTTGAGAACACACAGAAAAGTTCTGCCAGGATACAGAGAAAAATGCTAGGGAGACTCTCTCTAGACAATGAGGAGTAAATGGGACTTTCATAATTTTCTGTTTAAACTTCTGTTTCACTTGATTTTTTTATAACAGATTTTATTTCTAGAATATTTTGTTAAGAACGTAAAATTTGGGATAGACATAAACAAATTTGACAGAGTCATAGGGTGAAATTTTAAGGCACCATTAAGCTCATGTTTTCTAAGAATAGTAAAAGTCATGGAAAATATGTCCAATGCAATGTTAAGAGAAAAACCTCAGGATATACACACTACATATTATTATATACATGATCATACCTATAGGCATACCTCTTATTTATTTATTTTTTTTATGATACAGAGTCTTACTCTGTCACCCAGGCTGGAGTGCAGTGGCGTGATCTCGACTCACTGCAACCTCTGCCTCCTGGGTTTAAGCGATTCTCCTGTCTCAGCCTCCAGAGTAGCTGGGATTACAGACTCCCACTACCACCCCCGGCTAATTTTTTTTTTTTTTTGTATTTTTAGTAGAGACGGAGTTTCACCGTGTTAGCCACGATGGTCTCGAACTCCTGACCTCGTGATCCACCGGCCTCAGCCTCCCAAAGTGTTGGCATTACAGGTGTGAGCCACCGTGCCAGGCCACGTATACTTCTTTTTATTGTACTTTGTTTTTTGTGCTTCACAGATACTGTGTTTTCCACA
This sequence comes from Chlorocebus sabaeus, assembly GCF_047675955.1. NCBI lineage: Eukaryota > Metazoa > Chordata > Mammalia > Primates > Cercopithecidae > Chlorocebus > Chlorocebus sabaeus. The sequence goes on along the minus strand of NC_132926.1, from coordinate 15,664,349 downwards.
CATTGAACGTTTTTGTCAACCCTGCATCATGCACATTTTCAGCAGCACGTGCTCCTTTTGTGTCTCTGGGGACAGTTTGGTAATTCTTACAATATTTTAAAATTTTTCATTATTATTATACTGATTATGGTGATCTGTGATCTTTGATGTCACTATTTTTGGGGCACTATGAACCATGCCTGTATAAGATGAGAAACTTAATTGACACATGTTTTGTGTATTTTGACTGCTCCACTGACAGACCATTATCCCTCCCCTCAGGCCTCCCCATTCCCTGAGACACAATAATGTTGAAATAAGGCCAATTAATAATCCTACAATGGCCTCTAAGGGTTCAAATGAAAGGAAGAATAGCATGACTCTCACTAAGTCAAAAGCTAGAAATGATTCAGCTTAGTGAGGAAGGCATGTTGAAAGCTGAGACAGGCTGAAAGCTAAGCGCCTCGCACCAAACGGCCAAGTTGTGAATGCAAAAAATAATAATTATTATTATTATTGAAGGAAATTAAATTTATTCCCTGTTAACTCCAAGGAATACACAAATGATTAAGAGGGCAAACAGCCTATTGTTGATTCCGTAGAAAGTTTGAGTGGTGTGGATAGGCCATCAAACAAGCCACGGCCTTCCCCTAAGTTAAAGCCTAATCCACAAGAAGACCCTAACACTATTCAGTTCCATAAAGTCTGAGAGAGGGGAGGATGCTGCAGAAGAAAACTTAGAAGCTAGCAGAGGTTGGTTCATGAGGATTAAGGAAAGAAGCTGTCCCCATAACAGAAAACTGCAAGGTGAAGCAGCAAATGCTGATGTAGAAGCTGCAGCACGTTCCCCAGAAGATCTAGCTAAGATCATTGATGAAGGTGGCTACACTAAACAACAAGATTTTCAGTGTAGATAAAACAGACTTCCATTGGAAGAAACGGCCATCTAGGACATACATAGCAAGAAAGCAAAAGTCAATGCCTGGCTTCAAAGCTTCAAAGGACAGACTGAGTCTCCTGTTAAGGGCTAATGCAGCTGGTGACTGTAAGTTGAAAACAATGTTCCTTTATCATTCCAAAAATCCTAAGGCCCTTGAGGATTATGCTAAATCTACTCTGCCTGGGCTTTCCAAATATAACAACAAAGCCTAGATGACAGCGTATCTGTTTATACCATGGTTTGCTGAATATTTTAAGGCCACTGTTGAGACATACTGCTCAAAATAAAAAGATTCCTTTCAAAATGTTACTGCTCATTGACAATGCACCTGGGCACCCAAAAGCGCTGAAGGAGATGTACATGGAGATGAATGTTTCTTTTATGCCTGTTAACATAACATTCATTCTACAGCCTACGGATCAACGTGTCATTTTGACTTTCAGTTGCTATTACTTGAGAAATCATTTTGTGAGGCTATAGCTCACATAGATTGTTATTTCTATGATGTATCTGGGCAAAGAAAATTGAAAACTTCTGAAAAGCATTCACCATTCTAGATGCCATTAAGAATATCTGCAATTCGGCTAGTTGTGGTGGCTCACGCCTGGAATCCCAGGACTTTGGGAGGCTGAGGTGGGAGAACCAACTGAGGTCAGGAGTTCAAGACCAGCATGACCAACATGGAGAAACCCCGTCTCTACTAAAAATGCAAAATTAGCTGGGTGTGGTGGTGCATGCCTGTAATCCCAGCTACTTGGGAGGCTGAGGCAGGAGAATCGCTTTAACCCGGGAGGCAGAGGTTGTGGTGAGCCAAGATCGCACCACTGCACTCCAGGTTGGGCAACAAAAGCGAAACTCGGTCTCAAAAAAAGAAAAGAAAAAGAACATCTGCAATTCATGGGAGGCAGGCAAAATATCAACATTCACAGGAGGTTGGAAGAAGTTGATTCCAACCCTTATGGATACCTTTGAGGGATTCAAGGCTTCAGTGAAGGAAGGAACTGCAGATGTGGTAGAATTAGCAAGATAACTAGAATTAGAAGTGGCACCTGAAGATGTACTGAATTGCAGCAATATCTTGGTAATACTTGAAGAGATAAGGAGTTGCTTCTTATAGATGAACAAAGAAAGTAGTTTCTTGGCCAGTGCAGTGGCTCATGCCTATAATCCCAGCATTTTGGAAGGCCGAGGCAGGTAGATCATGAGGTCAAGAGTTTGAGACCAGCCTGGCTAAGATGGTGAAACCCCATCTCTACTAAAAATTCGAAAATTAGTCGAGCGCAGTGGCGGGCACCTGTAATCCCAGCTACTTGAGAAGCAGAGGCTGGAGAATTGCTTGAACGACCAGGAGGCGGAGGTTGCAGTGAGCCGAGATTGCACCACTGTACTCTAGCCTGGGCAAAGAGACTCCATCTCAAAAAAAAAAAAAAAGAAAGTAGTTTCTTGAGATGGAATCTATCCCTGGTGAAAATGCTGTGAATACTGTTGAAATGACAAGGAAAGATTTAGAATACTATGTAAACTTAGTTGATAAAGCAGTGATAGGGTTTGAGATGACTGACTCCAACTTTGAAAGAAGTTCTACCATGGGTCACATGTTTTCAAACAGCATCACATGCTACAGAGAAAACTTTAGTGAAAGAGTAAATCGACATGGCAAACTTCATTGTTGCCTTATCTTAAGTAAATGCCATAGCCACACCAAACTTCAGCAACCACCACCCTGATCAATCAGCAGCCATCAACATCAAGGCAAGACTATCCACCAGCAAAAGATTTCATCTCATTGCATACTCAGGTTAGCATTTTTTTTAGCAATAGAGTTTTTAAATGAAGGTATGTACATTGGGTTTTTTAAGACAATATGCAATTGCACAGTTAACAGAATACAATATAATGTAAACATAACTTTTGTAAGTACTGAGAAGCCAAAAAAAATGTGTGTGACTCACTTTAGGAAGATATTAGCATTATTGCAGTGCCCTGGAACCAAACCTGTAATATTTCTGAGGTATGCCTGCACATAACCATGAGAAAGAATGCAGAGAGTGGAATAAGTGACAATTTTTCTTTTTTCTTTGCACTCTTTATACTTTCCAAAATTTTCATGATAAACATGTATTATTATAAAACAGAAAAATAAAATATTTCTTATAGAGGATGAAGAACCCAAATTAAGAATAAAAACATGCCCAAATCATCAATTATTCTTCACTCTCAGTTAGAAATTCAGCAAATGGGCTGGGCATGGTGACTCACACCTGTAATCCCAGCACTTTGGGAGGCCAAGGTGGGCAGATCATGAGGTCAGGCAATCGAGACCATCCTGGCTAACACGGTGCAATCCTGTCTCTACTAAAAAAAATACAAAAAAATTAGCCTGGCATGGTGGCGGGCGCCTGTAGTCCCAGCTACTTGGGAGGCTGAGGCAGGAGAATGGCGTGAACCCAGGAGGCAGAGCTTGCAGTGAGCCGAGATGGTGCCACTGCATTCCAGCCTGGGTGAAAGAGCGAGACTCTGTCTCAAAAAAAAAAAAAAAAAAAAGAAAGAAAGAAAGAAGGAAATTCAGCAAATGTGGCCGGGTGCAGTGGCTCACACCTATAATCCCAGCACTTTGGAAGGCTGAGGCAGGTGAATCACCTGAGGTCAGGAGTTTGAGACCAGCCTGGCTAACATGGTGAAACCCCATCTCTACCAAAAATGCAAAATTCTCAGGGTATGGTGGCATGTGCCTGTAATCCCAGCTACTCGAGAGGCTGAGGCAGGAGAATCACTTGAACCCAGGAGGCGGAGGTTGCAGTGAGCTGAGATCACACCATTGCACTCCAGCCTGGGCAACAAGAGCAAAACTTCCTATAAAAAAAAGCACAGGCCTATGATCTTGAGAGAGTATTAGGAATACTTTTTTGTTGTAAATGTCTGGAAATTTTCAGTTAGTTTCCAACAGCTGACCAGGGGTAGGACCTGGACTCCAACTAAGACCTCTGTTCCCAGTTCCATGTTCCATGTTCTTCCAACTTTCTTTTTTTTTTTTTTTTTTTTTTGAAACAGGGTCTTGCTCTGTAGCCCAGGCTGGAGTATAGTAGTGCAATCTCAGCTCACTGCAAACTCTGCCTCCCAGGCTCAAGCAATCCTCCCACCTTAGCCTCCCAAGTAGCTGCTACTATAGGTGTGTGCCACCACACCAGACTAATTTTTTAATTTTTTGTAGAGACGGAGTTTTGCCATGTGGCCCAGGCTGATCTCAAACTCCTGAGCTTAAGCGATTCCTTCTCTTTGGTCTTCCAAAGTGCTGGCGCACCTGGTCTTCCTCCTCATCTTTACTGCTTCCCTCTGAGAAAAAGTAGAGCTACGCAGAGCAACTCACCATCCCTCGGATCTATTAATAGGAATGCCCTAGGGAGGACTATAGCTTTGCTAAAGTTAGGCTTAAACTATGCTATAAACTAAGATGTGCGTTAAGAGGCACTTTAATTTCAACAGACATAAGCCAAAGGGGTTTATCTGACATGTTGAAATTTAAGGATGCCTACAGTTTGGGAGGAAAAAGAAAAATTTTGCCATCTGAGACCTAGGTAACTACAAAATTTAGAGGCTTACTTCTTGTTTTGAAAATACAAATACAACCAGGTGTGGTGGCTAATGTTAGTAATCCCAGCACTTTGAAAGGCTTAGGCAGGAAGACTGCTTGAGCCCAAGAGTTCGAGACCAGCCTGAGCAGTGAGACGCCATCTCTACAAAAAAAAAAAAAAAAAAAAAAAAATTTAATTAGCTGAGCACGGTGGCGTGAGCAGGGTGCTGTGTGCCTTGTAGTCTCAGCTACTTGGGAGGCTGAGGTGGGAGGACTGTTTGAGTCCAGCAGTTCAAGGTGGCAATGAGCCATGATTGCATCACCTGCACTCCAGCCTGGGCAACACAGCAATACTTTGTCTCAAAAAAAAAAAAAAAAAAAAAAAAAAAGGAAGAAAGAAAGAACACAAAGAAAAAGAAAATGGAGAAGCAATCTACTTTTGTTCAATCTGAGGGAGACGAAAGATGAAAGGAAGTAGGTGTTAATGAAATAAACCTTAGAAAATGAATCTTGTGGCTGGGCACAGTGCCTGATGCCTGTAATCCCAGCACTTTAGGAGGCCGAGGTAGGCAGATCATTTGAGGTTAGGAGTTGGAGACCAGCCTGGCCAACATGGTGAAACCTCCTCTCTACTAAAAATACAAAAAAATAGCTGGGCATTGTGGTGCATGCCTGTAATCTCAGCTACTTGGGAGGCTGAGGCAGGAGAATTGTTTGAGCCCAGGAGGTAGAAGTAGCAGTAAGCCGAGATTGCGCCATGCACTCCAGCCCGGGCAACAGAGCAAGACTCTGTTTCCAAAAGAAAAAATTGAATCTTGTGACTGTGAATGGATGCTCAGCATCTGCCAAGGTAGCACCTGCTTTGTTTTAGCAACATGTACTTTGCAAAGTATTTGTGTTGTGATCAAATTGGAGAACCTCTACCCTCTGGCCTTTCTTGCCCTCTGTAGGACCATATGGAGTCGTCATGAGAGGTAGAAGGCTCTGTGAAGACCCAGAATCCCTACCCTGCTGCTTAGGAAGATGATGCTATGATTTGGCCATGTTGATTGTAATACTCTCCACTTGAGTCTGACTTTATCCATTTCAAAGCCTTTTGCACTCTTACCTCATTTAATCCTAACACCATCATCTGATGTAAGCTGAGCAGAGTCTCTTAAGAGATGACTCAGGTTGGGCACGGTGGCTCACGTCTGTAATCCCAGCACTTTGGGAGGCCGAGGAGGGCAGATCACGGTCAGGAGATCGAGACCATCCTGGCCAACATGGTGAAACCCTGTCTCTACTAAAAACATAAAAATTAGCTGGGCGTGGTGGCATGCGCCAATTAGTCCAAGCTACTTGGGAGGCTGAAACAGGAGAATCGCTTGAACCCGGAAGGTGGAGGTTGCACTGAGCCGAGATCGCACCACTGTACTCCAGCCTGGTGACAGAACGAGACTCCATCTCAAAAAAACCAAAAATCAAAAAACAGATGACTCAAGGTGGTTATATGACTTGCCTAAGGACCCACAGCACATAGATGGTGCAGCTGCCAAAACAGATTAAAATCTGATTCTTGGTCCAATTCTCTTTCCACTAAACCCCCCCTATTGATTTTGCAAAGGGGATAAACATGAAGTCAAATGACAGACAACTAGATTTGTTAGGACGTTTCACTTTGTTTCAAGTTAAAATTTTCTGTAGTTGTTTGGATTCAACATTGAATCCAGTATAAATGAAGCAGGAACTGAAGTAAACTAGGGCACATTTAGGCCTGATGTTATGTGTCAAAATACCATTTGGATCTGTCTATTTGAATGTACATTCCAGGATTTTTCACAACAAAGAATAAATAAATAGATGCATTCCTGAGTACAATGCTTCATGAATTTGGGAGTTTCATTTGGTTATATTTTTGTATCCTGATTATTATTCCAAGCTTATCTTTTGATCTGCTAAGATAAGTGCTTTTTTAAAAAAAGAAATTGCTGTTGAAGGTGCTACTGTATTTTGACTTTGATATGTTACTTTATTCACATTTTCTTGTCTCTCCTACTATATATTTCAGGGTCTTTGAGAAACAACCTTTTCATTTGCAAAATGCCAATTACAGGTTTTTAATAAAAAGGGGTGTGGTTGGACGTATTTGTTATTGTAGATTGAGTACAAATCCATTAGTAAATTAAACTGAAATTACTTATTTCACAACGGAAGATACTTATAAATCAAGAAAACCAAGGTTACCATAGCAATCTGTGGCATCTAAAGATTAGAAACAGAGGACTATATTCTACTTTCTAGAAAACACTTCATTAGAGAAAAGATATATGATATGTCTTGAGGGTGGAATATGACAATAAAAGTAGATCACTGCTTAACAAAAATACTTCATTTTTTCCTCCAACTAAAAATAATGCAAGTAATTTGAAGCAATTTTTATCATAAATGTGCATAATACTTCTATCTCTGACACTGTTTGATATTTATTCAATAAGAGGAATGGGGGAGGATTGCGTGCTCAACTGACTATATTTATTAAAAATACCCTAGCTGTAGCAAAAATGTTGTGTGGAAAACTGGGCAAAAGGAATGAAATTGTAGAAAGGCATTTTTTAAAAAGCAAGAAGACAACCAAGGAGAGCAAAGTCAACTCTGAGGTGGACTTATTGTAGCAATTAATGCACAATTGTGTGTTCCTGTATGTGTGTCTTTGTGTGATTTCTGGTCTTTTGGCTCATCAAAGATACACCAAGTAGACCTGCTGCAGTGGACATCTGTTGTTTTTGCCTGCCCAGCAGCCATTCCTCCTTTTGGTAACAGCATTTTAATTTCCCTTTGACAAATGACACTTTGCCCAATGTGTATGATCTTTTCGTGATATTCATTCAAGGTATCCCGCTCTCCTCTGACCAAAGGGTAAGCACATGATCCCAAACAGACCAGCCAGACTGTCTCCTGGGAATCTGAATCTTTCATGAATGATACAAGGACAGGAAATGGGTGGCGGGGATCCATCTCAACTGTGGCACCATGAAGAGACTGTCCTCTGCTTCCTACAATTCTGATATTCAGAGCAGCCCACTTAGCACCTTTTCAGAGGTCTGACTGCTCAGGTTTTTCTTGTATTCAGATTTATTTATTTATTTTTAATTAGCTTAAGTTAGCCAGAGTTAGTTTCTGTTACTTATAGTCAAATCCTAACTCATATTCATGCCAGTGGAGAAAGAGACACTACAGATTGCTAGTACGTGTATTTTACAATTTTCCATTTTATAATTGAGTATCATTGGCAAAGGACTATGATTCAGACATCCCCATTTTCTAGGGACTGGATCTGGCCCTTTTTACTAGGATCTTCATCCTGAAGCCAACTTCAGTATGATTAAATCTTATTAAATTTGAGATTCAGGATACATGGGAGGAAGAAAAAGCATGCTGAGTTTTATGACTCAGTAGTCTAATTTGATGAATCCAGTAAAGCTTCAGACTGAAAGGGAGAAAGCACATCAATGCTCTGGATACTAAATACCCATGGGAAGGACTTTGTGTCCCAAAGGCAACAGTGGACAAAGACTCCACAACATGAAGAAGCCTGGCTAAGAAGAAAAACCTTACTAGTCACCCAAGTATTTTACAGAACTAGGAATGGTTTTTTTTATTTTTTGAGACGGAGTTTCACTCCTGTTGTCCAGGCTGGAGTGCAATGGCATGCTCTCGACTCACAGCAACCTCAGCCACCTTGGTTCAAGCGATTCTCCTGCCTCAGTCTCCCGAGTAGCTGGGATTACAGGCATGCGCCACCATGCCCAGCTAATTTCGTATTTTTAGTAGAGACAGGGTTTGTTCATGTTGGTCAGGCTGGTCTCGAACTCCCAACCTCAGGTGCTCTGCCCACTTCGGCTTCTGAAAGTGCTGGGATTAAAGACGTGAGCTACTGCGCCCGGCCAACTAGTATCTTTTATTAAAGCAGTTTAAAAAGAGTTTAGCAGACATAGCAGCATTATTCACAACAGCTAAAACAGAGAAGCAACCCGCGCCCACTGATGAATAAATGGATAAGGAAAACTTGTCTTATGCATACAGTACGATAGTACTCTGGGGAGAGGGGTAGATCAGAAGTTATTGTTTCATGGATGCAGAGTTTCAGTTTCACGAGACGAAAAGAGCTCTGGAGAAAGATGGTGGTGGTCGTCGTACAACATCTTTAATGTATTTAATACGACTGAACTGTACACTTAAAAATTATTAAGATGGTAAATGTTATGTGTATTTTGCCAAAATTAAAAAAAAAAAAAAGAAAGAGCTTAGTGGATAATGGTAATCAGTTTTATGTGAAGGACATTAAGGCAAGGGTTGTTTCTGTGAGTTGGATATACAACGCCACACCCTGAGACTCACAGCTTTTATTTTCATTTTTTTCAAAATCCATCTTTGGGAATTTCTTTCACAAATTAGAGAGATCAGATGAGCCCATTTTTTCAGAGGTAAAACATTAATGTATCCAGTAAATAACTTATTCTAAATAACAAACCTGGTAAGTAGATAAGACTAGTAAAGTCCTTGCTCTAAACAATCTCAATGTCCATACATTTTATAATGTTAAAAAATTCAAATTCTATGAGTTTCATAAAATGCACTATACCTTATGTGCATGGTATTGTGTGCTTGGTATGGTATACAGGAATTTCTCTCAAAGTCCAAATATAGTTTCAGCCTCAGAAAGATCCTCAACTTTTCTCAGCTCTCCAGATGTTCTGAACTTCATATGCTCCTCTAGAAATAATAGATAATAGTAATGCTGATAATAACAATAGTCAGATATTATAGATCACTTGTTATTTCTCAGACTCTGTGCTAACTCCAGGATATGCGTTAACTCATTTAATTCTCACAACAACTTTGCAAAGTAGACATGATGATTATTATTATTACTGTTATCTTCCTTTTATAGATAAAGAAACTTGAACTTAGAGAAGCAGACTTAACTTGCCCAAAGTAAACTTTCCAGTTACTGAGAGGTAGAGGTAGGATTCAAACACAGGAAGCTCGACTTCGGACCCCAAAACTTCCAACACAACTTCTCCACTTTCCAAACTTGAACTTTACTGTTGCTTGGCAGGCTACATCTTTGACTTATCCTCTAAAGGGTGGAGCTAAAAGTGATTTAGAGGCCAGGTGCGGTGGCTCATGCCTGTAATCCCAGGACATTGGGAGGCCGAGGTGGGCAGATCACGAGGTCAGGAAATTGAGACCATCCTGGCCAACATGATGAAATCCCATCTTTACTAAAAATACAAAAATTAGCTGGGAGTGGTGCCGCATGCCTGTAGTCCCAGTTACATGGGAGGCTGAGGCAGGATAATCGCTTGAATCAGGGAGGCGGAGGTTGCAGTGAGCTGAGATCATGCCACTGCACTCCAGCCTGGTGACAAAGTGAGACTTCACCTCAAAATATAAATAAAAATAAATAAATAAAAATAAAAGTGGCTGAGAACAATACATTTGTTTCACAACAATAAAAAGAAAATCAAATTAAATTTTTATTTAGTAACAGGGTATCAGTCTTTATTTGAATTGGTAACTGACGTAATTCAAAGGTACTATTCCCACACAATCTCCCAGGCACCTAGCTCTTCTCCTATTAGTTTTAAGCCCCAACTAGAATCCATCCTTAGCTAACCTTCCTAGAGGTTAGTTACTCAATCCTCTGTTCTCCTGTAGAATAGATGATGGCTATAATGGAATTTTTTTGTTATATAGCTGACTTCCTCATTAGACTGTAAATTATTCTACATTGGACATTCTACTAGATTATTGATCATTCTACATTCTACTAGGTTATTGATCATTCTATTCCCAGAGCCTAACACAATACCTGGCACATGGCAGCACTTAGTAGTTAGTGTCAATGAATAAATGATCCAGTGAAGTCTTTATCTGAAATCCAAATTGACCTCTGCTCTGCAAGTGCATTTTAAAAAACAGCGCTCCTCATATTTCATGTCCTCCCCTTCCATTGATTTCAATTATTTACATCAGAATTACTTAATCATGTGGCAGATAATTAAGGAATACATTATTTATGTTAAATAAATTAACCCAACATTGCTTCTTCCCTCTTTCCCCTTGGCTGTGGAGCCTAGATTTCAGGCATCTCAAAACGATCTTTGGCATCTTCTGTGCCCAAGCAGCAGTGCCGCCTTGGTTGGTGGTTCTGCTGGGTTGACAAGCTTCCTTTTCAGCACTTATGCTGCCAATCTCTTTTCTCAACCCTATTGCTGCTATCCCTTGGTTTTGAGTCCTAGTGACTGTGTAACCATAGGCAGCCCCTTAACTTGCTTGGGCTTCAGTTTCCTCATCTGCTAATGGCTCACAACGTTGCCGTAAAGACTTAACAAGGTAATGCCTTGGACTCTTTAGAATATAAAATGTCAGCTTAATCATTCCATATTCCACAATACACTGGTATCCTATTGCATGTCTGTAGGAGGCACCTATGTTTACCAGCAATAAATCGGAGTTACAAAACTGTGGAATGCTGGAGCTGGAAGCGTTTTATCATCATAAACTATTCCAATTTCTCTTTCTCAAACACCAAAATAGGCGCAGAGTGCATAAGTCATTTTCCAAGCTTACTAAACTATTAATAGTAATGATGAACATTTATTAATGATAACTAACTTTTTCTTTTTTCTTTGAGACAGAGTTTCTCTCTTGTTGCTCAGGCTGGAGTGCAATGGCGTGATCTCAGCTCACTGCAACCTCCGCCTCCCAGGTTCAAGCAATTCTCCTGTCTCAGCTTCCTAAGTAGCTGGGATTACAGGTGCCCTCCACTATGCTTGGCTAGTTTTTAGTATTTTTAGTAGAGATGAGGCTTCATCATGTTAACCAGACTGGTCTCGAACTCCTGACCTCAGGTGATCTGCCCGCCTAAGCCTCCCAAAGTGCTGGGATTACAGGCGTGAGCCACCGCGCCCGCGGATAACTAACATTTAATGAGCCTTGGTCCATACCAGGCATCATGCTAAGGGTTTTACATCATGCTAAGGGTCATTCATTGCATTTAGTGACCACAGTATATTGAAAAAAGTATCATTATTCTCATTTGACTGTTCAGGAAACTGAAGAAACATTGAGGTAGCGGGTGTCAGTGTCACAGGTCAAGCCCAGGCTCATCTTAGATCAAGAGCTCAACTTGTTCATTATGCTAAATTACTTCCCTCACAGAGTAGTCAGTTAGGGGTAGAGCCCAGAGTAGGCACCAGAACCATGGCCAATTGCTTCCAAGTCAGTGAATCTGTGTGATACCGTCTCTTAGCCTACCAAACCCTCAGCTGCACCTCCACAAGTGCACAGTTCATCTCAGAAAGAAGGTCTCCTTGTGGCAGAAGCAGCCACACTAGGTTCCTAATGACTCTTGATAGAGCTTTATGGCAGAGCTCTGCCTGTCAACAGCCATGCATCTGTTTAGATATCCTCTTAATGTCAGCATTTGTGCTGGTGGAGTTTTCCCATTGATAAGAGCACTCTTCTTTGCCACCAAATGGTAAATGCTCTCTGAAATATCTGTAACATTTTCACACCTAATGGATGCATCTGAGGACATTGGTTAATAACATACATTGAATCCACAGACAATGGCTATTTCCAGTGATTTAGATGGGCACTTACTTGTGTGGTGTATGACACTCAAGTGTTCTGTCAGCCCTCAAATGGAGCTTTTTGATGTCAGATGTCAAAGATAACTGTTGATTCTGGCTCCGCAGCGTTCCATTTTCTGTCCAGTGTTTATGTGGAAGCAGTTGAAGGCTTCAGGGAATTTACGTAGCATGCCAGCATTTTAGTTTACATGAGGGAAAATGTTGTTGCCCATCTTTGCTGCATGGACTATGTGTTTTCTTAAATTTGCAATGATGGTTGAACATGCTGTGTTGCACAGAAGACAGTGTTTCCCCTAGAGAGGAGATCCTGTGTCTGATTGACAGGGCAGGTGACCACAAGGTCAAGGTTGCTTAGTGGTATCGGCCATCTGTTATCTTGGCAAGTATTTGACTGGAGGGCATTAATGTGTTTGTAATTTCCCACTTGATCTGAGAATAGGGTTAAAAAGACATTGTCGCCATCGGGAGCTGCAGAGCAGATTTGCACCAGCAGTCCACCTCCTGGCTTCCTGCTCAGAATGGCACGGGCTGTGCTCAACTTTTATTTTTGGGTCCCTCTCCCTGACAAGTCATTGAGAGGGCAGCCCATTTTGTCATGCTGCTTGTAGAGAAAAGAAAAAGCAGCTCCCATCAGCGGGATTATAATAAACAGATTTTAAATCACTCTGAAAGGTCTTGATCATTATAAACCTTTCTAAAGTAAAACAGCCAACTCTTCAGTTTTGTTAGAAAGCAATGAAATCTCAATATCTATTCCGGTGTTCATTTCTCATTGCTCCATCTAGCTGGGAAGTCTGTGCTGAAACAGAGGATTTTGATTAAGCACTTAATATGCAAGGAGACATTTACCTATTGTTGAGCCTGCAATCTGGGTGAGAACAGAAGTTATAGCTCTAGAGCTTTTGTGGTAAACAGTCAAGTCATTTCCTTATACCTTCATCAATGTAAAATCTTCAACAAGTAAAACACTTCAGAGAAAGATCAGCTATAAAATGTCCTCACAGCCAAACTGAAAGCACAGGAGAGCCATACTGACTAACAGGAAACAAGATTTCAACATCATAATGAATGCATTGGTGTATCCTGCTAGCTATTGATCTACTGAGTTTAGGCAGCTCTTCCTTTTAAACTATAACAAGGAATAAAAGCAGATGGAGATGAAATTCTTAAGCAGACTATAAGTGAATCAAGAAAAATAACATATTTTCAGACTTGGTGTGCTTTAAAAAAGAATAAAGTCACCCAAAAAGATAGGAGGATTTATCAAGAAGACTCACTGCTGACGTTTAGCTTTTGGCTGGGAACTTCAACTCCCTAGAAATGTTAGTCTAGCAGAGGACCAACATGTGTAAGTTAAACTTTCAGAAGAAATCTAAAAACTTCAAAATATTATGAAGATAAATCCAAATCTCTCTTTCCTCATAATTTTTATCTCCATCCAAATCATGACTGAAGACACTCAAGCAAATGTGTAGACCTTAAAACTGGCAATATCTCTGAAAGGATCTTTTGGCCCCGTTCAAAAGATAGTAGATTTTCTCATCTCAGAGAGATGGAGAGATTTGTGGATTCTGTTGGGATTTGGAGTGGGGGTGTCTGACTCTTTTGACCATTGTAGATAACACTGCTTTTGACTGATAACAAGAAAATCATTCCCCTAAAGTCCTGCCTTCCTTATATTTCCTAAAATGTATTCAGATCCTTAAGGAATCTCCTCTAAGCTGTTTTATTTTAATAACAGACCCCAAACTGAATACTATAAAAGAATTAGCATTCACTTTATGCCCCATACAAGAAGAAACTAGTGTAGACATAATATCAACTAAAACTTCCACCTGGGAAGAAATGCTCTCTTCTGTTCTTACCATACCAGACTGGGGTTTTCTGAGCTCCAGAAAAGTTTTATAGACTTTTGTTACAGGCCTGGTAAAAAATAACTGACAAGGCTTAGAGAATCACCAAGTGATCAAAACCAAGTTGCTTTGCCTTTCTAAATATGTTTGCTTAATTACAGAGAAAATTTTTTGGCATTGAATTATCTTAGTTTTCCTTCATCTGATTTTTGTTTTTTGTCTTTCATTCCTGAAGGACGCTTTCATTGATATAAAATTCTGAGTGGATAGTACTTTTCTTTCATCACTTTAAATAGGTTTTAGACTTCCTTCTGGCTTCCATTGTTTTTGAAAATAAATCTGCAGTCGTTCAAATCATTGTTTTCCTATAAATGACACATTGTTTTCAAAGATTTTTTTCTTTGCCTTTAGTTTTCGGTCACTTAATTATGATATTTCTGGCATGCATTTCTTTGAGTTTACCCTATTTGGGATTCACTGACCATTTTGAACCTGTAGATTCAAGTCTTTCATCAAACTTGGGAAATTTTGGGCCATGATTTTTTTCAAATTGTCTTAGTACTGCACTTTCTCCTCAGTGAGAAAAACATAAAAATTAACTTATTTTGACACATATTCTGTGGGTTTTTCCAAACTTGTTTTAGCTCTTTGTTTTTCAATGTGGATACTTGCTATTTTTTTATCTTCAGATTCACTTACTATTTCCTTGGCCATCTCCATTCTGCTTTTAGCTCATCTTGTGAGATTTTACTTCCATTGGTTATATTTTTCAGTTGATTATTCCAATTAATTTTTCTTTGTATCACCTTTTTCTTTAAGGAGACTTTCTATCTTCTCAGTTGTTTCCCATGTGTTTTCACTTCCTTTTTGAAATATATTTATACTTTAAATTCTTTATCAAATACTTCCAACATTTTTGTCATCTGGGCATTGCTATCTGATAACTATCTTTTCCCATGTAAGTTAAAACTTTTCTGGCTCTTTGTATGTCAGGTATTTTGGATTAGGTTACGGACATTTGAATATTATGTTTGAAGACTCTGAGTCTTCTTAAATATTACAGGGAATATTTGTATTTTTGCTTAAGCACATTAGGTTCAAGCTGTAAGTTACAATGTGACTTCTGTGGGCTGTGGCCCCAATGTCACTTCAGGGTTCAAACCCTGTGTATTGCTCTTCTGATCTGCTCCACCTATTTGCCACATAATGGCCATCTTAGGGTCCAAACAGTGGTCTATCTGTTAGTTAAGCTATCAAATTATTGAATGCACTTACTAGAATCAGTTCCATGGATGCACAGCTAGGAGGTGAGTCCAGCAGTTCATAAAGATATTTATGATATTACTTTCTCAAACTTCTTCTCCACAATCTCCCCAATATTTTCTATTTCCCTGAAGTACCCCATTTTAGTTCCCCATCTGATTCTGGGGCTTTGATAATTTCACTGATGTGTACTTCTATAATTATGTCTGTATCCAGGGATAAGGGGTGACAGGACAGAAAGAGAGGAAAGAAACATGACAAACTGATGTTCAACCCAACCTCTTGAAATCATAGGTCCACAAAAGGAAGAGGAAAATATTTCCACCCAGGTTTTTGGCTCCTACGCACTCCCCTTTCCACCACCTGTATTCCTGCTGCTACAGGATTGCTTGCGGGGGGGGGGGGGGGGTGTGTGGCGTGTGAAAAATGAAGAAAATAATGAAGGAAGAAAAATTGGGGAAATATATTCTCTCTCTGAGTGTTAGGAGTTCCCTTCCCCCTCCTCCAGCTGTAAAGAGACAGTGCTCTTTTCATCTGTACCTCAATGCCCCTTTTGGGAATCAGATCACATTGAGATCAGGTTGAGAGGAACCAGAAGAAAAAACCAGCACAATCACTGCCAGTTCAGTACTACTGTGAATTCCTGTCTTTTCCCCCAATCTTCTATTTATTTTTCAGAGTCTTCAAATAGTTCCTGCAATAATTCTTTCCAGGTTTGATAGCTGTATTCAGTACAGAGAGAGGATAGAATATGCTTACTCCACCTCATGTGGCACTGGAATCGGCTTACTAAACTTTAAAGTATTAGTAATAATGAGACAAGCCCCACATTAGGCTTTTAAAATACTTAATACAGTTCTTGAAATTACAATGTTAGTGCCACTAATTCAGCTTTACTATTGCAAGCAGAAAAAAAGAGGTTGCAACTATGCATTAGTGAATTTTAGAAATAGGTACTTTGAGTGTTGCTCATGGAGTGAGTACTTGCATCAAGTTCACAGCAGCTTGTCTGTTCTTTAAGTTCACAAACTGACTTAAGTGAAACTTCATAGCTGCTGCTGTAAGTACTTTTAGCAGAGAATTCTACTAGATGATTATGGTTCATCATTTTTTGTGTGATGAACTGACAAATGTTACTTTTAACAAATCTTTAATACACTATTTACTCTGTTTTTTTAAAGGAAGGAAAAAAAGAATATTCAGTTCATGAAGAGAGGAAAAAAAGAATATCCAGTTCATTAAGAGAGAGGCTCAGAATATCAATCTATTTCTATTGTTTTATCTTTAGATTCACTTACTATGTCCTTGGTCATCTCCATTCTGCTATTTAGGTTAATCTTGTGAGATTTTACTTCCATTTGTTATATTTTTCAGTTTATTATTCCAACTAATTCTTCTTTATATCATCTTTTTCTTTGAAATATGAAGTATGAAAGAAATCAATCTGCAAAACTTTCACATTATTTACGTTCTACAAACATGCATATCTAATATAATTTTAAGTTGTATTAGAAGGGAAAGAAGGGTGCTTTGGGCCTCTAAGGACCATGGTCCACTTTAAGTAAGATTTCTTCTAAGAAGAAACTAAAGCAAAGGATTTGGGGTATCCAAGCTATGATATATTACTGGTAGCCTTCTAATTTTTCCTAAATGTGAAGGTAGGTCCAATTGCAAATATGTTCCCTGGTACTATTGTTTGCCTTTTCTGGTACTTCTCTGCTATACTTCCTAGTTTTTTAAAGATCATGTTGTCCATTTACTCACCCAACAACATGAGAAGTGATTTCTTACTAAAGTTTTGTCTGAAAATGACACTGCCTCTCTTGTATATAGGGAACTGTTAAAGAATAGGAAAGCTGAAAGGATGGTAGAATTTCAGGCATGGTGGGTGGCAAGAGAGAAAATTTCTGAGTCAAGGGCCATTCCATCTTCTAAAATTAAGCCACATGTGCAAATCCTCCTTTATAATCATATAATGTCCTTCTTATGCCTTGACATTATCCTTGAAACACATTGATTTTAGCACTATCATTCATAGAGCATGAAAAGGTCAATATTATGTAGCATCTCTATATGAAAGAGGAACTCAATTAACCATTTATTAATATGTTAGTGAATGAGGACAGCAATTCCTTAACAAACTGTAAATGTAACTGTGGGTGTTCTTTATTTCCCGGTGACTCTGTACTTTTTGTTCTGTGATGACAATATTCTATTTCCAAAAGGGATGACTCAGTCTGTAAAACAATGTCTTCTTCCTTGCAGAATCAGATTGCTAATACTGAAGGAATAGGTTTCTTCACTTAGGAGTTTGCTATAACTCACGTTTCCAAATAACAAAAGTGTTTAATGTTACCTATAAAATGATAATACTAATAGCTAAAATTCATCAAGTCCTTATACGTGCAAGCATTATGTTAGGTCCTGTATACACATTCACACACCTACTACACAGTGATCAGTTATTGTTTCTATTCATATTTTACAGATGTGTGAACTGACATTTGGGGAGGTTACTTTTTCAGGACAATTCGGGTGGTAAGTGGCAGAGCTAGGATTTAAACCTAGGTTTATTTAATATTTAGGTTTATTTACTATTAAGGCCAGAGTTTTTACCATGCAGATGTAATTAAATAGAAAACATAATCTTTAAAAGATTATGTTGCTCATAATCTTTTAGGGTTTTAGATGTTCCTGGGCATGTCTTCTAGGGCTCCTGAACTAGTCTTTGCAGCAAGAACAGGGCATCCAGGGTTATCCTGTTTTCTGGTTCTCATGGAGCTCCAGGAGGATCTCTGCTGCCTACCCTGCAGTAGCACCACTTCCCACATTCACTGGATCCTACCATTGGCTCCCATAAGTTCCATTACCCTAATGCCTCACTGAACTTAAAGTTGTATCCTTAGAGAAACTGGTGTTGACTCTTTTTCTTTCCCACTATGATCTAGCCATATCTGCTGTTCTTGGAGTCCTGTTCTTCCAACTCTTCACAATGCCATCTTCCTCTTACCTCTTATTATTTTATTTTATTTTATTTTAGAGACAGGGTCTCACTTTGTCGCCTAGGCAAGAGTACAGTGGTGCCATCATAGCTCACTGCAACCTCAAACTTCTGGGCTCAAATGATCATCCTGCCTCAGCCTCCCAAGTAGCTGGGACTACAGGTACATGCCATCACACTTGGCTAATTTTTTTTTTTTTTTTTTTTTTATCTTGTAGAGATGGAGTCTCGCTATGTTGCCCAGGCTGATCTTGAACTCTTGGCCTCAAGTAATCTTTTTGCCTCAGCCTCCCAAAGTGCTGAGATTGCAGGCATAATCCCACGGCACTTGGCTGCCATCTTCCTCTTACCTTTTATGTCTCCTTAAAGAAGGCTTCTGTGACCACACATGCATATTATATCTGTACTCTCACCTCTGTTTATTTCCACTAGGATACTGTGTTTGCCCATTGCATGCTACTATAACAAAATATCACAGACTGGGTAATTCATAAAGAACAGAAATTTATCTCTCACAGTTCTTGAGGCTGGGAAATCCAAGATCATCTGGTGAGTGCTACTGTCAGCTTCCACGATGGTGCCTTGAATGTTGCAATCTTTGGAGAGAAGGAACATTGTGTCATCAGGTGGCAGAAACTGGAAGGGCAAAAAGGAATGTACTCCCTCTGTCAAGTCCTTTTATAAAGGCCCTTGCTGTCATTCACAAGGAAGGAGCCTCCTTATCTAATTGCCACTTAAAGGTCCTTCCTGTAGGCCAGACGCAGTGGCTCACACCTGTAATCTCAGCACCTTGGGAGGCCGAGGTGGGCAGATCACCTGAGGTCAGGAGTTCGAGATCAGCATGGCCAACATGGCCAAACCCTGTCTCCACTAAAAATACAAAAAATTAGCAGGGTGTGGTGGCGCACACCTGTAATCCCAGCTACTCAGAAGACTGAGGCAGGAGAATAGCTTGAACCCAGGAGGCAGAGGTTGCAGTGAGCTTAGATTGCACTACTGCACTCCAGCCTGGGTGATAGCACAAGAATCCATCTCAAAAAACAAAACAAAGCAAAAAACAAAAACAAAAACAACTCTACCTGTTAGGTCTATCACATTGGCCATTAAGTTTTAACACATGAATTTTGGAAGGGACGCATTCCAACTATAGCAGGTACTCATTACAATTTGTAAACATGTGTATTTGGTACTTAACTTATCTGTATTTTCACCGATTAGATGGTAAATTCCACAAAAATGGATCCATTTCTGTTTTACTCTTCAGAATCTTCTTGATGATTAACATTGTACCAGCATTTGCTGAATATGAAACAGACACTTGTTGAATGTGTAAATCACCTTCAACCTTGGTTTGAGCCCCTTAAACTACAGATGGTATTTAATATAATCAACATATAAAGGGGACTCCATGTAGAACAAGATATAGGAAGAAAATATTGTAAGTTATATTTACATTTACTATTTATGTAAATAAAAAGTATGGAATTAGCTTTAATAACATTTTACATACAAATTCTTCTGAGCTATCCTCGGGGGAGAATAAGAATTCCATATGAGGCTGTGTTGGCAGAACACCCCTCACGCTATTGTCTGCAATATGTACATTGAGATATATTGTAATTTATACATCTTTATTAAATGGATTTGCAGAATATGTTACCAAGTTCCAATTAAACTAACATGGACAAATATCATATACAGATTCTTGCAAAGATGCTGTAGATTGGAGATGATAATATACTAATAATTGAAGCACAAATGAATAATTGAAAATAAAGAAACCGAAACTTCTAGTGATAGAATGAAATCCTTTAAAGTCACAAAACCATGTAAAAAACAAACAAGTAAACAATGGTTATCTAATCAGATTTGACTCATTGAAAAGTTGGTGCCCACAAAGCTAATTTATCAAGTAGAACATTTAATTTAAAGATTTACATTTACTGTTGTCAAGGATCAACTTTGCACTGTGTATTGTGCCTTGAGATAGATATTAGCTAATATTAGTAGAATGAAGCCATCACAATTAACGAGACATTTAAAAACTAACCATCTGGAACATGAAGGCAAACCCTAGAGTTGTTTCGGGGATATTGAGAAGCATACAATGCTCATTCCAGTACCTTACTGAATTTTGTTGCACTTAATGATTAAAGTGTAGAAGACTGTTTTGGGGTTTCTTAACAGCAAGAAATAAAGAGCCATATATTTGTTCTTCTTACTATGGTAAAGACAGTTGAAGTAACATACAAAAAATAATGTACAGCACAAACTAAAATAGTTACGTTTGTTGATAAATACTGCAAAATATTGCAAAAAATTATGCAAAAATAATGCATAAAAGTATTAATAAACTTTGAAGAAACAACCATCATTTTGAATTATAAAATATAAAACATACCTGTATAGTTTAATAAAGGTACAGGAATTATAATTTATCTCAATTTATGGTATTTGCTAAATTTTGATTCAATAACGTATTATAAAGTAAACTTTTTATTTTGAACAACTATAGAAAAGATGTTCCCAAGAAGTTATATTTTCACTATCCTACAGTTTCTTTAATATAAACTATATTTTATGGAAATATGTGGGGTTTCACCAGTGAGTGAAATTATTGATGACATAGCTATGTTGACAGAATAAAAATGATTTGGAATTAGGGTTTCACCAAAGGCACCAGGTGTGCAGTTCATTCAACACCTCATCCAGTTGCAAACTAGTAATGCACACGTTAATATTTGTTAATATTTGTTATTATTTGTTATCAACAATCTAGCTAATTTTATAAAAGGATGACTATGAAAATGTAGAAGAGCCTTTATACTCTATACAGATGCTTCTCAACTTATAATGGAGCATGTAATGCCATCATGATTTGAGGCATACTGACTGCCTATCACCTTCACACTACTGTAAAGTAGAAACACTATAAGTCAACCATTGTAAGTTGGACCAGCTGTATAATGAAATGGGGATTAATTATAAAGACTTTTTGTTCCTCATAGAGATTCTCAGACTTTCTCTTGGGAAATTCTTCAAAGAGTTATTGTATTAAAAGATAAGTTATATCTTTTAGTACAATAGTGTGCTACTGCTACCTAGTTAGCGTGCGACCTAAAAGATATATAATTTTAAAAACGCATACTTAGCCTTTTTGACATAAAGGTGGTATTTCTTACATTGGAAGTGAAAGAAATACATATTTTTAAAAACCTCTTACTTTGGGAATGCATTTTGAAATATTTAGAAAAATTTACATGGATAGACAGTTTTGTTGTTGAAAATGTGTCACATTTAAAAAGAAAACAAAACCCATGTCTAAACACTTAAAATTTATTATTTATTATTATTATTATTATTATTATTATTATTTATAATAGAGCCAGAGTCTCACTGTGTTGCTCAGGGTGGTTTCAAACTCCTGGGCTCAAGTGATCCTCCTGCCTTGGCCTCCCAAAGTGCTGGTATTACCAGCATAAGCCACCACACCCAGCCTACAATTTTTTAAATGGTATTTCCAAATTCCTTTTAAAATCTTCCAAATAATATTTTAAAGCTAGGTTTTGAACTAATCTTTTACAAATACAAAAGTATAACAGTTTATGAATAGTTTATAAGAACAGCTGAATGACATTAAAGAAGTTGACATTTATGAGCCACATTTAAGAAAAAAATTACATAATTAATGGATGAGATTGAAAAATAAATATCATGGCTTAGTACGTTCTATTATTTTTATCAATGACAATAATTAAGAATACCTGTTTGAAAATAAAAATCAAACAGAACTTGGAACCAGACCTGTGAATCATTGTAACAAAAAGTGAATATTCAATTAATATGCCTTTACTAAAATTGTATCAATGATGATGATGATGATATTCTTCTGCTTCTAGACACTAAAACACAAGAAGAAACAACAGACAGACTATCTATTGGACGAGTAAGTCCACAACATGTGCCCTATGTTTTTCTTACATCCAAATATACCATTTTCCCATTCTTAAATTTCTCATCAAACAAAAAAGCAATAAAATGCTTATCTGCCAAATGATACTATCTTCAAAATAAATAATAGTAACTGTTATTAATATATTTTAGAAAGAGATGATGTAGGGCCACTAATGTGTTCAATAAAAGAACATGATACTTTGTGCTTATTCTATCCTTTTTTTTTTGTTGTTGTTGTTGTTGTTGAGATGGAGTCTCACTCTGTCACCCAGGCTGGAGTACAGTGGCATGATCTCGGCCCATTGCAACCTCTGCCTCCTTGGTTCATGCCATTCTCCTAGCCTCAGCCTCCCGAGTAGCTGTGACTACAGGCGCACGCCACCACACCTGACTAATTTATTTATTCATTTATTAGTAATAGAGACAGGGTTTTGCCATGTTGGCCAGGCTGGTCTCGAATTCCTGACCTCAAGTGATCCTCCCGACTTGGTCTCCCAAAGTGCTGGGATTACAGATGGGAGCCACCACACTATCCTTTCAAATTTCCATTTTAATGTGTTTCAAAAACTGATTCACATAAATTAATTGGTATATGCTGTATGTTTATAAAATGCATTTAAATAGAATTTACTGGGTTCATGCTCAAAACATTTCTCTTTGGAAGGGTGCTCAAATTAAAAAGATGGGAGGCCAATGGAGTGAGTTTTCTGTCCAAGTGGTTTGGGGTACAGGGGTCAGACAGCTCTGTATTTGAAGATCAAGCCTGCTCTATGCTTACCGGTTAGTTCAATTCTCTGAACCCCAGTTTCCATTTCCGTACAATGGAGATAAAATTACGTAATTCAGACATAATAGGAAGTATATTATATAAAACATAAATCACAGGGGTAATGCCTAATAAAAGTGTGATATACTTTAATTTTTAAACAATCAATAACCTCATAGATTGTCATAGAATATGTGGGAAGGTGACAACATATCTGGAGGACGTATTTGTCCCAGGCAGATGAGGGTTCATCTAGATATGTGAACAGTAATGATAACCAGCATTGCTTATAATTATACAGGAAATGGAAACTGAGACTTAGTTGCAAAGAGTTTTTATGAATAAATTGTGTAATATTTCTTTAAGTAGACAGTTTATGAGCAAAAATAAATGTACTAACATGGATTGATAATGTACTAATAATGTACTAACCTCTCAAAAACTCAATTTTGATGCCAGGTCCAATGTCTCAATGTCTGTAATCCCAGCAGTTTGGGAGGCCAAGGTAGGAGCATCACTTGAGGCTAGGAGTTTGAGACCAGCCTGGACAACCTAATGAGACCCTATCTTTATAAAAAATAAAGTAAAAATTAGCAGGGCATGGTGGCACATGCCTGTAGTCCCAGCTACATAGGAAGCTAAGGCAGGAAGATCACTTGAGGCCAGGTGTTCCAGGCTATAGTGAGCTATGATGGAGCTGCTGCACTCCTGTCTATGTGGCAAAGCGAGGCACTGTCTCAAAAACAAACCAAAACAAAACAGTTAAAATAATTTTAAGTTTAAAAAGATCAAATTATTTTTAAACAGGAAGTTGTACAATGTAACAACCCTTGTAAAATGTTT
This sequence comes from Chlorocebus sabaeus, assembly GCF_047675955.1. Classification (NCBI taxonomy): domain Eukaryota; kingdom Metazoa; phylum Chordata; class Mammalia; order Primates; family Cercopithecidae; genus Chlorocebus; species Chlorocebus sabaeus. Next base: position 15,640,536 of record NC_132926.1, on the reverse strand, counting down.
GGAAACATGAAAAGCAAGATAGTACATTGTTCACAGATAAATGCATCTAGAATGAAGGTATTAAGAAAAGTTTGGGAATGATATACATCAATTCCACGATAATGGTTATCTATAAGTGTATGGAAAAGGAAGCTGGTTAGGAGATAAAAACAAGCACTTCAATAGGAATTGTAAAGTTTCATCTTGTTAAACTGAGTGATAAAAACATAAAAGTTTATTGTATTCCTTTATATGCTTTCTTATTGCTATATCTTTTACTATTTTAAAGAAATCAAAGAATGGAAAAGATTTGTCTTTACACGAAGTAGTGCATGGCTGACCATTTGAGAATGCTGTCTTAGAAGAAAAGTGGGAAGGAAGGAAGAAAGGAAGGGAGGGAGGAATTGAGTGAGAGAGGAAGGGAGGGGAGGAAGGAGAAATATTTTCCATGAAAGTAATTTTCTTGGCATTTTTCTTCAAAAGCCATCTTGGACAAGCAAGCCAAAGAACAAAATAGGCATTGGGGGTGGGGAGAGCACATCTGGTTAATGGGCTGATATCAAATATTTAATTATTTCACTTTTGACACAAGGCCATGTTTTAGCATCTTGAGCATCCAGGTAACTTTCCCTGTGTGAAGTCTCAGTGAAAAAAGGAAATGCATTGTTAGTCTCTACACTTTCCTCTTTTTATTTTAATAAGAAATTGTATCATGGTAGGCAGACAATTTGATGTCATATTTTTCTATGATATTTTCACAGTGCACACCAGGGTGCCTGTACTTTGCAGCTATATGACACGCAGGATTATTATTTTTTTTCTTTTCTTATCATCAGAGCCTCAAAAACAAGCTCCATGACACCAGGCATGAAGACTATCAATAAACATTCCATCTTTTCATTTTCCTCCTGTGTTATTTAATAAGGGAAAGACAGAGTCATGATTTTTAACTATCAGACAGCAAACATTTTGGAAATAATTTCTCTCTTCAAGGATCTTTGATGATGACCAAGAGTTCTCCCTACCTCCATCCTGTGTTATTGCCCCAGAGGATGCGCTAACTGTCTCACTGGGGGCTTGCAATTGAGAAAATTGCTGAGCACAGTTACTGGCCTTCCCATGGATCAGACTGAAGGGGTTGGGTGAGAATTTGTGGCTCTTGCAGTCACCTGTCTGTGTCCCCTCCATGGCTGTATCCTACCAGTTCCCTCCATGCCTTGTCTTTGCTATCGGTGGGAGTGGCTTGCAGACATTCCTGGCAGAATGCAGGCCACTCAAGTTAGCATACCAGCAATGCAGCCTGGTTGCTAGGGAGCTGCCCTCTGAGCATCCCTTGATCTATTTTTAAATTTCCATGCTTGTTTCCTCTCTGAAAGGAAGCAAAGAATAATACAGCTTGCTTTTCTGCTCTTTTAAGAAACAAAGTAACCAACAAGGCTAAGACCTGTTGTGAAGTTAAAAAGCATTTGCTAATTAAGCTTCAGAATGTTATGGTATTTGTGCCCATCTAGTTTCTGCTTAATTAATTTCCAGATAAGGCAGCATCTCAGAAGAGGTAGAAGCGAAGGTCTATAAGGAGTATAGGTGAAATTTGCTGGTACTTTTTTCCTTTTTACTCCATTAATGAAGCTCTTGAACCACTACCCTTCCTAGAGTTTAACAATAACCCATTGTGAGCCCCCCAGAATCCCCCACCACCAGGAATAAATGAGAAATTTGGAGGGCTATTGAACAGTGAGTTTTCACAGCTGATACACAGAAAACTATTTAGCACAGGTGTTTTGGTAACTGTGAAATACTGAGGAAATTCAGTCTTCTGTGACACTTAGATTCACTGTCTTGTGTGGGATGGAGTCTTATGGAACTTGTAAAATATCTGTAATATAAATAAAAGAAGAAGAAGAACAAAATTAGCTTTTCACAGAGCTCCAGAAATTGTTCCTTGTATGGAAGAGTCTTCCTTTTTGGCCACTGGTAACTAGCAGTTTTCTTGGTATTTTTTTCCAAGTTAAAATGAATCCAATTTCAAATGTTGTTAGCGATTTTTTAAAATGATGTGTTATATGCATGCAGGTGTGAAGAAATCTGGTGGAATAACAAGTGTGCTAGTCTCCATGTGTTATGATATTTTTTTGAGCCTTTAAGAAAAGATATTTCTCCTCTTCTCCATGGTCACTTTCAGCCCTCAACAGCAGTTGATCAACAAGGTTAGCAGCTGTTCACTCTTCAAATTACAACCCTAGAAGTAAGTTACAATTTCTAGAACCGACAGTATAATAATATTCCACTGCCACCACTGGGAAGTCATGAGTTTGGATGCTGCAGTTTCTCTGTACCTCAATATGGGGTTCAGAAAAATAGATGGATTTAAAAGGTGCATCTATTTTTATAGACTAAATTTATATAGACTTAATAGATGCATTTAGTCTATATAAATTTTCATAAAGCCCTTAGCTTCTCTTTTATAACTTTTAGCTTACCATAATTTACCAGATGAGATATTGCTAAATTACATGCTTTCATAGCAGAATTTATATAGAAACTACTAGAATTACAATGCAATTTCTTTATTTAAAATCCATGGTTTAATTTCTTGCATCTGTTGATAACATTCTGGGACCAATCACTTTTCTAAGTTCTTCATTACCTGTAATATTCATAAGAACCCTATAAGGGAGATACTATTATTCCCATTTTAAAAGCCACAATAACCCCAGTTTCCTGAGATGAATTATTTGGATAAGGTCATTCCACCCCAGTGCTGTCACAGAGCCTTACTTTCTTAACAACTATCTTGTGTGATTTCCCTTCTATGGGCAAATAGTACGAGTTACTAATGACAACTTGAATCCTTGAAAGACCTCTCAACTCACCAAGGAGAAATCCTGAAATCTACCGTTTTGAAATCCTGAAGAGTTACCCATGGGATTGCTCACTCTTAAATCCTGAGCCAGGGATGGCAGGGTGGCACACAAGCTTAGGGGACGGCAAGATACAAATTTTAATTCTAGCCTCTGTACTAACTTAACTTTGGTAACTTTGGATAAGCTACCAAAGTACAGTTTCCTCAACTGTAAAATGGTGATGTCCCTTTCTCACAGGGTGGTTATGAAGATTAAATGAGATGGTATTCATACAATTCCTGGCATGTAGCAACATTCAATAAGTAGCAGTCAAAAATCAAGGTATCCACTGTGAAAGTGTCATTTGGGAACTGTAATCACTGACTATCCTAGGACTTAAGGGCTCAATCTTACTCTTTCAGGCTCAGGGACAGATACTTAGCATTAAGTTCAGGGCACCAGAGCCCACTTCCCTATTTTCAGTAACTTGTACAAGGGTGTAGCACCAGCGTTAGAAGGAAGAAACCAGAAGAGCAGCATATGGAATCAATATAAAACATCAGGAGCATCTTGAGATATGCGCTCCTTTGTTCATCTCTTACATGTTTTGGTGAGTAATGATATACTTGTAGAAGTAAGAATTGTTTCCTTTTTGTCATGTGGTTTTCTAAGACTAAGAAATCTTTTGATACATAAAATGAAACACCACTGGTGAAAAATATGTTTTCCTCTCTTAGTATATTCTAGAATGGTTTGAAAGCCAATGACTGTTTGGCATTCTAAAATTTTAAACTGATGACTTGCCATTTGTGGAACAGGACCACAGAAAAACATTGAGTCTCCACAGTGAAATGTGATATTCTTGCTCTGTTTTTGATGCAGAGCTATCAGGTATTATAATGGGATAAATGCTGTAATGTTACTGCTGAAATGACAAACTGAGAAGGCACTAGAAGAATTGCCACAAATTACCCAAGTTCTTTCACTTAATGAGTACCTACCACATGCTGAGTACACAATGCCGAATACACAGTGCTATGTTTTGTGTACCAAATGCTGCTAGACACCAAGGATACAGGTACCAATGAACTCCACCCTGGCTTGGCCGCATGAAAAAACAGCCAGGTACATGGGAAAATGAGTGACTTAGTAGTTCTCTAAGAGTATTGCTGGGGAGGAGGCAGGAAAGGCTGGCATGAATTTTTCAGAACAAGTGGTTATTCACTCTCTTCTCAGCTTTAGCTTCCAAACTAATTGAGAAATAAATATACAAGTGAGAGTGATGGAATGAGCAGCTTCGTTACAGTAAAGCTGAATCAGAGAATGTGGCTGGGACTAAAGGCCACGGGTTTTTTCCTGTCCCCACATTTGCAGCCACCTGCTCAAGTACACTGATTCTTCCCCCAATCTCCAGCAGAGGAGCTGGGCCACTGCCACCTCCCCTGTCTGGGGCAGAGCTGGCCTCAGTAGCTCACCATGCAGGGGAGACACATAGGTGTCGGGCTGCAGGTGGCTCATTTCTGAGAAGTCCCCAAGGAGGATAAGGAATACACAGTAGCACTTTCCCTCTTTACTACAAAAGTTCAGTTACCTCCCACCAACGTAAGTAAGAAATGGGGTTAGAAGTACAGGTGCGGTGGCTCACACCTGTAATCCCAGCACTTTGGGAGGCCAAGGCAGCGGATCACCTGAGGTCAGGAGTTTGAGCAGCCTGGCCAACATGGCGAAATCCCGCCTCTACTAAAACTACAAAAAAATTAGCTGGGCATGGTGGCTACTCGGGAGGCTGAGGCAGGAGAATCACTTGAACCTGAGAGGTAGAGGTTGCAGTGAGCTGAGGTCACGTCACTGCACTCCAGCATGGGTGATAGAGCGAGACTCTGTCCCCACTCTCCCCTTCCCCCACCCCCCCCAGAAAAAAGAGAAAAAAGAAAAAGAAATGGGGTTAGAAACAATGGTGAACACTTTCACCCACCTAAGAAGACAACAGAAACTATATTTTAGCTCAAGAAGGAAGCATGTTTAGAGAGGAAAGTCTGTGCCCTTTACAGTGCTTTTTTTGAGCTGAGTCATGAAGGAAGAAGAGGAATCTGCAGAAAAAGAAAGGGGGAAGCATTTCAGACAAACAGCACAGTGAGTCTGAAAACAGACGTGCATGTTGGGGCCCGGCATGTGATCCAGGCCAATAAAGAGAACAAAAGAGACTTACTTTCGGATTTATATTTACAGCTCCTAGTATGTTTTACTATCAGTGACATTATTTTGATCTTTACGATAATGCTGAGAGGTAAAATTGTGATAACAATTGATATTCCTATTTTACATGGCAACCGAGATTGAACGAGATAAGTTATACACATCACACAGTATTCAGAATACAATTAGCAAATATGATCCATTATTATTGCTACCATTAGAATTATGTTTATTACTGTGACAGTTATTATTTATTTCTATTATTACTGCCAAGTTCTCGTGGCTAGTAAGTGGCATAACTAGTAAGTCCCATTGTTGGTAAGTGCTATGGCTAGTGATTCCTGTATTAAGTGGCAGAGCTGAGATTCAATGACATGGCATCTGGTAGATTTCAAGGACTTAATAAGCACCCTCAAGAACAGTAAAGGTTATCCTATTATATGAGCAACATACCCTGTCACTGTGGTGGGCACTGGCACACAAGACCCATGACTAAGAAAAAAATAACGTTATTACTCATGGCACAGCAGGAACTATGGGCTTCATGTTCTCATTGGTTTTCCATGTTTCCCAAGTTCCCCAAGGGTGATGTGGAGTGGCCCAGGTGGCTGTTGCACACACCCTGGGTTTGCATCACAGTTGAAGAATCTGAAGCTTAGAAAACCTCTGATTTTAACCAGGGGTGGTAGCTCACACCTGAAATCCCAGCACTTTGGGAGACCGAAACAGGCGGATTAAGAGGTAGGGAGATCTAGACCATCCTAGCCAACATGGTGAAACTCCGTCTCTACTAAAATACAAAAATTAGCTGGGTACGGTGGCACATGTCTATAGTCCCAGCTACTTGGGAGGCTAAGGTAGGAGAATTGCTTGAGCACAGGGGTGGATCATGCTGCTGCACTCCAGAAGGAGACTCTGTCCAAAAAAAACCAAAAAACAAAACAAACAAACAAACAAAAACCCCTCTGATTTTATACAGGGTTGACCGTTCCCAACTTTTGCCTGGAGGGAGATATTATCTTTATTATCCAGTCAGAAAACAAATCTGCTCCCTGCCCTAGAGGAAGACAAGATCTCTATCTTCTAAGGCTGTTGGCTATGCAGACATCCTTGAAAAAGAGAGTATGGAACAAAAAACGAATATAAACATGCTGAAACAAAGAATTGTCTCTCAACAAGCACATTGAGGGAAAGTTACTCTCACATTTTTGTTTTCAGGTCACTTGGCTAATCTAACAGCACTCAGATGAAGTTAAATGGATGCAAATAGCAGAGAGATCAAAGATAAGCTTGGTAAACAGATTCTATTCCCCTGAAACTTCCTTACAACTCTTCCTTTAAGGTACTGGAAGAGGAGATGGGAACTTTCCCTGGAAGAGAAATCCTCATCTGAGGGCACTGTGACTTAGCTGGATTTCTTTCCTGGGGAAACCTGAGTTTTTTCACTGCTGAGAAAGAAGCATCAGCATCTTGAGCATGGTATGCTCAAGAAATTGAGGATGGAGAAGCGTATGGTATAAGATGGAAACGTGGCTTAGGAAAAGAACAGCCGCTGGCTTTGGAGGAGGCAGCAAAGTGATGCTGCGTTTTTCTAAATAGAAGCATAGATTTTGAATCTATGCACCAAATTCTCTCTTTCTTCTCTCAAGGTGTGCCGGAATATATTTTAATGCATTATTTAACTTTTAAAAATACATATTTCTAGCTCCAGACCCTAGAATTTCTCATACAATATGGTCGGAACAATTCCTAGTTTGAAAAATCTTCCCAGGTAATTAATGTGCAGCAGAGACCGGAACTGCTGTTTTAGGACACATTTTAATATTTGGTTTTATATGTAAGATAAGTGATTTGTGAATAACTGTTAGAAACTTAGCTTACAGTTTAAGAATTATCTTTAAAAAGCCCCATCCCAAAGTAAGGAAAATTAAATAATAATCTAAATTGTTTCTTTCTTTTCTTTTCTTTTTTTTTTTTTTTCTGTTTGAGAAGGAGTCTCCTTCTGCCACCAGGTTGGAGTGCAGTGGCGCAATCACTGCAACCTCCAACTCCCTGGTTCAGGTGATTCTCCCGCCTCAGCCTCCCGAGTAGCTGGGATTAGAGGCACGTGCCACCACGTCCAGTTAATTTTTGTATTTTTAGTAGAGATGGGGTTTTGCCATGTTGGCCAAGATGGTTTTGATCTCCTAACCTCGTGATCTGCCCACCTCAGCCTCCCAGAGTGCTGGGATTACAGGTGTGAGCCACTGTGCCAGGCCTGTTTCTTTCTTTCCTTCCTTCCTTCCTTCCTTCCTTCCTTCCTTCCTTCCTTCCTTCCTTCCTTCCTTCCTTCCTTCCTTCCTTCCTCCCTCCCTTCTCTCCCTCCCTCCCTCCCTACTTCCTTCCTTCCTTTCTTTTCTGTCTTTCTTTCTGAAATGAAGTCTCCCTCTGTCACCCAGGCCGGAGTGCAGTGGCACAATCTCGGCTCACTGCAACCTCCGCCTCCCCAGTTCAAGCAATTCTCCTGCCTCAGCCTCCTGAGTATCTGGGACTACAGACACATACCACCATACCCGGCTAATATTTTACATTAGTAGAGATGGGGTTTCACTGTTTTAGGATGGTCTCAATCTGACCTCATGATCTGCCCGGCTCCTAGGCCTCTCATAGTGCTGGGATTACAGGCGTGAGCCACCACGCCCAGCCTAAATCCTGTTTTATATTTGGCATTAAGATGTGTTGTTTCATTAAGTATCTACTCTTGAAAATGCTAAAGTTTCCTTTTAGAAGAGAAAAGAGTTATCATAATAAAGAAGCTTTGCTAGTCTATTTGGGTTTTTCAGCTTTAGAAAAAGTAAGCTTCCCTAATATATTCCAAAAGGGAAGATTCATGCTAGCTTTGCTCATATGTGGTGCTGCTCTAATCCACAACTTCATAATTCATCTTGAGTCTACCAATTTCACCATTTAATCTCTCATCAAAAATATGCACTAGGTTACTCTGGTTGATGGTCAGCATAATCACATGCTAATTTGGCTTCTGTTTTCCTTGACACCATCATACAGTGTCAAGACTCCTCATAATTCTCTTCTGCCATGCAGTTTTCCCAAAGAACAGGCCTATCAGCCAGAGGCCATAACATTGTCAAATGTTTTACATACCTACGGATCAAATGTAGCCATGGTGGCTTCAAGACAATCACCTTTGCAGAGGCATCTCCAATTCCACGTTGAACCACATAGGGGAAATTTTCACTCTTCCTCAAGTGTGAATACTAAAATGGACAGGCAGAACAACATATGATCCCAGGAAGAAGTGTTCAGAGGCACACTTGACGACCTTAGGAAACAAAACTGGATATTTCCCTTTTTTTGGTGACTAAATTGGCATTGACCATTTAATTTCTTTTTTTTAAAAAAAGGAAATTTCTCCATGTTCTCAAGTTGTTCTTACATGATAAGATTGGGTGTTCTACCTAGGATTTCTACCTAAAGCCAAAATTTTAGTGAAAACAGTTATACTCTGTTTGTAGGTGAGGGCGAAACTACAAATTCTGGAGGAGGAAATTATCTGCTATGTTTTAGCTTAGAATGTTATTTTACTCAACAAATAATAATGCAGTGCCTCTAAGGGTAACATAGAAATTGGCACTAACTGCCGGGTGTGGTGGCTCACACCTGTAATCCCAGCACTTTGGGAGGCCAAGGTGGGTGGATCACGAGGTCAGGAGTTCGAGACCAGCCTGGCCAAGATGGTGAAACCCCGTCTCTCCTAAAAATACAAAAATTAACTGGGTGTGGTGTCACACGCCTGTAATCCTAGCTACTCGGGCGGCTAAGGCACGAGAACTGCTTGAAGCCAGGAGACAGAGGTTGCAGTGAGCCAAGATCACGCCACTGCACTCCAGCCTGAGTGACAGAGCGAGACTCCGTCTCATGGAAAAAAAAAGAAAAAAGAAATTGGCACTAAGAAATATACAAAATAGGCCGGGCGCGGTGGCTCACGCCTGTAATCCCAGCGCTTTGGGAGGCCGAGGCGGGCGGATCACAAGGTCAGGAGATCGAGACCATGGTGAAACCCCGTCTCTACTAAAAAATAGAAAAAAATTAGCCGGGCGCAGTGGCGGGCGCCTGTAGTCCCAGCTACTGGGGAGGCTGAGGTAGGAGAATGGTGTGAACCCGGGAGGCGGAGGTTGCAGTGAGCCGAGATTGCGCCACTGCACTCCAGCCTGGGCGACAGAGCGAGACTCCGTCTCAAAAAAAAAAAAAAAAAAAAAAAAAAAAAAAAAAAGAAATATACAAAATAATAATCCTATTATTTTGGATAGCATTTGCATTTCAAACGTCTCTTGATGCTGTTTGTTTGTTTGTTTGTTCGTTTGCGACACAGTCTCGCTCTGTCACCCAGGCTGGAGTGCAGTGGTGCGAACTTGGCTCACTGCGACCTCCATTTCCTGGGTTCAAGCAGTTCTCGTGCCTCAGCCTCCCAATTTGCTGGGATTACAGGCATGCACCACCACACCCAGCTAATTTTTGTATTTTTAGTAGGGACGGGGTTTCACCATGCTGGTCAGGCCAACCTCGAACTCTTGACTTCATTTTATCCGCCACCTTGGCCTCCCAAAGAACTGGGATTACAGGTGTGTGCCATCACGCCTGGCTCCTGATGCTTATTATCTTACTTTGTGATTGAGAAAGTATTGCATTTTTCCTCAAGGCGACTATACCATTTGAGGCTGAAGGAATGGAGTACAATAATAAATTATTAGGCTACGAATTAACACATACTCTTTTAACAATCAGATGATTTTTATACGAAATAAAGGATAGCTTTGGAATTTATTTATGGACTGATATTTCACAATGACCCAAATTAGTCACCCAAATTAGTCATGACAAGTAGACCCAAATTATGAGTTTAAGCTACACAATTAGGCAGGTAACAATGGCTTCTTCTTTTTGTTTGTTTGTTTTGTTGTTTTTTTTTAGACAGAGTCTCGCTGTCATCAGACTGGAGTGCAGTGGCGCGATCTCAGCTCACTGCAACCTCCGCCTCCTGGGTTCAAGTGATTCTCCTGCCTCAGCCTCCCAAGTAGCTGGGACTACAGGCGCTCACCACCATGTCTGGCTAATTTTTTTGTATTTTAATAGAGACGGAGTTTCACCATGTTGGCCAGGATGGTCTCGATCTCCTGACTTTGTGATCTGCCCGCCTCAGCCTCCCAAAGTGCTGGAATTACAGGAGTGAGCCACCGCGCGCCCGGCCTAAAAATGGCCTATCTTTAAGATAATGTTGACATGGTCAAGTATTTTCTAAACAGTTTTACTTTAACTCTTAAAGGGTCTTTGAGCTTATGTTTTAATTAATAGAAAGAAAATAATGGATTCCTGTTAAAAGATAAATCCAACTATCTATCAGGAGTTGCAACAATGAAATCCCTAATATGAACTGTCAGTGTTTTCTCTAACAGATACCATAAAGATTAGAAGAATGACTGGAGAATGTCTATAATTTCTGAGGTAGGCTCAGTATCTACTGTCCATTCTAACATCTAAACAGGATGGGAAATGAAACCAGGAAAACTAGGTTTCACAAAAGGTGATAAACGTTCAAAATCAGTATAAATTTTCCTTAAACTATCAAGCTTTGCTCTGAGTTTATAAACAAATGCTCATTGAACACCTATTAAAGGAAATGAATTTTAGAAGCAGGCCGGGCACCGTGGCTCACACCTTTAATCCCAGCAGTTTTGGAGGCCGAGGCTGGAGGAAGGCTTGAAGATGGGGATTGAGATAAGCCCAAGCAATATCGCAATACCCTGTTTCTACCAAAAACATAAACAATAAAAAAATTAGGCAGCCTGGTGTGCACCTGTGGTTCCAGCTACTCTGGAGTCTGAGGCAGGAGGATGGCTTGAGCCCAGGAGATCAAGGCTGTAGTGAGCTATAATTGCACCACTGCACTCCAGCCTGGGTAACAAAATAAAACTCCATCCTTTGGGAAAAAAGTATCTTGGAAGTAGAAGGAATCATTATCTGTTTTGTATAGTTATCTGTGATATGTACCAACTTATCCCAAATCTTTATGACAAAAAATAATAAGCATTTAATACCTGGTGTTTCTGTGGGCCAAGGATCCAGAAGCTCTGACCAGGGTCCTCTGGTTTCCTGTCCCATTTGATTTGGGCTGCAATCAAATAGTTGACTGGGGCTTCAGTCATCTAAAGATGGCTGCGGGAGGATCCACTTCCAAGCTCACTCACATTGCCATTGGCAAGACTTACGTTCTTGCTGGCTGTTAGCTAAAGAAATCAGTTTCTTGCTATGTGGAGCTCTAAATAGGGCTATTCACAACTTGGAAGATTCCTTGCAAGAGAGAGAAAGAGCGAGAGAGCGCGATCACGGTCTCTGTGCTATAATCTCAGAAATACCATGAGATCACTTTTGTTTTATTCTGTTTGTTAGAAGTTAGTTACTAGGTCCAGCTGACACTCAAAGGAAGAAGAATACACACAGGGCATAAATACCAAGAAGTGGGTTTAGGGGCCATTTCAGAAGATGCTCGCCTTCAATAGAGATAATTTAATCCAATCTTTAATTTTATAGCCAAGGAAAGTGAGTTGCAAAGTGTTTAATTACCTTGTTCAATGTAGCAAAGCATGTTGCTATCGTTGCAAGAATCTAGATATCCCCACCTAGTCTAAAACTCTCTGCAAGAGAAAGGCAAGAGTGAACAGGGTGGAAATTTAGAAGCTATCTTCTACCACAGTGTTTTTCAAACTACAGTAGTCTTCTCTTCTCTTCAGGGCATACATTCCAAGAGCCCAGTGGATGCCTGAAACTGTGAATAGCAGTGAATCCTATACATTCTATATGTTTTCCATCTGATAACTGAGAAGGCTTCTTAGTGGGTAGCACAGACAGCATAGATAAGCGGATAAAGGGATGGGTCATGACTGGGGCAGGATGGAGAAGAATGGTGCAGGATTTCATCACACTCCTTCCGGAATTTTCCACATAATATTTCATTGTATTTATTTATTTAATTGAGGTAGGGTATTGCTCTGTCACTCAGGTTGGAGTGCAATTGTGTGATCTCAGCTCACTGCAACCTCTGTCTCCTGGATTCAAGCAATTCTCTTGCCTCAGCCTCCTGAGTAGCTGGGACTACAGGCACGTGCTGCCACGCCCAGTTAATTATTGTAGTTTTAGTAGAGACAGGGTTTTACCACAATGGCCAGGTTAGTCTCAAACTCCTGGCCTCAAGTGATCCACCTGCCTCTGTCTCCCAAAGTGCTGAGATTACAGGTGTGAGCCACTACACCTGGCTCCATACAATATTTTAAATCACAGTTGACCACAGATAACTGAAACTATGGAAAACAAAATGCTGGATAAGGGGAAACTACTGTATTCTGAACACATTTATGCATTTTTTTCCTGATCCTTACTTCACTTTATCTAGAAATTATTTTTTATTTTTGTTATGTTTACCTTTTATCTAGAAATTATTAGTTTTCTGTAAGGCTTGATGTGTTTGAAAATGCCTGTTTTTAATGATTTTGTCAATAATTTCATTGAGCCAATTCAAAGAACACCTTCTGTAATTATTCCCTCACATCATATTACAATGAACAGAATGGAGAAACTTCATGGGCTATAATATATCTTTAAGTAAACTTTTGTTGTCTAGTAAAGAAGATAGATGCACACATAGTTTGAGGACCTATTACATGAAACTGAGTCTTTCGTATCTTTCTGTCAAAGTCGTTTGATGTCCTACCACATACACCTAGTAAAACAGTAGGAGATCTCAGGAAGACACCCAAAAGAAGAGAAAACCTTTCACGGGATGCCTATTTATTCTTTTGCTAAATTTCTGAAACTTGCTTGGAGACTTCAAATTGTTTATAAATGTATCATCTTAACAGTGTGTTTTTAACCTGCTTTTATTCACTTGAAGTTTTATAAACCCTGTTTGATTTCTCTAAAAACACATTTAGAAAACTTTATCTCTCATTGCCATTTAGAGTGTTTCCATCTTTAAAAATGTATTATAAACATCACTGTGAAGACCATACATATTTACCTATGTATGTGTCTCTGAGCATCTCCTTCAGTAAATCCTAGATGCAGAATTTCTGAGGCAAACATGGGCACATTTCAAAGACTTTTAAATTACCAAATTATCCTTGAAATATTTTAATCTCAGGAGCAGATTAAGAGACTAGAGGAATCTAATTATAGGTTTCTACAACAATCTTCCTTTGTGACTTTTTTTTTTTTTTTTTTTTTTTTTGACACAGAGTGTCGCTCTGTCACCCAGGCAGGAGTGCAGTGGTGCAATCTCAGCTCACTGCAAGCTCCGCCTCCTGGGTTCAAGCGATTCTCCTGCCTCAGCCTCCGGAGTAGCTGGGACTACAGGCGCGCAACACCACGCTCGGCTAATTTTTTGTATTTTTAGTAGAGACGGGGTTTCACTGTCTCTAACTGACAAGCCAGGCTGGTCTTGATCTCCTGACCTCATGATCCACCTGCCTCGGCCTCCCAAAGTGCTGAGATTACAGGTGTGAGCCACCATGCTCGGCCAGACAACCCTTTTTGTTTAACTTTTCTATATTTCTTTTCCTGGAAAGGAGGAAGCCACCATTTTCTAAGAGAAAAGTAACGGTAGACTAAGAAAACATGGAGTTAGGTTTGTGACTCAATGCCTAAGAAATCCAAGTGAGTTCAACCCTTGGGCAAATGCACTCTCCCATTCCCAATCACCACTGAGTTATACCAGGAAAAGGTAGTGCTCTATTTTGTTCAGTCTCTCCCAACCATTCCTCCACCACATCACTTTAGGAAGTATTAAAAAATATTCACAAACATTTACAGGGGAGCAGGGGAGCTCATTGATTTTCTGAAAGCAATTTGTTAATTAACATCAAAGGAATGAAATCTGACTTGCATAGCCTAGTGAGTGGCATTTTTCCATAGTCCTGGTTGCTATGGTGATGAAGGAAACTCGTTTGTTCTGGGTCACTCCGAAATTTGTGCATGAAAGCATAAGAGATTATTCCTGTCTAATCAAGTTATATGGAAAAGTCGAAGGGGAGGTGCTATGTTTTACAGCCATCAACCCTCAACAGAATAAAACACAATAGCTTTGAAAAGGGGATTATATCTTCCTTTAAAAAAACAGAGCAGAGAATTTCTAACTGACCCCAAAACCTCTTGCAAGCAGAATCTCTCTTTTTTTTTTCCTCCACTAATATGAGGAATGTGAAATCACGTTTCTTAAAGGGAATTAGAGTACATATTGAAAAACTCTACAACCCGACTTTGCATAATGAATAAGGAGTAGGGTGTGCATTCATTAAACAATTTTACTTTTGAACTTAAATTCTACAGTGTGTCAAATGCCTCACTAGCTCTGCATTGCCAGCAAGCCAAATTCTGTTACAATTAACATAATTGGAAAAGCTGGAATAGAAAGGGAATAGCTCACCTCTTCTTTACCAGACCTCCTGGCCCCTGCGGTATATAGACTTAAGCTTCTCTTGAACATTCTGCTGCTCGTCCAACACCTCAGTTACTCCTAAAGCAGATGGTAGTTTTGTATGTCGTTATTAGACTCTCTGTGTCAGCCCAAAGATTATTTTTCTAAAAGTTTGTGACTTCATTATATTTTGATTTTTATTTATATAAAGCGTATGTTTTCCCCCCTAAGACACATAGATGTGAATTCAAATCTTTATCCTGCCATTTATTAGCTATTTGGTTTGGAAGAAATCCCTTTATATATATATCATATGTATAATTATAATATATGTATTATAATTATATATTATAATATATAATTATATAATATATAAAATACATATAAATATATATGTATATATTATTATAGTATATATAATATATAATACATATAAATATATATATATTTTTTACACCTCAGCCTTCTTAGCTACAGAATGAGGATAATAAGTTTACCTCCACAGTATTTTAGTGATTTTCCTCTATAATTATCATCTATTATAGCATAACAAATAATGCCCAACATTTAGCAGTTTTAAACAACAAATATTTATTATTTCATATAGTTCTGGAGGGTCAGGAATCTAGAGTTGTATGGCTGAGTGATTCTAGCTTAGGGTACTTTCACGAGCTTCCAATCAGACATCAGTCACAGCTCTAACTATCTAGAGACTTGACTGAGTCTGGTAGACCTGCTTCCAAGCTCACTTACGCAGCTGTTGGAAAGTTTCAATCCCATGCTGTTGTTGGTCTGAGGTTGCTTTCTCTCATCATTTGGTTGTCTCCATAGCAGCTGGCTTCCCCTAGAATGAGTGCCCTGATGAGAAAAGAATGAGAGAAAAGTACAAGAACAACAAACAGCACCCAACACAGAAGTCACACTCTTTTTTATAACCTAATGTCAGAAGTGACAACTCATTACTTTCACTATATTTTATTTATGAGGACGATCTACTGACACTCAAGAAGCCTAGTAAGACCACACCCAAAGACAGGAGAATTAAGCTCTGCCTCTTAAAAAAAATGAAGATCAAAGGATACATGGACAGATTTGTAAAATCGCCAAATCTTCCTTAGATCCTCAATTTACATTCATCTCACAGACAACGTACACATCCTTCTCAAGGCCACTAAAATCTTATCCCATTGGAGCCTCAGCCCAAAGTCCAGAATCTTGGCATGTAAATTGGGTCCAGGTATACACAAGACTCTTTGGATTTAGTCCCTTAGGTAGAATCCCTTGAGTAGTTTCCTTCTTTCTACCTATGATACTAAAGACGTACATTTTCTGCCCCCTGCATACACATTACATATTTATATATGTTATATATACATACATATATAACATTATATATACATACATATATACATATATATGCATATAATGGTGGAATATGTTTAAGATAACTACTAGAGGTACCTTGACCTGAAAATGAGAAGATCAGAGGTACAAACGTGTCACTGGTCCACAGTTGCCGTGAAATCCAGTTAAACAAATGTTGGATGTTCACTGATTAGGACTTACGGCCTGAGAACAATGCTTCATGGCCCTCAGCTTCACCATCTGGGGTCTGGGTTTGTTGTTCTTTTTCCTTTTTGATGACAAGGAGAACATGTTTGTAGCTGAGTCATTTTCTTAGCCCACTTTCTACCCGTAGAATTTGAAACCCCATGGCCTCTTTGTTTTGCATTGTCTCTGTCTTTATGAATTCAAGTTGACAATGTTTGACAATGTCACTGAATAAAACTATATTGGTCTTCTGTGAATATTATTGTGGAACACTCTGTTAGACAAAAGCCTCTGCCCCGCCCCAATTTCTTAAAAGATACACGCTTCTCTACTTTTCAAAAATTAATTTTTAAAAAAATTTTTGTGGGTACATAGCAGTTGTATATACTTACGGGGTACGTGAGATGTTTTGATATAGGCGTGTAATGTGAAATCATTATGTCATGGAGAATGGGGTATCCATCCCCTCTTTATTCTTTGAGTTGCAAACAACACAGTTACACTATTTTAAAATGCAAAATTAAGTTATAATTGACTAAAGTCACCCTATTGTGCTCTCAATAGTAGATCTTATTCACTCTTTCTACACCTTTTTGTACCCATTAATCATCCCCACCTCTCCACCAGCCCCCCACTACACTTGCCAGCCTCTGGTAACCATTCTTCTACTCTCCATGTCCATGAGTTCAATTGTTTAGAATTCTAGATCCCACAGATAAGTGAGAACATGTGATATTTGTCTTTCTGTGCTCGGCTTATTTCACTTAACGTAATGATCTTCGTTCCATCCATGTTGTTGCAAATGGCTGGATCTCGTTCTTTTTTTATGGCTGAATAGTGCTCCATTGTGTCTATGTACCACATTTTCTTTGTCCATTCATTTGTCGATGGACACTTAGGCTGCTTCCAAATCTTAGCTATTGTGAACAGTGCTGCAATAAGCATAGGAGTGCAGATACCTGATATACCGATTTCCTTTTTTGGGGGGTATATACCCAGCAGTGGACTTGCAGGATCATATGGTAGCTCAATTTTTAGTTTTTTGAAGATAATCTTACCTACTTTAGGATTCTGCCGAGACTACTAAGGGACAATACCCTTGAGATGCCTAGCACCTCTATTGTTTGATTGAGAGAATCTATAGGACACACAATTGATATCTTAGTGGGTCTCTAGTTTGACTGAAAGGAATGCTGAGGTGCCATCATAGATCCTTCTGAAGTTTTATGAAATAATTTTAGTGACATTCTTGGCATCATCTTTAGACTAGTTTTCCTGGCACCATCCTGCATACGCTCTTTGCTGAGGGCCCATTTCTTAATTTTAGAATTGTTTGCTGTTGGGAATGTCTGAGAATTTTCAAAACCATCAAGTCCTGGTTTCCTCAAGTTGCATAGTCTCTCTAGTTGATTTTTCTTGTCCCACGTTTTACTATAAGCAGCCATAAGAAATTAGGTAGCACTGGCCGGGCGTGGTGGCTCACACCTGTCATCCCAGCACTTTGGGAGGCCGAGACGGATGGATCACTCGAGGTCAGGAGTTCGAGACCAGCCTGACCAACATGGTGAAACCCCATCCCTACTAAACAAACAAACAAAAAACAGCCAAGCATGGTGGCGCATGCCTGTAATCCCAGCTACTCTGGAGGCTGAGGCAGGAGAATTGCTTGAATCTGGAAGGTGGAGGTTGCAGTGAGCTGAGATCACACCATTGTACCCTACCCTGGGCAACAAGAGAGAAACTCCATATGAGGAAAAAAAAGGAAATCGGGTAGCACTTAAAACAACTTTCTTGTTGCTGGCAGATGTCAATTCCTCACTGGCTGTTGGTTGGAGGCATCTCTTCCTCATCATGTGTGCCTCTTCATGGCGGTAAGCTTCCCCTGGAGCAAATGGTTCAAGAAATTGTGAAGGAGAGTAAGAGAGCAAAACAGAGCACACAAGTTGAAGCTGAAGGCTTTTTATAACCTAATCTTGATGTGAAATTTGCCATAGTGTACTCATGAGAAGTGAGTCATTGAGTCCAACCTGCACTCAAAAGGATGAGAATTAAGTTCCTCCTCTTTGAAGTGAGGATTATCAAAGAATTTTTGAACATATTTGGAAAACCACCCTACTCCATTCTTATGGAATGAACTCCATCCTTCTACAATTCATCTGTTGAGGTGTCGAACCCCATTGTTATTGTATTTGGAGATAGGACCTCTAAAGACATAATTAGGGTTAAATAAAGTCATGAAGGTAAAATCCTAATCTGTGAAGGCTGGTGTCCTTATTTAAAAAACAGAAGAGGCACCAGAGCTCTCTCTGTCTGTCTTCCCACAAGCACCAAGGAAAGGCCATGTGTGGACACAGAAAAGGTGCTGTCTGTAAGCTGAAGAGAGAGGCCTTGCCAGAAACCAACTTGCCTGACACTTGGGTCTTACAATTCCAGCCCACAGAACTGTGAGAAAATAAATTTCTGTTGTTTAAGCCACCCCTCTGTGGTATTTTGTCATAGCAGCCCAAGGAAACTCATACAGCCAAAAAGCACTATTAATGAAAGAAAAGGGGCATAAAAATCTAGCCCCAGATCAAGCAGCATGTGCAAAATTTATTTGCAGGCTTTTTACTTGTAAATATTATACCTTATGTAATATCAGGTCTCATTAATGTTCTGTAACAATGTGCTGTGCTTATACTGTGCTGGTTTTGAGTAAAAGACCTATTACACATAGTAAGTCCTTAACAAACAGTAATTTTTATTAATGATAAGTATTTACCTACATCAATAATTCTAACCTGCATGAAAATTCCATAAAAATGATACTGTTATCCCTATTTTACATAGGTGAACTTGGACTCAGAGAAGCCAATGTTCAGTGTTGACATTCCTAATAAATAACAAAACTGGGCTTACAGCACCAAAGATGAGTTCTTTTCACTGTAAGAATCTGCCTTTCTAAAGAGATCATGCTAGTATTTTGAAACAGTTCACTTCTTGGAAAATTGACATTTTAAACAGGAACATGTCAGGATTCTCCAGAGACAAATACCATGAGTGGAGAACACAGTGTAAGTTATTTTATCTTACAGAATCTTTGATTACATGAGACTCATGTATTTTTATTACAAAAGCACCAAGACTTATATATCAGCAGACTTTGGGAATTAAAAGATATACATTTATTCACTCATCCTTGTTTGAACACTCACAACCTGCAAAACATTGTGTTGATTATTGAAATTTAAAGAAAGAGTTGTAACAACTCTGGAATATATAATATGGTAAAGGAAATTAGGTATGAACACAAAGAGTTACGATACCTGTATCAGTTAGCTATTGCCACTATAGTTCTGCATAACAAACCACTCCAAAACTCAGTGGCCCACAACAACAATAATTCATTCTTGTTTACTTGTCTGTGGGTTGCTCAGCCAGGTGTCTGACCTAGCCTGCTGTCTGCTTGGCTCACTTAAAACTGTAGGTTATGTCAAGATCTACTCCAGGTGTCTGTCATCCTCCCTGATTCAGTGTGATAGCCAGAGCATGCTATTCTCATGGTGATGGCAGAAAGAAGAGAGGAAGTAAAAACCTTTTGCCTTTTAAGACTCAGCCCTGGACACACTAGCAACACATTCCATTGGGAAACGGAGTCACATGGCCAACTCAGCATCAATGGGGTGAGAAAATAAACTCTGTCTTTAATGGAGGAACGGCAAAGTCACCTAACAAAAGACATGGATACAGAGAATTGTAATGAATTGAGAACAATAATAAAATTTATCACATAAGTAACAGATGATACATAGATAAATTCCTTAAAATGCATCAAAAAGAAGAGCAAGCACTCGGTCAGAGTCATTAGACCTTATTTTAAGCCCATCTTCTTCTCTGCCTAAATGTGAATTAATTGCTTAACTGCACAGGACCTCAGTTTCTTCGTCTTGAAAATGATTTTTGTAAAGATTAAAAAATATCACATACACATACATGAATATCAATGTCTGGCATATAGCAAGAACTCAATACAAGAAAGAGAAATGCAAGACAAGAGCTACAAGGGTTCACAATCTACTGAAAGAAGCAAGACATCCATTTGTGAAACAACTAGAAAATGATAATAGGCAACCTCTAAGCAAGAAAGAACAGCATATGAAATGTGATCCATGGAGAGAGGGCTTAGTCAGGAAAGTCGTCTTCATCCGTATAGAATGGAGCTCACTAAATGAATAACTTCAGTTCTCTTTTATTTCTTAACAATTAATTTCAGGAGGGCATGCATATATTTCCATTCATCTTAACTGTTTATAAGATATTCTGGCAGTGAAATGACATGGTTGTCATGGAAGCAATCAAGAATCAGGAATCAGAACTCAGGAGAATGTATGCAGCTGACCATGCTCATTTTTATAATACAAAAGGTTTTGTTTTTTTCTTTATAATAAGTCACTTGTGAAGGAACATGTCCATCAAAATTTTCATTTTGTGATACCAAATCAAATTCATTAAGCAAGTATGGTCCCACAACTATCTAAATACAGACTAATGCATGTGTATGTATTTGATTCCATGTGCATCTTACACATATTTAAACATTTTAGGTATGGTTCATTCTCACTCCCTTACCGCTTTGGCTAAGTTTAGAATTTCCCTACTATCCTGGTTACTGAGACTAAAACCCAGCTCAAGATCATTTATATTCAACTTTACTTCCTCAACAGATAAAATCTATACTCTCAAGAAGTTTTCATTTTATTTCAGGAAAAGAAAATTATTCAAAAATAAATGCTTGAAGAAACAGGTTACGATATATAGAGGGACTAATTAGGCTCCCTGAGTTCCTGTGCCAGCCTTTCTATGCATTGTGTCTATACCCCTTAATGTTTTTCATTTTAAATATTTGATAGATTATTTTCAAAGGCATCATCTTCATTTTTTTATCCCTTGTTTCAGTTCAATTTAGTAGTGATCGATAATATCCTAACTGTAGGAGGACTGAGCTAGGTGTTTTGGAAGTGCAAATGATTGACATAATCATTGCCATAGAGGTCCCAGCACATGGGATGCTAAAATTAAAAGCTATTTGTTGTTTTATACATTACAATGAAGAATGAAATTTGATCTGTTTCTTGCTCTAAGAGAAAGATTCGAGTGGTATTTGAGTTGCTCTTAAAAGATGGATAGGATTTAATTAAAGAAACACAAAGTGACAGCAAAATACTCTAGAAATAAAAGTATGGAAATATCTTGCAGGCCTTTGAAACTTTTGATCTTGGACTTAGACAAAACACCAGGGCTGGAAATGTAGCAATGAATGTTATAAGAATAGTGGTGTTATATAAAGCCATATAGAGAGAGCAGAGAGACTACAAAGAGAGGAAAGGAAACATAAAAAATCAGCAAGAATGGGCAAAAGAAGAAAGATACCAAAGGAGACTAAGAAATTATCACAATGGGTAATAAAAAAAGTGCAGTGTCATGGAAAATGAGTATCAAATTCAAAAGAAAAATCAATTGGCAGATTAATAATAACCAAAGGAAGAAGTTGGCAAAAATTATTTGTCCTACTGGAGAGTTTTCTTTTTTCTTTTTTCTTTTTCTTTTTTTTTTTTTTTTGAGATGGATTCTCACTCTGTCACCCAGGCTGGAGTGCAGTGGTGCAATCTCAGCTCACTGCAACCTCTGCCTCCTGTGTTCAAGCGATTCTCCTTTCTCAGCCTCCCAAGTAGCTGGGATGACAGGCACGTGCCACGACACCCAGCTAATTTTTGTATTTTTAGTACATACGGTGTTTCACTATGTCGGCCAAGATGGTCTCGATCTCCTGACCTCATGATCCACCCTCCTTGGCCTCCCAAAGTGCTGGGATTACAGGCATGAGCCAACTTACCCAGTCAATGAGTTTTCTTTTAAGTCATGAAACATAATGAAAGAAGAAATGAACCAATGTAAACCTTTAAGAATAAGACAGAAGTTGAAAAGGTCTGCATAAAAGGGTCTTGATGTTACTATTTTATTGAGTGACCTGATTTGCAAGGGTAAAGTCAGGTGGTAACACTACTTTTTCTCTTACTGTCCTTTAAACTGGATCCCTCGACCCATTCTTCCATAATCTAGATGAAATCTCAGCCAGGCACCACAGGTTTTTTGGTCCCTTTAATTTCTGAGATCAGCCTTATTTTACTTATTTATTTATTTATTTATTTATTTTTGAGATGGAGTCTCACTCTATTGCCCAGGCTGGAGTGCAGTGGTACCATCTCGGCTCACTGCAATCTCTGCCTCCCGGGTTCAAGTGATTCTCCTGCCTCAGCTTCCTGAGTAGCTGGGACTATAGACATGAGCTACCACACCTGGCTATTTTTCTTTTTTTGTATTTTTAGTAGAGATGAGGTTTCATGATGTTGGCCAGGTTGGTGATGAACTCCTGACCTCTAGTGATCCACCCTCCTCGGCCTCCCAAGTGTTAGGATTACAGGCATGAACCACTGAAGCCAGCTTTATTTCACCAATTGAATAGTCCCTACCAATGTAACGTTTAATCTCAAAGGCATGCAATTTAAAATAGTCTCTACTTTTCCAGTTCAGGCTTACCTTAAGTGTACATACATGGATTAATTTTTCTGTCTCCTTTGTTCACCTCTTTCTCTACTCCCTTTTTATTTTTTACTTCTCCAGGATCTAGGTAGGTAGAAAGTAGAATAAGGGGGAAATTGCCCAGTCTATGTAGCTGGCATAATGTCATCTGTTGTTCTTATTCTCTTGAGCTAGAGATACAATTTGAGTCTCTATGTCTCTTGACAATCTTTTTTTGGTACTCAAAGGTACTCCCACAGGGAAACACCAATTTCAGCTTCTGTAATATAGCCTGGCTGGCTTCTCTCAATTTTTTTTTTTTTTTTTTTTTTGGAACGGAGTCTTGCTCTGTCACCACGCTGGAGTGCAGTGGCACAATCTCAGCTCACTGCAACCTCCACCTCCTGGGTTCAAGCGATTCCCCTGCCTCAGTCTCCCAAGTAGCTGGAATTACAGGCACGCGCCTCCATGCCCGGCTAATTTTTTGTATTTTAGTAGAGACGGGGTTTCACCATGTTGGCCATGATGGTCTCGATCTCCAGACCTCGTGATCCGCCTGCCTCCACCTCTCAAAGTGTTGAGATTACAGGCGTGAGCCACAGCGCCTGGCCTTGGCTGCTCTCAATTTTATCCTCATCTCTTGTCTTCTGGTTGTCTGGGTCACTTCATGCTTCTGTGCAGTTCTTAAGATGATCCCGGGATAACACTCTACCTTGAGGTCCATGTTATTTCCCAGAAAACCTGCACCTTTTCCAGCTATTGATGGAAGAGCAGTTTCCTCCTGTTGCAGTCTTTTCTCTCCTCTCTGCTGCAAAGCAGATCACTCTAGGCATCAACTTTTGTCTTCAGACTTCTCTCAGCAAGAAGAATCATATATTAAACCTTACATTCCCTAATGCAAGGGACACAATCAATGGCCATACCACTCTGAACATGCCTGAACTCATCTGATCTTGGAAACTCACTCAAGGGTTATATTTTAAGGTCTACTTGGGGTCCCTTTGAATCATTTTTCACTTGGTGTCAGGTGAGGAGCAAGGACAGGATGTCACAATATTTGAGCTGCTCTCCCCAGTGAAATTCTCTTATGGCCTCTTAAGCTTCAATCTCTTATATATTCAAAAGGTAGTGATGGGCTTATGTAGCAAAATTGGTTCTGAGCCATATTCTTTACAAGTCCTGTGTGGTTGGTTTAGCATTGCTCTTTAGAATGGGGGAGGATTTGGCAACTATTGTGTTATTCTTAGCCAAGGACCTATGCAAAAAATTCAAGACAATAGGAAGAGTTGAATTTAACATCCTGATACATTAGTAAAATGGGAGATTAGATCATTTATTGAAATTGAACGAGGGCATTTAGGGATTTTTGTGGTTAATATAAAAGAAAAAGAGACTCCAATAAATGGGGTGGACAGTCAATTAGCAGTGAGGAAAAGATTTGGTGAATAACAATTGTGAAGTTTGATAACATCAATCTGAACTACAAGCCATCAATACAGTTATGGGAATTCTGCTGTCAAATTCAGTAATTCGGAAACTAGAGAGAAAAATGAATAGAGACTTTTTTTCCAGTGATGATGATTCACAAAATGTTTTGCAGCATAAGATTGTAATAACCAATGGTCAAGGCCCAGGAGATAAAACAGACTAGGTAGAAAGGGAATAACAATAGCAACCTTAACCATTCATTAAACACTTCCTATATGTCAAAGTCTTTGTACATATTCCTTATGTAATATTATCTGTGTTTTACAGAAAAAAAAAAAAAAAAGAGAGTCTTAGGCTAAGTAATTTTTCCCTAATGTTTTAGAGCTGTTAGTGGTAATGGGGTTTGAACCCAGATCTGTTGCACACAGGGTCAGCACTCAGAGGTGAATCAGAAAGATACAAGTAGACTTAAAGATGAATAATTATAGAGCCACATGTAAAGAAGAATGGAGGCACACGAGAAGTAGAGTGATAGGAGCTTGTGAATCAAAAGTCCAAATTCAAAGTTACTATCATAGAGTACCAACAAAGAACAAGGGTGGCTGTGCAAATGGGTTGCCCAAGTAGCATAGAGCTGCAGGTCACTGGAGTAGAAATAAATCAAAGGACTGATAACAAGGAAGTTGTTTCCTTGATCTTTTCGAATGATGTATCCACCCATGGAAAAGTTGAAAGATTGGATGCCAAGTGGGAAATATATGATTCAGGAAATAAAGATGTCAAAGAATTTAGGGAATTGCCGGAATTGCCATGGAAGTGCATAAAGTTTAGTGACCAAAATGAAAAAAAGTTAAATGATGTGGGCTTCATAAAGATCTAGAATTGTTAGAAGAAAGGAATGGCAAAATAACTGGGAAGTGAAAATGAGAAGGAAACAGAATTTCAACATGGAATTTCTGAAGCTCCAAGTTATGAGAAAATGAGTCACCTCTTCAGGGAACTGAGCAGAATATGGGATCTGCAAGAAAAGAAAGTAGATCATACTCTCCATTTTCTACCTCCCTGGAGAGGCCTTTCCTAGTCACCTGCTCTAAAGTAGTTCCTTCCTCCAGTCATTCTTCATCATCTTAGCCTCTTTTATTTTCTTCACCATACTTACTATTAAATAAAAGTGCTTTTTTTTTTTTTGAGATGGAGTCTCGCTCTGTCACCCAGGCTGGGTGAATTCAAGCAATTCTTCTGTCTCAGCCTCCCGAGTAGCTGAGACAACAGGCACATGCCACCACGCCAGGCTAATTTTTGTATTTTTAGTACAGATGGGGTTTCACCATATTGGTCAGGCTGGTCTCGAAATCCTGATCTCAGGTGATCCACCCTCCTCGGCCTCCCAAAGTACTGGGATTACAGGTGTGAGCCACCACCTGTGGCCAAGTTCTTTTTTTTTTTTTTTTTTTTTTTTTAAACAGAATATAGATGTATCAAAGAACAGAAACAGGAAAAGTGGTTAATGTGATCAAGAAGAATCGACCTGAACTAGATGGAAGAAGTGTTTAACAAAACATAAAATATACCTAACCAGAGAAGTAGAGAAGTTTAACTTTCATTTGTAAACGAAATGAATGTAAATGAAATGTAAATGTAATTCAGGGATGCCTTGAGTGATGGAGCTGCAGAGCTGTGAAGCAACAGACATATGGATCAAGTTCAATATGGGAAGACAAACAGATTACAGGACCCTGTGTTTCTACCTGGAATGCCTACTTGGTATTTGGCACCTAAATGGGACTGGAATGAACTGTTGTTTGGTCACTACCTGTGATTCAACCTGACTTCATTTGTATGTGACTTCTGAGGAAGGTTAATAAGGACACATATTTTAGGAGACCAAGGCTGGTGGATCACGAGGTCAAGAGATGGAGACCATCCTGGCCAACATGGTGAAACCCTGTCTCTACCAAAAATAAAAAAATTAGCTGGGCGTGGTGGTGCACCCCTGTAGTCCCAGTTACTTGGGAGGTTGAGGCAGAAGAATCGCTTGAACCCAGGAGGCGGAGGTTGTAGTGAGCTGAGATGGTGCCACTGCACTCCAGCCTGGGCAACAGAGCAAGACTACGTATTAAATAAATAAATAAATAAATAAATAAATAAATAAATAAGGGCACATATGATCTTTTCTTTTCCCATTCTTCTTATACTTACCTTGAAGTCATAAGTGACTCTTTGTTTAACATTAAACAGGAGACAGTGGTTTTTTGGGGGTAAAATGGAGTGTTAATGTAATTCCTTAAATAATTTTGTTTCTTAAGATAGCTGCTATTGGAGAGGATTCTAGTAGAGAGATCAACAACACAATATAATCTGCTTACAAGGTTTCAAATGATAGAAGAGAGAGAAAATGGTCAATTGAGGTTATGATTATCTCATAATGTTAAAGTCTAAAATAGGTAGGGAAGTCAGTGTGGAGGCAAGCAGTAGGCTGAGAAAGCTGGAGTTTTTTGGAAAACAAAGCGGAATTTGGATCAACTGAACAGTATGACTGTCAGACTATACTAAATTTGCTTAAGGTTCGACACTGGCATTAATCAGAAACAAAATGCCTGCCCATAATAATTACTTGACCTTTTGTTCCAAGGAAGTGAGGTGGTCTGATGAAGCCTCATGAACTCCCTAGCAATAGAACTTTCCAAACAAAGTCTGCTGTAGTGATAGTTTTAAAAGAAAAAGCGGCAATGTCCTTGAGTTTGTATTTGAAGCTTATTTAGACCTGAATTGACTGAAGAAAAGAAAATCATCCAAATGCTTAAAGAAATTGATTCTCTAAATTCCAACCAAATAGTTTGGAAGGGTTGTTTATCCTAATACATTAGGGCTCATTACATAAAACACAGGAATTGCCAGAGAGGATTAGTGGGGGGTTCTTCTTGTTTGTTTGTTTGTATTTCCTCACTGGGATTTATAAAGTCAGCCTTAGAAGGAGGGATACGGCAGTAACTGATCTAAAAATACATTAATTAAAATATGGGAAAACGAGGGATTTGGTAAATTATCCAGATTAAAACTTTAAACAAACATGGAGAAATGCAGAGAACAAACAAAATTTAAAAACGTGGAGAGGCAGGAAGTCCCCTTACATTTGTAGTCTCTTATAGGAAGTTGTAAAGGAGCTGTTACAAAGCCCAGGACCCAGGCGCACCAGCCCTGTCTGTCTATGATATCAGAGGCTGTGTTACATAAAGGCTAAGGCTGTGCTACTCTGTAGCTAGACTGCTGGTTTCATAACATAGCGAGATCACTTCTTAGCAGATTTTGGGCAAATTACTTTGCCTCTCTGAATGCCTGTGTTCTCATCTGTCAGGATAATAATAGAATCTACCACATAGGTTTGGGATGAGGATTAAATGAGAGCATTCATAAAATAGTATCTGACCTTTCATAAATATTAATTATTATTTTTACCATCACCATTACTATCATCATCATTATTTCTGGTGCTTATTACAGTGCCTGACACATGGCAGATACTTAGAAATATGTGATGACGGTCGGGCACGGTGGGTCACGCCTGTAATCCCAGTACTTTGGGAAGCCAAGGCAGGCAGATCACGAGGTCAGGAGATCAAGATCATCCTGGCTGACACGGTGAAACCCTGCCTCTACTTTAAAAAAAAAAAATTAGCCAGGCGTGGTGGCGAGCGCCTGTAGTCCCAGCTGCCTGGGAGACTGAGGCAGGAGAATGGTGTGAACCTGGGAGGCGGAGCTTACAGTGAGCCAAGATCACGCCACTGCACTCCAGCCTGGGTGACAGAGCAAGACTCTGTCTCAAAAAAAAAAAAAAAAAAGAAGAAAATATGTGATGACGGACTGACTGACTAAATGAATGATAGCCAGAATGAACGCTTCTGCTGCCTGTTATTACACTTAAAATCCATCACAAGACATTAAATCTGGGCTCAAACTTGGTGTCTACATGGTTCAGTTGAGGTATATAAATGAGTAAATCACACTGGGTTTAAGAAAAATAAATAAGCCAGCTGGGCCCAGTGGCACATGCCTGTAATCCCAGCACTTTGGGAGGCTGAGGCAGGGAGATCACCTGAGGTCAGGAGTTCAAGACCAGCCTGCCCAACATGGCAAAACCCCATCTCTACTAAAAATACAAAAATTGGCTGGGCATGGTGGTAGGTGCCTGTAATCCCAGCTACTCAGGAGGTTGAGGCAGAATTGCTTGAACCCGGGAGGCGGAGGTGGCAGTGAGCTGAGATTGCGCCACTGCACTCCAGCTTGGGTGACAGAGTGAGACTCCATCCCCCCCCGAAAAAAAGAAAAGTAAATAAGCCTCCTACCTTTTATTTTCTGACTTTGGATAAATGTATAGGTACTGAGAAATATTTCTATGCTCTGAGTAAAACAAAAGCCCCAACACTGATGAAAGACAACTGACTACTCCCTGTCAGGGATGCAACAGGGAGTGGTGGTGACTGTGGCAACCTGATGACCCCATCACCTTCTAGAGTAGACAGACTTCACACAGTTCCTGCTGATTATTGCGTTTGAGAATGCAAGCCGTGTGTGGCCAACACTTTGATATTTCAGAAGAGCCTGGACACTTTTTTAAAAAGTATTTTTTATTTTTACATGTTGTCTGAATGTTTTTGTAGTTATTGCTTGTCTTTTAAACACTGGGCAGGCTAAATATTATCTGACTGCTCACTGGTGATCCAGTGCAGGGGCCCGAGGTAAATTATTAAAATGCAAATCCCCCTGGAATGCACAGCCCCTAACAAAACTGTTATCAGCAAGTGTCACCAGAGAGAGGACTGGAGGGTGTTGTATGTGAACATCTGGCGGAGGAAAGATAAAAGGAGAAGTGGGAGGGATGCGAAAACTGCCTATTCCACCATTTTGGCTAAGACTGGTCAGAATACTGAGAAAGAAAGAATGAGGAGAGACCATTATGAGCACTCGTGAAAGAAGAGTTAAGGGGGGCGGGGTATTTCAAAGTAATAGTTCTTGGGAAAAATGAATAAATCAATAATAAAAATACTCTTTTCCAGTCAACATAAGAAGCACAGTCAGGAAGTTTTAAAACTGCACACATAGAAATACAGTATTATTTTCCATTCACCTCCATCAATCTCATGTTTGTTTCTTAGAGACACAAATACCTTTGCACTTTTAAATCTGTGAAATGTTTGGGGAAATTGAGAATTCTCTGTTTGTACCACTGCAGAGCCCATTTTTGTTCTGCCTAAGCTTGCTGCTCTCATCATTGAGAATGGCCTTGTCACATATTTGTAGAATGTCTGCATTTGATTTTGGTCATGAACTATACTTTTGAAATGCATCCAGAAGCTCCCATCACTGCAGATGCTGGCCCTGCCCCTGCCTTCAGGTACTGATTTTCTATTATTGTCCACATCATTGATTTAGGACCCACTGCATTTAATTCTCTATTCAAGGAAGGCCAGACAATAAAACAGAAACAGAAGATATAATCTTAGCCCTTTGGGAGCTTAAATTCTAGCAGAGATGACAAAAGAAAAATTATAAAATAACAATGGAAGATGTTCCTATAGTATTATAGTGTATATAATATATATAAATATACACAGTATATATATAGTACTAGTATAGTATATACTGTAGTATATAGGACATTTAGTATAGTATAGTATAGTATCATATTGCTGAAAAGTACTGCCTTGCAAATATAAATACCAGGGCTGGAATCGTGCGCCTCTATTGACCAAGTGGTTGACTTTAGGCTTATTTGTAAAAATAAAATAATGATACATATTTCCTGGGTGGTTGAGGATGAAAGGAAATAACATTTGTTCAGAAATCAGCATACAATGCCTAGCTTATAGTAAGTCCCAAAAAGCAGATTTATAAAATGTTGCTTGCCTTTACACAGTTTATAACTAGTTACAGAAAAAATATATATTGGGCAAAAACACAAATAGCAAATCCATCGCTACCTAACTCTGGAATATAGTAATAAGATGTCTTAGGCCAGGCACAGTGGCTCACACCTGTAATCCCAGCACTTTGGGAGACTGAGGCAGGCAGATCACAAGGTCAGGAGATCGAGACCATTTTGTCCAACATGGTAAAACCCCATCTCTACTAAAAATGCACAAATTAGCTGGGCATGGTGGCATGCGCCTATAATCTCAGCTACTCGGGAGGCTGAGGCAGGAAAATCCCTTGAACCTGGAAGGTGGAGATTGCAGTTAGCTGAGATCACGCTACTGCACTTCCAGCCTGGCAACAGAGCGAGACTCTGTTTCTCTATGTATACTGTACCACAATCAGCAATATTTATATATATATAAAATTTGGCAGATGTTAACACTCCATATAACAATCTCTTTTGTCATTATTTATAGGTCATCAGTTACTAGCTTGAGACTTTTTTTTTTTTTAACAGAGTCCCGCTCTGTTGCCAGGCTGGAGTGCAGTGGTGTGATCTCAGTTCACTGCAACCTCCACCTCCTGGGTTCAAACGATTCTCCTGCCTCAGCCTCCTGGGTAGCTGGGTTACAGGCATGTGCCACCACGCCTGGCTAATTTTTGTATTTTTAGTAGAGATGTGGTTTCACCATGTTGGTCAGGCTGGTCTTGAACTCCTGATCCACCTGCCTCAGCCTCCAAAAGTGCTGGGATTACAGGTGTGAGCCATCCCACCCGGCCTTCAATGGGATTTTATATGCATACACCCCTGTGACCACTACCAATCAAAATACAGAATATTTCCAAAACACTAGAAATTTCTTACTTCCCCCTTCTATCTCCCAAAGTGTTAGGATTACAGTCGTGACCTGCACATGTGGCCGAAATGTTCTTTTATAATTAGTGTTTGAGGGGTGGGCACAGTGGCTCACACCTGTAATTTCAGTACTTTGGGAGGCCAAAGCAGGTGGATCACTTGAGGCCAGGAGTTCGAGATCAGCCTGGCCAACATGGCAAAAACTTGTCTCTACTAAAAATACAAAAAATTAGCCAGGCATGGTAGCTTGCACCTGTTGTCCCAGCTGTTTGGGAGGCTGAGTCACAGGAATTGCTTGAACCAGCCAGGTACAGTGGCTCACAGCTATAATTCCAGCACTTTGGGAGGCCGAGGAGGGTGAATCACGAGGTCAGGAGTTCAAGACCAACCTGGCCAAAATAGTGAAATCCCATCTCTACTAAAAAATACCAAAATTAGCCAGGCGTGGTGGTGTGTGCCTGTAGTCCCAGCTACTCGGGAGGCTGAGGCAGGAGAAACACTTGAATCTGCGAGTTGGAGGTTGCAGCGAGCTGAGATCGCACCACTGCACTCCAGCTTGGGCAACAGAGTGACACTTCGTCTCAAAAAGAAAAAAAAAAGAATCGCTCGAACCCGAGAGGGGGAGGTTGCAGTGAGCCATGATGGTGCCAGTGTACTCCAGTCTGGGAGACAGATTGAGGCTCTGTCTGAAAAAAATAAATAAATAAAACAATTAGTGTGTATATGAACTTTAGAAACCTTTGCTTATCAAAGTAGTCCAGATGCTATTTTGATTCTTTTAAGGTGTTTGTTTTGGAATACCAACAATCAGAGACCTGTCAAAAGTTTTCACATACATGTGATTCCCAATCAGAGGATTTGCCTAAGGTATGTCAGATCTTATCACTGCTATTTCCAACCTTTTAATCCAAATGTGAGAGTTTTTAATGGTTGACACAGCTCTAAATCTGAGAGCTAGATGGCCCACTTGGTGACTCTGGGCAAGTTTCAGAACCTTGTCTACAGCCCACCACCCAGGACTGGGACACTGTCCGGAGCCACTGGAAACAATTCCAGCTATGGGATGAGGGTAAGGGCTTTTGCTTCTTTCCTTTATTTTTGTTGAATAAATACATTTATTCCCAGATTAAATTTGGCCTCAGATGACTATTTATTACACAATTGTGAGTCTGTTCTTTTGTTCTATCTTCCAAACATTTTCTAAACATTTGGTGAAGAATATCTGTGACTAAGGCGGGGGCCGGGGGCGGGGGGTGGGGTTCTGTCTTGTAATTATTTTCACCAGGACAGAAATAATTGGTCTATTATGAATCCAATTTCCACTTCTTTTTAACTTACATGAAACATCAGAAAGCAAATTTCTCCCTAATCTATAAAAAATCAAAATAGACTTCTTAATAATGAAGTTTGAGGCCATTTATTTGAAAATATTACTTATTCCCCTTTATAGCTCAATGTTCAGTGTTAATGGAGGAATGGAACTGAAATAAAACTGTATTAGTATGCTAGGGCTGCCATAACAAAATACTGCAGACTAGGTAGTTTAAATAGCAGAAACTGATCTTCTCACCGTTCTGTAGGCTGAAAGTCCAAGATGAAGATGTGGCAGATTTCATTCCCTCTGAGGCCTCTCACTGGATTGCAGATGGCCACCCTTCTCACTGTGTCTTCACTTGTTGTCTCCTCTGTGCTCATGCAACCATGGTATCTCTTTTTGTGTCCAAATTTCCTTTCTTATAAGGACACCATTCATATTGGATTACAGCCCACCCTAATACCCTCATTTTAAATTAATCACCTCTTTAAAGGTCTTATATCCACATACAGTCATATTCTGAGGCACTAGTGTTTAGGACTTCAACTTACGATTTTGGAAGGGTCAGGGAGGCACACAATTGGGCCCGTAACAATCACTGATGAGTATTTTAGAAGAGTGTGATGGGGAAAAGTGCCAGATTAAAAAGCAGGCTGGGCGCAGTGGCTCATGTCTGTAATCCCAGCACTTTGGGAGGCTGAGGCGGGTGGATCACGAGGTCAAGAGATTGAGACCATCCTGGCCAACATGGTGAAACCCTGTCTCTACTGAAAATACAAAAAATTAGCCAGGCGTGGTAGTGGGCGCCTGTAGTCCCAGCTACTCGGGAGGCTGAGGCAGGAGAATCGCTCGAACCCGGGAGACGAGAGGTTGCAGTGAGCCGAGATCATGTCACTGCACTCCAGCCTGGGTGACAGAGTGAGACTCGGTCTCCAATAATAAAAAAAAAATTTAATAATAAAATAAAAAATAAAAAGCGGAGAATACATTTGACAATCTACAATGTGTAATTGTCACAGAAGCCAAGTGTTCAAGAAACGAATTAGACATGGAAGCCCCACAAAACAACATTAACTGAATGTGCAAATGAGTAGGTAGGAGACTGAATAGATGGGTTGCTGAGGAGATCAGGTGTAGTGGCACAGCACACACTAAGCCAAGAAGGATCATGAAGAGACATTTTCTGATTGAGAAAATTTGAGAGGTGGTTTCAAAGGAGATGAAGATAATGGATTTTCTGGAAAGTGGAGGATAGCTCAGAGAAGAAAATTAAGTACACATACCAAGGCTGTCAGTTTAAATGATAAGACAATAAGTTATATTTCCTTCATTCTTTTCAGGTCTGCCTTCATGGAACTTAGTTTGATGTATACAACCCTGTCATCACTATGATTATATATATATATATAAAATCATATATATGTGTATATATATACACACACATACATATATTTATTTTTTATTGAAATATATATATATATATATATTTTTGAGATGGAGTCTCACTCTGTCACCCAGGCTGGAATGCAGTGGTGCGATCTCGGCTCACTACAAACCCCGCCTCTTAGGTTCACGCCATTCTCCTACCTCAGCCTCCTGAGTAGCTGGGACTACAGGCACCCGCCACCATGCCTGGCTAATTATTGTGTGTGTGTTTTTCAGTAGAATGGGGTTTCACCATGTTATCCAGGATGGTCTCAATCTCCTGACCTCGTGATCCGCCCATCTCGGCCTCCCAAAGTGCTGGAATTACAGGCATGAGCCACCGTGCCCAGCCGTGAAAATATTACTAAAGCACTTCTGTAACCAAATTCTCATGAGATTTAAGCTCTTGTTTCTAGAAGGAGAAAAAATATCCCCTCACTCTACTCTTTAATACTAATCAAAATTTACAACTGGGCTCTTAGGAATGTCTCCAAATCCTAGGACTCAGATACCTTGTGGAAGACTTTAATTTCCTGTGAGCATGTCAGAACAACCATCTAATACAGCAGTTCATGCCTGCGATCGGTTCTGGCATGGCTCAGGACCCACAGCCTGTCTTGTGTCTACAAGGGCTGAAGCGAGGCAGCTGTTGGGTATATGGGTATATCCGAGGAGTAAAACATTTCAGAACTGCTTGCCTAATGAGCTACATGCCAAAAACCTAGCAGACTACTCTGCCCATTAAAATGGAATTGTTACGAAATAAAATTGGACTATACATGTTGTTCATTTTTCTCCTTATAAAGCTATGCCCATTATTTAAAATAAGTCAAACAATACAGCAGAGTATAAAAAAGAAAACAAAAAGTTGGCTGAAAATCCCCCACCCTGAATTAACCATTGTTATCTTTTTGGTGACTATTATTTTCAACGTCTCTCTGACTAGGTATTTATAATATTTTACATAATAGAGATCATACCACACTGGCTTATTGGCAACCTGCTTTTATCATTTAACAAAAAGTCATGGACATCTTTTGATCTCTACATAGTTAGATCTACATCGTTATTTTTAATGGCTGCATGGTACTCCTTTGTGTGGATAAACCATCATTTTTAACACCGATTCCCCTTTGAAGAACCTTGAAATTGTTTCCAACTTTTTGCTATTATAAGCAGGCTTTAATGAACATCCTTGTGCACCATTGTGCACTGGCCTTGCTATTTTCTTTGGATAAAGTTACTAGAATCTCGAGACATTCTTAAAATGGCTGTTTGTGAATAAGATATAAAATTGTCCCCAAATATGTCCAAATATGTCAGCTGTCTCTTCTATTTTTAATCATTTTTTATAGAATATTTATGGCTCTTTTTGGGTGGCTTTCTCTTTCCTTTTCAAAGATTCCGCAATGCATCCCTTTCCCTCAGCCCTTCTGGGTTGACTGGGATGAGAGAGTATGCATTGTTCTTTACATTTCTAGTTGTCAGGGATTGTTAGTAATGGATAGGGATGATAGAAACTCTTATGGTAGTTTAGTGGAATGCAAGATCACTGTGTGGTTGGTGATTTTTGCCTAAGTCTTAAAAAAAAAAAAAATTTAGGTAAAGCATCATAGGGAGAGAAAACTGGAAAATGGGCAAAGTAATTTTAATGTGCTTGGCATTTAGAGAGTAAAAGAGGGAAGTAGTGATTACATATTTTTATATTTTGGCCCAAGATCTGTTCACCTTTATCTCTCCAGACACATCTCTTTTCATTTCTCTTCTTGATGTGAACACCATCTGTGGAATGTCTTTCAATTCTTTAAATAGGGCAAGTTCTCTCTTACCTCTGTTTCTGTTGTTTTATCTGCCCTATTCCTGGAACACCCCTTCCCTATCATTCTTTTCTCTCTAGAATACACATCGTTTACTTGACTAAAAAATATCACCTACTCAGGTGTTCATCTTATGTTCAATTTTGGAAGACAATCTTACTAGGAAGCCTTCCCTGAACCACTCAGACTGAGCTAGCTGCCCTTTCTATTTGCATCCATGCTGCCACTAACATTGTATCAATTTCATTGGATTTAAATGGCTTATTTTAATTGTCTGCTTCCTTCCATTCAAATATGACACTCTTGAGTGTAAGTGACTGTGTCTGTCATATTCATCCTCATACTGTTAGAGTCTAATACAGTGCTTGGAAAATTGTAGACATGGATGAATGTTTTCAATGAACGAATGAATAAATGAACAAAATGCAGTGACAAAATAGTCTTGCTGGAACGGTCACTTATGCAAGCAGATAGTTGGAACTGAGCCTGTAGAAACAGATAGAACCTCTATTGTGGAAAGTCTTGGAGGCTGACAATGGAATGTTAAAAACAATATAGCATTAAAATCTTAATTTAGAGGTACCTACAGAACTCTAGAGTATAAAACAAGAAATACCAAGGCTTTCAAAGCCTGAATGAATATTGTAATTAATTGTCTTTTCTTACAAAATCAATGAAGGCTTCAGGCTAGCTGCTAGGGGATGGAGTTATTGCAAGCAACTCTGATTTGTTGGGGGAAACACCTGCTTCTCCAGAAAGCTGTCAGAAGTATAAAGAAAAAGAAAACTATAGATAAGACAGGATTCTGTCCAAGTCATGATTAACCTAAAAGAAACTTTTTCAAAATGGTGCTTTGTGGAAAACAATTTCAGAATATAATAATAGATGTGTCCAAAGACATTTAAGTTTGGAAAACAGTGTCTATAAAAATTTACTTCTTGGAGATTTATCACATGCATTAACCCATTAGACCTTTTGAGGACTTCTATGAGAAAGCAAGTTGTGTGGCTTCTTTTACCCTCATATTTCCCAAACTTTATATGACAGCATACTTTTTCTGAAGCATATGTATTTATTTGTTGCAGAAAAACAGTGTGAGAAATACTGTTCTAAGAAGTCAGAGCTTTCTGAGATTACTCAGGACTAAAATATTGATAATACATGTGCTTCATAGGGTTTATATAGTCTTATGTGCTTTGATTATAATTAAGCTGCTTATTTTAGATTATTTTAAATGCAACTCAGACTCACCAGTTTAAGACGAATCTATGGAGATAAATAGTCTAAGCTAAAGTATACTAATCATAAAGTATATGTCCTTTTTTTTTTTTTTTTTTTTTTTTTTTTTTTTTTTTTTTTTTTTGAGACTGAGTTTTGGTCTTGTAGCCCAAGCTGGAATGCAATGGCATGATCTTGGCTCACCGCAACCTCCGCCTCCAGGGTTCAAGCGATTCTCCTACCTCAGCCTCCTGAGTAGCTGGGATTACAGGCATGTGCCACCATGCCCAGCTGATTTTGTATTTTTAGTAGAGACTGGGTTTCTCCATGTTGTTCAGGCTGGTCTCAAACTCCCCACCTCAGGAGATCTGCCCGCCTCAGCCTCCCAAAGTTCTGGGTTTACAGGCATGAACCACCGCACCCAGCCTGTTTGTTATTCTTGGGTACACATGAGACCCAAATATATTGACAAGGAAGAGGTACTACTAGATTACTTTTAATAATGATGTAAAAATCATTTGAGATTGGCATACTGTTTGTAAACAGCTACAAGATTTCTATTTTTTTAAGTGTCCCAAATGTGTTTTCCTAAGGAGGATAAATATTCCCACTGAACTTCTACTTATCCTTCTAATTTGCTCATCTCTAAAATTCTATAAGTCAATGAATTTCAAATTGGCAGAGTCTGAATTAATGTGATTTAGATCATAGATCAAAGACTTAGCATTTTCAATGAAAATATATTCTTTATTATGCTTCTATGCCAGAGTTTTGTGAAGTGTATAAAGCACCCTTCATATGAGTAAGCAACTCTTAAGAATTACATATTCCATTCAATTTCAGACTTCTTTGAGAAAATATATCTACAGCTAGAAAGTTTTTCATGTGTAAAGAAACTCAGTATATAAGAACAACAAAAAAAGTAGAGCATTGCGTTTGAAGTGAGGATCATCATCATAACACAATGACCCAAAGCTAGGTTCCAGAAAAGTTGTTAAATTTATTATAAATGTATCCAAGGGCAAAAGCTACTGTACATATAAAGAGTACAAAAGATAATACATTGCAATGGTAGCAAATGTGTGAGTGGGTTCCAATCACAGTTCTACCACTTACTAACTCGTGACCTTGGGGAAGTTTCCATTCATAAAATTGGGAAAATACCATTATCTCCTCCTATGTATTAAGAGCTAAATGAGAAAATAAATAGAAAACTTTTAACATAAGTCAGATACGTTGACAGTACTAAAAATGTTATTTATTATTCAAAGGTTATTATAAGCTAGATAACAATTTAGTCCTGATTCCTTAACTTTCTTACCATTTGCTACTGTTTCAGAAGGCAACTACCTTATTTACACCTTTCAGTACTCAATGATACATTTTGTTACATTGTAGGTATTTAATATTGATTTCCTATTTATTGGTTTACTAGTATTTATTAGTTGCTTTATTAGTATTTACTGATTTGATAGTACTTAGTTGCTTACATCTCTAAAATCTATTTTCTATTTAAATCAAGTCTCTATTTTCCAGGCAATACTCTATTTGATAGCATCTAGTTGCTTACATATCTAAAATCTATTTTCCTGTTTTTTGCTGTTGTTGTTGTTTGTTTGTTTGTCTGTTTTTACCTAGTCTTTATTTTTCAAGTAATAGGGAGAAGTCCATTTAATCATTTGTTCCTTCATCTCCTCGTATCGTCATTAATTTCTCTCTCCTATCCCAAGATATTGTCTTTTTTCTTTAGAGATTACTGTTTTTATTTTTATTATTTTATTTTATTTTTATTTTTTTGAGACAGAGTCTTGCTCTGTTGCCCAGACTGGAGTGCAATCGTGCGATCTTGGCTCACTGCAACCTCTGCCTCCTGGGTTCAAGGGATTCTCTTGCCTCAGCCTCCCAGGTAGCTGGGATTACAGGCGCTTGCCATCACACCCAGCTAATTTTTTTTTCTTTTTGTTTTTTTAAGTAGAGACGTGGTTTCACCACGTTGGCCAGGCTGGTCTTGAACTCCTGACCTCATATAACCCACCTACCTTGGCCTCCCAAAATGCTGGGATTACAGGTGTGAGCCACCGTGCCCGGCCTGTTTTTATTAATACCAATATTATACATGGACAATGTCCTTTCTACTCATTTTGGCCTATTCTCTAGTTAGATTCTTTCATTAGAATTGATTCATCATTCTTACTGCTTCTTGTTGTAGTTTTGTTTTGCTTTCCTTAGAAGAAATGAAGAATGAAGAAAATATTTTTGCCCTGTCCACTAGAATGCACTCTCTGATGAAAGATATTGATAAAAGAATGGACTTTGGACACACGCTGATCTGGGCTTCTATTACCTGCTCTTTCCCTTCCTAGCTTTTTCAGCTTGGGTAGGTTACTTCACCACTGGCGACTTCAACTTCCTCGTTGTATAATGAGCATGCTACTAATAACTGTGTAGAATGGTGAGGATAAGAAAACATTTGTCTAGAATAGAGGGAGTCTGTAAATGTTAACTCAAATCATTGTCATTTCTCTGTTTTATTATAACAACTCATCATGCAGTTGGCAAATCAACTGCCACAATTTATTTCAATATTTAATTTCAGCAAAATGGGAATATGCTTAATCATCATGTATAATTTAAACCTGGCAGTCTAACTTCAGAATATTCTATTTTACCTGATGCAGTATTATTTCACTTCTTTTCTTCATATCAGACAAATAGAATTAATTTTAAATTATAAGATCCTATTTTAAAGATTCTAACCAGTGTTGTCAATATCTTAAGTAGATATTTTGGGGAATATGAAGAGCGCAAGGGATTCTCTAGATACATAATCTAATTTTAACCTCCAATTTGAATTATATTTGAAATGTGATGCAGTGTAAATGAGCAAACACAAATTTGATGTGTGTATATGCGTGTCTATGTATGACATAATCTCCTCCTTCCCTAGAGAGAGGTAAAAATCTAACAAAGAGCTGAAGAAACCAGACTTTGGGAAGTCAAGTGATTTGCGTGATAAAAGTCAGAGTCATTCAGCCGTAGACTCATGCAGAAATGCAGTTGGTAGAGCAGACACCCAAAGTGCTGAAGTGGAAGACCTTGGCTTTGGAAGGTACCATTCTGGGTCCACACCATCTCGGCCACACACTGGCTTTGTGACCATGGGCAAACACGTTAGCCTCTTTGATCATCAATTTTTCATGGGAATACCAGTAGCCTTCTGTATAATGTAGTTGTAAAGAATAAGTGAGATAATGTTCTTGCCATATAGTGACATGTCTCTAATTGCTAGTTTTTCATTTCCTACAGTCCCTCACTACATGCCAGGAGTGGGTTACAAAAAGGATGACTGGCCAGGCGCAGTGGCTCATGCCTGTAATCTCAGCACTTTGGGAGGCAGGTGGATCATGAGGTCAGGAGTTCAAGACCAGCCTGACCAAGATGGTGAAACCCCATCTCTACTAAAAATACAAAAATTCGTTGGGCGTGGTGGCAGATGCCTGTAGTCCCAGTTACTCGGGAGGCTGAAGCACAGAATTGCTTGAACCCGGGAGGTGGAGTTTGCAGTGAGCCGAGATCGTGCCATTGCAGTCCAGCCTGCGTGACAGAGCAAGACTCTGCTTCAGAAAATAAATAAATAAATAAATAAATAAATAAATAAATAAATAAATAAAAGGATGACTAAGAAACAGCCCCTGCCCTCACACCTCACAGAGGTTCCAGTCTAACTACTGTTGGGAGGGAAGAACAGGATAGAGGAAATGAGAGCAACATTTAAAGATGTTCCATCTGAGGCTTACCTTGTAGGCTAATTCCACACATTGGCAGAGTTTGGACTTGAACATTGATTTGCTTAGGTAATTCCTAGCCCTTCCACCTGTAACTGTGAGTTTAGGCATGCTACTTAACTCCTTTGAGCTTTAATGTTTTTCACCTATATAATAAAATAATAAGAGTCATACATTGTACATTTATATGAAAAGTTTAAGGGCAGAGTGTACTTTTATATTATCACTATTTAAAAACGGTTCTGCAGCAAAACAGAAGATATACTTGAGTCATTATTTTAAGAAGTATTTCTTCCAGTTTTCCCTAATTCTAGGGGAGCTCATAAGGAAGTTAAACAAGCATGGACAGGAATGATCATTATTATATTCCATCTTTTTCAGACAGTCAGACAATGGGTTCTCACTGAGCACCACACTGGGGGCACTGAAGTTAATATTAATAAGAAGGATGATGACCCCTTTGTAGCCTCAGAGAAAAGAAAAAGTCATCAGTGTTTTAATGTTCTTCTCAAGAAGCCTACCATTGCCTCCTCTAAGTGCTCAGAACATTATCTTGCTATGGATATCTCCACCCTTGTGGCAGAGTCTACATTATTGTGGTATCTCTAATCATAACACAGTGAGATTCAGATATTTTACTCTAATTAATGTCATTCTAAAGGGTGTGCTGTGATGAATATATGTAAATATCTTATGAATTTGACCATGCTTTCAGCTCTGAACTCTGGCTTCCAGGAGTCAGTGTGAACTAATTGAATAACAGAAAACTCATAATTTAGCAACGTAAAGAACCTGAAAGTATCCTGTAAACTATGCAACTGGGTCAGGATACATGATTATCTTTAGAAAAAAATTTGAAATAATTTTCCAGTTTCCCTATGCCTTCTGAATATTAGTTGTAGATATTAAATTGAAAGAAAGGACAAGATACAACTTGGAAAACTGAATTACATTTTAAATGTAATTCCTATGGTTCCTAATGCAAAACACACTCCTTAGGACCTCAGTGGGGGTGCTCCATAAATGCTTGTTATCCACAAAAAAAAAACCACTGGAAGGTCACGAAGGAAACCAGTAGGATTTCTCTGTGTTCTTTTTCCAGGTTTGTATTGCTATGTGTCCTCAGGCAGTTTCCTGGCATTCTCTCTCTTAGCTTAGAGGGATAACAGCCATGTCTCCTCTCTCCCCTAAGGACAGACCTTCACTGAGTCCCTGTGTTCTGGTTTGTCTCTCTGAGTATGGCCTCTCCCACCCTGCCCATATCTGTCAGACTAATCACACTACCACAAGGCTTTCAGCACACGCCCCTCTTAAAAGGATTTTAAAATGCCCTGAAATACTCTTATCTGGTCAAATAATATGTAGATGAATATCGGTCATAACCAAAGATTACAGGCATGAAGCGTGGTAGTAATACTTGTTGCAAGTAGGTAGAACCATGTTTCAGTTGATGTAAACAAAAAGACAACCAGGCCTGGCGTGGTGGCTCACATCTACAATCCCAGCACTTTGGGAGGCCAAGGCGGGTGGATTACCTGAGGTCAGGAGCTTGAGAACAGCCTGACCAACATGGTGAAGCCCCCGTCTCTACTAAAAATACAAAATTAGCTGGGCGTGGTGGTACATGCCTGTAGTCCCTGTTACTCGGGAGGCTGAGGCAGGAGAATCGCTTGAACCCAGGAGGTGGAGGCTGCAGTGAGCTGAGATCCTGCCACTGCACTCCAGCCTGGGTGACAGAGCGAGACTCATCTTTTTCAATGATAAAAATACACATTTCACGAAGTGGTGCGAGGATTAAATGAACTAACATAGTAGGCATTTGTTGAAATGAATTATCCATCATGATTAAAAATCATTATCTGCCCAGGCGCGGTGGCTCACGCCTGTAATCCCAGCACTTTGGGAGGCCAAGCTGGGCAGATGATGAGGTCAAGAGATCGAGATCATCTTGGCCAACACGGTGAAACCCCGTCTCTACTAAAATTACAAAAATTAGCTGAGTAGTCCCAGCTACTTGGGAGGCTGAGGCAAGAGAATCACTTGATCCCAGGAGGCGGAGATTGCAGGGAGCCGAGATCATGCCACTGCACTCCAGCCTGGGTGACAGAGACTCTGTCTCAAACAACAACAACAACAACAACAACAAAAACACAAAAAACAGAATTTACTGGCTAAATCAAATGAAAAATTCAGCAGGTCATTTGGATTCAAGTGCACTAGGCAATCATGTTAGGAAGGTCTAGTTTCTTTTAATCTTTTGGCCTCACCCTCCTCCATGGTTTGACTTCATTTTTAGACACAATTTTCTTTCACGGTGATACAGATGGTTACTAGCAGATCTCGTGAATATTATTGTCCAGAAGAAACAAGCACGTGTCTTTCCTGATGATATGCACAGGTGTCTTGAGATTCCCTCTCATTGGAAAGCTTTGGTCACATGCCCATCCCTGAACCAATAACTGTGACTAGAGGAATAGAATTCACTAATAGGTTTAGGCCCAAATCACATACACCTTTTCCAAAGTTCCCCTGAAGTGGTAGAGACTTAAAGTACTGGATGGGCAGATTTCTTAATGATGATCAAAAATTATTGTCTAAAGCAGGGTACATAGATGCTAGGTAGCCCAGACAACATGTATCATGCAACATGTATCCAGACATGTATCATGCATGTCTTCTGTCAACTTAACCCTTTGTACATAGCGTTAGCACAGCTTTTAAACCACTGAACTTTTGGGGATGCAGAGATTTAGATGGATACATAAACATCAAAACGCACAACATACCATTTGCTATAAACTCTTTCTAAAAGAGGTTACAAAAATACTCTCACTGCTTAGAGAAAGATGCAAAAATTGTGAAGAAATTAGCAAAAACCATAGAGGATCTCCCATATCCACCACCCACTACCCCGAAAAAAAAAGAAAGAGAAGGAAAAAAAGATTAGCTTTGGTGTGATATTTTAAGATAAACTGATTATTCAAGTAGAAATGGGATAAGAGGAATAATGCAGGAAAAGAAGACAACTTGTTTACCAGTTACTATGTAAGTCAAGAAAATATTTTAATAAAAGATTGAATATTTAATATAGAAATCTTTTTATTTCAAAAAGATGAAGCATATATAGCTTTTAATAATTTAACTAATTCTTGCCATTTCTGCTAAGTAAGGCAGATGCTTCCAATGCCACACAGGAGTTGTAAGTGAGGGAAAAAGGAAAAGAAAAAGCAACTTTTATTCTGTTTCTGATGAGAGCTATTTCCTTCATACAAATGGAATACCTGTGGATGCCTCTCTGTAGATTGGTGAGTTGAGCTGCATCTATTTCCTGGATGGTAATTAGCCTCTGAATACTACACTCCCCACATCCTTTTTCCCTTCTATGTTGTTGTATGTGGAATTAATCACATCCTAATGGAAATGCTGGCGATTTCAGAGCAAATTATGATTTTTAAAAATTCCCTCCAGGTGAAAGTTGCCAGCCTTTATAATTTTCAGAGTCAGCTTTCCTATCTTCTCCCACGTAGGAGGCTATCTTGCTGGTATAACCTACATGAAGTGGACTGTGCAGGGTTAGATATGAAAGCGTCCAGGATCCAGCTGACTCTGTTTGAAGTATTGCCACTCTACTGTGGCAGGAGATGTTTTAAATCAAAGGAACAGAAAGCACCATAGAGAGAACAGTCTTTTTTTCCTGGAGGTTTGTATTCCTGGAGATACTGCCTGGAAGCCAGGCTTCTCCCTACAAAATTTTGATTTTCTGACAGTGAATGAATAGCCTTTACATCGTTTGTAGAGTCAGGGAAAGAAAATACAATGGAACAACAGAATATGGTGTAGGTTACTCTTGCCACAGTATCCAACAGAAGGCGAAGGGCGAGAAGAAAGTGTTTATTATCTTCAGGATTACAATGAAGAATGGCAACAGCAATCATCTAAAATAAAAGCATCACACTGGCCAAGTGCGGTGGCTCACGCCTGTAATCCTAGCACTTTGGGAGGCTGAGGTGGGCGGATCACCTGAGGTCAGGAGTTTGAGACCATCCTGGCCAACATGGTGAAACCCCACCTCTACTAAAAGTATTAGCTGAGCATGGTGGTGGGTGCCTGCAATCCCAGGTACTCAGGAGGCTGAGGCAAGGAGAATCACTTGAACCCAGGAGGCGGGGGTTGCAGTGAGCCGAGATCTAGCCTGGGCAACAGAGCGAGACTCCACTTCAAAAAAAAAAAAAAAGAAAGAAAGAAAGAAAGAAAACAAAGAAAAAAGAAAAGCATCACACTGTAGGACACATAGAATGTGTAGTCTGGAGCAGAGGTTGGAAAATTATATCACACCAGCCAAATCTGGCCCATCACCTATATTTTGTACTACCTGTAAGTGAGGAATAACGTTTACATTTTTTAATGTTTCAAAAAAACTACAAAACATTTCATGGACAAATGAAAATTTTATGAAACTCAAATTTTCATGCACATAAAGTTTTATTGGCACGTAGATACACATTCATATTTTATTGTGTGTGGCTGCTTTC
Source organism: Chlorocebus sabaeus (assembly GCF_047675955.1). NCBI lineage: Eukaryota > Metazoa > Chordata > Mammalia > Primates > Cercopithecidae > Chlorocebus > Chlorocebus sabaeus. Next base: position 15,595,657 of record NC_132926.1, on the reverse strand, counting down.
ATGCTATAGTTGCAGAGTTCAGTAATTGTGATCTATGAACTACAAAGCCTACCACATTCACTAGCTGATCTTTGACAGAAAAAGTTTCTCAAGCCCTAGACTAAAGAGGAAATTTATGAGAGGTCAACAGATAAAGCTAAAGATCTGGGTGTACTTTGTATGATTTTCACAGTTTTAAAATTACTTGGTAAAGATGATCTTGCTCACGGACAACTCCCCATTGTTTACTGCTTAAGAAGTTCAGTCATTTATTTTATTGTTTGTTGCAGGAATATGATAATTTGTGGAGACAGAATTTATGTTCTAATGGGCAACATCTAATTTATTCTAGCTGAAACTTTTATGCTTCTGGTGGAGAGGATCAGGTGGACTCCTCAAAAATTGATTTTTTTTTTTTACATTGTTATCATCTTCTGACCAGAAAGTAGAAAAGCGATGCTCTTCCTCTGTTTCGAAATAAAATAAGTCTAAGTCTCTTAGCTTTGGACACCATTGATCCTTTGTGTCATGGGCACTGCTTGATATAGAAAGTAAAGTACTTCTGTTAGGAAATACATGAACATACGAAGTATGTGTGAGCTAATAAAGTATAGATTTTGGACAATTTCACAGCCATCAGGCTTTAAGTGAGTTAATTTTAGCTTTTATTGCAGACACTTTTTTTTTCTTCTTTCTTTCTCTTTTTTTGGGAACAGGGTCTCACTGTTGCCCAAACTGCAGTGCACGATCATAGCTCACTGCAGCCTCAAACTCCTGGGCTCAAATCATCCTTCCGCCTCAGTCTCTTTAGTAGTTACCACTACAGGCATGCACCACTATATCTGCTTAATTTTTAAATTTTCTGTAGGGACAGGATCTTACGATGTTGTTCAGGCTGGTCTCGAAATTCTGGCCTCTGGTGATCCTCCTACCAAAGTGTTGAGATTACAGGCATGAGCCACTGTGCTCAGCCTCAGAGACGTTATTTAAGTTTGAAGGGAGGAGGCCCAGATATCATGGTCATTAGCACCTTTATTGTTTGACTAACACAAGAGTTCACATTCATCAGAGTGAGGAAATTAGCCTACTTTTTTTTTTTAATGACGTGGGAAAATTATAAAACAAATCCTATTTGAAGTGAAGATAAATGTAATCAGATAGACATTGTATGTGCAGTTCTTTAGCATTTACGTTTTGACTGATGATTGTGTATAAAAGCAATTTTAGGTCAGGCGCGGTGGCTCACGCCTGTAACCCCAGCACATTGGGAGGCCAAGACAGGCAGATCACGAGGTCAGGAAATCGAGACCATCCTGGCTAACACGGTGAAACACCGTCTCTACGAAAAATACAAAAAAATTAGCCTGATGTGGTGGTGGGCGCCTGTAGTCCCAGCTACTCGGGAGGCTGAGGCAGGAGAATGGCGTGAACCTGGGAGGTGGAGCTTGCAGTGAGCCGAGATCGTGCCACTGCACTCCAGCCTGGGAGACAGAGCAAGACTTCGTCTCAAAAAAAAAAAAAAAAAAAAAGCTATTTTACCCAGTTGGACATTCTCAGAGCTGATAGATATCTATATATTTCTTCTTAATGTATTTTTACATAATCATTTGATTTCAGTACACGAAGACACATGAAAATTGCTTGTTTTAGGCAATCATTTCTAATTTTTAAGGAAGACTTCCTAATTGCTTGTCAATTAAAGCTCTTGGCTTCAAAGTTTTACACTCTAATAGGAGGGACATGAACAAGTGACTTAAAACAAGGAATCTAAAGGGAAATGTGGATGGATTTCTTTCTTTTATTCAAATATTTAATAATGGTTCATAATGCCTTATAATTTACAATTGCAAGAATGATGGAGATATCCAGTAATTTATAATTAGAAATAATTGTTAATAAACTTAGTTTCATAAATTATTCACCAATAAATGTAAAGAAGTATGTAAAGATATCTATTAGCAGTCTAGATTTAAATTTTTAATAAACTTGGGAGCCCTTAAATGCAGAGAATCTTGGTCTCAGGAATACTAAGCAAATACCATGTAATTCTTGAAACAATTCAATAATCATAATTATAGAAAAAATAAAGCTATAATACACATCTAGTCATTGTGTCATGGAAAGTGAGAACTTTAACTCTTAGTCAATAGTTACATCCTCTAAAATGTGTGAATATTTGTGTATTGATGAAATATACCCATTTTTGACTTTGGGAAAACTACAAAAAAATAAGAAATAAAATGGAACATTAAGTTATAATTATAACAATGTGACCACATGGGCACTACCAGACAAAAGGAAAGGGATATATGTCTGGATGAGTCCATTTATGTTACCAGATAACATTCATATGGACTAAGTGCTGACAATGCACTTATGATTATATAAGTCAAGATATTCTGCATGACTCTAAAAGAAAAGTAGAATATAAAATTGGACCACACAGGTATATAATTCACATTAAACAAAACAAAACAAAGCAAAAACTTATTTTGTCAAAATCAGGTGTTGTAAAGCTATAACCCATGGGCCAAATCTGGTATACTTATTGTTTTCATAATTAAAGTTTAATTAATTAAATAATTAATTTTTAGAGACAGGGTCTTGCTTTGTCCTCCCAAGCTGGAGTGCAGTGACACAGTCTGGGCTCACTGCAACCTCTGCCTCCCAAGTTCAAGTGATTCTCCTGCCTCAGCCACCCAGTAGCTGGGGTTACAGGCATGCACCACTATGACCAGCTAATTTTTGTATTTTTAGTAGAGACGGAGTTTCACCATATTGACCAGGCTGGTCTCAAACTCCTGACCTCAAGTGATCCACCTGGCTCGGCCTCCCAAAGTACTGAGATTACAGGCATAAGCCACTGAGCCCGGCTCAATAAACTTTAATTTAAATAGCAAATAAAAGACATAAAGAGGCAATTTACAAATGGGGAGATAATAATTATCAAATTTGTGGAGAAATTTTCAACATCATTACTAACTAGAAGACGCAAACTAAAGCAAGAATTAAATACCATTTTACATTCATCCGATCAGCAAAAATTAGGAATCTGGACATTATCAAGTATTGGAGAGGGTACTGCCAAACAGGAAACTTCACCTCCTGTCTCATATGCATTTGAGCAAATTCTCGATGGCGAAGCTGGCAGCAACTCATGAATGTAAGTATGTTTATTTTTATTTATTTATTTAGACAGGGTCTTGCTCTGTTGCCCAGGCTGGAGTGCAGTGGCACTATCACAGCTTACTGCAGCCTTAACCTCCTAGACTCAAGTCCTTAAGTCTCTTACCTTAACCCTAGAGTAGCTAGAACTGCAAGTGCACGCCACCATGCCTAGTCAATTTTTTATTTTCATTTTTTTTAGAGCTGAGGTTTCACTATGCTGCCTAGGCTGGTCTTAAACTTCTGGGCTCAAGCAATTCTCTCACCTCGGCCTCCCAAAGTGCTCGGGTTGTATGTGTGAGCCACTGCACCTAGCCAAGTCTCTTAATATTTTGTCACTCAGAGATATATTTCTGAGTGCTTATCTCAGAGAAATAAACAATCCCTCACAAGTCCATGTTAACAGCAGTGAAGTGAGATACTTAAGATCCCAAACCAAACGAAACAAACAAAAAAACCACAAAACACCAATTAAAAAACAAAAAAATTTAATCATAAAGCACCCTAAAATAAATGTTATTATGAAGTACTCATTTGGGATCTCTAGTATAATAGCAGTAAGGAAATTACATAACTTTTGCTTTCTTAGTAAAATAGTCTATTAGTAGCATTTGGTTTCTGCAAAATTCTCAGCAACTTGAATTTTAAAAATCCTAAATCCTAAATGTAGACACAAGAATAACCAGAATACACCATCTCCTATGACACAATTCTTGTCTATTCTCAGAAAAAAGAAACTTTTTTTTTTTTTTTTTTTTTTTTTTTTTTTTGAGACAGAGTCTCGCTCTGTCTCCCAGGCTGGAGTGCAGTGGCACGATCTCGGCTCACTGCAAGCTCTGTCTCCCGGGTTCACACCATTCTCCTGCCTCAGCCTCCCGAGTAGCTGAGACTACAGGCGCCCGACACCGCGCCCGGCTAATTTTTTGTAATTTTAGTAGAGATGGGTTTTCACAGTGTGTGTTAGCCAGGATGGTCTCAATCTCCTGACCTCGTGATCCCACTGTCTTGGCCTCCCAAAGTGTTGGGATTACAGGCGTGAGCCACCACACTGGCCAGAAAAAAAGAGTCTTTAAATTTAATCCCCCCTACCTACGTCTCCCCACAAAATGTGAGTTACATGTTTAACACAGAGAAAATCTGGATACATTGTTTATTCCTTTTTCCATTGTCCATTTGAAGATGTTTAATCATTACAATAATGATTCTGTAATTCTTACAAATTGTCTTGCAAAAAAATTTGTTGGTAGGGAGAGGCCACAATAGCACAGAAAAAAAGAGCATGTTCCTCCCCCCATACTTATTTTTATTTATTTATATTTTTTGAGATGGAGTCTCACTCTGTCACGCAGGCTGGAGTGCAGTGGCGCAATCTCGGCTCACTGTAAGCTCCACCTCCAGGGTTCACACCATTCTCCTGCCTCAGCCTCCCAAATAGCTGGGACTACAGGCGCCCGCCACCACGCCCAGCTAATTTTTTTGTATTTTTAGTAGAGATGGATTTTCAACATGGTCTCGATCTCCTGACCTCATGATCGGCCCACCTCGGCTTCCCAAAGTGCTGGGATTACAGGCGTCAGCCACCGCGCCTAGCGGATTTTCAAATAAACTTCATAGGCACTTCTCAAGGTGAGTTAATCATGAATGATCCACTCTATTTTTGTCATTTGATTCACAAAATACCCCCATGTTCACATGCGCGCGCGCGCACACACACACACACACACACACACACTTGAATAAATATACTCAATTTTGCATAGACAGAGGAGTGCTGTAGTCTAAGGCAGGATTCATTGGCCCAGATTTCCAAGTTTCAAGGGCAATCTGCCTCCAGTAACCTTTTCACTTCCTAATGATTACTTTGTGTGTTGGTCTTTTGGAGTGATCTTCCTGCCAGTTATGCTTGGTGAACTCTGCCTTTTCACAGAGTGTACAGTAAAGCCCTCTCTAGTCACAACAGTTGGCCTTCTTGCATACTTTTCTAGTGGTAAGTACTATTGCTCTGACACTATTGAAAGCAAGAACTATGGTCTGTCTGTGATGAATTGTGGTAGGAGAAAGAACTAGGATTAGTCAAAGATTCTTACCTAACAAAATCCAAAGTAGCATTTCAAAGTAGCATTTTCAGGAGTTATATTTGTGTTAATAGGTCTGACTTTGGAGAATCAAAAATATCAGTGGCCTTTTGTTTTTGGTATCTTAAAAAGAATAAAGAAACATGATCCACAACTTCTATTTGTGCCACCTTTGAGATTGTGATCCTACAATATTTAGGGGTTCCCTTTTACAGTAATGAATTATATAAAGCAGGAACAATAAAATTAATATAGCAGGAACAAGTGATTATCATGCATAGCTAACAATTTGAGAAACTATTGCCACTTTGTATTTAATTTCATTTCCTTGCTATATTTTAAGCCTGTTTCATGAGAAGTTACATCCATGCAATTGCAAATATGACTTGCCTGCATTTTCGAATGGTTCCATGGGGCATTTTCTACTTTCTGTGTCTCTCACACTTAAACATAGTCAACAAAGTTATCATTTCATAGCTGTTGAAATGGTGCCATTCATCTCCTGTGATGTAATTTTACATAGTCAGTCCAAACCGTAGCTGTGCATAACAATTCCATTGATATTCTGTCAAATGTCAAAAGCTTTCAAGTTCAGCACCTACACATTTATTGCATTGAAGCTGGAGATTACCTGAAAATCGTTTTGTCAGTGCTTCTTCCCATTAGATATAAAGAAGATATAGAGGGCGAGGGAGGAAGGCCTTGCTGCCTTCATATGTATGGTAAAAAAAAGTTTTCCAAACACTAGCAGTGCTCCAAAATAATGATGGCAACTTATTTATTTTGGTAGCTCAAAACCTAGCAGAATTTCTGGCTGTATTCTTGCATTTGCAAAGAAATGAATAAATGAATAAAATGAAGGAAAATGTCTATCATCAGTCAGCCAAACATTCCTTTGCCATCACTGACCTCTGAGTCCTCTACCAAACACTATGTGGATGAATACAAAAGGAAGTAGAAGGAAGAGGAGGAGAGGGAGAAGAAGAGGAAGAAGGAAGAGGAGGAGATAGGGGTAAAAATGTGTTGTTTTTAACAATATAGTGCTTAGGATCAGAAACTTTGGAGACAAATAGATCAGAGTTCTGAATTTTGACTATGCTGTTTCCTTGTTATGTTGTTACGTGACCTGATATAACAAAAACAACTCTTACTGAATTCTTATTTTGTGCCAGGAGCTGTTTAAGAGATTTACCCATGTAAATTTATTTAACCTTTGCAGCTCTACGAAATACATACTATTCTATCACAATTACTAGTAGTAGTATTGCTATTATTATAATCCCTATTTTGCAAATGAGGCAACAAGTCACGGAGAGTATAAATGACATGTTCAGCTAATAAGTGGCAAGCTTGAACTTAATCCAGTTCTCATTCTTTTTTTTTTTTTTTTTGAGACAGAGTGTCGCTCTGTCACCCAGGCTGGAGTGCAGTGGTGCTAGCTCGGCTCACTGCAAGCTCTGCCTCCCAGTTTCACGCCATTCTCCTGCCTCAGCCTCCCGAGTAGCTGGGATTACAGGCACCCACCACCACACCTGGCTACTGTTTTGTATTTTTAGTAGAGACGGGGTTTCACCGTGTTAGCCAGGATGGTCTCAATCTCCTGACCTCGTGATCTGCCTGCCTCGGCCTCCCAAAGTGCTGGGATTACAGGCATGAGCCACCACGCCCAGCCCCAGTCCTCATGCTTAACCACAATGTATAACCAATAACTCTCTGTTACAATGCTACCTCTCAAGTAATTAAACTTTTTAAGCTCCACTTTACAAGCACAGAAAATGGGATCATTATATCTACCCTGTAAGCTTGATGTGAGAATTACATCAGGTAAATCACAAAGAAAAAAGTGTCCCCAGGACTCCACAGACTGCAGATAGTCATATTAAGAATATACATTTTCTGTGTTCTTCCTTTCATTGGGTAACACAGGGCCTCCAGACCTTCTGTGAAGTCACACCTCCCCAGCTGACCTTGATGAGAATCCTCAGTTATGCCCCATATGAACTCATGAGCCTGCCATCAGATAGAGCTAAATCCTCTTTCTTCCTCTTTTGCTCAGCGATTTCCTTATTGGTGACCTATATCCATAGACATCCTTGAAGATGCATTTCTTCCAAGGATATTGTCTCTAGACATGATCCTTCAGCCACCAGTCTTGTAGAAATTGCAGGTTCCATGCAAAAACAGTGGGCATCTCTCTAGTATAATTTGGCCTTCATCATGATGCTTCAGGTCCTAAGCATTATCAGAGAGTCCTATGAAAATTACCCCTGAGTTTTTCTCTCCAGCCCATATTCTTGATGGGGATTGAAACCAATTCAAAAATTCTAGGCAAGGTAAAGATGTTCTTGCTTTCCTTTGAGTGGTCTCTTGGAATCCCCAGAGCATGCACACATATGCACAACCTTCCTGATTTAGCATTCAGACAAAAACCAAGAACCTCAGGCAAGTCTACTTATGCAAATAGATACTACAGATCCTTGTGGTACTGACTAGTCATCAGCAGATGCATTGATGTAAACCTAAATTCTCTTAAACTCAGATAGACCAGCTATACACTAAGTACTTATAGTAAACATCGTAAACATTCATTTTTCTTTATTATCATTAGCCCTGGAAACAGATCAGCTCTCCAGCCATATGCCAAGTCATTCATTCGGCAGCTTTCTTTTTTAAAGTACAACCTACAAAGATTAAAAATAGAGAAAAAGAAGCCACAGTGTCTGCAATCCAGACATTGATAATTTCCCTGAATAAAGGAGACACACACGCTAGAAGTAGTGATGTAACTAAGTAAATAAGTGTGTAAATGTTAACATCCATTCATAGATTCAGCCACCAACTGTGCATTGTTTACCATGTAGCAGCATTATATTAAGAATCAGTAATACCATGATGGATAAGTAGATGTGCTCTCAGCCCTCATGGAGCTTATATCACAGTGGGGGAGATGACAAAAAAAAAAAAAAAGTAATACAATAAGAAAGATTGTGAAACTCTTCATGCAAACAAATAGAAAATAGATTAGAAGAGCAGGATTTTAGAGGAGGAGGCTGCATTAGTTTGCTAAGGCTGCCATACCAAAATACTACAGAGTGGGTGGCTTAAACAATAGAAATTTATTTTCTCAGAGGTCTAAATCAAAGTGCTGAAATGATTGGCTTCTTCTAAGGTTTGCCTCCTTGGCTTGCAGTTCCCACATTTCTTGGTCCTAAGACTCCTTTGAACTTGGTGAAGAACTTTGGTACATCTAAGTTATATCTATCAATGTTACTTACTACTCTAGAAAGTAAAACTGAGATTTTTAAAAAATATTTATTAGTAGAGTAAATAATAATCCAGTATGTGTTGACATAAAAGGTACATTTTTATGACTAAGTATGTATATCTTCTAAAACAAAGAAATAAGTTAAAAGAATGCCATTGTCTTACATTTTCGCAACTCTCTTTAATAGCTGACTCAATATGAGACATATATCTGGGTCTGAATTCAGTCTGTTGTGGTATCATTTGCCATGCAGCCTCTAGAAAACTCCACTGTACACTTGTAAATGAATGAAAGTGAAAAGAGCTAATAATGTCTTAGTAACATTATTAAAATGGCTTTGATCTCACAGACCCCTGAAAGGGTTTCCGGGATTCCCAGAGGTCCCTAGATCTTGAGCACAATTTGTGAATCACTGCTGTGAATTAGGAGTGAAGTGTTTTTTTTTTTTTTTTTTCCTCTTGTTGAGCAAGGTGTGTGAGAAAACATTTCCTAACAGGAATGGCTATCACCAGTTTAAGATCATATGGTTATCATGGCTAGAATATAGCGAAGGCTTATTTTCCTTGCCCCAGCTTGTTGTTCTTAGACATTATTCTCCATTCATAAATGGAATTTTCCTGTTTGGAGAGATATGCATTTGTACTCTTTGTATAGCTGATGTTTTTCATCCCAATTGTTTCATCATTATTTTATTGTAACACTTGGGAGACAATACAGCCTAATGGTTAAAATCAGGGGACTGCTAACTCTTTCTGTAAAAGGCCAGATGGTAAATATATAATAGTTGTCCCTCCAAATCCACAGTTTCACTTTCTGGGATTTCAGTTATCAGCAGTAAACTGAGGTCTGAAATATTACACAGAAAGTTCTAGAAATAATTCATACATTTTAAATTGTATGTTGTTCTGAGTATTGTGATGAAATCTCATGCTGTCCTGCTTCATCCACCTGGGATGTGAATCATCCCTTTGTCCAGCATCTGCACCCTGTAGAGGCCGCCCACCTACCTGTTAGTCACTGAGTAGCTACCTCGGTGATCAGATGGACTGTTGCTGCATTGCAGTGCTTGTGTTCAAGTCACTCTTATTTTACTTAATAATGGCCTCAAAGCTCAAAAGTGGTGATGCTGGCATATTGTTATAATCGTTTTATTTTATTATTAGTTATTGTTGTTAATATCTTATGGTATCTCATTTGTATATTAAACTTTATTATAGGTGTGTATGTACAGAAAAAAGCAGTATATGTAGGGTTTGCTACTATTTGTGTTTTCAGGCATCCACTTTGGGGTCTTGGAATATATCCCCCTGCCGATAAGAAACTACAGTATTTTAGACTTTGCAGTCTAAGTGGTCTCTCTTGTAACTACTCAGCACTGCTATGGAAGTGTGAAAGCAACCACAGACAATATGTATATAAATGAGTGTGGCTGTATTTCGATAAAACTTTATTTACAGAGGCAGGAATTTAAATTTTATATAATTCTCATATGTCATGAAATGTTTTTCTTGTTTCTTTTTTGAACCACTTAAAATGTAAAAACTATTCTTAACTCTATCTAGAACATACAGAAACAGATGATGAGCCAGAATTGGCTGCTGGGGCAATAGTTTGCCTCATGGTTAGAAGTATGGATTTGTTTGCAGTCAGATTGGGAGTTAAACAAACACCTATTCAAGAATTTTTAACTGAGTGATTCCAGGCAAGGCAACCCCTCTAGGCCTTTCTTTCCCTATCTGCAAAATGGTAATAATGATAACAACTCCATCAGGGTGCCCTGAGTTTAATATACACAAAGTATTAATGGCAGTGCTTGGACCAAATAAATGCCCAATTACTGGTCATTACAACCATTGCTGGTTATTGTTTTGACCAACTGGTGTAACATTTTAGGTTAATGACTTTGAGCTGAACCCTAACATAAGCTTACATTTTGATCTTGTAGTGAGAAAAGCACCACGTATTACAGGAAAAAAGACCTAAATTAATTGTGCATAAATTTGAGCAAGGCATTTTTCTCTCTGGTCTCATCTTCTTCACCTTTAAAATAAAGTTGGTGGGAGGCCAGGTCCACTCTAAAATTCTAATGACTCTGAATCCAGAAATGCTAATTGGCTTGCTTGTGTCCTTATTTCCCTATCAAAAAATGAGAGTGAAACAATATGGCTATTCCTGTGGGAAATATAGGAATTTTTAGAATATCCTCTAGAGAAAGACAGTTCAACATTTCAGGTCATTTTAATTAACCAACAAATATAAGATCCCATGAGACCATGGAAAAGTATTGACTCCTCTTCCATTTTCAGTTGATTATCCATGCTGGTTGCAAATTTCCAATTTTCTAAATTAACTTTCATGTTTGAGTGAATAGAACATAGCATGCATTTCATTTCATTTTATTTTATTTTATCTCAGCGTACAATAATTTAGTCTGAGTTGAAATAGAGTTCTGGAACAAAGAACTTACAGTTGTGTTATTTAAGCATATTTGATAGGAATAAAGACCCAATCAGGCCAAATTAATTAAATGAGGATTTATTGTATGGTACACATGGAAATTTCCTGTGACTTGAAAGCTTAGGCTTCCTGAAATCCAGTTTGCCACATCTTGATTTCGTGTTAATGCCCACTGAGATTTCCTTTCACTCATCCAGTATGCCCCGTACATATGTAGTATTTAGAGTAAGTCTTGGAAAGAGCCATTTCTACTGATTTTGACATTATCAGGTAGAGTTCTTTAAACCAACCATACCGTGGAGCATCAGCTCAATATTTATTGAGCATATACTATATGCAAGGTCATCCATTATGCCCTGGGGATGTAACATTAAGCAAAGCAGAAGACCCTACTCTATGAAGGAAGTAGAAGGAAAAAATGAAAATAAATAAGATGCTTTAGAGAGGGTTAGTGATAGGAAGAAAATGACTGGGGAATTATTTTAGATAGGTTGGCCAGTGCCAGACTCTCTGATGAGGGAATATTCAAACCCAGACCTGCAAGACGTGGAGAGGCTAACCATGTGAAGATGGTGGTGATGGTGATGGTGTTGGTGATCATGGTGATAGAAACGGACACATATTAGTGCAGATATTGCTCTAAGTGCATCACATAACCAACTAATTTAATCCTCAGAATCTTTCTCAAAGGTGGATAGTATTATTAACAAGCTTTGCAGTACAAAAGTCAGAAATACATAGAGATTAAATCATTTGCTCAAGATCAGAGTTTATAAATGTTAGGCCCAGAATTGCAACCTAAACCTTAGCTTTATTTAAAACATTATAGTGAGACAAAAGAACATTCCAAGCAGAAAAAACAACAAGGGTAAAATCAATTTTTTTGAGTCAGTCTTGCTCTGACACAGGCAGTGGTTTCCTTGAGCTGGATATTGTTGGTGAAATGGTTTTAGTGAGAGGGGGAAGTTGGTTGGGCTGTCATCATGACCAACTTGTTGGGTGTAAATCAGCCTGTGTAAACTCCCTCAATACAGTATATTTAAAAAAAAAAAAAAAGATAATGAGGCTAATTTACAACCACATTGAAAAATGATATACTGGTGTAAATTACTTTTCGAAGTTATTTTCAGAAAAACTGGTTTGACCATTTTTGCTTAAACAAAGTGGACCCTTTGGATTCAAACTTTGATATTGATGATGTAAAGTAAATTATGCTATTAGCTTATTTATTTGATTTGCTTGCTTCTAAAACAAATTTGTTCTTTTATTATACAGAATGTGTCACTGATTTTCTGGCTTTAATTTATATCCTAAGTAACTAAACCATAGAGGTTCTCTCAGCCAAATCAACACAAAAACCAAAGAGGTCCTAGAACTTCTGTTTGTGTTGAAGATGTGTGCATCACTGCACTGTCAGAACAATTACATGGCATCCTTTTGAAATGTCTTAAGTGTCGTTGGAAAGTATATTATAAACTCCATCATTCTGTGGTCATGGACGTATAGTGATTTAATAAGAATACCAAACATAGTAGCATATTATAAAGGAGAGGGAAATGAATTCATTCAAGCAACTATTTTGAAAACAGCAGTTAATGATGAAAAGAATACATTTTAATTTCCTAGTTGTTTTTCAAAGTGCTTATAACCCATCTATTTTACTGTGGGAATTCTTCCTCTGAAAAATCTGTTGCGGTTTTTAGACACAGGCAAAGTCTGAGTTTTCATTTATTTGTAGAGAAATATTACCTCTTCAACTGAGATTGGGTCATTACATGACACAACAATGGAGAATGATTTAAATAATTATTCCTTATACTGTATCCTGTATCTCATCCCTCTAATATACACGTCATACATTCGACCCTGTATTGAGTAAAACAATGTACAAGACAGTCTATCAAAAATATCTGAGTCACAGAGACTACAAAAATCCTGTAATGTAACCTATGTAAGGGACATGTGTAATTTTCATACAATAATAATGACCTTGTTGACACCAACATTTATGATGCAGTTACTGTGTGATAGATACCATGTGATGTATTTTATTTACACTCTCTTTAATCCTTAGGAGATGGCTTTAAAGTAGTTGTTACTATTTCTGAAGAAATAGAAGATCAGAGAGGCTAAGTAGTTTGCCCACAGAGCTAATAAGTAGCAAACTCTGAATCTAAACAGGTTTGTCAGACTCTGAAGAAAATGTTTCTGTGTGTTATGATGACATTTTCCTGTGTGTTCAACAGGATGTTGTGAGGTCAAATCAGTTTAGAAACATTGGGTTGAACATATTTGTTAACTGAAAGGCTTTTTCAGAGCCTTTAATATGCAAAGTAAAGCTACAAGGAAATAATATAGTATAAATATTGACCAGGCATATTTAATTGATGAACCCCACATCTACCACCATCCCCAAATCTGTCAATTAAAGAATCTTCAGTGAACTTTGAGCTGTGAGAGCTGAAACCGTATTAGGTGGGGTTAAGAAAAGTAAAGGTAGAGAATGTAGAATATCCTTTCTTTCTTTTTTTTTTTTTCTTAAGTTGGCTGATAGCTCAGTAAGCAGTTGCATTGTTAAGGGCAGTTTCAGCTAAGAAAGGAAAATCTGAATAGATGCAAAGGCAATAGATGCAAAGGCAAAAAACAGGGACATGCTCAAGCGGTGAATGTGAATATGAAGGATAATTAAGAAACAACATTTCAGATGTGATTTTAGGGTTTGAGTATTAAAAATGTGGTGAGTGTTATTAGATTTGAAGCTGGTGGAATTTCTGAAATCAGTGAAAAAGTAGACATCAGGAAAAAATAGACAAATTCTAAAGAATAAAAATAGAGTACGCTTCTTTCTTGTGAGCACCTAAACTATCCAGTGAAATAGAAATAAAATAATTTATTCAAAGAGGAGTTGATAATTTGAGAGTGTTGAAAAGATTTTCAAAACTCTACTGAAAATATTATTTGTAATAAAAAATTAGTTGGGTAAAATCTTATAAAATTGCTTATAATTTGACCTTTTTCCTTCCATATCTGTATTTTTAAAACATTTTGTTATGTGAAAGTTTCATATGGTTTAACCTAATGTTATAAATTACTCAGTGGGATTCAACAAAGACTGAGTAACATGAATTTGAAGTCTAAATATATTCCCTGCAATTCTTTGAGGATCAAACAGTGAAAAGAATCAGAAAGAGGAAACCAGGAAGTGATCCTGAGAAGGAGACAAATAAAAATATCAAGGGATAAATAAATAATCTGTGGTGCCAATGATTTTTTATTTTTATTTATTTATTTATTTATTTATTTATTTATTTATTTATTATGGAGTCTCTCTCTGTCGCCAGGCTGGAGTGCAGTGGCGTGATCTCGGCTCACTGCAGCCTCTGCCTCCCGTGTTCAAGTGATTATCCTGCCTCAGCCTCCTGAGTAGCTGGGACGACAGGTGCATGCCACCACGTCCAGGTAATTTTTGTATTTTCAGTAGAGGCGGGGTTTCACCATGTTGACCAGGATGGTCTCAATCTCCTGCCCACGTGATCTGCCCGCCTCGACCTCCCAAAGTCCTGGAATTACAGGCATGAGCCACCATGCCCCCACCGAATGACTTTGAACAATTGATCAATTAGTAATGGGGTATTTGAAGCCAGAGAAGGTTGGCTTGGGAGAGCAAGGCATGTGTTAAGAAAGAGGCTTGGAGAAAATATACAAATTTAGAAATTATTTTTAAAATAAAATAACTTTTAAAATAATGGTACACCATTTGTACTTTCCCTGGGCAAACTATGCTGCTGTCCATGGTCCTGAAACATCAGTGTGCCTTCAGACTTGGCTGTCCTTTCCTATCACTTGGATTCGGATATTCAAACCTGGACTGCGAAAAGGCAGAAGTCAATGACAGAAAAAGAGAGACAGCAGGTTGAGGGAAATAAGGAAGATGAATGAGCTGGGCATGGTGGTTCATGCCTGTAATCCCAGCACTTTGGGAGGCCAAGGTGGGCGGATCACGAGGTCAGGATATCAAGACCATCCTGGCTAACACAGTGAAACCCGTCTCTACCAAAAATACAAAAAAAAAAAAAAAAAAAAAAAAAAAAACAACCATAGCCAGGCGTGGCGGGCGCCTGTAGTCCCAGCTACTCAGGAGGCTGAGGCTGGAGAATGGCTTGAACCCAGGAGGCAGAGCTTGCAGTGAGTGGAGATAGCGCCACTGCACTCCAGCACTCCAGCATGGTCGACAGAGCAGAGCAAGACTCTGTCTCAAAAAAAAAAAAAAAAAAAAAAAAAAAAAAAAGAAGATGAATGAAATAGCCAAACATTACTATTCGTAGACAGAGATTTTAAGTATGTAGAAGACAGCCATTTTACCTGATTTTCAAGCAATTGTTGCTACTAGGAAAGAGACCTGATGAGCTGGGGACCTGTGACTAGCTTATCTCCCTCAAGTCAACAACCTAGATGCCCCTTCCCCCATGTCTCCTGCACTGTAGTTTAGGTTCTGATTCCAGATGGAGACCTTGGTGTTGGTTCCTGAACAGGAAAGGAATTGGAGCTGTTGTATATTAACACTCTTTTAGAGGCTATCAGGCTAAGTTGTTAAATAGATAACGGATTTTTAATTCTTAGGGGAAAGACTGGCAGTACACTTAAGAAAAGTGCATGCTGCTCTTATTTGTCTTGTGAAACAAGAGAAATGAGAGAAAGAGAGTCCAGCAATGATCGTTCCAAACAAAATTATATTTGAGAAAGTTTAATTTCACTTAAAATGAGAATATGAAAGGAGTCAATTTTTTAAAGGTGGATGATGTAGTGAAATATGCTTAAGTTTTAATAAAAAATGACTCAGTATCAGTTTTTTATTTGCTGCCATAATAAATTACCATGAACATAGTAGATGAAAACAGCACATTTATTGCCTTACAGTTTTGTAGAAGTAAGAATTGTCAGAAGTCTCAACATGGGTCTTACTGGGTTAAAACCAAGGTGTCTTCAAGGCTGTATTCCATTCTGGAGGCTCTAAGGATGAACTCATTGCCTTTCTTTTTCCATGTTCTAGAGGCTGCCAACATTTTTCAGCTCATGACCCCCTTTCTTCATCTTCAAAGCCAGCAGTGCTGCATTGTTATGATCATTTATTCATAATAACATCTTCCTCTGATTCTCTCTTCTTCTGCCCTCCTCCAACTTTAAGCACCTTTATGATTACTTTGGGGCCACCTGCATGACCTAGGATACTCTCCCTATTTTAAGGTTAGCTGATTAGCAACCTTAATTGCACCTTAATTCCTCTTTGCCATGTAACCTAATATATTCACAGTTTCCAAGGATTAAGACACAAACATCTTTGGGGACTAGTACATGAGCACATTTGGAATCAGACGTTATTCTTACTACAGAACAGACAGAAAACCCTGCTAACATACTAATTCACCTCCCGTGATTCCATGATTTAACTGGGCAGATATACTTTCCCTTTGTGATAATAAAATGAGAACATGCATGTAAAGTTCTTAGAAAAATGTTTGGCACATGGTAAACTATGCTTAGTGGTTTTTTTGTTTGTTTTTTCATTTTCTATCTCTTTCCAGGAAATAGTGATTCCATGGAGAAAGTCAAACCCAGGTCTGATTGACCCAAAGCCTATGCATGTAAACATTACAAGCCTCTAACTAAAGATTAGACTGTAAATAGAAGAAATAGTATATGGATGTGCTGTTGCTTGAACTCTTTCCTAATAAAAGATAGAAAAAGTAGCAGGGTTTATGGAGGCACTGATTACATTCAATGTTTATTTGATAGTTATTGAACACCTACACTGTGTCAGGCTTTGTGGTAGGCACTGGGAAAAAATAATAAATAAAACAAATAAATTTCAGGCTCCTGTCTATTGTGTGTGCACGTGTGTGTTGGGGGGAGTTGAGGAAGAGGATTGGGATATACAATAAAACCAGTAATACAGTTCATGTTTTGGGAGTTAAGAGAGAAAGTGGCTGGTAGATAATGCCCACCCATCCCTTCCAAAGATGTCCATATCTATTCCCAAGAACTTGTGAATATGTTAGTTTACCTAACAAAGGGATCTCTGCAGATGTGCTTAAGATAAGCACTTTGAGATAAGAATATTATTCTGGGTTATGGGGTCCTTAAAAATGAAAGAAAGAGGTAGAAGAGGAAGTCAGTGATGCAATGTAAAGACTCAACCTACTGTTGCTATTTTTGAAGACAGAGGAGGGGGAAAATGGACCAAGGAATGTGGGCAGCTTCTAGGAGCTAGAAAAAGAAGGGAAATTGATTTTTCCCTAGACTCTCCAGAATGGAAATACCGTTATATCAGCTACTCTGCTGATATCATGATGTTACCCCATTGAGATATATGTCATACTTTTGACCTCCACAACTGTAAGATAATAAATCAGTGAGGTTTTAAGACACTAGGTTTTTGGTCATTTGTTACAGCAGCTATAAACAACTGAAAAAGACAAGGAGAAGAGTAAAAAAGATCATTGCTGACAATCATATCTCCTAAGACATTTGATATACCTAAATATATTTTCCCCTGAAACAATCAGGAATATTTTTTATCATAGGTAGCAAACTAAACTAAACTGATCTATATAGAACAGGGAGAGCTTATTATAAGGATACAGGGATGTCACAAAACTCAAGGAGAGCAGTGTTGCCAGTTCAGTAAAACAGATCCAGAACCAAGAGCAGGAAGATTGTCTAGACTTTTGCCCTTCACATTTGCTTTCTGCTTCTCTGAAAATATCTCTCCAGGCTATCTTTCCTAGGGTTTTCCCTCTGTACAACTGAATACAATTGACACTTTCACAGGAACTGTCAGATCTGAAGGTTCCTTGCTACAAGTAAAGCCACCCAAAGGTAGAATCTCAGTAGAAACTTCTCTCTCTCTCTCTTTCTTTCTCTCTCTCAATCCCTTCTGGCACCCTTAATTTTGGCAGAGAAATTTTCACTGTTCTAGCTTGGGTCAGATGCCTTGCCCTGGACCTATCCATTATACATGTTGAAGGGTGGGTCATGCTTGACATAAAGTGGCTGCTCAGAGATCATGTCCTTTGCAGGAACATGGAGGAAGCTGGAAGCCATAATTCTCAGGAAGCTAACATAAGAACAGAAAACCAAACACTGTATGTTCTCACTAGTAAGTGGGAGCTGAACATTGAGAACACGTGGACACAGAAAGGGGAACAACACACACCAGGGCCTGTTGGGGTGGGGGGTGATGGGAGAGAACTTAGAGGATAGGTAAATAGATGTGGCAAACCACCACAACACACGTATACCTATGTAACAAACGTGCACGTTCTGTAACATGTATCCCTTTTTTTTTTTTTTTTAAATAAATTTAAAAAATGGCTGCTCAGAAAAAGGAAGATTGTTAGAAACTGGACACACAGCCCAATATGTTTATTCTCCCTTGTTGATTCTACAACTGAGAAGATAATTTTAGGAAAACATAGCATTTTCTCCAGCCAATGTTATTCAGTACTTGTTCAGAACAAGGAATTGTGTGAGGTAATGAGTAAGACGCAAAGGCAACTGAGAAACATTTACCAAATATCTATCCTTATGCCAAAAACTTTGTTAAATCCTTGGGTCACAAAGACAAAGAAAACAGCACACTCAAGGAATGGAGGAGAGAAGGCAATTTAGACATTGTGTATTGTATGCTGAATAGAAGGTGCCTGCAGAGTGCAGGCACAGCACAAGCAATGACACCATTTATCCTACTTGGTCGGGGTGGAGTAGGACTGTGGCAAAATTCCAGCGAAGGTAATTGGGACTTCCAGGTGAACAAGACAGGAAAATACAGCTCAGAAAGAAGGAGAGTATCTGCCAATCCCACAGTCATGAAAATAATCATTGACGCACAGACCCAATGAGAGTAGCAGGGTGTTAAGAGTGACAGGGCTTGGAGGGGAAGAAGATTCCAGCTCTTAAAGGCTCACAATCTAGCAGTGGAGACAGGGTAGGTAATAAACAACTCTTACAAGATCTGAATACATCAGAATAATATTGAAGTGACAAAAAAACACACTTTGTGAGTTTTGGAGGTAAGTTTGGGGCTCAGGGTCAAGTTAAAATCCAATTGGGAAGACTAGAAATGTTCCTAGGATAAGCTGGCTTTTAAATAGTTTCATAAATAGGTTATGGTTGACAGGAATGAGCAAAATAGAACTTGAAATTAACTAAAATGCTCCTCTTCGAATTCAGAGCAAATTAACATTATGCAAAGCAACGTACCACCATGTGTATCACCCCAGCATTGATATAGTGTTTGCTCCCCAAGGTGATACAGTTTCTGTAAAACTGACTCTGTAATGATTTGTATCATCTTCCTCTTTTATTTCCAAGAATTGTGTGGCTTCTTTAGAGGAAAAGGTTGTACTGTGCCAGGGAAAATATGGGAAAGGCATCTTGAATATCGAGTGGCAATGGGAAAGCCCAACGGAAAAGTATTTCCATCACAAAGTACTCTCTTCTCATGGAATCTTTGAAGTATGCCACTGGACTGCACATACCAAATTCCTCTTGCTTTGTTTCTTTTTTAAATTAATCATTTGGACATGTTGGGGCTTCAAATGTTTACTGGGTGATTATAAACACACTGAAGTACTGAAGGGAAACTCCCAGGACACCACATTCACCCTCATCGTCTTCTTAGATTTTATTTTGACGCACCATCAATTGGAATTTTTAATTCAAGCTATTCTCCAATGTTGCAACAATTTTACATACTATATTATCAAAGTTCCAAGTCCTTTTATAAGGGTAATTAAACATGCCAAGTTTGTTTCTAGAGTTCTGAGTCTGCAGTCACTCATCTACTGGTTCTATTACTGTGCTTAGTTTACTGCTTTCTGTTTTTTAATTTTATGGTGCTTGAGAAATTTACTCACTTTTAATTTCTCATAAATTTAGCACCAAAGCTAGAGAAAAGGAAACCCAATCACTTACAGGATAGGTGGGTGACATTCTCAAAGACATGCCATGCTTCTGAGGCATTTTTTAAAACTGTTTTTCTTCTAAGGAGAAGGCTCCATTTTCTAGGAATCCAATATTGATTATATCACTCCTTTTGACATAATCCCATACTCCTTATGCAGACAAAAACACCATTGATTTTTATAAACTAGTGGCATTTTTTTTTTCTATCACTGGAAGTTTTGTTTGGAAAAAAGAGAATGGAAGCCATTTCAGAGTAATCTATCTTTCTACATAAGTATTTCTGTGGCACTTATCACAGCGGTACCTGGGCACTCAAAAGCTCTATTAGACTAAAACACATACACTGGAGGAAAAAAAAACCTAGATGCTAAGAAAACAGAAAGTTAAAAACATCAAGAGAAATAGGAAAAATGTTCTTTGTTCATGGACAACCAATGGGAGTTGAAGACAATTCTCAGGAGAAATAACAAAATACATCTTTTCCTACATCCATTTATTTATTTAAAGACTTCTAAAGGACTATTCTGGGTCTTTGATTTAAGTGCAAAACACCACTGAGACTTGTGCCTAATCAAGGATGGAATATGACTCTTATTCTGGCATTCTGGGTAGAAGAACGAAAGATAAAGCGCACGCACACACACACACACACACACACAATGAGGTACCAATTGATGCTAAGAATGTTTAGAATTCTGCAACAGGACAGTATTTTTTTTCCCTGTGTACTCAAAAAAATGGGCTTGATGCTCATGCAGTTGGATTTCCATAGATTCTGGCATTTGTAATAAGAAATACATAGGAAATGGATTGTTTGATGGTGAAACTTGCAGAACCAACTAAAGAGAAAGGGGCTGATGTCATAAGTCAAATTTCACATTAATTTTGTAAGTTAAGTGTTTTTTATTTACTGTAATATTAGTAAAATTATAGTATTATAGGCCTCATGTCATATAAAAGGGCAGGACAAATTATAGTGTCAATAGCTATTTATTCCATTATTTTTAATAATGAGAGAAATTACAAATAATTGCCTGATTTTTAATCAAAAATATCTTCTGCTATAATATTACTATATATGAAAATTCATATTTGAAAATAAGCCAATTTTTTTTTGCACATGTGATTTATAGATTTATGTTACAATCAAAGCCAATATATTGAGAAAAGCCACATTCATGGAAAAGGAATACATATCTAATTTACAGGAGAGTCACTGCTATAAAGTTTTATTTGTATCGTGATGCAATTTCTGAGTAAAAATACCTTCTGCTCCATTTCATGGTGGGTAGCCTGCTGATTCTTAGGATTTTCATCCCAGTTTACCAAAAACAACCAAATTTTTATATGACATTTTTATATCAAAAACACTGCTGATAGATATTACATTTCAAAGAGTAAAGCCATCTTCATTTCAGATTTACGTGGAAATTGGCAAATTAAAAGTATGTTAATAAGGCCAACAGTGATAGTTCAGGAATAAGATTTAAACTGAGTTTCTGTTCCAATGAGTGCATTAACTTTATTCAAAAATAGTGTATGTAAAATGGCACACAACTGACATGAGCTGATTATGATAATGTCTTAGAGCAAATTTTTGAAAATCAGGTACTATAAAAATATACCATTAACTTTATGTTAATAAAATATTTTGCTTGATGCCTTTTAAATTATTCATTTGAAGTAGTCTAAAAATATAAAAGAACTCTTATTATCATTCAATTTACATGATTACTTTTAAGTTCACTTTTTTGGTTTAACATAAACAGAGTATAAAATTCACATCAAGCTTTTGGTATTTAAAATGTGTAATTTTAATGCAAAAATTGAATGCTGTGTTACATTTTTAAGGTTGTCATTAGTATAAATATAATTTTGACTCCTGATTTGAAACAATTTAACCCTTAGGAGAAACTATCATGTTTCTTAGGTTGACTCATTATTGCTGCTTTGATTATAGATGAATTTCTTTGTAAAAACACTTTTAAAAGAATCTAAGCACAGAGTTTTCCACAGATGCATTTGAAGAAATGATGGAAAGTACCAGGAGAAGAGGATCCTTTTCTCCAAAAAAGCCTAGCTTTGATTTTAATTATTATTATTTTATTGTGATTATTATTTTTGAGACAGAGTCTGGCTCTGTTGCCCAGGCTGGAGTGCAATGGTGCGATCTCGGCTCACTGCAACCTCTGCCTCCTGGGTTCTAGCAATTCTCCTGCCTCAGCCTCCCAAGTAGATGGGATTACAGGCATGCGCTACCACGCCTGGCCAAATTTTGTATTTTTAGTAGAGACCGGATTTCACCAAGTTGGCCAGGCTAGTCTCAAATGATTTTAATTATTAAACAACCTTTATGTGCCCAGGAATGTGTGGGGCTTTTTATGGCTTTATACAGGAAGACTGCACCCTGGCGGCCTCTCATTGCTTACAGTCAAATTGGAATTTCTACCATCGAGTTGCAACATTTATGGCACAGTGTTGGGTACAAAATACTACCCAGAGAATTGGATTTATATAGTCAAAATTTAATAATATAAGACAGTAAAACTGGATAAAAATTCTAAATAGGGTAGGTTATGACTTGAGTAGGGTGGATGTAATCTAGATTTTTAAAGAAGAGAGGGAATAGCCCTTTAGATGGGAGAGGTATTTGAATGGAAGATCACAGTCATATCCTTTAGAATATATACAACATACAAAGCCTAGTTTCTGTCCTCAACATAAATAATTTAACATTTACATATATATTTATATATGCTTTAGTCTATATGCAAATGTAAAACAAGTTATATAAACAAGTACTTTAAGCCACACAAAATTCCAAATATATACAGATACACAAAAAATTATCCAAATGCCAGACAATGGGTCGCTTATTCGAAAAGTGTTTTAAACTCTATTCTTGGGAAGGAAGAGGGGAGAAGAGGAAAAACGATGGAGAAACTTGACTTGAAGACTGATGCTTCTTTCCCACATGTGCCCAAGTGGTGGTTGCCTCACTCCTATGTATTTAAGAGAATGAGATTCTGTTGCATCTCATTTGGGCAAACCATCAATTTTAACCTTCAGCATAGTCAGATATGAGTTTTTGACTTTTGCATAATGTTATAGTTTGAATGTGTCCCCAAAAGTATGTGTTAGAAACTTAATTCCCAATGCAACAATGTTGGAAGGTGGGGCCTAATAGGAGGTGCTTAGATCATGAGGGCCCAGTGTTCATGAATGAACTAATGCCAGAAAGGCATCATAAAAGGAGCCTGCAAGTTCATTCTCACTCTTTCTAGCATTTATGCTTTCTTGCTTTTTCACCATGGATAATGTAGCAAGAAAGTCCTTGCCAGATGTGGGCCCCACAACCTTGCATATCCCAGCCACTAGAACTGTAAGAAATAGATCTCAGTTCCCTATAAACTACCTAGTCTCGGTTATTCTGTCATAGCAGCAACAAATGGACTAGGACCCATGGCTCAGTACAACACTATTTCCAGAATGTTACTAATTTGGCACGACTGGCCAAAGCATTCAATGAGTTTCCCAAGAGCTTGGAATGTTTGTAGAACATTATTCTACAAACCTTATTCCATCAAAATTGCAAGGAACTGTGCAAGCTAGTCATCTCTCCTCCCACCCAATTGAAACCCCTTGTACAATATTATTTAGAGTGGTTCACCTAAGTTCAGTTTGAATGGTTAATAAAAAAGAGACGGCACTATTCTATGGGCACTACTTGCTCATTGTACTGGTCTTCCAAAAATTTGAAGACAGACATCACATTATTTTAATATCTTCCTTTGCTAAGCTAAGCATGTATGTTCCTTCATCTATTCTTCTCATAAAAGAGCTCTTAGATTACCTCCCTTCTTTATCTTGTCTTCTTCAGAACACTGCTTTATTCTGTTTTGTTTTGTTTTGTTTTGTGACAGGGTCTTGCTTTGTCACCGAGGCTGGAGTGCACTGGCATGATCTTGGCTCACTGCAGCCTCAGCCGCCTGTGCTCAAGCAATCCTCCCACCTCAGCCTCTCAAGTAGCTGGGGCCACAGGTGGGCACCACCAAGTCCTTCTAATTTTTGTATTTTTTTGTAGAGACGGGGGTCTTGCCACATTTCCCAGGCTGGTCTCAAACTCCTGAGCTCAAGCCATCAGCCCACTTCAGCCTCCCAAAGTGTTGGGGTTACAGGAATGAGCCACCACGCCTGGTCCAGGGCACTTTTAAGTTTTCTTTTATTTTGTTCTATAAATCATATTTATCAATGCTACTGTATAGTGATCCAGTGGAAATACACACACACACACACACACACACACACACACACAATGAACTCTGGCCTGAAGAAATTTATATTCAAGAGAGGCAAGGTAAATATGTATCAAAGAACAACACAAATACACCATTATAAATTGTGTTAAATGTGAAAAAGGACATTACCCAAAATCAAATAGAATATCCAGAATGCTACATAAAATTCTCTATCTGATCAGACTTGCACAGAAAATAAAGAAGCTATTATTGACCTTGAGCTGAATACTACATTTTTGATACTGCAACCTGAAGATTGCTTTCACAAGTTCATATTGACCATGTGGTTAACTCAAACCTCTGGGTCTTTTTCGAATGAACTACTGTCATACTAACTTTCTTCTCTGCTTATATAATTAATTTTTGAACGTCAATACAAAACCTCATAGATATGCATGTAAAATTCCATCATCTTGGTTATGGCCCTAAATGTCTAACATGTCAAAGTCATTTTTGAGTCATAATTAAGGCAGTTGAAACACTTAGTAAACTTTTGTGTCACTGAAAAATGTGATAGACATTATTTCAGTGACTTCAGGAAAGTACCAAAGGTAGGACTGCAATGTGTGTATCAAACACATGTTCAAGTTGATATACTGATTCATATACTTAACTATATGTAGCAGACTTTTGTTGTTTTTGCTATCCAACATCTATTTCTTCTTCCTCTGGCCATATATTTTTCTTGAGGAACCACTGTTCTGCATTCTCACTCTGTATGATTTTGAGGGCTGAGTTTATCCCTGGTTCCCAGGCTGTCATGTAATCAAACTTGGTCAATGAGAATACCAACTCCCACTGGCTAAAAGATTGGAAACATAATATAAGCCAGTCTATTGAGTTTAAATTCCTGACCTTTGTAGAAGTGCTGGGAAGAGAGCCTTTGTTACTGGAATTGAAACTGGGAAGAAGTAAGATTAGAATTAAGAGTCACCACACTAAGCCTGCAAGTGACAGAGGCCAAAGTAGAGCAAAGAGATAAAGAGAAAAAACCCAGATCCTCATTGCACCTTCCAAAGTTTTAGATCCAGCTATTCTAGAGTCAAAGCCAGGTCTAGACTTTTCTGTTACATGAACCAGAAGAAGAACTCTTCTGCTTCAGACAGTTAGCACTAGGTTTCTGTCATTTGCCAAAAGTGTCCCAACTGATATGCCATGTTACTTAGTCCACATTTTCCTTTTGGTGACCAGAATATCACTGGTGTCTTTGTCATCTCTCTCTCTCTCTCCATTTTTTTCTTTTCTTTTTTTTTTTTTTTTTTTTTTTTTGAGACAGTCTTCTCTGTTGCCCAGGCTGGAGTGCAGTGGCGCGATCCCAGCTCACTGCAATCTCCGCCACCCAGGTTCAAGTGATTCTCCTGCCTCAGCCTCCCAAGTAGCTGGGACTACAGGCCCCCCCACCATGTCCGGCTCATTTTTGTGTTCTCAGTAGAGACGGGGTTTCACCATGTTGGCCAGGCTGGTCTTGAACTCCTGACCTCAGGTAATCTGCTCTCTTCAGCCACCCAAAGTGCTGAGATTACAGGCGTGAGCCACTGTGCCTGTCCTTGTCATCTCTTTTATAGAAATCCAGATATAGGATCTCTACAGTGCTTTACTGGCCATTCTAGTAACCCTTCTGTCAAAGGAAATTAGATTTGTTAGCGATGAGTTGTTTGTCCATAGTAAATTGATGCTGGCTTACAGTGATCATCTCTTTTCTAATACCATCTGTTTAATAATCTACCATAAAAGCTAACTAGTTTATTAGACAAATTCCACTGCTTTGTGCATCATTCACAGTAGAATAATACATATTTTTTTCTCTGATCTTTTGGATATTTAATTTTCTAAAGTCTCAGGCACATGGTTCCCAAAGTTGTTGAGTGTGAGCAATTTTTGCAATTGTCAAAAATCATCTCAGACCCCCAAAGGCTGGTAGCTGTACTTTAATAGTTGCTATTTATTAAAATAAAATACATAATGGTAAAAATGTATTAGTTAACTGTCATCTTTAAATAAAATTCTGTTTTATTAATCAAAGCATTCCTATAACTTGGAAAGGCTATTCCACTTATGTATAGGAAATATTGCTTATTGAATTTGTGTCTAAATCTAGTATAAATAACTTTTCAATCTCTTTCAATCTGGGCCCAGGGATAAGTGGGCCAGATGAGGAAGTCCTGTAACAGTGCATTTGTTTGACTATGCCTAGCATTTTATCCCTGGCCCTTTTCAAATAAATGCAAGACCCCAGTGTCCCTTTCTTCTCAAATCCCCTTCACTTCTTCCTGTCAACCTCTATGGAGGCTGCTCTTTTGACTCTGCTCAATAGGCATCTTGAAATGAAAAGATGACCCGATGCGGAAGAACATGTAGGCCCTCAAGCCCACAAAGAACCTGGGGCATAAGCTGACACTAGAAAAACTTCACTTAGAACCAGAAAGTGCGGTTGGGCATGGAGCAGTTCTTTTGGCTTCCTCTAGCACAGAAAAAAAAAAAAGAGAGAGACTATAGTCCAAATACTCACAGGGGATAATTACCTGACAGACTGACCCTAATGAAAAAGCATTGCACAGCCCCTTCTTAAAAGCTTTCGGTGTGTGCTTTTTTAGATAGCAGCGCTCAAATGTGGACAACTAATAATGCCCAAATTTTCTTTCTGTCTGCTTTGGGCAGTTTATTTTTAAAATGAGGTTAAGCAAACTGCAGTTTAGGGAAAAATACACTTATTTTCACCATAGTAAACTGATTGTCATTTTGACATATCACCTTTATGGTTGACACAACCTTGACAACGTGACACATTAGCTCAGGAAAAAAAAAAAAAAAAGGTTTTTTCAGAATCAGATCCAAACCAAGCAGCAGTATCTTTCTTTAAAAATGTTATTGTTGTTATTAGGATTTGCTATCTGTAAAAGATTGTGGACTGGAGTCTGACACTCCATAATTCATGGTTGATAATTAGTGTGTTGAATGTCAAAACCTTGCTTTTTGCTCCCCACGCAGCAATGAGATACACTTTGTCCAGTCTCTGCCTTAATTTTTTGAGACCATGGTACACAGTGGACACAAAACTGACAAATGTATTCAATGTCTCCACATTGCTGGTTGAAATCTTGGCAAAGGTTATCATTGTCTCCAAACACCAAGACATAAACTGCTTGAATGAAGGGTTTTGTAATGCATAGTTTTTAGTCAAACTTGTCACAAGAGGTGCAGTACATGAAGTTGAAGGATTTCAGAAAATGGTCCTCTTGATGTCTGGATTAATGTGAATAGCTAAAGAGCTGCCATATCCAGGTTAAAATATCTTTGTAAGTGGCCGTTGTTTGAAACCTGGTAATAATGAACACCTGAATTATAACACCAGCCTTCTTATTTTTATTTTTCCCAAATATCCCCTACAGAAGCAGCTGGTTGTGAGACTCAGATTAGGGGAATAACTATCATTCTACAAATATTCCAGCAGCTTGAGACTTCGACACCTGATTATCCAACTGGTCTTGTTTCTGATCCACTTTGCTTCTTTTCTCCAGAAATCTTCCTAAAATACTCCTTATAGCATTTTTTTTTTTTCCCATCACTCTGCATTTGCATTTCAGGTCTGAAGCCTAGGAGGGAATAAATAGCCTTCTACATACTGGTTACTACAAGTCTCAAATTTAAAGTGATGGGGAAGGCCAGGCACAGTGGCTCACGGCTGTAATCCCAGTACTTTGGGAGGTTGAGGCAGGTGAATCACCTGAGGTCAGGAGTTCGAGACCAGCCTGGCTAACATGGTGAAACCCCGTTTCTACAAAAAAATACAAAAAAATAGCTGGGCCTGTAATCCCAGCTACTCAGGAGGCTGAGGCAGGAGAATCACTTGAACTCAGGAGGCAAGTTTCAGTGAGCCGAGATCGCACCATTGCACTCCAGCCTGGGTGACAGAGCCCGATTCTGTCTCAAAATAAATAAATAAAATAAAAATAAATAATAAAGTGACGAGGAAATATCCTTCACTTTTTTGTGATATTCTTGTACCCTAGCTGACCTTCTTTCTCGATTCTGTGCAATGGATATGTTTTAGGGATAGCATGACACAATGATAAGCAGGGTGACACAGTAGAAAGATCACGATTTAGGACAGGGTTGGAAAAAATTTATCTGGCAAGAGCCAGACAGTAAGTATTTTAGGCATTGCACACCAGACAGTCTCTGTTGCAACTACTCAACTCTGCTGTTATAGTATGAAAACAGCCATAGACAATACCTAAACACATGGGCATGGTGTTCCAATACAATTTTATTTAGGGACACAGTAATTGGAATTATAGAATTTTCATGTGTCATGAAATATTCCTCATTTAAACATTTCAATCTTTTAAAAATATAAAAAAACATTCTTTTCACAGGCCACGCAAAAACAGGTTGTCGGCCAGATTTGGCTTGCAGGCTATAATTTGCCAACCTCTAGTTTAGGAAAGAGATTGATTTGGATATGAATCCTAGCTCTGTCATATAGATGACCTTGGTGATAGATTGTTTAGCATCGCTGAACCTTAGTTTAATTGTTTAAGAGTGTGTGTGTGTGTGTGTGTGTGAGAGAGAGAGAGAGAGAGAGAGAGAGAGAGACAGAGAGAGAGAGAGAGAGAGAGAAATGGGGTCGGGGAGAAAACCATCTACTTGTTGCAGGATATGTGACATTTGATAAGTTATCATAAGTAGAACAACTAGCATGGTACCTTGATCCAGTAGGGGCTCCAGAATTATGACATACCTTTGTTCTGGGAAATCAGATACTATGTCTCTCGTATGTAACCATAAGAACACCAGCAACTAATAATCACTCATTAATTACTGCTAATTTGGAAAAGACTAGATTTCATCTCTTTACTCTCTTACTCAAGGAGCTATGGCACCAGAGTGAAGAACTAAAGTTCTGAGGTCAGATATCTCTGATTCCAATACCATTGTATGGACCTGGGGAATTTTCTAAAATTCTTTGACTTTTTAACATTTTATTTTTTCTTTTCTTTTTCTTTTCTTTCTTTTTTTTTTTTTTGAGACGGAATCTTACTGTCACCCAGGCTGGAGTGCAGTGGTGCGATCTCGGCTCACTGCAAGCTCTGCCTCCCAGCTTCAGACGCTTTTCCTGCCTCAGCCTCCTAAGTAGCTGGGATTATAGGCATGCACCACCATCTCTTTTAGTACAGACGGGGTTTACCATGTTGGCTACGATAGTCTTGATCTCCTGACCCCCTGATCCACCCACCTCGCCTCCCAAGGTGTTGAGATTACAGGCATGAGCCACTGCGCCGGCCAACACTTTATCTTAAAATGGGAATAATAGTGATTCCTACCACACGAGGTTGCCATGAAGGTTATACAAAACAGTGCATGTAAAATGCTTAGATGGTGCCTATTCCTGAAGGATTACTCAATAACAAAAAGTGCCCAGGCACGGTGGCTCACGCCTGTAATCCCAGCACTTTGGGAGGCTGAAGTGGGTGGATCACCTGAGGTTGGGAGTTCAAGACCAGCCTGGTCAACATGGTGAAACCTCGTCTCTACTAAAAAACTTCACTGGGAGTGGTGGTGGGCACCTGTAATGCCAGCTACATGGGAGACTAAGAAGGGAGAATCACTTGAACCCAGGAGGCAGAGGTTGCAGCAAGCCAAGATCACGCCATTGCACTTCAGTCTGAGCATGACAGAGTGAGACTCCGTCTCAAAACAAAACAACCCCATAATAATAAGTTAACTATTAGTAATAGTACTACTACTACTACTATTAAATAGCTTCAGGGAGCCTACTGGACAAAGTTCAAATTACACAACGTTATTAAAACTGTCCGATCAATCAGTCTATCCTAAACTTTCAACGTTCTCCTCTCTGTATGTCAAATATTTATCATCTGCCTGTTTTACCCTACCCTGCTCATAATTTCCTCATTTCCACTTAAATGTCATTGCTCATGAGCTTTCTCTTATCTGAAAATCTTTGCTCTAACTTTACTTCAATGAAATGCTGTCAGAATTTCCAGATTTTAGTTAAATTCCACCTCTCCAGGGCCTTTCTTAAGAACTATAGACCCTGCTGTGTTTTTTTACTTCACTTTTAATATCAATGACAGTTTTCTAATGTCTAATATAATTTTGCACCTTATTGTATATGACATTGTTTCATTCTCTAATTATCCCACATTTATATGTCTTGTCTTGGGAACCAGAGTGCAATCACCTGTAAAGGGAGGAATGGTGAGAACTGCTTCTTCTGAATTCTGCTTATTTCTAATATACCCTACATCACTTTGCCCGCCTATCTATTGATTGATACAGTCACTTGAGCAGACCAGATCTACAGTATTCCTGATCCTGGATCCCACCCTGATCCTGACTCTTAGTACAAACCTCCATATGAGGAAATACTCTGTACCCACTGGGGGGTGGTAATACCTGGTCCATTTTTCCCAATGCCTACCTTCTGCAATATCACTGTTCCAGCTCTGGCTGAACCCACTGCTTCTGGCAACACAGGCAGATTTTACCTTTCACAACAGTTTATTTTGTTGAATTTTTAATGCAAATCTTCAACATTATACTTAAGTAGAATATGTCCTTTTAAGGTTGAGTGTCTGGGTTCCCTTTTGAATATTTCGTGGATTCTGAATTATTCACCACATGATGGCTGCTTTTTTTCCACTGGAGTTTATTAGGGACCCAGTTAATTGTAATGTATTGGATAGCATTTGGCAAGGTTGGTTGTGAAGGGGGGGAAGAGTGTGATGACACTGTTACTTTCTGCCAGGAGACATCCCTTCTTCTCAGTGCCTCTGGCCAAGGAGGTTCCAATCAAATGCCCTTCCAAACTAGTAAGCTCCTCTACCATATCAGCCACAGGGTGCACGGCAGGGTAATGTATGATGCTGCTCTGCCCTGCAGACTAGACCTTCTGGTCTCACAATCCCATAGCCCATGCAAGAAGGAGAGGGAAAGCTGCTTTGGTATGAAGTTGCAGAGTGGCGAGAATGGAAACAGACTTAAGTGGAAACAAATGTTTTTGCCAGCTCCTCTATTGGCCTCCTATCTCCTTCAGCAGGAGAAAGTATCAAGCTGCTGAAATTTAAAATGGTTGGAAATACCAAGAGCTGCGTCTTCTTGCATAGATCTAGTTCCCCCTGAGCAGGGGAAAGAATGGCTAAACCCCAACACTGGTCAGAAAAACTGGGCATCTTTCTATGAGCTCTGACCCTTGGAAAAAAATTAATGACAAGAAATGCCTCTCTTTATTATCACAAAACAATGGAGGAGAAGTATTTTTCAGCCAGAGCTCTGTCCTACCTTGCTTTATTCTTTTGTTTGGGCAGCATTCGCAGACCCATATGCTAAGCGGTGGAAGATATTTTTCAGAAGCATTTGTCTCCTTGGGAGGCTTCTAAGCTTGTTTTATTGGCAACTATGAAATCACCACTGGGTCTGTTGTGAGGTTATTCTGCAGATGGTTTGCATGGGCGGCTTGTTTCTATTGGATGAAATCTCCCTTTGGACTCTAGCTTGGATTTAAGAAATTCATGCATTACTAGTCTTTGCTTTCTTATGATAAAATCCTCACACTGTTGCACCTGGAGACCTGTTGTCCTCCGGAGTTGTTTAGGGGAAAGAAGGGTGTAACATGGTGGAGGTCCAGTCAAGTAACAGTGGTGGAAAATGACAATCTCTGAAGCTTCATCTGCCACCATGGTCAATTCTAGTATGGATGGGTGGCAGGTGGTCCGGCAGTTTTCTCAGTACACATCGAAATCAACGTCCAATGGGAGCTCAAAATAACCTTACAGAATTTCACCTAAAGGCAGATGGCAACAGTTATATTGCACTTGTGGTTTTTTTTTTTTTTTTTCTCTCCTCTTTTTCCCCAAAACAACCACAATTACACATGCAATTCATGCCAGGGACATTTATATGTGCCCAAGAGCATGCAGTCCTTTTAGATATACTCATTTCAGCATTATCACTTTAAAAATAGAACGCAAAAGTATAAAATGGATCACTCTAGTTTGCAGGGGAGAAAAGTTATGCTGTAACTTTTTAAAGACTTTGGTTTATTTTAATTTCTTCAATGGCCAAAAAGATTCAAAACCAAATGTACTTTTCATGAAGTCAAAGAGAGAACAGACTTGTGTGTCATGGAATTGGGTTTTTTGACTTTTCCAAAATAAGTTTGAATGCCTGTACCATTGCTCACTGGTGGCTGCAGTCTGCTAGGCTATTTAACATTTCTGAATCTGTGTGTCCACCTGTAAAATAGGGATAATACAGCCTTGATCAGAGTCGATGTGGTGATTAAGCATGTATTAGGTTGGTGTAGAAGTAACTGCAGTTTTTGCCACTGAACGTAATGGAAAAAA
This sequence comes from Chlorocebus sabaeus, assembly GCF_047675955.1. Taxonomy (NCBI): domain Eukaryota; kingdom Metazoa; phylum Chordata; class Mammalia; order Primates; family Cercopithecidae; genus Chlorocebus; species Chlorocebus sabaeus. The sequence continues at coordinate 15,563,085 of NC_132926.1, read as the reverse complement.
CTGCAATTTTACTTTTGCACCAGCCTAATAATATGTAAAATATTAGCCAAGGGTTGCCACCTAATACAGTCAGCTATTGTTTATTGAGTATTTTCTTTTGGCTAGGGTTTTTTGACTTTTTGGGTCTTAGTTAATTTTAATAATAACCTTGTATGCCAAGTAATATGGCTATCCCCTGCTTAGATGGGGAAATTAAGGCAGAAAAAAGCATTAACTTCCCCAAGGCTGCAAGGGGAATACTTCTTCGCAGTGTTATTTGAACCTGTGCTTTTAGTGACTACTCCATTTTGGCTTTCGGTGTAGTAAATAGATAGCCAAAGAATTTTAATTCACTTTCCTTTGCTCCCAGATTTCTGGGCCTTTATTTATCTCATGTATAAAATTTATGTGAATAGATGAGTGAGTCTTAAAAGAGACACACATTCGACACGCCTGGGGAATTTTTTTTTTAACCTGCTCGAGGCCAGACCCAGCATTATGAAGCTTCTGTTTTTATGGTATTTATTGAGGGTCCTAAAATCTGAGTTATTTTGATGCAATAGTTATTCTGACGTAAAGCTCCTAAAAAGTAATCAGGTAAAAAAGTTATACTAACCAACAATTGCTCTTCATATTTCACTTCTTGAAGTTTTACATTAATCCAGAGGCAGAAGAAAATCTATCTTTGAAAATATTTAGTATGCTGCCTCTTGGGGGGTCACTAGTGTCAAGATATGGCTATGATGTTTGTCTCTCGAGTGTTTCACCACCTGGTTCTCCTTTGTAAGTGACCTTGGGACTTTAAGATACTCACATGGAGCCGTCTTGCTTTTTGTATTTTAAACAATTCTCATTTCAGCAATGTGTTTGACAGTAGCCTTCCTCTACTTACGTGGCAGTAGTACAATACAGGCTTTTAAACCACTCTTAACAGAACTACCCCCATGCTGCTTTCTTTCTTGATATGTCGTTGCCCCTAGTTCCTTTTTAGCACTTATAAAAGATTGTATGCTTTTTGTAAGCATTGATCTAAACCAACTGTAAGTTGTGATCAAATTTCTCAATGTTAATAAGTGGCAGATAAAATTTTTATGGCATTGAAAAGAAAAAGTGAATTCAAGTTGACTGTTTTTCCAAACATTAATCTAAAGGAACCTCTTTCTTAGTATGTCAACCAGTGAATGTGCCCATTTTAATTTAAAGTAGCAGAGTAGCATCTGCTTAGCAATGAGAAACATGAGAGAGAGAAAGAGTGGGTTTGTTTGTGTGTGTGTGTGTGTATGTGTATGTACACACCCCTTGTTTTTTGGGGAAAAACTAAAGATTAAATATGACACATACTATTAAATCATTGTGAAAATTACAACAGACATCCTAAGTATCTGAGGGTTTGATATCAAGCATCATAAGGAAATCAAAACCTGCAAATGTTTGTCTTTTCAAAATTATCTTTTGCATCAAGAAAAAAAAGAAACAAGTCTTCAGCAGCATGTAATAAAAGTTTTTTTTTTTTTTTTAAATTAAGAGTGATTGAATGCTTGCCATGTCACAGTTACTGCTGTATTAATAATGATTTCATGTGTGGTATTTTATTTAATCATCATGGCTAACCTATGAGGTAGGTGCTATTATTGCTATTTTTTCCATCTCTCAGATGAAAAAACCTGAGTCTCAGAGATGTTTGAGCAACATATCCCAAATCATTCTGCTAGAAATGGGGGAGTCAAGATTTAGTCTGATTCATAGCCTGGGCTCATTATCACTGTGTGGTATAGCTTCCCAACTGGGCAAGTCAATAGGTCAGAGGTCCTAATAGCCAACTGTTAGAAGTAAAATGTTGTTGCTTACATGACTCAAAGGAAAGCATGGAAGCATCCTTTGGCTGCTACGAAAGTCAAGTTGTTCAGCCAGAAAGTTGAGAGTCAGGGGAGAAGCAGGTAAACTCTAAGAAGGGAGGAGGCTAACAAGGGATAGAAAACTGAGGCTCCTGATAACAGAAACAGACATGGAGAGATGAAGGAGCTTGCAGGTTTGAAGTGCAGAGACGAATGCTAGCTCCAAGGAGAAAGAAGAGAGGAGGTCTCTTCAACGAGCCGCTTAAATCTCTGTCGCCCCTCCGGGCACCTGGATGCCACATTAAAGGCACATCCATCATTGGACAGATCTGCAGTGGAGGCAGGCACTGGGGCATTTGGTGAACTGGCCTGCCAGGTCCTGTTTTCTGCTGTAGCCTCTGAGAGCATGCATCATCATTGTCACCTAATCCTACTTTATGCTAAAGAGGACAGATGATGGAGGGCTTAATTGGGAATGACATGAAGCCATTCATTCTACTGCAATGGAAAACTAAACTATGTTATAGTAGAATATACGAGCTATAACTGAAAATATGTAGCATAAAAGCTGAAGCTTAAAATGCATCCCCAAATGCGCAGTTCAAATCGAAGGAAAATCTTAGCGTATACCTCTAGGGAAATTCTAAATTTCTCTTTGAACGAACCTGGGCAGTGTACTTACCTGGCATATAATTGACAAAGAGGGAAGAAAATAAAGAGAAACAAAAGTGGGAAGAGAGATGGAAAGGAAGAAAGAGGAGCGGGAGAAGAAAAGAGGATGGAAAATATGTATGAACAACTGTAATTAGGTGAGCATTGTATTCTTGTTAACTTTGGTGCTTTTAAATAACACATGATAGAAAGTTAATACAACTGGCAGCAATCAGCCAGTAACTCACAGAGCCACAAAACTATTCTACGGTTAGTTCAGAGAAAAGACTTTTAAACACAGCCAATACTTCCAACAGTTTTAAATGGCTGATTAAATCCATATGTTTTATTTTAAATTAGTCAAATTGAACCTCAGTTAATCTTCCATTCGCCCTAGATTTTCATAAAAATGATAAGTAATTGGGAGTTATCATTATTCCTCAGCTTTCTAATATGCCAAATATTTGACAGAATGAGTTTGAATATACTTCCCTGGTCAGTTCGTTGACCTTTTGGTCCATTCAATGAATGATCCCTTCAGAATGGCAGACTTATCTGAGGAAAGTTAAGCTAATCTATTGTGTGACAAAATGGAGTTTACCCTGTGGGGACAGACATGGTGCCATGGACTCTTTTGTTTTTAACTTTCTTAATAGGTGTTAATATCGCGTTACAATAGCACCAGAATCTTAATCAGAACCTTAAGGTACTATATAAAAAGATTATTCAATTCCATTATAACTTTAGAGATCAAATGTTTATGTTTCTTATATCTTAATTTCTTTGAGTATTCAAGAGTCTTTTGTCAAAACCATGAATGTACATCCCATCTCTATGCTGTCAACTTCTGGTTATAAACACTATGCGAGGTTCAAAGAATCCTCTCTCTTTAAAGCTCTCTTGAAATTATGTATTCTTCAAGATCCGTTCCCACCAGTGAACACATGGTGAGTGAGTCAAACAAACCTGTAGATGTAGACTTACAAGGTGAAGATTTTAGTCCTTATGTTACTAATGTAGGAGTACTATCCTATGTTCTGATTCTTGTTGACAAGACAGAGGAAGAGGAAATTGCTTGAAAGAGTGAGATTTTGAGGTTTGATTCTCTAATATAATTTGTAGATGGTTTGCTTTGTTATGTCTTTCCAGAAGTCTGACACATAAATATTCTTCTCTCCATTTTTTTTTTTTTTTTTTTTTTGAGTTGGAGTTTCACTCTTTTTGCCCAGGCTGGAGTGCAATGGCACGATCTCGGCTCACTGCAACCTCCGCCTCCCAGGTTCAAGTGATTCTCTTGCCTCAGCCTCCCAAGTAGCTGGGATTACAGGCGCCTGCCACCATACCTGGCTAATTTTTTGTATTTTTAGTAGAGATGGGGTTTCACCGTGTTGGTCAGGATGGCCTCCATCTCTTGACCTCGTGATCCGCCCACTTCAGCCTCCCAAAGTGCTGGGATTACAGGTGTAAGCCACTGCGCCCAGCCCCTTTTCTCCATTTTTAAAGAAAGATCCTAATGTTCCAAATAAAGCCAGCTAACACTAAAAGACTTTTTCCAGGAAAATAAATTTTTGGTATAGGAGTTGTATTCATTTAATCTGCAACCCACTGGGCCTCACACCTGTGAATAGTACCATGACTGATGAACATAAAGAATACCTTATACTATCAAGAAAATGTTCACCATTCTGTGTTATCTAGTGTTTTATACTATAGGAGGCAGAAAGGCATTCAACAATTTTAGAAAGCGTTCTGCTCCCCAGCAATGAACAGTTTTAATATTTGATTCTTTGAAGTGTTACATTAACTACTGGAGAAGATATAATTATCTACGACAATGTTCAATGCCCAATAAACAAACATATTACTCCCCAAGTAATTAATCTATTCCAGTGAAGCTGTACAGAATTAATTCTGAAATTAAATTTCAGAGTTTCAGTCCTGGTTTGCCATTCACAAGTTTTGTGACCTTTAACATTTCACTTAAACTCTGGAAATCTCAATTTTCTCAGGTAGAAATGGGGGGATAATAATGCTTATCTCACAGTGTTGTGAAGTATAAATTGAATACACCACACAGCATCTGGCGCAGTGGGCAGACTTAAGAAATGGTGCACATCTTTACTTTACATGAAGAATTACTGTATTTAGTGACAATCTATGAGTTTCTAAACAGTAATTAATGGCAATCTATTTTCCAAAAACTTTGAAGTCATGCCCTCTAAATATAATTAGCATGAAACTCAACACAAAGGTGTAAGTTCATCGATAGTCATTAGTCCTGCTGTGTCCTTCATGATCTCCAGCAGTTCAAACAGCCTTCAGAAATCCCAAGGCTAGATGAGACACTGTAGTCAAGTTGTGTTGGGGTCACCTCATTGTTCTTTGCCTAAGGTCGCATCAGTGAGTGCATGCACAACTTCGATCCGATGACAGCCAAAGGGACCTGATGTGTTTATAACCAGTACCACCATAGAGAGATTGCTTTTACCGAATACATGCTATGCACCAGGCACTAGGATGACCGTTATGTGTGTAGGAGCTCGTTGAACATAGTGTTTGTGAAAATGGGTTTTAAAGCTGATCACATCAGGTTAAAGTCTTGGCTCTGCCCCTCGTTAGCTGGATGACCTTGGCATGCTTTCTCTTCCTCAGTTTTAAAATACTGATGATGATATATTTGCCTCAGAGGCCTGCTGTGAGGTTTACGTAGAATAATGAATGTTAAGTCATTACAGTAGTATTTAGCATATTGTAAGCTTCTTCTTGGACTCATTTCTAGCTCCTATGACTACCTCCAGTTTTCCTCCAGCCATGTGGGCTGCCCCTTCTCAGGATCCCTGGCAGTCTTCTGCTATGATTCACTGGAAAGAAAGTGCCTAAATATTCTTTTTTTTTTTTTGAGATGGAGTCTCATTCTGTTACCCAAGCTGGAGTGCAATGGTGCTATCTCCACTCACTACAACCTCCGCCTCCCCGGTTCAAGCAATTCTCCTGCCTCAGACTCCTGAGTAGCTGGGATTACAGGCACCCGCCACCACGCCTTGCTAATTTTTGTATTTTTAGTACAGATGTGGTTTCATCCTGTTGTTCAGGCAGGTCTTGAACTCCTGACCTTGTGATCTGTCCGTCTCGACCTCCCAAAGTGCTGGGATTACAGGCATGAGCCACTGCATCCAGCCGACAGTGCCTAAATATTCTGACCTTGGTGCTTCTCTTCTCTGTCTACCCAGTCTCCCTAGGTGGCTGCGTGTACTCTCGTGAGCTATGTGGCCTCCTGCAATACCATGCCACCTATTTCCTAATGACAACTCTCACCTCCAACTTATTAACACTGCCACAATAATTGAAAGGGGCTAAGTTGGACACAGTCACATATAATGTAGTCAAGCTGGCTTAAAACCTACATTTATCTGACACTGAAGTCCAAGCTAAACATGCAGAGGGAGAGGCAGAAGATTTAGGTACGCCCAAGCAACAAGTCCCAAACTCAACAAAAAGAGAAACATTTTTGAATGTTTACCTGATTTGCTGTATCTGAAGAAGTCACACAGTTTTTCCATATGACAGTACAGCTTATCCTTTAATCAAAATTTTTGAAACAGTTTTTGAAGGTTAAGAGTTCTATTGAAAACTTCACATCATTTTCAAGGAAAATTAATGAAAATTATTAATTGTTATAGCTCATTTATAAGAATCTAGATGAGAACATTATGAAAAATTAGTGAAATTATTATCAGATGGAATAATTAAAGATCAATTGTGAAATAATCACATAATTCTAGCTATACGCTGTATCGCTCTTCATTAATCAAAGATAATCTGGACTTGCAATACTTAATTAAATGCAAAAAAGTGTTTGTGTGTTCTGGCTCTGAAGGGAGATAATTGGAGAGTGCAGAAGCTGTACAGTTATCAGCTTTTGCTGATTTTCCGAGAGTTTAGAAACGTAGATTCTACAATGCGGGGGTTTGTCATTTTATGGACTGTTGAAATCTCGCCTAAAATAAACACTACTGTTTTTAATGAGATATTTTTCTTTTAATCTTGGGGAAAAAAAGGATTTTGATTTTAATTCATCAATAAGAAGAAAGTAATTCATATGATTTTGGCAGATGTATTAGATCTCAAAGTCCTGTGAACAAATTCCATCTTACTTTACTTTCTTTACTGCCAAACTGGAAACCTTACTGGTTGATATCTTTGGTGATCCTCCTCAGGGAAGGTAATTATGTTTTTTCTCCCAGTTGTAAATAAGACCATATATAATACTCATACCAAGCTTTATATTTCTGCAGGAATTATAGTGAAGTTACATATCAGTTTCAAATGTAGTTTGTTTTCAAAACAATAATGTATATTGAGGTAAAATTTACGAACAATAAAATGCATACATATATATCATATATATATATAAATAACATATATAAGTGAGTTTTGACAAATATATATACCCATGTAATCAAGATAGGGAACATTTCAGTCACCCCAAGGAGTTTCTTTTTGCCCTATCCCAGCCAATCCCCATTTGTACTTTAGTACCAGACAACTCCTGATTTGCTTGTCTGACCCCATAGATTAGATTTGCCTTTTCTAGAGTTTATCTAAATGGAAGCATACAACACCTATTCTTTCGGGTCTGGCTTCTTTTTCTTAGCATGATACTTTTGGATTTCACTTCTGTTAGCTCATTCTTTTTTTCCATTCCTGAGTACTATTTTATTGGATGAATATCCCAAAAACGTGCTTATTAACCTGTTAATAGAGATTTATTTCCAGTTTTGAGTTATTATAAATAAAGTTACCATGAACTCCTGCATATCAGTCTTTCTTTTGGTCATATCATAATTCACTTTTTTATGTCATTTAAGTCATTTTTCACCCTCGTTCACTCTATCAACCAAGTAAAAAATCTATTTTAAAAATATGTCCGCAACGGAGAAAAATTGGTTTTCATGCTGAATGTGGAAATATATACAAATACAGAAATATCTTTATTCGAACATAAAGCATTTTTATATGCTTTGTTTCCTTCCTCCTTCACATCAAGACTTTAAAAGAAATAGGAAACATACTATTATTACTCTTAGTTTACAAATGTGCAAACTTGGTCTCAGAGGAATTCAGTGATTTGCTGAACACCACACAGTTTTTAAGTGCTGCAGTCAAGACCAGAAGCTGCTTTATAATTTCCTAATCCAGTGCACTTTCTACTCTACCACATAGAAAATTTTTCACTTCCTTCAACATGTATCTATTTACCTGCTATTGGCCCACCTCTGTATTAGGATGTAGGCAATCATATAATATACAGAAACAATTCATGTGTTTCCTCAAGGGACTAATGATTTAATTGAGACTACAGTACCTGTACATGGGAAAAAAAGGTAAGTGCAATTGTAAGGCAATAAATCAGGGATGTTAGAAACATGTATTCTGTGCCACATTGAATACAGGTATTGAATTAATAGATATTTAAATGAAGGAGTATGGAGTTATTTGGAAGAGATTCATTAAGGAGGTGACTTTTGTGCTAGACATAACAAACGAAAATTTTGGACTGGGAAAGAGCAGATAAGAGGTAAAGCTGACCAGGCGCGGTGACTCATGCCTGTAATCCCTGCACTTTGGGAGGCCAAGGCAGGTGGATCACCTGAGGTCAGGAGTTCAAGACCAGCCTGGCTAACATGATGAAACCCCATCTCTACTAAAAATACAAAAAATTAGCTGGGGGTGGTGGTGCATGGCTGTAATCCCAGTTACTCAGGAGGCCAAGGCAGGAGAATAGCTTGAACCCGGGAGGCAGAGATTGCAGTGAGCTGAGAACGTGCCACTTCACTCCAGCCTGGGCAACAGAGCAAAACTTTGTCTCAGAGGGGGGGGAAAAAAAAAAAGAGGTAAAGCTGAGTTTATATGTCTGTGTGACGAGGAGAAATCTGAAATCAGCAGGACTAAAATGATTTACCTTCAAGTTGAATATATAGGGTAGGGCCAGTTGAATTGTGTGGCATTTATTCAACGGACAGTAGGGAGACATTGTAGATTCTTTAGCAATGGAGACTAGTGAGTGACATAGTACGAGTGATGTTTTAGAAAGAATCAGTTGGTCTCGGCTTGCAGAATGGGGTAGATATAGGAAAGAAGAGCAAAGAGGCTAGCTCAAAGACTATTGTAACATAGGTATGAGGTGATGAAGACCCAGACCTGGGAAAGTAAAGACAAATGTAACTGCTTTTACAAAAAACTGACAAGTTATTATGGCTCTTTGCTGACTGGTATCCTAATTCAGAGACATTCACATAGAATTTCTTTAGAAACTAAATATCCTTGTGCTAACAGAACCAGGTTTCACAGCTATAGAAATGGTTATAAAGCTAGGATGTTTTATGAGACTTAATTTTGGCCTAGAGCTTAATTCCTTTTTGCTACAGTTCACCACCTGTCAATGTACGAAAGGATGCACTGACTTGCTTATTTCAGCTTCTTTCTTTGGAATATAGTTAAAAATAGAACCCATCAGTCTTAATCTCAGCTATTTTCCAAATTGTTTCCCAAATTAATAAGTGCAGTATTGGAAGCAGTGACCCTGTAGAGGAATATGACAAAAACAGTTCACCCATAATTATAAATAAAACCTCCTTTCATTGAGCAATAGGAAATTGGCAAAACCCAGCAGCTTTCCATACTATGCTGTTCCAAGGAGTTCCTAGGCAAGTGCTCCCTAAGTCCTCTCTCCTGCTGTCCAGTGGTCTGAGGGCTACTTTTATTTTGTTCTCCATTTTCAAGCTGTCAGCTTCAGCCTCATTCGTCATGCTCTGGGCACACATGTAGGTTGGATTCCAGTACTTAAATGAAACATCTTTATAAGCAGATCTCTATTCAAGGTATTTATGGTCATGGGAAGTTGAAGACCCTCTTTCCCACCTCTCTAGAACATAGACTAAAGATGTAAATCTTGATTGATTTGGAAGGAAAATAGGCCATTACTACCAACACAGAAGTTGATAATAATGAAGTTCAATGCCTCTTGTCTTTCTGAAATCAGGTTCTTTTGTTCTCAGTCCAGTAATGTTTTCTATGTACTCTGAAAGGGAAAATCACATTAACTTGGGGAGAAGATGAACTGCAAATCCATTGCCTTCGTTGAGCCATCAGCAGTGTTTCTCACAGTGGAGCGCTTCCTCCTTCTTGAAATTCTTCCTTTTCTTGAGGTGCACGACACATTCCGGTTTTCCTCCAGCCACATGCATCCCCCTTTCCATTCTCCCTGGTGTCTTCTGCTCTGCTTACCTAAGGAGACTTCTATCTACATACTCTTCTAATTCCATGACTTAGAGCAACAACAGTTTTCCACTGAGTATCACATTTATATCTTTTTTTGTTGAACTTACTTCAAACTCCAGGGTCACATCACTTTCCTCCAATCTGACATATCCACATTGATGTTGTGATAGGCAACATGGTAATAACATCTTAGCCATATGTTTCCTCTACTTACCTGATCTTTTCTGAGTTCCTCTATCTTATAAATGGCACCATATTCACTTAACTGCCAGAACCAAGACCTAGGATTTTTCCTTGATTTGTCTCTTTCTCCCAACTCCATATTAAGGTTATTACTAAGAATTGTCAATGTCACCTCCCAAATCTCCCAAATCTTGCTTCTGCTCTCTATCTCTACTGCTCCTACCCTAGGTCCATCATCCTTACTTGGGCCAAAGTAAAAAATTATAAACTGGTCTATCTATGTGTCTCCTTGCTTTCTACAACCTACTAACTACACAGGAACCAGAGCTATCTGTTTAAAACTTAATTCCAAACACGTAATTTGCTTTCATAAAAGAATTTGCTTAACATCCAAATGCTTATCCAACTTTAAAAGTCCTATTTATCCAGCTGCATAAACTTTTATCTTAACTTCTCCCATTCGGCTCTTATCACCTCAACTTTCCTTTCCTTGAATATATCAAGCTCATTCCTGCTTTTGTGATGGGCTTGTTCTTAGGAACAAGCTTTGTTTTAATCTCATCTTCTCAGAGACCACTTCTTTCCTTATGTCCCAATCTGAGGTCCCTTGCAACTCTGCCTGAATCACAAAATATTTTTTCTTTCTTTCGTTTCCTTTTCTTTTTTTGTTTGAGATGGACTCTTGCTCTGTTGCCCAGGCTGGAGTGCAGTGGCATGATCTTGGCTCACTACAACTTACACCTCTCCGCTTCAAGCGATTCTCATGCCTCAGCCTCCTGAATAGCTTGGATTACAGGCGCCTGCCACCATGCCTGGCTAATTTTTGTATTTTTAGTAGAGACGGGGTTTCACCGTGTTGGCCAGGCTGGTCTCAAACTCTTGACCTCAAGTGATCTGCCCACCTCGGCCTCCCAAAGTGCTGGGATTACAGGCGTGAGCCACTGCGCCCAGCCCACATTTACATCTTTAGCAGTCCGAGCTGCTGCTCTCCCCTCAGCTAAATGTGCCTCTTCTTTGTCTTTTTTTTTTTTTTTTCTTAATTCTATGTCCATAAAGAGTAGAGGAGGGCTGGAGATGGTTCTGCTGCATTTTCTAGTCATCAGTATTCAGAATTGCTGTTAGTTTTCTACTCTTACAACCTCACTGCATTGCCTGTGCACCTTGCACCAGGATGTTTTTTTGCTGGCTTCTTTTTAATTTGTAAAGAGAAGGAATAGGCGGCCCAAAGGTGATTACCAGTCAGAGCAGTTCATCATTAAAAAGGTCTGAGACTTGTGGTAAGCAGATGACTATAAGATATAGGTCAAATGGATTTTGCACTATTCAGGCTCAAGCTGAATTACAAAAATTAAATAGCACTCTAATTAACCAGAGTAGTTAGCACATAATTCAGATCTCTGGGACTCTAGCTGATGGTGGATTAAAAAAAAGTTTTATACCGAATAATGTACAAATAACAAAACAAAACAAAACCTGCTCTTATTGGTCTTCCATATACAAGCTTCAAGGGTAAGAAAACATTACAGATTTCTGCAAAAACAGAAATGTTCTTACTACACAAGAGAAAAAAGGTGATTCTGTTTTTCAAAGAGAATAAAGAATTAATGTAGCAAGGGATGAAAGAAGTTTTGCATTTCATTTTTAAGCATTGCACATAGCCTGATGTGGCCCTTTTAGAGCTATACCACATGAATGAAATGGGTAGAAGAAAAGGTGAAAACAATAGCATATGTAAGTTTTATAACTAAATCTGCCTTATTGACTGCTTCCTAAAACTACGGAATACCACCACATATAAGTCAACACACTAGAATACAACTTAGATAAACCTGAAATTCGCTATAAAAAGAAAACGGGGGGGCGGAGCAAGATGGCCGAATAGGAACAGCTCCAGTCTCCAACTCCCAGCGCGAGCGACACAGAAGACCGGTGATTTCTGCATTTTCAACTGAGGTACTGGGTTCATCTCACTAGGGAGTGCCGGATAATCGGTGCTGGTCAGCTGCTGCAGCCCGACCAGCAAGAGCTGAAGCAGGGCGAGGCATTGCCTCACCTGGAAAGCGCAAGGGGGAAGGGAATCCCTTTTCCTAGCCAGGGGAACTGAGACACACAACACCTGGAAAATCAGGTAACTCCTACCCCAATACTGCGCTTTAAGGAATCGGGCACACCAGGAGATTATATCCCACACCTGGCCGGGAGGGTCCCACGCCCACGGAGCCTCCCTCATTGCTAGCACAGCAGTCTGTGATCTATAGGCAAGGCAGCAGTGAGGCTGGGGGAGGGGCGCCCGCCATTGCTGAGGCTTAAGTAGGTAAACAAAGCCACCGGGAAGCTCGAACTGGGTGGAGCTCACAGCAGCTCAAGGAAACCTGCCTGTCTCTGTAGACTCCACCTCTGGTGACAGGGCACAGTAAACAATAACAAACGCAGCAGAAACCTCTGCAGACGCAAATGACTCTGTCTGACAGCTTTGAAGAGAGCAATGGATCTCCCAACACGGAGGTTGAGATCTGAGAAGGGACAGACTGCCTGCTCAAGTGGGTCCCTGACCCCTGAGTAGCCTAACTGGGAGACATCTCCCACTAGGGGCAGTCTGACACCCCACACCTCATAGGGTGGAGTACACCCCTGAGAGGAAGCTTCCAAAGCAAGAATCAGACAGGTACACTCGCTGTTCAGCAATATTCTATCTTCTGCAGCCTCTGCTGCTGATACCCAGGCAAACAGGGTCTGGAGTGGACCTCAAGCAATCTCCAACAGACCTACAGCTGAGGGTCCTGACTGTTAGAAGGAAAACTATCAAACAGGAAGGACACCTACACCAAAACCCCATCAGTACGTCACCATCATCAAAGACCAGAGACAGATAAAACCACAAAGATGGGGAAAAAGCAGGGCAGAAAAGCTGGAAATTCAAAAAATAAGAGCACATCTCCCCCGGCAAAGGAGCGCAGCTCATCGCCAGCAACGGATCAAAGCTGGACGGAGAATGACTTTGACGAGATGAGAGAAGAAGGCTTCAGTCCATCAAACTTCTCAGAGCTAAAGGAGGAATTACGTACCCAGCGCAAAGAAACTAAAAATCTTGAAAAAAAAGTGGAAGAATTGATGGCTAGAGTAATTAATGCAGAGAAGGTCATAAACGAAATGAAAGAGATGAAAACCATGACACGAGAAATACGTGACAAATGCACAAGCTTCAGTAACCGACTCGATCAACTGGAAGAAAGAGTATCAGCGATTGAGGATCAAATGAATGAAATGAAGCGAGAAGAGAAACCAAAAGAAAAATTTACAAATTTACAAGAAAAAAACAAACAACCCCATCAAAAAGTGGGCAAAGGATATGAACAGACATTTCTCAAAAGAAGACATTCATACAGCCAACAGACACATGAAAAAATGCTCATCATCACTGGCCATCAGAGAAATGCAAATCAAAACCACAATGAGATACCATCTCACACCAGTTAGAATGGCGATCATTAAAAAGTCAGGAAACAACAGGTGCTGGAGAGGATGTGGAGAAATAGGAACACTTATACACTGTTGGTGGGATTGTAAACTAGTTCAACCATTATGGAAAACAGTATGGCGATTCCTCAAGGATCTAGAACTAGATGTACCATATGACCCAGCCATCCCATTACTGGGTATATACCCAAAGGATTATAAATCATGCTGCTATAAAGACACATGCACACGTATGTTTATTGCGGCACTATTCACAATAGCAAAGACTTGGAATCAACCCAAATGTCCATCAGTGACAGACTGGATTAAGAAAATGTGGCACATATACACCATGGAATACTATGCAGCCATAAAAAAGGATGAGTTTGTGTCCTTTGTAGGGACATGGATGCAGCTGGAAACCATCATTCTTAGCAAACTATCACAAGAACAGAAAACCAAACACCGCATGTTCTCACTCATAGGTGGGAACTGAACAATGAGATCACTTGGACTTGGGAAGGGGAACATCACACACCGGGGCCTATCATGGGGAGGGGGGAGGGGGGAGGGATTGCACTGGGAGTTATACCTGATGTAAATGACGAGTTGATGGGTGCTGACGAGTTGATGGCTGCAGCACACCAACATGGCACAAGTATACATATGTAACAAACCTGCACGTTATGCACATGTACCCTAGAACTCAAAGTATAATAATAAAAAATAAAATAAAATAAAATAAAAAAAGAAAACGAAGACATCCACAAAAATTACTTACATATCTAATAAATAGATGAAAAAACATGTTAGGAAACTCCTAAGAGAAACTTGCGATATGAGAGAACACTGTGTGAATGCTAGAGAAATTTTAGAGGTATCGCTTCTGCATAGAAAATAAAAAATAAAATGAAGCTTGACTTTTTACTATTGCCCAAAAAAGAATTGGGAAGTCATCATGAAATGTGAGCATATTTAAAAGCTGAGACATGGAGCAGGCAAATGCATAATCTGGAAATTAGAGAAAATGGTCACAAAAAGAGAATATAACAAAGCCTGTTTTCAGATATCTAAACTTCAAAGGTCAATTACAGTGATTCAAGTTAAGGTTTAATTTTACATGTTTTACAATGTCACGTTATTAAATTTTTTTCTAAAAGTAATAATAGGATAATAATAACAACTAACACTGAGGTTTCACTGTGTCAGACACTATGCTAAACATGTGCATTATTCCATTTAAGCTCATGACTCCACAGTTTCATGAAGAAACTGTGTCACAAAATTGTAGTAAGTTGACTAGAGAACTCATAGATAGAGGATGAATCATCAGTGTAAGGGTTTCTTCCTCCAACATCCGTATCTTTAACTACTGCCCTCTGCTATCTCTCTAACCTAAACTGTCCTTTTTCCATGAAAACAAAATAAACAACTGATTAATATAACATTTGCTCATATGAATCCACTTGTAAGGAGCTGTAGTCATCCATAATGTATTGCTTGAAATTTTATATGATTAAATTTGATAAAGTAGTTTGAGTGTCTTTCTTTTTGTCCATATCAGAATTCTGTTTGCCCCAAACCATGATGCTATATACACAAATAATTCTATATTTTGTCTTCTTCTGTGTCAGGGTTGTCCTACAATGATTTAGTAACTGGTATAATCTAGGCTTTAGTACTTATCTAAAAAAATAAGACAGTAACTCATGGATCTTACATAATGACACTTTTCACACTATATTTTTCTTTATAGCCAATATGAATAAAGGCATTTTATGCTCATTTTTTTTTTTAAAGCTACTTGAAGTTTAAGACATTGAGAAAAATTACAGTGGAGTTTTCATCCTTTATAGCCTTGTGCCCATTGGGTCATTTGTTAGGTCAAAAGTGTTTTTCAGAATAAATTCATTTTAAAAGTAAACACTTTTATTTGAGAGCTGCAGAACAAAGTTTATGAATTTTTAAATACCTTTTAATAATAGATCTATTCAATAGCAGCCTTACAATTTATAGCTATACCAGTAAAAATGGGATAGGTTGTAATATTATAACTATTGCCCTTAATTTTCTATTATAGACAGTAAAGTGTGTGTTTTTCTCAACTTAAGTGAGCCAATACCATGCTGTTCAGATTACTATAGCTTCATAGTACAGTTATATTTTGATAGGGGTTTGTGTGTTGCCTCCAGCTTTGTTCTTTTTGCTCAAGATTGCTTTGGCTATTTGGGGCCTTCTGTGGTTCCATATGAATTTTATAATTCATTTTTCTATTTTTGTGAAAATATCATTGAAAATTTTATAGGGAATACATTAAATCTGTATATCACTTTGGGTAGTATGCACATTTCAAAAATATTATTTATGCATATTCATGAACATGGAATATCCTCCCAATTATTCGTTGTTTTCTTCCATTTCTTTCATCAGTGAGTACATGAATCTTTTACTGCTTTGGTTGAATTTATGCTGAAGTTTTATTCATATATATAAAACATTTATTTATATATGCATAAAATTGCATATGAGATTGTTTTCTTGATTTCTTTTTTGGAAAGTTTGTTGTTAATATATAAAAATGCTACTGATGTTGTATGTTGATTTTATGCCATGCAAAATATTGTTGAATTCACTTATTAGTTCTAACAGTTTTTTGGGTGGAGTGATTAGCATTTTCTATATGTAAGATTATGTCAAAACAGCATAGTAGTACCATAAAAATAAATATATTGACTAATGGAATAGAATAGAGAGGACAGAAATAAATTCACACATTTATAGTCAATTAACATTTGACACAGATGCCAAGAATACACAATGGAGAAAGGACAGTCTCTTCAATAAATGATGTTGGGAAAAGTGGATACGCACATACAGAAGAATAAAATTGAACCCATATCTCATACCATATACAAAAATCAACTCAAAGGATTAAACATTTAAACATAAGATCTGAAACTATAAAGCTTTTGGAAGAAAACATAGGGGAAAAGCTTCTTAACCTTGTTTTTGACAATGATTTTGTTTTTTTGATATGACCTCGAAAGCACGGACAACAAAAGCAAAAAGAGACAAATGGGATTGCACCAAACTAAAAAGCCTCTGAGCAGCAAAGAAAACAACAGAGTGAAGAGACAGCCTATGGCACGGGAGAAAATATGTGCAAACCATACACCTAATCAGAAGTTAACATCCAAAATATATATGAAACTCAATAGCAAGAAAACAAATAACCCAATTAAAAAACAGGGTAAGAACCTGAATAGGTATTTCTTAAGGAAGACATACAAATGACTACAAGTATATGAACAAATGCTCAACATCATTAACCATCAGGAAAATGCAAATCAAAACCACAATGAGACTCATTTAAAAAGTAGAGGTTTGAGGCCAGGTGCGGTGGCTCACGCCTGTAATCCCAGCACTTTAGGAGGTCAAGGCGGGCAGATCAGGTCAGGAGATCGAGACCATCCTGGTTAACACGGTGAAAGCCCGTCTCTACTAAAAACACAAAAAAATTAGCCAGGCGAGGTGGTGGCCCCTGTAGTCCCAACTACTCAGGAGGCTGAGGAACTTGTGGTGAGCCGAGATCGCGCCACCGCACTCCAGCCTGGGCAACAGAGCGAGACTCAGTCTCAAAACAAAACAAAAAAAAGAGTAGAGATGACATAAATACACACCTCTAACTTTGGGAAGGTTAATCACAATTGTAACAAGAGCTAACTATGACAGGCACAGTTATAACCTCAAGTAATAATACAATTAATAGAGACATAATACAATAGTACAACTTACAACCTTTTTTTTCTATTTCAAGGGTCTTTTGGTTTTATTCCTTGTCTATTTTCATACCTCTGAAATGCCTAAGGGGAAAAATCCAAAATATATAACAGATACACAAGGGCACTGTGGAATATGGGCGCTGCACCTGTTTACAGTCTCATTGGGGGTGGGGGCGGGGTAGGGAGTATACAAGGCCCACCTCTAGTGATGAACAATGTAATTTTCTTTTATATATGGAACTTACAGGCTAGTTGGGGCGGATAGAGGGAGAGACACAAACAATAGGAAAATTTCAAATAATATGAACTGCTATGAGAAATATAAAGCAAGGTGACAAGATAGAATAAAATTGATGGGTGAATGTGGCCATTTTAAAAAGGGTGGTTAGAGAAAGCCTCATTGAAGATGTGACATTCAATCTGACACCTTTATGATAAGAAAGAATGAGCCATGCAAAATTCTGGGGGAAGAGCATTCTGGGCAGAGAAAACAAGGGCAAAGGCCATAAAATAAAAACAAGTTCGGTATGTTGAAGAACAGAAAGCAAGCCAACGTAACTAGAGCATAGAAAATGTGAGATGAATGTTGAGAGGAAGTATATAGAGGCAGGGGGATAGGTCTTGGTAAAAAATTGAGACTTTATTTTAATTGCAATAAGAAGTCATTGGAGGGTGATTTGCAACTTGGAGGATTAATTTAGAGCTATATAAATTATCTAAGAACTTTGGATGCCACAGCTGTAACAGTTTCTGGAAGCCTCAAACAAAAACATGATACAGAAAAAACATTAGGAGTGCTGTGAGCCATAGAGCTACGTTGAAACCAGAGCTTAAGCCCTCATATCCAGATTCCACTTGTTAAGATACATTTTATACATTTAACTCATTAAGATACATTTACAATTAACTCAATCATTGTGACATGCACTGTTTTAGGCACCAGGGATACAGCTATGAAGAACAAAAGTTTTTTGCTTTAAATTCTAGGTTAAAGAATAAAGGAAATAAATATACTGTAACACTGAGCAGTTATTCAGGGTTTTAAAAAAATAATCTGGGCCAGGTGCAGTGACTCATGCCTGTAATCCCAGCACTTTGGGAGGCCATGGCAGGTGGATCATTTGAGGTCAGGAGTTTGAGACTAGCCTGGACAATATGGTGAAACCCCGTTTCTACTAAAATACAAAAATTAGCTGGGCCTGGTGGTGGGCGCCTGTAATTCCAGCTACTCAGGAGGCTGAGGCAGGAGAATTGCTTGAACCTGGGAGGCAGAGGGTGCAGTGAGCCGAGATCGGGCCACTGCACTCTAGCCTGGCAACAAAGCGAGACTCTGTGTCCAAATAAATAAATAAATAAGTAAATAAAATCTGTCTGTGCCTGGTGGCTCACGCTTGTAATCCCAGCGCTTTGGGAGGCCGAAGTGGGCAAATCACCTGAGGTCAGGAGTTTGAGACCAGCCTGGCCAATATGGTGAAATCCCATCTCTACTAAAAATACAAAAATTAGCTGGGGGCGGTGGCCAGCTCCTGTAATCCCAGACACTCAAGAGTCTGAGAGAGAGAATCCGGGAGGCAGAGTTTGCAGTGAGCCGAGATCGCACCACTGCACTGCAGTCTGAGTGACAGGGCGAGTCTCCATCTCAATAAACAAAAACAAAACAAAGCAAAACAAAAATCTATGGTCCCTGCCAGTATTTCAACTTTACAACATGTCAGCATTATTTATCAATTGTGATAGCCCTACAACCTAGCAAAATGCTTCACACATAGTAGATACTCAATAATTCTCAAACCGAATTGGGCAAGATTATTATGTTAGCTCTAATCTGACTGATACACCATATTCTGTTTTGTGAATGTATGGCCTTAAACAAACAAAAAAAAAAACCAAAGACCCTGTGTCCTATTTTTGATAGATATATTGGGACACCATTTTTTCCCCAAAAAGACTTTGTTTTTGTTTGTTTTTTTTTTAGAGCTTTGCTATATTAATCACTACATTATCTTTATTCTGTTATTATACCCAAAGCAAAGAGATTTAATTCTCTATGGTGTGTATCTATTTTGGACTTAAATTATATGAAGTCAGTTAAACCCACAATTTTTTTCTAAACAATTTATTTTCACAGTCACCTAAGTATGCCCTATTTTGTTTTTGCACATCATACAGAAAGTCATGAAATGGATAACCTTTGTCCTTTCCCATTTTCAGCTATATGTCCTATAAGAAAAAAATAAAACTATTTTTCAGTTATTGCAGAAGGCAGTTTAAAATGCTGTTGTAATTTGATCTTTTGCTGGCCTTTTCCTTCATTCTCTGTTCTCCAGGTCAGGAGAACTATGAAGAGTTCCCCGAAAGTGCCATGGTCTGTTTCATGGTACCCATTCAACATTGGAATGTCTTTTCTGTCTTCTTCTTCTCCCTCCTAGATAATTTGTCTTCAACTTTCAGACCTCAACTAAATTTTATCTCTAAAAATTCTTTTTGACCTCCTATATCTGGTTAGTTGCTTATGTTTTTCCTATTAGCAGCATTATCACATGCCATTGTAATTTCTCTATTTATTCTCCACTTCTTTTATAGACTATCAACTCCCTGAGGGCTGGGACTAGTCGGGACAGTTCCAACCCTACCTCTTAACCCAATGACTACCCAATAATAGACCCTTAATAAAAATACACTGAATGAATGAATAAATGAATAAATTAGCTGTCATTTTTCCAAGGCAGATTGTAGTTTAATTTGTTCTTATCATCTGGCATATTAAAAAGGGGGCTTTGTTCATAATTTGTGACTTTCCCAGTCTCCTGAGTTCTATTTTTGTGACTCCCTTTTATTTTATATAGTTTGATACTTAGCATGTTACTTCAGAACAACATAGCTTTTAAGTCTGTGATAGAAAAGAAAGAGAAGACAATCTAGTATTGTTATAAATCTGCCCTTAGGACCTATTTCTCAGGAAAAGCAGACAGGAATGAGTAGTGGTTGAGGATCTAAGAGCAGGCGGTGTCATTATAAAAACGAGAACAGGGCATCATTTCCACATTCACTTTCATTCCTCTGATATTCCCGCTCGCAAAAGCTCTGGCTTGATTGTTGACAGTCAACGAGTGAGAACTGTGGTTTCTACTGCCTTTATACAGAAAATCAGCGTGGCTGTATAAGAAGGGGTGAGAAATGGTGTTTCCTCTCATGAATAAAAACTATGTATCCTGATGTTGCTGACAAAGAGCTGAAGTTACTAAACCAATGATATACTCTCAGGGAAATGTATGTGAAAAGATACTTACTATTTTTTCTTTCTTTTCTCCCCCTCTCCCCTAGCTCTTTCCAGCCAATTCAACGGAAGGAACCAGGAACTGAGGAGGAAGGAAGTAATTGACATTCAAAGCCTCTATTTTTAGACACCTTTACACTTTCCTTTGCTTCTAACTAGCAAGGATTTTTCCAAACAAGCTTTTAATTAGCAGGTGAGTTTAATTGATATGTGGGTTTCTCAGAAGGGGAAAGGACTTCAGTGTGGAAAAGGAGGGAGAAGGAAACTCCATCACTCTCACTCACAATAGAAGGACCATTACTTCATTTGCACCTGGATGTTTTAAAGGATCAATTTACTGTAGCAAAGAAAGAAGGCAGAGAATCAAAAGGTTGGAATCTGTCAGACAAGAACAGAGGCACTATAATTTAACATGCTAGGTGGATGATTTAGAACTTGGAAAAATATTGCTACCAACGTCCAAATACAGAAACTAATCTATTTGCACACAGTCAGGTTCTGTCCAAGTGCTGAGAAAAGAGTCATGTTTCAAAACCAATGAAGTTAATTTTTTTTAAAAAAATTTAGTCTGCAGAAAAGTTAAAGAAATACATATTAAAATCACTGTTATTGATCTTAAAGGGGGAGTGCTTCATTAATATACCTAAATGGTGATTTTTAACTCACAAAGACATTTTAAAAGTTTCATCCAAAATAAATAGTCTGCTTTCTTGTGGGGGGAAGAGAAGGTGCATATTCTGTGTCCAATTTTGTAAAATGAGTGCTTGCAGGAACCATATGAAGGTATATACATCATGAATCAGAAAACCATTGGTTGCATGCCATAGAGAAAAATACTAAGGAAATCAGAAAACCAAAAGAATAAATTTAATACATATTGGCTATCCTCACAATCACATGAATGGCTGAATAATCAGGCCTCACATAAAGGTAAGAATTAACGCAGCTCTGAAATCTAGAAAGCAGAAACCAGTAGAGAATCCCCGTGAGGCATCAGCCACTAGAATGACTCAGCACTTACCATTTTATTTCCTATTGTTATTTAGATGGAAATCCCCAATTCCCAGATCTGACTGGTCTAGCTTGATTCATACAACCATTCATTGACAAGGGAGGTAACATTCTTCAGTCATACCAATATTTAGTGGGGGAGAAATGGTTTAAGTAAAAAAATTCAGGAGGCTGATGCACATTTTGATCTGCTCTAAAGCAGTATATATGTGTATAAACACATGCATATAACATATAACCTATACATGGATATGTAGGTATACTTCATTACAAAATTGTAGTTATCAAATTTTCCTCCACTATTCCAGCACCCATGCTCCCTGCCTGTTGTAGCGTGATTACAGGTGCTGAATGGGCACGGTGAAGTTCTGTGCACCCAAGCACTGTTAAAGTGCAGATTCTCCATCAGCCAGAGTGGAAGTCTGTGTTCCAGAGGAAGAAAATTCTCATTCGACTCCCTGCAGCGAGGAACCATAAAAAAAAATGGCTGCACTTTCACCCTTTAAGATGCCTTTTCAGATTATTTGATATTTATTCTTTAAAAAGCCTTAAATAATAGCCTGGACCCTGCTGAGTTCACCATAGAACTGTTAGAGACCTGTATTTATTAGACAAATGGTAGTTACATGGAACACAGAGTCCTAAGAGAGAAACAGGCTACATCAACATCTTCTACCCCTAAATTTCTGCTTTCATGATGGGCCCAAACCAAGACACTTAGTATTATTCCAATAGAGAGTCGTTCTTTGTTTGTATTAGGAAAGGATAATGTATTATTTAAGAATGAGCCACCCTCTTCAGGATAAGTTTCGGGGATTCTTAATACTTATCTTGAAAACTACATTTTTTTTTTATTAGGAAAAAATTAGAGTGAGAATGTTTTGAAAAACTATTGCCTGACCTTATGGTTAATCCTAGTGTTTTCTGGTGGAAATGCATTTCTGTCTTGGGCATAATATTTAAATTCATAAATTGGGTAACTTGGCTTACGTATAGGCACTTTGGATATTTGTAAGAGAAACCTGAAGAGAATATCATATCCAATTACAGTCCTGCCTTGTATGATTTGTGGTCTTTTATATTCTTCTCTAGAATGTTAGCAATGCAAGCTCTCACAGCAAGCAGCTACCCGAGTGTAGTGTGTGCCGACGATAGGAAAGTAATGAAAATAAGAACCCTTGAATGCTGTAATTGGTGATCCAACCTCCTAGACTACTGAAAATTAATTGGCCAGATGTTCCCTACCCAACTGTAATGGGGGATAATGTAGGAGACTGAGTTTTCAACCTTCCCCAGGTGTGCACATTTGAGCAGAGAAAAGTGATTATGAGTGACATGCTGACAGGTGCAGCGCCCATGTTCCACGGTGCCCTTGTGTATCTGTTATATATTTAGGATTTTTCCCCTGAGGCACTTCAGCAATATGAAAATAGACAAGGAACAAAACCAAAAGACCCTTAAGATAGAAAAATAGCTTGGAAGTTGTGAATATTATATTATGCATATATTAATTGTATTATTATTTTAGGTTACATCTATTCCTGTCACTGTTAGCTCTTACTATGTTTATGTGCCAAACGCTGTATTAAGCAATTTTAGAGGTGGTTTCTTACATCATCTCTGTTTTTTAGATGCATCAACTGATGTTCAGAGAGAGAGAGTAAACCTGTCAGAATTACACAGAAAGTAAGAGAGTAGGTCTTGAGGCTCTAATATCAGAGCTCGTGGGCCTTATCTACTAAGCTATATAGTCTCCAAAAGAGCATATTTGTTCACCTCTCTGAGCCACAGTCACTTTGATAAGTCCATTACTTGTATTATCTCATTTAATTCTTACAACCACCAACAGAGTTACAAATTACTTTCCCCATTTCACAGAACAAGACATGGATGCTATAAGAGTATGATGAACTTGACCAAGGTCACATACTACTACAGAACAGAGAAGGTGCTCAAATCTAGTTTTCTCTGACTCCAAAGGCCAGGTCTTAATCACAATGAAGCAGTGCTACAGAAAGGATATGTCTTTTGGATATGAAAATATAGCATCATTGCTTTAAGTGTGATTTTTTAAATTGTCCTTATTCACATGTTGACATTCACAACAAAAACAGTTAATGTCTCCATCTTCTCCTATGCAACATTTCCTTTTCTTCAGTTTTGAATGGAGCCCAAAGCACCCTCTGATTTTGAAATTGCCCTCAAGAACTATTTAGAAAGAAAATGTTGTTCTTCTAATAAAACAGCACAGCTGTCTCAAAGAGCTTTTAATCCATCTTTTTAAAAGATGTGGACTTTCTAAAATAATGTCGCCCCCATTTGTCTTCTATGAAAGAAGATATTTCAAAACCAGGAACACCTATCATAATAAACCATTAAGATGACTCTAGCATTTCAGTGTATTTTTAGAATTTAATATTTCACCAAATGTTGTTATATATAATTCATGTAGTGGGATATGATGGGATTTGACAGTTATCTCATTTGTGAAGAAGGACCAAATAACTCATTGTCCCACATCCACAAATAAATTATTCTTGTCCCCAAGCTTGAGACTCTGTCTGTTAGTTTCCTCACCTTAATAGATTTTGTTTTCTACATAATACTTTTTGCAGAAGGCTATGACCCTAAACATATATTGGGCTACTGTGAGAGAATGAAATTTCTGAAAATTAGCCTCACAGATCTAAAAATGAAGCATTAACAAAATAGTCTCTACTTCTAGAAGTAAAAAGAGGCCTCAAGTGAAAATTGTTTCATAGGATTTCATTCAGTTTCTGTCACTTGTCAAACATGTGAAGAGAAAGCCTAAGTTTTTCCTGCCCTGTAAGTGGATACCATATGTTCTACCTAAAGAAGGGCCTAGAGTTCCACTCTTCTTCATTTCATCCATTTCAAACCCACATTTGATTCTAACATTACAATGCTATAGTTGACTCTAGAACTTTCCAAAAATTAGATGTATAGGTCTAAGTGTAATGTTTTGGTCCACTGGGCATTTAAAAAGTATACATGAGGCTGGGCGCAGTGGCTCACGCCTGTAATCCCAGCACTTTGGGAGGCTGAGGTGGGCGGATCATGAGGTCAAGAGATCGAGACCATCCTGGCTAACACGGTAAAACCTCATCTCTACTAAAAATACAAAAAAGAAAAAAAAAAAAGCTGGGCATGGTGGCACGTGCCTGTAGTCCCAGCTACTCAAGAGGCTGATGCACGAGAATCACTTGAACCCGGGAGGCAGAGGCTGCAGTGAGCAATAATCGCGCCACTGCACTCCAGCCTGGGTGACAGTGCGAGACTCCATCACAAAAAAAAAAAAAAAAAAAAAAAAAAAAAAAAAAAAAAAGACTCTATCTCAAAAAAAATATATAGTATACATAAATATAATTAAATGAAATTTTTTCCTAATCAAATTACATCAATATGTTGCGTATATGCCTCACTGAATTTTGACTGTGTTTTTACATTTTGTTCTTCATAATCACGCATATTTCTTATGACTTTTAATTTTACGTGGTGTGAATAATAGTTTATGATATCCTAGTTGATCAGATTCCTCGGGGCAGATGTTTCCTATTCTTTTTATTCTCAATTTATTGGCTATTCATAAAAACACTCGATAACTCTTTTTCAAATTGAAGTAAGATTACCTTAATGCTGTTTAAGAAACAGAAACAGTCCTGAGTTGCCTCCTTAAGGGTAAAGGTGAATCGTAGAAGGAGAAGAAGGTGGCTAGTAAGGAAGCATTTGGAGGGAATACTAACTTGCAACTTCACTGTTTTTATTCTTGGAAAGTTTTCCATGGGAAATTGTGGCATAATACATTTTTTATGTCTCTTATCATAAAATTTTTAACGTCTCAACATAAAAAATTCTAAGCAGGTATTTATAGGATGACTAAAGATACATATTCATATTTTGATCATAAACAACTATTATATACTACATAAGTAATATAGGAAGAGCACTTAGATTTACCATTATATATGTTTAAGCTAGCACAAAATGACTTACTTAGTCAAGACATTATCACATATTCATATGTTTATTATTGTACTTATATATCATACTCCAATTAGATAGGTAGATAGATATAGCATGTGTATGTATTCCATTTACTAAAAGGGTGTGTTGTGTGTGTGTGTATGTGTGCAAATAACACTTGTGGCATCAGGAAGCATGAATAACTTAGCTCTAACCTTTTTCTGAGGATATATATACGGCAGAGGAGAAAAACACATCTAGGTATGAGCAATAACCACATCTCAGCTGGGCTTCCTGGATTTTGATATCATCTGAGTGCAAAGCTAATAGTAATTCCAAAAGTTAGATGGCCACTGGCCTCCACTAACAGTGCCCCAGAAGGTGTTTTTTAAAGCCCACTGCAATTGAGAGTTTTAAAGAGGTGAGAGGATCCTAGTAATATCTTTTTAATAACACTTGTGAGACAGTCAAATTGTAAACCACTAGGCCATTTTGCTTTAATTTTGGTTAGTTTTCAGTAAGCAGATGATTAGGAGAAATATACAGGCAGGAATTCTTCAACAGATTCCACGAAGTGTGATTGTTTACTTGGACCTGCAGTAGTCCACAGAATTCTCCTGCTTATTGCATTCAAAATTTAATATCAAGAATGAAAGGTAGAACATTTCACAGATAGGATTAGATGAAGACCCACAATCAAGGCACTTCAGGCAGGATGGCGATGATGCTGAACACATTTTGTGTATCTTTATTATTTTTTTTTGAAATTGAGTCTCACACTGTTGCCCAGGTTGGAGTGCAATGGCACTACCTCAGCTCACTGCAACCTCCGCCTTCCAGGTTCAAGCAATTCTCCTGACTCAGCCACCCGAGTAGCTGCCATTACAGGCACCCACCACCACGTCTGGCTAATTTTTTTGTATTTTTAGTAGAGACGGGGTTTCACTATGTTGACCAGGCTGGTCTCGAATGCCTGACCTCGTGATCCACCTGCCTCGGCCTCCCAAAGTGCTGGGATTACAGGCATGAGGGACCATGGCTGGCCCACTTTTGTGTATCTTTGAAGTGCTGATTCCTCTAGCAGGTATGTTAGCAGGTATCTAGCAGGTATCTAGCAGGTATGTCAGGTCCTTTAACTCTTATAGTCATCCTTTGAGGTAAACTGGTTGTCTTGTGTTTCCAGGCAAGGAAACTAAAATTCAGAGTGATTCAGTGACTTGCCAATACATTTACTGCTAGGAAGCCTTTCTTTCCATCAGAGTTGGAGACGGGCATCCCTGTAATATAACCACTGGTTTACTGTATCCCCGCTCCTCGAACTTAAGCTCCATGAGGACTGGGAATTTGTTTATATTATTAATTATTCTATTTCCAAAGCTTGGTACATTCATTTCATCTATTCAACAAATATTTATTGAGTGCACAATATACGCTGAACACTAAAAAAAAAAAAAAAAACTAAAAGCAAACAATACTGTAGTGGAGAAAGACAAATAATAAGATAAAAACAATGTAAAAATGTATAGAATGTTAGATGGAGAAAGGCACTGTGGAAAACAATAAACTAGGGAAGGGGTAAGGAGAGAGTGGCTAGGGAAGTCCTTGCTGAGAAAGTGGCAGTGGAACCAAGACCTGGCAGAAGGAGGTAAAGTGGGGAGCTATGAGGATAGATCAAAGGGAAAAGCAACCCAGGCAGAGGGCACAGCCAGTTTGTAGGCATGAGGTGGAAATGAACCTGGCATGTGTAAGTATAGCAAGGAAGCCAGTGTGGCTGGGGAGGAATGAATTAGAGGAGAGTAGTAGGGTCTGCAATCAGACAAGTAGTGGGTGGAAGAGAGGGAAGAAGACCTTCTAGGCCCTTATAGGCTAATATATGACTCTGGCTTTGGGGGATGAGAAGCCAATGAAGTTTGAACAAACCGATGACATGACTTGATTTACGTCTTTGTAAGATGATCACATCGCCACATTGAGAAGAAATGTAAAGAGGTCAAAAACAGAAGCAGGAGGAGGGAAGTTTGGAAAGTACTGAAAGAATTCAGACATACATAATCATATTCAGCTTAAATGAGGTGGAGAAACAGTGAAGGTGGTAGGAAGTAGTGAGCTGGACCGGGCGTGGTGGCTCACGGCTATAATCCCAGCACTTTGGGAGGCCAAGGAGGGTGAATCATGAGGTCAAGAGATCAAGGCCAACATGGTGAAACCCCGCCTCTACTAAAAATACAAAAACTAACTGGGTGTGGTAGTGCGCACCTGTAATCCCAGCTACTCGGGAGGGTGAGGCAGGAGAATCACTTGAACCCAGGAGGCAGAGGTTGCAGTAAGCCGAGAGTGCACCACTGCACTCCAGCCTGGCAATAGAGCGAGACTACGTCTCAAAAAAAAAAAAAAAAAAAAAAAAAAAAAGTAAGAAGTAGTGAGCTTCTGGATATATTCTGAAAATAAAGCTCACAACATGGTGTTTGATGCAGGGCATGGGTGTGCTAGGCAAATCAGGGGTGACCTGAGATTTTTGGCCTAAGAAAGTGGAAAGATGGAGGCACCATCAACTGCAACACAATATGTTTTGGGGGAAACATCTAATGTTGAGTTTGGGGTATGACACATTTGAGATGCCTATTAGACCCCTACCTGAGATCCTAGGTTGGCAATTAGATAGCAGAGCCTTCTAGTTTGGAGCTTGGGATATAAATATGGTGTCATTAGTGAAAAGACAGTATCGAAAGCACGGGCCTAGGTGAAACCTCCACAGGAATGAGCGAAGGTCTAATTCCTAGTGGACACTTTTAAATGATCTGTAAATTAAGAAATGAATACATGCAAGAAAGGTAAGATTGGAAGAAACCTAGTTTGTTTAACACCGGAGCCGTGTTGTAGATCAAAGTTTTTTACTTGTCATCAACAGAAAGTGTCCCTGGTTATTTCTTTTTTTTTTTTTTTTGAGACAGAGTCTTGTTCTGTCGCCCGGGCTGGAGTGCAGTGGCCGGATCTCAGCTCACTGCAAGCTCCACCTCCTGGCTTTAGCCATTCTCCTGCCTCAGCCTCCCGAGTAGCTGGGACTACAGGCGCCCGCCACCTCGCCCGGCTAGTTTTTTTTTTTTTTTTTTTTTTTTGTATTTTTTAGTAGAGACAGGGTTTCACCATGTTAGCCAGGATGGTCTCGATCTCCTGACCTCATGATCCGCCCGTCTCGGCCTCCCAAAGTGCTGGGATTACAGGCTTGAACCACCGCGCCCGGCCCTCCCTGGTTATTTCAAACAACCTCCCTGAAAAACAGCAAAAAAAAATTATTTTAAAAATATATTGAGGAACTCTTAGAATATTCTTTTGAAAACTAGAAACCAGGCTTAAATGCTACATAATCAGAAACAAGACCTACAATTATTACACAGCCATTTTGAAAAATAGCAATATGTCAGCTTTAGCCATAGAATGAGAATGATGATGTTCATCACAATACTTCAAATGAAGGAAAAGGGGATCATTTTTAACAGACACCTACTATGTGACAGATAATGGGTTTTTTTTTTGTTTTGTTTTGTTTTTGAGACGGAGTCTTCCTCTGTCGCCAGGTTGGAGTGCAGTGGTGTGACCTCGGCTCACTGCAACCTGGGACTCCCTGGCTCAAGCGATTCTCCTGCCTCAAGCGATTCTCCTGCCTCAGCCTCCCAAGCAGCTGGGATTACAGGCATGCGCCACAGTTCCCAGCTAATTTTTTTTATTTTTAGTAGAAACAGGGTTTCACTGTGTTGGCCAGGATGGTCTCGATCTCTTGACCTTGCGATCTGCCCACCTCGGCCTCCTAAAGTGCTGAGATTACAGGCGTGAGCCACCGTGCCGGACCAAATAATGATTTTTAGTCAGGATGGAAAATTCATTTTAATGAATGCTTACTATGTTAGCTCATTTAATTCTCATACCATTTTGTGAAATGTGTATTTTATCATTATTATTTTGAGATAGGGTCTTGCTCTGTCACCCAGGATGGAGTGTAATGGCACAATTACAGCTAACTGCAGCCTCCACTTCCCAGGCTCAGGTAATCCTTCAACTTCAGCCTCCTGAGTAGCTGGGACTACAGCCGTGTGCCACCATGCCTGGCTAATGTTTTCAAAAAAATGTTTGTACAGATGGGGGTCTCACTATGTTGCCAAGGCTTGTCTTGAACTCCTGAGCTCAAGCAATCTTCCCTCCTCGGCCTCTAAAAGTGCAGGATTACAGGTGTGAGCCACCATGCTCAGCTGTGGTATTACTGCTCTCACTTTATAGATAAAGAAACAGGGTCAGAGGGGATAAGTCATTCTTCCAGGTCACACAGACAGTGAGCACCAGATTTGCTTCATTCCATTTTACCAGATTGCCTTCCCAAAGCAAAAATAGGCTCAGCATTTCATAAAAAGCCTCATTTTTTTTTTTTTTTTCTGGAACATTGTTAAGTAGGCAGGGCTGATGGTTTATTCCTGTTTAATAAAAAGGAAAACGAGGCTGGGTGCGGTGGCTCACACCTGGAATCCCAACACTTTGGGAGGCCAAGGTGGGCGGATCACGAGGTCAGGAGATGGAGACCATCCTGGCTAACATGGTGAAACCCCGTCTCTACTAAACATACAAAAAAATTAGCCAGGCGAGGTGGCCGGCGCCTGTAGTCCCAGCTACTCAGGAAGCTGAGGCAGGAGAATGGCGTGAACCCGGAAGGCAGAGCTTGCAGTGAGCTGAGATCGTGCCACTGCACTCCAGCCTGGGTGACAGAGCGAGACTCTGTCTCAAAAAAAAAAAAAAAAAAAAAGAGAAAACTAAAGCTAAATAACCTGGCCACCTGGACAATCTCTAAAAGTAGATGAGATTTAACTCACTGTTTCAGTGTGACTTAGTGCTCTCGCCACCACTTGGAACTGAGTTTAGCAAAACTAATGCTGGTCTTAATGAAAACATCTTGACTTTATTCTTTTGGAAAGGGTCTCCATAGTTTATTGATTGCCTTCAGTCACGAAAATATGTGAATGTACTAAATACCTATATTTATTGATTGTACATTTGGATTTCTTTGACAATCTAATGGTATCTCTTTATGTATTTCTGCCCGACTTAAATCCTAACTGTGATAGCATTTTCCCCAAGTAACACATAATTGCTAATAATTTTCACATTCACTTGATTTTTATTTGACTTTTTTTCCCCTTAATTGCTTTCTCCCTTCCCTCAAACCACTCTTGTTTGGAAACAAGGAACTATCTCCCCTCACTCAGGTTCTCTCATTCTAATGTAGACAATCAATCTCTCTTGTCAATACCATATTTCTCTGCCCGCTTTGTCATTTATTGTTGTATTGGATTGTCTTTCACTTTAGTTCTCTGGTCCTTTTTCTTTTGAATCTTTAAAAATTTATTTCTCCCAACTGAATCTTTTCAGTTCCGAGGAATGAGATTTTACTTGCTTTTTCTCCTCAACATGTTATGTTTATCATGAGATTAACGTCTTTATTTTTTGGCTCCGAAGACTGTTGAATATTCTCTCCCAGTCATTTTTATTTTCTTTCTTGTTTTTGTGGCTCTATGTTGTTAAAAGTTCTTCATGGCCTGCTCTCCACCTACCTTTTGG
The DNA here is from genome assembly GCF_047675955.1 of Chlorocebus sabaeus. Classification (NCBI taxonomy): domain Eukaryota; kingdom Metazoa; phylum Chordata; class Mammalia; order Primates; family Cercopithecidae; genus Chlorocebus; species Chlorocebus sabaeus. The sequence goes on along the minus strand of NC_132926.1, from coordinate 15,532,045 downwards.
TTTGCCCTGTTTTCCTACATCAGCTTCCTGGGAGGTTTTATTCATCAATTTTTTTACATGATACTATCAGAAATCTTTGCTACCAGGTATAGTCAAAGAATTACAACTCCTCTGGTCTGTTCCGCTCTCTGCACATGTTTATTAGTAAGCGGATAGTATTGGAAGAGATTCCAGTCTTACACTCTGCTTGTCCAGAGCTTATATTTATTTTTGAAAAGTACTTCAATCTAAAAGAAACTATATCTCAAAATAAGATGCAGGTTTATTCGCTGCTATTCAAGTGGTGTTTGCAACCCACAACCCATACCCATATTTTTCTGGGTAATTGCTTTGTACAGAGCTGTTTTCACTTTTTTTTTTGAGACGGTGTCTCCCTCTGTCGCCCAAGCTGGAGTGCAATGGCGTGAACTCGGCTCACTGCAAGCTCCACCTCCCGGGTTCACACCATTCTCCTGCCTCAGCCTCCCAAGTAGCTGGGACTACAGGCGCCCGTCACCACGCCCGGCTAATTTTTTGTATTTTTAGTAGAGACAGGGTTTCACCATGATAGCCAGGATGGTCTCAATCTCCTAACCTCGTGATCTGCCTGCCTCGGCCTCCCAAAGTGCTAGGATTACAAGCATGAGCCACTGCTCTGGCCTTAACTTTTGACTAATATTTTAAAAATTAAAAGTATAATAAATGAATCCAGTAAACATCTTAACAGAATCAAGAAAATTAGTGCAGTAGTTGTCTATGGTGTGCAGAGTTGAGCTTTGGAGGTAGACATGAGTCTGAATCCTGGTTTCACCTTTTTCCAGCATGTGATCTTCGGATACATTAATTTGCTTTCTTCAGTCTCAAGTTCCTCTCTCCTTAAAAATCGTGATAATGGGTTGGGTGTAGTGGCTTACGCCTGTAACCCTAGCACTTTGGGAGGCTGAGGCAGGCGGATCATGAGGTCAAGAGATCAAGACCATCCTGGCCAAGATGGTGAAATCTCGTCTCTACTAAAAATACAAAAATTAGCTGGGCGTGGTGGTGCACGCCTGTAGTCCCAGCTACTAGGGAGGCTGAGGCGGGAGAATCGCTTGAACCCGGGAGGCGGAGGTTGCAGTGAGCCGTGATCGCACCATTGCACTCCAGCCTGGGCGACAGAGCAACAGTCCGTTGCAAAAAATAAAATAAAATTTAAAAATAGGGATAATTATATCTCTTTTATGATATAGTTGGAGAATTAAGTAGCTTATATTAGTCTTCCAGGGCTGCCATAATAAAGTGCTTAAGCTGGATGCCTTAAACAATAGAAATTTATTCTCTCACCGTTCCAGAGGCCAAAAGTCCAAGATCAACATGTGGACAGCTTTGCTTTCTCCTGAGGCCTCCCTCTCTCTTTGACTTGCAGAGAACTACCTTTTCCCAGTGTCTTCACATGGTAGTCCCGCTGACTGTGTATCTGTATCCTAATCTCCTGTACTTATACGGACGTGGTCATATTGAATGAGGCCCCGCCCTAATACACTTTAATTTTAGAGTCATCACCTCTTCAAAGGCCCTGTTTCCTAACACAATCACATTATGAGGTACTGAGAGTTAGGATTTCAACATATGAACTTGAGAGGACACAATTCAATCCATAACACCATCTATAAATATTTGTATTCAGCAGCTAACACACTGTACATTCTTGATAGCTCTTAACTATTGTTTTTCCTATTTTATATAGAATGTCACTATTTCTAGTTGTTTTTTTTTTTTTTTTTTTAATTTGGACCAAGAGTTTACTTAACTTCATGGAGTATTTAATGGACATAAGACACAATTCCTTATTCCTTATATGAGCCCTCTGCAGATGACATCCTCAATAATTTTAGCTAAAATTAGCTAGTTAAGAGTACTACACAAGCAAGAGTACCATAAATCAAGGCTTCAGGAAAATTGAACTCTAACTCTGGAAGTATCTGCCCACCTAGTCAATTCCATCTACATCCGAAAACTTTATTTTTCAGCCTGGCCTCCCTCTTGAGAGTTGCTGTTTTTCTGGATAACTGAAATTTTACATAGGCAGTGACTTCAACTTCCACACATCAAAACATCTCAGCTCAGTCACCAGCCAAAGCAATGCTCGACTACATTTCCTGATATATGTCAATGGATCCCATTATTTTCCTAAGTCCCCAAGCCATCCTATACCCTATCATGCAATCATTTATTCAGTCATGAGTTCTATCATTCAGTCTGTGGCCTTGGTTTCTTTTTTTCTTTTTTTTTTTTTTTTTGAGACAGAGTCTCACCCTGTCACCACACCCAGGCTGGAGTGCAGTGGCATGATCTCAGCTCACTGCAACCTCCGCCTCCCAGGTTCAGGTGATTCTCTCGCCTCAGACTCCCAAGTAGCTGGAACTACAGGCGCATGCCACCAGGCCTGGCTAATTTTGTATTTTTGTAATCCCAGCACTTTGGGAGGCCGAGGCAGGTGGATCACCTGAGGTCAGGAGTTCAAGACCAGCCTGGTCAACATGGTAAAACCCCATCTCTACTAAAAATACAAAAATTAGCCGGGTGTGGTGGCGTGCGCCTGTAATCCCAGCTACTCGGGAGTCTGAGGCAGGAGAATTGTTTGAATCCGGTGGTGGAGGTTGCAGTGAGCTGAGATCACACCACTGCATGCCAGCCTGGGTGAGAGAGAGATTCCATCTCAAAAAAAAAAAAAAAAATTATTCTGCAGGTTTGTATATATAACAATCACATGAGATACATCTCCCCCATTCAGTAGATTATGAGAGATTTAAATGATTTTTGTGGGTAATTTCACCTATCTTTGATTTCTGCCTTACATGCTACTTTACAAGGTAAGCACTGTTTAATTTGGGACTCCATAGTCCCATTTCTCAACCACTTAGGTGGCCATTTACTAACTAAAGAATAAATCTCAAGTTTCTAAATCTCTTATGCAATTCTTCAACCTCATCTTTTATCTCTCCGTGGACCCTCAAGTGCAGCGCATCGGGCCTGCTCACTTTCCTGTGTTACAGACAGTGTTTCTGCTTTGAAACTTGGCCCCATCCCCTTTATCTGCAATCATCTCCCTCCATTTCCACCTAGAGAAATCCTACCTATCTAGTAACTTTCAGTTAATCACCCACAGCTGGAAATAGGCTTGCTTTCCTCTGAACTGTAACACTTGGTTTCTAGCACACTTTTATCCCTTATCCCCACCATGTTCACCGTAGAAAAATGAGCAATGCAGAGAAACAAGAAAGGTAGGGATAAAAAAGAGAAAAAAAAGACTCATTATCTCACCCCCAGAGACAACCACCATGAATGTTCAAGAATATGCCTTTCTTGATTTTTCCTCTTTTTATATACATCATTGTCTTCCTTGTCGTAATTAAAAGAAGAAAAGTAGAAAATGTTATCATTATTTTCTTAGGTGCCAGATACTATGTTAAGATTTCACAACCATTATATTCACAACTACTATATGAGTATCCTATTTTTATCTTCATTTGATAGAAAAAGAAACCCAGAGGCCGAGTGAGGTGGCTCACACTTGTAATCCCGGCACTTTGGGAGGCAGAGGTGAGCGTATCATTTGAGGTCAGAAACTCAAGACCAGCCTGACCAACATGATGAAACCCCATCTCTACTAAAAATACAAAAAAATTAGCCATGCATGGTGGCACACGCCTGTAATCCCAGCTACTTGGGAGGCTGAGGCCGGAGAATTGCTTGAACCTGGTAGGCAGAGGTTGCAGTGAGCCAAGATCACGCCACTGCACTCCAGCCTGGGCAACATAGTGAGACTCTGTCTTAAAAGAAAAAAAAAAAAAGAAAGAAAGAAAAAGAAAAGAAACCTCGAGCTTAGAATGTTAGGCTAGTTTCCCAAGGTAACAAACAAACCTACAGAGCTAGAAACCAGTTGAGTCCACGTTTGTTTTACTTCCTAGTCCTGGGCCTTAACTGCAACACAATGCTGCCTATATGTGTGTCTCTGTGTGGGTGTTTGTGTGCATGTGTATGCTATTAGGTAGACTTATAACAAAATTATTTTTCCTCATATATAAAAAAATAAAAACTTCAAGAAGACAATGGAAAAATGAAATCTCTAAGACTGAAAGCCAAATTCTATAGTAAAGTGCCCCTCTAAAAGGACAGACTCAAAATTATTCACAAGAATAATGATTATGGGCCAGGTACGGTGGCACACGCCTGTAATCCCAGCACTTTGGGAGGCCAAGGCGGGCAGATCACCTTAGGTCAGGAGTTTGAGATCAGCCTGGCCAACATGGTGAAACCCCATCTCTACTAAAAATACAAAATTAGCCAGATGTGGTGGCAGGTACCTATAATCTCAGCTACTTGGGAGGCTGAGGCAGGAGAATCCCTTGAACCCAGAAGGCAGAGGTTGCAGTGAGCCAAGATCCCACCACTGCACTCCAGCCTGAGTGACAGAGTGAGACTCCATCTCCAAAAAAAGAATAATGATTATGGTTTACATATATATGATGCTTACCACCTGCTAGGCAGTGTCTTGAGTTCACTAACTCATGTAGCCTTCACAATAACTTTGTGGGAAAAGTACTATACCTGTCACTATTTTACAAATGTGCAAACTGAGAAACAGAAAAGGGAAGTGACCTGCCCAAGGTCACAAGGCTATTGTGATGCCTCCGCCTACAAGAGAACACGACACTTTTCTATGTAGGACAATGACGTATATTTAACTTCCACCTTCTCACCTTCTGTCTTTGTACCTTTTATAACCACAGTGTACTTACCTTGGCTGTAACATGATATTTAATATGTAATCAGCAACTCAAATTTGGGATGATTCTTGAGCCAGTTTTGTTTGCAGAAGCAGGGCACTAACTTTAATTAACTTTAACTAGAACCGCTTGTAGCTCCGTGTGAAAAGAGACACAAAAAGGCCCATTAACTCTGAACATCATTTCCGTGTTTCTGCTCTGTATGCCCTCAAGATAGTACTTTTTCCCTGCTGTTCCTTGATTTTGCCTCTTTTTTTTCATTTTTTAAAATGTATTAGCAAAGGGTGTTAGTGCAAAATTAGTCATATATTTACTATAGCCTTTTAGTTCACCTAAACACATTATTTCTGAGAAAATGGTAGAGAACTTTGAGGAATATTCTTTTTTAATGGTTGAAAACCTTTCTTTTTAGGAATCCCTTCATCTAATTCATGGCTAAATTATTCGGTCTCAATTTTTTCTGAATCTGGGTGTGTGTGTGTGTGTGTGTTTTAAAGACATTCTCCTTAGCCAACTCTATCTCTTTTTTTGTTTTTTTGTTTTGTTTTTTTCAGACAGAGTCTCACTTTGTTGGCCAGGCTAGAGTGCGTTGGCACGATTTTGGCTCACTGCAACCTCTGCCTCCCGGGTTCAAGCAATTCTCCTGTCTCAGCCTCCCAAGTAGCTGGGATTACAGTCACGGGCCACCACGCTCGGCTAATTTTTGTATTTTTAGTAGAGATGGGGTTTCGCCATATTGGTCAGGCTGGTCTCACACTCCTGACCTCAGGTGATCCACCTGCCTCGGCCTCCCAAAGTGCTGGGATTTCAGGAGTAAGCCACCGTACCCGCCCAGCCAACTCTATTTCTAAGACACTTGTTTTGAACACACTAACAGTAGACTCTCATTCTCGCTGTAACACATACTTACCTGGTTAGGTAAGATTCACTGAAAATTGCTAACTTTCAGATATTTACTATGTCATAAAAACTTGCTACATGATTCCACACACAAGTATTTTCTAAAAACTAGCATTTGAAATTACTTTTTACTATTTTTGTGACTCTAGACTTTGAAGGAATGCTTCAATGACAGCTGAGGCGAGACATTTAGCAACGTCTGCCACTGTCCTCTTTGTATTCCGTGCCAGGCGCAAGGACTCTTCCTGTTGAAAGTTTTATCATGTACAAGGCTATTAACATTATGAGGATACGCTGAAGCATGAATAAATCCTGAGACTTACTGATGATGTCATTATACTGGTCAATAAAATACATAGAGGCAAGGGCTTCCCATGATCCCAGGCTCGACTAAATCAGGATACACGAGCAATTAACTCTTTAATTAAGATGAATGGGTGACATTAGCCCTCCTTAAACTCTGCTCGTCAGCATTTACAAATAGAAAAAGATAGATGCCTCCTTCCCAAGAAATGTAGGTTTTATTTTTCATTCATTGACACAGTCTCATTCTTCCTACTTTGTAAACAAAGTCATTGGAGTATTGGGATGGTCAGAGATATTTTAACATGTTCCTTTCATCAGTCACATCTCTTACTACGAAAGGCTCCATATTGGAATGTATTAGGTGTTTTATGAAGCTAACTTTACCACTATTGTTATTGAACACAATTGCTTTGCCTTTCTCCCCAGTGCACACAAAGAAGATTCATGTCAAAATCTCATAGAAAAAAGATGAATGCAACACAGCATGAAGACAGTATTTATCCATTTGTTCTACTAACAACTGTCCATTGATATCTGCTACTTTGCCAGTAACTTATTTCAAGACTGGAAATCTAGAGCTATATACTTGAGTTCTGCTGTGTCTCAAATTAGTCAGTCTCTTGACCCTATGCAAACATGTCTCTGAACCTCTGTTTTCTCATTTGTAAAATCTGGTTGCTGGAACAGTTGATCTCTTAATTCTTTTTCAATAGTATTTAACACAGTACAAATGGACAACAATGGTATGAATCATTCTAGGAACAAAGCGTCGAAACCAACATTGTCTTAAGAGAAACATAAGGGCCGGGCGCGGTGGCTCACGTCTGTAATCCCAGCACTTTGGGAGGCCGAGGCAGGCAGATAACGAGGTCAGGAGATCGAGGCCATCCTGGCTAATGTGGTGAAACCCCGTCTCTACTAAAAATGCAAAAAAAAAAATTAGCCGGGCATGGTGGCGGGCACCTATAGTCCCAGCTACTCAGGAGGCTGAGGCAGGAGAATCGCTTGAACCCGGGAGACGGAGCTTTCAGTGAGCCAAGATCAAACCACTGCACTCCAGGCTGGGTGACAGCGAGACTCTGTCTCAAAAAAAAAAAAAAAAAAAAAGAAATATAAGATGATCTGTATGATTCATATATATAATTTAATATTCTCTAATAGTCACATTTTTAAAGGTGGAATTAATTTTAACATTTTAACATTTCATTCAACATATCTAAAATGTCATTCCAACAAGTAATTATATGTAGTTATATGATCTATTTTATATATATATTACGTATTTTATAATATTTGTTGTACTACGTCTTTGAGATCGCAGTGCACACTTCAATTTAGACTAGTCTCATTTTGACTGATCAAAAGTCACAAGTGGCTCCAAGACTTAAGTGCTCTAAGATCTGTCTGCAAGACTGAAGTGCAGTGGTACAATCTTGGCTCACTGCAACCTCTGCCTCCTGCCCTCAAGCGATCCATGTGCCTCAGCCTCCCAAGTAGCCAGGATTACAGGGGTGCACCACCACGGCCAGCTAATTTTTTGTATTTTTAGTAGAGATGGGGTTTCACTGTGTTTGCCAGGCTGGTCTCAAACTCCTGACCTCAGGTGATCCAACCATCTTGGCCTCCCAAAGTGCTAGGATGAGAGGTGTGAGCCACCACGCCTGGTCATCAAATGTATGTTTTCACCAATTTTTAAACCCAAGATAGCTAGCTGCCCCATTTCAAAAACAAACAACCTCGGATTGTCCATAGGCAATATAATTTACCTGAATAAATATGATCTTACAAAAAAATCACTATTACACAAATTTTTTTACCACTATGTGGCATAAAATGAAAAAAAGTTCAGCTACAGAGACAATATCCTATTTATACCCCACCATAAATGAGGGCCACTGTCTATTCTTTGCTTAAAAGATACTCAGATATGTGGTTAATGATACCTACCATCTAATGAATTAGATGTTATGATAAATAGAAAGGTGCTATCTATACCATAAAGAAATATACCATTTAAGGCCGGGCACGGTGGCTGACGCCTGTAATCCTACCACTTTGGGAGGCCGAAGCAGACAGATCATGAGGTCAGGAGATCGAGAACATCTTGGCTAACACGGTGAAACCCCATCTCTACTAAAAATACAAAAGATTAGCCGGGCGTGTTGGTGGGCGCCTGCAGTCCCAGCTACTCCGGAGGTTGAGGCAGAAGAATGGCATGAACCTGGGAGGCGGAGTTTGCAGTGAGCCGAGATGGTGCCACTGCACTCCAGCCTGGGCGACAGAGCAAGACTTTGTCTCAAAAAAAAAAAAAAAAAAAGAAAGAAATATACTATTTAATGACTGGGTGCAGTGGCTCATGCCTGTAATCCCAGAACTTTGGTAGACTAAGGTGGGAGGATCCCTTGAAGCCAAAAGTACAAGACTAGCTTGGGCAACAAAGCAAGACCCTATCCCTAAAAAAGAAGGAAAGAAGGAAGGAAGGAGGAAGGAAGGAAGGAAGGAAGGAAGGAAGGAAGGAAGGAAGGAAGGAAGGAAGGAAGGAAGGAAGGAGAAGGGAGGGAGGAAGGAAGGGAAGAAGGAAGGAAGAGAGGAAGGGAGAAAGGAAGAGAAGAAGGGAGGAAGAAAGGAAGGGAGGAAGGAAGGGAGGGAGGGAAGGGAAGGGGAGAGAAGGGAAGGAACAGAGGGAGGGAAGGGAAGGGAAAAACGGAGGGAGGGAAGGGAGGGAGGGAGGGAAAGAAAAAGAGAGGAATGAAAGAAGGAAGGAAGGAGAAAGAAAGAAGAAATATACCATTTAAAATGAATCTTTTATTTCATAATTTACTTTTATTTCTTAGCTTCATTTACATTTTTACATATTAAGTGGAAATCTTAGCGTTTCAGGGATAGTGGCAGGTCCATATTTTCATACTTGGCACATTTCACTCCAGCTGATTCTACTTATGCATTTTTCTTGTCTAACTGGACTCAACAAATATAGTTATGAACTTAAAAAATAAATTGAACTGTAGAAAAATATTTTGGTTAGAGATGATAGGTTTTTAAAATTACAATTCTTTGTCATCTCACATTACCTGGATGTTTTCAATTTGAGATATTTCCTCTCTTATCAATAATAATAATGTTAACCAAACTATATTTAGCTTTTTATAAGTGTTAGGCACTGTGCAGTGTTGTATATTTTATATAATAGTATCTAACTTAGGTCTGCCTGAATTAAAAAACTCATTGAAAAGCAACTTCTCTAATTCAAAGAAATATCTCTCATTTATAAACTCTATGGAAGTTTATTGATACCATTATTTTCTATATCTATGAATATACGTTAATTACCTAGAATAGGAGCTTCCGCACAGAAATCATTCAATGAATATTTGTTGAAGAAACTATTTAAATAGACTATAAGTTTTCAAATAAGGCATTTACTCAGTAAATATCTACATTCCATGTGATAGATCCTTTTTATAGTAAATGAAATAAATATTTTAAAAACTGTCTTTCTATATGACAGACCTTTACCAATTGAAGAGTATACATATTAAAAAATAATCACACACAATTATTTGTCTTGTAGAGACTCATAGTCTAGTGTTGGAGACAGATGTTCAAATCGATTGTTCTAAGACCACATTATAAAATGCAACTGTAGAAGATTCAGAAAAGCTGGCAAGAACAGGCTCAGTTCCCCAGGAGACAGTAGAACACACAGGAATGGGGATACTGCAGAAGGGTTTCGTAGTAGAACATTTTCCTCCTTCCTTCCTTCCTTCTTTCCTTCCTTCCTTTTTCGTAGAACATTTTCCTCCTTCCTTCCTTTCCTTTCCTTCCTTTCCTTTCCTTCCTTCCTTCCTTCCTTCCTTCCTTCCTTCCTTCCTTCCTTCCTCCCTCCCTCCCTCCCTCCCTCCCTCCCTCCCTCCCTTCTTTAGACAGTGTCTCGCTCTGTCTCCCAGGCTGGAGTGCAGTGGCACGATGTCAGCTCACCGCAACCTCCGCCTCCTGGGGTCAGGCAATTATCCTGCCCCAGCCCCCTAAGTAGCTGTGACTACAGGTGCTCACCACCATACCTGACTAATTTTTGTATTTTCAGTAGAGACAGGGTTTCACCATGTTACCCAGGCTGGTCTCGAACTCCTGGTCTCAGGTAATTTGCCTGCCTCTGCCTCCCAGAGTGTTGGGATTACACGCGTGAGCCACTGCACCCAGCCAGAAGTAGTAGAACATTTCTAGGTAGCATAGCAGGGGGTGTCACAAACCAAGGGGACCCAAAAATGGGAAAAAATAGGGTGGGCTCTTTTGTTAGTAGCCTGTGAGCTTAAGAATTAGTGCATAGTGGGAATTGGCAGGACCTGTGGGTAGAAAGATGCTTGGGAGCTTTATGGGGGATGACATATATGTATATATCTTATAAAATTTGACTTTTGTCTTGTTAGCAATGGAAAATGATTGGAAGTTTTTAGGTAAAGACAAAGTCAGATTTCGGTTTTACACACCATAATTGTGGCATGAAAATGGTGAACGATTTGAGAAAGCCAGACTCTAATTGGAGGTCACTGCAATAAATGAGGGGAGACAAAATGAGTGTCCATGCAAATGTTGAAGGGTAGGTGAGGAGGAGGAAAGGATTTCAAAGCTATTCCTGAGGCTGATTCTACAGGGCTTATTACAGGCAGGTGATGGGAGAAGGGAGACAAGTACAGCTATAAAAGCTCTAACTAGGTGAATGCTGGTTTTATTAAATATTAAAACAACACTGGACTTAATGTAATCATTTTTGCTGGTTTCAAAAGCACTTTCAGAGTTTAGCAATGTTCCCTGTCAATTATTTGAGCAGTAGTTTATTGTAATGTTGTGGAAAACACCCCGAACAGAGAGTAAGAAAAACTATTTCACAGACTGCCTCTACAAATCAGGCACAAGAATCCTTAGCTCTGAAGAACTCAGTAAGGATTAAAGCCATAAACAACCTTTGGCTGTGGAAAAAAAAACATAACTTCTCTGATTCTTCTTTATAGTCTGCTATTTGCAGACAAAGTAGTTAATTAAGCACATGTGTGTTTTCAAAATCAGTCAAAGGAAGTATTCTTGAGGAAAGACCTTGAAATCATACCAAATGTTTCCCAAAATATGAAAGTTAGCTAGGATTTTAATAAGATGGGGGGACATAAAGCAAAGCTGTATGTACTTTCTCTTACACTCCCAAAAAACAAAAAGTTTGGAGAAACCAAATGACTATCTAAAACTATCCTTTTTCAAATCTTCCCAAAAGAAAAAAGGGAATTAGAAGGTCAGTTTAGACAAAGTCACAAATTGTCAAATTACTATTATTAATAGTAGTCATATAAAAATAAGTCATCATTATGTTCCTATTGATACACTATGATATTACACTTTGGACTGTAAACAGGACCATTATTGGCCACATGAATCTTTTGAATTGTGGGATACATAATTCAGTGGCTCTTCCTTGAGAGGCATTTGCTTTCCAGGAGACATTTGGCCATTTTTAGTTGTCACAACTGAGGATTCTTGTTGGCATTAACAAGGTAGAGACCAGGGATGCTGCAAACATGTTACATGCACAGGACAGCCCCAGCTCACCTCCAATAAAAAAGTATCTGGTCTATGATGCCTGTAATCCCAGCACTTTGGGAAGCTGAGGTGGGCAGATCACGAGGTCAGGAGATTGAGACCATCCTGGCCAACATGGTGAAACCTCACCTCTACTAAAACACAAAAAATTAGCCAGGCGTGGTGGCACGTGCCTGTAATCCCAGCTACTTGGGAGGCTGAGGCAGGGGAATTGCTTGAACCCAGGAGGCAGAGGTTGCAGTGAGCTGAGATCACACCACTACACTCCAGCCTGGTGACAGAGCAAGACTTGGTTTCCAAAAAAAAAGAAAAAAGAAAAAGAAAAGTCTCTGGTGTAAAATGCAGTAATGAAGATACTGAGAAATGTCTATATGGACCATATATGAAGCTTCTTAGGAGATTCTGAAACTTGCAGTTATAATGTACAGAAAGTCATTTAATACTTTAAATTAAAACATAATCAAGTGTAGCAATTCATGAATTAAACGCTGCATGAAATTCAAATGGAAGACAGAAATATAAAAACTATGTTGCTTCAGATTCTCTATCAATGAGCATGGTTTTCCCTGCTCATAGGACCGATTCTATTTGAAGTCATTCACGTGCCATTTAACATTTTCTCTGAGAAACTGACTTAAAAAAAAACAACCTGGGTGAAGTTGTAATAACAGGGAATACTAAATGCAGGTTCGGAACATTTACCCTTGGGAGTGGTACCCTCTAACTTGGTCCATTTATATCTGCTAAGGACAGAGAACTTCACTTTAGACCTAGGATCACAAATTTAAATGCCTAAGGCAAGGCTGGCATTCAGCACTAGCTACAGTCACTCCCACATCAGTTGGAAGATACCTGCCGCCTCAAACACCCCAGGCACCCCGAAACTGCCCCAGGTGCCCTGAGTGATTTCCTAGTCTCTCTGGGAACAGTCCTATAACCAAGGGGTTGACAACATAGCAGGGAGCCCAGGAACCCTTCTCCTAGGTTGTCAAAGTGGGGCCTGTAATAATTACTATTGGTTGGTGTCCAAGTCACGCTTACTATTACGTGCTTAACAGTCTGGGTAAAGTAAACCTGGGTGAAGTGGCCCAGCTGTAAAGAACTATTCGGATGGTGACGGTGAGCCATACTGAAGAGCAAACACCGCGGGGGAGGGGGGAAGAGGGCGCTTGATACTACATGCCCCTGTGAGTGCGAGCAGCCCCTACTCAGCCCCAGCAGATGGTCGCCATGTGGGAATGCAGCTCGAGAGTTGCCAGATTTTTTGAGAGAAGCAGTGAAATCTAATGATTTTTAAACATTGGCAATTAATTCAAATGTAAAACACTATTTAGCTACCACTGCAGCCTATATAATCCCTTCTGGGGATAACCTGTGGGCCAGCATTTGGCAAATTCCACTTTAGAAGGATGGTGAGAGGACTGTCTTTATTCCCAATTCTAACATGAAATTATTTCTGAGACTACAAGCCTCCCCTGTACTAAAGAGGATTTCTCTGAAACACCATTCCAGGTGACTTCAACCTGAAGCTGGCATTTAAGACAACCATGGGTCTGCCTCTTAGGGAGTTAAACAATTGACACTTTGGGCTATGCCTTTTATGGCACAAAACTCCTATCTCCACGTGATCAAAGAAAGAGAGGTTCTGTGTACTCACTTGTCAAGTTTTCAGGAAAACATCCTCTATAGATGGCATTAATATAAGCTTCATGTTAAGCTCAGGTGGCTATGAAATTCAGGGACTATATTTATGATTTTATCCAAGGAAATGCATCAAGTAAAACACAAATGCTCAATACTGCTTTTCTGAGTAGATGTTGCTAATTAAAATGCCTTATGAAATCATTTAAAACGAACCCAGCAAAAGGTGACAGCAACACTTTATTTGATGATAAAGACTGGACAAGTGAAACACTTACATAATTTGATTGCTCAATAAGTGATCTACTAAAATGCCTCTGTTTTTGCTTATTATTGATACCTCGGTTGATGTTTCAGAATATTGGGTGATATTTGGATCACTTATTTATACTTATTTGGCGCACTTATTTGCTGTCCCATTCCCCGTTTTATGGTCTCTATCCCAGAGTAATAATTTGTCTAATGGCATGATTGAGGGACAAACATTTCATTGAAAAAACTGGAAAAAGAATTTTATCAAGTTTTCAACACAGGGCTACGTCATAGAAGCCTCAGTTATGAAGATGATTCTAGGAGGTGCAGAAAGCCACTTGGAAAGGAGGGCATGTGCAGGAGCTTTGAAAAGGATCATTTTCTTTAGCCAGGTATAAAAGTCCAAAATAAATAAATAAACACAAGGAATAGAGAAGGCTCATATGAGCAAGGCCACTCAGTTCACAGACACAGTCATATCATGGATAGTTACCCCTGGAATGTTCTTCGGAAGAAGTAACCTCCAACTCTTTCCTGCTATAGCAGAGGAAATTGAGGCCCAGGGAAGTAATGTCACAAATGTCCCCAAAGTCACAGAGCTACTTTTCTGATGACTGTTTTAACACATTTCCCTCTGCTGACATTTCTGAAACCCTATGTCTTGTGGCCATTTCATGTGACAAGGGCAAGAAAATAAGTGAAAAAACTCATGGGGGTGTGTGTGTGTACAAGTGCACATGTGTGCATGTTATTTATTGGTAATTTTGTTCAAATGTTCAAGGGGAAGGAAGTTGCATTCAAAAGTAAAATGGTATTTTAGCATGCTAATAATTCTTAGCTCTCTCTCATGCCAAATAAGTTAAAAACTGTCAATATTCGGCCGGGCGCGGTGGCTCAAGCCTGTAATCCCAGCACTTTGGGAGGCCGAGGCGGGCGGATCACAAGGTCAGGAGATCGAGACCATCCTGGCTAACACCGTGAAACCCCGTCTCTACTAAAAAAATACAAAAAAAAAAAACTAGCCGGGCGTGGTGGTGGGCGCCTGTAGTCCCAGTTACTTGGGAGGCTGAGGCAGGAGAATGGCGTGAACCCAGGGGGCGGAGCTTGCAGTGAGCCGAGATCGGGCCACTGCACTCCAGCCTGGGGCACAGAGCAAGACTCCGTCTCAAAAAAAAAAAAAAAAAAAAAAAAACCTGTCAATATTCACAATAACTAAAGTAAGTTCTGAGGAATTGACAGCTTTCAAGAGGAAGAAAAGAGTATACATACATTATCTCGTTGTAACCTCCTATAAGCTTTTAGGTGCTCATGAAGAGTCTGGGGCTCAAAGGGGTAAAATAGCTTTTTCACCTGGTCACCTTGTTGATTACTGGCAAAGCTGGCTATGTGGGGTGGTGAATAGTACATGCCCCTGTAGCTCAAAGCTTGGGTTTGACTGTAACACTGGGTCTGCCCACCAACTTGGATTTGACCACTGCCTCCAACACTCCCAAGACAGAAGACCTTGGGCTACTTACTGGAATCTAAGTGCAAGTTTCTTATCAGCAAAACTAGAGTAATAATAGTTCTCACATCATATGCAAAATGGTAATCAAAACTCATAGTTGTAATTCTTGAGGTTGTTTGAAAGATTCAATGAAATAATTCACATAATGCACTTAGCTTATGCTTGTCCTATAGTGAATGCTTAGGAAATATTAGCTGTTATTATTATCATTATTTCTGGGGCTCCAAGGTATGTGCCTTTTTTTCGTGGTATTACACATTGTCTTCATACTCCTATCCTAGTTTATCACCTTTATACACACTGGCATGTTAACATTTTGTAATGATGATTTCCATTTTTCAAGGATCTACAGGCATTTCAGCAATAGTTTATCTTCATAATGGGCTTCTAATGAAGAAAGTGTTAACAACACTCAGTTGAAAATTAGGCTGGATGACTGAACCCAGAATTCTCAAACACCCCCTCTGCACCCTTTTCCTAATCATCAACACCTTGACCACTTTCCTAATGTGATGCATGCAGATTAAGTCCTTTGTTTATTGATTGGCCAAATATATGCAGGGCGAATGTATGCTACTTCATCCTTGGCTCTGCCAAGGGAGACTGTTACCATGGAAACAAAGGCATCCTTTGACTCCTATTTCTACACAGAATTATAGAAATCCTTCTTAAAAATACTTACAACAATATTTAATGTCGAATCAAAAGTAATTTTTCTCATTGTTTGAGGAGTAAAATTGATTTTCTCTGGGCAAAGTTTGTTTGGCTGCCCAAATGTACTGTTTATAGTAATGTGTTCCACCAAATTTCTTTAAAAGCCAGTTAAACATATTTTGTCTTAACTTCTAATCTAATTTCATCATTTGGAAGTGCTTCTTGTTGCACCGTGCCTATTTTGATTTGGAAATAGTGCACATTCCATCTTTGCTATGTCAGGGTAAGGTGGAGGAGAACAGAATGAATCATTCGATTTCTCATGTCAGGAAGGGAGAGGGCGAACACAAGCTTAAGTATGTTCAGGAGTCTGTGGCTTACTTTAATGCTGAGATTTTCAGGTGGCAGCTGGTGCTTGGTTTATGATTCCAGTGGATCAAAATCCATTCTTTCTCAAGAGGCATCTGTTTATTTTTTATTTTTTTCAAAATTAAAACAAAGTTTGGTTCTCATTATAAGAACACTACATGATTTTTTCAAAAGAGTCAGAAAATATAGAGCAATAAAATAAAGACACCCATAATCCTACTTCCTAGAGATAACCATCATTGCTATCTGGTAACAGATATCCTTCCAGAGTTTCTTGTGTTGATACATATATTTTATTTTACAAAATAAGACTTACCTCTGTAACGTTTTGTAACTTGCTTTTTTCATTTATTCATGTACTGGAACTGCTGATGTGTTGGAAGATCACTTCTGATGCACTATGTGGAATGGCTGCAAAGTTGTAAAATAGTGATAATTTGAATTAATATTCATTCACTGAATATTTAGGTAGTTATTAGATTTTCCCTAATTGAGGGAGAATTGTACTGAATTTCTGTTTGTTAACCTCTTCATCTGCTTTTCAGATACATGTAAATAAGAAAGGATAAAGCTAGATTCTTGCATCTTGCTGAAGTTAAAGGAAGGTGAAGGATGGTTAAGGTAGCTCTCTAGTAAACCTCTGCCTCCCTTCATGGGAGGAGACCCAGAGAATCCCCGCATGGTGTCCACATCTCACAGTTAAAGCCGTGAACTCCATGTCAGCTTGTCTTCTATGGCCTTGAGCCATTCACATGTTAGACTCCAGCATCAGCTTCCTAGGATCTTGAGAGGGATTTTAGATCTTTCTTTTATTTTTTAACAAATATTTATTGAAGATCAATTATATCCTAGTACTCTGCTATCCTCTGTGAATTATACTACCTCCCCATCATGCACTATCATGTACACAAATGTTTAAGTGACAGGATGTAAAACAGCATGGGCTTTCACTTCTGAGAATCACAGGCCTCAATCCCAAGTCTTCTACTTAACAGTTAATTAATATTTTTGAGACATAGTTTTCTCATCTTGAAAATGGTAGAAATAGGCCAGGCACGGTGGCTCACACTTGTAATCCCAGCACTTTGGGAGGCCGACATGTGCAGATCACCTGAGGTCAGGAGTTTGAGACCAGCCTGGCCAGCATGGCAAAATCCCATCTCTAATAAATATACAAAAACTAGCCAGGTGTGGTGGTGCACGCCTGTAGTCCCAGCTACTCAGGAGGCTGAGGCAGGAGAATCACTTGAACCCGGGAGGCAGAGGTTGCAGTGAGCTGAGATCACACCACTCCATTCCAGCCTGGGCGACAGAGCAAGATTCCAAAAGAAAGAAAGGAAGAAAGGAAGAAAGGAAGAAAGGAAGAAAGGAAGAAAGGAAGAGAGAGAGAGAGAGAGAGAGAGAGAGAGAAAGAGAGAAAGAGAGAAAGAGAGAAAGAAAGAAAAAGAAAGAAAGAGAGAGAGAGAGAAGGAAGGAAGGAAGGAAGGAAGGAAGGAAGGAAGGAAGGAAGGAAGGAAGGAAGGAAGGAAGGAGAAGGAAAGAAGGAAAAGAAAAAGAAAACAGTAGTTCCTTTTCTCTTCAGAATTCCATGAAAATATATGAAAAATGCCAGGCACAATACCTGGCAGATAGTAAGATAAAGGCAATGGTAGGGCCAATGGAGATGGGAAAGCATGGAAAAGGGAGCTGCTCATCCCTTCTAGGGGGTCAGGGAAGCCATCCAACTTCCAGTTCTGTGCTTAATAGACTAAGCCCAGAGCTGCAAGTTTAAAACTGCATGTCTAAGTGCCAGCTCTCCATGACTCACTGCCTGACCTTGGGTTAACCACTTAATCTCTCTCTCTGCCTTGGTTTTCCTCTCCATAATATGAGCATAATAACTCTTACCCCCTCACTGGGGCAAGGATGATTAATCAGTGTTTATAAAGCTCAATAAATCCTTTGAGTATGAAGTACAGTGAGATTGGAAAGCATTATTAGTATTAGCTGCTTTCTTAATAACTAAATCAACATTCTGGGGACTGCTGAACGGAGTTCTATGGAGTTAGACCCTCACCCTATATCACTGTCAAGAACCTCAGTTCCTTTAGCCCTGCCCCTCCGGATATCAGTTTTTCTACCACCTTAATGCTTGCTCTTCAACAGGCTGCAATCAATTTCCTGCTTATACTCAAGTGCCCATAGCCACCCACACCCATAGGCAATGCTTTTTTACTTCAACAAATATTTATTAAGCAATTGGATGGTGCTACGTTGGATGCTAGAGATACAAGAATGGATGAGGATCAATACAATCCTTACCTTCAAGGTACATAGCACCTACTATACAGAATAACAGAATCCTAGGGCTCCACCTGCACATATGTAGTCAGAAACATCTTCCTGCTAGAGGTGATATGGAACTGAAAATTGGGAGGGAAGCAACTTATAGCCAGGGAAATATTGGGGGAAGGGGAGAGAAACAGGAAAGAGTGACCTACAGAGAGGGAACTTATTATCCAAGCCCCAAAATGAGAGAGGGTAAGGTCTGGTAAGAAAATTGAAAGAAGTTTCATAGGATTGAAGCCAAAGAAAGGGAAAGTGTCATATGAAATGATACTCCCAACAAATATAATTGTGTCTGTTGGTCAGGCGCAGCCTAGTGACCTGGTCACTGGTGTCCTTTATTTAATGCACCTCCAGGCCTGGAATGCTGGCTTCTCTCCAGCCTGGACATCTGAACTGACTACTTCTTCCTGAACTCTTGAACTTCAGACTCCCAGGCCTTCCTTTACTTTCTTTCTTTCTTTTTTTTTTTTTTTTTTTTTTTTTGAGACAGAGTCTCACTGTCACCCAGGCTGGAGTGTAGTGGCACCACCTCAGCTCACTGCAACCTCCACTTCCCAGGTTCAAGCAATTCTCATGCTTTGGCCTCCCGAGCAGCTGGGATTATAGGCACGTGCCACCATGCCAGGCTAATTTTTTTTTTTATTTTTAGTAGAGACAGAGTTTCACCATGTTGACCAGGCTGGTCTTGAACTCCTGACCTCAAGTGATCCTCCCGCCTCGGCCTCCCAAAGTGCTGAGATTACAGGTGTGAGCTACTGTGCCCAGCCCCTTTATTTTCTTAGTGTTGATATTAGTAAACACTTTTTGTCTGACTACTTGCTGCTGTCCCGTCGCTTTCCTTGTAGCTATCACCTCTATCACCTATTTTTTTAGTAGAGCTGTCAGTTTCAAGTATGCTGTTGGTGTAAATTAGGGCCCCAACGTTCTAAAAACCAAAACTCTGTACAGATAAAATGAAACAACTAAAAGAGAGAAAGAGGCATATCTGCAAGCAGTTAAGTAAAACATCACTATGGTATTCCTATGTATAACTATGAAAGAAATGCATGTGATTTAGGTTCCTGCTATGTAATGCATACTGTACATTAATTAGGTTCCTGCTATGTAATGCATACTGTACATTAATTTTGCAAGTATACAATAGAAAAGCCTTGAAAATAGCACCAGTAAGTGTATATATCAAAACCTAAATGGCATAATGAAACCTTAAACAAGAGGTGAGAATTAAATGGAAAGAACTAGATTCCCCCCAAAAAGAAGAGAGACTTGTCAGTTATAAAAACATAGAATAAAATTTTAATCAACATCAGCGTTAATCACCTCATTTGGTAACTGACAGTTCAATGAAGTATCTGTTTTAAAATCATGGGCAAAGCAGACTGCCAAGTTTTATTTGTCATCTGATATAAGTTGAGCTATAGTCCGAGGTGGTGGAAAACCTTTCTTGTTGGATTTTACCTCTTTAATCTCAAATGAAAACTGGCATTCCATCTGGCTAATGTCCAACGTGACACATTTTGGGAGCCATCAACTACCTAGCCTTACAAATCAAGAACACTGATTAAATAATCAAGATTTCTGAAAGCCTTGAGGGAGCTATACGTTTTTTGCATCAGTAATTGCCATTCTGTTTGCAGCACAAGATGTTTTTGAGCTCTGGAAGAAACCTTGTGTTTGACATACAGGCCTTGAGTCTCTTATTTGTGGGTTAGCAGGAATTTGACATCCTTAGAAGTAATATGATAGCAAATATGGAAATTGTGAGATTCTAAAAATGTCTTAAACTAATGAAACTTGTCACTAAGAAAATGAAACAAGATAAGTAATTATTTGGTTATTTATTTTGAGGGGAGAATAAAGGTAATGATATTTTGCCTAGAATCCGTTAAAATAAAAGCTGTTATTGTTCTTTCTGATGATGTTATTACATAACAAATATCTACATAATTATTAATCCTCCATACACATATTAAAAAATCACCTCTCCCCTATACTAAATAAAAATGTAAAGATGGAAAATTCTTCTCAAGACACATGGTCAAACACACCGTTATGGTGATTTAAAATAACCATTGCTCAAAGTAGCAAGACATTGATTAGAATAATAACTGATTTCCCTGAATTGCATGCATGAAGGAATAATTCTTTCATTAGAGATGTCAAAATTAGTCCAGAAAATATCAATGAACATTATTAATGTTACATTCAGCTTTGGCCCTAGGCAAAATTATCAATTTGGTGAAGTTACTCTTTGCCACTTCTCAACATACCTTTGAAGGATTTTATTTATGCTGGTATTAAATCATTTATTCATTCAACAGTTTTTTTATTGAGACTCTACTAGATGGTAGTCATAATTCCTAGTGCTAGAGATACAGCAACAAAAAAGACAAACACTTTGTGTATCTAGAGCTTATATTCTGAAAACCAGAGTGGAATCAGATAATTAAAACCCTAATTAAGGCTCGGCGTGGTGGCTCATGCCTGTAATCCTAGCACTTTGGGAGGCTGAGGTGGGCGGATCATGAGGTCAGGAGTTCAAGACCAGCCTGACCAATATGGTGACACCCCGTCTCTACTAAAAATACAAAAATTAGCCAGACGTGGTGGCGCATGCCTGTAATCCCAGCTACTCAGGAGACTGAGGCAGGAGAATTGCTTGAGCCCGGGAGGTGGAGGTTGCAGTGAGCCCAGATCACGCCATCGCACTCCAGCCTGGGCAACAGAGCAAGATATCATCTAAAAAAAAAAAAAGAAGAAGACGAAGAAAAGAAAAACGAAAAAAAAACAAAGCCTAATTAAGCTTAAAAAGAAGTTTTTAGATTATGGTAAATGTAATAACAATGATAGAATGATATGTTGGAGATTATCTGAGGCTTTCTGGTTTTTTTTCTTCTTCTTCTTTTTTGACCCAGAGTCTCGCTTTGTCGCCCAGGCTGGAGTGCAGTGGCGATCTCGGCTCACTGCAACCTCCACCTTCCAGGTTCAAGAGATTCTCCTGCCTTGGCCTCCCAGTAGTTGGGTTTACAGGCATGTCCCACCACACCTGGCTAATTTTTGTATTTTTAGTAGAGACAGGGTTTCACCATGTTGGTCGGGATGGTCTCAAACTCCTGACCTCGTGATCCACCCACCTCGGCCTCTCAAGAGGGCTGGGATTTCAGGCGTGAGCCACTGTGCCTGGCCTATCGGAGGCTTTCTTAGGTGTGGTGGTCAGAGAAGACCTCTTCAATGAGCTGAGACCTTGGAGCCAACCATTACTATTACAAAATGGTGGAAAATGTGGAAGGAACCATTACAAACAGTAGAACCTTGGCAAATACAAAAACCTCAATTCCGTTGAACTGAGACCAGGGGAATGCTGGGAGTTTGGTGGCCAGAAAGAAGCTCTGTGAGACCAAAGTGCAATTAACAAAGAAAGAATAGTATAAGATGAGGAAAAGAGTGATACATGGGTTTTTGGCTCATGTAAGTTTTCATAGGCAATGATAAAAACTGTAGTTTTAATCTGAAGAGAATACTGCAAAATTTTAGTAAGTATCTATCCTCTTTCTCCTTTCTGTCTTAGAACTTCCATTCCCTTGCTTCTGAGAGCCTCCTAATATTGCAGCTCTCCCGTCAGTCCCTTGTCCAAAGATCTCTTTTGGTCTTTTCTCATGTAATGTGCCTTCCAGCTTCCCACTCTCTTAGGGACTTGCCAGGCAATTTGTAAACTAATCTGATAAACCAATAAGAATTAAAGCATTCATAGGTAATGTCACTTAAAATGATATTCCCCTAAGATAGCATCTTTCCTATAAAACAGCCTTTATTATCTAGACTGCAAGGAGTAAATACTTTGGAAATTATAGCTATTTAATGGAAAAAAATACCAAACAAACCCACAATATAAGCAGCTGCTTTTTTCCCCTCCCATGCAAAGGAATATACTTGTGTGAACTGTTCAGTTCAGCTGGTTAGAAATCAGGAAGTATTATTATCACCCTTGGTTTAACGATCACTAGGATTTATCAAGCCCCTGTTGTGCACCAGGCACTACACTAGATACTTTATATACATAGTTTCATTTAATTCTCACTACCAGTCCCATAAATTCCCAATTTACAGATGAAGAAAGTGAGGCTCAAAGGCTTATCTGCCTTGCACTGTGAACTTGTGATGAAAACAAGTTTAGAAATATAAAAGGCAGTCCATAAGAATTTGCTTAATACATGCATGATTGGAATAAATAAGTGAATGAATACATAAGTAAATAAGTCACACAGCCTGGGAGTTAGTGGATAGAGCTATGATTGGATTCAGCCCTCATGGACATAGAAGCCCACGCTATTCTATATAATAATGCCTTCCTCATTTAGTACATGATGATTTTGATATTCTGATATACAGTTCAGAGCATAGTTTATTCAAAGGCAAAAGGAACATGTCCAATGAGGCAGTTAGAGGATTTCTGTCAGAGGATCTCCTCTCTTAATTTTTCTGGTTCTGGGGAGCAATTTGCTATGTCTGCTCAGGAATTCAGGCTGATTAAATGACTAAATTCTGATAGTAATGTTATTTTGATAAGACCAAAAATTTCCCCTAAGGCGTTGCAAGGAACACACACATATGTGTACACACACAGGCATACACACAGATACATAGACACTTTCTGTAAGTGAGAAAATGCCACGTGAACATGGAAGGATCCAAGGATTCAGCTCTTGCCTCTAGTCAGTGTCTATAACTAAGCAAGCTTGTTTGGGGGTGATGTTCACTATCTTACCCGTTCCAAAACATAAAAATAAAATAAAAACCCCAAGGTGTCTAAGAATGTGATAAGAGTTATCTTCAAGGAATACAATTTCATTCTTTGATTTTAGTGATATCTACACATCTCTGTCAGAAGTTGAACTAGTGCCAGAGTCTTTAAAACAGAAACAAGTAAGTGTGTGGCTCTGATTCATCCTCTTCTGAAATCATACTGAACTCTTGGATGGGCACTCTCCTGAAGAGATGATGCTTCTATTTGTGTTATAAACCTGAACTTAAGCATAAGTGAGAGGAAGCTCTCCAAAAAGTGCTCTTGCAAAGCATTCCCCATGTTACTGTATTGAAAGAAAATGTTCTTCAATCAAATATGTTTAGGAAACAAAGTGAATTATCTGACCTCTTAGCAATTTTCAAAGAACATTATTAAAGAATCGAAGAGGTCCTAAAAACCAAATAAATAAATAACAATAATCTATATAACTTTGTTTACCCAATATATCCCATACCAATCTGGCCACAGTACACCATAAAAAGGACATGTAATTGATTAGTGGTCCATTGAATATCTTTTGGGAAATGCTGACTTAGGAAATTTAAATGGTTCATGATGGGTAGAAAAGCAAAATTTTCTGTGTGGCTATAGCTGTCATAATCCCTAGGGACTTGTGGGGACTTGTGGGATAATTTGTAAGATTTTAAATGGGAAACATCTTTAGGGTAATGTCTGCTACCTTTTTTTTTTTTTTTTTTTTTTGAGATCAAGTCTCGCTCTGCTGCCCAGGCTGGAGTGCAGTGGCGCAATTTTGGCTCACTGCAATCACTGCCTCCTGGGTTCAAGTGATTCTCCTTTCTCAGCCTCCCAAGTAGCTGGGATTACAGATGTCCACCACCACGACTGGTTAATTCTTGTATTTTTAGTAGAGACAGGATTTCACCATGTTGGCCAGGTTGGTCTCAAACTCCTAACCTCAGGGGATCTGCCCTAAAGTGTTGGGATTACAGGCGTGAGCCACCGCACCCAGCCGTGTGCTACTCTTATATATGATAAAGTTACATCTGACTCTACCTGTAGGCAGCAACACATGGCAGGCATGAAGGAGCACAGGCTGCAGAGTCAAGTCCTACCATTGCCACTTACCGCTCATGTGACTTTGTATGACACTTAAATTCTTTGAACCTGACCTATAAACAGTACTTAGCTCAAAGGAAATTATGGAGCTAATGTAAACAAAGTGCTTAGCATTGTGCTGGGCAAATACTAAGTGCTTAATAAGAGGCACCTGTTTTATATTTTTCTCTTTTTGTCTGATGCTTCTCATGGGTTTTTGTAGAATCATTCACATTCTCTTATAGAGCCCTCTTCTTGTCAGGGCATGCATTTGTAAGAAGGCCAAGTGGGTATTAACTACCTCATATATAGACCTCATTAGTGCAATTCACAAACCAAGACCAGAGTTTTATGGAGAAGGAATGTAGAATTATTTCTTGCAATGTTACCCACATTCTTCTTTAGCTATAATATGCAGTTAAGTGGCACTTTGAAAAGCTATTAGCACAAAAATCACTTATATTAAAACTAGTCTTAACATTAAAAATCAGTTTTTTATAAAAATCTGTGAATATCTCTTACGCTATTATTAAACCTGTGCAGGGATGTCCCCTTAAAATCCAAAATGGGTCTCATAAAATCATCCCCAAAGGAAATTTATTGTACAACAACCTGGAATGATGTTTGCCATAAGTATAGACCAGCAACTGCCAGACAAACATTTGTGTTTGCCAGATATGCGAGTTGTTGGTGGAACTACAAACAAGGACTTTAAGTTATCCACAAAGACATTTGCTGCTCGTACATCTGTCACTGACATTTATAAAGGAAAATTCCCACTGTAGGCTTATAAAAAGATTTTGCACTTGCGTTCGTAATGACTGCAGTAGGATTTCTATACTATATATTAGTTTTATTATTAGTTTTGGAGTTAGAACATGACAACAGTTATTGTGTTAGGGTGACCATAATTATCAATCTTTTTATTCCTCTGCCCCAATCCATAGGTGCTCCGTCTCATTTAGAGTAACAATGGCAGTTCTTGAAAGGGGTTGCTAGGCTCTCCGATCTCATCCAACCTCACCTCTCCTCCCCACTTGCTCACTCTGCCATAACCACACCCTTCTTCTTGTTCCAGGCATGCTCCTACCTCAGGCCTATGCATTTCTGTTTCTTTTTTTTTTTTTTTCCTGAGACAGAGTCTCATTCTGTTACCAGGTTGGAGTGCAATGGCACGATCTTGGCTCACTGCAGCCTCCACCTCCTGGGTTCAAGCAATTCTGCTGCTTCAGCCTCCTGAGTAGCTGGGATTACAGGCGTCTGCCACCAGGCCAGGCTAATTTTTGTATTTTTACTAGAGATGGGGTTTCACCATGTTGGTCAGGCTTGTCTCAAACTCCTGCCCTCGTGATCTGCCCGCCTTGGCCTCCCAAAGTGCTGGGATTACAGGCGTGAGCCACCGCACCCAACCTTCATTTTGTCTTAAATTATTTTCTTCAAGATACTCACAAAATTGGTGTCCCAGTTCCTTCAAATATCTGCTCACATGTCATTCGCAAACTAACATGGTTTCCTTAAAAGTCTCTTCACACTTTATCCACACCTGCTTTATATTTCTCCATAGCACTGAATACTATCTGACATAGCCATACCCGCTCATGGAAGTCAATTACTAAATTTCTCAAAAATTTGCCAGGTGATTTTTTAAAATATTAAAACTTGAAATTTGCCATGTTGCAAATATTTACACCGTGGCAACTGGCAATACTACCAG
This sequence comes from Chlorocebus sabaeus, assembly GCF_047675955.1. NCBI lineage: Eukaryota > Metazoa > Chordata > Mammalia > Primates > Cercopithecidae > Chlorocebus > Chlorocebus sabaeus. The sequence continues at coordinate 15,506,180 of NC_132926.1, read as the reverse complement.
TCAGGACTTTTATTTAGAGAGCTGGTTTACTAGAACATGACAAGACATAATATTTATATATACACTGTTGGTCAACACTAGTGTATAAGCTCAACAAGTGCAAACAGTCTGTTTTGTTCACTACTGTTTATCTAGTGTCCTGTACAGAGTCTGACACAGTTGATTAACATATTTATGTCGAATGAATGACTGATGAGTATTTCAAAAATTAAGATTTTATGGCAGTTAGTTTTTGGGAAAGATGAGATTGGCCTTTTCATCCATTCACTAATTTTGACATTCAATAAATATGTACTAGGTGCTCACAGTGTTCTAGGACTTGGAGACTTATTTTATTATTATTATTATTATTATTATTATTGAGACAGAGTCTCACTCTGTCACCCAGGCTGGAGTGCAGTGACATAATCTTGACTCACTGCAGCCTCTACCACCCAGGTTCAAGCGATTCTCCTGCCTCAGCCTCCTGAGCAGCTGGGAGTACAGGCGCACACCACCACATCTGGTCGGAGACATTTTAATAAACAGAAGAGAAAAGTCCTTACCTTCATGGAGCTTACATTTTAATAGAGGAGAGAAAAACAGTGAACTAAAATAAACAAACACAAAAGATAAAAGCTGTAAGTTCAGATATTGATATGTTAGAAAAAAATAAGTTTAGATACTGGTAATGCTTGTAAAACACTAAGACCACAACAAGGTAATGAATAGAGAGGGACTAGAGGAGGAGTTGATCTTTTACATACAGAAATCAGGTACAGCCTTTCTGAAAGTTGATGTTTGAACTGAGACATAAATGACACAATTAAGTCTGCCAAACTCAGATCTAAGGAAAGCCCATTTCAAGCAGAAAGAACAGCAAAGTGCAAGGCCCTGATGTTGGACTGAGTTTGGTGAGCTGGAAGAACAGAATGAGGATCACAACTCTTGAAACATACTGGCCGGGCGCGGTGGCTCACACCTGTAATCTCAGCACTTTGGGAGGCTGAGGCAGGTGGATCATGAGGTCAGGAGTCTGAGACCAGCTTGGCCAACATGGTGAAACCCCATCTCTACTAAATATACAAAAAAATCAGCTGGGCATAGTGGCATGTGCCTGTAATCTCAGCTACTTGGGAGGCTGGGGCAGGAGAATCGCTTGAACCTGGGATGCAGAGGTTACAATGAGTTGAGATTGCACCATTGCACTCCAGCCTGGGCGAGAGACTCCATCTCCAAAAAAAAAAAAAAAAAGAAAAAAAGAAAAAAAAGAAAAGAAGAAAGAAACATATTGGGTTAGGAAGAGAATGGTGGTGGATGAGATCAGAAAGGCAGGCAGAGTCAAACCACTCAGGACCTTACATGCCATGAGAATCTCAGAGAGGAACATGATACAGTGTCAAGTTTGCAAAGATCAAAGGCAACAGAGGATGGGAAGTGACCAATTACAAGCTACTGCAGTGGTTCAGCATGTACACTGCAAAAATATACAGTCTGTGAGTGACAGTATGGACCACAATGGATCCTGATCATTTCAGAGGTGAATTTAGCCAAATCATTCATGGTATAACATCTTTGGCTTTTACACACAGTTCAAGATGAGATGAAAAGATGGAATATTCTGTACCTTTTATTAAAAGCTAATATAAACTTGATACTCAAACCAACAAAGGAAAGTATAAGACAGAGCCAATCTCAAAGTTTCACATGCAAAAATCCTATTTAAAATATTAGCATGCCACATAAAGCAATGTGTTAAAAATACTTTGGAACCAGAAAAGGTTTCCCTCAAGAATTCATGGATGGTTTAGCATTAGAAAAAGCTACTAATGTAATTAAATATGTTAACAGGTTAAAGGAGGAAGAAATAAATGGTCATCCCAAAAGATACAAAATAATTGGATAAAATTAAAAGTCCATTCCTGATTTTTTAAAAAAAAAGAATCCAGGGAATCTAAGAAAACATTGCTAATATGATGAAGGTTTCTAGCAAAAACTTGCAACAAATCTCTTAATAATAAAAGTTAGAAATACTCATTTTGAAGTAAACAAAAGGTTAACTTTTTCTTTTTTGTCCACTCTATTTCTTTCTTCTCTTTTTTTATTTTTATTCTTTTGAAACAGTCTTGCTCTGTCGCCCAGCCTAGAGTGCAGTGGCACGATCTCAGCTCATTGCAACCTTCACCTCTCAGGTTCAAGCAATCCTCGTGCCTCAGCTTCCTGAGTAGCTGAGATTACAGGTGTGTGCTACGTCTGGCTAATTTTTTTTTTTTTTTTTTTTTTTTTTTTTAGTAGAGGCGGGATTTCACCATGTTGACCAGGCTGGTCTCGAACTCCTGACCTCAGGTGATCTGCCCACCTTGGCCTCCCAAAGTACTGGAATTACAGGCGTGAGCCACCACGCCCAGCCAGAATCTAACCACTCTTCATCATGTATATTGCCAGTATTATAACAATAGCTTTCTACCAAGTTTCCCTGCTTCTATTTTTTTTTTTTTGGTGGGGAGGTAGAATTGATTTTTTAACATAAAAAAAGCTGTGCATAATTAATGTATACAACTTGATCAATTTGGAGATAAGTATACAGCCATGAAGCCACCACTACTATCTGTGCCATAGACCTATTCATCACTGTTAAAAGCTTCCTCCCAATCTATTGTACGTTATGATTACAAATTTTTGTGATAAGCATGCTTAACATGAGTTCTACCCTCTTAGAAAAATGTCAAGTATACAATACAGTACTGTTAACTATATTCACTATGCTATACAATAGATCTCTAGGATTTATTTCTCATTTATAACCAAAACTTTGTACTCTTTGATGAACATCACATTTTTCTCTCTCCTCATCCTGTAGAAACCACCATTTCACTCTCTGCTTCTATGAATTTGATTATTTTAAATTTATCACATATAGTGTATCTTGTAGTATTTGTCCTTCTGTGTCTCATTTCACCTAGCATAGTGACCTCTAGATTCATCCATATTGTCACAACTGGCAAAATTCCCTTTGGTTGAATAATATTTCATTGGATATATGTAACTCGTTTTTACTCAAAACCACTAATGATCAGGGAAATGCAAATCAAAACCACATGAGATATCACCTCATACCTGTTAGAATGACTAGTATCAAAAAAACAAAAGATAAATATTGGTGAAGATGTGGAGAAAAGGGAACACTTATACACTGTTAGTGTAGTGTAAATTCATACAGCCATTATAGGAACCAGCATAGAAGTTCTTCAAAAAACTAAAAATAGAAAGACCAAATCACCTAGCAATAGCACATCTGGGTACATGTCCCAAGGAATTGAAGGCAGAGTCAATTATAAAAGGTACAGATCTTTCTGTACTCCCTGTTCATCGCAGCATTATTCATAATAACCAAGACATGGAAGCAACTAAATATCCATCCGTGCTTCTATTCTATGTGTATCTTTCATAGGAGCCTCAGTGATCTTTTAAAATTTTAAGTCAGATCACAGCCCAGAAGCCTGAAGTGACTCTCTGATCTTCACTCCAACTTCTTTCTCCCTTGCTCTTTCTGGTGCAGCCACACACTAGCCTTCTTGCTGTTCTTAAGACACAAAAGGCATGATCCCACTTTACAGTCGTGGTTCTAACTGTTTCCTTTGTCTGAAATGCTTTGTACTGCCAGAAACTACTTGGCTGAGTCCTGTGGCAATTTCAAGTCCTATCAAATCTCCCCTTAATGAGGACTAGTCTGACCACAATTTTTTTTTTTTTTTTTTTTTGAGAAGAAGTCTCACTCTGACGTCCAGGCTGGAGTGCAATGGTGTGATCTCGGCTCACTGCAACCTCCAACTCCCGGGTTCAAGCAATTCTCCTGCCTCAGCCTCCCTCTTGAGTAGCTGGGATTACAGGTGTGCACCACAACGCCCAGCTAATTTTTGTATTTTTAGTAGAGACGGGGTTTCACTATGCTGGCCAGACAGTCTCAAACTTCTGATCTCGTGATCCGCCAGCCTCAACCTCCCAAAGTGCTGGGACTACAGGCATGAGCCACCATGCCTGGCCACCACAGTGTTTTATGATACAACTTGTACCATACTCCTTACTGTGCCCTTTTTTATTTTATTTTATTTATTATTATTATTATTTGTTTTTGAGACAGAGTCTCGCTCTGTCGCCCAGGCTGGAGTGCAGTGGTGCAAACTCGGCTCACTGCAAGCTCCGCCTCCCAGGTTCATGCCATTCTCTTGCCTCAGCCTCCCGAGTAGCTGGGACCATAGGTGCCCGCCACCACGCCCAGCTAATTTTTTTTTTTTTTTTGTATTTTTAGTAGAAACAGGGTTTCACCATGTTACCCAGGATGGTCTCGATCTCCTGACCTCGTGATCTGCCTGCCTCGGCCTCCCAAAGTGCTGGGATTACAGGCATGAGCCATTGCACCTGGCCCTTATTTTTTTATTTTGCATATCACCTTGCAAAACACTATATATTTTACTTATTTTTCATATTCTTAATTTGCAAGATAGTGAGCTCCACAAGAGCAGTATTTCATTGCTGCTGTTCATTGATGTTTTTTGAGCATATAAAAGAGTGCCTAGAAATAGTGGGCACTCAATAGTACTTGTTGATTAAATGAATGAACAAATGAATGAAGGAAAATCAATAAGAAGGTAGAAAAAGAGAATGTAATATATAAACAGACAATTCACTGAACAGAACAACCAAATGACTAAACACAGAAAAAGCTGCTCGATCTAGTAATCATCAATATAATGAAAAACTAAATCAAGATAACACTTATTCTCATCTGAATGGCAAAACAAATTAAGTTTAATAACACAAAGTGTTGGTAAGAGTTTGTGGAAGCAAGTAGTGATACGTTGTCTGCCTTTAATATAAATTTGAAAGAATATTTTGAAGTTCATTTTATAATTCTGAATAAATTTATCCATATTCTTCTGCCTAGCGACCTCACTTCTAGATACATTTCCCCAGGTAACTCTCCTACATGGACAAAAGAGGTTAGCAGCACTTTTGTAATAGCAGAAAATGAAAAAGCTACTCAAATCCTTCAATAGGAAAAATATGAACAAACTGGTTTATTCCTACAATGCAGTTGTATACAAATTTAAAATTAATAAGCCAAAACTACATATATTAACATGAATTCATATTTAAAACAGAATTTGGAGTAGAATTAGTACAATATGCAACTCCACTGGAATTTTTTTTTTTTTTTTTTTTTGAGACAGAGTCTCACTCTGTCACCCAGGCTGGAGTGCAATGGCACGATCTCAGCTCACTGTAACTTCTGCCTCCCTGATTCAAGCGATTCTCCTGCCTCAGCTTCCTGAGTAGCTGGGATTACAGGCGCCTGCCACCACACCCGGCTAATTTTTGTATTTTTAGTAGAGATGGGGTTTCACCATGCTGGCCAGGCTAGTCTTGAACTCCCGACCTCAGACAATCCGCCCCCCCTTGGCCTCCCAGAGTGCTGGGATTGCAGGAGTGAGCCGCTGCGCCTAGCCTGGAACTTTTTAAAGACACAACAATAGTATCTGTGTTCTATATGGCTTTATGTGTGTTTATGAAAATGCAAAAAAATGCATGGGAATGGTAATACGTACTTGAGGACAGTGATAAATTTTGGGAGAAAACAAGGAAGAGTTTAGACAATGGGGCTCTTGCACTATGATTTATTAATTTCTGTTAAGATTTTTAAGGTAAATATGATAACACCATGTGTTCAATTTCAGTGTGGAAGTCTATCACGGTATTTTCTGTGATGTAATACCAAATTTTAAAATTTTAAAATTTTAAATGAATATTTTGGCAAATAAGAGTAAAAAGGAGATACAAAGAAGGATTGGGTGATAGCATAAGGGGGCAGCAAGGAAAATATAAAATGCTATTGGGAGAGGTGAGATCTGAGTATATTTGTAAGCAGGGCAGAAGGGACTTTGAAAAAGGGGGAAGCTGGCCGGGCGCGGTGGTTCACGCCTGTAATCCCAGCACTTTAGGAGGCCAAGGCGGGTGGATCACGAGGTCAGGAGATCGAGATCATCCTCGCTAACAGGGTGAAACCCCGTCTCGACTAAGGGCGCCGGTAGTCGCAGCTACTCGGGAGGCTGATGGCGCGAACCCAGGAGGCGGAGCTTGCAGTGAGCGGAGACAATGTAAGAGAAAAGGTAAAAGTGTAAAATATTGATGTCATCTGTAGGATGTCAAAACTAAGGCACATAAGTAGCTGTTAGTTTTGACAAGACAGAGTCATATTTCTTCTACAGGAGGAGAGAAAAGGAAACACTAGTTGGAGGTACAGAGTTATACTGAAATACAGAACAGAAAGATAAAGGGCACTCTAGCAAATTTAAATATTCTCAGTCAAGTTGAAGACAATGGGATATCAAGGTTATTTTCAGCCAGTAAGGTAATAAAGAGTTGATAATTTGAGGAGACCAGAGAAAGTCTGAAATCTCTGCAGGTATGTATGTAATAAGAAACCACTGCAGGTCTATAGTAAGTAAATAAGAGAGTTACCAGCAACCCAAGCCTTATAAACCTAACTGTGTTAGAAATTAGTGAGTTTTTAACTATACCCGATTTTCATGCTGCACTTCATTTTTAAACTTCTTCCAGAAGTGCTCAGTGGCCAAATAATATAGGAAATGGATAGAGGGGCTTATTTAGAATTGAAAATCACCAGAATTATAAAAGCAAAAAGAATAGTGAATCCATGAATCTACGGCATTCAGGAGAGCATCGATTAAATAGCTAAGCCTAAGATCAAGGCTACGAACAGAGGCAAGTGAGACCCTCCAAAATCTCATAGAATGGAGAAATAGTAAGAAGTTGAAAACATGAAGAAGCTGAAGTTACAATGAGGACAAAAGAACATTTTTAGCAAGACTACAATGACAAGAAGAATGAAAGAGGGAAGAAGTTGGCACTCCAGAATTTTGCAGATTGTCATCTTTGATATCACTTCAAGATAAAATCAAGAAGTGCTTAAAGATGTAAAAAATTGAGTGAAAATTATCATTAAAATGTGGGTGAGTCATAAGAAACTCAAATACTGGATGATATAAGTTTAAATGTTGAAATAACAGAGGATGATGGAAGCGATGAGGTAGAAAGGACACACAGATAGCTGTTAATTTATTAAAAAGAGTATATTGCTATTATTTTAAGAACAAGGGTAAACAGTGAATGTTACTTTTATTTAAATTTTTACAATTATTTTACTCAATGTTATTTGAGATTTGTTTATAGTGATAGCATGTAGATATAATCTATTTATTTGAAATTTTTACAGTATTCATTTGTATGAATGCTCTCATTTATTATCCACTCTCTAACTAATGGTTGTTTTCAATTTTTTTGTTCTGACAAAATAATGCAAATATACATTTTATTTTAAAGCATGTTTTATTATAGTATGCACACACGAGGAAAGATCTCTAGGGCATTTATGTGAAAGGGAAATTCTAGGCTCGAGGCAAATATATCTTCAACTTGAAGATGCACGTTACAGAATGATATATAGAGTAAATGACATTTTTGTAAATTTTTAAAATATGTAAACTTTATATACATTCTGTGTTGGTCCATTTTGCATTGCTATAAAGAAATGCCTGAGACTTTGGCAATTTGTAAAGAAAAGAGGTTTATTTGATTCATTGTTCTGCAGACTGTACAAGAAGCACTGCACTAGCATCTGCTTCTGGTAAGGCCTCAGGAAGCTTTTAATCATGGTGGCAGGCAAACAGGGAACTAGCATACCATACGGCAGGAAAGAGAACAAGAAAGAGATGGGGGAAATCCCAGACTTTTTAATATTAGATCTCACATGAACTCAGTGCTCTGGGGAGGGCACCAAGCCATTAATGAGGGATCTAGCCCCATTACTCCAATGCCTCCCACCAGGTCCCCCTCCAACAGTGAAGATCATGTTTTAACATGAGATTTGGGGAGGACAACATCTAAACCATATTACTCGCATATCAACTAAAGATACAAAATTTGATCAGGAAGTACAAGAATAAATACAAGGACAATGGTTACTCTAAAGAAGGAGAATTGGGCCAGGAGCGGCAGCTCACTCCTGTAATCCCAGCACTTTGGGAGGCCGATGTGGGTAGATCACCTGAGGTCAGGAGTTCAAGACCAGCCTAGGCAACATCGTGAAACACTGTTTCTACTAAAAATACAAAAATTAGCTGGGCACAGTGGCGTGTGCCTGTAATTCCAGCTACTCAGGAGGCTGAGGCAGGAGAATCACTTGAACTTGGGAGGCAGAGGTGGCAGTGAGCCAAGATCACGCCATTGCACTTCAGCCTGGGTGACAGAACGAGACTCCATCTCAAAAAAAAATAATAGTAATAGGTGTTTATTCTTTTATTTACATATGTCATAAGTATGACGTATTTCATAATAAAAGATTAAAATAGTATCTTTTCAAAATGATATTGTTCATTGTAAAAAGTTTAGAAGGCCCAATGAAACTGGTAGATGAAAATAAAAATAACCTTCCATTTCAATACCCTGAATAAGAACTATTAATATTTTGGTATGTTTTCCAACACATATATAAATATAAATAGATTATATTTTATATCATGTTTTAAGATGCACTTCTATTTTACTTAACAATAAAAATGTTATTAAACTTCGGGTTTCAGTTTCAACATGTAAAAACCTCAGAGGCTATCACTCCCATCCTTAAAACAGACAAAAGCAGAACGAACTAAAACCTACTGACTTTTCTTAGATTCATCGGAGAACTGGTGTTGCAGGGCAAACACCCTAGTGCAAAATCCAGAGAGTCATAGCCTGATCTGTATACTGGAGCAGACCCTACTGCAGCCATAAAGTGCTAGGAACACATAAATGGTAATTGTAACAAATTGTTATAGATTTAATGTAGATGAGCTCCAGAGAGCGAAACTCCTGGAGACCATAGGCTTAGGGGCCCTCTACACAAACTCACCCCCACGGACCCTACTAGCTTCTTACAGTGCAGAAACAAGAGTCTCTCATGGCTCTGGCAGGGGAGGGGAGGAATGACCATTGTGAAATATGCCCAGTGCATTCTCCATTATGAAGGTCTACCCTTCAGGGGAAAAGATTTCATCAGAAACTTCTCTCACATGAGGAAAGAGAACTTCCCCAAATTAAGGCCCTTGGAGGAGTGAGAGGGTAAGATTCTAAGAAATACATTATGAAGGTCACAGTCCAGGGATACATGGCCACTAAAAGACTAAGATTTAATCCTGTAATTATAGCATGTTCCCCCTGTCTGATACTTTATCACCACATGAACAAGACTCCAGTATAATAACAATGTATTAAAGGTGAAGAAAAAAAGCCACAAGACACAGCTTTTACCTGAGAAGTTTTTAGGGAAGTCTAAAGGTAGCATGGGAGTCTAAAATAATGATTCTAGAGAAAATTGAAGCTCTGGTACCTATAGCTATGGCAAACCTTAAGCAAAGATCAACTCCCAGCCAGTTTAACATAAAACCCCAAACTATTTTAGGCCTATTTTGCCCCAGTTTACTATTTAAGCCTGTTTTACCCCAGTTCCTGTTACACTATACATCATGCCCAGCTTTTAACAAGAAATTACAAAACATACTAAAAGGCAAGAGAAAAAATATAGCTTGAAGAGACAAAGAAAGCATCCAAACCAGACTCAGATATGACACAGATTTTGGAGTTACTAAACAAGGCATATAAAGTAACTATGTTCATTATGTTAAGAGCTCTAATGGAAAAAGTGGACAACGTGCAAGAACAGATGGTCAATGTACTAAGAGAGACAGAAAATCTAAGAAAGTATCCAAAGAAAATGCTAGATATTAAAAACAAAAACAAAAAAAAAAACACCATAGTAAAGAAATGAAGGATGCATTTGAAAGTCTCATCAGTGGCTGAACATGGCCAGTGAAACAAGCAGGAAGCTAGGCTTAGTGCAGTGGCTCATACTTGTAATCCCAGCACTTTAGGAGGCCAAGGCAGGTGGATTGCTTGAGCTCAGGAGTTGGAGGCAAGCCTGGGCAACATGGCGAAACCCCATCTCTACAAAAAAATACAAAAATTACCTGGGCGTGGTGGCTTATGCCTGTGGTCTCAGCTACTTGGGAGGCTGAGGTGGGAGGACTGCTTGAGCCAGGGAGGCAGAGGCTGCAGTGAGCTGAGATCATGGCACTGCCCTCCAGCCAGGGCAACAGGACAAGACCTTGCCTTAAAAAAATATAATAATAATAAAGAATCAGTAAGTTCAAAAGCAGGTTAACAGAAAGTTTGAAATGGAAAGAGAAAAAATATTGAAACAATAAAACAGAACAGAAACCACAAAACTGGGACAGCTTCTGAAGATGCTTATATGCATAATGAGAATACCCAAAGAGAAGACAGAGAAAATGGATCAAGAAATATTTGAGCTAACCGTGGTCAGCAATTTTCCAAAACTAAGGAAAGACATCATACCACAGTTGCAGAAAGTTCAGGACATCAGACAAGATAAATACCTAAAATCTACATTTAGGCATATCATATTCAAACTGCAGAAAGTCAAAGACAGAGAGATCTTGAAAGATCCTCAGGGACGGGGGAAGTACAAAAACACCTTTCCTATGACAATAAGAATTCAGTGGACTTTCTATCAGAGCCACCAAGAAAGAAAAGAGTAAGATGAAGTACTTTTCTATTTTTATTTATTTTTTATTCTTTTGAGACGGAGTTTCACTCTGTCACCCAGGCTGGAGTGCAGTGGTGCAATCTCGACTCACTGCAACCTCTGCCTCCCGGGTTCAAGCAACTCTCCTGCCTCAGCCTCCCGAGTAGCTGGGACAACAGGTGCCCACCTCCATGCCCAGCTAATTTTTTGTATTTTTAGTATAGATGGGGTTTCACCGTGTTAGCCTGGATGGTATCAATCTCCTGACCTCATGATCCGCCCTCCTTGGCCTCCCAAAGTGCTGGGATTACAGGCATGAGCCTCCGTGCCCAGCCTTTATTTATTTATTTATTTATTTATTTTTTGAGATGGAATCTCACTCTGTTGCCCAGGCTGGAGTGCAGTGGTGTGATCTTGGTTTATTGCAACCTCCGCCTCCTGTGTTCAAGCGATTATCCTGTCTCAGGCCCCCAAGTAGCTGGGATTATAGGTGCACACCACCAAGCCCGGCTACTTTTTTTTTTTTTTTTTTGGATTTTTAGTAGAGACAGGGTTTCACCATATTGGCCAGGCTAGTCTCGAACTCCTGACCTCAGATGATCTGCCCGCCTCAGCCTCCCAAATTTCTGGGACTACAGGTGTGTCCCACAGTGCCTGGCCTATTTATTTATTTATTTATTTATTTAAGACGGAGTCTTGCTCTGTCACCCAGGCTGGGGTGCAGTGGTATGATCTCGGCTCCCTGCAACCTCCGCCTCCCGGGTTCAAGCGATTCTCCTGTCTCAGCCTCCTGAGAAGCTGGAATTACAGGTGCCTGCCACCACACCCGGCTAGTTTTTGTATTTTTAGTAGAGATGGGGTTTCACCACATTGACCAGGCTGGTCTCAAACTCCTGACCTCAGCTGGTCTGCCAGCCTCGGCCTCCCAAAGTGCTGGGATTACAGGCATGAGCCACCACACATGGACAAGGGTGAAGTATTTAAAGTGTTGAAAGAAATAAATCACCAACATGAAATTCTATATCCAGCAAAATAGTCTTCAAAAGTGAAAGAGAAGTAAAGGTTTTCTCAGTCAAACAAAAATTGAGGGAGTCCATCTCTAGGAAATCTTCTCTGTAAGAGATGTTAAAAGAGTTTTTCGGGTAGAAGAAGTATGTTATAGGTCCGAAACTCAGATCTACATAAAGAAAGAAAGAATGTTGGAGGAAAAACCAAACCAATGATGGTAAAATAATATATCTTGTTTTTCATTTTCTTTTTCTTTCTTTTTTTTTTTTTTTTTTTTTGATATAGAGTTTTGCTTTATTGTCCAGGCTGGATGTGCAGTGGCATGATCTTGGCTCACTGCAACCTCTGCTTCCCGGGTTCATGTAATTCTCGTGCCTCAGTCTCCTGAGTAGCTGGAATTACAGGTGCCCCCCACCATGCCCAGCTGACTTCGTATTTTTAGTAGAGATGGGGTTTCACCATCTTGCCCAGGCTGGTCTCAAAATTCTGAGCTCAGGCAATTTGCCTGTCTTGATCTCCCAAAGTACTAGGATTACTGGCATGAGCCACTGTGCCCAGCCATTTTCCATTTTCTTATTTGATCTAAGGGAAAGAAGTCAGTCTCAAAGGGCTACAGATTATATGACTCCAATCATATGACATTTTGTAATGGGCAAAACTAGAGCAACAACATAAAGGTCAGTGTTTGCTAAGAATTCTGGGTGTGGGAATGTGTTGAATAGGGGAAGCACAGGGGCATTTTCAGGGCAATTTTGTAATTATTTTGTAAGGTACAGTAATTATGGACAGATGACATTATACATTAGTGAAAACCCAAAGAACTTTACAGTACAAAGAGCGAACTTCATGTGTGCAACTTTTAAAAAAATCACTTAGGAAATCCAAGGATTCCAAGACAGAATACATTGTGATTAAACAATATAAGTGTATTCCAAGTCTATGAAACAACCTTACAGAAGGCTGTGGGAGAAAAGGAACTGATTAAAGAATGTGAAAGGAATAGGGTCTATAAGACTGAAGTCACAACAGATTGCACCTAAGCACTGTACTCTAGCTGATAAAATTGATATTCACAGGAGTATAAGTTAGCAATTCTGAATTACTATATGTGGATCCTGGAATGGAACATTAAGTAAATTGATGTAAGATGGCAGGAGGCAGGAATCTTACTGTTGAAGTGGGAGTTTAGAGACAAGCAAGGGGAGAAGTATAGAATGATCCACGTAGTAATGGGTTAGAGTTGGAGACATCAGTGTAAACTCATGTTTAGATTAATGTAGTTATAGACAGTTAAATATGGAAATATTTACAGGTGTATGTATACACTGTATTTAGTATACTCATATTTCATTACTCTGTCAGGCCCAGTAGCAATGACAGTCGGTAGCAATGAGCAAATCTAGTGCCCACATGTTTTGGTTTATAATACCATTCTTCAGTAAAAAGGAACCAGACCTCTTTGAGAAAGGACTTGTTCTAAGACTGGGGAAGGAAATATGCAAGATGAACTTGGAGCATCTTATATTGTCAGAGAGTAAGTATAGCGCTAAAGCAGCCCAACAAACAGATAAGCCCCAAACAGACACGGTAATGGGGATATGTTGAAGGGACACAGGAGTCAACTAAAAGAACACCCAATGGCCAAAGCTCAAACAACTTGAGCTTTATAAATTGAATTATGACTTTGTGGACCTGAAATATCTGAGACAGGTCTCAGTTAATTTAGAAAGTTTATTTGGCCAAAGTTAAGGATTTCCCTGTAACACGGCCTCAGGAGGTCCCAAGGATATGTACCAAAGGTGGTCGGGGTACAGCTTGCTTTTATACATTTTAGGGAGACATAGCACATCAATCAATATATGTAAGATTTACATCGGTTTGATCTGGAAGGATGGGACAACTTGAAGCAGGGGCTTCCAGGTTATAGGTAGATTAAAAAATTTTCTGATTGGCAACTGATTGAGTTAATGTCAGTAGAAAGAAATGTGTGAGTTATGATAAGGGGTTGTGGAGACCTAGGTTTTATTATGCAGATTAAGTCTCCAAGTTGTACACTTTAGAGAGAATATATTGCATATTTTTCTCTTTTTTTTCTTTTCTTTTTTTCTTTTGAGATGGAGTCTCTCTCTGTCATCCAGGCTGGAGTGCAGTGGCATGATCTCGGCTCATCGCAACCTCTGCCTCCCAGGCTCAAGTGATTCTCCTGCCTCAGTGTCTTGAGTATCATCTGGGATTACAGGCGCGTACTACCACACCCAGCTAATTTTTGTATTTTTAGTAGAAACTGGGTTTCACCATGTTGGCCAGGCTGGTCTCAAACTCCTGACCTCAAGTGATCCTCCCATCTCGATTTCCCAAAGTGCTGGCATTACAGGCATGAGCCACCATGCCGTGCCACTGACTGTAGATGTTTATTATCAGACTTAAGGTCAGTCTTGATGTTAATGCTGGTGGGGTAGAATGAGGCATGTTCAAGCCTCTCCTCCATCATGACCTGAACTGGATTCTTAAGTAACTCTGTAATGCCCTTGGCTGAGAGGAGGAGTCCATTCAGATGGTTGGGGACCTTAGAATTTTACTTTTCATTTACATTCTCCCCCTTTTGGCCAAGATTTTCTAGAGGCAACATGAATGACCACCAGAGTTTTATTTTTTCCCATAGCACCGTTGGGGTGGCATGGCTGCCTGCCCTGGGTCCATCCTGTTCCTCAGTGAAACTCCCTGGGGCCAAGGGACTTAGAATCAAAAGACTAATAGAAAACTAAATGTTCTAGGCCAGATAGAAATGGATGTGGACAACCATTCATTAACCCATATATATATATATATATATATTTTTTTTTTAAGTAAAATGCCAACAAACAAAAAGCCAGTGATGAGGTTACAAAACTGACTTATCTTTAACTTCTAGGCATTGAGCTTCTATAATCTTGGTTTTAGTTACAGACTTACAATAATTAGCTATACAAAACATAAGCATTATTCTGGAAAAAAATTTTTTAATATATATCTAACTGCACAACTCATAACTGGCAGTATTGTATCTAGGAGGCTTTGTCATGAGGTATTTCTATCCTCTCAGTAATTATTTTCTTTTAAAAATTAAGAAAACTGAATAATGTATAGACTAGTTAATAATAATTTGTCAATACTGGTTTATTAATTGTAACAAATGTACCCTACCAATGTTGATGTTGATAATATGAAAAGATGTTGATAATATGAAAAACGGGATGTGGATATCTGGGAAACGCTCTGGACTGTCTTCCCTTTTTTTATTTTTATTTATTTATTTTTTGGTAAATCTAAAACTTTTTAAAAACAGAGTTTATTTAAAAAGTTATTCTTCTAAATATTTAAATGGCTGTATACTGATTCTTTGCATAGCTAATACATTTAAACAATCCTATCTTATGAACAATCAGTTATTTCTGATTTTTACTATTATAAACAATTATATAATTAAGGTCCATTGTAAATATTTGTGCATATGAACTTACTAATTAACAGAGGATCTTATCTGTTGGTAAATTCTTCTAAGAAACTTGTGTTCCTTTACTACTCATAGTGACACATGAAAGTCCAATTTCCCTACACTCTTAGCAACACTGAATGTTATCATTTATTTAATTTTGGCTAATTAAATACATGAAAGTCGCCCCTCATTTTACTTTGAAAGGTAGAATTTTAAAATATTTTCATTGGCTATTTTAACCTACCCTTTTATAAAGATCAGGTTAAGTTTAAAATATAGATTTAATGAGCTCCCACTATATTCTGGAGAACATTCACATACATTATCTTATGTTATCTTTATTAACTCTTGCATCTGGATGCAAGTAATACGAAACTCAATTCAAACTGGCTTAAGCAACATGAAGAAGCCATTATCTCACGTAAGAAGAAGCCCAGAGGGAAGGTGGTTGCAGGAATAATCTACCTGCTTAATCGTGTCAAGGTTTTGATATTCTCAGCAAGACTTGCCCCACATTTGTATAAGATGGCTACAGAAATTCCAGAAATCAAGTACAGAGGGAAGAAAAATTCATGTCAATATCTTATTTTTCTTTTAAGGATAAAGAAACCTCTCTAATTCATACCAGCCCAGGCGGACTTTCCTTCATAATTTACTGGACAGAACTGTATTGCATGCTAAAGTCAAATCAAAGACCACTTGGCAAAGGAAATGAGATATGACTTAATTAGAAAACTTAACATTTTCTACACCCCTTGCTCTCCACCCCGAACTGAGGAAGGTCTAGCCTCCCTGAAGAATAGAACAGTTTAAAAGAGAGTGAACAAAATCAAGATTGGGAAAAAGTAAGGAATGGTTGTGGGATGAGCAACCAACAGTGTTTTCCTCAATCATCCCAGTGGCCTATTGTAAATTAGGTATTCTTATGCCTATTTGTCCAATCAAGATGCTGTGCCTCAGAGAATGTAAGTGTCTTGCTCAAGACCACCCAGCAAGTATGACAAGCTAGTTTGCAATCAAAATCTCTAAATCCAATTATAGATTGGTATTGATTGTAAAAATTTTACAATTGTGATCAGCACTAAGGGAGAGAAGTGGAAGTTTTTGCTGCTGTTGTTGTTGTTGTTGTTGTTGTTCTGAGATGGAGTCTCGCTCCCTTGCCCAGGCTGGAGTGCAGTGGCGCCATCTCGGCTCACTGCAAGCTCCGCCTCCGGGGTTCACGCCATTCTCCTGCCTCAGCCTCCCGAGTAGCTGGGACTACAGGCGCCCACCACCACACCTGGCTAATTTTTTTTTTTTTTTTTATTGGAGCCCGGGTTTCACCGTGTTAGCCGGGATGGTCTCGATCTTCTGACCTCTTGATCCTCCCACCTCAGCCTCCCAGAGTGCTGGGATTACAGGCATGAGCCACCGCGCCCAGCGAAAAGTGGAGATTTTACAGCATTTGAGGGGAGCAAATTGTAGGAAAAACCTGGTTGGGGGAATTGAGAAAAGACTTCCTGAGAAAATAACATTTTAGTTAAGCACTAAATCTTGAATGCCACCTTCATAAATTAAACAATGGCAGCATCTGAACTATTTTTTCATTTTGCGTGGATGTGATCTGTTTATTGCAATGATGCAATCACAGCTCCATAACAGCAGTTACTGAAGCCAGGGGCATGGTGACAAGAGAGGCATTGGGAAGCAACTCTGAAAACAGTAGGCAGGTCCTCAGCAATGTCCATGAACCTACTTGAGGCAACTTCAGTGAGCTGGAGAACAGTTCACAGCCCAGTTCAGTGAAATACCCCTTCCAACATGATCCCATTCTTGGTGTCAAGACAGTGTTTGATATAACATCATAGGACACAATGCTTGGTATTTCTTTTATTAGTCTGGTCTTACTTTTAAAATGTAGCAAATATCAATATCATAAAGTACACATTATAAGACAGAGAGCACAGATGTCCACTTGTACTTGGTAGAAAAGAAGGAAGGAGGGAAGGAAGGGAGGAAGGAAGGGAGGGAGGGAGGGAGGGAGGAAGGAAGGAAGGAAGGAAGGAAGGAAGGAAGGAAGGAAGGAAGGAAGGAAGGAAGGAAAGAAGGGAGGGAGGGAAAGAAGAAGGGAGGGAAAGATGAGCGAGGGAGGGAAAGATGAGGGAGGAAGGAAGAATGAGAGGGAGGAAGGAAGTTAGAATGAGAGGGAGGAAGGAAGGAGGGAAGGAGGAAAGAAGGAAGAAAAGAAAGGAAGGAAGGAAAGAAGGACAGAAGAAAAAAAATAAAAAGAGAAATCAAATTCCAACTTGTAATAGGTTTTGTTATTATTTAGGTATGACAAGGTCAATGATAAGGGATTATAAGATGTACGGATGACTGTTATTTGAAAGATAGTTTATTCTAATCACAAGTAGAATGGAGTTTATTCAATTTTCAAGAGAGAGTACACAAGTCACACCTGGGTGAGGGGGCACACAGAGACCACCCGGGGGTATCACAAGACAGAGGGAGAGGGAGTGACTGGGTAAGTGCCTTTATTGTGGTTTCCACAAGAAGGAACTGGCAAAGGAGGTTAAGTAAGTAGGCTTAGGATTGGTTAGTATGAAAAATATCTGTGGACTCTGCGGCACAGAGGATATTTCAACTGTCCTTTATCTGGCCCTGGGGTGATTAGGGTGGGTATATAGTGGTCCAGAGTACGAGAGTCCCATAAGAGGAAGTGGTTGTGGGTGTGGATTTAATTGGCTGCTCAAGAAAGGGAACTGATTGGCTTCTACCCAGGGCCTCAAAACTGGGTCAAGACAGCATTTAAAAAACAGTATTACACAACTGAATGCAACCAGGTTTGCAGAAGCAGTTTATGTGTTCTCTCCTCTACTAGGGGGAGAAAGGGCGTATTCTCAGTTTTACCCACAGATTTTTAGATGACTGAACAAACACAAAACCCAACTAAAAATAGTTAAGGTCATTGAGAGTTTTTTAAAAAATCACTTTGCATGTTAAAATTAATCGCAACATACCAATTAAATGAACTTTATCTTAAACAGATGTAAGACAGGATTTATCTGAAAGAAAGGTAGCAAAACTCCTCTCCATTGATTATCTTAACATTTGGTTTAGTACTATTCACAAATTTGAGGCTATCTATGCTGTTTTATGTATGAGGTCCAGCAGCATTTTACTTGAATATCACTAAATTCTGGTCTGCTCTTACTAATGTCAAAGTCAGTTTCATATAAAGATTCATGGAAGAAAGAAGAATGAATTTTTGTGCCCTGAAGATTAATCTGCAGGTGATACAGAAAATATCACTAGGAAGTCCAATGATGTAAGTAAGTGCCAAGCTCATTATCTTGGATTTACTAATAAAAATGGTGCTGTAGACCAGGCTTGGTGGCTCATGCCTATAATCCCAGCACTTTGGGAGGCCGAGGTGGGCAGATCATGAGGTCAGGAGATCGGGACCATCCTGGCTAACACGGTGAAACCCCGTCTCTACTAAAAATACAAAAAAAAAAAAAAATTATCCAGGCCTGGTGGTGGGTGCTTGTAATCCCAGCTACTCGGGAGGCTGACGCAGGAGAAGGAGAATCACTTGAACCCGGAAGGCAGAGGTGGCAGTGAGCCGAGATGGGGCCACTGCACACCAGCCTGGGTGACAGACAGACTCTGTCTCAAAACAAAACAAAACAAAACAAAAAGGCACTGTAAATGAATTGGAAAAGTTAAGGAAACAAGGACAGGTCGTTAAATTCTATAGTTAAGTATAGGACTCTCCATCTGTCCAAATAGCTTATATTGATATAATTTCTAAGATGAATAAAACATCACCAAGATCAATATCTAGTGTATGTTCCAACCAAAATGTGACAATAATCTATCCATGGTAGCATTTATTTGATCAAATACTTTATAGTTACTCAATGTATTTAACAAAAAAGCAATAACATTTTACTGAAAATTAAATTAGGATTTTAAATGCAAGGCAATATTGTTTCTAAAAGTATTTTGGCAGGAATCATTCATTCCAACAGGGACAACTTTATCTAATGATATCTAGCACTTATAAGGCATTTTCATCTTCCAAGTGTTTTACTCACACCAATTAATTAATTTTCATTTTATTGAAACAAGATAGGTAAATACAAGTTAAAAGGAAGCTAATTTTCTTCCAGACCAGATGGGAAGTCAATGCCAAAATTTAAATTATGCTTAGGATTTTAGCTTCAGCCCTCCGTCCTGATCATTAAGTAAAAAATACCTACCTCAGTATCATTAAATGTTGTGGGGAAAAAAAAAAACACACACACACAAACTCCAAAATCAAAGCTGATAATTTCAATTTTTAAGACTTCCTCTGTGTGCTCTTCAAAAAAAAGACAAAAATAAAGAAAAAAAAAGTATAGTGTTTTCCTTTTTCCCTCTTGATAAAATAGCATTCTAGACCTGATAGTGTTGAACTGTAGTCTTTACAATGTGAAGTATGGTAGTTTTCAAATTATCTTTAAAAAAAAGTAGATTATTTCTCATAAAAGTGTTGGTGAGAAAATACTGAAAAGAATCAAATGTGCAAACTATTTGTTATAGCTCAAGGATGTCTGCATAACAATGTGAGAGAATTCTTTATAAATCCACTTATACTCAAGGTATCTTTATATATCTGAGGCTAAAAAAATATATGTTTGAATAATGCATACATGCTTTTGTTATAAGATTGCATTCTTTAAATAAATAATAAATATCTCACAGT
This sequence comes from Chlorocebus sabaeus, assembly GCF_047675955.1. Lineage (NCBI taxonomy): Eukaryota > Metazoa > Chordata > Mammalia > Primates > Cercopithecidae > Chlorocebus > Chlorocebus sabaeus. The sequence continues at coordinate 15,486,329 of NC_132926.1, read as the reverse complement.
GCTATTCTTAAAAAAAAAAAAAAATGAAGATTTCAAACTATGGTTAACCAAAATGAAGGCACTCTGTTTGTAGAAGTTGTTGAGTACAGAGAGCATTTTATATAGGCAAAATAAATGTCCAGCCATAGCTGTAAATCAGAGCAAGGTAAAAGCCAAAATAAATTATCTAGCTTGTGTTGAAATAGCTTCAAACTTAGGGTACTTTTCAGAATTTGGCAAGCTGTAGACCATGGGCCAAATCCAGCCACCCGCCCGTTTTTGTAAATAAAGTTTTATCATAACACTGTCATCCCCATTTATTTACGTATTGCCTATTGACACTTTTAAGCTTCAACAGAAGACTCCAGTAGTTGCAACGAAGACCATACGGCCTGCAAAACCTAAACTGTTTACTCTCTGGCTCTTTACGGAAAACATTTGCCAACCCCTCCTCTACCAGAGCTGACTTGTTGAGTCCCTGAGAGAAGTCAGACGACACTCATTTAGGCAAGAGGGAGGCTACTAAATTTGAAAAGGAAATCTATTTAAATTTGTGCTTATATAGGGAGTACCCAATTTCTGAGCCAGGTGTCATTCAAAATTCATTTGTAAGTCATTTATGCCTCACTCTGACATATTCATTAACGCATAATATGACTTTCTAATCTACAACATAGAACAAATTGGGGTCAGGTTCAGATGACAGACATTTAAAGCATTGTTTCTCCCTCTCTGTCATGAACTCCTATGCATCTTAAAGTTACCTAGAGAAGATCAAGATACATCCTATTCGGAGCATTTTATCCTTATGAAGTCAGTAGAATCCATTGAGTGTGAGCAGTGAAACATGCTTAGCTTGCAAAGGTGTTGGATTGCCCAGGTGAGCTGAGATCATAAAAATGGCTTCTTCACCATGGATAGCAAAAAGGAGACTTCTGATATCTATATTTTCTGGTGTTCTATATTTTGTATGATATTCATGTAAAGCAACATTCTTTGATGTTTTTTACTTTCTCAGATTCTCTAGAGCAAGGTGAAATCTTCAAAGTTCTCTAACTTTTAATGATGATGATAGCATTGATGATATGCAGTGGTTACTGAATGTGTACTATGTTTTCTCTGTTGTTCTAAGTTTATATATGTGTTTAATCAATCCTCATCGCAACCCCATGAAGCGGTATTGTTATTATTCTTACTTTACAGACAGACAGTAGATACAGATGATGAGTCATTTGTAATAGATTACACATCTAATAAGCATTATAATAAAGGAGGAAATAGGTCTCTATCAAAGCCTTAAAGATAAATTAATTTCTCTAAGCCTTGTGAGAGCTCAATTTGAATGCGCTATATATATGTATATATGTGTGTGTATATATACACATACACACATATATGTATATACACACACATTCTTAATTAGTGGGTCATAGGGGTTTAATATTAATAAATATTATTGTTGGCCGGGTGCGGTGGCTCACACCTGTAATCCTAGCACTTTGGGAGGCCGAGGCGGGCAGATCACCTGAGGTCAAGAGTTTGAGACCAGCCTGGCCAACATAGAGAAACCCTGTCTCTACTTAAAATACAAAAAATTAGCTGGGCATAGTGTAACCCCAGCTACTTGGGAGGCTGAAGCAGGAGAATTGCTTGAACCCGGGAGGCAGAGGTTGCAGTGAACCGAGATCGTGCCATTACACTCCAGCCTGGGGGACAAGAGCGAGACTTCGTCTCAAAAAAATAAATAAAGTAAATATTGTTTTTTTTACATTGTTTGAATATTAATATTAGTTACTAGATTAGACAGTTTCAGCAAAATTAATGCTGTATTAAAGTTTTCTTCACCCTTTCTCATAATTTGGCTACTTATTAATATGGACATTATTTTTATCAACTTTAGCAATAAAGTGCAAATTTTCAATAGTTTATGACCTAAATGATACAACTTTCACATCCTTATAAAATATTACACTGTTATTTTATATTATTTTATACAATTAATAGCACTTCAGCTTCTAGTAATAAATCACTGAGTAATTCAGACCAAGATTTCCTGTGATGCCAGTGAGAAAATCTAGACAAAACCAAAAAAATGCCTTTTGAACCATCAGAAAACAAATACTACCAGGCTAGGACCTGTAAGAAGGTGGAGGGCCAGAGAAAGATCTCATTTTTAGGACTGTATTTCCCCTTGGGTATTTTCTAGTTTCTGAGCAGATCATCTCAGAGACTAAAGATTAAAGAGCACTTGAAAATAGCATATGGACCTAAGATACAGCAAATGAGCTCCAGAGCCCACAGAAGGAAGGAGAGTGGGGCAGTTGTTGAACTTAATCCCTTGGGTTTGGTACTCTGAGGGATAAATCCCTAGGACTCTGAAAACTAGATAAATTCTTACAGTGTCCTCAGACCGGTTTCAAACTAATTCAAACCTGAAACAAGATGGAGGGATTATAGATTGACTGTGCTTCTGAGCATCTTATGGAAGCAAATGCTAATTTTTCTCAAGAGAAAAATAACATCGCCCTAGTCTTTGAGTCTTCGAGTTATTTCTGTACTTTTAAAATTCTGTGTTCAGTTATAAGATAACATACATGAAAACCAGCACAAATAACACATATCGTGAATAAAAACCAATGCAAACAAAAGACAATAAAGACAGATTCAATTAGACTTCAGATATTCAACTTATAGTGTATAGATTTTAAAATAAGCATGCTTGCTATGTTCCGGAAAATAAAATAGTAATAATTATGGAAAACCCTGGAAATAAGAGAAGAATAATATATAGACTTCAGAACAGAAAAAATGCAATAACCAAGATTAGGTACTCAATGGGTGATTTTATCAGCAGATTAGACACAAATAAAGAGAGGCCTAGATTTGGAAGATAGATAAGAAAAAATATTAAGAACACACCAAAGAGACAAAAATATGGAGAATCACAAGAAAATATAAAATACATATGGGATGCAATGAGGAGATCCAACATGGGTGCAATCTGAATCCCATTAATAAATGGAAGAAGGAATTGGGAGAGAAGTAGTATCTAATGCCACAAAGACTGAAAACTTTATAAAACTGATAAAAGGTATTAAACCTTAGATTTTAAAATCTCTATGAACTACAAGTAGAATATACAACAAGTAATCTATGCGTAGGCATATAATATTAAAGTTTTACAAACCAAAGAGAAAGAGAAAAAATGTAATGCAGCCACGTAAAAAGGATAGATGGTCTTTAAAAAGCAAGTATAAGACTCACTGTTGACTTCTTAACATCATGACATAGCCAGAAGATAAACTATAAAGTATTAATAGAAAATAATTGTCAAACTAGAGTTCTATACAAGGAAAAAATGTCGTTCAAGATTGTTGAACTGAAATAGACGTTTTCAGACAAATAAAAAATAAGAATTTTCAACCGGGCATTGTGGCTCATGCCTGTAATCTGAATACTTTGGGAGGCCGAGGCAGGCAGATTACCTGAGGTCAGGAGTTCAAGACCAGCCTGGCCAACATGGGGAAACCCTGTCTCTACTAAAAATACAAAAATTAGCTGGGCATGTTGGCGGGCACCTGTAATCCCAGCTATTTGGGAGGCTGAGGCAGGAGAATTGCTTGAACCTGGGAGGCGGAGGTTGCAGTGAGCCAAGATCACACCATTGCTTTCCAGCCTGGGCAATAAAAGCAAAACTCTGTCTTAAAAAAACAAACAAACAAACAAACAAAAACAGAATTTTCTACCAGAAGTAACTCTTGAAGAGTGTTATGCAGGCCAAATGAAAATGATCCCTAATAGAAGATTAAAGATGTAGAATAAAAGGACAACAATAAAATGATGAACAAATGGGTAAATATAAGTGAATATTAACTATGGAATAATACTAGTATTACTAAATAATAAAAGGTTGTATGGTAAATATTAATATGTCATGCCTCATTGGATTTTAATACACAACCATATACATAAAATAAAATGGGGTTAAATAGTAAATGAAGTTAGGTTGGGCGCTGTGCCTCACGCCTGTAATCCCAGTACTTTGGGAGGCCGAGGCGGGTGGATCACCTGAGGTCAGGAGTTTGAGACCAGCCTGGAAAACATGGTGAAACCCCGTCTCTACTAAAAAATACAAAAATTAGCCGAGCATGGCGGTGAGTGCCTGTAATCCCAGCTACTCGCTCCTCAGGAGGCTGAGGCAGGAAAATCACTTGAACCTAGGAGGTGGAGTTTGCAGTGAGCTGAGATTGCATCACTGCACTCCAGCCTGGGCAACAGAGCAAGACTTTGTTTCAAAAAAAAAAAAAGATAGTAAATGAAGTTAAACAACAAGGCAACAACCAAATATTAAGGCAAGAATGAAATATTATCATTTCTAGGTCACCTCTAAAAGAATTGTAAAGGACTATGTAACTCTTAAAATAATAAAGAGCAAAAATAAGATAACAAAAAATTATCAGTAAATTGAAAAGGAGGCAAGAAAAAAGAGAGAAAAGAAAAAATGTTAGGACAAAACACACAACATTAATTTATGTTTAAACTCAAATATTAAATGTAAAAAAATTAGGTGTTCCAAATGAAGAGAAAAATTATCAGGCTCGTTTATGTAATTTTTATAAAAGTCTTATCTAAAATATTCCAAAATAAGGATTCCAAATAGTTAAAAGGTAAAACAACAAAAAAGGAAAATTATATACCTTGCAGATATGATCCAAAAGACATTGCTTAGCTATATCAACATTAGTCTCAGTAAGTCTTAAGATTAGCAGAATTAGTAGAGATAAAGAGGAACACTTTATAATGATAATTGGATGAATTCACCAGAAAGATACAACAATTCTAAATTTGAGTGCACTGAAAACTTAGCTTGAAGATATATAAAGAATAGACGAAACTATAAGGAGAAAAGGAAAAAAAAAGTCTAATCACAGTGGAATATTTTTACACACTTCTCTCAGACACAGATAAAACTAAAATTAATAAGAATATTAAAAATTTGAATAACAGGATGAGTAGACTGGATCTAATGGGCATATCTAAGATGTCACTCCCTATAAAACTACAAAATGCATCTTAACTGCAGGCCTAACATTTGCAAATGGAGCATTTGCCAGGTCATCAAGCAAGTTTTTTTTTGTTTTGTTTTTTGAGATGGAGTCTCGCTCTGTAGCCCAGGCTGGAGTGCAGTGGCGCGATCTTGGCTAACTGCAAGCTCCACCTGTCTGGGTTCACGTCATTCTCCTCCCTCAGCCTCCCGAGTAGCTAGGACTACAGGTGCCCGCCACCACGCCCGGCTTATTTATTTATTTATTTATTTATTTATTTATTTATTTATTGTATTTTTAGTAGAGATGGGGTTTCACCCAGTTAGCCAGGATGGTCTCGATCTCTGGACCTCATGATCTGCCCGCCTCCGCCTCCCAAAGTGCTGGGATTACAGGCGTGAGCTACCACGCCCGGCCCATCAAGCAAATTTTAAGGAAGGATTGAAATTATTCATAGTGTATTTTTTGACCATGAAGAAATTAGCTATCAAATATTACAAAAAGATAGCTAGAAAACATTCATATAGGATGAGAATTAAGAAATACTCTTATAAATGATCTAGTCGATCAAAGAAGAAATCAATAGAGGAATATTGATCTTTTGAATTAAGGAATAATGAAAGTGCTATATTATAAAAAGTGTGGGCTGCTACAGGAAAACATTCTTAGATGCTAATCTGTGCCATTAAATGCATTTATTAAAAAGAAAGATGTGAAAATTAACTCTCCCAGAGTTTAGAAAATAACCACAAATTGAATATAAAATAGAAAAATGGAAAGCCAAATTAAATAGAAGATAAACATAGACATTAACAATGCCAAAAGCTGGACCTTTGAAACAATTTTTTAAAGTAATAAACTTCTGTTGAGACTAATCAAGAAAAAGACAAAAGGCACAAATAACTGATGTCAGGTACAGCAAAGGGATCAATACCACTCTCTACAGATATTAGATATTTAAAGGTCTGATAACTTTATGCCAATAAATATAAACATCTAGATTAGACAAATCCACAAAATAATTACTAAAGAAAAACAGAAAATCTAAGCATACCTATAATTATTAAAGAAATTCAATAATAAATTAAAACGTTCCAGCAGGGTGCGGTGGCTCACGCCTGTAATCCCAGCACTTTGGGCGGCCGAGGCAGGCGCATCACCAGGTTAGGAGATTGAGACCATCCTGGCGAACATGGTGAAACTCCATCTCTACTAAAAATACAAAAAATTAGCCTGGCGTGGTGGCAGGTGCCTGTAGTTCCAGCTACTCGAGAGGCTGAGGCAGGAGAATCGCTTGAACCTGGGAGGCGGAGGTTGCAGTGAGCCGAGATCGCGCCACTGCACTCCAGCCTGGCGACAGAGCGAGACTCCATCTCAAAACACAAACAAACAAGCAAACAAACAAAAAACTAGCAGACTTGGGAGGAAGATTACCTTAATTTCATAAAAATTACTTACAAAATAGGTAAATAAATCACAGTCAATATTATATCTGGTATAACGTATTGCAAGCTTTTCCTCTGAGATTGGGTACAAGTAAGTCTAATAACATGACTTGTATTCAATATTATAGTAAATGTTGTAGCCAATATAATAAAGCAAGAAAAAAAGAAAGTGCAATAACTGAGAACAAAGAAACAAAACTGTTAATTCACAGACAACATGATTAACTATATGAAAAGTTAAAAAATCTGCATAAAATTGTTGTAATGAGTAAGGTCAATGTATAAAATCAACTGTATTGCTTTAAATGAGCAATTGGACAATGAATTTCATGAAAGCAAGCCATTTATGAGAGCATAGGAAAAACAAACCTCTTAAAAGAACAAACCTCGTAAGAGCTGTGCATAACTCTACCAATGAAACGTAAAATATTACTGAGAGAAGATAAAGACGACCTAAATAAATTGAGCCAAAGTTCTTAGAATTTCCTTCTCTGGGTAGAACTTGTAAAATTGATGGCAAATGCATTTGGAAATGCCAGGGTGAAGAATAGCCAGTGAAATCTAAAGCAATAAAACAGAATTGAAGGACTTATTGTACCCACTCTCAAGATTTTATTATTAGGTTATAACAATTATGACAGAAAGATATTGTGTAAACATAGACAAACTAAACAATGAAACAAAATAAAAATTCCGTAAACAGACTCACCTATGTATTGATTTATGACATAATTTGCACTGCAGAATGAGAGAAGCACAGTTTTCTCAAGAAATGTTGCTACGGGCCGGGCGCCGTGGCTCACGCCTGTAATCCCAGCATTTTGGGAGGCCGAGGCGGACGGATCATGAGGTCAGGAAATAGAGACCATCTTGGCTAACACGGTGAAAACCCGTCTCTACTAAAAATGCAATAAATTAGCCGAGGAAGCTGGCAGGCGCCTGTAGTCCCAGCTACTCGGGAGGCTGAGGTAGGAGAATGGAGTGAACCCGGGAGGCGGAGCTTGCAGTGAGCTGAGATCCGGCCACTGCACTCCAGCCTGGGCGACAGAGCGAGACTCCTGTCTCAAATAAAGGAAAGGGGAAAGGGGAAAGGGGAAAGGGAAAAGGGGAAAGGGGAAAGGGGAAAGGGCAAAGGGCAAAGGGGAAACGGGAAAGGGGAAAAGGGAGAAATTATGAAGACTCAAAAATGTAAGGAGCGGCTGGGCTCGGTGGCTCACGCCTGTAATCCCAGCACACTGGGAGGCCGAGGCGGGGGGATCATGAGGTCAGGAGATTGAGACCATCCTGGCTAACACGATGAAACCCCGTTTCTACTAAAAATCCAAAAAAAAATTATCTGGGCGTGGTGGTGGGCGCCTGTGGTGTCAGCTACTGGAAAGGGTGAAGCAGGAGAATGGCGTGAACCCGGGAGGCGGAGCTTGCAGTGAGCCGAGATCGCGCCACCACACTCCAGCCTGGGAGACAGAGCGAGACTCCGTCTCAAAAAAGAAAGAAAAAGAAAGAAATGTTGCTACCTCCGGCTGGGCGCGGTGGCTCACGCCTGTAATCCCAGGACTTTCGCAGGTCGAGGCGGGCGGATCACGAGGTCAGGGGTTTGAGAACAGCCTGGCCAACATGGTGAAACCACGTCTCTATAAAGGTACAAAAAATTAGCCGGGCGTTGTGGTGGGCACCTGTATTCCCAGTTACTCCGGAGGCTGAGACAGGAGAATTGCCTGAACCCGGGAGGTGGAGGTTGCAGTGAGCCGAGATTGCATCACTGCACTCCAGCCTGGGCGACAGGGCAAGACTCTTGTCTCAAAAAAAAAAAAAAAGAAAAGAAAAAAAGAAAAAAAAAAAGTTGCTACTTTAATTGGATATCCATACAGAAAAAATACAAGACTACTTCTTATCACATACAAAAAATAATTTCAGGTGAATTATAGCTTATATTATGAAAGATTAATAATGTTTATAGAACATAAAATTTGTCATGGGGAAGCTTTTGTGAAGAGATACTATAGATTGTAAAATAAGGAAAAGCATAGGTATTTAGGTGGCATTTACAGTAAGAACGCTGGTATATTAAAGCACAGGATTAATAGCTTATATCCAAAATATGCAAAGAGCTCCTACAAGTCAATTAGTAAAAGAGCTATAATACAGTAGAAAAGAAAATGGACAAGTATTTGAAATCACTTCACAAAAGATGTCCAATGCCTAATATACACTTGTAAAACATGCTCAGCCTCATTAGTTATCAGAGTTTTGCAAATTAAAACCATAAGTGATACCACTACACATCCGGCAGAATGTTTAAAAATAAAAATACTGAGGGTACCAAATGCTAGCAAGGATGTGGAGCAACTGGAACTCTTATAGGCTCTTAGTAGGTGTGCACACTCTCCTGGGGGAACTAAAGTTGGAAATACACATACCCAGAAATTTTACTGTTAGGTATTAGCTTGAACCATGTAAAATTTTCAATATTTGCCATTACAAACGACAAGTTTATACGGTCCAAACTAACATATCCAGTTGAAACTCATACAGATATATCGAAAGTGTGTATAAAAATATCCATTGTAATGTTACTTGTAATAGCTCCAAACCAGAGGCAGCATAAATGATAATCAGCTGTAGAGTGAATAAATAAATTGTGATAAATTCACCCAATGCAATACAGTATAGAAAGGAAATAAGTGAACTATAGCTATGCACAATAAAATGAATATAAAGGAAGGTGCTTTATTATTTCATTAGTAAAAAATGAAGACAGGCAAAAATCATAGTGTTTAGAAAAGTCTAGGTGTGTAAACTATAGGGAAAAGCAAGGAAATGATGATCAAAACAATTACTTTGGAAAGAGAGGGAAGAAGTATGATGGAAAGAGAGCACAAGGGTCTTCCAAAGCGCTGGCAACGTTTCATTGCTTCACCAGGAAGGTGGTTATATGGGTGTCCATTTTGTAATACATCATCCATCTGTACATTTTTATTTTGATCTCTACAGTTGAAAATTTTATAGTAATAAGAAGTTCAATAAGATAATATAGTGTAACGGCTAATATGCATGCGAAATTATAAACAGAATATTACTCCCAAAAATTACTCATTATCAAAAACAGAGTCCACATATTTGATTTGTCACATGGGGAGCTCCCTCGCTTATGTTATTTTTGAGCAGCAGGATGACCTATTCAACAACAAGTTTACCTGTTCAGCAAATATTTAGTGCCTCGTAAGTACAAACACTGTTCCAGGTGCTGTTTCAGCCATGAGGACAATACAGAAATCTCTGCTTTCATAGATCTTATACGCTAGTGGGAGAGAGAAATAATAAAGCACAGTAGATAAGAAAATTATATAAATGTTAGAAAATTGTAAGTGTTAAGGAGGGAAATAAAGCAGAAGCAAGAATTTTTTTAATGAATTCTCAAGTAGAGTTACAATTTTAGATATGAGGACCTCTGTAAAATGAAATGATAATTCAGCAAATGAGGGCTCTAACCACATTGTTATCTAAGGAAAGAGCATCCCAGCCCGAGAAATAGCGAGGGCAAAAAGTAACAGAAAACATACTCTCCAGAAATTATCTCAATCAAAGCAACTTCTGGATTCTAACAGAAATCAACTGATGAAACCAGGAAAATAAAGGAGATGCACTAATACAAAATTAGTAATGATTCTTGTAGTCTGACCTCAGACTTGTAAGCGCAGGGTATCATTGTAAACAAGCCTTGAAAAAAGTTTCTTCCAACAGCGTCAGACTAAGTGGTTACATCTTGGAGACCATCTATATGAACTTTCCAGATGAATGAGAAAACAAGCACATGAACAATGTTTTCAAATGTTATATCAAAGAGCTCTTGTGGATCAAGATAAAATTTTCAGGGAGATCATCATAGATGGATTTAAAAAGTTCTGTGTTGCCAAAAAATTAGAATAAAAGTGAAAATTACGTGCTCTCAAACATGGTTATCAGTCAAAAAGTGACTTTACTGCTGATGAAGATTGATGTTGAAGATGCCTGTGAAGAATTTGAATGAAGTTATTTCAGGAAATGTGAAAGTATTAAAAATGCATAAATTAATACTTAAAAATATCTAATCATAGTTATATGTCCAAACAAAAACTATACATGAATGTATACAGCTGCATTATACATCGTAGCCAAAAGGTGAAAGCCATATGTCCATCAACTAAAGGATAATTAAAATATGGTAGATCCATTCCATGGAATATTACTTGGTTATAAAAGGAATGGGGATACTGATACATGTTACAAAATGGGTGAAGTTGAAAACATCATGCTAACTGAAAGAAGGCAGGCACAAAAGACCACATTGTATAATTCCATTCATATGAAATACCTAGAAAAGGGAAATTTATAGAGACAGACATTAATTATTGGTTGCCTGTATTGGGGAAAGTGATGGAGGAACAAGAAGGTAATAGCTGAAAGGTATAGGTTTCTTTTTGAAACTCTATGTATATACTACAAACCATTAAACTGTGTAATTCAAATACTTGAATAGTATGGTACTTGAATTGTATCCAAATAAGTTTTTTAAATAGATAATCTTGAATAGGTATGTGTAACTAAATGAAAAAAAATTAAATAGAAGTAGGCATTTTAGGATTTCAGCTATAAGTCTACCCCTGCACATGTCCACATTCATCATAAACATTTCTTCTTGGATCTTCTCTTTAGAAAAACGGGGGCCCATTCCAAAGACTTCTGAAAATGTTCATTTGCTTGGTTAGATACAGAAATAAAATAGTGGGCCATGTGAATGTTGAAGAATTTTAGTTCATTCTGGTTTCTACCTTGATCTTCCTCCCCAGTTTTGAGCTAGATCCCTAAGTATTTGTCACTGGGTCCCTACTTTTTTCCCTGGGACGACTTTGAATGTTAGAAGATGGAGACGGGGACAGATTAAGGCCTAAGTGGTTCTAATCAGGGAATGACTATGTTGCCAACAGCTATATATAATTCAAAATAAGAGCAAACCAAACCTAAACACAAATCTTGCAAGTAGGTGGAAATTCAAATAGCTTTCCAGCTTTTTTGATTGCAAAACTGTAGATCAGCTCATCAGAACTGCCTCATCTCTCCTTTTTCTCTTCTTGCTTGGATGGCATACTCTGTCATGACACTATTGCCCTAAGTAATATTTCACCAGCCTGTGGGGCAACCTAGCATGGAAAACGGGAAAGGCAGATGCTGAGCACCAGGATTTATCTTACTTTGGCTCTGGGAAGAGAAATTAGTATGTATATAAATGCAAAAATATAACTATGTTGTGATTTTAGCATTTACAGAGAAGACGTTTTCTTTTTTTCTTTTAGAAATTAATTTGCTTCTGCTATAAATCCTCAATTTAATTCTCTTTGTCTCTGACAGTGTAAAAGGTATCTTAAGTAGTCACGAAGGTGTAGGCCAAAGAGTTTGACTCGACATGGGCCAAAAGTGGCAGCAATTTAATCGGATCAACCTGGTTTTCCATAGATTTCTATAGAAATGAAGGAGGCTAACAGGAAAACACAATCAACATGCACATGCAACCGTAAACCATGTCTGCCTGTGTTCCCATAATGATTGAATCATTAGTGGTGCCATATTGTATCGGTATTTTCCACACTGCCTTAGGCATAACAGTCAAAATGTGACTGCCGTATCCATTGACAGTTTGACAGTTTCTACCTGAATCAAAATCTCCAGAAAAGCATGCCAGGTTAGAAAGTAACTGCTGTCACAAAATTAAATTGGAAATAATTTACAAATACATCAGCAGTTACTTTGTAAGCAATCACTCTACAATTAGCATTTTACTAGGCCTTTTTAAAAAGGTCTTTATTTGCTTATTTATTGTTATTTTTCTCCCACACAGTGTTTTAAGAAACCCTTCCCCACACAATTAAAATTAAATAGAAATTTTAGTGCTGTGAAAATGGTAGAATTTCAAACAATCACTAAAAATGGGGAAATGCTACATTATATTTTAAATAACAAAAAGACAATTAAAAAATTAAGATATATGGAGGGATTGTATCTGCTTCATTCATATGTTTAATATCATGGCAATAATTCAGTCTTGATTTTATAATTCTGGAAACTTTTCAGTATTCTTTCTCCGGTAGCTAACCTGTATTTACTCAGAATATCAATCAGTTGCATTTTTGGAGTGCATAAAACACTCTCTAATTAAGCCTTATTTAATTTGTTTTAACTCAGAGTGCAAAGGAGACGGCACAATGTGAATTCCTCATTATAGTAACCTCTCCTCAAAACTACAAATGGGTATGAAGTGATATCTGTGTGTGTGTTTTTGTACTATAACATTATTCACAGAAGCAGTTCCTCAGAAAGATGATAACAATAATAATGACACTTAGCATTTATATAGCATTTTCTGTCTTCACAACGCTTTATAAACCCTAACTAAATAATGGTACTTGCAAGAATGAGGTTAAGGCATCAATGAATCAGCATGTAACGTTTGTCCTCTGAAACATCACCTTTCGCTGTCAGTTCCCGTGGGATAGATTGCCCCTCATGATGGATTAAAACCAGATACAATTGATTGGCTGATCTCAGCCTGCACTCCAAAGGAACCTCCATAGCCTTTCGATGTTTATACTGATTAACTCAAGCAGAGGCATCTTTATTTGTGGTCTCAGACCAGCCCTCCACTGACAGAGCCAAGTGAAGACTTTTAAGTAATTATTTGGACAATTCAGTCCCAAATCTGCTCTCATTCGGAGGCACACTAAGATAGTTGCTTGACTACTCTATACCCGGGTTTTTCAAAACTCAACCATATTGACATTTGGGGCTGGAAAATTCTTTGCAGCAGAGAGATACCCTGCGTATGGTAGGATGTTTAGCGGCGCCCTGAGCTTCTATCCACTAGGTGCCGGTAGCACGCATCCCCCACCTCACCCCTCAGGTGTGAAAACCAAAAATGCCTTCAGATGTTGCCAAACATTCCCTGTGGAGCAAAATGTCCCCCAGTTGAGAACCACTGCTCTATGCTTTGCTGGTGGTTAGACATCCTTATTCTGTGTCTTAACAATGCATATTTATTTGTCTCCAGCAGTGCCTCCTTTGGCAGTGAATTTCAGGTGTGTTATTCCAGTTTGACTTTCACGAACTGGAAAACCTCAAGGACGTGGTTTAGGAAACTTTTGAGTCAGTTCGGTTAACATACTGCCTCACTGCCTACCCCAGTACCCAGAGTAAGGAATTCTTCCACACTGCAGAAAGCAGCAGTATCAACATACCCTGAAAATCAGTTTAGCATTACAGTTTATGAAAAACTTATTTCACAGGGTTTTGAGATAAGTTGACAGTGGCTAGTTTGAAAGCTCAGCCTTACACATTTTGCTTCTCAGCTGGGCTTAGAAAATTGTTGCAACTGTAGTTGTAAGGAAAATACTACCTCAAGGCCCGATCATAAAAGCTGCTATCAGACAGATGTCTACGGTTATTTTTGGTTCTGTATTCAGTAAGTTTTATATGGACCTAATTCCCAGAAAAACTCCCCAGTCTGTTTACATGGACAGGGTAAACTGGCTGTGTTTTCTTTGTATTCCTAGTGTGAGCTGGTAATTATCCATCTACTGCTGGGATATTTCATGTAAATGGTGGACATTTTAGACACCATGTGCATCCTTAATCTCCCTAGGATTCTCTAGGAACAAAATTATTTGATATGAAAACCTTTGATATTACAAGTTGTGTTTAACATTTCAAGCCTCATTTGCATCAGTTCAGTTCACTGATCTGTTAAGCACACAGGACGACGAATCATGGAGAGAGGGAAACCTATAGATGCACTCAGTAGCCTGAAGGTATATTACAGAAAATAATAAAAGTGAACTGCTGAAGTATCTAAAATTTATTAGCATAGGGTATAGTTAGTGAGGCAGTAGAATACTATCTCAGAATATTTTTCTGAATAAATAAATAATTGAAAAGATGGGTGGATGGTGAAGATGAGTAAGAATTTCTTGATGTATAGATTATGCGTACTGTGCATCTGGTACATCGTATTGTGAGCTGATTATCCAAGCATGAATGTAGCAAATCCTCTATTGATCTAAATACTACAGCATCAAATCTTGGTCTTTTTTTATTTTTATTTTCTGCAAATCGCTAAAGGCTTTGACAATTTCCACGTGGGCTAGAACTAGGCAAGCAGTCAAACAGTTCCTGTACATCAAGGAGGTACTTACTGATGGCTGTAGCCGAAACACCTGCTAACCTGCTATTGTAAGCATTTATCTGGTATTTGCCTGCGGCAGAAATAAATGAATAAATAAACTTTCACCAGTCATAGTACATGAGTTAATGTATTATAGCATTATGTAAAGTAGCAAAGCACATTCTTCTGGGGCTTTTAAAAAATCATTATTTGTGGCAGGTTAGAACATATCTGCTAGCTTCTCTCCTCCATTTTCCTCACTTAAGTTTCTATCAGAGCCCTCACAACTACAGGGCTAGTTGGCCTTTGCTCTCTCAAGAATACCTTTGAGAAAACCGCCTTCCTAATCCTCAAAGAGTTTTAAAATGGCATTACAAAGGGGATGGATATATTAAACACCTCAGCTGTCAATGAGCAGAATCAATAACTGTGGGTACATAGCTTACATTATGTCTACTTACACAAGGCTTGCAATATTTGGAAAGGAGAGCTTTTCTTTTGACAACTTGGCACCAGCTGTTTCAAGAAATAACACAGCTGTATATCCCTAACACACCTGCCTCTCCTTCCATAATGTTAGAAGAAAACAAAAGTATAAAACAATGACCAGAGAGGTCAGACCACTGACAGAAGCCTGATTTGCAACAGTATTTTCATTTGAATGTTTAAAAAGTATTGAGGCTACATTACCAATTAAAGTTAAACACAAGAATCTAGAGTTAGTTTCTTCAAAACTTTAAAGCTTGAAGGGAACAATACTTCAGTAAGTAGAGTACATAAAATATATCACTGGGACAGCAATATCATTAAACAAAATTTTTACAATAAACACCATCACTCAACATAATATAAAAAAGAAATGCATTGTGTTTCAGAATATCATGTCCATAGACTTGTCTTGAAATATACTTTGAAGGCTAAATTTATTTTTATGCTTTCTATAAAATTTGCTGCAATTTTTAAAAACTCCTTTTCCTTTCTAATTAATAAATCCTGTCAGGAAGATTGTGTGTGTCAGAACCTCATATGAGAGTATGCTGCCAGTCATGCATGCTACCTAAAATAAAGAGAGGAAAGCGTTTAACCCATCTCATTTTTAGCATCTTATTTAAACATCTGCATCTTACTGTCTATTGGAAAAATGTTCCTAGTTTAACTTCTTCAGCTGTTGTTGCCTAATTTTCTTATTTGGCAACAAGAGTACAATGGTAGAAGTTAAAAATGGACAACATCCTTGGCGTTATACAAATTTGCACACAATCAGCTATCTGTTATATTTCCTTGAAAGACAATTGACTAATTTATGTTCAATGTACTAAATTTCAGATATGCCTATAAAAATTAAATTAAGGGAACAATTCCGTTTTCAATAGCATCAAAGAGAACAAAATAATTAGGAATAATTGTATCAATTGGAGTATAAGATACGTACACTGAAAGCTACAAAATAATGTTGACAGATTAACAAAGAACTGATTAATGGAAAGACACCCAATGGTTATGGATCAAATGAATGAGTATTGTTAAGATGGCAATATTCCTCGAATTCATCTGCAGATTCAACACAATCCCTGTCAGGATCCCAGCTTGCTTTTTTTTTTTTTTTTTTTCCCTCCAGAATTTCACAACTGGATCCAAAAATTCCTTTGGAAATACAAGGGACCCAGAATATCCAAAATAATTCTGTAAAAGAATAACACATTTGAAAAACTCACACTTCCTAATTTCAAACTTTATACTACAAAGCTTGAAATACTCAAAACAATGTGGAACTGTCATGAGGATAGACATATAGATCAATAGAATAGATTCCAGAAATAAACTCATATATTTATGGCCAAGTGATTTTCTACACAGGTGGCAAGACAGTTTAACAGGGGAAAAAAAGGTCTTTTTTGACTAATGGTGCTAGGACAACTGGATGTCCACATGCAAAAGAATGAAGTTGGACCAGTACCTCATACTATACACAAAATTTAACTCAAAGTTAATCGTAGGCTAAACGTCAGTGCTAAAACTAGAAAAATCCTAAGAGAAAATATAGAGTAAACCTTTGTGAGGCCAGGTTAGTTAATGGTTTCTTAGATATAACAAACAACAACAAACAATTAAATTAGACCTCATCAAAACTTTTTAATTTTAATTGTACTTCAAAGGACACCATCAAGAAAGTAAAAAAAAAAAAAAAAAACTCCACAAAATGGAAGAAATATTTGAAAATCATTCATCTGATGACCTCTATTCAGAATAAAAAACTGTAGAAATTCAATAATAAAAAGAAAAATATTCCAATTAAAGAATTGATAAGAGATCAGGATAGACATTTCTCCAAAGAATATGTACAAACAATCAAGAAACACATTAAAAGATGCCACATTATTAATTAGGGAAATGAAAATCAAAGCCACAATGAGGTTTCACCTCACACTCATGAGATGGACATACTATAAATGATAGACAAGCACAAATGTTGATAAGGATGTGGAGAAATTAAAACCTTCGTACATTAGTGATGGAAATCTGAGATAGTGCAATCACTTTAAAACATAGCTTGCCACTTCCTCCAAGGGTTAAACCTATAGTTACCCTATGACCAAGCAGTTTCTCTCCTAGGTCTATATCCAAGATAAATGACCACATCTACACAAAAAGTTTCACAGAAATGATCATAGCAACACTATTGCAACATTATTCACAGTAGTCAGGAAGTGAAAACAACCCAAAGGGTCATCAACTGATGAATGGATCAATAAAACATTGTATAATCATTCAATGGAATATTATTTAGCAATAAAAAGAAATGAAGTACCAGTGCATGCTACAACATAGATGAATCTTGGAAACATTATGCTAAATGAAAAAACCAAAAGCCAGTCACAAAAAAACATGCATTGTATGATTCCAAAATGGAATCATACATATTATATATTCCATAATATATAATAATAAAGGATAACTAGGCATGATGTTTCTTTGTTTTTGCTTTTATTGATAACAAATCTCAGTTTTTTTAATGCCAATAACAGAAAATAGATAATATATGATAGTGCTACCAAAACGAAAATCATTCTCATTTAGGTACAGAAATTTTTCCTGAAGTCAGTCTTTCTTTCTTTCCCTCTCTTTCTCTTTCTTTCTTTCTTTCTTTCTTTTCTTTCTTTCTTTCTTTCTTTCTTTCTTTCTTTCTTTCTTTCTTTCTTTCTTTCTTTCTTTCTTTCTTTCTTTCTTTCTTTCCTTCCTTCCTTCCTTCCTTCCTTCCTTCCTTCCTTCCTTCCTTCCTTCCTTCTTTCTTTCTTTCTTTCTTTCTCTTTCTTTCTTTCTCTCTCTCTCTCTTTCTTTATTACTAAAGAGGAGAGGTTTATGGTTTGGGTCAAAATACTGATGTTAATGCATGTTGTGTGTGAAAAAAATAGTTTATGTAAAGGTAAGCAAACTGCTAATTTCATTCATTTACTTAAACAAAACTATGTAGTGTTCCCCCCTTATATTGTGTTCAGTGCTACCTGAGGCCAAAGATCTTTAAAGGTGAACAAATTTCGGTTAAAAGAAAAGATGCTTAACAAATGAACAAATAAAATTATCAAGTACTTGATGATGATGATAACTTCTGTGAATAAAATAAAGGAGAGTAATGGGATAGCGAGCATGGAGGGGAGGACTGGATGAGGGACAAGATCTACAAAATGTAAGGAAAGTACTCCAGGAAAGTGTAAAAGGGAAAAGTCAGTTGATAAGCAGAAATCAGCTTGAAGTTGTCAGGAGCAGGAAGAGCCTGCAGGGCCTTGTGGTGATCCACACAGCCTGGGAGGAGGTCAAACGATTAAGCAAGCCTGGACCATTTGAGAACTAGTAAGACCACCAAGGAGTCTAGATCTTATTCAAACTACAATAGGAAGTCATTGGAGGGCTGTTAGTGAGACAGTGCCATGATCAGATAGAATTTTTAAGAGTATATTGACTGTGTAGGAAGAAAGTGGGGCCAAAGGGGCCTTGTAGCAGCTCTTCAGGCCAAGGTCAATGGTACTGTGGGCTAGGATGGCAGCCACAGAGATAGTGAAAAGTTCTCAAATACAAGTGACTTAAGACATTTCTTTTTCTGCTTGATTTTATTCTTGTGAGATGTAAGACTATTGAAGATTTTGTTTAGCGTTTAAAAGTGAATTTCTGACTGATTATCTGGCCTTCCCAAAATGAAAGGCACACAATGGCATCTGACTATTTTTCTGGGCAGCTCCAGCCACCTCTACCTCAATACTTCGGGTGTAATCAATAAACATAACAGAGGCTATTCATTCCACCAGGATGGATTCCAACAAAAGGCCTCTGTTCACAGTAGTAATAGGCAGACTTCACCCGCTCCATCACATTAGGTATTATGTCTTGCAGTCTTCAGTCACCTAACTGCTTTACTGTTCAGTGGTAATGAAATGCTCTGTTGACATAAGAATCATTATAAAGCTGAGCTGTTTACACTTGTGGTGGCCAAGACAATGTCCCTCCAATGGAGGGCAAAGCACTGCTCATTCCCAAAGGACAGATATTCATACGTTTTTGGGATGACGAAATTCAGCAAGTTCTGTGGCTTGGGTTGGGTTGTAAAGGTATCCTATGGAAAATAATATGTTCAATGTAACCTTTTAAATTTATGTTAATAGGCTTAATACATTTGAGTGGGCACATGCTACTGAGAGTAACTTTAAAGCATTTGTTGAGACTTGGTCATTAATATCTTTTGTCAGATTTCTTCCATTGTGAGGAGAACATCTATCTTTTCTCAGATTTGAATTCACTAGGCTAATGGCCATAGAGGTACCTACAAACACTTGTAAATAGTTAACATTCATTAACGTGAATTTTTCAGTGGAAGGCTGACTGCTCTGGGTTTATTTTAGAGCAATTAAATATGATTTATTCTCCATCATTTATTGACTTATTCATCCAGCAAATGATTATTGACTGCTTACTGCTATGTTGTACAATGTGAGACATACAAAGAAGGCTAATTAATAATAATAATGGCTAGTGTTTATGGAGTAGGCACTGTGAGTACTCAGCGTTTCATATACCTTATCTTATTCTTTAAAAATACCTGATGATGCAACTGCCATTATTATTTCCAATGTATAGAGATGAAAACTAATGCATAGAGAGCTTAAACTATAAGCCCAAGGACACCAAGATGGTACATGGCAAGGCTGTATGTGCAAATCCGGGAATTGAACACAGGCACTCTAACCCAACAGCCCTTGAATAAGTGCTAAGGTATTCCACCTGCCAAGACACGGCAAACATCCTAGTCTCAAAATGCATGCAGGCTAGTAGGAGAAGCAAGACATTTGTGAAGACAAGAATAGTTTACAGTAAGTTCAAGTTCAACACAGGTAAGAACAAATAGCTATAGTTATTGAAAACAAATCACTTCCATCCAAAAGCACTGGCTCTCAGACTTGGCTGCAGGTTGAAATCACCTGAGGAGTTAAAAAACATACAGATGCCTTGGGTCTCCACCCTAGAGTTTCTGACTTAATGGACCTGGCATGTGCTTGTGCAGTTGGATTTTTGAAAGTTCTCCAAGTAATTCTAATGTGCATCCAACTTGAAAACCACTGAACTAGAGGAACTAGAGAAAATGTTAAGAAGGAGAGAGAGTCAGAGTTGATATTTCAAGAATAAGTCACTATTTCAAAAGTCAGAAATGTCAGGGGGTGAGAATGGAGATGGATGGGTAGGTTGAGATTTGGAATAGATGGCTTCTACTCCAATTGTGATCCTGGGACCAGCAGCATTGACATCCCATGGAATTGGTTAGAAATGTGCGATCTCAGGCTCTCTGTCCCAGACCCCCTGAATCAAAATCTGCATTCTCAAGTGACTTGTGTTTGCATTATAGCTTGAGAAGTGCTGGCATAGGGGAAAATATCAAGATAAGAAACAACAGAGCATATATGGTGATGGGCAAATGGTACCCATGGCAATAGGTGGAATATAGAGTGTAGCACATAGTGAGGTGGATGCCACACAGTGAAGCTCAAGTCATCAGGTGCCTTGATCACTATAATAAGCAGTTAGGATTTTGTTCTGTGGAAAGTTGGAAGTCTAAAATCTCCTAAGTAAAAGTATGTCTACAGAGATGGCTTAATGTGATTATCTGGTGACCATTTGTAGACCAGATTTGGAGAAGGAGAGACCAGAGGTATGGAGGTTCTTACAGAGGCCTCCACATGAATTCTCAGTTCACAAATATAGAGAGTTGAAACTCTCAGACTTGGGTGCAATTCAAGAAGCAAGTTCTTATCTTCAAAACACATTGTTTTACTTTCAGGGATTCTTATCTCCTCTAGCAGCCTGACATTGGAGTTACGTTATGAATCTGAATAGAGATACAGGCTGCATCTTACTCTGAGTGGCAGCCAGTGTACATAGAGCAGTTTTGTTATTTTATCCATAGTATACTTTCCCCTTAATACTGGAAGACTGTGTAGAGGAACACAAAGAGAGTTGCAATAGTAGAAGAAAGACCTTTGTGTTTGTCTAGCAGCAATATGATAACCATAATACCATAAATTTTCTATGTGGTCGTGGTCTAGGGTGTTGCGTTTGATACAATATTCTGGTTGAGAAAGATTACTACTAATTCTTGGGAAATGACATTCTTATATATTATATCAACTACACATTCTTAGTCCCGAAACAACACAAAATATAATTTTTTCTTTGATGGTCCTTTCAGATCAATAGCAACGACAGTGCCTAAGGACCACTGTTATAAGGGTCAGCAATCATTTTATGTTTAAAAATGTGGTAACTTATGGAGATGTCTGGTTGGTCAAGTGCTGGGCACATGCATTGACATTATATTCTTTTAATCCAAGAGAAAACTTTTCATAATGCAGTGTCTCAGGCATTGTGTCGCATATAGTAGGTTCATTTGTTACAGGAACAAAAGCACATGCACAGACTATATATGAAAAGATGCTGTATTGTAAATAGACTTCTAAAATATCAAATTTATAGGATTTACATGAAATAAACTGCATCCATTTAAAACATATGAATAGAATTTTAAAATTGAAAATAACTGGAGAAGGTGAATAAGCCAATGCGTTAAAAGTATCTATGAAGTTATCTGCTAATCAATATAAGAATGTGTTACCAAAATGATCATAAAATGGTAACTCTTAGTGTAGTCACTATTTTTTTTCTTTTCTTTTGAGACTGAGTTTCGCTGTTGTTGCCCAGGCTGGAAAGCAATGGCGCCATCTCAGCTCACTGCAACCTCCGCCTCTTGGTTTCAAGAGATTCTCCTGCCTCAGCCTCCCCAGTAGCTGGGATTACAGGTGCCCACCACCACGCCCAGCTAATTTTGTATTTTTAGTAAAGACAGGGTTTCACCACGTTGGCCAAACTGATCTTGAACTCCTAACCTCAGGTAATCCGCCCGCCTCGGCCTCCCAGAGTGTTGGGATTACAGGCGTTTGCCACTGCGCCCAGCCTAGTCACTATTTTATTTTTATTTTTATTTTTTTTGTTTTAGTGGTTAGTAACAAATAATTTATTTTAATAAATCAACATTCTCATAACAAAGATATCATATTTACTGGAAAACATAAGTTTTAAGCTTGTATAAAATATTGAATTTTAAAATCACTCATTTCTGCATCTGTGAAATCTTTTCTTTTTTTTTGTTTCCAAGATGGCCGAATAGGAACAGCTCCAGTCTCCAACTCCCAGCGCGAGCGACACAGAAGACAGGTGATTTCTGCATTTTTAACTGAGGTACTGGGTTTATCTCACTAGGGAGTGCCTGACAATCAGTGCTGGTCAGCTGCTGCAGCCTGACCAGCGAAAGCTGAAGCAGGGCGAGGCATCACCTCACCTGGAATTTTAAAATAGTGACTAGGGTATCCACGTGTACCCTAGTCACTATTTTAAAATTCGAACTAGCAGGCAGAAATTTCATACCCACATCTTAAAACTTGATACTGCAATTAATATATGTTACCACCAGATGGTGGTGTGTGCTTTAGTCATGATCACATGATCTCAGTCATTGTAACTATTATAAAATAGGTGAAACGAACTGATTGATAGTCAAACTCTGAATACCCATCTTATTTTCATTTGGGAAAAAATAATAATAATGAGTTGCCTATTGTAGGCAACCATTCACCATAAAAATAAGACAAGACCCCAAGCCCACAAATAATTCAGTATTTTAGCAATACATTAGCACAATAAGTATCATATCAAAGTAATATAGTAAAATAATTTCAAATATCATAAAGATGAAGCATCTATAAGATAAGATGAATCACAGAAGACAGAATTCTGATTTCTTCCAGGAGGAATCTGGGAAGATTTCAGAATAATGTTATTCTATTAACATTAGCTTTGAAAAAAGAATTAGTTTACCAAACGTGGAGAAGAAAGGAAGATCATTGCAAAAGAAAGAAACAAACCCTGCTGTACACAGAGAATGATGCATTTACAAAACAATCGTGAATCTGTGTGATCAAAACATGGGATTCATAATTGAAAAGTGGGGTTAGATGGTACTTGATGGTAGGTTTAAAATACATGACCAAGGTCAAGCCATGCCCTTTGAAGCTAATCTAAAAGGCAAGAGGGAGCCATAGAAGGTTTTTAAGAGATGACTTGATGAAATCTGTAAGATAAAGCAATTTAAAGAAAGAAACACATGGATACAATTTTTGTCTTAAGGAGAAACATGACTCATAAGGAGATCCTTGATAAGGAAATATTCCCAACAAGAATCTTCCAGTCGTCTCTCACTTTCTCAGCTTTTCTCCCCCAGCTAGGATATCAAATTAACTTTTATTGCATTGTCTATCTGTGGTAACATTCGGGGAGTGGAATGACATAATTCCTTGCTAGAACCACTATCTTGCTTCCTCTTTGCCACCTTCTCTCCAGCTGAAATGTCAAGTGAGATATAGTATTGACTCTAGTTCTCTTCTTCTCTTTTTCCCTTCCAATGACCAAGGCTGTGTTCTGGGCTGTTAGAGCTCTCTGTAAAGGTTTGGAATCCATTTGGAATGAGGTTGGGGGTAGAAGCGAGATAATTACCTGTCCTAATCTAAATCCCTCAATGGCTACTTTGTGTATTGCTTGCCTTAACCTTGCATGTTTGGTCTTTATCATCGAATAGAAGTGAGGGCAATGTGCCCTGTATCTTGTCTGTTCTAGGAATAAGTGGTCTGCTCATATGGGATGCTAAATGCTGCCTAAGTCCCCTACCCCAGAATTAGGGCTACTTCTCTGCTCTCCATAGAAACTGCTTTTTGGAGCTGGCTCTGCTTTCCACTTGGCTTGCCAGAAGACCAAAGACTCACAGTTTGGTCACTGATAATACTAATCCTCTCTGACAATTATTTGGCAACCTTTCCTATTAGAATATCTTTGAAGTGTTCCTGGTTGGGGACAGGGGGGTGGGGTGGAATCTCGGCTGGCAAGAAAGGACACAGGCCTTTTAATCTCAGAACCAAAAATACTCTGCGCTCTGATTTCTCCAACTTCATATGACTATGAAGGGCATTCTGCTCTTCCAAGTCGGTGTGACATAATCACAGGGCACTCGCGAGTGCTTCTGGAAGCCCTGCCGCGGAGGTCGTCCCTTTTACTGGAGACAGAAGGTCGGAAAAATGCAGCGAGTACAGCGTTCTTATTATAACTCGCCTCCTCACAGGTTTCTGGGCAGAACACTAACCTGCCCTAACCTGTTACTTCTCTGAGGATGCTTGTTGATGGCTGTGAACTGTTCAAAGGCTTTGGGGAAGAAAAAAGAAAGAAAAATAGGAAGTCCAATTCCAACCCATTCAATATCTTCCTATTTAAGTGAGCTCAGGGTCTCCTGTGCTTCTCAGAATGTGGAGTGGGTGAGGGGAACACAGCCTCGAAGGTTCTGGAGGTCTCTGGAAAACACATACAAATGAGAACCGCATCACAACCTTTTTGCTGCTCCTTGACAGAGCTGTACAGTGTCCGAAAGATCCTTCTCGATACTGCTGCCCTTCCTCTCCTCCTTCATTCCCCTTTGCCAGCCTCACTCAGCACGAATAGCTTATTTTAAGCCCCATCTTTTCTCCAGGAGAGGGCTCCCTCTACATCACCTCCAAAGCCACTGTTAACGGGCACTGCCCTAAGTCCTTTCAACGGGTTAGCTTAGGAATCATTTCTCTGATGAGAAAAACTGAAGCTGAAAAAGTAATGTAACCTGTTTGGGGTCACCTAGCTAGGGGATGGAGACAGCGGGATTTGCTGTGCTGCTTTCCTCCATTGATTTGGCATCTTTACATCTCATATCTGAAAAGAGCTTTGTTAATTACTCCCCCTTAAATGAGAAACCTGCAGCCGAGAAGGCCTATACACTCTGCACACCTGTCTTACTTTTCGCTTTTGTCCTTGTGCCAAACACTTGGTTTCAGTGTTCCGAGATTCTTATTAGCTCACCCATTTCAGAGATTACACATCTTGTCCATCACATGGATGTTCTAATGTCTGGGGTGGGGAGAGGCACAGCTCAACCAAACAGTGGGTTTCAGTGGCATTACTTTGCTCAATCCACCGTTTTTCGCACTCTGGAGCCTGTTGCTTGGGAATTTCTTGGCATGTTCTTCAACAGGCCGGGTCACATGAGCTTGAGAGAGAGAGAGAGAGAGAAGGGGGAAAAAAAAGAAAAAGAAAAAAAAAAAAGAGGAAGAGGGGAAAGACGGACTGTTGGAATTACTTTTTTTTTTTTTTTTTTTTTTTTTTTAATGAGGCACCTACTATATTCTGGGCATTGCTAGTTGCTGTCCATGTATTTTCACAGTTAAATAATTGTTACGACAAATCTAGCATAGGAGCTTTTTTTGCCCCCATTTTGTAAGTAGGATGATTGAGATTCAGAGATGTTAAGTAATGAGGACCAAGGTCACACAGCAAGTAAGGGGCTGAGGTGATACGAAGCTGTCATCTGAAGCCTTTGTTCTTTTCATTCTATCATGAAGCTTTTATTTAAAAAAATATATATACTATACAGTTGCTTTAAACCAAAGGGAAATCAGAGACTCTTGACCCTGGACTTCATTCTCCCCATGGTGCCACGGTGTTTGATGACAATGAAGATTTTAGGGGCCTGGGTCTGTGGACAGAATGTCAGATGAGGCTGTTTTGAATATAGATCTTCACTTTGGAAATGAAGCTGCATCACCTTTGCCATATGAATTAGTTTCACCAATAAGACATGTTGGCCTTATTTATTTTCTATTTATTAATCTATTCGTGTTCATCAGATACCATAAGGGTAATTATAGTCAGAATTTCTAGCACTCTTTAAAAATGAGAATCTTTGGTTCATCTCCCTGTCTCCTTCCCTTCTTTCTGCTTTCCATCGTTCCCTCTTACTTCCCTCTTTTCCCCTCTCATTCCCCTTTTCCTTCTTTCCTTCCTCCCAACATCATGGTCAAGTGCTGGGATGTGTCACTGCCAAGCTGTAATGGCCTTGCGTGACTAACTTAGCTTCCATAGTCCTCATTTTCTACAAGTGTGAAATGTTTATAATAACGGTATCTCAAACTGTTGCTTTGAGGAAAAATTTTATTAATATATGCCAAGTACTAGCCAATAATAATAACAATATAGTAAGCACTTCGTAAAAGATAGTCATTGTTATTCCTTGAACTATAGGCATTAGTCCAGGCAACATGCAAGGCACTTGGGGCTTTTTGCAAGGGAGTAAAAGGAATTTTCCTGGTAGAGGATATGACTAGTTTTCAGCACGATGCTCCTCTCCATTTTCGTATATGATTATATTTCAAATATAATTTTAAAGTGTATTTTCAGAGTTTTTTTTTCTTATTCCCTGCTCATTAGTAACCCATCTCTCTGTCTCTATTCTCTGAGAGTATTCCCTACCATGCCTCTGTGAGGATACGTGGCTTGGTGAGCAACAGGAGAGAAAAACAAACCTAGCAAAGTGGAAAGCCAGGGTGCATAGGAAAAATAACAATTATATAGCCCTCGCAAAATGTTTTTCATCCTGAAAATGCTTTGAAAACATTAACTAATTAATTAATCAAAAAGAATTTCTACCAATCAGTGAAAATGCTCTTTACAATGTATTAAGCCCCTTGAAAGGTATTATTTATTCAGGGATGTTTTCTCTTTCGTCTAAAGGGAATCATCAGTTTCTTTTTTTTTTTTTTCTTTTTCTTTTTTTCTGGAGACATTTCAAGAGGTCGTGTGGAATCTCTGCATGCTCTTTTCACTCTACGCATCCCAGCAAGCATGAGCATGTGAAAACGCACGTGTGCACACATGCACGCATGCACACAGGCATTAACAAATGCAAAAGGTTCTTTTAGGACTGAGCCCCTTGACAGTAAGTTCATCAAAATATTATATAACATTTTCTAGTCTAGTGTGCTCATCAGCTTTTTATTAACCTGCCAGCAATTTCAAGACAAAAAAATTCCTGTTGAGTCTCATGTTATCAGCTTCACCTATTACATATGAGCATCTACTTTCCTGTCTCTTCTGCTGCCCTCTGATCTGCTCTAGAGTTGGTGCTTTGTCACCATCTCCCTAGAGCCTAGCTACTCATAGAGCCGCCAAAGCATCAGCCCTATTCTCTGGCCTACAAAGCATAACTTAATCTCTTTGTGACATTGCAGGCGAGTACTAATAATAATCTTATGTTCATTAATTCAACAAATATTGAGCACCCGCCATTCATTTATTTATATATTCCTATATCACATACTTTATTCAGTGTAAGTCTTTGTGTGAATCACAGTGATGGATTCAAAGATGATCCAGACAGGGTTATTGCATTCAAGGGGTTTGTTGTCCAGCTGGAAAGAGAAGGCAAGAACATAAATAACTTTAATATAAAGGAGACATGACGAACACCAACAAAGAAGCACTGTCAGAAGACGGGGAGAGGATTTTTGGCTGGGGAATTCAGGGAAGCCTTTTGGGAGTAGAGGATGTCTGAGTAGGATATCGAAAGAGGATTTGGCTTGTGGAACTGATGGGGGTTGGGTGGTGTTCCAGATGGAGGCAAAATAAGAGGGGAAAACCATGGACAAAGGAAATTATAGTTTATGAGAACCATTTAACTAGGGCCTAGGTAGGGAAAAGGATAGACGACATGATCTAGGAAATGTGGATTGGCCCTATATTTGGGAAATGCGTGGCATTTGCAGCACTATACTGGGTCCCTACCAGCAGCAGCCATCAACAAATCAATCTCATCACTCAGAACAATGTCGCTTGTGTAGATATGGCCTCCAAATACCTATCCACGTAGTCGCTGCTGATCAAATGTGTTGGAACGCATCGGTTTATGGGAGGAAAAGCACATCCCACTCCTGGGTCAAAATATGAAGAGCCTTACGTGATAGGCTGAGGAATCTGGCTTTAATTTTTGACATCACACTGCAACTGAAGAATGGATTCAAAGTAAATATCATTAACATCATTGCTGTTCTACAATATTGTAATTTGAAGACATCCAGAAGTGCTATTAAAATGCAGTATTGGAAGCCTTACCTACACGTTAAATTAAGCCTTCAAATTTTTTATGGAAAATTTAAATTTTATCTTCTTCATCCTCTGGTTATCAGTTCTGTTTCTTACTATTAATAATTTCCTAGAAATAGCAGTTTATCTCTTGTTTTCTAATTCCTTATGGGCTCTGAGCCACTATGTAAAGGGTTTTTGGAGGTCAGGTGCGTTAGCTTATGTCTGTAATCCCAGCACTCTGGGAAGCCAAGGTGGGTGGATCACAAGGTCAGGCGATTGAGACCATCATGGCTAACACAGTGAAACCCTGCCTCCACTAAAAAATACAAAAAAATTAGCCGGGCATGGTGGCGGGTACCTATAGTCCCAGCTACTCGGGAGGCTGAAGCAGGAGAATGGCGTGAACCCAGGAGGCGGAGCTTGCAGTGAGCCTAGATCGAGCCACTGTACTCCAGCCTGGGTGACAGAGGGAGACTCCGTCTCAAAAAAAAAAAAAAAAAGGAAAAATAAAGAAGGGTTTTTGGAATTTAAATTCAGACACAGGTTGAGTATTGCCCATCCAATATGCTTGGGACCAGAAGTGTTTCAGAGTTCGGATTTTTCAGATTTGTGGAATATTTTCATATACATAATTAGTTATCTTAAGGATTGGACTCATGTCTAAACACATAATTCATTTAACTTTCATATACAGTTTATACACAGTCTGAAAGTAATTTAAAAACATTTAAAATCATTTTGTGCATGACACAAAATTTGTATACACTGAGCCATCAGAAAGTAAAGGTGTCAGGCATGGAATTTTCCACTTGAGTCATATTGGCATTCAAAAAGTTTCCCATTTTGGAGCATTTCGGGTTTCAAATTTTTGGATTTGGGATGCTGGAACTATACTATTACATCTGTGGGAGGTTCTCAGACATCATTCCTTTTATCTAACTGATTTCTGGAAAGAGAATTATCTTACAATATACCAAAAAAGATTTCTGCCCTTAAGTTATAGAACCAAGATCTTATTGGTTACCCTTTTCTATGCAAGGTGCCCTGTACAAAAATGCAAATGCTGCCACATGAGTGAACTAATAGCACCAGGTTAATCTGCCTGATTGAGATTATATTTTTAAGGGTTTTTCCTGACCTCTCTTAAAAATAGGAAGTCACAGCATCTACTAAAACATCTTTAAAGGATGTTGAAGACATTGGAAACAAACATGGAGAACTGCAGTGATTTAAAAATTCTGTTTGTTTCTACTTCTAAATTTCCCATCCTGATGAAAGTGAAAATTCTCCAGTACATATACTCTGTAAAGGATTTTACAAAATTGATGAGAATGTCTGTTGAGACTGTGTGACCTGGGAAATGGTTGACAATTACAGTGCAATGCTATTTAAAAGCAAAGGGAATAAAGGCTCATCAATGAGAACTCAGACGCCTTTGCTCCAATGACACTCATTTTGTTTGGTCTTTTGCCCTTTAAGCTCCATGTACATCAGTTTTTCTAATTTGCCAAATAAAACAAATAATGCTCCCTTAGAGAGGCTATCCTAACTGAGTTTAAGTGTTCTTGGAAAATAATGATACTATTATACCCGAAGTGTTGTACACACCAAGTGCGAATGAGCCGTCACTGTCACCCCCCCCCTGCATCTGCCTCACGTTCAAATGGAGGTCGGAAGTTCGAGGCAGCAGAATGCACAGTTCACCATACAGAATTTGGCAGCAGACAGAGCTGGTATTGTATACAGTAAGCATCCACCTTGGATAATGACTAGTTGTATGAGTTGGCTGCAACTGATTTGCTCTTTCAAAGCCCCTGTTTCTCCATCTATAAAATGGGGATCATGACTGTACCTGCTGCAGAGTTGCTATGAAGAATAACTGGGATGATCCACATTAAAATGCCCAGCATTATAAAGTGTTACATGACTTCTCAAAAAGCCTAAAAGTTCATGTCCTGGGTGCCCCAGCAGAATATCAACTAACACTTTAAGTTTTCTGAGAAGTTTTCCTTGAAGGTTGCCCTTCATGCCTCTCTTAACTGATTATTCTCATCACGAGTTAAAGATTGCACTGCACATGTGAACAAAAATCAACCTACCTTATACACAGGAAGGGGTTATCAAAAATCCCCAAGACCTTTCTGCTGCCTGAAGCATTTTCTAGGGAATACATTTATTCTGGGGAGGGGGTGGAGGAGGGAGAAAAGAGAGGTTAATATTTAACTTTTTCTTAGAAACTTCACTTTATTCATAACATTTCAGTGTAGAGCAAGTTAATAGCCAAAAAATTGCAAGAAACAAATCCACAGTCAAGGGCTGGTATGTATTTGTAGCTGGATGCATATGTCTATAGCTGTGAGGTATGTAAATAGAATGGATACAGTTTGTGGATGCTCTTTGTGTGCACCTACAGAGAGGACAGAACAGGGAGATGAATGCTGGAGATAAGGGAGAGGATGCAAAGGATTGAGATATTTTTCCATATGGAAGCATCTCATTCTTACAGACCTGATTGATATAGCCTAGGGATCTCTGCAACGGGCTACACACACTGATCTCGTTACAAAGTAATACTCCGAATGGAAAGGTGTTTCACAAAAGCTTCCTATTTGTAATCAAAGCTTCCCTTTATCACTGAGCATGCCCAGCAGTCAGCTTAGAAGCAGAGCTGTACAAAATGCAGTTTTTACTTTACCGTGGCTTGTAGCCACTGCTGCTGCTGACAATGAGCAGGGAGGCGGTGAGGCATTGGGTTCCAGGTAAGGCCTGAAAAGGCAGAGGAACAGGGGCCTCAACAAAGGTGGAGCCTCGAGGAGAGGTAACAGGTGGGAGGAGTGGTGCAGAAGGCTTGCTTGGCTCTGGACAGCATGTCCTTTCTGAGTGAGGGTTCCCCCAGACAGGATCTGATGAAAATCTTGGATAGCCCCGGTGCCGTTTACAACATCCTGTACCACACGTCTGTGGTGAGAGATGCCTGGGTTTAGAATGTAGCTCTGCATTATGACACTGGTTGTGACCTTGGTAAAATAACTTTAAGTCTTTGAATCTCAAATTCCTTATCAGATTTGATGAAGGGGAAAATGCACCCGCAGTACCTCTCCTTGGCAGATAGATCCTCAGGCATTATCAAATACTATAGCATGGCTAAACTGCAACACCACACTGACATCACCTCGCCCCCATACCAATCTCCCCTAAAACTGTGAAGACAGACAGACCTAGCGTCAAATCCTAACTCTGCTGCTTACCAGCTGTAAGACCTTGGGCGAGTTGCGTGTGTGTGTGTGTGTATGTGTGTGTGTGTGTGTGTAAGAGAGGGATTGAGAGAGGGACAGAGAGTGACTTTAGCTGGAAGATACTATGATATAAAATGGGAAACTAAAATAGACATATCACTGTACCCCTGGAGTTTATAGTACAGGTTTGTTGGGGAGCCTCAGTTTCATTGTCTATAAATTGGAAATAACCACGCTTAGCCAAAAGAATTGTTGTTAAGGTTAAAATGAGAAAAAACAAATCTGAGCAAGGTGCCTAGCACTTGGTGTGTGCCCATAGTAGATTAAGAATCTTCTTGGCGAGGTGGCTCATTCCTGTAATCCCAGCACTTTGGGAGGCCAAGGCAGATGGATCACTGAGGCCAGGAGTTCAAAACCAGCGTGGCCAACAAGGTGAAACTCCATCTGTACTAAAATTACAAAAATCAGCTGGGCGTGATGATGCATGCCTGTAATCCCAGCTACTCCAGAGGCTGAGACATGAGAATCACTTGAACCTGGGAGGCGGAGGTTGCTGTGAGTGAAGATCCTGCCACTGCACTCCAGCCTGGGCCACAGAGCAAGACCCTGTCTCAAAAAAAAAAAAAAAAAAAAATTCTACTGCATGCCTCTTTAATTCTTACTATACTGAATGATTTATCTCTGTTATTTCTGTATTCCCCCATAATGCCATCCCCAGCATCTGTATACCTTATTTCCCATGATCCCCTTTCATGTAGTCTGATTGGCTATTGGACAACATGACAGAGGCTGGTCATGTGGACTTTAGCACCAGACAGACCTGTGTGGATGTCCTTCTCTGCCAGTTTTCCAGGTATGTGACCTTGGGCAAGGTACCTAATCTCTCTCAGCCAGATTTTACTCATCTGTGAATTGGGAATAAAAACAGCTCCCCTCCCCTAGGAATCATTATTCTTATTCCAAGAGTAGTTTATGTGTGTGTGTGTGGTGTGTGTGTGTGTGCGCACGCGCGCAGTAGAGTGTAAGAGTGAGTTTCAGTAAGAGACATATTCTTGCCCCCTTGGAGTTTACAGTCTAGAGTGTTCATGTGTGTCTAGGAGACATATACTAGCTAAATTATAACACAAATGGAAAACGGAAGATACCACAAAATTTTTTAAGTTACATGATGCCTTGACACCTGTAATAACCAAGAAAGATCTCAGATGACTTCCCTGAAGAAGTTGATGCTGGAACAGATAGATGAAGGATAAATAGGAGTTTGCTAGATGAAGAGGGGAGAGAAATGCATTCCTAGCAAGCCCTCAGTAAATGCCCCTCATTAGCATTTTAAGCATATGAGTACCATCTTCTTGTTAGAATATAAGCCCAAAGAGTAAAAGGATGCCTTTGTCATCCCGTCACCGCTAGGATAACACCTTAAAGGAAGTATATGCTCAGTAAACATCCTTGAATGAGTGAATCTTACGAAATCTATGAATTTCTTGAATGAAATCAAAAGTAACTGCCATGGCCTCATCCCATGACTTTATTCAGAAGGCAATTAAGGAAGATGCATATTGTAGTAAAAACCAGGATAGACCTTGCAATAGGACAAACCATGTCTTCATTCAGGGCCTGTCCCTTGAGGGAAGTGACACCACATCTCAGTCTCAGCCTCCTGATATGTAGAACGGGGGTACGATAGTTTCTTTACAGAGTTCCTTTAAAGATTAAGATGGCACCTAATAAAAGGGTGACCAAGAGTATGTAATCAAGAGATAAATATTATTAATATTAGTACTATGAAGACATTGGCAAATTTCCGGCATGCAGTTTTTCAAGGTTTGTAGGTTTTTGAAGACAACAAGCCAGGTACAGCTTGAAGGCCAGAGGATGTTATCACCCAAACACCCACCAGGCCTTTACCTTGCTGTACTTGCCTAGCGTTCAGTTCATCCACACTCCTCATCCTGTCTCCAGTGACTGAGGGCCAGACTGCAGGGTTTAGATTCTTGATGCATTGGGTATGATATACTAGCAGTCGGTAACATTCTGGGGCCTCGGTTTCCTCCTAGGGTGGATCATACAGTGTCTGAACAGGTTAAAATCAGATAATTCATAGGCAACACATTCCACAGAGCCTGCACATGGTAAGTAAGCAATACTTGTTCAGCTGTTACTATTAAAACCACCAGGCCCTGCTGGATTTTCTGTTAATTACCCCGTAAACTGAAACAGCCTTTCCTGGGCTAAGAATTGTTTCTTTTGAAAGATTCCCTTTATGAAAAAAAGAGAAGTAACTCCTCTCTGAGGTCTGGAAGTCTAGCTTCCCCATCACTACGTCCTTGGGTGCGGGTTCAGGGCCACCGGGCAGCCTAGGTGAGGCAGGTGAGCAGCGGCTGAAGGCTCTGGAACCTTTGCTTCTCTCTGGAAGCTACAGAGCTCAGCTCTGCACTGCTCTGCGTTCCTAACCCTGAAAGAAACGGTCTGGGTGCACCAAGCACTGGACATGCTCGCGAGAGCCAAAGCAGGCTCGGGTCTTCCGCAGGACTAGAAGGCTTGCTGTGCTCCCCTGTTTGCAGAGACCTGTGTGTAGCTGTGGTGCATCGGGTTTCGCAGAGCGGATCCCTCTGTGCGTGCAGCCAGGGAGCCATGCCTCCCCAGGCTAACCCTACAGCCGAACTGAACTCTGAGTCGTCCGGGGTTCTCGCGCTCAGTTCTTGGAAACGCCCGGCTGGGATTTTCTCTGCAGACAAAGGGGTGCACGTGTCCCTGGCGCCCCTCTTTCTCAGCCGTCAGCCCCTCCCTGGCTGCGTACCCCGCAGCCACAGCAGCTGCAGCCCCAGCGCCACCACCCAACCCCGGCGGCCTGGGCCGGTGCGCGCTCTCGGGGCCCAGGGATTGGCTCGCACTCCCCATTCAGGGACCGCGAGGGCTGGCGGGCAGGCGGCGCACGGCGCTGTGTGTGTGTGTGTGCGCGCGCGTGTGTGTGTATGTGTGTGTGCGCGCGCGCGCGTGTGTGTATGTGTGTGTGTGCGCGCGTGTGTTGTGCGGCGCGCGGGCGAGCGCGTGTGTGCGCGCGAGAGCTCGCGTGCGGGAGTCACTGGGTGTGCGTGCGTGTGTTATGGGTTTGATTCCAGAGCAGGTTGCACATTGGTCCTGGGTGGCTCGCAGGCTCAGGTCGTGCTTGGGCGTCCTCCTCCTAATCGTTTCCGAAGTAGCAGCAGCAGCAGCAGCACCACCACCACCACCACAAGCAGCAGCAGCCGCCGCGGCAACATCGAGCTCAGCGGCACAGCAGGCAGAACTGTGCAGAAGCGAGCACCGTTTGGGGAGTCCGGGGGGCGGGTAAGAGGGAGGAGGGGGAAAGCCTGTCTTGGTCTTTGGGATTATTTTTTCCCCTTCTTTCCCTCTCTCTCTCTTTCTTGAGGGTGTGTGTTGCCCCCTCGAAGTGAAGGAATTTTGCTCCAAAGCGAGCTGGGACCGAAGACTCTAGGCTAAGTTATCTATGTAGATGGTGTCAGGGAGCGAAGCTACTGACCAAGCTGCTGGTAAATGTTTTTCACTTCTTACTCTTTAATGCTTAAGGCTTTTTTTCCCCCTTTTCTTTCTTTCTTGTTTCCTTTCTGTTGCTTCTCATTCTGCAATCGCTCCTGAATCAGCTGCAGTTCTCTTTCTCTCTCTCCTTGCGTTTGTGCAGTTTACAACTTGTTTCATGGTTTTCTATGTATTTTTTTTCCTCCTTCATCCTCAGATGAATGCTGGAACATTTAAATTCGGCACTTCGGGAGGTCATCATTAGTTGCATGAGTTTCAGGGGGGAGGGGAAAGATTGCTAGAGCAGACTGTTATTTCCCTGCAGAAGGACTGCCGGTTTCTCTCTAATGTTCATCGCAATTATAGGGATTTTTTTTTTTTAGGATGCATTTTAACGTTGCATTGCTGTTTAAGGTTATCGTTCTCCAGGATTACAATGCATTTGACTCAGTTTTGACAGCATGAGAGATGCCAGTGATTCCAGAACTACTGTATGGTACATGCTGGCTAAAATATTCAAAATTGCAGGAGGAATCATTTGCATTCCAAAAGAGAATTTCTTTAAAAATGCCGTTTTGCATCACATTGCTACAGATTTGCAGGAGGCAATAATAGACACCACTACCCATGTTGCTTGCAAAGATAATAAACATATAAGTGCTTTAGTGCATCACATACTGTCTTGGACTCCAGTGATTGAGCTATTGCTAAATTTACTTAATAATAAATTTAGGGCTGTGGAGAAAGAGGGAGATTGCTGGTGCTGTTTTATTCAAAATTGTGAGACACATACAGCAATCTCTCTCTTAGATCTTACTTGAAGTGGCATCTTGTCAATGGGGGGGGGTTCTGCATACACATGGAATAAAATTATTTAAAATAGCCAGCATAATGAATGCAAATTGAACTCTAACTCTTTTCTTAAAAATAGAACTCACTTTGTAACTCTGGCTGCCAGGATCTGTTTTAAATATTATTTAAAAATTAATATACAACAGCTCCTTAATGCATTCATATCATTTAAAGTTCTTTGGAGGGTTCTTGATCATTACCATGTTTTATTTGTTTTGCTTTTTTCCTCTTAAGTTTTCAGTTCCAGTTCAGTAGAAAAACTGAAGGGCCAGTAAGTAAAGGCAAATCAGCAATTTAGAAAGGACTCAGTGTATAGTTGTAAAATTTCTGCTAAGCCATGGAAAAATGAACTAGTATAATGGCAGCTTAAATGGAGGAAGGGGGCCTCTGTGGTACGGCAGGTTGCCGTTTCTGCACATGTATCATCATCCTGAGAAACCCTGAACTCTAAACTGAGGTGAGGACATCCAGTTCAGGGATACTCTGAGACACATACATTCTACAGAGGGAAAATGTTGTTATTCAAGGAACCTTCTTTCTGCTAGATGGTTGCCACATCATAGAGCAGCAACTTATCTATGTGCAAAGAGTACGTTTGCAATAATACTCTTAAACTTTGTTTTAATGTAAACTTAACTAACGTTGGAAGAACTGCATGAAACAGTGAAGGCTGTTCAGCCCTGAAAAACAAAACAAACTGTAAATTAACTCAACTACTCAGGCCTTCTTTCATGTAGAAAAAACCCACTCTAAGGCACCATGCAAATTCACCTGTTCTGGGTCCCCTGTGTTGACAAAAGCCTTTCTTAAAATTGTGAATAGAATTCTTAAGTCCTCAAGCCTATTTCTTCCTTTGTAGTCTGCTGAAAGTAATAAGGCATTTTATTTAGAATGAAAGCTCAGCTTATTCATGGATCCCTTGAGATGGCAATATTGCTGTTTTAAAATATTTTCATGGACCTTTGAATGTACTGTCTTGATCAGGTTAGTGGGGGGAACCCAGCTTGCATTCATTAAGACCACAGTTGTCTTTGAGTGAAGCATTTGTTTGTCTGGGTACTAAAGGAAAATGATTTCATATAGTAAACTTCAATCCTAAGAACCCAAGGCACCTAAAGCGTCAGGTTCCTTCATTCTAGGACCCAAACCAAAAAGCAATATACCCGATGCTGGGCAGCTGTATTATTTCTCTGGCATATTCCACAAACATGTGTATGAAAAGATAACTGACCAGGCTAAGGGCTTATTTTGCTAGACTCATGGGGCAAGATTTCTAATTGTTATGTAACATATTCAGATCTTGAATTTATTTATGAAACATCAAAATTAGCTTCAGTTTCAGTATCTTCATTAGACTCGAAGAGTATGAGTACGTTGATTTAAAGTACATTTTTTTTCCTACTGAGGTTGGTTTTTTTACCCACCCACCCCTCTTTCTACTTCTAGTTTCCTGGCAACTTCTGAAAAGCTCTGAGAATTTGTGTTGAAATATTAAACATATCTACATTTTGGGTGTGATGCCAGGTTAGATTACTATTCAATCAACTGGATTCGTATGACTCTTACATCGTTTGGTGTGGTATTGTGTTTGTGGCTTGTTGATGGGTTTATTATGATAATAATTATTACTTTTTTTAAATTAAATCTTAACTAAGCTTATTTTAACTTTTTGTGCCTGGTGTTGATTTCAGGTTAATGTATGAAAATAATACTATCATCTTGATAGCCTTGCTGGTAACTTGGATAGTTTCCTTTCAACTGGTCTTGTTAAATTTCAGCATGGCATTGGACTTACTGGGGAGAAGGTAACTTGGGGAGATGGCTATGTAGAAAGACAGGTATCCGAGACTGTTGATTCATGGAACTTGTCAATCGCATTTGGCTGTATTGTTAGAGTTCCTACTTTCATTTTGATAAGAATGGAGGTTTCTCTGCATGTATGAATCATTTATTATGCTACAGCTACTGAATGTTTCTTAACATTAATTGCTATTTTTTTATTGTGCAATTGAAGGGAACTTTGAACTTCTTGTGTGTTTTTAAGGAAAACCTGTTTGGCTAGTTTTTTTCATTGTTTTCTTTCTGGGCAGATTAATTTTGAGAAGTGATTTCTGATGAAATATGGTCAAGGTCATTTCCAAGGGCCTTTTTATCCCTCCTCACTTGAGAACTAAAACTTAAACAGAAAGACAGACTTAAAGAGGCACCACTTAGCATCACCCTACTTAGCTTAAAGGGGGCAACGTGAAAAGCCTATGTTATTGTCTGTCGTTACTTTGTGTAAAGCAACAGTTTTGTTCTTTGAACTGCTGGTTCCTAGTAGCCCTGATGAAATCACAAGGAGAAACCCCCAATTCTTCACTCATAGTATATACCAGATTCCCAACCTTCAGGGAACATTGCAAAACATATATATATATGGGGAGGAGACATGTCTTTTGATACCTTCTCAGTGGTAGGGGACATAACAGTATTTGATTAAGCATGATATATTTTGTAACTACATAATACTCTGCTTTAAGTTTTGTGAAAGCAACAGTAATTTTATGAGTCTTATTTGCTGAGAGCAAATAGTAGTTTTGTCAAAGTATTCTTTGTACTTCTGGTGTCTATTTTGCTTTATAAAGGGAATGTTCACATTGTTCAGTACTATGCACTATCAGTAACAGACATTTTAACAATTATTTTGGGTTGTTTTCTCTCCTTAACAAAGATAAACCACTACTTAACATAATTATTTTAGCTGTTTTAAGAGTGTGTAATAAGAGGATAATATATCAGGTCCTGCTCATATTTCCAAAAGATTTCATAAAGTTATGGAGGCAGAAAATGTTTTCCCTAAAATTCATGTTACTCATGACTTCAGACTATTTAATGTATTATATACTACAATATGATTCTGAAACTGAAATGCTGCATCCTTTTTATGAATTATTAATGGGAAAAAAATGAAGCACCTGAGAAACAGTTTGCAAACAAAGTTCCTTCGTTTTTACTGCCAGACTTTCATTGGCCCACCTCTCCTAAGTATAGAATTACGAGCCTTTTAGGTGAAAATAATGATCAGGGAAAAAAGTACAGTAATGTGCTTTTCGGCTGTACTGTGAGTGAAAAGAGAGCAGGTGTTCTTACACTTTTCCTGTGAGTTTGGTAAAGAGAAACTGAAACCCAGTAACACAGCTAATATGTTAGAATAGAATCTATATTCCCCATAAAGATTTTCTTTTTCTACTGGACAATATGAATTGATCTTTGATGGAACAATTGACAGCATCCCTTATCTTATCAACACAGTGTAGCTCCTGCCAGAATATTCGTGGTAGATGCTAAAGAACCACCTCTGTCTTGGGAAATATAACAATGCATTGTTTGGGGGGAAAGAGATGGTTTCCTTGAAAGTTGAGACTTCTCAGGACTTGACAGCAATTCTTTGAGAGACGCTTGACTCACCTGGATATTTGTTTAGATGACCTATGGAGAAAGCCCAGTGTACTCTTCCATCTCTAATTTAGTTCTGCTACAGGTTTTTGGAACATAAATATGAAGTTTTCAGCTCATTCATTCTTACTATTACATGAGTTTATGATTTCTGGAATGTGATGCAGATCTATAAAGGTATAGAACCCAGCTTTCAAAAAGTCAGCCAGTTTTACTGCTCTGGTGATTAAATTACTTAGCTGTATGTAAGCTTAAGCTTATTTGGAAAAATATTAGAAGTTTTGTATAATCTCTTCTGTTAATACGACTTTTGTAAAGTGCTTTTATTAAGTTATATAAAAGGGAGTTATGTACCTTATAAAATAAAGAACTCATTTATGAATTTGGTTCCAAAGAATAAGTCATTTCTTTTGTTTGTTTAGGCTTTGGAATTTTTAATTTACCTAGTAGGAGACAAGGACTAAAGTGGGAGGATGTAATTGGTGTGATGAAGATGAAATTGATACTAATGATAATATACCGATTCTAAATCTTGAGGTGGGACACATCAGGAGGATTGTCTTGGAAAAAAGTTTACATTTAAATATCATTTTTATTATTGCTTAGAACTTCACTGATACTCAATATTTTGACATCTCTCCTACTTCAATTAGAAGAATAAGAGTCTATGTGGAAAAAAAATGCTACTAAATAGAAATGATTTT
This sequence comes from Chlorocebus sabaeus, assembly GCF_047675955.1. NCBI lineage: Eukaryota > Metazoa > Chordata > Mammalia > Primates > Cercopithecidae > Chlorocebus > Chlorocebus sabaeus. The sequence goes on along the minus strand of NC_132926.1, from coordinate 15,446,396 downwards.
TGGCAGAGGTTAAAAAATCTCATATTGTGAAATAATTATTTCAGAAAATTGTATAAGCTGCTTGCTATATTTGTAACATGTTTTTTTTTAAAATCACTTCAAAATTTTGTTGTAAATGTTGGAAATAGTCAAGTTAGGTTCCTAGATTGTTTCTAAGAATAAAACTGTACCATGAAAGAAGATAGCTATATTCATACATATGGCTAGTCCAAACAGTAAACATCTACATAGCTAAAATCATATTTATTGCTAGATAACTCCTTGCAACAGACTTTCTGATTTTAATTATGATAATTTTTCTAAGCCATTTCATATGTAAGAGTATACAGTTATATACTACATATTTCAGTAGAAATCACTTAGAAGAAACATAGGCAAATGAAAGCTATAGGAAAGTATATTTTAGTCTTTATTTTTTAAAAATTCCTTTGATAAGCAGTTTTTGGATTCCCAAGACAGGCCGTGTACTGAGCTAAATCTGATGGTAAAAGTAATCTAATGCCAAAAGAATGTCTAACAAAGTAAATGCCAGTAGGGGTGGGTCCCTTTTGAAAAAAATACAAATAAAGACTTTTGCTCTTTGTGTCTAAAGCATATTAGAAAGGTGGTTGGGTTTTATTTCATTTTGGGTTTTTCTCAGGCAGTAATTGTATACAACTATCCACACATCCTCTGCCTTCCAGTGTGTCCAGCTCATTTCTATTCATGGAGCCTGGTGTGATATGATATCTGGAATTGGAGACCTAAGTCAAGGTTTGGCACTGCTGGCATGGATTCAACAGAGGCCCGAGAAAAGGGCAGTGTGAATTACTGGGAAGAGGATGCAGACAAGAGGAAAATTTATTCTGTAGTTGGCCACCATTTTCCTACAGTAATGATTCTGCCGCCAGTTTTATTTTTAACCTCACTGAAACTTCTTGAGAAGGCACAAACTGACTTCTCTATATTTTAACCCTATGAATAATAACGTAATTATTAGAAAAGCATTTCACAGTGGTTAGGGCTCCACAACTTGTGTGACCCAGCATCTAATTTTTCTCTTCTCTAATCCTGTTTATATATCCCCACACATAATCAGACGCAGTCAGATGAAACCAATTACTAAAGGAAAAAAATCAAATTTATTTATTATATTTATTGGATGTGTCTGTTGCTTAATTATCCATTGGCAAATTTACATGTGGCCACAGAGAGGGCTGTGGATGAGTGTGGAAAATGATCAATCATCACTTCTCACAGTCTAGAAGAGGCTACCAAGAAAGCAGGGGGGAGCGGGGGAAGGATCCTTTCTCATTCCTGTCAAGGTGAGAATCTAAAAACTGAAAGTTATCACCCAAAAAAAGTGACAGGTGTTTGGCTTGACATAGAAAAATCTCAAAAAGATTGAGAGTTACCAAAGTTTTCATAACCACCTGATGTAATGTTAGGAAGAAAGGAAGGTGCTGTGTACTCTTTGGAATAAATAATGATTTAGATGTTCAAAGATGTGTGTTGGAAAAGCAGCTCAAATGATCTAACAAAGCAGATCGCCAAAGTACATCCCTCAGCTGTACTTTTGGGGACAAAGATGGAAAGATGGAGGGGTGGGATGAGATAAGGTGAGCATGAAGGACAGGTGAGGTGCAAAACAGTGTTTGCAGAATTTTATTGACCATTATGAATAAATCAAGTGAGCAACGCAAAGCGGGAGATAGCACCACTAGCACAGTGAATTAAAATAGATTTTGTGCTTGGCCTTGCAGTGTAAGAACATACACAGACTTATTTTGGGACTTGTATGTTTTGGTTAAAAAAATTCCTCAACACAGCCAAAAATGGTTTTCTTCTCTTTTTTTACTCTGCTCTCAGTTTAATGGGATCAATCTTGAGCACAGATTATTTTGTATTTTTTTTCCCACTTGTTATCATCATACATTTTTGGAAATTTATCAATGTAGAAATTTCCCTTTAAAATAGGTAATAACTGGAATAACTACCCTTTCAAGGAAATATGGCAAGGTTAGATTGTTGTAAGAGGTGTATCTTATTTATATAATTCGTCAGTTCCAGGGACCACAAAATCTTGAAAGTCCATCCCATTCATACTCCCAAATTTGAAAATATATGAACTTCAGGGAGGAAAATAAACTACTGTTGAACTTGAGACATTTGGAAGCTGTCCTCTAGGAATTACTGAATGAAACATGTTTTAAGAACTGTGGCACACCATTATTGCATAATTTAGAGAAGTCACTGGGTAAATTATGACTTATTGTGAATTACCATTTATTTGTAGAAGCTATCATTCAATTCAAGCATTGTAGATTATCCTTTTGTCACCATTGGCTGCAGAGAAATTAAAAGGGCACCATGAATCTTGGGAGTGGTTTGATGCTGTGGACTTAGCAAGAAAATATTAGAGAAGAGCATTTTTTTTTGTATTTGTTGTAATGTATATCTTAAAAGTTATTCTGTAATAGAAGTTATTACAGAATAAAAGTTGCTCTCAGCAGGATTCATTGCAGAAGCCAAACAGTAAATAGATAGAGAGCCTGAACTCTTCTTCCTACAGCAGTGATTTTTCACTCAGCTATTCCCTAAGGCCACTGTAGGTGTATGAGGGGCACTGGTTCTTTTTATATGATTTGTGTATGTTCCCATAGATTGTGAAGTCTATTCCTGGGCAATTTTCAAGTTAAAATTGTGTTACAGCTACCCTGAAGGTTGTCATTTCTTGGTTTTTCTGTTGTCAGTCAATTCATAAGTGTTTATTAAGCCCCCATGGGGTGTACACAGAATCATACACAGTTTGGGGGGTTATGTGTTTGTGGATGATTGCTCTCTGCTCTAGAAGCAAAAGTACTATTGTGTGTGCATGTGTGTGCGTGTGTGTATGTGTGTGTCTGTGTGCATATGCATAAAATAGTGTGTGTGTGTGTCTGTGTGCATATGCATAAAATAGTATTTTAATCACAGAAGTTTAGTAGGGGTATATGTGTGTGTGTGTGTTTAGAACTCCAAATGTATTTACTCTGAGAAAAGCATAGCTTCAGGTGAGGTCAAGGATATAACTTCTCAGTTTTCTTTATTCTTTTTTTTTTTTTAAATTGAGATATCTAGTAACAGACATGATTAAGTAAAGGGTAAAGCCAGAGGGTCAGTATTAAGCTGTGTATCCTTGCCAGGAAGATTCAGATCATCGTTCACATCTGGGTTTCAGAGTAAGGACGAATTCCGATGCTGGTCATTTTTAGGATGTGCCGGTTGCCTGTGTAAATTTAATCAGTGAATAGATAAATGACTCCATGCCCCTAAGCTGTCAATTTACATTTTTCATGAGCAATGAATCAATTTATGATTTACTTTTATTTCAAAAAGGGGTTTTGGAAAAATGATAGGAACTGAGAAGGAGAGAAAATTTTCAAGTATTCCCCAAATGCTCCGTGGATGAAAAATGTTCTCTAAAGGATTATATTTCCCTGTTGAACTTGAAAGCGTGTAGTGAATATGTAGGTTCTGGGATTTACTTTCCAAAACTTATTCGCACTCTTAGATTCATCTTTTATCAATCATTTGTGGGAAGGGTAATATTCTTGAAAAGCACCAGGTGAATAGCTCTGAAAGTGGATGGCAAAGGAGGAGTGCTTGGCAGCACTGACCCTTTCCACAGCCCCAGGTAATAGCTTCCTAGACTTGGGCAGGCAGCTCCGACTTTTGATATCACCGTCAGGCTCTTGATTAGTGCTCATTTTGACTGTGATTTTCAAGATGTACATATCTCAATTCCAGTAAATCATAGCTAAGTCATCAAAATTTCCTTTCCATCTTCTGTTCCTTGTTGATCTGAATCAGAGAAGCAATGGATGGAAAGGAAAAACAAAAAAACAAAAAACAAAAAAACAAAAGAAAGAGCTTTTGTTGATGTGTTCCTTATTTCAACTTTGATTCAGCTCTTTTCCTGTTTCTAAAGGATTTATGAGATTGTTTATCTCTTACTGCCAGTCCTTCTGAATGCAGTCTTTTTGATGAAGGAATATTATTTACCACTCACCAAATTGCAAATTGCAAGATCTCTTAATTTATTTTCCCATAGTTTATATAATTAACCAACACAGAATACATTTGTGCAATTTGAATTATTATTTTTGATTCTGTGATCAGGTCATGTTCTCTCTTGTTAAGGTAGAGACTAATTCTGGCTAACGTAGGTGGAAAAGAAATGTGTTAGAAGGATATTGAGAATAGCAGAGTCACCAAAATAAGACATAGAAACAGGCATTTCTCCTTCTGCCCCTGAACCTGGCCTGGCTGGAGCCCTCCATGTCCCTCACACTGGAAACCCATTGCCGTGAGCATCACCCACAGGGCTGCCCTAGAAATGTGACTGCTTGCACAATGCCTGCAAGAAACTCACCCCCATCCTTGCTTCTGAGGGTCCCTGGCTTACCACTGAAACTTTCAAGCTGGTGCACCCACCAGTTTGACTTTGTATTGATTGAGTGTCCACTCTGTTTCTACTAGGCAGTCTGGGAAACTGAGAGTCTGCCCCTTACATATTATATAATAAGAATCAAAGACTTTGACTTCCTGCAAGATAAATATGATGAGATTCCCTCAAAATAAAAAGTACAGGGGAAGTCAACAAAACAGATTAGATTCTTTTTTCTTTTTCTTTTCTTTTTTTTTTTGTCAGAGTCTCGCTCTGTGGCTCAGCCTGTAGTACAGTGGTGCAATCTTGGCTCACTGCAACCTCTGCCTCCTGGGTTCAAGTGATTCCCCTGCCTCAGCCTCCCAGTGGATAGGATTACAGGCATGTGCCACCACATCAAGCTAATTTTTTTTTTTTTTTTTTTTTTTTTTGAGACGGAGTCTCTCTCTGTCGCCAGGCTGGAGTGCAGTGGCACAATCTTGGCTCACTGCAACCTCCGCCTTCCAGGTTCAAGCAATTCTCCTGCCTCAGCCTCCCAAGTAGCTGGGACTACAGGCACATACCATTATGCCCAGAGACGAGAATTCACAATGTTCTCAGTCTCCTGACCTCGTGATCTGCCCGCTTTGGCCTCCCAAAGTGCTGCAATTACAGGCGCGAGTCACAGTGCCTGGTCCACACCAGGCCGATTTTTGTATTTTTTGTAGAGATGGGGTTTTGCTATGTTGTCCAGGCTGGTCTTGAACTCCTGACCTCATGTGATTCTTCCACCTCAGCCTCCCAAAGTGCTGGGATTACAGACGTGAGCCACTGCGCCTGACCCACCCCCCAAAAATATTTACCATTATTCCTTACATGGAGAAAAACCCATAAGGATCTTAGGGAATGGATAGTAAGTGTGTCAGAGTATGAACTTAAAAGCTTAAGAGCAATGAGAACTTCTCTGTTGGTGAAAATGAATTGAAAGGCATTCTAGATGATAAAGGTATTAAGTCGAATGCTTTTCATTTTAGCACACACAGATCTCAAATATGTTGGTCATGTAGAATTCCTTTTTTTTTTTTTTATCATCAAGAGTCATGTTAAAATGTTATCTACTTGAACTCTGCTCATTTTGAAGTTAAAGATAATTCACCTGAAATGGGCTGATGTTTGCCTGTGTATAAATATACAAAGAAAGCACATTAATCATAGGAATTCTGGATAATGTATCAGAAGAATGTTTCATTTCTGCTTATAAATTAGTAATAAAGTAGTAATGTGGGACTTGAAAAAAAACTGCATTTGATTTTTCTGTAGTTTAGACTCTCTGGTTCAAACAGGTCTTCCTCACTAAATTATTAGTAAACCTACTGAAGTGCAGGACCCACCTAAGTAATCCACATCTCTAGTAAAATTTTTGCATTTGAAGGCTCAGCCTTTAATTCTTCAATTCGAAATTAATTTATTTATCCTTCCATCACTGTCTCCCACGGATTTTGAGAATTAATTAGAAACAAAATCACTTTCAGTCCTTGGATGTTACATTCTGTGCTGAAAAAATATGAGATACTGAAGTATTATTAATAATGACAAAGGTTCATCCAATAAAATAATCCGGCTGGCTGAATTCTCACATGGTTGGTATTTTCTAATATAAATTACTGTAGGATTAGATAGTTAAATATTGAATATTGTCTCATTTAATGCAGTTCCATGAAATATTAATGATAATGATGGTTCTCCAGTTTGGGGAATTCGGAGATGGTTTTTTACTGACTAATAGCTTTGGCCGGAAACATAATACATTTTACAAAATGATAATGAAGATATTTAAATGAAGGTGAAACAGGAAATAAATGTCCACTAAACTTATAGATTTCAAATAGGTGAACTGTCACAAAAATTTTTTACTCTTCTGTTAAATAGTTTACTTTTTGTTCTAACAACAGCACTGTGATCATTTTTGGATAGCTTTGAGAATCTGTTAAAAAGAACAGATTTACCCTGTTAGGCTGTTGAAGAGAAAAGTTGTTGATGTCGTTTAGTTGGTATGAGGGGTAAAAGTCTGAAAATTGGATTGGGCTTTGAAAGAAGGCTGGTCATGTTGAGTGTGACAGTTGAATTGGGATTGTGCATGAAGTTAAAAAAGAAAGAAAGCAAAAGAGAGAAAAAAAGGAAAGAGTGAAAGAGAGAATGAAAGATAAATATTGATAGAATAGTCCAACTGAAATGCCTGAGGCCTGCTTGGAATTGAATTTTGAATGCATAGAACAAAAATGTTTCAATTAAGTCTTTTAGTTCAAGTTATTTGGTTTGGTGTTTTGATTTTTTTTTTTTTTTCAAATCTTCCTGTTTTGACTTTTCTTCATGTTCTTGATTCTGTGAGCTTATATCTCAATGTAGGGGATGAAAAACTAATGACAAATAGTGTACATGACTGTTGTTGAAACATTTTGTCATGAATAGAGAATAAGAACATATACCAGTACATCAAATTGATTTAAATCAGGTATTTGTGTGTGTATTTTTTTTTTTTTCTCCAGGGGGAAACTTTAATGTTTTGTGAGACAATTTTATTTAAAATTGCAGTTATCCTTGTTACAGACCTAGTAATTTAGCAGTTGAAAAGCTCCCTTTTGTGTTCTGTGTAGTTAATGTATGTGATGTGAGAGAATATGTATTATTTTTTAAAATGTTTGGGGGTTGTATTCTTTTAGCACAAACTTATTCCTTGATAAAGGAGCTGGCTATAATTTGCAGAAATGACTGTTTCTTTTTCTTTAGTTGTTGGATAATTGCTCTTTGTATACACTGTGAAAATGTTCATATAGCCCAGTGACAAAGCCTAGCAGATGCACTTGCAATTATCTGGAATTTAAGTAAATTTTGCATCTGATACACACAAAGCAAACGCTTTGTCCAAGCAGGCTCACATACTGGCATGTGGATTGCTGTGAATACAATGAGTAGATTTTTAATGGAAAACAAATGGAACTATTAGTAAGTCTTGTCTTTTACTTGAAAAGACACCAGCTTTAGGCATGGCCTCCAACTTATTCATATTCATAGTTGGTTTGGTTCTCAATATGACCTTTAAAACTGAAAAAAAAATTTAAATGTTTAAAACAAAATGTGTAGCTGTGTCTTTCTTGGAGTAACATTCAGAGATTTCTGGAAGAGAAATGGTGAAATAAATATGTTTCATATTCCAATTTTTTTTTTTTTTTTTTTTTTTACTATTAAGGAGGGCATTCAATTGTTACAACTTTTAAAATGTAAAAGGGGATTTCATATATAAATAAATCATGCTATAGACAAAAGATAATTACAATGTTACTTTAACAACCTCAATTCACAAGAGAGACCATAAGAAGGAATATATAATGGGTCCAAATTCTACTTCTTATTGTAAACAAAGGAGATCTAGCCAGAGGAATAGTTTTCCGCAAAAGCCTCTTTTCCGAGGTTTGTTTGAGATTAATCCTTTCCACTGTGTATTTTTTGTTGTTGTCAGACTTACGTAAGTGAGATCTTTGAAGGCTTAATCTTTTTCTCTGTATTTATTCTTAGAAAATATTAAATGTATGGAGCTACTTGGATTTTCTTAAATGCCTTTAGGTCTTTTGGGGAGTTTAAATTATTTTTACTTTCAATGAGAGGGTTACAATAAATGGTCCTGTAGACATTGTATTTCATAGTTTGAAGGTGCTCCATGTCATTCCAGCTTTTGAATGAGGCAAATTTCAAAAGTATTTCAGGCCACATAAAGACGGGCCTACCTTGACCACTTTCTGCTTTCTTCTCAATCTAAACTGGAATCTAATAATAACAAGAGATCTCTTCAAATTCTTTGAAGAATCAGGAGCTCCCAGAGGGTCTAAGGGTGGAGTTAGTGTTTGAAAAAAGTGGATTTGGGAAGAAATTTTGAAGACAGAAAGGGAGAGCCTGACAGAAGTATTTCAGGCTCTGAATTAAAATGAGCCAGATGTGCTGCTGCTGGAATATCCTTCCTACACAAATATGCCTCCACCTTAACCACTTTTCCAAAAACAAAACATAAAGCTTCCTCAGCTAAGTACTTTTTATAGAATTTCAAAAATGACAAAACGTGCTCAGTTGCGCATTGCCAGATTATTCTGTGTGGTCCACAATCTCCCCCTTGCCATGCCTGGCCTTGCCCCTCTCCCCTCCCCCACTCCTGCTTACATTTCTTAAACTATTGTAGGCTATCTTTAGGCTTGGAGAGGAACCAGGTGCTTTCCTTCGTATTTAAGCAACTTGCTATTTTGAAATTCCCATAGAGAGCTGTGGGCATTTTTAGTTCTGTGTCTTGAAGCATCCTTTTCCCTTTCTGAAGGAGAAGCTGCTTACATAATACCCAGAAGCGGACCCTTGGGAACTGCAGAGCTATTTTATGGATATTTTGCAAGAAAAGGAACGCTAAAGCTCCAGTGTCCTGTGTGCCCTCCTGCGAGGGTCTCCACTGGAGATATTTGCATAGTAGCAGATTCTCAGAAGGATAAATATATACAAATCCATCTTTCAAATAGGGAAGAATCTGTAGGAAGCTGCACCTAGGAGGCCGAGAGCCCACTAATAACTCAGCCCGAAAGAGCTTCTTGAACAATTCTAGAGCCAGGACCCAACTGTCAGCAGAGCTTGCCAGGGAGACAGATGCTGTGGTTGGAAGACAGTTTTCCTCAGTTAGATATTTTGTTCTTGTAGATGGCCAACCATGACTCATGGGGAAAACAGGAGAGAGAGGGAGAGGAGAAAAGAAGAGTAAATTAATCATTTTATTAATCTCTATTTAGAATTCAGTCATGTAAGTAAATGTCAACCTGGTGAACTTTCCATGAAACTAGAAGTGTTGTAAAGACAGTTTCAGGGTTTTAAAGTTATGCCAGGTGATAAAGGCGTCTAATTTAACCTGCAGATTAAATAACCGACACAATTTCAGGAGGATATCTGTGGGAAATAGTAATGTAGGAATTATCTGATAATCCGGCTCAAAGGAAGCATGCTTTTGAAGAATTGAAAGGACATGAATTATTATTTTTTGTGTGAGAGATGATAGGTTTGTTCCCTGTTCTCCCTATATTTGTGTATGTTTATTTATATTTGTATGTGAAAGATGATCTTTTTTCACTATTCTTTCTTTTTTCTTCCTCTACCTCTCTCCTCATTATGTCTGTGTGTACCTATGTGCATATATATGACACATATACACATATCATACCTACACAGCTGTGTTACATTCAGCCAGGTTACCTCTGCACCCTGATATATCAACTTTCGTCTACATTTATCACTCACTTCCAGATCTCCTCTGTAGCTACATGCAGTTGATTAGGTAAAAGCAGAATATCTGCTTTGTGAAAGATTCAGTTTTTTGTCACGCATGCCGATTGCCAGATTCTGATTTCCTTCAAATTCCCAGAAAGGGGCTAATATTGTGGGCGATCATCTTAGCTTCCTCTATTTTTCTCTTTTTTAAGATTTCTCATTTCCTTTGAAAATAAACAAGAGGAAAGTTTGGCACAGTATCCCTGATTCTCATTTGTTTGGGGCTGAGTATTTCAGGCTCCCTGTGAGCCAAGTTTATTTCATAGATCTACTCTGTAGGTCTCTGAAACTGGAATAAGTTATGCGTTTGAGTGCCTGACAGCAGCCCCTATGCCAAACTCTTGATATGCCATCTTTCTGATGGAGTCCCAGAAGTGTCCCTTTTTAGATACGCATGTTCTTTGTGAGCTGGAATGGCAGATTGCCAAAAGGTGTATGTTTGGGGGAAAGGCAGACTTTTATGTTATTCTTTCCTACAACTGGTTATTTGGAGGGTACTCTAGGAACTGAAAATCACAGCTGTGGATCCAATTTAGAGAGTGTAATTCACAATTGACGTGTGGAAGAGGGAGCTTGCCATCTTGAGCCACCCTGCTTGTCTGGCCAATATGGAACTGTCTGAGATGAGGCTCTTCACCTCGAGGTCTACGTGTCTTTCACTGTATCTCATGTCAGATCAAGCACTAAGAGACTATCCTGTCGATTTGTAGCACTCCCTGGAGAACTTTGGGTCTTGAAAACTGTGGGTCATATTGATTCTTGAGTGAAGGTGGTTGCATTTCTTCTAAGGTTTATCAAAATAATAATGACCTTTTTCATTTATCTGTTTCAGACACTTATTTGAGAATGCACAAAGATGGATGATTCTTGCACAAGTGTCAGAGAGGTTGCTATATTTCACATGGCCTTGCACATATGTAGTATGTGCTTGATAAATATCTGTTGAGTAAAAAAACATGTATGTCTTTTCCTTTAGGAACACAGAAAAAAATGTACCATGTGATTATATTTTAAATTTTTTTCTTTATTTCTTTTTTCTTCTTCTTTTTTTTTTTTTTTTTTTTTTTGAGACAGAGTCTCACTCTGTCGCCCAGGCTGGAATGCAGTGGCACAATCTCGGCTCACTGCAAGCTCTGCCTCCCAGGTTCTGCCTCCCAGGTTCACGCCATTCTCCTGAGTGGCTGGGACTATAGGTCCCCACCACCACACCCAGCTAATTTTTCTTGTATTTTTAGTAGAGACAGGATTTCACTGTGTTAGCCAGGGTGGTCTGGATTTCCTGACCTCATGATCCGCCTGCCTCCACCTCCCTAAGTGCTAGGATTACAGGCGTGAGCCACCGCACCTGGCCTCATGTGATTATTTTTAAACCATAATTGGTTGAATGAGTTAGAGGCGGGCGGATCACCTGAGGTCAGGAGTTCAAGACCAGCCTGGCCAACATGGTGAAACCCCGTCTCTATTAAAAATATAAAAATTAGCCAGGCATGGTGGCAGGTGCCTGTAATCCTCAGCTACTTAGGACGCTGAGGCAGGAGAATTGCTTGAGCCTGGCAGGCGGAGGTTGCAGTGAGCCGAGACGCACCATTGCACTCCAGTCTGGGTGACAGGGCAAGACTCAGTCTTTTTTTAAAAAAAAAAAAAAAAAAAAAAAGTTTCTATTATCTTATAAATGAGGAAGTTGTCACAAATAAGATGGACAGACAATATTGAAAAAATACATATTCAGGGAATTAGGATTAATAAAGTCCTTGAATCGGTTGCCCATCAAATACTTAATATAAGGATATTTTAAATAATATTTTTATTTTTATGATTCAAATTAACTAAACAATTTGCTAGTGACCTTATAAAGATTATCAAAGGAATAATTTTTGGTTGGGCGTGGTGACTCACACCTGTAATCCCAGCACTTTGGGAGGCCGAAGCAGATAGATCAGGAGGTCAGGAGATCGAGACCATCCTGGCTAACATGGTGAAACCCCGTCTCTACTAAAAATACAAAAAAATTAGCCAGGCGTGGTGGGGGGCGCCTGTAGTCCCAGCTACTCGGGAGGCTGAGGCAGGAGAATGGTGTGAACCTGGGAGGCAGAGCTTGCAGTGAGGCAGCCACTGCACTCCAGCCTGGACAACTGAGCGAGACTCTGTCTCAAAAACAAAACAAACAAACAAACAAACAAAAACCCAACCAAACAAACAAAACTAAACCAAAAAACCAGTTATATGAAATTAAAATGCCTGCATCCATAAATAAAGTTTATTGGAATATGACCATACTGTTCAATTGCATATTTTCCATGGATATTCCACTACAACAGCAGTGTTAGTTAGTGTGGCTCTCGAGCCTTTCAGTTTATTAAATGTTTTAGTGTCTACTATTTGGCCCTTTACAGAAAAGGTTTGCTGGCCTTTACCTAATGTGTGGTTTGCAGAGGTTAAAGGGCTATGAGACAAAGCCTGTGCTCATTTTTCTGAGTTCACACACTATTGATTCCTCCTTCCCTATGGTGTATTTCTGGTCAAGGGAAACCAGATTCACTAATAGACACTCAAGAAACATGTATGAAATTCTATGATATATCAGAAACCATGCCCAGGGCTGGGATTAGAAAAATGAGAGAACAAAACATCTGCCCACCATGCCAGCAAAGACCTACCGGTATTAAGAAGCAGTCACAAAACAAACACTTCAATATGAGGTGTTACATCAATTACAGAATAGTTACCAAGAAGAACTGATATTTATCGATTCAATATTCTAAGCACTTTACACCTATAATCCTCAAAAGAGTTCTATGAGATTATTATGTTAACCTCATTCTTTTTAAGAGTAGAAAACTGAAGTCAAGAGATTTTATGGAATAAAATTTCTTTATCTGAATACTTAAGTGATGGAACAAAGATACAGAATCCAGGCCACATGACTCCAGAACGTTCCTCTTAGCCATTATGCTATAGGGCTGTCTCTGAAGTGCATACAGCATATTTTATAAATACAGTATACTCTGGATGTGGCATAAATGGGTAGCTTCTTATGCTTAACTAAAACGTAAAGAATTAGCCTGAATGAACATGGCAGAAAGAAGAAAGTTAGATCAGGTATCATACACAAAAGTACAGAGACCAGAGAGAGCAAGATGGATTTAGGGAAAAGCAGGTACATCCATTCACTGTGTCTGAGAAACAGCATCAGGGAGGACAGTGCTGGAAACTGCAGGCATCAATTCATCCATTGAGTCATTGATCAACTCAGGGAACATTTACTGACTTATGCTAAGTGCCGGGGGTACTAATTTCAGCACTGGGGTAGTAAATAAGCATAGGGTTTATAGGCCAGTGAGATGTGCTAAACATAAACATAAGTAAGCAAAAGATAAATATAATTTCAGAAAATAATAAGGACTTTTAAACTAGAGAGAGTGATATATATGTACGTAAATGAACATCTATGTGCATGCATGCACTGGTTAATTTAGATAAGGCATGCAGAGAAGACTTCTTAAAATGTGTGACATTTGAGCTGAGACTTTGGTAACAAAAAAGAATGAGGCACTTGTTGCATCTTTTCAGGCAAAAGGAACAATACATACAAAAGCCTGATGTGGGAATACAAGTGGAATGTTGATGCAAAGGAGAAAAGACAAAATGTGGTTATCTGGTGGTCAGAGAGGAAGACAGTCCATGATAAAATTAGGGAGGTGGTCAGTGATGGGATCATGAAGGATCTTGTAGGCCATGGAAAGGAGATTTTCCATTTTATTCTCCATGCAGTAAGAATTTATTGGAGGATTTTAAGCATAGGAATGCCATGACTGTGGTAATGTTTACAAAACATGATCATCTTCCCTCAGATGTTACCGTACCTAAATTATAACTGGATGAGCCTGACTTTAACACAACTACCATCAAACTTCCAACTCCAATAATCAATTTATATAAAAAAAAATACAGGGAAGGAGGATTATGTTTAAAGGACACTATAGTAATACAACCAGCACAATTCTGACTTTGCCCTTAAACTCTACAGAACAAATATCTAGTTTCTTCTACAAAATTTCAAGAAAAAACATTTCTAGAAGCTGGAGGAGAAATGTATAGATTATAAGAACCTTAAGAGATATTCATCAACACAAAGTATGGGACTTGTTTGGGTCTCGATTCAAGTTATTAAATAAATAAATACATGAACAGTTAGAGAAATGTGAACACACATGGGATGTGGTTAAGAAATTCAATTCTTTGGGCGCAGTGTTATATGCCTGTTTACAAAAGTGAAGGCTTTACGTTTTAGAAATACATATGCTAGATTTGCAGATGAAATATGTCTATATTTGCTTCAAAATAATATTAGGATGGAGGAGGTGAGGTTGTAAAGAAAAAAGGATTGGCCATGTTGAAGTTAATTAATGAGCTGTAAGAATTCATGCTGCTATTGTATGCTATTATGTTACATTATATTTATCATAATATATTTTATTATTATACTTTTGTATATATTGGAGTTTTCCATAATAATTTTTATGTTTAAGAAAACCTGTTTATTCTGTGGAGATGGAAAGTACGATGTCAAAAGTAGAAGAGGAGAACAATTTGTGGACTCACAGTTTTCTGAATAACAGATGATGAACTCAGGTCAAAGTGGTAGAAGTAGTGAGATGAAGATGGATATGGGATATAGTTTTGAGACCCAGGTGACAGCCTTTGCTAATGTATTGGATACAAGAAGTGAAGAAAAAGAGGAAAAAAGTATGACCTCCAGGGTTATGGTCTGAGCACTAAGTAAATGGTCATGCCCTTTACTGAGAAAATGTCTTTTAGGGGACAAACACCGGAACCACACCGAAAAGTAGTGGGGGTGCACAGAAGGCAGATTGTCTGGTGGCAGATCAAGGATAGATTAGAAGGATTGAGGCTTGGAGTCAGGGAGTCCATGGTAAAAGATCATTCTGGTGATTTTGTTGAAAGATGCTGAGCACATTGATTCAAGTGATAAAAGTAAGAATGGAGAGAAGGCAAGGGATCTAGAACATACTTAGGAAAAGGGGTCAGCATGCCTTAATCAGAAGAGGGAAGGAAAGGAGGAAGAGCCCAGATTGCCTTCGGGGTTATGGTGGATGGTGAGCAGAATTCATCAGAACAAAACAAATTTTCAAGGAAAAGATTCCAAGTCCAATTTTGATTTTGAGAGGTCTTTAGTGGGAATGTTTTATATAGTTAGATATATGAGCCTGAAGCGTAAGGGAGTGATGTGGAACAAGACCCCGAAAGTGATGCGTAAGCAAAATTGCCCAGGGAACTTGAGAGAAGAGAGGAAGGAATAGAGCTGGAGACAGAACACTGGGAAATACCAGCATTGCCAGCATAGAATGAGGAAAAGGAAGTGTGGGGAAAGATTCAAAAGTGCCAACAGAGAAGACCCCTATAAGAGGAATGTTGTAAAACCAAGGCAGAAAAGACTTCAAAGGAGCAGGATACTGTGATTGTGTAGATGCTGTAAAGGCGTCTATAAGACTTGGATTGGAAACGCCATCAGATTTGGCAATGAAAAAGCCACTGTTAAATTTCAGCAATGTCACAGTCAGTGGAAGACAGATCTACATTGGCTTATGCAGCTAAAGAGAGTTCAGAAAATGGGAACAGGGATCCCTATCTAGAGAAAAATTGGGAGAAAATAAAGCAGAAATTAGGAAGATTAAGAAAAAAAAAACATTCTATCAAATATCAACCTATTTGGATTGTTAGAAGTTTTCCTCAATTGCAATTAATTAATCAGGGATTTTACTTCCATTTGCTTTATGGAATTGGGCTGTTCATGGGAAGGTTTTATGTTATGAATCACATTTAAGAGTTTATAATTAAGAACATATTTGAAATAAATCTACATCCAGGCCTTTATAATGCAAAACTGACCTCTAACTACCAAACTTACTTGTGTGTTTGTTGCTTTAAAAAGCCTGCCAAGAATGTAATGGGTAAAGAATTCTGTGTGCAGAAAATAACAGATGTTTGGGTCATAATATAGACTTGCTTTTTGAGTGTATCATGTATTTATTCTGGTCTGATTGGTTGATTAGGAACCACTTAATAAAATGGAGAAAATAGATTGGAAAATCTAAAACCATATTTTTACACATAGTGATATCCTACTACCTTGTACAGAGCTTGTTTTATAATGAATGAATGGTTAAATTTGTGATTTACATGTATCAGATGAGCTTATTGGAACTCCTAGCTCCATTCTTAGAAAATTGTTCCTTCCAAAATTTGAACAGGTAATTTAAAACGTTTTGTAATTTACTTATGTAAAAACCCTCTGGCTAGTGGATCTTCTTGAGGAAAAGTGAGTTGTTGTATTTTGCATGATTTTTAAAAACTTTTGTTTGTGTTTTTTTTGTTGTTGTTGTTGTTTCTAGGATTTTTATTTTGACAGTTTAGTCATTTAGCCAGTGCATTGGCTGATTGGTTTGTTAATTGATTGATTGATTTGTCTTGGTGTGGAAGTTTCGAGTTAGGAATATAGGCTAGTGTTAAAGCTACATCAACATGTTTTTGAAATTCAGAAATTACACTTTTTTAACTTAAAACACTCCTGACTTGATGAGAGGCCTTGATTAATGTTAAAGGTGTACATTGGCAATGGAAAAGAGTTTGGTCTCATTGTCTTTACATGAAAGCCTTGGTTAAAGCTACTGAGGTTTGCTAATGGAAATAAAATTACCTCTGACTACTAAAACTATCATGGGTTACTCTTATTTTGTCAGATCATATGGAAAAGTCATTCTTTCTTATGGAAAAGTCATTCTTTCTTATAGAAAAATCATTCTTAAGGCATACATATTTAATGTTTCTTATTCTCAAGTGTACAGTCAGTCATCTTGGATCTTGAATGTTGATTTCTTTATTTTACAGATCCTTACTGACATGACTTATGGGGTTGGAGAAAGTTTGATGACATGCAGGAACATCTGCCATTATACTCCATTGCATGAAAAGAACAGTGTCCAAGACCTATCCAAAGTGGGTTTAAAAAAAAAAATTAACTGTGATAATAAAAACAGATTAAATGTTGCTTACTTTCTACAGTCCCTGACCATTAGATTTAATCAAGTTTTAGGCTTTTCCAAAGCAGGTTATAAAATCCCTCCTGTCACATTTTATTGCAAATGTTGCTTTCCAAGTTATCCATGAAAACAGCCCGCTGAAACAAAAGAAATACTCTTGTATCAGTGGGAATGATTGTTTTATATGGCAAAGCACATGGTGCAAGCTTGTTGGGAGCTGGAATTTGAGTACCATTTTAGCTCCGTCTCTTTTTTTTAATGTAGACAAATCTCTTTGGAGTCTCCAAATGCTTATTTTATTTTGCTGTTTTGCTGCTCCTGCCTTTACTTATTCAGTGAATCACTTATGGAAAGAGTTACTTGTTTGAGTTGATTTAATTCAGATCATATAAAATTCTTTTTGTACTTACATCAAATTGATTCTATTATTCACCATAATATTTTACCCTTCTTGTAACAGTAAAATGACAAGGGATATTTTTGGACAGACTCTGTAGTTCATATGAAAAAGAACTAGGAAAAAATGGTCTCTTTCAGAAAAATATCACTGGAGAAACATAGCCATTTCAGAGCTGTAAATTACTTAGAAGAATGCTTTGTTTCATCTTCTAAAGGGGAAATTTAGGCCTGAAGAAGTGAAATAACTTGAAAAATCATGTATAAAACTTGTTATATTGCCTAAATGAAACTAATCATATATTAAATTGTATGTGAACTCTTTCTTACTAAAATGGAAAATTAACACTATATTTAAAAGTCTCATCTTGGTTGCAGTGAGTCTAGATCATGCCATTGTCCTCCAGCCTGGGTGACAGAGGAGACCCTGTCTCCAAAAACAGAAGTCTCATCTTGAGAAAAATTATAGCTACCTATAGGTTAAAACAATCTGGAGTAAAATAAAATATAGCCATTCAAAATGTGTTAAAAATTAATGAATAGCCCGGGTGTGGTAGCTTGTGCCTGTAATCCCAGCACTTTGGGAGGCCAAGGCAAGAGAATCACTTGAGACCAAGAGTTCCAAACCAGCCTGGACAACGTGGCAGGACCTGGTGTCTGCAAAAAGAAAAAAAAAAAAAAAAAACAGCCCCTGCTCTTTAAGCCCAGGACTTCCAGGCTGCAATGAGTTATGATCATGCTCCTTTACTCCATCCTAGGTGACAAAGTGAGACTCTGTCTGTAAATAATGATAACTATAATAATAAATGAATAATTATAATGTATTTTAATTATTTCAGGTAGGACTAGCCTATTAAGGAGTACTACATACTCAAGAGGTCATTTTGCAATGATAGGTCTTTTTCCCTTTAAGTCTCCTTTACGTGAGAAATAATTCAATACAATTAATATATTTAAAATTATTTTTGCTTGATGACTTTTTTTTCATAAAACCCTCTAGGACTCATTTGCAAAGCTGCTTTGAAGTTAATTTCATGCAGATCTTCCTGATTTGTACTTGTGGTGACTTATTGTTAGGCTAAAAGAAAAATATCTGAAAAATTCAAATCTTCAAAACTTACCATTTATTTCATCTTTTGTTTAAATTGGTTTACTTTAAACCATGCAAGTGATACCAAGTACTTCAAGTCTGTAATAAATTAAACAGACATGATAAAATCTTGCTATGAATTAATATAGGGTATAGCAGAATTGTTGTTGAATAATCCAGGTGTCTTCACCCAAGAACACTTATTAAGATACCTATCACCTCATTAAAATATCCCTACAAATAAAAACCTCTTCCTGAGTGTGCTTTTCCTTTTAAACTATAATTTGAATAATTGGGGGAAGGGCATTTTCATTATGCAAATTATTTCTGCTGCTCAGATCAGAGTTGCTTAATTGTCAGTGAATAGGTCAGTTTATATTTCCTCATTAATATTTGAAGTTTTAGTTGAAATCACTTCATGACTCAAATGACCAGCTTCTGTCTTGTAGAATTAATTTAATTTATTGTGACAAAAATGTCGGTTTAGTTTAGTCTATGGTGTGTGCTTGTGATTGACAATCACTATTTGTTGCTTGTTGGTAAAGTCAAACTTTTTTTCTTTGTCTTTAAATGATAAGAGCAATTTGAAGATGTGTATAATTCCGGGGAAAGACAGTTGACCACCCTGCATATGTTCCATTTCTCAAAATATAGTAAAATGTAGTGACTAAACACTTAAAGTGATGATTTTGGGAGAGGAATTGATTGTACAATAGAATGTAAAATGCTTTACATAACACATGTACTCTTTTCAGACGGTTCATTATTCACATGGAGTGTGTCTAATGAGTGTTTTAGCTTCTTACTTAGAAAATATACTCAACTCTCAGTTATAGGCTTTTGGATTCTCTGGTTTGTGGATTATCTGTAACAAAATGTTAATCCCAGCCATGATTCCGAGTCAATTCCTTTGCTCAGGAATTGTAATTCATTTTTAATATTAGCCTTAGGAGTAGAAACATGATTAGAAATGCAGAATAATGCTTTCATTCAAAACCAATTAAAAAATCTTCTGGATTTTCCAACATAATGGGTAATTCACAGCCTTGCACTTCTCCATCATAATAGATCCAGTTTGTTGTATTCAAAGATGATTTAAAATTGGAAATCAAAATATTATTCAAGAAAGCATTCGATTAGTTTTCACCGATGAGGAAAATGCTTATTTTTATGTCTCATTGGAACAATACAAAATTGCACTGGACCTTAGCAAAATAAAAGTTCAGTTTCTGTTTTTGATCTGTTACAAAAGTCATGTTTTATAGAAACTCTACCATATTTGCTTTAAGCTAGCCATTCATTACCCTTCAATAAAGTATCATTTTACAGTGTATAGAGAAACTGTCACTTATAAAAGTTATTTATTTTGCGGCAGTGTTATGTAATCTGGTACATTTTTATTTCAGGCAGAAAGAAAACAGAGTTGAAAGGAAGATAGTAAAAGGAATATTCTATAAATTCACGTCATATTTGCTAGATCCATTGGCTTTGCTTTTTAGAAATCTTTGTGTTTAAAACCAAAGATGGTAAATGTTATTACTCCTTGAATAAGTATATAGCATATTATTTTAATATGAGTAGGGTTGTTAGTGGTGAAATAAAACTTGATATATAAAAATATTTTTAATAGTTTTCCAGCTTGCAGCGTGTGTGCGTTTTAGGCAGTACGCTCCACTGGGTTAGAAGGGCCTTGCGTTATTGAATGTCAAAGAAGAGCTTTTCTTCAACTGTGCAGCGTGCTTGTGCAAAAAGGATCGTGGGAAGGAAGCCTGTCAGATGCACTTTAAAATAAAATAAGAATTCAGTCTAACCCTATTATTCACCCAGGCCTTACCTTTGAACTGACTTTATTTTCCAGCTGTTTTCTTAAGAAGATTTGAATAGAGTCCGAATAAATAAATAAATAAATTTTAAAATGTCAATATCTGCAATGCAGATCATTAAGAAAAATTAAAGAAGGCAATAGTTTTTTTAAAAAAAACCTAAAAGGACTTTTTCCCCCCATTTAATTAGATCGCTGTGAGTCACTTTGCTGCCTCACTGTTTCCAAGGGAATATAGTATGGATTCGAGCGAGGGCTTTCTTCCGCAGTGTCTTTTACTGTTTCAGAATTCAGTGTGTACAAATTCACAGAAAGATTTCGTGAAAGTTGGGAATGGTCTATTGGGGGTAGACAACATCTAAAAAATGTATAAAAGGTTTGCCACCCCTCCTGTGTACCACAGAGATGAATTTCAGTAGTCTGTCAGACAAGGGAATGCCAGTTTTTGACTGAAAATCTGCAGAACATTCTTTAGGAGAACTGTTGACATTTAGTAATAATGATAGGATATTGCTTTATTTCCACCATCTTGGATTTTCAAAAATATGGCTTCCTTCACTTTCAAGGGTGTAGAAGAGAAGATAATCTCCTGCCGTGAATAATGTGTACTATACTGACCTTTTAACTCACAGGTATATTTCTGATATGCTAGTTTTTTTATATAAAAAGGAATCTTCACTCAGTTTTATCTAGTAGATGTACTTGCTGAGAGTAAATGCTCATTCTTATTTTGTGTGTATGTGGGACTTTTTTTTTTTTTTTTTTTGTGACGGAATCTTACTCTGTTGCCCAGGCTAGAGTGCAATGGTGTGATCTTGGCTCACTGTTACCTCTGCCTCCCGGGTTCAAGAGATTCTCCTGCTTCTGCCTCCTGAGTAGCTGGGATTACAGGTGTGCACCAACACACCCGGCTAATTTTTGTATTTTTAGTAGAGATGGGGTTTTACCATGTTGGTCAGGCTGGTCTCAAACTCCTGACCTCGTGATCTGCACGCCTCAGCCTCCCAAAGTGCTGGGATTACAGGTGTGAGCCACCGTGCCTGGCTGCTTATTCTTGTTTTAACTGCTGAAGTCTTTAAGTTAATTGTGGTAGGACATGGAAGGAGGTAGGACATGGTAGGAGAGGATGTAAATGCAGACTTTTCTATGTAGACTAGCCTTTCGAATCCCAAAATGCCTGCAGTTTTGGGTCCCTGCACAACTTTTTCCTTGGAATCAACTTGGAACCCCTAAAATTGCACACACAATTCCCAGATACTCTATGGCTAGGTTGACCAGATATGTATACTTAATGTGAATTTTGCTAAAATTTCAGAATAAGCAGACACTAGATACGTTTTAGGGAATTCAATTTGGTCAGTTCAATAGCAGAAGAGAATCTACATAACCTTTTTTGTTATTAATCTCAAAATTATTAAATTGAGGGAATTAGTTTCTTCAGAATCGTTTCTTCTTAGAAGTAAGTTGTTTTATCATTTGATTTTGTCTTACTTGATGAAAATGCTATAAAGCATGGCATTGGCCGAAACTGAAACAATGCAGAAAAGTAAAAAGAAGAAACTTTTACAATCAGCCTGATGCCCATATCTTAGGTCTAACCATTGTTTAGGTGACATATATTCTTCAGGAGAAATGCATTTTTCTAAGAATGGATACATATGTATGCATATGGGGGTATAGGTATATGATATATTTAACTCTTTGTGATAAGAATCATTTATATATTCAGAACTACACATTCCATCTTTTTCTTTTTCTTTTTCTTTTTTTTTTTTTTCTTTTTTGAGACAGAATTTCACTCTTGTTGCCCAGGCTGGAGTGCAATGGAGAGATCTCAGCTCACTGCAACCTCAGCCTCCTGGGTTCAAGCAATTCTCCTGCTTCAGCCTCCCAAGTAGCTGGGATTACAGGCACACACCACCACGCCTGGCCAATTTTGTATTTTTAGTAGAGATGGGGTTTCTCCATGTTGGTCAGGTTGGTCTTGAACTCCCGACCTCAGGTGATTCACCCACCTCGGACTGCCAAAGTGCTGGGATGGATTACAGGCGTGAGCCACTGCGCTCCGCCCACATTCCATCTTTTAGCCTCACATTATAATATGCTCCTTTAAGTCAATAAAATTTTCAAAAACATAACTTAATGCCTGTGTAGTACATAATTCTGTTTAATGCATTTTAATTCATTTACCCATTCTCCTGCTACTGATTGCTTCTAATTTTATAAATAATGGAGATACTTGCATTTTGAATTTTATTATCACAATGATTTAATACACATATTTCCATTTCCTTTTGTGTTATTCCCCCATTGCCCAGAATGACCATGCTTGCTTGTCTGTCAGTTTCAGGATCACAAATATAAGTCCCAAAGGCATTTCCCAGCTTGTAGCTAAATGACAAGCCTGCTTACTCCAAGAAAATATTTTAATCTGAGTCTTTCCAATCTAAGGAAAAGAGCTTATAGAAATTAATTTTGATAAAGCATATTTAATCTTTTGCCTTACTGGCTGTTGCTTACTTTATGAATGCAATGCACTGCATGGGCCGAGCAAAAGTACAAAAGTATCTAAAGCGAAAAGTTACTGTTTCTCTTCAATTCTTCACCATGCCTCTATCTGTCCCATCCCTACTGTCCTGTGGTACCTTTATGCTAATGTTTTGATGTAAATCATTCCACACTTTATTGTAGGCTTGAACACATAAATAAATAACTAAGGCTTCTCCCCTAGCCTCCCACAAAAATTGAGTGTCTTGGCATTTATACTGTTGTCTAATAGGCCCCCCACCACCACCACCTCCACTTATATATAGCTAAATGTATATATCTAATCCATTCTTTTAAATAGTGCATAATAAGTCACTGTGCCACAGGTGAGGTGACATGTTTCCACCACTTTCGTGCCCATGATTGTTGATGTCCTCACTCCCACCAGCCAGCCTGGGCCACAATTTGCTTTACGTTCGCTTGGGGGCAGCCTGGAACGAAGGACTAACAGGTGCAGGGCTCTATCTGGGATGACACTGAATGGGACCAGAGTCATCTCCAAAGCTTCCCTGTGCAACTGAGTCAATGTAACCCACCGTTGGATGTTGCTTGAGGTGGCACAGTGGCCTCCCTCCCTTCCCTGTTCCTCTTCTCTACCTGCTTTTCCTGAGAACATGTCAAAATAAATCATTTTTACAGGAATGCCATCTCAGAGTCTGTTTCTGGGGAACTCAAACTAAGACATGTAGTATATATCGTAATTTCCTTCCCTGTCACTGGGCATTTCTGTAGTTTATAATTTTTTGGCTGTTACAGCTTTAAACTTGTGTATGTATCCTTGCATATGACTGGTATTTGTTTGTTTTCTGTCATAGGGTAGATTCTTTTCTAACATTCAGACTGGTGAATAAAGGAGTTGATACAGTTTTAAATTTTTAATAGAGTCAGAAGAAGATCTAAAAAGGGGGCAGCAGTTCATACTCCTTCCAGCGGTGGATGAATGTGCCTGCTTGTTTTCCTACACTCTTAGCAGCACTGGGATTACCAGTCTTTCAATTTTTTCTTAATTTAATGAGTCAAACCAGTTTTTGTTACAACTTCCATTTACCGGAATGCAGGACACTTGAGTCTCCTTACATTTGATCAGTTTTGTGTGTTTTGTGCTCAGTTTTGTCATTTGCATTACCTTTGTGAATTACCAGTTTATTTCTCATTTGGCCGTTTTTCTACCATGTGGGTTGCCTGCATATATGTTGAAATGATTTTCTTCCAGTTGTCATTTGTTTGGACTTTTTCTCAGATATCATCTAGGAGGAGAGGCAGCTAGAAACGCTGAGGACGTTTCTAAGGAACATCCGTGGTTTGGGAACCGTGCCTGTGCGTTAGGTTTGCAGCGTATCGATGTACACATTTGTGAGTCACGTGCATCGTTCCTATTTGGGTCAGTGTGCACAACTTGAGTGAATGCAGACAGTCCTATTTATAGGAATATGCTTTAGGGATTCCCACAACAAAGCTTTTAGCATCGGTCCTGCGGAATGTCCCACTTACAGCTTTGTGCTGCACATTGAGACAGGAGAGGCAGAAATGATCAGAGGCCTGGCTGTCCAAGTGTGTGGTTGTCAAGTACTTGTAAGAAATGAGCTTCCACCAGAAAACGTGAGAGGATCAACTCCATTGTGCCTTCCAGCTCAACTCATCTACACCCTTCAACAGAGACGTGAGCTCCAAAGTTAAATTTAAGGCTTGAATTATGGGTCGTGATAGTTGATATTGATTACACAATCGGATGCACAGGTGTGCATGTGTGTGTGACATACACACGCACATATACACACTCACTCTATTCCGTTCTCTCCTGTTGTAAACCCGAACAAAGACATAGAAGCATATTGCACTCCTTTCCCCTTCTGTGTCCTTTTTGATACATTCATTAAGTTTTTTTCATATTACTATGCCTCGGCTGATTTTCAATAATTGCAAGTATAAAAATATTTACAGCTCAAAATAAATAAATGACTACATAATTAACAGACTTTTGTGAAATACACCTTTTCTTTTTGGAACAAAGTGTTAAAAATGTCTAATTAATAATATTTGAGCAAAGGATTTCTGTGTCTAGTTTGTAGCCCCAATGATAGAATCATTAAATGGCGAGGTCCCAGGTTTATGGAGATAATCTTTTTAATCTCCAAATTCCTCAAAGCTTCTTTGGCCTTGGGGTTGTCAAACTTGCTTTTTATTGATCTCTGCATTTCAACTCATGCACATAAAAATTTTTTTTCCCACTGATCACAGGGAAGGAGCAACCCTGTGATATATATGTTTCCTAATTAAAGCTTAAATCTAGTTCCCTGCAATTGCACTTCTGAAATGTTGGAACCACAGAGTGAAATATTTTTAACTTTTTCCATCCATCACACTGGTTTTTAGGTTGCTAGTAATGTCAGCCAGAAAAGTATCTGAATTAGGAACATTTTTCTTAGAGATTTCTACACTTCTTAAATGGGCAAGTTAGTATTAAAGATATCACTGGAATTTATCCCAAAATATAATTGAATTTTTTATTGGTTTTAGGATATAGTTCTTAGTTTTTCAGTTCAGACATGAACCACGAAGCATAGGAAGTAAATAATGTGGCATGAGTAGGTGTCAGAAGAGCAGTAAAATTTTACGAAGGAAAGGCCGGGCGTGGTGGCTCATACCTGTAATCCCACACTTTGGGAGGCCAAGGTGGGTGGATCACCAGAGGTCAGGAGTTTGAGAGCAGCCTGACCAACATGGAGAAACACCATCTCTACTAAAAATACAAAATACTAGCCGGGCGTGGTGGTGCGTGCCTGTAGTCCCAGCTACTCGGGAGGCTGAGGCAGGAGAATTGCTTGAACCTAGGAGGTGGAGGTTGCAGTGAGCCGAGATTGTGCCATTGCACTCCATCCTGGGCAACAAGAGCAAAACTCTGACTCAAAGAAAAAAATTACAAAGGAGCTAGATATTTTAGGAAGTCAAAACCTTTGCCCAGAGATATTGTCCATTTGGTATTTTAATGAACAGCCTCTTGGTTATGTGAACAAGGATAGCAGTGCTAGGTGAAAATATTTGGAGTGTTGCATCTTGGCAGATAATTTATTATTTCAAAAAGTGTATAAAGATATCCTACTTGGAGAGCTAATAGAGTTAGCTATTCTGCCACGTTATGACAATTTAGGTAAGTCTATTTCATTTCATTAGAACTAATAGTTCCTCCTTTAAAAATTTCACCATGCTATTTTCTATTTCTTCCATAAGGAGTTCTATATTTGTTTTAGATGAGAACAAAAGTTTTAATTCTATTTTTTACTTTTTTTTTTTGTAGCACAAGTTCTCGCTCTGTCGCCCAGGCTGGAGTGCAGTGGCCCGATCTGGACTCACGGCAAGCTCCACCTCTCGGGTTCATGCCATTCTGCCATTCTCTTGCCTCAGCCTCCCGAGTAGTTGGGACTACAGGCACCTGCCACCACATCTGGCTAATATTTTTTGTATTTTTAGTAGAGACGGAGTTTCGCTGTGTTAAACAGGATGGTCTCTATCTCCTGACCTGGTGATCCGCCCGCCTTGACCTCCCAAATTGCTGAAATTACAGGTGTGAGACACTGCTCCCAGCCTTTTGTGGCACAAGTTCTATGAACCTAGAGTTTTTGTTTTAATATGACAGTGGTGAAGACCACAGTTTTTTGGACGAATGATGTTAAAATGATACCATAGAAAATGATCAACAAATGTTAGGTATTAATATGTGCCTGGTGGTTTGCTCAGTACTTTATAAATATTACACCATTTATAGCACCCATATTTAACTACATAGTACAATTAACCTTGTTTTATAGATGTGAAGGAAAAACAAAAACAAAAATAGGTTAAGTAGACTGGTCAGGCTAATCAAATACCTTGGCTAACAAAGTGAACATCCAAAAATCATTATCTGGAGTTTAGGACATATTGACATATAAATTATTTGAAAAGGTGATGCTTAATGGTTTTTGTTCCTTGCAGTATCACAACCTAATGGGTTAAATTACTACTTCCTCTGGTTTTCTTGTACAAGCAAATGGTTAACACCCATTGTCTTGAACGAGAGCCATTGTAACTGGAAAAAAAGCATGGTAAAATCCATAAATGCCTAAGTAATGAATTGTACCTTTGTAATTATTGGTACTATTAATTCTATTTAATAAAGCCTGTCTTCATCACACAAAGACCAACTTCAGCCAAGCTCTGGATCATAATCCCTACAATTCCGAATATGAATGCCAAAATGTCTGGGTTTTATTCATAAGTGCATGGACAAGTACAGAGTTTCAGAATTTACGGATAGGCACAAACTTCGAGTTTGCAAAAGGAGACTTGCATATAAATAATAGTAAATGGTAGTGTTCTTTGTGTAATTGATGATGGAGAGTGAGGCTGTAGCTCATATCTGAGACCTTAAGCTCAGATAGGGCACAGGTAGGAGAGAGTCATTCAAATTTGTTATGTATACTTGCCTTGGCAGTTAAGGTTTGGGAGTACCCCTTGTCCCAGTTAACAAGAAAATTTGAGGCTACCCAGGGAGGTAGAGGTTTTGTCCCCTCTATTTAGGAATTTAGAGTTATGTTGATTTCTTTGATGAACTCATTTGGCAGGTAACATATAATTTCATTCCCTATCTGAGAAAGTAATGTCAGTAGTATAGATTTATGTCACAGTACATGATTTGTTATTAGATTACTTCTGTCTTAGTTGTGGAGATCAAGGTTATTGACTTGTAAAAGTGCATTGTTCTATCGGTTTTGAATTAACTAAGGCATATTGTCATGTAGGTTGATGGTCATGAAACCCTTTCAGTTCAGTCCCCTTTTCTGACTGATTGCTACATTGCTATCAGGATTCTTCTCATGGATTTGTGGCCTCTCGGTAACCATAAAATCCAAATACAGAAGACAAGAAGAATTTGGCCGACAGAACCTTAAGGGATTTTATTGCCCTTTTTCTATTCCTTACTCTATGGAAGTCTTGTAATGTCCCAGATCAAACACATTCAGAACGAAAAGCTCTCACAAAGATTATGACTATAACTTCCAAGTATGCCCCTTGATTTCAGTATTCTTCCACACTAAACTCTATTCTCTGCATTTTCCTATCATTTTAAGACTTATTTACCAAATGTCTAGAACGTTTCAGGCATGCCATTGGTTCTGGAGACATCATAGTAACCAAGACTGACAAGATCCCTTAACTCTTGGAGTTCATTTTCTAGTGAGGAGGAGACAAATAATAAACATTTAAACAACCAGTAAGGAAGATAATTTCAAATAGTAAGTAGGCTACAAGAGATAAGAAAAGCACAGTGTGGGTAGAGAGTAGTGGAACCATGAAAGTGGTTTATTAGAGTCGGGAAGAACTGTCAGAGGAAGTGGTATTTGACCTGAGATCTGAGTGATGAGATACAACCACACGTGGGAATTCTGTAGGAAGAACTTTCCAGGGAGAGGGATTGCAAGGCTGCCATGGAAGGTTGTGCAGTATGTGCACTGCACAAAGGAACCTTGCCAAGGGGAGATGTAGGGGTTGAAATCTCATGCTCTTCTTACAAAGTTGTGCTATCAGGTACAGGGCTGCATCCTCTCAGAGAATTAGGGGGAATTTTTTTTCCCATAAAGGCTGTCCCTTTTACTAAGCATATACCGTGGGGAGCACTGTGTCCACCAGAGGGTTTGTGTGTGTGTGTGTATGTGTGTGTATTTTTTTAAAATATGAATAAAGACAATTTTATAGGCTATCAATGGCCTTGAGTAAATAAGCATGTAAGGTTGGCCTGTTAGTGGAGCAGAAAAAAGGCTAACATATTTGTAGTGTAAAAAGTAAGGAGAATACAGTAACACAAGGTGAAGCTAAAGATGTGGGCCGGGGCCAGACTATGTGCGGTTTTGTGAAGAGTTTGAATTATATTCTAAGTATTATAAAAAGAGACTGTTGGAAAGTCTTTTATGAGGGACGATATCACTGTAACTAGGTTTTTAAAATATTATCTGGGCATGTAAAGTGGAAGAGAGAACCTTATTAGGACAAAAAACTTACTCCCACATTATTCCACCCTCTTACCCATCCTCCCCTTATCCTGATCTGAAAGATTTCCGATTCCAACTTTCAATGTCTTTGACTTCCCTACTGATCAAAATGGACCATAACTAGAATCCTGTAGCACCCCATGTAAAAAGATTAAAGCATAAAGACTCTAGGAAACATACCTTTTCCACCTTTTCTATCAGTAGCCTGGATACATGGCTTCTTTGTTTGACAGCCATGTTCTGATTCCAGGTAAATGAAAGAAATGAACACAAGCCATTTTTTTTTTTTTTCCAGAAAAACTGACCACATTAATACATTCAAGCAACCCTGGTCAACATGGTGAAACCCTGCCTCCCCTAAAAAATACAAACATTAGCCAGGCATGGTGGTACATGCCTGTAGTCCCAGCTACTTGGGAGGCTGAGGCAGGAGAATTGCTCGAACCCGGTGGGTTGGAGGTTGCAATGAACCGAGATCGCACCACTGCACTCCAGCCTGGGCAACAGGGGAGATTCTGTCTCAAAAATAAATAAATAAATAAATAAATAAATAAATAAATAAATAAATAAATTCAAGCAATGACTGATGGAAAGTGGTAGGTTTGGCTGTAATTGGGGCAAGTTTACTTCCTAATTCTGTGTTTTTGTTTGATTGTAAGATTACTAATATGAGACTTTACTGGCACTAGCATATAATAAGGTTTTCCAATACAATTATATTTGTTAGGGAATGTCGAGGAGCTTCTTTTGAAACCACGGCGGGTTGGCCAGTTGGGGTACCTGGTATTGTGAAACACCAATGCCATCAGTGAAGCCTGAAGTAGAAAAATTACCTTGTCATCACCTAAATGAATCAGGATTAAAATGCATTAGAGAAGTTTATTTTGTGAAAAGAAAGCATTAGATTGTAGGATTTGGGGATTAGTTAATGGTATTTGCTGCCGTCTAAGAAAACCAATTCTTTGTTTTGTTTTTTTTTTCCCAAAATGATCATGAGCTTTATAAGAAGACCTACATGGGTATTTTTAGACCTAAAGTTTCAGACTATCAAAGAATTAGAAATGGATGATGGTTTTTAGAGAAAAGTAAAATAAGATATAAGATATTTTAGGCCTAACAACAGAGCAGAAGATTTTAGTGACCTGCTCTTAGTCATGAGGGAAGAAAATGAAAAGCAGACAAAACAAAAGCAAGTACACGTTAAATTCCGTGGGTCTCAAGTTTGTTGCTTTTCTTCTTTTCCTAACTATATTCTAAAAGATCTGTCCCAACAAAGAAGTCCTGTTTAAGGAGTAGCTCCCTGTTAACATAGGAAAGATGATAGCGTTGGCAGGTCTATATTCAAGATTTTAATGGATTCTCCACCCCTCTGCATGAGGAGAGATAAGAAACAAATAGATCAAATAGACTTAACAGTGTAATAACCCGCAGAACCCTGTTGCATAAGAGAAAGAACCCAGACTGGGTACTCCAAAGTGAACAGATGTGGCTGGTTAATTCAGTTGCCCTGACCAAGCAATAAAGGGAATTAAACCTGGCACATTTCATTACAAGGAGTATCCTCACACCCACTCTTCTTTCCAGATTCAACGCTGCTTAGAGTCTAAGACTTATCATCAAAGACCGGGGTGAAACCAAACACTATCAATCCCAGAAGTGACATTTCACCTTTTGCCCTGAATAAATGCATTTGTGAATTCAGAAAGCTTCTGCTGTGTCTCTACCTAAATTAATCCCCCTTTAAAAGGGTACATATAAACTGTTGTCTTTTTGCTTTACGGTTTGGCTGCCTGTTAAAAGGTTCTAAAAAATTTATACAAACCATCATGCAAACCTGTTCTCTAGCTCTAACAGAAGGCTTTCTTGGGTGCAGTTTACTGTTTATATACAAAGGATGTAGATGGTCTAAATGTTTTTCTAGCACATACTAGGCTCTCAAACATTTTTAATTGTGGAGTGGATGTAAGAATGAATGACTAATTTATCTTATTGGTTTCCTGTTATATTTTTTGAAAATCTAAATGGTTAGTTCAGTGGTTAAAAAAACAGATTTTTTTTTCCTTCAAAATGCCGTACTCTTCTAAAATGTGATGGAAATGTAGGGAACATAGTAATATTTCTGTTATATCATTGCAGAGGGGAACGTTTATGGTCATTTTTAGATTTAAGCAGGGGCAGTAAAAATTCTTTGCATAATGATATTTTAGCATGCAGGTGTTTGGCTGAGGTTGCAACCTGGAAATCACCTTTTAAACACGGACATTTCTCCATACAGCATATGGAACTTTATTAACATAGCATAAGAATATATTTTTGGTATGTTTATTATATATTCATATGCTTCCCAGAATTACTGGCTCATCTTCTTATTAATGAATTACTTATAAAACAAACTTGGAAAAGTTCTTGCCCATTACTTAGAAAATTATCATCTGTGATTTCTGTGAAGTATTTACAAATTATAGTTTGTTTGTTTGCAGTCTTGCCATTTCACAGTCACTGTGTTTCATGGTAAGGATACCAACATTAAACATCACACACTGATCTAAAGTGGGTAAATCAAGTTATATGCTACAAGATCAAGATATAATTTTTTTCTTCGATTTGCACAGACTGTCCCTGGTTTTCTGGACTGTGATGTTGAGTTATCATTGTACTAACTGCAATTAGACCAAAGACGTTTATTTATCTGTCTCTCTTCAACTGGTTTACTTTTCCCTTTTCTGCCCAGAATAATCCTCAGAGGCCCAGAAAGTGAGGAGAATTCTACCATTAAAAGAGGGAGAGAGACGGCCAGGCGCGGTGGCTCACGCCTGTAATCCCAGCACTTTGGGAGGCCAAGGCAGGCGGATCTCGAGGTCAGGAGATCGAGACCATCCTGGCTAACATGGTGAAACTCCGTCTCTACCAAAAATACAAAAAATTAGCCAGATGTGGTGGTGGGTGCCTGTAGTCCCAGCTACTCAGAAGGCTGAGGCAGGAGAATGGCATGAACCTGGGAAGTAGAGCTTGTAGTGAGCCGAAATCGGGCCACTACACTCCAGTCTGGGTAACAGAGCAAGACTTCATCTCAAAAAAAAAAGAGGGAGAGAGGCCTCCTGTCTACTGTCCTTTCCTGAAAAATCGTTACTGTACATTGCTGATCATGTTCACTAATTCCATTGATCATGCTACTCCATTTAATTTCTGGTTTTGAGTGTAACAGAAGGGAAATAAGACCAAAACCTCAAGAATTCCTGATTATGTGAATACAATTTAAAAAAATGAATGTATGAATTGACTTTACATTAGCAAGCAAGTTTTTCTCCTGTCTTAACTTCTCTGTTGAACAAACTGGAGCTAGTTCTTATCTGACTGAATAAAGAAAATGTGATATATACATATAATGGAATATTATTCCACCTTAAAAAAGAAGGAAATTCTGCAATATGCGACAACATGGATGAACCTTGAGAGCATTATGCTATGTTTAATAAGCCAGGCACAGAAATACATATACTAGTTTGCTTCTTTTGTCATTCTGTTAAATCTATCCTAATCTAGTTGTCAGCTTTGTGCTCAAACTGTTTCCCCTATTTATTAAACAGTTAGATGATGACTGCCAAGGTTGAATGGAGCAAAATACATTCTTATTCATGTTTTGTGATAGAGAGAGAGAAACTGGCTCCCTATGAATCTCTGGAGAAAGGAAGAATTATCCAAGAAACCTCTAGTAATCCTTTAGTCAAATTGCAAATTGCATCAGTCATTTCTGGTCTTGTGCCAATTTCTGAGCCAATCACTAGCAAGAGGGAAGGGAATTACTGTAACTTCATACAAATCAGAGCTCATTCCTGAAGCTGGAGATGGAATCAGCTTTTCTACTCCCTTTCATGGTTTACAGAGGAGATAACTGAACATTGTTGAGATTCCAGGAAGAACAAGATGAATGGATTCTGGGTAAAAATCTGTCCTTTGAGGAGGGACTAGGTAATTTGCTTAAGGCCTTATAACTGCTTATTGGTGGTCTTTAAACTTATATCCAGGTCTTTTTCACTTCAGAAGCCCAAGTTTCTACTTCACATCTTGTGATGAATATGAGGTCTTATATGTGAGAATATATTTTCAATAAAATGTTAAAAATCTGTGTAACCTTGGACAAGTAATTTTGGCCTCAGTTTCCCTATGTGTACGAAGAATGAACTTATTATTTCAGTCTTTGTGGGCCATTTGGTTTTGTCCCAAATAGCTACTCAACTCTGCCATCATAGCAGAAAAGCAGACATGGACAATATATAAACAAATGGGTGTAGCTGTGTTCTGTAAAACTTTATTAGCAATAAATGGGCTGGCCCATTGGCTCTAGCTTGCCAGCTCCTGAGCTAGAGGATCACTACACTTCTGAGTTTATACATTAGTAGCCTTTTACTATGTATTTTCAATCAGAAACTTTTATTCTGGCTGAATTTCAATATTGGACACATCATAGATTTAAGAAATATTAAAATTTATAACCATTAAAACTTTAGATTGAATTTTTTTTTTAGTATGAAATTGTAAAATTTATTCTTTGCAATATGAATGCATATGGGAAACTTGTCTTATTTTGGGATGCCATAGCACCCTTGAAGTCTGTTCTCCCAGGTCATGTTGCCACTTATTTGTTAAAGTAACATTCCTGTCTTCACGGACACGCTAACTTCTTGGGAGATGACAAACAAGTCAATGAAATAAATGTAGGAGAAAAGGGAATAGGAAAATGGAGAAAAGACTGAAACAAATTTGTCAACATATGATTATCAAGTGTCCATCTTCTATAAAAACACAAAACCGCTGTGAAAAATAATATTGAATAGTCCTTTAGGATTCTTAATCTTCTTCATAATATATTCTTTCCTTAATTATAAAATGTGCAGATAGATTAAAGGTGTATCAAGCCACTCAATCACTTTCATTAACCTTAAATGAGCTACATTGCATATGAGAAGACTTGTACAGTCAATTTCCCCTGAAATGATATATCACAATTCTTGTTACTCCAAAAGTAAAATAAATCAGTTTAAGTGTTTCTTTGCAATGGGTCATTGTTAGACCCATAATAAAGAGGCAGACATTCAGCCCTGTGATTCAAGCAACAATAAAGCTAATTATCAAAATGCTTGATAGCTGAAAGCCATCTTCCCTGTTTCTTTTTTTTATGCCACTAAAAAAATCCCCCAAAAAACAAAAAAAACAAGCAACATAAACCAGACATCATCTCTGAGTCATTGACTGAAGAAAGTAATGAAGGTTCATTATGATCATAGCATATTCCTTTGCTTCTACTAAGAACACTATGTCATGAAAAATAAGGATTTTAATTTTAGGATGGCATTTATGTATCCACACGCGGGAAAATCAAAAGTAAAATGTGAGGACACGAGACTTCTGCTTCCATCTAATCTTTATATCTTCATTCACCCCCATTGTCACAGAAATATTTTGGAAAAAATATTCAAGGCATGGAGGGTAAACAAAAGTGAAAGAAAATTTAAAGATGATCTACACTTTTCAAGAGGGCAACTGGGTGACAGAGACCTCTGATCTTGAGAAAAGGCAATCAAGCAGATCTATCCTGAAAAGAGGCAATTCTGTTCTTGCAGCTTCAATTCTCACATTTGTAAAATGGAACAAATAATACCTTCCCTGGCTGACTCAGAGGCTTGTTAGAATCAAATCAGAGAATACATGTGAAAATGCTTTCTAATCTAATGTAGCTTCATGGAAATGAAGGGTTTAAAAATCTTGCCTAAAGTAGATTCCTTCTCAGGTCTCGTCTTCAGACTTAATTGCGAGCTTTGCATTCCTATTTTCTACCTATGCTACTCATTCATCTCTTTACTTCGATTTCTCTTGCCTAAATTCCACAAATTTGAGATTTAGATAAGGAATTTTTTTTTTTTTTTAACCATCTATCCATCCATCCATTTCATATTGGCCACTTGCAGTTGGGGCGAGGCTTCAAAAAAGTATCAGCAATTGAATTGTCTTGATGAATATTTCCAGGTAGAGAAGGACTTTCCAAACAAGGAAATTGGTACAGGAAAGGTCAAAAAAGAATATGACTGGCAAGCCATCTGGTGTGGTTAGATTGCTGAGTAAGAAGGCTAAATGGGCTGATAAGGGTGGTTGTGGAGAAATTGTGAAATCTCAACTTGGCAATTTGGATTTTTTCATGGAGGTAACAAATAGCACAAGTTTTGTTGTTGTTTGTTTTGTTTTGTTTTTAGACAGAGACTCGCTCTGTCACCCAGACTGGAGTACAGTGGTGTGATCTTTTCTCACTGCAATCTCCATCTCCTGGGTTCAAGCAATTCTCCTGCCTCAGCCTGCCAACTAGCTGGGACTACAGGTGTGCACCACCACGCCCGGCTAGTTTTTGTATTTTTAGGAAAGACGGGGTTTCACCATTTTGGCCCTGCTGGTCTCAAACTCCTGACCTCAAGTGATCTGCTCACCTCAGCCTCCCAAAGTGCTGGAAATACAGACATGAGCCACCACGCCCGGTCAACAAGTTTTAAAAATTTAGACAAATTCTATGAAGATTTGGGAGTTCTTGAGCCCTGAAATTTAGGGTATATTTATTTAACAAGCTTGCTTTCCTTCTAGACAAAGGAAAAGTAATCTTATTTAGTGCCAAGAGCAAGTAAATAATTTACCAAATTCTAGTTCTTTGGGGACAAGAGGTAGCATAGGTTGGAAAAAAAACAATAATGAGAAATGGAGGCAGAATAATAAAATCTGGGAAATTGTCAAAAAGATTATCTCTGTTTCTAAACTTTATGTGGATCCAGCCCTGTGCCCTGCAAGGAGAAATACTCACCTAGTATTAAAGTTCATTATCTTCTGACCTGGCCTGTCATGCCACCGTATATAATACATTTTCCACTGCAAAATTATTCCGAGTAAAATTTTGCTCGCAAACACTTTTGGAACATAACCTATTTGTGAGTAGCTTTGAGGTCAGGAGGAATTTTACTTTCTGCATTGAAGGACCTAGATGTCAACATTACATGTGCTTGAGGGCTCAAGTTATTGAAAGTAATTCTGGAAGTTATAGAATATTAAGAATGCTAGGAAGAAATCCAGAATGCTTTTTCCTCCTCTCTAATTTTACAGCTGATGAAAGAGATGTTTGCAGATGTGGATTCCCTGGGTGTACTCCATCTGCCCAAAGATTGTCTATCCTGGAACCGTGGGCCTACTATGCCCCACTGGGTAGGGCAAAGGAAACCTCAGGAAACCTTTCCAAAGTGAGGTTAAATGTTATGCTAGTATGCCCATTCCACCTGACCTGAACTTCTCAACTGTAAAATAAGGAGTGTGTACCAGACGGGTTATAAAAGTCTTCTCTGTGCAACTGATCGAGCCTTCCTTTTGGAGGTACAGGTTTTTATTGGTGTGAGTCAGAAGCCAAGTGAATTGCCAGCCATGTCTGTCTTTTGTTACCAAGGTTTGCCCAGATTTTCTTTGGGAAGTATGCCAGAGAGATGAAAAGTTATATATATCCCATGTCTGCAGTATGCCTTATTAATTGCAAAAGAGATCTTTTCTGAAAAAAGATATTAAAAGGATGGAGAAGACTCTTAGAAGGAGACTTAGGCCGGGCATGGCTGATCACTCCTGTAATCCTCGGCCTTTGGGAGGCCGAGGCAGGTGGATTGCCTGAGCTCAGGAGTTCGAGTGCAGCCTGGCCAACATGGTAAAACCCTGTCTGTACTAAAATACCAAAAATTAACTGGGTGTGGTGGCAGGTGCCTATAGTCCCAACTACTCCGGAGGCTGAGGCACAAGAATTGCTTCAAACCAGGAGGCAGAGGTTGCAGTGAGCCGAGATCACACCATTGCACTTTAGTTTGGGCAACAGAGTGAGACTCTGTCTCAAAAAATAAAAATAAAATAAAATAAAAAGGAGACCTAAACTTCTTTTCACTTTAAGATGCAAAAGTGGCCTATGCCTCATAACCTTTCACATAAAATAAGGCAGACAGGTGGGTTGTTAAGAAGTAAGAAAAAAATGACTTTCTTTGATTTGGAGGAAGTCATTATATATGTGAGTTAAATTTACTCAAATGATTGCTACAGAACCAAATACAGTAGTACAGGAAATTAATTGTGGTAAAAATTTAAAATGCTATAAAAAACCGTGTTAATTTAATTTCCCATTACTTTGTAGAATGCACAGAACATAAAATTCACAGAACAACTCATAAAACCAGTCACTTTATTCTTCTGACTGTGAGGCTGTTTTCTCACCTTCATGTTGTAGTTTTTTTTAAAGAAGAGATTATCTTGAAAGAGTATTGTTTTTATCTATGCATGTCCAAAGGGCAGCACAGATTATACCATATGTTGCTTTTTGTATATAGCAGATCTCTGTTCATGAATGTAAACCTGACTCGAACATCTTTGTTTCAGTGTTCTGTAAAACTGATGGATGTTGCCTAGAGTGACTTATCTTTCAGTCTCCTGTTTACTGATTTTAGTGGTTTGTGAAAATATAATAGAGTAAATAGGCTCTGGAGCCAGAACATCTGGGTTAGAACTCTGGTTTTGTCATGTACTAGCTGTGTTACCCTAGGGAAGACATTTAGCATCTCTGTGCCTCAATACTCCATCTAGAAAATGAGAATAATGATAGTGCCAATGATTGACAGAAACAAAAAGATTAAGCAATTTGATATAAAAGGACCTGACAAGACCTAACCCATGGTATATATTAGTGTATGCTAGTTATTATTGTTATTGTTTTGCCCTTGATTCGATTATCCAGATTATACTATGGAATTATACTATGGAAATTCATATGGGTTTTTGTTCTTCAACATTCATATTCAAAGGTCTTCATATAACATTCATCTGATCTTGAACTTACATCTGTAAGTTAGATCTACTATCAAAGAAAGAGAAAAGGAAATTCTTTAACATCTGCTTGTTAAAACAAGACTCCAAGGAAACAGAAACACAGTAATTGAATAGCAAACTCTAATATGGTGGTTCAAATTAAATATTCCAATGAAGAGCCAATTGGAGCTTATGAAGGCGGGACTGTTTTAAAAGTAGATGCAGTCCAAGTGATAAATCTAGCTTGCAAATATTGTTCACATTATGATAACCAGATACAAATTTTGCCAGATGCAAAAGAGAATACACAGTTAAAAGATGGATTTCAGCGTAAATAACCAATAACTTTTTAGGTAAATATATCCCATACAATATCTAGGCCATACTTACGCTAAAATAGTTTTCATTGTTTATCTGAAATTCAAATTTAACTGCATGTCCTGTATTTTTATTTTCTAAATCTGGCAACTCAACTCACGTGGTATCTTTATAAAAGTGGATTTTAGTTTTCTCCTTCTAAAATTTGGAAGATTTTTACATAGAAATACACTTTCTTGTCTTCTTTTGAAAAATTTGGTGATCTGGCAAAACTACACCTAAGTGACAACAATAAGCTGGCTGGAAATGTAGCTGCCACTCCCTTTATGGAGCATGTACTCTTCAGACCCCACAGACCCCCAATGACGAAAGTCTTTCGTCTTGTCTTTTACACTAATTTATCTCACTGCCTCCTGGAGGCCACTGACTTTGGGATCCTCACTGTAATGGCTACATAGGAATTTGGAATATAAATGTATTTTGCTCATTTTAGCATGAGCATCTTAAATAAATGTTCAAATCTATGCTAACTTAGCAAAGACTAAAGCAGAACCTATTTACTCTATGATCTGTGACTACTTTGCCAAGGCATCACCCAGCGAAATGGAAACATTTTCTTCAGAGCTGTGGTGTACTAATATGACCCCTGGGACTTATTACCCACTGACCCTCTTAAATGCTCCCTCCATGCCCCTTTGGAGAATTTTAGCTTCTAAGATTCTGGCGACTGACAAATGAAGAATAATAATTCTAACGCTCTGCACTACTGGGTCCAATCCAAGGACAATAAGAGGAATATTTGCATTTCCTTGCAACTAAACCTCATTAGCAATTTCCATCTTACAATGTTTTAATGCATGGCGTTCAGAAGTGGTTAAAATGAAATGGAGGATATTAACTTACATTGGTAATTTCTTGAATTATGCTTGGCTTAATATGTAAAGAGTATGGCTCACATTATTCCTGTTACAGATGAGAAAGTCATACCTGGATGAATGTAATCCTTCTATGGGTTTGTGTGTACACAAACCATCAGAGGGTTAGTTGAACATCTTTTGAGACTCAGAGAAATTAGATGTGATATTAACACTACAAACTCACCATGTGAGCATAAAAGTATTGATAATTTTCTAAGGTAAAATGCATCTAATAAAAATGTCATTCTTTTGTCCCTGTATCTCTGAAGGATGACTGTTTATATTTACAGTGTTGACCAGAACAGCAGTAGAATCAGAGTCAATGAATTAAAATAATCTCTATTCATAACCACTAGCTGTTATCTTTTCAGTTTTATGCACTCCCAAGTCAACATATTCTCTGAGAATGCATCTATATGTCCAAGATAGAAATTGCAATATGAAAGTTTCCAAGTTATTATTAGGGAGTAAATGAGCCACATATTAATGTGAGTCTACAAGTCTAGATTCAGCTGCACTTTTCTGCTCTACTGTTGGACAGAAAACATAGTCTCTGCACTGATTTGTTTTTAGGTCAACACTTTACTTATAAAAGCAAAATATTTAAGAAGACTTGCTAATGGAAAGTACCATCATCAAATATATAAAATTCATATATATATAATATATATATATGAATATATGCATGGACATGAGAGAGAGAGATATTTTTAAAAAATTCATAAGTCTGGCATTTTACTCAAGGAAAACACATTTAGATAAATTTAAATATATATACTTAAAACTAAGGTAACAGGTTATTCAAGCAAACTAACAAGCAATCAGGTTAGCTTTAAGAATAGGGATTCACCAAAAGTGAATGTTAATTGAGTCTCTATTTCTTTTGGGTTTAGTCTTCAGCCCTAAAACTTTGCAAACATCTCAAAATTTTGGTAAATCATTAGAAAATCAAAGCATTGTGCTTACACTTTGTTGTTAAATACGATGTGTGCATTCTTTTATTCATTGAATAGTTATTGAGGTGCCCTTGTTTGCTGGTCACTGTTCTAGACACTGGAGATAGAACAGTGAGCAACAGAGACAAATCCTCTCTTCTCCTACAGTTTGCATTGCAGTAGGAAAGAACTAAGGTAAGCAATAAACGAGCAGTTTTCAGGCAGTGTCAGGGTCATGAAGAAAAATGGAGATGGGAATGAGAGACACCAAGGATCAGGGCTGGGGAGGCTATTTTATATTGGAGAATCAGATTTGGGTTGGGAGACATGGACAGCAGAATGCAGCCATCCATGGAGGGATCTGCATTAAGAGCTTTGCAGGGGCAGAAACAACAGCAAGTAGTAAGAATCCTAAAGGTGGGACTAGCTTGGCCAGTCAAGGAGCTGAAAGAAAGTCATTGAGGCTGGATGCTAGCAAGCCAGGGCTAGAATGGCAAAAATGAAGCTGAGAGGTAAGCAGACTGGACCATGAAGGAGCATCCATGCATATATTCCTCTCAGCCCAAGACTCCCAGATTCATCTTTTTTTCAACACCTGATGGCCTTCTGTTACTTCCTCTCTCAAAATTTGTCAGCATCTTCCCACTGCCTACAGAATGAAGTTGTATCTCGCAAGCATGGCACCTCTATTCTCACTGCACATTAGAGTCACTGAGACATCTTTTAAAAATACGAGTGCTCAAGTCCCAACCCAAAGTGATTAAATTGTAGACTGACAGTGATATTTTTATCCTTCTTCCAGTTAATTCTAAGGTACAGATGATGTTGAAACACATTGACTTAGATCTGTGCAATACAACAGAAATATAATACAAGCCACATGTATTTCAATGGTCGCACTTAAAAAAGTAAAATGAAATAGGTAAAGTTAATTTTAATAATGTATTTTGTTTAGCCCAATGTATCCGAGATATTATCATTTCAACATGTAGCAATATTAAAAATATTTAAAATATTTTACATCCTCTTTTCATACTAAATCTTTGGAACCCAGTGTGTATTTACTGACATCTTAATTCAGATTATAAATGTTCATCACAACTATTTGATATACATTTGGAGTTTACAAAATTTATAGTTAAAAAAGTAGATTCCCTGGCCGGGCGCGGTGGCTCAAGCCTGTAATCCCAGCACTTTGGGAGGCCGAGACGGGCGGATCACGAGGTCAGGAGTTCGAGACCATCCTGGCTAACATGGTGAAACCCCATCTCTACTAAAAAATACAAAAAAGCTAGCCGGGCGAGGTGGCTGGTGCCTGTAGTCCCAGCTACTCGGGAGGCTGAGGCAGGAGAATGGCGTAAACCCGGGAGGCGGAGCTTGCAGTGAGCTGAGATCCGGCCACTGCACTGCAGCTCAGGCGACAGAGCAAGACTCCGTCTCAAAAAAAAAAAAAAAAAAAAAAATAGATTCCCATATGCAAGTTGTTCATCACACATTTAAAAGTTTTCCAATAACTGAATACATTTCCATCATTTAAAAATTTAATTGTAAATTAATTAAGTAAAATTACAAACTAAGTTCCTTAGTCATATTAGCCACATTTAAGGTGTTCATTGCCCATATATGTCCAGTGGCTACCCTGTTGGGCAGGGAAGCACTAGAGGGTAAGTGTAACCTACTTTCCAGTATCACAGAATAATGGGAAAAAATATAAACAAAAATAAAAACAAAACAAAAAGCACCTTGAATTTTATAGTCGGACATCAATCCCAAATCTGTGCTGTCAGATATAGATTGGTTCATGTCTACCAGTTTTCGTTTTCACATCTACAAAATAAGGATAATATTACCACATTATCATTAGAATGAAATGTGAAGATAGTAGGTCAAATTACTAGTATAGTGCCTGCTGTATACAATCAGTTTCTCATTAGAGTTTTCTTCTACCTCATACTTCTCTACCTATCCCATGCCTCATCTTTCAACTCAGTTGAACCCCCATATTTAAAAAAACAAAAAGGATGAAAATTTTCATGTCTGTATACCTTTGGTCATGATTAGCTTTCCCTCTAAATTTCTTTCATCCCTGTTCTTTTTTCTCATCTTGGTTATTTTGTTCATGAAGCCCCCCACCGAACAAGATCATATGCATATATTAATATATATTTTAAGATACTTTACTTTTGGCACTGATTGTATATATTTTGTGTATTTTGTATCTGAGTCAGTAACTGCACACTGGTCAGCCACAAGCCAAATCTGGCCTATAATCCTGTTTTATTTTGCTCAGTGCAGTGTTGGCTCCGACAGGGTTAAAAACAAATGGTTGCTAGCATTTTGGAATCAAACAGATTTGGATAGAAGTTAGATGTGCAGCTTCTTATGAAAATAATAAAAAGTAGCATTGGCAACACAAGGCCTGCGTTTCCACACAGTGGTAATCTGCTGAGCTGAATTGAAGCTATTCCCTTTAGGCCACCTGTGTTCCCCAGGTATTGACGGTCTCCAGTATTCCCTCTTGTTTTTCTGATTCTGAAGCTGAATGTCAGTTGTTGTTTATCATTACTCGTGCTAGCAATTTTGATATACCTCTTACACTTCCGTCTCTAGCCAAAGTATGCCAATGAATTTATCACTTCTGATCTTGTTTGTTGTTGTGTTTTTTTTTTTTTTTTTTTTTGAGACGGAGTCAGGCTGGAGCGCAGAGGCACGCAAGCAGCTGGGACTACAGATGCCCACCACCGCAACCTGCTAATTTTTTGAAGTTTTAGTAGAGACGGGGTTTCACCGTGTTAGCCAGGATGGTCTCGTGATCCACCCGCCTCGGCCTCCCAAAGTGCTGGGATTACAGGCATGAGCCACCACACCCGGCCTTCTGATCTTTTTCAATGTTAAATCTGTCTTCTGTAACTCCACACCTTCTCCATCCCTCCAAAAAAAAAAAAACAAAACAAAAACAAAAACAAACAAACAAACAAAAACCTAAGGTCTTCAGCATGCACAGGTATGAGATCATTTTCATCTGATTCCCAGTGAAGCATATAGACTTTCAGAGATGGGGCTTTATTTGATGTGAGATAAATGAATATCCTGAAATGTGTCTTTTGCTTTACAAATGTGTGGAAGTTTTCCAGTTTGGGTAAAACCCCACATGAAGTGATCTTCAAACCCAGAGGAGAAGCCACATTGCATCAGTTCTAAACAGGATTTTTTGGAAAATGTTAGCAGCATAGCGAATGAGCTACTTGAAACAGAACGCATTGATTTTTTTTTTTTCAGATTAGTCAACGTTTTGGTGGTAGTGCATGATTATGTCTAAGATGCTAGCGAAGCTCTCGGGAAGCAAAAGAACAGATATCGCTTATCAACTTCTGTCATTGGAGTAAGACCCCAGAATAGGAATGTGTATTTGTTTAGTTCTTAAGAGAGTCTTCGAAGACTTATGGAAGAATTTCACATTTCCATAACCAACTTGAGAAACTTTGACATATGATTTTATCCTTTGTAACCTAGAGTTGTATTCATAGGATGGGTTGGGGGATATTTTCAGAGGATGTAAATTACTAAGGAATTATTTCATATTTTGAAGTTTTGAGAGTTACTTTTAGTTTTTTGAAATAGAAATATTTTCAGGGGTCATTAAGCTACAGTTTCTCATTTAAAGCTTTAGGAAATGAGATCTAAGGAATGTTCACTGGTTGAGCCCAATTCACCCAGCTAGATAGTGAGGAAGTTTCTACTTGATTTCAAATATCCTTTCAATTGATAAGGCTCATGAAATGCTTATCTATTAGCATTTAGTTCATGTCTAAATAACACTAACTTTTAAAAAATGGTAACTATTATGTTACGTTGGAAAATTTGGAAAATTATGCCATTGGTATAGATCATCGAGTATTATTTTTAGAAAATGTACTTTAATTTTGAAAAAAATTCAAATTAGAAATATATTTATTCATCTTTTTCTGATTATAATGCATGATCATTTTAATTTGATTTAAATAATTCAGGAACATATAAAGAAGAATGAAATATCATCTAAAATCTTACATTCAAAGATTAGCAATATTAGTACTTTGGCACATATTGTTTCAGATATCCATATAAAATTTTACATAAATGGGCTGGGTGCAGTGGCTCATGCCTGCAATCCCAGTATTTTGGGAGGGCGGGGCCAGTGGATCATTTGAGGTCAGGAGTTTAAGACCAGCCTGGCCAACATTGTGAAACCCCGTCTCTACAAAAATTAGCTGGGCCTTGGTGGTGCACGCCTGTAATCCCAGCTGCTCTGGAGGCTGAGGAAGGAGAATTGCTTGAGCCTGGAGGCAGAGGTTGTGGTGAGCTGAGATGGCACCACTGTACTCCAGCCTGGGTCACAGAGTGAGATTCTGTCTCAGAAAAAAAAAAAAAAAAAAAAAAATTACATACATGGGATCACATATATATATTTTAAGCATCTTCTTTTTGCCTTTTCTCTTTTAGAAGCTTACCGCCATTCCCACGAATAAAGGGCAATGTAATTTTTGATGGTGTCCCAAGTACATCATTGAATAATATACTAGAATTTATTCTGTCAATGTAACATTTAAGTTGTTTGTAATTTTTTACAAGACACATAAAAATGAACGTCCTTATTTAGGTATTTTTAGACAACTCTGTTTTCTTGAAATGAATCCCTAGTATTGGAATTAATGAATCTAAGGGTATACATACACATTATATATTTTACACATATTTACAGAGATATTAATAGTACATTTAATGTCGGTTTACCTACGTTTTTACCAGCAGTGTGTTTTATCATGTTTTTATTCTTTGCCAATCTACATGAAAAAATGTATCACTTTAATTTTCATATAGTTGGTTAATATTTCCTTACCAAATTTCTTTTGTGAATTTTTTAGGCGGGAGTATTTTTTTAAATGTGTGAAAACAATATATTAGATATATCGCATAATATGTATACAGCATATGATATTATTAATAAACATGATATTAATATATAAACATACATAAAATAGTCATATTTATATATGCCGTATATAAATATATACACATTTATGTACTTTCTCTTTAGAAAATGAAATCCAATTCAATGTGTCCACTCATTAAGGTAACTAAAGACACTAAATTGGTTTCATCTATGAGGTTGTTAGTAGCATCTGTCCCAAGCAGTCGAAGCTCTG
The DNA here is from genome assembly GCF_047675955.1 of Chlorocebus sabaeus. Classification (NCBI taxonomy): domain Eukaryota; kingdom Metazoa; phylum Chordata; class Mammalia; order Primates; family Cercopithecidae; genus Chlorocebus; species Chlorocebus sabaeus. The sequence goes on along the minus strand of NC_132926.1, from coordinate 15,401,500 downwards.
CCACTAATGAGTCAATGTGATTGGAGGCTTGTGTTTGCATTCTTTCTAGATCTAAATTTTCTAACGTATTAGATGAGGAGGAAATTATAAGAAATTGTTTATAAGGACCCTTCCAGGTCTAAAAATTTTTAATGTGTTTGCATTTTATTAAGGTTTTCTAATACCGCTGAAGCTCTGAAAAACGTTAAACTTCTTAATAGCAAGACATGAAAAATTGTTACTCAGCAGTCTAATTTGATCAGTTAGACAACACTGTACTTAATTTTAGTTTTTTATTTCAAGCAAACCAAGTCACTTTAATTGTATGGCTTATATTTCCTGGGTATTTGAAATCATAGGATTCATTTCCTGATGACTAAATCTCCTGTTGCATTGTAATTTTCAGTATAGGAAGCTGAGCTGAAGTACTGTCTTCTTCCCTGATATTCCATCTAACAGTACAGACCCTTGACCTTTGCCAATTCTCAAGGTCTTAAACATAGCAAGAATACCATTTTCTTCATAAAATGTAATAAAGACAACTAAAAATTTTATTTGATCCCCTTTGGCCTCTAATGAGTCAATAGTTACAGTGAAATTGAAGCTTTAGTTTGTCTGGAAGATTGTCCAAGGGTGGAAGGGCAGCAGCTCAGCATCCGTGCCGTGGTGGACACCTGCCCTTTCTCTTCACATCTCTGTTCAGCACTGGAAGTTTAGGCTAGTGAGTAAAACCTCCCAAACCTGACTCCATTGCTTTCTAAGTATATTGGCATGTGACTTAGGCCAATCTCAGTTTCCTCATCTCTAAAATTGGAATAAAAGTCCCTTCCTCATGGGGATGTTGCCAGGGACAGTAGGTGTTAATAATTGCTTACGTTTGTCCAGTCCTGTGTGCCAGGGGCTGCGGTCCGGGCTTTGGCATGGTTCTCACAACCTTGCACACTTGACACTTGATCCTTAATGAATGTTACTTTATTATTTTCACAACCATCTTGCAGGGGTGAAAACAAAGGAAACATTTTCTTCCAATTGTGTAAGGGTTTCCCCTTCTGAGGAATATAAAGTGGATGTGAGGAGGTTCCTGGCTGGCCCTTGCTTGCAAACCACCTGAGTCCCTGACTCCTGGAAGCCCTGGAGCCAATGCATGGGATCTTTACCAGGACAAAATTGCAAATAGCCACATGAGTACTCTTTTGATTTTGACAAAAGCAGCCAGTGATTTCTGAAAAACAAACAAGTTAAATCCATGATGGTCAGGGGCCGACCAAACATCCTAGGTAATCGCTGACAACGTCCTCATCTTCTATTCAATGGTCACTGCAAACCAATTCCTTTTCCCTGTTCTATATCACGTTTTTCTTCCTGGGCCCTTTCCTTCTTCACTGACCACCTTCTCAACACTCACACTTCTCCTTAGGCAACAGACTCAGACTACAGGCCGATTTTATGTGTGAATTTTTTCTTTTAAACATTTCGTTGTTAACTTTTAAAGGTTAGGAGTTTCAAATAAAGTAGAATCCAAATTTCTGATTTTGAAATTTCTGGCTTTTCTTGAGAAATTGGTCGCCACAACAGTCCTGGGCTCATCTTGCCCACATAACTGCAGTTGGTCAGTGGCCGCCTTAGGTGAACTGCCTGCTGCTGCCCCATTACCCCCAGCGCTTTCTCTCTTATTTACCCAGCTTTACTTTTCATTACTTGCCTAGCCCCTGCAGACATACTTGCGCGTGATCTGTGCCCCGTGCAGCAACTTTCACTTGCTTGCGTTCTTCTGACATCTCTCCTTCCTTCCCCGCTTCCAGGAGCCAGCTCTGTGTTTACATCTTCCTTTCTACTCCTGGCTTCTGTCTCTACAGTGATGTGAGCAGAGCAGGGAAGTAAGAAATGCTGGGTCCTACCAGCAGGGGGTGGGAGAGTCCTGAGAAGAAAAGGGAAGGAGCTTCTTTGTAGGAAGACGCGGCAACCTTTTCCTACCTGTAATTACTGCGGATGCCTGCCAGACAACCCCGTTATTTACTACCTCTTCCTCCCTCTCACTTCCTGCAGGGCTCATTGGGATGATGGAGGGTGTTAGAACGGAAAGGCCTTCATCCAGGTCCATGCAGCGGTGCGCCTAAGCACCTGCAGGCTCTGCATCGGAATCACCTAAGGAGTTGCGGAGTATGCCGCTTCCTGGGCATCTTCTCTGGCAATTTGATTCAGTAGAACTGGAATCAGACCTGGGAACATGTAGCTTTTAGAAGCAAGCTGCGTCTTCCGAGAAAGGCATTTGGAAGCCAATCCAAGCTTTCCTTGAAATGTGGGAAAACTGAGATCTAGACAAAAGGCAAGATTTTCTAAAAGACTCATTCTGCAAAATAGTGTTTAAGTCTAGGATCGAGATATCCACTTCCTGGGAACATTCATTAGACGTGCCAGAGGGTATTATTTGTTTTTCAGTACAATATCCAGTCTAGGCCAGTTTTCATTTCAACCAAAACTACAGAGAATTTTAATGTTGGAAGTTTCGTATTTTTTTTAAAAAATCCAGATTTTTAAGAAATGGCCTGCCTGAGCCTGAATTCCCACATAACACTACTTAGGTTAGTAAACGCAGTCATCTGAGTGCTTGAGTCAGTAGTTGGTTCTGAAATAGGACAACTTCATGGATGTACATAATTACAATTATAACAAGAACAAAACGAAAGGCTTGTTAACATTAAAGAGGTTTCTTCCTCACATATTTCCTTGTATTCCGTTGCTTATTTGAGTTTTTTGTTTTGTTTTGTTTTGTTTTTTTAGATGGAGTTTTGTTCTTGTTGCCCAAGCTGGAATGCAGTGGTGCCATCTCGGCTCACCGCAATCCCCACCTCCCGGGTTCAAGCGATTCTCCTGCTTCAGCCTCCCAAGTAGCTGGGATTACAGGCATGCACCACCACGCCGGCTAATTTTTGTATTTTTAGTAGAGACGGGGTTTCTCCATGTCGGTCAGGCTGGTCTTGACCTCCCGAGCTCAGGTGATCCTCCTGCCTTGGCCTCCCAAAATGCTGGGATTACAGGCATGAGCCACCGCACCCGGCCTATTTGAGTTCTTTAAAAGCCTTGAGAATTGTTTTTGTTTTTTTTCTACTGAGTGACCTCTATTCAAATTCATTCCATAGGTTGAGGGTCTGAACAGCAGGCCATTTTCTAATCATGTTTTGCCATAGTTAGAAGGTAGATAGCCGCCATGATTGCTGGATTAAAACACCTAGGTCTGTGAATATTGCAGCTATTGTTTTTTCAGAATTCCACAGAGAACCCAGAAAAGGATATTAATTTTAAGTGAATAAGTACAATTTTACTCAGTCTGGGGACTATTATAAGATTGCAAGTATAGCTAATTTCAAGAATTTTATGAGCTTTCGTAGAATACATACTCAAGGGTAAAGCCTCAAAAAAGTTGCATGCATGTAATTAAACAGCAAATAAGCCACAACAGAGAGCATTGGTACAATCTGCAAATCTGTCCTTAAAATTTGCATTGAATCCTTAAAATTTGCATTTTATACAATTCAGTGGGATACAGGTTTTTTGCTGCCTCTGCTTTTGGGTTTCTGTATAGTCAAGGGTGAGTCACAAAACAGTTTTGATCATTGGTAGGAGGGACTTTTGAAGGGGATGAGAAGCCTAGAAAGTAAAATCTTGGAAACCGATGAAATGCCCTTGTGTTTTATTAGCTAGCACTTTTTATAGTTCATAATAAAGTCAGCTCGGAAGGTCACTTCTTGAACACAGCTATGAATATTGTAATGTGTGAGTTCTCAAATTGTTTATAAGGAGACTGGGTGAGGATTTTTAATAAATACTTGGCCAAGAGAACTATTCTGATAGATACGTATGGGAATCGTGCAATAAAAATTGGAATTGGATTCCTCTCCTTTCTCCCTCCTCTTTCCTCACCCAAAGGCAGCAAGTTCCAACTACACTGAAACTGTGGTTACTATATTCTTGTTTTTCTTTTTGCATTTGATATTTTTAGAAAATGTGAGGGTATTACAGAGCTATTTACATACCTTATTTCTAACTCAGCTGAAGGATTTTGTCACCTTTATTCCTGGCACCTTTATTTTTGCTATCTTTTATATATATATATATTCTTAAAGTTTCTCTGTGGTGAATACAAGGTTCCCACAGATAAAATTCTCAACTGAATGACTTTCTTTTTCAGCTCAAAAACTGAGGTGTAATTATTGAACACAGTACCGAGTAGGTTCATGTAGGCAGGGCAATGGGAAAACGTCGGCAAGAGACACAAGTTAAAAGCAGAAAGCCCATAGGCTTCCTGAAATAATTTTCTCCATGTCACATCCTGGACAGACAAGTGTTAGATCAAAAGGACAAGATGCAGGTTAGTAATATTTGCAGAAACAGCATTAAAGTTAAAGTCAATAGTATATTGTGATGATGCACATCTATAATTCACATTCCTTTATTCGTGCTAGTTTTTGGAGAAAGTTCACTTCGTAAAATAATGCGATTCACATCAATAAAACTGAACTAATATACAACATTGCTGATGTACAGATATTCTTCTACTTGATTTATGAAACAAGGTGACTAGGATAAAGCAGTTTGGCCCAAGTTCAGTTTTTAGCCATTGCAACTTCGTTTTTCAAGCTGTGATTTGGGCTCTGTGCTGTTGCTTACGTTTATCTTCCTTAGTTATGAAGTTAATTATGACAAGCTGATTGTGGCCTTTAGCACTGATGAGTGGCCTTTGAAAGATTTGTTGGCAATTTTGCTTGATATTTCTTTTTGTTTGAACATGCATTTTAAAAATGTGAAAGCCAGCTAGTCAGTTTCAGTTTATTTTATAGTAATTTTGTGCAGTCGCTTCCCATCTTTTATATGAAAATATATTATGGAATTTTCTTTCCTAATGCTAAAAAGAGATGACAATGAAACTTTTACAATGGCATCATTTGAAAGTAGGTAAGCATATCAACATAAGTAACTTAACCATATTACCCTGAGTAACATCGATACTCATTACAGAAAGCATTTTTTGTTTTTAGCAACTGTAAGTAGATACACTGTCAACACCTAACTGTCATTCAACATGTGTGACTCAATACATTTTTGAGGGGAGGTGGAGTATGGTATTCAGATTTTCAAGAAACACTAATGCTACCACATAAAATTCTTATATCATGTTGTAGGATCCAGAGATTTTTTATTTTTTCCATTTTAACTAAAACAAGTATTTAAAGATATAAGAAGAAAATCTTTTGAAAGAACTATTTTTCTTGTGTATTCTTAAGGAAACACCCATCTTTCCGACCATAAATGTACCTTAATTTTTCTAAATCCTCAAGATAATAATGCAAATAGTTGCTTGCCTGTAACTAAGACTAGCCCTTTGATAGAATGCTATATGTCAGAGTATAGTATGTACGGGCTTGATGCATCATAGTTTCCTTATACATGTTAGAAAGAGCCGATAAACTAATTCATTGTCCTGCATTGATATCCAAATATTGTACTCCTTCCAATGGTCAGTCACAAAAGATAGCTAAGAGAAAAGTAGGTGTATATGTGAAATTATTTTAAAGTGGTTCAGGAAAATTGGTGTGAGTTATTATTATTATTTTCCTCCAATGGGTTGTTCCAAGAGACTCTATCTGCATCGACAATTTCTGAGTCTCTTTGAGGCTCAAAGTCATGGGCTGGTTACCCTACCTCACTTGATTTGAGGCCCTAGTCACAGAAATTCTCAGCTACCATAAGGATTAGTACTCTTCTAAGATGCCAGGCATTTGTGTCGGTGGTTTTCTGTTACAAATGGAAGTGCTTTAATATTTCCTGGTTTGTGGGCCAAGTTATATTTCCTTATGAGTAAAGAACAAACCCACATACATATAACAATGTTTTTAAAAAGATAGGTTGGGGGGATACATTAAACAATCAGTTTTTCATAGACAGACCTTGGATTCAGGTACCCAGATGCAATTTGAAATCAAATAACAATTTAATTTTGCTTTTCATATTTTGCATTCCTGAAATGTCACCACAGACTGTATTTTATCTGAAACATATACAAGCAGAGATATTACTACGCATAGTAGTTCTTTAATTGCAGCATATTTCATTAGGTTGCACACATTAATTCCACTCTATTGGAAAAAAAAAGAAAACTGGAAGTAACCACATGGTAGTTAACTTCATATGAATTTTCATGAGTCAATATACACGTTGGTTTGATGCTATTAGATGAGTGATCCTCAGAATTTCATAATTCGAGGACTAATATGACCAAATGTGTAATTACAGAGTTGGCAAGTTTAACCACTCTGAAGAATCTGTTTTAGTGCATCTGCTTATTTAAAACTTTAATCTAAATTCAGATTATTTGATGTTAGCCACTGACAATGATGTCATTCACCACCATTTTCTATGTTACCTCAACTTTCTTCTATTCTTGATAGTATTTTCACAGTCTCCTATCTATTGGTTAGGTCATACATATTTTTTTAATCAGTGATCATATATTGAGGGATGACACATGCTGTCGTGGAAGCTCAGGATACAATAGTGAAGGAGAAAAGAAGCCTGCCTTCACAGGGCTTGTATTCAAAGTGGGTAAAGGGGAGACAGAAATTATGACAACAAACACATGGTTAATTGATGATAGTTTTATTTTTATTTATTTATTTATTTAAGACACAGTTTCACTCTGTCACCTAGGCTGGAGTGTACTGGCACAATCTTGGCTCACTGGAACCTCTGCCGCCTCCCAGGTTGAAGCAATTCTCATGCCTCAGTCTCCCCAGTGGTGGGGATTACAGGTGCCTGCCACCACGCCCAGCTAATTTTTGTATTATTAGTAGAGATGGGTTTTCACCATGTTGGTGGTCTCAAACTCCTGACCTCAGGTGATCCACCTGCCTCTGCCTCCCAAAGTACTGGGATTACAGGCATGAGCCACTGCATCTGGCCAGATAATAGGATAGTGGCAAGTCCTGCAAAGAAAGTTAAACTGAAAATGAGATATTGACTTGATAGGAAGATCAACTTTGGGTATGATGATTCGGAAGGCTCTTTGAGGAGCACACATTTACCTGACACCAGCCTGGGGAAAGTCTGGGAGGAGGAGTTCCAGGCCAAGAGAAACCCAAGTGCTGGGGCCCTGAGATGGGCCCCGGCTTGGAGGTTTGTTTTAAGGATCAGAAAAAAAGCCAGTGGTTGGATCACATAAATAAGTTTGGAAAGAGATGAAGCTCAACAGATAGGTGAGGACCAGGCTATTTCAGGCTGTATTTCTTCTTTATTGTGCCTCATTGGCTTTGTTTTAAATAATTGTTTCACATTACCAATATAGCTTACTTATAAATTATACTCTTCAAAATCTTGACTTTTCTACTGTCACCCAATACAACAATTATCACATTAAATTATGTAATACTAATTTCTTCTCCACTTAAGTTATATCATGGATTCTGAAATTATATCAATATTTGTTTTGAATTCTTACTATATTCCATTTAAATGCAAACACTCCCACCCCTCCCCAGAACTGAGACGTCCTTTCATGAAGTTTTCTTCCTCCTACCTGTTATTTTATATCTCTGAGTAGGAAGAACCAAGTGATGTTGGTGATTATTTTCCTGTGGCACTGAATCTAGGATGTAATAGTTGTCTGCATAATCGGTTGAATTTGCTTTTAGCTGTCCTGCTTTCCAAGGGCCTTATCCTGTTAAACATTCACCTTCTCAAATTCTTTTTTATTTCCTGCTTCTCTTTCTAAACTCCAAAGACTTCTTATGATCTCTTACTAGTTTTTGCCTTTCCCATTAACTTAGTATTATCTGTAGGTTTAATTAACCTGTTATTCTTCTGGCCTAAATCGTTAATGAAGATGTTAAGTGAGACTTGGCAAACTCTCCCACACTGAATATATTTTGTCATTTAAATTCTACTTTGCTTTGGGATCCTCAATCCCATTTTCAACAAAATATCTCTCCCTTGATCTGAATTTGGCTTGGAAACTAGAATTTGTGAATCCTTAGTTTCTATTAAGAAAAGATTGGGTGCATAATTAATAAATGTAAAGATTTATTGCTTTCCTCATTTCCGACAAGGACATTTTACATTGTATTTTGAGGAAGATTTTAACTAATTACTTCATAAACTTGCTATTTTTCATTTTTTGGAAAACAGGACTCCAATATCATTGTGCAGCAAGCTTGAAGCTATGTTATGGTAATTTGACTTCTGGAGGTACTTAGGTAATCATTTCAGGAGAAAATTTTTCTTAACTGAGCTCAGGTACTATAAATCACTTCTATTTATTACTGTTGTTTTCACTAAGTTCTATGATTTGGAGATTTTTGTTTTTTAACTTCTTTGTTTAGATACTTGTTCAAATATATCCAGAAATAAAAACTATGTGGATTCATTGCTGGCTATTTTCAGTTTGTTACTAAAGAGAGAGTTATATTGGGACACTCTTTCTGTTCCTTTTCTATCTCAGACCTTAATTCCTTCCATCCTATCACAGGGTCCTAGCCCAACCATGCAAAATTTACAGAAGGAGTGCCTGAAACTGCTTTTGCCACCCCAAGATGACCACTTAACTGCTTCCTATAACAGAGGCAAGAGAGGCAAAGAGAGGAACTGTAAAGGGAAGGAGACATTTCTTGGAAAGAGGTGCAGGCACTTGTGGAGGGGCAAGGACGGTGCCTGTCACCTTGGTCCCTTCAGTAAGTCTTCAGAGAGTGACTCGGGTCTCCTGCAGTCTCTTAGGCACAGAGGGTTCAAGACCCACTCCCACTTCCAAAGAATATAAGAAGAGACAACATGGCTAGGGGTAGGAGAAAGGAGAGGGACTGCTTAGGAATGGCCTATGCTTCCGAATTCTGCTGAAGGAAACGATGTGTGTTCTCTGTACTCTTTGTGGGAGAACCTTTCCCAAAGGAGGCCTCCTGGAAAGCAGAACAGACACAGGAGAAAGAGACTGGAGATGCCTGTGGGATGAGGACTGAGGGACATTCTTAATTGCAGTCAGTAGACACATTGGCTTCCCTCATGGGATCTGCAGTGGAGAAGTCCTCATAATGGCAGAGGGTGCAGGAGAAAATCTTAGAACAGTCAGGCATGAAACATCTTCCGTGACCAAAGGACTCCATGGCCAGGTTGCATCAGTACTGGTCACATGAGTTCTTTTGTAACCTGTACCTGTTATACCTTCTCTGCTCCCTTGCTGCAATCCTGGAAGCATCAGAAACCAGGGCAACAGAGCTGGGAATAGAGGAAGGGGAGAAATGTAAAACAATAAACTGATATACAAAGGACCATGACTGTCCTCTAGGACCAGGGATTGTAGGCTTGAAGCAGGGTTGAGGGAGGAGAGATGTAATCATTTAACTTTAAATGAACTGTGGAGTTGTTTAAATTAATATCTTGCAGTGAACATTTTAATTATTGAACAAGAGCATCTTTGTTAACTAAAAGTCATTTAAAGACTTTTCTTATCTGAGAGTGATTAGAAAAGTTACAGAGTTGGGCCAGATTCTCCTTAAACAGCAGAAAATAGCCATCCCCACAAGAACGGTCTTGAATAGGAGTAGTGGCCAAGACTAGTTTCTTTTCGCCTTATACCTGTGTAATTCCATCCTTTCAACTTAACACTTACCTTTTTGCTTTTAGAGATTAATAAGAATATAAAGTCAGTGATGAGACTTTCTTTCAGTGAAACAGCTTGGAATCTCCTTGGACTCGGTATACTCAGTTTTTATTTGAGATTTGCTTTTTCTCTCTTGTAGTTTTTGGAAATGAAGCCCAAATTTGGCTGCAAAGAAATTTAGTAAGAAATGTAAACATCAAGAGAAGGTGACAGGATGATGAAGCATCTGAGATCCTTGCCAACTAAGGAACAGATATAGGGGCAAGGGGCATATTTAGCTTGTAAAATAAAAGATGTAAAGAGAATTTGGTGCCAATCTTTATATATTGTGGAAGAAAGACTCTATTTAATTCTGTATGTCTTCATCGAATCAAACCAGAAGCATTCTAGGAAGGGAGATTATACACTAACCTAAATTACAACTTTAACATGTTCAGAGCTGTTTTTAAACACTGGAGTTGGGTGTTCCTGTGAGAGTGAGCTGCTATCTCCAGATGTTTGCAAACAGACAAAGACTGACTGGTTCAACGCAAGAGATGCTGGTGCAGACCCTTGCACTGGGGAGAATCTTGGATTTCATAACCTCAGGATTTCTTGCCAGTGCAGAGATTCTAGGTGTTGATAGGGTGTCCTCGGAGAGGCACTGGCCAGGAAACTCGGACTATCATACCTCTGATATTAGCATTGTAATTTGCATATTAGGCAGCTATGCTCATAGAAATAGTACTAGTGGTAATATATTTGTTCACCTGAGGCCAATGTGGCCTCTGCTCATACTGCAATTGTATAGCCATATTTTGCTTTCCTTTCTGATTGTGGTAGCAGATGCAAATATCAATTTAAAAAAAAAAGTCATGGTGACATCAGACTTTGATTGGGTGCTACCAAAAACACCTGTGCATCTATGACATATGAAGCCTTACATCAGTGTTAGCATTGGTTTCACTTTAAAGATTTATTATTTTTTCAAACTTACAACTATATCTAAAATAACTAAAGGTTTGAAATGGATTTTCTGTACCTTGAGTATAGAATAAATGAGTTGATCTTTTATTATCATAAATGAAGAAAGAAAAAAAGCACAGGGGTTCACCTCAGCTAATGCTCCACAAATATACCTTCTGAGAGGAGTTGTGTTTGAAGACATGGTTGCATTTGGAGGGCTTAGTCTTCAAATTAAGACTCAAATAATCTTCTGTTTCTGGTATTTACAACAGGCGTGTATCTGTCCGCATAGAGACACTGCCTTCTGTCTGGTGGCAGAAATAGGATTTATAAGATTCATTTACTCATCCGTAAGTATTTCCAAACATGCTGTTATTTTCACTATATCAAAAGACAAATCTCCTCATCTTACACTCCTGTCTAGCTACTGCCCTATTTCTGTTCTCTGCTTTACAACAAAACTTTCTAAGAATGTTGTTCCCGACCCTAGTATCACAAGTTGATTGCTGTTTACTATTTCAGTGTAGTGCTTAGACCTACAAGGCCATGCAGCTCTTGTCCTGGAAGAAGCAAACCTTAGTGTAAATCTTGGATTTGAAGTTAACAATCGAGGCAGGCTTGAAATGGGTTGGAAGAAGGCTGAAGATAAAGTACTCAGGTGAGCTGTGTGGCCTTCTAAGTCTAAGCACTAAACTGAAATACTAAACAGCAATCAGCTCCTGACACTAGTGTCAGGAACACAGAAGCCAATCAAAGATTTAGCAGAAAAGAGGTGACATTACAGAGTTCCTGTGAGATAACAAACTTGCAGATATCTAAGAGTGCTATTGGAGACCTTGAATACCTATCCATAACTTATGGACCTTATGTCTGAATCCGGTTTTGAAAAAACCCTTCTTTTTCAACAGCTATTCTTCTTTGCAGAGGTCTAAATGAATTACTATGCAAAGGGAAAAATATATTTCTATACACTGTATTTTATAAATTCTAAACATATATATATAATATTTTCCCCACTTATAGTTATTAATTTTGTTTTACTGTAGTTAGAAATCTATGCATATATTGAGCTTTAAAGAATCTTTGAAATAAATTATTGATGATCTGGAATTTTTTCACACCACAGCCAACTAGAACTATACTCCTGCAGTTTTATGGAAGTAAATTGTGTCTGTATATTATAAGTCTATTACGAGAATTGTGAGATCCTGCTATTAATAGCTGTGAATAGAATGATTTAGCAATATGGTGGTCAGTTTTCAATGGCCCTTAGGTTATCAGATACCAATAAGATGCATTCACTTTTCCATGACACATCAGACATTTGCTGAAAAGGGAGGAAAATGCAGTAAACTAAGGGCCACATGCATGCAGGTGATAAATCAAGTAAATCTTATGCATTGCCTTAGACACTGGCATTGAAGTTGTGGCATACAGTGTTTACTGAATGCATCCTCTGGTTGTATTCAACACTTTCCAGGCACTACACAGTAATATTGGTGCAGCTTTGGATCTCTTTAGAGGTATAGAAATAGTACCTAAGGAATGTCATAGGTAATACCTTTGATAGAGAAGATTCCCTCCCCAGGCCCTAATTTACACAACCAGCACAAACTAAAGGTTTCAAAAATCCACAACTACTACCAATGCTTTGAGAAGCAGAGTTCCTGAAACAGATTCTGCTCCTCTGCTCTGGACTTGAGCCAGGGAACCCTGCATGTGTTGATTCCCTTGGCTGTGAGTATCATTCCACTAAGTGTCCAATTACCTGATAGGCAAACTGTGAAGTGTCCAGAGTTCTAGGAAAGCAGAAACATCAAAATGTTGTGAACAATTTAGCTTTAAAAACAGAGTCTTGAATTTTGTAACCAAAAAGAAAATCTAGGGGACAAAATCCATTTTAATTTCAGCACATGCATAAAATTATGCATTTATGATTTTGTATTTTGGTTCTTTTAAAAAATTACAAACAAAAGAAGAAGTACCATATTCTTTTCAGGTTTTAGGGCCTCTAAGTAAGGGTCTTTAGCTGACTTTGTTCTTCACTGAAATGGAAGAACCCCCCCGGCCAAAAGGGTGCAAGTGGTCCATGCTGTGTGCTGGCCTAGCAGTGTCTTTGTGACCCAGAAGGTAATTAGTCTAAGCCCAAAAGGATGACTGGATTCCCCTTATCTGTGTTTGAGTTTGCAGCAAGGGAAATGTTATTAATGGTCATAAAATTATCTGATCCCTTTTTAACCCCAGCCTTAGCATTTGTCTGTCTGACCTCCTGGGGAAGTTATTCCCACAGGCTGACCAATGTGCTGGGGGAGAATGAATCCATCTTTATTGGTTTGAAATTTATTACCCGTTAATTTCCTTGATCAAAGGGAATAAAAGATCAAAGAAAGGGTAGCCCATTACATGAAGATACAAATCATTATTACTTCTTTAATATTTTTGACATTAACATTAATCACTATGAATTATGGTAGTGTTCCTTTCCATGTAATACGCAACTTCAAACACATTTCATTTTCACACCACCTTATTGCTCACCACGTTATTTAAGCAAGTTTTCTTTTAGCACAGTTTTTTCCTCACTTGCAACCAAAAGGAGGGGGAAGTAGCATCACGATCGTATCTCTGGAGGTTGTGATCACACAGCTGTGTACCTGTATCTACTTCTGCAGCAAAATACTTAATATTTAATAGATGTGACTGAACTGTGTTCTTTCTTCAATAAACTACATTGACTTGAAAGGTATATAAATATTCAGGATGTGTGGAATCAAAGACAAATTTGATATTTTTGGGGGAAACTTAGAACCATGAATTATAATATGATTGTGTACTTGATTCAAACATGTGTGGGAAAAGGTAGAGAGATGCCTTTGATGTGTCTATAAAGACGTACATTTCCTAGCCAAATGACTGTTTTCCAAGACAGTTTTGAGAGGTTTTTTTTAGAACTAAGTATGAAAAGATTCAGTTATAGAAATACTTTTTGGAAGATGGTTGGAAGCAATTTGTTATCCTTTCTACTTATATCTCTAGTTATTTACAACAAATAGGATTTTTTTTTTTGGTAGGTCAATTGTTCAGTCAGATTCATCCTTATTTTTGAATATTAGCCTATATGGTCAGGTATGACCTCATAACAAAATAGATGATTGAAAGCTAAAGAGATTTTAGGGATTATCTTGTTTACCTCACTTTCCAGATGGGATGCTTAGATCCAGCAGGGATAAAGGACTTGTCCAAGGACTTCCAGTTGGCCAGTGACACCGCAGTCTGTGGAAAGATACATTCCTGACTTCTAATTTATTGATCTCCAAAATAAATTTGTTCTGTGGCTAAATTACTTCTATGTCATTCTGATTACTATTTGTAAAATAATTGAAGTTACCTCTTCATTTGCTTAACCTTGAAACAAAAGGTCTTTATCCAATGTCTAGTTTAGCTCAACAATAGTTTATGAAGCACCTACCATGTGATAAGCCCTATGACAGGTGCTGGAAGTAACAAAATGATTGAAAAGACGGCTTTTTATTTCAAAGTTTTGTAAGGTAGACAGACTTGCATAAAGATAAAATTATAGTATAAAGTGTAAATGCTAAAATCAACATGCAATTTGCAGATACAGTCAAAGAAAGGAATGTTTATTTCTGTCGGGGAAAGACCAAAAACTGTTTCAAGGAGAAGGTAATTTATATCTGTGTGGGGTGTTGAAGAGAAAATAGATGTTTCATTGGCAAGAAAGAGCATTTAAGGTGAAAACATAAAATTGGGTGCGCAAATATCCAGAGATGTGAAAAACTGCATCACGTTTGGGATACCTAATTGTGTGGGAGACCTGGGAATGACGGGGCAAGTGTTGAGAGACAGAACTGAAGAGGAAAGTGGTGGACAAATTTCACATAGTCTAGCTAAAGATATTGGCAGAGGGAAGGCAGTGAAGGGTTTATGCAGATGTAAAGCATTGTCTGATTTGTGTTTTGGAAATACTGCTCTAAGCTGAGCGTGGTGGCTCATGCCTGTAATCCCAGCACTTTGGGAGGCCAAGGCATGATCTGAGGCAGGTGGATCATGAGGTCAAGAGATTGAGACCATGCTGGCCAACATGGTGAAACCTCATCTCTACTAAAAATACAAAAATTAGCTGGGTATGGTGGTGTACGCCTGTAGTCCCAGCTACTCGGAAGGCTGAGGCAGGAGAATCTCTTGAACCCTGGAGGTAGAAGTTGCGGTGAGCCGAGACTGCACTCCAGTCTGGTGACAGAGCGAGACTCTATCTCAAATAAAAAAGAGAGAGAGAAAGACAGAAAGACAAGAAAGACAGAAAGACAGAAAGACAGAAAGAAAGAAAGAAAGAAAGAAAGAGAAGAAAGAAAGACAGACTGTTGAAGAGGGTTCATTAGAAAAGGCAGGCATGAGACTGGCAGACAGAAGACATAGACTATCTGATCGGCCCAGTCAAGAGTGGCAAGTGCCTGCACTGTGACTAAGTAAGATGGTCTATTAGAGAGAATTTGGCAGATTGAGGAGCTATTTAGGAGAGGAACAAAGAAAAAAGACTGTCAGGGAGATTGAAGTATCAAGTATGATGACTTCAGGGTCTTAACTTATATGAATGGTGTGAAGATGAAAAGTGACTTTGGAGAGGAAAAAAATGGTAAGAACACAATGTGATCAGTTTTTAAAATGTTAAGTTTAGGTTACAGCATGCATCTATGTGGTCACTGTGTCCAAAAATCAATGAAATATGCAGCTCCAGTGTTCAGATGAGAAATATGGGTTGGCAATCTAGGTTAAGAACCCATCAGGGTGTACAGTGTTGTTTAAGACCATGAGAGATTGTGGCCATCTGAGATCACATAGAGAGTTAGCAGAAGAAAATGACACAGGTGGATCACTGAGTGACACCAATATGTCTTAGGCACATAAAGGAAGAGCCACTGGTGTAGAAGCCTACCAAGGAATGGAGAAACAGTGGGGTTCGTATTTCAGAGGACAAGAGTGTAATGTTTCAACAGGTGGTCACTAGAGTCAGAAGCCTCAAGCCACAGTAAGATGAGTTCTGAAAAGTATCCATTTGGTTTCTCTATTAGTAAAATATAAGTGACTTCAACAGGAGCAGTTTTCAGAATGCTTGTGCAGACACTTACTGCAGCAGCAAGAGAGAAGGTAGGCAAAACCAGGTATGGACAACTCTTCCATCTTAAAGAGATGGCATCCAGAGAAAATGGAGGGAGCAAGGAATAGGTTTGAGGAGGGAGTGTAGATTTGAGCACTTTCAGAGGCTGACGAGGAAGAGGACACTAGAATGGAGAGACTGGACCTAGAGATGAGGGGGCATAATTAAAGGATAAAGTTCTGGGATGAAATGTGATCAACAGCACAGATGCAAGGCTGCATTTGACAAGGAAGAGGAAGCGAAGGATACCATGGGTATGGACCTGTTTGGTGGGGAAGAAGGGAGATGGGATTTCCTCCAAAACTGTATTATTCTGAATCTAAATTCTGGACTTATTAGCTATCTATGTGTACTGGGACAAGTTTTATTATCTCTCTGTTCTTCAGTTTCCTTATCTGTAAAATCATGACATTAATCACCTAAACACCATTATTAAACCATATAAATTAAATGAGATGGTGCCTGTAAAACACTCCATTTAGTACCTAGTACATTCTAAGTGTTCATAAATGGTGGCTGTCAGTAAGGGCTGGCTGAAAGGCCCTTCCATTCCTATCCTCTACCTGATTTTTAAATTCTCTTCTGCAGGTGCAGCTCCTCTCCATTCCCTCTTCTCTCTCCTTCACCTCGCAGCCCTGCCCTGGCACCTTCCTCACCTAGTCCTGTGATGGTTATTTAGAGTTGAGCATCAATTTCTTATGAATGGCATCTTGTTCTCCCATGCTTAACTGTACATAGTTTGAAGGAAAAGCACAGCTAGTCTGTCATTATCAAGCTGTCACTTTTTATCCAGTTTATTCACTCAACTGGTTTGCATTAAGCAACTCTAGGGGAGGCAGAGGATATGTTCCAGTGCTAAGATGGGCTTGCCCATCCTTGGGAAGCATGCAGAATGCTGCATTCGGAAGCAAACCAATGGGTTATTCACTCAAACACTGAGCTCTGAACATAGGGAGTCCAATCTGCACTTTACAAGATTGAGGGTTGCTTGCTTCTTCATTTGTACCTGAGGAGAATTAGTAATGTCAGAGGGAAGAGTGGAGAGAGTAAAACATACTCATTTTCTCTGATTAGTTTCTCCTTGAGAGATAGATCAATTGCCTTCTACTATGTTTCTTAGTTCCAGTCAAAAATTTGTCAAGATTCCTGAAAACATACTGATACAGCGACTTACTGTCTTGCTTTCAAGTACACAGAGCAAGAAGTTAACAAATTAAGACTCACTGGGAAAAAAAGGTACTGAGGTTACCTTCCAAATCACAGTCATGTGGAAAATAACTCAGTGTGGACGTCTTTCACTTCTCCTCCTGCCCATATCTACTCACACACTCTCAGAGACGTAATGGGATTTTTTCCCCCCAAATATTTCGTTTATTTCCATGTTGAAACAAAAAACCTGTGATTTATTAGTCCATTTAAAACCCATTAAAGATCTACTTGCTTTGATTAAATGGCACCATTTTAAAGGTTAATCAGTGTCATTTTTTATATTTAAAACTTAAAGGTACAGTGCTTTTTACTTACTGAAAATTACCATCCAAAAATGGAATGGGAACAGTCACTGAAATGCATGCCTACTTAAAATGTGGAATAAATACATTGTGAATCATTTATTGGTCAGGTTCTATGGGTTAGTACACTACTAATAATACACATTTTCTCACTACCAGCAACCACAAGGTCAGTGTGAGTGTCCACACTTATAGTTTTCTCCATGCATCTCTCTACTAAGCAGGCTGAAGTGTGGTCAGTCTCTCTGTCCTTTGATTTCTTTTTTTAAAATTTATTTATTATACTTTAAGCTCTGGGATACATGTGGAGAACATGCAGGTTTGTTACATAGGTATCCATGTGCCATGGCAGTTTGCTGCACCCATCAATCCATCATCTAGGTTTTAAGACCTGTATGCGTTAGATATTTGTCCTGATGCTCTCCCTTCCTTAGCCTCTCACCCCCCGACAGGCTCCGGTGTGTGATGTTCCCCTCCCTGTGTCCATGTGTTCTCCTTGTTCAACTCCCACTTAGGAGTGAGAACGTGCACTGTTTGTTTTTCTGTTCCTGTGTTAGTTTGCTGAGT
This sequence comes from Chlorocebus sabaeus, assembly GCF_047675955.1. Classification (NCBI taxonomy): domain Eukaryota; kingdom Metazoa; phylum Chordata; class Mammalia; order Primates; family Cercopithecidae; genus Chlorocebus; species Chlorocebus sabaeus. Next base: position 15,383,679 of record NC_132926.1, on the reverse strand, counting down.
ATGATGGCTTCCAGCTTCATCCATGTCCCTGCAAATGTCCTTTGATTTCTAACAAACTATCAGTGGACCTCTTACCACCAAAGTGGAAAGCTGGTTTAAACTAATGGAGAAATACTTTGTTTTTATTTATGTATGCTTTATTATCACTTGTGGTTTCTCTTTTGTACTTTCTTAATTTCATATTACATTTAATATCTGAATATTCTTACAAGCAATATTGAAAAACCACAGGTGAAGCTAAAGTTATCTCTGACCTTCATCCCTTATCTGGATTCCTTCCCAGCTTTTCTACACCGCTTGGTATCCATGTAACCATTTTGTTTTTAACAGAAAAGCAAGGTAATCATCTGTACCTTGCATTATTCAACCTCTGGTATGTCCTACAGATGGTTGATTTTGCCTTCTTAATTTATAATGTGAGAATTACAAAGAAAGTTCTAAATTGGTCTTGGAACTATGGAAAGGAAGACTTTTTATATGTAAATCAATTATAAGCAGGTATTAGAAGATAAATCTTATAACTATTTGAGTCAGCTTCTTGGTTTTATTAGGTGACAAGAGAGAGGCTAGTTGATGCTTTCTCTTGAGATTTCAAAAACCTCCTATCCTGAGATTCTTTTGAAGAGAACCTTTGCCCGTTTGTCTTGATAGAGTAGGCTTTTCAGGCTGGTGCCTATTATCATAGTAAGTCTTTAATTGTGAGAACAAGTTGTGTGGTGGTTGTGTGGTGATGTTTCTTGTAGGATTGCTTTGTTTTTGCTTTTCAGAGAACTACTGCGTCAGAGAACAAGTGCCCCTTTTGAAATGATTTACACACACTGATGTTGGGTAACTTATCTGTGTTTCATCACTAGAGAGAGACAGAAGAAAGACACTATAGAAAACAAAACAAAAAATAAAAAAAACAAAAAACAACCCTGTACCCAGCTTGCTCTTTTTGTGCAAAACATATTGAAGAAGTAATGCCACTCTGATATTGCTGTGCTCTGTGGCTTTGCCAGAGATAGAAGAATTCAATAAGAAATTTTTTAAAAAAATCTAGATGAATTTAATCTGTACTCATGAATAATTATTTGGCTATGATTCCCCTGTTTGCCAAGTAATTATGGTTTTAAAATCTGTTTGGGTTAGCATTTAGCATTTCTCCATCCAAGGGAATCATAACATTGATGGAATATCTATCAGCCCATTCTTATGAGCTAAAGTAATTAAAAAAATTCTTTATTATTCTCTCTATGATAGTAACCTACAATAAATTTGGAATGAGTTGTTCAAATATTGACTATCAAAGCAGTGTCCTTCTGCTTCTCTGAATAAAGGAGGGGAAAAATTTGAAGGGTTTTAGTTATAAGGTTTTAATGAAACTCATGATTTCAGAGTCACCATACTTTGGAAGAGAAATGTGTAAGAGATTTGGTCACACCGCAAAAACACACAACTAACCACAAAATTATATGCAGTGTGATGTCAATATTAAGGAATCACACAGAAATAAATTCAGAATCTGAACTAGAGAAGAATAAAACTTTATGGATGTGATACTATACGTTATAATTTAGTATTATTTTGTTCTGATTTCATTAAGTCAGGAAATGCACCCTTTCAAAAATGTGCCACATCTCATTACTCTACACAATGAACAACCATTAAAAATTATTGCTGCTAAATAAAATGCCTGTTTGTGTTACCTTTTATCTTGAGTTACTTTCTAAATTACATATAATTCCATAAGAAAAATTTAAAATAAATCCTCCCAAGAAAATTGAGGCATTGGACCAGAAGATGTCTGAGGTCTTTAATAATTATAAGATAGCTATTATTCCAATAAAGATACTTTGATTTGTTTTCCTTTGAAAATGTCATTGCAGCTATTTAAAATTTGCAAGTGGGGATGGCGAAATAGGGAAAGGGGTTCTCAGCAGGTACTGGGAGAATAGTGTACTTTTTTTGTTGTTTAAGAACCACAATGTTGAAACTACATAATTGCATAGTAACTGTTGACCTTGTAATTACACTGTAAGTACCTGTAGTGACAAGATAAATGCATGGTTATTTCAGTCTTTTAAGCTATAGGGCTATCATGCGACCCTAACAATGTAAGCTACATAGTAATTTATTTGTAGAGTAAATAGTGCTTACTCACAAGTTATACCTACACATGTGCTTTCTGTGCTACACAGATCCATAGAAACATGGCAAATCAGTGCCCTCTAGGCACTTTTATTGAAATGACACACGAGTCACATGTATGTATCCCACTCGGATTATTTAACTTATTTGTGGAGCATTAAGGGTTTTTCATGACTACTTTTTGTCCTAAAATTTACTGTTTTTAAAAGAAATAGAATTACAAGTGACTTATTTTTACCGGTAATTTCTTTTTGTTACAATAGTATTAATATGTAATCATATGATTTGTTAACTGAGAGTCCTCTTGTCTTTAAACCACTTTTAAAAGAACATCAAACTATATTTATTTTAACAAGTTGTTAAGTAAAAATCTTTGAGTTTTCAGTAAGAAGAAAACAGTTGTCGTGAATGATTTTTTGAAACAAAAATGTTTTTATAATGTAAACAGTAATGGTAGTTATTAACATTTATTGAATGCTTGTTAAGCCCTAGGACACTATGTTAATTACCCCTAATTTAGCAAGGTTGCTAAAATTTGGATTTCAATATCCTGAATGTGTTAGTGACAATTTGATGTTAACTAAGAAGGTGGTTGGTGAATTCTTTTTCAGTCATTTGTTCATTCAATATATATATATTTTTTCAGTCTCTGTTGTACCAGATACTGTGCTAGGTAGTCCTTAGGGACTAGTCATCTTTCTAATGCAAGAAAAGATTGAGCAACTGACTTCAATCTATTCTGTCAAAATCACAGTAAGCATGAGAGGTAATAAGAATCAATTAAAGTTACCCAGTAATGAGGTCAAAGGTAGAGTTGTGATGTAGGATGAGTGTTCCAGGCTGAAGAGACAGCTGGTTCAAATGCCAAATACAAAGACTGGGAGATTTAAAACCACCACCCTGGCTAGTACTTAGAGTTTGAGCTTGTAGAGAGAAGGGTCTAGAACAGGGATTCCCAACCCCTGAACTGCGGACTGATGTTGGTCCGTGGCCTGTTAGGAACAGGGCTGCATGGCAGGAGGTGAGCGGCAGGTGAGCTAGCATTACCACTTAAGCTCCACGTCCTGTCAGGTCAGCAGAGGCATTACATTCTCATAAGAACTGTGGACCCTATGGTGAACTGGCACGTAAGGGATCTAGGTTGCATGCTCCTTACGAGAATCTAAGTAATGCCTCATGATCCGAGGTGGAACAGTTTCATTCTCAAACCTTTCCCAACCTCAGTCTGTGAAAAAAATTTTCTCCCATGAAACTGATCCCTGGTGCCAAAAAGTTGGGGACCGCTGGTCTAAAAGACAGACAGTATGTCTTGAACAACCTCATGGTAGGAGTTTGGATTTCATCCTGAGATCAATGAAGAATAATTGAAGAGCTTAAGCATAAGATTGAGATGTTATATTGTGGACAATGAATGAGAGTGAGGCAGGACTGACCCTAGAGACATATTATTGATGTCATTATAGGAATCCAGCAGAGACAGGGTAATGCTCAGAATTTGACACTGAGAACTGCAAAGATTCCTCTCTTTGTCTGCATAGTTCTTCATTCTGGAGTGCTTAGTGTCACCACCCTTAGTGAGAGTGGACATTTGCCCAGTTCCAGTGTAAATTCAAGGTAGGTCTGGGATGAGCAGTTTGGAACCACTAATTGGATGAGGATTGGCAATGTTGCTTGCAATGGGATCCTGAACATAATGTATCACGCACTGTTTATAAGTTCTGGCAAAAGTTTGTCAGCCTGGAGGTGGTTTCAGCTCATGAGATATACTTCAGTTTTCCCTTGTCTAAAACACTGACTCATTCTCTGAATCCACAACTGGCGCTTTTCCCCCTGTGGCCTCTCTGTTGATCCATTTCCTCTAACCAATACACAGTTTCCACATGGTGTATTTTTTCCCTTTTGACAAAAATTTGCAACTGAACCTTCCTATGAGAGACTACGTATGTGAACTACTCCAAAGGGCTTATGGAAAGCTAAATCGGGACTGTTTTTCTTAGCACATCAGTTTGTATGATAAGGGGTGAAAGAAAAAAAAAAAAAGCAAAAGGCAAACTTTTGTTTGGATTCAAATGTCATCTTTGCCTGTGCCACATTTATTTTTATTTCCTCTCTGACAAGGAATGTTAACTTTCCAGGAAAACTCAACTTCTCTAAGAGAACAGCCAACACAAACAATTTTTTTTAAGGTGTGATTTTCCTTGAGGCTGTGATTTTATCGTTTGGAGCAAATGGTGAGTTTGGAGAAAAACAAAACAAAAAAAAGCTTGGAGTGTACATTTCCTTTACTAGGACATCAGATTGAATCATGCTTTGGGTATTTTGGCTATAGTGTTTTCCCGTCCTCTTTGCCTCCCAGGAGACCCTAATGTGAAACAAAATGGAAAACTCTATTCACATTCTCTTTGGGTCAGACCTCCAGGGACTCGGAGGAGGTGAGAGAAACTTTCGCTTGCTCATGATATATTCTAGACAGATGTTGTCCCTGAAAATATTTGCATTGGCAGCTTTTTATATTGGTACAAGGTGGGTTATCTGAAAAGAAATAATCTTTTTCCTTTTGCAAAATGCAAAGATTTCTCTATTCAAGTAGGATATTCTCAAAACAAATTAGTTTTTTAAAATTCAAAATAGTCAGCTATATCATACAAGTAGCTGGATTCTCTTATTTTTGCCCATGTCTCTTTCATATTGCAGAGATCAAAGAAAATCCATATTTGTTTTTATTTTTTCAAACTCATTAAAGCTTGAATAAATTGTGTTAAAATAAATCTATATTATCTTTGCAATTTTTTCTTTGTGCTTTTGAATTTGAGTGGATATCTTCTGTTTATAATATTTGTATTTTTCTATTTTGTCGTATAAGCAGCTGACAGGTAAAGCCATTCATGTCTTCGCTATATAACGACAAAAGATAATGTTCATTTAAAGAGGTATTTTGCTTTTTAACTCAATCTTGCTATTCCTTTTATAATCATATACTATATCAATGATGGCTATTTAGAAAATAGGTAGAGTAGGAGGGATGGAGAATACCTCAATAATATAATTGCACTAACATTTGTGATTACGTGACACCTGAATTCTGCTTAATACTACAGCTTTACTTATTCCCTGAACTTTTACTATTAATAATATCTAGCCTGAAAAAAAAGGTTGAAATGCCAACATCATATTGGAAGACAAATTTACATTTCATTCCCAACACCGTAATTTAATAAAAGTTTTATGGTGTTACGAGTACTTAATTATGCTCCAAGCAGAGCTGGAATTTAACATCGTTCCACATACAGAGAGGATCTGGTGGTACTTTATTTTAAACGGTCCTTTGAAAGAGCATTGTCGTATATGATACACCAAATACACTGCTTTTAAAAGACACTTTGGAAAACAGTGAATTACTTAAATTGTTTTTCATTTCTGTGAGAGAGCATAAAGTCTCATAATTCACTTAGGTTGATTTAATATACTAGGTTACCGGATTATTAGGCTTTGAAATAGTCTTTCCTTTAGAATTACAGTGATGTTGATGTTACTATAATATAGACAATATATGTAAAGTTTACATCGTAAGCTAAGATATGAGTTTTCTTTTTCTCCCCCTTAAGTAAACATTCTCCTGGGCACTGTTGGAAATAGTTTTTTAATACCTCTTTACCTCTTCTTGTATCCAGTGAAAAGTCCATTTGCTTAGATTTTTAGAATCTCAGTGAGATTCATGTTATCTTCCTTTACTTAAAATTATTCAATGCTTTCTTCCCAGTGTTGACTAAATCTAGTCCAAACTGCCATTTACAATTCTCCAGTCTGGCTCCTACCAACTTTAATTTGCATATGTGACATCCCGGCTAAACTCCAGTCCTCAGAAAGGCTCCTCACCTCACTGCCTCTGTTTCACGCTGGTTCCTCTGGTGGAATTCTCCTTCTCCTCCCATTTCTATCTGGTGAATTTTTTCATCTTTCAAGCCTTGGCCATATGTTAACTTTTTCCCAGATTGAAGTATTTTTTCCAGTATCGGTTTCTTCTACTATATTTTTTATTTTTTCTTATGACACTTATTACATAGAAACTTACAAAATATGTTCTTTTCTTATAAGCATGGTCTTAGCATGCATTAATTTTATTAACTCCTTATTAACTAAGTTCCTTGTCAGAAGCACCTGTATCTCACTCAGACTTGGAAGCACTTGCGTGATGCTGGGTACATAGTAGGCACTAAATATTTCTGGAATGAGTAGATTCACTTTTGGAGCAGATATTCGTATGCGCTAATTGAGTGGGCACATCTCCTTGCCTCTGAATACACTGTACTTAGTGCTTCAACTTAAACTGGCTATAACTCCAAATTATCAGCTGTAAAGAGTCTATTCATGTGTATCCATGAACTTTTTCACCATGAAAACCTTCGAACTAGGCGAGGCACAGAGGAGCATGCCTGCACTGCCAGTTACTTAGGAGGCTGAGGCAGGAGGATCACTTGACTCTAGGAGTTTGAGAGTAGCCAGGGCAACATAGTGAACTCCCTATTTTAAAAAATAAAACCAACTCCCAATTGATTGAAAGTATTGATTTTTTCCATCCACTTTACACAACAGGGTATTTAACTTGCACTGCCAGCCACCTCATTCTTATATAAGGTTGCATAACTAACCTTAGATATTTCCAGGTATAGCCCTCTATTTTGAAAGTTTTATTTTTATTTAATTAACAAGTTTTATTTTTCAGAAGGAGTTTTAGGTTCATAGCAAAACTGAGCAAAGTACAGAGAGTTCCCATTCCCCTCTGTCCAATCTCTTCCACTAGAACATCCTCCACCAGTGGTGCATTTGTTACAATAGACAAACTGACATTGACACATTATTATCATCCAAAGTTCATAGTATACATAAGGGTCCACTCTTGGTGTTTCCTGTTACATGGGTTTTGACAAATGGATGATGACATGTCTCCACCATTGTAGTATGTCATACAGAATAGTTTACCTGGTGTAAAAATCCTCTGTGCTCTATTTATTCCTATCTCCTGCCAATTCCTGAAAATATCTAATCTTTTTACTGTCCATAATTTCACCATTTCTTCAACGTTGCATAGTTGGAATCATACAGGATGTGCTGTTAAAGATGGGTTTCTTCTACTTAGTCAGATGCATTTCAGTTTTCTCCATGTCTCTTCATGGCTTGATAATTCATTTCTTGTTAGTGCCGAATCATATTCCATTGTCTGGATATAATACAGTTTATTCATTAACCCACTGAACGATACCTTGGTTGCTTCCAAGTTTTGGCAAATGAATAAAGCTACTGTAAACATCTGTGTGCAGATTTTTGTGTAGACATAAGTTTTTAACTCCTTTGAATAAATACCAAGGAGTGTGAGTGTTGAATCATATGGTGAAAGTGTATTTAGTTATGAGAGAAACTATAAACTGTCTTCCAAAGTGGCTGTACCATTTTATGTTCCCACCAGCAATGAATTAAGATATTTCATTGCTCCACATCTGAAGTTGGTATTGTCAGTGTTTTGGATTTTGCCACTCTAGTAGGTGCAGAATAGTATCCCATTGTTTTAATTTGCAATTTCCTAATGACATATAAAATTGAACATCTATTCATATGTTCCATCGCCATTTGTGTATCTTCTTTGCTGAGGTGTCTGCTCAGGACTTTAGCTCATTTATAAAAAATGGGGTTGTTCATCTTTTTATTGTTGAGTTTTAAGGGGTCTTTGTAATTTAGGATGAGTCCTTTATCCTGTCTTTTAAAAATATTTTCTCCCAGTCTGTGGCTTGTCTTCTCATTTTCTTGACATTTACTTTTGCAGACCAGAATTTTTTAATTTTAATGGAGTTTAGCTTATCAATTATTTCTTTCATGGATTGTGCCTTTGATGTTGTGTGTAAAAAGTCACTGCCATACTCAAGGTCATATAGATTTTTCTCCTATGTTATCTTCTAGAAATTTTACAGTTTTGCATTTTGCATTTAGATCTCTGATCCATTTTGAGATAACTTTTGTGAAGGTCACAACATCTTTATCTAGATTTATTTTTATTTTTTGCATGTGGATGTCCAGTTCTAGCCTAATTTTTTGAGAAGACTATGCTTGCTCCATTGTATTGCTTTTGCTCTTTTGTCAAAGAGCAATTGATTATATTTACATGAGTCTATTTCTGGGTTATTTATTCTGTCCCATTGATCTATTTGTCCATTCTTCCACCATTGCCACACAGTCTCAATTATTATAGCTTTATAGTGATATTTTGATTAGGATTGTTTTGAATCTACAAATCAAGTTGGGAAGAAGTGACATTTTGATAAGATTGAGTCTTCCTAACTTTGACATGGAATATCTCTCCATTCCTTTAGTTCTTCTTTGATATCTTTCATAAGCATTTTGTAATTTTCCTCACATAGATCTTGTGCATATTTTGTCATATTTACAACATAAGTATTTAATTTTTGTGGATGTTAATGTTAATGATACTGTGTTCTTAATTCCAAATTCCACTTGTTTATTGTTGGTATAAATGAAAGCAATTAACCTTTATATATTAACCTTCTACCTTGCTGTAATTGCTTATTAGTTCTAGGAGGTTTTTAAAATATTTTTTGGGGTAGATTCTTTAAGATATTCCACATTGATGATCTTGTTAACTGTGAAAAAAGACACTTTTATTTTTTTCACAATCTGTATACCACTTCTTTCCTTTTCTTATTTTATTGCATTAGCTAGGTTTTCCAGTACAATGTTGAAGAGCAGTGGTGAGAGGGGACATCCTTGCCTTGCTCCTGATCTTAGTGAGAAAGCTTTAAGTTTTCACCATTAAACATTAAGGTAGCTCTATGATTTTTACGGATGTTTTTTATCAGACTTAGGAATTTCTCCTGTATTCCTTTTTTGCTGAGGTTTTTTATTTATGATAAATGTGTTGGATTTGTCAAATGCTTTCTCTGAATTTATTGATATAACCAAGTGATTTTTCTTGTTTAAGCTGTTGGTTGATGGATTATATTAATTGATTCTCTTTAGACATTTCTTACAAGGCAGTTATATACTGGCAACAGATTCCCTCCAATTTTGTTAATTTGAGAAAGTATATATTTCTCCTTTATTTGAAGGATAATTTCACAGGGTACCAAATTCTCAGGTGGGAGGCATTTTTCTCCCAAAATGTTAAGTATTTCATTCTTCTCTTTTATTGCTTGCATGGGTTTTGGGGGCAAAGTTGGATGTAAATCTTACCTTTGTCTTTCTATAGTTAATATTTTTAATATATATTATATATTCTATATATATATCTTATATATGGCATATATATAAATAATATATGCCATGTATATGATATATATGGTGTATATATAAAATATATATGCCATGTATGACTTCACTTATATTTTATTAATATTGACCTTTGATTTTCTGATGTTTGAATGTGATATGCCTAGGTGTTTATTTGTTCTCTGGTTTTGTTAGTTTTTTTCTCCCCTCCTCCTCCTCCTCCTCCTCCTCCTCCTCCTCCTCCTCCTCCTCTCCCTCCTATTTTCATTGGTGTTTTCCAATCTTCCTGGGTCTGTGGTTTGATTTCTGGCGTTAATTTTGGGAAATCCTCAGTCATTATTGCTTCAAATATTGCCTGTGGTCCTTTCTTTATTTCTTCTCCTTCTAATATTCCCATCACAAATGTTACATCTTTTGTATGTGTCCTGCAGTTCTTGTATATTCTGTTCTTTGTATCCATTTGCTGTTCTCCCTGCTTTCAGTTTTGGAAATTTCTATTATCATATCCTCAAGTTCAAATATTATTTCTTAAGCTGTGTCCAGTCTACTAACGGGCCAATCAATGGTATTCTTTATTTCTGTTACAATGGCTTAGATCTCTAGCATTTCTTCTTTTAATGTTTTCCTAAAATTTGCAAATCTCTGCTCACATCATTTATCTATTTTTGTATGTTGTGTACTTTTTCTGTTAAGACCCTTAGCTTATTAATGGTCATTTAAAAAACTTATTGGTCTGATTATTCTAAAAATCCTGCCATCTCTAACTCTGGTTCTGATGCTTGTTCAGTCTCTTCACACTATATATTTTTTGCCTTTCATTATGCCTTGCAATTTTTTGTTCAAAGATGGCATGGTGTACTGGGTAAAAACACCTGTGGTAAATAAAACCTTTTGTAATGCAGTGATAAGATGCAGAAGAGGAGTGTTTTATATTCTTCTGGTTAAGTCCCAGTGAACATGGACCATGAACTTCGTCAGCGCTTCTCAGTTTCCCCACTCCCATTAGGTGGGACAGGATGGCTGGAAGGGGCTAAAGTTGGCATTTTCCCTATCCCCCCATGGAAGGCTAGAGAAAACTGGAGTTGATATTTCTCTTAGCACAGGTAAGTTAGGTTACGCTACCTATTAGGAGCTTAGGCTCTAGTAAAATAGTTTCTCTTCAGAGCAGACCTTGTTAAGAACAGAATACTCTGGTGTATTTCAAAATCATTCCTTTCCTCCTGCCCCTGCCAGAAGCACAGGGAGATTTTTCTCTAATACTCGCTGTTAGGATTTGGCAGAGCTCCTGGGGCTAAAACTCACAAATATGTTGGAGCCTCCCTATGACTGGGTCCCGCTGGAGTTTTTAAGTCTTGGAGCTGTCCACTCTGAGCCTCCAGCAATTCATCAACTACAGTTCAGATTTCCTTACCCCAAAACTGGTTCCACAGAGGTTTCTACTTGTGGCTTTCTGCTCCATTGTGTTATTCCCTGAATATACCTACACGTCTTTTAAATTTGGGGGCCAGGAGTTTGACCAACGACCTCACTTATCTGACATATCTAAGAAGAGTTGTTGATTTTTCAGTTTGTTCAGGTTTCCACTTGTTAGGATGGAGCAGTGACTTCGAGGCTTTCTACAAGCCAGGCCAGAAAACAGAAGTTAAGGGTCAGTGTTAAAGTTTTGTTAAGTTTTGAGAGTGGAGTCTATGGCCTGTAACTGGCATTCTATAAATAATTGTTGACTGACCAACTGATTGATTCATATATTCTATGTTAAATATCTATCTAGGGATAGTTGACCAGGGGTGCAATAGATGATGACTTTTACAAACTCTGATAATTAAAATGTGTTAAAAGAAACATATTTTTTAAAAACACATGATTTTAATTAAAACTTTAAATAGCTATTGCTATTAGGTGTATTCTGTTTCTTAGAAAGTATACAGTTTTTGGCAAGGCATGGTGGCTTATGCCTGTTATCCCAGCACTTTGGGATGGTGAGGCAAGAGAATCACTTGAAGCCAAGAATTTGAGACCCCCCCCTGGTTAACACAGCAAGACTCTTTCTCTATAAAAAGTCATCCAGGTGTGGTGGTGCATGCCTGTGGTTACAGCTACTTGGTAGGCTGAGGTGAGAGGATCACCTGAGTCCAGGAGTTCAAGGCTTCAGTAAGCCATGACAGTGTCACTGCCCTCCAGCCCAGGCAACAGAGCAAGACCTTGTCTCTTAAGGGGGTGGGGGGGCATAGCGGGGGAAGGAAAAGAAAAGGAAAAGAGAAAGTGCACAGTTCATCTTACTTTCTAGACCATTTAAAACTACATAATCTTCAGTTCTCAAACTGTGGGCTGAGGTGACTGGGTGAGCTTCAGCAAACTCACTTGGGATCTACAAGATATTTCTAATATACAAGAAAAGACAGCACCCCCCAGTCTAAACTGCTACTATTAAGTTGTTTGGACCTAAATGCTTATTACATGAACTGTCAGGTAATTCTCTTGCCTTAGGGGAACCATGAAAATATTACTGAGACACTAAGGGTACTGCGAACTGAGAAAGTCTGCAAACCTCTGATATAATCCATCATTTAAATACGAATATGTGGCATATGAATCAGAAAAGGTAACACTGGAATTCCCTCACTGTCATTAAAACATACAAAATGCAAACCTCAATGCACAAATCTCACTTTAATAAAGTAATAATGGACTATTTAGGAGTATAAGTAGTCATTCCTAACATGTTGATTTTAGAAGCTCCCATATATGTCAACTTTTTGGAATTCATGGTGCATTGGTCAATAGAGAGAATGTTAATTAACAAGGGTGATAATGTTCCCATTCACCCATAGACACCTATTTATTCCATTATGTAGCTGTTGCCAATTAAAGCTATACTGGATATACTTAACAGGTTTTCAGACGAATGTTTCTGCTACCTTGTAGTTGAGGTGCCAAATGAAAGATCATACTTTCTAGTGGATAGTGTAAACAATGTCCTTACATAGAAACATACACACATATATATGTTATGTCCCAAAGGCATTCAGAATTGAAGGCAAGCACCAGCAACACCTGGGAGCTGATAACCATTGAAAGCTGGTTACTAACAGTTACTGATACCTAGTTACTGATAGTTATTTGATACTTCAAATGCTTATTTGATAGAATAAGTACATTTCTTTTCTTTTCTTTTTTTTTTTTTTTTCCTGGAGATGTAGTTTTGCTCTTGTCATCCAGGCTGGAGTGCAATGGCATGATCTCAGCTCACTGCAACCTCCGCCTCCCAGGTTCAAGCGATTCTCCTGCCTCACCCTCCCAAGTAGCTGCCTGGCTAACTTTTGTATTGTTAGTAGAGGCGAGGTTTCACCACGTTGCCAGGCTGTTCTCGAACTCCTGACCTCAGGTGATCCACCAGTCTCAGCCTCCCAAAGTGCTGGGATTACAGGCATGAGCCACTGTGCCCAGCCAGAATAAGTAAAGTTCTATATAGAATTTCTACTTATAATTTGTTTTAACTTATAAATTAAAAATTTTAAAATTAAAACAAATTCTATTTAGAAATTTACTTATGTGGCACTGTAGCCATGGATATATCTTTGTGCACACGCACACGCCCCCCCCAAAACACGAATGTTATTCCCCATTAATGCTTATTTTCTTGGAAGAGAAAGTAAAGTCTCTTTCTTCTCTCTGCTTCTTCTTGAATAAACTCTAATGCTTCTATTACATGCATTTATTTTTTGAAATATATTTGTCGGTGGAAAGAATTCAACTATTCTCCTTGAAAGAGTTCAGAGTCTGAGAATATGTGGTTTGCAAGGGTAGCCCATTGCTCAGATCGCACTCATCCTAAAGTTGCGCATCTCTGTTCTAGTCAACTGGTGGCTATTTAATGCAATTTGCAATGGACACGGATGATTTAACAGGCACAATTTATTAGACAAACTTTTAAAAAGCAGAAGCATTTTCAGTGAATTCTATGCTCAAGAGTTGGTGAAACATTACTAAATATTTCCTGCATGGGTTTGGGACACTGAGGCAAATGGTAAGGATGGCCACAATAATTTTTCTCACAGAGATAATTGATTATCACATCCACAGCAGTGACAAATGTAATGTAAATGAAAGAAAAGAGTAAAAAATATTCAAGCCTCAAAAGGATCATTCAATCACTCTTCCAGAGGCAGGTAACTTTTTACACAATACCTATTGGTAAAGCAAATACAAACTGAATTTTTGTGTTAAACGTGTTTACTTTTGCAACAAAAACAGCAACACAGACAGTGTGTTTCAATTAAAAGGAACCCTGGAGCAAAAATGTGTTACAGTCAGGGGTAGAAGCAGAGTGTATCATTATCTCGTAGGCACAGCAGTCAAGATAATGAACAGCTAAGAAGAGTGGACAATGGAAGGTGAAGTATGACTTGTCATGAAACTGTCAATAGAATCTGAGCTCACTTTCCATTAGTAGGTGCTATGAAATTGCAGGGATTTGCTGAACAACTGCAGAAATAACTAAAGTAAAAGTGGCTTGATCGCACTTAGTAATTTTAAGTCTGATGTAATATTTGCCATTGTTACCAAAAGCCTTAAAGCAGTGATTTCAATGTTTAATTCCTCTTCTATGAGTTGGTGGTCTGAATTTTTCCTATATTGCTTTGACCTCGAAACAGAAATTCCTCAAGTGTTTTTCCTTTGAGAGCATTTTTTGTTGTTACTCTTTATCTTCTTTAGTATGGAATGTAATAGTTGAATATCGCTTGGATTTCTGTCTCTTCTGAAGGGTAATAGGGTATTTTATAAATTCGGCTGAGAGGTGGGTTAAAGGTAGATTGGGTTTAGGTAAAAATTGATTGCTACTGAACTGAGTTCAAGCATAAAAATCCCAAATGGATAAAATCTAAATAGCGGACAGGCCAAAAGAAACATAAAATGAATCAGGTTAGATTTTAAATGAAAAATTCACTAAGATTCCATGTCCAAGAAGACACATTGGAAAAAAAATCCATATCTAGTGAAAGAAATAATCAAGGAATTATAAGTACTGTATAACTATTCTTGATTCATTAATTTATTCATTCAACATGGATTGGACATCTACCTACTTCATGCCAGGTGTTGTTCTGGATCCTGGGGACAGGTGAACAAGACAGGCAAGGTCTCTGCTCTGATGTAAGGAGACACACAAGAAATGTATTAAAAAATAAACAAAGAAAATAATTTCACATAGCAATAAGTTAGATGAAGAAAATATAATAGGGTATTGTGGTAGAGTGACTACGGGGCTTGGGACAGCTGATCAATGAGAATTTCTTGGCAGAGAAAATAGTTTAAATCTAAAGGGCGAAGGAGCTAGAAGGAGAGCGAAGGTCTAAATGGATCTGACTATTAGTACAGGAAGGATACAGAAAGAAACTACAATCTTTCTGGCTTCCTCCTTAACGCCGAAATTCAACCTTCTTCTTTTGAAGAAGTCAGACCCCCTTCTAGTCATAGATATTGAGAATTTTTGATGTAGGTCAACTGGTTTATTTCTTCCCACATCTTCTAGAAATGTCCAGTTGGTGGACACAGTGTGAGTTTCTAGACAGTTTCTCAGGTCTTTTTCACTCCCTATATTTCAAGTATAAGAATGTCTTTTGCCCCATGTTGGGCATCTCAGTGTCTGTTTCTGGAGCCACGTGTTGACTCTCCAGAGATAAACCTTGTGTCTTGCAGATTCTATGTATTCCGTGTCAGGCACGGAGTAGACACATGTAAATATTTTCTTTTTAAAAGAAAAAATGAGAAAGAAGAACGTCCCCCAAAGCCAAACTGCTAAATTATGTTCTCACGCACAGTTCCAGGAGTTGCCAAGCTCAAGGTCTAGGACTGGTTTCAAAAGCATTAACAAGGAAGTTTTAAAATTCCTGAGCCTTACCCTTGGAGATTCCTATTGAGTAGACCCAGAACGATGCCTGTGTATCTGCATTTTTTTAATGTTCTCTAATAGAACCTTATCATTAAACAGTTTTATGTCTGCTATTAGACCGGGGTGGGGGAATCTCATTTTTCTCTGTCAATGGCTTTCTTGACTTTAATTATTTGTTTGTTCACTCAGCCTTTAAAGTGGTATATTTGAACTACAGCCAACAATTAAGATTATTCTTACTGTGCTTAAGCATATGACAGATACAGTAAAGGTATGTTTTGTTGTTGAAATTCAGAAGCCAAATGGGTCATTGTACAGGTCTTCTCCTTTGAAATATGTGCAAAATCTGCCCATCTGAACCAGCTCCCATCCTGATAATGAAATCAGTTCTCTTAATAGCTAGAAAGTTTACAAATTGAAGCATATTTAATAGACTATATATTCACACCCTGAAAGCTTTGGATAGTTAGGATTTTAGATTAGAATTCAACTTTTTCTCCCTATTAAATGCCAGCCGGGCGAGTTGCATTAATGACGGTGGTTATGTTTGAATGTGAATGGGGGACATCTGGCGTTATCAGGAGATCAAACGTTGGGAGTCTGCATGATGACTCTCATCTGTTTGTCACCCAGCAGGTGTAATGGATGGCAGGCATGTGGGCTGTTTGCCCAAGTTAATGTACAGGCCTAATATATTGAGGGGAGAAGAAGTTTCCCCTACAATTTTAAAGTGTCACAGCCCAAGGTAGGTGGATGGGGGCCTGGGGGAGGGTTGGACTGGTGGAGTGAATATTTTCCGCTGCACCAATTTCTTGAGTAAAATCGCCGTTTTCTAGCCTACAGGCATTTCCCTTGTCCCGTTTCAACAAACTTCCACGGCCCAATTTGTTATTCAAAAATTTATGGAAAATGTATGTTAAAGTGAAAAGGGTACATTGTGCAGAAAAGGGAAGCAGCTTGTAAGCATATCATTATGCGTGAGCCATGGGGCCCGCAGATGGCACTTCTACTCAGAAACGAGAGTCGTGCCAAAAGCTGAACTCTAAATACATTTAAATCACATATCTTTACTTAAAAATGGAGTATTTTGGAAGGAAAAGCAGATGATATTTAAGTACACAAGTGGTATTCTTTTGTTCCTCATATAATAGAGCCCTTTACAAAAGTCGTTGCCTTCTAAGTGTGCAGTAAGCCTTTCATTCCTCAAATTCCCCAGAGGATTTAGTTGCAGTGCATGGCTCAGTTCTTAATAGGATTAACCATTGAGGTAGTACCTTGCTACGAGAACAAGTCTTGAAGTATCCTTACAGTTATTGAAAATTAAAGGATTTGTTTTGATTACTATGTTCAGTGCTAAAAGCAAACCTTTGTTTTGCACATTAGAAATAGTAACAAAAAATTATCATGACATACGGGATTCTTATTTTAATTGAAAATAAATTTTGCTCTTAGACTGTGCCAATCTGTTAATTAATTAGGGGGAGGGTAACGAAAGGATGAAGGCATTTGTTGGCTGCTTCTGAAAATATTTATTTTTTAATACAATAATTATGCTGATTTCTTGTTTAGACAGTGGTTATATTTACTATTACTAGAGAATTTGCATTTTAAAGGGTGCAGCTCATGTCGGTAAGACTAATACAGTAAATAATCAGGTCACTTTTATTTTTTTCTTTTGGAAGACTGGCATTATTACTAATGGCACCTTATACAATGTGTATTTAGCTCGGAAATTGATTTTGAATGTGTATCCCTAACTTTTATTGATGCCGTTAGATCTGACAGCAATATGATTAAAATACATTGTGCGTATTTAAAAGTTTAGCACATAATCTTTTATTTTAATAATCTAACAGCTTGATCTGTTTAATGATAGTACTTTTAGAAAATACAAAACTATAATTATATATATGACATTTGGTATATGGATCTTTAATTTTCAAAATATTGCAAACACATGTTATTTCTACAATTCTCTGTCCCTTCTTCACTTTCTTCTTCTAAAATATTCCACATACAGTAAATTCCTTTTGATTGCAATGGCCTGCATTGAGTTGCTGTGTATATGTGTGTGAGGGAGGAAGGATGTGTGTGTGCAGACACACACGTGTATGAGTAGTGTGAATGAGGGACAGAAATATGAATTATTTTTAAAGAAATACAATGCCATTATTTTCAGCTAACTACAAATAATACATGGTGATGGCTAATACCGTGTTGATAAATAGAAGTCCAGTGGGAATTATTCTTAATGCAAAGATAGGAATCAATTCTGGTTATTGGTTCAGTGCTCATTTCCAACTGAATTCCCATAAACCACTTAAAGATGCTCCAGAAGTGTTTATTCGTGGGCTGGATAGCTTACTGCGCTTGCTGTGAAAATTTATCATAGACAACACTGGTCAGGATTTGTGTATTTGGAAACTAAATTCCTTACAAACGGAGCACACTAAGCTTCCTTCTCTTTCTTTTGTAGTTGTACTGTATCGCTTTCAGTGGAATGCTGCAGTTAGTGTGTATTCTGCTGTCATTTTGTAGCTCTGGTCGATTTCATCAAGGTTGATTGTGTGTTGATGAACTATTTTAAGTGGTCAGCTCACTTGATCTCTGTTCACTTGCTCACTTGAGTAAGTCTCCCTGGGTGGTGTGAGTGCTGTGCAAGGGAGTACAGGAAAGAGTTAATTTGCCTCCATATCAAGGAGTGAATATGATGAACAACTGGATGAATCTTTGAGGGATATTGTGGGTGATAGTTGAGGGGATCAGATCAACAATTAAATAAGTTTCTCATGGACAAAGGTTAAATATCATAATTACTATATTACCAAACCAAGGAGTAGGATGGGGCCTTAGTTAAGGAGAGCCAGCTTCCATACACAAAGGTCAGACTCTTTTGATGATTTAACAAGCATCCTTATTCCATGGGTTCTTTCCTATCCATGCACATTTAAAAAGAGATGATGAGATAACACGGTGAAACCCCATCTCTACTGAAAAATACAAAAAACTAGCCGGGCGAGGTGGCGAGCCCCTGTATTCTCAGCTACTCGGGAGGCTGAGGCAGGAGAATGGCGTGAACCCGGGAGGCGGAGCTTGCAGTGAGTGGAGATCCGGCCACTGCACTCCAGCCTGGGCGACAGAGCGAGACTCCGTCTCAAAAAAAAAAAAAAAAAAAAAGAGATGATGAGAATTTTATGTATCTCCTTATGTATTTCATGAACAAATCAAATGTCCCAGAATGTTTCAATGCAAATCAAATCCCAAGCAACATCTTTTGGCAGTTTTTAATTTTTGTTAATGATTTCAGATTTCCTGAAAATGAGCCATGTACATCCCTCAAAATAAAGAAAATAATCAGCAAGGGATTCACAGTTTCTGGTGAGACCTACAGGTTTCTGCTTATACTAATTTTTCTTCGAAAATGGTATTTTGTATTCTAAGCCATTCGGTAAATGAAAACAGTCCTTATATGATTTAGTACTCATTTGATTGCACTCTAAGCCTCTATATGAGTACTATTTTATATACTTTAGCAAAAGCAAATGAATCTCAACTATCTATGAATTAATTATAATTAGTGACCGATTTAATGTTTTCTTTTACATTCCTTTTTATATGTATTCATCTGAAACAAACATTATTCTAGGCATGCAATACACAATTATTAGTTCAAGTTGAAATGATTCTGTATAAAATTGGTCTCATATTTATTCATTCAGAAAATAAGCAGGGAGAGAATGCATATTTTATAAAACTTCAGTAATTTCTGTACCAGATATCCCTTAAGTAAAATAAGATTTGACCCTTTCAAAATTGCTTAATGAATCGATATTACGTAGAATATCTTTCTAAACTTCTGCAGATTTTTTTTTTCCTTTTTTTGAAGCCTTTGAACATAAGCTTTGTCACAGATCCTGCATTTGAATGTTGAAAATATGATTGTGTTTTGATTGGCTTGGTGCATCTTTAAGATAGAAGCCACGTATTCTGAGCAAAGTCATGCCAACATTTGACAGATTATTGTGGAAATCTCTGGATGAAAGAGAGGGTGAGTTAAATTAATTAAAATGCTGTCCTAAAGAGTGGAAACTCCAAGATTCCATTTAACAAGAATAAGACACTTTTTTGAACAGAAGTGGTTTTGGAGTGAATAAAACATATAATAAAAAAATCAAGGTGTGCTATTTTAAGTTTATTCTAAGCATATCTTTTCATTACTCTTTGGCTGCCCATAATTTCTTTATGATGTTGGTCAGGATCACCAAAGACTATGCTCTGCTCATTCATCTCTAACATACACTCGACAGTTCTCTAATCTATTTGTCATAACCACAGTGGACCTTCAGATCCTGAGGGAGGCTTCAGGAGCCTCTGGATGTTTTGAAATATTTTTCTCCCAGCCCTTTCCTCCTAAGATCCAACTTGGCTAGCTTGAGGATATCAATGAATTTCAAATAGCATTTGTGATGAGGCCACTTGCTCCACTGTGCAAATTTGCCATGGTAAGCAAATAAAATGTGACATCCTTCTCCTTCCTCCGGAGCCTCAGGACCACATCCACAGCACAGTGGTAGGTTCTCCACAGCACATTGGTCAAACGCTTTCCTCAGGATAAAGAAAGTGAGGTGCATTGAACAATCATAACTTTAGTAGAGAGACTTCTTTACCTAAGGAAGAGTTGTATTTTAGGCTGCTCGAATTTAACAGCCTCACTGTTCTTAAGTGACGTTTGATGTGTCTTTCTGAAGTTTAATAGTAGATGGCAAAATTGCATGGGTTGGCTTGCAGCTTATATTTGAATATACCTTCCTTAGCATGTGACACAGGTCCTTAAACAGCATTAGTGCCCAGTCACAATCATGCAGGCTTCATAAATACATAGGACGTCTGTGTTCTTTGTTCACCACCAGTATCGCCTAGGAAAGGGCTGTTCTGTAGAAAATAATGTGAGCCACATGTGTTATTTTAAATTTTTAGTAGGCATATGATAAACAATAAGAGAGAGGAAAGCTGGTGAAATTAGTTGTATTCATATATTTTATTTAACCTGGGATACCAAACCTTATCTTTTTAATGTATAACCAAAGTAAAAATGTCATTGAGATATTTTGCATTTTTTATACTAAATCTGTCAAATCTGGTATGTAATTTATACTTGCAGTGCATGTCATTGCAGAATACTCACATTTCAAATGCTCATCAGTCACATGTAGCTGGTGGCTACTGTATCACACAGTGCAGACCTGGAGCTTGAAGTGGTGTCGCATACGTAATCATCACTCAACTAAATATTTCTCAAATAAATGAGTGAATAATATTAGTTGACTGGTTTTGGTGTATACAGACCAAGTAATAATTTTCTGTTATAAAATTATTTTATTGTGGGTCCAAATGCCTCATTGTAAAATTTCTGTAGTAAGTAATATAGAGATCTGTTATTCAGACTTAGAATATTTCTTTCTGGAATAAGACTGAAGTTCTAAAACAGTTATATGAACAGTAGAATGCAAAATGGCTTGAGTATTCTGAAATTCATTTGTTTGAACTCATCATTTCATTTTCTTCTGCTGTGTGGAATGAAACTCATATGCTCGTATTTTTATGTCTGTGAAATCTGTATTTTTATTCATTAGAAAGAAGTCAATTAATTTGCATTTACTAATCTCCCATTCCTCACATTGTAATATCATTCTCTTTATATCTAAAGGGAAAATTGTTAATATTTCTTTTAAGCCTATAAACTTAATTTCCATTAAGGGAGCTGGTAGTTTGAATGAAGATAACAACATCTTGCAAGTTTTATTCCTATTGTCTGGATTTTTATAGGTTTTTCTATATTGCTTTCATTTGTGGCATTTGTGTAAGATATGTAGTCTGGTGTTTGCTTAATTTTTCTGATTTATGTGTTTAATGGTAGCAAAGTTCATCTAAATGATGCAAATTAAAGAATCTCCAAAATTTTCCCCAAATGTCAATAATGTTTAATTGTTTTAAATTGCTCATCTGATACTACTTTTAAATAAGGTATTTGAATATCTCAAATTTTCTACAAATATTAAATGGAAAGTTAAAATAATTTGATTGAATCAAAAGGGGACCCAGATTAACTGGCATCAATAATCCAGAAAGTACATTTCCAATAGACAAAAAGCTTTGAAATAAAAATCAATGTATAGCATAGTCCTACTTATACACAATTTTGTCTATTCCAGGTGAATTTATTTATAGAGAAATGTCTAGAAGGATGCTCACCAAAGTGTAAGCAGTGGTTATCATTGGCTGATGTGATTTTGAATGATGTTTACTTACTTTTTATTTAGCTGAACCATTTAGATAGTTTTAAAATGATGCTAAAAAATTTTCAAAAATAAGCTTGAAAATAATCAGATCGCATTGTTGTCACAGAAAATTTGACATGTGAACTGTAACAGAAATTTCTATTTCAGAAAAACTATAAATTTGAGTTTGCCTAGTTCTGTCATTTAATTAATAAGGTATTTAGTTTCCATCAACATGTAAGCTTTATCTGATACATCTTAATGTAGATGAAAACCTAGTAAATAACATTTGTTAAATGTACTGTCTTAAAGTGTGCACCATTTGTTATTGAATATTTGATGAGTGAAATATACTAGTCAAAAAATCTTTCTCATGTATTCATTTGACAAATATTTATTTATTTATTTATTTATTTATTTATTTATTGAGTTGGAGTCTTGCTCTGTTGCCCAGGCTGGAGTGCAGTGATGCGATCTCGGCTCACTGCAAGCTCCGCCTCCCAGGTTCACACAATTTTCCTGCCTCAGCCTCCCAAGTAATTGGGACTACAGGCGCCCACCACCACACCTGGTTAAATCTTTTTTTTTTTTTTTTTTTTTCGTATTTTTAGTAGAGACGGGGTTTCATCGTGTTAGCCAGGATGGTCTCGATCTCCTGACCTCCTGATTTGCCCGTCTCGGGCTCCCAAAGTGCTGGGATTACAGGCATGAGCCACCGCACCCAGCCTCATTTGACAAATATTTATGATGCAAATAACAAAATATGGTGTGAGTCTGATAGTTTGGAAAGTTGTGGATTTTTATGTGACTCTATTTCACTAATCATAATAAATATTAATAACAGCTACTTTTTATTATGTGCCATTGTGTTAAGTGAATAATCTATATAATCTTTACCGCAACCCTTTGAGTTAGATATTATTATTATTGTTATTATCCCTATCTTGGCCAGGAGGAATCCAAGGAACACAGAGGATTATAACTTGTCTAGGATCATATGACTGTTAAGTGTTTCTGTCAAGTGTGAAGACCAGGCAGTTGAACTGCAGCACCTGGTTATTCAATCATTACACTGTACCCAGTGTTCTACTGTACACAGATCATGCTTGGTTTGTCTTTGATATTTTAGCAGCAGGCTTTGAAATGTTTTACATTTATAATTACATTACCTAGATTAACTAAGCACCGAACATTTTTATATTGCCTAAAATGGACAGTCATCTTATTAGTTTTGTTACTATAGGTAATTCTTATCTTTAGACTAAATTGGTGATCTAGCTGAGACAAGTATCTGACCCTACCACAGATTCCTCTGCACGCAGGTCCCAGATGAAGTTCAGTGACTTGGCCAAGGCCTCACAGTTAGTCGGTGGGAAGACACACAAGTCCTATGTGCTTCTATTTGTCAGGCATAATTATTTTATACATTTGTACTATTCCTAATTATAAAAGTAATTTTTTAAATTCAACCCATTGGTGGGACTCCTTCAAAATATTCTTGCAATTTTATTTAGTAATAAAATTGTTAAATTGTGGCTCTTAATAGCATTACAAACTAATATTCAAGAGAGATTAAAGGATCAGAACTGCACAAGTGAGTAAACAGACTTGATTATAAGGACACCTAATTATTCCAAGGTAGGATATAATTAAGTGCTAAAGCTGTGTGATACAAAGACAATAAAGGCTGCAGTTTTTCTAAGGAGGGAATCAAAGAACCATATTCCTTTGCTGGGCTCTGCTTGCCAAGTTGAAGACTTGAAAAGTAAAACAAAACAAAGCAAGTTTACACAAGGTCTTACAGTTTTGTCTAGTCTTGTGAATTTGTCTTTTAAAGACACATAATCTTGATTAGTCAATCCTATATCTACCATTCTCAAATAATCATATACCGAGGTAACGTATAATAATAAGGAAACTAGCTTAAAAAGGAAAGTAAAAATAGATGGTAATTATCCTTTGTTGTGTGCCAGAAGCATCTTCTTTTGATATTACTCAGTTTTGTGGTAGGCACTGGCTCCCCATTTTACAGATAAGAAGATTGTGGCTCAGAGGATTGAAGGGACATTGAATGCGGTTGTGCTTATTAGTGAAGGAGATCATCCAAATCCTAGAGTGCTATGGTTTTAATTCCATTCTCCCCACTGCATTTTGACGAATCGCTCCCCGCCAGCCCCCCGCCCCCAGTCGTCTGGAAGATCAGGATACTAGCACTCACGCTTTTATTCCAGATTGTCAGGTGTCTTTGTGGAGGGCAGAAGGGCTTCTCAGAGTGGTTGGGAAGATGCAGCCATCAGTCTTAAATTGCTGCTTGACCTTGTAAGGAGGGTGTCTAAGAATATAGTATGCAGCTGTGGCTGGACAGAGGCACTCAAGATGGGCTCAGGCAAGCTGGTGCTTCCCAGCTCATTAGGGAATCCTACACACTGCCTTGGACAGGCCAGACAAGGCGGGGCTCGTTGTGTTGACATGTGGAGGAATACATTTAGCATCCAAGATGAGAATGACTTGAGCAAAACAGAGAAATTAGAGCTAATTGTTTTCAATTATTGTCGCTCCCGTTTTTCAACCTCTCTTTTTTCTTCCACTTCGTCACTGCTCCAGTTTTACTTGCCAGAGGAGGAGGAACTTAATGAGTCACTTAATGATGTCTTGGTGAAGTTTAGTTTGATGTGTTGCCTTTTTTGGCCTTGGTTGGTGGGGAGGGCAGGGAATTGCTTTGTACAAAGGCGTCAGTCATTAGGAGGTGAACCCAACATGTCTGTTGATGAAGTTGAGACATGTAGCCTTGGAATGGTGGTAACAACAGTGACAAGGACAGCAGACATGTATTGGAGGAGTATTATGTGCTGAGCACTGTGCCACATGCTTTCATGGAATTTTATATTTTATCTTTGCAACCCTTCTATGAAATAGGGGCTATTATATTCCAGTTTTCAGATGATTAAACTTATTTGCTCAGAGCAAGTTGTGTTGGGATCACTGGGACCTTCCTGTTATATGATATACCCCACATGCTATTGACAATGGTATTAGCCAGTAAATATTTAAATTTAAAAGTCAGCAAAATCATACTTAAGTTGTATGGATGAGCAAACTGTACATTTTAAGATGAAATAAATTATTTGTAAATCTGAAGAGCAAACATAAGGTCTGTATATTGCTAGAAAGATGCGTCTGAACTATTCTCTCATTCTAATACTGTGTATTTCTGCATTTGTAGTATAAACTGCATCAACTTTGAAGGATAACAAATAGATATTCCATAATTGTGATAATGTATCTTAATAGTAATAGTGTGCCATAATCAGAGTGACTTAACTAATCAATATGTTTTATACCGTATTTTACACTCCTCTATTGAAAGATATTCTTCAAGAGATAAGGAGTGCAATTTAGTTCATTTAGCTCCTAATTCCAACTTTCCTACATTTTGAAGATGTATGGTATTCATTTGCATTTTTGGGGGTTTGCTTTATGTGCTCATTTGGGTCTTACCTATTTTCTTTTTCATTTTAACAGTTACATCCAGCTTTTTCTTGCCTAAGCGGTCTCGGGCTTGCTTCGTCATTTGGCTTTGCTGTGGAGCACTCCTGTAAAGCTAGCTGAATTGTACATCGAAGATCCACCCTTTTGGTGAGTGGAATCATAGTTACAATTTTGTGTTTTGCTCTGCCTCAAGTTGTGTTTGCATTGTTGATCAAAGTGCTTTCATACAGGGTGCAAAATTGGGCCTTTCCAGCTCTGTGCAGAAAAGGATTTTCTTTTTCTTGTGGACAAAAGTAATTTGTACTGCCATTTTCTGTCTTTGAAATTTGCTATTGTCTCTCCCCCTCCCAACCCAATTGAATGACTTTTCAATTATTTAGCTGCATATCTGCCTCTTTTCTACCTGGATAGATCCCCCTGTGACTCCCCGCACCTCACCCCACCAAATAATTTGGTCACCACAGTTTTCTTATTAGCTATCTGCACATAGAAATAAAACGTGCTGGTTGTGATTAGCTAGGTTACATAGCATCACATCGTAGAGTGCAAAGGCCTTTTGGATGGAAAAACTTGGCCCTCTTAATCTGTTAAATGTTGTTAATCTATACAGGCCATAAGACAGCAAGCAAAGAGAAAATCATTAAGCTTTTCTCATGTTCCCAGTTAAATCATTTCTGCTTTTATGGCCCCTGAACTGGTGTTCTCCATATATTTCGACGTCATCTGGTCCTCCATATCAAATGTTTCTCTCAGGTTCTTTCTTAAGATACCTACAACCACTTTTCTCTGGTCCTCTGCTGTTTAGAGCTTGCTTTTATCTTTTCACAGATCAAATCCTGCCAAGATGGCTCATTTTTGGGTGGAACAACTAAAGGGTTCTATAAGGACCATTAATGCACATGCAATTTTAATTTGAAGTCGTGACATCTGACTAAGCTAGAACATCAGCTACACCATATTTTTAGTAAACTGAGTATATATAGAGACTTTATGGTTAAGGATAAGGTGTAAGAGGAGATATTAAAAACTCATAATTAGACAAACCAGTGGAAAATAGATCTGGATTAAATCATTCTTCTTCTTCTTCTTCTTCTTCTTCCTCTTCCTCTTCCTCTTCTCCCCTTCTTCTTCCTCCTCCTCCTCCTCTTCTTCTTCTTCTTCTTCTTCTTCTTCTTCTTCTTCTTCTTCTTCTTCTTCTTCTTCTTCTTCTTCTTCTTCTTCATTCCTAGCAGAAATTTTTCTGTGAAAATGAGACATTAGTGAAGACTACGTCTTAGGCAGTTGAGGAAGTAGAAACGGTATAAGGACAAGGTGAAGACATGATCATGATGGAGGTGTTCATAGTACAATAATCAGCCTGGTTGAAACAGTCACTTTAGAAAGTATATGAGGAGCAGATTATATAATTCCTGAATGGGAATCTCATGAAGCTGTGGTGACGATTAAATGAGATGATGCAATAAACTACCTAGCCCAGTATTTAGACAAATAGTTAGGGATAAACGAATGTTGACAGCAGTTCTAGCTCCATTTTGCTGGCGAAGAAACTGAAGTCCAAGCAACATGTTTGAAATCTACCTGTCTACCATGGCTAATTTTTCACATTCTTTTTGCTGGCTCCATACGTTTTCATGGATGTGCAGCCTGAACAGGGAGAATCTTCCATTAGAGTGGTAGCAGTTCTGTTAGGATTGTATTGTGTTTTCCTTCTGATACAGGCATTCAATTTAATAAGCAGTGCTCAGCACACCTTACTTTTCTCTGAAGAATAGTTGTTCCCAGTGTCTTGGAGGCCAGCTTCAAACTGGCTGTGCAACCCTGCCTTGGTTAGAAGGCAAGGTGAATAGTTCACAGACCAGGTGCCATTCTTTCCTGGAAAGAAACATCCCCTGGTGCCACTTGCTGTTGTAGAAGCTTGGGTCTGTTTTTGCTATTGTTCTTAACGAACTCTAACCAAGTGGTTAGGAAATCCATTATAAATGCTGAGTTGTCAATTTTGGAAGAAATAGGAAGGCGTATGGTGAAACAGACACAAGACTCTGGCATATCCTATGCTAACCCATCTGTCCTCTCCCAGCAAGTAACAGACCAGAAAACTACAGACTTAGAGAGAGAGTTTCATGGGGGAGAACCTGGTAGAATGGAGCCTGCCATGGTGAATGAAGCCTTCATTGAGGCTTCTTAGAGGGTTTCCCCATTATACCCAACAACCATCCCCTATTTTTCTCTTTGTGGTTCATCATCCTAACTTCATCATCTAATTTAATCTTCTAACTCAGTTTTCTGGTAAAATGTAACAAGATGGTGTTTTGGTGCATGGTGATTGGGAAAGTGGGCAGAGGATGGTAAGGAATGGCATGGGGATGCGGGAAGAAAAAGGAAAGGTTACATGGTTCTGGGAACTTCCTTGAGAATAAAAGCAAATCTCAGAATCTCAAGTTTAGAAGATGAAAGCTTGAACAGCTTGCTAAGTTCTCAGGTGTTTTACAGTGACCTGGCTAACAAGCTGGCCTGCACATTCATTCAATTCTTTCATAACGTGTTGCCGTAATGTGATTAGGGCAGTATTTTCATAATTCACTATTGCAACCAAAAATGTTTCAAATTATGGCTAAATAACAAGCCAGTCATTGATGCAAGGCCTGGCTTGCAGAAACCTACGACGAACTTTTAGAAAAACTTCCTCGTGCTAACTGCCTGGCATTACGTTTCATTGAACCTGTTTTCAAGAAATACCCACCTACTTGCAAAAGGACCCTGCAAGGCTTTTGCCCTCTGCTGCTCATTTAGAGTGTCATTCTGAGCCCTAGTAGAATAAATGAGAATAGCTTTGCCAGGCAATAAGGGGCTTTATAAACATAAGCCAATCTTTTCCCAGGTTTTCAGTTCCCAGACCACCGCTGGCTCTTTCCTTTTCATGTAAGCTTATGCCTGAAGTTTTAAATGCTATTCTCTTTGCTTTTTAAGAGGCAGTATCCTAAGGTATACAGCTTTTCTGGCCAGGGATCTACCTTAAACATTTCCATATGGCTTCTCTTGCTTAATGAAGTTGTGTATAGAGTGGTTTTTATTCCATGTTGGATTCAGAGAAAACACTAGGTATAAATGTAGATCCTTATAGTTCTAGGGCAGTCGTACCTACTTTCAACCAGAATAGGATGAAATGCAAGAAGTGCTTCTTTCATCGTCACTAAAAATAGGATTTTTGTTGTTTTTCGCTGTTTAAAATGTGAAGATAAAAGAGAAAGACAATGAAAAATCATAGGAAAAAATCCGAATACTTTTAAAGATTGCCTTTAATAAGAGTTAAACAAAGCATCTATTTTTCAGATATTATTAAAATGAAACCATACTTTAGGGAGAAGTTTGAAGAAAATCAAGATACCTAAATAGGGAATATGTTTTAGGCAGTGCATCCTGCTGTGGTGTGATGTGTGGATTTAACTCCCCATCAGTAGAATACAAGCTGACATTTTCGCTTTTCTTCCCGTTTAAATGGTTCATAAGAGTCGCTGTGTACTAAATATATAAGTGACCGAGTCTCTTTTAAGAAATAAGGTTAACACATTTTTTCTCTAGTATAAAATCCATTTCCATATAAATACTTAAATTATTAGCATCCTGTTGAAAGTATTACACTGAGCTCTTTTTTCCTTTTTGTTTTTTTTTCAGCATAGAAACGCCCTTTAATACTCAACAGCTAACCTTTAAGACAAGTGCATTTTGAGTTGTTTGGTTTTCATTATTATTATTATTATTTTTTGACACAGTCTCGCTCTCTGTTGCCCAGGCTGGAGTACAGTGGTGTGATCTCAGCTCACTACAACCTTCATTTCCTAGGTTCAAGTGATTCTCCTGCCTCAGCCTCCCAAGTAGCTGGGATTACAGGCATGCGCCACCATGCCCAGTTAATTTTTGTATTTTTAGTAGAGATGGGGTTTCACCATGTTGACCAGGCTGGTCTCGAACTCCCGACCTCAAGTGATCCACATGCCTCAGCCTCCCTAAGAGCTAGGATTACAGGCATGAGCCACCATGCCTGGTCTGAACTGTTTTTTAAACTACACTATATGCCTGAGTTGCTTCTTAATATTGTGAGATTTACAACAGGTTTTCTTTAAATATTTCACGTTTCATCCCATCAAGTCATGTAGTACTACATATTTCACAAAATATTTTCTTGGAAATGTAAAGAATAAAATAGAACTTAGTGTAACTAGAACTAATATAGGATGCCTGTGGTGTTTAAATGTAACAATTATCATGGGAACATGGAAAAAGGAACAGCTATTAAATATATGCCATATACCATTTTTAAACTTTTTTTCTTTTTAGCATAAGTTATGTTGTTTAGCCATCAAAAGTAAAGTCTTCTTTAATCCTGAAAACTGAGCTCCCAATAGGTTAAATATCTTTCTCAAGTTTGTACAACTGGTGGGGAGGAAAACCATATTTTGTCATTCAGTCTGTTACTCCAGATACTAATCTATTGTTTGGACTTTTTGGACAAGAAAATAATGAGATTATTCTAGAAAAAGACATACATTATCATAAAGAATATGATCCGATAAGAATTAATTACGTATTTTAAAATCATGCATTGTTTATTTAAATTCCCATTGTCACTTATGCTGAAGTGAGAAAAGTGTTCTCATTTACGTTTGTCAACTACTATTGGGATGTAGATTTTGGTTTACAAACCTTTTAGTGTATGAATCAATAAGGTATTTCTAATATGAACTAAGAAAAATAATTATAAAACATCACTGAAAATTTTAGGTAGCTCATTTGGAAAACTGAGAGGGAATCTCTTTGAATGGCTCACTTTACTAGCAAAACAGTTATAAAAAAGGCAAAGTAGTCCATAGGTGTTTGTTGTATCATTGGAACTATGCAAAGCA
This sequence comes from Chlorocebus sabaeus, assembly GCF_047675955.1. Taxonomy (NCBI): domain Eukaryota; kingdom Metazoa; phylum Chordata; class Mammalia; order Primates; family Cercopithecidae; genus Chlorocebus; species Chlorocebus sabaeus. The sequence continues at coordinate 15,353,713 of NC_132926.1, read as the reverse complement.
GGAGGAGCAAATAGAATAGAATTTGGGCAAAATCAAGCATTTTAACTAGGTGTTGAGAAAATATAAGAAAAATAAATTATAAATCTATTTTGACTAGAACACTGAAAGATAAAAAAATTATTAGATGTTAATTTAATATAAATTAAATATAATTATATATAATCTAAACTATAAGTAAGTAAAAGGATTATAGTTAAGGTCTTTGAGTGGGTATGTTTGTGTGTGTACATGCATACCATACTCAGGTCAATAGAGCACAGGTTACAAAAGTGGGAATGTTGGGCCGGGTGCAGTGGTTCACGCCTATAATCCCAGCATTTTGAGAGGCTAAGATGGGTGGTTCATCCGAGGTCGAGGGTTCAAGACAAGCCTGACCAACATGGAGAAACACTGTCTTTACTAAAAATACAAAATTAGCCAGGTATGGTGGCACATGCCTGTAATCCCAGCTACTCGGGAGGCCAAAGGAGGAGAATCTCTTGAACCCGGGAAGCGGAGGTTGCGATGAGCAGAGATCGTGCCATTGCACTCCAGCCTAGGCAACAAGAACAAAACTCCATCTCAAAAAGAAAAAAAAAAAAGAAAAAAGAAAAAAGAAAAAAAGCGGGCATGTTAATAAGGAGTATGGGTATAATATTACAATCATATAGAGAAAGTAAATAAATACCATTAATTCTTGTTATTCACAACAGTAATGTTCCGTAAAGTCTCCATGAACACAGAATTAGCAAATACGATACTATTGCTCCTCTGGGAAATAGAGTTAGGAAATGGTAAACCTCTGGTCACAACATTTTCATCAACAAACCAACAGATCAATGCATAACCTTGCTTTTCGTGTGCTTCTGTTTAAAGACATCTTATTGAATATAAACTATTGATTTCTTAACATTGCAGTCATGGTCAATACACTACAACTTTTGCCTGAGCAAAGCTTCTCCAGCACAGCCTTTTTGTGCTTGGGATCTCTAGATAGCACTGCATGCAGCACCATGCTTGGGGGCCGTGTTAGACAGTGACATCACCAACAGCACAAAATTTGAAAAACTTGGGACTACCTAGAGAGGGAAAAAGACACTTGTTTGCAGTGTGAGAGCTGAAACAAGGCAGAGCGTTGGTCGGGAGCGGTGGCTCACGCCTGTAATCCCAGCACTTTGGGAGGCCGAGGCGGGCGGATCACAAGGTCAGGAGATCGAGACCACGGTGAAACCCCGTCTCTACTAAAAATACAAAAAAATTAGCTGGGCATGGTTGCGGGCTCCTGTAGTCCCAGCTACTCGGGAGGCTGAGGCAGGAGAATGGCGTGAACCCGGGAGGCGGAGCTTGCAGTGAGCCGAGATCCAGCCACTGCCCTCCAGCCAGGGGGACAGAGCGAGACTCCGTCTCAAAAAAAAAAAAAAAAAAAAAAGGCAGAGCGTCACCTTGTTACCCCTCAGCTGGAGCATGCATGCTGGATTATTCAAATATTTTGGCCCTCTGCACATGTCCATCAACGACCAAGAAAATGCTATTAGTGTCTATTTTGGGGTTTCAAATAAATTTTAGTCCATGGGCAAATTCACAAATATGGAATCCAGAAAGAGAATGTCTCTCTGTCTCTGTCTTTTTCTCTCTGTCTCCCTCTCTTTCTACATACATACATACGTATATATTTACACGCACACACATATATATTTACACATATACATATATTTACACATATACATTTATATATACACATACATATATATTTACACATACATACATATATATTTACACATATACATATGTATATTTACACATATACATTTATATATACACATACTATATATATATATATATATATAATTTTTTTATTTTTTATTTTTTTGAGATGGAGTTTCCCTCTTGTTGCCCAGGCTGGAGTGCAATGGCGTGATCTCAACTCACTGCAATCTCTGCCTCCCAGGTTCAAACAATTCTCCTGCCTCAGCCTCCTGAGTAGCTGGGATTGTGGGCATGAGCCACCATGCCTGACTAATTTTGTACTTTCAGTAGAGATGGGGTTTCTCCATATTGATCAGGCTGATCTCGAACTCCCGACCTCAGGTGATCCACCCGCCTTGGCTTCCCAAAGTGTTGGGATTACAGGCATAAGCCACCACACCTGGCCTAATATATATTACTATATTTTATGTATATACATAATAATATTAAGACAATTCACATAGGTATATGAAATGCCTTAACATAATTTTCGAAGTGGATTTATAAAGTTTATCTTTGAACTTCTTGCTAAACAAAGCCCAAATTGAAATGTGTTCCTTTGATATATCTATGTTGCCTAGAAGTACTGTAGCTACTTGGAGGAAACAAAGATTTCTCTAATGCTTAGGTCTGATAGAAATTTCTCACATGAGCCTTCATATGAAAAGGTATTGTAATACAACCAATATCATCTGTAAACTAAATCCAGCAGTGGGCCTTCTACAACTACGTCTTAAAGGATGTTCCTGATGACAGTATAACGAACATAGTTATATGTGGATTAAATTGAAGTTCAGACAGATAGCTTTTCATTGGTCCTGCATGATTCAAGGTTAAAACTTGAAATAAGTAAATGTTGCGTATCTTACTGGTTACCTTCCACAAATGCAGCATCTTTCATTTGTAAATACTTTTTATAAATTGAGTAGAAGATAACTGGGATAGGTGTCTAAAATATTGGTCTTCTCTTTAGATGATTAAGTAACATGTTTTTAATAGTCCATAAATGATAAGATGTCGGTATTGGTCTTCTAGGCAAATTATCAGATGTTTTTCCTATTATCCTTGGTGTTGGTGACAGTGTGGTGTGGGGAATTACTAACCACTCTCTATGGGAATGAGAAGTACTGAGGATCTAAAAAGGCTTACAACTTTTGAACCTGTTATTACACATTTAACATTTTATGCTAAGAGAAGAACCAACATGGATAGAAAGATATATTTAAAAGATGTTACTTAATGAATGATTTGAAATAGGAACAATTCTTCCACTCCTTCACCTTGGCACTGTGTGGTTGCCATTTGTGCACACTTACCCCACCTCTGTGTGATCTTGCTTCTCACAGCTGCTCCTGTGATTCTCGTGGGTAGCCTTTGCTCGGGATGCTAAAATAAATAAATAGATTAATGCATAAATAAGTAAATAAATATATAAAATAAAATAGAAGCAATTTGAAAACAACCTAGAATTCTACAAATAAGGGCTTGATTGAATAATGACATCCAACTGTCGAAGTGCTAGATATTCCTGAAAAATGTATCTTCTCAAATAATATGTAAGAGTATAAAAATACCTTCCTATATTGTTTTTAAAAGGATGTGTAACCCAATCCTAGTATCGTTATACTAAAAATGTACCAAAAGACCATTTTTTTAAAAAGGCAGAAAGGACATACCAGAAAATGTTAATTGTGGTTGCTTCTGGGAAGAGAGGGAATGGAGCATTTGTATTTTCCTATGCTATTTTCGTATATTTTTCTGACTTTCTACCATAATTTTACGTTACTGATCACATATTAGCATATGACACATTCTAATCAAATTGAGAAGTTTATCTTGGATGTTAAGCCATTCTACTCCTACCAACAATATAGATATCTTATTTTTATGGGAAAGATTTAATATCTTCAAGCAGAAGATGGTGCTATTTATATCAAGTATTATGGACAGCCAACATAAAGGGGAAAACATACCTTTAGAAAACAAAAGACATGATTTTTTTTCACTTTCATTTGGATCATAAATCAAGATATTTATGATCCAAGAAGGTATTGCTTCCTGGGTATTGCTGACATAACCTTTCTCATTTCATACCATTATTAACTTAAAAAGTAATCTACTAAGTGTCCTTTGTGTGCCTTTTAGGAGAATATAGTGAGTTAAATAATATAAATGTTTTTTTTAAAAGTTTCTAAGCTTTTTTTGCTTTTTAAAAGTTTCAATTACATTGGAAGAACTAGTCGGTTCTTTAAAAAATAAATAATATGAAATTCAGAGGAAAGAGTTATTGTAGTTATTATTGCAGGCAGAATGCAAAGGAGAAAGCATCTGAAAGAATGAATGGTGCAGAATGAGCTGTAAATAGGGATTTGCTAAGCACACTGCAGAATAATAAGGCCTGCTTATTGAAGGCCTGTTACCTGCCCGCTACTGAGTTAGACTTTCACGGCAGCCACTTGAAAACATTGACCACGATGTTATGCAGCAATTGATATGATCTCACTTCACAGATGATAGTAGACAGCCTCCCAGCCTTACACGGCTAGTGAATGGCAGCAGAAAGATTCAAAGACCATTCTTCTGTTCTTTTTCTTACTTACTAAGTCCTCATCCCAGGCATAGATTGTTTATTTCTTGCCCCTCGTCGTTTCAGTTTCTTCTGCAGAATTGTGTTAAAGTGACTTGCCCAGCGTTGCAAAGTAGACGGTCAAGCTGGGAACAAGGTCTGTTTGACTTAGAACCTGGGTTCAATCTGTGACTGCTCTTAAACTCGACAGCTCTATGAGTGTAAAAGTGCTTTCCTCATAGTGTGCTAGGAGAATCAATTAGTATTATGTGTGAAAGCGCTTATAACAGGCTGGGCATAAAGTGAGCATTCTATTATCATGTTTTGTTCTTCTTCTTATTACTACTATTATTACTACAGCATTATTACCAAAAAAGCAAAATGCATATCAATAGTGGTACGGGAAGACATTTAAATGATTAACAGAATGGTGAGATATTTTTTATTTTTATTTCAACTTATTATTTACTTATTTATTTATTTTGAGATGGAGTCTCTCTCCCTCGCCCAGGTTGGAGTGCAGTAGTGCGATCTGGATTATTGCAACCTCCGCCTCCCGGATTCAAGCAATTCTCCTGCCTTGGCTTCCCAAGTATCTGGGCATACAGGCGCCTGCCACCAAGCCCAGCTAATTTTTTTTTTTTTTTTTTTTTTTTTTTTTTTTTGCATTTTTAGTAGAGTAGTTTGGCCAGGCTGGTCTCAAACTCCTGACCTCAGGTGATCTGCCCGCCTTGGCCTCCCAAATGGCTGGGGTCAGGCATGAGCCGCTGCACGTAGCCATAGTGAGATATTCTGTTTTCAAATTTCTTCTGACACAGTCATTACTTCAAGAAGAGTATCTTAGTTTGCAACTACTATGCTCTAATAACTCTCTTAAACTTGCTAATACCTCTATTTTAGGAAAAAGGAAGTAGGCTCAGATAAGAACTTTTATTAGCCAGTAGATTCTAGTTTAAAATTAGGAGCTTTTTAAAAATTAAATTATTTTTACAATTACTTTTTTTTTTTTTTGAGATGGAGTCTCGCTCTGTCGCCCAGGCTGGAGTGCAGTGGCGCGATCTCGGCTCAGTGCACGCTCCACCTCCCGGGTTCCCGCCATTCTCCTGCCTCAGCCTCCCAAGTGGCTGGGACTACAGGTGCCCACCACCGCGCCAGGTTAATTTTTTGTATTTTTAGTAGAGATGCGGTTTTACCGTGTTAGCCAGGATGGTCTCGATCTCCTGACCTCGTGGTTCTCCTGCCTCGGCCTCCCAAAGTGTTGGGATTTCTATTTACAGTAAATAATACTGTTTTTAAAATGTTTACGTCTTTTGTAATTGACTTTAAATTGTTTTTAAAATGTTTACGTCTTTTATAATTGACTTTAAAAATAGTGTTTTAAAAAATAATTTTAAAAATGTATCAAGATCCATACAAACAATAAGGAATAATGCCAGTAGTAATTGTTAGTGGCCATTGGAAAGGCAATGCTGGAAATATGGTTGGGAAATATTGCAGTGTATGAAATTGGCAAAACACACACACACACACACACACAAATAGCAAACTCTAGGGAGTAACCACTGTGACCAAAATGAAAGATTTACATAAATAATTAGTGGGACATAAGGTTGGTAAAACTCTCTTTTTTTGTCCTTTCACCAGAAAGCAATGCAAATGTGTGAGACACAAGCAGCACTGGTCTGCTGATGCTCCTTGGGGAAAACTCCCCTAGACCACAGCACTCAGATGAGGGTAATGGGTGGCCACTTCTTCTGTGGTTTAAATTCAAGGAAGACATCTTTTTGGACTAGCCAATTTTATTCAGCCTTCCCACTTTATGAATCTGTGCTCTGGGAGGACAGCTACCATAGCTGGCTTCCTTATTACTAAATCTCCACTGCTTCGCCAACTGCTTGGGACGTAGTAGGTGCTCAATAAATATTTTTCTGGATGAATGAGTAAGTGCTGTCCACAAAGCGTCCTTCACTGAGCTCATTTTAGATTTGTGTGATTACATCTAAGAACTTGGATGGGGCTGACATAGAAAAAGGCAATTAATTCCAAATTTAATAGATGTATGACCTTAAACGAGGTCAGCAGTGTCATTGTAGAAGTGCTTGGGAGACCTGCCACTGTCAAGTGAAATGCTGGTAGCACAAATTGAGATATTAAATTGATTCAAGAGGCCCAATGTGCACATGGATGTCACTCTTGGGAAGACCATTAGGGGCTTCCGGAGAGGAAATGTTAACTGCCTACCAAGTTTCCTTGAGGGAACAAATCAGTTTGACTCGTCAGCAGTCTTTATGGATTGCCAGCCGTGGGGCATTCCACAGCAAAAAGATTATGCCTCCGCATAGTGACACTGGTATTTTAACAGGACACGGAGCAGGATGATTCATGAGACAAATAATTCTGTTCTAGACTGTGTGTGTGCATGCATGTGTGTTCAAAGTTAAGGATGTCAAGGGAAATCTTTCAGAAAAGTTACCTGAGGGTGCTAGTCTAGCCCCCTAGAGCTTCCTTGTTATATAAATCACATACTGAAAGTCATCAATTTAGATTGGGATGTGTGAAATTAGCCATTTATAAAATAATTCTGCTGTTGGTGTGTTTCCTAATTCAGATATAAGAAATGGTAGTGATGTTTATGTTTTGGTATAGATATTTTGTAACCAGGGATGCCACATCACACTTTCTCGAGTTCCTTGCACAGTGATAAGAAGAATTTATCAAACAAAACCTCTCTGCCTTTGCTGAAAAATATTTTGAATGTGCATTTGTGTATCCAAGATTTTGGCTCTAAAGACCTATAAGCTCTGTGTTTTGGGATTGCTTTGAAAAGCCATTTTAGTTTTATATATATATACACACACACACACACACAAAAATCAGATTGAGAATTTTCCCAAAATGTAGGTATATTTTAGACTAAATGTTGACATTCAGTAACAACAAGAGCAGCAACCATAACAACAATAATAATAAATTACAGAACTTAATAATAGCCAGCACGTGGAGACCACATGATACCGTGGGCCAGCTCCTTTAAGGATTAAACATATATTATCTCATTTAATTCCCACAACACTGCATGGTACACTATGTCATCACTTTGGCACTCCCTTAAACTTCTGTTATTCAGCCAGCCTCACCTGACTTTTTTCTCAGCTTCTATCTCCTGCATAAGTGGAATGCAACAGTGAAACAGCAATATTTTGCAGCACAACTCAAAGTGGCATGATGTTTATTAAAAAGCGGGAAGACCTAAATTTGTTTGGTCCATTGGCATTATGTCAGTATCAAAGCCCTAACTGATATAATGCATGACAACTTTCTGAATAAGTGACACTCATTCAATGAATGTCTTGACCAGATACTCCAGGGGGAAAAAATGCTACGATACATACATTTTTGTTAAATAAGTGTTATTCACGTTACCTACGATGCCTGTAACATTAGGGCCCGAGTACATAATTTGCCCAATTCAAATATGATAGAACTATTTATTATCAAATTTGCAATTCCAGATCTCCAAATTACTCTTTTGCATCCTTGAAGGCTACCTGCAGTAATAAAGAAATTCCTCTGCCTTTGAGTGACTCCAGGAGACAACGTAAAGGCAAGACACAGCAGCTTCACGAAAGCGCAACATAAATTTGAATATGCTCTAAAGAGGGGGCAGTTGTCACCATGGTGATTTTATTCTTTCCTAGATTGAGCTCAAAATGAAAGGGGAGCTCAGAATGAAAGGGGAGGAATTTGTAAAGCAAAGATGCTGAAATAGGTGAATCAAAAATCTGGATACAATTTCCAGTTGTTGTTCGAAATACAGTCCTTCATTTGATGTTTGGAGCCTATATTTGGGATCAGACACTCAAGATAGTGATTGTTAAGTAGCCTGAGAAAGTGTACTTCTATTGTTAGAATATTTATAGATAATTGGAAAGCTCTCTAATTATTATTAATACTCAACTAAAAATGATTATACTGGCCTTTCCTCTACTAACATTATTGAGTGTTTACTATTCACTAGGCAATATGTAACATTGTTTGCATGTATTATTTTATTTAATACTTACAAAAATCTATGAGACAGATGTTATGACTATTCCCATTTTAAAGATGAAGAAACTAAGGTTTATGCATTCATGGCAAGCATTTTTATAAGGATACATCACTGCAAAAGAAGTCTGATTCAAAATCTCCTGTCTTTATGAAGTTGTGTTTTACTGGTTTGATCACACAGCTCTTAAGTGGCAGATATAGGATGCAAACCCAGGTTCAAATTATTAAACCTTATAATAAATAATGTTCAAAGCCTCTGTCAATAATCTATGATTTTAGAAGCCTTATTTAAGATTGGGCATACCTACAGGTCAAAGTTTTAAGCAGTACAAGGTAGGAAGGCTGCTGATGTGAGCCTGGAGTGCTCACGGCGACCATTACTCTTGTATTGATCACTCTGAGAATTTCAGGAATACGCTACCAAGGATATAACTTCTTTCCAATCACGTGTTACCTAGGAGAAGCCTCACTAGACCTCTGACAATTCCTATCACCCACAACTGAAGGAGGATTCTATTCCAATTGGGAAGGGCCTTCTCATAAACTGAGAATATGAAGCAGAGATTTATCGAAACCAACCTTGGCTGCCGTTACAGTGACAGATGTCACAGCTAGACCGCCCTCAAACAATCCTGGAATGACTCTTTGGAATTCTGCACATGCCAACAGCCATTTTCAAACACCACAATTTTTTGCTTATGTTCTCCCTCTCGCTTTCTATGTGACCTTCATCAGCAAGTCCTTGCCATGGCACCTCTGGTTTCTGACTTTCAAAATTGGAAAGAACAATGTTTGCCTCTTAGAGAAGTCACTGGGATTCTGGGACATGCGTATCTTGGTGAAAGTTAAGCAGTATTTGTGAGTCTTGACCCTCTTCCTCATGGCCCAGAGGTCCTAGTGTTTTTGAATTCTAAAACAGGGGTCAAAACCACCTTTCTTTGTATCTTTGCAAATACCCTGGAGAATGCCTAGCCAATATCTCCATTTCCCCTGAGGAAATGCATAGGAGCCAGCTGCTAAGTGCTGGTGTTTTCATGCACCTGTTTGTTTATTTTTTTAAATGTAATTGGGAATATGCCTGGAAGCATGTGTCTATTTCTCCAGTGCACTCTAAGCAGATTTAGGCATAGGGAAGACAATCACAGCCTTGTATTGTTCATCTATTGCATCTGTAGCTCTCCAGTTGGTGTTTTGCAAAGATAAAATGATCAGAAAGTGCCGGGAATGCAAATTTTAAATGGGGAGATGAGACACTAAAAAATAACCAGGAACATTAATTAAAAAACCAACATAGTAATCATAATCCCTTATCAGGGACTATAAAGCTTTTTATCAGTGTTTTTCAATGTTGGCTGTGTTTTAATATCATCTAGGAAACTCTAAAACACACACACACACACAGTGCCTGGGCTCTACCTTCAACGATTGTGATTTAATTGATCTGGGGTGAGGTCCACATATCCATACTTTACAAAAGTTATTCAAGATGATATGGTGCAACTAGACCTAGGAGCCACCTCAATGCCTACATTTCGCCCTCCTTTCTGTGCACCTACCCCCATGCCCAGATGCTGTGGTCAACTGCCTTGCTTTCTGTTTGAACATACAAAGCTCATGCCTCCTTTAGAGTCTCTGTTCTATTTTGTCCCTCCTATAAAATGTTCTTTACACAGATCTTTGCATGGCCTTTTTTTCTGTGCCATTTAGCTCTCAACTCTTATCACCTGTTTGCAATCTACATGAGCAGAACCTTCTAGAGTTGTGCAGTGCACAAGGCAGGTGGCCATAAACTATGGCTCTGTCTTCCCTGACACTTGGCAGTCTTTCGGGTTACTCTGAAATCAACTTGTTCTATTATTTCCCCTCCAAGTTTTGAACTGAAACCAATTTGTTTATCAGATTTTTTTTAACCTCCTACAATTAAAATTCAGGGGCCAAGAGAGCAGGAACTTCCTCTGACTTGTTCAGTGCTATATTTCTAATACATAGAATAGTACCTTGCATACAATAGGTGCTCAGTTAATATTTGTTAAATCAATGTTCTGTGCGTTATTCACGAGGCTTAGAATCTCTGACCTAAGGCAGTAATAGAAAGTAGTGGGAGTTCATGAGGCTATCTTAATAGCAGAGACAGATTCTGAGTAGATTTCAAATAAAGTGAGCATATTGGGAGAGTGTTCTTTGTAGGTGGAGCAATCTCTCTCTCTTTTTTTTTTTTGAGACAGAGTCTTGGTCTGTTGCCCAGGATGGAGTGCAGTGGCACAATCTTGGCTCACTGCAACTTCCGCCTCCTGGGTTCAAACAATTCTCCTGCCTCAGCCTTCCAAGCATCTGGGACTACAGGCATGCACTACCACACCTGGCTAATTTTTGTATTTTTAGTTGAGACAGGGTTTCAACATATGGGCCAGGCTGGTCTCAAACTCTTGACCTCGTGATCCACCCTCCTCGAGCTCCCAAAGTGCTGGGATTATAGGCATGAACCACTGCCCCCAGCCATGGAACAATATCTGCTAAGAGCTGGAGCAAGTCATGCTCAGAGTGGAACAAGCTAGTTAGCTTGGTTGGGATGACCAAGCTGTGATTATTAAAATTAATTCAATCTCGTTAGATAATAAAATCATCCAAAGTGAAAATAGTCCTGTATTTGGAAATAAATCACAATTGGGTCTAAAGCAAATGTCCCTAAGTAATATGATGATACCTGACATGGAGAACATGCAATGTCTCCAATTCTCACTAAAAGTTAGAAAGTGTTCGGACGCGGTGACTCATGCTTGTAATCCCAGCACTGTGGGAGGCTGAGGTGGGTGGATCATCTGAGATCAGGAGTTCGAGATTAGCCTGGCCAACATGGCGAAACCTGGTCTCTACTAAAAGTACAAAAATTAGAGGGACATGGTTGAGGATGCTTGTAATCCCAGCTACTCAAGAGGCTGAGGCAGGAGAATCGCTTGAACCCGGGAGGTGGAGGTTGCAGTGAGCCTAGATCAGGCCCCTGCACTCTACCCTGGGTGATAAGAGCGAGACTCTGTCTCAAAAAAAAAAAAAAAAAAAAAAAAGAGGAAAGAAAAGAAAAAAAGACAGGAAAAGAAAAACTGTTAGAAAGCTATTTGTTGGTTAATTAATACAGAAATCTGAAAAGTAACTAATACCAATAATGATACTAACTACTGCTGTTTATTTAGTGTTTCCTTCTTTGATGGCATTGCATAATGATATTCAGTACATCATTTTAAACCTCACAGAAAACTTAAGAGGTGATTAGTATTCACAGTTTACCATCAATAAAAGTGAGCCTTGGAAAAGTCAAGCAGTTGACTGAAGTCCCACCTCAAGTAAGTGGCTGAAATGAGATATGAACCCACAATGAGGAACTCCCAAGTTTCTGCATTCATCCAAAATGCTGTACCACTTTATGTCGACCCAGTTTCGTTTAGTGTGACCTGATGATTACGTGTCTTCCATAATAATCGCATCTCATGAAATTAAGATTTTAATAAAACAAAGGAAACTCTTCAAATACACATTTCTTGTGAACTTTTTCAGTCCAGCATTTGGAGCTAAGAATATGCTTTTGCAAAGAAGAATGTTATAAATAGTGCTCAGGTTCTCAGGCCAGAGAAGCCAAAAATTGTAGTTATATTTCTGAACATTTTCTTAAATAAGAAGGGGAAATAACTTTTATTTTGCATGTTTTTTGCATGATATGGGTTATTTTTAATTATTGTGATAGCATATAACACTTAAAAATAGAGAGACAAAATAGTTTGCTACATTTTAACGTGCTGTACTAATATTTAAGCAAAATAGGCAAAACAAATGCCTATTCAATTTTTGGTTTATACTTAAATTGAATGCTGATGCTTGGTAATGGTTTAATTAAAACAGGGTGAGAAAGACATTTGGGAGATTTTGTATAGATTCCAAAAGAGATTAGGGGCTCTTTCAAAGAATTTACATGGATTGCAATTGTTTTTTTTTTTTTAATGTGATTTCGTTTAAAACTGGATTTTTTTGTTTGTTTGTTTTTGTGCAACAGTATCATTTCTCTTGAAACATACCAAATTTAGGAGTGGGATGGTGGCAGATATTGAACAGGATGTGTATGCTGAAGATATACAAAAACAACAGTGCATTACATATATTATCAAGCATCAAGAATTAAAGACAGAGGAGGACGGATGAGCAGGAGAGATTTTAAGGAAGAAATATCACTTGGCTCAGGCCCAGCTGACGAGCAGTTCTTGGCCTGGACCACTTTACTTGTTTTTCAGAGTCTAGAGAACTGGACAAAGGGGCTGTAGGTTAGACAGGAGCTCAGGGAGGAGAGGGTATCAGTTCTCAGAATTCACCACGCAAGGCTGATCTGCAAGGCCTGGGTGCTCCTAGCTCAGGGGAGGAGCTACATTCTCTTCACTTATAGAGGATTGACAGAAGACAGAAAAAGCTAATTCCTGTTGAATTCAGGTACCAGTACAAAGAAGGTACCAGTTTCAGATAAACAGCCTCAATTGATATTGAGTGCACAGGTGGGCCCATTTTTCTTTTCTTTTTTAAAAATAATTTATTACTGTCAGAGAAGAATGGTAACAAACCATTCTAGTGTATTTTCTTTAAAAATTGGAGTTACTGCTGATTTGTTTTTAAAACAAATAGTTAATTCAAAACCAACAGAATTCTTTTAAAAAAATGGTAGTTGCTTATTTACTTCATTTCAAAGGTTTTTTTTTTTAAATTCAGTCTCCCTAGCAACAGAGACATCTGTCTCTATTCTCTTAGTCATTAAAGCCAAAGAAAGTAGCTGCTTCAAAAATAATAAAGGCAATTTCTATGAATTGGGTAACTGTTAATTGTTGCCAAGAAATCTTAGTGAGATAATGAGGCATACAGCAATTGACAAAGATCTTTTCATTGATGTATGAGCTTCCAGCTAGCCCATGGTGGTTAACTAATATATACAGTACCATCGATGAGGTATTGTGTGATTCGCTATGTAACACAAATAGAGAAGTGATCTTTACTCCTTCTAATTTCTTTCAGAAGTATGCCTTGCTGTGATTTTTTCTGATTGCTTAGTAACTAATCATACCTCGGGATTCCAGGGAATATATTTGCCCATTACATTTCGTGAAAGGAGAAAGGTTTGAAGCATTCACAAGGGAGATCAATGCAACAAATAGTAGAGTAGTTGGTGGTGGTGTTAAAACACAATATACTTCTTATTTGTGTTGTAGATTCTGTAAAGCCATTTGAGTGAAAATACTTAAAATTGCACTAGATTCTAAAATATATATTGGCATTTGTGCTAAAACTGTTTGCAGGCCCCTTTATAATGAAACCCCAATCACCCTCTGCAATAGCTTCACTAATAAACACAAAACAGTTTTTCAATGCTTTCTGCTTTCCCAGCAGCCAAGGAAGCAAATTATATTAAGTCAGTACTTTTTATTATTGGCCCTGTGTTTGGCACATGCCTGGCTGTATGTGAAACTACTGTTAAATGGGAAATAACAGAAGGAGAAACCAAGCATATAGAAGCTGATTTTTGTGAATTTTTTTTTTTAAATAAGAAAATACGGCACTGATAACCAGATGTGGAATAGCTTATTGCAATATTGTCCTTATAAGCCTATTTTCGTTTCCTGGGGGCTGGGGGAACTTTTACAAATGCGAAGTGTCAAAAATGCTGATTCTAATTTCAAAATTAGGATATTTACAAAATTTACATATGTATGGATAACTGTCATTGAAAATACAATGGATACTAAAGCCGTATCAATTTTAGCTGAGATTTGAACAAGAATTTTGCTTTTATTGTAGCATGTTGTGATATAGTACAGATAAGAAACAAGGGAACTAAAACATGTTTTTAACCTGACAATGGCATTTGTTTCATGTCAAATTATAGGCATATATATAGTCTGGTACATTATACAAGTCATTAAGGCATTGCTGGTAAAGAGTTGGGGAAGAACTTAGAATAAAAATGCAAGCATAGTTAAGCAAATCCTTTTAGTTTAGGGATATTTTTATAATTTGTGCAGTATTTTTCTTTTAAAATCCTCTAAATACAGATATTTCTAGTAAATGCTTATGAATATAAATGAATAAAAGACATTATCTTTTAAAAATTACAGTTTTCATCTGCATAATTTCACACTGTTAAGGTGACAAACTGTTAATTTCCTTTCAAGATGCTGCTAATATAATGAAAGTAGAACGAATTTTTTCTAACAACCAAGTAGAAATAGACACTGAATAGCTGTTGGTGACTTTTTATCAAAAGTTTAAAAAATGCAGTGTAAAGAAAATCTTGGCACTTGACGTGGCATTTATGACATACTCTGAGGTTCTCAAAGTTACAGTACTGGCTTTGTTGATCACATTTTACCATGTTGTCTATCGGCATGTCATTTAACAGCAGGTTCTGGTGGTGGGCTTGCAATGAGTATCTGCCTCAAACAGAGGCCATATACGGGATTCATCTTCCTCTAAATGAGAGGTTGGGAAATTACAGCCTGTAGGCCAGATTTGTCCTGTCACCTGTTTTTGTGTGGGTCCACGAGCTAAGGATTGTTTTTATATTGGTATGTGGTTGAAAAACATTAAAAGGAGAAAAATATTTAGTGATGTGAAAATTATATACAATTAAAATTTTACTGTCCATAAATGAGGTTTTATGAAAACACAGCACACCTGTTGCTTTACATATGGCCTGTGACTGCTTTTAAGGCTACATCGGCAGAGTTGAGTGATTGTAGATATAGACTGGGCCACAGAACCTACAGTATCACTTTAATTATTAATTGAAAAGTAATTACAATCTGGTCCTTTCTAGAAAAGCTATCTGATGCCAGCTCTAGATTTAGGTTATAGAGTCAGCATAAATTAAAAGAAAATACAACTAATGTTACAGATTATAATAGCTAATGTGTGCAGGTAACATTTAATGAAAACCATTTTGGGCCGGGGATTATGCTACATGTTTTACGTGGATCATCTCCCTCAATTTTCACCTTATGATGCAGGTACTCTTATTATCCTCATTTAATAGATAAGGCAACAAACCTAAAGAAAAAACTTGTCCAAAGCCCCACAAATAAGATATGGTGAAGCCAGGATTTGGAACTATGTTTGTTTGAGGGCAAAATCCATACTTTTAACAACTGCACTATAGTCGCTCCTGTAATTATGAGCCCTTACAGATCAATCAGAAAAAGGCCAAAAGTTTACTAGAAAAATGAACAAAAGAAATAAGCAGACCTTTCCCCAGTAAGAGATACAAATCTCTTCTTTCCCACAGAGCCGTTAATTTGAGGGTAAAGACAGGAATTACTAAACCCCTTTTGGTTTTCTGACTTGGAATCTTAGATTTGAATTTCTTTTACCCTCAAACCAGGGTTAATATTCCATGACTTTATCAGGGTCTCCAGAGTTTCTGAAACACAACCATCAAATCACTGCCCTGGTGTTTCCACCAGCTAGACTTAATCATGTCAGCTAGAAAATACGGGAGAATCCTAAATTATGCTAGTGGATTCTCTACGAAAGAGGATTCATTTGGGGGAGGTTAAAAAAAAAAACAAAAAACCACGTTGTTGTGACAAGGAAAAAGAGTGCTCCAGTCAGTTCTGGGGCAGAATTCTGCAGTGTTGGGAAATATCCCTGCTCCCAGATTCATTTTTATGAACCAGGATTCCACGGATACAAGAGTTCATGGAGAAGTTCTGAAGATTTTAGGTACCTCCTTCTCCTTCACATATCCATCTTCTTGGTCCTGTGTTTTGTGCCAGGTTGTCTTTGTATGAGCCAGGATTCTAATTTGTAAGCAACTTAAGCAGAAAAGGAACTTACTGGAAGAGTGTCAGGTAGCTTCTAGAATCATTAGGCAGCCAGGAAAACAAGGTTAATAAAGGAGACAAGAAGAGAAGGAAATTTGGCAACAAAAGTCATAGCCTAAGCCCTGCCATAGGTTTGGACTAGTCAGGACAGCATATGTCACTAGTTTTAAGGTTTCTGAATGTTGTTATTTACATCAACTTTTGAACTTTCTGTCCACCTTTCTGTCATGTGTGAACAGTCACAGTCTTGGATGAGAATAACCAACTGCACAAGTCTTGGACTTTGTACCTTATCTTACCAGCCAGGGTAGAAAGGAAGCTGTGTGGACTCCTTAGGCTTCCAGAACAGAAGGAAGAGGATTTGGGTAGGTAGAAAAAATGCAAGTGAATTAATTACTATATTCTGTGGGGCTCTGGAATGCAAAGATGATTTTCATAGTCCTTGGCCTTAAGATAGACTAACCCATAGCCATCGAAATGCTGTAGTATCTCTCGTCAGTGGTTCTTGAGCACACATCAAAAGGATGGCTAACCGACCCAGTGGATGATGGGAAATGCACTCCGCCATCTTTCTAGGATTAGGTAACGGCAATATCTCAGCTAAGTTTTAACAGACGAATAAGAATAAATAGGTAGCAGGGAAGATAATGAATTTCTGTTAGCCATGGGCACGTGCCTAGTAATTACAAAAATAAAATGCTACTAATTCGATGGCATATGTAAAGTTTTAAAAATCATCCCATGTGGAGACTTTTATTTTATTTTTATATATTACAATTTTGTTGAGATATAATTAACATGTAATAAACTACACATATTTAAAGTGTACAATTTGGTAAGTTTTGCACATGTATACTCTCATGAAGTCATCATCATAATAAATTCCATCACCTCAAAACTACCTGTGCCCCACTGTAATCCATCTTTTCCTCCACCCCTATTCCCAGGAAACTATTGTTCTGCTTCTTGTTACTGGATATAAATTTGGGCTTTCTAGAATTTTATTTGAATGTAATCATTCGATATATTTTTGGGAGAATATGTGAGAAGATTCACCCGTGTTGTTGTGTGAATCAATTGTTTATATCTTTTTATTTTTCTTTACAATTCTTACAGAAGAAAAAAGAAAACAGGCAGCTAGGTCACTTCTTGATGTCTAAATCTATCACTAATTTTTTAAATATGTTTATGTAGTCCACTGAGGGTGAAACACAAAAGTCCTCTAAATTGATCATGTTGAAGTGGTTTAAGTCTTGCACTACTTCTCACTGTGGAGAAGACCCGGGTGAGTTCACTGCAGGTTGATTTTCTTATCCCTTTGAGTCAAGAGCCAAATCTAATGTATAGGCTGGGAAAGTCTTTGCAACTCTCAGATCCTGTGATTTAAAATTTGATAAGTTAGTGGATTTCTCAGGGGCAAGTGAATTTCTCTGCAAAATGAATTTTTCTTGAAATTTACTGGTGAGGGTATTTTAGATTTAAATTTAAACATATTTACAAATTCGATAAACATTGTATGGGCTTCTATTATGTGCCAGGCCCTGAGTTGAGTAGCTGAGATATAGAAATGATGAAGACATGGTCCCTGCCTTTGAGGGATTTCTAGTACAACAGGGGTGTATGGTTAGAAAAGTACATTATGTACTCTAATTCACAGCACTATTTATAGAGCACTTACTGTATACTAGGTCCTTAGCTGGACCCTGTGGAAATGGTCACCTCCTTCCAATCACAGAGCTTACTTTCTAGTGGAAGAGACTGATAATGAGAAATTAAGCACATACATGAGGAGGATGACCCTCGATGTTATGATGGAAATTAATAGGATGTTAAGATAGTAATTTAGAGAGGCCATTTTGTAGAAAGAATCATGACCCGCTTTGCAGAGGAACAAGGGGATTGGGACGAGAATATTCCAGGAAGTGCAGAGAATTGCAAGAACAAAGACTGACATGGGGCAGGGCTGGCCTGGTCAGTGGAAAATAAAGAAGGGGGATTGAGCTGGGAAGAGTGACCAAGTGAAGAGGGGACTTGAGGTGACAGTGGAAAGGTAGGCAGGGGCATGAAAATCCTGTAAGTCTTGGCCCAGCCATAATAGAAAGTTAGAGTTTTTTGTTTTATTATGTGTACCAGGGAACCCCTGGAGTGACTGAAAGGACAGAGTATCTGAGTTTTTATTTTCTATGTTTTAATTTTGTTTTTTAAATGAGGTCACATTAACATAAAAAATTAATAAATAAAATGCCTGCAATAAAATCCATAGATCCTAAGTGTTCAGTTTGAATTTTGACAATTGTATATACCTAGGTAACCACTACCCAAAACAAGATATAGAGCATTTCAACTCAAAGAAAGCCTTTTTGTTTTCGAGACGAAGTTGCCCAGGCTGGAGTGCAATGGTGCAATCTCGGCTCACTGCAACCTCCGCCTCCCGGGTTCAAGCGATTCTCCTGCCTCAACCTCTCAAGTAGCTAGGATTACAGGAGCCCGCCACCATGCCTGGCTAATTTTTGTATATTTAGTGGAGATGCGGTTTCACCGTGTTGACTAGACTGGTCTTGAACTTCTGACCTCAGGTGATCCACCTGCCTTGGCCTCTGAAAGTGCTGGGATTACAGGCGTGAGCCACTGCGCCAGGCAAAGAAAGTTTTATTTTACCCCTTTGTTGTGTTTGTTTGTTTCATTTTATTTAATTGGAAAATAGTAATTATATATGTATCTGTATGGGGTACAATGTGATGTTTTGCTACATGTATACATTATGGAATAAAACAAAATCAAGCTGATAATACATCTATCACCTCACATACTTATCTCTCCTTGTTTGTGGTGCAAACATTTGAAGTCTACTCTTAGCAATTTTGAAATGCCCTTTTCTGATTTACGTTTTAAATTACCCCTGTTGAAAATTTGTAAAGGATTCATCTCCATACTGCTGTCTAACTTAAATTCTCATTTACTTCTCTCTGACCACAACACATTTTTAGAGTCACTATACCCTTTTACTGTGGCCCTGATGAGTCCCTTACCACACACCTTCTGATCTGATCACTCTCTTTCCAGGCTTTCTTAAGTACTTTATTTTCCAAGTCACTTCCTTCTGAGATTTCAATCTCTCCTCTATTCTGCCTGGCCAAACTCTAAACATCTGACCAGCCTCATTTCAAATCCTACCTTTTCATAAAGCCTGACACTTATAATTAAGCCATTCCAGACTGGTCTGTGTTCTCTGAATTCCAGCAGAATTTCTCAGTTGCTCCTCTATTGAGTTTTTATGTATACAATCTTGGGAAGGAATAAAGAGAATTATACAGCTGTAATGAGAACTGATATACTGAGTGATGTGGAGAAAATAATAATGATACTAACAGAGGAGAGGCGCGTACATTCTATCTCAATGTAGCCTTGTCATTTTGAAATGGAAAATCTCATGCAACATGTGTAGACCTGGCCTAAACACATTTCGGTCTTGGTTTGGTTAAACTGCTGAAATTATTTGGTTTTTCTCTTTATCTTGCACTGTGAGTCATGTTTGTCCATGATCTAGTCAGCCAGTCATGAAGGCTTACACACTCCAAAGAATGCTGGATGCCTTTCTGCCGGGTTCAGACTTCACTGTCTATTGCCTTGTCATCCATCTAAATGCTAACTATTGCCTTTTCTTTCCCCGCCCGAGAGAGTCAAACGCTCAAGGCATTGACTTGTCAGTGGTGGGTGTTTGCCGGCGCTAGTCCTGCGGCCTATTGAGGTAATGGATCGGCAGGATTTGCTTATTTTAAAGACGATTTAATCGAGTGCATTCTGTGCGGGTTGATGCGTTAAAAATTCAGGATGTTATTTACAAAGAATTGCACAGAAACCAAGGGCAAATGGGGCCTTGGCCAAGATTTTCTTCCTTATCGATGCTGCTATCACAAATATTTAATTGGCATCAAGGTAAATATTTAAAGCTTAATGTAGCATGTTGTTAATGGATAATGAAAGTGTGGGGTCCTTACTACCTCACTTTGCTCCTGGAATATAATTACCAGCACAGGGATAGTCAGAGATGGAAGCAATGCATCATCTCCGGACACTCGCCTGCAGGTAGTGTGCACAAAAAAAATGGTAGTTGTTATGATCCATTTTGTGTATTTTGATGCATTAGTTAAAATCGGATGTTTGCATTTCTATGTGCATTAACATCCAACATCAATGAATAAGACCGTGCTTTTTGGCAGCAAGACAATGATGTCGAAGATTTATATATGTACTCCAAAGTAGAGAAAAATGTATTTCTTGAATGCAAGTCCTGTCTTTGGCATTTCACGGAGGAAAAGACAGGCCCTTTCTAAAAGTCCCTTTTTCGCGGTATGTGTTTTTATTTTTCATGTTTCTCAAGTAAAAAGCAGAAAAGAGTCTGGCACATGATAAGTAATCGATAAATGTAGATCTCAACTACTTCTCTTTTCTTGCTGTCCTGGGTGACTCTTTTTTGCTTTGTGCAAGCCATTTCTAACTTTCACTGGTGTTGTGGTTACAGTGACAATATTAGAATGATGTTACTTACCTTGAAAATGATATATTATTTTGTCTTCCCATTTTTTTCTCCAAGTTTATGTTCTTTCAGTCATGGATTTCTATACCAAGCAATTGAATTATGCTGAAACATGCTACCTTTATATGGTCACCATTTGGGAATTGTATGCAAAGTTATTTCATGCTGTCATTTTTGCTCCGATGCATTATTTTAAAAGCACTTAGCAAGAATCATGATAAATAACATGTGTGTATAGCTGTATTTGATCTGATGGACTGAACCCTAAGACATTTAAGTGCACGTCACATGAATGACCTGTTAACAAGAGAATGGTTATAATCGTATAATCACCCATTTCTTCACTTCTTGTTTCTAATTGGATTTTTCTACTTACATATTCATCACAGAAGAAAGCTGCTTTTGAGTGGTCAGCAAGTCTTAGACCTGTTTGAAGCTTAATAGATACAACAAAGCTTGAAGCGTGGGATCCATAGTTGGAGATTTGGGTCCTACACCCTGATGGTGTGTCGGCTGGCTTCTGCTCCTGATGGTTCCCCATTCTTGCCCTCATCTCTTGCAGAGCTTGTCATTCCTGTTGTTTCTGCCTGTTTTCTTATTAAAGAAGAGATTAGCAGCTGTTAAATCCATATTAGAACCCAACTGAGACTTTATTTGAGATGAAACATAAAACTTGAAAACATACTGAGAAAAAGGAAGCCCCTTAAGGAAGGAATGGTCAAGCATTTTGTCTAAAAAGAACAGTTTCTAAGACTCAGTTCCTGTGACTGGGGAGGTTATTCTATCAATAGACAGAAACCAAAATGATGCACATTGTTGGCAAACAACGCGAAGCATGACACTTTTCATTCTGTATCAACCTAATGCATCAACTGGTGATGTTTCCTTAACCTAGTCTCTCTGCGTTAGCATTGCCTGACATACTTGCTACAATGCAGATTTCTAGGCCCACACCAACCCAAGGAATCAGCAGCTCTGGAGCCAGCACCGTGGAATCTGTATTGTAACAAGTACCTCCATTGGTACTTTAGATTTTTCAAAAATAATTTCTGTGTGGGAAATATCATTGCCAAAAAATGTGGTTTTTTGAAAATTTTATTCATCTGAAATGCTAAGAGTGTGGGATATAAAGCCTGACCAACTAGCTTCGTATACCCAGCTCTACCGCTTACTAGCTGTGTAACCCCGGCCAAGTTACGTAGTCTCTCAGTTTTTCATCTTTAAAATAAGAGATATAATTGTATCATCACTTAGGACTGTTCTAGGACTTCGGTGAGATAATCTCTGTGAAGCAGTTGGCATAGTGTTTGACACATATAAAATATCCCTTTAAGGGTTAATTGTAATTGTCATCATACTAGTAATAGTTCTTACTGTTTGGCTAATAAGAGAATAATAATGATGTTGCAGCCTATCTGTAACAGACTTGTAGAATACAATGAAACAGGCCAGGCACAGTGGTTCACACCTGTAATCCCAGCACTTTGGGAGGCCGAGGCAAGCAGATCACCTGACGTTGGGAGTTTGAGACCAGCCTGACCAACATGGTGAAACCCTGTCTCTACTAAAAATTCAAAATTAGCCAGCGGCACATACCTGTAATCCCAGCTACTAGGGAGGCTAAGACAGGAGAGTTGCTTAAACCTGGGAGGCGGAGGTTGTGGTGAGCCGAGATCACGCCATTGCACTCTAGCCTGGGCAACAAGAGTGAAACCCCGTCTCAAAAACAAAAACAAAAACTAAAACTAAAACTAAGTTACACATATTTTCAAAGCAGAAATTTCTGATCTCTGTAGCTCTCTCTCAAAATGAACTTTAAAAAAATAAAATGTTGGTCCCTTGGGTTTTCTGGACTGGACTGCTTTCTTCAGGAAGGTTGCTCCAGGCATGTTGAAGGGCCACAACCTCAGATGACCACCGAAATGAGCAACGTGGACCAGCTCAGGGTGGGCCCTGCAGTGCTTTTCATGGGCTGAGTCCTTTTGAGGTTTCCTCGGTACTTCTTCGCCTTCTAATGTCTTTCCTTTGGTGAATGAAAGTGGTCAAACCTGTGAGCGGCCTTGTCCTTCCACCCGTAGACGAAAGGCCGTTCAGTTCTGACAATTTAAAACATGCCCTTCACTTTCCCCTATGTAAAGATGGCCTTGTGTTTTCATTGTGTACGTTTTCGGCCAAGTTCTCACACTGTGTTTTTGGCGATTAGAGGCTTTAATTACAGCTATTATACAGACACTGGGTGAATGATCACATTTTTCCTCTGGTCATCTAGCAGAAACTTGAAAGGGGGAAGGCACAGATGGAGATGGTGTGTGAGTAATTCCTGTAGATCAGATGCCAGTGGCACCTGGGCAATGGGAAGAAGTGATGCTGGCTGTCTCCTGGTCCTGAGAGACAGGCAGTTGTCACCTGGCGCTCACTGGCCGCTGTCTCCAGATACCATGTGTTTGTTGTGACTGCCTCTGGAAGTCACCATTTCCCTCCCTCTCCATTGTTATTGCTGCCAGACCACCTTCGTTTTTCTTAAGACCACATTTGGGAAGACTGAGAAGGTCCTCCACAATATTTTTGATAAATGAATTGAAGACCCTGCTCCTTTTGCTTTAATAGTTGAACATTTCCTCCCTTTTCCATCTTTCTTGCCACTCCCTTTGCTCCTGCTACATTATTATAAAATACCTGGTGCCTGAGAAGCAAATTCTCAGCTTTGGATTTTTTTTTGTTTGTTTTTTTTTTTTTTGGCAACTAAGAGAGTTTTCCTTTAAAATTATAAAATGCTTCCCTTGTATATCTGTTATAAGCAGCAATCCAGAGAATTAATTCAGGCTATTTTCAGACCTATTTCAAACATTTTGATGACTCAGAATCTGAATCAGAGCAAATAGAACACGATCTAAATACTACAAGGTGACACAAATTCAACATGAGTAGGAAAGGACTAAAAAGGCAGTAATTGCAGTTATTCATCTTTAATTAGTTTACATTGAAAGAAGTCATGCTGCACTTCTGGAGATATATGTTTAAGTATCACTTGCATCACTTTTCAAATATATGGTTGTAGGAATATAAAAATAACCAAAATTTATAGAACCTGTAACCAAAATAGAGATGTTCTCTCTCCTTGGTTGAAACTTTGAATGTCTCTGCTTTACAGTTGATGAATTTGATTTATTTTGTGCTCCCCACAATAAGCAACAGTGTTATAATTGATCTCCCTCAATTCCAAACGTTTTTATGACTTTGTTTGTTTGGTGTATGGAAACAGGATATAATGTAATTCCTGTCCTCAAGAAGCCTCTAGTCTAGTTCACAGGAGACTAATATGAAACTCCAATGAAGCTTGAGTAAATATTCTGGAACACCGCCTATATTCTAGGTAGAGTTCTACCACTATTTACATATTTACCAAGCTAAGTCTTGAAGAAATTATAGATGTTGCACAATAACACTTGCTAAGACATTATATTTTCCAAAGATAATGGCAACAGCCATCCTACAAGCTCCTGTGCAGTGTGACTGTGCTACTCCATTGTCAAGAGGTGGGGTCTATATCCCATCTCCTTGATCTGGTCTGCTCCTAATCACTCATTTGTAACCAAGAGAATGCAGTACAAATGGCACTGCATTACTTCTGAGGCCAGGTCAGAACAAATCCAGCAGCTTCCATTCCCTCTTGGGGATCACCCTCTTGGGCCTTCGCTGCCATGCTGTGAAACCCCAGGCCATATGTAGAGGCCGTGTGTAGGTGCTCTGACTCCTCCAGCCTTTCAGTGGTCTGTACCCAAGTGTCAGATGAAGCGAAGATGATTCCAGATCTCAGACTTCTCAGGCTTCCCAGCTGAGGCTCTTGACATTATAAATATATATATATGCACATATATATGTATATATAACATATATACACACTTATATATACAATTATATATACATATATGTGTGTGTGTATATATAATTTATTTATTTATATATTTATTTTTGGTGGATCACGCCTGTAATCCCAGAACTTTGGGAGGCTGAGGCCAGTGGATCACCTGAAGTCAGGAGTTCAAGACCAGCCTGGCCAACTTGGTGAAACCCCATCTCTACTAAAAATACAAAAATTAGCCAGGTGTGGTGGTGCATGCCTGTAATCTCAGCTACTCAGGGGGCTGAAGCAGGAGAATTGCATGAATCCAGGAGGTGAAAGTTACAATAATCTGAGATTGTGCCACTGTACTCCAGCCTGGACAACAGAGCAAAACTCTGTCTTAAAAAACAAACAAACAAACAAAAAATATATATATATACACATATATTTCAATTTTGCCACAGCTAATGACAGAATATTGAGCAAAAGTGGGTCAACAAGAGATGCTACTAACGTGTCCGATAATAATAATAATCAGCTAATAAAAGTTCTCATTTATTGCTTGCTGTGTGCCAGGTTTGTGACCTAATGCTTATATAATCCTCACAAGGACCCTGAGTCTTGCATGAGTACTCTTCCCATTTAGTAGTGGAGGGAACTAAGGCACAGGGAGCTGAAATAACAGTCACACAGGAAGTGAGGGATGTTAGGCCTTCTCACTCAACTACCTGACTGATGATATGATCAAGGTCTAAATAGGTGCAGTCTAGCACTGGTGCATGATTTTGGAGACTACATCTCTCTGGGTAGGGTGGTTTTAGACTTCACACAGTTTTGTTTTGTTTTGTTTTGTTTATTTTGTTTTGAGACATAGTCTCTCTGTTGCTCAGGCTGGAGTTCAGTGGCGCAATCTCAGCTCACTGCAACCTCCGCCTCCCGGGTTCATGCTATTCTCCTCCCGCAGCCTCCCGAGTAGCTGGGATTACAGGTGTGTACCACTTTGCCCAGCTAAATTTTGTATTTTTAGTAGAGACGGAGTTTCACCATGTTGGCCAGGCTGGTCTCAAACTCTTGACCTCCAGTGATCTGCCCACCTCAGCCTCCCAAAGTGCCAGGATTACAGGCATGAGCCATCACACCTGGCCTAATAGTAATAATTCCTTATAACGATATTGCTTAGATCTGTAAGACTCTTCACTTTTCTTAGATGACACGCAGCTATAATATTTGGCAGTCACTTCAAGACTGAGTTAAACATGTAGGACAGAGAGCTATCCTATGTACAAATAATATAGTTGAGTCCTACAGAAGTGAAAGACCTTGTTCAAGATCCCATGGCAGATAAGAGCTTGTCTCAGGACCAAGTCTTCTGCAAAACAGTCCACTGCTATTTTAAAATTATCTTTCAAAATAGATTTTGGGCTTGGGTAGGTATTGTTTTATCTGAGAACGAAAGAAGCACAAATATCTCTTAGTATTCTATACATATATATTGTTTTATGGAATCTGACTCAGAGGGTCAGCTTTCCCCGTGGACTGAGTATGTAAGTGAAAGTCTGACAGGAAGTTTCTTTAACTTACTGTATTTACAGAAGGAGTTCAGGGACTATGGAAAGCTGTAAATATCTGGTTTTCAAATACTGATCACAGAGCAGAAGCTCAGGAGTCACACTCCTTCTTAACCCTTTGGGTACTCTCCTGTCCATTCCACATCTGAATTATCTCTAGAATCCTGGCATTCTGCCTGTTTACATCACCACTACCTTAGTTTGCGCAGTCTGTATGTTTCTTGCAGCACCCCAACAGACTTCTAATTTGTTATGTGCTTTTATATTACTTCTGCATATCCATCCCATCCATTCTCCCTGTGAATCTGACTATGTTTGAATTAGCGGTGTGGTTTCCAAGGTTTTTGTAAGATATTTTATACTCCTTGGAATGCAAGTCCCCTGAAGGCCCTATGAACCTCTTCAATGTCAAATCCTGCAGATCCCCCACATCCTTTACACAATAGCAATACTGAAAAAGTAATGAGTTTACCCACATGTGCATGTGTGTACACACACACACGTGCACACGCACACTTCTTGGCTCAGCATCATGACACCACATTTCCCCCACCCTGGAGTGCCTTTCTCCTCTATACCCACTGGCAAACTTGTGTTTAGTCTTGAAACTCTACTCATGTCAAATTACCAAATACCCTGACAGTGTTCGTCTCTCCTACCTTTGTGTTGCATATGAACCCAGTGCAAACTTCATTCTTGCCTGGATCACCCTGTATGAAAATTGTTTATTTTCATACCTACTCTGCCTACTAGATGGTAAGCCCTTTGAGGGCAAGACTGTAGCTGTCATTCTCTGCATCCTTGAGATTTTTACAGTGCTTGCTACATGGTGGGTACTCATTAAATAATTGTGGATGTGAAAAGAGACAACATGTTTTGGCAATAAGAGATTTTTGGCTGGGAAGGGTCGTTACCGTTGTGCCACAAAGAAGAATTTGTTAAGCACTTGTTTTCTCGAAGCGCTGTGCTGAGTGTTCCTCAGAATAAATTACACAGATCCGTTTCTTGACCTCTAAGAACTTATTCATAATTTAATACATACATCAGGAATGAGGGCAAATATGGAAAGGACACACAATAATTGAATTACCAACATTAAACAGATATACAAATAGGTTAGATTAAATATTTACTTTGTATGTGCCTTACCTTGTAAAGGGTAATTGCATTTTAGCGGCTAGTGAGTGTATGGGAACCATTTGAGTTTTATGTTTAGACAATAGGATCCTATCATAATGATTGCAGTGTAAACTGAATTTTGATGTTTTTATGGGTGAAGATGGACATTAATATTCCCTATGAGGTTAATTTACATTATAGTGGAAGAAGAAGTCATATACCTTGGCTAGAATCCAAATCTAAACACCTTGGGCCAGATTACAGCAAATGGAGCTTATCTGTAGAACTCCACCATTTAAAAAAATATATGGAATCTGAAAAATATGTGTTTTTCATCAAAAGCAGGAAATAGGGTATTTGACAACATGCATTTGTCTACTGAATGTGATGGAATATGTGATGAAATATGTTTTGTCAATAAAATAAATTGCCAAACAAAATGTAATCCTTTCTGCAAATGCATTTAGTCTCCAGAATGAAATAAGCTACTTCCACAAAGCACATTTTTCCTTTGAATTATTTTAGATTTGCTGTCTATCAAAAACAATGGAGAAAATGTGTTTTGTCAGACACTGTATTTCAAGGTATATAGATAAAATGCATTTAATTAGGGAAAAAAAGTAGATGCAATTGTGGAGGGTCACTAAATGTTTGTAGCATACTGATGTAATTTAAATGAATCTATAATTTTTGACTTAAGAGGCTAAATTCTCATGTCAGTGTTGGTTGTGTTCTCAAAAACATTCAAGTGCTACCTTGGCTTGTTCTTGAACATATCCATAATGCTTTTATTGTATGATATTATCAACCCATCACTGAAAGAGTTAATTACACACCTAATTAGGTTCTTTTTCTCGTTCTCTCTCTGCTCTGTGAATTGGTCCTTTTGCCCCAAGGCTCCTGAGGAATTTTAACTTACATAATTAATTAATACATTTTAACCCTTCAAATGTGACTCTAACACCACGCCTAGTTAAACATAATTTTAGATTGCTGTTGAACAGCCTATGGTGCTATGCAGTGGACAAGCTGAAGTCAAGTAATTAAGTGTTGTTAGGTTAGGATAACACATGATTTTTAAGAAAGTGATCAAAGGAGGAATGTGTGTGCAAGCAGGTTTGAGAAATGCAAATTATTATAATACAAATGAAAAAGGATGTGAATCGAAAGATTTTTTTTTTTTCCATTTTATCTTGCTCTCTTTTGAAAATAAGAACACGTTTCCTCACTCATGGTTATCTGTTTAATATTTAAGGATAGAATGAGATAATGTCTATAAAGCTCTTGGCTCTGTGCCTGGTACTATTCCTATATTGATTTATAGTTTTCCAGTATTAAATAAACATTGCCCCATTTGGTTCACAAACTGTCCTCTTTTTGGTGCAGGAATCATTTAGTTCCATTTTATGGAAGAGTAAACTGAAGGTTCAGGAGGTCACACAATGATAGACCCCAAAGGAGGCAGCAATCTCTACCACTCAATGTGAGGGACTGTCTAGGGCGTAGATGACATTTTAACAGTATCCTCAGAATAAAGAGGAAATCAAAAAGCAAGAACTGTGTAGAAGTGAGACATGCAGATAGTATGTTGAGTGTATTATTAATAACCTCTACTGAAAGGAGGAAGAACTTAGCTAATTGAGAAATGAGACTAAAAAGGTGATTTGGAGTGAAACATTTTCTGATAGACTAAGGAATTTTGACTTGATTCTAGAAGTACTGGGGAGTTACTGAATATTTGAAGCAGGTGACTGACATGACTCAATTTCTATTTTGGAATACCAGCTTTGGTGGTGGTGTGAAATGCACTGGAGCAGGGGAGAAGTCCTAGGCAGGGTGCACTTTGGTGCACAAGTGCTATTCTGCAGGTGATGGCAGTGAAAGCCTGAGCTGGGCTGTGGCAATAGAGGTGAAGAGGGTGGACGGCAGTGAAGAGGGTGGGGGAGGGAAGGATTCAAAAGACATTTTCAGTTACAATCAGAGACTGGTTATCTATAGTGGACAAGGACATGGCATAAATTGGCAAGAATTGCAGGGTCACATAGAAGATAGTGCTGTTGATATAGGCTAAAAATACAAAAAAACAAAAGAAGAAGAAAAAAGACAATAAAGAGCCGGGTGCAGTGGCTCATGCCTGTAATCCTAGCACTTTGGGAGGCAGAGCCAGACGGATTGCCTGAGCTTAGGAGTTCAAGACCAGCCTGGGCAACATGGTGAAATCCCATCTGCACTAAAAAATACAAAAAAAATTAGCCAGGCATGGTGGTACATGCCTGTGATCCCAGCTAACTCAGTAGGCTGAGGCAGGAGAATTGCTTGAACCAGGGAGGCAGAGGTTTCACTGAGCCGAGATTGCACCATTGCACTCCCGTCTGGGCAACAAGAGGAAAACTTCATCTTTAAAAAAAAAAAAAAAAAAAAAGAAAAGAAAGAAAGAAAGAAAGAAAGAAAGAAAGAAAGAAAGAAAGAAAGAAAGAAAGAAAGAAAGAAAGAAAGAAAGAAAGAATAAATTGTAGGTGGTAGAGTAGGTATATTTGGTTTTGAATGTAAAGAATGTGACTATAGAATCAATAAACAAGTGTGTTATAAATATGGATCCTAAGTCCAGGAGAGATGCTAGAGAAAGGAATAAAGACTTAGAGGGTTATCATTGTTGTACTATGATTGCTATGATATATAGATAAAATGGCTAAATTTTCTTAATCTTCAAAATAATGTGTTGGGATGAAATTTGACAAATAAAGTCCAGATCTGGTTCCTCTCACTTCTCCTAGGTAAGAATTTTTGGAAATGTGTCTGGTTTGGGGCTAAGGTTTGCATAAATTATCGCAGTTAAATAAAAAAATTTGGAGACATCTGGAGGAATAGGTATTACCACTTACATATTCCAGTGAGAATACTGAGGCTTGGAGAGGGAAAATAATTTGTCCAATGTCAAGTAAAAATTCAAATCCTTGCTTATCTCAAAAGTCTGTACCCTTAAGCCATATTCACATAAAAATGTTCAAATCTGATTCAGCCACAAGACATCCAGTTCACAATAGCAACTTCTGCAGAGCTTTCCTGGATAGCCCAACCTTGTCTTTATGTAAAATTATTCAAAAGTACCCAGCATCAGACTCGGCCCACAGAGGCAGCCAATGGATATTTGTTTCTGTTCTTTATTTACCCTTATCCTTTCCTGTCTCTTCACTTCTGGATATTATTTAAGACCCCTTGTTCTCTCTGCTTTCGTTGTAATCATCCATACACATTATTTCTCTCTTACTTGACTGTGAGTATTTTGTTTTTGCTTTGTTTTACTAAGACAGAGTCTCGCTCTGTCACCCAGGCTAGAGTGCAGTGGTTCAATCTCGACTCACTGCAACCTCCGCCTCCCAGGTTCAAGCGATTCTCATGCCTCAGCGTCCCAAGTAGCTGGGATTACAGGCACGTGCCACCATGCTGGCTAGTTTTTGTATTTTTAATAGAGATGGGGTTTTACCATGTTGACCAGGCTGGTCTCGAACTCCTGATCTCAGGTGATCCACCCACTTTGGCCTCCCAAAGTGCTGGGATTACAGGCGTGAGCCACCGTGCCTGGCCACTGTGGGTATTTTGAATGCAAGGTAATCTTTGCCTTTCCCACAAAAGCCAGCACAGGGCCTTGCACTTTGCTACATGCCCTACTTGCATTGCCCCATTTTTAATCCAGTAACATTACACAGTAACTATCCTCATTGTTAGACAGAAAATCTGCTGTTTCATCAGTAATTTGCCAGGGATTCCCAGAGTTTAGTCAGAGATGAAGTCCTTGTCCTGAGCAAGAATAATGCTAGGTGCCTTGTGCCTTGCATGAGTAGTTTCTTATCCTTGCAGCAACAAATACACAAAAGCACCGTTCCCACAGGCAAGACTTAGGGGAGATGGGCATAACTCTACGACACTGTGGCCGTTTTTAAATCAGTACTCATGATAATGGGACTCTGCCTAATATGACATTTTTTCAGTGAAGGCCTGAATAAAAGAGCTCCAAAATAACTCAAAAAAATTGAAAGTCAGTCTTTTGGAGTATCTGAAAGGCACACGCTTTCTCTTTAATCTTACCAATCCAAATAATGAACTGGGGAGTCCACAACAGAATTACAGAGATTGTTCCAAAGCTTAGTAGCTAATTTGATTTTGTACAGAAGGATTTTAAGGACTTTTTAATGAAAAGGCAATTAACGTTGAAACCTTCATTAACGGATAGTTGAGAGGAAAAACTGGACTTCTTGCTGAGTTTTTGACTTTTTAACTAATTGCAAAACTTTATGGTATTTTTACTGTATATTAGAAAATGGTAAGGCACTAACTGTTTGATACAGTTAGACCTTATGGGCAAATAGAACACTTTTAAAAGCTTTTATTTATTTTTTTTTAAGTAAAGAGGACAGAACCCCCAAGAACTAATTATAACTGAACAGCTCCCATTTGATAAAATGGATGCCGAGTAATGAAATGTTCACCAAGAATAAGTAGTTTTGGCTCAGCTTAAAAGATTTCTGAAACTATTATTTGTTTCTCTGTATTAGCCATATAAGGACCAATTTTGCATACAGCAGAAAGTTGATATTTTATTTAAAAAAATTAAAGAGCAGTCCTGAGCATAGAACAAAAATATAACATTATTTATGAAGGTTGGCTTACCCAAATTCAAATGCTATAAACCTTTTAAATACAACTCACTTCTCACGTTCATCCTAATGAAAAAAGTGAATGGAACATCCATTCTTTGGTTTTTCAATGTCTCGTTATGGTACCAGAATTTCCCCAATTTTGACATACAATGTTAGTAACTATTATGTTCCCCATCCCTATCTCAAGTGTGGTCCTTAGGGCCTTGGAGTAATGGAAATGGAGGCAGAAATCTTTTGGCTGGAAGAATATTTGAGAATTTTATTGGCCATATGGTGCAATCTCATGCCATGAAATTAGAAAAGTCTTATTTTCTTGGGCTTTCAGAGTGGCTTAAATAAAGAACTTTATATGCTCCTGAATGTAGTAACTTTCTAAGTTGTCTCCTGTCAATTTATTTTGCTCTTACCAGGATACCTAACCAGCATCTGGCAAGGCAGGGTGCAGAGGTGGGGAGGCCGAGAGCTCCTAACAGAGAAGTGATTATTGCCTTTTTGCCCTTTGGCTAATCCTTTTTATGTCAAATTGTCTACCACTGAATCTGGTGATAAATCTCAAACAATTTAAGTTTTAGATTTGATATATCAGATAAAATAAAACAGTTTTTGTTTGCCTTTTTCATCCGTAGTCTTGTGTACTAGGGGATGACAATGTACAAGGGCTGGAGGCATGCTTCTCTAACAAAGATAGTGGGGTTCCATTTGTCAGAGATAAAAAGGACAAAGAAAAGATATATGTAGGTGCGCTGCCATTCAAAGTCATCTTATCTTGAGTGGATTCATAGCAGTCAATGATGAACCAAAGTTTTAAAAGTCCCTTCCCACCCCCTAGTTCTCTGGCAATGCCAGAACTCATTTAATCTAATTATATTATGAGCCAATGTACATATTGTAGGCATTCAGCATATGTATTCCTAGAATATACAGTTAATTGATTGGGTAGTAACTACATCACAGCAAAAATATTTCCAGAATACATTGGAAGAACTGGACTCCATGTCTGTCACTCACCAGCTTCATTGCCTTGGACATTGCCTAATCTTATTCTGTTATGTGGGATCTTCACTGTTTTAAATCTCAGTCCCGGTGAGCTAAAACTATAGTGTTTTGTTTCCTTATAATGAAAACATTTTTGGAGACTCAGAAAAAGGCAAGAGACATGTACATAATGGAAAATTTGTGCATGGTCATTTCTCATGCACTCATTTTTCAGTATTTGAGAACTTGTACTTGCATTCATTGTCAGAAAAAGACAGAAATGTGATAGGCAAATGCATTCTTTCCTTTGATTGGTTGTTTTGCTCCAGCATGGATTATTTTGAGTTCTCTCTCTCTCTCTTTCTTTCTCAAAATGAGTAACTCCTTGAATGAGCTTCTTTGGGGAAGACGCAAAGAAATAAAGAGTTTTGACTAACAAAAAGCACTGAATTTATATTTTCACAGAATATTTTAAATACATTATATTACTTTAAATTCCTTTGAAGGAATGATTCTTCAAACATCCCTTTATATTTTGTTTTATTTAGCTATGGTTACCTGGTACTGTTTCCATTTATGAATAAAATCAATAAATGGGTTTGCTGTAGTTCTTTAATAACCCAGAGATCAAAATATTACAATTGGACCTTGAGCAAGGTCTTAGTGATGCCAGTTTTAACTACTGATGCATGTAAGTAGTTGAGTTTTAGTCTGTATCTATAATTCTTTTGTCCACTGATATGGTTATTGTTCGCAAATCTGGTTTATTCATTATAATACCAAGAGTAAAAAATAATAATAAAATGATATCCTATAGTGTCAGCTAAATCCAAAGGTCTGTGTTGCACATAGGAAGCACATGTTGCACAAAGAAAATCAACAGGAATTCACAGTCATTTTCTGTAAATAAGGGATTCTCCAAGTCCCTTCTCTAGGTTCAGGTTTGTCATCTGCTGTTTGTTTAGTGTTCACATTTAATGTTGTTTTTATTAAAACATATACACAGCTTACACTCCAAACAACAAATGCAAATTTTTGTACTTTAGTTCTGTCTCTTTACTTATGTCACAGAAATCCTGAAACACAGACATTTTGAATAAATCTTTATGTTCAGATATAATCTGTTTATAGTAGGTAAGGTGTGATAATTTTGTAAGACTGTTTTACACACTAGTACAATAAAATTATTGACTGAATCTGTCTGCAGCATGTCCTTTCTTATCGTTTTCATTCCCTCCTATTATGCCTCATCCAAATTACTTAATAGAAATAATGTGTTCCCTAATTTCTGCATTCAATTTATTAATTTGTTCACTTGGCCATATGTTTGCATGCCTCGACATCAACTGGATATCAATTCCCTTGTCACTTTTTTCTTTATTCTGCCATATTGTGAGCTGACACCAAAATACACACTCCAAAATGTATGTTAGGCTGGGACATTAAAATGATTGACAGTGAACTTGCAGGGCAAAGAGGAGGCTAATCCATATACGACACACAGAAGCTGTTTTCCTGGCAACAACTTCATCATTGTTCCTAAACATGAGAGATGAGCCAATGAACCCAAAAAATCATTCAGGTAAAGAGCAAAGAATTTTGTTTGGCAGGGCATGAATACCACCGTCTTTCTCCTTTTCACACACCGTGGTAAATGGAAATGGATTCTTCCCACTGAGATTAATAGCTGTTTTAATTCAATAGAAGATGTGCAAATTTTCAGCTGTTTCCTATTGAGTCATATTCAGTCCTTCTCTATGTAACAACATCTTAGAGTAATTGAGATATAAGGCAGGCTTTTGGGGGGAAAAGGTTCATGTAAATATGAAATGTAGGCTAGATACATAGTCACCTTTTTGAGGTAATAAATTGTTTTGAGAATAAGTTGAAATCTGACGATAGCCTGTATCAAATTTTTAGGTCCACTATCTCATAGTATTTGATATTTCACATTACAAGAACAAAAGAGAAAAATAGGAGACTAAGTTGGATCAAAAAATTATATGAGGCCTATGAAAAGACTGTTCCCAGATGGAATTCACTGAAATTCTGTTTCTTTGCATTTTCATTATAATTAATTCTTTAATATTGCCAGTTGAATCTCACGAATTGACAGTGTTCCAATCCATACAATCTGGCATCATGCTGCTCTTCTGAAATTCCAGGGAGCTCTCCTAAAGGAATATTGGAAAATTCACAGTATGAATGGAGCAATTAGAGTAGAGGTGTGGCATCAAGAAATGTGGGCCAAATAGATAGAACATCATGACAATGGCCTCTTTCCAAGTGCATCATAATCAAATTGGCACATCATAGTGAGGGTAGAAGTGAGAGAGAAAGATAATGCTCTTTGGAAAACACTGTCTATACTTTTAAATCCTTATACTTTAAAAGAGATGTGTATATAAGGGAGTTGGAACCAGCATTAGGTGAGCTGACAAAAATGCAGTTTCAGGTAGGAATGTGTTGGAATCAAAGGGAGAGGGAAACAGGAGCCAAGTCACTGCCTTAGGCTTAAGTTATTGACCAGGAACTCAAAATGTTAACTGAGGATGGAGAATTACTAAAGAGGGGAGTTTAATGATATAATCTAGTTATTTGAGAGAAAAGAGGTGAGAGCTGCAAAGGGAATCACATGTAAAAGCAATGACAGAGCTGGGGTCCTTGTTTTGTGTCTGTCTCTTGGATTGCCCTGAAGGCTTAGACTATTCATGCTTTGAAAATGTTAAATAAGGCTTGGAGAGGTGTTCACACCTGTAATAGCAGCACTTTGGGAGGCTGAGGAAGGCGGATTACTTGAGCCTAGGAATTCAAAACCAGCCTGGGCAACATAGTGAAATCCCATCTCTACAAAAAAATACAAAAAATTAACTGGGCGTGGTTGCATGCACCTGTAGTCCCAGTTACTTGGGAGGCTGAGATGGGAGGATTACCTGAGCTTGGGAGGCTGACACTGCTGTAAGCCATGATCACACCACAGTACTTCAGCCTGGGCAACAGAGTGAGATCCTGTCTCAAAAAAAAAAAAAAAAAAAAAAAAAAAAAAAAAGTCAAATACATGGGAAATGTCAAACTCCTCTAACTTTATGTAAAATTTCTGTAATATTTTATTTTACCTTATGATATCTTGATGACAAAAGCAATACATATGCACAGAAAATTTATAAAATATAAGCAGGTACTTTCCCTCTTCCCATCCAAAGATAACCACTGTTAACTGTCTGATCCTTAGTCCTAGAAGATGAGGAATGAGTTCAAAGATGGTGAGAATAAAACTTGTGCACAACTGTCAGTTTTGTTCACAAGCTTGATGTGGCATAAATAGTGCTGTAAAAATCAGTATATGCAAAGAGTACATTAGAGCAAGCTGAGTTCCTCCTCTCAAGGGTGTGGCCAGAAGAGGGATGACCCGCAGCCTTCCTTAGACCTAAACAATGGACCTCAATTTTTCAGTGTTATGACTCTTCCCTTCCCCAATCAACCACCAAAAGAGCCACATCGATTTTCAGAAAGACCATTTTGGTTTTTGGTTTTCCATCAAACGTTTTTCTTCTGTCTCTCATGCATTCATCCACATTGAGAAATTGAGTTTATAGTATATATAGAGTATTGAATCCTGCCCTTTTCATTCAATAACACTTTGAGTGTTTCCCGTAGCTATAAGCAATCTTTAAAAACATGGCTTTAAATTATTGCTTTATTTTTACAGCAGGAAAGGTGGATCTAACCAGATTTTAATTTATTTGTGAAAAATCGGAAAGAGTTAATTCAGCCAGTTCTTAGAATTAAAAACTCACTTGCAAGAGCTAAATTTACTGAAGTTTCACTTGTATTATCAGCAAAATAATCACTGTCATCTCCTAGAAGAGATCTCAGTTAAAATTAACTATGAGAATTTGTCTCTACAAGAAGGAACAATTAATTATTCAGAGGTCTTACCCACATGTGTTAGAATTTTTCATGAAGAAAGTACTCATTCAATCTTCCTTTGATTTTTATTTTTTGCTTTTTTAAAAAATAAATCTTTATTTGCTTTCTTTTTTAAAAAAATTTACCTTCTCTCTTTTCTTTTGAACCCTCAACAGCATGTGTGTTGTGTACTGAGTAAGTCATGTTAATGGATTCCATAGATAATTTCCAAAACTTGAAAAGGCCTTTGACTTCAGAGAAATTGAAGCAATTTTGAAAGAAGCCAAAGAGGTGTATATTAGAATCCTCCACACACACATGAATAGTGGAGTGACATTTGAATTTGACAGAGAGAGTGAAAAGATCAGGTTGAAATGTGGCAGTGGAGAAGGGGATGCTGCCTTACTCTGTTTGCCGAGAGAAGATATTCTAAAACTTTGAATGAGAAGTAAAGGGCATTAGCATCAGGTGAGAGTACAGGAGTCAACCTGGATTTGCAAATAACAAAGTCATCCCTGCTAAACTCCAGGAAGACCTTGAAGCTGAGATCCAAGATCATACATTTAAAAATAAGAAACTTTTGTTACAGAAGAGTGTGTAGGTGACCAAAGTTGAATTTGCACAATAAAGGAAAGATCACAGGAAGGAGACTCCGAAGAAGTTAGGCAACCGGGGCTGGTTGTAGGTGTCTAATTCAAGAGGCTGGGCTAGTCTCTGTGTCTACAAAATGATTTCTGAGAGGGGAGAAATTTCCACTTCAGCTTTAAAAAAATATTCTGAGGGCACCTGCGTTGACATTTCATCTCCTTTAAAAGATTGGCTCCTTGCTGCAGTTGTGCATTTATTCTTGATATCAAGGGCTGCATTTTCCTCTGGGTTTTCTCCTTAAAATCCAGGGCACCCACAGTCCCTCAGGGCTTCATCATTTATTATCAGCCAAACATCAAGATTCAAATCATAACTTCAAATATCACTAAACTTGACTCATTTTGAATAAAAAACAAATTCAGTTAAAGAACTACTCGTTGAAATTCACCTCCTCAAAAGCTACGGTCAGTAGTTAGCTGGTTATAAATAGTATTTCTGCCTCTGTATTGTTTGATTCTGTTACAATAAGAACATGTCCACGCATTATTTGGGAATCTAAAACTAAGTTTAAAAATAGAAAATAAATTATAGTGTAAGAAAAAATAGCTTAAGCAATGTTGGGGAAAAAAAGAATTTTAATTGGGGGATGAATTTAAATAGGCTTTAGTAGCGATGCTTACCTTTAGTAAATAAACTTGGTTTGGGCAATAGAAAGTAGTGGTTAAGAGAACTTGGGTCTATAGTATCAGACCCTCTACGTTTGAAGCCTCGGTTGCTGGGAAATAACTAA
Source organism: Chlorocebus sabaeus (assembly GCF_047675955.1). Lineage (NCBI taxonomy): Eukaryota > Metazoa > Chordata > Mammalia > Primates > Cercopithecidae > Chlorocebus > Chlorocebus sabaeus. Next base: position 15,315,540 of record NC_132926.1, on the reverse strand, counting down.
GAGATTTTGAGGGATTCCTCCAGCTCAGAGATTGGAATAATGACACACTCACACCTAATAGGACTGTTGTGAGAATTAACAGAGACAGTTTTAAAATAATTTGCATACTGTCTGGCACATGGTAAGCTCTCTGAGAATGTTTATTTCTGCCTGGGACAGAAAAGCCCTAGGTTAGTTCAAATTCTTTGAGAAGCAGATGCCAAAATGGGATTGTACATGCAAGAAATTTATTGCGGGAAAGGACTTTGAAGGATAAACAGAAGGAAGTAGGCGTAGCAAGGAAAGCTTTCAGACCATAATGTAGGTCTGTCACCTGTGACAGAAGGAGAGGAAGGAAGGCAGATTAAGGAGCAAGTCTCAGATTGCAGTACAGTTCCAAGAAAGTTTGGGCCAGGCTGTTGCAGAGTCCCCCAGCCAAAGTTATCTGTTGGAGGACACCCATGTCCCGCAGCAAGGGGCCTGCACAGTCTTTGGCTGGGAACATTCCAGAAGAAGCAAGAATTCTGTATGAATGTTGTAGTGGGCCCAGGGAGACAGCAGCTTGGAATGTTGCGCCCTGCAGTGGAAGATATGAGTGGTACATTTCAGTGACTGTCACAGGGCCATTGGTTAAGCTGGTGCTTTGGTACAATAGTTATAAATCATTTGGATTGAATCATTAAAGTAGTCCTTCACTCCAACCTTTGGGTAGCTTGGCTCAGGATATCCTGTCTCCAAATCTCAATTTCCTCACTTATGAAGTGGGTAAAATAATGAGCAGTAGATACTTGTTTCAGTACTGGGAAAAAAAAAAAAAAGTGCTTTGAGAATGTGAAATAACACAGAACTACTGCCTTCAGATATATAATAATTCAAAAATTTCTTTCCACTCATCTGGCCTTTCAATTAGCCTGACATTAGAAGACTTTATTGTATTGTAATTAATTTCACAACATGTGTCTGGGAAAACAAATATTCAGGCTATCTTGTCTTTGAAATTACTAAGAATTTAAAGTTTGCCATCAGAATGTTTTATTTGATAACTATTGTAGTATGCATGGTGATGAATTAGTTTTCGTTATTCAAATGCAGTTCATGGTACTTGAAGAATTTAACCCACTAAATCCAGAAATTTGTTTTAAAGATGGGAACTCTGCAGATGGGAACTCAGAAATGCTTCTAAGTGCTACCTCAGCTGCTTATGGTGGTATATGTAAGGCCTTGCAAAAATGAATCAGACATTGAAGACTCTCAATAAGTATCTGTTAAGTAATTCACTGAATCAGTTAAATCTTTGCTGTGACCTTTCCTGATAGGGGTTACGAAGCCTAAACATAAAAACATAGCGGGGAACATGAGAAAAGCCAAACTCCCTGGTGCTTGTGGAAATTAGAAAAGATGGATAGGTCTGGTATTTAGACCTTACCTCTTGGGATCACAAAGATGATAGGCTCTTTAGAGGTCATCACCTACAGATTTTAAAGCAGGTTTTCTCAATATCAGCATGATTACCATTGTAAGGCAGGTAATTCTTTGTTGTGGGGAAGTATCTCACGGCTTATATGATGTTTGGCAGCATTCATGGCCTCTATCCACTAGACACCAGGATCATCCCCTCCCCCTCCTCCACCCAGTTGTGAATACGTGTCCAAAACTGCCGAATGTCCCCATGAGACAAAAATCAACCCTGGTTGAGAACCATAATTTTAGAAGTTAGGCAACGAAGGAAGTCTTGAGAGGTTAAACGAGTCATCCACACCATGGGCAAAGGAAACACCACAGTTCTAATCCTAGGTTTAAGCCTTTATATACTTCTTTCTACTATCCAATGCTACTTCTTTGATTTTAAAAAATGTATTTTCTTTTATATGATTGAATGAGCCTCCAGTATAGTTGCTGTTATTTTATCATGACTATTCATAGTTATTCATAGTATTCTTCCAGTTTGTAGGCTATTTGATATTCTATACATTTTATTGCATGAAAAGAAAGCCCTGATATTCCTTTCTATATTAGATGAAAAACGAAGTTTCTCTTGGAGTGAAAGAGGCATGTTTTGATGCCTAAAACTGACAGAGGAGAGAGAGGACTCAACAATCTTTCTCTTAGAGACGGACTTAGAGATGAATTATGCTTTCTTTACCCAGCTTGCACTGAAATAGAAAAATATATCTGTACACAAAGAATCCTATAAAAAAATGCTTGCCAAGTCCAGAAGACACCCCTCTAAAGTGGCAGAGAACAGAACGATCTCGTAGGGATAGTCAAGTGTAATTTCAGATAATTCTATATCAGGTTTCTGAGAACCCTTTTGGAAAGCTCGGTTATGTATTAGTGCTGGGTCTCAAAGAAATGGAAAATTAGTATTTTCTTTCTCAGCCTACAATTTATTGATCAAAGAAAACTTATTTTTGGCTTCGTTGTGTTGCAACAATCCAAAGCATATTAATAAAGAAAGAGAGTTGCTTCTTGGGGAGATAACCTTGATGACTGTAATTTTTCTCATAAGTATCAATGCTGCTTATGTTCCAATATATCACAAGTGAAGGGGGAGGGAGGGGAGCAGATGTTGTCTAGCAAAGGCAGTACGGAGTTGTGTGTATCTTGCTTTGTCTTCTCCCACCCTTTCTTGGGGAGTGAGTGCTCATCCTTCCCCTGTTTATTCTTAAGAAGGACTTCAGGAAATAGTATTTATAGGGAAGGCTTTTTGATTGTGAAGGTAGAAAAAGCTGACAAAGACTTGGCTAGTTCTAATAATTGGTTCTACCAAATACAGCAATCAGGAGATTCAACCAGGGATTGTTCCTGTGTCTATCCATGGATACTTCTATTCTAAGAACCACCTGGGTCACATCCCCACTTCACCCCCTGTTAACTGTGTCACCTGGACAAGTTAGTTGGTCCCTTTCTGCCTCAGTTTCCTCATCTATAAAAATGATGACATTAGTAGTACTTATTTCAAATACAGATACAATTAGTTAATATTACTAAAGTATGTAAAAAATTGCCTGCAACATAACTTTGAAAGTGTTTTATAATAAAAATCACACATTTAAAACTCAGACTGAGTGTATAGTAGGTATTCAGCACTCTATGTGGTGGTGATTTAATGGAAGGAGAAAGAAAAAGTTCAGAGACGTGCAGACCCTCAAAGCAGGAACTAGGTCACATTTTAAAAATTTACTAGTAATTGACCGGGTGCAGTGGCTCACACCTGTAATACCAGCACTTTGGGAGACCGAGGTGGGTGGATCCTGAGGTCAGGAGATTGAGACCATCCTGGCTAACATGGTGAAACCCTGTCTCTACCAAAAATACAAAAAATTAGCTGGGCATGGTGGTGGGAGCCTGTAGTCCCAGCTGCTTGGGAGGCTGAGGCAGGAGAATGGCATGGACCTGGGAGGCAGAGCTTGCAGTGAGCTGAGATCACACCACTGTACTCCAGCCTGGGCAACAAAGCAAGACCCCATCTCAAAAAAAAAAATTTACTAGTAATCCGTGTTTAGTCCATTTTGTCCTGCTCTAATCAAACACCTGAGACTGGATAACATATAAAAAACAGAAATTTACTTTTCACAGTTCTGGAGGCTGAAAATTCTAGGATCAAAGTGCTAGGAGGTTCAGTTGTTTGGTGAGGGCTGCATCCTCTGCAGGGGAGGAGCGCTATGTCCTCACTTGGTGGAAGGTAGGAGGGCCAACCCTGACTGAAGTTGCAATGTGTGAAGCCTCTTCTATAAGGGCCCTAATCATACTCCTGAGGGGAAGTGACCTCATGACCTAAGCACTTATTAAAGGCCCCAGCTCTTAATATCATCACGTTGTCTATTATTTTGGCACCTGAATTTGGAGAGGACACCTTGAAACCATAGCAAGCTGCTTTGTGGATGACCACTGTGCTGGTCATGGAGGAGGCAGAGATGAATCACCCAGCATGTCTGTTCTCTAAGAACCCTGTCTGGTGGAAGAGAGAATGTGAAATATGATACAAGATAATGTGACAAGAAATGTGATCAGTGTAGACATAGGGTATTATGTTTGCATCGAGGGACCTCCATCCCAAACTGGGAATGGGGCCTGGAGATAGAGAGGATCTTCAGGGGAAGAGATGTAGGAGTCAAGCCTCATAGGCAGAGCCAAGCCAACGAGGGTGGGATGGAGAACACGGAACACAGAGAAAGAGAAGTGAGCCACGGAGGACAGGTAGGCTAGGCAGAATGGTGAAGAGAAAGGTACATGCCATAGATGCCCAGGTTAAGAAAGACTCTGCATATCAGGTTAAAGAGTGTAGGTGATTCCTTGAAAGGGAAAGAAAGCCATTGAAAGAGTTTTGGTAGGGGAGTGATATGATTGGAAATGTAGAAATTTTGTTTTATAAACTGCAGTCTTGTGTGTGTGAAGGAAAAATTGGGAAAAGGCCGAACTAGAAAAAGCTAAATAAAAGGCCATCCTGGAAAAGCTTCACTGAGAGATAGTGAGGCTGGAAACAATGAGGAGACTGTGGGAGAGGAGGGGAAGTGGGAATGAATATGGAAATTCTTATTAATTGGACACCAGCTGAGTCCCACTGACTGTAACCTCTGAAATCTATATCGAGGAAAATCACAAAAGTAAAGCTTGCTGTTCCTCAAAATGTTGGAAAACCTTATCTAGCCTTTCTAGAAATTCAGAAGAGGAAAATAAGTAGTTAGTCATCAGGAGTTGTCTTTCTGAGACATTAATGCCATCTTATGGTCTTGTGATTTAGATTCCGTGGCGGTACCTCTTGCTGCCCTCTGTCTAGGTGTGATGCATGGACGTAATATTTGGGCACTTTTGATTTAACTTGAGAAACTTTCAACCTATTATCTTTGGTTCTGGTCTTAGATAGTAGAGCAGAGCCTGAAAGGATCGCTAGAGATCATCTAATGAAGGGGAAGCAGAAAGGTTTTTATCTTCAATGCCGTCTATAAACTCCTAAGATTGGCTGCTTGGAGTGTTGTGTTAATAAACAATATGAGGTCCATCTGGCTCTGTGGGAAAGAGCGACAACTAAAGATGCCCATCATGGGTGCAGCAGGGCAAAGCAGAAGCACTTATGCCTCATGCATCCATTTCTTACCATAAAGAATCCACACTCATAGCATTAATGAGCTAGACTAAAGTCACAGATCTAGTTAGGAACGCAATTGCAAAATCAAACAAACAAACAAAACAAAACAAAACAACTCTGCGACTTAACTCTCAGTGCCAAGATACTTCATTAATTTCTTCCAGAAATATTTGCCTAGGGGAAAGATGTGTCCAGGTTGCTTTGCGTGTGTGGTTTTGTTTTTAGTGCTAGATTTTTAACTTTGAACAACACAGATGGGGCCCCTGCTTTCATGGAGGTTCTATTCCAGTGGGAATTGGCAGTAACTAAATGAATAAATAAGATCATATCCAATGGCAGCTGAAGATTATGAAAGCAGTAAAAGCAGGGCGTGGTGATGGGAAACAAATAAAACCTGGCAGTGGGGTGGGCAGTCAGGGGAATCGCTTCAGAAAAGAGGACTTTTTAGCTGAACTTGAACAAGAAGAAAGAGTCAGTTAGGCCAAGATCTGACAGAGGAATGCACCAGGCTGTGTGAATAGCAGGTGCAAAGACCCTAAAGCTAAAAGTAGCTTGAGTGTTTGAGGAACAGAAAGAAGGCCTGCAGGGCAAGGGCACTGTGAGTGAGACGAACAGTAGTATCTGAGAAGATGGGAGAGTTGGGCACAGGCCAAATTATGTTTCCCCATCTCACTGGGAAGGGAGTCTTAGGGTCTTGCTCAGTGGCCCCAGGCAGTCGAAAATGAGGGGGCTAGAACCTCAGTCCCCAGGTTCTTAGCGCAGTGCTTTTGAAAGTCTCTACGAGTACATAGCCCTTTCTTTCTTTTTATTGGAAACTCCTTGATTATAACTGACAAGATCAAACAGCTGATAGGATCAAAAACTTTGCTCTGTATAGATTAGAGTGGAAAATAGAAACCTGGAATAAGTGTGTTTCCTTCAAGTGACCTTAGTAAAACATTCATGGGGTGCTGACAAGTACTTTGAATTGATACAATGGGGAACACAGTTTAAATACTTTGATATATTGCAAGCAGCTTCTAGAGAATCTCAAAAAAGATTGCAAAGCTCATTTAAATCTTGTACTAACCCTGTGAGAATTGGTAGGAAATAGCTATAGCTATTTTTTTTTCCAGATGGATAAAATGAGGCAGAAAGATTAAATTACTTGAGTTCAGATTTCTGCCCGTAGTCTTGCATGCAACCTAATGGATATATTGCACACACCTTAATTTACAAATAAATGCACAGTTGAAATCTAAACCCTGGTGAAGCATCCCTAGAACCTTTGATTTTTGAGTCCTAAGGTCCCAATTTGTGTATTTGCCCCACTAATTACAAGTAAAAAATAAAATGAAGTGAGTCTCTTGAGATTGGTGTGCTTCAACAGTACACCCAGCCTATTGCAATTTATTTCATTTGCCAATCTTTCCCTGCATATTTCCTGCTAGGGTTTACAGTAGCCAAGTTGCAGGCTGCCCCATTTGATATTTGCATATATTCCATTAACTTTATTGTCCTTTTCCTTCTCTCCCTCCCTCTCTCTGACCCCCACTCTCCCCAGACTGACTTACCTGTTCTGTGCATCCTGTTTCTTGTAGCCTGTGCTCTCAAGTGACAGCTTACGAGCCTAATAAATCCAGGCAAATGTGTAAATGGATGTTAATGTTCCACGTTCCCCTTCCACATAGCATGTGTACATTTTAATGGTGACCTTTGATGGTTAATACCTAACTGAAATGAATGACTAATGGTAGAATTAGGAAGCCAAGTAGATTTGGAGGTCAGCATTGTAGCTAATTGAAAGTAATACATTTAGGGGGAGTCACGGACTCTTGATGATCCCCAAATCATTAATATTTGCCTATTTCTGGAGTCAGCTTTCATCCTGAAAGGTGGGTCCACATTATGCAGGACTTCATGGACCTTAAATGGTGTTTCTGATGTGGAGCTATAAAGGTATGAGCTGTACCTGTAATGTTTCTCCCAATAAGGCAAATTCACAAATTGATATTGATGTTCAAAGTAACACCTGAAGAAGTAAACTGCAGGAAAAATACGATTATCATCTGCAGAATCATTTCTTCTTCAGCTTCATAGACAATATTTCTCTTTTTGGGCTGGGTGCAGTGGCTCATACCTGTAATCCCAGCACTTTGGGAGGCCAAGGTGAGTGGATCACCTGAGTTCAGGAGTTCAAGACCAGTGGTGGCTCATAACTGCAATCCCAGCACTTTGGGAGGCCAAGGCAAGTGGATCACCTGAGTTCAGGAGTTCAAGACCAGTGGTGGCTCATAACTGCAATCCCAGCACTTTGGGAGGCCAAGGCAGGTGGATCACTTGAGGTCAGGAGTTCAAGACCATCCTGGACAACATGGTGAAACCCCATATCTACTAAAAATACAAAGAAAATAGCCAGGCATGGTGCCAGGAGCCTGTAATCCCAGCTACTCAGGAGGCAGAGGCATGAGAAGTGCTTGAACCCGGGAGGCAGAGGCAGAGGTTGCAGTGAGCCAATATCGTGCCACTACACTGCAGCCTGGGACATAGAGCAATAGAGCAAGACTCTGTCTCAAAAAATAAACAAAAAAAAGCAAAACAACAACAACCAAAAAACCACACACACGCATGCATACACACACACACACACACACACAGAGATAACATTTGTCTTTCATTTGTCTTTTTGGTTTGAATCTTTTGTTTGCTACCATATTCCTTCTATGAACAGTCAGACTCTGGTGTTTTTCCTTCTCTTCTGTTGACCCATGATCTTAAAGGCCTATTTCAAGTTGTGATAAACCCGTGGTATAACTCAGTAAGGGAGGAGTCTAGAATAAATGAACCTTCATAAACTTTTGCAGTGTATCCTCTGGTTTATACCACAGGGTAGGATATGTTTAGGAAAACCCACTCTAAAGGGATGCCTCATATTCTACTTTAAAAATATACCTATTTAACTAAGCTCCAAAAATACTGCATTTCATAATCTCCCAGTGCAATTTTTTCTTCCTCAAAAGTAGATAAATGAGTCTGAAATTCTGTTTCTATATAAAGTTATATACAGGTATATGCAGAAAGGAAATGATTCTGCCAAAAGTACAGAAAAAGAAAAAAGAAAAATTATATTTATGTCTAGAGCAAGTTATACCACCTTGCAGAGCTTTTAACATTGGCAATACATTTTCAATTTTTACGAAAAAGGTGGGTCTTTAAAGAACTTCTAACTCTAAATCAATCTGATTTGAGTCCTGAAAGAGTAAAAGGATAATTAAAAAATTAAATCAATATAAATATGCATTTCTGGATCTTCCTGTATAACACTGACCAGTAGTGTCTATATGAGAACATTTTCATATGCTAACACTGTCACCGCGTTCAAGTGAGGTGGGTTTCCACTGTGTGCTCTTCGAGTCTTTACTTTTTGCAGGACTTCAGATTCGTCATCCATAAATCAAAGGGTTAGATAACAGTTTACTTAAGGCTACCTCTCACCTTTAAAATTCTAGAATTCTAAAAAATGAAAACAGAAACCATGAAAGTTTTCACAAAGACACAAGGAGATTTTTCAATGTACTATTCCTGGTCCGTCTTCCTAATATTAAGCTGTGACTCCCACAGCAATTTGTTGGTGTTGTTTTATTTTATGTTCATGTTGAGATGTAATTATTTATGGATTCGTCTTATTCCTTTTCCTAGATTACAGATTAAAATTGATATAAAATACAACCTTATATAAAACCTCGCCCATTGTAGATATTCAATATACAACTCTACTGCATGGTTGCTCCCATGTGATATTCTTTTGTGGCTTATAAAAATCTTATAAAAATGAGTGTCATTTATTTATTTTTAACTTTCAATACACTATTCACTCTTTCGTTTGGTAGAACTCTCCTGAACATCTGTTATAAAGGGAGCTCTGTGCTAGATGCACTGAGGGTTATAAAGGCTCCATCTGTTTATCCCTGGGAGCTTGTAATCTAGTAAGGTGATAGTACATGTACACCATGCAAACGAGGGGTCATCAATGTCAGGAGCCTCAGCAATGTCTAGCAATTACCAGTGTTCAATAAATGGTTGGTTTCTCCATTGTCTAAAAATGTAATTTCTATTGTTATTATTTTCATTATTTGTACTACCTAAGACAGCTACATGTGAGAAGCAGCAGCAACATTCTGCAGAGACTTCACCATAGGCATCACAGTTTGGTTAAAACTGGCCGGTGGTGCTTTGAAAAATGTGTTATTTCCCCACAGTGGAACTAGGTATCTGTACAGCCTCTAGACATGTTAAAGTGTGGTTCCTGCAATAGCAATGATAGCATCACCCATGAAGCTGATTTGGGGTCAAATCAGAAAAGAGTCCAGCAAACTGTGTTTAAACAAGGCCCTTGAATGATTTTGATGTATGTTAAAGTCTGAGATGTCAGTAGAGACGTGGAGAATGTCCCTGGGAGGAGTGTGTTACAGTGAGAGACCCAAAGGTCAAAAGCGATTGAAGACAGAGGGATTTCAGAACTCTGCTCACTCTTACAGGGCTTACAGTCAATGGAAGAAGCAAGTAATTATTCAGATTAAGTACACGATCAGTAACTTTGATGCATTCTGCAACTGCAAAGTGCAGGGTGCATCATGGTCTGTACCAGGAAGAACTGAGGGAGTCTAAGGTTCAGGCAAGATTCACTAAAGAATGAGTTGGAGCAGAATTTTGTATCTTAGATGTTATCCAGGTGCCAAGAGGAGAGCCTGAATCTGCTTGATTCTAATAGACACTTACAGAGCCTATTTAACAAAATGTTTTACTACAGTTCTTTGCCCCTGGACATTTCTGGGATTAGATGCTGTGTCCTTTGATTTCTCCTAAGTTGATTGAATACTTTCGGTGATAGATATTCTATACATAGATATACATAGATATATACACACGCATATACAGAAATATCCATTGATGACTGTAATCGTCAGCATGCAACTTGTTTTGTACCTTTGGGAGACAACGTAATTTGAGTGCGAACTCTGTCCTAGACTCTTCCCTAGGCCCTTATACAACTTCGAATTCAATTCTCACAACATTTCTCATGTGTAATTGTTAAGTCCACTTATGGTAACTAAAATGGCTCAGCAAGATGAACACTTGCTGCAGGTCACACGGCTGGTTCGGGACAGAATACTCTAAAATACGTTTTTGCAATGACTGAGGGTAGAGTTCTGGGGATAAAGTATGTTTCTTATTAATTATCTATGCTCACAAAGTGAATATTTGCCCCATAAAGGTTTACTCGTCCTAATCTGTATTTCTTCTTAGATGTCCACAGACTTTCGATGACTTAAAGGGAAGATAGTAGGTGCCATATTTTACTGGGTTTTGAAGCAACCCTCAAAATGTCATACAGATATTCAGAGAAGCTGGGAATTCAAACTTCTGTAGATATAAGAACTTGAGCCATTCCTACAATAAGGCAAACCAGGACATAGATATGAGGCTAGAGCGTGGGCTTAGGGAGGGGAGATATGAATAGATGATTGGGCATATTTCAGGGAGGCAGCCACTGGGGAAGAAGGAGGTGTCTCAGCCAGCTGGCACCACACCAGTCCCACATCTTCCCTTCCCAGCTTCCAAATTCTCCCTCATTTCTTGGCAAATGGTTAAGATGTCCTTTCTATTTTCACATATTTCCTTCAGCTTGACCTTTTGTGACTTATTTTCTCCCTCTAAATGTCCTTGGTGTTAAATAATATAAATAAAGCTAGAGAAAAACACATGGCGTGTATTTCCCCGAAACCGAATCCGTCCTTGTTTATTTCAGGTGGAAGAATTATAAATGAGAAAAAACAAAAACAAAAAAAAACCCCACATTCGTTTCTGATAGCAAGAATGCTATTGGCATAGTAATTAATAAAAATAAACACAACTGTAATGATGTCATTGGAGAGATCTGCCTGGAATATTTTGCAAATTGTTTTGTTTAATTTCTAAGCTAAACCATATCCATTTTATTCTAGTTTAAAAATTATATCAAGGCAAACCCCAAAGATTACCATTTTAAATTGCAATTGTACAGTTAAGAAAGACTTTAGGCAGCCACTATTTCCTGGGATGTTGGGCTTACTAAGGTGAGCTTATAAGATCGACTTTTGTGAATGGTTTGGCTTTAGACTGTGGTATTAGTATTTCCACTTATATTTTCATTCACAGTTATTTTGACAGTCTCTAAAATCGGTACCTTTGCAGCAGAGCCACAAATTCACTAAGCATAGAAGAGAATTCACAGGTGCATTTTTTTTTTCACCTGCCTTTATACTTCCTCGAAAACTATACTAGAACCTAAGGCTTCCCACGCAGGGTCACGTGAGGCCACCAAAAAGACATCTTTGGCCAGGAAAGATGAATAATTTTGACTTAAGCCAAGAATAAGAATTTGGTTAGTTTAGCAGAAGCAGAAATATTTCCCAAATTTGTAACTTCTATAAAAACAGTCCCTTTTAAAAACTAATCTCTCAATGAGAATTAGGAGGTTTCAAAATGAGCCAAAGGAGTTGTCTATAGGGGATCTAGAAAGCAATTTAGACGCAGCTTTCCTAACACTAATAGCTTTGGTGAAAACAGCACTGCTTTTATTCACTTTCTTTAAATATGCGGGTTATTAATACATTTTCAAATTAATAGTTTGGAAATTTTCATACCCTTCTAACTATGAGTCAATAGTACATCTCCACCTGCAAGAGTGACTTGATGCATTCATTTTACTACAATGAAAGTGTCATTTAGAAAGCCATTAAAACGTAACCTTAAAATTAACATGGTGACCCTACAAGGAAACATTAAATGGGTTGAAAAGTAATGGTCTTGAAAAGGAAAGCCCTGCCTTTTGAATACAAGCCTTTTTTTTAAAAAAAAAAAAAAAAAAAGGAAAAAGAAAAAAAAAAAGCCACTAATGAATAATTACTTTAATGAGCCTCTGGTCTCAGAGCTGCTCACGTTCACTGGCATTAATGCTGTGAAATGTTGGATGCTGTGAACACATTAAAATTTTCATTTTAGTGCCTTTTTGTTCAACAAAGCAATGAAATATCCCAAATTCCTCCATGAGGTGCCTCTTTGGCAGTTGACCTTGTCATCAAAATACTAATGCTGTCCAGGGGATCCTTCTAGCTACCACCTGGCAAGGTGCCCTGAAATGCTAATAGGACCACAGATCTACTTCAACCCCTCCAGTGTCTCAACCCCCTCACCCCGTGGCCCCACTGCCCAGGGCCTTTCTCTATAGAAGGTATTTCAGCAAAGCAGTAACACCGAAGCTTCCAGTGTATGATGCTGAGTACAAACATTGCTTCTGTAACCTGGGGCAAAAAGCATAGCCTTCCTGTGCCTGAGAATCCTTATATGTTAAATGAGCAAAATCGCAGCGCTCTTCTAAGGAGTTGCTTTGAGGAGTGAATGAAATGATCTAGGTAAAAATGCTTGGTTCAGGGCTATCCTTAGTAAAAAATGAAAAGGTAACTATTAATAGATTAAAAATGACATTTCTCAGCATGGCCTACAAAGTCCTCCATGAACCGACCTCAGTTTACTATGGAAGGTTATTTCTCGCCATCACCTTTCCACCTCTTGCCACTTCCTTTATGATCTGGCCCAGGGGAATCTTAAACTTGATTGTGCACCAGAAACGCCCTAGAGGGCTTGTTAAAACTCAGACGGCTGATTCAGTAGGAATGAGGACAGGGCTCAGAAGTTTACATTTTCAACAAGTTCACAGGTGATATTGATGCTGCTGGCCCACAGATCTCACTTTGGGAACCACCAGTCTAGTGTAGACTTTCATAAAAAAAAAAAAAAATACCCCTGTTCCCTCTTTCACCTGACAAGTTAATACCAAAGCTCTGCTTATGGACACTTCACTGAAGCCTTTGTGAATTCCTTCAGCCAGAATCAGCTATTCTGTGTTTCACCCTCCAACAACAGTTAGGGTGCAGCCTATTCACTTCTACAGCTCTACTCACCTGGCATTGTAATTGTTCAGTTTGCTTGTTGCATGCCCATCTAATGACTTGGATGGTACACACTTCCAGAACAGAGGTCATGTCACGTTCATTCTTGCATTATTAGTGTTGTATGTGTGCCTGGCACAAGGTGGCTACTAAACTCTGCTTAAAGAAATAAACAACCAAACATGCACCCCATACCCTTTGTTCATATCCTTGCCTTTGCAAAAGTGGTTTTCTCCTTCAGAAATGCAGTTATTTACTGACTCTGATAGTGAGTTCTGGTCTGCTGTTCACAACCCTGTGCTGGTATTTTTTAAGTCAGGAGCACCTTCCCCAACTTCCTGGAATAGACAGTTCTTTCCCTAGACTCTTAGTGTTCACATTTTTTCCCCTTCATTTGACTGAGGTTTTTTAGGGCTGTACCTATGCCAGAATTGATCCCAGTGCCCCCAGAACCCAGGAAGTGGCTGGAACTTAGGAGACTCTTGGGAAATGTGTGTGGCGTGCTGGGTGAGCATGCTGGAGGCTGGGCAGACTGGTCTGGGAATCTGACAGAATTTATTGCTGGTGTCCCAGCTTGCCACTCCTTTCCACAGGCCTTTTCCAAAATTACTCCCAGAATCCAAATTCCCAGCTACTGTACAGGCCAGATGAGACATAGGCAGTGCAATGAGAGAGCGGCCACCATAGCTTAAGCAAGGTGTGGTGAAACCCTAAGTTAAGCAATAGCCTGACAACAATATGGAAAGGCCAGTTGGAATAATCATGGAGAAAGGGACCCTCCAAATTGACCAACTTAGAATATTGATCTTCAGGCTCTGGCGTGAAGGGGACCTGTGTTTGAATTCGAACCTCTCCTCTGATCTTGCGCTTAACCTTTCTAAATCTTTGTTTCCTTACCTGTCAAATGGGAATAAGAAATTACTATCGGAGTGAAATGAGATGATGCATGGGAAAATACATAGCACAGTGCTCAGAATATAGAGAGTGTGCAAGAAAATAGAGCCATATTGGAAAACTGTTAAACTGTCAATGCTTAATGGACTCTGGCTGTGTCATGTACACAAAAGGCATGTGATTTTTTTTTTCCTTGACCCACAAAGGATTTACAGAATAGTTGGGTAAGAAAAAAATGACCACTCCCAAAGAGTGGGATTATGCTTTGATTATGCATTGTCTAATATTCATCGCCAACAAAATAATCCTATGCATGTTTTAATGTAGTTGGAGCTCATAAAAGGCAGTAGCAGAGCTAAGATTCTGGGGGTATAATCCTATTCCGTAACCATGGAGCAGGTGGGGAGGTGGAGGTCAAGAATTAGCTGAAATACGGGAATAAAGGGAAAGCTATGGGATTTTGAATTTTCTTGTGTGTTGGGTTGCGTGTGTAACTTTGTATATTGCTATAGGCATTTATCTTTTAAGGATATAACAGCATAAACTGAATTCAATGGCTTGGGCACAATAATAATTTAGTTAATTGAGCTCAATGTACAAAAAGTAACACTTTGTAAAGAATAACACAAAAATTGTCATGATTTTCTCTAGATATAGAAATACAGATCAGTGTTTGCACTTTGATAATTTGAAAATAGTGCTGCTAATGGAGAGATTTCCTGAGAGTCTCAGTTTGGGATGGGCAAAAATTATAATCGCTAACACTTATAGTGTTGACTATGTGTCAGACCTACTTCTTTTTTTTTTTTTTTTTTTTTTTTTTTTTTTTTTTGAGAGTCTTGCTCTGCCGCCCAGGCTGGAGTACAGTGGCCGGATCTCGGCTCACTGCAGGCTCCGCCTCCCGGGTTCACGCCATTCTCCTGCCTCAGCCTCCCGTGTAGCTGGGACTACAGGCGCCCGCCACCTCGCCCGGCTAGGTTTTTGTATTTTTTTAGTAGAGACGGGGTTTCACTGTGTTGGCCAGGATGGTCTTGATCTCCTGACCTCGTGATCCGCCCATCTCGGCCTCCCAAAGTGCTGGGATTACAGGCTTGAGCCACCGCGCCCGGCCCGTGTCAGACCTACTTCTAACCGCTTTTACATTTATTAAGCCCTGTAATCCTCAGAACAACAGCATGAGGTGGGTACTCTTAGGATTCTTACATTGTGGATAACTGAGTCACAGAGAGGTTGGAGCATTCGCTCAATGTCCCACAGGAAACTGAAGTCATATAGCTTGCAAGTCCATGCTCTCAAGCCTAAAGTCACTGGCAGTCCTGCTTCAGTTTCCCATCCAAAGAGCTCTGCCACGTCTGCCAACACAGCCAGAGCTGGCCACATGGGTCCGCACCCAGGCCCTGTTTGTCTCCAGTAACACATGGATCCCCTCCACCGCTGTCTGAGTAGTGACTGGGGTTCAGCAAATTCCCTCCAACATCTGTCGTGAATTTCCACTGTCACCTTCCTTGGGGTCTCACACATTCAAAATGCTAGTCCCATCCTTTCACTTACTTAGACACATAGATTTGTCACTTGAAACGATCTTTAAATTGTATTTTTTCCTCTGCCTTCTTTCCAGGGCTTTGTAGCAAGTGTTAAATGCTTAAAAAAAAAAAAAAATGCTTTCCTTCTGATGGAATAGGTTAGCGTGTGTGTTGGTTAGCTGCTGCATTTTGAACTTCCCACTTGATAACTGACAGCCTGTAATTAAGCATAACTTGAACTCTGACCACATCTCCATGTACTTTTGTAGCCTGTCACCAAATTTCTGTTGGATGTTTTATGTAAAAATGGCACACAACGAAATGCTTCCTGGCTTAGCAGTATCTCATCATGGTTAGGTTAAAACATTCTCTGATGGGTTGGAGACCTGGAAATGTTCTTACCATAGTGCAAACGTTTTTATTTCTTCCTGAAAAAACAGTTTCTGTATAATACATTAATGACTTATTTTCTTTAGGGATGCAGAAACTCAAATCAGAGTATAAAAGGTGAGGGGAACTGCATGTATTGAAGTATCTAATATGTGCCAGACCTTTGGCAAAGTGTTTCCCTGACTGTAGGACCCGGCGATGAATTCGCTACCTGTCCAGATTGACATTCCCGATTGAGGGCCTGTGTCCTAATCCCTTTGACAGAGCCCAGGGCTTTGATGGAGGATATGTCTCAGATTCCAATGGGACTCGTAGGCCCCAGTCTCTGTTACCCTATACTATAGGAAAGGGCGACAGATCACCCAGCTGCTTCCTTAGAGGACCCCCTTTCTAGTTAATGGACACTACAGAGCTAGCATCTATCAATAACGTTTTCGGAGTTCTCAACCAATAGAGAAAAAGGTGATGAGGAATAGGAGAACAAAATATCACCCCATTTTTACTAATAAAATTGATATTAGAAAATGGAAAAATGTACTCTCCTAGGCACAGGCAGAATTGGGCTCCCATAGAAATGCCTTAGGAGGAAGAAGTATCAAACCCTTCTCTTTGGTGTTTTTTATTTGTTTGTTTTTTGTTTTGTTTTGTTTTGTTTTTCTGAGACAGAGTCTCATTCTGTCGCCCAGGCTGGAGTGCAATGGTGCGATCTCAGCTCACTGCAACCTCCACCTCCCGGGTTCAAGAAATTCTTTTGCCTCAGCCTCCTGAGTAGCTAGGATTACAGGCATGTGCCACCACGCCCGGCAAATTTTTGTATTTTTAGTAGAGACAGGGTTTCACCATGTTGGCCAGGCTGGTCTCCAACTCCCGACCTCGTGATTCACCTGCCTCGGTCTCCCAAAGTGCTGGGATTACAGGCGTGAGCCACCACACCCGGCCCTCTTTGGTGTTTTTAATTTTTGTTTTTGTTGTTTTTGCTGCCGCTTTGCTTTTTTTAGTGATATATAACATAAAAAGCTAAGTCAAAAATCTGATACACGTCCATAAAATTTTATGTATGCATACACCTATGTAACCACTACCTAGATGTCTCAGCTCTCCAGCATCCCATAGACTCTCTCCCAAAGGTGACCCCTACTCTGACCTCTGTCACCATACAACATTTTGGAAAGGCCCTTCAAAATATCATGATCTAGAGAAACAGAGTGGCATTTGTGCATCATGTAAGAAGCTTCTGAGGGAGAGAGAGTGAGATAGGGCTATGGCTGAGCATTTTTTCCTTTTAAATTTGCCAAGCAGATTAAATCCGTCTTCTTTCCCCCTGGGAAGAAATGAGAAAGTCCTCTAGAATGGCCAGGCATGTTACGCGAATAGATCACATTCACTTGGGAGGCACTACCAGGAGGGCAGAAGAAGTCCTCCCTCCGACCTGAATGGTCTACCCCTGAATGGTAGACAATGGTCTAACAAGGTGCTCAAAATATCGTAGTGTTAACATGACACGTCTGCCATGAACATGAGTTTTCCTCAGTAAGTTCGGTGAAATATTATTTTAATAGTAACACAAATATGGAGATATTTATGGAGCAGAATGTAAAATTCACATGAATTTTTAAAGCACAACATGATACTTTAAAGCTCTTTCAGGCTTGCTTTGGGCTGCTTTGGGCTAAGCCCCCAGGTCCCTCAGGGTAGATGTTCAGTCCTTTCTGCCTACGGTAACTTCAGTGGAAGTGTGGAAGCTCTCCTAGGACACTGAATGTGTCACATAAAACCTTTATTAATGCACCAGCATTAACTTGGCAATGTTAGCAGATTGAAAAGCAAGGAAGACAGGGAGAGCAAATCACAGAGACAGTCATCACAGGGACATGTGGCCTAGGAGCCAGGCACACAGCACAAGGCCAAACAGATAGGCTGACCAGCAAGCACTAAAGAGGAAGGAAGAGAGGGAAAATGAGAGAGAGAGAAACCGTAAAGGTAAAAGACAGAGAGTGGTTAAGATAAGGAGGGAAGGAGGAAGAATGGGAGGTTAGTACTGAGGTCGACACATGCATCTTTGTTCATCTTTTGCTTTTATGATCCTGGGAGCCGTGCCACACAGCCCTAGCCAGCTCTGTCTGGATGCTCTCTGAGTGAGGTATGTCTGCCTTGGAATTTTGTTCACAGACAGGCATTGCTCAGTCTTGCCCCTGGCAGTTTATGTATGCTTGGTTCATCATATCTGACCACTCCATTAAAGAATAGAATAGAATAGAGCAAAATTCCGATCCTATTATGTAGGCCTTACTTCCAGAAGCAGAAACTCAAATACCTGTAGAGTTAGGCAGATAGAAAAGGTGTGTTGCTGACAGGTATTAATTATAGAGAATGCAAGGGATTATAGTAAACTTGTAGGTGGGTGCCTGGTTTAAAGGCACTCAAACTTGGGGAAAAAAAGGCAAAAAAAAAAAAAAAGGCAAAAAAAGCTAAAGCCAAAATCCCTTTCCTGCTGTATTTGTTTTGCAGGGCCTTTGTTTCATAGCTTGCCGTCCTCAACAGACCGAATTTTCTACTTGTGGTCTCAACTTATACTTGTGTCATTTAATTCCCCTAATACTCCAATGGAAGATGTGCTCTTATTGTCATGCTTGGGACAGAAAAAAAGGAAAAAAGAAAATCAAGGCCCTGAAATTAACTAATTTTCATAGGGCCACAAAATTTGTGAAGTTAACATCAAATTTGAACTAAAGTCTTTTTACACTTCAACAGTTTTAAATTGTGACATCTACTTCAGAGCTTCCAAAACCTCTACAGAGTGTTCGACCTCTACAGAGTGTTCGCAGCAGACCACAGAGGTAGAGGGCTATGATCTTCTGCAGAAATGTTGTTGGCAAAGCATTTATCTATAGAATAGTCATCAAAGATAAAAGTGCTATTTAACAAAATACAGTGACAACTTTGCTATTTTAAATAACATGTTTCAAAAGAAACAACAGCAAAACTGGGATTATTAAAAGTCAAAAAAAAAAAGAAATGGTTATTGATTTGGAAAAAAATAATTGGTTTAATAGCAAGAACATTTTCATATGAAACTTAAAAAGAAACTGTCAGTTGATGTGGTCAAAGACTCATTAGCAGCCGCATATTGGACAGCTTTTTCAGTAACTATTAACATGGTGGTATCACTTTATACAATGAATTTTGATTTTTTTGGCATGTGTGTATAAAATCCAATAAAACATTGAAAGGATAAAAGATAAAAATTAGTGGAGGTGAATGACTTCTCTAACTAGGCTATTGTTCGTAGGATTCATTATTAGCAGTTGATTTTTCCAATGTACACTCGTTACATTCTAGTTCTTGTTTTATTTTTATGAGAGGTTGGTCCTGAATGTTGATTTCAGTCAGCAAGAAGAAAGTTTACAAAAGACCTGGCAAGGTAGAATTAGACGCTGAGCCTGGTTTGGTTGATTTTGCGTATTTCCTTTATTTAGAAATTGGAGACCTACCATTATGCAGCTTTCTCTGACCCATTTTTCAACTTTATTGAACAAACACAGGTCTTGTTGGACAGAGCCATCACCAGTTTGGCTGAAGAAAGTATTATCTTAGTACATATTTTCCCTTCTGGTTCCAGTTTTTTGGTAGCTAGAATTTAAGCATAATGGTATAACTCGAATAACCACAGAGGTCTCAGTAATGACTTTAAAACACCCACACAAAAAAATTACCTCTCTCCTGAATGTAAAGTCACAGAGGAAACATTCTTGTACTCTCACACTTGTGAAAAATTCTATTGTTAATGATGGTATATTAAGGCCTTAGCCTTATTCATTAATACAAAATACAGCAGAGTACATTTTGAAGTGTGTGCAGTGAATTGCATACACAGTGCACATTATCGTCATCAGAGCTGTGCTGGGGGAATTTAGCTAAAACTGTTTAGAGGCACCCCATAATAGTTGCCTGTAATTGTTTCAAAATTGGTTTTCTGGGGTTTAGAGCTCTGTTTTTATTATTGTTGTTATTTATTAATCTCATTCTATGACTGTCACAACTGATCTTAGTTTTGCTAGCACTTTCAAACTAGGAAACCTATACAATTTTATTTCATCAAATAATTTCAGTACTACACTTCACCTTTAAGTGAATTGCGCCTCGAAACATTTTAAAGCTACCAACAGAACTCGTTAAATTTGAAATAGAATTATAGGTCCATTGAGAGCAAATGTTTGCCAATAAATAGGAAATTTTGTTCTATCTCAGTTATCAAAGTTCTTTCTTCTTCCATTTTTTTGGTGAATCTCTACATTCTTGGCCCTTAAACAAATAAACAAACAAACAAAAACTGGCATGTATTGGCCGGGTGCAGTGGCTTACGCCTGTAATCCCAGCACTTTGGGAGGCCGAGGCAGGCAGATCACGAGGTCAGGAGATCAAGACCATCCTGGCTAACACGGTGAAACCCCGTCTTTACTAAAAATACAAAAAATTAGCTAGGTGTGGTGGTGGGCACCTGTAGTCCCAGCTACTCAGGAGGCTGAGGCAGGAGAATCACTTGAACCCAGGCGGAGCTTGCAGTGAGCCGTGATTGCACAACTGCACACCAGCCTGGGCCACAGAGCGAGACTCCATCTCAAAAAAAAAAAAAAAAGTGGCATGTATTTTGACAATCTTTATAGAAGCATATTCTTGCAGAAGTGTATAGTGATCTTGGTTATCTCTCCTGGTTGATTGAAAGTAGTATAAACAACACGGTAAAGAAATTGATATTATTTCCAATAGTACATAAGTACATAAGGATTCACCATTTTTAATGGGACACATAACAAAGTAGCTTACAACTCCATATCCCACTCCACTTATTAGTATATTACACAAATAAATACAATTTCTAGGCCTCATATTTGAGAGAGGATGATCATTCTTTAAATGTATTACATGCATTTTGTATTTTAAAACTTTGACATAGCCAAGTCTTTTGTAAACTTAGTTCTTTACGCACCTATTTAAATATTTTCCATGTCGGCATACCAACCCAGCTGGATTATTATTTTTTGTCTTGTGGTTCTATTCTCACTTTCTCCTCCTTGTGCTCTGAAACTTATAGGCTGAATGGATCAACAAATTGCTATCAACGCTCCCATCCTCAGCCTTGATTCGAAGACAGTGAATCCCACCAATTTTCAGTTCTGAGTCCCTCCCAGGCATTGATGCTAATAGAATGAATAAGAAGTAATGGCAATGCCACCAGCTTGGTTTATCAGTACTGGTTGTGAATAAACCAGTGGAAGAAACAACAGGGGAACACAGTATTGTGAAACTCTCAAAGCTGTAGCCCTGTCGGTTCCTTTTGCTCATCCTTTGTTGCTTATGCACATCCAAATTTATTTCCATACCAGCCTTTGGGATGGAGCTAATTAAATCACATTTTGATCCACCCCTATTTCTTCTTTATTTCTATATTGCTTTTTTCACTGTAATATCACTCAAATGAGAAAGAATTTCTGCTACTAAAGTGACCAAGAGTGGCACATGCTAAGTGCAGCCTTAGAGAGTTCTTCTTCCATTTGATCAAATTCCAGCTCAATTCTTGGCCCACCCTAATCTCATAATGGACATATGATATTCCATGTATCATATGATAGTGGACATATGGTACATCTCATATTGTATCTTTTATCCAGGGTGTTGAATATTTTATATGTTTCTCTAAATTTTCTGACTATATTAGTCTATTCAGGATGCTGTAACACAAAACCATAGACTGGGCGGTTTAAACAACATAAATTTATTTCTCACAGTTCTGGAGGCTGGGAAGTGCAAGAACATGGTACTGGCAGATTGGATTCCCCGTGAGGGCTTTCTCCCTGGCTGGAGGATGGCTTCTTTCCTGTGAGGCTTCTCATGGCAGAGACTGAGGGTGATTATCTCCCTCTCTTCTTCTTTTTACAAAGTCACTAATCCCACTATGACGGTTCTACCAACATCGCCTCCTCTAATCCTCATTTCTTCCCAAAGGTTCAGATAATATCACATTGGGGGATAGGGCTCAACATATAAATTTGGACAGTGGGGAAGCAATTCAGTCTCTAACACTGACCTCCTCTATCTTCTTTGTCTTAACTAACCTTGATCTCTTCCCTTTGATCTCTTTCTTAGTATATTTACTAAAATCAGAGTTACTTTTTAAAACTTATGATATACTTCATAAGAAATTTTATATCAGCACTGCATAAATAAAAGGTGAAACCATAAAATAAAAATATGAAAAAAAAAGTTGTGAATGGACCTGTTTTCCAGCTCTCATGTGCCACACTTTGAGAACAGCATTGAAGAAACAAAACATGGGGAGGCTGTAAATTCAGGAATCTTCCCAGGTGTCCCAGATGTTCCACTACTGATGAGCTTGAGAGTTGGGTCAAGCCATGAGTTTTTCTGTATGACTATACTACTGATCTTAATCTAGCTTAGAATATATCAAGAGTAGGGGAAGTGAGGAGTAATTGCAGCTCATACTAACTCCATCCCTTTTCTTTTCTGAATGCAGACTCATAGTTGTGAGTAATATGTATTTGTTTCTTAATGTAAGCTATATTGGCTACTGGCTTGTTAACTTTAATTGGGGAAACTGTGATCATTTAGGCTATTAACAGAAACTAGTCATGTGTTTTCAGGAAAACTGGTATAAATTAGAATCTTTCATTAAAGACCAATCAGCCATTCTCACTTTCAAAATTTGATACCATTGCTTTCTTGATGGGGTAGCAAAATGACCAGAAAATTCATCTAATCCATTTTCTAAGGGTAAGAGTCAAGAAAATAAAAATCTATCTATATTAACGGCTTAAAATATTTATATTACCAATTCTAGCATAACTAGTTCAAGAGTAAGATTATGGAGTGATTTAGTCAATGTTGCTTGAAAGGTAGGCACAGGGAAGCAGCCGCTGAGGCTGCTCATTACTGTCTGTTCAAATTTCTCATGTTTGCTTTCAAAGAAAACAATCACACAAGTGTTTGCTTCTTTTTAGAAAAGAATCAAACAAGTGTTTACAGATGAAATAATCAAAGAGGAATCTAGCTGTAGATAAAATGGCATATCTTTGTTTTTTAAGAGCAGGATATAGCAGTTAAAGTGTAATAAGAAAATCATGAATATGTTTACAGTGGACTCAGAGCAAACTTCTTAATGAAGCTTAGGAATGACCCAGACCTAGAGCAATAGATAGTGAATTCAGTGACTTCATGGAAATGACAGGACACCTACATAAAAGGCAACGTAGTTGCAAGAGCTTTGAAATCGTAGTAGACTAATCTCTTGGATTATAAATTTGTTCTGTCACTTACAAACTCTGATCTTGGCCAATGCATTGAACTTTACCTAGCCTCAGTTTTTTTTGTCTATAAAGTGGGTATAATGAAGACAATTGTTTAGCTAATGATTTTTTATTCTTATTTTCATTGATTTATTTTTTGAGACGGAGTTTTGCTCTTGTCGCCCAGGCTGGAGTGCAGTGGCTTGATCTTGGCTCACTGCAACCTCCACCTCCTGGGTTCAAGCGACTCTCTTAACTCAGCCTCCCAAGTAGCTGGGATTACAGGCACCTGCCACCATGCCCAGCTAATTTTTGTAGTTTTAGTATAGACGGAGTTTCACCATGTTGGCCAGGTTGGTCTCAAACTCCTGACCTTAGGTGATCCACAACCTCAGTCTCTCAAAGTGCTGGGATTACAGGCACGAGCCACAGCACCTGGCCTGTTTTACTAATCTTACATGGTTGCTGGGAAAGACAGATGAGATATTCTATGTGATTGATTGTGTTTTGAATATTCGACATTGCTAATTTATACACCCATGTAAGGGCTGGTTATTATCATTCCTTTTTCGTTACAACGATTGTTTGGCAAGACCCAGCCAGTCAAGGACACAGACTCATTTTCTTGGTCACAGTTGCCACATCCATGAAGTAATATCACGTAAGCAGAAGTTAGTGCACAGGTCTAGTCCAAGTACTGCACACATATGGCGAATTTCAATGATCCTGCACATTTCTTTTCCTTTTATCACTTCTGCCTTATCCAATCTGCCTTGAATTACTTATATGTCAACATTTCCTTCACTGATATGTAGAAGAAGGCAATGAGAATTAAAATGGATAATTTTCCTATCTCATAGTTGTTTTGGAAAGAAGGGTTTATGGAGTTCAATTCGTACGTGTGAAAGTCTGTTGTTTTGTGATCTATATTCCCTTAAATTGTATGACATAGATTCACATTTTGGGCATAAAAGCCAAATGTCAAAAATAATTTAGGGCATAAAACTCTAAACGTCAAACAAATTCATAAACCTCCGGACATAAGACCTTCCTTGTTTACCTATAATGGTCCTGGTAAAACAAATTGTAGAAGACTTTCTGACATTTATTTTTATAATGTGAACATTTTTTCCTTAGCAAAGTCAATCGTTAACTAATGGTTTTGTGTGTAGTTGTCATACAGAAAATTTTACTACAATGCTCTATGCAATTCATATATGTGTAATTTATCTATCACTTCCATAATCTGCAAAGATTTAATGAAACTGATAAAATGAACACATGCCAGAAGATATAAATAGGAAAAAAAGAAGATTCAGCACTAGGAAAAATGTGAATAACACTGAAAAGTCAAAACCAAGCATTGCAATGACTTCAGATGTGCCGTACTTGCTTTCATGACAGTTGGTTCTGTATTACTATTATTGGTTGGAGAGAAAAATGCTAGTCATTTTGACATATATTTTTATATTTCAGTCTAGCATTAGCATCATGAAAAGAGTTTTACTCTTTCCTTTTTGCAGATGATGAGATTTCATAATACAGAGGTCAAGGGATTTGCCTAAAGTTGCTCAACTAAAACGTGGCAAAGTTCTAATAATTTGAACACAATTCTAATTCCAATGCTGAGTTTGGCGTTTGACATACTATCTGATTACTATTTTTAATTTCAAAAAAATTATTTAAAAATTTTGTGGATACACAGTAGGTATATATATTTATGGGGTACATGAGACATTTTGATACAGGCATGCAATGTGAAATAAGCACATTATGGAGATTGGGGTAGCCATCCCTTCAAACAGTTATCCTTTGCATAATAAAGAAGCCAATTGCATTCTCTCAGTTATTTAAAAATTAAAATATTGACTATAGTCACCCTATTGTGTTATCAAATAGTAGGTCTTATTCATTCACTCATTTTTTTGTACTTATTAACCATCCTGAATATTTGATTGCTCTTACTGGTTTGTTATTCACCTTTTTTACTCCTCGGCTAATACCTGCCCCTCACAACCAGGCCTCCCTTACGCAACTTGAAATTCTTTGAGCAATTAGAAGCTGCTGACTAATTATTTCATATTAATAAAATCTCAGATTTTTCCTGAAACTGACATAATGCTGAACTGTATTTAGTTGGAGAATATTTAGGAGTCTTGTAGTAAAACAAATATGTTTTACATAGGATAGGGGTGAGTGCAACATACTTGGTGACAGAACTGTCTTTAGGGTATTATAAATCAAAATGACTGTCCCCAGCTCTGCTTTCTGATTCTCTTGGATTCCGGTGACTGATGGGCAAGGCTTCACAAGATGAGAGAAGGATGTGTACAGAGGCAATGGGGAAGTCTCGTTAAAATATTTATTCTCAACTAGGCTTAATAAAGACTAAGGACCAACACTTAAGTATCATGCAATCTCTACACTACCATTAAAACCAGGTGACTCTTAGAGGGTCCTGAGGCAGGGCTGGGGTATGGAAACCTAGCAGCAGTACTCCTTGCGTATTTACATGGGGATATATGTTCTGTTTGCCATCTGCCCCCATTAGTTTCTATGGAATGCAGTCTGAACATTTTTCAGTTGATTCAGACTGTCTTTGGAACTTGTATCAACCAGATTTTACCCATGTGGAAATGTGATTAGGAGGGAAGGGGGACCACACACTGCGATTCGCTTCATGCATACGCAGCTCTATTTTTATTGTATATTAGTCAATGGAAATTAATTGCTAATTATCCAAACATTTCTATGATAATATTTCAAGCTCTCTTGTAGCAGATGTGGCCTAAACTATATTTGGAAGAGAGTAGATGGTATTATCTTTCTTGATGGAAATGATTGTGTAGGGCTTTAATATTTTTTCACCATTTTTTATTTTAGAAAGAAAAATGACTATCATTCTTTGACAACATTTGTTAAATATTCATACTGACCAGGGTAATTATGCACTGACTATATTAGCAAACATATAACTCTGACAACTTTAAGAATTTGGGAATGAAATTAAACAGGTTATGTATAATATATTCAGTTATATGCAGTACAGACATATAGATTGTTTAAATAACCATCACCACATTTCATTTGTAGTCATTGCCAATGACAGACTTCTCTCATTTTGGGACTCTCATACTGAATTATTCTTTTTTATTGCATTAGATGTCTGTCCTTCAATGTTTGAACATTGCTTTTTCATTCCCCCTTTATGAATGCTAATAATATACTGGGTAGAGCACTGGCTATTTTTAGTTATTCAGCATTTCTTTATATTTATACTCTGAACAAACTTGAGGGAGTTTAGCTCTGATTAAAACAGATAATTTTCTCTTTTTAAAAAAGAATAATGTGGGACTGATACATAGCAAGGACAAAAGGAATTTGATGGGCACAGTGTCAAAGCTTAATTGTGTCAATAATTATTTGTGTATTAGTGCCAAGTTTTTAATGAGGAGTAGTCACTTGTGTGTAATCATTATCAATGACAAGTAGTTAAAATATCTTCATGAAGTGGCAAACTCGGGGGGGAAATGAAACCATATTAACATTGCCTACAGTTCCTTACATACTAGCAAGTCTGAAATCTATGAGTAGAGTTAGCATTAAAAAACTGAAAAAGCTGCAAGAATGTTGCTATATGTGTGTAGATGCCTGTGTTCATACAAGATTTGTTTCCATGCTGTGAACATGTGTTGTTTGTTTTGGGGTTGCAGTCTAACCTTGTTAAGGTCTTTTTAAAGGAAAGACTGCCAGCTTACTCACTAAGCTGTCACTCCTGCCCAGAGACCTAGACCTGTCTATGTACATCCTCATTTCCATGTTAAGATAATGGCACTTCTTTTCTCGTATTTGTGCTTTCCAAGTCATTAAGTCTCATCATCCACTATTCTGAGTGCTGTTGTTCTACTTTATTCTACATCCTGCCACTTTCCATGTGGCATGCTCTCAACTTTTATCTCTCTCTCTTTCCCGCCATATATATACATACATATATATGTATATATCTCAAATATATACATATTTGAGATGGAGTCTCACTCTTTCACCCAGACTGGAGTGCAATGGCATGATCTCGGCTCACTGCAGCCTCCGCCACCCGGGTTCAAGCGATTCTCCTGCCTCAGCCACTGGAGTAGCTGGGATTACAGGCACATGCCACTCTGCCCAGCTAATTTTGTGTATTTTTAGTAGAGACAGGGTTTCACCACGTTGGCCAGGTTGGTCGCAAACTCCTGACCTCGCGATCCACCCACCTCGGCCTCCCAAAATGCTGAGATCACAGGCGTGAACTGTCTCACCCAGCCTCATTAATATTTTTAAGCTAACGAATCTGAGTGGCCCACACTGCA
Organism: Chlorocebus sabaeus; assembly: GCF_047675955.1. Taxonomy (NCBI): domain Eukaryota; kingdom Metazoa; phylum Chordata; class Mammalia; order Primates; family Cercopithecidae; genus Chlorocebus; species Chlorocebus sabaeus. The sequence continues at coordinate 15,288,045 of NC_132926.1, read as the reverse complement.
TTAGTCCTATAGAAGAGTGAGGAATTTACAGGAGTGTGGAAACTTTCAGTTTGGCAGTAGCCTAGATACCTGCTTTCTGTCTCTACAATGTGTGATATAAAATGTAAGCTTTAGTAGTCACATGGCAGAAGTCTGGAAACTAGTTCCCATAAGTATTGCCCACACTATCCATTTGCTTGGTGTCCTTGTAAATGTTGTTATCTGCATCATCTAGCCTCAAATTATGAATTAGGCAATCCAAATCTGTGCAGTCCTGTTGTGTTTACAGGCATGGAAATGAACTTTTATTTACTGATGACCACAATGAGGCTTCGATATGACCATGAATACGGGTAATTGAGAGAATAGCTATAAAATGGTTTGCTTGGCAATAATGTCCACACAGAAACACAAATTATGGATTTTTCTAATTGTGTTCGCCTTTACCCAGAATTCACAATTAGCAGTAGTGGGGATCATTAATAGGTTTTCCATGCTTTTACCACCATTTGTTAGGATGCCTGTATTTTATCTTCTTTATTATAGTTTCATTCATTCTGATTCTACCTTTGTGTATGGTGTTTTCTGAAACTGGAAATCTGTTATCTCATGTATTGTGGAGTTATAAGAGAGTTTTTTTTCTCACTTCTTTTGGTTTCTTAACAGTAAACTCTTTCTTGTATGAATATTCACTGAGAGGGGAAAAAGCATGAAGTGGTTGCTAGTAGCAGATTTTGAGTAGGCCTTAACCACTGAGTTGAAGTCTGGAGACTTGCTGACATTTTGCAAATAGTTTTTAGAACAAAATGTCAGATGATGGGAACTTTACATCATGCAAGAGTAACTTGTGCAGCTGATGCTAACTAAGCCGATTCTTACAAAGCCGTGCGAGGATGGATGACCACTGCGCTTTTAAAAGAACTAATTATATCCACATGTATATGCAACACTTCACATTTCGCACTTGCTTTGCTTTGCCTGGCTTATATACGACAGGCAGTTGACCGGCACCTTTACCAACCAATCAAATGCTGGCAAACTGTTGTTATTTTTAAAAAGAGCCATTGGTGATGAGACGTCATTACATATGCAAACTTTAGACCAATGGCGTGACCACCCTTCTGTGATCGCTCATCAAGGCAGCTGTGCTGTATTCACATTGAAATGAGGGGGTTTTTTAAACCCAAGCAGCTGTATTATTCACACTTAAAATAAAAGCTTAGTTTCCCCAAATGGGTGTGACGTAAACATCTCATTAAATATTTTTAATTTTGAAAAAAAAAATTGTTAAATGGCAATGAGTACGCTGGTGGTGGGAGCGGTTCGTATTTGTGTGCAAGATTATAGGAGGCTCTCTTTACACTTCAGCTGCATGGGACTGTACTCTTCCGACAATCATGGATCTGAGGAGGAAAGCTCCATGCCACAGGTGGCAATGAATTCAGAAACGTGGGGTGCACATTCTGGCTGTTATATCACTTCTAATTTAGCGGGCTATTGTCTCAGAAGGAAGTCCCGGTGCTTTGTTCTAACCTCCCTTTGTTTTCTAAATTAAATTTCTCTAATTTTCAACAAGCTAAGCCCAGAGAGGGTTAAAAAAATCTTTTGTCTTTAATTTTTTTTTCTTTGGTCTTTCCTCAATTCATTGCATAGTGTGATGTGATGGTTACCTTTTGTCCAAAACTTGACACTCCCAAGAGGGTGGCTTAACTTCCCGTAGAACAAGAAAGCGGCAGGATCCACTAGGACCTCACCTATTCCCTCTTCCTTTTGGAGAATATTGCTTGTTAGCCTGTGGCCATTCACCCATAAGCTGTTGATTAAATAAAGATGGCAGAGTTGATTTTGCCTCTTAATGCAAGAGCTGTCGGTGTGCTGTAACATTAGCTAACAAAGCATTGCTTTAGTGTATGCTTTAGTTTCCTGTTGTTGCTGTAACAAGCAGTGAATTAAGACACAAATGTATTCCTCTTATAGTTCTGGAGGTTAGAAGTACAACATGAGTCTGTGGGGCTAAAATCAAAGTGTTTACATGGCTTTTTCCTCCATGGAAAATTTTAGGGAGAATCCTTTCCTTGTCCTTTATTTCCTTGTCATTATTCCAGTGGCTGCAGGCATTCCTTGGCCCATGTGACATCAGTCCAATCTCTGCTTTTGCCACATAACCTTCCATTCTCTAGTCAAATCTCCCTCTGCCTCTCCGCTAAGTACCCTTGTGATACTGAGCACACCTAGATCTCCATAATAATCTCCTCAAGATCCTTAATTTATTCACATCTGCAAAATCCCTTTTACCGTGTAAGGTAACATAGTCACAGTCTTGAGGATTTGGACATGGACATCTTTGGGAGGCTATTACTCAATCAGTGCAGAGTATATGCTTTGGAGGAAGATGAATCTGGAGGTAAATTCTGATTTTGCTAGTTATCAGCCACATATCCTTGGGAAAGTTATTAACCCTCTCAGTTTCTCACCCATAAAATGAGATGCCACTACCAGCTTCACAGATAATGTATGAAAAGCAACAGGCTTGACCAAGCAGGTGTTCCACAAATTTAATCCCACCCAACCTTCAAGAAGTAAGTGTAGAAAGAACAGAACATATCACACATCTGACTGGGCCAAGTTACTGGTCAATAGAAATGGCTAGTCTTTTATTTCTTTTTCTTCCTTCAGTGGATTTCATAGTTAGAGAAGTAGCAATGCACATGGGGAGTTTAGGACATTCTCATATTATTAATATTGTTATGAACTGGGGCATTTTCTCATTGCAGCACCCCGTATTAGATCACACGTACAAATGATTTTTGACAGACCCTTCTGCTACCCGGCTGTCTTGTGTCATACAATGCCAATGGGACTGAAAATCCTATGACTGATTCTGCCCCTTGTTGGGAACGATAGCAGTTTGAATTTGATTTGTCCATCTTCTGGGATGACAGTCCACGTTCCCCTTCAGCACCGCTGAGTAGACAATGGGCACCACTTGTATTCTTTACAGCTCATTCACCTATTATGATGATGATGTCATTATTCACATTATTGCTCTCATTATTATTATTATTATTATTATTATTATTATTCGATGACCTCTGTCCTGGGGTGGAACTCCCCGTGACAGATGGGAGCTTCATTTATCGGACTGCTTTATGCTGCACAATTCCCCTGCCATTCTGAGTTTATATTGAGACGGGCTGCTTTTGGAACAAAGGCAGCCTGATCACAATTTGTCAGTGTACTTGGTAGCTATATATCACCAAAGCTCTCTGCCAGTCCTTCTGGGACCCAATTATTTATGGAGCTGACAATATGGGCTAACTTGTCTTGTTATGAATGCCACTATTACAATAAAAACCTTGCTGTCTTGAATGGTAAGTCAACAGGCGTTCTGGTTGGTCAGAAATTCCATTAACTAAGAGTTAATTCACATTGCCTCGGGTGATGGCTTGATGCCCCAGGTGAGTTGATGAGATCCCTGGGGAAAGTTCTATTTCAATATTCTTTTCTGTCCAGACTTGGGAAATCTGTTGATAACTGTAGTTTCTGTGGCTTCTGTGTAACACAGGTTCAGTTCTTAAGGGTTGGGAAACTGTTCATTCTGAGCCTGCTATCGACAGAGGAGTTTACCAAGTACTGTGCAGAGTGGAAATGAAATGAAAGACTTGACCTCTCCCTATAAAGTGCTCATAATTGAATGAGGGGAACGATCCAACTCAAATCTATACTTACCAACTCAGATGATGGAGAAATAAATATCAACAGAGTCCAGCTTGACTGCCTTGAGCCTGAAAATGGACTCGAATCCCATTCCGGGGAAGTAACTCCTTTATTCTCTGATATTCTTCACTAGCCCTTATGTCACACTGATTTTAAATCAAATCCCTCATCTCTGCTTTTAAGATACCCCAGAAGAGCACTGAAAAGAAAGGAAACTAATTAGACCTAAAAGAAATTCTCTTGGGGGAAAAAATGTCCCATGCTAGGAGATGAATTAAAAAAAAATGAAACAATCATGATTTTATAGAAAATATAGAGTATTATTTTTAGGACACTAGATGGTACATGTGTGACATCAGAAGGATTGGAGGAACTCATTCGCAGTGATAGAGAGTTTGAATTTGAATTTTCTGGCGTACTGATTGGCAGGGTCTAAGTACAACATCTGTAGTACAAATATAGAGCGTATTTACAGACACACCTTTTTCCTAATACATGTGCTTTAATTGTACACAGAGTTATTTTTGTCCCTTTTTCTTTTATTAAAATAGTCTTTGAACTAGGCATAGTGCTTAAAAGATTAGATCGTATAGAGAAACATAACATATTGTATTTAAATATGCTAATCTCTTAGAGGAAATGAAGGATCTGAGCCTGCTCATTAAGAAATAAATTAATTCATCACCATTGCATTCATCATCAATCATCATCCAGTTGTGTCCAGTTTTCAATTAAGTTTTTCCAAACTGCTTTGTGCCTTTACCAAAAGGACTGATTATCTCTGATGATGATTTTTTGTGGGTATTCGGATGTTGATGGCAGTTGAATTGGCATAAACATGCTGAATGTCTTTTTTATTCAAGTAGTTAAGCAGTAGCAGCTCAGTGCATACAAATACATTATGATGACAAGTTAAAAAATTCTTATTTTTTAAGATGTATTTAGGTGGCCAAACATCCAGCTTTCAGATTGACAGGGGATATTTCATATGTGCATACCTTAAAATAATGCAAACTTTGAACGTTTATAATATATACATTGTTCTTTCATTCATGAATCACTCACTGAGCCAATATTTATGAAACGCCCATAAGTTTCTGGTACTGTACTAGGCGCTAAATGTGCATCAATAAATGCAATTGACTTTATTCCTGCCTTGATGGAGCATCTAGTCTAGATGCTAGACAATGCATTATTAATTTTAATGACTATACACCCTTAACCTGGTTTTTTTCTCAAGATAAACACCAAAAGTCATGATTACTTTATCAGTGACCCTGTAGGTAGAGCCAAGCCTCCTTATTCTTGGAGTTAATGAACATTCCATGCTAGAGGAGAACAATTTCTGACTATCTCTTTAAGGTTTCCATGCAGAACAAGGATGTATGAAAATGACTCACCATGCCTGCCACTTATCTCTAGATTCCTATAACATGAAGATGATCACAATCTGCCATCGTGCTGTTAAAATGATGCATAACCCAACCAGCACTCTGAAATGATCGAGTATTATTGCAGCCTCTTACAAGTTGGGCACTGAGATAATTTGGCTAGTGTTGGAGAAAGAATGTTCCACAACCCCTGTGGCTCACCCTGCATTGAATAAATATGGCATGCTGCTGCTTTTGTTCTCCTTGTGTATGAAAGAGCAATTAATGTGTCAAAAAAGAAAAATCACAAAATGTGCATACTTTTTCCCCTATGAAAATTGCAAGACTATGTTCAATCTGCCTTAAAATTATTGTAAAACATTACAGGATGTTGTTATTTTTGAAATATTAGATAACTTGTGGTTGACATTACATTTCTTTTGGTGACTTTGTGATTTCTGTGTCCATTAACAATCCTATAGTGAGCTTATATATTTCTTTATAAATGTCGTTGGGCTACCAATGTTTACATAGATATCCAGGTATATATTTTCTTTACTTAAATAGTTTAAAAGAAATATTTTTTAAATGCAAACATTTGTAGATTTTAGTTAAGAGAAAGAACCATGCATAGGGCCAGCCTGCTACAATTCTTGCTTTCTAGTCCATTATTTTCCTAATATTCAAGTGCCTTCTTAGAAAGACTCATGAAATCATGGTAAAAAGGGAATCCAATATTGGTTTCCTCCTGCTAGTATTTGGAAGGATGAAAGGGGAAAAAGGGAGTTCACAGTTTTTCTTTGTCCATTTTGTCTGCTAATGTAGCCCAAGCAACTCAATTAATTCAATATTCTGGACTGTAGTATGTGCTCAATATATGTGTGTGACTTGAATGAATAAATGAATTCATCCTCTTACTAATAAAATCTATTACTAGGGACTCAAGAAGAAACTTAGTCCCTGACAAATACTAAGCTAGTCAGTTAATTTTTCTTTATAAGTTATATTAGGATGACTTTTACATTTTAAAAACAAAAAAATGAATATTTTCATTTAAGGCTGTTGAATTATATGTTTGCTTTTCATCTCCCTTGCTAGATTGCAGCCTCCAAGAGGCCTGTCCTGTTCACTCATGTATCCAGTGCCCAGGATAATCTGGCACGAATTACTTCTTCAGTTGTTATTTATCTAGTGGATTTTCCAGCGAGCAAAAGGATCTGGGGTGTATCTGGAAAATGCACACATTAACAAATATTAGATAGCGAGTGTGCCTCTACATAATATTATGTGGAATATTTTAAAGAAGATTACATGTTGCCTGAAATCTTGAACAGATACACAGAGCATAGACAGGGATGGTGTGGCCCATTCTTCTTTCTGTGCTCTGATCTTCCTAAACTCTCTCTCCATATTTTAATACTCTAGCAACATCGACCTGATTCCCAGTGCCCAGCACAGATCACATGGCCTCTCCATGCCTTATTTGTCAGCTTTCTTCTCTGGGAATAACCTGTGCTGCTCCTCCTGATCCATTTTCTCCTGTTCTAGCTGTTTCTATTTATTTTTGAAGACTCAACTCAATCAATTCCTCTTTCAGAAAATCTTTCTTATCTCTCCTTCCAACGCTTCCCTGTCTGCAGTATCCTCATTTTTCTTCCATCTGTGATTATCTTTGTACTAATTGCATTGACTATGATGATCTGCTTGGATGCTATTCTCTTCCACTAGGCTTGTGAGTATCTTGAGGACAAGGATTGTTTTATTCACTGCCATATTCTCAGTGCTTGAAGGAGTGCATGGGACAAAGTGAAGGGAAGGATAGGAGGGATGGATGAAAGAACGAAAGATAAAAGGAAGGAAGGAAGGACAGGACAAGAAAAACACCCAGAGCAAACTCTTTAATGACTATTATAAAGTAAGTAGTCTCCACTGGAGAATACACCATAAGTTAGAAAAGGGAGGGGAAAATACAGGGTTTTAAAAAGTTACTATGGGCCAGTGAGTCTTGATCTATATAAAAGACACCATCAGCTTGTTTTCTGCATACTCTACGGCCTACTCATTTCTCATCCTATTCCTCCTTTCCTTTCAGCAACCATCATCATAAAACTTTGATGTATTTTAAAGGCCATTTAAATGGTTGAACTAGTGGTGAAATTTAATTTCTGCTTCTATTATGTTAAGATTGTTACAAGCTTGCTTCTGTTAGTCCAGCAAAAAAAATTATTATGAGCAAATAAAAGAATTTTTGTTATGTGAAGAACTTAAATATTCAAGCTTGGGGTCAAGTAAATTTAATGAGTGTATTATTTTGATTTCAAAACACATATTAAGGGTGAGAACAGTGTTCTTGTCCTAGAATTGAGTGTTTATGAATTGACTTTTTCAAGATGTCATAATAATAGCTAATACTCACATAGTGCTTACTATGCCAGCAACTATTCTAAATGCTTTATTCATTTACTTCTCACAACAACCAACTAATCAATTATTTATCTTTTGTAGTGGAGGAAACTAACATACAGAGAGGTTAATATGTCCAAGGTTCTACATCTTATATGAAGCTTAGTTGAAATTCTAACCCACATAGTTTAGATTCAAGGCTAATCCTGTAAAACCTCTCACAAGATTTCAACCTAGAGCCTGGATAACACAAAAACTCATTCAATGTGATGACTGCAAGCACAATTATGTTCAATATAATAAGCCAATATCTTATGATGATAATTTCGTTTTCAAGAAAATGATGGAGTGAGCCTGGCCATTTAAGTACATTATTTAATGTAATCATCACAACAATCTTATGAGATTGGTGATAATCTTTTCCAAAACTCACTTCACAATAACTCAGGGGGCGTCTGGTGGTTGAGTCAGGACTACAAACAGATATCCTTTGAGCCTCTCCTGGCTTTTCTCAGTAAATCTGTGAATTTAACATGTATTTTATTAAACCTCTCCTCCAGTCGAGGTTATTAAACATTGCCAAATCTTTTATTCTTAGAAAGCAGATTGGGAGGACAGACTAATAAAGGGGATCTTGGGGATCCCTGCCAAGTGGAGATAAATCAAAAAGGAAAAGCAATGGAATTGGTGGCATTTCTAAAGCATTATTATTTTTTTCAATGGGGAAGTTTTATGAACATGCCAACATTTAACAAGATGCCCATTGAGTACTATGAGACATACCAAGAGAGAAATCACTAGCTGACCATGGAGTGCTCTCCAACATTTCACTTTTCTGACTTCTGAGCATAGTTGGAAGGAAGTAGAGAAGTGTTTCTTCTAAAGCTGCTACCTAATGACCATATTCATAACTACGTATGACAAATGCAAAACCCTAAATATTTGCAGCTAAAAAGCAAATGCTTTTCTTCTTCATTTTTTAGACGGAGTCTTGCTCTGTTGTCAGTTTGGAGTGCAGTGGGGCAATCTCCGTTCACTGCAAGCTCCGCCTCCTGGGTTCATGCCATTCTCCTGCCTCAGCCTCCAGAGTAGCTGGGACTACAGGCACCTGCACCATGCCTGGCTAATTTTTGTATTTTTAGTAGAGACAGATTTTCACCAAGTTGGCCAGGATGGTCTTGATCTCTTGACCTCGTGATCCACTCACCTCAGCCTCCCAAAGTGCTGGGATTACAGGCGTGAGCCACCGCACCGGGCCTGCTTTTCTTCTTAAAAATGTACCTTAAACCCTTTGGTAATGTGCAGTTTTCCATGCTGTGGGAGGTCAATAAATCCCTTTTGACTCTCTTTATGTTCAGCAGCTCCAAGTCAAAAGGAAAGACATGTCCATCCAGGCATTGCACACACTACGACTTTTTCACATGCTCCATTTAGATGCCTGATAGTTAAGCCAGTGTGGTATGTGGGGCCCAGTTTTGAACCACTGATGGAAGGTCTTGTATACAACATTTGCTACTTTTTTGTCAGAGGAATAATCACTTTGGAAGAACAAGACAATAGGCATGCTTTCAAGCTGTTCTGCTTTTCTCGTGTGTATTTATGAACCACACATTGTGTTTTCTTTTCTTCACAAGGAAACTTACATGGTATGAAGCAGAAATTTTATTATGAAATTTATTCATGTTTACAATCTGAAAAAGTAAAGACTTGGAAAGCTGCATACCTGCACTTAGAATATCATTATAATGATCATCTCATGCACATACGTGGTTCAAATCTGCTTGTGAAATTATCTTGAGATTTATTATATGAAAGACTTTATTTAACAGTAATGTGAAAGGAGGTAGGAGAAAAATATTCTTTTCTCTCAAACTGGGAATTAAATTTCATCATTCAGTGTTATGGGTCCAAAACAGGGGTATAGTTTTAAAATAGTTCTACAATTTCTTAGCTGTTATATGGTGTTAAACCCAAAAGGATCCTCTTACCTGTAGTCTAGGATAAATAGATGTACATTCGGCATTTCTAGATACGGTAGTCCCCACTTATTCCTGGGGGATATATTCCAAGACTCTCAGTGGATACCTGAAACCTCAGATAGTGCTGAACCCTATATATGCTATGGCTTTCAACCTCATAACGGAGGCAACTCCTAAGTGACTAATATGCAGGTAGTGTATAAAGTATGGATTCGTTGGACAAGGGGATGACTCACCTCTAGGGCAGGACAGAGCAGGACAGCAGAAGATTCTATCAGAATACTCAGAATAGTGCTCACTTTGATACTTCTAAATTGTTTATTTCTGGAATTTTTCATGTAGTATTTTTGGACCACAATTGACCATGGATAACTGAAAGCATGGGAAGTGGAACCTCAGATAAGGGGGGCATTGCTGTGAATTCAAATAAGTCCTGAAGTAATATGTCCTGGTTACTGGAGATTAGCTTGCCCACCCTTAAGAATATTTGGTGACTTAGACTACTTTGAGGTTTTATTTATTTTTGAATGAACTGGCCATCACAGTCAATGGATACACACGCGCGCACACACACACGCGCACACACACACGTACACACACACACACACACACAAATACACATAGCTGTCCCCTGAACAGTGCAGGGGATAGGAGCACTGACTTCCTACACAGGTGAAAATCCCCATGTAACTTTTGACTCCCCCCAAACTTAACTACTCATTGCCTATTGTGAACCAGAAACCTTACCAAGAACGGAAGCAGTTGATTAACACATATTTCATGTTATATGTATTATATACTGTATTCTCACTATAAAGTAAGCTAGAGAAAAAATGTTATTAAGAAAATTATAAGGAAGAGAAAATATATTTACTATTTATTAACTGGAAGTGGATGATCATAAATGTCTTCATCCTCGTCATCTTCAAACGTTGAGTACACTCAGGAGGAGAAGGAAGAGGAAGGGTTGGTCTTGCTGTCTCAGGGGTGGAAGAGGGGGAGGAGGTGGAAGGGGAAGCACGAGAGGCAGGCACATTCAGTGTCGTTTTTATTGAAAAATAATTCCACGTGTAAGTGGACCTGTACAGTTCAAATCTGTGTTGTTCAAGGGTCAACTCTGTATATTCCCTTTAGCTGTGATATAGCTTTAAATATATATCTCCAGATCATTTGGCTTTAAGAAAGAAGATGGAAGTCTTTCTGGTGTTTATTACATAATTAAATAAATATTTAACCTTCCCAGTTAATAAAAAAGACTGAAAAAACAAACAGAAAAACCTTTGTTACAATTAACATAATTATCAGATAGGTCAGAAACCCACTGCATTTTCTGATATTCATATTTCCATTTTTAAATCTGCTTCTGTCTTTAAGGCAATAATATCTCCAAATTATATTTCTGCTACTGCTGTAGAAACTGTAACAAATTCAGTCCTATGTGAAATCAATAAAAGCTGCATTCAGTTTGGTGAAATACAAGGGCAAGGTCTCTTTGTTCTTGAAATGAGACTGAAGGATGATTTTCTTCTGGAGATTAATATTTCTGTTTATATTGTCCAGACCAGAAACAACCTGCCAATAATCAATTGATTTAAAGCTAAATGATAAAGACTAAAAATTGGTCTGTTCTTGTGTGTCGAAGAACAGTGCCTTTCTTTTGTATGAAAATTGCATTCGTTGAAGTGATTTAACCAATGACAGATTTAGTTTGGAACATGTATTTTAAAACTTGTAAGCATTTCCATGGGCTGAAAATATTTATACTTTTATCATTTACTGGCAGGTCATGAGCCACACGGGTATTTATAGAATTGACAACACTTTTCCATTGCCTTGTTGAGTTATGCAAACTTGGCGTGGATCTGGGCATGTGAATGATAGAAATAGAGTCAAAACACAAAGGTTTCCAGATTTTCCATTACTGCAAAATACAATTTTTTTAAATTAAAATGAAACATCATTGGGACATTATTTCCACTGATAGTGAATAAAAATTTTTCACTCTGATAAATCAAGGACAGATGACATGATGTTTTTCAAAAACAATAGAAGACACTTAAACTAAAATTGGGAATTTTCCATAGGATTAAAATGCCTGCAAATGCAAATCTACGATCACGTTCTATCTAGGCCTGTGTTATCTTTTTTCCATTGTTCATTTACTAAATGCGTGACCTTGTGTAAGTGACTCAACTTCTCCATTCCCGAATTGCCTTATTTTTCCTGAATTTAAAAAATGGGAAAAATTAGAATCTAATTTTATATTTGCCCTTAAGGACAAGTGAATTACTACATATAAAGTAATTAGCAGAGTGTTGGGCACATAGAAAGTACTCAATAGATATAAGCTACTTTTATTAATTATTCCAATCCTGTTCCCCTTATAAAAGCATAAAAGTCATGCATATTGCCTTGTAATCTTTCTTTCATGGTTACTTATTGTGTGAGCCTAATTACATCGTAACTACCTTGATGGTAAAGCTTTTGTCATATTCTTCTTTGATATTGCTGATGAATTGGTAAAGACGCAATTCGTTGTGTAACGGGGCAAGTTTTGTGGATCCAAGATTACATTAAGGATTCACCAACGTGTACACTGAGTTTCCTGTGTCAGAAGGTGCAGTGTAGAGAATGAAACAAACAAAAAAGAGTTCACGTATTCAGCAACCTGCCGTGTTGTGGCATGTTAAAATATCACTATGCTTTATGGAGCAGAATTTTCCAAGCTGTGTTCTATGGGATCCTGTGTCCCAAAAATATTAACAAGTCTCCACTCCAAGCCAAAAAATTCTATGGTCCAATAATATTGAGAAACCTATAATTAACCTATGTCAGGCTCATGTAATTCAGTGATTTCCCAAGCTTTTAAATGCACTAGTGTGCGTTGAGATAATTCAAGAAGGGAAGGTAACAGTTTGTAAACCTGCCCCTGAAACCTTTTTAGCAGAGATCCTGTAGAGCATCTTGTGCTCAATATAATGAACAGCAGGATTTGGGTAGCGCTGCTCTAAGTCTGTGACCGCGACTAGAGGCACAATATTGGGCTTCACTCGTGATTCATTCCATAGTGCCGTGGTATAGTGTTCCGCGCTAGGAGCTAGGAGGTTTCCCCAATTAAGTATTGAAAACCGAGAATGATTTACACGAAATGAAATAAAATCAAACCAACTCAAGAATGTCCCCCGAAGCCTGTCACTGCCATTCATTTGCATTTCAGTACATTTACTCTGCAAGTGAAAAGCAGGAAGCAACGTGAAACTGACAGGGATTTTGCTGCACATGTGCGGTCATGCAGCGGGTGTGGAAAATGGCAAAAGGTTTGAGCAGCGCTGGGCTTTTCAGGCGCGCTCTCTTCTTCCGAACGATTCCCTGGGCCCTGTATTTCACTAACTGCTTCTGTTGTCACTCTTGAGCGTGTCTGGGTACAGCTATAGCAAAGCATTTTGATTTTATGACTTTCAGATGTCTTGTTAGTGGGCAAATGAAGTGATAGGACAAGTGGGTTTTGTCTAGTTGCTAAGGGATAAAAATAACAAATGCCTTTATTACTTTGCTGACAATCTATTTATAAATTTCTGGAGGGGATGTCTACAGAGGAAAATATGGATATGTTTTGGATATACCTGAGAATTCTCAAGTAAAACTGTGTATTGATAGAATCTGCTTTACAAGGCTTTGGTAGTGTGCACAAATATTGCTCCTACACGTAAAATAAGTTTCAAGCTTGGTTCTTTGATGGCTATGATACAAATGACATTTGGCAAAGGCTATTTGCTCACCTCCTCTTTCGCCTTACTTATACCAAATTGCACAGGAGATTTCCAGATACTGTAGTGCTATCACCTTAACTACACAGGATGGTAAAAGTGGCATTTAAAAATATGTATTTGCCTCAACCAGTGGTAATCTGTAATGGGAATGAGCCCTTAAAGTCTCCCTGTGAAAGCTGGGAAAGTTTTCTTTGTCATTGCTCCTAAGGAGTTCTGCTTGATCTCCAAGTTGGAGAGCAGCTCTTCAGTGACCAGCACATCCAAACCTTTGACACCCTTGTCAGCAGTTGGGCCCTCGTGCTGCTGTAAATGGCAATGGGATAGAAAAGTATAGTAGGTACTGGCATGTGAGTGAACCATTCCAGTCAGGTTGCCCTCACCCCGCACACTGAGAAACTGAAAGAGGGCAAAATGCACTCCCCTGATTACACACTTGGCCTTCTCAAGCGCTTTCCCAGAAGAAAATGACAATTTTAAAACTTGCCCAGACTACCGGAAGTTTGAGTCCAAGTGGCTCATCTGGGCACCACTTGTCTCTGAAATATCGACATATTCATTGTTATTCTAAGGGAGTCTAATACCAAGGGAGAGAAGAGGAAGTGGTAAAACAGGGTGATCTGTTGTTTACGTAATGCTATGGTATTTCCAACTTCTGCAAACCCACATTTTTTGTTTTTATGAACCAAGCATTGGCATTTGTTTCCATGCAGGTGCGATTCATAATATCCCAGCATTCTGAGTTTAAAAAGCAGTTTTGTAAACTCTCACACCATTGATGCTGTGGTAATTTGGCAATCTGTTACAGTAGGAAAAATATCTTATATAGTAGCCCGAGTAGTTCCTTACACCTTGTACAGAGAATGCCTTCCATCCTGCTACTGTTCTTCATTGTTTGTGTTTTAAAAGGCCCCTCCTTGATGATGATGAAAAAATACCACACAGCTCCAAGACAGGGTAAATCAAAGTGAAACGAAGGTGGTTTGTTTGTTGATAAGTGTTTATTGATAAGCGCCTCATTTGGAGTGTGCCTGCTTCCTTCTGGCCAGGTAATAATGGTTTACATTTTTTAGTAGCTACATAAATTTGAAACTTTCCAACTTCTACCGTATTATTAGATCATGAGGGGTATGGAAAGAATTTGTGTTCCAATAACCAAAGATGAGATGATAAAAGAACCTACAAATTTTCCACAACTGAAGGTCTTTTTTAGTCAGTAAGGACTTGTAGATGTGTATGTTCCCTCCAGATGTCTGGGAAAAACACAGCTTAGAGAGGAAGATACTTTTATATCTATATGAACACAAAAGACCTGTAATTGTTAATTATTTATTGCCATATTAAAGCCCTTCAACTACATAGTAGAATTACTACTTAGAAATTAAAATAAAGGATTAAAAATTAATTGTCCAGTGTGTTTTGGAGGTGAACATTTTTATAATCCACGTTAAAAGTTTTATCAACAGGAATGCTTTTTTGTTGCTCATTTAATTTATCCTTTTGTCTTACCATTTGGAGATATGAGAGCAGCTAAGCAATATATAAATTAATTGAGCTCTGTAATGAAATTATAGTTTAATTAGTTATTTATAACGTACAATGAGAAAGAAGAGAAAAATTCAGCAGAAAGCCCGACAGCATTTCTACTCTCATTTTGGATTGTTTTCCTATAGGAGCACACATCAAGTGATTTTCTGAACCCCATGACATTTCTCTTTTTTTTACTTTGAAAATAATGGCTTAAATTGATATGATTTTACATTTTGACATGTTTGCTCTTTCATTTCTTCTTCACCTTTTAATCATTTTATTTTAAAACAAAACACAGATACAAGTACACTGAAAACACAGATACAGAACATTGAACACTGAATAAAACAAATGTGCAACTTATTAAGTTATCATGAGGCAGGCACCCTTGCAACTGCTACCGGGTCAAGAAATAGGACTAGGCCGACCCCTCACCACTCTTATTTAGGAGTTCCTTTCTAGCCCCCACCCTTCCCATTTCCCCAAAGTCACCACATTTTTATAGTTTATATGATCTCTTTCTTGCTCTGCTTTATCACCCAGGACATATCCTTAGATCTCATGGTTTGCATTGGCCTGCCTGGGGCCTAGGTCTTTGTCTTAGTTCAGGCTGCTGTCATAGATTGTGTGGCTTCAATGAAAAAGCATTATTTTTCACTGTTCTGGAGGCTGCTGAGAAGTCCATGATCAGGGTGCCAGCTGATCTGGTGCAGTCTGGTAAGGACCTGTTTCCTAGTTTGCAAAAGGCCATCTTCTCATTATATGTTCACATAATAGAGAGAGACAGAGAGAGAAAGAGGGAGAGCACATGTAAGCTCTCCTGTCTCCTTACAAGGATATAAATCTTACAAATCCCTCTGTGAGGTCTCCACCCTCATGATCTTATTATCTCCCAAAGTCCCTGTCTCCAAGTACCAGTGGGAACTGGGACTAGGGTTTCAACATATATTTTTGGGAGAATACAAACATTCAGTCCATAGCAGCCTTTTCTTCCCTTCCCTCCCTGCTTCCCTCCCTGCCTCTCCCTCCCTCTCTCCCTCTCTCTCTCTCTCTTTCTTTCTTCTTTCTTTCTCCTTTCTTTCCTTTCTTTCCTTCCTTTCCTTCCTTCCTTTCCTTTCCTCTCTTTCCCTCTTTCTTTCTTTCTCTCTCTTTCTTTCTTTCTTTCTTTCTTTCTTTCTTTCTTTCTTTCTTTCTTTCTTTCTTTCTTTCTTTCTTTCTTTCTTTCTCTCTCTCTCTCTCTCTCTCTCTCTCTCTCTCTCTCTTTCTTTCTTCTTTTCTTTCTTTTCTTTTTTTTTTGTTTTTTACAGAGTCTCGCTCTGTTGCCCAGGCTGGAGTGCAGTGGCTTGATCTCAGTTCACTGCTGCCTCTGTCTCCTGAGTTCAAGTAATTCTCCTACCTCAGCCTCCTGAGTAGCTGGGATTATAGGCATGCATGGCTAATTTTTGTATTATTAGTAGAGTCCGGATTTCACCATGTTGGCCAGGCTAGTCTGGAACTCCTGACCTCAGGTGATCTGCCCGCCTTGGCCTTCCAAAGTGCTGGGATTACAGGTGTGAGCCACTGTGCCCGGCCCCATAGCAGTCTTTAAAGTCTCTTAGAATCTACAATTTTCCGCATATTCTTTTATTTCCATGCAATTTATTTATTAAATAAATTGGGTCATTTTTTAAAGTTTTATTTTGTCTTTTAAAAAAGACAGAGTTAGAGGCCGGCCGCGGTAGCTCATGCCTGTAATCCCAGCACTTTCGGAGGCCGAGATGGGCAGATCATGAGGTCAGGAGATCGAGACCATCCTGGCTAACACGGCGAAAACCAGTCTCTACTAAAAATACAAAAAATTAGCCAGGCATGGTGGTGGGTGCCTGTAGGCCCAGCTACTCTGGAGGCTGAGGCAGGAGAATGGCATGAACCTGGGAGGCAGAGCTTGCAGTGAGCCGAGATCGTGCCACTGCACTCCAGCCTGGGTGACAGAGCGAGACTCCATCTCAAAAAAAAAAAAAAAAAGAAGACGAACAAAGTTAGACAGGAGGAATAAGTTCAAGAGATCTATTGCACAGCATGGTTACTATAGTTAATGACGAACATATTGTATTCTTGAAAAATGTAAGGAGAGTGAGTAAGTGTTCTCACCACAGAAATAACCATGTGAGGTAATGGACTTGATAATTAGCTAGATTTAAGCATTCCACAATGTGTATGTACTTCAAAGCATCATATTCTATATGATAAATACATACTACTTTATCTGTCAGTTAAATTTTTTATATTTAAATTTAAAAACGTCATGTAAAAAAAATAAAGTCAAAGTGTCCAAACACACAGGTGTTTTCTTTTTAGGAGGTGTTTTGTAATTTTTCATTTAGGTTCTGGTCTTCCCCACAAGAGAACCCCCATATTTCAGTTCTATTTGGATAGACCAGCACACTTGAATCCAAGCATTGCCAACGATGGAATACGGAATACATACAGAAAGGCTGGTGGTGCCTGCTCCCACTTGTCGTTGGAGAGGACTGGTAGAATAGAGAGGGTATTCCTTCTGAAATTATTTACAGTGTGATCCATTTCACATACAAACAGTCCCAAGAGGTTATCATTCAGAAAGCAGGGTGAAATATACAAGATTCAGAGGGCGGAAGTCAATCAAGGTATATGAAAGTCTCTAGATAGTTGGGCTCTATGTCTCTGGAAAGAAATGGGAGCAGGAAGTTCTATTTTGGCATCTTTTCTGTACCAAACTATTTTCCAAGTTTTAACACTTTTCTACAACCATTTGAGTTAAGACTTAACAGCCTGGTTTTGCAGAAGAGGAACCTGAATCTGTTTCTTAACAAGAAATCACCTCCTCACTGGACTCCTGTTTCTATGTATAAATCCTGTGTTAACCTGAATCAGATAATGCCAAGTCAGCGTCCTTTGCACTTACAGTCCAGACTCCTTCGCGTGGATTCTGGTCCATAGGATGGAGGTCTGGCCGCTGCCAGTGTTTCTGCTTTCGATGGCCCCTCCCACTCATGCCCGGCCCGCTGTGCTGTACCCTCACTGGCCTTTTTGCTGCACCTCAGATACAAGCTTGTCCAGCAAGATGAAGAAAGACATACCTTGGTAGTCTCTAAGATTCATAGTTTCTCCTTTAAGGGAAGTCAGCATGCAAGACCACTTTGGCGGCCTCTGCATTTGCTTTTTCTGCTCTCTGGAACACTTTGCTGACACAATTTGCTTCGCTGGATCTTACATCTCTTTCAGGCCTCAGTTTAATTGTCACTTCCTCAGAGAACTTCCCTGCCCACTCAATCTACTTAGGCTTTTTCCTGTAATTATCTCCTCCACTTATTCTTTTTCCTCTCTGGCACTTATCAACACTCTAATTATACATGTATTTATTTAATGTCTATCTCTTCTACCTGACCCTGAATTACCTGAGGATGGGATGCGCCTGCTTTGTTTACTGCGATATCCCTCATGCCTAGTTAACACAGAGCCTAGAACACCAAGGAAGCTCGTAAATATTGGTTGGAATGTAAAATCGGAATGAGGTTCAGAGAGGCTAGATAACTTGCTCAAAGTCACACAGCTTATAAGCATCAAAGCTGGGGATTTAAAAACACACCCGAAAACCCCTCTATTTTCAATATGAATTGGTTTTTCCAAACTGTGTTTCTTGAACACTAGTGTCCTGAGGAATCTTAATAATGTGTCAAGAATAAAAAGGGATCTGTGTTCAAATAAATTGTGGATGTGATGCAAATGTTTGAAGAAAATTGAACGTATTTCTTTCCTGCAGTATATCCCAGGGACTTTAATATGCAAATGTGCATTGTGACTCTCCAAGAAACTAATATGTTATGCAGCATTTCTCACCAGTGTTTGGCCATGATTTACTTTTTTGCATGAAAACAGTATCTTGTGGGACCACAGTATTCAGCAGAAGCCAGGGTGGGAATCACTCGACTACACCGTGCTTCTCCCCAGGAAGTGGGGAAATAGAAATTTCTATCAGCAAATCAGGTCTAAATATCCTAGTATCTTTTAAAACTTTTATGCTTTCTTCCATCTTCTTCAACTATGAATGTGGGCCAGGGGAGGGGGTAATGTCTTAAGAAAACAAGGTTAGAAAGCTGAAGTTAAAGAAAATTAAACAGATTGTAATGTAAGTTATTGTGGAGAAGATATAAGAGGCATATATTTTTTAAAGTAACAGATTAGAAAATACAAACTAAATAAAGTTAAATGGTTAATAACTTAGAACTGCAAGCATTTTTTCCACTTCAGTATGCATTAAAAATGACTGAGAATGGTCTTAAATGCTGACATCCCTTAATGGAGAAAGTATGAAATTACAAAATAACCAATGTAATCACACCTTAATCTTGTTAAATTGAAACACTGTAATCTACATTCAAATTTCACATATGGTCAATCTTGCAAGAGCTGGGTGGATGAGCCAATGCACTATTCGGAATTTTAAATAGGGAGCCGTTCATACCTCTCCAAAGTCCATTTACTTCTTTATGAAAAATATTTCCCTGGGATGCCAGGTGCAGTGGCTCGCGCCTATAATCCCAGCACTTTGGGAGGCTGAGGTGGGCGGATCACAAGGTCAAGAGATCAAGAACATCCTGGCCAACATAGTGAAACCTGTCTCTACTAAAAATACAAAAATTAACCGGGTGTGGTGGCACGCAACTGTAGTCCCAGCTACTTGGGAGGCTGAGGCAGGAGAATCACTTGAACCCGGGAGGCAGAGGCTATAACTGTGAGCTGAGATCACGCCACTGCACTCCAACCTGGGTGACAGAGCAAGACACTGTCTCAAAAAAAAAAAAAGACTAACTAGATAGGAATCTCATGGAAGAACTTGAAATCTAAGATAGTGGTCACTGATGGGTTATAGATGCTTTTGAGAATACATTATATTCTCAAATATTCAAATATATGTTGGACTTCTAAGCATATATTCAAATATATGTTGAAACATATAAAAGTCGGGCACGGTGGCTCATGCCTGTAATCCTGGCACTTTGGAAGGCCGAGGTGGGCAGATCACTTGAGGTCAAGAGTTTGAGACCAACCTGGCCAACATGCTGACATGCTGTCTTTACTAAAAATACAAAATTTAGCTGGGTGTTGTGGCACATGCCTGTAATCCCAGCTACTTGGGAGGCTGAGGCAGGAGAATTGCTTGAATCTGGGAGGCGGAGGTTTCAGTGAGCCGAGATCGCGGCACTGCACTGCAACCTGGCAACAGAGCAAGACTCCATCTAAAAAAACAAAACAAAACAAAACAAATCTTCCCTCCTTGGGACTGGGGAAAAAGGCTTCAAGCCAAAACAAACTTTTGTGTAATCGAAATAAAGAAAAGTTTATTTCCAGAACCCTGATACTCATGACCAATCCTACCATAAAGAAAGCAGAGTGCATTTCAGAAAAATGTGTAACTATGTGAGAGGAAAATAGGTTTCAGCTTTTTCTTGCTAATGAATTATTTCAACCTGTTGAGAAACGTGATTTTTAAGCACAATAACTAAAGTGAAGTAGTCTCATCCATTGCTGACTCAGTGTGCCTCTCAATTGAATAGGTAGAATGTGCTGCAATTTCATTGTCTAGTCATGAAACGTACATTTGGGAGCAGAGTTCCAACAGTAGAGATGCCCACTTTAGATTTGAAAAATGGTAGCCCTTTGTTCAGAGGAACCACCAAATAAATGGCTTGTTTACCTCCTGTCTGGTAACCTCCTTTTTATTTCTTCAGAGGTTGGGGATCTCACTCTGTCACTCAAGCTGGAGTGCAGTGGTACAATTATAACCCACGGCAGCCTCAAACCCCTGGGCTCCACTTGTCCTCTGCTTCAGCCTCCTGAGTATCTGGGACTACAGGCACATGCCACCACACCTGGCTTTTGTTGTAGTGACAGGGTCTTGTGATGTTGCCCAGGCCGGTCTTGAACTCTTGACTCAAGGGATCCTCCCGCCTCAGCCTCCCAAAATGCTGGGATTACAGGCATGAGAGCGTGAGTCACTGTACCTAGCCAACCCTTCTAAATATGAATACACATTCTTCTCAGATACAGTGACATAATACTAGAAATACACATGCTTTTAACAGATTTAAAAAAAAAATCCTGGAAAGAGAAAACTGGAGAATCTTAATGTTAGAGGAATAAAAGATGATTTGTTTATAAATTATCTGGACTTCTGTATCCTATCCTTTACACGCTGCTTTACTGGGTTTTAACACTTTCACCAGGGACTTGAAATCAGTGCTGCTTTAAATCAGCTCTTCCATGGGGACTGCTGATTATGGTAACCACAGGCTCTGCTATGATGCTCTGACTACAACGTTACAGGGAAGATTTGGCTATTTCATTCATTCCAGCAGGCTGTTGCTACCCAGCCAGTCCTTTGTCTCTGGAGTATTTTACTGTATCTATAATAAGACAAAACAAAGGCATTTTGAAGGTTACAGTAGACACAGCCTCCATAGGCATAGTCCTCTGGAGGCTTGGAGGGAAAGACAGATGAGGCAAAGGAGCAGTCTCCAAATCCTCTGTGAACTGCATGCTCATACCAGAGCCCTCCACGAGCCTTCACCTACCGAGAAATTCCAGGGTTTTTCTGCAATTGCACATCCACTGCCCTCTGCTTTACTGCGTGAGTGCAATTGCATTAAGTGTACTAGAAAAAGTAAACCCTTTTTTTCCAAATCAGAAAACTGTGTGTCCTAGTGTGGCAAGAACCCCAGCTTAAAATAAGAACATCTCTCATCTCAGTTTTGAATGAGACAGAGAAGGAACAAAAAGGCATAAAGACAAAAAGCCACCAAAACGAGATTTGAAAGACATCTGTTTCAGTCGAGGACTAGATTCCCATGCAGTAGTAGGTGAGCTGCTTTACCTCTCAGACCCTTAGTTTTCTCTTCTGACAAATGGGGTGGTTTGGACTTCAAATTTTACTGTAAGGATGTGAGAGATTATCTAATGCTATAGCTTCACTATAGATGTCAAGGCATGCAGCCAAGTATGGAACTTTAGACTCAATTTTTGAATTGAGTGAATGTGCTCTAATATTCTTGCTACTATGTTCTGAGGCTAAAATTTCCTATTGTTTTGAGCTTACATAAGCTGACCTCATTTACTATGGGAACATTATAAGTATTTAGGAATATGAGGGTAAGCACCATAGAAAGAATAATTCAATCTAGATGTGAGAGGCTCTTTTTTTAAGCTTCATTAACTGATAATTATGTGAGTGCAAAACAATGCCCTTACTGTTTGATAAATGAATATTAGCCTCATGTCATGCTGATAAAAGTCATGAGCAGAACTAGACTCCTCTGCATTGGGGGACTTTGTTATCTTGATGCTAATGGATTATGTTCATTTTATATAGATAGATATCTCAAATCTCGAATGACTCAACAGGACTGACTTAAATTAGATTTGTCAATCCATACTCTGCTTATTAGTGTGTCCTGAATATCTTGATGGCAGTCTTACATTACAGTGTGTACTTCACATAATTTATCTATCATGACCTAAAGATTTCGATGATAGGAGAATTTGATTGATCATTAAAATCATGATTATGTATTTATTTGAAAGTATAGCATTGTGGTTTTATTTCCCCCCAAAATTATTCTCAGAATCAGCAATATGAAATAACTTATTAAAATCTCTTTACAATGTATGCTCTTTTGGACTGCATTGAATATTACTTCTTTGTAGATATTAGCTTCTTATAATGGAGAGTTGTATTCGTCTGAGTAGGCAGCAGCTATAATAAGTAACCTTCAAATTTCAGCAGCTTTACATAATGAGGGTTTACTTCTTGCTCATGTCACAGTTCAAATGCACACTGGTGGGAGTGGAGAACAGAGAGAAGCATTGGACAGGGAATGGGTTCTGCCCATCAGAGTCGTGCAGTGACCCAGGTTTCTTTTGCCTTGTGGCTCCACCCCTCTCTAGGTCCCTGAGGTCTTCTCTATTCAGTAGGTGGCTAGAAAAGGGGAGTAAAAATTATAAATGAGATGATTTTCTTACTTGGCTCAGTGTGGAAATAGCGGGACTAATTTCTACACACTTTCCATTGGCTGAATCTCTGACATGAGTATGCAATCTGGTGGGGTGACCAGAAAGAAGAGAGGACACCAATGTCAATCAGCACTGACTGTCCCCTCCACAAGATCTAGACACCAAATCGAGGATAACTGAAGATAGGTTTGGTGAACGCTTAATACACAAAAATCTTATTCTGACCATAAGAGATCAAGGTATGATTAAGGTATAATAAGATCAAGGTAAAATAAGACCAAGTAAGGTATACAAATAATTATACCATAAGATGTATGAAATATAGGTACAAATCTTCACTGACCACCATTGTCAGTGAAGATAATAAGACAAGATGTATGAATAATCATACCTTTTATAAAAGATTATGGCTATGCACGAAGAAAGCTATAAATACTGATTAACAGAGGGATAAAGTCTAACAATTTGGGAGGACTGGGAAATTGTCTTGATGTGATGGTACTGATATTGGGCTATATATTCAACAACCAGAATTCTAGATTGCTTCTGTCATTTGCTTGCTGCAAAATGCTGAAAAAGTTTCTGAATCTCAATTTTTTCGTACGAATATTCATATATTCTCACATATAAATATCATAAGACCATATGAAGGGGGATGTTCAAATTAGGTCATGAATAGGGAAAGCTTTTGTGAATGATGGTTCAAATATCCAATTAAAGTCACTGCTGTTACTATTATTTTTTAAATTCTATGTACACAGGCGAGGCTTACATTTATAAAACATTGTTCAGCACACATACACATACAAACACAGACACATCTGCACACATCAAACACACACAAACATCCAGGTAGTAAGAAAAGAATTAAATGCTTTATTTTTTTGATCTTCAGAATGAAGTTGAAAGTCAACGCCTGCATATTTGGTTTCTCTGGTCACTAATACATCTTGCATCTGTGCTAGTTTCATAACCCGTCCTTGGAAAGTAGCATCAATTATCTGTGTCTGTTCAGGTAGGCTGGTTGTGGGACTCTCTGTCCTTTCTGGCTTATAATATTGTTAAGAGCTTCAGAAAAATGAAGTTTGTGGAAATGTTTTTTAAACTGTAAAAAAAAAATGTATATATGGAAGGGAGATTTATTATGATTTTGCCTAGTTTAAGTACCAAATGTCTATCCAGTTAGTTTGGGTCATCACTGTAAAAAATTATTTAAATCACACCTTTACATACCCTTTTAGCCAAAAATCTAGTGTGCTTTAAATAACACATTAAAGCAGCAAGTATAAAGAAGTCATTTAATATCTGGCATCCATTATTTTTGTTAACTTTGTTTTTACTGATTTCTAAATACCCAGGCTGCCTATTCTCAATAATATTATAATGTTCCATTCTCATAAAGTGACATTCTTTTGTTGAGGGGTGCAGGGCACAGGGAATCAGAGAATAGATATTTCTCAGAAATCTCAAACCTACCTTGGGTGGTCCTCAGAGCCTAGGATCAGTCTAGCCACGTACACATTCCAGGGACTAGATGAGCAAAGCCATATCACGCTTTGGAACCTGGCCCCAAATTCCTGTAATTGGCAAGACCAAACCTTCCTCCTCAATTCTTCACTTTCAAGCTGTGGCTACCTGGATAACTGTCCTAGAAAAATGCTTGGCCGACAAGTTGTCAGAGTTAACATCTAGGGAGGTAGAATGACAATTCTTTAGCTGACATTATTGACTTAGAGCTGGGAAGACACAAAGGCGTAGTTTTTTGTTTTTTGTTTTTTGTTTTGGATCAGCAAATCCCACCTGTAAATTCTGACAAACCATGGTGTCTTCAATTGTCTAGGAGACTATAGAGAAATTCACAAGATAAAATTAGATTATCTTTGTAATGATAACTCTACGATGTATGTGACTTTTATTACGGTCAGTTCCCATTTGTCCAAGCCCCGGGCCATGCTCTGTGTTGTTTCTAAACTGGAAATGGGATTGCTGAATCAAGTTCAAACACATCGCAGCATCGATCCCCTCTTGATCCCTCCCCTGTTATAAACTCAGCTTGGGATCACTCTTTCTGGTAGTTACCCACGTTCCCAAGCGTTTCCACTTTCTTCACCCACTTTTAGAAATGGCTTTTGCTTCTTCAGCCACCTGGAGAATGACTACTCATTTTTCACAACTCACATTAAAAATTCCTATCTCTGGGAGGCCTGCCAGGATGCACCAGGCAGAATGAAGACTGTCTTATGTGTGATCACATAGCACGTTATATGCAGGACTATTGCAGACTTCAGCCAGCATATTGTGACTGTCTCACTCCTTTGTGTTCCTCAAGCAGATTGTGAGCTCCTTAAACACTGAGGTGACATTTTAGTTTTGCATTCCTATAGCCCAGCACCTGCCCTGGCACTTTGTAAGTATTCAGAAAACACACAATGAATGAAGGAATGAAGGAATGAATGAGTGAATGATTGTCCCTCTTAGAATAAGCAGGAGAATTATAAGATAAAGCGATAGACAAGGTGCCTACTCTGAAAAGTTAAGCATTACACATTGAGACCCACACTTTGAATCAAGACTGGGAAAAAAAAAACAGGTAGTAATTGCAGAGGGAGGGCAGCTAAGCATGTGGCTGCTTTGGATATTTACTCATCAGACCAGACTGAAACAGCCTTAATCAGGGAAAATCAATCTGCCTGTTTTTCAGTGTAAGCATAAACATGCTGACAGTAGATGCTGCATAGGTGTTCTGAAAAATCTTACATCAGCCTCAAGTTAGTTATAGCTTCATTTACTTTCTGTGTATAGGTTTGAATTGTTTATGCTTACCTGGAAGGGCAAATTCATCTTCTGCAAGCAGTGTTCTATATCATGTCATGCCTGAGGTCAAATGTCTCTTAATGCACAAAATACGGTCCAAATGCTGCCTGAGATTCCATCTCTTCTCCAACTTGATCCAGTTTGCATTCACTATTCTCTATATTCACCAGCTGTCTCAGCAAAAATTGTCCACATGTCTTTCTCCATATCCTGTCACTACCCTTCACAAGTCCTCTTGTTTTCTCCAGCACCAGCATCACCCTGAAACTTCTGTGGTACCACACATGCCAATGATGTCTTCATCCTCTGAATTGTCCTTTTCATTCAAATAATCACTTACTTGTGCTGTCTTCTGCATAGTAAAAGAAATTGTTCAACAGAATTCAACTTTAAATTTTCCATAAGGTTTTGTGTGTTGTTTTCCCAGGCTTATTTTACAGTTACTGATGGAAGGAACTTCGCTTCTTTGTGTTCAGTTGTAGCAGCTAGCACAAGGCCTTGATGATCGTCAGTGTGTAATAAATGTTTGTTGATATTTGAAAATGATGCCTGGGTTTATTTACTTTTTAATTATTTTACTTTTTTGAGATGGAGTCTCGTTCTGTTGCTCAGGCTGGGGTGCAGTGGCACAATCTCGACTTGCTGCAACCTCTGCCTCCTGGGTTCAAGCGATTCTCCTGCCTCAGCCTTCCAAGTAGCTGGGACTACAGGCACGTGCTGCCATGCCCTGCTAATATTTTATATTTTTAGTAGAGACAAGATTTCACCATATTAGTCAGGATGGTCTGGATCTCCTGACCTCCTGATCCTCCTGCCTTAGCCTCCCAAAATGCTGGGATTATAGGCGTGAGCCACTGTGCCCAGCTTGATGCCTGGGTTTAATAGTAATAGTAAATTAATCTTCGGAATGGAAGCTTCTGTACAGGGAGATATGGTGCTTCCTTTGGCTAGCTATTTATTAAACCCCACTCCTTTGTTGCTTCCTCTGGGGTCAGAGGAGTGGGGTTTAATAAATAGCTAGGGGCTCTGTTCTCTCACTGGCAGTAGATCACCAAGGTGATCAGTTTCAACTCTTTATGTTTTCGTTGTCTCATTGGTAAAATGGGATGGTAGTAATAGTTGTGGAAAGAAAACCATGAAAACAAAATACATGTGAAGGTTATGCTTCATGATCAGTATACATTAAATATGAGCTACTATTTTAGTGATTTTCTCTTTTATAGGTCCTAGGGCCCAACTTCCTGTGGTCACATCGCAACTCTTCCACTTATGTATGATCTCTTGCCTTGGGCATGTCTCTTAACTCCCAAGCCTCTGTTTCTCTCTCTATAAAATAATCAAGGCAGTAATACTGTCCTCCCAGTGTCATTCTGAGAAATAAATGAGACTACGCATGTAGCACACTCAGCGGTGTGCACAGACCATAGTAAGCACTCAATAAATAGTCGCTGTGCTCATTGAGATTCCACTTGCCCATGCTGACATTTCCACGAAGAAAATGTTGCCCTTTATCACAATAAATAAAATATTTTTCTGAAAGTTAAATCCCACAATATGTCATATCCCTCTTTGGGCCTTCCTCTTGGTGCCATGGAATAAAAGGAAAAGGTGTTTGTTGTTCCATGCATTTGTTTGATGCAGTTGTTCTTTTGTAGGAATGAACTTTCTGTAAAAGGGTAGTCTTGTCTAAGTGATTTATATGTATCTGATGTAAGCATCACAGCTCTTGACAGATAGGGCCATCTATCACCGTGCCATGGAAAGTATTCAGACATATGGCAGGATACCACTGACCCACGTTTCTTGGGTGCGGTCAGTCCTGATGTCTCCTTCAGTACCTGTGCCACCTACCCACCGAAGAGCTCACACACATTCCTGCTCATGTGAAACAGGTACATCTATTGGCTGGAGTGTTTCCATGGAATCCTATTTCTTCTTTCTAGAGAATTGCCTATGCTGATTTTAAGAAGGGATAAGCATACCATAGAATTCCTTGTAGGAAGATTAACAAATAGGTTTCTTTTGAATTCCCTCTCAGGAGAAAAATGTACAATCGAGTTGTTACCTCTATTCTAATCTAGTCAAGCTTCATTAGTTTGCAGGTCAATCTCAAAATAATATTTTGTTTGAATCTCAGATACAACAAAGCAAACTCCTGCATAAATGCTAGCTAGGTATGGTGTATGTGTGTGTAAAGTTCCTCATAAGAAGACAAAAAAAGTTGTTTTGGCCAAACTGAGTGTATAAACTCTCTGGGATAGTGATATGCCTCTTATCACATTTAATATATTGATTAAAGTCACTAAAAACTTATCTACCAAATTTTCATGGTACATGTTTGAGACACAGCATGCTTATAAGTTTCTATATGACACTCTCACTGGGAATTTTACGTCAAGACATAAAAATCCATTGAGATAACATTAGGTCAGTTTTTTTTTTTTTTTATTTTGGTTTAATTTATACTTTTAAAAGTTGATCTTTAATCCCTCTTCGTTTTCCGTTGAACCCACTTCAGTAAGACTTTTGTTTCTAAACACTTCACCAAAGCTGTGTTTGTCAAGGTCCACCACGAACCTCATAGCTAAATCCAGTGGCCTGTGCACAGTTCTCATCTTACTTGACCTACCCCAGGATTTGACACAGTTAATCACTCCTCCTAAAACTCTTTCTTCACTTGACTTCTTAGTTATCACTCTTGATCCTCCTCTGGTTACTCCTTCTCAGTATCCTTTGCTGGGGGCTGACCCATCCTCTTCCCTTCCACAGCTCTGTCATGGGTCTTTGTAGCTTCTCTCTCTTGCATTCTCTATCCGGGTGATTGCATCCTGGCCCATGTCTGTAATGCAACTGAATTGCTAATGACTGTTGCCTCTTTGGCTCTGTTCCAGCCACACTAGCCTCTTTCCCTGCCTTGCCTTTGATTCTGTTCCAGCCACACTAGTCTCTTTTCCTGCCTTGAAAATCCCAAATGAACTTCTACCTTTACAGTTGATACTCACCATAAATATACGGTTGCTCCCCTGGTAGCTGAATGGCCCCTTCTGTCACTTCCTAGAACATTTAGTTTCCATTTTCTCAGTTGAGTCCTTCCTGACCTGCCTATGTGTGTGATCTCCATAACATAACCACTCACTCCAATGCTTATTTAATTACTTTTATCAGGCAGGGGCTGAACAGGAAACAGAGGGCACACTGTTAAGGGTTTTACAGAAGAAAGGTTAACAAAGGAAATGCATATGAAGGTATAGGCAGGTTAAGGGAATTGACAAGGAATGGTGAACTACTCAGGAATGATCAACCATGAAGCAGCTGTGTTCCCCTCCAGGACTGAAAAAACAAGCGAAGATAACTATGTTACCCAAGACTGTTCGCAACCTGGAGCTATGAAAGATGAACTACTCAACAGGAATGTGGCTGGGGAAGAGTACAGCCACTTCCAAGAAGGACCATGAAGACCCAAGGGAGACAGAGGGAGAGGAAGATCAACTGAGAAGAAATACCCTTGACTTTCTCTTTTGCCTTCTGAACTCTTTCTATTATCTTCCATTGGCTGAATCAATGAAATTCCACAGGGTGCATAAAGGTATCTCAGGTTCAGCTTCCTGCCACCCAGAGCAGAGCAGAAAAAGGTGGGGAATGGATCTAGGGGAGAGAACAAAGACAAACTAATAAAAGATGTTTGTAAAGCCTTATTTTCACTTGGCACTTGGGAGTGTGACATTCTACCCTGCATGGATCATGACAAAATAAGCATTAAATGTTCTTGCCTCCTTTTTGATAGGGTAACCTCTATACCATCCAAACTAATGTTGGTTGAAGTCATGACTAGTCATTGTGTCTTCTCCAAACCGCGGGAGTGGTGTTCACAGTGTTTAACAACCAGTGTGACACAGGCACAACGGTCAGAACAGTAACCCAACAAATGAGAGTAATGTGTAATACTGGGTCCAAAAGGGACCATTTGGAAGAGATGCTACAATGTGAATATTTGAAAGGGGTGATCTTTTCTTTTCCAAGGACATCTGAGAAAATTGTGCCCTTATATCCAGGAATCCGTATGATCTATTCATAGGCAATGTGGTGAACTTAATGGAAAAGGCATCTCATTTAAACCTCCAAAAACTCTTCTCTGTTTTCTTCATTTTCAGATTTGGAACCTAAGGTTCAATTAAGGTCATTTTGCCTAAGACCACTTATTTATCTGTAGTGGAGCTGGGACTGACACCCAGACTTTCTGACTCCAAAGCCCCAGCTCTCAACTAGTCTTGATATTAAGACTGCCTCCCAGATGGAATAGTGGAGGATTTAAGAACAGAAGCTGCATATTTTGAACTTTTTATGTTTTTTATTTTTCTTTCCTCATTTTCATATTTTTTTTTCCAGAGGCAGGGTCTTACTTTTGCCTAGACTGGAGTGCAGTGGTTCTGTGCCTCTAATTCTTGGGCTCAAGCAATGCTCCTGCCTGAGCTTCCAAGTAGCTAGGACTACAGGCACATTCCACTATGCCTAGCTATTTATTTTTTATTTTTATTTTTTATAGAGATTGGGTCTCACTGAGTTGCTCATGCTGGTCTCAAATGAGCTTTCATTTTTTAAATGTTTCAATCGAAATCCCTGGGAAAGTCTCTTCTCTTTTTATTTCCTACATGATTTTATCTTTCAAAAGTACATTTGGATTCATTCCTGAATTTGGCTAAAATCTAAAGCAGGGTCTGAAGGTACCGTGTGTTTCTCCTCCTTACCACATCCATTATCCAAACTCTGTATACAAAAGGCACCTAAAATATACATGTGAAATGTCTGAATAAAATTCCTTCTTACTTAGGACTGTGGTGTTAGGCTCAGCATTCCAAAGCATGAATAGTCATAGCAGGTGACACATAAGGTTGTTCTGACACAGGTACCTATGAGACATAATTGCTACATTTTACCTTGGACTGTGCTCTTATTTTTAAAACTATAGGCCACTTGTATAAAACAATCAGCAAACCTGAATTTCCTTACTTGCTGTGTTCTTTCTACTTTTCTAAACCGCAATTTCCTGTTTCCCCTTTCTCTGCTTTACTACTGTCAATAGAATACCGACAAGAAATTACTCATTCAAACTCTCCCTTTGCAATAATTATTTTGAATCCTTAAATCCTGACCCATACCTGCAGAGGTGCCCAGATGGGCTAGGCTACCTGTGTGGATAATTGGAAGGCTCCTCTGGGTACCGCTTTTTCCATCACAGATTATAATGTCTTTGTAAAAATGAACAAACTTTGTGGGCTGGAAGAAGCAAAGATGATTATTATGACCAGGAGCATGTTGGAACCTTGATTTTTTTGGTGTGTGTACATCACACTTGTCTGCCTAAGTTAATGAAGGAAGAGTGAAGACTTACTTATCATTTTAATACAGTTTTGAGTTTCTCAAGAGAGAATTTCTCATTTGTCTCAAGGTGATTTGAGTGTGTGTGTGTGTGTGTGTGTGTCGGTGTGTAGGGTGTATTCAGGTTGTCCAGATGATAAATAGTGCCCTAGGTAAGTTGCAGGCTATATATGTAAAAAAATAGAAGTAATATTGCAATGGGAAGTTTTCAGATAAAAGTAGAATTCAATTTTGTTTTGAAAGGTTATGATGAATGTTAACCACTTTTTTGCTGAAATTCTTTTCCAGACACATCTTAATCTTTTAAAATGATCCTTATGTGATTTTTAATATA
The DNA here is from genome assembly GCF_047675955.1 of Chlorocebus sabaeus. Classification (NCBI taxonomy): domain Eukaryota; kingdom Metazoa; phylum Chordata; class Mammalia; order Primates; family Cercopithecidae; genus Chlorocebus; species Chlorocebus sabaeus. The sequence goes on along the minus strand of NC_132926.1, from coordinate 15,256,748 downwards.
AAATACATAATTATGTAGATAAATTCTGTTATTAATAACATTTGAGGGAGCGATTTGTTCTTCATTTCCTTTTTCCACTCGCTTGAAATAAAGACAGAGCTATGGTGTGCAAGGCTGTAATGTGAACTGAGTTTTGTAGTTTTTTTTTCCTTGTTCCTAGAGTTCTACAACTGAGAAAATTATTTCCCTGGTTTTCTCACAATGAATTTCTGCATGTTTCATTCAAAACAACAATAATGGAAATATACCCTGCATGTAATACATCTAAACACCCACAAATAAACAGTGATTGAGATTAATGCACCTTCAGCTTGTGCTTATTCTTATGCACTTATGTAGGCATGAAGATTTAATTTTCCCTGTCACATGAAGCAAATACCATCTCTTATGTGGCAGATTTGTTTTGGGGCTCTCTCTCTCGTACCCTTATTTCCCACATTGCTGTTTTGACATAGTATTAGCCCATTAAATACTTTCATGAAATACTGAAGAACAATAATTAGTAAATAGAATGAACACATGAAAAGTTTCATTTTGTACCCAATGTAAGTAGTATAGATGTCTTCTTGCTTTAAGTTTCTTTTTATTGTACGTTTTAAGGTGTACAATATGAAGTTTTGATATACATATAATGAGCACTTCAGTCAAGCAAATTGACATATCCATCACTCTTCATAATTACCTTTATGTGTGTGAGATAAGAGTACCTAACATCTACTTTTCACACATTTTCATGATGCAATACAATATTATCAATAATAGTCACCACGCTGTACATTAGATCCCTAGACTTACACATCCTAGATAATTGCAAGTTTGTACGCTTTGACCTACTTCTCCCCATTTCCTCCCTGTTATTCCTGCCCCTGGAAACCATGTTGTACTCTCTGTTTCTACTTATTCAACCTCTTTTTTTTTTTTTTTTTTTTAAAGATTCCACATACAAGTGAGATCACACAGTACTTTTCTTTCTGTGTCTGGCTAATTTCGCTTAGCATAATGTCCTGTTGATTCATCAGTGGTGTTGCAAGTGGCAGTATCTTTTTCTTTTATAAAACCGAATAATTATGTATATTCACATGCTATAGATACCGTAATTTCCTTATCCATTCATCCATTTACAGGCACTGACGTTGTTTCTGTATCTTGACTATTGCAAAGAATGCTGCACTGAACAAGGGAACACAGACATCCGTGTGGGGTGGTGCTGATTTAAGATGGGGTACTGAATGTCTTTGTCCTTTTAAAATTTTTAAAATATTTTTGTCTTTTGTTCCAGAAATAGTACCCATATTTCTCAGATTCAAAATATGCCCTGAGATATGTTAACAGCACAGATGTTATATTTATTAGAAAGTTTATATCATCAGTAATTTTAGTTTCAGGTGGCCAGTGGTAACACAATTTTTTTCAGCTTTAAAATGATGTAATACATTTAGCAAGAACCAAGGTGACTTATGTGATCCAAAAGATAATATCATCTCCAATACGGATTACTTTTGTATGTGTAACATTTTGTCACATTCTTTGTCATGGGACTTGAAATGTGAGTCTTTAAAATGTGGTCCCCTTTCTCTGTCATACCCCACATTCAATTAATTGCCAACTCCTGAATTTTCTGTCTTCAATGTTTGCCCTCTCTGCCATCATTTTTATCACTCATTCTATCATCATTCTGATAAAAGGCCCTCGTTTCCTCTGGCCTAAACTCTCACAGTGCTTCTACCTCTTTATCTGTGTTCTGTGGTCTTTCTTTTTGTTTTTGTTTTTGAGACAGAGTCTCACTCTGTTGCCCAGGCTGGAATGCAGCCGCATGCGATCTCAGTTCACTGCACCCTCCATCTCCCAGGTTCAAGCAATTCTCCTGCCTCAGCCCCCTGAGTAGCTGGAATTACAGGTGTGTGCCATGGCACCCGGCTAATTTTTGTATTTTTAGTAGAGATGGGGTTTCACTGTATTGGTGAGGTTGGTCTTGAACTCCTGACCTCAAGTGATCCATCCACCTTGGCCTCCCAAAGTACTAGGATTACAGGAGTGAGCCACCATGCCCAGCCGTATCTGTAATCTTTCTCAAATCAAAACCTTTCCACGAAGTTGCCAGATGACTTCATAAAGATGTGAATCTCTAAACATTCAGAATCCTCACTGGACTTCAAATTAACAGCAAATCCCTGATGATATTCTCTCAGTGAGGCTCTCTCCTATTCTTTCAAGCTGATCTTCTAGAATATTCTCTGTAGGAACTTGACATTCTCGCCCAACCCAGTTATTTCTGAATGCGTCTTTTGTGTATGTCTGAAACTTTTTGTTGTTGTGTTCTTTTTTACCCAACTTGTGCTTCGTGACTAAACATAGCCCTTTACTTTTGTGAAGCCTTTCTTGAACCATCAGCCAGGTAGGGCTGAGCTCCTGTCCCCCAAACTCACTGAGCTTTCTGTGCCATTTTATCATTCTATCTAACTGGGCTGTGCATTACAATGACTTTAATTAATGAAATAGATACGATTTATCATATGCATATTATCTAGAGGTTTGCAATTGTGATCTTATTTATTCCTCTACCAACTTAAAAAGGAAGGTATAAATGTAGCTTAGCAGGATTGATCCTATGCTTCCAAGTAATGTAGAAGTATCACACGGGTGAATCATGCTGGCTTTCATATCTCTGTGCTTTGCAGTGGCCTCAATTACAACCACTTGTATTTAGTACTTCTTTACTCTTTCAGATTTTATGCCCCTTGAGGACAGGGCTTACTCTTGCTCCTGATTGTATCTTCCACGTAAGGTGCTTTATGTGTAATTTTATACTTTCCCAAAACTATAAAAAAGATATCAACGTAATAACTAAGGGGAAAATAACCTATTAGGATGGAAAATAAAGCAGTCTCTGTGTGACCCCCATGGTTTAATCTGGATGGGGAACGTGGATAAGGGATATATTTTTAATATCGTTTCTTCTCACTTTCAGAGACCTTAGGTACCTTGACCTGAGAATTTTATCTGGGACAAGGCAAAGAAAAACTGCAATGTCAAAGCTTTTCCGAGTTCCTAGTATTGCTGAGGGTGTTGACCTATGGTAGCTGGCTCTTTAGTTAATCACATTAATGATGCTTTTAGTTTTAAAAATAAGAGCCAGGTGTAGTCCAATCAAGGAAAGTTGAGACAAAGGGGAAATGAATTTGTTCTATGAGTTAAAAAGGGCTTTTTTCCTCCAGTTTTTCACCTGACAGCCTAAGCCTAAAAGATTTAACAATGGTGTTTGTACTTAATGGCTAGTAATTATGCATTATTTGAGGCAAGTACACATATAAGAAAAAAAAATTAGACTACAAGACCGTCACGAGTAAGGGAAATTGGTAATTATACCGAAATCCAAACCTTCCTCTTTAAAGATCTCCTGTGATAATGGAGAAGGCCAGTTGTTTGAGTCCCAAAATGTCATACCCAACCTGAATTTCAATCCCTTGTGGGCAGTTTGCTTAGAGGCAGAAAACACAGTTCTTTGCAGACCCATCCTCATTTATTTGCATGTATTCCCTGGTAGGTTCGCTGTTGGCTTTTGTCAAATAATGTCGATTCTTAAATCAGGTGTTAGAAGATACAAAAGTGCCTTGGTCTTATCCTAGGGGATAGGATGGGTGTCAAGACTCAGAGAAAGTTCAATTCCAATGAGAGGCATATTTGATGGGAGAGAGGACCAGAGGGAGATGGCCACCCATATTCGTGTCAGGGAAAGCAGTTGACATGTGGCCTGAAAGATAATAGGGACATGGAAAAGGACTTAAATCAGTTGTATTGTCATAAGGCCCTATAAAGGAATCTGTATTACTTGTCATTAACTTTGCCTGAATGGCAAAGTGAGCTCTATTTAATTAAATGAAAGCCTCAGTACTCTTATTAGAAAAGAAGAACTACAGCAGGTCCATATGGTCCCTACTATGAAACATGCAAAGCCTCAAAGTCTCAGGCTTGAGCAGCCTCAGCTGCCGCCTATTAGCATGAGTGGTAACAGCATGATCATATCCTCAGACCTTATAACATTCATAACCATAGAGTTGTAATTTTACTCTTACAGTGACAAATGAGAAATTATAAACATTTAATTTGGAGGGAAATTTAACATATTATTCCCTAAGTCCACTTGGCAAGTGAAGGAGGCTATTAATATAAACTCATTACATTGCAGTATTGCATCCCTACAATCACAAAAGCTGGCTTTTTAAAATCACAAGTGACAAGTTGAGGTGGAAGAAATTCTGCATTTATACGCCTTCTGTCAAAGTGAAGCATCTTGGACAATGCATACACCTGTCTGAATGTCAAGACCTGTGCCCTCGGACTTCAGGGTGTTTATACATTTGGCTTTCAAATTGGAAACTCCACATTAAAGCATCCAGATTTTCTCTGGCTTTATTAAAGCGGCTCCAGAACAAGGTGAAGGAAGTGAGTTTCTCATCCTGGTCGGGGCTCTTGGTCCGTAACTGTGCTTTAGTGCACTCTCCCAGTGGGTAAGGATGGAGTGTTAGCACAGACAGCAGAGTTAAGCCGGAATGTCCTGCGGAGCCTCACCATCACAAAGGGTAATACTACTTTATCGATCCCTTCCACACTGTCTCCCACCGTTGTGTTAAGCCTGTGGCGAGTACAACCTTTACAAAACGAGATCTGGCGATATGACTTACTTTCTAACTTGAACGTGAACTTAAAAAAAATGGATAAAAGCGTGTTTTGTAGGAATGGCATGGTGTTGGCATTTCAGAGTGTAAATGATAAAAATAAAATCAAAGTCAAGTATCTCAACAGAGGGAAAAAAGTCACATTGAGACTTGCACACACGCATATAAAATGGGGCCACATTCTTCCACTTAAAGCAGAAACAGCTTCATTTGCTTATGTTCTATTGAATTATCCAGTCTTTTCTTGTTACCTTAAGAAAGGCAACATTGTTAGCATATATTTTTAGAGATTCAATGCTCATTTTCATTTCAGACTTTATGAACGTACATCAATGAGGTTAGGAGAGGTTCCATATGTTTAAATTGAGACAAATGGATTGATTTCCCCCCAAATATTGATGATTTATAAGCTGTTATGCTTTGTGATATTTTTTTTCTCTTAATAAGGCATTCCACTCTCAAGGAGTTAAAAAAAAAAAAAAAGCATTTTCTGAAAGCTACATGGAAACATGTTTTTAATTGGCACTGTCCTCATCCTTCCAAGGATAATAGGAAAAAGCTTCTACTTCACCGCTTGCATGATTTTTGATTTTACCTTTGTTTGTCACGATGCAGAATTAAGGGGGAAAAAATTGGCCGTGAGGTACCTTTTTAAAAGGCTTTCCCTTTCATTGTACGTACTAATGGGATGAGAGAGAAGTAAAAGACAGATTTATTTTTATGTTTAATCAAGTCCTATAATTATTGCATTGTGGTTACTGCTTTGAGCATTACATTTTCAGTAAGTAATTTATCAGCTACATTCCTTTTTATTTTATTTTATTTCATTCTGGAGAGGATTAACAGTTACTATAGGATTTATACACGGTAGGCATTTTTCCCCTTTAGTAAATAAGGCTTATTGGTGGCATAGGTTTCCTGAGCCCCGCCCCCACCCACAACCCCGGCTCCCCACCGAATTTCTGCTTATACTTACAACTTATAGTTTGTAGTTCATTTCTTGACCTGACTTCATTAGGAATGTCTTTATGGCTGATAGGACCAGAGGACAACAGAAGAAATTCAAAGATAGATTTACCAACTTTTACAGACTTGTCCACAACTCCGTTTTATCATTGAATGTCTCAGGTCCTTAGGAAGCCCTTAGCCCTTGTCAAACCAGTAAGGTTGGTCACCGTGTGGTTTGGGCACAGTCTTGGAGCTGGCATGTCTGGATATAAGCTGCATGTGCAAAGTTTTAAAATAATAAAGATGAACTTTCTTCCAAGCTGGGAGAATAGAAAAGAAGGCTGAGACAACAGAGCAGACATGAAGGATATTCATGGAAAGGCAGGACTTGGCGAAGCTGGAGAAGGAGCCAACCCGGGCCAAAGCAGAGTCCTGTTGGTACTGTTTGACCTGGTTCTGGTTCTTTGGCTGTGTCCTCCCACTTCCATTCCTCCCAGCCCTTTTCAGAGTAAGTGCTTCCTTTTTTTTCTTTTTTGAGACGGAGTTTCACTCTTGTTGCCCAGGGTGGAGTGCAATGGCGTTACATCTTGGCTCACCACAATGTCTGCCTCCCGGATTCAAGTGAATCTCCTCCCTCAGCCTCCCGAGTAGCTGAGATTACAGGCATGTGCCACCACACGGGGCTAATTTTGTATTTTTAGTAGAGACCGGGTTTCTCCACGTTGGTCAGGCTGGTCTCGAACTGCTGACCTCAGGTGATCTGCCTGCCTCGGCCTCCCAAACAGAGTAAGTGCTTCTTTACAAATCCTTCTCTCTCCCTCCTTTTCTTGGCTTTTCTTCATTCTTCCTGGAGAAAGAAATTGCCCCAGCCTGACCTGACCAGTTATCTGTAGACCGGTTGAATTTTGCTGTCGGAAGGCGGCAGTTGCCCATTGAATAATACAGGGGTTAGCGTCACCAACTTCACCTTGCAGTTGAGAATCTGTGTATGGCTTTTGACTCCCCCAGAACTTAACTACTCATCGCTTACTGTTGGATAGAAGCCTGACTGGTAACATCAGTAGTTAATTAACACACGTTTTGTGGGTTATATGTATTATATACTGCATTCCTAAAATAAGGTAAGCTAGAGAAAGGAAATTGTTGTTGAGAAAATCAGAAGGAAGAGAAAATATATTCATTAAGTCGAAATGGATCATCATAAAGTTCTTCATCCTGGTCATCTTCAAGCCTAGGAGGGGGAGAAAGAGGACGAGTGGGTCTTGCTGTCTCTGGGGTGGTAGAGGCTGAAGGGGTGGAGGAGATAAAAGGGGAGCCAGGAAAGGCAAGCACACTGGCTGTAGCTTTTATCTAACAAAAAAAAAAAAAAAAAAAAAAATCCACATGTAAGTGGACCTATGCAATTCCAACCTGCGTTGTTCAAGGATCAACTGTATTTTGCTTCCTCAATCCTAGTGTTTCTTTGTTAATAAGGGGAGTCTTCAAGCAGAATAGCACAGAGATGGGCTAGGAATAACCATGGTATGTACTTGCGGAATGATTTTCCTAAAAGATTTTGCAGAAAATTTAGGCACAGCAGTCGTGGTATTTTAGAACCTATGACAACAAAAATGCTGACCTGGTTGGCCTGATTTTCCCTGAAATGAGGTTATTTAAGTTTGTTATAGAAACAAATCTAGCGGTAACCCTTTATTCCTCTGTAGTCTTATTCAAAACTCCTTTTTCTTCTTCCTTCTCACCCTCTCTTTCCTTCCTTCTCTTCATTCTTTCTTTTGAATCAACACAAGTGTTTACATTTCAAAATTCTTCTTTTCCTCGGTTCACTGGGTTTTTTGTTTTTGTTTTTCTTTTTGTCTTTTTCCCTAGGGAGCAGCTCGTGTGTGTGTGTGTGTGTGTGTGTGTGTGTGTGTGTGTGTGTGTATTTTCTTGTTCACATACCCTACCTTTAGGTCAACATGTATAACAAATATATTGTTGAGTAAAGCACAAAATGTTTAAATGTGTCTGGCTCAACACGAGTAAAGAAATGATGCTGCATAAAACAGAAAATATATAAATGAGTTCCTATTTTTTGCAAATAAATATACTAATGAAAATATTAAAATTTCACACAGCCAATTCTGTATGTAATCAAAATTGTGAAGTATGTGGGTTTCAATAGAGTGAAGGAGAAGCATGTTAAAGTAATTTTTCATTGTAACATAGCACATTAAGAATACCTAACTAACTCTTCTATTTTTGCTTTGTTATGAAACTTAAGAAATCTACATATTACATTTTGCCTGAAACCTCGGATTCCTTTAGAAGGGATTTAGAAGTAAAACACTTTTCCTTATCCTCTGTGTCCAGGTACTGTGTGTGGGTAGTCCCTGTTTATTTCTACAAAAAAGGCAAATACATTTATAAATAGCTGATCTTATTTGAGGTTTTATCCATAATAAAAGTTAAATTAGGAAAGATTTCATAATAACTAATATCCCTATCAAATTCAGTACACAGGTATCATTTGTTTTCTTATTAAAATTTAAATATGTAGTAAAACATTTCAGGTAAACATTATTTTAGCATTTGCTATTTGGATGCTTGGAAGGAAAATAGCATAGCTAATGATATTGATTTAAATTTTAAAAAATACTTGCAGGAGAAGTTCTGCTAATATCTTATATATTTATAATGATTTTTTTTCTAAATCCAATTGAGTAAATGTGAAATTATTCTTCAAATAGGTTGCTACAGTACTTCAATGTATCCATTAAGCATTAAATAAATGTTTCTTATTTCCTTGAAAGATTTTTGTTGCCTTTTTAAAGTACACTCTAATCCCAGTTGTATTTTAATTTGGAACATCATTCTGAGTTTTTCTTCTATTTTCTGCTAATTATTTTAAGACTAACAGTGATTAGATGAATTTATACTTTTAAGAAATGGATTTAGAAATCTGTCTAAAATATTTTATAAACTTTTTATGTTCTTTATTGTTTTTACAACATTAGAAAATGTCTACTTTTTAAAAAAATCCATAAATTCTGATTTTCCATTTGCCTTTTTGGCTCTAAGCCAAAATACGTTGTCAGAGAAGTAATTTTTTTATTTTTGAGGGGAGGAATGGAAATGAAGAAAATTTCCACATGTGCCTACAATTTCTTATGTTTTTACACTTCAGATGTGGTGATACCGGATTTTATTCCTCCACTGCTGCTTTTGCAGGGAAACCCTCCCAAAATAATGATACTAATAACCTCATGCTCTTTTGAGTTCCAAATTATTTTGAGGTGATCTTATGAAACGTGTGCATTTTTTATTAATATTAATGCATTTTTAAATATTTACAACTCATTTTAAAAAATCAATATTGTGTTTAAATGCAAGAACAAATGCTGATATTAAAGTGTCCCACTGTTTCTTAAAAAAGATTATTTTCCTTAGATCTTAATTTCTGTTCTCCATCCTCTTTCCCACAAATCAAGGGGAACTAATATTATTTATACAATTTAGGCAAGGTTGCATTTAAAGGCCCATTATGCTGTTTCTCACCATGGTTTTCTGTGAATCATCCCTCACTTTATACCTCGTATTCACACACATGATTAGAAATGCTGGTATGGCTTGTATGTAAGGTCAAGCATGAAAATGATGCTGGTTTGATGATGTATTCAGCTTCATATTGGTCCTGACTCTACCACTTACTTGATGTATACGGTTTTTAGGAAATCATCTCTCCTCAATTTCCCAGTGTGCAAATCTGATAGGTATAGTACTTATTAGGAAAACAGATGCTTATGTTACAGTTGCCCTTTTAGCAATGTATCATATTTGCATATCACGAACAAATAACATGTTGTGAAACATCTTCTTTGTCAGCTAGACAATACAGCCAACCTCTTCCTTGATTTTGATAATTTATGTGGCCATATTATAATCTCTGAATGTGCTATCTACCCAGAATCAGGCCTTTAAACATTTGTTGAATAAATGTATCATGTTAGGTTTCTTGTTGTTTACCAACCCAGCTGTTTGAGTTTCAACTTGGGGACACACTTTTTACTCTTCAGAAAAATAAGAAATCAACCAGATTATTCTAAAGATTTTTGCTAGCCCTCAGATTCTATGATTCTGTAACATATGTATTTTATATATCAATGGCTCATATCCAAGCAAGCCAACTTGCAAAATCAGCACTATGAACCACCTGAGCCATGACGAAAGAAATGGCCACTTACTGAATTTTTAAGACACATTTCTGATATGGATTTCAGAAGTGGAAATGTACCAATATAATTAATTTACTACAACTAGTATGGTAAATCAATTTTAAGTACACACCTAATTTTATACATTAACAGTAATTTTGTAATTTTCTTCTTGACTTAGAAAAAGGACATTTTCTAACATTTTTTTTTTGCCTAGAAACCTACATACCTTTGAAACCTCTATATTCAGAAAACATACGTTAATTTTAGATCCATTTTTGGCCACTCGACCTATGTACACAAAACTCACTCAAAAGAACAGATTACTTGGTGTTTTCAAGGAGAATTATACTAATTCCTATTGTTGAAAACATACTCTTTGAAGATATCTGAGAGAATGAATTCTTAGTTTGCAATATATTTTTGAACCAGAAAATAGGGAGGGGAACATGAGGTGAGGAATTAAAGTTTATGTTGTTACAACCTAGAATAGGCCATTTCCTTTCAGCCATTTTGCCCTGATTGCAGCAACTGAGCTGTGTATTTTTCTTGTGACTGAGGCTTGTTAAATACAAGCAATAGTTAGCATTTATAGAGGACCTTATACCAAGATAGGAAAGTGCAAGAAATACTGAAAATACCGTTTATAAATTACACATAAACATCGTAATGGTAAAAACTTTTTGTTTTTGCTTTTTGTTGGGGGGTGGAAGGAAGTGTCTCATTTCTACGCTATTTCAGTATCATGTCAGAGCACTTAAAGGGCTGCAGAAGTGATCAGGATCACTTTGCGAGTGTTTGGGATCTGTACATGCCTGACCCTTATGTGAATATATTCTAATGAGTCCTCTTGAACATAACCCAACTCTATGTTAGAAGATCATTCCTATACTGACCTATCCAAGAACGTCAACTCATTTCTCCTCCTTACAAGGCCCTCATTCCATCTGTGCTGCCTAACCTAACACTGATCTATTTTGCAGTCCTCAGGCTACCTCAGGCTATCCGCCAACAGCTGATTTCAGACTGGCCCCGCTGGGTATAAAGGTGTGGCGCACAAGAGTTAGAACCCAAACCTGGAATTCTATTCCTAGTCTTTTAGGTAAGATGCAGCAGAAAACACTTAGCTTTTCCCAGCCTTGGTTTTCTCATGAGGAGCACGCAACCTGGATCCCGCGCATGCGCACTTCACAATGGGGTTCGCGCTCCTCTGAGAATTTAATGCTGCTGCTGATGTGACAGAAGGCAGAACTCAGCTTCTTCACTCGCTCACCTCCTGCTGTGTGGCCCTGGGGGTTAGGGACCCCTGCTCTAGATACATATGTTCATACACACATATGTTAGAGCAGGGTTCCCCAGTCAGTCCCCAGGGGTGGCATGCGTGACACCATAATATTTAATAAACATTAAATATACGTATGGCTATATTATCGTGTCATGCATGTCATTAAATAAAAATGATTCTTTTTCTCAAAAACAAAATAAATTACGACAAATAGTAGTTTTCATATTCTCTTCCTCCCACCCCTGTGAATGTTCTTGTTCCCTGACCCTGAGTCACCAAGCCCATGTTGGAAATCACTACTTTAAATACTTCGCAAAATGCAAAATATAATTGATGTAGTCGTTACTATAGACTGTAGGCTGCAGACTGAATTCCAAACTTCAGCTGCTTTATCATTTCTGTTGTGATAAATAACTTTATGTCCTCTTCTTTACTACTCCAAACAGGGTTCAAAGCACAACTTCTGCTGGTTGGTTATTAGATTAATATGGGAGCAATCAAAAGAGATTCTAAGATCTTTTGCATTTTTATCCAATCTGAATAATATTAAAAGCCTGTAGCCCTTTGTTAAAATAATAACTGACATTTGTGCAGTGCCTAACAGTCTGCAAATCTCTTTCAGACACTTTAACCCATTTAATCCTCCCAATCTGCCTGTAAGCTAGGTACAGTCAACATATTCTTACAGAAAAGCAACTGAAGCATCTTCATTTTACGAACTAGCTTCCGGCTTTAGTACCCATGGAAAAGATGCTTTCTATGGCATCTCATTACCTTGATATTTACCCCATTGATCACTGAAATTTTCAAAAATAAAGATGGTAATCAGAATTTTTTTATTTTACAAAGGCAGCCAATTGAATAAAGCAATATATTTCCCTTTGCAACTTTTCTACTTCCCTGTCTTTCTCTGATACAGATAATTTTATGTGTCTACTTGGCTGGACTAAGGGATGCCCAGACAGCTGATAAAATATGATTGCGTATGTCTCTGAGGGTGTTTCTGAAAGGGGTTAACCTTTGAATCAGTAGACCGAGATCTGTCCTCACTAATGTCAGGAGTGTTGGGGGGCAGGGCAAGGATCGTTCAACCCTCTGTAAGCCTGAATAAAACAAAAAGATGGAGGAAGGGCTAAATTGTCTCTGTTTTCTTTTGCTGGGTCATCCATCTCCTCCTGACTTCAGACCAGAGCTCCTGGTTCTCCAGCCTTCTCAATCCAGAACTTACACTAGCACTCTCTACCTACCCCTGCTTCCACTCTCACACTATTCTTAGGCCTTTGGATTCAGACTGGATTAAAATGCTAGTTTTCCTGGGTCTCTAGTTTGCAGATGAAAGATGGTAGGACTTCTAAGCCTTCATAATCAAATGAGCCAATTTCCATAATGAATCTGTCTATATCTATGTACATATTCATCTATCTATCCATCTTTTGTTTGTTTGTGTGTGTTTGTTTTGAGATGGAGTCTCACTCTGTCATCTAGGCTGCAATGCAATGGCGCAGTCTCAGCTCACTGCAACTTCCGCCTCCCAGGTTCAAGCAATTCTCCTGCCTCAGCCTCCTGAGTAGCTGGGATTACAGGCACACGCCACCACACCTGGCTAATTTTTGTATTTTTAGTAGAGGGGTTTCAGCATGTTGGCCAGGCTGGTCTTGAACTCCTGGCCTCAGGTGATCTGCCCACCTTGGCCTCCCAAAGTGCTGGGATTACAGGCATGAGTCACCGTGCCTGACTTCATCTATCTATCTTTATCCTACTGGTTCTGTTTCTCTGGAGAACCCTGACAAATAACACCCTGATTTCACTGTTACATGACTGAAGCTTTGGGGAGATAAGGGCCATAATTAGGGCTTCTTTTTTTTGCTCACCATAACCTATTTAACACACCAGTTTCCCTTCTGCACCTTGAAACTAAGAACCTAGTTGATTTGGGGATTTTAATGTGCTGATGTTATATTGTAAATGACCAAAAGAAATGATATTATTGGTATCTTCTACAGTGATTTTTTTTTTTTTTTTTTTTTTTTTTTTGAGATGGAGTTTCACTCTTGTTGCCCAGGCTGGAGTGCAATGGCGCAATCTCGGCTCACTGCAACCTCCGCCTCCCAGGTTCAAGCGATTCTCCTGCCTTGGCCTCCCTAGTAGCTGGGATTACAGGCATGTGCCACCATGCCCAGCTAATTTTGTATTTTTAGTAGAGACGGGATTTCTCCATGTTGGTCAGGCTAGTCTCGAACTCCCGACCTCAGGTGATCTGCCCTCCTCGGCCTCCCAAAGTGCTGGAATTACAGGCATGAGCCACCACACCCGGCTCTTCTACAGTGATTCTTATCCTTGAATACAACCCCTGAAATAATATGCACATTTTTATGCATGTATAAATACTTGCCCTATTTTTGAGTGAGGTTTTTACATGTTTCAATACATATTTGAATATATGCTTAGAAGTCCAACATATATTTGAATATTTGAGAATATAACATATTCTCAAAAGCATCTATAACCCATCAGCAATCACTATCGTAGATTTCAAGTTTTTCCATGAGATTCTTATCTAGTTAGTCTTATATAAACTTCATGCTATAGAATCACACAATGGTGACAGGTAGACTAGTGATATCATTTGGTTCCATTTCTTGACGGTCGTTTGTTTTGGATACCATTGTTTAGAAAAATGACACATTTTCAGATTAACCAAAAGCCTCCATGCTCCTTTCATGGCCCTAAGAAACCTTTGGTGTGTCTTTGCAGGGACAGGAGACAAAGCCTGTCTCACTTCAGATTTGAGGGTTTTGTTATTATAGCAATTATGTTCTGTCCTAAGGTTCGTACACACAAAACTACTACCCGCTGCTCCCACCAAAACCACACTGACTCCTCGGAATATCTACGGATTCCTTTGGTGGTGGCAGGGAAACTTTTGAGCAGAACACTGATGATACCTGGCTTTTTTCTGCTTTATGGCTTAGGGCATTTATAATTTGGGGTAAGAAGATAAAAACATTTAACAGAGTGGAATTCAGCCAATGGCCCAGAATGTGTCTTTTATGAGTCCAAGTTCAATCAACCCTTTTAAAGATCAACCTTTTTTTCCTCCCTGAATTTTGCTTTGAAAGTTTATGTGAAGAGGACTCTTTACTTGGTTTAACAATACTCACTAAAACATTTCAACAGAGAGAGAAAATAAAACAATAGAAAAGAGAAGATTAGGCATAAATTAATATAGACGTATAGCGTGACAACATGTTGTGTTTGAAAGATGTACTTCTGACCTTTGCGACCAAGGCTTAAATTGGAGTTTGGGCGTGAAAAACCGGAAAAGAGGTAAAGGAAGTGATTTCTAATGTCATACAGATAAAACAACAGGGTTCTCCTCCGGTGTTCCCTTTGGTGAGGCTTGCTAAAGCAAAGAAAGAATTAGGTATTAGAACAAATGAAACTGCAAAAATGGGTCGGAATTAAAGCATGCCTAGAGGAGGTTAGCGAGCTTCCCTTTGGGAGACCAAATTTGGAACCAACCCTTGGGACGATGTGTAGTTGGCTTCTCTGCCAGTCACCGTAAAAAAACACGTGGGTCTTCGCAGGCTGATGAGCTGAATGTGGAGCACAGCAATGTGTCCTATATGGAGAAATAACCAGAATCAAAAAGAAACATGAAATCCAAATTGACAATCTGGCCCATTGGCTAGAGATTAAGTTACAGAATTAAACGGATTGTGACTAGAAAGTCCAATTGTGTGAATAGGAATTGCGGTTGGGAATAGAAACTACAAAGACAGGCCAACCTGCCTTACAAAGGTGTTGTTTCCTTTCAGGGTTGGCTGTGAGTCTCATTCTAGTGTATCAAATCATGTTGGAACATTTCTGGGAGAACTGACCTTACGGCTTCTGCTAAACAAATCCTTGCCGTTGTTGTGATGTGAATAACTTCTCCTCTCCACCCACCACGTCTTCAGACACACAGTTGTCAGTCAATTGGGTTTTCTTGGTCTCAGAGTCATTCACAGGTTAGTACAGAGATGCTACTGTAGATTCACTTTGTTTTTAAGCAGTCATAAGAGATTGGTTCTAATGCTTGGATGCCTCTGTTCTGGTAGACATCAAAATGCGATTTCAGCATCCATCTCAGATAATCTGTGAGAATCAACGTCTCAGAGAAGTGTTTTCTGATTTAACAAAACCGTTCATAATGAGTGACCTGCCTTTTAGGAAGCCATGGCAAAAGGGAAGACGGGGAATGGATAATGTTGGTTCTCAAAAGGCTGCCTCTTCTGATGCTGATTAAGGGCATTGGCCCAAAGAGCAATCCCTCATGTTAGGAGCATAAATGACAGGTATATTTTAAGATACTCGCTTGCAGTTGTATGAGGCATTTGGTGACCTTGCATCTTAGCTTTACATGACAGATGTTCGGGTCCTGAACTCTTCTCCAATGTGACCAAAATAGTGAGACTTGGGGTCTGGATGGCATTTGTTTTTGTCTCCTCTGAGCCTAAAGGTAAGAGGTTAGAGCTGACTGTCACCTGGGGTCTCTCTCCTCCCTATGATGTGACTCTACAGTCCCATCAGCATTAGCTATTTCAACCTCCTTCTCTTCTCCCTCCCACTCCTTGTGTGCCTCCTCCTCTTTTCAGCTGATGTCAGTTGAATTGAAAAGTTAGCAGCAGTGGATTTCTCATTCAATCCGTTCTCCTGGGAGCCTAGTGGTTTTGAATTCACAACCATCTCCCACCCTCCTTCCCTATATAAAGAGGGGAAAGAATTACCGCTGCTCTGATTTTCCACGAACAGGTGAAATACATTCTGTCGTGACTAAAACACCCCAAGCCATAACTTTTGAGGCTATTTCACATTTCTCCCCCTGGCAGAGGCTGTTGTGTTTTGTTACAGCAGCGTGAGGAGTTGTTATTAGAGCGTTATGGAAACCAGGTGTTAGAGCTGATTAGTCACTAATCTTCCATCTCTGGGAGCTTGGCTTCAATCTTCTCTTCATCAAAATCATTCTGTTGCATTAATTTATTCATCTCGCCTCTAAGAACCTTGTCAAATCAACATGGTGGTCTCTGCTGGGTCCCTAATGCTCTATAGCCCAGATCACAAACCTACTATATGACACATAATTCAGGGTAATTGGCAGTCAGTGCTCAAACAGCCCTGTGATTGAATGGGTATGGAGATTGAAATAGCCTCTCACCTATTAGAAGGTAGTCTCGCTAGGCCAATGCCGTTCTTCAGCATGGGCTACTGCTGGAAAGGGCTGCCTGACTTTTCCAGCTTTATGTGGTTTGTGATTGATGAGATAGCACTTCTTTTTCCTCTTAATATTTTACCTCTCAAAACACGAAATGAGCCACTTAACTTTATATTTCCTTTTTTAGACTCCATCTCAAGTCTTCATTAGTAAATCTTAATGACTGCTAAAATTATAGGAAACCCTTCACTCAGTATAAAAGGGAAAGAGACCATTTTTTTTCCTTTCTATGCTGCTTTTGCAAACAGCTCACTTTTGGCGACAAACTGTTTATAAAGCCATAAAGAAAAGAGTTTGACAAGGTTTTTAATTTTTGACAAGTACTATGACCAGTTCTATGTACCTTGAAATGGTTGTTCCTGATGAAAATAATTTAGCACAGCCAGAAGTCTTTAGGTGGTAACGAAAGTGCAGTTGATACTCACTGTGAACATTGTTTCTTAGCTATGTTTGGATTTTGAAATTATATGAATGATACACATTTGAAAATTTGGACAATTGAGACAAATAAGATGATAAAAAACTCCGTGATATCAAACTATGCAGGGAGAAATTATTCAGCATATTTCCTTCCATTTTTTTGTATACATTTTTTACATTTTTGTGGATTACATTGTGAATGACCCAAAGGTCCGTGATGTTTTTGTTCCACTGAGTCTTACTTATTTGCATTTTAACACTTTTTCCTTGTTATTGTCTATTCATTTTCATGTATGCAGTAATTCACACCATAAAAAGTTCATTTTAATCATTCCTCACCCCCTTCCTAGAAAATGACCACAAAAATAAAGCCACTTTCTACAGTTTGAGATGGAAGTGACAATACAGTCAAGCAGTCAAAATAAATAAATAAACTGATGACTATTAGCCAGAAATCTACTTTTTAAACTACTGTAGTTATAGAATCACTCATAGTCTGAAAAAGGCCGTTAAAGTTTTACATTTCTATTTGTTATGTAGTGTGGACGAAAAGAATCTACAGTTGTAATATTTGTGAATTTGGTTTCCCAAAGCCACAAAATACAATTTAGAGGTGCACTTTATTATTTTTGAGTTTTAGCAATTTTTAAATGTAATGTCGTAATTTGCACACCGCCAAATCACAGCAAAATTAAATAGTATCTTTCTTTTTTCTCTTTCTTTCTTTTTTTTCTTCTCTTCTCTTTTCTTTTCTTTCTTTTCTTTCTTTGTTTTGTTTTAGAGAGACAAAGTCTTGCTCTGTCACCCAGGCTAGGGTGCAGTGGCATGATCATAGTTTACTGTAACCTCAAACTCCTGAGCTTAGGTTATCCTCCTACCCCAGCCTCCTGAGTAGCTATGATTATAGATGCCAGTCACTGCACCCAGCTCTTGAGTGGATATATATTATTTTATGATATGGAAGTACTAAAATTTAAATACCCAGGGCCCTATTTGAGACCATATTTCTTTTTCTTTTTTTTTACTGTTAAAAATAATACTGTACCAGGTACCTTGAGATATAACTTTATATTAAAAATTTAGATTATTTGCATAGTTTAATTATCTGAATTAGAATTTATTGAGGCATAATAGTCCTATGGTAGTCTAAAACTTTATTTGAAATGAATGCATAAAACTTCTAATAGGGCACCCTTAACTCAAATTCTGTCCAAATTCTTCAAAGCAGGCTGGCTTTGAATTTTCTGTATTTGCATGATGGGATGTCTTTGAGTCCTCTTTGTCTAATTGAACTGGAAAGTTTATTAGACAGGTAAGTCCCAGATCTTGGAGTTGGAGGGTCACAGCCCTCCATTGACAAGAGTATAATGGGTATAAATAAACATAATAATGATTTCCCCAGTCTAATGTACAAATTCTATACTTTGGGATTTTTAAGATATGGCAGGGGATGAGATATTGGGATAAGAAAATACTTTTCAGAATAGGACCAGGGTTGTTTTGGAAGCTTTAGCTCCTTTTAAGGTGAAGGTTCTCTCTACCTCTCTATGAAGTTTCCCATCCCCTCTTCCTAAGCCTCATTGAGATGTAGGTCATAGCAAAGGTGTCGTGACAGAGAAATTAGATTGGTAGGAAGGAAATTTTACAGTCCTTCTATGTTTGGAGCTTTGAAAACCTTTGCAAAAGTCTTTAACATTGATCCAAGCTGGAATCTGTATTTTGCTTGATTCTCGTAGTGTGATGTAAACCAGGTGTCTAATAAAATCTTCAAGGGTACTTTTTACTTTACTCTAGGTTGCTAAGAACCATGGTATCAGGAGAAGAGAGAGTCAAAGAGCCATAATACAATTTCTAGGTCAAAAGCTACAAGTATTTTGAAGGCTTACTGGCTTTCTCCTTTCTACACTTTTCTTTTCTACACTCTCATCTGCAGTGTTTGAGGGGGTCCATTTCACCAATGCATGCCAATCGGGGCATACTCCTTCTTTGAAAGTTGCTAACGAAACAGGTGGGCAACCTATTTCCTTTCTATTACTATTCAAAGCTTGATTATTTTTGAATGAACTTATTAATCATTTGTGAAATACACATAGCTTTATTTTTGTTAATCTGCATATACATGTGTTTAAATGACCTTTGTTATCTTTCCTTGTGTAACTGGTAAATATTTTCTTGATTAATTTTTGTTTTCATTTATTTTGTGTTTTGAGCACATTAGTTCATCAATTAATGGTGCTGGGATAATTTGTTTATCCTTGGGAAAAAAGAAACTTTGATATATACTCATGCCTGTCAGGAAAGGAAATTCTAAAAGGGTTATAAAAAATTCAAAAAGTTAATATTATACCTAGGAATATATTATATATATATATACACACATAATCACACACACACACATATATACACACACACATATATTACATACATCCTGTATGTTATCCATAAAATAATATTTCATTTACAAAAGAACATGTATATGTCATTAAAAAATATATATGATGTTTTGTGAATAGGATAGATTGGTTGACTGGAACTTCTCTTTCTGATCATTCCCAGAAAACTTTGTTTAGTATCCCATTTCTTTTCTGTGACTAGGACATATGTGTGTCCAAATTCACTTAACATGAACAGATTTCTCAGGGAACCACTAAGATCTCTAAGCCTTTGTATACATGCTCTTTATGATCTGTACCCTGTGAGTGTGGGTCAGCTTTATGAGCATCATTATATGAATTTTATTGTCATCTTTCCTTAGACAGAAAGCATGCATATTAAATGAACAGGGAAGAGTGGTTATTTTAGTACTGGGGAAAAAAGTGTAGGTAAGATCTATGTAGAACAGGGCAAGAGGGCCAAGAGCAAAGTTGGATACCATTACATAAGACTATACGGTTCTACAAAAGAAGAACCACATTAGGGGTGGTCTATTGATTTCAAAGACTGGAAAATGCACTCCCAGTAGAGTCAGGTAGGCAATTTGGTTAGGTGTGCTTACAATACAATGAAGACATAGTGAGACTCAAAACTTGTTAAAAATTCTCTTACCCGAATAGTACTTGAATTCTCACTTTTTCACACAGAAATAACATGACAAGGCAGCAGGGACAGGGAAGGTGATCTTGCTGGCATACTGACATGTTGCTAGATCCATTAGCAACTTCTGTAGATGACTTCACAGTATTGAATAATCTTATTCTCAAGGAAAAATCTTTAACAACTCAACTCTTAATGTTAATATTAGAAAATACTTTTTGTGTAAATGTCATTCGAAGCTACTCTAGGTATAGAAAGCTGTGCTCAGAACTCCACCTCCTTCCTCTCTTCTTAGTGTGGGCAGAACTCATCCAACCATGATGCCTTTTCTGCTGAGTCTGGATTGCAGCACCAGGATCCATTCAACACAGTGATCCGTGGAGTAGCTACTAGTGGATTGGTGTTGATATAAGACATTTTTTGTGTGTGTATTCTCGTGTCTCAATCTACTTTACGTGTGAAGAAATGAAGAACCCTCTATTTAGGGTAAGGGAGTTCCTTAAATGCTCACAGCCAACTAGAGGCACAGCAAGGTGTGGAAACCAAGTTTCCAGGCTGCTAGCACAGCATACACTTATAAGAGCCAAACACAAATGACCACATGTAAGTGGCCATTTTAGTACTGGGGAAAGGAGAGTAGGTAAGGTCTAGACAGAACAGGGCAAGAGGGCCAAGAGCAATGCAGGATACTATTGTACAAGACTATATGGTACTACAAAAGAAGAACCACACTGGACATGATCTATTGATTTCAAAGACTTCAAAATGTACTCCCAATGGAATCAGATAGGCAATACTCTTCAGGGTAGTAATTAGGTCTTTCTTCCTAACACTGAGAGGGGCTCATGAAGATGGAACCCAGTTCTCTTCTGTTGGTTTTGCTCATATTCACTACAGTTAGGAAATCTCATGGTATTAACCCTTTGTTGAGATGTAAAAGGGAAAAATGACTGCAGCTTCACTTATGGAAGCTGCTAGATGATGAGGCTCTTTGTGTCAGTCGACCTAATGGGAGGTTGAGAAAAGAAGGGAAAAGATATTGCAGGACGTAAATACATGCAAAGGATGGAAGGAGGGAGGCAGCAGAGAAATCTTGTGTGGGATCCGTTTCCCCTTTCAGGCAAGAGTTTAGTATCAGTAATGGAAAATACCTACATTTGAATCTGCGTTGCTACCACAGTATAGAATCACAGACTGAAACCTTTTCTCTTGAAGGGGAAAATCCTGTTGATGGAAGAGGGAGGGAGTGAGGAAGAAGTGTGGAAAACATCTAATATATCTTGTTCACAAAAAATGTCATTTTAGTGTCAGTTCCCATTTCTCTTAAATCCATTAAGACTTGTACACTGCAGTTGTAGTCAGGCAAGACAGACATCGTTATACACATTTGTTCTGGACACCTCGGGGTACATTTTCAGCCTTGCACTCTTGGGAAATCACTATAGGTGTGCAATTCCTGTGACTGTTAAATGGAAGTGTGAATCTGATTCCCCAAATGCACTGGGGAAACTTAGGCAGGGGATATCTTTGTTTTCTTAAGCATTTCAGCTCACTTTAAGTGCAGCCTCTGAGTTCTTTCCTTTATATGCAGCCTGGGAAATCTCCCCATCACGTAGTTGGTAACAGACAGAAAGGGCAGGGCGGGGTGGGGGCCTTCTTTTCAACATATAGGATGGCTTCTCTATTTTTTACATAAAACTTCCTTTAACCCTAGCCAGAGTCAAAGGCCCGGAGGAGATATAGCTCTTTGTAGGTGTAGGTTTAAATTTAAAGTTCATACTATCACTTGAGCCTATTACTGTTTCTACTTGAGGCATTATAGAATATGAGGCCTGTAAAAATAATTTGCGATCTTATCGGTCAGCTTTTGTTGACAACAGTGACAATGAAGATGGTAAGAGCAATGATGATAACCACCATTTATTGAGTACTTACTATGTTCAAAGTGCTCTTCATGGAACTTCACAGATAATAGGTTAATTTGAGCTTATGTGACAGAAATTGTGCAATGTGCTTTGCAGACACCATCCTTTGTCTCAGCAAACATAGTTATTTATTTATTTATTTTTTTTGGATGAGGAAACTGAGAGTCTCAAAGGCGAGGCACTTTGCCCAAGATTACTGGCAAAGCGAGCCATGGGTCTATTTCATTGAAGCTCAGGTTCTTCACATGGCATCTCTAGATAAGGCTAAATCACTGTGAAAGGTGTCTCACTGCTATTGTGCCAAATGAGGAGGTTATACAAGGTGTGACCCTCACTCGTAATGAGGCCATAACAGCCGCCTACACCCTTTGCTGAAGTTTGGCACAGGATGCCAATATCACAAGAAAAATCACTTCCCTGGCGATATCTCTCAAAGCATTGTGTACCAGTGACACATTAGAAAACATATCAGACTCATTTGCTTCACAACCCTTCAACTCATCAAAAATAATGGAAGATGACACATGAAGTAAAATGCCTTCTTCCTTCCCAAAGTCTCTCAGTTTCCTCTAGTTCTACATGACCCACTTTAGGCAAGATTTCCACTAATGAACACATAAGCCAGTTTCTGAGTTCTGAATGTATATTAAAGCTCATCTAATGCAAAATTAACCTATCTTTATTACTGGAACTGTAGACTATTAAGGTAGCATGCAGAGTTACAAAATTATACATTTGGAAGAGATTTTCATGTGAGGCACCTGTGACTTTATGAAAGCTGTTCCCCTTCTGAAATTAGGTTTTGAGTCAGGGATTAATGACAGTGAGAAGGAACAGGGGGTTGGGACAGGGTGCAGTTTTGAAGGTCACACACTCTAACTTTTGGTCCCTGGACAAACCCAATTTAGCAAGGATCATTATCCCTAGGAGGTACTGACATTTGCAACTCAAGGAATAAAAACAGTAAATGCTTCATAAATGTTAGCTCTGATAAGCACTTCCTTAGAAATTTCTCATTAATCCTCACAAAACCTCAGAAGGATGGGTGCTATTGCCATCTCCATTTTATAGACAGGGACACTGAGCCTTCGATTCTAAATTCTATGGCTATTTACTAACAAAGCAAGGAGTGAGATCTATTAGGTGGGGAACATCACACTCTTAGCTACTATACTGTATCCCCATCTCTTACTTCCTAAAGGGCTTAACTATTGTAGAGAATACCAGCCAGTCCATGTGGATTTATGATATATTTATACTAATCCATGCAATTATAAACATAGAATAAACACCAAGAGCAGCTGGTAGGATGTGTGGAAGAAAGCAGTAAAGGATCTCAGTGGGAAAACGTGCCCCCACCAGAAAAGAGCTCGGTATTCTCAGCTCTTAGAATTGATTTATTAGCTGTGTTCTTCTGCTAACATTTGCATTTTAAGGCAGGGGGGTTTAGTGTTCTATCTGGGAGTGGTGACATATTAAGCTATTATCAGCCATTAATAGCTCAAATTAATGTGTCCAATTAGTACTCAGTCACCTACAAGAGACCTAAGGGAATGGTTCTTTCAGACAGAAAAGTTGGAAGCTTTTATTGAGCACATATACTATAAGTCAGGAGTAGAGGAAGATCAGGAATCCACAATTTTTTTCTGCAAAGGCTCAAATATTTTAGGTTATGTGGGCCATATGGTCTCTATCACAACTACTCAACTCCAGTTTGTATCGTGAAAGCAGCTACAGACAACATGTATATGAATAACATGTTTCAATAAACCTCAAAAACATGAATTTTAAGAGAAAACATCTATTTTAAAATAAAACTCACTGGATGTGTTCCATTAAATCTTCAGTTGCAAAATCAACCTGCAGGTCTATTATTTATAAATAAGAGCTATTATTACTAATATTATTATCATTATTGCCATTATTATTCTTATAAAAGAATACATATTTAAATGCCAAAAAATAAGAAATACCACCTAAGAAAAAATGGCAATCATTTAAATTAAAGAATAAATTTAACTTCATAAAGACTATTTATGCTTTATTTTTCTTAGCTTTCCACAGTCTGATCTACACACCTGTATTTAGATACCAAACCTTTTATTATTTAAAATGTTTATTGTAAAAATGTTTAAATATATTTGAAATCAATAGAATAGTATAATGAAGCCCCATTTGATCATTACCCATCTTCAACAGTTACCGTCACACATTGTTTAATAATGGGGCTACATTCTGAGAAACTCATTATTAGGCGATTTTGTCTTTGTGCAAACATTGCAGAATATGCTTACACAAACCTGGATGGTATAGCCTACTACACACATAGGTTATATGGTATTCCTCCTAGGCTAGAGACCTGTGTAGCATGTTACTGTACTGAATAGTATAGGCAATTGTAATACAATGATAAGTATTTGTGTTTCTAAACATATAAACATAGACAAAGTACAGTAAAACATTTAAATATAGACAAAGTACAGTAAAAATAAAGAATTATAGTATAATGGAGCCACCTTGCTATATGTGGTCTCTCATTGACCAAAAGGTTATCACAGGGCACATAATCGTATTAACCTTCTATCATATCATCTATACCTCTACTCACTCCCATCCTTGCACATAATTATTATTATTCATTTACAGCTTTTAGCATTGAATATATATATTATATATATATATATATATGCTTTCTTATAAATCTTAACTGTAAAATTCTGATCAACATAGAGTCATTCCTCTATATTCATAGGTTTGCATTTGGGGATTCAACCAACCATGGACTGAAAATATTCAGGAAAATAGCAACACAAAAATAAAAATAACACAAAGTTAAAAATAAAATATAACAACTCTTTTCACAGTATTTACATTGTATAAGGTATGATAAGTCATCTAGAGAAGATTTGAAGTATACTGGAGGATGTGTGTAGGTTACATGCAAATACCATGCAATTTTATGTAAGGAACTTAGGCATCCTTGGATTTTGGAGGGGTGGGGGCATTTCCTGGAACTAATCTCCAGAGAATACTGAGGGAGGTCCGCCTATAACTGACTATCTCACCCACACTCCTGTGATGTCTGTAGCATATCTTGCCATATACCTCAAGAGGAAGTAAATTGATTCTGGGATCTTGAATGCCAAGATTGGCAGTGAATTCAGCCAGATCCAACCTGGATTCATTAAGGAATCAGTCAGTTGCTTCATTTTATACCGTTCTACTAGAAATAGACATTATTAAAACCATTTCATTAGCACTCTCTGTAAGTGGCAGGATATATAAACTCAGAGAGATTAAGTAACCTGACAGGGACACACAGTTAGGAAGTGACAGAGCCAGGGTTCAAACCCACAACTGTCTCCTTCCAAAGCATGTGCTATTTCTACAACATGGCATGCTGGAAGTCAGAAGTGGATTCCCATGGATTTCTGAAGATGGACGGTCAAGTGGAAGGCTACCTAATCCATATGATTTGTTCGAGAATCAGTTCCTAGCACAGTAATATTTGCTCAATCAACATTTGTTAAAGGAATGAAGGAGGGGTCAGTCTTTGGAGGATATAGAAAATTGGATTATAAGAGCCAAGATCCTTCTTTATACTTTTGCCTTGGGCTGGCAGAACTCAGTATATTGATTATTTGTGATCAAAATCTGTTTTCATTGTAAACTGCATTTGCCCTGCTACCTAGCCAGTATAGAACATCAGAACAATGAATAAGCTGTGTCCTGGGACTTCTCTAGCAACAAAATCAGCGTTGTTTGTGCTGTAAGAACAGATAAATATATGTTTTTCCACATGAACATGAAATAAGGCAGCCTCAATTTCATCATCTGGGCACCTTCAAAATAGTTAAGTTAGTTCTAGGTCCTCTTTCCATATTCTTGGTTGTAAAATGTACTTTTGCTAAAACTTGTTTCTTTCTAGAGTATGAGATATTTATATATCTCATATAAATACATATATACGTGTGTATATATATATAGTGTATATATGTGTGTGTGTGTATATATATACACACATATAGAGAGAGAGAAGGAGAAAGGGAGGGAGGGAGAGAGGATTAAATGGGAAGAAAAGAAAGGAGAAAGGAATCAAGGAAGACAGCGATTTGTCATGAGAGGGCATTACTTGTATTGGAATGTTCCAGATAATTTAAATTGTGAGGATACTCTTCACTAGAGACTACGATTTCCACTGCCCAGGGACAGAGCAGAGAGCTTTCACAGGCCATGTGAGAATGCAGGACACCACAGAACGCTTGAGTCCTGTAAAGGGGACAGTCACTCCTCAATTCCTGTCAATTGCACAACAGGCTGTAGAGATACAGTATTAGGATCTAAGTTTTAAATGAGAAACCAGACATCTAGAGATTTATATGAAATATCCTGCTTTCTGAAAGCTGGCCACTAATTTGTTTTCAAAACTGCATCAATTTCTATGCAGTTCACAGAGTCAACATCACTCTTGGCAAAGGAGGGCGCTAACCCTTAAACAGCCGGCTTACAACTTCTGATCTAGGTGTGACCCCTCTTTTTCTCTTTTCCATTACATACAAGAAATAGAATGGGGAAATGGCCCAAAGGAAGCCACAAAATGAAGTGGCCTGTTTAGTCCTAGAACTTACTGGACTTCTATTTCCATATTTCCTTTAAAAACAAACAAACAGTAGAGCAAGTTCTTATAAAAGTTAGGTGAAAGAGTGCACCGAGAGGATCTGAAACAAGACCTGATTCTGTGTCCCTTACTTTGCAAGGGAGATCATCCCCAAATTTCAAATAGGTGAGGATGGGATGCAACTCCCTGTCCAGTCCCAGCTGTGTCATTGATCATCCGCCACTAGTCTTGTGGCACACACAGTTGAATTGCTTTTCCCTAAGGGAAGCAATGCCTCCAGGTGTGCTAATAATAAAATTAATAGCTTAGAGAAACAGCTTGCTACAGCAACAGCGGCAGGAGAAAGGGAGGATCGATTTCAGTGTTTAACTGTCCTAATTCCACAGTGTATACCCCACCTCAGCCCCTGGTGAGCCGTGCTTGGTTTCACGGTTAATCAATAGATGCCTGATTTAAAGCAAAGAGCCAGTTTCAAGATTAGAAGTCTTCGTGAATAAAAAGATTTATGGCAAAACTGTCAAAACCCTTCAATTCCCACCTTAACACTGCAACTCCAAGGGCAGTCACTAGCCGATATGAAGTAAAATAAATAAATAAATAAATAAAAATCACATGCATTGTATTGTATCCCCCTCTGCCTATAAACAAAAGAAGAAAACTATCTGGGCACTGCTACTGCTGATGGCATCACATAAATAAGAATTTATTGAGTTGCTCTGTGTTTAAAGGACTGTGAACATAAAGATGTGTGAATACTTTGAGTAGCACAGAGAATAATATGTTTCTGCTCTAACCAGCCTGCTATCTGGTGGTTCAATTTATACCTTCTTGTAACTGGCATTCTTATCCTTTCCCTGGAGAAAAGGATCAAATTTGCAGTCAACTTCTTGGCTACTGTTTGCGTTACCAGGATCCACTGAGTCTTCCTGGCCAGGCACCTTCAGAGGCTTTTTAATTCCGTATTTCTCATTCTCCTCTCATTCACCAAATCTGCCTTCCATCTAATCTGCACGACTCTCTCTCCCATCTTCAGGAGTGCAGCTGCAATGAATGCTCACCTTCTCCGTATAATCTTTCACCACATCTGCTGTTATTCTTACTAGCCTGCCTGAATCTTCCCAGCAGTATCCTTTCCTTCGCCTCACGTTTTCTCCCCTTTTTGAAATAAGCTCTTCAGGAGGTAGGAAGGCATTTCTCACATCCTTTTGACATGTTCCCCAACAAGCTTTCAAATAAGTCCTTACATCATAATTTGAGCTCCTAGAAAGAAGAGACTGAAATTTGTTTCTCACATATTTAGTATTTTAAATGCTGATGGAACATTTTGTTGTGGTTTTTCTTAGGTAGCGCTAAAAATAATATCATCCCTGCTTTGTCTATGGTGTCTTAATTATAATTAAGTTAAGGCATAGTTTCTTTCCTTTGTCCCAACACTGAGTAGCAAGGGGGAACAAACTACTGGCCTGGTAAGAGCTGGAATTTGGGATACTTCTTTGCCAGGCTGGTTTACATCAAGCCCCATTTTCCACACCATCCACTGCTTTGGATAAGGATGAGCCAACAAAAGACAAGGATTGAATCTACTCGCTGATTCAAAGAAAGTAAGACAGAAATGCCTTCCTATCTCCCTTTGTGTATGTGTGTGTGTGAATTCTCCAAAGACGACGCATCTGATTTGAAACTAAAACTGGCATTAAGCTTGGTTGTTGGTTTTCCTTTCATATTTATTGTTTGCAGTGGATTCCCTCCGAGGGCCCTTTTCAAGTCATTTTCCCGGGACGAGAGACCACTCCATATCAGTTCAGTTTGACCAAAGTCCTTTGCTTTTCACTTAGCCCTTATTTTTGTCATCATTTTACTGTATGACATTCTACTTCGTTTGTTGCCCCTCTCTCTCTGCTTGCCCCCTCTCCCCTTCCATCTATGCACAGAAGAAGTCCAAGGGTAATGGTGGGAAATTTTCTGGGGTTTTCTGAGAAAAGTGTTTTCTAAACTTGGAAAAGAAGTGGGAGTGAGGAAGCACTATATAGAGCTGAGGCCTAAGGATAACTCTGTCACCAATGTATAGCATGTTATGCAGAAGATTTGAACCTCCCTTTTTGTTAAACATATTTAATTAAAAGTCAGCATCCCCAGTGATACCAAGTGATGAGAACCATGGCATGAGAATGTGTGTGTGAGGCAATCCAAGTGTGGCAGCGGCTACTCCAGTAGCCCAACTTGCACAGATTTTCCGTTAGGTACTTTCTGCCATAGGGCATGCATTTGCTTTTCAGAATCCAAAGATTTGTAACATTAAAGAATATCTCATTTGTTTGAATACAGAACCCATTGGCAAGCTGAATCAATTTCGTTTAACACTGTAAGTTCCCAGAAAAGTAAGAAAGGCATTGAGGTCCAAGAACCATGAATATTATATCCCAAAGGAATCATGAATCAAATGAGAAATTCCAGGGAAAGAGGAAAAAGTGAGGAGAAAGAACTCAGAATATTGTACTCAGCATGCTGTTAACCCACCTGCCAACTTCATCTCTTCTCTGCCAGTGGTTTTCAATTTCTTTCGAATATTTTTTCTTCTCTTACAGTAGAAGCCAGAGTGAAATCAGGATTTACGTACCAAAAGTATTCACTTTCTAGCCAGATTTGTTAGAAAGTAGCTATTGCTTAAGGTGAGGAATACTTCTATGTAGTCGACAAAGTTAATGGGACCTGAATTTTGTTCCCAATAACGTAATATTCAAGTAAAGGCAAAACTGTTATTGTATGCCAAGCATTTGATTGGAATTCTATTGCCTTTTAAAGATGTAATGCTAGGTAAATGGGAAAGAAAAGGAACAGTCCAACTTTAATGACCTTCATTTTACATGCTGAAAATGAATGGTAATAACCAGAAAATAGAGAAGTTCCAGTGAGTTAGGATTCATAAATATTAAATGTAATGGAGGAAAATCACAGATCTTGAAGAAATTAACTTGAACAAATGGTGATTTTAGTTACGATGTTGTCATTTTGAGTAATGGTCATTAGCACAGTGGATTGTAATGGGTACGAGCTCACTGGATAGAAAGAATGCCTTCTGATTAACTCAGTTTTTTCTTTCTGATGCTTCAGCCAGTTGACAACTGTACTGTATCTCTCGTCATGTTGAGCTTGTGATTGGCTCCAGAGGCTCTTTGTTTAGAGATGCGTGTGCTCTATTTTCATGATTAAGCTTTTTTATGATTAGTCTCCATTTTCTTTTTTGTTTTAATTTTTACTATGAATAATACACAGTGTCTTGGAGAACTGATTGGCTGACTGATATAATTGAGTTCAGATGCAGTTTCCTTTCTCTCTCCACTGTTTTTAGTCCCTGCTCCATTCTGGGCTGTTTCTGACTGCCTGGAGACCCTGCTTTCAGAGCTACTGTGTAGTATTTTCTTACAGTGACTGGTGTCTTGCACTGAATATAATTGACTTTAGGGAAGGTAGTTGTTGGAAGCACCAAGAGGTGCCGCCTGGTCTCACACAGAGCCCATTCCCTCTCCTACACCCTAGCAGTCACTCCTGAAGACAGTAGTTCAAGACACAGATTTTACTGACTTTTCATGGGAAGAAAACACAGCAAACTCTCTGAACAATTCTATTAAAAATTTCTTGGATTCTGTAAATTTCCTCTCTCTTTGCAGCACTTAGAGCCTTCTTAGATTCTTCCACGTTTCTTTAGGTTCTCCCTCTGCGTCTTTCTCCAGCACTCTGCTGCATCTTCTGGTCTGTTCCCTGCATTTAACTCAAATCTGCCCTTCCTTTTCCTCTGTCAGGCTACTGCCCCTCTCCAGACACACCCCACTTGCATTCCCACCCCATCACCTTGCTCAGCAAAGAGCCTACCTTCTTCAGGATTCATTCTTCTTCTCAGGGCAAGTGAAGGAATTTAAATGACTAATAATGGTTTATTTTACTTCCCTCTCTGTGAAAATTAACCTTGCATTTGTGTTTAGGTATTCTGCCAGAGAAAGCAATGTCTCTTCTTCATTTGCTGGTATCCTTTGGATAATCAGGTCCACAGTTGAATAGATTATCCTGCTCCCCCTCAGAACTCTACCTCTTGATAAGTGTATTCCAGCTAATGACTCCGTCATCCTCCCAGTCACACAGGTGTGACTCCTGGGAGTACAAAATCCTCAGCTCCATTACCCCAAATCAGGATATCTCTAAACTATAACTTGCACTCTGAGTCACATGGGAGGATGATGTTGAAGCGAATCTCTGTGGCCTGTGTCTGAGATCCATCCTTCCCTGGGCTTGTTCCCTTTCCCTCTCCCCTGTGTCCGTACAGATCTATGCTGGGAGGGCATCTTAGCAAATGTCCTACACGTGAATCCTCCTCTCAGCTTCTGATACCAGAGAAGTTGAACTAAGACAAATCCTACATGGTAAGTAGCATTATCCACATTTTATGGGTGAGGAAATTGAGGTAGAGTGATGATAGATAATTTGCCAAATACCACATACATCTTACCTATAAAGGGAGAAATTGGAATTTTAATCTGCACAATCCAGTGCAGAACACATATTCTGCCTACCCTACAATATTGCCTTCCAATTATACTTGAATAATTTTCCAAAACACAGTCCGGATCATCTCATTTCTCTACTTGAAATCTTCGGGGGCTCTCTGTTCCCTACATTTCTGACCTTGTCATTTTTCAAGGCCCTGACGATAAA
The DNA here is from genome assembly GCF_047675955.1 of Chlorocebus sabaeus. Lineage (NCBI taxonomy): Eukaryota > Metazoa > Chordata > Mammalia > Primates > Cercopithecidae > Chlorocebus > Chlorocebus sabaeus. Next base: position 15,225,692 of record NC_132926.1, on the reverse strand, counting down.
TGGCAGATGCAACTTCCTAGTCTCCATTCCCACTGCATCACGTCTGTTACACTTTATGCCCAGGCACATGGGAATACTCAGTGTCTTTCCAATAGAGGTCCTGCTGGTCAAAATCTATGCCTCTTTCTCTCAGACCACATACTCTCTCTGGAATCCCCTTCCTTCTTTCTATCCTCTGTGATACTTCCGGAACCGACCCCATGCTCCCCTTTGACGGTAGAGCTTAACTATCACCACTTTCATGAAGCATGCCCTCATGTCCCCAAACTGAAGCAAAGGTTTTCTTCCTTGAACTGTAGTAGAAATTGGTAGCTTTCTTTCATGTCAACTGGAGCAGGAAGAAGGCAAAGTCCTCTACATTTTAAGAAGGTGAACAATAGAGGCTCTACTTAAAAAAATATTAGAGAGCATTGCTTTTCATGGAGTTCTTTGTGGGTTAAAACATAACATGCTATGATGATAGGACTGTAGCAAAATGTTATTGGTGCTTATCTTAGTTTTTATAATTATGAATCTATTTTCAAATTTTCTTTTTTATTTTTATATATTCTAAAATATATCAAATAAAAAGTTTCCTCTATTGAATAGATGAAAACTATAAATCTTGCATAAGCAAAAAAAGGAAGAAAAAAGAGAGATGAAGAAAAAACCGAGAGAAGAGCAAAATAGCAGGATGAAAAAGGAGGGAAGGATAGAAACAAGAGGAGAGAGAAAATTTGGATGCATTATAATGCAGAGTTATAAAGTCCAGGAAAAAAGAATCTGTCATTCTTAAATAATAATGGGAGAGGTTCATATCTGCACTGGAAGGAGAGACTGAAGAACACACAGATTTTGCATCCCAGTGTCTTTGCTGTGGCCGTTACATTCTCTGTAAGTATTTGCTGCTGTTAGAGATTATGATAAGGCCTTAGACGGAAAAAAAAATGACGATTGACTGGAAATGAAAGAAATAAGGGATAATGGCCTGAAACTAAGGGTTAGGGGGAGAAGAGCGTGGAATATATTAGATAACAGAAAATAAAATTAATAATAGGGTCAATTAGACAACAGCATAATTTCCCAAAGAAAGTAATTGAGGCAATAGCATCCAAGCTGTTTGGAATGAGAAGAGATAAATCAGTGAGAAGATTAATGTGGACAAACCACAGTGGAGCAAGGACCAGGGGTGAGAAAATCTGTTAGGCTCTCCAGATAAAAATGCATATACAGATTTCCTGGAGCAGGTACGAGAAAATTCTTGCCCCTCACTGCAGGGAGTAGAAATGCATAGAAATCCTTAGCGGAATCCAGCTTAGGATTGCCAAAATTAACTCTAGAATTCAGAGGACAGTATTTCCAGCATCAGGCACCATATGCTTCAGTGGTCGAATTCACTGTGATGCCAGGGCCAGGGAAATCTTATGACCTTCTTGGAGGACTTTATGTCAGAGAGAAGGAAACAATCACTCAGGGAGAACTGTGTGTCCTGCAGATTAGAGTCCTATTTGCCAAAAGCTTTCTTCAAAAGCTCAGGAATTGTTCCAAGCTGGGCCTCTAAAGTGACCGTTTTTGCCATGGGCATGTAAACCCAGAAAATTGTATTCTCAATGACAGACCTCATGCGTATGCTACAAATAAACCACCGGAGATTGCCCATCAAAAAGATTGGGTTAACTGAAAGCTTATTTTGACTTTGCCACTAATTACTTGCTGGCCTTTGACTCATATCTACGAGTTCCAGTCTTCTCATCAGTGAAATACAAACAGTAATATATGTGCCCCACTGATTTGGTATGATAATTAAAGGATAACAGAAAACACCTCATACAATTATTGGTATGTGAGGAATCTTTCCATTAAATGTGTTTCTTGACTGGTCTCTGTGGCTCATACCTGTAATCCCAGCACTTTGGGAGGCCAAGGCAGGTGGATCATTTGAGGTCAGGAGTTCGAGACCGACCAGCTTGGTCAACATGGTGAAACTCCATCTCTAATAAAAATACAAAAATTAGTTGGGCATGGTGGCACACACCTGTAGTCCCAGCTGCTCAAGAGGCTGAGGCAGGAGAATTGCTTGATCCTGGGAGGTGGAGGTTGCAGTGAGCCAAGATCATGCCTCTGCACTCCAGCCTGGATGACAGAGTGAGTGAGACTCTGTCTCAAAAAATAAATAAATAAATAAATAAATAAATAAATAAATAGTGTTTCTTTCTTTGCTTCCAATAACAGTTCTTTCTTCTTCTAACTTTTATGTCCACATGAAAGACAAATGATCTTCCAATGACATATCAAATTTACCTGTAGATATACTCTCCATTTGAAATATTGAACTGCAAGGCGTTAGGGTGAGAAATAATTAGTTCATCATTCCTCTCAACCTCTTATCTAAGATGCCATATTAGTTTTCTATTGCTGCTTAACAAAATTACCCAAAATTTACTAACAGACAACAATGCCTACTGATGATATCAAGGTCCATGGGTCAAAAGTTTGGGCACAATGTAGCTTAGCAGGGTTTTCTGTTTTGAGTCTCCCAAGACTGAAATCAAGGTATCAGCAAGACTGCATCTCTTTCTGAAGCTCTAGGGAAGGATCTACTGCCAAACTCATCCAAGTGGCTGGTAGAATTTAGTTCCTTGTGGTTGTGGGACTGAAGTTTCTATTTCCTTGACACAAAGGCATATCTTCTCATTCTTGCAATTTCCTCAACTTCTTCTTCTGCTACCTTTTTTTTTTTTTTTTAACTTTTTCTACTGCTCTCAGCTAAGAGAAAGTTCTGCTTTTTTTTTTTTTTTTTTTTTTTTTTTTTTTTTGAGGCGGAGTCTTCACTCTGTCGCCCAGGCTGGAGTGCAGTGGCACCATCTCGGCTCACTGCAAGCTCCGCTCCCGGGTTCGTGCCATTCTCCTGCCTCAGCCTCCCGAGTAGCTGGGACTACAGGCGCCCGCCACCGTGCCCGGCTAATTTTTTTGTATTTCAATAGAGACGGGGTTTCACCGTGTTAGCCAGGATGGTCTCGATCTCCTGACCTCGTGATCCGCCTGCCTCGGCCTCCCAAAGTGCAGGGATTACAGGCGTGAGCCACCGGCGCCCGGCCGAAAGTTCTGCTTTTAAGGGCTCATGTGATCACATTGGGCCTACCTGGAAAATGCAGGATAATCTCCCAATTTCATGGTCAAATGATTAGTCATTTTAATGACATCTGCAAAGTTCCTTTTGCTATGGATCATATTCACTGACATGACGTTGGGGCTAAAGGTCATAGAGAACAAAATCTTGCTTACCACAGATCCTTATCCAGATATCCAACTGCACCATCTGGATTTGTCTCCTCCAACTTTATCCTGTTCAAAACTGAACTCATCATCATTCCTGAGGCCTCCAAAAATGCTTCCGCTTTTGTTTTCTCTTTCATTTGTTTCTCTTTGGTTTCTTTGTGTCATGCTACCTATGACACTTTGTTTTATTATTCATCTCCCTGCCTTCCTCACCAGAAAAGCTCTCATGAGGGGAGGAACAGTGAGCTATTAGTTTTTTTTTTTTTTGTCCCCAAGGCTTGTTGTAGTTCCCAGTCTAATGCTAGAGAAGTGAATGTTCTAAGCTATGCTAGAGAGAACTGGGCATGTTTCAACTCTCATGAAAGATACCTCAGGCAGATCATATATCATGGAGCAAACACCTGTATTAGACTTTTAGTTTCATGCTTTGCCCATTGAAAAGTCTCACATAAACCACTTACTTTATATAGGCCAAAGCTTTTTCTTCTGTAAAATGAGCTGTTAAAATAAATAGACGCTTCCTAATATATTCACTGTAAAATATGTTTTATTTTTAACTCCTACTGGAATCAGGTTTGGATATATTTTTAAATATTTTTCAAACCAAATTGCATTTATTCAGTAGTAAATAAATTTTTCCCATGTTTATCTGTCAAGATCATGTGTTATTTCAAAGCATACATAATCAAAACACTTGATTAGCAGTGACTTCAATTAATGTTACTATGACTTGAGATAATAATTGCCATATCAAATAAATAAATAAGCAAACAAACAAATGAAGAAGTATTTCCAAGGAAGATGTAAACATGTAAGGAAGAGCACTACCATCGTAAATATTTAAAATAAGACAATTTGTACTAGAAAAAGAAAACCAATTTATTTCAGTACATCAGTAATTAGATTTTAATATTAAAAAAAAAAGAAAACCAAGGAAATTATTTTTAAGATTCCCCTGGAGCCCTGCAATAGCTGACTGTGAACCATGAGTTTGAGTGATTTCCAAGTTTATTACGGTTCTAAAATTCACATTCTTAAATTTCAGTGTGCATTCCATCATCTCTTGGTGGGAAATTGGCGGACTTCCCCATGGACTGGGAACCTTTGCTTTGAAACCTGTGATGGTGCAAGGCCTACATTCAGATGCCTGTAAGGAGGCTGTACACACATGAATGGGACACACCCAAAGCCCAAAGCGGGACAGAGAACACAGGAGTATGTTCACTGAGTTGTTGCCAGTTGTTGCCTTCAGGGAATATAGACCTGGTGAGATCAGATGTTCTGATTTTAAAGCAAGTTGGAAATCTGGATTTTATTTATGTTACAAAATACTCCTTTAAAAATATTGGCAAGGAATTTGTTTTTTTAAAATGCTGTGTGGACCGTATAAAACACATCTGCAAGCCAAATTAGGTTCATGAATCATCAGTTTGCAGCCAGACACGGAGTTAGAAGTTAGTACTACACAGGGGCTAGCAATTGTTTAGAGTCCTCTCTGTTCCAGGCACTCTCCTCCAACATCAGCCACATGACGTCCTCGTGCCTTCGTTTCCTTACAATGAAACGAGACAGTGTGCATGAGAGGGCTTTCTAAAATGTAAAGATCTAAATGTAAATTCTAAAATTGTAGTTTCTAAAATTGTAAATTCTAAAATGTAAATGTAAAGGACTGCCCTGTTTGCTACTGAGGTATATTCTCTCTCTCTTTTTTTTTTTTTTTTTTTGAGACAGAGTTTCACTCTTATTGCCCAGGTTGGAGTGCACTGGTGTGATGTCGGCTCACTGCAACCTCTGTCTCCCAAGTTCAAGTGATTCTCCTGCCTCAGCCTCCCAAGTAGCTGGGATTATAGACACATGCCACCATGCCCGGCTAATTTTTGTATTTTTAGTAGAGACGGGATTTCACCACATTAGCCAGGCTGGTCTCGAACTCCTGACCTCAGGTGATCTGCCCGCCTCAGCCTCCCAAAGTGCTGGTATTACAGGCATGAGTCACTGCACTCAGCCTACAGAGGTATATTCTTACTGTAGGCTTTCATTACATTTAATAAAGAACATCCTTTTATAATGTGTAATCAACTTGTGCGAGAGATGTGAATTCTAGGAAAGATGTGTACATGTTGAGGGTCAGAAAAAGAGGGATGATTTGGTGTGTACATTCTTAGTTACTCCTTGCCAGGCATTTTGTGTTGTCTCTGATATTCATGAAAAGAAACATTTATTCCTTGCAAATATACAATTGTTGAAGATAAACCTACATACCTTAATGTCTATTTTAATCATTTTAAGCTAATACTAAATGGCACACCCTTTAGAAGCGTAGAGTAAAAAACTCTGAGGTTCCACATCCTAAGAAGAAAGCAATTGAATGGCCTCACAAATCTGAACTGCTAACTTAGAAGTGAGAAGTGCTATAAAATAAAGAAGTCAGCATACAACAAAACAAACACTAGAACCACCATGGACATAATGAATATTTTCTTAAGGCATAGAGAATGCAGATATTATCTTAATATTTAGATTTTAAGTCAGTTTATTTTGGTATATTGTCCTGAGTTGGAGGGTTTTCTTCTAAGGTTTTCGTTTAAAGAAGAAGATGTAAAGTGACATCAATTTTGCTTAGCCTTACTTAACGGAACATCTTCTTAAGACAATGTCATTTAAGCTAAGTTAATGGAGACCTTTTTGTTTTACTGCGCTTGGATTTGTCTGTTTCTGGAGAGATCTCTCAGCCTGTACATATTGTTCCTGATGTCCAAAATGACATCAGACCATGCCAACAATTAATGGAACATACTTCCTCTCTTGGAAGCCATTCTACTTGCTTTTTTGTTCTATTCGAATTGTTGGTCAGAATGAGAACACAGTTACTCAGTGAAGGTTTCTTTCAACCTTGAATCGGAGGAAAGAGTAGATATATAGCTTCTAACTTTCTACAGGTGTCAACTGGGAGAATCAGGAAGCTATCTTCCTTCATCTCAACTGTCTTTGTAACTGCACATATTTCTTTCTTGGTTAGTGGTAGAAGTCACACTGTGTTGGCATTTGGGGCAAGTTGTTTAAATTCCTCAAATTCCTTTTTCCTTAAGTGTAAAATGAAAATAACACTTAATATCTCTGTTGTGAAGAATAAATGACAGAATGCATATGAAGTACTTCGCTTTCCTGGCATATGCAAAACATTTTTTAAAAGTTAGCTATTTTTAGTAATTTTTTGTTTGTTTGTTTTTTAAGATGGAGTCTCGCTCTGTCACTCAGGCTGGAGTGCAGTGGCGCAATCTCAGCTCACTGCAGCCTCCGCTTCCCAGGTTGAAGCGATTCTCCTGCCTTAGACTCCCGAGTAGCTGGGATTACAGGTTCCCGCCACCATGCTCAGCTAATTTTTGTATTTTTATTACAGACAGGGTTTCACTGTGTTGGCCAGGCTGGTCTTGAACTCCTGACCTCAAATAATTCATCGCCTCAACCTCCCAAAGTGCTGGGATTACAGGCATGAGCCACCACACCTGGCAATTTTTAGTAATATTGTTGTTCCTCAACTTATATTGACTGCTTGAAGTTTCCAATTTAAGGCAACTAATAATTTATTTTAGGCTATTTTATTCTCTTTGTAAAACCACTTTTTCTTTCCTCATGATTCCCTCCTTTTTTTCCCCACAAGATGCCCCCTTTTCTGTTGAAGTGCCAGAATTTGAAATCCCACATTCCTCAGGGTTCAGGGAAAATCCTAACTGCTACAGAGAAAAATTATTTTAAAAAGCAAGGTTGCATTTTCTGAGTAATGTCTGATAATCACAAGGCTCAGTGAATATGTGCTTCTCTTCCCTTATTCAACTATATCAACACTCAGTGGCCACTGAATGAACATAGCATTTAGTCATATGCAGTTAACTTTTTCCTTGGTGTCTTGTTGCCTTGTATATTGGAAACTTCTAGGTGTAGGGGACTGTGCCCTGGTGTCTTAAATTCCATGCACTGAACAGTACAGTGCTATAAACAGGATACATTCAAATAGAATTCAGGGCTAAATTTATGTAGCACATTGCATGGATTATTTCATTTAACCCACAGGATAACTTCATAAAGTAGGTATTGTTGTTACTGTTATACTTGTTTCACACATTGGGAGACCAAGGTGTAGTGAGGTAACTTATCTAAGACCACTTAGCTGATAGTGCTTGATACAAGACTGGAACATAAATAGTCCACACCAGAGCTCATTTCTTACCAACTTACTATGCTTCTTTTCCATAATGAGGTGAATGAATGCATGTGTGAAGAAAGCAATCATATTCTGCAAAGCAGTTCTAAATATTAGACAATTTGTCCTACCTAAAAAGAAATTAATTTCCCTTTGCCTAAATTAATACTCATTCTTGAACTGCCAAATCTGTTTGCACTTTTCATTGCATTTTTAAATGCCTTCCTCTGCATGCATTTTCTATGAAGTTTAAGCATACAGTTCACACTTCAATTTTGCAGCAGTAGATTAAATAAACACCATGAACAAAGTTTGTGCTGGGTACTTTGGGGGAAAAGATATAAATGAGAATGTATTATCTCCCCTTCAGGAGTTTACTATCTAGTAATCCCAGAAGAGTAAATAATGACAAAACAGAGTAGACCGTGGGAAGTGATGGACGCACAAATATCTCTGACAAGTTTGTGAAAGGGAGGGACTCAGGGGAAGCTCCAACAAGGTCTTTTGAGCTTGGAAAAACTTTAAGATCTCACTTTTGGTCTTTCTTTCGGTATTAGTTCTTGTTGCCTGATTTGTTTCTTCTTCAAAACAGTATCTTTCTTATCATTGTGCTTTTGTTAAACCAGTTTCTTAGGCCGTTCTACAGAATCACATTGACTATTGTGGCTAACTTGAAACTACCATCAACCTGCTAAGGTTTTATACACATTAAAAAACGACACTGTTTCAACCAATCAGATAAAATATGTATGATAGTTTGTAAATTCTACATTGAACTAACTCTGAGGATAAGATGCTACAGAAACACTTTTATACTGCTTGATAAAATTAGATGATTTGATCCTCATCTATCATTGAGATATCTATGTGGACTCAGAAAAAATCATTTATAATGCATTTAGGCATTACAGATGCAGTAGCCTATAACATAATATGAGTTTCCTTAGAAATATATTTATCATTTGCAATGCGATGATGAAGTGTACTTGGCTCAGGAATGAGTTTTCCTCTCATTCTCACCAGTATGATAACCTGGCAAGCACCAGTGCTAACATAATAAATTACCCCATATCCTGAAGACTATAGTCTCAGAGGGCAGTGGGTGTTCCCCTATATTTAGTAGCTTGCAAAAAATGATTTAGAATTGGCAGCCCCAGGCATTGACTGACTGGTCATGATAACAATAGGTTTATAGATATTTTTCTCTTCTTAGTAGTCATAATGATAGATAAAATTAAATTGGTTATATACTATTATATGTAATATGTCATGTATATTGACAGATTGCACACTTATTTGCCATCACTTTGCTAAGAACTTTACATCTTTTATCTTAATTTCCCCATAACCCTATAAGATAAATTGTATTATCTGTCTCATTTTACAGATGATAAAACTGAGGGTATAGAAGTTACATCCCTAAAGCCCTAGTTCTTGACCTCTATAAATACTGCTTCACATCAGAGCGTTTCTCATGGTTTCAGACATTGGTGTCTCATTGGAACCCCAAGTCCTGTCGATTCAAACACAGCAGAGAAGATTGCTTTTAGCTTTGTGGCTTCTCAGCCAGGAGACCATATTTGAAATTACTCTTCAAGTGACGAAGATGAGAGGGAAGAGAAACAGCTCTACGAAAAGGCTTTCCTTGAAAAGCTTCCGTAGGTCGAAAGTAGACCTGCAGCCGCCGCCCCCAGGTGAAAAGAATTCTCTTCTCACCAAGAACAGCATCAAGCCGCAGCAGCAGCCCGGCCTTTCTCTGGGTCCCTGTTCATTAGTAGTCAAGGTTTTCATTGTGCTCAGCAAAACAGTCACAGAAAATAAATGTGCCGCACAGATGGGCCCATAGAAAATCTACTTGATGTATTCTTGAAAATTCACTGCTAAATGACTTTGAAGAGATGGGGGTTATTGTGTCCATGATTAAAATGAGGTGTAGCATGAATCTTTCAAATACAACACTGTCCCTGCAGAGCTTTTTGAGACTGATAAGGTGCGAAGTGGTAGCTGGCCTCTGGCTCATGGATGTGCCATGGCTTATTGAACCATTCCCCTGATGATGAAATATATTTCCAGTATATTTGGTTTATACAAAGGTAAACTTAACTGTATAAAAATAAGTCTCCTTCATTTTATATAAGCTGAAGCCTTTCATTGAAGGATTTTCCAGCTTGGATTTTCAAAAGGTAGAAGAATTAGATCAATATTTCATTGGACCATATATGCCACCCACACCAGAATTTTCTGATGTTATCTGGGTTGCTTGTCAAAAATGCATCCTACTCCATATGCACATAGGGGGAGGGCCAGGGAATTTACATCTTTAACAAGTATTGCAGGTTATTCTTGTGACTAGCACGTGACATTTTATATGAGTTTGACATAGGACAGTGTAGATATACCAAGACAAAGTGTATATTATGTGCAAAATTTGAAATAATACGATTTCTACAAATTAAAATGGATATTTACAGTTTTAAAGTTAATAGATCAGATGAATTATAATCTTTAACACCAGCTAATTTACTTAGTAATTTCAAATACCTGGTGTTTTGTATCGTGGAATCACACCATTTTTTACATACAAATAATTTTGGTAATTATTGCTATGCCTGTGCAATGTTCACTGTTGCTACGTATTTTGTATATATGCCATCAAGGAAGTCATTAAAAGATGTCTCAGCTGGGCTACTGTAAATGAATACTATGGACTAGGTGGCTTATAAACAACACAAATTTTCCTTGTAGAGTTGGAGTCTGGGAAGTACAAGATGGGTGTCTGGTGGGGACTGACATCCTGGTTTCTCTTGCTGTCTCCTCACCAGACAGAAGAGGTAAGGGAATTATCCCGGGTCTCTTTTAAAAGGATACTGATTGCATTCATGAGCACTCTGTCCTCATGGCCCACTCACCTCCCAAAGGCCCCACCTAGTAATACCAATCTACTGGGGGTGAGGTTTCAACCTATGAAGGCAGAGGGCATAAACATTCAGTCTATAGCAAATGGTAGTGCTGTCATTCATGTTGAAAAATGCTCCTTAAAATCACTAACATTAAAAAGCAGGTTGCATGTGATGATAATTTTTTTTGAGAGGGATCTAACAACTACCAGTGTACCTTATATTATTAATTTAGATGAGTAGCCTCTATAAAATATTAGAAACAATATTGAGAAAATTAAGTGTATATAAAACAAATATGTACTACTAACAGTTGCAGATCTATATTCCTATGGGAAAATTTACCTTTAATTGCATGAATTTTGAAATATATGAGGTTTTCAGACATTGCAATTTGTATAAAAATGACCTAATTATGGATTAGTATTTGAAAACCACTGCAAAGCTGATGGCCAATGATTTGCCAAGTTGGCCACTATGGGCCATTTTTACAAGCATTGATTATTTGGACAGAAGTGGAATAATAGGCCTACTATTCTATTCCAAAAACATCAGCAAAAGGATGCAGGCCCATAATGTCGATCAACATGGGAAGAAAAATTTATCTAGTGATTTCCAGGGAAAGCCATTTTAGTCTACAAACAAGAGTTGGGCAAAGCCGTGGTCCTGAAACTGTCATGTGATGGTAAATGTTTAAAAATGTACTCTGGGATTGGAGGAGCCCTGATTTACAGCATTTGTGCCATTCTCATATTGCAAATACTCCTACCATGACCAATTTCAGGCTGAAGTCAAGTAACTCATGAAATTCCTGAAAATTTAACAAGTAACCTTTCTAAGGTGGTGCTAGCTGCCAATAACATACCACTGAAGGGATCTATAGGCAATAGATTTCTATAGGTAAATATGACCAGCCTTTAATTATCCAGAGGCACATTAAGCCTTTTGCGAGCTAATGAAAATTACAATTCAGAACCTTCCTGCATTTTTTGGTAATTCAGAGACACAAAATTTAAGACTCTCCCCTTTCTTTTCTTAGCCAGCTCTCTTCTTTGTCTATATATCAATGTCACTGTCACAATATTGGATTTGGATATGTAACCAATATTATTCAGCTATCTATCTTGGTTCCTCTAAGAGCAGGAGAAAAATGTGTATGAGGCTTCCAATTAAGTAGAGTTGACATTCTGGTTTGATTAGCAATGATGGACCCTGGGGTTACACTAGAGATTGGCAATACATATGGTGTCACTTGGAGCAGAGGAGGAAGACTAAGGGACCCAATGAATGAATAAGAAGAATTCACTGAAGTTGACTTAGCAGCAGACAGATTTGCCTTATTGTACAGACATAGATCTTTGCCACAGGGCTTTCCCCATATTGCCTGAAACTGTAACCACAGCAGTATTTTCTTCTTGTCCCTTTCTTTAGTCATAAGTTTTTTTACTTGTCAATCTCCTGGCCTGGATTTTGATTACCTACAATCCCTTCAGAATATATTTCTTTCTCCTTCTTTCCTAGATTATTTATAGAGTTCTCTCTAGGAATGTTTTCATCTTCTAGAATAAGATGGAATAGAGGTGCTGCCTTCCCTAGAAATTTTCTTCCCTCATTATAACTGTACATCCATCTCTATCTGCCCTTTAAGATGCAGTTCATATAGTACTTCTTGCCCCCTGCTAAAGCTAGGCGAGCTTGCTCACTCTGAACTTGCTTAGCAGCGGTCCACAACGTTCATTGTGCATGGAAATCACTTGAGAAGCTTTTGAAAAATAATAATTATTCAGGATCCACCAGAGATTTAGAATTAATTGGTGTGGGGCAGGATGCGAGTTTTGATATGTTTTCCAAAAGTAGCCTTGGTGACTCTAATATGCAAGCAAAATTGAAGACAATTGTTTTATACTATGATATTCTCTCTCTTTGTTCCACAACTCAAATGCAGTCCAGGTTCCATAAAGTGAACAAAAGTAAGAATAGATCTTTGGGTGGAAAATAGCTTTTACATGCAACTGAAAGAGGCAGACAGTTCCCAGGCAGCAACCATATACTGAGCCTGTGCCTTGTGAGAAGGGGAAACTCTGGAGGAAGAGTTTAGGAAGACTCAGAAGCCATTTCCTGGGATCTAGAATAATCTTGGAACTGAAAGCAATCACAGGGGATGTAGTCCAATGTCTTACATTAAAAAGAAGGAATAGAGTCCTGAAGAGGCTTTCCCAGTGTCCCAAGTGACTTTCCCAAGATCATTCAACCTGTGGTTGAAGGACCAAAAGATAAGCTAATATTTTCAGTGCATACACTGGGCCAAGCCATTTTATACGCATTAACTTTTACTTTCATGTATCAATGATTCTTTCCTTGTTATTACTTAATAGTATTCTATGTTATATGCCACAGTTGATTTATCTTTGATCTACTTTTTAAACAGCATTATTGATGTAAATTTACCTATCATAAAGTTCACCTGTTTTAAGTGTACAGTTCAATGATCTATAGATAGAGTGGTACAACCGTCTCCATAATCTAGTTTTAGAACTTACTTTTTATTCAAAAGGCAAGCTTGTACTCATTATTCTTCACAGTAATCATAAGAGGTAGGTCCGGTGTTACTTTCCTTCGTGATGGGACTAACAGAGGTTCAGTCACTTGCTCAATGTCACACACCTAGTAGAGGCTAGAGCCAGAATGGAAAGTGAAGGCAGTCGCATTTCAAAGTCCCCATTAGAACTCCACCCAGGCCAGCCTTGCTTCCACCTACTGTATGGGAGGAAATTCAGTTCAGACAAAAAGTGATTGGATGGAATTTTTTCCCACAGATTATTTATGGAGAAAGGATGTCACCAGGAGGAAGAAGGAACAGAGGCGAGTCTCAAAGTCTTTCAATCTTGAGTCATGTTGCCCAGATTGCTGTGTGCCCTCTTGCAAGTCTGACACTTACATTCCACATTGTCTATCTGTTATTTAGTCTCTTCTTCTATGGTGCAACATCCTTGAGTATGAAGGCCATAAATTATGCACCTCTGTCTCCCCATCATACCTAACATTATATTTAGCCTGAATACTAGGTTTCCATAGGCATCTAAAATAATGAATGAATTATTCCTGGTATGGCTACAGTATAGCAGCTAGATAACAAGTATCTTAGATATTCCCATCTTTAAAAAATTACTGGGGGCTACGCGTGATGGCTTATGCCCATAATCCCAGCACTTTGGAGGCCAAGGCTGTTGGATCACTTGAGGCCAGGAGTTTGAGACCAGCCTGGCCAACATGGTGAAACCCCTGTCCCTACTAAAAATACAAAAATTAGTCAGGTGTGGTGGTGCACATCTGCAGTCCCAGCTACTTGGGAGGCTGAGGTGAGATAATTGCTTCAGTTCAGGAGGCGGAGGTTGCAGTGAGTCGAGATCGCACCACTGCACTCTACCCTGGGAGACAGCGTGAGACCCCATCTCAAAAAAAAAAATACCAGTGAAGCTTTATGAAGTTGTATGTACATGATTTCACAGGTAGCAGAAAAATACAATTTGTTTTATCTTAATATTATATTTTCTAATAAATTATTGATATTAATTTGGTCATCAAAAATGTATGACATATATACATAAATTTATCCTATTTTAGGTTCTTTTTTTGAAAACTACTGACCTTCAAGTGGTAAAGTCTTTGTCATGATTTCTTAATGAGTTTCTAAGAAAGAACTATGAGTTCCTAATATATTTGCCTCATAATTATACCTTATGATTGTGTGTGCAGAAAAGTAAGTGGCCTGAGTCACAAGTTCTAGCAGAATCCTTTGGAGTTTTAATTACACAGCACTGCCACCTAGCATCAACCACACAGACTTTTAAACAAATTATTATTAAAAAAAGAATAGAGGTTTCTCAGTATTTAAAATATTATTAAGGGGATCAGTCTGCAATCTTAAGAAGCACAGACTGAGATTACTTTAGGAAGTATTTGCAGCAGCTTCCAACCAACGCTATTTACTTGAAAACCCTTGTGATTGGGAGTGAATTGGTGTCAATGAAGAAAGGGGTTGTGAAATCTGCTGAAGAGTTTCAAATGTCAGAGCTGCATATTCATAAGCTGCAGGCACCTGTGGCCGAGCTGTGCTGTCTTCCTGTGGATTCCTAGCGCTGCAGTGTTCGGAAGGGCAATGGAAGTGGTTTCCAAATGGCATTGTTGTTTATTTGCATACGAATCTCCTATATATATAATGAGACTATATATGTAATGAGTGAGATATATATATATATAATAAATGTGATATGTGAGATATATATATAAAAGAAAGAGAGGTGAGTGGAGAAGGTGCAGGAGCAGGTTTCCTCTGCCAGCCTGGGAAGTTCACAGAAGCTGGTTATGAGGCAAAGCAGAAGATGTTAGTCCTCTTTGCCATTTCTGTTGGATGTCCCCTCATGTGATAGACAATGCTATTGCAGGACCCAGGTCTCAATCTTCGCAGTTCCCAAACTGTGCTTAAAAAAACACATCAAAACAAATCAATAGTATTTAAGAGGGGTAAAACATTGCAGTGAGATTGATGCTTTCCATAATGAGCCCTTTATGAGATGTAATGCCAACTGTTAATCAATAGACATGCCAGAACTGCCTCTGATACAACCTTGTAGAGTTTTTTTTTAATTAATCCTTATTAAAAATATTGACTTGTTGTGACTTGCCGGGGTTGCTCCTGGCTCTGTTTTTTATCCTAATTAGGAGGTTACGCTGCACTGCTTAGGCTGAAGATAATAATGTAATGATTGTTGTCTTAAAATCTGAGAATCAATATAAGATCCTATCAAATTGTGCCAAGTGTCACAATTATGAAAATTGCTTGAGAATTTAAAAGCTTTATGAGAGTGAGATTTTTTTCTTTTTAATTTTTAAATTTTTTCCTCTCCTGATTGCTTATTTCTACACTTTTCTCAGAGTTAGGTAGGTTCAAAAAGTTTTTGTGTTTTTAAAAGGGCTTTCTCAAAATATTGTATAACATGCCATCTTCTGAGGGAGCTGCCGTCTTCTGGGTTTCGGTTGTTTAAATGGATCCCCTCTCTCCAGCTCTACACATCTCAAAAGACATTTGTGCCTTAACAACTTGGCAAAGTTCTAGCATGAAAGGAAAAATGGAGCATGTGAAGATCTTTCCAGGGGTGTTACTAATTGAAAGACACACAAGAAAATAAAAAAATGAATGAATAAAAGAAAACAACTTGTTGCTTTTCCAAGAGACCCAAAATGTGACAGTTGGGAAGAATGTAATAATAATGAGGAGAATAATGGTAGTTAAGATATACGTAGCACTTCCTTAGGCAAAACATGGGTATCGTTTTCAGTTTTTGATGTATACGACTTCTTCAGTACTCATTGTGGTCCTAGAAGAATTGCACTCTAATTACTCCTATTTTACAGATGAGCCAGTTGAGGCACAGAGAATTGAATTTACTTGCCCAATGTCACATATGAAGTAGGAAAGACTGTAAAGCCGATTCTCTGGCTTTTTTGAGTCTGTGCTATTAATCACTGTCTGTCAAATCAGATAATTAACTGTCTGTCAAATCAGAAACACAGCCTCTTCTCTTTGAGACTGAAGAAGTTAGGTGGGGGTCAACAAATTGAAATACCATTTCTCAAGGCCTCAGCCAATAGTAAACTGTTGGATATGCAGGGCATAGAAGCTCATGCCTGTAATGCCAGCATTTAGGAAGGCTGAGTTGGGAGGATCACTTGAGCCCAGGAGTCCCAGGCTGCAGTGAGCTATGATGGCGCCATTGCGCTCCAGCTTGAATGACAGGGTGAGACCCCGATTCAAAACAAACAAACAAAAAAGCAAAACAAAACTAAACAAACAAACAAAAAGCATGGATACCCCTATGTGAACAGATATTACAAATCTTGATCCCTTCTAGCCTCTGTGTTGAAGTTGTTATCCCTGAGGGTGATCAGACCAGGGCTAACAGGCAATATTGTGCAAACCCAGGGAGTCTCAGCCTCCTTGTGACCACCTCTTTACAGGGCCATTGTTCTTATGAAAATTAGGGAGGGATGTTAATGGAGGGAAGCTCCACTGTTTAGCCCTATGTTTGTGAATAAGGAAAATGTTTTCCTTCTATAACCTCTTTAGAAACAATTAAGCATTAGCTTTTGTTGGATGCTAAATTATGAGTGAATTTAGTTTAAAGTATGTGAACCATGCACCCTTTGAAATTTGCCTGAAAAGGCTCATTATAAAACTAATGCTATGAAAAAGCACTCCCTTTCAGATTAGGGAAAGCACCTGAATAGTTTTCATAAGTGGCTGCGCATCGTTTGAAAGCATTCTAGTGTTGCCTGAAACGCTTTCAACACACCTTTCAACTAGGAAATTTCACATTCAGCATATCTGTAGTTCTACAAGACTTTCAATAATATTTAAATTGGTTAACTGTATTTCTTTTATATCTGTTTTAATGCTGTTATTGATTTGAGGTAGATAAACTTGATTGTGCATGAAATCTTATTTTTCCACACAAAGGAGATATGATTTGAGTATATACAGAAGAGAACAGTACCTCTAAATGGACCAGTCCTCTGCAGTGCAAGGGTTTGGGTCAGATAGATGTTTGCTGGCCCTTTGAACTAGACTGGTATTGACATCAACATTTGTTTCCCCAAAAGTCAGTGCTTCAAAAGAGGCCTTAGATGATACCTGTTTATTAAGAGGTCTCCTCTTGGGAGGAGACTCTTAAGTCTTGGTATGAGACTACATCCTTCCCTAAAGAACTCCAGGTTTTTAGTTTGTGTGTTTGTTCATTTTTGGCACTTATAGACACTATGATTCCTATAGCCAGTAGTGTTAGCCTCTTTCTTATGGTTACAAGGAAGCTTAACAACCCAACTTGTGGATATTTCCACAATATGGTAGACAATGCAAAATTTTAAATTATTTTAAAAGACTGTGTATTTTATAAGCCAAAACAAGGACGTCGTTCATTTTATTTTACTGCTCACATGTATAATAAACTTATTAGATTATTAGATCACGAATAAGAATCAATGTGTGATACCTGAAGCACTGAGCTGCAAGGGGCACTTATGTTCTTAAAGAGTTTCTGCATCACGGATAGGCGCATGACTGGTGGCACAGTCACAAGAACCAGACAGGACTGTGTTCAAATCTCAGTCCTGCTACATGTTAGCTTTGTTACCTTTGGCAAATTACATCATCTCTTGGACTCTAAATTTCTTTGTCTGAAAAATGAGGATGATAATACTAATCTAATAAATAAACGAATGAATAAGAACCTCAGCCACAGCCCTTTATTGAAGGCCGTCTGTGTATCATACACTTTTTTTTTTTTTTTTTTTTTTGAGACAAAGTCTTGCTCTGTTGCACTCAGGCTGGAGTGCAGTGGCACAATCTTAGCTCACTGCAACCTCCGCCTGCTGGGCTCAAGTGATTCCCCTGCCTCAGTCTCCCAAGTAGCTGGAATTACAGGCGCCCACTACCATGCCCAGCTAATTTTTTGTATTTTTAGTAGAAATGGGCTTTCACCATATTGACTAGACTGGTCTCAAACTCTTGACCTCAGGTGATCTGCCCACCTTGGCCTCCCAAAGTGCTGGGATTCCAGGCATGAGCCACTGCACCCGGCTATATCAAACACTTTATAAGGGTTTGGGGATGCAGCCGTGATGCCAACGGATACGGTCCCTGCCTTTTGGGGACTTATAGTCTAATCATGGAAATGAATTAGAAAGGCAAATGTGGAGGTGACTGCCTGTTAGCCCCAAAGTAAATGGTAAGCATGCAGTGAATAAGCCGATATGGCAAACGAAGAGAAAAGCAATGAAAAGAATGTTTTGGAGTTAGGATACTGAAGTGACATTTTTTGTGCTTTATGCCCACAACTGACCTAGTAAGGTTAGTACTATGAAAATAGAGCAAATACGATACTCGTATGCAAAAGCAGGTAAAGAGAAAATGAGTTCTCCTATGTGTGTGTGAACCTGTGGATGGCTGCTTTCTATTGACTCTTGACAGTTCAAGTTTTTTTTCTGGAACTAATACCTATAGTAGTGATATTTTTAAGGAATCCAAGGAAAAACAAATACCTGCAAGTAGCAAGCAATTTATAGAATACTAAAAAACTTTAGTGACATTCACATGTTTAATTTTAGCAAGAATGCTAAGCAACACATTGAAATATAGTAAAACACTAACTTTGCACCTGAAGAAAGATGTATTTGTTCAAGGCCATGCAACCAGTGAGGAGTGGGAGGCAGAAATTCAGCTCTCCAGGAATCTTCTGCTTTATAACTTATCTTCTTTCTGCATCCAAATTCAGTACTTTTGGTTTAATATATCGGATTAAATGTACTCATTAAAGACAGACATATACAACATGTCTAGCTATTGTAGTTAAGTTGAAGGTGACCATTGCCTATGGACTTCTCTTTGAAAGACTGTTGAGTACAGTAAATGCAGTGGAATATTTATTGAAATTTCATATTTAAGGAAAAATTTGCTGCATAGCTCAATTGTACATCATTTGGGATTATGTAATAAATACTATTTATCCCAGTGTTAAAGCTGACTAAGAACTGTTTCCTTAGAAAAAACTGGCCCAGCTGAAAGGGACTTTTTTCAATTGCCACTGGAAATGGAATTTCAGCATCTCGAAGCACGTGCCTTAATTTAGATTTGTATTTGTAATAAAAAGATCAGGATGATCCCTCTGCACAGATGATGGCCAAGCAAACGAATCTGCCTTCACATGCGCAATGGAGGATGTTGACACACCATGCTCTTGTGTTTGAATACAATCTTAAACTTTTTATAAATTATCCAAAACACAGTGGTCAAAAGTACTATCTATAGAAGACTCCCAAAAGGGCCTCTTTCTCTAAAATGTTCAGTTTTGAATTGCACAGTTTTGGTTCCTTGTAGAATTGCCTTTGCAAATTGTGATTTATTATCATGCTATCAGACTGCACTGATGTAAACTTTTAGAAATAATAACATAAAATACATTGTTAGATATGATGACTTAGAGGAGGATGTTGCCTATCACAGCTAAGAGTTTTCTTCTTTGTAAAGATTAATCAGTGTCTGGAAAAATGAATCACTTTTATTTTATGGACACCGTACAGCACCTATGATTCTCTCTTTGCTTTGGCTGCTAGGAAACATAGACAATACATTTATAGTCTACTTGATGATTTGACCTGTTTACATCCCAGTTCACAAAGATGACCTTCATGCCTTTCTATTGCTGTTTATGTTCACTCTTATTTTCTTTCAGCTTCAACTTCCTACAGTTGTTTATTTTATTCTAAAACCATTGCAAAAACTACTTCAAATTTTTGCAAAAAATGTGGGAAAGGAAGAAATATGCAGATATATGAACACACACATAAAATATAGCCATTTGATGTCCTTTCTATGTGCATGCCATTATTTCATGTATAATTTAAATTACATGTGAATTTTAGAAAAAGTTTAGAAGGGAAAAATAAGGCTAGATATTAGGAAGAGAATAGTTTTGAGTAGGAATTTTTTATTCTAAGTGGATTAAAAATTTTTGACATATTTTTACATATTCATGGGTGCTTGTGACATTTTGTTACATGCAAAAAAAATGTGTAATGATCAAGTCTGTGTGCTTAGAATGTCCATCACCCAAGTATTTATCATTTCTATTTTCTGGGTACATTTCAGGTGCCTGTTTCTAGCTACTTTGAAAGATACAATTGTTAACTATAGACACCCTACTCTTCCTTGGATCGTTAGAACTTTAATTCCTCCTATCGACTTGCTTGTTTGTACCCATTAAACAACCTCTCTTAACTCTCCCCTACCCCCGTACACACTTCTCAGTCTCTGTATCTATCATTACACTTTCTAACTCCGTGTGATCAACTTTTGTAGCTCCCACATATGAGTGAGAACACACAATATTTGTCTTTCTGTGCCTGACTTATTTCACATAACAAAATAACCTTGGTTTTATCCATGTTGTTGTGAATGGCATGATTTCATTCTCTTTTTAATGGCCAGATAATGTTCCATTGTGTTTATATACCACGTTTTATTTACCTATTTATCCACTCATGGATACTTACTTAGCTTGATACCAAATCTTTGCTATTACAAATACTGCTGCAATAAACATACTGGCATCCTTTTGATACATTGATTTATTTTCATCTGAATAAATATCCAGCAGTGGCATTGTTGGATTGTATGGTAGCTCTATTTTTAGCTTTTTGAGAAATCTCCATACTGTTTTCCATAGTGACTGTACTAATTTACATTCTCATCGACAGTATATATGTTCCCTTTCCCCACAGCCTTGCCAACATGTGATATTTGTTGTCTTTTTTTAATAGTAGCTATTTTGATTAGTGTAAAATAATATCTCTTTGTGGTTTTGATTTGCATTTCCCTGATGATTAGTGAATTTGAGCATTTTGTCATATACCTGTTGGTCATTTGTATGTCTCCTTTTGAGAAATGTCTATTCATGTTCTTTGCCCGCTTTTTAATGGGGTTATTTGTTTTTGTATGTTTGTGTTGTTTGAGTTCCTTGTATATTCTGGATATCCATCCCCTATTGGATGAGTAGTTCAGAATTTTTTTCTCGTTTTCAAAAGGTTAACTCTTCACTCTGTTGATTGTTTCTTTTGCTGTGCAGAAGTTTTCTAGTTGAATATAGTCCCATTTATCTGTTTATGTTTTTGTTTCCTGTGCTTTTGAGGTCATAGGCATAAAATATCTGTACTAACCAATATCCTGAATATTTTTTCTATGTTTTCATCTAGTAGCTTTATTGTTTTAGGTCTGAATTTAAGTCTTTAATCTATCTTGAGCTGATTGTTGTATGGGGTGAGAGATAGGTATTGAGTCTCATTATTCTGCATATGATTATTGAGTTTCCCAACATAATTTATTGAAGAAGGTGTTCTTTCCCCACTATCTGTTTTTGATGACTTTGTCAAAGATCAGCTGGCTGTAAATATGTGGGCTTATTTCTGCATTTTCTACTCTGTTCCGTTGGTTTATGTGTCTACATTAATACCAACATCATGCTGTTTTGTTTACTATAGCTTTGTGATATATTTGGAAGCCTGGTAGTGTGATGCCTCTAGCTTTGTTCTTCTTGCTCAGGATACTTTGGCTATTCTGGCTATTTATTTTTGTTCAATACAAATTTTAGGATTTTTTTTATTTCTGTGAAAATTTTTCTGTGAAAAATTATATTAGTATTTTGATAGAGATTACATTGAATCAATACACTGCTTTGGGCAGTATGGTCATTTTAACAATATTTATTGTTGTAATCCATTGGCATGGGATGTCTTTCCATTATTCTGGGTCCTCTTAAAATTATTTCATCAGTGCCTTACAGTTTTCCTTGTGGAGATCTTTCACCTCCTTGGTTAAATTTATTCCTAAGTATTTTGTTGTTTTTCATGGCTTATGTAATTGGGACTGCCTTCTTAATTTCTGTTTCATCTGTTTTATTTTTGGTGTATAGAAATACTATTGATTTTTGTATGTTTATTGTGTATCCTGCAAATTTACTGAATTTTTATATCAGTTCTAAGAGTTTTTAGTAGAGTGTTTTGGTTTTTCTCAATGTAAGATTTGGTCGTCTGTAAAGAGGGACAACGTATTTTCCAATTTTAATGCCTTTTAGGGCTTATAGCACTGTGTTGAATTGCAGTGGTGAAAGTAGGCATTCTTGTCTTGTTCCAGTTCTTAGAGGAAAACTTTTAACTTTCCCCAATTCAGTATGATGTTAGCTACGGGTTTTTCATACATGTTCTTTATTATTTTGAGGTATGTTCATTTAATGCTTAGTTTGTTGAAAGTTTTTATTATGAAACGATGTTGTGTTTTGTCAAATGCTTTCTCTGCAGCTATTGGGATAATCATGTAGTTTCTATCCTTCATTCTGTTGATGTGATGTATTAAGTTTATTGATTTGCATATGTTAGACCATCCTTGAATCCCTGGGGTAAATCTCAATTGATCATGTTTAGTTATCTTGTTGATGTGCTATTGGATTCAGTTTGCTAATCATCAGGGATATTGGCCTGTAGTTTTTATTTTTTATTATGTTCTTGTCTGGGTTTGGTATCAGGGTAATGCTGGCCTCATGGAATGAGTTGGGAAGAATTTCTTTCTCTCACATTTTTTTGAATAGTTTGAGAAGGATTGGTATTCTTTCTTCTTTATACATTTGGTAGAATTCATTAGTGAATATATCCAGGCCTTGGCTTTTCTTTGTTTAGAAACTTTTTGTGAATGATTCAATCTTGCTACTTGCTACTGACCTGTTTAGGTTTTCTGTTCTTCCTGATTCTAACTTGGTAGGTTTTATGTTTCCAGGAATTTATTTGTTTCCTCTAGGTCTTCCAGTTTATTAGCATATAGTTGTTCATAACAGTTTCTGATGATCTTTTGTATTTTTGTTGTATCAGTTGTAATGCATCTTTTTTCATTTCTGATTTTGTTTATTTGGGTTTTCTTCTTTTATTGGTTAGTCTAGCTGCAATATATAAATTCTGTTTATATTTTTAAATAACTTTTCATTTTTTTGATCCTTTGCATTGATTTTTAGTCTCTATTTTGTTTAATTTTGCCCTGATCTTCTTTTTAAAATTCCTTCTTCTAATTTTGGTTTTGGTTTATTCTTTCTTTTCTAGTTCCTTGAGGTGCATTGTTACATTTTTAATTTGCAGTCTCCCTACTTTTTTGGTGTTGGCATTTAGCCTTTTCTCTTAGCAATTCTTTTACCATAACTCACAGATTTTGGTATGGTGTATTTCCATTTTCATTTGTTCTGAGAAATTTTTCGGCTTCCTCTTAATTTCTTCATTGACCAAACAGTTATTCAGGAGCATGTTGTTTAATATCCATGTACTTGTATAGTTTTTAGATCTCCTCTTGTTATTGATTTCTAGTTTTATTCCAAGTCTAACAGGATAGTTGATATGTCAAGTACTGATTTTAAAAAACTTGTCAAAGCTTGTTTTGTGGGAGATTTAAAAAAATTTGTTGAGGCTTGTTTTGTGGGCTAACATATGTTCTATCCTGGAGAATGTTTCATGTGCTGATGAGAAGATGTGTATTTTGCAGTTGTTGCATAAAATATTCTGTAAATGTCTGTTAGGTTAATTTGGTCCAAAATCTACTTTAAATCCAATGTTTCTATGTTAATTTTCTGTCTAAATTATCTGTCTAATGTTGTAAGCCGGGTGTTGATGTCCCCCACTATTATTGTAGCAGGGTCTATTTCTTTCTTTAGATATAGTGATAGTTGTTTTATGAATCTGGGTGCTCCAATTTTGGGTGCATAAATATTTAGGATTGTTATATCCTCTTGCTGGATTGATCTCTTTATCATTATATAATAACCATATATATGTATATATGTGTGTGTATTTATATAATATACATATATATTAGTGTTTATAACTTAAAGTCTGTTTTAAGTGTAGCTACTTAGCTGGCTTTTGGTTTCTATTTGCATTGAATATCTTTTTCCATCTCTTTATTTTGAGTCTATGTTTTTCTTTACAGGTACAGTGCATTTCTTGTAGACAGCATACAGTTAGATAATTTTTTTATTCATTCAGCCAGTCTATATTTTTTAAGTTGAGAATTTTTTTTCAATTTATGTTGAAGGTTATTATTGATACGTGTGGTTTTGTTCCTGTTATATTGTTCACTCTTTTCTAGTTCTTTCGTATATTCTTTGTTCCTTTATTTTTCTTTAGTTTGTTATAGTAGTTTGGTGGATTTTTGTAGTGGTACCATTTGAGTCCTTTCTGTTTCTCATTTGTGTGTTTGGTTTACCAGTAAGTTTTATACTTTTGTGTGTTTTCATGATTGTAAATGTCATCCTTGCACTTCCAAGTTTAAAATCCCCTTGAGCATTTCTTGTAGGACCAATCTAATGGTAATGAATTCCCTCAGTCTTTGCTTGTTTGGGAAAGACTTTATTTCTCCTTCATTTACGAAGGATACTTTTGCTGGATATAGTATCCCGGGGTAAATTTTTTTTCTTTCAGCACTTTGAATATATCATTCCATTCTTTCCTTGTTTGTAAGGTTTCTATGAAGAAATCCACTTTTGCTCTGATGGGGGTTTCTTTATAGGTGAAGAAATGCTTTTCTCTTACTGTTTTAGATTTCTCTCTATGTCTTTGACATTAGATTTTGACTGTAACGTGCCATGAAGAAGATCTTTTTGCATTGTAACTATTTAATGATCTCTGAACCTGCTGTATCTGGATGTCTAAATCTCTTGCTAAACTTGGTAGTTTACTTCTATTATTTCATTAAATAGGTTTTCCAACCCTTTCATTCTCTCTTTACAATTGACACATCAGTAATTTGTACACTTGGTTGTTTTATGTTGTCCCATGTGTTACAAAATCTTTGCTCATTCTTTTTTATTTTCTTTTCTTTATTTCTGTCTGACTGGGTTATTTATAAAGACCTGTCTTCAAGTTCTGAGATTATTTCTTTTTCTTTTTTCTTTTTCTTTTTTTTTTTTTTTGACTGAGTCTTGCTGCTCTGTCACCCAGGCTGAAGTACAATGACATTATTTTGACTAACTGCTAACTCTGCCTCCTGGGTTCAAGTGATTCTCATGCCTCAGCCTCCCAGGTAGCTGGAGACTGCAGGTGTGCACCACCACACCTAGCTAATTTTTGTATTTTTAGTAGTGACAGGGTTTCACCATGATGGCCAGGCTGGTCTCGAACACCTGACCTCAAGTGATCTGCCCACCTCAGCTTCCCAAAGTGCTGTGATTACAGGCATGAGTCACCACACCCAGTCTGAGATTCTTTCTTCTGATTGATCTTGTCTATTGTTGAAGCTTTCAAGTGTATTTTGTATTTCATTCAATAAATTCTTCATTTCCAGAATATTTTTTTTCTTTTTTATGACATATATCTCTGTGGTAAATTTCTCATTCATATCCTGAATTGTTATCTGATTTCTTTGTATTGTTTTTCTGAATTGTCTTTTATCTCACTGAGCTTCTTCATCCAAATTTTGAATTTTTTTGAGATTTCATGATTTTCTTTTTGTTCTGATCTGTTGCTGGAGAATTGTGTTCTCTTATAGGTGTAATATTTCCTTGATTTTTCAGGTTTCCTGTGTCCTTACATTGATAATCTGGACATCTGGTGTAACAGTCACTTCTTCCAATTTGATTTTGTAAGGGAGTTCCCCTCTCCAACCCCCCCGAAGATGTGTCTGTTGTGTTCGTTGGGTATGTCACTATGGCTTTGAATCTGGATGTGTGAAGTGGTATAGACTCTGTATGATTTCTTCGGCTATAAACAGCATCAGCAGTGTCTGTGATTTTGTTGGTGACTTAGGGTATAGTTATTAGTGGAGGCTGTGGTAAAGTTTTGCTGATACTGAAATGCCAGATAGGTCAATCTGCAGGCTCCAGTGGTGGCAGTTGTTGGCTGATTGTGCCTCTCCTTGGGCCACAAGGCAGCATACACTGGCACCAATTTAGCAGATTCAGGCAAACCAATTATTGGTCCTCTAGATAGCTTGCTCAGGTGCTAGGAATGACAGTGGTGGGCTGGGTGGCTGAGCAGGTTCTGAACACTGCACAGTGGGTATGGTGTAGGTGCTGGAAATAACAGTGGTATGGTACAACAAACCTCTGAAACCCAACTAGTCTAAGATGATGTTGGGGGTAATGGCTGAGATGGATTGAGCAGGCTGGTTTTCAGACCTGCAAGTGGCAGGTGCAAGTGGATGCCAGCCCTGGTGGTAGCAGCACATTGAGTGGGCTTGACCTCAGAGCCCAAGGGAAGTCTCAGATGCCACTGGGGATGGACTGGGCTGAGCAATCCCCATGTTCCTGGATGGGTGCTCAGGGACTAGGGGCATGAGGAGCCAGGCCAGACTGAGCTTGCAGGTTCACTGACTGTGTGTATAGATCCTGGCTGTGGTATGCTAAGATGGGGTGATCCCCAGGCTGTCAGGGAGTGCTCAGGTGTAAGTAGTAGCAAATGTGCTGAGGCCCTGCTACAAGGAAGGGCAGGATTGGTTTCCCTGGGAACAGCTTTAGGAAGACAGCTTCTAAGACACTGGGTTCACTTTTGCCTTGGCCCACAGCATTCCACAGCTGTAGCAGTCATGGACACTGAAATTTATCCTCAGGGAATATGGGAATGTGTAGCAGCCTCTCTTTGGTGGGATGGGCAGGATTGCTTCTTGTGTCTTCTACCTCAGCCCAGTTGCAGGGCAAAATGCAGTCTGGTGTGAGCTGAGCTCTTAAAGTGGCACTGTGCTGACACTGCACTGACACTGCTTAGGGCTCGGGAGTTTGTAGGACCCAGTATGAGTTCTCTCTCTGGAGCAAGGTCTCTGAACAGTTTCCAGGGAATTCCCTATGTTAGTCTCAGGGCCTGGGAAGGTCAAGGAGCTCTCCCTTAACTAGGATTATAGGAGTCTGCTGTGGGAAAGTGAACTGCTTGGAGTCTCTTACTAAACCTTACCCTGCATTGGGGGTCTTTCCTGACTCTCAGCTGATCCCAGCAAAGCAGGTTGCCTCGCTTCCCTCTCCTTCCTTGTTTTAGGGGTTTCCTGACACTTCTCTGTTGAATTCCAGTGTTCTCTCTTGGGTGATCTATTTGAAGTGTGATTATCCAGTCACTATTTTGGTTCTTCTTAGTGGAGGAGGCAAGTAGGAGATGCCTCTAATCAGCCATTTTGAAGCCCCTCCTCTGAGTAGGAGTTTTAATGGCTTTCAAATCTAGTTGTGCATCAGAATCATCAGTAGATATATATTTAAAATGCTGAGTGTTGCATTTTATCCCCCCAAATTTTGATATTTTAGAGCTAGGATGCAGCTCTGGCCTCTTCATTTTCTAAAGAACGAGAGACAATGTTGATAATAAAGCCAAGAGGGAGATCTACCAACAAAAGTGCTTAATGAGTAAGAATCTGTTAGAATGTAATGTATATTAGAAATGCAATGTAAACTTGTTCAAAAGCTGAGCATCAGCTTACTTGGAAAGTGATATGGTTAGACTATGTGTCTCCACCAAAATCTCATCTTGAATTATAATTCCATAATCCCCACTTATAGTGGAAGGGACCCAGTGGGAGTAATTGAATCATGGGGGCAGTTTCTGCAATGCTGTTCTGGTGATAGTGAGTTCTCATGAGATCTGATGGTTTTATAACTGTCTGGCATTTCCACCACTTGCACTCATTCTCTCTCCTGCTGCCCGGTGAAGAAGTGCTTTCTCTCATCATTGTAAGTTTCCTGAGGCCTCCACAGCCATGCAAAACTGTGAGTCCACTAAACCTCTTTTCTTATAAATTACCCAGTCTCAGGTATTTCTTCATGGCAGTATGAGAATGGAATAATACAGTAAATTGGTACTGGGACTGGAGTACTGCCTTTATGAAATGTGGAAGCGACTTTGGAACTGAGTAACAGGCAGAGGTTGGAACAGTTTGGAGGATTCAGAAGAAGACAGGAAGATGTGGGAAGGTTTTGAACTTTATAGAGACTTGTTGAATAGCTTTGACCAAAATGCTGATAGTGATATGGACAATGAAGTCCAGACTCAGATGGAGATAAGGAACTTGTTGGGAACCGGAATAAAGGTAACTCTTACTATGTTTTAGCAAGAAGACTAGCGGCGTTTTGTTCCTCCCCTACAGATCTGTGGAACTTTGAATTTAAGAAAGATGATTTAGGGTATCCATCAGAAGAAATTTCTAGGCAGCAAAGCATTCTAGAAGTGACTCAGGTGCTCTTAAAAGCATTCAGTCTTGTGTATTCACAAAGGTAAGGTTTGGAATTGGAACTTACATTTAAAAGGGGAGCAGAACATAAAAGTTCAAAAAATTGCAGCCTGACAATGCTGTAGAAAAGAAAAACCCATTTTCTGAGGAGAAATTCAAGCCAGCTGCAGAAATTTGCTTAAGTAGTGAGAAGCCAAATGTTAATTGTTAAGACAATGGGGAAAATATCTCCAGAACAGGTCAGAGACCTTCACGGAAGCCTTTCCCTTCACAGGCCTGGAGGCCTATGAGGAAACAATGGTTTTTATGGACCAGGCCCAGGGCCTTGCTGCTTTGTGCATTCTTGGGACTTGATGCCCTGCATCCCAGTTGTGGCTTAAAAGGGCCAATGTACAGCTCAGGCCATTGCTTCAGAGGATTCAAGCCCCCAAGTATTGATGACTTGCAGGTGATGTTAGACTTGTGGTTGCACAGGAGTCAATAATTGAGGTTTGGGAACCTCCACCTAGTTTTCAGAGGATATAAGGAAATGCCTGGTTGTCTAGGGAGAACTTTGCTGCAGGGGTGGAGCACTCATGGAGAACCTTTGCCAGGGCAGCACAGAAGAGAAATACAGGGTCAGAGCCCCCACAGAGAGTCCCCATTGGAGCACTGCCTAGTGGAGCTGTGAGAAGAGGGCCATGGACTTCCAGACCCCAGAATGATAGATCCACCAACAGCTTGCACTGTGCACCTGGAAAAGCTGAAAACACTGAATGCCAGCCTGTGAAAGTAACTAGCAACTGTGAGTCCATTAAACCTCTTTTCTTTCTTTCTTTCTTTTTTTTTTTTTTCCCAAGATGGAGTCTCACTCTGTCACCTAGGCTGGAGTACAGTGGTGCGATCTTGACTCACTGCAACCTCTGCCTCCCAGGTTCAGGCAATTCTCCTGCCTCAGCCTCCCAAGTAGCTGGGATTACAGGCCCCTGCCACCACTGCTAGCTAATTTTTGTATTTTCAGTACAGACAGGGTTTCCCCATGTCCAGGCTGGTCTCAAACTCCTGACCTTGTGATCTGCCTGCCTCAGCCTCCCAAAGTACTGGGATTACAGGCATGAGCCACCACACCCAGTGTAAACCTCTTTTCTTTATAAATTACCCAGTCTTGGGTATTTCTTCACAGCAATGTGAGAACAGACTAATACAAACAGAAAAAAATAATTGCTTAGAATCTACCAAACATGCTGAGTTCCTACTAAACGCAAAGCTCTATGTCAGGTTACAACAAAGAATTTTCAAGTTGCCTTAGTGCCACAGAGTAAATTGAATAAAGGCTGTCCTTTATTGCATCATCACCACCATTACCCAAAAGCATATGTTAAAACCTACTCTAGCAAAGCAATTTGCTATGTGCTGGAGATACAAAGTTCTCTAAGATATTGCCCTTACAGTCAAGGAGAGTCAACTACTTGGACAGACAGGACATGTACATAAAAAAGGTAATTAACAATGCCAGGTAGCATATGCTAAGTGCCAAATCAGTGGCAGCAACAATAAATACTCTGAGTTTCATGGAGGGAGATCATTACTATGAGCTCTGGGGCTGGAGGCCTGATAGAGGAAGTGGAATGCAAAGTCTGACCTTGCTGTTTGTGTAGGAATTAGATAAATATTTTCCTAAAAATCAGTTTTCTAAAATATAACTGTAGCTGGCTGGCTGCTCACGCATATATATTCACACTTTCCTTTAAAACGAAGGCCATATCATTGTATGTGTAACTAGGGGTTTTAAGGAAAATAGTGGCCCCCCTTCTTTTTAAAAATTTTTCATGTATAGTTCAGTGTCTAAAACTATCAAGCAGGAAACAAGTTATAAAGATATATTTTTGGGGGAGGGCAAAAAGCTCCTACTATCTATAAAAATCCATCTATTTACATAGGGGTTCAGTATTTTCATTAGGTTTCAACCCATCTTGAGCTGACTGCTGTTTAGCAGAGAGTTTATTGTATTTCAGTCTAAAAGCAAATCTGCTTTATTACAATTAGGGAGAGTGAAATTGTGCTTAACAATTTTTCCATTATAAAAATAAGAAAATGCTTGTTAACATATAATGTATTCACTTAATATGATAAGAAAAGCACTTGATTTCATTTTTCCCCTAAGTATAAAAGCCATTTAGAAAGAGTTGTTTTTATAGTGACTCAACAAAAATATCCCAGCCAAGATTGAAAGCTAGCATCAGTGAGTATAAGAAAATTATGCCTAATTTTTTTTAATTCTGCAAAATTTTCAATGTATGCATGACAGGCTTATGTGGAAAACAGGATTTATAGAATGATCTGAAAATTAATAAACAATTACAGCTCAAAGTGAAATAGTGCTTTAAAAAAGGATAAAAACAAACAAAAAAAGAGAACCTTATGGTTTTTTTATGAGCATGGGTAAAAATCCATGAAAACACTCAACAATGCCCAGATGCTTTCCATCAAGCAAGTAAAAAGCACTTTAAAATGTCTCTGATAAAACTCGGTACAGAGAAAATAGCATTGGTCTAACTTTAATAAGTGGAGAGCTAGAAATAACATAGGAGACTGGTTCCCCCGAGTTACCAACTCTAACTCTGGCTTTGTGTATCCAGATGAAACATGAAGAATTTATTCAGTAATGAGCCCTCACACCCAGGCTAAGGGAAACAAATCCAATTTTTAAAAATTCTTTTTCTAACAGAAGTCCTTTTTTTCTCTTCCTCTAGCTTTTGGCTCATCCTTCATTTTTTACTCTTCTTCGCTCTAACTACCAGAGTTAAAGAACTTCATTATGGTAACAGTGAAGAATATGTCCTTGAGGCTGGGAGGTTTTTGAAGGTTCAACAATTGAGGCATTTTTTTGTCATAATTATTAAATGGCCAGACTATGCTTTGTTTCATCAGGACTCTGCTGTATACAGACAAAATAGAACCACATACTATTTTCAAGTAAAAATCAACAATAACCCATTTCTTAGAAGCCAGGCTACTTGAAGAGACCAACTTGAAAATGTCTGACTTTTATCAAACTCTGCCCATCACAACTGTGGGGCTCTTGTGAATGAGGATGATTTCATACCCATACGGGAAAGGTTGATTATATTTGGCACAAGCAGGTCTCTGATACATTTCAAAACAAATAGAGATTTAAAGACTTGAGTCACGATGTTTAAAAACTAAGCATTGTGGCTTGTCCTCCGTCATGGGCAAAGAGATTATATATAATGGAACAAAGAATGAAACATTAAAAAATGTGATGAAAATAACATGTCCCCCTTCCATTTTTTATATCAATTTGAGCATACTGTATGCTGTTTACTCTCTACCTTGTATGGTTTCCAATGTATGACTGCTTTTCAATGTACCCAGTTTGCCACCCCTGTTTCTTTATCCATGATAATCTTTCCTCTGCAATACCTGCAGATATTAGTTCTCTAGGATGACCATAACAATGTACCACAAAGCAAGTGGCTTAAACAGTAGGAATGTATTTCCTTGCAGTTCCAGAAACTAGATGTCCAAGATTATGGTGTCATCAGGGTTGGTTTCTTCTGAGGTCTCTCTCTTTGACTTGCAGATGGCTGTCTTTCTCCCGTCTTCACATGGCAGTCCCTCTGTGCTTGTCTGTGTTCGAATCTCCTTTTTAAAAATAAGGATACCAGTCGCATTGGATTTGCATCCCTCCTAATTATCTCATTTAACCTCAGTTACCTCTTTAAAGACCCTGTCTCCAAATACAGCCATATTCTTAGGGAATAGGGGCTAAGACTTCAACACATGAATTTGGGGGAACACAGTTCAGCCTGTAACACTGCCCTTTTGCTCCCCAAAACTTGTGTTTTCACATGCACAGCTCAACTCCCCACAATTAGAAGTCCTTTAAATGAAGACAACAGAAAATGATTCAATCTGGCTTTATTAGAAAAAAAATTTTTTACTCACAGAACTGAAAAGTTTAAGATAAATTTATCACATCTTTTTGCACAGTTGGATGCAAATGCTATAGTGATTTTATCAGGTATTGATCACAGTCTCTCCATCTGTCTGTTTTACTTTCCTCTTTAATGGCTCCTTTCTCAGACCGGCTCTCCCTCATGGTCACAATATGGCTACCAATTCTCTAAACTAACATCTAGTCCATGGGCAACTCCAGCAGAAAAGGAGACCACCTTTTCCTCAAACATTGTAATAAAAGTCCCAGATTCAAGTTTCAGTAACTTACCTTAAATCTTGCATCCATCATGAAACCAATCCTGTGATCAGATCAGTGGAATACTTTGATGAGTGAAACCCAGGTTGCATACATGGCCCTGAGTCAGCAGTGGAATGAATCTCATGGAAAAAGAGCTCGGAAGAGATTGGATCTCTTAGGGAATTGAATTTGCTTTTATCACAGGCAGGAGGAAGGGTGACTGGATAGGCAATAATCAATAGATGTTCACTCTACCAACCTTCCTTCCTCCCACCTCACAAATTCCCAATTAGTTTTAAAATCTCTACTCAGGCAGCACCTCCTATCCCAGATCATCTTTGACCGTCATCAGTAAAGGAAGTACTGTGTATTACCTTGTCTACACCTCCATTATTGTATGATCTTTCGGCCTGACTTCCTGTTCCTGTCTAAATGAGCCATGGGAGCTCTAAGAAAAAGAGTCATCATTTTATGTTTCATCCACTTAATATCAATCATAATGTCTAATATATAGGACTCATACATGTCTCTGTGTATGTATGTGCATATATTTTAAGTTGCTCAACTCAAAGAACGAATTTATGGAAGGTATTTCTTCTTTGGACAGCTACTATCATTTCTAGTATAAACAACAAAATGTAGCCAGCTTGAAGTAACCTCTGAGAAAGTGATTCCTATCATTGGATTAAGGGCTGAAGGTCACTGAAGGTGTGATCATTGAGTGGCTCCAGTGTCAAAGGAGAATGTATAACAGAAAGAAAGCTGAGTGTTTTTAGGCAACTTGGATTTTGTCTCTGGCTCCTACCTTTTCTGTTTCTAAAACAACCTAACATTTAGATTAAATCTTAGAAGTCTTCTAGATCCTTCAAATGGTTCATTTGATGGTACCCTGCTAAAAGAAGTGATCCACAGGGAAGCCAGCAGGAGGGCTGAATCCAGGAATGTGCATAAGGTGAGGATTGAGTGGTCCATACCCTAGATCTAGGCAAGTAAGTTATGGAATTGGAAGCTCATGGGAGTCAGTAGAGCATCCAAGGTGTCAAAGGGAAGCAAGGATCTAACAAGAGTATGTTCCTGCTTTTTGTTCTTTTCCATACCACTGGCTGGCTGACCACGTTTCTTCCACTCAGGCTGTCTCTACTTCTATACCTTTTTTTTTTCAATCTCAAAACAAGAAAGTCTTGTTTCACTTAGTTTGTGTCTGTTCTTTCTTTTTCCTAAGTAAACGTTATCCAAGGTAAATGTCTACATTTATTTCCAGAAACATCTCCTGTTAGGTGCAGATGGCATCTTGGCAGAATATCAGAAGTTTCTCTTGCAATTCCTGGGGATTTTCTGGATCAACAAATATCTTGTAAGAAGTTAGGAACCCCTGTTTTCTATCAGACCATAAACTCTGTAGCAGTATGTAATTTTGATCCACATGCCTGTATGTCTGTGACTGGAGAAACCAGTTTGTCTCTTTTATTACATCTTGACCCTTATCCAAGTGCCTGACACGTGGTAGGCCCTCAATGATACAATTTTTAATCACTGGATAAATAAAATATAAATCAGTAAATGTCTTGCATGTGGAATGTTCATGTTTCATCCATTTTAGGGCATGTTATATACTTTTCACATGTTGACACTGGTGGAATACTTGATGGCCACATTCAATCACTCTGCTAAAGAGCATTGTACTGAAATTGTCATTGACTATGCATGTACAAAGCTGGCCAAAACTTCCATGGTGTCATGTGCATTATTGGTAAAATACGTTGAACTTAAATATCATTTGTTTTTATATGAAACAATGATGCTTAATGAACATTTAAAAGAAAGAACACTGTCCTACTTGTTTTCTGATAATCTTTCATTTAAGCCTTCTCATAAGACCAAAAAAGCATCAGTGTCAGCATACAGAATGAATGTCAACAACTTGGAGGAAAAGCACCAAGATGATAGGAGAACAAACACTATTTTAAGAAGTGCTGTGGGCAGGGCCTGATGGCTCACGCCTGTAATCCCAGCACTTTGGGAGGCCAAGGCGGGTGGATCATGAGGTCAGGAGTTCAAGACCAGCTTGGCCAAGATGGTGAAACCCTTTCTCTACTAAAAATACAAAAATTAGCTGGGCATGGTGGCCCACGCCTATAATCCCAGCTACTCAGGAGGCTGAGCCAGAGAATTGCTTGAACCTGGGAGGTGGAGTTTACAGTGAGCCAAGATTGTGCCACTGCACTCCAGCCTGGGCGACAGAGTGAGACTGTCTCCAAAAAAAAAAAAAAAAAAAAAGATATGCTGCATGACAAACTCTCCAGCTCAGAATGTACGGAATGTATAGACATTAATAACTCTGAGTCAAAGATAATGATTCAGAAGGGTTGAATTCCTAATATGAAGAACTTTCAGCAACATATTCTGTTTATATTTTCTGTAAGAGTGTTATACAATTAAAATTTATGTCTAAATGAGTCTTAAGTGATCTTTCAATAAGTTTTTAAAATTGAATGATAGACA
This sequence comes from Chlorocebus sabaeus, assembly GCF_047675955.1. Taxonomy (NCBI): domain Eukaryota; kingdom Metazoa; phylum Chordata; class Mammalia; order Primates; family Cercopithecidae; genus Chlorocebus; species Chlorocebus sabaeus. Next base: position 15,190,848 of record NC_132926.1, on the reverse strand, counting down.
TTAGGCTATAATGTGATTGACAACATTTTTATTACTTAGTCATTATGAAGTAATGTATCATATAATCAATAGGTCTAAGGTCTTATGAAATATCAATGGAGGAGATATTTTGAGGCTAAAGAACTAGTTATGAAGCCTCAAATGTTGCCACATAGAGTATTTCCTGCTTCTCCCCTGGAACTAAATTAATTCACTCTCCATGAAGATAGGCTTGGATTAGATCTAAGAGAGTGTTTTCTCAAAGTCAAAATACGCTAATGACAAGAATTAGGTATTGAGGGATATTGTGAGTTCTACAGCCTCTAGGATTTGCAGGAGATACCTGCTAGGTTCTACCCATGTTTGTATGCACAGAGCAGATGTGCTTTTAAACATACACATTCTTCTGTAGAATGACTAGATAAGATGGCCTTCTGTCCTTCTAAATACAGGAGGTGCAAAAAAGAAAACAAATAAAATAGTAAGAAATGGAACTTAGCTGGTTGCCTTAATCCACATATCAGAAGCCAGTGAAGAGTAAGAAATAGTCAATTTGTATGGACTCTTATTTCACCGATCAGGAAGATATGTTCTTGATCATAGATTAAAGTTGCTTTGGGTTTTATTTTAGAAAATAAGAAACATAAGCTATTTGCTTATGAACAGATACCACTTTAGCCTTTCCTGGGACCCATAGAGCATTGCATTGAGGTGTATAAAATATGATTAGATAGCAGTATTTGCATATTTGATTCATAAATAGAGCAACATCCTTATGTGTCTGAGTCTGTAGGTCTTTGTATCAGCAGACGAAATAAATCCCCCAAAACGACAGTAAGATTCACTTGTCTTTAAAAATCACTACAGAAAGATCTGGTCTCTCCAAGGTATCTTTGAAGAGTGCCTTGTCATGTTCATTTATCTAACCATAAGTCGTAATGTCGAATGTCATGGCTAATAGACACTTTTCATTTAGTTCCTAATTTGGACTGTGTTGATTTGACCTTCTGTAGACTGATGAGACATTATTTCAGACCAACGAGTTTCAGAGAGTCATAAATACAGTTCAGGACACAAGAATCACACTTCCAACTCCAGTGCTATGTTTATACATTCTTCATTTCTCTGGGGCTGTTCTTTCTATCAAGAACATGTTTTCTCCTTGGCCTGACTACCCCATTTCTTCATTAGCAGTTCAGGCACTGTTTCCTCCAAGACAACTAACATGGCCCATTCACCTCAATCGTCCAGCTACATTAACATTGGGTTATACGGTTGCCTTAGTGTCAGTACTGAGCACCTACGTTTATCCCAGAATGAATCACACCAATGAAGTACCTTTTACTAGACTTCCTCCCCCACTAGTAATCTCTGGATAATTTGAAAGCAGATGTGTTTGCTTGTACTCAGTACTAGAAGAGTGCCTAAAATAAAGAACATCTCTCAATAAATGATGAAACAGTTGAGAAACACATTTAAAATTATATTTATTCATGAACAAATTAATAGACTTTTTATATTCTTATTTATTTATTTTGACGTGGAGATTTGCTCTTGTTGCCTGGGCTGGAGTGCAATGGCGTGATCTCAGCTCACCACAACCTCTGCCTCCCAGGTTCAAGCGATTCTCCTGCCTCAGTCTCCCGAGTAGCTGGGATGACAGTCATGCGCCACCAAGCCCAGCTACTTTTTTGTATTTTTAGCAGAGACAGGGTTCCTCCATGTTGGTCAGGCTGGTCTCGAACTCCCGACCTCAGGTGATCTGCCTGCCTTGGCCTCCCGAAGTGCTGGGATTACTAGTGTGAACCATTATGCCCAGCCTTTTTTTAAATAGCCTTTACTGGGATTTTATTGAAGTTTTCCTAAAAATAATTTTTCATAAGCTTGTATTTTCTGATACTGGGGCTCCCCTTAAGTATTCTTGTGCTGACATGACTAAATAATATGAGCAGCATCATTCCTGTAAAGAACAGGAGGAGAAAACACAGTGACTTTGGTAGGTGGCCTTTTTTTTTGCCCTATTTGTCCCTGTTTATACTGATTCTTTCTATTAACCATTTCTTTAGAGATAATATTTGCCCACCTGTTGTTGTTGTTTGATTCCCCCATTTCTTTTTAATAATATAACTCCTTCAGCAAGCTTTTTAATTTTTTTCAATTCCACTCATTCTGCCGATCTTTTACCTCGTGTGTATCAGTTAAGTTAAAAGGTTTCCACGAAAAAAGAGGAAAAAGAAAACAGACAGCCCAACTCTAAGTAGCCAATCAATAGATTTATTGGCTGATAACAGAAAAGAGCAGAGTTAAGGAGCTTCAGGGTGCGTTGACCCAGCCATCTACAATGTCATCGGGCAACTGGTCCTTTTCCAACGTCATTTCACCTTTTGGTTTTTCTATCCATGCATTGGCTTTGTCCTATGCATGGCTTTACTTTGGCAGTGCATGAAATAGTGGACAGCAGCAATCAGGAATATGTGCTGCCTTCTTCATGTTCAGCAGGAGAAAGGATGCAGTTCTTCTTTTGTTCTTAGAACAAGAACAATTTCCCGAATGTCTTAAGAAACCTTCTCCTCATGTCTCCTTGCATTGGGCTAAGTCTCATATCCATTCTTGAGCCAATTCCTCTTCCACAAAATGGGAAACAGGTAGGGTGGATGGTGAGGAGTAGCCACAGTGTCTATAAAAACATATCTCCATCATCGTGCTGTATCTTTTCTTTAAATGTTCTAGTGACAGCTCAAAACCAAGATTCCCAAAATAGATCACCAACTTTCCTCTTAGAGCAAATCCAATTCCAAATTTTCCTGCACTGTAAATTACATTTACATGTTCCTTATTATGCACTCCATAAAACAAAGCATGACTTTTGATCCTGTCTCATTCACACCCTAAACCTGAAATAACATAGCAAGCAAAATACCTAGTTCATTCATTCAGCTACTATTTATGCAGCCTGTACTATACACTGGGCACTAGGTTTATAATTGTAGATACAGCATAGTCAGGCAGGTTAGAAGTAAATAAAAATGGCATGCAATAACAGAAAAAAAAATTCTTGTTCCTTGCAAACACCAAACAAACTTGCATGTACTTATAGGGTTACAAATTCTGACAAATGCTCTGGAAGCAATATATAGAGTAATATGAAAGATGGAGCCAAAATGAAGTTCCTATTGAATCGGGTGGATAGGAAAGAGTTCTCTGAAGAAGTGACACTTAAGTCCCGAAGAGCAGAAGGAGGCAGAGAGGCAGACAGGCAAAGAGAGAGGATGAACATTGCACACTGAGAATCACGTACGATATAATCAAGGAACTGAAAGGATTCCAGCAAGAGTGTGGTATAACACGACTCAAGAGAAGGGTGCTTCACAAAGAAAGGATTGATGACATGGTTCAATGTTGCCAAGGGGTTGAATGAGATGAGGACTGAAAAGCAATTGTTGGATTTGGCAACATGGGTATCTTTTGAGGCCTGAGCTGGAGCAGTTTTAATGGAGCGATGGGAACAGGAGCAAGATTGGAGTGGTTTGAAAAATGATTGCAAGATGACAAAGTGGAGACACGATATGTACACAACTCTTTGAAGACGTTTTTCTCTGAAGTGGGATAAAGTAATGGTTGATAGCCGAGGAAGATTGCATCATAATGGAAGTGGATTGTTTATTTTTATTTTTGTTTGTATTGAGATGAGACTAAAATTCTCACCTACACAGTCTAGAACTACATGGGGGCCAGGAATTTTTGTCTGCTTTGCTTGTTTTTGTTTGTTTGTTTAGGTTTTCTCTTTGTTTTGTTTTGTTTTGTTTGAGATGGAGTTTCGCTCCTACCGCCCAGACTGGAGTGCAGTGCAATGGCGTCATCTCTGCTTACTGCAACCTCTGCCTCCCAGGTTCAAGAGATTCTTCTGCCTCAGCTTCCTGAGTAGCTGGGATTATAGGTGTGCACCACCACACCCTGCTAAATTTTGTATTTTTAGTAGAGATGGAGTTTCCCCATGTTGGCCAGGCTGGTCTTGAACTCCTGACCTCAGGTGATCTGTCCACCTTGCCTCCCAAAGTGCTGGGATTACAGGCGTGAGCCACCACACCTGGCCTGTTCAGGTTTTCTAACTGATGTACCCCTAACTCATAGAAAAACTCCTGACATATAGTAAATACTGATTAACCTTTGATGATGAAATAAATGAGGTATACAGTTGACCCTTGAACAACATGAGTTGGAGCTGCATGGATTTGCTTATACCTGGATTTTCTTCCTCCTCTGCTGCCCCTAAGACAACAAGACCAACCCCTCCTCTTCCTCTTCTCCAGCCTACTCTATGAGAAGATGATGAGGATGAAAACCTTTATAATGATCCACTTCCACTTAGTGAATAGCAAATATATTTTCTCCTCTTTATGATTTGTTAAGGACATTTTATTTTCTCTCGCTTTCTTTATTGTAAGAATACAGGATGTAATATATATAACACACAAAATATGTCTTCATTAACTATGTTACCGGCAAAGCTTCCAGTGAACAGTAGACTATTTGTAGTTAAGTTTCTGGGGATTCGAAATTGAACACAGATTTTCAACTGCATGGGATCAGGGCCCCTAACTCCCATGCTGTTCAGTGGTCATCTGGACTAGATTATGTTTGTGTGTAGATGAGAAACATAAATCATAGAATAGGAGTCCAAAAATGCAAAACAGAATCTTTCAGAAGGAGTAAGGCTCAGATTCTGTGCATATGTAAATGGTTTGACATTTAACAGAAGCAGGGACATGTTGAGTTTTTTTTTTTTTTTCCCATTGAAATAAAAGTGTAGGAAAAGACGGATGTAGACACAATGGGCTTCTGGATTTGGGATAAAATTGCCATCTTACAGCTTCTAGAGATTCTTAAAGAGAGTGAGGCAAGATTATCAGATGAAAGTAAGGAGGCGCTTGCCGGTGTTGCTGAGACTAGAGATGGAACATATGAAGAAAGGTAGTTAAATTTCTGGGAAATTTAAGGCAATGTATTGTGAATTACATGTACACTCTTTTGTCTGGTTGGATAATCCCTCTCATTGTTTATCTGCAGTGATGTAGTCTGAGGGTGAGTGGGGCCTCATGGCTGGTCAGGGTCCTGCAGGATTTTACCCTAGGAATTGCAGGTCATGGGAACTGAGGATATTTCAAAGGACATTATTCTTGTGGAACAGGAAAAGGAAGTGAAGATTGGTGGGAGCCATGGGAAAAAAGAAAAAAACTGACTCCTTCGAGATGAGCTCAAAGAATTGTTGTAGTGAGCTGACAGGTTGTGAGGTTGTGTTCAAATGCTAGGCTGTCTGAAGCTGTGATTCTGAAGGCTGTATTGCTAGTTTCACTTAGTCACCTCCTCTGGACAGGCCATATTTCTCTCAGTGTCCCTCCAAAATGCAGATTTATCTCCATTTCCTCTGCCCCACCCTTTTCTGAGATCTTGTAATATTAATTAGCTGCAACATCCTCCTAACACATCTCTGTGCTTCTGTCTTTTCTCCTCTCCTCTTACCTTCTCCCTGATCCAATTTTGTCTTCATTGATATCCAGTTGATCTCAAAATAGTTTCTCCTTCACACAGTATCTCTGCTCACGTCCTTCATTCTGTGTCTAGGACAAGTCTAAAATCCTTAGATTGGCCTTCAAGGCTTTCTGTTATTTTGTCATACTTCATATATAGAATTATTTCCCAGAAATTCTTTGAAAGGGGTCCATGTTGTACCCACACTGTCTCCTAATCTTTTGCCCCATGCCCTTTCCTGGGAAATCATTCTTCCTTTTTGTTAGTGAAAATCATTACTATGATTTTTTATCCAAATCTTTTCTACTATTATTTGCAGTTTACCGAAGATTAAGTCAAGTGTACCTTGTTTAGCCAAGAACTTATGTCATCCTTTATGTGCTCTTTTAATGTTATGATGATTACGTTAGAGGTCTTCACATTTAAGCTTAAAGATGTTTTTCTTTTTACGTCACATTTTAATGGCAAATTATAATAATGATAATAACTATCATAATAGTGACAAAATTGTCCAAATGTGGAAAAAATAGTTTCTATGTAGTTTACGTACGACTTCATTTGACACATGTTAACCTAACTCCCACACAGTGGAATATTAATTCTATTTAAAGAAAAACAGGACTGGTATTTTGAGTATTTGGAAGTATCAACAATGTGGAAATGCAGTTTCACCATGTGAGCCACAAGCAGTTAAATGGCTGCGTTTCCTGATGTATTTGTCCCAGGAATATAGCTGTGTTCCTGAAGCAGTAGGAATATTGTAGCTTCCCATAAGTGTAGCCTCCAAGGAAGTGAGGAGGCCAAGAGGCCAGGTGTTCTAGGGAGAGCTTCGCCAGTGTTTGACGTGTGGAAAGAGGCACATTTGAAAGAAGCCCGGGGCATTCTGAGTGGATAAAACGTTAGTCACTGTAACCTCGGAGGGATAGGTGCTGGGCTTTTAGTAGGGCTGTGAGTGGTGTCTCTCAGTCTCCCAAGGGGCAGAGAGCCTTATTTCTAGGGGGAGTGTGACACTTCATCACTTGGATGCACCCAGAGTGCCATCCTGTGGCCTAAATGGGCTGTGTTTGTGTGTAGTTGCGACAGCCTGTGGTATTTTCAAGGAGTTTTATGAGGAGCAAAAGTATAGTGGAAGTAAGATTTATCACGGCTTCTTCAAAGCGTGACCAAAATTTTAAAAAGAAAAAAAAAAAAAAAAGAAGAGAGAGAGAGAGAAAATGCAAAGGAACACCTTATAATTCCTGTCAAATTGGTTCCAATTATAATCCTCATCTGGCCTATTGCTGGTTCTATTCCGGTGTCTAATTCTTAGTTGCCATTTTAATTCCTCTGCTGGTTTCCATGGTTTCTTCCCCCTCCTTCGTCAAATGTACATTAGCAGTGATGTTTGCTTTTGTCTTAATTTCAAAACAGGTTTTTAAATGCTAATATTTGTAATGTCAAGAGAGTAGGTAACTTGACTTAAGGAAATATGGCATTTCACACTTGGGCAAATGGTAAAGAAACTGCCTCCCAAACAAAGGGTACACGGTAGCTCTTCCCAGTAGCTGAAGTGTGTGAAATCAGAGTAAGGAAAATGTGGCACGGTATTTCAGTTCCATTCCTTAAATCTAGGAAGGGTCCAAGGAAACAGGTGTTCTCATTTACTTCTGGGGAAAGCAGAAATGACACAAACTTTCAGGGTGACAACTTCAAAGTGTATATAACAAATATTTCAAATGTGCATATATGTTGATCCAGCCAGCCTTTTCTTTTATTTTTTTTTAAGAAATGTTTCCTCAGGAGATGAACAGAACAGTATACAAAGAATGCTATCTGTATTATTTACACTAATAATTATTTTTCAAAAACCTGATTATTGAGTATAGGAGAATGGTTCAATGAGTTATGGAACATCAAACAATAGACATGCTGAATGACCACTAAAAATGATGTTATAGAAGAAAGGATATTTCACAGCAGGGAAAGTATTCTGAATATATTCAGGGGCAACAGCAAATTATAGAATAGTAAGTTAGGTTTTACAAACGACATATAAAGGAGTAAAGAATATCCCTACTTTCTTTCTAACTGGAGGTAGAAACTGGCAGAGAGACAGAGCCAGATACTGGAGATCAAAATAGCAGCTTCCTAATATTCAGCCCTTGAACTTCACCCCTCCCACTAAACTGGGGTACTCAGTCACAGGTAGACACAGGTAATGACAGCCTCCACACCATGGCTGGAGAGAATGCTTACCTTATACATTTCCTTTTCCCATTGCTACCAATGAGATGAGTTACTCCTCCTCTCTTGGGAGGGAGTAACCAATGGGTTGGAAAGGGGTGGAACTAGTTCCTGTGCCTTTCTCATCTGGGAATGGAAATTTCATCCTTTCTATAGCAAGAGAGGGACACAGACTTTCCCAATTAATACTCTGCAGCTTTTGACTGCTTTTTAATTAGTTTAGAACTAAGAAGAAGAGAGGATTGTTATCAGTACTGCCTCTGTAAACCCGAATAAATAAGTATAGTGGGCTACCACATTTGTGTATGTGCATGTGTGTGTGCGTGTGTGCATGCATTACTACATATACATAAAATGGCCACAGGTATCATATACCTATGCAAAATGTTTTCTACAATGAGCACGCACTGTTTCTATGAATTACATATATATGTATCTGTATATATGCATATGTATATAAATATAGAGGAATATATGTGTATATGTTATGTATGTATTTACATACTCTAATATTTGTTATAGTATATTTCTATAGTATTATATTAAATTTTTATCTAAATATCTGTATATTTAAAAGGAAAAATTTAGAAGATGTGATGACAACATTGACCTGATGCCTAATCATATCCTAAAATTCTTTTGTGCCTTGAAAAAAGCAAGGGCAAGTTTTTGCAGTAGTTGGTGGGGAGCTGCCTGTTTCCCACAGATACATGAGTAGGGGGAATACTTCTGCTTGCCCGTGTGTTTATATGTTAGGGGGTAGTTTCATGTTAGTTGGTGCGGGAGGTGGAGTTGGAGTTGGAGGGCACTTGTGAGTAAGAATGGCCAATTGTGGGGAATGTGGTGCTTCATATTCCCAGCTTCCCACGAAAGCCCCCCTACTAACATTGCCTTGGGTTAATCCACTTATCTGTCCAGTCATCACCTCATCATTCATTTTGACAAGTTTATAGCAAATTAGCAAGCACCAGGATAGAAAGTATTAAAATACTTGTCCCTAACTTAAATGATTGAATAAAGCAGAATTTCAGAGATGAGCCAGTTATTAAAATATTATCAATAAGAGGATGTCAATACATACTTAATATTACATATTAGGCTACATCCTAGACCCTTCACAAGCACTGCCTTATTTGATCCTCCCAAACAACAACCCAAGAGCTAAATGAATTCTGATGTGCTTTCTATAGATGAGAAAGCTCAGACGCACAGAGCTTAAGGAATTGCTCAAGGTCATCCAGCAAGTAAGTGACAAGGCTGAATTCATACCTAAGCAATTTGACTCCTGAGTTCGTGCTCTTTGCTACCATCCCAAACAGGCTTCACAGCCTGCTTCTTCTGAAGGTGACATTAATTAAGTTTCTGAAGTCATCGTGCAGTTTTGAAATGGGAGGATACTTTTGTTTAATATCGAAGCCTTTTGGAGAAACATTATCAAAGTTTGAGGCTGTCAAATGAGTTTTATTAAAAATAATTAAAACAATATCCCAGTCATCAAGAACACATCTGTGTTGGAGGAAAAAAATAAATGATTGGTGCTTAAAATAGAAACCCCAAAGCAATGTGGAATCACATAACAAAATAAGATGAGGGTGCCAGCCTGCCTCCTCTGCCTCTTCTCCTCCCCTCCTGAATTTCAGTTTATCTTCTAGTTAAAAAGAACAAACCCCTGGGATAAATCATTTCATTCGACATCGTTCCTTTCTGCTTTTTTGAATTTAAATTTGAAAATGTGAAGCCTGAGAAATCCTCGAATCTAGCCTTTTTAATATGAAATTTAATTTAGGGGATGGCATGGAAGAAGAGCTGTAGAACCTCTAATGGATTTTTTTTCTGAAGGAACATGAAATTAAATATTGGTAATTATTTGATACGCTTCTAAATGTAGGCTCTAAATCCATCCTATCACAGGAACTTCCAGATGTACCAAGCATTAGTGTGACAACTGAAATGGTGAAATGTTTAAAAAAATGATGAGAAACCTCATTTTCAAAACCAGATGACAGATACAAAAAGTTGGCAGTATGTCTAAAAGAAAACATAGCATGCAGAGGGAGCTCTAAAAATACTGTAAACAAAAACTGAAAGGCAACTTGGAATTTCACTTCAGAAATGTTGTAGATTTTAAAATAGCACCAGTGGCTTATTTTCCCCTTTACAATGAAATTTGACGGATTTTTGCTGTAAGAATTCTTTTTTGTTTAATACTTGTGCCAGTCTTCGTAAGTTTGATTTTCGTTTACATGTATTTTTTTATTATTCCAAGATTTAAACGTGCTCTCTAAATATATCTCTGTATTATGAAAACGTGTTGAGCGTCCAAATGTGAGTGCGCGTTGTGTTGATTCACTTCTGACTAAGGGCAGTGGTTCTCAAACTCCAGTGTGTGTTCAGAATCCCACGGAGGGTTCCAGAAAACACAGACTGCAGGCCCCACCCCCAGATTCTCTGATTCAGCATGTCTGGAGAGGGCCTGAGAATTTGTATTGCTGAGGATTTCCCAGGTGATGTCCATGCTGCTGATACCTGGACTACACTTTGAAAATGCTTGACTTCCCTAGAGGGAGAAGAAGCTGAACATCCCCGGGGGGTTTCCGTGCCTTTTCGTGAATATGAGGGTCCATAAGTTTGAACTGATGCTGTGTGCGTGTGTTGGTGGCAGAGTGGCAAAGTGGAGCTGCAAACAATTTCAGCGTTGGCAGACTTAGCTGAATCCACAGAGTGATCAAATAAATGAAAGAATTAGTAAATTATGGATTTTGGAGGAAAGACATTAGAAAGCCATATATATGTGTGTGTGTGTATACATATATATATGAATGCTATTTCAAAGTTCTTGACTGAAACATAAATTTGAAAATGCCCAATTTGTATATACAATGTGTGCTAGAAGAAATGAAAAACAAAAATGAAACTGCAGGCCCCCAAAAGAATTTCTGATTCTCCACTAATTTACTGTCCGCTAATCAGTAAAGAGTGAATAAGCCAATAGAAGGGAAATATTTGCATATCTCTGTAATTAATACTATGTCTGGGCAGCTTATACCCACCTTGTTAATTCTTGGCAAGATGACAGTGGGAAAACCAAGCCAGCGTCTTTTGAATGCGTATGATACAATATATACTGGATAGAAGAGTTTTCAAAATTTACTGGAGTGCCTGTAAAATATATAGCCCCTTCATCCATATCTTTAGGTCATGTTTGAATTGAAACATTGTTGAAGTAAATCCAGGAAAAGAGCAAATGAAATACAACTTATGAAGTACCAGTTCTTTTGAGCTTGGAAGAATTCAGAAAAGGCTGCATATAAATAAGGAAGGGAGTGGTAAATTATGGCCGTTGGCTATGCCATTTAGCTAATGAACATCGTTGACATTTACAGAATGTTGTCTCACCTTTCACCAGTGCACATTTTTTCCCATTCTTTTTTCCTTCTTTCCTTCCTTCTTTTCTTCCCCCTCTGTCTCTCACCTCCTCCTTACTTCTCTCATTCTGTCCTTATATTCGACAAGTATTTTTATCCACTTACTCTGTGCCAGGCACTGACTGTACTGGGTAGGTTTGGAGATGGTACATTCATTTATGAAGATATATTGTCTCTTTACCTACATCAATCTTGTTGTCATTTAAGGAAGTTAGATATTAAGCACCTAATTTAAACTAGGAAAAATCCTATGAAGTAAGAGTGTGTGCTGTGAAAGGATATGATGGTGATGGAGCAACCAGTCCCATCAAGGAATCAAGGCAGACTTCTAGGGATAAATGATGTTTGGACTCACTGTGCCTTTATACTCGCAAAGATTGAAACATCCTCTCTAAATGTGTTTCTCGATCATGGACAGAAACTTTGCTTTGTCCCCTCCTTATCCCCTTTCCCTAGAAGACTGCCTGGAACATTATAGACAATGAATATGTGTTGAATTCAGAATTCTGAGCTCTGACTGTGAGCAGGGCTAAGTAAAGGGTTAAATCTTAGTGGGGAGCCTTCCAGGAGGGCCACACATGATGTTTCTGTGCCCAAATATTAACTAATGTGTACAGAGCTTGGCTGTGCAATATGGTAGCCACTAGCCACGTGTGGCCATTAGCACTTGCAATATGGCCAGTCCGAATGGAGATGTACACTTGTCAGATTCACAACAGGTTTTGAACACTTGGTAGGAGTGAAAGATTAGCCAGTCGTGGTGGTGAATGGCTATAGTCTCAGCTACTGAGGAGACTGAGTGGGGAGAATCACTTGAGCCCCAGAGATCAAAGCTGCAGTAAGCCGTGATAGCGTCCCTGCACTCCAGCCTGGGTGACAGAGTGAGACCTCGTCTGAAAAAAAGATAGAAAAAAAAAAGCTTTAGTAAGATAAAAGAATGTAAAATGGCTCATTCAAAAATATAACTATATTGAGGACACGTTGAAATAATTGTATTTTGAATCTATAGGGTAAAATACAGTATTGAAATTAATTTCACCTGCTTCTAAAAAGAAATGTTTTCATGTGGCTAGTAAAAATGTAACATAATGTGTGTGGCTTATGTTATATTTATATTGCACACCACTGACATATAGTATAATGCATATATGATTTTATTTGATGGAACTATCAGACAAGAGAGTTTAACAAGTATTGCAAACTCTTGCTCTCTGATGTTATATATGAGGCCATTCCATCTTATTTGTTTCTGCAATGTGGTGAACCCCTTCACAGAAACATATGTTTATGCTATTATGTTGTAAAAAGCTTACTGTTTTGACCTATGATTTGATTGTCATATTGTGCATCTCGATACAAAACTTTTAGTATCTGAAAATGCTGCTAAGTGACTAGATTAGGTGAGCAGCTACTGAAAAGTATGGCAATGGGTGTAAATGCCAATGTATTTCTTTCATGAGTCCCATTTCTATCTTGTTTGCTCAAGAGAGGTTATATTGATTGGATGGTGTTGGTTTTATTTGGTGAAATGGTGATATATTCAGGCAAATTGGTTCTCTCTTTTGAGAAAGAATAAACTATGAGAGATGGAAGTAGAGAGGGACCATTCTCTATAGATACAACTTCAGCTTGTAGGTGTTTTAAATCCCTGAAAAGAAAAAAGTGCTAATGATTAGACTCTTTATATTCTGAATACATTCAGTGGGATGGTGGAGTCAGGAAAGAAAAGGAACGTGTTGTAAAAGTTGATGCCGAGGTCCAGCTTTGTGTGCTCACAAAGCACTGGAAGAACGAGAACTGGCTGCGTAATTGCAGTTGCTTTTAGCTGAGGGGCCTCTTTGGTTACAAACAAATGACTAAATTCAAGTAGAGTGATAGCACACAGAGCTATAAAAACAAAACACCACCCTTCCATAGGAAAACGCATAAACCTAAACATTAGCAGTAATGATGCAGAGTTCAAACAATGAAGATGCATGCGAATGCCTAATGCTTATATATCTATTATGCTTTTAGATAATATTTTAATGTCTGATTGTGTCCTTCACTCACTTGGAATTAGGCAAGGGCAAGCAGTCATATTTCTTTTGATTTTCTTGAAGGAGAGCAAGCATAAGCTAAGGCATTCTTGCTGCTTTCACACAAACCAATTTGGGCACACTCAAGATATCATACAGCTTGTATTCCATATATGTGCTGAAAAATGGCCATGTGTCTGGGCCCACTTTATCTTACTAAGAGATGGAAGACATCCTACGAACCTTCTGAATTTCTTCTATGGGATTTTTCAGCTTGATTAAGAAAGAATCAAACTGACTTTGGACTTTTGTTTGGTGAGGCAGCAATGCATTTAGAGATTTTGCTTGTTAGTTTTACTTTGGGCATAATGTTGTTCTGATATGCAAAGTTAAAGCATTGAGATTCTAGCCCAATCCTCTCAAAGGCCTGAAGGATAGATAATGTGGAAGAAATATTTATTGAGTGCCTACTATGTGCCAAGGCAGGTCTCAGTTTGGCAATACTAGAGAGGAAACACTATTCACGATTGAAATATATAGAAATTCTTACCAAAGATTTCTCAGGAAAGCAAAACAAGATAGAAGAATGCATTCAGGGCCAAGGGCAGGCCTTTTGGGGGGCCTAGTGTGATAAAGTTCTCCTGGCACTGGCTCAAGTAAGAGTTCATAAGATTAATTTGTTCCATGCTTCTGAAACCCAAAAGAGTAAAGCTTAGAGGGCTATGAAATCTCTTCTCTGGGTTTAGGGAAAAATGTCCAGAAACAGAAAGTCATAGAATAGAAGTGCCAAAGGTGATAAAGAAAGACGTTAATGGGCTACAGAGTCTGAGTCCAAAGCATGGGGAAATTATTAGCTATTAGTATAGTTCAGTAAGTATGATGAAATCTTGTTTGTTAATGTGGGCCAACCACTGTTGGCTCCAAGAGAAGATTTATTTATCAGTCATTGTAGTAAGTAGGTGAATGGCTTTGGGAGGTTTCCTTTCACATTGTCATTTGTGGGAAGAAGGAGTCCAGGCTGACAGAGACTCTGATACCTTCATCATGTGTCTTTGGAGGTTATCTGCATTTTGGCCAGCTACGCAGGGAAAGGAACGCAGAGAAGCATCTAAGAGATTTGTATGGGTTATACCTGGAAACTGTACATAACACTTTTCCCTTTCCATTGGTGGTTCTCAGTTACATAGTCACAGCTAACTGCAAAGGTGACTATGAAATGGAGTCTAGATGCTCGCCCAGATAGCTCAGCAACCAGTGGTCTCTGCTACATTGGTTCAACTAAACATTGATCCTTTACACCATTGACACAATATGACTTTTGCCTTGAGATCACTTTTGAATAGAGTTAATACAATAGCCCCATGCCAAGTCAATCCATATAATATTTCAGTTTTTCCAATATATCATACATATGTTCAGCTGGATGCTTGACTCTGGCCTTACATGTCACAGCTCTCTGGGAAGAAGTTAAATGAAGTATAATATAAATGATCTCGTTCTTCTTTTGACCGCGTGGGCAACATGATGAATCCAAAGACCATTTATTTTGGAGTCAGCTAGCCCTTGCTTTGTGTTCTTGTTCTTGACTTGGTAACTTTGTGGCTTTGGGTGTCTTTTTATTATTATTATTTTGAGACAGAGTTCACTCCATCACTGAGGTTAAGTGCAGTGGCACAATCTTGGCTCAGTACAGCCTCTACCTCCCAGGGTCAAGCGATCCTCCTACCTTAGCCTCTTCAGTAACTGAGACCATGGGCACGGGCCGAGAGGCCTGGCTTTTTTTTTTTTTTTTTTTTTTTTTTAATTTTTCATAGAGATAGGGTTTCTTCATGTTGTCAAAGCTAGTCCAGAACTACTGGACTCAAAAATCCACCCACCTCGGCCTCCCAAAGTGCTGGGATTACAGGCAACAGCCACTGTCCCCTGACTTGGGTGTCTTAACCTCTCTTAGTCGTAGAGTCAACATTTTAATGAGAAAACAAGCAAACAAAAAAAAAGCGACCTCTCAAAGTTGTCATAATGGTTAAGTTAGTTTTTAAAATGTAAAAATAATTTAAAAATTAAAATCTTATTGAGTCTAAAATTTTATTGTATTAGAATAGCTGTGAATTCCTATTTCTTAAGTGATTTATTTTTACAAACTAAGAATGTAGAATGAATTTTCATAAATGATATTTTAGCATCTATAAGGATAGTAATATTTTCTCTTTTACTCTTTAAGATGATTAATGTATTAACAATCAGTTACCTCTCCCCCGAATTCTGCCAGTTGTGCAGTATTAGGGCCATGTTTAGTGCATAGGTGGTGATTGTCTGACTGTCCTTGAATCAATTCCCCAGAGTCAGTAACAACCTGTATTTGTTTAAAGCTCTGAAGCTCTGAAAGATTCTGCTACAACTAAAGCTCTGAAGATTCTGCTACAACTATGACATCCATTTTCTCCCACTTCAGACAGGATGAATACAAGGGAAGTTTACTTGAATAAGTGCATATAAGCCTTACCTGCCAAATCAATTTAAAGTAAAGTTGGTAAATTCATTCCTGGGTTTTGCTTTCACTGAGGTATTTAATACAAGTTGCTTGGCTGACGTATAGGAAAAAGAAAACGCATTTTCTACACTTCAGTAAGGATTAACAAGAGAACCCTTTACACTCATAAAGACTAGCTGGCATGGGGACCACGGCCTTCCAAGCTTCCAAGGATCACAGTTATAGTGTGCAGAACCAGGGAGAGAAAAGGTGAAAAGAGAAAAAGGGCAGTTTCAGGAACAGCGGCCTTCTTGAGACCTTTCCCACCTAGGGGTTGCCTCATTCAAAGTCTTCAAACAAAGCCCAGGAAAGAAAGGCGTTTGTGTCAGAACCGTGTCTAGTGCTAAATGCCTAGAGAAAGCGCTCTCCTCCCTGCTGTGCGTCACATGGAGATGAAATGTTAGCTCTCTATTATGCATTTGTGCCAAAGTCATCCCTCCACCCAGCTATCCTACTTCTAAGGTAGAGTAGATTCTATCTGGGTCAGCCAATGAACCAGCCCTTCTCTTACATTTCTTCAACTTCTCTCTTGTAGTCTGCAAGTATTTATTGTACTCTAGAAATGTAGTGCTCTTCTTCTCATGGAGCTTATATTACCAAGAAGGGAGGAGGAATCTTGACAATAAACAAGAAAAAAATATAAATGAGATTATTATGGAAAGCGACGACTGCTATGATATAATAAAAAATGATATCTACCAGGAAGTAAGGGATGAATATTGAATTTCGATAAGGAGAACAGAGAAGGTCTTTTTGTATAGAGGGCAAGTGACTTGACACCTGAATGGCGATATGGGATCAAGGAGACAGCCATGCAAAACTCTGAGGATAGACCCTTTTAGGAAGCATGTGAATGCTAAGGGACTGTGGGGGATATTTTTGGTTGGTTCAAGGAAAAGAAGAAGACCCTTGTGTGTGGAATAGAGTCAGTAAGGCTGAAGGTGTGATAACAGGAGATGTCAGATCAATTATTTCCTTATAGGCCATGGGAATGAATGAGTTTAGATTTTATCATAAATGTGATAAGAAACCATTCGGACCTACAGAGAATGTATTTCTTTCTTTCTTTCTTTTTTTTTTTTTTTTGCTTTATGTGGTTGAATATTCTATACTACTGCAAGTTCTTTGTGTATCTCGAGCTGTACAATCAAAATCTTAGTCCCTAAGTCTGTCAAATTACAAGAGAAATGAAGAATCATAAAAAGAATTTTAATAAGATTTATTGACACTGTCAAATTGTGAACTTTTGAATGGCAACTTTATTTCTTTGTTGTACATTCAGGATAGAGTAAAGGGTAACATCTTTTCCTTTTAGATGATTGTAATGAAGACTTTTATTTAATGTATCAAAAATTACACCATTTTGAAGGTCCAGTTTCCACAGGGTGATTGCTAAAAGCCCATGTTCTTTCTTTAAGGCATGTTCCCCATTTAAAAGCACTTATCTTTGAAAGCATGAATGAAATAGTTAAGGGAATTGGTGCTAATTAGAAATGACAAGCTGACTATAAACTCCTGCCCTCTTTTCCTTCTTGTTATGTTTTCTAAGGGTTTTATGCAAAACATTGGCATAAATGCCTTCTTGGATATGAAAACATAGATTTTGATTTTTGTGGCCCTGATTTTACAGCTACATTTTTTTCAAGATTTGTAAACTTATGAGAAGCAAAAGTTGTGAGAGAATTAAAAAACTGTAGACTATGTCAGTTAAAATATAAACTCCTCAAATGGAAAATAAAGAATATGTCAGTGTTGGTTTGCACGAAACAGTAGCTTTGCAGTACATGTGTTCCAAAGTTGGGGTTTGGTAGGATTTAAATTTTATTTCTACTTCTTGCTCTGTCTGCTCTTCATCAGATATATGGTGATGCCATTGAAACACATGCTACCACATTTTTTTTTCCTCTCCAGAATTGTTAGGAAGTCAGGATTATTAAAGAGATGTTTGGAAACAATGAGTTTTTGATGGTGGTTTGTAAAATGTCTTGGGAAGCTTGATGAGGCTTGTGATTGCTGTTTTGTTAAGCGCTCTTTATTCCCGTTCATTATGCATTCTTTTGGCTTTGGCTTTTGGGTTTTGGATGTGATCCTACACTAACTGGTGCCCACCCTGTAAGTGATGATGTGCCTGTGGGTATGTTTTCTGAAACTGGCCCACTTGCACTGCACGCGATGCAAGTGAATGAGCTTCATATTGTCTATGGAGTTTTGGGATTCCCATAGTCCCTGGCGCCAATGAAAGCAGGCATTCAGGTTTAGCAACCCTTGGTAATGAGTAAGGTCAAAACTTTGAAGAATAAGTGGAAACTCTCCAGTTGTTACCCCCATGACAAATAAAATATATTGGTCAAACCAGGTTTTGTCATGAATCCAAAGCAAAGGGGCAAAGTGTAGAAATGATGGGCATATTTAATGGAGCAATTGTGGTAGTGAGATCTGCCAGGGCATTTCTGCTAGGATTCATCTTTTCATTTTTACTAACTGTAAAGGTAAAAGATATTTATAGCAGATGTAATTGGGACTAAAACTATGTTATTAACCTCAAAGTATAATGTAATGTAAAGACCATTAGTAATGTATAATATAAATATTGAAAAATCTGTGCAATTTATCCTATTTTCCCCATCTCCTTTCTGCTATACTTTTAAGGGGGATCTTTTGTTTGGCTGTTAATCTATCAGAATATATGGAAATATAAGTAGGAAAGACAGAAAGAGGGTAATATATTTGGATCGATTTACTTGGTGAAAAAACAACTGGAAAGAAAAGAAGAAATTTAGAAAAAAGACAAACTAATAAATAGAGACGTTTTGGAGAACTTTGGGAAAAAGAAAAGAGAAAGTGGGGTAGCTACTACTTGGTGTGAGATATGGGGAAGATCAAGTGGTAAAACAACTTATAGGAAGTTTTGCTGTGTAAAAAGATAAGGGAGTTTGCTGAATATTGTGAGATGCAATTTTCCATTAATCCCTCTGTATACTCAGAAAAAAGTTTCAGTAAAGATATCTACATTTTTCTTCAATACTCTAGGAGTTAAAATTGTGCTTCTTTCTCATGCATCACCACACTGAGATGGGAATCTTTCTATTTGACAAGCTTATAGATCAAGATTTTGATGGAAGAGCTTAAGGCACCATATCAATAAATTAGGTTATACAGATAAAATAGAATATGTAAAAAAGAGAATACAACTTTCTCTTGTTACCCTACCATAAAATAAAATCATACCCTATATAATGGTTTATTAATCTGCTTATTCCACTAGATACATTTACATACTTATAAATATGATAGTATTCCATTTGAAGGTTATAAAATGTTTCATTTTGTGAGGTACTACAATTGATTAATTCACTCTTCTATTTTTGGACAACCAATTGTTTCCATATATTTGGTTTTTATAAATGATACTTCAGTGAATATCTGTGTAGCTAAATCTTTAGGTATATCCTAATTCCTTTTACTGGGACAAGAATGATGAAGAATAAATCATTTAGAAAGAAAAGGACCAAATAATAAGACAAACCTAATATTTTCTGGAGTGAAATGACAAGTTAATTGAGGCAAAGCAAAGCATCTAGGCAAGTAAAAAAAAAAGTGGAGAACTTAAGCACAGAAAAATATGAAAATTAAGGAAAGAAAACCCCCAAAAGCTTTGCAAAGTGAATAAAAAATGATCCACAATCAATATAAATTTTTTTTCTAAGGTCTGTACTACAGTTAAATGGACCAGTGAAGTGATGTAAATGTCAGAAGTAAAATAGAAAATACACTTGGTACACATAAATGCAAAAGAATGTAGTAACTAAAATATGTCAAGAATGACAGAAAGGAGCTAGAAGTGGTCCAAAGAAGGACAATAGGCTGAGATTCGTGAGAATTAATTTGGATATGAGAATGAGTTCCAAAGATTATACTCTCACATCTCAAAATGAAATGAAGACTAGGAAAAGACCAAAGTTAATGAAATCATGAAGCCATAGTGGAGATGGGGGAGGAAAATGCCCATGCGTTTTCCAAATTTCATAAAACAAGAAACGAAGAATACTCTTTCAAAATTCATAATGATCATTTTAAGAAAATAAATATTTTTCCAACCATAATTTGACTCAAAAGAAATAGTCTTTTCCCAATCATAATTTGAAGATATTATATTTTTTGTTTTTCATTGTCTGTAAATGTGTTGCTATATATATATATATATATATATATATATATATATATATAGTGCCGTGTCCATATCAGATAAGAATGTGTTCAGCTGCAAGTAAAAGAACACTCAACCAAGAGAGACTTAAAAATAAAAAGGGTAAACTTTCCAATGCAACAAAATGTCCAGAGGAATGTGGCTACTGATGTCAGTCAGCCAGTCAGAAACACTATCAGATGCTGTGGTAAATGGTTGCATTGCTGGCTCCCACAGGAACCACCCTTGTGGTCCCCATACCCTAGTGCAGTCCCCGCTCTGTAGATCTGTGCTTAGCCTATGAGGAAAAGTGATGTGGAGGAAGTGAGGTGGAAGTGCTATAAAACATTTTTGTTTTGAATATCCTTATTTGGAATTCTATGATATCATTTCTTCAAGGTGAAAGATAGGGTCTCCCTTTATTCCTTAGCTTCTATCATGAAAACCTGGCCCAGTTTGCTTGTTTATTTATAATAACAAGCAAAGAAGAAACTTGTTATTCATACATAATTTAACACAAAGTTTGAAGTCCATTAAAACTTTAACACAAATACAGAAAACCTGAGAGAAGACTGTGGCTTTGCTCACAGGATCACTCTTTGTTCCTCTATTTTAATATGTGTAAGAACCATAATGCTACAGTTCACAATGACAAAAAAGGGTTTTTCCTAACGATTTCTGAAAATGAGAGCATGCCAAGAATAGATAGCATCTTAAGGCTTATGTATGGAAGAAAAATCTGTTAGATCAATGGTTCTCAAGCCTGAATGTCCATCAGAGTCATCTGCAGACTTGTTAAACACAGAGTGCGGGGTGCCACTCCCAGAGTTTCAATTCAGTAGGCCTGGGATGGGACAGCAAATCTGTATTCCTAACAAATGCACAGGTAATGCTGGTACTACTGGCTAGAGAACCACAGTTTGAGAACCACTGTGTTAGACATACAGTAGACCAAAGTAAAAAATGTACATGTCAACAGGAGTCAAGCAGGTAATGCGAATGATGGAACAGAGCTGAATGTCAGGCAACAAGAGACACTGAAGACGAGAGATCCGGAGACACATATGGTTGGATCTGGAGCTACTTCCCACCTATCTTCTACAGATTATATGCCACAGATTCAGTGATGCTAGACGATTTGAATTCTACAGAGCAGCTGGAAATATATATTTCACATGTAATTTCCTAATTTGCCTATATTGAACAGTAACTAAAATATTATTTAAATAATATGAGTCAAATAAATGTGTCTTCATGACAGATATGGCTATCGGGATCACCCGTTTAACACCTCTCCAGTGGGCAAATGGTAACTCTACCCATTCTCTTTCCAAAACTGAAACCTGAAGATAAACCTGCTTTATTTGAATGTAAATGTTGAAATCTTTGCAGCATCAACCATAGATACAACTAACTGTTAGTAACTCACACATCTAATTTTGGTAACAACATTAAAAGAAAGAGTGGCTGTGAAATTCTGTTCATTACCAACTTGAATTCATCTTTTCCTCTGATTTTTTTTTTTTTTTTTGTCTCCTCATACCCCCAGGCCCCTAAGATGTTTTAAACAAAAAAAAATTCTAATAAATAGTCTTATTATTTCTCATAAATGTAGGGTGTTAAAAGTGGCTAAAGATAGCAATATTCTCCTACTTCCAATGTCTAATGTACCAATAGAGTTAAGAGTTGATTTCATTTGGAAGCACGGAAGAAGAAAGCCTGCTGATTTGCATGGGTTGCATTCTTAGCCTTTTATTTCTTGAATCAGTTAAAATATTTTGCTGACCATCTGGTCACCTACAGATTCAGGAATAAACCAGTGCCAAGACACACCAAGTCATCTTGTAAACACTTCATACAAAAAAATAAAATAAAATAAAATCCTGGTCAGTTTATCCATCTTCATTAATGATTCCTAGCATAGTTCTTTTGTTTTCACTATGACTAACAAGTATCATCTAGTTATGAGAGGCCATTATACAAAATCATTAAAACATGCTTAACTGTACTGTGTTAATTATGCAATGATAAATTATTCTTTATTTCTTCATTAACAGTATTGTAGCAGTAGAATTAGCATTGTTTGTTCCTTTTTGGAGGAAAAAAAATCATTAATATTAAAAAGTGAAAATTCTGGAAACTTAATGTTGTGGAATGACAGTTTTAATTTGATTTTCAAAATCCTATTTGCTGATCCCCTCAGCTATAAAAGTTTAACCACTATGTCACTGTAATTACATCGGCTGTTTATCTCTTCTTTCACGGCTATATCTAGGTCTGTGCAACAAACTGAGGGCTGGCACTAGACTCTGAATCAGGAGACCTAAGGGATCTTACTAAGTCTTCTGCTAAATTGAATCTAATAGTATAATTTAAATGTCTTCTAGCTTCACTCTCTGCTTTTGAATCATTTCATTATCAAGCAATAAACAATTCAATCAATGCTTGTGGAGCACTGTGCTCGGCACTGTGGAAGACAGGAAAACATTTTAAATGAACACGTATTTTCTGCCTTGTGCTGACGATTTAGTGTGAAAGTTAGGCCCTAATATAATTAACATAGAGCAAAATATAAGCATAGATGTGGTGGTATAAAGGCAATATTAAGATGAGGAAAGGAAAACTATTCTGGCTAAATTGTTTATTATCATTTGAGCTTGGCCTCCAACAATAAAGACAACACTAATCATGACTAACACCACAGCGTGTTCATTGCTGATTCTGGTAATTCTAAGAGCTTTACATGAACGAAATCTTTAAATCCTCATAACATCTCTATGGGTTTGGTACTAGAATTATCCCATTTCATAGATGGGAAAACACGGAAAACTTAAATTAGGTCAGTGGTTCTCAAAGTACGGTCCCAGGACCAGCTGCATCAGCATTACTTGGAAATGTGTTAGAAATACAGAGTCTCATACCCTCCCCATCCCCAGCTGCTAACTAAGAAGCTCTGTGAGTGGAGAGCAGTCTACTTTAACACAATCCCCAGGGGATTTTGATGTTCCCTAAAGTTTATGAACCTCAACCTTACATAGATAGGATAAGGGGCGTGAAGGCAGTTGCGTATGTCATAGAGGTTATGTCTTGTTCCCATCTTTGCCACTTACTGCTTGTGTGACCTTGGATTCATTACTTAACCGCGTACAATCTCATTTTATTATCTGTAAAATGGGGAGAATAGTCATTGTTAATCCTCATCACTGTTTTCAAAATTTGATGAGATCATACACATAAAACTTTTAACACAGATTCTGACGCAAAGTAACCCCTCAATAAATGGTAAATTTGTTATACTGTTTGTCATCATGAACGTCATCATCATCATCTTCTTCATCATAATCATCGCCCCTTCCAGGTGCAGAGAGCAGCATGAATTAAGGCAGGAAAGAGAAAGTAGAAAGTAGTTTTCCTGGGTGGAAGGTTAAGGGGACCATTTCTCCCTTTTGTGTCAGAAACAGGTCACAAATAATGAATTGAAATATTAAGAACTCCACATTTATATCCTTCAAAAGATCTCTTGGATTAACTTTCCCCCACAGGGATCTTTTCCTTGATGTGCTTTTCTGGAACGTTCATGGATACAGTCTGTGCTGAATACATCCTTACTTTTTATTATGTTACCCCCTAATTGCTCTCATTTGAAAGATGTACATCATTTCTTCCTTGAACAGAAGCCATGTCCCCTGGGTTTATTGTCTCTTTAGTGCCCTCCAGGGGGAGACTCTAATGGCTCCATTTTGGGGTCAGACTGAATTCAAAACCGGGCTCCATCCCTCGTGAGCTGTTTGGCTTCGGGCTAGTGGCCCCAGGTTCCTCATATTTAAAATAGAACTACTAAATTCAACATGTTTGTATAAAACAGGTTTATTGGCATATGTATTTTAATTTTAAAATTTAAATTGGGGTCCCTTTGGGTAAGATTATTTGGAAATTTGGAAGAGATAACACAAGAAGAGGATTATCAGACCAGCCTGACCAACATGGAGAAATCCCATCTCTACTAAAAATACAAAATTAGCCTGGTGTGGTGGCGCATGCCTGTAATCCCAGCTACTCAGGAGGCTGAGGCAGGAGAATCACTTGAACCCAGGAGGCGGAGTTTGCAGTGAGCTGAGATCGCACCATTACACTCCAGCCTGGGCAACAAGAGTGAAATTGTCTCAGAAAAAAAAAAAAAGAAGAGGAATATCAAGACGGCTTTGTTTTTTTTTGTTTTTGTTTTTTGTTTTTTGGGGTTTTTTTGGTGCACAATAAGCTAAATAAGAACCGCACCCCACTCATGGATTTATGAGATCCTAAAGATGGCGCCGCTCAGCAGGGCAAGGCAGGAAGGCAACAGTGCATAATTGCTCCTTCTTTTCTGTTCTTTTTTCTAGGCGATAAAGTACCTGTGTAGTAGTGGGGTTGTGGGGAAGATTAAAATGAAGGGTAGAGGTGCCGCAGACTTAGTAGCTGCTTAGCAAACTTGGAAAGGTAAAGAAGATATATTTTATATTTTTAATATGGACCTGGGAAGATATTCCTGGAACTCTTTAGAGTATAATGCAAGACTGGCTCCCCTCAGTATTAGTAAATCTAAACCCACTTCTGTTACAATCTAGTTATGTAAATTTTGCCAAATCATGTCCCTTTCAGCCTTACTGTGATCAGGTAGCTATCACAAAAATTTCATAGACTGGGTGGCTTATTAACAACAACCATTTATTTTTCACAGTTCTAGGGGCTGAGAAGTCCACAAGATCAAAGGAGATTCAGTGTCTAGTGAGAGCTTATTCCTCATGGATGGCCACTTCTCACTGCGTTCTTACATGGTTGAAGGGGCAAGCAGGCTCCCTCAGGCCTCTTTCATAAGGAAAACAATCTCACTCAGGAGATCTTTGCCATGTCTCAGAGTCCCACCTCTTAATACCATTATCTGGGGGGTTAGGTTTCAATGTAAGAACTTGGGAGGGGGGTACGAATATTCAGACCATAGCAACTTTCCGGTGGCATTTTGTTTTAAGTAAAAGAACCAGTGAATGTAGACTTGCTAGTGTGTATGAGTGCTTACTCTGTTAAGTACTATGTTAATGTTTTATGTAACAGTCACTTTTTCTTCTTATAATGCTAGCCTTGTAAGGCAAGCATTATTAACCTCATTTCACAGAGGAGTAAAAAGAAAGTAAAACAATCTAAGAATGTTGTTCAAGGTATCACGGATAGTAAAGGGAGTTCAAGCTGGAATTCAAAGTCATGGGAGTGTATGCAGAAACCCCGCTCCTTCCACCCCAGTGAAAACATTAGCAGATGAAGCAGAGAATTAAGACTGTTTTCATCTCTGGACAGAATTCTATGAATTCCATCTACCCATTACTCTTTATATCTCCTACTTGGATCTTAATCTCCATTCTAGCAATTCCCCATATGCTAAAATAATAAATGTGTCCTTAATCCTTTATTTCCATTTTGTTAGTATTTCTATAATGATCTTTTATATGTCAGTCTTCACCCTTCTGGTATCTGTACTCTCAGTTTGTGAAACCATCATAAACACTAGGCGATTCTGCTCTTTTCCAGGCAAAAAGTTAAAAAAAAAATTTTTTTTTAATAGTTTGTGCCACATCTATAGTAGCAGGGACTAGATCAAACAAAGAATTCCTGGCCGGGCATGGTGGCTCACACCTGTAATCCCTGGCCAGGCATGGTGGCTCACAACTTTGGGAGGCCAAGGCAGGTGGATCACTTGAGGTCAAGAGTTTGGGACCAGCCTGGCCAACATGATGAAACCCCCTCTCTACTAAAAATACAAAAAATTAGTCGGGTGTAGTGGCAGGAGCCTATAATCCCAGCTCCTTGGGAGGCTGAGACAGGAGAATCACTTGAACTCAGGAGGTGGAGGTTGCAGTGAGCTGAGATTGTGCCACTGCACTCCAGCCTGGGCAATAAAAGTGAAACTCTGTCTCAAAAAGAAAAAACGAAAAAATATTCCTGTTAGTATGGGTGCCCATTTTAGAAATTCTCATGTTCTCCCAGTGGTTGACTTTACCAAGGAATTCTTACAATAATTAAGACACGGTTTTTCTATTCTACATATTGTTATTCATTTTGCAAAAGGAATCAAAAGACTGGTGTTTGACTATGAAGCCAGTATGGAAGTTTTGAACTTGTGAACTGATACTGCTCACCCTGGTGGATATGTTCTTTGTCCTCTCCATCCAATCTTCAGCTTCTTATCTTTTGTAAATCCTGATGTGTTAGACAAGATGGGGCATATTTGAAATAATTTAGCTGTTACTGCATATGGAAATATATTCATGAGTGATTTAGGAAATTAGACAGTTGAGCAGCGTGTGTTTTGTTCCTAAATTCTGGGCTGTTTTCCCATGGAGCGTGTGTCATATCGCCTATCCTGCACTCCCCTGGCAGCTGCAATGGAGCACAAACCCTCACCGGGGTCTTGGATAGTGAATAGATACACTGCCATAACTTAAGATCTTATAATTGGCCCAAGCAAGCACTGAGTCAAGATATTTGTACGTGTCTGCTGCCTATATGTCTTCCCCTACTGGAAGTGAGAGCAGCACTTTTGTCCAACCAGGCCACGTATTTTTTTTTTTTCTATCTGAATAATATTATTTCTTCAGCACTTTACACACTTCAGGCATTTAATGTTGCCGATGTTTGCTTAGCAAGTTAAACTGGCAGACTGACTTGTTAGCATCATCAAATTGTACCTAGGCATCTGGATGCCCAAGATACATGCAGGGTCAGACAGAAAATGAGCTAAATAGCTTTTTCAGCTAAGATTTTATTATCTAAAGCAACTCTTATGTGAGTCAAATATAGAGCAAAATATTTGAGAGACCTTCCTGAGAAGAGAAAGTCATGTGGATAAAGAAAAGGAAAGGTAGCTGGGCGCAGTGGCTCATGCCTGTAATCCCAGCACCTTGGGAGGCCGAGGCAGGTGGATCACGAGGTCAGGAGTTCAAGACCAACCTGGCCAACATGGTGAAACCCCATCTCTACTAAAAATACAAAAAAAAAAAAAAAAAAAAAAATTAACCTGGAGTAGTGGTGGGCGCCTGTAATCCCAGCTACCAGGGAGGCTGAGGCAGAGAACTGCTTGAACCCGGGAGGTGGAGGTTTCAGTGAGCCAAGATCACGCCACTGCGCTCCAGCCTGGGTGACACAGTGATACTCTGTCTCAGGAAAAAAAAAAAAAAAAAAAAAAGGAAAGGTGGGCATGCTGGCCATTTTAAAGGGTTTGCTAGATGGATGCTAGAATATTGGGGTACAGAACTGGTTATGGCATCATCAAATAATTTTACATCAAGTTCAGGTGATGGTGGCTTCCTAAATTGAGCTTAATGGGTTCCACTCATGTAAAATTAACTCAAGTTGGTTTAATTTGAAATGAAAATTTTATTCTAAGGGCATGGGGATTTTTCCGTGAACCCAAGTGCAGAATCATAACCATTGTACCCAGGCCTCTGGAAGGTACTAGAACTAGGGACTGGAAAATTGTACAGATTCTTTCTCCATCCTTCATCTCTGTATTGCTGCTTTATTCTCTTCTTATGCTGCAGACTGGCTTCTGCTGCATGAGCTTATCTGATTATGTCCAGACTTTTCTGACCTCACATTTTCCAAGCATGCATGTTACGGGTCCAGCTACCAGAAGATGGTTAATCTTAATTACTCTCTCTTTTTTTCATAGTCCCATATTTTTGGAAAAAATATTATTATTGACCTAGCTTGGGTCATGTGCCCATTCTTCTTCCAATTAAAATTTTGCATTATGGAAGCCAAGTGGTCTTGCTCATGAAACTGGCATTACAATGAATTAATATTAATTGTCTCACCGGCACATTCAACATATTTCCTACCACTTTGGAGATACACAAGAAGTGCTTGTAAAGTGAAAAGGTATAGAGACTCAATAAAGTCAAGTCCCAGTTGTGGAATGTCTGACTCCTTTCCTACTTCAACCAATTGAACCTCTTCTTTTGGTGTCTCTTTAGCACAATGATCATTTATCATAATTGTGAGATTGCGAATAGTCACTAATCATCTCAAGGAGAGGTACAAAATTCCCCTGGAATGAATTTTAATTCAAATTTAATTTTTATCAAACCACATACAAAACACTGGGGTATAAGAAGAAAGGGGTGAACACAGAAAGAGAGGTCATGAAATTGAACCTTGATTAAGAGTTGGAAATTTATTCATCTATTTTTGAAGTATCTTCTTACTGGAGATGAAATTTAACTTTCCAAAATGTGGCTAATAAGGAAGCTGTACATAGAGTGCTTTTTCAGTTCTTAAAATCTGAGTTCTGTTTTAAATGGTAGGAAATTAATATGCTGCTTAAAAAAAATAGGAGAACACATGGAAGGAAAACACAAGGAGATAACATGTATTGGTGAAATCTGGATTTAAAGCCTGATATTTTGATCCGAATCTAAGCTCTGCTGCTTTTGTGTAATCTTGTTTTTAATGCTTTTATGTAATATTAAGAAAAGTTTCTTTATTTTATTCTTTATTTGTAAAATGGGGATAGGTATATCTAAATAAAATGGTTACTGTGTTGTTTGAAGAGATAGCAAATATCAAGTACCTAGTGTGTTGCAGCAATTGCAACATTTCATTCATTTGAATAAAAGGTTTCAGACACCCAGGTAAATAAATTCATGATAATATAGATAACACTCACGCCAGATCATGAAATGTGAATGTGCCGTGCTAGATGAATCACTTTTCATAAGTAGGGACGGTGCAACCCCACCTGCAATCTCTTCAGTTGTGGTGTATAGGACACATGTCGCTCTCTGTGTTCATCCCGCAATATGTTTTGAGTTGTTGCCTCTGCTCTGTGTCATTGGTCAGCCCACCCACTAAATCAACCTGTTACTCTTTAAAATCCTACTGTTTCCATAAAGTGTTATAAAGTTGTATTTGAGTCACCATAGAGAATGACATGTTATTCCTGTTGGTGAATCTAGGAAGGCATTTAATAGAATCTGACTGACATTTGATTCTGGTCTGTGCCCTTCTTTTGTTTGCACTTCCATTTGTCTTTTGGGTCCTTAGTCGTTGTTCCCAGCAATCCTGACCACTTAGGGTTTCTAGCAACCTGTTTTGAGAACCAATATTAATTTATCAAGCATGGCTTTCTTTTCCATTTCCAGAGTTTAAAGAGTGTATATCTTTTGACAGCAGGGTTTTGATGACCTCTTTGAGACTTTATTCTTTGCCCCACAAGAGTGGCCCCTTATTTTTATAATCAAAGGTAATGAAGAAGCCAGATTCACTTTCCAGGCAGTTGTACTAGAACACAAACATTTCATAGCATGAGGGATGTTAGTAATTGCTTTGGGAGGGAACATTCCCCTCTCAAAAATCAGACACTGCCTCTATATTCCAGGCAGTTCATCACAACTGTCTCCCGCAGAGCCTTTTATCTGCGTGTATGGAAGAGTTTACACT
The DNA here is from genome assembly GCF_047675955.1 of Chlorocebus sabaeus. Taxonomy (NCBI): domain Eukaryota; kingdom Metazoa; phylum Chordata; class Mammalia; order Primates; family Cercopithecidae; genus Chlorocebus; species Chlorocebus sabaeus. The sequence goes on along the minus strand of NC_132926.1, from coordinate 15,161,490 downwards.
GTTGTAACATTTGATACTATATTAGACAACGGAGGGTAGTAGGCAAATGTGAGAGACTTTCATTTCCTTGAACCTCTGAGTGATTACAGCATTATGTTTCTGGTGAATGGCAGTGCTAATGGCTGTAAAAATATAATGGTATACCTTAAGGGATCCTTAGGAAATGGAGGGATGCAAGTACATAATTTTGAGATTGATGTTATTGAGTTATTTTTAAATTTGCACAAAATTTTTATGGGGCTGTACATTTTTTAATCTTCTCTTTCATATCACCTATTGATTTACAACTAAGCTACAATAGTAAGGACAGGCAACGAAGAGTCTTTTAAATACAAGTTTATGTAAATGAACTCTTTAGCTATCACCCAAATTCTTACTCCTTACTTCTTGACAAACACCCTTTTCAGCCAGTGAGAAAGAGCTTCTTTCTCTGCATTTGTATTCCGCTGGAACTTAAAACTTGAACTATCAACATTTTTGGTCATTTGATAAATGAAGTATATTCATTCTCGTAAGTGCAAAATAAGATACAGAGGCATAGAGATGGAAAAGTGGTATAAGAAAATAATTTGATGTAATCATTGCTGCTTCTAATATTCACTGACAAACCTCAATGCCAGAAAATAATTGACAAAATAATAATTAGCAGCGGCAGTCAGGCAATAACTAAACACATATTATACAGAAAGGTCAAATTTCAAGCTATTGTCACAAGAGCAGTTAAATACAAATGCATCTTCTCAAGAGATGTACAGCCTTGGCTCCTAGCCTTAAAAAATGTATCAATTTCAAATCAGTGACCTCCTAAATAGAAGCAATTTATTTTTGTTACATTGTACTAGTTACTGTCCCCACTATGAATGCCTTGTTTGTGTTAATTCAACATGTTGCAAGATTTCTGGCAAAAGAAGTCTTCATCTGCTGTAAGATTCTTGGTAAGGTATGCTTGATGTGAAGCTATTTGGCCAGATTCCAAATGTCTTGCTTTTGGTCGTTTCCTGTGTACATAATAGCAGAGGTTAGCATACTGTGGTCTGGGAGTCAAATGGAACTTGCTGGCTGTTTTTGTAAATAAAGTTTTATTGAAACACAACCATGCCCATTCATTTCCGTATTATCTATGACTGCTTTTGGGTTACAGTGGTGGAGCTCAGTAGTAGTAACATACCCTATAATGAGAAAAAAGATTTACTGTCTGGATCTTTACAGAAGATGTTTGTTGATCCCTGACATATAGCATTGCTAGGCCTCAGCACATCCTTTCCAAAAGATATATATATACATACACACACACACACACACACTTTTTTTCTTCAGTAGGGCATTGATTTTGATTTCACATTGTTTCAGGAGCCAACTCCTACGCTCTGAGTATTATTTAAAATTTTTCCAAGAAGTTAACAATATTTATACTTTGTTTCCTAATTAAGGAAGCAGAGCTACCTTGAAAGAGAACGTTTATGTTGTAATTTTTTTGACAGAGCAGGAAGAAAATACGTCACAAAATTTCTGTGAAAATTCTTATGTAAATGCTGCAAATTAACAACAGACCTGAAAGATACATTCGGGGCAGTTAACAGCTAAGAAAGACAACAATGGCTCAAAGGCCTTTTAAACATTTTTCCCATCATTTTTTTGAGATGTCTTGTAAACACACAGCTATTTTTAACAAAGCTTTATTGGGCACTCTTTAATGCTGGGTTCTCTGCCAGCTACTGGAGATTTACTGGCAAGAGGCAAGGTCCCTGCCCTCACAGAAAATCTGATACACAGAGTAAAATGATCTTGTTATCATCCTTTTCTGGATTTTGCACCTTGGTTCTTGCCCCATGTCATCATTGAAGCAAGACTTTAATGAATATTATATGCTTACTCATAGTAGTAAAATAGTAGAAAATAGTGACTACACACACACACACACAATCAGAATCACAACAAAAATGATGAAAGTACATTGTACTGTGGGTCCTCCCTCCCCTACCTTTTTGGCTGTAAAGGTAAAAAGGATTTACCCAGTATATTTCATTCCACTCTGAAAGTCTCTAGGGATTATCTTCCTTCTCCACTCATTCACTCTCTTCTTCTCTGGATATGCCTCTTTTACATTCTTCCCCACAAGATCTGTAAATCCTTCTGGTTTCATTCTCTGTACTTACTTACTCTCTTAAGACCCTTCTCTCTTCATTATGCAGAGAAATTTAGAACCACCTGAGTTCTTCAACTTCTATATCTCCACATCCATTGTTTAGGTATAAGAAACAATGGAATTCCCAGTTACCAGGATCAGGTAGTGAGATACCTGAACAAGTAGTGAGATAATTATAAACAACTCATCTTTTTCATGTCATTTCTCCTTATCATATGTGGTATCATTTCTGTGATGAACCCAGTATGGTGTATATACAATACAGGCCAAGTGCATCTAATTTAAGAATGAGTGATGCAATTAGAACACCTCAGTTTCATATTTTCAGTGTAGTGGAACTGTTTCATGCAATAAAAGTAGGATACCAAATGGGTTATTAATATTTGTGTTTCTATGCTAAGAAAGTGCCACACTGCTAACTCTTTAGAGCTCAGAAATACAGCAACCTAACATATCATTTAGAATACTGGTACTTAACTTGCACTTTAAGGATCACGAAGTAACCACTACTGTTATTGTTCATGGCCAGATGGTAATAGTAATAATTGACATTAGTAGTAAGGGTGGTGGTGGTGATGGTAAAGTCTGCCACTAATTGAGCATCTATTATTAGGAGATTCACACGTACCTGTTTGGCATGCTTATAATGCCTTCAAGGTAGATACATTATCCCCACTTTCCAGATGTGGAAACTGAGGCCTATTTCCCTCAATTCTTCTTTGACTCTTCATCATGATCTCTCTCTCCTGTATCCAGTGTTCATGCTATATTCGAGGCACTGGAATATACTGCTTCCTTGATTGGATGGTCCCCTTACCCTTGATGTGGATGTTCCCACATCAAGATTGTGATGTGGCTAGTAACTTCCTGAGGCAACTGCATTGGATTGAAGGAACTAGGTTCTTGGACAATTACACATTCAGTGGCCAAAGGGCAGGGGAGGATGCTCTAAGACTGCCGTTTTCTCTGCCGCTTCTCTTTGTAATGAAGACAGGCCTTGGAGTTAGGCAGCTATCAGTCCCAATCTTGACGTGAGCACTTTTTAAATGTCTGGAATTAACAACTAACTTAACCTCTCAGAGTTTACATTTTTTCATCTCTAAAACACAGCTAAGAATATCTATGTTGCAGGATGGTTCCATTAGTGATAATTTACTTTTGGAGCCTAACTCAAGGCCTGGTGACTGGCAGGCATTCATGAAAGTGGGAGCTTGATTTGGCGATGATTTTGACTTTGACGTTACATCCTCTAGTGTTGCTGTCAATCTCATTTAAAGAAAGGGCCACATTCAATGGAAATGGAAAGAGGGTTTCAGTCTTTTCCTTCGTTAGGTTTGTGAGGCTGTAGGCTCATGGGCTTGCTCTGCTGCCTCTCCGAGAGCTCTGCATGGTGAGGAGGAGTGGGGAGGGACTGTCTTTCCGGTTATGGTAACTTAGCCAGTGCCTAAGTTACAGCCATCTGTTCGTCTCCTGATCTCAGGAGGCACATAGGAAAATGGGAGGAGAGCTCATGGCTCTGCATGTGGGGAAGGTGGAGCTGAAGAGGAAAAGCCTTCAGTAAACCTCCACATTTCATATTGAAATTTTTGCAGGAGGTGTAACCATGCTGGCTTTCTTGAATGTTAAACAGTTTGGACTGGAGAGGGGGAAAAAAAGGCATGGAATTAGATGAACTACCAATCTGATATAGATATTTGCCTTTTCATTGCTATTCAAATAAGAACACACACAAACACATAAGCTTGCACTATCATGACAAATATCTAGATTCATAAGGTACGTGTTATCCCTTTGTGGCTTTTGTTGATTTGGACTGCTAGTATGTAAAAAATGTTTCTCGTTTCACAATTCATAAAATTCATAGACAGCAGATCCTGGCTCTGCTCTCACTATTTCCTGTGCAAATGGCTCCAGGGATCTTAACATATTCTGAAAGGCAGGAACATGTAGCTCTGAAGCTGGAGAGCAAAACACAGTTGTGAATTTGCTCATTCTTTCTTGCTCTGGACATTAACCAGAGTTGGCTTTTTATCCCCAGACATGTCAGAATAATGGCACAAAGGAACAGGAAGCGAATTTCCTTTGACCTCTTATTTACTATTGCATTAAATTACTAGGCCATTGTCTCCCACTTCTGTAGATTTTAAACCAGATTTTCCTTGGTCTACCCAGAGGTCACAGGGATATGCTGTCTGTAAATATTTTGGAGTGTATCTGTGCTTAGAATTATGCATTTAAGTGTTTCTAAGACGAGACTGGAAATCTTAGAATACCAGTTTTCACACTGTGTCCATCAGGCCCTTCTTGGGGATGGAAGGAGACAGAGTGAGATTCCAACTTCATCCCCTATCTCAGGTTCATCCCCTATCTCAGCCTTTTGTGTAGGGCTCTGCGTTACATTCCAATTGGTACTTTAAATATTTTTAAATAAACCATTTTTGTGCAAAAGTTCTAACACACAAGAATGGGATGCACTGTTTTCAGATTGACTTAGTTTTTCTGCTTTTGGGAAACAGGCAGACTTCACAGAGGAATAAAGGATAAAGGCACCATGCATGATCCATTACAGTTTCTTAAACAGAAAAACATGTCACCTGCAATATTTAAGAAACAGGTTGGCAATCCAATTAACGTGTTATCAGAAGGAAGAAAGGTCTTGTACAACAGTTTTCTGATTGAGTTTTTAAAATATATATTTTTGACTGTAAACATGCTCATCTAATAAAACTTTTTATTAGAATTATAAAATACCTGTGACATCAGCTCAAATTAAGAAATAAGAAAGCTTGATTCACGTGTCATAATTTTTAAGTGGGGAAGAAAGGTGGTCACATCCATCCCCGCTTAGATTTAACAGATTGCCTCTCAATTTACAGGGCCATTTGGAAATGGCTGGCTCTCCTGGTACCGTACATCCTAAAGGTACACAGTCAATTTAGAAGATACAAATATTTAAGAACAATGAAACAATGCCTGGGGTGTGATCAAAGACAATGATGCGAGAGATACAAATTTAAACAACTGTCTGTAGTATTTGTTCTGACAGGGAAAACATGGATTTCCATTGGATTCACCTAAAATTCACCTATGCATCCTTATTGCACCCATTTACACACACACACACGAACAGGTACACTCACATATACAATGGCACACACACACATACACACACACGTATTCACACATGCACATCTCAAATGGGCTGTCAGAGATTAACAAGTCAACCTCCTTAAGTAGTAGGATATTCTGAGAAGTTAATCATGAACAGTGTTACAGCTCATAGGATTAGTTAATTAGACAGAGGCTTGCAGGCAAGATCGCTGTAGTCTGTTTTGCTAAAGTGATGGAACCCACTTAGGCAACTGATGAAAAAAGCAGTGTGAACACTCTTCAAGGGAGGACGTGTGGAATGTAACAGAATAAAGCCCCAGCATAGCAGTAACGAGCTGGCAGCGGTATTGTCATCCGGTGATTGCCATTTGTCAGTGGCAGAAAAGGTGGAGGCTCGGGGAAAAGATTGATAATTTTGGTTACCATCTTTCCTACTGCTTCAAGGCAATTTTAATTACTTTTTAAACGCAGTCTCTAAACTTGCATTTCCCCACGTGAATTGTTGACCTTAACTTTGAAGGACAACTATGCTGAGAGTGCTTACTCATCATAAGCAATAAATGCATTTTATTAAAAAATGGATATTCAACCATATTACGATTAAGAGTAGTATCTTATTACTTTAGAATTGTCTTAAAAAATATGTTGGCAAATGTGGTTTCTTATATTGTAACTAGCTTTTTGGAATCCTTTCCAGGAGCCACAAAAGTGTTTCTTTTTCCTTTATACCAAAACGCATAAATATAAAGACTATATTGTCCAAGCAGAGGTTTCAAATAAATAAAGCAGCCTGGCTATACAATTCAAAAGGGTGGTAAAATAGTGACAATAATACTTTTTAAAAAGGGGTGTATGTGTATCCAGTTTAAAATTGTAAATGACCTTCCAAATAGGTATTTATTTTCATGATGGAATTTGAGGCCAAGTATGTGGCACTGCATGATTTTTTTAAAGTAGGCTTTGTACTTTGCTACAACTGTCAAATCATATGCAGCCGGAAAGAAGTAATACAGAGATATCCAATGGACAATGACTAATGATGCATCCCTTTAGTCAATTTCCACCAATAGCCACATCTTGCACACTGTAGTACAATGTCACAATGAAGATATTGACATTGATACAGCCAAGATCCAAAACATTTCCATCACAAAGGGATTCCACATGTTGCCCATTTATAGCCATACTGACTTCTTCCACACCATCATACCCTTCTTAGCCCTGATAGCCACTAACCTGTCCTCCTGTTCTATAATTTTGTGATTTCCAGAATCACAAAAAATGTAAGTGGAGCCATGCCATCAGCATATAATCTTTAGGACTGCTTTTTTCACTCAGGACTCTTCTCTGGAGATTCACAGTGATGGTTCTGTAACTCTCTAGTGCATTCCTCTTCACTGCTGAGCAGTATTTCATGGCTTGGGTATACCACAGTTTGTTTAACTAGTCACCCATTGAAGAACACTTGGGTTGTTTCCAGTTTGGGGCTAACGAATGAACATTTTGCTATAAATGTTGCGTACAGGTTTTTATATGAACATAAGTTTTCATTTCTCTGGGATCAATGCCCAGGAGTACGATTACTGGGTTATATGGTAGTTATGCATTTAATTTTTTCTTTTCTTTTTTTTAGTTTTTAAGAAACTGGCCAACTGCCTTCCAGAGTCACTGCATGAGTGATCCAGTTTTTCCTCATCCTTGCCAGCAATTAATGCTACCATTTAAAAAAAAAATTTAGCTATTATAATAAGTTTGTAGTAATGTCTCATTGTGGAATCATCTATATTTTTCATGGCTAATGATGGACATGTTTTCATATGTTTATCTGCCATTTATATATCCTATTCAGTGAAATATGACTTGATGTCTTTTGCCAATATTCTAATTGTATTGTTTACATTCGTTTTACGGTTGAGTTTTGAGAAATATTTATATATTCTCAGTATTTATCCTTTCTCAGATATATGGTTTGCACATACATTCCTGTCTGTAGACTGTCCTTTAATCCTTTTAACAGTCATTTACCCTGTCAGAAGAACATATATACATATAAATATATAAACACATATATACATATACACCATATATGGTGTATAAAATATATATACCAATAAATATGTATTATATATTATATGTATATTATATATTATATGTATATAGATTATATACATTATATTATATTAGATATAACATTATATTATGTAGTATATAATAATATATTATATATAATATAATATACAAAGTATTTATTGGTATATATTTTATATATGATATATATGGTGTATAATGCATATTATGTATTATTATACATTATATTATACATATAATAATACATGATATACATAGTATATACCATACATACCATAATATATATCATATATATTATATACCATATATACCATATAGGGTATATATTACATAATGGTATATTATATATAAAATATATGATATACCATATGTATGGTATATAATGTATATATACGAATATATATATATTTAAACTAAGTTAACAAGTTTTTTATTGTTTGTTTGTTATTCCCTGTGGGTGTTCAATTGCTCCAACACCCTTTGTTGAAAATGCTATCTTACCTCCATTGAATTGCTTTTGCACCTTTCTTAAAAATGAGTTGGACAGAGCTGTGTGGGTATGTACCTGGGTTCTCTATTCTATCCATTAATATGTGTGTCTATTTCTCCAAGACCACACAGTATTGATTCCTGTGGCTCTATGAGTCTTAAAAATGGATAGATTCATTCCTCCCACTTTCTTCTTTTTCAAAGAATTGTTTTAGCTATTCCAGTTTTTGTGCCTTTCTGTATATACTTTAAGATAAACTTATCTATGCCTACAAAAATTTTTGCTAAGAGTTGATAGGAATTTCATTCAATCTGTATAACAATTTGAGGAGAATTGATATTTTTACTCTGTTGAGTCTTTCAATCCATGACACAATATGTGTCTTCATTTATTTAGATCTTCTATAATTTCTTTTATTAGTGTTGTGTAGTTTGCACCATATAATTTCTATGCACGTTTTGAAAGCTTTATATCTAAGTATTTCATTTTGTTAGTGATTCTAAGTGGTTTGTGTTTTGATTTCCAGTGCCCGTGTGTTCATTGCTAGTGTATTGAAATGCGATTGATTTTTACATTTTTATCTTATATCCTGTGACTTTGAGGAACTTGCTTATATTAGTTCTAGGAGTTTTCTTGTAGATTCCTTGAGATTTTTCTTCATATTCAATCATGTCATCTGTAAACAGGGAAAGTTTTATGTATTTCTTTCTGATCTATATGCTTCTTATTTTCCTTTCTTGTGTTATTGCACTATCTAGAAGTTCCAGCACCATATTCAACAAGATTGGTGAGAGCAGACATCATTATGTCTTTGAATTCTCAGGGGAGATACTGTGACTAGAATTTTTTTAGCCTTTTAATACAATGAATTACATTCATTGCCTTTAAAATATTGAATTCTGAGACTTGCATCCTCAGAATAAATCTCTTTTGTTCATGACGTAATTGTGTTTATATATTACTGATTTTTTATTTGCTATCATAAGGATTTTTTGCATCTATATACCAAGGGAATATTGGTCTTTAGCTTTCTTTTCTTTTCTTTCTTTCTTTTGCTCTTTCTTTTTGTACTATTTTTGTCTTGTTTAATCATGAGGGTAATACGTAGCTTCATAAAATAAATTGGAAAATGATCCCCTTCCAATTTCCTGGAAGAGATGTCGTAGAACTGGTGTCAGTTCTTTTTTAAATATTTGGTAAAATTCTCTAGTGAAACCAGCTGAGCCTGTTCACTGTGTGTTGTGTGTGTCTGTGTGTCCGTGTGTGTCTGACAGAGAGAGAGAGACCTGTGACATTATAAATTCAATTTCATTAATAACTATAAGATCATTCAAATGATCTATGTAATATTTCATATTGGAAGAGTTGTAATACTTTGAGTTTTTTGAGTAGTTAGTCCGTTTGTCAAAGTTTTATTGTGTATCGATCTGTTTATAGTACAATCACCTCTCGGCATCCACGGGGAATTAGTTCCAGGATGTCCCACAGATACTGAAATCCACGAATACTCAAGTCTCTCATATGAAATGGTGGACTTGCATATAACCTATGATATTCTTCTGTATGCTTTAAATCATCTCTAGATTACTTATATACCTAATATAATGTAAATGCTATGTATAGTTTTTTATATTTATTATTTATTGATTTTTGCATCCACTGTCATTCAGATCCTTTTCCCCTATAGATAAGTTGTAATTTTTTTTCTCACTCTTTCAATATTTTTTTCTCTGCCTTTAGTTTTCAGAAGTTTGACTATGGATGCAATAGATTTAGTGTTTACTGATTTTTATGTGTATGATTTTTTATTGTTGTATGGTTATTTTTTTATTTTTCCCAAATATTTTTGATCCACAGTTGGTGGAATATGAGGCTGATTGAATCTGATATGGCAAAACCCATGGATATGCTGGGCCAGCTATGTTCTCTAATTATCTTGTTCATGTCTTCAGGGCCTGTAATGATATCTCCTGTTTTACTCCTGATGTGGATAATTTGTGTCTTCTATTTTTTTCTTTGTCAGTCTTCCTAGAGGTTTGTCATTCTTACTGATCTTTTCAAGGAAACAAATTTTTAATTGTTTTTCTCTATTGTTTTTCTGTTTTCCGTTTTATTGATTTGGGTCTTATGTTTATTATTCCCTCCCCTTTTTTTGCATTATGTCTTTTTCTTCTTATTTTTTCTTAGTTTTTGAAATGGAAGCTTATATTATTGATTGGAGGCTTTTTCTGTTGTTGTCCAGTGTATGCATTTACTTCTATAAACTTCCCTTTCATCACCGCTTTAACTGTATTTTGCAAATACTGATATTGTATTTTCATTTTATTCACTTTAATGTATATTTTGATTTTTTCTTTGAGAATTCCTTGACCCATGGATTATCTAGAAGCGTGTTGGAGATTTTCTTCTTATTTTCTATTATTGATTCTAGTTTTATTCCATTGTTGTCAGGGAACATACTCTGTATGATTTTAATTCTTTAAAAATGTTTGAGGTATGTTTTATGGTCCAAGATATGGTTTATATTGATATAAACTCCATGCCCACTTGAGAAAACTTTATAACCTGCTGTTGTTGGGAGGAGAGTTGTGTCAATGTTGATTTATCTTGTTGGCTCATGGTGTTGTTGGGATCTTCTATATCCTTCCTGATTTTTCCATTTAAATATTCTATTAATTTTGAAGACCTGGGTGTTGAGAACTCAAATACAATTGTGCATTAAATATTTTTTCAGTTATATCATTTTTTGTTTCACATATTTTGCAGATATGTTTTTGGGGGTCATACATATTTAGAATTGCCACGTCCTCTTGGAAGATTTACCCTTTTATAATGCTCCTATCTCTGGTAATTTCTTTGCCTGTAAGGTTCACTTAATCCAATATTAATATAGTCATTCCTGCTTTCTTTTGATTGATATTTGCATGATACCTTTTTTTTTTAAGTTTTATTTTCAATGTACCTGGATTGTTATATATAAAATGACTTTCTTGGTGGAGCACGGTGGCTCGTGACTGTAATCTCAGCACTTTGGGAGGCTGAGGAGGGTAGATTGCTTGGGCCCAGGAGTTCAAGACCAGCCTTGGCAACATGGCAAAATTCCATCTCCATAGAAAACACAAAAATTAGCCAGGCAAGGTGGCACACGCTTGTAGTCCCAGCTACTCAGGAAGTTAAGAAAGTTAAGACAAGAACATCGCTTGTGTCTGGGAAGTCGAGGCTGCAGTGGGTTGTGGTTGTGCCACTGCACTCCAGCCTGGGTGATAGAAAGAGACCTTGTCAAAAGATAAAATGAAACAAAATGACTTTCTTATTGACACCATAGAGTTGGGTCATGTTTTTAATTCACTTTGCCAGTCTTTGTCTTTTAATCAATATATTAAGACCATTTACATTTTAAAAAAGCATTGCTATTTTAGGGCTTAAGTTTGCCCTTTTATTTTTAATTTTCTGTTTGTTCTCATATTCTCTGCACTTTTCATACCTCTGTTTTATTTTTCCTACTTTCTTGTGGGGTACTGAACAGTTTATAGGGCTCCAGTTTTACTTACCTATAGTAATTTTGAGTGCATCTCTTTGTATAGCTTTTGTAGTTGCTACATTGTACATACATATCTTATCACAGTCTACTCCTTTCATTATTTTACTAGTTTGAATAAAGTGTGGAAGCCTTCCCTTCCTTTACATTCTCTGACCCTCCCCTATTTATAATATAATTTATTAAATATATTATCTACGTAATTTAGAATCATATCCCAGAGTGCTTTAATTTTTGCTTCAACTATCGAAAAATTCTTAAAAACTCAAAAGGAGAAAGTTTATTACATTTGCTCATATTTTTGCTTTCCACATTCTCACTAACTCTTGGTGTTCCAAGATTCCTCCTTTTATGGTTTCCTTTCTATTTAGAGAACTAACTCTTTAGCTATTTTAAAAAATAGGTCTACTGGTGACCAAGTCTCTTAATTGTCCTCCATCTGATAATTTCTTGAACTTTATTTCATTCCAGAAGGATATTTTCATTGAATATAGGATTCTAGTTTGAAGACTCTTTTCTTTCAGCACTTGAAAAGTGTTGTGCTACTTTCTAATGACCTCCCTGGTTTCAGATAACAAGTCCACTGTCGTTCAGATCATTTTCCCATATAGATAAGTTGTAATTTTTTTTTCTAACCCTTTCAATATTTTTTCACTGCCTTTAGTTTTCAGAAGTTAGACTATGGATGCAATTGGATCTGTCCTGCATGGGATTCACTCAGCTTTCTGAATAGGTACCTTTATGCCTTTTGCAAAGTTGGGATATATACAGCTGCATTTTCAGCGCTTTTCTGGCCCCTCCTTCTTTCTCCTCCTGGGACTCTGATGACATGAACATTAGGCATTTTATCATCACTCTATAGGTCCCTACAGGTCCCTAAGTGAGTTTCTCTTTCTCTCTCTCTTTCTTTCTTTCTTTCTTTCTTTCTTTCTTTCTTTCTTTCTTTCTTTCTTTCTTTCTTTCTTTCTTTCTTTCTTTCTTTCTTTCTTTCCTTCCTTCCTTCTTTCTTTCTTTCTTTTTCTTCCTTCCTTTCTCTTTCTTTCTTTTTCTCTCTTTCCGTCTTTCTTTCCTTTCTTTCTTTCTCTTTCTTCTGTTTTCTTTCTTTCTTTCTTTCTTTCTTTCTTTCTTTCTTTCTTTCTTTCTTTCTTTCCTTCCTTCCTTCCTTCTTTCTTTCTTTCTTTTTCTTCCTTCCTTTCTCTTTCTTTCTTTTTCTCTCTTTCCGTCTTTCTTTCCTTTCTTTCTTTCTCTTTCTTCTGTTTTCTTTCTTTCTTTCTTTCTTTCTTTCTTTCTTTCTTTCTTTCTTTCTTTCTTTCTTTCTTCTGTTGTATATATTGGGGTAATTTCTACTGATTATTTGCAAGTTCTCTCATTCTTTTCTTTTTGCCTCCTCTTTGCTGTTAAGTCAATCTACCATCTATTGAGAGTTTTGTTTTGTTTGGGGTTATTGTATATTTCAGTTCTGAAATTTTCACTGGGGTCCTCTTTACATCTTCTATTTGGTTCCTGAGAATTTCCGTTTCTTTGATGAGACTTTCTGTTTTCCATTTGTTTCAAGTGTGCCCATAATTGTCCATTGAAGCAATTTCATGATGGTTGCTTATATCAGATAATACTGACATCTTTGTCATCTCAGCGTTGGCATCTATTGAATGCCTTTTTCCTTTCAGCTTAAGAACTTCCTGACTTTTGGTATGACAAGTGATTTTTTATTGAAACCTGGACATTTGGGATATTATGTTATGAGACTCTGGTTCTTATTTAAACCTTCTGTTTTAGCTGATTTTCCCTAACATGGCTGTTGACAGAGAAATGGGGAACTTACCTCATTACTGCCAAATTCCCTGCTCAGCTTTTGTCAACATTCAAAGGTTGGGAGTTTCTTCTTAGATGCCGAGGGGGAAGCTAACCCAGGGGATAGAAGAATGGAAGTTCTGGCTCCCCACGAGACACACAGCGATACCTCTCTGGGTGGTAGGGGTAGGAATGCTTCAGTACTGCTTACTACATGGCATCCGCTGACACCATAGGGGGCAAGAGGACTCACCACAGGAGGACCGTGAAAATTTCTGACTGTCCCAAACCTTGTTCCACACCACCCCAGTGGAGAAGGGGAGGAGTGCCTTGTTTATGCTCAGTGGGGGTGGATGAAGAGGAGAGCTTCACTATTTCCTGGAAGGGGCTGAAAGCCCTGGCTCTCCTGTATTCTAGTTGAGGTTGGTGCCTACTTGCAGCCTCATTTTCATAGAATGGTGAGCTTCCCACTTGGCTTTTGCTGCTGAAGATGGGGATGGGGCCACAGTCGGTTTCCATGGTGTGTGGCTGGAGTGGGGCAGAGATTGTCTCAACGTTTTCTTTCTTGTGAGCCCGCCCTTTTCTTTTCTTTCCTTTTCTTTTCTTTTATTTTCTTTTTTTTTTTTTTGAGACAGAGTCTTGCTCTGTCACCCAGGCTTGAGTCCATGGGCACGATCTCGGCTCACTGCAAGCTCTGCCTCCCGGGTTCACACCATTCTCCTGCCTCAGCCTCCAGAGTAGCTGGGACTACAGGCACCCACCACCATGCCCGGCTAATTTTTTTGCATTTTTAGTAGACACAGGGATTCACCGCGTTAGCCAGGATGGTCTCGGTCTCCTGACCTCGTGATCCGCCCACCTCGGTTTACCAAAGTGCTGGGATTACAGGCGTGAGCCACCGCGCCCGACCGAGCCTGCCTTTTTATAGTCCTTTGGCTATATAGGAGGCTGACTTTTGTTGTCTGTGCCCATTGAGATCTCCGGGTTACCAGGTCCATGTCTGGGATATCTGTATCAATCTATATCTCTGTCTATCTCTATCTATCTGTCTGTCTGTCTATCTATCTATCTACCTATCTATCTATCTATCTATCTATCATCTAATTTGTTTTTGCCATATATATAGCAAAAAGAAACCCCAGGAAACTCACCTCTGTTGTTCCTTGGGTCCTGAGGCCCCTCATTGTTCTGCTCTTCTTTCTACTTTTCATAATCTTACATGTTTTCTATATAATGTTCGGGGCTTTTAGCTGTACCTTGTAGGGAAAATAGGGAAAATTATATCTATTCTGTCTTTCTGGAAGGAGACATTTATAGACTGCCTGATTTTTAAAGACAAGAATCCAGATTTTCATATATAATTCTTCCACTTTGTCTTTTAATACTGACGGTCATTTTTTTTTTTTTTTTTTTGAGATGGAGTCTCACACTGTTGCCCAGCTGGAGTGCAGTAGTATGATCTCGGCTCACTGCAACCTCTGCTTTCTGGGTTCAAGAATTCTCTTCCTCAGCATCTTGAGTAGCTGGGATTACAGGCACCTGCCACCATGCTCAGCTTTTTTATTTTTATTTTTTGTATTTTTAGTAGACACGGGGTTTCATCATCTTGGCCAGGCTGGTCGTGAACTCCTAACCTCGTGATCCACCCGCCTCGGCCTCCGTAAGTGTTGGGATTATAGACATGAGCCACCGCACCCGGCCGACAATCAGTTTTTAAGTAATAGGCAGGCTAAATGCAAAATGTCTATTTGCCAACAGTCTGTGAGCTCTGCCTAGCTCCTTAAGAAATTTAGTTTCTCTGAGATTTGTGATTTTTTACCTCATCATATATAAATTTCAATCATTTATCCAGAGGTGATATTGCTGACAAATTTAACTATCAAGGGCAGAGTCAAGAAAGAGAAATTTATCAGGAAAAGATCTCTGAGCAACCACATTAGATGTCAAAATGTCCAAACACTAAAGTTCTTGAACTTTATTAATAGGTTATAAACCTTGCGGCCTGGCACAGTGGGTCACACCTGTAATCCCAGCACTTCAGGAGGCCGAGGCAAGCAGATCACCTGAGGTCAGGAGTTCAAGACCACTCTGGCCAACATGGTGAAACCCCCATCTCTACTAAAAATACAAGAAATTAGCAGAGTGTGGTGGTGGGTACCTGTAACCCCAGATACTTGGGAGGCTGAGGCAGGAGAATCACTTGAATCTGGAAGGCGGAGGTTGCAGTGAGCCGAGATTGCGTCACTGTACTCCAACCTGGGCGACAAGAGCAAAACTCCATCTCAAAAAAAAAAAAAAGTTATAACCCTTTAAGCTCCCACTCTGAGCATGATGTAAAAAATAAAATAAAAGCACACACACATACACACACATATGTAGAAAGTCAGTCTACTTTCCTAGCACAATGCAAATTAGAGAAGATAAGATTTCATGAGTCTGGAACACTGAAGATACTGAAATGACAAACTAACAGTGAAGCAAGAGGGAAGAAATCATCAAATTGACTCAAAACACTCAACTCCCATAAAACCACCTGTGGCTCCTCAGTGTTGGTGCACACAGCCTTATATTCTTTTAGCAGATGCTGAACGTCTTCCGTGATTGGAGCCTAGCTTAAAAATTAGGATTTATTATTAGAACTGTGAGTTTCAGGGATTCATATCATCATCTTCCTCCTCTGTCTTATGCAAGCCTGTAACTCCTTAGCTAACAAAGAAACATTTTAAAAATCATTCAGAGTAGAATAAAAACTAATTTTAATTGAGCACCTATGATGTGTTAAATAGTATACTAGGAATTTTACCACCGTGTATGTATTAATTTTTACAAAAACTCTGTGAAGTAGATACTATCTTTTTCTATTTCAACTGATTGGGGAACTGAGTTCAAAAGACCAGGAATAATTTTGACAAGGGCTGTCTCACCAGTGGTCATGATAGGACTGGCATCCAATTAAGACCTCAATGGCCACACTCTTAAATAACCTATAGTATGGATTCCAAAATGTTGAAATCGCTTGTTAGAAGTTAGGAAAGGAGATTTGGGCCTCTAGAAATTGCCTTAATGTGGAGACACTTGAACTGACTATGCCACAGCAAAAACTGACATGTCGACACTACTTATGTCCTCTAAGCAGGTCCTGGAGTCATGACTAGAGACTCTCAAAGGCACTTCTGAACTTGCTGAGTGAGAGACTCTAGACTCCAGCAAACTAGCTACTGCTTGTGCTTTCTTATGAGCAATGGAGTTTTGCTTTTGTTGCCCAGGTTGGAGTGCAATGGCGGATCTCAGCACACTGCAACCTCTGCCTCCCGCATTCAAGCGATTCTACTGCCTCAGCCTCCCAAGTAGCTGGGATTAGAGGGGCCCGCCACCACGCCCAAAAATTTTTTTTTTTTTTTTTTTTTTTTTGTATTTTCAGTAGAGACGGGGTTTTACTGTGTTGGCCAGGCTGGTCTCAAACTCCTGACCTCAGGTGATCCACCCACCTCGGCCTCCCAAAGTTGCAGGAGTGAGCCACCCACCGTGCCTGGCCAGTCGTACCCTCTTTTTCATTGCCAATTATCAAACAAAATTGTCTGCAATGACAGGCAATATTTGATAAAGTATACACACAGTGTAAATTAGAGGGGTCCCTGAGATCTGGAAGAACACCTGGTATGAAAAAACAAGGGAGGGGCTACTTGGCTTCTGGTGTCTGGAGGCAAATGTCATCCACATTGCTGTGCACAGCTATCTTATTATAGTGTGGTAAAGTCGACAAGGAAGAGCAGAGGGGTTCAAAACTACAGATCTGCTCCCCCCGTATTTCCTGACATATTGAGGAGGCAGTGAGCAACAGTAGCCTGGAGAAAAATCATCACCCTGGCTCTGGGTTGCATTTTCCATTTTAATTAAAATTCGTATTTGTCCATTCTGTCCAGGTCCTGGCCCTGTGATCTATGGTATTTTGCATGGCAAATGAAATCAATAAGAGCCTATGATTTGGAACTTGGAAGCGCCTAAGCATTTTGGTCATATTTGCTAGGCAGAAGGCGAGTGTTTTCTGAGTGATGTTTGGCATACACTTTCAGGCTGAGGGTGTCATATGCCAGACTGTGGGGCTCCCTGGTTGCCAGTTCATATGTTAGAGGTTCCTTCCCTTCAGCTTTCCTACTGTACTTGGTAACCTTCCTCATTTTTTTTTCTGTTCTATAGTGGGTATCCCAGCAATGAAGGTGACAGAATGGCTTGGGGCAATTATCAGGTGGCTGCGCCAGTAAGCCTGCCTGTCAGCAGTTATCATGTTGGTGGGTGACTAGGTAGAAGAAGTAACCAGGTGTGTCCTGGTTACAAGACACAGATCTGCAAAGGAGGAAAAACTGGGAGTTTGCCAAAAGCTCGTTGAAGAAATTGGAGAAAGATTGTTTGCATGTCGAGAACAACTTTTATTCTTATTCTCCAGACATAGCTAGGAAATGTTATGTTAGTTGCATGGAACTTGGTATCACTACAAAGTATTAATAGCACATATTTATGTCTTATGCTCAAATCTGCTGCTGTACCTTTCTTTGCCTTTTTTTTATTTTTGGGGGTCAGTGGGGATGGCAGGGTGGTATTTGTTTTCTACCCAAGCCTTCTCTAGCATAGAGAGAATGTAATTAAAGAAGGATAAAATCAATTTGGCTTTGAATTGCTTCATAGTAAGATCTTGCATTAGAGTGACAGACTCATCATGTCATCTGTGCATACATAAAAAATCAAAAGATGAGTATTTGTTACTATTTTTTCCAAATCTATTAAATTAGACAGCAAGAAAATTAATTTACTGTATCAAGTTCTTCTATTTAGGTTGATTGTTTAGTTTACGTTAAACTTTTGCAAAGGAGATTGCGCAGGGTTGACCAAGTCTGCATTTTCACGTTTTCGTCTGAGTCAGAGCATGAATCAGAACTGAAGGCAACATTTCTTGTAATCACAGTCTTGGTTTTTTTCTTCTATGTTTTTAGGTGGCAAAGTGACAAGTGCCAAAACTCAGGCCTGACTTTTCTGAAAACATCAGCATTCTACCATATCTGGAATAATGGATGTAAAGGACCGGCGACACCGCTCTTTGACCAGAGGACGCTGTGGCAAAGAGTGTCGTTACACAAGCTCCTCTCTCGACAGTGAGGACTGCCGCGTGCCCACACAGAAATCCTACAGCTCCAGTGAGACTCTGAAGGCCTATGATCATGACAGCAGGATGCACTATGGAAACCGAGTCACAGACCTCGTCCACCGGGAGTCAGATGAGTTTCCTAGACAAGGTTTGTCTTCCCCGGCTGATTTGCTCTCAACTGTGTAACTTACTTGATTTGCATGGATGGTGGCTACTTTTGGAGATTCACCATGGTGGGTTTTGACAGATGTACCCTACAGCAGACCCTTGGTTCCATAAAGGATATTCCTAACACTGTGGTGAATCTCTATCCTGAAAAACCTAAGATTATCTGTGGTTTTTCAAAACTATTCTCCTCATAGTCCACTTACAAGCCTCAAATTTCTATTCCTTTTCGCGTTGGGTTTCTCACTTAGATTTTCCTTGAACAAATGGTGTATCTTGGTTAAAACATCTTTGAAATAGTGTATAATAACACACCCTTTTCCTTCAACTAAAATACGATGTTAATTCTGAGTTATACATTTCTCTTTTTGTGTTTCAGAGCATAGGTGGCCACATGTATGTTATTTTCCAATTCCACTGATGTAATTATCCCTCCTACTTTCCCCAAGCCTTAATTTTCCTTTTCTTATACTGTTTTGATTTCTTTTGGGAGGAGAATATTTTTCTCCCAAGCACTAACAGTTGGCATTCTCTTCATGTCCAATATTTATGAAGAGTTCTGTTATCACTTCTCCAGGGTTGCTGTAAATGCATCAACACGTAGACTAAAGCAAAGCAGTGCTGAGAGGTGGTGTGACAAAGCTCACTCTCTAGCTCCATGTCTTACTAGTACCAGCCTCGCCGTGTGTGCAGTTTACACTGATGGCTCAGCAAAATTACAAGCAAAGGCACAGAACTCTACCGAATGCCTCGGGAAGGGTCACTCTGCCAGCACCAAAGGGCTAAGCCCTGCTCTGCTAGGTTATTGCATCATTTGTTTTATAACACTGATTCTTTATTTCTTGTTCCATGTCCTTGGGAGTAAATGTGGCAATGGGTTTAATTTGTAATGAAATAACTTAGCTTGGAATTCTAGTCCTGGTTTCTCAGCTTCCTTAAACTACTTTTCCTATTTTGTACTTATTACAAAACGTGCATGTGTGTGTGTGTGTGTGCGCGCGCGCGTGTGTGTATTATTAATTAGCACTATGCCCACGGTTTATAAATCTACAATCCAGAGGTTGTTCTATATAACATCTTTTTATACACTCTTGGCTTAGCCTAGCTCCAGCTTTCATATTTAACAGAGGACTGAAAAAATAAATCAACAGAGAAACTGTTAGAATTGTGTTTCCATTGCCATTATAACTCTTGCAGGATACAATTTTTATTTAATCTTCCTTCTTATTTTCTGAGTTATCTTCATGTAAATGAAGCACATGCTGATCCTCCTCCATGAGAAAATGGGGGCAGAGGCTGCTTGAAAATTGCTCCGGATCAAATGCCTTTGATCTGTAACTTCAACAAGTGTTTTTGCTTTGTTAAGCTCTCACCGTTCCCGAAATTGCAGGTAGTGACAATTGGAAAAAAAAAATATGAAGAATCATAGCTTAATGAACTGAGAGAGAGCTTACATTTCCAATATAATAAAATTGGGACACCTCTCTGTTGTTTCCCAGAGCTGCACTAACACGAAACTCAAATATTTTGAAAGGTGATGCACGTTCAACGTGGTTGAAAGCCTTTCATTTTCTGCTGGAGTTTTTGTCTCATTTATGTTGTTGCTGCATACGTTTTTGTGTCTCAGAATTCTGTACTGAAATGTTCACTCTTCTTCCTGAGTCTTATTAAAGGTGCATCCTGGCTTCTGGATCATTGTGCACTGAGATGTAGCTTCCAGGTTATTGCTGAATTGTGGATCGGCCTATCACCTTTTCCATTATTAATATTTACATAAAATAAAACCAAGGACTGGGATTTTATTGTCAAATATACCTTTATGCTTCCTGTTTAGTCTTGTTCCCCTCCATTGATAATAATAGAGGTTGCTTGGCCATATCAAACTCAGAGCTTTGCAATTAACAATTCACATATGCTGCATGTTGTTATTGAGCCCATATTTGTTTGTGTAATGTGTTTGCATGAATTAAAAACTGTGCAGGCCAAAAGTAGAAATAAAAAGCATCAGAAGGTATTTGCATATGCAAGTGCAATTCCTTCTGAAGACGTCTATGAATTTATGCATGAAAATGTAGTCAGAGTCTGAGTGGATCTACTTTGATGGGTTCTAAAATTGAACTCTGCAGGAAGTAAATAAGCACATATTTAAGGAGAGAAGGAACAGGAGATACAATCTGGCAAACAGTACATTCAACTTGAAACTTAGCCACTACAGAGAGGGTTAAAATAAATTTTACACTCAGTAATAACAATAATTTTTTTTAAATGTCATGCATTTCCCATTTTATTTTCTTATTCATGAAATCAAAGAGCAGGATCATCTCCGTACTTATTAGCCTAGAGGTACATTAACAAGGATCATAGTGGGATCATCTCCTGCAGTATTCTTATTTAAAACCCAAGACACTGATCATAAAACAAACACACTTCTCACATACAACCAAGTTTTGCAAACACAGTTGGATGACTCTACAGATGCTCAGCGTGGAAAAGAATTGCCAGCCGGCGAAAGTGATGCAGGCCCAGAGTCAGACCTTGTCCAGTTACCCCACCTGGCCCGCTCAAGTATCAAATGCAAGAACCTGCCATCTCCCAGCAGGAGAAGTGAGCCAGGTGTTCCCATGAGAAGCTTACGGAAGCTCCGGTCAAATTGTGCTCATCTTTGCTTGCTTTCAACACAGACTCCTCCTCTGCCTTCTTCTATTGTGGCTTCTTCTCTTGAGTATGCAAATCACCTGTCTGGCCTCTATTATGCTGGATCCTCCTGGTGTGAAGGAAGAAAATTGCTGACCTTCGGTCTGTGGCCACCGGAGTAATTAGTAATTAGTAAATGACTAATCCTGCACTAAATAGCATCCTAGTGGTCTGAGAGCTAATGCACCTGACAAAAGTGAGCAGTGGTCTGATCCCTGGTCAGACCCAGCCCTAGTCCCACCTGTGAAATAGATGCCACTTTTAATAATGAAGGTCGGCCAAGTTCCCAGGCAGTTTGTACAAGCTTGTCTTTTTTTTGTTTTGTTTTGGACCCCAGAGGTAGGGTGAAGAGCAATGTGATACACAAGACGTTCTCCTGGGGCTTAGGAGTCTAGAGTTGGACGTAAATTCTGCTTTTGCATGTGCATGTGCCTGGGACTGTGCTCTGCATTCTGTGTTTCACAAGGATTACTACATGGTTTTCAGGTATATTAAACAAACAACAATAATAACTATCACAAAAGAACAATGGCAAACATTTGTTGAGTATTCTGTGTCTGGAGCCAATCTAAGCATTTTGCTTGCCTTAACTCAGTTAATGCTCACAATAACTTTGCGAGGTGGGTACTATCACTCCCTTGTTTACTTATTAGGAAACTGAGTCAGAGATTAAATAAGTCATCCAAAGTTGAAAACATGGAAAGAGCTGGAGATAGGCTTCAAACCTAAGGGACTGGATTCAAGAACTATGTTTTAAACCAATGTGTTTCATCACCTCCCAGATAAATAAGTAAAGAAACAAAAACATAATTAAATCCTTGGTCAAAGGTGGGAAAGAGTCTATGAAATACACTTTCTAAGGCTTTCAAGAATCCATACCTTTACATCTTTCTTAATAATACAGGAACTGTAGTTAATAGTATTGATTGAACATATAATATTCACCACCACCTCCCAGCCCTGCTGATGTAATTCCTGTTCTCATCCATTCACCTTTATCTCACAATCATTCCTGACTCTCCAGAAGCATTCCTGCCTATAATACCTCTCTACCAACCACCACTGTAGGAAAAAGTTTCGACTGCAGGGATGTGTACTGGGCTGTCAGAGCTGATTCTATGTCCTCCCTTATGGTCATTACCTTTTTGCACAACCTGTCCACCTGGAACACTAACCAAGAAAGGTGTCACTATCTAAATGATATTGCTCAGGTAAGCAGAACTGACTCTTTTCTGTGCTAACCAAGGCCCAGTGGGCCAGAGAGTTCAGCCAGGCCTCTTATTCCTCAAAAAGTGCTTCTTTCCAGTTAGCAGTTCAAGTCTCTTGAGAGGGGGCCAAGATTGAATTCTTTCTCTGTACCTCAGGCTGGCTGTCTAGGTCAAGGTCAAATAAAAAGTTGGGGGAAGATTGAATTTTTGAAAATATGCTTGCATCAGTTCTCTCATTCAGTTAGAGCAAAGAAATAAATCCTACCAACTCTTTGATGTGCTTTAAAAAGCACATAAACAAACACACACACACACATACACATTTTAGGCTAGGTTTGGTTTTGGTACTCCATAAATTAGTTCTTGCTCTTATGATCTTTAAAATCATTTGCACAATAACTTTTGCTCTGTATAATTTGGCATAATGTACATTTAAACAGTGTTAATGAGCTGAAAACTCATGAACCACTAGTAAGCTAGAGTACTACCTGCACTGATTCAATTAATTTATATAATAATTGTGGGAATACTCTGGAAATCTGTAAACATTTCTGTCTATACCATTGTCTTAAAATAGTCATTTTTCCACTCTACCTAAATAATGGTTAAAAGGTTCTAGTTTGAAAACCTCAGCACTTTAATTTACCTACAAAGAATACCTTGTAGATGTTAGTACATTTCAAGAGTTTGTGTGGTCAATATTTTGAAGGCTGAAATGTACCTTGAGAAGATTGCTTTCCATTTATCTTCCCACTTCTAGATAGGATTACTTTTCATAACTCAACTAAGAATAACACAGCGCTTTCTAGTCTTTGGTTGTATTTTTTTTTTTTTTTTAATCCTTAGAAAAAGAGAGTCTACAATCTTTCAATTTTATCTTCTTGCTGGATAACTTGAATCCTTGTTGTTTTATATGGGAGGCATATGGGAAAAGAGTAATGAATGAAGACTCTGGAGTTCAACTTTGTCCATATCCCAGTGCTGATGGGTACCATCAGTGTGGTCTTGACCAAATTCTAGAACATCGACTGAGTCTCATTTTCTCCGTCTGTAAAAACTCTACCATATAGAGTAATTGGGTTCATTTCTCACAGTTATGTATTTATTATGATCTGGACATTATCTTTCTTTTAATAAGTGCTAGTAATTATCATTATAGTTATTGTCATTTTAACCCTACCACCAGCAAAAGTGGAGATCACTTGCTCTCCAACCCTAATAATATTTTGGTGCAACAGAAATTTTTCTTTCTTCTTGATTTGTTTCCCATGACTTGCAAAAATTCTGACATTTTCAAACTCAGAACTTCTTTTTTTCCAGCTTGTTGATAGACTGTGTCTGACTCTCTATCCACCATACATTTTGTTCCCAAAGATGAACATAACTCATACGTTATTTTCTTATTTTTAGACAGGAATGAAAGATACTATCTAACAACTGTCAACTGATGCCAACGCACTGTAAGAGAGTTGCTAGTCAGACAATTTTACAAGTTAAAAAAAAATAGATTGGAAAACCTGCTCGAAGGTAGTGTCATAGGATACAAACACTTTTTTTGGGTGTGCATTTTATGGCATGTAAATGCACACATATTTCAGAAATGAGTTTAATTAGGAGTAGAATTAATCCATACAAATGCTGGATAAAATTAATCTGTTTTCATCACTTTATGTGCAATAATTTGGAATCTATGTCAGAGAGTCAATGTTGCAGATTTTCATTGTTGATGCTACCCTTCTAGGAATATGTCTATATTTTTCAATAACTTTAGCCATTTGGCAACTATCTTCATGTTTGCCCAATTGTTATCCTCCCAGTAATTATCTATTGTCAATTCTGCATTCAACTTTGTATCCAGCTTTCTTTGAATTACCTTCCTTTTCCTGCTCTTTCTTGTTGGAAATTCCCCAGAGTTTCACCCTAATCCTATACTATTCTTCTCCATGGCACTTTCTTTAGAACACTCTTATTCATAGGACTCTTCAGTGGTCACTACTTCTACTTCTAAAGACTTTTTCATTTGCAAATGATAGTATTCCAGTTCAATTTAGCTTACTTGAAAGGATCATGTTTTGGCTGACATCACCAGATAATCTAAGAACGCATCTGCCCTCACACTTATCATCTCTCACAAGATTCTCATTCTCATATATTGGCTTTATTCTTTGGAGAGATCTCTTTGAAGAAGTCTGCTGATCACCCCCACTCTCACATTCTCTCATTTGGTAACATCACTGGAAAGAATCCCTTGTTTATATATATGTTTGGGGTTTATTTTGCTATTTTCAGCAGAATATTCTCCACGTAGATATTCAGGCTGGCCTGGCGTGGGACACGTGCTGATAATACCTATATCTACCATTTTATGGCTGTAGCTGGCCACGTCTTGGACGTAGGTTTATCCTGTGCTTCAAGGTAGCTTACAGTGAGTGCCTCCTAAACCTGATGGAATGAACTCCACATAGGAAAGAAAGACTCTCATAGCTGAAGTAGACCATAAACACTAACTGGCCCAATAGCAAATATTCCTAATGCTAGCGAGATTAAAGTTTAAGGCTCCCCTTCGGTGGTCTTTCTAAGTTGTATTGGTCCATTCTCATGATGCTAATTAAGACAAACTTGAG
Organism: Chlorocebus sabaeus; assembly: GCF_047675955.1. Classification (NCBI taxonomy): domain Eukaryota; kingdom Metazoa; phylum Chordata; class Mammalia; order Primates; family Cercopithecidae; genus Chlorocebus; species Chlorocebus sabaeus. Next base: position 15,136,495 of record NC_132926.1, on the reverse strand, counting down.
ACTGGGTAATTTATAAGGAAAAAGGGGTTAAATGGACTTACAGTTCCACATGGCTGGGAGGCCTCACAATCATGGTGGAAAGTGAAGGAGGAGTAAAGGCACATCTTACATGGCAACAGGCAAGAGCACGTGTGCAGAGGAACTGCCCTTTATAAAACCGTCAAACCTCATGAGACTTATTCACTATCATGAGAACAGCACAGGAAAAACTTACCCCCATGACTCAATTACATCCCACCAGGTCCCTTCCATCACACATGAGGATTATGGGAGCTACAATTCAAGATGAGATTTGAGTGGGGACACAGCCAAGCCATATTATAAGCTTCACATCCACTTTGCTGCTGGACCTTGGAATATTTTATCTTTACGTATCCAAGTAGCATATTTAATTGTCTTTCCTTCAAAATTTGTTTCCGTTTTTCATTTCTCAGGTTTGGGGAATGGTATCCACAGCCTTGCATTTTAGATAAAGTCTTCCAAACCTCTTTTTTCTTGATTCTTTATATTGATGCTTGTCAAATCACACCTATTATTCCTGCTTCATTTATCTCAGTTCCAAGTTTCTCATTCTGTGGGCAGTTTCCAACATTTCAACATTGGACAATTGCTTCAGCACTTCAATTGCCTCTTTCCCTAATTTTTTCTTCTGGCACGTTTTCCATATCTTGGATGGTTTTGAGTTTTTAAAACACGGCCTTATTTTTTCCACTTCCCTCAAATTGATTCAGAAATATTTCAGGGGTTCCTAAAAGGCAACTCTAAGTTCCTAAAAGGCAACTGCCTTTACAACAATAAAAAAAAAAAAAAGGTAAACATGGTTTCTAACCTCACACAGCTTGGCAGTTTTAAAATGGTAAGATATAATTGATACGTAACTAAGTGCCATATTAAAAAAACACTACAAAAGGGAAAATATTGGATGGTTTTGCAGAGACCTCTAACCCAGTTTTGTGTGACCAGAATGGCATCCCAGAAATTGGGGACCTTCTTGCATATGTTTGAGGGATGGGGAGGAGGTCAGACAATCAAAGAGGCAAGACAGTGTTCAGGCAAGAGTTATGGCATGTGAAAAGGTCCAGAGGTGACCACAGTTAGTTGTTCCAAGGATGTCAAAGAAGAGTAGGTTAGATGAGCTAGAGTGCCAGAGAGAAACAGTCATAAAGACATTTCAGGGAGACAATACTGGTTTCAGCTCATAGAGAGAGGCAAGGTGGTCAGTCACAGGTTGTGTCTTCATCTAAGCAAGGGAGCCTGGTGGCCTGAACTAAGGTAGCAGAGATTGTTTGAGAAATGTTGAAATAAAAAGATTGTTGACTTTTTTAGACAGCATTTTGCTCTTGTTGCCCAGGCTGGAGTGCAAAGGCACGGTCTCGGCTCACTGCAACCTCCACCTCCCGGGTTCAAGTGATTCTCCTGCCTCAGCCTCCCAAGTAGCTGGGATTACAGGGATACGCCACTACACCTGGCTAAATTTTTTTTTTTTTTTTTTTGTAAGTAGAGACAGGGTCTCTCCATGTTGGTCCAGCTGGTCTTGAACTCTTGACCATAGGTGATCCACCCATCTTGGCCTCCCAAACTGCTGGGATTACAGGCATGAGCCATTGTACCTGGCCCCTGACTGTTGGCTTTTTAGGATACCTTAAAAGCAGAGGCAGATATACTGTTCTGAGACTCCTGGGCATTGACTGCTTTTTTATCCTGCAAACAGAATATTGCCTTTCTGATGCTGAGTTTACTTAAAGAGCCAGGAAAGGTCAATGCTTGTAAATAACCCCTTAAGTGGAAGTACATAGATTGTTAGTTCGAGTTCTTCTGGAATGTGGGACATAAACCTAAGTACAAAAATATAGTGTTGCAATAAGAATTTGGATTTTTTTTTTTAATTTGTTAGATTCCTGCCTATGCGAAGGGTAGCACCAGCTACAGAGCACTCCATATGGATCCCAGGCAAAGAAAAAATAGAGAAGAGGTTATGCTGCATCTGCCCTTTCTCTGTGTGGACCATGATACCATTGTTTATTCTCTATCATGGACTAAATAAATCAGAGACTAAGTAGATGTGAGTTCTGTGCGTGTGTGTGTGTGTGTGTGTTCAACTGAGTGTATGTTTTATCCCTACCAATTGGTAACTTTATTTGCAAAGCTGAGTATGTTTAGAAGATAGAACCAATACTTTCTGGCAACTGATGGGGCAAGCAGGCTAAGAAAAAAGAAAGTCAAGGACATCCCTGAAGTTTCTGGTTATGGCAACTGACCATCAATCACCAGGGCTTGAGACAGAGGATGGCCTGGTTTGTGGGTTAAGATAGGATAGGTAACTGTCAACCTTTTGAATTGGAGGTATCCTGTAGGCTCTCCACGTGCAGATGTCTAATAGGCAGTGGCTGTCCAGTCTTGAAATTCTGGAGAGAGGCTTGAGCTGGATAAAGATTTAGGAGTTGACAGCTAATAATTTCATGGGACTTGGTATGATCATCTGCGGAAAAAAAAATGTACAAGGAAAAGAAATAAGAAGCTCACATGACAATGCAGGTAATTAAGGAATAGGAAGAGGAAGAAAATCCTGTGAAAAGATTGTGGGAAAAAAAAGAACACCTTACTTTCCTTTACATGTGCTATTCACTCAGTGCAAACTTGACCTGTCATTACACAGTGCGAGTTTTATTCCCCATCCCACCACTCAGAGTTGACCTCCTTTTTGTCCCGTAAATCAGAGGCCACAAAGTTAATGTATAGGACATATTTGGCCCCTAGATAGGTTTCATTTGGCCTGTGGGTTTCTTTAGAATTTTGAATCAAGTGCCTGTCTATTGACATTTCAGTTTGTTACAGGTCCCGTTTCTGCCTTCTGTCTTACACCAGTCCTATTCCTCTCAGGCCTTTATTTTATATGCCAAACCTCTGAAAGCTCTCACAACTGCAAAAATATCATGGATCTTCTTATGTCTATTTTTTTCTTGTGGAATACCTCTCTGCCTATTCCAAACCTATTCATCCCACAGGGTGTGACCTGCGGTCCACGTCTTTGGTAAAACTTTCTGCCCTCTGAATTTTTATAGCCCTTAATGGGTTATTATTGTTGTTATTATTCTCTTGATGAGTGACTCAGCATACATAGCACATGGATTCTATGACTCCTATGAATAGGGGGATAAACAAAGAGCTTTGCAGTTTTGTGCTCTGACTCATAGATGCAACTACCAGAGAATTTGTTCTTTTTCGTGGCTTGTTTCCTGTTCTAATGAGAAAAATGGAAAGCACAGCTCAGAAACAGACTCCACTTAGAAAATGTGGATGGTATGTCTGTCCAGCATGACCATATCAAATCTCACTTTTTGAAATGCCAACTTGCAAGTTTTCTGCCATTTACTCTGACACTACCATGTTGAGTTGCACTAACAGTTCCTTTTTCTGATTATTGGTGATGCAACATTATCAGCTTTTCTTGGCTGGTGCCACTTGTTGCAATTGTGTCTCTGCAGCTGTCTACTCTGCTGTATGTATAGGAGGTCTTTGGTGCACATGTGCTCTGTGCAGGGATGCCATTCTGACCAGAACCTTTGGGAAAACTGCAGGGTGAGAGATGGAAGAATTGCCAGGATCAGACTTACCATGCTTTACAGTCTGCGTCCAGGAGTGGTGCTGCCCCACCCACTGATGAATCATCACACTGATATTATCAAAGGAGACATTACATTTTCAATGTCATGTTTTAGGTTTATAATTTAATTTTCAGCTCTGCCAATTCCAGAAGCATCCCTAGGGACACATGAAGAGGAGGGGGCTAGTGTGTACTCAAAATGAATACATGTTCATTTCTTGAGCACCTTAATTGGCATGCACATCTCACAAGCTCCCTTTTTCTCTGCTGCAACCACTCTCTCACACTACCAAGTTACTCAATATTCCTCCTGCACTGACTGCCTTCCTTTCCACTCAACCTCAAGTCAGATGTACTTTAGTAATAAATCTCTGCTGGGAGTGATCAGAACAAATACTGAGTGTGCACCACAATATTAAAAATAAGTGTAATATAGACTTATTTAATAAGCTCCAACAGACTTTTATAACATTTGGAATATTTTACCAAAGTTACTATCAGCATTATGTTTAATGCATTTTCTCCAAGACAGAAAAATCTTTTCAAGAATGAGGGGGGAAAAGAAAAAAAACACAAAACACAGAGAAAAGTCAGATGGGCTCTGATGCATTCTCACTCAACTAAATTTGTGATTCTCCTTCCTTTCCCAGATCTTTTTCTTTGGCCAGACCCACAAAATGTGAAGCCTCTTTGTGTTCACCCTGATTTATGAATAGTCGGCACTGGGCAATTGCGGTCCCAGTGGGATGCATTTCAGTTTAAAAATAGTCTGAAGCACTTTCTTTCAAATTCCCACATGTCCACTGCCACCTCATAATATGTGCTTCTCCTTCTGTCCTTGTGCAGTTAAGGTCTGATCCACGTACAGGGGATGAAAGCACTGACGTTATTTGTAGCACTTTGAACCAAAATGGTGAATTTATTTAGAGAGTAGTTTCAGTGGGTTAAATTAGGTTCTATAGACCTATTGGCTGCAGCTGGAACATTGATGGAAGGGAGGCATACCACTTTAATGTCCTCGAAATAAATAAATAAATAAATAAATAAATAAAATAAAATAAAAATAAATAAATAAAGATCCAGTCAACTGCAGGATAAGTATCCATAGGCCAAACAAATCCCTCTCAAAATGACTGCAAATTCAGGTGACACCAACAGCTGTCAAAAGACCCCTGTTTTCCTGGCAGCCTTGGGTTCAAATTCTTCCTAGTTCACGGTGATATTTCATTTAATGCTTGCACTCTGACTCCATTTGTCTGGCCTGCAAAAGCTCTCCACAGAGCTGACCCAGTTAACACTTTCTGCTTCACAAACCCAGAGATTGAACAGCAGGGAGGCTACAGCAAAGCGCTGAGTTGTCCTAGCTGAGTGGTAAGGGGACAATGACTGTGGCCACGGTCCATGCCATTTTTGTTTCTAGACCATTGGTGACTCATTGGACTCTCCTGGGCAGTTTTGAAAAGTCTGCATGTCCTAGTCTCACCCAAGACTAATTAAATCCCAATCTGTGGCAGGGAGGACCCAGGCATCAGCATTTTTTAAAACCATACCTTTTTTTTTTTTTTTTTTGAGACGGAGTCTCGCTCTGTCGCCCAGGCTGGAGTGCAGTGGCCGATCTCAGCTCACTGCAAGCTCCGCCTCCCGGGTTTACGCCATTCTCCTGCCTCAGCCTCCGGAGTAGCTGGGACTACAGGCGCCCGCCACCGCGCCCGGCTAGTTTTTTGTATTTTTTAGTAGAGACGGGGTTTCACCATGTTAGCCAGGATGGTCTCGATCTCCTGACCTCGTGATCCGCCCGTCTCGGCCTCCCAAAGTGCTGGGATTACAGGCTTGAGCCACCGCACCCGGCCCCATATCTTTATATAAATAAAATGTCTCAAGGGATTTGAGTGTGAAAGGACACACTCTATAGAATATAATATTTCTTTGGTAACTGATGACGTTTCAAGCTTACAGGACCTCATACTTAACATAGTGACTTAGAATCTCACTTTTCACTCAGAAGCTCATACTAGAATCTTCTGATTCTTCAAGGGTTTGGGTTAATAAATGCAATGTAACCGAAGCTCATTATGCAGTGTTTCTAAACCACTGTGGAGTAACCATTTGCTGGTGTATTAGGCATTGCAGGCCCTTGGTGCCATAGTCCATCTCTTTGTCTCCGAGTCAGAAGAAGCAGGTGGACTGATTCTTCTGACACCCCTGCCTCTCAGCCCACATTATGTCAAACATTAAAAATGAGGTTTTAATTTGAGTACCTGGCTTGGAATGTAACAGGTAACAATTGATTATGTTAATTGATCCAACATCTTCAAAGTCAAAGCAGTCATGATGAATTTGGACCTACCATTGGAAGAAAATGATCAAGTTACATTTATGTTGAAAGATGAAGTCAGTAGGGAAAGATTGTGCTAAAATGGTGGGTCTCTATCTCCTTCTCAATGTGAATATGTATCGAGACTATGAATAGCTAAATAAAGGTGAAAAGTCCCCTACTCACAAGGACCAGGTAGTTAAGATAAATGGGTGAAGAAGGGCAGGTTGTCAACTGTGCATCATCGTGGGAACTGTTCTGATTTGAAGTTTGTATGGCCAGGCGATGTCTCTCAGGACTGGCAGGTTGGTGCTTCCAGGGAATTCAGGTCTAGAGTTGCTAGATCTCCCAGTTCCTCAAGAAAATTGAGCACTCTGGATTTATTTTTATATAAAATCCCCTGATTTAAAATGGTTCTGTAATGGTCACTTGTGGAACAGTTTAAATAGGCTTTTTGCACAACATCCTGGCTGCAGATTTTTCTGACAATAAAGTGCTAAATGCCCTTGAGGAGCAGGACAATTACACATACGCAACCCACGAAGTGCAGGAAGTTAGCAGCTGTGGGATTTCCTTGAATGATGGGTTCAGAAGCCAGAAGATAAGAAGCTGTTGATAAATGCTTCTTCCCCTCATGCTGAGACGCACAGCCTAAGGCTCCCGGGAAGGTCCAGCACCATCGTGATCAGGCACCCACAGCAGCAGTGGCTGACTCTATAACTCATCCTTGTGTTGGCTTTCCTTTCCTTGTCTCTGCCACTGTTCCTTACTCTTGCTCTTTTGAATCACTTCCCCAGTCAACTCCTTGTTCACAGCCTCAGTCTCAGCCTCTGCTTTCGGTACAAATTGGGTTAAGACGTTTGGCAGCTAATTCATTTTCAAAAGTCACTGTGTAGACCAAAAGAAGACTATCTACAGGGCAGGTGTGTAGTGCAGGACTTCTTCGGAAATGGTAGATTTAAAAAGAAGGCACTGAGCTTGAGTTACAGACGTGATTTGGTACTTAGTAAATATTTGTAACTTATTTTATTTGTTTTCCATAAGAAATTGTGTGATTTTTTTTTCTTTGTTTATTTGATGGTTTGTTTCATTTTTTAAAAGAATTTTAGTAAACGTTTCATTTTAGGATAGTTTTGGATTTACATGACAGTTGCAAAAATATTATGGAGTATCCTGGTTGAATTTTTTGTTGCCGTTGTTGTTTTGAGTACATGGGAGTTTTCTAAACGCATGCTTAGCAAACCTGATATTGTTTTTCCCTCTTCAGAGCTGTCACTTCAGATTTCAGAAAGTGCGAATAGGAAGTCATAAACATACCCTGTAAATTCCTTGAAAGACAGTGCCTCACTCATGTTTCCATCTCCCTTAGAACCAGCCATATTGCCATGTACGTGACATTTAATAAATAGTTGTTGAACAGGGGATCCTATCAAGCACGAGCATGGAGAGGGATCATTGCTGGTCTCAAAGCCCTTCCCTGCACTGCCCCTGACCACCGTGGCTCTTTTCCTCCTCTCCAAAAGGCAACCTTTTGCCCTGTGCTATTTCTGTTCTACCAGGATAGACTGGGAAGGACTTTGGATATTGGAAGACAAGGTTTTTCATTCAGGTTTGCCTGAATCTCCCACTCTCTCATGTATGATTAAGTGATCTTTGTTGCCAAACAAAGCCAGAGCTGCAACGTGGCCGTCTGGACACCGTGAGAGCTTTCTAGGACAAACGTGTGCACTGCATGTCACAGTGTATTTTTAGCCAATCCCTGATTGAAAGCCGACAAGCATTTTGTTTCTCTTCTAGATCCTATAAGCACCCACCTTGCATATTTACTCAGTGGCTAACAAAAACAGTCATAATAACACATGCTATAGTTTCAGCCTCAGATTTTAGAAGGTCTTTACAAGGTCTTTTTATCAACCAGACACCTTGCTTAAAAAACCAGGAAATATAGAAATAATATCATGCGAACAAGTTACTTTTGTTCAATCTCAGTTTACATCTCAAGAGGATGATTACTCATAGAACTTTAAATGTGGTAACTTGATACTGTAAGCTATTTGTTTTCCATCCTTCACAGAATTGGAAGCATTCAGCATTCTATGGTAGGGGTTCGGCACATTTTATACATGGACTGTGTCAGGGATGAAATGAACAGAAGGCATCTTCTTTCACAGAGGTTTTGTTTTGTTAATGATAACAGTAACACCCTGCATTGAGTACGTCATTGGGTGCCAGGGATCCTCCAATGCACCTCACAGGTATTCAGTCAATAATATCCCCATTTAAAAAATGGAAAAACTGAGGTTGAGAGATTATGATCATCAGAGCTAAGGGGACAGTGGGAATTTGTGGAGGATGTTTAGTTCCAGAGCAATATAATATAATTCACATTATTGAAGAAGTTGCTGGCTTCTCAGTGGAAAACAAATGCAAAGATGGTAAGAGCGGAAACTGGGACAACAAAAGCTACCTGGGGTTGCTTAAGGGGAACCAGCATCCCAGTTCCTAGAGGAAGTGTTGGTGTGTCTGACAGAAGTTTGGAGACTCTGAGTGCGTTCAAACACTAACAGCAGTAGTCTATTCCTTATATTCAATTCGGTGAGAATTATAGATACAAGCAATGATTATTTTGTGGAGCACAATGAAAGCACGTTTCAATCAGATCGTGGCCCTTTTCCATAAGTCTTGCTTTCTGGAGCAGAGCAGTGGGTTCAACCCTGTTGTACTTTATCTCAAACCAGGTGGTCTTCTCTAGCTTCTATCAACTTTCTTGAGACACACGGTAAGTACTGGCTTCTTGCCCCTCAGTCATCCTTAGGGGACAATGATTTGCTTCCTGGCTTTTAAAGGTGATTTAATTCAGGTGTAATATAGCCCCTTTTCTGTAAGAGGAAAGAATCTTAAAAAAAGAAAAAAGAAAAAAAAAACTAGAAAATCCTCTGTTGTCCACAAACCCACACATCCCTGGTTGTACGGAACATCACAGTTTCTTGTTCACAGGTAGCTTTAACAGATAGATGCGGGGATGCCAGCTAAGCCAAGTGATGAGAAAACAAAACAAAACAGTGGATAAGGGCTCATCATTAAAATCAACTATTTGTATCATTTATATAGCCCCCAGACCAATTATTCTGGGAACTGTGTCTTTCTGGAATTTTCTGTCACCATCATTCATTTTCCCAATTCTGTAACACCATAATACCCTCTTTCTCTTGTCTAACACAGACACGGAAGAGTTGTAGCAATAATGTTAATGACTGAACAGTATTTACTGAATATTAACTGTATGCCTCACTGTTCCTTGTAAAGTTACATGAAAATCATCACAATGCTTAAGGACAACCAAAGTCTAGAGAGGTTAGTTTCTTGACTAAGGGCAGGTAACTTGTACGAAAGGGCTGGAAAGAGAATCAAACCTAAGCTATCGGACTCCAGTGGCTGGTGATAGAAGGTGCAAGAAAGTGTCTGTTGACTGACTATGTGAAAACCATACTTCCCGCAACACTCGCCAGAGGGAAGAAATCAAATCCATATGTCGAGATGGTCTGGACAGGCAGGCTGCTGGAAGGCAGAGTATCATTACAGCTATTAAGACAATGCAGAGGGCTATTTTGGTGCTCAGATCTGTGCAGCCAGATGGAAATCGTAGTTCAAGCTTAGTGTTGTCAGACAGCAGAGGCTGTGGGCAAAGGGGAAGGCACGGGTGAGCGATTTTTGACTGTTTATCTCTAATGTGTGTGGCCAGTGTCACTCCCATCTTTGATGGCTGTGATTTATTCTATTATACTGTCAGGATTAAAACACCTTAGCAGGAGAAAAATAAAGGGAGGGATATAAATGGTGTGTCATTGATGTGACAGATGCAATTTCTCTGGAAACCATAGAGGATGAGGGTATGGAAACTCTCAAAAATGCCATGACCATAGAATATCAGAACCGAACAAACCTTTAGGGACCATCTGTTTCAAGCCCCTCATTTGACAGGTGAGGAAACTAAGACTCAGAAAGCTTATGTGGTGACCAAAGTAACACAAGCTCCTAAACTTAGAGCAAGAACCCTAGCTCCCACCGCCCAGTTCAGTATTCATCCAGCAACTTCACCTGCTGGTGAGGTCCAGTGTTCCTTCCCCTCAATTCAGAGTTGAGATTCACATTAAGTAAAAAAAGAAAAATCTGTTTTTATTTTAGCAAGAGGAAAGAAAAGTAGAAAGCACAAGCTAGAAATTCTCTCCTTTGCTCTCCAGTATCCATACAATGTTAACACTGAGACTGTGGTCCTTGGCTCTCTTTGCTGTTGCTATCTTTTGCGGCTAGCTCCTTTCCCTTCTCTGAACAAAAGGAGACCCTTGTCACCTCCTCACCCTTGTTAAGTGATGGGGTGGGTCGTTCTCTGCCTGCTGCGGCTTTCAGCTCCTTCCTGCGTCCTCACCCATCGTTGCCTAGACCTCTTCATCCACTGTCTCTCTCCTGCTGTTTCCTGTGTGAATAGAGAGAAAGGATCAGAGTAAGTCAAAGTCGTGTCCTGCCAAGGAACCCAGGCACCCGTCTCTCCACCTCATGCCTCCTTCCTCACTCATTCCTCTGCACCAATCTTTCAGCAATTCAGATTTTCTGAAATCCTTAAAATCAGTAGAAAAGCACAGATTCTGAAGCAGGATGACCTAGCTTTAAGCCTAATCCTGATCACGGTGAGCCATGCAACATGGGACAAGTCTGAGACAAGTCTCCCTGGGCCAGAGTCATCTTCTGTACAATTGGTATCCTAGATAAAGTTCCTACACCCAGTATTATTCCAGGGGTGAAGTTCATTGAGGACAAAATACTTTGTAAAGAGTGTTTATTGGCACCAAATTGTTACTGTGGGTGAAATGCCTAAATTACTTTGTAAACTCCTCAGCCCTATTAGAAAATCGTCTTGTGCTCAGACTTGATCATGCATTGATAGGGACTTCCTGTGAGATGTGCTGTCTCAGCCCAGGAGACTGAATCCAGCAGCCTCCAAGAGTGCTGTGTTCGCCTCAGGCCACGCTGCCCATCAGAGACAGTCTGTGTTCACCCAGAAACAGGGCCAACATCTTTCCAGCTCTGAATTCTGCTTATCACTTGGCTAGATGTGGCGTTGCTTGTGGCCCAAATCTCACAATGTTCCTCATGTAAATATGCTGTCAGGCTCTGCCCATGGTGTTCTATCTCTAAGAAATGAAGTCTGCCAAGGAGATTAAGCTTAGAATTGAGAGCACAGTGTTTTCATTTCTCTAGTTTCTAACTTGAAGCCACACAGGGAAACCATTTTGGGAGTGAACGGGTAGGAGGGCATTCCTGCTCAGAGCTCAGAATCATCAAAGCCCAACCTTGACACTTAATAAAAGTATCACTAGAATTGCCTGGAGTTCTGAATTACCGAATTTTGTAGGGACTTAAATCTTTGTCTATATTGTGTGTGTTTGTGGGGGCGGGGGTGGGGGTTAAGTTATTTAAAAAAACCCCCCCAAAAAAACAAATCACAAATCACCTTCCTATAGAATGATCCTTGTGTCCTCTAGGAAGTCTCCTATTTTGTATCCCTACACTGAAGCAGGTAAGTTTGCTATGGATCTGATACCAGAAAGAAGAAAGGAAAGAACAAAGATGGCCGCTCTACCTTTCTCTGACCCCACTGGGTTGATACTACAGATGGTCCCTGATTTACAATTCTCCACTTCACTATGATGCAAAAGTGATACGCATTCAGCACTCTTCTGACTTAGGATGGGATTAAGTCCGGATAAACTTGTTGTAAATTGAGAATATCGTAAGTCGAAAATGCACTTTTGACTTACCATATTTTCAACATATGATGGGTTTATTCATAAGTCAAGGAACATCTATAGAATAGGCACAATCTCTCCCAAAGCTCAAACCAAGATGAACCCCTCAGAAAAACGAATGTTTGCAAACAGTTGGAAAAACCTCTGCTATGTGCTTTATCTTCACCCCTTTCAAACCTTAGGGCTATGGAAAGGCTTTAGAACCTCAAATCCAGGCTATGACTTTAAGCTGCAGGAGATCACTCTGTCAACAAACACTTAACCTAAGGTTCATGTTGTCCCTAGTTTTGTTTGAGACCTGGGGATACAGATGCTGAAAAGGTAGTCCATGCTCTCAGGAAACTCACAAGCTACTCCAGGAGAGGCTAAAAGAGTCTTATAATGCTAATACCATAGAGAAATGACCTGGTAGACAAAAACACGGTAATATGGGAGCAGAAGCCAAGGCTTCCCGGAGACCCTTGTAGGGGAGATTTTGTGCTGCGAGTCAGAGTTGAGTTTGCTGAAGGTTTCCTGAGATCCATTTAGGTTTGCTCTAGTGTGAACTAGATTACTAAAATAGACAGAGAAAATAGCATCCTGATATTTAAATATATGATTACCCTTTCTTTATAAGTACTTAGCTGGAAGTGTCTTCGGATGAATACTAAAGCGCGTATCTGTGAATGTAGACCATATTGGAAACAGATTTACTGTCCCAAAGCGTAGTGCTTACTCAGCCATCTGATGAGATGTGAGCACTGAGCAGTTTGAGAGGGATGCATAGAGCTGTTTTATTACAAGATGCTGTTATGAGTTATAGCAGCTTTCCTTATGCTCTACGGCTGTCGCCAAACAAGTTACATGAATATAAGCAGTTTTATTTGCAATTTTTTGCTTACATTTTCTTAGCGTATTCGGATTATAGCTTCTCACAGCTCCACTCATGCTCCTGTGGCTGTCCCAGTATATTGCTTTATTCAGAGCCAAAAGGAGCCTTTAAAAATATTTGTAGAAAGTCCTCCTTAGAGTATGCAGTGCTAGTGTTTATTGATGCTGTCACCTGGCACTTGTTTTTGTTTGTGTTTAAAAAAAAGAAAAAAAGAAAGAAAGAAAGAAAAAAGAGGCATCTTCACTCTTGGATATAATGTGTTTCTTTCAGAGAAAACTTAATAAGTACATGAATTTGCCTTTTGTTTGATGCAGTTGCAGTAACTCCTGTGTAGGAGGTTTTGTATTTCAGGAAAACAAAACAAAACAAAACAAAAACAAAAAATGAAAAACAACAAACAGAGTTTTGAATTTCAGTTGATCAGTATTGAACCTAAAACAACTAAAATAAGAGAGAATTAATTTTGTCTGAGAGATATACACCAGGCTCAGTTGTTACACACAAGTTACAAGCTGGAAAATTAGTGTCGTTGATTTCCCTGGAATGTGTGAAAGTGAATCAGAGAAATTGATGACGTTAATAAAAATGATAATAACAGTAAATTAGTTTATACTAAATGTAAATAATTGTTATGCTGGGACCTAAATGAACCTGCAACAGCTAGGGACTTAGTATGAACACAGTTCATTCTTATTTTATTAAGCATCCTCTGAATCGAAATATTGTTATTAATAATTAAAATAAATATTTACAATGCTCAGTATTCAGAGCCTGTCCTCATCTCACCATTTATTTTGGGAAAATAGCATGTTCATTAGCACTTGGCTTGGTCCAGGGCTTAGGGGACACTGGACATTTGAACATGACTGCATAACCAAACTTCACTGAGGAGTAGGGGACAGGTGCCAGGTGGGGTTTTAGGTAATTTGAAAGATTAGTCTTTAAACAGTCTTTTAAATTACTTTGCATTGTACTCTTTTTTTTCTGATAATAAAAATAATTCACATCCATTTTAAAGAATTTGGAAATAATAAGTATATAAAGAAGAAAATTAAAATAGCCTATCATTTTACTGCTGAAGAGCAATTGTTTTTATGATTTTGGCATATTTATTTCCCCGTCTTTGAGCTGTTTGTGTGTATGTGGAATGTATTTTCAAAATTGGAATTATATGCGCTATTTATATATTACTCTGTTCATTTTACTTTTGTCATGAATGCTTTCCTTTCCTTAAATTGTTCTTCTGAAATATGATTTCTTTAACAATGATGTGGCATTGTCATATAGATATATTACACTGTACTTTCCATCTAATCATTTTCCCAATAGAATTTTAGTTTTCTTGCATTTTTCATTATTATAATACTTCAGTGAACATCATTTTACATAAATCTTTGTGTATGTCACTCATTTCTTCAGAATAAATTTGTATTTAAAATTATGCTAATAGAGAGGTAATAAAAGAACGAGTAGGCCAGGTTTTGATATAGGTACAAATGTTTGGGGCATGCATCTAAAATCAAAAATGCTTCTTAACACAAATTTTAAATTTTACTTACAAATCATATTCTAAATTTTTCAGCCACATATGCAACAATCCCTTTATATCATATTCTGAAATGCATCATTCTGTTGTAATGATATTTTGTTAAACCAATTTTAAATTGTGTGAATGTAGAGATCTTATGTCATTTTATCTGGAGCCTAGTTAACGGGGAATTTTTTAAGGTCATATGACTATCCTTTAAACCTCAATTTCTTTGCAATAGCATCATGATGACTACATCCTAGGAAATCTGGAGTTGTAAGCATAATTATAGGCTTAATTGTTTTCCCTTGACCATATGCATATATTGTTGTATACATATACGTTTGTGCATAAATACACATGTTAAATATATATATTACATAAATTGCATGTAGCATATTACACATATTAAGCACAATGAAACATGTATTTATATATTTGTGTTCATGAACATACACAACATCATAATTTTAAACATATATTTTCTAAAGAGTTTGTGCATACAGTCACAAGATTTGACGCATGTGATGTGTTTTAATCAGGTGACCTTTAGAACAATAAATACAATGCTATATAGCAATCTAGTCTACTGTTAGTCTCCACTTGCCCCCGCTGTAAAATATTGCTGAGAGTTTATGTCAAAAGGAGCTCTTGCATCATGGTCCAAAGCAGACATTCCCCGAACAAAAAAAAATGGAGTCAAAAGACACAGACAGGACTTCCTTTTCTGTCTCATTTTTGATGTATCTGTGGGAAGCTTTCCGCCTATACAACAAATCATTCCTAGGGAGGGCTGCATCACGATACGAGAAACGAACAAAAAAAGAAATGATTTCTGATTCCCATGGGAAAAATTGGTCTTATGTGAAAATTAAACTCAGTGTGTTATAACATTTGCTACATAAACCTGAACAAAAGAAAAAAAAAAAAAAAACTTGTGAGAAGATGCTTTTTCTCTCCACAGTTATCTTTCATAACTATCTCTTTAGTTTCTGTGATGCTGCCCAAATTCTTTGGTCTACACTGCAGTGTTCTCAGAGGGTTCAGCACGTGCTCTTCCAGACCAGACCCTGGTAAAGCAGAATCAAGCGACAGGATAGCCCTGCCCTCATGAAACCTTGACCTTGACTCTTTTTTTTCTTTTTCTTTTTTTTTTTTTTTTAATGGAGTCTCCTTTTGTCACCCAGGCTGGAGTGCTATGGCCTGATCTCAGCTCACTGCAACCTCCGCCTCCCTGGGTTCAAGCAATTCTCCCACCTCAGCTTCCCAAGTAGCCGGGATTACAGGCACCCACCACCACTCCTGGCTAATTTTTGTATTTTTATTAGAGACGGGGTTTTGATATGTTGGCCAGGCTGGCCTCAAACTCCTGACCTCAAGTGATGCATCTTCCTCAGCCTCTCAAAGTGCTGGGATTACAAGTGTGAGCCACCGCACCCAACCTGGCCTTGACGCTTGACTCAGTTTTCTCTGTTCTGGGCATCTATGTTCTTCTGACCACGATGCAAGAATTCCAGGGCTGTCCAATCTTTTGGCTTCCTTGGGCCTTATTGGAAGAAAAAGAATTGTCTTGGAGCATACATAAAATACACGAATACAGGCCAGGAGTGGTGGCTCACGCCTGTAATCCCAGCACTTTGGGGGGCCGAGTCAGGTGGATCACGAGGTCAGGAGTTTGAGACCAGCCTGACCAAATTTGTGAAATCCCTTATCTACTAAAAATACAAAAATTAGCTGTGGTGGCAGGTGCCTGTAATCCCAGTTACTCAGGAGGCTGAGGCAGGAGAATCATTTGAACCTGGGAGACGGAGGTTGCAGTGAGCCGAGATGGAGCCACTGCACTCCAGCCTGGCGAGAGGGAGACACCGTCTAAAGCAAACAGAAAACAAACCAACAAACAACAACAACAACAACAAACATAAACACTAACGATAGCTGAAGAGGTAAATTTTTTAAAAATTACAAAAATATCTCATAATGTTTTAAGAAAGTTTATAAATTTCTGTTCGGCTGCATTAAAAACTGTCCTGGGCCGCATGTAGCCCAGGCCATGGGTTGGATAAGCTTGCTCTAAGCAATGCTTTACAGCAAGGACAAGTGGAGACTAACAGTAGATCAAATGTCTATATGGACTACAGCATTTATTATTAAGTCTCTGACACCAATGTACTTCACTTGGCAAGTCACTTATCCACCATAACCCTCCATTTTCTCCCCTAAATTGAGATCGAAAGAGGCATAAATGATTGCCCGTCTCCCATGATTTGCTCTATCTCTACCTCTATGTAGACTCAGTTCTTGCTCTTCAACTGACTTGGTAGATCCTTGGATATACATAGTCGTTTTAATTCCAAATAATTAGTACTAAAGTAGGAAAATTCTGGTGAGAGACAACGGCAACTACGTTTAAATGTACAAATATAGGTGAATCCCATTTGGAGTAAAGAACTTCCAGATGTCCTCAAAATAAGTATCCTTTCTCCTCCACCTGTTCCCTGTCCTGAGTCTCATTTTCATGGTCAACAAGACCCTCTACCAGATCACGTCATCCGCCACCCCTGAAACAAGAGGATAATGTTTATAAATATTGAATGACTGACATGTCCTCTCAGCGTTGCCATATAGAGTGGCAAATAATGTTGGAAGGAAATCGGGCATTTTGGAAAGGATTCATATGGATATTAATTATACAATGTGGGCTCCAAAATCTCTTTGGTTAGGTTTTTCCCACCTGCACTCCTAAAGAATTGAATGTTTGTTCTTCTATTATGCATATCAGTAAATTCTTAATTTTGTTAAAGAAAAAAACAAATCCAGGGCAAGTGCTTACATTATCACCATCATCTGCTTGAAGCCTGAATTTCATTAAGTAGATTGTTAATAAAATGAGGAATGATATATCACAACTGCAATGCTGTGTCTCCCAAAGTTAATGAAGAGTTATAATTTTCTAGACGACAAATTAAAAGGCTGTTAAAATAGTTGGTAAGACTGTCAACGGATTTAGCAACATTCCAATTAAAAACAGGGCATTAAAGAGAATTAAAATCTTGAATTTGGAGAAATGGGAAAATATGCTTAATATGTGATTTCATATAGTTAAAAGCCCTGGAATCTTTATATAAGATGAGACGGATGTCGTTTTAAAGATATCGTGACACATTTTTTCAAAAATGGGACATCACCATCTAATACAATTTCACAGACTTGATAAACAATTTGTTTGCCATTAAAATTATATTTTTGAATGTATAAGTAACATTAAAGCAATAACATTTTAATATATATATTATAAGGTATGATATGTATAGCCTTAATATATATTAATGATATACACATTTACCTATCACCCTTTTCAAACAAATCAATAGCTTTCTTTTTTTCATTTTCACTGATATCTATCTGGATACATTTTTATACAAAAAATAGATTTGTATACAAAAGTTACACTTTTGCCTGCTTTTTTCAATTATACCTCAGTCTTACATATCTTAAATGTTTTCCTTTTTAATCACTAAACACCATTATTTGAATTGATGTGCTACATTTTACTTAACCATTCCTTTTTTGATTAAATAGGTCCTTTCCACTTTTTACTATAATAAATAACATTCAATAAACATTTTCATATACATTTAGAGTAAGTTTCTGGAAATTAAATTACTAGATCAAAAAGTATTAATGCATTTGTGGTTGTTTCAACATTATCAAACTGCGTATCAAACGACTTTTATCATTTTACACCAGTAATTTAACTACAGTTGTAATTCAATGACAAAGTGGATAGGATTCAAAGGCATCATTATTTTATAATTTTTGCAAAATTAGTAGGTAAGTTGGTACCATATGGTTGTTAACTTATTTTTAACCAATCTGCTCCAAGAATTTCACAGATAATTAGATAACATGACCATTTTCTCTATTAATTTCATTTTCTATATTTTATTGTTTGACAAGTGGTAGTATGCTTGGTGCCCCACACATGATGCCATAATTTTCTTTTAGCAGATTTTGGAGGTATTCACAGCATTGAGATTAAGCATCGCTCAAACAAAGATACCCATGGAATGAATAGGCTCCTGTTGCCAGAAACAATATTTAACAAAGTAAAACAAAGTGTTCAGAGACATATTATAGAGTCAATAACAGGTATACTGAGGATGATTTTTTTCAAGGATGCTAAACTTGAAAATTGACCCTTTTTATGAGTATTTCAGGAGCTAGAGAATCCCTCCTATTCCTAAAACAAAGGTGAAGGAGAAACAGGGAAAGACAGAGACCTCCAACAAACAGAATGAATAGCTGGAGTGGACGGGCTGTCTCTGGGAGTGGGCATTCTATAGAATGCAAGCAGTGGAGATAAACAAACGCTTTTTACATTTCCCACCCTTGTTAAGTGAAAAAGAAAATTAGGAACGAATAACAACCAACAACGAACTAACAACTGTAGCTAGAGTTATAGAAATCCACCTTGTGAAATAGAGACCTTGGGTCCAAAGCGTCTATTTGCATTTCACTGTTTCTGCCTGGAACAACTCTGTTAGCATGGCTCACTCCCTACTCCCTGCAGGTCTCTGCTCAAACATTACCTCCCCTCCCTACTCTCTACAAAATATAAAGCTCTGTAGAGCCCACTTGCCATTCCATTCACTCCCTGTTCTTTTTTATCATGCCTCATGCTTCTTGATCTAACATTTGCTTATTTGCTTATTTATTTACTCATCTATATACTTCAAGAATGTAAGCTTCATAAAGGCAGAGATATGTACTGTATCCTTACAGCTTGATAGAACAATACCTGGCATGTAATGGACGCATCATAAATATTTGTTGAGTGAGGGAATGAATGAATGAATTGTGAAAGATCGCCAATGGATAAATTACCCAAACTCTGGTTGATGTAGCCAACCTGATACAAATCAATGACCATTCCAGTACAGAGTTGTACATGAGCAGATGCAGTAGTGGGGCCACAACACCACGTAAGGTTGGATCTGGAATTATACCTTTCTTGTAATCATATCTGTCTAAGTGTTTCTTATTTCTTTCTGAAGAGGGATTAAAGACAGATTCTAGAAGTTCACTGTATATTATTTTCAGTTAGGTATGAGTATCCATACATGTTTACATGTGCATGTGTGTATACACATACATATACATAGGTACAAATATATACACACATATCCACACATCCCCACACATAAGTTTGTATATGTGTATTAAGTTCACTTTAGTAAACTCTGTAGAGGACATTCCATTGAGTACAATCGGTAGAGTCAGATAATGTCAACCAATATTTTTCTGTCATTTTAAAGCTTGTTAAGAATTTCTTGAGACACTGCAATGGAGAAAAGCCTGGAACAAGTGAATTTAAATTGATAATTCCAGTTAGAATCTGGTACTCATATTGCGTAAGACAGAGTTATAACTGTGTAAAGAGTTCTGCTTTATTGTGGCTAATTATGCTCTTCTAAGAAGAGTGTTGCCAAAAAAAGAACACATAGTCAACAATGTCCCAGCCTTCCTCTGCACACCCCCCAATACCAATGTCTTCTTATGTCTCAGTCCTCTCCTCATCATCCCTTGGTCACTTTTCAGCCTTTATTTTCTTATCACATTGATAACTTGTAGTATCATTAACCCTTGACACTCATCTCATCTACAATTCCCCTAAACCAGTAGACGTCCCTAATTTAAAATGGCCATGGTCATCAAAGGCAGAAATTCTGCTTCTTCTCAGCAGTCAGTAATACAACTAGAAAGGATCTCTTCAGTAGGTTCATGATTCTTCCTATTCAAGAAATGGCCGTTGGTGTTTTGCCTTTGACATCAATTGCTTTTATTTTTATATTTAATTCTTACTCATTTTTTAAAACTTTCCTTTCTCAATTCTAAGTCAAATCAGCACCAAACTGTCTCTGTGGTGGTTACATATCTCAGTTCCTCTTTCATCTTACCACAGAATGGAGACTCATAATGCTAGAGAAGACCATGAAAAGAGCAACTCATCAACCCTACAGTTAATCACTAAGAGAACTGAACTCTCTTGCCATCTACCTTTCTATCGGGAAATGGATTCCTGAACATCTCTCTATTATTCCTTCTGTGTGTTGTGCTCAACGGAAATTTTCCACGTCTCCATCTCTGTGACTCTACTGTCAAGAGCAATCTCTTAGGCACTGCCTGCCATTGTGATTATTGCCAATATCACTGAATTAAGGTAATCAGGCCACATTCATTGCATGCACTTGGAGAAGAAGCTAAAACCACAGGTAAAATTGAAATGTCCTGTAATGGCCATTTCTGTGTCGGTTTCCTGTTCCTTTCCCTAAAGTGCATTTGCTTTTGCTTTTCCTCCTTGCCTGCTGAGATCATCGTGTGGGTGTGAGTGTCTGAGGGTTCAGGCTGATAAGTTGCAAAAGGAAGAGGGGATAAAAAGTCACACAGCTTAAATAAATAAATGCATGAAAATATGTGGTACTCTAGCATGCCCTACCGCCATGTCTCCATCACTACACAAGGATGTCCTTATAGATTAACTTCAGCATCAGAATTCTGAAGGCAGAGAAGCAAAAGTAGCAGCTGTGGGAGCTCCCTAAAGTGGAATCGGGCATGACACTCTGAATTTTGAAATTGCAAACCCACAGTTCAGTAGGTTGCAGCAACACAGAATGCAGATGGTGTGTTCCTTTGGATTGTCAGTGTAGTTCTACAGTATATATAAATGGCTTCGGTTCACTCCTGTTGGCTCTGTCACTGCCTTTTAACATCAATGTGACAGTAAAGCCATGTTGCAGTGACAATCATGTGTTGGTAATGGGGCTCAGAGGAGAATACCTTGAGAAAATTTGAAATTAACCATTTCAGAATAGAAAAGTCTTTTAAATATTATTCATGTTAGAAGAACAAGAAGCATAGTGCACTAGACATACAAGATTACTACAATAACTTGGATTCACTTAATGCATGTTGTGGAATTTAAGAATAGATGAAATTGTTCATTTTTTTTTTTACACAATTACATGTTTTCCCCCACAGTATGAATAAAACGAGATAAGTGCACATTATAACCATCTCAGTGATTAAACCATCTTCTTTTCATCTGTAAATATCATATAATAGCGTCAGAGTAAACACAAGGCTGTAATTAACTTTAAGGCCTTCACTGATGCACTATCAAAATAGGGCCTTACTGCCTTCCAATGGCAGCTGAGTCAAAAAGAACAGTTTCCATTTAGAAATAATGTTCGGAGGTTTTATTCAGGATCCTATGCCGTATTTCCCAACACACAGCCTCAATAGTCAGTTAGAAATAGGTTCCCTGCCATTTACAATATCTCATGCTCCTCCTGGTGTTCCCAACAGCTTTGAGACTCAGAGCCCACAAGTGGAATCTGTGCATGGGAGACTTATTTAAAAAGGAAAGTTTTTAAATTTTGTGAATTACATTTTTGAAACTGTCAGCTTAGAGTTGTCTTCCATTAAGTTGATAGAACGTGAAGCAATAGGAGAGCAGGTAGAATACCTTCTTAGCAGAATGTTATGCCTTGCAAAGGCAACTTGTCATTTGAGGCTTTCTTTTATCGGATATTTAGAGATTTAAAAAAAAAAAATCTGTCTATTGATTTACATACAGTTGGCCAATTTAAAATGATGACTTTATTTCACTAATGACCAATCAGTGAAGGGAATTTAAAATCAATTAACTCTGTGTGGGGCCAGACTGAATATTATTTGTTTCACTGTTGTAGAATGTCTGTAGAATATACTGCATGTAAAGCATATTGTAGTGAAGGCTCAAATGTACTAATTCTGCTTTTTAGTTATATGACCTTGAGCAAGTGAATACATTTCTCAGTTTCAGGGTTTTTGTTTTTGCTTTTTTCCTTTAAATGGAGATAATACTACTTTCTTTTGGTTAGTTGTGTGTATTAAATTAGAAAATCCATGTAAAGGCACTTAACAAGTTGCCTGGCATTTAGAAGTCCTCAGACAGTGTTAACAATGATCATTATTATGTTAATTACATTTACCCATACAACCTAGGATAGCTATAGGAGAAAACCAAAAGCCAACTTTATTTATCCATCTGCATTTTTTAAAAGCCTTTCAGAATCTTACTGTACAAATGATTTAGAATCACAGATGGTTAATACTAGGAGGAAAACAACTAGATTTTGTTTACCCTTCTTACTGTACAGTTGAAAAACAATACCCAGGGAAGTCTAGGAAGTGACTCTTCCAATAACATGCATCTATTTGGAGGAAGAAGCTGCATCAGGGTGCTAGGTTTTCTCCAATCAGGTGTGATTTCTGCTATGCCATATGGCTTTCAAATGTATCTGCTTAAAAATTAACTGGAAATAGGATGACTTGTCTTTGAAAACAGAATTACTTCAGTGTCACCTCACTTTATATTCAAACCTACCTAGAATCTATTAAATGACTGGAATCAAGGGATCAGTTAGTATGCACGATATAACCAATTGTAATAAGCAAGGTCACTACTGTGTTAAACACTATATGCAACCAATCTTTGACCATTCATTCTGCAAATACTTATTAAAACCTCTGGTGTATGTCAGGCACTCTACTAGCAGTAATGATAGTTAATATGTGTTGAACACTTATGACATTTCAGGCCACAGGCTAAGAACTTTGCTTATGTAATCTAGTTTGACTCTAACAGAAATTTTACCAAGTAAGTACTTCTATTAGTCCCACTTTATGATATGATGAAAAACAAAAAATCAAATAAGAAACAAGTCCTCATTCTATCTTAACAGATGATCTGCTGTGCTGTAGCCTCAGGAATAAAAACAGTGTTTGTCTTCTGACACATAGATGATGCCCAATAAAATATTTGCTTAATGGATCAGCATACAGCCTAATGGGAATTAAATGCAGACAAAAATTAATACAACAAAACTAGTCCAGGCAGTACAAAATACAGCACATTGAAATATAGTTAAGGCCCAAAAGAAGAAATGGGCTTATTCGGGAAAGACCTGAATTGACAGATTCTGCAGGTAAATCCTGACTTAAATGACATTTTAGATTCTTTGCCTTCTTTTCTTTTGATGGACACGGAAGGAGATCATTCAGGGCCTAGCCACATAGAAGTGCTATGGTTTGAATGTTTGTTCCCTCTGAAACTCATGTCGAAGTTTAATTGCCATTGTAACAGTATTAAGAGGTGGGACCTTTAAGGCATGATTAAGGCATGAGAGCTCTGCCTTGGGGGTGAGATTAACGCCATTATAAAAGAGCAAGTTGAGCCCTGTCTTGCTCTCTTGCTCACTTGACCTCTTGCCTTCCAACATGTTGATGACACAGCAAGAAGGCCCTCACCAGATGCTGGCACTTTAAAATTGGACTTTCCAGTCTCCAGAACTGTGAGCCAATAAATTTCTGCTCATTGTAAATTACCCAGTCTCAGCTATTATGTTATAGTAGCACAAAACAGACTAAGACAAGAGACAACTTATTTTTTATGTTCGTTCAAATCTTCTTTTCAAGTATCCCTTTTACTTTTAGAGGAATTTCTTCCTATAAAGACAAAAATAAAAAATAAAAACAAAAACAAGAAAACCTAAAATCTAGAACATACCTGCAATGCTGATTTCCTGTTTTGTTCTTTCAAGTCACTTTCTTAGGATAGAGTCACTACTGTGAGCATTTAGAGCCCCTGAAATAAATTCTCCATTTTCAAATGACCTTTCAAGAAGGGACTAGAAAATTGCTAGATAAGTGAAAAAAAAGATTTTTATTTTAAAAAAATTGATACTTTTCTCTGGATATTTTATTACAGTTCTAGCTGTGATATGTATTCACAAAATTAAAAAAAAAGATAATCCAAGAGTAAGATGCAAACTCATTTTTTTTTTTTTTTTTTGGCCTGTGTATGAAAATAGACAAAGAAAAATATAGGGCATTTTGGGGCTGTTTAGGCCAGGATAAAAAAGGAAATAGGTGTCATTCCTGAAGCTTCCCTCTCTGGCCTGCTTTTTCCTTTTCTATCTGGAGGCTGACAGACAGGAATCACATAGAAGTTATTTTGAAGGTAATTTTATGTGGAGTGGAGACGTTTTTCCCCTTCTGCAGACATGAACCTTGAGAATGTATCACCAGCTTCAAGGTAAGAAACTTTTTTGCCATGAATTTGCCTGCTCTAACTTTCCTCAACTTTGGTCTCTCAGTCAACAACTTGCCCCTCGTTATCAGCCCGGTGGTTAGGTGGTTTGCTAAGGTAGAGGGGAAGCAAAGCAGCTTAGGCTGGAGCAGCCAGAATACCCATCCATCCCTGCTTTGTGTTATGCTTTCTCTGTACATGAGCTCTAGGTTAGTTCTATCTGCTCAAACTTTTGTCTGTTTCCCCTTAATGTCTGCCTGAGCATTGAATCTGTTGTCTTGATGCCCTGGTTTTTTTTTTTTTTTTTTTTTTTTGGGCCGGGGGTTAGTTGGGGAATGGAGGCACTCACTGTGCCACCCAGACTGGCTTACAGTGGTGATCTCGGCTCACTGCAACCTCTGCCTCCTGGGTTCAAGCAATTCTCTGGCTTCAGCCTCCCTAGTAGCTTAGGACTATAGGCATGTACCACCATGTCTGACTAGTTGTTTTGTATTTTTAGTAGAGACAGGGTTTCACCTTGTTGGCCAGGCTGGTCTCGAACTCCGGACCTCAAGTGATCCGCCCACCTCGACCTCCCAAAGTGCTGGGATTGTAGGCGTGAGCCACCATGCCTGGCTGCTGCCTTGGCTTTTATGTCTTCTTGACACTCTTTGATTTGTGTGTTTATGATGCTCGTTTATTTAAGTGCTGAAAAAATATATATATATATATTTTTTTTTTTTAAGAAAAAACATATATCCGGGGCCCACAGTGAGTCGTATCTCAGCCTTCAGTGCACTTGGCTTTGTATTCTGGCCCATGGAGAGAAAATCTCTGCATTTCCCTCTCCAAGAAACACCACCCAAACACTTGGGTTCTAGATTCTAATAGATCACTTTCAAATCCACTGCATTGCTCCTGATTATGTGACCTCAGGTATGCAAGTTTTGTGTACCTTTTCCTTTCTTTCTTCTATAGGGTTGTGAAGACCAAATGAGATGGCTCATATGAAATGCTTAGCCCAGTGCTCAAGAACTCTTAATTACCTTTTCCCTCCCAATTTTTTTAATCTCCACACTCTTCCTTGAAGGTGAAAATAAACATCACTGTCCAAAAGAAAAACAGGATGGAATCAAGATTAAATGATTAAAGCTGGAATTTTCCTTTTACGTACTTAACCAGTGGGTCACTCAAGGTACTTCACAATTTGTTGAGAGAACCATTAAACACCATTAGTAGGTCATTTGCCACTGACTTCAAAACTATAGTCTTTAAAACCCAGCCAAATAGGGAAATCATCTTAATAGCTCCGATCACTTTGATTTGGGCCAGAAGGCCATGGTGACAGATGCACTAAGCATCTCACAAATAGCGGGGTATTTCCTTTAGCAATTATGATTTACAGAATAGAAATAGTCATGTGCTATTATTATGTAATACGATATCACTTAAAAATGTAAAACTGTCGCAGGGGCATTCTGGCCAACTGGCCCTGCACCTTTAACCACCCTTCAGTTTGTTCTGGTCTCATCTGAATGACCCTCACATCATAAAGTGTCTTTTTCTCCTTCAAATTCTGAAAGGAGGATTTATACTAGTACAGCGTATAGAGCGCGACCGAACTTTTGAGACTATCTAGTCTTTTAAAAGTCCTTTAACTATGAGATGTATTATTCTAGTTTGGTTTCCTGAATGTACAGATAAAGAAGCTGATTCAGAACAGTGAATTGGTTTGGCATGGCTAAATGGATAGTAAACAGCTGGTCCAGAATTTGAACTGACATCGTCCTAACTAGTCTAGGTTAAGCTGAAAAATAAAGCCTTTGTTTTATAGATACAGATATGTGTGTATATGTTGCATACATACATATATATGTGTGTTATATGTGTACATATGTATGTGGATATATATATTCCCCTCCCTAAAATAGTGCTGAGATGTGTCTTCTGAATATCTAACACCTCTGAGTTTTTTGTTGTATTTTTTTCCTAAATTCAATCAGCTTTTTACTCACTGATAATAAAAATTACATGTGCTAATTTTGGAGAAGTCAAACAATTGAGAAGAGTAGAAAAAGAGCCAAATTTGCCTGAAATTCCAGAAATATCTGTGAAAATTTTGATAAATGTTACATGGGTATATTTCAAATTTCATAAAAGTATAAGTAGAACTCCTGGAGAAAAATCAATGATTGGTTCTTACTACCAGTTTCTACATTCTAACTCAGAGCATATAGTACAGGAAAATGATAGGATTCAAAATGTGGTTCAGGAAAAGCAAATATCAACATCACCTGTGAACTTCAGAGCAATGTACGAAGTCAGAACCTCCCCAAGGCTTACTGAATCAAGAGCTCTGAGGGTGGGGCATAGTGATCTGGGTTTTAACAAGTCCACCAGACTATTCTGATTTAAGGTCAAGCTAGAGAACCTATGGCATGATGTATTAGTCTGAAAGAGCTGAGTTTGAATTCTTCTTAGCCGTGACCTTCATTGGATCGTGACCCTAAGTAAGCTAGTCACCCAACTGTTCCTCATGGTGAAGTGAGATCATATTTACCTTAAAGAGTTTTGAAGATTAGATATAAGTCATATGAAGTATTAAATACAGTGACTCGTCCATTGTAGAAACTCAATCAATGACAACCATTATAGAAGACCACCGTTGCTTTCATCAGCAGCTCAGTTACACAGCTCATTTTTGAGACATGCAATAGCATGCACTCTAGGAGAGAAATACACTGTTGTTAACATTTAAAATATTTCAAATAGCATTACAGCCAGAGAAATAGGATCCATCTAATTCACAATTATATTCCTTGGAAGCAACATATAGTTATTCATTGCCAAGTGGGTCTCCTTTCAAAGATGGATAGGTAACTTTTTTCAAAATATTTTAATCCATATAATTTGAGCAAATAATCGGGGACATGAGATTCTACAATGAAAGCTCTGTTTTGATCACAAAACTCCAAACAGCAAATGTGAGAGCATGTATAATTCCATCTTTCTCTTTTTGCCATTTATGGAAAAAACTAAATTGAACCAGGTGGTTGAATCCTTCTTTCAAGAAGGATTAACAGTCACTGGGGCCACAATGTATTTGGATAGAACAGAGGGAAAAAAATCATGGAAATAAATATGAAATAGTTGTATTTGCAATGCCTTACAATATCACTAATATAATAATCATCTTAGTATTCCACTTTCAGGTACATTGATCTTAAGGAAGATTACTGAAATGATTTATAGGAAAAAAGAAACAAGGTGAATTTAATAAGGTGCCAGATAACTGCCCTCTGAGTCTATAAAAGTGTTCAGCTAGACCGAATTCTGCTTAACCTGACCCAGTGTGGCACAGTTCAAGAAACTGCCTCAGTCTTACTCAAGTGTGAACCTGGCTCTAGCAGACCCTACTGGGTATTAGTTATGGTGATGCTATATCAAGTCTATGGAGTGTTCGTTCCCCTTCCATCTCTGATCCATGTCTTTTAATCTCTTAAATTGAGAATGAATTGCTATTAAAAACTTTCAGTGATTTCAGAAAGATTCTTTAAATGTAAACCAGTAAAATGAAATAATGCAATGACAATATTTAAGTAGGAATATTATGGCAGATAAATTCTTGGAGGTTTACTGCTAATGGCCACTTGACATTTTTAAATAGAGCATTTCAGTAAATCACTGAAAATTAGCCAACAAGAATTTATATTCATCTATTTAAATGATACTTATAAATAAGTAAATACGGTTTAAATATAGTCTGAGTGATGCTGGAATTTATAGCAGGAAATGTCCTAGTGTAGGTTTTCGTTCTCGTTCTAATTTCAGATCAAGTCAACAAGCAACTATTGTAGATTTCCCAGGAACAGGGAAGTATGCTAGTTCCTGCAGATCCACAGAGGAGAAAAGCCCAATTCTGCAAATCCAGTAACTCATTGCCCATGTGAAAATCTGTCACCCTTTGTCCCAGAAAACCTCCTTTCTTAATCAAACAAATGGACTTACAAGACTTCCAGGTTAGAATTTAGAAATGCTCCTAATTATATCTTGTGGATTTTAGCTTGCATAACCTTCAAGAGCTATACACTGGTCAATGGTTTATAATAAATACCAGTGGCATATTTTAATTATGTACATATTAATTCGTTCATTTCACAAATATTTACTATGCATGTTCTCTTATATTCCAGACATCGTTCTGGCATAGAAGATGATAACGGTGAACACGGCAACATCTGTGCTGCCCTGAACTTATAGTCTATAGTTGAGAGATCAACCATGAACTTGTAAATTTCTAAAAAAGATAATTTCGGTTAATGGTGAGTTGTTAAGGAAAAAATAAATGGAGCAATGGCATAGAGAGAGTAACTTTGGAGAGAGATAAGGAAAGGATCCTTTACATGGACCTATCTAAAAAGATCTCTCTGGAAAGGTGACATTTGAATTGGACCATGAAGGAGGGGCAGAAGCCTGAACGGTGGCCAGGAGGGTGAGGGGCATTCTGAGTGAGGAGTGGTCAGGGCACAGGCTTGAAGAGGAAGTGTTCTCAGTATAGTGCAGGGTTAGAGAGAAAGGTCAGCGGGGCTGGACTTCATGACGAGACAGGGAAACCATCCTATAAGATGAGTTTGGTAAGGAAAGCAGGACATATTTGGTAGTCTTCTAGAGAACATAATTTACTATGTTTTGATATTATAGTGGGAAGTCATTAGATCTGAAGCATGGGAGTATATCTACTTTGTTATTAAATTTCTGGAACTGGCCAAAAATCGTAGTAATTGTATATGTACTCTTAAAATAGAACAATGTCGGCCAGGTGCGGTGGCTCATGCTTGTGATCCCAGCAACTTGGGAGGCCAAGGCGGGCAGATCACGAGGTCGTGAGATAGAGACCATCCTGGTCAACATGTTGAAACACTATCTCTACTAAAAATACAAAAATTAGTCAGACGTGGTGGTGCACGCATGTAGTCCCGGCTACTTGGGAGGCTGAGGCAGGAGAATCGCTTGAACCCAGGAGACAGAGGTTGCAGTGAGCCGAGTTCACACCACTGCACTCCAGCTTGGTGACAGAGTGAGACTCCGTCTCAAAAAATAAATAAATAAATAAATAAATAAAGTCTCCTAAGTCATGTTCAGTTTACATATTGGGGAAAACCCCAGAGTTACACTCAGTCATCACTTCAATGCAAGAAGCATGTATAATTACAAAAGTACTCAGCCAGTCTTTTGAAAGATACAATACTGATGAGTTTCTGTCTCAAGTAAGCTGCATGCTATTAGAGAAAGACGCTATATATAATTACCTATGATATACAATTTTAATGAAATAAATTCTATATTGGAAGCCTAAAGGAAAACCCAGCAAATTCTGAATAACATTAAACATTTATTCTACAAATATGTTTTGATTGCCTGGCATATATTAGAAAGGATACAATGGTGAACAAAACATGCCTGGCTCTTGCTCTTAGTGAGTTTGTAGTTCAACTGGGGAGGCAGGAATTAAATATGAAATATAGTCACAAATTGGAATAAATACAAAAAGGAGGAAAGAATAGCACTTAAGACAGTATCCGGCGCATAGACACCCAATAAATACCAGTTGAATAAATGGTTGTTTATAGTAGAATAATAGGGATTACCATGCCTTAGAGAGAACATGTTCAGAAAAAGCCTCCCCAAGGATTTACTGCTAAAGTTGAGGTCAGAAGAAATGAAGGAATAACCATTTCAAAACATTTGGAGATGGGATGGCTTCTAAGCAGAGGGTCCAGTATATAGAGGTCCAGGGATGGAAAAGCGTTCTAGAACATGTCATAAAAACAGAGACAAGATGTTAGAGAGGAAGAGAGCGGTGAAATAGGGTAGAGTATTGCAGGTCATGAGGAGTTATTTTATAAGTCAGTATGTAAGCCATTGTGGGGCGTTGTATGTTTAAAAGATCATCCTAATTTCTGCAAAACGAATTGACTATGCGGGGATAAGAGATGATGCATGTGATTATATTGTAGGAAATTAGATTAAAAAATGATGATGATTTAGGCTAAGATAGTGAAAGTGCAGATGGATGAAAGTGGCTGAATCGAAAGGGTTTGCAGAGGCAGCCACTGGATATAGTGGAATGGTGCATCTTCTGTCTTCCGGTTATTTAAGCTAAAAGCTTGGAGTTATCCTGAATTTATCGCAGGGAGTGTGAACTTGTTAAAAAAATCAATTTTCTTATCTCTCTGCTCATAACCCATTCCAATAGTTCAGTAGTTTTTTGTTTGTTTGTTTGTTTGTTTAGATGGAGTTTTGCTCTGTCACCAGACTGGAGTGCAGTGGTGCGATCTTGGCTCACTGCAACCTGGGTTCAAGTGATCCTCCTGACTCAACCTCCTGAGTAGCTTGGACTACTCAAGTACACACCACCATGTCCGGCTAATTTTTTTGTATTTTCAGTAGAGATGGGGTTTCACCAAGAAATGGGGCTTCTTAACCTTGTGATCCGCCCGCCTTGGCCTCCCAAAGTGGATTACAGGCGTAAGCCACCACACTCAGCCAGTTTACCATATCTTTTGAAGAACTGAAACTCTTAAGCCCCTAAAAGCTCTTCCCTCTTATTAAATTTCTTAATCATTCCCCTACTAGTGTCCCCTTTAATTAATCTTAGCTGCCTCACTGGCCTTCTCCCAGCATTCAAATAAAATAGTCACACTACCTCATGGTATTTTCCCTAGCTGTCCCCTCTAGCTGGAATGCTCATTACCTAGATAGACACTTGAAAATTTTAATTCCTTTATCTCTTGACTGAAATAGCACCTAAACAGTGAGGTCTTCCCTAGTAACTTTATTTAAATGTCCTGACCCTCCTTCTCGGTATACTCTATCCTGTTTCTCTGCTTTCTTTCTTTTTAGTGTTTATCAGTATTTAACAAAGTATATATTTTGTTTAGTTTTAGCTTTTTTGGCTTGTCTTCCCACTAAAATAAATGCACTGAGAACTGGGTCTTGTTATTTGTTTATTGCATATCCATGACGTCTAAAATAGTGACCAATACATGTTGGTTGAATGAATAAATACATGACAATAGTTGGAGAAAGGAGTTAGTACCTTCCAGAATAAATGTTGTTATAATAACTAAAGTTGATTGGTCATTTGAAAACAGGTCAGTTGTTGAGTTATTGGCTTCATGCAACAGCAATCCCTGTGGGAGATGAGTCTGGGTAGATAGAGTTGGGACTGGTTGGAAGAATCTTAATTAGCTTGTCAAGAAGTTTGGACATGGTCTTATGGAGAGTTAGAATCCATTAGAAAAGTTTTAAAGAGAGAGGTGGTGGGCTGGGTGTGGTGGCTCATGCCTGTAATCTCAGCACTTTAGGAGGCCGAGGCAGGGGGATCATGAGGTCAGGAGATAGAGACGATCCTGGCTAACACAATGAAACCCTATCTCTACTAAAAATAAAAATAAAATAAAATAAATTAGCCAGGCGTGGTGGCGGGTGCCTGTAGTTCCAGCTACTTGGGAGGCTGAGGCAGGAAAATGGCATGAACCCAGGATGCAGAGCTTGCAGTGAGCCGAGATGGTGCCACTGCACTCCAGTCTGGGTGACAGGGCCAGACTCTGTCTCAAAAAAAAAAAAAAAAAAAAAAAGAGAGAGAGAGAGAGGTGGCATACTCTCCTTATGTTTTATGTTAATAATTTTGGGAATGGTAGGGAGCAAGGAGCATGAGTGGGTAGACATTGGAATTAGGAAAAATCTGTTGAGGAAATTATTGAATTAATCCAGCTATGAGATGTATGAGAAATGTTGAAGCTGAAAATTCAGTTTTAAAAATAGAAATAGAAAGAAGAGGAAGAGATATGGGGGACAGAAATTATGAATTCTTGCTTATAGTAGTGATTACTGTTGGATTTAAAGACATTCTTTCTCATTAAGACAATTTCTTTAGTTTTTCATATCCCTAATTCCTCATAAAGCGTTCGTGTCAGTGGATGGTCTCGAATATAGAAATCTACCTTGAGTACCCTAGTACCATTTAGTATAAAACAAATTATGTTACTGTCCTGGCTAAAGCATCTAAAACTTTCCTGAAATGTTTTTTTACTAGCAAGGTCATTGGATTTTTAGAAAATCTCAGTTCTTGTTGTTTCTGTCACGTACCAGACATGTGACCTTGAACATGTCATTTAACTTCTCTAAATGTTGTTTCCTTATAGTGTAAAAAAACATCATGGGAAGAGGATATCAGTGACTTGTATTCAAATACCTAAAATGTTGTCATAATTATAATAGCCGACCTTAATTGAGTGCTTGATAAATGTCAAATCCTCAGAGTAACACTATCAGTCTGGGATCATTGGTTAAATATTCCTGTTTTACAGTTGAGGAAACTGAGATGTAGAGAAGGTATTCTGTTTACATAGGGACGCTTAGTTATTGGTGAAGTCTGGATTTGAATCCAGTCTGTCTGACTCCAGATCTTATGCTTTTAAAAGCTACATGCTTGCCGGGGTGAAAGTAGAAGGCTTGTAGCACTTCCAACTCAATGTAAGAAAGAACTTTCAAAAGGCAGAGTGAGAATGAGCTATTTTCACAGGGAGTGGTCTCCCTGTCATAAGACAGCTTCAAGCCGAGACTGGGCACTCATGAGTATCCAGCACTTCCGTTCCGCCAAGTGTTTGTCAAGGAGATCAATAAAATGGTAGCTGAATTAGATGGCTTTGAATTCCTTCATGCTTTAGATTAGATGCTCCAAATCTGAGGATCTAGGAGACAATAGCAATGGTCATCAGCATTTCTATTTCCTTTTATTTGCTATAGCATTTGAGGTCCATAGCAATTTTCTAGCATTTCTCATTTAACATTCATATGTTTGTATCTTACTCCTCTATCAAAATTTTGAGGACAGGGAGTACGTTTCATTCTTCCATGTGTTCTCTGATGCGTACACATAAGTTTTGGTCACTATGGGCTTTTAAGTAGTATTATGTGTGTATTACCTATTGAAAAGCATTATGGGCCAGGTGCAGTGGCTCAGGCCTGTAATCCCAGCACTTTGAGAGGCCGAGGTGGGCAGATCACAAGGTCGGGAGTTCAAGACCAGCCTGACCAACATGGTGAAATCCTGTCTCTACTAAAAATACAAAAATTAGCTGGGTGTGGTGGCACGTGCCTGTAATCCCAGCTACTTGGGAGGCTGAGGCAGGAGAATCACTTGAACCTGGGAGGCGGAGGCTGCAGTGAATCAAGATAATGCTACTACACTCCAGCCAGGGCAACAGAGAGAGACTCCGTCTCACAAAAACTATAATAATAATAAAAGAAAAGAAAAAGAAAAAAAGAAAAGTATTATGAAGAAATAATTTGCTTAATTCTACTTAAATATCAGTTGAAAGAAGAAATTATTTCAAAAATGTATAGCTACATCTAGAAGGTCCTATCAACTGGCAACTCTTTCAGGATAGAAAGATGGATAGATAGTGCCTATGGGATTGTGATCATGGCCCTTTAACTGCCCTCAATGCATCAGTGCACAGATAGAAGTGAGGACATGGAAAGTCTAAATCTCCTCATCCCACTTGAGAAAGATCAATTTACAATGTAGGATATTCTGTCATCCTAAGACAATCAAAAACTGGACTTTTCTTTGTTGGGCGCAAAAAAGGAAGATGGAGAACCTCTTCTGTTTGCAGGATATATTTTGAAAGAGTGTGAATACACTGACAGCAAATGCAACTCTTTAAGAGATGCACCATTGAAATAAAAGTGGTAAAAGTGAGACCCATTAAATGTGAGCACCATCGAGTCAAGCTGCATGTAATTATCACAGAAGACAATACGGAAGCAGAGAATGTTGTTAATGATTTGTCAGAGCCCAAGTGGTGTGGAAAACAACTCCGAGTGCATTTACTCCTCCTTTTGTGTAGCCTATCACAATGTAAAATTGAGGGGGCACCTGGCATTAAATACTGTATTTACGAAAATGCGGTAAAAAAATCAAGATAGCATTTAGTGTATTGTTCTTATACAAAAGAGAGAGAAGGAAAAAAATTGCCTTTATCGACCAACGTATTCCAATTATGATGTTTTATTTAAATAATCACAAATGGGCAATTTGTTCAAAGTTATTTCTATATTCCCAGCATGAAATAATCCCCTATCCACTCAAGTTTTTTTATGACTCTAAGATGGGATAAGTAGAACCATAATTACAGGAAAAAAATTTGGGCGTTACGATTGTAGTCCAAAGTGTTGGGGCATTCACTTTCGTGGCCTCGGCAGTCCCGTTTGTCTTTGTTGAGGCTCTATTTTCCCCCTCACTTTAGCTATGAATTCCTTATGGTATTTTAAATTAATTATCAATACCTTTTATGCCTTTTTATGTTTTTGTTCTACATTTGTATGGATAGCTCTTGCTATTCTTTGTCAAAATTGCTTCCTGTGCCTCACGTGCTTCTGAACTACAGTTGGATCATGATGAGGGTTTCTTTGCTGGTAGCTGCACCCGCCTCAACAGAAACAGGCTTTGTTCCCTGGAGAACAGCTTTGTGACTACTGAACCAGAAGCTTCAGCGTTGCAGGGGAAGGGTCGGAAGATGCAAATTCATGTTTGTTTGGCAGTGGACGCTTGGCTCTGCCCCAGTTTCATCCCCATGAGTAGCATGCATTTATTCCTTGGGATTCTTAATGTGACCTATCACTTCAGGAATATCCTGTGCAGAATTTTATTTGCTTGTACTGGGTTGAGTTCATAAACACTAATCACACAAAAAACCTAATTAGCGCAACAATGAAAATGGAAGCACTGAACATCTGAGTACTTATGAATAGTCTTTCAGCGTTGTTGATTCCGTTAGTTATCTTGTATATTTTATGTCCTACATATTACAGTAAAATAGTAATATTCTATAGATACACACTTATTAAGGAAGCCAGGAAGAGATGATACTGGCTATAGACGTTATGGCTGAGTCCCAAACTGAAGAGGCAAATTGATCCTCAGAGTTACATGAAAATACAGGTGATAAATGAGGTAAGAAGTTTGTTTAAAAGGTAAAGGGGAATTAAAGAAAAAATGGATGTGAATTTAAAACCCAGAAACAATAGTGTGTGGACTGGAAATTTCAACATGAATGCATAAGCATTCATCAACAAAGATGTAATCAACAAAGATTAAAGAAATATAACAGTGTTATGGGCATTAAGTAAAATGGATAAAGAGAGGAAAAGTAATCAGAGAAAATCTTTCCATAACAGGAAAACTAAGCCAAATTACGAATGGATTAGTAGTGCAAATCAGAGAAAATGGGAGGGGGAAACACTCATTGCTTCAGGATTCCAGCCTCACGCCTTTCTATCTGTGGGACACCTACAACTACTTACTTCGCTTCTTAGCCTCGATTTTCTCAACTGCAAAGTAAGCATAATGTTAGCACCTCTCCTAAGATTATTTAATGAGTTGATGTTCAGATAAAGTTCTTAAAGCAAGGCCTAGTATATATTGTGGTAGTTGTTGTTGTTATTATTATCATTATTAGAAAAATAAATATTCTAGATTACCTGATCAGTGAGCCATGTTCTTCCAAAGTCTTTCAACTGAAAAGTAATTACAAAGAACGTATATGTCCTTGGGCCAGCTAAAATAGGACATGATCATTGAGAGATAGGCAAATGGCAACACTGAAACTGAGTGGAGGACTTCCAGTGAGGTGGAAGAGAGAGGAGAGTTGCTATGGCTTTCTAGTGGATATGTGTGTTGCTCTTGTCCCTTTGCTCCAGGGGGAAGGATGTGGATCAATCAACATGACAGGGAAGGTATGTCTTTAAGAGTAGGTCTCGAAGCAACAAGGCTGCAATAAACCTGCCTCTTAGAAAATTAAAGAGATTTCGAGAATCTATGTCAGCTTTCAAGGTTCATGAGTACAGTGGGTACCTTGGTTTCACTCTGTATGGCAGCAATATTAGAAAAAAATAGTTCAAATGGAGTTATAATGAAGACATTAAGTCAGGGGTATAGATTACCTTGCATACATCAGATTATGAGTTGATACACATATGTATTTTATAACTAAATATAGAGCATGTAAACATTTAAGTAAGAATATACAGGCCAGGTGCGGTGGCTCAAGCCTGTAATCCCTGCACTTTGGGAGGCCGAGACGGGTGGATCACGAGGTCAGGAGATCGAGACCATCCTGGCTAACACAGTGAAACCCCGTCTCTACTAAAAAATACAAAAAACTAGCCAGGCGAGGTGGCGGGCGCCTGTAGTCCCAGCTACTTGGGAGGCTGAGGCAGGAGAATGGCGTAAACCCGGGAGGCGGAGCTTGCAGTGAGCTGAGATCTGGCCACTGCCACCACTGCCCTCCAGCCTGGGCGACAGAGCAAGACTCCGTCTCAAAAAAAAAAAAAAGAAAGAAAGAAAAGAAAAGAATATACTAATAAATATACCTTATATTTATTGAATCTTTCCTGTGTGCCAGACATTATAAGTGCTTTTGTGAATTGTTTTATTTATTGTTCCACCATACCCTGATAATACAGAATACTTTCATTATTCCAATTTTAACAAGGGGAAAATTAAAACGAAGAGAGGTTAAGTAGCTTACTAAAGTTCACATAGTTAGGAAAGGGTAGATTTGGGTTCCAGCCAAGAGTGTCTGCAACTGGCCCCATAATCTTAACCAAACTTAAAAACTGACCTTTAGCAGATCCATGATCACCATATAGATTTGACTGAATGACAGTAAAATTTTCTTAAAATATGCCTTCAATATTCCTGTTGAAAGAATTTGCCTTTTGAAAATAAAACAATTTCTTTCCAGATACACTTAATGGTATAAAATTATTAAGTAACATCGACACTAGCTCTACCTCTTTCTCTGAAAATTAAAGTTAAGTGACATTTTCAGACTTTTCTAGGTAGACAATGTACTTGCTATTCCAGGAATTATCATTCAATAATGCATTTTTTTCTTTCTTTCTTTCTCTCCCTTTCCTTTTCTTCCTCTCTTGTTTTTTCCTTCCTTTTTTCTTTTGTTCTCATAAATTCATTGAAGTCTGTCAAAGTTGTGATAGCATGCTGTGACACACTATATTTTTGTTAGTCATGAACTCCCTTACAACACATTATCTGATTTGCAGGTCGTATTATTTGAAGGAATGAGTTCTGCTGATATCTCAAAAGGATACCAAATTGAAGCTCTGATTTGCTAGTATTTTGCAATCATCACTAAAGCCATATTTGTCTTTTGAAATCAGAATTTATGGAGGACTTGTAGGCTTAAAATCTAACAGGAGAAGAAGTTGACAAAATCATTGATGATATTTAACTCAAATTTCATTGCAAGTAATTCGTGTACTGCCAGATTGGAACCTCTTAGGTCGTCATAAACAGGGCTTGACTGTTTTATTAACAGCTTGGTTGATGTCGTAGTCCATTCTCACGTTGCTATGAAGAAATACCTGAGACTGAGGAAAGAAGAGAAAAGAGGTTTAATTGGCTCATGGTTCTGTAGGCAGTACAGGCAGTATGGCAGCATCTGCTTCTGAGGAGGCCTCAGGGAGCTTTGACTCATGACACAAGGCAAAGCAGGAGCAATTCACATGGGGAAAGCAGGAGCAAAGAGAGGGAAAAGAGGTGCCATACATTTTAAAATGACCAGATCTCGTGAGAACTCACTCACTGTTGTCAGGAAAGTACCAAGAGAATGTCACTAAACCATTCATGAGAACTTCGTCCCCGGGATTTAATCACCTCCCACCAGGCCCCACCTCCAACATTAGGGGTTACATTTCAACATGAGATTTGAGCAGGGACACAGATCCAAACTGTATCAGTTGGCTGGCTAGGAACCTATGGCTCCGTGGCTTTTTAGGATACCTGTTTAATAAACACACACCCCTGCTTTCACCTCTACCACTACTACCATTTAATTTTGCATACAAAAGAATAAAGCTTAGTTTATCACAGCGATTCCACAATTAGCAAGACAGATGAGACATATCTTTTCTTAACTCCTTTGTTTTAAAGATGAGCAAACTAAAGCTAAAAAAAGTGACTTGTGAAAGGTGATACGAGTCCTAAGAGGTTTAGCCAAGCTCCAAATTCTAGTCTTTCAAAACCCATCCCAGCTATTTCCACCATCTTATCCCAACAAATCCAACTAATCAAGTTGCTGCTGTAATGCTAGTGTTTATTAATCATGAAGCCTTTCCTTCTGTGTATTTTTCTCAGGGACCTTATGAATAAAAGGGGAGTGAGATATGTTGAGCTAGGTATGCTGGGCTGTGTTCAGCATCCTGTCAGCAGCCCTAATAGGGATACTATCATGACCTCCTCCCTGCTCTATAACTTAAGAAACCAAGACTTATTAGGCTAACTAACTAACTCAGAGCACACAACAGTAAGTCATGGAATTTCCTTGTAATCCCATCTTATTGATACCGGACTCTATACAATGCTGTCTCCCTCGTCTCAAGCTAGAACACATGTAAATGGTGCTTGTACATTTACACAAGTTCATCCATTGGCTCATCCAATGTTCTTTTCATTTCCGCCACCCCCCCCCCTTTTTTTTTTTTTTGGTCAGGATAAGGGTCTAGGATAAAGGGTGGGTGCAGTGATTTATAGTTTCTCTGTTTTTTGCTGGCCACATTCTATAGCAAGCTGATCTCAACAAGCCCTACTTGGGAGAGCTGCTTGGAGTGTGTACCAAGCTGAGGCAGCCATAGCCTTTGATTAAGAGGATAAAAAGGTATCTCTGGTCCCTGTTTTTTTTCTTTGCTTTTGTTCTTGTCCACAGGAGTGGTAGGGATGGAGACTGAAGAGGCTCAGTAGGCTGGCTGTGAAGAAAGCTAAGAAAACCCCTCTGTTATCTAAGGAACATAAATCACATGTCTGAAGTTTGCAAATGGAAATTTGAGCAGAACAGTAGAGAATTCCAAGGCTCCTTATACTCTTTCTAATCAGCAGTTACAAAGCATAGTCCAGCAAACTTAAATGCCAGCGTATCAAAACTCTGTCTTATCACACAGTCTGAGAATCCCTAATCTGAAAATCTGAAACTCAAAATGCCCAAAATCCCAAATTTTTTGAGTGCTGACATAATGATGAAAGGAAATGCTAATTAGAGCATTCAGATTTTCAGCTTAGGGATGCTCATTGAGTAAGTATAATGCAAATATTCAAAAAACAATCCAAAATCTGAAACTGTTCTGGTCCTGAGCTTTTCGGATAAGGGATACGCAATTTGCAGTATGTGTAAGACACAGAACAGGGACAAGAAAAATGAAAGCAAGCAAGTTTACAATTTGTTTCCCCTTGACAATTAAGAAAAAAATTAAACACTATGGACATAATTATTCACCTTTATTAAGCA
Source organism: Chlorocebus sabaeus (assembly GCF_047675955.1). Taxonomy (NCBI): domain Eukaryota; kingdom Metazoa; phylum Chordata; class Mammalia; order Primates; family Cercopithecidae; genus Chlorocebus; species Chlorocebus sabaeus. The sequence continues at coordinate 15,096,892 of NC_132926.1, read as the reverse complement.
GCCAACATTTTCAGGCAGAACTAGTTTGTAATTTGACATACTCACCCATTCATTCAAGAAGTATATTGTAGCTACATAACAATAAGTAAGGGATGTTTTCAGCCAACTTACAATTCAAGTACAAGGAACGGACATGTTAAAAGGTAATTTATAATGAAGAGGCATAAGTGCTGGAATAGAGATATCCATAAAGTGATTTGGGAATGTAAAGGGAGAAATAATTATTCGTGAAAATGTTGTCCAAGCTTTTGCAGAGGAATTGACAGTTGAGTTGGGTGTCTGGAATGAGCAGTCATCTTCCAGAAGGTGAACGGGACAACTCTAAAGCAGATGAAACCCATTATGTGAGAGCTTGATGTTGCAAAAAGACGTGATCCACGGAAAGAAAGGTAGATAGTTCAAAGTAGTAGGGTGACGTCAAGGAGTGGTACGACAAAGGAGGCTAAGTGCTGGTCTTGGAAAGGTAGTTGAGATTATAAAAGGTTCATACCAAAATGTGACCAATTTCAAATTCCAATCTCAATATGTGTTGGGTGTTTTATTACAAATCAGTGAGATTAATTTTCTGTGATTCATCATTACAAATAATAAAGACTTTGCAATAGTGTTAAACAAGATTAAGTAAAATCAAAAGTTGTTCCAAAATTATCTTGGATCTGGGTAGACATTTGTAATAAAATCTTGAAAGCATAAAATGAAATTTTGTGATTTCTCATTGGATGACAAAATCAGTTGGACAATCTTATAATTAAATGTCTATATTGTTACAAAAGGTCAACATGTTGTACTTACTACCTTAACTGAATTATATGCCCACTGTGGTTATTCAGTGGGCTATAGCAAAACGTTACAAAATTTCTTGTTATTGTTATTTGCTTCTGCTTTTCCTACTCTCTACCCACAGGACTAAAGGGTTTTTGTTTGCTTGCTTCCTATATTTATTTACTTCCCCACCCCATGGAACTAAGATGGCTTTATCAATCCTAATATATGAAAAGTGTCAGTGACATAAACAACACATTCATTCTCACTTACATTCGTGTCCATTATGGGTTAACTAGGAACTTCACTCCCCACTGTCCTCGCTCCGACATACAGCCTGATGAAAACTTCACCATCTGGACCACCACAAGTTGCAGAGGCAATTAAAATAGAACGTGGGGAGAATCACAATCTTTCCTATTAAAGACTAGCCATAAAGGTAATAAATGTTACCCTTGCTGATATTTCATTGGCTAAAATATATCACGTGGTTTCCCCTTCTTTCTAAATAGACTAAGGAAGTGCAGTCCTACAGTGTGTGTTGAAGGAAGATAACCCCAATTATTTGGGGACCACACTACCTTGCTTGATATGTATTAGTCAGCATGGTCTTTTGTTAAAGAAGCAGGAACTGGGTGGCTTAAATAACAGAAATTTATTTTTTCCCAGTTCTGGAGGCTGGAAGTCTCAGATAAGGGTGCATGCTCAGGTTCTGGTGAGGACTCTTTCTAACTTGCAGATGGCCCTGCTCTTGTTGCATTCACACATGACATAAAGAACTCTAGTTCTGGTATCTTGTCCTCTTGTTTTAAGTCATCAGTTTCATTGGCTCCAACCTCATGACACCATTTAACCTTAATCATTCCTTATTTCCAGTAGTCATTTGGGAGGATGAGGCTTCCATATGCCAAGTTTAGGGGAACGCAATTCCACCCATGGCATTCCATACTTGGTCCCCCTAGATTTGTGTTCTTCTTGCATAAAAAATACATTCATTGTATCTCAACAGTTCCAAAAGTCTTAACTCATCCCAACATCAGCCCTAAAGTCTAAAGTCCAAACTCTCATCTAAATATTATCTAAATTGGATACGAATGAGACTCAACGCATCTTAGAAAAATTCTCTCCTGCTGTTACACTGTGAAACCAGACAAGTTAGATACATTCAAAATATAGTGATAGACAAGTATAGACAAGCTTCCCATTCCAAAAGGGAGAAATGAAAAAGAAGGAAGGGCTGACAGATCTCTGTCCTCTTTAACTGAAACTGGCAGTGTTGTTAATGTCATCTCTATTCCTGGTTTCTGATGAGATGGCTGATTAAGTCCATGAGTCAATCCCATGCTGTCTTTATCAAATAAATGGTGGTTTAGCCATACTCACAGTGTTGTCTTCAGAACAAGCTTTCTCATTTATTTATTTATTGTTTTCAATATGCATGATTTGAGGATTTTCAGATCTTCAAATTCTGGCTTCTTTTTATTTAAAACTTACTTTTACAATTTTTTTTTTTTTTTTTTTTTTTTTTTTTTTTTTTTTTGCATTTTACTATAAGTAGTCCGGAGAAACAAAATCATTCTGCTATGGTATGTGTCTCCCAAAATTAATGTGTTGAAAACTTAACCTCCAGTGCAAAAGTGTTAGGAGGTGGGGACTTTTGAGAGGTGCTTACCCTCATGAATGAATTAACACCATTATAAAAGGGCTTGATGGAGACAGTTTTGTTTCTTTTTTATCCCTCTCACTTCCCATGGTGTGAGGGAACAAGCATCACTTCCCTCTGGAATAACCATCTCAGGAGCAGAAGCAGCCCTCATTACACGCTGAATGCCAGCACCTTGGTCTTGGACTTGGCAATATATAGAACTACGAGAAATAAATTTCTATGCTTTATAGATTACCCAGGCTCAGGTATTTTGTTATAGCAGCACAAAACACACTAAGATACATTTCTTCAGCCCTTTGTCTAAAAATTTTCTCAGTCAAATACTCAATTTCATCACTTGCAAGTTCTACCTTCCACAAAACACTGGAACACAGATCAGCCAAACCCTTCACCACTTTATAACAAGGACACCTTTCCTCCGATTCCTAATATTTCCATCTGAGACCTCATCAGAATTACCCCTAACATCTCCATTTCTAGCATGCACCTCAAAGTGCTTCCAGCCTCTATCCACTACCAGTTCCAAAGTCACTTCTGTGTGTTTAGTTATTTGCTACAGCCACACTCTACTTCTTGGTAAAAAAAAAAATCTGTGTGACTTCCAGGGTGCCATAACAAAATATCATAGATCGAATGGCTTAAACAAGGGAAATTTAATTGTTAACAGTTCTGGAAGTCCAAGATCAGGGTCCCAGCACGGTTGAGTTCTGGTAAGGTCTCTCTCCTTGACTTGCAAATGTCCACCTTCTTAATATGCCCTCAGATGACAGAGAGAGGTTTGGTGTCCCTTCCTCTTCTTGTAAGGGCACCCTTCTATTGGATCAGTGCTTCACTCTCATGATCTCATTTAACCTTAGTCACCTCCTCCAAGGCCCGCTGTCCAATATACTAGTACTGGACTTTAGGGCTTCAGTTTATACATTTTTGTGGGACACAATTCAGTCCATGATATATTTTTTATGAAGATTGACTGAATGTAAACGTGGAAATGACACTACTGAAATTATTTGGTGCACATAAAAGATGGATTGGTGCTATAATAGCATAAATCATATTAATCATACAGACAAAATGCTAAACTGTGTGCTCTAGAAATTGTTAGTTAACAAAGTCAAGACTTATTCCCTAGAATATTCCTGTTTGGGGTGTTTTTTTTTTTTAAACTTATTTCACCAGGATTCTAAAAATGACAAGTCAGAATGGAGTAGAAGTGGGAGCTTGCTTGGCTGTCATGTTTCCTTTCTCCTCCCTTCGCTCTTGGTTTGCAGAATGGAGGCAGTTCTGCTGACATCCTACAGATTCGCATTCGATGAGAGGCCAGCCCTGAGGATGTTTTCAGTGTTCTTCCCAGGTCTCTGCTGTTCCTGTTTGGGTCTAACTTTAGATTAAGTGATAGGCGTGCCACCGTTTCTTCAAAAACAGGTCATGGTAGGCCCCTGTGAGTTGTTCTAGTTTAATTGTGTGATTAAAATTAGAGAAGAGGATTTTACTTTATTTTTAGCTCAGAACCTAACTTAGTCATTGGTTTGTCCTAAAGATAAATTCTCTTTCTTTTCTTTCGGCTGCTGATGGATTTTTCTTTTTTTTTTCCAAAATACCGGGATATCTGTCAGAAAGACAGGCAAAGTTTATCCGTAGATTTATTTACTTATTTTACGTTTAAACTGAATTATATAGCTACTTTGGCAAAGGACAAATTTTACAGCTTCTTTCTTTTTCTTTTAATGTATTGTTTTCTGTTTATTCTTTCATTTTTCTCTGAGTATTTCAGTTAGCTGGTACTACTATGTTGTTAAGTAATTCATACAGAAGTAGGGCATGACCACTTATGAAGTATTTCACATTTGTGATGGTTAAAAAATCTGTCTTAAATGTCTGTATATTATTGTTGAAGATGAGGCTGTAGATCTCTTTTTCTTCTGGTTCATTCATTTTATATCTTTTATTTATATATAAAATATATTTTATATATTTTACAAACCATAATCATACATAATAATGGAGAGATCTCTCATTCTCAACTAAAGAATGGCTCCCATGCCTGGGGCAAAGTAACAGTTGGGACATTATTTGACCAATTTAGCTGGGATTAAGGAGAGAAAAAATAAGCAAAATTTACATTTCACCAAACTATTTCCCCAATTCATCTCCCCAAATACTCATAATTTTTCTCTTTTACATTTTGATCAAATTTTTATAATAAACTTTTTATTTTAGAGCACATTTAAATTTCAGAAAGTTTTAGATGTACAGAATTATTGCAGAGAAAGTACAGAGAGTTCTTGTGTACCTCACACACCCAATTGTCCAGGTTACTAACATCTTGCGACAGTATGGTGTCACAATTAATGAATCGACAGTAATACATGATTATTAACTAAATCTCATAATTTATTCAGATTTCCTCGGTTTTCCCCTAATGTCCTTTTCTGTTCCAGGACCCCATCCTGGACACTACATTACTTAGCCTCCCCCTGGTTGTGATGGTTTCTCAGTCTTTCTTTATTTTTGACCACCATGGCAGTTTTGAGGAGTCCTGATTAGGAACTTTATAGAATGTTCCACAGATCTGTCTGATATTTTTCTCTTGATCAAAGCAGAGTAATGCGTTTTGAGAGGAAAGCTACAAAGGTAAAGTGCCATTCTCATTATGTCATATCAAGGGTACGTTCTATCTACATGACTTATTGCTTTTGATATTAACCCTGGTCATCTGACTGAGGTTGGGTTTTCAGGTTTTTCAACTATAAAGTTGTTCTTTATCCTCCTTTCCATGTTGCATTTTTTAGAAGAAAGTCATTATATGCAGCTCACACTTTAAGAATAGGGAGTTATGTTCCATCTGATTGAAGGCAGAGTATTTACATAAATGATTTGAAATTCTTCTATATGGGAGTGTTCTTCTCCTCCCATTTATTTATCTATTTAATTATTTATTTATGTCATTATGGACTCCCAGATATCTATGTTATATTTTGGGTTCCAAGCTAATACTATTTTATTTACTTTTTTGCTCAAGGTGTTCTAGGTTTGGTTTCTGGGAGCTCCTGCACCTGGCTCCTATGTCCCTTTGCCATACACCCATCATTGTGGGGTTTTTTGCTTTTTGTTTTAAGCACTTTCTTGCTTTCTGGAACTGCTAGGTACATTTCTTGACCCTATCCCTAGAATCAGCCATTTATTTAAAGGGCACTGGTTTCTTTACCCTGAAAAATGTATTGGACACCAACATCTGGGTGCTAGATATGCTCCTGTTAGACCAATCTTTGATGTGATATGTCCCATTTTCTGTTTGATTAGGTGTTAGCTTTAATATTGGCTGGCCATTGAGAACTTGATATCTCTCCCATACAATATGAAGGAGCAATATTTTGTTTTATTTCCATATACGCTCCGTATGAACTTTAGGCTTTGCCTCCAGATATTTTGCTTTATCTACTAGCACCTCTAAAATCAGACTCATATAACTTTATTTAAAAGGCCATATTTTGTTTTCATTCAAGAGAACAGAGCTATCTTCTGCAGTCTACCCAGGTGTTAGGAAAAGATCAGAAATCAAACTGTAATTGATAACTAAATACTTGTACTGCATTTTTTTAAAAGTGAATTAACACAAGAAGTTTGTTCCTTAATTTAAGATCATTATAAATTAAGTTGCTTTAAGACAATTACATTTTGTTTTTATTTTCTTAAACCCTAAGTTATGATGGTCTATCTTTTGGTAGATGCATCTGAGAAATGTCATACCATAGTGAAAGGCAGTGGGCTTGGGATGGGCAATTTCACTGGGAAATATTATTTATTGTATTACAAAAATTACCACCATCATAAAATACATTCATTTTAGAGTGGAAAGGAAACTTTAAAACTCTCTCCTCTAACCAATTTTTCTTAATTTTGAATAAAACAACTTGCCTAAGCTCATTCATTTATCTAGCTGCCAAACAGGATCAGAATTCAAGTGTCATGAGATGAGTGATTCCATCCAGATTAGAAGAAGTTTAACTCCTTCAAGAACTTATGTATCAATTATATATATTATATTATTTATATATTGCTATATTACATATATATATATAAAAAACAGAGAATACACACACACACACACACACACACACACACACACATATTGCAGAGATATGAAACTGGCTCCATAAAGCATTTTGGAGATAATATATATAACAGAGAATACACAGACACACACACTCATGTATATATTGCAGAGATATGAAACTGACTCTATAAAGCATTTTGGTGACTGAAGGCATGGCCATCTGAATTGCATTTGCTATTTTTACCTTAAATTCACTGACTAGAACCAAGAAATGTTGAAAAGAAATTCATCTCTGCTTGGAACCAAATGTACTAAGGAGAAATTAACTTATTTAAGGAAAAAAAATACACAGCTAACCAGACTGCTTTTGATGATTCACCAAGAATGCATCCTTTGAATGATACCAAAAATGAAAATAAATGTTTTCTAAAGAAAGCCATTAATATGCTTACATTGCCTTTACCTTTCTAGCAATCAGCTAGGAACTTTGGATCTAATAACTCAGTTTCTCATTCCTGTGGCTTCTGATTCTTGGGATTGGTGACAAGGAAAGACACCATGGAAGCTGGGGCACACCAGAAACTTGAGGAGATCCAGATGTCATAACTGCTCTTTAATTTATTGGAACTGCTTTCCTCACTTCCTGGAGTCCCCACAGAAAGCAGTGTGACAGCCACCTGGTGACTCCCTTTATCTGAAGGTGAAGGTGGGTAAAGAATGCCCATTTTGAGCTTCCAAAATCAGTCTTTGTCTTCCTAGTCTTTCACGCTCTGAGATGAGGATGCAGAAAGAGAAGGTAAGGACGTGCAACCTTACAGAGTACTGCAAAGACAGAATCTCTGCTTTTCTAAGCATCTTCCTATTGCATTGCTGCTGAAGAGAATTTTATAGGGAATATAAAGTCTCAAACCCTTACTCTCCACTGTTTGCCTCGTCAGGGCTGTTTCTCTGGGCTTTGGACTCAATTACTCAAAAGGAGACATCATTAAGAATCTCAGGAGGTGAGCCCATGGAAGCCAGGGAGGATGACTGTCAGCTTGCAGTGTGCAGTGTGGCAAGCAAGCCTTCACATCTCGACTGCATGAGAAAGCCATGCTCACAGGCCCTCTCTCCATTCAGCTTTAGTGGTTGCACGTGTCCATCAGCCTGTAGCTGAGCACAAGGAAAAGCATATAGCTTTCACTGGGGACAAAAGTGTTCTCAAAAGTGTGTTTAACTCACCTTCAATCATACATCATTTACACACCTGGGGTGTTGAGTCTGGGGAACATGAACATACAGAAACGACAGAAAGAAAATTGGTATCAAAAAGAAAAGATCTTATTTAAATTATGTTGTGATTGTTGTTTTCTTTGTTGAAGATTCGAAACTGCTTTATGAGTGGGAGAATGAACAGAATACTTGAAGAGAGATATGAATACAGAAGTCGCTTTTGGTAAAAATAAGGTTTTTTACTGGCATTTACAAATTTTTATTAGCAAAATTTTAAGTAATTCACATAGGCCCCACTACTGCAAAGGAGCTAATATTTCTGATTCCTTTAAAAACTACATTTGGGCAAACCCAAATAACATGAATCAGAATCTCAATGTAAGAGGGAACGTTATCTGGCAACCCGCTGACCCTAGAGAACTTCTTTTTGAGAAGAAACTTTTTTTTTTCTTATCTCTGAATATAATCTGATTAGCTCTGATTATTTAATTCAACAGAGTAACATACAGAAAAAAAAAAACAAAACAAGTAATCAGTAAAAGGAAAGCATAACATGTATTTTACCAAATATCTGGTTCCTAAATAAATTCTTCCAAAATAATGCAGCAGGAAATATGGCCTAAGGAAACGTGTTACGACATTTTGCCAGGGATAGGACAGAACAACATGGCCTAATTGTGAAGGATCATCTACCCAAGTCTGCCAAATAGCAAGTTACCTAAAGAAGTCATTTGAGAGCAAAGTATTTTTATCTATTTGTTTAAAGAGGATATTGAACTACAGGAAAGGATCTCAACTCTTTTTTTCCTTTCTTGAACCAAATGCTTTGAAAAAATGACCATCAAACAAGATGCATTTGTTACATTACAGTTAGTTAATTTTCTCATCTTAACTTATCAATTATAGGTAACTGTAACTGTCAACCAGAATTTCTTATCAGCATGGGATAGCTCCTATTCATACCTGGAACTGCTTTTATTCCAGAGGAGAGTGAGGAAAGTAATGAGCTACTTTATTTGGTCTGCCCAGTTATTTTTATTAATAAACTGCCTAGTTATTTTATTAATAACTGCCCAGTTATTTTTATTAATATGGTTTATCCATGAAATCTGTTTAAAATGTACAAATGCTTTCTCTTAGACTTTTAAAGATATTAAAATTTGCTCTCGTGCCACATATTGGTAAATAGGCAAAATAGAGTTCGCTGAGGTCATTTCATCCTCCAATAATCAGTGATAAATTGCTCGTGTAGCCTCTGTCAAGAACTGTGACAGTTCTGAGATTTCACCCTACTTGTAAGCTAACAAGTCTGCCAGTTTCATGGATGCTGGCAGAAGCCATAAGCCTCCTGGGTCAGAGACAGAGGAGTTTCATACTCACAGCAAGGGATGTAGCCAGAATATTGGCATTTGTGCCAGTTCTCCAAGCCCCAACTATTTTTTTTTTCTTGAGACAGGATCTCACCCTGTCACCCAGGCTGGAGTAGAGTGGCATGATCGCAGCTTACTGCAGCCTTGACCTCCTGGGCTCAAGTGATCCTTCCACTTCAAGCCCCCAGAGTGACTGGAACTACAGGTGCACGCCTCCACGCCCAGCTAATTTTTTACATTTTGTAGAGACAGGGTCTTGCCATGTTGCCCAGGCTGGTCTCAAACTCCTGAACTGAAGTAATCCAGACACCTTGGCCTCCCAAATTGCTGTGATTATATGCATGAGCTATCACCAAGCTCCAGCTTTTACAGAGAAACACGAGAAAAGCCAGATCATACCTGTGTGCACAGTGAGGTGAATTACAAGAGAGAGAGAGAAAAAAAAAAAAACCCTGTGTGTAAAAAGACTGAATTTTTTAGAATGGATAGTAAGCATGCCTGCTCCTGTGCTCCAAAAGAGATATTATCTTGATCATCCAAGTCTGTAATAAAACCTGTTCTTTGCTATGGTAGAAGGCACTATCTTTGTCTTCTATGGCTGTTTGCTATGCAATTTGCTCTGAAAAGATAGTCCAGACCCAAAGCAGTCAGTGCCTCTGCTTGCAAAATGTGCAGAAACAAAGGAGAAGCTTAGAGAATTGTCTCCCAACAGCTTCCTTATCAATAAATGTAGTTTACATTGGCAAATATTTTCATTGGCATAGAAAACACATTAGATTTATTACCAAGGAAATGAAGTTAAAATAATGTATTTATCGTCTGCCATGTCCCAGCTACTTTACTAGGTACTAGAGTTGCAGTGGTGAGAGCATGCTGGAAAATCTAATGGGGTACAAAGAAATGGTAAAATAATTTCTCACATCCACTTCTAAACCTCTTTCTTCCTTCCATCCTTCCTTCCTTCCTACTTTATTTTTTTCATCCTTTCTTTCTCCCTTCCTCCTTTCTTCCCTTCTTTAATTTTTTCTTCCTCCCTCTATCCTATCAATCGATTTATATTTATTTATGAAAAACCTTCTATGTATATACCCAGCACTGTTGTAGGTGCTGACAACATAGAAATAAATTAGACAAGGTACCTTCTCCCTTCATGGAGATTGAATCTTGGTAATTAGCTTTCATGCAGGTGATGTCATAAGACTAGGACAGATGGAAACACAGAGCATTACCCAAAAGAATCTACAGGGGCAACCACCAAACAGTCCCTCATGTCCTCTATGCCCTTTGAGAAGAGAGAAGAGAAGTGATCGCATCCAGAACTCTGCCAGCAGGCAAAGGAATGTACCCATCTGCCTTTTAAACTAGACTAGACTGCGTGTTGTGCGGGAACATCTCCATTATAATAGTCCTGCTCAGAGTTTGGGAAAGAATTGTTCAAATCATACGGGAGGCAGTTCTTTGAAAGCCCCAGCTAATGTTAAAAGAGAAAACAGATTTACAATCCGAGGCCAGACTTAATAATACATAACGAATTGCAGCTCTGTTTGGGAATCCCCCTAGGTACCGTTCCTAAGGATTCCGAGTGTTTAATTGAAATTTCTTCTGGGACAGTAGTAATCATTCACTTAAGCATTATATTTATATTTGTGCGTGAAGGAAGGAAGTCAAAGGGCTAATAGACCGAGTGAGTAGAATGGCTGCTTTCAGCTGCGGGCCATGACGAGCCGGCAATTCTCCAAGGGGCGCTTATCCTGGCGACAGCTTGCTTAGGTTGTTCTCCGGGGACTGTGGGAGGAGGACAGCGATGTGACTGACAGCTGTTTCTTCCTAGACTGAGATAGAATACATGATCCCAGTGTAGCCTGTTTAATCAAACTATTTCAGTCTACAGGATTAAAAAAAAACCTCATGATGGAAAAGTATTCCGGTAGAGATTTATTCTTAGAAAGGCTATTCTTTTTACCCTGATGGTTAACATAGAGTGTTTTAACCCCAGGGGACTTGTGCCTTCATGATTTCCAAAGCAACGTTAATGAGTAACTATTATTCTAGGAATATTTCAGCCTCTAAAATTGGCGATGGAGTCAAAATGAAAGTCATGCCGTTACAATAATACTGCCTCTTGGCATCGTCAGATTACCCACCCTCTTTCAGTTCATGTTCTCATTGAATTGCATTAACTTCAACTACCTTATTCCATGTTCTGTAAGTCTTAAGAGTTTACCCCATTGTTGTTTGCTGGTTTTTACAGGTACAATTTTCACCTACATGCACAGAAATACTTACATTCAACTGGTTTAGTTTCTTCATGGCTATATTGAGGTTTAGTTTACAAATTATAAAATTCCCCCACTGCAAGTGTACAATTGAATTATTTTTAGTAAATTTCCAAGCTGTTGCTTTCTGAGTTGCATTGCCACAATCCGATTTTGGACCACTGCCATCACCCCAACAAGATTGCTCATGCTCACTTGCTCCCAATTCCAGCTCCAGGCATCAACTGGTTCAATTTCAGCCTCACATTGCCATGGTGGATGCACGTCATCTAATGGATCTAGGTATAGTTTCCTCAGATGTGAGCTATAGTCTGTATGTTTGAATACAGTAGCTATTATTATCCTTATTTTATAAATGCAAAAACTGGGATTTATAAAGACCAGGAAATATACCCAAGGTCCCAGAACTAAGAAGCTACAGGATTTGAACTTAGTTTATTCTGACTCCAAAGCCTCTTTGCACTGTGCCACACGATCCTTCGTGGTCTGAAAGTGAGCTAATTGTGGATCTTACCAGAAATTAGAGATTACTCAAAAATTATTCTTGTTATTATTATTGTGTGTGTGTATATATATATATATACACACACACACACATAGTATTTCTCTTTTCTTATTTCTCAATTATCTTATTGTAATTACTATATATACACACATATACTGTATGTATACATGTATATATATCTGTATATGTATATATACACACAGAGAATATATAATATATGTGTGTATATGTAAATATATATATATAGCCTGTTACTTTTTTAATTTTGGTGATTGTGTTAGTGTTTGATAGCTAACAGTGTTCTGATACTAGCTTAGGTAAGAGTTATTTTCTTTCACATTAAAAAAATTATGCTATCACATCTTTTCTTATATACATGAAGACATCTCACCAAAAATTGCTGTATTGAAAGACAATATTGCCTATATTTTAAAAATTGTAATTTTACATATTGGTCAGCAAATTATTTATATTCAGATGAATATTTAGGAATGCTTGAATTTTTCAGAGTTTTAAAATTTATAGTACAAATAATCAGAAATCTAACATGTGGCATATCAGAATGGTGTCAAATTATATCAATATGGACTCGTTTTAATAGTCAGATTTAGTAGACAGATTTTAATAGTCAGTTGCAAATACGTGATGCTCCAGCAAAGGTGTAATAGGGCAGTGAGAACTTTTTTGGAGCTTCCAAAATCTGTGTCTGAGTCCCTGTTCTTATGCTGGCCACTTTCATGTCCTTCCTTGGGTCACTTAATTTCCCTGGTCCTCCTTATTTGATACAAAAATGAATCTGACTAAATAGTTATCAGCATCAGCCAACTCACAATAGGAAGTCAGTATTTTATCTTTTGGATCACTTAGTTGTATACCTTTCCTATAAAACACAACTTCAAACAATTCAATACTTTCTGCATCATTTGGGATAAATTTAAGTGATGGAAATATGAAAACCTATATATATAAATCCCATATATATAGGATACATGTATATAACCCATGCATACATATATAGGACATGTATATATATGTATGTGTGTATATATATCCGATCCATATATATATGGGATATATAGATAACCTATCCATATATATACACACACACACGGGATATATATACACATAAGATCAACCACAATTAATTTCTTATTCACATGAAATTTGAAATCAATAATGCTAATGACTGGGTGCATCTCCTCCAGGTAGTGACTCTGACAACAAAGTGTCTTTCATCTGGTGACACCACCATCTTGAAACCACCCTTGCATCATCAGAGAAAGGGAACATGGAGAAGTTTCATGAGCTTTTTAAGCTCTCCAGTTTTTAAATGACACACATTACTTCTGCTTCACAAGAACTAGACACATGGCCTGACCTGGATGCTATGGGATCAGGGAGCAATAGCTCCCGACTGGGCATAGCCACTTTGCAGTGACAGTTCTATGGAAATGGAAACACTAATTCCAGTGAACAGTTAGTTCTCTCTGTTACTCAGGCTAAGTCTCAAAGCAGAACATGTAGAGCTGATCCAAACCGGAAGCCCAATGGAGCCTTGGACATTGGAGTGGTTAGATACCGGGGGACAAGGAATGGTGAATAACTTGGTTTATTTGCCTGTTGATGAAGGGATGGTCCTAATTAGCTGTTTTCAAAAGTTTGCTGGCCCCAAGTCATTATTTAAGGGGCAACTATAATCAGGTCCTCACCTACTGCAGGCCATCACAGAGTCCCCAGGGATCTGGGAACAACAACAACAACAAAAAACCAGTTTCAAACCACTGGATAAAATTGTTTTAGGACTCCCTCTCTCGACATTCTCTGATTTAAGGTCTTTAATGTCTCTCTCTCCTGTTTTATTTTTTAATAAAAGTGTATTTAAGTGATCAGTGAAGAAAATCTAGAGCAAAGACTGTAGACTGGCAACTTAAAAACCTATTTAATTTGGACTGTCCTTTTTCAAATTTTATTTTCTGCTATCATTTATCAATAGGTAAATATCACATAAAATGTAGATTTTAGACTTTTCTAGAAACACTGCGAGATCTAGCAACATAAGCTCCACCTTCTTGAATGACGGAAGTCTACTGGAGCTGAATAGCAGCTGCTTTTCACAAAGGGACCTGCACTTTTTCCTATTTTTCCACAGGCCTCCACTATTCCTTATTGCCTTCTACACTGGCTGAGTTAACTCCTATATGTTAACTGCCTTGATTTTGTAAGTCATTTGAATTTGCAAAATGTGATCTAAGGAAAAATGCGTGACCTTGTTGAAATGTGTATCTTTTCCAGGTAAGCAGATAATTATTAAAAACTTATGAGTAAGAATAAATTGAATCTTCAATTATTCTTCAATCTATTTTGCATAGGAAGTTTTGCCACGTGACCCTCCCCTTTTTGGAAAACATTTGTTTTCCAAAAGAATTGTTCCCCCCATTACCTGTGTTGCTCCCTTTAGCCTTTGGACTTACAGGATTTTAGGCTTCTGCTCCAAATTAATTTAAGTAGTGATTTTCTCTTATCAGACAAAGGATCTAAATAGCAACAATACATATGAGAAAAGAGATGATAGCACAATTTTTATAAAAAATTTGGCAATCTTCTTCTTAGAGTTGTAGCTAATAATGTCTTTGTGAGGATGTGTAGTCAAACTCTGACATATGTCATGGTTGTCAAAGTCGGCATTAACGCAAAATACTAAGTTATTTAATATAGGATTCAACTTTATTATTTTTTCAAGTAAGCTGTCTATCACCAAGTTCTGAAGTGGATTTCTTTAAAGTCTGCCTGTCTCCAGAGAAAAAGGGGAAAAGGCAATGTGTCCCTGGACAGGATCTATGACTCATTACGTCAATCAAACCCCACTTCAGAAGGGAATAAAGAGATTTGTATCTCAAAGCAGTGCATAACGACTCCTCGGCTTTTCATTTCATATTTATGAGCGGTTTACTTTGAAGTGTTTATCAGCCAATGCGCAGAAACATGAGGGAGGCTCGCCCGAAACCATACTCATGCCTCTAATCTGTGAAATGCTTTCTGAGCAGACTGGCTCATCAGCACATGCCGTGCAAAAATAAATACATAAATAAACTTTTTGTTATTTGAGGTCTTGGAGCCACGTCTTTATATAAACTATAAAAAAGGGATAAATGGTGCTGAACGTTTTGAAATTGGTGTAACACAGGAAACTTGACTCGGTAATGTGCAGGGGGGTAGTCGGGGGGTGCAGATAGTTTATTGCTTGAAATAAAACCTGATAGAATGCAGACAAGTAAAAATACACAAATTTTTACATACATTTCCCATCTGATCTAAGACTTTGAGTCTGTCCAAGTGACCACATGATGGCAGTGAATAGTATATGGTGTTTTATTTAAAACAATTTTTTTTGGCGATGTTATTTTTGGGGTGGAGAGAGAGAGAGCACTGCCAAGATGTTGAAACCAACTGAATGAAATCTGTTTTATAATTTTTATCTGTACTAGTATCCCATGCATATTGTAAAATAAATAAATGTGTAGAAGAAAAATGGAAGATGAAGAAGAAAGAAACATAGAATAAAGTATACATTCTTGATGAATGGAACTAGGACATTCTCTCTGCTTTCCATCTACCTGTGTTATATGTTAAGCAAACTACCTGTGTGTTTATTGAGCAACTACTATGCTAGATCCTGGGTTTACAAGGGTAAAGACCAGCCAGAACTGCCAACGCAGATCTGGCGTGGTGGGAGAGGATGCCAAGTCAACAAGTCAATGTCTATGTGGTGTCATAGTTCCTGAGACCAAGGGACACTCAATTCTCTACTTCTTTAAATTACATCTCTTGCTTCTGTGTTCATGGCTCACTGATTTTATCCAAAAAGAATGTTTAAAGGCATAAGCCTAATTCACTTTAATAATCCACAAATTATGTCAGTGATTTGAACAGTTGGGAGAAAATAAAATTTAGGAGTCCATAAACCATTATCTTATAAAAAAGAGTTTCATTTCTGTTTGCCTTTTTTCTACAGATTCTCTAAAGAGCTTTCCCTGCGCCTGGTCCCCTGAACCCACCCCCATCTTCCAGTACTCTAATTGGGAAAAGTGGCTCTATGTCTAGTCCCTGGCTAGAAATACTTAATCATAGAAGTTTAAAGCTGAAAGTCTTTATATTCTAGAAAGCATGGCTTGTGAGAGTATATAGCCTTTGAAGTCAAAAAAGAGAAATGTTTGAATTGAAGTTTCCCCACCTACTTGTTATGTGGCCTTAGGAATATTATTTCTTTCTTTTGAGCTGTATGCCTTCTTCATAGTTTTGTTCTGATATGTTTCATGTAGAGTGTTTATAAGCCTTGACATATAACACATAATCAATAAATATTAAGTCATGAATGTTTGTTGCATGAAGGAATGAATGAATGATGCCATCCTTTTCATCCCATCTTTTTACTTTGAAAAGAATCTGAAGCCTCAGGGGATTAAGGACACATATTTGCCATTGAGTACAGGTTCTCTAAACGACAAAGAAATAGTTACCTCTCCCCTACACTACCCCCACCAATGTAGGTGGAGTGAAAATAAATTATCAGGAATAAGATACGGTATTGTAATTGTGTATTTCTCTTTATCTTATTAGCTTGTGAGATCCCCAAAAGCAAGGACACAGATTTTCTATGTTTCCCTAGTTGGTTCTTAGCACACCTTTCTGTCTGTTTGTGGAGCCAAATTGAACGAAGCAGTCTGAAACACATACAGTGGTGCCCATGGGTCTCTATGTGCAGTATAATGGCAACTATTCTTGGGGAGACTTAAGTACAAAAAGCATACAACCTGCCAGATATGCAGGAAAGTCAACCAAAGCCTTTGTGGGGTGTGTTTCTGATAATGCTGATGGATAGACTTTCTGAAAGGACTATTCTGATTTTCTTATCTGAATGGAGATTGAACACACTGCACACAAGAGAAAGTGATTTGGAGCCAATTCTGAGAGAGAGGAAATTGAAGCAAGAAATAAGTGTTTGAAATAATAATCTGCTGCTGATCCCTAAATAATCTGAAATGAGAGCACAGGAATTAATGAGGCTCCTAACCCCTTGTGACACAGGAATACCAGACTTGTGCCAGTGACACAGCAATTTCCCTGGTGGTCTGCTCATGAGCTGTGAGGGAGCAAACAAAACCATTGTGTCCTTTGAAAGCAAAGCTATCTTAATAAGGGAAATGTGGCTTCTCAGATGAAAGCTCACAAAGTGCCAGATAGTGCAAATGTTTTTCATAAAGCACCTGGAAAACCTCACCGAAGAGAAACATCTCAATAGAGAACAATTGTCACATTGGGTTTAATTGCCCGTCATTCTAGAGATGTAGCAGTTTTGCTGAGAAAAGTTGGCATTTTAAAAAAGAAGCAATCTAAAAGAAATGACCCCTGATTTTTTCTCTCTCTCTCTTTTTTATAAAGGCAGGAAGATGGCCGGGTGCCGTGGCTCACACGTGTAATCCTAGCACTTTGGGAGGTCAAGGTGGGCGGATCACCTGAGGTCAGGAGTTCAAGACTACCCTGGCCAACATGGTGAAACCCCGTCCCTACTAAAACACAAAAATTAGCCAGGCATGATGGCAGGTGCCTGTAATCCCAGCTACTTGGGAGGCTGAGACAGGAGAATCGTTTGAACCCAGGAGACGGTGGTTGCAGTGAGCTGAGATGGCGCCACTGCACTCCAGCCTGGGTGGCTGAGCGAGACTCTGTCTCAAAAAAAAAAAAAAAAAAAAATGCAAGAAGATGCAAGAGGGATGCACCTCTATTCTAAGCTCTGTCAGAGATATGCTTTGTGACTTCTGGAAAGCCCAGAAACCTCCCTGTTTTTCGCTTCTCAGGGGAGGTAATTCTTGTCACTTCCCATGGAGGAAGTTGCATCCTAAGGCGGTGTGCTTTGAAAAACTCTTTGATGAACCTCCTCTGAATTCTAAATAGTAGAAGATAGCAGAGTCACTGGATTCTGGGAGATATTTTGATAAAAAATGAGGAAAGGCCAGGGAAGTTGCTTGTAATGACTAAACAGTTATTGGGCACTGGGTATGCCTTGCCAGAACCCCTGGGAGGAGGCCAGGAGCTGTCTCTTCACCTCTAAAAAAGGCCAAATGGCCAGAGTATTTGATGTTTATGCAGGGGAGTACATTATTTGTGCATTCCAGGATGATATCAATAATGGAACACGGTACAAATTTCTCATAAGAATCCTTTGAGAAGGTTGGTGTTTTGATTCAGAGTGATTTTGGCCTTCCATACACGTAAGAATTTATGGAGGAAGCACAGCTGCATTATAACTTTCATAGGCCCTAGGCATTTTTGCCTTCTCAACCCCTTTCTCCATAAAAAGATATTTAAAATTACATTTCTCCACTGCCTTAATATGAAGGCAAATGTATTGCTTTTGTATATTAAAACATCCTCTCTACCCTAAAAGTTTATTTCTTTTGATTTTCAAAGAACTTAAAGCTTTTTTGTGGGTGCCTAAAAGTATTGTGGGCCTTATAGTACTGAGCCTATTGTGTCCAATGGATAAGTTGGCTCTGGGAGAAAAGCTTTGTTCAAGTCAACATTTTTAAAAATCTAAATGTAGGAATTCCATTATTTTGAGGAAAGAGGCCTTGTCTTAAAGATGAGTATCTTTATCTGACAAAAAGTAGAAATTTGTAACATAATACTAATTGATTACTGTGGATTCAGAATTTGTAGTTATACTTCAGGAATGTTATGTCCACATGGTCCACAAGCAGCACAGAGCCCTCGTTGCTTTGACTTTTTCCCCCTCATGCAAAAGCCATGCTTTTTGTTTGTTTGTTTTGTTTTGTTTTGTTTTGTTTTGTTTTTTGAGATGGAGTTTCTCTCTTGTTGCCCAGGCTGGAGTGCAGTGGCGCAATCTCAGCTCACTGAAACCTCCACCTCCCAGGTTCAAGCGATTCTCCTGCCTCAGCCTCCTGAGTAGCTGGGATTACAGACATGTGCCACCACATCTGGCTAATTTTTGTATTTTTACTAGAGATGGGATCTGGAACTCCTGACCTCAGGTGATGCACCCGCCTCAGCCTTCCAGCGTGCTGGGATTACAGATGTGAGCCACTGCTCCCGGGCGAGCCATCCTTTTTAAGGACAGTGTTTCCACATTGCATTTCAAATTGTCTCATTTTTTAAAAACTCAATATAGTCACCATAATTTAATTATTTTTATGTGAATCAAGGCAAGGCTAGTGAATGATGACTTGAGTGTTATGTGTGTATGATAATAAATTTGTTCTCATATGTTTTTGAAGTTTATTAAATTTCGAGTAGTCCTTTGATTCTGTTCTTCAGTTGTACTAAAATGCCTGATCTATGCATTCTCACACTCTTCCAGATGTCGCTTCTAAGCCTCCAGCACCTCCTCCTCATCTTCAATCAGAAACAAATTTCCAAACCACATCTACCATCTACACATTCCCAGCATCTGTGCCCACATACTCCACCTTATTGCCTATCACTATAAGTGAAAAACTACTACTGTTATCCCAGATAAAAAATTCACCTGTGTGCAAGTGCAACATCACGGTCCCACTGGTCTATTAGAGGTTTCTCCAGGAATTCTACCTGCCTGTCTCCTAAATGAACCATTCTTTCATTCCTTCTAGCACAAATACCTGCTGTTCTTTTCCCTGACTTACATTCACCCACTTCTACCAGTTACTGCCACGTTCCTTTACTACAATCTGCAGCAAATCTCAGAGGAGCTGTCTCTCATATTGCTTCTGATTCCTCTCCCCCATTTTTCTCATAAACACAATCCAATCAGACTTTCACATATACCCCTCCACATAATTGCTCTTGCCAAGGTCACCAATGATTACTATGTTGCTGCATCATAATTGTCCATTCTCAGTTCTCTTCTTAACGACCCATCAGTAACATTTGAAACAGTGAATCACTCCCTCCTCTTTGATACACTTTCTTCATTTAGATTCCATTCTACCACACACTTGTGGCTTTCCTCCCATGCACAGGTCACTCTTTTTTTTTTTTTTTCTTTTATAGTTATTTGACCCTTCTGGTCTTATGGTTTCTCTTTCCATACTCCTTTACTGCTTTCTCTTCTTCACTCCAAACTCTTAATAGAAAGTGACCCGGGGCTCAATTCTTGATATTCTTTTCTATCTACGTTTATTCCAAACTGGTGATCTTCTCCAGTTCCACAATGTTAAATAGCACGTATATGGCAATGACTCCCAAATCTGTATCTTGTGTATCAGATCTCTCTGATATATTCAGCTAACTGATCAGCATTTTCACTTATATGTCAAACACCCAAAGCAAACTCAACATGTCAAAGACTGAAATTCTGATCTGCACACACACACACACACACCCTGCTGTTCTTACAGCCTACCCCATTTTAATAGATAGTAACTCTCAGTTTTCAGTCCAAAAATGGTGTCACTTCTAACCCTTCTGTTTCTACCACAACCCACATGTAATCCGTCAGCAAATTTCAAGACTGTGGATCCCACCACTCTTTCCATCCAGACGGGCTGTAATCGTTTCTCCCATGCAATCCTAAAATGTGTTTAAAGTGGTCTCCTTGATTCGGTTCTGCCACATTCCTTTACTGTTCTTTGCAGCAAATCTCACAAGAGCAATCCTTTTAAAATGTAAATTAGATGATGTCACCTTTCTCTCCCAAAACAATGCAGTTGCTATTTCACTGAAACCAAGGTCCTTAAAATCACCTCCAAAGCCACACAGGACCCAGCTCTCTCCTTAACTTTCTGATGTCTTCTCCTAAGGTTGTAACTTTACTCCCTTCATTCCAGCCACAAAGTCCCCCTTACTCTTCTTCCTAGAATGTGCCAGGCATGCTCCTTCCTGGGATCTTTGCACCAATGGCTTCCTCTTTCTGCAGGTATTGGAAAGATTAAATTTCCCAATTTACTTAAGTATTTGTTTAAAGTCACTTTATCAGTGAGCTTTCCTGGATCAGATTATTCAAAATATTCACAAATGGCCATGCACTCCTCTGCTTTCTATTTTTTTTTTTTTCTTTTCATAGTACTTACCATCTTTTAAGATACTACATTCTCAAATTTAATTAGATTCCATTTGTCAATTTTTGCTTTTGTCGCGATTGCTGTGGGCATTGTTGTCATGAAATCTTTGCCAGTTCTTATGTCCAGAATGATACTGTGTAGGTTGCCTTCCAGGGATTTTATAGTTTTGGGTTTTACATTCGAGTCTTTAGTCCATATTGAGTTGATTTTTGTATGTGGTGTAAGGAAGGGGTCCAGTTTCAATCTTCTGATATGACTAGCCAGTTATCCCAGCACCATTTACACCATGGAATACTATGCAGCCATGAAAAGGAATGAGATAATATGAGCCTTTGCAGGATCACAGATGGAGCTAGAGGCCATCATCCTTAGCAAACTAAGACAGGAACAGAAAGCCAAATGCTACATTTTCTCACTTGTAAGTGGGAGCTAAACAATGAGAACATATGAACACAAAAAGAGGAACAAAAGACACTGGGGTCTACCTCAGGGTGAAGAGTGGGAGGAGCGAGGAGCAGAAAAAAGAACTATTGGGTACTAGGCTTAGTACCTGGGTGATGAAATAATCTGTACAACCAACCCCAGTGATACGAGTTTACCCAAATAAGAAACCTGCACGTGTACCCTTGAACCTAAAATACAAGTTTTTAAAAAATAAGTAAATCCATTATATCCAACTACCTACTGTAGATAAGGCACCCTATCACCCTAAAAAAGGTACTACATACTTAGACATTATGTTAACTGTTTATTGTCTCTTTACCTCAGCCAAAATAGAAGCTCTGTAAGGGCAGAGACCTTGATCTGTTTTGTTTGCCGATACATCCCAAACCCTTAGAACCAGGCTCAGCATTTCGTAAGCACCAATAATATAGGTCATATGAATGAATGCATGCACTAATGAATAAGGTTCTTTACCTTTGTTTTTCCAGCCCAAGGTCCCATTCTTTTAGGGTCTATGCCTCTTCTCATGTATTCCTGGCCCCCATATAGTAGGCTGTCTTTCTGTTCATGGTATCCTTCATTTATGGTGTGAGATAATGACATAACAATGTAGGTTAGGAATGAATATTCATTATAGGAAAAAGGACCTGAAAAATTTATCCTACTGGTTCTGCTGCTGTTTCTACTACAATGATTACTCTGCACTATTTTCTAAACTATTTTATTCAGGACCCCCTATTCTGGTTACACTGTTAAGTGTTTTCTTGTCATAGATAACTTTTATCTCAATAGGCTTATGAGGATAGGTATTACTAAGCTTGTTTCATAAATGAGAAGACTGGAGATTGGGAGTGGAAGTTTAATTAGATTGCGTACTATCAAACCATAAGTAGTGGAATAGGAATTCAAACTGTGGGCTACTCGCTTCTAAAATATTCTTAACCACAGATATACACAGTCTCTCACCTAGGGAACAAAGCGCATGGGTTTCCTGGCCGTATATCAGTCATACTGTGGTTTGGTCACATGTATTTTTGCTCCATAACTTTAGCCCAAATTGAATGGAACTTGAAAAGACATACAAATGAAGGTATTTCTATGTAGTGCAACTGAACATATGAGCAGGGAAATGCTGAGTGATGTGACATAGTAGACAACATTATGATATCACAAATAATTTAAAGTATGGAATTAAGATAGACTTATCCAAGGCTTTTATTTTTTAAATTTTTTAAATTGATTTTTTTTAAAGAAAGTCATAGAAAAGTACAGAGAAGAAAGCAAGCAATGAGCATCACTTGTAATTAACGAGTGTCAATATTTTGTCAAATTTGCCTCAAATTCTCTTTTTTTTTCCTAATTGCATTCTTCTCCCTCCATCTCCAGAAATAATCACGATTAAGAATTTGATGTGTATTTTTCCAGTCCAAACTTACCTCTTTGCTATGTATGTGTCTATAAACAACATATAGCACTCATTATATCTTTCTTATTGTGTTTTTGTAACTGGACATTTGTAATTTGATATCTATCTCTCTTAAGACCAACACTATTATTTCTAATAATTCTCTACTCCTAAAATTGCCATTGTGTGGCAAATGATGGCCAGAGTTGAAGGCCTTAAGTTCCTTTTGTCACTTTTTCAGGAGACTTTTTCTATCTAAACATCTTTTGTAACAAGCAATATATGAACAATGTTATTTAGCACATTTAACTCTGTCAACGGTTTTCAGTGGATTAGTGTGAAGATCTTTTTAAAAACATCATAACTCGATGCCTCTGGATATGCTGAAATCCTCATGAAACTGTTGTCTCTATTATATGTGAATACATCCATCAAGTGTTGATAGTAATGGTTGTAAGGTCCTTTGGTTTATAGCTCTAACCACATTGGGAATGATATATTTTAGTGGAGAATTAGTCTCTGGCATTGCTGAAACTGATTACTTATAGTATCACTCACACCATGTATATAACAAATGCTGATGGTGTAGTATTTCAGCTGTGATGACATAAGAATTTTTTTTTAACCTTATTGAACCAGCTTCTGCCTTCTATTCTTGAACTCCTTTTTGACTTCGGCTGTGTGTGACTCAACAACTCTCTGTAAGTCAACAGCTGCCAGATGCTAAGTGTAATTAAGGCTTTACATGTATTTGTAACCTACGACATGTGTTTGGAAAACAGGAAGCAAGGTGGGAAAGGAAGAAAAGGAAAACTCTTGACTCAGTTTCAATTATCCTCTCCCTGTTTAATGGATGCTAACAGGCACTAGGAAGCTATGATCTGGCCTTTTTTATAAGCTCCATGGCTGGAGGCTTATTATGGTTTTAGACGAGTATCTACATCCCATCTGTAACTGGTGATGAAGCAGTTGATTTAAAAGAATTATTTTACAAACAAGAGTATATCATTAACATTTCCCCTCAAATATTTGTGGTCTAATATACAGTATGATTACTTACTGAGGCAAAGTATCTGCTACACATATATTCACCTGCTGATAGACTGTGATCCATCCATCTCGCTAGATGTCAGAATGCAGATGAGTTAATTAACTCTTGAGATCTAGAATAATTCTTCTGTGATAGGAAAGTCAAAGTGTTTTCAAAACATCAAGTACCTGATGGAAATAGGCACCTTGGTGAGTGCTGAAAATGCAAATGTCATGTGCCTTTTGGTTAATTTCAGTAATGTTAGCAGTGTCTCTACTGATATATCATATTTTTTTTGTATTTTTATGGGAAAGTAAGATAGTGTGTTACTTAATGGAGTAAATATTAAATATATCTAAATACATGCAGTTTAACTAGAAACTGAATTTTATTTACATTGTGGCAGAATAAGCTTTCATTTCATTGCCTATCATTTTGTAGTTTTATACTTACTATTAATAGTAAAATAATAATGATAGTAAAATAATAATAGCTCATATTGATCAACTTGTTGGGGGGTGTGTGTGTGTGTTTGTTACACACACCTACACACATATTTATTGTATGTGACCGTAAGAGGCAAGTACCATTATTCTCTCATTTTACAGGTGAGAAAATGGAAACAGGAGTATTAAATAGCTTGATCAGAACAACAGCAACAAAATAGTCCTCACAGCAAGTAAGAGAACTCTCCATCCAGGCAGACTTTAAAAAAAAGATAGAAGAAGAAACAAAAATAAGCAAAAGTCAGAAATCTGAGCATTGAATTGTAAGCCCACAGTAGGTTTTCATTGTGAGCAAAGACTGCTACCAGAACTGCAATGGAGAAATGACCTGAGGCTTAGAGCAACAAGGACATGAAACTGAGATTTCTGTAGTAAGCCAGGAAACCTAAAAAGAGATATGTGTTTAACCCTACCACATGCACACTGCCTGTGTAGAATCAAATAAAATTTTTTAGCAGGCAAGAATCCCAGTTTAGCCCCGTGTGATTTTTGAAAATTAAACTAAACTACATATCTAAAATTTAATATAATTACATATGTAAGAAAACAAATCTTCATAGTTAAGTGTGAGCAAGTCCATAAATAATTGATCTTGAACTTTAAAGTTTTAAAACATTAGAATTTATCATATACATACTATTAACTATGTATAATAGAAAAACTAAACAATTGAAAAGCAATATCAATTTTATAAATGAAATGCAAATTGTTGAAATTAAAAAAAGTTTAGAACATAACAGTGAATGTGAGTTCAAGCACAATTAAAGAACTACATAGACATAACTGGAAAAATAATAATAATAAATTAGCAACAGACTGCACAAAGAGAAAAGAGATAAAAATACAACAGAGGCATTTAGAGATAAAAAGGGTAGCATAAGATCAACTGAGTTTAGTTGGTGAAAAGAATAGAGTATGGAAGTGAATACATAAAAGAGGCAATGACTGAGACTTTTTTATATTAAGAAATCATGAATTTACAGAAATAGAGGCACAAAATATATCAAGTAAGATTAGAACTCTAAATAGGCTGGTACAACATACATATTGTAGTCCCTAAAGCACCACTAAAAAATATGTGAAAAGATAGACAAAAAGCCTAGACAAAATTTAAATGAAAATTTTAAATAATTTATTAACTCACAACAAATTAGGCAAAGAAACACAGAGGGAGGAAAATACAGGGAGCACAAACAGGAAAACATAAATAATAAACCTAAATCCAATCATATCAGTAATTACATTAAATATAAATTGACTAGTATGCCAATTAAAAGACAGAGATTTTCAGATTACTTAAATAATAAGACCTAATTATATGCTGTCTACAAAAGGCATATGTTAAATGTAAAGACAACAGAAAAGTTGAAAGTGAATAAATGGAAATAGATGAATCACACGTTTATTGTTTACAATAAAAATAAGAAAGCTGGCTTGACTGCTTTATATAAGGCAAAATAGACTTTAAGATCACAAGAATTACAAGAGAAAAAGATGAACATTTCAAATTGATAAAAGGGTCAATTTATTCTAGAGATATAAAAGTCTATGTGCCTAATAACGTAGTTTTACAGCGAGAAAGAGAAGGAATACAAGACAAAGCAAAATTAACAAAAAAAAAAAGGAGGAAAGAGAAAAAAAAACAAAACTGCAGATTTAACTCAGTAACTGAAAAAATATCTAGACAAAAATATGGGATATAGAGAATTTGAAAAACGTTGTCAACCACCTTGACCTAGTAGATATTTGTAGGACACTACACACAAGAAATCTAGAATCACATTATTTTTCAAGGGAAAATTCTACAATATATTCTATATGTTGGGCTATAAAATAAGTCTCAATAAGTTTCAAGATGGAAATCCTGGAGAGTTTGTTTTCTGTCCACCAAGTATGTAATTCAGAAATCAGTATCAATCAGACAAGTCCCAGATATTTGGAAATAAAATTACACACTTCTAAGTAACCTATGGGTCAAAGAAGTAGATGAGAAATTTAAAAATTTTGAACGATTTGCATGCACAATACATTCAAATTTGGGGAGTACAGATAAAGAGGAAAATATTATAGGTTTGCATAATTACTTAAGAAATAAAGAAAATATTTCAAATCAGTGATCTATATTGCTACCCCAAGAATCTAGAGAAGGATAAGAAAACAAAACTCAAATTAAGTAGAAATAAATAAATAAGCAAGATAAGAGCAGAAATTAGGGAAATGGAAAATAAACAATACACTAAATTAAAGCCAACAGCTCTTTGAAAAATCGATGAAATAAAACTCCAGTAAGAATGATCAATTTTAAAAGAAAGGATCCCTCGTATCAAAAATGAAAGAATATTGTTATAGATTTACACATATTAAAAAAGTCATAAATGTTTGATGAAATGGGCAAATTCCCTGTAAAACACAATTAATATTAGAAAGCATATATTACCTCAAAAGTCTTTGTTAGGACTACCATATATTGATGATAAAATAATCCATCAGAAAGCTATAATGCTAAACTTATAATACGTACCTATAAAATAACCTTAAATAGACATAGAGCAAACATTGATAAAACAGTAGTGAGAAACACCCATCACAGTAAGAAATTTCAATATATATCTTACAATTATAGACAGGACACGCCAACAGCAAATTAGTAGCAATGTATAAAATGTATAGCATGAAATGCTTATAATAATAAAGAAGAATGGCTGAACATTAAAGACATAAAGGATCAAATTTTGAAGGTGTAGAAAACAACAAATGAATGAACTCAAAGAAAGAAATAATTTATATGCATAAGGGTAGAAATTAATAAACTAAAAAACGTACAGACAGTAGATAGAGTCAGAAAAGCAGAAATTTTGTTCTTTTGAAAGAAAAAGACTATTGTTGGTGAAACCAATTCAGTTAAAAAAAAGGAGGCACAAATAAATATTATGAGGAATGAAAATAAAGACTGTATTCTACAAATCCAGCAGAAATTTTTAATAAGCCTAAACAATACATGGATAACCTATTGTATTTATGTCAACCTATTTGAAATTATAAATGAAATGGGCATGTTCCTGGAAAATTTATTGTTCCTAAATTTTCTAAATCAACTCACGACAAAATAGAAAATAGTAATAATTCTATATAAAGAAATAAAGCAAGTTTCTTCCTCTGTAGACTGATGATCATCATAATAGCTACGTTTGTTTTGTTGTTATTCTGATGCAGGCAACAATCTAAGCATTTTCTGCTGCTTTATGTCATTCAGTACCCTGTGAAGGTAGGTGCTATTTTTCTGTCCATTTTATAAATGAGCAAATGAAGTCAGCAGAAGTAATTAATTCTAAGACTATCTGGTCAATAAGTATTTTTAAAACAGACAATCTAACTCCTGATTTTCTTAACCTTAGGCTATATGGTGACTGTTTTGTGGGGCTGCTTTTTTAATTAAAAGGGAAAACTATATAAAAGCATTTAGGACAGTGCTTGACACATTTTGAAGCCCTAGTAAATGTAAACTAATCTAGTAGCCTTGCAGCTAACTCACTACTGTCCTCTTTCCCTCTCTCTCTGATGAAAACAATTGTTTAGGGAGGCAGAGTCTCATAGCGTCAGGTGAATGTACATGTTTGTAATGTTCTCACATAGGATAACTGATTGGTATAGTTTTTAATACTGAAATTGATTTTTAATCTTGTTAGAATTTTCATCAGCAGAAAACCATCTCCAACTAGCCAAGCTCCTGGACATTTCATTATTCATTATGAACTGCCAGTTTTTCAGCGGAACCTTTGTGTTGTGGCTGATTTTGGGTTTTCCAAATTGAGCATTGTTCAGATTTCCCGTTGGAATGGGAAAATGCCACCACACCAGAGGAGAATGCCACCTTCGTCTTTCTCTTTGAAAATTATAAGCTTACAGGAAAACCTAGGATACTGGAAAGTCTCCTGTCTTCACTAGCCATCTTGGTGTTTCCTTGATTTAGAATGTGTTTATTCATATTGGAATGGTTCTAGTCACAAATTGTAAATGTTTGGACACATCAGAAGACATTTATATAGATTAAAATAATTAGTCTAAAAGTTTACAAACATCAAAATACCAATCTCTTAGGTGTCATACATTAAAAAATGTAAATCTTAAAGTACACTTTTGAAATACAAATATTTGACTTAAACTTTTATGAATAATAATGCATGTACACGTACTCTGTTGTTTTAAGCCAGAGGATTTTGGGTGAACAGTTTTATCAACATTGGGAAAATATCTAAATATGTAAAAACAGATGAACTTTAAAAGGGCATTAAAAGAGAGTTTATGTGAAGACTTTCAGGATATACAAGCATAAAACATTAGTATTCATAAATAGTTCCTTCGGTGCCTTCCAAAGTGGTGATCAGTGGATATGTAAATATGTAGGCTTTTATATTTGTATAAAAATAATATTTTAGATAATGTTGATAATGGTTTTAAACTGATTATTTTGTATGGCTCACACATATCTATAATTGCTCAACATTTAAATATAGCATATTTAAACTAAATGTGAGATAACAATTTGGCATTTCATTTTGATTTGTCAAACAGAAATAAAATTATATTTTATCACTTATAACTGCTACATTTTGCTTGATGACATTCTATGGGCAAAAGCTGAAGGCCTCATGTCAAATTACTTCAATTTCTTTGATAAAAAGTACTATAACATTATAATTTCTATCTTTTTCTTAAATATCTGCTAGAAAAAAAATGGACTCCATATTCATTCTTGACTTTAAAATGTACGCTCTAACATTTGCACAAGAAAAGTGACCTGTGTTTGTTTACAAGGGATTCTCTTTGTTTTAGGATGAATGATTTTAGAAAAAGTCCACTTAAAAAAGGAATCAATGTTCAAAAGAATGAATATTTCAAATTAAATAGTAAAACTAATTTATTGCAACTGTATCTTGAAAAAAATAAACCTAATTATCAAAACTATATTTCAGTTTATGTTTACTTTTATTTACTATTAGAACTATGCATATTTTGCATAGTTCAGTTTAAATTTAATATTATTCACTATTTGAATGATACATATTTTTTTCAAAATGATAAAGAATAACAGTTTGGGGGTGAGGCATATATATTCATGTTACAGCAAAATTGTTTCATTGTACCACATTATATCTTTCCCTTTAGGCTTGCATTTTGCAGCAGGATCATAGAGAGTCATTTTTTCCAAAAAATATTTGATGAGTTCATTAATTTTCCTAAGGGCTTCTTATTAACCTTTTATTTAAATAATTATCATTGCTCATTCAAATTGAGATTTTCTTGGTACATGGTATGACCAGTGATTTTTTACTATATCCTGGCCAATTGAAATATTACATTATGAAACCCTGGATCATATTTAAATCTTCTGTTACAGTAAGCCTCTTCTGACACTGAGCCAATGGGAATAGTGGAATACTGTGTCTTGACTACAGGTGAATGTAAAGGTCCATCCACTGTGTGTACTCTGACAAGGTGGGGAAGACGGTGCAGTGAAAGAGTGCTGCTTCATTGCTGCAGGGCAGAGATGGGTTTTTAGAACCCTCCCTGCCCCCCACCCCAGGCCTCTGCCGATGACAACCTCATTGAGAGGGAGAGAGTTATCTCCTTACCATTCCCCACAAGTCCCCTTCTGATTGTGTTGGTGAAATTAGATTTAACATTTAGCCTTCTCTGCCCTCAGCAAGGAGAGGGAGGGCTGGGGATAAAAGTCCAGGATTCCTGCGCTGCTGGTCTCCACGGACAACACTTGGTCTTTTAAAATTTTACCCTGGTGTGTTTGTAGAAGTGCAGGGATGGGGCTCCTTGCTATAGCAGGCTGTTCTTGGGGCTTGTTTTGTCCACTGCCATTTCCAATTTGCAGGTTTCTCTAGCACCAGGTTTGGAACACATGAGGCAAAAATAAATCCCAGGGAACTTGCCACCATGTAGTTCCTGAGGCTCCAGGACCCTGTTAAATCTACCTCCTTCCCTCCCATTTTCAGAAACTGCTTATGTGGTTTTTGTATGTAATGTCCAGGGTTTTTAGCTGTACTTAGTGAGAAAAGTAGAGAAGGGGAACAATAAATCTTGGTCCAGAACCAGATGTCTGTCAAATCAGATTTTGACGTTCCCATCATCGTGAGCACACTATTTCTATCTTCTCTTGTTAACTGGCTTAATTCTGTTAGATTTTGGTTATTCTGTGACCTTTTTATGAACTACATTTTTTTTTTTGCATACTTTTTGTTGACTTCATGGAAATCTGCAACTTCCCAAGCTTTACAATCTAATTACAGATTGGCACCATATTACTTTCTGCTCTCAGTAAGAAATTACTTACTTACACATTGATATGGTAGTTAATATGAGAAGAGATACTAGGAGAAAGTGAGCAGGGATAGGTGAGGATTAATTTTATAAGTGGTCATTCGTGACTATTTTCATGTTATTACAATTTTATTTCTCTGTATAAAGTTTCTTCTCTTAAATTCAGGGTACTTGCATTATAAACATTTAGACAATGAGAGTTTTCTGTATTGCATTCTCACTTTACTACAGTTAACTTTTATCTTCTTGCCCTTGTAGTAGAAAAATCTGTTCCAATGCTGACATTTTCAGTGCTATTTGTATATCCTGGTATTACCATGACATGATAATTCTGACTTAACTACATATGTGCTTTTCCTAGTTAAAGGTTATTTCAAAGTTGGTAAAAACTTAGAAAATAAAGCCATAATCACAATGCACATACATATATCTCCTTAAAATTGCATCCCAAATAGAATTAGTGGGTGAAAGGATGACTCTTGAATTCTGTTGCGAAATTTCTCTCTAAAAAAGGCATGGAGAGGATCTAGATTATACAATGTGGGTACGATCAAAAAAAGACAACTTAATGTCCAAGATATTTATCAAGAGAATTATTTTCAGACTTGTGTTCCCCTCTTTTGATCACTGAACAGTTTTTAGATGTTAACATTCTTTCCTAACCTTAAATTACACTAAAATTGCTTTATGTAAATATTACAGATTACATATAATCATTTATCTATAAAAATATTGATTCTGGCCTCGATAATGTACTCTGGGACCATACTGGGTGAGTTACTGGCAACAGCCATGGAGCTCATCCCTGAAATAAAATGCATTGGCACATCATCCATATGCACTTTAATCAGTGCTATCGGGAGACTGGAGGCAGATAGAAGATAAATAATAAATACGTATTCCATGAATACTGATATATTGTGCCTCCTCGTTATCTTTCTGCAAGATAGTAAAGAAGAAATGAAGGGTTCATGGCTTTCCACTAGAAATCTTAGCTTGGAGAATCACATGTTGAGTAGTTTCTCTCTTCCATTCAAAGCTGCCACGGAGCTTACTAAAGACTTAATTGTGCAAGATGAATTAGGGCAAAATCAGTCTTCCATCGATGAGCAAAGTAAGTGCAAAATGGTAAGTTGAGCTGGTATTAAAGATGCTTCCATACTAACTTACATTCTGAGAAGTGTGTATAGAGTGTGGGGCTTCTTGCTGTAAGATAAAATACATGGAAAACAATGGTTGGAAATCGATCCATATAGAAGAATGTTTGGGAAAACTGGGTGTGGTATGAGCAAACTGAAGTAGGTATGTGTGATAGCTTCTCAATGGAGTAAATCCCCAGTCCTTCGGAGCGTTCACCCCAAACTAGATGAACAGCTGGTGAACAGGCTGTGAAGGCATGAGGCTTGGACCACTAGGTGACCTCCGTGGCTCCCTGTTCTTTTTTCTTTTTTTGAGACAGAGTTTCACTCTTGTTGCCCAGGCTCAGGCTGGAGTGCAATGGCGTTAACTCAGCTCACCGCAACCTCCGCCTCCCAGGTTCAAGTGATTCTCCTGCCTCAGCCTCCCGAATAGCTGGGATTACAGGCATGCACCACCACCCCCGGCTAATTTTGTATTTTTAGTAGAAACGGGGTTTCTCCACGTTGGTCAGGCTGGTCTGGAAGTCTTGACCTCAGGTGATCCGTCTGCCTCGGCTTCCCAAAGTGCTGGGATTACGGGAGTGAGCCACCGTGCCCGGCCTGTTCTCTTCCTATGTAATATTTATCACTGTATGGATTGCACTTTGTTTATGTGATTCTTTGATTAATGCCTTTTTCCCCGATTAGACTGTAAATGTCATGGACTATATTTTTATAATGCACACTGTTATATCCCTGATGCCTCGCACAGCACTAGGAACAATAAATATTTGTTGAATGATTTAATAACTGGATAGACCCATTCTTTTTTTCTTTCTCCTGCGTATATGACTCACTAGCTTCATATGTTAAGCCAGCATGCCTGGAAAAAGCTTGGTCCAGAACCTGTCCCTGGTGTTAACACTTTCAACGAGGTTCCTATTCTTTGAGTTAGTGGAGGTTAGAAAGATACCAAACTAGGAACTATGGGGAAAT
This sequence comes from Chlorocebus sabaeus, assembly GCF_047675955.1. Lineage (NCBI taxonomy): Eukaryota > Metazoa > Chordata > Mammalia > Primates > Cercopithecidae > Chlorocebus > Chlorocebus sabaeus. The sequence continues at coordinate 15,064,162 of NC_132926.1, read as the reverse complement.
GGTGGCATTGGCAAGGAATGATCCTGTTGAAAGGTGAAGATGAAAAGGTAATTTTTTTAAAAAAATCAATATTAATTTTATAGGAAAATCTTCCTTTCTATATATACCAATGTAAACGTACTCATTTACCTTTTCCTGGCTAATTCAGCACAGAACTTCCAATTTTCTTTGTAATGTTGCTCCTTTGTGGCTCCAGGGCTATAAGCTTGAAGTGGAAACTCTTAAAGTACACTTTTTCTTTTCTAACATTTGTGGTTACTTTTTAAATGTATGCAAATCTTACCTGATTCATGAAGATCTCAAGTTTGTTTTCTCATAAAAATAAGATTTCAATTTCTTTTCTCAAGTAAATTTAACTAAAGAAGGGGCACTGTGTGTATTCCATGTGGTCCCATGGCCTCGGCCCACTGTTACCTCTGGAACCCAGGCCAAAAAACACATGCAATGCTCTTCACAGAGACTGCTGTCCTCACACAGCTGTTTCTTCTTTCCCAAGGAGATCTTTGAAAGTAGGTCTAGATAATGAGATGTGGGAAAGCTATCTGAAAAGTTGTCTTACTACACGCCCACTCCATTTTAAATGGGATTATATACCTACAAATCCTCACATGTGGAATAAAAATATGTGTGTTTTAGTTTGGGTTTTCATTTATTGTGGGAAAATGAAGCAACATATCTTATGACTCTGTCCAGAAGGAACTTGATCTCTAAGGACCAGATGGAAGAATATTACTCTAAAATGACTTTTTTCAATGACTTAAGGATGAGAAAAGCAACAACGGAAAGATCTTTCCATATTATATATACACACATAACACTCAGTAACTTCATTCTCATAGGCTACTGAGACTGAAATATACATTTTAATGTATAATTATGAGACAGTACCTAATTACCAGGGATGCAAACTGGAACTGAATACGCTGGGCAGAGAATTTCAGACAGCCTGATAAACCGTACCCAGGGAATAAACAGCAGTACTTAGCACTGTGCTGATGGCAGAGAGGACTTCCCTCTTCACTGCACAGGTAGTGGGTTATCACCCCATGCTGACAGGAATCTGCACTTGGGTTTACTCTCCAATGAATAAGTTTCATTCTGAAGAGACAATTATGTATAGAATTGGGCTTGATTCCATTTACACAACCAAATTAGGCTGGGAAAGCTCAGTGTGCAGTGAAGACAAGAAAAAAACTCGGAATAAAAAGACATATGCCTATTACAAATTAAAGTCCCACAAGGTTAATGTGAACTAAACAGTGGTTTGGTGCTTTGTAAAATAAAAGGTCAAAAACGATATTGAGTATGTAGGCTACCACAGCGTGTCAAGTTACATCAAGAGTTTAGAGACATGAATGATAAGGAATGGCCTTAATGTAACAGATATACATAGAGTGAGTAAACTCCTGGCTTTGGTATTATTAATGAGGTTTTCTCCACTCTTAGCGGAGAAGTGCATTTCTTCACTGCATTTGCTTTTCATTGTCATAAATTGGTTAAAGACAAAAGAAATCAGCATTATACATCAGTAAGTAGAGTGGACCACTTGATTCTATCTATTTCGCATTGAAACCTTAAAATATCTCTTAAGGAGCCAAATAGTAAAGCGCACAAATAAATAAACTGCACAAAAATGTTGCCAGGTTTGCTTTGGCTGGAGACTGCTGACACTGTAGAAGCAGCACAGGCTGGGGGTCTGCAGGTACAGAGGTGAACCCTGGATCTGCTGTGTGCCCAGGTGTGACCTTGGACATGGTGTTTAACCTCTGCTTGTAAAGAGGTGATGTCAACACTTAAAATGCTGAGTGATGATGGTATTTAAGTGGCATAAAGCCTAAAGGTAGCTGGCCCATTTTCTGACACCTAATAACACACATGTTTATATAACATGATAACATGTTCAGTAAAAACCTATTCTCTTTGCTTCCTATCAGACCATGAGCTCACCCCTATAGGTCTTCATGTGCACACATTCGCTTTCCATAAGTGAAGCCTACTTGTGGCTTTAAATTGTGTTAGCAAAGAGAGATTCTTTGATACCATTTAAAAACCAAAGGAGTAGCTCTTCATCTCTAAGTTGCTGATTTCAGTGACACATTACTTATACATACCTAACGTAACTTCATTTCTGCCAGTGATGGGCCATGTATACAACAGTGATCTTGTAGGATTATAATACTGTATTTTTAGTGTGTCTTTTCTATGTTCAAATACAAAAAATACTTGCCATTATGTTACTTTGCCTATAGTATTCCGTTCAGTAACACGCTGTGCAGGTTTGTAGTGTAAGAGCAGTAGGCTAAACCAAAGCCTAGGTGTGCAATAGGCTAGACCATCTAGGTTTGTGTAAGTCACTCTGATGTTCTCAGAGCAAACATCACCTAAGGACACATTGCTCAGAGCGTATCCCTCTCTTTAAGCAATGCATGACAGCATTTATTAAAAATGACTAGTTTGGCACATATTATCATATGACGCACACAATCACCCTGAGATTTTAAGAGATTAATGCCCAGATTTCACAAATGAGAAAATTGGGGTTCGTGGAGTTAGGAGAATTGCCATAAATGAGACCGTTGTCAGTGGAAAGCTAGGACGGGCACCCAGGTATTTTAGCTGCCACTTATATTTATCAGTGGGTTAAGGCTGTAAGACATGAACCTTAATTTGATCCCTGCATAGGGATCAGATCCAGATATTGCGACCATCAAGATGCTTGACCTTGGATAGATGCCTTAAATCCTCTGGTCCCCAGTTTCGTCATCTATATAAGGATTACAATAATACTGTCATCTTCATAAAGATGCAAAACTTTAAAAAATATAAAATGAAAGTTGCAAAATAAAAGGTGCACAAGTAAGCACTTGGTGTATATTAGCTATTACACATTCAGAGTTTTTTTCACCTACATGGAGTTACCTAGACAATAGTGTCAACATACCTAAAAATCTCTGAAATAAAATCTGAGCATTCTGTCCTATGATCGATATTGACTCTTTCTTTTGTTTGTTTCTCAAAGGTATCCCACTGTCCGGAATACTCTTGTCCAAGATCTGTTTCTGTGCACCACAGTGAATTTCATGTATTTGTCAGATGGGAAAAGTGTCTGCTTTTTTTGTAAGAATAAATTTTAACTTTGTAAAGCATCTCACAAATTTTAATCAGCTTCTCTGTCACTCTCACCCTAGGAACCAACTTCACCCTTGCGGAACTGGGCATCTGTGAGCCCTCCCCACACCGAAGCGGCTACTGCTCTGACATGGGGATCCTTCACCAGGGCTACTCCCTTAGCACAGGGTCTGATGCCGACTCCGACACCGAGGGAGGGATGTCTCCAGAACACGCCATCAGACTGTGGGGGAGAGGAATAAAATCCAGGCGCAGTTCCGGCCTGTCCAGTCGTGAAAACTCGGCCCTTACCCTGACTGACTCTGACAACGAAAATAAATCAGATGATGAGAACGGTAGGCCCGTTTCTTAAATACCTTTTTATGTTCTGTGCACTGCACCACGTGGGGCTTCGAATGTTTTTGTTTTTTAATGAAGTGGCGTCATAAAACCATTCATTTTCTTTGAAGTCGACCTTGTCTCCACAGTGTGAGCTGGGGGGAAATAAACCAGCAACCCTCCAGCACACAAGAAATGAGAAGAGAATTTTAAAATCACATTTTGATGATAACACAGCATTCAGGTGTAGTCAGTTGGTCTTATTAGCAAGTAAATTACATTGCAAAAGAGGCAGCTTGATAAACTATGACCTATACCTAGAAAATGTCCTCTCTCCACAAGTTTCTAGGTCTTTGTATTGATTTTGCCTTCCCAGTAAATGGAAACCTGGGTTATTTTTTTTCATGAAGATCTCTTAAGAATCTCACCTTATCTTAGACTTTCATTTCCAGGCGGCAATGCCTCATATCCGTATTGAAGATCAAACTTGGAACAGATGCTCTGGAGCTTAATAATGACAAATAGGAAGAGACTTGTCTTCAAAAAAAAAAAAAAAAGAATTCTTTATATGTTTACTTTTCCCCTTGGCACCTATGTAGGTTAATAGTTTCCTGCAACTTCTGTCACAAATCACTATTGCCTATCCATCAGCTTTCTAGGTGGGGTTTAATGAAACTTTGAAAATTAAATCCTTCCAATCATTAAGCAGTAAATATAGAGAAACCTAAGCAAGTCATTGAAGAGATAAGGTGCTTATTTGTGGGTTTCTGAGCAATTCCAAAGTGTGTTTAGTCAAAAACATTTTTTAAAAAGATAAATTGCATTAGGTTACAGCCGATTTAAGAAGAAAACATCAAATGCTATGTGGTGTGTTATGAATAGATTGCATGTTTGCTAAAAGAATTACCATTACCATTAAAATGTTTACAAATAGATCAGTTAAGAATGTTTATATAAAATATTATAAACTTCTGCCAGAGCAGCTTTAAATATTTCCTTTCATTTAAAAAAGAAAAAGGAAATTTGCAGGCGGACAGCTTGTTGTGAATGCAAAAGCATAGCTAAATATCATTTAATCTCAAAACTGTGTTGAAAATACATCATTTCCTGGGTAAGTCTCACATACTCAAAAAGATGTCACTTTTTTGCATTTAAATTTATGTTTAATTTTGAAATAATTTATTCTACAGTGGGGACAAGGGGATGTGTCTTACTTATGCCTCCGTTCATGAAGCTAATCAAGGTGTACTCTCAAGGAAAAATCTGCACTTGACTCCTTTTGAATTTTAACAAAATTCTGACACTTGGCACATTTGACACTCTGAGGTGCTTATTTGATAGGAAATTACTTTTAGAAGTTTCCATAAAAGCATATGTTGAATTCATTTACTGATGTCCTTTTTCAACTTCATTGTGTGTGTCAGATACTATTTAAATGAAGGCAATTTGATGGCCTAATAAATAAAATCACTTGTTATCCAAGAATTTATGGCACATTTTAAACAAGGAATTTTAGCAAGTCCCTCATAGTTGGTATTCTTACACCTATAGAGGGAACCATCTATGCAGAGTTGTTTATACATATTTATAGACCTGCACCTTCTCCCATTTAAGTTATATGCATCTTAAAAACTCATCTAATAAGGGGGTGTTTCCGGTGAAGCCAAGGGCACAAAATATGCTTGCCATGAATTTACCTAGAAGAGTTATGGATGAAAAAAATCTGAAATTAATCATGTATTTGGTAGACCAATAGTAGTTTCATTTTTTTCAGTATTATTCAAAACATCATATTTGAATAATTTTTACTTTCTGTGAGTCTATATAAATCCCTGCATACTGATAAGAAATAAACTCTTAGATACAGTGCCCTGATTGTTTCCGGTAGTGCTAGTTGCAATGCAGTCAGAATTACATAAAGAAAATATACTTAGAAGAACTAAGCAACTCTGTATGTGAGTGTGGCTGGCAAGGCACAAAGGAGGTATTGAAGTCAGAGTTCAAATTAGATGAGAGATGGTTATTTTAAAACATACAGGTAGACTGTCTTTCTTTTTACTTTTAAAACATTTTTTCAATATTTTACATATTGAAAAGAGGTACATAATGTGTCTTCTGTTCTCATTCTTGGCCAGAAATAAAAATAAGAAATTTTACACATCACATCATAAACTCTTTAAGCAAATAAAAATTGAAGTGTGAGCAACTCTGCAGGCAGAGGTGTTAACTTCAGTAAACTTCTTGCTCTTTCTCTCTGACGAATTCTGTTTAGCTCACAAAGAAATCAATGCTTTTTCACATCACTGATTTTATGAAGTTTGGGAATGTATTATCATATAGATTGACAGTTGCCCCACTGGTTCCACACCACGGCATGGACACTTACAAAGCCATCATTAATTTCTCACACTTGTACCCAGCGATGGCTTCCTCCATAATAAACACTGTGTCCTTCAGAACCAAATCAATAACCTTTTAGGTATGCCTTTCTTGAAGAGGAAGTAACAGGAATCTATACTTTGAGATAGAAGCTCTCCAATTTAATTTTAGGTTTTAAAGACACATGGTCATAAAATGAATCTTTTCTGTGGGATTCCATTTGTTTTAATTTCATTTCATGGTGGGATTTTAGGATACATGGATTTTTCACTGCGCTTATTTAAACATCTCCCTTAAAAAATTCCAATTGTGATTTTGCTAAGCATAGTGAGTGAGTGAAGACAGCTCTCAGAAACCAACTTCCTTTTTGGTGATAAGAAGTGTGTGTTCAGTCTGCACAGTCATATAGTAAAATCTCTAACTTTGCCAACAGTTCTCTCTAGATCAATGTTGATTGTGCTTCCTATGTGCTGCTGTGACAAAAATGACCCATTGGATAACTTGACAGTCCCATCAAACAGGTGAACCTGTCTTTCTTTCTTTTTCTTGTTTTTGGTAGTATAGATACCAGAGTGCTGCATACTACACTCACTAATTTAGCCACTACATTAGCACTGTGCTGGCTTGGATCGGGTTACTTCAAATAGATAAAACTCTCAGGTTCATGTTATCTTTTCAGGTTCTTTCATCCTATCTTGAAGTCAATGATGATTTGGCTAGAAATGGCAATGAGAGTTGAGAACAACTTGGTCAAGTTTTTGCTGCTGTGAAATTTGACGACATCCAGAGAAAGGGCTTTCCTAGTAACCTTAAATTAGAATCCATACTTTTGTTAAGTAATAAATGACCCCCTTAAAATATGTCCTCTCTAAGACCATTTGTGTTATCTGAGTTTTGGAGAAAATGGCACAGTCACTAATACACAAGAATAACTAATTGCCTCCTTAAAGATGCAAAGTAGCACAAACTGTAAAAATCTGGTCTGTGTTCTCTTGACTCCCTCAGGTAATTTCTTCACCTTGGGACTTAAAAATATCCTTCAGTTTTTTTTTTCTTCCAGCAAAATTCTAGTTTCAGTTATTTCATTGGAAATCCAGAAAGGGAAAAACAAAACAAAACAAGAACAATAAACAAAGAAAATAAAGTTGGTATGAAATAGGAAGCCAGAAATGGCAGTAAATGAAATCCAGTGTCGGTTAAACCTTTAAGAAAATTATTCTTCCCCACCCCTCTCCATGTCCACCCAAAGTAAATAAGCACAATGTTCATTTTCATCTGTTGTAATTGGGAAATTTACAATTCTCATAATGTACTTTGAGGTTGAAATATAAATGTTGGGTTAATTCCATTGCATTTCACAAAATGCATTTATAAAACAAGCTGGCTCTGGGCACGTAATGGATTTATGTAAAGTGTATTTGTGGAACACAGATTCTATTAGATTGAGTCCTTTTCGCAAAAGGTCTGTAGCATATCCGTCTCCTCGGCAGAGTTTCAGCACACCCAGGTACTCACTGCTTGTTATCTGAGACATGAGGAATGAAGCCCGAGGGAAGGAAGGATTTTCCTTAGCACCAGCGACAATGTCCTTAGATTGTCACTGCCAACCAAGTTGCATTCATTTGTCATTCAAGGTGAGTTACTTAAATTTTTCTCTTTTCTCTCCAGAAAGCGGCTTCTCAATAAATCTAGCATTGGAGCATTTCTTAAGTAAACACAAAGTAAACATGCAAGTGGGATTCTATTTCTACTCCCACTCTGTTACTCTTACATGCTCAAATTAATTCTGTGTTTTATAACCCACTCTACTCCTTTCTTCTCCCAAATCCCTCATGTAAAATCACAGAGAATGCCTGTAACAGACGTAAAAACTTACTATGAGCTCCAGACCTAGCCAAAGGCCCATAATTTTGCTCTTAAGGAAGTGAAAAGGCAATGGCAAGAATAGTAAAAGAGGTAGCTACAAAAGGCATACATTCATATTTGACTGTGCTTAATGTTGATATGGGATGATTTCTTTTCCAGCCACATTTTATGAAGCCAATTTCCATGGAACTTAAAGCAAATTGTTGCCTCAATTTCTTAAAAACAAAACAAAATTTAAAAACATACCAAAAAAAAACAAAAACCAGAAGAAACTTTTAAGCCCTTTGGATGACAATGATTTCAATTTGTGTTTTTCAGCTTTATTTTATATACATGTACATTTAAAAGAATACCATTATAAAGAAGAATATGAAATGAATTATCATGGATTTTAAAAAAATGAAAGACATAAACACAAAATATCATAGGTTCTGTCTTTTCCATTCCTAAATGAAAGAATGATCTCCTTTACATTTTTCTAATTCAATTCCCTCAAAGTCCAGGTATCAGAGGCTATAGAGAAAACTTATTTTTAAAAAGCTTATTAATGGGAGTCTTAATATATGATCACTACGATGCAAAAACACAGCTGATAATAACATATAACCGGAGGCAAAATGTAAGAATATCACATTGTCACATGGCATGATACGAAAGCTAGAAGTGAAAGGTTTGATATTCTACAAATGGACTTGTATGAAACTTTAGAGGTTTACTTTTTTGGCAAATTAAGCAATTCTTACGTTACTGTAAAGTAGAACAGAGTACTTCGAGGAGTGTAGGAGTCTGTGCTTTATTTCAGTATTGCACTTTCCAGATTATAAACTTTAGTGGCATGGTCTTTAGTTATTTATATATTTTTTCCTTTCCTTTGGTGGTTTCTTTCATGTTTGCTGATGCTCCCAGGGGCTATCAAGGAATAGCTCCATTCAATAAATACAATAAATAAAATGAAGCACTAAGCCTTCCTTTTGGCAAGGGCAGCCTGATTATTACATGTGTAATCTCCAGGCCTTCAGGGAGACATTGGACTTGGTGGATAATCATTTGGTTTTAAGCTGCTGAGTTCCTGATATCAGTACTTTAACTTCAGTTGAGTTGCTCTTTTTACTGTGAAGGCAGTAAAATGGTAAGAAGCAAAATGTTTTTGTCCGTTCGCAACTGGAAGCCTCTTCAGTCAGAAAACTCTTTCTTTGTTTATTGTTTGGTCATTTTCTTAAGTTTAGTTGTTGGTTGCCAATGATCAAATTAAATTTATCTAATAGGTGGGAGAGATGTGCCATGCCTTGAGAATTAAAGTCATAAATAAGATGAGTTAAAACTAAGGAAGTTGATAGTATAAATTTTCTACAATTGAATCAGAAGAAGCCTGCACAAAAAATAATATCAAAGTAAAGCAAGTTAGAGAAGAATGTATGAGAAGTAATGAGGCACTTCAATTAACCCTTCTGAAACTGAGACATAGCAGGTAGAAGAAAATTTCAGGTATTAATAATAGATTTGTAAATAGGATAGAAACTCCAGATATGTGGGCATTATCTATATAGACTTATACATGAAACTAAGAATGTTACTTGTGATTTAATTTTGAGTATTATTTAAGTGCTAGCTGTAAGAACTTTCTAGAAAATTGTTCTTTCCTGCTTTCCATCAACTCAGTTTGAGGAATGTTAAAGGAGTTTAAGGTGTGGCTAAGTGGTTTATGGGATAGTTAACAACAGAAGTTACGAACTGCATGTTAGTCTACAGGCTGAATCCAGTTTGAATTGTTTAATTTGATTAGTGCAGTATCAAACATTTTTAGATTAACGACCAACGTTTTGAAAGTGAAAGATTTTATATTAGAAATTTTTATTTTTGGCCATTCTCAAAACATAAGAAGATTCAGTCACACTGGTTGAGATTTCGGTCAGGACAGATAGGATTAGAAGCAGTAGCAGTTCTGGATAGATCCCATGTCTTTGAGGTCACCTGATCCTCCTCCAGGCTACTCTGTTGTTTAAGGTCTGACTTAGCCTTTGTTGATCCTTGAGTTATCAAGACCCTTGACCTATATACAATCTTTATGGAAATCAGATATAAAAACTGTAGAAAGCTAGAACCCAGCAGTTTTATGGGTTCATGTATTCAGAGTTAGAATGTTACTTCTTTTGGTAAGTTTGCTCCATCTGCAAAGTGGGTTTAATTTTGCTCTAAATTTCTAAAATGGTTTTAAGGCATTTAGATTTAAATGCTTCCGATAAAATTAAATCAAATTAAAATCAATTTAATTTAGAAAGTAATAAAATAATCGTATACGTCGGGGGTGAGTTTAAGTGGGTAATATGTCATCTCCATCTTCCAAAGTAGTAGTAGATGCCCTGAAGTACTGAAAAATTAAGGTCAGAGTATTTGATTTAACACATATTCTTAAAGCTATTTTAATGTAAAAGTGTTAGGTGGACTATTTGGAAATAGGGAAAACCTACTTTAAAAACTTTAGCTACTTCAGCTGATTGAGGAAAACCCCAGGGCTTTTCAGGAGGAAGCCATTTAAAGAGGAGGAAAATGACTTTGTGCTAATTATGTTCAGTTTTGATCCAGCAAATGGTTTATGGAGTCTGCAACAATGAAGTTGGAGACAATAAAGTGAAGGCTAGAAGAGAGACATGCAGTGATAGACGAAGACCTTCAGTATGCCAAGAGGGAAAGACATGGAGCAATGTGAGCTCATGCTGAGCTGGGAACCAGCGAGTCAGAAACGGTGTTCCAGAAACCAAGAAATGTTCTTCAACCCGTGTAGAAGCAGGCTAGCCAAGGAACATGGAGGAGTGACTTGCACTCCCCATCCTCATTTCTTATTTGTGAAGAAGAAAAGTTAACTGAAATATGAGCATGTTTCCTAAGGAGGACTGAAATATTTGAGTAGGCATTCTTTGAAAAAGACTAGGTTAAGAGATAACTTATGCACAGTTATACTATTCTGAGGGGAACAAAAAGGATAAACACCACGGCAGTCTTTCCATCTGTGTTAATCATGAGGAAAGGGGCATGAACTCACTTACAACCAGAAAGTTAGGCACTGGAGGAGTTTTGGGAAGTATTTTTTGTAGTATTTTATGTAAGAAATATACTATGACACATTCAATAATCAAAAAGGATCTTTGAAAGGAATTTTTTTAAAATTTTAGTTTAGGGAAATATTTTTTCATAGTATTTTATGCAAGAAATACACTGACACATTCGATAATCAAAAAGGATCTTTGAAACAAAATTTTAAAGAAGAAAATTGGTGTTTGAAAGGTACCACACTATGCTTAGATATGCACATTTTAATATGCACACAAATATAAAGTTAAACTATGTGTTGTTTTATTCAATATTGGTGAAAAATAGGAAAGTACTCTCAGATGAGGAGAGGCGTTAATTTGGGAGGGTGCTTATTTCTGAAAAGATTTCAAGTAATTGCTAATTGCTCTGCATTGGACAAAGCCATTGTGTGTGTGTCTCTTTGTATTTGTGTGTCTGTGTTGTGTGTGCATGGTGGGGAAGGTGCTTTGTTGGGAAGAGGGATGTTATTGAGAGGGATAGAAATCAATAAATATAAATTGATCAAATTCCAGGGGTATGAAGACCATATATGAAAACGCCAAAATGAGCACTGTAGACATTTTGTAGTGTATAGTTTCAGGGGAGAGAGAGAAGAGAAACCTGTGTTGACCTTCTTGCATCTTGAACTCTGTGAGTCATCTTACATCCAGGAGCACGCCCTTTAAAGCCTGGGATCCCTTAAACCAGTGATGCTGTCTCATCCATGTAAGTCAGAATCCACAGAAAAACACCCATGTTTTCTCGAGTCCCGCATAAGAACTCTTGCCTCTGAGGAGCTCCGAACCAATTTGAAACTGTCAGAGAAATATTTGACTTGGTGGGAAATCCACTTTATTTGCAATATGTCTCTCTTCCCTTCCCAACGCTCACCTTTCCCCTAACACTTATCCTCCCCAACCTGCATCCAGCAGGGCCTAATCACCTACTCCATGAGCTAATTTCTTTATTACTTCATTCTATCCTTTTGTCAAAACTAGTGAGATCATGTCTCCAAGATGTGGTTTGAGCATCATGATAAACTGGTGCAGGATAAAAAATAATCAAGACTTCCATATAAATTTACCTTCATTTTCACTTGTTCTTTAAAATTTTAACTTTTGAATACATTTTACGATGCAAGTAATTTATTGGTATATGTATATGCACACATACACATGCACACACACAGCGTACATGACAGGTTACATAAATACAGAAATGTATACATTGGAGATGTGTCCAAAAGACTTACGTTGATTATTTTAGACCTTTGATTTCCTAGGAAATTAAGCCTGAGCAACCACTCACTCCTCAAAATATTTGGATAATTCATTATTTTGTGGCAACCTGTTTGGTTGTCTTTGTATCGGTAATGACCATATGTGCTAATCATACCTAACTATGTTATGGCAAAATTCCTATTTTTCTCTTTCAATTCTCTCTGCTGACTTTCACTTCCTAGATGAATAGACAAAAATATTGACTTTGTTGTTTCTTGAAGAAACCAAGCACTCCCATGCATTTACAGAGATATTCCTGTATACCCTCAATAGGGAGAGAAGAAAATAAACATTATTTATATTAGCATACTGGTACACTAAGGGAAGCTTTGAGAAGGTGTAGTTTTAATTAGGTTGTAAATAGGGGTCAGGACTTTTATGTATGGAAATTAGATGATGAATATTCTAAATGAAGAAAAGTGAGAGTGTATGGTGGTTGGAGAATGGGAGGTGAGGTGAAGATGATGATGATTTTTCAGGGACACTTTCTTGTCTAGAAAAAATTCCAACTCTAGTCAGGCTAATTGGAATATAGTGATTTTATTGAATAGCAGTAGAAATACATGAATAGATGTGTAGTAATCAGATGACCAAGAGCTGCGAGCTTCATCTTAAGGAGTTAAGGTCTGATTAAGCAGACAATACAGAACTATTGAAAGTTTATGTGAGCAAAGACTGCAATATTTTAGGAAGCATCTGATTGAAACACACAGATACAGCGCGCGCGCGCGCACACACACACACACACACACACACGTGTTTGGATGGAAAGTAACAAAGTTAGAAGTGATATCAGAAAGAGAAGAGCAGTGCAGGTAGAAGGACTCCAGAAACTCTTATACCACAGAGTCTACCTGCTTCTTGGCATTTCAGTAGGAGAAATTAACCTCTGACTAGCATATGAATGCTGAATATTAGTAACTAAGATGATAAAATTTAAAAAGCATTTAATTTTATGCTGAATAGCAGGAAAATAGGAGGAAGTACATAACCCCACACTCTCGCAATGCAGGGAGTGTACCTTACAGTGCAATCTATCCTGCTTACATGTAGAATACAGTATTACAACAGCTAGACTCCAGTGTTTATAATATTTAATCAAATGATTAAATAATAAAGTACCATCAAATATTGCTTTGTACAAGGAAAGAAGTCATAATATTATTTTTAAGGGCACAGTAAGTGTGTTGTAGGTGAACATTGGCTAGAACTATTCCAGGTTGATTAATAGTTTCTTGAAGATTATTTCTGCTTCTATATCCTTGCCGCTTCTTCATGAGTCATATTCTCATGCAATTTGTTTAATTGCTCCTGTAACTATAGTTATGTCTCCCTTCTCATCTCTAATCTTTTATATTTTTATCTCTCATGTTTTTTAATCAGGCTTGAAAGACATCTATTTTTTTTTCAAGCTTTCTATTTGTCTTTATTTACTTTAATTTTTCTTTCTTATTGCATTCATCTTTATCATATTTTTTCATTTCCTCATTTTAACTTTTGGATTATATTGTGGGATTTTCTTAGGTTTGTTTTTAAATTTTTTTTTATTTCCATAGGTTATTGGAGAACAGGTGGTGTTTGTTTACATGTGATTGTTTACATGTGACTTCTTTACTGGTAATTTGTGAGATTTTGGTGCACCCATCACCCAAGCAGTATATGCATCCTATTTGCAGTATTTCATCCCTCAGTGCCTTCCCACCTTTCCCCCTGAGTCCCCAAAGTCCATGTGCCTTTCTTATGCCTTTGCATCCTCATACCTTAACTCCCACTTATGAGTGGGAACATATGATGTTTGGTTTTCCATCCCTGAGTTGCTTCACTTAGAATCATGCTGTGAATGCTATCAATTCATTCCTTTTTGTGACTGAGTAGTATTCCATTATATATGTATATCTCTCTCACACACAGTTTCTTTATCCACACATTGATTGATGAGCATTTGGGATGGTTCCATGTCTTTGCAATTGTGAATTGTGCTGCTGTAAACATGCATGTGCAAGTATCTTTTTACATATAAAGACTTCTTTTCCTCTGAGTAGATACCCATTAGTGGAATTGCTGGATCAAATGGTAGTTCTACGCTTAGTTCTTTAAGGAATCTCCACACTGTTTTCCTTAGTGGTCATACTAGTTTACATTCCAACCAGCAGAGGAGAAGTGTTCCCTGTTCACCGCATCCATGCCAACATCTATGATTTTTTGATTTTTTGATTATGGCCAGTTTTGCAGCAGTACAGTGGAATCACATTGTGGTTTTGATTTGCATTTCCCTGATCATTAGTGATGTTGAGCATTTTTTCATATGTTTGTTGGCCGTTTGTATATCTTCTTTTGAAAATTGTCTCTTCTTGTCCTTAGCCTGCTTTTTGATGGGTTGATTATTTTTTTCTCGTTGATTTGTTTGAGTTCATTGTAGATTCTGGATATTAGCCCTTTGTCAGATATATAGATTGTGAAGATTTTCTCCCCCTCTGTGGGTTGTCTGTTTACTCTGCTGACTGTTCCTTTTTGCCATGCAGAAGCTCTTTAGTTTAATTAAGTCTCAGCTATTCATCTTTGTTTTTATTGCATTTCCTTTTGGGTTCCTGGTCATAAAATCCTTGCTTCAGCTAATGACTAGAAGGATTTTTCCAATGTTATCTTCTAGAATTTTTATAGTTTCAAGTCTTAGATTTAAGTCCTTAATCCATTGTGAGATGATTTTTGTATAAGGTGAGAGATGAGGATCCAGTTTCATTCTCCTACATGTGGCTAGCCAATTATCTTAGCACCATTTGTTGAAAAGGGTGTCCTTTCTCCACTTTATGTTTTTGTTTGCATTGTTGAAGATCAGTTCCTGCAAGTATTTGGGTTTATTTCTGGGTTCTCTATTCTGTCCCATTTTTATAAGCCTATTTTTATACTAGTACTGTGCTGTTTTGGACTATGGCCTTATAGTGTAGTTTGAATTCAGGTAATATGATGCCTCCAGATTTGTTCTTTTTGTTTAGTCTTGCTTTGACTATGCTGCCTCTTTTTTGGTTCCATATGAATTTTAGAGTGTTTTTCTAATTCAATGAAGAATGATGGTGATATTTTGAGGGAATTGCATTGAATTTGTAGATTGCTTTTGGCAGTATGATCATTTTGTAATATTGATTATACCCATCCATGAGCATGGGATGTGTTTCCATTTGTTTGTGTCATCTATGATTTCTTTCAGCAGTGTGTTGTAGTTTTCCTTGTAGAGGTCTTTCACCTCCTTGGTTAGGTATATTCCTAAGTGTTTTTTTGTTTTGTTTTGTTTTGTGGCTATTCTAAAAGGGGTTGAATTCTTGATTTGATTCTCAGCTTTGTCATTGTTGATGTATAGAGGAACTACTGATTTGTGTACATTAATTTTGTATCTGGAAAGTTTGCTGAATTCTTTGATCAGTTCTAGGAGCTTTCTGGAGGAGTCTTCAGGGTTTTCTAGGTAAACAATCATAGCATCAGCAAACAGCAATGATTTGACTTTCTCTTTACAGATTTGGATGCGCTTTATTTCTTTCTCTTGTCTGATTGCTCTGGCTAGGACTTCCAGTACTACGTTGAAGAGGAGTGGTGACAGTGGGCATCCTTGCTTTGTTCCAGTTCTCAGAGGGAATGCTTTCAACTTTTTCCCTTTCAGTATTATGTTGGCTGTGGGTTTGTCACAGGTGGCTTTTATTATTTTGAGGTATGTCCCTTGTATGCCGATTTTGCTGAGAGTTTTAATCATAGTGATGCTGGATTTTTTCAAATGTTTTTTCTGCATCTGTTGAGATGATCATATGATTTTTGTTTTTAATTCTGTTTATGCTGTGAATCACATTTATTGACTTGCATATGTTAAACCATCTCTGAATCCCTGGTATGGTATGAAACCCACTGGATCATGGTGGATTATCTTTTTGATATGTTGTTGGATTCAGTTAGCTAGTATTTTGTTAATTTTGTTAAGGATTTTAGTATCTGTGTTCATCAAGGATATTGATCTGTAGTTTTCATTTTGGTTATGTCCTTTCCTGGTTTTGATATTAGGGTGATACTGGCTTCATAAAATAATTTAGGGAGGGTTCCCTCTTTCTGTGTCTTGTGGATTAGTGTCAATAGGGTTGGTACCAATTCTTCTTTGAATGGTAGAATTCTGCTGTGAATCTGTCTGGTCCTGAACTTTTCTTTGTTGGTAATTACCATTTCAATCTCACTTCTTGTTATTGGTCTGTTCAGGGTATCTAATTCTTCCTGATTTAAGCTGGGAGGGTTGTACCTTTCCAGGAATTTATCCATCTCTCCTAGTTTTCCTAGTTTATGCACATAAAGGTGTTCATAGTAGCATTGACTGATCTTTTGTATTTCTGTGATGTCAGTTGTAATATCTCCCGTTTCATTTCTTATTGAGCTTATTTGGATTTTGTCTCTTCTTTCCTTAATCTTGCTAATGGTCTATCAATTTTATTCAACTTTGCAAAGAGCCAGCTTTTGTTTCATTTATCTTTTGTATTTTTTTCCTTCAATTTTATTTAATTCTTCTCTGATCTTGGTTATTTTCTTTCTTCTGCTGGGTTTGTGTTTGGTTTGTTCTTGTTTCTCTTGCTCCTTGAGGTGTGACCTTAGATTGTCTGTTTGTGTTCTTTCAGACTTTTTGATGTAGGGGTTTAAGGCTATGAACTTTCCTCTTAGAACCACCTTTGCTGTGTCCCAGAGATTTTGATAGGTTGTGTCATGTCATTCAGTTCGAATAATTTTTTACTTTACATCTCGATTTCATTTTTGACCCAGTGATCATTCAGGTACAGGTTATGCAATTTCCATGTATTTCCATGGTTTTGAGATTCCTTTTGGAGTTTATTTCTAGTTTTATTTCACTGTGGTCTGAGAGAGTGCTTGATATAATTGTGTTGTGCTTTTTCTAACTTTTTAAAGATGAGTACTACATTTTATTACTCTCATTCTCCCTTACTTTGTAAGAGTAAATATATTTATCAGGTCCTATAGAATTTGATAAAAAATATTGTTCTCTGTGATACTTTCTAAAGATTCTCAGCCCATTTGGACTCTTAAAATAAAACGGAATCCTAATGCTAACAGTTTTTCACTTTAATACTAACCATTTCTGAAAAAGTTCAATCTTTATTGTTAAATCTTTACACTGTCCAAAGTAAGATATCTATATGTTTTATATGCATTATATTTAGATATACATGTGTATTAACTATATAACATAGAATTATACAAAGTAAATGTACATATATAGCGCATATATAACATATATAATACATATAGGCATGAAAAAGAATAGAAATCACCTATAATTTGACACCAACACTAACTATGGTTAATATTTTGAGACATATATCCTTTGGTCTGTGTATCTGTCTGAGAGAAAGAGAGAGGGAGATTAATAATTTTACAGAGTTGGCATGTTTTACAAGTCCTATGTAGCGTCAATTTTTTTGGAAATGAACTAAAATCATTTCCCCATGACATTAAATATTTTCTTCAGTATTTAAGAGGAGCATAGTACTCCTTTAATGGAATCCATTTCCTCAATTTCCTTACATTGTACATTTAACTAATTTTTATTTTAGTTGCAGTAAAGAGCAATGTGATGAATAAAATCCTTATAACTACATTCCTGTGGACATCCCTGACTGTTTTCTTAGGATGAATTCCTAGAAGAGTTAGAACATACACAGCTATGTGAAATTGCAATCCTTTTCAACCAGTGTTCTCAGAGGAACTCTTGCACCAGCACTGTGGGAGAATCAACAGGCACACGGGATTCTTGAGCTCAGGAGTCACTGGGAATGATCACTAATATTTTACCAAATTATAGATCATAATATTTTTATTCTGGCTTCCCTCCACTTTAATCTGAGCAACTCTTCATGTATTCATTGTATATATGTATTTTTTATTTCATGATTTGTATTTCTTCTCCATATGAAAAGATATTGGGACGACGCATCTCACTTTTTAGTTTGTATTAGCTTTTTACAGTGTCTACAGTGATCCCAGATTAATGTCTACAGTGATCCCAGGTCCTATTGTACCTTGTTGTTTATACAAAGGCTTGAAAATGTTCACTTATTGGTGTGAAAATCACTTGGCTACATTTTCAAAAGCATGCGACTTATTTTCTGTGGGATAGAACACCAAATATATTACGGAGTTGCCTCAGAAATCAGGGCTAACTTGGAAGCAATTTAAAATTGTCGCACTGACCAAAGAAGAAATGCTAGCTTTGAGTAGAGTGGGGAATTTTTTTTTCCATATTAAATATATCAGCTATTGTTTGGAATGCAGGACTTTATATCAGATTGTTAATTTATAACAAACCAAGGATAGAATTGCGTTCCACATGATGAAAGGAAACTCACTTGTACTAGGACAATCTGCAAGGCACCTTGAGATAGAATCGAGTAAATTATGCATTAAATATTCTTAAAACTTCCTCCATCTGTGGTGCCTTTGATTCAATGAGGTTAGTAATCATAAACACAGTGGTGGCCCTGCTATTGGTATTTTCACAAAATAGGTAGTTCTGCAGGCAAGATAAATATCTCAGTACATAAGAAAAGACTGAAAATAAGCATGTGGAAGCAATTACTATTATAATAAGTATATGGCTCTGCTAATATACAGTGTTGCTTAATAATTGATGTTATAGAATAAAAACAGTAGAAAACATTTCTATATTCTGGGGCATCCCCTTGTACATTTAGAATGGAAAAGACCCCAGTGAAATGCAAAACAATTAAGAGAGTACAGGTTGTCTTCCATTTCCGCTGATACACATTTATGACCATGAACAACAAGGCACATCGGGAAAGCAGGAAGTATACAAATCAACTTAATCTGTCCCACTGTGGTATTTCAGGCCCTCCACAATGTAGTTCAATTTTATGTTTTTAGCCCTTGCTCCCACTTCTCCTCTAAATATATTTTCAGCTCCAGCCCAACTGGGCTACTTATTTTTTTTCCAGAGCATATTCTTTCCCTCTGTGCCATTGTCCCCCCATTCCTTTGTCTACAGTGGTATCCCCAAATCCGTTACATCCCCACCTATCCGTTACATCCCTATCCATTATCAAAGCATTATCTAACGTGCCATGCCCTCTATGAAATCATTCTGGTTTCCTTAACTACAGGTGTACTCCCACTCCTTTGAAATTTTTTAGCATTTTGTTTATCCATTTCATCAAGAATTTAGGGGAAATGGTGTAACCTTCACCAAAGTAGAGAAGTAAATGATTTGAGATGAATTTTGGAACTAGAGTATACAGAACTTGATGACAGTTTGAATGTAGTAATTGAGAAAAGAAAAGCAAGAGCTCTTGGCTGGGCACAGTAGTTCATGCGCGTAACCCCAGCATTTTGGGAGGCTGAAGCGAGCCAATCACTTGAGGTCAAGAGTTCAAGACCAGCCTGACCAACATGGTGAAACACCATCTCTGTTAAAAATACAAAATTACCTGGGTGTGGTGGCTTGTGCCTGTAATCACAGCTACTCGAGAGGCTGAGGCAGGAGAATTGGCTGAACCCAGGAGGCAGAGTTTGCAGTGAGCCAACATGGTGCCACTGTACTCCAGCCTGGGCAACAGAGTAAGACTCCATCAAAAACAAAACAAAACAAAACAAAAACCAAAAAAACACTCTCAAGGATTTCTAACTTTCAATACTGGATGGACTCCTAAGTATTAAGATGAGGAATACTTGGAGAAGATAGGATGTGGGGCTTATTCATTTTAGACATTGTTAAATAAGACAACTAAGTAGAAAGGCAATGTGGGTAATTGGGTAATTATTAAGACTGGAACCTGCAAAA
Organism: Chlorocebus sabaeus; assembly: GCF_047675955.1. NCBI lineage: Eukaryota > Metazoa > Chordata > Mammalia > Primates > Cercopithecidae > Chlorocebus > Chlorocebus sabaeus. The sequence goes on along the minus strand of NC_132926.1, from coordinate 15,044,287 downwards.
GAGATCTAGACTGGAGATGTCAATTTGAGAATCAGCAGCTTAACAGGGGTCTGTACATATCCAGGAAAGTAGATGAGTTCACCCAAGGGGAAAAGTGGAGAGAGAAGAGGAGGGGGCCAGGAACAAACTCTGAGTAGCCCTTAAGTGTTGGGTAGAGAAGAAAGAACACACAAGAGACTGAAATCAGTGATTTGCACAAGGTAGTTCTTTGTTCATTCTTGTTGGTGTGATTTTCTTTAGGGCTCCCTGAGGGCTTCTGGTTTTGGTGTGGCTTTTGTCATCTCTCAACCCACAGTCTTTTTTCCCCTCTCCATTATTCTGTTTCACAGGAGGCAAGACTAGCTGAGCCTCATCATTACAGGAGAAAGAGAACAGGAATTTAAAAAGTGATAGGGGCACAGGAACAAAAATAAATAAGATATGCATTCTCATATAATTGTAAACTAGTTTGATGGTTAATTTTACGTGTCAATTTTACTGGACCGTAGGATGTCCACGTAGCTGGTTAAATGTTATCTCTGGGTGTGCCTGAGAAGATGTTTCTAGAAGAGATTAGCTTTCAAATTAGTGGACTAAGGAAAGTCAATGGCCACCCCCAATGCAGGTATGCATGATGCCATCCACTGGTGGCCTGAATGGAACAAAAGATAGAGGAAGGTTGAGTTTACTCTGACTGATTGTTTAAAGTGGAACGTTGGTTTTCTCCTACCATCAGCATTTCTGTCTCTCAGGCTTTCAGACCAAAACTGGAATCTACACCTCTCCAGCTCTCAGGCCTTGGAACTACACTACTGATTTTCTCCAGCTTGCAGGCAGAAGATGGGATTCCTCAGTCTCCATAATCATGTGAAGCCATATTTTGTAATATCTCTTCATTATATATATTCTATTATTTTTGTTTCCCCGGAGAACCCTGACTAATATAAGTTGTCTGTAATTTCAAAATGTATAGGGTAATTCATGGCAATAACATTTAACTATAAACTTTTATTGCACTCAAAATATTTATTTAGTTAGTTATTGGGCATCTATTATTTATTGTGCTTAGCGTATATTCATTAACAAACTAGAAACACATTTTCCTTTCCAGGCGGGTGGATCAGGAGACAGGAGTTCAAGACCAGCCTGGCCAACATGGTGAAACCCCATCTCTACTAAAAATACAAAAATTAGCCAGGCATGGTGGTGAGCTGCTACTCGGGAGGCTGAGGCAGGAGAATTGCCTCAACCAAGGAGGCAGAGGTTGCAGTGAGCCAAGATCACACTACTACACTCCAGCATGAGCGACAGAGCAAGACTCCATCTCAGAAAAGCAAAAACAAAAGTTAATTTTTATTAGGCAATAAAAAATGAACTTGAAATAAAGCAAAAAGAGAGAAAATAGAAGGGAGGGAGAGAGAAATAGAAGGAAGGGATGAAGGAAAGAAAGAAAAAACTACACTATATAGTGATAAATGATATGGGGAAAAAGAAGACAGTAAAAATAAATAGGAGTTTGTGATTGCCAGAGTCTTGCAGTAGTAAATGCGGGTCGGAGGGCCAAGGAAAACTTTATTAAAATGCTGACATTTGAACAAGAGAACAGAGAAAGAGAATTGACTATACGGATTTCAGGTGTATGGCATTTCAGTCAGGTGGAAGAGCTAGTATAAAGATTTTAACGCAGGCACACTTTTGGTGTATTTAAGGAAGTTAATGTGATTGCAGCAGAATGCAAATTGGGCAGAATAGCAGGAAATGAGAACAGAGAAATGAAGGTGAAGTCAGGTCATATGGGGTGTCACAGATTATTTAAAATGGTGACCTTTGCTCTGAGGGAAATAAGTATCCAGACAGAGTTTTGAGCGTAAGAATGTCATGATCTGACTTCCCATGTAAAAAGATCGCTCGGGCTATTGTGTTGAGAATACAGTGGAAGAAGACAAGAGTAGGGAGAACAGGAGGCTATTGCAGTAACCAAGACAAGAGATAACAGTGTCTATCTAGGACAATAGCGGTAGAAGAAGTGATCTGATTCTCAATGTATTTTGAAGGTAAAGGTAGGAGTATTTCTGGATGTATTAGCTGAGAGGTGTCTGCAAACGATTCCTTGAAGATTAATATCAAATCCTGTGCACATTTTAAAATAAGGCTATATGGTTTTCTGATATTGAGTTGTAGGAGCTCCTTATGTATTTTGGATATTAACTCCTTAACTCATATATGGCACACATATATTTTCTTTCATTCCATAGACTGCCTTTTCATTTTGTTGCTAGTATTCTTTGCTGTGCAGAAGCTTTTGAGTTTGATGTAGTCCCACCTATTTTTGCTTTTATTGCTTGTGCCCATAATGTGATATTCAAGAAATCTTTGCCAAGACCAAAGTCATGAAGTTCTTCCCAATTTTTTTTAGGAGATTTACAGTTTCAGGTCTTACATTTTAAGTCTATAATCATTTCACATTTATTTTTGTGTATGGTGTAAGATAAGGATCCAGATTCATCTTTTTCACATGTGACTATCTGATTCTTCTGACATCATTTTTTTAAGAGACTATCCTATCTTCTTTTTGTATTCTTGGATCTGTGTTGAAGATCAGTTGGCTATATATACGTGACTTTATTTCTGAGCATTTTATTTTCTTCCATTTGTCTAAATGTCTGTTTTTATGCCAGTACCATACTGTTTTGAACACTATTTTGTGTGTCAATTTGACACATAGACTTATAAATAAATATAAATTTATTTATTTATTTATTTTGTTTTTTGAAGATGGAGTCTCACTCTGTCACCCAGGCTGGAGTACAGTGGTGTGATCTCAGCTCAGGAAGCAACCTCTGCCTCCTGGGGTCAAGTGATTCTCCTGCCTCAGTCTCCCGAATAGCTGGAACTTCAGACGCATGCCATCATGCCCGGCTAATTTTTTTTATATTTTTACAGACAGGGTTTCACCATATTGCCCAGGCTGGTCTCAAACTCCTGAACTTAAGCGAGCCACCAGTCTCAGCCTCCCCAAATCCTGGGATTACAAGTGTGAGCCATCAGGCCAGGCTGTAATGTATTTTAAAATCAGGAAATGTGATGCCTCCAGCTTTGCTCTTCTTTCTCAAGATTGCTTTGGCTTTGAACCAAGATTATGGTTCTACATGGATTGTAGGATTATTTGTTCTATTTCTGTAAAAAATGTCATTGGAATTTGGTAGGGATTGCATGCATTGGAGGTGTAGATTGCTTTTGATAGTATGGACATTTTAACAATATTAAGTCTTCCAATCCATGGACATGGGATGTCTTCTCATTTATTTGTGTCTCTTTTAATTTCTTTCATAAAAGTTTTGTAGTTTTCACTGGACAAGTCATTCACTGCCTTGAGTGAGTTTATTCCTAAATATATTTTTGCTCCTATTATAATTGATTTTTTATTAGTTTCCTTTTCAAATAGTTCAGTGTTAGTGTATAGAAATATGACTAATTTTTGTATGTTCATTTTGTATCCTGCAACTTTACTGAATTGTTCGTCAGTTCTAACAAGTTGTGGGGTTGGGGTTTTTTTTTGTTTGTTTGTTTGTTTTTTGTCTTTAGGGTTTTCTACATATAAGATTGTGTCATCTGGAAATGGATATAGCATTACTTCTTCCTTTCTAACTTGGATGCCTTTTATTCCCTTTTCTTGTCTACTTACTTTGCTAAGATTTCCAGCATTATGTTGAATAGAAATGGTGAGAGCATGTATCCTTGTAGTGTTCTTGATCTTAGAAGGAAAGCTTTTGGTTTTTACAAAGAAGACATTCAAATGGCCAAAAATATAGCAAGTCCTCACTGCATCTCATCAATAAGTTCTTGGAAATTGTAACTTTAAGGAAAACAAAGTACAGTGACTCTTGAATGATGTCATTTTGTTCGGCATCCCTAGGGTATAAAGTTGATGAGAAAAAAAAAATGGTGTGGTTATATATCCTTTCACTTAAACTCTCAGTTTCCAGGAACCTATAGATAATTTTAAGTGAGGACTTGCTGTATGTGAAAAGATACTCCACATCACTAATAACCAGGGAAATAAAAATCAAAACTACAATGAGATATCATCTCACACACCTGTTAGGATGGCCATTATAAAAGCAACAACAAGAGATAAGTGTTGTCAAGGATGTGGAGAAATTGTAGCTTTTATATACTGTTGGTGGGAATATAAAATGATACAACCACTATAGAAAACATTATGGAGTTTCCTCAAATTAAAAATGGAATTTCCATATGATCTAGCATTTTCACTTTTTGGTATTTATTCAAAAGAATTAAAATTGGGATCTCAAAGGGATAGATGTACTCCCAAAGTCATTGCAGCATTATTCACAGTAACCAAGATGTGGGCAGAACCTAAATGTCCATCAATGTATGAATAGATAAAGAAAATGTAGTGCATACATACAATAGAATATTATTCAGCCATAAAAAGAAGGAAATCCTGCCGTAGGATATAACATGGATGAACCTTGTGAACATTATGTAAGGGAAATAAGCCAATCTCGGAAGAACGTGTACAGCATGCATCCAATTATATGAAGTATCTAAGATAATCAAACTCTTAAAAGCAGAGAGTAGAATGAAATTTGCCAGGGGTTGAGAGAAGGGGAAAATGGGAGGTTGTTGTTCAAATAGGGGTGTCAGTGAATGACAGCAAGAATGAGAGGTAATGTGATAAAATCTGATGGCAAGAGATGCAAAGCTGAGGATATCTACATAGCGTTGAAGCATCATGCTGTACCAAGGACAAGAAGCAGTGTGTATCTCTTTTCTATCTTCAGTGCCATTGGTATGACGGCACAGGGAGGAAAAATTTCCACCACCTGTAACTACTCCAGGGAAAGTAGTGTCCTTAGGAAGAACAAGACTTCTACTGGAGCAAGATAAATGGTTAAGACTTTTTTCAGTGATTTACATACAGAGGGACAGTAGACAGGACAAGGGTGAAGGCAGACAGTGAAGGCAAGGCTTTGAATGTCAAGGGCTAGGGAGAGATGGATCTTGGGCACCTTTCTTAACTCCTGATGATGGATGGGGTTAGAACTAGCAAAAGTGTGGTTCAGTTCTGGTGGACAGTTTCATCGTTGATCCTGGAGAAATATCCCCAATCTATTTCTCAATTAAGGCACTGATCAATTTTTGATGCTGGAGAAATAATGGAGTCTTCCTTTAATAAATAGAATCAGATGTCCTTGGTGAGTGCAGAGAGAAAGAAGAAACATTTTCTAACACACCATAAGAAATCTTGAATATAGGGACAACATCTTATTTATGTATGTTTCCAAACGCTACCACATTGCTTGTCGGAATGAGTCACAAAACCACGGAAGGGAAGTAGGGAGAATAAGAGAGAATGCAGGAAAATGAAGAAAGGAAAACAGAAAGGCAAATTCAAAAAAATGAAAGATAAGGAACTATTATCTTGGTAAAACCATACTCATCAGGAGACTTAAGTCCTTATTCATTTAACTTAACAAAGTTTTTCTCAAAATAATCACAAAACATTCTGAAAATTAACTAATGAAAGAAAATGATAGTGAAATCATTTATAAAGCAACATATATGGACCCATGATTGATAGGTTTTCTTGCAAACAGAGCACTGAGTATGTGTGTGTCCATGATTCAATATAAAACTGACCTTTCTCATTTTGAAGAGATAATAATTTTCTTATTTTGAAGAGATTAATAATGTGGTGAATTAACAAACTAACAAGGAAGGGATTGAGAGAACCATGGGAGGTGATTATATCATACCTTCTAAAGAAATATGTATCTTATTCAATAGGATACAAAATACTGTTTCTATTCCTGCTGAAAGAGTAGGTTAAGAAATGGTATCTGCAATTTGAAGATACCAGAATAGCAACTTAACCTCATATATCTTTGTTTGCTTCTCTGAAATTCATGTCAAGAAAAAGGCTCTAAAACATGTCTCAGAATGATTTTCTCTAGAATCCACTAAGTGGGCTTTAATCCTTTAAAAATATCAAAGATTTCTATTACTATCTCTCCCAGGAAAACTATGCCTATGACCATAGTCTTGTTTCAACTTCCAATGTATTTTATGAAGCAAATATGAGAACTATATATATTCCATGCACTATGATGGTGTAACATACTAATGGGAGATGTCCGAGGGCTTAGTAGAAAAAGTCTAGAGATGTGATTTCTTGTCCTTGCTCTGCGACCAACTAGCTATATGGCCATTACTGTTCCAAGGGCAACAAGCCTAAATCTCTCTGGGTGTCAATATCATAATTTTTGATATGAAGACAATCGAGGCTATAGTGCAGAAATTTTGGAGTCAGATAGACAAGTGTTTAAACCTTAACTCTGTCCTTTAGCAGCTCCATGACATTGGCAAATTACCAATAAGCTCTCAAAACACAATTTTCTTCTGCAAAGTGTGGATAATAATTGTCCCCTTCCCTTATTCTTTCTTGTTTTCTTTTCTTTTCTTTTCTTTTTTTTTTTTTCTTTTTTAGAGGGTCTTGCTCTGTTGTACAGGCTGGAGTGCAATTGGCACCACCTTGGCTCACTGCAACCTCTGCTTCCCAGGTTCAAGAGATTCTCCTGCCTCAACCTCCCAAGTAGCTGACATTACAGGCATGCACCACCATGCCCAGCTAATTTTGGTATTTTTAGTAGAGATAGGGTTTCACCCTGTTGGCCAGGCTGGTCTCGAACTCCTGACCTCAAGTTAATCACCTGCCTTGGCCTCCCAAAGTGCTGAGATTACAGGCGTGAGCCACCAGCACCCAGCCCCGTTTCTCTTATTCCTGTTGTGATTATTAAATGAGATGGGCTAGTACATCAAGCTCTTAGCGAAGTGCCTGGCACGTAGTAAACAATTCATGCATAGTACTGATTATTTTTGGTGTTACTGTTTTTAAAATAATTTTTGCCATATTTTAATCAACGTAGACTGCTTTGAAAGCTTATAGATTTATCACATGCAAACGATTAAATGTGATTTCTGTGTCTCCTTCATAACCCTTGGCTATCAGGTCCTTGGGCAGATATGTAAATTCCTGCTCTTGCATTGATCTGATGTTAAAGGCGATGGGGATTAGATAATTTTCACTTAAAGTGACTGTCCTCTTTTTCTGGGAACCTGTCACAAGTGGGAGGTCTGCCTCGTATATCAAAAAGGAATTCTAGCAGGCGATTTCATTTTTGCTTTCATTTTGTTCTTCAAGGAAAGGGAGTTAAATATTAATTAAGAAGTCTAATCCAGTAAATATAGAGATGCAACCATCCCAGACTCACAGAGTTGGTGATAAAAGGAGCTGTGAAACAGATCAAAGCCAATAATAAGCCAGGATGAGCAGAGCGAGGAGTGGGAGAGGGATGTAGGATCAAAATATGCAAGAAGTCCAATCGCAGGCTGTAGTGCAGAGCGCCTTTAACTACAGCAGAATGCTGCAGCATCACTCATTCTGAACACAAGTCATCAAACATTTATTGAATATCTACTACATGCTGAGAACTAGAAATACAAAGATAAATTTCACAAAATCCCTTCCCCCAAGCAATTCGCATCCTAGGAAGAAAGACCTAAACGGTGACAGGAGGTAGCATAGCACATTAAGCACATTTCTTTGGAATGAGACTGTCTGGGTGTAAAGCTCAGTTCTGTCACTTCCTAGCTTTTGGGATGCAGAAATTACTTCATTTCTCTGAGTAGAATTTTCTGCACTGGTATGGTGGAAGAACCAAGTCATGGCTTTGTTGTGAAGAGTAAATTAGTAAAATATTTGAAATGGGCTCAATATAATATCTACTACCTGGTATAGGCAACATTTACATAGTACGCCATGATTAAAGGTTGCACAAAGAAGTTAATATTTGGACTCGGCTTTGAGCTAGAGGAAGATTGTTCTTGTTAAGAAACAGAATAGATCACATCTTAAGCTGAGAATACAAAGATACTATAAATTCAGAGCTCTTACGTGGTATGATGGGGAAATAAAGAAATAGTGGAGTGAGAGAGAAATTGAAGGCGAACAAGGAAGATACTATAAAGTTAATCCTGAGCCAGCTTTTGGAAAATGTAGAATTGCATAGCAAAGTATTTTGACTTTACCATGGAAGTGAATGTGGGCCACCGAAGGTTATTAACAAAGGAGTGGACTGATTAAGTGGGGCTACATCAGGGGATGAGATGTCTGGCAGAGGGAATGTAAAGGACCAGGGCCAAGGACACGAACCTAGAAATGCTCCCTTTTAGGGAACAGTGCAAGGAAGGTGAGTCAGTGGAAGAGATGGAGAAAGGATAAGGGCGAATCTATCCTCTTCTTGGCAGAAGAAGGGGCTATTAAGTAGAGCAAGGTCAACTGTGCCATAAGTCAAAAAATATTTAATTAGGATGAAGAATGAGAAAATGCCTTTGGATTTGACACTGATAACATTTGATGGAATATTCGAAAGTGTGGTTCTTGTAGATGCTTGATTAAAATGCCTAACAAAGGCTGGGCATGGTGGCTCATGCCTCCAATCCTAGCACTTTGGGAGGCTAAGGCAGAAGAATTGCTTGAGCCCGGTAGGTTGAGGCTGCAGTGAACTGTGATTTTGCCACTGCACTCTAGCTTGGGGTGACAGAGTGAGACTCTGTCTCTTAAGAAATAAAGAAATAATTTTTTAAAAAGCCTAACGAAGAGGAGGGTATTAAAAAATAAAAGCTGAAGGAACATTACATCCTGTACATATGTAGAGATTCTGCATTTTCTGTACTAATGCCTCATATACGGTAGACAATCTAACAGTGTCTGTCCCATGCTGTATGTATTCTGAAGTTTTCAACTTATAGGAGTGATGCTAACTGACAATTTTCATCATATTCTGTCCTGGAGGACCTTGATCCGAGGATGCTTATGGAGAGACATCCTTGGAGCAAGGATGCTTATGGAGAGGCATCTAAGCATGGCTGATGCTTGGAATTACTCAAATTACAATTCTAAAAATTGTGTTTGCTGAGAATCATGGGCAGTCAGTAAGATTCTCATAATTTATATAGCATTTGAGGATTACCATTAAACAAGAAGTCTTTAAATTTTTTACAAGGACAGAGTGTAAAATGTTCTGAATAAAAGGCTAATGCACTTAGCTTAAAAACGCACCTCCTCTGCAAGCTTAAACAGTGAATTTTAATCAAAGCCACTGCCCTCTTTGAGGGAGTTACTCAGAAGTTGCACCAGATTGTTGTTGGTAAATAGGTTTCAGTGATTCATTTGAATAATATTTTTTAATCTAAGAAAACCCCTATTTTCCGGCTTTGGGTATGGGAATAAATTCTCCTATTAGAATACTGACATTCTAAATTTTGAGAAATAGCATAAAACTCACTGACAAAATCAGTTTGTATTATAGTTTGATAGTTTGGGTTTTTTCAGTTGTAACTTTCTCTTGTCTTTGTCATTTCCTTAAGTGACAGAGGAGAAAGAAAGGTGGATAAAAACAGAACTTATAGAGGGTATATTCTCCTTCCCATCCCATGTCACCCCCCACAACCAACAAATGCATATTTAATGGCCCTTCCCTCCCCTTTATTTTGATTACCTAATCATCATATAGTGCTATAGCTTTTTAATAGTTCCTTCAAAATAAGAGAAGATTGTCAGTACCATTTTTTAAAATAAGAGAAACAGTTAGGTTTTGAATTGAGACACACCTGAATTTGAATCCCATCTCTTCTAAGTAAAAGCTGGGTGATCAGCGATTTTTTAATCTTTCTGAGATTCTCCTTGGTCACCAGTTAAATGACAGAAGAGAATATAAATATCCATTTTAGAAGGCTGTAGTGGGATTATATAAGCTAATGTATTATATGAGCACTGCGTCTTCCTTAGGTTCTATTCTCAACCAGGAGGTAAAATCATAATCCTAGGTAGAAACATTTACCCTTGAAAAATCCCTTAAACTGGCTCTAAATTTGAGAATGCATGGGTTCATGCATACAGTCCTACACCATGAGAAGTATGTACGAAGGTTTAATGCTTACGATAATACACAGAATATAATGATGTGAACATGTATCAAGTATGGATATATTTAGAGTTTTGAGACACGCATATGGTAAGCAAGAGTTAGAAGGAAATGACTTGTCTGACTTGTGAAGAGATTAATGTCTCCCATCCCTCACTTTGGCTGGAGTATAGATTGCCTCTTTCTCCTTCTCCCATCCCGTAACATGAGGAAATTTTCCAAGGCACATAGAATGGAACATCTTGATACACCAAAGGCATGCCACAGTTCCTAGCACATAATAAATGGTAAATAGCCATTCGTATTTTCAATGTATTTTGTTCTCCTATAGAAGGGATTTTCAAACAAAAACTGCTCTATAGCTTAACAAGGGTTTAAAGAGACTTCAGAGCCAGCAGCATCAGAACTGTGAGACATGCAGCCTTGTTGCCTAATTCATTCTTGGGTGACCAGTCTTAGATGATGCAATGTGAAATGATTTGAATTAATTTTGATCTGTCTTGTAGTCTTCTGAGGGCCTTATAAAAGAAGTATATGCTTATAGCTAATACATAGGAAGGCCTGAAAGCTCCAAGTTGTGCACATTTGGTGGATTTGAGGTAAACCCTTTATGAGGAACAAAAGAGAATGGATTTAGTTGTGGTTACAGTTTCTTTCTCTAAAGATTAACCAACTTAGAAAATGTGTATATGTGCACCTATGTGAGTGTGTGTGTGTGTGATAGTTATTAATTTTTTTAGCAAAGCAAAATTGCCTTAAAATCCCTGATACTGAGAGAATAATACTAATACATTTGGGCCATTTGTGACTTCTTTCTCAAAAATGCTTTTTGGGATGCCAAACCAAACTGAAATGTCTGCCACCCTTGATTTTTGGTATTTAAAAAAAAAAAAAAAACAGTTTGAAGTAGCCTGAACATAAATCAATGTTATTCATAGCTTTCTTATGCTATGCTAATATATTTGCCATAGGCAAGAAATACTCCTAAGTACTAAACTAACTTTAAATCATTAGTTGAAATGTCTGGATATTCCTTCTAATGATTTCCCCAGCTTAGTTTTGTCAATGCTTTGCAGGTCTTCACGCCTTCTACCTGAACGTATGGGTCATGGTAGATAGACACAACAAAAAACTTTTATAACGTTTTAAAAACTGGGATTAGAAGATCCTAAAACCTTGTTTGAGTGCTCTGCTGTTGATTTCTCGGAGGAGTAAAATATACGTGGCAACTTCTTCAGAAAGAACATATTAAAGTTGAAGTATAAGGATTTTTAGATCAAAAGGATAATGATTTTTTAAAATCTTTACTATGTGATAAATTATTCTGAAGGCATTATAAAGATGTACAAGCTTGCACCAGGGAATAACACAGAAAGTTGGTGGTGACTTTGAAATTAGTATAGACATAACACTAACCTCCTTCCATCCTTGGCCAAGTTTCTTTATAGCATGATGCCACAACTGTGTTTTTATTTTTAAGTAATTTTTTAATCACCAAAAGATTTTCTTTTTCTTCCTTAAGTGATATACACAAGAACAGCTGCATGTTTTAAAACATGTGAAACATGATACCCTCACCTGTTTTCCCTCTATTTAAAATAATGGTTTCATAGAGAATTGTAAATTATTTCTCCTCTTAACTTTCATGAAGAAAATGACACCTACATTTTAAACCAATTTAACTCTCAAGATGTGCCATCTGTGCCTCTCCTCTTGTCTCTAGGCCAAGAGAGTGTTATTAAGCTTGAGGATGGGTAGAAGAGAAGGGTGGCAGAGAGAGGCACTAGAGTGTTTGAGAGAGGCGTGAGGGGAGATGAAAGGCCTGTGCAACTGGGGAATTTCCGGGTGCATTTCCCTGAGGAAAAAAAAAAAAAAACTAATGATGGTGATTTGGGGTTATGAAAAATGACTGACTGTCCATCAGTATAGGGTAAGATCAGAAGATTCTTCGTAACAGTAGATACAGGATTCCTGAAGACAAATAGCATGATTGACTATCACATGGGTCTCATGCAAGATGAGTTTGTATGAGTGAGAAGGATGAAAGGCCTGGTGTAGCCCCTTGAGGAGAGATAAACCTTTGAAGGAAGCCCTTTTAACCACGTTCGTCAGTAAGGCCATAAGTGACTTCCTTGGAAGTTTATTACAATTGTTTTTGCATGAAACTGTATTTTTCATCATGGTCTCCAGTGAAGATAAACCCAGTGCTGCTGATATCATTGAAATATACAATGGGGATCTACAATGACCCTCTCCATGCGTGTTGGTCATCTCTTTCCGCTTCTTCATGCCCTACTCATGTTTCTTCATGTTCCTCCTGCGACTTATTTTTTCTAACATTATAATCAAGACATAATCCATATAACATGCAATTCACCCACCTAAAATACAAAATTTAATGGTTTCTAGTATATCACAGGCTTGCGCAACCTTCAGCACAATCAATTTTAGAGTATTTTCATCACCCCAGGAAGAAATTCAGAACTCTTAGCAGTCATTCCCATTCCCCTCCACAACTGCCAGCCCTAAGCAGCATCCATCAATCTACTTTGTGACCATAGATTTGCGTATTCTAGACATTTCATGTCAATGAAATCATGCAATATGTAGTATTTTGTGACTGGTGTCTTTCATTTAGCACGATGTTCTTGAAGTTCATCTGTGCCAGAATGTATCAGTTCTTTATTCCTTTTTGTTGACAAATGATATTTCATTGTATGGATATAGCATGTTTATTTTTTTTCATTCATCAGTTGATGGATATTTGTGTTGTTTTCATTACGGGTTGTTTCTTTGAATTTTTTCTTCTTGGTATTGTGCATGATTTCCAAATAGCATGGTGCAAAACAGGCCTTGAAGCTTCCTGCATCTGGGTGCAAACTCCAGTTCTGCTACTGATAAGCAATGGCGCTCTGGTCAAGTTATGTGACTTTTGTGATTCTTTATTTCTCATGTTGTATAAATGGACATCCCACAGGATACTGCTCATGTTGCCCCTTGGCCCAGTGTGAGGATTAAAAAACTATTGAACATTTTTTTCATTGATTGGATGAGTAATCACATAATATGAGCCTTCACAAGAAGCTCTTATATATTGTTAATAAATGTAATCTGGGTAATGCCAGACTCTTACACTCTATTTTAAATCAAGCAAGTGAAGACTTCAGAGACATCTATTTGTATTGGCAGTGTGCTCTGCAAAATATTCAGCAAAGCTCCATGAGAACTGTTTCTGTTCATCTCTTCCTAACTCAGCCTCACTCTGTAATTTTAGGACATAAGCCCCACAAACCTTTACCTTAGATATAGTGCAATTCACACACACACACACACACACACACACACACACACACACAGAGATGCCAACAACCATTCCGAAGAAGGAGCTGTCAGGAATCTTCCCATATTGAGGCAGAGATAATGTAATTGATTTGCCATGTCATCCAGGATTTCAAAAACCCCCAAACTAAGCCACTTTACATTTTAGATCCAAAGTTTTGTTTATCTGTTAAAATTTTCTTATTTTAATTTCAACCAGAGAAGAATACACTGATTATAAATAGGACCTCTTAGAGAAGTCAGAGAGCATGCGTAGAGTTTTGCCAGTATTAAAGTCAAAAATAGTGACTAACCAAGTCTTTAAGTAGAAATGCTACACCTAAATAAATACTTCTAAATGAGATGGCAAAAACGAATAGACTCTTGTTTAATTAAACGTACTTGTAAAGTTTGCTTAGAGTTTGTAGTAATTTACCTTGTCAATTCTCATCCAGGATGTTTAATGATGGGTTTGCTTTAGTTTCCAAATGGAAATCAGCTTCTCCTTCTTTACAGCCTGACATTAGGCACCCTGTGGAAATTGTATTATTCTCCACATGCATATTCATAGAATTAAGTATTATCAATGGACTTAAAGAGCTCAATTATTTTTTGCAATTGCATGCTTAGTTGCATATGCTGAAGTAGAGTAGATTGAGTATTTCAGGGCCTGGTCAAATCCTTGAAATATAAATGTGAATGTATAGCAGCAGAAAATCACCAGCTTTACTTTATCAGTTGGATTTTTAAGACAATTACCATCAATATTATCCCTTGATTTATAGTTCACAAAATGTCTTCTGTTATAATGAGCATAGATTTTTCCTCACAGAACTCTGAACGAAAAAGCATTTTACAGATGAGGAAACTGATTGTCATCCAAGAAGAATATCTTATCTAAGATTGTATAAGTACTGAAGCAAGATTAAAATCTAGACCTTCCTGACTTCTAGATCTTTATTACATTTTCTGCATCCTATTGCTTCCCTGGGGAATGTCTTATTTCTGTATGTTTGGAAGTACCTACTTACTTTAGATTTTTATTTTAGCTTGTGTATGTGTCATGGTGGTGTCATTTTAATTACCAGGCCACTGAACCACATGGACATTTGGTAGTAGACAAAATGCTGCATTTCCAGATGCCAGAGTTAGTGTAATTCTTGATTAATAATTTAATAGAAAATAAGGTGTTTGTTTACAACGTTAACTAAACATTGCAGGAAAACACGCAGCAGCAATTGATATGAGAAAACACAGAATGCAAACAGGAAAACAAAAGAAATGAGGATGGATTAATTCTACGTGCAGTTGAAATACGCCACCTGCTTTGCCTTTGCTTTTGGGACATTCAAGTTCATCTTTCTTTCTTTAGGATCATTGTCATTGTTTTAGATTATTAATGTGGTTTGTACAGCTATAGGGATTTTGTGAGCAGTGATCTCAAACTCGAATGTCTACAAGAACCAGACTACAAATATAAGTGACTGGGTATATGCTGGTTATAGATACCTGTACATGTGTTCTGCAAATGATGGGATCTGTAGTGAACTAGAACATAGGTACTAGTCAAAGGAGCTGAGCTGTGTTCCCAGCTGGTTGTTGCTATCTTGAAATTAGCACAGAATTTCCCAGATCTTGTAATTTTCCAAGTAAGTTCAGATATCAATATATTTTTTTTTAACATTGTGAAGTCTCTTACTATTTGAATTAATTAAACCTAATGAAAAAGAATTTTGTGTAGAAAAAAAAAAATGGCCGGACGTGGTTGCTCATGCCTGTAATCCCAGCAATTTGGGAGGCTGAGGTGGGCAGACCACCTGAGAGGTCAGGAGTACAAGACCAGCCTGGCCAACATGGTGAAATCTCATCTATACCAAAAATACAAAAATTAGCTAGTGTGGTGTCACACACCTGTAATCTCAGCTACTCTGGAGGCTGAGGCAGTAGAATTGCTTGAACGCGGGAGGTGGAGGTTGCAGTGAGCGGAGATCATGCCACTGTACTCCAGCCTGGGCAGCAGAGTGAGACTCTGTCTCAACAATAACCACAACAAAAAACCACAAGCTGGCAGAAATTAGCCCACAGGCCATTTATTTCCAACTTCACTTAAATAGACCTTCCTCCTAGAAAGGAAAACCATCCTCATTTAATATGAAGGGACTAAAAGTGAAAAGAGGTGTCAGTATATACATTCTGATCCCATCTATACTTGGAAGTTCATACAATGAATTATCAAACTTTCATTCTTCTTCTGGGGAAATATCTAAACTCCATTGCATTTCCTTATTCCATTGTGGCTCATTGTGGATTATGTGTTATATTTGAAGATATCAAATCTAGCAAATTGACAGTGAAAACCAAACATATCAGAGGCAAACTGTAGTAACTCAATAGAGAAAATAAATCCGCTTTCTTTCCAATCATTTCAAATCCTAAAAGTAGAAGGTAGCTTGGAACTGGAGGTGTTAAGGAGTTTGCTTGGTAAAAGCAATGCAATAAATATTGCTCTCTCTCGAGAATATATATGTGTAACTCATCTCAGGGTTTGGATCTGGGTGTTGAATGAACTGAGGATCTCTTTGGCAAGAAGCTCTAGTAGATGACAAATTCTTACTCTTTTGTATTGCTCAGAGAATGCCCCCTACTTCTTGATAGCATTTCTGAGGTGCCAGAGCTTCAGGTGATAAATGACATTTTTATTCTTGACATGTTACTCTTTATTATATCATTGAGAAATAAAGTTCAATAAGTGACTTCTGATAATACTTTACTGCGGTCTTTATGAAAGATCGATTCCATTAAGTAGGTACATTTCAGTTGCTATTACTTCAAGTGATGCCATAATGTACTTGAAATTCAGTCTTTAGTTAATAATAGCAAGCTTATTGAGTGTATTAGAGATGTGCTAAAGTACTTACTTTTGGGCCAGGTATCAGCCAAGACAGAGTATTTTAGACCTGTATGCTTTCCATGTATTTTCCCCCAAATCTTTTATATATATATATATATATAAAATTTAATATGTATCTATAGTGTATATATATGTCTAATATATATGACAGAGTATCTTATATATGGCATAGTATTTTATTATATATGTCATTGTATTTTAGATGTTTGCTTTCCATGTATTTTTTCCCAAAATCTAATGTGTGTGTGTGTGTGTATGTGTATATATACATATATACACACACACAATTTTTAAAATGCAAATATGCATACAATCATTTTATAGGGTGTATTATTTAATGTAATAAGGTAACCTTATTGATTAGAACTTGAAAGATGACTTTACTCGAAGTCACTTGGGAAATACGTTGACAGTCATGCTGTTCATAAAAATGAACTTAGGTTTCCCTGTCTAGAAACTAAGCAATGCCACTTGAAAAGAACATAGCAGTAAGAATAAGAAACTAAACCAATTATAGTTTTTAAAAGTATTCTTATGGTGAGGAGTAATAGCTGTGTACAGTGAAAAAGGGTGTAATATTAACTAAAGTCTGGAGTTTGATTTCTCTCAGATTTTAGTGATCAAAAAAATGTGATGAGAATGTCTGGGCAAAGCAGGATGGATAAACTTACAAAAAAGTTGTAAAACAGTACAAGAAACTTTCATATCCTGAAGGGGCAATTTTAAAAGTAATTGTGCAATTTTAATAACATAGGGAAGTACTCATTCATCTATTGTTAAGTTAATAAGCAGCCTAAAAATTGGCCTACACATTATAGAACCAATTAAGCTTTAAAAAAACAAAGATAAACTCACACAGAAAGCAGAGTGGAAGCATGCGCTCAAAAATATTAACAGCGGCATGAATACATAATAGGATTATAGATGATTTTGTTTGTGTTTTTCTATTTTTCTGATTTGTTAAATAATAAAATATTCCTTTATACGGAGAAAATATGTTTAAGTGAAAGTATGTTGTATTGGTAGTGTTAAATGTGCTTATGCCATTTTTATTCAGGTAGGGGTGTGTGGGGTGTGTGTGTGTGTGTGTGTGTGTGTGTGTGTGTGGTTTCAGCACATTGATAATAGCAAAATACCAGTCATATCAATGATCCATGATGAAATTTTTAACACTGATGATGCTATTTCACTGTGGAACTTTCTTGTGGTGTTGAAAATCTTCTTTGTTAGTTGTTTTAAATGTAAAAGCTTTTCATAAGGAAAGTACCAAAAAATTGGGATTAGAAATTTGTAATTAATATTAATTTAATAACCCAACTAAACAAATTACAAATTTTGGGGTTTCATTATGATGTAGCTTCATTGCTTTAGCATGAATTTCTCTCTACCATCAGAAAATAAAATTCTTACCTGTCGAGTATGGAGCATGTAGAAAATTTTGTGGCCAGCACGAAATTCTTACAGTGATGATACCAGCAAACACCTCCAAGACATAATGTCAGATCTGGTTAATCAATGTGTTAAAATATATTTGAATTTGTCTTGATTAGGAAAATAGCAATCAAAGCATTCAACTCTTTTCACTTGTTGAGACAGATGGCCTATCTTTATGAAGGCAAATATCCAAAAACAACAACCCACTACCTTATCTTTCAAAATATGGTGCTCAGAATCATCTTGGAAAAGAGCTATTTAAGCCTAATAAGCCATATGCTCGATGAACTGATTTATTCCATTTTGTGGTATAGACATAAAAATCTTCTTTGCAGCATCTTTATCATATCTGCATTCTCTGCAACTCATTTATAAAAATTAGCAAAACTTCCAAATAAGGAATAAATTATTATAGAGAATTCAGCTTTTGTGTCTTGCAAAAGAAAAAAAAAAAGTGTCTAAGTGAACAGTCTGTGATTTGCCAAAGATTCTCCCCATAAAGTTGAGTGTATTTGAAGATCAAATAAACTGACAGCTTCCTTGGTATGCATAAAGCAAGTCTAAAATTATTCCAGAAAGAATCCCTCAGAGAAATGCAACTTCCCTGTCATTCTTATTTATTATTTAAGGTAGAGATTGACCATGGGCATAGAAGAAATGTACAATGTTTCTGGGTCCTAAAAGAACAGAGTTCATATAATTTTTAATTTTGTGTGTTTTAAAATATATGTCAGTGCATTGTATTTAGCATCGAAAAGAATGTCCTATCAAAATAAGCAGCTAATCCTGCCTATAATTTAGTGGAGATCCCAACTATTAACCTCGAGCCACAACCAAGTAAAAATCACTTGAAACCTGAGGTTGATTAGATGTACCTTTGTTCCCTAGAAAATTCTTTAAAATTATAAATTTCATTAAAAGAGGAACATATTTGGTCAACTTAGAAACACATGGTTGTGCAATAAAAGAGCATGGTCTTTGCTATTAGATGGAGATGCATTCTAAATCTGATTCCACCATTTGCTTAACTTGGAAATGCTGGGTAAATTATATAAAATCCCTGAGGCTGAGAGAGGATAGGAAAGTGATGATGTAGAAAATCAAAACTAAATTTTAAAAGTAAAGTATACTTGACTTTTGCATGGGATATTATACTTACATCAATGTGGCTATGTCTGGTCATCTGAGGTATCGGATTTCAAATTATTAGCTCAATTACAAATTCCTTTGACCGATAAACATATAATCTTCGAGAAAATCTTTCTTTGCACTTTAATTGTGAAACATAAACAAAAGTGTAACCTTTCTGGAGTATGTTGAGTCTTTAACTGAAAGAGATGGTGTATCATTGTTAGAAGAGAGACCAAGAAGCTGCTCTAAATTATCAGTCTCCAAAGGCTATGATATTTGTTACCCAGGTTGTGTGTGTGTTTGTGTGTGCATGTGTGTGTGTAGGTGAGCGTGTGTGTGTGTAGGTGGAGGGAGAAAGAGAGAGAGACAGAGACAGAGAATGAGGGTCAATTTAAGACTTAGCTTAAAATATCTCTACAGGATTCCAGGAGATTGGATGAAGTTTAAGTTATGAAGTAATCTAGGAAGCGTTAATAACTCTTTCTGTTGGTCTTCAAAATCATGTTATTAAAACTCAAACCTTTTGGCAAGAATGATCATCATTGTATAGAATGCACCTGAAACAATCAGGAATTAACTTTTCCATCTTTAAAATTATTAAGTGATTTGTTTACAAGATCTACAAACTTACAATATCATGTTCATGTCTAAATACATCTGTGTTGACTGAATGACTGCTGATCAAACTATACATGTGTGGAAAAGGACAAAAGATAGAAATGTGAAAGTCAGAAAAACACTTACTACTTAAATGCAAATATTTTTATAAAAATCATTTTCAGTGAACCCACCAAGGAAATGTTTTCTGGGTGCTGGATTGGTACAGAAATCTCTAGCTATCAAATGGGTGAAGTGGGATTTAAGGGTTCACCTGGGAACTCTATCAAAATTTGCTTAACTCTAGCATACCACCAGGATCCCTCTCGTTCCAGTGGGCTTTTAGAAATCCAAAGCTCTTAGACTTGAATCACATTTTGTTTTTGGAAACAGACTCAGAAAGAAGGAGGAACAGGAGCAGCTAGGAAGTGTTTTTAGTAATGGTTCAGAAAGTGGGGTCCCGGGAGCAGCAGCATTATGGTCTGAGGAGAAAAGAGAGGGACTTGTTACGGAAATTGTTAGGACTAGATATGGAAATTCTGAGGCCCCTCTCCAGACCACCTGAATCAGAAACTAAGGTTAGCAGGCCGGGCACGGTGGCTCATGTCTGTAATCCCAATACTTTGGGAGGCTGACATGGGTAGATCACTTGAGGTCGGGAGTTCAAGACCAGCTTGGCCAATATGGTGAAACACACAGTCTCTACTAAAAATACACAAATTAACCAGGTGTGGTGGTGCTTGCCTGTAATCTCAGCTACTTGGATGGCTGGGGCAGAAGAATTGCGTGAACCCAGGAGGTGAACAAAAAGAGTGAGATTCTGTCTGGGAAAAAGAAAAAGAAAGAAAGAAACAAAAAAAGAAATTAGGGTTAACAATCTGTGTGTTGACACGCTCTCCAGTTGATTCTGATTCTTACTACAAGTTTGAGTACCACTGATTTACAGTAATGTCAATCTTGTTAACCAAATACAACCTTCACAAATACATTTTTTTTCTGAAATGTTTGAAAGATGGCCTCCCCCAAACCTTCACAGATACCCTTTCAGTAAGAAACATGATTACTGGAGGATGTGATACCACCTAGGTTTGTGTGCAAAGACACTTTTTTTATTTTGCCATGATAAGATTATCCATTACCCAATCTTAGAAGTCGCAAAAGAAATTATGGAATGCTTTTTAAGGCATACTTCTCCCTTGAATCAGTAATCAAGGAAAAACTATGGCAGGGACAATAGAAAAGTTAGGCAATTTGTATTTCCCAATGGTTTGAAAAAACAGTGGCTGTTGCATTTCTGCTAAAGACTGCTAAATCCACATTGATCAAACTTTTGGCCCAGCCTTGCATAATTCCCTTTGAAATGTTTTGTCATGTCTGTCAGTTTAGTCATAGTTTAAGATGTTACATGTTTAACTTAAGGAGATGAGTGCAGAGTCTGAAAATATGTCATAGAAAGCAAAAAAAAAAAAAATGATTTCAATTTATGACAAAAATATAGCAAAGGGACTGAATTGGAATCTTCAGCAAGCATGAGTATTTGAGACCCTGCCAAATGTTAATCCCTTTCAATGGAAAGAAGGATTAGAAATGTACATTGGCCCTATATCTTCATTTAATTGAGGAATACTAGTTATCTAGGAACATTTTTGTTATTATATCTACTTTTGCACTATTTTAGCATCATTTTCAAAAGTCTTTACCCTGGGTTGTTAGTGTTTTGTTTTTGTTTTTGTTTTTGCTCTGATGATCACTATTAGTTCAATTCTATTTGTTTTCTACATAATTAAGTTGTTCTATGTGGGCATCGATCTTTTACAGTATTACAACTTAGCTCATTGTTTCAAGGAGGTAATCTTAGTATATCTCTGAAATAATATGTAGGTCTCTGATTGAGTCATGAAATACCATGTATTCAGTTTATTCTATTTAGCCTACCTGGAACCGTGTTTGTCAGAGTAACTCACCACAGAGTGAGCATGGATAAACCTGTATGAGGTCAAAGCCCATACCACTGAGGGTACTAATATAAAAGATTGCCAATTTGTGACACCTTGCTATTGCATTATTATCCATGCCTACGAGGCTGGTTGCAGTGAGATGTCTAATTTGAATTTTCTGAACCATGCCTTTAATGCTCACATACCTGAGGTATTTATCCAAACACATTGTAGGTTTACCTCCCTCAAATATCCAGCCATCCATCCGTTTCCTTCTGAGCAGAGTAATAAAAATCAAGCCAGACCCTATGCTTTACGTATAGAACCAGTATGATTTACAGCCGGGCTGAGTATAAAACCATAAAACTTTCAGTACGTGGTTAATATATAACCATCAAAATAACAGAGTGCAATTCTAAATTTATGAGGCTGAACTTAACACTGAATATCAAATAAGAATCACATTGATCTCTGTAGCGGATGACTTAAAAACACATTAGGTGGCATAACTGCAAGACAGTACATTGATTTAAGCATAAAATGCATAGCACTCAATACTTTACCACCTAACGTTTCTCAATAATGAACAAAGCTGTTGTATATTGATGAAAGGAAAATTATTTGTTTTGTTATATTACAGTGCTCATGGAGATGCCTTGTATTTAGGCTAGGCAAACATGGTTTGAATCACATTTAGCAAAGGGTCACATTGGAAAGACATTTTACTGAATTTATACTTGTTTCTCAAAATAACTATACAGCAGCATTATCATGATGACAGTTTTCTCATTTTCTCTTTTAACAGAGGAAAGATTCATACCGGGTAGATACTGATTTTTTGTGGAAATACGTTTTACTGTAAATTTTCTGATAAAGGCAATTCCACATGGAAATTTAAGGTTGATCTAAGTGCATGAAGTGATCTTGTAAAATTACCATATTCAGAAAACCTAAAAGCATCTTTTAAAAATAAACAATAATCTTATGGTAAATACATATTTTATAAAAATCTTTACCGTAGAAGGATCTTTTAAAAATTGATTGGAATAAGGAATATTAGGAAATGTCAATAGCTGTAGGTGTGTCCAGGTAATGTAGATAGCAAAATGGATAAAACTCATTCTGTTACGAGGTGAAAAACAAAAGATAACACTGGGCCCGTGATTTAGGGTGATTTATAGAGGTATTAGGGGCCCTGGTTTGCTAGAGAGAGTATACCCACTTCTCAGCTTCCTTTATCTGATTGTTGTGTTTGGGTGTATGAAAATATCACATCTTGGGATTTGAAATAAAAGTGAAACATATAGATTTATCTATGAAGTCTCCAATTTTAAAACATTAACAGATGATTTAAATGGGAAATAAGAGGTACTGATCAAATGTAACCTATCTTAGGTCAATTTCCAGCATCCACACTGCTGGTTAAAGATCACTCATCTTCAGGCTTCTGGGAACATTGCTTCATCCAGAGGAGCAAGAGTCATCCTTCCTGTTGGTGGAAAAAATAATCAGTGGAAGAATCCGATATTCAAATTTGCATAATTTGCTTGGGAAAGATCACCTTGGTACATCAGTTAATATTTTACTAAATGGGCCCTGTTGTATTATAAGTTTCCATCAGGTGGGTGGTAACATCAAAACTTTGGTGAGAAAAGCTCCTTTGCAAGTTGGTTCTCTTTCCTCACAAGTCTCTACAGGTAAAGAATTTTGCCAGGACTCAGAGAGCAGCATTCACTCACTGAAGTGTTAATCGCAAAGCAAATCTAGGTGCAAAGTTGGCTGACAGGTCTGCCACAGAAACGTTTCTGTCTATCACCATTTCAACTGTAGGATAGATAGGTAAGTCCCTTTTCATGAAATGGTGCTGGGAGGAAATTGTATCATTCTTTCAAGTAAGTGGCTCTTTAAAAAAAAAAAATAACAACTACTACAGCTTTAACTTTACATTCAAATAAATGATATATGCATATTTGTAGCATTTATTTTACCTGTTGTATACTTTCTAGCCTTATGTTTTCAGGCTATTTTTCCTTCATAATAAATTAACTTATTACTCTTCATGACATGCAAGATGGACTGTGATGTTAAAGAATAATGTTTTCTAATTATCATTGACATTTGCAGAGAAGATTAAAATTTAATAAAATTAATTGTCCATTCTTGAATGGCTTACTTTGCAGTTAATCATAGAACTCTGATTTCTCCTACTCTTATGAAAACTTCTGAATTCCCTGTGTCTCATTAATATCCATATTGAACCCTGCACTTAAAAAGTAAGTTAGATATTTTTCCTTCTGTTGACATCGTTGAAGCCAAAAAAAAGTATTGATTTTGAAAAAATTCTATGGTTGAAGTTTTTCAACTGAAACCTTTACCAGGATTTTCACCCACCTTACTGGGAAAACCTACCTTCTGGAGGTTATGTTGAATGGTGAGGAATGTATCCTCTTCGCAGTGGTACATCTCTAGTAATATAATTTGAAGTGCTAGGGCCCCTTGCATCCATTTCTGAATCTATTATTAGTTGATTAAATTAGCTGGCTGGATCAGTACAGTGAGAAGAGACGCAGTAATGATATTATAGAATTAGTATGCTATGATGAATTGTCAGGAGAAGTAACTGTGACAGCCCTGTGGCCATATGCACTTAGCCATGCAATTTATAGTCATTTGGAGAGCCAAGGACTTTTCAGTTTGGGTTAGGAAATTTGTTCCTGCTTTTGACATAGTTTTAAGGATATGTGTGTAAGAGTGAAGGGAGTGCTTTGTGGCAATTCAGGAAGAAATCAAAAGTCTCAGTTCTTAGCCAATGGCATTTGGATGATTTTCAGGGAATAAACCAGTGTGTGGAGGCCTTTATTGTAACAGTGCCAATTCCTTTAAACAGATTTATATGATAGTGCTGTTACTTTATGGTTGCTGAAGATAATGTTACTTTGGGTAAGATAAAAGTAAATGCAATCTGGTATCACGATTTCCCTTGTTATGGAACACTGTACATTCTCATCCATGTACTGCATTTACAGCAATCTTGAAAACATTGCTGGGGTTGTTTTGATTTAAATACATACAGGGCTCCTAATTGCAAGTAGTTTTTAAGCAACTTAAAATATAACATTACTTTTTGTTTGTTTGTTTTGCAAGTATTTGCAAGATAAACGGACTGTCAGATGCCTCTAAAAGGCTTATGATGACAGCAGTTGGCAATGCAAATATTGGCACGACACCACATTAGGGCAAATTTATTGCAGAATTACCAAAACATGTATAACTGTGAAGTCACCTCAGTACAACTGTTGTATGAGAATTACTCTCTTGCTGTTTTTGTTTTTGTTTTTTTCATTTTATGATTACCAGGCTACAGTAATATTCAGTAGTACAATGAACATGCTTACTGACATTCTAACTCCAAACAAGATTCATGCAGAAAACTACTTCTTTTTCTTTTAGCTGGCTATAGAAATTTTCTGTGTATAATCGATCGCTTTTATTTCTCTAACGGGATTGTAATTTGATTATGAGCATAGATTGTTTCGTTTTTCTTCTCTTCTGTTCTGTTGTTGTAGTCATTGTTTTATCCATTGATAACTCGATGTCAACATTTCAAAGAGAATCTATAATCAAATATTGTCTTAGGATCTTAATTTATGTCTTAGCCCCTTCTCCATGTCCCTAATCTTAATTACCCAGAATTACACATTTAGAAGCACGTCTTCAGTAGTTCTGTAGTTGGACATTTCACTTCAAAGGTAATAGAAGGGTGTCTATCACTTCTGCATTTCTGTATCCTTCCAGCTCACTAATACTCTTATCTGGGAGTTATTTTTGTCTCTCCTTTTTCACCTTCCAAGTCTAATTTAACACCAACACCTGCTGATACCTTCCCAACACAGTCTCTTAGATTATCCCTTCTTTTCTGTTTCTGCAGCCTCCATCCCTGTCCCCTTCCATCATTCTATACCTGGAGTGCAGTGTTCCCCTCTTAGTCCATCTCTCTGCCATATCTTCCCAGACCAGTAGAACCTATATATACTGAATTGCCAGATGGATCTCTTAAATTTTTATTATAGCCCCTCATATTTCCTCCATGTGACATGAGGCCTTTTGCTTATTCTTATTCCAGCCTACAGAACTTATGTGCTTTTTCTCTCCTCTCTCTTACCCTTTCCCTAGCACACATAGTTGGCTAATTATAATTGTAATTTATAAATTTTTGTGCCAGGTACTGTGCTAAGTGCTTTCCATACATTATCTAGTTTAAGCATCATGGCATTCCTACGTGGTAAGTGGTGTGATTCCCTTTTTATAGTCAAAGAAACAGAGGTGTGAAACAACTTGCCCACCAAAGTGAAGGTGTAAGAGGAAGAGCCAGGGCCCAAAAGTAGGTCTGTCTGACTTTGTAGTGATACCATCAACTACCATGCAACACAGGCACCCTGGCTACATGTGGTTGTGTTGCTGTTCCCCTGGTGTGAATTTGCATTCAATATTCATCTTTCTGATAATTTGTGTTCCTCCTCCCCTTTGTGCACATGTGGAGACTGACCCCACCTTTCATTTGGCATTTTCATATTTGTTTTACTGCATTAATTTGCATTGAATAATGTGTCACTTAATATTTGTGCTTGTACATGTACATCCTCACCTAGACCACAATCAAATTAAACTGCTTTGGAGAGCCAGGCGTAGTGGCTCACGCCTGTAATCCCAGCACTTTGGGAGGCCAAGGTGGCCAGATCACCTGAGGTCAGGAGTTTGAGAATAGCCTGACTAACATGATGAAACCCCATCTCTACTAAAAATATAAAATTAGCCGGGCATGGTGGCACATGCCTGTAATCCCAGCTACTTGGGAGGCTGAGGCGGGAGAATTGCTTGAACCTCTGAGGTGGAGGTTGAGGTGAGCAAAGGCTGCACCATTGCAACAAGAGTGAAATTCCGTCTCAAAAAAAAGAAAAAAGAAAAACAAAACAAAACAAACAAACTTCTTTGGAGAAATGTATAGAATCCAAATGTTTTCCATTCTTCAATACAATACTTTGGACTTACAGTCCCTAATGAAGGTGGACATTCGACTTCCTAATTGTTCCACTTTGTCACGGTGACTTTGTTGCGATATTATATTTTAACATTTTCATTTGGTAAGTCACAGGAAAATTAGATTGTCTTCTACTATGAAACTTGAGAAAAGCTAAGTTTTGCAAACAAGCTCCTGACCATACAGCAGTAGCCAGAACAATGAACAGGACATAAACAATAAAGAATCTGTGACCAACAGGAAGATATGGAGATTTGCATATTTTTAAAACCTTATGTGATTAATATTAGATTCAATCTTTATGTTTATTTTTGTAACATTTTGTTCCATAAAAAATCTCAAGCATGTGTTTGCTGGGAGAAGGAAGAGTTCATTATTCTTATGGTGTTTCATTAAAGTTCGAAAAGCCAAGGATGGGGAAATCAACATTGGTAAAAGCAATTAGTGATGTGGGTTGAGGTGACGAAATTACATCCTATCCCTTGACATCAAGAATAAATACAAATCATTATCATATATATAAGTGTGCCTGTGTCACTTAAAAAATTATGATTGCTTCAAGATAGTTTAAACATTATCATCTAATAAAAGCATATTGAGAAATTACATAATTTGACTAAAATAGATAACTATACTAAGCAACCTAAACTTAAAATTATACATATATTTACATATATGTTTTATATTATAAAATATAACATACTATATATATACACATGAAAACATACATAGATAGATGATAGATAGATAGATAGATAGATAGATAGATAGATAGATGATAGATAGATAGATGATAGATAGATAGATAGATAGATAGATAGATAGATAGATAGATAATTATTTAAATATGTTGATAGGCCAGGTAAGGTGGCTCATGCCTGTAATTCCAGAACTTTGGGAGGCAGAGATGGGCAGATCACTTGAGGTCAGAAGTTCAAGACCAGCCTGGCCAACCTGGTGAAATCCCGTCTCTACTAAAAATACAAAAATTAGATGGGCCTGGTGGCTCACACCTGTAATCCCTGCTACTTGGGAGGCTGAAGCAGGAGAATCGCTGAGCCTGGGAAGCAGAGGTTGCAGTGAGCCAAGATCATGCCACTGCATTCCAGCCTGAGTGAAAGAGTGAGACATCGTCTCAAAGTAAATATATATATATATATGTTGATGGTTGGGTAAATGGGTATTTAGAATGACAGAATTTCATCAGCATCTTTTCCAATTTCACTTAGGCTTCTGAAAAGCCCTGCTCGGTCAGAATGACTGAAACAAAGAGATGGCCATTTGAAAGTTACATAATATATTTTCAACACATCCCCTGACTAACACTATGAAAAGTACATCCATTCTAGAGTCAGACAGACCACAGACCTAAGTTACAATTCTGGATTTACTCATCACTTTCTCTGTGTTTTTAAATGAGTAATGCAACTTCTCTGCAGTAAACCAAGAATAAATATACCTATGTTATGAGACTAAGATTATCTATAAAGGGAAACCTCAGTCCTCATTTGAACTAAAATCAGGTTCAAAGGCAAAGTGTAAGTAATAAGAGGGGACTTGCAATAGTGAGCAAGTTCCACCAATATAGTAAGCATTCCAGGATTTTGCAGCAGCAGAGAGCATGATTCTAACATTTCAATGAGAATTTATTTGGCATAAACGCAGTTAGAATTAAGTTGAACTTTGAAGTAAGAATAGTAATTAAAATAATAGAAGAAAATAAGGCAAAAGGAAAAGATGTAAACAGGTATAGAGTTTTATACATTGCAAAGGGTCACCAAAATTCCTGCGGACCAGTTGCTTAATATGAATAGGGAAGCCAGAAGCAGGAGTATTTTGCAACTTGGAAAGTACATGTCCATGAAAAGTGGAGAGCTTATTGTTACCCTGTGTGAAGGAAATTGTAGGCTATGAGACATTTTAATTTTTCTAGACTATCCGAAAGTCCAATTTTCAAAAAAACATCTGATTTTTAAATAAATTTAAATTGTTAAACCTTTCTGGGACCAAATAAATTGTGTGGACTCCTGGATGGTGGCCTCTCTACTGTACTGTGAGTGAGGACATGTATAGCTGGCAATAAGTATGATGGCAAGTGGAGTGGAGTGGGCTTTACACTCTTCAGCAGGGGAGCCCTGGAAATTCTACAACCTCACCTCCTACCAGTATTCTTCTCACTCACTCGCTTCCAGCCATGCGGTCTCTGAATAAGCCAATCCCACTTCCAATTTAGGGAAATTTGCACTTAGTATTCTTCTTGCCTGAAATGTTCTGCTTCACGTATCTTCATGTCTAATGCTGTCTCCTTCAGGTTCAGATGTCACCTTCTCAACAAGGCCCACCCTGACCATTGTGTAAACTTGCAACTCCCTTCCCCTCCCTGTTTTAGCAGGATAACCCCTGTCTTTTTCCGAGAGTACCATCATTCTCTGCTATCGAATTTACTCCCTTATCACAATTTCTTCTTATTATCACCCTCTCCCTACTGGAATATTAGTTCCAGGGTGGCAGGCGTCTTTGTTTTGTTTACTAATATACTTAGAACTAAGCCTGATATGTTGCACACACTCAAAATATTTGCTGCATAAAGAAATGAGTGAAGCAAGGAATGAATTAAATTGTTATTTAAAGACCATAGTAAAAATGTGGACACATATTTTTGAAGTACAAGACTAAACTAAATTAATCAGAGACAAGAGGACTTTAACATTTGGAATTGGAGGCACCAGCATAGTAAGAATTGGGAAAGGATTATGAAATTGTAAAGGTGTTTTGGGGTCGTGGTTAAACAGTAATATGTCTATGCTAAAACTTAAAGAGTATTTGCTAATTAACCTCACATGGAACAAAAACTCCACATTGTTGACATCTCAAAAGAAATATTAGTCTGACTTAGGCCACTGATCCATGTTACTCAGTGTTGTTTTTCTGACAATAGCAATAAAGATAATTATATTTGAATATTAATGGTTGTTTTGCAAAGCATTGTTCTGACAGAGTAGTCACTTATATTGAAATTAACATTTCCAGTGTACACACGTTAACCTTGTCCTCAGTCAATCAGCTAACTTAAATTAAGTGCCTATTAGAGCTCCATTTAACTAGAGATCAACACCCAGCCTTGGCATGGGTGTTGTCCCTGGGGTGTTTAAAGAGAGCCAAGCTTCCGCTCAACAGGTGGCCCTCCTCTTTGAACTTCTAGTGAGAGCTCCAGTGAATATGTGGAGATATATTCCATGGGCATTTTAATGTGACAGGACAGAGTGTGGACATTGGAGACTAACAAACTGGATTTAAGATGGTTCTTCCATGTCCATTAGCCCTGTGAACTCCTAGACAGTTCACAATAAACCTCAGCGTTCTTACCTATAGAATAGATAATAGGAACATCTACTGCATAAGATTCCTGTGACTATAGCATGAGCTATTATATACAAAATTCCTTATCACGCTATTCTCTTGGTAGTATTCTGTTTTGTTTTGTTTTGTTCTGTTTTGTGATGGAGTCTCAATCTGTCACCCAGGCTGGAGTAGAATGGCATGATCTTGGCTCTGACAGCAACCTCTGTCTCCTAGGTTCTAACAATTCTCTGCCTCAGCCTCCCAAGTAGCTGGGATTACAGTTTCCCACCACCATGCCCAGCTAATATTTGTACTTTTAGTAGAGACAGGGTTTCACCATCTTGGCCGGATTGGTCTTGAATTCCTGACCTCGTGATCCACCTACCTCGACCTCCCAAAGTGCTGGGATTACAGGTGTGAGCCACTGTGCCTGGTCAGTAGTATTCTTAAGAATGTTATCTCTACCCTCTCCATTAATAGGTTATATTTATGACTTTTAAAAGTAAATGTCATATTTGTTTGGCAATTGTAATCGTGGTGATGGTAGTTTGACAAGTAGCACAGTTATTCTGTTTCAGTAGGATGTAACCTCATATCTTAACCGAAATATAATGTGGCTAGGAATTTTACAGTATTCAAAATACTTCAGAAGTCCACAATGTTCAGTTCAACGTAATAATTTCTCATTTTCTCCAATCAGCATCCTAGGAGTTCTAGTTATTCATGTAGATCAACATATCCATGACTTAAGCTGTGAGCCTTTAGGAACTTCAATGGCCCAAAGCTAATAGGTGAAAAGATATATACCTAATGTTTTAAGGAATTTTCAACTCTTGATATCTTATTTTGCAAAAAAGCTTTGCAGCAATAATTTATCAGGCAGCCTCTCTGTTCATCTCGGAGTATTCTCTAAAATGATTTTTATGTTTATTTTACATTTCCCTTCCCTGCAAGAAGACAACTTCAGGTAAGGAGAATTGAGAGTTAATAAGATGCATGCCACTGTTAGCAATAGTCTATTTGATGTCTATTTCCAAAAGAAAAATGCAAAGTGGAGTGTGTAATCCCTTAACGTAAGATACTCCCGTGCATCCCAATGCTTTCTTCTGAATCCTGATGCCAGAGCTGCAAGGAGCATACACTGTCAGGGTACAGAAAATGAAGACCTCTCTGCTTGAAAGTTTAAATGCCCTGCTCAGCAGGAAGTCTAGAAAGATTTGTTCAACTGAAATGAGCTTATAATCAGGCTTTCATCCAAAGATAAGGAAAGACAACATCCAGTAGTTTTATGATGCACTCTTACCAGGAAAACACAAATAGCTTTGTCCATGTTGTGCAACGTTGACTCCTGTACAGCATATTTCAAACTGCAATCATGAAAATGTTCCGTTTTGGAATAAGAAGAAAAAGCCACCCATGAGACTTGATACAGTACCTTTATTTTTTAGCAATGAACAAGAAATACAGATTGTTAGTGTCGGCCATTCTCTTTTATTTTTTCATTTTCTTTTTATGATGTAGAGGTGTTCCTAAGACTTGCAATTATTTAAATAAAATTATTGTAGCATTTTTAGGGGTCATGGGTACATTTATTCTGCAAAGTTAGCTGGCTGAAAGACAGATTAACTGCTAATCGGCACTTAATGAGGGCTTTGCAGCGCCATGTTTGAGCGCTTGTCAGTATGAGAATATCGATGAGCAAAGCCACCTTTTGGACTTACTGTTGGTAAACTGGGTTGACTTCTGAGGTGGATAAAATGCATGGCTAGATATTCTGTCCACTGTGCTGTTGGCAGGCTGTTGTTTATCACCAGGTTTTAGTGTTCTTAATGAACTGTTAATAAGCTGTCAATTATAGTGTTTATGCAAATTAGGGAAAGAGACATTGAAGGATTGATGTGCCTAGAGTTAAAAATGCCTCCTTGATACATTACAAAGTAAATAATTCCCCTTTTAATAATTGTCCTTAAATGTTTGCTCTTCTTCCCCACTGAACCATTTCCCATGTTGTGCACCCTGGAAAACAATAGTCCAGGTCTTCTTTAAGCATTATACTGAGAAAACAAGACACATCTATCTCTAGGATGTACTTTGCTTTATGTTATCAATTCTGGAATCATTTTCATTCACCCTCAGCCGTAAGTGAAGTTCAATATCAAGTGTTCTGAAATTCATAGGCAACTATTTTATGATTCTCAGGTGGGGCATCCATTTTCACCTTTCTTCCCGCCAGAGACCATCGACCACGGCAAAGCAACCTCCTCAACCCCTTAAATGTCCTGCGCTAATGTTAGCTGTCCCAAATCCCATGTACTTTGTAGTGCCCCAGATTATCTCTTTAGTACAAATCCTTTGTGTGGTTATAAATTGTCAACTGAAAATATTTCTTTTAAAAATCTGCTTCTTGGCCTCTGTCCCAGCAGAAATACCTGTCTTTGGCCCCAAATCCACTAATTTTCTATTCTGGGTTTTTGTTTTTTTATTTCACATGCCCTTGAATGTGTTGACCTATCACGCCCCACCCTACGTCCTTCAAGGACCTATACAACTGTCTTGTTCTCTCAGTCATTCTTCCGGCCCGCTTCCCCAGGCAGAATAAATCAGTTCCTCTCTGCAGCAGCCCCAGAGTACTTTAAATAAGTTAAATATATTCCAGCACCCCCCAACCCTATTCTGCACACACACACACAGATTCAGAAATTGTGAGGTTTTTCAGGGCTTGGCCTGCTATTTATTCATCTTCAGAAATCATATCAATGTTAGAAAATAGCCACCTCAAGACACTCTGGAAGAAACTCTGCTCAGATTTCCATTTTATAATAAAACTAAGGTTATTAAATGGTTCCCAATATTTAAAAGGATAATAATTTCGCTGCAATCTCATCACTTTTATTTTTAATTGTTGTGATCAGAATTCTATCCAGATAGTTATTATGGGAGAACAATTCCTGAAGAATGCTTAACCTCTCAATACAATTAAAGTAGACATCTTTTAAAGGCTCTTAATATTCCCCCCAGAAATGTAAAATTACATCTTGTTTTGTTTTGTGAAAGTCATGTTTTGATTATATGAAATTGGTATTTTACATAAAAAAAAAATCTTCTGTTCAGCTTGGAGCATGAAGGTTTGTGCACTTGTTAGCACATTACTTATTCCAAAATCATTGAAAATATTATTCTTGCAGGTTTGGGGTTTTTTCTAACCTCATTCGCTCAGCTCTGGGAGTTATAATGTTTCATAAAGGAAGTATCATAATCTACAGCAAAAATCGTGCATCCATATCAGTTGAAATGATGGATTAAGCTGTTTTATTATAAGTATATCACAAATGCAATAAATATTTGCCAATGAAATGCAGTTATCATAAGGTTTTGCACAGTGCAATTTCATGTTAATGTCCAAGTGGAATATAGATGGCTTTATATGTTTGGTTATAGTACCTGCTTTGCAGTTTGAAAAATTTATTTGTAAGTGTTGAAAATGTAAATATGAGAGTTCCAAGTATCTGTGAGTTATTTCTAAATACCACTTAACTCCTCCCAAGACAGATGAGGGTAGTATAAAACTGCAATTCTCGTGACTGATAAATCAAAGGAAATAATCCAATAAACTGGAAGAAAAATTGTGAATTGGTCTTCTGAGAGGCAAGAGAGCATGCTGGTAAGAGCTTGAACTCTGAGGTCAACAAGTGTCTTGACCTTCTGGCACCTTGGTCTGTAAGTGTGGAGATAACACCCAGCTCCTAGGATGGCCTTGGGGATTAAATGAGTTTGTGATAACAAATAGCACTCAGTGAGGGCTTACTACATGCCAGGTACTATCTAAATGCATATTTCAATTTCTAAATTTTAATCTCTCTCTTTAATCAAACATACAGCTTTTGATATTTGATATGCATTCTTGTATTTTCCTCTTAGATGCTTTTCAATTATCTTCCTGAGAATTTGTGCATTTTATGTAGAAATAAGATAAAAAACACAAGATATAATATCCTACTGGTCCGTAATTCTACAGTTTAATAACTGTATGAACATGGGAAATTACTTAATCGCTCTGTGTCTCAGTTTCTTCAGCTCTAAAATAACAATGCTGATGATAATGATGATGATTATGAAGATGATGACACCTATTTCATAGGGCTGTTGTGAAAATTGAGATTATCCCTGTTAAGTATTTAGCAGAGTGCCTGACAGTGAGTGCTCAATCACTTATTATTATTGCTGGTAGTACTGTCTTTAGCATTACTTTTGCTGTTATTCATTGTAGTGTGATTTATTTTTAAATTAGGGTCAGTTGAAGGAACTGGGAATATTTTGTGAGCAAGGGTTTTTGTGTATATCACATTCATTCTTCTCATATCCTGCCACCCTCCTCATTGTTGTTATTGGGAATGAAATCAGCTTCAAAATAAACCTAAGAACCAGGACTCCCTTGGATCTAACACTGACCCCAGACACCAAGCCACAGAGGAGCATGCTGCAGTCAATCTCTCTTTGAAATTCTAATTAAAAATAAATTTTAAAAGTTTTTTAAATGTATATTTTTCTTGAATTCTAATATGAGTCATGCAGTATAAAATGGCACTGTAACATCTCTTCAAATATGTGCACTTCTCACAATAGTATTTTTAAAAATAGTCTTAAAAAAGTTTTATTAAAAAATACCTTGCCAGGAGTGATAGTGCATGCATGTAGTCCCAGCTGTTCAGGAGGCTGCCCCTCTCAGATTTGTTTTCTCTAAAATAAACCTGTCCTTGGTTGTCAAGCCACGTTTCATGTTTCTTTCCTCTTTCTTTAATTCTTACAGAGGTGGGAGGATTGCTTGAGCCCAAGTGTTTGAGACCAACCTGGGCAATGTAGTGACACCTTGCCTTTAAAAAAACAAACTAGATTTAAGCATTTTGTTAATGCTTCCATTTCACTGCTTCTTTCTTAACTGTTTTGGTGTGATTGGGATCCATTTTGTAGTTCACTAATTTGGTAATTAACTGAACCAATCTGTCAGATCTATCCAAATGTGGGCAGTTGATAAAATTTGAGCTATTTCTTCATCATACCTGTGTTTACTTTGAGTGTTTATCAGCGAATGTTTATCAAGAATTTGGAAGGCTAGCAGCAAGGTGAATTCTAGAAGAAAAAAAAATCAACAACATATGCTGTACTTTTTTTTTCAATACAAAATTGATCATCTCAAACATTATTTTCACTACAAAAACCTCCATGAGTCACATAAATAGCTTGTCCTTTCAAGATCCTAGAATAAAAACTACAAGGACAGATGTGCTCTAGATGTCATTTCCCAGCTGGGGCACTGTGAGCAACATGGCAGTGGTGAAAGAACAACATGTGGTCAGGATGCCTTCATGTGTTCAGTTTTTATTTTCAAAGAAAAAGAAAAGGATGAAAGAAATGGGGAAGGAAGAGAGGGAGGGAGAAAGAAAGAGAAAGAAAAAGAGAAAGACAAAACAACCAAAAGAAACAGAAGGGCCGGGCGCGGTGGTTCATGGCTGTAATCCCAACACTTTGAGAGGCCGAGGCAGTGGATCACCTGAGGTCAGGGGTTCAAGACCAGCCTGGTCAACATGGTGAAACCCCATCTCTACTAATAATACAAAAATTAGCTAGGCGTAGTGGTGGGCACCTGTAATTCCAGCTACTTGGGAGGCTGAGGCAGCAGAATTGTTTGAACCCAGGAGGTGGATATTCCAGTGAGCCGAGATCGCACCACTGCACTCTGGCCTGGGTGTCAAGAGTGAAACATCTCAGGGAAAAAAAAGGAAGGGAGGAAGGGAGGAAGGGAGAGAGAGAGGGAGGGAGGGAGGGAAGGAAGGAAGGAAGGAAGGAAGGAAGGAAGGAAGGAAGGAAGGAAGGAAGGAAGGAAGGAAGGAAGGAAGGAAGAAAGGGAAAGAAGGAAGGAAGAAAGGAAGGAAGGAAGGAGGGAAAGGAAGGAAGGAAGAAAGGGAAAGAAGGAAGGAAGAAAGAAAGGAAGGAAGGAAGGAAGGAAGGAAGGAAGGAAGGAAGGAAGGAAGGAAGGAAGGAAAGAAGGAAGGACAGAAGGAAGGAAGGAAAGGAAGGAAGGAAGAAAGGAAGGAAGGAAGAAAGGAAGGCAGGCAACAGTAATAATTCCTGGTGTCAGCATCTGGTATTCTAGTGTATTTTTCCATTCAGGTTCACTAATTTAGAATTTTCTCTGTTCCCTCCGTTTTTTATCTGTTACTATTAATTTATGCAAGTCTTTTACTATCTCAATTTAAAATGAATGTTTTCTTTCTATAAAAGGGAAAATGCTATAGATACAGAGATCATGCTGCCTCCTCAATAGATACATGAGTGTTTTTAAAAATCAATTATTACTCTTACTATTACGGCTACATTGAAATGATTAGTAGGAAACGAATCTAAATTGCTTCTAAAACAATAAAGTTTAAGTGCCTCAGTAACTCTATCCTTTGAATAAATACAACCAATTTTTAGTTAGGTAAATTTTGTTTTTGAAAACTACAGATTATTGAAATTCTTAAATAATGTTATTGTGTTTTTTTAAAAACATTTTGGTCTTCAAATACGTTATTAATCAGCAGCATTCATTTATGGTATACCTAAAACGTGCTAGTAAAACTGCAAGCCTCTTTCTTCCTTTTTTACTTTATATATGCTCATTCAAATTTGACTACTTCAAAGTT
This sequence comes from Chlorocebus sabaeus, assembly GCF_047675955.1. Classification (NCBI taxonomy): domain Eukaryota; kingdom Metazoa; phylum Chordata; class Mammalia; order Primates; family Cercopithecidae; genus Chlorocebus; species Chlorocebus sabaeus. The sequence goes on along the minus strand of NC_132926.1, from coordinate 15,007,904 downwards.
TTGAAATTGAGAAAAAAGAATTTGAAATTTCACATGTGCCTTTGCAAAAAGTAAAATGATTAATTTGCCTGCAATGCTTTTACAGTGTCATACTGAAGGCTTGAAGGATGTATTTGATCTTATCTTAAAATTGAGTAGCCTTGTTTTAGTATAAAACTCTGAACAGTGAAAAAAAAAAAAAAAAAAAAAAAAACGCATTTTCTATATCCCAGGTTGCTTTTATAAATGATAACCACCTTGAATAATTGTTCAATCGAGGCCGAGCTCAGTTCATAGAAAAGAATGTATTTCTCCTCTTTCTTAACAGTGGTCAGGGCCTCACGCAAGGATGTTTTCATGTTTTGTTCTTTTGAGGCTTCTTGAGGCTCATGGTAGTTCATTGAGAACATGTTCCATCACTATTAAAAATAATGTCCTTCTTCATCCGTAACATCCTAATATCCTTTAAGTGTTAAACCCATCCCTTTCTGCACTCCCACAAAGTATTTTTATACACGTATGTGTGTTTTTTTTTCTCTCTCTCCTGGCAAATCTATAAATGGAATTTTTGAATGGAATCCTATGATATAAATATCTTTTAAAGCTTTCTCATAGTTTTACCTGGTTTGCAATGAGCCATTTTCTCTTCAAAATCAATGCCTCTCATTAAGACAACTTCTGGCAGGGATGAGGGTCTAGCATCAGTTTATAGAAAAGTGGTCATGATTTTGCCTCTGGGTTTGTTTTAATTGTTCCTCTCCATGCAGCAAGCTCTGTGGTTTGAGTAGCAGAGAATTCATTTGTAAGCTTGCCTCCTATGTTTCTCAAAAGATTGTTGTGAGGACTAAATTAATCCATCCAAAATTACTTACTACACATCTCTTCTGTGCCAGGCCCCGCTACAGGTACTACAGACATCGGTGTAAACAAGCCAGTCCCTGTGTTCATGGAATGTAATTCGGGAGTGGGGGGAGCCTGAAAATGAACAAGACAAAAATCACAAGTGAAGACACCAGAATAGAAAATAAAATATAACTTGTGGGGAGAGCCATGGAGGTCTTCAGGAAGATCAGGGAAATTCTTTTTTTTTTTTCTTTCTTTCTTTCTTTTTTTGTTTTTTGAGATGGAGTCTCGCTCTGTCCAGGCTGGAGTGCAGTGATGCAATCTCGACTCAATGCAACCTCCGCCTCCTGGATTCAAGCAATTCTTCTGCTTCGGCCTCCTGAGTAGCTGGGATTACAGGTGCGCACCACCACGTCAGGCTAGTTTTTATATTTTTAGTAGAGACAGAGTTTCACCATGTTGGCCAGGCTGGTCTCAAACTCCTGACTTCAGGTGATCCACCCTCCTCAGCCTCCCAAAGTGCTGGGATTACAGGGGGAAACTCTCCCTTAAAATATATCATGTAAGCTGAGAGTAGACTTACAAAAAGCAGATAGCCACAAGGAAACCTCAGAGAAGATAGCATGACCAAATGTCCTGAGAAGAATGAATGTTTCCGAAGTGCTGGTAGAAGGAATGGAATGAGTGGCTGAGATGGAGGGCAGAAAAGATTAGACTGGTGGGGAGAGTACAGGGGCAAAATCATCTGAGGCTATCTCTAAGGAGTTTTGATTTTATTTTAAGTTGCAGAGAAACCATTGGAGAGGTTTGTGTGGAGGGGAATAATGTGATATACTTTACATTAAAAAATAATTATGTATGTAAATACATAGTATTTGAATGTATTTTCAGAGCCAGGATTGAATCCTGACTCTGCCACTTACCTCCCTAAACCTCAGTTTTATTATCTGTAAAATGGCCGTCACAATCAATCATAACTCATACGGTAGAGATTACATAAAATAATCAACATAACGTGCTTTGTCCACCATAAGCATTCAACAGACGGAAGTGTTCATTTAGGTTTTTCTTAAGAGTCCCCTTGGTTCTCCAGTCTGGGCCATTCATTAGTTTATTTTGTGCTCTCCTCCTCCCCCTGAATATCTGAAATTTTTTGACAATTTTCTCTGAGATTCCTGGCATTTGGCTTTCTGGAGATGGCAGGGGGTCTGGTTTGCTGTCTGTTAATTTTAGCTATTCTCCGCTGGAAGTGCCATCACCACTAGAATAACCAGAGAGAATGGGAGGTGGTGCAGCCTATTAAGGGGCCCCATGGGGCTGCCCTAGCAGCAAAAATCAAAACAAACAAACAGAATCCCAAAACAGGTTTGGGCTTTAGGGGTTTTGAAAATGGACATTTTCCCCATTAATAACACATCCGTTAAACTCTACTGTGACAGCTCTCAAAAAGTTTCTTCTAATAACAACATTTCTAATCCAAAATCATTCATTCTGCCTACAAATGTCAGAGCCAAACAACACCTAGCAGATAATTTGCTCCACAATTTTCAAGGGTGCAGGGAGTAGAAAATAGAAATAGGTAATCTACTGCTATGTCATATTTCCAATGTTTCTATGCAAGCCAATCACTTAATGGAACCTGAAAAATCCAAGAATTTTAATGATTTGAAATATCTAGTTGAATGGCTGGTAATCTTCCCTCCTATTTGGGGAGTCTCGAAGCTAAAGAGTACATAAAGAAAGAATTTAAACCTTTGAATATAGGACAAATGATCTATGTAGCGTTATTGTTAGCCTAGCTGTAATATTACTATGAAATTTTCATAGTGAGGGCATAACATTTAGATTGTAGGTCATTAAGACAGTTACTAATTTCTTTTTATCTGAACCATTACGTAGGGAATAAAATGATGTACCTTATTTCATTGCTTGGTTAATATTAGCCTGTGAAAAGGAAAGATATTTTCAGAAGAGAATTATAAAATGTTTTAGGTTAGTTCCCCCATATTTAGATTGATAGCAAAGAAAGCAGGAAAAATATTTTTGGAATGTTAAACCTGGGACAAAAGTGTATCCCAAGTGATTTGGATATCAAGGGGAAAAACCTTAAAAATCTTTGATAGAGCCGGGCGCGGTGGCTCATGCCTGTAATCCCAGCACTTTGGGAGGCGGAGACGGGCGGATCACGAGGTCAGGAGATCGAGACCATCCCGGCTAACACAGTGAAACCCCGTCTCTACTAAAAATATAAAAAAATTAGCCGGGCGTGGTGGCGAGTGCCTGTAGTCCCAGCTACTTGGGAGGCTGAGGCAGGAGAATGGCGTGAACCCGGGAAGCGGAGCTTGCAGTGAGCTGAGATCAAACCACTGCACTCCAGCCTGGGTGACAGAGCGAGACTCAGTCTCAAAAAAAAAAAAAAATCTTTGATAGAAAGTGAAGAAAATTATTTAAAAGTGCTTCCTAACAACCAAGATCCGGGAAAAGTTTGAATGAAAGGAAATTTAAGACAGTTGTTTTGCATTACACTATTATATCTCTCCTTTCTCTTTGCCTAGCTAATGTTTTCTACAAAATAGATTGCATTCAATCTTGAAATATATGTTTATACTTAACTATCTATGTCTATCTATATACACAACCACAGACATTTATCAATTTATGTATCATGTATATTTTAACCATAACTTAGGAATGACAAGATAAACTTGTTTTTCCTACCACCCACTGTTTTTTAAAAAGGCATTCTGTTTATACAGAATACCTGCAAATAATATTTTCATGACTGTGTCATATGAATAAAATAGGAATTTTAATCATTTATGTATTTATGGTGAGAATCATTATGATTTTATGATTTTACATTTAGCTCATGATTCCAAGGTGTGTGTGTGTGTGTGTGTGTGTGTGTGTATGTGTATAAATAAATAAATAAAAGGAAGTTCAATGCTTTCTGTAAACTGGAATTTTAAGTGTATATCTACACTTGAGAAAAATAATGGTCAAGATAAGAGGAAAATATATGGACGTTAAATTCTAATGCAGTAAAAACTCCCCTGGAAACAAACTCTTACCCCTGGTCAATCACCTACTTGCCACCATAGATTTTTAGGAGAGATTCCCAATCTAGGAAAGCACAGTGAGTGGTTTACGTCCATAAAACAGCTCATCATTGACATGAACTCCTATTTAAATCTGAATTACCAGCATTTGAGTTTTTCAGCGTGAGGCAGCAAAAGATTGAAAAGCAATGTTTTCTGATGTTACTCTAAATGATCATTTCCATAGATATAGCCTTTATCATTTCTTCTCCATACCGGAAAAATAAAAACCGGTTAAGGTAACCCCACTGCATATTTTTCTTCTGCTTGTTGTACACTTCACAGTTACAGAGTGAATCAGCTTTGCTAAACGCATTCATTAGTGCCCAATTTGTTTCTCTTCATCTCTTTGAAGAAATCTTGCAAGCCATTGGAACGCTTATTTTATTTTGATTCCACAGTGGAAAATTGTATTCACATAAGTAAGCATATACCAAACAGCAATAAATCATTATTTCTCAGATGACCAATATCAGCAGGAATCTCATATACTTCTCTGCTGGAGTTGATTTCCAAATTCATTGAATAATTATTGGTGCTGTTTTTTGTAAGTGAAAAACATTTTTTCCTTTCTATTCCAGTTAACTTTTAAATGCTACCTTTCTCCTTCATTTCCGCCACACATCTGAGAATTATGTGTAAAGGAAGAAAAAAGTCAAACTTTGTATTCAGCAAATGTCAAGGTGGTTAAATGGATACAACTCTTGACAACTGCCCCTACCAGCCCTGAAATTTAGACTTGCATAGTATGTACTTTGGACAAAGATTGAATTTCATGTTAGACTGTTGATAAATGAAATAAATACAAATTAATGCTTTCATGTTTTAGGAAAATCTGAGAATTTATTAGAGTGTTTTAAAATGCAACATTTAGACTAGTAAATTTCTTTTTCTTTTGCTCTGCCAAAAGAAAACAATTCATTGTTGTTTCACTTACCAAATTATTAATTGGATTTTGGTAATAAACATTGAATAATTTTTTTATTAGTAACAGGCACATGCATTTCTGTATTTTTTCCTTAACAAACTTTATTAACAGCAGGTAATCCATATACTTTGCCCCAAAAATGAATTTTTATAAAACATCTGTTGGTGTCAAGTCAATTTTAATACAGATTAAATATTGTGGCCATTGTTCTAGAAAGTGTGAGTTCTCTACTAAGTATATTTTTAATGACTTCTGTACACACTGTATTATGTTAGGTGCTGTGATAAGGAAACAACCAAAAAGGACTTTAAAATTAATTTCAGAACTTAGACTGGAGAAGGTTAACAGTGTCAGGTGGAGATTCAGACTAATATGTAGATTCTTTCTGTTTATGCTATTACTCTTTCAAAGATTCTTTTCCCCTCTTACGCTTTTGATTGCTGTTCTTGATTTTTTTTTTTTTTTGAGTTACTAATTATTAGCTAAGTTAAAGCAGTTTAAAGGATATATATTTCTAAATTTATTTTTTCTTTGAGTTAAAGCCTGAACATAGCTAATAATTGAGCATAGAGTAATGTGATGTTTGTACTATTGGTATCATCCTATCAAATATATAGTCTTTCTATTCATCTCCACATTCAACTCTTCCTCCTAAAGTGAAAATATGGTATGAATATTTACATAATTCAAAAAATAATGATAAACTCTAAAAAACATTTTGGTATAAAACATCCTTGTTCACATTATGATCTTATTTTTTTATGAGGAAAGCCTCCTAATCTTTAAATTGATATATTTGTAAAAAGCACAATATAGTTCAGATCTTTGAACCATCCAGGGTAACTCAATATGTTTTTTTTTTTTATAAAAAGATATAGATGTAACTATGAAATTATCAATGTAACATATCTTTGAATTATCTTGTGCTGAGATCCTTTAGCCTCTACAAAAAAAATGTAATATGAAAATGAGTTTTAATTAACGTAATAAACAGCTTACATTTCAGATATCCTAATACATCTTAATATAACTATTATTAAGTATATATTGGAAATCATATTAATTCATTAACATAATTAGGGCTGGGTGTGGTGGCTCACGCCTGTAATACCAGCAGTTTGGGAGGCCGAGGCGGGTGAATCATGAGGTCAGGAGTTCGAGACCAGCCTGGCCAACATGGTGAAACCCCATCTCTACTAAAAAATACAAAAAATTAGCTGAATGTGGTGGCAGGCGCCTGTTGTCCCAGCTACTCAGGAGGCTGAGGCAGAAGAATTGATTGAACCCAGGAGGAGGAGGTTGCAGTGAGCTGAGATGGTGCCACGGCACTGCAGCCTAGGCAACATTGTGAGACTCCATCTCAAAAAAAAAAAAAAAAACAATTAAATAATTTAATAATATAGGAAAACATTTTAAAACTACAAGACAAAATTTTTAATTAATATTTTATTCTCAAAATACTCAACTGAATTGTTTTCAAAATAAGTATTTTATATTTCAGATGTAATCTCAAAAAATGAATTTTTATTCAATTATGGAACTTCTGAACTTCATGCATTCATTTAAAAATCATTAAAAATGATTAAGAAATCCACAACATAATTACTCTATGTCTTGTCTGAATTTTACGTAGATTTAGTAAAATGAAAACTTTAGAAGTATATGACAGGACATTAAATTCATGATGCCATATTAATAAAGTAGCTGAGGTTTAAAATATTAGAATATGCAGCCATAATATGTAATTATTTATGGACAGCATCTATTCTCATGAAAAGATAATACACAGGTAGTTCAAACTCTGTGAGTTTCTTTGACCTTATGGAAAAAAATATAGAAAATTATAGATTCAGATTTAGATTAGATACTGAGTTGAATATGTCAAATTATCCAACTACTTTCTTGTCCAGAAATTAACAAAATAGCAGATAGAACCACTTGGCTGGAGAGAATTTATCTAGTAGTTGATGCCAACATAGTGGCAATATATATAGCATTCTAATCTAGATTAATTTTCTGTACCTCATTTATAGATCACCTGTTTATTTTCTTAAGCAATTCTCCATTAAGCAGAGTCATTTTCTGTTGTACATCTTATCAGCAGTTTCATGGGGGGGAAAAAGGAATAATGTAATTGGAGAGATTTGGAGAATACTATACAGTCAATGCCTTAGATGCTGATATGATTTGGCTGTGTCCTTACCCAAGTCTCATCTTGAATTGTAACTCCCACAATTCCCACATGTTGTAGGAGGAACCTGGTGGGATATGATTGAATTATGGGCGCAGGTCTTTGCTGCGCTGTTCTCATGATACTGAATGAGTCTCACAAGATCTGATGGTTTGACAAGGAGAAACCCGTTTCGCTTGATTCTCATTCTCTCTTTTGCCTGCTGCGATGTAAGATGTGCCTTTCACCTTCTGCTATGATTGAGGCCTCCCCTCCGTCAGTAGGGTGGAACTATGAGTCAAAATTAAACCTCTTTCTTTTGTAAATGACCCACTCTGGGGGTATGTTTTTCTCAGCAGCATGAAAACAAACTAATACAGTAAATTGGTACCAGTAGAGCGGGGCACTGATGAAGATACCTGAAAATATAGAAGCAACTTTGGAACTGGGAAACAGGCAGAGGCTGGAACAGTTTGGAGGGTTCAGAAGAAGACAAAAAAATGTGGGAAATTTTGGGATTCCCTAGAGACTTGACTGGCTTTGACCAAAATGTTGATAATGATATGGACAATGAAATCCAGGCTGAGGTGGTCTCAGATGGGGATAAGGAACTTGTTGGGAACTGGAGCAAAAGTGACTCTTGTCATATTTCATCAAAGAGACTGGCAGCATTTTGCCCCTGCCCTAGAGATTTGTGGAACTTTGAACTTGAGAGAGATGATTTAGGGTATCTGGCAGAAGAAATTTCTTTGTTTTTTGTTTTTGTTTTTTTTTGAGATGGAGTTTTGCTCTGTCTCCCAGGCTGGAGTGTGGTGGTACCATCTCAGCTCACTGCATCCTCTGCCTCCCCGGGTTCAAGAGATTCTCCTGCCTCATCCTCCCGAGTAGCTGGGATTAGAGGTGCCCGCCACCATGCCTGGCTAATTTTTGTATTAGTAGAGACAAGGTTTCCCCATGTTGATCAGGCTGGTCTCGAACTCCTGACCTCAAGTGATCCCGCCGCCTCAGCCTCCCAAAGTGTTGGGATTACAGGTGTGAGGCACTGGCCAGAAGAAATTTCTAAGCAGTAAAGCATTCAAGAGGTAACTTGGGTGCTGTTAAAAATATTCAGTCTTAAAAGGGAGACAGCATAAAAGTTTGGAAAATTTGGAGTCTAATAATGTGATAGAAAAGAAAATCCCATTTTCTGCGGAGAAATTCAAGCTGGCTGCTGAAATTTGTATAAGGAACAAGGAGCCTAATGTTAATCTCCAAGACAATGGGGAAAGTGTCTCCAGGGCATGTCAGAGGTCTTCACGGCATCCCCTTCCATCACAGGCCCAGAGGCCTAGGAGAAAATGGTTTCATGGGTTGCACCCAGGGTTCCCGTGCTATGTGCAGTCTAGGGACTTGGTGCCCTGTGTCCCACCCACTCCAGCCGTGGCCAAAAGGGGCCAAGGTACAGCTCGGGCTCTTCCTTCAGAGGGTGAATGCCTTAAGCCTTGGCATCTTCCATGTGGTGTTGAGCCTGTGGGTGCACAGAAGTCAATAATTGAGGTTTGGGAACCTCCACCTAGATTTCAGAAGATATGTGGAAATGCCTGGATGCCCAGGCAAGTTTGCTGCAGGGGCAAGCCCTCATGGAGAACCTCTGCTAGGGCGGTGCAGAAGGGATATATGGTGTTGGAGCCCCCTCAAGGAGTCCCTACTGGGTACCACCTAGTGGAGCTGTGAGAATAGGGCCACCATCCTCCAGACCCCAGAATGGTAGATCCACTGACAGCTTGTACTGTGTGCCTGGAAAAGTCACAGACACTCAATACCAGTCTGTGAAAGCAGCCAGGAGGGCGGCTATACCCTACAAAGCCACAGGGGTGGAGCTGCCCAAGACCATGTGAACCCGCCTCTTGCATCAGCTTGACCTGGATGTGAGACTTGGAGTCAAAGGAGATCATTTTGGAGCTTTAAGATTTGACTGCCCTGCCAGATTTCGGACTTGCATGAGGCCTGTAGCCCCTTTGTTTTGGCCGATGTCTCCCATTTGGAATGGCTATATTTATCAAATGCATGTATCCCCACTGTATCTAAGAAGTAACTAACTTGATTTTGATTTTACAGGGTCATAGGCGGAAGGGACTTGCCTCATCTCAGAGGAGACTTTGGACTGTGAACTTTTGAGTTAATGCTGAAATGAGTTAAGATTTTGGGGAACTGTTGGGAAGACATGATTGGTTTTGGAATGTGAGGACATGAGATTTGGGAGTGGTCAGGGGCTGAATGATATGGTTTGGCTGTGTCCCCACCCAAATCTCATATTGAATTGTAACTTCCACAATTCCCCCATGTCAGAGGTGGAACCCAGTGGGAGGTTATTGAATTATGGCTGCGGGTCTTTCCTGTCCTGTTCTTGTGACAGTGAATGAGTCTCACAAGATATGATGATTTGATAAGGGCAAACCCATTTCGCTTGATTCTCATTCTCTCTTGCCTGCTGTGATGTAAGACATGCCTTTCACCTTCAACCATGATAGTGAGGCCTCCCCAGCCACGTGGAACTGGGACTCGAATGAAACCTCTTTCTTTTGTAGATTACCCAATCTTGGGTATGTCTTTATCAGTAGCGTGAAAACCAATTAATACAGATACATTGAAGTTCTCAGAGTTCCAACGGAGAATGCATCTCTTTAACACAGTGTCTCCCAAAATACCATTTAATAATCATTACTTACTAATAATCCACAGAATAATGCAGTATTTGAGATTCTTCCACATAAAATATAGCCTACTATGAACTGATAATCCAGGTTAATTTGTAATCTACTTTCAATCCCTCTTTCCAACTTTATTTTCACAAGGAAGTCTATACTCCATCCAAAATGAACTATGTACTTTTTTCCGCATGGATCCACAGTGTTCCTCTGATGTGCCCTTTTTGTTCATGTTTTCTTCCTCTTTATGGAATGCCTATCGCCTTTCCCTTTTTACCTTTCCATGCTCAAAACCAAAAGTGCATGTAGGCACTTCACAGACATATACACAAAAAAATTTACTTAAAAAATGGTGGTCTTCTAGGTGTTCAGCTTTACAATCAACATACAAAATGAAGCTTGAACAAACATTTTTAATGGCGTCCATGCAAAGTGTATCTAAGAAGTAATCTTGTCAGGCACTGCTATGAGAAAAACAGGTAAGTGAAGTTTTTTGTTTGTTAGTTTGTTTTTTGAGATGGACCTTCACTCTTGTCACCCAGACTGGAGTGCAGTGGCACAATCTGGGCTCACTGCAATCTCTGCCTCCCAGGTTCAAACAATTCTCCTGCCTCAGCCTCCCGAGTAGCTGGGATTACAGGCACTTGCCACCACACCCGGCTAGGTTTTGTATTTTTAGTAGAGACGGGGTTTCACCATCTTGGCCAGGCTAGTCTCAAACTCCTGACCTCAGATGATCCACCCGCCTCAGCCTCTCAAAGTGCTGGGATTACAGGTGTGAGCCACCACACGTGGCCATGCAGTTTTTACACACATGCCACATGAGAGAGTTGGTATTGAGTTTTTCAAAGGAGGCAGAGGTGATCAGGTTAGCATTAATGGAGAGGGTAGGGCCTACATCATATCTTGATGAAATAATGTAGGCTGATAACTTTTTGCATATATGATTAGAAGCTCTAAAGTCATAGGACACCTCTCTGCTCTGGATGGGCAGACTTGGAAAGGAGATGGTTTGCTCTGCAGAGATGCTCAACCTTTTGTGGCTTAGATACATGAATGTCAGGTTGCTTCCTAATCTGTGATTCAGTGATTCAACAACAGTTAAGGGCACCAAATTCAGTGGTGTGAACACCTCAAATTGAATCCTGCCTTTGCACCTTGTTACTTAACCTTCCTAGGCTAGTGTTTTCCTGTGAAAACTGGAATAACAATGCCAATATCTTAAAGTCCATGCAAATTAATATATACAGAGTATTATTAATTTGTGCATAGACTCTAGGATATATGCAGTATATTATTCATACACTGCATGTAATAATAATGAATTAGCATGCATGAATAATATACTGCATATAATAATAATACAGTATTATATATGTATGTTATATATATTCACACACTGCATGAATAAATAATACACTGCATATAATAATGAATTAACATGCATGAATAATACACTGCATTTAATAATAATACACTTTACATAATAGATTGGCATGTAGTAACTTTCAATATGTGGATACTATTACTTACAACATTATCCTTTTTCTTCTGTTTGCTACTCCTCCTTCTCTCAGACAAAGCCAGGAAGAATTCTATGGCATTTTATCCATATTCACCACTTTGAAAGTCATGAAGCATTCTTAACAAGCTATATATTTTGAAAAGTATGAAATTATAGATTACTACCATGTCCACATTTTTAAAGATATAATATTTTATCTATGCTGCATTATTGCCAATTCAAATTCAGTTACATAATAAATGAATTATATAATTTAATTTAAACTGTTGACTATCTCTTGTAGCTGGAAAAATGTTCTGTTTTACATGGTAGCCCTAACCATTCCCAAATTACCACAGTCTGATGTTTTCAGACATAATTCATTTGCAGTAAATAGATTTTATTTTTAAAATGGTCTATCCAGCCCTTTATATGTTATAACCAGATCCAGTTTTAATGAGATAACTATAGATAACAGGATCATATTTTCATGTCTCTTAAATAATATATCGAGATCATTCTTATAACAATGTAATGAAAATAAATGTTTTTTTGTTATTGAATAGAATTTCCATAATACAATGAGTTTCCTGAGATAAAAGCTTCAATGCTAAGTGAAATGTAGAACTAGGACAATGACCCTAATGGAGAGATGGCAAATAGTGTTCATCCAATGTGCCAACTTCAGCCCATTGGAAATGGCTTCCTGGATCCCTGCGTTGAAAAGGATTATAAAGCATCATCTAGGCTTGGAAACAAAATGTATCACATTGGTTATTAATATGGGAGCTGAAAATGGGGGTCCTCTGTACATATTATTTCTGTTCAAATGAAACGTATATATAATGTCCACAATAACTAGAGAATGAAAACAAAGAAGTAACTAGAATATTTTCTATTCAGTATTGTAGTGAATATTGGACATCCTGATAATAAAAAGGCAGTATGTAATATGAATCCTGGGCAACCTTTGATCCTTCTTTTAATTTTTTTTTCTTATGTCTTCCATCTTCCCACTCTCCCCCATCCTCCCTTCTCTTTCCTTCTTCTGCTCTGTTTCTGAGTCTCTTTCTCTTTTTTTTCTCCTTTTTCCTTCCTTCTTGTAACTTTTTGTGCATCTACAATGTGCTTGGATACTAAGCCAGGAGCCCAAGTAAGTCAACAGTCTGTGGCAAATTAGAAAGGCAGCACTGTTTGGTTGTATCCAATCGGTCATTTGTAATTAGTCCTGATCACATAGAGGACTCCAGCTGGCTTTTCCTGACCAGCATATGGATGTTCCAAACTGCTATTTGCTAACCTCCTCCCCAACTTCCCAGCAAGCTAATGACCCAGGAGGCAGCCATTTCCCACCCCACTCCTAGAGGTAATGGAGAGCGGGCTGCGTTGAAAATGCTTGCATGCTCAGCCATGCATAGAATCTTTCTAGGACTGCTCTCATTCATGGAGAGTTAATTGTCCTTTGGGTTTCCTAGGTATTAATCTAATGTCTACCTGAATATTAACTTTCTTTTTTTTTTCAAGCCCAGCTAAAGGCAACTTTTGCCATAATGCTGAGCATATGCTAAAAAGTAATCTTTATACCAGTTTGAAGGGAGGCAAAGTGATATTCCAAGGAAGTTCAGCATTAACCACTGGCTGTTACCCATCTCTACGTTAGCCAAAGCTGATAATTTTGTGTCCTTTGGATTCCCTCAATTCTTTATTTTTCAAGTAAAGTTGCTCTATAACTCTATTGATAGATGTTTTTGGAAGTCACTCATCAAATATCTTGCATACTTTATCAGCGAGTGCTTCATTAAATGTAATTTGGGTTTATTCAACTATTTTTCTGCTTTTCTATCAACTGAAACCAAGAAATCCTCTTTTATCATATTCAATGAGGAAAATCAATTGCAAAGTAATTTTGTTTCCTATTTCATCTGCAGATAAGTTGCTGTTGCTGGTATGTAGTCCTGTGGTATGGTGTTAACCCTTTCTCTTGGATAGAAACAAGAGGAAGAAAAATTATTCTCCCCCTTTCATATGTTATGTTGATGAAGGGCCGAAAAAGTCTTTCTCTACTTCATAATAATTTTATTTTTCCCCTTTTTGGAAATGAGTTTATGTGCTTCTCTTGTGATGAAGGGTAAGGCATTGTGGAATGTCCTCTCTTGGAAGGATGTGCAGCTATAGAGAAAAGGGTCACAGCTGGAGCATCCCTTGCTGAGTTTGCCTAGAATCTGGTGTCTTCTTTGCCACTTACATTCTTGGGTAAACCTCCTAAACTTTCTGAGCCTTGGGTTTTTGCTTTAAAAATTTATTTGTGCCAAAGAAAAGAAGAGAAATTCTAAAAAGAAAAGAAAAGAAATGCATTCTTCTTTTTAAAATTAGGATGTTGTTGAACAATTTTCTCCACCCTGAAACCTTACATTTGAAAACCCAGGCGCGTTCCTCCCCTCCCAACGGGAAATTATTTTTATAATTTCTTTGACTGTTTTTTCATTCAATGATGTTTCCTGAGATCTGTTCATATCATGTTGAGAAATAACTAGGTTTGATTACTTTTAACTGTTTATAGCATTACATTACATAAATATAAATGAATCATATTTTATTCAACCAGTTACTATTCATATTATTATTTGCAATATTTCTTTATTATACAAAATGCTGTGATAAACATTCTTGCACATGTGTGTGAGTGGGCTCTTTAATCCCAATACTAGAACTGGATCCTAGATTATAGAAATGTCAGTTTTTAATTTTAATATGTATTGCCTAATGCCCTTCACAGTAGTAATATCACTCAAGTTTCCACCAGCAGCCGAGGAAATGTCCATTTCTCATGATCTTACCAACATTTGATATTATTGATAGGAAAGTTTAAGTTTTCTTGCCAATTTTATCAGAAAACATATATCCTTTTAACTAGTATTTCTTAATTCCGTTTTTATTTAAATATATAAAGTGGCGAAGTTAACTTTTCTAATAAAAATAATGAAAATTGATTTTAAAAAGAGCTTAAAATTTATTAGACATTTGAGAGTTCTCTGAAGCATTTTTCAAAAATAGCATTGTTTGCCTGTGTCATGGAATTATTCATTCAATAGGTTAAAATTGCATAATATGGTCAAATTTTCAGTGAGAGTTCTCACCCCTAACCCCCTTAGTACAAGGGATCTGCTCTTTATGTGGGCATTCCTGTTGAATTTATCATGGGCCAGTTATGAAAACACAGGAACCCTGCTCCAATTATTCAGGAGTCATTTACTTGGAGTTGCTCAATTTGCTTATACAGGAAAGAGTTGTTAAACATTATCCTTTCTGGACTAAAAATGAAGTTGCAGTGTGTACAGAAGTTTGCAAATGCACAAAAGGTCACACTGATTGATGGGCTTTGAAAATTGGCCATTTATGTCAAGAAGGAGATGATGATAAGGTTTATTATTCTGTGAAAGTCTTCCAAGTGGTGAGGACATCTCAATAGCACAACTTTTTCTCCTTTTGCTTTATCCTTTGAAATAATGAGTCATGAAACCAGAGAAAGGGAGTTGGCATGCAGTATGGCCGGCTTCCTCATGCACTTCATAATGCTGACCTAGCAGTGGTTGGCAAATTAGGACTCGGGTACCAAATCCAGCTTAAAGCCTATTTTTGTAGATAAAGTTTTATTAGAACAAATTAAGAAAACTCCATTCGTTTATGTTTTATCTATGCTTTCTTGTCCCACAAAGACAGAGTTGAAAAGTTCTAACAGAGACCATCTGATGCAGAACTTAACATTTCTACTCTCTGGCCCTTTGCAGAAAAGGGTTACTGATCCCTGGTGGAACCTGCAGTAGATTCCATTTGAAAGTTTGATTGTTAATGGATATGTGAATTCTGTGCTTTTATTACTTTGAAACATTTAAGGAATCTTTAGTAATTCTCTTAGCAGATGGATTATAATGGTTGAAAGCTTATAATGAAATTCTAAGTTTATAAAATGTTTTTGTTTGTCCTAAAACAGGTGAGGATCATAGTATAAGTACTTCTGAAATATGTCTTGGCTGACAGTAAACATTCATTTAAACCATGTATTTTGTTTCCTATATTTTCTAATTTATTATTAAAATATTACCCCCTTTAACTTGAAAAAAGGGGGCTTATTTTACACAGTAACTCTTTAACTTTTAAAATTAAAAAAGACAGTTAAATTATGGTTTATGGATTTTTGTAGTGTTTAATGGTAAGAAATATGTCTTATGATTACTCAAAACATCTGTCTTTTTATCCCAGTAAGTTAATTCATTAAGTTCAAAAAGGCTTACTTAAAATAGCATTAAAATGTTAGCATATTCATTGGCACATAAATGTTTAATAATTATATTTTATATTTCCTTAATTCATAGTGACTGTTATTATGGTGGTAGATAAGTAAGATAGTCTCCAGAGATTCTACTAATTCAAGAAAATACTACCAGCCTCATATTTTAATAGCATGTCTTCATCATAAAGAAGAACCACCATCAAAGTCTCAAGAAACACAATATTAACTTTCTTTTGAATTTCTACACTTCCAGTATCCAGTAAATATGTCTCAAAGTCATACACATTTGCTCATACACACATGCACACACACACATACACACGTACACACACACACACACACACAGAGTGCTTAATTCTGCCATGACGAAAATTACACTGGTGACTTTCACGTGTAACAAATGAACAAACTGTTAACTAAGAAGCAGGAGAATGGCGTGAACCCGGGAGGCAGAGCTTGCAGTGAGCCAAGATCGCGCCACTGCACTCCAGCCTGGGCGACAGAGCGAGACTCCGTCTCAAAAAAAAAAAAAAAAAGAAAATGCAGACATTTGGGGACAACTAAAAGTCAATATAAAACTAATGAATTGCTTGAAGGCAAATCAGAAATTACTGTTGGCAAATATCTAAAATAAGAACAGAAATAATCACACTTGAAACAAATGCAAGTTGAAAGATGCATGCCTACTTATACTCCATGGAGAGAAAGAACCTGTAGAAGTAGGTTACTAGGTTACTGACCCTACAATGAATAAAGCCAGATTCCTCTTCCAAAACTTATTGCAATTCTCCAATTCTCACTAGTTTTTAATCATATTGTCTGTAGTAATTTTATGCTAGCAAGAGTATATGCTCACCAGGAAATATGATGGGAATCTGTATCTTTTCTAATCTGTAGCCTCCATACCTGGCACTGGGTAAAAGCTCAGTAAACTTTTGCAACAAATGAGCATTGGGGCAAGTAGTAAAACAGATTATTATACTGAATATAAGATTAGAAAATGGCCACCAAACAAATATGATCAAACTCAGTACAGACACTTTATTGAACACATTTTTCTCATCATTTACATATCAAAGTGATCACAGGCTCTACGTCTGTGAGCTTGTTTTCCCATTTGGAAGAATAAGTACAATAATGTTACCTATTTTGTAGCATTAAGAGTTATTATATATTAAGCACTTAGAAAAGCCTGGTATATAGCATATAGCTCATCAATATTACCTGCTTGTAATAGTAGTACTCCTTGTAGTGGTAGTAGTAGTATTGATAGTAGTAGTATCCAAAAGCATCTTTTGATATCCCCACATTTCCCAATTTAATGTGTAAATAAATAATACCAATATTAGCAAATGCATTGTCTAGAGAATTCATCATCAGAGATGAGTGTAAGCCAATCATGTTTGTTCCTTCTGAAGATACTTATTATATGTCAGGCTTATTATACACTGTATGATTTTATATATATATATACACACACACACACATATTATATATACACATTATATATATACTATATATATATAGAGAGAGAGAGAGAGAGAGAGAGTCAGGTTTTGTCTTATTTTGGGCAGATAGATTGGAGATGAGTGTAGCTGTTGTCCTGCCCTTGATGTGCATGCAGCCCAGAAAGGGAAACATAATATAAGCGAGTAATTTCAAAGCTACATAGCAATTTTATCCAACGCAAAGTTATAGACTATGACAAATCAGCAGCAAATAACTAAAAGTTGTTTTAAATGGAACTTGTACATATATTTTATCCTCCCAAAAACCCTACAATATCAGTCTCACCATTAGCATATAACCCATGAGAAAGCTAAAAGGTTGAGTCACAACCCTAGAGTCCTATAGGCAGAGTGTAAGAAAGGCAGGATTGAACCAGGTCTTCAGAGTCCACAGCCTGTGGTTTTCCAGCCCCTCAGCCATTGCTTGTCTGGGAGATGGAAAGCTTTGGCTGGGACATCCCTTACTCCATGGTGTAGCTGCCCAAACCATTCCTGGTCTGGACACCACAAATGGAGCAGAAAGAGAAAGGGAGAGAAGCCATTTCATTGTAGGACTCTTGACCGCAGTCTGTTCAATCTGGCCTGGTTTCTTCTTGGTGCTTATGTACGTGCTAATTGCCATAGCTAAATGGTGTCATTGTGGATAATAATGCTGTGATGAAATGTTTAATCTCCCCTAGGGTTTGGTGGACATTTTCAGCTGCTGCTCTAGTGATAAGCTGGGCAATGGGAGGGAAGCTACTCCACTTCAAAAATTATCTTCTTGTTTCCCGGTAATCACTTGTTGACAAATACACTAAATAAAGACTGATATTTAAATAAAAGTGCTTTGAAATGGGATAAAATATTTAGACACAGTTTCAATGTAGTGTTTTGTCGAAGGTTTTTCTCCTCCTGGACTCTGAAAAACGAGTGGACACTGAAAGATTGTGTCTCTCATCTCTCACCTATTGATGAGATCCATCCAGAGCAGGCTGAAAAAACTTGTGATCAGTGCGTTTAAGCATTCCCTCCTGGTCCTCTGCCTCTAAAGCCTGGAAGAGATCTACAGACACAAATAGTGGCCCAGCACCCCGTTTTCTCTGTTTGGCATTGATTAAATCACTCCCTCATCTAGTTTGGGAAGTTTATCATTTAAAGCTGTATCCACACATTTCTTGGGCCAGTTACACTGTGTTAATTTCTTATACCATTCTAATATGTGACTTGGAACTGATCCGTTGCTGTGTATAAGAAGTCCAGAAAACCACCTTCACTTTGTTTTATTCTTAGTTTGCCTGAACTGTTACCCATAACATTTTATCCCCAGCACGTTTTGTTATGACTACCTTCAAACATGCAATAAAGTTGTAAAAGTTATGGAGTACACCTATCAACTTTTGTGGGGGGTGGATTTGTACCCATTTGATGTCTAACTTTTGTGACCTAGCTACTGTCTTAATTTTTTACCTACCCCATCTCAATTTTTGAAACGTACACACACACACACACACAGACATACATACAGATACTTACTAGGCATTAGATACAGGTTGAGTATCCTTTATTTGAAATGCTTGGAGCCAGAAGTTTTTCAGATTTTTAAATTATTTTTAGATTTTAGAATATTTGTATAATACCAGTTGAACTTCCCAAATCCAAAAATCTGAAACTCAAAATGCTCCAATGAGGGTTCCTTTGAGCATCATGTGGGTGCTTAAAATGTTTTGGAATTTGAACCATTTCACGTTGGGTTTTCAGATTTGGAATGTTCAAACTGTGTAACAAATGACCGAGTGTGTGGACTTTAAATCGTACTGTACCTGGGTCTGAAGCTTCTGCATGCCTCTAGGTTAGCCTCAGAGCCTCCCTCAGCCTGAATTTTCTATCCGATGAAATACGGATAACAAATCCCATTCTAAAGATTATTGCTTGAATTAAATAAAGCAACATGTGCTGAGAATCTGGCACAAACCCTGGCCCTAGCCCTGGCGCTTAATAAATAGTAGCTGTTTTAAATTATTACTGTATGATGTGTGCTTGGTTATTTAAATAGGTTAAAAGTACATTTAAATTATTCTACATTAATATATACTAAAATAGTTTGGACCTGGGTTTTGTTTGTTTGTTTCTCTTTGCTTGTTTGGTTTTTCTTTTCCACAGAGAATGTAGCAATTTTACTTGATCCTTGCAAAACTACTGAGTTGTTACAACTTTGACTTGGGTGAGGATCTCTTATGTGAGGCTCAACCAGTAACGTTTTATTTCCAGTAAAAGGGGCCAAGGAGTGCTCTGCAAACCTGAAGCGTAGCACCTGACCCCATTCACATCACACGGAACTGCTTCTCCCTGGAAATTCTGGGCTTTCTCCCAAATGCTTCATTTGAAGGTGAATGCCTTGTGAAAAATGCCACATATGTGCCTCTCTCTCTACTAAACAGTTAATGTAGAATACCAGAAAAGATCCCCTGCCCATGCTGTCTGTCTTAATGAATTGTGACAATGCACTAATTTAAGTACAATTGGCCCAGCGTCTCTCATTGTGACAGAGGCATTTCCACCGAGGAAAGTGGCAAGGGTACTCTGAGATTGTGGGCTTGACCAGGGCTGAGTTTGATTTATGAAATGAGACCTAGGAGCCTGGATTGAACAGATTGGCTTGCAAGAGACAGCTGGACTGGAGGAGCTGCTGCCAGGTATGGGTAGTGGAAATAGAGAAAAATGAACAGTGGGATAAAAATTCCTTTCCCGGTCCCTACTTATCAACATGAAACATCTGTTTCAGCTACAGTGGTTCCCAGTGGCAGTCAGAATTATTGATATGGCAAAATCGCTGCTTATATGCAGTACAATGGCATGTCCCCCCACCCCTACTGGCTGCATTGTAATAGTTCATTACTGTACCAGTGTGACCAAAGACACCGTGCATGTGAAAGGGGAGTTAGTGCCAGGGCAATTGTGCAAATGGTGAGGGTGTTGGAAGAAAATTTTCCCTACGAGCAATAAATTTCCGCCTGCTGTTCTATTTTATTGTGGCTGAACACAGTGATTATACTGGTTGGAAAATAAGCAATAAACGTCTGTCTGTCTCCAATTGTTTTTAATATTCTTGTTTAATGGGAGAACATAGCTTTTATTTAAACTAAACATAATGGATGCATTTTAAGATTTGGATCCGTTTTTGAAAAAAAAAAGTATCTTGCTATCTCATATGTTATGTAAGCACATGCTGCTATAAATAGGAAAACAAATATGCTTAGTTCAGCTTTTTGTTAGATAAAATTTGATTAGGGATGTGCAAAAGCTGATGCTGTCAGCCAACACATAGCACCAGGGAGCAATACATACTATGTTAGAATGAAAATTAAATGCATTTATTACCAGAGAAACTGGTTTTGCAGGAACGTACTAAGAAAGTTTACATGCTCAAATAAATAGGAATTCGAATTCCTTAATTTCAGTAATATCACTTTATAATGCATGCTGGTAAACTTGTATATGAATTAACATCGCGGCTGAAGGATGATTAGAAAAAGATTTACTAAGCCAAGTTCTTGTGGTTCTTAACCTATTCTAAGAAGCGACACAATGCAAAAATATAAAGGAAAAACAAGAACCCACACTTGTAAAGGTACTTCACTTTCATATGTGTTCTTACTGTTTTTAACCTATAAAGGAATTTTAGTTGTGCCTTCTTATCTCTATGATAAGGCATTTATTTGTTTCTAAATGTTTACCATTAAAAAAAAAAATTGGTATGCAAAAATAGAAATTTTTAAATTAATTTTCCAACTAAAATTGTAATGTGGCCAATTTAGATGTAAAAGCTAAAGGATGTAGGCAGGTGTGATGTTCCCTTGCTGCTTTCCTGTGGTACTTAGCACTAGTCCTTGGGATGAGAAAAATATTGTTTGATATTTCAGACAACAATGAAATGAAGCATTGGCAAATTAATAAGCAGATCTTACCTGAAAGCCTGGGCACTGAAGAGGTTAACACACTCCAGTGCTGACAACATGATAATGAGGATTCATGGTGAGCAGGAGGTGAAGGTGTGTGGGATGTTTCCAGGCTCCCATGTGTGGTGGCTCCAGGCCCCCTGCAGACATAATGCCTTAACAAGAGTGAAGGTTACCTTCTGGATTGTAACAATGGCTGACCTGGGTTATGTTTGTGGCAGAGTGTGCATACCTTAAAGATACGCAGATAGATAGATAGATAGACAGATAGATAGATAGATAGATAGATAGATAGATAGATAGATAGATAGTTTTTAAAATAATTGTAGTCTTTTATAGTTTGACGCTTTCTAATTTCAGATGTATACTAAGTGAAACCAGAATTTTACAATGAAAAGAAAAGAAGGCCGGGTGCGGTGGCTCAAGCCTGTAATCCCAGCACTTTGGGAGGCCGAGACGGGCGGATCACGAGGTCAGGAGATCGAGACCATCCTGGCTAACACAGTGAAACCCCGTCTCTACTAAAAACACAAAAAACTAGCCGGGCGAGGTGGCGGGCGCCTGTAGTCCCCGCTACTCGGGAGGCTGAGGCAGGAGAATGGCGTAAACCCGGGAGGCGAAGCTTGCAGTGAGCTGAGATCCGGCCACTGCACTCCAGCCCGGGTGACAGAGCAAGACTCCGTCTCAAAAAAAAAAAAAAAAGAAAAGAAAAGAAATGAGACCGGGTGCAGTGGCTCATGCCTGTAATCCCAGCAGTTTGGGAGGCCGAGGTGGGTGGATCACCTAAGGTCAGGAGTTCAAGACCAGTCTGGCCAATACAGTAGAACCCCTGTCTCTACTGAAAATACAAAAATTAGCCGGGCATAGTGGCGCGTGCTTGTAATCCCAGCTACTCAGGAGGCTGAGGCAGGAGAATTGCTTGAAGCTGGGAGGTGGAGGTTGCAGTGAGCTGACATCCCGCCATTGCACTCCAGCCTGGGCAATGAGGGTGAAACTCTGACTCAAAGAAGAAAAAAAAGAAAGAAAGAAATGAAGCTTTCCCATTGTTGAATATAAGGCATACAGTTGGTGGGTGCGTGGAGAGATGGATGGATGAATGATGGGAAAAGTAGTTTACATAGCTTTCAAATATCTTCATGTTCTTTCCCCTGTCTAGTGTTCATATCTCTTCTTTTTCTCTCTATTTAAAAACTATTTTCATTTTCCTCAAAAAATACATGCTTATTTTTTGGTTCAAGGGTCTTGGTACCTGCTTTCCCCTATGACTGGAACATTCTTCCCTGGATTTTCATAAGACATGTTTTGATAGCCCTTGAATAGACAGTTCAGTCTCTTCCACAGTGTCAGTGTATCCCTTAACACATGCAATCATATTTCTCTTATTGTTTATTATTTCCAGAACATATTTGTTTGCCTTTTAATGACCTCTCTCCTTCTAGAATATAAGCCTCATAAGAGCAAGGACTTTGTCTAATTTCTCGTTATTTCACTTGCACCAAGAACTATATCTCTTATCTGATGCTCGATAAATATTTCTTGAATTTGTGATGGGTATATATAGAAAGTAAAACTCTATAATTTTATTCTTTGACTTTTTTATATATGTGTACTTATATTTGAGGTCCATGGGTTGTTCTAGGTTAGTTATTCTTTAAAAATAATGAATGGAGGGAGGATTAAAAAAAAAAAAAAGCAAGTATAATACTTCCAGGGCCCCAAATGATCTCAGCTCACAAGGAAGGCTCAGGTTTAAATCAGCATGTATGTTCTCAACTTTCCCCTCATTCTCAGTCAGCATCAGCTCAGTTTAGTTTTCACGACTTTCACTCTCTGCTAAATTAGATACCTTACTGGGTGGTATGACTTATTAGTCAAAAGCTAAGGATGTTTCTCTGTGGGATATTACTATTAATATCCCATCATATTTCACTGTTCTGACTCTTTAATGTGTTGATATCCCTTGTTAATGTAATATTTTGCAAGACTATACAGTCTCATTTTTATCATAAAAATCATTATTTCAAAAATTGTTATAACTGCTACCTTTATATTACAAAATGAATCACTAGACTGCTTTGTAAAATGTATTTCCACTTCTGTACAGGATGTCCATAAAATAATGAAGATGTACTTGGTAACAGAAGTATTTATCTGCACACACTAAATTCAAGCTAGTTCTGTTTTCCCTGAGGAGGCAAGTTGGTGTGTCGTTTCTCATATTTAAGCGACGATATCTTGACCCCAAGATTGTCAGAGCCTCCCCACAGGACTCCGCCATGAGATTACTCAGAAGGAGCCTGTAATGAGCCCTCTGCACACACCACATGGTTTCAATTACAGCTTTATATGACTAGACAGTGTGGTGCCGGGAAGGAACGATTGAAAACGATGCGAAGGGTCTTTGTCTTCATGCTTCAGGTACCTGGGCCTCCGCTTTCAGGATGTTCTTCTACTTAATATTATTCAGATTTATTTTATCTGGGTGAAGGACCAGTTTCTGAAGTCAGGGATTCTGTGTTGAAATAAGAGAAACAGAAAAGAAGAGCCCAGGCCACAATCCTAATCTTGTCATACTATTCCCCTTTAGTTTTCACACTTGTCTGAGACTTCTGGGATGACATTCTCTATCTCAAGGGTGCTTTCAGAAGCAGTTGCCCAATAGCAACTGATTTTTTAAAAAGGTTGTGGTGAGTGAAAGTTTCCTCAAAATTGGGAGAGAAAGGTGATAGAGTTTTCTATAACTTAAAAACAACTGTATCAGAGTATAAAACATTGCCTACATAGTTCTTTGAAGATAAATAATAGTGACTTATTAAAAAAATAAAGTTTAGACTTAAGAAACGATCTAATAGAATTGGAAATATTGGTTCAAGTCAGCTATGTACTTGCTTCTGGCTTCTGAGTGGGGTGATGGACAGCTTATTTCAACAT
This sequence comes from Chlorocebus sabaeus, assembly GCF_047675955.1. Taxonomy (NCBI): domain Eukaryota; kingdom Metazoa; phylum Chordata; class Mammalia; order Primates; family Cercopithecidae; genus Chlorocebus; species Chlorocebus sabaeus. The sequence goes on along the minus strand of NC_132926.1, from coordinate 14,984,027 downwards.
TTCCTGAAGAGCTGACTCTTTACAAATGTATGTTTGTTGAATGTTAGAGATCAGTGTGGTCCTAGACTGGAAGGTTCCATGGGAGGAGGGTCCGTTATGGCCCTGTTGTCTTCTCTCACTAGTGCATTACACAAGTCAGGGATATAGTTGTCAGACTCATGAGTAAATAAATGCCCAACTTTACCTATTCTCTTATGGTTGGGAACAGAAGTTCAGAGGAAAGATGTGGGCTTCCCAGGGCGACAGCCAGTTTGTGGCTAAGAAAAACCTAGAACTCAAGGATGCCATAGTTTTCCATTGCATCAGTGACAATTGTTGTGTGATGAAAATGTAGTGTTCTGAGAACTGGAAAGGAGAACTGAGTGTATGTCTTTCTCAAAATGGCTTTCCTGGGTTACTGAGAACACAAATGCACGGATGTATCTAGTTTAACACCTCTCTTATAGTATTCAATCAGATTCACTGATAACGAGCTCAGATTCTTATTAACACACACCAGTATGGCAGCTGTAGACATGTAAATGAACTTCTGGAGCTGAGTGGGTAGTTGAATGAGAAGGTGAAGTTTTTGACAGCATGTCAGATTTCCATGAATAAAGAGAGAGAGAGGGCACAAGAAAAGTGGGGTGAGAAATAGAAAACAGCCCAGAGAGAGAGAACCTGACAATATATTGTAACTGCCTTTGGAAACTTCAGTTCCTTACATAACTGAGTAAAATAGAAGATAGGAAGAACAGGTTAGATGATTTTTTTAAAAAATAGAGTTTTAAAAGCCTTCCAGTTCATGTAGAGACTCAAAAATCCTCCTTCTAATGCATTTGTTTTGTTGAAATGGTGCAATTTTTGTCTCAGAAGGCGCATCTTCCACCAATCTGTCATCTCCTCTAATTGAAGAAAGAAGTGGTTAAGCATGCCCAGTCACTATTGTTTGAGTGAAAAAGACTTATCTGTCCTTTCCCTGGATGGGAAGACATCACATTGTGCACATCTGTGAATCTCATTATCAAAATAAAAGAGAGGAAACTTTTGAATGACTGTATCATCAACTGGTTGTGTGACTGTAGACAAATCATATTGCACATTTTCTTAACTCATTTTCCTCATTTTTAGGAAAAGTCATTAAATTAGAGACTTTCCAAAGTTTCTTTTACCTCTTTTATCCTCATTTAATTCATAGTCCCGGGAGACAACAGGACCTAGAGTTCAAATTGTCCTAATTCAAGATCAAAAGAATGGATAATTTTGGGACTAGGCCCATGAGCTGTAAATTGAGCCAATGCGTAAACATCAAACTCAGTTAAGACATCCACTCATCTCAACATTCGATTTTCTTCTGTGGTTATTTTGGTATGCAGGAATTCGGATTCATTTTGGAATATTTGCTAGGTGCATCACACTCTAACAAATTACTAGCATGTTTTAAAGTCTTCCTGCATTCCTGTCTGTAATGGTTTTTAAGCTTTATAATTTTCCATCTCTTCACTACTTAGGGACATGGGTAATCAATGAAAATGTGTATTTCAAGAATGCGCATGTCCCCCAGATTGTAGTTTATCAAAGTCACTTTGGATCATTCCAATTGAATTTTCACTTCTTGTAAATCATCAATGTCCATAATCATATTATGGGGTCACAAGAGATCACCAAGAAAGGTATATTAAAGGAATGGCAGAGGAGTAGCACAATGCCCTTGAGTCACTCCTCAGTAATATAAGAACAGAATTTGTTCTTGGAAAGCTGGTGGGGATGGGAACATTTTCTTTCCTTTCCAACAGGCATATAATACTGCTCATCCTCAAATCTGTATTGCTGTACTAGTCAGGATGTTTACTGTTTAAAATGAGAAGAGCAGCAGCTCAAATGAGCATAGGCATGAAAGGGAATTTGTTGGCTTATGTAATTAAGAAGATCAAGGGGTCAATATGGATGGCTTCAGGCATGGCTTAAAACAGAATTCAAAAAATAATAGCACTAGAAATCTCTCTCTCTCTCCCTGTCTGTGTTTGTGTGTGGGCATGCATGCACACGTGTGTGTCTGTATTTCTCATCTCTGTGTATGTGCATGAGCACCCACACATATGTATGTGTGTGTCTGTATTTCTTTGTGTGTATGTGCGCACGTGCATGTGTACGTGTGTGTGTCTGTATTTCTGTCTTTTTCTCTCTACTCACCCTGCCCCGTCTCTCCCCTACCCACTCAACTGTTGGTTCTATTTTCCTCAATATTATCTTTTCTCCCAGGTTGGCCTTTCACAGGATCTTTGGCTAACAGTTGCATCAGATCTGTATTCTACCATATTTCCTGCAAAAATCCAGGGACTCTTGTGGGCTTGGTTTTAGACACTGTTCACCTCTGAATCACTATGACTACGACGATCCAAGCCTGAGTTACATGTCCATGATGAAAGCCTGTGATGGAGTTATCCTCTCACAAATGATGTTAACTAAACCAGGGGAAGGGATGCTTCTTCAAGGGGAAGTGAAATGCTGTTACCAGAAATAAGGGAGAGAGTAGTGAAAGAACACATATCCTCCCCCAAAAAGAGAATTTGTTCTTTTGGTCCACAGTGTTGTGAAGCAAAACAACATATGATCAAGAATTAATCCACAGATTCCCTTCTAATGTTACCAACATTCAAATTTATCTGTTCTTTCTGTCTTCATGCCATTCTTCCAAGTGTTGCGTAGGCTCATTAATGTTTAATTCTTTATTTTGAGAAGCAGGAGAAATTCCTTCATATATACAGTTTCTTGTTCACCGAGTGATCACTAGAACAATAACATTTCTAAGTAGTCAAACAACAAATACACAGTTCATCATTTGGGTTCTGTTCTGAGCTTTGAAATGAAAATGCAGCTCTTCTTTGAAACAGGTATCTCATGTCGATCCAAATAAAATATCAAATTTCCTGAAAAAGATTGTATGATGAAATGCTTCATTTCTAGGAGTCATTGGCCTGACTTATCCCCTTGTTGTTGATGTGTGTGTAGTTTGTTGTTGTTGTTTTTTTAATGTATCTCCTGGGAACATTAAAATAAAACATTTCATTATCCATCTTCTTTTTTTTTTTTTCCAAGTGATGTCTCTGCCAGATACGGAATGCACGTAATTCACTGTTGCTTTTAATTTGTCAGTACATTAATTTTAGTTGATAAATAAGTTAACTGAATCTGCTATCCCAGTTATCTTTGATCATTCAAGTTCATTTGGCTCTTGCTTTTAAAGGCTATTCTTTGCCTCCCCAATTCTCCTTGGGTTTATATAGCTTTTAAGTTGTCATTGACCCAAGAGACCGTTCAAGGGTGATTATAGTTTTCAAGCTTGTTTGTATGCAACAGCCACGACCTTTTTTCAAAAGACACCCAGCTGCTCTTAGCTGCACCTTGACCTCCGACAGACATTTATTACAAATCAATTTCATAGATTGTCCATATAATAATCTAGAGTGTCTCTGGTAGCAAGATGATGAGAGGGCACCAATTTATTGTCCTTATGAGGTTAGAAAGAGCAACGAAATCATGAATTTTGAATGAATTTTGAGTGGTCTTAATAATTTTTTTCACATTGGCTATCCTTAACAGGGACTATCATGCCCTAAATTTTAGAGACAACATCTCTAATAGATTCTACATGAAGTCTGGGTAGAAAGGGATAGAGGTGTTCACTATTTGGTTAATGACTCTAAAAAATCTCAAAATTGGCAGTATGGAACAGGACATGTCCTTGGAAGAGATGACCCACCGTGTCCGGTTGCTTATTTACACTCCAGTCAATAGGAACCCCAAACCACTTTGAGCATTCTGGGGAGGAAGAGGAGAACTTAGTATTTTACATTACTTAATCTTACTCCATAAGTAGTTAATGGTCTTTATGTTTTATTCTATAGCAGGAATTTACATGTAGTTGGTATCTAAGAAGCACTGATGAATCAAATTGAACTTAATCCAACCTCTAATTCTTTTCCAAGCAAAAGTAATCATCTTCGCTAAGTCCATTTCTTGTTGCTATGAAAACACACACACACACACACACACACACGCTTCTGTTTTGTAAATGTACTATGCCTTTCTTCTAGAGGTTTTACTGTGTATTTTAGTCAAAACGTCATTTTCAGACAAAATGTAGACTAGCTAGAGGTAACTGTGCTTCAAAGAATTTATCCGCTAGGATATTAATTTCCATTTCAGAGTATTTCTTTTTATACAAGATGGATGTTCTGCTTTCAATTTATTAGCCACATAAATGAGCTTATCTATTTCTAATTTTGACTTAATATAAAAAGCATCAAATTTTAGTTTTCATCCATCTAATTTTCATTTTGTGTATTTATTTGTGGTAAGCTGATTTTGGTTTATGCCATCTGTTCATCAGGTTCAGGCAGATAATATTAAAGGTATATGTTCTCCAATATGTGAATATCCACATTCACAAGTCATGCTGCAGCTCTGAAAAGCACTGTGGTTGATTTAGGCTGCTCTCTGGGAGAATGATGTTACCACAGCTAAATACAAGCATGAGAATTTATCAGTCCACTCTGCTGTTTCCAGTTGTGGTTTGAAGCAGATGGCTTCTTCTCACCGGCCTTTCTTACCTTAGGCAAAAATGTAAAAATTATTTTGATGGCTTCTTTCCTCCTTAGCCTCAGAGCCATCTTGGAACACTCTCTCCTCTCTCCTTTGATATCTCTATCAGTTCCCTCTAAAATCATAAAAAAGTAGAAAGCCTCAGTTACATTAGCAGGTGATTCAGTTAGTAGCATACCAGTCACTCTAAAACATATGGAATCATATTGCAAAAGCTTGTAAGAGTTAGATAATTTAAGTTCACTGGCCTGCTTTTTTTTTTTTTGAGACAGAGTTTCACTCTTGTCCAGGCTGGTGTGCAATAGCGCAATCTCAGCTCACTGCAACCTCCACCTTCCACCTCCTGGGTTCAAGCGATTCTCCTGCCTTGAGTAGCTCCTGCTTCCCGAGTAGCTGGGATTACAGGCATGCGCCACCATGCCCGGCTAATTTTGTATTTTTAGTAGAGATAGGGTTTCTCCATATTGGTCAGGCTGGTCTCGAACTCCCAACCTCAAGTGATCTGCCTGCCTTGGTCTCCCAAAGTGCTGGGATTACAGGCATGAGCTACCGCACCCAGCCAGCCTTCTGCTTTTAAAGGCTTTTCTCAGTCTCCCCAAACCTATGCAAAATGACAAAGTACTTCTCCAAAGAACCCACTCTCCAGCAACTTTGAAAACAATCTATTTTATGCCATGCACACCAAAACAATGACAATATTTCTGTTCTTCTTTTTCTGGTAAGTAAATAAACATTTGCCTCAAAGACTTTTATCTGAGTTAGTGTAACGTCCCATTCCTAAGTCATTGTGAGAGTTTTTACTTTCCAAGAATCTTTTAAGCAAAATATTTACTAAACATGCATATGCCAATAACTACAAGCATCTTCAAGTGCCATCATTTGGGAAAAAGAAAGGCAGCTAAGGGAACTTGTCTTTTTTCTTAATACAACATGTTACTAATTGTGTTAGACTTGGTGATATAGCTAGTTTTTCAGGTCAGAGAAGTCAGTGTTGCTCTTTTGGAACGGTTCTTTACATTCCCAAACTTTTAAATTATTTAAAAATGAACATTGTTATACACGATAAATAAGAACATTCAACTGGCAATTTTTATCATTCCTTTGAGGTCAGTCAACATTTTCAGGGCCAGGCACGGTGGCTCACGCCTATAATCTCAGCACTTTGGGAGGCTGCGACAGGCGAATCACCTGAGGTCAGGAGTTCGAGACCAGCTTGAGCAACATGTTGAAACCCTGTCTCTACTAAAAATACAAAAATTAGCTGGGTGTGGTGGCACGTTCCTGTAATCCCAGCTGCTCAGGAGTCTGAGGCAAGAGAATCCCTTGAACCCGGGAGGCACAGGTTGCAGTGAACTGAGATCGTGTAACTGCACTTCAGCCTGGGAGACAGAGCGAGACTCGGTCTCAAAAAAAAAAAAAAAAGAAACATTTTTATGGCCATATCTAAGAAGGTAAAGCTGACATCATGCATACTAAACTACATCACAACAGAATTTTATTAGTAGCAAAAACACTAATAATAACAAAATACAACACTAACAGCATGCTTATTATTTGCCAGTTTTCTAACTGCTTTATTATATAAACACATTTTATCCTTACAACAACTCTATGAAGAAAATACTATTATTATCCTCAATTCACTGATGAGAAAAAGAAGTCACAGACAGTTTAAATAACTGATCCAAAGTAGCACACTGTGGGTGAAAGCTGGAGCCAGGATCCAAAAGCAGGCAATCTAGTTCCAGAATCTGTCCTCTTATCTGCTATGAAATGCTGTTTGCATTAAAAATAACCAGTGCATTCAAGTTCAAGTCCAATTTTCTTTTTTTTATTATGGTAAAGCACATAACATAAAATCTACCATCTTAACTATTTTTAGGTGTTCAGTAACTTTAAGTACAGTCACATTGTTGTGCCACTGTCACCACCATGCATCCCCAGGATTCTTTCCATCTTGAAAAACAAACCCTGCATCCATCAAACAATAACTGCCCCATTTCCCCCTTCCCATACCATCTGGAAACCATTGCCTGCTTTTTGTTTCTATGAATTTAACTCTTCAGGTACCTCATGTAAGGGGAAGCCTACAATATCTGTCGTTTGGGGTCTGGTTTATTCCACTCAGCATAATGTTCTCAAGGTTCATCCAGGTTGTAGCACATGTCAGAATCTCCTTCCTTTTGAAGGCTGAAGAACATCCCACTGTAGGTATAAACTGCATTTTGTTTCTCGATTCATCTGTTACTGAACACCTGGGTTGCTTCTTTCTACCTTTTGGCTACTGTGAATAATGCTGCTATGAACATGGTTGTACAAATCTCTCTCTGATACTCTACATCCAATCCTTTGGGGTATATATACCCCCAAATGGGATTGCCAGACCATATGTTATCAGTGAATTGAGGATAATAATATGTTTAATTTTTTAAGGAATCATCATACTATTTTCCATACTGGTCATACCAATTTCCATACCCATCAACAGTGCTTAAGTATGCCAATATCTCCACATACTCACCAACACCTGTTGTTTTCTTTATTTAAAAAATTTTTTAAGTAACCATCCTCATGGGTATGCAGTGGCAAATTTTCTTTTGTAATCGGCCATGTAAACTATAATACACACACTGAAAACATAACCAGTGTGACCCATACGTAAATTTCCTAAATATTTGCTTGCTTACTTTTTATTTACAGATTGCAAATCTCTTATAAACTAGATAGGCCCTCAGACCATTCTGCATTTCCTTGTACATAAAGATAAACACACACACACACACACACACACACGTATACACAAACATCAAATAAACTTTTGTGTCTTTTATGAAAAATAGGACACATTGAGTGGAAGGAACATATAGTTCCTCTTCCATTTCTAAAGTGTCGAATTCCCAATTTTGAAAGAACAATAGAGATAAACCCTCTTACATCCAAGTTTAGAATACTGAAGTCCAGACAGGTTAAATAATTGGTTCCAAGTTGAAAATTTAGTTAGAGCCAGATATAGCCTGAAATTTCTCTCAATGCAGCAGCCCATCCAATCTCTAAAAGGTATCATCCAATGTTTGTAATACATTATGTTTACAATATATTAAATAAATAGCATTATGTATTACATTACAGATATTAACAAAATACTATTTGCTTAAAACCATTTTTATATCCCACACAGAATTCCAGTATAAGCCATCTCCCATTATTTTTCCAGCTATACCATTTGTTTTAGGTATACTGGCTTTAATATTTTGAATTGAGATGTGTATTCAGCTTAAAAACTGTGAAGGGTTCTTTTAAAATTGTATTTGCACTGAAGATGCTGAGTGTGAAAGACATAAGTTCATCTCTCTCTAACTCTCCATAGTTCTTAACATAGAGATGATGACCCTGACATGTCACTGATATTTTTAGAACTAATGGCAAAGCATCTTTCTTTTTTTTCCTCCTTCTGCTGAATATACCACAGACAGCCACAGTTCATTGGGCTGGAGAGTTTCAGCTGTATAACTAAAAATAAATGCTTCTGTAAAACACTAACAAAGACAATGTCAGTTTCCCTACACCACTGAAAAATGTGCTTTAAAAAATCTACTGAATTTCAGTTGGGTAAATGTCTACTTCATTTGCCTCCAGGCTGGGCTTTTAAGGGACTCCTTTTATTTTAATCCCCTTTGTTTTTCAGATTTATCACTTAAGGATTGTATGATTGGTGCAACTCACACTATTAAAATGACCTGCAGTTGCTGATCTACTCACAAAGAAATGAAATTGTAAACTCCACTTTAGTTTCAAACCACAAATAAGTGACTAATAAATTAGCACAAGGCATCTTTTGATAGGAGGAGAGCTAAACTAAGTGTAATTTTTAGTAGTATAACATGGGACTCACTACAGAGCCATGGTACTGTTTTAAGCATTATGTGTCAATATTGGTTTTTTGAGGTTTTGTTTTGATGGAAAGGGTTTAAAATTATTTTGTTCATATTCATATATACTGTGGTGTTTTTAAATATTAAGATATGTAGAAGTCCAGAAACGTGGGCTTTTTTTTTTTAACTTTCTTTTTTAGGGCACTTGGAATTCCTTCAGGGATACAATTGCTCTTTTCACACGTTTAGAAGAGAATAAAAGGGAGAGAATAACTCTTTTCCTTTATAGAAGCCACATTATAATTCATTCCTTGTGGTCCATGTACGAGATGGCCTCAAGAGACACCCCTATTCCAGGAGGTTCTTCTAGTACTTAATAGTGCACAGCCCCCACCCTGACTTTGAAGACTCACAGCAAAGCCTACTGAAGTCACTGTTGATGGAGAATGGTCTGACACTGTGATGCCAATATGCTGGTTACCTTCCAGCAAACAGTCTTTCATAGATATTTTATTTAATGTTTATAAGAGATATTATACTGTCCTGAACTTGGGTTATTTAGCAACATATCTACATAGATGGACACTCAGTAAAGCTTTATAAATAAACAGTGTCCTTCTCAGGTATGTATCTTACTTCTATCCTAAGCACAGTATTCTAAAATCAGCAGCCAAGGCTCTATGTCAGATAAATAAACATATGGTATAACACATAAACAAATGCATCACTATTGTAGACTGTAAATCAATTTAACTAGTTCTGGTAACATGAGTCTAATTTATATGTATTTTGTTTGCTTGTTTCACCTAAAAGTTAATGTTCTCGCTAATTTTAGGTGACTATTGTTGACCAATCATACAGTGTTTTACAGTATATGTGATACTAATTTAATCTCAAGAGATTTGATGGATTAACAGTTTGTGAAAAACATAATGATTGTAAGATAGAGATGAGAATAAATCACATCACTCAAAATCGGTAGATCTTCAAGAGACAGATTGACAAGGAAGTTTAAGAGCCAATTGATTGATCAGTTTCACATGCACATACATACATACATACACACACGCACACAAACCTCTTCCTTAAAGTTTCTTCAGACTAATGCATTCTGAAACGGGAGAGTTCCCTGACCCCCCCCCCTCATTGCAGGACGTGAGACAGGGTTGTGGCTTGTCTGTTTGTCTGCCATGCACTCAAACCCCTTACAGGAACATGCAGACAGGTAGGTGCAGGAGCCAGGGCAAGTGCTTTTGGGCTCCGGCCCCATGGTAGCACCTACAGGTGGGTGCCTATGACACCTGAAGCCCCAGTGGGCATGTTACGGTGCTCTTTCTGCTCTTCTGTTCACAGACGGTTTAAGTGTTAATCAGCTCAATTCCCTCTTGGTACTTGGGTTCTTGTCCAGCGTCCAGGAAGAATCAGGTCACATAGACATATTGAAGGATGGTAAATGTAGGGAATATTATTGCCAACGGAGATGGCTTTCAGCCACCATTGGGATGGATGGGGAATTGGAAAGGGGATGGAGTGGGAATATGATCTTCCCCTGGATTTGGCCATCCCATGGCCAATCTCTTCTCCAACGGTCCCCAGCAGAACTCCTCTCAAAGTTCAGACGTTCCTTCTCTACTCTCCTTCTCCGTCACACCGCTCTGCTGCTCTTCTGTTCTTCTGTTCATCTGCTTGTGGAGTCTTGGGTTTGGGGTTAGGGATTATGGGGCACAGAGGGCTGAAAGGCAACATTTGAGCACAAAACAGGAAGGCCTGTTCTCATTTAGAGCTGCAGGTTTCCAGGCTTGAGGGTGGAGCCTTTGCTGGAGAACCGCCTTCTTCTACCAAGTATTTCCCTGTTTCCTGTCTGTATCAATTCCATAGGGTACTGAAGTAAACGACAAATGCAGTGAAGTCTGTAGTCCTCAATGAGCCAAAAGCATAGCAGTTACTAGTTGTAACATTCAAGAGGATATTGGATGTTTTTCCTCCTTTTTCTATATCGTAAAGTGCTACTCTTTCATGGAAATGTAAGTAGAGATAAAAATGTAAATAGAGATGTTTATAAGGCATATAAACATATCATATTTCCTAGTTCAGTATCTACAGATTGAGTCTTAAGTTTCAAAACAATAATTATTTTTCACTATCACTGTCATAAATTGCAAATATAAATACTGATAATAGTCATTAGACTAGTCTAATGTCATAAAGATGGCAAACAGCAGAATCAGAATTCCAACCCAACGTTATTATTTCATTCTGGATCATCTTCTTCAGATGGTTTGTGACCATTGTCAGTTGGCTAGTAATTGCCCAGAGAAGAGTATTTACCCCAGAGTAACTGTCTCGTACTCAAAAGCAAGCTATATATTTTCAGCAATTATGTGTGTGTGAGTATTTTTGAATACTAGAAGATATTTAATTTTTTTTTTTGAGGCAGAGTTTCACTCTTGTTGCCCAGGCTGGAGTGCAATGGTGCAATCTTGGCTCACTGCAACCTCCGCCTCCCGGGTTCAAGCAATTCTCCTGCCACAGCCTCCCGAGTAGCTGGGATTACAGGCACGCACCACAATTCCTGGCTAACTTTTTCTATTTTTAGTAGAGATGGAGTTTCACCATGGCCAGGCTGATCTTGAACTCCTGACTTCAGGTAATCCACCCGCCTTGGCTCCCCAGAGTGCTGGGATTACAGGCATGAGCCACTGCACCCGGCCAAAGATATTTAATTTTATAAATGGGATATTAGTTTTATTTAAACTTTACAAGAGTGTTAGTTGTTTAGTTTGTTTCTTAACTAGTAGAAGGTAGAAGAGATTCATTTCACAGAAGGAAAAATTTGAAGTTTGAATTTAGAATGTTTGCTGTGCTAATGAGGAACTGGGCAGGTGTGTGAGAGCTCTCTGAGTTTGAGTCTCACTGAAATCTTAGGTGGGAGGATGAAGATGGCTGTGTATACATTTCCAGAAAGATGCTCCAATTCACTGCTGGATAAATGGGAACCAGAGCTGCCTCAGGGGACTTAATGACAATTTTTCATCTTCATTGCTTGTGTCAGATTTAATTGCTGACTCACAGGAAATGTTTGTTCTTGGGAGACTTACTGCCTATCAGGAATGAGTTGAAGAGTTCTAGCCATGAGGATAAGTTTATGTGAACTGAAGAAAAGACGCTTTAGAGAGAGAGAGAGAAAGAGAATGTGCATTGTTTTCTTTTCTTTTTTCACCCTCTCTCATAAAGGGAGTAGCGCAATGTTAAGCTGGTAAACCCTAATACCATCTACAACCTCGTATTACCATAGAATACGTCTTCGACAAGTATACAGCCTCTTTGTACAGATGAGTAATAAAGAAATTCACATCTGTTGCAATCTAATCATCTATCTGGATACACAGTTTTTATATGTGTAGAAAGGGAAGAAAGTAGGAAGGGGCAGAAAGTAAAATCCCTTAATGATGAATTGCTGATGTGAGCCTGTATCACGAATACCATATTAGTTTTTTCTTTTTAATGTTTCTTGCTATTTATTATTACTTATAGAAGTATTTGAATTTTCATTATAATATTAAGGGTGAAGAGCTATAAATGCACTCACCTCAGCAAAGGAAACCAAAATATTTATAAATTTACTTTCAGAAATGAAAGACAGACCCCTGGACCTGCACAACAGGCCTGACTGTATTAACTTATAAGCGATTATAATCAATTTCCATTGTAGGAAAAAATTGGATATTGTTTCAGCTTTCAAATCTCTTTCATTAGTATTAGCAAGAGACTAATTTCTCTCTAAGTAAATTTTCTGAAAAAAAGCACATAACTATGTATTTGCTGAAAATGTGCTGAACTATTCCAATTTAATTGAGATAATCAGCATGCATAGTATGTACAGTTAAATCTAACTTATGGTCCATAACTTTTCCAATAAAGTGTCTCAAGTTCGCTGCATGACATTGATGTGTTTACCATGGGAAAGTTTTAAAGCACCTTTCTCAAAAAATATTTCACATCTCTCTAGTTTGGATATTCACACATTATTAGAGGTGTTTAAGTTGCAGGTGATGTCAAGTACAATTTCTCTAGTATTAGTCCTAAGCAGAGATGTTCTGCACATTTGATGTTAGGTGCTAATGCATAGCCAGAACTTGATTTGGTGAATGTTCACATATATGACTATTTAAGTATTCTAATATGGCTTTTTCCCCATGTAGATCAGTTGCTGGAATAGTGCGAGATGCTATTAAAGACGAATGTATCTTGTTTTGTTTCGTTAAAACAATCAACAACTCACACACTCTCTCGAAGGCACCTTTTCTTCCTATCCTTAAGTGAAGGGGAGAGACGGAGCAAAGGAGAATCATGAGCTGAACTTCCACTCTTCACCAAGCACCATGCTCTGCAATCTCCATGATCTCATTGGGACTCTCCATCCAGCCTATGAAAGGATTATTAATCTGATTCGACAGATGAAGCTCAGCATGGATAAGAAACATGCCCAAGGTCACAAAACTACAATATGAGAAAGCTGGGATGTATCAGTATCTGTCTTAGTCCAAAGTCCATGAACGTCCAGGACACATGACTAAATATTGATTCTGGTTCCTGATGATACTGACCCAAATGTAATCTTCCTTAAGAAAAAAGACCTAACGGTGACTGATTTCAAGTTAGACCCCGTCCCCCTCCCGCCCCTCCCCCGCCGACCCCCTGCCTCCAGTCTGGCTTTATCATCTACTCTTCACACTATGAAGTCATTACAATCTTCTTGAAGAGGAGATAGAGCTGGTTCCTACCAATATGGTTTCCCTTATGTGGCCCACTGGACTCTGAAAAGTCCTAAGGATAGTTTGCTATTTCAATGTCCAGAGATAGCTGAATTCCTCCTCCTCCACTCCTCACTCCTCTACAGCACACTTCCTGAGTTTGGGCTCAAGAAATCTCCTCCCTACTTGTGTTGTCAAACACAGCCTCGCTGCTTCAAGTTCAATTGGGTGTTAGAAAGACATGTCATACCCATAGCTAACCTCATAGTCCCACAGTGTCTAAATACATAACAGAAAAGTGAATTAAGGCAGTCCAAAAATCTACGTTTCTCAATGCATACAATGAAACAAATTTATGTATGCTACTGTTTTTGAAGTTTTTCATTTATCGCAATTATCACAGTCATTGATATCTTGCACCATGATAACATCTTTTGAGGAATGTAAATTTACTGATAACTAAATATATTTTATTATGCCTGATAATTAAAAATACTTAAAATATGGGAAAGTTTTCATTTATAAATGTGTTGACATTCAATATTCCAAAAACGTTATTTTTAATGGAAAATGATTTTTCCAAAGTTTAACTTTCTTTTGTGGGAACATAAATTACTTATTCAAGTTTTGGCCAAGTTCTGACTTAGTTTGTAAATTGTCATTAATGATTTTCTCATGTGAGCAAGGTCTCCCCATGTACTATTACTGTGTATAACGAGGCTCCAACCACACAGTGATTCACCTGAAGTAGTTTGGCCTTACGGTGCTTTGCTGATTTTAGCCATATGTCATACACCAAAATGAAGGCATGCAGCATACAACAAAACATAAGTTGCCCAGCCAAATTGGAGGAAATGAATCCTAAGTTTGGAACTGAAATGTCGTCTTGAATTCTAATCCCCATAATCCCCAAATGTTGAGGGAGGGACCTGGCGAGAGGTGATTGGAACATGGGGGTGGTTTTGCCCATGCTGTTCTCGCGATAGTGAGTGAGTTCTCACAAGATTTGATGATTTGTGGCCGGGTGCGGTGGCTCAAGCCTGTAATCCCAGCACTTTGGGAGGCCGAGACGGGCGGATCACGAGGTCAGGAGATCCAGACCATCCTGGCTGACACAGTGAAACCCCGCCTCTACTAAAACATACAAAAAAACTAGCCGGGCGAGGTGGCGGGCGACTGTAGTCCCAGCTACTCTGGAGGCTGAGGCAGGAGAATGGCGTAAACCCGGGAGGCGGAGCTTGCAGTGAGCTGAGATCGCGCCACTGCGCTCCAGCGCGGGCGACAGAGCGAGACTCCGTCTCAAAAAAAAAAAACCAAAAGATCTGATGGTTTTCTAAGTGTTTGACAGTTCCACCCTCACATGCTCACACTCTCTCCTACCGCCTTGTGAAGAAAGTGCCTGCTGCCCCTTCAGCCATGATTGAAAGTTTCCCGAGGCCTCCGTAACCATGTGGAACTGTGAGTCAATTAAACTTCCTTTGCTTACAAATTACCTAATCTCAGGCAGTATCTTTACAGCAGTGTGAGAATGGACTAATGCACTCACATTAGGTAAAATAAAATTTACAAAGAGAAATGAAGGTAAGATAGGTCATTATTATGCTTGTTTGAGAAAAAAAACAGTAACCTTATGCCATTTCAAAGGGATCTTCAAAGATACCTTTTAAATTATCCCACATAGAACCCCTTCTAAATTTCATGAACCCAGAGAAAAATATTTATTCCTTTTCCTATTTGTCACAGTGAAAATGGGGCTGGAATTACGATGAAAATAAGAACATATTTTGTAGAACACCATGATACTGAATAAACTAAATTAAAATTTTATGTGGTAGGCTAGTCTACTAGCCCTGATTGATTTATGTATATGGTAGAAAATTTCATACAATGTAACATTTAGGTATCTATATTATAGTAGATTAAGTATTTGGTTAACTCATATATTTGTGGATATTTCTGGAGAAATGTTCACTAGCACCTTGATCAGAAGTATAAACCTATAATCTGGCATGTATTCTATTCACATTTTTCTTTTCTTTTTTTTTTTTTTGAGACGAGGTTTTTGCTTGTCACCCAGGCTGGAGTGCAGTGGCACGATCTCAGCTCACTGCAACCTCTGCCTCCTGGGTTCAAGCGATTCTCCTGCTTCAGCCTCCGAGTAGCTGGGATTACAGGTGTGTGCCACTACGACCAGCCAATTTTTGTATTTTTAGTAGAGACAGGGTTTCACCATGCTGGCCAGGCTGGTCTTGAACTCCAGACCTCACCCGCCTCGACCTCTCAAAGTTCTGGGATTATAGGCGTGAGCCA
Source organism: Chlorocebus sabaeus (assembly GCF_047675955.1). Lineage (NCBI taxonomy): Eukaryota > Metazoa > Chordata > Mammalia > Primates > Cercopithecidae > Chlorocebus > Chlorocebus sabaeus. Next base: position 14,968,507 of record NC_132926.1, on the reverse strand, counting down.
CCATGCCCAGCCCACATCTTGTTACAAAAAGTTTTCTGGAAGGATGGCCCATGATAAACACAAACAGAGCTTCTAGGAATTCTTGAGTTTTCGGGAACAGTAATATTATTCTACCTTGCAACACTAGAATGTCTGTGCATGCTACTCTTAGAAGTTAAGCATAAGGTGAATTTTAATAATTAGAAATGGGAAAAGGAGGAAAAACAAAACTTCAGGTGTTCAGAAACTGTCCATCGTGTGTTGAAAATGTGAATGAAGTAATGAAGTGCTCTGTAATACATTTACATATATTTTTGATAGCAAGAATAATTTGCCTATGAGGGCATCATTATTATTTTTTCCATAGCTCTTAGAAAGGGGAAACCAAAAATCTACAGAGCTTAGAAAGCTAGCAGGCAAAGTTGTGTTTAATTCTATTCTAAAATTTATAGCAATTCTCTTTTTGTGATGGAACCAACCATCATATATCGATATGTACTTCTCTGATACCACTGTCTCTCAGGCAATTTATAAGAACCTATGTACGGAATCATTGATTCTCAAATGAAATATGTGCTGTATGCATCCCAGCTTTTTATTTGTAGTGTTCAAATAATTCAGCAGTTTTAACATGTGATATGCACAGGAAGAGAAAGCAAAGTATCTTTAAAAAATGTGACACTTCTGTGTTAGAAGACATTTCTATTGTACTCAATTGAAGGCCTACCTTTCCCATGTTCAAATGATGCCACTTGTAAACATCTCTGTCTTCCTGAATAATGTGTAGTTAAATGTATTTTAGTTCTAACTTTCTGTTTTTCTTTATTTAAAAGAAGTACCTTTAGATTTGCATAGAACTTTAAACAGCATCTTAAAAAAAATATTCTGTTGGATATGATACGCAGAGTGCTTAATCTTGAAACAGATAAAAAGTAAAGTTTGTGGGGTTTTTTTCTAATCTGAAGTTAGGCTGATAGGAAGATCATCAAACTAGGGATTAGTCCTAACGCCGCATCAAAATGCACATTTTCATGTCTATGTAATTAGGTTTTAATAAACATGTTTGATGGTTACTTAAAAAACATATTTTTCAATGCAGAAATGGCATCTTGTAAACTACAGTATAAAGAGATTTTGCAAGACTATTTGTTTTTTAATTACAGCCTGATTATGATAAGCATTTGTTATTTTCCCAAGTAAAGATTAAATTAATGTTATAAATCAATTTTCTAAATTTAGTTTAAATGCAATATGTCAGACACAACTCTGGATGTCTGCTATAGTAAATTATGGTTTTTCCGGCATTTTCTAGAATATTTGTTATTGTGTATAACCTTTTAATTGGGGCCACAGTTTTTAAAGTGCTTATGAAGTTTATAATGCAAGTGTTTGGTTTAATGAGTCATTAGCCATTAACAAATCATTTCTGCAATTATTTTTCTGATTGCAAGTTAGGATTTTATTTAATTCTTGTTCCTTTACATTTTTATGTATAATCCATTTTCATTAGCAATTGAAATCCTAGATTTCTTTTCAGAAAAATAAGACATGATATGAGGATTTTTTAGCTGTGTGTGTTTATTGAAAGAAACTAAATAATGGAGACAGCATGGGAGCAGTCATACCTTGCATCTTACATTTATTTATTCTCCTGAACAAGAAATTTCTTACCTTTCAGAAAAATTGCAAATGTGTTTTGTTTCATCATAATCTTATAAATTTGCCATGTTAGTAGTGTCCACTGTCTTCCTTTATCTTTTTTCTATGCACATATAATATTTTCCAGATAAAACTCACTTCAAATTATTTCTCTTTACGAGTTAAATAAAGTCCTGTTATATCGACAATAAAATGTTGCCATGATCAGCAAGCTTCAAATAGTTTACTGGAAAAAGATCACTTGTGTCAATCATTTCCGAATAGGAAGATTTCTGAATGAAATGGAACCATTTGGATATTCAGGATTTCTACCACAATGAAGCTTTAGTAAGCCAGTAATAGAAGGTTTTGCAGCAATAGATGATGACCCAGACATAAATCACATTACTATATCTTAAGCAGAGAAGTTATGTTTATCTGTATTGACAAATATAATTGCTTATATTTTGTGACTCCAGTTCAATTATAGATCACCATTTTACTTCCAGTTCAATTATAGATCATCATTTTACTTCCTAATATGTCAGTAGAACTTTTGAAATTGTAACATGATTCTGAAATTCTGTTTGGTGCATTCAAAACTTCAGAGAAGTATGGGCAATGCTTGCCTTTTGTTTGTTTGTTTTTGTTTGTTTATTTGTTTTTGCTTATGGAGGGCTCTTTTCCTCAAAATCTATTTGCAATCAGTTTAGTCTGGCTTTTATTTTTGTTTTTAAATTTAGAAAAGAGATTCTTTCTGAACTGCAGAATTAAGGAAAGCATTATATTATAATAATATTTTCTGACTAATCCCTGGAAGTAATGGTCTGTTCCATGGAGGTGGAACTTGAAGGAGTTCCTCCTCTACTCAGTGATCTGAAAGAGGCCAAATCAAGACCCTGGTATGCTGTCATACATATCACATGCCTGGTCATGGAATCATGGAGGCTCAGGCAAGCCACCTAAGCGAGGTAGCCATTTACAACTGAGAAGAAAAGGACCCTGCAGTAGCATCCAGAAAGTGTTCATTCTTTAAAAATGACTTATAGAGACCCATTGAAGAGGTCTGTCATCTGTACAGGTTTGGCAGCATAGTATGGAAATTTGATGAAAGAGCAATTGAATGATAGCCAGAGGGTCTATGCTGTTTCTCTCCGGCCTCATTAGATAACTGAGTGATTTTAAATCAGTCTTTAGAATCACTGGACCTTAGTTTTCTCATCTGTCAAATAATGAAAGGTAGTTTAAAATTTTTAATTTAATTTAATTTAAAAAATCTGAAATCCTGAATCTGCAAGACTGTGGTTTCTCTGGCGAGGATCCCCTAACTTGCAAAGTGAGTAGTCCATATTATGAAGGAAGGTGTATTATGAATGGCATGCCCTTGCTTCCCATCTCTACATATTGATGAGAAGTCTTCCTTGCTCTATTGTACAACTTAAGAGAGACTAAGGTCCTTATGAGTTAGATCTACAATACAATCATTTTGTTTCCCTTTGGCTAGGAGCTAGCATTCTTTCCCAAGCTATGGCTGTGTAATTAAGTAGAGTTCTCTGAATATTTGTAAAGGAGGAATAATCTGTAGCGGTTTTCTAAAAAGGAATAAAATAAAAATAAAAAGCATGGTAATGGAGAAGAAGGAGTTAATACAATAACAAAACTCTAAGAATAAAAGTAATGAAAGGTACAATAATCTAAGAATTCAAGTTCAATCAGCCACGCTGAAGTGGCAATCTTCAATAAAAAAAAATCAGTTCTGAAGAATACAGAATATTAAATTTGATAAGATAATTGCAATTTTATTATTTCAAGATAGTTGTCATCTCTTAGAAGTGTCAAATAATTACCATACACATTCAACAGAACAGCGTGGCAGACTATATAGCACGAATATGTCCTATGACGTTCCCACAGCTCTTGTTAGACAGGTAGGTGTGTGGTGATAGACGCAGGAGTATGGTATCTACATCAGTGAAAAAAGTCAAGAGAGGCTTTATGTTGAAAATCTGGAAAGGGGAAAAAAGTAATCTCCAATTCACAGCATTGCAGTGTAGTAGAAAAAGAACTAGATTAGATGTCAAGAGGCTGTGGATTGAGTCCTGGCAGTGTGGTATAAGGTAAATCCTTTTCTTTCTCTGAGCCTTCTTTTCGAGAATCTCTTCCTTGATATGCAATGCCATTCCCAGTTAAGCTGGCTTGAGCCCCGGGTTGCTCGCCTATCTTTTGCTCCTTTGACCATTAGTGGTTTCTGGAAGTTGACAGTAATTCAGCCAAATTGAGAGTAGAGGCTCCTGTTTTTCACTATTCTCCCTTTAACTTCCTGCAATTTTTGTTTCCACTGAAGACATCCAATGTGGAAATTCCAGTTCCAACTCTCTGTGGCCCTCATTTGAGCATGCACTTTTTTAAAATGAGAGTTGTGAGAGAGAACCTTAAAGGAAACATCTTAAAAGTTAGCTCCCTGAAGGGTTTTCACTGAGTTAAGTTTCCCTTTTATACCCGTGATTGGAAATTATAACTGGTGTTTTAAGTGTAAAGTAAAATACTCTTCTTAAGCCTCCTTTCACGAGCCTACTATTTTTCTAGCCGCAATTGTTTAATCTTGTTTTGACAGTGGATAGAACACTAGAATTTCTTGGGTTTTTGTTTTAAATTAGCGACTGTCCTGAATGACTAATTTTCACTGCTATCCATCATGCCTAAAATTGGCTGGTTTGCTTGGCTGAGGATGTTATACATCAGTTCAGGAACAGAAAAGGTCTTGCCTTGGTTGCCCTAGAGTGACTGGGAAAGAAAATGGTGGTGGTGACAGGGAAGTAATGGCTTCTTCCCTTTCCCTCATATCTCTAGTGTTCCATTTATCTTTATATAAAGGCTTTATCTGAAGAAAAATTGAAAGTTAAAAAAAAAAAAACCTTCCTGCTAAACAGACAGTTTAATTGGTTCTGCTATTTTTGGAAACTCGAAGATAAATGTTACGTGTGAAGTTAATAAACCATAATTGGAATTTGCTTAAGAGCATTCTTTCATTCCACATGGACTCACGCACTTCAGGAAGCCAAAGGATCTAGCTGGGCCTTAGGAATACATCAGCCCCTTTCCCAAGAACAGCTGTGACTTTCAGTGTGACCTTGAGGAATTTAATAACTTTTCTATGTCCCCACTGGACAATAAACAAATTGGGGTGGGAATTGAAAAACTAAAAACAAATACACTCACTTAAAAAAAAAAACTGGAAACTTTTTCATCTCCTGGATGATAACACTATCATATGTGTGTTGACATTTGCCATTTTCCCAGCTCTGTGTAGTGATTTCTTCCACAAAAAGACTTTGATATTTTTATGATTAATTTTTGTGCTGTGTACCTTCTATGTAGGTTTATCATCATGAGCATAACTGCCTTTTAGGTTTTACATATTATCTAGATCTGAATATCATGCCATCCAAATTATTTGACAAATGTAATCACTCTTATTGATGTTAACAATACTGTTCTTTATCGTCGTCTTTTTACTGGTTATATATGTGGAGAGAAATGAATCTCATAGTCCCAGGCATGGCCTGGCCCTTTCAGCATCATATAACTTTTCCCTAAACATATTTTAACTTGAGCTAAATAGCAAATTTCTTTAAAGAACCAAGGACGAGGGAAAGTTCATTCTCATTCTGAATTTTTAAAAATGCATTTGAAAATATATTTTCAGCTATGCTTTTATTGCTGTATGTTGTACCTGAATCTTTGCAAAGGAAAGAGCAGCTTATAGTTTTCGATCTACTACTTGTTTCATAGAAATGCCTATATAGTGGTGGTGAGATTAAGCAGATCATAGAAGTGTTATTATAGATTGTGAGGCAATGCAGGGTAGGGGGTTAGAGTAAGGACACTGAATCTAGAACAGGATCACATGTCAGTGCTCCTAATTACTAATTGTGTGATATTGGACACATCTGTTGCCTTATTTAGCAAATTGAGTCAAAATGGTACCTATCTTATGGATTGATGTGCAAATGTAATGACGTGAGAATTTGTGGTTCGGGGACTGGAACAGTAAGCATCATCAACTCAAGGGAAAACTGTGAGCTTTGCAATGGGCCTGGGTTCTAATCCCAGTTAGCATGCTTACTAACTGTAAGCAGGTTCTCAAACTCTGTGATACTCAGTTTTCCATCTGTAAAATGATTTTTTCCTAGCAGGATTTATGGGATTAAAAATCTAATCTAATCTAAAGGTAAAGCGATTTCAAAGAAAAGCCTACCCCACTTACCCAATGATGAAATTTTTTAAATAAAAATGTTTTTCGTCAAGTCCATTATGAAAACTTTTAGAGATGTAGATGAAATTGTCAAGTATTTACTTACAGTCTAATTTATTAGTATAGTTATACAAGATTTTAACTATATCATATATTTGCTCAAACTGTAACCCAAATTTAATGAGATACTTTTGTTTAATTTTATATTCATATTCAATATCAACATTTTTACCTAATGTAGATGTTCAGAGCTTTCATCTTCACTTCAATCTGAGGGTTTGGGCATATAGCAGTTCATGAATTCATGTATGGTATCAATTTTATTCCAACCCACAAGAACCTATTACGACTTTTACTTTTCGCATTCCCCCAATAAGCAAATATTAATCTCCATGGTAAGTATTATACCAGACTGTTCTTTTAAATAAGTAGTTTTTTTTTTTTTTTGAGATGGAGTCTCGCCCTGTCACCCAGGCTGGAATGCAGTGGCACGATCACAGCTCACTGCAACCTCCGCCTCACGGGTTCAGGGAATTCTCCCTGCCTCAACCTCCCGAGTAGCTTGGATTACAGGTGCCCACCACCACACCTGGATAATTTTTGTATTTTTTAGTAGAGACAGGGTTTCACCATGTTGGTCAGGCTGGTCTTGAACTCCTGACCTTAGGTGATCCGCTTGCCTCAGCCTCCCAAAGTGCTAGGAATACAGGCGTGAGCCATAGCACTTGGCCTAAAAAGAGATACTTAAAAGATTTATTGGCATGCTTATTTGAAGGACGTATAAATCCAGGATGAAGAACAAAATCTGTACTGTTTTAAAATTTTGCCTTTCTTCATTTTTATTTACTGATTTCAGTTTAATCAGTGAACCACCAAAAGTTTGCAAACCTAGTATATTTTGAGATGTTTCAGGCAAATATATCTCCTCCAAGCATATTATGTTGTGAAAAATAATAAAAATGGTCAGAGCTAACCATAAAAATTGAAAACACAAGTATATGCAATATTTGTTTTCTAAGGGATATTTCCTTTGAGAAGGATTTACCTTATACTTAGGTATATATAGAAATATGTTTAATGCAGGTAACATAACTTATACTTAAAATTCTTGAGTAATACCTTAACTACTGAAGAATTAAATACATTGAAGAATATCACATGTACCTAGAACAGCCTTCCTCAAAATTTGGGCTGCAAGATATCTTTACACTCTTAAAAATTACTGACCCAAAGAAGTTTTGTTTATCTACATTATACCTGCCAATATTTACTGATTAAAAATTAAAACTGAGAAATGAAAATATTTTATTTATTTTAAAATAGCAATAAACCCATTACACAGTAACTTAAATAACATATTTAAAAATTGATTTTAAAATATATAATTTTTTTTTTTTTTACTTTAAGTTCTGGGATACACATGCAGAATGTGCACGTTTGTTACATAGGTATACATGTGCCATGGTGGTTTGCTGCACCTATCAACCCATCATCTATGTTTTAAGCTCTGCATGCATTAGGTATTTGTCCTAATGTTCTCCTTCCCCTTGCCCACCCCCTACACTGGCCCCAGTGTGTGACATTCCCCTCCCTGTACTCATATGTTCTCATTATTCAGCTCCCACTTATGAGTGAGTACATGGCAATGTTTGGTTTTCTGTTCCTGTGTTAGTTTGCTGAGGATGACTATTTCCAGCTTCATCTATGTCCCTGCAAAGGACATGAACTCATTCTTTTTTATGGCTGCATAGTATTCCATGGTGTATATGTGCCACATTTTCTTTATCCAGTCTGTCATCGATGGGCATTTGGGTTGGTTCCAAGTCTTTGTATTGTAAATATTGCTGCAAAAAACATACATGTACATGTGTCTTTGTAGTAGAAAAAAGCATATAAAATTTTTAAAGTATTTTAGTGAGAAGAATAACATTAGTTTATTATTTCCCAAATATCTTTAATATCTGACTTAATACAACTGGGTTTGTTGTTTTGGTTGAAGTATATGAAGAAAATCCAGCTTCATACAGATATATAGATTGAAAATGGAGATTTTTAAAAATAGCATTTTCAGGTATTTATGGATATTCTTATTTGGTCTACAAAAACTCCATTAGTGGTAGTTTCTTTTTTTTTTTTTTTTTTTTTTTTTTTTTTTTTGAGGCAGAGTCTTCACTCTGTCGCCCAGGCTGGAGTGCAGTGGCACCATCTCGGCTCACTGCAAGCTCCGCTCCCGGGTTCGTGCCATTCTCCTGCCTCAGCCTCCCGAGTAGCTGGGACTACAGGCGCCCGCCACCGTGCCCGGCTAATTTTTTTTTGTATTTTAGTAGAGACGGGGTTTCACCGTGTTAGCCAGGATGGTCTCGATCTCCTGACCTCGTGATCCGCCCGCCTCGGCCTCCCAAAGTGCAGGGATTACAGGCGTGAGCCACCGGCGCCCGGCCTAGTGGTAGTTTCTTAAAGACTATTTTCAGTGTAGAATCTTTTTGAAATCATATCAATGAACTTTTTGTACTAAAATCCATTGATTTTTCTTGCAGTTTCAATGGTCTTTTTCCTTGTGCATTCTCTTCTAACACTATACTTTGGTCATTTGGAAAAATATTGTTTCATTGAGATATGCAGATCTTCCACATGTTGACATATTTCATTATAAAATGTCAAAAAAATCATATTTGCGAATCACCATCAAGCTTATCAGAAAGGTCTTGAAGTGTTGGGAAACTATTCTGCTCATGATGGCAAACTGAAGTCTTACACAAGATGAATTTTTGCTAGAAAGCTTGAATTAAATCACTGACAACAAATACTGAAATAGCTGTTTTTTGTTTTTTGTTTTTTTGTTTCTTGAGTCAGAGTTTAACTCTTTGTTGCCCAGGCTGGAGCTTAATGTCATGGTCTTGGCTCACTGCAACCTCCGCCGCCCGGGTTCAAGCAATTCTCCTGCCTCAGCCTCCCAAGTAGCTGGGATTACAGGCGCCCACTATCATGCCCAGCTAACTTTTGTATTTTAGTAGAGACAGTGTTTTACCATGTTGGCCAGGCTGGTCTCGAACACCTGACATCAGGTGATCCGTCTGCCCTGGCCTCCCAAAATGCTGGGATTACAGGCGTGAGCCACCTCTCCCAGCCAATAGCTGATTTCTTTAAAGTGACTAAGTCACTTGATTTATTTTCTAAAGAATGTTAAATAGACTAGTCTGAATGGCCACAGTTGTCTTTCAGAGATTATTTTAGATAAAAATAACGTTCCATAAAAAAGTGATGGTTCAGCTCAGAATTAAAACAATCATACTAACACTTTTCCTCAAGGCAACTATGATACTTTGGTTTCCAAACTAAAATGCTTTATGCATACTTAACATTTCATCACACAGAATTTATTTTTAAAATATACTCAAGGGCCAAGATTTAATAAAATTAATAATTTTTGCTGCTTCACCAAAAGCATTTTTCAGTGAAACTAGAATTTTTTTTTTTTTTCTGTGAGTGAATAATAGCAAAAAGTAAAAAAATACAGTGACTACTAAAACAATTTTCTGCTATGCCGTTGACTCGTGCTAAGGAACCAGCCGTTTTCCTCTTCATTGCTTTTGCACCACTGGTGCAAATGTCAACAGAATAAAAAAGAAAAAAATGCATAAACATTATAATAAAAATAGTTATGACCTCCAGGCCCTGTGTGTGTGGGGGTCTCAGACTATGCTTGAAGAACCATTAACAGAGGAAATTGAATAAATAGTATTATGTAATAAAAATAGCTGACATCTATTGTTTACATATTGTTTACATACAGTTTCACATTATTGCATTGTTAAATGTTGTAATCTACAAAATAAATTTGATTACCAGTCACCTTTTTAGTATTCCTATTCAGTCACCAGTTTTCTCAAAAATCTGCACTGGACCTTCATGTCAAAAGTGTTGATTGGTGAGGTTCTATTAGGCTTACTGGTAAGATATATTTTTAATATCACTTTTTCTTCCCTCTCCACTTTGCCTACCAAAAAAATAGAAAGATGATAGATAAATAGAGGATATATAGATAGATAGATGATAGATAGATAGATAGATAGATAGATAGATAGATAGATAGATAGATAATATATTAAGATGGAAGGAGGAAAGGAGGGCGATAGGTGGGAAAGAAGGGAAGAAAAAAGAAAAAAAGAAACCAAGGAGGTAATGAAAAGGAAAATATGAAAGAAGTAAGGAATTGAGATGAACAATAAAATGCTTATTTGCTTTGAAGCTGAAGTTTAGTTAGGGAAGGTCTTTGAATTACTGCTCATTCAATTTAGTAGTTACTCGTAATCACCTTGCTAAATTAAACTGAGGTGTGAACTGGGAAGAGCGAAATTCCAGGAAAACATGAAGTTGCAGTGTGGTTCTTGTATATCATTGAAAGACTGAAACAAACAAGCCTCAGTGGCCATTTCTTTAAAAATACTGACTAATACTTTGAAGAATATAAAACAATCCAAATGAAAACATGGCTTGCAGGAGCTGCTTCTGTTTCCTCATCTTCTTTTCTGTTTGTTTTTACATAGAAGAATATAGTTGTGGTTTAACTCATTGTGATAACAACTGCCAAACATGTGCCTACTGAACTCCAGGAGAAAACTCTGCCAGGAAACTGTCTCCTAATGATACAATCTGCATATTTTAATGAGGCTGGAAATGTAGGAAACGGCATAGACTCTGGACTCTGCTCATTCTGGTCTTTTTACCCCCCTTGTAGCTCGTGCATTGTTTGCCTTCATTAACATATAACTGGAAATGGGTTTCCTATCACCATCCACCAGCCGGATATGGCTTGACATTTTCAGAGTTCAGATGAAATACTTGTAACCTTTCTGGGGTTACTCTATATTGTACTTATTTTAATGATGTCCATTCCATCAATGAGAAGCTGGCATGGCCACTGTTTTAAATAGCACAAAAGAAAAGTTATATCTCACTACAAAAAAGCACAGCTATTGAAGATATTAGTAGCAAACCATTTTTAAAACATTTCACACCTTCCTCTCTCGCTTTTATGATATGACGTCTCCGTTTTGTGGTTTTCTTTGCTCCAACCTCAAGTGCCTTGTTCTCTTGCTCTTACTTTCTCTCAGCCCCACCCCTTAATGTTCCTTGAGTATCTGCCATGGGCTAAGTTCTTTGCTAATCACTTTGTATGTATTATTTTATTTAATTTTCACAATATTGCAAAATAAGCGTGATTGCATGTGACTACTTTATATATATGTGTGTGTGTGAGTGTGTATACAGGTACATGTGTACATGTGTGTGTGTATCATGTATGTTTGACAGTGATATTACCAGTTTGGAACTAAATTTAGTATAGTAGATATAAGCAGAAACAAATTTTGTGAAGTTATATTAGTTGTCCAAGGACACACAGTTAAAAAGTTAGACACTGGACCAAAGCCAGATTTATCTAAACCTCTGAGATATCACAGTTTTTTTGTAAAGACCAGAATACTTGGAAATATACACTTTTGCTGGATTTTATTCTACTTAACCCCTAAACAACTCAATTAAATTGCATACAAAACAGGGGAAATTCCTTCGTATGTTATAGATCTGTACCTAATTATGTGAAAGTGAAAGATTTGGGGTCCTACTATCCCAAACTATCGAATAACAGAAATGTAATAGAATAGATTAAGCCTTCAAACTAAGAATTTTTAAAGGACAAACTCATTGGCATCCAGATTATTTTAATATACATTCTTCATAGATTACTTTTTAGAAACACTGTCAAGTTTATAGTCTAAACAAATAGATTTTAATTATGAATAAGGAATTTAGGATTTAAAATATTATCACCTGGAAAATCATCTTTAAAAAAGCAGATTATAATATCCCAAAGGAAAAATGGGCCCTTTACTTGACCATAAAGTTTTCGTTTTCACTTTTTAGTGTTTTCATAGCTTCTTAGATTTATTGGCATCACGTTTTTTACTCTGCATGTGGTAGCATATTTACTTACTAGACTGTAAACTTGAAGCCATCATTGCAAGTTCATCCCCTGGTATATGGAAACCTGAAGCATGGTAAGATCAGTAAGATGTTTGGTGAAATGCAAAATTTAAAGACATTTAACAATTCAAAAGAAAGAACAGAATCATGTGTCTAGGGCGTGGGCCATTTTAACATTTTAATGCATGATTGTTTGAATGGTTTAAAATACGGATGTCTGGACACACTGCAGGGATTCTGAGTCAATAGGTCTGAGAAAGGTCCAGGAATCTGCATTTTATAAAAGCACCTAAGGCATTTGCAACCACACTTCAAGGAATGTGGTTGAATTGTTTACAGTTTTAAAAAGTAATTGGGAATGGTTCTGACTTGTGCCCTGCTTTGCATATTTGAATCCCATCTTCCGGCAGGTAAGCTTTCATTTGGAATCCCTGATCCAATAGTCACTTATGTCTTCTTTTCCATCCCAACCTAAGGCTTTCCCTGGCACCCCTCTTAACTGACTGCTTACTTCCCCTCTCTCTTTCTCACGGATTAAGACATTACCATAATAGGAGTTACACAAATGGCTGCCTGGCATAAGCACTGGTTAATGCTTGTCATATTTTTATAAAGACTGTACCCCCTTTTATCAGGTACAAAATCTTTTCTCCAAGTATTGACCCTTTTTTGAAGAAATTTCTATCTCATAATGAGGTGAGCAAAAGATGCAGAATTATGCATGTAAATTACTAAAGAGGAAATCTGGACTTGGGATGCTTTGCAATGGTAGCCATTGAGTGTTTTCCTGGAACAACTTCTGAAACTCTAGTGCGCCAAAGTTAGTGCTCTTAGAAATAACTTAGGCCTGGACATCTGCATTTTTGACACAAAATCTAGATGATTACGATGTAAATGATTCATACATCACTTCTTAATGAACTTTGCACCAAGGATATGGTCAAAGCAGGTAGTTAATTTATTTTAAAACACTTTTCAGCTTCTTTAAGCGTCTATCAAATATTTTCTTGCTCAACATTCTCCCTAACCCTTTAGAGTATCTTTTATGTTCAGCTAAAGGCCTCAAGTAGCCAGTCAGGGGAGAAATAACACATAAACATAAGACAGAGAGATGGAACTTGAGTAGGCTTGGTAGTTTTATTTTTAAGATTCTAAATATTTGATGTTATTTCTTGAAAGGTTAATATAATAAGTCTGTTTAGCAGCACAGTTTCTGACAACCAGGAATTCCCAGAAAAAATTCACAAGTCTGAAAGATATAACACATTTTGGATATCAGAACCCTTAATTTCTTTCTGATTCTACAAGCATATCCTCAGAATGTCTTTTCAATATTTTTTACTGTCTGGTTGTGTAGTTTCTTCACCCATAAAAGAATTAATTTGTGAAATTAAAGATATTATTTTATAGAAAGGTATTTCAATTTTTTAAAAAGGATGTATAATTACATCCAGGGCTGTCACATGGTTGCTGCTGAAGTTTACAAGAGATGTGTGCCTACTTCTAGATCAGGGATTGGCAAACTGCAGCCCACAGACCAAATATGGCCTGCCGCCTGTTCCTGTACAGTCCATCAGCTGAAAATAGATTTACCTCTTTTTTAGAATCTTTTTTTTAGAAAAATGTTAAGTTTTTATGTTTTTATATAGCTGAAAAATCAAAACTCGAATAATATTTTGTAATATCTGAAAGCGATTTCAAATGTAAATTTTAGTGTTCCCTAAATAAAGTATTATTGGCACACAGCCACGCCATTGGCATTGTCTATGGCTGCTTCCACACTACAAAGGCGCAGTTCTGTCGCTGCAGCAGAGACCATATGTGACGCTCCCTGCTCGGCACACTATAAGTCACAGTGAAGCAGTTATAACTCGACAGCATTTCAAGTGCCACATGTGTCACATACCTGTGTGAACAGCCATTTTCAAAGATGAAATAAGTATGAACTAGAAGCTCACTCTAGATCAGCATTCACAGGTGGACATGTACAATAAATGCCAATGATAGTAACACTGACTTTGAACCTCAATTAAGCAAAATGTTAGCATATACCTACAAAAAGAATTTCAGTCTTTTCATTACTGGACTGGTATTACAAAAAATTATGCTAGATGGTTAGTAGTATATTTTGAATTTCATCAAAAACTGTGGGCATTTGTTTTCTTTCTTGTTATGTGAGTATGCATATATTACCCTCAATTTTGCAGCTTGGCCTGCAAAGTCTGAAATATTTCCTATCCAGGCCTTTACAGAGAAAGTTTGCTGACCCCTGTGATGGAGCATTGAGTGTATGTAAATTATGAGATGGTATTTTAGTTGTAAAAAATGTTTCATCACTATAGAGTTATCTTTCAAAAATATAATTTTCCCCTGATTACAAAAGTCATATGTACAACTGATAGAAAATTTTTAAAATGCTGTAGGATATAATTGGAAATGCTCCTTAATTTTTATCACCTGGATATGAATAAACCCTGCTAACATGTTAGTGTATTTTCTCTAGATTTTTTTTAAAAATACTTGCATATATTTGAAACCTTATTCTAAAAGCAATTATCAATGTCACTTAAGCTTTGAGAAGTAGTTTCCCATATTATTCACAAATCTTTGCAAACATTATTTGTATGGCTGAATATTACATATTCATGTGGATGTGCCATAATCTGAGTCTCCTTTGGTGGGATCATTGAAGTTTTCAGGTTTTGAACCCCCTCCTTTTTAATAATATTATTAAAAACACTTATGCTGAATAATTTATTTACCCAACCTTCAGATTTTTTTTTCAGAATTCCTTTAAATGATACATTACTTTTATTCCATATGTAATTCAGTTGAGAAGTTGGATAACATGCCCTAATTTTTATAAATACATCCTTTTGGGTAAGTCAAGCTACTCATTAGCTGCTTGATAAAACAGAGGTTGCTTTATCTTATAACGGCCTAATCGTACAACAGTATTTATGGCACACACTCTACAGCAAGCCTGGAGGCTTTAAATCTTAATGTGCGACTTAAGTCATTAAACTCTGGAAATTGGAAACACCTGTAGAACCTGTCGCATAGGGCAATAGTTATATTAAGTGAGATAATATACATAAAGTGCTTACTCAGTTTCTGACAACTAATAAAAGCTCAGTAATTGTTAGCAGCAATATAATAAAGTAGAAATATCCAGCCCTTTCTTCTTCCTCAAACTGAGGAATATCCATTTCTTCAGAAATACCTGTGACTTTGAGAAGAAAATCTTTCTTTCACTACATTAAATTCAGCTTCTTTCACTTTTCACAATATCAGATTTTCGAAAGCTACAGCTATACCACTTACGATATTTATGTCCTTGACCCAGTCACTTAATCTCTATTGAATTCTCCTATTCCTCACTTGTAACAGAGGAGATCAAAGTCACTTACTTTATTGGATTGTTGTGAGAATGAAATTAGAACATACATGTAAAACGCTTAGCCCAGCCCCTGTACAGAGTTAGCCTGCCAGTTTCCTATTGTATACTGCGATAAAAACAGACATCGAAAATCAATGATTAGGCAAAGGATGCTTCCTTGCCCCTAGTAGCCTTTGAAAACTTCCCTCACCCCACTGTGGATAGCAGTATTGCACCTTTTTACTGGAGAAAAAGACAGTCTCAGATACATAATCAGATGAATGGACCATGCAGAACAGCTGATTAAATTAGCTATGTGTATTTTCCGTGTGGGTATGTGAGTGTGCACATAAAAGAGCCAAAAAGAGTTTAAATGGGCCAAAAGGAAGCCATTTAAATTTGAAGCCTATAGCTGTTCCATGGGTCCTCTTGGCTTATATTATCAGTTCCTCCTATTAAATTATTAAGTGTTAATAAAAGAAATGTTTAAACAAAGCCACCATTAGTTTTTGGTCAAATTCTGTGTGTGCTTCTGTTTAATTCAAACAAGCTGATGGATACATTCTTTCTCTTCTGCTCATCTTGAAAAGGTTACAAACAAATAACCTGTCTCAAAGTCTTTATTCTCTCTGGAATTTATTTTTCAGAAATATTAACTCACCTTATTTTTTAAGCCAAAAATTTAAAAAGTTTACTATAATTTGTTAATCTGACTCTGCTGCCAAATTGGCTGTTTTATTTAACAATAAATTGAATACAAAAGCTCCCCAAGGCAGGAAGATAGAGTACCAAGCTCTGAAAGTCTGGCAGTTTGACATTTCATGGTAGCCTCAAGCAGAAGTTAATTTCGTTGCTAGTTATGTGTACATACTTAAGTTGTTGTATGGGTTAGTGGGAGTGTACATACATGTACATATATTTGTCTTGAGGTTTACAATACAACTAAATTAAGAGTCATTTTGTGTGGCTGGGCGTGGTGACTCACGCCTGTAATCCCAGCACTTTGGGAGGCCAAGGCAGGCGGATCACAAGGTCAGAAGTTCGAGAACAGCCTGACCAGTATGGTGAAACCCTGTCTCTACTAAAAATACAAAAATTAGCAGGGCTTGGTGGCGGGCACCTGTATTCCCAGCTACTTGGGAGGCTGAGGCAGGAGAATCACTTGAACCCCAGAGGCGAAGGTTGCAGTCAGCAGGGATGGTGCCATTGCACTCCAGCCTGGGTGGCAGAGTGAGACTCCATCTCTAAAGAAAAAAAAAAAAAGAAAGAAAAAAAAAAAGAGAGAAGAGTCATTTGTGGTTTTTTTGTTTGTTTGCTTTGTTTTTTAAATATACTCACGTCTGTATCATAATAATTTATTCTAGAATTGTGAAAGAAGTTAATCATTAGAGATTCTTTAGAATGTTAATCCTTGCAAAACTGTATACTTTTACACTGGGTTAATACCATTAGAAAACAGAAACAAAATTTTTAAGTCCTGCTGTGGATTGAATTGTGTCACCCTTTAATTCACAGGTTGAAGTCCTAACCCTTATTACCTCAGAATATGGCCTCATTTGTAGACAGTCTTTCCAGGGGTGATCAAATTACAGTGAGGTCATTAGGGCGGAACTTAATCTCACTGATGTCTTTATAAAAAGGATAATCTTGGGCACAACGCTGTGCATGAAAGGAAGACAATGTGAAAAGATCTAGGGAGAAGATCGCCATCTATGAACCAACAAGAGAGACCCAGAACAGACACTTCCCTCCCAGCCCTCAGAAGCCAACCCAGCAGACACCTAGATTTTGGACTTCCAGCCTCCAGAACTGTAAGACAATACATTTCTGATGTTTAAACTACACAGTCTGTGGTTACAACAGCTCTATCAAACTAGTACACATTCCCTTAAAGGAAGTTCATACAGTGCCTTGTAACAATGAACTACATTAAAACACACTAAAGAAAGTAAGACACAAAAGGAGATTGATTGTTCACATACACTGACATTTGAAAAGATCTAATACATGGGAAATTAGTCTTGAATCAACTCATAACATAGAGGCTTCTCTCAAGAGTACCAATTCATCATTAACATCCATCAGAAAAAATCAAATTCCTCCTAAAATACTTAAAATGGGAGAAAGACATTGCATGCTAAGTGGACGAACTTGTCTTTAAATAAAATGAAAAACTTATCTCTCAGACATGCTGAATTACATTACATACACTCCATTGCATATATTCCAGTAAAAAAAAAAAAAAAATGATGACCAGTATTCTGTGTAAGTACAGTGATATATTCTGCAGCCCAGAATTCAAAATTTTACTTTAGGCAGCTTAGGTCTGTTAAAATATCTCCCAAGGGTTGAGGTCTTCATCCAGCTGGTGGCCCTGTTAGGAAGTAGACTAGAGGATTATAAGGCTTTATAAATCGTAATGTTGTTGGGGCTGGTAATTCACAAGTAGTAGATGCAGAAACCACAGGGAGAAGCTCAGAGTGCTGGGAGAACTGAAGACAGGAAGGTAAGAGGCTCTAGAAGCCTCCAGATTAATCTTCCCAGGAAGAAGCGGAGACACTAATGCTTGAGAAACATAAAAACAGACTACAAAAAGCAGTAAGGAAAAAACCACATTATAGCTTTTACTTATTTTGTTGGACTTTTATTTTCAAATCACACAATTGTCTGCGATGATTTAATATACAATTACATAAAAAATGAAATTAACATGTCTTTAAAAGCATAAAAGCAACTGCTAAATAAAGCCATAACATTTTTCTCTGCGCTACCAAGGTAATGAACCATATTTTTCATCTCTAACTGTGCCTCTGTGTCATGAGTGTGGAATTTGGGGCAGGAGGGGGGCAGGGAAACATACCTTCGCTACTGAGAGATTCTCTCACAGCTCCCTGGGAGGTGGTTCAGAGTGCAGTGGGTTGAAGAACAAAACAGCAATACTTATGAAGAACCGTGCCACTATGACGCCAAATGCCTAAATATCCCAACAAGTTGCAGGGGAAAGACAACAGCCAATAGAGGATGGCAGAGGGTTCAATTTTGTATCTTAGTACATGTTTGGCTGAATAAAGCTGACTTCTGAATCAAGATGCTGTTCTGTTTTCATGTAGAAAAGTATTGTCACTGAAAACCTACACAGACCTAGGGGTATGCATATACGCACACATATATGGAACTCGATAGGGCCTCCTGCCTTCATCTATGTGCACACACACACAAATTATACATACACACTTGTAACCACATGCTCCTGTTAGACCTTTTCCCAGTATCTGGTAGAAATGCCTCCTAATAGTGTTTTCTGTAAGGTATTCTCCAAGTTTCTGAGAAAAAAAATTATGGAAGCATGTCTTATTTTCAGAATGATTTCACACAGAGCCTGTTCCAATGTAGTGCAAAATAAAAGTAACGATTCTACTCCAAGATTGAATAAACATAAGCATACATAGAACATCTACCATACTCCAGAAGTGGTGCTTGCATTGGGGATGTAAATAAAACCAAAGAACTTTGCTCCTGCCCTCAGGGAGACAACAGTCTGACAATAATAGTAGTTATTTCTGTCATTTCTTTGTTTGTTTGTTTGTTTGAGACGGAGGCTCAAAAGCCTATTGCCCTATTGCCCAGGCTGGAGTGCAGTGGCGTGATCTCGGCTCACTGCAAGCTCCGCCTCCCGGGTTCACGCCATTCTCCTGCCTCAGCCTCCTGAGTAGCTGGGACTACAGGCGCCCGCCACCATGCCCGGTTAATTTTTTGTATTTTTAGTAGAGACGGGGTTTCACCGTGTTAGCCAGGATGGTCTCGATCTCCTGACCTGGTGATCCACCCGCCTCGGCCTCCGAAAGTGCTGGGATTACAGGCGTGAGCCACCACGCCAGCGCATAGATATATGCCTAAAGACTACATCATTAGATGGAAGAATGCAATGTAACGATTTTTTTTCTCTGCTACTCAACTACTACATGGCATTTGGTTGAGAAACCTGTACAGATTGGAGGTGACAACCCCATCACTACATACTTGCTCTGGAAAGACGAACTTTAATCAAAGGACCAGATCTGTGTTCCATGGACACTTGTTTCTATTTTCTATGATATAAAATGGGTAGGGAGAAAAATCAAGTGAGCAATTATGTTTCACATCTAGGCTTAATTAAGGTTTTATGTAAAAGTACAGCAAAAATGTACATATGTACAGATATAAATATCAAGAGATTGTTTGTTGTCCTATCTCAGTGGGGGAACAGAATAACATACGAGATAGATTAGAATTCTGATAGGGGGACCTGAAGGCATCTTGTTTTACATAATGGTGCAGTGTAGTGGTCTGTGGACATTTTCTTTGAGGATGCAGGCCATAATCTAGACCAACTCTAGTTATCTTTGGTTTGGGGCCTTGGTATTTGTGTCACTTTAGGGAGTTGTCTGTGAGAATTTTGGTTATCCAGGATGATATCTGAATTTGCACAATCATCAGGGAAATTATCTGTGGGAAGAGAAAGCACTGGAGAAAACAAAAAGCCTTTAATCTAAACCAGAACTAGATAGATTTGCATGTGTTTGTGTATACGAGTATGTGCCTGTGTGTTTTCGTGTGCATTTGTTTACATGTATTTGTGTGTGTCCATTTGTCCATTTGCATATGTATGTTTGTATTTATGTGTTTATACACATTTTTTGTGTGTCTTATATGTGCATGTTTACGTTTATACCACATGCTGTGTGTGTGTTTAGTTTATATATATATTTGTTAGTGAACTTTTTGTGTATGAATGTGGTTTGATGTCTTTTCAACTAGCTGTCAAAGGTTTGTGGGTTTGGATTTTTGATCTTTCATTGTAATTAACTAATGGAATATCTACTTTCACTAATTTAAATTCAATTCTGTTAAATCTTTTGGCTGGTTAAGTATCAAATAAAGAGCTATGTTAAATGTAAAATGTGAGACAAAAGCTCAGGATCATTCCTTAGTATTGTCACTCTTGCAAACTTCAGGTGGAATACTGCTCCCAAGTCTGGGTTGCCAATTTTGAGTTCAGTCTTTTTTCTTTCGTGTTTATTGTGTCAGTATATAATGCAAAATTTAAAGGAATGTTTCATGCTGTCTTACAAATTGTTTACCTCATATTTTCTGGTCATAGAAGTTAAAATTTATAAAATTATTGTAAAACTGTTTTGAAAAATAGAGAAAATGGAGATTACCTGAAACCCACAGTATCCTCAGATAATATTTGAACAGGTAGATAGAATTGCACCCACATCAATAAGAATTGAGTATTAGATCACGTAACACTCTTTCTCCTGCTCTAATATGTCTCTCCAGAAATTCTACTCTTTCTCTCCTTTATCATAAATTATTCTCTCTTTCTTGGATCTTAACTGTAAGCATAGTGTATGCTGCTATAGCGCATATTATTTTTTAAAAATCGATTCTTGATCCCACTTTCTCTGTAAAAAATGACCCTAATAATAGTAATTATTATTTTTTATGTCACTTAGCACCTTCTAAAATACTCTACAGTATGCTGGTTTACTGCTGTAATTTTACTCTAGACTATATGCTTCATTAAGGCAGGGATTTTCATGCATTTTTTTCACTGCTGTCTATATCCCCAGTGCTAAGCACAGTATGTACTCGACATATATACTCTTTAAAAGTGAATGAATAATATGATTGCCATTATACTATATATGTTGTGTTGACATGATTTTTACAACTTAGTAATACCTGAGAAAGTTCTTATTTTGTTAAGTATCTGACCTCTGATAGCAAGATTGTATCTGATACAATAATATTCCATTTCAATAATATTAATATTCCATTATTTATTAGCTCCCTATTACTGGATATATACATAACTTGAATTTTTAACCAAGATAAAGACTACTACCTACGTAAATATCCACCTACATAAATATTTGTACAACCTTCAGATTATTATCTTAGTATTACTTTTCTAAAAGAGGTAAATTTGAACCAAAGCATGTGCTGATTCTACAGATTTAGATATATATTCCCAAATTAACCTCTGGAGAGTTAGCATTCATTTTCTCAACCCCACAGTTACAAGTTACAAGTTGCAAGAGTAACCTTTTCTGAGAACACCAAGCCACATTTTATATTGTTATTAAATTCTCGTCAACTTGATCCACAAAATGCATATAATAAGTTTTTTAAATAAACTTTTTATTTCAAAATAACTTTAGATTTATAAAATTTGCAAAGACAGAATAGAGTCTTCCCTAATTTTAACATCTTATATAATCTTTGTACATTTGTCAAAACAAAGATATTAATATCCATATGTTACTACTAACTAACTCCATCTAATAATGTTTTGTTTTACAGTTTTTCTTAGTTGAATATCTCTGTCCTCATTTGTCATTTGTGTGTCTTCTTTCATGAGATGCACTTATATGTTGCATGCCAGGATTTTTATTGTATAATGCATTTTTGATGAATTAATATAGTCTGTTTTATATATGGTACACAGATTTCTGGAAGGAAGCAATAATTTATATCCATGTGTCTTAAAATGTCTATCATATTATTGATAATTTTTCTAAAATTAGTAGATATTATGCCACAAAATAATGCATTATCATAAATGAGCGAACATTGATATATAATACAGGACAAACATGGCTTTTTAACCAAGATTAATTAAATTCAAGTTATTTATTGATTTATTAGTTAAGCCTCTCTACTGCAAGTGACAAAAAGTCTAACTCAACTTGCTTAACCATCAATGGTAATGAATTAATGTGATAGGATAAGTCCCAAGGTAAGGTAGTTAAGTTCAGGAATCCAACGTTGTCCTTAAGCTTTGGCAACTCTACATTTCTCTACTCTGCATGTTGACTTCATTTATCAGAATCTTCAGGATGGTAAAAACAGCTTCTAGTAAAAATCACATGGGCCATTTATTTGTCTAGGAATCAATCACAGTGACACAAGGAATAAGCTAAGCTTTGATGATTGGCCTTTTCCAGAGGCAAGTGTCCACTCTCACAGACAGATGGAATCTCATGTACTGAGATTGGTAGAAAGTATATCTCTAAATTAAAATCGTGAACCATTACTGGAGTAAGTTAGGCACACGATGGAGGCAAACAATAAATATCTAGTATTGTTAGATTTCACACATGATTGTTAAGAAATCCATTTTAATGCCATATGAAGCCATACAGTATTCCACAACTGATCTGAGCACTGCTTCCAATTACCTGTGAAATAAATAGCATAAATCTTTTTACCTTGTTTTTCCTATGGGGAAGTCAGCTCTATGATGTCCAGTTAATTGGTGCTAAAAGCTTGTTCTTATCTTTATTCACTGATCATTCTTTCCATCTGTAACAGAAAATTTAACACTCAACATCAGTTTTTACGGTGATCCACCAGTCACTATGCCAATTATTAATGCCCTTTGCTCAAATGTTCTAATGACCCACTCTCCACAGTACATTTCACAAACACATTTGAAAATTTTTGAGGCTTTCACCAAAAGGTTGTCAGCTGTTACCCAATGAACTACTGCTTAGATCTCCTACTGTGAATCTTCTGGTCTTTCTTTTGTTTTGCTATATACCTACACTGTTGTCAAGGATACCCAGCTCTCCACTCTCTTGTTTGAACAGTCCACAAGGTGTTCTATTAAAAGTCCCAATTAAACGTGTACAGCCATTCACCTGTACATTCATCTCTTTACTCCGTTGCCCACCCACACACAACCAACTACGTGATCCAAAAAATACCAACAGGTCAAAAGTCATCAAGAGAATGAACAAAATACTTGGAATCTCTAGGTATCACATAATAGCCATGGCAATGTTATCTCAGATAATTGCTGCCCTAACAAAGCAGAATAAACTCAGATTGAAAAGATGTAAATAAAAGGAGAGCAATGGAAAGAAGAACACTTTTTCAATTTTATAACTATTGCATTATTAGTATTTTAAAGGTTAAAAGAGTGTTTTCAATGTAAAACTTCTTGCTCTATGTTGAGCAAGAGAGAAGTTATTGAGACAAGCAGAAAAGCATGTATATCATATAAAATTATAGAAATACTTGGAATTTAAATTACATTACATACTTAGTAAATGTCTATTTTTATAGAGGTACTTCTAAATTTATGAGGCTGTATAGGGTAGTGGTTAAGGACACAGGCTTCGGACTAAGAGAGATATTATCATTATCATAATTCCTGCTTGCTATGTGAATGTCCTTGAGGAGGGCATAACCCTTTTTGGGACTCAGTTTCATGATCTATACAATGAAATTATGAAAATTATTAATAATAGCACCTATGCCATGGCATCTGGCAAGGATACAATAAGATAATGCATGCAATGGGCTGAGTACAAACTTTCCACAAAGAATCAATGGATGTTAGCATTCATTAAATAATGCCCAATGTTATTAAGGAGGTTGTGAGCAAATAATTTCTTTTATATTTAGACTTCTGTAGTTTTATAGAATTAATATGGTTATTTTATAGAATTTACATGGCTATTTATAGAATTTATATGGCTATTTTTAATACTTTGTATAATGCTTTACATATTTCCATTTTGCTGTGCTTGGCGCCATGCAAGAGTAAGACAAAAAAGCAGTCAAAAAACCTGGGGACACTTAGCCTATAGAAGAGCAGGCTCAGTGGTGACATGGTGATGGCCAATGTGAGGAAGAGGTTACATGTATCCTGTGCCATCACAGGGAAAAGAACTAGATGTGTGAATGGAATGTTCAGGATGGCAGAGTTTGATTTATTATAAAAAGGAATGGCTGACCCTGAAATTCAGAACTGGTCTACAATGCTAAGGTATACTGCTAGACAAAATCACCTACTTTAAGGATTTCCAAGCAGAAGCTGGGCAAAATTTTAGCCAGGAAATCATAGAGGAGATGCATTTAAGGAATAGAGTTTGAGCATGGGTTAGGTGAGGTAATTGTTAGGAACCCTTCCTGCTGTGGGATTCTGTGATTCTTATTCATAAATAAAAGTTCGGTTTTTTTTTTAACCCTGATAGGTTCATATACATTGAATCATTCATTCAAGAAACCTTTGGTGGCTCACATGTGTAATCCCAGCACTTTAGAAGGCCAATCCAAGAAGGATTCCTTGAACCCAGGAGTTCAAGGATGTGATAAGCTATGATCTTGCCACTGTACCCCAGCCTGGGTGAGAGAGTAAAACCCTGTCTCTAAAAATAAAATAAAAAAAAAGAACAGAAACCTTTATTGGTACAATGAGAAACACCATCAGACCACATTTATTATGAGAATGGACCATGGAGTCTAATATGCCTGAGTTCATCCCTGGCCTTGGCATTTAATTTATTGTGATGTTATGCAAATGACTAAATTTATCTGAATCCTTCATTGATTCATATAAAAATGGAACTAATCATAGTTTCGGCTCATAGAATTTTTGTGGGTATCGAATAAAACATAGAATGGAATAACCATAGCCCCATTATTGGCATCAAGTAATCACTCAATAAATATTTTCTATGATTACTATTAATAGTGAATGAATGAAAGTACTGAGATATGGAGGATTGAAGGTGAATTACTTGATATCTTAGTTCATAATAATTTAGTCAGTGAGAAAGTATTGAACACCCATATCTAGAATCCAAGGTAGGAGATAACACATACACACGTTTCTGTAGGGGTCCACTCCTTTACTTGGCATATATGTTTATATACCTATAACAGGAAAGAAGGAGTGTTTGGCTTCATGGAGTTGATGTGATATTGTGTTGGAAAAAAGAATGGCAAACAAACGCATAAACAATATAAAGTAGGGTAGTAGGCATAAAGAGTGGCATAGGTGTAGCATGTGTGGTCAAGACCCACCTGGCTAAGGGGATGATATGATCATATAGTTGGATGATGAAAAGACATTTAGAGGGAGGAAAGACAATTTCCAGATGGAATCATTAAGGTAGCCCTCATGGGGAAAAGTAATATTAGAGTTGATTCTTGAAGGATGGGTAGAATTTAATGATCTATCCATTACTTGGTTCACTTAGCTAGTACTTAAGGAGTATGTGACAGCCAGTGGAAACAGTACTGGAAATGCAAGAGAGCATTCTCACGTGGAACTTCAGATGGAGAACACAAGATGACAGCTATCACCATCAAATGGAAGACAGCGACAATAGTAACAAAGATAATAAGCACACTTCTTGTAGAAGATATAACAATTAATTGATGGAAGAAAAGACATAAAAGAAACTTACCTAAAGGGTTGAAAGGTTTAAAATTTCTAGCCTGAGGACATAGAACTTTGTCAGTAGACAACAGGGAGTTGTTAAAAGACCTTTTGAGCAAGGAGGTAATATAATCAAATGTTTAAAAAAATCAACCCAAGGGCAGTTAGAAAACTCTTTCAGTACTTATGCGTGATATTACAGAACTGATTGCTCAATCATCCATTCACTCACTCATTCATTCAACAAGCACTGATCCTATGTGTCCAGTCCAATGCAAGATTAATAGGAGAAACAGGAAAAAAAGAGTTACATATATAATCAAGTATGAAACAAACATGTCTGAAGCCACCACATGAAGAAGACTATAATTTCAAGTGAAGTAAAAGTTTAAAGAAATAGCTGTAAATGTGTTTTCTCTATTCTTTGTTAGAAAAATAGAATATTCTTTTTAAAAATCCAATTATGCCATTTTTCTAACTGTCTACCTTAGTCTGTTATGAGCAAGACTTAAAGTTGGACTGAACAGATGACCCCAGATAAAAACAGTAGGATAAGAAAAACCTAATATATTCAACCAACTGCAATAATTCATATTTTTAAGATTTCATTTAGACTATTATGAATAATTTTAATATACAGCCTCTAAAATTTATGAACTGTAGTTAGATGACATTTTCAATTCACAAAGGCAAATGAATGTATTTAGATGATATACAATCTTTCTAATGTTGGAACTTTTTAATATAAAGTTTTTATTGTAATAATTTAAAATGAACACCACACACATTTGTTGAGAAGGCCTCAAGGTCAAAATTTTCAAATGCCACCATCAGTTTTGTAACCTAATGCAAACTTGTAGTTAAATAAACTAGTTAAATAACTAGTAAGAAATCATGCTGTTTCCTTTTAAGACCCAAAATAATGTTCCTTTAATTTTTTTTTGCATAATTGAGACTATAGACAACCAGAATTAATACACACATGGACACAAATTTGGCAACAGCAAAATGGGAATTATGCTTGAAAATTCTTTGGGGCTGTTTCCTCAGCCTCAGTCTCCAGTCAAAAGATCACAAGGGTTGAACAAGAGTAGTGAGGTGTGTTGTATGATCCAACCTCCAACCCAGCCATGAATAATTACAGCAGGAGCAAGATCCATGATCTAAACTGGATTTTGCAAATTCTAGCAGATTTTCTTCTGGAAATTTTGGTAACAGGCATTGGAAAATAATGCATATTAAGGAAGTGCCAAGTAATTACTGGCAATATACCGTAGTGGTGTCTTGATTTCTGTGCTTTCTGAGATCCGGATTGTTCTTCTCTTGTGTGGATTTTTTTAGATGACCAGTATCTCTGCAGTAAAATTTGTCTTGTTCAGGTTAATTTTAATTAGTGTTCATGGTGTGCTACCTAAAAACGAAACAAAACAAAAAGACTTTAATCTGAACAGTCATTTTACAATTGCAGTCAATAAAGGTTTAAATGTTTTAAATTACCCTAACATTGTATAGTCAGAATAAAGTATTTTTCAGCTCAAGAAATTATGTTATTGGTTAAAAACTGATTCTCATGACTTTGAAGCCACATTTAATTTTACGAGGATTTTAAGATTTTGCAAAGTATTACATAGATTCTCTCATGCTTTCCTCTACCATATACAAACCCAGAGTAAAGAAAATTCCTAGTGCACGCAAAGGAAATGCGGCCGCAAATATAGGTTATCTTGAACTCTAAATCAATTGGAATAGATTTTAAAACAAAACTAGGACAAGTCCTTTTAGAGATGAAGTTAGGGCAGAAAGTGGTACTTCCAGGGTACTGTTGTAATTTGGATGTGATTCATTTCAGCCCATTGCTCGAATTATTCGCAAAATTTTCCTTCCTCATTTAGTTCTCTGAACTGTTCAAGGATATGTTTATCAGCAGCAGGAAGAAATGCCTGGTAGCTTTAGAAGATTGCCCTGTCTCTTTGTATTACTTCTTTCAACTCTGATGTTTACTTCAATTTTAAAAATGACACTGAGAGGATCTGTAGGTTCAGATGGATTTTGTTAAGAGAAACTCAATGTCACAGAGACTAAAACTCCTCCTGAACAACAACAATTAGTTAGTAATCCTTTTCTCTTTCTCCATTACACGTCCTCCTTTTATTTGTTGTTGTTTCTTGCTTTAGTGGTACATATTAAAAATTAATGGCTGTTACATGATTTTAGAAGGGTATCCACTTTTCTTTTATTAGCAGGTGTAATTCATGAAAAGTATACTGCAGAAACCTCCATTACAATGCCCCTTTCTGATAGAATTCAATTGAGAGATGTTATTGCTATTTATTAATTGCTCGGTCTGCACTGTCATGGTTGATGATGTTAGCACAGACCCTCCATTGAGTTACATTCTTGTATTCAATTAGGGACTGTGTATTATTGTACATGCTAACACTGTGGAACCGCGGATGCTAGCCATCTGTAGATTTGATTTTTTTCCCCTCATAGTCCTCAAAAATGGAGCAATTTACTTCAGCACTGCTAGAGAGACTTGCAAAATAAAATAAGCACATAAGCATATCAGTTGCAGGTTTAAAAACAAGGACAGTGTAAAATTTAAATTTGAAGATTCTATCAAAAGTGTTTGCATAATTAGAATCACTAGACATTTTAATCATTCTAGGTGATCACATATCTGAAGAAGAGTAAGATCAGAAATGGTACTAGTTTATCATGTCAGAATGTTTTTCTCTGGCTAAGTGGAGGACAATGTTATAATGTTAAAAGAGAGTGACTAAGAAAGATGATAAAATCAAGTGGGCTATAACTTCTCCAGGTGAAGAAGATGCATGAATGGCAAACCATTCCTAACAGGACATTTAGGAGAGGAAGAATGCTACCTGCTCCTCACTCCCTTCCCTCACGGTACCAAATATGCTGATACTTCCAATATAGAGCAGCTTATCAGAATAAAGAAACAGAACAGGAAAGCTACCTGGCTTGCAGCAGCGTTTAATTTCTCAGACTCTTTTCATGAATTATTCTAAAAAGATGTTCTCTGGCAAAATAGATCCTCTCTGAGGTACCTCAATAATGCGTTATTGCAGCAGCACTATTTACCTTTGATGACTTGACATTCACCCTGGTCAGTTTTGTCACTTAATGTCAATGTGGATTGAAGATCTCCTGCTTTTGAACAATCATGACCTTCTCTTTGAAAACCGGAGGCATACACCCCATTGCTCTGGCCAAATTCCAGGTTAGGTAATCACATTCTGTTACCTAAAGACCCCCCACAGTTTCAATTAGAAAAAATCGTTGTGCCTCATTCCTCTACCTGTGGAGCTATATGAGGGTAGGTATCGCACTGCTAAACAGCAAACTTGTTTCACCCCAGAAGGAACTGCTCTTTATCATCATCCTTAATTAATATTTATTGGGTACCATAGGGTGAATGACTTGGGAAAAGGCGACTTGGTAATTAAATGTTCCCGAACGCCAGTTGTCCCCTCCGAGAATGAACGTGGAGGACCAAAGTTTGAACAGTCTATTCATTATCACAGAAATAGCATCTATCCTTGTAATATGGTGCTACCTCGCTCGCTTCTGATATCTGTCCATCTGGTACACCTCTAATCAAAACTATTTTTCACATCATTGGATCCTAATAGCCTCAGAATTATGTCGAGAAGCTCTTTGTGGGGACTGACCAAAGAGTATAAGTTGGCCTTTTGGCTCCGACCAATTGCAAATTACAAATATCTGCTCTTCTGCAGGGCAGGGAGGGGGTGAGTTTGTTGTCCTAATGAGCAGCATGCTTTTAATGTTGAAACAAGACCTCTGTGTTTCTAGGATTACATTGTCGTCTGTGCCATCTGCTCTTCTTTTTTCTATCTAGCTCTGTTCACAGGATGCAGAGGCACCGGGAACTCTCAGAAATAATTGGGTTTAGTGTTTCCTTTTTCAGTTCTCCAAACGTTGTCTTGATTTGTAGACTGGAGACCCGTCTAGTGAATGACTTCTTGCGTCAATGATCATGCTTCCTTCTTGCCCTGTGCCTACTATGCTCAGATTCTCAGGATTTCATATTTTCTGACATAACTTCCAAGAAGGTGTGATATTGCCAGGGGAAGGAAATATTTCAGGGACGACCCTGCTCAACCAAAAAGGTCTCATCCCTCTACTTGAGGCATCGACCTTGACCCTCTGGTCTAAACCTTTTTGTTCTGCACAGGTGTACATTCACACGTCCTGGGCACAGGTGCCAGCAGATACAGGAGATAAACAAAGCAGTTTCTCCTTGAGCTTGCACTCCAGCACTGAATAGAGAGCCCCCACCCCATGAAGCATCACACAAGATGCATCCTTTCGGCTCTCTCAAGGATGATGACAAAATATGAATTAAGAAAAAAAATACACTTTTTATGTTTATTTTTAAAATTTTATTTCAAATTTTCAAATGTCTCAACACTTTCCTCTTTTTTATTTCAGGAAAGGATGATGTGTGTGGGAGCGGATTACTGAGACGATGACGATATTCTCTGTATAGGGGAATTATCTTGTAAAAACATGTGCAATTGCTTGTATTTTATTACAGAACCAAGGTTGAGAACTGTATTTACAATGGTTGTAATAAGATTTAGCATTTAAAAAAATCCTAACATACACCAAAATATACCATAGCTACTAGAACCTAGTGACGTTGTTTCCATGTGCTTTTTCTTGCACTCTCTTCCTTCCCTCAGTTGAGCTCATCCCCTTTCACACCTAGCTTCATCCCAGTGCACCTTCTAGTCCCTTCCTCTGTGTCCTGTGGGACCTTTTTCTACTGCCATGATATGGCCTTGTATTCTTAGCATTCTCTTAGAAAGTATCCTCTATTGCCCCACCGTAAAGGACTTTTTCCTTGTACTGTATCAGATATCCTTCCAAGGTTGCAAGTAGCGTAGAAAACTCTGGGGAACTTGAGCAGAGGGGAACTTAGTGGAAGGAGAGTGGGAGCTCAGAGAATCACTAGGCAGGCTAGAGCACCAGCGCTAAAAATGGGCATGGGGAATGTTTCCCAAAAAAAGTCCTTCTGTTTTAGAGATGCATACTGAAATATTTATGACTAAAATGACGCTTTTTCTAGAAGTTGCTCCATTGTAGGGTGGGGGTAGATAGGATTATAAAAGAAACAAGAATAGTCATGAGTTGATGAGTTTTGTAGCCGGATGATGGGTACATTTGAGTTCATTTTCTGTCCTCACTACTTTGGGGCATGTTTAAAATTCCCATGGAAGAAGACAATCAAAATTAAAGGATGTATCCAAGGCTTGTTGTCCTGAGAGCTACCCACTATTGTACATTAACAGAGATGGATGTCGTGACTCTCCCATAGATATGAGATGCATGCTAAGGAAGACACACTCGGGTCATAGGTATTTGCCCCACTTTGATTCAGTCAGGGGGGTCTGTGCATGTTTGTGTATGTGAGGGTGTGTGTGTGTGTGTGTGTGTTTATGGGTATGTGAGGGTGTATGTGTGTATGTGTATGTGAGGGTGTATATGTATGTGTGTGTGTATGTGAGGGTATATATATGTGTGTGTGTATGTGTATGTGAGGGTGTATATGTGTGTATGTGTGTGTTTGTGTATGTGAGGGTGTATATGTGTGCATATGTGTATGTGAGGGGGTGTGTGTGTGTGTGTATGTGTATGTGAAGGTATATATGTGTGCATGTATATGTGAGGGTTTATGTGTGTGTATGTGTATGTGAGGGTGTATATGTATGTGTGTGTATGTGAGGGTATATGTGTGTGTGTATGTGTATGTGATGGTATATATGTGTGCGTGTATATGTGAGGGTTTATATGTATGTGTGTGTATGTGTAGGTGAGGGTGTGTGTGTGTGTGTATGTGTATGTGAGGGTGTATATGTGTGTGTATGTATATGTGAGCGTGTGTGTGTATATGTGTGTGTATGTGTATGTGAGGGTGTATATGTGTATGTGTGTATGTGTATGTGAGAGTGGATATGTATGTGTGTATGTGTAGGTGAGGGTGTGTGTGTGTGTGTATGTGAGGGTGTATATATGTGTGTGTGAATGTGTGTTCTACAAGATGTGAGTGTAAATATATGAGTGCCTGCATTCTGAATTGTGTGTATGTGTGTGGGTATAGGAGTGTGTGTGGCTGTGTGGGTGTGAATGTGAAATAGATCTGCCAAAGCACAAGTCCTGAGAGCAGAGGTGGCAGAGTTCAAGTGCCTTTGTCCTCTGTAGCGGGTCCATCCTGTATTTAGTTGACAACTGTTCTGTCTGATAATCACTGCAGCCTTTGAGGTTTCCATCCAGTGAATAGTAACCCCAAAATATGAATGTCCTTTTCCCCAAACCGAGTACGCTTCATTATTATGAAGGCATGATTTGTATGCTGTCACTCAGTGCAGTATAACGTAAAAACATAATCTGCAATGTAGCTTATTGTCAATAAATTTTCTACATTGTATCTCAAAATTTTTAAAAAAATAAGAAGAAAGGGGTAGGAACCAAGGTGACCTAGATGGTTAGGAAGCAGAAAAGGGAGAAAATCGTGAGATGGTGAAGAACTGCCTGATAAGGGCACTGCAGGTAAAATGAGCGCTTACCTTATTTTCATCTATCACTGGACTGAAGTTCCAATTCCAGGTAGGAAGTGTCTGATGGAATGAGCTTTCTTTTCTGCCTGCTTTCTAGCTGTATCTAGAAGATGAGAGGAACGTTCTGGAAGAAAATGAGATCCTCTAGAGGTGTGGTGAGATGCAATGGGTATTTGAATTCACCAGGGCCAAGGACTTCTGGTCCAGGGAAGAGAGGTGGTTCCTCAAAGGGAAATTAGCAAGCTGTTTGGAGAGGGAAAAACAATACTGGTGACCCCCAGTACTAAATGTCCTCCTTAGTTTGACTGCAAGACTCACAACTGCTCATTGTTTTCTCTAGCTTTAAAATCTTTAACAAGCTTTTAAAGAACAAATTTGTGACTCCTTTAGTGTGACAACCAAGTGTGGGCCTTCAGGAACAGCCCCAATTTACGCTTTTTGTTTTCCTCTGGCCTTTTTAGTCCACTTGCAGGCTACAAATACCAGTCACACAAATGCTTTCTTTCTTGAAACATGCTGCTTTCGTCCATTTGCAGATGCCTTGGGTCGAGATTCTCCTTCTGCCTGAACTTCCTTTGATTTTCTTCTTTGCCTTACAAATACTTGTTCCTCTCAATCCAAATCACATGACCCGTGTTCCCATTACACTGCATTTCTATGGGCTGGCCTTTCCAGTGGTGTTATGGTCAGTGAGGGCACAGCCCTCTCTTCAAGTTGGAGGGTGGGGTGCTTGAAAACAGGAAGCACGTCCTTCACCTCTGTATATCTTCTCTATCACGGCAACCAGCACCATATGTATCAAGCAGTAGGCACCCAACGAGACACATTTTTTGAGTCACCCTTTCATGCTTTGGTGACTTATTTATGTTGATTGTGAGGTTGGCAGAGATGCATTCACAATGTTGCCTCAGTCTACATCTTATTAGTGATGGATTTGTACTGACTTCTCCCTCCCTGTCCCCACTCCCCAAATCCTTCTTGTATCCCCAAATATCTCCTTGTTTCTCCCAAACTCTGCTACTTTTCACACTACCCACTGAACCATCAGGACCAATAGTAAGGACTCTTTAGTTACCATGAATCAGGTTGAGAAAGTGTGAGCACTTGTTACCTCAGTTGGTCCCTGAATATTTAGTTAGAAGATTTGGAGACACTGTAGGTAGTTGTACTTTGCCATATCCGCTACCTTATTTTTTGGTGGCAGTCTTAGAAATTAACATTTATTGAATGAATCAATTATTGCAACAGAAGGACAAGTA
The DNA here is from genome assembly GCF_047675955.1 of Chlorocebus sabaeus. Classification (NCBI taxonomy): domain Eukaryota; kingdom Metazoa; phylum Chordata; class Mammalia; order Primates; family Cercopithecidae; genus Chlorocebus; species Chlorocebus sabaeus. Next base: position 14,935,188 of record NC_132926.1, on the reverse strand, counting down.
AAGAGGGGGTGGTAGGTAAAGTAGAAATATATCAAGAGAAAACTTACTTTTGCTATTATTTGTATAATTGCCACAACCCTAAAAAGAAACTATTTTTCTAAAATTAACATTTGACAACGATAGTAGGAAACTTGGAAGCAAAAATGAAAAATAACAACAACAAAAAAAAGGTACTAGGTCATGTTGCTTGCTCTAGATATTTTTGGCATGGCTAAGATGTGCTAGGAATATTTCATTTTGACATGAACTCTGACCACTTTTCACTTGTAATATGGCCAGCATACATTTATTTACTCAAGACAGGATAGAGTTTGTGATAACAATAGTGGGATGCACTGTGGCCATATTAATGATTTGACTCACTTATTTGAGCTGAGTGCATTGGCAGCCCGTAGTGAACTAACTTGAGTGACCTATTTCTTCTTTTTTGTTTGAGAATGAGGACTACAAGCAGCCAAATTATGAATCAGGAAATAATAGGATGAATAGATGCAAGAAAACAGCATGCAACAATTTAATGAAAGAGAAATGTATTATATGCTCAAGACACAAATAAAATGCCACTTTTAGATTACAATTTTTCCAATCTATTTATTTGCCTCATTTTCTTTAACTGCTATTTCACTCAACTACAACTTTTAATATTCATTGGATAAACAGTATAGAAAAGCTTGGTTATTTCAAATCTTCGTTGAGCTCCTTCTAACTTATTTTTATATTTCACCATCTATAATGGAGTGTTTACTTATAATAGGACACTCCTTTTTGCATGGATAAGTTATTTCTCTTCTTTCTAAGATGTTTAAGAATATCAGTTTAGAAAGACATACTGGTTAAATGTTTGATTTTAGTCAAAATCACTGCAGTCCCTTTGGGATCTACTGTTTTTACAAAGTGTGGTCCTGGGATAATTGTGTCAGTTTCAGGTGGGGATTCATGCTGAAAATGCATATTCCTGTGGCAATTCTAAAGCCAAATATATAAAAATGTCTGTTAATGAGCAGAGATCTACTTCTTTATTTTTCCTCCCGATTTCATGCCATTCTCCTGCCTCAGCCTCCCAAGTAGCTGGGACTACAGGTGCCCGCCGCCACGCCCGGCTAATTTCTTTTGTATTTTTAGTAAGACGGGGTTTCAGAGATCTGCATTTTTAACAATCTTCCAGGATCTGTATACACTAGCTTTTGAGAACTGCCCAACTGCAACTTCTGTCTCCTGGGTTCAAGCAAATCTCCTGTCTCAGCTTCCCAAGTAGCTGCAACTACAGGCGCACGTCACCATGCCCGGCTAATTTTTGTATTTTTAGTAGATGGAGTTTCACCATATTGGTTAGGCTGGTCTCAAACTCTTGACCTCAGGTAATCCACCCACCTCAGCTTCCTAAAGTGTTGGGATTACAGGCATGAGCCACCGTGCCTGGCCCATATTGTTATTTTTTACTAATCAAAGTAATACATTTTATTGTGCAAAATTTGGAAATACAGTAAGCAATTGAGTTAAAAAATAATTCAATATCCCACAATGCAAGATCTTTACAATCATTATGATTTTTTTAATTGGAAGCACATAAAGAAAAACCATTAAGATTATGCTGTATATACACTCTCCTTTTTCTCACTTAACAAATCTAATGCTTAACTTAGTGCATTTGTAGAAAGGCAGTGTTTGGAAAGCAGGAGGATAAAAAATGGTACAGGAGAGTGCAGAGAAAGGAAGGGAGGAAGAAAAGGAAGGAAGAGATGGAGATTAGGATGATGATGGCAATGTGAAAGTTAATCTAAAGTATATGTCAGAATAATGTCTTCCTTTTTTATGTGTGGTTGGAAATAAGTAACTTGAAAAACTCTATAATGAATTATCTGAGGCACCAGAATCTCACCGTTAAAAACCAGACATTGCCTGGGAACTCATGCCTGTAATCCTAGCACTTTGAGAGAATGAGGCAGGTGGATTGCTTGAGCCCAGGAATTCCAGATTAGTCTGGGCAACATGGCAAAAACCCATTTCTACAAAAAATACAAAAATTAGCCAGGCCTAGTGGCCCATGCCTGTAGTCCAAGCTATTCAGGAGGCTGAAGTGGGAGGATCACTGGAGCCCGGGAGGCAGAGGTTGCAGTGTACTCCAGCCTGGGCAACAGAGTGTCACTCTGTCTCAAAAAATAAAATAAATAAATAAAATTGAAAATAAAAGCCAGATATCTCTGACGTTTGACAACTTCTTTCCATTAGAGTTAGGAGCAGATCATTGCAAAAATAGGGACAGTCAGTTTGATCACAGGATTTGGTTTACTGCTTGGATGCATTTTGCATTTTTTTAAGCAAAATTAACTTGGGAACTTCTTTATAGAACTTATTTTTTGCATGCCTAATATGGAACAGATGCAGTTTTTGTCCAATGGAAGTGATACTTGAGCTCCTCTAATGAAAATTGTTAAAGTGCCAAATATTCTGATTCTGTTATTAGGGTTATATTAGGCAACTGGCATTATTCATTATTTCTAACTGAAGTGAAACGTGGACCCCCATGCATGAAGATATTTATTACTTATTGATATTTAAAGGTTGTTAAATTAATCTTATTTAAATTACTCCTACTACCAACCACTGTTACAATAATTTATTATATAATATTACTTGAGGGTTTTCTTTTACTTTAATATAAAACTTGCAAAAGCAATATATTGCCTGTAGATTTTTCCTACAGTTCATTGTAACTGTAACTAATTCATCACAGCTGTTTAGACATGCAAAATCTATAATACTTCACAATGTTGATTTTCTGTTTCTGTTTTCTAAGACTAGAGCTTGATTTGAAACCATATAATGAAAAATTACATGCATCTCATTGGAAGAAATATTACTTTAACCACTTGGAGGTGGAAGACCAGGAAGAGCTGTGTGGCTCTGCAGCTGGGGATGGGGTATGTGAAATTCTGATAGCTTCACTGAACTTTGTTATGTCCCTCGACAGTATTGAGATTAGATCTGTCTTTAGTTTTGATCCAGAAGTAATGTTATTGCTTTATTTTTCCTGTTATTTGCAACAGATAGTATAGAATGTCTTCCAAAATATGATTCCCCACAAAATATCTAGGGACCTGTTTTTCTTTTTGTGAGTTATTCATCACTCCTTTCTCTTCTTTTCTTTCTCCTGCTTCCCCTTCATTGCTTCCTTCTCTTTTTTTTCTAAAGGGCAATATACTATTTTTGAGTTATCGTCATTCAAAGAGCTGGGGAGAAGCACAAAAGGAAGTGGTGGTTTCCCTCTTTCTGCCTCTTATCAGATCTTATAATGGGTTAAAGAGGAAAACAAATTAAGGGTAAAGTGAGGCTTTGCGTTTATTGGCGGGGATGGATTGTATCTATTCCATTAACATGGATGATTGAACGCTGCCTCAGTATCATTGTGTTTGATATTCAAACTGATGCTATCATTTTCTTAGTAATGATTGAAAGCTGCCTTGGTATCATTATGTTTGATATTCAAACCGATGTTATCATTTTCTTGGTTTTCATGTGGAAAAGACTGATGAATTATTAGTTACATCAAATCTTTAACATGTGCAAATTAGTCAAATGCAAAACATGTTTATAATATTCATGGTTATTATTCCTCCATTTATATGATTTTTGAGGCTTCACACAAGAGCAGAGGAAAGAATGTGTGAAGGTTTTAGCTACCACTTAGTTTTTTAGAGTTTAAATATTTAAAGCACAGAGACCTTAGTAAAAACAAAGGATGCATGTGGATACAAGGAAAAAGATTGCTTTGTCCACTGAACTGTTGTTATTACATAAAAGCTAATGGAAATAGGAGGAGAATTGAAAAATGCAGGTAAACTTGTTGTTCTAAAATACTCAATTTGTATGGAGTTTGGATATTTTATGAAGTAAAATAGGAAGTGCGAGTAGTACAAACTGAATACCTATTCATTCATTTCTCTAGAAAAATACCCATTTACTAAGGGGATATAGCAACACATAAAATAGATACAGGTTTTGCCTCTATGGAGTTGGGACAGGCAGGCATAAATTGAAAAACCACGTAAGATGTGTAATTACAAGTTGTGACAGATTCTATGAAGGAAAATGAAGTGGATGACAAGAAAATATTCAAGGGATCGTAATTGTCATGACCTTGGATGAAAGAAATGTGTCTTACGGAATTGGTATTTAAGCTTGACTGAGCATGGTGGTTCACACCTGTAATCCAAGCACTTTGGGAGGCGAAGGTAGGAAGACTGCTTGAGCCCAGGAATCTGAGACAAGTCTGGGCAACATAGTGAGACCCCATGTTTAATTTTTTAAAAAAATAGTTATTTCAGCTCAGGCATAAAAACATTAGTAGGAGTTAACCAGGAAGGAAGTGAAGAGAAGAGCCTTCCACAACACAGAAATGACACATGGCAGTGATTTGCTGTGATGGAAGTACCTAAAAAAATGCTAACTTTTTTATAGAGTACTTGCTCCATCATTTGTTTTCCATTAGCATATAATATTTTACATGGATGTTTTAAAAAAGTTGTTTTAGAACCCTTGCAATTGATTATTATATGGTCAGAAGAATGAGAAATGTGCAAATAATTTCATGCAATTGTACCTACACTTTCTATATGCTAACCCTTTAATGAATCTTATAAGAAGATGGCTCTATGAATAACATGGAGGTAACTGCTTTAACTACAACTAACTTTGTGAAAGTTGGTTTTCAGAGCAGACCAGGAAAAAAAGAAATCAGAAACCACATGTCAATACTTTTTAGAAAAGGAAAATAATTTGGTATCTTACTGTTACAAATATGCTGATGTCTGAGGTTATATTTAAAGATATTTTTAGTAAATAAGACTCAGCAATCAAGTCAGATTTGCTGGCATAGAATTCATTTGATATAATGACACTTAAGGGTTGCTTGACTTCTATTCCATTTCCTGGTGCCCAATCTCATTATTAAGGTAAGCAACTGTGAAAAAGGGTGACTCTTTAAAACTATCAGTTTAACTGTTTCACTTCATTGAATTCTTGTTTAATTTCTCGTTGCCGAATATGAGTGATTGTTTTTAGTATCATTCATGGATGACACATAGATTTGCTGTATAGTATTTGGAGGTATTTCTGGAAGTGGGTTTCTGGATTTGAAAAATTTCCATCATCTTGAACCTACTTTTTAAATGTGTCTAAATTAAATAAATCCAAATTAATTTGTTTGTGAAAGTTCCACCTTCATTCACATAATTACCCAACAGACTTAAACAACTTTTCTAATGTAAAATGTCAGTTAATTATGAATACATATTATTAAAACCAAACAAGTAGCCAGAAGCATTTTTTGAATTTGTAATTGGATTTCTGTATGTTATTCTTAAGAATGCAACTATCGACTTTTATAATGGTAAACCAATTGTAATCTTGTTAAACATGCCTTGATTTCAGATAAATAGAATCTTAGCTACCTCTCAAGAAATCAAAAGAAAAAATTATTTTAAATTCAATCTTATTTTTAAACTGCATTACCCATAAGTAATTTTAGTTATTTAACTTTTTAGAGGAAGCATCTCATTAGCCGTGGGATAGAAAATCAACTCTGTGTGGCACAATTCATTAAAAATAGGATTTCTCATTCTTGGATAACGTTTTGTCAATATCAAAGGCTAATGTATTTAAAGAAGTATTTAAAATGCCATGTAATCTAGCAAAGATACCTAAGATTTATATGGAAGAGTATATCTTTTATATAAAATTTCCAACTTCTAAAAAAATTAGGACACAGATTGAAGCACTACTCTTAGAAATATCTGTCACCACCGCACACCTTCAATTCGAGATGAATGTAGGCTTCACATCACTGGTCTGGGCCAAGTGACATCATGCAAATGGTGGCACTAGTGTCATGAGTAATAATGGCTTCCCCCTTCAACCCTGTCAAACTATATCAGGTTGCTAAGCTCTAACTTTTGTTGCAGAGCTTAATGAAAACTAAAATAAAAAAAAAAAAAAAGAAAGAAAAAAAAACAATTACCAGGTTGCTGTGTATGGGTTAGTAAAGTTATTTGCCAATAAATAACAATTACCATAGGAATTACCATGAAATGTGAATTTTTTTCCTCTGTTTTTTTTTCTTTTCTTTTCTTTTTTTTTTTTAAATGAAATCCATAGAGGTTCTTTCTCTATAGATTTTATTTTTCTTTCTACTATAAAATTAGAACTTATCACTCCACTATGGGGCTCTGACAGTTAAATAATAGTTCACAAATGATTAGCGGAATGAGAATTACTGCCCACAGAAAGAGCTCTGTGACTCAGCAGATGAAGATATACAACTCAAGTTTACCAAGGAAACCCCACTGAACATGTGGAAACGAAAGGCAGATGTAATGCTATCTATTGAAGCACCCAGCCAGTTTGTTAAACTTCCCTTAATTATCAGAATAATTTTCACTTGAAACTTAAAACCAATTGGCTCACACATATTTCACTTTAAGCATTTTCAGCTTTGAAAGGGGGTTGGTGAATGACATTAAAAAAGCTCCACACACCCCCTTTTTATCCTCCATCTCCCTTTAATGGAAAAGGGATCCTGGTAATATCCAGCTATCTTGCTAGTACAGCACCAAGCACAAAGAAAGGACAGTAGGGGTGGTGATTTTAATTATCTATGTAAATTAAACTATGTGCCACAGTCCTGTGATTGAAACTCATTACTTTAACTTTATTGTTTAGTTATGAGTGTAAACCTCAGCTCAATTAAATTATAAACCAGATCCTGATGGCTCCACATATTCACAGTCTTTGAAGGAAAAACAAAAAGAATACAGACAGGACAAAAGAGGATCTCAGCTGTCTTTTCTATGTATGTTATCATCCCCCAAATGCCACTGTGAGGCATGCATGCAAGGTGGTGTATACTGAATTGTAACCTGTCACTGTGCAACAGAAATACACTAATGTTAAGAGTTACTTACCACAAATTTAAAGACAGAACAAAGTTATAGTAGAAGAGTTTTAAAATTTTGTCCGTTTTACAAAATAGTGGTCTCATAACCCTCTCCCTCAAAATTGTGTGTGAACTGGAACCTCAAGCTCAATTTTTCCCTAATATGTGACGTATCTTTTAATATATGTTTTTTGAGACAGAGTCTCATTCTGTCGCCCGGCTGGAGTGCAATGGCGCGATCACAGCTCATTGTAACCTCTGCCTCCCAGGTTCAAGTGATTCTCCTGCCTTAGCCTCCCAAGTAGCTGGGAGTACAGGCACGTGCCACCATGCCCAGCTAATTTTGTATTTTTAGTAGACACACGGTTTCACCGTGTTGGCTAGGCTGATCTCAAACTCCCGACCTCAGGTGATCCACCAGCCTGGGCCTCCCAAAGTGCTGGGATTATAGGCATGAGTCACCCCGCCCAGCGATCTTTTAATATTTTAGTGTGTGCTATTTCTTGTTGTAACAAATAAAGGTCATTCTTCTTGTCTATATTTTTGCTACCTCAGGGGATTATCCATAACTGTCAGATTGTGTAAGCTCTGTTGATGGTAGACTAATTGTCCTTAAATTAAATATATTAAAATTTCTAATTGTGGTGAGAAGCAATGCTGCATTTTCTCTTGAGTCACTGTTGAATCAGTTTCCTCACATGGGATATTTATTTAGAGATAGTTTTGCTTCACTTGAAATAATTGAGGACATTCAAAATGCCAAAGTTATTGGATTAACTTGAAAAGTTGTGTTTGCGCTACAAATTTATTTCAAGTACAAATTTTAAGGTAGGTGCCTTTAATCGACAATTAATATGTTTACTTTTGTTTGATTATTTCTTGGAATTATATTTCTTACCTCAATTGTGATATTGTTATTTGTACTGATGACACACTCAGGAATCTAATAATTTGAGGTTTAATGGGCAATTAAAACTACTCGACTTCTCTAGCAGAGGTCATTATTATTAGTGATAATAAGTGTGAACATTTATTGAGCACTTACCATGTGCCAGGACCCACGCTAAGCATTTCAGAGGCATTGCCTCACATAATTTTAACAATAATGCTGTTAAGTGGAGTTATTCCCATTATTTATTATGCCATTCTAGGCTTAGGGATGCTGAATAACCCAAGGAAGTTTAAAAGCAATTAAGTGGCATAGCCAAGTTTTGGACCTAAGTTCTTTTGACTCCCAAACCCATATGGTGGGGATAAATTCAGTGATAGAACAATATATCACAGTTAAACCTAAATTACAAGTGAGGATAACTAAAGAATGATACGTAGCTATCATCATATCTGACTGTCTTTTCACTATCAATGTTTTATCTACTAAATTCTTAAGAACAAATCTCCATCTGTCTCATAGATTTGCATCGGAAGCCTAGCACAGCACTTGGCACAGATAGGCTCTCAATAAATACTTGTTCAATTGAATTTGACTGATGTTTGTTTTAAATGTACTGAAATATACATTTCAGTATATTTGGAATGAATATACGGTTTGGAATGTGACTGTATTAATGCAGTTCATTTAATCTCTGAAGTTTTCAAGTTAGTGACTTTCTCTTATGTCTTCTAAGTGCAACACTATGCTTGCAACATCTCTAAAGCAATTTGCCATGCTCCCACTAGGATGAATTTTCCTGAAGTAATGTCTGTGACCATTTTGGTGGCATTTTGTGATGCTACTAGTGAATTTCCAAGTTCTATTGAAGCAAGCAAGCACCCATTTGTAGAGCTCACCTTATTCCCTTTGAAAATGCCATTGCTCTTGGAAGAAGACTTTGAGTGAAAAGGAAAATAAGTGTGGAGGGTCAGCAGTTTGTTTTATACTGTAAATATGTCTCAGGAATTTTTTTCCCAAACTATTACTATAGAAAAAAATCAATGCTTATTAAGAAAGGAGAAAGAAAGAAGGAAAGGAAGGAAGGGAGGGAAGGAGGGAGGGAAGGAGGGAGGGAGGGAGGGAGGAAGGAAGGAAGGAAGGAAGGAAGGAAGGAAGGAAGGAAGGAAGGAAGGAAGGAAGGGAGGGAGGGAGGGAGGGAGGGAGGGAGGGAGGGAGGGAGGGAGGGAAAGAAAGAAAAAGAAAGAGGAAGGAAGGAAGGAAGAAAGAAAGAGAGAGAGAAAGAGAGAGAGAGAGGAAGGAAGGAGAGAAAGAGAGAGAGGAAGGAAGGAAAGAAGGAAAGAAGAAAGAAAGAAAGAGAAAGAAAGAAAGAAAGTTGACATTTTAGTTGAGTTTAGTTTTTTGTTGTTTGGACAGGGGAACTCCACCTATGATTATATCTACGTCACTGAACTTGCAATTGCAATACTTCTGACGTTTTATTGCGTATCATGTGCAAAATCTTCCATCTCATTATGTTTCCAAACACAGATATTAAATCATAGCCTTTTGTCATTTTGTAATGAGATGGATTCCAAATTAAGTACATTGTGAGATAATTTAAAAAAAAAAAAAAAAGAGAGAGAAATGGATTTAGGGAAGGAGACAAGTGAAGTCCTGTTTGAACATGGCATCAATTCCTTCTTAACACCATCCCTTTCTTCTTCTACATTCTATCCTATGCCATTTATCCCACATGTATTACATACCTTCTATACATAAAGCACTGCAATAAGGGGTTAGCATAAATTCAAAGATAAATAAGAATAGCTCCATGTCCTTAACTCATCGCAATCTAGTAGAGAAGAGATAAAACATGCACAAAGACAATGTTGATTGTCCTCCAAGGAGGACAGATAAAAGATTGGGAAATCAGAGTAAAAGAAACTGTCTTCAATTTTGGAGAGGCTCATAGGGTAAGAAAAAATTTCACTGAGAAAGTAAGACGTGAGACCTTTAGGAAGGGGTAGAGATCAGCTGCTTCTGAAATGGAGATGTCAGGAACAAGAACATTCCTAGGACAGAACCAACCTCATTCTAACCACTACCAAGCACCAGTCACCCTTAACGTTTCTTTGCTACCAATTCCTACAGGAGAGAAGAAATTTGCATTATTTTATCATACAATGACTTGACCTAAATACAATCTTAAGGGCGCTGCAATTAACTAGGTTTGTGGCAGAGAGAAATTTACTTATCCTTATTGAATCTCAGTTTCCTTCCCCATGAATGAGATAAATGGACAAGAATTGTGATTACAAGCTCCAATCAATAGTTATGACTGCCTGATACGCCTGGCAGGCTGTGCCATAAGCATTGCAAGGACAAGCCTAAGCTAAGTTGAAAGAGACTTGTGATCAATTAAGTATGTCTGTCAAGGGCATAAAAATAAGGAGTGATGATATGCTTGCCATATATTTACAACCACACATTTAGTCAGTTCAACTAAGGTGAGATTCCACATTTTGGGTCACCAGATTACAAGGAATACCTTTATTTCCCCAGGAGAGATGAAATTTGAAGTAGAATTTCTTAGTTTAAGCTATTTGTGGAAGCAGTCTTAGAAAGTCATTGTCAGCCTTTTATAGGCAGAACACATGGATTTTAAAGCAAAGCAGAAATACTGAGCATGTGAGTTGTGTGATGTTCTGTTTTAAGGATAGTTTGAACATATAGGGAATGTCAGAATTGGATTGTGAAGCTCTAGATTTGAAAGCAGTTGAATATCAGTAAGATTTGACTACAAAAATACTCAAAAGACACCTTGAATTCATTACTGGATTGCCTAGGTAATGTAAGGAATATGACACGCAGATCCATGAAAAGTATTTGAGAACAGCATATAAACTGCATGTTTTGATGCTTGGATGTAACCAATAAGAAATCTTGGGTATAAATTGAGTAACTTGCCTTAGTCAGTAAAAGAATTTGGCATGGCCCGCACAGTTGTTAATGGGTAACTCTGATTCTTGCTTTTTTAAAATTGAGTTTCATCAGCACTATTTCAAACAGTTCATTTAAAATTGATACCCTAACACTGATGCTAAGGTGCATGACAGTGCATAATAAAACATAATTTTCATTTTACATTATACAGGTTACAATCCCTACACTCCAAGGGATGTAGTGGAATCTTTTGCTGTAATGAATTTATAGCATGGTACTATCAATTCCTCTGAATAAGGAAAAAAAGAATAGCATCTTTTGTATGTTTATTTTTCTTTTACTGATGTTTCTTTGGCACTATAGTTAGCCTCCTAACTACACCTCTTAGGTTTGGAAGAGAACTCAGATTTATTACAAAATTATTTTTAAAATATGGCTTGTCCATTGCCCTCAAGTGACACAAATGTCAGAATTACCTATGGAACTCCATGGAAAGCAATTTAATTTTTCCTGTGTCTGAGCCTTTGTGGTGTCTATTTTCATGAAGTAGTTTTCTTGTGTTTTTTTTTCTCCTTTTATAATTTTTAAATGGGTAAGTTGCAGTAGCATATCTTTCCTTGAAGCAGGGATGATAAGAGCAGTCGTGGAGTACTTCTAGTTGTCAATGCCCTTAAATTATAATTGATTAGTACACGAATAAAGGAGTGATAGGAGATTGGATTTTGAAAGAAAATGGGACTAGGTGTAACTGGTTTGAAGATATGATTTTATTGTGGGAGAGTTGAAACACAAAGGTTTCCCCAAAGTCTCATTTTTCATAGACATGAGATAAAATCTGTAACTCTCATTCCATTGGGGTTTAGGCCATTTGTTGGCTTTAATTTAATTGGATAGAAAGCAAGGAATAATGGTTTACTTTGAGCTCTCTTTTATCTTCCTTAGTAACATGTCACTTATATGACCCAGGGACTCTCTGAGGGTTTTTGAAAAGGCCTCTTTAAAATCTGCTTGCACTTATTTGGGCACTAAAATATGTTTTATTTGGAGATGTTCAGAGGCAATAAAATATAGAATATCATTTTAATAATAGAGTAAAATTCAGTAAAAGGAAAGTAAACAGTAAATACAGGCTGAAACTGGAGTAATGAAGTAAAGCCTGCTTGCCAGAAGTTAAAGCGCCTGGTTTTATAGTGGGCATATAAATGCCTTATGAGCCTGTTTGGTAGGAAACACTTAAATATGTAGATCCTCTGTGAAGCCTCATTACTTATGTTTCTAAATGTTTGTTTTGGCATGTGGTGCCATCTTTGCTATACATGCCATTTGCAGGATCCGCTGGAATAGCCACTTTAGAGCAGGTGTGCTTGACAGGATGAACTGAACACACATATTATCTGCTCTAATGAAGTGCACTTATTCTTAGCCTGGGGCCTAGTCAGTGATGTTCTGTGATTTCTCTATATCCATCCAGCAGAAGCTTTCCTGTTTCTCAAAATACCTCACCCTAGACATCGAGGAGCCACTTCTATGGAAGGAAAAGCAGTTTATCCTCCACTGACATCCTATTGTTAGCTGTGCTATCGAGTTGGCGGGCAGTCATCATTTTGCTGACTAAGACCCCATTCTCCTGGGTCTCACAGTGGTCAGATCAATGCTCTAATCTCTGGGAAGGAAGAATGATAAGGTATCTATGTAGGGTCTCCTCTTTAGTCTTCTTTTCTCTTAGCTGTTTCTTTCAATGCCCAGATTGCCAGTGAGTTAGGCTGCAGTGCTGAATGGATCAGTGTTTCACTAGAAAGCACACAGTACAGAGTTCTTCCTGCTCTCTTCAACTCAGTGTCCCCATGACTTTGCATAGGACATTTTCACTTACAGAATCTCAATATTCCCTTTTGTTCATTCCAAAAGCTATCATTGAGTATCGATCCATATTTACTACCTAGTTTTCAAAATACTGGAAATACAAAAACATGCCATCCCTATTTTGCCCTTAAGGAGCCAACCATATTACAGAGAAAACAGGGAAGTGAAGAGCCAGTTATGAACACGCCCCATCAACTTCCTAGAATTGTCAGGTAAATGAGACCACAAATGGGTCAGCAATTCCTAAGCTGTATGCTGCCATATTAGTTTTAGGACATGGCTATGGCAGTCATGTTACTAATAGGGCTCTGCCCAGTAACCGTGTTCATCTCAGAAGAACACACAAAAATGTCTTTCATGGTTCGAAACTTGGTTAGAAATACCAGGATCCCCATAATAAGTAAGAATTTGCAAGCAATTGTTAGAAAATAAGTTCTAGAGATTCCAGAGGAATGAGTGATCCCACTGGAAGCTTCCCAAGTGCTTAGTGGAAGAGATGTAGGACCTGAATGACTCACAGGTCAAACCTACCCAGGTAGCAAGCCAGAGGAAGGGCATTGCCTACCAAAGGAACAGTATTTGCAGAGGTTGAGTGGCTCACACCTGTAATCCCAGCACTTTGGGTGGCTGAGAGGGGTGGATCACCTAAGGTCAGGAGTTTGAGACCAGCCTGACCAACATGGTGAAACCCCATCTCTACTAAAAATACAAAAATTAGCTTGGTGTGGTGGCAGGTGCCTGTAATCCCAGCTACTTGGGAGACTGAGGCAGGAGAATCATTTGAACCCGGGAGGCGGAGGTTACAGTGAGTCGAGATCAAGCCATTGCACTCCAGCCTGGGTGACAGAGTGAGACTCTATCTCAAAAGCAAGCAAACAAACAAAAAAGAAATGTAAACTGCACGTATGGAAAGGAAAACTGTCTGAGTCATCAAGTTCATGAAAGTAAACACTGAAAGTGAGAGCTGTGAAGGTATTTTTGCTCCTGTCCATATGATACATAGTTCTTTTTTAATCTGATAGATAATGTCATTGGCAAATGCACTTTGCCAATGACATTTAAGCATGAAACGTAACAACCATATATGCTTCAGACTACATAGACATAAAAGAATTGGAAAAGTTACAATGTTTCTACTGTCTACAAGATGTAGACTACAAGTAGAGTATATCTGTGTCTTTGCAAGGCAAATAATAAGAAAGTAGTGTTTTATATTTATATCACAAAGAATCTCATAGGTTAAATACAATGTTGTTTCACCCAGAGTTTGTATAATTTTTAAATGAAAAGACATATTGTTTAGATATGTAGATCACCTTTTCATTGCCAATGGATTCCAATGGCCAAGGCCTATGCTAAGTCCTGGGCATACCAAAGCAGAAGCCTTCAGAGCCTTGTCCTCAAAGAGCTTAATGTCAATTGAAGAAGATAGGTAGTGAAGATAGTGAATCATAGGGCTATATATATGTATATATATGTGTGTGTGTTTATATATATATATATATATATTTTTTTTTTTTTTTTTTTGAGACAGAGTCTCACTCTGTCACCCAGGCTGGAGTGCAGAGACACGATCTCGGTTCACTGCAAGCTCTGCCTCTCGTGTTCATGCCATTCTCCTGCCTCAGCCTCCTGAGTAGCTGGGACTACAGGCACCTGCCACCACGCTCATAGGGCAATATTTAGTTTAATCTATAAATATTTGGGGCAAATGAAAATAAGTTCATTTCCAGTTTTCTTATTAATTACACTCATTTAGCCAAAGGAAATTTTATTCATGTGAAAGTTCTGTCTATTTGATGAACTCTCTAGCAGTCTTTACTGTGAAGTAGTTAAAATTTTAGCCTGAGGACACAGATTTTTTTCAGAAATTTCTTTTGATAATGATTGCATATGAGTGCCAGAAAACATAGCAAAATGCTAATTTTTGTATAAAAACTGTTGAATATATAATACTCAGGAAAAATGTAAAAGGAAAAATTTAGGATAATCGAATATAATCTAGATTTCTGTAAGACACTAGCTACCAAATTTATACTTGTTAATGAAAGATATAATCTAATTTAAAATGTAGTCTTTACTTCCAGACATTGTAAACACTTCTGGATTGTAGCATAGACTTCATCACATACCTAAAATTTCAAGTGTATTTTCACTTTCATAACCTCTCTAGACATTTTAATGAAAAACAAAGAGTAGAAAAGTTAGGTTTCACAGAAGGTTTCTAAATAGAAACCTAATTAAAGAAATTAATAATCATTCTTTGATGCCATGCTCGTGTTCCTTTTTCCATCTCTAATGGAATCTCTGCACCTAGAAGAATTGTAGCTTTTGCTTGTGGTCTTGACTAGTAACTTAATGTGGCGATTAAGACACATTCTTCATATATTTGCATATATACAAAGACGTGGATGTCCTTTTAAATTACACCCACCTTCTCCCTAGGCTAATGCTATATTAAATTGCATTGAAATGCAAAAGCACCTCAATATAATGATTTTCCACATCCCATTTACTTGTTGATTATTAATGAATACTTCCTGAGTTGTGTTCCTGCTATTTTGTCTTTAACACTACTTTCAGGGTTTTCGCATCATATTCAAGAGGCCAGTCAGAGTTCTGTGCTTGCGGCTTCATTAAAATTCTGTCCTACACATCATCTGACTCACACTTTATAATCTATCAGAACACCTGTTTTCTTTACAATGGCCACGAGGCAGCTCAAAACACTGTGGTATTTAGCATTTAATAATGAGCACAAGATATGTATTTTTGACACTTTAAATTTTCTTTAGAAAAGTGCATGGAAAAAAGCCAAGTTTGAATGAATTATCTAAACTTTTGCAATTTCATAACGTGAATTTTAACCAACTTTTAAAAAAATGTATACCAGAAAGTGCCTTCTCTCTTTGTCAGTGGGCCTTACCTTGGCTAACTAGGAAAGGCTGTAGAGGGAAATAACTTTAAAATGTCACTGCATAAACTAATAGTGATATCGAAAGTATTTTAAGAAGAGCCTGTGCATTATTACTTTCCCTATTTACATACCCGTCTCACAGACACTTCATTGTAATTCTCACTCTGAGAGGAAGCTGAGAAGCTTAATGTCACTGTTAATATCTAGATATGTTTATAATTTAGTGACTTAAGTCAGTGATGGGCACTGCATACATATACATAAACACTCTTTTCTTTAAAGTTTGTGCATTTACAAATGCGATTGTTAAATGGCCCTCAATATAATTGTATCTATTTGAAATACTTCAAGGGAGGGATAGGGAGATAATGGATGGTCTCAGAAGGGTGAAATTCTGTCACTATATTATGTAAATGAAGAAACGTCTCCTAGTGCTTATGAACTGCTATAGTTTTCAGCGCTAATAGAGGACATACTGCAAGTTGATTATTGTAATCCTACAGCGTTATCTCATCAGTGAGCGGATTAAGGGAGCTCTCTCAGCTGAGGGGTCTGAATAAGCATTTTCATTTACTCCCTGCTGGGTCATTGACAAATGGAGGTTTTTCTCTGGGAATATTTAAAAGCATAAACAGTAAACAAACCTATAGTTTCTTGCCTTGCTTGGATCCTTTCTCAGATTTGTGCTATCTTGCAAATACTGATACCATCAACCCAGCAGTCAACTGACTTTTGCTGTGTCCCCTAGATAGAGAATTATATGCACCTGGTGATGAGGGGTTGATGGAGTCGAGAGAGAGTCAGATCTTCCCTGTTCAAAAGCATTCAGTAGGTGCCGGGCACAGTGGCTCATGTCTGTAATCCCAGCACTTGGTAGGCTGAGGCAGGCGGATCACTTGAGATCAGGAGTTCAAGACCAGTCCAGCCAACATGGTGAAACTCCGTCCCTATTAAAAATACAAAAATTAGCCGGATGCTGTGGTGCACACCTGTAATCCCATCTATCGCGAGGCTGAGGCGGGAGAATCGCTTGAACCTGGAAGGCAGAGGTTGTACTGAGCCAAGATGGCATCATTGCACTCCAGTTTGGGTGATAGAGCAAGACTCTGTCTCAAAAAAAAAAAAAAAAAAATTCAATAGTTTAAGTTCATGTGTCATCTCCTTCTATCCCTTGTTCAAATCCAGGTACTCAGCAATGACATTCACTTTCTGTCTAATGGCACCATGACAGGTGACAATAAAGCTAACTTCCCAAACCTGGATTTTCCTCTATTTCATCCCCAAATCAAAAGTTACCTGTCTCAATTCCTTCCTTTGCATTCCAAGAGATCCTTCATTCTCTGATTTGACTATAAGATTAGAGAAATTATGTTAATGAATGAAATTAGACTATGTTCTATCATTAGATTGAATCATACATAATTGTCATTTTTGTAAGTCAAAACAATTGAATGTTTGTAATTGTATATGGTACAATCTGAAATGTCCAGATAATGTGCACAGGTTAACTGATGTTTTAGCGACAGCGACTGGAATAGCTAACATCTGATGATCATGTGACTGTTCATGCACTCTTCTCAATACTGCATGCATGTGCCTGGCAGTATCATTTAATCATCAGTCCTATTAACAACATGAAAACTGAGACTGAGTTATCAGTCCAGAGTCACATCATGACAGTCAAAGGGCCAGATCAGTACTAGGCTAGAATTGTTATGATTTTAAAGATCATTTTTTTCTTTGTCTCCAAAAGGCCCAAATGTTGAATGGTATGCTTGATTTAGATGGGGCCAGTGGCAGGACCTTTTGGGAGGATGGGGGTAGAGAGGCTTCTTGGGCCTTGAGAATCTTATGTGTACGCAGTATCCACAATGTCTGTGTTTAGATTCAGTCTTGGAGAAGAGAAGTCATATGGCCTACTACGGTGACTTATTTCTTGTAAGTATTATGCAGCGATGTTTCTGTAGAGAGACTGTGAAGAGAACAAAGTCTTACCTAGTCCATATCCTTTCCTCTTTTAGTGCAAGGCTTAAATCCATAATGTTTCCCCCTTTAGTACAGACAATAGTAATTTCTCTGTTCTGACATCTAACACTCTGTAACAAACAACCAAACATTTCATTACATTTTATCCTGCATGGCTGTCTCATGGTGTCATATGCTTAAATATTATGTTCTCATCCAGGTTAAAACTTTTTCCAAGACAGAAATCATCAATATCTTGTCTTTATTTCACATTTTCTACAGGATTTATCCCAACACTGAGCACATAGCAGGTCACTAAATATGTGTCGACTGGTTGATCAATTAAGGTCTTTGATTCTAAATTTTACTTCCACATCTACCATTGATCCCTTTATATACTAGGAATATTTAGGGTACTAAACACAAAACAGAAGTTCTTTTTCAGACATTGAATCATTAAACTAACGGCACTGGTGCTTATGCCAAAACCATGCACTTTAAAAAATAAGGATTCTAGATTTGTAGTATACATTTATTATATATTGGAGTCAATAACTCAACAGCTGAAATGGTTATGCCTGTATTATTGTCAAAAGAAAGGAAAAAACCAAGGTGCTCAGAGATCACTGTTTCATCTTGTATACCTCTAACTAAAGCATGAAATTACAGTTCACTAAGAGAAGGCTATGGAGATTCTGAAAAATGTAACCAATTCGGCTAGATGTCAAAATTGAATTCATTATTTCTTAGAAATGATTTTTGACCTACAATTCACAATCAAATTGTGATTATTTTTAAAACATGCACAAACATCTATACACACACAATCAGTTCGGATTTACATTGGCACTCCAAGAACCGATGTCAAACTAAATTTTGAGTGAATGTTAGTTGTAACTCTGATAAGATGTTTACAAGACAAATCATTTCAGATGTAGCAAATGAGTACTTTAAGATGTATTTGAAAACACAGAAAACATTCTAAAACTGAAGAATCATGTCACAAAATGTTGGAAATTAGAACCTTGATTCAACACTTCGTGAGCATAGGCTAAATGGGGCCTAAACATTTAATTGAAGTTAAAATTAGAGTTAATGATACCAGATATTTAATCACCCAATGTCTTAATGCCTTAAACAACCCAGCAAGGAGCAGTTGAGGAATGGTGCAGTTCAGTTTTAAAGTATTTTGGTATTCTCTGTAACCAGTATATGTCTGCGTTAGTCTAGGTCGCATTGAGCAGTACACATCAAGATGCCTAAAATGTAGGTTGCTGTATAACAGCAAACAAAGTAGTTATGAAACAGTAGGATCTCAGCAGGAAGCAAAGAGATATCTCAAAGGTACCTAATCAAACCTGACAAATGGTGTAACATCTTCAGATGAATGACTAGGCCTATATAATATTTTTAGTTAATCTTCCTCTTGCTTGCCAGAAACAGGCTCATTCATGTTCTTTCAGTATGAGATGGGAGGGTAAGGCTTTTGTATGAGGATCATGATGCACAGAAACCAGTGAAGATTTGGTCCATCATGCTTAGAAAAGATGAAAGAGAGGGCTGATTTGGATATGAACAGACTTGTTTAAAAATAGATTGCTCCCGATACAAAAAAGTTGAAGAGACTTCTGCAGAATAGAGTTTACGATTCATCATTCCATTGCTTTGTCTGTGAAGTGTGCGGCTTAGCTTCTAGGTGTGTGTTCTTCTCTCTACTCTTCATCTTTTCTCCACATCATGGCGCTGCTTACTCCCTATTCCTGCTTCCTCATAACTCAACTTCCACATGGCCTCTCATGCTTGTCTGACTTCTCTCAGTTAAGCCTTTCACCTTCAGCTCCAATTTTTAACTATTTAATTCTTTCCAGGTACCAGTTCAGAATCCTGACATACTGGCTCAGCTCAGCTTTTTCCATTCATTCTTTTTCCTTTCTTCCCTTTTTTTTTAATTTTTATTTTTTGGTGCCAGGTCACATTTGCCACAAACTGCCTATAAATCAGGGCTCGCTCCTAGTTAATTGGCCAAAACTTGATGAGATGGAGGTAATAGATGGGTCACAGAGCCAATAACATGGTCGTATGGAACTGACCATTCTGGAGAGACTGAGGTTGGGGTTGTTATTGCAGAGGTTGTTATAGGCAAACATATGCCATGATACATAGGTCTCAGAAATAAATAAACAACATTCAGGACATTTATAGCCAGAGACAAAGGTTGCCGAAAATTAACTTTCAGTGTCTTAGATTAGTGGATTATCCGAGATCCATTGCTTGAACCAATAAAAGGCAAGTATATCACTACTCAAATTTTCACATTTTTTTTCCTTAAGGCAAGATTGGTTAATTTTTAGCCCTTTTGCATACCAGAAGAGAAAGATATGAAATGAGATTCAAATTTTGAATTAGGGCATATCCATTGACTTTGAACAAATAGGCTGTGGCGTGGCTAGAATTAGACATGGTGAAAACCACTAAATTTACCCAGGAACACTGCAGAAACATTCATCATACACAGGTTTATTTTGGGCATTGGTGAATCAAGCTTGTCACTGTGTCTGGTGGGATCTTGGCATAGCCAAATACATTGCCATGGCATTTTAATATGCCTTCTGACTGGTTACAGAAATCCTTATTATTTCATGAATGAGTTCCAGAAATTCAGACTCCATGTGTTTAGGGAGTTCTGGGATCAGCATTAAGGAAAATATTGCTGTTGCATTGGAGCGTGAAATTTATGCAGAATGGAGTCCAAATGTGACTTGACCACCTAAGGCCTAGAAAGGTGTAAAAGTTAGCTAATGCAGCACTATGTTAGCCAGTTCTTCCCTTATTGGAGTATCTATGATTACTGCAGAAAAATTACCTTTAGAAATAAAATTTAATTAAAAGATTCTCTATCTTCCTCTTACCAAGAAGAACATTAGTGTACAATATTAATTTATGGTATCCTTTGACTGCTGAACTCTATATTAATCCTTAATTTATAAAGCACAATTATATTTTTCAGGTTTTCTTAAGACCTTTCAAAATGTTTCTAATACATGGGTTAAGACATATTCTCTTTCATTTCTCCCTTCTCTTTAAAAAGTGACCAGTTGAGTTGTCCCTATCCAATTTTTAAAAATATCCCTACTCTTTAATGCATTCAACACTACTTATATCATGACAAGACCTTTTTATAGTTAAACATGAAGTGACTTAAATGTTCTGGATAAATTAGTTTGCTTAGAAAAAGTCCTATTTGGAGATGGACTTAAAGCATTTCCTTTGATAGATTCAAGGCATGACAATGTTACCCTTGAACAAAAATGGCACTTTATTAAATGGACCTCACAGTAAGTCTTATTTCAATCATCAAAGAAGTAAAAGTCGCACCCTGATGATTATGAAAAAGGGTTTGGATGGGATGTGAAATGAGTAATGAACCAAGAGTGAGGAGGTCTGTTCTTCATTCTGCCTTAATTATCTGTGTAATCTTGGACCCTTCAGTTTCTTTCTCTGGGTCTTGTTTTCCCATTTGTGAAATGAGGGCTGTAGAATATTCAGTCCTTTAGGATCTTTTGCCTATATTATTTATTTCATATCTGCTGGGAAATACATTCTATATGGAATTTTATAAAGTTATCATATAAAAATATAAATCTATCTAAAAGGCACATTTTTATAGTAAGATAGCATGGAGGAAAAATGAGTGGATCGAACTAGATTCATTCTAAGGGATAATGCCTGGATTTAGAGAGTAGCAGGCCCTGGGAGATGGGAGCTATTAATATTACTACTATGTCCTACTTTGTACACTTTACCCAGCAAATATGCCTCTGCCCTATTAAAAAAAAACAAGTGATTTCACCTAGGCATCTATGTGTGTTAGTATTATGTGACTATCCTAGGGCTGCCGTAATGAATTATCATAAACTGGGTGGCTTAAAACAACAAAAATTCATTTGTTTACAGTTCTGGAGGCCAAAAGCAAAAACTGGGGGAGAAGAGGCAGCGGCCTCTTCCAGCTTCTGAAGGCTGTTGTCATTCCTTGGCTTGTGGGCACATCTCCCTCTGCTCCATTTTCCTCTGTGCATCTGTCTCAGTCTTCCTCTGCCTCTCTTATATAAGGATACATGTGATAGAATCTAGGGCCCAGCCAGGTAATCCAGGGTAAGTTCTTCCTCTCAAGATCATACCTGATCACATCCTTTGCCATTTAATGTGATAGCCACTCTGCTGCCACAGGAGGTAAGACTTGCAGGTTCCAGGGATGAGGAAATAGACATCTGTTTCTGGAGGCCACCAGTTAGCCCACTACAGGTGGGACAGCAGGTAACTAGTGAGCATGTGCCTCATTTCTGCAGGCAGCACCATGCAGTGTGGCTGATGGTTGCACCCAGGAATGTGGGCTCCGTGTTGTAGGATCTTCCCATTTTAAAGGAAAAGCTAGATTTGTTTCAATTCAATTCAACAAGCTAGATTTCAATGGGCCAACGTCAAATATCAGGGGATTTTACATGTGAACGTGTAGACACAATCTGGATTTTGTGTCTACGTGTTTATGTGTAAAATCCTTTGGTATTTGATGTTTGCTCATTGAAAAAAAGAGTCTACTCCTGACAAATAAAACTCATCTATGCACCACATTCACTGCAAGGGCTGCAATCTCTGAAAAACAGTATAAAATTACCTTTGAGAGAGCACTTTGTAACCATATTCATTAACTCAACAAATATTTCTTTAGCACCTAATAGAATAATATTTATTTTAGATTGACCAGGGGAGAGCTTGCTGCTTTCAGAAAATATCCCCCCAAATGCAACTCTCATAGTTTTTCTTAAGAAGAAAAGACAGCATTAATTGGTCCAATATTTTCTCTTCTGAAAATGTTGCCTATGTTTCTGTGCCCTTCATTGAGATCAACTGAGTTTCATGATCCTGGAATAAAGTTAAAATCCAAATTCAAAGTCGTAAATGGGGTCTGATCCTTGAGTACCTTGGAGATAATGGTACACCAGGTTGTCTAATATCTCATACTTACTGGTTATTCATCTCAGTTAGCCTATGATTCTTTTATAGGTAAAGAAAGCAAGGCCATTCACGTTCCATATAGACCATAATCCCTATTGAGTCAGCATCTCTGAATTAGGCCAGTGTGTTAGAATGCCAAGTCCTTCAATTTCATTCATTATTGGCTGATAAACTGCGTATTTCTTTAATACAAAGGGAGAAAATTGTTGCAGGTGCCCGATCTGCCATCAATAGCCATGAGACTTTGTACAAGTTCATAAACACCAATTTTCTCATCTGAAAAATAGGGATAATAACAATACCTACTTCCCTATATTGTTTTGAGAATTAAGGGGGTTAATGCATGTAAAGTGTTCAGAAGAGTGTCTGGCACACAGTAAACACCTAATAAGCATTAGCTATGACAATTATTTTCATCAGTGTTATCTTTATTATTACCAAACATTGGTAAATATCTTTATTATTCTATCTCCTTTCTCTATGGCAGCGTTTCTCAAAATGTAATGTGTGTATGATTCACCTAAGTAGGAATCATGTTAAAATGCAGATTCTGATTCCTTAGATCTGGGTGAAGCCTAATTCAGCTTTTTAACAAGCTCCCAAGTAAAGTTGGTGCTACCTATGTGAAGATTAACTGGCTGCACGTCATAATCCTCTAGAAAACTTTCAGAAAAATACCAGATGCATAAATGTACCCTCCTCCTCCAGACCAATTAAATCGAAGTCACTGATGGTGGGAACCCCAGGTCATTGCTATTTTCGAAACAGTTCTCCAAGAAAATCTAACATGCAGCCAGGATTAAACCCCTATCTTACTACGTAAGAATTTTTGCATGCTCACAAATGATGGGGTAAAAAGAAATGCCAGTTCTCTCTATTACAAATTAAACCCTCATCCCACCTGGAAGAAGTTAGCAGCATAAACTATAACACATCTGAAGTGGTGCCCACAGTTAATCTTGCAAGCTTCTTATGGGAAACACAATATTTTGGTATTTCCCAACCTGGTGCTGTTAACAAGAATCATCCCTTGTTTGTGTTTGTTAATCAGCTTGATGAGCAGTTTCTGTGTTGATCTTCCCAAACTGTGTTGGCCAGTTGCCAAATCAAGTGCATAAATTACACACTGCCCTCTCTCCAAGCTGCTCCCCACCCTGCAGAACATCAGAAAGGATTTCCTTTGAATGCCCAAATCTGTGTAAGCCGATTGCTTAGACTGATACTTTGTGGGGTTGGTCTGATGCGACATGATCATGTGTCACAATATTATGACACTGTGATGACAAATTTTAATGTTAAGAAGTAATATTTTGACCAATATCCAAATGTCAGTCTTTTTTAAAGGTCAGATTCTCTTTATATAATGGTGTTTCCTAGAGAAGTTATTTATAGGTCTTGAGGCTCCAACTACCAACCTAAGCACTGTATTCCAAGAACGAGGAAGCAACATATGGCTCAGCTCTACTGAGATTTGTTATCATCAAAGAATGCGTGAGTGTGCTGGTAATTCCTTAACAAAGACTAAGGAAAATCACATGCCCATGACATGGAAATTTCAACATGGTTGACTTCTCTTTATAGAAGACACTCTGGGTATCGCTAAAGTCCTATTGACCTGGGACCTAGAGGACCAATTTTAATCTTTCTTCCATTTCTATGTGTTCCTGTGGTGATTTCTCACCAGGTATCTATTTTTAAACTGTGATCATTTTATATTCTCAGATCAGGAACTCTACTGTAGGAGTCACCTCAGATTTGAAATTTCTAGCAGGTTATAACTCTCTTTGAGAAGTATGAGGGGAAAATAGAGAAGCAAGTAGTAAAACCTGCATTCCCAACAACTATCTTCATTTGTTTTTGTTTGTTTGTTTGTTTGTTTTTTGAGACGGAGTCTTGCTGTCTCCCAGGTTGGAGTGCAGTGGTGCGATCTTGGCTCACTGCAAGCTCCTCCCTCTGGGTTCACGCCTCATGCCAATTCTCCTGCCTCAGCCTCCTAAGTAGCTGGGACTACAGGCACCCGCCACCACGCCCGGATAATTTTTTGTATTTTTAGTAGAGATGGGGTTGCACTGTGTTAGCTAGAATGGTCTCGATCTCCTGACCTCGTGATCCACCTGCCTCGGCCTCCCAAAGTGCTGGGATTACAGGCATGAGCCACTGTGCCCAGCCTTATCTTCATTTGTTATGCGACTTGGTTGACACTATTAGGAAAATATAGCTTGTATTATTTTTATTACTAAAAGTATTTTTATCATTATTATATACTTTAAGACATCTCTATCTATTATATCCCAATTATCAGGACATAAAACTGGCTAGCGAATGTCTTTTTTCTTTATGCATATTCAGAAATGGGTCTCCTTGTAAATGGCCAGCCCACTTAACAACAGAAGAAAGACCTGCCTAACAAAGGAAGAAATATATTCATTTATGCATTCATAAAAACAAGAATAAAATATAAAGGGTACCCAATATTTGCATAGCAGTGTCTAGTGCCTTCATGAACAGCAAAAAGAGACCTCTACTGAAAGATCCAGATATTCAAAATGACTAAATATCCCTATTTTAAATCCTTTAGCAAGGATATTTAAAACCGGGATAATAGAGGTCATCTCTGAAAAATAATCTAAGATGTGAATGCATACAGTCAGCTATCTATGTCAAAAACTACCTATCATTATCTGTTTAAGAAATAGCACACACACACACACACACACACACACATCTAGAAAAGATAAATGGAATATTCTGCAACAGATTGCTAACAGTAGGGTAATGAGAATACATGGTTCTCTATTTTTCTAATGTTTCCTAAGAAGCCTATATTACTACTTGTATAATCAGGAAACAATAACAACTGTGGGTTGACTTGAAGTGCAGTTTGTTTTTTTTCTTTTTTCTTGTTTGCACTTTATGATTACTTTAGAATCAATATATATTTTTATCACTCTTATTAAAATGTTATTTTATACATACCAGTATATTAATACTTTAAAAAAGTTTCTCTGGATCTTTACTCCTAGGAAGTTAGATTTCCTTCTTTCTAATTCCTATTCATTGGCTAATTGGCTCATTGTGCCTTCTACCATAGATAATGCTTTGTCCATTAGTGTATATTTGGAGTCTTTGTATTTCTTGAATAAAATCTCATTCAGTGTCTGTGGAAATCTGCTCCTGAGATGTTCACAGATCTTTTAAGTAGAGCAATAAGATTAAGGAGTCTTGCTGAAATATTCGCAGGTATATTTCTGAGGGCGTATGCTGTACCCTTATCTGATCCACAGTACATCAGAAAAGCATGGAGTCCATTTGGATTCAAATTCAATCAATCCCTGTCTCCTGGCATGAAGAATGAACTCTCTGGAATAAAGAATCTTTGATCAGAAATTCGGCACTCTGTCCCAACACTCCCTTCTTATCCAACCCTACTCCCCCATATCCCGATGGAGGGAGAGAATTCTTACTTATAAAGATGGACAACTGAAACTGTGTTCCCACATAGAAAAAAAAAAAAAAAAAAGAGATTCTTGGGTTTAACTTTTTGATGCAAAAAGGATATATCTGAAATATGGCATAGGCCCTTATGCACAGGTAAGCTCAAGGATTGGGTTTGCTAGAACTAAAAGTTAAGAACAGTCCCCCACCCACTACAAAAGAAAAAAATTCAGCAGATACTTATAAAGTATGTGCACAGGATATCAAATATTTGAACAATCAGAATTTCATGCTATGATTTTTTTTCATATAATTGCTTGACATCCTTTCTAATCTACCGTTTTACTCCTTATGTGTTGCATTTTCTGGACTCTGTCTATATTTACAATGTTCCCTCTGCCTAGGTTGCCCTAGCCCTTGTCCCCCTTGGTCAACAGATGCTAATACCCCAAAGACAGGAGAAAATGCTCCTTGTTTTTTCCTAGAGCATTTCTTGACTTCAGTGTAGAAATACTTCTTATTCACCTGTAATCTCATGATATTCTGTAGATACTTCTCTTAAAGTTATTTTTTGATTGAATACATTATTTGCACGTTATGACTTGTAAATTCAGAATTCTGTGAGGGTAGAGACCATAAATCCCTGTATTTCAACCTTAGCAAACAGCAGGCACTTATTAAGTGCTTATTGAATGAAGATTTAATCAAATACATAGTGTTAGGGGTTCCTTGTTCTGAGGAGAGGAAGACAGGTAGAGTTAACCTTCAATGTACTAACAAGGCCAAATCCATCTTTTGTTCTATCAGAGTAACTGCACCAAGACGTTATGTAGCTTTTCTGAAGCCTCTAGAGAAATTCTATCCTCTGGTGGGAAAGGAGGGGAATAAAAAAAAAGTTTGAGCTCAAGTCCATTAAATTCTTTTTAATAAGGCCTTACAAGGTATTCAGTATTTTGCTTTGATAGCTGTATAAAGTCAGTCTTCTGACAAATTTCGTATTGCCTTTTTTTAAGATAAATTTTAATTATTAAAGTGTCCAGTGAAAGCCTGATGATTTGGAGGCTGCAAATTAGGCAGCAATGCTGAATGATGCAGTGTGACAATCGTGTGCAATAATGGGAAATGTATTCATCTTAGATAAGAAAGGTCATTCCTTCCAGTGCCCCTAGCTCATTTGGAAGTCAAAATGGACTGCAAGATTTCTTGGGCTAGGGATGTGCAGTATTTGGCTGAATATTCTACCTCTTGCTGCCAGATGGAAGAGGGTACTGGGGAGCCATTGTGGTGTTGTGAATAAAGCATGGGTACTGCATTCAGAATCCCAGCTCTTTGCCTTACTAAGGGGCGTAGTTAAATGTCTCAATCTGCATCTGGGAGGCTTAAATAAAGTCATGTATATAAAATTCTTACCATAGTATCTGCCACATAAGTGAGCTGGGATTTAGGTCCCTTTTTTTTTTTTTTTTTTTTTTTTTTGTCTAGCTACATAAATGGAGAAAATTTTTCAACTTTTTCAAATTTTATCCTTCCAATCCACCATACACTGTACGGTGCTTAGCAAAGAAGATATGATTATGTTTAAGTGTTCAGCGTTTGTAGCTGCTCGACGACTGATATTATTCTACTCATATCTTAAAATAATCTCTCTTGAACTCATTGAAATGAATTCCCATAACCTCTTCACATCCTTGTCTCTCCTTGCTGTGTGTTTGTTAGAAAGACAGTAGCCCCCTGTTGGTGGTCCTTTGTCACTAAGAACTATCTTTAGGCTTTTTGAAATTCTATACTATATATTCCCACATGATTTTTCTTTCATTTTAGTTTATTCCAGTAAGTATTGTGGGAGTGGTAGAAGAAGAAAGATTAAGCAAAATAGAAAATGATTTCTCTAATAGTCTGCTTTAAATCTATATCTAATAATGGTAAAGATAATAATCAATAAGAAAGCCTTGACTTGGCTTCTCTCCTTTTATCTGGAGAACTCTTTTCTGTTCTTCATATAGTATTACATATTGTAGATCTTGATAACTGAGTGAATAAGTGAAGTATATATTTTTTTCAATTTTATAAATTGGAATCTTAAGGTTGAGAAAAAGCAAATCACTCAGCAAATGGTTTCTGTTGAGTTGCAGCCCCTCTTTCCATCTGAGTCAGACTCTTGGTCCTGCTGCAGAACAATGACTCTTAAGTCCCTGTTGTAGTTTTCACATTTATAAATAAGGAGATTGAGGTGTGATCTCCTGGAGCTACATTAAGTCCTTGAACATTCTGTAATATTATGACTTTTCAGCAATGTTGCTGTAACTAGAATCCATTGCCATGCTTCTCGGTTTAGTCTTTTCTGTATTGCAACTTAATGTGTTCACTTTCTGCACTTAGGATAACTTTCCTCTCTTTTGTAGAGTAACCAGCCTATATCTTAAGCCCAGAATGTCTGAACACATGAGTAAATACAAAGAGTGAGATGAGATGAAGGGTAACCTTGAAAACAGTGAAGTCACGTGTATGCTCACATAGACAGTTGATGGGGTTCTGTTGATTGGTGCAGAAATAAGTGACTGACTGGGTTAGCTTATGACGGCACAAATAACAAATGTAAAGGTAAATTTTACAGATTCTTTAATATATTCTCTTAACTCTCCTAAGTTCCTAAATTCCTCTTGAGATGACAGAAAACACAGGCAAAAAAGGTTTCAGCATCACTGTACCCAGCATTTGTGGGTCCTCTGGGAACCTCATACCAATGTGTTTGAAGCTGGTGAGTGGAATAGAGAAGAAAGGAATGGCTACTCTTTCAAAATTCAATTCATTGGGGTGCAGTATTGTAACAAGTTTGTTATATACATTATCTATCACAAAGAAAAATATATGTTCCTTGACCATTTTTGTGAGAAAAGTCCTTTGTACTAAGGAATATAAAATGTATCCCAAAGCAGTGCTGCTCAAAGTTAATCTGCAGAACAAACTGCTACCAATCCACAATAAGATACATGGAGAAAGTGAGAGTGTTTAGAAATTTTTTAGAGCAATCTGATATAACCAGGATATCAATTTTTCTGTTAATTCATTTTTATTATATTTTACATCTGTGATGTAGATTGGATTTTAAAAATAAAATCAGTTGTTCAACATGAGAAAGACTATTCTAGAAGGAATACAATTTTAAAAAATGAAAGAATAAGGAATAAAGATAGGGTGGGCCACCCAAGAATTTTCATGTGACTATCCATCTATAAGTATGAGTGTGTTTGTGCAAACTGCAGGCACCCTTTCTTTAGTTCTGTGTGTAAGGCCCTGGTCTTAATACTTTCCTTCTCTTATGTCTTTTAATCCTTGAGAAACTATGTGCTGGATGTTTTTTAGACCCTTATTTTTTTGGTCCCAAAGTGGATTTTCTCACAAAATGGTAGTTATCAGCAGAAAGCCCTGGTTTAAGTTTTCACTCTCATTACATCGATCCCCTGCTGTCAAAATGGGCTCCTGATCCCGGAAA
Organism: Chlorocebus sabaeus; assembly: GCF_047675955.1. NCBI lineage: Eukaryota > Metazoa > Chordata > Mammalia > Primates > Cercopithecidae > Chlorocebus > Chlorocebus sabaeus. Next base: position 14,905,757 of record NC_132926.1, on the reverse strand, counting down.
CAAGGTTCTCCCAGATCCTGTGAGCACGGAGCCATCGGCCCCCGCTCAAGAGTCCCATTCAGGTGGAGCCCTCAGCGCTGCAGAGCTGTTTAGGAAATTGACAAATTTACAGCCCTGTCGCTGCCGTCCTTTCAATGGGCAAGCGCGGCTTCTCTTCCAGCAAGCGGACTTAGATGTGTGTTTACTGTTTCCCTCAAATGTGAGCACTGCTGGTGATGCACGTCGCAAATGGAAGTAATATCATTTGAAGTAGTCCCGCTAGAAGCCCAGGAGCAATCTAACTGCATTAACTCTTCCGTCTGAGTGGAGGAAGCTGAAGAGGGTACAGAACTGGACCGAGCTGAAGTGAAGAAAACAGAACAATACACAGTCCCTGACTGCAAGCAGCACCGGCGCCTAAAGAGGTTTCACTTACTGCCTCCAAATGAATGACACCAGGGTGTCACAGGACATCTAATATTCTGTTGACAAATCTTGCTAAGCACTGAAGTGGCTGAAACAGTGACTTCCTGTATTTTTGAGGGGTTTCTAATGTTTTATTCCCCCTTTATACCTCTCAGATTCTCCGGAGAGCTGTTTCTGTATGTACAGGAATGCCCTGTGCTGGTGGTTCCGAAGCACTAGGCCAAGAACTGTAGGCTTGCTTTATTGTTTTCAAAAGCTGCAGTCTACTATTTCTTTTTTTAATGAGTATTCTATCATTTTATTTTATTTTATTTCACTGTATTCTGTTTTCCCAGCTTTACTAAGGTATAATTAACTAATTAAAATTGTATCTATTTGCAATGTATAGCTGTGTTTTGATATGCATACATTGTGGAATGATTATATCAGTCTGACACGTCCATCACTTCACACTCATCTTTTTTTTTTTTTTTGCAACATTTAAGATAGTCTCTCAGCAATTGTCAAGTATACTGTGCTTTTTGTTAACTACAGTTACCCTGCTGTACAATATATTTCCAGAACTTACTCACCCTCTCTAACTGAAACTTTGTACCCTTTGACCAGTATGTCCCCATTCTCACCCTGCACCTCTCACCGACCCCTTTCTGCTCTCTGTTTATACGAGTTCAACGTTTTCAGATTCCACGTGTAAGTGAGATAATGTGGCATTTGTCTTTCTGTGTCTGGCTTATTTCACTTATTAATAAATAAACTAAGATTCAAAGCTGTTAGGGTTTTGTCACTTTCTTGTAATAAATAATAGCCAATTAGTTATTCTGCAATGGGCATTAGGACTCAGACATTTCTCTCTTCATACTTGAACTCCTATAAACCTTATTACCCAGCACGTTGTCTTTTCACAGCCTGATTTATGCTGTGGATTTGATTGTTTCCTAGGTATAGTGGAAAAAGAGTTTCTCTTAATACCATTCATTATTCAGTGCATCTTTACTTAGAATTTTCTTCAAACACAGACTTTAAGCTGCCCTGAGAGGTCTGTGTGGCCTCATCTTTAATCTCATGGCCACACCATGAGGCTTCTGCTAATACCCTCCCCATTTGCAGGTGAGGAAACTGAATGTCAGAAAAGGCAAATAAATTGCCTGACATCTTAGGACCATGAAAGTTGTTCTTTGTCTCATTAAGACTTTTAAAGTGTTGTTAGACAAGATATACAAAAAGTTTAGTCACAAGTCATTAGAATTTATATATACAACTCTCTCATGCATGCTCTCTCTCTCTCTCTATATATATATATATTTATGTGTGATATTTTATATATATATATATTTATAGATATATAATTAGCCCATTTTCAAGCTGCTAATAAAGACATACCCGAGACTGGGTATTTTATACAGGAAAGAGGTTTAATGGACTTACAGTTCCACATGGCTGGGGAGGCCTCACAATCATGGTGGAAGGCAAGGAGGAGCAAGTCACGTCTTACATGGAAATATTTAAAGAGAGTATGGCTTGGGTAAAAGTGTTCATGAAAACGTTTAGTAAGAGTTAAAGTGAAACAGTGGATTGGGGTGAGGAAATGGGTAACCTGAAAAACAAGCCAATGAACTTGGTAAGAATGAAGTTCCTGAACTTGGAGGTACTATGTTCATAGTGGTTTTAGAAAGATTTCTTTGCACAGGCTTGAGAGCAATGAGTTATGGCAGAAGGTTGGGAGAGGTACAGCATGCAGAGAAATTGGCCAGGTGTTTTTTTTTTTTCCTACCTTTCTTTCTTTTTTTTCTTTCTTTTTTTTTTTTTTGAGACAGGGTCTCAGCCTGTCTCCAAGCCTGGAGCACATGGAGTGCCGTGGTGCAATCATGGCTCGACCTACTGAACTCAAGTAAGTGATCTTCGCACCTTAGTCTCCCAAGTAGCTGGGACTACAGGCATGCACTACCACACTTGGCTAATTTTTTTTTTATTATTGTTTATAGAAACGGGGTCTAGCTATGTTGCCCAGGCTGGTCTCGAATTCCTGAGCTGAAGAAATCCTCCCACTTCAGCCTCCCAAAGTACTGGGATTATAGGAGTGAGCCACCATGCCTGGTTGGCTGTTCTTTTACAGTTGTTAAGTAACATAGCACGGCAGGGGAGGGCACAGAAGCAGAAAGGAAGATCTAGATGTGTGATATATGAAGGGATGGAATCAACAAAAATTGACAGCATGGTATTGGAGTCCAACATATTGGTTCTTAACTAGTTTTCAAACTTCTGTCACTTGTTAGACTTGTGGTTTGTAGACAACCTATTGAACCTCTCAGAGGCTTGAAGAAGCAACAAGCTTGAGGTTTAGGCCTTGCTGAGTCAATGAATGTGTCCATAAGGAAGGACATATCTGGAGCATGACAGAGCGATCAGGTGAGGATAAGAGCTGAATAACTAAAGATACGACCCTGCCAGTGGTGTCAAAATGTGTTGATAAAACCCAAAATGGTTATTTACCAAGTGTCAAATGAGGATTACATTGATGTCTCATAGATGTAAGATCTCAGAGGCTAAGAATACTCATAAGGGACTGTGGGTAGTCCTCAGCTGGGTAGAGAAAAAATAAAATAGGCGTTCTAAGGGAGGATGCCAATGTGAGTCAGGCTTGGAGACAAGAATGCTCCCTTTGCATTTCAAAGAGCATGAAAACCACTTTAATGGACTGCAAAAACATAAGACTCCAAAAGAAGGCTGGGGCCCTGTGCAAATTGCCTTTGGAATTGCAGATTTAGCAAATAAAAATACAGGAGAGCCAGTTAAATTTGAATTTCAAATAAACAACAAGTAATTTTTTTTAGCATAAGTATGCACCGAGCAAAATTATCAATTGTTTATCCAAAATCCAAATTTAACTGGGTGTCCTATATTTTATCTGGCAACTCGATGTGGAGTGTCACAGGAAAGCATTTGGACTATATTCAGTGAGAACCATTTGAGTGGTATCTGAGCAATGGAGTGACAAGATAAAATAATTCGTAGGATAATTAATTTGGTGTGCAGGATAGAGAAGACCTCGAAGAAGAAGACAGCTGTGATGACATAGGGATAACAAGGTGAGAGTTGATGAGAACTCCCCTTTCTTCTATTATCATCTCTCAACGTGGGTTTCCATTCTGTCCTGTCACTCCAGTTGTCCCTTATTCCTGATGTCACCTACATCTCCTGCAGAACACACGATGACCTGTACTTCTTGAGGTTAAAATTCATCCTTAATAGGATTCCTTCTTTCTTTTGTTTTTCTGTCTTTGTCAATTGGCAGCATGTTGTTAACACAGTAGTTCTAGGTTAAGTAAAATCATCATTTCTCAGAGATGAAAATAGTTGTCTGTTTTCTTTTCAAACCAAGTTGTAAAACTTGTGAGTCCAAGTTGAGATAACTTTTCAGTCTCCTTTTCTTCTTGTACCTCTCAATGAATCTCTTCAGAAGATTCCAGTAAGATGTCCACAGGGTACACAACGTAAGTTATTGACCATTTGGGGTGGGGGAGTATCTGGTCATATGACACTCTAGCCACACTGTAACAGAGGTAGGAGGTTAGAGATACTCAAGCTCCCCTTTGTCCCTTTTCTGCCCCTCAAAGGGGTGGCATAAATACAAGGGTTGAGGGAAATGGGACCTTAGAGACAAGGAGAAGTCTAGCAGAGGTGACTGTGGTGATGCTGCCTAAAGGAAACCCATGTCCTGCTTGAAGAAAAGCCAAAGTGATAGGTGAAAAAACAGTGGCAGGGAGAAGACACAAAACAGGCAGCTGTTCACTGAAGACTAAGATTAAACCGTGATTTTAATATATCCTCTCCAAAATTCATGGTGAAACTTAGTTCCCATTGTGCGCCCATTTAGGGAGTGATTCAGACATGATGACCACACCATCATAAATGGCTTAGTGCTTTATAAAAGGGCTGGGGGAAACTAGCTTTGGCCCTTCCACATTCTGCCATGTAAAGACACAGCATTTGTCTCTTCTGGAGGATGCAGCATCAAGGTGTCATTCCCTCACCAAAAACTGAGCTTGCCAGTATCTTGAACTTGGACTTCCCAGCCACCAGAACTATGAGAAATAAGTTTCTGTTCTTTATAAATTACTTAGTCTCAGGTATTTTGTTATAGCACCATAAATGGACTAAGACAAGCCATAGAATTAGAGCTCGCAAATCAAATGCATGAAGTCAGAGTGGTTCATAAGCTTAACCTGCTTATGGTTGTGCAGGGCACTTGGGTCAAGGGAGCAAGAGGCACTGAAATCTAGCTTAGGATCCCTTTGCCAAGCAGTCTACATGGTTGCATCCAATAAAAAGGGACAGCTTTATCTTATTAGTATAAAGATACTCTATAGGCTAGTGGTGGGATTACACCATGCAGAGTGTGAATCCTGGCTAGTAGTTGAACCATATGTTCTGATACTTGATCATCCTGAACCTGAGTCTCTTCACCTGTAAATGATCTAATAATAATACCCACCTAGGCTCATTCTGAGGGTTAACAAGATTGATAAGCTATAATATACAAAATTTTTATCATAATGACTGGCATGTGGCTACAAATAAATAATAATCACTACCATGAAAACTCTAAAAAAACCCAAAGGGTGTACTAAGCTATTTAGAAGTCAAGTAAAATGCCTTGAAGGCAGATTTAACTTTATAAAGATCAATGATCAGCAAACTTATTCTATAAAGGACCGGATAGTAAATATGTAAGGCTTTGTGAGCCATAATCTCTCTTCTCTGTTCCATATACTTAAAAAAAAAAAAAAAAAAAAAAAAACACCCCTTAAAAGTAGAAAAACCATTCTTAGCTTGTGGGAAATAAAAAACCAGCAGCAGACTAGATTTGGATCATGTACTATGGTTTTCTCACTCCTAGAACTCAAAGAGAATAGTAGTCTGTGAGTTCAGAAATTTGGGATATCTATGATTTTAGCATGGAGTCAGGCAACAAACAGCTAGAACTCATGACTTGCTTGCCCTAAGGCCTCAGGCTTACAGTTGATGAGAGCCTAGTTGTCTGGTTCAAGATTAGATGTCCAGGTCAGGCGCGGTGGCTCATGCTTATATTTCCAACACTTCGGGAGGCCAAGGCAGGCAGATCACCTGAGGTCAGAAGTTTGAGACCAGCCTGGCCATCATGGTGAAGCACTGTCTCTACTAAAAATATAAAAACAAAATTAGCCAGGCATGGTGGCGGGTGCCTGTAATCCCAGCTACTTGGGGGACTGAGGCAGGAGAATTGCTTGAACCCAGGAGGTGGAGGTTGCAGTAAGCCAAGATCGTGCCACTGCACTCCAGCCTGGGTGATGAGGGCAAGACTCCATCTCAAAAAAAAAAAAAAAAAGATTAGATGTCACATCCCAACACAAAGTTTAGCATGCTGTACAAGTACAGTAAATAATTTTGAGGGAATGGATTGAAACGTTTCAAAGTTTGTTGAGGCTGAATATGGTGGATCATGCCTATAATCACAGCACTTTGGGAGGCTGAGGTGGGAGGATCACTTGAGTATAGGAGTTTGAGACCAGCCTGGGCAATATAGTGAGACCCCATCTCTACCAAAAAAAAAAAGAAAAAAAGGCCAGTTAGTGTTTTCATCTGCAAAGCTAAGAGAACAATGGTGTCAGGAATAAATGAATTACTCTATAAAGTGTATTTATTACAATGCTAGTCATATAGTGACAATAATCTCATTTTCATCATGTTTCAGTATCTTCTTTGTCAATATGTGGTTAGGAATCATTTTAAATTACTGTATAAACACATCACTTGGCATAAAAGGAGAAACTAAAAATTTTAAGGATAGGCTGAGTAGAAGTAGAGAAACAAAAATCTAGTCTATCAGGAAGAGTATAGTTATCTCAGAATGATGATCATTTGTTCTTCTGGAAACAAAACAAAGCAAGACCTTCAGCAAAAGTCATGGCTTTCTACCTCTGATGCTGACTGTGGACGAATCTGAGCCTTTACTAACTCTCATGACCTTTGTCTTCTTCCATCTTCCCAGGTATGTTGCAAAGATTAAAGCCATAGATGCTCCTTGGGGAAAGGTGCTGTTACAACCCACATGGGTATCATTAGCTTGAAATGTAGAAGGATGAAGATTTTGAATGAAATAGAGACTTTATTAAGGAGTGGGATGCCTGTAGGCAATTCATGCTGTAAGGTATTTCTTCAATACACTTCTTGTAGAAAAGTAAGTGGTGGTTACGAAGCCATGATATTCGACTTACCTGTCAAACAAGCAGTCAGCTTACACCTTAAGGGAGGAAGGAAACTTTTTGAATGCTGCAGAATGTGGGACACTGTAGGATAATGAGGAGTTTCTAATCAGGAGACAGTACTTATATCACAAACTTGTTAGCTTATGTCTTGCCTCATCGGCAAAATGGGGCAATTGGACCTAACAGAGTGTGTGCCAGAGAGTTTTTATGAATTGCTTCCAGGTGAATATCCATGAATCTATGATGATACTTGAAGACACTGACTCTCATAAATAAATGAAAGGCAAATTTGAAAACACATGTGTAGTTGGAAAGGCGATTTCAAATAATCGAGACACACTTATCCTCTATTTTTGAAATGAGGTTCAGAATTCAGCTAGAATTACAAGGCTCATCAAACACTTTGAACTTGATACAGTTTAAATAGGCTCATCTGAGCAGAGTACAGAACATCCTTCATTTCCCAGGTTCCGTCAGCCTGCTGGATTGACTGGTGATGTCTTGATTGGGTATGATTCCGCTTGACTCATTTCTCTGTTGCTGGTAATTAAAAGCTGTCTAGTTTTATTCTCATTTAACAATAAGTGAAAGGGTAATGTCTGGCAGACTTTTCCATTCACTTGGTGTTTGCAACAGTTGAGAGCCTTGGAGCACCATGAATTCTAAGCTGAAGGTAACTTTCAGTACAGATAGTGTATTGGTGTTTTGCACCTGGGAACTGACTATCAACCTCAAAGCCAGTCGGAAAACAGTCCCCAGGGTAAATGGATAAATTGTCATAGATGACCTTCTCCTCTCATTCCAGCTTTGAAAAACAGAACCTTCTGTGAGTAGGTAGAATAAGCTGTCTGTCATTTGCAGTTTCCAGCAGTCTCTGAGACTAGTGCATATGCCTAATTTTACACTGGAAGAAGAAACCATGTCGAAACGCAGGAGGCAAAATAAGAGTTAGGCTCTCTCTAGGCTCAGTACGTTTTGTTCTGGTTCTTACACCTTTCCCATCGTTATGGTTTTAATCATTCCGATCAGCATTATTATAATCACAAAATGTCAGCCTAAGAAAACGATAATCTCATCGTCATTGTGTTTCAATGTCACCTTTGTCAACTTGTGCTTAGCTATCATTTCAAATTACTGTATCAATGTGGCAATTAGATATAATTTGTGATATGACCAGCATTCACAGGTGAGTAGTTAAAAAAAAAAACTCACACCAACTGAAATACTTTATTATTATAGGTCTATTCTTTCAGAACCAGGTATGTTTAATGTGTGCTTTCATTTGAGAAATATTTCAAATCAAAATGTTACATTTTAAGAATACATGACTTAATATTTATGACTTGAATATTATAGCCTGTGTGTGAGCTGGAAGCACTGAAATCTCTATCCCATTCTCTATAAATTTTTTTATTAAGATGGCATATGGAGGTTTTTTTAGGATTGTCCTCATGCATGCAATTAATGAAATTCAAATGCTTCTTTTTTACCAGTAAAAATGCTTATTGAAATTGACCATTCTGTAATGATTTCTACTCTTTCATTGCACAGAAGCATAAGATTAAAATATTTTCCATTCTGTTAAATTTTCTTTTAAACCAAGATAAGATTAAGGTATAAGAAAGGAAGAGAAGTGATGATTTGGAGAAAGGTTTCCTACCTTCTCTTATGGGAAGATGAGACCTAGGTTTAAAAAGTAGGACTGGTTGATCAAGCATAAAAGTGATTTATGAAATATGACATCTCTTTAACATTGAGAAAAAAATGTTTTCCTTCATTGAGTGCTTTCTTCCATATGCAAAATATTGACACATCCCTATTATATCAAACAAAAGCCTTCATTCAGAGAGATAATTTTATAGAGCGGCTGGTATCATGTGATCTTATTAATATTTATGAAATATGATAATAATATGGAAAAGGGGGAACTGGAATACAGCCCTATCTTTCTAGACCCTATTCATTTCAGCTTCAAAATGTTTTTTCATTTCACACATCAGACGCTAATTAGCAAATATCTAATTAGTGTTAGAAGATTAATCGCTCATGGGAGTTGTTGAGGCTTTGAGCTTTCATGCATGCAAAAACAGTGCCACTTTAGGTGCATTTGTTAAGGTACAGTAACTTTAAGTGATACAACTTTTATTTTTCTTCGAAAAAATTTTAAATTACAGCGTTGGAGTAAATTTAGGCTCAAGCAAAAAGGAAGCAAGGAACACACAATTGAAAAATTAAAATGACACTGTGGAGAGCCATATATTCAGTCAAATCTCCAAGTGTCAGGCAAGGGCCTGTTCTGTTTTAGGCACTGTGGGAAATCATCACAAATTTAGAGAATCATTAAGTATAGCTCCTGATTTGCAGATACTTAGGGAATTACCATAGGGGATAAAAATCCAAGGACCCCAGGCCAAATTCAGCTAGACACGTGTGTGTTTTTGTACAGCTGTAAACTAAGAACAGTTTTGACATTTTTAAATCGTTGGACAAGAAAATGAACAAAGAATGATATTTCACGACACATGAAAATTAAATGAAATTCAAATTTCAGGTCCATAAAAAAAATTGTGTTGGCATATAGCCATGCTCATTCGTTTATGTACTGTCTGTGACTGGTTTCACACCCAAACAGGGTGAGTTGAGCAGTTGCAACAGAGACCATATGGTCCACAAAGTCTAAAATATTTATTCTCTGGCCCTTTAAAGGAAAAATTTGCCACCCTAAAATTAAAGATAAATATCTAGATGATAGAGCAGAGCAACTTTGGGAGTCAGGTAGAACCATATCAGTTCCGTAGTTTGTTACCTGTGTGACTTTGGCAGGTGATTTAAAATTTCTAAGCTTCTATTTATAGTGTAGGAATTATTAATCTCTTCACAGATCTATAGAAACTGAGGCTTTAAAAAGTTGAATGGGATTACTTACGTAAAGTACCTCATCTGTTTTCTGACTTATAGTAGACAAACAGTAAAAGTCACTGCCCTGGTCCCTATGGTTTCCAAGATACAACACAAAGTTAGGTTTCTTTATGAATTCTCCCGCTCACCTTCCTTAGAAAGGTTCCTAAATAGAAAGGAAAGTGACCCAGAACTGGGAACAGTACTAATTTTCACTTGTTTCATGAATAAGATGGAAAGGGTATAGGTACTAAACTAAAATGATCTCACTAGAGATTTGTGCTTCTAATATTATAAGACTTTGTCCCCATCTTGTCCCCAAATGCCCTTAAGCATCAATTCCTTCTTCTAATAAAACCTGAAGAAAGCAAGTAGCTAGCAAAAATTTGTTGTTAATGCAAGTTTCAATGATGTTGTTCTTATTTTTTCACTCATAAAAATCTCTGTTCATTCCAAATTCCTATTTACAATTCATAGCTGTCAAATCTTTCACTTAAGTACACACATATTAAATTTATTGACTACATCCTGCAGAGTTAATGATGGGTAACTCATTAAATGCCACAGGAAGTCTGTAGTTTATAAGTTAAAAAAAATTTTTTTTAGAGGGTGAGGTGTTTTTTGAGAGAGAGATTTGGAGTAAATTAAAAACTTTACAATTTATTCTACAAGCTGAAAAATCTCTGTTTCAAAGAAGCAGGAATTTTAATCAACACACACACATATAAAGAGAGATAGCCATCACACTTCAGTGATGTAAATAGTAGGATTGGCTTCTAGAATCAATATATCTGCACTGAAATTTGGTCATAATTCAAATTGCTTTAAGTGTTCTTTGGAGACAAGACCAAAAACTACTGAAGGGGTTTAACGTGAGGTTTAAACCAAAGATATAATAGCCTCCAATGTATCTCTGATACCTTCAAGGAGCATTAATGCATTTCCTCTGAAACAATGTGCATTAGGGAAATATTTTGAAATCTATTGATTTTACATGACAGATACGTAAGGCAATAATTTGAGAAATAAAATCACAATCATAGAAAGCATATAATCATATATCCTGAAATATAAATAGCAATTGCTTTAGGGGATTGTTAGAGTTGGAGCAGAACAGGAAAAGCTGGTGTCCTGAAAGTTTAATCAACGGTCATTGACTAAATGGTCATGCTGCCATTTTAGTCAATGGTCACTCTGTGTACTCAATATGTCCACTCAGTCTGGCAGTACCCTGGGCAGTGGGCAAGTTGTATTAAGGGAAGGGCCAGGCATGGGGAATGACCTTGAATCAGATGGAAGGATTTGCCGTCAAATGCATAAGGTAAGCCAGAAGCCCTTGAGCTCTCTCACCAGGAGGTTTTCCCTCCATCTTCCAAAAGCCAGAAGAGAAGGAAGAAAGTGATTATAACAAACAATGCCATAAATCAGTCACTAAGAAGGCGCTTTGTATTGAAGACAAGGAGGATGATTTAACGCATGCCTTTCAAGAGCTTCTCTTGAAAACATGTGAACTTCATGAAGATTTATAAACATGGTCTGCCCCTAGGAGCTCACTATCAGGTCTTTCCTTGGCAAGTGTGTGAATAAGAATCACCATGAATGGGGGTGTTTTCAAAAGATACAGATAACAAGATTGTCTCCCTGTCTGCCTCCTGAATTCAAGAGGGGTCAAACCGAGAAATCCAAATGTTAGCAAACTTCTCAAGTGATTCTTATCTACCTTAAAATGTGAGAAAAATATCCCTGGGTCATTGCCAAATATGAAAAGCAGTCAGTTCTTTGTTCTACATAGGTTTTGTATTGTCATTACCAGTTCCTACATACATAAAACCATCTCTCATGAAGTTTTTGTTGTTTTACCCCCAAATAAGAACTTTAGCTTTGCCTACCATTATATTTTCTGGTTTCTTTCTGTCAACTACAAAGGGTTTCTACAGTAGAAACTCAGAAGATTTTATAAAACCGATAATGAGTTAGGAGTCAGTCACACAAGGTGGCCTGAATAACTGGATGTCAGAGTTATTTTGTGCTATGAACCAAACCACCCCAAAACTTAGGAGCTTGTGAGTCAACTGAGCAGTTCTTCTGCTGGACTCCCCTGGGATAAGTCACATGACTATAGTTGTCTCCAAGCTTCAGTGGAAGCTGGTTGGTTCTCAAAGTGTAATCACTTGACCAGCACAATCAGTATCACCTAGGAAATTGTTAGAAATGCAAGTTCTCAGGTGCCATCCCAGGACTACTGATTTTAAAACTTTAGAGGTGGAGCCCAGGAATCTGCTCTAAGCTGGCTTCCAGGTGATTCCAATGCTCACTTGAGCTTAAGAACTTCAGTTTAGAGAGCATCAGAGGGGGTGGCACTCTTATCATCCTGCAGGCTAGCCTGAGCTTCCTCAAACAGTGGTACCACATTGCATTGGGCTGAAAACAGATGTTGAGAGGCCTCTTGAGACCTAGGCCCAGAAGTTGTCCTGTGTTATCTGTGACACATTCTATTGATCAAAGCAAATCACAAGGACAGTTCTAATTCAAGGGGAAGTAAAACAGACTTCTTTCTCTTGAGAGGAGTGGTGAAGTCACACAGCCAAGGTGTGTGGATATAGGGATGGGAATAATTGTTTTGGCCACCTTGGTAAACAACCTTCCATACTGAGCAATAATATAATAGACTTAATGCTTTATTCTCATCAAGTTTCCCCAATATTTTCCTAAAGGATTTTTCTCTTCTGTGCAAAGACAATGCCTATTTTATCCATTTTACAGAGCAACCGTAACAAAGTAACACAAACTGGGTGTCTTGAAACAGCAGAAATTTATTTTCACATAGTTTTAGAAGTTAAAAGTCCAAAATCAAGGCATCAGTTTGACTTTGAGCCCTTTGAAATCTGTAAGAGAGAATTCTTCCTTGTCTCTTTCTAGCTTATGGCGATTTGCTAACAATTCTTGGTGTTTTCCTGGCTTGCAGTTGAGGCATTCCAGTCTCTACCTCTTGTGTCAAACAGAGTTCCCCTTGTGTATCTCTGGGTGACACTCTCTTCCTGTGTCTTAATATCATCTTCCTATAAGGACACAAGTCATGTTGGATAAACATGACTATGTTTACTAATCCACTACGACCTTATCTTATTGAACTAACTGCCTCTGTTATTTCCAAATAAAATCACTTTCTGTGGTACTGGGGTCTAGGACTTCAAGATCTTTTGGGATACACAATTCAATCCATAGCATCTACCTGGATTTCAGTCATATGGCTGACTATATTTGTTCATATTTGAAATCAAGAAGTAACTGTACTGGGAGGAGGAGTGGATTCTAAGACCTCAACTCACCTCTGAAGTCACCGCTTGGTTGTGTATGGTTGACCGTCTCATGTGAATACATACATAAATGCTTGATGGTTTAGTAATCTTCTGGATGTGGGGTCCTGGAGAGAATTATCAGCACAGAATGTGATACTTACGTATGCTATGATGGAAAAGTCACAGAGGATGGTATCTTCCTGAGCTGTGCGTTTTAAAGTATCCTATTACATAGCATAAAAATCACGGGATGCCATTTAGCGTAATAATACCAGGAACACATTTAAAATATCATGTTATAGCTTGGAAATATTGATAGCTACGATGGGATTTCAATTGTCTAAAGGGATGTTTTTACATTATCTTCCCTGGAATTTATTAGGGGCACTTTTATTCTATAATATCTCTAGTGTAATGAGACTCATGCTTTTTGAATGTTTAGAACTGCCTATCTACGTAGAGTTTTTGTCTAGCTGTATTTATATATTTATTCATTAATTCATCTACTTTTCATTCATTCATTCATTTATTCATCCATTCATCATTCACGCTTTCATTCAACAAATGTGTACTGGGTACCCCTCCTGGAAGACAGGCACTAGGGAATCAGAAATAATAAAACTAATTCCTTCCCTCATGGAGCTGATATTCTAAAGAGAGACATAAAAGTTTAAAATAACAAAAAGCAAAAATACAATTTCAGGCAATAAAATGTACTATGAAGTAATATGTATGTAATTGGGGAATATAATTAACATTTGTTTAAATAACTCTAGGCCTCATGTGAGGGTATATTTTATAAGGGCTTGTTTTTTTTTAATATAGTAGCATCCAAATACATAGCCCACTGTCCCTGAGAATGGCATAGTTACTGCTCAGTGACCCTTTCAAGTCATTGAAAATATTTTCTATTTGCTGCTGATCTATTTCAATAATTGAGCTTGTTGGGACAGCTGTTATGCTATGTAAAGAGCGGAGATTTTGGATCCTGAGAACCCTGGGTTTGAACTGAGGATTGGTGGTTTGGTTATTTATTCTCTCTGAGCTTGGTAAATGTCCCTACTAAATGAACATAATAATGCCTTGTGCTTAGGTTGTCCTAAAGCTTACACGAGGTGACATATGTAACCCTACCAACCACAACCTCCACAGATGACTGCTTAACACATATTTGTACGTAGTTTTCTCCGTAATTTCATTCAAGCAATTTGGGCTTTTTGGTGGTCTTTTAAAATGGCCACTTATAAAAATAGTCTATGAGAACAGATCAGTCAAAGATCCTCTTCTCTATAATGATATTACTCAGGCATCTGCACACAATGAAAGTCCAACATTAAGGAGCAGAGTCTTGCTGGATAAACATATTTTTAAACATAATTAATTGTTATGGCTCCCAAATAAAACAATCATGGTTGATTTTTACATCTTCAAACATGTATGTATGGCGTTCTGATAGTGCATTATACATGAAATACAATAAAAAGGGTATTAACAAAAACCACGTACACTAAAATCTGATTTATGCTTTCACATAATATACATGATTTTATGCTTTTATGGGTACATCCAAAGTTTGTGAACCTTTACAAAGCCCTATTTAAATACTCTGCTCTAAGACTGCATTTTATCTTCCTAATTTGGGCATAATAATCTTAATTATATCTACTGCACAGGCTGCTGGACAAGGTTCCTTCTCGTGCCCTCCATGAGTAAGTTTGACCATACGTATAGACTTGACAGGCCATACATACCAATGACGGCAATAATATTGGTAAGGAACAAACTTGGCAGCATCATGTAGAATGCATCTCCAAGTTTAGTAATAATGATTTGCAAATAATAACATAGTTCTTTAGAAAAAAATTACTGGACGCTTGTCACATATGAAGCAGCTCATTCAAAGTTCAGAACACTCGTACAAGTCAGAAAATATTATTGTCATTTTATAGATGGAGTACATGAGACCCAGAGAAATTAAATAATTTATCCAAATTCATAGTCTAGAAAGTGGTGAAGCAGAGATGTGAACTTGTTAGTCTTCCTCCAGAGTTTATACACTTAGGTGCCATGCTGTGTGGACCAACTAATGTAGAACACATCTGGGCCAAGTGATTCATCTCAATTGTTGTGAGGCTAGACATACCATGTCTTCTTTTTTTGTTTGTTTTTAATGATCATAAGCAAATGCCAGACTTTAAAATTATTCCTATATTGAATGAGTCATTGTCTACTGGAATTATCTCCCATAAATGGCATGATCTCCCTAGGAACCTTAGACTGTGAACTTTATGTTGCTGAGCTTTCAATCCTAGACCTGAAAGGAAATCTTTATTCAAGCAATGGTGCCTGGTGCCTCTGTGAGCCCAGACCTCCCCTTGATGACTGACGCTAAGTCTTTGCTCACTGCTGAACTGAACATTTAAGTGACAGAAGGTTGCACAGAAGGTAAATATTCTTTGCGATGTAAGCCTAAATTAGGAAAAAGCGGGTAGGATTGATCGTGAATGGGTGCTTACATTTGATAGTCTCATGATTTAGGTGTCCTACGGAGAGAGGGTTGGCAGCAACTCCAGTTAAAAAAGGGAGGGGACGCTCCGCGAGGCAGAAATAATGACGGCTAAGCATCAGACATTCCGTGGGCCCTTGGCTTTCTTCCACTCTCAAAAGACTAAACTAACCTTTCGGTCAACTTCAATGGGCTAATTGACAACTTAACACCCTTAGGCCGTATTTCTGTCCCTTTCCCCATAATTGACACCTCAATCATTATGCTGGCCTCCTCTCCTGGGCACTCTCAGTATAGAGACTCTGCTTATCTCACCTTCAAAGGGGCAGTCCCGTTGCCTGCACTGACACATTCCTAACACGTCAGCCCAAAGCACAGGGTCATTCCAGTGCGACTTAAACTTGAAGTCCACTTTTTTTGGTAGACCAGCATCTGTCTGGCAGTAGAATCTTATCATCATTATTATTATTTTTGAGACAGAGTTTCACTCTTTTTGCCCAGGCTGGAGTATGATGGCGTGATCTCGGCTCACTGCAACCTCCACCTCCTGGGTTCAAGCGATTCTGTTGCCTCAGCCTCGCGAGTAGCTGGTATTACAGGCACATGCCACCATGCCTGGCTACTTTTTGTATGTTTAGTATGTGTTGGCCAGGCTGGTCTTGAACACCTGACCTCAGATGATCCACTCCCCTCAGCCCCCCAAAAGTGCTGGGATTACAGGCATAAGCCACGGTGCCTCGCCTTGGCAGTGGAATCTGAATATTTGCTCTGCAGGATCCATTAAGAGCAGTGGCACATGAAGGGCAAAGAATGGTTTTGGCATTACAAATGCTTCTCAACCACACTTTTGTTTTTGGAAATATTTTGAAATATTTATCTTAAATTTATTTCTTTTTAATCATAATGGAGATTCATGCCAAAATGCAGAAATTATTTTGTCTATAAATGTGGAATCATATAACAAACAGTGGAGCTGCCAGGGACTTTACAGTTTGCACAATTTAACTTTCTCTTTACAGATGTAGAAATGGAGGTTCAAAGAGGTCTTATGCCTGGCCCAAGGCTACATAGCTAGCTGAGTATAGCCTCATAATAGTCCCTAAGACCTGAAGACATCAAAATATGCAATGAGCTTGTTTTCGCTTTGCACATTTAATTACTTCAATTTTTCTGTTTTATCACCTGTCCAACATATTCTTCAACCCTCCAATTTAAGGGACAAAGGAAAAGGTGGAGACAAGGATAGCAATAAGAACACATTGGCATCTATTAAGATCATTTACACCAAATCAGAAACATACATACAATCCATCAGGGCACTTTCTCGTAGCAAATCAAGGAGTTTTCCCTTAAGTAATTATAAAACAGGTTAAAGGAATAAGAACTCTGGTCATTCATCGATTCTTGATTTTTATTCCCAGACTTATTCCCCAGGATGAGAGGTTTGAGAGAATAGATACATTTGTAAAATGACTAGAATAATTTTACCCACCTCAGGGATTCAGTGAGTGTTTAATACCATAAAGGACTTTGAGATAGTCAGATGAAAGGTGCTTTAGAAGGCAGACATGATTACTGGATTAGAATTTCAGAGAGTGAGAAAGGACTCTTTTGTGTTGACAGATTTTTTCTTATTCTTTTTGCAGTTCTATAGTGGTTTAAAATTTTTTTCTCATACCAATTTCTTCAATTTCAGATCATGTCCTTGACTTGGTACTGCCCTCGTGAGAAGGAATGTGTGGTTGGTGTAAACGGTCTAGCTCCCTGTATATTTTTTTTCTAATAAGCCTTTTAGCATCTTTGAATTCACAAGGCTAATTTTCCTCATTTCCCGTAGTTGCAATGTTTGTAAAGTACAGTGGAATCACCTGGGGACAGCGTTCTGTAAGTCAGTATTTATTACAAGTCACAGAGACACACACACACATATACATACACTTCCCTGTATTGAATTGTTTGGAGACCAGACCAATTTTGTTTCATTTCTACAAGGGTTTCCATAATATCATTAATCTCTCTCAGCCCTTCAAGATGGCCTCTTACCATATTCTGTCAAAAAACAAGATATAGACCGTTTACTTTAAATACCTAAAAATAAAAACGCTGAATCAAATGGTTACACATGCACACACACATGCACACACACACAGAGCTCTCTAATGTATTTTACAGTTGTTGGAAATCTGTGTGCATTGGGTGGGGAGAGCAATGGAACTTTCAGTTTATTGAGAGTGAAATGTTTTATTGCATTAGGTGTAAAATGCTCTTTGCTATTAAAATAAGTAGTGCTAATTAATAATCCTGCAGAATTGTAGAGCAGCCTTTGAACAACAAGAATAGATTCTTTTTTTTTTTTTTTGAGACGGAGTCTCACTCTGTCACCCAGGCTAGAGTGCGGTGGCCGGATCTCTGCTCACTGCAAGCTCCGCCTCCTGGGTTTACGCCATTCTCCTGCCTCAGCCTCCCGAGTAGCTGGAACTACAGGCGCTCACCACCTCGCCCGGCTAGTTTTTTGTATTGTTTTAGTAGAGACGGGGTTTCACCGTGTTAGCCAGGATGGTCTCGATCTCCTGACCTCGTGATCCGCCCGTCTCGGCCTCCCAAAGTGCTGGGATTACAGGCTTGAGCCACCGCGCCCGGCCGAGATTCTTAATCCTTAGTATCAATAGTAGAATTCTCCTTCTCCTTTCTGTCTCCCTCCTGCCTCTCCTGCCTTTCTTCCTTCTTTCTAGAAGTATCTATCACAAAAGAACTGTGCTAGGACTGTGTTTGTGGTGGTATTTCAGCTCAGCCAATCATAGCAGAGTAATCTTATGGACTCCACCCAGGAATGAATTTCAACATATCTTTGGTGTGAAAAGACTGAGGATAACACCAACCCCAAATCTATAAGCTTTGTTATATTTTATGTGAAAGGCCTTTTTTTCCCTCTTGGTCACTGCCTGTACTGTATCTAGTACACTTGAACTTTATAAGGCTAATGAAAATATCTGTGTCCTAAAAATAAAATGTACTGGCTCCAAAATGAAAATAAAATTACAAAATCCAAGTTAATTAAGTTTGATTAAATGTCTGCTGAATAACAAACCTAACATGATGTCAGCTAGTGAACTGCTATCCAAGTCAGCTGTTACGCAGTTATATATAAATCAGATATTTATATGTCTTGTAACTATTAGATTTCCATATTGGCCTAATATGGAGGAGTGGGGTTTTTTCAAAAAGAAACAGCCTAAAAACAATGAGGACCTAAAGTGTCCCTCTTCGGATGCTTTTGTTTTCAAACAACATCTCAATAACGGCAACAGAGATTTGATGTACCTGTACGACAGATTTAAAAAAAGAACTCTACCCGTTACCACCATGGGGATGGAGGTTATCTTACCATACACAGTAACTTTGTGATGTGTTAGCTGTTTTTTTTTTCTTTTTTTTTCTTTTTTTTTTTTAGTGTGAATACATTTCCTTCTGCTTTTTCTATCAACTAAAACGTTGCTGTGAGCTGACTTTCGTTCCATTATACTTCTATGCATTCATGGATTCCTCCTTCAAAACTATTGCCAGGTGTTAGCATCTTCCCCGAGTAATTTCAGGCATTTCCTTTGAATGAAAATGGCTCACTTGGAAGGTTGTGAAAGGCATATCCTTGTGGAATTGAGAGGATTTTGTGTTGCGATGTGGCGAGAAGGCTTGCCAGAAATTGCCTGTTTCAGGCTGATGATGCAAAACTAGACATCTGTTAAATTAACATCTACCTAACGTTTTGCCTTCAGTCAAATGCATTTTTTAAAAATTAAATCTCTCCCACTCTCTTCGCTTTCTTTTTTTTCCACTGTCAAAACAATCTGTCACAAGATATTTAATTTCTGTGTAATGGGTTACTTAAAGAAACCAGCATATGGTGCAGTGAATATACCTAGCTACAAGCTAGAGGCAAATGTACGTT
This sequence comes from Chlorocebus sabaeus, assembly GCF_047675955.1. Classification (NCBI taxonomy): domain Eukaryota; kingdom Metazoa; phylum Chordata; class Mammalia; order Primates; family Cercopithecidae; genus Chlorocebus; species Chlorocebus sabaeus. The sequence continues at coordinate 14,886,458 of NC_132926.1, read as the reverse complement.
CTGCTGGTTCGCTGTACTACTGAAGCATATTGTGCCCAGCATAGATTTTATTATGTTGCTGGATTCCCTGAGCGCTGATTTACGTTAGTGCCAGTTTCTCACAACTCTTGCCTTTTAGGATCAAAATATTAGTATAAATATCCTTGTTCCTCCAAGGAGTCAGAAATCACTTTCGACTTTGGTTAAGTGGTGGGCATTTATGGCTTTAATATTTCAGGGAGGGAGAAAGAGGAATCTCGTTATGCAGACATCTTCTCACACCCCTCCTGCATCCAAGAATTTGCTAATAGCAGCCAGCTGATCTGTGGCCTGGCAGTATGTTCTAGAGGAGTGGAATCTTTCACACACTGACAACACCCGGACACCATGTGCATCCCTGCAGCTACAGTACTTTCTACACAATCAATTACCTTTTTTTTTGTTTTTTGTAATGGAGTGTTGCTCTGTCACGTAGGCTGGAATGCAGTGGTGCGATCTTGGCTCACTGCAACCTCCACCTCCCAGGTTCAAGCAATTCTCCTGCCTCAGCCTCCAAGTAGCTGGGACTACAGGCATGAGCTACCACGCTTGGCTAATTTTTGCATTTTTGGTAGAGAGGGGGTTTCACCATGTTGACCAGGCTGGTCTTGAACTCTTGGGTGATCCACCTGCCTTGGCCTCCCAAAGTGCTAGGATTATGGGCGTGAGCCACTGTGCCCAGCCATAACGTTCTCATATAGTGGAGCTGTCTTATTGGTAGGGGAGGAGATTCTAAAGTCACTGTCATTATGGAGATGAGAGATTAAACGTAATCAGAATTACTTATGAAAATCCCTTCAACCATCCATGAGGTATGTGTATTTATATATGGTAAAGTGTAAAGTGCTTATTACGTCAGAAAATAGTGTTGACTCTGTGTCAGTCTGTTTTCTAGGCCCTGAGAATGAAGTGGTGAACAAGACATACAAGATAGCTGTTGTCAGTGCACTCACTTTCCCATGGAAAGAGACCCAGTAAATGCATGGGCAGTAAGCGTCCTGTAAGGAAAACATAGGCTAGAGATTCGTCATCCATCTGCCCACTCCTCTATCTATCTATCCATTTATCCATCTATACATCTGTCAACAGTAAACAATAAAGAAGTATACAATAAATATATGTCTTTTACACTAAACTAATGAGCAAATCCATAAGAAAATAGAAGTGTATAGGTTATTTTATTTCTCCATAACACTTAACCAATCTCTCTATATGGGGATACACACACACACACACATACACACATACACACACAAGTGTATAGGTTATTTTATTTCTCCATAACACTTAACCAATCTCTCTATATGGGGATACACACACACACACATACACACATACACACACACATAAATATAAATCCATAAAATATAAGTTTTGAAATATTTAATCTGTCTATCTATGTATTCATTTGTTTATTTTTGCCAAAAGCCTGGCATCAATTTTGTGTAAGTTAAATGATTGGACAAACTTACTCCACTGTGTGCCTTTGAGGGGCGCAGTGTTCATATGTTAATTCACTTCCATGTAATTTGAAAGGTCCCCAGATTGCTCTTTTTTGAGACAGCTAATGGCAATCTCTGGGGGACTTGAATCATGAAGGCTCCCAAGTTGGGGTTGACTTCTAAGGCTATTGGTGAGGGAACAGGGGGATGTGGCTGAACTCCTTCAAGCCAGGCAGTCACAGAAGTTAACAGCTCCTTGGCAATTGTTCTCAAATAGTTCATTCCCTGAACAGCTAGGTTGTGGGTTTTCTGGGGAGAAAAAGCATAATACCTGCAATAAATCACTTAAGTCTATTACTTATTAATCGAAATTCTCAAGTGCCCTGGAAAGTATCTCTAGGCCATTGTCATTGCAAAGCTATCACAAATGAATGAGCTAGGCAAGGCGGCAAAATTCTTGGTGCACTTGTACCAAATAGCCTGGAATAGCTGTGTTATTAATCAGAACTCCATAAAATCCTAAAGTTCAAGCTGCATAAATATACTCGGGTACACATTAGACAGAGTCAAGTGGGTGCTGTAGTCCTTTTTCAATACATCAGAAAACTTCACTTGTCATCATTTGTTTTTTATTTAGTATTAATTTTGAGAATATTAATTATTTCCCATGATTTTTACCTTGATTCTCTGGAGCTGCTAATATTAATCTAATATTTCTGAACACTTCTTAGGAAACCACCATGTTTAGTAAAGGCTGAATGCCACTGAGATTACTAAGAACCAAAGATGAGCTCCCATCCCTCTTCCCCCCCTACAAAAAAGGGACTATGTTAGCATTGTGCAGACACCTATTGACATTGTAGCCTAGTAATGCTCATTACCACTGGAAGTAATGCCCATTAGCACTGGAGGAGCTTGCTGCTTTGGGCATGCAAGACGACTGGCTTGTCTGCAAAGCCTGGATCATAGGAGGTATTCCATAAAGATTTGTTGTATGTATGAGTGAGATTTCTTCTCTTGCTGTCTCTAGGGAGATAAAAAGTAATAGATAACTAGAGGAGTTACAGTCTTAAACATCCTAATGGCATAGCCCCTCATGGTTGCATGAACTTTATTCTTTTGACAAATACTTAGTAAACACCTACTAGCTGCCAGGCACTATGATAGGTGCTGATGTGCAATGGTAAGTTAATCATGAATGAATGAATGAGACATCGTTCTTGCCCCCTGGAACAGAATTGTAGTCTAGTAGAGAAACAAGACATTAATCAAATAAGCAAACAATAAAAACATAATTACAAGCTGGGGAAAATGCTTTGATAGACAGACATAGTTCTAGAGGACACACAGCAAAGGAAACTGACCAAGCTTGATGGGATCAGAGAAGATTTCTCTAAGGAAATGAGTCATGTGCTGAAACTAAAGGGCGAAGAATAGTAAACTATGTGAGGAGCAGGGAAGACCATTCCAGACACATAAAGACATGAGCACGGACTCGGTGACAGGGAGGCTACAGTCCCCAAGAGTTGACAGCAGGCCAGTGTGTCAGGAACACAGGGCTGGGAGGAGGGTAGTATAAATAGGGCTGGAGGGGCAGCAGAACCTAAAATTTTGACAGTACTGTGTCAATAAATAGAGCTGATTTATCAAAGCCAACTATGAATGTATAAACAGGTGTCAAAGAGCAGGACAGCATAGGAAGTCACCTACTCTTACATCGTGTCCTGATCTGTGCCTAGCTCTGGGCTGGGTAACAAGACTAGGAGATGGGAACTCGGAGCTTTGTATTCATTACAAACTAGAGTGATGGATAATGAAAGCTTTAAGAAATGTTAAGGGAATCATGGACGTCATATGTGATGAAGAAAAGACTGGGGGTGGGGGTTGGAAAGGGCTTGCAGGATCAGCATGCCTTCTGCACAGCTGAATGGTGCCTGGCTAATTTCCCTTTCTAATGAGACCAGCACAAAATCCATCCATTTAGACTATTCAGCTTTTAGGTAAATGGACCAAGCTGTTGGGGTAGAGGGGAAAGAGGGGTTGACATTGATGGATGGAGTTAAATACCAGAGCCCCCTCCTTCACACAGACTTTTCTAAAGCAGTATTGTGATAGAAAGACCTAGAAGATCCCAGGTGGGCCAGGCAGGCTGGACAGAGTCCAGTGTCTCCCTGAGAAGGGGAGGAGGAGGGCGAGATGGGGGTCTCCTGTCAGCATGGAAGGGTCCTCTTCAGGTCTCACAACATAATGGCACATGGCGAGGAGTTTCTCAAACAGGGCTTGATTCTCGTGGGAAGTGTCTGAGGGTCATTCTATAGGCTTTCCCCTGGCACAATTTAATTTTTTGTCCAGAATTTCCACCACAGCAATATCCATTTTCTCACTTATTTTGCAGTACCTCCCTCCAATTTTATGGACAACAAGTTGTGATTTATCTTGACTCTAAAATAGGAGTGACCTTGTTCTGGACCAAAGCAATGGTTAAATTGAAGTAAGGAAGGTTACCATGCCTTGTTGCAATAGCTGGCTGCATTATACTCTAAATAGAAAAGATGATAACCCAGCCAGACTCCTTGGAAAGACTTGAGCATATGTGTTTTTAAAGGGAGTGATGATTATTTTCATTCGTTTTCTGACACTTGTTCTGATCAACTGCTTAGATTCGGTGACCTCGCGATACCGTGTTCATCATTTAAAGGAGTCCAATGGCAAAGGAGATTGTGGGTCATATAGTCCTGTTTTGAGGTCAGATGGAGCAGTGACAGGTACATTCAGAGCTGTGAATACTTAGCTGGGGAGAAAAGACACTCACAATGGCCACCATTCGAAGTGACTTTTATGTTTAATTCTCATAACAACCCTAGGGCATGTGTACCGCTATTTTTTGCACTTTGCAGATGAGAAAACTGAGGCACAGAAAGGTGAAGTAATTTGCCCATGGTCACTAAGCTAGTACACAGAGGGGCTGGAATTCAGACCCAAGCAGTTTGACCGCAGGGCCTGTATTCCTAACCACTATCAATGTGACCAAGAAATGGATTGGGCCAAGAGAGTGGCAAAGATAAGAAACTCAAGAGCAGTTGTTTACTTTCAAAGGAGCTTCTCTCTTTCTCTGCTCCTCCTCCTCCTCCTCCTCCAACCTGTTCCAATTGCTCAGAGTAGACAGATGCTTGGGGGGAGTGTGAGTAGGAAAGCAAAGAAAATCCTTATAAATTAATTTTTTTCAATTGTCAGGATTAAAAACACACATTTCCCATCACTCATCTCTCTGGAAAGCAATGGTACCAATTGAAGTAAACACTTTCCTTTCTGCCCCAGCACACAGTCATGCACGTGCGTGCACACACACACATGCACACAGACACACACACACTTGTTTCCAGCAGCACTTGGAAAAGGATTTGCAGCTCTCTCTACTTCTCAGATCTACCTAATTTGGGGCTGGCTACGACAACCAAACACATGAGCTGCTTTCTGGGAGATCTCAGCAGTTTGGCCTTAAAAATAGTTTTGACGATTGAATTTTAAAAAGCCATCTGAGAAATACTGACCAACTGCACCTTTGTGTTTAACATTTGAAACTTACTATGGTAATTTTTCACTTTTCTTTGTGCTCATTTATATATTTCAAAAATTCATATTCAATATTATATTTAACTCAAATTTGGTTGGATACCCTGCTGTCCGTTAAACCTTGGAAAAACATCTTACTTGTAAGTTATTGTCTTCTCCTCACTGTACTGCTTTTTGTACAGCATAAGAAGTCATTTTCCACATCATATTTGGAGATTTGGCCTTCCATTCTTAGAGGGATTGCCGGTATGGAAGTAGCTAGCTTGTGTCACCTGTAAGAACGAGGGGAAGAGAATGTGTAAGTCAGTTGGCATGGTCTTCCCCTAAATCCCCCACAGACAACTCCTCCATTTTGCTACTAAAAAGAATAAGTCCCTCCCTGACATGTTGGGTCTCTAACTCCTGGAATCAGTAAACACAGCCAATTTCAATCTGACTGTCGATCGTGGCAACTAAATTCTGGGCCTGCTGGAGAGCTCCAAAGCTGCACGGCACCCTCTGAAATGAGCTTGGTCGAGCCTTTTTAAATTCCATAGGGGACAAAGAAACTTCAATGACATGATTGCAAAAAGAAGATAGAGGAGAAAGGAACCTTGCTGTTTTCATTTCAGTCAGCCACATTAGTTCTCAAATCCTATGTTTGGGGAACCCCTAATGGTTAAACTTACACAAGCAGAAGGAAAATAAAATGCCCTTATTAAATTTCCCATGAACATGTTAAATATTTTCCCTTTCTCCTGTCTCCATGTCTCAGACTTTGAGTCATTTTGCCTCTCTCATCTGTTTCCAGCTCAGTTGAGTTACAACCAATCAGATATGAGGAAAATTAGATTTTAATGGAATATTTGATTTTCATTGCTTAATTGATTTAATTGCAAGTTTCTATTTCAGACTGGTAGAAATGCAAAGATTTTCAGTCAAATGTAGAAAAGCTCTCATTTTTCTGTGTTCAACAATGACAAACTTCATTCAATGGTAGCCTGGATTCTAAAACTTTAGAGGAAGGCAATAATGGCATCTTTCTGAATTGTTATTCTTAGTCTACATTTCAGTTTCTCTTTCATATATATGTATGTATACTTACATATATATATATTTATCTGTCACATCAAAATTCAGTGTGTACATTTGCTTATTCTAGTTGTGTTGATTTTGATTTTGGGGTATGACTTTTTGTTTGTCAGAGGAAACAATACATATGTACTTATGTAAACCCACACTTTATTTCCAGGGGCATTTAATGTCACAAAATATTTCCTTTTGTTGCTAGTAGGTGGAAAGAGAGCTTAGGGAGATAATTCTCTAGCCACCATAGTAGGTCAATGGGCTTTTCTGAGCTCTCTTAGACCACCCTTGAGAAGGAGAATTCTGTCTGTGTCAATGCTTTTGATGGATACTGGCTGCCTAGGACACTGGGGTGAGAAGAAACCCTGGGAAAAGATGCAAGGCTCAGTCACCAATGGGGAGTGCAGCAAGTGTCCCTCACCCCTTGGTCTCACGTGTATTTTAGGTGCCCATGTTGATCACAGCATCTCATTTTCCAAAGGGTCTTCTCACAGCAGTGGGACAGCCCTGCTTGTTTGAACAGTTTCCGAATTCTCTGAACTCCTTATAATGCCAATTAGGGATTCTACCAGAATGCACATTTCTTTATTTGAAATGTTAAGTTTTTTATTGTTTGTTTTTAATCATTATCGGCTTTGGGAAATTTAAGAGGTTTCTAATTTTGAGAAGAGTGTGTGTACGTATACACAAAACATGGGCATGTGAAATTTTAATTATGGGTGATCCATATTTGAACTTCTTGTCAAGTAAGTACCTTATATGCTTCTTTGTGAGTTTTTAAAATTTGGAATATAATTTTGACCTAAAAATCTTAGCCTATTGTGTGATTACATAATTTTCATCAATATTCTCTCCATCATCACCATCACGGTTGTCATCATGATGCCTATTTTGTGGAGACTTCCTCTTCTCCAAGGGTAGCAAAGCAAAAAGGCTAACAGCATGAGCTCTGGAGATGGATTGCCTGTGTTCAAATCCAAGCTCTACCAATGACTCATTGTGGAATTTCAAGCAAGTTACTTTTACTCTCCTGCATTTATTTTCCTCATTCATAAAATGGGAATAATAACAAGGCCTAGCTCACAAGGTTATGCGACAGTTTAATGAAGCAATAGATTTAAAGTGCTTAGAAGCATGCCAAGCATGCAGGAAATGCTTAATAAGTGCACTGAATACTACTGAGGTTGTATGAGCCCGATCCTAGCCTGAGACTTTACATGGCTTATTTCACTTATTTCAGTCATACCCAACGGGGGGGCGATTCTGGCCTCCAGGGGACATTAGACAATGTCTAGAGACATTCTTGATTGCCATGACTTGCAAGATGCTACTGGCATCTCGTCATAGAGGCCAGGGAGGCTACTAAACGTCATACAACACGCAAGACAGTCACCCACAAGTGAGAATTATCTGGCCCAACATGTCAATAGTGCTGAGGTTGAAAAAAATCTTGATTTAATCCATGAAGTAGGAAATGTTTACATTATACTCATTTTAAAGAAGAGAGAATTTGAACCTTGGAGAAAATATAACTTCTCATATTGCAGATTTAGTAACTGGAACTGCTGTGCAACAGGCTTTTGGAGCAGGAGGGTTTATTTTGTTTTTAAGGTAATTGCATAGAAGATCCTCTAAAAACCATGAAACAGAAACCTTGAGTGCTTTTTGGAAGCAGAACCACTAAGAAATGGGTTCAGGCCCCCGTCAGAACAGACACGGTCTGGAGTATGGTATCAGGATACTAGAGGCTCCAACCTGTGCCGGGCCTGACTTTGAATTTCCTGGATCCTGGGGAAGTCCACGGGGCTTGGCCACAGTCCCAGGGTGGTGGTAGACATTCCCGAGGCTGAGGTAGGCTTTGTCTTCCAATAGTCACAGAAGTATATTTTAATATTTTAGCAACTGATTTGGTCATTCCTGAGAAGTACTTCAAACACATAATTTCACAGATATCGTTACTTAAGATGAGACCAGTTTGAAAGTATAAAAACTGAAATTGTCTAAAACAAAGATCCCCAAACCCCAGACCACAGACCAGTAGTGTTAGGAACCTGGCTGCACAGCAAGAGTGGCAGGTGAGTGAGCGAAGTTGAGCTCCACCTCCTGTCAGATCATCAGCAGCAGCATTAGATTCGCATAGGTGCATGAACCCCATTGTGAACTGCTCATGCATGGGATCTAGGTTGTGCAATTCTTATGAGAATCTAATGCCTGATGATCTGTCACTGTCTCCCATCACCCCCTGATGGGACCATATAGTTGCAGGAAAACAAGCTCAGGGCTCCCACTGATTCTACATTATGGTAAGTATGTAATAATGATAGAAATAAAGTGTACAATAAATGTAATGTACTTTAGTCATCCCAAAACCATCCCCACCACCACCATCCCCTGGGTCCATAGAAAAATTGTTTTCCATGAATCCAGACCCTGGTGCCAAAAAGGTTGGGGACTGCTGGTCCAAGGAAAAAAAAACTGAGTACATATCAATTAGGTACAGTCAGCAGTAAAAATCATCAAGGTATAACACAAATGATTCATGAATGGGGAATACTTTATCTCAGCTAGCCCCTGCGGACAGGAGCGACCGTGTTGATCCATACATCCCAGGGCAGCCTGGCACATAGTGGGAACTTAATGAATGAACATAAACTCACAATCTTACTCCATCAGTGTACAATGCAATTTGCATGGTGTTGATACCCATAACCTCAAATACATACGATTCAGACCTCCCACTTCATATCTGAGTAGAATACTGCAATAACTGGTTGGTTCCACTTCTCAGAGTCTCAGTCTTTGTATTAACTATGGTCCATCTCTACATCCCAGCAAATCATCCCTGTGTTGTGTCCCCCTACAATGTGGATGGAGAATTAGCTGAATGTGTCCAGAAAGTCAAGTGACTCAAAATTCATCCCCTTCATTCTGACCCCCAGTCAACTCCAAGTGTCACAAAACAGTTTGTGATGTGCCATGGTCACTGTGGTCTGGGTGAAGACGCTACAATCATTAGTGGAGGTCAGTTCTCAAACAATTGCTTTGTGAATCTTTATTACAGGACTTGGTTTCTGACTTTCCGAGCACAACTAAACAAATGGTAATGCAGTGTGCAGTCCTCAGAACCGTCATTTTAATAGTGATTTTCACTGGGTTAAAAAAAATCTCTTTTTGTTTTTGGCCTCCCATGTGTAGTTTTTTTCCTTGTTAAATAAATGCGTGGCCCATTGAAGCTCCACAGCCATTCATGTCTCAGTGTCTGTAGGGGTGGGAATGAGGGGGCATGGAGATATTTCTTATGTATCCCATATCATAGCATGTTGAAGAGAAAGAAGCCTTCTCTTCCAAAAGTATGAAACGGCTCTTGAGGATATAATGTGTTTACAGAAATCAGTTATGTTCAATGGGTAGGTGTTTTCGTGCTTCAAATTAATATCTGTCCTTTAAAAATAGCAGATGTTTAGCTGTATATGTGGGTGATCGACAAATGTAGGCACGCCATATTTGCTCCAAGTGCAGGGCTGACAGACAAGGGTGGCTCTCACGATGAAGGCAATCCCCACCTCTCCTCCCACCCCTCCCACTCTGTGACGATGCTTCCTTGGCATCTCAGATCCATACTGTTATGCCTCACATCTCAAATGCATGGAAGCTACACTTCCCAGCACAGTAACGGTGATCTGCTTGAAGTGAGGTCCTCAGACCAGTGCCATCATCACCCAGGAGCTGGTTAGCAATACGGAATCCCAATCTCCAGTCCACATCTATTAAATCAAAACCTGCATTTTAACACCACCCCAGGTGACTCTTATGTACATTGAAGGTTGTGGTCCCAGAGCACTCAGACTCTAACCTCTTTAGTCTCTCTTACTGCATTGTACCTTTTATTCCCTATTTCTGTATTATACTTTTCATTTTGCATGCAATAGCTGAGGGCAGGCATCGCCTTATTTTTTTCCTTAGATCTGTTTAGCATGTAGGTGATTTTACTAGCACAGTGGTACTTGATCAACTCCTGAATTTAATGCAGTTACTCAGATTATAACCACAGGGAGAGTGGTAGTATGTACACCAGAAAGGGAAGAGTGCCACCTGCAAGGGAGCTCTGGGTTTAAGCATATTTAACTCTTCCACTTCACAGCTGGGCAGTCATGAGCACATTATTTATCTCCTCTAAGCCTCAGTTGCCATAACTGTAAAATGCAGACCGTAATTGCTATCTCATAGGTTTGTTTTTAGGATCAAATGAGATCAAACCTATAAAGCAATTAACATTGTGCTAATCGGTTCACAGAGAGTTCTCAAGAAACGTTAGCTACTATTATATGGATTATCATTTCAGCCAGTAGGTTCTATACTACATCATAATTCCAAAAAGAACGTGCCCACCTCAACTTTTAAAAAATCACCTCATAGGTCTCAACTGGGGTTGATTTTCGTCCCCAGGGGACACTGGGCATTGCCTGGAGGCATTAGATTGTCATGAACTGGGGAGAAGGTGGGCTGTGTGTATCTAGTGGGTAGAGTGCAGGAATGCTACCTAACAGCCCGTGATGCACAAGACAGCCCCACAGCCAGCCATGATCCAGCCCAAAATGTCAATCATGCCAACCGAGAAACCGCTATTATCCACAGAGGAACTGAGGTAAGCAAAATCACCATTTTTTCTTGAGGATTTAGGTACTTGGTACATTCATCCTCTCAAATATTAATGTTGAGCCCTTTTGTCGGAATCCATCTACTGTGAGGCAAATCATTTCCTTTGGTACAAAATCACACGCTGGAAAACCCGATGCAGCCTGATTAACCTATTAAAGGTCATAAAACAATAACAATTACATTGCACATTTCATTCTTTAATATCAAAGAGAGCTAGGTTCTTTGAAATGTAAAACATCGTAAGTGAAAGAATAGGGCCTGCAATTCCCCCAGGAGCCCAAGGTCATTGTATAAATAACACTCTGGTTCCCCTATTAATTTCATTCCATTCTGGGATGTGCAGGAGGCCATAATTGTTAGAGGGAGAGGAGAAGCCAGAGAAGGCTGGACTTTTGCTGCCCATGACTGAGGTCAGACAATGTAACTGTGGTCCATGGTTCAAAATAGATGCCCAAAATGGAGCAAAATAAATGTCCTTACAGCTGGTAGAAAGATCAAGATGAAACATCTATGGTTTTTTTCCCTTAAAAAATCAGAGATGCTGCAAGAGCTCCCAAGAAGGTATTAATTTCCCAGGTACTACTGCAAAAATAAGGGTGAGGAGGCGAGTGTTAGGCTTTATTCCTACTGTGAACAGATTAAGCAGACACCAATTTACACCTCATTGTTAAGAGTAACTTTTTTCTGCAAGTGAGACCACATTTACATCTTTTGTAATTAAGCTAAAGGAATTTTTTAAATGACATTTCCCCTACCACAAATCATGAAGTAAATATTTTAAGTGGGATCAAATGCTAACATGTATACATTAGAACCATAAAAACAAAAAGAGAGAGAGATAGAGTCCTAGCGCCACCTTTCAGCTTCGTCATTTGCTGGGCTGGGATACTCTCTGTGCCTGTTGGTGCTTTGGTTTTGTAAAAGGCCGGGTATGACTAAGTGAGGCAGTTAAAGAGATGGTGAGCGCGGAGGGATTCGCTCTCGGAAGGGCTGTCTGTGCTGGCTTCCCTGAAAGCAGGAGGTATGGCAGTGAGTTAGCGAGTGCTCCCAGTCATTCAGGGGGCACCATCCGTCAGCAGGAGCGTGAGGCTGCGATGGCATCCATCCATACGTCTTCTGCATGCTTTGCTTTTTGGCAATTTTCATTTTAAGGAAAATTGAACATAGAGAGCTGTATATTAAGAGCTCTAACATCCCTTATTCCCCACACAAGAGAATCTAGTTGGGCAAAGACGCATTTTTCCCACCTAACAATAGAGTTTGTGTGGCTGCTAGAAACAATACAATGATGGACCCAGATAATAAATAATTGCAGAACAATGGGGAGAATGAGGTGTGGACAAGGAGGATAATGGATGGTTTCAAATAAGATTTGCACAAAGATTGAGTTGGTGAGGTGAAGTCATCCTAGGTCTTGTCTGTTCTGCACTAACCAAGGTAAATTATTGTCCACACACCTGTACTGCAAGCTGGAGGCCGCACTGCCAGCCCAGACTGTGCGTTTGTAAGATGAACCTTTTCTCCTGAGAAGAGCTCAGAACGTGAAGTATTCAAATGGAAGCCTGTGACTGCTGCTTGGCCAACCTTGTGATCAGTCAAACAGAAAATGGTGGCAGTTCATGCCTGTAATCCCAGCACTTTGGGAGGCTGAGGCAGGTGGATCACCTGAGGTCAGGAGTTCAAGACCAGCCTGGCCAACATGGTGAAACCCCATCTCTACCAAAGATACAAAATTTAGCCAGGCGTTTTGTCAGGTGCCTGTAGTCCCAGTTGCTTGGGAGGCTGAGGCAGGGGAATCGCTTGAACCCGGCAGGTGGAGATTGCAGTGAGCTGAGTTCATGCCACTGTACTCCAGCCTGGGCGATAAGAGCGAAATTCTGTCTTAAAAAAAAAAAAGAAAGAAAAAAGAGAAGAAAAAAAGAAAACAAAAATGCAAGCCTACCACTTGTGATCTACATGTTTATGGAGCCTAAATGCCAGTGTGTCACATCCCTGGGCACATCTGTAGCAATGTTGGCTCGGTGTGCATTCTCAACTCTGATATCAGCATGAAAAGACCAAGCCTCAGATATATTTGGCTTTATTTTTAGGCTTTTCCTGAAAAAGGTACAAGCACATCACAAACTTTGTCTTCCAAAAAAAGATCAGATTTACCCTTTGGAGGCACCTTTCTCCCTGTGCCACTTGCCTTTTAAATTCAAGCAGGCTTGGAGAGTCTCCTTTTCTTCCCTTGGGTTCTTCGTTAGCCTTTCCAGGGTGGCTATTCTGGTGAGTACTCACCTCTCTTTGCTTCTGATTGTGGTTCTCACCACCTGTGAAAAGACCTTTTGATGCAATGCTTCCCAAAGAACCTTCTTGACCTTTTCTTCTCCTTGACCACAAGGCTACTTCTGTGTTCTGCCAAGTGATGTCTTGTAAATCTTTGTAAGTTGCACCAACTGTGTGTCCTTACAGAGTCTACCCAATCTCAGCATTGCCATTAAACATAGAACCCAATCTGTAGCCCTGGGCACCCTAACAGGAAGGATTAATTTTATAATTTAGCAAATACGGTAAAGCACCAAATAATGATGTTTCAGTCAAGGACGGACCTCATATACAACAGTAGTCCCATAAGATTATAATAGAACTGCCCTGTATAGTGTACCAGTTTTTATCTTCTGTATGGTATTTTGTTTTGTTTTGTTTTGTTTTTATTTTTTTTAGACAGAGTTTCACTCTTGTTGTCCAGGCTGGAGTGCAATGGAACCATCTTGGCTCACTGCAACCTCTGCTTCCTAGGTTCAAGTGATTCTCCTGCCTCAGCCTCCCGAAGTAGCTGGGATTACAGGCACCTGCCACCAAGCCCAGCTAATTTTTTTTTTTTTTTTTTTTTTTTTTTTTTTGGTAGAGACGGGGTTTCACCATGTTGGTCAGGCTGGTCTTGAACTCCTGACCTCAGGTGATCCACTCACCTCGGCCTTCCAAAGCTGTACAGTATTTTTACTGTACTTTTTCTATGGTTAGACATGTTGAGATATTAAAATAGTTATCAATGTGTTATAATTGCCTACAGTCTTCAGGACAGTAACATGCTGTACCGTTTTGAAGTCTGGTAGCAACAGGCTATGCCATACAGCTTAGGTGTGAAGTAGGGTTTACCATGGAGGTTTGTGTAAGTGCACTCTATGATGTTTGCACAGTGACAAAATCGCCTAAGGATACATGTCTCAGAATGTATCCCCACGGCTAACTGGTGCACAACTGTACTTACTAAGTCTATCCTATGTACCAGCCATCGTTCTAAGTGTGGGGACCAAAAATACAACTCCTTACCCTCTTGAAGCTTACATTCTGAGAAAACAAGTCAGACAGTGACCAAAATAAGTAAACCATATTATGATTTAGAAGTCTTAAGTGCAATGGAGAGGGAACAGAAAGGGAGGATGGGGAATTGAGGACAAGGAGATGATGCAGTTTGATCAGGGCAGGCCCTGCTGAGAAAAAATGATTTTGGAGAAAATACCCAAATAGGGTGTGAGAGTAATCCATGTTCATGAAGAAGAACCCTCGAGGTAGAGGCCTGTGCAGCTTTGAAAAGAGGAAAGTGAGGGAGAGATTAGTGGAGTTGACATCGGATAAATTGAGGGAAGGGCAGAGCGTGTCAAGTCTTTAGAAAGTCAAGTCTTTAGGAAGACTTGGGCTCCTCTGAGGTAGGGAGCTCATAGATGGCTTTGTGGAGGAGTAAGATTATCTGGCTTACATTGTAAAAAGAATCCCCCTGATTAGCAGAGTTGGAAATAATCAGCAGGGGATGTATTAGTTATTTATAACCAGATAACAAATGCAGCAGAACTTGGCAGATTGAAACAAGAGGAAATGATTGTTTCTCACATTCTGGTGTGTCCACCAGGCAGTTCTTTTGGGGGACTTGCCTGTACTCACTTGTACAGTTTCATCCAGCTGGTGGGTTACATGAGGGCTGGACTCCATGAAATATTTGAGCCTTTCCCTCCACTTGGTTTTTCATCTTCTAGGAGGCCAGAAAAGGCTTTCTTTCACTGGGGTGGCATTCTTCCAGCAGGGCAAGCCCCTATGCTCAAGAACTTCTTGTGCCTTTTCTTGCATCATTTTTGTTAATGGCCTATTGGCCAAAGCAAGTCATGGCCAATCCCAGAGTCAGTATGAGAGAGAACTATACAAGACTGTGAATACATGGAGGTAAGATACATTAGGAATCCCCAGCGTAAGGGACTGCCACAGGGGCCTAAAGTAGAAATCATGGAAAGCAATTGGGAGGCTCTAAAAAATCCAGAAAAGAAATGATGATAGATTGCAACAGAGTGCTAACAATGAAAGTTTTAAGAAGTGCCCAAATTCTAAATATGTTTTACAGGATGACCTTATTTTTATTGTCTCAAGTCAGTCGGACAAGGCTATTAAGCTTCCAGGGATTGGTGATGATCTTATTATGCATAAGATGATGTCACAATGAAGTAAATGAGGTCAGGGATAGGTTTCTTTTATTGCCAATAATTATTCAACGAGTTTTCTGAACAATTGTAAACTTAGCAATTCACTTAGTGCCGTGACTACACGGCACGCTGTCAATATCATCATCAGCTAATATTTATCGAGCACCCTCTGAGTACATGGTATTGCACTCATAGCAACAGAGGTGAGCTGCATTAGTTCTTTCAGTCAGTGCGGGATTATTGAGTGGTTTATTACATCAGTCTATTAATTGGTGCCCCAGCATCTTCCAGAACAACATTTAGCTTCCAGAACGCAATTCCTTTTTCTCTTGGAGTAGATTTAGCTTTGGTAGAATTTAACTGCACAAAGAAATGATAGGGTGTCTGCCTTTACAAATATGCTAATGTTTTCTGTTTGTCTTATTACCAGAAACTGGAAGATACTGGTCCCATTTCATAGATGGAGAAGTTGAGGTAGATAGCGGTGAAGTGATTTAGCTAATGCTGTGTGTTGAGATGGTGACAGATCGGGGATCGAAATGCAGTCATTTTATCTATTGCACTATACTGCCTCTCAGTGGTGTATGTTATTCCCATTTTGCTCTCACACTAATATATGGTCATGAAAACACCCAAAAAGATTTAACTGGTGTCTATACTCTTTAAGGGAGTGTGTGGCACTTTTCTTTGACATCTGCACAGACTAATCACTGGAAAAGTGGTTTGTTTGTTGTTGTTGTTGTTTAAGCCCCTTATTATAGGGGATTTGTCAGCTGTTAAAATCACCACTTTTTTGTGTGAGTTAAATTCTCATCAGAAAGATGTTTTTGCTTTTATGGTACATCTAGAGATTTAGGAACTAGCCTCATGAAATAAATGATCTCATTGAGATCCTTACTTTCATTTTGTTCTGGAAACAGTCATTCAATGGCGATTGTTTTGGTTGATCATTCTTTTTGAGAGAGTCCTATCTTTTTTTTTTTTTTTAATGAAAGAGTTAAATATGGGAACTAAGAAAAACTGTGCATGGAAGGGAGCAGTTTAAATGCAGAATTTATTTGCAAATCTTGAAAGTAGCACCATTAAATGTCACGTACTCTGAGATGCACTAGAGTGTACACCCTCTAGAATGTCTGTTTGTTGTAATTCCATCACATTACATATTTTAGTGCATATCTCTTCCTAGCAGCTTCCAGAGCTTTTCAGAAATTCAGCATCAGAAATTGCACTGTTTTATCCTGGATTTTACAAATAGCAACCAGATTATTGTAAAACAGAACTATCTGATAAGTAAGGTTGTGAATTGCTTTTGTGATTGTCATGGGTAAGAGTATTGAAGAAACTCGCAAACAGTGCAGCACACTGGTTCCTGTAAAAATAAAACCTGTGGCAGTGAATGCGTTTTTCTCTTGAATACGTTCAAGGCTGTGATCATTGTGCAACTTCTGGTTGGATGCTTTCAAATGTTCCATATTGAAAAACATCAGTAACAAGAACCAAACAGTCCACCAAAGCCTGTATTCAACTCAATGGAGAGGAACGTAAATTCTTACTTAGAGTTTCATTGAGGCCAACTCTATTTGGTCCACCATGGGAAGCAGAGATTTGAGGTTCTCTCTTGATTTGCTTTCCATTTTTACTTTATGATAAGGTGGCTCCGCTACTTTGGTTTTCACTTAAGGGGTTGTTCCAATTACTATGCAAAACAGAAATGGAAAACAGACAAGATAGACTTCTGTTCAGCAGACAAAAACCAAAATGCCAGAACATGGTAATTAATGTGAGAAATTTTATAAGCAAAATAATTTGTTTTAATTGGCTAAATAAGATCTGATATAATTATAATAGCCAATAAACTAATTTCAGAAAACTATTTATATCACAAACATTTAATCACATTATATACTCATTGCAATTTTGGAAATGGATATAAAAATGGACCCGAATTATCTCATCTTTACACATAAGAAAGATGCATTAAGGGCTTTTTTGAAACTTCAAAGGTTATGTTCTTTTCTTATTTTGGAGAACTTTTTTTTCTTTTTGGAAAAAAAAAATAGAGGCAATTTCAGGAGCATGAATCTCTAGTGAATCCAGAAAGAAGCATTATGAGGGTGAAAAATCTTTCCTAAGAAAACTCCTTTTGTCCAAGGTAAAAGGATTATTAAGATGAGGTTTCTTCCACAATGTTCTTTCCTATCATACTCACCCTAAGGGAAGACAAACCTCCTAGAAGAGAGAGATATATAATTGGGCCTGAAATGACCTCATAGAAGAGACCCTATAGAATTGAGAACTCTCTCTCTGAGGATTAGCTGCCCATGGGTCAACACAAGCTGATTTCCAACTCATATATAAATGATTAGGAGAAAACGATATTCTTCCAGAGGGCAGTTGTTAATTCTTCCTACTACAAGAATCTCAATTTGTTGGGATGAGCTAATTTTGACACCAACTTGAACACTGGTTGATGCACAGCATGTGCCTACACAAAAAAACACATACCAAAGTAAATAAATACACAGCCTTTCATACAACCTCAGGGGTAAAAACGCTACACAAAAAATTATGCACTTTTGCACTATACTAGCTGTATTTTAACAACAGTTTTTAAAAGGCCAGGGACTGTATTATAAGCTCTTTCACATAATTTCTGAATGACAGAATTGCATGCCCATCAGAATTGCATGCCCACCAAATCAACATGTCTTTTTAAATAAGTGCATTCTAGGTACAAGGTAGTACTCAAAGGAATAGCAATATATATTATACAAAAAAAAAAAGATACTTCGCTCGTGTAACCTTCAGTATACTTAAAAACTATGTGATGAAGTAAGATAAAAATCGACTAAAAAAGACCTAGTGATATTAGAAGAATAACAGTTCACCAATAGTATGAGATATCTAAAGGCTGGACAAGATTAATTGAAAAATTTATGTAGTAAAATGTTCTTGGCAATGGGTGCTTAGAAATGGGAGAAAAGAGCATTTACTCTGAGCTAATATAATGTAGAAAAAATACTTTTGGATGGAGAAATATCTTATTTTGAACAAAGGATAGCAAACATTTAACAAATCATTCCATGCAAAAGGAGATAGCAGGGTACAAAAATACGTTTGGAGGTATATAGACCAGATTTTAAAACATTACTAGGAATAGATGAATGTAGGCAGAATTGAATGGCTCATTCATTTATCAGACCCATATATACTGAACACTCAACATATGTTAGGCACTGGTCTAGCTACTAGGAATATAGCAGTGAACAACAACAACAATAAAAATACGTTGACTTCATGAAGTTTGTGCAAATATTTCAAGACAGTAAGTGTGTGACACCATTAATTATCCTAATATGGGGAGCACAGGCAGTTCCTTATCTTAGTTCTATTGCTTTTCATTTGTGCACAGACAGGCAGAGACCATGGTGTGTGTGTATATATATTTATATAAATATATATTTCAAATAAAAGCATTTATTCAACGTGTTGAAACTTCAACAATATTGTTCATCACCATGTACACAGAAAAACATCATATAGGTTGATGGAATTTTTTATGTTATTCCAGAATGTTTTAGTACTATATAGACTTAGCCAGAGAGAAAATAAAAGAGAACATAATTAATGCATTTACTTAAAAAGAAAGAATTAAAGGTGATCAAACGCTGTGGGTATTTATGTGGTTATTTCTGTCTTTCTGTGTAACCTTAAAAGGAGGACTTTCAGCTAATAACTTTTCCTTTTCCATGCATGGAATGGGTGGCGTGAGGGGCCCATCTTCAAGCAGAATGTAAATGTCAAGTATGAGGGACCAAATCAATGAGTATCACCTTCCTAAAGCCTTTTTTTTTTTTTTTTTTTTTTTTTTGCAGAGAACTGCATTTCTTTCTATTTGTCCAGTTATAGCTACATCATTCATATGTAATGTTTGTCTTTTATATTATTTTGTATAATTTTGATGATTTTTGTAGAAAACATGATGAAAAAATTTCCTCAAAAAACAGTGTCACTGAATTTAAATGTGGTTAAAAACTTAATCCCCATGAGCGTAGATGATCAAACACTCAACAAATATTTACCGAGTAAGCAAGCTACTTTGTTTACAGATTTGTGGGAGGTACTAAAGATGCAGAGTGTTTACAATGTGAATATTGTTCTCATTTAATTTAAATATATATGGAAGAATGGGGTACAAACCTGAAAAGTCAAGTAATAATGAACCAATATGGCATAAGCTAAGTCTGAATGCCTGACATGGATAAAAATAACTAGAAGGTAGAAAGACAAGGGTTAATATCCTGGCTTTGCCATTTGCTCCTTGTGTGACATCAGGTAAGTTAATTTTGCTAAATCTCGGTTTTGTTGTCTGTAAAATGGTTCTAGTAACAGCCATTTGGTGAATTGTTGCAAGGTTAGAAATTAGAGGCAATGATAAGTCCCTGTCATTTAAAAAGCATTCCCATTACTATGAACTATTTCATTATTGTGTAGGTGTTAGCTATACTAGCTATTATGCTAATCACTTTACATATATTAGCTATTAAGTTTTCACAATATTTTACGGATGGGGAGAGCAGGGTTTAGAGAGTAAAAGAATTTGACCCAGGTTTTCCACAATTAGGAAACAAATTTCAGGGTGGGGATTTGTACCCAGTACTAACCCCAAAGCCTAGCTCCTAATTATGATACATCCCAGAGCACTGTGATAGCTAGGGGAATTAACAGTTTCATCAATGTAAACCAAGAAGGTCAAGGATATCCTTGTGGAGGACATGTAACCTGTCCTGGTCTCTGATAAAAGATTGGAGTTAAATATGTTGATGATATGAAAGAGAAGAGGATGTTCTAAAGAGAACGAATAATGTACTTGAGGCTCTGAAAGGGATGCATATGCATCAGGCTGGGCATACAGCAAACTCTTGTGCAGTAGGATAGAACCACTGCTTATATGGATAGGTTGGTGTCAAACCACAGAGGCGATTGAAGTTGAGGCAAACAAATCTGCACTTGATTCTCTAAGGAATTGTGAACCTTAGATGATTTGCAAGCCGATACATAAGATAATGAAATAAAACAGACTTTCAATTGACCAATCAATAACTATTGGGAATGGATGTCATTCAGAGTGGCATTTTAAGAAGGTTATTCTGGCTTGAGAAGGATGAATTGGAGAAGAAAAAAAAAAAAAACTCTTAAAACGGCTGTTTTCAATAGCTGTGTCACGACAGTTGAGAGAAGTGTCACAACGAACGAGGCACTAATAGAAAAGTATTAG
The DNA here is from genome assembly GCF_047675955.1 of Chlorocebus sabaeus. Classification (NCBI taxonomy): domain Eukaryota; kingdom Metazoa; phylum Chordata; class Mammalia; order Primates; family Cercopithecidae; genus Chlorocebus; species Chlorocebus sabaeus. The sequence continues at coordinate 14,865,969 of NC_132926.1, read as the reverse complement.
TTTGCCAAACATTAGCTGGTTTATACATTAGGGCAGAGTCAAGGTCATACGTAGAATAATGTCATTCTCCTTTCACTCAGATTCCAAGTGCGTTCTTGAGAAGGGGAAAGGCGGTGTTACAATCTCTGGTGCAGTCCTTGCCAGAACCCTAGGAATGCCCCCTGGAATGGGTGCTGCATTTCACCGCCCTTCGTGTGTTTCAGCACAGATAAAACAGCCTAAAGAAGTGCTGCATTAAAGGATTGTTGCAACAGTCCAGGCAAAAGTACACAAATGAAGAAATGTCAGAGGTCTGAAAACAGTAACTTTAAGAGATATGGGGTTGGTATTTAAGTTGTTGGTAATTGAATGATGGGGTGGGGGAAGAACTGAGCCCTGAATGGCTTGAAAGATTTTACATTTTTACACTGGTGAGGCGATTTGGAGAAAGGGCTTGCTTCGAGGGTGAGTTCACGCGTTGGGTGGTAGAACTCGTTGAGTTTTACGCATATTATCCAAGTGGAAAAACCCAGAGGGGAGTTTGAAGAACTGGAGCTTGTAAAGAAGGTCAGAGTGGAAAGAAGTCTTTATGAGTCATCCATTCTGAGGTGATGAAATATTGTCCATGTTATCCATTTTTAAAAATTTTAAAAAGCTGTTGAGTGGGTTTCCTAACAATAGAAGTTCACATTTATGGAAGTGCTTGTTATGTACTGGGAGCAGGACTCACCGCGGCACAGGCATCATTTATTCTTAATGACAACCCGTGAGACAGGTAGCCTTACACCCATCTTAAGAAGAGGACACAGCCCCACAGTGAGACACAATAACTGGTTCAAGGTCACACAGCAGTAGGTAGTGGAGCTGGGATTCAATCTTAGGCAGGGTAACCTGGTTCCAAAAACTGAGCACTTAACTACCGTATCATATGCTGTCATATAAGCATATGAATGTAAAGCTCTCCCGCAGAGAAATAAGTCACATAAAAGTCACATTCCAGTAAGAAATATTAATATGACTTGGTCACCCCAGTATAATCAGCTGGCCCCCTACCCCACTCAAAGATACCTTAAATCATATACATCCACTCCACTACAAATGATAACCACTCAGGGAACCCACCTCCTCACTAAGGAAGCGGTAAAAATAAACAACAGCGCTGATAGCCATTTGTAGATTAAAAAAATTCTCTCTTTTTGTCTGCTTTGATTTCTTTTTATCTTTCATTGACGATGTTTTGCCAATCCTGTTCAATAAACCTGGGGCCCCTTCCCCTGTTTTTATTGTGCTGAAATAGTTGCGTGCTGAAATAGTTGCATCCTTGTAACTGGGTCTTTATTTTTATTGGCAGAAAATTCTCAGTCTACTTATTCCCTTGTATAAAGTAAATTTTAACTATAGAACCTGTATCAATAATGTCATTTAAAGGAGGCTGCTTCCAATACACTCTGCAAAATGTCCGCAGAGAATTCCGGATTTCCCAGTCATCACTTCCCTCCCTGCTAGCCGGTCCTTGCAGCTCTCTTTTCCCTTCTACATCTGAGCACTCTCTGTTCTCTGGCCAGCTGCCTTCTGTTCAGCCCCTGTGTGTTCTCCATTCTCTGCTCTGCCTTAATGATAAGTAGAGTTTCATCCTGAGCACATTGGGGTGGAGGTGGGGATTACTTCTTTATTTGGGTCCAAGGGGAAAACATACCCTCCTATTGGCAAACCATGAAGAGTATGACACTTTGAGTTTAACAAGATTAAGCAATCCCTCTTTGGGCACAGCAGTGTGGCCAGTGTGGGGGAAGAGAGTGTTATTCTTCTTGGACCATTTCTCATTCTATATCTGGTGGCTTACATAGGAATTCCAAATTACAAGATTCCTAGGGTCCAGGGATATGTTGTTGGGACATAAGATAGTTGAAATGGTTGTGTATTTGGGTTTTTCTAGTTTTGATGTTTCTAAAATGATAATCGTTCTAAGTAGGGCACAAAGAATTTACTTTCAGATAATGGAATTGCTTAATTTCGAAGAGATGACCAGTCAAAAGCTTGGGCATCTCTTCCTGTTCACTTACTACTGTTTTAGCTCTGCTTACCATGAAAGGTAAGCAGTCATTTTCACCAATAACTTATACCAAATACTTGACCTTGGAACCAGCAATTTACATTCTTATAAAAGAGGTCACTTAGGGAATTTAACTGTGTAATCCTAGCCCCCATGTGGCAGGAGATGAGTAGAAATGGAACAAAGCTGGTGACACACCATTTGAAACAATTTGAATTGGGAAATCATTTCTTTTCGACTTTGTGTTAAAAATGGAACCTACTTTAAAATGGTACAGGAAGGGAGAAGGATGCAGTAAAAGTCTGTAGCAGTAGTGACTCAAAAACTCTGTTCCCGGACTCAAGAAAGCAATCCTGTTGTCACATTTGGAGGGAAACCAGAAATAATTTAGATTTTTCACTTTCCTAATAGCTTCTTTTCCAATACCTTTCCTTCAGACACCATGCCCTCCCTTTTATTTTGCCTTTATTAATGAAAACTAATGAAGAGAAATACAGTTTCAACTTGAACTAGGAAACACAGGTTTTGTAGTGCTAATATTTTGGTGTGGGCTCTTTTTTTTTTTTCTTTAAGACAATTATCAAGACGAAGCATTTGTTTCTTCTTTTGTTTATCCATGGCAGTTTGTCAGCAGTTATGATAAGTAGAGTTCCATCTGCCAGTAAAACTACATTGCAAATTGCCGTAGAAATTAGCAGCTTTCATTTTTGTCTACATAAATAAATATGCGAAATAAATTGCACATAAATGCATCCTAAAAAATCACAGGTACACCACACAGTTAAATGCCAATCAGACAAAACCAGAGACACACTGCGATTATCTCAGTTTTCAAACCTGGGAGATACACGAATGTGTTTCTAAATGAGAGAGGCAGTGTATCATGCTCGCTGAGATAAAAACAGAAGCTGCCAGACACTGCACTGTGGCTTTATTCTGAGAATCCTTTGCCTGAAACCCGCTCTATCTTTTCTTGATGTTCTCTGTCTCTCTCTCTCTCTCTCCCCCTCTCTCTCCCTCTGCTTCTCTCCCTCTCTCCTCGCTGTCTTTCCCTTGCTCATTGTTCTCTCTCTCCTCCTGCCTTTGATGCACATACGTTGTCACAATTCATTGACTCTCTTCTCTTCTCTGTTCTTACACTCAAGCCTAGCGGTGCTTTCGCCAGGCAGCAGCAGCCTCTCCTGCGAGTTTTAGGCATGTATGCAGCTCAGTTTGATCGAGCGTTCCTTTTCTGCCTTTTCACTCTTACAAAAGATTAAAAGGTGGCGTCACATTGCTCCCCTGTTCCTTCCCGCAGGAGGGACTTAAAAGGGACAACAAAAACTAATCACTTTCAATAAGCATTTTCTTGCTGGAAAAAAAAAAAAAAAAAAAAAAAAAAAGAAAGGAAAAAAAAGAAAGAAAAAAAAAGGCGGGGGGTGGACTTAGCAGTGTAATTTGAGACCGGTGGTAAGGATTGGAGCGAGCTAGAGATGCTGCACGCTGCTAACAAGGGAAGGAAGCCTTCAGCTGAGGCAGGTAAGCGCCGATCGGAGGGTTTGACCGAGTGGCTTAGTTAAATCTCTGTTTTCACCGTTTTGTAATTGAGAAAGGCATCCGCAGCAGAAGCCGATTTTTCAGTCGGCTTCCTTTTGTTTAACATAGAAAGTACCTGTATTAATTTTGATGAATTAGAGCATGCAGCAAATTCAATTGAAAATAGATTTGTATAGTAAATGCATTTATACTGAATGATTTCTCCTCTGTTTTATTTAAGGAGAGAGATGAGAAAGATGATTTTGATCAGAATAGCACTTTGCATTACGTTAAATTCTAAACAGCTAACGGAGAGAAAAATAATCCAATTGATACTGCTTTTGAACTCCGGGACTTAAACCCTAGGAGACAGCTGGCATTTGAAATTTTTCTTCTAACTGAACTTCTGATGTGTTATAATAATTTTTCACTGGAGGTTTAAGCAAGGGTAGAGTTTATTTAAGTCGAGCTGCTGGGGTTTGTTTGGCTTGGATCTTGTGGGTGAAGCGCTTTTTATATCTCCTTAACCTGTGTCAGGTTGATGTTTCATAAATGGAGATTAAGTGTTGTCCCAAATGAAATATGAAGTTAAAACATCAGGTTAGGGCATGTGGTAGGAAGGGATCTGGTAAATAATTAGGATAACTGAATTATGACAGTTTGAAATGGGAGTTAACTCTGGAGGTGCTGTTTGATTAAACCTTTCTGGATTCTAAGCGGTTCAATAATGGAGGGGCTGATTACCAGCCTCGAGTCGGAACTTTGCATCGGGATCCTAAATGTGGAATACATATGGATTTTCACTGTAGGTAGCTTTTAGGAATATGTCCCTTTTGTGTGCTTTGAATGAGAGTTGTGGATTATATTTGATGGCATTTCTCCTTTAAAGAGCTTTGGGGTGAAGCTTAAAAGGCTCATATCTATTTTAACATTGAACAAACACAAAATGTAATAGACGTTGATCTCCCAGAACTTGACTTTTGTTGCTACTACTGTTGTTTTAAAGTTTTGATTATGTGTTTTTAACCTCAGTCTTTGTTGATTCTGTGTTCATTGCTTCTGCTGCTAAAATTTATTGCTGACATGAATAAACTGAGATTTGAGAAAGAAAAAAGAAAAAAAAAAAACCAAACCCACCTCTAATTAGCCAAGTTTCTAATTAAGGATAATAGAAATCCAGATGATATCTAAGATTTTAGCTAAGAGATAGCATAGAATGTTTCAATTCATTTTCAATGTTTTTATGAGAAAATCTGAATATTAAAAGTACAAAATTCAGTTAAAAGAATGCTCCTCTGGAATGATATATACAAGGGTGACTTCAATGCCTGTACTAGGTTTGGTCCTAGAAAGAACTGCTATACTATGGCATTGTTGATTTCAGCGGCCACAGAAGGGAGGATATTTTATATATTTGTCTGGAGATCAGATTTTTTCTTCCCAAGTTTCCGAACCGGACTTGCTCCTCAATATCATACCCTGGCGTATCTTGTGTTTGCCAGACCATCTAATGGCATCTTGTGGGTGCAGCCTATGAATTCAATTTTATGAGGACATCAGAAACTGCTGAGCAGTGGGGAGTGGAGACCAAATGGACTATGGGTCTGATCATACTTCATCATCCAGAGATAATCTCCGGTGGAAGTTCCCTGGGAAGCCCCTGATACAGGTGTGGGGAAACTTAATTTTTCCTCATGGTTAAAAGAATAGGGAAAGATGTAGACAAGTGAAAAAGACACTGCTGTCGAATGTTTGATGTAATCGTGCTGGTGGTAGCATAGTGAGTTTTTAAAATCACATCACATGTAATTTTTTTTCAACTTAAGAAACTTTGCAGAATCTTGAAATAGCTTTTCTCAAATTCAATCTTGTTTTTTTGTCTACATCGTTTTTTCTTGCGTGAAATTTTTCTCTGACTCTAGCTATACCTAACTATTGAAGGCTGTTATTCTGCTGCTGATAATGATGATGATTTCTCAAATAAGTGGCAATGTTGAAAAGATGGGCCAAGAGAAATATGTTGTATCATATATGCTTTGCTTTTATTTATGAAAATGACTTCTTCCAGGTGAGGCGATGATAAATTTTAAGTTGCGGCTTGGCTATTTGCATCACCAAACCACAATCCTTTTCTTAGAGAACAAAATAGAACTAAAGTAAGCAGAAATAATTTCATTGTAAACTGTTTTGTAGTTCAGCGTGCACTTTTTAGGCAGATGGTAATCAAAGCTATCCTTAAACTATTTGATTCATATAAATAGCATTTTTCTGAATTTTCCAGTAGATGTTGCTGGAGAGCAAAGAAAAGAGCATTTTTTAACAGGAAAAAAAGAAATGCAGTAGACTTATAAAAGCCAAGGAGAAAGATCCTTCTCCCCAAACTCTGCTGATAGCATTTTGCATAATTTGCTAATTAATGAATTATATTGAATCATTACCGTTTATGATGTTCCATAGAAAGCTATTAAAACTTGAGTTCGATTTTAAAATTATGAGATTGTTCTCTTTAGTCCCTATATATAATGTCTGTTTGCTGTTTTCCGTTTTTAAAAAATCAACTTAACTGCACATTACTATTCAGAACATTTCATCCCTGAATGCTAAAACCCTTTAACATGCAAATATGATGTCAGAGGAAGAACTGAAATAGAATACCCTGAGAAGAGTAATGATCAAACGCATTATAAAAATATGCACCAGTTGCCAACATGTAATGAAATATTAAGAAATTAAAAGCATGCAACCTCTAAAGTAATAGAATTTCATTGCTCTGAGACTGTTTTCCCACTGAATATTAAGTGCTTAATAGATCTACCCGTAAAAAACAATCGAAAACCTACATGATTTGTCACTGAAGTTCTTTCATTATATGATTTTGAAAAATTAGCCCAATAGGATTTTCCTCAGAATAGGAAATGTAATTAACATTGGATATTAAGTGCCAGATTTCCAAAGCAAAAGCTATAAGGCTTGATGGAGAAAATAGGAACGCAGAGAGCCAACATCAGCACTAGAAACTGAGGGGACCCACGCTGGAACTACTCCGCTTGTAATCACTGTGATAAAATGACAAAGACGTCCCAGAGGAGCCCAGGAATCTCGTACCCAGACACGAACTGATGCAATTTCAGGACCAATGACCTCTATCTATGGGAGTATTTATTTTTGGAAATGATCAATTAACTGATTTCAATAGTGAAAGGGAAGTGTATATATTTTTTTCCAATGAGAGGGGGATATTGGGTATTACAAAAGCACTTGCAGACAGGACAAGGGTGTAACCTATGTTGGAGAGCTTTCGGTTTTGTTACCTTAAGCAGACCTAGTTCTTTGCTGGTGGATTCTTCTTTGGCATTGAATCACTTCTTTGTCAGCTTTCATTCCTGAGTTGTAAAATGCTCCATAGGATATTTTGATTTAACACCCATTTATTTCTATTTTCTGGGAGGAAAAACCTTATATTTAGGAGGCGTAAGCGTCAGCTACTTCTATTTTGTAATTAGCGCTGTAAGTCCACTGGGCTAAGGATGTTCCCGGTTTTGTATTTTTATTTGATTCAAACACATTTTTTTTTTTTGGACTTGACCCATAGAGTTTTTTTGTTTTGTTTTGTTTTTTTGTTTTTGTTTTTTTTATTCTGTCTTTAAATAAGGAAAGCTTCACAACTTGGTGGGAGATTTTACTTTCTAGTAAAGTTTGTTGCTGTTTGCCTCTTGTTCTCTTTTTTTTTAATAGTAGCTATCAAGCACTGACTATATTCAAAATACCATGAGTTAAGTGTGCCAGATTGCACCCCTAACAACAAGAAGAGGTGTCTCTCCACTCACTGAGAATCTAATGAAGATGTAAAATATGAGCCAAACAGCCTACTGAACTAAAAGTGCCAGTTCTTAACTCCCTCCCTTAGGACAGCAGGGGAGAAAAGGTCGCTGCAGGTTGAGAGGACCCTGAGGAGCCTGTCTTTGAATTAGGAGTGGAATGTGAAAACACAAAATAATCCCCATCAGCAAAATCAGAGTGGGCACAGGGGGCACATGCCAAAAGGGAGTAACTGATGCTAGTATGATGGAGAGTCTTGAACGGCAAGCCAAGGTATTTGATAGCCACTGGAGAGGGGTGATCTGGCAGCTTTAGGGGAGTTGAGGCTCTGGATGTGAACGGGGAAGTACTGGAATATAGGGTCCCACCATATAACACACCCTTCCCAGGAGATTCTGAAACATCTGTCTATAGAACATCTATTCTTCGGTTGAATTGCAACCTTACGGAGGTATTGCTACTAGTAGCCTATATCTTTCCCTTGTAGCAATGTTGTTGAGAACTCCTAGTCCAGAGAGTGGAAACCCATGAATAATCTGTTGCACTAGCCTAGACTTCAGCAGTAAGGTTGAGAAACGCTGGGGAAGGGAGACTGGCTATGAGAAACACCTTCTTATTATAATTATTGCAATTTCTTGTTTGTACTGCAGATGTCATGGCCTCATTAGACAGGGATTTTGTGTATATGCATTTGTTTTCATGTTTTCATAAGAAAAACCTTCACCATTCATTGGAGATCAGACCCGTGGTTTAGAAGGTGTGACGTTCTCTCCATGCTATTTCGGTACAATCAATTACTGTTATATTCATCTCTGGTTTCTTGACATTGATTAGGATGGATTTTTATGATCTTTGAGGGTTTTCATCTCTCTAAAAACATATATACTTTATTTATTAGAATTAATTTCCTCTCTGAATTGCCTGTGTTGTCAGTTACTTTCTATAAACCTTGACTAACTTACCTTGAACTCTTTGATGTCTAGTGTATTTGACTGACAAGCTCAGCTGCGGAGACTACCCTAACTATATAATGGAAGTTTATATGTGAACATATAAGCTGTTTTCTTTTCAACAGAGTTCACAATGAGAAGGAGCAAAAATAATTATTAGTACAATTAAGTAAGTAGAGTGTCATGCTTTTCCTCAGTAACACAGATTTTACCAGCCTATTCAGGTGGACACGGTCACCAACATCACCTCAAAACCAAACTATAGATGAGTGACTTTCCTTGTCCTCCAACCACTTTAATTTAATTTGTTCCATTTACTTTTCCAAGCTTTTCATCTTCCCACAATTTTAATACTATCAGAGATGGGGGGCTGCCCATGACATTCACACTTGACATTATCAAACACAAAAGGCATCACTCATACACTTGACTGCATTACAATGCAAGGAAAAAAATAGATCCCAAAGGCTTAGAAATTATTGTCTTGTACCTTGAATGTAGGTGGATTTTCTTGTCTGTTTCCTCCAGCCTGCCTCATTTGACTGTTTTGCTACTGTGTGTTTGCAAAGGGTTCTAAAAACCCGGCAAAAATCAACACTCACAAATCCACAACATACACATTTTTATATTCACTGGACATAGGTGTCTTAGTACAATAGAAATTTATAATTATATCTTTGTTATCTGTTATTTGTTAGGCACCAACCGCATTTTGATGCAGTTCCAAAGTTGCACCTTGCACCAGAGCTACCTTCTCATCATTGACTTCGGTTCTTCTGACAGTCCAACAGTTGTAGCCAGTTGTAGCCTTGTCCTGACTCGCAGATCTGTGCTCACTGCAGTTCCTTTATTATTGCTGGGCAAGCAGAGATTTACTGAAATCCACAGTAGCTCTAATCTTTGTGTGTGTGGGGAGAATTCTTAAAGTTAGTATAAATTTATCTGTACCTCCCTTTGCTTACTACTCCGAGCCTGCTAGTCGAAGACAGTTTACCTCTCTGCCCCCATACATAAGACAACACTTGTGACCTGAATAAATAGCATTAGGTTGTGGTGAATTGCTTCAGTCATATTACATCATGCATCAAGATCGCGTGTGCTGTAAAGCTCTGTAAAACAGCCAGCTACATGATATCCTGCAGGTTTAATATACTTCTGCAGCCTTGTACTTGGGAAGGATTTCTGTAATTGGAGACAATCTAGTAAGGAGAACTTTTTAAGCCATCGGAGGCCAAAATACAAGTTTTTGAGAAATGTGCCTTTATAGGCTTGAAACTGAATAGATTACAAATTTCTCTTAACTGGACAGAATCATAATTGCCTATAGAGTACGGTTCTGATTATCCAGGGTTTGAATTTCCAGCATGGGGATTATCCAGATTTCTTCCTTGACTCCCCTGTCTTTTTCCTAACTACCTGATGTGAATCATTTCTCTAATCATTGGCACCTCTGCTAATGCTATGCAAGGGCACATTTGAGCAGCAAAATCTGAACTAGCGAATTATCATTCAGAAGAGGGAATTATGTAGAAAAATCTGGTTTTTGTAACTATTCACTAAAGTTGACTGGATAAATTTAAATTTGGGGGGACATCTTTCTATTTACAAATGATGGTTTACTGTAGCTGCATATATGTCAACATCTTACTACCTGTTTAAGGAGCAGAAAAGTAAATTAAAGATGCCAAGTAATGCTTTCATTGTATTGGCTACAACGTTCCTCTCCCCTCTCACCAGACCAGCCACCATTCTTAATTAGCTAGTTGGGAATCGGACTTAGCTGGAATTTTACTATAAGACCACACAGAACAAGCAAGTGTACCTTCTGCAGTGGATCAGGATTCTGATTAGCATGTCTAGGATTGAGTATAAAAGTAAGCTATTCCTACCCAAACCCTAGTTAGTTACTCTCCACCATTCTCATTTTAGTCATTAACTGGGTGTCAGTCAGTCCTTGATAAGTTATTTGCTTTTAGGATTTGACCCACCCACTGAAAGCCTCTTAGATACCACAAGGAGGCTGAAATAGTGAAAAACCAGAAACGCTGTTACCGCAGAATAGGAGAGGAGTCACCAGACCACCTTTCAAGTCTGCAGAACAGGGAGCAGGATTCTGTCTACTGAATATCACTACAGAATCAAAACTTGAGGCTGGGCGCGGTGGCTCATGCCTATAATCCCAGCACTTCGGGAGGCCGAGGTGGGCCGACTGCTTGAGGCCAGGAATTAAGACCAGCCTGGCCAACATGGTGAAACCTCATCTCTACAAAAAATACAAAAATTAGCCGGGCATGGTGGCACAAGCTCATAATACCAGGTACTCAGGAGGCTGAGGCATGAGAATTGCTTGAACTCAGGAGGTGGACGTTATAGAGAGCAGAGATGGTGCCAGCAAAACTCCAGCCTGGGAAACAGAGTGAAACCCTGTCTCAAAAAAACAAAAACAGGAACCAAAAAGGAAAACCTTGATTTCCTGTCATATTCATGTACATCAGTTGTGGCTTGGACACTTTCATAATCCTGTGGTTATATCTGGCACTTTTTGCCAATGTCTCATCAAATAATGCACTCTTCTGTCATCTCTACTTGACAAACATGTTTCTTAATAATCGGTAGCAGTTTGAGGTGCTTAATACAAATGCACAAGCTGTTTCAGTTTCTTAATATATAACATAAGCAATAAAATATGTACTGTATAATATAATTGACACAATATGCTAAAAGGCAAAAAAGTGGTATTGCCTCAGTGGTACTTTAAAAAATATCCTTTTATCACTGGGTTAAAACTGAGTCTGTTAGAAATATACTTGAAGTTGTTAAATATTCAGGTGCAGTTGATGATGTAGTATAATGAACAATAGTTTTCAACCCATATTTTAAATGAGAATTTAAGCAGCAATATAGTACATAAACTGAAAATGTAAAACAACTATTAGAAAAATCATTGACAAATCTAGTCACATATTTGGTATGTAAATGATTCCTCTTAGTATTCATATTTTTGTTTACATTTATGTACATACATGTATATACACACATATGTACTATAGAGAATATATGTATGTGCATATATCTTTATCTATATCTATTTCCAGAGAGAGAGAGAGAGACAGAGAGAATAAATGGGTATATTCCTAATAAGATACAGTATGAGTACATTCCTGATAAAATATTGCATTTTTTCCAGCTGACATTATTAATTTCCCACAATCTGACACACAGTATGCTAGGTACCAAAGATGCCAAAATGAAAAAAGACACAATTCTTAAGGAGTTTATGATCTCATCTGAAATTAGATATTATTTTCATGTTGAATTTTCAGTTGTGGATATACTTAGTAATCAAAAACATTGAGAGAGAGAAAAAAAAAATCAAGTGTTACAAAGCTACTGGAGCCCACACTAGGTACCTCTACATTTTACATGTCTTGCCTCATCAGGAGAGTTGGAAAATAAATATAGGCAGGTATGATCTGGGGAAAGAAGATTCTCACATAATATAATCTTGTCCCAACTAAACATAAATCTGGCTTTATGGAAAGACCAGGCCAGGGTTTCTGAATTCTCTGTTACCACTTACTGTTGATGCAGGCCACAAACCAAAGATAGGAGTAGTTTGTCTGATATTCACGCTTCTCTGAGTTCTATACAGCATTCGACCAAGCAAAGAACGTGAGGGAAAGTGTTGTCAACCTGCTTAGTATTAAACACGCACAAATAATGTTTTGTTTGAAAAGGTATGTAATTGAGCATACTTTTTTAAATAGGCTTCTGTGACAAAAATCATTTTATTCTTGATTTATATGGAATTTATGATGCATATGTTTTATGTGTTTATAATCACATATCCTATGTGATTTATATACACACACATATAGTCTCTAGAGGTCAGTAGAATATAAGAAATAGGCAAAAATTCATGTCGAGATGAGACCCAGAGATCCTGGAGACCATTTTTCAAATGGTGAAATGATGATAGTCGACTAATGACATTAGGAACTGAAATCATTAATCAGTGTTAACAAAAAAGTCATGTCATTCTTGTTCCTGAAATGAATCTAATCTATTTGTTTTAAGCAAATTTCAGATAAATGAACATTTACATGGCAAGAACCTTTACAGAAACCAAACTGTAATTACTTTATTATGGTTTATTATAATAGGCTGTGATTCTCCAGAAGCTTTTTTGAGGGTTTTTTAAAAATGTTACCAGAACAAAAAGGTAATTTGTTTTTAAACACTTGACTATTACATCCAAAACACTATTTTTATTTTAGCTGCCAATTCAGTCCCCCTGACTCTTAGAAATGAATCATTTCATGCCTTATACGTTGCAATTTTATTTGTTCTTATAAACTAAATGTCCCTGATGTTGGAAAATGTATCAGAAAATTGTGATTTATTTTATATATTAAGCTAAAATTGTTGACAGTCCAGCACTTGCTGCACAGTTGAGCATGTTTTCCAAGTTTTTCTCTGGAAGATTCATGCACAAAAAGTGTAGAAAATGACATAATGTAGCTATGAACTGTTTGATAGTGGAGTTGTCAATGCCTCTTACACACCATTTTATGCAAGAAAAAACAGCACAGCAGGAATTCAGATTTCATTCGAATTTGGGGATAAATGATTATCTTTTAAGTTGAGATTGCATGCCTTGGCTTAGAACTTAATATGCCTTGCACACATTAATATCACTCACACTTGAAACTAATCTATCAATAAGCTATTCCCATATTTGTTTACTTACACTTGCGTAGATCGTATTCTTAGTTCAGTTTCCTCCAGGATAAATCCCAAACCAAGTATTGCAGCCTAAGTGCCTGAAGGTGAGTAGTCAGAAATAAAACAGGCCGGGCGCGGTGGCTCAAGCCTGTAATCCCAGCACTTTGGGAGGCCGAGACGGGCGGATCACGAGGTCAGGAGATCGAGACCATCCTGGCTAACACGGTGAAACCCCGTCTCTACTAAAAAAAAAAAAGTACAAAAAACTAGCCGGGCGAGGTGGCGGGCGCCTGTAGTCCCAGCTACTCCGGAGGCTGAGGCAGGAGAATGGCGTAAACCCGGGAGGAGGAGCTTGCGGTGAGCAGACATCCGGCCACTGCACTCCAGCCTGGGTGACAGAGCAAGACTCCGTCTCAAAAAAAAAAAAAAAAAAAAAAAAAGAAATAAAACAATAGGAGGTGATGGGGGCCTACGGAACTGTGAAGAGGCATTATGAGTATATGTAAACACACACACACCCACACACACCCCCCACACACCCACCCTCAACCTACCTTAAAACAAAACAAAACAAAACCTACTAAACATTTTTAGAGAATAACCATATGGAGAATTTAGAAGAACTTGAGGTTTACACTACCACAAGGTTTCCAGTAGATTTTCCATAAATATTAATGGAGCACTTACAATGCATAATCTAGCAATTATTAAAACAAGAAGATATGCTGTGTTTCCTGTCCTCAAGGGGTTCACAGTGTTAACTGGATACTCCCCATACAGTATCTCCCCTGCCTCTGAGCCTCTACTTCTACTCTTCCAAACTTCTACATTTTCCATTCCATCTCTCCAGGATTTCTTCCAGACTTTCCTGCTTTCCTAACTGTGGCTTTGCAAATGCTCATCTTTTTTGTCTACTTTAACACTCCAGTTTGCCCCTAGCTAAATACTATTCATCTTTAGGCTGAAGATTAAATGTCACCTCCTCCAAGAAGTTTTTCTCGACTACCTCATCCTTAAGTTTAAATTAGGGGCTCCCACTCTGTGATGCTATAACAATGCACTTACCTTATTGTAACAGTATCCTCCCTATATGTAACTGCTGGTTTAATTGTTCATAGTTCACTCGTTACTGGTGGAGGATCTTGACAACAAGTCATCCATGTTCTTGGCGTTTTAAACAAATAATTGGATAAAATGAACAAACAAAGCAATCAACGAATGAAGCAATGAAAGCATAGATTTATTGAGACAAAAGTGCACTCCATAGAGTGGGAGCACGCTCGAGCAAGTGGCTCAAGAGCACTGGTTACAGAATTTTCTGGGATCTAAACACTCTCTAGAGGTGTCCCATTGGTTACTTGGTTACACCCTATGTAAATGAAGACTTGGCCAGCAACCAGTCTGATTGGTTGCAGGAGGTGACCAATCAGAGGCTGAAGTGAAGTTACCACGTTACACTCTATGGAAATGAAGACTTGGCCCATGACCAGTCTGATTGGTTGGGGGAGGTGACCAATCAGAGGCATTTTCCATTTTTCATCTGTGAGGCATGGAAAGGGGAGTTGCAAAGGGAGTAGCCAACTAATCCTTTTGTTATCTGGGCATGAAGAGGTGGGGTTTTCCTTTTCATTCAGTTCTAGGAAGTCAGCATCAATCGGCCTTAGGTTCCCTGCCTCCAGAGACAGAGTTTCGCTCTGTCGCGCAGACTGGAATGCAGTGGCCCAAATCTCGGCTCACTACAAGCTCTGCCTCCCGGGTTCACGCCATTCTCCTGCCTCAGCCTCCCAAGTAGTTGGGACTACAGGCGCCCGCCACCTGGCCCGGCTACTTTTTGTATTTTTAGTAGAGACGGGATTACACCTAAGTTTTTAAACTCAGTGAGGGCAGAGCCATGTGTGTCTAGCTTATCTGCTGCTGTATCACTGATGCCTAGAAAAATATCTGGCAGCATAATGTTAATTTCGTCAATAACTCTTGAATGAATGTGCAAATATATAAATACTTACAATGTATGGATTAAAAGAAGATATCCATCTCCAAAAGACCACAAATTAATTAACCTCTGTGTTTGTTCCCAAGTCTTAGTCTAGGGCAGGTTCAAAATGTCCTAGGGCATCATCCTTCTTCTGCTTCTATTTTCCACCCTGAAGTAGATCCAGATCCTTGATCCCCAGAATAGAATCATTATTTTAGTTGGAGGAAGGTGTACACTCTTTAGATGTTTTCTTTTTAGTCTCTGATAATGTAATTTATGATGAAAGGTACACTTGTTTGAAGGGTAGTCTAAAAGGGGTGACTACCTCTCTCCACTGTAGTGGTGATTGCAAGATTTTGAACCTTGGCTATCAGAACTGCTTAAATAGACCATGGACTCTAAGCATTGTGATCATGAATACAGATTGTCTATTGAATATCAGGCACTTTACTAGGAACTGGAGAGTCAGAAATGATGATGCAGAATAAATATATGTTCATTTATTTTTAGTTAGGTCTATGGGACCATGTCACTTTATGTGAGAATATTGTACTCCCAAATTTCTCTGCTTCTTTTCCAAACCTCTGGTGAAACTTTAAGAACTTATCAATCAAAATATTTTCCTAAAAATATTTTATTTCTATATTACACAAAGACATAAACAACCTTAGAGTCATGCTAGAAGTTATTTATATAATAATATAATAAAAATGCTAATCAAATAATAAAATTTTTATTTTAATTATACAGTCAGCCCTTTGTATCTTTGAGTTCTACCTTTATGGATTTAACCAACCTCAGATGACAACACTTAAAATAAGAATAATAAAAAGCAGGCCAGGCATGGTGACTCACCTTGTAATTCCAGCGTTTTGGGAGGCCAAGGTGGACAGATCACTTGAGTCTAGGAGTTTGAGACCAGCCTAGGCAACATGGCAAAACCGCATCTCTACAAAAAATAAAGAAATAAACTGGGCATGATGACACACACCTGTAGTCCCAGCTACTCAGGAGGCTGAGGCCACAGGATTGCTTGAGCCCAGGAGGTCAAGGTTGCAGTGAGCATCACTACACTCCAGCCTGGGTGACAGAGCGAGACTGTCTCAAACAAAACAAAACAAGACAAAGAAAACAAAACAAAACAAAACAAACACAAAGTAACAGTACGATAATAAAAATAATACAAATAAAAAACCAAAGTGATATAACAACTATTTACATAGCATTTACATTATGTTAGGTATTGCAAGTAATCTAGAGATGGTTTGAAGTATATGGGAGGAAGTATGTAGGTTATATGCAAATACTGCACCAGTGTATTTGAGGGACTTGAGCATCTGTGGATTTTGGCATCTATGGGGGTCCTGGAAGCCAGCCCCACAGATACGGAGGGACTACTTTATAATAAACATGAAAGGCTGGTCAGTTAACTGTTCCCCTGACAATATGCATGTTAAATGATTTCAGTGTAACTGTAATTTCTCTTTTAATTCGGGACATATCCTCCTTCTTATTAAAAATTGACTTTGGTTCCCTGAGGATGGTAGCAGACTGTTCATTTCTGTCTCACTCTCCCTTTCCTTCTCCAGGGTGTCCTGTTGAATCCACTCCTGTGTCTTATGTGGAAACTCGTAATACCCAGGATAGTTTATTATATTTATTCTTGAATAAGAAAATATTTTAGGGAAAAAGGTAATTTAAAAAATGGAATGTACTTGCCATGAGCAAATATATTCTATTTGTAGAGAATTATAACCACCTTATAACAATCACAGTATCCCTCATTTCCAAAGCATTCTGGAATGAGTAATAATCAATATCAGAGTAAAGAAAGAATTTTTCTTCAATTTAGTTAGATGATTTTTGTTCACAAAAATATCTAAGTTGTTACAAAATGGACCTCTGACTTTTAACTTGGGCTTCTTTTTCAATTTGGAAAGTGCTTGTAAGTTTGTTAATGTTAGATTGGTAATTGTTGGGCTCTGAGGGGGTGCAGCATCTTCAGTCTGAGCTTATTACAGTGTAAAATATGGATTGCCTTTACCCTAATGGCCTCTGAATCCTATTACCATCCCATTAGAGAGTGTGGGATTTTAGTAATTCTGTTGTTGTTTCCAGTGGGCAGTGAATATAATGGGGAAGGGCAGGGGTTAATGCAATTCATCTCTTTTAATACTTGTAACTCCAACTCCCTTATCACTCACTGTGGTTTCTTTGGGTTTTTCCCCTTTCTTTCTATATCTTTAAGGCCCAATATATTTCTATATACCTCTCCCAGCCAGAAGAGTTTGGGGAGTATTTTGATGATTCTTGGGTTTAAATAGAATTTTCAATATTAGCTTTTCACAAACTGAAGATAAACAAATAAGGTAGTATGTCTGCTTGTTGTGAAACAGCCTGTCGCTCAGAAAGGTTTTCAGTGACTGTCCTTGTGCCAAGAATAGTATTGAAATGGCTCTTCAATCAAGATCATTTATAAGGCCTTTTGGAAGGAGAAGCCTGATACCAGTGGGTCGGATCAATGCACCCTAGTGTTCTGGGTATAATGTTTCCATGTGTTCCTGGACACAGCTGTGTCCTGGGTGCTGGTGGTGCTAGAGAGAAGAATTGGAAAAGATTTCAAAGTGATAGAAATTAGATTGCTTTAAAGAGAAGTTTATGAGCAATAGTTAATTCCCTACATCTCTGACATGCTCAGGAGATGTACATGTTTGATTATGTATCCGTGGTTTTATTCATGAAATTTGTTTTTAGCTAATACAGCTTTTTTGGGAATAAATACGAACATCAGATTACTTCTCAGTATGTCAAAACAAATTAGTTTCCCACAGTGATGCAGTGAAAGGTGTAACTATTTTCCCTTTTTATATGTCAGAAAGCATTACTGGGACTGGGAAATTCCTCCTTTTCCCCCCTTAGCCCATGAGCCTGGTGGTTTGCAAAGGTCTGCTTTAATTCGCAAGCATATTCACCTAGAGCTCCAGCACCTCCCTCTACTGCCATTAGTGGGAATCACATGCTGAGATCCAAAGAGGCAACCACACTCAGAAAAGACTGGAAATGGCAGGAGGTGATCAGACCATTTCAATCTGTTGAAAGTGAGTGATATTCCCTGGGCTTGTTGTTCACCTTCTCAGAGAATTAAGTTTCCAAATGTTTCATCATAAATGACATGAGCATGCAACATAACTGCAATATGCAAATGTCCACTGCATAACATAGTAGAAAAATGGATTGGAGAGGAATTCTCCTTGTCTCCATATTCGAAATATCTTGATTGTCCACCTGGTTATGGCCAATAGACTAAGCCTGGTGACAGTGCTTAGGTTTATATATAACAGTAGTTTGCGTATCTGCATTGAATATTCGTGTATCACATTTCTCCTTAATTTGAGTTATCACTTATATTTCTACTCAGAATGTGAGAGCATTTCTTTCTCTCCATCAATTGGGTGTGTTGTGTGACATTCATTTTAGAATGTAATTATGTAGTGACCAATACAATTAGTTTTCATCCAAATGAATTGATATGAATAAGCATTGTTAAGGGATGTTATTTTCTTTTGATACTTAGTTTGTTAGTTACAGACTATTTTTTAAATCCATTTCTGTTCCCACAATCACTTGGGAAGCTAAAACAAAACAACAACAAAAGAAATAAAATCTACTGTAAGTATATACTGACATAATAATCTTTAAAAAACAGCACATATACACAAGACCATTAGCAGAAAATTACTGAACTCATGGAAATGACATGTAGATAGAACCTATGTAGAATTACTGTTTTGCAAAGGACAATATGAGGGATTCTGGTTACTCAACAAGTGGAATGTGGCTTTCTGTTTTCCATTTATGATTGGGCCCCATTTAATTCATCTTGTCTGTTTGTTCTTGGGACTTTCCTTCAGATCTCCAAGAAATATAAAAATCAGATGACATGCCGGGCATGGTGGCTCACGCCTGTAATCCCAGGATTTGGAGAGGCTGAGGTGGGCAGATCCCTTGAGGTCAGGAGTTCGAGACCAGCCTGGCCAACATGGCAAAGTCCTGTGTCTACTAAAAACACAAAAAATTAGCTGGGTCTATTGGCACACACCTATAATCCCAGCTACTTGAGATGCTGAGGCATGATAATCGCCTGTACCTGGGAGGTGGGGATTGCAGTGAACTGAGATTGTGTCATTGCATGCCAGCCTGGGTGACACAGGGAGGCTGTCTCAAAAAAAAAAAATTAGACGATACTACTGTCTCCATTAGAGAGTGATATATTTACCATTGTCACAAAGCCACACAACCTGTCATGTTTTGTCTCTGTACAGTGTTCCCTTAACATGCGATATACAAATTATTTAACAATTGTTGAATATTATCAAACTAGTAATGAAATTGGACTCTGCATAAGACTAATAGTTTTATTTTTTAAACATGTGTCAGAATTCAAATATTTAAGTGTGAATTGTGTAGAACACACAGGAATGCTAAGTACCACATTATGTATCATATTGCATCCAATGCCTTGGTGGAAATATTCCCCAATAAGTTTATGACAGCAATAGAAATTAGCATATTTTAAAAATACATATTTTAAACTATAAAAGTAGAATAGCTCTTTCAGAAAATTTGGAAAATTTAGAAAAAAATTGAAGAGAATAAAAATTATTCATAATCCCCTCCAAGTTTTTTTGTTTTTAACCCACTTAAACAGGTGAATATTTAAAAAATAAAGATTGTTTCTTGCATTCATTCTTATACGTGGAAATTCTCTTATGCATTAAATAGAATTCAAGAAGATTACATTAATATTCTGTCAATGTGTACACCTTACAAATATCATGATACTTAAAAATAACTTTCACTAACTTTTTAATTATGAAACTCTAATAATATATTTATGTAATTTGGAAACAATATACAAACAAAAGTAAAATTATTTTGAAATGCTGCTGTTAAAAGGCAAAAACTTGAATAGTTTGATGTATCATTTTATCATCTTTGTCTATGTAATAAGTAATAATAGTAATTATTTTGTTCGATTTGTATTTTAGTTATTCTAACACAGTTTACTTACCACTGAATTCTCTGCTTGATTACATTTTTCTTGAAAAGTCAGATTGCAATATTTTTAGGATATAAGAAACTTCTGCTTGTTGTATTCATTGCTAATATTTTTTCCAAATAGTGTTTTTTTTGTTTTTCATATGAAAATCAGTTTTGTTTTTATATGAAGATATTTTAAATCTTGATGTAGTAAGGTCTAAGGTCTTCTACTGTTTCAGATATCTTGAATTGTTTCTCAGCTTTTAAGAAAATCCTCATTATAAGGTTCAATAAATGCGTACTGTATTTTCTCCGAGCAATTAGAAAATAATGTCATAACGTCATTAACTTGCTAAGTGAATTTTGAAATGCATATATGCATGTATGTATGGGTGTGTGATATGAGGATCTATTTTCTTAAATGGTTAATCCATTACTAGATATTTGCACTATTACTATACTGTTTTGTTATTGCAAGTTTATAGTAAGTTTAATGTAATAGAAGAGTCACTCCTTTTTATTTTTTTTCTCCCAGGAATGTCTTGCTTAATGTCTTTCATCTTGATTATTCAGTTGTATCCGTATGTGTATGTAGAAAAGCAGAAAAGTGGTGCCATGCCTCAGTAGTATTTTTTTCTCTTTAACTTGAGTCTCTTTAATTTGGTAAGGTTTTTTTAGTCTTATTTTTGTTTCTTTGATCTCCAATAAAACATGTCTTCCCTTTTGAATATGTGGGTTTTGTGTTTTGACCCACTTCTCTTAAATTTGTCTTAATCAGGCATTTCTTCCTGGAATTTTATTTTAAATAACTATGTATTTGCATACAATGATGTAAGAAATTTCTCCCACATCTACTTTCTTTTCTTCTTGAGAAAACAATGCATATCTGTTTTAAAAAAGTTCATAATATTCATCTATCATGGGCCAAATTCCATCTTTTGAAACTTAACTGCACAAAATAAAATGCTCATCTAATGTGGTTGGTCTTTATACATTTATGTCAGCAATAAGTGCACTAAGCAAGCAAGAGAGTTCTCACTGCTGTAGCTTTCCCATGATAAAATTTTGTAAGATGTAACCCATAGAAAACCAGTCTAGTGCAAAGATCTGCAAAGAAAGGGTTCCTTGGTGGAGTAAATTTGAGAATTAATTCATACAATAGCCATTTTTTTTGCCAGTTTAGAATAACTATTATCATATTAAAAGCTCTGACAAGTTCAACAATAAAGACTTGTTTGGTTTGTTTGAACCCATCTTCTCCCAGATTTAATCTATGACATAAACATTTGCTATTTTTTGAAGGCAGAGAAGATTATTTGGTTTGATGGTTTGTATTTTATTGAGGGGTAAATATACAATCTATTACTCAACCCAGGAACTTACAATGAATATTCAAATCGGGCAGGCTTTCTTCCAATTAATTTCAGCTTCCAGTGAGTCTTGTTTCTTTTCAGTGTACAATGGAAGATAATTCTAATCAGATCTTAAGAGACAGTTCTCAAGGCATTTCACTCATTGGCCATTTATTTGATGATTAGTAGTGGTTGGAGTTGAAGTAGGCGGTATTACACAATCATCATACACAGTAGCTGTATAACATCTTGCAAATAAATTAATCTCTTTATATATCAGTTTTAATTTTTTGTAAAATGGGAACAGTATCCTGCAGGAGCTTGTGTACCACAGAAAGGATGCATATATAAAACCCTAACGCTATTTTTGCATAGAACAGCCACCCACATAATGATAGCCGGCATTCTTAATAATCATTGACAAGAAAAGTGAGCAGGATATATCCCCTGCTCTGATCCATCTAAACAATGGTGCAATAAGAAGCAACAATTTCATAATGCTGTGCAATTTACACATATTTTTATGTTTGCTGTTGAGAGCGTAAGCATCAAAATAAAATAGGAAAACTGGAAAATACAGTGAGGGAGCTGAGATCAAGTGATACGGCATTTGCCAGGAGGTGGTTATTCCATGCCACAGTATACACCAATACAGAATGAGGACAAGCGTCCATTCATTCTAATGAGGACTTTACCTAGGTTGGGCAGTGAAGGCTGTCACACAATTGGATGGAACTGAATCAAAACGATATCAAAGTTCAGTTCCTCAGCTCCAAGTGCTTGCTGAATTTGGCTTCTTCTCTGGTAACCCTTTTATGGAATGTGATTTTAAAAGCATCCCAAAGTTGTAAGTACCTTTGTGTCGTGTTGACATCTGATTAATCAGTGGGCAAACATTCTGCTATTGTTACTGGAGCTCTCTTTTATCCTCCTGGAAGAGAAGCCCCAGCTCAGCAAGAGTGGTGTGGAAATGTTGGTAATTCCTTTATTACTTTAAGTCTAGATGACTGTAATTCTCCATTTGTGGGTCTTCTAAACTGGGTTATTTATAGGATGCAACTTCAGAGAATAAAGCAGCTCAGGGTCTTCCTGGCATTTTGTTCCTTCAGCATATTTTAAACCATCAACTCAATCCTTATATTGGTTACCCATAAAATTTTACATTGATTGTGAAGTTGTTTTACTCACACAAATGGTACCTCCGAGATGTGATTTCATTCTGCCTGTCTCACTGATTTTTGTTTTGCCAAACCCCGGTCACTTCTAAAGACTTAAATTTGGAAGCTTTTGGTCTTTTTCTATGTTTTAAAAACTTTATTTTAATAATTGCCTAATATTTTCTCTTACAAACTGTGTAACTCATTTAATTCATTTGGAAATTATTCCTTAAGTAAGATTTATCAAGTACTCTCGCTTTCCATGGTCCTGCCAGTAGCTTCTGAAGGTGTAGTAACAGATAAAGATAGATACAGCTCACTTCCTGCGGAATTAATTCTCTAATGTTGAATATTGACTCTCTCTTCATTTTGGAGTATTAGTACAAAAAAGATGACTTTGAGTTTTAATCAAGTCACTGAAGAATATTTGATCTGATCCTCTCTGTTCATTTGTGCTAAGAAAACAATTGTTTTTCTAAAAGGGTCATCGCGTTGGAAAAGCTTTCCATGTTCTGCCTTCTTTTGTTGACCTTCTTCTTCTGATCATGTACCCTGGCTGAGTCATTTTTTTATGGACATAAAGTCTGCCTTTCCCCTTGGGCCGTGCAAAATAAAACTGTCTTTGAACTGCATTTGGAGATTTTAAGCCCTATAAACCTTGGTCCTTTGCCAAATTGCATTTAGCCACCAGCATAGCCCAAGACCACAGAGTCTGTGTCCATTGCTCTAGGCTTCTACCTATCTGGGAAGAGAAGTTAGGAACTGAGAACTAAATTAAAGTTGCAAATATTTATCCTTATCTTCACTCTAAGCTCTGGATTTGCCTTTAGATGATAACACAAATAGTCCATTCTTTTGGTCTGTCCACTCTGTTAATAGAAATACTCCTGAAATTGGGAAGAATGTCTCTGGTTATGAGCACTCCTTCTTGGTGTTGGAGATAAACCACCATTGTGGATCTTCACATTTCTTTTCACAAGCATTCCTGGCATGGATCCTCATAAAGCAAGAGTGCTTGCTACTTTCTTCTCTCTCACCTCGGTGAAATATCCATGTTGTGGGCACAACGTCATTGGGTGACAACCACGTGTAGATTTAGAGATGACTGGGGTACCTGTCTTTGCTTAAATGTGACGTTCCTCATGTACACTTAGACTCTTTTCATGAACATTTTTTAAGTTGTATGTTCCCTGCTTGATGGAAATGAACATTGTATAAAATTGAAGCAATTTAAAAATATACAGTATTTAAGAAAAACTCAAATTCCTTAAATATGTTAGTGGATTGGAAATCTGGCTTGATGCACCCACTACTAAAATTAAACTGTATTAAGATCACATCATACAATGCCAGGTGTCAGCTTTCTGTTCCTTCTGTCTTTAGCCATAGAAGTTGTATTTCCCATTGATAGATAACATCAGACTTTGCACCTAAATGCAATATGTGAGATGCAAATTTGAGAAAGCACATGGTATTTTATTTTAATCTTTAAAACATATAATCTACAAAAATATAATGCTTAGTCTAACCCACATGGCAATGTAGTAGCTGAATATGGCTCTAGAAATGTGGGTTGTCATGAAACAAGTCTCTCTTCTAGATATTGGAAATCAGGTTCTATCAGGACATTCAATTTAGAAATAGTGTTTGCATCCAACTGTCCTTCTGTACAGATATGTAATTTCCATGTTTTATTTAATATAAATTACAATGTTTTCATTTGTTAAAAAGAATAATCTTTAAAGCCTAGAATCAGAATTGAATGCTTATAATGTAATTGTAATTTTGAGGCATGCTTTGTTATTTATTTTTATAGGGTCAGAGATTTAGATAGTAAAGGGGAGAGAATTGTGCACTTTGGTGTCTTTTCAAATAGAAAGAACTAACCTCAAGCAGGGATTGTCTGTCTTCGATCATATGTTATCCCAGATGACTGAGAGGAAAATCTGATCTGTTCATTTATGCCACACTATTTTTGATACACCAAAGCCCTTGCAATTTTACTTACAAACACAGATTAGGAAGTGAAAGGTTGATTGTTTCTGGCAGTTTGAAATGCATTATGTTTGTCCTGACCCCAGTTCAAATGAAAATAGAATGGTTCCAAATCTTCTAATGGTCCTGCAACTAAAATTACTCATTTGAAACTGCCAGGACTGATCAGTGCAAAATCGAGCAGCCCTTTCTGAGTCCTTCATTTGGAGAATATCAATTTCAAGGTTTTAAGATAATCATCTCACCTTATTATCGGATAAATCTTCTTTTACATGAGCAGCTACTATCTCTCAAGACAACCTCTCACTTATTAAAAAGGGAAAAGGAGGGAAAAGCTACCAGGGAAAGAGACAATCAGAAGAAATGTCAGTAAAATTGAATCAAAAGACTCTATGATGTAAAATTACTTTTTACCTTTGTTAGTCATCTAGAATCACAGAAACTCTAAGGTGCCAAAAAATATCGAGCCCAAAGCTGGCTTTTGAAATAAGAGGAAACCGAGGCCCAGAGAAGGAAAATGACTTACTCAGCTAATTGTGACAGTGGAGGAGATGGAACTGACTGGATTTTGTCCCATGATCAAGATTTTTGACATGAAGTCTAACCTCAGCAAGATTCACAGCAAACAGACCTATTCTGAAACAAAAGATTAATTTTCAATCCAATTACTTTCTCAAAAACTACTAGCCCTCAAGTATTCATGAGATACGTCTTGTATTGCTGTTTGCATTGAGGAGAATAAATAGAGAGCCATTTGGATTTCGTTAGTTGTTTAGTATTCCTTTAGCAATTTCAGACTTATTTGTGTCTGAGGAAGGAAGCCTCATATCAAAACATGACACACAAACTAACAGCTGGTTTTGACATTGAACTTCAGATCTAGGGTTGGTAAGAGTATTTGAGCTTAATGTTTGTAATGTACAAATAGATCCTTGTTTAAATCCTCAGCAAGAACAGCCTTGTGTAAAGCTTTATCCACCGTGTTTCCCTTCCCTCTCCTCCCCCATAAAATAAAGGAAGAAAAACTTCATTGCAGTCACTAAGCATGGGGATTACTGGAAAGACAGAGTGACTGTTTGGTTTAAATGTAATTTCAGTGTGTAAATGTTCACATCTACCTAAGGATATTGTTAATAGAAGCAAAATCTAACCCCCCTTATTTGGTTTTGCCCTTTAGACTTGAATTTTTCTCCTAACGCTACTTTGTTCATTATGCCCCAGTCCTCTTCATGTGATGGCAAGTTCTATGCTAGATGGTTCAACAACTATTGGGGGTGCGAGAGGAGTAGCAACACTGATTAGTGCTAATTAGGTGTCAGACTGTTTACTGTCATTATCTGAAGTAAACATCAACAACTCTGAAAAGTAAATATTGTCCCTCTTTTCTAGATAAAGCAACAGAGGCCCCGAGAGCCTAAATAGTGTCTACGGTGCCCCACAGTCGGAAGTACAAGGCCTGGCTTTGACTCTGTCTAACCCTGTTCTCTCCATCCTACTGGACTGTCCCCCTAAGGACCCCCCTACAAACTCTCAGTTCCAAGAATGTCTTGGGCCAATTCCCATTAATTATTTTGAACTACTTTCTCTTGTTTCATCAGTGAATTTTCTGTGTTAATGGTAAAAAATAAAAAATAAAAAAATAAAAAAACAGAGGCATCAAGAGATAAGTCTTCTTCCTCAGTACTTCTGCATTCGGTTTCGAAGAAAGGTTTTCTCCAGCAATCAGTTCACCTTCAGGGGATGCAAAACGTGGATAGAACTGGAGGTCCCAAGAGCACCTGAAGGGGACAGTTCAGAGCCTGACTTTTCTAAATCCGGCTGCTTACGGGAAAAGTTCATGAGCTCAGTCCTTCAGTTTTCAGTCCTCAGACACATGGAGTTATGATGATTTCTCCTGGTCCAAATACTGACACTAGGACAAGTGTTGCTGGGGCAAATTTGCCATAAATACCCCATATATATTTTTTTTCTTTTTTGAGACAAGGTTTTTCTCACTTGCCCAGGCTAGCGTGCAGTGGCACAATCTGGGCTCACTGCAATCTCCACCTCCTAGTTTCAAGTGATTCTCCTGCCTCAGCCTCCTGAATAGCTGGGACTACAAGGCATTCGCAACCACGCCTGGCTCATTTTTCATATTTTTAGTAGAGACGTGGTTTCACCATGTTGGCTAGGCTGGTCTCGAACTCTTGACCTCAGGCAATCTGGCCTCATGTGATCTGCCTGCCTTGACCTCCCAAAGTGCTGGGATTACAGGCGTGAGCCACCATGCTCCATCCCCATATATAACTTTCACGAAGCTTTTGAGAACATCTAAAATGTTCCTTGGATACTAGGAATGGTTCACTTTAAACAGAACAGATAAAAGAGGCATTTGACACTATAAGGAGTCAGGGTTGTGGGGAGCAGGTGAGAGGAGAGCAGAGAGAGAAATGATAATTACAATGCTACTAATATATATGTAATTTTATGTTATAACATTATTAAGGTTTGTTTTGTCACACTTTAATATCTGAATGCTATATCACTTTTAAACTTATGTATGCCTGTCATATTTCCATATTTTCATAGTATTCTGTACAAATCTCTCCCACCACACTAACCACATTCTCTCATAATTACACACCCACATACAGACACACAGGTGCATGCATGTGCACACATATATACTGCTTCCACTGGGCTGTGTTATTCACCTATAGTTCTTTACTGCCTGGCGTATTCTGAGTAGACAGGAAATGTTGACTGAAAGAATGAATGAACAAACCTGTGAATAACAGGATACAATGTAATCACACCCACATTCCATGAGTTTAACTGCATTAACCCTTCTTGGAGTCAGAGATTGGTCCATGGGAGACCAGCGAAGCATGAAGAAGTGAGGCAAATCTGGCACATGGACATCATATGTGGGCCACTGTCTGTTAACTTTCCATTTTTACTTTACATACCAGGAGAGCAGATTGATATTGCATTTTAATTGTGTATATTAGAGGAAGGCATATGGTTACAACATTCTCTTATTTACCTCCTGGAACATGAAATTTGTCATTTTATTCCCAAAATAAAGGATTGAAGGGAGAGTGCCTGCTTTTTACACAAGTTCAATTCTCCCCCATGTGCAAGTCTCCTGAGATGTGTAGCAAGTCGGTGCCAACATGAGGCTGGCACCATTTTCCTATTGCCATGGTGATCTCCAGCTCTCCTGAAATCTCAAGGGGGACTATGATATTTTAAAAGCAACTTGAATTTTGGTAATTAAAAAGGCTGTAAGGAATAATCTTTCTACATTTTGCCAGCTTGGGTAAATATGGATAGCAAGTGATGTCTAGAGAAGAAGGGTATTACTGTGCTTTATTACGTGGGTGACCCCGTGTTCGAAAATGAAAACCGTCGTGAAAGTTATGTATAGAGTATTTATGGCAATTCAGAAACCTACTGTGAAATTTAAACTACGTCTAATCCCAACCTTCCTACAAACAGCTACTCTCTTTCCTGGAGTCACTAGTATTTTAACTTAAAGCTATGATCATCAGAGTTTTTTTTTTTTTTTTTTTTTTTAATGTCAGAGGCAATGCATAATAATGTAAATGTTGTCAGTTATCAAAGTAAAGGGGAAAAAAATGATTCTCTTAAACTGGAAATTAAGTTAGATAAACATAATTTATGTTGCAGGTTAATCACTCCCTCCCCCATCATGAAAGTTCTTACATTAAGAGTTCTTTTGAACTTCATTTGAGCAACGACACTCTCCTAGCAAAGTCGCAAAGATTAAAGGGCTTTGTATCACTTGAGAAGACAGTGGAAATGTTTTTAGGCATTGTATTGAGCTGTAAAATGAATACTTGGAATAAATGAACATGGAAGCAAACATTAAAAGGCAAAACAATGTATAGGAGAGAAACCCAGGCTCCCAGGCGGAAAGAGAGTGCCTTCTTGTATCTTTGGGCATAACTTTGTATATAGAATTTATAGCTGAAAATGGATCAGCACTTTAAGGTAGGGCTTGGGATACTTTTTGGGCTGAGTGTGTGTTGTCTTATTAGGTAGGATATGGAAAGAGAAAGGGTGGAACAATCCTCTTAAATCAGGAACTTCACAAACAAATGCAGATTCCCAATTTGCAGATGGCCATTTTAATTGATTTTTTACAAAACCACCTACAACCTAATGTTTCAGAGTTAAAAATAAACCATATAACTTTCAAGGGCTGTTTCTTCCACATAATTCAAATCTGATTATATCTGAACAAATCACCAACTGGAAGTGAAGAATTTTCCATGGATCAGTTTGATTCCATTGGGAAGATACTGCCAGCAAAAATAGTTTGGCGGCCCCCATGGCAAAACTTAGAAACCTGTTTTCTTGTTTTGAATCCCTCTGGGTAAGAGCCCTTACCATGTTGCTCATAATCTTATTTAATGCCGTTTTTAGCTGGTATGACCTGAAGTGGAAGAGCCAGATGGTTTTGTTGGGGTTTTTTATTTGTTTATTTGATTGATTTTGTGTTGTGTTTAGCACAGAGATTTGGTGATTTTTTAGAAAATTGTTCACTGCTTTTTGATTAGTGAAATGCTCTATGATAGCTGACAGATGACTTGTGGAGTATAAAAGCACAGTGAAGTAACAGAGAATATCATTAAAAGTTTCATGACTGGGCGCAGTGGCTCACGCCTGCAATCTCAGCACTTTGGGAGGTTGAGGAGGGCAGATCACTTGATGTCAGGAGTTCAAGACCAGTCTGGCCAACATGGTGAAACCCCATCTCTACTAAAAACACAAAAATTAGCCAGACGTGGTTGTGGGTACCTGTAATCCCAGCTACTCAAGAGGTTGAGGCGGGAGAATCGCTTGAACCCAGGAGGCGGAGGTTGCGTTAGTCAACACTGTGCCACTCCGTTCCAGTCTGGGCAACAGAGTGAGACTGTCTCAAAAAAAAAAAAAAAAAAAAAAAAAAAAATATATATATATATATATATATATATATATATATATATATGTTTCGTTATGTTGTTTCATTTGTAGGATATGTGAAACTCAGAGGAGGAAAAGTCTTCCCAAGGCTATTTTATTGCACAAATATGTTCATGTTCAGACTAGGCTGATAACTTTTTCCCTATATGTTCTCCCTAATGGTATGTTCCTATATTTCCTGTTTTATTCTATGCATTTAACTGAATATAGGATTTTTACATTTTTAAAAAATGTGTTCTTGAAATTAAAGAAGATTGATTTGGGCAGCAAATTAGAAACTTTTTGGTTAATAGAGAAAGCATTTGTTAATAGAGTGTGATGTACTTGCTCTTTTCTATAGAAAGAAGAATGATTTTCTTAATTTTAAGGACAGTTCTAAATAAAATCTACACTACTTAAAAGAGAGTTTTAACATCCCCCATTGCCTTGTAGTTTTTCTTTTCCTGAAAATAGATCCACAAATGTCATAAATTAGTCTGCAGATTTTACCTTATTATGCTTCTTCCTTCAAAAAATATGCAGGAAAGTGATTATATGTGGTGTTCAACTCGGGGCTGATGAGTTGGTTATAATTATCAAGGCAGACATAATGAGATGAAAACAACTCTTTCTCTAGGGCCTCAGAGGCGTTTTCAGTCACTATCATAACCCTGTCACACTGGATTAACTGTTTTCTGCCCAAGTAGATGTCAACACAATTAATTTCACAGTTTCCTCAACTGATACAGTTAGGGTTCATTTGCTCATCTGGGCAAGAAGATCCACATATGTTAAGGGTAGAATTGATTTCTGGGTTTTTCCTAGACAGATGAAACAATGTGGAAAATAGACATTTATCTTTATATGTAACTAAATGGCATTTTCTCTCTTTTTCGTTAGTCCTTAAACATACTTTTGTTCAAATTATTTGGCATTGCCATTTGACATTCATGGCATAATTTATTCACTCATCAAATATTTATCAAGTGCCAGCTTTATGCAGGACCTTTTGCCAGGCTCTGAGGTTACAGCAAGAGCAAAGCAGAAAAGTCCTGCCTGTGTGAAGTTTTCAGTTCATTTGGGCAGTAATTGCACCAACATACCTAATTAACAGAAAAATGTAAAACCCCACTAGATAATTTGCATGCTACTGGTACTTGTTCTTTACTCCTGGTATAATAGATGCTTGCCATTGGAGAGTGTTCAATAGAACGTCCTGTCCCTTAGTGACGAAAACATTCTAAACTCACATTTCTAAGACAGTAGGCACTAGCCACATTTAGCTATTGAGAACTTTAAATGTGGTTAATGTGACTAAGGGCTTGAATTTATAATTTTCTTTAATTTCAACTAATTTAAACTGCCACAAGTGGCGAGAGGGATTACCATATTGGACAATGCTGGTCTACAATTTATCATCTTATTCCTAACATATATTTTACACCTGAAAACGGTACTTGGACAGCATAAAAACAGGACGAAGTGTATACAAGTTTAATTTAGCATTTACTCTGTGAGCTTCAAGGAGAGCTTTCAAAGAGCAAGAGGATCCATGAGAAAGTAACTGTGTTTTTGGATATTTGCTGAGAAATGTGAAATAATGTACTTGATTTTAGTGTGTTCATAGATTACAAATTAATCTTTAATTTATGTCTGGAATACTGTACCTGGTTGGGATATTTTAAAGTCCAATTTCTTATTCGTTATTGTTACCCTATGAATCACTGAGATAACATATTCGCTTAGTTGATTAATATAATTTATTGTTATAAATCTTCTGCTTTTGCTTATGCTAGTGCTTAGTGAAAATTGCAAACACATTTTCCCCAGAGTTGTATTCAATATCATTCCACTGCAACCAATTTCTGATTCTCATTTCCTAGGGTATATCTATTGCTTAATAATGGGAAAAGAGAGAGGAAAGGAACTGGGGATGGTGAAGGATGGCAGGAAGAAGAGGAAGGGGAAAGGAAGGAAAGGGAGGGAGAAGAAAAGGAAGAAGATGGGGTATTATTGGATAGAAACAACACAGAGAAGGTAGCTTTTCTTGCCAGGAAACGTGGGAAGGTTTTGGCCATGAATACTGCTGTGATCATTAAAGTTGCTGTCATATTTCTTTTCTCTAGCATTTAAATCTCCGGATTCCTTTCCCCTACAGTTTTGTAGTACTGAGAATAATAGAGTGTTTTTAGACCCTACGTTCCTCAGCTGCTTCTTGTTTGTTTCTCATCTATTTCTCGCCAAAGAAGGAAAAATGAGCCAAACAATTTTCTGCTCCTTCCTCTTTCCAGTTGGTATCCAGGACCTTTTAGCTCACTGCCTCATATGAAACCCACTGCTGGCCATCTGCAAGACAGAACAATGACGTGTGTGTGTCACCTCTCCACTCGGGGTTCATGCTTTCATATTGTCTCATCATCTGCATTTTTTTTTATTGATGAGGGCAGAGCAAAGAAAAAATATTTCTCTATCAATTTCTGCTGAAGATTGAGTGTTTTGGGTCATGGTTAGGTCCAGTAAGCTTTGGGGGTTTTGGGGTTGGAGAGTAGATGTTGTTGAGACTATTTTAGACAACTTGCTCAAGTCCATTGAAAAAGAAACTACTTCTTTGTGAATGCATTTAAACTCACAAAAATCCATCTATTCTTTCAATTGATATAAATGTTATATAGATGATACACTGATTTTTCAAGATTCTGATGATACAGAGAAAGAAAGAGAGAAAAAGACAAGGAAACTTCAATAAGTGGAACTTATATTTTGTCAGGCAGTGGAGCATGGAAGGAGACAGAAAATAAATACATAAACTAGGGACAAAAGAAAGTTTTATAGAGATAAAGACTAAAAATAAATACAGAGTAGTATGGTAGTAAGTGGTCATGAGGAGGGCTTCCTTAAAGAGAATGGTCATGAAAGTTCTCTTAAAAACAGGAACATTTGAACTTACTGTGGGTAATGGAAGAAGCCTGCCATGGGAATAGCTTTCCAAGGAATATCAAGAATAAGAATTATAAGATGGATATGATTCTGACACTTTAGAATCTCAGTTAGAATAACACAAAAGTAACCAGTTGACCAGCTGGCTGAACTGACAAGAAGAGGAAGAATGGTGTGAGAGAAGGTTATAGAAACTGAGCCATCACTAGATCCTCAAGCACCTGGAATGTCATTTGTTCTTGTTAGGGGCTAGTAATCAATTAATAGGACACCGGGTTTCCTAAATTCCATTAGATATGGTGAGGTTTCATTGGTGAAACTCAAGCCCAGAGGTGTTTCCTTGAATTGTTTAATGTCATCTATTTGGGAGGAAATCCGTGTTGGCTTTCAGATATCACAGACCATTTCTGGGAGTTAAAAATAGTGTCCAGGTTAAGAGATACTTACAGGATGTTTAAAAGTATTATTGGCTGGGCGCAATGGCTCACACCTGTAATCCCAGCATTTTGGAAGGCCGAGGTGGGTGCATCATTTGAGCTCAGGAGTTTGAGACCAGCCTGGGCAACACAGTGAAACCCCACCTCTACAAAAAATAAAATTAGCTGGGTGTAGTGGCATGCACCTGTGGGCTCAGCTACTCAGAAGGCAGGAGTGGCAGGATCGCCTGAACCCAAGAGTTCTAGGCTGCAGTGAGTTGTGATCGTGCCACTGCATTTCAGCCTGGCTAACAGAGTCAGACCTTGTCTCAAAAATAAAATAAAATAAGAGTAGTCGCTAAGATCATAGAATCAGTTTGAGGAATAGCAATAAAGTTGAACTTTCTCATCAGTGATGATGTTGAGGAGACAGGAAGTGCCTGAATCTTGAAGCCATGCTGAGAACAGAGCTCTTGCTGGTAAGACATAGAAGGAATGATTACAATAGAGAGTGAAAATGAAAAATAGAAGTGCTTGATTTTTCATTAAGCGCCTCATTTAATTGATCTGGAGTTTCAGGTAGCATATGTCTGTGTTTTGGAGTTTATTTTAGCGATAAGGTACAAATTTCCCCATTTTATAAACAGCTGTTTGCTGTAGTAGGGCAATGTATCTGGGACTCCTGATTGGAGTGAAATAAAACAATAGTAGCCTTGTTTCTGATTTTCTTAAAATAACTAAATTTAAAAAGATGAAAAGAGGTAGGTGAGAGTAAAAGAAAAAAATAAAAATTTGAAACTTAACAGTAAGATCTTTCAATCTTGTTTACTACTAAAATAATGTCTGGCACATAGGAGATGATCAGAAATATTTATCAAGAAGGATAGAAGGTGTAGGTAGGAAATGAGTCTGTTCTCTGCAATGAAAACTGTAGCACGTAAAATAGCATAAGCCTTCACTTTTAGACTTGAAACTCGAATTGAATAGTTAATTAGTAAATTACCATTTCGTTGATGAAATGGGGCAGTGGGGTATTTTTTTTTCAATCTCTTCCTTTGTATTATAAATCTATACGGAAGATTGATGTGGGTTTGGATCATCATCATGAGGCTTTATTTTAAGTAGCTTAATCACTGTTAATCTTTTGGGGTAACTTTCTTGTGATCTAAGTGTCTAGTAGATCTCCTTGTCTACAAATAATTTCTTATGTTGGATAAGAGTTTCTATAAGACTTCTCATTTAAAAATTCCCTACTATTTTCTCTGTCTGAGAAAGTATGTTTCTGATACCTGGAGCATCAGGAGGGCATCAGGATAGAAATGAGACACATCAATGTGTTCCTTCAAACTGTCATTGGTGAGCATGTGCAGTGACCCAGGTCTTTTGGCAGATGCCAGGGATATAAGCAAACCTAGGATCAGGCATCTTGTGGTTTACAGACTAGTAGGAAGGAAAAATGCAAAACTATTAAGTGTTATAAGGCAGTAAAGGCACCATGAATGAAGTCTGCCAACACTGCAAACAGAGATGGAATGATTGATTCTACCTGGACAGATTAAGAAAGATTTCACACAGCCAAACTTTGTAAGATGTTGTGGAAACAAACAGGAAGATGATACTCTAGACAAAGCGCTATGGTTTGATCAAAGACTTGGAGGTATGAGGCGAGATGTGTTTCTTGAACTGCAATTAATGACAAGGTCATCCCTTGTCAGTGCAATGAAAGATGAAACCTAAGATGCTGTCCAGGTCAGATCATGCATATGCTCCTAAAACATACTGAGCATTTCCCACTTTCCCCATGACTGCAGGCCATGGGGAGTCATTGAAGGGCTTTAAGCAGAAGAATGTACGATTCTATGTTCATTTTTATTTTTAAGGACCATTTTGATAAACTAGAGCATGAAAAGAGCAGTAGTCATTTAAAAATTCTTTTTTATATTTATTTATCACTGAATACTAAGAACCTAGTATGAATCAGCCTTTGACTACATGCATGGTACAGGGATATGAACAAAGAATAAACATTCAATGTTGAGCACACTATGACCTTCAGACATATCAGACGAAATATCACATTATCCAAAAAGGGCCAATGAATAACTGTTCATCCCAAAGTTCTCTGTTTAAATATAGTCTCAGGTCCCCAGTGAGAAGTGTTCCCCTGGAGTCACTGCTGCCGAGCATAATTAGGCCGCTTGCATGCAAACTTGAGGAGTATGTGTTACACAAGTCCTTATTTTCATTGGGTAGAGTAGATAGCACATGGTGGTCAGTTTCAACATCAAATCCAGCATAACTCTGTAATGGGAACTCAATTTTGAACTGCATGTATATATATATTTAGTACATCCACACTCTTGTACTGTAATTACATCTGATCATGTACTAGGTAAATTGATTGGCTGTTTTCTTCCCTCACTGTTTCTCGTAGATTATAGGCACTGGAGAGTCCTCATCATCTCCTGAAGTGGTTCTTTCCTGGGAATGCACATCAGGATCACAAAAGGAGCTTTTAAAAAATATGCATATTTGGGTGTTGCCCAGAAGAGTCTGGCTCCCAGGTTAGGGATAGAGCCCAGGGAAATTTGTAGCATTAAAAGCTTCCTCAGGGGGCTTCTCATGCATTTACCCTCTTGGAAAACCACTAATTCTAATCAGATATCTCTTACAACACAACCAAGACATAGCTTGTTAGAGCCCGAACTAAAACTCCAGTTCCCTGAGGCCCAACCCAGAGCAATTTCTGTTATATTATCTCTACCTGTGTTCATCCAGGCTGCCCTGGACCTTGAGCCAAGACATCTGTGTTTGCACTCCTTTAATCTGGATGGTGATGGCAGGAGGAAAACTGCAATCTAAGTGCACTCATCAGCTCCAGCTGCTGTAACAAAAGCTCATAGACTGGGTGGTTCAAACAACAGACACTTACTTCACACAGATCTGGAGCCTGAAAGTCTGAGATCAGGGTGCCAGCATGGTCAGGTTTTTGATGCCCTTGATTCTCAAACGGCAAGGAAGTTGGGGGAGAAGGGGACATGTGGAGGGAGGGGAAGGGCAGAGAGGGAAAGGAGGGGTGGGAAGAAACAACAACTCTTTCTGGTCTCTTCTTACAAAGGCACTAATCTCATCATCAGGACTCCACTATCATGACCTCATCTAAACCTGATCACCTCAGAAAACCTCACCTCCAAATGCCATCACATTGGAGGGCTGGGGCTTCAACATATGAATTTGAGGGAAGCACCAGCATTTAGTCAATAATGCTAAGAGGGTAGTTCCCAACCCGATCATACATTAGAGTCATTTGGGAACTTTTAATAAAATACTGATGTTCTGGGCCTAACCCACGAGATTTGCATTTAATGCTTGCCAGGCCTAACTCTTCATCCTGTCAGTGATGTAATTTTACTTAAACCCTAAATTTTTTCACCTTCAAAATGGGAATGATGTTACAAACTATGCTGCAGATTACATGAGATTATAGATATCAAAAAAGTTGCTCATCTCTAAAGTATTGTAAAAATATCATTTTCACCTTAATTAACCCACTTTCTTTCTTTGATGAGCAGCTTCAGGTGAAATCAGTATTTCAAGATTTTTATATCAGAGCTTTAAATACCAGGTTTTCTGGTAGCCTTGAATTGGAACTGCTGCTCTCCTGAATATATCAGGAAGGCAATTCAGCAAGAAGGCATAGCTTAAGGGTCACAAATTTAAATATCTACAGGGCCCAGACAGGTCATATAAATGAGGAAACAGAGGGCTGGTTATAGAAAAATCATTCACTGCTTCATTCAGCGCTCTAAGTAACTTCTAATTGCAATACAGTAGAGAGAAATCTCTCTCTCTCACTATTAGAAAGTAATAGTGCCAACGTGGTGACAAATGGCAGCTGGCATTTGCCTCTCAAGACTGGGAAAACAGAGGCTGAATGCCCCACTGAAAGAGGCAGCTGTTTATACTCATCCCAGCCCTGCTTGATCATTGAGTTTTGTTCTCCCAAAGAATCCAAAATCCAGGCTTTTATGTAAAAGCTCCTGATACTTAAGTGTTAGTAGCTAATATAAAAAACAAAAGCAAAGCAGTGAGCATTTCGCAGGCTAACATTGACTGGCATAAATAACACATATGTGGATTTTGAATGCTTCCTGTGTGCCCCATTTGGCCTTCACACTGTCAGTCAATGACCATTACTTTGGGCCTTATACTCTACCTCACCCATCAACTAAGCCATTGTTTTTCACATACATTGTTTATCCACAAACAAAATGCATTGCTGTGCTGGCACCCAGTTGGCGATTTCTGGCATGGATCCTTATTTCCTTTTACTGAATTGTCTTGCATTTGTTTCTAGGGATGATAGTCATTCATACTATCAATATTTACTGAGCAGATACTGTGCTAGATAAGAATGCAAAATTCAGTAAGACAGAGTCCCTGCCCTGTGTTGCTTCCAGTCTAGTCTAGGCGATATGCCCAGTGTAATGATGAGGACTCAAAGAATATCATGGAATACAGAATGAAGATAGCTAACACGCCTGCCCCTACATAGCCCATTGCTTTTGGTTATTTTTATTAATAACAGAAAATGTACTCCCTTTTCTTTTACCCAGTTTTTTTCCCTCTTGTTTTAGAGCACTTGGCCAACAAATTGAGCCTGGTGTGTGAAGACCATATCCTAGCGTGTGAAGCCACATCCTTTGGCTCTTTTGATGCTTAGGAAATATTTGGTGCCCAGAAGGTCATGGTATAAAACTAAAAGTCATATCACCCAATGTCGTGCCAATACTTAATATTGTTAATATTTTACTTAAAATGCATAATATGGAAAAGCTACTGTCAGCCAGGAACAAAGCCCCTGGGTGTGTTTGGTTCAACAAGAGGCCCTAGCTTTCATATTTCTTATTCTGGTTTTTGGTGCTCAGAGATGCCAAGTGGCTCATCTTGGGGACTGTCTCTTGTAGCAGGCATCTCTCCAGGGGAGTGTCTCCTGAACTTTGAGATGGTTATCTGTTAATTGAAGGAAAGACAAGTTGCGAAAGTAGGCCATGCACATCACTGATAAACACGAAAATTTCGTTGGCAAGAGCCCTCCTTTCCTTGCCAAAGTGACCTTGGTTGGCGCAAAGATGACAGAGTGCTTCCCTGCCAGGGTCTGACAGCATTGCTATCACAGCACGTTTGACAAATCGTTCACATTAAATCGGGGGGCACTTTCGGCAGCGCCGACGTCCCCTCTCCATCACTCCTGATTACCACACAGACGTCAACCATGGCACCAAGCACATTTGTCACAGGGAGTAAAAAGCAGTTGTTAGTAAGAGCGCTACCTGTCATACTAATGGGCTAGAGCTTGTTGCTTTGTGTCTCACAGGAGCCTACAGATTTGCAAAAAACAAAACATAATTTTTTTGGAGGGTTGTCCAGTGTTTCTTGAAAATGCTTTTGTGCTTTGATAGAGAGAGGTACTGAAAGCTTGTCAGATGGGACACCCAAACGCCTCTTCTTGGAAGGGGAAACAGATTCTAATTTTTTAAGTGACTGCTGTCATTTCTTTGTGGCCAAACAAGGCAATAACAAGTTTGTCAGTTGAGGAAATCCATGCCCTAGACATTTTAATTAAATAAGTCAAAAAATTAATGGAGTGATTGTTTGCTATTCATGAGTAAGCATGCTATCCTCATCTTGAAATCTTATAAAGTCATTTGAAGTAGGTAGAGAATAGTTTTTTTTCTTGCTATTATCACTTCCTTTAGCATGTAGGTGCCTCATGTGTGATTCATACACTTTGTTTCATAGTCTGGCCATAAGAACCTTCAAAGTGGGCCAGTCACACACTACCATTCCTGTTTTATAGACAACAAAACTGAGGATGAGAAAGGTTGTTGCCCAGGATTACAAAGGTAGAGTCGCATTTCTTGCCTATGCCTGTTGACTCAAGTGCACATATCGATTGTACTTGGATATCCAATCAAAAGTATACAACTTGTTTAAATGTGGCCTGTGTGGGCCACGCATGGCTGCGTCATAACTCTGTTTCCAAGCCATTCTTCTCTTCTTCTTAAGTTCCTTTACCAGTCAGTATGAATTTGATTTCTGCCTTTTTTCTTTGCCCAATGATGAAAAACAAACAAACAAACAAACAAACAAACAAAAAAAACTTTACCTAGGAGATTTTTTAGAAATTAGAGAAAGCAAAAACGAGTGCTGGGTTGCGAACTTCCAACTGACTGCCCTTTATAAGGTCAAGTCAAGACTCTAAATCGTGGTTTGAGGGAGTGAACTTCTGGTAGGGCACACGAAGTAGACTGTTGCATTAGAATTTGAGGATCCTTGCTATACTTTATTCTATCTTTTGTAGGCCCATGAAAAGTCCCTTTGGCTCTTTGATGAGACAGAAAAAAAACAAACTGTTTTTCCTAGTCTTACATGCTCAACACGGAATACTTAACTTCTGGTCACCAAAATGTGTGGAGATTTCTCCCCACCAGCAACCAATCAATTCTCCAGCAGACCCCAGCTGGGAGTTCTGTAATTCAATTCTGACACTACCTACGTGGAGATAGTGTTATATCCCACAGGTTAAGGGCGCAGTCCCACAAGACTGTCCCCACTTCAGATGCCAATCACAAGCCCCAGATTGTGACATACACTTTCGGTTGGCTTTAAATCAGGATTTCTACAAGCCCCTCTCTTAAATCAATTAATTTGCTAGGGTGACTCACAGACCTCATGGAAACACTTTAATTACATTTACCCATTTATTGTAAAGGGTATTACAAAGGATACAGACAAACAGCCAGGCAGAAGAGAAGCATAGGGCAACGTATAGGAAGAAAGGGGTGTGGAGCTTTCATGCTTTCCCCAGAAGCACCACCCTCCAGGAACCCCATGTGTACATCTGTCTAGAAACTCCTTGAACCCAGTTCTTCTGAGTTTTGTTGGAGGCTTCATTATGTAGGCATAATTGATTACGTCATTGGCCATTGTTGACTGACTCAACCTTTAGCCCTTCTCCTCTCTCCAGGGGTTGGGGGTGAGGCTGAACAGTCCCCAACCTGAAATAATCTAGGGGCCCCCAGACCCTGTTCATCTCATTAGCATAAAAAAGACCCTCATCACTCCAGAGATTCTAGGGGTTTTAGGAGCTGTGTGCTGGGAACCAAGGACAGAAAGCAAATATATATTACTTCTTATATCATATCACAGGCTTCTTTTGAATTCACTCTTCCAAGTACTATAATAAGCTAGAGTGATAAGCTTGAGATGGGCTAGGTTGAATAAAAAACTTGTTAAATGTTTGATTCCTTTCTTGTTTTATTCCAGAAGTCTTAGATAAATGTTTCTGGAGGATCAGGCTGGTTCATTTCCACGGGATATTTTAGTTACCATCAATTTTCTTTTCAGGGGAAAATATATGATCTGTGATTGGCTCTTCATTACATTCTTCTCAGATTCATAAGCCAGGAAGCTTCAATGTATTAAGCCCTCTGATTCAAAAGGAGACAGTCCCTTATAAGTGCATTCATTCATCAAATTTTATTACACACTTTCTCTGTGTCCAGCACTAGACTAAGCCCTGGGAAAACCAAAGGAAATCTGTATCTCCTGCTGGTTTAATGTAGATTATCTTACAGGCAGAAATGGTCATCTACTTTGGGCATGCCCACTATAGCTGTAAACCTTCGCAAAATATTCACCTTCATAATAACCTTCTGACTATTCCCCAGGGGTTCACTTATTGGATTCTACTTTTTCCCATTCTTATTCTCAATAAACTACCACTTATAGTGTACTTTTTTCTTTTTAGATCAGACTAACATTTGACATTATCAATATCTCTACTTTTTTCTTTAATACCAGGTTTCCTTTCATGCTGCAATATATAAAACAGGCCAAAGAGGAGCAACCATAGGTGAAACAGAGGTGTGAGGTGCCCAGCACCCATGGGCTCTGGCCCCCTGGGTACCTCCCTAGAATATACAGTCCTGCTAGAAGGTGGGAAAACCCTTGGTCTAGGTTGCATCCAGGAAGTGCCACAAAAGAAGGTTGCATCCCTCCCTGGACCCCCATCGTCTCTGCTTGGACATACCTACTTGAGCAAAGTAGGGTTGAGATGTTCATGCCAGGAGGAAGGGAGAGTTTTTCAAGAAAGTTCAGATTGGGAGGTAGTTAGAGGATATTTAACAGGAAGATTAAATGATGGCTTAGTCTTTTTTGGTTACTATAACACAATGCCATAAACTAAGTAGTTTATAAACAACAGTTATTTGTTTTTCACATTTCTAGAGACTGGAAAGTCCAAAATCGGGTCGGATTTGGTGTCTGGTAAGGGTCTGCTTTCTGGTTCATAGATGGCACCTCCTTGTTGTGTCTTACCTGGTGAAAGGGGCAAAGCAGTTCTCTGGGGCCTCTTTCATAAGGGCACTCATTCCATTCATGAGGGTGTCTCCTTCATGACCTAATCCCACTTCCCAGAACCATCATATTCGGGACTAGGTTTTAACGTATGAATTTTTAAGGGACACATTCAGACCATAGCAAATGATAAATTATATTTTATATCATGTTCCAAATACTCTGAAGCAATTTCATACATATTTGCCTCCATCGATCCATATTTCCACCCTACAATCTGTCTCACTGTTCATTTTAGTTTACAAAAAAAAAAAAAAAATGAATTCACAAAGTCATGTGCAAGGTAAAAATTTAGCGACTTATTGTTGGAGCCAGGATTCGAACCAGAGTTCCAGTGTCTGACTCTGTTCTCCTCTTTTGCCCACCACAACCCCCAGCTCACAGCAGCATAATATGTCCTAAATAGAGCTGATTCTTGCCATCCATTGCTTTCTGCTCCCACCCTTTCATTACTAACCTTACAGACGCACATATCTACCTGTAGCAAGGACAGTTTCCATCAAGATACATTTCCATGGAAACGAACTCACCCACCCCCCAAAGATAAGTTAATGTGGCGTTTATTTAATTTTCATAAGTTACATTGCCTTATTTTCTTTACATCTAGGCACACTACACGATTTTTTTTTTAAGGCTCGGGAAAGTGACCCTGTGTTAATTTCCTTGGCTACATACCCAATCATCCAACAGTGGCTTGGTGGCATATGATATATTCAATACATTTTAAACACTGCTGCATTTAAAAATAACTTTAAAAGGTTGTAAATGTCAAATTGAGATTTGAAATATGTCAGATAGCTGTCATTTTTACACCCTTCATTAATTTCAATTGGACTCAGTGAATTGTATTTGACAAACTGTTATCATACGTTGACTACAAGCATGCTACATTTATGTAGCACGGACCTGATGTACGGGATGTTTTGAGGGAAACTTTAATATATGACTTCTCTTTGACCTCCTAGATGACATGAGACCATCAAATGACAAATGTGGCAGTATTTAACTCTAAGATTTTCCAAATGGTGGCATTTGGAAAATCTTCAAGAGGCTTATTCAGAAATGGAAGTGTCCACTGGAGAGTTTCCAGTAACAAAAATAGACATATTTGCTTTAGGTACAAAACTGCACAATTTGGATTCCAGCTAAGGAAACGGGGTCATGAATTAAAATTTTCTGTTGGCAGATCTAAGCAGGTAAAGACATGCATGGAAGAGTCAGATCTGATTATAAAAATGTTATCATTATTAAAATTAATAACAACTAGCAACTATCAAGTGCTATATGAAGAGCGTGATCCATAGAACGTAATGCTTAAAAACCCATATTCCAGTGTCAGATCCTGTGAGTTCAAACACTGGCTCCACCACTTA
The DNA here is from genome assembly GCF_047675955.1 of Chlorocebus sabaeus. Lineage (NCBI taxonomy): Eukaryota > Metazoa > Chordata > Mammalia > Primates > Cercopithecidae > Chlorocebus > Chlorocebus sabaeus. The sequence continues at coordinate 14,823,312 of NC_132926.1, read as the reverse complement.
CTGGGTAATACTGGGCGAGTCACTTAACGTCTAGATGTCTTAATTTTCTAATGTGTAAAATCATGATAATAAAATTACTTAGCTCATGGGGTTACTATGAGGATAATCTGCATTTGATAAATGGCAGCTATCATTATCACAAACCAGGGCTGTACTAGGTGCTCTGTACATACTCATCTAATTCTCCAAGGACCCTGTGAGATGACTATTACCCGTATCTTGCTCATTTACAAATGAAGAAATGAAGTCTACAAGGGTTATTTTGCCCAGAATTAACCACCTGGTAAGAGGTAGAGGCAAGGAGCCAGGTAACTGAGGACATCTTGTAGGTCAGTCTGTTCATCTGTAAAGGTTGGTAATTGAATGTAAAGGTCCCCTGATATCAACCATTACTAGATGCGATGACACTAGGAACCAGCCCAGTGTCACCCACTGAGAAAGATGAGCTACATAAATCCAAGCCCCAGGTCACAGAAAGCCAAGTTTATGCTTGACCAGGACAGGACAGTTGGTTTTTAAAACATATACATCCTCCTGTTTGCTCCCTTTTCAAGAAAATAAGTCAGGCTATATATGAGTGTTAGTGTCATATTTTAAAACAGCTATAAAGAAAATGCCAATAGGTAAATAACCTGCTAAGTATGTTTTTAAAATGCAACGGTGGAAGAAATTTTATGTAGAAATCACTAATTTTAAAACCCTATATTTCTCTAAGTTAAAAAAAAATTATTCATGTTTGTTTGTTTTCTTTTTCTTGGCTTTAGTATATAGAAAACCATTTGAAAATCAACCAGATTTTCATAATAAATCAGGATTTTTAAATTTTAGGAATCTTTAGAAATCATAGCATCCAGAGTATTCTTGCATTTCTAGCTCATCCAAATTTACTTGCTTTTGTCTGGACGAATAAATTACATAACTGGACCTGGCTGGAGGGTACACACCACTGCTCAACTGATTATACCTGAGGGTATGCCAGTCTTCTGATTTACAACGTAGTACCTCACTTTTATGAGAAATTTCCTATTCTTTGAATGTCTTTAATTCAAAAAATGTATGAACATGATAACAGAATAAACAATATCTGTCTGCAAGCCATTTTTGGCCCCTAGTGGATAATTTTGTCATCCTAAGTCTCATCCCTTTCCCCACATTTTGCAAAGGATCCTCTCCTTCACCCAGCAAGAAGGTCAAGGTCACTTTTTGGCTCCTTTGGGGTCACTTAGTGAGGTGGTAGTAACATAGGAAGACAGCCCCAGGCCCCAGGCCTCTGTGCCTGGTTAGCTTCACTGCATTATTCTGCTACTTTCACTTCTTAAAAGACAAGTGTAAAGTTGTGTGGTCTGTTAACTAGAGCAAGAGAGGAATTTTTTTTTTCTTCGCTTTTATATTTGGAAAGTAGAAAACACTTTTAGGGTAGCTTCATAGGCTAAGGACTGTGTGAAATAAAAGGAAGGCTTTCCAGCCTGTGTTTTTCTGGTTGCATGAGGAAGAGAGAAGCACATCAAAATGAGCAAGAATGTGTGGCCTACCCCAAGGGATGGGTGAATAAACAAGGAGAAATGGGGATTGCCGGGAGAATCAAGGCAAGTCACTTCCAGCTTCATGCAATCTCTGTCCCCTGGCAGTTAGTTTCTTCAAGCACATCAATCCTGCATCCCCTTTTTCTCCCATTCTTCCACAGGGCAAGCAGGAAACCCTCCTAGAGCGTGAGAGAGGGTGATCTCACCTATCTGTGCACTTCATCGTCATTGACGGCTCTGACTGGAAGCGAATGCTGCCTTTATCTCACTGTGGGGGTTTGGCATTCTTCATATAAGTTATGTTTATGTAAACGAGGAATCTAAGGGTGAAATTATAACTTATGAGAACTGCATGGAGCTCCTGACAATACTCATAAACATTCCAAACAGCTTTATCTCGATTCAGAACAAAACATACGTTTTTGTCACCTAATAAGGATTTTTATTATAACAATATTTCTATTCTGGACTGTCCTGTTACCGTGAATAATATAGGGTGGGGTCAATTTTTTTTCTATATGTTTAGAAATATTTGTTCATGATCATTCTTCCTTAAGAAGTGGTGGGCAGTAAATATTGCCCTTATTAAGTCTTCCTGATGGAGAAATTGACTGCTGATGTCTTTTAGAATGCAGACATTATTTTTGTTGTTAGTTGGTTGTTTATATTTCATTTTGTGTTTAACAAAGTAATTAGCAAGTTGTAGATCTTTGAACCTGAGATTGACACTCCTTGACTCATTTGCCCTTTGTTAGTTGTGAGTTATTGTATTATTTACTTCTGCAAAACTACACAGTAAATGAGATATCTTTAGTTGTGTTATAATTTCAGAATATGATAAATGCTCTAGCTGGCATTCCACAGATTTCAGGTGGGGCATTCGGGGAGGGACTACGACCTCTGACATGGCAGATTTTTTTTTGAACCTTTAGTACCATCATTGAACAAACAATCAGAATATTGTAGTTATAATTAAAGGGGACAGCAAACAGCCCATTTTGTTCCAGAGTTACTCATCACCTAAGGAAAAAAAAAGGCAAGCAATCACCAATTAGTTTGAATGTTAATATTCCTTTTGCTTGTGGTGGAAATAGAGACCAAAACCAACTCATCTTTACCTCTGTTAATCCATTTCTACTTTTGAAAAAAAAAAATCCATCTTTTTTCCTCCTAAGAAATATTTGAACAAAAGGCCATTAGATAGAATTTTAGCTTCCAGATTTAAATGCTTATTTGAGAATAACCATGTAATCAGCTGAGCTTGCAAAGAATACACAATCATAAAATCATTTAATTAAATTCCATCAATGCTGTTTGTTTTGGTGCCCATTTGGGTATTAATAACACCGTTGCTATTTTTAATGCCAGAGGTTTACCACTTAATTATTATCTTTGCTTATTGGAGATGTTAGCATCAATTTGTAGGGTTCCATAATCACACACTAGTTGTTGCTTCACCAGATATGATGCAGTTTCCAGAACTAGAAGTCCTATAGCCTGTGCTTGATCTAAAGATGAGGTGGTGGAAATCAAATGAAAACATTTGTTAAATTGTAAAAATGTAACAGGAAATAAGAGCAGTCATTCAGACTGTGAGTAAATTTGATGGGGTGTGAACTGTTCACTTTATTGCACTCTGTTTAAAGCATTCTTGCCATTTTTTGAGATGGCAGTCCAATCCTCTTCGTTGTCTTAATTAGATTAAGAATGGATTAGAGAAGCCAAATCTATTATTAAAAAGGCAATTCTGCTGTGTTCCTGAAAACCCCCTTTTGGTTTTTAATTTCTTAAATTCCACTGATGCAAAATAGCAAATGCCTTACTTGTAATTATGAGCATGTATGCATTCATTTAAAAGGCTATAAGGGTATTAGGGAAATCAAATCTTCAATATTCTTCAGAATTATTTCTGAAGAAATAAGGGAAGGGAGGAAGAGAGAGAAGGAGAAAGGGAGGGAATAGTGGGCTGCATTGCTTTTTGCTGTGATGAAAAACGTGAGGAAACAAACAGTGTAATTGTTTTCTTCTTCTTTTGATTTACTCAAACATAAAAAGGGCAATGCATGCTTATATGAGGCAGTGATTTTTCCAGTTACGTTTGTTTTTTTAATTCACTTCCACAACTAAAATATTTGAAAATGTAGGTGTCTCATACTTCTGACTTAGACTGAGCATTTGTTCTGTGGGAAACCGTCCATGATGATTATCTGGTTTTGCATTTTGCATATCTACCTCTCTCCCTTGTGCCTATACAAATACAATGTTCAGTTTAAAGCTTTGTGATATCATCTGCTGTAAACATTACACAAGTATTGCTCAGAACTCCAGTTGGAGCAGAGCTTCTGTGTTGGAAACTATGATGCTTTATTTTTTCCAGTAGATGCCCTAGTTCTAAGAGTTGCTTTTTCCCTTCTTTAAATTGTGTCATCTTGAGATGCAACTTTTTTGTATATTTTCTCTGCATTTTAAAATGACTGTATAGTCATGTCGTAAAAATTTCGTAGTACTACACACCTGAACACACACATGCATACACAAATGCATGCATGTGAAAACTGGTGAAATTCCAGTAAGGTCTGTGGTTTAGTTAATAGTGTTACACCAGTGACAGTTTTCTGGGTTTGATAACATACTATAGTTATGTAAAATGATCTTGGAGAAAGCTGAGTGAAAGCTACATGAGAACTCTCTGTTTTTACAACCTCTTGCGTATCTTAAATTACTTCAAAACAAAAAGTCAAAAAATTCAATGTGTTGTTTTAGTCCATTAACTACTAAACTGCTACCAGCAAATATTGATCGCTATTTGATTTACATTAAATTAATTTTGTTTTAATAACTGACACTCAGATGTCACCAGCCCTTTGCAGACTCATATTCTCTCTTTCTGCCTCTGTGTATTTTGCAAGCATTTCCTACCCACTCAACTCTAATATCCCTTAGTAGAGGCTTCATGTTTGAACACTCTTTGTAGCCACCGAGCCTAACACTGTGCTTTAAACATTGTCTTCACATGCATTTAACTGGGGAATATTCAGATGGAAAGAAAGAAAAGTCATGGACGAATGGTTAAGTAAAAAAAGAATCACTGTGCTAGCACAATATGCTTGCTGCACCGTAAACTCTCTGCGTGTATTCAGAATGAAGGAATAAGTTAATTCATTAATTTTGTTCACATATGAATTTTGTACCTTAGCAAGATGGGACCCAGTGACGGCTGAGCCATCTGTTCTTTTAAGTACTTTGTGATGGACTTGGATTCTGAAATTGCTCATTAAGTGTCATTGCTTCAGTTTGGTGCTGTGCTTGGGATTGGAGGTCTTGAAGTGATACCTAATTTCGGAGGACTGTGACAAAATTTATCACTAATTACCTGCCCCTCAAATGGGAATCAAAGCCATCAGCAACATACGATGGTGATAATAATGGTTATCATTTATAGAGTGATTAGTATTCCAAGCACTTTGCATGTATTCCCTCGCTTTAATTTTACTCCATTGCTAGCTTAGAGTTGAGCAGAACCACTTGTCCAGGGTCACTCATAGTTGGCTTGTGGTGGCAGAGCTAGGGCTAAACCCAGAAAGCCTGACTCCAGAGGATATGCTCTTAACCACCCCCTATAAGCTCTCCCCTCCTCTTCAGGCTTGTGCCCTTGTCCTGTTAAATGGTGAGTAGCTATCAACACTGGAGATGCATTAGAATCAAATCCTCTGAGGGCTTCTTCGTGGACCTACTTCCGTATACACTTATTCATTTTGTCTGGACCAGACATGTTAAACTTCCAAAGTGATTCTAATGTACAGACATGGTGAACATCATTCGCTTAGCTGCATGTCAGAACCCACTCAATGTCTGTGAACAGTGAAAGCTACTTATTCTACTTATAAGTTCATTACGTCTATGTATAACTATAGCAAAGCAAAATAGTTGTCCCATCCACTTGTGTTTGGGGAGATGAAGCTGGGAGTCCATCAACCTTCTTTGTAATAAATTTCCTCATGTTTTGTTAAGCAACCTGTTTTTTATATTCTCAGCTAGAGGCTTTCCATGTCTATCCCCTACCATCTGTCACTGACGTTCATTTGAGTACCATTTTACCTGTATAAAGGTGTCTATTTTCTCCACTCCCTCTGCCCCAAAAAGAGGTTATATACTAGGAGTCCTAAAAATTTACCTAATTAGGGGGTTTAGGCAGTTCAGGTAAATGAGTGAAGACAGGTCTTTGAGTAGTGAGTACCCCCTTTTAGAAAGACAAGTGGGGTGGTTGTCACTGAGGCAAACTGGGGAGTGTATATTTCATTTCTAGGAGCACTCACTACTCAAATTCCATGACATAGCCACGTGGAAACACTGCCCAGTGTTCTAGATCTTCCGGTTTTTCTGGAGATTACAGAAATATAATTTTCCATTTCTTTTGCTTGGTTTTTGTGAACTGGCTTGGAAGATAGTTCCATATGTTTTCTCATCACTGTATAGGTCAATATTGTGTCACCAGTAACAATGTGAAAAGACTTATATATAACTGAAAGGAAGTAGCAGCTTTATTCTGCTACCTTTTCACATTTTTAAGTAAAGAGTTGAGCTTTCTTTACTAACTACCAAGTGCACCAGGTTCCAGTCTTTGTCAGAGATTGGCATTCTGACTTTAGACAAGGCATAAAATTTGGTGGACCCTGTTTCCTCATCTGTGAAACTGAACCTAGAGGAGGGCATTATGGAATTACAGGGCACATTAAAGGCATGGTCTCTGGAGTAAGACTGGTGGGGATGGGATCCTCTTGCTACTACTTACCAGCTCTGTTCTTTTAAGAAAGTTATTTAGCATCCCCTACATTACCTCATCTGTAAAATGGAGACCTGAGACATTGACTCTCACAGTTGTCTTGAGGATTAAAATAAATTGTGCATTAAAGTGCTTAGACCTAGTAAAGCACTGCCCCTCCTACTAACAAAAGATATATTTGATGCATGCAATGTTTTTAATGGACTACAGTGAGGTAAACCATTGCCTATGACTTTGTCCTGTGGCTCTTGTTAGCCTTAAGCATTGGGTAAACCTGCTTACTCTGACTTTGCTACTTCCATCATTGGCATTTCAAGACCTCTCTCTGTTCCTCCTCCTTTTAAAAAAATTAATAGAACTGACAGCTTCATGGTAGGTGGACAAAAATTCAAGTTGCATAACTCTTTTCTACCACCACTAACGTGGTCCATACTGATCTGGAGGTTATGCTGTAGAACCAGAGGAAATCTCTTTGGGATGATTAGAAGCAAAGTGTGATTAATAATGAATATATGTATGTATTTTAAGAGTAGGGTTGTGTTAAATGTGAAGAGTCAATAAATGCCTGTTAACCTTCTCAGAGGTCAATAGTCGGCATGTGGTTAGTTATGCAGGGCAGCCTGAGCATCTGCAGTCTAATTCAGACCTGCCCTTAGATCTGACAACGGTGCATGCAATTAGGAAAATGTCTCCCTAATAATGGTAATCGGTGTAAACCAAGAGGACAGGGCACAGCTGCAGGGAGCACTTGGAGGGGGAAGTCAGAACAATTCATACATTCCCAAGAAGCAAGCCTCAAGCTATCCCTTTTCAGTAGAAGTCTGCAGTACCTTTCAATTTGCTCTTGATCATAATTTACTGAAAAGCATTTTAAAAATAAGTGCATGACTCTTAAATCAAAGACTGTTCATGGCTCCTTTTTTTTTTTTTTTAACTGTGAATGGGTTGGGATTATATGTCTTCCTTTTTAATAAGGCTATTGTGGATTTAAATATCTAACTTAAACCCTGTTGGCTGAAACTTTGCTTTTTGGCTTTTTTGTTTTTTTCAAGACCTGAGCCCAAAATGTGCTATAGAAAAGCTGTCTTTTGAGAACATATATCAATTCAGCTTTGCCTCACTTGAAATGTTGATATTTGTAAATGACAGAGCTCCCACTCTACACTTACAATCCTCTCCTCTTTCGGTGCTCTAAAGAAGCAATCTTGGGAGGAGAAATGTTTTGACTCCTCTTTGATTTTGAAAGAGATTTAGAGCTCTGGTCTCCTTTCATGTCTCAGGTTATTTTTTGGTCTTCCCCATCCCCGATTTTCCCAAACACCTAAATAACAAACCCAGTTCCTTGGTTTCTCTCCTTATAAAAGATAATGTTTCAATTCACAACCAGCTCTGAATAATTAATGATGGTAATGATGTGAGAATATTTTGCATTTATGGCTGCGTTAGATTTTCAAGTCCCTTTTACATCCATTTTCTTGCGGATCCCAATATCAACACTAAGAACTAAGGAGAGAGACAGGATGGAAAAGACTTTGAACATTTATTTATACTTTGATTTACTCATCCATTCAACAAATATTTAATAAGTAATGATGTGTGCCAGATATTATACTGGGAGCAAAGTCTACAACATGAAAAAGAAAGACAAGGTCTCCATGCATTTTGTTGAAAGGACCAGGCATTAATTACATAAATGAATGAATAAGATCATTTCAGATAATGATACTTGCTGTGAAGAAAATAAAACAAGATAATGTCTTTGGAGAGAATCTACTGTTGTTGCTTTATTTAGGGTTGTCAGAGAAAGCTGTACAGGGGTAGGGACATTTGAGCTGAAGTCTAAATGACTTTAAAGAGGTTACAGTGTGGTCTGGGGAGAGCATGTCAAATTGAAATACACTAAGATGAAAAGACCATGGAGAGGGAAGAATGGCAGGATCCAGGGAAAGGTAGGGAGGGGCCAGGTCACTCAGGACCTTCTGTGCTGTGGTAAAGATAATTCAGAACCATTACTTCACTGCCTGTAATATTTCTAAGGGGATGAGAACTTCCCCATCCCCTTCCCCCTGATTGGGTGTAGAAATGGCGAAAGGCCATATAGACACAAGCAGACTCATGCAACTACCACTGCTCTGTGAGCTCAGGAAGACACTACCTCATTCATTATCACATCCCTGAACCCCTATAATACCTAACATAGGTAAGCAATTAACAAGTATACTGGATAAACTGAGCTGGGTTGTATCAAAGCATGGTCATGACCCACCTGCATCAAAGTCATCTAGGGATGATTATTTAAAATGGAGATTCCAAGGCCTCACTTGCAGGCTTATGAATTTGGAATTTCTGAGAGTAGAGTTGTTAACATGCATTTCCAACAAATTCTAAGGCACAAGAAATTTGAGACTTGGCCTCATTTTTACTTCTCACAAGAAGTTCGTACTACATTATAAAAATCTTAAAGGCAAACATGTTTAGGCTAATATGTGTGTATATTCATGAGAGACTCCTGCTGACAGCTGCATGTGTTTACACTATTTTATATACTGGATCTTAATAAGATTACATAAGTGTTTCAATTTTTTACATACTTGCAATTTATCTTTATTAATGCAAGCAAAATGAGTGAAATTGGGAAATTAATTATATTTTGACTTTTGTTCCATTTGGTTTATTTGATTTTATTATCAAAAAGTAAACAGCAGCTTGGCTGAGGGAGACGTGATGAGAAGCACCCCTCTGGGCTATTCATACCACCAAACCTCTGAAATCCAAGAGCTGAGGACTGAAAATTTTGCATAAAAGCATAGCAATATAAAGCATGCCATGCTTTAAAAGCTCATGTTGCCTGCATAAACCAACTTTTTTAAAAGAAGAAGCCTCAGATAAAACAATGAATTGAGATTCAGGGTAAACTAATTCTGGCCAGGTTCTTTCCAAATAGTGGCAAAAGTATAGATTCCTCACTCACTGATTCATATTTTAGAAAGAGGAAAGAATATATAGAATACTTAAATGGGCCTTCGGACCTGTCCTTAGACCCACCATTATTTCTTCCATAATATAGAGCAGAGGAAAAGAATCAGCACTAAGCCATTCCACAAGGTTCAGGGGTGAGTATTATTCCAGCTCCAGGTACATCGTGTTTTTGAAAATCCCTCATACACTGTAGACATGACAATTGCTTAAAGTAGCATTTCCAGGGATGGAAATGACAAACCCTCAGCCAGAAGGAGGAATGAGGCTTGAGGACTATTTTGCTGGATGCATATTCTAATTCAAACAGCCAAAGAGGAGAACAGGAGGGTGGGGATTCCTTCATCTCACCTTTAGAGTTTTTGTTTTGTTTGCTTCTTTCTGATAATTCCTTCTTCCACAGTCTTCTCAAAGCTGCATTGTGTTATTATCAGTTTGTTCTTGCTGCTGCTTGACCTGTTTCCTAACAAAATACAGTTGTTTCTACTTGTGGCAGGGAAAAGAGAAAAGGCACTTTTGTTGTTTTAAGCATTTCCTTAAAATATCTCTTAAAATCTTGTTCCCTCACACCCAAATAAAATGTTGCAGTAAGACATTGTATAAGATAGCAGAAGAGTGATATTTGTTTTTTAGGCCCTTAGCTCAAGAAATAGGGCTGCTATTCTTTGTTTCGAGGCCAACTGCTTTGAATGTACATCATTGAATAAGTCCCCCTCCTCTGGAAAAAAAAAAAAAAAAAAGGAGACTGCATTTGTTTTGTTTTCTAATACTGGGTTCTAGCTATTACTATTTCTGTTGTCCTGTTCTGTTCAGTAACATGATTTCGACAGAAATTACCAGGGAAGACTGAACTCTCTTTTCCCAACTTGTTGGGTTTCTCTCTATTATTTCAAAAAACACATAATAATTTTTTTTACCTTCTTTCAGATTCCCCACCCCCAGTCAATTTAGCCGGTGCAATTTCACTCTCTTTTTTAAGCTTACCATCAAACCAGTCATTCTTACAGTCTTGCTGTCTGAATGCTACGTCACAGCCAACAGGATTTTGTTTAGCCTGCACAGTGATTTTTTTTTATTACTGAATTTGAATGGCTTTAGATGAGCGAGCTTCCCACTACGCACAACTACCTCACACCTGGTTGCTTCACATTGGCCTCGGAAGGAATCCTGCCAGGAAGAAGGAATCTAGCAAGAACAACTCTTGTATTGATCTTTTTTTTGTTCTGCTTGCACAACTGCAAAAGAGAGTGTGTGGAATACTAGTGGAGATGCTGATTGTTTTGGTTTTGTTTCCTTTTTAAATTTTTTTCCCATTATAGTAAAATGAAATCTATCTCTTTTTGGAGATTTGAATAAGGTATTTAAAAGTTAGGTGTTTACATGATGAGATACCATTTCACACCAGTCAGAATGGCTGTTATTAAAAAGTCAAAAAATACCAGATGATGGTGGGGCTGCGGGGAAAAGGGAACTCTTATACACTGTTGGTGAGAATGTAAATTAGTTTATCCACTGTGGGAAGCAATTTGGAGATCTCTCAAAGAATCAAAAATAGAACTATTATTTGACTCACCTATTCCATTACTAAGTTTATACCCATAGGAAAATAAATCATTCTACCAATAAGAACACCTGCACTCATATATTTATTGCAGTAATACTCACAATAGCAAAGACATGGAATAAGCCTAGGTTCCCATCAATAGTGGATTGGATAAAGAAACTATGGAACACATATACCTCGGAATAGTACACAGTCATGAAAAAGAACAAAATTATGTCCTTTGCAGCAACATGGATGCAGCTGCAGACCATTATTCTAAGTGAACTAATGCAGAAATAGAAAACCAAATATTGCATATTCTTATTGATAATTGAGAGCTAAACATTGGGTACTCGTGGACATAAAGATGAGAATGATAGACACTTAGAGCTACAGGAGTGGGGAGGGAGGGAGGGAGGAAGCCTTGAAAAACTACCTGTTGGATATTATGCTCACTACGTGGGTGACCATTTCCATAATACCCCATATCTCAGCATCACACAGTATACCCTTATAACAAACCTGCACATGTACCTGAATCAAAAATAAAAGTTGAAAAGAAAGTTAGGGGGTTTTCATGTTTTATTTGCCAATATTTACCATCTAACTAATGTACTACATCTTATCCTCCCAAAGACAAAAATCCTGACATATAGCAAGTTACTCGTCCACTTAAAAGGTGTGTTCTGAACCCTGGATATTTTGGCTCTGCCAGTTATGACTTCAGGATTCAAGAACTTTTCCTTAACAAGAACTAACTGTGTTCTTTTAACTTGAGGCTTCATAACAGGAAGAGTTGTCGGTAATGACAAAATATAGTCTATAATATGCTTACCAAACACTTAGCTGAAGTGTTTATCTGTAGATACATAATATAGAGAGCTATAAACAAGGTACTAGTTGCACTGATACCCATTCTGTTTCATTAAGAAACTATTCACTCTCTTAACTAGGTCCACATCCTGTTCTTTCATCACCTAGTTCTGAGTTGTTGGCTGATTTTCATTATTCCATTCCTTGAGGCCTCATTTAACAAATCACTTCCTTAAATCATGGCTGTTTTACCCCCAAGCAGAGAGCTGTCACTTCACCTTTTCACAGGGAGACATGTTTAGACTTTCAGGGCTATCATCATCAGATATATTCTCATCGTAGCAACTCCTCTTCTGAATTTGCCCTTTGAACAATACTTGCAAAGTTAGGACTAAGATGACTTTTTACATACTGCCTACAATAGCTCTCTGTCATTACCAATACGTTTAATTTTACATGTGATGGTATGGCTTTGTAAAATACAAGACCATTCCCTGGCTACAGTCTCTCCCCTACTATTCAGATTTTTTTCAGTTCATGTTTACCTTCATTATTTTATTATCACATACTACCTCACTGAAGTCATCCAAAATGTTATTATTAATAAACCATTACTTACCAAGAGTTTTAGGGACTTTACTTAAAACAATGCTTATAAATTATGAAATATTTGCTGATGTGTAAGTGTGATCAATTTTTATGTGTCTGTGTATCCCAGATAAGGAATAAACAAAGGTAGAAGTAAAAACCGCTATAAGTTAGATAAGGAAAGTCTGCTCAGATGTTATCAGTTATCTATTGTTCTATAACAAATTACCCCAAAACTTTATGGTTTAAAACAATAAACATTTAATAATTCTGACAGTCTTGTGGGTCAGAAATTTGGGAGTGGATTAATGGGGCAGTTCTGGCTCAGGGCCTTTCATGAGGTTACAGTCAAGACATCTGCCCCAGCTGAGGTCATCTGAAGGCTTGACTGTGGCAGGAGATTCATTTTTCTGGGTAGCTTAATTAAAATGACTGGCAAGTTGATGTTGGCAGGCAGCTTAAGTTTTTCCCTGCTGGAGTTCCTCCATGGGTTGTTTGAATGTCCTTATGACATAGCTTGCATCCTCCAAAGCAGTGGAGTCAAGAGAAAAGAAGAAGACATCTCTTCTATGACCCAGCCTTGGGACCCATCCTTAGACCCACTAAGCCCAGCCCACATTATAGGAGAGAAAGATTAGGCGCTGCCTTTGGAAGGAGGAAGTGTCAAAGAATTTGTGAGCATATTTAAAAATGACTACACCATATTTCGGTAATGTCTAACTTTTATGATACCAATATATTCCACAAATTGAGGTGGATTATCAATGTTTGTCTTTACCATTCTCAAAATGTGATCAGAAGGCCACCGAGAGAGGCAAGGTTCTTCAGGTACATAGAATGGTCTCAGGTTGGACAATATTATCTGGATTTTCATGCTATGTGTTTCTGTCCTAGCTTCCCAAATTGGCTGATACATTTAATAGAACTAAAACCATTGATTGATTGGTGTCATACATAAAACAATTCCAGTCTTCCTTATTCATTTGGGTAAGTGGTCATTTTTAAAAAGAAAACAGAAACATGACTAGGTCAGTAGCTTATAAACATGAATTTTGCATATGACTCACCTGAAGCTTTTTAAAAAACAAACATTCCTGGGCACTAGCCCAGATGTACTAAATCATGAGTTCTAGGGAATGGATCCCCGGGAATTGTGTTCTTTTTTGAGCTCCGGGTGATTCTGATATAGCCAGTTAGAAAAGTTGGAACAGTATTTTGAAACCACTGCTATACACGACGAAATCTAAAAAGCACTTGAAAAGGACAACATCAAGCAAAAGGGAAATCATTGGCACTCTCATGATAATCAACCTTATTTTGCTTTCAGAAAAGACTGGGTTGGGTTTCTAGGCACTTTCCCACACCAGCCCCAACTGACAAGGACAGTCTGGTTCTGTAGTTGCATCCCCAAAGGCAGTAACACTGGGGGCCGCCACAGTGGTAAGGTCACTGGCCCGGAAATGCATTTGTTCATGCTTTCCCGAAGACAATGACTCTCTTTCTGATTAGAGTTGTCCTCCCTTTTACCCAAAGGCTTTCCATGCAACCAAGGGAGCATAACAATGACATGAGGGCTTGGAAAGGAAATGTCTTCATTGATTTTTATTTCATGAATTGGAGCCTCTATAAAAATGGCAAAGACGTGTTTTACAGTGTCAATTTGTGGAATGGAGGGGAGGACTGTTAAAACCCATCCATTTTCCAAAAGTTTAAACCACTCTAATGAATTAATCCATAGATAATGGATTGAATTCAGTGCAATTACCCTAGTAAGTAAGGCTTGTTAAAAAGAGATAAGGCAACACACTAAAGAAAACAGCAATTTCAGCTATTAACTGGATTTCATCTGGGCTCTGATAATTCAGTATATGAGTTCCCTTTGAAAAGAGAGAATGTGAGGTCCTATTATCAATGTAGCTACCAGATACTGGAGTTCACCTGTTGATATTAAAGTGCAGAAAAAGATGATAAGATGATAATTCTGACAACCACTCTCCCAATAACCTCGAGATATCTAGGATGTATATTTGATACACCCAGTAAATCTTTATAAATACAAGGTTTTGATTCCTTAAGACAGGAAGCTCATTTTTGTTTTGACTCTACTTCTTTTTGTTTTTGAAATGAAGTCTCACTCTGTTGCCCAGGCTGGAGTGCAGTGGTACAATCTCGGCTCACTGCAACCTCCACCTCCCAGGTTCAAGTGATTCTTCTGCCTCAGTCTCCCAAGTAGCTGAGACTATAGGTGCCCACCGCCACGCCAAGCTAATTTTTGTATTTTAGTAGAGACGGGGTTTCATCATGTTGGCCAGGCTGGTCTCGAACTCCTGGCCTCCAGTCAGCCACCTGCTTCAGCCTTCCAAAGTGTTGGGATTACAGGTGTGAGCAACCAAGCCCGGCCCGACTCTACTTCTTATTCATTTAAATTATCCTAGTTACATACAGAGAGATCCACATTATTTTGAATAAACTGCTAAAAGGAAAACCTCAATGGGTATTACATAAAGTAGGGATGATCACAACTATATTTTGTGTTTGTAAAGCACTTTACAGTAGAACGGCAGTGTCTTTCCAGATTATGCTTCACATATCAAATCTCTGTGTCCAGGCATCAGAAGGAGTTTAACACCGAGTCCTAGTCCTTAGAAGGTTGCTGTCACCAACTTGGAACCTGAGTTCTAAGAGCTCATCGGCATTTATCTTCCAGCTCTTACTCCTGGCACTGTATTCAGGTCTTCAGCCCTCTTTTGTCGTTGTTGTTTTTTCCTTCCGAAAGCTGGTCAGTGATGTCTCCATCTTGCGTGTTCCTGTTATATGGATCATTCCAAAGACATCGTGGTCATATTCTCCCTGCCCTATTCAAAAATCTCCGGTTGTTTCAGTTCCTTGTAAGTGTGACCTAAAGGCGACAGCTTAACATTGAAGGTCCTCTGTTGTCTAGTTTTCCTCGCATTTTCAACATTGGGTTCCATTCTCTTCCCTCATGGTATTATGCTTTGCATGTTGACTCCTCCTTCTTCATGATCAGGGATTTCTCTTACTGTGATAGTGTTCTACCTCCTAAAACTATATTATAGGCCCCTGTCAGTACCTCTTCCTTTCTCTCCTGGCATAGCCTCTGATCCCCTCCACCTCTGAGTTCCTATGGCAGTGGGAATCAGGATGACACAGTACAAGGTGGTATAGAGAATGTGGCTCTTAGGATGAGCTGGCCTGATCCAAATCCTGCCTGTAATACTTGACAATTGTATACTTTTGTACAAATAACCTCTCTGTCCTCAGTTTCATTTGTGAGCAGAAGGTAATACCTGCCTTTTAAGAATACCATGCAGTTGAGGATAAAGAAAGACTTTAGCACAGTGTTACTATTGCTAATATTCTGCAGTTGACCATTCATTCTTCCTTTCTTTATTACTCATTGACTTTTTAGCTGTGTATTGCTTGCATTGTTTTCCAAATACATTGGCAACCACCTAAAAGAAGCTTGTCCCTTTGGCCACAGTCGAATCTGGAATAGAGCTTTACATAAATTAATGATAATTATCATAATTTATTAAGCTCTTACTGTAAGTCAAGTACTCAGCTATATTAACCCCCAAACAATCTTTGAAGCAAATTCTGTTATCATCACCATTTTCCACATTAGAAAAGTTAGACTTAGAAATCCAAGGTTTCATAGCGTATGTGTGGTAGAGTAAGATGTTGAACCAGGTCAAAAGGTTTAGTGTTAACATTTTGACCTCTAGAAGAAAAAGAGAGAGAGACCTAGGTTCAAATCTTGGTTTACCACTTTCTAGATCTGTGACATTAGGTGAATTTCTTAATGTTTACATGCCTCAGTTTTCTTATCTGTAAAATGAGGCTATTAATAGCGCTTACTTCCTGGGGTTTTTCTGAAGATTAAATGAGATAATCCATGATAAAGTACCTGGCATGTTTGAAAGGCTCTGTAAATGCTATTCATTAGTATTTATTTATTATGTCTATAAAACTTGTACACTTAAATCTTAAGCACAATGCCATGTTGGTACACATTTTCCAATTGATTATTTTATATCACTGTCCCTCTGCACCAAAATAGTTGAAATAATTCATAGAAAATCCAGGACTGAGCAGGTACATGAATTGACTTCACAGTAGAACATAAAGCAAGATAGTGTTTTCAAACTCGGAACACTTTCAAGGCTTACTGATGGAGTGATAATAACATTCCAAACTCACCTTGTAGTGTCCAGTAAATACATATGTTTGGTTTTCTAAGTGTTATAGAGAGAGTCAACTACATTAAAGCAATACACCTCCCTGGGATTTGGAGATATTATTGCACTTCTTGTGCCTTATGACACCACCCAGAGTGTGTTATAATCACCCAGAAAGGCACTGCTTGTTGTATCTTGTTGTGTGATTCAGTATCTAGTAGAAAGAAGGAGGAGGAGGAGGAGGAGGGGAGAGAGGTGGAGGAGGAGGAGAAAGAGGAAGAGGGGAAATGGGACAATGCTGTGGGAAATCCAAGTACAGCAGTCCTCCCTTACCCTCAGGAAGTACGTTTCAAGACTTCCAGTGGGTGTGGGAAATGGACAGTACCAAGCCCTATATGTACAATGCACATATTTCTTTTTTCTTCTTCATAATTTTATGGATAGAAGATTTATTCTTACATTACATCTTAGCAGCCTCAGCATCCTTTCTTTTTGTTTCATTATTAAGTAGAGAACTTATACTTTTTTACTTAGAAGAAACACTTTATGGCTTCTTTTGGCATATCCAAATTACCAGCATCGCAACTCTTATTCTTTGGGGCCATTATTAGGTAGAATAGGGTTACCTGAACACAAGCACTGTGATACCCTACAGTGGATCTGGTAACTGAGATGGCTACTATGTAACAGATGGGTGGAGAGTATCAGCAGCTTGGATATGCTGGACGAAGAGATGACCCACCTCCACAGTGGGATGAGGCAGGACAGTATGGGATTTTATCACAGTATTCATAATGTTACACAATTTAAAACTTATAAATTGCTTATTTTTTGAATTTTTCATTTAGTATTTTCAGACCACAACTGAGCACAGGTAACTGATACTGCACAAAGTGAAATTGCCACAAATAATGGGGGAGTTATATACACTCCTATGAGTGATTTTGAGGGTCTGGGCAATATATGGTGATTTTTATGACTGTTGATCTCAAAAAAGTCTCCAGTGGAACTCCCACATTTCTCAAAGCATTTATTCTTTAAATTGCAATAACCATTTATAATATATTTAAAGCCAAACTGGAACAGTAATCTAGGAATAAAACATCTAAGAGTGTCACTACTCAGAAGGGAAATTAACACAGCAGAGATACATGGAGCTATATCTGTGCATAGCTTTTCTCTCCTGGGAAACCCCAGAGTGGGAAATTGTCACCTGAGGCAAAACTATACAGAAGATTGATTTATTTTCAGTCCACCTAGGAAAGTGCTCCCCAGTGTCCTCATGTACCCAACAGGGTTTTAGACCACTGGCAGAGATCGTTCCTCTATGTAGGATATGTGGTTGTTATATATATCCATTCACTCATTCGGCAGTTATACGTTGAGTGTCTACCGTGTACTATATGCTTGTGCCTTTGGGCCTGCCACAGTTGAATCTGGAATCGAGCTCGTGACAGTTTAAGATTTAAGATAGATGAGATCCCTGCCTGCTTGTTGCTTGCATTACAGTTGAGAAAGAAAGTCAGTAAGCTTGGCAATAAGTGAACACAATTACTTTAGCTAGTGATTTGAGCTGTAATAAAAAGATAATGAAATAATACAATGAAGAGAGGCAGGCAAATGGGGCTATTTCATGGAAGATGGTCTGGGTACAGCACACTCACTGAGAGTGTGACATTCGAGACGAGGCTTGAACTTGGTGCCAGCCATATAAACACCTGGAGTGTTCTAGGCAGAGAAAATAGCTACAACGAAGGTCTTAGGATAGAACCTATTGGGTGTATCCAGAGATAAAAGTTGGATGTGGCTGAAGTGTAGGGAGTAAGGAGCAGTGAGTACAGTAGATGGTGCAGGCAGGGGCCAGCTTATGTAAGTCGTGCAGGCCTTAGCATGGAATGTGAGCGAACTCATAACTGCTCCTCCAATGAGGAGTTCTTAAAAGCACAGAAATGAGCTGGCTTTCACTGAGCATGTACCATATTCCTACTACTGTTCCACACAAGACTCATCTCACCTCATCTAAGCATGCTCTCCCTAGACCTCAAGCCCTTGGGCTTTGCCTATTCTATTTATTTTGCAAATGTTGCTTTAACTTCACTTCCTTAGAAAAGCCCTCCCTGATCTCCCCACTCCCTACCCTCAGGCCAGGCTAGGATACCTGCCACACACTGTCATAAATACTTTGCCCTTTTTAGTCATAGCCCAGATTGTGGATTATGATTCTGTCTTTGATTATTTATTTGCCTCTCTCTCTTGATTGTGAGCACTGTGAGGCCAGGAATTGGGTCAGTTTTGGTCACTGTTGCTCTCTCAGTCCCTGCCGTGATGCCTGGCACGTGGAACATAGTCAGCAAATACTGCACTTGGTGATCCCGGAGGTATGTTCACTGCCCCAAGGAAGTGAATGTCAGTGGGTCTGATTCTGCCATTGCACATCTGCAGCGATCCTCTGAGGGTTTTAAACAGTCCCTGTAGATGTTGCTTTTTACCCAGCCTCTCGGCGCCCCAGTGGGGCCCACTGGAGAGGGCTCTAGAGGCTTCCTGTTGAGTTGGGCTTGACACGGAAAGTCTGCCCAATAAGCATTACAAGTTCCCTGGGCCATGACAGTGTCTATGGAGCAAAGCATCTTGCATCCACATATATCAGGTTACTCCTTAAGAAAAAGGAAGTTCTAACAGAAAATCGTTCTGCAGGCTTTGGGGATAAATTGGCCTATTACAAAATATGTGAATATATATAAATGTAATAAAATGCCAAAGTGACACCGGAAAAATCAATAAATCTACTCAGCACTACATATTAAATCAGCCCTTTAGTAGGCATTTCTAAGGCAGCCATTGCCGCCATATTTAAATCTACCCAGTTGAGAGAAATAGGTCAATTGTGAATCCCATAGCGATTAAGCTTTTTACCCTTTAATTTCAAAGCAGTTCATTTATTTTGTTGCTTTACTTTGGACTTCGTTTGGACCACATCAGTATAGGTGACTGGTATACACACTAGGCAAATTCGCACACATACACCATGTACACACATAGAATACGTGTGTGTGTGTGAGGCAGTTTTAGTACTCAGCACAATATCTGGCACAAAGTAGGCACCATATAGCTATTTTTATTCAATATATCTTAAAAAAAAATACTCCGTGAAAGGAAATGCCCTGCTCTTGATCACACTGACCAAAAAAAAAAAAAAAAAAAAAGGAAGTTTAGATGATTTGGCAAACATATTTTATTGCTTTAAAGTGAGATTTCTCTGTCGTGATTTCATATTTTCTGAAGTAAAATGAACAGAGCTGCTATATTATGAGTAAGGAGTAGCAGAGGGAGACATTGAGAACACTTGCAAGACTTCTAGATTTTGTACTAAACATCAGTGAAAGAGCAAACCTATGAGAAAGTTTAATTTTGGATATTTTGAGTCTGAAGTATTGGTGATATACCTATATGGAGATGTCTGGGAGGCAGTGGCTTAAGTTAGAAGATAGAGTTAAATATTTGAGATGCCGGAGTGGGTGGTAAATACAGCCACAGCAAAACTAACAATGCAGAACCTGAAGAGGTTCACTAAGTAATTTGGAGGCGTATAAATTTATCAGACATGGCCCCTCTGTTCAAGGAGTTTACATTCCTTTCAGGTTGACAAGATATACTTGTCAACACTTGCAAGTTCAAAGGTTTGAGGAGAATAAATGATTAAGGTTAGAATAGTTGCCACAAGCTTCCAGAAAAATAAATAAATAAATAAATAAATAAGACTTGAATTAGCCCTTGAAAACGGAGTGGAATTTGGAGAGGAAAATTTTTAGAAGACATTCAGGGATAATTGGAGCAAATCAGTCAAAATATTCTTGAAAACACATGGCAAATGCTGGATTTAATCCAAGCTAATTTTACTTCATAATATCAGGTAGAGTTTCATCTGAAGCTCTCCAAGTGTTAGCTTAAGGGATCTTTCTCAAGCAGAATTGAATTGGGAGAAGCAATCAACCTCGCAGGTTAGTTGTACCCCTCTTTTCCCTTCCTCCCTTTCTCCCTCTTTTCTTTCTCTTTCCTTTTTTCCTTCCGTTTTACAATAATATTGACTAATCACCTTATGTGACCCAGGCACTAAACCCTCCTATATAGGTGCAATTCTACGAAAGAAATTAATCAATAGAGAACTGTGCCTGGAAATATATCTTAAAGAATGTAGCAGATTACTTGGCAGTCCCTATGTGAAGGGCAGCATTTTTTATTACCAACAGCCATTTTGCTTTGGTTCATTGGTTCAAACCCAAGAAATTTCCTTCTGTTATCAGGAATGGTTGGGCGTTTCCTGAGCAACTGGTTTGTTTCTGTATTATGAATACCATGGGTGTTGTAACTGTGTATGCTTCCTCTTTAAATTAGTTGTGGAAAACTTGGGCTTGGGAACAAATCTGTGGCTCAGATGTACTGAATCATAAACTGCAGGGTTAGGACAAGGGATTCAAAAAATCTCAACAAGTGATGCTCATGATTCAATGAACTTAAAAACCACGGCTTTTGTTTCCGTTTTTAAGACACAGTTTTGTAATGACTGTTTGGCCAGTGACTGCATTCCAATACAGCCCCAGGAAGCATGTACAGTTTACAATCACAAGCAAGGAATTCTTCTGATATTTGGCATAGAATTTGCAAGTAACTTCAATTTAAAAATTCCATAAAGTTAGAGAAGAGTTCTAGAAAGTTAGGAATTCTCGGCCGGGCGCGGTGGCTCAAGCCTGTAATCCCAGCACTTTGGGAGGCCGAGACGGGCGGATCACGAAGTCAGGAAATCGAGACCATCCTGGCTAACCCGATGAAACCCCGTCTCTACTAAAAATATACAAAAAACTAGCCGGGCGAGGTGGCGGGCGCCTGTAGTCCCAGCTACTCGGGAGGCTGAGGCAGGAGAATGGTGTAAACCCGGGAGGCGGAGCTTGCAGTGAGCCGAGATTGCACCGCTGCACTCCAGCCTGGGCGACAGAGCGAGACTCTGTCTCAAAAAAAAAAAAAAAAAAAAGAAAGTTAGGAATTCTCTATTTGTAGTTTTAGGGTGTACTTAAAAGAATTGCAGTTATTTACGTTAGTATTTCTTATTATATCAAGCACAAAGAAGGGGCTCCATAAATATCTGAAGAATTTAACTGATTTTTTTTTTTTTTGAGAGAGAGATTCAGAAAAGTTAAATGACTCAATCAAGGTCATTCAACTACTTAGATGCAGAAACCACTGCTGTGCTAGGACTCACATTTTTTATTCATAGTCCAGTGTTCTCTCTGCAGTACCAGCTCCATAAAGAAAATTGATGGCTCTGTAAATAAAGTTTTGTTTTTTTTTTTTTTAACCACGTACTTAAGCTTAAGCAATCCCACCTGAATCCCCTTAGTTCCCTAGCTTACTCATCCAGGGTGAAAGTGTTAAACAAACCTTCAGTCTACCCAGAGCAGTCCTTCATTTGTCCTCAAAAACCTTTTACTTACTTTTTTTATGACTACAATAAGAGGAAAGGTTTTAGAAGACATTCAGGGATAATTTCATGAAAATAAGTATTCATGAACATAACTAAAAATTTAAGCATTGATTTTAGTTGATGGGTCCATGGTTAAGTTTTTGGTAGAGCAGAATGTTATGAGATCCTAGCATGTTGAGGTCTCAACTGGGTACCCCTACAGGTTTAAATGTTGACTTTGCCATTATCTAGAGCAGTGGTTCTCAAATGCGGTGCAGGAAGGAGCTATTGAACTTTTCATTTATCACATCCTTGTAAAATGTTGTGTACTTTTAATAGTACATGCAATAATAGTATGTGTATATAATCTGTACACAGAGATGTAATTTATAAACAAGTATACACATGTGGATTCGTGCCTTTAAAAATGGATATGAATACATATAAGTTTCAGACCACTGATAGAGTTCTGAAAACTAATTTTTCTATTGTACCTACCTAAGACTACTGAGAGTAGCAAACCACATAGTTATTTTCTTCTCTCCCTGTCTCTCTCCTGCCCTCCATTCTTTTCTCTCGTTTCCTTTCCTTTCTTTTTTTTCTTCCTGAGAACGTTTTCCAGGGGTGGATCTGAATTTTCAATAAACTAAACTCAGAAAGGTACCACTTACGAAATTAAACCAATCACCAATTATAATAGTGAGTAAGCATTTTAGCCATTAGCCAAACTCAACAGCTGCATTGCCACTTTGTCTCAAAATATTCTCTGAAATATCACCCTAATTTCCCTAAATACAAAGAATCTGGCTATGATCAATGCAGTCGTTTTTTAAGATCACACCCTTAACTTTATATACTTGGCCAGAAACACATAAGGAGGAAGTTTTTGTTGTTGTTGTTTTGTTTTTGTTTTTGTTTGTTCATTGACCAGTTATTTTAATACGTTTCTAGCCTATTTTTTTAAAAAAGTCAAAAAGTCTATTTAATTATTTTAAAAATGTTTAGTTCACCTTCTCACAAGAGGATTTTCACATATTTAAAAGCAATTTTTCCAAAAAGAAATAATAAATCTTTTAGCTGATTATGGAACATTCTAAGTATATAATAATTAGATTTAAGAGGATTCTTTTGGAGATGCAATTTAAAAATTCTAAATGCATGATACACACTTCTATGAAAAGCATAATAATCACCTATACAATTAGCTAAATGATTCTCTTGAGTTCAAGAATATAAATTGGTGAGTGGCTATCTGCATTAATCAGATAATTTCCATGTTTTACTTCGGGATGTAGACTTTTAAAAATATTGCTTTGTGAGTTTTATTTTAAATAATAACTCATTGAAATGGAAGTAGAAAAGTAGATTTAATCCATGCTTAATATTTGTCTGATTTTTGAAGGATTTAGCACTGTTCCTCAGAGAACCATGGAGGAAAGGTAAAAGAGCCCATCTAGAAGCTTCTTGGATTAGTTTGCTCATTCATTTCATCCATTCATTTACTTAACATTTATTGAATGCTTATTTTGCACCACAGTCATGTATGTGAGCTGTAGACTCATGCATAACAGTTGTGATTGCTGACTTATAGGGTATCAACTTCAAATGACAGACTGACATTTGATAAGAATACCAATGATATCCTATTACATTTATTAATCATTACTTATAATTTGTTTTATAATAATTTTATTGCACGTACCAGTAAAATAACCACAACTTCTAGAGCTATGTTTGAGGTCCTATGCTAGTCCCTTTAGATTTTCTCTCATGCTTTTAAATACCCTGCAAGTTGGCATTGTGTCACAGTGTAGGAGCTAAGAAACGGGCTGGACTCAGAACCCAGAAAATGTGGCTCGGTTCTCTTGAAATCTGAGTTATCTGAGTGACCCAGAACAAATTATTTGATCTCTCATTGCCTCTGTTGCTCATGCACAATATAGGGGAAACAAAATCATCTATGATTTAAATAGGGCTACTGTAAATATTAAATGAATTGATAATATGCAAAGAACTTAGAACAGCACTTGACACTAAGAACGATGTGTTTGTTGTCACTATGATTGTTGCTGTTGCTATTTGTCTTTTAATTGACAAGAAATAATATACTAGTATTAAAAATAGGGTTATTTACATATTAACTTTGCTTGGGATGAAGTAAAGCAAGCCTTTTTATAGAAAAAAATGCGATTTGGTCCTTGAAGGTTGGGTAGGATTTCAATTCAAGTAAGAAAAGGCATTCCAGGGAGGAGGAATGAAATGGGTATAGGCATTGATATGTGATAATGCAAAGTAAGTATTTAAAAAAAAAAAGAATTTAGACCATTTGACCCAGCAATCCCATTATTGTTATGTACCCAAAGGATTATAAATCATTCTGCTATAAAGACACATGCACACGTATGTTCATTGCAGCACTATTTACAATAGCAAAGACTTGGAACCAGCCCAAATGCCCATCAAGATAGACTGAATAAAGAAAATGTGGCACATATACACCATGGAATACTATGCAGCCACAAAAAGAATGAGTTCATATCCTTTGCAGGGACATGGATGAAGCTGGAAACCATCAGCAAACTAACACAGGAACAGAAAACCAAACACCGCATGTTCTCACTCATAAGTGGGAGCTGAACAATGAGAACACGTGGACACGGAGAGGGGAACATGACACACTGGCACTTATTGGGGGTGGGGGGAAAGGGGAGGGAAAGCAACAGAATAAGTAGCTAATGCATATGGAGCTTAAAACCTAGATGACGGATTAATAGGTGCAGCAAACCACCATAGCACATGTATACCTATGTAACAAACCTGCATTTTCAGCATATGTATCCCAGAACTTAGAGTAAAAAAAAAAAATAATAGAACTTGGCAGTCTGGCATGTAGGATATATAGCAATAAGAATACGAAGACCAGAGTATAAAGTACTATGGTTTGGACTATAAAGACAGAGCAGGGCAGGTGTCTGTGTGTGTGTGTGTGTAGACATGCATATACAAGTGAACATGCATCCATGCACACTGGAAAATTCATTGACCATGATAACAGTTTGACTCTCAAGTTATTATTTTCTTTATTTAATTGTCCTCATATAATCTTAGCACTTGTCAAAAGCTGATCTGAAAAGGAGCTTTAGGAACAAAGGACATCGCCTAGGCACAAATAATCACTTCATTTATGTTAATAGCACCCCAAGTCAGGAGAGCAGCTATCAGTTAAATAGACCAAAAATTAGACTGAAATCAAAATTACTAGCCCAAGCACAGTATTAATTTTCTGATTGATGGTAAGAGAAAACTATTGGGCTGAGCTTCAGCTGTATTTCAGGGAACCTGTACATTTCTTCTAATTTATAAAGTATAATAAATGAATTACCAAGAAGGATTAGTTGTCAGCTAGAAGACAGAGTGTGAAGGATGAAGCATTTCTGTATTCCCCTGATGTCAGTTGATCTATTAAATTAACAAGCATATAGATAGATTATTTAAAGATCAATTTAGCCAAGAATTGCTTTCAAATGAATACATCAGGCATCAAGCCTTTTTTTCTGAGATCGTTTTGTAATTGGAATACATATTACACACAACTTCTCATCACAGGACTCAAGCAGTTTCAATCAGGAGACTTTGCTCTTTCTGCAAAGTGTGTGAAAATCAAAAATGAGCAGATCCACTTCATTATGTATAATGAGGAGATCTGTAGTTACTCTAAGTAATCGCTGAAAAGAATTGCTAGAAAAATACTCCTTGCTCACATCACTGGCACTGGGCTAACACTTGTCTCTCAGAAAATCTTTTCAGCATGAAAGTTTTGGAATTAAGTTCCTAATAAACTTAGAAAGTCCAACAGCTGTGAGTAATTATGATACAAGCATATCAATCCATGTGCAAACAGATTTATTCGGTAAGCTCCAATCCTCTTGCTAACCCTTCACTGCAATAATTAAGCACACTCTAATGAGTTTGTTAGTAATTTCCATATGATTTTCCTCCTAATTATTATTTGAGTTGCCCATGTTTATAATACTTAGTAATATCCTTAAAGTATCAATGGTGAAGACACAATTTTGGCTGGTGTATTAATTTGTATTTTATTATTCATGTGCTAAATAAACTAGGAGAAAACATTCATTTAAAGGTCAAAATTTTTGGAATAGGATTTTATGTGTGTGTATGCTCATTTCTTATACACTTACTCAATACCCATGAAGCAAATGAGTCATCTTAGCCTAAATCAGGTCATGCCTTTCCCTGCTTAAAGAACTCCGAGTTCTTATCATGGCTTTCAAATGCCATTCTGACTTTGTCTCTTACCACTTGCTACATAATTGGCTTCAGAATACTGACCTCCTTCCTACTTCACAAAAAGGCCAAGCTGGTTTATACTATAGGGTCTTTGAACTTAGGACAGTCATGCCTGTTATATCCTTTTCCCATCATTTTATGTAGATGGTTCCCTTTTATCATCCAAAAGGGGTCCACTCAGATATCACTTCATCAGGGAAAACCTTGACTTTTAGCAGCAATAGAGCTTTAGCCAGCCATTCTCTATCATCTCACCCAGTCTTATTGTTTTTTTAAAAAAAACCCATCACTCTTTTAAATGAGCTAGTTGGTTTATTCACTCCTCTTTCGTACACCTAGAATCTAAGCTTCATGATATGTAAGGACAGCATGTGCTAGATCTCCTTCATTTCTTTTTCCTTACCATGGACCAGGCACTGTTTTCCTTAGACAGTGCCTGGTCCATGGTAAATTCTTAATGAGTATTTTTACAATGAATGATTTGCTGAATGGATAGCTGGAGCAGGAAGGAATATCAGCTATCTGATCTACCCCTCAGTTTATAGATGACTAAACTGAGGTATATTTGCATCTATGATTTGCCACCAAAATGACACAGCCTGATAGTGCAGTTCTAGGAAATTATGTCCCAAGCTTTCTGACTCCAATGTATTCGTCATCCTACTGCCTGCCTTCACTTTTTTTCATCTGTCTGGTTGTAGTTGTTGAGGTATATATTTACACACGATATGTACTCGGGCACCATTTAAAGATTTTGAGAATCAAAACCATACCAACTTCAATTCTTTCTAGCTGTATGGACAAGTCTCTGAACCTCCCTGGGCTTTGGTTATCTCATTTCTAATATGGATAGTAGTCATGTACTAGCTGTGCCCCATCAGGTAAGTGATCGTGAGAGCCAAGTAACAAACCAAATTGCAGATTTGCTTGGTATTACCGGGCGCGGTGGCTCACACCTGTAATCCCAGCACTTTGGGAGGCCGAGGCGGGTGTATCACCTGAGGTCAGGAGTTCAAGACCAGCCTGGTCAACATGGCAAAACCCTGCCTCTAACTAAAAATACAAAATTAGCCAGGTGTGGTGGCACATGCTTGTAATCCCAGCTACTCAGGAGGCTGAGGTGGGAGAATTGCTTCAACCCATGATGTGGAGGTTGCCGTGAGCCGAGATCGTATCACTGCACTTCAGCCTGGGCAACGAGAGAGAAACTCCGTCTCAAAAACAAAAAAATTATGTGGTAAACTGGAAAAATATACCTTGCAATGATAATAATTAAGACCCAGATACCACTTAGTAACACGGTATAAAGCAGAAATTAATTCTTGTTGTTAATTCTTGTTACATACACCTTTAAATGATTCTGGGCCGGGCGCGGTGGCTCAAGCCTGTAATCCCAGCACTTAGGGAGGCCGAGATGGGCGGATCACGAGGTCAGGAGATCGAGACCATCCTGGCTAACACGGTGAAACCCCGTCTCTACTAAAAATACAAAAAACTAGCCGGGCGAGGTGGCGGGCGTCTGTAGTCCCAGCTACTCGGGAGGCTGAGGCAGGAGAATGGCGTGAACCCGGGAGGCGGAGCTTGCAGTGAGCTGAGATCCGGCCACTGCACTCCAGCCCGGGCTACAGAGCAAGACTCCGTCTCAAAAAAAAAAAAAAAAAATGATTCTGACACTGAAATTCCATAGATATCACGTAAGGCATTGTTACCTATAGAGAAATAGAAACAAAAATAGAAATAGAAGTATATATATAATATACTTATTATATATATACTATATATAGTTATATATAATATATACTATATATACAGTACATATATAGTAAGTATATTTTATATATACTTCTATTTATATAATATACTTATTATATATACTTAGAAGTATATATATAATATACAAAAATAGAAATAGAGGTATATATATTATATCTATATAATAAATATATATATGTATTTCTCTCTCTTAAGCTTAATGGTTCTCTTTTTTTTTTTTTTTTTTTTTTTTTTTTTTGAGACGGAGTCTCTCTCTGTCGCCCAGGCTGGAGGGCAGTGGCTGGATCTCGGCTCACTGCAAGCTCCGCCTCCCGGGTTCACGCCGTTCTCCTGCCTCAGCCTCCCGAGTAGCTGGGACTACAGGCGCCCGCCACTGCGCCCGGCTAATTTTTTCTATTTTTAGTAGAGACGGGGTTTCACCATGGTCTCGATCTCCTGACCTTGTGATCCGCCCGCCTCGGCCTCCCAGCTTAATGGTTCTCAAAGAGTGGTCCTCAGATCAGCATATCACCACCACCTGAAAACTTGTCAGAAATGCAAAAACCCTAGCCGACCTCAGACCTACTGAAGTGGAAACCCTAGGAGTCAGCTAAACAATCCGTGTTTTATCAAGCCCTCCAGGGAATTCTGATGCCCACTCAAGTTTGAGAACCTTTGCCTTATATTATTGAATAAGGCAAACAAAATAACTTTTGTAATTAATGAAGCCTTACTGTATCCATGCATATGTTTATAGAACTTCATTGCAAAACCTAAAAGTTAATACTGCCTCAGAATCTGAAAAATTAAAATTGCATCAATATGTGTCGCCTACTTATTTTCATGACAGAAGGCTCGCAGAACCAAATAAACCACGGGGAGTAGTCATCCATAATGAGATGGGAGACCAATAATTTATCACCTATATATCATGGCTGATTGCAGAAGGAGGTCATTATAATTACAAAGACACTCCTTCTAATTAGGCAGTTCAGTGAGGAAGTAAGGAACTTTTCAAGATGGTTCAGGAAAAACAACAGCAAAAACCACATTTGGTTTTTGTGAAAAGATGGTCACTGGTGTTTTCTCCCAGAATTCTTGTTGCATTTCTCAAACAATCCTTTTGGAATTGACAAGGGAACAGAATGTACGGCTGTAATGGCTTACTAAATCTTACAAAGACAGTAAAAGTTACTGAGCATCAAAATCGATTTTAATCATGAAACAAATAGGTGTTAGAGTCAAATCTGTCCACTTCACTTAGAACTCACTGAACCTGGGCTAGTTAGTTAACTTTCTCTGAGCTTCAGCTTCCTCGTCAGTAAAATGGGAATTATAAAACCTGCTTCAGAAACTTGTTGCAAAGACTAAATAAAAATGCATTTAAAGGACTCACTAACATACCACCATGCCTGGCACAAAAATAATACTCATGGCAGAGCCCGGTGGCTTATGCCTGTAATCCTAGCACTTTGGGAGGCCGAGGTGGGCGAATCATGAGGTCAGGAGTTCGAGACCAGCCTGACCAGCATGGTGAAACCCCTTCTCTACTAAAAATACAAAAATTAGACAGGAATGATGGTGTGCGCCTGTAATCCCAGCTACTCTGGAGGCTGAGGCAGGAGAATCGCTTGAACCCAGGAGGCGGAGGTTGTAGTGAGCCAAGATTGTGCCATTGCACTCCAGCCTGGGCGACAGAGTGAGACTCTGTCTCAAAAATATATATATATATGTGTGTGTGTGTGTGTGTATATATATATATACACACACTCACTGGTGGCTTCCCATTTTCATCCACCTTTAAGTAAAAAGCAGCAAATAGTTCTCTTTAAGGCTTTTTCTCTTTGCTTACTCTCCATTTTCTGAAATATCAGGTATTCGGGGAATGAGAAGGAGACAATGAATGTGAGAAGAGAGACATGATCTCAACATATAGCAACTTAAGTGTCAGCATAGATGGTATTTACAAAATGAGCCCTTTTCTGCTGAGATGACAGAATACAGTTGACAGACAGACTTAAGTCGCTATTCCAAAGATACATGTGACACACAAGTAGACTCCTTTTCACTCCTGCTCCTCATCTTCCTATACACAAACATGTACATATGTTTTTTATACACACACACACTCATGCGCACTAAACTGAATCTATTGTGAGCCGTTATTACCTATATGATGTGAAGCTATTGTTTCTTACCATTCTTGTGAAGTATAACACAAGTATCATAGCCGAGCTTAAAATCAAAAGATTTAAGAGAGAAAGAATAAGTGTAGTAGAACTGTAAAAGGATTGGACATACAGAATTCTTCAGTGAAGGAAATGCAATGCTTGGCTTAACTCAGTGAACTCAGAGAAGAAATTAAGGACTAATCTTGATACCATTTGTATGTGCACACTAAGTTTCTGCATAGATACCCAGCCCCTCTTAGCATGTTTGTATGGATGTAGTATGTGAGAAAGGGGAACGGTGCAGGGATCATGTCTTCTTTGGAGGACAGTGTTGGAAATTGCCCCTACACATAAATTACAGGACACGGCAATGCCACAGTACTCAGCGGATGTTCCCACCCCTCACTGAAAAGGGGATGTGACTTTGTAATGACACCACAGCAGAAAGCTTCTCTCAAACAGCCTGCCCTGGAATTACTGTTAAATCATCTATGTATTAATTACAGCTCCTGGGATTTCTTTTTAACAGTTTTATAGAGGTATATTTTATGTATCATAAACTTGTCCATCTGAGGGTACAATTCAATGATTTTTGGTAACTTTACTGAAATGCCATAACCACAAATCAGTTTTAGAACATTTTTGTCCCCCCAGTAAGATCCTTCATGCCCATTTATAGTTAATCTTCATTCCCACACCCAGCCCTAGGCAATGACTAATCTGTTTCCTGTCTCTATAAATTTGCCGTTTCTGGATATTTCATACCAGTGGAATCATACAATATGCGGTCGCTTGTGTCTAGATTCTTTCACTTGGCATAATCATTTTTGTGGTTTAAACATGATGTAGCCTGCGTCAGTGGTTCATTTTTTTTTCCACTGCTGAATAATATTCCAACTGCTTCTGTTAAAAATAAAAAGGGGTATAAATAAATGAATATTTATTTATATCTCTATAAAAACTGAAGGGTAACACATTTCCAGTGAAGAGTAAGATACAGATTCAGAGTCAAGTTTTGTTCTCTGGATCGCACATGAAGACTTGCCTGATTATACTTTCGTTCTCATTTATTTGTTCATCTCATGAAGAAAACATCATGTCAGTGTTGGTTTCCCTACATCACTTAAAAATAATAATTTCACAATAGGTTATTCAAACCCTAAATGGTGGAAATATAGAAGCAATTCCTGGCCAACTGTGGTTAAAAAACAAAGTTCTAGGCATTCATTTGGAGGGTGCTATGATGCAAATACGTGTTAAGTAATGCAATTGAGTTAAACATTATCATAGTATTAAGATGAGTCACAGGAATCTGAAAATAAGTAGAAGATTCATTACTTTTAATATTTGGAAGTAAATTAATTCAGTATCATAGTTTTGCTGATTTCATTTTTTTCATATTCTAATATTGTATCAGAAGGATTACTGCAATATTTACGTATTGTCTTTGCTGCATGCAATATAGTTACCCTCTCAAATTATCCACCTGGATCCATTTAATTTCATAATGGGCTTCTTTGGAAGTTGAGTTGTGGAATGTCATAAATGTTCAGGGAAAGAATGCCACTGTGGACTCAGAAATTACATTTAAAAAGCTTCCAGTACACATGCTAAATAAAAATGAGTCCTATAAAGTTCATTAACTAAACAAATTAAACAAGCTTGGTAAAAGGTGTTTCACATGAAATTCCTGAAGCAGCATAAATGTACTTTGCAACCTGAGGCCCTTGTTATTCTCACACAACATGTTCCTTTTTCTCTTTTCCCAATTTCTCTTCTAAGTGAAGCAAATGTTTCTTTCTTTCCCTGGGATGGGAGAAGTTCTTCCAAAGATAGTGTGGATTTTAAGACTGAAGCAATTCCAGAGTGTTGAAAAGGGGTCAGTAGGTAGATTTTGTAATGACAAAACAATAATAGTAAGGGTGATGACATGCACTCAGTAAATGGTAGCTACTATTTTGAATCAGGCACTCTGCTACAGACATTAGGAGACTGAAATAATAGAAACGCCTCATGACGTAGCTTCTACCATTGTTCCCATATGGCAGATGAACAAACTGAGGCTCAAAGAGGTCAACTAACTTATCCAAAATCACAAAACTGAGGGTCAGAGCCAGGACTTACCTCTAGCTCTGTGTAATCTTACAGCCCACGTTCTTAACAATCATACTAAACTGTCTTTCAAAATGACAGGCACAAGACCTGTCCCTTTCACTCCTGCTGGTACTCAGTGACATACAGTCATGCATCTTTCAACACCAAGAATATGTTGTAAGAAATGCATCATCCGGCGATTTCATCATTCTGGGAATATGCGAGTGCTCTTACATGCATCCAGGTGGTATAGCCTACTACACACCGAGGCTGTATGGGATAGCCTAGGCTACCTACCTGTACAGCATGTTATTGTACTGAATACTGGAGGCAATTGAAACACAATGGGAAGTATTTGTGTATCTGAACACAGAAAAGGTACAGTAAAAATAGAGTATTATAATTTCAGGGGATTACTGTCATACATGGGGTTTGAAGTTGACTGAAGCATTATTATGTGGTGCATGACTATACACTAACAAGTCAAGTGACCTCTTAGGACTTAGTCTATTAATCTAGAGAATGAGAAGCACATTCTACATCAGGTGTCTTTTCTTAAGCACAATCAAATTTTCATCTTCCCAATCTCTTATAATGACTCATGACTGGGTGAAGGAGGAATCAGTGCAAATTGCTTGTTGGGATGGAAACAGGTGCTAGAAGTGAGGAAAAAGCAATGTTCGAACGCAAAGGAAGGGTGGAGGAGGAAAGGTGTGGAGTTGCCACAGGGACTCATAGCAAGCAACAATAAAATCCAGCTTGGAAATCAACCAGAAAATCCCTCTGCATCTCAGAGGCTTCTTTCATGTTCTTTACAGGAAACACTTACGTGTTCCTTTCCCTTTGTCAGGGACATATAATTTAGAAAGCAGAGAATTTTTTCTTTCTATTTATTTTTCCTTTTTTTTTCAGTAAACATGAAGGATTAAAGGGAAATACACAACAGCACTTTTAAAGGATGCTTTTTCATAAGTCTTTCAGTGGATGTTATCCAGTAAATAAGAGTTTCATAGTATGTTATCAATGTTAGTTTGGAGAAGGAAAGGTCAAAAAGTTAAACCTTGATATCTGTATCTTTTCACAAAGGTTATTTCTGAAGGAGCTATATGTAAAAGGAAAAACAAAAGGCAAATATATATACACACACATATATATGGATATATGATACATATATTACAACATAGTTCTTCCACTCCTAATTATATGCCTAATGCTGGACTTGAGTGTCTAT
Organism: Chlorocebus sabaeus; assembly: GCF_047675955.1. Lineage (NCBI taxonomy): Eukaryota > Metazoa > Chordata > Mammalia > Primates > Cercopithecidae > Chlorocebus > Chlorocebus sabaeus. The sequence goes on along the minus strand of NC_132926.1, from coordinate 14,789,873 downwards.
TACTTTTTAAACTACACTTGTGCTATTATTTTTTATATAATAAAATGAGAAGAAATATGGAGTTCTCTCCAGGTCCCCAGATTGCTGTCAGAGCTAGCTTGGTTTACTTTATATTACCCGCCTAGCTCCAGTACACACCTGAATTTGTGTCTCTTGCTCCAACACAACATATATATATACACACACACACACACATATATGTGCATATATATATTTTCGTGTATATATATATGTTGTTTTCTTATATATATGAAGAACATATACATTTGTTATATATATGAACAACAAAAATCCTTTCCTGCATCACTGCAGGTAATGGGTTTCACTTTGTAACTATTCTTTTCTGCAAAAGGTTTGTGTTATTATCCTTGGGTATTATTTTCTGATGGTTTCAGTGAAATGGGTCATTATTGAAGCACTGGCTTATTTATGAAAGATGTTATTAAACACTGTGGAAATACGGTTATTTCCATTCAAATACCAAAAGGAAGGAGAAATATAAAAATATAAGAGGTAGTTCTGAGGAAACCAAGCTGAACCTCAGAATATGAAACAATTGGTACTAAAAGGTGTTATTGGGACTAATTTTTTCTTGGTGGCGATCCTGCTTCACTTCGGTTGGACAAATGCTATGGGGCAAGATACACAAATTCAGCTAGGCAGGTAATATCAATGCGTGAACCAGACTGGCTGTGATAGCAACCTGGGGACCTAGAGAGAATTCCATATGTCCCCTCATCTTATCATATGAAAAATAACAGCACAAGTACAGTAGTACAGTTTAAAAAGTAAGAGACATTCAAGCCCAGCATTAGACTTATAAGTGGCTGTGGAAGGACTACGGCAAGCCATATGGCTCATGAAAAGGACGCAGCTATAATTCAACTCAAGCCAATTGCTCATTCCATCTTTTCTGAAAGTTTGGGTCAAATTCTAAAGCAGGATAACAGTTGTTCACAGTTGAAAGGAGAGAATGCAGCAATTGAAAGGCCCTTAAATACACGGATAGGATTTGGAGATGTGGGACAATTTCTCTACCTTGTTTATTTCTTGTAGGTAATTTGGAACTTTCATGGGTTCCAGGAGTTGAGGCGTGATACCAAAGATGGGACTTAAATGACTCTGATAATGCTATGTAAGGTGGTTTGGAATAAGGAAACCAGTCCTAAGACATTACAGTAGACTGCAGAAGAGACATAAATATAGGAGTTAGCACAATAGCGTTGGAAACGACCAGACAGAGGAGAGGCTGGTGGAATTGATGGATCCACAGTGGGGTTAAAGATCCAAGAAAATAGCCCATTGAGACTGTTGAGACAGATGACTCTACTGACAAAGCAGGACCATAAGAAAAGGAGGATGGCCGGGCACGGTGGCTCACTCCTGTAAATCCCAGAACTTTGGAAGGCTGAGGCAGGTGGATCACCTGAGGTCGGGAGTTCGAGAGAAGCCTGACCAACATGGTGAAATAGTGTCTCTACTAAAAATACAAAAATTAGCCGAGGGTGGTGGCATGTGCCTGTAGTCCCAGCTACTCAGGAGGCTGAGGCAGGAGAATCACTTGAACCTGGGAGGAGGAGGTTGCAGTGAGCCGAGATCACACCATCGCACTCCAGCCCAGGCGACAGAGAGAGACTCCGCCTCAAAAAAAAAAAAAAAGAAAAAAAAAAAAAAAGAAAAGGAGGATGTTGCGAAGGGAAGGTGCTGAGTTCATTCAGCATTTACTGAATTATTTCACAAGGACAAACATTCTCAAGGAACAGGGAAATTAATAATGCACGACTGCCCTGGAGGTGCCCCGTGGTCTGACCCCCATCTGTAGGAGGTGCTTGTAGGTTCAGTTTTAGATAGTCTGAGCTCAAGACACTGGCAGAGCCCTTCCCAGTTTAGAAACTTCAGCCTTGTCTTGACTTTCCCTCTCACTTATCTCCTTCGTTCAATCTTTTGGCACAGTTTCACTGCAAGTCCCCCTGAAGTTATGTTTCAAAGAGTGCCTGGGGCACAAGCTCTGTAAAAGCTTTGGGTACAGATTTTCTCTGTCCAAAAAGCAGTCCTCAGGACTTGCTAGGATCAGCATCCCTATGTGCCCACACCTTTGTGGAAAGACACAGAAGCCAAGCAGTGGTATAGATGAAAACATGGGGAGCCGAACTAATCAAGTGCATTTTTGAATGTCATATTAAAATGCCTTAGTAAGAGCATCATGGGAAATGACCCCTTCTGCACAGAGACTGACCAACTTTGTCAGGCTTGTGCCCAGCACCTGGCTTAGACAAAGGCTTAGACAAATACACATGGGTATTTATCATTATGCAAAGCCAGTGTGTAATGCCTTTTCTTTTTATATTACAAAAGTATACACACAAAAACCATATTTTTAAAAATATAATAATTAGGAATTCTACTATTCGTTGATATGCAAAAGAAGGGAATTATCTTTTGCTCACTATATGTGAGGCACTGCTCAGTTTTTCTTTACCACAGTGACCCTGTTTGGGGATCTGTTCCAGTGATGGGGACAACAGGACTGAATATTAGAAACCTGGATCATCCTAGAAAATCTGGACCATATGGTCATGGACCTGTACCTTCCTCATTTTCCCTTAACAGGGCCTGGAAACACCAGCAAGTTATTTGGAAGTCTGTTTGATGTCGGTCTCCAGTGAGAAGCGATGCGACTGTTCTTGCTGCAGTCAGAGGGATGTCTGTCTGAGAAACAGGGCGGAGGGTGGAAGGGGTGCAGGCGGACCCCTCACCACAGGCTTTGATCTCCCTTGACTCCTCCTGGGATATCTCACCTTTTGATGTTGGGAATCAGTTAATTACTAGTCAAAATTGGTTTGAGGGACTAGGAAACAGTTTGAAGGCTCTGTTCTCAAAATGCCTGTACTTTGATCTGAGGAACTTTCAGGCAACTTTCTGAAGCATCTCAGGCAAATGAGAAGGGCTCGGTCTGTGGCCCCTCCCTAGCGGCAGCCCAGATTTTGATCCTCTTGTTCTACCATGATACCATCCTGATGCAGCAGACTTCTTTTCTCTTCAGAGCCCTGTGGTTTCATTGGTAGTAAAATGACTTTTAGGATGAGACTGTTAAACATCTGTCACACCACAAAGAGTATGTAGTTTAATAATTCCCTCTTTAGGTCTTAATTTGAAACCACCACCTCTCTTTTCTGAGCAACACTGGATTAACGGTACCATGAACTTTTTCTGAGCAACACCTGAATAGTGCTACCATCTCTTACAACACAACCTTGATGTGTAAGGCACTATATTAAATTAGTGGGTTAGAAGTCTAATCTCCTGCCTTTCCTTTGCTGGTGCAAGTTAACATCCCCCAACTTGACCTAAAAGGCTGCTAAATGCTTCAGGGGTTTGATGGGCAGGTGGTGCTGGAGAACTCAGCGCTCTTTTCTCTTCCAAACAAGGCAACACACCTGGCACCTTGCCTAGTAATGGAATTCTCATAATGAACACGTTCCCCTAGTCTAAGGCTCTTGCACTGTGACCAAACCACAGGGCTGACAAAGAGATAATTTTCAGTGCTCAGAAAAAGAAAAAAAAAAACACACACACACACGAAAATCTTTTGAGACTGTCTTTTCTTCTCATGTCATGGCCCATTATGGCATTTTCATTTTAATTGCACATGAAACCCATTTATAGCGGTGGTGTAATGGGACTGTTCCCTTGGAAAACACAGACAGGAGTGATATGGATGTGTTTTTGAGGGGTCCATTAGTTACTCAGACTGTCATCATTGTGTGCCTTGAGGGTGCTAACAATGTATTAAGTATCTAAGCAAATGTGATATATTTGATCCTCTTACATGTGAATCCCTTGTCCTCCTCCTATAAGTAGTAGATTCATATCAAAGTCTCTGGCAACAGAGTACTGCTCAGTATTTCAAAGATAAAATATGCATTCTTATGCATGTACGTTTTCTAGTTTTTCAAATGGAAATTGAGCTATATAGATAAAGCATGCATACATTGAGACTCTGGAATTACCTATTGAAAAGAATGATTGATAAGCTGGTTATTGTGGTCGTTTCACTATTCCCACCTCCACTTTGGAAGATAGACAGCCTATACATCTAAGAGTTTTAGAACTTCCTGACCTTCTGTAAGTAAAAATGTCAGTTCCCAAGGCCAGAGAAATAAAGCCACAGGGTCTTTTTCCATAAAATAAGCTGCATTCCCTGGGTCTCAATATCTGTAGTCTTCTGTAGGAAGCAGGTTTCTCAACTGAAAGAATTTCCACTTTGCTTTGACTTTCCCTGCTGTGGTCCCTTCCTCATTTAGCATACTTTGTTCTCTATGCATAATTGGGAATTAATTTTCTAATTAGGTTCTTCACATTTATGAAGTTGTTTGATGGGGTGTCGGTTCTTATAACATGGCCTAAAGGCTAAAGGAGAGGTAATAATTCTTTTTTTCTGGCTTTGCCCCTAATTCAGCTAAGGTTCTTAGGAAATATATTTAACTTTTATGAGATCTCCATAATACATCTTTAATGCTGATCTACCTTTGAAAGGTTGTTAGAAGAGTGCTAACTAAGGCTTTAAGACTCATTATGATACAGTTGATTTTATTTGTAATCGTTGCTCAAATAAAATGAAGCCATTTCTTTGGCAACACGAAGGGTATTTAGACAACTACAAGTAACAACTGCAGAAAATAAAACCAGATGATACTGGGAGGCAAAATAACATTGAACTGATACTTGAGAAGCAGAGGTGACCCTGAAGATTAAAAGGTGAATATTTTTACTGTGAATATACAAGTAGAACTAAATCTGGTATGAGCTGTATGAGTCCGTCACCTGGATATTCTGTGACTTGTTATAGAGAACTTGAGTCTATGGTTCAACACCCTCTGATCTGTGAAGGCAAGCCAGTATAAACCAATGCATGTAAACAGTCTGTTTCTTGATTTCAGTACAAAAGTTGAAAGGTAAAGCTAACCATTAGACTTCGAAGTAAAAACTAAATTCTGGAGTCACAACTTCTACATATGTCTCGGATCATGTTACTTATTACTACAGGTACAAAAGAGCACGCATGTGAGGCGAGCAGGAACCAATATTGCACATTGACAAAAGGACATCCTCATTTTACGGGAAATCATGTCATCCTACTTGAAGTGTGGCTGAAGAAAAACAATTAGATGAATACTCCTCAGCAGCCTCCAAATAAGAACTACCTTGCACACTAATTTCTATTGTGCGTCAATATCCTCATTTGAGTTGGCCATTCGTGTATATGTCAGGGCTAGGCAAAAACTGTAAGAACAAAGTGTAAGGCTGAATATATGATGATTAAAGGTAAGTGATACTCAACCTCAGAAAAAATATTTGTCTGACTCTTGACTCCCTCTTTAAGTTACTTTCTAGGTTCTGCACAATGGAAATTCATGTGCAAGGTATTTGTTATTTGGAGGCTGCTGAGGAGTAGCCATCTCAGTTTTTTTTTTTTTTTCTTGAGCCACACTTCAAGTAGGATGACATGATTTCCTATAAAATGAGGATGTTCTTTTGTCAATGTGCAATATTGGTGCCGATTCTCCTCACATGCATGCTATTTTGTACCTTTCATAATAAGTAACGTGATCTGAGACATATGTGGAAGTTGTGACTCCAGAATTTAGTTTTTACTTCCAAGTCTAATGGTTAACTTAATATCCTGTTAAGTACCAGCATAGAAAGAGGCTACACAGTAGAATGGGAATATCACTCTGCCCTGTGGTACTCAGGATCCCTGGTCTGTGTGTCCAGATCTAACTCTAAGTGCTTTTGTGACCTTGGACAAATTATCCAATCTCTTTGGTCCAATATAGGTCAAAGGGGTTCTTTCTGTCCTGAACACACGTAGCTTCCAAGTTGTTATCTATCATATGCATTACCCCAAGAAATCCTAGTCACTCCAACTTCTTGAACAAGATATACTGAGCCCACCAGAAGAGTGTATAGCACAGTTGTTAAGAGCACAGGATGCAGATGGCATATTCGGTTTTCATCATTGCCACCTCTCTCCGACTACTTAATTGTCTTAGCCTTAATTTCTACAGCTGTGACATGGACTAATGATCTTATTTCACTAACCTTTTTCTCTTTCCTTTGCTGTCTTATCCTCTTCCTTTCAGTTCTTAATGGTAGGGTTTTCTTTTGTTGTAAAGATCTAGACAGAAGACCTTGATAAACTAGACTATGCCAAGAGCGAGGAGTCATGGATTATGGATTCATCTTTGGGACTGGAAATTACTTGACCTTAAATGTACTTTCTCTATAGCATCCAAAGTCATCTTTTAAAAATGTAAATCAAATCACATTATGCCTTTGTTTAAAAACTATCAATAGTTTCTCACTATACTATATTTAGCATAAAATCCAATCTCATTACCACATTTAACAATAATTTTGGACTTATTCCTTGCTTTTTCTTCTTCTTTATTATTTTTATCCTCTTCTATAATTTCAGTCTCCTCCTCCTCCTCTTCTGCCTTCAGGAGGAGAAATCTGTAACTCCAAATGTGTGCTCAGTCCCTTCTTGCATTTGCAACAGTGAGGGGAACACATCCCCCTTGAATTCCTGGTCAGCATGTCCAAGCTGGAATTCATCTTAGACTTCCCCCAAACCACCAAGCAACTATAGCTTCTGACTCCTGTTAGTAGTATTCCTATTATTCCAGGTAACCAGCCTCACAGTCTCATTCCATTTGACTCCTCTCCATGTCTCTCTTTCCTTAATTTCTATCCTTTCTATGTATGCCTTTATTTTTACTTCCCTTTGCATTTCTACTGCCACGGTTGTAACTCACATCAGATCTTTTGGACCTGAAATAGTGAAATAATATTCCAACGAGTCATCTAACTTCTCCCTCTTTCTCTTTCATTACAGGTTAAAAAGCTACAAGATTAATTTTCTGGAGTACAACTCTGATAATTTGATGTCTGGGCTCCCAACATTAGCTATGTGATAAAGTCTCAACTCTTCGGCTTGACTTTCAGAGTCTAATGCAATCTGACCCTGATTACTTTTCTAGGCTAGCTTACGGCTTTTCATATATTATTCTATTGATTCATCTCTTTATTTTTGCAACAAAAAAATGATTGAGGACCAACAGTGTACAACATCCTAGTGATACACTGAACAATACAAACATGAAACTTTGCGTAATGGAAGAGAGGCCAAACACACACACACAGACACACACACACTCACACACAAGTATTAAGTGGAATAATAGAAGCAAAGAATGTGATGGAAAATAGAGTAACAGGGAAGTAATTTTATATATTTATTTATTTTTCTTTTTCTTAGAGATGGGGTCTTCTCTGTTTCACAGGCTGGAGTGCAGGTTTGAAATCATAGCTCACTGCAGCCTTGAACTCCCGGGTTTAAGACATTCCTCTCACCTTGGCTTCCAAAGCAGCTGGGATTACAGGCACAGCTACCGTGCCTGACTATCTCTATATACTTAAGTAACTCTTAAAACATTCTTGCACTTGACCTTAGTTGGATAGCTTACTAATTCTAAATATTACCTTGTATTTCCCACTTTTTTTTCTTTTGCTTATATTTCTTCTTTTCAGAATGTGCTGGTTTTTAATATTCAATATCTGGTCCATATGTAAAGGCATACTTATTGAGCCTTTATTTTTGCCTCCCCAGTGTCTACTTTCCCTGGCTCCATCTCTTCCAAGCCTTCAGCCAAAGTAGTTTGAATGAGGATTGAGCCCTTTTCCATGGGTGGGTCATGTGAACTAGGGCTAAACCAATCAATACACTACATTTCTCTGGTTGTAGGGATTGGTTCTGGGATGGCATGTGACAAGCTAGGCAAACCACTAATCTGAGGGCTTTGGAAGAAACCACTAGGAAGAAGTCTTTATTCCTGTTGAACTTGCAGATGAAAGGCTGGAAGGTCTGGGGTTGCCACATCCACTTTGTCTGCTGGAGAATGGAGCCAATCTAAAAGGAGATAGAGAAAAAGAAATAAAAGTCTTGACACCATCTCTCCTCCAAATCAAGTCACACTGTGCCTCTGGAATTTTTAGTTACCTAAGTCAATAATTTTTTTTCTTACATCAGTCTGAGTCATGTTTTCTAAGAGAGAAAACAAATACAGCCATCCAATTTCAAATAGTGGTAGTACTTTTACTTTTTTTTTTTTTTTTTTTTTTTTTTTTACTACCTTTATGGGTACTGCCAGTTCAATGCAGTTTTTCTCTACCATTTTGTGTCTCTCAGTTATGCCATATATGCTGTTCAACCTTATTTTAGAGTTCTTGGTAAACTTGCCTCCTACCAGATTTGAATGGATAAAAATTTCTCTTTAAAGCTCTTCATTGGCCCAGTAAATAGGGCCTAAACAAAAGTGAGACAAATGAGGTGCATAGGGGTCCACAATGAAGAAGCACTCACTTCCAGGTACCAAGTCTGCGCTTAGCAGTCTGGAGAGTGAGTGCCTGCTTATCGTTTGCTCCCTGGGCACCTCACTTGCTTTATCTATTTCTGATCCTGCTAGTGGAGTAACTACTCAACACGTGTTGGGCGAACTTGAAAGAATTTCACATTTTGCGTGGGGATGGAGATTATCCAGAATTGTATTTTCTTTACCATTATACTCATCTGACATATCTCATTCACTTTTTTTTTTAACATTTACTTCGTTTTGAAGTCATCTAGCAATATGCAGATTGCAGGGAGGGTTCGCTGATGGTATGACTCTAGAAACCTCTAAATCCCATTTCCCAGCAAGAAGACAAACTAATAGCTCTGCTAAGCAATGCATAACATGAAATACGGGGTAGTGAATTTCATTTTCACTCATTTACTTATATTTTCTTAGCTCAGTGTCTGTTGTGGAGCCTGAATTATACAACTCATTATCTAGGTCAATCTAGTGAGCTATCCTGTCAGCACAGATGTGCTACTTTTGCAGTAGAATTCTCAGTGGTAAAGTTGCTTCCAAGCTGGCACCTATTATTAATAAAATTGTTAAATAAATAAATTATAGAAACAATCGAAGCAATGAAGCCTACACGATAAGTGCAATAGGTTATAAACATTATGTCTTCATTATATAAGCAATTTTGTTAGTTATTTAAGATTACAGACGATCGATAGCCACATCGTGTTTGTGATAGAGTTGGTTCACTGGTTGTAAGCAACAGAAACTGACTTCAAATAGAGAAAAGGTTTTACAAATAAATATCAGAATCAAATCAATGAACAGATTCAAAAGAAAAACACTAGAACAGACTGGAAGCAAGACAGCTCCAGTGAAGTAGGTAGCAGGAATATATGTTGAAGTAATCTCTTCAAGGCATAAATAAAATGAATCTACACCAACAATTTTTCCTTATATGATTCCACTAAATTTTTGTCATTGCATTATTCTAGTCAAGACCAAATCCTAAGACAGTGGGTTCATTCCTGGTTATGATGATATGGCCACCTCTTGACCAAGGAAAAGCAGGCCACCTTGATTGAAAGTCCTACCAACACTATACACAAACAGCAGGTGTCCATTACTTTGGTTCAGTTAGGATCTGAAAGCCTTCAACTGTGCTATTTACACATATTCTAGGCCAATTGCCAACTTGTGTTGAACATGAACAGAATCATTTTATCATGACGCTTTGCTGTATCAGTCACATCACATTTGCTCAAATTGGGAAGCATGAAGCTTCCAAAATATTCATAGATGTGTAGGTGAATTTGGTAGGAAATAATATTTGCTGTATGTTAACTCGACTATTTGGCTAATCAAAGCACATGGTGTCATCTATCAGCAAACAAATTGGACTGATCTTACTGTGAGTTTTGTTGAAATGTTTTTGCCAGTAGATGTGGAGAATGTCTAAGACACAAGTTTTAAACACAAAATACTATTCTAAACTAGCTCTTTTCCCCTGCCAGGGCCACCTTTTGGATATGTGACCTATGCAGTTGTCTGTGCTCAGAAGGACCCCCCCACTTAGTTTAACACCCTTCTGTCCTCTCTGGACTCTCTTGAAGCTGTTAATTTTTTAACAAAAGACCTGCAGTTTCATATTGCACTGGGCCTTGTATATTATACAGCTAATCCTGAAAGACACAGAAACAGGGGAAGCCAGAATTGCTTGTTAGTGGGAATACTCAGGCCACAAAGTGCTGCAACTTTGAATCTCTTTAAATAAATGCCATCTTTTAACACTCTAACAAGGTACAAAAATCCCAGAATTTGCACACTCCATATTCAATGCTCTTTCTTCATTGGAAGGGCAGCAAAGGTAAGGGATGGGCCATAATGGTAGAGAAGAACCATAGAAGAACCAGTGGATGCCAATGACTTATCGTGTCTCCTGAGCACATGTGAATGTTACATAAATACTCATTGAATCTTTAAAAAGATAAAAGCATAAGCACACATGGCCTGTTTGTAGGTCCCTGAGGACCTGCAAATAATAATCGTGGCATGTTTGAGGACCAGAAAGAAGGCCAGTATGCCTGGGACACAGTGAGCAAAGGCATGGTGGAAGAAGAAAAGAATGAAGTTTATGAGGGACCCAGGTATCATATCAAGTAAGGGCTACTAGGCCAGGATAGGGAAGTAAATATCATGGGAAGATTATTTACTTATTATAACATCATAGTATTTTGGTACATTAATTTAAGTCTGAAGCATGAAACCTTTTTTAAATTTTATCTTATTTTCATTTTTATTATATTCTTATTAAATATATAGGGTTTTTAAAACAAGTTATACGAAGGAAAACACATTTTATATTTTCTCTGTTACAGATTCCAAATTAAAGAAATCTCAGTTCACTGGGTTACATTATATATCAACAGCCCTTTTCTTTAATATCAAAAGGCTTTTTTTGCCTTTTTAAACCTTTGTTTTTAATGAACACATAATATTATACATATTTATAGGGTACATAGTGATATTTTGACACATGTAATGTATAGTGATCAAATCAGAGCAATTCACGTATCTATCATGTCAAACATTTATCATTTTTTTTTTGCATTGGAAATATTCAAAATCTTCCTTCTAGCTATTTGAAGCTATATACTATATTTTTGTTAACTGTAGTCCTCCTGCCAGTGGTATAAAACACTAGAACATATTTCTTCCTATATAGCTGTTATTTTGCATCCTTTAACAAATTCTCCCTATCCACTTCTTCCCCTACGTTTCCCAGCCTCTGGTATTCTCTGTTCTACTTTTAATATCTATGAGATCACTTTTTTGTTTGCTTTTGTTTTTTACCTTTCACATGAGTGAGAACATGGAATGCAATGTTTAACTTTCTGTTCCTGCCTTATTTCACTCAACATAATGTCCTTCAGTTCCACCCATGTTGCCGTGAATGACAGGATTTCATTCTTTTTTGAGGCTGAATACTACTGTATTGTGTACATGCACCACATTTTCTTTATCCATTCATCTGTTGGTGGACACCTATGTTGATTCACCTATCTTGGCTATTGCAAAGAGTGCTACAATAAGCATGGGGGGTTCAAATGTCTCTTCCATATACTAGTTTCCTTTCCTTTGGATAAATGCCCAGTAGTAGGATTGCTGGATCGTATGGTAGTTTTAATTGTAGTTTTTTCAGTAATCTCCATACTGTCCTTCACAGTGGCTATTGAAGCATAAAGCTTAATAGAATATCATTTAGAGCAGAGGTGGGCCAACATTTTCTGTAAAGAATAGTAAATAGTTTAGCCTTTGCTAACTGTACAGGCTCTTATAACTTCTTACAACTACTCAACTCTCTCACTGGGCGGAGTAAACATAGACTATACTTTGGGTGAAAGTAGACATAGATAATCTTAAATAGAGGTTGCTGAGTTTCAACAGATCTTAGAAAAATAGATAGTAGGCCAAATGTGGCCCATCAGCCACAGTTTGCCAATCCCTGATCTAGCAGAGCATGGAGCCACATGCATCTATATTACCGAGAATGCACATTAAAAATGCAGATATTTGTGTCCTCTTCCAGATGCACTGAAGCTAACCTTCTGGGTTTGAAGTCTGAAAGTCTGTGCTTAATAAGTTGCTGAAGAAAGTATTATTGCATCTTGTCTTAGTCTGTTAGTGCTGCTATAACAGAATACCTGAGACTGAGTTATTTATAAAGAACAGAAATTTATTTCTCACGCTTCTGGAGGCTGGGATGTTCAATATCAGAGCAACAGCATTTGAGGTCTGATGAGGACCTTCTTGCTGTGACCTCACGTGGCAGATGGTAGAAAGGCCAAATGCTGTGTGAAGCCTTTGTTTGTTTGTTTGTTTGTTTGTTGTTTTGAGACCTAGTTTCACTCTCCTCACCCAGGCTGGAGTGCAGTGGTGCGTTCTCAGGTCACTGCAACCTCTGCCTTCTGGGTTTAAGTGATTCTCCTGCCTCAGTCTCCCAAGTAGCTGGGATTACAGGCATATGCCACCATGCCCAGCTAACTTTGTATTTTTAGTAGAGACAGGTTTTCATAATGTTGGTCAGGCTGGTTTCGAACTCATGACCTCAGGTGATCTGCCCGCCTTGGCCTTCCAAAGTAGTGAAGCCTCTTTTATCAAGGTCTTAATCCCATTCACGGCAGCTCTGTCCTTATGACTTAATCACCTCCTAAAGGCCCCCACCTCTTAATGCTATCACAGTGAAGAATAAGTTTCGACACATGACTTTTGGAGGATATTCAGACCATAGCAATGCCAAAATTGAGAAAGTTGAGAACCACTGGTCTAGAAGCCAGTCCATTCACCTAGGTCCCTTTCTAAGGTGTTAAAAATTGTAACTGAATAACCTAGGATAGCCCATGGGGTAATTTCTCAGGGTAGAAGGACTAATGTTTGGATGACCTGTATTCAAATTCAGAATAGATTGTTCCAGGAGACTGTAAGAAAGATCATGTAGCAAGAATAGTAGCAAGGAGAGAAAGCTCTACTAGATAAGACTGCGCAGATCAACCCTCCCTTTGAGTTCCCTGGTTTTAATTATTGATGCTAAATATACATTTCCCTTAATTGTTTTGTGAAAATAAGTTAAATAAAGAATAAAGCCATTCCATACATGCACAGGCAAACATTACACTCTTTTCACATAAACACTGGGATGATTCCTCAGAGTGTTCCTATTCAAATTTGGTTGCAAAATAACACCCACAGAATGTATTTCCAACCACAAAATACTGTGACAGTAAGCAGCCAGCACAAGAGAGCCTGTTATGGTTTATAGATTGCAATGATTATATTGCGGGAGCAGTTGATGCATTTGTTGGTGTTCATTCTATTTCACATTTGCATTTAAATTCCTGTGGAACAAAGATAAGATAAAGAGGAAAACAAATGATGCTTATTTGTTGTTGTATTGAACTCCTATTATAAGTATTGCTTTAAAGGAGAGTGAAGCTTTGCAAGGAAGCCTTCCACATGTCCTTTATAAAACATGAAATACACTTTCAATCGTCAACTAGAAATATGCAAGAAAACATATCCCTGGGGCTTTCATAAAATCATAAATCAATAAGGAATAACTGAAAATGTGGTTGAATACAAGAAGCAAATGAAATACTCAATACTTTCCTTTATACATTTATCCACATTTTATTGATACATAAGAAATGTAGAACTGCAATGAGTTTTGAAACACTGTTCTTTTTATTTCAGGCATTCCTTTAAAGCAATGCTTGATATGTTTCCTCTTTCAAATAATCTGTGCATCCACAGCATGGTCCTTTGATGAATTTATGCAGATCAGTTCTACATCCAGGGTAATATTTTTTGCTCCTCTAAGCTATTTTGCTGGGATCACAGGGAAAAAAAAATCTTTTTTTGTAGAGTTTGATTGTACCTCCTAGTTACTGACTGGGTATAAGGTTCCTCTACCCATACAAAAAGCACATCTGCCTCCCCATATGATGTGTTTGCCATAAATAATTTCAGAAGAAGAATGAGATAATGTTACTTCTTCCTCCCAAGTTACTAAGTTGCATAGGAGTGCCTAGAACTTATTTAAATCATTTTTTAAACATCACACACTCATTTCTGTAAATACACCTGAAATAAGGTAAAAATTAACAATTAAATGACAAGAGTTAATTATATGATGTATCTGAACTCATAAGCAAAACTTCCTCTGACTTTACCATGCTTTACAGTGCTTTTCTCAAAGGAAGCATAAGTCAAGTCCTTTTCTGCATGCTGGCAGTGACAGCCTGGAAGCATTCCTTAAAGGGAGGGCTGTAGAATACCCTTAATGAGAGACGTTGGGCCAGGCATGGTGGCTCACGCCTGTAATCCCAGCACTTTGGGAGGCCAAGACAGAAGATCATGAGGTCAGGAGATTGCAACCCTCCTGGTTAACACGGTGAAACCCCATCTCTACTAAAAATACACACACACACACATAAAATTAGCCAGCCTGTAGTCCCAGCAACTCAGGAGGATGAGGCAGGAGAATGGCATGAACCCGGGAGGCGAAGCTTGCAGTGAGCCGAGATTGCACCACTGCACTCCAGCCTGGGCAACGGAGTGAGACTCCGTCTCAAGAAAAGAAAAAAAGAAAAAAGAGATGTTACACCAAAATTAAATGTGGTGAACAAATTAGAATAATTATGTCTAAAAACCTCTGCTTCCTTTTTCTCCCTTCTTGGATATTGATAATGTATACTGACATATTAAAGGCTCTAAGACATGAGAAAAAAAAAAGTCTATAGCTTTATTTTTTCAAACGTTTGCTGACAGTAACTTACTATTTTTTAAAATCTAACACCTTGCATTGGCACTTGTATTTCTGGAAATGCATGTTCCAAAGTTCTGACCTAAGTAGTAACTAGTAGCTAGAGGAAAGTACATTCTCCTGTCTTTATTGCATATTTTATATTCCTTAACATATTATATGTATTAGCCATATTCATTCATTCATTATTTATTCAGCAAGTATTTGAGGAACTTCTCTGTGCCAGTAACTTTTGGGTGCTGGGGACTCATCTTTTTAAGAGCATATTTTTATTCTATTTTCAAAATATATGAAAAACTTAGTTGCTAATATAAATAACAAATTATATGAGAAATAAAAGTATCACAGTGTATAGACTCTTAGAATTTTAAGTCAAGCATTCAGAAGAAATGCAAAATGGTAGACATTTTTCCTTAGATGCCATTAGGGCACCTTGAGCTGAGCATGTACCTTATTTATTTATTGTTGTGACTGTCCCTGGAATACTAACAATGATGCATTTAAATAGCTTATAGTTACGAGTTTTAGAATCAGAAGCAAATAAATTTGAAAGCATTAATTCCAGCCCCCTGCTTTAGCTGAATTTCTATTATCTAAACCAGCCCCTTCAAATGTTTTGAAAATCAGATCATATACAACATTTTATAAGCTTCCTATCTTAGGATGTGAATTTAGCATTCACATTCTAGCTCATTTTTCCAATTGTAAAGTGAGTGAGCTGGGTTTAAAAAATCTGTTTTTAGAAGAAGTAGAAAGCATTGAAAAGTTCACAGCAGTTTCAAGCCATAGATTTGAATATTAGCACCTGGAAAACAGTAATTCTAATTCTCATTCTTACGTAGCTGGTGCCACATGAGTGATGTCCCTGGAGCTGAAAGGGATTGCCAAGTTAATTTGGTCAAGTGGTTTTCACAAACTATACATCTTATTAATTATTCCTTTCATTGGCTAGTCTAAACCCAGTTCAAACTGACCTAAGTAAATAAGGACAACAGAAATAAGAATTAATAAATAAATACTAAAAAGTGATTTAGAAGATATTGTTTCACTTCACCTCTGAGTGCAGAGGTATAATTAGCTTCAGGCTTGCCTAGAGTCAATGGTGCAAACCATGTCACTGATAGCTTAGGCATGTTTGTCTCTCTCCCTCTGGTTTAGATGGATCTCAAACAGGTTGTCTACTCACTGGTTCCCAGAAGCTGCAGGCTTGCATAATCCTTACAACTAGAAATCCAACAGAAAAAGTATTCACCTTCTTAGTTATCCTCAGGATTGACTCTCCTTGGGCTGCCCTGGTCTTATGCGTATGCTGCAACCAATCATTGTGGTCATGGGAATAGAACAGCCCGATTGGCCAGGTTTGGAAAACGTTTCTGTTTCTGGAGTAGGCAGAGACTGATGATAAAGGATAGAGAGTGAGGTGGTGTGCTTTTCCGCAAAGGAAATTAAGGTGCAACCACCCAAAGAAGTTGATGTTTGGCAGACAAAATCAACAGGTGCCCATTATATTTATTTTTTTGAGTGAGTATCAACATAGAACCATGAGGTACAAGGTAAACAAAAAGAGGAGTTTCTCGCTAGGTTGGGTATGGGGAGTTGGGGTGGAGAGAGACTCACAGATCTGTTCATTCAGCCACACCTCACAACTTTTTAGAGAAACTGACCCCCATCCTCATTTGCCTGGCATGATCTTGGTTTATGTGTGTTGTTCATTTTAATTACTAATGACACCCTTTTTTACTCTCAAAAGTGGCCTGGTTTGCTTAATAGATTTTATGGTCACTAGATCGTGGGGATTCTTTAAGCTTTATTAGTTATTCACCACAAACATTTGTAAAACTCTTGATCTACACCAAGGCATCCACTTTGATAAATCATGCTTCTGTGTTTCATCTGAATAATATGAAAACTTGGAAGAGCTTAACCCATCATCTCCTCTCATTTCCTCTCATTTTACTTGTTTCCCGTGAAAAGGAAACTTATTATCATTTGATACAATTAATATTTGTTTTTATTTACCCACATTTAACAAATGTTTTGTTCACCATTGTTATTTGAATATCAGTCTTTTCCCTGGGATAAATTTTTACCTTTCTGAACTGTTCCTTTGGGAGTTTGCTACTCAAAGTGTGGTCTATGGACCAACACCATCAGCATCACCTGAGAGCTTATCAGAAATGCAGAACCTGAGGCCCATTAAGTCAGAGTCCATACTTCAGCAAGATTCCCAGGTGATCAGTAGACACAGTCAAGTCTGAGAAGCTCGTTGTACAACAGTGGACTTATACAAGATGTTTTCATTTTCTATTCCGTTTTGTCTCTGATTGTCTCGTATTTTAATCTCTGTGTCTCTGTCTTCAATATTATGGATAAATTATATCTTTCAATGTGGTCTGCTCATGGTCATCTCCTAGGTGGCTTAAAAACTAAGTACCAGGATATACATTTTTAGAGATAGAGAGACAGAGAGAGTGGAGATGGGAGGAAGGAGAGAAAGAGAGAGAGAATGCCTGGGCTCCTCCTCAGACCATCTAAATTAGAATCTGGGTAAGGACCACTACACCAAGAGCTCTTTTAGTTAGGATTTATTGGTGACATACTCTCATTTTTGTGTTTGTCTAAAAAATACTTATGATTCATTATTGCATAATAGTTAGCCAGTTATACAATTCTAGGTTGCTATTTATTTTTCCTCAGTGTTTTAGAGATTGAAAAGAGTGTCTTCATTTTTTATTGCTATCTGTTGAGAATAAACTCTTTTTCTCTGTAGGCAATCTGAGTTTTAAATTTCTGCTTGGTACTAAGATTCTCATTGTCTTCAATGTTACACAGCTTTACTCCACTATGACTAGATTTGTATTTCTTATTTCTTATTATATCTAGGATTTTTTGCGGTTTTTAAATCTGAGGATTCAGGTTTTTCAAAAAGTCCTAGCAACATTACTGTCCCATCTTCTATACATTCTTTGTTATCTAGAATATTAATTGAACTTACACAAGATGTGTTCATTTTCTATTCCATTTTGTCTCTTATTCTTTCATATTTTAATCTCTGTGCATCTGTCTTCAGTATTATGGATAAATTATATCTTTCAATTCTAATCAGTTAGTGAACATATATACGTTGACTTTTTCTATTTCATGATTTTATTTTTTCACTTAAATTTCCATTTCGAACATATCATTTCTAGAAGTTCATTTTATAATCGGACTGGTTTTCCTTGAGACTGTCTTGCCCCTTGCTCATTTTGAAAATTATTTTAAAAATATTTAAATATAGTTATGTTATAGGCTGAATTTCATAATTTCACTATGTAATGATATTTTCTGTTGTTTCTGCTGAATACTACTCATGAACACCTGTTTCCTTGTTTGTTTTGCAATTTGAGTGGAGAGTGAAATTATGTTATCTGGAATTGATCTGTGGATATTTTGTGAGGCCTGAGTTGAGGGCGCATTCCATCCTTGTAGAGAAATTTATGTTGACCTCTGCCAGACTCTGTAAAGTACAATTGAGTCAAGACCACTTTGATTTCTTGTCTTGGGGTTTCCTGAAATATGCTGGTTATGTAAATTTCAAAGCCTCTTTGCCTGAGGGTATGTATTTTTCAGAAGAGATGTTTTCTCCTTCTAGAATTCAGCATTAGATAAACAAAATCCCCTTACCTAGGTCTTTGTTGACTGTCAACATTTTTTTTCAGTACAATCTTTCCCTGAGGGGAAATGCCCAGCTTTCAATTTTTCATTTTGTTAATGAGAAAAGTGAGGCTCAGAGTTCGACTTGCTGGGAGTCACACTCAGCTTCTCCAAAGCAGACATGAAAACAGGGCCCAGATCTTCTCATCGTCCAGTTGTTTTCTCCTCCAACAAAACAAGCTACAAAAATAGCATCACCTTCTTCTAATAAGAATGGCTTCACCTTTGCCTTCAGTTAGACAAGTAACAGCCAGATTCAGTTATTCCTCATGGTTAAGTTTGATGAATTATAGAAATAGGTTACTTAGATATATTTTAAGAATCATAAGAACATAAAAAAGTCATATGAGCTAAGACTTATAGCCCCCACTATTCAGTATTTTGTCTTTTATAGTAGTACCAAGGGACATTGGTGTGACATGATGATAGTTGCCCTTCGTGATATTGTCCTCAAAGGGGGCATCCCTAACTGGGAAAGATCTATCATCCAAGAATTTCTCTAAAGCTTTCTTGAACTCTCATTATATTTTTGGTTTGTACAACCTTAAGGCACTGCTTTATAAGGAATTGATCTTATCCTAGTCAGGACATGGGCTAAATAACCCTGAAGTCCTTTTAAAATATGATTTCAAGTATCATAAATCTTGTTGGATAAGTAGACTCTGCAAGTGGAGGGAATATAGTAGAGTGATACCGAGCTCTGAAGTCAAACAGCCTGTGTTCAATACAGGCTTTATCCCTGTGTCCTAACTGTATGACCTTGGGCAGAATCTTTTACTCTTCTGAATCTCTGTTTCTTCTCCTGGACAAGGGCAGTGATTGTAGGGTTATCATAAGGTTACTGGGAAAAATGAACACAACAATGCATATAAAATTACTTAGCACAAGGCTTGGTATACAGTAAACAAATGGAAGTATTCTCAATATTACCATTAGTGATATTGTCATTAGTGTCAGTAGATGGATATCTTCATCCTGCTCACAGACCTCACCAAAAAAGTGCCTGTGATCCCATTTCATATGTTTTAAAACATCTGGAGATCAAGGGCAGAAGAGGATATAAGAGGGCAAAAAAATGAATTCTTATACTGTGAAAGAATTTTCAAGTTTTTGGATTCCAGTATGTACTAAACAAATCACCAACTTTTCAGCAAACAATTGTTAAAATATCTTTGGATGTGCCGTTGTGGGAGTGCTTAATATTGAAAAAGAGAGATATAAACTAACCAAGTAAATAAGGTCACTTGCGGTTCCATTCTGGATTTTACCGTTACATAAATTGACTCTGATATTTGGTTGCTGCGTTTCCTCAATTGTTTTATTTTTGCCAAAAAACAAAACAAAAATAATGTGGCATGTAATAACTCTAATGTTAATAAAATTGAATGTTTTTTTTCCCCCTGGAAGGTGGCCTCTCCACTCTTTCTTAAATGTCCCAGTCTGCCCCGACATTTACTTTGCACTAGTAAGAACACTCAATTTTCATTGACATTATCTTCTAAATACAATCAGATCAAAAATCGCCAACATCATTCCCATTCCTCTCCTTCAAGCAGATAATACAGGACAGGGTCTAGCTGATAACTTCCGCTTCAGTAACCTCTGATTCCACTACTTGAAATGCTTTGTGTGGTTTTCTACTGGACCAGAGGCAGAGGTATTTGTGTAAAACAGGCAATTCCCATCAGCAGAGATGCAAGATGTGGCATTTGCCTTTAATTGCACTTTCGTCTTGCTGGGTGCAGGGACTCTGTGAATGGGCAGGTCCCTGAGGGTGACTTGTACCAACTGGAGACTGTGCCAGCAGGGACCTTCCCAGGCACACACTTAACATTTTTCCCCAGGGACTTGTGCTTAAATCTGCAGGTTGAAAGGAACTGAAGTGAAACTTCTTAGAAATGGTAATGAGCATTTAGGATGTTCTAACTCAGTTCACATAAGTGTTGATGTGTTCTATGACAGTTTCAACCCCAAACGAAATCCACGCATGTTTACTGGCAAAAGTAGGGAATCGTTTTTCAAAAACTTACCATATGAGTAACCTTCCCAGTTTACTTAAGCTCTCCAAGCCTCAGTTTCTTCATCTGCAGAATGGAAACAAACATTAATTATGGTATTGAATAAAAACATTACATTATTACATGTGCTAAGTTAAAAATTCAAAATTACTAATATTAAATATTAATATTTTTAGAATTATTTGAGATTTGGATGAGATCACTCAAGGACAGTGAGTGAGCCCGCCAAAGTCATACTGCATTCCTTAGAAATGTTTCTCCTACTTTATTTTTAAAGTATTATTTTAGAGGGCCTGGCATATTTACGTGTACTCTTCATATATTACTAGCTTTTCATAATAGTAATCCTAATGTAAGCCTATTCTAGTTTTCTTTTCACAGATGGTCTGAAATATTCATTCTTCTGTATCTGGAAAGCAAAGTGGCCTACTAAAGACATTATATAAATTCAGTCCAAATGCTATTTGCACTTGATATGCCCAGTGTTTGAGGGGGAAAATATACTGAATTATCTGAATACTTCCTTAATTTGGGGGAGAATAAATTTCCTATGTTGGATTTTTTAACACATTTAAGGTGCTATCCAGGTTTGCCTGAGACTGAAAGGGGTTTCTGGGATATGGCACTTCTCAGCAATATAATTTAGGACAATCCTAGGCAAACTCTATGAGTTACCTTATACATTATAGCTCCCTGTAAATACTGTAAGACTCTCAAATATGATGAGCTTTTAAAAATACACAGGTCTTTTGTAAATGCAAAACATTCTTTGGTGGAGAAGGAGAGAGATACATCCTTACATCTGATTTCAGTTGCAAAAATAGCTCAATACTGAGCAAAAACTGCCTTAAAAATAAGGCCCTTGGGTCTGGAGATGGATACTTTCTGGCTTGATTCAGTAGTTCACAATGCTTTTGAGGACTACAGAATCTCTGTATTGGTGTTGGCCACATTTGCCCTTGAAGTCACATTAGGCTTCATCTTCAAGCACCTCTCACTGCCACAATGACATCCAAACCAGGAAAGGCAAGTCGGGGGAGAATCTACCCCCAGCATCTCTTTTTTCATCAGGGACTAAAATTATTCTAAGAATCACTCAAATTTCTCTCATGTTTATTAGACAAAGGCAGGTCATCAGTCCACCCATTAGTCAATCAACCAAGTGCATGGAATTATTAGATATTTAGACAAACCACAGGTCATCTTCTGGGCTAAGAGAGGGGCACAGCTTCTCTGAGCACCTGTTAATATGAACAAAAGTGAGATTTGGCCAGGAAAGAAGGGGGGAGGTTGGAGAAACAACTGCTGTCTACTGAGCAGACAAACAACAGGATCTGCCAGGGGCAGTGGAGAGGAGACCATCGTCTCACTAATATCCACGCTTGTTCTTTAGGCAGCCGTTTATCTCACTGATAAGAGGGCTTCTTGCTGTTGATTTCCCGCATGCCTGGGTATAATGGGAATATGGCAGATGTGCCACCTCCTATTGAATGGCATGGGTCGTGAGGGCCAGGGAATTCACATGAAACCTCTACATATCTCAGTTTCTCTGTCTGAGAACTTAAGATATGGCCAGCAGCCTCCTAAACTAGAAGAGGCATCTAATCAAGGAAAGCACAGTAAAGAACTCTTCATTTTGAAGTTTATTTCTTGCCTGCAAATCAAATAAGATACTGATCTTTCATCTCAGGAGAAAGTCTTTCATTGGCCCTTTGATGGTGCAATTCTCATAACAAAGTCCCCAACAAAGAAAATATAATCTGGTGTTCTCACCTTTGAAAATCTCCTGCACTCCCCAAGTTGCTTCCTCTAAGTGAGCTGAATGTGTATACTCTTCCCTCTTTCCTGGGGCTGCTTTGTTTATTTAAGGATGAGAGTTCAAGGTCATTGAAGAAAATCTTTCTCAGCTCCACCAAGAGTCCCCTTATGAAAAAACAGAAATCTAGCTCTTGTGTAAATGATCAAATCCTTGTTTAACAGAGACTTACCTTGTGATATCAAGGTTTGTTGTCTGATTTATACTGCTTATGACTCCTGTGAGGGTGTTATGAGGTTTCGTGATCTAATGATTATGGAGTTTAATATTTTTTAGAAATGTTCCACAAATGTTAAATGCTATTACTCCTCGGGTCACTCCCTGTTTGCATTTAATATAACTTCCTGCATCATTCATGTGCTGTAATGGAGAAGCAGATTCCTGGGACATTCCCTGTCTACTTAGGAATAAACAGATACCAGTGCAGCGTGAGGTTGCATTTTCATTTTTGCTTTTAGATGATTCCTAAAACCATTCTGAGAGACCCTGAATGAAAATGATGTGGAAATTTCTGATAGTAAAGCCTTAATAAATGCGCAGTGGCTCAAAACTGTAATCCCAGAACTTTGGGAGGCCAAAGCGGGTGGATCGCTTGAGATCAGGAGTTCTAAACCAGCCTGGGCAACATGGTGAAACCTCATCTCTATAAAAATACAAAAATTAGCTGGGTGTGGTGTTGCACCCCTGTAGTCCCAGCTACTTGTAAGGCTGAGGCTGGAAAATCGCTTAAACCTAGGAGGCAGAGGTTGCAGTGAGCCGAGATCCCCCACTGAGCTTCAGCCTGAGTGACGGGAGTGAAACCTTGTCCCAAAAATAGATAAATAAATAAATAAATAAAATACTTAATCAGGAGTCAGAGAATAAATTAGCTGCAGAAGGTGCGCCATTTTAACTGAGCACACACTTGGCGTAACAATAAGCTGATTCTTTTATTTGGAATTTCCAAACCGAACTTTAAAAATAAAGTAGGAGGAGCATTTCTAAGGAATCCAGTATGACTTTGGTGGGCTCACGGTTCTCAGTGTTTACATGCATCCTTAAATGTGCTGCTTTGTACATTTCTCTAGCAGTTTGTGTTTGTGTTCAGATGTACAAGGATAATAGATATGGGAAAAGAGTTATGCATTTTAAAATTATACTGCTTGTAGATTGTGGAGAAAATTCTTAATAAGAAAAAAATTAGAAAATGTTCATTTAATTGGTTTGGTGTATATAGCTTTTGTTCAAAACAAATGTGTGAACATATCATGCTCAAGAAAAGCAGCATTTAAGAGGGAAACTCATCAGAATGATGGTTCTATCCTTTGAAGACAGTTAAGGTAGAGGAAGCATAAAGAAAAAGAAAAACACAAATTAGTATTGGCACAAAGAATGAGCTTAAACAAAGCTACGACTCTCTCATTCACAAATATTATATATTGTGCTTTTTTTCTCTGATATCCCACCCTTGGCTTCTACTTCTCATTCCTGTAAACAGCAATGACACATCACACCTGCTGAACTTTTTCACCTTCAACTCCAAATTAGAGGAAATTTGGCTTCATATTGATAGTACTTTACTGGGGACAGAGGGCAGGGTGGCAGGTGGGGGAGTGAGTGCCTGTAATTAAGCAAAATGGTTTAAAGTGTAGCTTTCTTAGACAAACCAATGGTTGTAAGTTATAGCTGCTCTTTACTTGCTAATAATTGCAAAATCTATTGCTGCCATTTTTGAGGGTTTTTTTTTAAATAAAAGACTATTAAAATGGAATAAAAGCTTAATAAGTAGATTAGTTAGAACAATAGTCCTCATGAGAATGTTTTCATTCTGAGTATAGCTGCTAAAGATAACCCTAAATGCAATCAGGTGTAGCTCCCTGCATGCGTGAAAGGAAGGTAATACCCTCAGAGATTTTGCCAACAGATGACATTATTTTTTAAGTGTCTCTTTCTACATTTAAATTAGTCTTTCCTCTGGGCACCCGCAACAAAACCTTCGTTAAGAATCACCAGAGAAACAGAGCTCTGAATAAATGCTCAGTGGAAAATTATTTTTGAGAATTTGGTTTCAGATGTTTCACATCAAAAAGATGGATGGCAATGCATCCAAGAGGGAGAGTTTTGTGATCCTTCTCTGTCCTCTTTGTAATTTTAAGGATCAAAACTCCCAAGGTGTCCAGAGATAAGGACAAAGGGAGCCCTGCAATTTTACTAAACATATACACATTATAAAGGGCAATGTGATCCAATGTCAATGAAAGTGTGTCCATATCCTGTCCTTTTTGTTTCACTTTATTAATTTCATTCCTTTGGCCAGATATTTATTCTCTCTTTCTCTCTCTCTCTCTCAGTCTCTCCCTCTCTCTCTCAATTCTCTCTCTCCCCTCTCTGTCTCATCACGTTTTTTTCCATGCACTAAAAGACCCGTATGAGACTCAGGAAACACTCATTCACAGACTTGGTCATTCAAATCGCAATGAATGTTACTACCCAAGAATGTTCTTCAGATAGGATAGCACAGACAATACTGAGAGTCTTCATTACCTCCTGGGACATGCACGTTCACAGTGAGCCTGCCTTCCAGTTCATGTCTCTACCCCTCCATTTTTGTCCTTGGAAGGTATTTTCTTTTATGTTTTCCGATGTCAGTACCCTCTAGATTACACATGCTGTTTTCAACAGCCTGCTGGGCAAATCTATTATGTTCCAAAGAAGTTGTCTGTTTTGCATTCCTCCTTGCCATTTTTCCTTCCCCATTCAATTCATCCTTGCTTCTTTTTTGCATCCCAAGCCATTGCATTTACTCAGCTATGTAGGAGGGACTGGGAAACCCTGGCACTATCCCAAGTATGTAGGTTTATAAAGTCCCCTGTCACCAAATTAATTAAAGGGACTCTTTCATTTGCCTGTCTACATGCACCCAAATATGACAATAAATGTGTGATCTTGTAACTTTTTTCTTTTTTCCCCACCATTTGAATTAAGCCTTTAGACTCATAGTTATCAAAGTATGGAGGATATAGAAGAAAGGCATCACTAATATGATTTGGTCTGACACATACATACCCCACCCCATAGTTCTGTAGCACTGCTTTATGAGGATAATGTGAATTATAATGAAGTTTATGTTGAGACTATTTTACTGTTGTATAATAGCCCTGACATAAATGGAGAAGCATTTGAAAGTCCATCAGCCAAGGAGTAAGCTCATATTTATTTAGCATAGTCATAAAACAGGTTAGGTATCAGTCACTCACACTATTATTTTGAACAGTAGAATTTTATAACCTGACGTTTTAACATTTTTCTCAAGCATAACTAAAGTCAGAGTCATCTGGAGACTTTATTGAACTACACAGACTGGGCCCCACTGCAAGACTCATTAACAGCTTGAGTCAGGCCCAAGCTGGTCGATATTTTTAGTTTCCCAAGTGATTTGACATTGAGTTAGGCATAAGAACCATGAAATTAGAGTTATAAAAATAAATATTGTATTTTATAGTGATCTGTTATGTATGTCTTTATGAATAAGTGTGTGTCTATTATAAATATCCATTTATCATGTTAATCCCTTTAGAACACCTATAATATAGGTATAGTCTATATAAATGAAATCTTCAGCTACAGATATATATATATATTTATAGCTACAGATTATATCTATATCTATATATAAACAGCAGATATCTGTATATCTATCTATATATAGATATAGATAGATAGATAGATCTCCAGAAATATAGAATGGGCACAGATATTTTCCTAACAATTATACACAATTCCTGAATGATACATTCTGCTTATAATATGGAAGTTACGAATTTTCTGGGATATAAACATTTCAGTAGTCATGGTAATGATCTTTTACGGAACTCATTCTATGTGCAGTGTGCTGGGATAAATGTTTTTCATGCATTATCTCACTTAATCCTCACAACAAACCTGTGAAACTAGTGCTTGCATTTCTGCTCCAGTGTAATATATGCATCCTTTAAAAATCTTGCAATGTGCAAAATTATGCAGTGAAAACAAACGAAGATGATTTATAGTAAATCTGTGTTAGAGCAGACCATTCAAAACCTATACAAACTGGTAACTAGGGCATCAACAAAACGAAAGACAATTTTATAAAATAACAAAAGACAATTTTATAAGATAACACACTGACAGAGTATCATAAATTTCTGATTCATTTGTGTTTGTGTGGGTGTGTATATATATACACACACACATATATATATACCTTTATTTTATGTATATACCTTTAATTAAAAAAGATAAATTGATTAGAACCTGATTAAATATATACCTCTAACGAAATAAAGATAAATTGATTAGAACCTGATTCAATATAGATTCACTCCCCTTGACATAAAACTGAGATCCAAGCATGTGGCCTTTTGGTGATCTAACCTCAAGTACTAGAGGGGTGAATGGATCACATACATACCCCACAGGCAAGCTTCCTAACCCATCATTCCTCTTAGGCTTTCAATAGAAGCTTAGAATCAAATAATCTTATGTGATACTCTCCGAAGAAGGTTTGGCATTGCAATATATTCCACTGGTTATTTAAAATAGATCTGCGTGATCTGAAAATCAAACTGGGTATTAACACGGTGGATTCCTAAACGAAAGTTTACTTTCACAGATGTGAGTTCAGGTGTTCACGCAGGCACCTATTTCTCTTGGAAAAGGACTTTTGACAAATGATTGACCCAAGGACAAAAGAACAAGAGTGGTGTGACAAATCATTCCAACAGAAAATCTTTGCTAAGGAAAGCTAATGAAAAGTAAGCCAAAAATTAGTTAGTTTTACCCTTCTACCCTCTCTGTCAGGCAAAGAAAAAAGAAAAGAAAAGAAAAGAAAACTGATGATTTCTCTAACTCTTAATAACTTATAAGAGGAGCCATGCCAGTTCTCTGGAGATACCAGCGCAACCTACCCTCCAACCCCCCCCACACACCCAGAATTCCAAAAGATTCCAATATCTTTAAGGCTTTATATAAAAAGCTTTAAACAATCATGTCTGTTATGGCTTATAGCAGTGCTACCAATGTGTAGATGCCACTTATTATATGGCCATTTCTATACATGTACCTGTAGGTAAGACTCCATAAAATAATTTAGATTATATTTTATTATTTAAAATCTTTCAGGTTTGGGGTGATGGAAAATGTCTACTATGTATTGTTCAGCATTGTTTCAATTTTTGCAATGTGTATATACTGTTTCAATAATCATGAAAATAATAAAGTGATTCTAATTTTAGCATAAAAGATGGTTCCCATTAACACTTTTATTTGACCTGACCCCTATGCCAAAATAAGTTTGCTCAGTACTCAGTGAGAAGGATGCTGGTCCTCTTAGTTGTCCACTGGGGGAAGTTGTCTGAAACATCATTTGTCTCTACTAAGCCCTTGACATTTGTTCCTTCAACTAAGATGTATAGAACATCCACTATGTACACTATGTCAAGTACTTGAGAATGTGATGACCAGGTTCAGTATTTAGCATACCAAATGCTTGTAGGAGCATCGGAGGATAATAGTCAATGATTGAAAGGAAAATCCAAATCACTGCTCAAATACTCACTTTCAGGCTAGTGGTCTCAGAAAAGGGGGTCAAGTTTAGAGACCCCAATTGAATCTACAGCTTCTATTAAATTTCAACCCTAGGGACACCTTTTCTCCAATACCTTATTTTTTTTTAGTGTAGAACAATTCATATTATATAAACCCTTCTATTGACCTGTCTCTTTGAACCCTGCAGGCACTTGACAACTAATGAATAAAATAATATTGTGTGCTCTTGGGGCTACTGCAGACTCTTTTGTGTCTATAACAGCTCTTATTTTTCCAGCTACTGAGAGAGGATACAACATGGTGAGAGGCTGTGTAGAATAACTGAGATAGCATGGGCTAAACCCCAGGGGCACTAATGACATTGTATCCACAGAGCAAAGTTAGAATGTTCTATAATGATGTCATTAGACTCCTGAAAAAGCTAACTTATTGCTGACTAGAATTTCTCCC
This sequence comes from Chlorocebus sabaeus, assembly GCF_047675955.1. Lineage (NCBI taxonomy): Eukaryota > Metazoa > Chordata > Mammalia > Primates > Cercopithecidae > Chlorocebus > Chlorocebus sabaeus. The sequence goes on along the minus strand of NC_132926.1, from coordinate 14,761,595 downwards.
TTACATTCTCTTTAAAAGAGGAATAAACTCCAGGGTGTGTAGCTATGTGTGGGTATTGACATTGAATAGCTGCCTCCAGTCACTCTGCTGAAACTGGCTGACCTTCTTGCATGCAGTTTAGTCAACTCAGCTGCCCTTTCGATGAAGACAAATGAATTTCCAGGATTATGCAGGTCAGGTCACCTGAGGTCAAAAACTGATTATGCAGTCATGCCATCACCTTTGTTCTACCTAGGTATATCTTTGAACTTTTATTCTTTAGGTCCTCACCTTTGATTTGGCGCCCCCAAAATGTTTATTCTTGTGAAAGTACATATGCAAGTCAAATACAGAAACCCACAACTGATGCCTCTAACACATTCAGATTTTTTCCCGTGGAGGCAGATATGCAAAACTGACAGTCAAAAACATTTATTTGAAAGGCAGAATTGCAGTAAAGGAAAATAATAATAATTTTTAACAGACATTAAAAATTTGAGACCAAGTTTTTACTGCTTATAACTTGAACTTGGATAAGTTATATCATCTCTATATGTCTCAATTTCCTCACCTGTCAAGTGGGGGCATTAATAGCACCTCCCTCTTGGGGTGGATCAAGTGAGATAAAGATTTAAAGTACTTAGTAAGTATTCAGAATGTGGAACATGCAAGTAACTGTACGTGAACTTTATCAGAGGAGCATTAGTTAACAGAAATGTTATCTTTCTAAACCCAGAATTTAGGTTGTGTTTTTATACTAGCTGGTCACATTGTCAGCATTGAAGCTTTTATAAATGTCTTCTAGCAAAACACCACAATTTTTACGTTGTTGGGCTCTGTTGAGCTCTAGCCCCAGACAACTCCAAATTTGCATTTCTCACATTTGCCTTCTTCATTTCACTGTCTCAAAAAACAAATGCAAGAAAGTAAATCTTCAACTTAGAACACCCATTCTGTCAAACTGATGTGCTGTCTGATGAATGGTGAGAAAAAAAGAAACACAACACCCCAGGAATATGTAAGCTCTCCAAAAATATCAAGTAAGCCCAATGCCAATATAATATAATGAGATTTTGTAAGCGCTTATAGTCTAACAAGATTGGCATGGTTTATTAATGGGCTGTGCCTCTTTCGAATTGGGAAGACAAAATGCCTTGTTTCCCGTGATTTGGTGTGATACACAAGGACTTTTGATATCTGCTGATATTTAAATGAACCCAAGGATGTAGAATTTGATAGTAAATTGTTGCATGAAGTGCTCAAGAAGAGAATCTATTTTCAGATAACAGTGATCCTCTGCTTCCATTGATAATCTTGGAGTCTCTAAAATTATGTGAACCCACAGTACATTTTTGTACCATGTGGTTGAGGCTAGGTCTGAGTGTTCAACAACTTGCTATTGCAGTGGTCAAGTGTCACCAAGACTGCCTAGCTTTAATCAAAGCATCCCTGGGGTCATTTGAAAACAACCATTTACAGAAACTTTCGACATTTTCTTGACCACATGATTTAATGACTTTATATGGGAGGTAATCTTGAACAGTGGATAAGGAGGTTAGAATCCCAGCTCTGCCACTTAAAATTTGGTGGCTTCATTTCAGGGTCTGTATCTTTCTATCAACATAGTGGGAAAAATAACAGTACCTAGCTCAAAGGGAGTAAATGAGTTCTGGTACACGTCCAGAATGAAAACAGAAGCAATTGTTATGTTAAGTCAGAGAGTCACATTTTCATATAGACAGTACCAGAAAAGTATTATTAGATCCAAATAATGCTTACACAGGAAACTCATCTTCCCTCCACTTCCCCACGTTATCCCAGTTACTATACACTCCTCAGATTACTTGGGTAGTACATGAACGTCAGAGATCAGTCTGACTTTCAAAACTGTAGGAAAATGTACCTAACCCATGAAGCCTGACAATGACCTAGAACAGGCAATGTGAACTCTCAAGCCCATTCAAGGAGCCAGATTTTTTTAAAGCCATATTATCTAAGCCCTGAATCACTGTAACAACTCTTCATTTACACAGTACATTCATTCCACACATGGACACATTTTCCAGAATATGGATATTATAGATATCACTGTTTTAGAGGCAGTCCATGCTATTAATCTTTGATTATTAATATATTTTTCTACCTCTGCTATCTTCAACTTATACTGCAGCCTGTTTCTTTACCCAGATTTCTTTTGCTTTGAAATTAACCATCTTTATCTCACTCGTTAGTCCCTTTGTTTACTCTTTCTTCTTTATCCATTGCTAAACAATTATCCCATAAACCAGCTGTAAAAAATGAAAAGACAAGATGTGGTTCCTGGTTTAATTAGGAACACACAGTCTGGGTGAAAAGAGAAAACTCAGTATACCTGTTCTTTATAATTATTTTCTAATGCCTGGTACTCAAGAGTACTTTGACAAATCAGAAAATGAACTTGAAAATGTGTACAAAGCAATATGGCAAGTATAAAGCTATCCCGTCACATATAGAATATATACATTTGTGTCTGCCCCAGAGAAGAGTGATCATGGTTAAGGGGTTTCATTCAGAGAAAGAAGACTTCCTGGAAAAAGAGTGAATGCATCTGTTTCAGAAGCTAAAAAGGAAGCTTTGGGATGACAGTTTTTTTATGAACAGTGACTGCTACCTGCTGCTTTATTCTGCATTCATCTCTCATAAATAATATGTTTTTAATAAGCCAATGTATCTTTTGTTGCAACAATGCTTCCTAGAATTAAACATTCATTTCCCACACTTTCAAAATGCCCTTGAAAGCAATGTGATTATACTGGGTCTTTCTTTGTGACTCTTATGTGTTTTGTCATCAAGAAAAAGTCAAGCTAATTAAACTATATGAGGACAGTGCACCCGAAAATGACCTCCTGAAGTCAGCTGCTGTCTATAGGTAATTCTCTTAACTAAATGTATGCATGTTGGACAATAAGGGCACCAGGCGGTCAGTGGCCTTTCCCTCTGCACTCCATGCAGACTCTTCCATCTGCCTTTCCACACGTGGAGGACAAAGGAATGTCATCAAGTCTCTTTTTCAGTTCCTAGTCTAACAGCGAACACTTGTTTAATAATATCCCAGTGTTTCTAGTTACCTCAAGGGAATAATATAACCTGAAATGATTCCCTAAACAGAACTGATTTTAATTATTCCTAATGATAAGCAAAATTTTACCAAATGATTCTTTAAAACAAAGAATTGCATTTGCTTTGAATATGTTATTAAGCATATTGCTTATTACACCACACATAAAGATCTTCTTTACAAAGATCTGCAAGGAAACATTTCTTATGACAGTACTGGAATAGATGAGGTAAAGAACAACTGCTTTTTTTTTTTTTCTTTTTAAGACATTATTATTCATTAGCATGAGAGTACTTTTTGATTCCTCTCGGTTGGTAGGCAAATTAGGGCAAACCTTTTGCTGTCTTCCATGACATTCTGACAGAATGCAGTGTGGCCTGTATTCTGTGTACTAACCTTACCTGTTTTCTTTTGGTTTTTCCAACTTTGATTCACCACCCATAAAGCATCATCATTTTGTAAAATTTTGCTTTCAACATAGATTTCCATAGGAAGTATCAAGTGGTTTTGGGGATCTTTAATTCTAAAATATGGTTTATATATTTGAATATGATATTTATATATGATAATTATGTATGATAGTTATATAATGATTTTTAATATATTTATATATAATTACAGAAAATGCTATAAACCACTTTATTAAAATATCAGAGATTCTAAGATAAGTTTGAGTAGAATATAGTTCAAATTATTAATTTCTCTTCTCCAAATTTAACAGATCCAAGCTACTCCACTATTTATAATATAGAAGAACTAGAAATAGTCTAAAAGTTAATCAGTAGGCAATTGGTTAAATAAATTGATATATTGATGTAATAAAATAATATGTGACTGCTGAAATGATGATATAGAATAATATTTAAAGATAAGGAATGATATTTGTGGTATATCATAAATTTAAAAAGGACAGGTCACAGAGTAGTCTATGACTGTTTCTGTTATGCACAGGAATAGATTTTAATACATATGCAAATACATGCAGAAAAGATTAAAAATATCTGCCATAAAATTATGACTATCTCTAGATAATGGAATTACAGGTGATTTTTCTATTTATTTTATTTTTGTGATTTTTATTTTGCATTTCCTAATTCTCTATGATGAACACAAGTTATATTTGTAATCAGGGAAAAGTAAAAGTCTGAAAAAGCCAGATATGAACCACTTTTTGTTATCACATATAGCAGATTAGTTCTTCCTTTTAAAATAAGTCATTAAAAAGGATTCTTATATACTCAATGCAGGGCCTTTTTTACTTCAGTGGCAATGGTATAGTGCCTGAAGATTGGTAAAAATAGCTAATAAGCAGATTCCGTGCACAGATTTATCCTTTTCTTCCCTCTGTCCTCCCACTGGAGTCTGTGTTTCTGTCACAGCACTTGTTACTTTGAAGTCCAGTTATTTGCTTATTATCGTTTGATTCCAGCCCCAGCCACCCATTAGACTGCATTTCATTTGAGGGCAAAGATGAATCACATTTTTAGGCATTCCATAAATGTTTGTGGAGTGAGTAAGTGTGTGGCTGAGTGAAAGTAAAAAAAGAAGAAACCCTTGGTGCCAATCAGGCCAGAATAGCAGCAGACAAGATGCCTTCTCTCACAGCCAATTTTCTTGGCTGACTTTGTCAGTATAATTGCTTCAAATCTGTATTTTCTCTACCTATCTAGCTTCAGCCTAAATGTTGAATATTGTATTTTCCCTCAAAGAATGTCAATAAAGATTTTATTTTTTTCAATTACTGTTGCAGAGAATGTTCCCCTTTAGGAAAACTAAAATTTAATAACTTTTCTTCGGGAAAGTTGACGATCTCTTTATTCTCGCCATGATGACTGTAGTCAATCAGGAGTCAGTTGGAAGCCAAGCTGAACATAAAGTGATTAAAAGAAAACCAAAACACAAATGCACCCTCTTGAAAACCTAATCACATTATGAAGCTCTAAGCATGAGTTATGAGGTAGCTGGGGCTGGCTGGGTTTTGATGAAGTACCCATAATTTCATATCAGCTGCCACAGGACTTTCTGACTTCTCTCTAACTTTAAAATGTGATTTACCCTGTTATCATCTACTTATACAGTCTTCAAGATCTACCTAGGAATAAATAGTTTTAATAACATTCTAAGCTGTATTGCTGTAAGATTCTTATTTTTCCAAATTCATATGGTAAAATTCAAATGATAAAAATAAAGTAGGTAATTCATTAGATTTCAAAGCTCTGGCTGTTAAAATAAAAGCATTTTCTCAATTCAGAAATCCTGGCATGAATTCATATGTTATCAGCAAGCACTATAGATGTACTTCTTTTGAAAATATGTACATTATTTTTATTCACTTTAGATTAGGAGTAATTTGATTTACTTAGAGTTAAGCGAGTATGTGGTAGTGATTAATTTCAACATAATATATTCATAATTCCACTCTCAACCAGTTTCCTCACTTGGTACTGCATGCAAATCTTTATTTTTAAAAAGGTAATTTAATAGGAAAATCTTTGAAACTAATTTCTTAGGCAGTTTCAGTTATTAGAAATGGATACTTTGATGTTACAAGCAGTGTAGATTTCTATTGTGGATCAGTATTCTGTGGAAAGAGTTACTTATATTGATGAAAAATCTAAAGTATAGTCAGTGTCCCTATGTGTAGAAAAAGGAAGGCTGAACCTTCTTGCAATGTTCACCTGGAATAGGCTGGGAGCTTTTCTAGAATAAATGAAGCATTTACGGCTTATGCTCCATCATGGTGGTGGTGCTTTTTTAAGTCAGCTCTTTTCATTGGTCAAGATAACCTTTATTTTTAAGTAACACATTTTTTATAACCACCTGGTTAAGTGTCATCCGTCTGTCTCTGCATTGCCTCCTCTTTTCCTTGTTAACTCCTTACCCTGTGTCTTTATGACACAGTCTTTGGAGAAAGTATTTCCCAGCCTGTAGCGGACTTTCCTTCTCAGTGCTCCCATAGGCTTTGCAGCTGAACTATTTAATTCATCGGTCCATCTTCCAACCAATATTGAGCCCATTTAATGCCAGATACAGTATTTGGCACTGGGCATGGTGATGAAAAATGATGCCTGCCTTTATATGACTTATGGACTTTCAGGGAAAAAAAATAGCCATAAGTAGGGACTTTTGGGGAAAATTATGCCCTAACATAGAATAAGTTTAAAAAAAAATCCCTAAGAAAGAGTTGGGGGAAAGGTTTCCAGGTAAAAAGGCATTATAAAGACTGGGGGCAAATGAAGGAGTGGTGGTTCACAAATCAGAAGTTACAGGCCAGAGGGAGAAGGCTAGAAATGAAGTGGGGAGATTGAAAAGGGTGAGATATTGGGACGTCCTCTAAGTTACAGTTAGAATGTTATCTTAAAGACCGAGAAATATCTTAAGCAGGGAGTGACACGAGGAGATGCACAGTTTAGAAAGCTTAGTTTGGCCAAGTTGTAGAAAATAAATAGACAGGACCTAGTTGAGAAGCTGTAGATGCTATAAACTGGATAAGAGAGGACGGTGGCCCAGATTAGCAGAAGAGTGTAGGGATGCAAAGTACTGGACTCAGGCCAGTAATGCTTAGGAAATGGCAGGACTTCGAGATAAAAACATCTATCTACCACACATCCTTGTCATTCCAAATTACAATTGCTTATTTTGCTAGATCCCCTGTGTAACTGTATAGGCATTTTTATAAATCTGGAACCTAACTCACTGCTTAACACATTTTAAGTGTTTGGTGCACATTAAGGAATAAACCTTGATTGTTTCTGTGTCGTAAACTGTCTTTGAATGATGTTGTTTTTAGTGTATCCATGCCTCTAGAAAACAGTTTCACTGAAATTGTAAGAGAAATGAAGTTGTGATTTGAGTTGCTAACTACGAAATGGTTTTCAAATTTAATTTTCTGTTTTTACATTTTAAAACAATTACGAAGTCAACCTTCAAAACGAGAATTTTTACTCTATAATTATATATGCTTATGAGTTGTTTTAATATGTTCCCTAAACCCCATAGTTCAAACCACATTTTCAATATTATTGTTTCAATTATTTCAGAATTTTTCTAGCATCTATATGCACATGGACACACACATTGTTTTTCTTCTTTTCTTATTTTTAAATAGAAAAGGAATTATATACTACATATAGTTGTGCTCCTTGCTTTTCCCTAATAGTGTATCATAGCTATATTTCCATTTTAAACATATATCCTAGCTCACTGAACGGCTGCAGCTAATTTCAGAGATGGAAGTACAATGATTTTATTATTCCCCTACTAATGGGCATTTAAGTTATATCTATTTTATTTGATGTCATAAACAATGATGGAATGAGTAACTTTGTACATATATTTAATTTCTACTAGACAGACACCTAAAATTAGGCTTGCTGAATGACAGGATATATGCATATTAAGAATATGTGTGCTTGTATGTGTATGTATTTGTGTATATATACATCCATATTCTAACTATGTATTTGTTTATAAACATATACTCATGTTCTAATTATGTATATATGTATGCATATCATATACATAATATGCACAAATATATGTACACATGCCCAAATTGCCCTCCAAAAAGATTGCACCAATTTGTTATCTCACCATTAGTGTAGGAGTACCCAGTTCTCCATATCCTCATCAAAACTGGCCAAGGTAGGTAAAACATTTTTATCCCTTTCAATTTTATGTGTCTGGGTGACTTCTGGATTTTACTTCCAAATCACCTATTTTCTCTTTAACTATGTTCATTCTGCCATTCTATTATCCAGCCCTACTCTTAGGCATGTGTGTATGTGTGTGTGTTTGTGTGCACGTGTGTGTGCACATGCATTCTGTGTTCCTTGAGAAAAAAAGCACACACAGAGAGGATGCTCTTCCTTCCTTTCTTTCTCCCTTTCTTTCTTTTTCCTTCCTCCTTTCTTTCTTCCTTCCTTCCTTCTTTCTCTTCTCTTCTCTTCCTTCCTTCCTTTCTCTCTTTTCTTTCTTTCTTTCTTTCTTTCTTTCTTTCTTTCTTTCTTTCTTTCTTTCTTTCTTTCTTTCTTTCTTTCTTTCTCTCTTTCTCTCTTTCTTTCTTTCTTTTTCTTTCTTTCCTTTTCCTCTCCTTCCTTCCTTCCTTCCTTCCTTCTTTTTTGCTTTCTTTCTTTTGCTCTGTCACCCAGGCCTGAGTGCAGTGGCACAATCTCAGCTCACTGCAACCTCCATCTCCCAGGTTCAAGTGAGTCTTGTGCCTCAGCCTCCTGAGTAGCTGGGATTACAGGCGTGTGTCACCACGCCCATCTAATTTTTGTATTTTTAGTAGAGATGGGTTTTCACCATGGTGGCCAGGCTAGTCTTGAACTCCTGACCTCAGGCCATCTGCCCGCCTTGGTCTCCCAAAGTGTCAGGATTACAGGCATGAGCCACCGTGCCTGGCTGAGAATGCCTTTTCATAGAAACTTGTTGTATGGATGCAATACTCTCTTGCATTTCTTTCTTGATAAAATAATTATCAATAATTTTAAAAAATTACTCTTGTTGGATTCTGGATTCTGGCAGACTCCTCTGGGATAGGTGTTTCTCTTCTTTCATAATATTGGTGTTCCTTTTATATGGAAGTTCTTTGTTAACCATTCATATTTATATATACAGGTTTGCTTGATCAATGTGAAGAGCCAATTGTCATCAGCATCTATGCACTTCTGTTTCATTGGGAGACCTCTCCCTGGAATGGGAGCATGAACTTCAGTGCTCAGTGACGGCACTTCCTATACCCTTTAGATCAGCAGTCCCCAACCTTTTTAGCATCAGGGACTGGTTTCGTGGAAGACAATTTTTCCACAGATCCTGGGGGCAGGGGGATTGTTGTGGGACAAAACTGTTTCACCTCAGATCATTATGCATTAGATTCTCATAAGGAGTGTACAACCTAGATCCCTTGCATATGCAGTTCACAATGGGGTTCGTGCTCCTTTGAGAATCTAATGCCACTGCTGATCTGACAGGAGGCAGAACTCAGGCTGTATTGCTCACTCACCTGCCATTCACCTCCTGCTGTGTGGCCTGATTCCCAACAGACCACCTGGGGATTAGAGACTCCCAACTCTTTAGATGGTATAGGCACAAACTGTCAGGCAAACTGGGGACCCTGGCTGTAACAGCAAGACTTATGGTATTAGATGCTTGATAAAATGTAATCAGAGTTTCTCATGGTTTACATTACACAGAATAATTATACTTAGGCTTTGTCCTTCATTGTTTTATTGCTGGGGAGACAAATAATTAACAAAGAGGAAACACAATAATGACACCTTTCTTTCCCAAGGAAAAACTTTCAAATTACCTATAATGAGACTTTCTTTAAAAATATATATCTTAAGACATTACTGCTTTTAAAGCACATGACGTCTGTTTAATGTGTTGGATATGTCTGTTACCATAGTCTCCTGCACTAATGGATAATAATAATAGCAACTACACTTCTTTATTTCACAGCATTTATAATCTGTATTAATTGTGTACATTTGTTTGAGTTGGAGATTTATTGACTGTATCCTCTAGTAGCTCTGTGACAGGAAGGACCATGTCTTTTTTTTTTTTTTTCTGGGCATCAGAAATAAAAAGTCAAGAAAGTAGATATGGCCCTGGCTGCCATTTTTATGTTACTTTGTCCTAGTTGCTCAAAAGAAAGATGGCTCCTATGATGTCATCCTTCCCCCGGTTGCACAAATGTCACTAACCTCTTAAGTGAAAAATACTGTCCATGTAAAATAGAATAATGTCCACTATGCTTATCATTAAAAACTAGAGTGTGGTGGTGGTGTTATTATATAAACACCTGGTTGAATGTAATATAATCCCAAAAGCTGCTGATATGTGAGAGAATAAACATAGGCAGCATTAGAAATAACACTGTCATTTTCTCCATGCCCCAAATAGCATGGTTTCTTGAGATAGGGAAAACCATATTTGTCAGACATGAAATTTATGTTTCTATGAAAGGGGCACCTGACATTATAATGAAACTCACAAAAGCATGGAAAGAGGTTTGGAAGAAAACAAAATGTTCTGAAGTGTAGAAATAATTGATGGAATCATAATAATGCTAATTTTAATAACAATCAATCTATGAATGGCCTGCCAGCTTCACTCTCCAACACATTGTACTCTTATTTATGATGACTGTAATGTAATTGGAAGTATTTTTCAATTAAAAATGCATGTAGTACTTGGATAAAAGGAATGCATCTTAGGTGGCTGGGTGGCCATTGCACTTGCCTATGGCTCCCCAAGATTTCAAAAAGAAGAAATTGCACACTCTATGTGGATGTGGCAGTGGGGAAACCAGAAGGTCTCCTCCTGCAGCTAGTGAAAAAACCACCAGTGCCAGCTTCTCTTCTCCAGTCATCGTTCAGTAAAAGGATCCAGACCCACACCAAAATTTATTTTGACGGGGAGAAACAGAAAGTACATACCCAGGCCTCTGTTGATGAGGTCTCTAATAGCCACTGGGTGCTTTTGCATGAGACAGATGGTCTCAGCCTTGGCTACCCATCCCAACTGGTTGGTGGTCTTTCCAAATGATGCCACCTGGCTCTTGGTTCTCATGTGGGTGAGCACAGGGGTAGTCTTTGTCTCACATAAGCACAAAGCAGGAGGCTTTTGCATTCTGGAAACTCTCAGTTCATTCTCTGTGCCTTCAGCATGAAAAATGCACCACTTTCTGTATCTACCTGATCGAGATTGAGGGCACATGCTGACATTTTATCCATGGTGTAAATGAGTAAGTACGTGGGGAGAATGAGTCATGCAACAAATAAAGAAATCTTGCGCTCTCAGATAGAGCTTGGGTAATATGTACAGAAAGATTTTCAGCCTAAATCTCTGTCTATTTTTCCACATTGCTAGATGGGAAACAAAGAGATAATTTAGTTAAAACATTTTGTTGAGAGAATAAAGTATGCTATAGGCTATTTTAAGGTTATTAAATTATTTCCTTCCATCGCCAGAAGTCTTTTTCCCATTACTCATATGAACAGTAGTATTTGTTATAATGTTATAACTGTCCTAATAAGAATACTCATCTTTACTGAGCACCTACTATATTGAGCCGTCTTCACATGCACTATCTCAGTTGATCTATGAACATTTTGTTAATAAATATCCAGGGTCTATTAATATCACTATATCGTAGATGAGAGAAGACTGCAACATACAAAGCTAAAGCCGTGAGCCTAAAGTTATGTTGCTTGTAAGTGGAAAGGCTACATTGGAACTCAAATAAGATCTTATGGAATCTGGACCACCAGTTCTCAATTGGTACTCAGTGCTGCCTTGGTGGCTCCTATCCTAGGGTCACATTTTAGAAACAGACTCTGAGGACCTCATGTGGAATTGTTAGTCATCAATATTGCTAAGCCTTTCTTCTCATTACTGTTGACCTTTTCAGAAGGCAACTTAAAAAGAGAATGGTGGAATGTTTGTATCATTGAATATAAGTGCTATTTTTGAAAAGTGACTCAAATGTATAGTTTAAGGGAGAAAATGAAATCATCTGTGAACATTAAAAGTTATCTCTGCCTTTTATTTTTACACAGCACATGTCTGCCATGCCAGAGTAAACTCTGCCCTCCTGTTTTCAGACCCCAAACCATGAAACCCTGGGTCTGCATATGCCATCTTGAATCAATCAATTAAGCAATATCCTTTTATCCTTTTCCTCACCTTCCTCAGCCTTCCTCGGACTTCTTTTTCCTTCTCTATTCAATTGTACTCTTTCCTAAAGAATCCCCGATGTGATCTTTCAAATGCTGCTGGGAGGAAATGTATTTTCATATCTCAGTGATTGATACTGCTGGTTCATTGATATATCGGTAATTACTTTTTAGAGAATGTTTACTCCTGTCTTGCACTTAGGAGTGTCTACCTATTCCCAATGTGTGTAGAAGTGCAAAATCTTTATAAGAGTTTACCCTAAACATCATCAAGAGAATCATGTAGTTGCAATTCGTGATAAATAGATTATCTGTGATGATATAATATAGTCTGTGTTAGGTGGTAAAAAAGTACACGATGTTCCTGTTGCTAACTATAGGGCACATTTGCCTTTACAAAAATGATTGAAGGGTATAGAGGGGATGCAGCACCAAGGCTGGGTGAGAGGCCTCATATGCTTTTTCAACAGTGTATGGTTGAGTACCAGCTTGTAGAAGCAGACAGTTATCAGTGTGTGGAGCAAAATACCCTGAGTTTAAATCTAGCACTACCCGCAGTGGTGGTGTTACCTTGAGCAAGTCACTTCCACATTCTCATTAGTAAAATGGGAATAATGAAAGTATGTTTCTCATAAGATTGACATAGAGATGAAATAAAATAATGCATTGAAGAGCTTAGGCTAGTGTCTGACACATAATACGACAGAGTGTAGTGATCATTTACTATTATTTTCCAAGATCTACCATACTTGTCCCGTGGCAAAGAACATCTTTGTAAGGATATATTTGAGAAGGATAGGCTATTTCCTTCCTAAATGCTTAAAGCAATACAGATTCATGCTTAATGATCAAAAAGACCATTTTTGTGGAGCCTATGACTTTTCCTCTCCTTAATGTTTTAGATTAGAGTTGGAAAAGTCTGCTGTCTTAGGTGAATAATGATGCATGTCTTTATGACTTAAAAAGTTCAAAGGAACTGTAGAGCATTTTTAAAGATTCATTTATTCTCAGGCATCTTATTATGCAACCCAGAGGTTGGTGTGTATTTACTTGGGGACCTATTTTCTTCAGGTAGTGTCTGCATAGTAGTCACTTTGGTTCACTGGGGGCTTTAAAAATGGAAACGTTTACAAACTAGAAAGGCAGGTAGGGATCAGCACAAGTGAGGCCTGATGTGTTTCTATGGTAACCTCATTCCATATCACAAGGGTCAATCTCATAGAATGAGATGATATTCAGAGATATGTTCTGGAATTTTCTTCACTGCCAACCTAACTATTTGGGATTTAAGGAACCAAAAAGGATGGGTAGACCCCTTGAGGTTTGCTGGAATGCCTGGAGCCATTAGAGATTACTTAGATGAATATGAAACCTCAAGAAATGAAGTTTCTGACACCTCAGGAGTTCCCTCAGCTTAGGAGCCCATTTCTATTAGGTTAATGCAAAAGTAATTACATTTCTTGCCATTGAAGGTAAAATTGGTGAAATAATTCACTGAGCGCATGTTGAAATCCAGGAGGAGAGAGGGAGGAGCATCGTCCAAAATAGCCCCAGCTTCATCCCCAGACTCCCACCTGTTGAAACAGCTATTCTCAGATCTTTAAAAACACATCGCCAAACACTTGTAATTAACAAAAGGAGATCTAGAGTATGGGGGAAGTTATATCTCTGCCTTAATTTGATAATCTGGTGTTTTGCTGTTGACCTTGTGTGATGTGGTCTCTGGTTACCTCAGAGAAAATTGACTCAGGCTGTACTATAGGGCACCAAGAAATTTAAGTTTGATTTCTTTAAGTCAAAGATTTTAAATCAAAATGGCACCAATGTCACATTACATTTGATTTATTTGCATATTTAGAGAATATATACATACATGATATAAGTATTCAGTATAATTGTCAGTATATATTTTTAAAAATATGCATATGCACAGAGATTATGGAGACCCTTATTTTCTGAAGGAAAAAAAAAAAAAGCTGGCTGAATTTTCATCATCAAGTAGAGGAAGGTGAAATGGAAGCATTGGGAGAGGGAGCACATACATGTCCAACTTATTTATCTGGGAAAAAACTATTTATCTGGGAAAAACTATTTATCTACCTACTTAGTGTTTTCATTTTGTTCCAGGCTTATGTTGATGGATATGCAAGTATGCTCACTTACTGTGCTAGCATTGACGTTGAGAGTTCACAGATGTTTCAGTTCAGGTGTTTAAAAATAAATTCTAAATGATCAAGGTACTTTGAGTTTAAAACTTAAAAAGAAAAGCTACTTTATCCAGCCAATTCCACACTATTTATAGTAGCAGAATTTGGTACAGCAAAAGCAAATGACAATTGTTCTTTCTTCCTCTCTCTCTCTCTCTCTCTTTCCCTTTTTTCTTTTTAAGTGGTACATTTTTGTATGTGTGAGAAAACATTAGAATAAACAAATAAGCCAAGAAAAAAAAAACACTTGAAAATAGACTGCAATCTTGCCATTTAGCAAGAATCACTATCAACATTGTGAGAAACGTACTTCCAGGACTTTCTCTAAAATGATATGTAATAAAATTTACAACAACATTAATGGTATTTATATAACAGTTACTCTGTGACAGGCACTTTGAAAGGCATTTTACATTTAATCCTCCATGAACTATGTGCATTGTTTTTATCATTCTTGATTTATGGAGAAACTGAGGGAGGGATCAGTCAAGTGATTTCAGCAATGTTATAAAGGCAGTGAGAGTAAACACAGACCCCAGTTTGTTCTCAGGAAGACTGATTCAAGATTACCTCCTCTTACCCCTCTGTCATACTGCTTCTCACTGTGTGTATTTTGAAACAGCAATGGCATGGCGTTTTACTATTGCTTTATAGTGTTTTTCTCTTACTGTATTGTGAACTTCCCCCATGTTTTTATGTATTCTTCTGTGGCATCATTTTTTATGATTCTCCTTGCGATTCCATCTAAAAGAGCATGTGATCATATCCTTAAATGATCCCCTATTGTTGGGCATGTAGACTGCACCACATTGCAGAGGTTGTTTAATTGAGAAATTTCCATCTTCATCTTCAAAACACTAGTGTTCCAACTAACTCATGTACCAACTTTGTTTGAAAAACAAAACAGATTGCATGTTGCAAGACAGAGCTGCTGGCAAAATACTCCATCGTGTCAGATTTGTACAAACCCATCTCCTGTGTATTGCACCATGTCCTAGAAAACTGAAAACCATGAAAACAAGTGCTCATATTTTAAGGAACTCAATGACAGCTGATAAAATATTGCATTTTCTGTAGCAGTTTTTACATAAAGCTTCCACCTTAAAGAAATGGATTTGATGGGACTAGGTGGTAATTTTTTAACACAAGCAGTGACAAAATAAACACCATCTGTTAGTATTGACTTATTCCACAGCATTCTCATGCTGGGTGATTTTATTTCACTTTTTTCAGAAATGGTTAATGACACATCTGGTAGTCAGTGAAGGTACACTCTGGGTGATTAAATGTGGTCATAAGTTTACACAAAATGCTGACAGAACATTTTTTTTTCTTTTCCATTTTAACCAATGGGGCACATCGGAGTGCCTGGCTGGCTACTCATTTTAAATCTTGTGTAGGATTATCTGTTTGGCGGTCGCTGAACTTCTGGAAAAACGTTACGTTATTTTGAGTCTTCTAAGAAGCAGATACCAAGACAGGATTAGTATGCAAGCGATTTATTGAGGGAAACACCTGTGAAAACTAAAGCAGAGGTGCAGGAGAAGGCGAGGACAACCGATGGCAATGTGAGTCTGACACCAGTGAAGGGAGAGTGGGAAGGAAAGAGGAGTGGACAGGAAGAGCCCCAGGCAGCAGCACATTCTAAAACTGTGTCAGCCAGGACACTGGGGGGTCCTGGAGCCCCAGTTGCCCATCTGAGCTTTTCTGCATCCTGCATAAATGGGCATGAATTAGTTTCTTCACTATGCCCAGTCATTGGCAGAGAACAGCCCTAGGAATCTCAGTATACACACACAGTAGTGGATCTGAAGGGGATAGCCAGTGCATCAACTCTATTCCCACAGCCAGAGATCCGAGGAGTGCATTTTCATGGTCACCAAAAATATCAACACAAAAGATGAAATGATCACTGAATTCATTTATCTCTGCATGTCTTTTTAAAGAAGAAAATGCAGTATTTAAAATGGCCTTTTCGCCCCTAATGGGTCTAGCATTGGTCTAGCAGGCATCACATGCGCTGCAGAGGACTAGCGTAGCTGGAATAGTAGGTCCCGTTTCTGCTAAATTCTATCAGTGAAGGGAAGGGGGAGAGTCCTGAACACTGTTCTTACTTCTTCTTTTGAGATAGAGTCTTGCTCTGTCTCCCAGGCTGGAATGCAGTGGCGCGATCTTGGCTCCTACAATCTCCACCTCTTGGGTTCAAGCGATTCACCTGCCTCAGTCTCCTGAATAGCTGGGATTACAAGCGTGAGCCACCATGCCCAGCCTTTTCATCTGCTCTTAAACTCTCAGAGACTTTGCTGCTGCTATTAATTTTGCTTTCAGTATGAAGGGTTCTTTTGGTTTGCCATTATTTTGGGCCCATGACCCGGGAACTTCACTTCCTATTGAAAAGAAAGTCATCTGGGAATGAAAGAGGTGAAATTTACAAAAAAACACACTTTTTTTTTTTTTTTTTTTTTTAGTAATTCAAACCCCAAAACATATTTTGCGGAGCAAAAGGAAAAATAATTAATGCTGTATATGATCACTTCCTAAATGTCAAGCCATTATATTGTTATCATCCTTAATTCTTAAAATCTTTTGACACAAGTAAAGTTATATTTTTGTTTATGTTGATGGATTTTTTAAAAACATTTTAACAGAAGAGGAAAGTGAGGTTCAGAAAGATCTGGTGACTTTTTATTGGCACACAACTAGAAAGAACAGATTGGGGTTTTTTCCCTGTTTTTCTTGAGTCGGTATACAGAGTAGATTTGCCAAAGAGTTCCTCTGTTATGCCAGTTACTTTACTTATTTGGGAAGGACTTCTCATATTTGTACAGATATCTTTCTTCACATCCTAAAAAGGGCACTGAACAGAGAGAGCTGCATGCTATTACCATTTTTTGTGACTAAATACTTGTGTGGCTGTGAATTAGTTAGTTATCCGGGCCTTGGTTTTTTCATCTATAAAGAAAAGAGATTGGGTTAGATAACATTTATCAAACTTCAGCCATTTTCTATTTTCTATCACCTTGATTTCTGTCCCATCTTTAGTGCCACCTACAATATATTCTTGATATTTTATTTAAAATAATTCCTCCTTGCAACTTAAGTCTCTTTAAAATAAAAACATTTCATCACTGTTTAAAAGGAAATACCAGTATAAACAAGTAAAATCACACACACATATGCACACACACATATTTGTGTATATATATGTATGTACATATATATTCGTATATATACGTATATATTTGTATATATATTCATATATACAAGTGTGTGTGTGTGTGTCTGTGTGTGTGTGTGTGTAGAGAGAGAGAGAGAGAGAGAGAGAGGAATATAAGCAATGAAATGCTAGGAACAAACTGAGACTTTGTCCTTAATATAACCAGAAATTTTGAAGACAAATTGAAAACAAAGTATTTCTAATGAAAATGTTCTGGAGACCCAAAGTTGTTTGACACTTTGTCACACCTAGTATCATTTTCTGGGCAACCAGTGTCTTATGCTGTGTCAGACACTGGAAAAACATGACTTATAACATATATTCTGTCTCACACACTTGTGATTTTCCTCCCCTGCCCCACCCCAACCTTCACCTACCTTTGGCCCCGTTTTGCCTCATCCTTCCAATTGCAAAATTTGTAAGGACCGCCTCTCCTCTGACTGCAGAAATACTCGCTGCATCTTGGCTCATGAGTGGAAAAAAATAAGACCTAGAACAAATAAGAACAATTTCTTCCTGTTCTTCTGGCTTCCCAGTTCAAGGGAAGGAAGTAGACAGAGTTGGATAGTCTGGATAAAGCCTGAGGCAAGTCACACTGTGTCTTCCACCAGCAGGTGTTTACCCAGTTAAGATCAGTTTAAATTGAATAGTGTGCAAATGAAGATGGAGTTTTCCCTTATATCCCATTTCTCCAATCTTATTGTACCTGTTTGCCTTCCCCACTTCCGTCCCTCAGCAATCACTACCAGAAAATAGTCCTCTACTACGTATTACCTGATGGTATTTTAGAAAGAGTAGGGTCATTGTGCTCACACAGAACTGGGTTCAAATCCCAACTCTTCCTCACTTCAGGGAAGAGACGCTGTGGCTCCTGGTGGTTAGGAGAACTGGGAGGTCTCCGGAGAGTCTTCAGGAAATTGATGGGCAAGGGGGATCTCACAGGCAGGAGAAAGAGGGGTCAGAGGAAGAGAGGTTGAGGGCACAGCCTGGTCCCAAACCAGTTGGCCTTTGCAGAGGTAAGTGATATACAAAAAAACTATCTTAAGTAGTCTGGATCTGAGATCTGAAGTTGCCCATGTGGTTAATGTCGCGCCCATTTTTTTAGCACCATTTGCAGGAGAGGAGGACCTCCTTCTTGACCCTCTGCCTTGCTACCAAACCATCTGCCTTCCTGAATAATTGCTTGATAGCCTTCTCTTTCTTCCTGCCCTCTTTGCCACCCTGGAATGCCACTACCTGAAATGATCTCATTTCTGCATATGTCTACTTGCTTGCCGCTGGTCTCCCCTCACTATACTATAAAGTTCATATGACAGACCTTATCTGCACTGTTCACAGGTTGTTCTCGGGGTCTAGAATAGTGCTGGCAAATAGTATTAGGTCAATAATTATTAAAAAGGTCAAATGAATTGGCCCAAGGCAATTGCCCGCATTCACTCTAACTTAGTAAATTAGTTCTTAATTCTGGCTGTGCACTACTGTCACCTGGTGCTTTATTGGAAACACAGTTTCCGGATCATCACCCCTGGATAGTCTGATTCCATTTGGTTTGGGTGAACCTGAGGAATCTGTATTTTTAATTAACATCTCAGGCATTTTAGACACAGCCAGTGCCTGGACTGATATGTAGGTATTACTGCCACAGGAAATATTACTGAAAACAGAACGTTGTTAGCAGCATCGCCTAAACCACATTTCTTATGTTACAGACTATTAATTAAATATATATGCATGACTTTAAAAATATATACCTCCAAGCCACATCCAGTTTGTGTATGTGCTTCTGGCAGAACAATTGCTTCTGGCAGAAGCAATTGTATTTATTCATACCCTGTATCCAATAAGGTAGGGAGACCCAACTGTTCAAGCAGGTGCCTCCTTCCCAAGAAAAAGATAGATCGATTAGATTAACAAATAAAGTGGTGAACTGTTAAGAGGTTGCCCAAATGGCCTTTGGGCTTTCTTCTAGAATGGCATCAATACACAGTAGAATTGTGGCAGATGGACGATAGTGTTGCATATGCACTCATGCTGGGAATTAGGCCATTTTGAGCTCCTCCACTGGTCCTTCAAAGAGCTGCCTGGTCGGCTTGATGGCTTGAGTTGGCAGTAGGGAGTAGCAACTGAGAGCCCAAGCTTTAGAGACAAACAGCCCTGGATCTGAATCACAGAACGGCCACTGATTAAAGGGCATTTTACATAGCCTTTGTGAGAGCCTCGTATGTTTCATCTGTAATTAGGAATGCTATTCTCTAACTCATTGGTTTGTGCTGAGCTATTAGTAGAGTGTGGCTGGCATTCTGTATATACGATGCCCAATAAATGCAAATATCATAACCTCTGGGAAGACTGACTCATACCATTCCACTGCTGGGAATTGCCCTACCAACTCTCCAAAGTCTAAGAAATCTGCCCCCATTGGTCAAGAGAGGGGCTAGGCAAAAGCGTTTGGTTGAGCATGGGAAAATTGAGGATAATGGAACTTTAATATGTTAAAAAAATTCCTTCTCTAAATTTCGTTTGACACTTGCTATATGAATAGTTAGGATTTAATGAATACCTTTTTAGAGAGTTACATAATTTTCCTGTAAGATGCATTGGGTTTCCAGAAGAATGCTTAGCTTGATTCAATTTTAGCTTGATTCGGACTATTCAAAATTTATTTCCTAAGGAATAGTCTCAATGGATAAACGTAGGCATTGTTACTGGAAGACTGGGTAACTGTCATAATGCCAAACATCAGTGCTCCTCTCCCTCATTGTTACCTACCTTTTAAGAAATTCCTAGGCAAAAAAAAAAAAAATGTTGATTAAGGCAGAGGTTATTAAGTATGGGCAAGAGTGAAGGGCCCTGGAGTTGATAGTGGAAAAAATATAGCTTGGGTAATTTCATACCCAGAAGCAAAACCAATATGCTGATAGATCGTAATACTGTGTTTCATTTACAGTTCAGAGTCCACTGCCTCGCCTAGCATGTTCAGGATGTTGTAGTGCCACCATTACTGTATATGAAGGCTAATTACTTGGAATATTCCTTACTGGATGTAAGTGTCCCCCAAAGATTTAGCTTAAGGGTGGAACTAAAGAGCGCAGCACAATCATTCCTATTAACTATTTAAAATATATTTTGGATACACAACAGACTAATTGATTGAATGCACTTTTCACAATTCTATTTAACTAAGATTTTTAGAAGGGCACCAGAAATCTCAAGTTGAGATTTTAGTATTATCAGAAATGTACAAAAATCATTAGCCTCCTAAATCGACATCTTGCTGGAGTTTCTCTATTCACTCTGTCTCCTCTGAGCTTATCCAGCTCAATTTTTCGTCCCAAGTGAGCCCATTTAACATCTTGTGGCTATCAACTTACAAGGTAAGGCAGTAAGAGAGTGCTGGATCTCAACTATGGCCTCATGTTGGAAGCACCTGGGGATCTCTACAAAACTGGGATCCTGATTGAATTGGTCAGGGTGTGGCCTGGGACTCGGGCTGTTAAGAGCTTCCCAGGTGATTCTCATCTACAGCCCAGGTTCTGAACCAATACTTAAAACAGCAGAGCATCCCTTAAAATAGCAAAGCATCCCTTTCCCCAGGACTACAGGTGACTCAGCTGTATTTTCTGCACCTGAGTTTGATGAATTAGTTACAAATTATACTCCTGTTTTTACATAGTAATTAAAACAGTCATGTTTTCATGGGAGGTTCCTTCATGCTGAGCCTATCCACTCTGTCATTTCTTTGCTTCCTTAGTATGTTGTCTTTTAAATGAGCTTAGTGGAAAAAGTCTGGTTGTTGCATTGTGAGCCTGCTAATCATTTCTTTCCTTTCCCGTCCTTTTGAGAATCGGGCCCCAGCTCTTAATCTCTTGGTGTGCATGAATAGTTCTCATTAGTTGTGGTAAGTGCGTTAAGTGAAACTAACTATAGAAGCTCACTGAAACTGGACCGTGTAATCACATTGTTCATCAGAAGGGATTTTAATGTTTACATGCAGAAAAAAAATTGTCATCACAAGTAGATAAATAGCCCATTATTTTACACTTGAGTTGGTACAGCAGGAGCAAACAGCCACCAAACTACTTCTGTTGACATTCCAGTTAAGCTGCACGTAAGAGACATGTGGATGTTAGAGACGTGTGGATATAAGAGACGTGTGGATGTAAGAGACATGTGGATGTTAGAGACGTGTGGATGTTAGAGACATGTGGATATAAGAGACGTGTGGATGTAAGAGACATGTGGATGTTAGAGACGTGTGGATGTAAGAGACGTGTGGATGTTAGAGACATGTGGATGTTAGAGACGTGTGGATGTAAGAGACGTGTGAATGTTAGAGACGTGTGGATGTTAGAGACGTGTGGATGTTAGAGACGTGTGGATGTAAGAGACGTGTGGATGTTAGAGACGTGTGGATGTAAGAGACGTGTGAATGTTAGAGACGTGTGGATGTTAGAGACGTGTGGATGTTAGAGACGTGTGGATGTAAGAGACGTGTGGATGTTAGAGACGTGTGGATGTAAGAGACGTGTGGATGTTAGAGACGTGTGGATGTTAGAGACATGTGGATGTTAGAGACGTGTGGATGTTAGAGACGTGTGAATGTTAGAGACGTGTGAATGTAAGAGATGTGTGGATGTTAGAGACGTGTGGATGTAAGAGACGTGTGGATGTTAGAGACGTGTGAATGTAAGAGATGTGTGGATGTTAGAGACGTGTGGATGTAAGAGACGTGTGGATGTAAGAGACGTGTGGATGTTAGAGACATGTGGATGTTAGAGACGTGTGGATGTTAGAGACGTGTGAATGTTAGAGACGTGTGGATGTAAGAGACATGTGGATGTTAGAGACGTGTGGATATAAGAGACGTGTGGATGTAAGAGATGTGTGGATGTTAGAGACGTGTGGATGTAAGAGACGTGTGGATGTTAGAGACGTGTGGATGTAAGAGACGTGTGGATGTTAGAGACGTGTGAATGTTAGAGATGTGTGGATATAAGAGACGTGTGGATGTTAGAGACGTGTGAATGTTAGAGATGTGTGGATGTTAGAGACGTGTGAATGTTAGAGACATGTGGATGTAAGAGACATGTGGATGCTAGAGACGTGTGGATGTTAGAGACGTGTGGATGTTAGAGACATGTGGATGTTAGAGACGTGTGGATATAAGAGACATGTGGATGTTAGAGACGTGTGGATGTTAGAGACATGTGGATGTAAGAGACACGTGGATGTTAGAGACATGTGGGTGTTAGAGACATGTGGATGTATATTCTCAGACAACATTCATCTACTCTTGCTTCCAATATCATTTCCCAATGGGGTAAATATGTCTCTGAAGCTTTATTCCTCCTTTGTGGGATTCAGAACCCCAGTTTTTAGTCATGCTTATTCACAGAGCAGAATTTTCCAGAGTATGGGAGCTACACATACCATAGGCACAGCACCTGCAGTGGCGTTAAATAAGTTGGGTCACATAATGAGGGGTAGGCAAATTTTATCTATAAAGGACCAGATAGTAAGTATCTTAGGCTTTGCAGGCCATGAGGTCTCTGTTGCTGCTACTCAATTCAGTCATTTTAGCACTAAAGCAGTTGTAGGTAAAACATAAGGAATGGGTGTGGTTCCAAAAAAATTTTATGCACACTGAAATTGGAATTTTGTATAATTTTACATGTGAAATGTTATTCTTCTTTTGATATTTTGAGCCATTAAAAAATATAAAACTCCTTCTTAACTCCATTTTGTATAAAAACAATCCTTGGGCCAGTTTGCAGACTCCTGCCATTGGAGGAGTCTCAGTGGGATGCTAGACTTTATGGCCTCTCTAAAACGTGTGATTTTCACATTTTAACAGAGGGAGAGCGTTCAGGTTTGTCTCTGAATCAGACAAAAATAGCTGGAATTGAAGCATATTGTGTTGAACTTTTTACATTTTATTTTAAACATTACCCTCTATTTGTGCCTACTAAGTGAATTTCCACTTAGAATGGTGATTTTTTTAAAAAAGAATTGATTTGCAAACAAAAATATTAAGTAAAGAAGAGGCCAGGTGATACATGGCTATGATGAAAATCATGAGGTGATATTATATTTGAAGGGTTGGTATTTGGGAAACTGCTGTCTAGGTTTGATTACCTGTGAGTGTTTTTTTCCTTGGGACGAGTATCTGTAGTTCTGAAAAAAAAATAACCTATTATTTTTTCCACTACAACTTATGATATTATAAAAATTTAAAAGAGTCCCTGATGAAACGTACACATTTCCTCTGATACTTTCATCAAAGCCAGCCAAGGTATAAAAACCAAAGTAAAGTAAGGTTAATACTTGTGATGACTCCTGAAATACATAGAACAATAGTAGTTCCATTGTCTTCCTTCACAGTCTGTGGATTTCATGTAGTTCTCTGCCACACCTTTTATCTCTACACTTCACATGTTTTTACTGAAGGATCGGGAGCTCACTTATTTATCGTTGTCTAAAATAGTGAGCCTCCCTTTTCTTTGTAGGAAAATACTCAATATATATTTAAACAAATCAACAGAAATCGGAAAAACAGATGGTGAAAGGATTATGAGCTATTCTTTGAAAAGATATTGTGCTATATTTTCTAAGCTGGAATGACCAGTTGCTCTTTGATCGCAAATGTCTCCGTTAGCGCGAAGGCCCTGTTTGCACTCGAAACCACACTTTGTCAGCGAGACTCGTGCTACAGCCTCCTGAGGGTCTCCCAGCTGCTCCTCTTGCACCTCCCTGGACCCATTCCCTACTTCCCACCTCCTCCTCTTCCATTCTCACCCAACAGCCGGTAAGACCTTAAAAAGTAAATCAACCCATTAACAGTCCTTCTTTAAAAAATCAAGAAGCCCATCACCTAACTTGGGAAAACAAGCATCTACACTCTCTATCTGGGGCAGTCAACCAGGCCCTGCACGATTTAGCCCTGCCATTCCACGGCCTCTGCACATCCTTCCTCTTCCTTCCAGCCCTTACCCTCCTCCAGTTTCCCACACTTGCCTGGTTCTTGCCTGTCTTTAGATGCCAGTAGCACCACAGTCATCCCTGTTGTGACAACCAAAAATGCCTCTGGATGTTGCTGAATGACCCCTTAAGGGTAAAACCGCCATCTGCCTGAGAAAGGCTGTTCTGTCTGGAACACTGTCCACAATGGCACCTGCTCCTTGTTTGGAGCTCAGCATGCACTTCCCTTCCATAGAAGGCCCTCCTTGGCTCCCACTTTTAGAAATAGTTCCTCCAATTTGAACCTTTCATTCTATATTTCACTTTTCCTTATAAGGACTTATTTCTAATTGTAATCACGTATGCATTCAGTGTTTATTAGTTTAATATCTGTTAACTAGATTATAAGCTCCCTGAAGCCATGTTAATTCGTTTACCGCTTTATTTTCAGCATTTATCACAGTGCCTGGCACATTGCAGTGGATTAACCCATACATTTTGAACGCAAGAGTTATCAATTTTTTTGTGTGGTAGAGTTTAGCTCTTGTTGCCTGAAGTGCACTGGCACCATCTCCTCTCACTGCAACCTCTACCTTCACGTCCAAGCGATTCTCCTGCCTCACCCTCTAACTGGGATTACAGGCACCCGCCATCACGCCCAGCTAATTTTTGTATTTTTAGTAGAGACGGAGTTTCACCATGTTGGGCAAGCTGGTCTCGAACTCCTGACCTCAGATGATCCGCCTGCCTCGGCCTCCCAAAGTGCTTGGATTACAGGTGTGAGCCACTGCACCCAGCCAAGAGTTATCAATTTTAAGTCAAATTTGTATTTCATAATCTTGTTGACCTGCTATTCTATCACCATCCCTAGCTGTTATGCTTAGGTTATTTAACAAAGAAAAATAAGTCATCAGGAACTCGAAATATAATAGCCTGACAAAGTATCCCTCTAAGTGATTAAATTTCTGTTTTATTAGGGTTCAAACAAGTGCTCGGTATTTGCCTTTGTGTTGACAAGAAAATAAATCTATCTCCAAATGCCACAGAGAGAAATTTATCCTCCCCTTTCCTCATTGTATGTACTGATCTTGTGTTCAGATCTGATTACCCTTAACAGGCAACCTCTATGTGCAGTAACTTGAGCTCTTTTCCTTAGTTTTTCCTTTACCAGTAACTCCCTGGTTGTTTTTAACCTTTGTAACTACCTTTCTGGTCAAAGCACTGCATCTCTTTCTATAAGATGATGGCTTCAGATCACCTTCTCATTTTTCTCACATTTATTTTCAAATGTGTCTCCATTTTCCCACAAGCCCAGACTGTCATATACCATGCTTTACTATTCTGAGTGACTTGACATTCTCTGACCAGACCATGGTGTCTCTCTCCATCAGGCTCCACACTGTTCCCTGTGCTAGAATATTGTCATCCATAATGGTCTCCTAAAAACAGCCCCTTAATCCCCAAGATTAACTGCATGTCTCCCTGACACGCCTATCCAGGTCCTCATCCCCTGGGTGGCCATTGCACAGACACACTGGACTGCAGTTGCCTGTTTATTTGGTTGTCCCTTCCATTGTTTGAAAATGCATAGTGGGAAGAACAGAGAATGACTTCCGTAAATACTTTTTTTTTTTTTTTTGAGACGGAGTCTTGCTCTGTTGCCCAGGCTGAAGTACAGTGGCACAATCTCTGCTCACTGCAAGCTCCTCCTCCCGGGTTCATGCCATTCTCCTGCCTCAGCCTCCTGAGTAACTGGGAATACAGGTGCCCGCCACCACACCCTGCTAATTTTTTGTATTTTTAGTAGAGGTGGGGTTTCACCGTGTTAGGCAGGATGGTCTCGATCTCCTGACCTTGTGATCCGCCCACCTCAGCCTCCCAAGTGCTGGGATTACAGGCGTGAGCCATCGCACCCGGTCCCATAAATACTTTTAAAAGAATTAATGAAGTTCCTTTTAAAGTGTAAATCCCTTGGAACTGAGAATTAATTCTATAGTTAGCTAGTTATAAGAGTCTGGAGAAAATGGAACATAAGACAGCCATATCTTTTGGCTTTGATTAGTAAAAAGAAATATATATGACTGTAACAGAAGATGGTCTAAATATGTAAGATGCTTCACAAAACAGAGATAAAGAGTATGTGCTATCCTTAAAATTAAAATTTGGAAGGATTAACAGTGGCTCAACACACTAGAATGCAGTATTAAGTAGTATTCTGAAGTCTTGTCCAAGCCCAATAAAAAGAATAATTTGATCCATCAGCAAAGTGTGCTGTGAATATCAAGCAGGGAAGGCCACAGGTTTAGTATCTAAAACTAAAGGGGTAAGTGAAAATGTAAAAGGAACACCCAAACAAAATCTCTGCTTATTTTACTTTATTTTCAAATCAGAGAATTGTGTACTTGAAAAGACCTCTTTGCACATCCCCAAGTCTTACTTCACAGTTGCATCACCTTACTTTCGGCTGAAGAAGCTAAGGTTCTCAGAATAAGTATGCTGAGCATGTCTCTGCTGTAGTCAGATAGAACTAGAACAATGCCCTGCCCTGCTGATTATCTTTCTAAGAATTCTGAACCCTGCTGAGTTTATGGGCCAATATTCCTATGGCCTGACTTGCAGCTTAAGTGTCTTCTGAATCGAACATCCTTCCTCCAGTGGTTCAGAGACGCAGACTAGCACTTAGTAACGATGCAGCAATGATATATTTAGTATCAACCTCGAGCCAGGCTTTTACCGAACAGTTTACTATGCAGTATGTTCCCCACAAGCCCCAACAATCCTATGTAGTAGAAAGTATTAGCTTTCCCAATATACAGATGAGAAACCTGAGGCTTTAAAGATTAACTGACTTGGAAAAATCACATACCTAGAAATGGAGAGAGCTGGACTTTGACCCAATCAGTCTGACTCTGAATTCACGTCTGTAAATGCAATAATACATTGGGGTTTAGGGAAAATTTTTACACAGCACTTTTGAGGACATCTTGAGTTCTTCAGACCTCTTCACAGACATGCTATATCATAGAAACAGAACAAAATTTGCAAAGACACTTAGTGTCTCTGAAAAGATAGAACAGGCTTAAAGAGTACTTGACTCAGAAAATTTACAAAATCCCACTGCTCCCTTGGTAGGGAGATCAGATGGAACATGAAATAAAGTACTTCCTTAAAAGTCCTTTAAGAATTGAAATGTGAAGATAGAGGTCATGCGTGATATACATTAAGATGAAAATAATTAAGAGCTAGCATTCTCTGGGGACCTACTAAGTACTAGGGGTTGGGCCAAGTGTTTTACAAACATTATCACTTGAATCCCCACAACCCTTGGGCAGAGGCCTGCATGTTCAGGCTGTACACTGCAGAACTCCAAGGGGCACCGTTTATTTAAACTATAACATGCATGGTAGCTTTAGGTGGTGCAGTGACCTGACCTGAGATGGTTACACGTTGTGGTTTAGTGGTTAGTTCAGATTTCACATAGCCAGGAAGGGACTGAGCTGGAATTGGAACCCAGAACGTTTTACTCACACAGTCCTTGCTTCTCGCTGCTCTTGGTACACCCATGCCCCTGTAAACATCCTCTCTCAGGGGAGAGAATCAGGCTAACTTAATTAGCATGGCCATGCTTTTCTGAGTTATATGAAATTATTCCCTGTAAGAATCTCAAAGCCAGCAGTTAATGATTTGGTACCATTAGCAGTTGATTGTGGATATCACAATTCAGTCCATCTTGAAGGGATATGTTTTGATAAACTGATTCCATTTAAATGTGCATCGATTATATGTTCAGTACCATTTTTCTTCCTCTTAGTATAACATGCACTGAAAAAATAAAATTGCTGTTCAGAAATAATACTTAGTTCAGCCCCAGTACACACAGTTGTTATATTCCTTTAAAAAAAAAAAAGCTAGCAAGTTTTTGGGGAACTCCAGGGAAAACAATATTGGAATTAATTTTAGTTTCAAAAGAACAGCAGGAATTATTCAGGTAAAAATATTTATGTTAATATGCTACAACTGCCACATTTTTTTCTGTGTGACCACTAGCGCTTTCTAAACAGCTGCTAGAAAAATGTACACAAGAAATGTGTGAGGTCTATGGAAAATGTAATTTTTGTATTCTAGCTATTACATTTTTTTCCAGTCATTACATCTCCCCCAACTCTTGCAGGATGTGGGTTTTTTGCATAAGTTGCAAATTCACAGTTAAATGAGGCACCTTTTGGACTTGGCTAAATATGTATGAACATGAAGTTATGAATATATGAACTGCTGTATACCTTCTCATGTTCCAGTGAGCAGAAGAAAACAACATAGGTTCGTGACATGTAATGTTTGAGACCATTGACCTTGCTTCTCACTAACCGCATGTGAGAATTTGGGCAGGTCACTGAAGCTCTGGTTCTGTGTCTTAGTTGAGAAATAGGAATGATAATAAGCCCCCACCTCATAGATTGTTCTAAGGATTCATTAAAAAGATACAAACATACAGTGTTTGGCAAAGTGCCCAATTCCTAGTTAGTGAGACTCTAAATTGTAGTTATCATTATTGTATTATATTATTCTCTGGTCTGCGCTGGGAAAGGATCTGCCTGCATTGCTGTATAAATATTTTGTTATTTTAATGGTAGTTTCTAACTTTTCAGGTGACCTTTCCTTATTGATATTTATGTTCATGTTGTGATAAACTTGAACTATTCTAAAAGTAAATACGTCTCTTTAAATGTTATTTTCTATCAGTTCCTTCTAGAGAATATTTGTTTTGGCAAGTAGAGGTATATCCTGTTTTAATCAACCCATCAGGCTTATTCAATTCAAGGAATTTTCAACCATTTGGAAGATTGCAACAGTTATTGAGAACTATAAAATGTGTTCCTTGCCTTTGAAGAGATCTGGGAAAGGATTATTGACATCTTTTTATACAGAAGAGGAATCACCTGAAACACTAAAAAAAGGTTTACATCAAATATAATAACTGATGACATGCTGATTTAAGTATTTAATGAGCAAATCCTATTAACTCTGCCCACCCCTTCATCCAGTTACACAAATGAAATAATATCTGAACTTCCATGCATGGGTGACCAAATCCCATACACAAGGTAATGAAGGATAGAACCACTTGGGTTTTAATATCATGTCTTTCCATGGGAAAGTTCTGCCTTTCATGTGTGTCTAGGTGCTCTCTTCATTAGCTGAATTCATCTCTGTCTTGCCAACACACTTGCTTATACATTGATGTTATGATTTGGGTCTTGCATGTCTCTGTGGGGCCAGATTACTCATTGAATTTCACTTTATTTTAATAAAGGGCTAATTTATATATATATATTATATATGTGTGTATACATATATATAATATATATACACATATATATTATATATATAAAATATATATATGACCCTTTACATAGTAAAAGTTTTCCCAAGAACTGCTGTGGGTGTTTTTTTTCTTTTTTCTTTTTTCTTGTTTGTTTTTGAGACAGAGCCTCCCTCTGTCATGAGACTCTCAGGCTGGAGTACAATGGCACAATCTTGGCTCACTGCCACCTCTGCCTCCCGGGCTCAACCGAGTCTCCTGCCTCAGCCTCACAAGTAGCTGGGATTACAGGCACGCACCACCGTGCCCAGCTAATTTTTATATTTTTGGTAGAGACGGGGTTTCACCATGTTGGCCAGGCTGGTCTCAAACTCCTGACCCTATAATTCGCCCGCCTCAGCCTCCCAAAGTGCTGGGATTACAGGCGTGAGACACCGTTCCTGGCCGCTGTTTTTTATTTTCTTCAAAAGTCCTTGCTTACACATACAACACAAACAACCTCTCTCCCTCTGTCTCCTTCTTGTTCTATTTCTGTTGTGTTCTTGATTTCTCTCTTTCACATATGCACAAGCAGAGGGACTCATACCCACATTCATATAGAATGTTTTAGTCTTTTAGTCTTTCTTCTCATAGTGTTATTTCATATGCCGCAATTGCCTTGCTACAACTAGTCCGGAAATTTCTAATCCGTAGCCATATATGCTAAATGACACCTACAGTAAGTGGTATACAGCCTTAAAAAGACTACATTAAGCCAGACACAGTGGTTCACGCCTGTAATCTGAGAACTTTGGGAGGTCGAGGTGGGAGGATCACCTGAGGTCAGGAGGTCAAGACCAGACTGGCCAACATGGTTTCACCCCGTCTCTACTAAAACTACAAAAATTAGCTGGGCACGGTGGTGCGTGCCTGTAATCCCAGCTGCTTGGGAGGCTGAGGCAGGAGAATCACTTGAGCCAGGAGGCAGAGGTTGCAGTGAGCCAAGACTGTGCCATTGCACTCCAACCTGAGCATGGTAGCACACCCCTGTAATCCCAGCTACTTGGGAGGCTGACGTGGGAGAATTGCTTGAACTTAGGAGGTGGAGGTTGCAGTGAGCCAAGATCGCACCATTGCACTCCAACCTGGGTGACAAGAGTGAAACCATCTTAAAAAAAAAAAAAAAAAAAAAAAAGACTACATTAACTTCTGATTTAGGCAGCAAATGAATTGGGTGTGTTCTTACTTGTTAAACAAAGAAGACTATCCATAGG
This sequence comes from Chlorocebus sabaeus, assembly GCF_047675955.1. Classification (NCBI taxonomy): domain Eukaryota; kingdom Metazoa; phylum Chordata; class Mammalia; order Primates; family Cercopithecidae; genus Chlorocebus; species Chlorocebus sabaeus. Next base: position 14,730,884 of record NC_132926.1, on the reverse strand, counting down.
ATTACTTTATATCATTTAGAAAAAGACAGTTTTTATTTTTTTTTCTGGAAATGTACAGTAGAGCCCAAGAGGTAGTATACTAAATTAGTACTAGTCTTCAAAACTGTGTGGTTTCATTGATGTACTGATTTCAGAAAAACTATGTCAGCAACTTAGGTCTTTTCGTGTGATGTAGCAATTAGTTTTCTGCTAGGCTGATAGAAGAAAGTAAAAAGAGGCAAGGATTTGTTCCTCAAATTATTGTGCTTAGCTTTTTGTTGTGCTTCAAAAGTCTGTGCTTTGGTTTTAGTGGTTGTTTAACCCCTCTTTCCAGCCCTCCCTCTTAACCTGAAGAAGAGGCAGAAGGAATAGAGAGGAACAAGGAAGGAATCAATCTTTTGGCAGAATAAGAGAAGAAATTTTTTTAAGGGTGCAAAATTATTTCTAGGTAGTTCTGAACTTGGTTTCCTCAGAGAATTGTGTGGTGGAAATTGGCCATGGTACAAGCCTGTGTTGGATTACCTTGCTTAAAACTTTTAATCACTCATTTGAGTTTCACCTTGGTGTGGGATATTGAGAGGTAGCTGGAGGGAGGATGCACCTCCTCCACTTACCTTCATGGGGTCACCCAATCAGCTTTTCACACTCTGGGTTCCTGTCTGAACAGAGGACTTTTATTTGTCAATACAGATAATTCTTCTGGGTGTAATCTTAGTGTACACTTTAATTTTTACTTTAAGAATTTTGTTTTTCCAAGAGGTACAACCATGGCACATCTTATCCAATAGGAGCCATTCCTACACATTCATTTAATACAAATGCATAAGACCACAATCAGTGTGTTAGGTGAAGTCTTTCCTTGTGAGGAAAAGTAAATGCCTCTGATAAAATAATGTTTCACCCTCACGCATCATCATAATTAAGAAAATAAAATGTATTCAAGCAGAAGAGTTAAATACCAATATTAGGTGGTATAGGATTGAGTACAGAAATGGCAATGAAGGAAGAAGGGCAGTACAGGCCGGAAAAATCAAGGAAAAAGAAGGCTTTGAATAAGAACTGCACAGAGTGACTGCGTTGCAGTAACCTTATTGGGTTAACTGGTTTCGTTTTTTTTGGCTGTGTTGATGGAGTTGAAAGAATCAGCCCTTTTTACTTGAGTACTTCAAATTTTTTGCATTATCTTTAGGCTGTGGTTCTTGATGTTGAAAGAAATATGATGTCTTCGAGGCTTTTCTCTGGGATGCCAAAGAGTGGCACCTTGGGTATAGGAAGAGAGCATGTGTTAGGTCTGCTGGAGTGTGTGTAATAGGGATAGATGGAGCTGGAGTGTATTGATTCTTTATTTCTTGTCAGTTCTTGGCATGCATTATTGACAGTGGAGATTGAATAGTTTGAAGTTGGTAAAAGTCACTATCAAGAAACTGTGTTGCTTTGAGTTTGCAGAAATAACTAAGGAGAGGAAGACAAACCCCTTGCTGTGCTCTGACTACCCCTGGGCTTTTTGTGCATTGGATTATGAAAAGTGATAGAAGACTGGAACTTTTTATGGTAACTATTTAAAGGGAAAACTTTGTCCCTATAGTAACCCTTTTAGCAAGTATGGTTGTCATGTTCCCGCTGCATATGACTGGGACTGTCCTGAACTCAAACGAGGTGATCAGTTATTATCAATATATAACCAGCTAATGGATGAGCAAATATTTAGTGAAACAAAATAATTCTCAAGATCTCAACTTCTTATATTATTGGAAAGGTAGAGTAATTGATAGAAACCTGAGTGTGCCTACACCACCCACCCTGCCCAGCTTGGTTGATCTGGATGGAACTTCAGAAGATGTTCTTTATTTATGATTGCCTGTGGCTCTATTATTAGAATCCTCCTTACCAGTTGTCTACCTTTGCTATCTATTTCTGAATATAGAGGTAAAAGAGGATGTACAGAAAAGCTTTGTTATTTATTGGCTGCGGTGGGGAGGGGAAGTAAAGATTATCATAACACTCAATTAGAGTTACATCCTGTTCAGGGCAGTTCTCCAAGTGCTCCCTCTGCTCCAAACTTAGTGATAATTGAGGCTTATAAAGCAGAGAGACATTATTAAAAATACATCGAGTTTCAGCATTGACACTTCCTCCCTTTGACAAATACTTCCCTGTTTCCCCTACTTCCCAGTCCCTGCCATTTCCCATTCCTACTCTCTGCTTCCAGGAGTTTGACTATTTTAGATTTACCATATGGGCGGTATCATGTAGTAGTTGCCCTTCTATATCTGGCTTATTTCAATTAGCATGATATTCTCCAGGTTTATCCATGCTGTTGCAAATGGCAGGAGTTCCTTCTTTTTCAAGGCTGGGTTTTATACATATATATACACACACACACATTTATATATTTATATTATCTATATTATCTATATTTATATATTATATATATTTATACCAATAGATATACGAGTGTGTGTATATATATAATTATACCAGTATATATACCAGTATGTAGATGGTGTGCATATATAATTATACTATCTATTATGCATAGTATAATCATGTAGAGTATAATTGTATAGTATATAATCATATTATTATATAGTATCCTATATATTATTTATACTGTGATATATATATTATGATACAGTATATATTATATATATATCACAGTATATATAAGAAAAATAGGCCGGGTGTGGTGGCTCACACGTGTAATCCCAGCACTTTGGGAGGCTGAGGCAGGTGGATCATGAGGTCAGGAGATCGAGACCATCCTGGCGAACACGGTGAAACCCCGTCTCTACTAAAAATACAAAAAATTAGCCAGGTGTGGTGGCAGGCGCCTGTAGTCCCAGCTACTCAGGAGGCTGAGGCAGGAGAATGGTGTGAACCCGGGAGGCGGAGCTTGCAGTGAGCCAAGATTGTGCCACTGTACTCCAGCCTGGGCCACAGAGTGAGACTCCGTCTCAAAAAAAAAAAAAAAAAAGAAAAATATATATTAGAAAATGTGATACTGTATATATAAGAAAATGTGATACTGTATATATGTAAGAAAATGTGATACTGTGTGTAGCTATATATATATCTATATCTACATATCCATTCATCTGTGGTGGACATTTAAGTTGCCTCCATGTCTTAAACTATTGTAAATAATACTGCAGTGAACATGGGAGCAAATATCTCTTCAAGAGCTGGTTTTCAATTCCTTTGAATATTTACCCAGAGGTGGGATTGCTGAATCATATGGTAATTCTGTTTTTAATTTTTTGAGGAGCATCTATACTGTTTTCCATAATGGCTGAACCAATTTATATTCTCACCAATAGTGTTAAAGGGTTGCCGTTTCTCCACATCCTCTCCAAAACTTGTTCTCTTCTGTTTTCTTCATAGTAGCCATCCTAACAGATGGTAGGTGACATCTTATTGTGATTTTGATTTGTATTTTCATGATGATTAACAATACTGGGCACCTTGTCATATACCAGTTTTCCATTTGTATGTCTTCTTTGGAGAAATATCTATTCAATTCCTTTGCTCATTTTTAAATCAGATTGTTAGAGTTTTTGCTTGTTTTGCTTTTGAGTAATAGGAGTTCCTTATGTATTTTGGATATTAACCCTTTATCAGATATATGGTTTGCTAATATGTTCTTCCATTCCAAAGATAGGCTACTTGTTTTCTTCATTGTTTTCTTTACTGCACAGAAGCTTTTTAGTCTGATATAATTTGACTTATCTATTTTTGGTTCTATTGCCTGTGCTTTATTGTCGTATACAGGGAATCCATTTCCAATGTGTTTGTGGCATCGATCATAGTAATGGTTTCATGGGTGTATACTCATCTCCAAGCTCACTGAGTTGTATATATTAAAGTTATGCGGCTTTTGGATGTCAATACCTCAATTATACCTCAATAAAGTGGTTTTAAAAAATGCACCAATGAAAACAACATGAATTGTACATAGTGTAGTTCTAGAAATCTTAGAACCCAATGCCTGAATGCTGTCTAGAATCCTGGGAAGTCTACCTTTTGTATTTCATTAAGCTGTGGTCTCAGATCCCGAACCAGACTGAAAGCACATTTAAACATCTGAGACCTGTACTGTCTCTTCAGTAGATTCTAAGCTGCCTCCACTTTAATAAAGATCTTTAAGTAACTCTGCTTAGTAGAGACTCTCCATCACATAGAAAAATGGTGGCCAGAGGCATGTCAAAGTCAGATATTAGATATGATTTACCGAAGTGAAAAGGAATGGAGTGGTGCTCAGAGTTTTCTGGTCCAAGCATTTGTCGAATCAATGAATAAGAGCAGGATTTCCCTCTTGCCTTGCTGTACTTAAATTCATTGATATTAAGAGACAGTCCAGGATTGGATAGACAAATCGATCTTATCTCAAATTTGGATTCCTATTGATTGGTAGTAGCTGCCTAAGATGTTGAGTTAAGAAGATTATAATGTCATGACATCTGGACTCAGTACAAAGAAGAGTTATCACAACTGAAGAGTGTATGCTACAGGGAAGAAAGTGGTGGAGATAGATAGATAGATAGATAGATAGATAGGCTATATAATATTTGCATACTTTTTAGATACAAATATACTGTATTATCAAAGTAATATATGCACTTTTAACATTGAGAGTGTCACTATTAGGGTGACACTACACCATACATATGGCAGATACTGTCTAGTTGCCCACCAAATTATTCCCTTTCTTCCCAGGCAAACAAGATGGCTGAACTACAATCTCATCCTCTCTTGAAGCTAGACATGGCCATATTCCTGAGGTCTAGCCAATGAGATACATATGCAGAAATGGCATTGATCACTTGCCTATATGGAAAATAAATCTTTCCATATGTGAGTCCCAATTCTATTTCTCCATTCGCTGGCAGAAGGGATGGAGAGGACTTGGGTAGAGCACCGAGAAGAGAGCAACCACAAGGAGGCGCCTGAGTCCCTGAATGACTGTTTGGATTTGAGGCCTCCTCTCAGCCCCTGCCCTTCTGCCTGCCACCCTGCATTGTCATACAATGAACAAGAACTATACTTTTACCCTACAGTGCCACAGAATTAGGATTGTTTGCTCTAATTGACTAATACTATATATGTTGAAGTATTTTATAAAAATATAAAGCACAAGAGAAGTATATAATAGACTGTAAATACAAGGTAGCAAAAACACCATTTCTCTTTCTATATAAACCTATATTGTTATGTGTGCTAAGAAGCCTCCCCAAAGCATTCTTCCTCTTTTATGAATTGGGCAAGTCTAACACTTCCCTCCCCTCTGCATAAATCAGACCGATGCCTCAAACTGTCTATCCAATACAGTCCTACCTGATAATGACAGTCAGCATCTAAATCCAAGTGTAGTCACAGAAACTATGCCAGAGCTCTGGAGGAAATCTCAGTGGTAGGCAGACAGGGGATACTTCTCCCCCACCGCCCCATCTGCAGCTGCGTGCATCCTCCACTGCATCAGTTTCCTGCTTTGTAGTCCTGTCTTTTCCAAGCTGAGTTCACTGTGTGGTCTTCTCTTATCCCCAGGTTATTTGATCTTTTACTCTAATTTTCTCACCAGCACTTTTCTATTTAGTTTTTATAGAATTTATTTCTCCTTCCCTACATGTAATTTTTTGTATCTATCTTATTTGAATTTCATTTCATGTAATCCCTCTAGTGCATCCAGGCCATTTTGGATTCTAAACGTGTTGTCTCTTCCCTGACAGCTGGGTATTCATTGTAGAGTACAAATATATACTTAGCTCTAATGTCCACAACACTTATAACAGAAAAACTAGAGTGAAAGTCAGAAGAAGAGATGGTGGCAGTCCAGGAGCCCAGTCCAATTGGTCCTTGCTCTTGCAACAGGGCAGCGGGAGCAAATGGAGAACTGACATTTAGGACAGGTTCTCTGTCTCTTTCTTAGGACAGCTTTGTCTCTATTTATCATCCTCAATCTCCCCTCTCTTCAGAACCACATTCCTTGACCACACGGAAGAACATGGCTGTTGACACCCCCAAGTTTTACACCTTGTCTCTTCAAGAAAATGGCTCTGACTTTTAGGAGTGGTTCAAAAAACCAGAGAGAAACCAAAGCAAGAGTGAAAGTAAGAGAGACTGAGAGGAAAGGGAAGAATGAGAGAGAAAAAGAGAGACGGGGAGAGATGAAGACTCTTTTTGGTTTAACTTGATAAGCATCTACATTTGGACTAAGAAATTCTAGAAAAGAGAGAAGAGTTATGGAGTAAAACTGAGGCTGTTGGGATCTCAGACTTCTGGGTAAGTTGAGGGATATCATTATAAATTTAGGCACCACCCCCAAAAGATCTACTAGTGATGGTAGTAGAGAAATTAGAAGGTAGATAAATAAAGGAAGAAAAAGAAGTAATGGTTTAACTTCCTTTGAACATAAAATTTACCAGTAACAGTCACTCTATGCGAAGAAGAATGTTGTTAACATATTCTGTTGGGTTCTGTTCGACTCTATGGTGGTGTGTGTGTGTATACATATGTACACAAACATACAGGTATACACACACACACACACAATATTCAGTGAATACATACTATTTGACATGAACTACACCAGGTATGAAAATAGTCCTTATTTTTAAGTGACTTACGATTTCATGGGGGAACAAAACAACAACACACAAACAGAGAAGTCACACTCTTATGTCTGGTGGACAGAGGAGCCCTGGGCGCACTTAAGTAACCTAGGAAAGGAGAATGAGAGAAAGTCTTCCCAGAGGAACAAGTGCCTGAGCTGGCTGTGAAAGGCTGAACAGGAAGTAGCCAGATGAAGGACAGGAGAGCAGAACATTCAAGGCAGAAGGGATAATGTGAATGAAGGTGTGACAATGAGAAATAGTATGGTGTCTTCTGGAAAGGGTCAGCCCAGAATTGTCATGACATAAATTAGGAAGTAAAACTAGTAAAGCAGTAGGGAAAGAGGAAAGGGCGGATTTCAAAGAGCCTTTTTGGCCAAGTTAATAAATCCAGACATTAACCTGAAGGCATTTGGAAACCATTGAAAAGTTTTAAGCAAAGGAATGACACAGTCAAAACTTGTGTCTGCTACTGTGGTATGACAGAAATGCATAAAACGGGTTTAAGATGAAGACAAGCTGGGAGACAGGGAGACTAGTTAAGTAGTTATTGCGGTAATCTAGGGCAGAGATGATGGAGATCTAACTAAAGCAGAAATAGTAACAATACAGCTATCAATTATTCATGAATTCAACAAGTAGTCATTAACATGTCTTCTGTGTCCTACACTGTGCTAAGCATTTTACGTGAATCATGTTACTCAATCCCCAGAGGCCTATGAAGCCAGGTACTGGTATTGTTGGTGAGAAAACTGGGGCTCAGAGGGCTGAATTACCTGACCAAAGGTTCAAAACTAACAAGGAACAAAGGCAGTATTCAAATCCAAGTCTGACAACAAACTTTAGTAATCCAACCACCAATCCAATACTAATAGCTATAAGCAGGAAGGAATACAGGTTAGAAATACATAGATGAAATTAGCCAGGCTAGGTGACTGACTAGCTTCAGGGAATATGGGAGAAGAAGGCACCAAGGATAACTCTCATACGTTGAGTATGGGTGTCTGGGATAGTCAGTGCAGAAAAACTGTTTTAAATGTTTGACATTAATTCCAATTCACTGCACCACCAGGAAAACCAGTCATTTGGCAACATCGCTAGCCCATTGGCCCTTCCACATTCTGTAGCTAGTCAATCTTCCCATCCTTTTTAGGGTTGTAACCATTGTAAATCAGCAATCTGCTTTACAATGACTTCAGTCTCTTTGTCCCCTGACCTTTCACAATGCCCACCTTGCCAATCACATCCCTTACATCAAACCCACTATTTATCTATGCCAGCTCCTGGGCAGCCATTCAATGATATCTGTAAAATTCAGCCAGGTGCTAGTGTTTTTACTCAGTCTTCTCTTTTCCTTCTTCTCCCATCAGCCCCCCTTCCTGTTTTGCACTGCACGCATCTCCTTAGACCCAACCAGCCACCTGCTCTTTGCAGTGTGCCTTTGAATATCAAGGTCTTGCAAGTTGAGGTCTCTCTACACGTTTCTCTATCTTTACCCATTTTTCTCTCTTCTCTCTTATTTCAGAGTAACCCTCTTATTTCAGAGTAACTTATTTCAGAGTAACTTGCCACCAACTGAACCTTGATCTATCAATTGTGTGCAAATTATTTTTAATACATTGTTTAAAATTTATTCATGGTACAAATTTAAACTTATTTTTAATCCTTATCATATCTATGAAAAATAGTGTCTTTGTTAGCAGAGCATTCATCATCCTAAAATAAACTATGAGAAGGGCTTGACTTTCCTCATCTTTATCTCGGGACAGGATGAAGTCGGTTAAGCTCCAATCAACTTGATCTTAATTAGCCCCAAATGATGATTTACTTCCATTTCTAAAGCCTTAGTTAGGGACTGACATAATAAAAAATAAGTTTAACAAGTAAAGAAAGGCAAAAGTCATGAATATCTGTAAAAATGAGGTATTTTAATGTATATCACATTAACAAGTTTTAAGATGTCATCAATTGTGAGAGATTTTTTTAATAAGAGGATTTGGGGGAAAATTAAATGTACAAATGTCAATTTAAATCAGATTTCAGAAATGTGAATATGAAAACCTGAGAAAAACAAACTGGATCTTATAATTAAGACAACACAGCAAGTTTTCTCCCTAGAATTATGTTTCTGTCTAGTATGTCGCTGTCTAACTCGGTCATTTTACAACATTCCTATTCATGTCACAATCCCCTTTGTTAAAAAGTTTTGCTTCATTTTTTGTTTTGTAGGGAAGAACTATCTGAGACCCCTGGTAACCATTTCTTTCTTAGTTTAGGAATTGGTTTTGTAGTACTATTGCTCAATAATCTTATTCAGAAATATAAGCATAGCTTCAGTAAAGGTTGAAACATCAAAAGGAAAGAAAAGCCTATATCTGAGGGAGTTTTTTGAATATGGAATAAAATATGAATCTAGGCATTAGAAACTTGGAACACATTTTTCCATGTTCTACTCCAGTAGAAGTTTAGAGAAGAAAAGAATTGACTTGCTCTCAAATGCAGTGTATTTCTTTCGGCAAACATCCATATGTGTTAGTGTGTGCATGTTTTTCTTAATAGATGATAAAAATCATGCTAGGTCTGGATTTTGGCATCTTCTTGCTAGAAGCAACTGATTGTACCTGTCAAACCCAAGACAGAGCCCGAACAAAAGTATTTTCCTGCCTGGTGGGCTCACAGTTTGTGCAGGTATATGTGTGTATGAACATCCATTCATATATGTGTACACATGTGTGCGTGTGTATGGTATGTATATATATATCTATATTTTTAATGACATTTTGGAAAGGATACAATAGTGTTTGTATTTTGCAGTGAGTGTGCCAGTTCATAATCTATGTTTATTAGAATGAACTAAATTCCTTGAGCCTCTGCCATGTTTCCTACCCCCTAGGAAGATTCTGTTTTCCCCTCTTCTAAAACATAACGCTGGAGAGAAGTGCCAAATCAACAGCCCAGAAATCGGGAAGCTCCTTTTTTAATTCCCATCCTGTAGTACTCCCCTTGGGTTTCTGTGCCAAAGCTGGCTGAGAGAGCTCTCGTTTCAGCTTCCTATTTAACTTGGCTGGTACTTTCTTCCTGGTGAATCATTTCATGAATTTGGGCATGGGTACTGATCTCATACATCAAACACACAAGTACATACATACAATGCACACACAAACTCAGGCACACCTCCATAAATGCTGACCACATACACTTGCATATGCAAGCACCAGGCATGCACAGACCCCCCCCCACCATGCTCATGTGCATATGCAGACACACACATACATGTGCGCCTCCATGCTCACACACATGCACACATGCAAGCACAGGCATACATGCATACACGTGTTTATACACATATGCACACAATTTGGTGAGCACACATGTACATACATGCATATGCATATTCATGTACAATGCACACTTACACACATGCGTGCATGCACACACATACACACATAGACCTCATGCCCTTTTTCTCCTTTCTTTAGCACCTAAAATTTTTCCTTTGCTCCCATTTTCTCATTTCTCTTTATCCCCTTCAGCATTCCCAATATTGACACATTTGAGGTTATTATGTAGTTCATCATTGTTAAGAATATGCTATCTCTACTCACAAGGTCTGGATTTATCTTTTTACAAGATCATTGAACAGTCCTGTGTGCCAGCTATGGAAGTTTTCATAACCTGCCTGAATAGATGAAACATCAAATCATTGAAGCTTAACCCTAAAGAAGTGAGGGTCACCTCAGCCTTGCCTTCTGACTCAGGCTGTTCATGTTGTAATAAGTGAGGGACATGGAATTGAGCACTTCACAAAGCCTTCTTTATAGCCAGGAGTGTGATCACAAGTGGGGATTTCCATGTATTTCCTGACACATTTCCCTCTTACTTTGTTGTGAAGGGATCTTGATTTTCATGTTCTAGCACTACCCCCTTGGTGCAGTTTTCTTTGCACTAGACTGAAGAAAGAGAGTTTTAAGTTGCTTCTTCGGCTAGGGCAAGAAGTCACATGGATTGAGGAGTGGCTTTACCCTTCCCTACAGATCTTATCTCTGCTCTTTCTTCTGTTTTTTGTTTCATGCATTGAGAATGGCATTGGTGGGTCTGATCTCTGCTAAGTGTCTAGAAAACGCTGGAAACAAGAGCAAGGGGAAGGTGGCATCTCTTAGCTGAATTACCCAAGTCTATTGAATCCTGCCTTCTTGTTTTGCATGCACTTGGGCTTCCCAAGCCTCTGAGCTCAGGATTCTCCAACCTGCCAGTGTATGGCCCAACAAACCAATGGCATGGAAGCCCTTGAACAATAAACAAATAATAGGAATTGGCTTTTCTAAGAAAATCATACAAATGAAAGAAACAAACTTACTGAAAGCATTTGTTAGCCAGACTTAAGAAATGTCCATGAGCACCAATCCTATGAGGTTCTTAGGATATTTTTCCAGTCTTTTGCTTATCACTCCAACCCAGACCCTGTGCCAAAACTCATACCACTGGGTCTATCTCCACAGCCCTGCACCGAAGCATTTCTCCCCAAGATTGGTGGGGCCTGGAAACGCATCATAGGTGAGGAAATGGCTTCCAAATGTTAGCTCAGAAGGCCTGAACTACTGATGTAGATAATCAGTTGAAAACCTTCTTCCCATTTTTTTATTTTTAGGTTCTCTAAATGGAACACTCTCTCTTTCTTATTGATAGAACTCAGAGTATCTACTTCATACTGATTTTAGTGTGAGGCTCAAAGGATGCCAAGAAACACAGGACATAGCTTCTGACCTCAAAAATCTCTTGGTCTTGGAAGGAAGAGGCAGAGAAATTAGTATTATGGCTTATCTGGTGTACATAATCAATGGACAATGATTGGGAAGGCTCAAGCAAAGAACGTAAGAGGGAAGGTGTGTTGGCATGATAGGCCAGAGGAGATAGATTTTAAACTATGTGTCAGGAGAAAGAGTAAGGTTAGTTAAAATAATCTAAAATACAAGCAGGGGAGAAAATACCTATAAAAAATGGTGAACATCTGGTTTCTTTGAGGATTTCTTAAGAAGTCTTCAGCTGGTGGCAGGTGGCATGGGCTACTGTAGAGGCCCAGATGAAGGGGCTATAGAGACCATGACAACCCATTTTATCCAAAATGAACCACTGAAGGGTTTAAAGCAATGGAATTAAAATACAATTTTCAATTGTTTTGACCCCTGGGATGTTTTGATTTTGTGTTTATGAACAAAGATATGTTCAACAGAATTCTATCAAGGTTGATAAATTATTATTGAGACAGGATTTCCTAGGGACAATAAGACTAAGCCAATTTAATTTCTCAATCAATTTCATATACCTTTCCATATAGTGTCATTTATGCAGAGTAAATGATAAGGTCACATTTTCTTTGGAATCAAAATTGACAGAGGAAAAAGTTCAAGTAGCAGAGTGGTGGGTTCAAAACTTCCCTCTTTGGATTCTCATTTTATATAGAACATGCAAGCTTCTGAATACGTAATATATTCCCACTGCATTCTATTATTTTTCAGTTTGAGGATTCAGCTATTTTAGAAGTTTCCATTATTAGAGATTAAACAAATTCTATTTTTCTAAGCAACTGTATATGTTTTAAATAGGACTTTTATGAAGAGGAAAAGTAGAAGTCCAGCAATTAGGCACACTTTATTTGCTGCCATCACTCTGAAAGCGGTGGAGTTTGGAGTGAAGGTATAATCCTTGCGACCGTTGCGCAGACCCACAGGCATCTGCCAGTGTGTGGCAGGAGCCCGAGGCTCTTCAAGGCCACGGAGGAACATGGCCCCCCATTCAGCCCACATTAGCTCGGGAGTGCAGGAAAGTGATGAGGTCCTTTGTAGTGGAAACAGTAACTCCTGTCATGAAGCCTTGAAAACAAGTCACTTGGGTGTTGATGATGACTTGAAAACTGTGTTTTGAAGGATCCCAAGGTATCTCTTTAACATTCATGCCTTCTACCACAATCTGCTAGTCTGCCGACTTCAGCTTTCATCTCCTGGAATACCACCTAGTTCTCACCGTTGCATCGTGTCTGTGAAATGTGCATCATTCCCATGCCTTTCATCTGAGAGTTTATACCAAGATTCAAGTTTTCATCGGCAATGGGTTCATGTCAGTTAGAATTAACGGCAGTTTCACTCATTGGCTTTTATTGTTAATATTTACACACCTTCCAGATTGTGGCTTTTGGGTAGGGAGGCCAATGGAATGCAGAATGAGCCAAGGTCAATAAGCACAGAGAGTTGCTTCTTTCTTTGAAAAAAAGTGTTGCATTTTATTTGTTTTTAATAAATAAAATGAGCTTTACAGCTTCCAGTAGATTAGCCAAAAATAAAATAGAAGACTTTGTTTTATGCAAGTCTTAGGAATCCAAATGAATACTAAGAAGTGGTATTTGAGAGCTGGGTAAAAACTTTCCGGCACAAGCATTACTGTGCCTATAATACAGAAATCTGAAGGGGGAAAAATCAGTTTTAAGTCTTTTTTATAACCTTATTTTCAAGTGACTAAAATTTACATAAAGCCATCTTCACTCAACTTTGGGTCATTTTCTTTTATTTCCTTTTTCTTTTTTTCCTTTTTGTTTTTTTTTGAGACAGTCTTGCTCTGTTGCCTAGGCTGTTGTGCAGTGGTGCAGTCTCGGCTCACTGCAACCTCCACCTCCCGGGTCCAAGTGCTCAGCCTCCCTGGTAGCTGGGACTACAGGTACGTACTACCACATCTGGCTAATTTTTTGTAAGTTTAGTAGAAATGGGGTTTCACCATGTTGGCCGGGCTGGCCTCGAACTCCTGGCCTCAAGTGATCTGCCCATCTCAGCCTCCCAAAGTGCTGGGATTACAGATGTGAGCTACCGGGCCCAGTCAACTTTGGTCCTTTCTAGCTCTACCAAGACCACTCTATCCTGCTTTCTTGACCTTGGCATTCAATTAAGTATTTTGAATGCTTCATCCTCAACTATAAACTGACCCTCCCCCACCCGCCTCATTGTAAGTTCTCAAAATGAGATGACTTAGAAATAGGTCAGACGTGTTCTCAAGTATCCTAAAATAACCTGGGTTGTATGTGAAAGATTTGATGGACATAGGCATCTCATACTCTGAACACTTTGTCTCTTTGAATGCTTATTAACTTTTGCTAGGATGCTATACCCTTTATACCATCCATCTCTTCTGAAATTTTATTAATGCTTGAAATATGTTTTTTTTTTTCTGGCTTCTTGAGTAAGAAGTATTTTCCCTTTCTGGTTGAAGGACTTATAGCAAAGGAATAGAGCATGACCTTTGGAATAAGCACTTCAGTACAATCAAAGCTGCATTGAGAGGCTGTGTGCCCTTGGTTTACCTTTCTGAGCCTCTGTTTTTGAATCTGCAAAGTGGGATTGGTTAAAATAAATACAGACTGTAACCTCTGTGGGGTAGAAACTGTAACTGTTTGCTCACAGGTGTTACCCCAAAGGAAATGATTCGGCCAAGCAGAACTTTGTCTAAAATACCAGTGTACTTCCTGTTGGAATTCGAAGTTGGTAGTTCTGCCTTTGTCAAATACCCTGACTTCTCTTTTGAGATTTTCTCACTGCTAATTCCCAAAGGAGATTTATTTTAAATAGGTGATCTTTTAAGGTCTCTGCTGTTCTGAAAGTCTGAATATCTAGCATGCATATATGAATTGGATTTTAGCTGTACTGTCATTGTTATTTCTGGAATCAAAAGGATTTATAGGCTTCCTCCAACATGGCTTGGGGAACTCCAACTCCTTTTGCAAAGTCAAGCTTGAGGGATCTATCACCCAATTTATTTTTGTATGAATGTTTTTCCATGTCTTCCTAATTGACTCCACTCCCCATCCTGTTGCCGTGGAACTGGCCCTGCTCCGAGAACCTCACCTGAAGCTGTGTGGTGTAGAAAGGATGTGCTGGGCTTATTGTCTGACAAATTGGGTCCTGTTTCTGGGCCACTCACAGAGGAGCTGGTGACCAGGGCAACTTACAGCTTCTGTGTAGCTCAGTGCCTGCATCTCTAAAACAGGGTAATCACCACTGTCCTCTCTGCCTCCCTGGAGACAATGTACGTGAAAGCAGTGTGAAAAATCTCCTGGGATGAACAAGTTCAGGATGAACCACTGGTAGTATTGAAAAGCACAGATCCTACAGAACCCTCTGGGACTAAAGGGGGCCGAAGTCAAATACGTAGTTCAAAACGGGTTAAGTGAGACTTGATATCTGAATTATTTTATCCATTGTATAATGAAAAGAATATGGGTTTTGAGGTCATATTATAGATCAGGATTCATACAAATTAAAAATAAGCCAATTTCTAAGCACAACAAAGCAGGCTTCAGTTAAGAAAGTCCAGTTTGAGTCAATAGTTTGGGTTGGATTTTTTTTTTTTTTTCTTTTCTTAAGAATTCACCAGTTCGGTGATCTCTGACACATCATTTAACCTCTCTGAGCCTCAGTTTCCTTATCAGCACAATGATGATACTACTGCCCATTTTTCAGCTTCTTATGTGTGAATTAGAGAGAAAATATATAAAGCACTGAGCATAGTCCTGAAGACACACATGCCCAAAAGACGTATTTATTATTGTTTCTAGTTTTTATGTTTTTCAGGTATACAACTAAAGCTGATGTTTAACTCAATCCATATATTAATAAGGTTTTTTAGGTATAAAACATCATTCTACATTTATATGTAAATAAAAGAAAGACAAGAAGACATCTACCCAAAAAAGCAAAGACAGGTTGGGATTATAGTTAAAGTAGACGAGAAGAAGGAAATTCTTTGTCTAATTGATTCCATTCCTAACAAGAACGTGTATAACCTTTCGAGATAAATTTCAGAATAGAAACACTTTTTGAAATGGATTGACCTACATACTTGTGAAGACTCCACGGGACCAAGTCCTGTTCTTCAGTCAATACCCCTGGTTTCAATGACATAGCACAGAGGACTAGAGAGAGAAGGTAGCTCTTTGGTGACAAGAATTGAGATTTTAGGACAACACTAGGATGTGAGAAAAATTCCTAAGGGTTTGAGTTCAGAGATCCTGGAGACCAGAAGGAAGCTTCGAACAGATGGAGTGGGGTTTCCACAGGAAAAGATGTGTGTTTCTAAGGAGGTGAAAGGTGAAGTGCATGTTTGATGAACTGAGAAAGAGTGTAGAATGACAGGCAATTAATAGCCTAAGCTGTGGAAGATGTTCGAGTTAGGACTAATGGCAAGAAGAAAGTAAAATCTAAATAATCAGAATATTTGTAATAAAGTACATGCAAGAGAGTCTTCTCCAGGACTGAGCAGATCCTCCAGAACAATGGTTCTCAACCAGTAGTGATTTTGCCACCTCAAGGGATGTTGGCCCTGTCTGGAGACATTTTTGTTTTGTACAAGTGGGTGAGTGCTACTGGCATCTAGTGGATAGAATGCAGGGATGCTGCTAAACATCCTGAAATATACAAGTCAACACCCTCCTGCCACCCCCAACAAATAATTACCTGGCCCAGGTGTCAAAAGCACGCAGGTTGAGAACCCTTGCTGTAGAATGGCATATTCCAAACTGCACTCCACTGCATGCGAGGGATAATAACACATTTTCTGTGGGTTAAAAAAAGTGGGGGCTTGGGGAAGGGAGGTTCTAAGATCCAATGAGGTTCTACACTGAGGAACCTTCCTCAGAGGTTCTACACTGAGGAAGTTCTGTGTCTCATAAACTTAAACAAGTTTCTTTATTATAGAATGATTCTGAGTATTTAAAAATAAAAAGCATTTCCAAAAACAATTTTCTAAGAAATAACTTTGTAAGTTACAAGTGTTCCACAAAACATAGGACAGGAAACACTGATCTAGTATTTCATATTAATTACTTTTTGATAGGATATTATTAATTATCTACTTGAAAAAGAGTAGACTTAGTTGACATTAAGTCGTTAAAAATAAAAAACAAGCAAAAACAGTTAAACAAAAAACCTAGCTGTGCATATGAAAAAAACATAAAAGCACAAAAAGATTGCATGCTGACAGAGAATGCATCATCCAGATAGTCCAGGCAGTGATGAAACCAAGGGATGTTCCAGTACATAGTTCCCTTCTACCATCTGTAGCACTAAGAATGACAAGAGTCTGATGTCTCATCAATATGCCGGGATGCTAATACAACCTTTTCCTTAGTAGGCACTCTATATTTGAATTTATTGTAGATGCTTAAGTGATTCTCCCCACCCCTGTTTATAAGTGAGTAGTTAGAGCAGATGCTCACATCAGATTGCTGTGTTTGTAAAAGGATTCTGTTCATTTGCATGTTTTTCTCTGAAATATTGCATTTATTTATTTCAGTGCATCTTCTTAGAAGATGTATTCAAGAGGGAGCAAGAATAATATATACTCGTGGTTGAATGTGAGACCATAATTTAAATAGAGGTATTGGACTGACATCAGAGATTTGAGTGAAAGTGGAAGCCCAGAGGAAGGAAGGGGACAATTTATTATTGTTTACATATTACACTGCAGCTTTAGGTTCCCTTCGTTACTATTTGAATGTAAAATGTATTACTCAGAAGAGGATCTGGAATGAGCTCTATGCAGAAGATGAAGTTGGGTGTGTGTTATGCTGGAATGAAAGCTGCAGTCATCTTTGCAGATACCAGTGTACTGAGAAATAGGCATGTGTATTTAGCATAATAAAGTCCTGCATTCTTATTGCCCAATTACTTAATTTTCTAAAAGAAAACTTATATCCCATCTCTCTTTTGATCCTACTTACTACAATATTAAGGGATTTCACAGCCTTAAGACCTTTTGTCCTTCAATCATTCATTAGTTTGATGTTATACCTAATCCCCATTTCCATTTGCAGAGAAGTCAGTTAATAGAATCAGCTATCATTATTAAACAGGTTTTAAAAAACGTACCACCTCATTTGAAAAAAAAATGATGAGGATTTTTGGAGTGGCTTAATTTTGTATCAAATGCAGCTAAAAATCTTACGTATTCTTTTTTTCTATTGCTGTCATAACAGATTCCCACAAACAGACACCTAAGCCAACACACACTTATTATCCTACGGTTCTGTAGGTAAGCGGTCCGACTGAATTTCACTGGGCTAAAATCAAGGTGTTAGTTGGGTTTCGTCTCTTTCTGGAGCATGTAGCAAAATTCTCTTTCTTTGCTTGTTCCTGCTTCAAGAGGCTGTTTCCATTCCTTGGTTCATGGCTACTTCATCTTCAAAGCCAAAAGTGTAGCCTCTCTTTGAGCCTGCTTTAGTTGTCACATTTCCCTCTGACCACAACCAAGAAAATGTCCCCACTTAGAAGGACATGTGGATGAATTCAGACTCACTTGGATCATCCAAAATATTCTCCCCACCTCAGGGCCCTTAACCTTAATCACATCTGGAAAGTCCGTTTTGCTATGTAAAGTAACATATTCCCAAGTCCTAGGAATTAGGACATAGACATTGTTGGGAATTCATGATTCTGCCCACTGTGCTTTACTTCCATCCATTTCCAATGCGATTTGACAGAAATTCCAAATGATTCCCCCCAAAAATCAGAAAAACCTATTTCAAAGTGTTTTATAACACATTAGCTGTTACTTCTTTAGCTTTGAAGTGAAATTAACCCAGACAAGAAATCCTCAGCTCTGTTTCCTTCCCACTCATGCCATAGAAATAAACCTCCCAAAGGTGCTGAGTAGGCTCTGTCCCAGGGCCAGTGATGGCTGGTGGAGGTTGGTGGAGCATCTCCCCTCTCCACTTCCAGCTATAAATCCCCATGTGTCACCCAAAGCCTGCACGCCTCGCTTAGAGAAGCTCAACTGAGTCACTTCTGCCTCCCCTCAGGCACTGACTCCTACAAGCAGACAATTACTGGTGTCAGCAAGCATGTGCCTGTGGCTCGCTGCATGATTAGCCGTTAATATTTGGTTTTGAACTCCATCAGAGATAAGCTGTTCTTGCAGCATATCAAACCAGGCATTCTAATGTAAAGGATGCTACGGTCAGAATAAAATGTTGCTCATTTTCTAAGAGATAAGTAGGTAGGTAGGTAGGTAGATAGATGATAGATAAATAGATGGATACATAGATATAGGTAGAGATATAGCTATAGATTTAGATACAGATATAGATATGTAGAAATAGAGATTTTTAATAGACTAGATTTTGGAATTCATAGACCCCTGGTGAGAGTGAAAAAGTAAAAGGGATGCAGATCACGATATCAGGAGATCAAGACCAACCTGGCTGACATGGTGAAACCTAGTCTCTACTAAAAATACAAAAATTAACTGGGCGTGGTGGACGCCTGTAGTCCCAGCTACTAGGGAGGCTGAGGCAGGAAAATTGCTTGAACCCAGGACAGGGAGGTTGCAGTGGGTGGAGATTGTGCCACTACACTCCAGCCTGGCTACAGAGTGAGACTTCATCTCAAAAAAAAAAGAACTTTTAAGCTAAGTTCTCGAGTATGTTTCTACTTCAGCCTTAAGTCTCTTTCTCCTAAATATCAGAAAATGTCTTTGTCCAATATGGGTAGTCATGGAGAAATGAGGCAGTTTATTGGTAGTGAGAGTGTGATGAGGCAGCCAACTACAGAATCCCTCTTTGGAGCTACAATGATAGTGTTCGATTTCTATATCCCTGAAGGACTTTAACATAATAACCACTGTGTCTATCATTAAATACACCTGAGGTTGTGTATTCAGTGATTATAACTCTATTGGCATGCTTTTTTTAAAAAATTAAGGCTATTTTTTAGTCCATGCCTGAAAACCACATTTTTAGGTCCCACTGTTGGCTAAGGAAAGAGTTAGTTGATTCTTTGCCCAAGGTGTCAGGCTTATTTTATTAACAGATTCTTGCATGGTGACTTTCCTTATATTCAGAGTGCAATCCAAATGCCCAGCCTGATCTGGCCCCTGAGTCCTCATCTAGTGCCAGTCTCTCCCTTGCTCACTCTTCTGCAGTCGTGTTGGGCTTTTTCTGTTTCTGGAAAGTACCGAATTCACCAGTCTCTCCACCCTTGCGCTTGAGGCTGCGTCTTTTCCTGCCTCCTCCTTCATTCATAAGTGCATTCTCAGCACAACCGCCAGAGGGCGCCTGACACGTGAGCTCTGCTCTATCTTCAATGGCCTCCCATCTCACTCGGGATACAAGCCAAGGCTCTTACATGTAGTAGGAAGGCTCTCCACCATTTGAACTCAGTTTCTCCTCTGACCTCCTCTTCTGCCCACTTTCTTTTGGTTGCACCCCTAGACTTCACTGTGACCCTCAAATATGATGGACATGCTCCCACCTCAAGACCTCTGCTGCTGCTGTTCCCTGTCCTAATGGTCTTCCTCCTAATGTACACAAGGCTCCCTCCCTCTCTTCCTGCATCCTACTGTACTTTCAGGTTCTAGACCAAGCATGTATTAGTGCTCAGTAAATATCTATTGAATGAATGAATGAACAAAAGCAGGCATTACTGTTCATGGAGCCCTTTCTGACAACCCTTTATTTAGCAAAATGGGATTTGAACTCTGCTAAGGAACATGAATCTAATGTAAAAGATGGTGTCCCAGAAGGCTGTGAACTTTAGTGTTCAGACACAGTGAGGTATAAATATATGAGTTCCACAGCCCTTCTGACTTTCTGTGCAGCTGGCAGTACCTGCTTGATGAGAATTTAGTTTACTGGGTACTCTGTAATTTACAGGACAATTGTTGCAGTGAGACCAGAGATTGGTTCTTTTGCTTTTGCCCATTCTTGTCTTATATATCTCATTGCATCTTATATCAGTACACTATCGGGAAATACTAGTACAAATAGCAAACTTTCTATGTAGCACACCCCTTAGGCCTCAGTTTGACTTGCCTTCTTCTCCAATATCAGCCTTGTAAATCATTTTGAAAAAGATAATCTGTGGATAAATTACTAGTTGTTGTTTTTTTTTCATGTACTTACTATGTGACTTTGGGCAAGTTTCTTAACATCTCCGAATGTCTTCATGTATAAAACAGGGTTTTAAAAAATTCTACTTCATGAAGTCCTCATGTATTCATTTAATAAATATTTAATTGAGCACTTAGTATGGTCAATAGGTGCTAGGGAAAGAGGGATGTACAGGACAAATAAGATGTCCAATTTTCATTCTATTGGGTGGGAAGGAGGGAAGACAGTAGAGTAGGAAGGAGATGATGAATTCAGTGAGGTATTTTTCATGAGCAATGAGTGTTATCAAAGAAACAGGCCCAGGGAGATGAAATAGAAAAGGAAGAGATAGGGACACCACTTCAGGTTGAGTTATCAGAGAAGACTTCATTTCTTTGTGGCTGAGATCTAAATGCTGAGAAGAAACCAAACACACAAAGATCCTAGGATATAATGTTACAGGCAAGGGTAAAAGTAAAGTTCAAAGTCCCCGAGACGGACAGTAGCTTGATGGTTCAGGGAACAGAAGGAAGACTGTCGAGGCTGCAGTCGTATTGAGAGTGGTATTAAGGGAGCTCAGAGACATAAGCACAGGCTGGATTATGGCAGGTAAGCTGTGCAAAAAGTTCTGGCAGAAATCATCTTACCACTGTTCCTGGCACCTCATAATTATCTAATAAATTTAAATGTCCTTTCTTTTCCAAATTTCAATTTTCTAATTAGAAGAAGGATTATATTTATTCTCCAGTAAAATAAAGGGTATGAGCAAAGTTATGTTCAAATAGTTTGCTATGCTTGTGCTAATTTACATTTATCACCAATCGTGATTTTAATTAAATACATGGGAAATGGATTCTTATTAAAATTCAATAAACTTTTTTTTTAACCCCAAATGTGGTCAAGTGTTTTACCCTGGATTTATGCAAGCATAGCTCCTATGATATGGTATAAAATGAATCATACTTTTTTTTAAAGATGTTTTTATCTTCAAGAAAAATTTGTTGTGAGAAGGATCCTAAACATATGTATGTATAGATGCATATCTTTGAAAGTCTATGTGAATACTAAGGGAATGTGAACTTTTTTTTTGGAAATCTTTACGTAATAAATCTATTTTCATCAATCTGGCATGTTTTTCTCCTAGCACTTACTTACCAAATGCTGCTGACCACGTGCTGCATCTCATGCTAAATGCTTAATTCATCACCAAATTCTGTAGACTGTCAGGCTAAACACCTCTAATGAATTTCCTTATTTTCATCCTCACTATCCATCACACTCCCTCCCTCCCTGTTTCTGCAACAGCTTCCCAATTGGACCTCTTAAGGGCAAATCGGATCCTTTGTTCTTTACTTTAAAATATTTGTATGGCTTTCCGGTGCCCTGAGTTGTTTAGGGGTTCTTAGCTTTTACCCCTTATTGACTTTTCTAAGTGCATCTCTTACCACTTCCTACAGGTCAGGGTCACACTCAAGCTCCTCCCATTCCTCAAAGAAGCCTTACTCCCTTGCTTTCATGTTGTCCCTTTTGCCTGAAATCCCCTTCCTCCACTCTACTTCAGCCCCTCCACCATTACCAGACTAATTTCTACTCATCCATTAAACCCCGCTTCAGCCCTCTCCCAAGGGCTGCACTCCACAAACCCCGCCCCCACATGTCTAGTTATTAGCACTCACCTGTGCTCACACACCTTCTAGAGGTATCAGAATTATCACACCCCATTGTTATGACTGCCTGCCTAGCCATCCCACTAGATTGTCAGATGGTAGGGGCAGGCATCATGACTATGGGGTTCCTCTTAAATCCCAATGCTGGGCACACTGCACGGCATACAGCAAGTACTCAAGAAATGTTTCTTGAATTTAGACGGTGGCTTTAAATCAGATGCCTCTGAAAAGGGAGTTGATAATGCTCCTCACTACCTGAAGTTTAGCTTCATGATCTATGGTCAAAAACATCCAATTTGGTCCCACCAAACATCCAGTTTGGTCCTACCTGTGGAAGCATACTGACCGCCCTTAACTCAAGCCCTTAACTCTCTAATTTCACTGATTTCTATACTAGAAAGAACTATCATTGTTACATTTTTTATCACGGAGCTAAAGTTTAGTTTTTGCATGTGAATAGTCGAAGCCCATTCTCACTCCTTCCCTTCCCTTCCTTTTTCTTTATTTACTTATTTATTATTTTTAGAGAGAGGGTCCCACTCTGCGGCCAGGCTGGAGTGCAGTGGCACGATCATGGCTCACTGCAGCCTTGGCCTCCCAGTCTCAAGCGATCTTCCTGCCTCAGCCTGCCAAGTAGCTGGGACTGCAGGCATGCACTACCACACCTAGCTAACTTTTTTATTTTTTGTAATGATGGGGTCTCGATATGTGAACCAGGCTGATATCAAATTCCTGACCTCAAAAGATCCTCTTGCCTTAGCCTCCCAAAATGCTGAGATTACAGACATGAGCCAGTACACTGGGCCCCCTTTTCTTATTCTTAGCAGGAGCTTTCCAAACCCTGGAAATGTATGCCCAAACTCTTGCTTTCATTCCACGAGCTTGCTAATGGCCACGGATGCCTGCAACAATCCTAAACTCCCCTAGCTTTCTGTTTCATCCTGTAAAATTGATTGCTTTGAATTTCCATTGTTAGTAATTAATTGAAAGAATAAGCCTTCATGATAGGTCAATAAATATGTTTTATGGATGAAATCCCAGCAGTGCAAATGCAAAACTTGTGTGTTTTAAATTTTAAATGGTTACCAAAATGAAGCCTCCAACTCTACTCAAACTACAGCTTGCAAAATCAGTAATGAATCTATAATTTCTTGACATTGTTTTTTACATGTCTTGTGTCGGCTCCCATAGGCATCTACTGAGTCCCAACTAAAACAAAGACTACTCCATACATCTGCAATTTTTTCAGCTGAGGTAGAGAAATGGAGAAGCTTACAACTCTTGTAATGTAGATATACGTTTGTCATGTTCACCTTGATCTACTTTTCAACATCACTGGCCAAGGTTTAAATCTGGATTCATCTAACATTTTGTATGCACACATTGTGCTAAGAACACTGCTAGATACTTTACATGTATTTTATCTGTAAATATTCACAACTCTAGGTAAGTTATTTATTTACTATAGTACCATTATGCAGATGAAGACCTTGAGGCCCAGAAAGGTTCAAATGTTTATTTAATGCCACACAGCCATCAAGAATTCAAATCTAAGTCATTCTAACTTCAATACCATCTCTTTCCTTTATATTGCGCTACCAAATAAATCTCAGGGACCCTTTTCCCTTTTGGGACAAATATTACCATTATTTTTCTGGTCTTTGTGTCTCATTGGGAACTTGCTGTGAGGTCCTGAGAGTGTCACTTAGCTTATGCAAGTGTGGCTTATAGCCTGTGTCAACAGTCTGGCCTCAAGTAACATGCCAGGTAACAGTTTCAAGCCTGGGTTACTTGAAAAGAAGGCTGAATAGGTTGGTGGGAGCTGGGACCAGTGTTATGATGGAGGAGTATGCTGTTACTATTCTTGAAATTCTTTTCCTCCACTCCACTTCATCCCCTACCCCTTGTTGTTGGCAAGATTTATCTTCAGGTATCCAGGAAAGATGAACTCAAGCTACCTCTCCTCCTTCCCTTTATTTTGTCTAGGTCTTCCGTCCTGCCTACACACAAGCATTAGATAAGTCTCCCTAATTTTAAATGGAGTGGCTGGCCAGGCATGGTGGCTCACACCAGTAATCCTAGCACTTTGGGGATCTGAGGTGAGAGGATCCCTTGAGGCCAGGAATTCAAGACTGGCCTGGGCAACATTGGGAGACCTTGTCTCTACTAAAAAAAAAAAAAAAAAAAAAATGAACTGGGGATGGTGGTGCATGCCTGTGGTCCCAACTACTCAGGAGGCTGAGGCGGGAGGATTACTTGAGCCTCAGAGGTCTAGGCTGCAGTGAGCTATGATTGCACCACTGCACTCCAGCCTGGATGACAGTGAGACCCTGTCTAAAAAATAAATAAGTAAATAAATAACTGAGTGAATGAATGGAATGAACTGAAATGAAATGAAATGAAACGAAATGAAACGAAATGAACCGAAATGAACTGAAATGAAATGAAAAGAGTAGCTGAGGGAGTATGTGTTTCATTCTGTGTTTTATCTACAGCTCGAGAAGCCTGGAACCCTGTGGTCCTCCCCCTCCACCCCCCACAAAAATCAGCCTCCAATCAGCTCCCGGAGACAATGTTGGTGGGAACCCCAAGGGTTCCTGGGCATCCCCAATCTCTGGCACTGACGAGGAGATTCAATCAAAATAAATGTATGCTGTCGAGGCCAGGCTGGCCATATGTCCCTGCCAGGCAGTTGTCAGGAGGAGATATTTGTTATGTTCAAATGTGGACACAAGCTCCTAAGAAGGCAAACAGTTGTCATTTAAAGGGACATCTGAATATGGCAGCATGTTTCCAGTGATAACCCAGTTTCATTTTACATTATTTTCCTTCTCTTTCCCTTGTGCTCTGGGTCTCCTTACCAACACATCCTGCTGACCAGCCTGCTCTATCACAACAGTATAGTTGAAAACCTAGGGGCCGGGCAAGGTGGCTCACGCCTGTGATCCCAGCACTTTGGGAGGCCGAGGCGGGCAGATCACAAGGTCAGGAGATCGAGACCATCCTGGCTAACACGGTGAAACCCCATCTCTACTAAAAATACAAAAAAATTAGCCGAGTGTGGTGGCGGGTGACTGTAATCCCAGCTACTCGGGAGGCTGAGGCAGGAGAATGGCGTGAACCCCGGAGGCGGAGCTTGCAGTGAGCGGAGATCGTGCCACTGAACTCCAGCCTGGGCGACAGAGCGAGACTTCGTCTAAAAAAAAAAAAGAAAGAAACCCTAGGCACTACTTTCCACCCATAAGTAGCTTTATAATATTCCTAGGAGGAGCCTTCCTTTCTCCCTTCTCCCACGTTGCCTCTTTGTCCAGATGTTAATGTGGAAGCATATTGACTGCCGACTTTCAAGCCCTTAACTCTCTAATTTCACTGATTTCTGTAATAGAAAGAGCTATTATTATTAAGTTTTTATCACGGAGCTAAAGTTTAGCTTTTGCATGTGAATAGGCCACTATTCTCTTTCCTGTGTTAGTAGCTGCTTTTTAAAGCTCTTGTGTTCTATTAAAATAACAATATCAAATTATGTAAATGTGCTAATTGCTTTATTGAAATTAATACCCTTATTTAGCAAGTTAAACCTTGCAAAATGGCCATTTTTATTAAAAATTATGGAAGCATGCTGGCTGTTTAAAGGCTAATGTAATTGGGTGAACTCAGCAACTGGGAAATGTCAATTAATGAGAGATTGTTAAATAATATTGTTTAAACAATCAATTTTCTCTTGCAGTTTGGAGAATGGTCCTGATAAAGTAATAATGACTATCTAAGGCCTGAAGGAAGGTTTATGAGTATTTTCTCCCATCTGGTTTTTAGATCTGTTGGATTTTCTTTTTGGTGTGTCAAAATTAGATTTGTTTAATAATAGAAATTTGAATTTGGCAGTTTATAGAAAATCAGGATAGTTCTCCTCCGTGAAGGTCATTTCTAGCTGGCAATAAATGGCCACATGGGACCTCTGCCACCAGACCGTGAGCACTTGTAGAAATATTTGAAGACATCTAATTACCTTCTCCTGAGATGGTTTGCCTTTTTCTTGGAACAGGGTTTTAAGATTATAAAGAGATCTATTTCTCTGCTCTTGATAGTAAGAATTATTGCATCCCCTTGATAAGATATTGAGTATCCTTACTGTGGATCTGAGTTTTTTAGCTTCTCTGCCATTGGAAATAACCAATAATGCTTGCCACGAAACCATCTAAAAATCCATCATCATTGCAGTAGCCTTCACCCAAAACTGCTGGTAGCTATTCCTGCGGTGCCGTTGTTCTCATTGGAGCATACTACAGAAACCTATTTATGAAAATATCTTGTGGTTTCCAAATAGTTGTAGGAAAGGGAATTTTTGGTCACTTATGCAATTTACAGAATTGAGGTCAACTGAGGATGCTGGGATAGTTCTGACTGGGACTGTGAAGACAAAGGTATGAGTAATAATACTCTAGATCTCTAAGCTCATTTCCTATCATATATTGTTTGTGAGTCATTGGCTTTGAAAACCAGAGGAGAGGCCCACATTTAAGTTTCTCTGTAAATACCAGTTTTTGGTGTCATCCAGCATTTGAAAGTAATCGTTGTAGGTGGTGGATCATGTATAATTTCCAGGGCTTTTCGTGAATAGATGACAAAGTGCTCCTTTATTATATGATAAGACGCAGATCTCCACTCTGCCTCCCACTCTACTCCCCCGTCATCTTGGAACTAAATCACCAGAGGGTTTAATCTGTTTCAATTTTCTTTGTTCACATCAGAGATGTTTTGGGTTAGTTCTGTGGACTTCTTATGACTAAGAGTATTGATTTTATTAATCCAATTGTTTGTGAACAAAAGCTGACTTTTTTTATTGCTGGAACTGAAAATTAGTGACATAAACTCTGATATCTTAAAAGACTAAACTCATATTTTTCCCAGAGGCATTTGCCAAACTGGCTGTTACATTTATCCTCTCTTCTACTAAATTTATGCAACATGAACTGTAGGATAATAAGCGTACAATATACTTAGGTTCCTAAGAGTTTCAACATAATACTTCTCACAGTGAAATCGTCGGTTCAGTTATAAAACACTCCATGCACTATTGAAATATGACCTAGGATCCATCTAGTTTTACTCTGATTTCTGTGTAGATGTGGATGCAAGGATTCTTTTGATTGAAACATATCCTTAGTTTCCATGAACAAGGCAATATACACTTGATTATTCCACCCTTGCAAGTTGCAAATAATCTTTCACGTTTTGTATTAAAACACCAGATAAAAACCCCATACCAGTTGACTAAAATGGGTTTCTACCCTCCAGACAATTTTTTTTTTTTAGTTCTAAGGAAAAGAGTTCAATTTTAGCTGTGTCAATAGCGTTTTGAGCGAGATGGAAGATGTTCGCCTCCGTTACAGAGGGAATTTCAGGCATTGCATTGGAGCTGAAATTTGCTGGCACCTGCTGAGTGAGATTTTTCTGGCCTGTGCTCTGAGAACATCTTTTATCAAGTGCATGATCATTTATCCAGCTTTTTGAGATCTAAACCAGGTCATTCTTTGATCTTTATCTTACTCTGAACTTCCTAATGGTTGAACCCGGTCAGAAGAGGGCGAATCTCAGTCCTCCAGACCCTTCAGGAAGAAAGTCATCCTGTTGGTAGTTTAGTTTTCTTTGTAACAAAAGCATTTTTTTTTTATTTAACCTATTTTATCCCTTGAAAATATACTATTTTGTTTCTGCCATCCTAGAATGTGTTTGGTCTAATTGAATCTCTTCATGGACTCTGGGTGGTCACTAAAGCATCAATTTCTCAGAGGGTTTTTTTTTTTTTTTTTTTTTGAAATATTTAAGGCTATTTGCTTGCCTCCCAAATGGTTCCAGACTACTGCATGTAGTTTTTATGTCTTTCTTTGATAGCACAGCCTTCTCATGTGTTGCTTTCGTGCTGTTACCTTGTCACAATGCCTGGCGAAAAGTAGCTGCTCATTAAATATTTCCTAAATGAATAGGTGGTAGTATTTTCTCGTGCCTTTTCTAATTGCCTACTTCTATCTAATTTGTTTATGTTTTGAAAATCAGGTAGGCATACATGTTAATATTGTGAGCAAATCAAGATTAAACAGTATATAAATGCGGACTTTAATCCCCTGGAAAGTAAAAAGCCAGCACTTGTTTTGTGATACTGATATTGTGACAGTTATTTTGACTACTAAAAGGTGGCTTTTAGAACTTGCTTTGTGCTTTGCAACTGAGCTCCAAATCCACAAAAACTGAGATTTTTTAATTCCGATTAGGTGAGGTATCTTTGTAGTTAGTTTTCCATCAGATGGTCATTACCAACACCTAGGAGTACTCCCAGAAGCAGGCTATAGAAAAATCACTAGGCTATTACTGTGTTTGTGCTTATTTTAATTAGATTTCTTTTAGATTTTTTAAAAGTTGTCCAGGGAGAAAATGTGTCCTTTGTGAATGCAATGTCCATTATGTAAAACTTAAGTGCACTGGGGGCTTTGGAAAGTGTAAAATTTATACTTAGGGCCCTGTTTAATCAATGTGATGAGATTTAAGATCAATTATAGAGGAAGAAAAGAACTGGATACATTATTGTTTTCAAGAAAACTTGAAAGCTGATAAGAATTTTTTTTTCTCACTTCCAAATAGTTGACAGTTTGCTTTTCTGAATTGCAGTGGAGCTTTTTGAGATGTTGGTCAGAGCCACTTCTGCTACTCTCTTATTGTATTCTGGCTAGAGTGTTGGGGGGACAAGAAAATTTCTCATTAGTGACATGTAGTGACACTTCACTTTATTGTGCACGGATGATTTTCTGACAGAGATAGATGACATGGTTCAAGTTTCCAAGAAAATGTTATTCCATCATTGAATGGGGAAACTCTGAACCAATCTTTCCGATTTACAAACAGGCCGTAGATGTGCCAAATATGACAAACTGATACTGAAATGTGGAGCCTTGAAATTGAAGATGTTTCCTTGTTCATTGTTGGGTATAAAAGGTTACAGGTAACAGAGTACATTAACCATGCCATGTTTTCACTTTTCATTAAGTAGTGACGTGGATGGTGCACGGTCGATAGAGAAAAGTCTCCATTAGTCTGAATTTTTTGACACTAGATTTTTATTTTCCTATCAGGAAATATGCTTCTTTCTGGAGCAGAAAGGGCAAAATACTTTCCTCCATTTTCTCCAACACCAGCATCTCCTCAATAGGATTCCTCAGCTTGACTTGCTGGTGTCAAAGAGAAAGGCATATTCCCAGGCAGTGGTGGATGTCGACGGGTCACCCGCTACCCCTTCCCTTCTGTAACATCCGTTAGCTCATCATCTCCTTGCCAATAGTGCCCAGTTTCTATTTGAGATCAAGGAACTAAATATAGTTAGCTCTGACAGAATCTCTAGTCAATGCTATGTCAGGAAATGGTTAATAACAGGCGCTGAGGGCCTGAGTGTGGATCTGCTTGTAACATCTGATGATTTGATTTCCATGGTGTAAATATTCTCACCATGGCTAATTTCAAGCCACCAAAGTGACATCAAATGTGGAAATAAAGGGAAATACTAACAATTGACTCCCATGAGCCCATAATACTCAATACCAGCATAATACTACCTCTATTCCAAAGCTGCTGTTTTACATACAAGAAAACGGTGATCTAAAGAAGTTAAGAGGCTTTTCTGAGATCACACAGAGGTAAGACTAGCGCCAGAGTACCTATCCCCAACTTCTGAAGTTCAGTTTTTAGTAAGCTGATGATCTGATTTGCTTATGTTTACATATGTAGCTGCTAACTTAAGCACATGTATTTCTTTTAAACAGAAGGGCCCCTGAGGTTCTTTGCTTAAGACCAGAAAACTATCTAATGTTTCACAAAGTCAGTATTTTAGACTCTGCTGCCCAGTTTCTAGACAGGAATCTCAGTGTATCTTAATGCAAGCGGCTATCATGTATTGAGTATATATGTGCCAATCACTCCACATGCATAGTGCCACAGGACCCGCAGGGAAGGCATCATCTTTCTCTCCATATTGCATATGAGGACACTAAAGTTCAGAGGTAGAAACTTGCCCAAGGTCACATCTCATATGTACTAAGGGGTGTCGTGAGATCTTGACCCCAGGTTTGCTTGACTTCATGTAACACTTGGTCTTGCGCTTGCTGTGTTGTTCTGGAGAAGTACAGTCATTTGTTTCCCACAAATATTTCCTAAATTAGAGAAAATCCCCCATAGTAGAAATAAGTCCACTATGTGCTGATGGACTTTGGGGATTTTCTCTAATTTAGGAAATATTTGTGGGAAACAAATTACTGTACCAAATAAAAATGCAGATGCAAACAAGGGTTTGATGAACAGGTAGGTAGAAAATAGCATCCATGGCCCTTTGGGGTTCTGCTCATAGGTTTTAGTATTTTCCCTGCTACTTAGCCCCTCATCTCATCTCTGAGATTTGGTAAAGCTAACTGGTGAGGACTCACCTGAGAGGACCTATGTCTTATCTCAAAGGTCCTTTTAAAAAATAATATGAGAAATATTCATCCACTTCTAGAACTAATGGTGAACAATCAGTAGTTAAAATCTAAAAAGCAGGCAAAAGGGTTGCATATTTTAAATAAGTATCAATAACTATATTAATTATATATAATTATATGTAATATATGTAATATTTGTTATATATAATATAATATAATTTATATATAATAAATATATTAATAGTTGATGACAACAAGGCTGGTTAAAGCAAAGGCTGCTTCATTTTATCCTTCTTGTGCCAAACGAATGGCACTCCTATATGATTCCCATAGTTTGCCAGTGTGTTCTATCTACATTATTTGGTGTGAGTCTGCAGCTTTCAGTACTGTGGTCTGCATTAAATTGGGATGATTAGCATAATCTATACTGCACCCTTAAGAATGTGGGGGCAATTAAACACTGAGCTTGACCTACTGCCCTCTTTTGTAGGGCAGAGATGATCCTGCACAGCGGAGGTGATTATAAATATCAATTCTATTCATTCTTCCTCTCAACTGCTTCATCTTCCCTTCCTTCCTTCATCTCTTTTTCTTGACACTCTACACATGCAATTTTTAACCTCCAAAACTGGTGAGAAACTGACAGCATCAGGCTATCTTGCTGGAAATTGAAAATGCCAGTCAGATAGGGTCTCCAAATATCCAAGTATCTGGATGTTTAGGGTGGTGTAGACAAATTAACCAGATGCTTCCATTGTGAATCTGGCTCTTTTTGGAGACCTGTGGAAACAACAAATGTCTATACATAAAGAGAAAGATAATACTAACAAGCAAACAATTGCTTTGAAGTTCCATTGCAATTGTACTGTTGTATGTCTGGCAGCCATGTCCAGTGTCTGAAAATTGTGGTCCTATTTGCTGTAACAAATCATTCCCACTGATTCCCATGTTGAAGTCTGAAACTTTACAGATGAAAAACCTACGTCAGGATATCCAAGGCAATTTCTGTATTTTTAAATACAGAAATAGAAGTAGTGACCTGCTTGGTAAAGACTAACTAAAATGTCAAGTTGCTTCTGTGTGAAAATCAGAAAGTTTGCTGTGTGTTACTATGAGAAACTAATCAGTCAATACTAAATGAATGTAATTTGGTAAACAAAACCTGTTACAACTAGAAATACTTAGCAGATTTTTTTAAAATAAAAAGAGGGGGCTGGACTTGATGTGAGAACTGTTGACCAGGAAGTTCTTTGACCAGGCTGGGTGCAGTGTCTCACACTTTAGGACACCAAGGCAGGAGGATCGCTTGAGCCCAGAAGTTCAAGAACAGCCTGGGAAACATGGTAAAACCCCATCTCTACAAAAAAAAAAAAATACAAAAATTAGCTGGGCATGGTGGTGCACACCTGTGGTCCTAGCTACTCAGGAGGCTGAGGTTGGAGGATCACTTGAGCCCAGGAGACAGAGGTTGCACTCAGCCAAGATCATGCCACTGCACTCCAGCCTGGGCGATAGAGTGAGACCCTGTCTCACGAAAAAGAAAAAAGAGAAAAAAGAAAAGAAAAGAAAGTTCTATGACGAGTTCATACCAATGCAGCCATGATTCACTGTGCACCCAACTAAGTGCCATGCAGCAGTGAGGTCAAGACTGTACTTGTAGTGTATACAATCTAGGGGGGGAAATAAAGTTTTACACATTTGATGAATGTTACCAAAGTGTATTAGTCTGTTCTCACACTGTTAATAAAGACACACCCAAGCTGAGTAATTTATAAAGGAAAGAAGTTTAATTGACTCACAGTTCAGAATGGCTGGGGAGGCCTCAGGAAATTTACAATCATGGTGGAAGGAGAAACAAGCATGTCCTTCTTCACATGGCAGCAGCAAGAAGAAGTACAGAGTGAGGGGTGGGGAGAAAGCCCCCTTATGGAAGCATCAGATCTCATGAGAACTCACTCAGTATCACAAGAACAGGAGGGAATAAACTGCCCCCGTGATTCAATTGTCTCCACCTGGTCCCTCCCATGACACGTGAAGATTATGGGAACTACAATTCAAGATGAGATTTGGGTGGGGACACAGCCAAATCATATCACAAAGGAACTTGGAGATATCCATCTAGAATTTCTGCTTCTAACCAAACAGAATTTGAACAGGAGAGCCATTTACTTACAGTTAGTGATTTTATAGGGGTCAAAAATGCAACATCCTCAAAATTATCCATTTTGGCAAAACAATTTACAAATCCTATTTTGCTCACTTCTTTGGGTTAAGGTATTTAAGGTCTCAGTAAAAGATAATGCTGTAAAACAGTAAAACAATGATGTCAAGCCGTTATGAAACCGTAAAAACTCTGCTCTAATAAATGTGTTGGATGAGCAGCCAGTCACCTACGACCTCCGCAGAAGCCCTGGCTCAGGAAAATAAAAAATCCCCTGAGGGTCTGAAGGGAGGAATTTGAAGAGGAAGGAATCCCCGAAATGCATACTTCCAGATGAGGGAACCCCGGTGGGAACTTGAGAAGTCTTGTTCCTATCTGAAGACCTGGAGGCTGAAAGAGATGTTGAAAGGAACATCCTAACGAGGGGCTGAAGCAGCCACACCAGACAATTCTGATGGGGAAGTCAGCCTTCCCTAGCCAGTGAACTAGCCTGGTAAAATGCCTACTAGATCTGGCTGCAGAAAAGCACAAGTCTCCCTACTGAATGGCAGCAAAAATGAAGCAGAGTTTCTGAGATTTGCCCAAGGCCATAGAAGCAGTCCGCCTCACACCTGGGACTGGAATTCAGATCTTTCTGCCTTCCAGAAAGACAACGCCTGTCGCTGCCGATCGTGTCCTATTTTTAAGTTCATTAGTTAACCTCTGGGTACTTAGCCAGTTCCAAGAGCCAGTGTGTCAAAGCGTTTTTAAATGGACGAGCCTAAAGTGATCATCGTCTGGTCGGCCCGGCTCACCCCGTGAGCTCCTGCAAATGTTCCGTGGTTCATACAGAGGCGGGCTGCTCATCAACAAGTTTCTCTGGGAGGTGGGAAGCATCTTTCTTCTGATCAGAACATGCCTGTCACAGAGCGCTGGCGGCTACCAAGCAGTGCCTGCTCGAAAGAGCCACTGCCCCAGCCTGGGAGTCCAAAATCTGTCTTCTGGCAGAGGCTTTAACTGTTTGGCTGCTGCTTAGGAAGGTCCATGCTGGTACCTCCCAGGAAGAGAGAACCCAGCTGGGAAGCTGCCAGTTGCAGGCAATCTTCTCCTTCATTTCAACTTAACAAGTATTTAATGTGTACCCGCTGAGGGTCCAGTCCTTTGGGGTATGCAGCCCTCTGGAGGTCTACAATCATGCTGGGGAGTCCAGACACAAGCAGGAGGCAACCAGATGATACATCAAGGCTCTACATAATTAAGAGCTCTGCAGTCACGGCTACAGGAATTCAGGGATGTTCAGGGCTCTTGATGTAGCACTGCCTCTGCAAAAGGACGACTAGCAGTATTTAGGAAGGACCTAAAGACATTGTTTCTGCCCTATCAGGGTTCTTTGTCTCACACTAGGGCACAGGCAAAAAAATCAGGCAAAATGAGACCTCTGCTTAAACGGAGAGCTCATGAAAATGAATGGGGCTCCCCTGATGCACAAGATTCTTCTCTAGACAGTTCCATGGGGGCACTGAGCTGATCCCTGTCACTCTGAGGTCAAAGGGAAGGTTAACTTGGCCTCGGCTGTCGTGGCTGTGTTGTTAATCAACCTTTCCATGCTAAACTCCCAGCTCCAATTTGCCTCCTTTTTCTTGTGCTGATACTTGTTTTGTCCTTGCTTTTCAGCATTTGCTGGGCACCCACAGGGTTCCTGGCACTCTAGCAAGTGCCTGGGTGGCAGTGGAGTCATAACTCAGAAGACAGGATGCTGTGCGTGACTGCTTGATATCTAGCAATGCAGTAGCATGGTGGAAGTTTCTGGCTGTGTTAAATTCTAATTGTTTATATAATAAGAGTGTAGCATTGGGGCGCTGTTATAGCGTGGAGTGATGTGTTGAGCTTGAGCTTACATGGTGTTAGATCAGCTTTCTCACACTTCTGATATCCTCTCACCTCCTAGAAGAGTGACTTCTTGAGCTAGGCAATTTGCTTTTGGAAGATTTATTGTTAAATCTGATTAAGTAATTATTAGTAAAATAATTTGTTGGATGTCTGTCCCTCTTGCAAAACTGTAATTGTTATGCAGGCTCTGACACAATGTGGATTCTTCATCATTGCAGCCCCAGTGTCGTAAACAGATTTGTGATGAAATAATCGATAAATATTTATTAAAGTGATTATATTGTTTTCCTAGGGATACCATAAGAAAATTCCACAAGCTGAGTGGCTCAAACAACAGAAATTTATTTCCTCTCAGTTCTGGAGGCTGAAAGTCCAAGGTCAAGGTGTCGGCAGGTTTGGTTTCTCCCGAGGCCTCTCTCCTTGGCTTGTAGACGGCCACCTCCTCACAGCATGCTCACATGGCCTTTCCTTCCTCATCCCTGGCATTTCTCTGTGTGTCCATATTTCCTCTTCTTATAAGGACACCAGTCAGATTAGATTAGGGCCCACCTGAAAGTCCCCGTTTTAACTTAATCACCTCTTTAAAGGCCCTATCTTCAAATATAGTCCCATACTGAGGAACTGGCGTTAGGGCTTCAACATATGAATGGGGGACACCATTCATTCTATAACAGGGATGAATGATAGAAACAGAATGAAGTATATTGTAGAAAATTGGATCATATTAAAGTGGATAAACTAGAGAATAATGTACATAAATACTACATTAAAATGAGTTAAGGTTATTCCTTGCAATAGTAGCCCTCTCCCTCATTTGTTCCCTTGGCTAGGAAAGGACAGGGTGGCTTTGCAGTCAGCAGGCCAGGAATGGTGTTCTAGCCATGGGTAGGGTGTAGATTAGTTCTGTAATTCGGGAATACTCTATTTCTATTTCTAGACTTTTGTTCTTTATTCTACAAAATAAAGGGATTGGGCTCACGAAGTCACTCAGTGATCCTATGAAAAGCCGAACCACAATGGACATATTCCTTATGGCTTTTCTGTTTGACTAAGAGTGATAATCTGCAGTAATTCTCTTTCCTCCAAGGCTCATGGAGAGAAGAGACCCAAAGTCTACTTTGTCTTTTCCTTAGTGGGATTCCAGTTACATGTAAGTCAGAGAGTCAGGGAAGCAAAAATCTCTACCCTAGGAAGCAATAAGCAACTCCCTAAATGGGAGAAAAGCCAGCAAATTCTCCTGGTTCCCATCTTGCTGGCAGGGAGCAAGTCTGTGCTGCCTTGTATCTGTCTTCTATGAGTGATGATGGACTTTAGGAGATACAGTGTTAAAGGTAGCAGTAAGGACCTTGAATCCACAAAACGAGAAGTCAAACCCTAGTTCCCCTGTCGACTTGCTCCCAAGCTCAGAATACCTAACTGGTGAAATCCCATCTAAGACCACTTTTCACCCTATTCCACTGATGTTTCCCATTCTTCCCTGTTTGGAGTGCATAGTTGAGACATTACCTTGAGCACTGAAATGGCACAATAGACACATGGAATTTCCTCCCCATCCCCAGTGCAGCTTTCCAGCAATGTGTAATAACTAATTACTTGTGACCCTCTCTTCCCCTTGTTATCTCCTGGAAATAGTTGTTTTTCTGTCTAAGAACTTGCTACAGATGCTACTAAAATAAAATCCCTGGGATAATTAGCAGATGCGAGGGTTTCTGCGATGTTTCATTAGTGAGCGGTGCTGGTCTAGGAGGCTGCCAGCTTGCTTACTGCACTCAAAAAGCAGGGTTGTAGCTGCCGTTGTTTTGATTTGCATATGTTCTTCCCATTTTCACTTACCGCCCCTTTGCCCAATAAATCACCTCTCCAAATCGACAATGACTTTCCGAATCTATATGTCTTTGCTTTTCCAGTTACTGCCTTCTCTTCATTTACCCAGTCACATCGGGTTATGGAAACACAAATGCAGAAACGTGCCCAAATCATTGTGATCTCGGAAATTCAGAGCAGTTTGCATTTCAGCCTAAGGCAGCAGCTTCTAAACTATACTGAATAGAACTTGGGAAACCTCACACACCCACAACTGATAGAATGCTTCTCTTGTGTGTTCTTGGATTGTGCAGTCAATTGACATTTTGTTGACTCTACTTCTCTTCAATTTCCCTTTCTATATAATTTCAATTCTCCTTCTTCTAGGATTTCTCATTGCTATTTCCAGTGGCTTTATACCATGGCTCAGCCAATCTTTGAGAAATAATGCCAGGCCTCTCAGTTCTTTTCTATTCCTCATCCTACCTGATTCCTATCTTACCTTTGCAAATACAATTGGGGTACAGCCAAGATAAGAATAACACTTTAGACTCAGTTACTGGGCCTAGGGACCCATGAGAGGGATCTGATATAGCTCAATCAGAAGTTGGCCCTCTTCTTTATTCTGCAAGATTGATGATCAGGACAATCCTTCCTCTTACTGAAACAATATGCCTAACCTAGTTTTCAAATTCCCTCTTGGTGACCCCTCGGCCCTCTTTGACTTCATCAGCACCCATTGCTTCCTCCTGCTACTGGGCTCCAACCACCTCAGTCTTTTGTCAACCCTGCAGATGTGCCAAGCTCATTCCCATCTCAGAACCTTGGCACTTACTGTTTCCTCTTTGTTGTACACTCTTTCCCTATAGCTGCATCTTGTCCTTCTCCTCAATCTGAGAAGCTCACTGTATGCTCAGATGTTACCTCCTTGAAAAAGCCTTCCCTGAAGTTAAGTGATTTTGCCCGCTCCACCCTGTGCCTGTCTTTTCCATGGTGATAATCTTTTTTCTTCTTAACCTTGTTACTGTCAAGAGTGAGCTCCACGAAGGTTGGCACTTTACGTTGTGGCCACTATTTTTTTGCAGCATCCTTAACTCTGCCTGTCCCAGATTAGATGCTCAACAAATACGTGTTGAATGGATAGATTTAGGAGAATAGGGTTAACAAAGGATGAATTAGAGAGGAAAATAAGATTCATGATCTTCAAAAAATTAATCAGTGGTGAAATGGCCTTGTTGATTCAGGTTTTAGCATTTAAAGTGTGTTGTTCTCTTTGATTTTCCAATTGTGGATGATCTCTGAAAAGGGGCAATGTCTATAGCAAATATGCGTGGGTTTCACAAAAAGTCTTCAACTGTCACCTCTACACAAATTCCTCTCAGATCTACGTGTCCAGAAATGGAGGCCCCTGATCACAGCATCTCCCCTCATTTTCAGATTCTGCTATCACCTCAGATTCAACATATTGAAAATATCATTGTTACTTCCAGTTCAGCGACTCAGTCTACCTTCTCACTTGCCTTGTTAACATACCACCCATCTTCCACCTTTCTTCTCAAGAAGAAAAAAACCAGACCTCTCTGACGCTTCACCATCGTCAGCCCCTCATTCCCAATGTATCTAAAAGGAGCTGTGCCACTTTTTACAAAATCAACCCTCATGCATTCGGCACCTGTTATTATTTCTAGAAACTGTATTAAGCCTGTGGACAAACAGGGCCCTGGTGGTCATGGTATTTGAAGCCACCCTTTTCTGTTTTGATTGGATGCAGGAACAATGAGTATACAGCACACCCAGAGTCCATCCCTTGTCATATGACGTCCCTCTTTCTTCAAGGACAGCCTCCTACCTGTATCTTGCAGATTATTGCCAAAAGAAATATCCTAAGTGGTAATTAATGGTTCTACTTTATCTTCATGAACCTAAACTAACTCTGTCATAAGCCTAGAGTATTTTTTATGCTGAGCTTTTGAAACTCTTTATAATCTGACATTCACTCTTAACTAATTCCCATATTCCCCCAATAATTCTCAGTTTTCCAGCCAAGATATTTGGAGCTCACTATCCCCTTAACTTTTATTTTTATTCCTATAGTACTTACCACAGAATTTAAATTTGAATGGAATCTTACATATTATTTAACTCAACCTCCTCATAGATGAATTAAAAAAAAAAAAGAACCTGAATTTCACGGGCTTAAAGTCAGAAAGCTAATTTTAAAAATAGTGTTTCCTGATTTTTAAAGTTCTTCACCCAAAATATTATCATTTTTTCTTGCTATGTATATGTCCATGTGGCCAGTATGTTAGCAGCTCCTATCAGAAACCAATCAAAGTTCTCAAACAAAATGGAATTAAGAGAGAGGTTTTGTTGAGTAAACTGTGGAAGAAGAAAAAGGGAAGGAGGAGACATTGGACTAAAAGGACTCGTGTTTGCAGATTTGAGTATCTGTGTTCCATTAATTCAAATTTGCCATCTGGATCATTAGAATATAAGATGCCTATGTTTTGGTGGGCTGAGGCAGAAGAATCACTTGAGGTCAGCAGTTTGAGGCCAGCCTGGGCAACCTACCTACCATCTCTACCAAAAAAAAAAAAAAAAGAGAGAGAGAGAAAATTAGCTGGGCATGGTAGCATGTGCCTGTAGTCCCAGCTACTCAGGAGGCTAAGGCAGAAGCACACCTTGAGCCCAGGGGTTTGATGCTGAATGAGCTGTGATCATGCCACTGCATTCCAGCCTGGGTGCTGGGTGACAGAGTGAGATCTTGTCTTAAAAAAACAACACCAACACCCATTCTGAGTCACCATATCGTTAGCAATCCAAATCCTTGACTTCCTCTCAACACCAAACAAAACAACATACACCTACATATAGTTGTTTTTTGTCTTTTAGCATAAGACCTGGGACTACACTTACTGGGGAGTAGCTGAGGCTAGAGTGTAAAAGTCCAATAGTTGTTGACTAATAGTGCCTCAGTGGTAGTTCCAATATGCCAGTTAATGCATAATGTCTCCCCGCATGAAACCTGATCAAAAAGCTTTAAAGCTGCTTGGCCCCTACTGTTTGCAGAGGAAAACATGGGGACTGAGGGCCTCAGAAGGAGGGGCAATGTGAGCGCATTGAGTGACTAGGCAAGACATCATTTGTAGAAAGGCAAAAAGAGACATCATTCTCAAAATGCACCATGTTGCAAAGAGGTCACAATTCTTAAATGATGTTTAAGGTAACTATTCAAACTGACAAAAAGGCTTATCAAAAAAATTAAATAAATAAATAAAGTTTTTAAAAAGCAATCTTTTCTTTTTCTTCCCTGTGTTTGAAAACCTTCCCATTAAGAGAACACAATATGCGATGGCAAACATGGCTCAGTCTCATCAGGAAAAGAGAAAATTGTTTGAAATAAACCTCAAAGAGAAAGAAAAAAGCTGTCATTTTCTTTAAGGACACTATTATGTTCTTATTGACAAGACAAAAGAGTAATAAAGTTAAATTATAGCAACTATAAGCTTGATAGTTCAGTTGGAGAGAAATAGAGAAATCTTTGCTATTAAAAAGAAAAAGGAAGAAGAAAAAGTAGATCTTTTAATCAGTCCCTACTGAAGTTATGTCTACTGACCTTACCCCTCATTGAGAGCATTCTTGAATCTGTTCCAGGGGCAACATTCTTACCTCATTGATACAATCCAGGAATGATAACACTGGAAGTGAGCTTGCATAATCATTATGCTGGAGTCTCTTGTTTTATAATTGGAGAAACTGATGTCTGTAGCAGTCAGTGACTTGCCTGTGCTCACCCAGCCTTTAAATTTCAAGGTTAAATTCTAGAAACCAGCGGGAGCTAAAACTTATTTTCTCCAGACACAGAATCTATTTATTCAGCCTTATTATGAAATCATCATGCTAACAACAAATTCATGGTGATTATCCTGAAATCTATCTCCAAGCATATTTGGAGATTCTGAGCATACTTCCTAAGCTCTCAAGAATTCAGGGTCCCAAATTCCTCCTCCCTGTCTGGACTAGGCATCAGGCAGTTGAAGAAAAAGTGTCAGATAATCCCCATCCTTCCTCACTGCTGTACCTTGATGACAGTCAACACCTCTTACCCACACAGTCTCTTGTTGGAACAGGAACAGTGCCTCTCTGGCCCCTGTTGTGAAAAGAATGAAGCAAAAAGACCCTCCTAGCCATGAATGAGTTATGGGACTCTTCAGAACTGCAGTGAGAGAGGCCAGACACCTTAGAAGTGACAAGTTCTCCCTTATAATATATAGTAGGAGTTCAGAAAAAGGAAAATGCAATAATTTTTAAGTACTTTGGGCCATTTTCCTCTCTTGCTTCTCTCCTGGAGAAGTCTGAACACGTTTTTATTTGGAAAGGTGCATTGTGACATTTTATATCGTTCCTTCCACCTATTAATAGCTCTGGCTGCCCCAGGTGCTCATTTTCAAGGCACCCTCAGAGAAGGGGGACTTCTGGCAGCCACTCTGCACTGACAGCTTCGGGGAAATGGAAGGTTTTAATTGATGTATTGTGGGCACTCTTCCTTCCTTCCTTCCTTCCTTCCTTCCTTCCTTCCTTCCTTCCTTC
The DNA here is from genome assembly GCF_047675955.1 of Chlorocebus sabaeus. Taxonomy (NCBI): domain Eukaryota; kingdom Metazoa; phylum Chordata; class Mammalia; order Primates; family Cercopithecidae; genus Chlorocebus; species Chlorocebus sabaeus. The sequence goes on along the minus strand of NC_132926.1, from coordinate 14,689,848 downwards.
CTTCCTTCCTTCCTTCCTTTCTTTCTTTCTTTCTTTCTTTCTTTCTTTCTTTCCTTCTTTCTTCTCTCTCTCTGTCTCTAACAAAAAAAAAAGTGATGGGTTTAGTATCCTCCTAGGACCTATAGATTTTAATATGTCAATTAGTCCCCTTTTATGGGAACTTATATGTTTGTGACTGACTCATGGTCTTCCAGGTACCTTTTTGTCTCCGTATGACACTGAGCACCAAGTGTCAACATCACCTGTCTCTCTTTGAATAAACTTTCTAGACAGGCAGCAACCAACAGCCCCTATATAGATGCTAGTCAGAACAGCACGTCATACGAATTCTTCTCAAATTGCGGATTGACTGTTAGTTAATCGTTACAATGAGATGGAATTGGAAAGTGGGGCTAAAACACAGGAATGTGAAGTACCAACATTTCTTCCAGGTGGCTCCCCCTGATGGAGGCAATGTTGTCCCGGTCTGCATTTCTGTGGGCATTGACTGTTCCAGCCATCCTCTATAATTCTGGCTTGTTGCAAGCTCTGTGAAGGGAGCAATGTATTTCCCGAGAGCCTCAGAGAATGTTGGCTCTGCCATCTCTGCCCAGAGAAGCCGGTGTCTCCATGCTGGCTGTCGTGCAGAGCTCCATCATAAGCCTTGAGACACTGTTCTCAATATGAAATGTAGGGACATTTCTTACTGCCGAAGTTCCCCTTGGTATTCTCACAAATTTAAAACAAAAGTAGCTTTTTGAGGTATAATTCGCATACCATAAAATCCACTCATTGGAAGCTATTTTTAGCTTTCTACAATTTTTCGGAAATTTATGGAGTTGAACAACCAACAACAGCCTCCACACTTTTAGAATATTTTCGTCATCCAAAAATTCCCTACTGGCCATTTGCTGTTAATCTACTCTACCCCTAGTCCTAGCCAATACTGATCTGGTTTTCTTATCTCTATAAAAGTGACGTTTCTGGGCATTGCTTATCAATAGGCTTATATAATGTATTACATGGTAGTTTGTAGGTTCATCTATGCATAGCATGTGTCAGTAGTTCACTCTTTTTATTGCTGAATAATATTCTGCTGATAAAGGTTTGCCACATTTTCTTTATCCACCAGTTGATGGACATTTGGATTGTTTCCAATTTGGGGCTCTTATGATGCCATGGACATTCACGTGCATTTCCTTCTATGGATATATGCTCTAATAAGCTTCTTAAATGCTACTTCTTACATGCTCCTGTGCCCCTGACTATACTAATCACTTTAAACATATTGTTTCCAGCCTTTGCAAAAACTACTGAGATAGGAATTTTAACCAAGAAACCAAAGCTTATAAAGAAGCAACTCACTTGAAACAATGTTTCTGGAGCCAAAATTCAACCCCATACTCTTCGAACTATGCCAAGCAGCCTCTATTACTCCCTAACAAAAAAGCAGGCATTTCCACGAAGCTTGCACACGAAACCCAATGGCTCACCCTCCAGCCATATCAGAAATCCCTAGTGTGGCCACCTTAAATGGATTGGAGGTTTGCAAATCCACCCTAGGACTTCATGTACAAATATTCTCTTCGAAATTACAGCAGCCTCAATGGTCACTTCAAACCCAATTTTGACATGGATACATAGATCAGTGTAAATGTATCAATTATCTGCTTTATGCCTAGAACCAAGGTGGGTACAGTGAGGAAACAAAAGACGAATGACAAACAGCCATGGCTCCTTGAGGTCAGCATAATGGGACGACCAGCCTCACACACATATGTCTGCATTACATGGAACCAACTGCACATGTAATAAGAGCTTCAATTATTTAAGAATCTGTGCCAAGACTTAAGCCACTCACGACTTGTGTATCATCTATCTATTTCCTTTTTCAGTTATGTGGGCACTGTAGAGCTAAATTACCAACAGACAGAGAGAGAGAGAGAGAGCTGAACTCTACACAGTTAGTGAGCTACTCAGAAAATATTCGGTGGAAACATTGGGGAAATGTCATTATTTAAGGCACCTGAATAATCTGCAGATATGTGTGTGTGTGCATGTATGTGTGTGTGCATGTGTGTCTACACACACATAAAATCTCCCTGGAAGCTTTTAGACATTTTGTTTCATTTATACATCTTACAAGTCTTTCTTAAACACCTACTTGCTGGCACAGTGCACATGTTAGCAGAGAGCTAAATGGTGTTCCCTGCCCTTCTGGAGCTTACAGTTTCATGGAGAAGATGGATATTAAATAAAGAAATTAATTATTAAAATTGTGAGAAGTACTATGAAGAAATAGAGTATGTCAAGGGAACATTTGCATTTACACATGTGTCAGGAGCAGAAGGTGATGAGCTGATATTTAGCTTTGCATTAAAACAAAACAAAAAACCCAGAGCCAAACAAAAATAAAGAACCTTTCAAGCCAACGTGGGGAGGAAGAATTCCCAGTGGGCAAGTGATATATCCTGGTGACTTAGAGTAGGAGGCTGGCAGGAGCGATGAAGAGAAATAGACATGTTTATAAATGGAAAGCCCATCCTTCTGGGTCTTCTTAAAATATTCTGCAAATCTTCCATAAAGATTGGCTATTTCTCTATCAAGGCTGGGTAACCTCATACATCAATTCTCCATTTCCCTGCCCAAGTTTGTGATAACGTATCTTCCATTAACCTATGCTGAAAGAGACATTTCTATTCTAAGAATCTATTTATGTTCTCCTACAACTTTCTCAAAGATATGCCTCTGGGTTGTAATACCTCAAGCTGAAATGTGAATACTTTTGCCAAATTTCGGTAACATTGATCGAGCCTTTTCTGAGTCATTTGATCGTGGGGATGTGGGGATGTCTTCTCTTTGTAGGGAAAAAAATGCTGTTTCTTTCATTTGAAGGGACGAAGGACTTCATTTGCTTTTTCTGTTACTTGCCATAAATTTGGTCATCAATGTCAACAGCATCCTATGACTTTTTTTTTCCAATTATTTCATGAATTAGGGCACAGCAGGTAATCTTAGTTCTGACATCTATTTGAATAAATAAGTGTATCTTCCTGTTCTTATCTCTGTTTTTATGACCTTAAGTAACACACTGAATTTTATTTCAGGTCCTTCTCTCTGTATTTTCTCAATTCTTTGCACAGTTCCTTATGAAGCTTCTCTGGTTAATTTCTGTTACTTTCCAGTTGTCAGAAACCTTTAGTTTTGTGATCGTTTTTCCTGAAAGATCTCTAGGATAAAAGTCTAGTTTTACCTTTCATAATCTCCACATCCTATCAAATTTACTTTTTGAAAATGTACTTTCCTGTACCACTTTCTACCGAAGAATTAGTTACCCTTTTTCCTTTCAATTGCCTATAGTCATTAACAGAAATATTTTCCATCTGTCTCCTATTTTTCTTTATTTCTCTTCTTTGGTAAGAAAAGCATATAAAATTGCTTCCACCCTACATTTTGGTCAAATTATTTTGTGGTATGGGTTGAAAAGTTTTTATAATTGCACCAAGTTTCATTGACCCATATTAAAGGTGTCAATGTGCAAAAACTTTCTATCTGTTTAAGCTACTGGTTTTTCATTAAAATAAGGATGGTTTTCTTAGAGAACAGTTTTTTTTTGAGAGACAGGATCTTGTTCCATCACCTAGGCTGGAGCATAGTAGTGTCATCATAGCTGGCTGCAGCCTCCACCTCCTTGGCTCAAGCATTCCTCCTGCCTCTGCCTCCTTAGGAGTTGGAACTACATGGGACTACAGGCACATGCCACAACTCCTGGCTCTTTTTTGTGTGTATATTCATCCATTTTCACATTGCTATTAAGATACTACCCAAGACTGGGTAATTAACAAAGGAGGTTTAATTGACTCACAGTTACACATGGCTGGGGAGGTCTCAGGAAACTTACAATCATGACAGAAGGTGGAGCAGGCATGTTTTATATGGTGGCAGGAGAGAGAAGTGCAAGTAGGGGAAATGCCAGACACATAAAACCATTAGATCTCATGAGAACTCACTCACTATCATGAGAAAAGCATGAGGGAAACCACCCCTATGATTCAATCACCTCCCAGCAGATCCCTCCCTCAACACAGGAAGATGATGGGGATTACAATTCAAGATGAGATTTGGATGGGGACACAGCCCAATCATATTGGTGGAGTTTTGCTATGTTGCCCAGGCTGGTCTCAAACCCTTTATCTCAAGCCATTCTCTCCCCTCAGGTTCCCAAAGTACCAGGATTACAGGTGTAAGCCACCATGTCCAGCCTATTTTTGCATTTGTATCTCATTTAAAAAACAAAAGAAATTAGACATAATACTGATTTCATTATCTGTTTCTTGGAATAACCATCACTTTTACTATAATAGTGGAGAAACCAAGGAAAAGGTAAAACATTAAAAAAGTGTTATTTGGAACAAAGATTATACAAGGCATTATACTAAGAACTGATATGAACAGAGAGATAAATAAGACATGATTCCTGCCTTTCAAAGACTGACACTTTAGTAATTAAGAAAAAAAAAAAAAAAGATGTTCATATATCCACAATAAGATGAACATAAGGGAATAAAAATTCAAGGAAGCTGAGTGTGGTGGCTCATGCCTGTAATCCCAGCACTTTGGGAGGCTGAGATGGGCAGATCATGAGGTCAGGAGTTCAAGACCAACCTGACCAACTCGGTGAAACCCCGCTCTACTAAAAATACAAAAATCAGCCCAGTGTGGTGGGCACCTGTAATCCCAGCTACTCAGGAGGCTGAGGCAGGAGAATTGCTTGAAACCAGAAGGCAGAGGTTGCAGTGAGCTGAGATCATGCCACTGCACTTCAGCCTGGGTGAAAGAGCGAAACTCCCTCTAAAAAAAAAGAAAAGAAAAAAAAGAAAAAGAAAAAATATTCAAAGGAAAGATAGCAATATTTAAAATGGGCTGAGTAGTTTTGCACATTCAAGACTGATTCCTGGGACCCACATCTTTGAGATCAGCATGAGAGAAGGGGAGGCAAGGTTAAATCAGTCAGTGACTGTGTAGTGGCATTTGAAACCTATATTTTTAAATGAGTGTCTTTGCTTTTCATCCTAAATCTTTTAAACCACGTGTAGTTTATCAATAAAGAGATCCCCCTTTTTCTGAGGGAGGAGAATTGGAGAGAAACTTGGGATCTGGAACTGACTTGATCTCTGGCTACTTTGCCTATTCTGATAAAATCGTTTTCACCATCATCATCTCCCCTTGCTTTGACCAGGTGTATTAGACTTTGTCAAAAGCAATGGAGATGATTTTTTCAGGTGAGAAGGCATACCGGGGTAACTGCAGAATGGTTCATTATCTGGGGGGAATGTTAATTGCCTACCTCGAGGATTCTGAAGAGGGAAAGAATGAGCCAAATGACACTTTGGATTAAATGATAAACTGCGTGTAAAGCCCATAGCAGAGGAGCTGGCACAGAGTAGAGTTCAATGAATAGAATTTCTCCATCACCCTTCCCTTGCCCTACACTGTTATGGGTTGCAGCTGCTGTCCATATAGGCCTGTTACAGAGAGAGCAGCAGGTGTTCCCTGGGCGTTGACAGGTTAGGGAGTCTGACTCTCAGAGTTTGCATGTTTCTCCTTGACTCTTGATGTCCTGAGACATTCTTGACAAAAGTATTGTCCTCATCATTCTATCTTGGCCCCCTTCTTTTGACCTGAGCATTTTCTGGAGTTGTTAGCCAAGTGATGAAGAGGATGAGTCCAGATGGGGTGCATCGGTGGTGACCTGGCATTTTCTGCTGAGGTGATTAGTATACCATAGAGGCAGTTAACAAGGACGGCCAAGGGGCTCCTAGAACACACGATAGTTGTACACCTACACTATGATCCTCACTCTAGACCTCTGGGAGCCTATTTGAATATTAAACTCATTAACCAAAGAAACCAGTCTGCCATTGATGTACACATTCCAGCCTGGGGTCTTCTTTTTTTAATAAAAATGATGTGGGTAGCTGATTCAGCATTACAGTGGTTTGTCCCCCAACCTCCAGAAGTATGTCAGGACTATTATTTTATAGCATAACATGGCTGTTCAGAAGGTTTCTGAAAACCTAGGGCTTAACATTTTTCTGGTGCCGTTATATCATATTCCACCTGTGTATCAGGAAATGTGCTTTGGGAAGGTCTTGAAGAAAATTTATAGAATAGGACCACAGCTTGTAACATCGGGAGGACTTGACTTGCATATGATATAAGGAAAGGCTTCCCTAAAGAAGTAAACTGATTAGTAGAAGGTAGCCACAGGGAAGGAGAAGAGTGTATGTGAACTGGGAGGAAAAACAATGTGTTCCAGGAGCTGAAAGGACAGAGTTGTCAGGATGGAGAGAGGAAGCCGGGGAGAGGAGGGAAATAGATGGTAGGAACTGGGCAAGGACCAGACCTTACAAGGTTTCATGGATCACCCTAAAGAGGTAAGAACCCTAGGTACTCTACCTTAACAAAACAGGAAGCCTGTGACAGATGTTTAAGAAGGAAGTGTAATGACCAGATTTGTTTTTAAAAGATCATCTTGCCTGCTATGTGAATAAAGGATTAGAAAGACAGTAAGAGTGATATTGAGAGGACCGATAGGAGGTTGTCACACTGCAAGACGGCGTGATGGCAGAGGACAGCATGATAATTTATCCTTGTCTTTTGGGAGTTTACAATCTAGTAAGGGAGTGGACATGTGTACACAGAATTATTACAGTGTCGCATGTGATAGTGCCATGAGAATTAAGCAAGATAAAGTGAGAAAGAGAGAGGTCATTTTTTGCAGAGAAAATCAAGGAAATAGCTTCTACATGGCAAACAGGATCCAAGGAATGTAGTGGCCTGAGGCTTGTTTTGTTTTGTTTTTGGCTTGTTTTTATTTAGATTTTTAGGTACAACTGTTTCCAGATTAAGAAATTGCTTTAAAAGTAGCTTTCCCACTGTTTTGTTTTTTTTAAGCTTCACATACACATACATTTTCTATTCCAGTTCACATTATCTTTGTCAGGCAAGGAGAAAGCAGGTTTTATAGTTATATATATAATTTCCTTTTAGACTGGAGTAACTGAATTCTTCTATATATCTTCCAGGTCATCTGTCAGTCCATAAAGCCAGGAAGAGTTTAGAGACAAGTCTCTTTTCCTGAGGATGCATGGTTTCTGTGAAAATAATACACACGCATGCGTGCATGACTGTGCAAATAAATATGGGTACGATGCTTTCATCCTAAGAAATTCAGAATGAATTGCTTTTAGAAGGACTTACACAAAGTTCTCCTGCAGTTCCTAGGGCCTCTTCTTTCCTTCTTTTTTTTCGAGACAGAGTCTCACTCTGTCACCCAGGCTGGAGTACGGTGGTGCAATCTCAGCTCACTGCAACCTCCACCTCCTGGGTTCAAGCAAGTCTCCTGCCTCAGTCTCCTGAGTAGCTGGGATTACAGGCGCCCACCACCATGCCCAGCTAATTTTTTTTTTGTATTTTAAGTAGAGATGGGGTTTCGCCATGTTGACCATGCTGGTATCGAACTCCTGACCTCAGGTGATCCACCCACCTTGGCCTTCCAAAGTTCTGGGATTACTTGTGTAGGCCGCCGCACCTGGCCTATTGGGACCCCTTCTTGAAACACCTGTGTGAGCACCCTACTTATCATCTACCACTGACCACTCCTACATAGGGCTGTATTTCAGTGAGACCACACAGCCAACAAAGTGCACTAGTTTGCTTTGATGGAAAACCTACTAAGCTTTACTGGTGAATCTCTGCTGAAAAGAAGTAGGCTAGGTTGTACTGAAACCATGAGCAAGAGAAATGTTCAGCTGGTCATGTTGGGAGTCATTGGGAATATTTTAGCCCACGATTTCATTCATATTGGCTGAACTCTCAGCTCCACCTATGTGTGAGCATGGCTAAGTCACCTAAGCTCTCTGAGTTTCTTTGGAAAAATAAGGTGGTTAGGCTGACTGATCACTCAGATGTTTTGCAAATTTAGTTTCAGATACAGATTTCCATCCAGGAGAGCTGTGAACTGATTTTACAAGTTTAGCCTAGTATTGCAAGGATTTAGTATATGGGTCTATACGCAAGAGAGTACTTGACTATGTCCTTCATACCAATGCCAGAAAAGTAGAGAGAACTCCTTAATTCCTCTAAGTATCTAGAAACACATTTTTGAGCCAAGGGGATGTTTGGCTATTTGAATGAGAATTTTGACTGTACCCTGTGGTTTCTACAATTAAAGAAATGGCATATCTGGACTTAGAAAGATAATAGTTTCTTAGGAGTTTGCATTCTTAGACTACACCCAGAAACTTATGTTTCATTTGAGATTATGCAATTTAAGGATATTGACAAATCTGAATGCATCCAAAGAAAAATGATAAGGATGAAGAAAAACCCAGGAAAATTGCTATGTACAGAAAAGTTGCTAAAAACTGGGAAGGGTTGGTCTGAAGGAGATTTAGGGATATATTACAGCTGTCTCAAATATTGTGGAGAACTGTCAGAGGAAAAGAAATGAGACTACCCTGGCTCTGTATTTCCTAATAGACGTGGGGTAAATCGATTGAAATTGCCGGGAGCTTAATTTGGGCTCAGTGTGGAGAAGAAATTTCTGACAACAATATGTAGCCAAGAATAGGATGGGATCTAATTTCCCTTGTGCAAAGAGTAATTAGGAAGGGACTGGATGTTGATAATATTGATTGTGAAAAGCAATGAGTTGTGTTTTTACATGTATTAATGCAGTCTTCATGATAACCTGTTGATGTTGCTTCTGTTATTATTTCCCCCATATTACAGGTGAAGAAACTGAGGCACAGTGTGGGTAAGCCACTTGCCTAAAATCACACAGTTAGTAGGTGACAAAGCTGGGATTCGAACTCATGCCTGTCCTGTCGTCAATTTGGGAGGCTTAAACATGCTGCCATGTTGCCTCCAGGTGTCCATCATGTAGGTGGATAGTATTTCTGCCCCTGGGTTTCCAGAATGATCTTCGAAGAGCTCACTGATAGTGGTGTATTTCATGGTGCATAACAGATTCTGTGGTAGTACCTAACGCAGGCAGAGGTGCCTTCCTGCAGGTATGCCAGTCTTTGGTAATGAGCCGTTATGCTCCGTCTGTCATTCTGCTGTAACCATGCATAGCCATCCTGTTTCCTTCCTCACAGTATCTGGAGTTGGGATACATTGTTTCCTGGTGGAATTTACTTTGTCTGCCATATTGATAATATCCACTTCAGCAGCTACACTATGACATTCCCTTACACGAAAGAAAATTACAAAAATATCCAAAAGCCCTACTTTTGGGGTATGCAGACTGCAACTATACTTTCCTTCCAGACATGATGGATAGCTGTTTCTGTTCTTCCCTATCAGAGACTGCACCTTGCATGAGTGTCGGAGAGAGATCTCTGCTTTATTGGCCCTTTGCACGTTAGGAAACACAATAAAAAAAGGTAAAGTGCTTTCCAGTACAGGAAGGAGAAATAATCCCTTTCAAACTTGATCAGATCTATCTCAAGGTAACCGACCAGGAAGGAGAACTGACCCTATTTCACATACAGGTACTTTAAAATAATTTCACAACAGGTAGTTAAAATGTAACTATGCTGTGCTGTCAATCACATCTCGTCCTTCTGGATTTTAACGCTTGTTTTACTTGAGGGAAGATGATATTTGAACATTCTATGGCATCCGTCAACAGGAATGCGCACATGGTTTCAAATAAGGGTTTTCAGCCTTCTGAAACCAATTACTTCTGCCTAAATGGAAATGCCAAAGCAGAGATGTGTCAGCAACTAAGAGAATAATTTTTTTAAAAAAATTAAGTATACACAATGATGCCAGAAAACAACAGAAATTGTGCATTCCTGCACACACCCGTACACACATGCACATGAACAAACCTTTTAAAGAGATATTTAAAAAAAAAAAAAGTCTGTGTCAAACAATGTTAACCCAGAAAGATGCAGAAATGTCAGACACATTACATGGGCAGGACTTGCGGTTGGCATTTGGCTGTCAGCGGGGGAGGCGTCCTCCCCAACTAATTCCTCAGGAACCTCATGCTGAGGCAGTCTACAGGGAAGGGAGCAGAAAGGGAGGAGAGGGAGAGCAGATATTGCCTATTATGTTTTTCCTTCCCAGCTGGAGAAGGCCTCAGCTGTGTCAGACTGGGACTGCTGGTGATTTTCTGTAGTTAGAGGGAAACACAAAAGGAAGAGCAGTCCATTCTCAGCTTACGCTGATGGTGAGCCCACCTCTCCTGATCATTAGCGTTGCTGGCATCATTGAATGCAAGCCAGATCGTCTCTTATGGAGACCCGGCAGTACCTCACCTCAGTCTGTGAGTTTTCTCCATGGGAAGGTTGTGATGGAGTCTCTGGGTAAGGATAATGGATGTGCATGCAGATGGGGCTTTGCAAGGACCTGTCCTCACTGGCAGAGTAGTTGGAGTATTTACTTTAACCCTTCAGTGGGTACCAAGGGAGAGATGAGAGACTAGATGGTGAAACTATTTGATTTTGCACCGCAGCTGTCTTACAGTAGTTGTGAATTCTTCTCACTTAGTCTAATTTCTGATTCCTATCAGGTTGTTGATCTGAATTTTTTCTGCTGCCTTCATGATATCTGCCAGGTATTTCACCAGAAAAAAAATTCTGTGAAAATAGATATAAATATAAAATGGAATTTATTAACTGTAAACATCTGTTAAGTCAAGCATCCTGTGTCTACTGCTGAAATACTCTTTCAAGTGACTCTGTCTGCATCTGTCACATTTTTTTCACCCTCCAGAGACCTATTTGCGGTAGCTCTCTGTGTACTAATGAAAACGTGGGATTGGCTTTACCCTTTATTGTAGCTTGGTGTTAAGACATTTTTAAAATAGGCAAAAGGAAGATAGGGGAAATGATCCATTCTATTAGCTGAATTTTCTTCAAAACGTGGATTAGTCTTGCTGCTTCTATGTGATATTTAGTATGCTGAACAGATTTTTGTGAAACTCCTGGTGTCTTCTGCTGCAGGTGGCTGGGTTTGTTGACAAATCTTCAGGTGTACCATTTGCCTTCAAAGGGCGTGCTGCTGTCTCGTCAATATAAATGGAGTGGTAATAACCTCTCACATTCTAGGGCAATGTATGTTTTACAGAGTATCTTCACTGTATTACTGAGTTGCTCTCATTTTATTATGACATCAGCCTTGTGGGGTAGGTATTCATTCCAATTGTAATTAGCTCCATTTTTTAAACAAGGAAACTCAAGGCAAAAGACTCATCCAGGGCCACACCATTAGAACTGGACATGTTGGTATTTCAACCCATTTCAAGTCTCAAGCTTTGTTTTCTTATGTATATGAACTGTGGGTAGTATAGGCACAATCAAACAGACATGAGTTGCTGTTTCCATGTTGTATTTTATATATCTATATATCTATCTATATCTATATCTATATCTATATCTATATCTATATCCCACTTCCATTTTGCTTCCTTAAGCCACACCAGGCACAGTTATGATGCAGAATGAGTTTAATTGCAGCACACCCCACCTCTCTTTTCTACAGCTCAACCCCACAACACAAGCTCATACACACCCTTCTGTTGCTCCCTTGGCTTAGGAACACGGGTTCCTGAGATGCTATCGGTTCCCCCTCATTTAAGGAGAAAATCATCAGTAGATCTGATAGAGCTAATAATACCTCTCATGAGTCTGGAGAAAACAAAGTGATGGTTCTACACTGGTGTAATTTCATTTACCTCGATCTGTGTAGAAGAGATATGAAGCTCCAGGAGGAAATCCCCTCATCCTTTGAAACCCCACACTTCAATTATCTCAGATGAACAAGGACATGTATCCCCAGAAGCTAGGGAGGACACATGCCCTCGTGGAGACTCTGTGTCTTCTATTTCAACAAGCATAGTATTCTCTCAAGAATCTGCCAACGAGAAACCTTGAGAACTAGGAGCAGCAGCTCACCAAGCACCTAGGAATACATTGTAGGACAATTTAGATAAGCCCCATATGATCCAGGGAGACAAGGTCACCCCTCCCACTCCCACCCCTGGCTTTCCTCCAACCAAAGCCATACCACCAAGCAACTGCATTCAGTGACCAGTTGCACTTGGCCACTGGTTCTTTGGGAGAACACAAGGTGGGTTTTAAACTGCCCTGACATAGACCCCCATGAAATCATGTGAGACATCTCTATTTGGGTTTTCCAAATATGCTTTGGCAGTACTTTCTTATATACACTTTCTTTTTTATTTTTTTGTTATACTTTTTTATTTTATTTTATTTTATTTTTATATTTTTATGTTTTTTTATATTTTTTAAATTATACTTTAAGCTCTGGGGTGCATGTGCAGAACATGCAGGTTTGTTACATAGGTATCCATATGCCATGGTGGTTTGCTGCACCCATCAGCTCATTATCTACATTAGGTATTTCCCCTAATGCTCTCCCTCCCCTTGCCTCCCACCCCCAAGCAGGCCCCACTGTGTGATGTTCCCCTCCCTGTGTCCGCATGTTCTCATTGTTCAACTCCCACTTATAAGTAAGAACATGCAGTGTTTGGTTTTCTGTTCCTGTGTTAGTTTGCTGAGAATGATGGTTTCCAGCTTCATCCATGTCCCTGCAAAGGACATGAACTCATTCTCTTTTTATGACTGCATAATATTCCATGGTGTATATGTGCCAAATTTTCTTTATCCAGTCTGTCATTGATGGGCATTTGGGTTGGTTCCAAGTCTTTGCTATTGTGAATAGTGCTGCAATAAACATACACGTGCATGTGTCTTTATAGCAGAATGATTTACAATCGTTTGGGTATATACCCAGTAATGGGATGGCTGGGTCAAATGGTATTTCTGGTTCTAGATACTTGAGGAATTGCCACACTGTCTTCCACAATGGTTGAACGAATTTACACTCCCACCAACAGTGTAAAAGCGTTCTTATTTCTCCACATCCTTTCCAGTATCTGTTGTTTCCTGACTTTTTAAGGATCGCCATTCTAACTGGCGTGAGATGGTATCTCATTGTGGTTTTGATTTGCATTTCTCTAATCTCATATACCCTTTCTTTTGCTTCAGAAAGAGAGCAAGGGATTTCACATTACAAGAATTTCTTTGTTGGAACAATTTTAATATTCTGAAGTCTTTTTCTTAGAGCATTCAAGTATGCCCTGGTTACCCTGTAGCAGGACAAATGCTCTTCCACCTCAACCACAGTCTGCCTTCATGCATCTGTCAGCACACAAGTGCAAAGTGATGTAGAATACTACCAGAGTTTGCACTGTGGGGTTGTCTTTTATACTCTCCTTTTTAAAGTAATCCTGAAAATCTCTTAGGAAATTGATGGAGGATGGGTTCATTAAACCTCACAATGTCAGAGTTGGAAGGCAGTCTAAATTGTATGTGGTCCTTATAGTCTCATTATGATGACCAAGAAATCAATTCCCAGGGAGGCTGAGATTTGTCCCAGTTTACTATGATGGTGACTGTGCTGCATATTTTCTGTTTGTCCTTCACATTCTTTCAATCCATCAATATCTTGCTCTCTGCCCTGGAAGCCGACCCTATAGACTGGATCTGTGGGTGCTCTATCCTCTAGCTGATGGCTGGATTGGCTCAACAGGAAGAGATCGAAGATCAGAAGATAGAAGTTGGAAGAGATAGAGGCAGGGGCACTTCCTACCAGCTTCCTCCTTGTCACTGTACTATAGCTGGCTGTTTCTCTGTATCTGAGACAGACATTCCCAGGTAGCCCTCTCCATACAGTCTTCTCTTTCTGGATTCCTCTAATCACTTCCACTTTTTTTTAGCCCCAGATCATTGCATGTTAGCTTTTATAAGCATTTGCTAGTTGTTAGGACTCACATTCTGTACATGGAAACATTTATTAGGACTCTGGTTCTGTACGTGGAAAAATTCGCTGATTTTCTTGAGCCGTATACACTGCTACAACTTCTGGTTTCCAGAAACCTTGACCACAACTGTTTAAATAGCCCCTTTATTAAACTCTCTCATATTGCCAAGTTTGGGTGTCATCTGCTTTCATGCTAGAACCTTGATTGATACAGAAACAGCTAAGGCTAAAACTACAGGCCAGTTAGTTCTCCGTCTCCTTAACCCTACTCTATTTGCTTTTCCACCATACTGCTTTTACTATGGATACCTTGATACTTTGAATAAATATATAATCGTTTCATAAACACACAATAATTTTGATAGTAGATAACAGTAGCATGCAGTGGTTAAAAACATAGACTCAACATCTTGGGTTCAAATCCCATTTCTGACACATGCTAGATTATTTAACTAGCAGGTTGCTTAGGGTTCAAATTCCAGTTCTGACACATACTAGATTACTTGGGTTCAAATCCCTGTTCTGACACTAGATTACTTAACTAGCAAGTTGCTTAACTTCCCTGTGTCTCAGTGTCCTCTTTCATAACAATAAAGCTATTGTGGAGATTAAATCATATCAGTTCCTTCAAAGAATTTAGCACATATAAGGGTGTTAAATGTTCATAAGTGCTTAGCACATGGTAAGTGCTCCATAAATGTTAGCTTTTATGAGTGTTTGCTGTTTGTTAGGATTCACATTCTGTACATGGAAACATTTATTAGGACTCTGATTTTGTAAGTGGAAAAATTTTCAGATTTTCTCAAGCCTTGCACGCTGTCATAAAGTTTCATGAGGATAAAGTCATCAGTTCCCAGGATGACTGAAGAGTTACAGGGGAAGTGGGGAGGTGCAGGTAAGTGGGGGTATGTATGAGTCATCACAGGGATGTGAGGAGAGATGGGAAAGGAATGTAGACAACATCATGATGGACAAGCCCGGATGTGCCGGGAAGCTCTAATCCACCTGGGAGGGCTGTGAATCAGCCCCCTTCCAGCAGGGTAGGTGTCCAGTTCCTGGCTGGTTGACCTGGGAGGAGGCCATGGAAGCTGTTGCCCCATCAATCTATTGTTGAGAGATACAGCCATGAGCCTGGATGTTCCTACAAAAATAATGATGCAACAGTTAGTTTACAAAAGTGCTGACAAACCCCACCTGGAGACAGTATTTCTTTAGCTTCAAAGTGTGAAATAAAGTGTGATTTTTTAAAAAAAGCATAGATTCTGTTTTTCAGGTATTGATTCTTTCTTTTGCATATTTGATGAATATTCAGAAATGTGAAATTGACTATACTTGAGCATGATCTTACTTGAGTTTACTAAAGCAGCGGCTATACTCAAGCTCTACATCTCTGGGTAGTCACTATGGGTATTTGGAGAGAGAGCTAAATTTGTGAACTGACTTATTCAGGTAGAATGCTATGCCCAGCTCTTCACTGATTAAAACTCCGCATGGCGCATTTTATCCTCAATGGCTTAGCTCCTGGTCTCCCTAAGGGTGCAATAAATTGTGACTTCTCTTACCTAGAACAAGTTTCTTCTCTCCTATCATTAAATAGGGCACTGTGACATGCCTCTGAAAGAAAGAGAAATTAAGTCATCCTGTCTTTCGTTGTTCCTGATGGTGACAACTCTCTGTTATTACTTTATGTCAGGCAAGGAAAGAATTTAATACACAGTTGGAAGGCATTGGACATAGGAGGAAGTGCTTGGTGCTCTGTGGCCTCTGTGAGTTAGACTTAGGCCCTAACATCCAATTGCAGGCAACCGAGGCTTCTCCCATTTGTTCCCTTTCTCCTTGTTTTCTCTTTTGCCTTTATTAGAATTTTTATTATTGGCCTGATTCTGATCGTTGGTAATTGTCCCTAGAGTGGACAGCCAGTGATTTAGGCAGACTTCTAAATAGGTAAGTGTCAACAACAGGTTCCACAGGCAGCTGCCTTCTTATCGTTGTTGTTGGGTGTTTTTTGTTGTTGTTGTTGTTGTTGTTATTTGTTTGTTTTTTGAGACAGAGTCTCACTCTGTCGCCCAGGCTAGAGTACAATGGCATGATCTCAGCTCACTGCAACCTCTGCCTCCCAGATTTAAGTAATTCTCCTGCCTCAGTCTCCTGAGTAGCAGGGATTATAGGTGCCTGCCACTATGCCTGGCTAATTTTTGTATTTTTAGTAGAGACAGGGTTTCACCATGTTAGTCAGGCTGGTCTTGAACTCCTGACCTCAGGTGATCCTACCACCTTGGCCTCCCAAAGTGCTGGGATTACAGGGGTGAGCCACCGCACCCGGCCTTACTGTTCTGTTCATGTCCTGCTGCAATGTCCATGTCCTTGCCCAACAATGACCCACTAAATGTCTCTGTGGCACAAATGTCCAGGTCTATGGGTGACTAAGATAGTGAGTGAATGCCTTTTCCTATCTAAAGTTGCTGCTTTTCCTCTTCTGTCTTTTGTGAAAATGAATCCTACTCTGAGCAAGCTGTTTAAAAAGGAAGATCATCCTCTTTCTCATCCACCATCTTCACTGCCAGTTTCCTCTCCCCTGCTTAATTTTTTACTTCTACTTTTGTTTTTCCGTGGCACATTTGAGTTTCTAACATGCTGTGTAGTTACTGATTATGTGATTTTCTGTTTGCCTCTACGCATTAACATATAAGCTCGACCAGAGCAGGAAACTTGGTTGTGTTGTTCACTGATCTACCCCATGAACCCAGAATGCTGTCTGATACATGGTAGGCAGAATAAATGAGGAAACAAGTGTCCTGAAGAAGCCACTCCAAGAAATTCTTCAACCTCCAAAAAAGACCCAATATTATATTTCTCCACATTGAGAAATACGGACTGCTATTAGAAAAAAAAAAAAAAATCCTAAAATCATATTCTATCAAAATCTCAAATATCAAAAGGGAAAATATCAAAAGGGAAGTTTTGCTTTCTAACTGATCATTGTTTTAGTTTTAAATTATTAAGTTGAAAGCATAAAATGAAAACCATCAAGTAGCACCTACACAGACCCACAAATGGCTCTGCAGACCATGGAGTGAGGACCATAGGCCTAATGAGAAGTCACAGAATTCATCCCCAGACCTTCCAAGGAAACTGGAATTTCTCACTTCACTCCCCAAGCTTCTGAGAAGCTGTACAGAGCTCTTGTGGCCTTGCCATTCCTCCTCCCATAGACACATTCAGCAATTATCGTGTATCTGCTGAGCCAGAGATGGAAGCACAGAGATAGTGCCAGAAGGGCCACATCCAGCAATATCGCTGACTGAAAAAGTTTTCTCAACTTTGAATCATCGATAAGCTTCAACCAGTGAGCTACAAGTGC
The DNA here is from genome assembly GCF_047675955.1 of Chlorocebus sabaeus. Lineage (NCBI taxonomy): Eukaryota > Metazoa > Chordata > Mammalia > Primates > Cercopithecidae > Chlorocebus > Chlorocebus sabaeus. Next base: position 14,672,645 of record NC_132926.1, on the reverse strand, counting down.
CATCAGAACCAGCGCCCCAGCTAGAAAGAATTAAGCAGATGCAGAAGCACTGCCTAACTTGGGGCTAGCCTGAGAAACACATAGTTCTTGATTCTCAGATGACTCTTTGGAAGAAAATCAAAGTGACTAATTTTTAGTCTCTTTCTCTCTCCTCTCTCTCTCATGCATACGTGCATATAAACACACACATGCACGTGCATGGATACACAGCTGTAAGGTTTTCTACAAGTGAGTTAAGAATATACCTGGCTCTTTCGGAGGACAAAAGATCCCCCTCTGCACATCCCCAAAAACCTTTATTTCACTCTTAGGTGTGGGAGAACTTAGGTCTAATCTTCTGCTTTTCAACTGCATAAAGCATCAAAGCTTCTTTATCATGCAGACTAAACTACATTAAGGATCAAAAAGAACACATAACATTTGTGATGGCCAATCGTATTCCAGAGGGATGCTTCCCTCCCTTCCTCTCATTGTTTTTGTCTATTTCTTTTGCCCATGTGCAACCCTGTGTGATTTAAGCAGGTGCTCCAGTCTGCAGTGCTCTGGTTGTCAACTGGCAATGGTGGGGTTAGGCATGAAAAGCCAATTGTAAATATTCTCCCGGTATTGATGTCTGCTTATCAGAAAGGCTTTTGCTGTGCTAGTTCACTTCTGTGCTTAGGCAAAGTCTTTGACAGATTTACCACCACAACGTATTCAATCTTTTATAAAGTAGCATCAGCAAGCAAGGTGTTTTTCCCCTTTCTTTGACCCAGTTTAAAAAAATACTTCATTAAGTTTACATAGAGGTTGCAAGGCAATCAAGATTCCTCCTACAGGAGTGGCCAGAAGAATTTCTACAAGTCCTCTACATCTTCACCTCCAAAAGCTGCTGTCTTTGGGGCTACAGAACAGCTGCCATGTGCAGGAAATACTTTACCAAAATTCAATTGAACTGTCAGACTTTTTTTTTCCCACCCTTTGTTCCTTTTCCATTATCACTGATTATCCAGCTTATAAATTCCCCGTTCACACTTTCTCTTTGACCTGACTTCTCCCTGTAGAGCAATTCCGGAAACCGGGACTGTGGCCCTAATGCACACACTATTAAATATTGGCACTCAAAGTCACAAGAGTGTATTCCAGCTCTCTTGCTGAAGGCAGCTGGTGCAAGGCTCACTGCTTAGAGAAAAATGTGGTGAAAGCAAGTGAATGCTTTAAAAGATCTTTTAAGAAGCAATACTTGGGATACCTTGGTTCATGTTCCATCCTGTCTGGTGTGGTCCTTTTATTTCTTACCTATGTGGACCATAGAGAGCACAACTTTTACCAAGAGGCTTTTCCTAGTTCACAAGTCTAAATCATTTCATTCTTGCACGTTAGATTCTTTATGCTGAGAGTTTCAAATGGCAGCCTCAAGCTCCCAAGCAATCAGCAAATGTCAAATGTCCCCAAGCACCACAACCAGCTGAGATACTGAGCCACTGCCTGCTGAATGAAAATTGTATTATTAGTAGTATAATGTTTCTGGTGGGGCGGGGAATAGGAAAGTCAAAGAAAAGAAAAAAAGTTGCTGTTCACAGACACAAGCACAATTGTCTTCAATTGCCCAGCATTGTCTAAGAACCAAAGTCATTCTAACATCAAATCTGGGGAGAGTTTGCTAACTTCATTACCACTCATGCCTTGAATAAATGATAAATGGCAGTGCACGCTTCTAACTTTTCATGAATTTGTTTTAATACCTAGAATTTTTCTTCTGGGTAGGCTGAACTTCCCTCACTTTAAATTGTCTGTTTACTTTAATTAAGCCTTCCTCCGGCTCTCCAACTTGTTGAGCTTGACAAGCATTAATTTATAGTGAGCATTTTTTTTTCCTTTCTTTCTTTTATTTTTTCAACTTTAGCCCTCTCATCCTTGCCTGGCAAAGAAGCCAATGAGTAACTGACAAGCAACTTATTACTAATCCCAGCTTTCTTCGTGGGAAGGTGTCTCAATCAATACAAGTCAGAATTTCCAAGCCACTCCTGCTGATAGTCTGCATTGCGTGTCTCTGTGTTGGCTTCTTAGCGTAGGCATCTCAGATAGGATCTGGCAGACAGGGAGATGCTGAAAAATTCTCAACTTAGCATTCCAGCTGTGGCAAGGAGAAAAAATATATATATTGTTAGGGGTAAATTTGGGAGACTGCTGAGTCTTCCCTCCACTGCTTATACCCCAATTTTAAGCTACATGCTGCTATCCGTTCTTTATGTCCTAGTCCAGATTTGACTTCTGAAAATTTTTCAGTGACCCTCCCTTTCCCCCTGCCACCCACAGTTAAGTAAGGTTTCTCATCCCTGCTCTGAGAACGCCATCTGTTTTTTCCATCATAGTGCTTCTTATATCCTATTTAAATTAACTTAGCAATTTAATTTAAATTGACTAGATTGTCAGCTCTCCAAGGAGCAAGAAAGCCTGTCTTATTGTCATATCTCACCTGGCAAATCGTAGCTTCTCAAGAAAGAGACCTCTATTGAATGTGATTTGTAAGCTCTGTGATCTGGAAGCTAGAGAGAGCTCCCACTCTTGCCTTTGTGTTTCAGACAGTGCATTGAGTTACACATGGCAAATTTACCTGCCTCTTTAGATCAAAATAGAGCGCATTCTTAGGTGGAACCGCGGCACTTGGAGATGGTGGGCCGGTGAGGATTGACTCTTTACTGTCTCCAGTCTATCACCCGCATGCAGAGAAGATCAGGGCCAAGATGCATATTTACGATCTCTGAATGAATGTGCCTTCCTTACCTGCCCACGGGGAGCTCTCCCCTGAGTCTCCCCTCTGCCAGCCACACTCCTGTGCTCTGATGGATGGAGCTGACTGGGCAAATTGCTATGCTGATGAACTGCTCAGCTACCTGAGCAAATGTTCCAGAGAGATCTCCAGGGATATACCACATTTTAGAGAAGGATTCATCCCAGCCTGGGGTGAGCCTTTTAGCCCTTAGCAAGCTGAGTATGGTGGGGTAAGGAAGATGAAAGGACTACAGTCTCAGTGCTCACTTTTCTGCAACCTGAGTGCCTGTCTTTGGGCTGGCGAGAAGCCTTATTGCGTTTTTCACTCCTCCCAGAAAGTTATTCAAATTGAGACCTAGAGGTCTGGGTGTCACTGTGCTCACTGAAAGAGCAAAATCAAGAAGCTGAACGGAAAGCACTTAAAGGGAGGATGCATTACCTTAAAATATGCAGATGGAAAACTGACATTATTGTCAATGTCAGAAGTCACCTTTCTGAGTAAACATTTACCTCTGGGCAAATGCTGGGATGTGCTTCTTTCCATTTACAAATGACTGGGTATGCAAATGCAGGGGGTTAGAGTTGCGCCCCAGAATGTGGAGTTGTCTTCTTTCATATATCCATAATGAAGAACATGCAGGAATCTGTCAAAAAAGGCATCATGGGCTTGATTTGTACCTTCTGAATAAAGGGGATTTCAGTGTTAAATCTGCCAGCTGGTTTTGTGCCTAAGTATTACATCAGTCTCTTGTATGATCTTGCATCCTGTGTAAAATGCAATATTTTGGCCTAATGGGCAGGATTAGCACGAGCTGGGAAGCCATAAATGAAAGTTTCTTGTTTCTAGAGAGCAAGTTAGAGCTTTTATATTATCTGCCGTGGAGCTCGGTGAATTTAAATGTATCTCTTGGGCTTTGGTAATATTCGTGTTAATGTCAAAATTGATCCCATTGTTATTGAGATGTGTGGTTTTTTCAGGCTGAAGATGCACAGAGCCTGTTGCCAGGGCTGATGAATATATGCACAGGACACATTCTTTCTAGCCGTTTCTCAGAACCGAGTGATGTTCTCATGTTATCATGGTGCCTGCTACCGTATTCTCTTCACAGGTCTGCATTTTTCTGTAAATCACTTGTAAACTTAATTGATATGTATTGAAAACCTACTGTGTGTCCGGCACTTTGTTTGACTCTGGGGATCAAGCAAACACTGTTGCAACAGTGGGCAAGATCTGGGCTCTTTTTCCATAGGATTTATCCCTAGAAACAGAGAGAGGGAGAAACAATAAAATAAATGAACAAGTAAAATATTATAACTGAATATTTATGTTAGTGTTATGTGGAAAAAGAGCAGGAAGAGAGAAGAAATCACGATGAGTGGAGCCACTGGAACAACTGACGACCAGGTGGTATTTAAGCTCAGACAGGGTGAGGCGAAGCTCACTTTGAAAATAGAGAGGGAAAGAGCTTTCATGGCAAAGGGATTAATATGTGCAAAGATTCTAACGTAGGGAAAAATTTTACATATTTAGAGCATTAAATGGAGCTAAGCATATCTAGCACAAAACAAGGGGACACAGTGGGATGATATGGAATTAAAGAGATTCCTGCAAATAACAGATCACATAGGGCATTGTAGCCATGGCAGAGTTTATCATTTTATCAAAAGTGCAATTAGAAGCCATAGAAGGATGTTTCTTAGTTCAGTTTCTGTCTTTACAAAGTATATTTTTACATCCATTCGAATGGCTATTATCAAAAGAATTTAAAAATAGGAAATAAGTGTTTGCAAGGATATGGAGAAAGTAGAACCTTTGACCAGGTGTGATGGCTCACGCCTGTAATCCCAGCATTTGGGGAGGCTGAGACGGGCAGATCACCTGAGGTCAGGAGTTTGAGACCAGCCTGGCCAACATGGTGAAACCCCATCTCTACTAAAAATACAAAAAAATTAGCTGGGTGTTGTGGTGCACGCCTGTAATTCCAGCTACTTGGGAGGCTGAGGCAGGAGAATCGCTTAAACCCAGGAGGTGGAGGTTGCAGTGAGCCAAGATCGTGCCACTGCACTCCAACCTGGGAGACAGAGTGAGACTCTATCTTGAAAAACAAACAAACAACAACAACAACAAAAACTAGAACCCTTAATCATAGCTGATGGGAATATAAAATGATATCATTGCTGTGGAAAACAGTATGGTGGTTCCTCAAAACACTAAACGTACAATTACCATATGATCCAAATCCACTTCTGTATGTATACTGTATGTCAAAATGAAAAGCAAAGACTCAGACAGATACTTGTACACCCATGTTCATAGCAACTTTATTCACAATAGCCAAAAGATGGAAGCAACCCAAATGTTGGTCAACAGATGATAGAATACACGAATGTGGCATCCACATACCACAAAATATTATTCAATCCTAAAAAGGAAGGCAATTCTGACACATACTGCAACATGGATGAACCTTGATGATATTATGCCAATTGCAAAAAACCAGACATGAAATGACAAATATTGTATGATTCTACTTAAATGAGACATCTTAGAGCAGTGAGATTCATTGACATAGAAGATAAAATGGTGGTTACCAAGGACTAGAGAAATGATGGACTGCAGGGTTACTGTTTAATGGGTATGGAGTTTTGGTTTGAAAAGACAAAAGAGTTCTGGAGATGGGTGGTGATAATGGCTGCCCAATAGTGTGAATGTACTTAATGCCATTGAATTGTACACCTAAATATGATTAGAAATATAAATCTTACATATACTTTAACACAATAGAAGAAAATCACCATATTTTATGCTAGATAGAAAGGAAGCAAAAGAATAATAGCAAAAAGAGAAGAGACTACTGCTCTAGTTTATTATTAAGACTATGATCATTTAGTGGCAATAGAGAGGCAGAGAATCTCAGGATTTAAAACATTTTAGAGGAAGAGGCTACAGGACTTACTTGTGGATCATATTCCAGTTATTTGTAGTTTGAACTCTGATACACTTGAAGTCTGTAGACCACACTTGTGGGGGTAAAAGACTGGCAAAATCCCTTTGACTGGCAGATGTGTTTAAGCTTGATGTCTTGGTGCATGACAAGGAAAGCTTTATTTTTAAACTCTTCAGTACTCTTGGATGGAGTATGGGAGCTATTGCTGTTGACATGTGAATATTTGCCTGCACTGTCATACAGCAGTCATATGCTCGGTGTGAATGTGGCTTGTCTTGAGATTTGCAGTGATAACTAGCATGTGGCTAGAGTTGTTCATTCTCTCCCTTATTAGTAATGCACGTCTTCCATTAGCATATGCAACTAACTACTCCCGTTCCCCTGTGCTGTGTCGACATTCATTGTAATGATTTATTATCCAAGCTAAATAACCCTCAATATGAAACAACAAACATGCCTATGTTTGTGTTTTCCATTGGTTTTGTTTTCCCTTTCTTGCTTCCACATAAATAGATAGTTCTTTATGTGATAATTGCATGCTATAGAAATAAGCAATGGGAAAGCCCACTAGAAAGGTTAAGAATGTTGGTAAGGTTTATTTTTAAACAATTGAACATCCACCAAACTTAGTGACATCCCCGATTAGTGCCTTGGAATTTTTAAAAAATATGTAGATTATTAGGAAAATGTTTGTTATGTGCAAACACTCCATATAAGACTTAATGATCTATGAAAGGGCCACATTTGGGCTTCCTGTGGAGCCTCCAAAGCCCTAGAAGCCTTGTTTTATTTATTTGGGATGTTTCCAGGATGATCTCAACCATCAGGAGCACATAATGGTTATGAAGTGGTAAAGAGTGGTGGTGGAGATCCGAGCTCTTAAGTTAGACTGCCTGAATTTATATCCCAGCAAAGCCACTGACTGTTGACCTGGGAGGATTTACTTACTTACTGAGCCTCAGTGTCCCTCTTCTATAAAATGGAAAGATTAGCCATGCCTTTCTCATGAGATTCTTGTGATGATTAAGTAAGATAATAAATGTAAAGCTCTTGCAACAATACGTATCTTAGAGTAAGTTCTCAATAAAGGTTAGCTGTTATTATCATCAGTGAACTGCAAATAATATTCTCATAAGAAAGACATTATATATGAAAAGAAATAGGTATGGAAATATATAAAAAGATGAAGAGATAAATGTATACATAGAGGTCATTACTTGTGTGAATATGTACATAAAACAGTGAAATTAGTGTGGAGATTGCCTTACAGTTTATGGAATGTTTGGTGTTCGTGAAGATTTGGTAGTATTTTGCCCCATTCAACAGAGACTCGAAATCTTCACCCATAAGTAATTTGATGTTATTTCAAAGGCACATCCTCATTCACTCTGGTCATTTTATTTTTTACTGAATGTATGTAGTTACATTTTAATCACTGTGATTACATTTAACATCATTTTGGACATTGGGGCCTTTTCATTGGCTAATGATAATTTCTGTATGTTAACATCACAGAAAACCAATTGCATTATATTTTATCCAGTTAAATTACCTTACCTGACTTACTATGGCAGTTTTGTTTTCTTTGTTTTTCTGTCCAGTTGCCACTTAAAAACTAACCCGGTTATTCTTGCCGCAGGTTTTTCCCCAATAGAAAATTGTTATTGATGTTTTGTAAATATCATATTCTATTCAAAGGTAAAAGGCTTCTTCAACTTCCCATTTTTCCTGTGATTTTTTTTCTATATTATGTCTGCAAGTCAACACTCCTGGGCTCAATTAAAATATGTATTTAGCCACTGGATTTGCAGAGAAATGATCAAACTTGAATACTAATACCCGGGCTATTGCCTATGAATACAAGGATTGTGTCCATTGTGGCATGGCTTTCAAGACAATGGCCAGTGAACCCAGGATGCCTGTGGGATTATTAGAGCTTGGTGTGGGTCTAAACCTGAAGTTTGCTAGTTTTTTTTCCCCAGTAAAGACAGACTTTGTTGTTCACTAAATTCACAATTGTATGGCTAGAATGTTCACATGAGAAATTCAAAGCCACTTTCTATCTTTCCAGTGTCTAGTGATCCCATCTGCCAGAAGTTTATTTTCCCAACATGTGCTCCAAGGACTAACACATTGCATCAGGATAGCACTAATATTTGTTGAGTTCTTACTATGTGTCAAGCCCTCCAATCCTGGCTGTGGAAAGAATGATGAACAAAGGTAGGCACCGCCCCTACCTCATGGAGAATCCATTCAATGGATTGGAAGAGGGAGTGATGTAGTCATGGGAATCAACTGGGCAGAACAGTAAAGGCTTAGTGATTAAGAATGAGTATTCCAGACAAAGGAAAGCAGGATATACATGATTCTACGGCAAGTTAGAACATGGACAGGTGGGAAACGGAGAGAAGTTATGGATAGCTGCAGCAAAGGAAAGCAAGGTCCAAAGTGATTCTGGAGAAGCAATAAGACCCAGTCTACCTAGGCAATGTTAGGAGCTTTGTATTGACTTTTTATACCAACCTTAGTACCATAATAGGTACTATTGATATTCTTATTCCAATGTTTAAGCAAAAGTGGTAAACTAACTTCATTCCTTACCTAGGAAGTGGCAGATGCGGAATTTGAACCAGAACTTGCTCTGGTAACCAACATATTGCACTTCCTCTGTAAGATAAATGCCTAACATTTTTAAGGAGTTTTGACTCACAGCGTTATTATCCAGTGTCAATGTGGTCTTTCTATAGGGTCTGTTACATAAGTCTGCCATTGGTTTGCTTTTCATTAAAAAGAAATCAAACTAACTGCTAGAAGAGTAAACGGGATCCAACACAGTACACTTCTAAACAGCTTTGGTTATCTGTACACTGAATCCTGGGTCTCTAAGACTCAGAGGGAAGCTTACAATGAGGGTTTGAGGGCTGTTGGTCCCACTGGGCAGGACTATGGCTGAGAGAGGATAGTACAGCTTTCTTAGCGGTTTCCAAGTTGTAAAGCCCAAAATTAGAATTTAAAGAAGGCAAAAATTGGATATCAGAAAAAGTTTCAATGCACTTAAGGAATAAAAATAACTTTCTGAGATTTAATACAAAGAGAAGGAAGAGAATAAAAGAAGAAAGGAGAAGAAAGGAGAGGGGAGAGAAAAGAGAAAAAGAGAGCAACATCATTACATTATAAGGCTACTTCAGTGGGTCTCTCTCTATCTCTCTCTCAACTTTTAGTTTGAAGCTAAACACTTGATAGATTAGCCCAGCAGTAAAGGAAATGTCCTCTTTTATGTGTGAAAGCTTGGTAATTGCTGCAGAAAGATACTTAGTGGCTCCTAATATTCATATAATCAGATTAGTTTTGAATCCTACCTCAGCAGAGGATGTTGGAATAATCCAATTCATGCCTGTTTACCTTGTCTGTGTGTTCACTTATTTTTCTAGTTATTTTATCCTTTCTGTTGGACTCAGTAGGTGCTAGCAACAAAGCTACCCCAGTATCTTGAATTCCTTCAAGTACTAATTCAAAAAGGAAGGAAAAATAGTAGATTTAAATGTTTGAGGAGGAGTAGGGTTTTTTTTGTTATTTGTTTTTGCTTGTTTGTTCCTTTGCATTCTTGGTAACAATTGAAACAATTCTATGGCTCTCATCCTATGTTACTAAAATTTTGTTGGGCAGTTAACATCTCAATTCATAGGCAACTGTCTCATGACCAATCCTCTCTGAGCTTTGAACATATGGCTGCATCTGATGGCTTCACTGATTTCACCAGGGAGAGTTTTAGAAGATCTCTATTTGAGGGGGCAGCCATTACACAGATGAGTGATACACTGCTGGAATTAATTATTGCTTGCCAAGTTTAAGGATTGATTCATTCTAAACTCAGAGCCAAAAACTCATCTTAAAGCTGAAATGTTTTTGATTCACTGGGTCCAGCTCCTCTTCACAGACCCTCTAACCTAGTGCCATGTGTGTTTTGCTGTTAACAGTGAACTACGTATCTGAATGCCCTAGTTTGAAATGCACTTTCTAATTATATAAATATGGTGGCCATACAGTACCTGGGACTCATAATTAAGGATGATCTTACCTTGCAACTCCAGGCTTCCTTTTTTTTTCCTGTGAAAGCTTCCTTTCTTCCTGAAATGAAAGTGGCATTTCAGCCATCTGTTGTGGGCTGCTGTCAATAAAAGAATCCAATCACATTTTACCCACATGATTCTGCATGAATAATAAACTTGGTCTTTATAAATTAATGTGTGTTCCCTGAAATTTAGGAGTGGCCTTCAAAATTTCTGAACTTTCCTAAGATGAATACCACTTGAGAAAAATAATATATCAAAAATATTATAATAATTGCTGGAATTTAATGGAGAAAAGTGGCAGAGATTATGGGTGAAAGCTGCAGGTCAGTCTTGGAAATCTACCTGAAAGCATGTCAGTTGGGTGAGCTTTTTTCCCTGACGAATGTATCACTGTCAGGACATCACACTTATGGCTTGATTAGCTTTTTTAGGCAGCATGGCTCTCTATTCATTTTGGAAGTTATCCCAGTGGGCAGTCTCCTAGGTTTCCCTGGGGAAAGGGTACAGGCCAGCGTCTCTCATTTTATGTTAGGACTTTGAAGTCTGACGTTTTCAATTACATACCAGGCCCGACATTTTCTTTGAATAAAACACTTACCAAGTATCAGACCCACATTTTTTTTTGCAGTTTATAATACAAAAAGCACCCTATTAATAGTTTTCTTCGTATAGATTGTCACCATGCCAAGTTTAAGCACCTATAATAGCCAGGTTTGCATGTTAAATAGAATCAGTATTCTATTAACCAGAAGAACAAATAAAACCATTCTCAGTTTTCCATATATTTAACCTCCTTGAAACTACTGACAGGTCTTTTATTTTGGAAGTATATTTTACAGGGAAGGAGACTTCCTAAATATGATTTAATTCTTTTCTTTTCTCCAGAGAAATAGGATTTAAAACTTTGTGCTTGTACCCTCCAGAAATGGCTCAACCAAACAGAGTCAAAATATCAGAGCAGTGAAAAAAGATGCTATATTGTTTCAGACTCAAGATCTGTCTCTTGTGATAAAGAGATTTAAATTCTCACTATTCACCAAGGAAGAGCCAATCTGAGCCATGGAATATATTGAAATGATAGAATGCTTTCAAGTTTAGCATTTTTTGTGTGTGTGCTCCATGGTTGAAAATTCTGTTGGAGAAATATGGTTAGACTATTTTGACAATCTTTAACCTGCTTAAATTGGATTTTTTAAAGTGCACAAATTGATGTTCTGCCTACTTGGAGAATGTTTTAAAGATATCAAGACTTCAAAGAAAAACAGTGAGAGTAAATCAGATGCAAACATCCCTGTATCCATCCTAGCAAAATTAGTTTAGTATTTCCTAGGGCAATGCTAAATTAGAATGATGCTCAGGCATTAGGGCAAGTACCACTGGTAATCATCGTTTTTGTTATGGGGTGGGGGGTGGCTGAGAAAAGAAAATATCTTTTCCTATCTTGTAGGAATCACTAAATGACATCAACTTCGTATATATTTTCTAAGGATACAATTGAGAATTCTTAGTGTCCCTGCTACTGTCACGGATAATTGTGTCATTTTCAAGTCTCTTGGAATTTAGGGTGTTAGGTGGCCTTTCTTACCCTTGTTGCTCCTTCCTGTCCTGCTATTTGGTCATCAAATACCATTCTCTCTCTTACTGCAGGGTAAATTAGGTCCTGAAAATGGCAATGAGTATTAGACATGATTTCGGCTCCAGAAGCTGAAAGCATTTTTTTTTAAATGAAGCCAGAGAGATGGAGTGATCTGCTTGATAATAAAGCTTAGCTTTAATGCCAGCTCCATGCTGTTACAGCATATTACTAAACAGCAAGAACTGTGGCACAGATGTTGTGGCGGCCATATTTTACACCATCCAAAAGGTCATGTCGCTTGTTATTACATTCAGAATCAATATTAAGTGAGCGTTCCAAATTTCAGCTGTCAGTTGAATTTATTGCTGCAAACCAAAGCTGAAGGGTTCTCGACTGTGATTCAAGCAAGCTAACAAATTAACTAATATAAGGGCACGCCTAGAAGATGCAGGTGACCCACATGCCAACAGCAAAAGCTTGGTTCTTACATTGCTGCAAGAAAGAGCTGCTCCAGCTGCCAACCAGAAACAACTGTCATCTCAATAATAAAAGGGAGGAAGAAAGGAAGGAAAGAAGGGAGGGAGGGAGCAAGGAAGGGAGGGAGGGAGGGAGGGAGGGAAGGAGGAAGGAAGAAAGGAAGGAAGGAAAATTAATTCTCAGGTGGAGTTAATTCAGGTGGATGAGATATCCTGAAGGCAGCTTCTTGAGATAAAGTATGATGTATGCATATCTATCTCACAATGCTCAAGATCACAGTTAGCACCCCTTAGAGATTACTTGCATTGCCAAATTAGTCCAAAGATCTGGCCACCTACCCTTACTCCATGGTCTTCTTTAGACCTAGACATGGATACACTGACCCAGGTGCTAATCGGACTACCCTTTTCATCTCACCATGTGTCATCGCAACAGCTACATTAGGGAGAGTCTTTCTTATAATCAACTCTAGAAAAGGTACACAAATATCTAATAGATGAACATCCATTACATCCATTTAATTCATACATGGATACCCCTAGGTGGTCTAAGATGGTTTATTAAAGGGAATTTGAGAATTCCAAGTTAATGAGAAGAAACTATAGGTAATATCCAAACACTAGGTCAAGAGGGGATGACAAAGTCTCAGAAATGCCCTACCAATGTATTCTGTGCAGAATGGTGGATGAGGAGGAATTTCGAGGACTGTCAGCAGCAAGCCTGAGTCCCCATGCCCATGATTTTCTCTGAAATAATTCTCAAAACATCTCCTTAAAACTGTCTATGTCCATGATAAATTCCCTCCAGTGCATCTGTTGAGACAGTGAGTGTTGCCCAATTTGCAAGTGGTCCAGGGAATGGGCTGGGGCTTCTTTGGGTATGAGATTTTTTCTTTCTTTTTCTTTTATTCTTTTTTTTTTTTTTTTTTTTTTTGAGACTGAGTCTTGCTCTGTCGCCCAGGTTGGAGTGCAGTGGCACGATCTCGGCTCACTGCAAGCTCTGCCTCTGGGGTTCAAGCCATTCTCCTCCCTCAGCCTACCGAGTAGCTGGGACTATAGGCACCCGCCACCACACCTGGCTAATTTTTTGTATATTTAGTAAAGATGGGGTTTCACCATGTTAGCCAGAGTGGTCTCCATCTCCTGACCTCGTGATCCGCCCACCTCGGCCTCCCAAAGTGCTGGGATTACAGGCATGAGCCACCGCCTCTGGCCTATTTTTCTTTTTTTGAGATGCACTTTCACTATTGTTGCCCAGGCTGGAGTGCAATGGCACAATCTCAGCTCACCGCAACCTCCATCTCCCAGGTTCAAGCAGTTCTCCTACCTCAGCCTCCCAGGTAGCTGGGGTTACAGGCATGCGCCACCACACCCAGCTAATTTTGTATTTTTAGTAGAGACAGGGTTTCTCCATGTTCGCCAGGCTGGTCTTGAACTCCCGACCTCAGGTAATCTGCCCAATTCGGCCTCCCAAGGTGCTGGGATTACAGGCGTGAGCCACTGTGCCCGGCCAGGATGTGAGATCTTACAAGACCACCTTGCAAGAAGTAAGCAGGAGGAAACTGTCGGATAAAATTTCTCTCTTAAGAATTTCCCATCACAGTTGGAAAAAAATATCCTGAGATTTTACAGATAAATAAGTCTCCAAACTGCTGGTAACGCAGAACTAGGTTTAACTGGGACCCTCAGCTTCCTGACAAAATAGTACTTGCTTTTTGGTATTGACTCTTATTCTGCCTTCTGTTACAAATGCCAGTTATAATTTTTAATTGACTTTACTAGAAGTGTTTAGGAAAAAAAAGTCTGTAATTCTAGTAAATAAGTACTTCAGTCAAGGACTATTCATTATTCAAGATTCAATAAACATTTTCTGAGTACCTACTCTGGGCACATTCTGTGTTCAGTGTTCTGGGATTAAAAAAAATAAACAAGACATGGTCTCTATTCTCAGAGACTGGGAGAGAAACAGGCATATACAAGAGAATACAATGCAGTGTAGCCAGATGCAGTTTAAAATTCTGTTACCTTAGACCCAGCAGGTTTATTTCTAGGAATTTATCCAGAGAAACAGTGTGCAAAATTGTGTTTAAATGAATGTTAATTGTATCGTGGTGACTGGCAGCTAAGTAGGTGCTCAATGACTGTTTATTGAGTAAATAAATATTATTTTGAACCATTTTCAAGAGCAGAAATGTGAAATTCTAAATGTAAAACAAAGAGGATTGGTTAAATAGGACATCTACAAGTAAAATACTTTGGAGGAATAAATATTTGTGAAGAATATTTAATGGCGTTAAAATGAGTTCCTAAATATATTGTTAAGTGAAAGAAGCTTGCAAATTAATATATGAATTATGATTGTGGGCCCGTGAAAGGGAAAAAAAATCCACACACACAGAGGAGAGAAGCACTCTTATCCTATATGACTAAATCAAGTGATAGTTTGACTAAAAAAGTAAAGCAAGGGGTCATAAAATTCAGACTATATGTATCAAATGTTTTAACTTAAATATAGAAAAACAGGCTAGGCATGGTGGCTCATGCCTGTAATCCCAGCACTTTGGGAGGCCAAGGCAGGTGGATTGCTTGAGTCCAGGAGTTCAGGACCAACCTGGGCAGCATGGCAAAACCCCATCTCTACAAAAAATATGAAATTAGCTGAGTGTGGTGGCGTATGCCTGTAGTCCCAGCTACTTGGGGTCTGAAGTGGGAAGACTGCTTGAGCCTGGGAGGTCAAGGCTGCAGTTAGCCATGGTCGCACCACTGCACTCCAGCTTGGGTAACAGCTGAGACCCTGTCTGAAAAAATATATATAAATATATGTATAAATATATATTTATATATTTTTTTTCATTAACCTTATGCTACACTGATCTTAAGGGGCAGGGCCAACCTTTCTCTTTGAGTGTGGGATTGTTTCTTGCATAAACCACTCCCATTAGGCAGCATCTATGATTTTCTATTTTGCTTCTTTAAAATAGAGCAAGAAATGAAAAGACTTACAAAGAAGTCTGAATCCTGACTCCTTCTAGATGTTTACATGTTCCCCATCATTTTTTTCCAGTTGTATCCATACCTAATTTGACAGCATTGTTTGTAGCAATTTGCATGCATTGCATTTTTTTCAAAAGACTGAACTTAAGAAAACACTTTGTTTTTACACTATTTTATGAGTTCATGCTATATTTAACTGAATTGTGAAATTAGATTATAACAAAACTGGCATAAATAAGTTTGAGAATAAACACAATTTATAGGAGTAGAAGGGGGAGGGTTATTAAAGACTGGCCTACAAGCTGCATGCTGTGCATATGTTTATATGTTTTACAGAGGGGACAGAGAGTGTGAACTAATCTAAGTCAACCAAATGAAAGTCCACTGAGGCAGCTTTGGGTGTGTACATTAGCAAAGGAGAGAGAAGACAGCAATGGAAAGAATGGAATCTCAATGTTGATAGTGCTTATCTCTGGAAGGGGAAATTATGATGGATTTGTATTCTTTTTCTCTTTTCCTATATTATTTAAACTCATTACAATGAATAAGTATACTTTCAAAAGCAAATTATTCATTTAATCAATTTATTTTTAATAAATAGGTACTAAAAATAAAAGATGTAATGTGCCTAGCACTGTGCTATTTGATACAATCAGTGTTTGGGAGGTGGAACGACGTATTTGTTAGCAATGCTCTCTTTGTGTTTGGATTCCCTGGCCTTGAATCTCAGTCCTGGCACATTTTACATGTATGATTTTGAGAAAGTTCACTTAAAATTCTCTATAGTGTCCCAGTCTGTATAACTGCAAAATAGAGATAATAGTAACAGTGCCTAACAGCCAGGGTTGTTGTGAAGATCAAATAAAGCATATAAAAATCTTAGAAGAGCATGTGATATGTTAAGTGCTTATATGTTAGCTAGGTCTTGTTTACTATTATTTTTCTTATGTCAGCAAGGGGCTTAGTTTCTAAATAGTGAGCCAAAGCTTAGCTCTTCATGTCATTCACAGAAAAAAAAAAATGCAAGTAAGTAAATTATTAAGTGACAGCGTGTATGTGGTTGTCCAGATTCTGTGGGATACGGGCTGGCAAATTATAGTCCATGAGCCATCTAACCACCAGTTGCCTGTTTTTGTAAATAATGTTTTCTTGGAACATAGCCATGTCATTCATTTATTATCTGGTCCTGGCTGCTTCGTTGCTGCCACAGTGGACGTTGCTCCTGGCTGCTTAGTTGCACCACATGGACTGCAAAAGGTAAAATATTTACTATCTAGACTTTTCTAGAAAATGTGTGCTGGCCCTGCTGCAAGGGATCCATCAAGGTAGTCTCCTTGTGGGCTACAGTAAAAAGAGAAAGCTTGGTGAGCTAAAGAAGATTTGAAGAGGTGGGAGGAAAGAAAACCCTGAGATATGAATCCACATCATGGATGCATGGATTCTGCTGAAACCAACAAGAGCCATTTATGTGGAGGAGAAGTGTTCTGAAAGAAGAAAAAGTTTGGCCAAGTAGGGTAGGAATTAATATGAAGAACTTTCTTGACAGCAACAAAGGTATTTTAGGTCTAGTGTGTTGGGCAGTGGAACCATTACAGGTTGTTGAACAGGACAAATGCACACAGAGCATGGCTTAAAGGAGATTATATGACAGTGGTGCGCACAGGGATGGTAAACTTATAACCGGAGAGTAACTCAGTACTTGCTAGAGTCATATGGTTGTGAGAAAACAGGGTTTCAGCAAGAGTGTTGGTGGGAGGGGATAGAAAATTAAGTTCCGTATAGTCCTTTAATCCTTATAAGAATGATTTCCCACAGTCACAAAGCAAACACTTGGGGGTCTTCCCTAGGAATAAGTACAGTAGTATATAGTCAACAGCAAAATTTATCATTGTGAGCAGTATTGTTAGCACAATTTTTCCTACAAAAGGAATTAAAATAATAACTATAAAATGGGATACTGGGTGAAATGTAGAATAGGCTCATGATGCCTTTCTTTGAAAGTCGTGTGTGTGTGTGTGTGTGTGTGTGTGTGTGTGTGTGTGTGTGTGACTCCACAAGTTTTAGTTTGGGGAAGCAACCTGAAAACTATCTTACTCCATCAGGATGCCTTCTGTAATGGTAAGATCTTACCTTGCCAGTTGTCAACGTCTGATCTGACTTGCTCTCAACTTAGCCCTTGGCTAATGGTGTAAGCAGCATTAGCACATATCAGGCTGTCACCCAGAGTTCAGAGTTTCTTTAAAGTCCTTTATTGTGGTACAGAACATCATGATGGCAATGAGGTGGAAGGAAGAAAATTTTCATCCTAAACATAAAGTAAAAAGAAAAGCATTCTCCACATACAACCTCTAAAACACCAAGCGGGCCAGCAGTGGTGAGCGGCAGCTCTGCCTCCTTCCTGGAGGGTGTTTTGTGCTGCATGTTGTAAGTAGGGACTAACATGAAGACCTTTCCCAACAGCCACAAAAGTATTTTAGGCCTAGTGTGTTGGGCAACAGGGACCCATCACAGGCTGCTCATTACTCCAGCCTCCATCGACAAAAAGTCTTTAGCAACTTGCAACCAAGAAGCAACCAAACAACAGAGATAATATTAGAAGATAGATTTATTGTCCTACCAAACAACAACCTCTCTAGATTTCAATGGGGTTAGGTGAGGGGAGTGGTGGGTCCTCAGTCACCTTGACCATCCATTTCACAAAATTAGGTGGGGTGAGAAATGAGAACGTTACTTCATATTGTCCTATACACAGTGACTTTACTAGGATCTGTTCTTCCTTTGTAGTCTTAGCACTCATTAACTTAGAATCACATTAACTAAGGCAAAACTACTTAAATAACTGAGTTTTAGGATATGTATCAGTCAGTGGCTCCCCTCTTCGTGTTTGAATCAAGTAATGTACCAGAACAAACAAGGCTCAGAGGGAAAGGCTTTCTGCAACATTTTAGATAAGCCCTGGCATTGCAGTCATCTCCTATGGATGCTGCTCACAAATTCGGTCCTGTTCCCAGCACAACTTTAGAGAAGGCTACAACCAGCTGGAGCTGGTTAGTGGGGAGGGAGAAAGGAAACACAGCCACTGTTACGCTTGGCCATGAACAGTGTTGAGCCATTCTTCAATGTACCAAATGTTCTAATAAGGCCACGATCAAGTTCCATTTGCCTCATGGCAAATGTTAAATATCCCAAATTTGTAGAGAGAAGGGAGAATTTCCCAAAGCAAGGAATAAACAACACTGGTGACATTCCGGGTGACTCTAGGTGTTTTACACATTTGGCATGAAGAAGCACTGAATCACACAGCACAAACATTGTTCACTGGTTACACTCTTTCAGCTCTTCTTACTATGTCAAGGAGAAAGCCTCTATTTGATCCTAGCATGTCTTACTTCATAAGATCGATCCTTGTGATTCTTGGATCCCCTACTTGCTAATTTGCCAACTCGCTTACATTTATTTGTAACCCAAAATCAAAACCCGCAGTGCTCTCACAGTCATTTGCAGACATGCACAGAGTGGTAAAAATCTTGAGTCACCCAACGTGCACAGTCCCAGCTGGAGCCAAACAAGGCAACACTCTGCCTTATTGTGTCAGCTCTCATATCGTAAACAAGTGTCCTTTCATGGTCTATTTAGTGCCATGTTTTCCACATTTGTGTACCTTTTGTTGGTGATTTTGCTGTTGAAAATGGCCCCTGAGCGTATTGCTTGAGTGCTATCTGGTGATCCTAAGCACAAGAAAGCCATGATGTGCCTTACGGAGGAAATACATATGTTGGATGAGTTTTGTTGAGGCCTGAGTTGCAGTGCTGCTGGCCATGAGTTTACTGTTAATGAATCAGCATTGCACATTAAATATGGTGTCTTTAAACAGAAGCTCACATACAACAAAGCTATGTAATAATCAATTGACAAAAATGTTGTGCCCAGAGACTCACAGGAACCTAACTCTGTGTTTCCCCTAGGAGCAATGATTCAGTATTCCCTAATTCAGTGTTCACCCTTGCTGACATTGTAAAACATAATTACTGCAAATACTGAGACTCAACTATACTTAACATAACATACTGGCAATAGTACTTTTGTAAGAATTTGTCAACACTTATGTTTCCACTTATTTATTTGTGTTTTTTTATTTTTATTTTTTTACATTTTTATTATTTGTTCTTGCTGTTACCTTCTATTTATGTCATAAATAGCACTTAAAATGTCCCTATGTTACAGGCCTGCTGCAGTGGCTCACACTTGTAATCAAAGCACTTTGGGGGGCTGAGGTGGGAGGATCGCTTAAGCTCAGGAGTTCAAGACCAGTCTGGGCAACGTGGTGAAACACCATCTTGACAAAAAAATGCACGTTAGTTGGGTGTGGTGGCATGCACCTGTAGTTACAGCTACTTGGGAGGCTGAGGTAAAAGGATGGATTAAGCCTGGGTGGTCAAGTTTGCAGGAAGCTATGATTGCAACACTGAACTCCAGCCTAGGTGACAGAGCAAGACCTTGTCTCTAAAAAAAAAGCTTCCATGTCATAAAATGGTGATGCAGAATTTTCCAGATACCTTTATTGGAGCTAAATGTGTTAATACAAAGAAAAAATATTAAGTAAATAATAATATTGGTATTACAGTATTAAAGCCAAAATAATATGTGAAGGAAGTAAGCAAGAAATAAGCTTATGATCCCTGGGATTGGAGAGAGCATTCATTCTTCTCCTTTCTTACTTACTGCCTCCTTAGAGTCTAGCCCTATAGCTGAGAGCAAGTTTAACAGAGGTACTGTGACTTAGTTCGCTGAGAAAATAAAGAATGAATGAAAGTGATCAGGTGAGTATATGGCCATTCTAAACTCAGGCTATAGGCCTTGTAGAGCTTAGAATTTATGAAAATCATAGAAAAGATTAGGAGTATCCTGCACTAGCCCTAAGTTTCCTTAGAATTAAAAGTTGGACTGGTCATGGTGGCTCACACCTATAATCCCAGCACTTTGGGAGGCCAGATCGCTTGAGTCCAGGAGTTCAAGACCAGCCTGGGCAATATAACGAAACTCCATCCCTACCAAACATACAAAAATTAGCTGGGTGTGAAGGGGCACATCTATAGTCCTAGCTACTTGGGAGGCCGAGGCAGGTGGATCAGTTGAGCATGGGAGGTCAAGGTGCAGGGAACCATGATTGCATCATTGCACTCCAGTCTGGGTGACAGAATGAGGACCCTGTGTCTAAAATAAATAAATAAATAAATAAAAATGGGCCAGGCACAGTGGCTCACGTCTGTAATCCCGGCACTTTGGGAGGCTGAGGCAGGTGAATCACCTGAGGTTGGGAGTTCGAGACCAGCCTGACCAACATGGAGAAACCCAGTCTCTACTAAAAATACAAAATTGGCTGGGCGTGGTGGCACATGCCTGTAATCCCAGCTACTCGGGAGGCTGAGGCAGGAGAATCACTTGAACCTGGGAGGTGGAGGTTGCGGTGAGCTGAGATTGTGCCACTGCACTCCAGCCTGGACAACAAGAGCAAAACTCTGTCTCAAAAAATAAATAAATAAAATTTTAAAATTAAAAAAAAAAACTTGACTTCTGAGATACTGTTAATAATAGAGCTCATTGTTCATCAAACTTGGCCTCTAAAGCAGGATTTGACCGACGGCCCAAGCAAGCTGGCTCCCTCTTGTTTTATAAAGATGTACCATGTGCAGCTCTGGGAAGGTGGAATGGGAAGATGCTCTCACCATCCCTCAGTCAAGTCATTGAGATCATTTCCAATTTCAGCTGTTTGCGTCACACCATCCTTCAACTGGCTTTATTGTAAATGCAAGAGAAGGGAGGTTTTTGGCACTTGGAGCAAAAGATGTAAAAACAAAAAAAAATTACAAGGGAGCAGTCATACAGAAAAGAGAGCAATTAAAGAGACAAAAAGTCCCCTTAGCTGCCTTTTGGGTACTTTTTTGATCTTTTCACCAAGGAATTAGCAGCTTTTAATTTTCCCCACCTCAGCTTAAAAGCGTGCTGGCAGGAAAGAAATTAACATTATGGGAAGGCTGCTTTGGATTAAAAAGCAAATGTAGTTGAGACTATCAGGCAGCTATCAGACTCCGTGAACACAGGCCTGCTTGCCCAGCTCAGCGGCCAGGTTAATGCTGGGCAACAAAAGTCCCCAATCTAGAAGCAATGGCTTTCCTTAGCCTTATTTCTAATAATCAGATGCATGCCTCCACTTGGCTTGATATTTTCTATGATCATCTGACAACTTGCTGCTTCTGTCACTTAAAAGTGGGGAAGGGGTTGTTTAGTTTTCAAAGCACAGTGCATCCGAATTTGAGTGAAAGCTCAGGTCCTTGTTCTCACTGTGGAAGATGAAACATTGATCGGCTTCAACTAGAAACAGGCTATTTTTTCTCTGTCTTTTGTTTTTGTTTGTTTCTTTTTTCCTCCTTCACCCAGGAGGGTTGTGTTCAGCAGCACACACCGGGTTCAGCCCACCTAGCAAGTCCAAGGAGAAGGGGTCATGTTCGTCTGGGAGATGGTAAGGGCCAGGCCTGGGCAGTGAGGGGCAGGAGTGAGCCGTGTTTGTGGACAATCACTGGATGCTGCAGGGCAGACCCACATGGAACTGGCGGCAGATCTCACCATTGGGAACAAGAGTACAAGATTTCAAAAAGAAGGGTTTCTGAACCCCGGTTTAACAAGCCCTCTACAGCACCAGTTGCAATCCCCAGGAAACTCGTTAATGCAGTTAGATGCCACGGCAGTGTGCACTTAAGACAAGGAAGAAGTGCAGCTGCTCTTCAGCTCCACGGATGCCAAAGCAGCTCCTCTGTTCATTAGCCCAGCCTCTTCCTCTATACTGACCTTATGGAGATGCTGCTGGCCTTCTGAGAACTAGTAGAGGCAAGCTTCCAAATCATTGTGCTGTTTTTAACATTACGAAACCATCAACCAGTATCTGAAGCGTTCTTTGCCTACCAAGAAATCACTTGGTCCTGATGAGGAACTACCAGATGGTGTGGGAGCCCCAGGCTCCCACCCAGGGTGTGTGTCTCTCCCCAGGGGGGCACCCCAAGGTGGCAAGAAGTCCCCCAGAGGGACTTGACCAACGCCTTGGTCAAGTTTAGAGGTGCAGTGTACCCAAATTCTAACCTGGAATATGTGGAGTATCGGTCAATGTTTGTGACTAAATAAGAGGGAGATTGAGGGATGCTTGGAAGTCACTGAGTCAAGCAGGAGGCAAAGTTAAATGGTCCATCTAGTGATAACCTTGTGAAATTTTTTGCAATGAAATTAGGTTTAATTTAATTGAGAAAAATGGACAAGGACCTGGTAGTGTCATAGTTGCAGCAACAGTTGTAACCATGGGTGCTAGAGTCACTGTCTAATTCAAATTCTGACTTTGTCATTTATGAGCTTTTAAACTTTGGAAAAATTCCTTCATCTCTGCAGCCTTAGTTTTCTCTTTTGTAAAATGGGGGAAAAAATATTGATGGCCGGAAGGGGTTTTGTTGTTTTGGGGGGTAAAGAAATAAATAGAACAATGTGTGTGAATATGATTAGCACAGAGCCTAGTTCATAGAATGTGTGCAGTGAAAACTCAATGCTTGCTGCTGCTTCTCCTCCTCCTTCTCCTCTTCTGTGATTAAATTATTTAAAGTAGGAATAATGATTTTTATAGAAATCATCCACCCTTTCATTTTAGGCTAAGTAGCATACTATAGTCATGTGAACCTTAATTGTGATCACACATACAGGCGTAAGCAGAAAGATGACATAGTTCCTGCCTTCTGGGTGTTTATATTCCTAGTAGTCTCTGCTCACCTGCTTTTAACCTTCTCCAGGATAATGAGTTATGTGACTTTTGGGTGCCAGATACATAAAACCATGTTTTCCTGTCAGCCAGCCAGTGACTATAAGAATTCACACATTTGCATTTGTCATTGTAATTCTTTTGTTCCAAAAAGAGGTGAAAGAAAGGTTAAAAGGAATGTCATCCATTGGAAAGAAATATCAAAATGTGTACCCGTATCTCATCAGAACCTCACACAGAATTAAGAGTTTGTGTTATTTGGGTTTCAATTTAAGGTAAAGAATCAAAAATACCAGCGGCAAATGATTTGTGACTCCCACTCAATTTATTCAACTCCAAATGATTTCAATAAATCTGGGAATTCATCTATATCCTGTTGAATTAAGGGTTTTTTTTTTTTTGAATTATTCTCTAAATATGCTTAATCTTCATTAATGCAGCTCTACATGGTATTCTGAGCCAAACTGAACTAACAGGAAAATTTTTTACATTTCTAATTCTTAAAATAGACAGAATTTCTTTTTTTTCCTACTACACAGTCTGCCAAGGCATGTATGTATAGAGATTTGAAGTACATGTAGTTTTCCTCTCTCATTCACCTATTCTGTTTTATCCTAGCACACCCTCAGTTCTGGATATCACATGATGTGATTTAATGTGGTCACTGTATTTTCTTTATTTCTTCTCTTTTTCCTCAGTGCCACAGGAAGATAAATCAACGATCTATTAATATACACTTCATTTGGGGAAGCTGTTTTAAGGAAGTTTCTTTCTTCCCTTTTTTTTCCTCCTTGCTCATGTAGCTAATGAAACAATATGCATTTCAATTCCAAGGCTCCCTGGATTCAGACCTAGAGAGTAGCTAACACACAATTGATTTCTAGTCCCGCAGGAAAAGGGGAAGCAGTAGAGAAATCAGATGGATTGATCGCTGAGATACAGGCCCTGTGGGATGCTTCGCTATCATCCATGTCTTGAATGTATGTGCAATCCCTTCATCAATAGAAAAATCCCCAGGATAGGAGCTTCATAGGGTCCAGATGGCAGTTCAAGCAGGCAGGTGTGTTAGCCTGTAGTTCGTCCCTCTTCAGGTCTGCCCTGCCATAATAAACTGCCAAATTTACAAATTCAGACTTTAGAAACTGGCAAATCAGAGGTAGAAACGTTGAGCAGTGGTGCTGACATTTCCTAAGAAAGCATTAGACAAGGGATTGCAAGCTCAAATGTCCGCAAGTACCACGTAGGTTGGTGTGAGACAGTAAGTGTTAAATAACTTCTGTCCATCCCTCAAGATAGCACCTGCCTACTTACTTTGTGTTATAAAGCATACTGTGGGGTGGGGGGAAAATAGCCAAACAAAGCGTATTTATGGGTCATCTTTATCCTACAACCTGCTATTTGTGACCCCTGAATTAATCCTACTCCTCATTTTACAGAAGAAGAAACTCAAAACATGAGAAATGAAACCTCCTTGCCCAGTGTGTCACACTCAGAATTTTCCAAAGTGTTCACATTTTTTTTTTGTCTCAGACACCATGACCAAATGCCGTGCTTAGAGTTCAACTTCTAGTTTTGGAAAACCAGCCTCTAATGTCTCAGGTACCAAGCCTCTGTAGAATGCTATTGTTTACACTATTAGACAGGATTCTCTCTCTCACAAGTGGCAGAGGCTGAACTCCAACTGGCTTTGGCAAAAACTAAAGGTGAATTCATCACCTCATGACTGAGAAGAATAAGAAAATTCTAGCTAACAGAGTGACTGGACCTCTGTTCATCTCTTGGCTTGGTTTTCTCTGTTGGCCTTGTTCTTAAGAAGACTCTCCATTTGTAATGACAAGATAAGTTCCAGTATGCCTAGGCTTACATATGTATCTGTTAAAAAACCCAACCAAATTGTCCTAGAGCTTCTCTTTCTTAATGGATACAAACAACACACTCCTAAGATTGAATCTCATTGGATAACTTAGGTCATGTGCTGTTTCCTAAACCAATGACTGTGGCCAGGAGAAAGGAATAAACTGATTGACCAGGTGGTGGAAACGCCCCACTGAACCTCCTGGCCTGGAAATAAGGAGAAAAGATTGAGACCTTGTTCCAAAAGAAGGGGATGGGAATCAGGCAGCCAAAAGCAATAATTACCAATCATGCTTCCACTTCACACTCTGTTTGTTCAGAGCCTGTCTTTACCACCCAGGAGCTTTAACTTAGGGCATAGGGGTTTGGACTTTGTTGGGCCACATCTCAGAGCTCCCTGAACCTATCAGAAGGCACACACTAGGAACTGATACAACTTTCAGTGACTCAAATGCAAAAAGTTAACCCCTTATAGAATTCTAGGTTTCTCCACTTTTCTTTATTCTTCTTTAACATGTGTTACTAAGCACTTACTAAAATACTAGTCACTTTGCTATGTATTATGCACTTAAATACCAGACACTTGACAACATGCTTTATTTTATTCATACAACAATCTTGCAAAGTAGAGATGATTATCCCCAGGGGGCAGATAGGGAGCATCTGCTGCTGTTCAAGGTTCTAAACTGTTCCAAGGAGTCATGAGATTCCACACTTAGGAGGGGAGGACTGGGAGAATCCAAAGGGTAGATCACAAGGCCAAGCCCTGGTCTTCACCAGAGCACTTCTTTTGTTGGTCTTACATTTTTAAGTTTTGAGTACTAATTTTTCTAAAGGCATTGATAGTTACATTCTTTTTGTGAAAATCACTTAGCAAGTAATTAAGTTATTTTACTGCTCAGTACTCATACAATTGCAAATAAAAGAACCCTGACTTAACCTCGAAAAAATTAAAAAAAAAAAAAAAAAAAGGAAATGTATTGACTGAGATGATAGAAAGGTCCAGGCCTGGCTGAATTGAGAATTTCATGTTCTGGGCTTCCTTCTACTCAAGGAGGGTTCCATTCTTTGACCCCATGTGGAAACATGATGGAAATCTATCATGCTTTCCCTTCTCACTTTGTTCACAGCCCGCCTTTCCCACCTGGAAGTTCCAGGCATCCATCCTGTCTTCTATCAATCTCAGCAGAGAAAAGACTTTCCTTTTCCAGTGATTCCAACAAACACCCTGTCACTGAGTCTTACTAGATCTTTTTGACCTAGCCTGCACATCATGGCTGTCCCTGACCTCTGTGGCCAGAGAAGTACCACGTTTTTTTGGCTATGGTGGAATCGGGTATTCACCTGTGCAGCTGGGAATGGAGACAACCCTCAGGAACCACATGGGTTGGGAGTGTGAGTGAGTCACCCCAGTAAAGGACACCTGGAGGATTGTTGGTGAAGGTGGAAGGTGGTAGATGAGAGTCCACTTGCCCACCACCACTGTGGTAGAGCTGAGACCATAGCATAGATCTTTAATTTCAAATGAATGCTATTTCTAATGCTACATGTTACTTCTCTTTTGTCCTTGATATGCCTTTAAAAATAACAGCTATTAAGTTTTTGCTGAATTCTTTTTATTTTACCATTGGCAATCAGTGGTGGATGGGTGGCCCAAGGAGTTTTCTGTTTGCCAGAAGTGGGTGGGATTGTTTTTATTTACTACACTATTTGAGAAGCCACAGGCATAGCTGTTAGAGGCCCTACTTTTGACATCAGATAATGGGTTCAGATCCTGATTGTTATTGAATGACTTTGTGTGACTTTGGGCCAATTGCCTTACTCCAGTCCCCTCCTTCATAGGATTTTTGTGAGGATCAATGGAAAGCATATGATATATAAAATGATCTTAGCACAGTTGCTAGCTCCTAGTATTGCTTTTCTCTTCCTTAACTTGATTTACTCCCAAGGATTATTTAAATTACAAAATTCCTTAAAACATGGGATGCATAGATTAATTGACAGTAAAGGAATCTGTGAAAACATTTCTGCAATTAAATCTATTGCATAAAAGAAAAAAACGCCTGATTTACAACTCATTGTTGTGGTAAAAGTGTCATTAGTAATTGTTGGCAGCGTATACAAGCCACAGTGAAATGCCAAAGAAGATCTCAGAAATAAGGAAAATATCTTAGTCCTCTGAGAGTCGAAGAGGTAAAACTCATCATATAATGGGTCTTCAATAGCACTTTTCTTATATACATGTATTAATTAGGCAATGCAAGCTGTGGTAACAGAAAAACTTAGATTTCCAGTGACTTAACTTAGATGAAAAATGTATCTCTCACTCTCACCATGGTCCAATGGCCAAAGGTCCAGTCTTCTTTGTTATTATTCAGGGCTCTTCCTTAGATCATCAGCTTCCTCTCCATTCAGCCATGGCAAAGTCACCCTTGTTTCTCAATTACTGAGCCAAGAAGTGACTTATGTCACTCCTTTCCATTAATGATCAAGTAGCCCTTCCTAGATGCAGGTACTGGGAAATTGAGTCCTCATAGCAGCTCTTCACAATGACACGTAGGAATTACAAAATCTTTGCGGGTCAAGCTGGCCACACCTGCTGCAGCTCTACCCTGCTAGACCTACTGCATAGTCCTGTGATCTATGAATCTATGAGCATCTTGAGAAGAACCACTGTGTCTTACTTAGCATTACCTCCAATGCCCAGCATAGTACCTGGTTTATAAATGTTTTCTAATTGAACAAAGGTATTAATTTAAAAAAAAAAAAAACTCACAGATAATCAGGCTAGGCCTCCAAAATAATTTCTAGGCAAAAACACGCAACCAATTGAAATCCATATTTTTCTTTTCCTGGTCTCTGTCCAACTTGTCTATTATGGAAGTAAAAGTAGGGTAATGTAACCCTAATAAGCACCTGACAAGAGGATTCCTAAGTAAGAGCAACCCATTGTTGGGAGCCAGAACCAGTTGTAGGTCAGTAGCTGCTTCACGCTCATCCGAATTTCTGGCCTATTTACAAAGTTAAACTCAATTCGTTCCTCGACTTGTGTGGATGAGGAGCCGGAGGTAATCCTGGACAGGTGGAATGGGCAGAGTCCAGCATTTCTTCTCTGGGTCGCCCAGCCGAGTTTGGCCGCTTCCGGTCCATGGTTCTGTCCTCTTGCAGGTTGGGTGGACGCTTTGAATGTCCTGTGATTAATGATTATTATAGCATCCACATAAAGTCATTTGGGTTGGTTTTCTTTGCTGTTTATTTGATCGTGTTGTTTAGATTCCAGCCAGCTTCCTCTAATAAACCACCTTAGTGTGTGCTTTCATTCATTTATTTTCAGAGCCAACAACATTCTTTGGTACTAAAGGTAGTTTAGAGAAGTAGTTGAGAATGTACTCTCTGCGGTCAGACTGGCTTAGTTCAAATCCTGGCTCAGCTTACCAGCAAAATGAAATGGGACTTTAATAAGAGTTCCTTCTCTAGCAGGTTTTATTTAAAAATAGTACTCAGCACAGTGCTGGAGACATAATATGTACTTAATAAATGTTAACCAGCGTCATTTTTATTGTCGTTATTCAATTTTCATACTTTACAATTTTAAACAGGAGTAGATCCCATTATAGTTTACAGATAAAGAAATGACATCAAGACAGTTGAGTTTCCCATTGCCTGGTTTCTTGATTTAACCTCTATCTCAGTTCTTTGAGTGTACTTTTTGTTATTAACAGACAAAATAAAAAGCAGACTTTTTTTTTAAAGATATGATGAAGCCATGCCCTGGCTTTGATTCCTGCACAGAGCCTCCGTTCGTGTCAGTGCGATTTCTCTGCATGGATTGATGGCAGAATACGGTCTGTTTCTAAGACTGTTTAAAGCAGGGCACAAAAGAAATCACACTGGCTGAGTCCACAGCTGGCAAAATGGGAGAGACTAAGCTGGTGAAAGAAGCTGTTAATACAGACCAGAAAATTTTTAAGCTAAAAAAAGGAACATGCCCACTGAAAGTCGGAAAGCAAAAGTTTTATTTGGGTAAAGCGATGTTCGACTCTGCATGATTCCTACTTAGAAAATGCACACGCTTGCCTTCTCCAACTGCCAGAACATCATTTTTTAACACAGAGGAACCAAAATAGAGAGAGGAATAATGGGCTTTCAGATAGTCCATGCCCAAAAGCAAACCTAGAAACATAAACGTTGCAGTGCCTGGACCCTTCAGAGTATAAAACAGGGAACTGTTCTCATCACCCCTCAGTCTCAGAGGTGCCTCCGCCATCTTGCACCATTTCTGTAGGAACTAATATTATCAGCAAGATAGACTCCGACAGAGACATGACGTTGTGGAAAGAGGAGGCGCTCAGTTTCCAAGTCACTTTTTGGCATTCCTTTCTCTAACCTTCTTGCCATAGGATCCCTGCAAAGACCTTTGCCCTAAGTCCCCAGGTGGCAATATTCCCATGGGCAAACACTGTCTGAAAACAAGGCTTCTCCATCAAATCCTTTCTATATTGAACACAAAATGTTTCTCTATCACTGGCAGGGTAGGCATTCAGTGACCACATTGATTTTTCCTTATTTGTAATCCAGTAAAAAATTTCTTTGCCTTTCATTTTTCACCCCAACCCCCAAAATATGACTCAAAAATCTCATGGCCATGCATGTCTCTGCCAGAGGTTTCTATTTCTCTGTATCTCAATAGCTGCCCACAAGAATGTATTTGGCTTGGATTGTAAACCCCAAGTGTGTAAGCATAGAGTCTTGGTAATATTCTTAGAATTTATCTAGCAAAGCACCATGCCTTCAATAAAAGATCTCAAGTGATGTTTTAGCTATTATATTTCAGATTTTTGTGTACTTTTAATTTCTCTCATACATTGTAAACTCCTAAAAACAGAAACTATTTTATATGTATATGCATGTGTGTATTTTTATAATCTGTGTATCTTATGTATAATGTAATACATATACACCTTACATATTGAAATATGTAAATATTCCACAGAATGGATAGCAAAGCGCTTCACATATAGTAAATTCATATATACACACACACACACACACACACACACACACATATATATATATATATAAAAATGAATGAGGATAATGGTTGTGTAACACACAGGAAAAACAACTGGAACCCTAAGTACAATAATCCCAAATTCTTCAATTAAGAATCAGGAAGGGAGATCTAGTCTTGATTTCAGCCCTCTCTGATCATTTAATGAAGCAAACCTGTCTTGTGTAACCTACATAGTGCTTAAGAAAGTTTGGAATGAGTGGGCTAGAATTAAAAACAAAATGTATCTAGATTTCCAATTGCTCTTGAAACATCAGACAGCCTCACCGCTGGGCCACATCCCCATGTGTCTCAGAGTCATGTGGAGTGCAAAGGCAGTTGACTCTTCAGATGGAACATCTGAAAATACATTTTCCAGGGAGCCATCATCCCCACTCTCCATACTCCATCCACTCTCTCATCATCCCCACTCACCTCCAGTAGTGAGGAAGAGTGTCACTTGCCATTTACAAGATCAAGCTTGAACTATTGTTTTTCTTATGGTAAAGAGGAGAGTAAACTATTTATTATTCCTATGTCTCTATCAAAAATGGACAAGTGAAAAGCAGGTCAAGACAGATGCAATTTCACATAGCTGACTTTGCTCATTTATGGGATCTTCCTAAGCCGTCTAGGCAAATAAATCTGCAAACTGTGCCTTAAGTAAATCATAACAACCCTGAGCCTTCATTACAGCTTCTTCCCAGCTCACAATTTTCCTTTGAGGAAAAATATGGTTATGGCCATGATGATGTCATTACAACCTATGCAGGATCAGCCATTGCCTTTGACTTGCAGGTCATTCTGTGTAGCCTGGGACAGCTTGAGGATGAAGACAGAGCCTGGTGGCACATGTTGGGAGGAGACTCTTTCTGCTCAGGGCCCATTTCCCTATTATTGTTTGTAGCACAGGTGCGGAAAGATATTTGGAACATATCCCAACCAGAAGCGTGCATCAGGAGATGTGATGGTCACGTGTGGCTCCAGAGGGTTGCTCGAGACTTGAAGACAACGTGTTCTGTCCACCTCACTGACTATAATAGCTCCTCGGGAGCCACAAAGAGCAGTTGTATACATCCTTAAGTTTAAGGACTTCCTTCAGAGCTAGCGTTTCACACAGTAGAACATAATGGCTCCCTGGGAACGGTTACCAGAGGTCAGATAAATCTGCATGGAGGTCTTACTGTCTTTTTTGAAAAATGGAAAAAAAAAAAAGGTGACTCATTTTTACCCCAGGAGGTATTATTCTGTTAACAGGCATTTACATGATAATATCAGTGTCAGCATGTGCAATGTTATGAAAAGAGTTTTGCTCTAGGTCCAGTAACATTTTCACGGTTTCTGCAGGTGCCTGTCTCTCTGAGCTTTCCGTCCCTGACTGAGCTTTCCAATTTGTCTCGTTCTTCCTTCTGCCCATCCTGCTACACACGAAGTATGCCAGGGAAGGAAATCTTTTCTTTTTGTACACACACTTCCTGGATTCCCCAGGACCATTAGTAAATTATGAGTTCCTACTGGCTTTAGGTAGTTAGTGCAAGCTGGGCTTTGAGATCAAGAGAAAACCAAGTTCAAATCTGAACTCCACTACTTCCTACTGTATGATCTTGAGCAAATGGCTTAACATCTCTGAGCTTCTATTTTCTCATCTGTGGCTCATGCCTGTAACCCTAGTATTTTGGGAGGCCAAGGAAGGAGGATCGCTTGAGCCCAGGAGTTCAAGACCAGCCTGGGCAACATGGCGAAACCCCATCTCCACCAAAAATTGCAAAAATTAGCCAGTCGTGGTGGCACAGGCCTGTAGTCCCAGCTACTCAGAAGGCTGAGGCAGGAGGATCACTTGAGCCCAAGAGATTGAGGCTACAGTGAGCCATGACTGTGTCGCTGCACTCCAGCCTGGGTGGCAGAGCAAAATCCTGTCTCAAAAAAAGAAAGAAGCACCAAGAAGTGAGCAAGCATGGGCAACTAGAGTACAAAGCATTATGTTGCAGCATAGCAAACTTTCTATTAGTCTTCACTTTCACTTCTGTATGCACCTTTCTGCATGCTTGGAGAGAAATATTAGAAAAATGTTAATAAGCCCCAAATTTGAGAAGTAAGAATAGAAAAATGATAGACAGTGAGGAATATCGCTTAGGGCTCCTCTCCCCAACAATTATTATTCCTGAATATTTAAATTCTATTTCTATCCACCTATTTAATTGAAGAATATATTACAGTAGCTATGTCGCCCACCAGTCCACTCAGAACCCAGATAAAATCCAAAGCTGCTTCTACAAACACACACTACACAAATGCTACAGGTGGTACACGTTTGCCAAATAAAACACTTGTTTGAGAAAAATAAACATTTACTTTGGGCATGACAAATTACACATGTTTATTTCAAAGCTGTGGCTTCTGCTGGTGAACCTGAAAGGGAAATAAGTTGTTTTGGTCCTGGCAGCTTAGGCAGAAAGGGGTTAGCAGAGTCAAGTCATCAGTAGTAATTCCTCTACTAGGAAAATGTTAGGGAAAAATTACATTTGTGATGGTTCCTTTACAATATGCATTTGCTGTGAACATGGTTGGCAATGACTCAGTAGGTATTTGCTGATTCCCTCTGTGTTCTGGTTGCTGAAGTTGATGTGGGCGTACACGACAAGGGTCAAATTCGTGGAATAAAGAGTAAGATCTGGAAGAGTTTGAAGGAAAGAGAAAGAAGTGGGCAACTGTCTTGGGGACATGTTTCACATGAAAGATGAGTAGGAGTCAAATTCTTGGCACAAAGTTAGAAACACTGTGGAAAAGAAAAAGCTGCAAGGTCCTTGAAAGATAACTGGTGCAGGGAAGGGACATTTAGGCAAAGTAATGCTAATGGGAACTTAAAGCACATTACTAATGCAGTATGGTTTCCTGGAGTGCATCCTGGGACAGAAAAACCTGATGAAACCTACAGGTTAGTTACTAGTAATGTGCTGATGTTAATTTCTTTCTTTTCACAAATGTACTATGGTTAGGTAAGAGGTTAACACTGGGGAGACAGAGAAAGTTTCTAGTGAACTCACTGGATTATTTTTATAACTTTTCTATACTCTAAAATTAGTCCAAAATAAAATTTTATTTTACAAATAAAATCAGGAAAGAGGAATACTAAGTAGAGCAATTCATTAAACTTACCTGAAATTGGGGCAGATGAGTGAAAATTACAGCTGAGATTGAGAGAAGGGTTGGTGTCAGATTAGAGAGTGACCTGAATGCCAGGCTGGAGAATCCTCACCCTTAGGGAGGTGTTTTTGTTTTGTTTTTTAAGCAAAGTAGTAATCTCACTGAAGTATGGTTGTAGAAAGATTAATGTGGTCAAAATGTGCAGGAAACACAGGTAAGAAATAGAGATTCCTACAGGTGGACAAATGAGGAAGCTCTTTTGCAGGAAAGTGTTTTGGGAAAAGATCATATTTATGCTTGCTTTTCCCCCTAACATTCTGAGAATTCAATAATGGTGATACGTAAAATCAGATCTATTCTATCAACTCAGTGATTTGAGGCTTCTAAATGGATTTTGGAAAAGATGTTAAAGGAGAAATTCACATTAAATTATGTTAGATTTTGCAAGGGAATGACCCAGAGAAGACCCATGTAAGGACCTCTCTGTAGTAGAAATCTAGAGTGAGGATTGCAAAGGAGAGAAAAAAGTCTTGAAGGCAATGGAGAATGCAAGGTGGAGGAGCCTTGAGAAGCACCAGGAAGGTACATTGCTCCCCAAAGTAAAAGAAAGAAAGAATTTCCCCCAAAAATTCATGTGAACAATATTGTTAAATGCAGCAAAATAGTATACATCAAGGCAAACAGTAGCTGTACATATATAATCAGGTAGGTAACTAACGACTGTCAAGAGAACTGTGTCACTGAAGTGATGAAGACAAACCAGATTTTCAAAACGTTGAGAAGACTTCGAGGCAATGTGCATAAGAAATTACTTCTTTAGAAATAAGATGTCAAATGATGGAGATACCTCTATGAGTAAGAATGCATTCTGTTCTTCTTGTTGCTATTTTATTACTCTTTTTAAAGACAGAGTAGGTGGTTTTGGCGAAAGCAAAGGGGAAAGAAGTAGGAGACTATGGATGCTAGAGAAAGCAATGGAAAGGAAGCAGTGACCTCCAGAAACTAGAGAGATAGAAACAAGGGCGCCTACAAAGGAGTTGGTTTTGTCTCCACTGACACCACCATCTTGTCTCCTTCTCTGGCACCATGGTGGCCTCCTACCTAATCTAGTCATATCTACTCTTGATCCTCTTGATATATTCTTCACAGTTCAATTAGAATCTTATGTGTTATCCTGCCTGTGACCCAAAAAAGTCTTTTATACAATTGTTCTTTGGATCAAGATCAAAATCCTACAAGGAACTACGTGATCTACTCTGCAGCTTTATCTCAATCTTCTCTCCGTCTGGTTCCAGATGCACTGATTTGCTCTTTATTTCTTCAAACTGCTGTGGGTCTTTGCACATACTGCTTACTCTTCCTTGCTCTTCCGTCTGTACCTTCATGTACTCAACTTGCAGCAATGAACTCAGTTAATATTCATACCTGAGTGATGCCTTTCATGTTATCCCTAAGTCAATTCTCCCATGTATACACTCTTGTCAGCATGTTTCTTACATTTATCACAGTTCATTTGGTGTGCGTGTGTGTGTGTGTGTGTGCAGAATTATTTGGCAAATGTTTGTCTCTCCCATAGAGTTGGGAGTGGCTCATGGCTGTGGGGATGCCATACCTTCTTCGTAGGAGATTGCCTTAACATTCTTCGTAGGTTGGTAATAGCAACTCGAATATGAAAGTTGCATATATTTTGGGAGTTACTATTAACATGGGCTGTCCAGGTTCGAGTGTTTTTGTAGCCTCTCTGGAATTCTCTCTAGCTGGCTTTCAAAGTCCTGATGCAGCGTGAGTTAGGCATGTCCTCCTTGAGGATGGTTTTTTTTCTTATTCTTTCCTCCTTCATACTGTCAACATGGCATTTGTCAATATTGGAGTGACAGCTCTATGCTCTACAGGAGCCAAGCATGGATCCACTCTCTGGTTTGTTACAATCCCCTCTTGAATACCATCCAGATAAGTTATTAATGGTAATAAGGAAGTGGAATCTCTGCTTGCTAGTAATCTTAGCCTAACATTGACAGTCATTTGACCATTTTGCTGAGGTGAGGACTTAGCAATTGTTGACATGCAGAAATATGCACTCAATGTTGTCACATCTGCTGATTTTTGAGCCAGATTCATCCCAAGGTCCTTCAGTCTGACACCTCAGTGTGTGGGAGATGTCACATGGTCCCTGGAGTCCTGACCTCATTTTTCTTTCAGCATCCCACTTAAAGCTTCCTTGCATTAACTAGGACCCATTCTAAATGGCATCCCCTTTAATGAGCGGAAGTATTTGTCCCCTTTAACTGAACAGCTCTTAGAAGCAATTAGCATTTCGGGAACTTCTTGTTTAGAAATAATGTCTTCATCAAACTACCCATTATGGACTAATTTGAAACTGGAAGATAGATGCTCATTTTCCTGTGGTAGCACCTGCAAGCATTTGTGGCAGTGGGGCTAATAGCAGCACTATTGTAAGTCATTGTATTTCCATCGCAGTGTGTGTGGTGGGTAAATAGAAACCCCTTCGACATGTAAGCATTTCTGAGGACAAAAAATATGTTCCTTTCAAATTGTGCTATTTACCTGTCATTACAGATCTGAAGGTTGAGAATGCTTCTCATGTTACAATTAATTCTCTCATTGCCTTTGAGATCACTGCCTTTTGGCCAGTGTCTAGGAAATAAAGAGGGATGCT
This sequence comes from Chlorocebus sabaeus, assembly GCF_047675955.1. Taxonomy (NCBI): domain Eukaryota; kingdom Metazoa; phylum Chordata; class Mammalia; order Primates; family Cercopithecidae; genus Chlorocebus; species Chlorocebus sabaeus. The sequence goes on along the minus strand of NC_132926.1, from coordinate 14,637,304 downwards.
ATATGTGAGAAATGAGTACTCTGTCAGAAAAGGAAAGGAGAGAAAACTTGTTGCTGACTGATAGCTGCAGGAAAAAAAATCTTTTGAATTAGTTTAAGGGGAAAATATGGATCTAACACAATGTGTTTATGACTCCATCAAAGTTGCATGTGCTTGAATTAGTTCATCCTGACCAATGGGTGGCTCTGGCACCATTTTGATAATATGGATAATAATAACAAGAAATTTTAGTAAGTGATTATTAAATTCCAGAAACTATGCAAAGTGCGTTTCATAATCTTTTTCAATGACTCATCCTGATAATCCTCTTTACTGATGACAAAATGATGCTTAAGGTTCCATTTATTCAAGTTTACTCAGCTAGAAAGTGGAAAAGCTGGGATTCGCATCCAGGCAAGCTAACTGCAGGCCAGAGTCTTGACACCCCTACCACACAGATGTCAGCTTTACCAGCACTGAAAGTGAAGGCCTCCTGCTCCCCTGCCCCATCACAATCAGCTTTCCATAATTTAAAGATTCCAAGTGGGTCACTGCTTTGGAAAAGCCCTTTTCCAAAGGCTTTTTTGGAAGCCACTGCTAGCCCCCTATTCGCCACTCCAATCAGCCCACAGCAGAGAACGAGTTCCTGATGAATTAGGACAAGAGGAAGAAGATGAGAACCTCCAACTATGTAGAGGCAGACACAGTACCAGGCATTTCACACCACTCTTTAGGGAGGAAGGCTGGCGGGGCCAGAGTATACTGAAAAGGGACTGTGCAGTTCAAGGAAAGCCCCTTCTGTGGGTGGCATTGACTGACATAGGGCTGAAGCACTCAAAGGGGTAAGACAGAGCGGGCGTAGTATTCCAACAGATCGCAGACTCTGCACTTTTGCCTAGGGCTGGCCCTGCTTCAAAGTGAAACTTCCACAGGAAAACTAAATAAAGGAAAGAAAAGCCAAACAGAACAAATTCCCATTTAGTCAGCTTTTACTGTCCTCGGAGGCTCTGTGTTTATGCTAGATCTTAATTATGCTGCTTGTCAAAGACACACTAAACTCCACTGTGGTTGAGGGAGCTATTTTATCTTTTTATCTTTACAGTCAGAAAAGGACTTAGTATGCTGAACCCTACCCTTGATGAGCTTCAAACCTGGAATAAAAGAACAATTCTCTCTCTTCTGCCCAATTGTCCCCACCTCTGCACTGCTGTCCGTGAACACCTAATCAGGAGGCTTTGGTGGGGTTAGGAACAGTCAGCACCCAGGTGGCCTGGGACAAAACTGTAACATCCAAGGGGACTGCATGGGTTTCCCGTGTTCAAGCTCTTATAGTGACCCTCCTGCCCCAGGACCCATGCATCTGCCCTCCAACCCTCCCTCTGCAGGGCTCATGACCTAGACATTCTGGAGAGGCACTCAGCTGTATCTCCCAGCAGGGTAAGTGGGAGAGCCTCCCTCTGGGTGTGTAAATGCAGGGGAGAGGGTGTACTTGAGATTTTAAATGCACAATAATGTGCATTAAACAACTTCAAATCACACAGTGAAGAAGTTATTCCATTTCCAACTCTCTTTAATCCTTCAGATGAAATCAGGGAGAACATCTCTGGTTGAGTGTTTTTGTAATCTTCCTTTCTTTTCACTGTATTTATTTTGGCCTTTGCTTTCTATTTATGGCAGATACTTTCACTTTTCTGGTGGTGACATAAATGTCTTTTAAAATAAATGCATCTACTTGGGGGAAAATCAAATTTGCTTAAAGAAAAAATATTACATAAATAATAAAGGTACATGACAAAATGAAAACCGTGAGAAATACAAGGACTAACTTTTAGAAAAAGCTCTAATTAAGATGCCTTGTGTTAGGGTTCACTCTGACTAAACCTGTGAACTGATAGATGTTCATGCAGCTCTCCTCCCAGACATGCCTGTGTTTAGAGGGTCTTGAAAACTGTGGCAGATCCTTAACAGAGTGATAAGTTAGGTCTAACAACCATTTCAGGTCCCTAAAGGCAAGATCAAAAGAAGGATATTTTGTGTTGGGCATGTCTATCCCCAGTCTCAACACATAATCTATGATGATCGTAGTTTGATCATCAGTTTTCAGACTTATGGGAGATGTTGGCTTTGTACCAAAATTCAGATACCTGGGGCCCATCTCCAGAAATTCTGTTTTAGTAGGCCTGGGGTAAGCCCTAGGCATGTGTGTTTTGCTAACAATCCCGTATCATAGATAAGCACCCCCAATTGAGAATCACTGACGGACTTTGGTCAGTGGTACCACCCAGTGTTGTATGCAGATCCAAAATGAGGAAAGGTATGTGATTGCACCTTGAAAATATGAGGATAACAGATCTGGCTGGACAATCCATTGGAGGTCATTTTTATCTGCACAATGTGCATGCATTTGTTTCTATGCACAAAGTAATCCCTGAAAAACTGGCTCTTACAGAATGCCACAGATGTCATCTAGGAATTTCCCTGGTTCCTGTTAGAGGCAAGTCTTGAGTTGGGTTTTATTTAACAGATCAGAGGAACATCTTGGGTCCCTCTAGTAGTAGCTCCATAGTCCTTCTCTTTGCCAAGCTTCATGATGTTGTTTACTTCAGGTCTCTGAGAAAACCAGTGGAAGTCTGTCATGGAACACCCAAGACCAGATGTGATATGATTCATTTCTAATCACTGGCATTATCCAGGTGACTTGCTCAAGCCTAGCTTACACAGAGTTCCCTTTCAGCATAGACGTTTCCTAACTAGCATTACCCTGCCATACCCAAAGCCTTGTGAAAATATTTTCAGCAGTTAACAAGCAGAGCCTGCAGTTATAATGTGCTCATTAGGCCGCATGTTAGTTTTCAAGTCTTGCAGCACGCATAATCTGCTACTTGATTTCCACTGAATTTCAGTTCTGTTGGGCATCAGCAGAGGAGTGCTGGCAGCCCCGTGGGCTTTGCCAAGGGCTGCTGTCTTTATGTGTGTTTTCCACAAGGCCATGCTGACTGTAAAATAGCACACCTACCCTCTTTGAATCTCCAGTCTCTCTTTGTCTGAGCGTCCCTTCAATTATCCCAGAGCCTTTCTTGATCCCCTGGTGGAGAAACTCCTTCAGGAACCACACTAATTTTAGAAGACAATGCAAAAGATATACCCAGTAGTCCCAGTAGATGAATAGGCTGATTTCTGGAATTTATTAGATCTTCCTTTGTTCTAGACTTCACTTCTACATTTCAAAACCACTGCCTTAAAAAAAAATGTGCTCATTCCAAATTACAGTTTTTGAATAAAGGCCTTTGACCATAGAAGTACAGTACTTTTTCCCTATACTTTGAATGTGCTGTACTTGAAAAAAAAAAAAAAAAAAAATATATATATATATATATATAATCCCCAGGGTCAAAGTGTTCCAATGCTGCGTGAGCTGAGAATATTTTGGCAATTTCACATTAGTAAACAAATGTTTCTGGCTGCTGAAGGCATAATTTATTTTTATTACTTTTTAAAAATTTCGTGGTGACTGGTCATGAGGGGCAGCATTTATTTATTCCTTGATCAATAAGTCAGTGCCCAGCATATGCCTGGCAGAGTGTTAGGCTTTGAAAGTACAGAGATATATCATACCTGTTTCATGTCCTGATGGAGCTAACAGTCAGTGGAGAATGCCAACCCTCTAAACAGATAAATACAATGGACAAGATGAGTGGTATTGTTGGAGCTATGAACAGAAGGCTACAGGATGGAGAGAATGGAGCCTAGTACAAGCGTTTACAGATAAACAAAGTCCCATGTTGGAGGAGACTCAAGAAGAGTTGGAATTGAATTTAATTCAATTTGGGGACAGGAAACCAGAGATCCAAGGAAGCAAGAGTGAAGGAAGGAAGGTTAGAACCAAATATTGGCAGGGGCAGGGGATATGCCTCCTGAGAGATGGCCAGAAATGCAGAATGCAGGCTTATATTTGATTTGTATGTATGGACTGGTAGAGATATGACACTTGGGTACATCAGCCTGGTTTAGAGAGCTGGGTAGGGCTAATAGGCAGAGAATGGGTAATTCAGTGGTAAGACCAGATGACAGGAAGCGTCTTAGTCCATTTGTGTTGCTATAACAAAACATGCACACACACATACACACACAGGGTAATTTATAAGAACAGAAATTTATTTTCTGAGAGTTCTGGAGGCTGAGAAGTCCAAGATCAACGTGCTGGTAGGTTTAGTATCTGATGAAGGCTCATTCCCCGTAGATGGCACCGTATCAGGTGTCCTCACGTGGTGGAAGACCTGAAGTGCAAAAGGAACAAACACCTCTCTTATATCTCTTTTATGAAGTCATTAATCCATTCATGAGAGCAGAGCCTTCATGGCCTAATCACCTCTTAAAGGCCCCACCTCTGAATACTGTTGCATTGGGAAATAAGTTTCAACACAAATTGGGGAGGAGACACAGACATTCAAAATATAGCAGTAAGTGAGGGACCCTTCATTGTTTTAAACCCTTGAACCCTCAATGTGGAGTGTGGATAAAAACTCATCATATTTTCCTACTTAACACATTTCTTCTAATGCCTTCCTTGACTCTTCCATGACTCAGCCATAATAGAACATTTCCCTATTACCAGTTGCTAGGAGTGTTAAATGAGCTGATGATGTGGAATAACCCTGCTAAGAGCCTAGAATGTGAAAGAATTTATTTTGGTCACATTTCTAAATAATGTGGAATCATTCTAGTTCCTTAAAATGTGTGATCCTCTTAGATGGGAATGAATTGAGCTTTAAACACGAAAGGAACATCTTCCTCCTTTAGTCATGTCAGAATATCTTGTTGAGGGGTACCCAAGGTGTTCCTCACAGCTTGAGGTAATTAAACCAGTTACACACTGGGCAGTGTACATATTTCTTTGCAGCTTCTACTAGTAGGCTTCTTTATTGTATCTTGTGATGATTTAAATGAATTCTTCCTGATTCCTGTCATGGTGATAAAGCACTCATGTTGGCCTGAGTAAGTGTAGGTGCATTGTAGTGCAGCTAATGATGTCTGAACAAGGTTCACACCTGTCAACCTTCATTCTTTCACTAGGAGACTAGCAGGTATTTCCTAAGATGCCAAATCTTAACTTGTGTGAGTCCTAGAAGTGATTGCATGTTGACCCTGTATATTCAAAGAAAATCAAATGAGTATTTGCAAAGACAGTTGCTGGCTGCAGGTAGATGCCAGCAGAGACTTGAGTGCAGAAAAACCTAAATGCCTGATGTAGGAGGCATTAGGAAGAGCCTCAGGCACACAGAGAAATGTAGCAAATCAATAATTGGCCAATCACTTCTCTGAGTTTATCAAATTCTTTACCTCTTACACAGTGAACACCAAATCTGCCTGCCTGGGCCAAATTTCTCTTATGTGGCCACTTACATGAGAGGAAACAGAGGGGTAAAGAATGCCCCACTGCATTCCTAAAATTCCACCAGTCAAGATTTCTTCAAGGGAGACTGACATTCTAAGCATATCAGCTCTGTCTGTCTCTGCTCCTTTGAACAGATAGAAATTTGAGAGTAGGTTTTGGTAAGTGGGAGATTTCAGAGAGGGTTAGGGCACCCTGGAGAACTGAGCCAGGGAGAAGAGAGGTCTTCAATGGAGACAAAAATGAACCAGTGACAGCTTTCCTATTCTCCACTTTTATTTATTTCTGGGAGTGGGTCTGCTTTCTGTGTTGATGTTGGACTAGGAGTCAGGAAGCACCAAACCTGTAGGGCTCCTGTGGAGCTCCACATTTTCCGTTACCAGGACATAGATCTGATACTTCAGGGTTCGTGGGAGTAATAACTATTCAGAACAGAGGCATAAATACTTGTGATTCAGAGGATAGACCTCATGCTCCTTCCCCTCCTTTCTTTCCTCCTTCCTCCCTTTCTTTCTTTGTTTATTAACTTTTATATATATATAGTTGCAAGATCTCTTTATGGTGGCCTATTTGCATACCAAAATTTCACTTATGGTAAGTGTACAGTTTAGTGACTTTCGTGCATGTATATAGTTGTGCAGTAATCCCCTAAATCCTGTTTCAAAGTGCTGGCCATACCCCTTGCCCAATTTATTTCTAATTAACATACAAAACCCCATTTAAAATTGGCTGATATGGTTGAGCATCCTGAATCTGAAATTTTCAATTTTAAATACTTCAAAAGCCTAAACTTTTTGAGCGCCAACATGATGCTCAAAGAAAATGCTCCTTGAAGCATTTTGGATTTTGCATTTTAGAATTTGGGATGTTTAATGGGTATAATGCAAATGCTCAAAATTTTAAAAATCTCAAATTCGAAGCATTTCTAGTCCCAAGCATTTTGAATAAGAGATACCTAATCCATAGGTAACATTCTTCTATTTGAACACCAAGAAAGCATGTTTTACAATCTCTTATTCTAATAATGTATTTAAATTTATTTTTTTCTCGTTTCTATGATAATAAAATTGCTACGGCAAGAGCAGAAACAGAAACGGAAAAAAGATAACCTTTTCTTGCTGTAAGCCCTATTTGCAAAAGCGGATCCTCTTTCCCGTACTTTGACATTCTATGCTGAGATCTGAAGATGTAGCGCATGTTGTGGGTGGTAGAAGGAAGAATCTGCTTCTTGGGTTACATACGTCCTAAACTGTAGTTATTAAGCCCTTAGTTGCCAGTAAATTGGAACAATAATCGTAATAATCTCTGCTCTTTGTTGACTATATTTCCTTTACGTGCATTATCTCATTTAAGCCTCACCATGGGCTCTCTCCCTTTATATAGATTAGAAAACTGAGGCTCAGATAGATCAAATAAAGTTTTCAAAGTCACTCCATGGTAGATGTCAAGGCCAGGGATCAAACCAAGACCTGTCTCACAGCTCAGTCTGTACTTTCAAGAGCACACTTTATCACATCTCTACACAAACGAATCACGGCATGGCAATCAAGGGGCAGCTTAATTGTCAGAGGTCTGCTCCTATTACAAGGAAGAAAAATTGAAAATATGTGGTCCTAGGGGGAAAAAAGTAAGCTAACATCCTATTTAACAGCTACCCCAAAATGGCAGGAGTAAAAAGCAATTTAAGGCAAGAATGCTTATGACTTTGGAAGTTTTGAGACATTTTTTAACCGCACCAGTGTTTGAGGCTGAATGAGAGGGTGAGACAGTGCATGGACACGCTACAGCTTGATTCACCTTTGGTGACTCTGCACCTGGGAATGAAGTTCACCAGGCATCGGTGCTAGAGGCTGGGGAGACATCCTGACTTGGCTGCTTGAATAAGCTTGGAATAGGTCATGATTATGTAGCAATTAGGAGGGCGTAAGAAAGCCATTGTCTGAAGTGGTCTCTGCCTCAGCTAACTCCTTGGTGTAGCACTCATGTGTCACTGAACACATAAACACTGCCTCCCATTCGATTGTTTTCATGTATCTGTTTTATTAGCTGTCCCCATGGTTCTCAAAGTTGGTAAAGTACAGCAATCGTGGGAGACACTTATTAAAAGAATAGGCATCGGCTCTCCTGAGAAATTTTTTATACAATTGTCCTGAGAAAAGGTTCAGACGCCTGTATTTTTATAAAGCTTTCCTGTGATGCTTGGAATGAACCAAATGTGGGATTTGTTGCTCTTCAAAACTGTAAGTCCATGAGGGCACTTTGTCTCCTAGCAGCTCACAGAGTGCTTCACAGAGAGTGAAATTCAGTGGATACTTGTTGACTGAAGGAGGGAATAAATGGATATTGTAGCTTCCTTGAGGTCAACAATGATGAAATTTACCTCCCACAGTGGCAATAAATAGTGATCAATAACTGTTTACTGATTTATTAGTTTTAAACCTATGTTGTATTTTTTCTTTTTGCTTAGCTCTGAGCAAATGGCTATGAATTTGCTTGAAGTTTTGTGTTCTAAAAGACCTGATGCCTATTTAGTGAGGTGAGGTGGTGGGCGTAGCATCCAGGAACAGATTTTGAGCAGTTTCAGGAGTTTATTTATCCAAAATCTGAGAAGAGAACCAATTCCCATATTTTGCAAGTTTATTTTGCTCTAGTACAGTGAATAATTGTCCTGGGGGGACTAGATGGCATAGGAGAATATTAATCTTAGATTTTCATTTCCTATAAAATAATTTCCCACTTATTACATTCAGTGAGAATACTTTGGGTTTCAGGAAATATGCATATTTTATCACAGACAGTCCAAAGCCTGCTCCCAAATGTATATGAAACTGAGGAGTTAAGAGGGGCAGGTTCAGGCATTTCGGTAAGCCACGGGATACCAAGGTAGGCTGTGAGAGGACTGAAAGTAGAGGTGGGACAGAGTCACCTGGAGTCTCCACACCTTCCACAGTGTTGTCAAATTTTAGGCTTGAGCTTTAAAAGAAATTTGTAATAGGAAAATATTAAAAATTAAAATGACAACAATAATAATAATTAATGGCTAGCATTTTTCAAGCTCCTCACTATGTATAAGGCAATATACTAAGCCCTTTCACATATCATGTCGTATAACTGATTTTTTGGAGAGCCCAGTGAGGTAGTACAGTGGATTATAGATGAGAGCATCTCAACTAAGATCGCATTTAAGAAAAAAAAATATTTTTACTCTTGGGACAGAAAAGAAGTCCAGAATAGCTTCAGACATGTTAGATTTCAGGGACTCAAGTAATATCACAGTACCCTTCTCTCCCCTGTTATCTTCTCTTCCCTATTGCCTTTCGCTATGTGGTAATGAAGATGGCCCCCAGCAACTCCAAGTTAATGTCCTCGAAGATCAAGTCCAGTGGAAAAGAAGATTCTTTTCCTACAGAGTCAGGGAAATCCACAATATCATGCTTACTTGTGACATCAACTGCAAAGTTTCAGGGTTCCTAAGATCGCTCTCATTTTTTATAATTCACCAAAATGGCTCACAGAACTCACTGAAAGCTGTTATACTTGCAGTTATAGTTTTTTACAGTGAAAGAATACATATTAAAATGAGTCAATAGAAGATACTCATGGAGCAGAGTTCAGGAAAGTTCCCAAAACAAAGTTCCCAGTTGTCCTCTCCCAGTGTAGTCATGGACAGGGCTAACTTTCCCGAGTAACAGCGTGTGACAGTACACACAGAGCACTGCCAACCAGGGTATCTTTCCTGAGCCTTCGAGTCCAGAATTTTTATTTGGGGCTCAGTCACAAAGACATAATTGACCACCCTTGTGGCTGACCATTAGTCTCTAGTCCCTCCAGAGGTCAAGCTAATGCTACATGGTCCAAAGCCCCCATCATAAATCACATTATTCAACTGTACAGTTTGGCCCAAAGCCCCTAGGTTAAAAAAAAAAAAAAGAAGAAGAAGAAGGAGAGGTTTTTGTCAGTCAGGATATTCCAAGGGTTTTGCAATCACCTCCCAGTAGCTGAAGGCAAAAAACTTTTTTGGGGGGTAAGGTTAATTCTTTACTACACACTTCTCCAATGTTCTAATAAAAGCCTGGCCTGCATTGTGTTCATGGACCCATCCCTGAAGCAATCGCTCTGACACAGAGATGAACATGCTGATAGACTAGGCCTAAGGATGGGGCCATTCACCTTGCTCACCACATAGCACAAGAGCAAGGAGTGATGATTTTCCAAAAAAACTGGACATTGACCAAGATATTTCAGGGGTAAATAAAATAAGAAGACAGTAGTCTATGTTAACTCATGGGAAGGCTACATAGCAAAACTAAAATACTAAATTCCCTTTATTTTTATTTGATGTGCTATCATTAGCAAGTCCATAGGAAAATGAAATGAAAGTGACTTAATAAATGCACTTTTTAAAAAAAAAAAAAAAGAGATAGAACCTCTTAAAATATGACATGTGTGACTTAGGGAAGAGGCAGAATAATAGCAAGTTGATGAAGGGGCTCTATATGCGATCACATATGCAAATTTCCCACCGAGAACGAATTTGTCTTGTTTCCCTAGGGCAACATGAAAACTCCCTAAAGCAGTGGTTTCTGAACTTGTAGTGCATTAGAAATACCTGGGGAGCTTTTAAAATCCTGATGCCCAGGTCACACCCATACCAGTGAAATCAGAATGTGTAGGAATGGGATCCAGGCAACTGTATTTTTTAAAGATCCTCAGGAGATTTGGAAACTACTGTAGTAGACCCTGAAACAACAGCAAACACTACTAATCTGAATGCTAATTTCCAATATGACCCACCTTACCCAATTAAATGGACACCATTCAATCACTGGCAGAAGAACTGCTCTTGAGTCTCCGCAAGACGTAGTATAGAACCTGAGTTGGAGAAATATGTGTTCAAACCACGGCTTACACTTACATGACTAGCTGTGCCTCGAGGAAGCAATTTAATCACTTTAAGTTTCAGTTTCCTCATCTGTGAGACAACTGATAATTTATATGACATGGAACTTCTTTTTTTTTTTTTTTTTTTTTTTTTTTTTTGAGGTAGAGTCTCACTCTGTCATCCAGGCAGGAATGCAGTGGCACCATCTCGGCTCACTGAACTCTCTGCCTCCTGGATTCAAGCGATTCTCCTGCTTCAGCCTCTCAAGTAGCTGGTATTACAGGCATGCATCACCACCTCTGGCTAATTTTTATATTTTCAGTAGAGATGGGGTTTTGCCATGTTGGCCAGGCTGGTCTCAAACTCCTGACCTCAGATGATCCGCCCACCTCAGTCTCCCAAAATGCTAGAATTACAGGCATGAGTCACCATGCCCAGCCCAATGTGGAACTTCTGAAAGAAAATACGTAGAAAGTACCTGGCATAGCAAACGTCAACTTCCTTACTTATGCTATTACCTTTATTGTAAGAGAGATAGAAACCCCTTGTCTTTTTTTCCTGCCTTTCAGCCTTTGTTATTTTGGGTTGTTTTGTTTTTAATATGTCCATGTAGGATTTTAAAAAGTGTATCTTTGTCAATAATGCAAAACTTAAAAGTTGTCTGTCATTAAATACAGTTGTTCCCTTAAATATTGAGAACTTCAGGAGGAGGTGTCCTATTCATTCAGTTATTTATCCACACAATATTTATCAAGTGTCTATGACAATATTTCATCAATACTAAAATGCACTCATTTGCAAGATGTATCATTATTTTATGTATGAATAAGAGAGGGAAAACTCAGCCAATTAAACTATGCCACACCCTCAGTTACAAGAGGGATTCCTATTTCAGAAGTCTTAAGTTGAGCAAAGAAATGTACAAGATAACATCAGCAAAATGCCGTCAGTGTGGAATTAATCCTCCAGGATGCTAGGCATAAGAGACAAAGTTACACAAGACGCTGTCTCAGTGATGGGGGACAGAAAAGAACCAAGATCCACAGTTGGCTTCAACCCTGTCGCTCCCAAATACAGAGTCAACTCCAGTTTCATCCAGAGAAAATTCTTTTTCATGCCCCTTTTGGATCATTAAATGTCATACACTGATCACTGTCTCACCTTTGAGAAATACAGTGACCTGTTTAAATGGTCCCATTTTTAAATCACTTTTCTTCAAACAGGGCCAGTTTTAAATGGCTGCATGTCATCCCACCCATGGATGAGAGTGAAAATGGCTCTCATTATTTCAGCAGATCACATAAGCCATGCTGCAGGAGAGCAGGAGGTGAGAAGGTAGAGGGAATTCAATTTGATGATCACATGATCTTTCTTCCCCTGAACCTCCCCATTCAACTGAAGATTTTGTGTTGTGATCCCAAATGGGTCAAAATACAAGCTTGGAAAAGTTTTCTGAATAGTCTTTCTCTATTCTATATATACTTAATACAGATATGCCCCATTTCTCTTTCCTTACATTGAAGCCTGCTTGGCCAGAAATGTGCTTATGTTGGCTAATTTTTTTAAAGTAGTTGGCAAAATATGTTCCCGAGTGGAGGCAAAGTGTTAGGGGAAGATTTTGGGGACAGGTGTACCATCAATGATTCTGACTCAGCCCATTGAAATGCACTCTTTGTATATAGTTTGGGGAATTAAATTTTGGTGATAGAAAAAAAAAATTCCAAAAAGAGAAAGAGAAACTAAAAATAATAGGCTCTTCAAATCCAAATGAGAATTCTACTAATAGCATCTTGGTGTGCCATGCCAGGCCCATGCTCCAGTCAATAGAGATTTTCTTTTGAAGGTAAGCAATTTAGAGAATGAATCTGCTCTGCCGTCTGGTTGGAGGATGGGTGCCAAGGTTAGATCTTTAAGGAAATAATCTTATTAGTCCCTCTTATTAAGGAAGCCTCTGCAGTGAGTAGACTTTGAACCTGCCTGATAAAAAGTAGGTCTTGTCAAACAGCTCACAGCTCCTAGTGAAAAGGTTGAACTTTGTTGGTTTAGATCATCCAATCCAAATGCAAACATGTTTCTAAGCTTCTGTTTGCATACTCCAGGAGGAAAAAAAGACCTCCTCTTTTTCCCTGACTCTGACACTAATAGTATTCTGAGGTGATGGCAGCTCCCATGGAAATTACTAAATCACTGTGTTAGTGGCGCATACATAAAGGCAAAAGTTTCCAGTGTAACTTGAAATGTAAAGCTTCCAATTGTCACTGTTTGGGTCCTTTTATTTCTTTAAATCTTCATTTTTTTCCCCCTTATCGGAACCTGGTCTTCCCATTTCTCCACCATTACATCTCCGTACTGACCCCATCTGGAAGCTGTAACGCTGAAATTTTGACAGCTTTGTCATTTTCAGAGCTGTGAAGGTTGATGTCGAGCTTACAGGATTATTGCTCTCCAGGAATACTTCACTACAAAATCAAGTGGAAGGTCAAGAGAGGTGGAGAGAGGGAAAAAAAAATAAAAAACTCTAATTAAATCAGGAAGGGCTGACTTGTGCCCTAAGAAATGCGTGCAACTTCAGGGAGAGCCATGCTTGTATCCAAGTGCAACAATTGGCCTCAGTGAGGGGCCGTATTTGTCACAACGGACAACAAAGAAATTGCCATTAAAGCAAGCAGCTCCTTGAAGAACTGGCTTCATTCTTTGCTTTTACCCTGCTATTAAGGTCCTTCTCAAATCAGATTAAGGAAAGGCACTGTAACACATAGTTTCATTAGAGTAATGGAAAGAGGAGAGCAAGCGCTTTTCTTACGTCTTCTCCTTGGTTTCTGAGATTTGTGGCTTCTGGATACCAGCCTGGTATATAATGCAGCCAGACAATAGTGGCCACAAAGAATGAAAGACACGTCTGAGACTTATGCTACTGAGAACAGAATTGAAAAGAGTCTTACTCCAAATTTTTGCATGATGTGTCCCTGCAAGGAGGAACTAGATACTGTGTAGAATCCCCAGAGTAGCGAATTCTCAGGTAGGATTTGCACAAACTGCATTTTAGTTCAGCAAATCCTACCTGAAACCTACTGATACAGTTTGGATATGTGTCCCCTCTAAATCTCACGTTAAATTGTAATCTTCATTGTTGGAGGTGGGGTCAGATGGGAGGTGTTTGGGCTATGGGGATGCATCCCTCATGGCTTGGTGCTGTCCACGCAATAGTGAGTTCTCGTGAGATCTGGTTGTTTAAGTGTGTGGCATGCACACTCCCTCCACTCCCTCTCTTGCTCCTGACTCCACCATGTGATGTGCAAGCTTCTGCTTCACCTTCTGCCATGAGTAAAAGCTCCCTGAGGCCTCCCCAGAAGCCAAGCAGAGGCAGGTGCCACGCTTCTTGTACAGCCTGCAGAATCATCAGCCGCTTAAGCCTCTTTTCTTTATAAACTACCCAGTCTCAGGCATTTATTTATGGAAATACAAGAACGACCTAATACACCTACTGTGTGCCAAATATTTGGCAAGACATTAATGATTCAAAGAAGTCATGGATAGAGTTCTGTGTTTAACCCATTTATGCTGGAGGTTGCAGATTTTTGTGTGTGAAAAATAGACCTTGGCGATGACCTTGAGCAGCAGGACATGAATAACTCCCACCAGCTTAGCGTTCCAATAGTGGAACACTAGGCATATACGGGTTAATAGAGGTTTAAGAGAGATGAGCAAATACTACATATATAAGGTGGGATAATCATAACTGTAAAAATTATTGAGCAGCTACCATGTGCAGGTCACTGGTTTAAGTGCTTTGCAGAAAAAAAATTATTTAATATAAAGGTCAGACTATTATGCCTAGAGCACATATGCAAGGACGTCATTTCAGCTGTGGAAGGTAAAGGACATGGAATGTTCCCTGCAAAAAGGGATTTAAATGTGTCTTGAAGGATGGATAAGAATTATACCCAATGTTTAAAAAATAGAGGAGTGGAAGATAAAACCTTTCTAAATTTAGTAAACTTCATAAATAAAGACGTAAAGTGCTACATAAGATGACATCATCCAAGAAAATATAGTATTCCTGCAGCACAAAGTAAAAGGCAGGTGATAGAAAAGGGGCTGAAGATGATGGAATGTAATGAAGGCTTTGTCGGGAGCCGAGGGAGAATTTTTAAGTAGGGCTGATGTTCAGATTTCCATTTCGGAAAGATCATCCTAGGGCACTGCTTCTGTCCCTGCTGAAGTGGTAATTGTGCCAGTTTGCCTTATAGACCTGGCTTGAAGACAATCCACTCTCCGAGTGCAGGCACTGCCCCTGGAGGGGGCATCTGTGTAGAACCCTCAGGATCAGGCATCCCAGCATTCTATTTGTTGACTTAAATGGGAAGAATGAAGATTTTTTATTTCTTTAATTTATTGGTGAATGTTGCTCGTGGAAATTTAATGCTTCTGTATCAAATCAAATGCGCCAGGATTTCTTAGAAAGAGTTGCATTCTTTAAGCGCCCGCCTGAGTGTGTATCCTGCTGATATCCTTTTATGTCTATGGAAAAGACCCTCTCTGGACAGTTGGCTGCAGCAGACAGTAACCCCTTCTTCGCCAGGCTTGCACCTGAGGATATCTGCGTTTTATACTCACAGGCCAAGGAGAACCATCTTTCTGAGCAATGCCTATCTTTGATGGCTAGGTGATATGACCAAGGGACAAGGCAAATGAGAAAGGCAGTGAGAGGGGAGAGGGGCAGAAGAGAAACAATAATATGTTGTGAACCACAGTGAGGGACCTGATGCCACGCAGACTGGTGACCGCATCCCTGGGATTCATTCCAGTGAGACTTAGCACTGCAAAAAAGGCAGGCTACGGGGCATAAGAAATATGAAATAATTTATCAGGCCAGAAAGTTATACTCATTTCCTTTCTAACTATTTTGCTGCAGGTTAAGCTTTCCTTCGGGCTTCTGTAGGGCAGCTGCTGGAAATACAAAGACTTGTATCCAGCACCGGAAAGTGCCAGACTTTCCTGGCCACCTCTGCTGGGGGTGGAAGCTCCGTTTCTTCATGAGCAGTGGCTGGGCCTCTGCATTCTGAGGGAGATGTGTGCATCCCAGTTAGTAGAGACAGGATGAGGTTGTAAGATTGTATGAGTCTCCAAAATATTTCTAGCAGTGAAATAAAGAAGTCAAACCAATCCAGATGAATGATTTGGAAGGCTTTCAGAGGAAGGGGAAATACTACATGTCTGCCCAGGGTTCTGAAAAAGGGTCCTTTTGCTGAAGAGCTTACAAGTTCTGCGCGCACACACACACACACTCACACACGCACAGTGGAACTAAGGTCAGCACTGGAAACCACTGTGCTATGGCAGAAAGAGTGTCGAAGTGTTGGAGGAGCAGGAAGATGCATGTCTGTTGAAAACCTGGGTTTTGCTTCTGGGCTTGCAACCGTGGCAGCATTTTTGTTCTCTCTCTCTGTTCCCCATACCGTGCCATGATACAAAGCAAACATTCCATTGACCGTATGTTGACAAACTGAAGCCTTCAACCACTGGCCCAGTCAGCAGCCTGAGCAATCACAGTTCCAACCTCTCCCTTCCTCTCACCGCATCCCTTACTCCCCAGATTTCTCAGGAACAGGCTATGCGCCCAGTGGATCATTTCAGGTCTGTGGAGCCTTCATAAGTCCTAACCACAGATCAGCTTTCTAAATAGAGAAGGTGATGAATTTTTAAATCCTTGAACCTGTGCTATAATCATCTTTCCACCACCCTACATATTACAATGCAGGAAGGCAACAGAAGTGTTTTCTTATGGTTCTGGCAACATGAAATATTGATAGGGACGGGAGCGTGGGCTTGGTGTTGAGGTTCATGTACAATGAAGGTAGCAGTTCTCATCCCAGCTTCTCATCGTCCACCTTTCTTTTCTGACACTTAGGACATGAAGAAAGCTCCATACCCGTGATACTCAAGGCTAGTTCAATGAAAGCTCTTAAAAAGCTGTGCAATGAAATCTGTCTAAAAAGGTCTTTATCAGTCTCCAGGGGCCAATTGCTAATGCAGCTAATACACGTTTGATCTATACAGATGATTTTTCCTTTGTCCTCAAGGGAATCTCCACAAACACTTTGGGTTTACATGGTGCCAAGCCCAAGTAGCCTGTTGGAAAATAAATCGCATTTTAACACATTCAAGCATCAGTCCCCAGGATGAAAAGTAGCACGTAGACTCTTCTCCGAGTTTTCTAGCTGGTCTATAGGACATAATGAAAACTTCATTTTTAGAGCATTTCTTTTCCTAGTGACATTTCAGTCAGAGGCACTGCATTCTGAAGGGGGAAAGGCACAAAGTAGACACTCTGATTCAAAAAGAAGAAGAAGAAGAAGAAAAGCAATAAAGCAAAAAAGAATAAAATGTTATATAGGACAGTATTTCCAAATGCACATATGGGTGCCATGTACCAATCTGTGTGGTGCAAGTATGCAAGATATCCTTAAGAGGCACATGGTTGAAGGTTTTTATTTTTTTAAAAGTTTTAATATTTATTTATTGTAATATATTTTAGAAAATATATATTATATACATATATAGAGATATCGATATAAATGTAGTTATGTATAGCTAGCACATCCAAGCTGTGATTTTATGGATATTATTAACTAAGATGAAACTAAAGTAAGAAATAATAAGTCTATTTGCAGAAATTTTTTTTTTTATTATTATACTTTAAGTTCTAGGGTACATGTGCACAACATGCAGGTTTGTTACATATGTATACATGTGTCATGTTGGTGTGCTGCACCCATTAACTCGTCATTTACATTAGGTATATCTCCTAATGCTATCCCTCCCCCCTCCCCACAATAGGCTCCAGTGTGTGATGTTCCCCTTCCTGTGTCCAAGTGATCTCATTGTTCAGTTCCCACCTATGAGTGAGAACATGTGGTGTTTGGTTTTCTGTTCTTGTGATAGTTAGCTGAGAATGATGGTTTCTAGCTGTATCCATGGCCCTACAAAGGACATGAACTCATCCTTTTTTATGGCTGCATAGTATTCCATGGTGTATATGTGCCACATTTTCTTAATCCAGTGCAGAAAAATACTAAGTAAAGGAAAGAATTGAAGACTAGATGGAACTGCAGCTCCAGCAGCTCCAATCACGGAGGATTGGATAGAAAACACACCCAGAAGGTGTGAGGAAGTGGCTAAAGTGGGAAATGCTGATGGAGAGAAATTCCCCATGTGTTAACAGAGGAGGCAGAGCCAGCGCTGCCCTGGTCAGTGGGATGAGTGTGAATCTACTTTTCCTGGAATGTCTGTCTCCCTACAGAGACGTCAACTGCAACAGAATCCATGTGGCTCCTGCACACATTCTCTGTTGTCTGAAGTTTTGTTTTCTTTGTGGTTTTAAGCAGAAAATCACACATGTTCATGCTCCCTCAATCTGACATGTCTTATTAACCCTTTGCATGTGACTTCCATAAGGTAGGATATTGCAGGACACTCAGGAGATGTGCCTTTCAGAGAAGGATTCCCCTCAAAAGAGTGGACTCTGCACTGGACTCAAGTAAAAGGAGAGAGTTTGTAACTCTCCCATAATATATCTGAGCCCATGATAGAAAGAGGATAGCAGCTCCGAGTTACCAAATCTTCAGTATCTTCCAGGCATGACATATTAAATCTCATCCTCAGATGAGCTAAGTGAACCAAGCACCATTATTCTCATCATTGTATTTATGGGGAGGCTAAAGTGGGAGACTTACACAGCTAGGAAGAGATTCAAAGCCAATTGTGTCTGACCAAGAGGTTGGACTTCTTCACAAGTTATAATAAGAGGCCATGCTTAGGCTGTGAACACTTTTGGGGAATGGCCTCTCCTATAGCTTTGGTTCTATCCACAACAGAACCTATGTGAATCCTACAAAGCCTTCCTTAGAATAATGCCCACAGCAACTGTTCTCCCTAGCAATAGGACATCACAGAACAAGAAAACATTGACTATGATCTTTTTTCTTGGAAAAGGGTGGTAGACTCGGGCGGATGGTTCACGTGGGAGAACGAGGGGGAAAATAAAATAATGAATTCGTACAGATGAGAGGGATGCTCATGTATACACTGGGAATCCCATGTATAGACCGGGATGCTCTTCCCAGATGAGTAGTGAGCCCCTACATGACACTGAGAAGATCTCCTCTTTCCCCTGACCTTTTTTGTTCCCTCCATAGTATGAGGGGTTTGGTCTAAAGGATCACTTAAGTCCCATTATGATCCTCTGTGTGTGTGTGTGTGTGAGTGTGTGTGTATCTGTGTGTGTGTGTGTTTCCTCCTCTGATGTAGAATAGCTCAGAAAGAAGGAGTTGTCCTGGAGAGTGGTTGCTAAAACAATAGGGAAACAATAGAGAAATCTTACCTTCACGGGTGACTCAGTCTGAGAAAAAAAACAATAGAGCCACATTATCATAAAGGATCCCAAGAAGTATACAGAAGGCACCTCTTTCTGGAGCAGAAGGGAAGGGAAGGTGTGGAGAACATGAAGCCACACTCTACCCCCTTCCTGTATTCCCTTTGAGCTCTCTACCTGCTTCTTTCTTGGTCAGCCACAACTTAGAATCAACCAAGTTTTTGAATTAGCTTGTATAGACAAGAAATGCTGTGAGCCCTCCTTCTAAAGACCTTACCTTTAACTTCAGGAAACAAGATGACTGCTTTTCTCCTGCTTCATTTGCAAAAGTTATTCAGATGAGGATTATACAGTTTCTGAATCTTCTCTGCCACTTTCTGCCACGTTATTTATTTATTTATTTATTTATTTATTTATTTATTTATTTATTTTTGAGACGGAGTCTCGCTCTGTCTCCCAGGCTGGAGTGCAGTGGTGCGATCTTGGCTCACTGCAAGCTCCGCCTCCCGGGTTCACGCCATTCTCCTGCCTCAGCCTCCCAAGCAGCTGGGACTACAGTCTCCCGCCACCATGCCCGGCTAATTTTTTTGTATTTTTAGTAGAGACGGAGTTTCACCGTGTTAGCCAGGATGGTCTAGATATCCAGACCTCGTGATTCGCCCGCCTCGGCCTCCCAAAGTGCTGGGATTACAGGCGTGAGCCACCGTGCCCGCGCCCGGCCGGCAATTTTCTAAGCCACCAATTTAAAGATAGCCTTAAACAACTGTTCTGCCCCTGTGGAAACCGGAAGTGGATGCCTCAGGCAGTTCCTTGGGTTGCTGTGTTGGAAGGAATGAAAGTTTCTCAATTCTGCCGCCAGTGAGACACAACTTTACCTCAGCAGTGCATATTTAGAGACATTCATCGTTAGAAATTGAGTGGGAGCTTCCACATGGGGGGGGGGGGGGAAACGCTAGAATTTAAAGACTACCAAGAGTGCCTACATATTATTTATAAGACAAAGAAAGACCTGTGTTTTACAACAAGCATTCTTAACGCCACACATTGTGAAAGTACAAATGGCCCAGCAAAGTCAGAATGACCCGGGTGAAGTGTACCTTAGAAGACAAGAAGTGTTCAACTTCATGCTGGCTATACTATTAGTATGTACCATGGAAGTACATACTAAATAAGGGAAAAATAAGAGAAATGCGAACTTAATGAAGCAAAATCATGACTCGTATTAGAAAGTGATTAGCTGAGATCTGTGCAGTGAATAAAACAGGGCCGTGTTACAACTTGATTTGGTTGGTGTGTTTCAGAAGGACTCGTAATTCATGTTCCAACTGGAGAAATAACTTCAGCGAATGATGCAATATATCGTATTTTTGTTCAGGTGTTTTGACAGGAAGCAAACGATAGAGTTGTTTGGAACTCTAATTGAGAGACGGATCTTAATGATGTTCATGCAGTCCAACACTGGGATATAGTATGCTGATATTTCCTAGCAGAGAAATGTTGTAGAATCTGCTTCTTCTGAAGATTTATAATTTTGATAGCCTTTGTTTATGTAAGCAAGAAGTGTGATTAGTACTTCAAATAACTGCATGTTCAAGATCTCTTTTGTTTGTTTATACAGAAAAGCGTGCAATTTCTATTTAACTATATCATTAGAGAAAAATATATGGAAAAAACTTCTGTAGTCTTCAAAGATATTAATAACTTATATGTGTGATGCCATCTTATGAAAAGACAGCCTTTATAAAATATGAAGAGTTTGAAGTATTGCTTTTCTTACTCAAAAGATTTAGAAGTGACCATCAAAACCATTAGATAGTTAGATGGCTTACCAAACTGTGGAAAGTAGAACATTTTCTCCATAAAGTAGGACATTAAAATCAAAATTTAAAGCAATCTCTGTCTGAAAAAAAATGTGTTCAGTAAAAAGTTAAATACTGGTCATGTAAGCTCACTATTAACGTAGAGAGGCTGAATTGAATCAAAACCAATTTGTCAGATAGTGAGATGAAACGCTAGCTATGAGTTCCACTGGTTTTGCCTTCAGCCTTGTGGGGGAATGGTGGGGACATTTGATAGGAAGTCAGTCCTGTGGGTTCCAGCCCAGCTCTGCTGGGGGCATGAATTTGAGCAAGTCCCTTCATCTGTCCTGTCGCCTTTGTCCTCCTTTAGGAAATGCCAATTTTGCATTAGATTGGAAGTTCTCAGCCTCTGTTCCCTGTAGCTTGGGAGATGGGATGTATAGATAAGAAGGAGGAAGATTCTAGAGGGTGCGGCTCATGGTCACTTTCTTCCTCCCATCTCCTATACAGCAGCCAGGTTTTGGGTATCAAAAATCTGAAATAGTGTTACTTTACAGTTAAATCAATAGAAAGGTGTTCAGTTGATGTTGAAAACTATAGAATCTCCTTTCTAAAAAGGTAACTTTCATGATCCTTCTCTTAATGCTCTCAGTTTTTATACTCTGTTTAGTTTTTATTGACATCTCTGTCATGGGGCAGCTCATCTAGACAAGTTTATTGAAGACAAATGATAGTGATGACTACAGTGCTTTGCACACAGATTGTCAATAACAATCTGGTTGGTTGGGGAGCACTTAGAGATGTGGTTCATACATGCGTGAACCTCGTCAGTGTAAGTTTTGTGCCATTTAACTGATAACATTTTGAAAATTTATAATAGCTGAGGGTTATTATAAGCTCATAAGATGCTAGGCACAGAGCTAAGTACTTTACATTTCTTACTAAGTCCTCGAAAATAATATGGTCTCATTACCCATAGTTTCCAGATGAGGAAACTGAGTCTCAAGGAGAATGAACAACTTGCCCAAGGCCACGGGGTCAGCATTTGACTGGCAGACCCTTAGGCCTTCACACATCACAGCACTCAGGGCAGTGAGGGAGTCCCAAGGGATCTTTGCTGAGACTTTTAGCCTGAGGTCAGCTTCTAAGTTGATTATGACTTAGTTATTACAAAAAGACATAATTTTCTTCAACAATCTTCATCCCAAGGAACAGTCTTTGTTCTCATCACTGCAGTTAGTTGCTTTTAAACCCTATTCGAAAAATTACAACGTGGGTTGGATTTCTTAGTGGAGAGGACGAGAGGAACCACTTCAAGCTGAGAGCACAGTTGTTTCCAGATGTGACCAGGGCCTCCTTAAAGGTTAGCGGGCTGGATAACCCAGCATTCTGGGCCTAGGGAACAAACACACCCACATAACATCATCCCACAGGGTGATCTGTATCCTTTACTTTTTGCCATTCATCCAGTTTTCGGGTAGCTATGTTGTGTCATTGTGTGGTGTGTGACTCTGTGTGTGTGTGTGTGTGTGTGTGTGTGTGTGTTCTCTAATGCTACGCTTCATTCATTTATTGCTGAGGGAAGTCCTGCTTCTTCCTGTGCTGGAGCCCAATTCCCATTGCTTTTCTAATGTGTGCACTGGAGAGTGGGACTTCCCCTGTCCAGGCTCTGATCTACTGACCTGCACTGTGTTCTCTATCCATTGCTTCCATCTCAGACAGTGCTTTTCCTCCCAAGATATCTGAGTTGGGTTAGACAAAGTCATTGGAAATGACAGTCACTTAAAAAAAAAAAAAAAAGAAAGAAAGAAAAGTAGCAAAACACAGGAATGCATGTTCAGGGGAAGCCGTTGAGAGAAGCAGGTGGCTCTTGCCTCCTTGTGTTCTTGGATGAGACAACTGACTCTCCCCAAGCTGACTCCTTGCTTAGATGAACTGACTTAACTGTGAGGTCCTGCCAAAAGTTGTTTCACTAAGCGGTGCCTGGGGCTTTCACAAAGTGAAGTCACCTCTGCATGCCAAGCAGGGACTCTCCAGCTAGACACTGGGGGAATTTCATAGACTTCTCACTACTCCTCCAAAAGAGGAAGTTCCTGTCATCATCTTACCTTTACCATGCCAGGGTGCAGTTCATTCTGCCTGTGGCTAATATGCCCAGCTCATAATGTGCTGTTGAGTATAGAGAAGGGAAATGGCGGACTGTGACTTGGAGAATTGTTCATTTTACTGAAGAGAAGACTTGAGGACAGAATCATTGCTCTACTTGGCTAAATCTGTGGTCTTCCTGTCTAGTGCTGTGGCTTCAGTGGGGCACCAAGGAGCATTTGTGGAGTGAGCGTGATTGCTCTCCATCCAGCTAGGAAGGTTAGTCATGTCACCGAATATTCCTTACTTCCCTTAACAGCCCATTCTAAATCAATCTTCCATGAATTTATCAAAATGTTTTTTGTATTGCCTCAACTTTGCTGCTTCCATGTCAATTTCCTCAACCCAGGGAGGCCACGTGAAGGGCATTTCCCAAACCGTTATCTGAACCTTCCTCCCTGGAGTGTCTTCTGCTCACTCCAGGGAAAGAGTCCTTTTCCCTGGGCTCGTTTGCCGTGGTGGCCATATTTTGATGCTCTCTTGGCTTCTAATAGATGAGTTGGGACACGCCTCAAAGTGTTTTTGTTCCCTCTGAAAGAGGTTGAATCAGGGAAGAGAGGGGGAGAAATATATGTGGGAACAGTGTAATTGTATCCATGAGGATTCTTAGTAATCAGGATGCCAGTGTGTGTTTTCCAGAGCCTAGAGCTGACATAAATAATGTAGCGTACCTCGCTTTGTGCAGGCTTGCTGAGGAATGCTGATGGAGAAAAAGCCAAACTGGGATCTGAAGCTCCCAGCTCCCGGCACAGCCTTTAAAATCCTTTTATTGAGTGGTACTTTTGAAACTGCAGCCAGGACCTTGGCGGGCTGGATGTGCCAGGGAGAAGCCAACAGAGGAGGAACTCCGGAGGAGGCTGCCTCACTTGGCTTTTGGAGAATGAGAATCTGGTGCGGCCTGGATGGCTCCAGCTAAGATTGGTTAATTTCATTTTGCATTCCTAACCCCACAAGGAACAGGACATCTCCTTCAAGGCCCTGAGAGCCGGGTAAGTGTATGCAGCTGTTGCTAACAAGATATGACTGGCCCCTCAAACATAGTTAAAAGCATCTTGCTAGCCTTTTAGAGCCTCTTGCCTTAATGGGAAGAGCCAAATGAGCTTTGCGGGACAACTAACCCCAAATGAAGTCCTGCAGCTTTAGCTCATTTAAAGGCAAAGCGTGCACTGGGGAGAGGGAGAGGGACCACAAACGCCACAGTTCATTTGCAGGAAGGAAACAAATGTGTTCTCACGTGGGATTTTCACAGGAGGTCTGCCAAGCCAAATATCCAACTGAAACATCTTCCAGATTTTGATTTACAGTGCAACTTAAGCCTAGTCTTGGCCACAAATGATAGAAGTGAAGGAAAAGATGGGGAGTATGGGGAAGGCATAGAGGGATGTTAGAAATAATTCTCTGTTGTTGAGGATCTTCAGGGACAGGCTCTGGGCATTTAGTGAAAGAGAGCGATTCCTTTGCCTATACTCTGGTGGCTTAGAAAAGGACCTCAGGGAACATTTGTTTTGTTTTGTTTTGTTTTCCTTTTGATTAAGGCATTTGGGGTCTAGAAAAGAAGATTAAAGCAGAATCCGTTTAATTTATTTAGTTTGCCTCACAGACATGAAGCTTCAGAATGGTAAGTGTCAATTACATTCCTACCGATTTGGGTAAACTAGCTGGGAGAGGGTTCTCGCAGAGCAAGGTTCTGTTCAAATCCGGGCTGTTTTACAGTTTTCGGCCAGTGATAGGAGCTGCTGTGTAAACACAGAAAAAGCATAGATGACAAGTTTGATTGGGAAGGAAGGCTTTGTGTGACTCGTCCTTTTGGGGGATGGTTCTCTGTTGTTGTTGGTTTGACAATTATGGGATGTCCTTTGGAAACCATCTATAGCACACTTAAATTCACTTGACAAATGTAAACATGATCCGATATTTATACCGTGGGAAAGGAGTATGTATTTTCCTCTTATTTTGCTACAGATTTGTTGTTTTCTTCTTTTCTCCATTTAAAAATGGAGTGTTTTATAAAATAGTTTTTGGAAATTTTGTGTTATGTGATGTATTGCTATAAACGTATTATTACTAAGAACTCTACAAGTCCCTTTCAATGATTTCATTGGACTGGTAAGGAAAGGAGTACGTTTTTGTCTGAGTTTCATTCGATCCTCCCCCATTAGAGTCTGTGCTTTGCTTACCTACTGCGTTAAGTGGTTTCATCCAAAGTTTCATTCAGTAGTCCCAAACGCCCCACGTACTTCTCCCTGCTTGGACAAATGCCTTCCCAAATTAGCGTTGTGGTTTTGTCTTGTGCAGGAAAAGTTTTATCTTCATGGATAAGGACAAAACAAGTTTTTTGTTTGTTTTTTCATTTTGTTTTGTTTTTGTTTTTGTTTTTGTTTTAATTGGGGCAGGCCATATTTAGTCTTTAGTCTGAAGAATCTGTTGGGACAGTTTTCCTGCAAGCCTTCCACTCTTTGGGAAACAGCATGCCCATCTGTGAAATGAGCTTGGGATTTGATTAAAAATGTAACACCCCCGCCCTCTCAGTCACATTGTGAATATTTGAAAGGAAAAAAAAAAAATGGTTGTAGAGGGTTAGCTAAGGGGTTGTCAATAAGCTGGCCTCCATAGGACTGAGTTTAAACATGTTTTAAGCATGCAAAATCTGGGTTGCTTGTTGGTTTCTATTTATAAGTGCATTAGAAGAAAGTATATCTTAAGTGCAGGGAAATACAATACTTCTAATAAACAAAACTTAGTTTTTATAACCTAAGAAGTGACCTGAAAGAATGTGAGGAATTGTTAGAAGGCTGTGGTTCTTGGGCGCAGAGTCACAGCTTCATGTTTAATTTAACAAAACATTAAACATTTCATGTTTAATTTAATGAAACATTAGAGCACTAGGATTTGTCACCTTCATGACAGAATGTCAGAACTGTGGGATGGTTTCAGAATATATGTTCTTTCTACAGAATTCACATATCGCACTGGAGATGTTTCACATCCAAAGGCCTTTTACTTTTTTCTAGGGGTCTTTTTTTTTCTTCTCTAATAAAAGAAGGAGAAGCAAAAAAGCAAGTATAACAACAAAAACAACACCACATTAGGCATGCACTACTAGTCTAGCTAATTTTAGGGGGGCTATTAGCAGGCATTTAGGCAAATCTATTAACATTTAGCATCAGCACAAATGCAATTGCATTTCTACTTTTTGTGCTTCTGACAAAATAAGCACACAGATCTTCAGGACAAGAAAAGAACGGACGTTGGAACCATTTGTTAGGTGATAAACTTTTTATTAAATCCATTTGGGTTTTTTAATGAACTCTTTAAGAAGGTGGGGTGAGATCTTTGGAAAAAATTAGGTAAATGTATCCGTTTGATAAAGGTTATTAACAGTGTGAGAGAGGCAACCCTTTGTACTGCATTGCTTGCCAGATTTTTTCTTAGTCTGGAAAATGTGGTTGGAGGTTGATAGTGCTAGTTTGCCTTTGGCTTGTGATGGGAAATTTCCCTTTTTTGTATTTCAAAGTGCTGAAATACAGATATGCCCTACCTCTCCGTCCATATTTTGCAGATTGATGGAGCTCTATTTTCATCAGATGCTTAGAATGCTTAGCTCTTTTCCATGAAAAACAAGAATTGATGTTTGGGCAGTGAAGGCGATTACTGATCCATAAAGCATGCATGTGTGTGTGCATATATGTAATTATACATTTATATCCCCCACCCCCCACACACACAGACACACAATGTACAAGTCTACAAACCCTTCCCCTCACCCCCCCTGACACCAAATTCTCCTTCTATTCATTTGAATTGCCTCCTGCACCATTTTTGGAATGCTGTATAAAGCACAATGGAGATTTATGCAAGGGCAGTGTTTTGCTTTGCGATGACAGGAGTGCGAATGGCTCTCCTGTTATTATATACTCAGTCTAAACGTGCGGCTTCCTTGGGTACCTTGAAGTGGCTGAGACCAGATGCTTCAGAGAGAAATGTCATATTCAAGCAATTCAGAGGAGCATATGGTGAGAGAAAAATCGTTGTGACAGTTGCTGACCTGTGGAGCAAGTTGCTTTTTTAACCCTTAAAAAATAGTTTTAACCCTATCCTAAATAGCCACAGATACATTATTTAGTTGAATAATTTTCTAATTCTCCTGTATGTTGCATTCTGGAAAAAAGCCTGCAGTGGGGGCTGGGGAAGTAGAGAAGCTGCCCTGGCCATGGCAGGATGGATGGCCTCTCCTACTCACACCCTACTCTCAGGGCTACATCCACACTTCTCTCAGCCTCTGGGTCCAAAGGCTGAGATTCAGCATGGTGCGACCCAGCTTACCTAGTTAGGCTTGTGATGGCTCCCCTGCCTTTCCCCCAGGGAGCTGAGGAGGACCCAGCAAAGCTCAGCCCTGTGTGCTGTCCTGGAGGCCAGAGGCATCGCCTGCTGCCTTTGTCATCCTTCATGACCACCATCCTAACCCACAGATAGCACAGAGGTAGCAGAAGTTGCCAAGGATGTCCCTTCACTTTGTAAGGCCTCTTTTAATCTCTGCCTGTGTGCCTGACACTCGGAAAGACCCTGGAAAGGAAAGCAAGTGTGACATGCCTCACCCTGCCACCAGCACCAAGGATCTCCTAGTGTCATGTAGAAGATCTATGAACAAAAATGGAACAAAACATTATCTTCAGTGCCATGAGGCGGAGAGAGGAAAGCCTTGTATGGCCACAGATATTACGTGGGTGCAGGGGAGAGAGCTGGCAACCCTCAGAGAGGTCAGAACAAGCTTCGTAGAAGTGGTTTTGTTAAGAGAACTGGCCTGGCAGATTCTCCTGGAAGCTGAGGGCGAGGCTCTCCACACCCAGAACGTGGCAAATGCTTAGCAAATCAAGGAATTTCAAGTACTGAGTTCAGTAAGGCTGGCACCCAAGGCATAAGGAAGGCAAAAGATTGTACTAGAAAGATAAGCAGAGCCCTGTGGTGAATGGCTTTCCATATCATCAAGTCTAAGTCTTCTCTAATCTGCTACATCCTCATAAATCTGAAACAGCCAGTCAGCTCATAGCCGTAAGCAAAGTGAGGGTTGAGCATATCAAAAACAACAGTATGGTTTATGTGAACACATCTAAGTTTTACAACGTCCACAACTAATTCAACATTTAAAAAAAATGCTGGCTACCACTGTGTAAGCCAAACTAACCCGATGTGCATGTTTCAGATGGAGCCAGGGGGCTACCAGTTTGCAACCTCTGCAAATAGTCAACAGGCGCCTGCAAAGGAATCTCACCCTACCACTAACTTGCCTCTTATCTGGAAAGATTTTGGAGAAGAGCTTTGACAAATACAGAAAGAGTGTGTTTGGAGACAAATTTTCTAGTGTCCCTGCTTAGAAATCTGGTTGGGAGGGAGGCAAATATATATGTTCATGTTCCTATCTGGATTTATATTTTTATATATTTGTGTAATGGTGGGTGTGTTCTGCTTCCTTCCTATAGTCAAAGCTTCTGGAGGTGGAATCCAAAATGTAGGTCAAAATTCTGACTCTGTAGATAGACACATAATCCAGCAGATCACAGCTAATGAGTACCTCTTTGCATAGTGTGTATAGTACATGGGGGGTGGGGTTCTTGGTGGTTTTTATAATGTTTAATTTCCTCACCCACCATTTAACTTTATGCCATATGGTGATGGCAGAGCTGCCCCCACTTCTGTGAAAAGACCCTAGTGGTTCCATGAGCATCTTTTGAGAAAGCAGACCCACTGAGTGTTTGACTAGAAGAGCAGAAGGAGGCTGGGAGGATGCAGTAGCCATCACCTTTTCATCTTGATCTCTAAGACCTTAACTCATCTGCTACCATTTGACTGTCACTGTCATTTAGCTCTTGGCAGGACAGTCTGCCGGCAGCACCTCCCAGGAGAGACTTGCGATCCCACGGGCTCTGCAGTCCCAAATTGCTAGGGCTGTCTTTTGAGTTAAGTGTCAGGCTGGCCATGGAAACCTGGGATTGGGCCCTGGCTGCCTTAGTGACTTTGAGCAAGAGGGCTGGGCATTTAGCATTTGTTGAAGTGACTGAGCTCTCAGTGCCCTAATTTATCTGTCTGAATAGTGAATGGTTAATACTTCTCAGCTCCATGGAGATAATGGTAATGATAATTAAAAAAAAAAAAAAAAAAAAAAAAATGTGACCCAGGTATCAGCTCAAACCCAGTTCCACAGACTATTCCCACTTTCTGGGTGTTCCCTGAGCTCCTGTGCTCAAGCTCCTTTTTGTTCATTTTTCAGTGCTTGCTCCTTCCCGCAGCCCATCACGTTGTGTACCTGTCCCTTTCTCTCCACCCCAAGCTGCTCCAGTTGTGGAATTTGGCCTCTTACCCCTAGCATGTGCGAAAAACAAACAAACTAGCAAACAAAACCTCAGGCAGACAAAATCATCCACCCAAAACCTTGTGTGGAACAGACTTTACTGAAAGTTTGGAGAAAACGAAGAATTTAGAGTTTCATATGCCAGCAATTAAAAGAAGTTTAAATAGAATATTCGACACCTCTCTTCTTCAAGAGTCCTTGGGTCAGTTCTGACGAACTGGGGCTCAAGTTCCCTGCTGCGTTTCTATCTCTTCTGACTGGCCAGAAATTCAAGTGGATTTCATTATATTTTTGCCGAGCAGCTCAGCACTCTCCACCTGCACCCAAAGAGCCATTGCTTTCTTCCTTCTTCACAGACCCCTTGACAGACTCTGCAAAAGGAAGACTATAGTATGGAGATTTATTTCCCCAAAGATATGAAAAGCACCATTTCCCATCATTAACCTTCAAGCCAAGAAAGGAAAACTTGTTACATTTTTGTTTTCAAAAACACTTTTTCTGACACATAATACTTATGTATTTCCTTACATTTTTAATATCCTTCCAACAGGGATGATTGAAATAATCTCAGTTTAAATGGGTAGTGTGCTGGGAGTCTGGCACAAGCCAGATTGCACCTTGCCCCACCACATAGAAACTGACTCCATCCATCCTCCATCCTCAAGACAGAAGCTGAATGACCTGCTGCCCTCCCCTAAGTAGTCTTCAGTTTCGTGTATGTGTCTCTGTAGTGGCCTTCCTACTGCTGCTGTTTTAACCAGACAACTAACAAATCCAAGGTGGTTTGGAATAACCGGCATTAGCTGAACTTTTTTCCAACCAACGTTACTAGAAACACAATCACTCAGAATTAACACTCTCATCTTCAGTGGAACAGAATCCAATTGTTTGCTCTTGGTTTGAGTCCTCAGAGTGGGGCTGGTAGGGGGCAAGGAACAATTATTGCAACTAAATTTTAATCAACAGTTTCAGTAACAATATTGAATTAAAAAGGTACTAGCTACTAGTTAGAGCATGGCTTAACTTGTACACAGGCAAATCAGTCATTCTGTGGTGATTAACATCTATTCAGAACAGAGAATGTATTACGGGTACTAAATTATCATAGGAATTAATGCAGTCTTTTTAAAGGGCTTAAAATATGTTAATAAATACAGTATTCCAGCACCTGCAGCTCAAGGAACCGAAGTCATTAAAGATGGATATAATTATATTTATTATTGCAAGGATCTAGGTGGGATGGAAAACAGTTTAATGAGCATGAATGAAATAGAGGTTCTTTATTTAAAACTTCTTACCTAAAGAAACTGTTCCCTTTGAGGAGTTGAGTTATTGCATGAAATCACTGAATGAAAGAACTATACAAAAAGTTAATCAGGATAATTTTCCAACCTCTGGGCAATGAACTTCAGAGGTCTACTGGGGTCATAGCAAAACCCTCCACCTTTTTCCCTTTGAACTTACCATGGAATCCCTCTTCCCCTGCTGTGCCCTGTAGGATCCCTGTGATGTCTGCCACTTTGCCAACTTCAGTTTCCACTGCCTTCCCACACCTGCTCTACCCAAATGCCATACCCACCTTGCAGTTGCTCACACAATCCTTTATCCATCCCACCTCAGGGCCTTAGCACATACTTTTGCCTCTACATGACATTTATTTTGCAACCACCTCAATAGCACTTGGCCAGGCTTTGTCCTAGACAAATGTTAAATAACTATCTGATTTAATCCTCAGGAAAGCCTTATGGATTAGATCCCATTATCATCCCCATTTTACGGATGAGGAAAATAAGTCAGAGAAGGGCTAAGGGGCTTGCCATAGGTCCTGCACCAAGTTCTGCTGCATCTTTGTAGGACTGGCTACTCTCATCCCTCAGATCTCAGCTCCGATGCTGTCCCTGACCCCTTTATCTAAACTCTCCTTTTCCCCAACCTCGTCCCCAGTTTCTTTGTTTCAGGACCCAGTTTATTCTTTGCCCCACCTGTCACACCATTTCAAGTGATTGTCTGCATGTGTATTTTTAGTTATAATTTTCCTTCTCTTGCACTAGGATCATGCCCATGAAGGCAGCAACTGTTTTTGTTTGATGCTGCATCCCCAGCCCTGTTGAAGTAACTGACACTTAATATATCCTGAATAAATATTTGTTTAATGAGTCCTTGAACTCATATGTTCACCATTTGGTGTCTATAGACAATAATAAATGATATTCTTAATCTATTTACCTACATAGACAGATGAAAAAAATATATTTATTTTTCAAATTATCTGATGACTAAAATATAATTTTATTAGGAAGGGTAATCCTCTTTAGGAATTAAAAATTTTCTTAGCTGATTGATATAAAAGTGGCAGTCTAGCCATTTCTATATGAAATCTGGGCCCTTTTACATAGAAGGCTGGGAATTGATAATTAAAGATAACTTTTATTTGACAAATAAGAAATAGGAGAACACGAGAGGAAAAGCCGCAGGTTCAAGGTATGGAGCTGGTTAGGACAGGGTTCTCTGGCTCTTAGTTTCACGTTGTTTCTGTCCATCTGCCTTGCCTCTTGTCGCCTATGTTGATAGCATCTGGAGAAGCCTATCAGAAACAGAGGAGCTTTTTTCGGACTGGCTCTTGCTGCTACTGAGAATGTCGTGCTTGGCAGGTCAGGAGCAGTGGATTGAAGCTCTCTTATTTTCTTAAATCTTGGGGGTGTTCAAGGTGAAAATTAACTGTCTGCCTATCCTCGTGGTGAAATGCATTTGAAATGCCATTTCCTCTTATGAAGTAGAAGAAGAAAAGTAAACAAACACACATCGTGTGGAATTAAAAATGGAGGTCCCAGAGCTGCGTATCACACCTACAGTGAGACACCAGCCTTAAAGAAACTGCCTCATGTTCCAGGTTTAGCTTGTTGAGGATACAATCTGGCTACTAAAACCCTTAGCACCACACTTCTTTATAATATAGGAGACATGAACCACACACCAAGCATCTGATTAAAGTTGGGAGTTCTATGCCCAGAGAAAAAGAGTATGTGTAAACTCAAAGCAGTTTGCACTTTGCTTCAGGGAACTTACAGGCATTCTTTTGTTAATTTCATGGATCTCTAGAGGCCCATGAATTCCAGTTTAAGAAGCCCTGGTAGCATAGAGCACCTAATCATGTTAATTATAATAGCTAATATTTATTAAGCAATTATCATGTGTCAGATATCTGACATATATAATAATTATAATTTCTTTTCATTTGGCTTTCAGATATAACAATTGTTTCCATTATGCAGATGAGAACACTGAGGCACAAAAGAGCTAAATAAGCCAGAAAGTGTTGGAGCCTGGATTAGAATCCAGTTGGTCTGATACTAGAGCCTCTCACAAAGGCAGGCACAGAAAGTTTGTCTAAAGCAGACTTTCATCAGCTGGCATGTGACGCCATGAGGAATCCCATGGTGGGAAAGAGAGACTCTACAGAACACCTTCAGAGCATCAGTGAAGGCCACAAAGGGCTGGTGAATACATATTCCAGGTCTTTCAGCTCCTCATGGAGAAGCAACAAGATGGTCCCAGGATACCTCCTCTTGCCAAGAATTGCCTTCTATCCTCCTACATATTGGGGTACTGAACAAATGCATTTCCATGTGAATTCACATCCTTAATCCACTGGGCTGGAGCTGAGAGTTCTTGGCACTTTACTGAGCCAAATATTCAGAATACTTTCAATTTAAGAATGTCTATCATCAAATGGGCAGATGGGTGCTATCTGAATGTGAAACTCTCTCAGGAATATTTAGAATGGATTGGATTGTCAGCCTATTTTATGAGAGGCTATTAGAGTGAGATGTGTTCAATTATTTCTTTCATTTCTTAAGAGAATACATAGTACCCTTTAGAACTTGCTTGAGAATGTTTCTTTGATCATTTTTTTTCTGCTTTCTTTTTTAAAGAGAGCAGGCTCATTTTTACTTAGGAATGAGTCTAATCTAACAAGTTAGAACTAATAACTTTAATGAAGTTAAACACCTCTCTGGATGTTTCTTTTCTATTAATTGGGCTATATTTAGTATCTTGTAATTAATATCCTAAGCACCTGCTTGGTTCTAATATCCTAAGCACCTCCCTGGCATAAGGAATAATGAAGTACATCAGAGACAGCCTCTGGCCTCAAGGAGTTTACAGTCTAGTAGGAGAGCAGGACATGGAAACAAATCGATGTTTGTACTATGGTGTGTGGTAGAGGAGGCAAACAAAAGAGAGTGGTCAGCTCAGGCTCCAAAGTTTGTGATTGGCTGCAAAGACTGTCTTAGAGAAGCAGTTAAGAAAACTATAATCTCTAGAACAGGAGTTCTCAAACTTGAGAGCACATCAGAGTGCCTCAGAGGGCTTATTAAAACACAAATTGATGGGCCCCAAACTCAGTTTCTCACTCAGTGTATCCAGAGTGGGTCTCTGAATTTGCATTTCTAACAAGCTCTCAGAGGGTGATGATGCTGTTTGTCCGAAGAAAACACTTTGAGAACCACTGTTCTAGCTTCTCAGAGGAAAGAATGTAGAAAATGCTTGTGTTATTTCCAGCTTTTTATCTCTTACATTTTGAAATATTTCATTTCATCTTTGTCTGTCTCGCTGTTTGTTTTGAGTTTCCTTGTCAATATGTGTGCTTCTGTTCTCTCTGTGGGAAATACAGCTCCGTGTTTTTCTGCAGGCTCTCTTCCTCTTTTCCTTCTTTTCCTTCTCCTTTTGTCTTCCTTCTTCTTCTTCTTCTTCTTCTTCTTCTTCTTCTTCTTCTTCTTGTACCTGACTATGACCTCTGATGAGTAGGAATGACTTATATAAATTTTGAATTGCATACATTCTTGTGGATGCAGGTCTGTGAGTGTGAGTTTATTCTGAAACCAGCACTGTGGTCCGCATTATTCCTCACAGTTGATCATGTCTCACAAAACACTTTGGACTCTGGGTAGACAATTAAATAAAGTAACCAAATGGAAGATCCACTCCTGCATATCTTTTGGTCCTCTCAAGTCTTATAGGGCCTACATTATATTCCTAGTGGGTGCAGATCAAGCCAGGAAAGAAGATGGCAACCAAGCAAGCCTAAATCAGTTGCAAAAGAGTTCAACACTTTTTTTAAAAAAAACAATACTGCAGCCTTTTCATAAACAGAGTCACATTTTGGCCCCAATGCAATAAAAAGTGTAAACTCATGTCAGAAAACAATACCAAGTTCCCACATTAATGAATCTTTCTCCTTTCCTTTATTCTTTCAGTCCATTTTGCACAGGAAATAAGAACCTTGTGGATAGAAAGATCGTCATTTGTCAGTCCTTTTGCAGCAATTTTCCCAATAGTTCTTTCAGCTCTAAACGCTTTTAAGCATCTGTCAGTATCATATAATAGCCTTAATGGGAGGAAACAACAACTATTTGCTGCATAAGAATGAAATGAGTGAGTGGCTCTCTTCTTCCTGGACCGCAGTGAAAATGATGGTCCTGGCCATATGTGGATTTCCACATGCAGCCGTGCAGTTATTGTTTGCACTTAGATCTTAAGTTGTCTGTAATTTTTATGTGTGTAGGAATGTTGCCAATTGAGAGAGAGAATGGACAAAAAAAAATATTTAGCATCTCTGAGATGAGACAAGTCAATAAACAGCTTGATTACTAATTCATTCAGGAACAAAAATAATGGCTTTCTAAACTGAAACGACCAAATCCAATAACTAACTGTTTGTCAGGGCAGTAATAATGGTATTTGTATCTCTTTTAATTGGCTTTAACCTTTCCCTTCATGTGTGCAGTATTAAAAAATTAAAGAGGAAAGTATTTAGAGGCAAAGATTTACGGCACTGCGTGGATTACATGCTTTTAATGAGGTCAGGACAATAAACCATCTGAGCAGAACCTGCTGCCCAATGATGAATTATTCCCTTTTACAATAGATAGACTACAGCAAGTGTGTGTGCACACACATGCTCACAGGCCCACATGCTTGTCTGTGTAGACCAAGTGAAAGACCTCCAGCTTTGCTGTTGAACTGGCACAAGGTGTTTCAGTTACAAAGAGTGTTAAGCAAGTTTCAAAATACAGAGCTGCAAAACATTATGTAAAAAACAAAAAGTTTCAGAGCAAACTACACAATGTTCATGTAAGATGTTAATTCATTATGTCTGTGCGTGTTAGTGTATATATGCAAGTGTGGATGGATGGATGGAGGCGGGGATGGAGGCATGGAGGGATGGAAGGACCTCAGTAAGGATGGGGAGAGGAAAACAAGAAAGAAGAAGAAAAGTAAAGGAGAAAATAAAGAAAAAGAGAGAGAGGGAAAGGATGGATGGAGGAAGGAAGAAAAAGAAAGAGGAAGAAAGACATATATGTAGAGAGAAATATTGATAATTTAGAAGGATACACACCGGAGTGTTCTGGAGCCAGCTTGCGCTGGCGTGTAAAGGCCCATTGTGCAATATATTTTCTCAATTCTGTCATATTCTTAACTTACAATTGTAGATAGTGACAGTATTTGCTGCACAGAAATCAGCAAATGCTACAGATCAGGGTTTTGTTTTTCCTGGAGAGTCAATTGCTAAGCTTTTATCAACACATCACTGGACACATACAAAATCATTCAGAGTGGTTCTATCTAGAAAGAGGGTTTAGTACAGAACTAAAAAGGGTACATGTCATCCTTTTTAGAACTAGAAGGATACCCTTCTAGTAGATAGGTAGATGAAGCAATTGTGTTGGGAATGGGAAACGACATTTTTCCTCTTTATTTTATATATTTATTTATTATTTGTAATTTTTATGAAGCATTTATTATTATTAAGCATCCATCAATTTTATAATAAAATATTTTATTTTATTAAAATGTATCCACAAATGTTATTAAAACTTGTTTAGTAATAATAGAATTAATCACTTTACTTTATGAGTCAGGTACAAATCCTTCATACAAGGAAACAAATTTCAGACAAACAATAGGATCAAAGTACCAAAGGACTTAAGACTCAGCCAGAAGTGTGTCTTTTGATGGTGAAAATATCCTCAATCTTCCAGAGCAAAGGGAACATTCAAAAAGTGTTAACATAGATTGGGTCCAGAAGAGGAGAGTGTTCAAGTCAGATCCCACCTGATGACAAATTCTAGTGAAGAAAGTCACATGGTGCCTCCAAAGCTTATCTCCTCATGCTCATTGGTTGACCCAAACCTTATTAATCATAATATTAGTCTTATTAACCTTATTAGTCTTATTATAATATTAGTCTTAATATTAGTCTTATTATTAGTCTTAGTATTAGTATTGTCTGTGCATATTAATATTAATATTAATTAATTAGTATTACTATTAATAGTATTAATAGTAATATAGTAGTATTACTAATAGTATTAATAGTAATATAGTACTATTACTATTAATAGTAATTAATAGTAATATAAATAGTATTAATTAGTATTAATATTAATATTAGTCTTAATACAGTCTTAATATTAGTCTTATTAACCTTATTAGTCTTTGGGTAATCAGGGGCCTAGATTTAGCAGTGTGAAACATCTCTAACAAAGAGACACCACACTCCAGACACTAGAGCTGCAATCCCGTTGGGAGTGCACCATCTTTGTGGGTCAGCCAGTCTGTCACTAATTGAAAAAAAGTTGACGCTTCCTTTTTGCCACTTTGACATGGTGTGATCTCTAATCAGCCTCAATAAACAACTCGGAGTAAAGAAGGTTCTCTGTTTCCCCTTCCTTCCCAAATCTTTCCCAATTCCAGATGATATTCTACTTATGACCTCAATTCTCTCATTTCTTACAGACTCTTGTAAATGAAAGTCCCTGACTACCAAGCCCATACCTGATCTGTTAAGGAAAACAGTTGCTTGATTTTACAAACACATACTCATTCATTCAACAAATAGTTCTAGATGCCAGGCTATGGGTTAGATATGGGGATACAGTGGCAAACATGTCAGACAAGGACCTTGCTTTCATGGAGCTGACATTCCAGAGGGTGAGACAAACATAAACAAGTAAACCAATGAAAAATATCAGTGGATAAGAAATATTTGCAAAACAAGAAATGGGGGATGTGATAAAGAGTGACAGATTCTTTACCTCCTCTGCTTTAGAGTGGCTAAAAGGAATCACCTTTTGAACTGAGATGTCAGTGACAGGAAGAAGCCAGCCATGTGTAGATCTTACTACAAAGAGTAGGTCCTAGCTCCTTTTATGGGGATTTTTCCTGCATCCACTGAGGCCTTTTAAGACACAAGTCCAATGAATGGTACACTGTAGATGCCTTATTTTCTGGTGACTATTTCAAAGCAAGCTTAGGCAGTCTTTATTGCTGCAAGTACCTTTGAAAAATGTGCAAAATTGGGATCAATTGTGTATTTGAAGCTGATTTCATGTGCTTAAATATCTTGAAGGTTGTGTACTGGTTAGTGCTCTGAGTAGCGTTGTTTCCACAAAAGAAAGAAAGATAAGGCAGTCATAAGTTCAACTGTCATAAACTGGGCTGTCTCACAGTTGTGTCTGTACAATTTCAACCAAGGGACAAAGTGTTGGAGAGAAAGATATTATAGATTTTGAATCAAGAAATATCTGGGTTCAAATCCTCTCACTGCCCCTGAGCATGGTATTGACCCTCTCTGAGCATGCAGTGCTCTCAACTGCAAGGTAAGGTTATAAAAATGCCCACATCATAGAGTAATGGTGAAAATGACATAAAGTCATGTTTATATAAAGTGCCTAGCTCTGAGTAGCCTGAAGTGTCTACTTAGAGAAGGTTCTGGAAATGTTGCTGAACCGTGTGATTCACCAGAGTGAGACTGTCATCCCATGGGGACAGGGATAATTCATTTATCTTTGCTTCAGTCTTTCTGTTGAATGCAGAGCTGCAATTTGGGACTTGACATTGCAGCAAAGATTTTCTGATTGGGCAAGAAAATTGAGAATGCAGCTGTCATTCTTTTAGTATGATCCATAACAGAAGACAAAAGAGATTGGGTACTCAGCTAGAGATAAACCAATTCCTTTAATCCTTTACTTACTCAAGAGTTGCCCTCTGCCCCTCCTCTGCCTGAATCTTTTCCCCTCTTCTTTTAGTCATTTTTAGTTCTTCCTGGAGAACCAGAAATAAAGCTTAGAACCAACTGGACAGAGTCCTTGAATCACATCACCTGAGCAGTGCAATTTATGCAGCAAACTGCATTGCCTGAGAGTAGAATTGTAAGGACATGCATGAATGCTGACTATATTCCTAGGGGTAATGGAAGCTGCATATGAATATAATAACTAAAAAAAAAAAAATCAAAAACCTTGGAAGACAAATAAACATGGCAGAAGCAGCAAGATAATGTTTTTATGTTTTCACTTTTAATTGACTAAAAATATCAATATAACATATTCCTTGGACAGTCACCCCAACACCCCTCCCCTTTTTAACGGAAGCTAGGAGGTGGTTGGGAGGAGGAACACTCACTGAATTGATAAAACAACAGTTACCCCTGGGAAGTGCAAGTAGAGGGCTGGAAAGGACTGTATTTATTTTAGTACACATCCACATTGTTTGATTTTTGTTTTGAACCAGCCTGTACTACATTTTAAAATTAAGAATACACCTTTTTTAAAACTGGTGAGGGAGAAGGAAGAAAGTTACTTTCTACACAAGATAGCAACGTTGTTTTTAAGTAAGTTTTATTAACAAGTGACAATTACTTTTTTATGATACATTTAAGATAGTGAATTATGAATGACTGAAAATCCCCTCCAGCCTAATTGAGAACCATTATGTCTGATAATTGCCACTGATTTCTGCAAACAGTCATTTTTCTCTGGCTTATTAACATAATTTAAATTTTTAATTGCCCTTCATAATTGTCTATTGGAGTTAACAAACAGTCCCATTCACCTAAGGGTTTCCGACCAGGCCCTACCTCCAGGAACTCACACTGGAAACGTCTAAGACCACTTGAGAATGCTATTAGGAGTTCGTGGATGGTCCTATTGAGGTGGCAGCCTCTGTGACAAATTGTGACATCTTTTTAAGGACTCGTCCAGCTATGGAATAATATATTTTTGGATTTTTGTATCGGGTTTGCTCACTTTTGCTTTGTAGCTACCTCACCAAAAAAAAAAAAAAAAAAAAAATCAGTGACATCAGAGGAGGGGGCAGAATTACCAGTAAAGATACATATTTATCTCAACATATGTGTGTATATATCTATACGTATATGTGTGTATATATAGGGGTGTGTGTGTATATATGCTATATATACACATATACATATATACACATATATACATATATATACATATATACACACACACATATGTATACACCCAACTCAGAAAAAACAATCATAAAGCACTTTTGTAGTTTATATAAACTACTATCATTTTTTCTGAGTTGGGTAAATTCAGAAAAGTACAAAGAAAAATGCAAAGAAAATTTCCTATAATTTCATTAATAGTGTATATTTATACCTAAGTACATATATATACACATATATATATGGATAAATAGTGTTTTATATATATAAATTTTTTTTTTTTTTTTTTTTTTTTTTTTTTTTTTAAGACGGAGTCTGTCTCTGTGGCCCAGGCTGGAGTGCAGTGGCCGGATCTCAGCTCACTGCAAGCTCCGCCCCCGGGTTCCCGCCATTCTCCTGTCTCAGCCTCCCGAGTAGCTGGGACTACAGGCGCCCGCCACCTCGCCCGGCTAGTTTTTTGTATTTTTTTTAGTAGAGACGAGGTTTCACCGTGTTAGCCAGGATGGTCTCGATCTCCTGACCTCGTGATCCGCCCGTCTCGGCCTCCCAAAGTGCTGGGATTACAGGCTTGAGCCACCGCGCCCGGCCTGTGTTTTATATTTTTATATGATTTACTATTCTTCTAAAATTTTATTTGTAAGGACTACATGTGATTCAATATGTGGATTCGCCTTTGGTTATTTCAACATTCCACCCCGTTGGATATTAAATTTCTTGGTTTCTACCATTACAAAAAACTGAAAGAGTGAGCCACCCTGCATAATTTGTATACATCGCTGATAATTACCTCAAGAAAACATCCTACAAGGTGAGTGATTCAGGAGTATGAACATACTGCTGAATTATCCTCCAAAAAGGTTGTAGGTCAAAATACGCTCTCTCATCAGTATATGAGAGGGCTGAATTCCCATACTTTTCCCAGCACTAGATATTAACATTTATTAAATTGTTGGTTTCCTTGCTTAGTCTAAAACGTCACATTCATTCATTTCTAAAAGTTACATTAATTTGACCAAAAGATGCTGGCAAACATTTTTATGTATTAAGGAGAGTATAGGTGTACATTGTGAATGGCATGTTCACCCCTACCTCATCCACTTTCTATTAAGACACACATGTTCCTATTTGCACAGTCAAAACTTTAAATTCTCTATGCTTTTTAAAAATCTCTTAAGATTGCTCTGCCTCAAAACCATCAGGTAGGTGTTCAGTGCCAAAGAACAATAGACTGCAACCACACAACTGGTTCCCATGCTACCTGAAGAAGGGCTTCGTTTTTTTTCTGCCACCTTCATGCTCTTATGCATTTGCAGTAGTTGGGAGGGATAGCTCATCTCTTAGTGCAGCATACGAAACCACAAACAAAACTATCCCAGTGGCCTCAAAATCTGTCTTCCACTTCCCAGGTCCCTTCATCCTCCTCTTGGTTCCCCTCAGAACATCCAAGTGAATCCCTTTGGGCATCCCCACCTGGTTTAGTATCGAGGCAAATGGGAAATGCCCAGGAGAAATACCGACTTGAACCACTAGTGTAAAATACTAACTCACAGCAATTCACTCCACACAAGTTTGCAGCTTCCAACATAAAGCAATGTCTAATCAATATAATGACGAGGAATCTGACGCGTTGTGATACAGCAGTAGCCACAGAAATGGTCGGCAGTGAATATCTCATTATCTGGCTCAAATCTATATCCAATGTTGGGAGCTCCAGGGTCCATTTAAGTACCTTCAAACAAATGTTCCAGCTGAGATATTTATGGGATTCTCTACAGGCAGCTGACTGGCTGCTGTGGGAGGAAGTCCAAAGCTGACATATTTGTCCTAGCTTGAAAACTGTCAGTACTATTTGTATGAATGCATTCAAAGTGGCCATGTTTCTTCATAACTTTTTGGACTAGTTCAACAGGGACATGAAAGAAGGACACTAAACTAATTCCTACTTGGAAGCTTCCATTGCTTACTGACTGCTTGGAACTCTGAGGGTGACATTTATTATAAAAATAGCAACAGTTAGTTATGATTGCTGACACATTCCACGCTTTCAAATTGAAACTAATAATCTCATTACTCTTATTTCCTCGCCTCCTCCTAAAAATTCCAATGATAGCACATTTTTCTGTGATTCCCATCTCAGCCAGTTCTTTGCCTACTTTGCATACTTTGATCAAGCTCAGTTTTCTGAGAGGAGGCACTGGAAAATCTCCTTTTTTCATCACCTAAACAGGAAGAAAGAGAGTTCTGTAAGTTTAAAGCAAAATTGTAGATCGGGGTTTCAACCGTGAACTTCTGTTTGTTTTTTTTTAAGCTTAAATAATGAATGAGGACTTCTTTGAGGCAGTGTGGCTTTCTTTGGGGAAATTTATAAGCACCTGATGGCTGAGAGTGCAGGGCGTGGTGTCAGAAATTGGTTCAAATTCTCGGCTTGCTGCTTTCTGGTTTAGGGTGTTGTTTTGAGTGAAATAGGAATAGGGAAATGGGGTTGTTGTGAGAATCAAATGAAATGACACAGGTACACAAAACACACTCAATATGTGTTTATAAGTATTGTCATTGTTATGATTAAAACTTGACAAAAATCCTTTCGTTTAACACTCAGGACGTGTGAGTTGGGTGTTTACTGGTTCCTCTGCTTCTCAATGACACCCACATTCCCAGTTGATTCCTACAGGCCCAGTCCTGCTTTTCATGAAAATACAAAGGAAAAAGGGATGACTTAAGAGATGCCAGATGAATCTTTGCCCCGAAGGCAACTGTTTATTCAGCTCATTCAGCGAACAAATAATTTCACTGATGATTTATTGTTTTCCTCAGTGAAATTTTCCTTCATACATCCATAATTAAAAAGGGTGCAGAACAGTAAATCGGTGAACCTGTCGTATAACATTTGTTAGCATCGAAAACCAAGGCATTGTAGCTTTTAGAAAAGAAAAAATGAAGAGGTTAGATAGACCCTGATGTATGGATTTTTTAAACTGGCTTTCATTTCAGAAATGAAAGAGCGTGAGGTATGTGTCTGTGTGTGTGTGTGTGTTGTATGTGTGTGTTTAAAGAATTGAGACCAAAATGTAAAGTGAATATATTGCCCTGTCTTCCAATATAATGACCTAATTTCTATTGATATTGAAAATATACCCCTTATTAGTAATGAGCACGTGCAGTGTTTGCAGTTTCTCTAAGGAAGGAATACCTGGTTTTGCTTGTTTGTTTTATTTTTTAATGACAGAAAATTTTCCAAGGTTAGGAAAAAAATTAAATTACCTATCTAATTCACAAACCTTCCTCTCTTTTTTGAGATGGAATTTTGCTTTTATTGCACAGGCTGGAGTGCAGTGGCACTGTCTTGACTCACTGCAACCTCCACCTCCCAGGTTCAAGCAATTCTCCTGCTTCAGCCTCCCAAGTAGCTGGGGTTACAGCATGCGCCACAATGCCCTGTTAAATTTTTTTGTATTTTTAGTAGAGAAGGGGTTTCACCATGTTGGCCAGGCTGGTCTCGAACTCCTGACTTTAGGTGATCCACCCCCCGCTCGGCCTCCCAAAGTGCTGGGATTATAGGCATGAGCCACCACACCTGACTCAAACTTTTCTTATTCAAGCCCAATCCAGCAAATGCTTTGCCCATAAGGAAGGGCTAAAAGTGGCAGTAAGTAAGCATTTGATCTGAGGGTCTGATAACAGAGAAATAAAAGTTTAACTTTGACGGAGACTTCAGAGCCAAAAAAGCAGAGCTTGGCCCCTGACTTTAACGCTAAGCAAACAAATGGCTTTGGGATCCAACTCTACAGTGTGACACATGGATCTAATAATGATACTTGTAAAAAATATTATGAGAGAGAAATGATGGGAGAAATTAAAGGAACACGTGTATTTCTCCCATACAGATCCTGTTATAACTGAATGTCACTCTTTGGCAAATTCTACAGGCATAAAAACGAACTCGATGCTAACCGAATTCACTAAGTTCATCCTGGAGCACCTAACCGCGTCTCCCCTCCTTCCTCCCCCAGTCCCCCACAATGTTAACTGAGAACCTGATAAATCAGCAAACCCTCTAGAAGCCTCATTAAACCTCCAAGCAGTGCCTGGTCTCACAAGAGAATAGCATTTTGAAGGAGACAGAGAGCAACAACAGACATCATCATGAGGAAGAAAAACACCAGAATAAAAGAAACATCAATAAAATATACCATGCACCATTAAGGACCACCTCGAGATAAGATACTCAGCATGGCAGTAAAGATCACAAATGAATTAATGTCAAAAAAACAATGTTTGTTCTATAAGAGTATGTCAGACTGGGTTGAAAATCACAGCTGCCTAGGGAACTGTGCAGCACTCCCGGACCTCCGTTTGTGGGGTAATTGTGCCAGTGACTCATAATGCAGAGACCTCACAACATCACTTTTCTTCGCACAACACACCCAATTTGTTGGAGCAACCATATGCCATCTAGGCAGGCTGTCCATTCATTCATTCATTGGAAGAATAGGTCATTTTTATGTAAAACTTGTCATCCTTTTTTTTTTTTTTTTTTTTTTTTTTGAGATGGAGTCTCGCTCTGTCGCCCAGGCTGGAGTACAGTGGCGTGATCTCAGCTCACTGCCACCTCCGTCTCCCAGGTT
Source organism: Chlorocebus sabaeus (assembly GCF_047675955.1). Taxonomy (NCBI): domain Eukaryota; kingdom Metazoa; phylum Chordata; class Mammalia; order Primates; family Cercopithecidae; genus Chlorocebus; species Chlorocebus sabaeus. Next base: position 14,593,507 of record NC_132926.1, on the reverse strand, counting down.
CAAGTGATTCTCATGCCTCAATCTCCCAAGTATCTGGGATTACAGGTGCCCACCACCATGCCCAGCTAATTTTTGTATTTTTAGTAGTGATGGAGTTTCACCATGCTGGAGCAGGCTTATCTCGAACTCCTGACCTCAGGTGATCTGCCCGCTTTGGCCTCCCAAAGTGCTGGGATTACAGGCATGAGCCACCACACCCATCCGTCATTCTCATTTTTGTAACTTTAACATTTTGATATAATTTCAAAATTACGTAAATGGTGGGGAAAACACCCTTATGCCTTTTACCCAGATTTACCACTTGTGTATATGTGCCCCTTTGCCATCTGCAGTATCGTTCTCTCCCGGCTTCCCCACACAAGCGTGTATATTATTTTTTAACTAATTAAGAGTGACATCCCCCTGCACATCATGCCTCTTTACGTCCGAATATCTCAGTGTGTCTTTCCTAAGAACAAGGACATTCTCTTACATAACCCAGTAAAATTACCAAAACCAATAAATTTAGCACTGATATCATATATTGTCTAGTCCTTGGTCCCTACTCAACTTTTATCAGTTGCCCCAGTAGTAGCCTTCATAGACCTTTTTTTCTAGTCCAGGGTTCATTTCAGGATCACATGTTACATTTAGTTATCTTTTTGCTTTAGTCCCCTTTGTCTGAAACAGTTCCTTCACCTGCACTTTTGGTTTTGCCTTTATCTTTTTTTGATCGTTACATTTTTAAAAATTTTTATTAATATGTTTTTTATATATGTATATTCAAATATATGTGTGTATATTGATACGTTTGGGGGTCTATATATACATACACATACATGCAGTTAACTTGTATTTTACACATTGTATAGCCAAAAGAACCATGAATTCTTTTTGACCAGATTCAACCCTGTGATCCTAGCACATCTCATGACTATATTCCTAAGGCTCACTGCTGTTACTGCCCAGACATCTTGCTGCCATCTCAGACCAAGAAGCTGGAGTCACTGCCATCTGTAGTAGTCTAAATGAAGCATTTGGCCTCACGGACACTAGATAGTGGGATGATACTGTTTGTCTCCTCAGAGCAGAACTTTGCAAGCTGCCTGTGATAAATTAAAAACAAACAAACAAAAAACCCTTTTGGCCAGGCACAGTGGCTCACTCCTATAATCCCAGCATTTTGGGAGGCTGAGGTGGGTGGATCACCTGAGGTCAGGAGTTCAAGAGCAGCCTGGACAACATGGTAATAGCCCGTCTCTACCAAAAATACAAAAATTAGCTAGGCATGGTGGCACATGCTTGTGGTCCCAGCTACTTGGGAAGCTGAGGCAGGAGAATCGCTTGAGCCTGGGAGGTGGAGGATGCAGTCAGCCGAGATCGTGCCACTGCACTCAAGCCTGGGAAACAGGCCAGACTCCATCTAAAAAAAATAAAGAAAAGAAAGAACCTTTTACCCCCAGTTCCTCAGAGACCATTTATATATGGCCCTTCTGCACAAACCCAGGTAGAGTTTGCACCCCATGTGGCTCCCCATTCAAAGTTGCCATCAACCACTCAAGGAGCTGAGTCTACTGAGCAAGTGCTTTGCTTCCTTGTGGCAGTGTCCAGCTACTATAGAAGTTTCTTTTTTTTTTTTTTTTTTTTTTTTAATTTATTTATTATTATTAAACTTCAAGTTGTAGGGTACATGTGCACAACGTGCAGGTTTGCTACATATGTATACTTGTGCCATGTTGGTGTGCTGCACCCATCAACTCGTCATTTACATCAGGTATAACTCCCAATGCAATCCCTCCCCCCTCCCCCCTCCCCATGATAGGCCCCGGTGTGTGATGTTCCCCTTCCCGAGTCCAAGTGATCTCATTGTTCAGTTCCCACCTACGAGTGAGAACATGCGGTGTTTGGTTTTCTGTTCTTGTGATAGTTTGCTAAGAATGATGGTTTCCAGCTGCATCCATGTCCCTACAAAGGACACAAACTCATCCTTTTTTATGGCTGCATAGTATTCCATGGTGTATATGTGCCACATTTTCTTAATCCAATCTGTCACTGATGGACATTTGGGTTGATTCCAAGTCTTTGCTATTGTGAATACTGCTGCAATAAACATACGTGTGCATGTGTCCTTATAGCAGCATAATTTATAATCCTTTGGGTATATACCCAGTAATGGGATGGCTGGGTCATATGGTACATCTAGTTCTAGATCCTTGAGGAATCGCCATACTGTTTTCCATAATGGTTGAACTAGTTTACACTCCCACCAACAGTGTAAAAGTGTTCCTATTTCTCCACATCCTCTCCAGCAACTGTTGTTTCCTGACTTTTTAATGATCGCCATTCTAACTGGTGTGAGATGGTATCTCATTGTGGTTTTGATTTGCATTTCTCTGATGGCCAGTGATGATGAGCATTTTTTCATGTGTCTGTTGGCTGTATGAATGTCTTCTTTTGAGAAATGTCTGTTCATATCCTTTGCCCACTTTTTGATGGGGTTGTTTGTTTTTTTCTTGTAAATTTGTTTGAGTTCTTTGTAGGTTCTGGATATTAGCCCTTTGTCACATGAGTAGATTGCAAAAATTTTCTCCCATTCTGTAGGTTGCCTGCTCACTCTGATGGTAGTTTCTTTTGCTGTGCAGAAGCTCTTTAGTTTGATGAGATCCCATTTGTCAATTTTGGCTTTTGCTGCCGTTGCTTTTGGTGTTTTAGACATGAAGTCTTTGCCCATGCCTATGTCCTGAATGGTACTACCTAGGTTTTCCTCTAGGATTTTTATGGTATTAGGTCTAACATTTAAGTCTCTAATCCATCTTGAATTAATTTTCGTATAAGGAGTAAGGAAAGGATCCAGTTTCAGCTTTCTACTTATGGCTAGCCAGTTTTCCCAGCACCATTTATTAAATAGGGAATCCTTTCCCCATTTCTTGTTTCTCTCAGGTTTGTCAAAGATCAGATGGCTGTAGATGTGTGGTATTATTTCTGAGGACTCTGTTCTGTTCCATTGGTCTATATCTCTGTTTTGGTACCAGTACCATGCTGTTTTGGTTACTGTAGCCTTGTAGTATAGTTTGAAGTCAGGTAGCGTGATGCCTCCAGCTTTGTTCTTTTGACTTAGGATTGTCTTGGAGATGCGGGCTCTTTTTTGGTTCCATATGAACTTTAAAGCAGTTTTTTCCAATTCTGTGAAGAAGCTCATTGGTAGCTTGATGGGGATGGCATTGAATCTATAAATTACCTTGGGCAGTATGGCCATTTTCACGATATTGATTCTTCCTATCCATGAGCATGGTATGTTCTTCCATTTGTTTGTGTCCTCTTTGATTTCACTGAGCAGTGGTTTGTAGTTCTCCTTGTAGAGGTCCTTTACATCCCTTGTAAGTTGGATTCCTAGGTATTTTATTCTCTTTGAAGCAATTGTGAATGGAAGTTCATTCCTGATTTGGCTCTCTGTTTGACTGTCACTGGTGTATAAGAATGCTTGTGATTTTTGCACATTAATTTTGTATCCTGAGACTTTGCTGAAGTTGCTGATCAGCTTAAGGAGATTTTGGGCTGAGACAATGGGGTTTTCTAAATATACAATCATGTCGTCTGCAAACAGGGACAATTTGACTTCTTCTTTTCCTAACTGAATCCCCTTGATTTCTTTCTCTTGCCTGATTGCCCTAGCCAGAACTTCCAACACTATGTTGAATAGGAGTGGTGAGAGAGGGCATCCCTGTCTTGTGCCAGTTTTCAAAGGGAATTTTTCCAGTTTTTGCCCATTCAGTATGATATTGGCTGTGGGTTTGTCATAAATAGCTCTTATTATTTTGAGGTACGTTCCATCAATACCGAATTTATTGAGCGTTTTTAGCATGAAGGGCTGTTGAATTTTGTCAAAAGCCTTTTCTGCATCTATTGAAATAATGATGTGGTTCTTGTCTTTGGTTCTGTTTATATGCTGGATTATGTTTATTGATTTGCGAATGTTGAACCAGCCTTGCATCCCAGGGATGAAGCCCACTTGATCATGGTGGATAAGCTTTTTGATGTGCTGCTGAATCCGGTTTGCCAGTATTTTATTGAGGATTTTTGCATCGATGTTCATCAGGGATATTGGTCTAAAATTGTCTTTTTTTGTTGTGTCTCTGCCAGGCTTTGGTATCAGGATGATGTTGGCCTCATAAAATGAGTTAGGGAGGATTCCCTCTTTTTCTATTGATTGGAATAGTTTCAGAAGGAATGGTACCAGCTCCTCCTTGTACCTCTGGTAGAATTCAGCTGTGAATCCGTCTGGTCCTGGACTTTTTTTGGTTGGTAGGCTATTAATTATTGCCTCAATTTCAGAGCCTACTATTGGTCTATTCAGGGATTCAACTTCTTCCTGGTTTAGTCTTGGAAGAGTGTAAGTGTCCAGGAAATTATCCATTTCTTCTAGATTTTCCAGTATATTTGCGTAGAGGTGTTTATAGTATTCTCTGATGGTAGTTTGTATTTCTGTGGGGTCGGTGGTGATATCCCCTTTATCATTTTTAATTGCGTCGATTTGATTCTTCTCTCTTTTCTTCTTTATTAGTCTTGCTAGTGGTCTGTCAATTTTGTTGATCTTTTCAAAAAACCAACTCCTGGATTCATTGATTTTTTGGAGGGTTTTTTGTGTCTCTATCTCCTTCAGTTCTGCTCTGATCTTAGTTATTTCTTGCCTTCTGCTAGCTTTCGAATGTGTTTGCTCTTGCTTCTCTAGTTCTTTTAATTGCGATGTTAGAGTGTCAATTTTAGATCTTTCCTGCTTTCTCTTGTGGGCATTTAGTGCTATAAATTTCCCTCTACACACTGCTTTAAATGTGTCCCAGAGATTCTGGTATGTTGTATGTTTGTTCTCATTGGTTTCAAAGAACATCTTTATTTCTGCCTTCATTTCGTTATGTACCCAGTAGTCATTCAGGAGCAGGTTGTTCAGTTTCCATGTAGTTGAGCGGTTTTGATTGAGTTTCTTAGTCCTGAGTTCTAATTTGATTGCACTGTGGTCTGAGAGACAGTTTGTTATAATTTCTGTTCTTGTACATTTGCTGAGGAGTGCTTTACTTCCGATTACGTGGTCAATTTTGGAGTAAGTACGATGTGGTGCTGAGAAGAATGTATATTCTGTTGATTTGGGGTGGAGAGTTCTATAGATGTCTATTAGGTCTGCTTGCTGCAGAGATGAGTTCAATTCCTGGATATCCTTGTTAACTTTCTGTCTCGTTGATCTGTCTAATGTTGACAGTGGAGTGTTGAAGTCTCCCATTATTATTGTATGGGAGTCTAAGTCTCTTTGTAAGTTTCTAAGGACTTGCTTTATGAATCTGGGTGCTCCTGTATTGGGTGCATATATATTTAGGATAGTTAGCTCTTCCTGTTGAATTGATCCCTTTACCATTATGTAATGTCCTTCTTTGTCTCTTTTGATCTTTGATGGTTTAAAGTCTGTTTTATCAGAGACTAGTATTGCAACCCCCGCTTTTTTGTGTTCTCCATTTGCTTGGTAAATCTTCCTCCATCCCTTTATTTTGAGCCTATGTATGTCTCTGCGTGTGAGATGGGTCTCCTGAATACAGCAGACTGATGGGTCTTGACTCTTTATCCAGTTTGCCAGTCTGTGTCTTTTAATTGGAGCATTTAGTCCATTTACATTTAAGGTTAAGATTGTTATGTGTGAACTTGATCCTGCCATTATGATATTAACTGGTTATTTTGCTCGTTAGTTGATGCAGTTTCTTCCTAGCCTTGATGGTCTTTACATTTTGGCATGTTTTTGCAATGGCTGGTACCGGTTGTTCCTTTCCATGTTTAGTGCTTCCTTCAGGGTCTCTTGTAAGGCAGGCCTAGTGGTGACAAAATCTCTAAGCATTTGCTTCTCTGTAAAGGATTTTATTTCTCCTTCACTTATGAAACTTAGTTTGGCTGGATATAAAATTCTGGGTTGAAAATTCTTTTCTTTAAGAATGTTGAATATTGGCCCCCACTCTCTTCTGGCTTGAAGAGTTTCTGCCGAGAGATCTGCTGTTAGTCTGATGGGCTTCCCTTTGTGGGTAACCCGACCTTTCTCTCTGGCTGCCCTTAAGATTTTTTCCTTCATTTCAACTTTGGTGAATCTGGCAATTATGTGTCTTGGAGTTGCTCTTCTCGAGGAGTATCTTTGTGGCGTTCTCTGTATTTCCTGGATTTGAATGTTGGCCTGCCCTACTAGGTTGGGGAAGTTCTCCTGGATGATATCCTGAAGAGTGTTTTCCAACTTGGTTCCATTTTCCCCGTCACTTTCAGGCACCCCAATCAGACGTAGATTTGGTCTTTTTACATAATCCCATACTTCTTGCAGGCTTTGTTCATTTCTTTTTCTTCTTTTTTCTTTTGGTTTCTCTTCTCGCTTCATTTCATTCATTTGATCCTCCATCGCTGACATTCTTTCTTCCAGTTGATCGAGTCGGTTACTGAAGCTTGTGCATTTGTCACGTATTTCTCGTGCCATGGTTTTCGTCTCTTTCATTTCGTTTGTGAGCTTCTCTGCATTAATTACTCTAGCCATCAATTCTTCCACTTTTTTTTCAAGATTTTTAGTTTCTTTGCGCTGGGTACGTAATTCCTCCTTTAGCTCTGAGAAATTTGATGGACTGAAGCCTTCTTCTCTCATCTCGTCGAAGTCATTCTCCGTCCAGCTTTGATCCGTTGCTGGCGATGAGCTGCGCTCCTTTGCCGGGGGAGATGCGCTCTTATTTTTTGAATTTCCAGCTTTTCTGCCCTGCTTTTTCCCCATCTTTGTGGTTTTAACTGCCTCTGGTCTTTGATGATGGTGATGTACTGATGGGGTTTTGGTGTAGGTGTCCTTCCTGTTTGATAGCTTTCCTTCTAACAGTCAGGATCCTCAGCTGTAGGTTGTAGCTGTAGGAGATTGCTTGAGGTCCACTCCAGACCCTGTTTGCCTGGGTATCAGCAGCAGAGGCTGCAGAAGATAGAATATTTCTGAACAGCGAGTGTACCTGTCTGATTCTTGCTTTGGAATCTTCCTCTCAGGGGTGTACTCCACCCTGTGAGGTGTGGGGTGTCAGACTGCCCCTAGTGGGGGATGTCTCCCAGTTAGGCTACTCAGGGGTCAGGGACCCACTTGAGCAGGGAGTCTGTCCCTTCTCAGATCTCAACCTCCGTGTTGGGAGATCCACTGCTCTCTTCAAAGCTGTCAGACAGAGTCGTTTGCGTCTGCAGAGCTGCTGCGTTTGTTATTATTTACTGTGCCCTGTCCCCAGAGGTGGAGTCTACAGAGACAGGCAGGTTTCCTTGAGCTGCTGTGAGCTCCACCCAGTTCGAGCTTCCCAGCAGCTTTGTTTACCTACTTAAGCCTCAGCAATGGCGGGCGCCCCTCCCCCAGCCTCGCTGCTGCCTTGCCGGTAGATCACAGACTGCTGTGCTAGCAATGAGGGAGGCTCCGTGGGTGTGGGCCACTCCCGGCCAGGTGTGGGATATGATCTCCTGGTGTGCCTGTCTGCTTAAAGCGCAGTATTGGGGTGGGAGTTACCCGATTTTCCAGGTGTTGTGTGTCTCAGTTCCCCTGGCTAGGAAAAGGGATTCCCTTCCCCCTTGCGCTTTCCAGGTGAGGCAATGCCTCGCCCTGCTTCAGCTCTCGCTGGTCGGGCTGCAGCAGCTGACCAGCACCGATCGTCTGGCACTCCCCAGTGAGATGAACCCAGTACCTCAGTTGAAAATGCAGAAATCGCCGGTCTTCTGTGTCGCTCGCGCTGGGAGTTGGAGACTGGAGCTGTTCCTATTCGGCCATCTTGCCTACTATAGAAGTTTCTAACCCTTAGCTCTAATCTCCTTTATTATCTCAGCAAACGCTGATTGGATGAGGCCAAAGGAGCACACTTAGCAGTGCTAGGCTAGCACAGTCGGCTCCTATCAGTTAGAATTCAACCGAAGACTTGTATCCCCATGGAGCATTTCTCATTCACCAGCCTGTTTTAGGACACCATGAAATGCCCTTACATAGCACTTACCTCTATTTCCAACAACACTTTGATTTTTAAGATGATTGTATTGGTGTCTAGTACCATGACCGAACTCTGGGGTCCATGAAACAAAGACTCCTGCAATTTTGCCTGCCGTTGTGTCCTCAATGCCCAGTGCACAGTGGACACTCAATACATAACTGTTTAATGGAAGAGTGACTGCATCAGTAGTGACTTCTGACAAATGATGAAACACAATAAGACCATGGGCTAACTCAAAATACGTTTAAGTCCAATAAAATTACATTTGGCATAAGAAGATAGGGATCATGCTTGTCTGATAATTTGAGGACGTTTTTGTTTGCTTATGTGTTTGTTTCAGATTTGAATGAGGGAAATCGCACTTTTGAAAGCACCAAACTATGTCTTATATATACGTAGTAGACACTTGAAAAGCATCCATTTTGAATTAATCATTTTGAGAACTTAGCACAACCTTAGCAGTTAAACTGTCTGTTACTATTTTCAAGAAAGTCTATACTTGTTCAACTGTATTTCTTTATTTGAGAGTCACATTTAGCCAGGACTCATTTCACTGTGTATTCTTAATGTTTGTGGGAATGGTGAGGGGTACAAAATAATATTTTGCTAAACAAATAGAGCCTGATTTATTCAGGAAAATAGAGATTATAGATGGGTTGCAGGAAAAAGAAAGTTTGAAAACAAAACCTGTGAGCAGATTGTTTTCAAGAACTTTAATAGGCTCAGCTGCTTCCTCTCCTCCACTTTTCTTTTCCATGAATAAAATAATAATGATGATAAAGGTTTATGCTGGACTCATTATAACAATAGGGACTATCACCAAAATATTCTAAAACTCTCTTTCAACCATAGGACATAATCTTCAGAGAAAACACTTGAAATTGCTACTTTGTGTTATCAAGCTCTGATGATTTAGGGTATATTGTTTCTTCTGTGTGGTCCTGCTTCAAATTAAGGCTGGATAATGGTAGGCAAAACAGTCAAAAGCATGCTTTCACTGGTGAGGCATCTCTATTTACTGAGTTAATCTTTATAGTGAAGATATACATTGAATGTATGTGTTTCCTTACTGCCTGTACAGCTTAGTTTGCTCAGTGTCCAGGTGTCTTTAGTTATGACTTACGACTCAAGGATGGCATTTTAGGAGAACCAGTGGAAAAAAAAAAAGTCGTATAAATGTAAATGTAAAAGATACAGCTCATTCTGTCTTTGAAATTGTTGATGTGAAAAGAACTCAACAGTGTTTTATTTAAACAAGGTCGGCTTCGACCTTGATTGACTTGCAGTAAATTGCCTGATACAAGAGGCAAAAGGAAGTGGAGAGAAAAATGGCAATCAGCACCAAATGTTTCACATATTGATTGACAAGCACCAGAGATGTGCTAGAGTAAGATAAATTGGCCAACAGGGCCCATCTTGACAGCTCTTGAGATGGGAAAATTGTTCTTGTTAATTTGCTGCAGGAACCTTGTCATTTATGGAATCTGCACGTGAGTGTCTCCTAATTGTGTAAACAAAGTTCAGATTCCTACACAGCCTTGTTCTGTTATTGGGTTTGGTAATTCTTTGGTCTGAATCACCAGGATGCATTTGTAAATGGCTTTTAAATTGTGGGAGAAAAGGGGAAGTGGTGCACCTGCTATAAGCTGGCATTTTCAACTGAAATATAGCAAATTACTTGGCGGACATTTTCCATTTAACAATAGATTTCAGACAAACTCATGTGCATAAGCTCTCCTTCCATCTGTCTGCCATGATTCTCTTCTGCCATACTGGATCTAATTGGCTTTATCTCAATGCAGGTTTGAGTTTGGGGGTTTTCAGGTATGTAAATTTTATTTTAGGAGTTTGTTAGTGGCCAAAATAAAAAAAATCCTTCATAAACTTTTCTATCTTTGGCCCTTCAGTATTTCTATCTCTCTTTTCTCCCTCTCTCCCTCCATGCTGAATTAGTGAATGTCTGTTATCACCCAGGTACCTCTTTACACCTCTCTCTGTAAGATGACCTGTATTATGGACCAGACTTCCAAGGATACCCATCCAGAAGCCAACTTTCAGCCTTGTTTGTCATTTTTTCCAAATTAGGTAAAAATGCATTTTTCATTTAGAGTATAAAGTAAAGCATTGTCACAGACTTTTTTTGTTTTAATGTTTTACAAGTAGAAGCCCTCACCATCGTTATTACCCCTTCCCCCAGCACCCCCCTTCCCCCCCCACCCAACACACACACACAACATGGCCCCACTCTCTCTCTCTGAATTTTTCAGACCATTAGTGCATTCTTGCTTGGGCAGGAATGGTATTTATTTTCATTTAAATGGGCTGCATGAAAAATAAATCTTAACTTCCAAGACCTGTTCTTAATCACCTTCATTAACATCGCAGCTCAGAACAATGCGTCACTTTCCCACTGTCTAAGAGGAAGATCCAGACTCAAAAATATTCACCATTTCCATATTACTTTGTGCAGACCCCTTTAACATTAACTTGTTCCAGTGTTGGGCAGGTCACATGGATGCTTAAAGCAGCTTGCATATGGAATAAAATAGGGGAATAGTAGGGGAAATATGTACCCCACTGAAGGCATTCAGTGTCACAGCTACAGACAGACAAATAGACAGACAGAATATTCTGCAAGCTTTAGAGCTGTAAGGTTTGTTATCCCTGGCCTAGACTTACCATTCTTAACCTCTTTTCAAAAACACTCTTCTCTGATTATCTCTTTTTGTCTTCAAAATAGCCCTGGAAAGTAGGTGCATGAGACTCCATTTTCCCCATTTCACATTGAAAATAGAAGCATCAAAAAGTCAACTACACTTGTTATATAGAGGCAAGGAAAGGAGCCTGGACAGCTGGCCTGACTGCTCCTACATGACCTTTCCCTTTAGCACTCTCTCATCTACTTGATGTCACTCAACAGCTCCTTCCAACCTCATCCTTCACCCCATCTTCTTCACAATGCCCAACTCTAAAATTACCTTCTCTCTCCAGTTGTCATTGACCTTGTCTTCCCCAGTCAAAGTTCACTGCACCCTCTTCTGGGTTCCCACGTCCCTGAAAGCAGGCCCCTTTCATAGTAGCTCCCAGGTTGACAATGCAGCCACCTATTTACATGTCTCTCTCCCTCAATGAAGTGTGAATTCATCAAGGACACAGATTGTGTCTGGTTCCATGTCACTTTCCTTGTGTCTGGCACTGCTCCTGCCACATAGTCAGCCCCCAGTGAATACTGGTTGAATGAATTTGAAGTGTTAGTATATAAACACTACAACACAACTTAGAAAAGTGCTCAGTCCAGAATTCCCATCCTAAATTTCTTCTCCATCTGCATGGATTCACAGTGCCTGAATGGCAAGTCATTTCATTTCGGAATTATCCTGAATCAGAAAAGAGAAGGCAAGACAAGCTCTGGCCACTCAGCAGCGTGCGTATTGCTAGAAAATGTTTATCCCTAGGAAGTCTAGAAGTGCTGGGGAGTCTTAGAATGCTCAGGTGTTGTTTCTATGATGCGAAGAATCTTATAAAAGGTTGAGATGAAGCCACAGAGAATAATGCTTCAATGTTTCAACATTAAAAACTTAAATGCTAGAATGTTTTAGGTTTCTTTGATTTACAAATTAATACCCCCAACTATATATATAAACATTCCCAAAGCTGAGGTTCACCAAGGACCAAGTCATTGAACAAGAAAGCCTCTTCGGATTCTCCTTAAGTGGTACTTTTGGTTCACATAAAAAATTCTACCTCCTCTAAAACAAGGTTATGTGAATTGAAACCACAGAATCATATTCCAAAGATCATTATGTATTATCCTGAGGGCAGGAAGGACACAGCAGCAGAAAATATCACTTTTGGATTGGACCACAGAAGTCATTTCATTTTTTTTATTTATTTATTTATTTATTTATTTATTTATTTATTGGAAATGGGATCTCATTCTGTCCACCCAGACTGGAGTGCAGTGGCATGATCATGACTCACTGCAGCCTCAACCTCCTGGGCTCAAGCTATCCTCCCACCTCAGCTTCCCAAGTAGCTACAGGTATGCACCACCATGCCTGGCTTTTTTTTTTTTTTTTTTTTAATGTTTTGTAGACATAGAGTCTCACTATGTTACCCAGGCTGATCTTGAACTCCTGGGCTCAAGCGATCCTCTTGCTTAAAACTCCCAAAGTGCTGGGATTACAGGCATGAGCCACCGTGCCCAGCCTCACCCTATCTTTATCCCACATAAATTTCTTTTCTAACATCCTCTCTAAGGGTCATCTAACATCTGCTTAAATGCCTCCACCCACAGTGAACTCACTTCCACACAAGAAAGCCCATTTCATTTGTGTACTGATCAAATCACTAGAAAATCTATCATTCTATTAACCCAAACTCATTTTTTCTATCACTTCTATTCCTTGGTCTCTGTTACACCCTCTGCAAATAAACAAATCAAATGTCAACTTCCCTGCACAGGACTGGACTGCATAGCTTGGATTGAACCTTCCCCTGTACACACAAGACCCTGTCTGTTCAAGTTTCCAGTTCTCCTGAGAATCCTAGATTCCTTCAGACCTTCACCTCACTCAAAGTTAGCACATCTCCACCATTTGCCCATTTACTTCTGAACACCTTCAATACAGATGTTCATTTTGAAATGTTACTGTATCTTTGAGTATGTTCTCACTAAACCTCAGAGCAAAAGTTGAAGAAGTACAGCTTCTCTTCATTAGAACTTTGACTTCTATTCGTGGTTTATTTGGGGCCAAACATATTAATCTGTGTCTCATGCAGAGATTAAAGTGATATAAAACTCCAAAGCCTTTTTTATATGTGCTTCCATTCAGTCATATTTTCCCATCTAGTACTAATTTTTTTTTATTTTAACCTAAGTGCAACACTTTACACTTACCCTTTAGATTTCAGTTTGGGTAATTTGGACATATTTGGATCTTCATTATTTTCCAGAATATGTGTTCATTCTTCTAGATTTATGTTTCCTACAGGTAAGATGACCATTTCTATCCTTAGTTGTTTTTCAGCATACATACTGAGCATGCCCAGTAACAGAACCCTGTGATACATCATTAGGAACAAGTAGAGAAATAGACTTCAGTGGGCTACAATGAATGGCTGAGTAGGTCATGAGAGCTGAGTGGATCGTGAGAACTGAATAGGTCATGAGAATTCTTCAAAGCGTTAAAGAGTAAGTGCATAATAGAGTCGCCATAGATCTTACCCTTCAATTGAAAACCCAAATGTCCATAATGATCAGTTAGGCAATATGAATGAATGAAGTAAGAGGGCATGGTGGGGCTTGTGGTAAAGTGGAGAGTGCATATGTAAATCAAAGCCACTAAAATTCAATTAAAAGAAACAACACTGTTTTGGCAAATATCTATATATTTTTTATATAACATTATATATTTATTATATATAATGTATTTATATATTACATATAACATATTATATATTTTGTATATATCTATATATCTTTATATATACACACACATACATCTATATGCCAAATGAGGCCAGAGGGCTGCCACAGGGCCAACTCTGCTCCAGAGCGCAGCATTAGAACCAAGGAATAGACTTGTATGTTTCTACTATGTAGACCCATCCTCTTAATGATTTCGTGGACAGTAATTGCTGAAAAGCTACTGCTGTAAGCACTTTTTCTCCTTGGGTAGTTGTTGAGACATTGGTTCACTCTCTGGTGACTTTTTTCCGGAGCTGACAGTATCAATGTTATTTCCATTTATGGTTGATTTAAAAACTCTCAGAGAGATTGGTTTCCTGACAAAAAATTTGGGAGGCTAAACATCTTCCCCACTTCTACCCCTTTCCCAGCCCCCTGCTATGGGTGATCCTGATGCTAGATTAGATGGACCACTTAAAGTGGGTTTCTTTCTTTGTTTTTTTTTTTTTGTTTTCTAAGCCACATTGTACATTGTGTTAGTTTCCTATTGCTGGTGTAACAGATTATCACAAACTTGGTGGTTTAAGACAATGAAAATGGATTATCTATCTTACAGTTCTGTAAGTGAGAAGTCTAAAAGCAGACTCATTGAAATAAAATCAAGGTGTCAACAGGATGGCATTTCTTCTGGGGACACTATGGAGAAACTATTTCCTTGCTTTTTCCGGCTTTTATAAGCTGCCTGCATTCTTTGGTTCATGGCCCCTTCCTCACATCACTCCAACCTCTGCTTCTGTGGTCACATCTCCTAGACTGCTAACCCTCCTGCCCCCCTCTTATCTCCTTATCTCAAAATCTTTAACTTATTACAGCCGCAAATTCCTTTTTACCATGTGCACTACCTACCAAAAACAGGAAAAAAAAGAAAGAATTATTTTTCCCACTCTCACACTTCTGACCCCTTATTCTGATGAAAAAATAAAATCCTATTATTTTTTCTGTCTCCATTCACACTCAACACACAGAACACTTCACTCCTGGTTACCATGATGTTCAAGGGTTTCTGCCCACCAGCAACCAGTCAGTTCTCCAGTGGACACCACCTGGGTGTCCACTACTTCAATTCAATTTTGACACTATCTACCTGGAGGTAGCATTAGATCCCACAGGTTAAGGGCTCAGTCCCTCAAGACTGCTCCCACTTCAGATGTTAATCACAAGTCCCAGGTTGTGATGTGTGCTTCTAAATGACCTAACAGGCTCTGTGAGGCTGTCACAGAGTGGAGTGAGGGGATTCGTTAAGGAAGGCGGAGTGAGGGGATTCGTTAAGGAAGGCAATTCCACTAGGACTTAGGTGTACTAGAACAGACTCAGGGCTGTACTAGAATATAAGGCAGAGAGAGAAGACATTGTTCAAAATTTAAATCCTCCCCTGAGTTCGAAATTTAAAATGAGAAATTTTTAAATGAGAAAATTCCTTTCTTTCTGCGACATTTACCCCAGGGATGATGGAACCCAGCTTCTGAGAGTAGGCAAAGCAATAAATATGAAACAGGAAACACTGGTAAATAACTTCCTGGGAACTACTCTGGAGGGTGGGGGCTGCCAAGCTAATACTTTCTTGATATTTTGAGGGAAGCTCCCCTCCAAACCACCTGGGCTGTGACAAGAAGGAAAGAAACCTGGACCCTCAACCAGTATCCAAGGGCTGGCTTCATTTTCTCCCCCAGTTAGCTTGCAAGGAGTTAATAGTAGCTCTGTGGTGCTGGATCCAGGGATTTGTGTGACGTAGATGAGGTTTGGCATTAAAAATGCTAAATAATTACAACTCTGAATTTTCTCAGGTTCATTCACGAAGGTGTAATCTTTTCCACCTAGTACTATCACTCTGAGGGTGTATGAATCACTAATTATTGCCCTAATCCCAGGAGATAAATTTCTCCAAGGAACCCAGCAACAAAGAGCAAAGCCTTGAAACCTACTTATGAAGAAATGTGTCAGCCCTCTTGGAGATTTTTACTTCCCAACTTGGAAATTATGTTGATTGGAGTAAGTGGAAGCTTAACTGGGGGGTTGTTGATCTGTGTTATCATCTGGGGCGGGAGCAGACGGGATAAACTGTGAGAGAGCGTGCCAATTTTATCTCAGTTTGTCCTCTGACTCATGAATTCTGAGTCCTGCAATGGAGTTTTTTGTCTTGGAAGAGAAGCTAGATTAATGCTTGTGTGCATAGTCATTGACTTTAAAAAAATCAGATTACAGGCTGAGCACGGTGGCTCACGCCTATAATCCCAGCACTTTGGGAGGCTGAAGCAGGTGGATCACGAGGTCAGGAGATCGAGACCATCCTCACTAGCACGGTGAAACCCCATCTCTACTAAAAATACAAAAAATTAGCCAGGCGTGGTGGTGGGCGCCTGTAGTCCCAGTTACTTGGGAGGCTGAGGCAGGAGAACGGCGTGAACCTGGGAGGCGGAGCTTGCAGTGAGCGGAGATCACGCCACTGCACTCCAGTCTGGGCGACAGAGCGAGACTCCATCTCAAAAAAAAAATCAGATTACAAGGAATAAATTTTGCATACATTTATATATACAAATTTATCATAATCACCAAGGATTTTAAGAAAGACTTTCCATGGTTTCATGGACTATTGAAATATTTGGTAAGGTGAGAAAAGCCTGTTATCCATATCCTTTCTAGATGTTATTCATCTTCTTGTTTTAAGGTATAAAAATTTTCCCTGAAAGCCTCTGATTTGGGCCTTGGATGTAACAATACCAGAGCCTGAGGGTAGACTTTTGACTATAAAGAATAAAAAAGTTCCAGGGCTTAAGCTTTGATTGAGGACATTTCTGTCTGTGTGGGAAACAGCAACAGCAAAAAGAAGTCCTGTAGCCAAGATTTGCTTGGGTTTTTCTGCTGAGGACAGCCAGAGATTCCTGCAGCTCTCTTGTTTGGGAGGGAGATGGGGAGGAAGAAAAGGAAATAGGAATGCTGTGTTCCTTCATCTTCCCTTCATTTCTCCCATGTAAAAAAAAAAAGTAGCCAAGGAGTTATTGTCTCTTTTAGGAATGTCTCAGACTGTTAGAGTTACATCAATTGATACTGTCTTAATTTACCCTATAATTTTTTTAAAGGAAGAAAGATAATATCAGCTCTTTATTGCCTATGTCTGTATTATAGATGAAATGTGTCACACTCCTTAATTCTCTCCCACATTATCATATCTTTGATAAACTCAATAGAAAACCAGTAGCAGAGGATGCTTGAAATGGTTTTTAAATTATTTCAGAAAGGCTTCCAATTAAGCTATTGGGAAATATGTGTGTATATATATTTGTTAAAATGGTAGGTAGTTGACTTGCTTTTCAACGTTTGTAAGGTTTTGCAAGCTTGAACCACTTAAGTCAAAAGTAGAACTAATAAAAGCACAATTGAACTTAATATATTATGTCAAGATTTACAGTAACAAATTATTGTTTTTCAGCTATGAAGATATCATTAAGCATATGCCAAGCAATCAACACATGACTGTAATAGGTTCATGAAGGAAAGGCTTTTTCTAATCGTTTTCAGTGGTGTTTTTCCCAAGACAGCAACAGCTTTTATAAAATGATGGTTATATCTCCTCATTATGGAATCTAATCTCCCCAAAAGACATTCAGCAGCTGCAAAACGCTAGCATCTTTTAGTTGTAAATTGTTTTTTATTATTTATCCCTATTTAACTAAAGAAGAAACGGCCATCAGATGATTTAACAAGACAAGAATTTAGTAGTTTTAACATTTGACAGCACCCAATTGTTAGCCCATGCATTGATCTCTTTAGATCTTGGCTTAATGGTAATTGGTGTATTTTTGCTTTCATGCCTCTATGTACTGTATAAGCTGAGTATGAGTCTTCTAGAAGGCGAATCTGCATGATCAGCTCTTTTATATTTCTCTTTAGCATGGGATTTGAAGTTGTGTGTACTCATAGAATTTAAGAAATTGCAGAATTAGACAAAAAGGAACACAACCATCCTATTGTGAGTCCAATTTTAATAGTGGGTGTCATTATGAGCTGGATTTGTTACCCACAAAGTGATAGAAGAAAGTCGGAAAATGGAAACCTCTATTTGAGTGATGGGTATTATGATTTACTGGTGTGCATCCCATCCCAAAGGAGGCTCTTCAGTGTGTCACAGTTTTTGGTTCTTAAGAAAGTGATTGGGCTCTATTTGAGACTGTTCTGTGGAATTTAAAAATAACATGGCACTAATGAGTTTTCAAATCACTCCATAGGTAGAACTCTCATGAGACAACCAGCCAATTTAAATAAATAAGGTTCTATGACCCTATGGGAGCTTACAGGGGTGAGACATCCATTTTAATCGAGGCTCAGTTTGAGAAGAGGAAATTTCACTCATAACATACTTTTAAGTGGATTGGCTGCAATGTGATTTTCTGGCGATGTTTCCTTTGTTGCTATTTTAAGGCAAATGTTTATGTTCCTTTACAAGACTTGGCATATTTTACTGGAAAGGTTGAAGCAGTTTCTCCACCAATAATACAGCATGCCTTTCTAGAATGGTCACTCAGAACCAATTAAGCGACAATTTCTTTCCTTAGACTATTGCAATTTGCTTTTCACTTATTCTGTGCAGACTGAAGTTGTATATTCATGGACATTTCCTATGTAAGTTTTAGATTTTCCACTTTGTAGATGGAAATACTTCTTCCAGTTTTGTGATAAAATAACTCAACAACAGCAAAATTCAAATAAGACCGAAAAAGAAGTCTTATTAAGCCTGACATAAATAGCTGCTTTCCTATCATGAAAACAACTGGGAACATTGTACTGTTGTGAATCTACATTTCTACTTATTCAGTAATTGTACCCCTAGTGCTGTTTACCATTTCATTTGTATTATTTATATATCAACCAAAGGGTATGAACACTAAAAAATAATTTCACATCACCTATCTTCCATTTCTTTTTATTTTAAAAGCCCTGAAGATATAGTTCTCCTATAAATAATGATAAAAACATGCTGTATTAATATTTCAGCAAAGATCTCCATCTACTCACATACTCACAAATAACATATTCTGTAATATATACACATACCCCTCCCTACAAATTAACTGTGCCTGGGGCTTGCAAGAAAATCAGGTCAAGCTAAAGGAGAAATCAGAGAACAAGACCAAAATTAATTTACTACTCTGTACCACATGTGAATATGAGTTTGTAGGGGGAAAAAAGGGCTTATTTTTCGGACCATCTCTATCCCTCTTTATGTTGAGTACTTTTAACTCTGAGATATGTGCCACGTCTTCTTGCCTGGATGAAGGTGAAAGTTCAACTCTCTCAGCTTAGATTTTTATTAAATTTCATTAAGTCAGATAAAAGGAACTGCCTACCTTGTCAGTTCTGTTCCAAAATATCTAAAAGCCCTTTTTGTACCTCTTTCTTCCTGGAGGTAAAATTGTGAACACAACCATAATTTGCCTATGTCTCTGAGAAGGGTTTTCCAAGCAACAATTGGCATAATTTTCAAATATTTGGAATGGTTTTCAACCCAGTTATGTCGTATATCTTATGCTATGTGTTAAAGCAAGTACATTGCATATGTATGTAAATACGGTAGGAAGGATGCCCCTTTAAATACGTATATTCATGAACCATTTTGGACTCCTTTCTCTCAAACCCACATTAACCCATCAGTCAAACATATTGGCATTACCTTCAAAATGCATCCAGATTCTGATCTTTGTCACTTTTGTCACTATCACCCTCATCCAAGACTCAGCCCCACTATCTCTGAACTGGATTATTGCAACCACCTTCTAATGGGTCTCCCTGCTTCTACCTCCCTTCGGTTTGTTCTTAACACAATAACAAAGGTAACTTTGCTAAACCATATATAGGACCTTGTCACTCCTCCCTCAGAACCTTCTATCAGCTTTCCGTCTCACCCAGAGTAAAAGTTAAAGACCTTGCAGTGGCTTCTGAGTCCTCCCTCTTCTCCAGCTCTCATTCCACTCCAGGAGCACTCACCTGCTTGCTGTTCCTAGAATATACCAAAGGTGCAGCCAGCTCAGAGTCTGTGTTGTTGTTATTTCTTGTGCTTCCCTTAGACACCAGCATGGCTCCCTTCTCACTTCCACCAGGTCCCTGTTCAAATGTTATCTTAACTGGGAGGTCTTCCCTGATTATCTTATATTAAGTATCACCCACCTCTTGACCTCTACTCTGCCATTTCCTACTCTCCTTACCTTTCTCTACTTTCCCCTTGAAAACACACACAGATGTGTTGTGTTTACATACGCATATATGTATACATACATGTATGTTCATATACATGTGTCTGTAAATATATTTACTTATGTTTAATTTGCTGTTGTTTTTTCCATTATTTATGTGTTGATTGCCCCCTCTCTACCCTCCAGAACATAAGCTCCAAGAAGGCAATGACTTTTTGCTTTTTACTTCATAACCCCAGTTTATATAATAGAACCTGATATGTACTAAACACTCAATATGTGTCGAAAAGATGGAAGGAGGAAGGAGGAAAGAGGAAGGAAGGAAGGAAGGAAGGAAGGAAGGAAGGAAGGAAGGAAGGAAGGAAAGAAGGAAGGAAGGAAGGAAGGAAGGGAGGGAGGGAGGGAGGGAGGGAAGGAAAGAAGGAAGGAAGGGAAGGAGGGAAGAAGGAAGGGAGGAAAGGAGAGAGGAAGGAAGGAAAAAAGGAAGGAAGAAAGGAAGAAAGGAAGGGAAAAGGAGAGAAAGAAAGAGAAAGAAAGAAAGCAAGAAAGCAAAAAGAAGGGTGGGAGGGAGGGAGGAAGGAGGGAAGACAGGAAGGAGGGAAGGGAGGGAAGAAGGGAAGAATTGTTCAAGAATCTGTTTTCATGGCTGGTCTAGGAACTCTGATGGAAATTCCCTGTTAGTTGTTTTATCTTCCACACAGTCACTTATTTTGACTTCACTTAGGCTGGGTACAAAGTATTTTAGTTTGGTATACACATGCCACCTCTTTGCTTAAATAAACAATGTGATCAGTTTTCTGGGATTATAGGAGAAATAAGTGGGAACACAGAGGCCACCATTCCCATTTCTGCCTGGACATTGACAAGTCACCCCTCCCGCCCCCACTTTGCCAGATGAACTGAGGAAATGCATCCTTACCTCCCAAGCGAACATTAATTACTGTTTGCACCATGCTTTGAGATCCACAGATGAAAGCAGTTGTAAAAGCAAAAAGGGTTATTATGTTGGGAATGGTTATAGACTCATTTAGCTCTGGAAACCGATCAAGCGGGAATGTTGAATCATGAAACTAAGGTTGGCCAAATATTACACTTGTTATAATTAACTTGAGCTTAAGCTTCAACACAGTGACATGTTTCCTTTAAATAAAGTTAAGTCCTCTAAGGATGCATGAATCTATGTGGATCTCGATTTTCAGCTGGGAATTGAAATTTTTCAGATATGCAGAATGCAGAAAAGCAAATGTGTCTCTGACTTCTGGTGGGGCAGGGTGAATATCTGGGCAGACTGCTTATTTTTGAGACATCTTATAAATAATCCTCTGTCACCTTTTCCCCACGGGGCTGTGAGAGGAATGTTCACAAAATTATGGGGATTTAGGACTGGAACTGAATTTAAAGGGCCTACAATCCTACTTCCCACTGAATGCCAACATTTTCTACAACCTTGCTGACAAGAGCCACTCAAGACTGCTGAAATAATTTCTGGGATGAGGAGCTTGTTACTTTGCAAGCGTGCTGATTCTGATGTTGTTCAACAACTATTGTTAAAAATATCTTTGCATGTTTATCCATTTTTGTCAACAAATATTAATCACTTTCTGTGCACATGTATTTTGTTAGGAGCTTTGGGATATGGAAAGATTAAAAACAATGCAGATTCCGCAACTACCTAGAGCAGTGCCCTGGCCTGGGAGAGAATCTGAAAGGTGGTAGTTTTTCAATACATGTGTGTTGATTGAATGAATGAAAGAGTAGATTACATTCTAGCAAGAATGATACAGAACATGCCAAAGAAACATGCCAAAGAACATGCCAATGATACCAGGTGGAACAGGTATAAAGGAGAGGTATAGATATATGCAAGATTTATCAAGCTGAATTTGGCTCTTTCTCTTGGTTTCTTTCCAAACCAGCTTATAAAAGTCCATTCTGTTTTTTCGTAGGACATGGCTAAATTATTTGAGGGTTGCTACAGCGTCCTTTACCTCTCTTCCAGGGTTAAGAACTGCAGGGCCTCGAGTCTATTAAATCATTTCTAGTACACACATCAATCTGAATTTCTTACCCTAGGCAACTCAGTGCCTCAACTAGGCTCTTAAGAGGTCAGCATAGAATGGAATAGACCAACCAATTCAGACGTATTCATACAGGCATACAGTACATTGGGTCTCTCTTTCCTATGATCTGGACATGCTTCCCCTACCATCTTGTACTGCATAAACTATTTGTTCATGGAGCCCTTCTTTCCTGGGACATGTTTTACCTTGAGAAAACCCAATATTTCAAAGATCATAGTTTGGAAGATGACAGTCTAATGTCATATGTGGATTGGTTCTATTAGGGGGTTCTAATAAAGCCTGATATGTACTAAACGCTCAAAGAATATGTGTCAAAAAGATGGAAGGAGGAAGGAAGAAAGAGAGGAGGGAGGGAGGGAGGGAAGGAAGGAAGGAAGGAAGGAAGGAAGGAAGGAAGGAAGGAAGGGAGGGAGGGAGGGAGGGAGGGAAAGAGAGAAAGAGAAAGAGAGAAGAGAGAAGAAGAAAGAAGAAAGAAAGAAAGAAAGAAAGAAAGAAAGAAAGAAAGAAAGAAAGAAAGAAAGAGAAAGAAAGAAAGAAAGAAGAAAGAAAGAAAGAAGGAAAGAAGAAAGAAAGGAAAGAAAGAAAGAAAGAAAGAAAAAGAAAGAAAGGAAGAGGAAGGAAGGAAGGAAGGAAGGAAGGAAGGAAGGAGAAAAGGGAGGGAGGAAGAAGGGAAGGGATGTCATATGTGGGTTGGTTCTATTAGGGGGAGGGGAGCAGAGTAATTATTTTACACATACTGCTTTAAAATTGTAGATTTATAGTCCATATTTATGATTTTCTGTGAAGGCAGATTTTCTTCATCCTTATTTGA
Organism: Chlorocebus sabaeus; assembly: GCF_047675955.1. Lineage (NCBI taxonomy): Eukaryota > Metazoa > Chordata > Mammalia > Primates > Cercopithecidae > Chlorocebus > Chlorocebus sabaeus. Next base: position 14,570,975 of record NC_132926.1, on the reverse strand, counting down.
ATTTTGGGTTTTCTGCTCATCCCCAAACTTAAGTACTGGAGAGCAGTGTTACCTAATAAATAGAGCCTTAGACTCAGGTTACTAACTTACTGTGTGGTCCAGAAAAAGCCATGTTCTCTTTCTGAATTACAGTTTTGTCGTCAGCAAAGTGAAGTGGTTGGTCAGGGATATTATCTAAGGTTCTCTCTACAGCTAACATTCAATGGACTTTGTCCGTAACTGTCTTTGACTTCATCTAGATCGTTCTATGACTTTTGCTAATCTCGGGGACAGAGCTATCAACTATAAAACAATTCTAAACAGAAGCATAGCAAAAGCAAGACACAGCAGGTCAACCCAAGCCCCATCTTCTAATGCTTTTTTAGCATGTCAGAACTGCAGAGACCGGGAAGAAAATGTGAGCTAAGAGCCACAACAGTCTTTGTTCTGCATCTGCACCATGTGGCAAGTCTTCACAAGAAGAGAAAGAAGCTGGGCATTTTTGCATGTGCGAACCAATGCTGACATTTCTGTCACATCACTTCTACCATGATGGATTTCACAAGTTGGCCACATGAACATGTTTGTTCATGTCTGACATGGCACATCATTGTATCACCTGACATGCAAACTCCTCACTCACTTCAAGTCTTTCAGCATTTCCACCCTGGTTCGTAGTGGCTTCTTTCCTGGCAACTATAATTATTTGAAAACAATGTCAAAATAAATCCGTTCTCATTTTCACCCCTGGCAATCACTCACTTGGCTATGTCTATTTCAGGGTCTCCACCCACATCTCTCTTTATTTACTCCTTCCCTCCTTTTTCTCTCTTCTCCATAGATTTTCTCATGTAATGCAAAACGTTCTCAAGAAAGTGGGCAGAGGCCTCTCAGGGTTGTAGGGGGCGGAAGGAGAAAGAACCAACCATTTCCTAGTGTACAGTACTGTTTCAGTACGAGAGCGGTGCTGGGTGTGGAGACCAGGGAAAAATCTGTTAGTCAGCCTTGCGGGTGGTTTTCGGGCACCATTTGGAGCCCCACAGGTGGTGGAAATGACAAACCTCTACAAAGAAGCTTTGCAGTAAGAACTGCTCTCCCCAGAGCCTAAGCGCCAAGCCTTACATCGTCACATGCAAAGAACAGATTGCATCTGGGCCCGGGTGCCCGTCCTAATGTCAGCCCGCTTGGCATTTACCTTCCTTTCCCAGGCTGACCTATGAAGATGGGACAGGCTCTGGGGACATTGTTCTAGCCGTGCAAACGCTGTGGCCATTGTGTCAGCATGGAAGAGCTGCCGGTTCCTTTCCAGCTCAACACTGTAATTTTATCAACTCTGGCTCAGAGAAACCTATATTTATAATGCTAATTAGAAGGGCACACATTTAATTTGAGTGGAAGACTATTTGTATCTCGCTGAGCCTGATAGCACAGGGCTCAAGCGACAGCAGTCAGAGGCAAAGCAAGCCTTTCTCCCTTCTCCAAGTATTTGAAACAGGGCTTACTCTTGCCAAACAATTTCTCTGTTGGATTAAAAAGAGAGCGAGGGAGAGTGCTGAATATGCTGGAGCTCAGAAAACTTTGTGTTTATCTCCTGCCTGCATAATATATTTCTCTGTGCACTGAGAAAACATGCCTCTTATGTTATCTAATTGTTTCCTGACACATTTAGCAACATTTCACACTCTTTAAAGTGACATTAACATTGCTGACAGTGGAGGTATTTTCATTAGATGGGCTTTGAATTGTAGCCAGGATGCACTGCAGGTCTTCAAATAGGCTTGTAAAAGGTGAGGAAGGCATTATTTATGAAACTAGAGACTTGGCCAACAGTGCCCTGTGGATGTGTATTAATTTTGCTGACTCTAGTCAATTTAGAGTGTGTGTGTGTGTGTGTGTGCATGCATATATACATGCATTTATGCATACACACACACACACACACAACAGCAAATTCTTGTGAGCTGAACTAAAACATCTACATTATCCAGCAGACCACTAAGCTGTGTATCATGGAAATTCCCAAAACATCTCTCCATCCACATATTTTTAGCCATAACTAAGCAATGTGCTATTTCAGACAAAAATTAGTCACTTTGCACCCAATCCTGAGGCTGAGTAGCCATGTGGCTCATGTATATAGGCAACATGATCATCACTCTCCCAGTGTAAAGTTAAAACATCCTCCTTGTTTTCTCCCTTCATGCTCCTTTGTGCCCCAAGGCCATTTTTCTGATGCCTTCAGCTGTCTGCCTTGGTGCATAGTTTTCCCCAGAGAGTGTCCTAAGTGAGTCTTCAGAGAACAGTACCTTGCAGGCACCTGCCTCTGCGGGGCCTGAAGAGAGATATTTGGAGGTTCATTCTGACCTTGATGAAAAAAGTAAGCCACGCTTGGAGAAGGTGGGGAAGATGCAGTTCAGGTTGTGAATTTCTGCTAGGACACAACTCACATGGAACCTTGACCCAATTGTTGATCTCCATACTTGTCATGAGAATAGAATAATATTTAGACATTCAAAGCTGAAGAAGAGAACTTGCTGCAGATTGTCTAGTCATCTTGACACTGCTACCATTTCCAGTCAGCCTTCCTGCCCTACCCTAGTTAAAATTACTCTTCTCTCCTTGCATCTCCAGCATTGCAATAACTCTATGTAGTCATACAATGCTTAATTAGAGAGCTCTGAGTTCGTATCTTGGCTTTGCCCATTACCTACTGTATAACCTTTGTCAAGTCCCATGATCTCTTCAAGACAGTTTGCTCATCTGTAAAATAGGAATAATAATAGTGACTGCTAGATAGTATTGTTGGAAGGATTTTGTAAATTACAAACTATGATGTGCTAAACACACTGCCTAAAACATGTGTGAGTGCTCAAGAAATGTTAGTAAATATTAGTTTGTTCCATGGCAATATGGGCCCTCTTGTGACTGAGACAATGTCATCACATTTCTTTAAAGTACGGATGCTGGCCGGGCGCAGTGACTCATGCCTGTAATCCCAACACTCTGGGAGGCTGAGGCAGGTGAATTGCCTGAGGTCAGGAGTTTGAGACCAGTCTGGACAACATGGTGAAACCCCATCTCTACTAAAAATCCAAAAATACTAGCCAGGCGTGGTGGTGGGCACCTGTAATCCCAGCTACTTGGGAGACTGAGGCAGGAGAATTGTTTGAACCTGGGAGGCAGAGATTGCAGTGAGCTGAGATTGTGCCACTACACTCCAACCTGGATGACACAGCGAGACGCTGTCTCTAAATAAATAAATAAATATTTTAAAAATACGGGTGCCATTATGTCATAGTACAATAAAATTGCATGTGTTGACTGAGGCTTACAGAACATAAGAAGTTTGTTGTGACAAGTAGCTAGCAACTAGGTAGCCACAATAAAGAACCCTGGTCTCCTAACTCCTAGCCCAGTACTCTTCCTAATTGTACACTAGTGGGGATTTTTCAGATACAAGGCAGTGATGTTCAAACAATTGTTCAGGGAGGGTATAAATCAATGCATATGTTATCCGTGCCCTGACATCTTCCTAACAACCCAGACCTAGTCCTCCTCTCATTTACATTTTCAATTCTAATTTCACAACATTTATATGTCTTTGAGGGGAGCTTTCCATGCTTTATATTGGCTACTGGTGGGTAGAATCCCAAGGCATCTAATCTTTAGCGTCTTATCAAGGACCATTCAATGAGGAACGGGTGGGGCACTGTGAGCGTGGGCAGCATAGAGATGAAATAGTTTGAGCATCTGCTGCCTGGAGTGCATGTTTTATCTTTGTGGTCCCTAAAGCACATAGCAAAACACAGATTTACAGTTGAGAACTGTTTGCTATCTGCAGACAAAGCCTTTGAAAAGGAAAGCTTCCAATAATGAGAATGAAAACAATTACCGTTTGCAGAGTACTTCACCATTTGCAATGCACTTTCATCTATGTTATTATTTAATCCTCAAAAAGTCCTGTAAGGGGAATAGAACACCTATCTCTTACCTTTTGTAATGCATGATAATAACACATGCCATTTAATTCAGAAAGTTTATAGAAGTGTCTCCTTTAATACATTTAAAATTAGTGAAGTACATTTCCACACATTTCACTTATCTAGTAGTTGAACACAGAAAAGTTAGATGACTTTCCCAAGGTCTCCCAGAGAATCAGTGGCAGAATCGAGATTTGACCGTCAATCTGTTTCAATGTCAATCACATTGTTACGTCAGCACTTGGTACGTTGTTATGATAAAACCTAATTAAATTATCTGTGCAGTGTGGTATGAGGTCTAAAACCAGCATACCTAGGTTCAAACTCTTCTTCCCAACGAACTTATCCCTTCTGTAGTTCACTTTCTTCATCTTTAAAATGGGAATAAGATTGTACAACCTACTCCCAAAGGGTTTGTGTGAGATTAAATACAATAATATATGTAAAGGGCTTGGAAATAATACCTGGTACATCATAAGAGCTCAGTCAGTCTGAGCAATTGGCAATATTATTGTTTCTATATACCAGGAACCACAAGAAGTGAACATAAAAATGAGTAAGATGAATTCCTTTGCATCATGGAACATATGTTCTCTAAGGGAGCCTTTTGAAAATTGTTTCAGCATCGGCATACAGTTCCTTTTAATCTTTCTCTAGCAGTTCCCCCCACCCCACACCCAACTAAGCTCTTACAAAATAGATTCTAGGAGGGCAAGAAAACAGCTCAATGTATCTTCTGCATATTACTCAGCACAGACAGACAACTCAGTAAGTGACAGCATTGCCCACATAGTTTAGCACCTTCATCTGAAATTGTTGGATTGTCTTGGGTTACATCTCCCAAGTAGCTCCTGAAGGTGAGAAGCTTTCGTAATTAGAGTGGAATCAAATTTCTCTCTCTCTCTCTCTCTCTCCTCTTTTTTTTTTTTATGTAGTTTTGCTCTGCAGTCCAGGCCAGGGTGGCACAATCAGGGTTCACTACAGCCTTGGCCTCCTGGGCTCAAGCAGTCTTCCCACCTCAGTCCCCCAAGTAACTGGGAGCACAGGTGCACAGCACCAAGACTGGCTAATTTTTATATTTTTTATAGAGATGGGATTTTGCCATGTTGCCCAGGACAGTTTCAAACTCCTAGGCTTAAGTCATCCTCCTGCCTTGGCCTCCCAAAGTGCTGAGATTACAGTCGTGAGCCACCATGCCCAGCCTGGAATCAAATTTTATACAACGGTTGCATTCTAAATTTTGAAAATTAACCAAAAAATGTGGTCACACTACCATGCCTGAAAATCCCTTGCTTCTCTTGGAGACTGACACATTGTCTCTTAATAAATTTAACAGTCAGTCTTTCCTCCAAGGTTGTGACAGACTGGTGTGGCTTCATTTGAGCACCAAGTGAAGTAGTGTCTTAATATTCTAGGCCACTTGACTAACAAAAAAAAACATACATTTAAATTCAAAATCAACTCTTCTTAGCAAAATACTTACACACTGAGAGAGACACCCAAAACCTAAGACAACAGTCATAGCAGCCAACAGTGAAGTGAATGCCATGAGTAGTTGATATATATCCATACATGTTGGTGAAGTAAATTGTTATAATCAACCAATCATAGGGCTATTTATTAGGTACAGGCTCTGTACTGGGCGCTAGGTTACAAAGATGTGTATAATGTACAATCTCTACCCAAAGTCACTCATAGTCCCATGAATGAGCCAGACATTTAGGCAAATACATAGGCTAACATGTAATAAAAGCAATGATGAAAGTATGTCCTGGGTACCAGTGAGTGAGGTGATCAGAAAAGACTTCTAAAGAAGGTAGTTCTGGAGATGATGAGTCTTTAGAAAATTTTCAAAAGGTCTCTAGAAGGTCTTTGCCAGCCGGGCATGGTGGCTCACGCCTGTAATCCCAGGACTCTGGGAGACTGAGGTGGGTGGATCACCTGAGGTCAGGAGTTTGAGACCAGCCTGGCCAACATGGTCAAACTTCATCTCTACAAAAATACAAAAATTATCTGGATGTGGTGGTGCATGCCTATAATCCTAGCTACGCAGGAGGCTGAGGCACGAGAATCAGTTGAACCCATGAGGCAGAGGTTGCAGTGAACCGAGATGACACCACTGCACTCCAGCCTGGGTGACACAGTGAGACTCCATCTCAAAAGAAAAATGTATTTGCCAACAAAGAGAGAGCATCTTTCATGCACGGGGAGAGATAGGAGAAGGGAATGATTCATATTCAACAGGACAGTTGTTTTGGCATGTTTAGAGCATAGGGAATGAGAGAGTCTGGCACAAGATAACAGAGTTTAAACTATACTATAGGCAATGGAATGTCTTGGGAAAGTTGAGAGAAGGAACATGACCTGAGCAAATTTGTGCATTCAGAAAGATGTTGGCTTTTGTATGAAGGGAAGGAACACAGTGAAGGATACCAGTAACTGGAAAGGTAGAACCATAGTCTAGACTGTGCTGTCCAGTATGGAAGCCACTAGCTGGATGTGGCTATCTGAATGTCACTAAAAGTTAATACAATTAAAAATTCCATTTTTCAGTTGTACTAGCCACATTTCAAGTGTCCAAGAGCCACATGTACTAAACACTACGGATATAGAACACGCCCATCATCACAATAAGGTCTGCTGGACAGCATCAATCTGGACAACTACACATGACCAAGATAATAATGGTTTTCCCTTTGAGAGGATCTGGCAGATGTAATTAAGCTGCATGTGTCAAGTGATCAGAAATTTCTGGTCAGAAGGTATTTGAGGATACATTGCCTTTTGGTAAACAGTTGTGTCACTGCAGGTAAGGTGGGTTTGTGTCTTTGCAAGAGGAAGCTGCAAAGAAACACCGCATTTCACCTCATGAAGATGAAAGGGCTAGCATTAGAAAATTATAGAAATTATTTTAAAAACAGACTCTACTCTCTATCTATAGCCTCATCTATATTTGACACTTTCTGAAGTGCAATGCTGCCAGGAAGATGTGATATATAAACATGCATGTTGTCGGTGAGATAGAGTAATGACACCCAAATGCATAGGGTCTCAAACTGTGGAGACAGTTCATGCTTGAGCTCCTCCTGCAAGACGCCCTTTAACTGGGGCAGGTCCAACAGCATGCCACCCTTCCAATAAATTATGCATAAGAGCTTGTTCACAATTGGGATAGTTTTGCCAGGGCCATCTGAAAACGATTTGTTTTCAAGAAAATGCTTAACTGGGCTTTCGTGGGTTCAGTGAAGTGTGAGTGAAGAGGGCAATTAGGTCTTCCACTGTAAAAATAAAAACTTCAAGCGAGATGATGTGGAATAGAACAAACCCAGTCAGGCTGATATCGCCTCATTGAGAAGACATAAGAGGTCATAATGAAAATTCCTCAGGTGAGGTTAAATAACCTAAAACTGAGGTGGAACATTCTCCTCTGAATCTCCTGCCTCCATAAAGACCACCCAACCCTCTCTTGTCAAACAGATCTCTCTCACCTCTGGGGAAAACCATGCTGTAACTTCCTCCAGTGACAATTAGACTTGCTTTGAGGAAATTTTGCCTCTTTCTGACTTAAATTCCCCAGTGGTACGTTAAGTTAATTTTTGTGGTGTTTTCTTGGGTGGGGGAAAAAGACTGACTGAATCAAATGTTTCACTTCTAATATCTGCCCAATGCTTGTAAACTGGAAAAAAGAGCAACTTAAAAATTAATCATGTAACATAAAGTATACTTATCCAAAGCCATCACACGTGGTAACCCAGGATTTCTCAACCTCAATACTATCAATATTTGGGGCTGGATAATTCTTTGTTGTGGGAAATTGTCCTATACATTATAGGATGTTTAGCAGCACCCCTGTCCCTACCCACCAGATGCCAGTAACACCCCAACCAAAAAGTTCCCAGACATTGCCAAATGTCTCCTGGGGAGCAGGATTGCCCCAGTGGAGAATGACTGAGCTAGTCTAACATTAGCACTAAATATTAGCAGCCTGCTATCAGAAATATAGAAGGTAGGTAGATTTATGTAAATACATAATATTATGTAGATATAAAATATAAATATTAGAGATAAAATATAAATACATAATATATATCTGTATTTCAATTTTAAGATGCTGACCAGGTGTGGTGGCTCATGCCTGTAATCCCAGCACTTTGGGAGGCTGAGGTGGGCGGATCACCTGAGGTTAGGAGTTCTAGACCAGCCTGGCCAAGAAACCCCGTCTCTACTAAAAAATACAAATATTAGCCAGGCGTAATGGTGCGTGCCTGTAATCCCAGCTACTCAGGAGGCTAAGGCATGAGAATCACTTGAACCCATGAGGCGGAAATTGTAGTAGCCAAGATTGCACCACTGCACTCCAGCCTGAGTGACAGAAAGTGAGATTCTGTCTCCAAAAAAAAAAAAAAATTCAGATGCTGTATTTGTTAGGGTTCATTTTGCATTCTGCAATAATGATCGATACTACAGTCTCCCTACCTATGGTATAGTCATGTATACACAGCAGGTGCTTGTGAACCAGCTGGAACCAGTAAGCTAAAAGTCTCATTAGCTCCATCTGGGTCCCTTGTCCCTACTGTCTGTCAAACACTGTTCTATGGGCTCTACATATAACATCTCCACCCTTCACAACAACATGTAGAGCAGGTGTTAATATCATCAGAGAGGCTCAGAGAGGTGAACTGAGTTGCTCAGACTCCCAAGTAATAGAGTAAGTGGAAGGGCTCAGTCTGCCGGACTCTGAAGTCTGTGCTCTATCCATTCCTCCCTTGGGCTTTGGAGGAAGAAAACTGGATGAGCTACAAAGTTGGGGATGAATTACACAGCACAGAGACAGAGAAAAGGCAGGTATGAAGGGAGAAATAAACATTTGTAAAAGACAATTAGGTATTACATCTGTTGGAGTCCAGGGTTTCATTTGGAGCAGGGTACAAAATGAGAATGGGTTGGGTTTGCTTGATGAAACCAACTCACAGGTGAATTTGAGTGTAAGGCGACTCTAGGTTAAGGAATAGCCCATTGTAGTTTATGGCAATACACAAACCTGAGTTCGAATCTTGGTTCTTACCTTTGGGTATGTTATTCACAACCCAGAGTCTCTATACTTGTTGAACAACTGACACTGTGGGTGGTAAGTGTGGAAGGGGCGTAAGCAAAATCACTGAGGCTGGTGTTCAGCACATCAGATAGGCTGAACAGATAAATGTGCTGTGGCTTAACCCACCTTTCCAGTGGTGGTGAATGCGATGAGCTGGAGACAGAGAGTCTAGCCGGCATTGTTATCAGGGCAGCTTGCAGCTTCTGCAGTAGTAGGCCTGGCTGCCATGCCCCAGTGCTCCCTCGAAGCCCATGGTGAAGCGTTGGTGAAGAATATCTTGTCACATAGCCCTCTGAAAGCTGCACATGCAGAACTACGCAGACCTTGAAAAACCTGATGCACTTTCCTGAAAAATATTCTTATGGGTCTTAATGGCAAGGAGAGCCACGTTTTAAAAAATCATTAAATGCAAACAAAAGCAATATCTCAGGTATTGAAAATATTTTTATTTGCATAGAAATAATGTAAATTTTTCTCACTTTTTGACCCCTTCAAACATAGGGACTTCACAAACCCCAAAGAGTTAGAGAAAAGTAGATACTTTAGTCAAGCATCTGAATAAATAGCAGGTATTAAGAAATATCATTAGGACAACTGTTTAAATCCTCTTGCTTAAATGTAAGTCGTTTTGCAATACTCAACTTTAACACAAAAACCATGTTTTTACTAAGTTCTTGAAGTCACAGAGGATTTTTAAGTTTTGACTCAAGTTCTTTTTTCTCTCCTTACAAATTATTTTTTTCTGTGTGAGAAGGGCACCATGGTTATTTCCAGGAAGAACCTTGTTTCTGCCCAGGATTACTTACCTCCTCTGGGATGACTTCTATTGTGCATTCCAGAAAAGGACTCATGAGTTTGGGATTCACATCTTATTCATTTGTTAGCACTTTTGTCTAATGTGGAACATAGTCAAATGGACTACTCAAGGCTTGGGCTTTGGAGTCAGATGACCTGGGTTCAAATCCCAGCTGTGCTGCCTGCTAACAGCATGATGCTAGGAAAGTCGGTTTAACTAAGCCTCAGTGTCCTTACCTGTAAATGGGGAAGATAATCTTACTAAGTTCAAAGGAAAGTAGTGAATGTAAAAGAATGTATATATATGTATATGTGTAGAATACTTAGTACTTAGCTCAGTTCTTAGAGTAAAGCAAGATCATATATATATAAGTGGTAATGAGGTCATTGAACTTATTATTTTGGATACAATTATTCCTAGTACCTTTTTTGTTACTGTTATCTGAGCATGTCTCTTTGCTTCATCAAATATCCTGACATCTCATCACTACATAAATCAATTATGCATCGCCTACACAGAACATTCTAATGTCTGCTTGCCATTAATCTGTTGAATAAAAAAGAACCCGTTGTTTTAAGTGAATTTTGGGAATTGATCTGCAACATGCCCTCTGTCATAAATTAGTGAATATATTAAAAAGGGTTGGGCAGAGCAGCAATTTCACTAATAATATTTACTGCTTTGGAGATGGAGAGGAGATTGGTAGCCCTTTGGTCTTGGGGAACTAAGTCAGGATCCAAATTAACTTAGAGAGGAAAATGGTTCTGTAATTAAGACAATGGGAGTTAGAGCACTATGGTTTCAACCACAGGTTGTGTCGGATAAAGTTTTCATGGGTGATGAGTGAGGACCTGGAGCATGGTTGTCAAATAAGCACTGTGATCTGCTACCTCTCCCCACTCTGCGTCCATGAAATTTCTAATTGATGATTTCACTGTTTCCCACTGAATCCAGGACTTCCTCACAGTCCTTCTCAACACAGCATTCCACACAGCCACTACCAATCTATCAGAGTTAGCACAAAACCAGCTATCGGTACGTTAATCAGAAAAAAAAAAAAAAAAAAAAAAAAAAAAAAAAAAATCATGAGTTCAAACTATCACTAAATTGTATTCATTTGGAAATGGATAAATTAGAAAAAGTTGGATTAGTCCCCATGTTTAAGGTCATGGTTAATCCAATCACACAGATAATTAGTTTGACTTTGATTTACATGGGGATCTTGGAAAACACATACACACACACCCACACATACACAAGACCATATGAGTTTAATGAAAGACATATTGCTGCCTTTGCCTGTTTCCTTTTGTTTTTTAACAGATCAGTTGAACCTGGTTTTCTGTGCATTTGCTGGAGACTATACTCATTCAAAATGGAACTTTCAACATAGTTGGAGAGTCAAGGGGCTTCTGTAGTACATAAAGTGGGAACCAGGTGAATGCCTATTACCTGGTTACCTGCGCATGCCACACTAAGCATTTCTGTAAGAAATCGCGATTTATAAAGTGAGCCTGTAGAAGTTTCAGTTTCCTCCCCGTACTTTGGAACCTGTTTGTGTCTGTACAGATGGTCTCTGTCAGTTGGAATAGTCGGGGGGAGAAATGTAGCATAAGTGAACAAAACTAGCAAATGACATAGCAGACAGAAAACAGCATACCAGGGCTGGCGTGGTAGTTCACACCTGTAATCCTAGCACTTTGAGAGGCTGAGTCAGGTGGATGCTTGAGCTCAGGAGTTCCAGACCAGCCTGGGCAGCATAGTGAAACTCCTTCTATACAAAAAATACAAAAATTAGACAGGCATAGTGGCTTGCATCTGTAATCCCAGCTACTTGTAGGGACTGAGGTGGGAGGATCACTTGAGCCCAGGAGGCAGAGGTTGCAGTGAGCCGAGATCACGCCACTGCACTCCAGCGTGGGCAACAAGCAAGACCATGTTGAAAGAAAGAAAGAGAAAGGAAGAGAAAGGAAGAGAAAAGGAAGGAAGGAAGGAAGGAAGGAAGGAAGGAAGGAAGGAAGGAAGGAAGGAAGGAAGGAAGAAAGAAAGAAAAAGAAAGAAAGAAAGAAAGAAAGAAAGAAAGAAAGAAAGAAAGAAAGAAAGAAAGAAAGAAAGAAAGAAAGAAAGAAAGAAAGAAAGAAAGAAAGAAAGAAAGGGAGAGAGAGGAAGGAAGGAAGGAAGGAGAAAGGGAAGAAGGGAGGGAAAGAAGGAAGAAAGGGAGGTACAGAGGGAGGGAAGGAAGGAAAGAAGGAAGGGAGGGAAGGAAGGAAGGAAGGAAGGAAGGAAGGAAGGAAGGAAGGAAGGAAAGAGAGAGAGAGAAAGAAAAGAAAGAAAGCGAGAAAACAGCATACCATTTGCTGGGGTCAGAGCTAGGGACTGAGAAATTTCCCAAGTAATGATAGGTACCAGCAAGCACAGTTGAAGGAGCTCCCAAAACATGGGCTTAACGTGGGCAGAAAAATAACAGGAATCAGACAATTCTGTGATGTGTATTCTCAATACACTGTAGTAACCCCAATGCTTTCATTGTGTTATGACTGCTCTTCTATTGTCTGTATTTGTATAAATTAAAAAGCAGCTCTGTCTGTACTATATGAAACGAATTCATGCTGAACAAAATTTCAAAAAGTTCATGTAAAGAATGATTTCACACAACTATCATATCAGGCTCCTGGAAAATTGCACTTGAACTTCAGTTCCACCTCAGTCACTCAAAGGAATTTAAAAATTGGCTTCCAGCCATCCTTGTTCTTCAACATGCAGTTTCAGATATGACTCAATAACACAAACTTTAAAGCCTATTGATTGTGAGTTAAAATCTGTTCCTACCAGAGCCTCGCTGCTAAGTGGACGTCAACACCAACTTCACAGTGCCTTGGTTAGGATTCCTCTGAGTTCAGGAGCCTTGAAGAAGGCAGAGGGTAACATTGCTATGAAGGAGCCGCTTTGAACTTTATAACAAAATGACAAGAAAAACTTTGAACTCTGTAGGATGATAGGTGCTGTAAATGGTTATTCAAAGAAATGTTTCTTATTCGAAATTGGAAGAGTCCCTTGGGATTGGGAGATGGGAACCCGGAAACATGATCTGCCATAAATCACTCTCCTTCTTTTATGTCACTTCTTCCCTTTTTTCTCACTATGCTGCTGTGTGGGCAAGCATCACATAGAGTGGTTAGAGGGTGAACTTTGAAATAGTTAGACACAAGTTTGCATCCTGGCCTCTGCTGCTTAACTAGCTGTGCAGTTTAACCTCTCTGTGTCTCAGTTTCCTCATGTATAAAATGGGAATGTGTTATTTCATTTTATGGGACTATATAATAATTCTAACCTCAAGGGATTGTTTTGAGGATTAAATGAGATAATACATATAAAAGAACTAGCACAGTAAGTGGCAGATAGTTATTGTGTAAGAAACATCAGCAGTTAAATTATTAATGATAATGATAGTTATTTTGCTTAGAAGGAGACCTGGGGTGGGTGATGTATTGATTAAACATTAGCATTGATTCTGATGAAACTCCAATGTGTTCAGTCTACCTTTTCCAGAACACCCAGCAAGAAAGTCATGCCTTATATGAATCCCAAGCAGCCACGAAGGAAGGGAGTTTTTCAAGTCAAACTCCATTTATCAACTGATCAATTTCAGGAATGATTTGTCTCCATTTTTATTCTGTTACTGTGCAGGAGTCCCTAACATTTAAGTTTTAAGGGTATCTCATCTCCTATTACTGCCACCCCCATCCTCAAAAGGGTAATGGGCCTGGGGTTTGATGCCTCTGGTGCTATTCATCCTGTTTTCTCTCACCAGAAGTCACTTTTTTCCTCTTTGGACGTTTGCTCAGGCATCACTTTTCCCAGGAATCCTTATTTGACTCTACACCCCCACTCCTACCTGGCCAGGCTGAAACAAGTGTCCCTTTTCTCTGCCCCCACAGCACCATGTCATTACATGCCACTATTCTGCTTTTTATCATGTGGCACTGAAATGACATATTTACCTGTCTGTCTCCCACTAGACTATAAGCTCTCTGAGGGCAGGGTTGGTGTATTACTTATTTTTGTATCCTCAAGGTCTAGCAAAATGCACATACATTTTATTGAACCAAATGAACCCATAAATAGCATTAAATGTACCGAATAATGAATCAGAAGATACAATTATAAAAGTGACAATAAAAATTGACTTTCATTTGAGTTGTCTGCCGATGTCGCTACATCAGCAGTACATCTAAAAGCAGGAACACACAATTCTTCTGTCTCAGATACTTCTTACCTGAGTTGCGACACTCACCTGGTCCTCAAGTTTGCTTTCTCAAAGTTCTGTCCTTCCTTCCACACCCCCAGATTTAGGATATATGCCATGGGCTGCTTCTCTTGGCTCATTTTCCTGAACTTCCCAAATGAGCAAACCAGCAGGCAAGCAACTGCAAAGACCCCAAGATGGAAGGATGAAGCAGGCAAAAGTGTAGGTGGTGATTGTCCTCACCTAACAGTTTGGCTGCCAGGAGCTCCCCTACCATGTGAAAGAGAGGATGCAGCAGCCTGTGTGTGGGAGGACAATTTCTTGACCCAAGGGTAGCTCCATGTCACTGAGCACCTGCTGCTGGACTGGCTGCTCCTCCTCAAGGCTAGAGAGTCTGTGCTTTTCTTTGTCCGAAAACCATAGTCATGGTGTTCCAAAAACCACATAATGAAGAGAGTGGGGGTATTGGTCAACTCTTTGGGATGCCAATGCATCACCCTTTCCACCACTCTTCCACTTCTACCTCAAACTAATGAGTCTGGTTTTAGAGTATCTCATTTTTGTTCGTTCATTCAGCAGATGCTATTCTTTAGGAAGACATTGGAGATGCAGGGGGTGAATAAAATAAACAAGATGCCTGCATTCAAAGAGCAGTAAGGGCTATGAAGAAATGTAAGTGGAGTAGTTGCCTAGAGCAGGTAGATGGGCAAATTTCAAGGAGACAAACATGGAAGGGTTGATTGAAGAGAAGAAGTGAGACTGTGAATGTTGGCAAGGTGTTGGGGTAGGGGGTTGGAGGTGGCGTCCTGCATAGAGGGGACAGGAAGTGTGAAGACTCTAAAGGTGGAATGGCTTGGTGTGTTCAAGCAACAGAAATAAAGATGACCATATTGGCTAGAGACTAAGGGGCCACGTGGAGAGTCGTAAGGGTTACTATGGGAGTGAGGTGGGAGAGGCAGCTATGGGCTGGAGTGCTCAAGACAGGTAGGTCATCATGAGGAGTTTGGGTTTCTTTCTGCAAGCAATGGGAAGTCATTGGAGGGTGCTAAGCGGGCGAGTGATACAATCTGATTCCTCACCTTAAAATTTCATTCTGGCTGCTGCGGAGATAGGATTGGGACAATGGGGAGTAGGTGGTAGCTCAGAGAGAGATAATGAGGACTTAGATTAGGACTGTAGCAGAGACGATAAAAGAAACTGGATGGTTTCTGGACTGATTCCATTTCAGCTGTGTACATGGATATTTCTGCTCATGTCCTTTTTCTGAAATATGCAACTACCTAAAATATGAATTTAGGAGAAACATCAAACCCTCTTTTAAAAAAAGCACATCTGGAGCATTTCATTTCTTTTTTTTTTTTTTTTAATATTTGTATTGTGAGCTGGTTTCAATGTAACTTTCTTGGGATGCTCTCATGACACTCATTGCTGACCTTTGACCCCTCTGTCCTCTTTCCCAGGTCGTCCCATTCCACCTACATCCTCGCCTAGTCTCCTCCCATCTGCTCAGCTGCCTAGCTCCCATAATCCTCCACCAGTTAGCTGCCAGATGCCATTGCTAGACAGCAACACCTCCCATCAAATCATGGACACCAACCCTGATGAGGAATTCTCCCCCAATTCATACCTGCTCAGAGCATGCTCAGGGTCCCAGCAAGCCTCCAGCAGTGGTAAGGAAACTCTGTGGTGTCTGAATGTGTGGTGTTTTGTGAGTGACATTCTTGATTCTCCAGCAAAGTGACAACGCTGAAACAAGGACTGGGGGAAGGTGGTGTGGGGAGCATCAAGGTGAAATGCATTTGTTGTTTTGTGGCATGGTATTTTCAAGATACAATTGTAGAAGGTCAAAGTTATTGAAGAGGTTTTGCTTATCGTAACAGGGTTTGGGCCTCCTTCAGTGGAAGGCATTTCCCCATTGCTGCATGTGTGAGCATGCTGGTCTCAAAGGTGAAGTGCAGAGAGACACCGGCACAATGAATTTTGTATTACTACGATACTGGGCATAGCTGAGTGACCTTAGACAACCTCACATGCCCAATTTTTGTGTATCTCAGATCCCCTGGATTTTTTTGTTTGCTTTGTTTTTTGGTTTTTTGATGTTGTTGTTGTTTGTTTGTTTTGGCTTTTAACTTCTAGTCCTTGCTTATTTCGATGATTTTGAAATTACAATGTGTTCCCTTGACATCAATACTGAATGTCTTGCCAAGTCTGAAGTGTTTGGGGGGATGACCTCTCCTGTAACCCTTTACTTGTGACCTCACTTGAATTTAACAAGTTGATGGTGTGGTACTATGATAAATACTGCCTCTAAATCCGTAGTGCTTATTTTGATTTTCTCATTCACAGAACAGACAGACTGGACCCAAGGTCCTGTCCCACTTTTGAAGATTTTGTGGCCACTGTCTTAGCTCCCAATCTCTGAATCTTGGGTGGAATTGCCCTGGACCCAGAAATAATCATGACTTATTTTGATTTCTCCTGTTGGTGTTATGTTCACGTGAACATCTAAACGTAGGAATGGGCAATAACTGGAGTTTAAGTATCCATGGCCCAATGAGAGACATTTGCAAAAATTAATTGCTCCTGACCTAAAGGGTTGGGAGTTATCTTCTGAACTGGCCACTCATGAGGTTCATTAGCATATCCCATCCAAAGCAACACAGAGCTTTCCATGCCGAGAGTGGGTCTTGATGAGATTGTGTTTAGGCTCCATCCAGAAGTATATGCCACCCACCACTGGGCCCAACCTCTACAATTAGAGAGGACCTCCCAAATACATTTAAGATGACTCATTCTGGAAATGGAATGATGGACTGCTACTTAGGATGGCCCATGCCCTTCTTCATAGCCAGGCCTGATATATTTAGTAAACTCATATTCTTTTTAAAAAAAAAATTACCTAATCAAATCTCTCATCAAATGAGCAATCCATTGTTGATATTATGAAGGCCTTTAATCTACCATAAATCTTTATTAGAACTCATCAGAGCTTCTAGTTTGAGAGAAATGTGATTATGGCACTCTTAAAATGACATTACATCATTGGGGTGATTGGTTTATCATTTGGAGAAGAGACATCAATCATAACTAGCATAACCACACAGTAAATGAATTCAACCTTTCTACCGTGGAACAATGACACTGTAATTGCTCAAAATCAGGCTTAAAATGAAATCGGAAAATGCTCTTTCTTCAAATATGATGTTAACTTAATGGAATATATTATGAAAAATCATGTTTGAGGAAATTCTATATAATTAAAAATATGTGGAAATATATTCCCTTTTTACTTTCATCAGAACCTGATTTTAGCTACCGAGCCCTTTTTTTTGCTGCAGAGATTATGTTGCATTTAATTGAACTACCTTCACTTATGTTTTGCTGCTTTTTATTTCATACTATGTAATCGTGATGAATATTGTATTATGAAGGACAAGAGGCTTTTGAAATGAGGTGCACCTGCTGATAGCTTTTTAAAAACAGACAATTATTAGGGATAAAATGAGCTTTTAAAAACTATATCCTTTTATGCATATATGGATACCCAGGCAATGATGATTTCCATAAGAGAGGTCAGTTCATATCTTGAGGCCATCTGGAATGTTTTCTTAGCAATAATGCAGTGAGTGATTTCCTTTCTTTTGGACAGTGTATCAGATTGAAACTTGTTGATAGGATATTTATGTCAGCTTTATGCCTAATCAAGACCTCATTTTGGTGGACACAACAGATCTGTGTGTTCAGAGTCAAACTTATCCATTTTTCATCACTCATACCAATTTGTTCAGCTCACTTAAGACTGATAGCGATTTAAGCTTCAGTAACAGGAGAAAATACCACAGAAAATTTAAGGGTCCATTTTCATCCCAAACAGGAGCTGTGCTGATATGATTTCTTCAGCTGAGGGGATGAAGACCCAATTGTGCAATACCCTTGTTTTCAGCAGGTACTTATCATCAGAGAGTTTGTTAAAGCTCCAGTCAACAGGCAGTCATTTGAAATTCTGGACTCTGGCTTAGCTAAAATGAGAGCAAATCAAGTTCGAGTGTGCGTGTGCTCACATCTGTGTGTGTGTGTGTGTGTGTGTTTCTTGTGGAATGGATTTAAGGGCAAATTGGGGATTCTATCAAGATCTGAATGCAGTTGCCATGAATTTAAATTTGACATAAAGGATTGAAAATAGAGTTTGACACGGAAGATGCAAAGTGCAGAGCTATGTCTGAGTGTTTTGAATTGAGTCTGATGAAAGGGGCTGAATTTTTCAGGTGTCACAGCACAAACAAAGTGGCTGTGTGTTTGGATGTGTCGTGTTTAGTTGGTTAATTACACAGATTTTTTTTAATTTGTCTCTTGGCAATGACCCTGTGTTCTGAGAATCTGGTACTACTTCGGTCTGTGTCTCTTTCTTAGGTGAAATAAAACACTTTCCAACACATCAGCCGATACACGACAGTAAAACATTGTTTCCTGCTCTCCTCTTATAGTTGCTGTTATTATTTGATGTCGGTGAAGCCCATCATTAGGAGGGTCACAGTACACACTTCCTGCCCACGGAGCACCTGCTCTTTAGAAACAAACGGGACATAAACTACAGGAACTAAAATGTTTTTCCCCAACATGAAAAACTCCTTAAAGCAACAACAAAGCTTCATCTTTATGGCTTGAGTGTCATTATTTTCTATGACAGCAGTGCATTCTTTACTGGACGGTACTCAAACCTTGCCACCTTTGGAGCCAAATTGCTCTAACCCTCAATCTATGCCAATCAAGCAGGTACCCAGGTACAGTTAGTGAGATGTTTATAGGAGTGATGTTTCTCTCCCCCTTAAGCATTTTCTTTCAGATAGCTGAGCTCCAGCGAGTGGCTCATTCTGTGTTCTGACCTTCTGCCAGAGCAGGTTACTCCAGAGATGTTTCTTGTATACAGAAGCGTAATTTCAAATCCTATGAAACAACTCATCTGGATAAAAAAATCTAGATCCCAGCAGCAGCATAATGGAGGCTCCTGCAGATGGAAGAATGAGACTACCTTCCAAATCAGAATAGGGTCTGCAGTTTGCTCTCAACATATGATGCAGAAAATATACAAGCAACCACATTATCTTCTAAAAGCACTGGCTTTCCTCTACCTGTGAAACATTGAATTTTAGTTTTCTTTAAAGTTTAAATAAAGGGGCTTTGAACACTCATTAGTAGCATCAGACTATACACATAAGAAATGTAGTAACCAAGATGCCCTAGCCAGGACATTTTGGTAGAGCTTACATGGCAAAAGAGCTGTCCCAATCAGAGAGTCTCTGTTTGTAACTGAGCATATGAAGGGTGACTTGACCCTTTTTAAAAGAGCAATGTCTTTGTTAATTCTAAATGAAAATAGAATATCAAAATCAGTAGGCTTTGGGGTTGCCTAAGATTAAGATCAATAAGTTTCCTGTCTAGTTTATCTGGCATCATAAAACAAATGAGATTCATTCATTCATTCATTCATTCATTCATTCATTCATTCCTTCCTTCCTTTTTTGCACCTCCCTCATATGTAACAGCTTATAACAATCATTACTTTTTTTGTGAGACAAAGTCTTGTTGATCCAGGCTGGAGTACAATGACTTGACCTTGGCTCACTGCAACCTCTGCCTCCCAGGTTCAAGTGATTCTCATGCCTCAGTCTCCCTAGTAGCTGGGATTACAGGTGCACACCACTATACCCGGCTAATTTTTGTATTTTTAGTAGAAATGAGTTTTCACCATGTTGGCCAAGCTGCTCTAGAACTCCTGGCCTCAAATGACCCACCCACCTCCACCTCCCAAAGTGCTAGGATCATTGGTGTGAGCTACCACGCCCAGCCAACAATTAATTTTTTTAAATTGTTTTAAAAAAATTAAGCTATAATTAGATGATACAATAAAGGTAAAGGAAAAATTTAAGGGGGAAGGTATACATATATGCTCAAATGTATAAAGTCTTATTCCATTATTTAAGATAGAGAACTTGATTTTAAGCTTCCTAGCAACCAAAGCAAAAAGGGAAACATAGGGAAAAGAAGATGTGTAACACCCCATGAGATAAAAGCAAATCAGTCATTTCAGGGAAATTCTGTGAATCCTCACAATGAGGCCAGAAAGAAGTTGGTCATAAAGGAGCTCATGTGTGTATCCAGATTCTTAGTAACATCATATAATACATACGCTAATTTCCTGTCAAAATTCCTTGTAACCTCCCTCTAAATAAGACATAGAGCACACTTTCCATGTAAAAACAATTCTACAAATGTCCAATATTTGCACAGTCCAAGGGCAAAACTTGATCGATAGACAAACCTTAGTTCTACTAAAGGACCATGTAAATTTCATGCTCTATAGGCAACAGACCTTAAATATCATTGCTCATAACTGAAGTTTTATGGGAATTAGCAGACTTTGAGGTTAAAGTCACCATTCAGGACCCGAAAAGCAGATGTTCTGTGTTATAGATCTGTCCTGACAGCCACTTGGAGGTTAGAATTGATACCCTCTCATGAAAACTTCAGGACAGCCTCACTCATCTGGTCCCAAGGATCCATCCATGGGGCTGGATTTGGGATGAGGAAGAAGTCGATATTTTAACTTAATGAAACTTCTTCTCCTTACATATCTTAGGTTTTAGAAAGAAATTTTTTTCTGAGATGTTGTAAATTTTCTTGCCTCCCTAAGCAGATTATGCCCATTGTAATTTAATTTAATTTAGGATTCCCTGAATAGCTCACAGCAGTTCTTATGCACATTGATGATTGTACGGTGCTGATAATACTATCTTGCTTTTTTTTTACAAAAGTCATTGTACATCCTGTGGTTGTTTATCCCACTTCTCCTAATGTTCTGCATTTTAACTGCTTATTGTGCTCTTTATCAGCTTTTCTTCCTCCTCCCAGCATCACTTCATTCTTCAGGGACCTCCACTGCAGTTTCCCTGGTGACAGATTCATAGTAGACACTCACTAAGTATTTGTTAAATAAATGAATGAGTATCTATAGTAACCACCTTTAGTTTTCACTCTTGATTTTGGGGTCAGGATATCAAGTGCAAACATCATTCACTTTCCCATGTTGGATCTGTACTGTGTATGAGCCACTTGGACTCCAGGTTCTTCCCCAAGTCCCTTGGATGTCTGGTTCAGACATTCAGAACTACCTGTGGCTCCTTCCTGGCATCCAGGTCTGGTTCCAGCTGCCTCTCCTCTGGGTGGGTACTAGGCCCACTGGGTAGTACAGGCTAAGTCCAGCATGTTATCTTTTCTGTAGAGGTCACAGAAACAGCCATCTCTCTTGCCCCAAATGCAGAACCACAAAGGACTTGGGTTCTCAGCTCATGGACCTTTTTCTCCCTCAACACTAGTTAGTATGCTAACTACTTAATATGACTTTCTTCATGTACTTGTATTTGGTGCCCCCCACCTCCCAATGCATCAAGGATTATCATCATACCCATTTTATAGATGACAAAACCATGTCACAAAGAGGTTAAGTAACGTACCAAAGTCATAAAGCTGGAAAGTGAAGGATTTCGGCTTCAACCTTAACCTTCCTAATTGCAGAGACTTTTCTCCTCACTCCTCTGTTAAATGTTAACCTCAGAATATTTGTTTGGCTGATTGAGATATACAACAGACAGTGAAAGCATTGTATTAAAGGGCACGGGTTACAATTTTTTAAAGATTTCTTAAAACTAAATACGGCATCACAAAATACCCTTCACGCCTACTGTTTGGCAAACACACATATCCCCAGACACTTTCCCTGGAGATTCTGATTCCCTAAGCTCAAGAGGGGCTAAGGAACTCTGCATTTACCATTTCCTTCCGGTGAAGCCTGTGCTCTGACAAGTCTTGGAACCATTAATGTAGTGGGGAAGCTCTAAAGTGAAAGTTGGAGAACTTGAGTTTTCTTCACACTGCTCCTGATTCACAGCATGATTTTTGTCAGGTCATTCAATCATTGTATTAGTCTGTTCTCACATTGCTATGAAGAAACACCCGACACTGGGTAATTTATAAAGGAAAGAGATTTAATTGACTCACAGTTCTGCATGGCTGGGAAGGCCTAAGGAAATGTACAATCATGGCAGAAGGTGAAGGGGAAGAATGACACCTTCTTCACAAAGCAGCAGGAAGGAGAAGTGCAAACAGGGGTAATGCCAGATGCCTATGAAAGCATCAGATCTTGTGAGACTCACTCACTATCAAGAGAACAGCATGGAGGAAACTGCCCCGTGATCCAATTACCTCCACCTGGTACCACCCTTGACATGTGGGGATTATGGGAATTACAATTCAAGATGAGATTTTGAGTGGGAACACAGCCAAACCATATCAATCATCATGAACCTCAGTTTCCCTATCTGATTAGATTGAGCATTGATTTAAAAGGCCTCTTGTTCTAGTATTCTGTGTCTGTAAGCTCCTTGTATCTGGCTGGACCAAGCTGTCCCAATGTTAGAGACTCCCCAACTCCTCCCCTGTATAGTGTGGATTTCATCCCAATATCTGGGACATTGTCAAAACTAAGGCCTACACAGTCATGCAAAACAGATCCTTGTAACTTACATGCAAAAGTTGAGAAGAGTGGTTTTGGGATGTTATAACACTTGGCTGAAAATGTTGATGGCAATCCTATCAAGGAGAGAAAGCACAGCTCCACCAACACAAACCTGGGCTCCCAAAGACCCTCACCCTGGCCTCCTAAACAAGGTCTCCCACCCCAATAATTGGGAACAAATAGTCCTCAGGACTCTCTCAGCATTGTTAACTTGCCTAGCAATGTAGCAAATAGAGATTAGACTTTTCCTTCTTTTCCTTTGTGCCTTCTTGAAACAGAAAAACACTGCACATGAGCACGTGTGCACACACACACACACACACTTATATGTGTAGTTTGTAGGTCCAGCAATTTCCAGCCCAACTAGAGTCAGGACCACTCTTCTGCACCGTGGTGCAAATGAGCACACAATCAAGATGGACAGGTAATTCCTTTAGAGATGCACAGCATGGAAGTGACAGACAGCAGAGAACTGCTCTTTCTCAGCAAATAATCTTGATATTGACAAAATTCTCAGGGTCGATAGGCATTGTGTACATTCTACCTCTCCATTTCTGTCCCTGGCTGCTTGATACATACAAAAAGATGTCCTAGGCAAGCCCAGAGACTGGGAACTACAACTGATATCTTAACAGTTCCTGCCCTAGTAATTTTTACCCGGAACTTCAGCTTCTCCCAAATTCTCTTAAAGAGTAGATTCAATTCTAACTAGCTTCCTGCATAAGATTCAATAGTCATTTTTAAAAGTGTCCCCAGTCCCTTGTTAGAGATGTCTCAATTCTTGGGTTGAATCAAAGGATTTCATTATTTTAGCAGTGGGCAGTTTCAACAGAAATTATAGCCCCAGCCCTGGGTACATCTCTTAGACCCATATCCAAAATAATCATGAAGAGTGTGGACTCTGACATCCACACTACATAGATTCAAATCATAGGTCAGCCACTTTCTAACACTATAATCTTGAGCAACTTACTTAATCTATACCTCAGTATTTTTATCTGTAAAACAATAATAAGTGTCTACTAGTCCTAAAGCTGTTATAAATATTTAAATGACGTTCTGATACATCTAAACACTGTTAAAAGAGGCTTAGACAATTGAAGCAATGATTGGGTTTGAGAGTACTTGCTTTTTAATTTAACAAACAATGTTCTATTGTGGGCAAATATATATAACATAAAATTATCATTTACACTATTTTTAAGTGTACAGTTCTATGGCTTTAAGTATGTTCTCATTGTTATGCAACCATCACAACCATCCATCTCTAAAACATATTCATCTTCCTCAACAGAAACTCTATACCCATTAAACACTAACTCCCTTTCCCTCAGCCCCTGGCAATCACTATTTTATTTCTGTCTCTATTAATTTGTGTCTAAGTACCTCATATCAATGAAATTACACAGTATTTGTCCTTTTGTGATGGACTTATTTCACTTAGCATAATGTCTTCAAGTTTCATCCATGTTGTAGCATGTAATTCTACAGGATAGAATTTTCCTCCTTTTAAAGTTGAAAACTATTCCATTTTCCCTATATACCACATTTTGTTTATTCACTCCTCGCTTACTAGACACTTGGGTGGTTTCTACCTTTTGTTTATTGTGAATAATGCTGCTAGGAATATTGGTTACAAATAATTGAGCATCTGCTTTGACCTCTTTTGGATGTGTCACCAAAAGTGGAATCACTGAATCATACAGTAATTCTATATTTAATTTTTTAAAGATTTAACATGCTGTTTTGTACAGTGTCTGCACCACTGTACATTCCCACCAGCAATACACAAGGGCTCCAATCTCTCTACATCCTCTGTTACCTTCTGTGTTTTTGATAACAGCTATCCTACTGGTGTGAAATGGTATTTCTTCATGGTTTTAATTTGCATTTCTCTAATGATTAGTTCTTTTCATGTGCTTATTGCCTGTTTTTATATCTTCTTTGAAGAAATGTCTATTCAAGTCCTTTGCCTAATTTTTAAACAGATCATTTGATTTTTGTTGATATTGTTGAGTTGTAGGAGTTCTTTATATATTCTGGATACCAATTGCTTATCAGATGGGTGATTTGCAAATATTTTATCCTATCCCATAGGTTATCTTTTCATTCTTTGATGGTGTCCTTTGATGTGTAAGGGTTTTTAATCTTGGTGTGGTCCAACATATCTATTTTTACTTTTGTTGTCTATGCTTTTGATGTCATACAACAAATACTGTTAAAGGCTTATTCTATGGCAACCATTTTTCTAAATTTTTACAAATGGTAATTCATTTAATCCTCACCAATGAAAAAGAGAAAAGCAGCCCTTGATTCTGGGAACAGACCTGATAATAAAAACTAGGCTTAGGTGCATTAGGAGGTGGCTTGTCACTCACAGCTAGGTTGTGGTGTTCTCCTACTGAACATAAACAATCTTACAGAACACCAGCAGGAGGCCACTCCATGGTTGTGGTGACATGAAATAAGATGACAAGAAGACCACACCATGATCTTGCCTCCATACAGACAAAACCAAAGTCACTGTCCAAACAACAAAAATACAAAACACCCGTCTCTCTAGGCTAAAACGGGGTGACTACTGTTTTTTTGTTTTTTGTTTTGTTTTTTCTTTGAGATGGAGTCTCACTCTGTTGGCCAGGCTAGAGTGCAGTGGCGTGATCTCGGCTCACTGCAACCTCCATCTCCCGGGCTCAAGCAATTCCACTGCCTCAGCCTCACGAGTAGCTGGGATTACAGGCATGTGCCACCACGCCCGGCTAATTTTTATATTTTTAGTAGAGACAGGGTTTCACCGTGTTGGACAGGCTGGCCTCAAACTCCTGACTTCAGGTGATCCACCCACCTCTGCCTCCCAAAGTGCTGGAATTACAGACATGAGCCACTGCACCCAGTCCACAAGCCCTTTCTAACACTCTTACTGAAGCACCCTTCTGGCTCCCCTTGTGTGTCTTCTCCCTCATGAGTTAATCAACTGTGTTAGGCCACAGTGTGCTCCTGCCTGGTGGTGTTTTGACTGGAGGACATGGGCACCTTTATGCTGTGATTTGGAATCGTTATCCCTGTTGTACAGGTGGGAAAACTGTGGCACAGTGAGGGTAAGTAATTTGCCATAGGATACATAATTATTAAGCAGTACAAGAACTTGACCCAAAGAAATTAGTCTCCACAGTGATAAGTAGGTAGAAATTTAAGTAAATTTTTGAAAGACAATTCCAGAAAAAAATACATTCAAGAAATAAAATGTAGTCATCATTTACTGCATGGCCCAGCTCTGAATAGCATTTACATGGCCATAATAATGTAAACATTGAACAATGACTTAGCTATTAAATCAGAAGGATGAGAGGATATGCGGGCTGGGCAGGTAGAGGGAAAAGCCAAGACCTGCATCTTTTATAGTAAGAAGTTACTAGATAATTCAAGAAGTTACTAAATAAAATGGAAAATGCAAGAAATAGCAGCAAAGCATGTTATTTATAGAACTAGAGATAAATGCCAAAATAATTAGCTATAAAAAGGTAAATGTGGTTGCTGCTGGGAAGGAAGAAATTGGCAGTGATGGAAGAAGATTGCTATTTTTGAACTGAATGTTATAGAATGATTTATTTCTTTAAACTATGTGCACTTTTTCTTCTGATGAAAAGAAAACATTTACAGGAGATTGGGCATGCAAAACACTTAATAAAATGTTAAAACCCCAAAATAGTAGTTATTTACTTCTCTCAAATATATTTTATTCAACAAGTATGTATTGATCAGGGCCGATGTGTTTGAAATGACATCAGGTGCTGTGAACCTGAGTAGTTAGGCATTGGAGTAATTGCGTCAAACCCGCAGATTTGTCTGTATCTGCCTCTGTTGATTAGGGAGCCCTGTGGAGTTGTTGGGGCTTCACCTCTTTATCCCAACACAGCTTAGGATGGCATGAGAACAGAGAAGATATCATGACCTACTGTTTCTCCTCGTTTCTAATCCAGTGTCCATCTAAGCACAGGTACCATCATTTCCTCAGAGATTTCCCAACCAACTCAGCCCAACTAGAGCTTTCCTTTTGCAGAATTACAGAACAGCCTTATAGTCTGCCTTATTCAATTTAGCACCTCATTGCATTCTGATTTGTAATATTCTCTTGGTGTTTCATGCATATAAGTCACTTGTGTCAACATCAAATTGTCACCACTTAAAGACAACGGTCATTTCTTTGGTCTTTTTGTGTCCCTTAGCACATGGTGCAGGTAGAGATAAGCTCAAGAGCTAGATCCTTATTGATCTAACTTAAGTAGGACAATGTTAGAGTGGGGCAACAAAAAGGTGGCAGCAGCCCCCACCAAGTCCTTCAGATTTGGGCCTGTTGACTGCAGGTCACTGTAATGTTTTTAGATCTGAGACTATCTGTGATTGTGGGTGTGATCACATTTAGAAAGAACAGAAAAAATACCATAGGGCATGATGAGAAAAGAAGTGTGTTTGTCTAACCTGCGTCTTCCTTGGAAAGGACAGAGAGATGTGAATCCAAAATAATAGTTCTTTCTTCATTTGTTTAGTAGCTGCTATCCTGAGTTGATGTTGCCTTGGTCATAGTTGCTTCCATTGATAAATATTTTGTGGGGTATAGCTACAATCCTAGGGAATGCATGGGCTTAGTGTATAGATTCGTTTGCTAGAGCTGCCCTAAGAAAGTACCGCAAACTAGGTGGCTGAAAATGACTGAATATTATTCTGTCACAGTTCTAGAGGCTACAAGTTCCAAACCATACTCCTTCCAAATGCCCTAGAGAAGAGTCCTTCCTTGCCTCTTCTAACTTGTGGTAGCTGCCAGCAATGCTTAGCATTCTTTGGTTGTGGCAGCATAACTCCAACCCCTGCCTCCACCTTCTAATGGCCCTCTTCTCCCTGCGTGTGTCTGTCGGTCTTGAACTCTCTCTCCTTATAGGGATACCAATTATTGCATTTTGGACTCACCATAATTGAGGATAAATTTATTTGAATTAAATCTGCAAATAACTTCCCAAAATCCAAATAAGGTCACATTCCCAGCTATCAGGAGTCAGGACTTCATATCTTTTGGAGAAACACAACTCAACCCACAACAGAATCCAATTGAATACTCAGCAGGATAGAGCTACTAGAAGTAGTTCCCCAGGTCTTCTCTATTATTGAACCCACCATGCTCCTTGACTGCATTCTCCATTAGATTTAAGTTCTTTGAAGGCAAAAACCCTATTTCCCTTGTGTCTCATTTCATTCTATGCATTTAGCTAGCACTGAGCCTGGCACATAGCAGATGCTTAATAAATTCTAGGTGAATTAACAAATAGTGCATGCAGTCACAGGATGGAGGAAAGATATGCAGAGGTTATTTGCAATATCCAAAGAATGGTCCAAGAAAATAGTGCACGCAGACCCTGGCTCACGGGCTGGCTCCCTCTATCTGCAGTAGGAGAGACAGAGAATGAAGAAGGCATTTCTGGATGATGGCAT
Organism: Chlorocebus sabaeus; assembly: GCF_047675955.1. Lineage (NCBI taxonomy): Eukaryota > Metazoa > Chordata > Mammalia > Primates > Cercopithecidae > Chlorocebus > Chlorocebus sabaeus. The sequence continues at coordinate 14,542,823 of NC_132926.1, read as the reverse complement.
AGTGCAACATGAATGGCAAAGAAAGCCAGAAGCAAACAAGAGAAAGCCAATGTAGTTAATATTTAAACTCTAGAATCCAAGTAAACTAGTTAAAACATAGAAAAACTGTTTTGTGCGGTGCTTTAAAATTCTAGCACAGGCCTTTCATTTGATTTCCCCAGGGCCAATACCAGTTCTCTCTTTTGTCATTTTCCATCAGATCTTTTGTTTTGTGACTTCTGTTGCTTATTATCCTTATTCCTTTCTGGTGCTTGTAAAGCCAAAGATGAGAGGGTACATGTATTCTGATACTGAAGCATTTAGGCGGTTATCACTTAGATTAATGTTTTCTGCTAGAGTTATATTTTAGTGGAAAACAATAATTGTCTCTAAGACAGCATCTTGGAGTTGAACCAATTCTATCAGTGAACACTCAACCATGGGAAGCTAACAATAAAATGCAGTGATCAATCGTTCTTCTTTTCTCTCTTCCACTCCAAAGGCAGACATTACATCCCTTTGCTTAAAAAATAAATTAATTAATTAATTAATTAAATTAAATAAAAATAAAAAACTGATGATAGAGCACCTTTTTAACACCTCAGCAGTCAGTTTCCCTATAGAAAAAGACCCCCAAATTTATCTTTATCACGACTTCCCACCCCTCACCCTCACTTAGGATTTGCAAAGATGCCTTTGCATAAGTTATAAACTTGCAAACCTCTGCTTTTGAATTGTGTTGATGTCCACTGTGGATGGAGGGCTGTGGGACAGGACTATCTTCCTGCATGCTAGCCCCCGAATAATTCCACGATGCAATCTATGGCATTCACACTTGACTAGGATCGCATTTCAATCTGTTCCATGTGATTGGATACTGTGTTTTCTTCCCGTCTGTGGTAATGGAGCACTCATTCCCAGTTCCCAAGGTTATTTTCATCTCAATGACCTTTTGTGTCTCCCTGGGGAGCCTGACCATTACCCACCCCCCTTTCCCTCTATCTGCTTGGAATATTGCTTCACTTGTCGCTCTTTCTGTAGTAACCACTGTCTTTGATACATTCCTATCAGTGACTTTATTCCTGAAGGAGCAGTGATCTTTACCAGTTTGTGATTCCCCCTCTTTCTGTGTGGGTTCTTCTCGTGGTCTTACAGCTCAGTTCAAGCAATTTGCTTTTAAAGATGGAAAGAAAGAGGCTGGGACACCACCTGTTTAAGACATTAGGATGCTGGGTTTCTGATTTCTTTTACTAACCTGCGTGCCTTCTCGTGAAGACTGAAAACTGGTTAGAATATAAGAGATGGAGGATCTGTTGTGAAAATAATTCACAGGGAGGGGAAAAAGTCATATTACACTGGGCAGACTTGGCCTTTTCTGCTGCTCTTTATTGATCTCAAATTGCTGAAAGGGTTCAGAAGATAAAAAGAATCTGTGAAACAAAGAAAGGAAACCATGGTGAAGAAAGAAACGGCCCTGAGATGGTGGCAGCCAGAGAATCTGTCTGAGTCCTAATTCTACCCAAAACTCACGGTGTCCCCTGGGCAGTCCCTCCTCCTGTTGGGCCCTCTGTTTTGTCTTTTGTAGTGTTGGGAGGCTTTGAGTCAGATGTTTTGAAAGTTCTTTTCCAACTTTCAAATATCATGATTCTAGGAAAAGACTGAGAACTAGGCACAACACATTATTCCACTTCCAGTGATGTGCTGAGTCGCCAAGTCTGTCGCCTCTCTATAAAAACACACAGAAACAACTTTTTCCTCCCAAAGGGAGGAAACTAAAGCTTTTGCCCCTTTCTGGATTGGTGAGGATAATGATATTAAATAGTAATCATCATCACTTATGTTTGTGTAATATTTTCTATTTCAAGGAACAAGATCATGTCCTTTCTTTTAGATTGCAAACATCTGACCCTTGGTCAAAGGAGCTTGCAAACCAAATTGATTTGTCCTGCTTGGTATTATTTTTTTAATTATGCTTTACTTAGGTGACAATGTTGAAAAACCAAGAGATGTACATAAACACTCATAATTCTATCCTTCCTGAAATAATAACATAACTAGTAATACCTACCTGCATTACGTCATGGCCACAAATCACTAGAGTCCAGTAGAGACTGCCCATTTGAGATCAGTCATGATCTTTTAATTTACTCATGTATGAGATTTGCATGGCCTTTGTAGCATTTGAATCTTCAATCTCAGTTATCTAGCTTGTTGGCAACAGTGATGATGATGATAATGATGATGATGATGATGTTACCACTACTAATGTCATTAACAATAATCTTCACCTCCATGTTGGCACACCATCTTTACTTTTAGAAAACACTATCATGTGTATTACCCATTTAAATCCCCACTACAACCATCTGTGAGGAAGATATAGAAGGTATTATTATCTCTACTTAACAGATAATCCATTTGAGGGATAAAAATTTCAAGTGACTTACCAGTGGACCATATTTAGTCTAATGATCTCAAATTTTCCACTATCAAAGTCTTTTTAAAACTTTTTTTAATGTACTCTGTGTTTCACAGGACTTGGTCTCCCTATTCACATGTATTTAAAAATAGGTTGTTTACTTGTTTTGTGTTACATGAAGATATATAGATAGGTAGGTACCTCTAACCTCTACTCTTGATGAAATTATTTACCAACTACAATCATAACTGCTAATAGACAAATTCTTTGATTCCTTGGCACAATTACTCTTTTTATTTTTATTTTTTTTTTTGAGACAGGGTCTCCCTCTGCCACCCAGGCTGGAGTGCAGTGGCACATTCTCCACTCACTGCAGCCTCAGCCTTCCCAGTTGAAGTGATTCTCCTGCCTCAGCCTCCCGATTACAATTACTCTTCATTTCAATGCTTTCCTAGCTGGACTTCTTAACAAGTACATACAATTAGGAGGAAGGGAAGTTTAAATGGGCCATGAAAAGGTCAGGTAAGTTTTAGGGAGCCTGTACCCAATACCCTTATTACATAGCTGGGGCTTATGCTGACCCACCAAGGTCAGTGCTAAGGGAGTTAGAAGCAGAATTCAAACTCAAGTTTTTGTTACTGTTTTTATGTTTGACACGGGAGTATACAGCATGGGAGGTCACCTCACCTCTGGTTCTGAGATTGGTACTCAGAAGCTGTGGACTGTCAGCATATTTTGATTAAACACCTATAATGTGTCCACCATGTCACAGGTGCTGGGCATTGCCTGGGTTTGAAGATCTATCATCACATCTGAGTCAGGTCCTTGGCTTCCTTCTGGCATTCTGTTTGACACTGATGAGTTCTGAGAACCTGCTGGCCCTGACTTGCCCACTTCCTCACAGCAGCACAGACTCAGCATGAGATCCTTTTTTCCAGAATAACCCAGAGTCTTCCTGGATTTGATTGAGTTCTAGCTTGCTTTGGAAAAGATTCCAACTTTTACAAAGTCAAATTTCCTATGCTAAGCAAACTCTATTTATATTTTATTGTATTCTGTTGTCAGATGCCACAAGTACTTGAAAAGAGCTTGTGATATAACATATTCTTTATTGTAATATAGCATTGAAAGCACATTATGGTCTGAATTACAACATTTCACGAGAAGAAAGGAGAAATCCTACATTAAACGTACACATTATTCATAAAACTTCTAATTCCAGGAAAATTAAACTTGAAAAAGTTATTTTCCAGATGGATGACTTATAGTGCGCAGGTTCTTATAAGTCAAATATGGTTCTTTATAAATACGTGGAAGATATGTGCCCAACTTGTATGCAGGCCTAGAGCAGTATGTTTTGCACAACCTGAATCAAACTAGGTCAGTCTTCTAAGAAACATTCCCATGTTACAATGCAACCAAACTTCGACAGGGCCTCTAGGCAGAGGAGTGGTCTTCCTCTCTTGGGTGAAGAACCAAAAATGTAGCACTCTTCATTGTCAAGGTGTATACCAAAGCATAGATCATGAGGGGAGAGCTTACACAGAATGGCATGGCATGTGCCATCCAGAATCCACTGTGCAGCTGCTTAGGGACAGGAGTGTTTCCATTTTCAAAACCATGTAGGTTTCAGGGTCAAGCTTAGCAAAGTAGCTTGAAAAGTGTGTACTTAGTAGGCTTGGGGAAAAGTTGGAAGCCCATGCCCTCATTTTGCCTCGATTATAGCTCTGCAAAAACCCTCTCTTAAGAGCTCCAAAGTCTATGCCTTATTCCCTTCCCCATTTGGACTATTGTTACCCTGGGCAAGTTCTTTAATTAACTTCTCTGTGTTTTAGTTTCACCATTTATAACACAGAGATAATTATACTTCAAGATAATATGTGGGGAAAAAAATGCCTCTCCATTGCACAATGAGAAGGGGACATGCAAGTTATCATGTTTGTTTATTAATAGCAATAACGTCCCACATGAACAGTGGAATCAGCACTCTTCCCCACAGAACTCAGAACTTTTGTCCCGATTAACTCATTACGACTGACATTAACTCTGAGATTTTGCTGGCGGCGATGTGTCTTACTGTCTTTTTATTCTCCATTGGCACGTCCTGTAAGTAACTGGGTTTGGGCCGCTCAGAAATCCCTGTTTCTGATAAATAAGGGAAATTTCAGACAGGATGGTAACTCCATAGCTATTCAGGCCAAAGAGTTGGTAGATCATAAAAACAATTCACATCCTTCATGTTCAAGGTTTGTATATGCATATTTCCATAGTCTTACTCCCTCCAAAATTGGTCATACCAGTTCAAGGTTGGATGACAGATGTGAGCAAATCAGCGTCAGACAAGTTGAGCAGATTTTAACTTCCTATATTGTAGTAGAAAATTCCTCTCATAAAACAACGAGGCGCACAGATCAAGACCCCTGCTGTGTCCAATTAGACTTCTTTAAAAAGGAACAACCTCTTTAACTTTGTGAGTTTCTGGGGGCTGTTTATCTTTTCCTTTTGGCTTATCACAACTCTTAAATTACCTTAGCATATGCTTCGTTGCTAGTATTTTCTTGAATTTTCTTTTTTTCCATTGCCATGGGAAACAAACAAAAAAGTTTTTTTTTTTATTTTCATAAGAGGCATTTCAAGAAATTGTTAGAGGGAGAAAGAATGTTGCTTAATGAAATAAAGAAGAGATAATTTCCAAAGGCTTTTAAAACTACATAGTAGGACAATCATTCAAGTATGGGATGCACCCTTAAGCAAGATTAGGTCTTATGGGTGACAGAGGAACTAAGTTTGGTGTGTCAGCCTTGCATTCTTATTACCTTAGTTCCTGTGCTTCATACAAATTTAAGATCCAAGCAATTATGCCTAACATGCTTTTGAATATAGTAAAATCATGCATTTTATGTAGTCAGTAATCAAAGTACTGCAGTGGTTTTTCCATCCAAAGACACAGTCCCATTATGAATAATGACTCCTAGAAAAATATAGCAAGGTAGTCCAATGCAGCAGCATAATCATTTATGAATCTACCAAACCTCTTTCACACTGCAGGAAGTTTAATAGATGATCAGTTCCTTGAGGGAAGAAGCTTTCTTATTTATCTTTGTATCTTCGTTACCCAGTAAGCACCATTCCTGGCACATCAAAAATCACAGATGATTAATGGATGGATGGATGGATGGACGGATGGATGGATGGATGGATGGATGGATGATGAATGGAGAAAAAATACTTTCCTCTTTTGGTCTTTGAAGTTTCTAGGTATTACCAATGAAGATACAGAGTATAGGGCAAGGTTCTCATACCTAAAAATCAGGCCAAACCAGCACGTTTAATAAAATATTTTTTCATTGCCCTTAGAATAAAACTCAGATCATTTATTGTGGCTAGTGTGATGTGATTTGGCCAGAGGCTAACATTCATAACTTCATCTCTTTCCATTCTCCTTTTCTCTCCCTACTCTGTGACACTAGACTTCTTTGCATTCTTTGGAAACACCCAAACTCTTTCCTGTGACAGCCTTTTACTTCCTGTTCCGTCTGCCCAGAATCTTTCTCCCTATCTTTGCATGACTGGTATGGTCATTCACCAGACTCAAATATCATTCCTTAGATCCCCCTGCCCCATCCAAATTTGTTCCCCTCCTCCCTTTCAGTATCCTCAACACCCAAGAGTGCCCTGCACCTAGTATATACTCAGTAAATATCTGTTGGGTGGTTGATAAATTATTATACGTATTTTGCAAATATTTAATATGTTACTATTGAATATTTAATTTAAAAATTACTGAAGTTTTTCTTCTTCCCAAACTCCAATTAAAAAGCAAGCAATCAAAAACTCCAAACCAAGGTGAAAATGTTTCTTTTGTTTTGTTCTCTTAACTTACTAGAAGCCAAGAGGTTGCCTATTCTACTCACCATGGAAAGAAGAAGGAAAGGAAGGAAGGAAGGAAGGAAGGAAGGAAGGAAGGAAGGAAGGAAGGAAGGAAGGAAGGAAGGAAGGAAGGAAAGGAAAACTTAGAAAAGACTGAATTAAACAAAGTTTAAGAAAAACAGAGTCGTAAAACTTCTCAGGGCCTTTAATATGTTTATGTGAACTGAGACTTTCTATTAGAATAGAGGCTTTACTTCTCAAAGTTATTTGACCAGAGAGCATTTTTCCTCCTCCTCTCCCTCCTTCTTCTTTCTCTGATACTTTGGAGACTAATCTTTGACGGCATACATTTTGGGAAACAATAAAATAGGAACCACCATCTGCTGAGCATTTTCTGTGCCCTAGGCACTGTACTAGGCATTTTAAGTTTTTCACTTGCTTTGGTTCTGGTGCTTTTATTAATGAAGGAAATGAGCCTCACAGAGTTTAGCTAACTTGACCAAATGCACATAACCATCAAATCAAGCACAGCAGCTACGATTTGAACCATTGCTGCTTGATTCCCATGGCTTTGATCTTCTCACTGCTATGTACAGCTTTTCAAAATATTACTTCTAAGTAGTTAAAGCAGAAGTTCTCACTCTCAAATACATACAGAGTTTATAAAATACATATTCCTGGGCCCTATACCAGATTTTTTTTTAATTCAGTAGGTCTGGGTTGGGATCCAAAAATTTGCATTTCTAGCAGGCTCCCAGGTGATGCCTGTTACTCTGGCCTGGGGCCCACATTTTGAGAACCATTGACTTAAAACCCCGCGATTCCTGTTTAATGATCTTTGCAATAATGTTATTAGAAGCTTAAGAAGCTGAAGACTTTTTCAATTAGTTTATACTGCCTTCGATAATGCAGATAACTAGATAACAGGGAGCTCAACAATTCATTTCAATTCCACAAATGTTTATTGAGCATCTACTGTTATAGACATTATGTAACATACAGGAAATTTGAGATAATTAAGACCAGGCACTTGGCCTTAAGGGGACTTTAGTCTAGTTAATAGCAGCATGAGGTGGATTAGGCTTTAAGAAGAACAAAAGCAAAGATATGGTTGTGACTCAGCAGGTCGGGCGGTCTGATAGATGTCAACCCAGTGCCAGCATGGCACATCACAGCCCTCCCCATCTGGGCTAGAGCTAGGACTGGGGAAAGCCTTCCCACAGAGATGGCACCTGATTGGCATCCTAAATCATGATCAGTAGTCAGCTGGGGTGGAGGATTTCAGGAAATGCCAGCAGCAAGTGCAAAGGCATAGAGAGATGAAAAAACATGGGGCCTTTGGGGAAAGCTTGAATAGCTAAAGGAAAGACTAGCACACAGATGTGTCCAGATTTAGGTTAGCAGAGGGGAATGACTGAATTAAGGCTGGAATCTGGCTGTGAGAAGGCCCTTGTCTGCCTTCCATGGATTATATACAAAAGTCAGAGCAATGTTTAAGAGAACTCATGGTTAAGATATGTGGCTTCCAACCATTCTTCAGGCATGCTTTCATTTCATAAATAATTTTGCAACCGTATTGGCTGATGAGGGCAGTACAAAGAGTACTGAAACACTGAATCTGTCCTCTAGGAAGAGAAATAAAACATTTACAATCTAAAATTCAATGCAAACGTGGAAATGTGCCCTTATTAAAAAGCATGGAGACATAGAAGTCCTGGAACAGCAAAGAGGGAAAGGTCGCTCCATTTATAATAACTCTGGTAAGAGAGTCAAAGATGGGAAGCAAAGTAGGTGCCATTATCAACCTCGCAATACCTTTGTGGATATTTTTACAGATGGTTCTCTTAGTCACCTCAAAGAGTGCTGGGATAGAAGCTGGGAAGTGGAAACTCCAAAAGCTGTTAGAGAGGAATTGCCTTTAGAATCATGCTTGCTTTTTCCTCTTTGCTAAAACGTCCAGAAAATAGCTAGCATGTGCGTTTCCCCAGCCTGATTAAAGGGTGCATGTGCAAGTCTCTAAATAATTGCTGCATGAATCTTTATAACCACCCGAAATGAGCTTAACTCGGCTGGTCTACGATGGCAGAGAGGCTTATAATGTGAGGCTTATCATTCTATCACGCTTCAAAGAATGGGAGGCAGAAGCCCTGTTCCATTCTCCCCTCGCTTCCTGATTAATCCACACTTTTAGAATATGAGTAAGGGCTGACTGATGAGCCGATTTAGTTTAGCTTTGTAGGATTTTTCCTCCAATTTAGCAAGCAATGAGGACCCGCACTATTTCTACTCTTTCATTTGGCTCTTAAGTCTCATTTGTGCCATTAGCTGAACTGGTACCTTTTTTTTTCCCTCCTGCTCAGAATTCAGAGACTTGTCCTTCTCTTGTAATTATAAACTGCTCACAATCAAGACAGCCCTGGTAAACTTTGCTTTTTGGCACAAAAACAATATTAGCTAAAGAGCTGGTTGTAACACAGATGCTTAGAAAAAGTAGGAAAAAATTAGGTCTTAAAAAGATTTATAAACCCTATTCCAGCTTGCATGCATCATCTTCCTTTCTTGCTATACACCCTGGAGAATAAGGGATGCTATTTACAATGATCCCTGTCAGGAGATGTTGAATACAGACTTATCTGCCTGCCAGGTCACAATTACCTTTAAAACCTAAATGAAATGAAAGAAAAGAAGCCGCATTTTTCCCAGTAATGGGATAATCCAGCCGTAGTCTCATCGGCATCCACAGTCGTTGCCCCATTTGTGAGGGCTGTCTCAGGTTTGTCAAAGGGCCCTTATTTTAGAAGAAAGATATACAGATATATAGATTGATAGCTAAGTAAGTAGGTATAGGTAGGATGGTATAGAGAGAAAGAAACAGAGAACTAAATTTATGAGCCTGGGAATTTGAGTTGGGTAATCCATAGTTTTTTTGTTGTTGTTGTTTTTTGTTTTTTGTTTCGTTTTTTTTGCATCTGCTGGGCACCTGCTACCACCTTAAACACTGGAAGCAGCATGAAGTCCAGCCCCTTCGTGGTGGGCAAAGTGATTGGAGAGGCAAGGGATTTGCACACAGAAGGCATGACTTCCTCCTATCTCCTGCTGATCTGGGTTTGCCATTCAAGAACCCTTTGCCATAGCATTGCTTAGGACTCCTTAGTTTACCCAAACCTAATGAATGTGGTTTTCCTTTCCATAAACCACCTTCGGATGTTTCCAATAAAGAGAATAATTTACTGCTGTGATTCTCAAATTTTGGTCCCCACAGAAAAACAACATCACCAGCTCCTGGAAACTAGTTAGAAAGGCAAGTCCTCAGCACTCTACCTCTCTCCTTTCCCTGGACTTAGGGAATTGGAAATTCTAGGGGTGGGGCCCATAAAGCTGTGGTTTAACCAGCTTTCCAATGAGTCTAATATATGCTAAAGTCTGAGAAGCACTAATCTAGTAGCTTGGACTTGCTTAGCTATCCCTTTAAGCTTAAATTGGCAGCTTAGGCCAGTCACTGGAATCACCTCAGGAGTTTGAAACGATGTAAATGCCGGGGTGGGTGCCAACCCGGAAACTCTGATGTAATAGGGCCAGGCAGCAGCCTGGACACCACAGTGTTTAAAAGCTGCACAGATGCTCTTGAGGAAGAGTTCATATGGAAGCAAGTGTAAGAGGAGCTGGGGGAGAGAGACTGGGGATGTACAGATATTTAGCTGATTACTGCAAGACCTAAACCAGGCTCTCAGCATTAAGGAGAACCTTGTCTGAGGCTGAGTCACTGGGTATAGGGGTCACCAGGGACCAACAGGAAAAAAGGCAGAGAGCTCATAGGCTGGTTGAAAGTGGAGGGAAAGGAGAAGGAGGAGTCAAAGATAGCTTTGAGTTCTTGAGCATGGCTAGAATGATGAGGCCCTTCTTAGGGAAAGCAAGAATGGAGATTGGGAGGGAAGGAGATATTTGTTTGAGTTGGGAATGGGAAATAAAATTGAATCTGAAAAGGCGTGGATTGGTTCCATGGTCATATCCAACAGGCAGCTGAAAGTTTGGGTCTGGATTTCAGGGAAAAGAGGCAAGAGGGAAGAAAAGAATGGAAGGGAAGAGAAGAGAGACAGGAATGAAGGGAGAGGGGAAGAAAAGACAATGAGAAATGCTGAGAGAGATTTTACATTTTTAAAGCCTATGACAAGAATTCCATTGCTGAAAGAAGAGCATTTGCTGAAAGGAGAAAACAGGAGAAAGAGGACTGAGCCTCCACTGGTGCCTACATGTGCAGGGGAGAAAATAGAAAGAGAAGAAGAAAACAAAAGGGGCAAGAGTTAGAAGAGTCACGTTAATGTCACGTGATCAAAGCTAAAGAAAGAGCAGTTTGGGGGATTGGTGCAGGTAAGGTCAATTGCCAGCAGTACCAAACGCCAAAGACAGGCAAGGAGGGTAAGATATCTCAGGCAAGAAGAAAGCTTGCAAAGTCATCATGATAACATAGTAATAATAACAATAATAATAATAATAATTGGTGTTCACAATGGATTTATCACGTACCAGGCTCTTGGCCAAGTGCGTTGCATGAATTCAACAACCCTCCAAGTATTAGGTATCCCCATTTTGCAGATGAGGAAACAGAGACATCAGGTACCCTGCACAAGTTTACACAGATAAAACGTAGGGGAGTGAATTCAGGAGATCCAACTCCTGAGAGACACCTGACCTCTCCATGGAAACCAGAGTGGCCCATTTAGAGGTCCACACTTAGTGTGGGTGGGAAAACCAGTAGGTGCCGGAAATCTCTGCCCACATGGATGAAAACATCTCCCTGGTTGTTCCAGATAGAGTTCTACTGCACAGGTGGCAGATTCCCTTTCTGGAGTGAATGTCACTGGGCACATGACCAAGTGCCCATTATAGGAGGGAGCGAAAGAACGGCATCCGACTCTTACAAAAAGTTGACATCTGAACAAAGAGAAATAAAAGCAAGTATATTAAATTAATTTGAAAGGTCTTGTTTAAATCCACTCACGCAAAGACGTTCTCAATTAAGGTTTTTATTCTACCCTAAGCTTAGTTAAGTGTGGCAGCTCAGAGCACATTCCGGATGATGCCAGGAAAAATTCATTTCACACCTGAAATGCTTAGACCTCATGCCATTTCTTATAGTATCTTTCTGTCTGTGTCCTCAACCCACTAAAAAAAAAAAAAAAAGAAAGAAAGAAAGAAAAAAAAAGAATAGGGGAGAAAGGAATGATATCTTTCTCTGGAAACATTGCACTGAGGCAAACGTTTTCCCTTTGGTGCATTAGGAAGCCCTTAGATGTGAGAAGCTGGTGAGCTATGAAACAGCATTGGGACTTCCCTTGCAATTAAAAAAAAAATTATCAAAGCACTTTCCATACATGAAACTGCCGTCACTTATGTGGGGGAGGAATTATTATCTCTGTATCACGAAGGTGGAAATTGTGGTACTGAGAGGTTGAACGATCTTTCCAGCAGGCAAGAGAAGAAACTTTTCCAGGCTTGGCATGAGGACCTCTCTGTTTGTATATGTGTTCCCATTAGGGCTGCTCTGATGATCCAAATAAAAGTTGGGAGTGGGGGTAATGATTTATAAGCCCAAGGTTTTTAAAACATCATTTCTCATGTTTGGAAGTGAAAGTTGGCTGTGAGAATTCATTGAAAATGAGCCTGGATAGATGAGGCTGATGCAGATTAGTTTTTGAAGTGGAAGGATTGGAGGATTGGCCTTGTTTTCAAACTGCTAATTTTCTTGTTAATCACTGCGTTGGTTAATAACCACCTAGTTATGACCGTGGCAGAGAAAGATTGTCTGAAATAGGTCAAGCCTTCAGTCAGCCTGGCGTGTCCTGTCTTGATGGAAGGCTCAGGAAGCAGGAAGACTGGAGTGATGGTGGGGGTGGGGGTGAGGTGGGATTGAGGCCTTGAGAGGAGACAGCAGTGACCACCTGGGGGACTTTTCTGTGGGAGACTGACAGCACTGGATGCACTCCTGAGGAGCCCTGCGGGGCAGGGGACAGGAGTGTAAAAAAGGCCTTTTGGAATATGTGTGCCTTTTAATTCCTTGAATTATTTTTTCATTAATGACATGAATTAGATATGTTTTTCCTACATTCTAAGAACATGAGAGAATAATTGGAATATGCACGTAAAATTTAAGAAGACAATGAAAACCACCCAAAATTGAACACCCAGAGATGATCACTGTTACCCTTTTCATATATAACTTCCTTTCCTCTTTCTCTTTCTTTCTCTCTCTCATGCGCTTTTTTAGTTTATCGTAATAGTTCCTGACTGAATTGTTAGCACCTACCATGGTTCCTAGCACATCGTAGATACTCAATAAATGTTGATGTAAGGATGTAAAAAGCTACATCATATTCATTATTTATGGTATAGAATTATATAATAGGTATTGCATAATTCTGCATCATTACATATTTTTACAGTTTTCAAATACCAGGGTGAGCTATTACATAAGGACACTTCTTTCATGTGGAAACATACAGCACCATGAACCAGCACACAGTGACACTGTGGTCTAGAGTTTGGGTTCTGAAGTTAGTCTGTCTGGATTGGAAACCAGACTCCAACACTCAACCAGCAGTTCTTAATCTGTCAGGTAGGAGCAATACTCATACACATCTCAACATTATTGTGAGAAGGAATAAATTAGTGCATTGAATGGGCTTAGCACCACACCTGATAGAGTCATAATTGCTTGGTAAATAATAGTTATTGATATTATAGTATGTTATTAAATAGTATGCTAGAATACCTTATTAATGTTCTTCCATCATGCTGGCACATCACAATTTTTAAAAATCTACCCCCTTTTGGCAGGCATTTTTGTTGCTTCAATTTTTTGTTATTTAAAATACTAAATAGATCCTCTTTACATAAAAGTTTATTTGCATATCTATAGTTATTTCCTTAGAACAAAATTATAAAGGTAGAAATATAAGATCACAGGCAATTAATCTTTTTATAACTTTATATGTTGCCAACAAAATGTGGTATTAGCACAGAAAGCAACGGTGTGTGAGCGAGTCTGTTTTCCCATATCCTAAGTAATGGTCCTATCCTTTGCACATTTTATGCAGGCTCATTTTGAGGCACAAATCCTCTTCCATTTCTTGAGGCCATCTTGGGTTAGGCTAAGAGGAATTCTGCCAACATGCAACAGATTTTTAGGAGGTTCTGGGTGTTTGCGCATGAGAGTGGGGTGGGGAGTTGGGTGGGGTGCGTGGGCATGTACCCTCTGTCCCGAGAAGCTGCAGTGAGTATGAAAGGCACCAGACTTTCACCCTCAATAAATCGGAACACACACAGCAAAGTGTAAAAAGTGCTTGACAACTGTTACAGAGGATTTGGAAACTGTCTTCTCAAGGTGTGGACTGGGGTTGGAAGCTGGAAGGCTGGCTAGAGAAAAGAACTCTGCTTCTGTCATTGGTGCACTTGGATGCCTTGTCGTTTTAATTACCTTACTCTTCTCAGGATCAGATTCAAAGTCATTCCAGCCTCCTCGGCCCCTAGCTTCTGCCTCCGTGACACAGATAACATAACTCACTTCCTAACTCACTTCCTGGGGCTGCCCCAGCATAAGAGGATTAATCCCTCCTATGGAGTTACCTCCTCAAGAGGAAAACTGATAAGATAGTTGTAAAACTCCTGGGAGAAATGGAATGAGTTGTATAAATAAAGTGTTATGGCAGCCGACTCATCGAGAATGAGACCCGATGTCACTTAAATGTTTTGTCACTCTCTGTATCTTATGAAGGGGAACCTGTTTTCATATTGCAATACTTCAACTCTGCCTGGAAAGTGATCGTGTGTGACAGTTTGCTTTTGTACTCCCCCACTTTATATAAAAGGAGCAGGGCATTTAGGTTGGCTGTATTTGTTCTGAACAGGAAAACAAATCTGGCATTTTTACATATTATTCTGTACTCCTGGGAAAAATAGCTTTGACAGCCTAAGGAAAATGCAGTTCAAATGGTAGCTATTCCCATGAATGTTTTGTTGCACTTTAAGTAAATCCACCATAAATGATAAGTATTTGAGATGATGGATACATTAATCAGCTCGACTCAATCATTTCACATTGTATATGTATATCACAGCATCAGTTTGTACCCCATGAGTATGTACAATTATAATTTGTCAATATTCAATAACATTTCAAAAAAAACTAGAAAACATATATATAATAGATGCCATCATACAAGAAAAGAGTACATCTGATATTTGACTGAATAGTACATCCATTCAGCTAATAATCATAGCCCACCTGCCCCAAACCAGTGCTCTTATAAGCATTATGGGCTCAAGAGTACCCAAGAAAGATGTGGCCTCTAAGCTCATGAAGCTTCTCTTTTAAAGAGAAATTTAAAATTTTGGAGTAATAAAAATATAATGATTACCAGTGTGAGAGCTATGCCAGAAACAGACAGGGTGCTGAGCTAGACAATCATATCAAGCCACCTACTCAGGTAGAATGGAGGAAAAAAAGGCTTTTGAGGTGACTTCTTAGCTGAAACTGAAAAGTGAAATATTGGTCACCCATGTGACAAGATTTGGGAGGCTAGGATGGGGGTGGAGGGTGGGAGGGCTATTTTCAAGTCAAGGAAACAGCAGGGAAAATGATCTAAGACAGGAAGTAGGAAAGTTCTTGGCTGTGTTGAGGAACTAGGAGAAAATGTGTGCAGCTCCAGTGTAACCAGGCAGACGAGAGAAGTTTGAGAGGAGACAGAAAAGTAGGTGGATGTCACACCAGCAGCATCAGCCGCATCTAGGAGTTTCTCAGAAATGGAGAATCCCAACCTTAGACCTTCTGAATTTTGATTGTCAATTGGTTCCTGGGAAAGCACATCCATGTTGGCTAAGTGCTGATGTAAGCCATGGCAAGAGTCTTGGGTTTGGATTTTCACTGCAGTGGAAGTTATTGGTGGATTTGAAATGGGATGTGTTGTGCTCAAACACATATTTAAATATCACTCTGGCTGAATAGAGGATTGCAGAGTGGCAAGAATTGAAAGGGGGGACTAGTTAGGAGGCTGTTGTAGTAATTCATCTGAGTGGTCAATTTAATCTAGACCAGATGACAGAGAAATTTCAAGCATTGTTATGTGCCTGGGAAGCTTGTCTGCTGTCTGGTGATTATTGGCAAGCAGAAAAATATATGCCTATTTTTGCCCCCCAGGCAGGAAAATAGAAAATTGTTTCCCCTAAATTAGATACTTTGTCTTAGAACTCTTGGAGAGTCAACACCACCAAGGGGTTGGATTAGCCGAAGTACACTGTGTGGTTAGGAGCATGGGTTATAGGATCATGAGAGCTGCATCCCCACCTTCCACCCCACATCCTACCTGGACAACGGTGAGCAATCACCTAGACTCTATGTCTTGGTTTCTTCATTGGTATAGGAGGGATAAAGATTGTACAACACTGCTTTCCTTAGTACGTTGATGTGTGTGTTAATTGAGAAAATGCACTTAACTAGCAAA
The DNA here is from genome assembly GCF_047675955.1 of Chlorocebus sabaeus. NCBI lineage: Eukaryota > Metazoa > Chordata > Mammalia > Primates > Cercopithecidae > Chlorocebus > Chlorocebus sabaeus. The sequence continues at coordinate 14,527,058 of NC_132926.1, read as the reverse complement.
GTAATTTAATCAGGGCTCTATAAATGAAGCTATTAATATTAGTAATATTATTTCACAATAATAATAAGTACAGAGTCTCTACCACACTCTGGATACTGAGCGAGCTTGCATGCTTATATGAGTTACAATGCCCAGCCCTGCCCCACACAGAGATTACATGCTAGTCAGAAAACAGCATCAGAAAGTGATTAAATCCAGCCTTTTATTGATTTTTTTCCCATTTCCCTCTGTGTCTCTGTCTTGTATTCAGAAAACTCAGAACTTAAAGAGAGCCCAATGTATAAAACATTTTTTAACTCCCAATTCATAGACAAGTTAACTTAACCTGTAAGGAGGATGACCAACACTGCCAGTTCCCTGGGGACTGTCTCGGTGCTAGCACTGAAAATGCCTCATCTCAGAAACACTTCAGTCTTGGGCAAAAAGGACAGTTGGTCACTGTGACTTTAGGGCTTGTGGTGGAGTCAAAAGAGCTTCTTTCTCTCAGTTAAATAGCCACAGAGTAGGTATAAAATGTTGGACAACTCTTTAAGCTTCAGGTTCGTTATCTGTAAAACTGACATGTATATTTCAGGACATGGTTATAGGATAAAGTCAGACAGCATTTCATAAAACACATGATCAGAAATGTTGAGTCCTTAAATGATCTCATGGCTGCAACTATTATCACTAGGGTGGTTATATGTGGAAAAATCAGAGGCGAAAAGAAAGAAACCCTCAAATGTGAACATAACTGTTTCCTAGAAACCCTCTGTCAATGTCTATTCCATTTCCCGACGGTTAGAAATACACAGGTAGTCTAAAACATCAACTTTCAACCTCATCGTTTTAAAGGGGGGAAATAGGCACTATTTAGAAGGTATTTGGCATACACGGAGTTACCGCGAATGAATCTTCATTGGAATGGGAGTTTAGACCTGTTGAATGAATAAAAATGAGCCATCATGGAAGATGATTATGAGAAGCTAAATCCATACCAGCTCGTAACAGTGGCACACTGTCAGTAGCTGGGCTAAGGCTGAGATTTTGCAATGAGAGCATCTGGCTTAAAAACTCCACAGGAGGGGGCTGGGGGTAGAGGAAGAAAATCCAAGAAATCCCTATGAGACCTTTTTAAATTTAGCACTCAAGGCACTGATATAAGAACATACCAGCGTGTGGATGAGAAAACGAGGGAGTCTTTACAAATAGGAAAATTTGGGATATCTGTGTTTGAGAAATTCTTTTGGACAAAAGTGGAGAAAATGACATTATCTGTAATTAGAAATAATAATGTGTAATTGGTTCATTTGCCATATTTCTACAGTTCTGATTTAGTTGAACAATGTGATCATTATGCCACCAGCTTTCAATAGAGGTGTCACAATGAAAAATAATTGCAATATTCCACAATATTAACTGCACCCTAATTGCAAAAGTTTTGAAATATAATTACCATGAAAGCTAATGCGACAGGGAACATTAAGCATAATTAGTGTTTTTTAAAAAAAGGAAAAACTGTTAGGAGCTTGTTATTGTCTAGTAAGGTAGCTTCAAATTAGCTGGCTGTAGAGCACTTTCATCTAGCTTTTCTATAATTTTCATTATTAGCACAGACTGTAATAAATTTATTTGACATAGCTCACACCTGCCAACCCTGCAGGAGATAACTTATAATGTGCGCCAGCCCTAAGATTTCCCACTGAACCTGTCAGAGCTTCCTACAAGGAGGCAGCCAGGAGTGAGGTTATTTTTTTAAAAAAAATAAAATAAAATAAAAACCCTCAATTGCACATTACACAGTTCAGATTTAACACTTAAGCTGTGTTTTAAGTAATTTTCATAGAAAGCCAATGCTCTAGGAATGCAATTAAGAACCTCTTGTGGGTGGTGCTAAACAATCAAATCAGTGAACATTTCAAAGAACTCCTAAGGTGCAAGCCTGCTCTCCAGTGACTAGCAAGCCGCACCAGGGAGCTGACAATTAACCCGTGCACCTGTTTGCCCAAGTGCAGCCCCTGATTTTCTGAGAAAAGCACTGTTACCCACCAACCCTGAACTCAGTGGCCACCATCAAACCCCTCAATTTCTTCTTTGACAAAACTACTCAAGGTCAGCATTTTGAAGCAATCACCTGCACCTCCTACCCACTCTGGCCTCAGCCTGTCTGTAATGAGGCTTAAGAGTCAGGATCTTGACTCCATATAGACCATCTGATGAAGGCAAGGAGTGTACTCTGGGTGGGTACACAACTCCAGGGAGCACCATTCGAGTTGTTTTTTATGTAAAGTTGTGCACTGGGGGGTGTTCAGTATGAATGGTGCCCCCTGTTGTTTCTTATTTCTCTTTTTTTAGGCTCTCTGCTAATTGGCTACATTACATCCCTTGGATTAAAAAAGAGAGTCAGGGAAGCTAAGAAAAAAAAAAAAAAGGAGGGGGGGGGAGGAGCAGATATTTTTGAGACCTGACCATAGAATCTAATTAAAAGAGACCCTCTGTCTCAGATGATGCAGCAGACAAAATCTAAAATAAAGGAAGCAGGCCGGGCACGGTGGCTCACGCCTGTAATCCCCACTCTTTGGGAGGCTGAGGCAGGCGGATCACCTGAGGCAGGGAGTTCGAGACCAGCCTGACCAACATGAAGAAACCCTGTCTCTACTAAAAATGCAAAATTAGTCAGGCGTGGTGGCGCATGCCTGTAATCCCAGCTACTCTAGAGGCTGAGGCAGGAGAATCACTTGAACCTGGGAGGCGGAGGTTGCAGTGAGTCAAGATCGCGCCATTACACTCCAGCCTGGGCAACAAGAGTGAAACTCCGTCTCAAAAATAAATAAATAAATAAACAAATAAATAAATAAATAAAATTAAAATAAAAGTAGTATAGCAACTTAAGAGAATACAAGTCTGAAATACTATATTCCATACATTTACATGTCAACTTTAAAAACTCGCAGACCCTTGTTTGCAAAGCATTATATCGAAAGGTGAACATTGTCATTTTAAATGTGGTCACTAATAACACTATCTGAATAAAAGATCCAAATAATAGTAATAAGGAAAAAATAATAACTTTCTTGATCAAGATGGCCTTTCTGCCTTAAGTAATTTTTAGATCACCCTAAAAATAAATGTATATATTGTTGTAAATTCTTAAAGCATATTTAGAGAGCTAAGAATTTATGGCTGAGTGTGGTATCTCATGCCTATAGAACCTGGGGCAGGAGGATTGCTTGAGGCCAGGAGTTCAAGACCAGCCTGGGAAATATAGTGAGATTCCATTTCTACAATAAATAAATTATAAAATATATTTTTTAAAAAATTAGGAAGCTATGTTATTCCATCTTCTCTCTTGCAGCCCAACCACAGAGATAAAAGTTCCACCAACTTTGCATTAATAACCATGCAGCCAATTTGTTAAAATGATGATGCCCTAACTTAATTAAATCTGATAGAGCTGATGACATTGAACCTCTTAGGGGAGATAAAGTTCTCTGGTTCATAAAGACTCCATGTTTATAGAAAGACAACCATAAGAGAGCCAGTCACTTGCCCATATGCCTCAGTTTCCTCACTTGTAAAATGAGGACATTCAATTTGATGATCTCTCTGTCTGTAAAATCAAAGTGAGTTTTTGACTAGAGCATTTCTTCTGATTTCAGATTTAATACTTCTGGCCAATTATTGGTTCTCGGAATCACTCTGTCCTAGATTTTCTCTTGTTAGAACCACACATTCTGTTAGTAACAGATGAGCCTAAAAATGTTGTCTGGAGACAACAGGCAGGACCTCAGCAGGCTGTAAATCCTTTCAGGAAAAAGGATCCGATCCTCCCCTCCCCTCCCTTCCCCTCCTCTTCCTTTCCCTCCCCTCCCCCGCCTTCTCCTCTCTCCTCCTCTCCCTTCCCCTCCCCTTTCCTCCTGACTTCCTCTCCTTGCTTTTCTTTTATTTCTTTTTCTCCCTCCCTCTCTGTTTCTCTCTCTCTCTTTCTCTCTTTTCCCAACACAGTCCTCGGCATATAGGTTCTCAACAAATATGCCCTGAGGAAAGAAAAGAAAGCCCAAGCTTGGCAGTTCTCCAGCCGGAGTGTATTGCTTGTGTGAAGAGGAAGCTACCACAGATCAGAGTTAATCTTTAGGTCTGCATGCCATGGGCATCATAGAAGCTTTCCTTAGTTCAGCATTTGAGGCCCATAATCTGCTGAATAGAGTGCCTTTCAATTTATGGAAAGGGGTCATATATTTTAGTGGTTATGCATGACTTAAATAATATTTAATGCTTATTATGATTCCTCAGTGTGACATTTCTGCTGAGTTTTATATTTTCATTTTCTTTTCTCTCTCTCTTTTTATTTTTTAGTAAAAATTGAACCAGTTTTATTCTTTTTCAAGGAAGAAAATTCCCTTTTCTAAAGGAAGAAGAGGAAACAAACTAGAAACTTACAGCATATATTTTAAATCTTTGGTGACACACAGAAGTTTCTTTTTATTTTATTTATTTATTTTTTTACTTTCTCCTGTGTCTGAGTTTACAGCTGGACTTTTGTAAGGGAAGTAGACCAAATGTGTGATCCTTGCCTTGCTTTCAAGGTATTAACTACATTTCCTTTGTTCTGTTGCATAATGTACTCACTTGTGTTTAATCTCCCTTCTACAGGGAATGATGGATTATTAAAAGTATTGCTGCAACCTGCGCATGTACCCCCAAATCTAAAATAATGATAATTTTACTAAAAGTATTGTTGCACTGCCACTGTAATTACTCAATGAAATCTACATTGTCAGTACTCAGATATTGCCCTTCGTTTATAATTGTGTGGTCATTAATTCTTATTTGTCAGTACATTTTAGGTTAAGAGGTTTTTTACAGCCTTAAGGTCTAATCTTTATTTAACAATCAATCATCAAATCTGCATTTGCAAAGATTAGAAATCCAATTTTAAGTAAAAACAGATGAAGAGTTAGGATTTGAACCCAAAGTTTAGAGGACTGTATTATCACCCAAATGCCTAGATGTTACCATGCAAATCAAAAATAAAATTTTGAACAAGTAGTTTTATTTTGAAGAGAAAAACATAAATATAGAACAGACTTATGTCATGGATAGAACAGAGGATAGACTATTAAAGTCATGTGATTAGGGAAAAATTATGCTTTCCGAAGTTAATACCTGGCTTTAAAATTGTGAGTAAGGCTTTTTTCCAGCACAGACACATCTGGACAAAATGTAAGACTCTGTGTCAGTATTTTTTTGAAGGGTAGAGTGGGCATATAATTATATAATACTGACCTATGACTTGTCCCTTAGGACTTCCACAAAATGAGATTTTGATCTGGTACTTTTGGATGTGTAACTTGTCTATTCTCATGAGAGAATATGAAAATGTTCTCTCATGGTTTTGGAATCATCTCCATTTTGGCCGATACAGACACATGTGCTACCACTTCTCATTCTTGCACCCAGGACAGACATCACTAATCGATCACAGCCCTCTTTCCCACTGGGAACAGATGGAGCCTGTCAATATGTCTCAGCGGTCCTCCAGGCAGCTACTACGAATCAATCAGAATTGGCATGCAAGATTAAATGCCCTTGCCATTCAGGGCAATAATCACAGAAAATGGCAATCACACAGATGTGAGTCCTTGGGGTAGCCAAAATGCCAAAACCTAATATAATTGCCTCTTCAAAATGTGTATTAAATATTATCTTTCCCTCCGTCATAAGGAAAAAGAATATAGTCAGGCAAAATAGGTTTGGTTTGGGGAAAAAATAAAAAATAAAAAACTTCTAACATCTGCATTTCTTTGTGGCTCCAAGATCCAAACTGTTCTTACACAAAAAAAAGACCCATCATTGAAATCCACTAACTTGTAGCTCAGTTCCTATTTATTTTCTCCAAAAAACTAACCTTTATACTACAGTTTTACTATTATTAAATCACTCTTCCATGGAGCAGATGTTTCTGAATTATTTTTTGCATTCTTTGTCTTGAATACTCTTACTAAATAGTGTCCTTCCACAGAATAAAAATCTTGAAGGAATTATATTTATAGAGGAATAATTTATCCTAAGTTACATTAAAATAAGTAAATCCATGGCAGCACAGTTGAATTCATAAGACCCAAAACCTATCATTACTCTCGGATTCTCTTTGGATCTCTGCTAAACTGAAGACTATACAATTTATGAATACATATTTTTTGGTTAAACAAACCCTAGGAAAAAAGCGTATTATGCATCAAAAACCTGTTATTAAGAGCTCAAAAAATGTAAACTTCTTATTAGAAGATTTGAATTTTTTTTCAACAACAACAATCTCTAGAATTAAGAGTAATTTTATATTTCCTTTTGTGGTAAGGTACAATCATATCATGTTTTACTTGGGATGAATGTGACTACCTATGGTTTTAATTGTTACTGTAGAATGGAGTTGTTTCACAAAAATGATAATCCATGTTGTAGAGTGGTTAGTGAGGTGAGAAGCTCAAATGAGATCAGCAAATATCTGTTGGGCACCTACCCTAGGTTACGCATTGGAACTACACCTGGGGTGCTTTGGGTTAGTTCCGGGAGCACTGGGGCAGGAGTACTAACCATGGCGTGTAGAAAGAAGTAAATTCCAACAGTCATTCATGCAGCAAATATTTATTGGTGTTTGCTGTGTGCCAGGCAGTGTCCTTGTCCTCCAGGGACACTACCAGACTACAGAAATATGTACAACTGGGGATGGGGGCTTACTATCATGAATAATTTATTTTAAGTTTCTCTTTTTTAATAGGCTTCCTTTTTTAATTAACAAAATATATATATATATATATTTATGCTATGCAGCATGATATTCTGTTATATGTATATAATGGATATGTCCATAATGTTATGGAACAGCTAAATCAAATCAATTAACAGATCTCTTACTTTACACACTTTTTTTTGTGGTCAGAACACTTAAAATATACTCATAGCAATTTTCAAGTATATAATACATTGTTATTAACTATAATCACCATGTTGTACAATAGATATCTTGAACTTATTCCTCATTCCAATTGAAATTTTGTATCCTATAACCAACATCTACCCAATCTCCACCTTCCAGCCCCTAGTAACCACCACCCTACTCTCTGCTTCTGTGAGTTCAGCTTTTTCAGATACCATGTGTAATTGAGAGGGGCGGTATGTGTCTTTCTGTGCCTGTCTTATTTCACTTAACATAATGTCCTCCAGGTTCATTCATATTGCCACTGTAACAGGATTTTTTCTTTTAAGGATAAATAGTATTCTGCTGTGTATATATACCACCTTTTCTTTACCCATTCATGTATTGATGGAGACTTAGCTTTCTCTTGAATGGAGTTCTTTGGGAGCAGAGACCAGGCTTTCCTAGTTCATTGTTGGTCTCCAGCAGCTAGTACAGTGGTAGCACATAGTAGTCACTCAATCGACACGTGTTAACTGAATCAATTATACAAAGGGAGTGGGAGGAAGGAGTGGGTGAGTGAAAAGTCCTTTTGCACATTGCTTTTGCAGACAATGAGCTCCTGAAGGGAAGGGCACAAGTCTGTTATCGCTGTGCTCTGAGATCCTGGCATCTCATGGGCATGCCAAAAATGTCTGTGGAATGACTTTGGAGGTAACCGGGGAACAGTTAGAGGTAAGTTAGGTGTTAGAGTGTGAAGCAAAGGGAATGGTCAAAGCGTAAGAAACTTTTAGAACACTGATTTTGAATATAGAAATTCAAAGTACCTTTCCTTCTCCCAAGAGCAACTACAGAGTGGGGGTAATTTACTTAGTGTACATATTTTGTCCATCATTATTCCTGTGCCAGCCACTGGTACACCCTGGGCAAAGGCAAGAAAAGGAGAAGGTATTCCCAGATGGAACAGGACCAGCCAAGCAGCAAGAAAGGTTCAGGCAGGCATGATGTGATGGATGAGAGGGCTATCTCTTAAAACGCCTGGGGGCATTCATTCCATAGCATCCCTGCATTCCAGAAAAAAACTGTGCAGCAACCTCAGCGACATAGAGCAGTATTGCCATAATGTTGAGAACCATGGGGGAGCTCACCCAAGCTCCCTGGCCAGCTGGTTGGTGGACCATTTTAACTCTGCATCCACCTGCCTCTTCTCCTAGTACAACCTGGAGTTTCTGACGACATTCTAATGGGCTGACTTCATCCTCTTTGCATGGGATTTCAGTGTGTTGACTTTGTGCCAAAGATCAGTGGGTTTTATAAACTTTGATAAAGCGGTAGAAGAAGCAAGTTTCACATACTGTCACCAATCATATTTTCATATTGGGCAAGAAGAATACGTTTAAGTGGTGTTACAAAGCATATTTATTTATGCAGACGCTCTTTTTATCCTTTTCTCGACAGGATATTGGCACTACATTTGAAACAGGGAGAAAAAAAGCAACATATTCCCATTTCTCAATCTCTTTACTGCCAACTTCTGAATTGAGACTAGCTTCAAGATTTTGAATATCTACAGCATTGATCTACTGCTAGTTTCTGGTGGAGAAATTGAAACAATAGAAACCTTAAACCGAGATAGACAGCAACGTGCAGTGTGCATTTCCTCTCCTGATGCTTTTACAGATAAAAAAGACAGAGGGGTTACATCTTATCCTCCAGCTTGTCTGGCCATCCCATCTCCAGGAGGCCTATTTACTCCAGAAAATACTGTGAGGCCCACCCAACTGCCATTTCTGTCAATTCCAGTCCAGGCTGCACAATTGACCAGCTGTATAACTTAGGTGAAGTTATTTAATCTCTATTGCCTCTGTCTTCTTATCTGTAAAATGGACATATGCACAGTTTAATACTTAAGGTTGTTGCGAGGATTAGAAGAGATCATGTATGTTAAGTGCTGCTAAGAATGGTGCCTGCATCTGATGAGCAATCAGTAAATGTTAGCAGCTGTTGTTATTATGACTACTCTTTTTATTGTATGTGTATAGAAGGGACAATTACCTGTGTGCTTTAAACGAGAAGGGGAGGATAATAAAGTCTCCCCCTGTCTTCATATATTGACTGAACCTGGGGGATCTCTACTTCTCTGAGTTGACTTGTACAAGTTCAGCATTACTTCCCTGTAGTAGTTTTCTATGGCTGCTATGGCAAATTACCACAATGATGTGGCTTTAAAAACATACATTTATTATCTGAGAGTTTTGGATATGAGAAATCCAAACTGGTTTGATTTGGGCTAAAATCAAGGGGTTGGCAGGACTGGATATCCTTGCCTTTTGCAGCTTCCAGAGGTCACCTGCATTCCTTGGATCATGTTCCCTCCTCTGTTTTCAAAGCCAACATCATTAGGCTGAGTCTTTCCCATGCTCCTATCTATCTGATTGTCTCTCTTCTGCCTCCCTCTTTCCCTTATAGGAACGCTTATGATTACATTGGGTCCACCTAGATAATCCAGGATAATCTCCCCATCTCAACATCAGCTGATTGGTAGACTTAATCTCATCTGCAACTTTCATTCTCCCTGGCCATCTCTATTCATTTCCCAGGTCTGCAATCCCAAATTACCACAGAATGGGTGGCTTCAAGCAACAGATGTTTATTGTCTCACAGGTATAGGGGCTAGAAGTTCAAAGTCAAGGTGTCAGCAGGGCCATGCTCCCCGAGCCTCTCGGAGAGGATGCTTCCTTGTCTCTCCCTAGCTTCTGGTGTTGCCAGAGATTTTTGGTGTTCCCTGGCCTGCGGCTGCAACACCCCACTCTCTCTGCCTGTGTGGCCACACGGTGCTGTCCCTGTGTCTCTCTGCATCTTCACGTGGCTGTCCTCTCATAAGGACACCAGTCATTTTGGATTAGGAGCCCACTTGCTCAGTTATGACTTCATCTTCACTAGTTACATCTGCAATAACATTATTTCCAAATAAGGTCACATTGTGTGGTCCTAGGGGTTAGGACATGAACATATCTTTGTGGTGGGGAGACACAATTTAACTCATAATATCATGCGACTTAACATATTCACAGGTTCTGGGGATGAGGATGTGGACATCTTCAGGGAGCCATTATCCCACCTACCACACCTCCCTTCACTCCTGACTGGGATGAGAAGATGATAGTGTAGAGTGGATGGGGATAGAGAAACTTATGTTTTTCCCCAACTTCGAGAGGCTAACATCCCAATGTCCATTACTGCAAGAAAAGGTAGACCCCAAATGACACATGCAGCACAGCTAGACACAGTATTGTCAGAAAGGGTTGTGGTCCACAGGAGTAGGGAAGGGAGATGGAAAGACAGGAAAACAGGAAGAAATTAAATCCCTACAACATATGGTCAGATCTCATCCCAACTGAGCTTTCATGTAAGGTGTCTGAATCCGTTCTTGGAAGTGTCTTTTCCCCTCCTGTTCGCTAAAATTTGCTCCATATTGAATTGCTTTTCTCCCCTACACCCCCACCAACCACCAACTCCCTTCAGCTGGCATTGGCCTCTGTTCCTCTGCTGATATTTGAAGCATGTGGCTGGGTCTCACTTTCCCAGCAAAATCTTTTGTTCCCCCGTATCGATTCATCAATTATCCACCTAATCCCCATTCTCCAGTCCCTCCCCTTACAACAGAAACAAAAGCAAAAATTAAAAGCATAAACCAAAAGAACAGAACACCTTCAGCCTTCATAGCGTCCCTGAGAGAGAAAACTTATGTATGAACAAGAAAGATGATCTGTTGTCTCTTTCTTTTTCCCTAGGAAAACATACTCAGGATTTTATTTCATGAAAAGATTGCATTTCCTTGATTGGGAGGGTATTTACTCTTCCAAAACAGACTTGCTGTTAAGTAATCGTGTCCATGCAAGTGACATGGTATATGAGTGAGTGTGGGCAATAGGTATATTTGATCATCCACACTGCTATCTTATCTGACTGACCTTAAAGAAGCTATTTGGTCTCCTTGGGCCTAAGTTTCCTTATCTGTAAAATGAGGATTTTAAAAAGGACCTAATTTATAGGTTTGTGATGAGGATGAAAGAAGCTAATAACAGATATCGAGCATGTGCCAGGGGCCAGGTACTGTGCTCAACACTTTTCATGGACTATTGCATGACTTTGTGTTATGTCCATTAGCACAGGGTCTGAAGCTTCGCCAGGAGTCAAAGAATCGTCACTCTTTTTGTGAGTACCCGACTTGCTTTATCCAGTCTGCCGCTGGAAGCAAAATATTCTTTCTGTCCTGGATGTCCAGTCTTGGAACCAGCTCCGAATCCATTGAAAGGCCCCCAGTGTCTCTAGGGGGTTGGTACCTTCAGACATTATTGTACTACATTTTTGTTCAATGAGTCAGAGTCAAAGGACTTAGTTGGTGAAAAATTTAAATCAGATCGGTGAGAAGCAGCAATCTTCATCTCCCCCACTGCTCGGCGCTGCACCTTTGCCACCAGGTCAGGGAAATCATCAGTCCTGGGGAGCAACTACAAAGCTGTTTCCAGAGCCAATTTCCTGCTGAACTGTGTGTTACACTCTTAGCAACATTCCAAAAATTATACTCACTTCAAAGCCAGCTTTGATCTGGCCCCCCTCCCTCCCTTCTCCCCCAGCCTTTGCCGAGGAGCGCATCTCCAGGAGTAGAGTTCACCTTGAAAGGCTGAGACGCCTGTGAGCAGAGCTCGGATCTTCCTGAGAGGAAGGGAGGGAGGCCCCAGAACCAAAAAAAAAAAAAGTAAAGAAAAGAAAATCCGTGGGAGGCCTCACTTATTCTCTGTGGCCCACTGCCCTTGCCTTGGCAGCTCAGTTCCTTCTTGGGGTGAACAAAACCACCAGCCCAGGCTCTGCCCTCCACAGAACAGCAGCAGCCGCAGCTGATCTCAGCATTGTTGCCCTCACGTGGTTTTGGTGTTGTCGCTTAAACAGGGAGCTGCTTTGGGTTTCTCACTCAGAGCTGCGTTGGGAGGCATGTAAGCATCACCCAGGTCTAGGGCAGGAAGGAAAAGCTTGCCCAGAAGGGGAGACACTGTACCAGTGCCTTTCAGGTAAAGGCCTTTGTTTGATACTGTCAGGCATCAGATGCACCTGACAATTTTTTGAAAGGAGGAATTCTTGCAGCAGCTCATCTTTCCTTCGTTTTACCCACTCCCTTTCCCTCACTCCTAGATTACAATGTGGAAACTGAGGTACACTAAGAGACTTGCTCACCAAACAAGATGCCTGTGGATTCCGGAGTGATTCGCAAATCCCAGTTCTAGCCCAAGAGAAAATTCCCTCAGAAGCCGAGCAAAAAGAAAGGGGCAATTAGCTGCAAATGCCTCATGCATGGATGTGGTGCTGGAGTCTCAGGGGGTTGTAGGGATTGGGTGCTCTAAACCCACTAGATGTGCCACGCTGGCTTCATCTGTGATTTGGGAATCCTGGGGTTTCCCTAGGCAGGGAGTTTTTTAAATAATAGTTACCAAGTTTGAGGAATGTATTTCCACCTATTTGGGAGTCGGAGAAAGGGTGTGTCATGACAGCCTGGAGGAGGAGCAAAGTGCTGCCACCCGCTTGCTTGTGACCCTGAAAACCCCACCTCACCTGTCTAAGTCTTAGGGTCCTTGCCCAGAAAATGGGGATTTTGTGGTGAGGATGAGTGATAAAAATCCATGTAAAGCACTTCTCCCTGTAACTGACACAGTTCTTGCCCCACAAGTTCATAGGTGAGTTGGAGTGAGTCAAGAAGCCTTCACTGAAAGGGGTCTCACGCTTGTCTGTCTCCCTAGTATGTTGCCTTGCCTTTGATGGAGATTCAAAGTGCATTGACTAGATTGAGTGACCTTAAAGGTAATAGTTCAACGTGCTGAGGGAAGTCTCCATAAGGGAACCTTGTGACAAAGTATTGTGTAAAATAAAGAATCTGTGTAACCACCCCAATATTATTCTGTTATTATCATTATTGGTTCTTATTATTATTGGTTATTATTCTTATTACTATTTTCGGCTATAATGGACAACAATAACAGCAACACTGCTTCCTGACATATGACATTTAGTACAGTACTTAGCACAAAGTTAGTGCTCCGTGAAGGTTAAACAATAGTGAGAAAGAAACACTGCCTGCTTTTCAAAACATTGATTTCTACATGCAGTTTTTAGCCTTGCATCTGTGCGATCATGATGGGTTTATTTTTATTTCTCTTTTTATGAAAGCATAGCGGTCGCGTTGAGTGAATACAAACAGTTACCATAGGTCCTTAAAAAGGAGCTCTGAGATGTGTATTGAGCGAGCGCTGAACATTTTCAGGATGTGGCTGGTTCCCTGGGGCCCACTGCATCAGGCTGACCATTCTGGGAATTAATAGCCACCCTGACACTTGAAGCCCATCAGGAATGAGATGCTCGCCTCGTCTGGGAGGATGGTGGGACATGTTACCACCTGCACATCTCCCTATAAGCTCTTACCTGCCGAATTAGCAAGCTGCAGCTATTATGTTAGACAGAGCCACAGCTGAGCCCGCAGTTTGATTTTTGTCACAATAAAGGCAGGACTGGAATTGACACTGGAGTAATTAGGAATGAATTCTCAGATCTTGACTTATCAAGCACACTGCCAGGGAGGGAGACAGGAGCCGTGTGGCAGTGTTTTGGAAGCTGAGATGGTGACCTTGCAGGCTGACCTCACTCTTAATCTTTCTATTAGAGAGACCAGTAAGCATTTGGCCAGCACCTCCTGTTAGGCTGACAACCAGAGCAGTTCGTTTGGGGTTGGATTTTTTTCTCCTTTTTTTTTTTTTTTTTTTTTTTTTTTTTGTAGCCTGTAGGCACTTAGAAGAAAAAGGAGCAGGAGAATGGAGCCAATATGGGAAGCAAAGTTACCACGGGGACAAAATGTTCTTCCGAGCAGCTTGAAATGAGCATAATTTTGGAGAATTTCTGCAATAGCGAGTTAATTCATAATTGGGTTTGCTGAGCAATCAACAATGTGTTGCTTGTATTTTCATATGCTGGGAGCATATGACTCCGTGTGTGCGCTGTGTGTGTATTATAATGCTCCAGTACTTTGATACTTCACTAATGTGCAATCTCTATTTCTTGCTTTTGTCTGGGGGCCTCTCATATTACATTTAGATTGTATCCTTTATCATCCCAAATTGACATTTATGCTTTTACTTCTATTGTTTCCCTAGCTTCTCCCTGGTATGGATCAACAATTTGTTTTAATCTGTGTCACTTCTCTTATCTCCCTCGACACAGAGGAGCAGTCATTTTGCACCGCCATCCGCCTACAGAGGTTGTGCTGTCGAGAGTGTGGTGGGGTCCCTCACCCTCTCCCCACTGTCTAAAGTGCTGGCGAATGTTAATTGCTTTTCCAGTTAGTTTATAAGAATGCAGAAACCGCTGAATGCAGCTTGACTGGTTTTGATGAAAGTAATGGAATGCTAGTGCCTATGAATAAATAAATCTGATTTACATAGAGGACTATTGTGGTATTGGGTAGGAAGCCTCCGAATGCAAGCAAATTATAGTTTAAGGACACATTATTCCTTGGCTTTCATTCTAAGTAAAGGAGAAGAGCTCAGGTTTCCTTGGGTTCCCAGAGTGGGAGGCGAAGAGGTAACCTCTTGGCCTAAGAGGAAAAATGCTTTCTGAGAGCAGCGTTGATCTGAAACTTAAGGGGGATGCACTTTGTTTGGAAAGAAGCTGTGTGTCTAGGTCTCACTTCCTGAAATTCCCTTACAGAAAGCATAGAGAATAGCAAGTGGTGAAGAATTTAAGAGAAGCAAACTGAAAATGTGTGAGTGCCTATCAGAGTGCTTTGGTGGAATAACCGGAGAACACTCTTAGAGGAAGACGGGATCACAACCATCATGACATCCAGTTTTATTTGTGTTTCCTAAATTCCCACAAGAATGTGTAGCCACTAGAACTGGAATAAAGCAAGACATTCTTTTTTTCAGACGAGAAAAGGCAAGTGTGGTAGAATTAAGAGGACTCACATCAGGGCATCTGCATTTCGGAGTTCCTGAGGATTGTTCTGGGATGAGTCTATCTGGCAGGAAAGGAGAAGGGAATAGAGAGGCTATGGGAGGCACAATTCAAGTAGATGCTTAGACTAAAAAAGCAAAACTGCTACGTTTTAGAAGTGACCCTACTGGTGGCTTCCAATAAATGAATAAGGATTAAACACCAAAATTAAATCACTTAAAAAATATTTGTATGGGCCAGGCGCGGTGGCTCATGCCTGTAATCCCAGCACATTGGGAGGCCAAGGAGGGTGGATCATCTGAGGTCAGGAGTTCTTGACCAGCCTGGCCAACATGGTGAAACCCTGTCTCTACTAAAAATATATATATACAAAAACTAGCTGGGCATAGTGGCAGGCACCTGTAATCCCAGCTACTCAGGAGGCTGAGGCAGGAGAATTGCTTGAACCCGGGAGGTAGAGGTTGCAGTGAGCCGAGGTCGTGTCACTATACTGCAGCCTGGGCAACAAGAGTGAAACTCCATCTCACACACACACTCACACACACACACACACACACACAAATTGCATGGGCCAGGTACTATTGAATTGCATGGGCCAGGTACTATGATGCTGAGGGCACAGCGGCAAATAAAGCCAAGTCGCAGACTGTGTAGGACACTCACATTATCACAACCAGCTCTCAGCAAATTCTAAACTCTAAGGAGATAAATAATTGGGGGAGATCTTGAAACTTGACTACAGGCTTAACAGGGTAAGAGTGCCAGAAAACAGGAACAGTTTTCTCTGTATTTAGTGCCATTCACAACATGACAGCATCCACAGTGACTAAGCAAACAGCCCAGAGGAGCAAGGGTCTGAGTTAGGAGTTAAGTAAGAATCAGCAACAATAAAAATGAACACCTGACATATTTTGCCCATTCCAGGGTCCTCTGTCTATAATTATGTTTGAAATTAGGTTATTATCCTCTCTCACCCATTCTTATCTCCCAAGGTCTTCTTAATCTTTTCTCGGGTCCTGATGATGTGTCAATAGGCTATGGATTAAATATGAAATTACTGCAAATCTCAAGCACCCAAAGATTTATGGACTGAGACTTAGGCCTTATATCAAATCAACCATCTAAGAAAATATACGATTTCACCATAATATTAAAAATTACTGGCAGCGTCTTCATCTTATCCGATTGGTGTTGTCCTGATGATAAGCTCCAGTAAGCAGAGAGAGAAATTGTGTGATAAATTATGGAACAGACATTGAAAAATATATTTATTACATTTGAATGTGCAAGGATTTCACTCGCTGTGTACAGAAAAAAAACAAAAAAGAGTTTGTGTTTTAATGCCTACTTTGGTTCTAAATATTCTACAGTCCCTAAAGACTAGCTGATCTTCTGTTGGCCTCATTCACAGGAGTTGAGTGCATAGGTGGGAAAACTATGTAGTAATTACAATGAAAGTATTTGTTGTAAAAGAAATAGTTTCTTGGTCAATGTGAAGAATATCCATAGAGAGGAGAATCTAGGTCCTTGTTTCTCAAAGTATTGTCCATGAACCAGCACACTGGCAGTCCCTGCGAGCTTTTGAGAAATGTATACTCCCTGAATTAAAGTCAGGCTCTTAACAAGACCACCAGGTGATACATAACTGTTTGAGAAACGAGAAGAACATACTATGATAGACAGGAAGCCAGACAGGAAGACAGAAGTTCTTAATGTATCTCAGGGAGGGTGCCCAATGGGAGGCATGACAGAAATTATATTAATAATAAAAATAAAACAATTAAAATCGTGGTTAATGTTTATTAAGTACTTATGAACAGACATTATACAAAGATTACTTGACCTCATGAAATCTTCATGAAGACAGCCCTGTGGGAATACTAGTATTATCCCAACTTTACAAATACAAAGATGAAGGCTGAGAGGATTATAGAACTTTCTCTGGGTACCAAAGCTTGCAAGTAGCAGAGCCAGGATGCACAATCACACCTATCTGATTTCTTATTCACTTCAGTGAAGTCTCATGAGTCAGAAACTCTAGTGGGTAGGGTCAACCATATTGGAGGGACACATTGAAATATCAAGAAAAAAGAATCATGAAGTAAGTACTCTCTTGTATAGAAGGAGAAAAGGAAAACTGGCAAAATGGTCTTTTAGGTTCTACTAGCATATGCCTCCCATTGAAATCCCCAGCTAGAAACTTGCATCCATCCTTGGTTCTTCTTGTTCCTCATGGTCTATATCCATGAGATTTCTGATTTCCGTCATGTCCCCTCCTTAGTGTACATTGACTGTGTCCCTGGCTCTTGAATTGCACCTGCTGTCATAGTTCAGACCTCATCATCAGTAGCTGGGTCTTGAGCAACATCCTCCAAATTGGCCCCTGCAGCTCTATACTCTCCCTTTTCCAGACCCTCTACCGTGAATCACTGCAATCTCCCTAGAACCCAATCCAACCATGTTCGTTTTCTGTCTAACTCTGTGCTAGATGCTGATAAAACACACACCCCGCCCTCAAGGAAGCAACAAGCCCAAGGAAAGTCCTCCCACTCTGTCTGGTCTACCACTCCACTCCCATTTCACCTTCCTCTCTCTGTGCTTGCACACATCAGTCTTGTATTTGTCTTTATACGTATCACTTACAGGTGAGCAGAAATCAAGCACAGCACCTGGCTCTCAGCCACTTCCTGCTTCTCCTCAGTCACTGTCTTTCCACTGCCCAGGACGTTCTCTCCTCCTTAATTATCCTGTGAACAACAACCCATTCTTCAAGGGCCAGCTCAGCTGTGCCCCCCTCTGCGAAGCCTCGTCCTTAGCCTTACCTCGGTGTAAGCACTCACTTCCTTCCCTTTCGGATCCATCAGCATTTGTCTTCCTTGTTTATTGCTCCTCCTAGACCAGGGTGTGGATTCCCATCAGGTACCTGGAACAAAAAAAGGGCAATGAGACAATAGAATGGCTTACAGGCTGAAAACCTGAACTTTCAAACCCGTTGTTGGGTTTAAGACAGTTTAGATGCTTCCCCGCAGTGCCTCTGTCTCTTATACTCTAATCAAATCCATGAGGGCCAGGTGCAGTGGCTCACGTCTGTAATCCCAGCACTTTGGGAGGCAAAGGCAGGTGGATCACCTGAGGTCAGGAGTTCGAGACCAGCCTGGGCAACATGGCAAAACCCCATCTCTACTAAAAATACAAAAAGTTAACTGGACATGGTGGCATGTAGTCCCAGCTACTCAGGATACTGAGGCAAGAGGATCACTTGAACCCAAGAGGTGGAGGTTGCAGTGAGCTGAGATCACATTACTGCATTCTAGCCTGGGCAAGAGTAAGACTCTGTCTCCAAAAAAGAAAAAAAAAAAAAAAAAAAAAAACCACGGGAAGAGGTTATAGAATGTTTTCAGGCTTTAATTTACGATCCAAGCACACCACCTGGTCTACCTGCCACCTCTGTGCCAACAGCCTTGTTTGCATCTGAATAGAAATAGGATTAATTGATGCATAAATAATTTAAATTACCTATATAATCTCAGAACCTCTGCTGCTGAGGTAGAAAGACTGCTTGGGTGACTTCAAATCAGAATTATGTCCCCAGGGGGTAGTTGTCAGATTCAGTCCACACTTGAGGTCCTAGTCATGTCTGGTCTGTATGGTAAATGAATGCCACATGTATTAGCTCATTGATTTCTCCTAGTAGCCCTGTAAATTAAGTGTTTTAACTTCCATTTTACAGATAAGCAAATCAGGGCCCTGGATCTATTGAATACTCTGCCCACATAGCTCCCTCCCACACTCGAAAGTGGGAGAGTTGGGCATTAACTCTTGGGCAGGAAGCCTAGGATCTCCCGCTGTCCTATGCTGCCCCACCCAGAACGAACTATTTTTCCTGGCCATTACCTTTCTGTCAAATGTTCTCAGGGTGCATGTGCATTGAAATAAAGAGATAAGGTGTGACTGTCAAGCAGAAACATGCCAGCGTAAAGCATACATGAAAGTCTATCTTAATGCTTTTCAATCGTGCCCATGGTGTGAGCATGCCTTTGTGTTTATATGTGTGACCAGTTGTCAGTGCTGACAAAGAGTGCCCAAGTCCCGGTTCTTATTTCTGTTTTCTTATTGCTTAAATAGACCATGTGGAGGACAGGATGTTTCATTTTAGCTCAGGGATCTGGTTGCATCATCTCCCCACATCCAAACATCAGTCCCATATCTGTCTTCATGCATATTCCTTACAGGTGAGCAAAATCAGGTGCAGTTTTTGGCTCTAAGGCCCAGTTAGCTGAACACAGATGACAGGCAAAGTGCTCTTGCTGACTCCTCTGTCAGTGTCGTGGGGACCAGCTCTGATCCATTTCTGTCCATGAGCGCTTGCCAGGAACCATTCAGGCGAGTCAATAGGATGCCCATTGATGGGCCAAACGTTGTTTTTCTCGACAGGAGCATGCAGAGTAGGCAAGAATGTCCAACTGGCTGTGTCTGACCTGTCAGCCAATTTTTATCTCTCCAGGCAATAGCTTTAAAATGGTAAAATATCTGGAGTTCATGACACAGGTTAGCACTTCTTTCAACCCAAGGTGGCAGCAGCATGAAGAAAGCATTCATCAAAACCAAAGGGACTCCACTGAAATGGATACATCAGAAACACATGAAACTTATTTCTCAGCACCCTTTGTCAAAGTGAAGTGGGAGGACCACCTGCATTAGAAGCACCTGGAGAGCTTGAGATTGCACGTCTCATCTAAAGGTTCCACCTAGAGGCAAAACCTGGGGCTTTAACTGAGGTCTGACTTCATGTCTAATTAATATTACAAAATGTGTCTCAAGATCCTCTTTCTACCATGCCTTCAAAAAAAAAAAAAAAGTACAAGATGATGTTTTTTTGCAGGAACATGGATAGAGCTGGAGGCCATTATCCTTGGCAAACTAAGGCAGGAACAGTCTAGGAACTTCTAGAAAGTGAAAAAACACTTAGGTATCATTTCATAAGCCCCAGAATGGCTAAAATTACAGAGACTGAGAACACTGAATACTGGCAGGGATGTAGAGTACCTCACATGCTCTACATGTGGTAGGTGTGTAAACTGGTACAACCATTTTGGAAAACTGTTTGACATTCCCTTGTACAGTTAAACATATACCCAACAATCCCACTCATCAGTATTGACCCCCCAAATAAAAATATGTGTTCAAATGTAGATTTATGCATGAATGTTCATGGTAGATTTGCTTCTCAGTAACCCCAAGCTGGAAATAAACCAAACGTCTATCCACATGTGAATGAATGAACAGACTTGAATAGCATCATACAATGGAATACTATTCAGCAATACAAAGGAATAAGCTACTGACAACTCAATAGCATGGATCAACCTCAAAAACTTTATGCTGAATGAAAGAAGTCAGACATAAAATAGTACTTGCTTATCATTCCATTTATATAAAGTTCAAAACATGTAAAACTAATTTATATGGTGATAGAAATCATGGAAGTGACCTCCAGGGGGTTGAGGATTACCTGGAAAGGGTCACAAGGGAACTTTCTGGAGTGGTGGAAATATTCTCTATCCTAAGAAAGCCGATAGTTACATGGGTATATATATTTGTCAAAACGTTTCAAATTATATGCTTAAGACACTACTGGTAGGAGTGTAAATTAGTTCAACCATCGTGGAAAGCAATATGGGGATTCCTCAAAGAGTTAAAAGCAGAAATACCATTCAACCCAGCAATCCCATTACTCGATATATAACCAGAGGACTATAAATCATTTTATCATAAAGATGCATGCACATAAATGTTCACTGCAGCACTATTCACAATAGCAAAGACATGGAATCAACCTAAATGCCCATTAATGACAGACTGGATTTTTAAAATGTGGCACATATACACCATGGAATACTATGCTGCCATGAAAAGTACCAGATCATGTCTTTTGCAGGAATATGGATGGAGCTAGAGGCCATTATCCTTGGCAAACTAATGCAGGAACAGAATACCAAATATCACATGTTCTCACTTATAAGGTGGAGCTAAATGATAAGAACTTATGAGCACAAAGAAGGAAACAACAGACACTGGGGTCCACTTGAGGGAGTAGGGTGGGAGGAGGAAGAGAAGCAGTAAAGATAACTATTGGGTACTGGGCTTAATACCTGGGTGATGAAATGATACGTACAACAAACTCCCAAGACACGTGTTTAGCTATGTAACGAACCTTCACATGTACCCTCAAACCTAAAATAAAAGTTAAAAGAAAAATAAAATAAAAATAAAGTTCGAGATTGAGTATGATGAACCTCAATATAATTTTTTTAAATAAAAATAGGAAAGAAAGACCCACTTAAAGATGAAAATGAAAATCACCTGTATTCTTCCCACACAGAAATATTCCTCTTTATAAATTTTGTTGAATTCCCCTCTAATGTTTTGCATATATATGCATATATATAAGCATATATATATATAAAATTAAATACTCCTCAACTTGTAATTGTAAAAGAAATGATTTCTATATGTAAACTTCACCTTAGTTTTTAAAAAGCAGGGTGTGAGAGAAATGGGCATGGCTACAAAACAGCAACAAGAAGGACCTTCTTTGCCAGGTGTGGTGGCTCACACCTGTAATTCCAGCACTTTGGGCAGCCAAGGCGGGCAGATCACCTGAGACCAGGAGTTCAAGACCAGCCTGGCCACCATGACGAAACCCTGTCTCTACTAAAAATCCCAAAATAGTAGCCAGGCTTAGTGACACACACCTGTAATCCCAGCTACTTGGGAGGCTGAGGCAGTAGAATCGCTTGAACCCGGGAGGCAGAGGTTGCAGTGAGCTGAGATCACCACCACTGCACTTCAGTCTGGGCAACAGAGTGAGACTCCACCCCACACACACACACACACACACACACACACACACACACAAGACCTTAGCGTCTTAGCGTTGGGAGTTTTCTGTATGTTGACTGTGTCAATGTCAGTTCCTTAGTTGTGATATTATGATATCATTTTATAAGGTGTTACCTTTGGGGGAAACTGGACAAAGCATACTTGGCATCTCTCTGTCTTATTTCTTACAACTGCATGTGATGCTACAATTATCTCAAATTAAAAACTTTAATTAAAACACAACAAAATTTGGTATTAACAGCTTGGAGTTTGATATTTTTAATTTTTAATTTTTTGGCCAGCTTGAGATTTTAATTTGGACTTCTTGTAGGCAGCCCATTGTATTTGTGTGTATGTCTGCATTTGTGTGTGTGTGCACATACAAGTCATGGGAGAGACAGAAAAACAGAGGTGTTTTAAAATTTATTTTGATTTTTGTTTTGATTTCCCCCACAGATGGGGGCTCATGATTTAAAAGTCACCCTTTCCATCAGGCTGGGTTCGTCGGTCTACAGTCAAAAATCTCTATGCCCCTTTCTACTTCTTCCCAATGTTTTATAATTCCAAAGTGTCTTTGCTAGACAAGGAGCCTTCTTCTTAAATGTTACATTATTCCACTGACATTGTAGAGTGAATGGTGCCTGTGAGCATCTTGGCTGCTGAGTTGGGGGAGATGTCAGCCACATGTGATTTTGCACATCTTCCAGGTAATGCAGCAGTGCTAATGTAGTCTCCTGGTTGCAGGGACACCAACGGGGTTTATGTCACTCCCTTGGTGGCCTTACGTGCATAAATCAATCCTTATTTTTATGCCAATCCATATGGAAAGCTTCCTTGTGTGTGCTGCACATGGGCAGGGAGGGCAGGATGCCTCCTTGAGCAAGTGGTTTGCATTCAAAGAAAGCAAGCAATATTGGAACCTAGTTTGGGGGTATTTTTGTTTCTTTATTTAAATCCCCTAGGAAGGCTGCTCTGGCTTGGGCAGAACTCAGAGTGAGGGGATTCATTAGCCGGAGTGAGGTTGGTGTCAGGACAAAAACAGAGCTCCTGCCTTGGCTTGCCTGGGGACGAGGCTTGCCTGCCTTGGCTTGCAGGACATCACCCTTGAGTCTCCATTGCTGGCCCAGGTCCTGAGTGCCTGCCCACCCCAACTCTAAAGCAGACCTAGCCTGGTGGAGCCTGCTATAGAGAGGCTGATGTTCTGAAATACATATGCCAATGATGATAAAGGCATACTCTAGGAAGACTAAATGCTTTTGTGAAATTATTTTGTTAGGGAATCACCAGCATTATCCCAGTTAACTCAATAGTGTCCAGGAGGTGGGTTGATACAGTTTATTTCATTCAGCAAAAAGGAAAATCAGTTAATCACAACTCTTCCTCCTCCTCTTCCTCCTCTCCTTCCTTCTTTTCTAGGGTATGGGGGCATAATAACAATGGTAAGACAAATGTAAGAATTATCTTTGTCATTTCTTATCTCTCCTATTGGCATTTCCTTACCATCTCTAGGAACCCCCGAAATGTCTATGATTTCCATTTCATTCTCACTCCAACATCAAAACCTACCAATTCTATTCCCAAGACCCTCAAAACCCCAAGTCTTAATAGGACACTGGATGACAATGAGATTAATTTGATAACATGAAGCTTTAGCAAATTTGAAGACATTCATTTCCTCTAGGCCCATAAAATATATTACTAATGTAGTCCCAGGCACCATGATAGAGCTGTGGGAGAGAGCGAGATTGTTAGGCAGATAGCTAGAGCTTTGGTCTTCTCAAAATTGCATCCAATGGGAAAAACAGCACATTTAATTATTTGGTTATTACTGAAGGTGGGGCAATATGCTCATATCATCCCCTGGCACAGAAGAGACACCAAAATATGTGTTAAAAGAATGTGTGTGCCAGGCATGGTGGCTCACACCAGTAATCCCAGCATTTTGGGAGGCCGAGGCAGGTGGATCACTTGAGGTCAGGAGTTCAAGACCAGCCTGGCAAACATGGCAAAACCCCATTTCTACTAAAAATTATCTAGGCATGGTGGTGAGTGCCTGTAGTTCAATCTACTCAAGAGGCTGAGGCATGAGAATCACTTGAACCTGGGAGGCAGAGGTTGCAGTGAGCTGAGATTGCTCCAGTGCACTCAAGCCTGGGTGACAGAGGGAGACCCTGGCAAGGAAGGAAGGAAGGAAAGAAGGAAGGAAGGAAGGAAGGAAGGAAGGAAGGAAGGAAGGAAGGAAGGAAGGGAGGGAGGGAGGGAGGGAGGGAGGGAGGGAGGGAGGAAGGAAGGAAGGAAGGAAGGAAGGAAGGAAGGAAGGAAGGGAGGGAGGGAGGGAGGGAGGGAGGGAAAGGGAAAGGAAGGGAGGGAGGGAGGGATGGAGGAAGGAAAGGAGGGAGGGTTGAAAATCAGGATCACTCCTCAACTGTTTAAAGAGCATTTGAGAAATGCCTCTTAGAGGATGTTACAGCCTGTCTTGCTTGCCAGTGAAATTGCCCTATTCTAGAAAATTCTGAGTCCATGCAAAAGCATGAGTTTCTATTATGTTATCATCAGAAGAAGATAGTTCCAGAATACCCTGCACATTCCCTTTTCTTTCCATTTATCAAGTTCTGTTAAAGTCATCTCTCTCTCATACTAAAGGACCAACTCCTCAAGGATGAGGACTATATTTTAGATATTACAATGTTCTTAATATCACGATCAGGCTCAGGCATACAATAGATGCTTAATAAGTGGCTGTTGAATTTATGGAGTATTATTTCTGGGTCATTTTCTGGAAAGACTGCCCATAGAATGGCTTGTCAAAGAAACTGGAGTCTGGACCTGAAGGAGTCTAAGAGATGTTCCTCAGTGATCTTATTTCAGATTCCCTTGAATTGCTACATGGGAGAGTGGATTCTAATCAAGGTCAGCCATGAGCCACAAGCAAAAATAGAGACTGACAAAATTGATAGAGGAAGACTTATGAAATTTTTCTTTATGGCTCAGGGCTATGTTTTCATGCAAGATAAGAGTTGTTGTCCCTCAGATAGGAGCACAAGTGAGCAGTTCAGCTCTGCCTCTCTGCCTTCTGTCCTCTTCATGCACCAATTCTCAAGACAACACTGTTATCTTGCCAGAAAATACAGCCCAAAGCATTACAGATGTCTGGTACAAGCGGAACCCATATTAATGGTTATTGCTTAAAGAAGAGGCATGCTCAGATCTCTTTACTGCACTCTAGGGAAATCGCAGTTTTTACTTTCTTCCAGAGCAGACCAGAGACGTAAAAAGATCAATTGAGTTTGGCCTATCTCAGATAGAGGGGGCTTTTTTAGAGGTAATTTGAATGGTGGTCGTGACATGGCCTGAGACACATCCTCACAAATACAGATTTCTTAACACTTATTTTTTTTTTTTATCAAGGTGCTTAGGAATGCTTAGACATAAATGTTTCATTTTGCTGTAGGAACAAATAAGTTAGTGATACTATGTGAAGAATCAATGAAGAATCTTTTTTAAAAAGGCATTTTTAGTGTCTGTTGACAATTGATTTATGGTTTACTTTAAATTAGCTGAGCTTTTCTTAGAATTTTATTTGTTTATTTTATTTATTTATTTATTTATTTATTTATTTATTTATTTATTTGTTAGAGACAGGGTCTCACCCTGTTGCCCAGGCTGGAGTGCAATGGCTAACCATAGCTCACTGTAGCCTTGACCTCCAGGGCTCAAGTGATCCTCCCACCTCAGCCTCCTGAGTAGCTGGGACTACAGGTGCTTGCCACTATGTTAGCTAATTTTTCATTTTATTTTTATTTTTGTAGAGACAAAATCTCGCTACATTGTTCAGGCTGGTAGAAATTTTTTAATCCTTAGCCAATTTCTAACAGTGAATGAATCCTTTCTAGAGAAGAGAGATTTTTTTCTAAAACAAAGCATGATTTCTTTTCATGGTGCCATTAATTGAATTAAACTGAAAATGCATTAAATGACATTTAAACTAGCCCCAAAAGAGTTATTGTTTTTGCTCTGATAGAAAATGGCCAATTTGAAACACTTATTAAGCAATATATGCACATCATACAGTTGCGTAAGGTTTACAACTTCGTCAGTGCCAACTTTAGCCAAGAGGAGTTATTTGCCTTTGATTCTTGCAAAAAAACAGAAGATCGCAAACTAATGCAGCACCATTCTGACCATGCCTTATGCTATAAGCTCTGGAAATAAGATAACATCCTTTGTCCCTGAAAAGCATTGCCATTTGTAATCATCCCAAGTTTCCAACTATAGAGATTGTCAACAGCAAAAGGAACTTTTAAATTGCTTGCCTTTGATGAAAATGAAAATGTTATCCATGAAAAATCTCTAGGAAAAGAAATTCAGGCCTGATTCCTGCTATGCAAACAGATATATACAGTATCACCCTGAATCAGCTTTTTCTCATCAGAAATGGAGCTACTGTACTTTATTATGAGGTCAGAGATTGAACTTGGGTGAGAATGCACTTCTGATAATTAAGATCATATCGGGTTGGGAAACCCTAATTCGTAACAGAAGATAAAAAGTCTCCTGATGGTGTAGACTCAAAATGCCTGCAAATTGGGCCATATAATAGTCGTAGAATATTGGGATAGGTTTGAAATTCCTTATTGCTGAAATGTGCAGACAATACCAGAAGAGAAAGCACCCCAACCCCATAAACCCATTAAAAAAAAAAAATACAAGAAGCATCTCTTGGAGCAGGCAGGTGGTGTATCATATGTTCCCCGGGTGGAGAATGAGCTTCTTGCCTTTAAAAGTAATTGATTTTATAGCGAAACGTGTCAAGAGCACTGGTTTTCAAAATGATTTCGTTCATGAGTGTTGGGAAATAATATATACTGCTAATTGCTTCAGAAATAGCTGGATTATTTAACTTTAGTTTTGATGGGAGTTGGAAGGAAGATCTGGAGCCCTTATGCCTTTTCCCTTATTACAGATTAATAGCTGTTTTGAAACTGTGTCTACTTCTGCTGTTTCCGAGATGGAATCTGCATCCCCTCACTTTCTTGTGTAGGGTACTAGCTACAGTGTTCTTAGCTCAAACTCTATGAGTGTTCTAAAGATAGCAGTGTGACATTTCTGTTTCAATAAAGCCCAAGTGGTAGGTGAGATATAAAACACCAGAGAAGAAAAAAGATATGTTTGCTGATTTCACCGAGGTCCATATTGAGCTGCCTAGGTGAACAGTTGTAAGTCGGGAGTCTGACTGCAGATGGAGGAGGGGGAGAGAGTGTTAACTTCTGTGGGGCATCATTTGTTGACTGCTTAGCACCACGCCTCTTGCTGCAATTCCATCATGAAGGTCTCAGTCCCATACAGACTAATGGTGAGTGGATGTAACGTGGGACCTGCGAAAGGAAAGGTGGTTGTTTCTTGTCCTGTGGCTTTTCTCCTCAGTTGTGTCTTCAATGAGCTAAAGTGAATGTACTGATTCACAGTCTGTATTTGCTCACAGTAGCGGTCTCATTATTAATTCATCAGGGTCTTTTTCCATCTTACACACATGCGTATGTATGTTCATTATATGTATATGTATTTTTGAATGAATGAACGATGAAATAAACAGGCATAATTAGTAGGGTCGAATCATTGTCCATGGTCAACACTAATTGAACCTACCAATTATGCCTGTTTGTTTCATCTTTCATTCATTCAAACATACATATTAAATATAATAAACATACATACATATGTGTGTAAGACTGAAGGAGACCCTGTTGAATTAATAATGAGGCAGTGCATGTACCTCTTCCTCCAGGAAGCCTTCCCTCATCCACTAGGCCAAGAGTCAGCATTTTTTTTCCTGTGAAGATCCAGATAGACAATATTTCAGGCTTCACTTTGTGAGCTGTACATGGTCTCTATCACATATTCTTCTTTTTCACAATCCTTCAAAAATGTATAAAACATTCTTAGCTCAGGGGCTGAATGTGGTCTGTGGCCATCATTTGCCAACCCCAAAACCAAACCAAGTGTCTCCTGTCTTCCCCACCAACCATAGCAGCCTACACATTGTATTGAAAAGAGCTGAACTCTAGACTCCTAGAAAGAAGGTTCATATCTTTGCAGCCCCAGCCTAAGCAGTGGCAAGATTTCATTTTTCAAATATAAGGTGATCTCCACCTTCCAATTTTATATTCCACCTGAGAAAACAAGGTCATGTGCAGAAACAATTCAGAACACAGTCAGTGTTCTTGACAGGCCCTTGACAACTTTGACTTTCTGGACGATAACCCCAAGTAAAGAAATTAGTTTCAGAAACTGCCCCGTAAGTTCTCAAAATGGCTTTTAGAAGGCATTTGCTCTATACTTAGTTAGACCTTCAGCTGGGTGTTTGTTTGTTCTTTGTTAACACATGACTTTTAAAAGTTTATTAAAAAATAAAAATTAAAAAAAACAAGAACTTCAGAGATGAACAGCAAAAATGGTAAGGGGTGTGTGATGTTGTGAGTAACAGTCCCAGAAACAACCCAAGGACTGACAGCGTGACCTCAAGGATGGAGACAAAATAAATCAAAAGGAAATACACAGCTATATGACTACATAGTACAATATGTTTTCTCTTAATAGGTTTTCAGTCGTCAATTAAATGTTGAATTATGCTCATTATGCTCTCTTTAAAAATGCAGCCAAATTTAGCTTCCAATTTTGAATTATTATATCCACACAGCATGGTTAAAATAAAAATATCAAGTGCTTGTAGACAGTGAGATGGGTTTGTCTGGGAAGTTCATGCATTTAGACTAATTCATTTATGAACAAATTGTAAAAAAAAAAAAAGGCGCATTCATGACCCAGGACCAACTAGAGTGAGGAGCCAGGGATGGGATGGCCTGGGCTGACAATCACTTCCTACCTGAGGCAAGGTACTTACCTTCTCTAAACCTCAGCCTCCTGATCTGTATAATGGGTATCTCCTTCCACATCAATATGGTCACTGTGATGATTAAATACCATTACCTATGTAAAGTTCTTAAAACAAAAGCTGGCAGGTGGTAAAAGTGCTAACAAAAAGTTAGCAATTGTTATTATTATCATCAATATTGTTAATGAATAAGTGTGAAAACGAATCTGACACACACAATGTGCTAAAGGAGATGACAGAAAAGTATAAATATTAATATGGCGAAGACGTCTAGGATTACACCTTTTAGGAGGTGGTACTTGATCTGGAATTATCAAACCCATTTTAGAAATCAGGTTAAACTGGGACTGATTCTCCCAGAACACACATTACCCTGGACAACTTTCTTTGGTTAGGTTGAGAAAGGCTGCTTTGCAGAAGAGTAAAACCTGCCCACATAATATTACATTAGATCCTGTATAAACTTTCAAATGTTTTGAATTTCCAGCAGCATATCGCGTTAATTGTTTTATCCCTAAACTATCAGAGAAAGCAGCATCATAACAGGGTGGAACAAATGCATTTAACTCAGAAAGCCAGACATCCCTCCTCCTAGAAGGGGAAAGATTCCAATTTCCTCTCCCAGAATTTTCTTTAAAATTGTTTTGGCTTCAGACCATACCTCATCTTATGGCCAAAATGTAACCTGGTAGGAGTGTAGACATCCCCATTTGTCATCACCTTTAAAAGCAAGTACTTGAAAGGGTCTGTTTTCCCCTGGAAAACAAGTACCGATGTCAAGCCTAGCCACTGATGTAACACGATGAAAGCTGCTTCAGAGGAAGAAATTGGGACGAGGGAGTTTGGCTGGAGCAATGAGACATGTCGAGAGCCTTTGGGTATTAACCAGACTGGCAGTGTGATCCCTGGGAGGGAAGACAAAGATAGCACCCCGCCTGTCTGACTCAGGGCATGCCTATATCGCTCAAACCTTCCTGTCTTCCCACAAGGAAACTCGGCTCCAGCCCATTCAGGGCAGCCTTCCAGGGCCTGGCATGTGTGTGCTCAGCATCACGGGCAGCTAGCAGGGACCAGTGCGACGGAGGAGGCTTAGCTTAGCACGCGTTCGGCAGGACGGGTGTGCAGGCTGCACTGCCCTTGAGTCGTCCAGGTAGGCAGAATGATGGCTTTTATTGACTTTCTCTGAGACTGGAAGCAAAGAAAGGGGGTGGGAAACAAAACAGTAGGTGGCATTTTAGTTGTGCCCTCATGAGTGCAAGCGGGAAAGGTCAGAACACCTCAGGGGACAAGGACAGAGCCAGGGCAAGAGTGTTCCCCAGAAAGCTAGACAGCAGTAGGACAAGGTACTGCTCTACAAACTGAGAGAGAAACGGAAGAGTGAAAAGAGCCGTTAGTGCAATGGAGTGTCATGAATTATCTGTCAGTGCTGATGACACTCTTGTTGGGATTCTCACACTTCTCACATGTTGTCCTAGTCTACTTCCTGGGACAAGCTTTTGTGAGCCAAAGTCCCTATTGTGAGCCTAGGCAGTGCCATTTGTCTGTACATCCCTCTCCTTTCTGTGAGTTCCCAGCCCCATCATTTAGGAAACCCCTAGAAGCTGATGGACAGGACTGATGTGGGTCACAGGTGCCAAAGCTGTACAGACAGCTATGCTAATTACACCACACCTGTTTCCCCAGGTTAAGCTGTTGCTATTGGAAACTGTGATCTAATGAACCGTTACTGTAGCTCCCCTTCAGTCATGTAACAGACCTCGGACTTGGGGCTCAGTCCCTTGTGCAAAAGGATAATGAGAGTAATGAACGAGAGTGGTGGGTGGGAAAAGAGCATCTGTACATGGTTCCTGGAGGTGGTGAAGGAGAGAAGTTGGTTCTACCTGCAGGGGAAGAGAGTGGTCCAGGAAGGTACTCCAGGAGGATCTGAGAACTAAAAGATGAGAAAGCCTCTGCTAGTTGCTGGCATTCGTGACACAGGGACTAGAACAGACCAAGTCATTTTAGATGTCTCCATAAATTGCCAGCACTGTATTTGGCATCCCCTCCATTCCTAAAGGTGTTTTTCCAATAAATCCATGGCAACATGCAGAGCTGTGCCATCGCATTAAACAAAACAGGTATGATTTTTTTCCATTTCCCCAGCTCATGTTCTGTATCTCTACCCAATATGTTGCCGAGCTGTGAGCACCCTTAGGCTTCTAGCTAAATAATTTTTAAACTTTTTCTTTCTTTTACCACTTTGCACTTTTTGTTCCCAGAATGGACCCCTTCTACTATTGGAAATTTCCTAAGACAAACAAGTTTCTCTTCCTGGGTAGCAATTTCCATTCATGAAAAATCACCTTGTATGCAGTCAGGAAGTAGAGTAGATTGGGAAGCTCTGTAATTTGTTTCCCATCAACTAATAATCTTATTGTGATGAGTAATGTAGTCCTGTTAATGTCTCAACAAGGTTATGGATTGTGCTGAGTGTCAGTAGAGAAGCCGACAGCTTTGTGCAGTGAAACCATTCATTCTCCTTTTTACACAGTATAGTTTCTTAAACAGCTTGCAATAGATCACATGAGCTTTAGCAAACAATATTTAAATGAATGTAAATACACAAACGATTAACGATATGCCAATAGGACTTTTACTCAGAGGTTGATTCCGTTTTTGTGTTTTCCAGTGTGCTTTTTATTTTAAGGACAAGACAAATATTTTGGAAACAGATTTGCCAAGTTTTCAGGCTGCTATGCTCCCTTGTTTGTTACAGAGTAGCCTCGATGTCTCTGCCTGAAACGGCTCCTGCCGTTAAGCAAGTCTTTCCTCCATCGATCGAAGCAAGTCTGTCCTATTCTTAGCATTCCGCGTGATGTTTAATTTTATTGTTGTATTATATTTTTAAAGTTAACATACAGTAAAATTGGCTTCACTGTGTATAGTTCTGTAGATTTTAACACAAGTATAGATTTCTGGAACTGTCACAACTGCAGGAACCCAAGACAACCCTTTCACCTCAAAAATTTCCCATGTTCTCCTTTCGTAGTTACTCACACACCCCAACCCCATCTCGGTCTCTCCTAGTCACTAATCTGTCCTTGTCACTATAGTTTTGTCTTTTTGAGGATGTCCTATAAACGAAATTATACCTTTTGAAACTAATTTCTTTCATTCAGCATGGTACCTTTGCGATGTATCCAAGTGATTGTGTGTATCAATAGTCCATCCTTTAATTAATTTCTTTAACAGACAAATAAAACTTGTATATATATATATGGTATACACCACGACATTTTGATATAAGTACATTGTGGAATGGCTAAATCAAGCTAATTAACATATTCATTACCTCACATACTTTTCAGTTCTTTGTAGTGAGAACATTTAAAATCTACTCGCTCAGCAATTTTCAATAACACAATACTTTGTTATTAACTCTAGTCATGCCTACCTTTGCTGCATAGTACTCCATGAATTATACTTTGTACTATATGTATTACTATACTTTGTTTATTCATTTACTTGCTGTAGGACATCTGGTTGTTCTCAGTTTTTAGTGATGAGATATAAAGCCGCTACAAATTTTCATGTGCAGATTTTGGGTTGAACATTAAGTTTGCATTTCTCTAGGGTAAATACCTAGACTTGGGATTATTAGGGCATATGGTAAGTGTAACATCATGGGAAACTGACAGACAGTTTTCCAGAGGGGTTATCCCATTTTGCATCCCCACCAGCAATGTGTGAGAGTTCCCATCATGGCAATCTGTTTAGCTTTCATGAAAAGTAAAACCTGTATTTCTAGCATGATACATATTTTATCATGACTGCTTCTGGTTAATTCTGTAAGTCTTCTATAAGTCATTTTTTTAAATTCCCTAATGGAAGCCCTTACATTTTCTGTTGGTTAACGGAAAAAAAAAAAAAAAAAAAAGCAAAGTTTGCCTGCCTTCTTTTCTCAATTCTGTTTGTGGTTTCTCCTTCCGGTCAGACTGCATGTGTTTTCATTAGAAAAATGCTGAGCGATAAGTATTTGGAACTGGCATGATGGTGCTCAGAGTGTTCAAAGACATACAGAGAGGTGAGGACTGGATGATTGGAGGAAACCCAGGAGGTGACATATCTTCCTATCCTCCTCTTTCACTTTCCCTTCATAAATCTAGATGTCTTGCTCCATTTCATACGTGCAAAGAGTACTCTGAAAGTCA
This sequence comes from Chlorocebus sabaeus, assembly GCF_047675955.1. Taxonomy (NCBI): domain Eukaryota; kingdom Metazoa; phylum Chordata; class Mammalia; order Primates; family Cercopithecidae; genus Chlorocebus; species Chlorocebus sabaeus. The sequence continues at coordinate 14,494,201 of NC_132926.1, read as the reverse complement.
CGTGTCTCCACTACTCTCCATCATAGTCTCCACTCAGCAACTCGGAACCTAGTGCAGGAATTCTGACTCTGAAACTTGCAGAGAAAGCAATACAGCACATGTATTCCGTGTGCTTAATTGAAGACTCCAATTTGCCATGCTCTATTATCTAGAATTAAACACAAAAGACAGTTGATAAATACCACATTCAGTTGAAAACACAAATGAATCAAAATGTTACAATTCCTCTCCATAGGTAATAATTAACATTCTTGTGAATTGCTCTGTGTGCCATGATGCATCCTTTAAATGGTGTGTTAGCAAAAAACCTGTACATCCCACACCTAGGATGTGCATATGTGTAGACCCAACAGAATAGTGACTTAGCCTTGGGAGATAAGGCTGGGGTGAGGAGAGGGGAAAGGCATTGATGTAGAATTTAACAATATACTGTCAAAGCAAGCAGTGTGTCATAATGGCTTCTATAAAGTTTTATACATGAGCTGAAACATGAAAACAACATACATGGAAAAGTAAAGTATTTTGATGGTTAAAAACCACAAGGGAACAAAAGAGTTAAGGTGAAGTATTTGTGTCTTACCCAACAGGTCACCATAGGACATGTCTCTTTCTTTACCTTCCTCAAGGCCAGGAACTCTATACCTCCAAAAGCCCTCTGACCCAGGGTAGGTGCCCAATCATTAATTGCTGAATGAGGGAACATGTGAACAAATGAAGACATGAATAAAGGAATGAATGAACAAATCAATGATTAAGAATTCAGGCCAAGGCAGGTGGATCATGAGGTCAGGAGACCAAGACCATCCTGGCTAACATGGTGAAACCCCATCTCTACTGAAAATACAAAAATTAGCCTGGTGTGGTGGCATGCACCTGTAGTCCCAGCTACTCGGGAGGCTGAGACAGGAGAATCGCTTGAACCTGGGAGGCGGACGTTGCAGTGAGCTGAGATTGTGCCACTGCACTCCAGCCTGGGTGACAGAGCAAGACAGCAAGACTCTGTCTCAAAAAAAAAAAGAATTGTTTGTCATAAGTGATCTTGGCTAATGTGTCACTGTTCTTGTGTAAGGAATTTAATTGGACAGAAGGCAAAAGGAATCTTGTGGAGAAAACTGTCACTTCTTTGGATTTCTCTCAGAGAATATAAAAGACTTTCTCAAGTAACTCCCTGCATATGGCTTTTCTAGGTTCTATACAACAGCAGTCCTCAACCTTTTTGGCACCGGGAACCAGTTTCATGGAAGACAAATTTTCCATGGAAGAGGGGATGGTTTCAGGATGAAACTGTTCCACTTCAGATCATCAGGCATGAGTTAGATCCTCATAAGGAGCGCGCAACCTAGAACGTTCATGTGTGCGTTCACAGTAGGGTTCACACTCCTATGAGAATCTAATGCTGCCACTGATGTGACACAAGGCGGAGCTCAGGCAGTAATGCTTGTCCACCCTCTGCTCACCTCCTACTAAGCTGCCCGGTTCCTGTACTGGCCTGTGGCCCAGGGGCTGGGGACCCCTGCAATACAAAAAAAAAAAAAATCCGTTGAATGGAAACTCTATCCAAGCTCTATTTCACCATGTATAAATCAGAGAAGCTTATAACAATTTAGTGGGCTAAAAATTAACAAATAAAGTCTTTTTTTTTTTTTTTTTTTTGAGACGGAGTCTCTCTCTGTCGCCCAGGCTGGAGTGCAGTGGCCGGATCTCAGCTCACTGCAAGCTCTGCCTCCTGGGTTCACGCCATTCTCCTGCCTCAGCCTCCCGAGTAGCTGGGACTACAGGTGCCCGCCACCTTGCCCGGCTAGTTTTTTGTATTTTTTAGTAGAGACGGGGTTTCACCAGGTTAGCCAGGATGGTCTCGATCTCCTGACCTTGTGATCCGCCTGTCTCGGCCTCCCAAAGTGCTGGGATTACAGGCTTGAGCCACCGTGCCCGGCCAACAAATAAAGTCTTTCAGTATATAATGTGTTGATGTTAGCTCCAGTGTCAGCCCTAGAACACACAACCATAAAACATCATACTTGTCAGCGTAGGTTGAGGAAGCCATTGGATTTCGTCTGATCCAACCCAAAAAGCCTTCCTGAAAGAAGCAGAATTCCAAATATCTTGTTTTTGATTTGCAAACTCTTAGCAAGTCATCCTCTTTCTGTGCCACACTGAGTTCCTTTCTGTATCACCAGCTACGCAGATGAATCAGGATTCACCCCACCCTGTTGAGTCAGAAGCCTTTAGCAAAGATTCTTTAACACAGCAGATTTGTGATGAAAAGTGAACATTTTCAGGTGGCAGAAAGAGCCACAGGAGATCCTGTTAATCAGAGTTTGGAAGTGAAATGTGTCTATTCCCACTTGGGGTATGTGGGAGGCCTCTGCTCCCATTAGTTCCATGGGGATTTCTGCTTGTAAGGCATTTGTTGTCATGTTTGGATTGCTGTAGGAAGAGAAAAAATTACTACAGTTTGCATGAGATAGAGCTGTGTTTTGGCAAGGAAGCCCATGATAATTTTTCTTCTTGAACTTTGATGAAGTTCAAGCTTTTGAGATTTGTCTCAAATGATACCACGGTATACTTGGACATACTTTCATTTCTGATGGAATTTGGAATATTTCTCCAATTTCTTTGTTCTTGCCATATTTGTCAATAATTAATTAATTAATTCAGTCATTCATTCAACAACCATCTATTGTGTCTACCAAGTACTCCAAGAGTCAGGGATTCAACAGAGAATAAAATAGCATCTTTGCCTTCAAGGTACTTACTTTCTGCTGCAGAAAGACAAATGAGTTTTTTAAAAATGGGTGCCAATATGTGCTTTAGAGAAAAAGAAATCAGTGGAAGGAGGATAAGATGACTGATGCTGTCTCGAAAGGCAGGTCTTAAAAGATGACATTTGAGCTGAGACCTGCAGACATGGAAGGTGTGAGCTACTCAATTATCTGTATCTCCAGGCCAAGGGTACAGCAAATGCAAAGAGCCTCAAACAGAAGCCTGCTCAGCCAGTTCCAAATCAGGCAAAGGCCACTGAGGATCCAGATGAGGGCCTTTCTTATTTCTTGCAATATTTTCTTCAAGGACTAGACTTAAATCTGCAGGACAGATACGAACCTAGGCTGATATTCTGGGCAATTCCTATACACCACACAAGTCCCAGATTGAAAATGCCTTTGTTCTTGCTTTTCCCTCTGCCTGAAACATTGTTCCCCCAGACACTGGAATGGCTCTCTCTCTATTTCCTTCAGGTCTCTGATCAAATATCATCTTATCGAGAAGCCTTTCCAGACTACACTATTAAAGTGTCAGATAGGCAGTGTTAGAAATGGAAATTGTTTTCTCCGCCAAATCTGATTATTTCACGTGAGAGATGACTCCCTCTCTACATTATGGGATTAAGAATGATCCCATTTGAGATGATAAATACTAGAATGTTTCAGTAACCCAAGAAGCCCTGAGAAACAAATTGCTAATTCATGACTTAAACCAGCTAAATGTGATGAACAACTCAGGACGTCAGTGAATTGTTCAACAGTGGATTGCAATGATAGAGCAACCTGCATATCTCATAAATGAGCCAAAGAAACTTGAAAACCTTGATTTTATTATAAGGTTTTTCATGCAAAATGGGGGCTGATGCTTACCAGGACTACTAGAACTCAAGGAAACACAGGTCTTCCTTGTGCTAATTAATAAAAGAACAAGAGAATTTATCAAAGGAAAAAATCTACTATAAGGCACTTCACATTATCTACCATCGGACAGTTTTATTTCAGTGTATTTAAACTGCAAATGTGAAAAATAAGTGCACTGATTGTTTTGATATCCTGTAAGGCCTGGAGTTACTATAACTCAGTAGGAAAAAGGTCCCTTATTCTTAAAGGTGCTATTTACCTTAAAAGTATCTGGCAACAGAAAGTTTTTCAAGTCATTGAAATAATAATCTTGGCTGTGTGTAGTGATTCAAACCTGTATTCCCAGTACTCTGGGAGGCCAAGGTGGGAGGACTGCTTGGGGTCAGGAGTTCAAGACCAGCCTGGGCAACATAACAAAATCCCATCTCTACCAATAAAAAGAAAAAAATCAGCCAGGCATGGTGGTGTGTGCCTGTAGTCCCAGCTACTTGGAAGACTTAGACAGGAAAATTGCTTGAGCCCAGGAATTCGAGGTTACAGTGAGCCATGATTGTACCACTGCACTCCAGCCCGAGTGACAGAGCAAGACCCTGCCTCTTAAAAACAACACACACAAAAATCTAAATCACAGGGTCTATGTCACTCCTCTCTCCACCACCTCAAAAAATAGGCCAGGCACAGTGGCTCACACCTATAATCCCAGCACTTTGGGAGGTCAAGGCAAAAGGATCACCTGAGGTCAGGAGTTTGAGACCAGCCTGGCCAATATGGGGAACCCCATCTCTACTAAAAATACAAAAATTAGCCAGATGTGGTGGCACATACCTGTAGTCTCAGCTACTCAGGAGGCTGAGGCAGGAGAATCGCTTGAACCTGGGAGGCAGAGGTTGCAGTGAGCCGAGATGGTGCCACTGCACTCCAGCCTGGGTGACAGAGTGAGACTCCCATCTCAAAAACAAATAAATAAATAATTAGCCTATTCTGGGGAAAATAAATGCTGACATTTCCTGAGGGCCTCCTATTTGTAATGCATTTTCTGAGCACTTTAAACATAGTATCTCATGTAACTCTCTTTACCAAGTAGGAACTGTTCTTAACCACCTTTTACAGATGAGGATACAGAGGTTAAGTACCTCAAAACTTTGGTTGTCTAACTTCAGAAGTCCTCCAGGCAAAACTGGAGAAATCAATGTTTTCAAGACTGAAAAGGCCCTGGAAATGGCATCCTGAACCCTTGCTAGAAAGAAACCTTTTTTCCAGTGGAACACCGTGGCACCCAGTGATCCTAACGGCAATGCCTCTTCCTCCCACTGCAAAACTGAGGGCTGAGCACACACTGGCCTCCCAGTGGTCCCGGTTTTCTCTAAAAGTTAGTGGCATCCTGGGGATCTTGAAGATGAGGGTGAGGGGTTTCTCCTCTTGGCCTGCTCAGCAGGGGAGCACTTCTACTCATCATTCATGCAGCATCATAAGAAGGGTCTTGAGCACTGTGGGAGGTCTGCTTTATTTTAATTGGGAGGTAAAGACAACTCCAAGACAACTTTGAAAGAAACCAGTAAACAATTATGAGCCAAATCCAGAGAGTGCTCTCTCTGACAGCACTTGAGCCATGTAATCTTAGGCAGTGGATGTTTCTTCAGATATTTGATTGTCTTGAGTAATTACTTGTCTGGGTGCATGCATGTGTATGTGTGTACATTCTAAAGGCAAAAAGGGGGTTCTGAAAATATCTCCAGCGATATGTCTTTACATCCCATGACATCAACTGTCACTTGACATGACACCAGATGCAGTTCAAGGTCTGACATTCAGCTGGCTTCTGTTTATATAGTATGGAGAAACTTTTGTTCCCTTGCCCTATAAGGCATGTACCAGGAGAGATTTTGGGAAAAGGTCACCCAGATAGTAAATAAGTCTGCTGAGCTTTGAAGTGAAAATGCTCCAGGAACCTTTATCCCATCCTTGCCATTTAACTGGTGTGCTTCGGCCACTCTTGGTATTAATGAATGGTGTAGATCAGAGTTTGTTTCCATTATTCTGTTCATCAGAGGCACAATCTCAAATCAAAATTATATTTTATCTTTGTTTTGATCCTCTTTCTGTGTTTGGGGAAAAGCACTGTAAACATCTCAAAGAGAGAGAAAAAGAAAGAATGAAATAAACTCCAAGGAAAATCTAGTTAAAGACCTAAAGAATGGCATCTTGGTGGAAGAGACTTCCACCGTGAGGTTTGGCTTTAAAAAAAAAAAAATAGCCTGGTCTTTGAAAAACATATTATCTTTCATGGGTAGGGAAATATCCAAATTTTGCCCAGCCTATTTTACAATAAGACCTTGAAAAGCTATGTGATGAGCTGGAATGAGAGGAGTTTAAATTTTTGATGCAACTCTCTGCCTGGGAAAGTGATAATGCTGCTCACATAACAGAAAGAGTAGTTTCTGCTACAGCACAACAATCAACATAACGTCTGGGCATATTAATAATTTCACTCCTAAACTTCTCGACAGGGAGTGCATGGGTCTTAATAGTATTGTCAAGATCCTTAGGGCAATTGAAAAACCCAAAATCATTACTTTCTACTGATAGGCTTTCCTCTCCCAGAGGATGCCAAAATACCTAGGGTAATGTAGATTTATTGAAATGCTCAAATAGGCATTGCTCAGACGTAACTGTGTAATAAAATCTTCTCTTTAGAAGGGTTCTTCTCAAGTATTTCAAGTGGTCTTTTTTATTTTGTCTTTGTCACTTGGAAAGTAGCTAACGGAGTTGACATTGATCTCAAGTAATACTTTCCTGATGATTTAGGAAGGCAAAGAATGAGTATAGGGGCAATAGTCAAATGATGTGGCCCCTACGATTAAAATCCCTTTCTGACCCTCATGTGTAAGAACGTGCCCTACTGGGGTGGAATGGTCCCAAATTCACAATAACTATTAAGCTCTTAACCCAAGGGCAGCTACTGACTTGGTACCCAGTTCAAGAGTCCCCTTCTCCTTTCTCCTCTCCCCTCCCACAAATGTCCCTGCCTGTGCCCGGCTAGGTGATTACAGCCATGCCTGAACTGCTAGAACAAATTCCAGGCTTTCCCTCAGACATTCACATGTGCAACTGGCTCTCAAATGCCATCACCTAACAATCTCCATCTGAAAAATATGAACAGCAGCAGGGTCTCAGTCAAAAAAAAAAAAAAAAAAAAAAAAAAAGGCCTGCAGGGGACATGCTTCAGGATGCCAGGGGAAGATCTTTATAAGTGCTAGGCAGTGTGCCCCGTTTGAGATTGAACTTTGACTGGCTCTGATGGAGCTCTGCAACAGACAGATGTCGTGGTTATAATAAACAGAGGGAATTGCCATTTCCATGAAATGTCCAGGATTGGCAAATCCGTGGGAACAGAGAGTAGACTGACATTTGCCAGAGGCTATGGGAGGGAGGAAGGGACTGGGCCGTGACTGCTGAATGGTATGGTGTATCCTTTGAGGGCGATAAAAATGTTTTTAAATTAGATAATGGTGATGGTTGCCTATCATGTTGAATATACTAAAGAAACACTGAAATGTGTATTTTTAAAAGCTGGATTGTATGATATCTCAGTAAAACTGTTATTTTTAAAAAGCAGAAGAGGTAGGTGATCAGGCAGCAAGTGCCAGGAAAAACAACCAAAACACAATCAAAGATGGAGGAGTTTGAAGTCACCTTCCCTCTGTGTCTAACCATCTCCCTGTTAAAGGAGCCTTACAGGTAACAGGAATGAGGGAATTAAGTGGGAGGGCATCATTGATTCCAGCAATCAACTAGAATGTACAAGGGATAGAGGCAGAAATCTACTCTGATCCCGGTCCTCTGAGACTCTGAATATAACCCCCAGGGACATGATTTGTCCATTCATTCATTCATTCATTCATTCACCCCCAGTAGTTTTATACCAGGCACTGTAGCCTTATGCTGGGATATACAGACGACTGAGACAGACTATTTTTAATGGAGGAGCTCATGATCTCGTGGAGAGAACAGGATAGTCCAAAAATAATATAAAACCATGTGCTCCGCATTACAAAAGAAATGTAAGCAGTGTGCAAAGCAAGCACCCAGGGGGGCACAGATACATTACAGTTAAATACAAAATTTAAGGAGAGAGAATTATGTTACTTAACCTCCCTGCACCTTGGTCTCCTCATCTTTAAAGTGGAGAGCAATATCTACTTTAAAGTGCTTTAAAGGTTATTGTAAGTTTTAAATAAGATGAAATATGTAGAGTGCTTATCACATAGTTGGCGCTTATTAAATGGGAGCTATTGGACTTAGGTGATCTAAGATGTCCCTGCAGACCCTAGTCCTTTACGAAGGTAGCAGAGCTGAGGAAAACTTTGGATTCTGAGCCTGCAAATGATTGCTCCTTGTGACTGTAATTCCCATGCTCCGCTATGCAGTGTTGATCTGTGTGTCATTGCGAATACATTTGGAATGTTTTTCTCTGAGGTCATATATTTTGTGTAAGAAAGAGAGCTATAAATCATTCCTTACAGGCAAGCACAGCCCTTTCTTTCTCTGCCCTCTGTTCAGGCTGAGTAGGATGCTTCCTTCAAGGACAGCCCCCTGATACAGGATCGTGTAACCTAGGCTAGAGGCACTGGCTGGAGCTGGAGCCAGCCGCTAGGGAGATGAGGAGGAGGCTAGACCTTGACTCACTCCTTCATCCCCCTTCTTGTCTCTCCTCCACTCTGAAATGTGGAAAAGCTGCAGCTGCAGCTTGTGATAGTAGTGACCAGATCCAAGAAAGACTACGGACAAGTCACCTGCCCCGTGAAGCCAGCAATACCATATATGTGTCAGTAACAAAAAATGCAAATCCATTCTTTAGGAGATAAGTCATTCTGTAGGTGTTAAGACAGAAGGAGGGAGCAAGCTCAATGTCCAAAGTGCCCAATACCTAGAGACAAATAAGGAAATCTCTTTAAATATGAGAGGAGGCTGGATTTGGACCTATTCCCTCCACCCCTGGGCTGTTGGCAAAGTACCTCTGGTCAGAGCAGGACAGGACAAGCTGGGATGGAGTGTGTCCTTGGTTCTACCCCTGACAGGCCTAATTGCTGCTCATTCCTCATGCCGCCCCTCACGCCGCTGGTTAGGGGAGCCAGGGATGAGGCACAGTGGAGGAAGTTTGGGGATGGCCTTTGGGAAGGCATAGAAAAGAGATTGCACTACAGTTTGGCTGTTCTGGCCTATTTCTCCTGATTCAAGCAGCATCCGTGAGGTGGTGCAGAGCTTTGAGGTGGGTGATTCCCTCCAGTTTCTCACAAGATTGGATTCTGCCATTTAAGCAAATGTGCAAAGAAATGAGTCAAGTCTGTTTTCCTCTGTATTTGCTAGGCATATATGAGCAAGGTCAGGGGACCTGTTTCCTCCCTGTGTGCCTGTGTTCTGGCTTTGGGTTCCTTTACATATGGCTGGGAGGGGAAGAGACCCTGGGATCATGTACCAGCTCTACCACTTACTGAGCTATGTGACATTTGGTGCATTACTTAACCCCTCTCAACCTGACTTACTGGATCTGTGAAATGGGCATGATAAATGACCTGTACCCTAGGAGTAAGTAGGAATATATTGAAATGATTTATGTACAACACTTAGCACAGTACCCGACACACAAGGAGAACTTAACTCATGGCAGTCATGGTCAATATTATCATTTTGTTACCATCAGCATCAACTGTTTTGTTTATGGAAATGGAGCATTTCTGAATCCCAAGTTTTATTTGTGCGGGCTCTTAGAGAGACACTCTTGACACTGTCTGTTAATAGCTCCTGGCCACGTCACTTAGTCACTCTGCCCTCCTGCCGGCCGAATTTGAAGATGGAGAGGTCAGAGGTTGATGATTTTGCAGCCACATGTTCATTGAATATCCCCCTCCAAGAGCTGCCATTTCAAAGAACTTGGAAGAGTAGGGCCCACCGTGCCCTAGGAGGTACTCATCATTTTCCTCAGAGTCATAGTTGCTATAGCCGCCATTACTATTATCAGAATGATTAATGACATCAAATAATAATAATCATAATAATATGTATTAATAGCTTGCTATGTACCAAGAATTGTGCTAGGCTCCTTAAAAATATATTTCCATTCGATTCTCCTAACAATCATGTATGAGAAGTAAAATTACTGTATCCATTTTACAAGTGAATAAACAGACTCAGAAAGAAAAATATATCACTTTCCAGTGGCCACACATCTGGTCAGTGGCCAAGCAGAGATTCAAAGCTAATCACTAGCCTGAACATCTGCAATAGACTCTGTCCTCCTTAGGTCTAACCAGACACTGTTATTCTTGAAATTCCTCACCCCCAATTCCCTCTGGCCAATTCAAGGTCAGATTTGAACAGGATGTCCTAGTGCCAGTTATCATCAACCAGAGATTCCCAAGTTTCTGCCAACACCATCTCCTCTTTTAGAATCTTTAAATTGCTATCAAGATGTAACTTGCCCCAAGAGGTGGTTCAGGAGAAGAAGGCAAAGAGTTTGTGGTTAATTTGTCATCCGAGGGTCTGAGGGAGTTGAAAATGTTAAAGACCACCCATTGGCATGCCATTCCCAGGAATGAGTGATTTATTAGCTAGGCAGGCCCTTACTTTCATTTTTTTCTTTCACATATTTTATCATCATTTCTAATCACCAGGAAAAATTGGTGACGACTATGGCGCAAGACAAGTCTGGTTTAATTTGTCTCTGCTTTCCCACCCTATCTATTTGTCGACTCTTGGCTACAGTAGACACATCCTCCAGCTGTTTATTTAGGCAGAGTGCAACAACAATAGTCGATTATTAACAATTTCTTTCTTAGGGCCCCGGAAATTCTTCCTTTATATGTTGTTTAAAACGTGGATATTGATTGTTTCCCCATGATGTATGAGCACCTCTAATGGAGTCAACACAAAAGTTGATATGCCAAGGTTTTTCACTTCCCACATCTGCCTTTATTGGAATTGGTATTGTTACTCAACAGAGAAGCACTGCTTCATTTCTCTCAAGTTTCACTGCCAACCAGTAGGCATTTAGGAAGGACAGACTATATGACTGTCATCCCTCTCAAAATCAACTGGCAGCAACTGTCCCACAGAAAATCTAAAAGCACAGAAGCACAGACAATTCGTTAGCAGGACAAACAGCAGTGCTCATTCAAGCCCTTGATTTTTAAACACACAGGAAACACCTTCTCTATAAATTCACTTGTCTTTTCCAGGAGCCTTACCTATGCCTCCCCTGGTTTTTAGTAAAGAGACAACAAGACAGTTCCTTCTTCCTAGGACTAAAAGCCATGCAGTACCTAAAAATAAATTCCAGGTTCTGGACTGAAGGTACATCAGGTGCAGTATCAGGTCAGCAGTAATATTTTAATGGCAGTTGCCTTTTGTCTACTAATAGCATACTGATTAGGTTGATACTGTGTAAGAATTTACATTACATAGTTTCTTATCTTTAAATTGCATTACTATGTGATTTCATACTTATGTAATAGAAGAGCTCTTAATAATATGCACATTTATTAAACCCAATAAACATATGGAACTTACAGGGGACATGAGGCTTCCTTCATCAAGCTGAGTTATTCATCTCCCATCAGAGTAGGTTGAAGATACCAGTTGCTTTATAGAAGAGCTTTTCGTGTATTTTGACTTTTCAGAAAGCAAGAAGGCATGTTGTCAGCCATTGTTTGCATTTTTGAAACAGAAAAACCTTCCCACCCAGCAAGTGTGTTGGATGAGTGTAGTGAAAAGTGATAAATACAAAAAGTCGCTTGTGATCATTTGTTGTAACAGAGGTGTTTCATACTAGAGGTACGTTACTTATACCGAATACCAGGGCACCTGAGTGAAACTAGGAGTCAAAAACATACTATTAGGGTCAGTAAATATAAATGCATACAGCCAGCTAGGTGAAGAGAACAGGGATCGCTAGGGTTGATGGCAAATCAGATAAGCCACCCCACCCTTCACAGCATTCAGCTCTACCCAGTTGTTTTGAGAGGATACAGACTCCTTATTTGGGGTTTGGTTTTGCTTTCAAGAGAAGTCAGAAATCTGGAACACTATGCAAAATCTCAGCTTTGAATTTTTGATAATATTCTGCTTGAGGGCTGTCAGTCTGTGACATCTGCCCTAGATAGATGAAATTTGGATTTAATTTTCCTACTCAAATCTGGGCTCCCTGAGAGCTGTGGTTATGTCTTATCCATCCTTTCATCCCTGAAAGAACCCATCACTGTTCTCTGCACTTGGTTTTCAACGATTTGCCAGCCATCAGGCAGCATGCTTAGCACTTTACATTCATCCTTCCTCTCTAACTTTCACAGCAACCTTAGCGGGTAGTTACTGCTGTTTTCACCAGTTGGCAGATGAGTAAGCTGAGAATGAAAGAAATGAGGTAGCATGCCCAGGTTCACACAATTAGAAAGTGGCAGACTCAATTCTTGAACCCAGTTCTGTAGATTTTGTCTCCTAACCTCTAACTAAATGCCCCTTCTAGATGTTCCCACATTCCTCTGTATATATCCCAGGGGTCACATTTACCACTCTGTATTGTAATTGTCTTTTCCTTCTGCCTCCTGCACCTCGCTGGAAAATATGACTTCAGGATAGATAGATAAATGAGCAAATATAATAAATGCCGTGGTGAAAATGAGCAACAGTTAGGAGGAGAATGTCTTCCAATACTGAGAATGCTGGATAATTTTTGTTTTTGTTGCTGTCAATAATTTGATTTACTTGCAATGAAATATCATGTTGCTTTATAGGAGGGCTGGGTGAGTGGAGAATTAAGTATTCTTCCATCTTCCCTTACTCTTCCTTCTCCATTTCCCCCAGGAAGCTCTATGCCTTCTCATTAGGATAAATGAAAAGAGAACTTGACGTCTCTTCTAGTTAACTGGAAAATTCCCAATTCATTTTATTTGGAACACAACACATAGCACCCAGGTCGGAGCTTCTCTTCCCCCTGGGAAGAGAAGCACACAAGCAACCACAGGAATTCTGCCCACGCACAACACAGATGGACCTCACGAGGGCCACACAAGCTGGAGTAGACAAGGAGAACTTAGAGTGAATCAACAGGAAGCAGGAGGGTCTGGTATCTCATTTAGGGAATTAAATCCTTCACATGGCCTCTTTGTGCTTTAGAAGAGTGTGTGGTCTGGAGAGGGGAGTGTGGGGGGCAAGGACAGAGGGAGATGGAAAGTTAGGACTTAGGGCTGGGGAGGGCAGGTTCTCACTTGTGCACTGACCCACTCCATCTTCCTGAAGCAAGTCTCGTAATTACCTAACTAATGGCGAATAATGACACCACTTGGATGGGAGTTGAGAGAGGGGGAAAGAAAGGCATGAGAATTCATTAACCGTGTGTGTGAAGGGCTTGGATAGCATCCCTGAAGGATCATTATTACATCATTTCACCCCCCTTTCCCACCTCTTTCCACTAATATGAGACAGACAAATGCTAAATAACTATGTAATAATACATTACTAGACAGACAACAATGCCAGGAAATATAATAGCCTGCTATAGCTATGAAACTCCCCCAAAGATATATTTAAAATGTCACTGATGCATAATGTAAAATAGGAATTACAGGTTCATTTGGAGGACACGATTTAAAATCTATACAACTGTACAGTGGTATTTCCCACTGGGTTTTTGTTGTCACCGTCCTTTTCTAAACATCACAAAGAAAAAAAAAATACCCAAGTAATTTCAGCCTAGAGATGCAAACTTCAAGGAACCTGTTTCCTCCGTATGTTTCTTTCTTGTTTTTGTTGGTCAGGATGCTCTCCAAACCTAGTATCTTCTTGACATGTTGTCTTTTCTTCAGAATGTTTCTGCAGCCGGCACAGGAACCCCAGAATGTAGATTACACCTTTTGGAGATGTAGCCCGGCCACATAAGGAGACAAGTAGTTGAAATTTGTGTCAAATTGCTTGTTTAAATGACTTGAGCCAACTTCTTAAAGCCAGGACAGCAGGGGCTGAGGATTTTTAAAGTTGGCAGGGGCCAAAAATGACAAGGCTCAGCAGTCACCTGGTGAGCTGCCAGCCCTGACTGGAAGCTTCAAAAAATAAACTTTCTCAAAGGACACAAATTAAAAGTCATGTTTCAGCATCCATTAAAACGAAATTATAGGCTTCATCGCATAGCGAACTACTTTCATTTTCATTATGCTTAAAATATTTCATTTTGTAGATTGAGAATCGGTTGCTAGGAAAACCTTGTGTGGAGTTGTCAGAGACAGCGATATCTACAAGGGGATATTTTCCAAGGGAAAGCTCTCCTTTGTTTTTCCTGCAAGGATAGAGGATTTTGTTATTTAAAAAAACGCAGGATGCCATTTGGAGTCAGGGTCATGGCTTGAAAACATCTGCCATGACCTTCTCCAGAGACTGAGTCCTCAGGGTTCATCTCTCAGAGGAGAGAAGTTAGCAACCTGCTGAGCTGAGCGGGCTCACAGGTGTGTTTTGTTCACTCTCATTTAAAAAGATAGATAGATAGATAGATAGATAGATAGATAGATAGATAGATAGATAGATAGATAGATGATAGATAGATAGATAGATAGATAGAGATATGTTTATATGTATATGTGTATATTATACATATACACATATATACACACAAATATGTATGTACACACACATATATATAAATCTTATTTTGAGTTGTCAACATTTCTAAAAACTAGGAAATTTTATCTACAAGTCCAGATTTCCAGCTTTTCTAGAGAAACTAGAAATTACGGCTGCCTTGAGCTCTGTCCCTCATTCCCATGTGACCAGATTGACCTGGTGCTGAGTGAGGGCTGCCCCCTAGCCTCTCCACCTCAGCTCAGTCCATAGCTAGGCCACTCCACCCTCCTGCCTGGTCCCTACAGGTATTTAAAGGTGCTACTCCGTGATGTAGAGTGTGCCATATTCTTAATATCTTCAAAAGATAAAATTTTTGAAAAGAATGTGTACAGTGTACTAGTTTACCTGGAAAGGGAATAGGGACTTGCTATGGCAGTGATCAGCCTTGAATGTCATGTTACTTTCATTACAGTATTAATATGTTTCAAGTAATTCCTCTGGTCAGCCCTTATCCACCTGGTTTTGCTAAACTAGTCTCTCATTATTCTTCATTTGATGTGTGTGGATAAATGCAAATCAAAGCCAATTATTTATTTGTAACTAACTCTGGGATGCCTGCTGCAGTCTTATCTGTCGCTCTAGCTTGTGGCTTTCAGCAGTTGTCAGCTTGGAGACTTTGGTTTCAAACTCTCCTCCAGAGGTTTGCAGAGTGCCTGAGACTGGAATCTGCAGACACTGACAGTCATTTCTCCTTTTTTTTCAGGTCCTCCAAACCACCACAGCCAGTCGACTCTGAGGCCCCCTCTCCCACCCCCTCACAACCACACGCTGTCCCATCACCACTCATCTGCCAACTCCCTCAACAGGAACTCACTGACCAATCGGCGGAGTCAGATCCATGCCCCGGCCCCAGCGCCCAATGACCTGGCCACCACACCAGAGTCTGTTCAGCTTCAGGACAGCTGGGTGCTAAACAGCAACGTGCCACTGGAGACCCGGTAAGTCCCCTCTCCAGCTTACAGTCACACTCAGTGTCATCTTACCCCTGAGTCACCACACAGAGCCACTGGGTGTCTCAGAGTTCCAACTGGAGAGACACTCCGGGCATAAATAATGAGACAACTTTACCACCTCCTTGTTCCCTTGGTAATTTGACCCTGGGCAGTAGGTTGACAGGTATTTCTTTGTTCACATGTGTCTCCTTTTAAAGCTTGTTTACTTTCTTAGATAGCTCTTGTGTACCCAACTAATAGAATTAGCATAACATATTTTTACTCGAAGGCTCATGGGAAACATGCTTATAAGGGTATATTGACTGAAAGCTGCTGATAAATTATGCATTTGGCCTTTCTTGAAGTAATAAATGAAGACTCATTTGAAATTAAGTGTTTGGGGAGACCTTGAGAAACAATCCCTGATTCCAAACTGACAGAAGTGTAATTTAAATTTATATTTCATCCAACATGCAGTCTCACTTTAATCCCTCCTGTACACACTAACAGCTTGATGCCTGTGGGGCAAACAATAATGTATAAAAACAAACAAGAAAAAAGGGACAGCACTTATATGAGGAGGGAAGAGTTTGAAAATGATCTCCAGGTCTGGCTTTGTTTTGTTTTCCTTTGCTTCTGAACTTTTTTCACCTTCGGTTCTGTTCTCCAAAACCATACACACCTTAGTGACCTGAAAGAAGACCTGTCCGTCAGGGTATGGAGGGGTTGGGATGTCATTGACAGGGAAGGCTGTGCGTGGGTTGGCCAGACTCTGAAACAGCCTTGCTGCTCTATCCCCAGGCACATTCTTGGTTGGTATGTTTTAAATGCTATTGTTTCCTTGCCTGGAAGAACCATGGAGACTGAACAGAGAGGAGGGCTAATTCATACTGACCCTTCAAAAAGTTCCCAAATAGATTTTAAACTTTAATAACTTAGGTTTGAGGAAAGACAGAAATAATCTGTAATCTTTCTGATAACGGCCGGTGAATTCTCTGCACACAGCTGGAAGCAATTTTGAAAGTCATAGCATTTGGAGTTGTTTCTTATCTATAATTTTTTGCTTTTTTATAAGATCCTGAAAATTAATATATTATACATCTTTGTCACTATAATCACTCCAAATTTTAATTTTATTTTCTGACTATTATAGGGTTTTTTTTTTAAAGAATTTTTGCTTTATTAAAAGAAACTAAAAGAATGAACCTAAGCTAATAAATATCCTTGATTTCGACATTAGTTTAAAAGAATTGGTACGGAAATAAGTAAAATAACACAAAATGAAGCACTAAACAAAATACAAAGAGTGCTGCATATTATTATTTTCCTCTGCAAAAAATTACCTAACATGAGCACACGTGCACACACACACACACACACACACACACCAGGCTCTCACACAAAGAATGGTTACATAACAAAGTAAACATTATAACAACCACATCAGTTTGACTGTTAATCCAAACTAACATGAAAAATCTGTCGTTGAGACAACTGTAATTTAAACATGGATTGGGTATTTAATGATATTAAGAATATAATTATGATTTTATTAGGTGCAGTTTTGGACTGCATGTTTGGTTCAAATATTAAAAACATTCCAAATCGAGGAATGAAAAACTACCTATCGAGTATTATGCTTTTTAAAAAATGTATTATACTTTAAGTTCTGGGATACATGTGCAGAACGTGCGGGTTTGTTACATAGGTATACACGTGCCATGGTGGTTTGCTGCACCCATCAACCTGTTATCTACATTAGGTATTTCTCCTAATGCTCTCCCTCCCCTATCCCCCTACCCCCTCACAGGCCCCAGTGTGTGATGTTCCCCTCCTGTGTCCATGTGTTCTTATTGTTCAGCTCCCACTTATGAATGAGAACATGTGCTGTTTGGTTTTCTGTTCCTTTGTTAGTTTGCTGAGAATGATGGTTTCTGGCTTCACCCATGTCCCTGCAAAGGACATGAACTCCCTTTTTTGTGGCTGCATAGTATTCCATGGTGTATATGGACCACATTTTTTTTATCCAGTCTCTCACTGAGGGCATTTGGGTTGGTTTCAAGTCTTTGCTATTGTGAATAGTGCTACAATAAAACATATGTGTGTGTGTGTCTTTATAGTAGAATGATTTATAATCCTTTGGGGTATATACCCAGTAATGGGATTGCTGGGTCAAATGGTATTTCTGGTTCTAGATCCTTGAGGAATCACCACACTGTCTTCCACAATGGTTGAACTAATTTACACTCCCACCAACAGTGTAAAAGTGTTCCTATTTCTCCACATCCTCTCCAGCATCTGTTGTTTCCTGACTTTCAATGATCGCCATTCTAACTGGCATGAGATGGTATCTCATTGTGGTTTTGATTTGCATTTCTCTAATGACCAGTGATAACGAGCTTTCTTTCATATGATTATTGGCCACATAAATGTCTTCTTTTTAGAAGTGTCTGTTCATATCCTTCACCCACTTTTTGATGGGGTTGTTTGCTTTTTTCTTGTAAATTTGTTTAAGTTTCTTGTAGATTCTGGATATTAGCCCTTTGTCAGATGGATAGATGGCAAAAATTTTCTCCCATTCGGTAGGTTGCCTGTTCACTCTGATGATAGTTTCTTTTGCTGTGGGGAAGCTCTTTAGTTTAATTAGATCCCATTTGTCAATTTTGGCTTTCTTTGCCATTGTTTTTTGTGTTTTTGTCAGGAATTCTTTGCCCATGCCTATGTCCTGAATGGTATTTCCTAGGTTTTCTTCTAGGGTTTTTATGGTTTTAGGTTTTGTGTTTAAGTCTTTAAATCATCTTGAGTTAATTTTTGTATAAGGTGTAAGGAAGGGGTCCAATGTCAGTTTTCTGAATATAGCTAGCCAGTTTTTCCAACACCATTTATTAAACAAGGAATCCTTTCCCCATTGCTTGTTTCTGTCAGGTTTGTCAAAGATTAGATGGTTGTAGATGTGTGGCATTATTTCTGAGGCCTCTGTTCTGTTCTATTGGTCTATATATCTGTTTTGGTACCAGTACCATGCGGTTTTGGTTACTGTAGCCTTGTAGTATAGTTTGAAGACATGTAGCATGATGACTCCAGTTTTGTTCTTTTTGCTTAGGATTGTCTTGGCTATATGGGCTCTTTGTTGGTTCCATATTAAATTTAAAGTAGTTTTTTCTAATTCTGTGAAAAAAGTCAGTGGTAACTTGATGGGGATAGCATTGAATCTGTAAATTACTTTGGGCAGTATGGCCATTTTCACTATATAGATTCTTTCTATCCATGAGCATAGAATGCTTTTCCATTGGTTTGTGTCCTCTCTTATTTCCTTGGACAGTGGTTTGTAGTCCTTCTTGAAGAGGTACTTCACATCCTTTGTAAGTCGTATTCCTAGGTATTTTATTCCCTTTGTAGCAATTGTGAATGGGAGTTCACTCATGATTTGGCTTTCTGTTTGTCTATTATTGGTGTATAAACATGCTTGTAATTTTTGCACATTGACTTTGTATCCTGAGACTTTGCTTGAAGTTGCTTATCACCTTAAGGAAATTTTGGGCTGAGATTATGGAGTTTTCTAAATATGCAGTCATGTCATCAGCAAACAGAAACAATTTGATTTCCTCTCTTCCTATTTGAATACCCTTTATTTCTTTCTCTTGCCTGACTGCCCTGGCCAGAACTTCCAATACTATGTGTAATAGGAGTGGTGAGAGAGGGCATCCTTGTCTTGCACCAGTTTTCAAAGGGAATGCTTCCAGCTTTTGCCCATTCAGTATGATATTGGCTGTGGGTTTGTCATAAATAGCTCTTATTGTTTTGAGATACGTTTCATCAATACCTAGTTTATTGAGAGTTTTTAGCATGAAGGGGTGTTAAATTTTAGCAAAGGCCTTTTCTGCATCTATTAAGATAATCATGTGGTTTTTGTCATTAGTTCTATTTATGTGATGGATTGTATTTATTGATTTGTGTATATTGAACCAGCCTCGCATCCCAGGGATGAAACCAACTTGATCGTGGTGGAGAAACTTTTTGATGTGCTGCTGGATTCGGTTGGCCAGTATGTTATTGAGGATTTTTGCAGCGAGGTTCATCAGGGATATCGGCCTGAAATTTTCTTTTTTTGTTGTGTCTCTGCCAGGTTTTGGTATCAGGATGATGCTGGCCTCATAAAATGAATTAGGGAGGAGTTGCTCTTTCTCTATTACTTGGAATAATTTCAGAAGGAGCTTCTGGTGCTAGCTCCTCTTTGTACCTCTGGTGGAATTCAGCTGTGAATCCATCTAGTCCTGGACTTTTTTTGGTTTGTAGGCTATTAATTACTGCCTTAATTTCAGAACTTGTTATTGGTCTATTCAGGGATTGGACTTCTTCCTGGTTCAGTCTTGGGAGGATGTATGTGTCCAGGAATTTATCCATTTCTTCTAGATTTTCTAGTTTATTTGCTTAGAGGTGTTTATAGTATTCTCTGATGATAGTTCGTATTTCTGTGGGATCAGTGGTGATATCCCCTTTATGATTTTTTTATTGTGCCTATTTGATTCTTCTCTCTTTTCTTCTTTATTAGTCTGGCCAGCAGTCTATCTATTTTGTTAATCTTCTCAAAACACAGCTCCTGGATTCATTAATTTTTTTGAAGGGTTTTTCATGTCTCTATCTCCTTCAGTTCTGCTCTGATCTTATTTATTTCCTCTCTTCTGTTAGCTTTTGAATTTGTTTGCTGTTGCTTCCCTAGTTCTTTTAATTGTGATGCTAGGGTGTCAATTTTAGATTTTTCCTGCTTTCTCCTGTGGGCACTTAGTGCTACAAATTTCCCTGTAAACACTGCTTCAGCTGCATCCCAGAGATTCTGGTACATTGTGTCTTTGTTCTCATTGGTTTCAAAGAACTTATTTATTTCTGCTTTAATTTCGTTATTTACCCAGTAGTCATTCAGAAGCAGATTGTTCAGTTTCCATGTAGTTGTGTGGATTTGAGTGAGTTTCTTAATCCTGAGTTCTAACTTGATTGCACTGTGGTCTGAGAGACTGTTTGTTATGATTTTCATTCTTCTGCATTTGCTGAGGAGTGTTTTACTTCCGATTATGTGGTCAATTTTAGAATAAGTGCAATGTGGTACTGAGAAGAATGTATATTCTGTTGATTTGGGGTGGAGAGTTCTGTAGATGTCTATTAGGTCCACTTGGTCCAGAGCTGAGTTCAAGTCCTGAATATCCTTCTTAATTTTCTGTCTCATTGTTCTGTCTCATATTGACAGTGGGGTGTTAAAGTGACCCACTGTTAATGTGTGGGAGTCTAAGTTTCTTTGCAGATCTCTAAGAACTTGCTTTATGAATCTGGGTGCTCCTGTGTTGGGTGCATATATATTTAGGATAGGTAGCTCTTCTTGTTGCATTGATCCCTTTACCATTATGTAATGCCCTTCTGTGTATTTTTTTTTATCGTCTGTTTTATCATAGACTAGAATTGCAACTTTTGCTTTTTTTTTTTTTTTCTTTCCATTTGCTTGGTAGATATTCCTCCATCCCTTTATTTTCAGCCTATGTGTGTCTTTGCACATGAGATGGGTCTCCTGAATACAGCACACAGATGGGTCTTGACTCTTTATCCAATTTGCCAGTTGTGTCTTTTAATTGGGGCATTTAGCCTCTTTACATTTAGGGTTAATATTGTTATGTGTGAATTTGATCCTGTCATTATGATGCTAGCTGGTTATTTTGCCCATTAGTTGATGCAATTTCTTCATAGTGTTGATGGTCTTTACAATTTGGTATGTTTTTGCAGTGGTTGGTACCAGTTGTTCCTTTCCATATTTAGTTCTTCCTTCAGGGGCTCTTGTAAGGCAGGCATGGTGGTGACAAAATTTCTCAGCATTTGCTTGTCTGTAAAGGATTTTATTTCTCCTTCACTTATGAAGCTTAGTTTGGCTGGATATGAAATTCTGGGTTGAAAATTCTTTTCTTTAAGAATGTTGAATATTGGCCCCCACTCTCTTCTGGCTTGTAGGGTTTCTGCAGAGAGATCCACTGTCTGATGACCTTCCCTTTGTGGGTAATTTGACCTTTCTCTCTGGCTGCCCTTAACATTTTTTCCTTCATTTCAACCTTGGTGAATCTGACAATTATGTGTCTTGGGGTTGCTCTTCTCGAAGATTATCTTTCTGGTGTTCTCTGTATTTCCTGAATTTGAATGTTGGCCTGTCTTGCTAGGTTGGGGAAGTTCTCCTGGATAATATCCTAAACAGTGTTTTCCAACTTGGTTCCATTCTCTCCGTCACTTTCAGGTACACCAATCCAATGTAGGTTTGGTCTTTTCACATAGTCCCATATTTCTTGGAGGCTTAGTTCATTCCTTTTCATTCTTTTTTCTCTAATCTTGTCTTCACGCCTTATTTCATTAAGTTGATCTTCAGTCCCTGATATCCTTTCTTCCACTTCATCTATTTGGCTATTGATACTTGTGTATGCTTCATGAAGTTCTTGTGCTGGTTTTTCAGCTCCATCGGGTCATTTATGTTCTTCTCTAAGCTGGTTATTCTAGCTAGCAATTCCCCTAGCCTTTTTTTCAAGGTTATTAGCTTCCTTGCATTGGGTTAGAACATGCTCCTTTAGCTTGAAGGAGTTTGTTATTCCCCACCTTCTGAAACTACTTTTGTCAATTCATCAGATTCATTCTCCATCCAGTTTTGTTCCCTTGCTGGTGAGGACTTGTGATCCTTTGGAGGAGAAGAGGTGTTCTGGTTTTTCGAATTTTCAGCCTTTTTTGTGCTGTTTTTTCCTCATCTTTGTGGATTTATCTACCTTTGGTCTTTGATGTTGGTGAACTTCAGATGGGATTTTTGAGTGGATGTCCTTTTTGTTGATGGTGATGCTATTCCTTTTTGTTTGTTAGTTTTCCTTCTAACAGTCAGGCCCCTCAGCTGCAGGTCTGCTGAAGTTTGCTGGAAGTCCACTCCAGACCCTATTTGCCTGGGTATCACCAGCAGAGGCTGCAGACAGCAAAGACTGCTGCCTCTTCCTTCCTCTGGAAGCTTCACCCAGAGGGGCACCCGCCAGATGTCAGCTGGAGCCCTCCTGTATGAGGTGTTTGTCGACCCATGCTGGGAGGTGTCTCCCAGCCAGGAGGCACGGGGGTTAGGGACCCACTTGAGGAGGCAGTCTGTCCTTTAGCAGAGCTCAAGAGCCATGCTGGGAGATCTGCTGCTCCCTTCAGAGCCAGCAGAGGGGAATGTTTAAGTCTGCTGAAGCTGTGTCCACAGCCACCCCCTCCCCCAGGTGCTCTGTCCCAGGGAATGGGAGTTTTATCTATAAGCCCCTGACTGGGGCTGCTGCCTTTCTTTCAGAGATGCCCTGCCCAGAGAGGAGGAATCTAGAGAGGTAGTCTGGCTACAGCAGCTTTGCTGAGCTGTGGTGGGCTCTGCCTAGTCCGAACTTCCCAGTGGCTTTGTTTACACTGTGAGGGGAAAACCACTTACTCAAGCCTTAGTAATGGCGGACACCCCTCCCTCCACCAAGCTCAAGCATCCGAGGTCGACTTCAGACTGCTGTGCTGGCAGTGAGAATTTCAAGCCAGTGGATCTTAGCTTGCTGAGCTCCGTGGGAGTGGGATCTGCTGAGCTAAACCATTTGGCTGCCTGGCTTCAGACCCCTTTCCAGGGGAGTGAATGGTTCTGTCTTGCTAGCATTCCAGGCACCACTGAGAGATGAAAAAAAAAACTGCAGTTAACTCAGTGTCTGCCCAAATGGCCGCCCAGTTTTGTGCTTGAAACCCAGGGCCCTGGTGGTGTAGGCACCCAAAGAAATCTCCTGGTCTGTGGGTTGTGAAGACCGTGCGAAAAGTATAGTGTCTGGGCCAGAATGCACTGTTCCTCATAGCACAGTCCCTCACGGTTTCTCTTGGCTAGAGGAGGGAGTTCCCCAACCCCTTGTGCTTCCCAGGTGAGGCGACACCCCACCCTGCTTCAGCTTGCCCTCCATGGGCTGCACCCACTGTCTAACAAGTCCCAGTGAGATGAGCCTGGTATTTCAGTTAGAAATGCAGAAATCAGCTGCCTCCTGCATTGATCTCACTGGGAGCTGCAGACCAGAGCTGTTCCTATTTGGCCATCTTGCCAGCCAGCAGAATTATAGATTATTTTTAACCATGCCTACAATCTTAATCTTTAAAGGTTAAAATATGTAAAGTCAATAAAAACTATATATAATAGAGATAGTTAAACTTCTGCCCTGATATAGTAAACCACTAATAAACAGCTTTGCTGGAAGCTGACTGGGTGGCCAGGCTTAACTCAGGATATTCTCAAAGTTGATGATGGTCTTAAAGGCTAGATAGTATTTTCTGTCTTTTCCTGTCCACGCTTACAAACTGCCGTAGAGTTTAATTAGTCAACCTATTTTTACGTTAACAGACTATTACTTGAAAAATAGTTTGTGGATATAAGTGCTACTTATAATGGACTAGATGAAGAATAGAGGAAGGAAAGAAAGGGAAGAGGAGATGTAATAACTATTGTAGAAAAAGAAGAAGACCACCATGACCATTATATATGCTGAACATTAATGCTTTACATGCATTATCTCACTCAAGCCTGAAAGCAATCCTGTGAAGTAGGAAGGGACTTTTATTATGGCCATTTAAAGATTCAGAATCTAGGGATAGAGGGACAAAGTAACCTGCAAGAAGTCTAAAACTTCAGGAAGATAGTAAACTATGAGCCGTGTTGGATGAAACAATGGAAGTTCCTACACCCAAAATAAAGTGGTGGAATGTCTGATGGGTGACCAACCACAAATCTAGGTTTATTGCCCTACTTATTAACATTTACAGGACCAAATCCACCGGAGTGTCTGCTCTTGGCAATTAGTCTGCCCTTTGTGATAAGAATACACACAACACATAGACATATCTCCCATCTCCTAACTCCTGATTCAATCAGTTGGTTTTCCAGGAGATTTATTTTGAATAACTTTTTGTAATAAAGTGTCCTCTTGACAAATATCTGTTAGAGAGGACCAGCAAAACCAAGCAGATCACTGTCTTGCTTTCCTAAAGTAAGTTCTTCCAGAATTTACTTACTGATCTAGAGTCCTTCTTCAGATCCTTTGAATATTTGGCATTTCTCCAAGGATTAGGACTTCTCAATGATAATTTCAGAAGAAGCACATTAAAGAAAAAATTTGGTGGGAAGATAAGATTGCCAAAACCTTGACGTCCATCAGAAGAAAAAAAAAAAAAAAGTGAGACAACATCTGAGTATTCTTCAATCCATATGTTCAAGAACCAAGGATTAGAGATCCTTGGGATGGAGTTGGCAGAAATCCAGCACAAGGTGCAAAACTTGGTAAATATTTGAAAATCCACTCATGGAACTGAGTACATAGAATATGCATCTGGTCTCATGCATGAAAATTCTAGTCGTAGTTCATAGAACTGATGAAATGTATGATTCTCTTTTAAATATTATTTGTATTAGTTTGTTCTCACGCTGCTAATAAAGACATACCCGAGACCCGGTAATTTATAAAGGAAATAGATTTAATTGACTCACAGTTCAGCATGACTGGGGAGGCCCCCAGAAACTTACAATCATGGTAGAAAGGGAGGAAAGCACTCTCTTCTTCAACATGGCAGCATCAACTGCCGAGCAAAAAGGGGGAAAACCTCTTATAAAACCATCAGATCTCATGCGCACTCACTCACTATCACGAGAACAGTATGAGGGTAACCGCCCCATGCTTAAATTACCTCCCACTGGGTCCCTCCCATGACACATGGGAATTATGGGAACTACAATTCAAGATGGGATTTGGGTAGGGACCCAGTCAAACTGCATTGTTATTAGTTCAGTCTCTTATTAGCAAATATTTATTGAGTCCCTTGTGTATGCCAAGAGCTATGTTAGGTACTGGCAAGATACTGATTAAAACATGTGTTGTCCCATTAAAGGTCACCAAACCTAAAGGAGGATGCAGGTACATAAGCAAAAGAGAGTTCAACATATACAGTAATGGAAGTCTAAAAGTTACAGAGATGTTATAGTGGAAGAAGTGATTAACCATCTGAGAAAGATCAGGAAAATTTTTGTAGCTGAAGGGCTGCTTGAGCTGGGTTTTGAGGGATGAGTAGGAGTTTATCTATTACATAGGTAAAGTCAGATATGATAGCATATTATTATTTGTTCTCATTCACCACTGTTTTTCCATATAGTCTTGGCAACAGAGAATTAAATGAATTAATTGATTCAAATGCTAAAATATTGTGAGTTTACTCGTAGCATTTTCTTAGCCATGAGAGAGTATAGATATGGGATTTCTTCTTTTTAGGAGCATGATGCCATGCTAGTATTTCCATTTCTGTCTTTCATACCAAATAAGAATTGGTCTCTCTCCAGGAGAGAGAACCATCAAAAACAAGACATTCTGAAGGTTGGTTATAATTTAGTCACCATTTTTGAAAATGTGGTATAAATTTACAAACAGCTTGACCACCCTTACTCTCATTAATACAGATTTCTGGGTGTGATGGAATAATTTCATAACTCCAAGAGGTAATGAGCAGGCATTCTGCCGCCCCCATAATGCAAAGCCAAGTCCAATGTATCTCCTTAGACCAATGGGGAGTGGACCCTTTCCTCTCCGCATTGCTCTTTTGATGTCCCCATCGGTCTTAATGAAGCATGTTAGATCTTCTCTGAACTATCCTTCTTTTTTATTTTTCCCCATGATGAGTAAATTGGAGGGGCTGATTAAGGAGGCATAACCAGAAAATAGGACTGTTTAGAATTTAACAAAAGACAAAAAAGCATATAAGGGAAGTTCTGTATCAATGTTAAATAAAAGAACAATGCATATAAATTTCTACTACCAAAAGCAGTCTATTCATGTATAAACCATAATACAATCCAAGAAAAATCAAACATAAGGCAGAACTAATTGCAAGCAGTCTGTACTGTCTTTTCTTAAGTAGTGTGTTACAGAATCACTCTACCCTCCACCTTCCTCCCAGCCTATTCACAGAAGGTCTTGAAACAAAGTCTACTTGCAATTCTTGTTCAATATCACCTATCTACTTCTTCCTCTACTGAAAGTGACAAGGTGAGGAATCTTCCTGGTCGGCTGCTTCTTTGGGAGTTTCTAAAGTCAGCTTCTCTTGTCTAAAACAGTAGAAAGTAGCTCAGTGACAGAACCTAACTTTCCTTCCTTTGTGTGTTTTGCTGAAGCAAGCGTCTCTCTTTGGATCCATCTGAGCAGCAGATCACAAAAGAGAATCCCTAAGCAGGACAAAAGCTTCTCGCTGAGTTCATCTTTTGCCCTGACATACTAGAAGCCCTAATTTTAATCATCAAGAACCTCAAGCTGCAAAACAGTTTGCAATTTGCCTTTTTAAATGGTCATTCATTCATTATTCTAGAAACAGCTATGAGAACCTGCCATGTGTCAGGCACTGAGGATTCAGCAAAGGAGAAAAACAAAATCCCTGTCCTTATGGAGATTCAGACTAGAAGCAGACAGAACAAGAACAAATGCCCCTTACACCATGAAAAATCCAGTAAGTGCCACAGACGTCTGAAGAAGTCAGACCCATGAGAAATAGACATTTAAACTGAGCCCTGAAGATGAGTAGGGGTTAATCAGGCTTAAAGAGTGCTCATGGTCACAAAAACAATGAGCCACTAAGGGAAAAAACACAAAGAGAAAGCAAGAGAAAGCAAACTAGAAAAGTAGGTAAGGGTAAGAAGGATCAAGGCTTCGGACCATGTTAAAACTTTTGGACTTTACCTCGAGAACAATTAAAAGTCATTGAAGCTTTTCAAGCAGGAGAGCAAAATAATAAGATATACTCTGCTTTTTACTTTTAATAATGGTAGCTGCCCCATGATAAATGGATTGTGGGGGGCAGTTAAGGTGGAAAGTATGCGGGACTAAAGGTCCAGTTTGGAAAATAAAATAATTGTCAAGATAAAAAGTGGAATGCCTTTGATTAGGGAGTGGTGCTGAGTATTCAAAGATGTGAGGTATAGTTTGAAAGTAGAATCAGTAGAAATTAATGATTGCTGGAATTTGAAGATGAAGGTTAGGATTCTTCATCAAGTTTTTGACTTAGATGTCTGGGTGAATAGCAATGTCATATGCTGAAGAAGGAACAGGTTTTTGTGGCAGAAAACAAAAGTTCAGTTTTGGAAATGTTACACTTATGAGGCAAGAGAAATGAGTGCAGTTATTGGCCAGTTTTATTTTGATTCTAAAATAATATGTATAACACAGAAAATCATCCATTTACAAATAATGGCATATGTAGTATATCCAAAGCCCTCAGTGATTGATTTTTCTCTTTAAAAAATGTCTCTCCAGGCCAGATGCAGTGGCTCATGCCTATAATCCCAGTAATCTGGAAGGTTCAGATGGAAGAATCTCTTGAGCCTAGGATGTGGAGGCTGCAGTGAGCTATGATCCCACCACTGCACTCCATCCTGGGTGACAGCGTGAGACTCGGTCTTTAAAAAAAAAAAAATTCTCTCCAGAAATTTGTTAAATTTATTTCACACGATCATCTAGGCCTGTGAATACTAACTTTTCTTTGTCAAATACTTTTTGCTTGGCACTAAGCTTTACCTACAGGATCCCATTTAATCCCTTAAGCTCTTCTGTTAGGTTTACGTTATTACCCACATTTAAAATACAGGGAAACCAAGGCTGGGGGAATTAAGTTACTTACATGTCATCCGTTAGTAAGTGACAAAGCTGAAATTTGAATCTGGGCTGACCTGACTTTAAATCCCATATTCTTAATGACCATATGATAATGCCTGTGGAACTAGGAAGGGGGTGGGGGGAAACTCTGCCTAACCTGATGGCAAACAACAAATTAATTTGCTTAAGCCATGAAATGGAGTCAATGCATTCTAAGTGGCATAAGGTGAGAAATGATCTATGGGATGAACTCCAGCTTGTTACTAGACATAGACTTAGTCATTGTCAAACTCATAAGCCAGGCCAGATGCAAGAGACCCTTCTCTGCAGCGCTGAGGAATTGGTGGCAACCCCGACGGTAAATCTGAGGCCTCACCACTCCACGGTGGTGGCAGCATAGCATATGATTTACAGGGAGAGGTTTTATGCCCTGAATATTATAAAACGTGAGTGCAGATTGACAAAGAAGAATTAAGAAGCACAGCAAAAGATCCTACGAAAAGCTCTGCAATTCGTAGGATCTTTTTCACTCTAAGCAGAGCTCTGCCAGATTGGTGGGAGAAAGCTCAGTAGCCATGGGTGCCACGGCTGACCCTTGGGGCATCCCTTGAATATCATCCTTGTTTCCATTAGCAGGAAGTATGACAGGTGCTCAGAAAAAGAACTGAGCATGTTGGGCTTGCTGAGTGATATCTAAGGAATCTCATTTTGGTGTCAGAATTGTTAAAAACATACTTTTGTCTTCAAGAAGAAGCAATCTTAGACTAATCTGGATGCCTTATTGGTAGTGCGTATTTGGGAATCGAGATTCAAGACCTTCAGTAAACAAGGCTTTCACAGAGAAGAAACAAGATTGTTGAAACATCTTCACCATGCTGAGTGCAAAGACTATTCCAAACTTGTTCTCAGATTGATTTTTCTACCTAAAGATTAATTTTCTGACAGAATCACTGACAAGCTTGATCTTTAGAATATTAAACCTAGGCAACCTGTTTGCTTTTTTGTTTGTTTTTTAATGTTTTCAGGTGAGGTTTAAAGGTAGGATTCATTCTGGGTGAACCAAATGCATTGAAGCACTTTCAAATCAATAGGCAGCTTGATTTCTCTGTGTTGCGAAACATTATGCCCTCTCTAAATTCTCATCACAGGCAACATGGAAATTAATGAGACCTTTAGGTTAGCCTTTCAAGCTCAACCCTATTTTATAGCTTTACCTTGCCTTTTTGACACCACGATCTCGCCTGGCCACCAGCAGCATTTCATGTTGCAGTGCCCTTTAATTTTGCAGTTTTCTTAGTCTTCCTTGGAAACTGGCAGCTTATTAATCTCAATAACTGAGCTGCTCAATAGGCAAGCTCACCAATGAGAGACCAGGCTGTGTCTTTTTTTTTTCTTGGCAGATGGAAACAAGGGGTTTGGTTGTTGGATGGAGGCAAGGGAGGTGGCAGAGAAAAAGCTGGTTAGGAGGGGTACCTCATTCCCCACATCACTTTCTGATAATTGGCAGGAAAATAAAGTGAGCCTAGTCTAATCCACTGCTCTGCAATTTATGGCTTGTGGTGTTAAACACACTCGAACCCATTAATAAGAAAATAAATAAAGTGTTGTGGCACGTGTGCAAATTACAAGGTGCATTAAGAAAGAAACAAGCATTACATCTTATTCAGGACCACTCCAGCCTATTCTTGGCGTGGTTTGCAAACTTGGAAGCATCCTGGAAAGTGGAGGTACCTAAGGAGAAGCTGTCCTTTCTAAATTTGCCTGCCTCTACAAAATTAAAAACTTATTGAAGAATTGAACTTCTTATTGCAGGGGACCACAGCGAAATCTCTAGGTAGAAAGAACTTAAAAATAAAATAAAATAAAAATCCATCCCTCGGCAACCTGTACCATGGGGACCCAATTACAAATTGAGGCCACCCCGTGGTCGTACGTTGTAAGAGCAAGACTTTGCCCTGAGTCCGTGTAAATGTCGAAGACTTTGGGGTTAAGTTCACAGTTGAAAAAAGTCAAATATTTCCATCTCTGTCTGTGTTCTTTCACCCATTCAACTAATACCAACTGTCATTCCCTTGAGGCACTTCCTGAAGTCTTCCCAGAGGATGTTTTATCTGGCTCAGACAGAAGAAACTTGATGAAGCGCAAGTCCTTTCTAATTCTGGCTTTCTGATGATCCTTTTATTTTCACAGAAGCCAGATAAGGCATCCACAGTCCTCCCAAGCAGGGGAAGTAGGTCCTGCAACTTTTCTGAAGGTTCCTTTGGTTTAATAGTCCTGGCCTCATTTGCTTTTGTGAGTTTGAATCTTGTGTCCCCAGACTTGCAAACCATCACAGGATACTCAGCCATTCTGCTCAGCTGCAGCTGCATCCTTTGGATTTTATGCGAATGTTTAAGAAACTTTTCCTACATTACGTTTTTTCTTCCAAAACCCACCAGACAATTTGGGGCCATTGTGTGAGTATTCTTTGCAAATACTCCTTCTTAGAGGTCATGGCAAAGCTCTATACAAAGGATCACCCTCAAAATCGTGTATTTTTCAAATCCCTTATTAAATCATTTCTTGCTTGAAATAACTGTTTAGGAGTCAGGAAATACCTCCAATTTCTGTCATTCTTACTTAAGCTGTGTATGCCTTATAGTTCAAAAAAGAATGAATACTAATTATTTTCTATGTGTTAAAAGGCACTGAAATCAGATTTCAATTTGCTAGAGCTTCAACTGGGTACCAGCATTCATGAGTCCATTTCTCAACAATTAGTACTCCTGTAAAGGTATTGCACACCAATAATATGACATTTAAATTCTTATTTTATTTTTTAATTATTTGAACAAAGGGTTAAAATACTGCCCTAAAGGGAAGGTGGCAAATGTTGCTTTACTTAACATCGGTATGTTCTTAGATAAGAATTTTACATGGAAAACTTAATCTTAGTGATTTTCTAATTTCTTATCAACCAAGATCCTATCCACTATACTTGGGGACATGTGATGAGAAGGCATAGGGAGATATTAGGCCCACTGAAGCATTTGGTGGGACTCTAAGGAACTCTACTCTCCCCCATCCCCACTCTCACCAATTCAGGAAAATGAAGGAATAAATTTACAAGCCCCCTGTGCAAGGGGTGGTGCTATGCATATGTGCATTTTCTGGATGTTCTTGTATTCGGTCATCTTTTCCAGCTTCTAACTCTCAGAATCCGTATAAGGAGACATTGTAGCTCTATGGACAATCTTTTCACTTGTGGGAAACCACGGACCACTCCTTTTGGTCTTTGTTTTTAGACATAATCATCTCTGAAATGCCTACTTTGTGCCCAGTAGGATACTAGGCACTTTACATCATGTTATCTGAATTAAAGCCCTTGGGGAGAGATGTTGATAGGGTTTGGCTGTGTTAACACCCATATCTCATCTTGAATTGTAGCTGCAACAATTCCCATGTGTTGTGGTAGGGACCTGGTGGTGGGAGGTAATTGAATCATGGGGGCAGGTCTTTCCCATGCTGTTCTCATGGTAGTGAATAAGTCTCATGAGATCTGGTGGTTTTATAAGGGGGAGTTTCCCCACACAAGCTCACCCTTTGCCGGCTGTCATCCATGTAAGACGTTACTTGCTCCTCCTTGCATTCTGCCATGATTGTGAGACCTCCTCAGCCATGTGGAACTGTAAGTCCATTAAACCTCTTTCTCTTTATAAATTACCCAGTCTCAGGAATGTCTTTATTAGGAGCGTGAGAACAGACTAGTACAGATGTTATTGTACCTTTTTAACATATCAGGAAAATGAAACTTGAGAAGGTGGAGGGTTTGGGACAGAGAGAAGATCCGGACAGAACAGGATTCAAGTAGTACTTAAACTTAGGTATTGGGAATCTCTCAGCCTTGCACTTCTTTACTTTCTACCCTTGCTGTTATGCAGGCCTCCTTTTGTGGAATTTTTATGGTAACTATATGCTATATTCTCATAGCTTAGAAACCTAACAGAAAGTGAAGCTCTTCTTCTTGATATTTCAACAACACTTCCTTGATTGAGTCTCATGGAATCCAACTAGAGTCACATGCCTGCAACTGACCCAAGCCTCAAGCCTGGAGTCTTGGCGAATAGACCACATTAATTGGCCGGGTCTGGATCACGTGCCCATATGGGGCCTCATAGTGGAGAGGAAGGAGTGTGACCCATAACGAAACATTGTGCTATTAGGAGCCCCTGAAATGGAGGCCTAGCAGGCAAAAGCCACAGACCAACTCAGGTCACATTCAATGTTAGTTTGGTCACAGCCCAGCTCATATTGCCTGATTGTAATGATTTTCTCTTCCAGGCAGGCACAGTCCTGGCCAGGGTGGGGCAATTGCAGGATACTGAGTTATCTCACTTGTCAGAGCACAGAAGGGGGTTTACATTTGATTCCAATAAGAAGTTGAAAAACTAAGTTTCACTGACTAACTCCCACCCCCTTCTGACTCATCACCCTCTCTGGTTGACTTCTCAAACGTCCCATGACTTTACTTCTGAGTTCACTGTGGCCACTTAATGCATTTTAACTTTTATGAGTCCCCTGACATCTCTTTTAAGCTATCATCTTCTTTCCTGCAAAAGTGCTTGGATTCCACATTTTCTAATTAAAACATGCTCATTTATTGTCTTACTAACCAGTGCTCTTTATGAGGGCTCATGATGAGAAAGTTAACTCAAAACATCTCGATGCATTTCCTATCTCTTGGAATGGCTGGAGAAGCAGTTTTGCCTTATAAAGTTGAATGACTGAAGAATTTTTGGTTTTGCTTTTTAATAAAACCGTGCATGGTAAACATTTAACTCTATGCTTCAAGCTCCTAATGTTGTCAGCAATGCAGTATATTCTGTTTGTTGTGGTGTGTGTAGACGGGACAGATTGCAGGGGTCAGATAGCTCCATAATGAGTATAGGTAACATCAGAATAGTTCTGTGTTTAATTAGACAAAAATTTTTGTCCTAAAATGCAACATGTCCTAATGTTAATAATGGTGCCCATTGCTGTTTATGCTCCAGTGAATTGATCTGATATTATTAGAGGTTGTAAGCGTCAGTGCAGCAGGGTGTAAGGGTGGCACACATGCATTTAAACCCACCGAGAATTTCAATATAATCGTGTGTGTGGTGGCATTGGGGTGGGCTGGGAACAAGTTAGAAGGGGCATATCATATTTAGTACCTGTCTACGTATACTTTGTTTTTTCAGTTTCACTACTGTTTGCTTTGTCTTTGGAAACATAAAAGCAGTGTTACAACAGGGACATCCTCATGTTCTGTCTATAATGTGCATCTTCAAATTCATAATACCGTTCAGTTTGAGGAAAAGAGCGAAGTGTAGCATTCTTCACAGAGCTTACCCCAAAGGGCTAATTCAGGCAGAAAGGGAGAGACACAGATAGAGGAGACAGAGACAGAGATAGAGATAGAGATAGAGATAGAGACAGAGACAGATGGAGATAGAGATAAAGGGAGGCAGAGAGAGAGAGAGAAAGAAAGGGGTAAAAAGGACCTGGTGATGCAGATGTGGAAAAAAACAGATGCCCTCTTCAGGGAGGTTGGCCCTTGATTCTGACCACTACATTAGAAAATATTAGAAGAAGGAGTCAAGGTCATCGTGAATTGGGTTGGCCAAGACAACTGAGCCCTGCTGGACGCAGTGCCTCACACCTGTAATTCCAGCAATTTGGGAGGCCGAGGCAGGCAGATCACTTGAGGTCAGGAGTTCAAGGCCAGCCTGACCAACATTGTGAAATCTCGTCTCTATTAAAAATACTAAAATTAGCCAGGCGTGGTGGCACATGCCTATAATCCTAGCTACTCGGGAGGCTGAGGCAGGAGAATTGCTAGAACCCAGGAGGCGAAGGTTGCAGTGAGGCGAGATCGCACCAGTGCACTCCAGATTGGGTCACAGAGTACGACTCCATCAAAAACAAAAAACAAAAAACAAAAAAAAAACCCTGAGCCCTGATCATTTAAGTGAAGGGGTCACCATTTGGCTGCACACAGGTAGAGTTTTCAAACTGGAAACCAGGTTAAGATCACCTAGTATAGTCCAATGTCTATTTTTACAGACATGGAGAGTGAGGCTTAGAAAGTTCCATGACACGCCAGCACCTTCCACTCCAAATGCCTGAGTGGGGCTGGAAGCCAGGCCTCTAGCTAGAGCTTTCCGCAGCACAGTTCACTATTTCCTGCATGATTAGGGAATGTTGGTGCCTACTTATCCTGCACAGAATATTTATCTCCATTTCCTTCAGTAAAGGAAAGGTCATGAATTTAAGGCAAAGAATTAGAGCACATATTGCAACAGCTTTTGTCTTCTCAGTTATTTTATTATAGAATGTGCACATTCTCTTGGTAAAATATTCAACACATAGACAGAAAGTAGAAAGGAATATTCCCTGCTTTTCAATTTCCATTTTCAAGGAAATTTCACTGGAAGGTTGATTATTTTAGGCTTTCAAAAATGCTTGTGGAAGTCTGAGCATGTATATTTTAAGTTTAATATAAATGGAATCATATACATATCATTTGTCAACTTCCTTTTTATCACTTACTGAGATATTGTGGAAGCATTTTCAGGTAATTTTATGTAGACTTACCTCATTCCTTTTTAAAGTCTGTGTAATATTCCATAATGCTCTAATTTATTTAACCAGTCTCTTCTTGATGGACATTTAGGTCACTTTCAGAATTTTGCTATTACAAACAAATCTGTAATGAAACGTCATGTGTATATATCTTTCTTTGCATACTTATATAATTATATTCAAAAGTTAAATTCCTGGAAGTGAAATTGCTAGATCAAAGGGTATGTGTAATGTGCATTTTGAATTTTGATAGATTGTGCCAAATTGTTTCTGTCTCCATTCAAATGTTACGATCTCTCTTTACTTCCCCTTATTTGATAGCCTGCGTATCTTTTGTGGGTTTAAAATAAGAACCTAGAAGTTTATGGTGTTAGATTTCAGACATAGAATTCAGAGGATTTTTTTTTTCAAGGAATAATGTAATAAATAATATGTAAATACCCTAGAAATGCCAATACCGCTTCTTAATGCCAGATGTAGTATGAAAAACAGACATAGCTGTAGGGAAAAATCTGACTCTCTCACTCCCCTTGCTTCTAGCTGTAGGGCCCTTTCTCTTCATTCCCAGACTGTGCTACAGCACGGCCTACGTGATTCCAAACTCCTAACCTTTGTTGCCTTTCCTTTCTCATTATAATTTGGCAATGTTTGAGTTTACCTCTTCTCTCATCCACCTTGCCTCTATCTACCTAACGGGGAGATTATAAGAATGTCTAAAAAGACCTAGTCAAGTTTCTGAATCCCAAGAGAAATGCCTAGTAAGGTGGTATTATTGTTTAACTATTACAGAAAAGCTTTATGATCAAGGGCTTGAATATCTGGCAAGGAAGACAGCCTTTTTTGTGAAATAAGTATGTGAGGGCTCTGTCAATAGGAGGCCCTCAGGCCAAACTTATATAGTTACTTTATCTGAAACTCTGATTTTATGCTAAATAAGTATTTTTGTATTTCCCACCTCCTGTTGGTAATCCCATTACCAGCTGTGTTCACAGGAATTCAGCTTAATTCAGCCAACATTTGTAGGGGTCCGACTAGCAGCAGAGTACCACGGCATAGATAATGAAAGATCGAACAGACATGGCCTCTGACCTCTGGAAATTACAGTCTAGAGGGAGAAAGGCCACAGAGCAGATCATTTGTATAGATACAGGATGTTGTAAGCTGGACATGAGCTCAGGGGACTCTACAGAAGCATGGAGCATGGAGTGCATCCAACCTACCTGGTCAGGGAAGCCTGACTGGCAGGAACGGGGTCTGAGTTCCATCTGGGTGGAATAGTTACAGCTGCCCCAGCAAAAGGGCATTCCAGGCAAAGGTGAGAGAATAGGAAAAGGCTGGAAGAGCAAGACTGTGCCAGCATTCCGGACCAACCAGAGTGAGACTCAGGAGGCAGGGTAGAGAGGTCTCATGGTCCAAGACAAGGTCACCTTCTGGGTGCAGTCAAACACCCTAAGGTCTATTCAGTGTGGGATGGGGAGCCCAAAAGGGTTGTACACAAAGGCATGTTATGGTTAGATTTGCCATGAGGAGGTGGAAAGGGAGAATACACCAGAAAGGGAAGAAACTAAAAGTACATTGAAGTTAACCAATGCATCTGATGGAGGGAAGGAAGGAAGGGAGAAAGGGAGGGAGGGAGGGAGGGAGTAAGGGAATGAGAGAGAGACAGAAGGAGTGAGGGAGGGAGTGAGGGAAGGAAGGAAGGAAGGAAGGAAGGAAGGAAGGAAGGAAGGGGAAGGGAAGGGAGGGAGGGAGGGAGGGAGGAAGGAAGGAAGGAAGGAAGGAAGGAAGGAAGGAAGGAAGGAAGGAAGGAAGGGGAAGGGAAGGAGGAAGGAAGGAAGGAAGGGGAAGGGAAGGGAGGAAGGAAGGAAGGAAGGAAGGAAGGAAGGAAGGAGAAGGGAAGGGAGGGAAGGAAGGAAGGAAGGGAAGGAAGGGAAGGAAGGAAAGGAAGGTAAGAAGGGAGGAAGGAAGGAAAGAAGGGAGGGAGGGTTGGAGGAAGGAGGGAAGAAAGAAGGAAGGAAAGGGAACTAAAAGGAAAGAGATATATACTTAAAGTAGGCAGCCTATGGGATTCATTGATAATTATCTGCGTAACAGTAATAGCCAACATTTATTGAGGATCCACTCAATGTCAGGTGTGTGCTGAGCCGCTCATTTAATCCACACAACATTCCTAAGAAATACTTTCCATCATTTTCACTATTTTCATATGAGGAAACTAAGATGTAATAATAATAAGTCATTTGCCTTAGGCTGCACAGGTTTAAGGTGAAGCAACCAGGCTCTGACCCCACCTGCTACTGACAGTTTCCTTATTAACCATCGCCCTATCCAGCCTCCTCTAATCAGCAGGGCTGTCCCGACCTGACCGTGACCCTGACCTTCCCTCTTCTTCCTTGTTCCTCCTCCCTATCACTTCTCTTCCCCTCCTTCCTCACTTCCCTCCACAGAAATGCAGACATTGCTTCGTTTTTCACGTAACCACTTAACTTCTTGTCAAGCAAAACCTGAGAGCCAGAAAGGAGCTCAGTTCAAGTCCAAGCCTTCAAGATGTCTGGAAAGGCAGCCTCCCCACTACCAGACTTGCCTTTAGGTTTTGTTTAATTCTGCCACTTGCAAAGCAAATGCCTGAAGGCTGGCACCTGCCTTTTAGTCTAACATGCCACCTCCCTGTCAGGCAAATTTCAATTTACCATGCCTCGGCTTGTCCAACTGTATCTTCATTAATACTTCCAAGATGGCAGTGACAAGCGTTTCGGGTACTTAAGGCAAACCTGCATGACAGTTTTCCTTGACACTTGCATTTTTAAAAAGCCTTGCCTGGGGCCCTAGGAAACCCAGCATTTAAGAAACTAGGAACCTTTCAAGGAAACCCAGCTTTCAGAGCCTGCTGCCCTGGGACTTGTTTTGTGATAGGGATGCTGCAGGGTCTGCCTTAGAGTATATTATGTGCCATGGCGATATTTATGTGTTGATACTAAATGATGGTTACCTTTCTTAATGGCATTTTTTTTTTTTTTTTGACTACTGAAATGTATGGATCTGTTCTGTGCATTGTCAGTGGGTATGTGGCTGGCCTACAAACACATTTAAATGGCACACTTCTGCACAACATTCCTTTCTGAGTATCCAACAGATATTTGTAGGCAGGCAGACATGTCACAGGGGTTGCCATAAAGCTTAATTAATATCCCTGAAGAGTTCTTGTGTCATTTATCATACCTATAGCTATTACACATACAAAGAAATGTGAGTAAATACGCCGATAGGTCTTCTTCTATTTGCTCATGCCTCAAAGAGTCTGATGTAAATTTAAGTGGGAAAATAGTAATAGAGATGACCACTGTTTATTTGAGGGGGAAAAAAAAAAGCAACAGTGCTTTTTTTCAAGCATTTCAAACTTAAATGCTTGAAATTACTATACACATTTGATGTGAGAGGAGCAAATCTATAATAAGCAAAAAGGAGTGGCAGCTTTATTTTTCTTTTGTTTTCTTTCACCTCTGCCAGCCCCTACATTTAGAATTGTTTTGATGACTTAAGAATTGTCGGTAGCTATACAAGAATTCAGATAAATCATTTTATTTTCCTTCCTCTGCCTTGAGGAAATCCCATATGATACTTTGTCTGTCCCCGTTAATTTTTACACCATTTATATACCTTCCTCTTTCTCTTCTTTCTTTCCTTGCTTATTTGCTTCATCGACCCAGCAAATGCATCTTGAGCACCTACAAAATAACCACTATTGGGTTTTTTGGTTGGTTGGTCGGTTGTTTTTTAACTTCTTTCTGGGCCTTAGGATACTGATCTGGAAACAGAGAGAAATGAATTAGAACTTCATTTCTCAAATGAGGGATGCCGTGGAATACCAGTTTTAAGGCTGAGAAGAAGGTTTGGTATAAAACTCACAAAAACAACTGGAATAATAAATCGTGTAGAGTACTGGGATATTTATTATATTTAAATATTAGGTTTGTGAAGATCTGCACTAATCTTCTGAATTCTGTTTATTCCATTTCCCAAATATCATGGAACCATCTCTTTATCTAACACTAGCAATATACAAATATACTTGTTGATCCAAAAAGCACATTTTAAGATGTTGTATTTCAGATTCAGATCCTCTCTGATCTTATGACAGAAGTGGAAAAGCCAGAATTTTTTCAAGCCCTTACTAGGAAGGACTTTGTGATCTTGCCTTCTAAAATAAAACATAATTTTTCTCTCAGCATAAATTTTTAAAATGAATTTATACCCAAACTCAATTATCAAGTCAGGCAATATTTGGGCTTGGTACAAAAGTACTGTTTATAATACAGTGCTTAGAGTGTAGGCTAACAATAAAAACTTTTGTTTAAAAATTTAATGGATATTATTGGGTATATACCCAAATGAATATAAATTATTCTATGTAAAGATGATGCATGTGTATGTTCATTGCAGCACTATTCACAATAGCGAAGATATGGAATCAACCAAATGCCCATCAACAGTAGACTAGATAAAGAAGATGTGGTACATATACACCATGGAATACTATGCAGCCATAAAAAAATGAGGTCATGTCTTTTGTGGGAACATGGATGGAGCTAGAGACCATTATCCTTAGCAAACTAACACAGGAACAGAAAACCAAATACCACATGTTTTTACTTATAAGTGGGAGCTAAATGATGAGAAGAGAACATGTGGACAGAAAAAGGGAAACAACAGACACTGGGTCCTACTTGAGGGTGGAGGGTGGGAGAAGAGAGAGGATCAGAAGAAAAAATGCCTACTAGGTACAATGCTTAGAAGCTGGGTGACAAAATAACCTGTACACCAAACCCCCATGACATGAGTTTACCTACATAACAAACCTGCACATGTTCCCCTCAACCTAAAACAAAAGTTAAAAGGGAAAAAAGAAAAGTATTATCTATCACATATTAAAATAAGACAAGTGAATATATAAAAAATTGAAGAACTTAAGCTGATGTATGAGTTCCTCTAAATACTTTATATAATACATCCAATAAAACAGAAAAAAAGGTGTCATGGATAGATAGCTTTCCTAGAATGTAAACCCCATTAGGCTCTCCCTGAAAGCTCTTTCCTGAAATGAGAGCCTGCTGACTTGGAGATGCTGAGACATTTACTAAGGTATGAAATATTTTGACTCTTTCTACTACTGCTGCCACCTGGCTCCTTGGTGATACTTCTTGTTTTGTAATTCATTAACAGTTTTCAAAAGCAAACTCAGGATATGGATAGGATGCAAAGAGACTGGCAAAATGTTTACTGTCAACCAGAATTTGAGCTTCCTGAAGAGTTCAATGTTGATTATCATTTTCTACATTTAGAAAACAGCTAGAAGTTTCTCAAAAATTAACCATTTTATTACCATATTATATAGTTAGGATGTTTGTCCTCTCCATGTCTCATGTTGGAATGTGACCCCCAATGTTGGAGGTGGGGCCTGGTGGGAGGTGTTTGGGTCATGGGAGTGGATCTCTCATGATCAACTTGGTGCCTTCCTCCTGGTAATGAGTGAGTTCTCGCTCTATTAGTTCCTGCAAGATCTGATTATTTTAGAAAAGCCTGGCACCTCCTGCTATCTTTGTCCCTCTCTTGCCATGTGACGCCAGCTCCCCTTCCCCTCTGCCATGATTGGAAGCTTCCTGAGGTCCTTACCAGAAGCATATGCTGATGCACGGCTTCTATTACAGCCTGCAGAATCAGGAGCCAAATAAACACCTTTTCTTTGTAAATTACCCAGTCTCAGGGACTCCTTAATAGCAACACGAAGTGTACTGAGGCACCCCTCTGATCCAGCAATTCCTCTTCTAGGGAGAACCCCCAAAGATTTGAAAGCAGGTGCTCAGACAGACATTTTCACACCAGGATTTGTAGCAGTACTATTTACAATAGTCAAAAGGTGGAAACAACCCGAATGTTCACCAATGGATGAGTAAATAAAGAAAAAGAGTACATACACACACACACACACACACACACACACACAAAAGGAAAGGAAACAGTATTCCACTATAAAAGGAATGAAATATTGATACATGCTACAACGGGGATGAACTTGAAAACATTATGCTAAGTGAAAAGAAGCCAGACACAAAAGGTCACATATTGTATGAGTCCATTTATATGATATATCCAGAATAGGCAAATCTATAGAGACAGAAACCAAATTAGTGGTTGCCAAGAGCTGCGAGTGAGAGAGTGAAGGAATGGCGAGTTACTGTTTAATAGATTTTGGGGGGAATTTGAGGATTTTTGGGGGGTGAAGAAAATGCTTTGGAACTTAAATAGAGGCAGAATTTAAACACTGTGAATGCTGTAAATGCCACTGAACTGTAGACTTAGAAATGGTTAATTTTGTATCATGTGAATTTTACCTTCTAACGTAAATGACGTAAATGACGAGTTAATGGGTGCAGCACACCAACATGGCACATGGATACATATGTAACAAACCTGCATGTTGTGCACATGTACCCTAGAACTTAAAGTATTAAAAAAAAGAGTTCATTTAAAAAATTAATTAATTAATTAATTAATGAGAGAAAGTAGCCGGAGGATCAACGTGTCACCCTCTGTATAAAACGTCTACTCAAGCGAGACACAACAAGATAGTCAGGCTACAGAACCAGTCTCTTGCTCCAGTCTTCTCCTACAAAGGTGCCAGGAAAAAAAAAAAAGTCTATCCTCAAAACGTTCCTTGAAAGGGTTAACCTAAAAGCCACAGCGCAAAATACCCAGTACATGTGATTTGATTAATAGTGGTAAATGGATCTGAGTGTGTAATACGTTGACATCTGAAAGACATGATCCCCATTCAACCTCATGGTAAATGCAACTTTTTACACAGACATCTTGAAGCACCAAAGATAAGGAAATTTAAAAAAAGGTGCACCGGGCAGGACTGCTTTGTTACACAGGTAGAGGAAAAAGAATGCTAAATGGATTCTTCTCTAGGTGGAGGAGGGTCAACATAGGATTTTTTCAAGATGAAAACCATTCTGTCATATTCTATTAAAAGTGATTTGGAGGAGAAAAATGCACCATGAAATCTTCATGTTTGCAGAGATACCAAACCTAGGAAGATAAACTGCTGTGTGGGTGGGCAGAGAAGTGACAGATAAGGAGCATGTACATTTACCGAAAATTCTTCCAGACTTATAGGAAGACTATCTCTGAAGTCCCAGTTACAAACTGGGAACTGGCCAGGCAATTTGTGTAAGTAATGCCTGAAGATATACGTCCACTGGGTTCCTGTGGGAAGAAAGGAGGGGATAGGGCTGCAAAATACACAGCATCCCTATAGAAACACTAGAAATTATCAAAAATGCATTATCCAACGATTTTCCAAAATCATTAGGTATCTACAGTGGAAATCATCATGATTATAGCTGAATCCCTCAAGAATGACAGAAAACTTGAGGATAATTCCAATCTAAAAGATCAATAAAATGAAGAGACTCCCACAAAACACACCAAAGTGCTCCTTCGAATAGAAAGACAAAGACTTCACAACGGATTTTTTAAAAATAACCATGTGTAGGAATAATAAGAACATGATGTTGTTTATCGAAATCTTGAAAACCAGAGTGACAGGGGATTCCTTGACAAGGACACTACAGGGAAAATAAATACAAGTGTTGCATCTGAGAGCAGACAGAAACTTTTTACATTCATCACCTCCTACAGGCAGTATAAGATGATCTTTCAAGATCTTTTCAACATCTATGTTGGTTCATGCCTTTATTCATTAACTAAAAATTGTTGGAGCACCAAGCATGGGCTGGGCATTCTTCCAGGGGCTGGAGATACAATGGTGAGGAAGATGATGAAATACTGGCCCTCCTGGAATGTGCATGCCATTGGGAAAAGCATGTGACAAACAAGGAAGGAAGGAGATAGCTGCCCAAGGTGATGCATGTTAAATGACATATCTCAATGCAGGGTGAAGTAAATGGGCCTTTGTATTCCACCCCCATCTCTGGATGTGGACTGTTCCCAGCTATAACATTGGACAAGGTAGGGATGCAAGATGCTAGGATGGGAAAGGCTGATCAAGAAAGCCTTTCTGAGGAAGTGAACTTTGAGGATAGACTTGAAAGACCTGAGAAAGAGGAGCCATGCAATGAGAAGAGAGAAGGAGAGGAGGAGAGAAGTTTCCAGACTGAGGGAAACACGGTGTGACTACCTGGATGTGGGGAGGAGCTTGGCCTCCTTAAGGAACAGAAAGAGGATGGCAGGTGCCTTGGGAGCAGAGCCTGGAGAGGTTAGGAAGAGATGACCTCGACCGACACAAGACGCCTTGTAGGCCATGATGCAGAGCAGGATAACTTCTAAGTGTAAGGAAATGGGAAGATTTGAAATATGTTTTGATTTATGTTTGTAGGAAATGACTGACTCCTATGGGGAGAAGTGGCATCACGGGCAAAGTGGAAAGAGGGAGACCTCTTTAAAGATTGCTGTGTGCAGCAGGCCAGGTGCAAGGTGATGTAGAGGTGTGAGTGGTAAGAAAAGGATGGGGATGTGTTGGAGGCAGAGAGGAAATCAACTAATGATGGACTGGATGTGAGAGAAGGACAGGAACCATGGCGAAGCCTAGTGAGGTAGATGGCATGGTGCCCACCCAGATGTCACCCTTCAGGACTGGAGCAGGTGTCCTTGCAGTTGCTGGTAATGTTGGCAGCCAACAGAGCTCAGCCAAGTCCCTCCCTGAGATTGACCTTCAGCAGAGGAGAGCCACCTCTTCCAAGGACCTCCTCTGGGAACAGTCCAAATCCAGTGACTGATCTGAGTAAGGATATGAAGGCCCAGCCTCCTTTGCCCAAATTGGAACAACTCAGCAGAGCCGTCCCTGCTCCAGAGCTTTCCATGGAATCGCCATAGGCCCCTCTGCAACAGCATCACAATTCAGCTCCCCTCCATCCCCACCCAGGGAGGTCTGCTTCCTTCACTCCTTCACACATGGTCTTCACAAGAGCACGTTCAAATACACTTCCTGCATGCAATATATTCCCATTCCTGGGGGTGGCTCCTGCACAACTAGAGAAGTGATGATATCTGTAACTGATATCAGTGAAGCCTGGAGGAGAAGAGAAGTTTGGAGTGGAAATCAAAAGTTGTGTTTTGGTCATGCTAAACTTGAGATGCCTACCTATATCCAAATGTAGACAGGGTAATGGGTGTAATATTGAGGGCTGGCTAGAATAGTCTGAACAAAAACCAAAACCCTCAAGGCAGAAGTTAAA
Source organism: Chlorocebus sabaeus (assembly GCF_047675955.1). Lineage (NCBI taxonomy): Eukaryota > Metazoa > Chordata > Mammalia > Primates > Cercopithecidae > Chlorocebus > Chlorocebus sabaeus. Next base: position 14,450,447 of record NC_132926.1, on the reverse strand, counting down.
GAAGACAGCTGAGCTCTTTCATCACAAAGGCCTGTGCTGAATTCCTCAGGAGTCTGTCCTATCCTAGTAATTTTCAGATAGAATGTTCCTAAATGTGCTTCGTTAACTCAAAAAGATGGCATAGTTAGAACCCTTTGTACTTGGTCTAAATCCAGATCCCCTTGGCTGGGCATGGTGGCTCACGCCTTTAATCCCAGCACTTTGGGAAGGTGGATCACCTGAGGTCAGGAGTTCGAGACCAGCCTGGCCAACATGGCAAAACCTCATCTCTACTAAAAATACAAAAATTAGCCAGGCATGGTGGCGTGCACCTGTAATCCCAGCTACTGAGGAGGCTGAGGCAGGATAATTGCTTGAACCTGGAAGGCGGAGGTTGCAGTGAGCCGAGATCGCACCACTGCACTCCAGCCTGGGCAACAAGAGTGAAGCTGTGTTTCAGACCAAAAAAACAAAAAACAAAAATCCAGATCCCATGCCTTCAAGCTGTGAATACTGGCTACCTTTTCTTCCTGCCACTGGCCCGGATCACATTGCCCTTCTTTCACATCCTCAAAAATTCAGTCTTTCTCACCCCAGGGACTTTGCACATGCTGCTCCTGCTGCCTGGGATGCTCTTTTTTACCATTCTTCATATGGTCAATTACTTCTTATCCTCAGATTTCTCAATCCCATGGTACTTCTGACATTTTGAAAGCATTTCATGTATTTATTGTTTACCTGGATGTGAGTTCTGTTTATTTGTTCTGTCTCTCAGATTGGAAATTTCCTATCAGGATAAGGACTTATTCATCAATGCATCCAAGCATCTAGCACCATGTGATACATATTGCATGCTCAATAAATACTGGCTGGGCAGTGATTTCATATTCGAGATATTGTGTTCATTGCAGAGGTGGAGGCAATGCAGTACATACATGTATTAAACACTTCCTGTGGGCCCGCTTCTGTGCTCTCAGATTGTATTCATGTTCTCTTTCAACCCTTCCAATAGTTCTGGGATGTAAATATTGCTGTTGTCTCTATTTTTTTAAGAGGAGGCATCCGAGGCCCAGGGAGAATACCTAGCTTTCCCCACATCATGCAGCTCCTGGTGGAGTTGAGATTTGAGTCCAGGTGCACCTGGCTCCAAGCCCGTTCATTTTCCCCTCTACCATAATTAGTGAATTCCTTCAGCAGACTTTTTGAGCACCTACTATGAACAGGGAAAGATACCAGAAAGCAAAAGAGAGAGAGCCTGGCTTTGTAATTTGACTTAAGAAACAAGACAAAAACAAATGTAATCACATGAAGCAGAATATGATATAGGGACATACCCAGAGGGTCATTCCAGCCTGAACATTGTCTGACTGTCTGAATGGTCCAGACACTAAACGCGATGGGAGAAATCATCCTGCTCCTTGGCTGTGTCTGAGGGTGTGCATTTTTTCTTCATCTACCTCTAACTGCTGGTGAACACAAATATAAGTCCATTCGGAATGGCTGTCTGGACACTCCCATATGATAGTGCATAGCGAATTCAAGGTCAAATCTGAAGTCAAAGTCAGACGTCTTTGTTTTTTTTCCCCTACTGTATCAAGACTCTTACCAATTAACTTGAAAAAAGTCACCAAGTTAACAACTCCAGAGGGGGAAAAAGAAAAAAAAAAAAAAAAAAAAAAAAAAAAAAAAAAAAAAAAAAAAAACCTCTTCATCTCATCCAAAGACTCTGAAATGGATTTGCTCACAAAACACCAGGTTTCTTTAGTGACCTCGAGAGACCTTGCCTGTCACACTGAGCAGTATATCATTTCATGGAGGGAAAAAAAAAAGTTTTACCATGAAAAAATGCTATGTTATATCACAGTGTGACACTATTTAAATATCAGGAGTTGAAGCTTCTATTTAGAAAACGGAAGGCAATAAATTGAGTTGCTAATTATTCCAGCTGTGAATATTTTTGGTACGGCTGCAAAATTTTGAAGAGGGCAAAACAGAGGATTTTCCTGTTGTTCATGGCATATGCAAATGTAGTGGCAGTCCCCTATGAGCCGCAAGGTTCAGGGATGAGAAACTTTGAAAGCCTATTTTTTCCTGAATCAGACTGACTTGAGTCGAAGCTTAGGGAACTAGGATATAAAAGGGACTTTTGACTACACTAATTGGATTATTGGCTTCTTGTTTTTCAAACTTGAGAAGTAACAATTTTAAAAATTTTAAGTCCTATTTTAAAGGAAACAATCCACTTCTCAACCTAAGCATAAATTCTCAACTGGAAGAAGAGAAGAGGCACATTAGTCACATCCCTAGTCCCTTCTCTTCCTAGGGGACAGTGGATGGGGGTGCCTGCAATTCTCCAATCGCCAGGCTAATTAGAACAACTCATTCATTCAACACATATTTTAAATCAACTGGGCACTATGCTAGGTCAAGGAGATTTAGTAAAGGCTAAAATATACTATACATGGCTCCTGCCCTCAAGCCATTAATATCTGCATTTATTGACCATTCACTGGATGTCAATCTCAATGCTAAGCATTTCACAAATAAACTCACCCAATCCCCCTAACAAGCCCATGAAGTAGCGACTATCATTCTCAGCCTCCTAGCAAGGTTAAGTAACTTGTCCAAGATCACACAGTGACAAATATAGGAGCCAGGATGCAAACCCTGGTTGTCTCAGTCTAGAATTTGCAGACTTAAAACTGCCTTCTAGGTACCATCCTATTGGATTTCTTAAATAATTAAATGAATAATAATCATGATGATGACAACAAAGAAATGTTTCTATGTAGAAAAAGAAGTCTTCTGACTACAAACATCAGATGTTTCCCAATCTATCTCTAAAGTATAGGAGATGTTTACTTTCTATTTTTAAAATTTATATACTTGACCCAGTGTGGTGGCTCACGCCTGTAATCCTAGCACTTTGGGAGACTGAGAATGGTGGATCACGCAGTCAGGAGTTTGAGACCAGCCTGGCCAACATGGTGAAACCCCGTCTCTACTAAAAATACAAAAATTAGCTAGACATGGTGGCACATGCTTGTAATCCCAGCTACTTGGGAGGCTGAGGCAGGAGAATCACTTGAACTGGCAGGTTGCAGTGAGTGGAGATCAAGTCACTGCACTCCAGCCTGGGCGACAAAGCAAGACTTCGTCTTGGGGAAAAAAAAAAAAAAAAAATATATATATATATATATATATATATATGCGCTTTTTTTTGGTAATGTGTACATTTTATATTTGCAAACAGGAAAATAAAGACAGAATGCTTAAGCAATCACTTAGTTTTGCTACTCAAGTAGGGCTCAGTGGCACAGTATCCATCATTTTTCTCGTTATCTCTTCTTTTACCTCATGCTCTATGCTTCTCTCCTTCTGTTTTTGCTTTCTCTCCACGTTCCATGTCTCTGTCTGTCTGTCTCAGGACCCTGCCCCTTGAATTTTGCCTCAACCGGCACCATTCCTTTTCATATTGGAGAGCATATTAATGGTGCCAGAAAGGGTGGTGGTTATTTAACCTCTCTCCGGCTAAATGTTTTATTATAACTCCTGAAAACCTAATTACAGTAACTTTACATGCTACAGTACCCTTTATAGGCTGCCTCTTTATTAAACTTACTCTTTTAGAGACAATAAACCTGATGCTTCAAAGGGCATGGCCAGAACCAGTGAAATGTAATGAAATCTGGAGTTTTCTAGTGCACACCTGATCTCCCTCACTGAGCACCACGCCTCCGTTCCTGGGGTGTTTGTGCCTCTATCCTTCCCCTGGCTTTTTATCAAATTTCAGACACTGTATGTATGATAGTCAGAATATTTTAGGGATTAATGGACTGTGTATCAATGTTTTCATCCGCTCCTCTGAATACCCGTGAGTTTATTTACTGGGGAGGTCAATTTTCTCGGTAGAACAACAGTCAACACCTGGTTTCCCTGATAACCAGAGCTGCTCTTTTGCACACAGTGCTACGTTGAGATCATTTAAGACTTTTGCTGTATTTCAAAAACATTTGCTGCCGCAGACTTCGTGAGCAAAGAACAACATGTCGGTCTGCTCTGTTAGTCATGAGTTGTCCTGGTTAGCTGAGTGGTACACTGTGATGAGATCGTGGGATAGGGGGTGAGAGAGAGACGAAGAGAGAAACGGGAAAAAAACGTTGACCTTTGGAGTTGAGGCAGCACGATTATTTGTGTAGTACGTTTCTGTTTCACAGCCCTGCTAGGATTTTCCCCTGGGAATAAAGCCAAAACAACAGAAAATAGGGGGATCCCCTTGGTTGCAAGCTGCAAAATGGGACTTGGTGTAAAGGAATTTTATGTATGTGTTTGATTGTTTCTTTGGTGTGATTTAAGGTTAATGACTAAGTTTACTTGTGATTGACTCAGAGAAAAGGGAAAAACAAGAAAAAGAAAAGAAATCTTTTGTTGGAGCCTTAGGTAGCTTAGCCAGCCTCCGCTTCTCAAAGCTACCACTCTAGATTCATCAAGCTCCTCCTGTATCATAAGAATAAAATAAAAATTCACAGCCTTTTGAATTGGTGGGGGCTCTTCTTGCATGGATCTTATGCATGAGGTTTTTTTGTTTGTTAGGTTTCTTTTTAAAATCTTTCATGGTTGTTTAATCAGAGACAATGCATGCCCTTAATTTTCTAAGCCAATTTGAAGTAGAAGCCTGGTTAACCAAGATTCTGCCTGAAATCCATATCTTTGCTGTCATGTAAAGCATATGGGAGAATGGCTGTTCAGCTTTTAGGTGTGCTTCTCAGTTTTTATTAAATGGTTTTGTTTTCACATGAGGAAAAGTGATGACATTTACCAAAAAGATTGATAGTTTAGGGTGAAGTGATGATCCCTGTATTCTTAAGAAGTCACAGGAATGCAGGATACAGAGCTGAGAACGCAGAGCCTTTGCCTCACTATTCCATCCCAAGCCCCTAACCTGTGCCTGACAGAATGCTCGGTGCTATGACCAAAGCTCTCATCCCCCACCATGACATGACTGGGAAGGGAAAGAAGTGTGTGAGCTCCTCTTTTATTTTTTTGTAAGACATCAAGGACTGGTTTTCTCTATCTCTTGGAGTGTTAGCAAACTCCAAGGACAGCACTTTGGGGGCCCCTCATTTGCCTTTCCTTTCCAAGGCACAAGTGGCCAATTCTGAGAGCAATTGAGTTGTGCTTGAAAAATGTCAAGTGCATTTGGAAACTACACATTTTTGCTGACGCCTGGAGTCCCGAGCTGAGCTACTTCCACGACCGACCGCTGGGAAGAAGTTCAGTTGGGGCATCACAAATGATTCATCTGAACACAATGAGCAGGCCCCTGAGGGGGGAGAAGCTGTCTTAATAGCTGGTTCAGGGAAAAATCAGGAGAAGTCCCCTAAGCCCTCTTGGTCCTCCCTGTGACCATCTGGCCAGACCATTACCTTTTGGGTCTTGCTTCATTTTATTTGATTTTCTAGCAGCATGTGACTGAAATCCTTGGGTGAATCAAACCTTGCATTTTTTTTTTCAATTTTTTGTTATGAAAATGTTCAAACATACAGAAAACTTGGAATAGTACCATGTGAGAATAACCACCTGGTTTCAACAATTGCTATCATTTTGCCACATTTGCCTTATCTATTTTTATAGAGCTTAAGAGATAGAGATCTTTTTGCTGAATCTTTTGAAAGGAAGTTGCAGACTTCATGAAACTTCACCTAAAGATGCCCACATTCAAAGCTTATATTAAAAAATATATATCTACTAACAATCTGGTGTGTCCTCTGCAAGTAAGATGCATTTGGAAGGGCATAAAAATGATTCAGGTAGAATTTCTTAAATGTTAATGTACGCTAGAATCAGCCAGGGAGCTTCTTTGCTGCCTTTTTTTTTTTTTTTTTTTTTTTTTTTTTGAGATAGAATTTCCTTCTTGTTGTCCAGTCTGGAGCGCAATGGCACGGTCTCAGCTCACTACAACCTCCGCCTCCTGGGTTCAAGTAATTCCCCTGCCTCAGCCTCCCAAGTAGCTGGGATTACAGGTGCCCACCACCACACCTGGCTACTTTTTTTTGTATTTTTTACAGAGATGGGATTTCACCATGTTGGCCAGGCTGGTCTCGAATCCCTGACCTCAAATGATTCGCCTGCCTCAGCCTCCCAAAGTGCTGGGATTACAGGCATGAGCCACCGTGCCCAGCCACTAGGGAGCTTCTTAATCAATATACTCCCAGACCCTATCCTCATACCTGGATAGGGCCCAGGATTTTGTACTGTTTTTAACACTGAGGGCTGCGTTAAAAACAGTACAAATTCCTGGGACCAGGTGATCACTTGAGTACTGCGTTAAAAACAGTACAAATTCCAGGTATTTATGGGACACAGTCTGAAGATCACTTCTATCGAATCTTTCTCTTTTTGTTTGCTAACTTTAATCTTCTAAAGATTAGTGACACCAGGGTGTAACTGTATCATGGGAGAAATAGGATTCTACTTATCATTGTTTTTTTGTTTAATCATTTTAAACCCCAGAAACTAGAAGGAAGGGAGATGATAACTAAACGGGTTTCTTTTAGCTGTGATCATCACAGACACCACAGTGCCAATGAGCGGCCTGAGAGATACATCCTGCGAGGGCTTATGCAGTGCTGAAAAGTATGCAGGTTGTTTTTTCTGTGGAGGGATCTGGCCTTGCATGTGTAAATATAGACTCTTGCCTGCACGTACATATGCAAACTTGTAAATCTGTTTGGCAAACAGGCATCAACACGGCAGGAGGAGCCTATTTTAAAATTAAAAATGTTCACAGCACTATTCTTTTAGCATTCATTATTTTGGTCTTGGAAAAGGTTGTAAGTTATTTATTTAACAAAGATTTGTTGAGTTCCCCCACTGTAAGCCAGGCTCTATTTTACGTGATAGGCTACAGCATGAAAAAAATAATTATTTTAAACTTTATTGAAATTCAGTTCTAACGAGGGGGACAGAAAATATGTAATATGCAAATATACATATGCATTTAATGAAGAAAAATAAGGCAGTTATGACAGGGCAGATAGTAAAAGAAATTGAAGGGGTCCAGGAAGATCTCTCTAAGAAAGTGCTATGAGAGCAGAGATTGAAGGAACAAGTTGTGCAGCTATTTCCAGGCAGAAGGAACGGTAAGTGCAAAGACCCTGAGGCAAGAAGATGTGATATGATGGGAACAGTAAAAGGACAATATGATGGATGGAGTAAGGGAGGATGACAGTGGTGGAAGCTTCAGTGGGAGACGTAGCCAGAGGGCAGACCATGCAGAGTTGTAGGTCATGAGAAAGATACCTGATTTTATTCTTAATGTTACTAGAAGCCTTTGTCAGGGAGAAAGGGCGCTTTGTTTGGTGACATGTGACCTAAGCTGACTTTATTTTTAGAAGAAAGTGTAGAAAATGGACTAAATTGTCAAGGGAACATTTTTAGGATTTCATGAAGCGGTGCCATATGCAAGATATAATCATAGCCTTGTATGTTTCTTATAAATGAGTATTAAAAATAACATTAAAGCCAATTTAAACTTCTTAATCTTCACCGTGTTGCTCTCATGTTCCTAGAACATTTCTATTTTCAAGTTATTTATTCTGTTCACAAACGTGACTGATACCCAGGCACTAGTGTTTCCACTCTAGAGACAACAGGAGTAAGGAATATATACCAGTTCAAGTGTCCAGGAGTTCACATTCTGGCTGGGGATAGACACATTTAAAATAATATAGAGAGAGAGAGATTAATAACACCAGGATATAACTGTATCATGGGAGAAATAAGTTTCTATTTATAAATAGAATCTAAGATAGATAGATAGATAGATAGACAGACAGACAGACAGACAGATAGATTTTTGAGTGCACAAAGTGATGGGGGCCATGTTAGAATAGATTTCCCAGGTAGGTGGTTGGAAGTTGGGTAGGAGTTAGCTAGGATGGGTTAGGTGGGACAGAACAGAAAAAGCCATTTGATTCAACTGAACGGGCTTGTTAAAAGAAAGTATGTCTTTTTGTAAGGCTGAAGCATGAGTGCACAGGAGCTGAGAACACTGATTAGAAACAAGGGTCCAAAAATGGGTAGTGGTTGTAGAGAGGCTGGTTCCATGTTGAAACTTAGGTCTCCCCTTTCAGGTACGGAAGGATAACGATGGATTTGTAAGCCAGAGCACATTGGCATTGTGACTTGGGAAGGAAAAGGCAGGAAGGCTAAAGGATGGGGTTGGTGGGTGAGGTTTTCAGAAATGAAATTGATGGGATTCGTTAAGCTATTGGATGGGAAAAGGCAAGGGAAAAGGAGGAAGTTCCTTGGGTAACTAGGAGTAAAGGAAGTCCAGGAGGGGTGGACTTGGGCATGTAAAGGAATATAGTCTGAGTTTGGTTGTGACTTGTTCAAGATAGCTGTGAAATGTAGAAGACAAGCTGCCCAATGCACAACGGGATGTGGGTCAGGAGCTAAGGAGTCATGAGCTAGATAGAAATGGAGCTTTGGAGACTCCAGACCCATCAGTGGTGGCTGAAGCCCTAGAAATTGGCAAGATCACTGAGGATGCGAGAACTGGAACTTGTATGTTCTCACTCATTAGTGACTCCTTACAATGCCTTTACGTTCCTTTGTTTTCATTTGATTTCCTATTTTCAACACTTACTCTGGCAGAATTGTGTAAGAAATAAATTTGAAGGAGTCCTAAATCAAATTCCGAGGTTTCTCTGTCACCCTGGCCTTCTGCTGTGGATATGTTCTAGTGTTGTTATAAGGCGGCAGACTATTATTTAGTGCCTTAGAGAACTCTTCAGGTGTTTGTTCAACATTTGCCAAGCTTTAAATTAAAATCTACATTTCAGGCTCCTTATGTAGCTCTGAAGAATTAATAATAAAAGCTACTCACATGGGCTGATACTTACTATGAGACACACCTTGGTTAAGTGCTTTTGCTACGTAATCCTGCATGATATTATAGGATTAGTGATGCTTTTCCTACACAGTGTTGCAATCCTCACAGTAAGCAGTTATGAGGTACCTGTACTCTTATTACCTCTGTTTTACAAACGAGGAGATGGAGGTTCTCAAAAGCAGTGTCAGATACTTGTCGGAAATGGCACGACCAGGACTACCAAGGTCTGTCTTGTGATACAGTGCTGTCATGAACACCTTGCTTACTGCCTCCTCTTCCAAAACACCATTTTAAAATAGAGCATTAAAAGAGAGCCGTTGGAAAAGGAGTCCAAAGTCTTAGTTACGGAATCAAACTTCTAAGCTTTATTTTAATGTTAGCTATGTTAAATAATTCACTAATCAGATACTCATTTTCTGACATGATTGTCAGTCGTATTGGGTTTGTTTGATCTCTGTGAAGGATTAAAATACTTTCAAGGTTTTATCTGGAAGCAACCAAGATACAAATATTTGTAATGACAGCAATCCTGCCTTAGAAGCCCACTGGGAAAGTCTGCTGGCCCCCAGAGGCAAGGCAGTGTGGTGTAGTAGGTCTGATTAGAGCTTCCAAAGGGTCTAACTGGATGTAAATAAATTTTTTTTTTTAAGTCAGACAGACTAGAGCTTGAGCCCTAATGACCCTGCTTACCAACTCCGAGCATCAGTTTTCTCATCTGTAAAACTGAGGTAATAATAGTACCCACCTCCTGGGGTTAATGTGAGGTTTAGTTGCAAGTGAAACATGTAGCATGGTAACTGACACATTGTAAGTGGCCAATAAACTAAGTAGCACCTACCGAAGAGGTGAAAAGAAAGGAAATAACTGTAGTAACATTTTGAAACCTTAGAATTGCGGCTGAGTAAAACTACAAGGTAATAAGAGGACTCATTCATTCATTCACTAAAATCCCCCTCTGCATGTTGGGCTCGATGTGGGTACTGGGAACATAGGACAAACAAGGTACAAAATAAGACATAGACCGTGGCCTCCAGCTGCTCAGACTCTAGCATTTACTTAACTCCTGCCTGAAACCCCGCTACGTATTTCCTGGAAGACAAGTCATCGTTTTAAACAAGGTCTAGCAAGTCACATTTGAAGTCTTAGGAGTGGCATGTATAAGAAAGAATCGTCAGAGAGTTAATGGTCCTTCCTTAAAGTGCCCGTGGAGTGACAGACTCCTGACCCTGAGGAGGAGCTATATCCTCTTCTACACTGCCTGTTCTACCATATGGTTCTGTGGTGTGGTTGTCACACCACAGCTGTGGCTAACACGGACACCTATTCAATCGATAGGCAAAGACGATTCCAAAGAACTAATCATGATCACATGACCTGGAGAAGGCATCTCAGAACAGGAATCAGGATTTCAGGGGAGGTGAAAATAGAATAACAAGGGTCAGAGACAGTGTAGGGTAACATGTAAGCACACAGGTTTTATCGAAAGACAGAGCTCTGGGTCTCAGTCCTCAGACAGTTGCTTGGTTTCTTCAAGCCTAATAAATAGAGATATTCTGCCATTAAAATGGAATGAAATAATGGCTTTTGCAGCAACTTGGATGGAACTGGAGGCCATTGTTCTAAGTGAAATAACTCAGGAATGGAAAACCAAACATCATATATTCTCACTTATAAGTGGGAGCTAAGCTATGAGGATGCAAAGGCATAAGACTAATATAATAAACTTTGGAGACTTGGAAGGAATGGTGGAGGGGGCGAGGGATAAAAGGCTACATATCAGGTATAGTGGACACTGCTCTGATGACAGGTGCACCAAAATCTCAGAAATCACCGCTAAAGAACTTTTCCATGTAATCACAAAACAGCTGTACCCCCAAAACTATTGAAATTTTTAAAAAGAATATATCTGGATTACAGAAAGAAAAAATTAAATATTTTAAAAAATAATAAAATAAAATGGAGATATTAAAACATTTAGTTTTTCAATAGTTGTGACAATACATTTCAAGTACCTTTCAATAGTAGGTATCTAGCTCTATCCATGTTCCTGCAAAGGACATGATCTCACTATTTTCATGGCTGCATAATATTCCATGGTGTATATATGCCACATTTTCTTTACCTGGGTGACAAAATAATCTGTACATCAAATGCCAGTGACACAAGTATACCTATATAACAAACCTGCACATGTACCCATGAACCCAAAATAAAAGTATTTTTTTTTTAAATAGTGGGTATCTAATATGTGAAAATGCTTAGCATCCTCAACCTCATCATCTCTGAGGAGGTGACAGTCATTCAGTTTCCATATTTGTTTTGAATGTTTTGCAGGTTGTTGTGGAAGATAACAACTAGATGCATATGTGAAAGGAGCAAATTATGCATATTTGTGGAATTAATTTATGTCATCATTGAATGTAATGTTCGCCCCTTCTTCACTCCAGCGTAAACTTAGTTAACTAGGATTATGCTAGGACTAGACAGAGCAGGGTGGAAGAAAAACAGCTAAAGGTTGCTCCTTGGCTACCCACGGCCACTCTGACTCTTGCCCTTTTCCTGGCAGGCACTTCCTCTTCAAGACCTCCTCGGGGAGCACACCGTTGTTTAGCAGCTCTTCCCCAGGATATCCTTTGACCTCAGGAACGGTTTACACGCCCCCGCCCCGCCTGCTGCCCAGGAATACTTTCTCCAGGAAGGCTTTCAAGCTGAAGAAGCCCTCCAAGTACTGCAGCTGGAAATGTGCCGCCCTCTCTGCCATCGCCGCGGCCCTCCTCTTGGCTATTTTGCTGGCGTATTTCATAGGTAAGTCAGGGCGGCCTCATTCAGCAACGCTGGGGGTGACAACGTGGGGGAGAGGCCATGGACTTGTGAATCTAGAGGCCCTCTGATGTCTGTACAGTTTGCTTCTTGGCTCCTGAAAGATGTGATAATGAGTGATGGATGGAGGTGATTTTTTCCCTCCTGAAATCTACTTAAATCTGATGAGTTTCTCCTTCATGTTTCTAAATGACATTCATCAGAAGGGAAATTAAGCATCCTTACTATATCCTTTCTTGGAGATGAGCTGAGACTTGTCATTCCCGCAAACCTATCCCTCATTCTCGGAGTGGCCTTCTAGTTTTCTCCATCCTTGGATTTTAACCCAGGTCTGTGCTTGGAGACGTATGCAACATTGGTTAACTTCAGCCAAAAACCGAATTGAGGAATAGTGGTTGGCATGCCTGAGAACATCTTGATTCGAGAGAAAGCCAAAGTAGCTAGCTTATTTTCAGAGCCGTGGAACAGAAACAGGACTGACAGGCTGGAGCATCCATCCAGGTCTTTATACAGAATTGAATTACCCAGACACACTTGGCCTTGCCCATATCCCTTCCACAGTCTGTCTTCTCAGCCTCAATTCTCTCCTCACCATGGGCAGCTGAATCTGAATCAGGGTCACCTCTCCTGGCAAGTGAGCTTCTAGTGACTCAGTGTATGACACATAGGTGAGGTTGCTGGAGTATCTTTCTCCGCACGCCAAAGGTGTTGGTTTACAGCCATAGGGTGTAGCCACGTCACCACGGAAAGTGGCAGATGCTGAGCGCCCAGAGGCAGGGTGCCACGTGCATAAGAGCTTCTCGGGCTGCACACAAAGCCTGCTCACAGTTCCTGGCCCCAACAAAGAGCCCCAATGCTGCTGCTCTGTCAGTGGAGCCTGCCAAAGGCAGATCTCCTGGCTTAGGAAGAGGCCATGGTGATGTTTGTTAAAGTTTATTTGAAACACTTGATGGTTCTGGCTTGGTTTCAGGACAGCTATGAGAGACCTGCCCAGTTTGGCTGTGCCATGTTGCAAAGCAAACCCATAAAACACTAGCTCAATGAAGCTGACTCCAAAACAGTTCCCAACACGTATGCTGAAACTCCTCCCATTTAAGAGAAAAGAAAAGGCAACCCTGACTGTGTTGGCCTTGCCGCTTCCCTCCGCATAAACCCTCCCTTCTCCCTCAGCACTGGGGGCTCCCACACTTTCCTTCATCCCCAGGCAGCAAGCATGGTATCTGCCAAAGAAGGAACTGGCCCCATTCTCCTAAGCTTGCCTGATGGCAAAGGGGCATGACTGTGCACCCCCACAGATCTGGGGCCCTGCCTAAGGCAGACCAATACGAACCAACAATTGACATAAATTTTTCACCTTCTTCCACACTATAGCTATGATTGTCTTAATATGGAAAAATAAGCATTTATATTCCTTACCAGTTGCATTTCTCAGGAATGCCCTCCCAAAGTGAGAAAACTGACCCTCCAGGGAAAGGTGCCGTGTTCATCTGGGGCTTTGCAAAAGTCTAGCTTGCACTCTAAACCACAGCTCTATACCAGAACAGAGGCCTGAGACCCACCCAACCCTAATTTCAAGTCATGTCTTCTTCTCACTTACCTCTTGATGAAGGATGAAGTAATGGATTGACCTGAGAAAGGCGGAAGGATATCTGTTGCCCCGTTGAATAACTTGAGTAGACCCTTGTGTGTTGCTAAAGGTAGCTTTGTGTGCTTCCGCAGGTGGCTGTTCAGGGGGCTCCGTGGAAGCAAATTGAATGTGCCTTCGGGGTCTTTTCATGATTTGGCTTTGTGTCAGAAACTTCAGAAAGGGTTCATGCGCTTACTTCTCAGGCTTAATGTTCTGCGAGGCCACTGAGCACCACTGGGATCCCAGATACAGAAATTGAGGTACTGCCTGCCTCTGCCAATAGCATCCCCAGTGCACCTTCTACTCTACTTGCAAGAGAGAGGTAGATAGCTACTGCCTGATTTATGGGGCTTGATAGTTAAAATAGAATAGCTTTCTGTAAGGGCAATCATGTACATGGGAAACCGTACAATAAGAGTTTAATGTTTTAATCAGGTATGTAACTTGTAAATGATAGATTAGGAAATACGTTTATTTTCAGTCTGCAGGCTGCTGGAAGCTGGACCTGAGCATCTTAGCATCATTTATTAATTCATAATCCATCATTTCTTATTATGTATTCTTTAGGTAAGATTATGCTTTGACCCTGGAGTATCAGAAAATAGTTTACGACACAAAATGAGTGATATAATAGGCCAATTTACCTTGCAGTGATGGCAGTGAGCATGCAGCTATAGGGCTACTCTCAGCCACTCTCCAGAGGTGACTGCAGGTCTGCAAGCATGGTAAGGGGTCAGGATCTGAAGTGCTGATCTTGGCCCCAGTGACTCCCTTCTCCTTAGCCTTGGCAAACTTGTTTGCCTTCTGGGTCTTGGTTTCCTAAGTACATCATGGGAGCAGGATGATTATTTACGTGCAGAAACTCAGAAGTATGGTGAGGATTAATTAATGTGTATAAATCACTTTGAAGATGAAAAGCAGTATATTATTACTTAGCAAGCTGCAGGGGCATAAACAGTGCATTGCAAACACAGAGAAAAGTGCCTTTTGGAAGAACCAATGATTGTGCCCAGCTGGAAAACAAGCTATCAGGGAAGGGCAGAAAGACAACATAAAAACCGAGGCCCTCCTGTTAAGGAGACCGGTGCTTTTAAGGGCTGAATCCATTCTGGTTCACACATGACTCTGCATTCCACTAGAACATGACAGGTCCTGAAACTGATGCATCAGCCCCACGACCTTTATGGACAGGCAGTGGGTTCAGGCTTGCCAGGCACTGTGATAAATAAGTGAAATTATCATCCTTGCATGTTCGAACCCGAAGAAAGAAGACTTTCCAGAAATGAGCAATTTGGAATAGCTCAGCCCCCTGACAAGTTCTTCCATAGATCCAGGCCTGTGGGTGAGTGTAAAAGCAGAATGCCAGCCCTTGTGCAAACTCGAAGACCCAGGCCTTTACCAATTCAGCAAAGATGCCCAGTTCCTACCCACACAGCTGGGGTTAGAGAACTTTTACGATCTGCTCCTCCATCAGACCCTCTCTGTGCCAAACTCTCTCAGTGTACAAACATCCTGGAATAAATTACTCTGAAAAGCTGCATGAACCACCAGGGGACCACTTTGTGCGTCACTCAGGCCCTGGCACAAACAATTCCTAGGGAATACTGGTTTAGGAGAATTTTTCTGTGAAACGCAAGAGACTTTCCTCTCAGGAAGGTGTCTTTCTTCTTTAGGCAGCTCAAGTACTTTCATTGCCTGCACCACCAGAAGTCCCTAAGTTTCTGAATCATGTAACCAAAGTATTTTATAACCAACCTCACCTATTTTATACTAGATGTGGTGTGTTATCTTGATAGTATGCTATCACTAGTTAGAACCTTCTACCTGTTTAGAACTAGAAGCATTTCCATTTGAAGCACTTTTTTTGTTTGTTTGTTTGTTTTTGAGACAGAGTCTCACTCTGTTGCCCAGGTGCCCAGGCTGGAGTGCAGTGGCATGATCTCGGCTCACCGCAACCTCTGCCTCCCGGGTTCAGGGGATTCTCATGCCTCAGCCTCCCAAGTAGCTGAGATTACAGATCTGTACCACCACGCCCAGCTAATTTTTGTATTTTTAGTAAAGACGGGGTTTTGCCATGTTAGCCAGGCTGGTCTCAAACTCCTGGTCTCAAGTGATCTACCCGCCTCAGCCTCCCAAAGTGCTAGAATTACAGCCATGAGCCACCACACCCAGCCCATTTGAAGCACTTTTATATAACTATTCAATTTGGATCATATCCCCATAAAATCTGCATATTATGATCATTTGACAAGCACTGACACTGAGGCCCAGAGAGTCTAAAGTCTCCTGGCTAGGTAGGTAGTTGCAGGGCAAGCACTAGGCCCTTGGTCTCTTGATGTCTCATTGAAGGTTTTTCTCTTCACTCCTTTCTCCTCAAGATTACAGTTAACCAGTGTCTCACATACTGTATGAAACTGAAATAAATGGTCTCGTTAGTAGCATTAATTCACCTTATCTAGTTCTGCCCTCTTTAGCAAGGTAGAGTAATTGGTTCCTCCTTCCTGAATCATCTTCTAACACAGTGGATAGAAGCTATTCTATATTATAGAATATAGAGTATTGAATCTCCTCAGTATTTTATTTCTGCTTTCCAGTTGTCTTATGTTACAGAGGTCAGCAAACGTTTTCTGCAAAAAGTTGGAGACTAAATATTTTTGGTTCATGTTCTACTTAGTGACAACTGTTTAACTCTGCTCTTGTATGTTAAAAACAGCCATAGACAGTGTGTAAACAAACAGGCGTGGTTGTGCAGCCATAAAACTTTAATTATGCCTGGTTTTTGACTTTTAAGTACTTTTATGTGTTATGAAATATTATTTTCTTTTAAAAAAATTTCAGCCATCTAGAATGTAAACCCATTGTTTAGGTTATATGCCATACAAAAACAGGTGGCAGCCTGGATTTGGTCCACAGGCCATAGTTTGTCAACCCTTGTTTGATTACGTTACAACTTATTTCCTAAGAATACCTTTCAGGGTGTCACATCTCTATTACAAAAAATTGCTTTCCAACTATCTTTAAGAGTCCAACCATATGTCCACTGTCAATGAAGCAGGTGACTGACATTTTCTGATACTGCAACTCCATTTCATAATGAGTAATTGCATCTGACTTTCTGGCCCAAACCAAAAAGTAGTAAAAGCAAGTCACATTTCTCTTTAAATGCTTTCTACAGGATAAATTTTTCCAAGGAAAATTTTAGGAATTTTGGGACACTTCATCCTGAAAGCATAGCTTTTAACTAGACTGCTTGAAACAGTGCTCCAATCCACGGATAGAGTGGAATTGCCTGGCCATTTTGCCTAGTACTCATTTGTCCTCAATCTTTGATTATCCCAGGTTCCTCTGGAAAATTATCACCGGTTTTTAGAAGTTACTCAGTTTCTGATGCCTTCCTTGTTGAGATTTTCCAACAGATTGTAATAGTGCTGTGTCATGGAATGACATCATTGCTTTCTTGTCCTAGGTTAACATTGGAATAGATCTAGTTTCCTTAAAAGGCATCAAAATTCTTGCGGGGCTACCCCACATCAAGGAAGAAAGATGCCTCTCATGTGTGACTCTGTTGTTTAACTCCAGATAATCTTAGAAATTCTAAGGCGAGAGTCAACACAAGAGTTCGGCGTGACATGGGACTCAGACTGTCACCCCTGAGCTAAAACAATACACAACATACACTGAGCTTCTGCCAAAGACACTTCATGGGGTTGGGAAGGGAAGGCAGGAGAGAGAAAGATAAGAACATTTATGTCATCCTAAATTAGTTCTTAGCTCTTCAGATCTCTGCCAAACTAAAATACATATATATATATTAGAAAGTCACCTTGTCTTTTTTCACTACAGTAATTCCTGCCAAATATGAAATACTATGTTTGAAGTTAGCTGCTCAACACTCTGTCTTCTGCCACTCTGACTTTGATCTGGAAAGAACACGGGCCATCAACATGTCAGGATGTTAAAAGTGTGGTAATTTGGGGTGCTTTCAGTTTCTTTTGAAAACAATGAGAGATTATTTTCTATGGAAACTAAAAGCCTACCATGTGTTTAAAGTTGCTACACTTGAAAATTGATATGTTGAGACTCACGCTGATGAATCTTGCGTTCTCTGCTGCTATTTTGTGTATTCTCATCTCACTGAACAGAGCAGGTTTGGAGAAAACATAAAGAAAATGACAGAAAATGATGAGAATGGTACACTTGCCTGGCATCTTTTGTGGGGGCGCAGACTAGGAAAAATGTCAGCCCTCTCATTCCAACTCACTGCTCTTTGACTATCTGGAGCGATGGGAAACCTCATCCTCCTGTATGAATTCCAAGTTGTGTACTTACCTCCCACATCTAAAGGGCAAAATGCTAATGATTAAATCTGAACAGTCCAGCAAATAACATTTCCACCCAACTCCCAGGGCCCAGATGGTCAAACTGAGAAAAAGCGATCTGCCCACAAGTAAGTCAGGAGACCCAGTTATATTATCTATGCCAGTGTTAGTAGCAGACTTCTTATCTAATAGATATGCTAATGTGCTCTTAACCTGATAATAAAGTCCTGTCAGTGCTTACACACTGGTGAGTCTTTGGCAGAGGGACTGCCATTTCATAACTGCACATCTGATTTGGCAGAGGGACTGCCATTTCATAACTGCACATCTGATTTCAGAGGGCCTGTCAATTTATGGAAAGAAAATTACATCATTCATTAGCTAGGCCTCCATCACCTAGTGGCCATGTGGCAATATTTGTACCTTGTGTTTGACATTCAGAAAAAATGAATCCCTCTGCTTCAGAAGAGGATGTGACCTCTTTAAAAACATATTTGTGCAATCTGGGGGACTTGAAGTGCTTCAGGAGGGTCAGCAGCTGTGGGGAGATGCCTTTGCTTTCCTCTCCGAGATTCCCATGAGAAATCAGGATAATTGGCCAACGCAGGGCTTTCCCGCCCTCGTGGGCAGATGCTGGCGATGAGAGCCAGGAAGCAGATTTTGATCTTGACTTTGTAGAACATCATAATACAGAACCAGAGAGAAGTGATAGGTGCCACAACCCTGCGCACCTCAAGGGCGCCAAGGAAACGATAGTGGGTCTGCCAGTCCAGGACTTCATGCCTCCACAGAGTATACATTGAGTAAGTGAATATGGAGAGTTCTCCACCTACTATCCCTGAATCACCATTCAAGCCTTGCCCCGGACTTTCTGTCTGTAACAATGATCTCTCTAGCAGTAATCTGTCCAGAAGCAGTAATAGGATGCTAGAACATCAGTGTTGACTTCTTCGCACACCCTACTTATTTGACTGGATTCCTTTGGGTAGTGGCCAAGCCAACAGGCCCTTCAGCTTTCACAGCATGCTTTTAAATTCTCCATTTCTGAAGTCTTTTCTTGGTTCATTTATTTGTGCTTGGGGTTTCCTGATTGAGGATTCTGAGCACAACTTCTAATGGACTGTAAATTACTGTTATTTCATTCTGTGTTTCACCTGGAACACAACTTCAGGTTCTTGCTTTGCCTTGGTAATTAGACAAGAAGCAGCCTGATGTCATAGAAAGCACGTATATGGACTTTGGTGTCAGAGAGGGCTGTGTTTGAAGTCTGGCCTGTATACATAAAGTCCATGTAACAATGGGCTTGCTATTTAAAATCTCTGCACCTTAGTTTCCTCATCAGAAAAATGGGGAGAATTCCTACTTTGTAAAGATGCCTCAAGCGTTCATTGAAATGGTAGATGCATGCAACTCTTCTTCAAATCCAGTATGTCATCAATTATAAGAAATATCCTCATTGTGCATCCCTAAGGGGGAAAGAGGTTGTCAATTAAACTATGCCGTGATTTCTTAGCATTTGTAATTTTTATTTTATATATTTGGAAAGAGATAGGCATAGGCATTCTAGATTGATGTAACAACCATGTGCATAGGTAGGTCACAAAGGCCCTGTAATACAACACCAATTATAAGGTGCATTCTGATCCCAGACTTGTGGAAGTATTTTAAAAATTCTGAATCTTATAGTCAGTGGAACTTGGTGGTACCTGTCACACAATAGAAGCTCAACTAAATGGAGCTATGGTGATTGTTGTACTAGCCACTGCACACCTAAGCCAGGTCCAATGAGAAGAGTATGCCCAAAATAGTGACTTGCACTGCCCAGCACTTCGTCGGCAACAGTACATATTTGTTGAACTAATGAATGCTGATTAGGGTTACATCTGAGTTGTACCGGTTATGGAAGATATTTTCCAAATACCCAGAATCCCCGATCCCTAGCTTCACTGTTCCCCTATGTAAGGGGAGGTTTTCGGTTTCTTGATATGGTAATTGCCTCTGTTCCCAAATTGCACTTCTGAGTTAGAAAGCACTTAGGCAAAGGAATGGTTAGGGGGCCATGTAAGCACCACATTTAAGCCCTTTAGTAGGAATCTGTGATTTCCTGAAATCAAGAGAACTGGCTGAGAGAAACTGGGAAGTGTTTGTGTCTGGCATAAGGCCATCGTTTGGCACTCATATTACAAAAGTGTAGCAGAATTTAGTTGGAGTTCAAGGTGAAGAAGCAAATAATGGCATAAATCTAAAAGTCTGTTGGCTGTTTCTCTGTAAATGAGGATGTACTAAGAAAAGAAAGCAATCGCTACAAGGCACCAAGTAAAGAACTATTATATGGTAAATTAGGTCTGTGTACACAACCCACACAGAATCTTCTGTGCTCTGAAATGCCTTTCTTAGCTACATAGCCTCATACAACAGAAACCTAACCCAAAGCAAACTTCTAAAACATACATGTTTCTCTTAAGGTCACCTAAAACCAGACTTTTTTGTGTCCTCCATTGAAAATTCTTTTATAGAAAATTCATGTTTTTATTATTAAGAATAGACACCCAGAATGTTTGCCTGAGCCCTTCTCTTATCAAACAAGTCATTTATTAAATTGATGTTTCATAATAAGATTCTCTGCATTCAGAGAGCAAATAGTCCATCAACTGTATTAACACATTTAACATTACCATAAAAAAGAAGATAATGCATTGCATGTTCTGCTAATTTCGCTTTTTATGTCATCAGCCTTCTGGCATTAATAAGTAAATATCACACTGTATCAGAAAATATAACAGCACTAAGCTACATGTTGGTAAGAAGAGTTTTGCTAAAGAAAATACTATCTTCCCTTCTTGGAAAGAGAGAAAAATTATTAGATACATAATATGTGTCATCTTTCAAAGGCCTTTTTTTTTTTTCGTTTGTTTCTGAAAACCAAAGCTATGGATGAGAAGAAAGGAGAAACTTTGCCTCCAACCTTTACATCTCTTTCATCATGACTTTCTTTGCAGTTATTAGGGAAGGCCCTTCCCTTGGGATGGGTTTTCAGTTGAGTTAGGTCATTTGTGTGGAGATTTGTGCAAACATGTTCGGCCCTCCCCTAGGGACTCTGTCTTTATAAAAGAAGGGCATATTACCTTGCTTTTGCCTTTGCAGTCATGATGCAATTCTCTCAGTTTGCTTACTTATATTACACCACGAGCATTTTAAAGTCACGTTAATGAAGTTTAGATTAGACTTGCTTATATTCCACAGGGAAAGGTCAGTGGCAGTGTGTCAAATGCATTCTGTTCTTTAGGCCATGATAAACAAGATGACATCTTTCAAGGAAGTTCAGTGTGCCTTTGAATTAGATGCATCTTTGAAACTGGTTTTAAGGCTGCCTTATGCACCAAATTTTACAAACATAGACTTCTGGGACATTAGCTAAATTTAGAGTAGTGTGTTTAAACTTTCTTTTAGTAACAAGATTTGTAGACTTCCTGAATCCCGAGAGAATTGTGAGTTAAGACTCTTTTTCCCATGAAGAAAATACTTGTTACTCTGTATATTATTCTTATGCTAATTGATTTACAATTTATTAAATGTACTTGAATAGGTTCCTGTATATTCATTCAATGCTTTTCCATTGGGCAAGAAATTTGACTTTGGCATGTGATTGGCTGGTCACATTGTGTGCTGAAATCTGCAGGCCAGCCTTAATATCCAGGACATTTTTACTTGAAATTTTTTTCCTGGACCCAGATCCCAAAAAGCAACAAATGAAACAGTGCAGTTACCAGGAAAGTTTAAAAAGCCTGGGGTAAGTTATGTCTTGCATGAGCATCTCCTGTCCTGGTGTTAATCAGGCATACACAGCAGCGATAGAAGGCATCTGAGTTTCATTTTCCCGGGACCGTCAGGGGAACAGAAGCTTTTATACTAAAAAGCTTTTTATTACCTGATTGGTATAAATCAATGATCAGCCATCCTTTTTGTTTCCTGGATATGTAGAGAGGTCTAACCAATGTGCAATAAGAAATTGAGGATGTTTGTGTCTATTTTTATCCAGTCTGTTTTCATCAAATGATGACGTTATCTTTTCCCGAGTTTAAATTTATAAAGTTTTTAAGAAAAAAAAAAAAAACCCGCACACAAAAAAGCTGGCGTAACAGTGAAGAGTCAAGAGCCAAGGAAAGAGGAATTAATACCAAAAAGGGTGGGATGAAATTAAGTCAAGAAGAAAGAAAAAGGCATAAGATGCTGAGAATAGAGTAATTAGAACCATTAACTAGCAAGGGAAACTAGGAAATGCCATACATCAATCGGGATAAAATATGGAACAATTAAAGGACAAAAATAGGAGGGGAAAATGGCACCCAGCGTACCAAATTACAAATATCTTCTGCACAATTTCTTGAACCTATAAGTCCAACCAAGGTAATGAGATGAAAAGCAATCGTTGTGAATTGCTTGGAGGTGCTGTTTCGCCACCTCATCTTACATCATTAAACTTTCAGTCCCCTCATGAACTACTTAGATAAACAACAGTGGGCAACTCAACATCTATCCAAATAAACCAGAAAGCTACCACGATAAAGGAAATTGAGTTTATAGACACAGCAGACTCTTGCCTAATAGACGAGAGTAATGTGTCTAATGTTGAACATCAATCTATATTTCAAGTATAGTATGAAGGAGGGCCTCGAGAAACAACTTATGCTACAAAATCACTTTGCACTAGAGGTGGTTTATCTTCTGTTGTGTCTAATTGATCTCCATGTAATTCAGCTACAACCCTTGCTACTGAAAATGATGTAAGAGATGGAAAGATTGAACATGACCATTGGTTCTCCAGAGAGCATAGCAAGTTGGGGGTTCCAAATCGCCTTTGTCTTCAAGTGTGTTGTCATTGGAATGATCCTTGAAGCCAGAGAGCAAGTCTATTTTTTAATCAAGCGAGGGCATTCTTGAACATCTTCTTTTCAATCCTGATTTTTTAAAAAATCTACATGAGGGAGGAGAATTATTTTATACCAGACCCTTCCCCTGCCTTACTTTGCTTAACTTCATAGTGTGAAGAAAGATCCAGTAGTGATATTTGAGATTACCCTGCAATGTTAGCTCCCCATCAAATTCTGTGGATTTATGAACTGCCCACACTTAGGAGAGTCTCTTAATCCCAATGGGACAGGGTCTGGTCTAGACCAGGACATAGATATGCCCAGGCCATGGCTAATGGTAGTGGGGACTTGGGAGTGGAGCAGTGAAAGAGAAGGGAAGGGAGGTCAACCCCCATTTGGGATGCACGCGCACACACACACACACACACACACCACTATCCCCACTGACCCTGCTTCAGAAGTGCCAGTCAGGAACCTCTTTTAATATGTGCATATCTTAATAAAATATTTGGAGGGGTGGATTTAGTTTGACTTTCAGGAAACCAACTTCTAGTACTGATTCCAAAGATTTAATCTTTCACAATGTTTTCATTTGCACAGATATGGATGCCACTGTTTCTTTTTCCTCCTCTCTCCTCCCCTATATGCTCCACCTTTAAATAGCCTTAGGGGAAGTCCAGATTTATCCTGCTCTGTCAGGGTTAATTTTTTTTAAGTCATATAACTTTTTTAAGTCATATACATAAACAATAATAAAGTAATTTCATTTTAGGCTTTTAAAAAATTTACCAGTCTGTGGATCTGTGATTTTTTCCGACTCTTGTCCCCATCCCCTCATCCCCACCTCTGCCCTCGGTTCCTTGGGTGGAAGGTCATTGGTTGAAGGTGCTGCCTAAGGTCTCATGGACTTGGCCCTGTCTGGGAGAAAATGTCTGTATTTCTTTTCTGGGAATGTGAGTGCTGATTGCATAGTGTTTTATTCTTTTCTTCAAAACTGTCAGGAATTAAGCTTTTCAGAAAGGTCACTTGACCCATGGTAATATCCATATTGTAGTGAAACACCAATGACTTGTTTTAATGTCAGAGGCAAATAGGAGAGTGGATACAATGAAATGATCTGTGAGTAAATGCATCTTGAAGGAAGAAAAAGAGCTGTCTGTCGTGTTTGTATGACTAAGGGATTTCTTAAACAAGCTGTGTACCCCACCCAGGGAGAATGCTGTCAAAACATGAAAAAAAAAAAAAAAAAAGATACAGAGATCACATGAAAGCCAAGTCTGAACTCTTATAATTGCATGTCTGAATACCTTGCTAATTTTTCCCACGCCCTTTATAATTCTTTCTTCATAACACGCTACCACTGCCTCACCCCTCACCAAAAACTTTACTGTACCTGTGTCTCCCACAATTCCACAAAACAACAAAACCGAAAAACCGGCTGATTGAGAAGATACCCAGATTGGACTAAAGTGGCTCTTGGCTTGTTATCATGCCCTTCAAAAGTCACTTACTAGGACGGTTATACAGTAGGATTTTGTTGGAAGAGCTGGTCTGGAATTCTTGGTAGAAATGTAGAGAGAGACCCCCAACATGAAAAGTTACCAGGTGTGAATTGCAGAAACATAGAAAGAATTATTTGAATTGTATAGATAATGGTGTCAAGTGCTGCCTAATTTGTCATTCACATGATAGGCCAAGTGGGGTGCAGACCCTAATGGCAGAAAGTATTTTTTGTGTGCAGGGGAAAATAAGTACCATAAGAAAAAGCAAGCATGCACAAGACAGAAAAGATAGGAGAAGCATTCCTTTGCATCACTGTGGTATATATGGTATATATTCCCGGGAATATAAAAAGAGGAGGCCAAATGCATAGCTAAAGAGAATTATGGTTTCCATTGGCTTCTACAGAACAAGGGAGAACCACATGCCCATCACTGGCTTCGTGAACAAACAGAAGTTCAAGATTTGTGGGCAGTTAGGAAAATCCTCTGACTTAGATTAAGCCAGTTCTTATGTTTCTACTGGATGATGAGGCTACAGTTTTAGCCCATCTGTTCACAGCCCTGTCCCCAGCATCCTAAGAGACTCTATCCATTTATCTTTAAAAGCCAAAGAAAAGAGCATGTTGTGAGAGGGAGGAATAAAGCCGGTAGCCCAGAAAAGATTACCGTAAAGCTGAATGGGAAGACTTCACATCCCTACCCTTAACCACGTGACTCTGGAAGGGTCCTGAGGTTCTAGCACGGGAGAGTTGTCGTGTGGTCTTGACAGAAGGTTTTCCACATGTGCATATAGATTCTCCATGTAGAAAAGAATTTTGATTTGGGGCTTTAATGCCTTTGAATGTGCATTGAGAATAACACTGACACGCTTTCACCATAGCCTTGGAATCCTAAAATAAATAATAGAAAAAGTGTGATTTAAAATATAATTCCAAATACTAACTGGGGCCCGCTGCCTAGATGAGTAATAAGCTTCAATAAATGTGTGACAGGCACAAGGCTCTTCAGTATGAAGAGTAGTGAGGCCTCAGAAATAGAAATAGGTTTTTCATTACATGAGGGATTATGTTCAGCCTGACTGTGGAGCCTGTTCACGGAGCCACAGCTGCATCTTCTGCCTGCGGTCGTATTAACCAGTAATAGTAAAACAGCGACGTGCTGCCCGAAACAGCGATTTATTTTAGAGAAGAGAGAAAGGTCGCTTTCTCCTGCTTAAGTCGGGATTACCATTGTTTACTACACACTTTCCCTTAAACTTCTATCTGTCCGTGCTAATGAGCTGCAATTTCAGCTGGGTTCCACCTGGGTGCCTGCCAGGGATGAAGAAATCAGGATAGTTTGGGGTCGTGGTTACGGCTGTTTTATTTTTACTCACCTCTGCTCATCAACAGGCCCAAGCGTATTTCTTTTGAAGATTGTATGAAGTTCTGTTTTTTAATTTCAAGCTCACTCAGCTATCTGAGTTTTTCCCAATTCAGGAACTCACAAATCAGCACGTGTACTCCAGGCCTTCCTTTTTCTTTCTTCTTCTTCGTTTTTTTGTTTGTTTGTTTGTTTGTTTTTGTTTGTTTGTTTTTTGAGATGTGATCTCACTCTGTCACCCAGGCTGGAGTACAACAGCATGATCTCGGCTCACTGCAACAACACCTCTGCCTCCTGGGTTCAAGTGATTCTCCTGCCTCAGCCTCCCAAGTAGCTGGGATTACAGGCGCCCGCCACCTTGCCCAACTAATTTTTGTATTTTTAGTAGAGACATGGTTTCACCATGTTGGCCAGGCTGGTCTCCAACTCCTGACCTCAGGTTATCTGCTCACTTCGGCCTCCTAAAGTGGTGGGATTGCAGGTGTGAGCCACCACGCCCAGCCAGGCCTTCCTTTTTCAAAGGAGTGAGATGTGTATTGGAGAGGCTGATGTGAGCTTGGTGCTACACCACCCTGCCCCTTGGGACCAAGGAGACTATGGGGTCTTCAAAGATGAGCTTCAGTCATGATCTGAGAAAGGTGAGGGGGCTCAGTATAGAAGGGCACTCAACGTGAGAGCTGATTATCAACTTGAGATAGGTTCTCATTTCTACACTTTAACACAGAATTCCTTTCTTGACCCACTGAAACAAATGACTCACTGAAAATATCTACTTCAAGGATGGTTGTTTACTTGACTCAGAAGACCTGATTTGTAGTCTTAACAGTTCCTCATTTTAAGAGCTATCTGGGTATTCAGGTAGTTCAGTGACGAAACCCTGAATTTAGTTTAGAAGTTAGGTTCAACTCTCAACTTCTAATTGAGTGCTTTTGGGAAAGTCGATTAAATTTCCTGAGCCTTGAATTTTTTTCAACTATAAGAAATGGTTGATAACAGTTATAGTGATAATACCTTTTTCATAGTCACTCTATGTAAAGTTTAAAGTAGGGCTTGATTTTTTAATATTATTCTTGTTCTTTGTGTATTCATTCAAGAGAAAATATGCAGAGATGCTAAGTTGCAATTCAGCAATTGGGCTATTGAAGTTCAGAGAAGGGAGAAACCCCCAAGGGCTGGAATAGTTGAGGATAACTGGATGGAGAAGGTTCTAGGCTGACCCAGACCTGCAAAGAGGGTTAGAAACTGAACTAGGAATGGGCCAGGAATCATTCCAGATGGAGGAATTAGCAACAGGAAAGGTAAGAGGAGAAGCCAGAATTAATAGGGTATGATAAGGAGAGGGACGCCTGCTAAGAGCAGTGAAAAATAGTGGAAGAGGTAGAGCAAGACCAGATGATAGATGGCCTTGAAATCTAGCAGGAGGTTTAATTTGATTAATTTGGCAATAGGGAGGTGCTTCAAGTTCATAAGCAGGAGTATAATATGATAAAATTATGACATGATATCATGTCAGTTACCTAGTAGATGCTCCATAAATATTTATTTGTTGATTGATTGAGGATTCAGGATAGATTGGGAGATGGGACAGGAGACAGCGAGACTCCTCCCAAGGCCCTGTCAATAATCAGTGGGTGTGTGTTGGCGAGGCCCTGATGAAAGGGGAAGCCATGGAAATAGAGCTTCAGAGTGAACTGCAAGAGATTTCTTCCAAAGAAAAGACAGATTTGTGATACAATTTGTCTTGTGTCGACTACCAAGACAAAGAAGACAGAAGTACCTCATATGGCCTTGAAGTTTCTCTGTTGTCATAATGGGAGAACTGAAAAATTAAAAATTACCCCATATCTTTAAATCACCACTCACTTCCCTAAAAGCATGGTTGGCCAAAACATTTTTTATTGGTATGTAATTCTACCAAGGCTGGCCAGAAGCCATTCTTTTTTAATGCACTCAGTAAATCTCTGCACGATTTCTTTATTATGAGAGGGCCTTTGATCCAATAAAACCTATCAAGACCCCTTCTGAGGCATTCACTTTGGATTTTGTATGGAAGTCTATAGAGAAAAAGGAGAGCAAAATTGGGTTAAAACTAGACTCTAAAAGGCTAACAAAATTCCTCCATAACATAGTGCTTACATGTACTGCAAATTCGGCGAACCAAGAAGAGTCATTGGAATATACGTTAAGACTCAGCATACCCGTTTATGAATAGAAAACCAGACTCCGGGTCTTGAAGGCACTTGCCTGTACAGATGTGGGATGTGGTCCTGGGAGTCTGTACCATTGCCCTTTTTGGTTTGGAGCAGCGAAGCTTACAAATGAAAATCTTGAAAGAAGAAACTTGCCTTTTGATCAGTTGGGTAGAGGCAGGTTTGAAATTATGATAAATCTGCTACATATTCACTCTATGAGCAGGTTTAAACTCTAATGCATCTGCCTGTATATCCGCAAATGAGGCTGACTTACTGTACCAGGCTGAAGGGTGAGATGGATGAAGTTAGTTATGGGTTTATGGATTGGGCAGAGAGGGCTAGACATCAGGGAATGAGCCTTTGCCCTCCTCCCCCGCCCTCTCTCTCCACCACACTGAAGTCTCGATTTATTTTCTATGCTTTAACATTTGACTGAAGTGCATGAAATACCCTGTCAGATGCTAGGAGCCCAGAGGAAAGCATCAAATAGCATGCTCACCTGGGGAATTTAGAATTAGCCTCCAAACTAACTAAGGTAATCTAGGCCCCAAAGGCACTTTAGTTCTTGCTATCTGGATTGTCTGTGAGGATGAGCCTAAATTTGGGAGATAATTATGTCTCTATGCTTTCTTTTAATCTTCATCCTTTCTCTCATCTTTCAAGTCTCCTTTCTGCTGCAGAGGAGCAGGAGATAGGGCTTGGCCGTGAAGCCAGACATCCCATTTCTGCGGAGTTTTTGACCCTGTGCCATGATGCTGGTCTTTAGGGAATCCTACATCAGTAACCATTTCTAAGCTCAGTTAGGTTAAGGCCACGGTCAGGCCCTTGCTTTCTTCACTTCAGCCCACAAGAGAGGCAATACCGTGATACTGAGATGAATCCATCCCTGCAGCCTGCAGCCTCCTTCTGCTTCCCTGCCATGAGAGAGAAGTTACTGGAGAGGAATGTCACATCTTATGGAAGAATTAATTATGGTGTGCATTCCCGACAAGTCTATAGCTCAACATACATATGGGGAGTTATTTTCGATGGCATTTAAATGTAATTGACTTATCAGCCAGGTTAGAATAATCATAGGATAGCTATAGTGTTATTGTCTAATGGTGGTCCTATAGCTGACAACGCTCTGAAAGCCTCTTTAAAATATAAAGGAAACCCGCCCTTGGGAATACAAAGATTGCGTGAGAGTTGTAAGACATCCAGGAGAAGTTTAAAGTGGAGTTTGGAATAAAGTGAACAGGCTCTTAACCATGGGTAAAATTGTAAGAGAACAGCTTACACTGTTCTTGCAAACCAACTTGTCATTTCTCAAGTGTATAATGAAATAATGTGTATGAATATTTTCATGCAGAGCAGCCTCTCCCTCAAGTTCTGCCCTCTTCAGAGCTTCATAATATATACAACAGCATCTTTTAGTACAGTATTTTACAATCTCCAGACCAAGGGCTCCCAAAAAGATCCTGAGAGAAGTGTAAATGAGTAGCAACTCTAAGACTGCATTTTTGTAAGTAAATGATAATGAAGGATAAGGAGAGATGTTCATGGGGAAGAGCCCTGAAAATTATTGGAAGTCGTAGAGAATGAGAGTCAAATGCAAACACTCCTATTCTGCAACTACGCTGATTAGCAGATCTTTTATAGTCTCCGTTTGGGAGATGAGCAGGGGCTTGGCAAGCACTGTCCATGTATTAGGAACAAATGCCCCTCCACATATTCAATTTGGGGGCATTATTAAAAAATGGAATGAGGCTCCTTCTCAGGCTCTGCTTCCTTTTCATAACTGCTCTTGCAGTGATCCTTTTGGCTGTAATAGCACTTTGTGTGAAAAGGATGGATGGGAACCCGCTAGGTCTTTTTACAGAATATCAAACATTTTGCCCATTAAGCTGACTTGATTTGAAGAGGTCCTTGGCACAGATTGATGAAATAGTCCAAATATTATCACTCCTTGTTCTGCAGTCCGGATAGAGTAATAACCGGTCGCCTCAGCCTTTGCTCATTAATGAGGTGGTCAGGGCCCTAAGATGTGCAAAGTTATTTCTTTTTCTCTCTTGCTATTTTGCACATTATGCAGGATTACAGTGCTTTGGGAATGATGTGCAGATAGTCTCCAGTGAGATTCACCCAGCAAGATTCTCTTCTTGCATCAGGATTCTGCCCTTTTCTCTAAGTCAGTGCACCCTCACGTCAGCCCTGAGAACATTTATTTGGCAATGTCTGGAGATGTTTTTGTGTGTCACAACTGGGAAATGCTACTAGTAGGTAGCAAGCAGAGACCAGATATGCTGCTAAACATTTTTCAATGCACAGGATAGCCCCTAGTTAAAAAATTATCTGACCCAAAATGATAATAGTGCCAAGGCTGAAAATTCCTGCTCTAATTGATTTATAATTACATCTTCAGATATGTTTTTTCTTTTTTACCACTATAACTAAAATAAGAGCTTATCTTGCCCTGTGTAGGTCATCTTTGACTCTGTGCCTCTCATTCCTCTTGGTGATTATTTTTGTATTCATGGTCCTTAGTCCCCTTCATAGAAACAAGCTGTGGGATTAAGTTCCAAAAGGTTATTTGACTGAACTGGTCAGCTTCAGCTCTATGCAGCGTAAACAGGGTTCAACTGAAGAGGTATAATGAGAAGTACCCCTGAATGTAAATCTTCCTAAAGCGTGACTCACTGGTTTTTCTCTCCTCTAAAAGGATAATAAAGTCAACCATATGAAAAACCTACTATGTGCAGAAACTTCACATTTAATATCTGACCTAAATGTCCCAGTGACTCAATATTCCTAATTATAATTAGAGAAAGAGATTCAGAGAGGTTAAATAACTTATGCATAGTCATGCATAGTCAGTGGTTAGGATATGGAATTGAAAATACAGTTCTGTTTAACTTCAAAGCTTACGTTCTCACTACTATGTGTATTGCCATCAACTTGTAAATATATGCTTGAGTGACTTTGACTTTATGTGTTCCCATCCCCCAAGCCCCAGGAATCCTCAGAACCACCCCTAATAACAATATTTCTAAGAAAAGAAATGTACAGTCCCTCTGATCATCCAAAGACTGGTCAGCTTTCCATCAGCCTTGTCCTGAGAGCTGAAAGATGACACATTCCTTAGCTAGTACTCTATTGTAAAACAATCCATGTCAGGGCACATGGGAAGATGGGAAACAGGTTGAAGGAATTGGTAGATAAAATGAAATACACTTCAAAACTGAAGGTGAGGCCAGCCACAGAGGCTCACACGTGTAATCCCTACACTTTGGGAGGCCAAGGTGGGAAGCTTGCTTGAGCCCAGGCATTTGAGACCAGCCTGGGCAACATAATGAGACCCCCGTCTCTACAAAAAAATAATTTTTTAAATTAGCCAGGTGTGGTGGTGCACACTTGTAATCCCAGCTACTTGGGAGGCTGAGGTGGGAGGATAGCTTGAGCCCAGGAAGTTGATTCTGCCATGAGCCATGATCATTCCACTGCACACCAGCCTGGGTGACAAAACAAGACCATGTCTCAAAAAAAAAAAAAAAAAAGAAAGAAAGAAAAAAAAAAACTGAAGGTGAGGGGACAATTCCAAAGTCCTTCTGAGGATGTTTAGTCAAGGCAGTGTTTTAGTTAGTGTTTCTAGAACAACTGTAAAAAACTCTAACAGTGGTTTATATTGAGGCTCGATTTCCTGACCTCACTAGCTTGATATCCAGGGTTGGCAACCCTGGCAACATTTATGCTGCTCAGTGATGCCATCCAGGACACTGGGTCTTCCCATCTCCACTTTGCCATTCCCAGCACTTTGGTTTTATTTCCTTGGGTTTGCTGCCTCATTATCTAAGGATGGCTGATGCAGCTCCAGATATCACATCCACGAGCTTCAAAGGGGGGAGATAGAGGAGGAGAAAGATTCAAGTTCTTTGCCCCGCTTACCAGAAAAAGTCTAAACCATTCCCAGCCCCCAGCACATACTTACACACACATACACATCCCAGCAAAATTTTACTTATATCTTGTTAATCGGAACTGTGTTACACGTCTATCCCTTGTTTCAAAATAACCTAGGAAAGCTTTTCTAGACCCTTTGAAGATGATAAGGGAAACAAGGGTTGGAATTGTCTGATGCCTCCAAAAATCAACAGTGTCTGATTACAGTACTTGAATATTCAAAAGCCAAGTTTCAGCCAGGCACGGTGGCTCACACCTGTAACCCTAGCACTTTGGGAGGCTGAGACGTGCAGATCACCTGAGGTCAGGAGTTTGAGACCAGCCTGGCCAACACAGTGAAATCCCATCTCTACTAAATATACAGAAATTAGCCAGGCCTGGTGGCACATGCCTGTAATCCCAGCTACCCGGGAGGCTGAGGCAGGAGAATCACTGGAACCCGGGAGGCGGAGGCTGCAGTGAGCCAAGATCATGCCACTGCACTCCAGCCTGGGTGACAGAGCAAGACTCTGTCTCAAAAAAATAAAAAGGCAAGTTTCTGCTTTTCTGGAAATAGATGCAACAGCTACTTCTAGGAAATCTCTCTTATATACTTGTCCAGTGTGGCACTCTGAAAGAGAGTGTATTAGTTTGCAAGGGCTACCATATTAAGGGACCACACACTGAGGGGCTAACAGCACAAATTTATTGTCTCCTATGGTTCTGGAGGCTGGAAGTCCAGGATCGCTGTGTTAGCTAGTCCATGTTCTCCCTGAAAGCACTAGGAAAGGGTCTGTTCTGGACTTCTGTCTTGGCTTCTAGGAGTTCTTTGGTTTGTGGCAGCACAACTCCAGTCTTACATGGTATTCTCCCTGCCTTTATGTCTGTCCCTGCATCCAAGTTTTCCCTATTTATAAGGACACAAGTCATATTGGATTAGAGCTCACCCTATTGAGCTCATCTTAACTTGATTATCTGCAAAGACCTGATTTCCAAATAAGGTCACATTCACAGCTATTGGAGGTTAGAACTTCAACATTTATGAAGGAGGGGGGCAATTTGGCTATACATAATACAAGATTTTTCTAAATCCTTCTTTATATCTTAATAGTAATGGTGATAGTTAATATTTTTGAGCATTTACTACATGCTAAGCA
Organism: Chlorocebus sabaeus; assembly: GCF_047675955.1. NCBI lineage: Eukaryota > Metazoa > Chordata > Mammalia > Primates > Cercopithecidae > Chlorocebus > Chlorocebus sabaeus. The sequence goes on along the minus strand of NC_132926.1, from coordinate 14,417,804 downwards.
GTTCATATAGATTTTTCTCATTTAATTCTTACTACCACTACATGGGATAGGTGCTATTATCATTTCTATCTTGCAGAATAGGAAATGGAGGCACAAAAATATTAGGTGACCTTCTCCAAATTATGTAATTAGTAAGTAATAGGGTCAGGTCTCAGCCCCAAGTGGACTGGCCTCTGAGTCCTTGCATTTAATTATCATCTAGACTCTCTTAACCACAGCTATCTTCATCTCTGGTATAATAGGTTTCCTGCTCATCAATGCCAAATAAGGGTAGACAAGTTGATTTCCTTAAAGTTTAAGAAAAAATTTCCACAAAGGCTTTCTTTGCTGCCTTAGAAACGCAAATAAAACACTTCATTCTGCACTAGGCGTAATGGTTTCCTCTTATTCAAATGCAGGGCCATCTGTGCAAAGTATTTTATTTCATCATTCATTGAAGTTCACTTAAAAGATGAAATCACCCTTAATGGAACAATGAAATGGAAGGATTCCCAAACTGAAGGCAAATGACTTGAAAATGAGAGGCTCTGGTTCCTGCCTGCAACCCCTGCCCAGGGTCTCACGAGTGACAGTGGTTCTGTTCTGACAGCCCCAGGGATGAGGAAGGGCTCTTGGGGAGCATAATGGCGCCATTTCCAGCCAAGCAGTTCATGAGACTGAAGTGCTGTTTCCACACTGTCCTCTGGCCTGGATCAGCCGCTGGGAGCCTGGCATTGATCTGTGTAGGCTGGTGAAGCTTCATCTGCTTTGCAGGCATTGCTTTGGCTAAACAAGCCCGTAACTGATCCCTCCTGCTATAAAACAGCGTAAGTAGCCTCTTACCATCAGCCAGTACTCTGCTACCCTCCTCCTTCTATAGCAGGACCACAGATGGAAAGGAAAGCTGCTTCCTCTCAAGTAAAGGACCGAAGACTGAGGGAAATTTTGCTTTTTGTAGGCAATAGCACAGTTTCCCCCTTTCCTCCTGACTGGAGACAGACAGTGCAGGAAATGATGGGGAAAAACAAATCATGCTTTATGTTTGAGAGGCACCTCACGATTCTGTGGTGGACAGCAGGCATTATTAGCTGCATTTTACAATGGCAGAAACAGTCCTGGGTAGTGGAAAGAACTTGTCCACAACACACAGCTAGCAAATAGCAGGTCTAGGGCCAGTACCCGGGTAGTCATACTCCAAACAATATGCTCTTTCCACAGTGATATTCGGCACTGCAGCAGAGAACGAGAATAAAGTGCTTCTGATTTGAACTGACAGAAGCTTCTAGAATCAGAAAGAGAAAGAACGCCACAAAGAAGACTAAGACACTTATTTCATGTGCTGTGCCTCAAGGAGAAGTCTGTTTAGTTTGGGAGACCAGAGTGCTTCAAGTGGTGCCTCCCCAGTGGCTTTCTTGAGTTTGGGATTTGTCCACTTCATGATTGCTTCTTTTCTGTGGTGGATGTTTCCCACTCCTTCTCTGAGTCAGCAAACAACCATGAGGAAAAGTTTCCTCCAGTTTTTCTCATCCTCGTTCCTGGGGATAAAAAAAACCTGTCCTTCAGATCAAAAGGGAAGGTACCATGATAGCAGCTAACACATGGTGAACATTAATAATGCTTCGAGCTGAGGGCTTTCCTTGAATCCCTCGTCTTTCTCTCCATAAGAAGAATTGTTCCCATTTGGCAGATGGGAAAACCAAGTCTTAGAAAGTTTTAGTAACTTGCCCAAGGTTGCATCGCCGGGGAGAAGCAGCACAAACTCGAAATCAAGAGGGCTGTATTCCCCTCCTTCTGCACTGTTAACTCGAGCTACAACCAGGGACAAGCATGCACCTTTCCAGAGCCTTGGTTCCTCCATCATAACATTTATGCAACACTCATTCTATGCTGGTCACTAGGCTTTACCTGCATCAACACATTTAACCCTCAACAACCCTATGGGATTGTACTCTTTTTATCTCCATTTCACAGATGAGGACACTGAGGCTTAGGGATGTTAAGCAGCTTGTCCAGGGTTGTACAGATAGGAACTACCCTAACAAAACACCTGTGCACTGAACCATAATGCTCCTTCACCTCCCATTGGGAGTCCCCAAGGCCTTCAACTCTGTCTTACTATCATTCCATTATTTTATCTGACAAATAGTATATACTTTTTCTTCCCGAAAGTAACAGCTTCATAGTGAGTTCCTGCAACATTTCAAGGAGCATTCATTATCTTCATTTTATTCCCACTTTACAGATGCAGAAACCGAGGCATAAATCAGATAACTTACTAAGAGTAAAACAATTAGTGAAGAGCAAGAGTGGCTTCAAAGTCAGACCTGCCGAATTCCAACACCCATGTTAACATAGATTCTGTGGAGCTGGCACTCAGAAACCACGTTTACTGCCTCTTGGCCTTGACCTCATATGAGCAGTGAAATCATAATTCCCAAGCATCTTCTCAGTGGGAGGTGAAGGAGGCAGCTTGCTTGGTAGCTAACAGCAAAACCTCTGGAATCGGATAGAACGATGCTGGAATCCCCACTCTTCCACTTAGTGACTGCGTGACTATGAACAAGTTACTTCACCTCTCTGAAATAGTTTTGTTATCTATAAAACGGTAATAATAAATGCACCCATCTCCAAGAGTCATTGCAAAGACTATATTAGATGTTGTATGCACAGCTTGTTGCAAAGTACTTGGTATAAAATAAGTGCTCAATGATTGTTAGAAGAGATTAGAGTTGACCTCATAGGATCGCCACACTGAACCACCCAGGATGGGACTCAACCTTGCAATGGGCTTCGTCTCCTAGAAGGCACCCTGCTCTGGTCCTTACGATCTGCACTGACCAGTTAGCAGCTTCTCTTGCCCCTCAAGGTTTCTTCACTTCCTTTGTACTGAGTCAGCTAGAAGGACCACTCATCATTTCACTAAAGTGAAAGGAAGTAGAGACAATTGATGATTGATTTTAGAAGCAGGGGACAGGGGTGGAAAGCATGTGGGCTTCAGATCTGTTCAGATCCAGGTTTGAATTTGGATATCACTTAAACCTCCCTGAGTTTCACGTTATCATTTTAGACTGGCAGCATGAGGATAATAATGCTCACCTTTGCAGAGCTATTAAGAATAAACAAGAGGAAAATTATAAAGTGCTGTGACCTGTAATAAGACAATGGCTATCATTTTTAGATTGGCCAACTTGTTCACATGGAGCTCTTTGTGGCAGACCATTGAGACCTGAGTTCCACAAATGTCCTTTGCTCACTTTATTTATTTATTTATTTATTTATTTATTTATTTATTTTTTTCTTTTGAGACGGAGTCTTGCTCTGTCGCCCAGGCTGGAGTGCAGTGGCGCAATCTCGGCTCACTGCAAGCTCCGCCTCCCGGGTTCACGCCATTCTCCTACCTCAGCCTCCCCAGTAGCTGGGACTACAGGCGCCCGCCACTGCGCCCGGCTAATTTTTTTCTATTTTTTAGTAGAGACGGGGTTTCACCATGGTCTCGATCTCCTGACCTTGTGATCCGCCCGCCTCGGCCTCCCAAAGTGCTGGGATTACAGGCGTGAGCCACCGCGCCCGGCCCCTTTGCTCACTTTATTTGACACTGTTTGTGTGGTGAACTTTCCCCATTCTGGCTGTGGCTGGTCAGTCTCTTACAGCGTGTGGCTAGCAGATCACCTTTGAATAACATCTGTGACTATTTAATTTGTACGGGGGAAAGAAAGAAGTATTACAAGGAAAGCAGGATGTCCTGTTGGGATGCTCAGGGCCCATTTTCTTGCACTTAGCCTAGGATTGGAGTCTCTTGGCCATTGCAGGTCACCTTCCTGAGAGTAAAGGGGCTTCACTGGCTCAATAATAACCTGATTGTTTTTTCAGTTGTGGCTCTTTGAGAAAGAGGTTTCATATGTCAGGAGTACAAAACAGAGGCTGGCTTCATAGATCTTCATGCCATTTTTGCCCCTCATCATTGATGTCAGATGAGACTTCAGGCCCCCTTCTCCTGTCACTTTCTTCTTGACTCTTCTGTTCCGTCCCCATCTTCACATCTGCTCTTTCTCATATCTCCCTCTTCTACACCTCGTACTTTCCGGCCTCTGCACTTCCACTGTTGGGCAACAGAAGAGCTGTCTTTGTTTAAGCTGAAACTTTATCTTCTGGCAAAATGGAGAAATTAACTGCCTACCAACATCTTGGAGTTTGTTGTGGGGTTCATAGGTTCATACGTGTTAATTGTTTTAAAAAATTCTCCTTACTATAGCAATGCAAGAATCACTAATCTTTCTCTCTTTCCCTTTCTCCCTATTCCTCTTCTCCTCTCCACATTAAGTCTGATTTTTTTTCTCTCTCTGAATTTATCCAGCTTACATAATTTGCCTTTTCATTTTGTGAATGGAGATAATTTGTGAATAGAAATTACTTCCAAATGTTTCAAAAATATTTTCTAAGCATTTGCTTTAACATGGTGTTGTGAGCTCTTTTTTCCCCCTCTTTCTTTTTTTTCATAAGGAAATAAGTATTTCCAGGGAAATGAGCTTTAGGGGGAGAAAAGGATTGAATTTCACTCTCTTCTTGGATCTCTTTTGTTGATGACAGTTTTGAGCTGGAGTAACTGCAGATATTGACTTGTCGACCACCTGGGGTGGAGGAGGAGGGCAGTTTTATTCAGACTCCTGCTCAGGAAGTCCCAGGAAGGAATAGAGTAAGAGGGAGGAGAGAGGAGAGGGTAAATGAATTCAGAAAATAGAGTTAGTCTGGAAACTGATGACTTTTTAGGTGAGAGATTCCCTACATCAGTATTTTAATTTTAAGACGCATTCTCACATTTGGGTTGATTCTGGGGTGCCTCCTAAGGACAGACTTTGTCTTTTATTCATTAATTCAGCAAGCATTCACTGAAAACTTCCTTCTCTCTAAGACCTTAGTGATGCAGAAATGGGTGACTAAGGTCCCTATCCCCGAGGAGATCTCCATCACACACGGAGAGAAAATAGATGTGCAAACTATCACTTATAACACAAGACCAGGGAGACCACACCTATGCTAGCATGGAAGTGAGCATGGGGAGAAGAAAAGGAGTCGTTAGTCTGTTGGTATCAGGGAGTACTTTAGAGGGGAGGTGGCATTTGATATGTAGCTAGAAGGGTGTATAGGATTTTGGCAGAAGGGAAAGAGGGGAGAAATACCTTTCAGGAATAAGAACAGCAAGTGCAGTGATGAAAGCCTGGAAAATCATGGTAAGTAGAATGCCACATATCATTAACACTGGAGGAAAAAATATACAGGGATCTAGGGTATTGATGGAGAAACTATTGGGGAGGAGGGCAGCATGACAACAAACCTTTCATGCCATAAGAATGTGTATTTGGATTTGATTCTTAAGTGATGCAAAACCCGCCAACAATTCTGAGTAGAAGAGGGCATGGAGTGGTCTGGTAGCCCCGTGCAGGATGAAGTGATGGGATGGAAACTAGAGGCGATGAGAGTAAAGGAGGCCATTCCAAAGCCCAGGAAGAGGAGACTGTGAATAAAACAAGAACAATGGCAGGGCAGGCAGAGAGGAGAGGAAATATGAGGGAGACATCATAGAGGTTGAATGTCCTGGTTTGATCATTGACTGAATCTGGTGGGAGGGGAAAGGAGACATCAGACATAATTCAGTCCATTGATCAGCCTTTTGCTCGATACTGGACAGAGTAACCTGGAGCCAGCCCCCGGGTAAAAGGGGTAGAGGGTAAGAGAAAGTTTCCTGTTCCTGTAATGTACGATGAATAATCAGTTACAATTTCAGTGGATGTCAGCTGGGCTAGATGATGCTGGAGTTTCTGGGACAAAAGATGCACTTCCTAAGTTATTTTCATGCATGTAACGAAAAAATTAGAAGACAGCAGAATAGGGTTTAATAAACTTTCCTATTTTTAATTGTCACTGAATGATGTTTTAAGGATAATAAGTACTTAGAGGAAAGAAAAGGCTTTAAAAGCACCCACTTCTTCTCTTCCATTGAAATGATGTGTTTCACCTACCTGGTGACTTAATTGCCTAAGAGCAAGGAAGAGTGGAGCTAAAGATAACCTTAGTTGGGCTCTAGAGTGGGGAATGGATTTCTACCTATATGGCAATTATATACTATGTTCTCTGAGGGTTAGGATCTACACTGGACTTCAGGATTGTGCTTAGAGGGGCCAGGGTTTCGATTGTTAGGATTAACAGCATCAGATTGGGAAGAGAATGTCGAGGATGTAGGTCAATATCAGTCAAGTTCATTTAGACCTCCCCCGACCCAAATATATACTCGCCACTTTGCTACAAAGGACAAGGTTAGGGGTTACAAGGTGACACCCGAGACTTCTTTAGTGGATGTTTGGAGTTCGCCCATTCTCCAGATATAAGTAAGAAAGAAGGATTCTCCAAAACCCGTACCCTCAGACCTCAAGCGAAGGTCTTGGAATAGATAGTTACATTCCTGCTGTCCTTTGCTTCCTGTGGAAGTTAATTTTGTGCTTGTTTAACATTTTTAATTGGCCCAACATGCTCCTACGAGGCATTTTTCAGTCATTCCATGTTTGACTTTACCTGGGTATGACTGTTTCCTGTTTTGGGTTTTTGACATCGTCATTTTGTCTGGTTTTCATGAGAATATCGTTCCCTGCCCGCTGACAGCCATTTGATTTTTCAGCAGCTTAGATAGCAGATCCTGAAGACAGTTGCATCTTCACCTTGGGGAGTGTCTTTCAGTGATGCGTGGTTGGGTAAGATGGAACCTCCACCCGCCGGCTTCCCAAACTGAAATGTTGGCTTTTCTGAACCTCCAAAGTTGCTAAGATACAGTGTGTCTTTGGACCCCTTCCAGGCTGTTTCCTTCCACACTCACAGCTTTGACGGAATATTTCCTCTGCCTGATAGCGTTAGAAAGGTGACATGCCAAACCAAAGTTAGAGCCGTTACAAGACATTTCTTTGAGTGCAGTTTCCTTGGTTCACCCGTTCATCTGCTGTGCTGGAAGAAAAAAGTGAAATCAAAAAAGCTCTATTAAATAGATGTGCCAAGGAACGAGGAAAAAAAGAAAAGTTTCTTCAACTTTTATATGCTCAGAATTGTCTCACAAGCATATTTTTGTTCCTTTCCTCTATTTAAAAAATTGATAACCTAGAAAGTCAGGAGCAGGCTAGGAATCGTTTGTGGCACAAAAGTGGCACCTACTGGTAAGCCTTGGCTTAAATTTGAAGTTTAGATTTGTGCATGACCTTGACCAAAGTTATATCCTCCTGAGAATGCTTCCTAATGATTTTCTATGTCTGGAAGGGCAAACCCTCTTTAGATGTATAAATATTAAAAAGCACTTCTTAGGCATGAGGGCACTGGTTTCAGGGCTACAGAATGACTTTTTCAGCTTGTAATTAAAAACATGTACTGGATAACTAACCAGCAGCAGTGTTTGCTTAAAGGAGCAAATGATTTAAAACTGATTGGGTTGCACACCAAAGTGGAGTGACCCGTGGGTGGCTGTTCTTACCTCTGGTTTCTAGAGGCATCTACCCAGCTCCCCGAGGTTCAAGTCATTGGGTTCTTGACACCCAAGGCCTTCCTTTACTTCTGTATTTGGAGTTTTTGCTTTATCCTGGTATCCACGGTTTGTTTTTCATATCTTTACTCTGTATCTGAATATTTATTCTACGTTTTGGTTTTCATATCTTTACTCTGTATCTGAATCTATAGAACTCATGCTCAAGAAAAACCATGGCTCCCCCTTTTGCAGTGCACACTCAGGGTTCATAAGAGATCCCAATGCTGACTGCACTCAGCAGGTCAAACAATCATTTTCAAAGGACCATAAGATTTTTTGAGAGACAGACTGTCCTACATATTTGAAATCTTTTTTTTTTTTTCTATTTTAAAGACAGATTCCATTGAATGCTGCAAAAGTAACAGAAATGACTAGGAACAGAGTTGTGACCTATCCAATTTCAAAAAAGAAAGGGAAGGGGTGAGATCTGCCCCCTCCTAAATAGTAACAGGCCCTTTCTGTTCATCTTCTCATCTAATCTTCTAAACAATCCTGGGTCACAAGATACGGTCGTCAACTGCATTTTATAGATGGAAAAGCTGAGACCTAGAGTTTGTCTAGTGGGATGTAACAATTAAGTGGTCATTTTAGGAATCTGTCTCATTTTAAAAACCATATTGTACTCCTTGTGGTGTAAATAAAGATGACCTTTGTTTATTCGTTTACTCATCCATTCATTCACTAAGCACCATGCATGAGCAGGCACCGTGCTGGGGGCTGGGGATGCAGCTCAGAGAAGACCAGCCAGGAGCTCCGCTCCTCTGGAGCTTTCTGTCTGGTACCACTCCGAGAGTCTCTACATCCCAATTTGCTGTCTGCTCTGAGGGTCTTTTTTAACCCCTGGGGGAGAAGCTGACAGATTGTGAGCATCAATAGTTATTGAATTGGTTTTGTCCCAAGGCTTCTTAAAAACACTTTTCAATGAGTGTGAGGCCCTAAATGTCTCCCAAATCCTACTGAAAAAAATCAGAGCAGGTTATGTTTTCATTGTCTAGCCACTCTTGGCCATGAGGCACTGCATCTGGCTTTTTCTCAGGAGGTCCTTTTTTCGCCACAACTCTTCAGCCTTCTACCACTCAGGTTAAGTTTTGCTTTGTGCATTTACAATAAGTGCCTGCCAGGCATGGGTGTTGCAGGATTAGAATAAAATAGTGGGGGTGAAGGAAAGCAGATATTTTGGAAACTGGTAGAAACGCTCTATGAAATGGAGCATTGTACCAAACTCAGCCTAGTTATACAAAATCATGTGTAGTGTTTCTTTTTATTTTCCATCTTAATGGGAGGAGGCAGAGAACAGTGGTTACAGAACAAGTTTAGAATTGTTCCTGATTGTCCAAGTGGTTGTTTTACCCCTCTGAGATTGGGGCCTCAGGGGCAGCCGTGTCTCTCACACCTGCCCATTCTGCCCCACTCGACACCACACTGTGGTGTTCCATGTCCATCCTGCCTGCACTGTCTAGGCAAGGGTACATGTGCCAGGCTATTAAACACCTCGCACCCCACTCGCCTGTCTTTCTCTAAGCAATGGAAGAAGTTTGCTTGGCCACCACAGCTCGGGGAGGAGGGACTTGGATTAGCCCAACAGCTTTTGCTACTGTCAGCATGTGGCCTAATAGAGTTGGAAGACAGGGTTCTTTAGAGGCACTGGTTCTGACAAGGAAAGCTTCTGTAATCTTGCCTTTGTTTAGAAATATGAACTTCGAAACCCTGCTGCAGAGAGTGTCGGCAGCCACGCTGATCCGAGGCCTTGGGCAAATTCATTTGAATTGCTTTGAAATTGGATATTCAAAATTCAATAAAAATAAGCCAGCCTGATGGTACAGCTGCAGCATTCCCCCCATCCAGCTGGGTAAGCCGTGATGATTTCCAGGCCGCGGACTAGCAAAGCCCGAGTGTGATGGGAAGATGAGCGCCTGAGCTGCCAGAGAACTCTCTCTGGCAGCCCGGTCCGCCGACGGCTGCCTGCCAGCTGACTTGCAGAGCAGGGCTGGCTTTGGCACTAAGTGGCTCCTCTCGCTGGCCTGCCCAGGCGGGGATGCGGGGCCTGCCTCCGTCATGGCCGGGGTCCAGGGGGAGGGGATGCCTCAAGGGCAAATGGATGGGGTGTCGGAAAAACAATAAAATCACAACACTCCAGTTGTTTAGAGAGCAGCTGGACTTCTCAAACACTCTGCCACAGATCCAGAGCCATCAGACACGTAGGTGGGTTTAATTAAATTGTATGCAGATGCAAGCAAACATCATAATTTGCCCTTGAGCACACACTACTGCGTTTGCCTAGAAAGGGGGACATGACATCCCGGAGGGTGCTCTCTCGCCACCTGCCCTGGGAGCTCCCTCTTCATCATTGTTTATGTGGAAAGGCAATTCTGCTAGAGATTTTAAGAGAAGACCATTCTCACTTTCCTCTAAGTCTCAAGCTGTTTGATCTCTCTGCTTTGCGATGGTGTATCACAACTATGCATAAAAACTGTGACGTATCTATAAGATGTATATATAGAGAGATATTTATACACATTTATATAAATACATATGCATTTGTAGATGGATAGAGAGATGAATAGATAGACCGACATATACAGATAGACTCCAAATTCAAGAAGTGTTTCTTATTACCCCTAAGCAATCTCAATTTTAATAATTGGGCTCATCATACCCCATGCATGAGTTCAGTCTCTTTTCTTTGTTGGAATCTGTGCATATGTGAACTGTCTTGAGTCAAATTCCAGGAGAAAGATATCCATTAGCCTTCCGATTGTCGCACCTATGCCACCTATAGTACCATACCTAAAGAGGGGTAATTGGAGCTCCTGCGTGCAGGGACATTGTGAGCGGCCCACTCCATTGGCCTGCGTTACATTTCACCAGCCACTCAAGGGCCAGCCATGAAATTTAATTTGGAGTTTTACAGACACGTTCTGAATCCGAAATCTCAATAATAACTTTCTCTTTGCTCAGCCTTTTAACTGTGAAATTCAGTTGGGGAGTTTCGAAGCAGCAGGTAATGTCACAGCACTCCAGAGGGATTTTGCCAGAATTCTACTAAAGTGCTTGCAAGTGTCATTTCCATATTTAACTAATTTCAGTTTTTAATTAGCTCCATGTGAAAAATGAGAGTTCACGCTGAGCTCCTCTGTCAGCACAGACGCTTGTTTCCTTTCTAGGATCTCAGGACAATTAAGAAAAAAATAGTTGATGCTACAGTAAGTGTGATCATGCATAGCTCTCTCAAGCCATAACATTGTTTCCTGGCAGTAAGGAAGGGTCACTGCCAGGGCCCACTCGCCAGGCTGGGAAAGAGCAGTTTGGAAAAGGGTTTTACGTGCGGATTTGTGAGTCCTTGGTTCTGAATGATTCCTTAGCTGCAAAAAGTATATTCTTGTCCCTGAATTCTCCAAGATGACCTGAGATTACGTTTCGAAAGAAGGCTATGTGAAATCCAAAGACGATGTTACTCTAGGAAAACAGGTTTCCTTGGTGTTACCTCTGTGCTAAACTCCAGCATCCAGGTGCTTATCAGGTCATTTGATTTCAGATTCGTAAGGCCCTTGGCATACAAAAGTAACTTCTTTATGATTTAAGTTTCAAAATGCAGTACACACATGGAAATTTGTTAATCCTACATTCAAAGTGTAAATTTACCACTTGGGACTCACATGCAAATGGAAAACTACATACTCTTCAAAAAAAATGTATTGGGAGGTTCTGTTTTGCATAAACTGAAAAATATTTGATGTGATCAGGTTTCTGAAACAATTTCGAGGAAGCCAAACAAATACAGGCTCTGCATTTCATTTGCATAGCATCCATGCTAATGGCATGATTTGTTTAAAAGAAAAGATTCATTAAAAGTTTTGAGAATGGTTAAAGTGGAAAAGTATTTGACACTTCTCTATAGTAGTAGTTCTTGGAAATTAGTTTGGAAAGTAGAATCCTTTTTTTTTTCTTCATATGTGTTAGTGTTGGGTAATCGTTCTCTGTTGACAACAGACATTAATAAATGATGTGATAGCAAGAACACTTGATATCTCCAACAGGGACTGAAAATTGAAATCCAAGTAGCAAGAAGAAGCTTAAGTGTTAGGTTTATGTGTCTACATTGGGAAATAGGATAGGATATAGGTGGAGTTTCCTTCCATTTTCTCTTGACTACCACATGGACTTGAGTTCCAAAGAGCAAACACAACTGTGTGGTTCAAGTATGAGATTAGAGGAGGAGGTGTCCTGTGGGGTTGCCAGAAATGCCGCCATTGAAGATGTGTTGGTATAAGTGGAACATGGAAAGATGGAGGCAAATTCTTGAACACGAAAAGACCACCCACAACTTGTTTAAACTAAAATAACTGCCACCTGAGCTACAATGGCTAGCAATAAAGGCTTCATTGGCCAGTGCATCCTGAGGTTGGAATTTGATCTCTCTGTGTGGGAGAGGGCCTATTTGAGCTCCAAGAGCAGAACCCCTATCTCCCTGACTATGAAGGGGGCTCACTTGCGATGGGGAATTGGGAAAAACATAACTTCTATTAATAATTCAGTGTTGTTTGCACAACTGTCTGGGGAAGATCATAGTTGGGAGTGCTTATATTTCTTTGCTCTTCTCAAGGTATGACATAATCTGTTTGCTCTTCTCAAGGTATGATGTCAAGTTGGCCTCTTCTTGGTCTCCCAGGAACAGTAGCTACAGCCACAAGAAGCCTTTCCTTCCCTAAGGAGATTTGACCCACCATTCCTCTGCATGTTGGGGACCCCTCTCGCAGTGCAAATAACAGGCAGAAGCGGTGTCCACCTAAACATTTATCCACTGACGTAGGGATTAGCAATTAGCCCTCTCATTATGGGGATTAGCTTAATAGAATTGTGGGAATAGCACACACTCTGGAGGGTGAAGTTAGAATGAGCAGCAGAAGAGATGCTGACTTATGGAAGCAGAGAGAAATCCTGAAAGCAATAGTATTTTTAGGACTTATTATGTGAATTTTGAGCCTGATAACTAAGAATGGAAACCATGGATTTGTCATCAGAAGCACTTAAATCATACATGGCAAATTATCCACATAGTTATTAATTTACACAACAAATGTTTCCTGGTACTAGGGAAGAGAACAGGCTCTGGAATACAGGCTGCTGGGTTCACATCCCAGCTTTTCTACTTACCGACGACAGGAGCACAGGTATGTTACTTAACCTCACTGTGACTTAGTTTCCTCCCTGTAAAATGGATACAATAATAGCACTTATTTCATAGGGGAGGTTATAAAGACTAAACAAGATAGCTCTTGAATAGCCCTTAGCACAGTGCTTGGCCAAAGGTAAGCACTAAATAAAATAGATTTTTACTGTGACAAGTTCTGCTTATACCATAGTGAACCAAACAAACCTAGGTTCTCCCCTTCCAGAAGACATACCAGCATACACAGATAGAACCAAGGAAAACTAATCACTTCACAACCATTCCAGGGTCTATCAGCCTCCTGATTTCTATATGAAATAAGAATATCAAATTAGGAGGAATGTGACCGTGTCAGCAAGAATAAACTAATTAGCTAAAGCTACTTATTAAAATGATAATCCCTCCACATGGCCTAGGCACTTGCATGTGCACCTGTCAGGAAATTAGCTACACACACACACACACACACACACACACGTGCTTGTGAAATGACACAGAAGCACACTCCCCATGCTGTGGAGAGCCAAGGTACCTTCACCCTCTGAGACTTGGCTCCCGACTGAGGTACTGAGCAGGAGGCTGTGGGGCAAGGACTCTGAAGGTCAACTCTGAGATCACTGGCACTTCATTAAGGAGTCTGTTCTAAATGCGCAGGGCTTTCCCAGAAGAGGAAATGCAGCCTCCCCCTTACATCCAAACATACTGCCCAGAAGCCCCTAGAATGGCTTTTTGTTTCACTAACACTGTCAGATAATTCACCCAGGATTTTTCAGGCATCATAGCTTCTGCTAGCAGACTGGAATACACAAAGAAAAAAGTGCTCAGCTCCAAATCTTGCCTGGAACTGACCTCGGCCCTGGACTGCCTTTTGTGTATCCCAAATTTGAACTCCGTGTTTTTGCCTCTAGCTTTCTAGTGCCGTGTCCTGGGTCATGTGAGTGCTCAGGGTTCTTTTTTTGGATGCTTGGTGCTGAAAACATCACTCCTCATGACCAGGATGAAAGGCGTTGTCTCAAGAAAAGTCAAGTTGAACTGTCTGGTTCCTCTACTTTTGGAAACATAATGGAACCTCAACTTTGCGTGGCTCTATCTGTGTTAAAGATTCTAACAGAGAATACATCTCTATATATGTTTTGTTTACTGTTTCGCTTTTGTTTCTAGCTTTACTGTTTTCCTTTGTGTGGAATGTTCCAGTAGCAACTGTTTGTTCTTGCTGTCTAAGAAATAGAGCACATAGGTACTACAGCAGATTTATGTGGTAGTAAGAAGACGTCCACCTATTGCTTTGTGTAATAAACTTCCTTCCAGCAAGAAGAGAAAAAAATGGCTGTGTCCTAACTGCAGAACAAGTTTAGTGAGCATTTACGGAAATCAACACCACTGGCACAAATGGAGGGTGCAGAGATCTTTGGGTTCCAAGTTTTCTGCCCATTCTAGAGAGGAGCAGACCTTAGAAGGTGGCTATCGTGTATGCCTTCTACGGAGGGCACTAGCACTCAGCCTGAGCGACAGGGTTGGACCAGCCAGTCAGCCTTCTGCCGCCTCTCTCAATATCAAATGTCTCTAAGGAGCTTTGGCAAGAGTGGAATCACAATTTGATCCTAGCTGAAGTTCCTGATAAATCCTCAGGTCCCACCCAGGAATCACTGTGGTTGATAAAAAGAGGAGTCCATATGCTTTACACACAAGACAGCCAGGCAGTTTTGACACTTTGTGGAAAGTGTAGAGGCTTGATATGGATTCTTATCTAGGCAGAGACCTATCCCAGCGCAACACAGAGAAGGGGCTCAGGGGCGATTCTAGGCATGGGCAGTGCTTTTCTCCGCAAAGAACTCTACTTCTTCAAGCTTTAAACAAGGTGTGGTGGACACCAAATGAAGAGGAGTCTGCCTGGCTCACACCAGTTCCCTTGGTGACAGGTTGCCAAATGTAGGATGCCCAGTTAAATTTGAGTTTCAGAATAATAATGAAAATGCCTTTAATATAAGTATGTCCCAAATATTGCGTGGAAAATTCAAATGTAACTGGCTTCCTGAGTTTTTATTCACCAAGTTCAACAAGTTTACTTGGTGGCTGTGTCTGTATCCAACACGCTTTTTGGGTCCCTAAATCGAGCAGGGTTGATATTATTATCTTACTTTCCTCACCATAGCAACTGTCAAAAAAAAAAGGGGCTTGTGACCTCAGCTGAGCCAATTAGAGTCCTTAACTAGGGTCCCTAAAAGTGAAACTGAAAAAGTGGAGCTCTTTTTTCTCCTGGTAGCCTAAGGGCATGGGAATATTACCCTCTGTGCCCATGGTCATCCCCTCAGGGATAAACCCTCTCTTAATTTGGTCAGGCTGCTATAACAAAATGCCAGAGGTGGACTAGCTTTTAAAGAACAGAAACTTACTTCTTGGTTCTGGAGGCTGGGAAGCCCAAGATCAAGGCACCTACAGATTCAGTGAGGACTCACTTTCTGGTTCCTAGATGGCAGTTTCTAGCTATGTCCTTACATGGTGGAAGAGACTAGCTAGCTGCTGTATAAGGACACCAATCCCACTCATGACCTAATCACTTCCCAAGGGCTTCACTGCCTAATACCATCACCTTGGTTAGAATCTCAACATACGAATTTTGGGGAGGGATAGACATTCAAGCCATAGCAAAAACCATTGGTCAGCTACTCTTCCACTTTCACAAGCTGCCTTCATCACCTTCAAAAAAAAAATTCCTCTTTCCTGCTTGAGGTAGATCAAGGTGAACCCTAAAGATCCTATGCTAGTATGTAGCTACTCAGTCAAAACTCCCAAGTTTGGCATGATGGACTAAAGAAAGAGGAATTCACCCTAGGAATGCTTATAGACAGATGTTTACAATCAGATGCCCCAGCCACAATGTATCCTTGGTGGATCCTCTGGCTTTGGGTAGCCCAGTGCCTGATAGTGGGGAGGGGGTGGCAATTGCTCTGCCAAACACAGCAGAAATCCCCCACGGTGCACCTGCCTCAGGTCAGTACCTCCACAGTCAGGGCTGACCAGAACATAGAGAAAGGAGCCTTCCTGTCATGCCACTTTGAGCCACTGTCTAAAATATCTTCTGTCTGAACATATCTCTCATCCTTAACTGGCACTGTGCCTAAAATTTCCACCTTTAGAGTTTATATGTTTGGCTTAAATCGTTAGTCTTCCCTATAATTGCACATCCATTAATGATAGAATATGTGATGTTGTGGGGAGGATGTGGATGAATTAATAATTAATATCAAGATCCAACAGATTTTTTAAAGTTCCATTGATGTGGCTGATAGTTTGGAAAGCAGAGTTCTGAGAGAGTTGGATGGGAGTCCTGGAAGCCTCTGAAGTGGTGGAAAAGCATTCATACAAGAGGCACTGCTGAGTTTGGAGGGGGGCACTGAGTCCCTCTGATCATGGGTCACCTGCAGCAGGCAGAATGGACACAGGGCAGGTACTGGATGGAGAGGAGGCATGCTGAGAAAGAATGTCCCTGTTTCACCATGTCACTTTGGCCCAAGTCTGGTTCTGGCTCTTTTTTTTTTTTTTTTTTTTTTTTTTTTCATCTTTCCACCCTAGCTTGAACATCTCTTTTCCATACTGCATCTTCGCAGCTGCTTCTGACACGCTACCTGTTTGGGCAGACACCTAGTGCCTAGACCTGGAGGGAGATGTCTGGGCTCTCTCACCTCCTCCACCTTCATAGAAACAGACAAGAGGAGCTTGTTACTTCCCTTCCTGTTCTCTTTCATTAATTGCTGTCAGCCAAGCCTTGTGCAATACGTGTGGTTCTCAAACTTGAGCATTCATCCGAATCACCTGGAAGGCTCATTAACACACAGATACCTGGACCTCAGCCCTGAGTTTCTGATTTGCAGGTCTGGAGTAGGGCCCAATAATTTCCATTTATAATAAGTTCTCAGGGGATGCTGATTCTACTGGTCTGGAAACCACAGCCCAAAACCACTGGCCTAGACAGTGAGCTTCTTGAGGGCAGGAGTGGCATCTTCAGAATCATTGTATCCCCAGAGCCTAGCACAACAGCAGGCACAGGGTTGAAGGTTAGGAAATGCTTGTTAGTGGAGCTCTACCAAGCTACACAAGGCTTTACCCTGTTGCAGCAATCATGTAAACACCCTGAATTTTCAGATATCAGACTAAAAGAAGAAAATACTATTGCCATCTAATGTGTTTTTTGCACAGTGGCATCTCCAGAATACATACAGGAGGGGATTAAAGGTGCCAGACTGGGTGGAAAAGGGGAGGTTGGGGGCTCATCTTAAAACTCCACTTGCACAGGAAAGACACTGTTTTTACTGATACTCTATTTGTGGTAACTTCAGAGAAGGCTGATGGAAATCATTTAGAATTTTCCTACTCACCTTCCTTTTCCACCCCAACTGCACCCCCCAACCACTGCTTAGTGTCACCACTGATTTCACATGTGCATGAGGTATGTGCACCAGGTCAGCTGATCTGAGGTTCCTCTGTCAAGCTTCACTGCAAAAGTGCAGCTTCAAGAGTCAGTGCAGTAAGGTGGAAGTGAATGGGATCGGGGATCTGTGCTTTTCAATAGAGATGAATGTCCTCTCTGCCAAGGTATTAATCTTTCCAGGTCTCCAGAACCTCTTTTGTAAAATGAGTCTGGAGAAAGTGACCACTTAGTATTTTCCTATATTTCCTAATTTCTGTTATTTTAATTCAAAAGGCAAGCCATCTCAGATTTAGGAATGGCTATTTGCTTGTAACCCAGCTGTTTGGAATTTTAGAGATTTTTCTCCAGACAGACCGTATTCCTTCTGGATGGTCCACACAAAAATTGCTCTTTATCGGGTTCTTAACTGTGTGTCAAGCACTGAGATAAATGTTTTGCATGCTTTATTTCATTGAATGTGGCAACCCCCTGGGAGGTAGGAAATTTTATGATTCCCATTTTGCAGTTGAGGAAACTGAGGATCTGGGAAGAAAGAAAGACAGAGGGAGGGAGTGAGGGAGAGAGAGTGAGGAAAAAAATGAAAGAAAAGAAAGAGAAAGGGAGGAAGGGAGCAAGGGAGGGAGGGAGGAAGAAAGGGAGGAAGGGAGGAAGGAGGGAACCAGGGAAGGAGGGAAGGAGGGAGGAAGGAAGGGAAGGAGGGAGGGAGGGAGGGTGGGAAAGAAAGAAAAGAAAGCTTTCCCAGAGCCTCGCAGCTACTGAAAACCAGGGCTGGGACCTAGACCTGAAGCCAGGTCTGCTGCTTCCAAAGCTACTCTAATCACCATATTCTATTGTTCCTACAAAAGTCTAGTTTACCCACAATGCACCTCCTGAAATGTAGAGTCTGGCTTTGGAGAGAAGTAGGATTTCTTTTTTCTGCCACTTTCACTATAAGAGACAGAAAGCATGGTAATCAAGTGTTCTGAGCCAGAGTCCCCAAGTTCAAAGCCTAGCTCTGCCACTACTGGCAGAATAATCTTGGACAAGATACTTAATCTCTCTCTCCCATAGTTTCTTCAGCTATCAAAAGAGTATGATAAAAGTATCTGCCTCTAAAACTAGTATATTAAGTGACTAATACATTAAGCTGAACCATGTGAAACTGGTAATATTCTACCATATTTAATCTCCAGAAAGGGCAATTTCATGTCTAAATATTTAAAGTGCTTATTATAATAGTGCATGGCACACAGCAAGCACTATATTAGTGTTAGTTATTATCCTTATTGAAAATTGCCCCAAGGGTTTGCCGTATCTGGGGTATAGTAGGGGCTCAATAGTTGCTGGCGAATTTATTGAATGAAGTAGAAACTGGGATGCCCAGGAAACATCTGGGGTAGTCTGGGCTATGAAGACCCTCCAGGGTCGGGAGGAAGGCAGGTAGGGCAGGGGAGGAGGTTAGGGTTCTTAGATTTTAATAGATTTGAGACTCTCTTAGTATTCCCCTGGAATAAGGCGGGAAAGCTCAAAGCGAGAAGGACCCATCCCATAGGTCCAGTCACCCTAAAGTTTTTGTCCTTTGGCTTCTAAAGAAGCAAAGAAGAACCCTCAAGGCAGAGGCAGTGGGGAGTTAGGTCTTATGGTTTGCTTGTGTCTTGCTTTTTTTACAGCTAGAAATAATGAGAAAAGACAGACAAGGGAGAGCCTCCCTTCCAGCCTTTCCTCAGCTGCTGGTGTTTTTCCTTCCTAGACCACTGTGTGAGAGGAAGGGGAAAACGCAGAAATAATGGTGGATCTTTAGGAACAGAAAGACCAATGTTAGAGGTTAGATGTAACAGAGTACAGAGTAATATTTACCCAGGTGTGGCAGTCATATCACTACATGGCTATGTGTAGCATGTGGACAATTCTGTACTACAATAGTTATGTTTATTTCAATGTATCACAAAAATCTTAACACATTAAGCTTTTTACTTCACAGATACTACCTTGGGATGAGGCTAAATGGATTAAAGTTTTTAAAAAATAGATTGCTATTTTTTCTTTCTTTTTTAATAATATTCCTTGTTGCATATATGACAACTTACGGGTTGCAAAAGAGGATTTATTTTTTCATACCTGTCTACTATAAGTCTTTGTCCACAAGTCAAACAAAAGCAAACACAAGTGCTAGAAAGGAGACTGATTTTAAAATGTAGTTAAGAAATAACAGTCTAAGTGGAGTTTAGATTTCATGAAAACCATGAACGCAGTAAATGATGACTATGGTTAGGGAAGCACCAGAAATGCAGTTAGGATACATCTATGTATTCCTGGCTCTGGATCTTTGTAGCTAGGTGACAGTGGGCAAGTTATTTAATCTCTCTAAGTCTCAGTTTCCTCATGTGTAAAGTGAGGATACTTGCTACTTCAAAGGTGATTTTTTTTAACGATCAAATGAGAAATGTCTTAAAAGCAGGTAGTAAGAATTCAGTAGACACTGTTTATGACTATTATCATTATTATTAGCTTGGCACACTCCCAGACCTCAATTAATTGTCGTTTTTTTAGATAGAAGTTTTCAAGCCATTCTTTCATTCAAATAAATATTTCTTAAACACTACTGTGTTCTAAAGCTTATGCTAGCTGTGGGGAAAGATTTGAAAGAGGGAAAGGAAGACCTACTCTCACCTCTCAACGTGTTCATGGCTCAAAATTTGGAGGGGGAAGTCAGGCATGGTAGCTGTAATCACGCCTGTAATCCCAGCACTTTGGGAGGCTGAGGTGGGCAGATCACTTGAGGTCAGGAGTTTGAGACCAGCCTGGCCAACATGGTGAAACCCCGCCTCTACTAAAAATACAAAAAAATTAGCCAGTCATGGTTGCAGGCACCTGTAGTCCCAGCTACTCGGGAGGCTGAGGCAGGAGAATGGCGTGAACCCAGGAGGCAGAGCTTGCAGTGAGCTGAGATTGCGCCACTGCACTCCAGCCTAAGCAACAGAGCAAGACTCTGTCTCAAAAAAAAAAAATACAAAAATACAAAAATTAATCAAGAGTTGTAGCACGTGCCTATATTCCCAGCTACTTGGAAGGCTGAGGCAAGAGAATGAATCACTTGAACCTGGGAGACAGAAGTTGCAGTGAGCTGAGATGGTGCCACTCCACTCCAGCCTGGGAGAAAGAGTGAGACTCCGTCTCAAAAAAAAAAAAAAAAAAAAAAAAAACTGGAGGGGGAGTAGGATGATCAATATATAAGTGATTGCCATGTAAAACCATAAACTCTGTAAGTGGTGAGGTTATAAAATATCCAGGGAAGGCCAAGCGTGGTGGCTCATACTTGTAATCCCAGGACTTTTCGAGGCTGTGATGGAAGGATTACTAGAACTCAGGAGTTTGAGACTAACCTAGGCAACATAGTGAGACCACCCCCTCATCTCTATTAAAAAATTAAAAATAAAAATAATTTAAAAATAATAACTTTAAATGACCAGGAATGGTGGCGCATGCCTGTAGTCCCAGCTACTTGGGAGGCTAAGGTGGGAGGATCACTTGAGCCAAGGAGGGAGACAGCTGCAGTGAGCTATGATTGCACGACTGCACTCCAACCTGGGTGACAGAGGGAGACTCTATCTCAAAGAAAATAAATAAATAAATAATATGATAAAATGCCCAGAGAGCATGCAGGAGGATATCAGCCTAGAAAAATCCTGTCAGCCACTGTGGTCTAGGACCTGCTCTGTGAAATGTGTTCAGTATAACTGAAGAACTGAATTAATTTACATTTAACCGTTGAAAATTTAGCATCTGAATTGAGATGTGCTGTAAGTATAAAATATAAACCGTATTTTGAAGACTTAGTGCAAAAAAAAAGTCTTTTTACTGTCTCATTAAAGATTTTTATGTTGATTTTATGTTGATAATATTTTGGATATATTGAGTAAAAGGCATAGTATTAAATTTTTTTAACTTATTTAATGTGGTTACCAGAAAATTTTACATTTCATAAGTGGGCCAGGTGCAGTGGCTCACACCTGTAATCCCAGTACTTTGGGAGCCGAGCCGATCACCTGAGGTCAGGAGTTTGAGACCAGCATGGCCAATATGGTGAAATCCTGTCTCTACTACAAATACAAAAATTGGCTGGGCATGGTGATGCATACATGTAATCCCAGCTACTCAGGAGGCTGAGGCATGAGAATCGCTTGAACCTGGGAGGCAGAGGTTGCAGTGAACTGAGATAGAACTGCTGCAATCCAGCCTGGGTGACAGAGGGAGACCCTTTCTTTAAAAAAAAAAAAAAAAGTCATAAGTGGCTTGTGTTTTATTTCTATTGGACAGTGCTGATTAGAGCAGAATGCAAATGACATTCACAGTAGAGAACTCCAGATGATGTAGACATTTCAGAAGAGACCCAACTTCGGTTACCTTGGACAATTCTTTCTGACAGATCTAGAGCAAAGCTTAAAGGATCTGAGGCACGGATTCAAAGGCTGTTTCTGGGGCTGCGGAAGAAGAGAAGTGCCTCTGAGGTTTCGTCCTAACTACAGGACCTTGCTAGAGTTGCCAGATTTAGCAAACTTATAAATTAAAACCTGGCAACCCTAGACCTTGGGTATGTTGTAGAACTGCAACAAGCCTCGTTCTCTTCATCTTTAAAATTGGGATAAAAAGTAACTGCCTCGTGAGTGTCTTGCAAAGCTTACATGAATCGAATGAGACTAGTAAGAGATGCATGAAGAAAGTTTAACCTAAAAGAGCTAAGAAATTAAAACAAATTGGGGGACTTTCCAAACGTGCCTATCTTTCTTTAGCTCTGAGCATGCAGGTAAGGGAGATCTCTCCCAGGCCAGTGTTGAGGGAGACACCAGCCCCTACCTGGGAGATGTAGTAGGTTAGGCCTGGCTTGGGGACTTCCTTAGAGTTAGGATCAGGCATGGCAGCATAAGCCATAAGGAGGAGGGGGACACATCATGACCATGTCGAATGTCATCACAATGCCTTGTATAAGCCAGAAATGCCACAGCAGTCTGCAGTGCTGCTGCCAATTGACAGAATCATGTGCCTTTAGCACCAAAGAAATTTGTGTGACTTGAGTGTCACATAAAACCCTTAAAATTAGCTCCCTTGGGATTGGCATGGTGGCTCACGCCTGTAATCCCAGCACTTTGGGAGGCCAAGGCAGGCGGATCACCTGAAGTCAGGAGTTTGAGACCAGCTTGGCCAACATGGTGAAACCCAGTCTCTATTAAAAACACAAAAATTAACTGGGCATGGTGGTGGGTGCCTATAATTCCAGCTACTCAGGAGGCTGAGGCTAGATAATCACTTGAACACAGGAGGCGGAGGTTGCAGTGAGCCGAGATCGCACCATTGCACTCCAGCCTGGGCAACAAGAGTGAAACTCCATCTAAAAGAAAAAAGAAAAATAGCTCTGTTAAGTAAATTGTCACAAATTCAAAATAAGTCTAATTGTGTCATTTATCTAATTACAGATGAAAATGCAGTCCCTTATAGATGCAAGTAGTTTACATTCCAAAAAGAAATTATCCTCCCCCACCCCACCCTAGATTAGCTCTTTCCTCACAAGAAGTTGACCATATTGACATTAAGCATATCAGAGGCTGAGGAAGACTGGCCCATTGCCCAGGTTTTCATTCTCTACTACCTAATCCGGCCCTAGGAGATAGAACTAATTTTTTTAACGTGATGTTTCTTTCCATCAGAATCAAGTTTTTAATGTTTCAGGTTAGCTATGTGAAATCCACTTAACTGAAAACCATTTGCAAGAAAGATCAAACCCAATTTGCTAATACAGGACTTTTTTTATTTCTGAGTTTGAAAAAAATCTTGAGCTAACCATGTCAGAAATTAAAAATTGAAAAGGACTCTGGCAGCCTCCCCGTGTGCCTAATTTGGCTTTGCTGAACAAATGACCAAATTGGAATGAGAATTACATACAGGATTTGCTCAACATCCTTACTTCTTCAACTCATTTCTCACTCCTAAAAAAGCACCAAGTTCACATGCAGGAGGGAGCATGTCTACATTGACCACAATGGCGTCAGACCAGGTAGAAATAGAAAAATGGTGATTTTAGATTCTAGCTGTGAATAAACTTCTGCAGTAGAAGACGTTTGTCATAGAAACTCAATTTAATGAATTTAGGATCAGAAAGGACCATAATTTTATTAACAGGTTATTTTGTTCATGCCTTATCTTGCAAAGAGTAGTAATAAAAATAGTAGTGGGTGAGAGGAGGAGGCTTCTCTGAAGTCCACCTCATTTTGTCTTAAATAAGGCATTGCATTGCACATAGACACCTGAATTCTCTGTCTTTCTTTAAGGAGATGGAAGAGGACAGTAGAGAGAGCACCAGAGAGTCCAAAGATCAAGGTTCAAATCCTGGCTCAGTCAGCCATTAGCTGATATGACCCTAGACAAGTCATTTCACTTAAGTAGGGCTCAGGGTCACCATCTATCTATACAGCAAAAGTCTGGACCAGATGGCCTTTGAGGGCCACCTTAACAGTGCCTCTGCCATTCTAATGTGACACAGAAAAGGAAACCACAGTGGTTTCTCTGAAGGAGGGGGTTCGGGCAAATGAGAGAAGAATACCTAGGTGAATAGAATCCCAGTCTTCACTGATGCTCGGTGTTGAGCTGATGGTTGTCAGCGGATGGAGTGGTACTCAAGAGCTTCAGATGTCACACGGCTCAGGTTCAAATCCCACCTCTAACACTTACCAGCTGCATGTTACTTCAGCACTCTGAGCCTCAGTTTCTTCATCTGCAAAATGGGAGAGCAATATATATCTCATAAAATTGGTAACAATTGCTTATCACAGAGCTTGGCACATGCTAAGGGCTCAATAAGATCGCCATTGTTACAAAACAACCCAAGACCCAGCAGGAGGTGAGATGTTTCTTGAGTGCCTCCTGTGTGCCGGTTACCCCCAGATCGTCACCACTTTTGCAGCTTCTTGACCCTCTAAGGTCAGTCTGAGCAAGAAACACATGCTTGGCTCTAAAACCAGCTGCCCCGCCTACCAGCCCTGTCAAAACCTTTATGCCTCCACTCCTTCCTCTGTAAAATGGGAATCATAGTTCTTACCTCTAGGTTTACTGTAAAGAGCAAATGAGGTGATGCGTATACAGGGCTTAGAACAGTGGTTGACACTGAGTCAGTACGTCACAAAAATGTTAGTTGTTATCATAGCTAAGGAAAGTGAAGTTCAGAGAGGTAAATCTGTTTGCCCAAGGTATCCGCTTGTACGTAGTAGTGCAGAAATGTGAACTCTGATTGACATGAACCCAGCATATATATCCCAGAGATCCAGGATAGGGAGCTCTTTCTTCCTTTTACCTGGTTCCTATGGCCCCTCCTGGCCTGTTCCCCCAGTTTCAGAATGGTTGGCTGTGGACTCCAGAGTTCAGAGCAGAGGGCTCACTGGGAGCAGTTTGTTGAGGGCTGCTGGGGACTTGGGAAGGGAAATGAAGCCCAACCCTCTCCTCCCTTGCTTGCTGCCACTGAGGGGAGAAACATGCCCTAGGAATGGAGTATCTCGGGTGTCCTAATTGGCACTCTCTGACCCCCTTGCCACTCCTCCTCGCAGAAGGCTATTTTTCACGAGAGAGTTCTTTCTCTTTGTTCCAGCGCGCATTGCACATCTACCGATCAATATGACATCTTATCCTCTAAAACATTCATGATGTCTGCTTCCTAGGATTCCGGTGGCCGCATGCCGTGTGCAGCCTGCATCTTCTTTCCTTTGTAGTTGGTGGTCTCACGGATCTGCCTCTCTTTAACGGGGCTGCTGGTTGCCATTCTCTGAAGAAAGACAAATATTGTTTGGGCTGTCAACAGTGAATGACAAGCTCGGAGGGGAGAAAGATCCATTTAGGTGTAGATGTGTGGATTGTGGGGATGTGTTTCGTTATCAGAAAAGCTCTTAAAATCCCAGACCATGATTTATTTGGTGAATAAAACCTACCGATATTATCATTCTCTAAAGGTATTTTGATCACATGGCTCCTTTCTTGGAGAAAGAAAGGCTTTTATTTCTTACCCAGGAAAAAATCGCAGCAGGAACGGGGTGGTCTGCGGTAGGAAATGACACCCTGTGTGGCTAACGGCTCCAGGCATGTGTTTATCTGCATGAGGCTGAGCTGACTTGGTGGACAATAGGGTGCCTAACTAGCATTGCCAGTCAGGTACGTTCCTGGCCACCCCGCACAAGGAAAAGAAAGTGGCTGTGAGCGCATGGGTCTGTCCTGTGTATTGATCTGCCCAGTGATGATGAGAGCTAAGGGGTGTGGTTAGAGGTCACCTCTGCACACCAGACGCCACACACTCACAGTGTCAACAGCACCCACCTGCAGTGCACCTGCAGCAGCGGGTTCCAGGAGACAAGGGGAGGGATGCCGCCAGTCGGGGAGCCCCACGCATCCTGAAGCTGCAAGGAGCCCCGTTTGTTTTCTGCAAACACAGCAATTGATTAATCTCGTACCACCTCCCACTCACTGTACCATCCTGAGCCTGTCATGAAAATACATTAATGCTCTGGTCTTTCCCTGTGGATTCCTCTTGTCTCAAGAACACACTGCTCCCTGGTCCCAGAGCTGCCTCACGCAACTATCACCTTGTTCTCATGGCAGACAAGAAGGAGGGGACAGAAAGCCTTGCTACTTTTGTGAGGGGCTAGAACTAGGAAGGCAGCAGGCAAAATCCCTGCTGAGGACAGTTTTGGGACTGTGGCTATAAGATTTGAGTGCCTGTAAAGAGATGAATGCAGGCGAGTTTCTCCAATGCCCCCTCTCATTTTGATGATCCTGCCACGATTCTTGGATTGTATCTACCTCTCATCTTTCCTCTTCTCTGTAATTCCTGAGCTGTAAGCTTTGCAACCATTTGGAGCTGGAACCTGGAAGTTGGACGGAGGCTAGTAAGTTTTCAGAACATTCTCAGGAGATAGGTGCACAAATCCCATTACCGTTAAAGGGATTTGTGGGTGTAACTTCCATGCGGTGCTTTGAAAATTCATTTCACTCAGTGTATTGCAACACTGTCTGGGAAAAATAAGAGAAATCACTTCACCAATGTGGTTAGAAAAGGATTTTGGGTAACCCTTTAAGATTTAAATTTTTAAATTCCTTTTAAGACTTATGCATTTCCAAGAATGTTATCCCACATGGTTTTGTTTGCATTGCTTCTTTCAGGCTGAAGGTAATTTTGGCACTGACAGCATTCCTAAAAATAATATCATTAATACGTTGCAGTGGGCCCCCTCCTGCCTGAGGAAGAAGCACTGTATCAACTGCATCCCCAAAGGATGACAAGCAAACTGACAAGGAAAAAAATCACCAAACGTGTTGTTGACTGGCCTGATGGCAATTGAAGTTGCCTAGCAGATTTATTTTACGTTGACAATGGTGGTTCAAGTTAAATAGCAAACTAGTTGCTGACCAAGGACATATTCATAGAGACTAAAGGCTGCTTACAAAGGAAAGTGTGTATTCATGAGTGAACCTTGACAATGTTTAGTAAGTAAGTGATTCTGTAGCCTGCCTGTCCTGTTCAGTCTTGGCTAAGTAGTGGTTCACTTGGAAACCTCACAGGGCCAATGTCTTCCAGTGAGAACTCTGAATGGAGTCTCTAGGCGAGCAGCATGGGAATTCAGAACTCTGACTCTGAAGTTACGTGTGTCTGGGTCTAAATCCCAGATTTCCCACTTACTGGATGAGTTGTCTTGGGCAAGTCACTTAACCTCTCTAAGCCTAAATTTCTTTATCTATAAAATGTAGATTATATTACCACCTCATTGAGTGAGAATGAAGAAGAAAAAGTGAGTTTTCATCCTTTTCAAAATCCTCCAGTGTCATCCCTTCTCTTCCAAACAAAAGGCAAAGCTCCCCAAAGGCAGCTACTCCTTCACCCTACCTGTGCCTTCACCTGCCACTGCCCCTTCCCACTAACTCCGCTCCCCTTTGGCATGCTCTTCCCCAGACATTAGCATAAACTGCTTTCTCCTTTATGTCTTTGCTCAAATGTTACCTATCACAAACGCCATCCTTGACCAGACTACATTAAATGAAAAAAAGAAGAAATTTTCAATTCATCCCCCACTTCCAAGTGCCTCTGAACCCTAAACCCGGCTTTTCACTTCCGTGTTTAGTTTCTACACCTGCCCCTAGGATGTAGGTTCCGTGATAGTGAGGATTTTGTCTTGTTAAAACTGCTTTACTCCTGGTGCCTAGGACGCATCTGACACCCAGTGGGTGTTTAGTAAATATGTGCTGACTGGTAAATTATGAATACATTATGCTGAATGCAAATAAGGAAACCAATACCTGGCACACGGTCAAAATGAATGTTAATTGTCACTATCACCATTGAGTAGACTTACTCACATGTGTTAATTTTCACTGCTGATTGCAAAGGGGCCTTTGCAGGTTGCCTGTGCAAGTTCAGGGTAAGCAGTTGTGCATGTTAGCCCTGATTATTCCACTGTGGTTCTCTCCTCCCAGCAGTGGCACTTTTGGAATTGGTATATTTCCCCCAGGAGCCCCAACATTGTTGATTTAATTGGCTGGTGCAGAGGCAGGGAGACCCAGCCCTGACCCTTTCTGTCATCTTACCTGGTCTCTGAATGAGCTCTGTCATCATCTCTAAGGCCCTTGTGAATCTGATGGCATGCTGAGCCCCAAGACCCAGCAGGCATGGCTTTCTCCTCCTGCTCCCTAAGCTCTGCGTGGCCTGAAGTCTTCCATTTTCAAAGGGAAAGCCCAATCTCCTCCTCGGGTTATGTATCGACAAGCCTGATCTTTAAAGGCACCCCCTGCTCCTGGGGACCTGCTCAGCAAACACAGAGCATCCGTGGCCTCCATGTTTGCCCTCTTTGACAAGCGGGGGCTGAGCAGCTCTCTGGGAAGTATTGCTGACATATTGATTGACTCTCTTGTCAGGTTGATCCTCTGCCAGCCAATGAACACAGAAGGTTCTAAGTGGCACCCAGCAGGGCCCACACATTCCCTAATTACTATTTCAGACAACCCCCATTCCAAGCTGCCACTTTTCTGGCCCTATAATCTCCCTGTCCTGTGATTGCTGGAGAATCCTCAGTTACTTGCAACCAACCCCGCTCCCTTTCTCGGGCGTCACTCCCTTGGAGTATTGCCTTTGGAACCCACCTGGCACAAAAACACAGCAACTTCAATAAGAAAATATCACACCCTCACTCCATGTAGGTCTGTTTATTATCCTTACTGAAATCGAGGATCTGTGTGTGGTCCCACCATCCTGTCTTGGTTGCCTTTCAGAATGCCACGAAAGTTTTCTCCGGTTAGCCAGAGGGATACTCTCAGAGTTTGGCTGCCTATTGTGTTTTAAGTGGCTGGCTTCCCAGCTACCACCTGGATTCCGTGAGTTTCCACTCAGAGTCCTTCCCCATCCCATCCTTAGTGACCCATGGAGCCCGAGGGTCTCTCTGAAGCAGAGCCTGCCAGATCATGATGAATTGTACATTTTGGCTGTCAGTGACGGGGAGGAATGTTAGGGAGAGGTCCTCCCAAACTCATTTCACTTTTGACCCTCAGATGATCTGGACCAGACCTTTTGGGATGAACTGCTAGAGCATTCAAGGTAGGGCGGGAGAGGGAACCACCCCAGTGCATCCAGGATCTCTTGAGGAGTCCAGCATTTATGTGAAATCTTGATATGAAGCAGCAATAACTCTGGCTACTCTGAGGTTTCTCAGCTTTTTTTTTTTTAATTAATTAAATTTTTGTTAGAGATAGGGTCTTCCTATGTTACACAGGCTGGTCTTAAACACCCGGCCTCAAGCAATCCTCTTGCCTCAACCTCCCAAAGCGCTGGGATGATAGGCGTGAGCCACCCCATCCAGCTCAGCTTTCTAAGTCTGGTTCTGAGAGTAAATTAAAATTGGAGGTATTATGGCATCACATTTAAAGTGCTGTTTTTTGTTGTTTTTCATAGAAACAAATACAGTGGCCCAAAGTATGTGCTAATTCTCTCTGGCTGAGTTTCAGAAAGGATCCAATAAAACCTAAAGGAAAGCACAGAGATTTGCTGTATAAAAATGCCATTTCCTAGTTTCCTTATGGGTGAAAGTATCAGTCAAAGTAGCCTCAGACATGCTGCTGTAACAACAACCCCAAACTCTCAGTGGCTTACAACAGTAACAGTTCGGCTGGGCGCGGTGGCTCTCACCTGTAATCCCAGCACTTTGGGAGGCCGAGACAGGCGAATCACAAAGTCAGGAGATCAAGACCAACCTGGCTAACCCGGTGAAACCCTGTCTCTACTAAAAAATACAAAAAACTAGCCGGGCGAGGTGGCAGGCGCCTGTAGTCCCAGCTACTCGGGAGGCTGAGGCAGGAGAATGGCGTGAACCTGGGAGGTGGAGCTTGCAGTGAGCTGAGATCGTGCCTCTGCACTCCAGCCTGGGCGACAAAGCGAGACTCCATCTCAAAAAAAAAAAAAAAAGAAAAAAAAAAAAAAAAAAAACAGTAACAGTTCATGTCTTCGCACATGCTGTATTCTATCACTGGTCAGCCATGGCTGTAGCCCACGTCATCTTCATTGAAGACCCAGAATGACTGTGTGATAAAGTATGTGTTGAATTCAACAGGATAAAGATATCTAACCTCTCTCAGGAAGGAGTGTGGTCATTCACCAACCCCAATGAGATTATTATGAGTTTTGAAACAAAGATGAGGCTTGCTGAGACTCCATTGCCCATAGAATCTGTAACCAGATCACTGTGAAATATGAAGCAGATAGCCACCTCCCACAGTAATTTCCTTCTGATTCTGAAATCCCCCTGTTCTCAAACTTCACAGTCAGTAGTTTCCTCATCTGTGAAATGGGGATAATAGTACCTACCTGTGAGTCTTAAGATAATGCCTTTAGAATGTCTACTATGGTACCTGGCCGTAGAAAAGGTTCAATGGTGGCGGGGCGCAGTGGCTCACACCTGTAATCCCAGCACTTTGGGAGGCCGAGGTGGGTGGATCACAAGGTCAGAAGATCGAGACCATCCTGGCTAACACGGTGAAACCCTGTCTCTACTAAAAACACAAAAACAAAATTAGCCAAGTGTGGTGGCAGGTGCCTGTACTCCCAGATACTCAGGAGGCTGAGGCAAGAAAATGGCATGAACCCGGGAGGCAGAGCCTGCAGTGAGCGGAGATCGCGCCACTGCGCTAAAAGAAAAGGTGCAATGATTGGCAGCAGGTGTTGATATACTGATAACTAAAATATCCTTCCGTTTGCAAACTAGTCCATATTGCTACCAGCACTGTTTTATCCCATCTTCTATGCCTCTGATTATGTATTTTTTAATTTATAAGCATATAACATCCTACAATCCAACCCCCCAAATCTGCCCCCCGTGTATCATTATCTATTCTAATAAATATTGATGGAGTGCCATTTATATTCAAGACACTGTCAGATCTTTTGGGGGTTGCAGATGTGTAACCTCTCTCTGGCCCTTAAGGAGCCATTATTCTACCTGTACAGGGAAACCTTTATAAAAGGTAAAGGGAGAGATTGATTGAGAGACTGATTTCTCAGCCCAAGCCATAGAGCAAATCAGTAGCAGAATAAGAAATAGGGCTCTCATTAGTCAGGTAACTCATTTACTTCACAGCTCCCTGGGGTCTTTATCCTAAGGACACTTTAGTCCCTCCCCACAGGCCAGAGAGAACATCTCGCTTTCTTACTCAAGTGAGAGAGAAGGAATGGCTGATAAAAAAAAAAAGTGCCAACAAAAACCTATTTCAGACACTCACTCCCAAAAAACAAGAGAAGGTGGTTATACCTCCGATATAATTCTCACTTATTTACTTAATGTTCAATTCAACAACAGAAAATATGCCCAAACTTGAGTTTCATTTTTGTTGCGTTGCTTCTTCTGGAAGGACAGGTCTCATATTCAGCAGATTTGGCTTTTCCCCTTCTCCACCTCCATCTCACTTTCTTATTTTTCTTCTCACTCCTGGGAGTTGTCTGAGAAGTTTCAGGTGTACTCTGACCCTAACCCTTTTCACCTCATCTGTCGTTTTCTTATTTTCAGGATACTTTTAAAAAATAAAAATAAAAAGATGCTATGGAACCCAAAACAAAGAAAAATGTGGGGAGGGGAGGCAGGAGGGAAGGCATCTTTGGAAACAGAGGAAACACAGTTGCAGGGATGTCTCTTCCTGTTCAGTGACATTAGGGGATTGCTTGCTTGCTTTTCTCCCAAAGCTGACGGTTGCAATATGTTCTGCACCTTAGAATGGCAAGATTGAGTGCTATAAGAGCAGAGCAGTTTTGACAAGAGTTTGAGATGGGGTGTTGGGGAGGTTGTCATCTTTGCCTGATGGGACCCACCGCTACTTCTGTAGATGTGAAATCAAAGCTTTGTTAGGCCTGGGTTCCAGCGGCACCTGCAGTACCTGTCAGTGTCTGTCTTAAGACTCTCCTTGAAAGAACTGCATCTCCAGTGCAGCTGCAGCTGGCCCAAGGCAAGCTTCAATAACCCAATAGTATCGTTTTAAAAAAAACATTATTTTAAAATAGCTAATTCCTTGGCTCCCTTCACCTGGTAATTACAAATCAGAAGCTATCGTTATCTTGAAGCCACCACGATTAGTTCTCATTTCCTGACCTCTGTACAGTGAAAATATGTCATTATTGGAGGCAGTGGAATCTGGTCTCTTCAAGTAAGTGACCTACATATAACGGATAAACTGCAGGAGAAAATTAGGTGTTACCTTGATGGAAAGTGTACAGTAAATGTCACTTACTCTTATTACTATTTATCATCTCAAGAAGTTGTAACAGTGGGCCTTTCACTTTAGAGGAATATATGGAAAGAAAACATGGTTCTTAGATGGAGAAGAGTGTACATGAAAAGCACACACACACACACACACACACACGCAGACACCTTGCCGCCTTCATCTGTGGCCATCAGTCTGAGCTGTATTGTTTGAAGATAGGTTTTTAACCTTAATAGAATGCAGTCTGACTTTAAGTGGTGGTAGGCATGCAGAATTAATTGCTGTGTGAACAATTTCCTAAGCATTGTTAATTGTGTTTCCTACGGTTAATTGTTTCTCCCATCCCCACATCAGACTCCAAACCTTTCCCTGTCAACAGCCCTTTCTCTCCCGCAGCGGTAGGAATGCAGCAACAGCGTCAACCTGTGTCCAGTTGAAATGCCAGATATCATTTGGATGAGAGACATGCAGGGGAATAAATTCCTTGCTTATTCTCAAATGAAGCATCTCCTAGATAAGGGCTTTGAAACAATACAGGTGTTTAGGGTTTGCTTTTCATTCCACTCAGTAGAAACAACTCACCAAGAACCATCAGGGATAGGGCTGTGTTACGTTTGCTAAACTCATGGTGGGGAGTTGACATAGGCAGGATGACAGGGAAGACCAGAAGTTTGTTTGGAGGCTTGGGGTGCCCATGGGAGTCAAGACGTCTGCGGATGTGCTCAGTTCCTTAGCACAGAACAGGCAGTACTTCAGAACTCTGTTTCATTCCATACTCTGCTAAAGTGAGAGCGACAGAGAGAGAAGGAATAGTAATGTTTTCAGAAAAGGACCCCATTCCACCATCAACCCGCCAAGGTTTTTCTGCAATGCGCTGAAAGGTATCCACTTATCATGAAGAGGGGTGGAAAGGAAAAAAATTCTAAAGTTTGAAATAGGGAGGTGGACCAGTACCACTATAGATGCTGCTGGCCGCACTGGTAGTTCAGAACAGGTACCAGCAAACAGGTACTATTTGGGTAGCCTCCTTTGAAGCTGACTTACTTGTGAATGTGTAGTTTGGGGAAAACAATGCTTGTCAATGCCCCTAGACTAACAGTCTAAAAGCAACTGTGTCCAGCGTGTAGAAAAGGATGGATGTGGTCGAGCAGCACTCTTTACTGTGATTCGAAAGGGCTATTTTCGCTTCCACTGTGGCACCATTTGGAAGATCTGGGCTGTGTTTTCTCCTCCCTCCTCCGCCCACTGTAAGGGATCCTCTCCCCCTGAGACTGGGAGCAGCAGCACCAGAAGGGGAGACCTAACTACTCGGATCTCTGCTTTCTGTATTTAGCTAATCCCTGCGGCCTGGGGCAAGCCATTTTTGACACAGCTTCCTTAAAAGGCAATCGCTTGGAAAAAGGCACCTGGCCCTCCCCCTTGACATTTGCATTGCTGAATTATCTATTCATATTTTCATTACTTTGTCTCTCCTGCAGCAATGCATCTGCTCGGACTCAATTGGCAACTCCAGCCTGCAGATGGGCACACCTTTAACAATGGGATAAGGACCGGCTTACCAGGAAACGATGATGTGGCAACAATGCCATCTGGAGGCAAAGGTGAGGTTACAGCTGCTGCTTGCCCTCTTGAGGTCACAGGAAAATTCCGAGCTCTCGCCAGCTGGTTCAGGTTTTCTAACCCAAATCTTGGAAGGTATGCAAAAAGGAAAAGAAAAGGGGGGAAAAAATCGTTGCCTTTCATAGGTGCCCCCGTTAAAAGCTGTTTGCTGTTCCTGTCTGTTAGCTGTGTTTGGCTGGATCACTTAGAGCTGGCGTGGTGCCTGGTCAGAACAATGTGCATACCTATGCTATCTGCAGTAACTGGCATGGTCCAGAGCTACTTGAAAGCATCCCAAGGCCTATGCAGAAACAGCAGCCACAGCAGCAGCTGGAGTGGCAGCAGCAGCAGCAGCAGGAGAAAGTCCTGCCTAATCAGAAGGCAGAGAGCAGCAGGCAGCACATGCCATCAGACTGGGTCTCTCTCCCAGGAGGAGAGATGCAGCCTCCCTGGGGAGGAAGCTGCCTGGCTTGGCATGAAAGAGAAAGGCTCAGAGCTGCTCTGCTTTGGGGGAGAATAGAAAGGGGGAGAATAGAAAGGAGTTTTGACAACTCGGCAACAAAGCTTCTCTTCTCAGAACAGTGAAGGGGACAATAGAAATGTTTATTGAAGAAATCAGGCAACTGTATCCTTGCAGGGAAAAAGTGCTAACAAGGTGCTAAGAAGGAGGAGAGAAAACAGAACCATGGGGTGGGGGTGGGGGAGACTGGAGCAATTAAGACAGAGCAGCCAATGGAATGGTTAGCCAGGCTGGCACGCAGTGAGATACGCTCAATTCGGGATGGAAATGGCGAGGGAGAGATTGTATGAAAGGATTTCTCCAACATGCAAATTTTCCGTTCTGCCTTTTAGCATCTATAGCCACCTGACCCCCACATTTTGGAAACACCCTACAGGGATATTTCAAAGAAGGAAAAGGAAGCAGCATTTATTAGGCATCTATTGCATGCCAGGCTTAACATTGTGTAACTTTAACACCTTTAAAGGAAGGAAAAATGTCTCTGAGAAACTCGGGCCCAGAAGGTTAGAGGAACTTACCCAAATAGGTACAAATTTGGACTCCGAGTTGTGCCCTGTGTGTCTTTGGGCAGGAGGTTGGAGCTTTCCTTCAAGCAGTCATTTTCCACAGAGAAGATTCCAGAAATCATCTGCCCCCAGAGGTGCACATTAGTCATCCTGAGATGCTAATGCTGCTTCAATTATCCTCCCCAGAGCTGTCCTAATGCTTTGAGGATGACTTTTTTGTCTTTTTATCCAGTCTTTAAGAATCGCTGTACTCATCTGTCATAATCATAACACTAAATTACCTTTAAGTAAGCATGAAAAAGTTTTATCTGAGGATGAAATTATATGCTTTCCATTATCGGGTAAGTTAAACTAGACCTAAAACTGAAAAATATATTTTGCCTTAACTGACCATGTTCTGCCTTAACTGACCAAAAGCCCAGAGCCAAATGTATTGACCTCAGATTTGAAACCTGGTCACCTCCAGTACTTGACACTGTCTGCTCCTTCAGTTTTCTCTAGGGCAATGGTTCTTAGCCATGGCATTTTTGCACCCCTAGAGGACATTTGGCAATGTCTAAAGACTATTTTGATTGTCACAGTTGGAGGGGGCATGGCAGGCATCTAGTGGATAGGGGTCAGAGATGCTGTTAAACAACCTATAATACACAGGACAGCCCCCTGTGATGAAGAATTATCTCCTTTCAAGATGACAGTAGTGCTGCCCTTGGAAACTCTGCTTTATGGGGTCTCCATCACGTTTTATCCATAAATGTCCTTTAATCCACAAGTCAGCACCTCATCCCTTCAGAAGAATGCAGAATACACATGTGAAATGAATATGCATATTCTATCATTGGGCACAGAGAAATTGTTTATATGTGTATACATTCTGAAATTATATACCAATGCTTTTTGAGTAGTGTCCTTCATAAATGGGAATTTATTATCTCTACTGGCCTCCATAAATTAAGGTGAAGATCAAGCACTCCTCCCATTTGTGATAAGCCTCTATTTCTGCCTCTGCTCCCCACCAGCTTTTGCATTGCACACCCAGAGAACAAGTCTTAAGAGTACAAGAGTTATGTGTCTCTAAATTAACAAATGAAGAAACACTTTCCATTGTGTCTTTGGAAAGACCAGAATTTTTCCCCTTATGTGCAACATGCTTTTGAAAATGTTGTTGTATAAGTCATATAACATTACTAGTTCAGATATTTTCCAGACAAGTTATGTGACAGACAAAATGTTGTTTTGTTTTGTTGTTTTGTTTTGTTTTGTTTGAGACAGAGTCTCACTCTGTCACCCAGGCTGGAGTGCAGTGATGCAATCTTGACTCACTGCAACCTCTGCCTCCCCAGTTCAAGCGATTCTCCTGCCTCAGCCTCCAGAGTGGCTGGGACTACAGGTGCGTGCTGCCACGCCTGACTAATTTTTTGTATTTTAATGGATATGGAATTTCATCGTGTTGCCCACACTGGTTGCGAACTCCTGAGTTCAGGCAATCCTCCTGCCTCAGCCTCCCAAAGTGCTAGGATTACAGGCATGAGCCACCGTACCCAGCAGAGACAGACAAAATGTTTGCCAAATCATTGTCCAGTGAATTTTATCAATAGAATACTCAAGAAAAAAGTGTGAGAATTTAAAATTGCTTAGAGTTGAAATAAAATTTGAAACTTAAAAAGAGATCAGATCTCTTCTTAAGTTGTTTTAAGGTCTGACTTATAAAATGACTAAAATGTTTTCAGTTTTCTCAGTCTACTCGCCTATTTCTTTGATCAAAAGTGAACTTAGGTTTGAATTTGTATACCCAGTGACCTCCTGGCTCCCCACTCCCCAATTCTATACATTTAGATAACCTGAATCAATTCCAATTGACTACTTTTCCAGTGTTTCAAAGAGACAATCAAGATATATTGGCAATAAGTTAATTAAATAACACCCCCTCCTTTTTTTGGTATACGATATTCCTTCACTCCAATGTTTTAATCAAGATACACCACACATTGCCAAGGAGGATAATCTCATTAAGCAATTACTGGATAAGTATCCAGCAGAAGCAAATTAAAATGTAAGCAAAACACAGGCATGTGAGTCCCATTTAAGATGGCACATCGATAGAGATTTCATTACCTGGTCTTTAGGAGTATTTACATTCTTCAGGTTTGGGAACAAGTCTAATAGACAGGGCAGCCTACACACTCTGATATGTTAGTGGAAACAAAGCACTTGATTAATTAGTTGGGAGAGTACATTCTTTGGTCTTTGCCTTTCCCTTTTCCATTTGTTGTTGTTCGAGCCTTATTTTTCTTTCTTCCGCTCTCCTTCAATTAAACCTTAACATGAATGGTTGTTGGCTTTCACATCAAGAAGAGGGAACACACAGTCTGCCAGAATCACTCACCATCTTGTGTGTATTTCTATGTTAAAAGGAATGAACTCATACATCTTCATTACAAGGGCATGGAGAACTTTCTCTGTAGATCTGGGATTAGATAAGCCTTGAGAAAGACGATTCAATACAGTATTCTGACCTGGTCAGATAACATAAGGGAATTCAGTTTGATTGGCCAGGCCCAGGAAAAGTATACAAGAGATTTTAAAGGGCACATCATACGTACCCAATTTGTGCACAGATTTTAAGAAAGAATAAACTCTCAAGTATAGAACTGCATGGATCATTCTCAAAACCTATCACTCATTTTAGATTCAAGTTGCCCTCTATATCAGGGGTCAGCAAACTACATCTCATGGACCAAATTTGGCCAGCTGCCTGTTTTTATAAATCAAGTTTTAATGGAGCACCACCATGACTACTACCTGTTATCTATGGCTACTTTCAGAATAAAATGGTGGAATTGAGTGGGTACAACAGAGACTATATGGCCCAAAAAGCCTAAAATATTCACCATTTGACCCTTTAAAAAAAAAAAAAAAAGTTTGATGACCACTCTGTATCATTCCCAATCCCATTTCCACTTTTCTAGAACTTTCCCTGTAACTATCCAAGTTATAGGAGACCAGAAGAGGAAGATCAAACTCCCAAAACATCACTTCTTCCTTCTTGAGCAAGCCCTAGTTATAATATGTTGGTAAATTTGCATTGGAAGTTGCTCTGTAATATAGGATTTTGGAGCTGGTCTGGTGGATAAAAACACCAGCACCATCACTTAGCAACTGTATGACTGTAAGCGGGTCATTTGTTCTCTCCCAACCTCCAATTCCTCATCTGTGAAATGCAACTCCCTCATAAGCTTGCTGTCCATCATAAATGATGTGACCCTTATAAAACACTGCTTGTGGCATCAGGCATGTAATAAATGATCCACGAGTCTTAGTTGTTGTCACTGATGTCATCTTTACATCTCTCAGCTGGTCCATTTAACAAGTTTCCATGGCCTGTCACATCTTTTGAGAGGGTATATTTTCCAAAGGTGAAGACCAACCTGGTGCAGTGACTCATGCCTGTAATCCCAACACTTTGGGGTGCTAAAGTGAGAGGATCACTTAAGGCCAGGAGGTCGAGACGAGCCTGGGCAACAAAGTGAGACCTCGTCTCTATTTTTGAAAATATAAAAATAGGCCGGGTGCAGTGACTCACGCCTGTAATACCAGCACTTTGGGAAGCCGATCATGAGCTCAGGAGATCAAGACCATTCTGGCTAACATGGTGAGTCCCCATCTCTACTAAAAATTAAAAAAAAAAAAAAATTAGCCAAGAGGGGTGGTAGGTGCCTATAGACCCAGGAGAGAGTCAGG
Organism: Chlorocebus sabaeus; assembly: GCF_047675955.1. NCBI lineage: Eukaryota > Metazoa > Chordata > Mammalia > Primates > Cercopithecidae > Chlorocebus > Chlorocebus sabaeus. Next base: position 14,379,560 of record NC_132926.1, on the reverse strand, counting down.
AGACTGAGGCAGGAGAATGGCATGAACCCAGGAGGCGAAACTTGCAGTGAGCCGAGATCATGCCACTGCACTCCAGGCTAGGTGACAGAGCGAGACTCCGTATCAAAATACATATATACACACATATACACACATACATATACGTGTGTGTATATATATATATAAAAAATAAAACTAAGGTGAAGACTGCCTTCAAAATATCAAGATAGACAATACCACTTCACCTTTTCCTTTACCTTCTAAGAATTAACCAAGCCCCAGATGAGGATTTCTTCCCAATATTGGCTTGATGAGGTCAGTAGGAAGCAAGTCTTCCTATTCCAAAGGGTACACCAAGTTGGCCCCCTGCACACTGCATTATTTGTCTCACTGCAGCTTGAGTTCCATCACTGCCAGCCTGTCTGTTTTAAGCCCTACCATTCTCGGTTTATAACTCAGCTGTAAACATTTATTTGTGCCTGGAGCACATTTCCTTCCTACCCTTTGAAAAAAAAATTAGAATTTCCAGATGGTATGCAAGTTGGAAAAAAATGGCAAAGACTGTTATTCTGTTTAGAAACATGTTTTTCTACACTTGCCCTTTCAGCAAAAACTTCATAATGATTTTTACTAGTTGGCTTAATGCATGGTACTAGGAGCCAGATTAGCAGGGAGGTTGGTAAATTCTTCCGCTGGCTCTCATCAGTCTCTCAATGAACACAGCCCAGGGTTTTGAAATGATCACTTCCCTATATGGGGCTTTTCCAAAGTCAGTGAAGTTCCCAGAAGGGCAAAGGGTCATTATGTTTGAGCCAAACACCCCATTACTGCACGTCTACTGGCAAATATACCAACATCCTAATTACCAACCCAACAACTCCCCTCCTTTAGGAGGCCATGCTGTTCTCCATTGTTGCGGATGGGTACAACTTACATGCACTTATACTGGTGGACTTTTGCTTTTGATTGCCATCCATAGCCCCATGCTAAATTGCATAGTTTCTGTTGTACATAGCATCATGGTGGCTTGACATGGGCATTAATAATGAAATCCAATTTCCCTTTCCGTCCATTTTCCCATATCCTCATTGGCCACACTTCTCTTTCTGAATTGACTTCTACACCCAGATATCTGGTCTGTGATCTCTAAGTATGCACCTCTGGTATACCTCTGATATACAGTTGGCCCTTCATACCCACAGGTATCCACAGATTCAAACAACCTTGGATTGAAAATATTTGGAATAATAATAATACAAAAAATGCAAATAAAAATGATAGTATAAGAACTATTTACATATCATTTACATTGTATTAGGTATTATAAGTAATCTAGAGATCATTTGAATTATAGAGGAGGATGTACATAGGTTATGTGAAAATACTACACCATTTTATATAAGGGGCTTGAGCATTTACAGATTTCGGTATCCACAGGCGTCCTGGAATCCATACCCTGTGGATACCAAGGGGTGACTGTGGGCCTTAATGCAGTCAGCACAGGGGTTAACCACATGGGTTTTAGTGTCTGTCAGTTGTGGGTTTTGATTACAGATCTACCAGTAAAAAGCTGTATGACCCTAAGCAAGTCACTTATCTTCCATGAACCTCAGTTCTCTCATCTGAAAAACAGGAAAAATTGTAAGAGTATCAGGAGATTATATGGTGATTAGCAGCCGCTCAATAAATTTTAGCTACTGTCAATAACAGTAAACTAAACTAAATATTAATGCAGGAGCGAGTTCACCTGGAGAGTCATAGGTATAAATACTTGTTAACATTCCCAGCGGCAAAGAGTTGACTATTTTTATCTAACGCAACAAATTGAAATTTCAAAAGATGTAAAAGCCACATGTAGTCCCAAGAGCTAAACATTTTCTAAAAGTCATTATTGTGTGATGTTGTGAACACCATCACAGAAGCAGTGACTTTCAGGATGGAATTACATTCCTGAAGTATAGCCAGTCAGCAGCAGGGTGAAGGCTGATGGGTTGCTGATGTCTCAGATGAGCTGTATTCTTGGGCAGTGAATCTAAGGTCCTTGGAAGAATCTTTTCACTTATCTGTTGGTTAAACGGAACCCTCAGATGGTTGTCCTGATTCCCAAATAAATGGAAACGAGGTGTAATGACTGTAGCAATATTCTGAATTCAATTTTATTTGCAATAGATAAAAATATGTGAGGCAGAATAATCTGCAAGGCAGATTTATGCCGAGGTGCCTCCGGAGTTCGGTTAAGTTAGCAAGTATTAATATGCGGCTTCATTTCCCTGGTATGACTATGAGTCCATTCCCTTTATCACTTGTTTGGGGAATAGTTTCGCTGTTTCTGTAAATGAATTATGGCAACATTTTCTGAAATGATTAGCTCCTAATGTGGCTATGGAAGGCTGTCGTTTTGCTCAACATCAGTCTTATTTAACTGGTTGAAATTTTAGTTACATGTTTCAGATATAGGTAATAGTTTCACATTTACATGAGCAGTCTTCCGTGGAGTTATAGAGTTGGACTATCCTGTAAAATTGATCATTAGAATGTTGCCTCTAAAAACCCAGAAATCTCATCTCTAAGCCAAAGATGAACTAGCCAGAACCATTGTATCTTACGCACATGCTTCTTAGGGCAAAATGATCATCATCTACACTTTTCATTGTGCAGCTCTTGGATAGACTGAAAGATTTGCCATGGAAGCCCCAGCTCTGGGAGACATGAACTGGACTGGGTCCTGCATGCCAGGATGCCAGGCCCAGTCATTGCCTAGAACCCAAGGATACCAGTGAGATCTCACAGAATGATTACAGGATGCTGTTTAATGCCTCTTCTCTTGATGCCCCTAATTCAATCTCAAAGTATATTCACAGGACCCTGGACAACAGGCTGCCTAGATAAGAGATAATGGAAATACAACATACACCCCAACTCTGATGTTGACCAAAGAATACCTATTATTATACTCAATGCTTGATAAATATTTATTGCATGGAAGTATGAATGTATGGCCCACCCAACCTTGCTTAGGACATTTCTTAATCATTGTTAAATAAATAAAATCTGGTTACTTTTCAATAAAGCAGACTGCACAGAGTTGCCCATGTGAGAAGCAGCTAGACCACACACCAACAGCAGCAATTTGCAGAGAATGAACTGGTGATGCAGTTTTCTCTGATCATTGTATCTTAATACATGTGAGCTGTTATCTGCCCCTCCCAGTCTGCAGACGTACCAGCCACTCACTGTATATTGATTTCAGCTGCTCTGGAAAATGACTGCCAGTTTTATGAAGGCCCACTCCACCCATTGTCCCTCTTTCATTAATAGTGCCTACAGTAGGCAGCCTATGTTTTTTATTAGGCCATCACAAATTTACCCCCCACCCATCTGAAAAAAAAGTAGTTATAGCTGTTTTTAGGTAGCACCACAACAGACAGGATAGAAAGATGCAGAAGTACCTACAAGTTAGGTACAACATGCAGAAGCACCCAACATACAGATGAGTAGACAGACTCAGAGAGGGCTGGTGATTAGCCTAAAGGCACACAGCTGGTAGCTGTCAGAGCTGGGATTCAAACCCAGGCTGACTAGCTCCACGGGGTAACATCGCCTCCTTAAGGCCTCAGAACTTCTCAATAGGAGGATATTCAGCTAGACCTTAAAATGTCTAGCTAGGCGTTAGACATTTGAAGATAAAGATAGAAATCTTAACTACTTTGTTTCCTTGCTGCCTGCCTCTCAGTGGTGTCAGGTGAGGGACTCACCATATTGGTGGTCCTGAAACAGCTGGTATGACTCAGGGAAACCCAGCTTCAAGTCCTCCTTCATGGGACTCAGCGTAGCTTTGATGCTGCTCTCTTTGACTTTAGAGAACAACAGAGATCCATCCTCCTGGACATCGGCCCAGATATTTGACCTCCAGGAACAGAGTCACTGAGTTGGTTCCCCATGCTGGCTGTAGCAATTTACAGAAAAACACCTTTTCTTTTTATCTCTTTGGAGGAAGTATTTGTACATTTTTCTCTTTTTCATTGTTTTTAAAATTATAAAAATTGTACACACTCATTTTCAAGATTTTTTAAAAGTATGTTTAAAAACTTTTCTTTTGCTATCATGAATATTTCTGTAACAACTGACAAATTTGAATAAGGCCTGTAGATTATAGTCATGCATGGCAAAACAGTGTTTCAGTCAACGGTTGGCCACACATTCAGCACTGGTCCCGTAAGATTATAATGGAGCTAAAAAATTCCTATCACCTAGCAACATCTTAGCTGTCATAATGTTATAGTATAGTTACTTTTTTATTAATTTAGTGTAGCCTAAGTCTATAGTATTTACAAGGTCAAAAGTAGTGTACAGTAATGTCCTAGCCTTTCACATTCACTCACCACTCACTCACTGACTTAACCAAAGCAACTTCCAGTCCTGCAAATTCTATTCATGGTATGTGTCCTATACAGGTGTACCATTCTTTTTTTATATATCTCATACCATATTTTTTACTGTCTTTTCTATGTTTAGATGCACAAGTACCACTGAGTTACAGTTGCCTGCAGTATTCAATATAGTAACATGCTGTACACGTTTGTAACCTAGGAGCAGTAGGCTATACCATATAGCCTAGGTATGTAGTAAGCTACATCATCTAGGTTTGTGTGAGTATACTTACACAACTCTGAAATTGCCTAAAAATGTACTTCTCAGAATGTATCCCTGTTGTTAAGTGACTCATGATTGTATACATAGAGAGAAAGAAAGACTTCACGTAAAAATATATAGGTATGTACATATATGTGAGTAAAAAGTGAAAACCCCTCTTTGCAAAAGTGTCATTCAGTTGCACACCTGAAGAACTTAATTTGAAAGCAAACACTAGCTTGTTTAACAATATGGATATCTTCTGTTAAATAAATCAAGCTTGTGAAAGTGAAGTCACCTGTTAATCAACAAAGCCTAAAAGCTTTCTAATAATTCCTCCTCCCTCCTGCCGAACCCCTACCCCGTCCCCTCGCCACACGCGTGCGCGTGCACACACACACACACACACACTCACACTTCTTCATAGCATATACCCAGCAATGATCCTCCTGACCCACTCTAGAGACCACAATAGGCTAATGAGGAATGCCATTTAAGATATCTTTGGGTCCAAGCCACTCTTATATAGATACGGACATTGAGACTTTGAGAAATACACCTGCCTAAAACTAGCTAGACACCTAGTAACAAGGATGGAACTTCAACAGAATCGTTCATTTACACCTGTTCCTTCTACAAACATTTCAAAGTCATTAAGTCATGACTAGGACTCTTGACTTTTGGTTCTTAATCTAAGGATTTTCTCCCTATATCACACCTCTCCCAGTTTGTTTGTTTGTTGTAAGATTTTACACAAAAGGCAAATTAAGCATTTACTCATGACTCTTCAAAAGGATCCACAAGAAAAGTTCTTTCAGTAGTAAATTTCATAGAGAGCTTCCAAAAGGTTATTTTATTTAATAAATAAAATTCAGTTTACATGTAGTCAGGTTCTAACTGAGGTCTGAAGGGAGTCAGTGGGAGAGTGGTGGGTAGCTGGAAAAACACTTGAAGAATCATAGACAGTTTCAACACGGCTTTACTCTCTCTCTCCGGGCACAAGTGAGTCTGGGTGCAAGCCTGGGTGCAAGCTGTATGTACAGCATCAGCAGGGTAGTTATACCTTTTATAGGCAGTAGTAGCTCCCAGCCAAGCACAAGCTCACGTGAGTGGTTACCTAATGCACTTCACATGGCATGATTACATAATAAGTGGAGCTGTGCGCCTGTGCTCCAAACTTGCTGAGTCATGCATGGCAGGATGTATCCCTTGGCCTATTCTTGATGACAGCATATCCATTTTCCTTACGCATGTAGATTTTCAAAGTAAATCTTTGTTAAGGCTCTCACTTTACCCTGTCATCATAGGGGTTTGGTTACGATACCCCACCAGATGGGTTTGTAGAGTTTGATCCAGTTCAATAAGCATTTATAGATCACTTACAGTTGCCAGATGCAAAGCTTAGAGAACCTAGAGATGAATCTGCATCTCTGCCTGACCTCAGGGAGCACAGTACCCAGAGACAGAGACTTAGGCAGGCATGCAAAATCAAGTACAATACCTAACAACAACTGCTGTGGGCAGCAGAAAAGTGTAATTGCTATAGAAACACAGAGAAAACAATTTGTCTGGCTGAGGAGAGTGGTTGGGGTGGTGTTGTAAAGGAACGTACAGCTTTAGTGTGAAGGTGCACTTGACCTGAACCAGGCCGTGACTCCCAGTTTTAAGCTTGTCCCCATAAATGAGTCTATTCCAGAAGAATTAGACTCTTGATAGAGAGCTAGATATATACAAATAGACACATAGACATTCATGTATATTACATGTGCACACACTATTTTTTGTCTTTTAGAGAATTCCTTACTCTGTAAAGAAAGCCACATGCTTTCCCACATAGTTTTGCATCCTTTTTTTCATTCCATGTAAGAACTTAGCAATTATTGCACTATTATTTCATGCTGGGCACTATACTAATGTCTCTTTTGTGTACTTCTACTTGTCACACACTCTAAGGCAGTTAGAACTATTGTTCCCATTTTACAGAAAAAGCTACTGGAAATCCAGAGAGTTTAAGCAAATTGCTAGAGGTCACACAACATGAAAGAAGCAGAGCCAGGATTCAAACCCAGTTCTGTCTGACTTCTGACTTCTGTCATCCCCAAGGTGCACTCCTTTATTTAGTGAATGGGATGAGGAAGGGAGGATCTAAAACCCTAGGAGGCACTGTGACTACTGAGAAGTAGCCTGTGCTGGCTGGTAGTGGGAGCTAATTTACTCAGTGTCCTGAAGCCAGGGTGTAGTAAAGGAAGAGGACCTCACTGCTATAAGAACCGAAGCTTTGGGGTTCCTTGTCTGAATTTTCCATAACAGCTGCTCTCTGGAGACAATCTCCCTTGCACATCTCCAGCATCTGCATCTGGCTTGACATCACGATCCATTTAGGTTTCCACAGTAGATTAGAACACTCGTGGGTGCTGATTTCCTGCCTCTTTTTCAGATCCTGTCATTAACCAGCAATGCCGGAAAGCCCAACAGACATAAAGGAAAGCCCAGCTTATTAAGTTAAAGATGAATCATGTTTTTAAAGTTTTCTTTTTGTATTTATAAAACATTTCTTTAACTTGTTGCCATGCCGATTGCTGGGGTTTCTTTTGGTACCTATCAGAGACCCACACACTCTTCTTCCCCAGGCGGCTCTCTTACTATGTCCCTTCCTTACCAGCTCCTTTTTATTATATCCCTTCCCCAAGGAAGGGGTGTCAAATGCAGCATTTTAAAGTAAAATTTAGTTTCCAGTGTATACTAATGAGAGCTCCTACTCAACTTGTTGTGATAACAAGTGTTTCTCCCGGACATGCCATTATTTCAGCAAAACCCCCAAATAAACAACACCCAATTTAGGCTTAGGGCCTTACAGGTAACAATACTTATTTTGTGCCAGAAATTATTCTAAGAGCTTTACACAGCCTAAACTCAGTAAAACCTTATAACAATCCTGTGAAATAAATAGTGTCCCATCTATACACATGAGGACCCTGAAGCACAGCAAGATACATTTAGCCGGTATCAAAGTTAGGATTTGAACCATGGCAATTTCAGCCCAGGGTCTCTGCTCTTAAACACAATGCCATATTCCTCCTCCTGCAGGTAAGTAATCAGTATCCATTAGAAAGGTTAGCCAACATTTAAAAGTTCCTGCGGGATGTGGTGGCTCACAGAGGTAATCGCAGCATTTTAGGAGGCCAAAGCTGAAGAATCACTTAAGCCCAAGAGTTTGAGACCAGTGCCTGGGCAATATAGTGAGACCTTGTCTCTACAAGAAAAAAAAAAAGAAAAAAGAAAAAAAAATTAAGCTGACAGGCATGGTGGTCCATGCCTATAGTCCCAACTACTTTGAGGGGGCTGAGGCAGGAGGATCATTTGAGCCCAGGAGGTCAAGGCTGCAGTGAGCTGAGATCATGCCACTGCACTCCAGCCTAGGCAGCAGAGCGAGATCCTGTCTCAAAAAACAAACAAAACAAAACAAAAGTTCAGAATGTTTGATAAATAAACCATCTAGTCCCCATCTGAAGGTCTGAACCACTCAGGACTTCTGGCTGTTTATTTTCTTTTTAAAGATGAGATGTGAAGGAGGCTTCCAAACTCCCTTTCTGACCTCATTCCCTACTTTTATTTTCCTAGAGGTCAAAGGGTTATTCTTAAGATCCAAACCAGTGTTTCTCTTGCTTTATTTTAAGTCCCTGCTGGCTTTGTATTGAGCTGCATAAAAAACAATCACCTCATATGTAAAAGAAAATAAGAGGGAAAAACTTTATATCTTCAAATCACTCTGTGGTTTTCTTTTATAATTTAGACGTGAAAGACCTTCAGAGAACCAAAAGTCTCATCTCTCCATTTTACACATAGAGAAACTGGGACCAAGAGACAGAGTCAGACAGGTTCACTCACCATTTAGGCCGGTCTTTAGCAATTTTTCATTTCTCCAGATCATCTGAAACCTTTGCAATATCTGGTGGCCAAATGACAGATAAATATTTTTAGAAGAGTTAGTCCTTCACAGAATGTCGAGGGGAGCATCCTGGGGCCATCAAGCTGAAGAAACTTTTGGATCTACAAGGTCACCAAAGTGATTGGGGTTCCAGAAATGAAAATACTCCTCTCAAAACAAAAATGACTTCAGTTCTTTCTGTTTGATTTCAGTTGGCTCAGAAGTTCTTAGGAATAGAGAAGAATACTATTTTATATTTCTTACCAAGTTCAGAATCGATTTGAAGGAATCACAAATGACTTTTATACTATGAGATTTTTTCCCCCATTTTAGAGATAAGGAAAATGAAGTTCTCAGAGATTGATTAACTTGCTTTTCTTGGGCAACTGCTAGTCACGCTCAGCTTTTCCTTAATCCTGTGGTTGCAAGAGAAACCACACGTGAAATATAGGAGGTGCTGACTGGTTCATTGTTTTTAAGAACTCCACTTTAAAAATAGATATTTTCAGAATTCCAATTATTACAGTTCTGAAGGATGCTGAGTGTGGGCAACCAATATTTTCAACATAAGCAATTTTAAATAATGCAACAGAGATGCATTAATATCAATGAAGGAGAGATGCTGTTTCCCTGAGGTTCTTAGACTTCTCCCTCTAACTCAAGATCTGCTTGAGTTTCAAGTCTTCATTTTCTACTGAGTTGTTTTATTTATTCTGGGCTGATTTTTGTTGAAAATGTCAGAGTGTATTTGTGTCTAGAAAGAATAATGAAAGGCTACAAGAATTAAATTTAGTGCCAAATTAACATCACCCTCCCCTCCCCTGCTGGTAATTTTTACATCCCAGTCACATTTGGGATAGTTGGAAGCTTTACATGTATTTATCAGGCTCCAGATCTGATTATATTTGATCAGTAAAGAGTAATCACATAATTTTAGAAAGCATTGTGCCAAGATTTCAGATGTCCTGGGGTGTGCATTTATAGCTTTGTTATTTGAAACCTAAATGTTTTAGCTGTAACTTAAAAAGAAACTCGCCATGAGTTTAATCTTAATATTAAAACAGCAAAAAAAAAAAAAAAAAACCTGGCATGTAATTAAACAGAAATATAGAACGAACTAATGTATACACGTCACCGACTGGTATTTATTCCTTTTTTTTTTTTTCTTTTTTTTTTCAGTGCCCTGGTCATTGAAAAACAGCAGCATAGACAGTGGTGAAGCAGAAGTGGGTCGGCGGGTAACACAAGAAGTCCCACCGGGGGTGTTTTGGAGGTCACAAATTCACATCAGTCAGCCCCAGTTCTTAAAGTTCAACATCTCCCTCGGGAAGGATGCTCTCTTTGGTGTTTACATAAGAAGAGGACTTCCACCATCTCATGCCCAGGTATGACCATGTTTGATGTAATCAAGCATTTTTTTAAAATTATATATGTGTGTGTATATGTATATATATTTTTATGTGTGTGTGTGTGTGTGTGTGTATATATATATATGCCACTTCACACCCACTACAATGCCTATAATTAAAAGATGGATAATAAAAATGTTGGCAAGAATGTGGAGAAATGAGAACCCTTGTACATTACTGGTGGGAATGAGAAATGGTGCAGCTGTTGTGGAAAAGAGTTTTTCACAAAGTTAAACATAGAATTACCATATGATTGAGCAATTCGACTTCTAGGTGTATACCCAGAGAAAATTGAAAACACCATCTTCTTACAAAAACGTATATATTGATGTTCATCATAGTCTTATTTATGATAACCAAAGAATGGAAACAACCCAAATGTCCAACTGGCGAATGACTAAACAGAATGTGATACAGCCGCACAATGGAAAATTAGTCAGATATAGAAAGGAATGGAGTATTGTTATATGCCACAACATGGATGAAACACTATGCAAAGTGAAAGAAGCCAATACCAAAGGCCACATATTGCATGATTCCATTTATGTGTATTGTCCAGAATAAGCAAATATACAGAAACAGAAAGGAGGTTAGTGGTTGCCAGGAACTGGGAATTGGGGCTGACTGCCATGGGGTTTTTGGGGGTGGTGATAGTAATGGCCTGAAATGAGGTGATGGTTTACCCAACATAGTGAATACACTCAAACCACGGCATTGTAAAATCACAAAAGCTACCTTACAGTTATTCACAGTGTCCTGTGAATTTTATCTCCAAAAAATAAATGCTAATATCCCAACCTGATGAAAACAGCTTAAATAGGTTTAGGGGTTAATCACTGGTACTTTCTGTTCAGATGTTCTGGTTATTGGATTAATTTGTTAAAATATCACTGGGAGACATCTCACTATATATGAAAGAAAAATGTAACATAAACCAAAATTCAGCAGATGTTTCTCTCTGGCTTCCCTGTACTAAGTTCCTTGGGAAGTCCTTGGTGCTATGAAAGTGAGATTATTCACAGCCTTGGAAATGAAGAGATTGGATTACATTATGGATTTCATTATTTTTTCTCTCATTCTTCCCTTAATTTGTTCTGGTAGAAGTTCTATTATTATACATAACACCTGGGGTAAATTAACACCTACCTAGTTTGGTTTTCTTTTCCAATAAGAATTGTATATCCTGTGAAAAAAACAAGTTGGTTTTTCCTGCCTCGTTTGCCCTCGAATCCAGGAAGAACATAAGGTACATTAGGAAAAAACTCAAAACATGCATATATCCAGTCAAAGCTGACTTTGAAATGTGTTGGAAAGGCAATTCATCTAGAAAATTCAATTGGAAGAACTTAAAACTAAAAAAAAAAAACCATTGGCAAATGCAAAGTAGTCAGGCTACCATTTCTTTACCTTTAGCTCACAGCAGACATTGCTAATCAATGGCAGCACTTTTCCTTACTGAGCCCAGTGCACACATAGCTCCCATATAACTCTCAAGGCAGCCACTACCAATCGACCATTGTTGACTCTCAAGATGAAACTGATTTGCAATCCCATCTTTACAGCCTAAAATGATCAATATAAGAACTAAAAGGACTATTTCTTTTTTGAGCAGGGAAAGCTGTGTAGATTTTTATGATCATACACAGCCCGTGCTATAGGGACCAATATGTAACGTGGTAATCAATGAGTCCTCCATCCATCCATCCATCCATCCACCCAGAAAAAATATTTATAGGGCTAGACACTGATTATTTGGAGATGAGTTAACATAACCCCTGACCAAGCAGAACTCTTGATAACAGAAATCATATCTGCTCTTCAAAGAGATCCTCATCAAGACAAGGAGAGGAGTTCAGCTGAAAGGAATCCCTGGCGCATTTCTGTAGCTTCTGGCCAGGCTGCAGGGTGCTGCTCTGAGAAATTACGCAAATTGTTAGGTGGTGTCCTTGACCTTCAGGCTCCACTAATTCTCCTGTAGCAAAATGAAGGATTTATAGTAGTGAAATCTATTTATCGGCATTATTGAGGTAAGTGTGAGCATGCCTCCGGGCATAGCTGAGCATAACTTTCCTCTCAGCCAGTTGCATGCAAAGAGCTTTGCTAAGAAAACTGCTTCTTCCCTACATTACCCCCAAAACTCTGCTTGCCCTCTTCTCTTGCATGCTGTAGGAAACCAGAATCATGGAAAAGCCAATGATCATGGCAAGTCAAGTTGGTAACTCTCTGTAACTGAGTGGCAGTGGACAGCAGGCAGAAACATACTTTACCGTGCTTTCCTGCTGTTCTGACATTCAGGACTCAAATCCTCAATGACAATGTCTTTTCTTCCTTTGTGACTATGCTGCACTGTCCATCTCCTGCCTAGACTGTGATTGTTCTAGTGATTGTCCTCTCAAAATAGCTCCACTCCAGAGACAGCCCCATCGCACATTTCAAGGGAAGGGAAATGAATAGGCATGGGCTGATGTGTGCTGAGGTTTCAGTCCAGCTGCCAGTTTGAAAGTTCACTGTGTGTTGAGGGGTCAAGTAAGCAAGGCACCGTGCCGATGCTTAGAAATTCACAAGACAGGTACAATATAGGGGCGCTGTTTTCAAAAAAGAAAGAAAGAAAGAAAAAGATTCCGTATGTATTCTTACATTCATTTGCTGTCATTACATGCATTCATGTCCATTTGATGAGATACATTTCCTCAAGGAGACAGTGCTTAGCTCTTTGCGGGAATAGGCGACTGACGTCTCGAACCATTATAGGATTTCTCATTTTTATTGGTACATCCTATCAAGGAACATAAGTTCTATGGGGATTGGCAGTCAAGCCAAGGTGACTCATTTGAGCTGGAAAAAGAGAAAGTGAAAGAGGTGGGGTGGGGGGAGAATATGAAATTCTATTGGCTGTGCTACATGAAATGGTTGTTTAAATTTTATTGAGTGCCATGCTCTGACCAAGAGCCTACAAGGTTTAGTATCCTTGTCCAAGGATATTACATACCTGCTTAAATTTCCCAAGAATCAGAGTCTGTCCCAGTTGACTTTTTGAAACTGGCTTTTTATAGAGATACAGAGAAAACATGGCATAGGAGAAAAAGTCCAGAATGTAGACTCTGCCACACATTAACCAGGGGACCTTGAGCATAGCCCTTAACTTCTCTTAGCTTCAGTTTCCTTTTCTACCTATGTAATCTGCTTCATAATACTTTGTTGTAATTATACAATAACAACAAAGGTAAGATGGGAAAACCCTTTGTAAACTAAAGCACAATAGAAAGCTATAATGTATGAGTGTTCTATTATACTTAGAATTTCTGTATAGCCCTAGCAAATCCTGTATATAGATAGGCAATTATGCAAATATCGATTTTTTAATAAATTAATTTTCTAGTTTTTTTCTTCTTTCTAAAGAAAAAAACTACATTTCATTGCAGAAGTTTCAGAAACAGAGAAACAAAGGAAAAAGTAAAAACACTCCTAATATAAAGCAGCCCCCTTTTGCTAAATGCTTATATATTATTTTTGCTATAATAAAACACATCCATTGCAGTGGGAAAAAAAAGAACCTTGGAATAATGGTAGCTTCAAAGAACAAAGGTGTTTTTTTTTTCTTCTTGTTTATGCTACACCATTAGTGGCTCTCAAACAGGTGTGATTTTGCCCTGCCACCACTCCCACCCTGGAAACATTTAACAACGCCTGGAAATAGTTCTGGTACGCTGGGAGGAGGTTGCTGCTAGTACCTAGTGGATAGAGGCCAAGGATGCTGCTAAACACCCTGCAGTGCACAGGGAAGCCCCAACACAAAGAATTAACACTATCTTCAAATGCTAACAGTGCTGAGGTTAGAAAACCCTGCTTCACATGTCCCTCTTAGGTTAACGAGGCCTTTGCTCAATGTCAACCTCATTCACGGACACAGACCTATGAAACTTCTACTATCAGGAACAAAGAAAGGAGTAGATGCAGAATTGTGTACCAATTCCTACAGAACTCTGCTTGCAAGTCACACATATCATTTAAGCCCTTCTCATATCAACCAAAGCAGTCACATCATAACTTTAGTGGAAGAGGAAGTACCATCAGATGGTGTCCCCTGGAAGGAGCACCAGAAATATCAATGAAGATCCCTAATGACTTAAACATAAAATGTTATGAGGCCTGCCCTGGTGACTGGTCTTCATGTGTATCCTCAATGCTTGTCTTGAAAATAAACCCTTAAGGATTTTATTTATATTCCCAAATTTTCCTTCCGAAAATGTGTACCAATCACACTCCTACTCACCAGCAGCATTGTGGAAATGCCCATTTTATTTACTTGAACACTTGCATAAATGTAATATTATTGTTTCTAAAACTTTGCCAATTTTAAAGGTAGGTATTATATTGTGCTTTAAATGCAGCAGTTTTGACATCATGCATTGGGTTTTTAAAGACACAGACAGGAAAAAAAAAAAAAAAGTCAATCTAAGTCATTCTTAGCCTACTAACTTGAACTCTTATGGGGATGGTTTGTGTCCAGTCTAAGCCTAATGCACCTTGCCAGATATCTGAAATCCTACAAACTGTGTCAGATTTTCTCAGCCCCAGTTCTAGAAAGGTAGCAGACTGAAGAAAAATAATAATCTGAACTGGCTATAGTGCTAGGCATCCAAGGAAATCTCAGAGGCAGTTGCAGCAAGTCAGAATCTTGGGTGGTTAAGGCAGTGAGCAAGTTTGCTTGACAGTTCATCACTGATTGCTACTGATACGTCAAGTCAAGTAAAATCCTTTGCGAGAACAAGTCAATAATTGGCAAATTAGGTACATGATTAACCGGAGACAACAAGATGCAGTTACCGCTTGGGAGCCCTGCTGGGACTTCACCTTCTCCACAATCCTGTTTAGCAAATATTAAAAATGCCTATTTCATCACTCAGACCGATGGAGCCAGGAGCCCAGTGACTTCCAGAGGCAACTTAAAAGTATATGATGGGCTTACAGCTCCAGCAAGTTGAATAAAAGAGATTCTAGGGATTGAGTGGCGGTAAGACAGGAGCAGATACTGGCACCCCCTAATGCTTTATGCTGAGAGGTATCTATGGGATGGGAAGTAAAATTATCCTCACATTAAACTCATTAGCCAATGGGGGGGAACAGTTTAAGAGACCACAAATTGCCCCATGATCATACCAAATAAATGCAAATATGGCAGATTGGGCATATGTGGACCAAGATAAAATGAGCTGAGCAAACATTTCTATCTGTTCTTCTCAGCAGAATGCCCCTAATGACATTTTTTTTTTTTTTTTTTTTTTTTTTTTTTTTTTTTTTTTTTTGAGACGGAGTCTCGCTCTGTCGCCCAGGCTGGAGTGCAGTGGCGCAATCTCGGCTCACTGCAAGCTCCGCCTTCCGGGCTCACGCCATTCTCCTGCCTCAGCCTCCCAAGTAGCTGGGACTACAGGCGCCCGCCACTGCGCCCGGCTAATTTTTTTCTATTTTTTAGTAGAGACGGGGTTTCACCATGGTCTCGATCTCCTGACCTTGTGATCCGCCCGCCTTGGCCTCCCAAAGTGCTGGGATTACAGGCGTGAGCCACCGCGCCTGGCATGACATTTTTTAAAAGCAGATTTATCGATGGTGATTAGTGGTTTTAGTCTTTGCCAGTTCGAGTTTATTCCTTTTCATTTCAGATCCTTATTTGAAAATGAACTCTGTCTTTCCTTGTCCCCTTCTTTCTTGCCCGAGTAAGCAAACCTGCACATGGTTTCAATTAGATGTGGACTAACTGCGTTCCTGGGATGCTGGGGTGCCTGGCTGTTTGGAGCTCCCTGGCTCTGTCATCTTGCCACTCTCTCTTTACCCTCTCAGTGCCCACTGACCAGTCAGATAGGCTTCACTGGGCCTCACCTTTCACATGGAGCTGAAATGTGGAGGCAGTGCCAGGGTTTGGCTGTCGGCTTGCATAGCACATCAAATCACGCTTTGCAGAAGCCCCTGATACGAAGTTTCATTTCATTTTGGAGGAAGCCAGATCTTTACAGGCATATTTTTCAGAACCTTCCTTTCCAAAGAAGTTCAAGGTGTAGTGAATGATTGTGTGAAACCAAGAGAATCTTGGTTTCTTCCGCATTGGACTGAAAATGCTTTTGGAAAGGACTTTCCTGAGAGGCCCCTTCTGGTTAGCTGGTGGCATCCTAACAGGAGAGAGGAACTGAAACTGCCATCTGAGTCAGTGGGCACCCTCCTGGACAACTACTGAGCAGAGCAAGGAGAAATCTCATGGAATGCTTGAGTCTGGAAAGAGAACCGGTGTAAAGGGTGCACAGGAGGACACTGTGGATGTTTTACAAGAAGGACAAGGCTTGAGTTCATGGAATTCAGAGAGAAGGCAGCAACAGACAAAACAGGAATGAGCTTGAAGGGGCAGCACCAAATCACATATTTAGACTGAGGAGAGTCTTGGAGGTGCTGTAATTCAGGAGTTTGCAAATTTTCTAAGCAAAGGACCTTTATCCTCAAGTGAAATCTTATATAGAACCCTATGTATAAAAAGATGAAAGTGACAATTTTATTAGCATAGAGTTTACAGTTCAAATCTACATTTAGTATTATAATGTTAATCTCTGTATATGTATGTTTGTGCATTAATAAATCACATGTATAATATATATGTGTGAATATGTATCCAGAGATATATCCAGAGAAAGAGAGAGAGACTAAACCCATGAGAATGGTCACCTCTAGGAATAGTCAAGAAGAATAGTACTGGGAATTAGGTTTTAAGAGTACTTCCTTTTATCTGTAAAAACATATTAAAGGTAAGGCAAGTCCCCCACCCCCCAATCTCCAACATACACACACACAGACTGGATATAATTCCACAAAACCTTAACATCTATTCATTTGAGGGGCTGTAATATGGCTATCTTTTATACTTCTCTTAATTTCTGTAATCTCTCTCTCTCTCTCTCTCTCTCTCTCTCTGTGTGTGTGTGTGTGTGTGTGTTTAATAAGTGAATCTGTAACAGGTTTGAGCCTATTTTCAGTAAAACAAAGAGTGGTTATAGATGACACCTGTAATTCCAATCACTTTCTCAAGATTCCATTTATTTATATACTATGTGTTTTTTGCAGTTTTGAGAAAAACCATAACAAATCTATACAAATACCTGTGAATAGCAACAGTATTTCCTTTAATCATTTCCCCTACAGACTGTAGATACTCTTCAATTAAATTGATCCAGAAGCTTGAAAGAGGAGGAAAAGGAAATAATTGTTTCAAGGTTAAATCACTTAAAATATTGAACAACTACTCACGTCCCTTGCCTTAGATATAAAAATAGGGGAGTTGCACCCAAGCTTTGAAACTCTCCTTATTTAAAAATAAAATCACCATTATTGGGCATATTACACATTCATTTGGAATTCCGCTCCTGGTTTTACATCCTGAATCAAACATGTGCCTCTGCTCTGCCTGGCATTTGGTTGAACAGGATCCATCAGTGCAATTGCTTGTACGACTTTATCTGAGCAGACACACATCGGCCTGGATTCAAAGAAAGCCTAGTACAGATCTTTAAGCTTCCTGATAAACGACAGTTACAGAAGTTCAATGTATGCTCAGAGATGTTAGGAAAAGCTTTATTCCAAGATCTTCACAAAAATTAATGGCTTCTAAAATGTTCATTGAAGCCCCTCTCAGTAAGGATGCTTTGTAGGGAAGCTAAAGTTGTTCTGAGACGACAGTAATCATTAATCATTTATCCGAGCTCTTATAAAAATGTCCTGCACTCAGAGATCCCTCTCCATTTAACATGGTGTCTAAACCCACTCAGAATAATGGCCAGCACTCTCAGAGGACCACAATGTAACAGGGACTGATTGTTCCATGTGCATTATCTTGTTTTATCTTCACAACACCGTATGAGCTAGGTAGCATTATTGGCACTCCCCTTTTACAGATGGAAGAACTGAGACAGAGGCTAGGGGCTCAAAGCTGGGATGTGGATCTGGCAGCCAGACACCTTCCTCTTCCTTCTCTCTGGTGCTCAGTCATTTCTAGGAGCATCTACAGTACAACGTAAACACAATTGTTTACAGAGTAAAATTACACCTACTGCCAAAAACAGAAATTTTATCAAGTCAAGGAAAATGGTGGTGGGGATCTTCTTGAATGTGTCAGAGGAAAGCCTTGGTAAATATGGATCTGGCTGAGGTAGCACAGTTAAACACGGTGGCAGAGAAAATTAACAAAGAAGGTGATAAGATCGGCACATCAAAGAGGGTGATTATAAAAAACGTAAAGAGAGATCCTGGGAAATTTGATGAAGATATCCCATCTGCTTACAGAAATGCTCTTTTTTATTCTATTGCACTCGTTACACTAAGTGATGCTTCACTGTCCTGTGTGTTTCATCAATTCTACAATGCATATAATGCTCCTCTTTTGACATCTCTGAAAACAGCATGTGTTTTGCTATTGATGAAGCTGATAGAACGAAATGTGTGGTGTCGTGTTTTTGTGTGTGTATGAAAATTCAATGTTCATTCTCACAACTAGAGTATAGTTTCAAGTGTAACCTGAATTTCCCTAAATATGAGATAAAATAAACTTTTTGGCAGGGTTTCCTTTTCTAAGATGAAGTTCTAATCAAACAGTTTTCCATTTGTTAAGTGTATTGATTTTAAGTGGCCTCTGACAAATTCCAATGATCCTCAGATAACTAGAGCCTACCATATAAATGAAGTCAGTGTGAGGTTGAATTATAATTTTTAAAATATCTAAATACTTATTTAGAAAATAAACTTTAGGCCAGCTATAGTGGCTCATGCCTATAATCCTGGCACTTTGGGAAATCAAGGCGGGAGGGACACTTAAGCCCAGGATATCGAGACCACCCTGGACAGCAAAGTGAGACTTCATCTCTACCAAAAAAAAGAAAAACTTAATTATCCAGGTATGGTGGTATCTGCCCGTAGTCCCAGCTACTTGGGAGGCTGAGATGGGAGGATTGCTTGAGCCCGGGAGGTCAAGGCTGAAGTGAGCCCTGATTGTGCCACTGCACTCCAGCCTGGGCAAAAGAGTGAGATCATGTCTCAAAAAGGAAAGAAAGGAAGAAAGAAAAGGAAGGAAGGAAGGAAGGAAGGAAGGAAGGAAGGAAGGAAGGAAGGAAGGAAGGAAGGAAGGAAGGAAGGAAGGGAGGGAGGGAGGGAGGGAGGGAGGGAGGGAGGGAAGGAGGGAAAGGAAAGGAAAGGAAAAAGAAAAAGAAACCACTGTGAAATTCTTACGCTGCTCTTCCAGACAGGAATAGCTGGAGAGCCTGGGCAGAAGGAGTGTAGATCAGTCTAAACTATCTGACTTTGAACTCCAACCTCCAATACTTCCAAGCTGTATGACCTTGGGCAAGTCATTCAACCTTTCTGTGCCTCAGTTACCTCATCTATAAACTGGAGATAATATTATGTGCTCAGAGCAATATTGGATATAAATGAAGTAATCTTTGTAAAGCACTTAGATTCACGCTGGCACATAGAAATGGTGTAAGCTATTATTATTATGGTTTCAAAGCATTCATGACATAAACCACCAAACAAAAAAACAGATTTCAATTTTTATAAGATAACTTTTATTTATGTTTTTCTCATTATAAAGTAAGACATGGTGATGATAGGATAAACAGAAAACATTAACATTTTTGAGTACATTTTCCAGACTGTTTTCTGTTCACATATAGTCATCATTTTTACAAACACAAGATCATACCACACACACTATTTTTACCCTGAGTCTTTGCTTAATAATAGATAGAGGACATCTTTCCAAGTCTGAATATTTTTCCATAAACTCATTTTAAATGCCTCAAAATAGTCCATTGTCTTGAATAAAATTTTTTTCAAGCAATCCCCCCTTTTCAATATGATAAATCATTCTACAGTAAACATTCTTTCAGGTCTATGTTCTTATATTTTTTAATAATTTCCTTGTGATGAATTCTTGGAGTGGAATTGCCAGCTCAAAGGATTTATAATACATCAAGGTGTTATAACAACAATAACCATGAGAGCAGCTCACATTAATTGAGTGCTTACCATGAGCCGAGCCGAACTCACAGTGTCCCTCAGGGGTGGGGACTTTTATTATTCCCACTTTGGGGATGAGAGAGCAGAACTCAGAGCTGAAGACTTGTGCAGAGTTACACTGCAGCCTGGTGAAAGGTGCAGCTCATGCTTCAAGAGAAGCTGTTCAGTGCCTGTGCTTCTGTTCCTCGTTAGGGCTTGGGAAGTCATCTTGTGACTGTACACATCCCCAGTTTGCTCCCTTTTCTTGGTGATATGTTTGAAATATTTTCACGGCCAACCCACATTGGGCCCTCCTATTGATCTTGGGAGGGCAAGGAGCCAAATGTGACATTTTTGATAAACCATTGGCTGAAGACAATTAGATGGGAATGTGCGGTAAATAAGAAATCACATCAGCAAAGCACTGAGAGGTAAAACATTCATTCTCCTTTGTGTACCTTGGAAGAGCCTTGAAATGCTCATCAATTTCACTGACCTTGACCAGTGGCTCTGTGAGGTCAACATTATGGCTCACTTGGTCTTCAGAACAATACCTTCTACCCTTCTCTTGGGTTGGATCAAAAGGCAGCATGATGAGGGCATGACCTCGTGAGAAGATGAAATATAAAATCAATCCATTCATGCGCTCAACAAATACTCATTGAATGTCTGTACTGGGGATACAGCGATTAAAAGCATCGGCTCTGCCTTTAAGGAGATGGAGACCTGACAAGTTAAGAAATGATGACAACATCAAGTACGGAGGGTCGTGAGATGCAGTCCAGGGTGGAGAATAACAGCTGACACTCTATGATCATCCTGGTCTGGGTTTGAATCTTGTCTCTCCTATGAAGTGTTTCCGGATGAGTCACTCTAGATTTAGTTTCAACATTCAGAAAATGAGGACTATCCCTCATCAGGCCATTGTAAGAATAAATGAGATAATGCCCAGGAAATAGTAAGCACCCCATGGAGATCAATCAATCAATCTAACTGGTCTACAACCCTTATAGCTCACTCTCAGGTAGCCTAGCAACAAGGCAGCTCTCCAGCCAGAACAGCAA
This sequence comes from Chlorocebus sabaeus, assembly GCF_047675955.1. NCBI lineage: Eukaryota > Metazoa > Chordata > Mammalia > Primates > Cercopithecidae > Chlorocebus > Chlorocebus sabaeus. The sequence continues at coordinate 14,358,519 of NC_132926.1, read as the reverse complement.
GGACGCTGTCCGATACCAATACCGACATGCAAACTGCGCTTCAGCTGGTTGTCAAAACTCTAGTATAAACTGCAAAGCTCAGAGTCTTCCTACTCAGTCAAGTGACTCCTGTCTCCTCCCTATCCTTCTATGAATAGGAGAGGTAGCAGAGGTTTGGGGTGCCTCTCAGGGGGACACAGTGCACACTGCATCTACCTGTGTGGAGCCCAAGCACAGCTCTTCATGGGGTGGGATAGGTTAAATAACATTCACCCTGCTAGCACTATGCTCTTGTATGTTTCCTAGAGCCACTACTGTATGTCATTTACATGATCTGTTCCTGTCCCTCACATAACATATTCAACAAATATCAGCTATTGTTATTACTAGAGGGTTGGATACAGGAGCCTTGGGAGCATAAAAGTGGCCACCACTTTTAACCTGTGAGGGATTTTAGGGCACCCTCCTGGAGGAGGCTACACAAGGTGAATCTTTGAGGGTGAGTTAAGCAGGTAAAGAGAAAGACAAGAGAGGGCCTTTCTAAGCAGAGGGCGGACCAAGACACCCCTTGTTGTGTGGGCTATGTTGAAGCTTCACGTAACAATTGACTTCTTTTTAGAAACTCTGCTTTGCTTTAGTCATTCTTCGCTAATGGCGACTAGCTTTTCCTTCTAGAACTGGCTCCGACAGTGACCTAGGGGGGCAGCCCCTCTGGAGGTTTAATGGCTGTGTCCCTGTGTTCAGTTGTTGCATATTTGCAGCTGTGTACACAACCCCAGCTAGGAACACATGTTAAATAAAAGGAAAAAGTGGCCAAATGCCCTGAAGCTATGAGTTACCCTTCTCACTGGGAATGCACACCTTCATGTACCTGGAGAAAATCTTGTTGAAAATAAGAGATCAAGACTTATGGCTTCTGTTTCCCCTGTTCTCAGAAATTTCATATGAGAAGGGTTAACATTCCCTGAAGGAGACCCTGTGTTCAGACAGATGCACCATTCTGCCAGAGGCAGGCCATCACGTTGTATTCAGCCAACATTTACTGAGCACCTATATGCCACATGTCAAGGAGCTGCAGGCAGGGACAAGGCAGAGCTAGCCCTGCCCTCGTGTGGCTAGTGGATACCAGCACCAATACCTGTCCCAGAATGTCCAGGGAAGTCACTCACCTATCAGGAAATGAATTGTCCCTGCCTTTGCTTGGCCCAGCCTCGTTACTGTTTCTGTTGGGAATCCCATTCTGAAGCAGCTCTGAGAAGAAGGGCTGCTGGAATGTGCCAAATATTCATAGTGATCATATTACTTTATCCTTCCGTTGTGACACTTTACCCTTTTCTATTCATTTTTCATTTCCCCTACATCACCCCCCTCCCATACCAGAGACATTCAAAATACACTCCTTTGGAACTTGAAAACCACAATTTTAGGCTTGATATATGAAGGGAGGAAATTTGGCAGAACCCATAATCTGCTTATCTTCAACCAGCAAACCACCAAAACCCGTGCCAACCCCGGAGGGCCTTCATAGGAACCAGGCTCAGTAAACACACCAGGCAAGACGCTTTCCTATTATGACAAAAACAAGCTCTGGTCTCATCTTTTCAGCCTCTGAAACCCTCCACTGGCCTCCAATCATGCAAAGGGAAATTCTGAAGTTGTTCTAGAATATCAGCTCCAGAAGGGCAGCAGCTGTTCTGTTCCCTGCTGCGTCTCCCTCACTCACAGCTGTGGCCGTCCACAGTAGGTGCTCAGTAAACAGCTGACGGAAGATCAGTCTCTGTGGCTGGCCAGTCCCTCTGCAGTCTGGTTAACCACCAGTCTCCTCCTCACTCCCTGGACTCTACCACATCAGCTCACTTGCTCTCCCTCAGCCCTGCCAAGCTCATTCTGCCTCCGAAGTTTTTGCACTGAATGTCCTCTCTTCCTGGAATGATCCCCCAGATATTCAGGTGGCTCCCCTGACATTTTTACACCTCATGCCCTCCATAAGCCCTTTCCTGACAAGTGAATCTACAACAGAATACTCCTTCACGCTTTAGGCTTTATTTTTCTTAAATCAACTTAATTTAGGTATAAAGTTAAAACTACCCAATGCACACTTTAAAAAATTTATTTCAATAGATTTTGGTTAACAAGTGGTGTTTGCTTCCATGAATAAGTTCTTTAGTGGTGATTTCTGAGATTTGGGTGCATCCGTCGCCCAAGCAGTGTACACTGTACCCAATGTGTAGTTTTTTTATTCCTCACCCTCCTTCCACCCATTCCCCTGAGGCCCCAAAGTCCATTGTATCATTCTTATGCCTTTGTGTCCTCAAAGTTTAGCTCCCACTTACGAGTGAGAACATACAATGTTTGGTTTTCCATTCCTGAGTTACTTCACTTAGAATAATGGTCTCCAATTCCATTCAGGTTGCTGTGAATGTCATTATTTCATTCCTTTTTATGTCTGAGTAGTATTCCATGGTATATATGTACCACATTTTCTTCATCCACTTGTTGATTGATGGGGATTTGGGCTGGTTCCATATTTTTGCAATTGCTAATTGTGCTGCTAAAACATGCACCAGTGCACACATTTTCTAAGTGTCCACTTGGATCCCTAAAATCTGAAAACTGTATCCACCTCAGTAAGCACCATCACAGCCATCTAGAAGACAATGCCACCACCCAACTGCTCCCCTATGCCCCATGCCAACCTCACCTCCAGGCCCAGGCAACCACTGATCTGCTTTCTGTCACTGGAGATTAGATTTTTCTCCACTAGAGTTTCATATGCAAGGAATCATGTGCTCTTGTGTCTGCCTTCTTTCACTCGCAGAATGTCAGCGAGATTCACCCATGGTGTTGTTTGTACCTGTATCAGTCTGTTCTTACGCTGCTAATAAAGACATACTCGAGACTGGGTAATTTATAAAGGAAAGGAGGTTTAATGGACTCACAGTTCCACATGGCTAGGGAGTCCTCACAATCATGGCAGAAGGCGAAGGAAGAGCAAAGGCACATCTTACATGGTGGCGGCAGGCAAGAGAGCATTTGCAGGGGAACTCCCCTTTTTAAAATCATCAGATCTCACGAGACCTATTCACTATCAGGAGAACAGCACAGGAAAGACCCACCGCCATGATTCAAATACCTCCCACCAGCTCCCTCCCACGACACATGAGAATTATGGGAGCTACAATTCAAGATGAGATTTGGGTGGGGACACAGCCAAACCATATCAGTTTCCATGGCTTATTCCTTTTATTACTGAGTAGCTTGTCAATTGTAAGTATATTCCACAATGTGTGTGACCATTCACCTGTTGATGGACATTTGGGTTGTCTGGTTTGCTTTATTTTAATTATTTTATTTTATTTTATTATTTTATTTTATTTTATTTTATTTTATTTTATTTTATTTTATTTTACTTTTGAGATGGAATCTTGCTCTGTCGCCCAGGCTGGAGTGCAGTGGCGTGATCTTGGCTCACTGCAACCTCTACCTCCCAGGTTTAAGCAATTCTCCTGCCTCAGCCTCCTGTGTAGCTGGGACTACAGGTGCACCCCAGCACACCCAGCTAATTTTGGTATTTTTAGTAGAGACAGGGTTTCACAATGTTGGCCAGACTGGTCTTGAACTCCTGACCTTGTGATCCGCCCACCTCAGCTTCCCAAAGTGCTGGGATTACAGGCGTGAGCCACTGCACCTGGCTGGTTTGCTTTACTTTTTACTCACAGCCCTCTTCCCTCCCTGACATTGTATCCCCTCCTTGGAAATGTCAGCTCCAGAAGGACAGAGGCCTTGTCTGTGTCATTCACTGCTGTATCCCCAGTACGGAGAGCAGTGCCAGGCACATCGTAGTTGCTCAATATTTGTTGAAGGAACAAACAGTTTTACATTCATTTGCCCTTACAGCGTAACAGGCTTGAGAGCCATGCTTCAGATTTTTCTATGAACTCCAATTTCGGGACCCTGAGGCCTTCTAAGTGAAACCAGATGTTGGCTGGCGCTCCCCTGCCCATCAAAGATGGGGTGGAGTGTGCCTGCACCCTGTGGTCCTGTGAATACACACACACGTGCAAATGAGAGAGGCGTGCCAGCACCCCCTACTGGCTGCCTGTTCATTAGGCATATTGAGAAGACTGTAATACACTGGATTAAGAGTGTCCTCTTTGAAGCTGGCTGCTTGTGTGTCAATCTCAGCCCCACCACTTACTAACTGTTGGGCAAGCTATGTAACCTCTCTGTATCTCAGTTTCCTCATATGCAAAACAGGAATAATTTGTATTCAGTAGGGTTATTATGAGCATGAATCACTTAGAACAGTGCCTGGCCTCATTAAATGTTAACTCATGGTAGCATCTGAACGGTAAGGAAGCAAAAATAAGAGAAAACTAGTGTCCACTAAAATTTCCAAAAGGCATTTCCTGAAGAGATTAGATCCTTTAAGTAGTTGTGTCACCAAAACTCCACCTTGTTGGTACACCCTTCACTCTAGATACTATTTCCTTTTGGCTTAAATCTTTTTTATTCATGCAATAAAGATCTTTAGTGAGTACCCACTATGTGCCAAGCACTGTTCTAGGCACGGGGGATGCTGTGTTAAGTGAAACAGACAAGTCTCTCACTCTTTTTTATTATTATTATACTTTAAGTTCTAGGGTACATGTACACAACGTGCAGGTTTGTTCCATATGTATACACGTGCCATGTTGGTGTGCTGCACCCATTAACTCATCATTTACATTAGGTATATCTCCTAATGCTATCCCTCCCCCGTCCCCTACCCCATGACAGGTTCCAGTGTGTGATGTTCCCCACCCTGTGTCCATGTGTTCTCATTGTTCAGTTCCCACCTATGAGTGAGAACATGTGGTGTTTGGTTTTCTATCCTTGCGATAGTTTGCTCAGAATGATGGTTTCCAGCTTCATCCATGTCCCTACAAAGGACACGAATTCATCCTTTTTTATAGCTGCATAGTATTCCATGGTTCATATGTGCTACATTTTCTTAATCCAGTCTATCTTTGATGGACATTTGGGTTGGTTCCAAGTCTTTGCTATTGTGAATAGTGCTGCAATAGACATACTTGTGCATGTGTCTTTATAGCAGCATGATTTATAATCCTCTGGGTATATACCCAGTAATAGGATGGCTGGGTCAAATGGTATTTCTAGTTCTAGATCCTTGAGGAGTCACCACACTGTCTTCCACAATGGTTGAACTAGTTTACAGTCCCACCAACAGTGTAAAAGTGTTCCTATTTCTCCACATCCTCTCTAGCACCTGTTGTTTCCTGACTTTTTAATGATCACCATTTTAACTGGTATGAGATGATATCTCATTGTGGTTTTGATTTGCATTTCTCTGATGGTCAGTGATGAGCATTTTTTCATGTGTCTGTTGGCTGCATAAATGTCTTCTTTTGAGAAGTGTTTGTTCATATCCTTTGCCCACTTTTTGATGGGCTTGTTGATTTTCTTCTTGTAAATTTGTTTAAATTCTCTGTAGATTCTGGATATTAGCCCTTTGTCAGATGGGTAGACTGTAAAATTTCTTTCACATTCTGTCGGTTGCCTGTTTACTCTGATGGTAGTTTCTTTTGCTGTGCAGAAGCTCTTTAGTTTAATTAGATCCCATTTGTCAATTTTGGCTTTTGTTGCCATTGCTTTTGGTGTTTTAGTCATGAAGTACTTGCCTATGCCTATGCCTGTGGCCTGAATGGCATTGCCTAGGTTTTCTTCTAGGGTTTTTATGGCTTTAGGTCTAACACTTAAATCTTTAATTCATCTTGAATTAATTTTTGAATAAGGCGTAAGGAAGGGATCCAGTTTTAGCTTTCTACATACAGCTAGCCAGTTTTCCCAGCACCATTTATTAAATAGGGAATCCTTTCCCCAGTTCTTGTGTTTGTAAGGTTTGTCAAAGATCAGATGGTTGTAGATATATGGTATTATTTCTGAGGGCTCTGTTCTATTCCACTGGTCTATATCTCTGTTTTGGTACCAGTATCATGCTGTTTGGGTTACTGTAGTCTTGTAGTATAGTTTGAAGTCAGGTAACGTAATGCTTCCAGCTTTGTTCTTTTGGCTTAGGATTGTCTTGGCAATGTGGGCTCTTTTTTGGTTCCATGTTAACTTTAAAGTACTTTTTTCCAATTCTGTGAAGAAAGCCATTGGTCGCTTGATGGGGATGGCATTGAATCTATAAATTACCTGGGGCAGTATGGCCATTTTCACAATATTGATTCTTCCTATCCATGAGCATGGAATGTTCTTCAATTTGTTTGTGTCCTCTTTTATTTTGATGAGCAGTGGTTTGTAGTTCTCCTTGAAGAGGTCCTTCACATACCTTGTAAGTTGGATTCCTAGGTGTTTTATTCTCTTGGAAGCAATTGTGAATGGGAGTTCACTCATGATTTGGTTTTCTGTTTGCCTGTTATTGGTGTATAGGAATGCTCATGATTTTTGCACATTGATTTTGTATCCTGAGACTTTGCTGAAGTTGCTTATCAGCCTAAGGAGATTTTGGGCTGAGACAAAGGGGTTTTCTAAATATACAATAATGTCATCTGCAAACAGGGACAATTTGGCTTCCTCTTTTCCTAATTGAATACCCTTTATTTCTTTCTCCTGCCTGATTGCCCAGGCCAGAGCTTCCAACACTATGTTGAATGGGAGCTGTGAGAGAGGGCATCCCTGTCTTGTGCCAGTTTTCAAAGGGAATGCTTCCAGTGTTTGCCCATTTGGTATGATATTGGCTGTGGGTTTGTCATAAATAGCTCTTATTATTTTGAGATACGTCCCATCAATACCTAGTTCATTGAGAGTTTTTAGCATGAGGGGCTGTTGAATTTTGTTGAAGGCCTTTTCTGCATCTATTAAGATAATCATGTGGTTTCTGTCTTTGGTTCTGTTTATATGATGGATTATGTTTACTGATTTGTGTACGTTGAACTAGCCTTGCATCCCAGGGATGAAGCCCACTTGATCGTGGTGGATAAGCTTTTTGATGTGCTGCTGGATTCAGTTTGCCAATATTTTATTGAGGATTTTTGCACTGATGTTCATCAGGGATATTGGTCTAAAATTCTCTTTTTTTGTGGTTGTGTCTCTGCCAGGCTTTGGTATCAGGATGATGTTGGCCTCATAAAATGAGTTAGGGAGGATTCCCTCTTTTTCTGTTGATTGGAAGAGTTTCAGAAGGAATGGTACTAGTAACTCTTTGTACCTCTGGTTAAATTCAGCTGTGAATCCGTCTGGTCCTGGACTTTTTTTGGTTGGTAGGCCATTAATTATTGCCTCAATTTCAGAGCCTGCTATTGGTCTATTCAGGGATTCAACTTCTTCCTGGTTCAGTCTTGGGAGGGTGTATGTGTCCAGGAATTTATCCATTTCTTCTAGATTTTCTAGTTTATTTGCATAGAGGTGTTTATAGTATTCTCTGATGGTAGTTTGTATTTCTGTGGGGTCGGTGGTGATATCCCCTTTATCACTTTTTATTGCATCTATTTGATGCTTCTCTCTTTTCTTCTTTATTAGTCTTGCTAGGAGTCTACCAATTTTGTTGACCTTTTCTAAAAAGCAGCTCCTGGATTCATTGATTTTTTGGAGGGTTTTTTGTGTCTCTATCTCCTTCAATTCTGCTCTGATCTTAGTTATTGCTTGCCTTCTGCTAGCTTTTGAATGTGTTTGCTCTTGCTTCTCTAGTTCTTTTAATTGTGATGTTAGGGTATCAATTTTAGATCTTTCCAGCTTTCTCTTGTGGGCATGTAGTGCTATAAATTTCCCTCTACACACTGCTTTAAATGTGTCTCAGAGATTCTGGTATATTGTGTCTTTGTTCTCATTGGTTTCAAAGAACATCTTTATTTCTGCCTTCATTTCGTTATGTACCCAGTAGTCATTCAGGAGCAGGTTGTTCAGTTTCCATGTAGTTGAGCAGTTTTGAGAGAGTTTCTTAGTCCTGAATTCTAGTTTGATTGCACTGTGGTCTGAGAGACAGTTTGTTATAATTTCTGTTCTTTTACATTTGCTGAGGAGTGCTTTATTCCAACTATGTGGTCAATTTTGGAATAAGTGTGATGTGGTGCTGAGAAGAATGTATATTCTGTTGATGTGGGATGGAGAGTTCTGTAGATATCTATTAGGTTTGCTTGGTGCAGAGCTGAGTTCAATTCCTGGATATCCTTGTTAACGTTCTGTCTTGTTGATCTGTCTAAGGTTGACAGTGGGGTGTTAAAGTCTCTCATTATTATTGTGTAGGAGTCTAAGTCTCTTTGTAGGTCTCTAAGGACTTGCTTTATGAATCTGGGTGCTTCTGTATTGTGTGCATATATATTTAGGATAGTTAGCTCTTCTTGTTGAATTGATCCTTTGCCTTCTTTGTCTCTTTTGATCTTTGTTGGTTTAAAGTCTGTTTTATCAGAGACCAGGATTGCAACACCTGCTTTTTTTTTGTTTTCCATTTGCTTGGTAGATCTTCCTCCATCCCTTTATTTTGAGCCTGTGTGTGTCTCTGCACGTGAGATGGGTCTCCTGAATACAGCACACTGATGGGTCTTGACTCTTTATCCAATTTGCCAGTCTGTGTCTTTTAATTGGAGCATTTAGCCCATTTACATTTAAGGTTACTATTGTTATGTGTGAACTTGATCCTGTAATTATGATGTTAGCTGGTTATTTTGCATATTAGTTGTTGCAGTTTCTTCCTAGCATCGATGGTGTTTATAATTTGGCATGTTTTTGCAGCGGCTGGTACCAGTTGTTCCTTTCCATGTTTAGTGCTTCCTTCAAGAGCTCTTGTAAGGCAGGCCGAGGGTGACAAAATCTCTCAACATTTGCTTGTCTGTAAAGGATTGTATTTCTCCTTCACTTATGAAGCTCAGTTTGACTGGATATGAAATTCTGGGCTGAAAATTCTTTTCTTTAAGAATGTTGAATATTGGCCCCCATTCTCTTCTGGCTTGTAGAGTTTCTGCCGAGAAATCTGCTGTTAGTCTGATCGGCTTCCCTTTGTGGGTAACCTGATCTTTCTCTCTGGCTGCCCTTAATACTTTTTCCTTCATTTCAACTTTAGTGAATCTGGCAATTATGTGTCTTAGAGTTACTCTTCTTGAGGAGTATCTTTGTGGTGTTCTCTGTATTTCCTGAATTTGAATGTTGGCCTGCCTTGCTAGGTTGGGGAAGTTCTCCTAGATAATATCCTAAACAGTGTTTTCCAACTTGGCTCCATTCTCCCTGTCACTTTCAGGTACACCAATCAGACATAGATTTGGTCTTTTCACATAGTCCCATATTTATTGGAGGCTTTGTTCATTTCTTTTTACTGTTTTTTCTCTAAACTTCTCTTCTCACTTCATTTCATTCATTTGATCTTCAATCACTGATATCCTTCCTTCCACTTGATTGAATCGGCTACTGAAGTTTGTGCATGTGTCATGTGGGTTCTCGCCCAATGGTTTTCAGCTCCATCAAGTCATTTAAGGTCTTCTCTATGCTGTTTATTCTAGTTAGCCATTTGTCTAATCTTTTTTAAAGGTTTTTAGTTTCTTTGCGATGGGTTCGAACATCCTCCTTTAGCTCGGAGAAGTTTGTTATTACCAATCATCTGAAGCCTTCTTCCCTCAACTCATCAAAGTCATTCTCTGTCCAGCTTTGTTCCATTGCTAGCGAGGAGCTGCGTTCCTTTGGAGGAGAAGAGGCACTCTGATTTTTAGAATTTTCAGCTTTTCTGCTCTGGTTTCTCCTCATCTTTGTGGTTTTTTCTACCTTTGGTCTTTGATGATGGTGACATACAGATGGGGTTTTGGTGTGGATGTCCTTTCCGTTTGTTAGTTTTCCTTCTAACAGGCAGGACTCTCTGCTGCAGGTCTGTTGGAGTTTGCTGGAGGTCCACTCCAGACCCTGTTTGCCTGGGTATCACCAGTGGAGGCTGCAGAACAGCAAATATTGCAGAGTGGCAAATGTTGCTGCCTGATCTTTCCTCTGGAAGCTTCATCTCAGAGGGGCATCTGGCTATATGAGGTGTCAGTCGGCCTCTACTGGGAGGTGTCTCCCAGTTAGGCTACTCAGGGGTCAGGGACCCACTTGAGGAGGCAGTCTGTCCGTTCTCAGATCTCAAACTCCATGCTGGAAGAACCACTACTCTCTTCAAAGCTGTCAGACAAGGATGTTTAAGTCTGCAGAAGTTTCTGCTGCCTTTTGTTCAGCTATGCCCTGCCCCCAGAGGTGGAGTCTACAGAGTCAGGCTTCCTTGAGCTGCAGTGGGGTCCACACAGTTCGAGCTTCCCAGCCAATTTGTTTACCTACTCAAACCTCAGCAATGGTGTACGCCCCTCCCCTAGCCTTGCTGCTGCCTTCCTGTTTGATCTCAGACTGCTGTGCTCGTAGTGAGCAAGGCTCTGTGGGCATGGGACCCTCTGAACCAGGCTCAGGATATAATCTCCTGGTGTGCCATTTGCTAAGACCATTGGAAAAGCACAGTATTAGGGTGGGAGTGTCCCAATTTTCCAGGTACCATCTGTCATGGCTTCCCTTGGCTAAGAAAGGGAATTCCCCAACCCCTTGAGCTTCCTAGGTGAGGCCTCACCCTACTTCGGTTCACACTCTGTGGGCTGCACCCACTGTCCGACAAGCCCCAGTGAGATGAACCTGGTACCTCAGTTGGAAATGCAGAAATCATCCATCTTCCGTGATGCTCATGCTGGGAGCTGTAGACTGGAGCTGTTCCTATTTGGCTATCTTGGAACTCCAGCGACAAGTCTCCCACTCTTAAGTGTTGGAGGAAGTTCATATCCAAAAGGAGGAAGATTAATTATAAATTAGTAGCAAGGTTTTTTTTCAAAGAATCATGAGTTTTTGCTGAGGATAGAAACAAGAAGTAATACAGGTTTTTTAAAAAAATAATTTCAACTTTCTTTTTAGACTTGGAGGTACATGAGCAAGTTTGTTACCTGGATATGTTGCATGATACTAAAGTTTGGGATGCAAATGGTCCCATCACTCAGGTAGTGAGCATAGCACTCAATGGTTACCCAACAGTGAAAATCTTAATAGTTTTTCAACCCTTGCCCCCTCCCTCTCTGACCTCTCTAGTAGTCCCCAGTGTCTATTGTTCCATCTTTATTTCCGTGAGTACCCAATGCTTAGCTCCCACTGATAAGTGAGAATATGCCATGTTTGGTCTTCTGTTCCTATATTTATTTGCTTAGAATCATGGCCTCCAACTACATCATGTTGCTGAAAAAAATATGATTTCATTCTTTATGACTGCGTAGTATTCCATGGTGTATGTGTACCACTTTTCTTTATCCACCATTGATAGGCACCTAGGTTGATCCCATCTTTACTATTGTGATTAGTGCTGCAATGAACATATGAGTGCATGTGTCTTTTTGGTAAAACAATTTGTTTTCTTTTGGGTACCCAGTAATAGGATTACTGGGTTGAATGGTAGTTCTGTTTTAAGTTACTTGAGAAATTTCCAAACTGTTTTCCACAGTGGCTGAATTAATTCACGTTCCTATCAACAGTGTGTACGTGTTCGCTTTTCTTCACAGCCATGCCAGCATGTTGTTTTTTGACTTTTTAATGATAGCCATTTTGACTTGTGTGAGATGGTATCTTATTGTGGTTTTGATTTACATTTTGATAGAGGTATTTCAGAATGGGTAGTCAGGGAAGCCCTTTCTCAGGTCATGATATTTAGGCAAAGGCAGGATTAATGAAAAGAGATCAAGAGAAAGAATAGGCCAGGCAGAGGGAATGGCTGGTGCAAAGGCCCTGAGACTGGGATGAGCTTGGCATCTTCCGGGAACAGAGAGAAGAGCAGTGTGACTGGAAAACATACAGGCAGAATGGTGTTTAGGGAATTGGGAAGGGCCCGGCTCCCAAAGCCACTTATGGACCAAGTACAGCCAACACCCAGCAAAGCCATCCAGACCTTTCCAGGCACCCTTTTTTCTCTGCCCCAGTGGGATGTCTCCCTGTCCTCAGGCCAGCGTGCTCTGCCCAGGTCTGACCCTAGCACTGCTAAGCTCTTCCTTCCTCCTTATCCGTTCAGTGGCATCGTGAGGGGACTTACAAACCAGGCCAGCCACCAGATATGCTGGCAGCTACAACTAGGTTCTTGGAAAAGATGGATCTGTCCCCCATAATTGTTAAAATTCATGCAAATCCAACTTCAAATCCTTGCTTGGCCACCAACCAAGCTCAATGGCACTGGATCCGTTCGTTAACTTCTCTAGAAACCACTGTTCTCTTCCGAGATGAGACTAGGGTTTTGGGGAGGATGGAATGCAATAACACACATCAGCATTTGCTATTATGCCTGGCATGTAGCAAGTGCTCAGGCAAAAATAGGCTCTTATTTTTTATTATTACCTTTGCTGCTGCTGCAAGAGGACATGTAATGAAAGAATCAAGAATTCTGCCCTTGTAAGATAAATTCTCCCCAGCTGCTGATTTTAGGGAACCCTGTTTGGTTCCTCTCTAGCTTCCATCTGCTTGATTCTTGCCTGTGGAGCCTGGCATGATGAGCTGCTACAGTCTGGTAATGCAGATGCTGTTTCATGTCCGGAAGTTCAGGGGCTGGTTCTCACAGTGGCCCGAGCAGTGGTGCCTGCAGCTGGGCCTGTTGCATTTAGTTAAGTGACTCAGATACTGTAAGTAGGAACTGAGCAGGGAGTCCTGAAAAAGACAGGCAAGGCCACACTCAGGGAAGCCAGCCCCCACTGGAGCACGCTGTCATTCCTCCCCCTTCCCTGAGCACTCAGCCCCTTTGAAGGAGAGCAAAGAAATTGTGCTGAGCTTTAATGAGGAATCAGCCAGGCGCACTTTGCCACAGGCCTGGCTGGAGGCAGAAAGAGATGAACAGGCCCCCATGAGTGAGCGACCCACCGCAGCTAAGTCGTTCCCGCGGTCGCTGGATGAGACCAGAGACCCTGTGGTCATGTGGCTTCAAGCAGCCCTAGCTCACACGTGCGGCTCCCCTGCATCCCACCAACTGCTGAGCGTGCCCTGCCATCTGAGATAGAATCAACATCAGACGTCGTCAGGAGGCCGGTGATGCTGCCAGCGCAGAGCGAGGGGAGTGGCAGGCTTCCCCGGGAAATGTCAGCATTTATTGCTTTTCCCATTCGCGTTGACCCTCAGCAAGAAAACGTTCCAAATAGCGATGAAGTCATCCCCCCTTTTTGGGGGGTCCTGGACCCAGTAATAACATCGTCCCGAAGGGCAATGAGTCTGTCTTTAACCTTGCCCTCTCTGGCAGGTGTGTATCAGTGTGGTTTCTAGAAGAATCTCTGGGCTGCCCGCTCCCTGCCTGTGGCCGCCTTCCCTTCTGGGAAAGTAACAGCCCCCGCTCCACGGTCCAGGCTCTGCTGCTCTCCTCCCGCTCCTCTGGAAACCCACTAAGTTATCTTAATTACCATTCCTCCTCGGTCTCTGCCAAGAAGTGGGGAGATTTATAATTGGATCAGTCAAATATTTGCTGTGGTTTATTTCTTTGCCTCTCGAGCTCTCGTAAAAGTTGCATTTTCATGCCACTTTGGGGTATGACTGATGACTCAAAGGCACAGCCCTCACATTGCATGCCAAAGTGGGTTATTTTTCAGAGACCAGGGAAAAGGAGAGAACTGGGCGGGGAGAGGTGGTGTTTACTTTGGGTTATTGTGCTATCACCCTCTGGGTGGCTGCAAGAGACACAAGCAGCTTAGGGAGACAAACTTCCTCCCGCAGCCAGCCCGTGCACAGACACATCCTTCTATTGGGATTTGGTCATGTGCCTCCTAAACCCCTTCCAGAGTTTCTGCAGACCTAATGGGTAGGACGTGCTACAGAGTAACCTCTTTAGTCAACCAGGCACAGTTTGGTCCCCCAAGCATCCCCATGTCCCAGATTGATCACAATGAGGTCCTAGAACAGAGGAGCCAGATGTTCCCAATACTAAGCCTGAGTTATCAATTCCCAGTGTTGAGGGATGAAAAGGAAACTCTGGCCAGGGCCTGAGCTTTTGGAAAATGCCCTCCTTCTAGTGACAGTCAGTCTGCCAAGCAAGCTGGCCAGGCTGTAGCCTAGGAATCCTAGAGAGCAGAGGCTCCCCTACACCAGATGGCCTTCTTGCAAACCAGCTTCTCACTTGCTCCCAGGCTCCCTATCCTGGAAGGCAGTCTCCATGGCTGGCTCAGTTTATCCTCCCCCTGCATTTCTAGCCTCCAGCCCTTGCCCAAATTATAGCAGCAGTGAGTGATGCTGTGTGATGCTGCTTGACACATGTTAATCTATGTATAGTGACTCTATGTACACTCTACTCTAGAGCACTTTGAGATAGAAAGGAGGAACAAGAGGTATAAACAGGGAAACTCCTGGGAAATTGTGATAAACAAACACCCTACACATAATAGAGTGGAATTTTACCAACAGAAGATGCTGCCGCCTTTTCCTGGGCGATCCTGTCCTGTTGTCCTGTAAGAAATTATCTTGACCAGGCACGGTGGCTCATGCCTATAGTTCCAGCACTTTGGGAGGCCAAGGCAGGCAGATCACAAAGTCAGGAGTTCGAGACCAGCCTGGCCAACATAGTGAAATCCTGTCTCTACTAAAGATACAACACATTACCCGGGTGTGGTAGCAGGTGCCTGTAATCCTGGCTACTCAGGAGTCTGAGACAGGAAAATTACTTGAACCCAAGAGGTGGAGGTTGCAGTGAGCCAAGATCAAGCCATTGCATTCCAGCCTGGGCAACAGGGCAAGACTCCAAAAAAAAAAAAGGAAGGGAGGGAGGGAGGGAGGAAGGAAAGAAAAGAAAGGAAGGGAAGGAAGGGAAGGAAGGGAAGGAAGGGAAGAAAGAAAGAAAGAGAGAGAGAGAGAGAGAGAGAGAGAGAGAGAAAGGAAGAAAGGAAGAAAGGAAGAAAGGAAGAAAGGAAGAAAGGAAGAAAGGAAGAAGGAAAGAAGGAAGGAAGGAAGGAAGGAAGGAAGGAAGGAAGGAAGGAAGGAAGGAAGGAAGGAAGGAAGGAAGGAAAGAAGGAAAGAAGGAAAGAAAGAAAGAAAGAAAGAAAGAAAGAAAGAAAGAAAGAAAGAAAGAAAGAAAGAAAGAAAGAAAGAAAGAAAGAAAGAAAGAGAGAAAAAAGAGAGAAAGAGAGAGAAAATGATCTTGAGGATCATTTGGCCTGTCCTGGGAAGGAAGAAGGGCAGTAGTTCTGAAGTCCTCACTCCTCACCACTCTACCCTGCAGATGAAACCCCTATCTTCCTGGAGTTTATGTTCTTCTGAGTAGAAAGACAACACACATAAAAATAAATTATATCATTTTAGGGGGTAATAAGTGCTTTGAAGATAATAAAGCACAATAAAGGGCTACAGGATTGAGACACATCAAACACCATATCATATCAGAGTCAATATCTTCTCCAAGAGCCCCTGGCTAGCCAATTCTTCCTTAAATGAAAACTGCCCTCTGTGCTTCTGTAGGGGGGACTCTGAGGAGCCAGCCAAAACAGATGTCTTCTCTTTCCCCTGAAAAATGCCTGTTCTTAGAGTAATTTACTGGGCTGGATGGTGAGCACTGCCACTAGTCCTAAGCCATTTCCGTGTCCCTTGGCTGGTCAGGCGGTTCGGCAAGAGATGACTAATGCCCAAATTAGTAATGAGCAATGGCCCCACACAAGTAATCACCTTCAGCCAAACTCTTCCTCATGGGGGTGATTACTTGGACCTGAAATGAAGTAGATCCTTCTCACCTCGGCACCAAGGAAGTTACAGCCATTCCTCTGGCTGACAGCAATTTGTAGACGTGGGTCTTTGCAGTTGGACATTTTTGAGGTTGCTAAGGAACAAATGCTTTGGTTAGAAAGGTCTCCAAAAGCAGCATCAGTTTGTCATATCACTTTAAATCATTTATTTTATCCCACAAAGACAGCTGGGACCAATGGGATATGGGGTAGAGAGAAGCTAAACACACTCATATCTTGAGAAATGGAGAAAATTTCAACTTCTAAGCAGTGGCCATTGCCAGCGCCCCACGTGTGAAACTAGAACCACGCACTGCTCGTCATGATCATTATGATTTGCAAGTAGGTGACTCATAGTCCCTAGGTACTTAATAAAATGGTTATTATCTTCCTGGCCCTGCCCTAAGCATTATCTCATGTCATCCTTATAACCTCCCTGAATGTTAGGTGTGATTAATTCCCTGGTATGAAAACCAAGAAGAAGGTAAAAGTAGATGTGCCCAACATCAAAGAATAGTAAGTGACAGAGTCAGAATTCAAACCCAGGTGTGTCTGATGGCAAAGCCTTTGTGTTTAAGATTATAGAGTCTTTTGTTTTCAGTGATCACATTTCAGGTGGAAAAACTGGCGATTCTGACGACGGGAAAGGCACATTAGGAGATTCCTGGAGTTTCATTCTATGAAGTTCGTAAAAGGGGTTATAGTTGATGTCTGTAACCCATAAAAACCTTTTTATGGAAGGGAAAGTGGAGAGATTGCTTAATCCTACAGTGGTAGTTTTCATTGGCTAAAACCTACACTTTGAATGTTCTCTGGAAGTCAGCATGCAAGTGACTTTTCTATGCAGTGATTTTGCAAGAGCTCACAAGATTAGTCCAGTTCTACTGGGGTTTTATCGATTTTCTTGTCAACAAGTAAGAAACACTGGTGTCCTCTTTGCCTTCTCCTTCATCCTCTCTGTCCAGCCCACGGTCAAGCCCTGTCACCTCTTCCTTAGAAATGTTCCTCCAAAGTTGTCCCCCTCTTCTCATTCACTGTCCTAATCAAACCCTTTTTTACCTCACCCCTGGGTTTCTGCAATCACTTCCTAATTGGTCCTCCTGCTTTCAGTTTTTCACCCTTTAGAATATCTCATATCCTTCCTACACACTAATTCTTCAAAACATCCCTTTCATCACATCAGTCACTGCTCAAGAGACTTCAATGGCTCCCACTTGCCTGCTACAGCATTTCACCTATTATTTAGAACAGGCCTCTCTTGGGTCCCGTTTGACCTCCCCATCCCCTTATTCTGGTAGCCTTAGTTGACCACTCTGTCTCTCATTAATCACTTCCAATTCTGAACCTGGTTTCCACTGAAGCAAAGTTAAACTTTAATTGCTGGTTTATCCAAGGCCAGGCACTATAAGGGCATGAACATAAACACCAAGCCAATCTATGTCTGAATTCTTGCTTGGCCACTTAGGAGCTGCGTGACTTCGGAAAAGTTGCTTGACTTCTCTGAGCCTCAGCTTTCTTATCTGTAAAATATGGATGTAAATAGTACCAAGATAGGTACCAAATCAGGGTTTCTTCAAGAACTGAATAAAATGATGATAATGATCATGAATGGCTAACATGTATTTTGTGTTTGCTGGGTGCCAGGCACTGTTCTAAATATTATCTGAATCCTCACAACAACCCCGTAACATAGATACTCTTATTTGCAGTTTTGCCAATGGGGAAACTGAGGCACAGACAGGAGAAGCTAGTAAGCACCTCATTCAGGATTCTCTCAGGCTCCATAGCCCTCATCATGGCCATTCTGCTATGCCATTTCTCCCAGTAAATGATCAATAAAATGGTAGCTGGTAACATGGGTTCATAATTCTTTATCTGAAACTCTCAGGGAACCAATTACATTTTGGAATTCATAATTTGGAGGATTATGGAAAAGTTATACTTTGCATATCCTCTGTGTTATATAATACAGAGGGGGACTGGAGCAACAGCGTGTACTACTCCCTCCACCACACACACGCGCGCACACACACACACACACAACACACACACAAACAAAAGAAAAACTTTGGGTTAAAGCTCTTTGGATTTCAGGACAGCAGATAAGAGATTGTGACCCAGAGTAATAAAAGTATTAATAGTAGCGATCATCATGAAGCATAATAAATAATGACTGTTATTGTTACACGTTTTGCGGCTCTTGTTTTCCTGAATAAGTTGATAGCAAAATGTGCTACAAAAAAGGTCTTTCTCCATTAACAAATGGGTCGGAGGGGAAGGTGCCACGTATGGGACCACCTCTGCACCTTGTCTCATACATGGTACTCTCTCTTCCTTTCCCAGTATGACTTCATGGAACGTCTGGACGGGAAGGAGAAGTGGAGTGTGGTTGAGTCTCCCAGGGAACGCCGGAGCATACAGACCTTGGTTCAGAACGAAGCCGTGTTTGTGCAGTACCTGGATGTGGGCCTGTGGCATCTGGCCTTCTACAATGATGGAAAAGACAAAGAGATGGTTTCCTTCAACACTGTTGTCCTAGGTAGGTGTGGGATCTCTGAGATGGTACACCATGAAGGGAAGATGGAAATGTTCTGGGCTTCTCTGCAGAAAACACATCTTCTAAGGTAGTTTCTAGTACAGATGACAACCAACAAGGATCCTTTGTTTAGGCCTTATAGTGTCACACACCTGAAACTAGCTCTGATTAAATGGAAATGCTGCTTAAACCATGAAAGAGCCACTAAGGATGAAATTGAGGTTAAGAGTTTAGGTCAGACTGCCTGGGTTGAGTCCTGACCACACAACCTAAGCAAATCACTTGACTTTGATAAGCCTCAGTTTCCTCATAGTAAAATAGAACTAACATGAATGCCCACCTCATAGGGCCATTGTGGGGATTAAATAGAATAAATATATAAATCTCTAAGCATATAGTAGAGAAACTACTGGCAATTCACTCCAGCTCGGAATTTTTCTTAAAAATTAAGGGAACCTCAAAATATTAATAAAAAGTGATTTTTTAAAAACCTTAAATCAGATAAATTATATAGACATTTAAAAATCATGTTTTCATTCTTAAGTAGGTAAATCTCAAAGTGTTTTAATTAAGTACTTATCATTTTGGCATAGGGTAGCCCTGCCTTCTATTAGCTGCCAAGGGAAAAGCGAAGTTTCAACCAAAATGTCCTTATACGTGCAATACAAAGCTCTAAAAACGGTCATTCGCTTGAGGAAGGTTTCATAAAGTTTTTCTACAACAAACCCTAAGTATGTTAACGAGCAAAGAAGCTGCAGATATTTTCATTAAAGTTACATTATTGGGATTTTTAATCTTCCTCCTGACAATAATAATTGATCCTGGGTAGAACCTCTGTGAATCAGGGGAGATTAATAGACCTATTTCACAGAAGAATAAATTGAGATTCAGAAAGCTGAATCTCTCAAAGACGCAGGCTGTGGAAACAGTGGAAATGGCATGGGCTTCTAGGTCTTGTCCACCGCCTTTGTACAACACCATGTGTCCCAACAACTTTTAGCTGTAGATCTCAAGATTCACTGGGGAAGCCCACACAGGGTGGCTTCTTAAAGAAAGACTTGGTAGCTCCAGCATTAAATCCAAGATTTGCTTCCCCACATGTTAACTGGGCAATTCACTTCTCTCTCTGAGCCTCAGTTTCATCGTCTGTGAAAAGGTAATGACCACATGCAGAAGTAGTGGGTGATGTGAGTATCATGACAAATAAAACGTGTGTGGCAGGAGTTGGTGGTCACTAAAGGACATCCGATTTTTTTTTCTTTAGGAATACATCTAGTATCGCTGTTTTTCTGTTGATTACATTTTAAGAACTTTTCTATTGGCCCCATGGATTTTCCTGAGGGGCTCCCTGATTCTTCAAAGAGCTATGTAATCCATCCTGAAATTCAGGTGGCAATTCTTCATCAGTGGCCACACTTCAGAATGGTGTGAAATCACATCGAGTTTTGGTACTGACCATGGGATTCACATCAATCCTTATTCCCTCTGCTAAGCAAAGGCTGACCCTGTCAAGACTGGCCAAATGCTCCAAAGCAGGAGTTGGCTCCACTGTAGCCCATGGGCTGAATCTGGCCCACTGCCTGTTTTTTTGAATAAAGTTTTATTGGAGCACAGCCCCATACATCTGTTTACATATTGTCTATGGCAGCTTTCCCACTGTCATGGCAGAGTTGAGTCATTGCAGCAGAGACCATATGGCCCACAAAGCCTAAATCGTTACTCTCTGTCCCTTTACAGACAAAGTTTGCCAGCCCCTACTCTAAAGTCATGTCATAAACTTTGTATAATGAAAGTCAGTGGAGAAGCGTTCCACAAAGGGAAAATACCCAGAATTAGGTTAGGTACCAATGGGGAAGAAAAGTAATAGGGTAGAGACTAGCTCACAAAAGGAAAAAACTAGAAACAAATTTGGAACCAGCTTGAGATGTTGAGATTTTTTTAAATCTTTAGTTTAAGAACATGATGAGAAATGACTTCCTTTGTGTCGCTTTGTGTTTAAACTCAAGAGGCTTGACACATACGTGACAGCACACACCCTGCACAGCAGCTGGCTCAGCTGGGGTCTACAAGAATTCAGAGAAGTGGTTCATAACAACAAGAACAGCTATGCATTTATAGAGCGTCAACAGTGTGCTAGCCCCGGTATTATGCCTTCGTGTCTCTTGCTTCCTCAACCCATGGAGTAGCCACATGAGGTAGCACTATCACAATTCTCTGCATTTTCCAACTGAGGAAGCCAAGGCTGAACGCAGTTAGAAAACTTGCCCAAGGTCACACACAGCCAGGAAAAGGTGAAATCAGGATTCATACTTTCCAGAGCCTGTGCTCTTAACCACTGGATTTCTTTGTATTCTAGCCATCTAAATCCTTTTCCCTCTAAACTTAGCACATTTTCTGGGGTTCAGATTATTTCCCAACAGCTTCTGTCCTCCTTCTCCTTTATTCACATGGACACAGGCATTGTGGTAGTGAAATTCCCTTCCCACAGGCCATCATCCACCCTGGCCTGTTGGAACTGGGAATAGCAATTCTCCCAAGAGGATTTCTCTTGTCTGGACCGTATCTCAAAGAGAAAGTCAAAGGTAATCGGCCTAATAGTTGGGCAGACATCTTGATGGAGCAATGATAGTAATTGGCCTGAAGTGCAGGGAAAAGAACAGTGTTTTATTTGATTCAGAGGTTCTCCCCCACATAACTATCATCAGAACGTTCTCCATCAAGAGCAGCCAGGAGTGCTGTAAACCCCCGTGATGTGAAACAGAAGGAAAATGTTAGACAGGTGTCAACCAGCGATCACACTAAATATACCTTTGACTTGGGGAAGTCTTTTGATGTGTTTTGGAGAGAAGCAGCCTGCTTTCAGAAATAAGTTTCTTCTCAAGACAACAGAACGGCTTTCTGGAAGCACGATGCTAGCCTCCACTTGGGTAAAATCCCATTTCCTGGGCTTGATCTCACTTCCGGAGGCCACGTCTTCCTCAAGAAAATGTAAACAAAAAGGAAAACTGATAATATCTTAAAAATATTTAACTGAGTGTTGGAGAAAGGGGATTGTGAGTTCCTTTTTATTTGAGCTTTGCCACATCATTGTTTCTCCCTCAGAAACTATCAAAATACTTTCAATATGAGTTGCTGGGAAAGTTAAATGAAAAATACTGTTTATGACAATTACTGTTTATTTAGGATTCTCCTCCCCCACATGCAGACACACAGACACACACACAGACACACATACACACACATGCAGAGACACACACACACATAGACATACACAGACACACACACAGACACACAGACACACGCACAGACACACAGACACACACACACAGTCACAGACACCCAGACACACATACACACACACAGACATACACACACACACAGACACACAGACACACACACAGACACACATACACACACATGCAGAGACACACACACACATAGACATACACAGACACACACACAGACACACAGACACACGCACAGACACACAGACACACATACACACACACAGACATACACACACACACAGACACACATACACACACACAGACACACACACACATAGTCATACACAGACACACATACACGCACATACAGACACACACATACACACATACACACACACAGACACTCACACAGACACAGACACACAGACACACACACACAGACACACAGATACACACACACAGACATACACAGACACACACACATAGACATACACAGACACACACAAAAAACATACACAGACACACACATAGACATAGACATACACACAGACACACACACACATAGACACACATACACACAAACACACATACAAATACACACACAGACATACACAGACACACACACATAGACATAGACATACACACAGACACACAAACACATAGACATACACAGACACACACACAGAAATACACGTACGTAGACATATGCATGCACACAGACACACACACACATAGACATACACAGACAGACATACACACATACACGCACATACACACAGACACACACATACACACAGACACACACAGACATACACAGACACACACACGTAGACATACACAGACACACAGGCACACACACATAGAAACATACACACATAGACACACACATACGCACAGACACACACAGAAATACACAGACACACAGACACACACATAGACATACACAGACACACACACACACATAGACATACACACACAGAAACACACACACACATAGACATACACACACACACACATAGACATACACAGACACACACACATAGATATACACAGACACACATGCAGACATACACAGACACACATAGACATACACAGATACACACACACATAGACAGACATACACACACACACATACACACAGACACACACAGACAGACATACACAGATACACAGACACACACACAGACACACACACACATAGACATACACAGATACACAGACACACACACATAGACATACACAGACACACAGACACACACACATAGACATACACACACATAGACATAGACATACACACAAACACACATATCGACATAGACACATAGAGACACACACACATAGACTTAGGCACACACAGAGACACACACAGACACACACATATGCATAGACACACACACATAGACATACACAGATACACACACACGCACATAGACATACACATACACACAGACACACACACACACAGACACACAGACATACACATACACACAGACACACACATAGACATAGACACACAGACACAGACACACAGACATACACATACACACAGACACACACACACATAGACATGCACAGACACACATATACACAGTCATACACAGACACACACACACATAGCCATACACAGACACACATACACAGTCATACACAGACACACACATACATAGACATCACACACAGACGCACACACATAGACATACACACACACACATAGACATAGACACACACAGACACACATACAGACATACACAGACACACAGACACATACATAGACATAGACATACACTTACACACAGACACACACAGACACACAAACACACATAGACATAGACACACAGAGACACACATACACATAGACATACACAGACACATAGACACATAGACATACACAGACGCACACACACAGACATACACAGACACACACACATATACACATATACAGACACACAGACATAGACATAGACACACACACATATACACATATACAGACACACAGACATAGACATAGACACACACACAGACACACACAGGCATAGACACCCAGACACACACATAGACATACACATACACACAGACATACACATACACACACACATAGACATACACAGACACACAGACACACATACATACACACAGACACAGACACACACACACACATAGTCATACACAGACACACAGACATGCACATACACACAGACACGCACATACACACATACACACACACAGACACACATAGACACACACACACAGACACACAGACACACACACATAGACATACACTTACACACAGACACACACATAGACACACAAACACACATATACACACAGAGACACACACACATAGACACACAACACATAGACACACACACATAGACATACACAGACACACACAAAAACATACACAGACACACACATAGACATAGACATACACACAGACACACACACACAGACACACATACACACAAACACACATACACACACACAGACATACACAGACACACACACATAGACAGACATACACACAGACACACAAACACATAGACATACACAGACACACACACATAGACATACACAGACACACACACATAGACATACACAGACACACATGCAGAGACATAGACACACACACAGAAATACACGTACATAGACATACACATGCACACAGACACACACACACATAGACATACACAGACACACAGACATACACATGCAGACACACATACATGCACACACACACAGACACACACATACACACAGACACACACACACAGACATACACAGACACACACACGTAGACATACACAGACACACAGGCACACACACATAGAAACATACACACAAAGACACACACATACGCACAGACACACACATAGAAATACACAGACACACACACATAGACATACACAGACACACACACACAGACATACACAGACACACAGAAACACACACACACATAGACATACGCAGACACACAGAAACACACACACATAGACATACACAGACACACACACATAGATATACATAGACACACATGCAGACATACACAGACACACAGAGACATACACAGATACACACACACATAGACAGACATACACACACACACACAGACACACACACACAGACATACACAGATACACAGACACACAGACACACACACACATAGACATACACAGATACACACACACATAGACATACACAGATACACACACACATAGACAGACATACACACACACACACAGACACACACAGACATACACAGATACACAGACACACACACAGACACACACACACATAGACATACACAGATACACAGACACATACACATAGACATACACAGACACACAGACACACACACACACATACACAGACACAGACACACAGACATACACATACACACAGACACACACACATAGACATAGACACACAGACACAGACACACACACACAGACATACACATACACACAGACACACACACACATAGACATGCACAGACACACATATACATAGTCATACACAGACACACACATACATAGACATACACACACACATAGACATACACAGACACACATACACAGTCATACACAGACACACACACACATAGACATACACACACAGATGCACACACATAGACATAGACACATACACACATAGACATAGACACACACAGACACACACACAGACATACACAGACACACAGACACATACATAGACATAGACATACACTTACACACAGACACACACACAGACACACAAACACACATAGACATAGACACACACACAGACACACAGACACATAGACATACACAGACACATAGACACATAGACATACACAGACACACACACACAGACATACACAGACACACACACATATACACATACACAGACACAGACATAGACATAGACACACACACAGACACACACACACATAGGCATAGACACCCACACACATAGACATACACATACACACAGACATACACATACACACACACATAGACATACACAGACACACAGACACACACACACAGACATACACAGACACACAGACACACACACACACAGACATACACAGACACACACACACACACATAATCACACTTGGACAACTTTTTACCAAGGACCTCTTGTATACCAAGCATTGAAAATACCTCAATGAACAGTTCAGATCGAGAGCTTGGTGAGAGAAGATAGATATATATAAGAATTACAAGAGCAAAGAGGAAGTGGTACAAAGCCCAGATCGAGGAAAGTGAGGAAGACATCCAGGAGCTGAGACACAATGAAAAATACCTCAAGTGAAACCCTCCAGCCAAGCAAAGAAACTGTGCAAAGATCTCAGGCCTTTTCCATGGGATTGTGGTGGCAAAGAGCTCTCTGGACCTTTGCTGCTTGACTGCCAAAGACGTAAGTTTTGAGAACAGGGAGCCTTGACCTCAGGAATGTCAATTTCCACCAAACCATCCCCAGACCCAGATGCTCAGTGAGAAACAATCTCTACTTCACCGTAGGAAGGACTTCAAAAAATGCAAGCTGGAGAATGATGTTCCTCTGTTTAAATGTTTCATTTATACCCAGAAGTTCCAGAATAGAACCCAAGTCATCCACATGGCCTATAGCAGGGGTCCTCAACCCTAGGGCCACAGATCAGTATTCACCATAATGTCGAATCAGTGGAAGCCCCGAGCTTGTTTTCCTGCAACTAGATGATCCCATCTGGGGGTCATGGGAGACAGTGATAGATCATCAGGCATTAGATTCTCATAAGGAGCATGCAACCCAGATCCCTCGCATGCACAGGTCACAATGAGGTCTGTGGCCCATTAGGAACTAGGCCACAGAGCAAGAGGGGAGCAGTGGGCGAGCAAGTGAAGCTTTATCTTTATTGCTTGCATTAGCGCCTGAGCTCCGCCCCCTGTCAGATCAGCAGCGGCATTAGATTATCATATGAGGGCAAACCCTATTGTGAACTGTGCATGCAAGGGATCTAAGTTGTGTGCTCCTTATGAGAATCTAAAGCCTGATGATATGTCACTGTCTCCCATCACCCCTAGATGGGACCATGTAGTTGCAGAAAAACAAGCTCAGGGCTCCCATTGATTCGACATTATCGTGAGTTGTATAGTTATTTCATTATATATTACAATGTAATAATAATAGAAATAAAATACACAATAAATGTATGTGCTTGAATCATGCCGAAACCATCCCCAAGCCCCAGTCTGTAGAAAAATTGTCTTCCATGGAACCAGTCCCTGGTGGCAAAAAGGTTGGAGACTGCTGGCCTACATGTCCCTGGATGATCCGTCTCCCTGTCTGGATCTCTCCAAACTCAACTAATGTCACACTCTCCCTTGTTTGCTACCCTGCATCCATATTGGATTCAGTTCCTCTCTTTCTCACCCGAGAGCCTTTGCATAAGCTGTTCCTCTGACCTGGAATACCCTTCCCTCAGCTCTTTGCTTGCTGGTTTCAGCTCATCCTTCAGAGTCACCTGCATAGAGTAGAGAGGCCCTCCCTGAACACTCTCTTTAGGTAGCTTCCTCCTGTTACTCTCTCTCAGTATCCTATTCTCTTCAAAGCACTTATTGTAATTTTTACTTATTCAATTTGCTTGATTTTTTTTTGGCTTGTATTCTCTATTATTGTGCAAAGTTTTATGAGGGCTTTGCATATGAGGAGACTATGTCTGTCATTTTCACTGTGGTATCTCCAATGCCTTTTTATATAGTGCCTTGCATAATGTAAGTGCTCAGTTAGTAGACTGAATCATATGTAAGAATGTGACAGATCTGAGACCTTACCCTAGTTGCAAGCTAACACGTTAGCCTGACACAGTTTCATGGATGCCATCAGAAGACATGAGACTCGTGGATCAGAGATAAGGGACTTTATTACTCAGAGCAATGCAATATCCAGAGTGTCAGCATATGTTCTGGTTCCCCAAGCCCCAGTTCCCTCAGAGTAACTCCTCAGGGCTTCCTTCAGGTCGGGTGATGCCAGTACATATCGTGGGTTGCATTGCAGAAGAAAAACCCTGAGCTTACTGAACCCGAGTCTCTTAGAATAGCCAGTAAGCGTGCTTATTCTTTGTTCCAGAGGGAGACATTGTCTTTACTATACTGGGTAATAAGTAAACCTGCCCTTTACTCAGAAGAGAGACACTATTGCTGTCTCCCAAGGCTGTTCCCAATACAGACAGCCTTGAAAAGATAGTTCAGAACTAAGGCAGTCAATGCCTGTGCTCTCAAGACATTCAGAAACATGAGAGACCCAGGGAGAATGGTCTCCCAGCACCCTGTGAAATTACGGATTTGCTGATCCACAAAAGCACCTAACGCTTTTTGAATGAGGATGAATAAATGAAACAAATAAGTAGCCACCTGGATGCTTCTCAGCCGACATTTACACAGCCAACCTCAAGGAGTTTCAGTCTGAAATGTTAATTATTGTTACACATTAAGGAAACTGGCTTGATGGGGTCTATAGTCTTTTGTCTGATTTTGAAAAAGCAAATATACTCATTGAGTTTTCCTCAGACTGCCAGAAACCAACTACAGTGTAGTTCTGGAAGATGAGGGCTGAGAAAGGAAACACTGTAGGAAGAAAACAAAATGGTATGATTCGGAGTTTCAATCCAGAGTAGGAGTAAATGGGAAATCAGGTTTAAAGGAAACACATCCTTTATCACTCTCAGGTAACTCCATTAGGAACAATTAGACTTCACAGCCTTTCATACTATGTCACCAGGTCAGAGTCCCCAACTCTCCAAGGGTGATATAACATCACATTTTGGGAATAGTGGCTTATACTTTCCTTTTCATCATCTTAGTAATTTGGAACCTGAAAGTCTAAATGTATTTTGTTTAAGGACAAAAATTAGGATGATGGGGTAATAATTTTTAAAGAATGTGACTATTGAATGACCCTGTCTGACAGCTTTGAAGAGAGCGGTGGATCTCCCAGCACAGAGGCTGAGATCTGAGAATGGACAGACTGCCGGCTCAAGTGGATCCCTGACCCCTGAGTAGCCTAACTGGGAGACATCCCCCACTAGGTGCAAACCGACACTTCACACCTCACATGGCGGGGTACGCCCCTGAGACAAAGCTTCCAGAGCAAGAATCTGACAGCAGTACTCGCTCTTCAGCAATATTCTATCTTCTGCAGCCTCTGCCACTAATACCCAGGAAAACAGGGTCTGGAGTGGTCCTCGAGCAAACTCCAACAGACCTACAACTGAGGGTGCTGACTGTTAGAAAGAAAACTAACAAACAGAAAGGACACCCACACCAAAACCCCATCAGTACGTCACCAGCATCAAAGACCAAAGGCAGATAAAACCACAAAGATGGGGAAAAAGCAGGGCAGAAAAGCTGCAAATTCAAAAAATCAGAGCACATCTCCCCCTCAAAAGGAACACAGCTCATCACCAGCAACGGATCAAAGCTGGACAGAGAATGACTTTGACAAGTTGAGAGAAGGCTTCAGTCGATCAAACTTCTCAGAGCTAAAGAAGGAACTATGTACCCAGTGCAAAGAAACTAAAAATCTTGAAAAAAGAATGGAAGAATGGATAACTAGAATAATCAATGCAGAGAAGGCCATAAATGAACTGACAGAGATAAAAACCATGACATGAGAAATATGTGACAAATGCACAAGCTTCAGTAACTGACTCGATCAACTGGAAAAAAGAGTATCAATGATTAAAGATCAGATGAATGAAATGAAGTGAGAAGAGAAGTCTAGAGAAAAAAGAGGAAAAAGAAATGAACAAAGTCTTCAAGAAATATGGGATTATGTGAAAAGAGCAAATCTATGTCTGATTGGTGTGCCTGAAAGTGAGGAGGAAAATGGAACCAAGTTGGAAAACACTCTTCAGGATATCATCTAGGAGAACTTCCCCAACCTAGTAAGGCAGACGAGCATTCAAATTCAGGAAATACAAAGAACGCCACAAAGATACTCCTCGAAAAGAGCAACTCCAAGACACATAATTGTCAGATTCACCAAAGTTGAAATGAAGGAAAAAATGTTAAGGGCAGCCAGAGAGAAAGGTCAGGTTACCCACAAAGAGAAGCCCATCAGACTAACAGCAGGTCTCTTGGCAGAAACTCTCCAAGCCAGAAGAGAGTGGGGGCCAATATTCAACATTCTTAAAGAAAAGAATTTTCAACCCAGAATTTCATATCCAGCCAAATTAAGTTTCATAAGTGAAGGAGAAATAAAATCCTTTATAGACAAGCAAATGCTTAGAGATTTTGTCACAAGAGACCCTGAAGGAAGCACTAAACATGAAAAGGAACAACCGGTACCAGCCATTGCAAAAACATGCCAAAATGTAAAGACCATCAATGCTAGGAAGAAACTGCATCAACCAATGAGCAAAATAACCAGCTAACATCATAATGACAGGATCAAGTTCACACATAACAATATTAACCTTAAAGATAAATGGACTAAATGGTCCAATTAAAAGACACAGACTGGCAAATTGGATAAAGAGTCAAAACCCATCAGTTTGCTGTATTCAGGAGACCCATCTCACATGCAGAGACACACGTAGGCTCAAAATATAGGGATGGAGAAAGATCTACCAAGCAAATGGAGAACAAAAAAAAAGCGGGGGTTGCAATCCTAGTCTCTCATAAAACAGACTTTAAACCATCAAAGATCAAAAGAGACAAAGAAGGCCATTATATAATGGTAAAGGGATCAATTCAACAGGAAGAGCTAACTGTCTTAAATATATATGCACCCAATACAGGAGCACCCAGATTCATAAAGCAAGTCCTTAGAGACCTACAAAGAGACTTAGACTCCCATACAATAATAATGGGAGATTTCAACACCACACTGTCAACATTAGATAGATCGAGACAGAAAGTTAACAAGGATATCCAAGAATTGAACTCAACTCTGCACCAAGCAGACCTTATAGACATCTACAGAACTCTCCACCCCACATCAACAGAATATACATCCTTCTCAGCACCACATCACACTTATTCCAAAATTGACCACATAGTTGGAATAAAGCACTCCTCAGCAACTGTAAAAGAACAGAAATTGTAACAAACTGTCTCTCAGACCACGGTGCAATCAAACTAGAACTCAGGACTAAGAAACTCAATCAAAACTGCTCAACTACATGGAAACTGAATAACCTGCTCCTGAATGACTACTGGGTACATAACGAAATGAAGGCAGAAATAAAGATGTTCTTTGAAACCAATGAGAACAAAGATACAACATACCAGAATCTCTGGGACACATTTAAAGCAGTGTGTAGAGGGAAATGTATAGCACTAAATGCCCACAAGAGAAAGCTGGAAAGATCTAAAATTGACACCCTAACATCACAATTAAAAGAACTAGAGAAGCAAGAGTAAACACATTCAAAAGCTAGCAGAAGGCAAGAAATAACTTAGATCAGAGCAGAACTGAAGGAGATAGAGACACAAAAAACCCTCCAAAAAATCAATGAATCCAGGAGCTGGTTTTTGGAAAAGATCAACAAAATTGATAGACTGCTAGCAAGACTAATAAAGAAGAAAAGAGAGAAGAATCAAATAGACACAATAAAAAATGATAAAGGGGATATCACCACCAACCCCACAGAAATACAAACTACCATCAGAGAATACTATAAACACCTCTACACAAATAAACTAGAAAACGTAGAAGAAATGGATAATTTCCTGGACACTTACAGTCTCCCAAGACTAAACCAGGAAGAAGTTGAATCCCTGAATAGACCAATAGCAGGCTCTGAAATTGAGGCAATAATTAATAGCCTACCTACCAAAAAAAGTCCAGGACCAGATGGATTCACAGTCGAATTCTACCGGAGGTACAAGGAGGAGCTGGTACCATTCCTTCTGAAACTATTCCAATGAATAGAAAAAGAAGGAATCCTCCCTAACTCATTTTATGAGGCCAACATCATCCTGATACCAAAGCCTGGCAGACACACAACAAAAAAAGAGAATTTTAGACCGATATCCCTGATGAACATTGATGCAAAAATCCTCAATAAAATACTGGTAAACCGAATCCAGCAGCACATCAAAAAGTTTATCCACCATGATCAAATGGGTTTCATCCCTGGGATGCAAGTCTTGTTCAACATATGCAAATCAATAAACGTAATCCAGCATGTAAACAGAACCAGTGACAAAACCACATGATTATCTCAATAGATGCAGAAAAGGCCTTTGACAAAATTCAACAGCCCTTCATGCTAAAAACTCTCAATAAATTCGGTATTGATGGAACGTATCTCAAAATATTAAGAGCTATTTATGACAAACCCACAGCCAATATCATACTGAATGGGCAAAAACTGGGAGCATTCCCTTTGAAAATTGGCACAAGACAGGGATGCCCTCTCTCACCACTCCTATTCAACATAGTGTTGGAAGCTCTGGCTAGGGCAATCAGGCAAGAAAAAGAAATAAAGCGAATTCAGTTAGGAAAAGAAGAAGTCAAATTGTCCCTGTTTGCAGATGACATTATTGTATATTTAGAAAACCCCATCATCTCAGCCCAAAATCTCCTTAAGCTGATAAGCAACTTCAGCAAAGTCTCAGGATACAAAATCAATGTGCAAAAATCACAAGCATTCTTATACACAAGTAACAGACAAACAGAGAGCCAAATCATGAATAAAATTCCATTCACAATTGCTTCAAAGATAATAAAATACCTAGGAATCCAACTTACAAGGGATGTAAAGGACCTCTTCAAGGAGAACTACAAACCACTGCTCAGTGAAATAAAAGAGGACACAAACAAATGGAAGAACATACCATGCTCATGGATAGGAACAATCAACATCGTGAAAATGGCCATACTGCCCAAGGTAATTTATAGATTCACTGCCATCCCCATCAAGCTACCAATGACTTTCCTCACAGAATTGAAAAAAACTGCTTTAAAGTTCATATGGAACCAAAAAAGACCGCACATTGCCAAGACAATCCTAAGTCAAAAGAACAAAGCTGGAGGCATCACGCTACCTGACTTTAAACTATACTACAAGACTACAGTAACCAAAACAGCATGGTACTGGTACCAAAACAGAGATATAGACCAATGGAACAGAACAGAGCCCTCAGAAATAATACCACACATCTACAGCCATCTGATCTTTGCCAAACCTGAGAAAAGCAAGAAATGGGGAAAGAATTCCCCGTATAATAAATAGTGCTGGGAGAATTGGCTAGCCATAAGTAGAAAGCTGAAACTGGATCCTTTCCTTACTCCTTATATGAAAATTAATTCAAGATGGATTAGAGACTTAAATGTTAGACCTAAAACCATAAAAACCCTAGAAGAAAACCTAGGTAATACCATTCAGGACATAGGCATGGGCAAGGACTTCATGTCTAAAATACCAAAAGCAACAGCAACAAAAGCCAGAATTGACAAATGGGATCTAATTAAACTAAAGAGCTTCTGCACAGCAAAAGAAACTACCATCAGAGTAAACAGGCAACCTACAGAATGGGAGAAAATTTTTGCAATCTTCTCATCTGACAAAGAACTAATATCCAGAACCTACAAAGAACTCAAACAAATTTATGAGAAAAAAACAACCCCATCAAAAAGTGGGCAAAGGATATGAACAGACATTTCTCAAAAGAAGACATGCATACAGCCAACAGGCACATGAAAATATGCTCATCATCACTGGCCATCAGAGAAATGCAAATCAGAACCACAACAAGATGCCATCTCACACCAGTTAGAATGGCAATCATTAAAAAGTCAGGAAACAACAGGTGCTGGAGAGGATGTGGAGAACTAGGAACACTTTTACACTGTTGGTGGGATTGTAAACTGATTCAACCATTGTGGAAAACAGTATGGCGATTCCTCAAGGATCTAGAACTAGAAATACCATATGACCCAGCCATCCGATTACTGGGTATATACCCAAAGGATTATAAATCATGCTGCTATAAAGACACATGCACACGTATGTTTATCGAGGCACTATTCACAATAGCAAAGACTTGGAATCAACCCAAATGTCCATCAGTGACAGACTGGATTAAGAAAATGTGACACATATACACCATGGAATACTATGTAGCCATAAAAAAGGATGAGTTCGTGTCCTTTGTAGGGACATGGATGCAGCTGGAAACCATCATTCTCAGCAAACTGTCGCAAGAACAGAAAACCAAACACCACATGTTCTCTCTCATAGGTGGGAATTGAACAATGAGATCACTTGGACTCTGGAAGGAGAACATCACACACTGGCACCTATTATGGGGAGGGGGAGGGGGAGGGATGGCATTGGGAGTTATACCTGATGTAAATGATGAGTTGATGGGTGCTGACGAGTTGATGGGTGCAGCACACCAACATGGCACAAGTATACATATGTAACAAACCTGCACGTTGTGTACATGTACCCTAGAACTTAAGGTATAATAGAAAAAAAGAATATGACTATTTCTGTGCAGACCCAAATCAACATTAAAAAGTTCCAAAATCATTCCTTTGAAGGTATTACTTGCGAGTACACATAGAAGGGTAAATCACAAGATAAGACGGTGATGCAGGTTAGAGCCAAATGTGAACTAATTCATTTTCAGGAAAAATAACATCCTCAAAAGCTAAGCATAAAAAGACGTTTGTATAACCCCAAACCTCATACTTAAAGAATTCCAAAATCATGCCGAATTTAAGCAGTCTTATACATTTGGGTTTTTCTTTTATTAGAATTCCTTAAAGCAAGGAATGTTTTTACTCGACAAATCTGAGGTTAGCACTAACTGCTCCTATTTTGAAAAATCACTCTCTATACCTAAGGCTAAAAACTGACACCCTGCCTATCAGACCAAATCTTAAATGGCTAGGACAATGAAGGTTGGGGCGGGGGTCTTGCGGGTACAGTGTTTACAAACTTGTCAACATTCAAACACAGGAGCTTTCATAGTTTTTAAACCCAGACTGATAGTTTATTCTTTCTATTGTTTTGTTTTGTGTGTTTGTTTTGTTTTTGAAATTGAGTCTCGCTCTGTCACCCAGCCTGGAGTGCAGTGGCGCGATCTCAGCTCACTGCAACCTCTGCCTCTTGGGTTCAAGCTATTTTCCTGCCTCAGCCTCCCAAGTAGCTGGGATTACAGGAGTGCACCACCACATCCAGCTAATTGTGTGTGTGTGTGTGTGTGTGTGTGTGTGTGTGTGTGTGTGTGTGTGTTTAGTAGTGATGGGGTTTTACCACGTTGGCCAGGCTGGTCTTGGACTCCTAACCTCATGTGATCCACTTGCCTCAGCCTCCCAAAGTGCTGGGATTACAGCTGTGAGCCACTGTGATGGATGAGATTGGTAGTTTATTCTTAAAAAGCAGAAGTTACAGCACTACTAGCCCTGCATTCCTGCCTGGGGCCATCGCCTGGAGAGCACTGTTCAAGCTGTCCTAGTCCCCACCACTCCCTATTCCCTTTCTTCACTCATTCATATTCCTGACCAATCCCCTATTATAGGCATCTGAGGTTGCTAGCACTGGTCTTTAAAAATGGCAAGTTACTAATGGTTAAATTACTGCACCAGTAGGCAGAGGAAAAGGTAATCACTACATTTATCTCTTTTTCAGATTCAGTGCAGGACTGTCCACGTAACTGCCATGGGAATGGTGAATGTGTGTCCGGGGTGTGTCACTGTTTCCCAGGATTTCTAGGAGCAGACTGTGCTAAAGGTATGTGCCACTGCTTCCCTGCTATGGTTGGAAAACAGTCCCTCCCTAGGCTTCTCTGAGTGGGTAACAGAAGGGGCACCCAAGTAGCCTTCCCAACAAATTCCCTGGAGACATCTTGCAAGGCCATGCATGCCAGAAGGCATAAGCCTTTGGTAAAGAGTAGGCTTTGATTTATGACCATTGGCCAATGTACCTACAGGAGCAGGGCAGTTATCCTTGGCACTGAGGTGTGCTGAGAAGAAAGATGTGCTAAAAATGAGATGGTCGGATTTCCTGTAAAAGCAGAAGTGAATTACCATCACTCCTTTCTTATAATCATTAACTTCTATGTAATGGAAGATTAAGCATCTCAGGGTTAGTAAATTTCATTCATTCTGGCCAGCTACACTCTTAATCTAGGAAGCGCTATTTATCTTGGTGGAATCGGTTTTAAATTGTATTATTAATTTATCTACACTGCTATGCGCAGAATGGCTGGAGCCCTGAGATTCTTGGGGGAAAGGTAATATAAGAAAGAAAATGCTTCTCACAATAACAGAGAATTTAGGGGCTACACACCTTGCTTGCAAGAGACCTTCAGTGTGACCTTCAATGGCTCTCTCAGAGGCAGCTGTAATGAAGAGCAGAGCATCTCACACTTATACACAGGCACACACACAGACACAGACACAGGTACACAGATACACAGACACATAAGTGCATATGTCTAAATACAAGTAGGAAATTGAAACAAAACTCACAAAATGATATTTTACTCCATGTTTCTTTTCTATTCTATTTTGTTTTTTATTTTATTTTATTTTTTTGAGTCTCACTGTCGCCCAAGCTGGAAAGCAGTGGTGTGATCTTGGCTCACTGCAACCTCCCTGTCCCGGGTTCAAGCAATTATCCTGCCTCAGCCTCCTAAGAAGCTGGAATTACAGGCCTGTGCCACCACACCCAGCTAATTTTTGTATTTTTAGTAGAAACAGGGTTTCACCATGTTGGCCGGGCTGGTCTTGAACTCCTGACCTCAAGTCATCTGCCCGCCTCATCCTCCCAAAGCACTGGGATTACAGGCATGAGCCACTGTGCCAGGCCTCATTTTTTTTAAATACCAGTTATGACCCATTACACTGATTTTGCACCCACTAATAGGCCATATCAGAGTCTGAAAAATAGCGAAGGGACAGTTAAGTGCACTTGCTGCAGAGTCAGCAAGTGGTTCCAATCCCAGCTCTGCCATTGGGTGTCTGGCATTAAGTGACTGATTTAACATTTCTGAACCTTGGTTTCCTCATCTAGAAAAGCGGGGAGTTACTTCCTAGGTTTATTGTGAGGATAGTGTAAGATAACACACGCAAAGCTCTTAGCAGGGTACAATAAGGCCTGAAAGGCCTTGACTTTCTTATTTAATTATGCATATTATTTTATGTATTTATATATGTAACTAATCTTCCCATTATTTTTATGTGTGCTTTATTAAAAGACCTTCCTGCCTTGACTTTCTGCAAGACAATCATTAGTGAAGCTGCTCTGTAAATGCTAAATAGTACCTCTCCTTTCCCACCCTCATCACAATTGCTCTGAAAAATACTATTTCAAATAGTCTCACTGTTTCAAAGATGTGAGGGTTCCAGCCTCCCAAATGCTGACAAGTGAAGGGGGCTTTCTGTACTTAAAGTTCTGGGTCTGATGGCACGTGCATGAGACTTAATTCCTAAATGACACCACTTATAGGCATCTCTTCCATCACGCAGTATGGTGAAAGCTTCGATAAACTTAAAAAGAAGACAAGGTTTGTAGTTCTCCTTGAAGAGGTCCTTCACATCCCTTGTAAATTGTATTCCTAGGTATTTTATTCTCTTTGTAGCAATTGTGAGTGGGAGTTCACTCATGATTTGGCACTCTGTTTGTCTGTTGTTTGTGTATAGGAATGCTTGTGATTTTTGTACATTGATTTTGTATCCTGAGACTTTGCTGAAATTGCTTATCAGCTAAGGAGATTTTTGGCTGAGACTATGGGGTTTTCTAAATATACAGTCACGTCATCTGCAAACCACAATGAGATACCATCTCATGCCAGTTACAATGGCGATCATTAAAAAGTCAGGAAACAACAGATGCTGGAGAGGATCTAGATAAATAGGAACGCCTTTACACTGTTGGTGGGAGTATAAATTACTTCAACCGTTGTGGAAGACAGTGTGGTGATCTACATTATGGATCTAGAACCAGAAATACCATTTGACCCAGCAATCCCATTACTGGGTATATACCCAAAGGATTATAAATCATTCTACTATAAAGACACATGCACATGTATGTTTATTGCAGCACTATTCACAATAGCAAAGACTTGGAACCAACCCAAATGCCCATCAATGATAGACTGGATAAAGAAAATGTGGTACATATACACCATGAAATACTATGCAGCCATAAAAAAGGATGAGTTCTTGTCCTTTGCAGGGACATGGATGAAGCTGGAAACCATCATTCTCAACAAACTAACACAGGAACAGAAAACCAAACGCCGCATGTTCTCACTCATAAGTGGGAGCTGAACAACGAGAACACAGGGACACAGGGAGGGGAACATCACACAGTGGGGCCTGTTGGGGGGTGGGGGGCTAGGGGAGGGATGGCATTAGGAGAAATACCTAACGTAGATGATGGGTTGATGGGTGCAGCAAACTATTATGGATGCGGCAAACCAGATGACAGGTTGATGGGTACAGCAAACCATATGTATATCTATGTAACAAAACTGCACATTCTGCACATGTATCCCAGAACTTCAAGTATAATTTTAAACATAAGGCAAGAAGCCGCCCAACAGCTCTCAGGGCTGTGTGTCAGGCGGGAAGCCGCCCAACAGCTCTCTGGGCTGTGCCAGGCTTAGTGCACTCTATCAATGGCAGGGAGCACATCAGCAAAGTGAACAGTGGAGACTGGACCTCCTCGCAGCGCCTCCCTCAGGCTCTGAGTGTCACTGATGGAGCAGGGAGAACAGAGAACAGCACATGCATCACCAGGCTGAGCGCTTTTCCTAGCAGAGGCTTTAAAGGAAGGAAAACCTCAGTGTCATTTGAATGGCTTTCCTTGCGTAATCTAATTTTCCTGGGAGTGAAAGCATTAATGAGAAGAAGGACAGAGTCGTCCTTTTATATGTGGCTGCAAATAGGCTGAACACTCAGCCGCACGGCCTGTGAGCTGTAAATGTATATTAACACTGACACACATCGATGTATTATTAATCCTAAAAACCATGTGTGCTCTGACTGCACATCCAGTTACTGGCCTTTTAAACCTAAGTACCCTGGCCATTTAAGAACCCTTTGCTTTAAATCCATTTGCAGATGAGCGTCCATTCTGCATTATGGATCTGTAATGGGGTGTCCATTTAGCTGCTTAAAAGGACTCTCAGTGTGTGTTTTGCATTCACCACCTGCACTGTGGCTGGGCGCACACTGCAAGTGTGCATTAGCCATGGTATATAATTGATCCTTGTGAAACAAATATTGAGTGGATGTTAAGAATAGTGACTCCTTCATACTCAGTCGCTGCTCCTGAAATCGGACTTTGAACCTGTATACTTTAATTTAGCTGTTCATGCACACAGTGGACAAAATTGAAGTGTTTAAAGAATAAAATTGCTTTTCCCCCTATTTCTCTGTTTATTCTGGGCGAAGCTGGTTGAAGAGTGTTAGGAGTAAGATTCTACCTTTTTGCCCTATAGATGTTTTTGCCTTAGTGTTTTTTAAATGGCCACAGTTTAAGCTACTTCATTGTTAACAAAGAGAACTTTCCCCTCATTCTAAAACCTTCTTTCCCAATCTTTGATCTTTCATGTATCACCTTTATTATTTCTGCCAGTTTCATGGAACATAAGTATTATTAATCACTTAACATACTTCTTTAAGTCAATTCATTATAGTTCTGTAGATTTTTCTTTTTTTTTTTTTTTTTTTTTTTTTTTTTTTGAGTCGGAGTTTTGCTCTTCTTGCCCAGGCTGACGCGATCTTGGCTCACGCAACCTCCGTCTCCCGGGTTCAAGTGATTCACCTGCCTCAGCCTCCTGGGTATCTGGGATTACAGGCATGCACCACCACACATGGCTAATTTTGTATTTTTAGTAAAGACGGGGTTTCTCCATGTTGGTCAGGCTGGTCTTGAACTCCCAACCTCAGGTGATCCACCCACCTCGGCCTCCCAAAGTGCTGGGATTACAGGCGTGGGCCACTGTGCCCAGCGATAAATTTATTTTAAAAAGAACAATGTCAAAACCAGAAAACTGGAAAAGAGAAAACTATAGGAAATGTTAGTGCCCCCATGAACCCTATCTAGAGAGTAACATTTTCACTTTGATTAGCATCTAAGCCAAGTCAGCTTCTTACACACTTATTTCACATCAAGAATCTCAAAAGTGGACTTGAGCACACATAAGCCTGGGATCTGGAGAGACTCAAGCCTTGAATACCCCAATTCATAACTATTGGCTCCTAAAATAACAAAATTCCTTGACCACACCTGCGGGATGAAATGAGAAACAAGTCAACACAAGCACACAGGTTTAACTGCACCAGGCTCAAGTGCAAAAATCTAATGATTAGCACCGAACTTGCTTCTGAAATGTTAAACCTATACTTCCAGTTGTTTTTAAATAACAACTAATAGCTTTTAAGTACTCAATATGCACCAGATATTGTGTAAAGTACTTAATATGTACCCTTGTCTTCATATCAATGATATGAGGTAAATTCTATTTTAACCAATCCTCCCCCCTACAATTTTTTAAACCTTATATTGAAATCAGTTTAGATTTGCAGACAAGTTGCACAGATAGAACACAGAGTTTCCATACAGAGCTTACCCAGCTTCCCCTATGTCCACATTTTAAATTTCCGTAACTCAGAGATCAAAGCTAAGACATTAACATCCATACAAAGCCATTAGCTAGTTTACAGACTTTTCCTAATTTTGCCCTTTGTTTCTCATCCAGGATCCCACATTGCATTTAATTGTCACATCTCCTTCATCTCTTTAACTTGACCAGTCTGTGACAGTTCCTCAGTTATTCCTTGCCTTTTATGACTTGGGCCTTTTAGAAGAGCATCAGTCAGGTATTTTGTAGAGTGTCTCTCAGTATGGGTTTGTCTGATATTTTCCGGTGATTGGATTGAGGTTATGCATTTTTAGCAAGATGCTATGCCCTACTCAGTGCATTACATCAGAGATGCACTTCTGATTTTAATAAGAAAAAAAGTAAAATGTGATTGTGTGTA
This sequence comes from Chlorocebus sabaeus, assembly GCF_047675955.1. Taxonomy (NCBI): domain Eukaryota; kingdom Metazoa; phylum Chordata; class Mammalia; order Primates; family Cercopithecidae; genus Chlorocebus; species Chlorocebus sabaeus. The sequence goes on along the minus strand of NC_132926.1, from coordinate 14,318,083 downwards.
TGTGTGTGTGTGTGTGTGCCTTTGTTCCCCCTCACACATAAGGCAGGGAGGTGGGAAGTCTCGATCCCGTTGGTCCTGCACAATTTAGCAGTGGCTGCGACAAGTTGCCACTCACAAACAACTTTCGAGTTTAAGAAGCTGCTGACCGTTGGCAGGGAGTAACCCCAAGCCAACAGAATGAGGTACTCAGCTAGCAAGTGCAAAGACAGGTGCACCTGAGTCTCCTGCTCCCCAGAACAGGACGCCCATCTTCTGGCTGTGGGCCATAATCAGTGTCCTTCTTTCTTTTCTGGTTGGTTGGTTGGTTGGTTGGTTTTCTGAGACAGAGATTCGCTCTGTCACCCAGGCTGGAGTGCAGTGGCACGATCTCAGCTCACTGCAACCTCCTTCTCCTAGGGTCTAAACGATTCTATTGCCTCAGCCTCCAGAGTATCTGGGATCACAGGGGCATACCACCACACCCAGCTAATTTTGGATTTTTCATAGAGATGGGGTTTCACCATGTCAGCCAGGCTGGTCTCAAATTCCTGATCTCAGGTGATCCACCTGCCTCGGCCTCCCAAAGTGCTGGGATTACAGGTGTGAGCCACCAAGCCAGGCCTGTCCTTCTTTCTTGATGAAAACTCTTTAAGAAGCCCCAAACATAAGGTCCTCCCTCATCACAAATTCCCAATGACCTTTGTTACTTCACTGACAGCTGTGCCCAGGATGCCTTGAGCTCTGCCAGTTTCTGTGACTGCAGGCAGCCGGCAGACTCGGGCCCTCCTGCCAGGGGGAGAACTTGCCATGTTAGCAAGAGAGACTCCCATCACATCCAAGCGACTGAGTATGTGTCCAAGTGACAGAAATGCGGATTTACTCTCTTGACCTCACACTGAGCCTCCCGTGCCCTCAGATGTGCAGTGCAAATGGCAGCTCCTTGTGTTCTTATAAACCTGCCAGTCTGCATCAGGCATCTGAAGACATCCTTGCAGTGAATGGAGGAATCAGTCGGCATGCGTTTGCAAGAGTGTTCATTCCACAGCCCCCACCATCTCGGGGGCCCTGAGAGGCTCCAAAGGCAAAATGAAACTGACCCGCTCATGGAAATAACATGGAATGGATCTAACACATTGTCCTGAGTCAGTCTAGGGGACTGAACTTACTCGTGCATTCAGCGAATACTTGTGATGTGCCCACTAAGAGCCAGACTAGAGGGAGAAGCGAGGGAACCACAGGCTCTGCCTTCCGAGAGCTTCTGGTCTGATCAATTCATATTAAAAGCAATGGGGTAACGTAAATGGGAGCTCAAAATGCTGTGATGCGGACTTTGAATGCTATAGACATTCCAAAGGAGAAAATAAGAAAGTTTAGAAAGCAATAAAATGTGCGTGTTATAAATGGGGGAGTAAGTTCCCCTAGTGGGGTCTTTAAGGATCACTCCAACTGTGGAACTCACGCTGGGAGAGACATATGAAATTCAGGGACTTATTATACTCATAGATTCTAGAGAGGGAGCCACAGCACACATGCAGAGGGCTGTGTAGGACCAGCTTCAAGGGATCGGGTTCAGCCTGGCAGGTGGGAGCTGAGAAAAAGTGAGGGCTGGTGGCCAAGTGCCTTTATTGCCGAGTCAGGGTGGAGCAAAAGGCATAGGGTATTTTACTGGTGCATTTGAATGTCACTAGATCACAGTCAGGGAAGGCCGGAAGGGGAACCTGGGGCAGAGGCCGGCCTTATCACACAGGTGCTCCTGGTCTCCTGGGCCCTGAGAGACTGGGTTGTAAGGATACCTGTAAGGCATCATGAACATTTGAAGTTTTCAAAGTTTTAAAAAAAAAATTTTTTTTGCTGCAATATATATATTTTAATTCAAAGTGAATGGACAGTAATACACCGTAAATTCTTATTTTGACACTCACCAAAATAGTCACCTGGAAAACCCGCTTTTTGTGACAAAGTACAGAAGGTTTGGTCACATTTAAATCACTGGGAACTAGAGAGAAATACTATCGCAAACCGTAATAGACATTACATCCATAAAATTTTCCCAGTCCTTCTTGTAATATTGCACAGTGCAATTGCTACATGGCAAACTAGTGTAGCATAGGAGTAAAAGCAAAAACAAATAAACCAAAGAACAGTGGTGTGAATCAACAAACATAACCCATTAGCATCAGGGAATATGGAGAAAATGTGACCAAGAAGACTGAATAGTATAGAATTGCATTAATTGAGCAACTTAATAGGCAAGCTGTTCAGATCCACAACTTCAGGAAAAGTGGCATTTCTTTCCCAGCAATTTGTACCATTTTCCATCAGGCACCTCTCCTGTCCAGCAATAATTGTGTTTATTATTGAAGTTATTGTTTATTCTACAGTTTTTTTGTTATTACTATTCCCCTTGCACGGTTTTCTTATTACTGTAATGCTATTTGTTGTGGGCTAGAGGTTTTTTAATTATTATTCCTTTCCCTTGTATTTGCTTTTATGTGAAGGCTTTAACTTCAGGTGCTTCCTAGGATTGTTTGTAAAGCAGCCTTGCATTTCAGAAGAGAACTGAGGTGTCTGGGGTTTTTTTGTTTTGTTTTGACACTGGCTTCTCGGATGGATTATTTGGGCTGAGCTTGAGGCCTCAACCTGCAGCAGAAACTTAACACACCAGAGCCGTAGTTGTTAGGTAATGCGTATTTAATAGCTATTAGAAATGACAACTCCTGCTGCTAAACAGCTGTCAGTGGAGGCCCAGAAATGCCACAACCACAGGAACATAAAGTCTTCTCTCTAGGGGTTGGTTTCAGCTCCTACCCAGCTTCTGTGGAGCTTTGAAAGAAAAAAACAGGAATCCTGCCATTCTTCTCCTGTTAACTGGCAAAAGTACCCACCACCCAATTCCTCATGGCTACATGCCGGCACTAAAAACAAATCATCATCATCATCAGAGCTGACATTTATTGAGTTCTTACTATATATGCCAACCACTGTGCTGAACAACTATGTAATTATATCATTTCATCATCAGTAGCCCTAATTTATAGATGATTATCATCCCGTTTTATAGATGTGGAACATGAGGCACACAGAGTTTAAGTAACTTGCTCAAAATCACTCAGCAAGTAAGTGGAATTGTTGGGATTCAAACCAGGCAGTCTGGCCTGGACTTTCAACACTAGACTAGCCATGAGACTGACCTCAGAGGTGAGGCATAAAGGAATTTTGTCTTTGCAGGCATCTTGTGGGATGGTTACACACTAGAATTCTGAGTGGGAACCCAAGTAAACTTTTCAGGAGAGGAAACAAGAGTTTCCTAGGTAGAAAGTGGCAGAGCCAGGGTTTGAAACAAAAGCTCCTGGCCAGGAGCAGTGGCTCACGCCTATAATCCCAGCACTCTGAGAGGCCAAGGCAGGCAGATTGCTTGAGCCCAGCAGTTCATGACCAGCCTGGGCAACGTGGTGCAATTGCATCTTTACAAAAACTATGAAAATTAGCTGGGCATGGTAGTGAAGCCTGTAGTCCCAGCTACTCAGGAGGGTGAGTTTGGAGGATTGCTTGAACCTGGGAGGTGGAGGTTGCAATGAGCAGAGATTTTGCCACTGCACTCCAGCCTGAGTGAGAGAAAGAGAGATAGAGAGAGAGAGAAATCTTCTGACCTCAGAGCCTGATGTTCTTACCCTCTCTCCTCCCATCACCTGCCAACTCCTGTTCCATCGACCTCCAACAATCCCTGCTCCATTTTTCCTCTCTATCCTTACAGCTGGATTTTTCTATATAAATATTAAGTTGTGGGAGCCACTGCCCTGCTCACTTGGCCACCAGTCTCTCCATGATAGTATTTCTCCTCCCCACCTCCAGAGTTCTCCCAAAGCTCTTAGGGGCATGTCACTACTCTCCTCAAACACCTTCGGTGGCTCCCAGTCGCCTCTCACATGGTTATAAAAGCTTTGGTTTAAAGACATGGATCTGAAGAGATTGTTGTCAGTGTGTATTTCCAGGTTCCTCCCCCATGCCAGCCAATCTGACCTGTAGGACTGTGTGCAGCTCAGGAATGCCCCTTTTTAACAAGTCCCCTGGGGGAGTCTGATGCAGGTGGTCAGGGGCCACATTCCGAAAATGAAAATCACATTTCTTAGAATGATATCCAAGGTCATCCATGATCTGAACTACTCTCACACTGTCATCTCCCACTGAAACCTGAACACTCACTCTAAGTTCCCGATAGTCACCCCTCATAAAGTGTGAGGCCCTGCTTCTTCCTCTTTGCTCAGGCTGTTTTCTCAGCTGGAATGTTCGCATCAATCCCAGCCTTTCCTATCAAGCTGCTGCTCCTCATGGAAGGCCATGCTCACAGTCGCCACCTCCCTGAAGCACCCTCAGATATGACTGTGCAGTCACCTGGGCTTGGCAACATTGCAGCAGCGGCCCCTGCCACATGCCAGCCACCTCCTCTCCAGGTGGTTCTCCTGCTCATGACAAGCTTCCAGCAGTCCCCCTGGTACCTCCCTGTATTTAGTTTGGTACCCAGGACAAAATATGTGCTTGTTAAATGTCTGGTTACTTGAATAGAGGAGGCAAGGCTTATAAAGATGAAATATGACTGGAAAATGTCACAAGAACCAAAGCTAGTGCTAAAGAACAAGGTTCTAATTTGTCAGATCAATTATGCAGCAATAAGTCAGTCACCTTTGAGGCACGGAGGGAGGGCATGAGCAAAGGAAGGAAAGAAGGAGGAATGAAAAAAGAAGGAAAGGAAAAGTTTACAGAAAAGAAATGCCATTTATTCCACAATGTACATGCATTGCCTCATAATAGCAAAGTGATTAAGAAGGAAAGCTGTAGAGTTGGAATTTTCTCGGTTTGAATTCTTGCTGCTCTAGTTAACCGTACCCATTTCAGAAAATTACTTAACCCCTCTGAGCCTCAGTTTTCTCATCTGTAAAATGGAGACAACAGCTATATTTCCTATTACCTTGCTGTGAGGACCAAAAAGTAAATACATGGAAACTTTGTAGAACCATGCTTGGCATATATTAAATGTTAGCCAGTATCCACCTTCACAAGCCTTTGAAATAATTCATTATTATTATTCCTATTTTACAGTAAAAGAAACAAAGACTTAGAGAAAGTAAGCTATGTCCCCAAGGTTACATAGCAGGGCCATGTCTGCCTGGTTCTGAAGCTCGTGCCCTGATAGCCATCCAGGAGAGAGAGATGACAGGAAGACCCCCTGAATCCAGGGCAGTGTGACCACTCCTGAAGTCCTCAACAATAAGTACTGCCAGCAGCTGGGGTTCTCTGAGCCCCCTCTGACTCTGCCTCACAATATGCTCTCCTGTCTCCCATTAATAGACATCTTCCTCTGTACCGTGGAGAACAATGACAAAGGTCTTCGTCCCCTCCCTGAGGGTGGATGGTCCTCCCCATCACCAGGAATGCCTCCCTCAGAGCTTCCTTCTCTCTCCATGAAGGAGGCTCAAGTCCCAGCTGTCCTTCCTGAGACAGCCAGGGCTGCATCCTAGCTCCTTCAAACCTTCCATCATTCATACCCATCTCCTTCTACCACCCCATCGTGCCCTGAAATCCTCATTAATGCAGACAGGCCATGGGCCATAGCTGCTGCCCAAAAGAATGTCCCTCAGCCCACCACAGCTGGATGGCCAAATCCCACCTCTCTTTCCTCCCACCCCTGACCTGAAGAAACGTACAGGGATTCTTTGGCAACAAAGGCCCAGGAGCAGGAGCTTGAAGCAGGTGCACTTGGTATATGCTTTGCAGAAAGCGACTGAGCAGACACCCTTGGCAAAGTCACCTTTGATAAAATAGCATAAGAAGAATCGCCACCACCTATTGAAGATCAACTACATGCCGGGTGCTGTGCAAAGGGTTTTAAGTGAATTCTCTCATTTCATCCTTATATCATACGTCATGATCATCTCTGTTTCACAGCTAAAGAAATTGAATCTCAGAGAGATTCAAGACCCTTGCCCAGGTATGGTTTTTGAACTATGTTCTTACCCACTGGATTAGTGATACCCACACTGGAGCCCTTGTTGGAGTCATCTGTTAACACACAGATTGCTGGGCTTCACCTGGAATTTCTGATCCAGTAGGTCTGGGGTACTAGATCAGGATTTTGTTAAATATCCAAATGCTCAGGCCTCATGCCAGACATTCTGAGTCAGAAGCTGCATTCTAACAGGGTCCCAGATGACTCCCATGCACATTCAAGTTTGAGTCTAGATAAATTGCCCTTGAACTCTGCTCAGACTGCCCAAAGAGAACAGAGATCGAGGCAATCACATCACTTTTGACCTCTCATCCCCCTGGCTTGCCAAGCAGGCATGGAGGAGCCCTTTCTTCCCCAGTTTGGAAATTACAGTGCACATTATTTGGTGGCCACATGCGAGTCCATGCCTGCAAGCTCCAAAACACGGCTGCCCGTGATGTTTCTCGCGGCTGTTGCATTACCAAACAGAAATCACTTCGCAGGGCTTCAGTCCGTCAGCCCTCCCCGAAGTTAAATTGCTTCTGAGACTAAAAACCCTTCTTTTTTTTTTCCTTTTTAAACTACTAGATGAGTAGCAGAGCAGCCCTGGAAGTCAGAATACCTAACCCTAGGGAGACGTGATGCACACAGAGTTGGGCAAATCCTGTGGTTTATGGGAAAATCTTTTGTGCTGGGAAATAAACCAGTCTTTAGAAAGAGGTCAGCTGGGATGGGGGACAGGGAAAGGACGCTTTACCCTATCTTGTCTCTTTACAAAGTGACCAGTTGGAACAGTTTTCTCCCAATGAGAATAGTGATAATAAAATCCTATCTAGTGATGTCTGTGTGCCAGGCTCTGTGCACAGCACTTCACATCATTATCTCATTTCCTCCCCTTGGAAACACTATGGGGTAAGTCCTGCAGAATTCTTATCCTACTTCAAAGATAAAGCAATCAAGGCTGAAAGCAAAGTATCCATAGTCACACAGCTGGCAAAAACAAGGGAAAGAGGAAAGGAAATTCAGGCTGTCTAACTCATAAGCCTGCACCACGTCCAGAACCGTTCTGCCTGCTGAGAGGCAGCATTGGATGAAACAGACCCCTCATGCCTTCAAGAAGCTTCCATGTTTGCAGGTAATAGGACGCCAACAACTTGCAAATTCATCTTGATGCTCCAAGTACAACAGAAGCGTAAACCTACTTCCGTCTGGACTTGAGTTGCAGAAAAGCTTACTACTGTGTACTCTGAAGAATCTAAATATTCATTATGTAATAATGCTGTTCAGTGTGACACACACACATACGCACAACAACGGAGACTTTTCTAAAGAACAGCTTAAGTACTTATCGATTGAGAACTTTTATAACTCTCAAAATGGAGGCATCCCCATAGCTCTACAGGTATTTTAAATGAATTGAATTAATCATAGGCTTAAAAGTCTCTTGCGATCTTCGTTAACTTCCCTGGGTTTAATTAAAACATCTGTGCACTTTTAATTTATCGATTCATCCAACTCATATGTCATGTTTTTAACACACCCCAGCATGCTCTGCATCATTTTTAACCCGATTTCCACTTAACTAAAGCAATTAAATTCACCCCGGATTAATTAAAGCATCTATACTTTCGTGCTTAAGTCAGCGTGTGCTTCTTTCCCCACATGGCTCCTGAATGTCAGAGATTTGACACACCTGATGAGTTTTTTGTCCTTCTGGAAATTCTTCCCTGAATCACTTTCTTGCTTATTAATGTGCCATTTGACAGAATGGGAATGAGGAAGTTGGTGTAGCTGAACTTTGGCCCTCTGAGCCAGGGACTCTGACCCCATCTGTCACAATGCACCATCTGGTTTCCTCTCTTTACGGGGGTCCTGCCAACTCTTGCCCCCACTGAAACCAACTAAAGTGTCTGAGTACTCTGGGCAGGAAGGTGGCAGGGGTGGGGGAGAGGGCTGTTCAGGTCAGAGGTGAGCATCACACTTAGGATGGCTGGTGATCTTTTCATTTGTATTTCATAATCACTGCTAGCTCTCTTTCCAACTTCGTCTCTCTCTCTCCTTCCCTACATATACAGACCTTTATAGCTCTGCCCATTTAATAGGTCAGGAAAACTGAGATGCCAAGGTCAACAGACTTCCCGCTTGGACATGGTGAGCCAGGGAGCTGTCCACAGAGTGACAAATCATCTCCCTGAAAACTAGATTTGATTTGCACCCATCCACTGGGATGGAGAGAGCCTATCCCCTCAGCCATGGCAGCATTGGGTGTAAGCAGCCTTATTTTTTTCCCCAATCAGATAAGCCAAAAATATTTCTCATCATTTTTATCTGTACTTACTTAATTTTGAATGAAGCTGAGTATCTTGTCTTACCTTTATTGGCAACTTATATTATTTCTGATATGTGCTTTGCCTAGGTTTTCATTCATCTTTTTATTAATTTGCAAGAGTTCTTTGCGTATTTCAGATATCAAACGTTATGCTGTAAAACATGAGAAAAAATATTTCTTCTCAGAGTTGCTTGTCCCTTAATTTTGCTTAGGGTGTCCTTTGTCACAGAGAAGATATTAATTCTCTGTAATCAAATCTGATCTTCTGTTCCTTCATGGTTTCTAGAATTTATGTCTTACATATCTCCCTCCCAGGAAAATAAAATTAGTCTCCAGTATTTTTTCTAATACGTTTGTAGTTTTTGTTTTTCTACTTAGGTCATTAATTTGTATGGAATTTTTTTTAACTTTTACTTCAAGTTCAGGGGTGCAAGTGTGGGTTTGTTACATAGGTAAACTTGTGTCGTGGGGGGTTGTACAGATTATTCTATCACTCAGGTATTAAGCCTAGTACCCATTAGTTATTTTTCCTGATCCTCTCTTTCCTCCCACCTTCCACCCTCCAGAAGGTCCCAGTATGTGTTTTTTCCCTGTATATGTCCATGTGTTCTCATCATTTAGCTCCCACTTATGAGAATATACAATATTTGGTTTTCTGTTCATTAGTTTGCTAAGGATAATGGCCTCCAGCTCTATCCATGTCTCTGCAAAGGACATGACCCCATTCCTTTTTATGGCTGCATAGTATGGAATTTATTTTTGAATACAGTGTGCAGTGGGGGTCAAATTTTATTACTTAATTTTCTACCAGATGGATTGCCAGTTGCAAGGATCTTGCTAGAAGAGAAATTCACCTTTCTGACACTGTTTTGCTCAGCACCAAGTTAAGTCCACAACCTCAAAAGCCAATGGGGTGGCCTTTGGAGTTTTGGTTTGGGGGGTCACCGATCTTTGTTTACCTGGCCTCCGTGACCCAAATATTACATCCTCAATTGCTTCAGGAGGAACAATGCATCTTCTTTTTTCCATCACTTATCCTCTACCACCTAACCAAGCTACTAACCCATGTGAGTTATTCATCACTGTTGCTGACTAACTGGGATATAAGGCAACCAACTATTAGTGCTATTTTGACAATTCGCTTAGAGTACTAGCTTCAAGTATTCTCACCTCTCTTTTCCAAAGAAATATTGAAACAGACTTCAGCTGGGTGTAGTGGCTCATGCCTATAATCCTAGCACTTTGGGAGGCTGAGGCAGGAGGATCACCTGAGTTGAGGAGTTCGAGTTCAGACAGGGCAACATAAAGAGATCCCATCTCTACAGAATTTTATTTTAATTAGCCAGGCATGGTGGTGCACACCTGTGGTCCCAGATGCTCTGGAGGCTAAGGCAGGAGAATTGCTTGAGTCAGGGAGGTAGAGTCTGCAGTGAATAGTGATCCTGCCACTGCACTCCAGCCTGGGTGACAGAGCAAGACCCTGTCTCCAATAAATAATAATAATAATAATAATAATAATAATAATAAAAATAAAATGAAATAAGTATAAAACAGACTTCAAATAATTTTTAAATACATTATTTGAAATTCCCTCTACACATCTAGTCCAGCCCACAAATTATTTGTCAAGATGCAGTCATTTTCGCTCTGCTTTTATGACTGAGCCTCTCCAATATCCTTAACTTTTCTCCATGTATTCTCTCTACTGCAAGCTCCAAGTGGACAGGTGGCTTCTCCTGTTACTTCCCACCGAGTATATAACACTGATCATTCATCTCATCCCTTACAGAGAACTTCGTGGAGGCTGGGGGGCAGGGGGGTGGGCGGGGGAGCTTCAGCTGGATCATTAAAATGAGCTTTATACCATTTAGGTGAATCTAAATTCTGTCATTTTTTTGTCATCAGCCTGTTAACCTGTCAGTTGTTAGTGGTAGTGGTAATTTATTTTTCTTCTGTGGGAGTCTTAGAGCTTCCATTTACTAGATTTAGTAAAACAGGAAGAGTCAATTTGTACAAACATTTTAATTAATTTTACATAGAAGCTTGAATGCACAATATTCTGCTCCCGTAAGCCTTAGGAAGAAGAGAGACATGCGGAGACACAAAACGCTCCACTTTCATACCTGACCAATCACAACCAACTTCCTCCCACACCAGAAAAGACTGGAAGAAGAAAAAATGAAATCTTTCCATTAGTATGATTTGACATACGTCTGGTGGTTGCAAGTGTTTGTGTGTGCTTGTTTAAGACCTATGGCATTTCTTTATTTTATTAGCCCTTGAAGTCATATTGGAGATTGAGATGGAAATTTTATAAGGGAGCATCTGTTCATTTGCCTACCAAGTGTCAGCTACTCCTGTGAACCATACATGTTATCTCACTTAATCCTTCCATCAATGCTGAAAGACAATTTTTTGAAGGGGAAATTGGGTCTTTGAGAGGTGCAGTAATCTTGCCAAAATCCACAGCTGGTAAGGTACACACTTGGTTTCGAACTCAGGCCTTTCTGGCACCAAAACCCTTGCTACTACCACTTCTGCTCCATAATACTTCTTGGCACAGAGTAGGCAGTCAGTGTCATTTTTCTATAACCTGTCATAAAAAATAATGCAGCTTGTGTGATAGTAAAAATATAAGACTTATTAGTACAAGAGCTTCCCCATTTCACATCCAGCCTCTTGAATAAAGATCAGCCTGAGCCTCAGATACTGGGATGCCCTGGGTTGAGTTATGTCTGAGAATGAATCAGTTGCCCCAGAGGGAAGGTGCTCTCCATGCAGGACACCCCAGCCGCCACTGGAGGGAGCTCATCTGGTGTTTCTGCACTCTGCCCCATGGCAACTGGATTACTAGAAAGTCTCGCTCCCCTGATGTGCCGCCTTCCACTTCTTTGTATGGCATAAGCGAAGCCCATCGAGTGTCCTGCTTTCCAGTGAACATCACAGTGTTTTGCATTTTTGACCACACTCCCAGTGAGCATGCAGCAAACCCTGAAGGAAGGCTGCATTTGGAAGGTGGAGAACTCTCTGACCTATTTTTTATTTTTTTCACTGAGTAATTTAAGTAGGTCAAATTTTAAATTTGATTTCCCAAGCACCTGGTTTTAAATAAAACCCATTCTTACCTTCTAGACAATCCTATTTTTTTTCTATTTGAAGTTTATGCAGAAGAGGAACAGTGTCACTATGAATAAAGAAAATAATTCGGCGAGGCACAATGGCTCACACCTGTAATCCCAGCACTTTGGGAGGCCAAGGCGGGTGGATCACCTGAGGTCAGGAGTTCGAGACCATCCTGGCCAACATGGTGAAACCCCGTCTCTACTAAAAATACAAAAATTAGCTGGGCATGGTGGCAGGCACCTGTAGTCTCAGCTACTCAGGAGGCTGAGGCAGGAGAATCACTTGAACCTGGGAGGCAGAGGTTGCAGTAAGCTGAGATCATGCCACTGCACTCCAGCCTGGGTGACAGAGCAAGACTCTGTCTCAAAAAAGAAGGAAGGAAGGAAGGAAGGAAGGAAGGAAGGAAGGAAGGAAGGAAGGAAGGAAGGAAGGAGAAAGAAAAGGAAGGAAGGAAGGAAGGAAGGAAGGAAGGAAGGAAAGAATTTTATCTATATTTTTTATCAATTAAAAAAGACAAAACTTTTGCACCTTACTTTCCACCCTCCTCCACCTTTTGGGAGGAAGGAGGATGTAATCAGAGACTAGTGTTGGTGATTTGATGTAACTTTCTCTACCATCCATGACAGCCCATCCAATATATAACCCTTAGGTCAGAGAGTCAGAAACAGCCCTTGGAAGCTCATCTAAGTACACTTTGTGCAACCATACTTTTCACTGTTTTTTATTTCAGTGCAGGGCTGGAAGGGGGCTGAGAAGTGATGTTGATTCTAGTCTTCCCACCAGGAAATACCTTCACTGTTACCTAGATCAGAAATGACAAGTAGGTTTTCTCTTGAATACCAACTCTGCCTGCCTGCCGGTCTCAGCCTGGGCACTGCATTGACAGTTTTGAGGCTCTGTCTAGGCTCAGGGGAACAAGATGCCGTGATCAATTAGTGATGTCTGCAGTGGTGTGGAAAGGTAGTACTGTAGTTCATACGCACACACTTGCCATCCCTGACCTAGAGCTTAGCATGAGTCTCAGGAGGAACTGGCATGGAACAAACTTACTGTCTTAAATCCCTCTCAAAACTTTAAGAGAGTCCAGAGTTTCTCATGCTACTTCATATTTGCATGTTCCCTAATTTAAATCTTGAGCACCCTGAGTTCAAAGCTCTCTTTCTACCCTCTCTTAGACAATCAGCCTCTGTAGCAACTCTGTACAAACTCCTCTGTTTAAGCATCCTGGAGATAGAGAGTATGATCCCTACATTTAGACAGTTCATCTAAATTCAATGTGCAGCTTTAAAGTTCTCACTTTTGAACTCATTCTTCTTCTCTGGTACATTCATAAGGATAAGATTTCTACAGAAAATAGCGCCCCCAATAGTTTTGGCAACTGTCCTATTATAAAGCATTTTGAGGGGAAATATCCCCTTCATTGTATGTCAACTATTGAGATAGTTCTATTTCAAATCAGTTTGCAATTAAGGTCAAACATGCACTTCCCCAGAAAAAGACATTGTGTTTACAGCATGAGATTCACTCCAGGGACTGTTCTTCCCACGTCTTTCATAAATGGCCATTTAGTGCTTGCCCACAACCCCCTACCACTGGGAAATCTCTGAATATCAGAAACACAGGAGAAATGTTTACCTAATCAAGCCACCATTGATGAATGTAGCAACAGAAGGAAATCAACAATGATAAACATACTCCCTGTCTTGAATAGCTGACTATATCTTTGGGAAATTAGATATGCACAGAGGAAAGTTAATTTCCATAAAAACTACATAGAAACATGACAACAAAAGGGGATTCATGAGGCTGGGTGGGGCAGGTGACTAGGAAGTGACATGATTAGGTATGCCATCGCTGCGTGGCACAGGGAGCTCACCCAGGTTGTAGATGTGTATACACACACATGCAGAATTCCTGTGACCTGTGCATTCCAAACCATGGATAACACCAGGAGTCATTGAAACACCTGTGTCCATCGTTTCTGAAGGCCTCCAAATGCCACTTCCATAGCCGCAGGATTTTAGGCCCAAATTTGAAGGCAGACTAGGAAGTTAGGCTCTTTACAAACTGATGTGGAAGTGAGAAGTCCAAGACCTGAAGGAGACTGACCACTGAAATCCCATTCTTGATGAACTCTGAAAGGCGGGAGTTGGCACCTATGAGGCCAAACTGATTAAAGCTGTAGGTAGTCTCCTCCCAGACAATCCCCACTGATTTTCCAACCTTCTTCCCACCAACAGATGGAAGAGGGTACAGCTGAAGGGTGAACTGCTAGAAATTTCATGTCTTCAGCCTACCTGCCCCCTTTCCTTTTTTTTTAATAAGTCAAGCATATTTAATCATTATACTTTATTATACATATTACACTTTGAAGGAGGCACAATGACAGTAGTCTGTCCTTATCCTCAGGGCATACATTCCAAGACCCCCTGTGTGTACCTGAAACCACAAATGGTACAAACCCTACACATACCATGTTTTCCCTACACATACCATGTTTTCCCTACACGCACATTTCTAGGATTAAGTTTAATTTATAAGTTAATCTCTTACTTATAAGAGTAAGAGATTAACAATAATAATAAAATAGAACAATTAAAGCAGTAGCTGTAACATAAATTATGTGAATGCAATTTCTCTCTCTCTGAATTCCTTACTGTACCGTATTCACCTATTTTCAGACAGCAGTTGACCACAGGTAACTGAAACTGAAAGTGAAACTGCGGATAAAGGGGGAACTACTTCATTTCTTCATGGTATAGATAAGAACACTGAGGCAGTGAGACTTTTAGTGGCTCAGCTGTGTCTCATCTCCCCTTCCTTTTTAATAGGCATAAACTTATTAGGAGTAAGAGTCGACTGATCTGAGGGTGAAATAATCAGCAAAATGGATTCTAACCTCCAATACCAACAACAGAACAACAATAAGTACTTCAGTGTCACTTAGTGAAGGACACCACTTCAAAGTTGGGCCAACCTGGTTCCCCGCTGGGCATCCCTGCTTGTGAGCTGTGTGACTGTACATGTCACTTCCCCCGTCTGAGCCTCACCTGCAAAAATGGGAACCACGATTGTAGCCTCCACCTCATAGGGTGATTATGATGATGAAATCATGAATTGCACATAAAGCCTTCTTTCTATACCGTGCCCAGCACATAACAAGCATTTAACTGGTGGTAGCCGCTGTTATCAGTAGCACTTATGTTGTTTATCTGGCAATGGTTCTGCACCTCCACAGCCAGAATCCCCAACCTAGAACACTGTAAGCCAAGCCCCAAGGCCAGACAGCTCTACCTCCTTAGACTGCCACCGCCCCTCAGATGCTGACCCTTCGTGACCTGGTGCTCTGTCTTTGGTTTGTGCAGCTGCCTGCCCTGTCCTGTGCAGTGGGAATGGACAATATTCTAAAGGGACGTGCCAGTGTTACAGTGGCTGGAAAGGCGCAGAGTGCGACGTGCCCATGAATCAGTGCATCGATCCTTCCTGCGGGGGCCACGGCTCCTGCATCGATGGGAACTGTGTCTGCTCTGCTGGCTACAAAGGCGAGCACTGTGAGGAAGGTAAGCCCTCCAGTCTCTGGGCTAGGCCGCAGTAGGGGGAGGTGTTTGCAGGGCCCGACCTTTGCTAATGAGCCCAGTCCCGGGCTGCGTGTTTTGCAGGAGAAGTTTCAACATTTTGCACAAAAAGCTTCAAACTCTTTTGCTTTGATAAACTTCTTTAGCTGTAGAACAAGAAAGGCCTCTGGAGATGGTTCAGGAAGAAACGTTTTGTTTTACTCTCCTTTATAGAAATTAATTCCTTTTCTCTTTCACCTTTTTCTCTTTCAATTGCTCTCTCTGCCTTTGTCTTTCTGTCTTCTGTTTCCTTCTACTTTTCCTCCCCTCCCTTCTCTTTCTTTTCCTCTTTTGTTCCTTTCCCTCGCCCTATCTTTCTTCCTCTTTTCTCCTGCTTTATTTAGTAATTGGGAATTACTAAAGCTATTCAGAGAAAAGAAACAAGAATTCCTAAGCCCCTTGCCTCCATTCCAAACAAAAAGCTGTTTGTTGTTGTTGTTGCTGTTACTAACTCTTCCTGGTAATCTAAGACCCATTTATGTCTGTGTAAATATTTCACCAAAAATTAATATCAACAGACAGCAATCAGGCTTGAAAGACTATAGGTTTTTTATGTCATTTAGAAAAACCATGTAGGGCAAATTAGCCTGGTTTACCTACAATTGCACAAAACTAGAGGAGAGTGAGAGTGCAGCAAGAGGGATGGGATTTGATGGATCCTGAAACTCTCACCCTGGCAGATACGTAAGGGCCTCTCACACACATGGGTGAAAATCAGGGATATCATAAACTGAATCTAATCTGACAATATGGTCAGAGATCAGGCCTGGACATCAGGAGAGGGGGACATAGAAGAGGGGATCCAGGAACAGGGAGAAAGAGCACCTCTCTGGAGGGGATCCAAAAGCAGCTCTAACTAGTCCTAGTTACCTTGATCAGTTATTTGAGATAAATTATTTTGTGCCAAAATGTTGGGACTGATTTGCAGTAGCTATAAGGCAAGAGAAAGCCATGCTGCCTGTCAGCCTTCCTGCTCTGTATTTGCCCTTGCACAATATGGTCTCTGGTTGCCCATTGATTACTTCTCACCATACAAAGAATTGGCCACAGCTGGTAGGAAGGTACGCTCATAGACCCTCTCAGCCCCTTGCCCATTCCCCAATCTCTGAATTGGCTTCATCATTGTCTTCCAGCTGAGGCTCCTTTTGTCTAAGTCAATCTCCCAGTGAAATGTCCTCACACAACTCAAACAGCCCTTTTCCCTCCCGTGTCCCCAATAGAAATAGAAGTATCAACTTGCCCAATAAACTAAGGGGGAAAAGTGAAGCCCCTGCCTATTCTGCATGAACTTGAGGTAACCACCCAAGATGTCCTCATAAAAAAAGATCCTGTTGGATGCCATATGCATTCTGTGTTCCTCATGGCCAGGCTAACAAGGGATCTCAGGTTTTATGAGGTTCTCAGATGCTAATTGATTGATTCTTTCATCCCCACAACAGTGGATCTCCAGAGTTCCATACAAAATAATCAATCATCACAGCTCTCACCACAAAGTAATGACAGTGCTTTATACTTAGATATACCCACACAGGGTTCCCTTATGAAACCCCGTATTTCATCGTTTTTAGAACTATGGCTACCAAAAGTCAGCTTCTATAACATTATTCCTCTAAGATTTTTCAATATATCAGCAGTAATGCCCTTAATGGGGCCCAGAAGTCTGACCCCCAGATCTTCACTTGCTCAGTTCTCTATATAATTTTTCCTCTATTATAAAAGGTAGCCTCCCTATGTCTGCATCATAAAAAATTGGGAGTTTGGATGGAGGAAATACTGATTTAATAACCCTGCTTGAAAGGTTAAAGTTCTTAAAGATAAATGGATTGCAGGAGGCAAAGCTGCATTCGCTGAAAACATAAGAGAGGCCAATAATATGACAAGAAAGGTTAAAACGACCTTTTGCATGCATCATTTGGAGAAAGGAAAGTGCTAGGGCAACAACATTGCCAGTCTTCGAATTTTTTCTCTCCAGTAAAGATTATACACAGCTGTATGCATGGAATCTCAAGTGACTTCTCAACTTTCTCACTATCCCACCCAGTCTTATTTAAATGTTCAGAGTGAATTAACCATCCAACCAAACAAGCCACGTGAATCATTATGAAAGGATGAAATCTCCTCTATTGATTTCTGCTACCCAAAAAAAATGAACCGAGGTGATTCATACGCTGTTTTCAAAATAGGAAATGGAATCAGAAAGTCTGGATCAGCACTTTTTCTTCAATTTAGCTTTTTTATTTCTGATATTCATCATAGTCCTAACATTCAAACAATTTACCTGAAATGGCCATGGCAACTAAATCAATAGTTGCCATCCCTTCGTTTTTCCTGCATAAACATGGTTGTACTATTAACAAATTTGCACAAGAAAATTAAAGGATGTGTTCGTGAGGTTTCATTCAATGATGTCTGGGGGAGTGGGAAGGTGATGAGAGAGGAATTGACATATTAGTTTAAGTCAGCCATGTTTTCATGTCAGTTTCATGGTTGAGTCATTTTTCAATGACATTTAACTTCATAAATGTAATTCATGGTTCTTCAGGGGCTTATAGTACATATTGTTTGTAAAACTCCTTGACCTCCTTTTTTATCCTTAGGGATAGAAATTGCATTCACAACCCTTTTTTGTCAAACCTACAGAGGGCCCAAGACTAAATGAGTTCTAATGATTTCAGCTGCCAGGGGGCTGGTGTTTCGAGGCACATGGTACTTAGCTGGTAAAGGCCACTGTCCCCTTTTAAGTGTAACACTGTTTCTATTTATAAAGCTTCGTAAAATGCCATAGTCCCTCCTGCCTGCTAAAGACTCTAAGGACGTGGCCACAAGACCATCTTAGAAAATTGGAACCAAATTTAAAATTCGTAGTAAAACTGCTCCTCTTGAAGTTTGAATTTAGTTATTCCATCCACTGCTGTAATTATATAGCACAAAGGGCATATTTACTGGTATCACTGACCAGAGAAAGGGTTAACTCATATTTTTAGATACAATAAATGGTTTTTTTTATGGCATTCTAGTACCAGTGCTAATAAATCTCTGTGGATTTTCCTCCTTCCTTTATACCATAATTCAGGATAGAGAAGAGAGAGCTAATTTATCTGGAAGAAAAATGCCATTTTCATTTTTTTTTAGTGTATTACTTTTTATTATTTCATCCTTCTAAGAAAAAGATTGTGATTTTTTTTTGGAAAGCTCCTAGCTGCTGGCACCTCACCAAATATTTTAAATGGCTAACTATAGGTTGAGAGCAATTTTTGAAGCAACAAGCCACAAGATATTTTTGTGTATATTTTGATATTTGCCTTATTAGAAATGAGGGCAGAGTGAAAAACTAGAACTTCAGAATTTCCTTTATTGGAAGAATATAAACATGATGCATTCTGAATGAATTTGTTCGTAATTTACAGATCCCCAAATATGAATTTTTTCCAAAAACAAGAAATCGTTAGCACCATTTCTCTTTCCCATCAGTCCTTTCTCTACACAGGAAGGTTGTCCCATCAATGACAAGTGCTTATAGCACAGTCTGTCCTTCATTCTTGCAGCAACTGTGTATTGAACACCTAGTATATTCCCTTACCTGTGCTAGGCATGAGACACCAAAGGCCCTGCACAGCTCTTTGTCTTTTTTTTTTTCTTGTTCTTTTTTTTTTTGAGAGGGAGTCTCACTCTGTCACCCAGGCTGGGGTGCAGTAACATGATCTTGGCTCACTGCAAGCTCCGCCTCCTGGGTTCATGCCGTTCTCCCCCCTCAGCCTCCAGAGTTGCTGGGACTAAAGGCACCGGCCACCACGCCTGGCTAATTTTTTGTGTTTTTAGTAGAGACAGAGTTTCACCATGTTAGCCAGGATGGACTCAATCTCCTGACCTCATGATCCACCCACCTCGGCCTCCCAAAATGCTGGGATTACAGACGTGAATCACCACGCCTGGCCCGCCCTTTGTCTCCTATGTGTTTGATGCTTTCAGCTCAAGTTTACGTTCAGATGAGCTCCACCACCCTAAATGGAGCAAATCTGAAGGTATCAAATGGGCTTATGTCATCAGGAGTTATATTCCCCGAGACAATGAATTCAACTGTAAAGTGATAGTAACAAGATTATGTAACATCATCATAAATATCTCCAACTAATAATAATAATAAGCAACTAAAATTCACCTCTGGGGGAGTGTACCCCTGATTTTTTTTAACCACTGTTTTTTCCCCATGCCTGAAATGGTTTTGAAATGACTTCCATAAATAATACCGTCCTAAGAATATGCAAATGGGATTGTGAGAAATATCTCTTACCACTGAAAATTATTATTTTTGCCTCAAGGGAGGGCTGCCCTTTGGAAACTTCTTGGAATATTGTGATTTCTAATAAGTCCAAATTTCTCAAGTCTGATGTCCCTCAGGACTGGTTAGTTTGTGGCATGGATAATCTAAATAATGTCATATTTAAATACACTATTAAAATACACTAATGGCTGAGCATGGTGGCTCACACCAGTAATCCCAGCACTCTGGGAGGCTGAGATAGGAGGATTGCTTGAGCTCAGGAGTTCACAACCAGCCTGGGCAACATAGCAAGACCCCATTTCTAGAGAAAAAAAAAAGCTTCGTTGGACATGGCAGTGTGTGTCTGTGGTCCTAGCTAGTTGGCAGGCGAAGGCAGGAGGATCACTTGAGCTCATGTGTTCAAGGCTACAATAAGCTATTATCATACCACTGCTTTCTAGCCTGGCTGACAGAGTAAGACCCTATCTCAGAAAAAAAAAAAAAAAAAAAAAAAAATAACAAAAAAACACTATTTTGTGCCCCATAGGGAAAGAAAAAAAGACACTCAGCATAAAAAATGTCTTAGGAGATCCTACAGAAAGCTGAGACCCTGAGGAATTACCATCTTAGTGTAATAGTGAATTATTTAGAGACCGAAAGTCTTGCATATTTCAATCTTGGCACTGTGCAAGGAAAGAAAACAAAATTTTCTGAGAATTTAAACCATAAGATGGCACGCATACACAGGAAGGATTTAATAACACTGTCAGTGTGGTCCATAAAAACCTCAAGAAGGTAAAAACCTCAAGAAGAGAATTCAAAGTGGTCCCAAGCTAGCTGTACCCCCAGGTGATGGAAGAAGAAATCCTTTAATCTGGGCCAACAGCCTGATTTGGAAGCCGTGAAAACAGGAGAAATATGTCATAATCAAATAAGGTGATGATACATCCACATTTGTCTGATCCACAAAGCAACATCTGAGCCCTCTGCTAGACCATCATTTCTCATTCAAACCACATATTACACAAAGAACCCTCTTCTCCAAATGACATTGCATCATTTCCTGAGAATACATAGGAATACATGAGAAAGCTGGGTTTCCTCTAAAAGGCCCTATTTATTCAACCCTTAGATTGAATGGAGGTCCCAGGTTTGAGATCACATTCTCTTGCAAAAAGTCCTGTCCTCAAGAACTGGCCTTTGCAGCTCACTCCTCTCCTCACTGTGAGGTTATTCAAGTTACCTACTGGATGTATATCCACTCTATTAAGATAGCCAAACAATCAGACAGTGAAACAGGCAAGAACCACAATGACTGGACTCTGCCCATCAACTCATCTGATTGACTGGTAGAAGGTCAGTGCCTCGGCCAGAGATAGGAATCCAGTCCCCTGGTGATTACCTATAGGAAGGTGATCCCTTTTGAATCATTTTCACACCCAACTTTGCCTCTTCTATCCTGCACATTTACTAACTCCTTCAGTGGGTGTGTACTCAGAGAATGAATACTAATTTTAGACTTAGCCTAAGTGAAACCTCATTAGGAAAGTGACTCATTTATAAGTTTCATTGGTTTTTCCTTTTCATCTTTTGTTACCTTTTGAAGTCAAGTATTAGTAAAGTTACAATGAGCCTCTCTACTTTTCTCTCTTATAGTGAGGGGCAATGCAGTTTGGCAACGCATGTAGAAACATGGCAGGTATTCACATTCCTATTGCAGCTGCTCTGATACGATTCAGTCGAGGTCCTAATCTTTATAAGCACAAGATGCTAAAGGTGGAACGGCATACTTCTATATCTGATTTCTCCTAATTCTGCTTGAGAAATCCCCTTTTTGTTTCTCTTGCATCTTCTTCAAGTTTGAGATTCGGTGTTTTGACAAATAAGAAGCCTTTTACTTTTTATGGGTGTTCTTCAGGAGACCACATAAGTATTTCTTGGGCTGCTCTACTTGCTAGCAAGTGGATGGGAATTGGTGAGCCACTGGTCCATTCAGCAGCAAGCGAATGTCTCATGGCCTATCCTCCACGGGTGATCAATGCTTTTATTCTTCTGTTTTTGTTTCTGTTTTTTTCAGTTGATTGCTTGGATCCCACCTGCTCCAGCCACGGGGTCTGTGTGAATGGAGAATGCCTGTGCAGCCCTGGCTGGGGTGGTCTGAACTGTGAGCTGGCAAGGGTCCAGTGCCCAGACCAGTGCAGCGGGCACGGCACGTACCTGCCTGACACGGGCCTCTGCAGCTGCGATCCCAACTGGATGGGTCCCGACTGCTCTGTTGGTAAGCCACAAGGTTTTCTCCTTCCTCTCTCCAACACTCCTGCCCTGTGTTCCATTCCATTCTCAGATGGATGGGAATCTACTCTTAACACTTAGCTTGGGATAAGGGGACTTTGATGAATCACAATGTGTCTTTCTCATTCTCTTCTCCTCAGTCGTGGAGTCTGTGATCTTTGAGAAACAAACAAACAAAAAGCACTGGGTTGGTTCCATCACCGCAAATGGATGTGGGGCCCAGGAGGGATGCTTCCATTTGCATTATAGGTTTTCTTATGTACGTTCCCTAAAGGTACCAGAAAACAAAACAGAACAATTCAGCCCCAGACAAACTAAATGGAACGTCCCATAAAACAGAAAAGAGGCTCCCTCGGGGTGCTGCGTGAACATGTTCTAAAGCTCTGTAATACTCCAGTGACAGGAAAATAATGAAGTCGCGCTGTACACTTCATTTTCCTAAAATTTAGAGTGTGTGTCTTCCCTCCAGAGTGACCTTAAAAATGGAACAGTTCAACAGTTCAAGCCAGTCCCAACCTTCCTGAGAAAGGTTCTGCTCACACTGACAAGTCCCCATCCAAGCAAGCGATCATTCCACCCCCTTCCTCTGGGTAGTGAGACAGCTGTCAGATTGCCATGGCAATCAGGAAGAGAATAGATGTGAAGCTTTGCCGACAATGGGAAAGAAATGAATATTTCATTCCAAAAAGAAAAAAAAAAAAAGGAGAAGAGTCAGTTAAAATGGGCTATTTTGGGATGTCTTCTCAGCCCACTCGACTCTGGCTTCAACTCTGATGCTGGTGGTCCTGGCAAGGCTGTGCAGAGGATAGGAGGAGGTGGGGTCCTAGACCCAAAACCCAGTTATGCTGCAGATATGCTGCGTGACTTTGAGTGAGTCACCGGCCCCACTCCCCGGCCTGGTGTTCCTTCCCCTGGCATGCCAAGCCACGCCTCCCTCAGTAGACTGATGAAAGGGTGAATGTCTGGCATGTGCTTGTCCTCGCGTGAGAGGTCTGGAATACCAGAGAGTGCATATCTGTCTGTCTGTCTCCTCCCCAAGCACAAAAGACTTTGAGCTCCTTTGAGAACGAAGCTGTGTAAATGCAGCATAATTACAGCGGTCATTATCGCCGCCAAGGTACCGATCTGGGTAAGGGGGGTATCTGCAGTCATCATGGGAATGGAGCAGCGGGGTCCGCAACTGACCTCTTGGACTTGGTCAGTTCAGGCTGTCAGTGGGGGAGGAATCCTAGCTGGCTAGAGAGTCAGGATCCATACATGGATCTTTTCAGGTGGGTACTTCCCAGTTAGCTTTGCCAAACTGATTAAAACAGTCTCAATCTCTAGAAGACTCGTTCTCACATTCTAGTGAGCATCAAAACCACCTGGGGGACTTGTTCCAACAAAATCTCTGAGTCTCATTCCCAGATCTTCTAATTCACTTGGTCCAACTGGGGCACAAGAATCTACATTTCTAACGAGTTCCCAGGTGATACTGATGCAGCTGGTTCCAGGGGCCACACTTTAAGAACCACTTCTCTAGAAAAAAAGATGTAACAATGAACTGATACCCAGCCAAGGAGAGACAAGCCTCCAAAGATGACAGAGCGCTGGGCCTCAGGGCCTGCTCCAGGGGTCCGGGCCATGTGCGTGGTCTGGACTCCATGGAAGGTTTCACCAGCTGTGGTGTTGAGCTGTAATCATTGTTTTTCTTCCAGAAGTGTGCTCAGTAGACTGTGGCACTCACGGCGTCTGCATCGGGGGAGCCTGCCGCTGTGAAGAGGGCTGGACAGGCGCAGCGTGTGACCAGCGCGTGTGCCACCCCCGCTGCATTGAGCACGGGACCTGTAAAGATGGCAAATGTGAATGCCGAGAGGGCTGGAATGGTGAACACTGCACCATTGGTAGGCAAACGGCAGGCACCGAAACAGGCACATATTGCTTTATTTTCATAAATCGTAGATCTATAGTGACGGTCGCGCATGGCAACTGGCTGTTCCTTCAGGGACACAAGTGCTCTCCCATGTTTCCTGCTGCCTCTCTAAATCTCCCAGGGGATAGGGAAGGAGAAAAATGAGGTCCCTAATTGGGAAGGGCTTTTCCTTCTTTCCAGGATTCCGAGTTGAAAGGAAAGGGACCACAGCAGATAAGAAAACCCCTCCAAACTTCCAATCTCGGGGAGGGAGAAATGCACACGCATGGGAAATTGTTGTCTGGGGGTTGCAAGCACCCCGAATCACTGTGGTCTGCAGCTCTCCCCTTTTTAAATCCTCTCTCAGCTGGCTGGATCACTGGATCCCTGCTTGCTGGCAACAAGGTGAACTCACTAATTTTAGGCCAGGTTAGAGACAGGCAGGACTCCAGGGTTCCCTCCGTAGCGGGTACCACCATAA
Source organism: Chlorocebus sabaeus (assembly GCF_047675955.1). NCBI lineage: Eukaryota > Metazoa > Chordata > Mammalia > Primates > Cercopithecidae > Chlorocebus > Chlorocebus sabaeus. Next base: position 14,294,130 of record NC_132926.1, on the reverse strand, counting down.
GGTCCTGAGATTCCCCATCACCACCACCATCATTAAATATCTCCTCTTCTGGTCCCATTTTATTCTCGCTGAGCCACCTCTCTACAAAAGCTTCTTGACCAAGAATATTTTAAAGGTCATTTTCTTTGTTAAGAAGAAATAGTTTTGGAGATTATTCATTTTTATTTTTCTGTCTTTTTTGGGACAATTGTGGTTTAGGGTAGGACTATACTGGATTAAATGTACCTAATCATCCCTTTCGTAGAGGAGCTGGGAGCCAATGGTCTTTGGCTTTCCACATCTCTCAGACAGTTGGGATGACAAAGTTGTCAACTTGAGCATCATTTTACCTCCAGTTTTTACTTTTGTTGTTTAATTGTATTAAGCCTAGGATACATTTTTATAGCAAGCTGGCTAATCTACTTGCCTGCATGGAAATTCTCAAAGACTTTTCCAGCCAAACTACAGTTTGGTCCCTTGAAGTTACCTCTGATCCCAGCCATCAAGTTTGAGACCCTCCCCTCTGTCCCAGCCTAACAACCCCAGTCACAGATGGGCCACCTGGAGTGAGAGACAGGGCTAAGAGCTTGTGCAGGGCTGATTCATGAGATCAGACTCAGTTTCCCATGCTGTTCATTTGAGTGGTTATACAGAGATAAAGTGGACTGACTCTGTATTCGATTTCTTCCAGTTCCATCTGATTGGGCATCCGAGGGGCAGCATGCCAATCAGGGCCACAGCCGTAGCACTGGGACCCTGCTGGGACAGTCTGTTGGCAGTGAATTGTTTTTGCAATCTCTCGATGACGCTCCAGGTCTTGCTCCCCTGCAGCCGCTTTTATCCTCAGTTCCCTGCAGAGTCTGAGGAATAATTCAGAAGACTTTCAAGGGAGGGCTGTGCACAGCCCAGTACTGAGACAGTTCTTACAATAGCATCCATTCATCAGGGGCGTTCCTTTTGCTGTACTATTGCATGCCTGGTGTTATTTAAATAAACATTCCCCTCCCCATATCTCCTTTGCCCCAAATCCTCCCCTCAAAAGCTCTTGCCAATCATCAGCATTGAGGTAGATAATCCTACTTCCTTTTAATTCATACAATCCAACCTCACCTCCCCTTTGCTGCCCCTTCCCACATCTAGGGGACAGAGGGGCAGGGTTAGTGTTTCCACAATGATGCCTGCTGGCTCTCTCCTACCTACAATCTGTCTTTACTTTGGAAATAGCTCACAAGAGGGCAGTCCAGATGGATTCGAGCAGGAGTCGCCAAACTACGGCCAGAGGGCCAAATCTGGCCTGCTGCCTGTTTTTCTGTGGCTTGCCAGCTAAGAGTAGTTTTTACATTTTCTAAGGGTTGAAAACAAATCCAAAGAAAACTATTTCCTGGCACGTGACAATGATATGAAATTCACATTTCAGTGACCATAAACAAAGTGTTATTACAGGACACCCACACCCGTTCATTGATGCCTCGTCAGCTTCCGTGCCACCTGTCAGCACTGAGTAATTAGGAGACTGCATGGCCCACAAAGCTGCTTGTGTGGCCAGTTACGGGGAAAAGAAAAAAAAAAAATCTGACTCCTGAATTGCACAAATCTTGATGGATAGAGGGGAGAAAAGCAAGGCAGGTCCACACCCCCATTAAGAAAAGGACACCAATTACAGCTTGAAGGATCTGAGGGTTCTACTCCAGATATCACAGAGTGGGAGTGGAGAGAAAACAATAGATGTACTAAAATGCTTCCGGAGCCCTTGAAAAAGAGATGGGAAGATGACAACTTTGGTCTCAGTAGAGAACAGCAAGGATATTGGCCAATAAGAGAACATAGATGTTTCGGTCAAGCTAGCCCTTTGGGTGAGGTAAATTGGAAAAAAAAAGGTGTTTCTGCTACTTGAAGTGTTTGGTACAGGTTTCCCGTCTTTGTGAGATGACATACAGGTGTTCTGGAGAGGCGTACAGAAAGTGTAAATTGATATGCCAGGTAAAGCTCCCAAAATGAAGAGAATGCTGGTCCAGTACAATCTCTTGTTCAGAATGATGATCTCCTGTGGCTTTAGAGTTTGTGCTCTGTATGTCATAAAGATCTTTACTACCAAAGCCGTTTATTGTGAGAAATTAGGGCTCTGTGGCTTTATTAGTAGGACATGTGCCATCTCCTCATAGTTATGTTCACTGTGGTTTTCTCAAAAAAAAAGCCAAGCATACCTTGATCAGTGAGATTTGCCATTCAAAAACCAGAGAGATGTTCATGCATGCATAATTGCAACTTTTGCTTTTCTATCTCTGGCCCCCAGAGCTGTTGTGTGGAGTTTTAGTCTTCTAGTTTGAGCAGACACTCCTGTCATTTCATTTAAAGTAAATGCCACAATTTACAAGCCCAGCATCAGTTCTCCTCCTTGGGGATACTGACAGAGAGGAAATGGGGGCTCTTTGGTCCTTTGCAAGCGCAGCCTCAAATGCTATATTTTGAAAATAGAAAATACATAAAAGTGAAATGATACCAAGTCAGCAAACAATGCCTAGGGAAATATCTCGTAAGGCAGAATTGTGGGAGTTAGTGTTGGACACTTGGGTTGTCTGTGGCCTGTTTTCAAAAGGTCATAGTGAGGTAGTTTTCTTGGGGTCATTGCAAATAGTCAAGTGAACAGTTCACATCAGTCCTTGTGGATTACATTTACTGTACTAAAAGAGTCAAAAAGAGAGACAGGGAGAAAAGATGAGGACACAAGGACAGACTTCTAAAACATAGTCAGGTGGAAGCCCCAGGATCAATCCATGTTTGGTTAATGCCTTTCTGAAATTTGCAACCAAATTATTTATATTTGGCAATTTAGTAGAGATTGCTAAAGATTTAAATATAAGGTATAACACTTCAATGTTAACTATTAGAACTAACTTATTGGCAGGCTGGATTCTACCAAGCAATGATTGTTATATAACCTTTTCCTTAAAAGTTAAATATATGGCATGGCTAAAATCGACAGAATTGTGTAGATAAAAAATATACTTTGAATACATATCAGCCACAATTCATGTGTATCTTTGGAATATATTAACATTTTTTGTATAGTATGCGGTTTACTCTTATGACTAGATCAGACAGCATATTGTGTGGTTAGAAGAGGTTTATTCTTTAAGCATAATTTTAAAATGGGTTGTTGTTCCTGTCTCTGCCACCACCACCACCATCACCCCCTATTAATACTGGGAACTAGGACAGGTGCAGTGGCTCATGCCTGTAATCCCAGCACTTTAGGAGGTTGAGGTAGACTTATCACTTGATATCAGGAGTTTGAGACCAGCCTGGCCAACATAGTGAAACCCTATCGCTACAAAAATTAGCTGGGCTTGGTGGTACATGCCTATAGTCCCACCTACTTGGGAGGCCAGTGTGGGAGAATTGCTTGAGCCCAGGGAGGCTCAAGGGAGCCCAGAGATTGCAGCGAGCCAAGATCACGCCACGGCACTCCAGCCTGAGTGACAGAGCGAGATCCTGTCTAAAAAAAATACTGGGAACTAACATCAAAAGGCCATGCAAAGGCTATAACACCAGAGCATGGAGGAACCATAGAATTTGTATAATAATAGGTCAAAATCACTAAGAACTATATATAGTAAATGTAGATCAGCCTTTCATGAAGAGGTAAAGTAGATGTTAGCTTGTGTTAATGAGCAGAACAATTGGGCAAAATGCAAGAAGCAGCCAACATTTGCATTGCTGGGGAATCAAGGAGGGATGCTACATGCTAACTGTGGACTCTTGCAATTATCTCCTGAACATGGGCTACCCAGACATCTGCTCTGAATAATACAAACTGACCCGCAGACTAAATCTGCCCACACTGGGCACTTCCTGACCCTGAGTGAACTGTTTGATATCTGGGTAGTGAGTAAAGGCTGCAATGGTTATTTCAACTTGTGTATTTTATCTATGTGGTCCTAACCTCCGATTTCATCTCAGAATCATAAGGGCTTGATTCCTAGGACCTTGTGAGGCTGAGTGACCTGCCCAGGTGCCACAAGTCAGAACAGTTTTCTTTTCCCTGTATCGCACTGGGCCCTTCTATTTTTCCTCTTTAATTGGTTGGGGAAAGAAATCGGTGCTTGTGATGTTAATAAGGAAAATGAATCTTTACCCAAGGTAAAACCAGCCGTGCAATGATCCGATGTGCTGATTAAGTGATTGTCATCAGAAGTAGACAGGGTCACAGTCCGAGAGGGAGAGTGCTTCAGAACAATAGGGAACAGGCTGGGAAGAAAGTGACTGTCAGAATTAACCAACTTCAGACTGAGGACAGCTACTTGTGAATCTCATTCCAGTCTCATTCTAAGTTATGAAAAGTTTGTTGTTGTTGTTTATTTTTCCTAGTGGCTATTGTCCTTGAACACTTGAGCTTTCATGACTCTACAATGAGATCAAGTTGAGATGGAATTAGCCACTGTGGAACCATCCTTACCACCAGGCCCGTGGAAGCAACTAATTCTCTGATTGGTTAATTAACCTATTCCTTCAGGGGCTCTTATTAGAACTATCCTTGGAGTTCCTTCTTGTATTTTAAGTGAAAACCTAAAGTGGTGGCCTTTCACTGATAAAGATGATGGATAAACTTTTAACAGAATGCAAAAGCTGTTCCATTGCTGATTCTCTCCCACCACCCCCCTATAATGTGGCCAAAATGTGAGCTTCCTTAGTGCAGATCAGGAGTCACCACCTGCCTAGAAGTTCTTTTTGAGTCTGGGTCAGTCTGCCAGAGGTTTCCTATCCAAGCCCGGAACAAGGACTGGGAGGCAGACTTATAGAAACATGTTTTCACACCACTGCAAAAAAATAAACGGAAAGAAAATAACTGCTTTACCAGCAGCGAGAGTCTCATCACTGGAAGCGTTTGCTTCCTTGTCCTAGACATTGAAGGGCTTTCAGCGTCAGTTGGAAAATAGACAAGATAGACACAAATTACATTCTAACTTTATGACTATCATTCTGTAGTTTAAATGGAAGCATTTTTTTTGTATTTTTATGTGATTTAGTAATATCTCCTCATGTTATGAGCTCCCATCAAAAAAGAAAAGAGAAGAATTCTTGGTGTTTTAGCTCTGTGGGGAGACAGTGATTTGTGTCGTCCTCTGCGCTGTTCCCTTAGTGTTTCAGGGGAACTGGTTTGATGGACTAGCTTGTGGTTCACGGTGATGGGGCCAAGCTTGCCGAGTCAATAGCTTGATATAAGGTATTCCTTCCTGACTTCACCAGAACAAAGAACTGAACGGTTTGGAACTCTTGAAACATAAACTCATGGAGGAGAGTTAACACAAGGAAAATTCCAGGCTCAAAGAAAGGGGAACATGTAATAATAGCTGTTGAAAAACATGGGATGCATTGCCGTAACGTATCGTGAGTGTTCTGCACTTGAGCTTTTATAGAGAATCCATGTGCCTTCCAAGTCTATGGCTCTGGGCTTTCACAATATGCACTAAAGACTTTCCATCAAAAGAGAAGGGAAAACAAAGTGGTTCCTGGAGAGCTGAGCTCCCTTAGATATTTGTGATGGACATTTTTCTCATCACTTGGCAGCCAATTCATTATGGTATCATGAACAACAGACTGGCCGATGAAGTAGGACATCTGTGTTCTAGCTTTGACTTTACCATATACATTTGGTACGTCCTAGAGCAAGTCACCAAGTCTTCCTGACCTCAATTTCTTTATATCACAGATGAAAGGGTTGGATCACATCATTGCCTTCCAGGGCATGATACACAAACTTGAGATGCTTTTCATTGGTGTGCAAATACACCTGATTGAATAGTCATGTAGGGCTTTTAAAAATAAATACAGTATTAGGAAAAAATATAACTAGCACATCAAACTCATGATTACACAGCTATTATTGCTTAGGGAGGGGGCAAAAGTAGGTAGTGATATTAGGCCTGAGTAAATTTAAAGAAAAATATTAAGTAAATAGTACAGATATTGCAAATGTCACAAATGCAGCATGTGATTGACTGAATTTAGAACACACTTGAATGAGCTGATCTCTAAGGACCTGTCCATTTCTAGGATTTCATTACTTTTGATGCAGAAGCATATGAATGGGCTATTCTAACGCAATCAAGCCTTTCTCTCTTCTGTAAGGCAGGTTTTCAGTGTAGGCTCCCATAATATGCACTAAAGACTTTACATTCAAGGGATAGATACAGCAGAGTGCTGCCCAGCTGATGAGGCATTGTTGAATTATTGAGGGTAGTGAATGGAGCTTTTGTTGTTTGTTTGTTTGTCTGCTCACCTCAGCTCCAATTTATGTCTGATTTACCTAAGGAATCTTTTGTACATTGAAAAACTTCCTTGCATAAGTTGAATCATCAGGCCCCACTTTGTCCATTTATATTTTTTAATAAAAAGAAGACATGGCTCATCCATCCATGTCTGCTTCACTTGGATCCAGAGAAATGCAAGCATGATAACGAAGTTTTTAAGAACACAGTATTTTGTGGCAAGGTTGGTGGTTCATGCCTGTAATCCCAGCACTTTGGGAGGTGGGGGCAGGCAGATCACTAGAGGTCAGAAGTTTGAGACCAGCCTGGCCAACATGGTGAAACCCTGCCTCTACTAAATATACAAAAATTAGCCAGGTATGGTGGCACACACCTATAATCCCAGCTACTCAGGAGGCTGAGACATGAGAATCCCTTGAACCCAGGAGATGGAGGTTGCAGTGAGCTGAGATCATGCCACTACACACTCTAGCCTGAGTGACGGAGCAAGACTCCATCTCAAAAAAAAAAACAGCACTTTGGGAGACCGAGGTGGGTGGATCACCTGAGGTCAGGAGTTCCAGACCAGCCTGGCCAACATAGTGAAACCCCATCTCTACTAAAAATACAAAAAAATTAGCTGGGTGTGGTGGCAAGCACCTGTAATCCCAGCTACTCGGGAAGCTGAGGCAGGAGAATCACTTGAACCCGGGAGGCGGAGGTTGCAGTGAGCCGAGATCACGCCGTTGCACTCCAGCCTGAGCAACAACAGTAAAACTCTATCTCAAAAAAAAAAAAAAAAAAAACAATTCTCATTAGATATTTCTTCCACTTCCAACCTCCCTTTCACAAATTTGCTTCCAATCCATCAAGAAGTTAGTAGCAGGTCAAAATCACACCCACCCACTATCCATTTTCCAAACAAAGGTTGTTCAGCACCCTGCTGGCTTCTGGTTCTTACAGACAGACATAAACTGCCTCTCTTACCCGGAATGGAACCTGCTTATTTTACCAGATGACCTGATTGATCGTACACAGAAGAAGGAAGCTGGCATTTCTCAAGTTTGAGGATGCTGCCTAGCCAGTGTCTTAGAACACAGCATCCTGTCTGTCCTTTTCTTACTTCTTTTCATTCCTCATGACTCTGTATTCCAAGATTATATTTGCACGGGCTCTGAACATCAAGAAATAATTCAGGACACCCAAATTTGACTCAATCAAGTACCACACATGCCTTCTGGAAAATCAAGACCCTCATTGATTCTGTCCCCATTCAGCCCGATAAACTTCACAATTACCCTCATTCCTCCCACGCTGCAATTTCTTGGCTCCTTTGGAGCATGACCCAAGTGTAACATCTGGGGATTCATTGCAATTTTTTGGTTCATCTCCTGGGTTATCTGGAGCCATACAGGATATCCCAGATGTTCATGTAAGCAGCAGACTTTGCTTTTCCTCCCAAGTTTCCTGCCTAATTGGGTTCAATCTTTACCAACCCTCTTTTTTTATAGCATTCTATTTCACGAGCTCTTCTTTAAAAGCTTGCCATTATTGCCTTTGGAAAATAGAATGCCATCATCTTGAAAACCTGCCAGTCAAAAATGGGGTTTATTGCTTGATTCTTTATCCTTTTCACCATGCACTTATATGCATTGTTATAATCAGACCCACAAAAGGTAACCACATCATTGGCTATTATTGAACTTTTCCATTAATGAGTAATAAAGAACCCACACAAAATAGCAGCTACACAAAATTTAAGTATTTCATCATAAACAGTCTCAGGATAATTAGAATGGATTAAATTATAAGAGAAAATGCATTTAGTTAATCTTCCCTCTAATTAAAAAAAATCCCTAGTTTTAAGTAAAGTGTTTATTTTTAAAAACATATTTTCATTGTAATCAGTAAGGGAGAGGTCTGTTTGGTCCCCAGTGACAGGATGAAACATCTACAAAGTTGCATCTGAAAACATCTGAATAGCTACCAGCCAGTGTTGTTTTGGTTTTTGGTTTTTGGGCAGGGGTTTTGTTATTAAGGTCCTTAAAGAATGAGTCTGGTCTTTTCCCATTGCTGTTACCAAGGGATTCTCTACAAATAACCTCATTCCATAGTCTGTGGAGGCATTACTTTCTGTTCTCAGATCACTGATGATGTGGTTGACTCCCCTTGACCAACAAATGTCAGTTGAGAAGATCAAATATCCGTTTTCCAAACAAAGATGTTTGTATATTCCGACTGAGCTGGGGTAAGAGTCAAAATGAAACTGGTAGGTGACACGAGAAGTTTTCAAGATAGAACAGAGACACACTCCAGCCCTTCACGATGCTATCCCAAGACAGATGGACCCAAATCACCCTACGCCCTACAAGCGTGTCCCACAAATAAGGAGTCGTTGACATCACCTCACCAATTTCATGGCTCATCCCAACTGCAAAGCTCACTCCGCACTTTTACCCCAAGGGCCTCTAGAAGTTTCAAAGCGTGTCTCACATGCTCATATTAAACCCAATCCGATTTTACAAGCCTGATCCCTTCATTGAAACCTGCTGCCTGAGAAATACACTTACAGGGACTCCTACAGCACTGCCCCTGCTGCCAGGGTCCATGCCAAGGATGTGGTCTCCCGTGCCAGCAGCACCATTGGTGCTCACACTACTGAAGTCCTGCTGTGTTTACACAGTAAAGGAGAGAACACCACATTCCCCAGCTTTATCAGCTGGTCCAAAGTTCCTTTGAGAAGACAAACTTCACTTTTTGCCAATAGTGGCTCTCCCATACATCAAGGTTTTGTCCCAGGTCTGAGCTGTCGAACAGACACCACAGAGTCCTTTTTGTATCCTCACCTCTCCTCACCCTCAGACAGGCTCTCAACCCAGGGTAGTAGAGGATGCTTACAAGTTCTTTAAGCTCAGCCAGTCTCTGAATCCCAGTTGATACTCAGTCAGGACCCCTACCATTTAGATAAGCGGCTCTTTAAGAAAATCCTTTTCTCTTCATTTAGGTTAAGGGTTGCCTTCATTTTCAGCCAGCTCAACTGCAAATGCAAAAGCCCCTGTGATTTCCCTCCTTCATAATAATCACATCCCAGTTGGAATGGAGAGGGGACTGCTTACATATCCCCTAGACTCCAGGTTCCAAACAGTTTCAGCACAGCTCTTTGAGGCTGCTCCATTTAATCATGCATGAGACCCAGCACCATGCAGTGCAAACTGAACATCACAAAAACTACGTCCTGCCAGTCCCCAGAGAAAGAAAGGGTTAACCAACGGTCTAGAGACAGAAAGCCCCACAGAATTGCTGCCCAGGAGGAATTAAAAGAGCTGAGAATCCTGGGCTATACATTCCAAGTTTAGCCACCGCAGCACCTGGTCAAATTAGCAATGAAGTTGGTTAGAGGTTGGCCCAGAAGAGTCATCTTTCCAAAGCTGTAAGCAGAATGACAAACTCTGATAAGTGTTCATTGCATTTCATTATTTCAAAAATTATGCTTTAACTTCAAGAGGGATTGCCAGACAGCCCTGTCTAGGTGTCTAGAAACAATGCCAGAGAGTGAGAGAGTACCCAAGATTACAAAATAACCACCTCACAAGCACAGAAGAAACGTTTGTACCTGATTTTATTCCAACAAGTTAGCCAGTTGTCAATCACCGGTCATGCTATTGCATCTGAAACACACCCTGTCTAATGACACAAAACTCAAAACGGTGGCTTGTGCTTTGCAGATAGCATCCTGGCAACAGGGCAAGGAGATTGTTTCTCTACATTTAGGTGTGTGTGAGCCCAGAAAGCCTAAATGTCACTGATGATTGCAATCCCGGTGAATAAGAAAAGAGATTGAAGATACTGGAGGCAGTGTGAGAAACTAGCTTTTTCCTATTAATCCCAGCAAAGCAGGCAAGTCAAGTTAGATCCCTTAAGCATGTTACTGTCAACTCCTTGCTATATGTCGAATATGAACTGATTTAACTTTTTGCTTCTATTTAATGGGGCCAAGAAAGATCAGCATCTATTCACTTACAGACCTGCTCCCTGGAGGTCTGATACAGGAAATGTTATCACATCCTAGAGAGAAGCCTAGCACAGACAACAGTCTACCCAGAATTAAGCAGTTTAGAATGCATAATATACAACCTGCTCCAAACTCTCAATCATCTCCCACGTTGTGTTTATGAATGTAACATCTTTTCTCTTTGCTATTAACATTCTTTGTCAATGCTTGACTATGGTTGGTTTTATGCATTCTAAGTTTGAGGCAGCATGGGGAATTACATAGCAAAAAAATTAAATGCCTGAGATTTGGGATCAAACAGGACTGCCTTGAAATCCACCTTCCATCACTTGCAAGCTGGGTGACCTTTGACAAGCTATGTGTCTTCAATAAGCCTCAGTTTTTCCCATCTGTAAATTGGGAATAATAAATAATACCTACGACCTACTGTATTGAGGATTTCACTGATGGAGAGCACTTAACATATGCTTGCTACTCTGTAAGTGTTAGCTTAAAAATTATTACCACACTTTCATAGCTTTACTGTAGTTTCCCAAATGTGTCTTCACAGAGTGAATGGTTAAGAAAATTGTAGAGATATTAGACAACCTAAAATTTCCCAAAGGGCCCAAAATTCCAGAAAGAGAAGCCAAGGGTGCCACACCTCATGTGTCCACACAGGTGCTCGTGGCTCTCCTCCTATTTCACTGTCCAAGACAAGCTCCTTGGAACACCTGGTTTCTATTCCATTCAGAAGGGAGCACAGGGAGTGGGAGGAAAACAGGAAGGGATATGGAAATGGCCCACTTAGGATCCAATTGCTGGTTTTAAGAACATGGTGTTCTAAACATCAATAAGAAAGCCACACACATCATCCATGGTAACATGTCTGGGGTCTACACGCTCTCCATCTGTTTCCAGATGAGCGGTGATAACTATATTCAATCATTTGTGAAACATTCATTGAGTGCCTAACATGTGCCAGCACTATACTTGGTGTGATACATGAGCCACCTCTGTGTGAATATCACCGAGGCAGCAAGGACAAGAAAGAAGTGGTTTGCAGAGGCTGGTAGTCATGGGAACTTCAGACCTCAGCTGCCTTTTTGCCCACTTGAGACTTCGATGTTTTCTAACCCAAGACACCCTTCTCAGTGTTTCTGTCAATAATTTTTGGTTAATTTTTTGACATCATCCTTGCTCAAGCTTCCCAAGGAGATCAACATAAGGATGGGGGCCTTTAACTTCAAATAGTAGTTTAAATTCATTTGCAACACAATGTAATTGCATAAAAGAAAGTAGTCAAGTATCAAACTGTGTAGATACACACAAATGACTCCCTCATAAGTGTTAATATCTTCCACATGGAGGAAACTTAGTTAAATCAAATGAAGGTGGCAACTCATTAAAATTTTATTTTCCTTCCTATCCTTTTTTATCTTTTAATCCTCTGTATATGGCACAACTTGTTCTGTTAAACCACATTCATTAATGAAACCTCATCTTCTCTTAGCTATGTCTACATTTTTATTTATTTTGAAAACCTTCAGATGCTTATAATCTACTTAGTTAGATTACTGCTTGGACATCTCTTAAGTAGGAAAACTTTGAGCTTTTAAGGTGGAATTACTGGCAAAGGCTAGAAGTGGGAGAAACCAGTTCTCTTCCCATTTCCCCTTAGTAGGAGGTGGTTGGGCAGGCCTTTCCCCTGTCAGGGGACTGCGTCTCCATTTGGATACTGAGGGCACTATGAATTAAGGATCTGTGTTGGCTCAGGGAAGGGGAGGAAGGGAAGAGCCTCTAGAAAGAGTTGTAAACTCAAATTCCCATACATAGGGTAGGCGAGAATGGCGTAAAGTGAGTGCATTGAACAGGGTGTAAGAGGCCAGGAAGTGGTGACAAACTGGAAAGTGAATGTCCCATCTATGGAGAGCAGACATGACCCAGCTCCAGCTGAACATGGCCATGTAGAAATGCAAGCCTAGTCTTCCAAGATTTCCAATTTTTCAGTAGAGGCCAGATATTGGGATTGTTATGCATGGTCTCCCAATTTTCAAATGCTGGCAAGCAACTAAAAATGTATTAAAATGTTGTGCAGGCCATTCAAACAAGACTGGGGGCCAAATGGACCACCCATCTATGACTACTGACATCTACCTCCAGGGCAGGATTGGTATTGAGTGAGGAAGCATCATTTGCCTGGATTGAGACTGGGACAGCTTTGGCTTCTCTTGTTTGATGCCCCATCTCTCCTTGGTGACTGGTTTAAGCTGGTGGGAGTCTCATTACCATGATACAATGGTGATACTTTGCACTTGCATGGTGAATTTTCTCCAAGGAGCTCAAAAGACTTTGTGTTGCCTCAGTCAACCTCACAGCAAGCCTGTGAAGCAGGCAGGTAGCCATTGCCCCCAAACACAATGAGCAGCAGCAGAAAGTATTTTACACAAAGCAGCTACGTGGACTCATTGGCTTAAATCCAGCATCTACACCATTGGCAAATACAGCATTCAAGAAGCATGGGCAGGATTTCCCACTAATGCCTCCCCTGCCACCCTTTTCAGCTTCTTATCTTCCTTCCATCTGCTCCAAATGGCAGCTAAGCCCCAAATCTCAACAACAAATACCAGCAAACTGAGCCAGTGACTAATTCCTGTTGTGTGTATGAGTGTATACACGTCTGTGTGTGCATGCGTGTGTGTGCGCCCACCTGACTTCTTAGCATGCCCAGCCCAGTACATCCACATCTATTACAACATGTCTCTGCATTGGTCATTGGTCTAATGCCATGCTCTGAAATGCTGCTTTTGCAAGTGTTTAAGACCTAAAAATTTCAAATGGTATCTTCAGGATTCTGGATACCTGTATTTTGCTAACAGTGCCTAATAATTTGTGCTGCTTGGGAACCCTGTGTCCCTTTCCCTTCCTTAAGCTTATAGAATTACAACTGTGAAGTCTTTCCCTTACAGAGCTAGATTACAGCCCTCTCTCAGGCTCCTGCAGGTTCATAGGAGTGGCCATGTAAAATAGAGATAAAGGCCAGAGCTGTGCAGTGGAGGCCAGGAACAAGAATCTTCTCTGAGTTGCCTTGGATAGAACACCCGAGAAAGTTGGACTGAGCAGCAGTGACTGGGGCTCCTCCAGAGTCATCGTTTTCCCCTCTATGACTGGGTTCAAGAGCTTTGCCACATAGTCCCCCTGGGCTATGCCGTCCCCTCTGCTTGATGGACATATGTGCTCTATGTCCTGCTCTACTCAGAGGAATTCCTTGGGCTTTGCAGGCATGACCCAGAGAGAAGACTCCAGTTCAGCAGTGTAAACCTGTTGATCTTTTTCCCAGGACAGGACAGCACAACACAAGTATTCTGCATTTTCTAGACTGCCTTGCTTTTCCTTCTAACTTGTCTCAGATCAGGCTACTGATTTCTGGGAACAGTTCCCAGCATGATATTCTACTGTAATCGTTCACATTCTCTGCATGCAGGCATGCTATAAACATCCTTCAGAGGCAGATGCAAAACCAGGGAAACACCTGGCCATTTTAAATGCATGTGTTGGAGAGATAACTACACTTATTGGCATTGGAACTACAAAGGCTGACTTATCTACCAGCTTCCCATCTGATCCCACAAATCAGAGCATGCTTCTTTAGAGCCAGAGGAAACTGCCTTTCCCAGGGATGAGACCTTAAAGATCCAGCAGAAAGGTTTGGGAAATGTCTCTTGATCTAATTGGAATGAGGAATTGATTAAGCATCCAGAATCAAGAATGATGTTTCAGCTCTTCCCAGTAGATCAAAACCAATATTGAATATTTAAAAGGTATATAGATTTAAAAAGCCATTTCTTTATATACCTAAGTATATAGGGAGAAATCAACTTTTATTTTTGTTGCCTTGGGAGAAATCAACTTGTGCTTTCCACTTGGCTATGCAGAATGAAAACTGTACAGACTTTCAAAGGCCAGTTGAGGCTTCTCTGTATCTTCATTCATCGTGCCTCTCAAAGCATCAGACGAATCAATCATACTTTGTATTTTTCACACACACACACAAACATTTCTACTTTGGAGTGAATAGAGCACTGTACTGGAGCCATCTCTGTCTTAGTAGCCTCAGGTGCATATTTTCCAAAAATTCTAAAAAGTCAGAGAAGACACATCTCCCCAGTGCTGCCAACTCCAGTAAAACCAAAAGAGTTCAGGTTGCATGGTTTACAGACATCCCAGAGAAAGAATGCCCATTCAAGCCCACCAGGCTGAACTAGCCATCAGGTTAAATTAACTCGTGAAACTAGAAAGTGAAACTCAGGGAGGCCCAAGTAGACAGAGGTGCTGATCATTAGGGATTTCAGCCACTAGAGTTTCTACTTTCAGCTCTGCTCAGGCTTCAGAAGATGCAGAGGTGAAATTCTAGTTTAGCTAAGTGTAGCCGGCTGGACCAACAGGTCACTGTAAGTCATGTCTAACTGATCTCAGTGCTCCTGGGATGGCTTTACCTTGGCATTTAAATTTGTGCTTCCATCACCAGTGAGATGGGGTTACGCTAAGTAATACAACTTTAAAATACTTTCTGAACAGTAATGCAACCATTAAAACAAACAATTTCAGTGTTATAAAGTTATGTCTTTTAGGAAACATTAAAATGTTGCTGATACTGATCACAGCGAGGTAAAAAGCTTCAAGCCAAGGCTTTGAGGTGATAGGACAGAGGCCCCGAAAGCAGCGTGAGGCTGATACATAAAGAAGGTAGTGAAAGCCAAGCTGAGAATAGCTTTAGAACCTAGAGACACACATGGCTGGGGGCACTGCCTTTTACTTTGTTTTTCCTCCCAGGCTGTGGCTTTACCCCTTTCTCTTAAAATCCTGACAATACTTCCCAAGAAACGTGGTCTCTGACAGAGGCAACTCCTTTGGATGGGCCAAACGTGGCGCCTGGCAGCAAAACATACTATTCAGAAAAGTCCTAAATTATCCCCTGCCTTGAAGCCTGGAATATAGTAGATGCTCAGTAAGTGCTGGCTGGCTTGAGACTCCCTGTGTGTGAGCCCTCACCACCCACCCTTTACTGCCCAAGTCATTTAAGATAGAGAAAATGAAAAACCACATTGCATCTAAAAATAGTTGGGGAGGGAATTGTATGAATCCACTACGAGTTAGCTTCAAAAATGCTATGCTTCTTAGGTGCTAGAATAGCCCATTTTTAGGGAGTCAAGAGCTGCATTTGAAAGAGTAGCCAAGGGGCTCACCAAGTAAATAAAGGATTCTCTTGAGTTTTGGAGGATTCAGGCTTGAACAAGGGATTTTTCTGCCTGTGACCTAGTGCATAATTTGCAGTGGGGATAATATCACCCCCAACAGAGTGAAAAATGGTTCTAGGGGTGGGTGAAATTCTTACTCTTTTTATATATAAAACGTGTGCATATGACATAAACAGCTATGTAGCATGTCTTTGGCATTAAGGGAGAGGAATTAGGGGGAAAAAGGTCTAAAAAGGTTTCTAGGATAGGAGATAATGAAAAACAAATTGAGAAATATTAACCTGGTAGAAGAGATGATAGATTGATTCATTTCTAGAGCTTCAACAGAAGTGGCCTCAAGCATCCTCAGGGAAGACACTGTTTCTTAGGAGACTCTGCCAACTCATGCTTCTGTCTTTATCACGCCTGCCTGCTGGCTCATCTTATACCAAATCAGTTTGGACTGAAATAACCAGACAGGCCAAATAATTGATTTGGTGCATGTTTTTAATTTACTGATTTACTGAATTCCCTTTTCAGAAAATTCCAGCTAACATTATTAAGTACTTATCACAGAACCGGCTGGTCCCAGTGCTAAGTTCTCAGCATGCCTCCTCTCTTCTAATCCTCATGTCAGTTTTGTGAGGTGAATACTATTAGCATCATCATTTCACAGGTGAGAAAACTGGCTCAGAGAGGTTAAGCAATGTGTGAAAGGCTTATCTGTCCATGAGAGGGTCTGGTGAGTGCTAAATCCAGGTTGACTTGACAGAAGCCAGGCTTAATCATTGCACTTTGCCCACAAGTAGTTGCAAGGGGGTTTCTTGGGGGTCCAGCAATTAAATCAGAGAATATGGGCATCAGAGGGCCCCCCTCACCTGTCGGGAAAGTCATCCTCTGCAGGAGTGTGTCATTGGTGATGGAGGACAATTCCCCTTTTCACTTTACCAGTGCCCCCCAGGCCAAAGAGTACACTAAATAATCTCTGATTCCAAAAATGACTCACTGCTACTCTGCTTAGGCATAGTTGGCCAACTTCCCTAGATTTAAGTTGACTTTCTATCAGAGTTCACATTTCCACCAACTTTTCATTAAATTAATTATTCAAAACAATTCAGAGTTAGCGTTCTCACAGCAACTGTAACTCTGCCATGACTAGATTAAGGCGTAAATTGAACAGCATGTTTTGCAATAAAGTTAATTTTATATTCACCAGAGAACTGAGTTATAGTTGCTGTGGGAACCATCATTTCGAATCTCTTGACTTTGGTGCATTTAAATTCTCAACCACAGCATTGCACACGGTAGCATATTTTGCACGGATGTTTAATTTGCTTCACACTATGGCCTGGCTATCCTGAACTTGGAAGTCCTGTCAGAAATAAACATTGCAGCTTCCTAGCTTTCCCAGTCTTCTACTTATCCTGTACCTATGGCACTATACATAGAAACAGCCAAGAAACCAAAATGATTCTAATTTTATCTCGAAATTATCTGTTTGGGGGAAGTGAATTTCCTTAGAAGCACTGAGTCTTCGGCAATGTCAACTAAAGCAGGCAATGCCACTGCTTTTGTGTGCAGCCAGGATTCTCATCCAAGGATATTTTTGGTTCTGCACTGTATTATTCAGTACACATGGGGCGACCTCTGAAAGCTCCAAGTCCTTGCATGTGCCATTAATCAAGCAGGCATGCACAGCCATACATCAGAACTTATTGGAGCTCCGGAAAAGCTAAGCAACATTTCCCAGAGCCACATAAAACCCAAGCATCCCTAAATCAAGACGCATTGCAGGGCCTCTAAAAGGTACGTTCAGCAGAACTGGAATAGAACTCAGGCTAAATGCTGGTGGTATGGAATCGGGAACATGTGCCAAGTAAAGACAGAGGCTTGTTTGGAAGGAATAGCAGAGGAAGATGAAACTCTGAGATGGTTAGAGATGTGAGCATTCCATCCACGAGGATTATCGATTTTTGTAGCTTTATTGGAAAAATCAGTCATGCTTTCTGCCTCCTGGGAATTGCTCTGCTGCAGTTTGGGAGTGTGTATGTGTGGAAACTCTGCAGGTTAGCAGCTGAGTACCAGCTCCCATTCACCATTCAATTATCCATTTAGCTAGAATGTGACTTAGCAGAAACAGACTGCTGTTTTGCATGTGTAAGATGTATTTGAAAGGAGGGATTTTTGTTTATCTGTAAATGAGAGGATTTCCAAGGAGAAGCTCTTGCCTTCCTAAGGGCACACTCATTATGCAAAATTGAAGAGTGGCACCTAACGAAAGCATAGGCCAGATTGTTGGAATTCTGAATACCATTCTACAAGCTTTCAAGAAACAAAAGTCTCTTATTTCTCATACTGTGCCACACATGAATGTACCTCCTGATCAGAACTACTGCAACATTTGTAAATAAAGACCCTGTAATGATCAGTGGCTTCCCCACCAAGTCCTTGATCAGCTAAAAACAGTTTAAAAGAAAGTTTCAGAGAGCAGGATATGTTCACGATAATTTGGGGTTCCCTTGGCCACGTGGATGGGATGGGTAAGTGATAGATGGCTTTAGATTCATGACTAAAGGTGGGCAGGGGAAACACCATGCCAGCTAGAGGAAAGAAAAAAAGTGAAGAAGCAGGGGAGAAACTGGAATGTTTTATTGCTTCTGTACAAGGTAAAAAGTGCCATAAAACAATATAAAATATGGGCTCCTCTATCAGGTCGTTTGGCACTTACTGTTTTGTGACCACATCTTCATAGGATTTAGACAGATTTTTGGTAAGGAATGTTTGACAGATTAATAAATAAATATAAATATATAAGATGATAGATAGATAGATAGATAGATAGATAGATAGATAGATAGCACAAGCTTTTTAAGCATGTCTGAGTGTCCCATTCGGGTGGGTCAAGCTGGCCTATAGAGTTAAAGAGAACACAAAGGAATTAAAAGACCAGGAGTAATAACATGGGAGCATGCTTGGGTGGTTCAAAGAGACCCTATTGCCAAGAATTAGATGAAGCTGGCTGAATGAATGCAGCCTTGAGGTCTGAAGTCGCTGTGTTAAGAAAGGCGAGGCATTCATTTGCTGGAGCTATTCATATAGGTTGTCTGCCCTGACCTTGCAGATAGAGCTGCTGTGACTCGATGGTTCTCTCCGCTTCTCCACTTTCAGTCACGTCTGTCCTGATGCAGCACTATGCTCCCCTGTCACCCTTTCCCTTCATCTCCACATGTTATTTTTAGTATGAAAAAGCAACTTGGAGAGGAGAGCAGAATCCTCGCAAAACCCAGCTTCTGCAACCTCATCTGCCTGCTAGTTCCAACTGAGGAGTCTGGTTTGCTGCATCAACAGGGGTAGTTGGTGGGGAGTGCTGTTTATAGACTGTATGTTTAATCGTCTGCTTTTGTGTCTCTAAAGCCTTCCCCTTCCCAGGCATGTGTAGGGAAACATAAGTACATCTAGCATTAGTGGTGCCACATAGAGTCACAGAGCAAGACAAATTTGTGCCCCGCCCAAGCCTCAAGCCTCAAGCCTCCACCCTGCCTTATCCAGATGGTCCTGATGGGTCCCTACTGGTCAGTCTTCCAGATTCTGCCCTGTCCCTGGCCCTATCCTCTGTCTGTTTCTCACCTGGCACAAAGGGAGCCTTTAAAAACTCATGTCAGATCAGACCACTCCTCTGCTCAAAACCTTCCAGTGACTTTTTTCCATTAAGAATAAAAGCAATATCCTTACAGTGGACTATGAGGTCCTACCCCTCACTCACTCTGCTACAGCCACACAGGCCACCTCTCTGTCCTTCCAACACCCCAAGCACTCTCATGCCTAGGGACTCTGTACCCGCAGTTTCCTCTGCCTGCACTACTGTCTCCCAAATATTGGCATGATTTGCTTCCTCCCCTTCTTTAGGTTTTTTGCTCAAACAACTTATCATCAAGGGCTTCTCTGACCACCCTGTATAAGACAGTGACCTCCATCACACACAACCCCCTTGGGGTCCCCTCCACCTACATTTCCCTATAGCAATTTTTACCATCTGACATACCATAGTAATTTTTATTGTTTATTGTGGGCCTCCTCCCTGTAGAATGTAAGATCTTTAAGAACAAAACTTGTCTCTCTCATTGACCACCGTTCAATGTCTAGAAACTACCTGGTGCATAATAGATGCTCGATAAATAATTAGTGAATGAATAAAAGAATAAACTCATGGGTATCTGGCAGAAATCAGCATATTCTAATCACTCAGTAAATGTTTGATGTGGGATTGGTATTTCTCCCTTGGAGGTCCATTTGTCCCCTGATTTACACACACTGAACTCATCAAGGATTAGGGACAGGGCAGGAGACAGAAGCCAACACTCTTGACAGGGAGACCACCCCACAACTCAGGCAGGACGCCATGCAGGGGCTTCCCCAAGCAGGATGCTCGTGGATCCTATTCTCAGCTTTAGAAATCCCATTTTGTTTCTGTTAACAGAGTGGATCAGGCTCTAGACTAACTCCCTCACACTACCCAAATTCTATCTAAACCTGAAATGGCCATTCAATAATTCACAGTGAGGAAACTCCACATCTCCTGCTCAGTATATTCTCTCCCTAAAGGGAAATCTATATGGGAAATGAAGTTAAAAGCAGAAGATTGCTTGGGGAACAAGAAATCAAAGCAAGTAATATGATATTCTGAGGCTGCCTCCTCCCTGTACAGTCCTACATGGCTAGGGGGGCGTAAAGTTCATGGGCTGAGAATTGGACAGGCCAGGATTCACAGCCTCCCTTTACCACTTGCAGTGATTATGACCCTGGGAAAGTTAATTAACTTCTCTGAGCTTCAGCTTTTTCAGCCACAAATGATGATAATAATATGTACTTCATACCATCCTTGAAATGGCTCAGTGAAATAACAAGGATGTGAATTGCTGAACATGGACAAATGGCAGGTGCTGTTGCTTCCCTCCCCTCTGTCGAGGTGGACACCCTCATCCCTGAACTGACCCTGGCTCTCTCTTGCTCCACCAGCTCCCTCTCCACACCCCAGGCAGACCACCCCTTTCTGTGGGCATGTCTTTTTGAGCCTGGTTGAGATTTCTAAACTCTGCAATCCTCAATAGTGTCACCTCACACACCTCTTGCGTTTTAAGGGGAATTCTATTGATAACTTGTCACATGCATTATGTACAGATCTTACTCATGTAACTCTCAGGAAATTACCTCATGTTTCTCATTTTCATTTAAGTCTTTGGAGGGCACTTTCTGGGGCTTTGCTGTACTGACTACACTGATCCTATTTTAAATACTAGCATTCAGCTCTCCTCATAACCAATTCAAGTGCAAATCAAAGGCTTTCCTAAACCATGCACAGACCTTTCTGCCACCATTGGAGGACACTTTTAATAAACAACAACAATAATAATAATAATAGGTATCTGTTGTAGAATATTTATTATGTGCCATGCATCATGGATTCTTTCATTTAAACTTCACCAACCCTCTGAGGTAGGTACTTCTATTGCTCTGGTTTTGCAAATGGAGAAACTAAGGAATTGAAAAGTTTATGATTTTTGCCCAAGATCATGCAGCCAAAGGGTGAAGCCAAGGTTTGAACCCAGGCTGCCCAGATTCAGAGCCACTACCTTCACTATTCCAAGTACTGCCACATGGTGACTGAGGTGACCTGACGCAGTGGTCCCGGGAGACAGCAGAATCTGTTGGAAGCCCTAACATACCAAAACAAGTGACTTGGTATAAAAGTCTGCACCCTCTTTCTTGCCCTTGGGGGTTTCATCTCTCTCCCCACCTCTGCCTCCAGGACAGCCAATGAAAAGAGCCCAGTCCTCACTCCCTGTTTCCAATGATGACCAGTGCTCCCAGGCTGCCTCCTGGGACACAAGATTTTCAGTGCAAAAATTTGGACCATCCAGGGCAAATTGGGATGGTTGGTCACCCTAGTTGAGAACAGGAACTGTAGAGCCATTGGCTGGTGTCAAATCCTGGCTCCACCACGAACCCACCCCGCTACTTTGGCCAAATTACCCAACTTCTCCCTGCCTCCATTTCCTCACCTATAAAGCAGGAATAATAGTAGTACCTACACCATAGGGTTGTTGTGATGATTAAATGAGCTAATGCATGAAGGGGATCTAAAAGTGCCACATAGAGAAATGTCCCTGTGAGGGTTTGCTATTTTTGTGGCTATTATATAAAGAGCTTTCTAAAATCCAGAATTTCATCCTGGGGCAGATTCTTTGCCTAGCTCTCTTAAGATCTATTAGAAACATTTAGTGATTTCCTTACATTTCCTGAAGTTACACTAAGAGCAACAACAACAACAACAAAATGGCAATTTATGGTTGGCCTGATTTTACACTAGTTAAAAGAGAGCTGTCAACCCTGCAGAAGTAACAAGTCCGTGCGCACAGGCCTCCTTGGTGTTATTTGTATTTTTATGACCCTCCTGTGGCTATAAGGATGCTCAGTGGGTGTAGAAATTGGATGGTTAAAAATAACAAATAAGAAATCAAAGTCGCGCTTTGTCCCTATTTCCATACTGGTAGGTACCACATTCATTATTTGCTGGACAGCTGTGGGAATAAGCTGCACAATGTACAACAACTTGATTCTCCTCCAGAAACCAAATTAAACCACTGGACTCTCTTATTATTGTTATCCCTGCCTTTGTGTAATGCTTGTCACCCTCCTAAGCTACCAACATGCCTTCTCTTCTACTCACTGGGTGCCCTAGTCTGCCTCTTTCAGTCCAGAGGTATCTGCTTCTTACAAGTTGAAAGGCACAGACCCATATCCACATTCATAAACAACTCCTGTCATCAGCTTGGTTTTGAACCCTGGGCTGCAACCAGCTGCTTCTTTTGCTCAGAGAAGTGTCATCCTTCCAGAGGCTTGGGGTGTGGCCTGTGGGAAGCTTTTCCTTTTACCTGGCTGCTGAATCCAGAACACAGTGAAGCAGCGATGAAACAAAGCACGGTTTGGGGTTTTTTCGTGTTGTTTTTTTGCTTTTTTAATATATTCATTCAACAGATATCTTTAATGCTGTAAGGTGAGAATTAGAAAAACAGCCATGAACAACTGAGCCAAAGCCTTTACACTTGAGGGGTTTGGAGGCTTCTAGGAAGGTGGACATTGAACCGCTTGCTCTCATCATCCATTGCACATAGGAATCACCTAGGTAGCTTTAAAAAAAGGAAAGAAACTGATGTCTGGGTCGCATCCTCAGAGACTGTGATTTAATTGGGATGCAGTTTAACATGGGAGTTTTTCAAGGCTCCCAGGTGATTTGAAAGTGCGGCCCAGTTAAGACCCATTGCTTTAAACAAAGGGTTCATTAGAATTACGATGAGCGCTACAGAGAAGGGGAGGGTGGTGTTCTAAAAGCACAAGCATGCAGTGGGGCAGGAACCCTGAGCTGGAGGCCACGAAAGCCATTCTTAAACAAAGGCCAGCTGAGCACAAGGTGAATGGCTTTAGCCAAAGTGGGTGCAGGGAGCGTAGTTCAGAGAGACACATCTGGAAAAGTTCACAAGAAGAATCCAGGCTACAGAGAGCAGAGACAGATGTGACATGAGAAGAGAGAAATGGGCAGGGTCAGATTATGCAGGGCCTTTGAGGCACTTTTAGGGGTTTGGGACTTAATCCTAAAGCAGAGGCTTTCACTCTGAGCAGGCATCTGGATCCCGAGGGCTTGTTATAAATGCAGACAGCTGGGCCCCATCCCCAGAGGTTCTGATTAAGTAGGTCCAGGATGGAGCTCAAGAATGTGTATGTCTAACAAGTTCCCAGGAGATGCTGCTGCTGGTCCCAGGACCACACTTTAAGAAGCACTGCTCCAATCCAAAGCAATGGGAGAAACTCCCGGAGAATGTTCAGCAGGGGCATGGCAAGAGTTAGGATGCGTTTTTGCAACACGGTGCTATTCACCTCCATAACTCGCAAAGATAATGTTCCAGGGAGATAAAGGAAAGCACAGGCCGGGCTGGACTCCAGTGCAACTGGGTGATAACAATTCAGTTTGAATTCGCTGAGTAACTGACATGGGGTTTCCCTCCCAAGAAGAGCTGTTTTAGTTACTCTTGCCTAAATTCTCCGTTTCCTCATTTCCTCACATGATCACCTACTTTTAAAAATAAAGTATTGATAAGAGCTTGAAACATCAGAACACCAAAAAGTAAGATACATCTTCCTTTCTCCTTTTTTTTTTTTTTTTTTTTTTTTGAGACAAAGTCTCACTCTTTCGCCCAGTCTAGAGTGAAGCGGTGAGATCTCAACTCACTGCTGCAACTTCCACTCCCCAGGTTCAAGCAATTCTCCTGCCTCAGCCTCCTGAATAGCTGGGATTATAGGTGCCTGCCACCACGCTCAGCTAATTTTTGTATTTTTAGTAGAGATGGGGTTTCGCCACGTTGGCCATGCTAGTCTCGAACTCCTGACCCCAGGTGATCCACCCGCCTCAGCCTCCCAAAGTGCTAGGATTACAGGCATGAGCTACCGCGCCTGGCCCCTTTCTCCTCTTTATTCAAATGTCAAAGGATTGTTTTTACTGTTTTCACAAGTTCATCATTTTTCTGCAGCCAAGGCTGAGCCTACTGCCTTCCTTGTCCCATGCAGACAGAAATGATGCTGATCAGTGAGAATCCAGGTGCATCCAGAAAACGTGCAGCCTAGACAGCTAGAGGCAAATTTATATCACCTCATGGAAGCTCTGCTGTTTCTGTTGCTGTTGGGGTTGTGGGGAGGGATTTCTGCCTTAGGAGCAAAACCCAGGCAATAGACCATGGAAAGGATCACTGGCCTCCCAACACCCCAGCCCAGCCCAGCCCAGCGTCCCCCATACTTGCATCTACACAAACCCGTAAAGACATACAGACACCGTTGAAACAAAGAGGAACATTTGTCTCTCTCAATTTGCCACATCTTTTCTAACAAAGCAGAGTCAGCTGTGGACATGCAGGTTCACAGCTGTGTGTTCACGCCAATTTGTGCCTAGAAACAGAGTCTCCGCACAGCTCCCTCCCGCACACATGGGTGAGCAAGAGGGACAAGCCCTGCCGTTTTCCAGAGACCAGAGACCAGAGACCAGGGTGATTCTTTGGCAGCCAGTCTTCCAAAATTAGTTGGACATTTTCCCCCAGAGTGCCTTGAAGCATCAGATTAATTGTCTGAGCATTTGCCACTGCTGTTCAGTATAAATGGCTACCTGAATCCCTGGTGATCCCCGATCTCCGACACCTCAGCTATTTTCAACTACAAAGAACTCTGGAATGTAATGGCAGACCCTATTATTAAATAATTTCCAGTGTGTGTGTGCTCTTTAATTCCAACAGCACACGGCTCCAGGAGAAAAAAAAGAAAAAAAAAATGGCGATATTTAAAACAGTTGGTGGAGGGGGGTCCCTAATTAAGTTAATATTCAAAAGCACAATTCTTCCCAAGAGAAAGGGCCCCCATGTAGTCTACCTTCGTGTCCTCCACACCTCATAATTGCCCTTAGCTTCAGTGGATTTTCTTCTCACTCAGCCAGTCCGATGTGGTATTGCTGGAGTTTTGGCTGGTGGTCATTGGGAGACTGAGGATTTCTTAGGCTGTGACACAATCACACACGGAGGACACTTGATGAACCATTTTTTAACTTGAAAAAGGATAGGTTCTTGTTTTTTTCCCTGATCTCAGAGTGAGGCAAAGAGAAATGACCTCCACTTCAGGCTATGCCCTAAAGGGAAAGCTTACCACTAATTACATTATCTGTCATAACAACTATGTAGACACTGACAATGAGTGCCACTCTCTACTGAGCACTTAGAATGCGCCAAGCTCGGTTGAAATCTTTAGCTTTATCATTCCATTTAATACCTCTGGCATCTGTTAAAAAAAAAATAGTAAGTACAGTCTTGTGACCATCCCTAAATAATTCGATCAGCACATATTTCTTCAATGTCTGTTATGTGCCAACCATTCTTCTAGACCCTGAGAATATCTCAGTGAACAAAAGAGGCAAAACTTTCCGCCTTTCTGGAAGCTGTATTCTATTGGAAGAGAAAATAAATAAGATTAACTAGTAAAATACACAGTTTTACAAACAGGCTGAGGCTCAGAGAGGTGGATCTACCAGTCCACGCTCACACAGACAGCAAGAGAGACACACAGATTCCAGTCCCAGAACTCTCACTCCAAACCAGGCTAAGGTTTTCCCCATAGTGGAAATTTAAAAAAAAAAAAAAAAAAAAAAAAAAAAAAAAAGGTTTTCCCCATAGTTGAAATTAAAAAAGAAAAACAAAACAACAAGAACAACAACAAAACACTTTTTTTTCACCTCAGTTTAACCGAGGGTAGGTGCTTTCCTGATGGTCTCTTGAAGCAAGCAGGGACATCTCACTTCTCTGGCTTTCCCTGTCATCTGTCTGCATTTCCATGCAGCCTTGTTTTACGCTTTTACTTGCATTTCCATCTGGATAGGGTATTGCCCTTTATGCTTTTCTTAGGCATGCTTGATGTTGAATATTAAAATCCTGTTTCTCTCTTCGTACCCCTCATGCAGTATTAGCCACTTATTTCTACCTTTAAATTGCTGCACATGGCAGAACATTTCTTGATGCTTTTTTAGAAAAGCCTTTTATGGTAATTACAGCTTTCTTCAAGTGCATTTATGCTTCCCTTTTTACCGTGCTGTAGACATTATTTTGTTCATGCCTAATTTTTGTGAAGGCAAAAAGCCTGCCTACCTGGTAACTGTGTGGACAGCCTTTTTTTTTGTAGTGGTTGGAATTTTATGTGTAGAGTCTTGGAAACTCTTTCGTTTCCACTCTGCCAAAGCCATTGGATTCAGCCAGAGTTACTCGCTCATCATTTCCCCCAAGTACTTATTAAGTAGTGGCACTCCAAGAGTAAACAATCTAGACATGGTCCCTCCCCTGACAGTTTTACACCATAGCAGGAGCGCCTGGGGCAGCTGTTCAGTTCACAATAGGGGCACCATTCAAAATGTAGGTAATGACAATGAGTACATTTATTATGGCACTTTTCCAGCAGGTGACAGTAAAATGTCTTAAGGGAGGGCTGCTACATGGCCTAGCAAGCATCAAGGAGGTACCAGCCAATTGTGATACAGTGGGGCGGAGAGTACCACATAAAGGAAAGGATAAAGATGCCATGACCAGTGCTGCTGGCATGAGCTTGGGAGCTTTGGAAAAGCTTCCAGGAGGAGATGACTTCTGAGTGGGGATTTGAAGGATGTATTGAAGTTAGGGAGGTGAGAAAAGTGAAAAGGAAAGGCCAAGTGGCTTAAGTCTAACCAAAGGCTAAAGGGATATTGAGATAGGCTGATGTGGTAAGAGCCAGTTCATATAAAGTCAGCAAGCCCAGTTAAGGACTTCAGACTTTATCCATGGGTCAATGGAAAGCTACTGAAGTGTTTCCAGCAGTGTCCAGAATGTGAGAGATGGAGGCAGGGAGACCAGTTAGGAGGTTTTGACAAGCATCTTAGGAGGGTGGCTGGGGTTAACGTGGTAGCAGTAGGGGTGGAAGTAGAGCACAGATTCCAAGATATTTAGGAAGAAGGACAGATAGGAGTTCTTGCAGTTTATAGGAAAATTAGGCAGAACTTGGTTGGAATTAGATAGAAGAGACAAAAGAATGTAGGAGAGGAGGGGAATAATTAAGAATGCCTCCAACGTTTCAGTGGTGGGCAATAGGGTAGATACCTGGATGTGCCATGCACTACTCAAGGGGTCAGAGTTTGTGGGGAGGAAAGGTAAAGAGTCAGAATTCCTTTGAGTTTGAGATGCTTATGAGTGTACAGGTGGGGAACAGATGGCTATGTTGAGATGCAAGTTGGAGTTCAGGTCTAGAGGTCAGAAGACTGGAGTTGAGGATTTAGGGGCCATCAGAATATAAGGGTGTGGGTTGTTTTCGTTGTTGTTGTTTCTTTTTTTTTTTTTTTTGAGACCGAGTCTCACTCTGTTGCCCAGACTAGAGTGCAATAGCACAATCTTGACCCATTGCAGCCTCTGCCTTCTGAGTTCAAGTGATTCCCCAGCCTCAGCTTCCTGTGTAGGTGGGATTACAGGCACCTGCCACCACACCCAGCTAATTTTCGTATTTTTAGTAGAGATGGGGTTTCACCATTTTGGTCAGGCTGGTCCTCAGGTGATCCACCCACCTCGGCCTCCCAAAGTAGGTTTTTTTAAATCCCAAATTTCCACATCACCTCTCTCTATATAGGTTGGAATATGACAGAACTAGTCCATTCATATCACTGGCGTCCTTGAAAATTCTCCGTGGGAAGAGGACTTTTGATCTTAGAGAGGAAGTTTCTATTATCTTCTCATGACCCTCAGAAGAGTTTATAGATACAAGGCAGGCAGACAGAAAAGATATAGCACCCCCTTATTGTTTTTATCCATTTGAGCACCTTCTATGTGCCTAAAACCAGGCGAAACTCTGGGATTCAACAGCAAACAACCAAATCTTGGATCTCATGGGGGTTTATGTCTAGGGCTAAGTTTCTCAACCTTAGCACAGTTAACATTTGGGGCTGTATCATTCTTCACTGTGGGACCTGTCCTGTGCATTGTAAGATGTTTAGCAGTATCACTGGCCTCTACCCACGAGATGCCAGTAGCACCCTCCTCAAATTGTGGCAATCAAAAAATGTCTCCAAACTGGGCACGGTGGCTCATGACTGGAGTGCTGTAATCCCAACACTTTGGGAGGCCAAGGCAGGCAGATCATTTGAGGTCAGGAGTTCAAGACCAGCCTGGCCAACATGGTGAAACCCCATCCCTACTAAAGAAAAAAAATATATATATATATACACACACACACACACACACACACACACACACATATATATGCACACATATATATATAGTCGTTGTTGTTTGTGTGTGTGTGTATATATATGTATATATACAGAAAAAAAATCAGTTGGATGTGGTGGCATGCATGCACCTGTAGTCCCAGCTACTGAGGAGGCTGAGGCAGGAGAATCATTTGAACCTGAGAGGCGGAGGCTGCAGTGAGCCAAGATTGCACCACTGCACTCCAGCCTGGGCAAAAGAGTGAGACTCCATCTCAAAAAATAAAAATAAAAAATAAAAAGTGTCCAGACAATGCCAAATGTTTTCTGGAGAGAAATAGGGGTACAGAATTGCCTTTGTTGAGAACCACTGGTATAGGGTCATGATAGAACCTGCAGTCTCCAGGCAGCCAGCTCTCGATCCATAAAAGAGGAACCAAACAGGTATGCTTTAAGGGGCTTTATATTAGTGGTCTTGGAGACAGGCAGTACCAGCCTGAAATCCAGAAGACTTCCTATAGGAGACTTCCTGGATGCCCCAGTATAAGCTTATACTTGGATGCCCCAGTATAAGCCCAGTCCAACTTCAGTTATAGCATCCTCTCCAGAGAAATGCCTCTACCTCATACCTGTTTTGCCCTCCAGACTAATTACTTCCTAGGTTTTGTTTTTCCTTAAGCAGAATCTGGCTTTGCACTTTACAAACACAAAGGATCACCTCCTCAGAAGGCCACCGGTAGAATGAACTTGTGCTGGGGTTAGCTTGGGGTTGCCTAGCAACGCCGTGCACCTACCAGGGCCGTTTTCTTCCTCTTCAAGCTAAAAGCTAAGTCCTGTCCATTAATTCCCAGCTGCCCTGAAACTTCTCAGAGATTTTCCAGCTTCCTACTGCTCATGTTTTCATCTTCCTCATGTGATGTGGAGAAAACCTGCTACTGTGGTCTGTTTATTTCACTTCAGTTGGTCGGCATGGGAAGGGTGGGGAGGAAGCAAGAGAGAAAGAGAAGGGGTTAAAAAAAAAAAGCCTTATTCAATCTAGAAATATATGTATTTTGAGTGCGTATCTCTGACTGACACGCTAGTGTTTTTTGCAGATTTAAATCTGATGTAGCGGACGTGGGTTTCCTATACAATGAGGTTTCTGTTGACACATTGGACATGAATTTAGTCAGACATGAGACCTCAAAGTAGCTAAATAACAAAGCTCCGCCAAATAGATACCATGCTGAGCAAATGTTGATAGGTCTGTCATTTAGTGTATTTTCTGTGATCCGTTCCCCAAAACTCTACCAGTAGAAATTGTTAAAGCTGAAGGTAGCTGGAGGTTGAAGAAATTCTCTTTTCCTTGAGAATCTGTGAAATGTCCCTTGGGCTTTTCCTACTGAGCTCATTTTGTTCCTGCAGAAATGTTTGTGGCATTTCTCTGCAACTGGGGATGGCTTTCCCTCCACATACCCTCTCACGGTAGGAAGAGAACAGGGGTTTTCCAGGCAGGGCCACAGTCAGGAAAAGCATGGAAATGTGAATCTGGGCTTTGTGAGGAAAGGTGTGTAGACCAAACAAGCCTTTCTCCAGGTGTGCACACACTGGTGATTTACTTGCCTGCTGGACTTAGCACCAGGCTGTGCAACAAAAGAAGACGGTTTCCCTGGTAAGAGTCTCCTTGTTTGCCCTCTCAAGACAGCTCAGCTTCCCTAGGGAGTGCCCCACATAGGTCTCCTCTGTTGCATGCACTCCTCACCCAGATCCCAATCCAATACCACCTTCTGGAAAGGATGAGAGGCAGCAAACACTGAAGAGTGAAACTCCTCTTCTTAAAGAAGTAAAACTTAATTGCATACCCTTGAGACCTTACTTCTTAGGAAGATGCCTTTAAATTCCCACCACCGGCCAGACACAATGCCTCATGCCTGTAATCCTAGCACTTTGGGAGGCCGAGGCTGCAGGATCATTTGAGGCTAGGAGTTCAAGACTAACCTGGGCAACATAGCAAGATCCCATCTCTACTAAAAGTTAGAAAGAAAAAAATTGCTGGGCTTGGTGGCACACACTTGCAGTCCTACCGACTCAGGAAGCTGAGGCAGGAGGATCACTCAAGCCCAGGAGTTCAAAGTGGCGGCGAGCTATGATCATGCCACTGCACTCCAGCCTGAGTGATAGAGTGAGACCCTATCTCAAATTCCCACCAGTGCCATATGCACATACTAGGTTTATCAGCATTCTCATAAGGGGTACTCAAGAGAAAAGAAGGAATATGCTAGGTGAAGGCCTCTGGAACACTGGAGAGAGGAATAGGGGAGATGCATGCTTTTGATTCACAAGATTTGGGCCAGGAAGGTTTCAAATCAATTACTTCCATCATTACAAAGCTTTTTATCCTCCGCCATGGCCCAATCCAGCCTGCACTTTATGTAGTTTAAAAATAGGCATAGAAAAAGATGGAAACAGAGATGGTGGCAGAGGTAGAGATAGAATTCAAGATAGATATTCGAGGAAATTACTTTCTGGGGAAAATTAAATTAATGGTCATTGGGGTATATTTAAATTAAGTAAGAAAACATATCCCAGTGCACAACTCTGCACATTTACTAGAAGTCATTGCATTGTACACTTAAAACAGGTGAATTTTATGGTGTATAAATTATGCCCCAATAAAGCTGTGAAAAGAAAGAAAAATGAGAAGATGTCTAGGAATTCTTGCCAGCATGAAGGTTTTGTGAATGTGGCCACATCCTAGTAGTTCTCTGCTTCTCCCCTACCTGTTATAAAGAGTCACGGAGGCTCTGCTAGTGAGACCTTTCCCCTCTCTCTTTAGTGCACCTCCTTTCTCCACTTCCCTCCCCCAGACTCCCTTTGTCCAAACTCAGATCAGGAGAGTGCTGGCTGCAATTGTTTTGGGACCTGGAGTAATTAGAAAATTACACAGGCAGCTGATTCTGCACAGGCACGTGAGCACATGCTCACACACACACACACACACACACCCCAATAAAAGAAAAGAAATCCACAAAATAAGAACTACTCCTACCCCACCACCCTTCCCCCAAGCACATATATTTTTTTCTTCTATCTTTCCCCGATTCATGGCACCCAGCATCTATACCCTCCACAGCCTTCGAATCCTGCAGTATTTTCAAATCATGCCATAAATAGGTTGAGTGATAAGCAGCCAACATCTTTAAGTGCCCCTTAAAACTAAATATTACCTGTACAAGCATATGAAAATAGCTCAGCAGAACCATCCAGTTTTCGGTCATGAGAAGCTCATGATAATCCTATGTAAATATATATTTAAAACTCTGAAAGATGGCGGGCACTTTGCCTCCATCCTGGGTTGATAGGGAATTTTTTCTCTTCTACGGAAGAGCACTTCTTAAAAAAAGAAAAAAAGAAAGAAAGAAAAGCTTCTTTTCAGTAGCATCGATCCTGAGCTATTGGCTGGAAATCACAGCCTAG
Organism: Chlorocebus sabaeus; assembly: GCF_047675955.1. NCBI lineage: Eukaryota > Metazoa > Chordata > Mammalia > Primates > Cercopithecidae > Chlorocebus > Chlorocebus sabaeus. Next base: position 14,262,414 of record NC_132926.1, on the reverse strand, counting down.
CTAGTCTGGTTGTCAGCTCAGCACTGGTTTAGTTGTCTGGGATGTGCATTGAACTCCCCGCTTTGGGAAGGTTGCCTCTGACCTAGGTCAGTTGTCACTGGGGATCCCCTGCATCTGCGACCCCACTCTGTCTTGCTACTGCATGCGTTGCCTGCTCCCCTGACTCTGTGGAAGGCAGGCGCGGGCCCCACTGTGAGGCTGGCCCAGCGGCTGCCCTGCGGCCTTGCTCCCCTCTGCATGGCTCCCCTGCTTCCCCAGCGCAGCCTCACGTCCCTCCTTCTCATCCTCTCCATTTCTCCAACCAGATGGCTGCCCTGACTTGTGCAACGGTAACGGGAGATGCACACTGGGTCAGAACAGCTGGCAGTGTGTCTGCCAGACCGGCTGGAGAGGGCCCGGATGCAACGTTGCCATGGAAACTTCCTGTGCTGATAACAAGGATAATGAGGGAGGTGAGCACGCGTCTTCTCATTCCCAGCCCCTAAGATCAGAGCGTTGTCCATGCTTTTGTCATGAGTCATTTTTCTTCTGAAAGACCTCCCCTGCACTATTGTCAAATGTTGTTGTAACATTTTCTTTGAAGCAAATGCAGCAGAGAACAGGTATCCTTATGCCAGGGGGCATCTCTGGGAGACACCGGCTAGAGGCACTGGGGGTTGATGCTGGCTCAGAATTCCCAAGTGTCCATTGCCACGTAAAGGTCGCTGGACCCTGGCACTGCCTTCAGGGTGACCAGTCCTGCCAGACCTTTCAGGGCTGGGGACAATAGTCGGTGACAATGAGGATGACAATCTATGCCTACCACACTAGGCTGTCATAAGCAATGCCTGCTGCCTTCATCCTTACAGCCCTTTGAGATGTCACTTTACAGATGAGGAAACCAAGGCCTGAAAAGTGATTAAGTAACTTTTTCGAGATAATCCAACCACCATTAGTAAAATTGAGACCCAAACCCAACTGAGGCTCCAAAGTGTCTGTTCTAACTAGTTGTCAGCAAACTATGGTCCATGGACCAATCCTGGCCTGTAAGCTAAAAATAGTTTTAACATTTTTAATGGCTGGGGGAAAAAAATCATAAAAAGAACAATATTTGATGGTGTGTAAATTATGTGAATTCAAATTTTGATGTTTATAAATTTTTAAACAGCTTTATTGAGGTATAATCAACATATAAAAAGCTGTGTATATGGCCGGGTATGGTGGCGCACGCCTGTAATCCCAGCACTTTGGGAGGCCATCACCACCATCAAGGCCATAAACATGTCCGTCACCTCCCAAAGTTTCTTCCTACTGACTGAACCAAGGGTCGGGCTGCTTGTTTTCAAGGTCCAATAACAAGATGCAGACAAACTGGGAAAGTAACCAGAAATAAACTCTCCCAGGTACAGGGAGAAGGCCAGAGATAATTCACAGGCCAACACAAAATTACAAAGTTTTCCAGTGCGTATATACCTTCTAAGCTATGTGTCTACGTGTAAGTGTGCATTCATCTGAAGACAAAAGTGATTGATTCCATCTAATCTATAACTAAGGTTTGGGTCCTGGAGAGCTTCTTCCAGAGCCTCAGTAAATTTGCTTAATCTAGATGGGTCCTGGTGCCAGGGGTGATAACCCTTATCTTGTCTCCAGCTAAGGTGTGGAAGTCTGGGGAGTTCCTTTAGACTCCCAATAAAACTTGTTTAATCCTAAACGGGTCCTGGTACGAGGAATGTAAGAATTCCTTCATTATCTCATGAAGGTTCAAGGCCCAGGAAAGGCCTAGGCAAGACTCTTGGTGGGCTTTTGTTACATTCCAGCCTTTGTGTAAGGGCGCTGGCTCTTTCCGCCTATAATATTTGACCTAATCATTCATTCAGTGCCAAAACAGTTGTCAGGGAAGCCCGCCTGTTCAGCTGTTGCTGAGACATAGCCTGCCACACTGCTCTCTTTGTGATTATTGTTGTGATTATTGTTGTGGGGTGACTTTTTGGTTTTAGAAGTTTTTGTGGTAAGAACATTTCAATGTGAGATCTACCCTCTTAGCAAATTTTGAGTATATACTACTTTGTTAGCTATAGACACTATGCTATGTGGTAGATCTCCAGAATGTCTTTATCTTGCATCAGTGACACTTTGTACCGCTTAACCCACACCTCTCCATTTATTGGAATATAACCATGCCCATTTGTTTATGTTTGGTCCAGGGCTGCTTTCACTCTCCATTTCAGAGTGGAGTCACAACAAAAACCACTTGGCCATCAAAGCCTAAAATATTTACTCTCTGGCCCTTTACAGGAATAGTTTTCTGTCCCCAATTCTAAACCTCTGAGCTGAATTTCCCCATGTTACTTCCTGATGGAGTGCTAAGTTTCTGGGGCTAAATGAGGTTGGCTTAGCCTGTGGGCCACCTGATCTCCTAAGAATACTGTGGAATGTTCCCTAGACTTTAGTACAGGTGTGTTATCCACCCCCACCAAAATTACTAACTGATCAGAATTCACTAGGAGCAGAAGTTGTTTCAGAGTGTAAGAAGATCCATGAGTCCAATCATTTGATTTAACAAAAATGTATTTAGTGCCACCTTGGACCAGCCATTGAAACCTAGGAATATGAATGACCAAACCAAAGTCAATCACTGCCTTCCTGGTCCCAACAGGTCCTTTCAGTGATGTCCAGGGCAGGGTGCAATCCATCAGGGTGGTGGATGAGAGTATTAGATGCTCTATTTTTATTTGTTCTCATCCTCTTAATGGATATTTTGCAGTTTCCATAATTTATGATTGCCATTGTGCCTGTATGTAATTTGTAAATAAACAGATGTACATACACTGATAGGAATACACAATCAAAACAGTTTACAGACCTGATGTGGTTTACAGAGCTCCCATTCATTCATTTTCTCTTTCCTGAAACAGAGCCAAAAGAGAAAGCACTTTAATTCATTTTTTAACAAGTTAAGGCATAACTACATAATGCATTTTTTTTCCAAGTCAGAATCGCACGACTTTTGCTGGTAAGATTCACTGTTTTTCCTTCTGCCTCCCTGGCGATTTCACTGAGCACAGCGGTTGCTTACAGATCAGCTTCTACTTCCAGAAAGGAGCTGCTCTCCTGGCTCCCTTCCCTGTTCCTGGTGTCAGCAGCTGAAAGCATAACAAATGGCTGGAATGCTGCACAGAGGGAAGAGAGGAAAGTCTGGGGGACCATCTCCCCAGCATACCCTGCACTACCCACCTCCCTCCCCACCAGCCTTACCCCTGATCCCAGCTCCCACCCGGCCAAAACCAAATTCCTGTAGTGATGGGGCTAAAAGAGGCTCACAGGGTCCCCAGTCCTAAGGGTTGCCCACCAGGCACAATTCAGGATCCCCCCCTTACTGGCAGAGACAAAGCAGTCTAAAGGCAGGGCACAAAAGCAAATGAGGCAGTGATTATGCTAAAGACAATAATGGCCTTGTTATGGGAACTATTAAAGCAAACCTCCCAAGGAAGTAATTAACCACAAAGGGAAAAAAAAAGAAGGCTGCGTGGTATTTATAAAAAGAAACTCCCAGTTAATTCAGAGTTGCTTATGTCAGGTGAGAAGGGTAGACACCAATTCTGTCTCACCTGGCGTAAGCAATTCACAATTAACTGAGTTCTTTTTTTGGAGGAGATTCCTTGGTGTAGAGTATCCTTTTTGTGGTTAATGACTTCCCTAGGAGGTGTGCTAAGCACTTTGCTGTTTATTGATAAATATTAAGGTTGCTCCTCATCAACTCCAGATTCAATCCTGCAGCACACTAATTATATCACTCTTTTTGTTTGGTTGGGGTGGGGGTGGGAGTCCTGCCCTACTCTCTGTCCTGCTTTGTGAGTTTTCAGGAAGGGCTATGTGAGTTTATAAACCTGGCAATGGGTCAGAGGCACCCGGGCAGAACATGAATGCAGACCCTGGGAGCAGCTGCAACGAACACATTGTTATAAATTTCGTGAATGGGCAAAATAATACAGCAATCTACCGAAGTAGACTGGAAAAGGCAAATCACTTTTCCATCTAGAAACACTCGAAAAAAAAATCTGAAGGGATATATATTTTTTTTATTTTAAACTGAGATGGATATAGATACAAATACAGATAGAGATATCTGAAACCTTTAACAGTCTTTTTTCAACCTAGGTTCCTCTATGAGAGAATTAAGCCCTAATACTTTATGGCCACTAGTAGTTCTGAAACTTCAGCATGTGGCAAAACCACCTTGATTCAACACAGAGTGCTAAGCCCTATCCCTAGAGCTCCTGATTCTCTAAGTCTTGGGAGGGCGGTGCAAGACTTTGAATTTCTAGTAAATATCCCAGCAGTGCTGACACAGGGGACACTGATGCAGGTCCTCCTTGAGAACCACTGTCCTAAGCCATCTGATCTATGCAATGAATTAACTTCTCTCCTGTGCATCTAGAATGGTACTGGATAAAGTCCCTCCTTTAGAAGAACTGAGAAAACTTTCACTCAAATATGCTCTGTAGTTAGCAGTGTTGAGATGAAAATCCCTGTTGGAGAAGGCTGCCTTAGAATATCCCCGCCAAAACAGTTTATGCCGATTCCCTGCCTTCTCATCCCCTTGGCTTTCAAAGTCTCCAAACACCCCTAGTCATGTGACCGCCGCTCATGTAACCTCAGGAAGCAATGGCTGATTCTGAAGGGACAAGCCTTACCTGCCCATGGCCACTAAAAAGAAGTGGAAATGGTTCAGACAGACATGGCAGCCAGCAGACTGTCTTTTTAGTAGTAAGAGATCTTCACTTGAACTGCTCACCCCAATTTGAAAAAGAAGAGACTCAAAGAAATATTTTTGCTTACAGAAGACAAATACCAGCTCATTAAAGTCTGAGAATACATACAACATGTGCACCAAGTGACAGGCAGATAATATTTAATTATCACCACCAAGACAGAGGTGCGAGATTTAGTTCATCACAGCCAGGGGTAGGAGAGAGGGTGTAGAGTTCCTCTAAAAGTGGGAACCGCAAGGTGAGGAGGCGTTGTTAGACCGTCTGACCCGGTGAGACAGTCCTTATTCCTTCTCCACTCCCCTTTATCACCCTGAACTTAGAGTCAGGAGCCCTAGCCCTCCCATCATTTCAAGCTGGCATAGGAGTGAGTCTGAAGCTCCTGTGGAATCCTATGAGATGCTTTCTCCCATCTGTGGACAGCAGTGACAGTGGAGACCAAGGGAGGCGATGTCATAACCACATCACCTGGACATAGGGGTAGGAGGAAGCCCTTTTTAGGCTGAGCTCGTCCTCAGTCACCCCGCATCACCTTCTTCCTTACTAAACTAGGAGAGATGTCTTTTTCTCCCCGTTCTGTTTCAACACAGCATTGAAAGATGTTTTGCACCTTCTCTTTCATGTCCCTGGTTTCTGAACAGATGACACTGTATCATCATAATTGATTAAGAGCTTGGGCTTCAGAGTCAGCCTTTGTATCCCAGCTCTGCAAGTCACTTTGCTTCTCAAAGTCTCAATCTTCTTATCTGCAAAATAGGCATGGCAATGCCAATGCCACTAGCTGGTGTGAAGTTTAAGTAAGAAAATGCATGTGATATATTTTACAAGACACCTGGCTCATAGATGCCCTCACATATTGGCTGCTGCTAGCATTGACATTATTAATATTAATGTTATTTTCTAGAAAGGAGACCGAATTCATATAGATGGAACCCAACCAATAATTTTTCCAGTGTACACAACCACAAAGATTCTAACTTTGTGCTTATTGAACTTCAGTGCTGCGTGACTGTGTGGAGGGCTTGTTTAAAAGTCAGATTTCTAAGTCCCCACCTTAGAGGTTCTGATTTATTAGTCAGATATAGGATCCAAGAATCTGTACTTCTACCAAGCAACCCAGAGTGTCTGATACAAGTGTGTTTGCTCTGCAGGTGACATTTTGAGATAAACTTTTTTAAAAAATGGCTTTCCCTGGGTGGGCTGACCCAGCCTAATGTCACAGTGCTTACACCCCAAACCCTTTCCCCTAAAATCCCCAAAACACAGGAGTGCAGTGAGGAGAGGAGAATTTTATTTCAGGAAGAAACAAGTAGCTGAAAAGACATGAAGTCTGGGCATGGTGGCTCACGCACATAATCCTAACACTTTGGGAGACCAAGGTGAGTGGATCACTTGAGCTCAAGAGTTCAAGACCAGCCTTGGCAACATGGTGAAACTCCATCTCTACAAAAAATACAGAAATTAACCAGGCAGGCATCCTGGCATGTGCCTTTAGTTCCAGCTACTCAGGAGGCAGAGGTAGAAGGATTGCTTACTCAGGAAGTTGAGGCTGCAGTGAGCCGTGATTGCGCTATTGCACTCCAGCCTGGGTGACAGTGTGAGACCCTGTCTCAAAAAAAAAAAAAAGACATGAAGATATTTTTCCATTTAGGTCCTTAGTGAATGACTTCAGTATGATTTAGAAGTTCTCCATTCTTGGGTGGAGAGTTGGCTAATGTTTGTTTCAACGTTTAAAAACCTTTAACTCTCTGTCATTGGGGTACGAATTCATCCATCCACTCATCCATCCATCCATCCATCCATCCATTCATTAGCTTATTCATTTATGGTTTAACAAACATTTGTTGAGGGTTTACTAAATGTTAGACCCTGAAAATAAGCCTTTAGAATACTAAAGCAAACATGACATATGTCCACAAAGAGCTCACTATCCATCTACAAAGGTGGATAAACACATTGTTATTATTATTATTACAGTCCAGCATGTGAGAGGTGACAAGGATGGACCATCTTATTAGATAGTAGTTCAGTGGGAGCATAGCAAAGGGACTGTCACATGTATAGGTGTCAGGAGCATGACATGAGAGAAAGCCCAGCCCAGTGTTAAGGCCAGGCTCTTCAGCTCGTTCCCAAGGAGTGTCCTCAAAGCCACAGATCTGTGTGATCAGTAACCCCTGGTAGAGGCTCTTCAGATCACTAGCAGTTTCTGTAGTTCCCTCTCTAAATGAAGGACTCCACACTGGCTTCTCCGCAGAGCAGTATTTCCCACCCTACCTCCATCTGCAAGGCTTGGTTCCTTGCTTCACTCCAAAAGAGGCTGCCTTGGGTTAAGAGACGTGGATGCTGGCCTGAGCTCCAGGCATGCCATCCAAGGCACTCCAGCCAGGTCTAAATGAGGAGAAATAACACTGGAGTCTGTCCAAAGCACTTGGAACAGACAAAACCCACCCCTCGCCCACTGCCTCCTTCCACTCCCTCCCCATCCCATAACCATCCAAATTGGTTTGACACGATTCAGGAATGCTCTTCCAGCATTTATCTCACTTGTTAATTAATAACTCACCTTGTCTGTGCATTTAGCAGAGCCAAGCTTGGGACTTCAGGGACTCCAAAGGGGTTCTGGTTCCCAGGCCCAAATAGTCCAGTTTCTTCCTCCAGTGAGAGACAAACCTTGGTGAACCCATTGTAAATGCCTTGATTAATATATTCCAATCATGTTGATGGATTGGTTGGGTGGGGAACAGCTTAAAAGTACAACATTGTGCTATTAATTGGGTTGGATGAGGATTCCCTTTGCAGTCCAAGGACCTTGTGGCAAATGTAGCTGGGCCATAAACAGAGTCCCTGATTAGCTCCCAGAGAGAAAAGCAATGTATCTAATGCTTAGAAGGAAAACTTGGCCTTGAGGACACTGCCAGCCGGCCAGATGCTGGGTCTCTCTTATTTAGGAGGGAAGTAGAATAAGCCTCAACTGAGATCCTCAGGGAACACATAGCAACAGGGATCTGAAATTATTCGGCTCTTTCAGTTGAAATAAGATCTTGACTTCCTGGGCATATTTGACTAGAGAATCTTGTGTTTAGAAAACTGTAAGGTAGAGGTTCAGTTTTATTTTATTCTACTGAGGTTTAGAAAAAAGATAGAACCAACTGGGCACGGCGGCTCATACCTGTAATCCCAACACTTTGGGAGACCAAGGAGGGTGGATCACTTGAGGTCAGGAGTTTAAGACCAGCCTGACCAATATGATGAAACCCTGTCTCTACTAAAAATACAAAAATTAGCCGGACATAGTGGCTCACACCTGTAGTCCCAGCTACTCATGAGGCTGAGGCATGAGAATCTCTTGAACCCAGGAGGCAGAGGCTGCAGTGAGGCAAGATCATACCACTGCAGCACTCCAGGCTGAGTGGCAGAGCAAGATTCTGTCTCAGAAAGAAAAGAAAGAAAGAAAGATAGAACGTATTCTCTTGCATATAAAAATTATAATCAGATTTTATATATTTTATATATATTTTTTATATATTTTATATTACATAAAAATATATATTTTTAATATATTTTACATTATATAAAAATATATATTTTTATATATTTTATATTATATTTTTAATTTATAATTTTATATATATTATATTTATATTTTATATTATATAAAAAATATAAGCAGAGCTTGCTCTGCACCTGGGTTACAGGAACAGCCTCGCAAGTGGTCTCCCTGCTACTCCTTTTGCTATCTGCTCTCTGTTCCTCCACACAGCATCCAGAGGGACTGTTTTGGTAGGTTGATGCAAAAGTTATTGCAGTTTTGACCGTTGAAAGCAATTAATTTTGCACCAACCTAATACACTGTAAATTTCATCATTCCATGTTCTCAAAGGGTTTCTCATGAAGTTAGAATCAAAATCAGATTTTTTTTTCACCTTGACTTAGAGGGCCCTCTGTGTGTCCCTTGCCTTGTCTCTGACCTGTCCTCCCCCATCCCCTCCGGAAGCTCAGCCTCATCCACTCTGGCCGGTGTTCAGACCACACAAGTGCAAAGATTAGTTCCACCTGAGGGTCTTTGCTAGTGTAAGGTGGAAATGCCCAATCCAGGCACACTGTGTCACTGGCTCATTGTAGTCATTCAGTTCTCAGCTCAAATGCCTAAGAAGGACTTACTATGAAGTCTTCCTCTGTCTCTCTCCCATCAACCATTAGTGTTTCCTTTATGGAAATATCACACTCCTAAATTTTCTCACACTATTATTCTTGTAGGTTCTCTGTTTCTTCACACTAGACTACAAGTTCAATGAGTCTACTTCATCATATTATTTCCATTATACAGATAAGGATACAAAGGCTCAAGAAGTTAAGACTCAGAATAGGCTTTTCAGCTAACCATCATGATATATGGCTTTTCTCCTTTAAAGCCATTGGCTCATTTTTTCTAAAACACTCAAAAACTTTGGACGGTGTTTCTGAAGAAGATTCAAACAAGTACAGAATGTGTGTTGCTGCAAAGAAGCCTTAGAAAAAAATCACCTCAAAGACAAAACTTTTCCGTTGAAAACCTTTTCCTGGTACATGTAATTGACCATTGAATTAGTTTTTGTTTTTTTGTTTTTGTTTTTTTTTTTAAAAAAAGGTATTTAAAGTTTATAATTTACCCAACACAGCACTTTCAGGCTTTTTTAATCAAGTCTTTATTAGTTTAAATGGTTATTAAGTGTCTCTTAAGGGATTATGTTTTTTTCCCCCAATTAGATGACAAATCAAATATTCATTATGAAATTGTGATGAAAATGCATAATCTGAAAAAAATTTTTAATCATGTAAGTCACTATGGACTTAGTTTAGGGAATTAAAGGATGAAAACGCAGATTTCACTGGTGGCAAGGAGGTAATGTTGATATCGTTATGTTGGCTTCCTGTATTTGTGCCTTGGCCAGAGTCTTGCCCTAGATGGTGGCAGGCACACCCCTGCCATCCCCCCAGTCTCTGTGATCAGCATTTGAATAAAAAGGCAAGGTCCTCGTGCCATCACTAGCTCTTGCTCCCACAGTCTTCCTCCCAGTCCAGATTGGTGGTTCCCTACTGGGGCAACTCGCTCTCCCAGGAACATCTGGCAGTGACTGGAAGCATTCATGAGTCGTGGCGGTGGGGAGGTGGGGAGGTGCTACTGGCATCCAGCAGGTAGAGGCCAGGGTTGCTGCTAAATGCCCTACACACATAGGAAAGCCCCAAATCAAAGAATGATCCGACCCAAAATGTCAATAACGCCAAGGCTGAGAAATCCGATATAGACATTTAATGTCCCAGGAACACATCTGTCTGAGGGACCAGATGGTCCCAAAACAGGCAGTGTCCATGGGCCTGATTTGAAAGGACGTGATGTCCAAAACCCTAAGACATTGAGCCCTTACCAAGGGCCAGGCCCATGCTAAAACTTCACCCACATTGCCTAAATAAATCATAACAATCCCCACAAGAGCCCTAAGAACCTCTCATTATCCTTTACATAGAAGCAGAAACTAAGAGCCAGAGAGGTGAAGTGGCTTGTCCAAGCTCCCCAAGCAAAAACATAGCCAAGGCAGGATTCAGAACCTGGGTCAAGAGCCCTCCTCTGGGCGCCTCACAGCACCTGAGTGTTTGTTGTGTTTGGGCTCAGAGCAAGGCAGAGCATAAGGGCTTGAACAACCTCTGCCCCGCGGAAACACGAATTCTGCAGCATGCTTAAAAATACCGTCGACGTTAGCTTTTCCCTCCAGTTTTGGATTTGGAACGCGTTTTTGCCACAAAGTGCTTAGGCACTGAAATGCCAGGGGGTGAGCAGGGGAGAGTTGAGCAGTTGGACTTTAAATAGCAAGGTGTTAGCAAGCAGCACAGCAAGAGCAGCTGCCCAAGGCCTGTGCTCTTTTCTTTGACTTTCTATCTTCTCAGCCAAGAGCTCTAGGGGATTGGAGAGGGGCCAGAACTCTGTGGCCAAGTGCAAATCCAGAGAAAACTGCAAGGTGTTCCCCAAACTGCTGTGCCTAATGCTTTTCTTCCTCCCCACTCACAACCAAGACCTAACCTTTCCACGAGGATTCTCCTCCTCTGCCTGTCCTCAGGGTATGTCATCATGGAGCTCTCCCCACCCCTTTCAGTTTTCTGGAACTCCATGGCCACGTGCACTGAGGCATACTACCGCTTTCATTTATGAGAATCACAGGATGATTTCATTTGTGGGAGTCTGGAAATGTCAGATGCAAAAAGGCTAAAATATAGAGTCCCCAGCAGCTGTAAAGCCCAGGGAGGGAAAGTCACCTACTCAAGGCCAAGGAGCAGGTAGGGCAGACCTGAGACTGGAGTCCTGGTTTCCTGGCTCAAAATCCAGTGTGCTTTTCTCAATGCTATGTCACTACCAGAAGGATCCAGTGACCCTCAGGAGAATGGGTACCTGCCACTACTGGTTGGAGCCAAGATCTGTCTCAGACCTGGGACCTAGATTAGAATGAGTGGAGGTGCCTAGGGCACCTCACAGTGAGTGCCACCTTCACTTTTGCCCCCTCAGCCCTTCATTCACCTCTTCCTAGTTGCAACCCTGCTCAGACCTCTTGTCATTGATGGCAATGACAGAAAACACCCTCTCCCACACCAGCCACACTCCTGGACAGACCCCTCACCACCAAAATCATTTATTCATTCAACAAACATATACCAAGCCCCCACTCTGTGGCCGGGCATGTGAATGAGAAAGACTCAAACTCTGCCCATAAAGAATCCTCCGTCTGGTGGGAAGTAAAATACATACGAAAGCTGTCACTGCAGAGCCACGTATTAAGGGTCCATAATAGAAGCAAGGCCAAGAGACCATGGCCGCTCACAAGAGAGGCACTGAAGGCTTCCAAAATAGGTACAGCTTGAATATTAAAAGATGTAAAGGAATTAGGCAAGGAAGGAGGGAAAAGCATTGTGAATGGAGGAAACGGCAAATGCACAGAGGCAAGAAACAGCAGTGCCTGTGTGGGGCCTCTGAGAAGCCTGGTACCTTGCAGCCTAGTCCACGTGGAGAATGGAGGAGGATGAGGCTAGAATGGGGTTTGCATGCAGTGCTGGGCAGAGCGCAACACAGCCAACATATTTGTTTGTGCCTCCCACCACATAGCATCTCAGTCTTCAAAACTGCAATCATGCCTGCCCTCAGACAGAAGGCCGATATATCTGCTTGCGTTATTATAAACACACACACCACAGCTGAGAAGCAGGCGTGGCCTTTTGTTATACTCCCTCCATTGCACTTAGGCATTCTTTCTCCCAGGGAGAGGAGACAGCCTGGCAGGGTAGTCAAGAGGCTTTGGGATCTGAGCTTCAGGTCATGTCCCAGCTCCTCCGCTTCCTCAAGATATGAGCTTAAGCTTAAGCTTTGTCCTCTGTAAAGCAGAGCTAGGGCTAACTTCTACCTCATAGGATGCTGTGAGGCTGAGATGAGTTAATGCATGCAGAACAGTCAGCACAATGGTTCGTATACGTCTTCTACGTCAGTGAGCATCAGAATCACCTGGAAGGCTTCATGCACAGATGGCTGGGCCCCACCCTCAGAGTTTCAGATTCAGTAGGTCTGGCAGGAAGCCCAAGAATGCGCATTTCTCACAAGTGTCCAGATGATGCTGACGCGTTGAGAACCACTGACTTAGTGTAATGCATGCCTTTTGAAGGGAAGCTCAAGTGCTGGCAGAGGGATTCCTCCGCGCGCACCAGCCCTGGGCCAGCTGATGAGGAGAGACAGGCCAAACAGCTCTGCATCCTGAGGCAGTGGCCACTTGATTAGCATGTGGACCTTGGGTATATTTCTAGGTTCACTGAGGTCCTTTTCACAGAAGCTTGTCATCCGGAGAGGAGTCAAGGCTCCAACTTCCCAGCATTCATCCTCCTCCTTCAAGACTGTTGGAATAAAAGAAGAATGTGGAAGGAGTTTGCTGGGAGAGGGCAGTGATAAGTGACCCTGGTTCATTGCCTTTTATGACATTCTGCTGCTTCTGCCATACCCCCTGCCCCACTTAGGACAGGTGATGCTGTGCCATTTACTGCTGGGGTCCACAGACTTTGGAATCAGACAGACCTAGCTGTACATTCTGACTCAGGTTCTTACTAGCTGTGCTTCCTTGAGCAAAGGATGTAACCTCTCTGAGACTCAGTTCTCTCATCTAAACTGGAAACAATGATATCAACCTCATTGGCCTGTTGTAAGGTTTGACTAGAAAGTTTAGACAGAGCAACTTAATGCCCCTTTATTTAAATGGCTGCTCTGAGTGTTTGCATCTCCCTGTATGATGTGAGTTCAGAGATTCTAAAAACATACACTCCCTCCCCATCAAAAACTCACCATTTCAAATAATGCATACATTTCAAAATCAGGAACCCATCTTTTGGTCCCTGTTATAATACATTTCCCTCAATTTCATCCCCACTGGCTCTGGAATGAGTGCTGTCTTCCCTCAGAGATCATGAACCCGTGACCCCCAAGCTGGGTGGGTCACTACCATGTTCCGTTTAGCCACACAGGCTTACAAAAATCTTTGCATTCATTGCTGACTTTTAGAGGATTTCATTTAACTAACAAAGAAACTGAAGGCCTAGAGGTTAACTTGCCCAGAGTCAAACAGTGGAAGAGCTGGGATTGGAGCCCAGTTCTTTTGATTCTAAATGCCTTGTTCATTCTTCTCTCAGACCCTTTTTCGGAAAGTAATTTTATACCAGGTGTGCCAGAGAGTCCAAAGCCGCTAGGTATCTGGGGTCATGCTGGAAAAGTGGAATCCATGGAGAAGACAGATGCAGAAAAGAGAAACGGCAGTCCCCGGAGCAAGCTTCTCCTGCTCTTACTTCTGCCGTGCTCACTCAGAAAATTTGTGGCTCAAGGAGTGTAGAATCAGGGAGAAAACCCCAGCCTACCTGGGGTCCATCACTCAAAGTCTTAGTCCTTTAATGAGCAACACTAATATCATCACTACCCAACTAGCACACTGTCTGCCAGGGTGGCCATTGCATAGGCCTTTGACATGCTCTGTTTGTCTATGCATCTTGCCACACAGATTTTTGGATGCCCCGTTACCTGGCCTCTCCATTCCCTACTCCTAATCCTTAAGGCCATGATTTCTTAGTAGCTTTCCACCTCCACTCAGATCATGCCAACAACTTCTCTGGGCCGGACTATGGGTCCTCCAGCTTCTAATCTGTTCCCCACAGAGCAGCTGGAAGAATCCTTTTAGAAGTCAGATCCTATCACACCCCTGTGCAAGCCTTGCCAGGGCCTCTCATCTCCCGTAGCATGGCACCCAGGTTGCCACAGTGGCTTCCATTGCTCTGCATAAGTGAGTCCCTGCTTCCATGCTGATCTCATTTCCTCTCTCTCTTCCTCCTCCTCTCTGCCCTATACCGGCCATCTTGCCAGTCCTACAACTCACAAATACACTTCCACCCTAGGCTTCTGCACTTGCTGTTGCCTCTGCTCGGGGTGTTCTTCCAGATGTTTCCATGACTCATTTCCTCCTTTCATTTAGGTTTCTACACAAATATCACTTCCTCAGAGAAGCCCTCCCTGACTTCCCTGTCTAAAGCAGAAAATCCCCTCCTTCATCACTCTCCAGCCCTTTACCCTGCTTTACTTAGTGTCTTCAGAACACTGTCACTCTAAGTCCATCAGGCATTCATTTGTTTATTGTCTATTCTCCCCCTCTAGAATCTAGGGCCATAATCACAGGGTCCTTGTCTGCCTTGGTCAACTCATTGTTACACGAATTGAATGAATAAAAGCTTTCATGAGAAGTGTTTGGAATCGGAAGCAATTGTCTTTTATTCAATAGATTATTGGGAGATAAATACATTTCATTTTAGGATTTCAAAAAACATGCATACAGACAGTGACACCCACGTCACTATATACCGCCGACATCATTTTATCAATGCAAAGAAAATCCAAATATAAAATACATCTTTTCAGTAAGGCACGAAGACAGGGTTGTACTGCTCTTCATCTGTATCATTGACTTGGCCTCATCCTGTCCATTGACTTCCTGTGGGTTGGTGCAGTAGGTATGAAAGCCTCATAATCCTGCTTTAAAACAAGAGGAAAGGCAGAGGCTGCTGCGGATTGTTCTTGGGTGAACTCCGACCTCCCAAACTACAGCTTGCTGGAGAAGCATAGAGTAGGGGAGAAGAACAGCAAGTCTAAGGCTGGGCCGGCTGCGCATGAATCCCAGCTTCCCCACCCACCAGCAGCTGCCCAACCTTAGTCAAGTAACTGACCCTCTCTAGGACTGGGTTTCTCCATCTGAAAAGTGGAAGTAAACAAATGGTTACTACACAACAAGTCCTTCTGCTTATGGTTTATTTGATTTTTTTTTTTTTTTTTTTTTTTGCAACAGCCCTGTTAAGCTGGTGTGATTATTTTTATTTTACAGATGAAGAAACCAAGACTCAGAGAGGTAAAGTAACTAGCCCAAGGTCACACAGCCAGTATTTTGCTGACCTGGGGTTGAACACAGATCAGCTGCCTCTAGATCCTGTGATCATAACTGGCAGTATGATACTAATTCCTAGTACCTACACCATAGAGTAGATGTGAAGATTAAATGACAGCCAGGCACAGTGGCTCAAACCTATAATCCCAGCACTTTGGGAGACTGAGGCAGAAGGATTGCTTGAGCCCAGGAACTTGAGACCAGTCTGGTCAATATAGCAAGACCCTGTCTCTACAAAAAATTAAAAAGTTATCCGGGCACAGTGGTGGGTGCCTATAGTCCCAGCTACTCAGCAGGCCGAAGCAGGAGGATCTCTTGAACCCAGGAATTTGAGGCTGCAGTGAGCCAAGATTGCGCCACTGCACTCCAGCCTGGGTAACAGCACAAGACCTCATCTCTAAAAATAAACAAATAAGTACAAAACAAAATAAACGAGAACATCTCCAGAGAGTGCTAAGCACCGTGCCTGGAACATGACAACGGCCACGTTTAGGAAAGACATTGTTTAGAAATTAGTACTTCCAACTCCTGTAATTCCACAGGAAGCTCATAGGATAGCCAAGTCCAGGCCCTTCTACCAGCTGGCAGTCTGGGCTATTTCTTTATGCAGCAGAAGGAGAAGCATCATGCCCCCCTACTAATCCTCTCCACTCTGGGGCCAAGCCTCTCATCTTCCCCTCAGGGACAAGGTCTTCCCTCAGGCGGAGAGTAACTGTTCCAGCTTGTTGCTCTGAGGTGTCGGTGGTGACAGCCCCTTTTCTTTCTGAGGGACTCAGCAGGTCACTGTCTGGCACCAGGCTGCCACCCCCTGCCGGGCCTGGGCTGCGCTGGCCGTCCGCTCAGTTCTGTGTGACCTGTCAGTGAGCTCTTTGAAATGGAGGTTGATGAGGAACAGAGCGGGGTAGACCAGGCAGCGAGAGGCCAGGAACAGCAGGCAGAGGGCAAGCATTTGGGGAAGTCAGAGGCCAAGAGCAGAGGCCCCTGCTCTCTGTTGCCAGTGGTTTTTGTAACAGCAAAGTGGGGAGACAGCCGCAGCCAGGATAGAAATCCCCCAGGTATAAAACACGTGGCTCTAGGCTAACAAGGGTGAGACTGTGCCAGAGAGGCCTGTCAGAGGCTGTCCAAGGTGGGAAATTTCTGATCAAATGAGATCATTCCCAGAGGCCCTTTCTGGGTTGAGAGTCAGCAGGGGCGGGGCAGGGAGAGGAAAAGAAGGAAGGGGAAAGAGAAAGAAAAAACAACTAAGAAATAAACATGTTTTCTGAAGCTACAGTATTTCCCTTCCTAAGTCCTGCAGCATTCAGAGGGTACCTATATATGGCTGTGACTGCTCCCCGCCCCCTGTGAAGAACCCAGAGCAGAAGTCAAGAGGCTTTGGAGGAGGCCGGGTGTGGTGGCTCGCGACTGTAATCCCAGCACTTTAATGCCAGCACTGTAATCCCAGAAGTCAAGAGGCTTTGGGAGGTCAAGGCGGATGGATGACTTGAGATCAGGAGTTCAAGACCAGCCTAGCCAACATGGTGAAACCCCATCTCTACTAAAAATACAAAAGTTAGCCAGGCATGGTGAAGGACACCTGTAATCCCAGCTACTTGGGAGGCTGAGCCAGGAGAATCACTTGAACCCAGGAGGCAGAGGTTGCAGTGAGCCGAGATGGAGCCACTGCACTCCAGCCTGTGCAACACAGTCGAGGCTCTGCCAAAAAAAAAAAAAAAAAAAAAGAGGCTTTGAGGTAGACAACCAACGTGTGAATCATGAATCACTTCTCCATCATTTACTAGCGCTGTGACCGTGGGCAAGACCTTTAAGCTCTATGAACCTCAGTTTCTTTATCTGCAAAATGAGGATCATAGAACCCACCTCAAAGGGTTCTTGAGAGCATGGCTGGATGCTGGCTGGATCTCAGCACAGGCTGAGAAAGCACAGAGGGGCTTAAGTGGCTGGCAGAGGGCCAGGCACTTAAGTGTAAACTTAAGTCAAAAGTGGAAACTGGGTGAAGCTAGGAGCTGGGGCAGAGGGCTGACCAAAACATTCTGCAGCGCAGTTTTCCCAAAACATAGATCACCCTCTAATAGGTATGTAAATGGTTACTGTCGGTAACTGCCTTAGATAAAAGAGCTCATATATATATGCTCGTGCAAACATGTCATGGCAGAAGGTACAACAGGCTCCTGTGTGTTGGACACTCAGCATAACAGTCACATAACCTTACATGGCGGCTTTGTGTAGGATTTCGTTCCAGAGTACAGCAAACAGGGTCCAAAACCCAGTCCTACCACTTAAAAACAGGGTGGCCATAGGTGAGTTATTTAATCTCAAAGTCTCCCATTCCTCATCTGTAGACAATAATGTTAATAGCACCCAGGATTCTAGTGGTGACTTAATAAGGGGATGCATTTAAAGTACCTAAGCCAGGGCCAGGCACCCAGGAAGCTCCTCCTGAGCACCAACCACTGGTTCTCATTAGACATGGTTGCCATTAATGTTCCATTGTCCTGCTGACCCTAGGATGTTGTCACCTAGCACAGGGTCCCCACTCTAAAATGCACTGGCCTTGGGAGACCCTGGGAGCTGGAGCACAGAGGCTCTGAAGTGCTGGTAGTACCAATGTGGTTTGTGTTGGGCCTGATCACCCAAAGCCCTGCACTTTATGGGAAGTCAATCAAGGATAAGACTGCCACATGTGCCTATTGAGTAGCTAGAGGTATGGCTGGTCCTTCCAAGAACAAAGCCCCCAAACCTAGAGTGCTGTGTTCTCATGAACTGTTTCCCAATGTGTATGGCACTAGATGCAATTGCGGGGAGAGCCTCGGAGCCAGAAGGGTCCACGGGTAGGAAATGCTGCGTGCTCCTTGACAATATTAAAGACTCATAATATTGAGTCTTTATCCATGTATCAAAGCCTCCAGGAAGTCCTGATGTAAAGAAACCAGTTTAACTTTGTTTAACTGACTCCAAAATTATATTTGACAGCATATCCTCCCCTCTCACCTCCATTTTTGCGTTTCAGGGAATGCATATTAACATCCTGCAGGAGACAGAGTTTGGAAAAGCTGTTGTAGCCCCTCAGCTGTACTGCAGTGGATATTTGAAGGCTTTTTCTCAGTCACTCAGAACAGGGGTCTCAAGCTTTAGTGAGCAAAATAATCATTCTCGAGAATCTTCTTTAAAATGCAGATTCCCGACCAGGCACTGTGGCTCACATCTGTCATCCCAGCACTTTGAATCACCTGAGGTCAGGAGTTTGAGACCAGCCTGGCCAACATGGTGAAACCCTGTCTCTACTAAAAATAAAAATTAAAAAATTTAAAAAAAAATAACCAGGCATTGTGGCGGGCACCTGTAATCCCAGCTACTCAGGAGACTGAGGCAGGAGAATCACTTGAACTCGGGAGGCAGAGGTTACAGTGAGCCGAGATGGCACCATTACACTCCAGCCTAGGCGACAAAAGCGAGACTCCATCTTAAAATTAAAAAAAAAAAAAAATGCAGGTTCCCAATATTTAGTCTCAGGAACTCGGTACGTCTGGGTTGACGGCATCTTAACATCATTCCAGAGCAGGTAGTCAGGGAGCACGCCTTCAGCAACGCTGGTTTACAGCTTAGCCACTGGAAATACGGTGCTCAGAGCAACAGCATAGATATCACCTGGGAGCTCATAAATAATGCAGGCTCTCAAACCCCACCTTAGGACACGGGATGATAATCTACCTTTTAACAAGATACCTGAGTGATTGTGATGTTCATTAGAATTTGAGAAGCATTGGTTTCAAAGGTTTTTGTTGATGGCATTTGTTTTTGGATTTTGTCCATTAGTTGTTGGTGAAGAATCATTTTTTAAAAATAACTGGACAAACACTATAAGCCCCTTGTCAAACATTTCCCCCAGTGGCTTCAAGGTACAGTCTATTAAAGAGAGGTCTTACCTGAATCAGATTTCTGCCTTTGGTAGCAGAGCCTTGATTTGCTTAAGCAGCCCTTGCTTTTTTTCCCACATCCATCCTAAAGAGTAGAAAAGCCAGCAAACAGCTTTCACTGGGGCCTCCACTCTGCCAGATCTCTGGTCAGACATGATTCATCTTCCATGGCTAAGTCGTAAGAAAGGCCAGAAGGTGCTTTGGTACAATGATCTCTGGACTTGGAAGTCAGAGTCTGACCAAAAGAATTGGCAAGAAGTAGGAGGAAAACTTCCAACAGATCTTCCAGAAGGAGCACAAATACAGTTTTACTTCTTTTTTTCTTCTTTTTTTTTTTTTTTTTTTTTTGAGACAGAGTCTCACTTTGTCGTCCAGGCTAAAGGGGAGTGGCACGATCTCAGCTCACTGCGACCTCCACCCCCCGAGTTCAAGCAATTCTTCTGCCTCAGTCTCCTGAATAGCTGGGACTACAGGTGTGCACCACCATGCCCAGCTGATTTTTGTGTTTTTAGTAAACACAGGGTTTCACCATGTTGGTCAGCCTGGTCTCGAACTCCCGACCTCAGGTGATCCACCTGCCTCAGCTGCCCAAAGTGCTGGGATTACAGATGTGGGCCACCACACCCTGCCCAGTTTTACTTCTTACAATATTTGAGAATGGCCATTGCTCTGTGCACGGAAGCAGGATGCTTGAGGAGCGATGGTTCATCAGGCAGCCAGGGTATTAATGGCAGGTGAAACCTTCCAAACGAGCACCCTGTCAGACAATCCATTGCTTTAAAAGGTTGGCAATGCAGGAGACCTTACAGAGGCAATGAAGAACTAATCTCGTATCGCCAGGTTAAATCAAATCAGCCTTGCCCGTTCCTTTCACTTCTTAGTTACATCAAGCCCAAATACTTTCAATTATCCTCACTTCTACCTTGTCAGCAGACGTAGGATAAAATGCAAATGGAACAGTACCTTTCTCTCGTGGAGAGCAGGAAATATCATTAAGAATAACCTTCATGTATTGAGCTCTTCCTCTGTCTTAAGTGCTATACATTCATCATCTCATTTCACATGCACCTTCTTAGAGCACCTCGTTGCATTTCAGTGTAGTCGGCATTATTAAGTCCATTCTATAGATTGGAAAACTGAGCCTCAGGAGTTCAGTCACTTGCCCAAGATGGCACAGCTGATGAATAATAGACCAGGTGTTAAAGCCAAAACATTCTAATTCTAAAGCCCATGTTCATTTGCTATTTTTCAAACTGAGCCAAAAGCCCATACCACCCTGGGCAAATGGGGCAGGGCAGGGACCAAGCATTGTATCTCAGGGGGCCCTGAGCTTTGGGGTGACTCCCTTAAAATTTTCTAAGTTGCCCTCACAGTATCAGGGACTGGCCAGGGTCAGCAATGCTAACTGGGAGGAGCACCCCAGTCCAGATCAGGACTCATGTGAACCCTGATCCCTGTTCCTCCCCTTCAGGGTGCTCTTTGACCCTCTAACACCCCTCATCCCCACTCCTGTGCATGTAGGGTCAATAAGATGCCCCAGATTGTTTTGGGATTTGCATCTATGGGATATCCTAAGGCCCAATGGCCAGTCCCAGTTCCAGTGGGCAGCCTAGCAAGCACTGGCTGGAGGACTATTTCTTTTGCAAATCAAGTTTCCAGAATGGTGCTGACCTGCTGGTTTGGGGTGACTCAAATTGTTTATATAGCCGGGGGTCTAGCAAAAAAAAAAAAAAAAAAAAGTGCCCTTTGACCGGGCTGCTACACACCTTAGGCATGCCCTGCAGGAGTTTACCTCAAAACAAACTAACTCCCAAGGCAAAACCAGTCCTATGGTTGCCCTCTTTTTACTCAGGAAACTTTCCATCTCTAACTTAAATTCAGCAGGAGCCTTTGGCCTTTGCCGACCAGCAGTTAAGTGCCCTCCAGGACCCCTACAACCAGATTTCATCTTCCTTGCCCCAACTTATAGCTTCTTCCCTCCTTTTTATTGCTGCATTAATTTTTCAACTCCTCATCAGTGTTAGCTGATCTCAAAAACGACCCTGAGTTACTGGGTTCACCACCTGACTACCCAGACTTTTCTTGGGGAAGTGACAGCTTGGCAAGCACCTAGCTCTGTATAGGTAAACAAACCTATATGATGCCAAGAAGACTCAAAAAGAAAAAGAAAAAAAAAAACATAGAAAAGACTCAGAAGCACTTAGTAGGTGACAAGGTGCTCACAACTGTTGTGAGGACCTTTTGTGGATTACCTCTGTTGATCCTCCCAGCACTCCTGTGGGTATAATCATCACTGCCCTCACTTTGTCAATTTACCTGGGGAGCCAGGTGACTAAAATGAAAATCAAGAGCATGCCCAGTGCCCTGAAAGTTTCCCTGTGCCCTTTCCCAACTAATACCTCCTCATCAAGGTAACTACAATTTCTAACTTTCTATCATCACTGATTAACTTTGCCTGTTATTGAACATCCTATCGATGGGTCAGAGAGTACTCTTCAAAGCTCATGTTTTTAACCAATCCACTTTATGGCCTCCTGGCCCAATGAGTAGGAAAGGTAGACTTGGTGGTTGGTGGTACCTCTGTGAAACCATGACTACAAAGAGTGCAGCTTATTTTTAAATCTGAGCGTCTGACCAGTCCCCAACCAGCAGCTGTGTGCAGACACTAGCAGAGTCATCCACAGCACCTGCAGTGATGTGTTAGAGTCCATCTCTACAACTCTGTCACAAAATGAAACTTAGAACAGTAAGTGTAGGTGTTCCTCTGGAGTCTTTAATACCTAAGAAAGCCATGGAGTTCATGCAGGTTGCAGAGAGACTCACTTGCAAACCAAGCAACAGGGAGACAAGTTGAACAAAATGCTTCCATTCACATTCTCTATAAGCTGCCCAGAAGATCAAAGAAGAAAATAAGTGAAATCAACATCTTCTCATTCCTGGAGCCATTTCCTATGAGAATGATGATGCAAGAACTCACACAGCCTCCTCCAGGCAGGAAGGTGTGCATGGTTCAGCCAACTCTGAAGGATCCAGATGCTTCTGGTGTGGTTGCTTTACAGCCTCTCCATCGACACAGGGCCTCCTTCCTCCTGAGTGTAGCTTTACGAGTAAGCGTTTAATGAAGGCTTTGAGCTTAAATCTCTTCACTGGTTAGGAGCTCCTTTTAAAATCCAGCAGAGTACACTACACAGGGAATTGAAACGCCAGACAAAAACCTATAGCCAGCACAAAAGTAAGTGCCACCTTGTGCCAATGGTAAACAGCTAAAAGGGGATTGTGTCTCACAGGTCAATAGTGTGGTCCTCTGCGGCCTACAATGCCAGGAACAAATTCCCAGGCATCTGGTTTCTCTTGCTGATTCCTCTTCAGATGTTCATTTCAACCAGCCACATTCTTTCCCAGCTGTAGGAGTAGACAGGCCTTCAGAAGTGATGAAATCTCACAGCTGCCCACACTTTCCCCTGTTGATGGGTGTCCACTGCCTTGTCTTCAGACTTCCTTGGGGAAGGAAGTGTCATCCTCCTAATAATGAAGACAAAAGGTGATAATCTCATCTGTTGCCTTTCTCTACTTTTTATTCATAGCTGTTTCTTAGCCACTTGGATATTCACCTTCTCCAAGCCTCAGTTGCATCCTCTGTAGGTGGGTATACAGTGGGTGGCATGGTGATAATGGTGCTAAGACAGTGTACTGAGCACTCATTATATGACACTGCTCTGAGCACTATACAGACAATAACTGCTTTGACCCTCCCAGCAGCACTGTCTACCACCATTATCATCATCATCATCGTGCTCATCATCACCATCTCCATTTTATACATGAGGGAGACTGAAGCACAGAGCAGTTAACTGCCCATGGTCAACAGCTAGGTAATAGCCAATCTGAGATTCCAACCCAGACACCCTGTTCTATAATCTGACATTTAAGAGTTACATTATTCTGCTTTGCAGGATTTCCATGAATCTTTAAACAAAAAAATATATATAAATTCTGCTCAATCTATAGCATTTGTTATTACTATTATTATTATGATTAACCTATCACTATTTGGAAATAAAGTATTTTTGCCAAGATTCAACCAGCCCATAGCCTATACCAGTAAATGACTCTAAATATAAGGGAATATTAATTTCATTCACTTTTGCATCCATTTTTTTAAAATGAAAAGTTGAAGACTTCAGGGAGTTTCTGGTTATAGTTATAGTTCATTGGACATATACTATATACCAGACTGACATATATATACACACACACACTTGAATTTATATATATATAAATTTATTTATTCTCCATCACATAACCCTATGGCATATGTGCAATTATAACTCAGTTTTGAAGGCGAGGAAACCGCAACTCAGCAAGGCCGATTACCTTTCCAAGCTCACACAGCCAGCAACTAGCAGAGATGAGCTTCAAACCCAAATCCATCTGATTCCAGAGGCCAGTCTCTCACCTCTGATGCTGTATAGATTTTTTGGCTTTTTATCTTGGGACTTCTAATCCAAGGGTTTCGATTCAGCATTAATGAACCTGTTTCACGTTGCCAGAACTGTTATGGAAGAATCTCTCTGATTTGCTTTATCAAAAGCAATAAATAGAATGCCTTGGTATCATTCCCAGAAAGTTTCTCCGTGATCACATTTCTCTGAAATTGTCATTACAATTAGCTTACGACGTGTATGAGGAGAATAGAGCCAGAGCTGTGATTTAGTGTCCGTTCTGACAGAAAACACCTAGATAATTCTTTTTGGCCCCGTTTCACTGAGTGAAGTAAGATTAAGCAGACATGATCCCCCGCCTGCAGCATGGGCTGATCAGAAAGGCCTAAGTTGCTTTCCCATAACCGCTGAATCAGTATTGGGTCCTTTTTGAGGACTCTGCAAACCTCTCCCACCATCCTCACCCCCTTCCCCAGGAAAAAGTCAACCCGACTAACAAATAAGTAGGTAGATAAATAAATAAAGAAATCGTCCAATGTCATAAGAGGGCCAGGCCGCTTTCCCTCTGCTGTTGAATGGAGACATCGGCCACCTCTCAGGTCCTGAACTGGCAATTCAGAACAGTTTGATTGCCTGCTTGATTGTTTGCGAGATAACTGCAAGATTGTCAGTGACAGGGTAATTTACTGAAGATTGCAATGTCAGACTCCATCCAAGGGGCTTGCTGGCATAAAGACGCGATTCTCATGACTGACAGGCCACTGGGAGATTGGAGTGCCAATTTAAAGTTCACAGTGTCGTCTGAAAGTGTTTGGCGGCTGCAGCCCATAATCACGCAGCATGATGAGGTCATTATAGGCATAACGTAGCTCCTACTTAATAACGGGTAGAACCCCAAATGCACAATCTCTGGAGCAGGTAAATGTAAATATGTAGGAGGAAATCATTTGTATCCCATTTTTTTTCTGTTTTGGCATTTGTCATCTGCTATTGCTGATGTGTTTAGGCCATCTCCTGCCAGACAGGCCCTTGAATCAAAAGCCCAGAATCAACAAAACAGTGGGGAAATTTGAGGTTCACAGTTCTGAAGCAGTCACAAGCCCAGAAAGAGTGACAGGCTGAGGGGGGTGGGGGAGGCAAATGTTCAATACTTAACAGGAAAACTGTCTTAAGTTATTCTTTGAGCCCAAAGAGGTCTTCAAGGCGATTACATGGAGCAGGTGGTGAATGGGTTGGAGGGGAGGAAACACTTCCCCAGCTTCAGGAGGGAAAGGCCACCAGAGATGGATGGTACTCCTAATCAGAGGAGGCTGGTGACCTTAAAGAAATCTGTAGTGCAGGCCGGGCGTGGTGGCTCAAGCCTGTAATCCCAGCACTTTGGGAGGCCGAGACGGGCAGATCACGAGGTCAGGAGATCGAGACCATCCTGGCTAACACGGTGAAACCCCATCTCTACTAAAAAAAAAAAAAAAAAAAAAAACTAGCCGGGCGTGGTGGTGGGCGCCTGTAGTCCCAGCTACTCGGGAGGCTGAGGCAGGAGAATGGCCTGAACCCAGGAGGCGGAGCTTGCAGTGAGCTGAGATCCGGCCACTGCACTCCAGCCTGGGCGACAGAGCGAGACTCCGTCTCAAAAAAAGAAAAGAAATCTGTAGTGCTAACAGCAGTGGGTTTCTTCTCACCTGAGGAGCTTCTTGTGGCTGCTGAATGAAGCCCTGCCAGCCTATCTCAGCAGGTTATTTTTTTAAATCTGAAACAGGCATTCCATGGTAGAGCCCTTCTGTCTAGTGAAGGCAGCCCATGGAAGGTGATGTTCAAGGCAGAATTCTACGCACTTTTTTTCTTATTTTTCTTATTCTGCCAATGGCCCTCCAGATTGGACAGCCTGAATGTGGATCTGAAACAATGCCTGGATATCATCCTGCTACTAAGATACAATCTCTAGTGCTGTTTCTAGGGTCTGAGGTTTGCCAGGCTCCGTGGAGCTGGGGAGTATCTGATTCACCTAGCACATCAGCCCGAGACGTTCAGAGCCTTGATTTCGAAAGTCTCTCAATTTAAAGTGTGCATGCCTGCTCACCCTCCTGTGTCTGCATTTCTAGGAAATTGTGTAAATCTAAATGTGTTACGAGGCACATGAGCAACATTCGCCCATGTGGAAAATGAGAGGCTAGTTTTAGTAATTTAAAGCCAAGCAAAACATGCAACCTCCTAATTTGTTTGTTTGCTAAAAAGAAAGTAATGCATTAAAATAATTGCACATTAATTGCTAAATTACAGTGGAACTTTGGTGAAATTACATATTTCATTTTCATTAGCGGAACCAAACGAAAAGAGTAATGCCAAAAAATTACATTGTAGTAAATTTAAAGCACCCAGCCAGGCCTCTGATGCAGCGTTCCAGTACAAGTGTTTGTCAACGCACAGCCCAGGGTTTGAGTGCATGTTTCCATGATTCTAATTATAGTGCAAAAAACTGCCTTGCTATCAAATCCAGGAGGTGCAAGCAAGTTATCCTCCAAGATTCTGCACTGTGTGTTCAATCAGCTCCCAGCCAAGTGAATAAGGATTGGCTAATGAATTCGTTCTTATCAGAAATTCCAAGGAGCAAACACTGCCCTAAAGATTCCCATCTTCAGCCCTCACAGACATGTGAGGAATGGGAAGCAGTCATTTTATTCATTCAACAAACGTCTGTTGAGTGCCCAATTCTGTACTTGGTACTAAGAGAGGAAGGAATATAAAATTAATAAGACATCATTCTTCTCTTCAAAGAGCTCATTTTCCAGATAGGGAGGTGAGCATTAAGAGGTCATTAATTCTAGTGTAAGAAAGTTGGCATTAACAATGGTTTTTAAATCGTATTGTGCGTTAGAATCACCTGAGAATCATGTTTAAAATGCAGATTCC
Source organism: Chlorocebus sabaeus (assembly GCF_047675955.1). NCBI lineage: Eukaryota > Metazoa > Chordata > Mammalia > Primates > Cercopithecidae > Chlorocebus > Chlorocebus sabaeus. Next base: position 14,235,919 of record NC_132926.1, on the reverse strand, counting down.
AGGGCCTGCTCCTGGAGGCTGTCCCTGGGGAGATGTGGGGTGGGCTGTTTATTCTTCCTGCAGGATTCTGATGCAGAATGCTTCTTTGAGAACCTCTGATTCACGGATGTACAGAACAGGAATTCCTAACTGTCTTGGTCAGTTTGGGCTGCTACAACAAAAATACCATAGACTGGAGGGCTCAAACAACAAACATTTATTTCTCACAGTCCTGGAGGCTGGGAAGTCCAAGATCAAGGCACCAGCAGATTCAGTGTCTGGTGAGGCCCTGATTCTTGATTGATAGACTGCAGTCTTCTTGCTGTGTCCACACGTGGCAGAAAGAGTACTAAAGTGCTCTCTGGGGTCTCATTTATAAGGACACTCATCCATTTGTAAGAGTTCCACCCTCATGACTTAATTACCTCCCAAAAGCCCCGCTCCTAATACCATCACATTGGGAGTTAAGTTTTCAACATATGAACTTTGAAGGATCACAGACATTCAGTTTGTAGCAATAACCTGGCCAGGGGCATCATCTAGAAGGCTTCCTGGAAGAAGAGGCCACACCTAAACTTGATCTTAAAGGATGAGTCAGTCCTGTCAGTTTCCCCCATGCTACCATGAGCTCCTTAAAGACAGTCTCCATGGTTCTTTGCTGTCTCTCTTGTTGCCAGCACATGGACACCACTCAAATGTTTGTTGAATGGTGGATGAGTAAATAGGAATCAGCCCAGGTAAAGGGATGGAGGCACAGGACTCTGGGCAAGTACATAAGAATGTTCCGAGTCCTGAGGGCATACAGGAAGACGGAACCAGAAACTACTGTGGAAACTGAGGGCTTAATTTCCAGATTCCCAAGCCAAAGCTGTTTCTCCACATTTCCTAGAAAATGTAAAACTCACAGCACCTGGGTTTCTAATTGGTCAGCAGTTCCCTTCCTGGCTTAGAGGGAGTGGGATAGAATACTTTTCTCCATTAAAGTGAGATTTAAGGAATTCCATGCATTTGAGTTTTTTTAAATTTGATTTAAAAAAAAAATGTATTTCTAATAGAGACAGGGTCTCACTATGTTGCCCAGGTTGGTCTCAAACTCCTGGGCTCAATCGATCCTTCTCCTTTAGTCTCCCAGAGTGCTAGGATTACAGGTATGAGCTACCATGCCCAGCCAGAAATTCCATGCATTTTGATTTCTTGTGTACCCATTACCACAGACCCCTGGGAACTAGCTGTGGGTAATTAACTGTGCTGTGTTGTTTAAAAGCAAAGTTTTTGTTTTTATTTTCCCACTCAAATAATACTTGTTCATAGTAGGAAAAAAGTAGAAATTCCAGAAAAGCACAATAAAGAAGAGAAACACGCTAATCTGCTACATGAGGATAACCATTCGTCAACATTTTAAATTATTTCCTTTCAGTCTTTCGTTTTCTATGTGTATAGATTGGAATTGGATGAGGCTTGCTGTGTGAAACCTGCCACCTCAGGCCCTTGGGTACGTTTGATGCTGCTCATGCCTGTGCTGGTAACAAAGGTGTTAGTGTCTCCAAACAGCTTTATGCCATGAAATCCGCTGACTCTGGCTCTGCCTCTGCCCTTCCAGATGGCCTGGTGGATTGCCTGGACCCTGACTGCTGCCTGCAGTCAGCCTGTCAGAACAGCCTGCTCTGCCGGGGGTCCCGGGACCCACTGGACATCATTCAGCAGGGCCAGACGGATTGGCCCGCGGTGAAGTCCTTCTATGACCGTATCAAGCTCTTGGCAGGCAAGGATAGCACCCACATCATTCCTGGAGAGAACCCTTTCAACAGCAGGTAGGCACCCTCTGTCCCTGCAAGCTGCTGAAGTCACTGATTTTCTTCCTGTTGGAGCCGGAGGAAGTGCTCCAGCTTTCCTGGGGACCCAATTGGCCTGGAATCTGCCCCTCTAGAGGCACCTCCCTCCAAGGGGGCCTCAGAGAAGTGCCCTTTCCTCACTTTGTGTTGGGCTCCAGAACGGAGCCCTAGTGTCTTTGCAGGATATCACCATCTTTAACCCAGAATCTGCTGGAGAAACCTGTTGATTCCCTGGTTTTTAGATCATTTTTAAAATCTGTTATTTTATGATGTTATTGTCATTATATTAAATCTCCCTTTATAATGCCTCTGATAGTGGTTTTTGTTCAAGCATTGCTGAAATAGTTCACTCAATAGAGTATTTTCGAAAGCTGTTATTAACTTGATAACATAACGTATCATTCAGTGACATCTTAGAGTCAAGATGATGCCAGTTGCAAGAATTTATTGAGCACCTAGGATGAGCCAGAGACTTTGTGTAGATTATCTCTAATCCATACAATAATTCCATTTATTGCCTCTCCTGATTACCTACTGTGTGCAAAGCATTGTGCCACTGCATTTCACCCTTCATTCTCTCCGGTTTATTATTGCTCTTAGTTGCTAATTTGAGGCTTATGAATATTCTAGGGTCAAGTTATAGATTCATTTTGTCTTCAACTTCACCCTAGGACAAGTTAGAACTGTGCTCCTGGAGAAGAAAGCAAGGGGAAGGTTTGTCTTGGAGACACTTCCCCACCACCCCATCCCCTCCTCTTTTCTATGCACTATGTATGATTCTGAGGGTAGAGAGGAGGGGTAGGAGAGGCTAGGGGTCTTCTTATGGCTTGGCCATGCTTCATCTCCCTCTCAATTGGTCTGGGTCCAGATGTCGATGGTGTATGCTAATGCAAGAAGGAGGGGCATGGTCTACTTGGGGATGCCACACCCCATCTCTGTGGTCCTTCACATTGAGAAATAAATACTGCTTGTCAGGTCCTTTTTCACAAAACTTCTAGGTACTAGGAACTTGGGTAGGATGGTCCTGGCCCCTTTGCAGCCCTGACGACCCCCATTGTGCCATCTTTCTCTTATTTCTCTTTATCCTCATTCAGGTAGGTCCAGGAGCAACTCTGGAAGTATGCTACTTCTCTCGGCTTCCAAGCAGGGAAGAAACACCAGACTTCCCTTCTAACAGAAGCCCCTAACTTTATAAGTGATTATCTGGGAGCCCCCGCCATGAGCCTTTCATCAGTCCTGGACTCCGACTCAGCCCCCCAGCCGAGAGAGCCCTGTGAGGGTGGGACAGGGAAGAGATGGGTGGCAGCACAGCTAATTCTACAGCCTGTTAGAGCTCTCTGGAAAGTTGGAGAGCCTCAATTCCTGCAGCTCTTTTGAATATGAGTGTCTTAACAAGGTCACCTTAGGCCAACAACTTTTGCTTCTCTCTGTTCTCATTTTACTAAAAATAAAATAGAAAAAGAAATAATAGAAAAGTAAAAATAATCTCAGCCCTCCTCTATTTCAGCCCTGACACGATATCGTGTTGGGCTCATAAACCTCATTTTCTTGATTAGTAAAATTAGGATAATACTATTAAATATGTAAAAGTTGATCAGACGAATTGGGTCATTCTTGTCATACCCAACTAAAGCAGAGTCAAGAAACCAGGAAGAAAAAGCACTCTGGGCACATAACATTGCCCTAGAAATGTAATTCTCCCCAGGCCTGGCTACTGAAACTGCCTGCTGTAACCTGAAACCAGTTATCTAATAGCGACTGAAACAACCTACTATGACTCTGAGACTAGTTGTACCCACCGCCATCATTCACCAGTCAGAACTCACCAGATCGCCAAAACTTTACCAGTCCCAGCTAACGTTCTCTCAAAAGAGTAAGTAACATTTCTCCTTATAAAACCTCCAAACTTCTCTGTTCTTCAGACATCCTGAAGACTACCCCATGCATATGCCCTGAATTGCAATTCTTCCTTCCCAAATAAAACGTTTTAAATTTAGAGATTCATCTTTCTATTTTATTTGACTTTAACAGATACTATACACAGTGTTATTACTGTTTCTTTTAGTAGAAGAATCTCCCAAGAAAATTTTTTTAAAAAACCGCAGATCTCTGATAAATAAAAAGTATTTACTCCGCTTGTTAAATCCTAGTTCTAGAACAGATTCTGTAAGTATACTTCCTTTTAATTATGAACATAATTCACCTTGCTAGAGACCTGTGACTGGGCAGAGCTTGCACTGGGCCATAAGCATTTCAGTGGGGTTTGTAGTTTGCTTATACTGAAAATGCATGCTCTGAAGGCCTGTGCATCCTCTGAAGGTCTGTTTCAATCTGCTTCCTCATTAACCTCTCATTGTTTCTACCCTAAATCCAGTCATTTCCTGATATTCTCCCTTTCACGCTTTCCTCACCTGGCCCTTCTAATTTTATCTTATTCTCCTCATCAATGGTTCCCACTTCCAGAAGGCACCTTGAGCTAGAGCCAAAATACAGGTGAACAGTCAGGAACCGCAGAATATTTGGTAGACTATGCCAGCCCAGGAGACCTGAAAGAAAGTTGCTTTAGAGAAAGCCTCTCTGAAGCTTTGAATGTGAACAATAAATGGCACCACCCAAATGAGCCCAGGCTCTCCAGCTGTCTGTATGGATACATAATTCAGAAATATGAAATGTAACTCCAAGACATAGGTTGAAGTTCAGTAAGCATGTGAATTCCAGTACATTATCATCTGACAAATAACGAAGGACAAAGCGAGGAGTAAAAAAGAACTTGAAAATTCAAGACTTCTAAAAGGGCGTTCCCCTAGATAATGGCATACAAAAATAACTGAAATGCCTTGACTCCACCACTATAATTTATAGAGCAGATCTCACTATCTAGATAATGTGATAATTGTTACACATCAATAATCATAAATAGAAATGAACTGATAGTATGTCTTAGCTGAATCTTTTCTGCAAATTGACTGCCTGGAAATGATAGGAAGCCAGCAGCGAGGAAGAATTTGAAAGATAGAGGATAGAAATCATAGGCAGCACTACTCCTGTTATTCCTACGGCACGCTGCAAAGCCTTCTGCTACAGGAATGATTTAAAAGAAATAGCGGTTGTAGAAAAAAGGAAGGGTGGGGGGACTCCACTGAGGAATGTACTTTCAATTTTGTTTTCTCATCATGAGCACTGTGTACCTTGTGGTCGTCAACACACATCACTGATTTTAAAATAGTGTCTGGTAAGGTCTTAAAGAAATCTTAGTCCGAGCTACGATAAGAAAATGGAATTGAACAAAAGGATTATTTTCATAAATTAGTTTTCCACTTTAAAAGAGTCTAGCATTGTGGTTAAAACCAGCTAAAAATGACATTCATTTGTTAGGCAGCCAGTAGCAGACAATTAGAGCTGTCAGTGGAACAGTCTAAACACTCCTGAGATCATCAAAGGGTTGGAGTTGAACAGCTGGGGGTATTGCTAATAAAAAGAGAGATACGGGAGACAGCATCCCTCCGGTTTTCAGGACAACTGGGAATGCAAAAGTAAGTGCATTCCAAAAATCGAGCCAACTTTGACAAGGTTCTGGCAAAAGACGGGTCAGTTGATCACCTAGTTCAGAAACTGGGAGTGTGTCCAGGACCCTGGGAGCCTGAGAACCTCTCTTCTTTTGCCAAATTGCCCAGTCGGCTGGGGGCTCGGTGCAGAAATGGAGCTTCTCATTGTCCCATTTCTCTGTGAAGTCAAGAGAATTCAGATAAGAGGAGACATGCGTGTTCTCCCTCTGTGGACTTTGAGCAGAATATTGTAACATCTCTTTGGCTTTATAGGACTTTCCCAGGGGTAGCTGGTTGGAAACCGGGATTTGTGGGAAAGTTCTAGTTACTGTGTCTGGAAAGAGAGAGATGTTCTGTAACACTGGAAATAAATTGGTAGGATTTCAAAACCCTTCAAGATAGCAGGAACTTGACACAAGAGAAGTATGTAGTAACATAGAATCCAGAATCCAATATATTCCTAGCAGAAACATGTATATTTGTTGAATGTGTATATTGAAGGGTTTTGCTATACGTATCTCCAAAGTTCTCTTTTCCTCAGACCCTCATGGATTATGAGAAATTTTGCTCTTAGAGGGCAACAAAAGACAATGCATATGTATCTCCCAGCCATAAAACTCTCTGTGCTCCCTTCTACCCCCCTGACATTCTGAGATTATGAGAAATTTTGCTCTTAGAGGGCAGCAAAAGACAATGCATATATATTTCCCAGCCATAAAACTCTCTGTGCTCCCCTCTACCCGCTCTGACATTCTGGCCTCTAGAAGAGTAACATGGCCATCCTCCAAAGCTAAAAAATGGAAATAAGTAGCCAGATGTGGAAGCTGTCACCCGAGTATGGCACTCTCGGTGCCAGGCTAAGGAGCACCTGGGAATGATGAGGGACAACCTGAAGCTCAAGCCAAACAGTGTCAAGAAATAGAGCAAGGCCAAGAGTGGAAGGCGGGTGCCCAGGAGACCCCATGGCCCAGCTCGGTGACAGGAGATGCTGCTCATGGATTTCACCCCAAAATGTCACTAGTGTGGTTATGGGAAACCAGAAGTTAATGTTGGAAGCCTTCTCCTTGCCTGAGGAACCAGATGAGGATGAGGGAGCAGAGGCAGTGGGGAATTGTCTCTTTGTTCTCCTTCATGTGGCTCAGAGACTTCTGTTTTTTTCTTTCTCAGCTTGGTTTCTCTCATCCGAGGCCAAGTAGTAACTACAGATGGAACTCCCCTGGTCGGTGTGAACGTGTCTTTTGTCAAGTACCCAAAATACGGCTACACCATCACCCGCCAGGATGGCACGTAAGTAGGGGCTAGGACCTACTCAGCACCACACGTGTGTGCAAAGAGACAGACGGTGCTGTTGGCATGGAACCACAGGATTCCCCCTGGTGAACTGGAATGTCCACCAGGCCAGTTCCCTAGTGAGGATTCCCCCAAAGACATTTCATGCTTTTTGATGTGGCATCAAAAACAGAAAATAAATAGGAAAGCCAGCTTACCTAGTACAGCTCACAGCCACCTCTTTTTTTTAATGTCAGGTCAATGCACGTGTGTGTGTGTGTGTGTGTGTGTGTGTGTGTGTGTGTGTGTGTGTGTGTTTTGGGATGGGTGCAGATTCTAGAAAAAGAAGGGAAGGTAGCTCTTAGAAACGAACTCCTGTTTTAAATCAAAGGCAGTGCAGGGTGACAGGAATCCACATGACATAGAGTCCTGTGGTGATCCCCTTCTGCTTTCATCTGTGGCTTTAGGAGTTGCGTTGTTTTCACTACTGTTTGGAGGGGGTGGCGTGTAATCAGAGAAGTCTAATTAAATACATTTAGCAGTCACCCTGCTGTGTGAAGGAGGCAACCTCTCCCTATTATCTTCTGATTGGAAACATGTACCCGTTCAGCCCCCATCAAGATGAAAGCTCTGTCATTTCCTTAATCCATTTGGGCATAGAGTAGAAATTTAAAGAAAAAGATAAGAAGAAGAAAAGAAATCTATGGGAGGGAAAAAACACTGACTTACTCTGGGCTAAAAATCACACAGACACACACACAATTATGGCATTCTATTTTAAATGCGAAGGGAGCTGTGGCTACAAATCTGATCCAACACTTTCTGTAAAATGCACTCTGGAAAATCTTGGATATATCACAGAGGTAAGAACAGGGGTTTTTTTTTTACCTTTCTCTGGCAAAGAGTCTGGCCTGATTTTCTTTCTAATGCCCTAAGGTAGCCTTACAGGCAGTTTCAACAATTACCAGCCCCCAGGAGCCCTACCTTCACTCTCCCACCTCTGAAACCCAAACAAGGAGTCTAAAGATTCATATCAAATCTTCAATATTCATGAAATTTCTGATATCTCACTCACACATTTCTGTAGCCAAATCTAATTATTTTAAAGCACAGGATGGCAGATGTGTGCCTTGCAAAATTACTCTGGCCCTTGTTCATTCTTAGAAGCCAGTGTTTTTTGTTGTGGTGGTGGTGATTTTTTTTTTTTTTTGAGATGGAGTCTCGCTCTTGTCGCCCAGGCTGGAGTGCAATGGCACGATCTTGGCTCACTGCAACCTCCGCCTCCTAAGTTCAAGCGATTCTCCTGCCTCAGCCTCCCAAGTAGCTGGGATTACAGGGCCTGCCACCACGCCCGGCTAATTTTTGTATTTTTAGTAGAGACCAGGTTTCACCATGTTGGCCAGGCTGGTCTCGAACTCCTACCCTCAAGTGATCCACCCACCTCGGCCTCCCAAAGTTCTGGGATTACAGGCGTTAGCCACCACGCCCAGGCCAGTGTTCTTGAAGAACTGACATCCTTGAGTCAATTGCTCTGAAGTCCCGTGAGACAACAGAAGAAGACATTGCTGAGTCCTTGATTTGCTATTTGTCCCTTTCTTCTGCATCCCTCTCCACTGCTTCCTGAGTAATTATGCCCCAAGTCCACTTCCCAGATCATCTATCCAACCTCCTGGATCAGTTACTCTTCAGCTTATTCAGGTTGCAAAGCTGTGGAAGTCACAAGACATGCTTGGGAATGCTCTGAGGAATCCCACAATCTGTTGCATAGTGGCATGTGCCCCAAATATTCATGTTGATTCTACCGTGCCAACTAGGAACAATTTGACTTCAAGACATTTGACTCTTTTCTGTACTCTATGCAGAACTATCCCCAGCAGTGTGCATGCCCAATAAATAAGCACATAAATAAAGTAATTAATAAGTAAACTATTGTGCTGTACATGCTCTGATATTTATCTTAATATTCATATGCTCCCTGTTCATTCACATTTACTGAAAAACACCAAATGTGTTACTAAGATTGGATGAAACCAGCGAGTCAAGTATATTTTTACCGAGTTTTTACTGTGATCCAAGTACTCTTAGCTGCTGGGGATTCTGAAGGGAGCAAGACAGACAGCACCACTGCCCTCAAAGAGATGAAATTCTAAGGCCAGGTGCAGTGGCTCACACCTGTAATCCCAGCACTTTGGGAGGCAGAGACAGGCAGATCACAAAGTCAGGAGATCGAGACCATCCTGGTTAACACGGTGAAACCCCGTCTCTACTGAAAATACAAGAAGTTAGCCGGGCGTGGTGGTGGGAGCCTGTAATTCCAGCTACTTGGGAGGCTGAGGCAGGAGAATCGCTTGAACCTGGGAGGCGGAGGCTGCAGTGAGCCCAGATCGCGCCACTGCACTCCAATCTGGGCCCCAGAGGGAGACTCCATCTCAAAAAAAAAAAAAAAGAGAGAGAGAGAGAGATGAAATTCTAGAGGTGAGGTAAAATAAAGCTTAAAATTAGGACACTAGTCTCTGTTAACGTTCTTGTTTTCTGTTAATTGGGAAAAAGCTACCTTTATTCTACTTTACAGGTAGTACACCTCCATCCAGCTCTTAAGGAACAAACAGAAATATAGCTTAAGAACCATTGTCAAAGAAATCAGCCACAGAGCAGAGACTGATTAGAAGAATGCTGTAATGAGCTCCTCCCTGTGTCCTAACGTAGTATTGTTATGATTACACTATTTATTGAACACTCTATTAGCCTAGGACTGTGCTAAGTGCTTTACACGAATGGCCAGCAACATTTTCTGTAAAGGCCCAGACAGTAGTTTAGGCTTTGCTGGCCATGTGGCTTGTCACTAACAACTCACCTCTGCCATTATAGCAGGAAAACAGCCTAAAAGATATATAAACAAATGGGTATAACTGTATGCTGATGAACCCTTTTTTTTTAGTCTCACTCTATCACCCAGGCTGGAGTACAGTGGTGCAATCTCGGCCCACTGCAGCCTCCACCTGCCAGGTTCAAGCAATTCTCCTGCCTTAGCCTCCTGAGTAGCTGAGACTACAGGCACCCGCCACCACGTCTGGCTAATTTTTGTATTTTTAGTAGAGACAGGGTTTCACCATGTTGGCCAGGCTGGTCTTGAACTACTGACCTCAAGGGATCCATCCACCTCAGCCTCCAAAAGTGCTGGAATTACAGCCATGAGCCACTGTGCCCTGCCCAGTAAAACTTTATTTAGCAAAACTGGTGGTGGGCCGGATTTAGCTCATGGGTCATAGTTTGTTGAGCTCTGCTCTACACTGGTGATGTTTCACTCTTAGCCATGCCATGTATATTGGTGTAATTATTCCCATTTTACAGATGAAGAAACTTAGGCTCAGAGAGGGTTAGTAACTTGCCCATTGCCACTCAACTAGTAAGTGATAGAGCTTGGGTTCCAGCCCCACCTGTCTGTCTCCAAAGCCCATGTTCTCCTCTGTGCTCTGCCCATCCCATGGCCATCAAGGGAGGAGGAGAGGCATCCTGCCTTGTCTAAAGGTGAGTCTACCCTCTCATCAGCTCACTTACTCCCTCTCCAGGTTCGACCTGATCGCCAATGGAGGTGCTTCCTTGACTCTACACTTTGAGCGAGCCCCATTCATGAGCCAGGAACGCACCGTGTGGCTGCCGTGGAACAGCTTTTATGCCATGGACACCCTGGTGATGAAGACCGAGGAGAACTCCATCCCCAGCTGTGACCTCAGTGGCTTTGTCCGGCCCGATCCAATCATCATCTCCTCCCCTCTGTCCACCTTCTTCAGTGCTGCCCCTGGGCAGAATCCCATCGTACCTGAGACCCAGGTAGGAATGGCTGTGCCAGGGCAGGACTCTCAGGACTTCCCTAACCAAAACCAACTGGACACTGCCTCTCCCCGAGTGGACCAGAAACTAATATTATAGGGGAGTGAAAAAAGTGGGAGCATAATAACATTTATAGCCACCAGAGATGAAAGTTTGAATCCCTCTTGGCTGTTCTGCATGTTTGCAGATAGTTGTTCAAGACTTTGGCAGTCATCAGAGCTTTTAATAAAATAAAAACAACATACATATGTGCAACCCACCTGCAAACTGCTTTTTATTCCTGTTAGTCACAGAGATACATGATAAGAGGCACTTTAATGATCTACATTGGTGTTACAGCAGAGGGCATATTATATTATTGCCTCCCTGTTGCTTTATACGGATTGTCAGTGGAAGTTGTAGGTTCATATAATTACAGCCTCTCGTGGCCTCCTTGCATGCAGCTAGCAATAAAGCCTGCTGTTCTTATTTACATCTTTTGCCAACAGTGTGGTTTTTCAAAAAGAAACACAACAGTGACCTAGAATAATTATTAATCCAAAAATCATAACCTCAGCCCCATCACTCTATGGTGGAGGATAAAGTTTTTGTTGTTGTTGTTGTTGTTGTTGTTGTTGTTGTTGTTCTTTCTCAGTGGTGGTAAGTGGTTCTTGCACCCACATAAGATGTGATGCCTCAGTGAGAGACATAGCAGACTGACAGTATCAGCGTTACAGTTTACCTGCACAGGTGTGTTTGAGGTGTATGTCTGCCACGTGTTGCCTTTCCAGGTTCTTCATGAAGAAATCCAGCTCCCTGGTTCCAGTGTGAAACTTCGCTATCTGAGCTCCAGAACTGCAGGGTACAAGTCACTGCTGAAGATCACCATGACCCAGTCCACAGTGCCCCTGAACCTCATCAGGGTTCACCTGATGGTGGCTGTCGAGGGGCATCTCTTCCAGAAGTCATTCCAGGCTTCTCCCAACCTGGCCTATACCTTCATCTGGGACAAGACAGATGCATATGGCCAAAGGGTGTATGGACTCTCAGATGCTGTTGGTATGTTTTGGTTTCAACCACTTATTGATCAATGGATTTAGTCGTGTGTTAATTCGACCCATATTTATTGAGTTCCAAGGATATGCCAAGCACCATTCCAGTAGATAAGGACACAGTGGTCAAGAAGACAGATAAGATTCCTCTTCCATGGGCTTTACATTTTGGTAAGGTATTGAGATAATAAATACAAATGAAACAAAGAAATATCAAAAAGGATAAGTGCTAATAAGAAAATAAAAGTAAATGATCTATATTGGGAAGGAGGGGCAACTGTGGTGAGTATTTAGGGAAGCCTCCTCCGCAGGGCAGCATTTAAGCAAAGACTTTACTGACAAGAAGGAACCACATGAAAATCAGAAAAAGAGGATTTCAGGCAGAGAGAAGAGCAGGGTGTGTTTAATAGACAGAGAGAAGGCCGGTGTAGCTGGAGTGTAGTGGAAAAGGAAAATATTCAAGATGATGGGAGAGAGGTGGTCAGGGGCTAGTTCATGTTCCAGACAGAGCACTTGTAAATGGCACAGAATGCCCCTAAATAATCAGAAAACAGGGTTTGAGGAGATCAGAAAGCCACATGCTATGTTCCAGGGCTTTGTCTTTTGAAGGAATCACGATTCCCTCCTTACAAAAGATCTTCGTAAGAGAAGGGTCCTACCGTTATCAGAGTTGTGAGCTGTAGATTAATCTTAACCTACCTTGTATCTTCCTACATGTAGAAAGCTATCTAGGAATTAATTAAAATCCAGAATCCTGTGTTCTCTTCACCAATAGTCGTGTGTATTTTAAGAACTGTAAAGATAAGTTACCAAAGTAAGAAACTAGCAACCTCAGAAATTTTCACTATAATTGGCAGCCAATGTTTATCAGACTTTCCCTTCATGCAGAGAGCATTGTGCTAAATCCTTTGTCTTGGGTAACCTCTCAATAACCCCTCAAGCAGGCACTCTCATAACCCCATTGTGCATATGGGGCAGGAGGGAAAGGGTAAGAAATTTGCCCAAGATCATGCCACTGACAGGTTACACCTGCTTAGGATACAGCCCTGGGGGTCTGCTTCATCAGTAAGTGGAATTAACTTAACCAAGATAGTAAGAAGTTCCCAGAGTAACTAGTGCATTTAATATACAACACTGGCTAATCAAATATATATATATATATATAAAAATATTATATATATATATATATAAAAATATCTGTCTTTAGCTAATATCAAAATGACAGCCAATATCAAAAAGTAGACTAAATATTGTAATGCACTTCCATATACTCCAGTGCCTACCATTATCAACTCACGATGAGGCCTCTTTTTTCATACCCCCATCCACTCCCCTTTCTCCTACATTTTCCTGAAGCAAGTCCTAGACATCACATCATTCAATCTGTAATATTTAAGAATGTATCTCTAAAAACACTCTAAAAATATAAAAACTATCATCACAACAAAAAAAACACAATAATTCCCTAAAACCATCACATAGCCCATCATTGTTCAGTATTTCAATTGCCTGACAAATACCATAAACTATTAATACTTTGTCTCAATATCCCGTTAAGATCCACCTTTTGCAATTGGTTGATTTCTCTTAAACCGTTTTTTAAAGTTCTTTTATCTTTCCTTATCTTTCTCTCTCTCTCTAACCTTCATAATTTGTTTGTTGAAGAAATTGGGTTGTGTGCCTGTAGAATTCCCCATATAGCGTGGTTGGTTGGTTGGTTGATTGATTAGTTGGTTCTCGAATTGCGTAATAATGGATATTTGGCCTGTTCCTCTGTTCCCTATATCTCCTGACCATTGATAGTTGGGCTTTGAAGCTTTCTCAGGTTCAGGTTTGATTTTTTGATTTTTTGTTTTGGCAGAACAAGGTGATAGGTGGGGCTGTGTCCTTCCGTCAAGAGGCGCCTAAAGTCAAGTTGTATATTTTTTAGAGATTTCAGTAGCCATTGATGTTCATTGCCTAGTCTGTCTGGTCATTAGGGATTGCAAAATGATATTTTAATTCTATACTTCCTTCTTCATCTATTAGCTGAAATACTTCTATGCAGAGATGCTTTCTCCTTAACTACTTGGTTATTTAAAGTACAGTTCAAATAGGAAAGAATAGATAAATGTTTGATTATTTCCCTTTATTTACTAGTTTTCAATATAATGAGTTGATTCATCATCCAGTGGTGGCAAATTAATGTTTCTTAAATACCATTATGAACTCGTGGGCCGAAACACATCTAGTATGTTTCAATCCATTGAAGTTATTATCCTCACTAATGGCCAAATGGCCCCATCTTTGGTCAGTGGGCACCTTTTCAAGCTCATTCCCAAACCCTTTTGACATGACCCTAATAGATTTTGATTCCTTCCTTGCTATCTAGTATGATAAAGTAGGCTGGTGTCATTGTGTTCATTTCTTACTCCAGCCATTTCTTCCAGAAGCCCTGATTCCTTTTAATGAGAAATAATATATCAAGGCCACAAGCCAGGCACTAGCAATTCTCTTTGCTGCTGGGGCTGGTCATTTGGCCTTTGTTTCTTGGCATTTTCAGAGGACAAGCTAGGAAATATATAGGGTTTTTTTAAAGATAAAAATGCATCCCCCATTCGTATTGACACTTCTATATCTCAGGAATTTTTTAAAGCTGCAGAGAATCCCCAAAGGTGACACACATAGTTAAGAGTTTAATGCAGTAGGAATAGCAATAATAACAATGCCTCATATTTCTAGACCAGCGTTCCAATTAAAAATGTATGGCATCTCAGCGCTTCGTCTCATCTCTCCTTACCACATCTGTCTGAGAAATTGAGGCTTCACTTAACCCATTTTACACGTGGGGAAAATGGAGCCCCAAGGAAGCGTGAGCTTGGAGCCAAGCTAGGACTAATGTCCTTCATTTCCACCTCTCTCTCCCATTTGTCCATGTGGCAAATGCAGCATTTTTACAAACAGCTTTTGGATTCTGTTCCCCATTGAATCCCCATGTAACTGGCAGGCTGTACCCCTGCTGGTGCCTGCCTCTCCTGGCACTTTCTGGAATCCTGAGTGAACACATCAAGTGTCTTAATTTACACAGCTATTGCTCCCAGAATCTCCATGTCAATGAGCCAGTACCATCCCAAAGGGCTTTCTCCTAGTAAGTGGAAATAAATGACACACAATATAATGAATGCATGCCGTGAACAGCAGGCTGAGAGAAACAGTCTCCTGTCCATCTCTAAAGGGGAATTGTGTCAGGTTTTCAAATGATTCCTTTCCTCCCTCCATGTCACCAGGGTCATTTTTGAAAGCCAGTCGTTCATTGGAAAGGTCTTTCCATCCCCACAGAGTACTACTGTGTAAAGTTTCAAGGTTGAGTTCAACTCAAAAATCTGAATTTAATATTGTAGAATCACAAGGAGAAAAGCAATCAGCCTGCCTCTTTGAGTGAGTTTTTGGAACAGAATCTGTATTACTGCGAACACGTGCTTCTCATTCTTGCTACAGAGCTCTGGAGTAATCAAGTAAACTCTCTCTTTTCTCTCGCTCTGCCCCACCCCGTTTATCTTTCAGTGTCTGTTGGGTTTGAATATGAGACCTGTCCCAGTCTAATTCTCTGGGAGAAAAGGACAGCCCTCCTTCAGGGATTCGAGCTGGACCCCTCCAACCTCGGTGGCTGGTCCCTGGACAAACACCACATCCTCAATGTTAAAAGTGGTACGTGAACACGTCTTCTTTCCCAGCCATAGCCTTGCCACTTCTCTGGAACCTTGTCTCTTTTCTCAGCGTTTAAGTGGTCACACCTCCCCTTCCCTTGGTCATTTTTTCATCAAGTGCTCAAAATATGCATAGATTTTCCTACCTTCTCCTTTTATTTTATTATTTTTTTAATAGAAATAGGGTCTTGCTCTGTCATCCAGAGTGTAGTGGAGTGGAGCCATCATAGCTCACTGCAGCCTCGACTTCCCAGGCTCAAGTAGTCTCCTGCCCCAGTCTACCAGGAAGCTGGGATTACAAGCTTCTTTAGTTATCCTCCCAAGTGTCATTTTACCCAATGCCACAGCATGTGGGGTCCACCTCCCCCACTGCAGCTCTCTCCACATCGTGAAGAAGTTGGAGAGCTCCTCAAGCACTGAAGATTCCTAATTTTTCTCTTCCCCTCCCTCCCAGTTGGCCAATACACGTGTCTTCCCCAGAGGGCTTCAGTAACCCCTCCCATTCTCCAACCCCCACAGGAATCCTACACAAGGGCACTGGGGAAAACCAGTTCCTGACTCAGCAGCCTGCCATCATCACCAGCATCATGGGCAACGGTCGCCGCCGGAGCATTTCCTGTCCCAGCTGCAACGGCCTTGCTGAAGGCAACAAGCTGCTGGCCCCAGTGGCTCTGGCTGTTGGAATCGATGGGAGCCTCTATGTGGGCGACTTCAATTACATTCGACGCATCTTTCCCTCTCGAAATGTGACCAGCATCTTGGAGTTACGGTAAATGGCCATACAGGCAACCTTCTGTTGCTCTCTTGCCCCCTCATAACTCCTGAGTTTGATTGGGTAACTGGGGCTGCATTTGGGGTTCTCTGGAGAAGATATAGTCCTTGTGATCCAAAACCTAGGCCCAGAGTCAAATAAGGAGGTGAGAGAAATGCTTTGTGTATCTTTGAAAAAATATACACAGATTTGATACAATAGTCAACAACTGACTTACAGACAAGGCTTTTAGTCTCCAGACTGGAGAACAACCGAGGCATCTTTTATTTTTAAGAAGCTCTGTAGACAAACATCAAAGTTTGAGAACCACTAATGTTCATTTGCTAATTCAAAATGTTGTATTGAGCATCTCTATCTGCTAGCTCTCTATAAATTCTCTAGGTCTTTGCACATTCACTAGGATAGCACTCCCTTTACTGTGTAGGCTTTGCTGTGTAATTTCTGGCCAGCCTAGGTAGATTCCTCCTGCCCATTGCTGGCTACTAAGTCTGAAGGCCGTACCCCTCTGTGCTGGGAAAAAACTGACCCCTAAAAGCTCTTAGACATGCTCTTGCCAGGAAAGTTGATTTCAGACCCTCAACTCAGGAGATCTGTACTTAGAGAGAGAAATAAGATCTATAAGAAAGGGGCAAAGTTTCATTCAAGAAATATTTGTTGAATGTATACCATGTCCCAGGGGCTTTCTGACTATAAAAAAAAAAAAAAAAGTGGGGTCAAAAAAGTACCTGTTGTTGTGTTTGTGTTCTGATAAGGCGCCACAGACAAAATCATGTGGTCAAATAAAAAATAATAATCTCCAGTATCCTTAATTGCTTTAGGGGAAATATAACAGAGTAAGAAACAGTAACTGGGGGACAGGGAGGGTACATGGATGAGGAGGCTACGTAAGATGAATTAGTTGGAGAAACCTCTTGTACTAGGTGATGTTTGGCTAGGATCTGAGTGATAGACGTCAGCCATGGGGAGATCTGGGGAAAAGTACTCAGGCAGAGAGAAGTTGTTCGAAAGCCCTATACCAGCCAGGAGCCTGACTGATTTAAGGACTGACAGAAGCCTAATGTGGCTGGAGGGTGGTGAGCTCAGGGAAGGGTACCTCAATGCATCAGAGTCTCACTAACCACTTAGACAAGAGTACATTGTATTTCAATGAACAAGCAATGAAGGTTGAAGTAGGGAGTGGGGTGGAATTGATATGATCTGATTTCCTTTTTTTTTAAAGATGACTCTGGCTATTGTGTGTGGAGTAGACTGTAGGACTGCAGGAGTGGAGGCAGGAAAACCCATAGGGAAGCTGCAGCAATTGTCCAGGATTGGGGCAATGGTGATTTGAACCAGAATGGTAGCAGAAGAGAGAGGAGTGCTCCAATTAGTGTCCAATTAGATTTTGAGATAAATCTGATAGGATTTGCTGATGGATCAGGTGTAAGGAATGAACAAAGACAGAAACGAATCAAGGGCCCTGCCTAGGATTTTGGCCTGACAAATGAGTGAATGATGGCATCTTCTGAAGCAGCCTCAGCCTCTCTGCTAGAAGGAGCTGCAGGTTGCACTTGCATTTGAGAGTCTCTGAGGCCCCATCTGGGAGAAATATCAGTGGCCTGCCCCCAGCAACTGCTGCTGAGCATTCTTGGGAGCTGAGAGTGTGCCAGGGACTGAGAGGAGTAAAAAGAGAGGAGAAAACAAGAGCTTCATCCTGAGGAGGTTGCAGCCTCAGGGATCCAGTGGGCACGTATTGAGCATGGAGGTGAGCCAGGCATGTGCTGGGCTCTGCGGTACAAAAGGGGATGAAACACAGGCTCAGAAAACACCCATGTGAGCATGAGAGGTAGCACCTGGGGAAGTCAGTGCGGTTCAAGCTGAGCTGAAGGGCCAAATGCCAACCATCATGGAGATCTAGAGACAAGCCTGGGGTGGAGGAGGGGGCATGGTAACCAGAGGGTGAACAATGAGAGCAAGAAGGAGACACGTGGGAGGAGGCCAGGTAGCCTTCACACTGCCAAACTGGTGATCAGACAAATCACTTTTCCTAGACTTACCCATCCATATAGATTCCCTTCCCAAGATGTTGTTTTTGTTTGTTTTTTTAATCCTAGGAAAGCCTCCTTTTCTCAGGCACCCTATGGGCATCAGAGAACCATGGGAGAAGGCAGGGCAGGGTGGAGGTAGCACTGTGCTTTACCATTGCCTATAGGAAAAAAGGGTGGAAGTATTTCATCTGGCCCTTGTAGTCTTCCACATCAGGCCCTTCCTCCTTTGTCACCGTTCTTCCTGCTCAGAGGCTAATCAGCCCTCACTTGGTACAGTCCGACCTCCAAACCTTCATTCTTGCTGCTTGCTCTGCTTAAAATACCTTCCCTACCTAATCTACCACATCACACCCACCTGTAAGGCGCAGCGTCAGGGCCCCCTCTTCCATGTAGCCTGATTTCCCCAGCAGAAGCCATTCTCACCCACCTCTGAGTCACTGTACTCTCTGATCTTAGAGTTGATGCCACTGAATGCCTTGTTGTCATTATGTCTGTGTAAGTCTTTAGGGCCCAAGCATGTGAATTTCTGCAGGGCACACCCCTTGGTCATCTTTGTCCCTTTAATGCCTAGAGGAGGTCCTGGCCCACACTAGGTGCTCAAGATAGGTTGCTTAAATTAAAGAAAATGCAGACCTGGCCGGGTGCGGTGGCTCAAGCCTGTAATCCCAGCACTTTGGGAGGCCGAGACGGGCGGATCATGAGGTCAGGAGATCGAGACCATCCTGGCTAACACAGTGAAACCCCGTCTCTACTAAAAAATACAAAAAACTAGCCGGGCGAGGTGGTGGGTGCCTGTAGTCCCAGCTACTCGGGAGGCTGAGGCAGGAGAACGGCACAAACCCGGGAGGCGGAGGTTGCAGTGAACCGAGATCCGGCCACTGCACTCCAGCCTGGACGACACAGCGAGACTCCGTCTCAAAAAAAAAAAAAAAAAAAAAAAAAAAAGAAAATGCAGACCCATCTCCTCCCTCTTGTTGGAGTTATCCCTGACTCCATGTCTCTCAAGCTGTGGAGGTCACAACGTCAATGGTGCAAGCTAAGGGCCCAATCAGAGCAAGTCACGCCATGCCCACGTGGTGACATTAGGACAGCTTGAGGTGGAATATGGCTCCCAATTTCCCTCGACAGCTGTGTGATTTTTTTAACTGCCTTTAGCCTTGTTCTTACTTTCATCAGCCAGGTACCCAGAGCCGATTAGAAGTTAAGCTTTTACAAGAACACTGGTTTTATTCTTCTTTTCTTCCCACTACATACCTGAAAACAAAGGGCTGTCAATCCCCTCTCTTCAAAACAGCAACCAGCAGAGGGAGGGAGGGGGAGGAAGAGACCTGTCTTGCTTATGTCTTTTCTCCATTGTGAGTTGGCAGCTGAATGATTCAATTTCGGGAGTCAGTGCCCGTTCCTATCTCGCTTACCCACCCCAGAGCTGAGCCTCTGAATTGGGATCCTATTGAAATGTTTCCATGGTTCTCTCGCTATCCTTCCCCGTTCCTCCTTCCTTTGTCTCAAAACATGCAGGGACAAGTTCTATACACTTAAATAACTTCTGATGCTACAAAGAGCCTTCTCTTAGGTAAAATGGTTATCATCTGTGTGCTCTGATTAGGCGGACATTTAGGACATTTTTCATACTCCTTTCCCATAAAAGCCTGATATCCCATCTTTACTCGTCCATTTCCCACCACCCTTTCCAAGTGGTCTCAGGAAAACCGAAGCCCCCTGGAGCAGAGTAAATTTGTCAGTCACTAACATTATAGGGAGAATTTCTCTCACAGAAAAATCTTTCCTCCCTCCCCAACTTTAGAACATCTTAGGAATTAGACCTCAGTATAAGGCAGTGAATTACATGGGATGGGACAGTATCTCTCTACCTTTTTTTAGCTTAGCTCCTTTTAATGAACATAAGAATCTTACATCTTCCGTAATTTTTGAAATTCCAATTCTTTTTATTTTTTAAACATAAAGTAATATTATGATATTAAACATGCTTTTTTCCAACTAAACCGCTTCTCCATGTTGACATTTTGATGGTGCTTTCAGCATGGAGTCAAGGGTACCATTCATTAGAGGAGACCTTCAGAGAAGGGACTTGTCCAACCCAGATGTGTTAGTACCCGGTAGGGGGAAAGTGGGAGCCTGGGAAGGTGGGCAGAGCCAGCAGACATTGGAAGGAAGTGTCACCAAGGACAAGCTCTGCCTGAGAGTTTCAGCCAGGACAGACCCTGCTTGATGACCAGGTAGACTCTTAGGGAAGACTATGTGGTTCCACTCAAAGACCGGAAATGCTTTTCTTGTGTGGTCAGGCTTTGAAAATGGGGGTCAGGAAAGAAAAGTCATGAAGCACTCAATCCAGAATAAAAGTAAAAACAATGTCCCCATAAAATTTTGGAGACTGATTGGAACTATTTTCAAAGCCTTTTTAGCAAGGGTAGAACCCAGATTTCATGAAGCCTAACACTAAGACAATTTCAGAGACTCTCCCTAAGAAGACAAAAATAAAATTATAAATATGAAATGAGAAATGAGGCCAGGCGCGGTGGCTCACGCCTGTAATCCCAGCACTTTGGGAGGCTGAGGCGAGCAGATCACATGGTCAGGAGATCGAGACCATCCTGGCTAACACGGTGAAACCCCGTCTCTACTAAAAATACAAAAAGTTAGCCAGGTGCGGTGGCAGGCGCCTGTGGTTCCAGCTACTTGGGAGGCTGAGGCAGGAGAATGGCGTGGGCCCGGGAGGCGGAGCTTGCAGTGAGCCGAGATCGCGCCACTGCACTCCAGCCTAGGCAACAGAGCAAGACTCCGTCTCAAAAAAAAAAAAAAAAAGAAAGAAAAGAAAAAGAAATGAGAAATGAAATGGAATATTTAGGATGAGAAAAGAAACCCAAAAACTTGCAAAGTTTAGAAAAGCCAATTCTATCACAAACGTCACAAAATCCAGACAAATAACCTAATATTTTTATTAATTATCTCCTGTAACACTTCCACGATACATGTTTTTCTATACTTTTTGGCTGCATATCTTTGATCATCTTTTAATATCACAGTCACTTTGTAATTTCATTATCTATAGAAGTGACAGAGGAATTTTCAGTCTTTCCTCTAGTAGGGCTGATCAAAATTTGTTTCAGATTATTGATAAATTAGAAAACTTTCTTTTGTGTTCATAATTGATTATTGGTGATGTGTAAATCATTAGAGTTATAAAATTGGGGAAAATCTTTATCAAGTTTCCTTTGTAATATCTCTGGGCATTTCAGGTTTTCCTGTGGAGTGAATAATCTAAATAGTATTTGAAATGATGCTCATTAACCAGTTTGTCATCGATGTCCTTGTATTAGTGAAATACGAATTCTACATGGGGCCTTTTACTCTCTGCAATGATGTTAGACAAATCAACATGGTAGGGAAGGAGCATTCCTGAAAGACATTCCTATTCAAGAATGGCTAACAACCATTTAGCTGGGTGCAAAGGACTACAAGCCACATGAGCTCATCCTCCTGAAACTAAACCAAATGTACTCCAAGTCAACTTCTCTTTCGTTAGAACAACAACAACAAAACAACCCTGGGGCTACTCCAAGTCCACCTTCCTCAAGGGGAAAAAGTGGCACAGAGAGAGTTGGAATGAAAAAAGACAACAGTCTCCACTGATTGTAGATTTGTCATTCTGAGCAGAACATGAGGGATTGGAGCCAGTCCTAGGCAGGATCTCCCCTTCTATAAGGGAAGCAGCCTCATTCCTTGCTTCCTTCACTCAAGAACCCATTTTTCCAGCCCTAACTCTCTCCTGGGCCTTCTACTAAGTACCTGCAATTCAGAGATGAGTGAGTCATGTCCTATTCACAAAGAAGTGAGGGGGACAGGCACACAAACATAAATCACCAGACAGCATGATGGCAGCCCTGAGAGTCAGGCTGAGAATGCCACAAGAGACCCTGAAGGCTTTGCAGAGACATCATTGATACTCTGCAGTGTGAAGAAGAGCTAATGCATCTCAGTTCTCCCATCTGAAACACCACTTTTTCCTCGAAGGGCTCGCCTAAAGAGTCTGTGGTATTAAAACCATGCACACAAAGCCTAGGCCTATCCCTTGTAAGTAGGACATCTGAACCCAGCTGCTTAGACTGACTTGGTGATGCTGTTATTCTGGTTTGTTGCCTGCTAAGCACCCAGCCTGCTGTGATCCTGCACTGGAATAGCAGTGACCTCAGCCTTTCTCCAAAGCTCATATTCATATGATCATTCAGGCTCTACACTCTCCAACGACTTGATCCTTCACCCCTGCCCTTCTCCTTCCTCCAACATAGATCTTATATTAATCAACTGAAAGCAGATGTTCCTAGGAAAGAAGTGGGTCAGGTCTGCGGACCCAAATCCCATCCAGTATTTTTACAAAATCTTGACTTTAAAAAGTGAAATTGATATTGCAATAATTAAGAGCCAAATATGACTACCACTGGTGGCAGATAACATTTCACTTTCATTAAGCAATATAAAATAGACACAAGAATTCCCGGCTGCCACCCTGACACACCAGGCTTTGCAGAATGAATCTTAAATTGCACTATGTCAGTCAGAGCTCAGGAGTTATCAGCATCATTTAATTAACTTTTTTTTTTTTTTTTTTGCAAAAACTAACACATTGGAATAAAATATAAAATTGTAATCCCTGTGCAAACCCACCACTAATGATGGCCCCCGGCAGAGGACTGAGCTACACCTGAGCAGAAATCAGGGCATTAAACTCTCTTTGTCCCTTCCCTGAAGCCTTCCTCCTCAACTGAAAGGAAAAGAGGGGTTAGGGGTTTCTTCCACCTTGGCCTAGAAGCCTCGAGAACAGGAGTCCTTCTCCTTACTTGAGACCCTAGCATCTTCTCGTCTCTGGCACATTAACTTTCAGCCACTTTCCTATTGAAATTGAATATATTTCTTCTCTTAAAACAACAACAAAATTTTTACTAGTTCTCTGATAAGAAACGATAACTGGAATCTTTGACTCCAATTCCAAGAGGATATTATTACCTATAAATTTCATTGTGGACCTTATTGCAATATTGGACGTTACCGTTTAGAAAGAATGCATATTTGGGGTCCCACCCCAAGTGAAAAGGGGACAATGAAGGTGACATGGAGCAGGGAAAGGAAGTGGTTCAGAGTCTCAGGGTTCAACAGCCTTTGCCCAACTGCAGTAGGCTCTGAGCAGGGTCTCCCTCTTGGGTGGGAGATGCACTAATGAAATGCACTAATGAGATACCGTGAAATGCACTATTGGCAACTAAGTGGTACAGGTGTCACCATCCTCCCTCCCACACTCAGAGTGGACATTACAAGTGAGTCACAGTACTCTTTATAGCTGATATTAAATTTGGCTTCAAAATCCTTCTACCACCACACTCCCAGTAGCCATTACTGGTCAACACATGTTGGCACCCAAGACATAACGTGTTTGCCATCCCTTCCTTAGTCAGGAGGCATATTTCACCTATAGAAATCTGTGTCTTGTGACAGTCACATTGCTGATGAGAGAATTCAAGCTTTCTTGTCCAGATTGTCCAATGTCTGGGAGGAGTCCAAAATCAGGGGCACTTCTCAAGCTATTGAGCCAGGAGTTGTCAGTTGCAGGGGAAAAAAGAAAAAGACTGCCTTTTTTGGGCCCCTTTATACGAGAAACAAAAATGTTATGTTTGCTTTATCATCAATTCTTCCGCTAACTGTTTGTTCTTTTTTCCTTTCTGTTTTCTGTCTATAAAGAAATAAAGAGTTTAAACATAGGTAAGATGAAGAACTCTTTCCCATATAATTTGATATGGTTCGTTTGCTTCCTTGTGTTTGCTTTTTTTGTTTTGTGCTTCTTGTGTAATGTTGTATATTTTTGTGTACCAAATATAGTAACTTTTTTATGTGCTAATTGTGTGTTGTGGATATGATAAGCTTTAGCAATTATGAAATGCAGTCAAAAAGCAACCAAATAAGCTGACAGTAATTAGAATTTCCGGGAGATTCAAGTGCAAGATAATGAACCCTCAGCGAACTTTTATCCCGACTGCTCAGTGCGGTCCATAATTGGGCTAAACAGTTGAGGCAAACTCCTGGCTTTTGTAAATGCTGGACTGGGTTCACAAAAGCTTTAATGAACTGGAAACGGGTTAAAAACTCATTTTCAACTCATTAATGATTTTTTCCCCTGGATATATGGTCATCTTTAAAAAAAAAAGTTAATTGCCAATCTGCTAGTCAGAATGAATCCAACAGTCAGATGCATTGAGAATTTTCATGGAGTAAAATCACTTTTCAATAGTTTGAAGAATAGAGACCAAGTATTATTCATCAAAACCGCCTTGATCATTATATTGATCCAAGGTTATCATTTAAAACCACACTAGGACAATTCACAGATAAAGTGTAAAACACACATACACGTGCATTCACACGTGAACTGTGCTGAAATGGAGATAGCATGAGCTTTCTTAAAGAAAAGTCACCTTATTTTTATTCAGAAGAAGAGAAAAAACAAAGCAATCTATACCACTACTCAACGGAATGCTTCTGCTCACTTTTTGAAATGAAACATGGACAGCTTTCCTTCATGATATTAGGTCAAAATTAGACAAAAAGTAGTCAAATTGCATAAGATCATAATAGTGAGTGGAAAGGCCATGCATTGAAAAAGTCCTCTGCTTTCTCCTCAGGCACCCCAAAACTGGCTGGTTATAGGCACCCCATTTGAGTCAAATTTTAAAAATAAGTAGAAATGCCTTGGAAGGACATTTTTCCAGGAAATTCACCAACCTCATGTGATCTTTGCCACAGCCACAGGTGTGGAGGCATGGCTGTCCCTCTGACCTGAGTTTTTCTGCAAGCATCTTAGTGAAAATAGGTATGAGACCGTAAGGAAGACTGGTCTCCCCAAGCAAGAACTGACCTCACACCCTCCATAGCCTGCTCTTCTGCCAGAGCTTTTGAAAAGCCTCCTGAAATCAGGCTCCCTAGAAAGTCCAAAATTAATTATCTCTCTCATAGATAGGCACAGATGTGCAATGCCTTGATCCTTCTGTTGATCATGCCAGCTACTGTTCATTCAGTAACAGAGTGCAGCATCTAATTAAAAAATGGCATGAATTTTTCCCTTTCTGCCCTAATTTGTTTTGCATATATGGATAGTCTCTAATGACTTAATAGCCAAAAAACAAGAAAAAAAGAGGAAAGGAAAGGAATGGAACCCAGGTAGTCTATGTTTTAGTTATCTGGGCTGGAATTTCAGAAAAACTTTGACTTCTGGTTCGGGGATGTGTCTTAATAGCAACCTGAATAGAAACTGGAGTGAAAGATGGTCTCAACTCAACACAGATTGTTCCTAAAACTAGCTTCCTAGTTCTTTTTTTTTTTTTTTTCCCCCTTAAATCAGAGAAGAACCCAAATGATGGTGTTTTAATTAGTAATTTACTAGCTAATGTCAACAGGACAAATGCATCCAACACTGTCATCTCTCTCACCTTCCCTCCACCTCTCCCAGCCCCTGTTCTCCCATCACCCCAAAGTAAAATTGAAAAATAATAGGAAAAGGCTGGCTGCATGGCTTACACCTATAATCCCAGCACTTAGGGAAGTGAAGGCAGGAGGATCTCTTGAGGCCAGGAGTTTGAGATCAGCCTGGGCAACATAGTGAGACCCCATCTGTACCAGAAACAAAAAAAAACCAGTTTTTAATTAGCCAGGCGTGGTGGCATGCACTTGTAGTTTCAACTACTCGGGAGGCTGAGGTGGGAAGATCACTTCAGCCCAGGAATTTCAAGCTGCAGTGAGCTAAAATTGTGCCACTGCTCTCCAGTGAGACTCTGTCTCTAAGAAAAATAAAATAAAATAGCAGGGAAAAAAAGGGGGGGCTGTGCTCATTTCAAAACATAGTCTACCACACTGAGGCAGAAAGGCAATTATTGTTTGCATCCTAGAGGTGGTGATTGTAATAACCAGTAGAGGAATAACATAAGCACTTATTCTGGTCCCAACCTCAAACCAGTGATAGGTACTACAAAGGGAAGAACTGCAGGGTTTTGAGCCAGAGGGAACATTAGCAATATCCAGTATGATTGACTTAATCCCCCAGCCCCCCCCCACCCAAAAAAAAGCTAAGACCTGACACAGTCAAATGACTTAACCAAAGTCACCACCAGCTGAGTCAGAATTGAGTTTTGAGTTTCCTGCGTTTTAGCCCTGAGCCACTTCTACAAGTCTTACTCTGTCCTAGTTAGCCTCACACAGGGCAGCTAGACACATGGAATGGAAGCAGCCCAGGTCTCGGAGGCTCACACCTTCCTAATACACTTCACACATACAAAGGTATTAATCCCCTAGTGTGGCTGAGGGCCCTGGCAGACCCTGACTCATGCCTGTGACCTCACTGTTTTGAAAAGTGCATCTCCTCTCCCAGTAATTCAGATTCCAGACACAGTACCAGCAAGATACCCACATGTCTTTACACTAAATGCCAAC
Source organism: Chlorocebus sabaeus (assembly GCF_047675955.1). NCBI lineage: Eukaryota > Metazoa > Chordata > Mammalia > Primates > Cercopithecidae > Chlorocebus > Chlorocebus sabaeus. Next base: position 14,209,457 of record NC_132926.1, on the reverse strand, counting down.
TTTATCCATATCCACACTGAAGAGCAGTAAAGAAGCAAGCTCTGAGCCTGGAGATTGGGAGTGGTTCTGGGGTGCTTCCCATGATAAAATTAGGAAAACTCCAGGTTGCCCTAGTATTCATGGTCTAGTACCCTGGAGGCATAGGATAAAATGAGAACATTGTCACATGGAAGTGTTCCTCTATCCCACTTGAGAATACACTAAGTCTTTAAGGGGAAATTAAGGAGACTACACACACATGGACTGTAGCTGGTCTTGAATAACTATCCTGCTAACAAAAACGGGATCGGAGTGGGAGCTCTCATACTGGCTAAATGAAGCAACAGTTGTTTAGCATGGTGGGAAATGAATTCTCTGATAGCATAAGGAGCATAAGTCCAATTAGAAGTAGCTAAGAATCATGATGTGTTAGAACACTGAGTCTGATGTTAGATTCTTTCCAGTTCACTAAAGTGGAAAGACACTAGAGAAGGTAAGCGTCTTGCTAGGATTTTTGTCATTCCTTTGATCTAAGAAGCCAGCTCCATAGCCCCCTCCTCATTTCTCTTTGTGCTTCTCCTACTAAAGCAACAACCCGGCACACAAGTACTACTTGGCAGTGGACCCCGTGTCCGGCTCGCTCTACGTGTCCGACACCAACAGCAGGAGAATCTACCGCGTCAAGTCTCTGAGTGGAGCCAAAGACCTGGCTGGGAATTCAGAAGTTGTGGCAGGGACTGGAGAGCAGTGTCTGCCCTTTGATGAAGCCCGCTGTGGGGACGGAGGGAAGGCCATAGATGCAACCCTGATGAGCCCGAGAGGTAAAGGCCATCAAGGAAGAGTCCCCCGCCCCAGATAAAGCTTTGCCACCATCTTGGCTTTCTTCTTTTCAGAACGTAACTAAGCCCAACAGTCCAAAACACAGCTTTCCCTATAATGATTTAATCAGATAGATTGCTTTGGTGTGTGGATGGGTGTTTACAAAGAAAACCAATCATGAGGTCAGGAAATCGAGACCATCCAGGCTAACACAGGGAAACCCCGTCTCTACTAAAAATTACAAAAAAATTAGCCAGGTGTGGTGGCGGGCACCTGTAGTCCCAGCTACTCGGGAGGCTGGGGCAGGAGAATGGCGTAAACCCGGGAGGCGGAGCTTGCAGTGAGCTGAGATCACGCCACTGCACTCCAGCCTGGGCAACTGAGCAAGACTCCGTCTCAAAAAAAAAAAAGGAAAAAGAAAACCTTAGTTATTTATTTATTTGAAGTAAACTTTATCATGCACATAGGCTCCAAATGGAAAGTGAAGGGGATTGTGCCTGGAGATTTCTGACGGCTGCCAGTCACAGAAAATCAGAGGAAATCCTGGCTCCATGAGCCAGAGTGCCAGCTGTGTGGGCTGGAGACAAAACAAAGCCCAGCTGGGGGCCTCTGGCCACGCCCAGACTTTCGTGATAGACAGCAAATGTGTATGAAGTCTAAAGTGCACTGCCTCACATGTTGTAATGCCCAATAAATGGTAGTAATTAAGAATGGGTATAATTTCCAGGAGTCCAGGATGGAGAAGTTCTGGGAACCCATGGGTCTCTATTTGAAAAGGACTAAAATTACTTAACATTAAGGAGCAATCATCTGAGAGTCCAACTCCTGTTAGCATTTTTAGCTACTGTGAAAGCAGCAGGGCAGCATGGATTAAGGAGGCAAAGCCTTGTACTTGGGCACTGGGGCAAAGACACAAAATAAATAGAAGCCATATCTGTGCCTTTCCAGCCCTGCTGCAACAGGGGAATGCTAGGCCGCAGTGTCCCCCTGGGGCATTGAAGTGCTGATTGGCGTCAGGCTTAACTGGGAATACTTCCTGAAGCATACACCTTGAATTAGGAGTTTGTAACTACAGGAATCGTAGTTTCTCAACCTTACTGCTGCAATCAGTTGTGAAGTATATTTAAGTAACTTACTACTAATAATGTTTAGGGTAATGAACTTCAGAAATAACTTCTTTTCTAAAGAGAGCAGATGCAAAGTTATTTCCTGCTTCATTCATTTGCAGCCTTGGTTCATTTACAGTCCAAGAAGCATGCTTTCATCAGTTGCAGGGAAGAGGGTGGTGATATAGCCGGCACCCTAGGAACTACACAAATCCCAGCACAGTGCCCATGAGAAAGGATCTTGCCTTAGAAGGCTGAGAACCACTGATCTGAGGGTACTAATCAGTTCCAGTAGGGTCTCTGGTCTAAGCACAGAGTGCTCAGCAAGGCATCTCATCTCCCACCTCTACCCCACAATCCTACCTCTTTCCAAGAGATAAATCCACACTGCTTGTCTTGCTCAGGTATTGCAGTAGACAAGAATGGGCTCATGTACTTTGTTGATGCCACCATGATCCGGAAGGTCGACCAGAATGGAATCATCTCCACCCTGCTGGGCTCCAATGACCTCACTGCTGTCCGGCCACTGAGCTGTGATTCCAGCATGGATGTAGCCCAGGTGAGACTCTTTCTTACTTCTCTTCACTAAACAACACCTGCCTCTTGGCCTGAGCTTCTTACCTGCGTTCTGATTGGTTTGGAAGTGGAATAGGAAGGGGAGATACAGATACAGATCACGGGGTTGTTTGGAGAAAGCCTGAGATGAGCTGAACAGTAAGATGGAATGGAAAATGTCAGATAGGTATGAGAGAGAGAGAGAGTAAAAGAGAGGGAAAATTCTGTTAAGAAAAGTGGAGCCAGTGACATACTCCAGCCGTGGCAGATTACAGGGTAGAAGTTGCTGTGTAATTACCTCCTTTCTCCATCATTATTGCAGGTTTGAGAATGTACTGTACAGTGTTATATGTCAATCAGAACTTCCCTGTTAATCTGAAATGATTGCATCCTCACTATATAAACCTTTACTTTGTGCAGTAGTAACTAAAGCAGAGCCCTCTACAATATCACCCAAAGTGTGTGTTTAGTTTGGGCTCTTACAGAGGCAGAGAACAGAGGCTCACTCAAATGTACAGCATTTGTTCTCAGACAGCCTGGAATATACGTTCAGCCTTTCTACAACGGCCTTTTCAACCCTTGGCCAACCTCATAAATTTCAGCTCAAGTTCCACAGCAGACAACTTGCTACTGAGATTTTTATTTCAAATTCCACAGAGGAAAGATGTGTTTGGTTCAGTTTATTTTTTAACGCAGATACTCAAGTTGTAGTTTGCTGGCGAGCCTGCACTTTGGCTCCCCTTTGATCAGAGCCACCTTCCAAGCCACATGGCTCCTTTTTGTGAATTAGATACAGGTGCCACCTCCAAATGAACATAGCTTCCATAGGCATCTGCTTGGAGAGCAGAGTATGGGCTGGATGGCATGGTCTCTTTTGTAGTGAACTACCTGTGCAACCATATATGACAGCTCTGATGCTGGTCCAACCATCTGGAGCTGAGAAGCAGCATCATAGGTAGAGCTGATGGCCTGTTCTGGTCATGGCAGGTAACATGGTAGGAAATATGTGTTACATTATCTCTTATTCTCCATCACACCCACTCATCATGGGCAATGAGCAGCTGGTTCAATGAAGAGCATTTCTATTACAGTGTGTTATTAAAAAGCTATCTTTTTTCCTAGATACATAAAACCAGTAAGTGCCCTACAGTTAAACGTTGGACATATTAAAGGCTGTTCTTTAATCTGATACCATATCATCCACAGGTTCGTCTGGAGTGGCCAACAGACCTTGCCGTCAATCCCATGGATAACTCCTTGTATGTTCTAGAGAACAATGTCATCCTTCGAATTACCGAGAACCACCAAGTCAGCATCATTGCAGGACGCCCCATGCATTGCCAGGTTCCTGGTATTGACTACTCACTCAGCAAACTAGCCATTCACTCTGCCCTGGAGTCAGCCAGCGCCATTGCCATTTCTCACACTGGGGTCCTCTATATCACTGAGACAGATGAGAAGAAGATTAACCGTCTACGCCAGGTAACAACCAACGGGGAGATCTGCCTTTTAGCTGGGGCAGCCTCAGACTGCGACTGCAAAAACGATGTCAACTGCAACTGCTATTCAGGAGATGATGCCTACGCGACTGATGCCATCTTGAATTCCCCATCATCCTTAGCTGTAGCTCCAGATGGTACCATCTACATTGCAGACCTTGGAAATATTCGGATCAGGGCAGTCAGCAAGAACAAGCCCATTCTTAATGCCTTCAACCAGTATGAGGCTGCATCCCCCGGAGAGCAGGAGTTATATGTCTTCAATGCTGATGGCATCCACCAATACACTGTAAGCCTGGTGACAGGGGAGTACTTGTACAATTTCACATATAGTGCTGACAATGATGTCACTGAATTGATTGACAATAATGGGAATTCCCTGAAGATCCGTCGGGACAGCAGTGGCATGCCCCGTCACCTGCTCATGCCTGACAATCAGATCATCACCCTCACCGTGGGCACTAATGGAGGCCTCAAAGTCGTGTCCACACAGAACCTGGAGCTTGGCCTTATGACCTATGATGGGAACACTGGGCTCCTGGCCACCAAGAGTGATGAAACAGGATGGACGACTTTCTATGAGTAAGTGGGTTTGTAAAGCATCTCTGAAGAGCCCTTCCCTTGTTCTAGCTGGCATCAGGTCTGGTCGTTCGTGTAGCTTTTTAAATTGCTTTGTCATGTTGTCTTTCTAACTTTAATGATGTCTTATGGCCTCAAGATATTCATGTCCCCTCTCCCTGACTCTAAAATGATTTGCTCTATTGGGTCTCTGATATTGAGCATCCTCCCTACTAGAGCTGGGAATTCCTGTTGCCTGCTTGCCGTTCAAATTTCAGGATATTGGACATGCACAGCACCTAGGAGGTAAAGCGTTGATTAACTTTGCTGATTATTCATGTTTGCCATGGGTGCGGAAATTAGAACCTAAAAGGCAAGATCCCAGTGGGGCTCCTGTAATTTGCCAATAGGTCCAGCAACACACTTGATTGCACAGACAGGTAGATAAACTCTGAATTTCCTCCTTAGCAGAAGTAGATCGATACAGATAAAGCGTTAGGTATATTAAAAGATGCGAGAGCTGGTCATATTTCCCCTAACAATTATCTCATACTTAATAGTCCTGACGCTTGTTTTGCAAAAAGCTGTTTTTCCTAGTTCCTGCAGGCAGTTCTTGGTCAAAGTGCCTGCTGCTATAGGTACTAATGGTGGGATGCTGGTTGGAGGAAGTTACTAGGCATGATTCTGCCAATGGCTGGCTGATACTGGAGCAGAATTTATAAATATCTGGCTCTCCTAGGTGATGAAGGAGTGTGTTAACCCCTACGTACTTGGAGTCCTTGCTTGCTTTTTGTCTGGATGCTGCTGCTAGCAGATAATGTAGTAAGTTAGGGAGAGTTGGCACAGAGAAAAATAGGGGACAACAGGGAGAACAGAAAACCTCATTGTTGATCATTCCTAAATCCAGCAATGTTTACTTCCTGTTTGTATGCCAATGGTCTTGGGAGAATGTAAAAGGAAGCTGTTGCCACCTGCTGGATACTTGCTGCATTGCAGAAGAATTGCTTTCCCTGGTTCTGACTTTCTTCTTTGGGCAACTCTTTCTCAGACTTCTGAAGCATCTTAATACCTTCGGGACACTGGGGGTTTGATCAGACTTCACCAGCTAGTGATTCTGCCCTCGAGGGTACCATCTGAGTGCCGTCCTTGGCTCTCACACCGAGTTAGATTGAAGCTATACACTCACCCAAACACCTCCGGGATTTTCCTCTTCTGAGGAAACCTCTTTCTGACAGTTTCACCCGAAGACCTAATACATTTCAGAAACAATTTGTTGGCTCTCCCGAAAGAGGGGAAAAAACATCCTTCTCAGGGAGGCCAGCCTGAACTGGGCCTGGTTTAGAGACTGCCATAAAGAAGCTTGGGCTCAAGTGCATCCACAGGTCTGAACTCTAAAACAGAAAGTATTTTCCAGAAAGTGTCCCTAGTTTAATGAAAACATAGGCATGATTCATAAATGTGTTTTAAAATGTTCAGAAGTTACATTGAAACTGAATGATTTTTTATCTTAATTTGATAAGCTGCCCTTTTTTTCAGAATGATAAATCCAATGACCACAGATTCTCCATTGTGGGGTTCAAATGTATAAGGTTTTCTTTTCTACCTAAAAAGATGGTGAGTTCTTTTTGTTCGATGGCACTTTTGGCACATCATCAGCCAATTGGCAGACACACAGCCGATTTAAAAATCAGACACAACTTCACCTCCTGTCAGGGCAGTGCAGTCAAGACCAACACTACATAGCCTTAGCCAAAACTTTAGAGAAAGTGTGATGAAGAAAACCACACAGAGGCTGTGAGGCTACTAGAAAACAGTCTGTCCTGGTCGGGAGCGATGCCTCATGCCTGTAATCTCTGCACTTTGGGAGGCCAAGGCAGGAGGATCACTGGAGGCCAGCAGTTTGAGACCAGCCTGGCCAACATGAAAAACCTCATCTCTACTGAAAATACAAAAGTTAGCCAGGTATGGTGGTGTACACCTGTAGGCTCAGCTACTCAGGAGGCAAAGGCACGAAAATCACTTGAATTCAGGAGGTGGAGTTTGCAGTGAGTTGAGATCACGCAGCTGCACTCCAGCCTGGGTGACAGAGGGACACTCTGTCTCAAAAAAAAAAAGAAAGAAAGAAAGAAAGAAAACGATGTGTCCTTCAATGAGAGCTTCCTTAGGGGGATTCCTCTCTTCCAACTCTGTTATGGGGGCAGGTAACAAATCCCCCTGTAGGTGGGAAGAGTGACCATATCTTTTTTTCTGCATAGAACATGAGGTAGAGAAGCCATTTATCTACTCTGTTGTCACAATGACTGTCTAAATATGGATTTGATTATCCCCATTTTATGGCTAAAGAAATTGAGGCTCAGAGAATTGAAGTGACTCCCCTGAGACCACACAGGGAGTCGGTAGTGAAGCAGAACTGGAATCCAGATCTCCAAGCCCAGCTTTCTTTGTATTGCACACCAGCATCATAAAGCAGGGCTATGAATGGAATTTGTAACTCCACCTTCAGACTCCACATGGGAACTGTTCCGGAATTTTTGGGAAGATGTAACTCAATAAGGCCATCCCATCGATGACTCTGGAGGCAGGAGAGACAGAGAGAGGTAGGAAAAAATAACCCTATCAAATCTTCCTGGACCCATTTTATGATCAGCCAGTTCCAGAAACTTCCAGGACGTCCAACCTTGGAATTAAGATTTCCCCAGATGCAGGCCATTGGGTCTTGATAGAAGAAGTATCCTGATCTAGTTACATCCCTGAGGGAACTCAGGTTTTCACAGTCTTCCCCAAAAGGCAGCATCTTATACCAGAAAGCTCCTGGGTCTTAGCCTCAGGATGACAGGGGTGAGGAGTCTTTCTCTGCCGTACACTTACTGATTGACGCTGGACACATTATTTAACCTCTCTGAGCTTCAATGTCTCATCTGTCACATGGGGATAAAAATGCAGATTAACAGGAGCCCTGTGCTAATCCACTGAGATAATACATTTTTAGAAATTAGCAAAGCACTTGTCATATAGAAGTTTAACTCAGAGTATAGGCTAATGGGATTTTAGAGGAATTATTAAGCACACCTCTGTCTCCTTCCTACCCTTCAGGTTTCACTCAACTAACTGTATAGCGGTTACAAGAGTCAGACAGATAGAGACTTATTTTGGAAAAGCAGAATTAAAGAATGCAGCTTGCACATTAGGTCTTTTTAATACCTCACTTTGCATTTCTCGTGCTCTCTTCCTACCTCCCAGTGCTACCTGCTGGTCTCCCATCCCCTGCAGGAGCAGAGTCTGCCATAGCAAACTTGGGGCTCAGTGGGGCAGAAAAACACATCACCCTTGAAGAGAGGTCCTCCAGAAGAGAGAAATGATAAAGAGCCTCTTTAGTCATGTTCAACTTCTCCCAATCCAGCAACTGGGGAAGGGGCAAATGTCAGATCAAAGGAAAAGATGGAAGTTGACTTCCCATAGTGTGGGGTTCAAGAGTGATTTTACAGAATAAGCTGCCATGCAACTCATGAAGGCTGGAATGGGCCCCTTTAAAAATTGCCTTTCTCTCTCGTCTTTGTCCTGGGAAGTGAAGAGTTAGGCAGAAATGGAGCTGATACGGAATGCTCTTTGGAAACACTATCATGCCTGCTAAGTTCCCAGACTAGGGAAGGTCCATCTGTATTCCTGAAAAGAACAGTACTGTCCTTAAAATTACACTTTCTACTCCCTATACTCTCTCTTTCTCCACTCTCTCCCTTCTTTATTGCAGTCCCTAGCACCTATTACTCACCATCTGACATGCTGTCTGTTTTCTACCTTGGTTTAGTTTTGCCCTCTTCAGCTAGCATGAGTGCAAGAATTTTGCTCCATTTTCTTCCCAGTCATATATCCAGTGCCTTGAACTGTGTTTGACATATCACAGGCACTTGATGAATATTTATTGACTACATAATTCAAAGGCAGCCTCCAGCCCCACTCCAGCCAAGCTGGGCCGGTTCCATTGGGTTGGCATTGAGATCCCATTGCTGGAACTTACAGCGCTTCACTCCTACATGCAGTCATTTGCAAAAAGACCTACATCTGAAGACGCTCCTTGGGGGAAGTAAGTAGAGCTGGAGGCAGCCGAATCTTCTTAAAGAAAAATCTGGTTTTCTCCCTTTGGTCCATGAGATTCTAGTCCCTACCCTAAAGCTCTGTTCCCGAAAGTAGAAACTCCAGTTCCTACTACTTCTCTCATAAGGAAACTCAGCAAGCCTATGCATTGTAAGTGTCCCCAAACTACAGTGGATTGGAATTAAAATCCTTGACCTGGTCCCAGAGAATGTACTTGTCAGCAGGAGGAGAAACTGTCTGTTACTGAGTACTGCACTAGACACTCCGTACCCAAATACTTAGAATTGCTTTGTTTTCTGATTTTAAATACCTTTTGTTTCTACTTATTAAACATGAAAGTATTGATTACAAATAATTTCTTTTTTTTTTTTTCTTTTTTTGAGACAGTCTTGCTCTGTCACCAGGCTGGAGTGCAGTGGTGCAGTCTCAGCTCATTGCAACCTCTGCCTCCCAGGTTCAAGCGATTCTGCCTCAGCCTCCTGAGTGCTGGGACTATAGGCGCGTGCCACCACGCCTGGCTAATTTTTGTATTTTTAGTAGAGACAGGGTTTCACCATGTTGGCCAAGATGGTCTCAGTCTCCTCACCTCGTGATCCACCCGCCTCAGCCTCCCAAAGTGCTGGGATTGATTACAGGCACAAGCCACCACGTCCGGCTGATTATAAGTAATTTCTAAATTATGAGAAAACACAAAGAAGAAAATGAAGATTAGTCAAAATTCCACACAGCAAAACCACCATTAACATTTAAATGTCTATATTTTCAGAGAATTTCTGCTCCATATAGATAATGATACTTTTTACCCCTCCCTGAAAAAAAAGCTACTGTCAGGGGAGTATATTTTATACCCCACTCTTCCACTCAACATGTGTAGATTTGTCTATGCCAATAAATAGAAGCCCATGTTGTCAATCTTGATGGCTTCGTAGTTTTCCACTTTATGGATTGATCGTCAGTTACCTAATGAATCTCCCATAAAGGAACATCTAGGTTGTTCTAGTTAGTCACTATTGTAAATAGCACCTTTGTCCCCCTGCCTGAGAAGTGATTTCTTTAGCAGGTAAGAAAACACAGAGGAGCCCTGTCTATTTAGCAGACCTGAGTCCACATCCCTGGTTACAACACCAGGGCTTTCCAGGGAGTGAATGGTCTGCGCCACCCCCTGCCTGGGGCCCTGAGCAAGTGATAAGGGTGGATTCTGAGCTCACAGAGATTCCTGCTCCAAGATCTCCCTCCTCTCTCCCCCAACACCTTTACACAGCCCGGTGTCCAGCTTAATGTGATTGCACTCTCAGCTTTCAAACTTCTGCAGAGCTTCACTGCTTCCAGTTCTTCCCAGAAGCAAAGTTTCTCAGATCCCTGAAAGCCTGAGCCAAGTCTGCAATTTTTTATTCCAAAAACATTTCCTGAGTGCTCTCTGTCTTTGATGTTGTCATCCTAAGCCCTAAGCAAAAACGTCAAACAGGCCACAGCGGTCCTTTCCACTGCTCACAGGCCGTCCCCACAGGGATGCTTCTCTGAGGACCCCCCATCCCCATGTGCTGCACAAGCTCGAGTTCCCATCCCTCAGAACCTGCCAGCTTTTTCCCTCTCCCCTGTCCAAAGGGAGTAACCCCCAGGGGTCGAGCCACTTTTCCTTCTTTTTCACCCTCCAAACAAAATGTCTTCAGAGCTCCGCCTTCTTCCTCCCCTTCCTCCTCCAGTAACAAAACTCATCTGGGAGAGCCCAAAGGCCTCTACATGCAGACCTGGAAACAAGCCTGCTTTCCTGTCTGAGATGTGTGAAGGGCCCAGCTCTCAGAGTACAGTGGATCTTCCAAAGTGGGGAAAGGCTGTCCCAACTAGAACCAGGCTTCTTGCTAGAGGTGATGCAGGGAGAAAACTCCACAGTGTAAGGAAAGAGGACAGATGACACATACACATAAAGAAGGAGGCTCCAATGTCAGGCCATTTGCAGGCAGTAGGGCACGATCATTGGTGTCCCTAGACTTGGGTGCTAACTAATGGTCATTGGGAAATTGTCTAAGAAGGCTGCATGGGAAGTGGAGCCATGGTGGTTTGGGGACCAAAGAATAGGTTCCGTTCAGCCAGGCCTTCTATGCTGAGCTAACATGTGCAGGTGGCATTTGGCACAGGCTGACTGTCCAGAGGCCTAGAAGGTGATGAGGGAGACAAGGTTGGACCCCAGTAGAAGACTCGGGGCATAGAAGGTCTCAAATAGCCAGATTTTTATTTGATTGAGCAACCAATGGGAAAAGAGTGTGGTTTGTTCAGCAGAGAACTAACATGGTGAAACTGATATTTTGGGAATATTAATTTGGTGGCTTTGTAGAACACCTAAATTAAAAACAAGAGAAGGCTGAGTGTGTGACTCACGCCTATAATCCCAGCACTTTGGGAGGCCAAGGCAGGTAGATCACCTGAGGTCAGGAGTTTGAGACCAGTCTGGCCAACATGACAAAATCTCATCTCTACAAAAAAATACAAAAATTAGCCGGGCATAGTGGTGCATGCCTGTAATCCCAACTACCTGGGACGCTGAGGCAGGAGAATTGCTTGAACCCGGGAGGTGGAGGTTGCAAAGAGCGGAGATCACACCACTGCACTCCAGCCTGGGACAGAGTGAGACTCCATCTCAAGGAAAGAAAAGAAAAAGAAAAGCAAGAGAAGCTCACAAGTGGCTGTTCTCTTTAACTAGAGGCAGTCTGAGACCAGGTGAATGAAATGTTTTCCAGGATCTGAAGTCAGTTATATCAGCGGGTAGAAGAAAGCATCACCGCTGTTTCTCAGCGCATAATGGGGTTTTGACTGTGACAAGGGGCCTCCGTGAGATGCGCCACTCAGCCAACCCACCTTTCCAGCTCTCTCTTTCTCTGGCCCTGTGAGTCTTGGGAATACTTTCAGCCCCAGTGACTGCTGCTAACCAGTGTTTATCTCCCCCCAGCTATGACCACGAAGGCCGCCTGACCAATGTGACGCGCCCCACGGGGGTGGTAACCAGTCTGCACCGGGAAATGGAGAAATCTATTACCATTGACATTGAGAACTCCAACCGTGATGATGACGTCACTGTCATCACCAACCTGTCTTCAGTAGAGGCCTCCTACACAGTGGTACAAGGTGAGCCGTACCAACCTACCCCCAAACTCACCCACAGACCCAGAACCCAGCCAAGCCCAATGTGTGAGTTACCCAGGCTGGGATGACTTCCAGAGATCCAGCGTACCCCTCAGCTTTCTGTTTTATTCAAGTGTCCTAACAGCAAACTAACTCTATAAGAGGTCTATCTAGTAGAAAATGACTTAATAAGATACAGCAGAATGTCATCTACACCCAACCAAATGTCTGGATATTTGAACTGTCTACATAGTTATCTGAAAATGTCCATTCCCTGCCCCCCCCCATACTCTCTCCCTACCTCTTACCCTTCCATCACCACCTCTACCCACCAATCCGAAACACAGAGTTATCGTCTCAAAGATCATTCATTCTCCTGGCCCACCACTAGATTTCATATTTTCTTGTTCCATCCTGATTCTCTTTTTTAAGCATTTGTTTGATGAGTTGGTTGCCCTGGGACTAGAGCTGTTTAACATTCTCTCTCCAAGACTGGGATCTCAAAGGTCTCTGACCACCCTGTGGTTACTGTTGCTATTAGACATGTTTTGCAGTCCAGGGCAAGCACTGGGGCTGGCAAGAAAATGAATTGTGCTGATTAATTTTTCTTTTAATTAAGATATGTCGGTGGGCTAGCCTGTTGTCAGAGGATAAAAGTGTCCTCTCTGTAGATAAATGGTGACATTTCTGGACTATTATCCCACAGCAGAGCCTGTTTCAATGACTCTATTTCTGCTCTGCCAAATGATTAATGATGTAGATTCTGTCCTTCTGTGTGACGGCTGGAGTCGCAGGAGCGACAGGTACACACTTGCTCACTGCCCCAAAAGCTGACATCTCAGAGGCCAGCCCAGGCCAGCTCCTTTGCCCAGACAATCAGGAAGCAGTGTATCTGTAAAAGGAGTCTCTGACTCCCATTTCCTTCCTGTAACTTTTCGATAAAGGAAAAGGTCAGAAGTCTGATTGACTCGTGTAGTTTCTACTGGGGAAGATAAACACATTATTGGCATCCACTGGCTCCATCTCCCTCATGTGTTTGAGTCTCTTCAGAGTTCTCGAGTGGAGGTGGCATCAGATGCAGTCAGCAGTAAAAGCATGAGGATGGGGAAGGTTGATTCTTCTCTCTATTTTCTTGAAGAATCCTGGGCTTTGATTTGCAGTGGATCTGACCTGTGACTAGACCAGCAACCTTGGGTTAGATGGCAGGCAAAGGGGGAAAAAATTGAAGTCATTTTTTTTCTTTTTTTTTTTTTTTTTTTTTTTTTTGGTATAAGCTAAAATATATATGTTAAGGTTTGGGAATTTGATTGACACAAATTGTGTAGGCAATAGACATCTTTAAATGTTTAAACGTGCTATTAATAGTCTTCAGTGAGTAAAAGAAACATCACGGCATAATTATTTCTGGAGTGCCACATATTATGTTTTTCTTTACGTGGATCAGTAGTATCTCTGCTACTTACCTTCACATGGTATGTGTGCTAATTGAAGGCAGCCTTAGACTGATGACTGCAAAGTACCATGGAAACCTATAAAAAAAAAAATAGGGGTTCTATTCTCTTCTGACTAATAGAGTGGATAATTTATTTCCCTATCCCCACCCCCACTTACATTCTTCCAGATCAAGTGCGGAACAGCTACCAGCTCTGTAATAACGGTACCCTGCGGGTGATGTATGCTAATGGGATGGGTGTCAGCTTCCACAGCGAGCCCCATGTCCTAGCAGGCACCATCACCCCCACCATTGGACGCTGCAACATCTCCCTGCCTATGGAGAATGGCTTAAACTCCATTGAGTGGCGCCTAAGAAAGGAACAGATTAAAGGCAAAGTCACCATCTTTGGCAGGAAGCTCCGGGTAAGTGGTTCCACCCAATCTGTTACCACAGAGTGGGAGGGGATACACCCTTTCCTCACAGAGCTGAGAAAGTTTCCCAGCTTCAAAGCCTCTAATACTCCTTTATTCCCTGGAAAAGGCAAACTCTTCGCTCAGAAAATGGAATCCATTTCCCTTTGGGACTCGTACCTTGGGGAAAACATTCTCCATTTCCTAGGACTGAAAAAGTCGGCCATTTCCTGCTATGGGGATTTACATTATGCAGTAACTAGAGACGGCTTTGGTCTTCTTTTCACACTTGCTGTCTTCTTCCTCAATTTTCACTGTCTGGCGAATTCAACCAATGAACTGGTGTTCGTGCCTACTATGTGCCGAGCAATTTGCTAAGTACTGGAAGAACACAACTTTTAAAGTATGTTCTTTGCACTCAAGGAATCGAGAGTCTGATAAAATATGCAGACACAGGATGATCACAGGTTAAGTGAAAAGACAGAGGTACATGCAGGGCCTGATGGGATCCCAGAGGGGATGTCACTCCGCTTGAGAGGTTCAGAGAAGATTTCCCAAGAGGAAGTAACAACTGAACCTCAGTGGGGAGTTTTAGCCAACCTTAGTTTTCCCAGACCAGGCAACTTGCCCCACATGACATCTTTTTAAAACCAATATATAACATTAATTGAGCATTATTATACTATAAACCCTATGTGAAATGCTTTGCTTGTATTATCTTATTTTAACTTTTTCAATAGCTCCATGAGGATAATTATTACTATCTCCATTTTTCAGATGAGAAAACACAGACTCAGGGAAGCTAAATTACCTGTCCAAGGACACAATGGCTAGAAAGGGCAATGCCAGGACTCGACCCCAGGTCTCTCTTTCTGTCTGACTCATTTGCCAGTATGTCACACACCTTCCTGCTTATCCGTGGTCATCCAGATCATCTCGACAGGAGTGGATTCTGCTCCAGTCACTTATCTGTCACCAGGAGGGAACAGTTCCTACCATCATGCTAACCCCTTCCCTGGGGAGGGGGAATGAATACTGGGGATCGCAATCTTCATCAAATTCAGCACATATTTATTGAGCACCTACTATGAGCCAGGCACTGTGCTATGCACCTAATGGCATATAAAGCAAAGGCCCTAACTTCCTGCACCTTATGTTCAGGTTGAAGGGAGATGGGAGAGAGGGGCAGATAATAAGTAAACTCATAAATAAAAATAACTGCAGAACAAGACAAGCACTGGGAAGTCAGTAAACAATGGAACAAGGAGTTTATCAAATGCTTTGGAATCCCTGAGAATAGAAGGCTCAGCATCGGCAAAGCTTGGGTCGTAACCTTTGCTATGTAACTGGATTGAAATCCAGCCAGCCCAGGTGACCTCCCTGCAGAGTCAGGCCCCTCCATATTAAGATTCCGCCTTTGTCTGGCTGAAGTTTAAGTCTCCACATTAGGTTATCAGCAGTCTGTCATGTTTTTCTTCCTCTGCTGGTATCTGCAAAGTTGCAAACTGCAGTATCTTCCTAAAGACAAAAATGGAATGAGATTAGTAGTTAAATCCTTAATGACTGAATTTCAGGGCTGTGTAATTGATTTTTGATATGCTGCACTGTAGAAGTTGATTATAAGTAGTAATCGTGCCTTTTCTCTGATAAATCAGTTATGCATTTTGACTAAGTTTTCAAAATAAAGATAAATGTGGCCCTAAAATAAAGTGGCTATAATCCCAACTCCGAATATTAAAACTCTTAATAATGGTACTTGTGGTAATTAGCCCAAGTTAGGCACACAAGTCTTATAACTGAATTTCTGCCAGGGTTAGATTTGCTGGCATCGTGTTTATGCAAATCAAAACACAGCTTTATCTATCAACACCTCAACATTTAATTGTCTGGTGTTAGTTCCTGTAACAACAATCACATATCCATTTAGCTCTCTTAAATGAAAATCACTATGAGATTATAACAGGTTGAGTGGACTGAAAATGTAATTTGAAAATGAGGGAGAAAGCCTGGAATTTATTTGCATCTCATTTATTTTAATTCAGTTCATAAACTGCTTAGTAAATGAAATAAAAGCAACTTCTGGAAATTGCAGGAGAGCAATTGGAAGAAGGTATAAGGGAAAGGTTGGGTGTGATGTGGATTGAGGGAACTAGGGAGTGGTCATTTCATCAGATGTTTCGTGAGTCCATGGCAGGGAGTTTGCAGCCCCTAAGCCAAAGGTACCCATTGGCCCCATTAGGCTAGCAGGCTGTCTCACCAATGGCAAGATGAGCTCCTCTCTCCCTATCTTAGTCTTGCTGTGTCTTTTCATCGCTGCTCCACTGTCAAATGAGGGCATGAAAGTCCTCATTTATTCAAAAGATATTTACTAGGTGCCAACACTACATTCAGTATCATGGAACGAGTAGACTCTAGAGAGGTAAGGAAAACTGAGTGCCACCGAGTAGCTAACAGTCTCATGGAGAAGGCAATATTAGTAGGTGTGATGTAAATTATAATACAGGCCAAAAGCACAAGGAAAGGGATACTTAATTGTATCCGCTGCAAGAGGATAGGTCACGGCTGGGTAATAAATTAACCCTGAAATCTCATGGGTTTAACACATTGTGGTCCAAATGCATCAGGCAGCTCTTCTTAATGAGGACTCGCTCCAGTTGCTCTGCCTTGCGATCCTGCCATCTTAAGCACAGGGCCTGTGCAGTTGCTGCAGCAAGGGAAGAGAGCTTGGGTGATTCACGAGAGCTTAGTGAGCCAGCCTGGACACGGCAGGCCTCACTTCCCCCCACCCTGGTGAGAACACTGTCAGGGGACCTCAACTGAACTTCAGGGAAGCCTGGAAAATGTTGTCTTTTCTGAGCACCTAAGAAGAAGATGATGAACAAAGACTTGGTAAGCACGTAGCAGAGTGATCAGGTCTCCCGTTTGACAAGGGATCAGGAAGGGCTTCACAGAGGATCTGGAATCAGTTCTGAAGAGTAAGAATGAGCCAGGCAGAGATATGGAACAGAGGTGACAGGACAGAGAATATCACCTATGGAAAGACCAAGAGGCCAAAAAGGGAATGGCATTTCAGAAAACTAATTCAGTGTGGCAGTGGATGTGTTAGAGAGTGGGGTAGAAAAGTAAGATGCAGCCAGAGACTGCACATGGAAGGGAACATGGTGCCAGGCTAACATTTATCCTGAGGGCAATGGGGAGCCCTACCTGGACTTCATTAGCAGAGTGATGTGCTAGGATGTGTCACGTTAGAAAGCTGTCTCCAGCCTGGGCACAGTGGCTCACACCTGTTTTCCCTACACTTGGGGAGGCCAAAGCGGGAGGATCATTTTAGCCTAGGAGTTCAAGACCAGCCTAGGCAACATAGCAAAACCCTGTCCATACAAAAAAAAAAAAAATTAAATAGCTGACCATGGCCCTGCACAGTAGCTCATGCCTGTAATCCTAGCACTTTGGGAGGCCAAGGCAGGAGGATCCCTTGAGCCCAGGAGTAGGAGACCAGCCTGGGCAACATAGGGAGACCCTGTCATGGTGGTGCATGCCTGTAGTCCCAGCTATTCGGGAGGCCAAGGCAGGAGGACTGCTTGAGCACAGAAGTTTGAGGCTGCAGTGAGTTACGATCATGCCCTGTAATGTACTCCAGTCTGGGCAACAGAGCAAGACCCTGTCTCAAAAAAAACAAAACAAAACAAAACAAAAACAAAAACTCTCTGACTTCCTCAGGTATGGAGGAAGACAGGTGAGGAGGGGACAAGATAGACAGGAGGAAAGGGACAGTAAGGAGGGTCCAAGCAAGAAACTAAATCACTAGCAGCGAGGAAAGAAAGAAGGTAGGGGAAGAGATTTGAGAGCTGTCTAGCACACAAGGATTGGGCAACTAGCAGGGTTGCTGTGTCATGCTCACCTTTTGACAGGCTCTCCCCATGATCATGTAGACCAGGAAGGCTGGGTGGCCATCCACACTCTGAGGGCTGTGTAAAGGAGAGTGGCTGGGAGCTGAAACCCAAGCCAGAGATGTAAGATTCTGGTGGCCCCAGCCCTGCCTCTTGGAATGGGGAAGAAACTGAGTGAACTTTGAAATGCAGCCATTTAACCAGCACCATGTAATCACTGCTCCCCATGTGAACAGCAGGGAATTTGGGAAGAATGCGTGGGTATCATGCATGAAGCAAATGGCCTGACCTTCCCTGGGACCAGCAAGCTCCTGGGAGCCTGGTCAGCTGAGGGGTGTGAGGGCCCAAGGCTCTGAACATTCCTGGAGTTTAGAGAAGACCAAAAATCTCAGTGAAGTCGTCATGATAGAACAGTGCCCAGTGAAATTCCAACCCACCTAGGTATCATTTCTTCCCACAGTCCTCCAGATGGAGGCATCTCTTAGTGGAGGAAAGTATCAGTGGCTCTTCCTTACAGCCTGGGGAAATGTAAGATGATGGCGGATGGATAGTCCAGGACCACATCCTTTCACCAAAAGCTTTGTAATAGAGTTAGTCCCTTCATTCCTGCCCAAACTCAGTGCAGGGAAGATTTTCTTTATGCCTCCCAAGAACTCCTCAAATAATCTCCTTTGAAAGACTCCTCCCCGTCCTGCCTGCGTTGTCTTCCTCTCCTTTCTTCACTCACTCTGGCCTTGCAAAAACATGAAGCAGGCCAGACATGGTGTCTCACACCTGTAATCCCAGCACTTAGGGAGGCCAAGGCAGGCAGATCACGAGGTCAAGAGATCAAGACCCTCCTGAACAAAATGGTGAAACCCCATCTCTACTAAAGCTACAAAAATTAGCTGGGCGTGCTGGCGCATGCCTATAATCCCAGCTACTGGGGAGGCTGAGGCAGGAGAACCACTTGAACCAGGGAGTTAGAGGTTGCCATGAGCCCAGATCGTGCCACTGCACTCCAGTCTGGCAACAGAGTGAGACTCCATCTCACACAAAAAAAAGGAAGTTACATCATGGCATCTGTAAGCTCCATAAGTGCAGGGACCAGGTCGCCCCTGTATCCCTGGTGACAAGTGCATGTGGTGGGTACTCAGACAACAGGTGACAAAGAAAGATATGATAACTGTGCCTTCTATAGGCTTCTTCTTAATGTGTAAATGCTCCCCTACCAAAGTGGGTATGAATTCACAAATACATTGCCCCTCTGTCTGTCTGGAATCCTTCCACTGCGAGAGACAGGAAGTGCACTCAGACTAACTTAAAAGGGTAGATGCTGTCTCACCTAACAGGGCCACCACAAGGGAGAAGCTGGCCTTAGAGACTCCAAGATGTCATTAAATGGTGTATCAGTCTGTTTTCACGCTGCTGATAAAGACATACCCAAGACTGGGAAGAAAAAGAGGTTTAATTGGACTTACAGCTCCACATGGCTGGGGAGGCCTCAGAATCATGGCGGGAGGCGAAAGGCACTTCTTATGTGACAGCATCAAGAGAAAATGAGAAGAAGCAAAAGTGGAAACTCCTTATAAACACATCAGATCTCGTGACACTTATTCACTATCACTAGAATAGCACAGGAAAGATTGGCCCCCAGGATTCAATTACCTCCTCCTGGATCCCTCCCATTACATAGGAATTCTGGGAGATACAATTCAAATCAAGATTTGGGTGGGGACACAGCCAACCCATATCAGATGAACGTCTGTCTCTTTCTCTTTCTCAAAGCCCCCTTCCATCCCATGGCAGAGTTTCTCTCTCAGCAGTTGACCTAATTTTCTCCTACAGTAGACTAATGTCCTCTTCACATTGCAGGGGAGGGAGGTGGTCGGGCAAACTTAGCCAAAGTTGGCTCCAGGTTTATATCATCACAGCTAAGTGAACCCGGAGGAAAAAGGAAGGGATCTCCCCCAGCATTTCTATTTTTCATAAAATATCTCATGGAAGAAAGATTGACCTGGCAGAGGGAGTGCACATTCCCGGGCCAATCACTGGTCAGAGACATGGGGATCTGTGATGAGCCAGGCAGGCACAGGTCACATGACCATACCTGTGTCTTACAATAGACATCTCAGTAAAAGTACCTAGACAGGGAAGCCCTAGAGAAAAGAGGTGCCGTACCCAAAAAAGAAAGAAAGAGATACAAGGTTAAAATACAAATATCCCAAATATATTCTACATCCTCCATCCCTCCAAAGCCTAATCACAAGGCAAAATTCCTGGCCCTGAGGATCTCTTGAGGCACTATTGCCTCCCACCCCGACAAGCCTTTTTTCTAGGCTTTTGGAAGAGAGAGCTAAAATCAACCCCTTCTATTAAGATTTAAAACTTCTACTCTTTCCTAAAATGGATTTTGTGCAGGATGATTCTCTTTGTAAAGGAAAGCATATAACCGTGCTCTAGGATATTTCTTCCTGAGTATGATTTACATAGAGATTGCAGAAGCAAGAAACAGCTACATGTGTAGGTAGCAGAACAAAAGAAAAATTGCTTCCAAGATAATCTTCCATCATGATATTAGTATTAGTGTTATTAGTATTCCAAGAAGAAGTGGGAGTTGGTAATTTTGTTTTGGCTCCCATATAATTAATATGACATTGCAATTATGTGTTGACATGTGTTACTTTTACTTATGTGGCAAATCACCGTGACAGAGGAGTGAGGTGGGGGGATGGGCGTGCCTATGTGCGTGTGAACACACACACATGAACTCAGTTCTGCGTGGAGCCCACTCAAACACGTCTGTTAACACACACAAGTCATTATGAAAGCCTGAATTTTCACAGCTCCTTCCTGCTACAATGCATTCATTCTTCACGTGACTAATATTTTACATTTCAAACACCTCCTGTGTTCTTGGCACTATGCTAGGCACTGAGTGTACATTAGTGAACAAAAGTTTTCACCTCACATGGTGAGCAGCACTTGTGCAGACAGAACTTGGGATAAATTTAGTATTAGCTTAAATAACACATAATTAGAAGGGCAAGCCTCTGCAAACACATTAAATAATGTATTCCCCAAGCAAACATTAATTTTGGCTGGCTTCTGTTTTGGATGATGATGTGGGAAAGTGGAAAGACCCTAATGGAGCTTATGTCTTTAGCTTTTACACCTTAGCAGGAGAAGCAAATAATAATCAAATAAATGTACAAACAATATATAGAAATTGTGGGTCAGGTACGGTGGCTCATGCCTGTAATCCCAGCACTTTGGGAGGTCCAGGGGCGTGGATCACCTGAGGTCAGGAGTTCAAGACCAGCCTAGCCAACATGGTGAAACCCCATCTCTACTAAAAATACAAAACAGCCAGGCGTGATGCCGCGCGCCTATAATCCCAGCTACTTGGGAGGCTGAGACAATAGAATCACTTGAACGTGCTAGACAGAGGTTGCAGTGAGCCAAGATGGCACCACTGCACTCCAGCCTGAGTGACAGAGTGAGACTCTTTCTCAAAGAAAAAAAAAAAGAAATTGTGATGGGTGCTTTGGGAAAAATGTAGGGTGGAGATAATATGGAATATATGATATAGGTTAAGGCATCTCTGAGAAAATGATGTTTGAACTAAGAACTCTGAGAAAATGACATTTGAACTGAGTAGGAATTTCCCAGGCATGGAGTGAGGGGAAAAGCCTCCGTGCTAAAGCTCTAGCATGTGCAAAAGGCCCTGAGGCAGAAGAGACTTCTGCCTGTATCCTGAAGAGGATAGCTCCAGTGTGGCTAGAGTAAACCAGCTGAGGGTAAGGTCAAGGGGTAGAGCCTTATCTTGTTGGCCCTTTTAAGGATCTTAGAAATACAAAAATCTTCTGTAGATTATCCACCCGGTACATGCAAATGAGCCCTCATCAGGAGCCTCCTTTTTGGACACTAGGAAATATACAACATACCTGACTCCTGGAAGTTCAGGTCAAAGGATAACAAATATAGTTGATTCCGGTCATCTGAACTGAGCCTCCATACCAGACACCCCCTGCCCCTTCTCACTGCATCCCTACCAATGGACCACCCACCTGCACCAGAATACTCACAGCATCACCTGAAAACAGCCACGCTCTGCCTGTGCAGGGCCCTTGCTCATTCCCTGTGCTTTCATCTGCTGACCCTCCCCACCTGGAATATTCTCCCTGACTCTTCTCCCACCCTCACCTGTCCAAGCCTTACTCATACCCAGGCCCCCACCGTGTAGCACTTTCTCTGGGAAATCATCCTCGTCAGTCCCAGCTCTGGCTCCATGTCCTTCCTCATTGCCACAGTTCCTTCCCTATGTCTACTGCCATTACCACACTAAAAATGGTTTTTGTTGTTGGCTCACTTGTTGTTAGTTATTCCCCTCTGGCCTGTGGCCTGCCCCCCTAGGGCAGGAGTCATAACTATCTTGTTCTATCTTAAGTGACAGTCCCAGTAACAAACACATAGTAGGTGCTCAGTAAATATTGAATGAAAGAAAGAAAGAATGAATGAATGAATGAATGAATGAGACTTTCCACTGACATAATGAAAACCCTCTCCCTCCCACCTCTGCCTGTGAATTTCAGGTCCCAGGGGCCTTCCAGAATGACTCTAATAGGTCTTTGGAATGAAGCTTTTCAGATATTTGGAGACCACAGATGTCCTAATCTCATATATATATATATATATATATATATATTTTTTTTTTTTTTTTTTTTTTTTTTTTTTTTTAGACAGAGCCTTGCTCTGTCACCCAGGCTGGAGTGTGGTGGCACAATCTCGGATCACTGCAACCTCCACCTCCCAGATTCAAGTCATTCTCCTGCCTCAGCCTCCCAAGTAGCTGGGACTACAGGCATGCACCACCATGCCCGGCTAATTTTTGTGTTTTTTAAGTAAAGACGGGGTTTCATCATGTTGACCAGGCTGGTCTTGAACTCCTGACCTCAAGCGAACCACCTGCCTCAGCCTCCCAAAGTACTGGGATTATACGCATGAGCCACCATGCCCAGCCTAATCATATTTTCTATTCCTGATTTTCCATGTTGGAACTTTAGATCATCAGAGTTAGCAGGGTTTTTGTACCCAGTCTGATTCAGTCTGCTTATTCACTAATGTTCATTGAGCACCAAGCACTTTCCAAAACAAAATAGAGACACTAAGAAAAATAAGATAAAGTCCCAACTCACCAGTTCACAGGCCATTACAGACGAGGAAACTGAGGCATGAGTGGTGAAGGTATGGTTTTGGTATGGCAAAGCTAATCAGTGGCACTGATGAGTGTCAGAACTGCCACTCAAACTCGGGTCTTTCCACCTTTCCACCTGACCTCCATCCAAAACAGCAAATCATCCAAAAATAATGTTTGCTTGGGGAATACATTATTTAATGTGTTTGCAGAGGCTCACCCTTCTAATGATGCATTATTTAAGCTAATATTAAATTTATAGCAAGCTGTTTTGTCTCCACAAGCACTGATCCCAATGTAGCATTGAGTCTTGTTGTATGGGAGCTGGGGATAGCTACTTTTAAAATCCCAGGCTGGGCGCGGTGGCACACGCCTGTAATCCCAGCACTTTGAGAGGCTGAGGCGGGCGGGTCAGGAGGTCAGGAGATCGAGACCATCCTGGCTAACATGATGAAACCCCGTCTCTACTAAAAAACTACAAAAAAATTAGCCAGGCATGGTGGCGGGCACCTGTAGTTCCAGCTACTCGGGAGGCTGAGACAGGAGAATGGCGTGAACCCGGGAGGCAGAGTTTGCAGTAAGCCCAGATCACGCCACTGCACTCCAGACTGGGAGACAGAGCGAGACTCCATCTCAAAAATAAAAAATAATAAAATAAAATAAAATAAAATCCCAGAGGACTGACCCAGAAAGAAACTGAAGATGTCCTCTAGGCCAGGCTTTACCTCTGGGTAGGTAAATAACTAAACTCTCCAAGGCAAACACTTCTGTTTCTAAACATCGCCAGAAGTTTGGGGAGACTCTCATGACCTCCCTCACTAATTTTTTTTGGGTTTCCCATACTCAAAGCAGGATGGGCAAAGGGTTCTTCTGTATGTCTAGCTGAAATCTCTCCTGCTGTGTTACAATTCCATTTCCTGGAGGGGATCCAGCCCAGTGTAATTTCCTCCCTCATGTTTCTCAAATCACTAACTCCCATCATTGCCCCTGGAGCTAAGTTAGAGTCACCGGTTATAGGCCCAGCAGGGCCATTTTGACGACAGCGTTTCCTTTTCTCCGGGTTTTTTATGAGCTTCCTTGTGACAGGCGTATGCTTGGTGAGATCAAAACGTTCTGGGGGGATATTCCACAGGGGGAACCACCTCCCAAAGTCTGCCCTCTGCAAAAATAAAAAAGCATGCTAAATAGCTGAGTTTTATTAACTGGGGAAGCCAGGCTGAGGAAAATGCCCGATAATTAAAAATAATGGCTTCCTTACAAACACAAAATTGTATTAATTTAAAAATTGGTTTCTCTATCACTGAATTCCTACCAAGCCGACTGGGAAGGGAATCGTGCTGATCCCGGCAGTGAAAATAATTCAAAATAACTTTTATGTTCTCCAGGAAGCCTCAAGGTTAATTTAAATATTGCTAGCCGGGTAATTTAATTCGGAATAAGAGAACACTGCAGCTAAATTAAAGCTCCCACATGCTCTAAACTGGGGGGCAGATATCCTCAAAGGGTCTATCGTGCCTGTTGGACCCTCCAGCATCTCGCACCCACAGCTAGGGCACCCCCCTTTATAAATGGCACCCTCATAATTAAAGAAATTTGATTAGATTACACAACTGGCCTGAACTCCTTGGCTCACCTTCCAGTGAATTTTTCAGATTTAATTATTAGAAGGATTGGACATTTTAATAGAAATTTTCACATTTCAAAGTTAACTCAAACCTGTGCTATCAAAAAATCCCATTGTCCCAGGGACATGGAAAATTTGCAAGTAAAAACCTACCCTAAGTTATCCATGGCTAATGGCTAGCACCTATCATTACTTCTTTACAGTTGGTGCGCCTGAGTCAATGGTCAGAGGCCTCTCAGCTCTAAGTAACAGCAGCAAATCCCAGGGTGGCAGTCAGAGGTTAGGGACCCCTCTTCTTTGTTTACCAGTATTTGGTTCTTTCTGTAATCCCATCTAAGCACTAACCAGGCCTGACCCTGCTTAGCTTATGAGAATGTTCAGGGTTCTTTCTATAATCTAAGCACCCTCACACACTAATATCATTATTATTATGATAGTCAAGATCACACATATTATTTGCATGTTGGCCTTTCCCATGATTACATATTATAGTGTATTATGCACACATATATACACATCTATACACACATATGATTATATCATGGTTATATATGTGATTTTCCCATTGGTCTTTCCCAGATAACTAAAGATAAGGCCTTATACCACACTGAGTGTATTTTAACCAAGAGTACACGTCAGAATCACCCAGGGAGCTTTTAAAAATAAAAAATCCCCAGCAGGGCACATGGCTCATGTCTGTAATCCCAGCACTTTGAGAGACTGAGGTAGGTGGATCACTTGAGGTCAGGAGTTCGAGACCAGCCTGACCAACATGGTGAAACCCCATCTCTACTAAAAATATATAAAAATTAGCCAGGTGTGGTGGTGCACCTCTGTAGTCCCAGCTACTCAGGAGGCAGAGACATGAGAATCACTTGAACCCGGGAGGCAGAGGTTGCAGTGATCTGAGATCGTGCCACTGCACTCCAGCCTAGATGACAGAGTGAGACTCTGTCTCAAAAAAAAAAAAAAAAAAATCCACAAGCCCCAAACCCCTATTTCCCCGAGGAGCTGCTTCAGCAGGCGCGGAGCCAGCCGAGCAGCAGTGCTTTAAGAGAGCATTCCATGTGGTTTAGAATTGCACGCTTGATGGAAAGCCCGTGGTCCAGCACCCCTCAATCCTAGAGGTGTACAGCCTGGAGGTTAAGACAGCAAGCTCTGTATGGGGATCCTGGCTCTACCACTTAGTATTTATCTAAACTTGAGCAAGTCACTTGAACCCATCTATACCTTGTGTGTAAAATGGGGATGATAATAGTGCCTGCCTGAGAGTGTTGTGTAAATTAGATAAAACAAGGGCAATGCTGAGAACAACACTCAGCCTGTGTAAGTGCTCAGCATGTTGCTATGCTGGGGTTTTTCTTCCTTGTATACCAGAGCAGACACCAAGCCTGGCATTAGCCGACACTCAATGTTCAATAATTAATAAACGCACTGGGGCCCTATGATATGAGCGAAAAGAAGGAAAAAGGAAAAAAAAATAAGGAAAGGGAAGGAGGAAAAACTAAGGATGGCCAAGGGGATGGAAATAAGTAGGAATGATTGGAAGTCAAACACCCTGAAAATCCTTCCTCATTGTTGTTGCATCATTCATTCTGCCTAACAAAATGTTGGAGAGGTCTTGAACCAAAATCTGAAACCCATAGGTTTAAGAATGATGGTGACCTTCCGCGGTTGTCCCAGATGAACCAACCCAATGTGACCAAGCTTCTGTTGGCAGAGGAGATGATCTATCTTTCTGACCCCCACTGTGTGTTTTGCTCTGAAAATGATGACTCCAACCCCCAATAATTCAGATGGCATTAAATTTTGGACCTGTTTAAAAAAAACAAAAATCCCACTACTCAGCCTTTGCCGTCTTGACTGTTCCCAGTTGCTGCGAGTTGTTGATAGGAATCTTCCACTTGAAGTTAGGGTTCCTTATAATCCCAAGAACTCACCAACTTTATTCCTCTCCCCATGCTTTGATGCATTCTCTTTTCTTTTTCTTTTTGTTCTTTTGTTTGTTTATTTGTTTTTCGAAACAGAGCCTCACTCTGTGGCCCAGGCTGGAGTGCAGTGGCATGATCTCAGCTCACTGCAACCTCCGCCTCCCGGGTTCAAGCAATTCTCCTGCCTCAGACTTTTGGGTAGCTGGGATTACAGGCACACGCCACCATGCTTGGCCAATTTTTTTTATTTTTAGTAGAGACACGGTTTCACCATGTTGGCTAGGCTGGTCTCAAACCCCTGACCTCAGGTGATCCACCCGTCTCGGCCCCCTAAAGTGCTGGAATTACAGGCATGAGACACATGCACCTGGCCTATGCATTCTCTTTTCTAATTGTCCTATGATAAATATCCTATCTTCTCTCTGAGACAACCTTATGGAAACAGCAATGGTTTGGAGAATCTGTAGTACTGGGTTCAAATTCCGCTTCTGCCACTTGTTTGGTTATGTGACTCCTGTAGACCTCAGTTGCTCTGTTGTAAAATGGTTTCTGTGTCATGAGAGTGAAAATGGGATCAGGTGTGTAAAGTACCTAGCATAGCACCTGCCAAAGTATCAGGGGCTTGTATCAATTTAGATTAGTTTCCACTGCTAGTAACAGAGATTAGCAACAGCAAGGGTTTAAAAAGGATTTACACTTGTTATTTTCCTATGATCTAAAAGGAGCTTAGGGAAAGCAATCCATGGCTGTATGGATTAACATTGATGACACCCAGATCAACAGAGATCTAGACTCTTTTTCTCTGGATAGGCCGTCATCCTGGAGGTCTCCAGCCCTAAAGTCACCTCATAGTCACAAGGTAAGTGCTGGAGCTCCAGCCATCACATACACATTTCACCCAGGAAAAGGAGGAAAGGGAAGAATGAAAGATTGCCTACCTCTCAGCTGAGTCAATTTCCTTCAAGAATATTTTCCAGAAGACCAGCCAACAACAACCACTTACATTTTGTTGGCCACCCCTGTCTCGGAAGGAAGCTGCAAAATGTGTTTCTTTACCTAGGCACAAAGCTGTTTCCCAGAATGCAAGTGTCTGTGGTATTAGAATTATTCCTTGTCCCATCACCACCCCCCAACCCCCTGCAAAGCTGCAATGTGGAGCTTTCAAGGGCTATGAAAAGGCTTCACAGTCTGTCCATCATTTGACACATTTCAGGGCACTCAGTAGACATACAATACAGGAAGCAGTAAAGCTGGTGAAGTGTATAAGAGGTTAACTGGTTAAAGTCTGAAGGCCTATGTTCCAGACCAACCCAACCACTTCACTGCTGTGTGACCTTGAGCAAGTTTTGTAACCTCTCTGTTTGAAGCTATTTCTTCATTTGTCAAATGGTCTTTGTGAGCAACAACTCAAACTATGATGCAAAATGCCCAATACAATGCCTGTGTATATTAGTCCTCAGCATATATTAAAGTCATCATTACTATCAGCTGGGTGCGGTGGCTCACACCTGTCATCCTAGAACTTTGGGAGGACAAGGTGGGTGGATCACCTGAGGTCAGGAGTTTGAGACCAGCCTGGCCAACATGGTGAAACCTCGTCTCTACTAAAAATACAAAAATTAGCCTTGCATGATGGTGCATGAATGTAATCCCAGCTACTCAGGAGGCTGAGGGAGGAGAATCTCTTAAACCCAGAAGGCAGAGGTTGCAGTGAGCTGAGATCGCACCACTGCACTCCAGCCTTAGCAACAGAGTGAGACTCCATCTCAAAAAAAAAAAAAAGTTATTATTACTATGATCATCACCATCACTATCATCATTATTACCAGTAAGTGCTGTTGAATTATTAGGGTAAAGTGAGGAGGTACCAGACATCTCTCGAGTCTCTTCCTTTTACGCCTCTTCCTCTCTCCGCCTGTTTACATCGTCCCTTGCCTTCAGCAGCTACCCCAGGGATATCTGGATTTGCAGTCAGTGAAGTTGTGAGAGTCTGGGCTGAATCTGGCTCATTTCATTCACTTCCAGACACCCACTCAGGGCTAGCTGAATCTCAGGAGTCCCTCTCCTTTGCCCCTCACCAGAGTCTAGCCTCCCAGCTCTGCCTTCTGGGATAGGCTTTCTTCTCTGATCAGATCAACTTCTAAATAAATATTAAATTATGTCTGATGTGTTCCCCATTCCTTTCAAATCTAAGTAAATCAGTTCATCCCTTTGTCGGAAATCCCCTAGCCCTGCTGAGGCCTACCCACTGTGTCTCGCATTCTTGACAGTGGCAGGATTTTTCTCTAGATATTGGAAGGAAAGAAGTTCACATAGGAATGGGGCTTCGTATTCCCAAATCTTTGTAAAATATGGATTTCTAAGCCCTGTTCTCCACTCTTCTAGGTAACTTTACTTAAGATTTCGTAAGAGGGCCAGGCGCGGTGGCTCACACCTATAATCCCAGCACTTTGGGAGGCCGAGACAGGCGGATCACAAGAACAGGAGATCGAGACCATCCTGGCTAACACGGCGAAACCCCGTCTCTACTAAAAATACAAAATATTAGCCAGGCATAATGGCGGGCGCCTGTAGTCCCAGCTACTCGGGAGGCTGAGGCAGGAGAATGGTGTGAACCCGGGAGGCGGAGCTTGCAGTGAGCCCAGATCGCGCCACTGGACTCCAGCCTGGGTGACAGAGCGAGACTCCATCTCAAAAAAAAAAAAAAAAAAAAAAGATTTCATAAGAAATCATGGCACCTGTTCTTAAAGATCATTAGCTTTTCAGCTAATGATGTGCCAAAAAGAGTTACAAGTGTGCAAATATGCAAACTCTCTTGCCCCCAGGGTGACCAGGCAGCCCACGCAAACTCCAGGGTTCAACTCTGTTGTATATTGCTGTATAATTTGCACACTGCACAAGTTTCACCATTCACACTTTCTACAATCCTATGGCACCCTTTGTAATTGTGCAGTGCACAGCCTACCTAACTGTCCATCGCAGCCATGCCCAGATCAGTTGTCTCTGTCCATAAGCTGCCTTATTTTTATATTCTATTGCACCATACAAATGCTACCATTTTCTTTTCTTTTCTTTTCTTTTTCTTTTTTTTTTTTTTAGATAGGGCACAATTTCAGCTCACTGCCATCTCCACCTTCCAGGTTCAAGCAATTCTCCTGCCTCAGCCTCCCCAGTAGCTGGAACTACAGGTGCGTGCCACCATGCCAGCTAATTTTTATATTTTTAGTAGAGATGGGGTTTCGCCATGGCTGGTCTCAAACTCCTGACCTCAGGTGATCCACCCACCTTGGCCTCCCAAAATGCAGGGATTACAGGCGTGAGCCACCATGCCTGGCCAAATATTGCTATTTTCTATCTGTGCCATGATAAGGAGTTTAGAAAGCACTACTCTAACTTTGGGGTTATTTCTTCCTCCAGTGAACACTTATGCCCTGGCCATGCCAGCCATGTCCTCCACAGAAGCCTGAGCCGGCATGCCTGGGTGATGTCTTTCAAACCAGGCCTGTTGTGTTTTCCTAGGTCCATGGAAGAAATCTCTTGTCCATCGACTATGATCGAAATATTCGGACTGAAAAGATCTATGATGACCACCGAAAGTTCACCCTGAGGATCATTTATGACCAGGTGGGCCGCCCCTTCCTCTGGCTCCCCAGCAGCGGGCTGGCAGCCGTCAACGTGTCCTACTTCTTCAATGGGCGCCTGGCTGGGCTTCAGCGTGGGGCCATGAGCGAGAGGACAGACATAGATAAGCAAGGCCGCATCGTGTCCCGCATGTTCGCCGACGGGAAAGTGTGGAGCTACTCCTACCTTGACAAGGTAGGTGAACGTGCTGCCCTGACAGCAAGGGCTTTCTGTTATTTCTGTTATTCCTGTCACTCTTTGTGTGTGTGTGTGTGTGTGAGATGGAGTCTCGCTCTCTTGCCCAAGTTGGCGTACAGTGGCACGATCTCGGCTCACTGCAACCTCCTCCTCATGGGTTCCAGCGATTCTCCTGCCTCAGCCTCCCAGGTAGCTGGGACTACAGGCACACGCCACCATGCCAAGCTAATTTTGTGTTTTTAGTAGAGACGGGTTTCTGCATGTTGGCCAGGCTGGTCTTGAACTCCTGACCTCAGGTGATCGCCTACCTCGGCCTCCCAAAGTACTGGGATTACAGGCATGAGCCACCACACCTGGCCATTCCTGCTGCTCTTGTAAGCTAGCCTGATATGCTTTGCCATGAGACATCTTAACATCTTTACTTCAACTCTACAAGGACTTCCCTCCTGCTCCCACCCTCACAGGGGGAAAAAATCTGAAGGCAAATGTTATTCATAGCTCAGCACTATTACCACTGGGGTAGGGGGCGGGGGTGCTAGACACTCAGTAATGGCAAAAAGGACGAATTGTCTGATTCTATTCCAAAAAAGAAAAAAGTGCCATTGAAGCGGACAAAATCATCCCACTGGCAGCGCGGCTCATCATTACTTATGAATTGGAAATGCAGTGATTCATTTCTGCCTTACCCTAAATTAAGCCATCAGGATGGGGAATTTTGCCTAAAATTCAAGCACACAGAGCAACCCTCTCCTACTTGTCCTGTTGGCTGAAACAGCCCATGAATTCTCTCTACATGATTCCCTGTGTCTGAAAGTGCCAAATTCAGGTCTTCGTGCTGGAAAAAGGTCAGGTTGGAGTGGCGGTATGGAAAAAAAAAAGGTCCCTTTGGGCACGTGTCAAGACTTTTGAAGGCTGCCCTGGCCATGTAGTCATTAGACAGGGGCTTGCTCAGCCTGGGCCTCTCACCTAGACTCCCCTTGGTGCAGGTCCGCTCCTTCCTTTCTCACCAACTCATTACAGCGGTGACCCACAGACAAAGATGTTACCTCTCTGCAAGACAGAACTGCTGTCCCCTCGGTCCTTCCTGAATGTTGTCCTCGTTATGCCTGAAATACAGGAATGATGGACCAGGGGAGCAGGAATCTCCCAATTGCCTCTAATTGAAGTCATTTTTTTCCCAAAGAATCAGTGATTCTAGGTTATTTCATCTTTGCAGTAGCTTCAAAACGCAGGATGTGGCTGGGTGCAATGGCTCACACCTGTAATCCCAGCGCTTTGGGAGGCCCAGGTGGGCTGATCACTTGAGGTCAGGAGTTCAAGCCCAGCCTGGCCAACATGGTGAAACCCCGTCTCTACTAAAATTACAAAAATTAGCCAGGTGTGGTGGTGCATGCCTCTAATTCCAGCTACTCGGGAGGCTGAGGCAGGAGAATCACTTGAACCTGGGAGGTGGAGTAGGTTGCAGTGAGCTGACATTGCACCACTGCACTACAGCCTAGGTGATAGAGTGAGACTCTGTTTCAAAAAAAAAAAAATACAGGATGCGTTTTCTCTTTTTTAGATTTAATCAGGGTATGTGTGTCACACAGCTCCCCTCCTGGACCCAGTGGCAGTCATTTCTCAGCAATCTTGGGGTTCCCTGTTATTAAGCGTGGAGGTAAACCTCATGCCTCTCACTTCAGCTGTCCAAGCCCTCAATTTTTAAAGTATCATCCAAGCAACATCAGTATTTGCAGGGAGCTTGTTGCAAAATGCAGATTCTCAGGGACCACCCCAGATCTGTCAAATTAGACTCTGCCTTTTTACAAGATCCTGAGTATTTTGCATGCATATTAAATTTGGGAAGCACTGGTCAAGGCAACCACCATGATCCATCAGAATTGGCATGTCCAGTGAAATCAATCTGTTTAATCTGGTCTAAGCTTCCCATTCTTCGTGACTTTTGAGTTGACATGTGGGGAAATGGACTAAATTCTGTCTGTTTAAATGCTTAGTCCTCAAAAGCCAGCTGATATGTTCTGTTCCCCTTTCCTTTCTGCAGTCCATGGTCCTCCTGCTTCAGAGCCAACGTCAGTATATATTTGAGTATGACTCCTCTGACCGCCTCCTTGCCGTCACCATGCCCAGCGTGGCCCGGCACAGCATGTCCACACACACCTCCATCGGCTACATCCGCAACATTTACAACCCGCCTGAAAGCAATGCTTCGGTCATCTTCGACTACAGTGACGACGGCCGCATCCTGAAGACCTCCTTTTTGGGCACTGGACGCCAGGTGTTCTACAAGTATGGGAAACTCTCCAAGTTATCAGAGATTGTCTACGACAGTACCGCCGTCACCTTCGGGTATGACGAGACCACTGGTGTCTTGAAGATGGTCAACCTCCAAAGCGGGGGCTTCTCCTGCACCATCAGGTACCGGAAGATTGGGCCCCTGATAGACAAGCAGATCTACAGGTTCTCTGAGGAAGGCATGGTCAACGCCAGGTTTGACTACACCTATCATGACAACAGCTTCCGTATCGCAAGCATCAAGCCCGTCATAAGTGAGACTCCCCTCCCCGTTGACCTCTACCGCTATGATGAGATTTCTGGCAAGGTGGAACACTTTGGTAAGTTTGGAGTCATCTATTATGACATCAACCAGATTATCACGACTGCCGTGATGACCCTCAGCAAACACTTTGACACCCATGGACGGATCAAGGAGGTCCAGTATGAGATGTTCCGGTCCCTCATGTACTGGATGACAGTGCAATATGACAGCATGGGCAGGGTTATCAAGAGGGAGCTAAAACTGGGGCCCTATGCCAATACCACGAAGTACACCTATGACTACGATGGGGACGGGCAGCTCCAGAGTGTGGCCGTCAATGACCGCCCGACCTGGCGCTACAGCTATGACCTTAATGGGAATCTCCACTTACTGAACCCAGGCAACAGTGTGCGCCTCATGCCCTTGCGCTATGACCTCCGGGATCGGATAACCAGACTCGGGGATGTGCAGTACAAAATTGACGATGATGGTTATCTGTGCCAGAGAGGGTCTGACATCTTTGAATACAATTCCAAGGGCCTCCTAACAAGAGCCTACAACAAGGCCAGTGGGTGGAGTGTCCAGTACCGCTATGATGGCGTAGGACGGCGGGCTTCCTACAAGACCAACCTGGGCCACCACCTGCAGTACTTCTACTCTGACCTCCACAACCCGACACGCATCACCCATGTCTACAATCACTCCAACTCGGAGATTACCTCGCTGTACTACGACCTCCAGGGCC
Organism: Chlorocebus sabaeus; assembly: GCF_047675955.1. NCBI lineage: Eukaryota > Metazoa > Chordata > Mammalia > Primates > Cercopithecidae > Chlorocebus > Chlorocebus sabaeus. Next base: position 14,176,166 of record NC_132926.1, on the reverse strand, counting down.
ACCTCTTTGCCATGGAGAGCAGCAGTGGGGAGGAGTACTACGTCGCCTCTGATAACACAGGGACTCCTCTGGCTGTGTTCAGCATCAATGGCCTCATGATCAAACAGCTGCAGTACACGGCCTATGGGGAGATTTATTATGACTCCAACCCCGACTTCCAGATGGTCATTGGCTTCCATGGGGGACTCTATGACCCCCTGACCAAGCTGGTCCACTTCACTCAGCGTGATTATGATGTGCTGGCAGGACGATGGACCTCTCCAGACTATACCATGTGGAAAAACGTGGGCAAGGAGCCGGCCCCATTTAACCTGTACATGTTCAAGAGCAACAATCCTCTCAGCAGTGAGCTAGATTTGAAGAACTACATGACAGGTGAGGATTCTACCACCAAGGATAGGCAGTGGCTCCCTGCAGGGTGGTTGTTGCCGTAGGGAACTTGGGAGGAAGGTCTCCCATCTGATGGTAGGAGAAGCCCACGGGCCATAAAGCCCAGGCAATGCGGTTGGCAGCACTACAGCGTCTAGAAAAGTAGAGAGACAGCAGTACAGAGCAGTCCTGAGGACTGTTTGAAGATGTCCCAGCCACTTTCATGTCTAGTCAGTTGAAATAACTTTCTAAAAGCCCTTCCTACCCCAACAGAGGAAAGCAGTAAGAAGTGGAGAGAGAATAGGGCTCTGGTGTCAGAAATATCTGGTTCAAATTCCCTCTCTTCTATTTATAAGCCAAAGGACCTTAGGCTAGTTGTCCAATCTCTCTGAACTATAGTCTCCTTCCCTGTGAAAGGCACTGATAAAACCATCCCACAGAGTGATCATGACAAGTAAATGAACTCAGCTGGGCATGGTGGTTCACGACACCCACATAATCCCAGCACTTTGAGAGACTGGGGCAGATGAATCCCTTGAGGTCAGGAGTTCAAGACCAGCCTGGCCAAGATGGTGAAACCCCATCTCTACTAAAAATACAAAAATTAGCCAGTGGTGGTGCATGCCTGTAGGCCCAGCTACTCAGGAGGCTGAGCCAAGAGAATCACTTGAACTCAGGAAGCGGAGGTTGCAGTGAGCTGAGATCATGCCACTGCACTCCATCCAGCCCAGGTGACAGAGCAAGACCCTGTCTCAAAAAAAAAAAAAAGAAGAAGAAGAAGTAAATGAACTTATGTAGTTATAGTTTAGTGCCTGGCAAGTAGAGAGTGGATGTTCATGAAATGGTATCTGCTCATGTTATTAACATTGTCATTACTAGAGAAGCAATGAGTGAATGTAAGTATTGAGATGACTGTAACCCAGTTCTTAACCTCCAGAGGCTCATCTGGTGAGAGATATATACAAATAACCAACAATAATGCAAAGCAGAATTAAGCCTTTGCTACCATGTAGGCATCTGCTCAGTTATTTATCAAAACACATTTATAAAGTGGCACTGTGCTAGGTTCTGGGGATTCAATGGTGAATAAGACAAATACCATTCTCTCAAGATGTGTGTGTGTGTGTGTGTGCAGATTAATTCTGATTTTCAAGATTGGCATATACAGAAGGGCCCATGTCAAAATGGGCCTGAAGAATTCATGGGACCTTGGCCAGCAGAAGTGAGTTCAAGCCTGAAGGAAGGCTATGAACAAATGTCATAACGACATAGAAAGTTTGGAGAATAGCATGAAAGGAGGGGCCAAGAAAGGCAGATTATCATCTACTCTGTGATAAGTGAGAAATTGGTGAAATGAATTAGTCGCGTGTGGTGGCACATGCCTGTGGTCCAAACTACCCAGGGGGCTAAGCAGGGAGAATCTCTTGAGCGCAGGAGTTGGAGGCTAGAGTCAGCTATGATCATGCCACTGCACTCCAGCCTGGGTACAGAGTGAGACCCCATCTCACAAAAAGAAAAGAAAAGAAAAAGAAATTGGTGAAATGAGAGTCTCTCTCCATCCATCCATTCACCCATTCAGCAAATATTTGTACAGTATCTAACATGTACTACATACTAGAGGTACAGTGAGAAGAAAGATAAAGTCCCTGTGCTTAGGGAAATAAGCAAGGAAATCAGGATGGCTGGATGGCTGGGTGGATGGCTGGATGGCTGGGTGGATGACTGGGTGGATGGCTGGATGTCTGGGTGGATGGCTGGATGGCTGCATGGCTGAGTGGATGACTGGATGGCTGGGTGGATGGCTGGGTGGATGGCTGGATGGCTGGATGGCTGTGTGGATGGATGGATGGATGGATGGATGGATGGATGGATGGATGGATGGATAAATAGATGGATAAATTGAAGGATGGGTAGGTGGATGGGTGGGTGAATGGTTGGATGGGTGTGTGGATGGGAGGATGAATGGATGGATGGATGGTAGTAGGTAGGTAGGTAGAGAGAGGGGGAGAGAGAGAGAGATCCAAAGAGACCAGGGCTCCAAAGGGCTAATTTCCAGCAAGCAGGCTGGGACCATCTCACTGTTTATGCTTTGTATAGAGAAACAATAATGAGGACCCAAGACCAGAACCCCCAAGTTCCAGAAAACTCACAGCTCTTTTCCATGGGCCAAGGAGCCATCGACACTTAGGTGACCGGGGCCACTTGTCCATCCCCAAGGCAGGAATGGAAGCAGCATCTACCTGGAGCACAGTGCTGCCCTCCGAGCCCCATGCCACAGAAATAAACAACTTAAAGATCAACTGTGACCATGCATTGCTTCACTGACAAGCCCTGGACATTTTGAAGTCAAACCCAGAATCCCCAAACACCAGAAACATCTGGGACCTTTGGGGCCCAGAAGCTATGGCCAAGTGACCTAGGCTAACATCTGTAAACCCTCCTGTCCTCCTCCCCTGTGCCTCATCAGAGTCCCTGCTAGGGCTTCCCTGCTTACCCCATGCTCAGCATGACTTTTGTCCCCGAAATCACTGCAGCTGCAAATTAAAATAAGTCTCAGGAAAACACACACATATAGTATTAATATTAGGTGATATTAGGTTATATACATGATATAAAGATGAAAAAAGTAGGATGAGGGCATGGAGAGTGATGAGAAGTGTCTCCTTTATGGAGGGGATCACGGACGGCCTTTCTGAGCAGGTAGTGTTGATCAGACATTTATGAAGTGCAGGGAGACAGAAGGAGTGTTCCAGAGACAGAAAACAGTGTGAATGGGGAGGTTGACTAGGCCCACCTTAGCCATAGGAGAGAATCCTGCCCCACACAGAATGTCCCTTCCAGAAGCCCGGTTGGTATCAGACACCTTGGGAATGAATCAGCCAGAGAGGCAATAAAGAGAAACCCGCAGTGTGGGCTGTACAGACATGTCCCGCTGCCAAGACCCAAACAAAATCATTTCACAGGGCACAGTCAGCCTCACTGACCCCCTCAGCTACTTACGTGGCTCTCCAGAAAAGGCCAAAAAAAATAATTAGCAGGGTTTTCTGAATAGCAATACTGCTTTTCTCATTCTGGCGCTTCATGGAGACTCAATAAATGGGAATCAAATCAAGTTGAACTAAGTCCAACAAAATTGAATCCAGAAACCATTAGAGAGTCTAAAATAAAGGGTAGTGTCGGAGAAACGGCGTGCACAGGATGGATGTCTTCAGTGGGAGTTGAGGGAGAGAAGGAGCCAGACCAGGCACAGCCCACACCCGGGCAGTGACCTGGGAGTGGGGATCCGAGTGGAGAACACCAAATTATTCTCTGCTGTTCACATGTTGGCTCATCTGTAAGCCCCATCTAAATTAGTCTTAATTTGCCACTTAGGAGACTAGCAGAGTGGCTGAACTCACTGCTCACAATTTAAGCAGAAGAGGTAATTAAGATGTAGTCAGGAGAAACACAAAGAACAGAACCTTTTCTCTCCAGTACCCAGTAGCAGCAAAAGAATGGTGGCTGTTTGGAAACAGAACTCTCTGAATGCAAGTGGCAGCTCCTGAAGCTGGAGAAGGGTCTGTTTGTTCTTCCCAAGAATGCAAGGACAAAGAAAAGCAACCCAGAATACTACTGACTGGGTAGGAGCTCAGAGACATCTGGGCAGGAACACAAGATAGCCTCCAGGAGCAGGTGGAGGGGGCAAGAAGTGGTTCCTTCTCACTCACAGGCTCCAAAGCAGCACCCTTTTGAACAGTTACTTTTTAAGGTAATATATTGATAATTGACATATCTGTGATGAAAAGATATGAGAAGAAAGAGTGTAAAAGAAAGACTGGGCCAGGCATGCCTGTAATCCCAGCACTTTGGAAGGCCAAGGCGAGAGTATCACTTGAGTCTAGGAGTTTGAGACCAGCCTGGCCAATATAGAGAGATCCCATCTCTACCAAAAATTTAAAAGTTAGCCAAGTGTGGTGGTGCACACCTGCAGTCCTAGCTACTTGGGAGTCTGAGGTAGAAGAATTGCTTGAGCCCGGGAGATTGAGATTGCAGTGATCTGTGACTGTACCATGGCACTCTTTTTTGAAACAGGGTCTCAAAAAAGAAAAAGAAAAAAAAAAAAAAAGACTGGGAGACTACCTCCCAACAACCTGCAATGCCCTAGACTTTTCCAATTTTAGCATCCCAGGAAACTCTTCTGTCTTGGATACACTGGGATCTATACCCTGCCCCCAGCACTGCCCTATTCTGAGATCAGTTCTCTCTGATATTCGAACCTGAGTCCATCTCAAGATAACCACTTCTTGGCCAGGCACAGTGGCTCACACCCGTAGTCCCAGCACTTTGGGAGGCTGAGGCGAGTGGATCACCTGAAGCCAGGAGTTTGAGACCAGCCTGACCGACATGGTGAAACCCTGTCTCTACTAAAAATACAAAAAAAATTAGCCAGGTGTTGTGGCAGGCACCTGTAATCCCAGTTACTGGGGAGGCTGAGGAAAGAGAATCGCTTGAACTTTGGAGGCGGAGATTGCAGTGAGCTGAGATTGCACCATTGCACTCCAGCCTGAGAAACAAGAGTGAAACTCGGTCTCAAAAACAAAGAAAAGGAAAAAGGCACCACTTCTAACCTTGCCAATCACTTGCTGTGTGACTTGGACAAACAACCCTTCAGAGCCACAGTTTTTTGTTGTTGTTTGTTTTGTTTGTTTGTTTGCTTGTTTTTGAGACAGTCTTACTCTGTGGCCCAGGCTGGAGTGCAGTGGCGTGATCTTGGCTCACTGCAACCTCTGCCTCCCGGGTTCAAGTGATTCTCCTGCCTCAGCTGGGACTACAGGTGTCTGCAACCACTCCCGGCTAATTTTTTTTGTATTTTTAGTAGAGACGGGGTTTCACCGTGTTAGCCAGGATGGTCTCGATCTCCTGACCTCGTGATCTGCCCACCTCCCAAAGTGTTGGAATTACAGGCATGAGCCACCACGCCTTGCAGAGCCACAGTTTCTTCATCGGCAAAATAGTGATAATAATAGCACTCACCTTATGGGGTGGCGAAAACTAAAGGCATCACGACATGTAAAGTGCCTAGCACAGAGCAAAGGCTAACAAAAGCACAGAGCAAAGGCTAATAAACGCACTTGTTATTATTATTATTATATATATATATATATATATATTTTTTTTTTTTTTGAGATGGAGTCTTGCTCTGTCGCCCAGGCTGGAGTGCAGTGGTGTGATCTCGGCTCACTGCAAGCTCCGCCTCCCGGGTTCACGCCATTCTCCTGCCTCAGCCTCCCGAGTAGCTGGGACTACAGGTGCCCACCACCACGCCTGGCTAATTCTTTTTGTATTTTTTTAGTAGAGACGGGGTTTCACCGTGTTAGCCAGGATGGTCTCTATCTCCTGACCTCTTGATCCGCCAGCCTCGGCCTCCCAGAATGTTGGGATTACAGGCGTGAGCCACGGCGCCCAGCCACGCACTCGTTATTTATAAGCAGCTATGGACTTGGAGGTGGAGAGTTCATAGATGAAGAGTGAGGACACTGTCTTTGTATTATTTTCTGGGGTATGTGGAAAACGGTCTCCATATCCACCTTGAAATAGATTCCAACCCTGCTCTGAATGGCATTGCTTGAGCAAAGTGGAAGCCCCAGATAAAATTTGAGTTCAGTGACCCTCCTAGATGTGGCCCATGATGATGCATATTTTCCCCCATCCCTTTCTCCCTGGTGGGTCTTTGGCTTACGAAGCCCAGGCACACTTTAGCTTAAAGTCAGATTTTGTGGAGTTTAATTTATCTAAGTGAGGAGGAAGGCACAACCTCCTTCTCACATTATCCTTTTCTCATATTTACACTTAACACCTGAAGATGCCGCGCTGACAGTGTGTTCAGAGGGAGAACGCGCTTTGGCGGTGGATAATCACATGCTGTGAAGAACGTGAGAAGAGGAGAGTCATGAGCTATTAGGTGGTGCCACAGTGCCAGCTCCTGCCCAAGCAATTCCCTCTAGACAGACTGTTTAGGGAGCCTGTTACCAGATAACACCAATTACTTCTAAAGGAGGAGACGTGTTGTGTTGTCTCAGAAATGCCTTCCAAAGCATGGAGGAGGAGTCACTAGAATAAACATTTCCAAAGGGGTTGAGACTCAGAAACCAGCCTTGTTAGAAAATTTAAAGGAGAGGAAGGAGGGAAAGGGGAGGGAGAGGAAGAGGAAGAAGGGGAGGAAGAGGAAGAAGAAGGGGAAGAAGAGGAAGAATAGAAAGAAAAGGAAGAGGAAGGAGGAAGAAGAACTATACAAACTAGGACATAAGGCTTTGCTCTTCATGGGAATGGCCACTGAAATTCCTGGTCACAGAGGCAGGAGGGCTCTTAACATCACTTTCGCCTCCTCAAGGGATCCTGAGCTAGGGAGAGAGAGATCCCTGGGGGAAAAAGATCTCAATGGGGAGAGTCTTCTAAAGATAAGGCCTTCTCCGCCCAGTGCAGTGACTTATGCCTGTAATGCCAGCATTTTGGGAGGCTGAGGCAGGCAGATCACCTGAGGTCAGGAGTTCAAGACCAGCCTGGCCAACATGGCAAAATCCCATCTCTACTAAAAACACAAAAATTAGCTGGGCATGGTTGTGCGTGCCTGTGATCCCAGCTACTAAAGAAGCTGAGGCAGGAGCTGAGATTGCGCCACTGCACTCCAGCCTGGGTGACAGAGACAGACTCTGTCTCAGAAAAAAATGGAAAACAGGCTTTCAAACAAAAAATTTGTACAGGAATGTTTAGAGCAGCATTATTCATAATAGTAAAAAAGTGGAAACAGGCCAAGTGCAGTGGCTCACACCTGTAATCCCAGCACTTTGGGAGGCCAAGGTGGGTGGATCACAAGGTCAGGATATGGAGACCATCCTGGCTAACACGGTGAAATCCCATCTCTACTAAAAATACAAAAAATTAGCCGAGTGTGGTGGTGGGTGCCTGTAGTCCCTGCTACTCAGGAGGCTGAGGCAGGAGAATCACTTGGACCCAGGAGGCGGAGGTTGCAGTGAGCCGAAATCGCGCCACCGCACTCCAGCCTGGGCAACAGAGCGAGGCTCAGTTTCAAAAAAAAAAAAAGTGGAAACAACCTAAATATGTATCAACTGGTAAATGGATAAACAAAGCACACTGCATGCTCCAACATGGACAAACCTTAAAAACATGCTAAGTGAAAGAAGCCAGACACAAAAGGCCATGTATTGTGGGATTCCACTCATGTCAAATGTCCCAAACAGGTCAATCCATACAGACAGAAAGCAGTTTGTGGGAGAAGTAATGCAGAGTGACTACTAATGGGTATGAGGGGCTTTGGGGGGTAATGAAAATGTTCTGAAATTAGTAATGATGGTTGCATAACATTGTGAATGTACTGGAAACCACTGAATTGTGCACTTTCAAATGGTGAATTTTATATGAATTTTACATTACTTTTTTTTAAAAAAGGGAAACGATTAGGCTGGACATGGTGGCTCACACCTGTAATCCTAGCACTTTGGGAGGCCAAGGTGGAGGGATCATCTGAGGTTAGGAGTTCGAGACCAGCCTGGCCAACATGGCAAAACCCCACCTCTACTAATAATAATACAAAAATGAGCCAGGCGTGGTGGCGGGCACCTGTAATCCCAGCTACTTGGGAGGCTGAGGTATGAGAATCACTTGACCCTGGGAGGCCAAGGCTGCAGTGAGTTGAAATGGCACCACAGCACTCCAGTCTGGGCGACAGAGTGAGACTCAGTATCAACAATAACAACAAAAAAGGAAACAATTTACTAATGGATTAGATGTGGGGAATGGAAAAAAGAAAGGAGTCAAGGATGACATCCGGAAGGATGGGGTTGTCATTAGCCAAGATGGAGAAGATTGTGGGTGGGGCAAGTTTGGAGGAAGATCAGGAGTTCAGTTTTGGACCTGTTAAATTTGAAATGCAATTAGCCATCCAAGTTTAGCCTTCCGGAAGAGGTCTATGCTGGAGATACAAATTCTGGAGTCAGTATCTGCATGTAGATGGCATTTGGGGACCAAGCCTAGCTAAGATCACCATGATTGTTGAGTGGAGATGGTTGAGAGAAGAAGCTCATGGACTGACTTGAGTCTGGGGCATCTCAACATTAAGAGATCAGGGAGATGAAGAGGAACCAAAAACAGACAGAGAGCAGCTACTAATGTGGGAGAAGAAAAAAACAAGAGAATGTGTCATCCAGAAAGCAAAGAAAAAAGAAAGGCAGGAGAGTTCCACTTGTCAAACACTCCTGATAGGTCAAGGAGGATGAGAACCAAGAGCAACACTGGGCTTGGCAAACGGAAATCACTCATGACCTTGACAAGGGTGGTTTCAGGGAAGTCGTGGAGGCAAAAGCCTGATTCAAAGGAGAAGGGGAGAAGAATGAGAGACAATGAGAATAGAAAATTAGTTTGAGTTGGAGAAGTTTTTGCAAAGGGGAATTAGAAATGGGTGGTCGGGGGCAAGAGGGGAAATTTTTTAAACATTAAGCTGCACATCTGTATGCTGATGGGGATGATCCACTGGAAGAGAGAGCAAATCAATGATGTGGAGTAAGAGAGAAAATTGCTGGAGCGATGTCCCTGAGTTGGCAAGAAAGACTGTGACCAAGTGCATAGGGGGAGGATTGAACTTGCACAGCTCATCTAGAGTAAGAGGAGAAAAGCCAGAAATATGAGTACAAGTGCTGGTAGCCACATCACCATCAGCAAATGTGATGGGAGTTTAGGGAAATTGTCCCCTGGCTGCATCAGTTATCTCAGAATAGGAGGTAAGGTCAGCTACTGGGAGGAAGGAGAAGCAGGTATTGGGGATTTTAGGAGATAAGAAGGAGTAAAATTGTCTGGGAGGATGAGAGGATAGTTGAATGGAGTAAAGGAACTTAGTAAGCTCACCAGGCAGCAGGGAAGCATGCTTTAAATTTCTCCTGGGGAATTTAAAGTGACACGGGTCAGCATGGTTATGATTTTTACCCCAGTCACATTCGGCTGCACAGGTACAAATATGGAATAGGCAAAGACTTGGATGTAACCAACATTGTGATTTCACCAAGCAAGTGTGGTGAGGTGAGAAAGGGGCAAGGGATCTGAGAAGATCACCAAGGGAATGATGCCAGTGACTATGTGCTAGATAAGGAGAGAAGAAAAACCAGGAAGGTGAGGGATGGACGGGGAAAGGAGTTTGGGATGGATTGGAGGTACTAGGGGTTGTGTGGGAGAGATTAAAGGATTAAGGTTGTCCTGTTACAAGAAAGGGTAGGTGCGAAAACATTGAGGCAGTGGTCAGAGGGTGATATGCATGAAATTGAGATGATGGAGGGATGAAAATGATTGGGGATGACAGGGTCCAGAGTATAAACATGAGAGTGAGTGGGGAAAAGACTATCAAAGGAGAGGAGGTCATGGAAACAAGAGGCCAGAATGTTGGAAGGAGCAACTACCTGTATAATGAAATCACTAAGAATTAATTCAGGAAAACAGATGGAGGGAATGACAGTGGAGCAGAAGCTAAAAGCTTTGAGAAATGCAAGCGAGTGCCTCCTGTATTACAAATGCACTTGTACCTCCAGGTCCAGTGATTGTAGGTGAAGAAGCAGGGCGACCAATGTTCTTGGCAGAGAGAGTTTCAGTAAGAGCAAAAAGGGAAAGGAACCATTAGAAAACAGATTGAAGACATGAGGTGGCGAGGGCGGGGGGAGGGGTGTGGCTTCCGATACAAATGTGAATTCCAGAGGGCCCAATAGAAGTATTTGGGGAACTGGGGAGAGGTGAAGTTGGAGCAGGAAAGGAAGGGATTGGAGGGTGTTGGGCATGATTTGGGGGATGCCCATTATAAACAGGGATAAGGAGCATAAGGAGATTAGTCCTGCTGGACTCCGTGGTGGTGGTGTTGGTGAAGATGTGAGCATTTCGAGGCACAGACATCCGGGACCTTCTATTGATCAGTGTGGAAGGAGTCTTATTCTAAGGACCTGGATCATTCAGCAGAGGGCAGGACACTTGGGGCAGGCGGCATAATTCCCAATGCAAGGACTTGATGTTGACCTCTGGCAGGTGATCTTACTCTGAGCAGCCAGTGCCCTCTCTTGGTTTCTCTTTAAAGAGTAGGAAGTCTGGGCTGGGCACAGTGGCTCACGTCTATAATCCCAGCACTTTGGGAGGCCAAGGCGGGCAGATCACCTGAGGTTGGGAGTTTGAAGCCAGCCTGACCAACATGGAGAAACCCGTCTCTACTAAAAATACAAAATTAGCCAAGTGTGGTGGCGCATGCCTGTAATCCCAGCTACTTGGGAGGCTAAGGCAGGAGAATCGCTTAAACCTGGGAGGCGGAGGTTGCAGTGAGCCAAGATTGCGCCATTGCACTCCAGCCTGGGCAACAGAGCAAGACTCCATCTCAAAAAAAAAAAAAAAAAGAGAGAGAGAGTAGGAAGGCTGGAGAAAAGGGCTCTCAGGATCCAGAGGACTCTGCTTTCCATCTGTGTCCAGCTCTTCAAAACCCCTTTCTATAGTGAGCCAGCCTCAGTGCAGCAGCCCCAGTCCAAAAGGCTTGCACACCGATAATAAGCATCACTTATCCCTCCAGCCTACCCTTGTATCTCTAGCCTCTAAACACAGTGTGTGGCCTGTGATAGATGCTCCATGGCCTGTGATAGATGCTCCCTTAAATACTTGCTAAATAATGGAGTTGATATTTATCGAGCAGTTAATGTGCCAGGCACTGTGAAAAGCCTTTTATGTGGATTTTCTCCTTTGATCCTCATAACAACCCAACGAGACTGACACAGTTATTATCCCAATTCATAGCTGAGGAACCTGAGGCTCAGAGAGGGCCTGGGACTTGCCCAAGGTCACACAGCCAGGGGATTTGAAGCTAGATCTGTCTTATTCGAGCAAGGGCCTTCTTAATCACCACATAGCGGTTCTCAACTGACCAAGTTTGGAAAGACATCTACTTCCTAAAACCCATGTATGGAAGCCCTGGGTCTGGACCCAGGAGACAGTCACGAACTCTTCCTCTCTCCCCTTTGGACCCTACACCCAACCACCCATTTTATTTTGTTCCCTCTTTAAGCTCCGCTGCTGCTTTCCACCCATCGTGATTTCAGAAACCTTTCTTTTTGTTTCCATCATAGATGTAAAAAGCTGGCTTGTGATGTTTGGATTTCAGCTTAGCAACATCATTCCTGGCTTCCCAAGAGCCAAAATGTATTTCGTGCCTCCTCCCTATGAACTGTCAGAGAGTCAAGCAAGTGAGAATGGACAGGTAAGCGGAGGTTCCTGCCAAGAATCCAAATGATTGTCATCATTCCCTTTTGCAAACAGAACCTCATGGGAGCCAAGGGCATGCCAGTGCAGGAAGACATTGGAGCTGGGTATAAAAGGTGCGGGACACATTGAGACTTCCCAGGAAAGCGAATGTCAGTGCTGTCACCTGTCTGGCACAGCACATATTTCTTACCAACTTCGATTATTGCCTTAATTGTGGTATCATTATCTGTTCAGTAGAATACCCTTGAGTCACTCCTTGATTAACAACAGCACAGAGAAATCTAGCAGCAACCTACCATCTGCACTGCCTATAAGATCATAACCCTTTCAGCTTTTATGGGACATCATAAAACTGTGGTTTGCAGTTTCCATCCCATTAAAGAACATTTTTATGCCCCACATAAAACCTCGGCGCTTTATGGCCAAACGTATACGGATTGAGTTTTCAGAACATAATTTGTGCTTGAGTCTTTCTGTGATGACCTAGGGGTGGTCAGTTTCCATCTGGGTGCAGCTGAGACCTCTGCTGCAATCGGATGGGAGGGGTTCAGATAACCCCTGCTACAGAACCGGCGCTCAGACCTATCAAAGTCTGAAAGGCCTCAGCTGCTCTGAATAATTGTCCAGATTGTGTAACTATAGAGAGGCAAGGAGGAGCTGCTGGGTAATTGAGAACAGCGTTCACTCAGTCCTGCCCCTTGGGGACCACTCAGTGGATGAATAGCCATCATTTCTCTCATTTATCTAAGTGCTGTTACCTCCCAAACGCAGCCTCTCCCATTATCCCAGCCTGTCCCCCAACCACCAATTGAGACAAGTTGTAATTTGCGAGTGGAGAGCTCAAGGCCAAGGAGATAATGGTGATTTCATCCCCTGCAGAACCAGGGCAAGGATCCAAAGCAACTGCCTCAAAGCCGGGGGATATTCCCTCTCGCCCTTGAAGCCTGAATCTCTCAGCCTGATGCTACTCAAATGTTCCTATGCACACAGATCACCCAGGGCATCTTGTTCACACGTAGCCTCTGACTCAGTTGTTCTGGAGTGAGGCCTGAGATTCTGCTTTTTGAACAGGACAGGTCCTAGTGATTCCTCTGCAACTGGCTATACTTTGAGTGGCAAGGTCTTAACCCAAGGAAGTTAATGAATATCCAAGTCATTGGCCTCCGGGAAATCTAGGTTACAGTGGTGGGGTTCGAGGCTGTTCAAATCAGCATCCTGCCCTTTGTGTTAGGACGTTCCTGGGTCTGAAGCTGGCAAGGCAGTTGCCAACCATCAGAGTGCAGAACGGGGCTCTTCCCGAGTGGTGGCTTGACCTGGTAAGTGTGTAGGTGTGGGTGCCCATGCCAGCAAGGGGCAAACCTCCTTTACCATTTTTTTAGTTAGTGGCAATTGCAAGATGGACAGGCCACACCATCAGAGCATTAGTAATCAACCAGTCATCCATAGTTCAGAGCACTGGTAATCAACCAGCCGTCCATAGTTCCAAAAAGTAGGACTCCATCAGCTCAGATCTGGACAGACCCAACACTAGTTCTTGCAGGAGAGTTCCAAGCCTTTCTCTTTGTGACTCCTTTTGAGTGAGCTGCCCAGCTCATCTTCTCAGCCTTCTCTGTTTTCTTATCCCTACAGCTCATTACAGGTGTCCAACAGACAACAGAGAGACATAACCAGGCCTTCATGGCTCTGGAAGGGCAGGTCATTACTAAAAAGCTCCACGCCAGCATCCGAGAGAAAGCGGGTCACTGGTTTGCCACCACCACGCCCATCATTGGCAAAGGCATCATGTTCGCCATCAAAGATGGGCGGGTGACCACGGGCGTGTCCAGCATCGCCAGCGAGGACAGCCGCAAGGTGGCGTCTGTGCTGAACAATGCCTACTACCTGGACAAGATGCACTACAGCATCGAGGGCAAGGACACCCACTACTTTGTGAAGATTGGCTCAGCCGATGGTGACCTGGTCACACTGGGTACCACCATCGGCCGCAAGGTGCTGGAGAGCGGGGTAAACGTGACCGTGTCCCAGCCCACGCTGCTGGTCAACGGCAGGACTCGAAGGTTCACGAACATTGAGTTCCAGTACTCCACGCTGCTGCTCAGCATCCGCTATGGCCTCACCCCCGATACCCTGGACGAAGAGAAGGCCCGCGTCCTGGACCAGGCGAGACAGAGGGCCCTGGGCACGGCCTGGGCCAAGGAGCAGCAGAAAGCCAGGGACGGGAGAGAGGGGAGCCGCCTGTGGACTGAGGGTGAGAAGCAGCAGCTTCTGAGCACCGGGCGTGTGCAAGGGTACGAGGGATATTACGTGCTTCCCGTGGAGCAATACCCAGAGCTTGCAGACAGTAGCAGCAACATCCAGTTTTTAAGACAGAATGAGATGGGAAAGAGGTAACAAAATAATCTGCTGCCATTCCTTGTCTGAATGGCTCAGCAGGAGTAACTGTTATCTCCTCTCCTAAGGAGATGAAGACCTAACAGGGGCACTGAGGCTGGGCTGCTTTAGGAGACCAAGTGGCAAGAAAGCTCACATTTTTTGAGTTCAAATGCTACTGTCCAAGCGAGAAGTCCCTCATCCTGAAGTAGACTAAAGCCCGGCTGAAAATTCCGAGGAAAACAAAACAAACGAATGAATGAACAGACACACACGATGTTCCAAGTTCCCCTAAAATATGACCCACTTGTTCTGGGTCTACGCAGAAAAGAGACGCAAAGTGTCCGAAAGGAACAAAAGAACAAAAACGAAAAAGCAAAGAAGAAAACAAACAAAAACAAAACAAAACAAACACACGGACCGATAAACAAAGAAACGAAGATGAGAAAGAAGGCCTCATATCCAATTACCTCACTCATTCACACGTGAGCGACACGCAGATATCCGCGAGGGCTAGCGTCACCAGACCAGCTGCGGGACAAACCCCTCAGACTGCTTGTGGGACAAATCCTTCCGACATTTTCGTTTGAGCAAATACAGGTGCATTTAAAACACGACTTTGGGGGTGATTTGTGTGTAGCGCCTGGGGAGGGGGGGGATACAAGAGGAGGAGTGAGCACTGGAAATACTTTTTAAAGAAAAAAAAAAAACATGAAGGAATAAAAGAAATTCCTATCAAAAATCAAAGCGAAATAATACCATCCAGCACTTAACTCTCAGGTCCCAACTAAGTCTGGCCTGAGCTAATTTATTTGAGGGCAGAGTGTAAAATTTAATTCAAAATGGTGGCTATAATCACTACAGATAAATTTCATACTCTTTCGTCTTTGGAGATTCCATTGTGGACAGTAATACGCAGTTACAGGGTGTAGTCTGTTTAGATTCCGTAGTTTGTGGGTATCAGTTTCGGTAGAGGTGCAGCATCGTGACACTTTTGCTAACAGGTACCACTTCTGATCACCCTGTACATACATGAGCCGAAAGGCACAATCACTGTTTCAGAGTTAAAATTATTAGTGTGTTTGTTTGGTCCAGAAACTGAGACAATCACATGACAGTCACCACGAGGAGAGAAAATTTAAAAAATAAAAATAAAAACAAAAAAAATTTTAAAAATAAACAAAAACAAAAACAAAAAAAAGTCTAATAAGAACTTTGGTACAGGAACTTTTTTGTAATATACATGTATGAATTGTTCATCGAGTTTTTATATTAATTTTAATTTGCTGCTAAGCAAAGACTAGGGACAGGCAAAGATAATTTATGGCAAAGTGTTTAAATTGTTTATACATAAATAAAGTCTCTAAAACTCCTGTGGACACTGGTCTTGTGTGGAAATGCTTTGAGATGAGAAAAAGGCAAGCATTACTGGAGAAAAAGAGGAGCTGCCCAAATGTGCAGAGGCTGAGCTGGTATTTTGAACACCTGGCGGAGCTTTTTTTTTTTTGAGAGGGAGTCTCGCTCTGTTGCCCAGGCTGGAGTGCAGTGGTGTGATCTTGGCTCACTGCAACCTCCGCCTCCTGGGTTCAAGCAATTCTCCCGCCTCAGCCTCCCGAGTAGAGGAGACCTGGGATTACAGGCACACCAACACGCCTGGCTAATTTTTGTATATTTAGTAGAGCCAGGGTTTCACCATGTTGCCCAGGCTGGTCTCGAACTCCTGATTTCAGGTGATCCACCTGCCTCAGCCGCCCAAAGTGCTGGGATTACAGGCATGAGCCACTGAGCCCTGCCTGGAGGAGCTTTTATTAGAGGTATCTTAGTGCTCCCCAATTCTATAGCTAACTCTGCCTGCATCTGCAGCCCCTTCTCTGCATGGAGCAGAAGTGGACAGCCTGCATGTGGTGTGGGTGGGCAGTGAGGACCCTCAGAGCCTGCCCAAGCATGGATGGATCCCTCCAGCACTCCTGGGACATTCAGGCTCCTCCCTGCAACCACATTCTAGTTCTGAGAGATGCTGGCAGAAATTAAAGGGGAACATTCACCACATTGGGAGACGTGTGTGTGTGTGTGTTTTCATATTTATTTCCAGACTACATCAACTTACCCCAAATCTTGTATACTTGGGACAACCCAATAAGAAAAGCACTGCTGGTTTGGAAAATTTTTGTTCTACATCACTCCTAAAGTTAGAATAATACCATCATTAACTGTTGATATTTGTTGGTGCTTACTTGGTGCCCAGCATAATGCTAAGGGCTCAGCATGCAATATTTTAGTTTGTCCTCACCTTTCGTTCACATTTTCTTGAGCGCTTCCCTCGTGCCAGGTCCTGGGTTAAGTTCTGGGTAAGAGAGGTGAGTAGACACCCATGGGCCCTTGCCTCATGAAACTATGGGCAGGAGGGGACAGACAGTAGGAAAAGCATGGCATCAAGAAGTGAAAATGGGCCGGGCACAGTGGCTTACGCCTGTAATCCTAGCACTTTAGGAGGCCAAGGCGGGCGGATCACTTTAGGTCAGAAGTTCAAGACCAGCCTGGCCAACATGGCGAAACCCCATCTCTACTAAAAATATAAAAATTAGCTGGGCATGATGGCACATGCCTATAATCCTAGCTAATTGGGAGGCTGAGGCAGGAGAATTGCTTGAACCTGGGAGGCGGAGGTTGCAGGTAGCCGAGATCACGCTACTGTACTCCAGCTTGGGCAACAGGAGCGAAACTCCATCTCAAAAAACAAAAAAAAAAAGGAC
Source organism: Chlorocebus sabaeus (assembly GCF_047675955.1). Lineage (NCBI taxonomy): Eukaryota > Metazoa > Chordata > Mammalia > Primates > Cercopithecidae > Chlorocebus > Chlorocebus sabaeus. Next base: position 14,159,403 of record NC_132926.1, on the reverse strand, counting down.
ACAGAAGGTGGGTGGTTAGGCCGGAGCATGGAGAGGCTGGCAGGGTTCACAAGACACAGTTAGAGGTTTGTTTGTTTGTTTTTTTTTAACATGAAACAGTTTTGAGTTTTGATTTCATAAAAAGTGCTGTGGCTGCAGTGTGGAGGACAGGGAGGGGAAGCCGATGTGGTCACCTAGGTGACATGAAGGAGGAGGCCAAGGAGGCCGTCACCCTAAGCTAAAGCTAGTTTTTAAAAAAGTGACTGGATGCATGCCGCGGATGAGCTCCTAGTTACTTCGGTGGTGAGAAATCCGAGGCCACCATCACCCAGCAGATAAGTGGTGGAATCAGATTCAAGCCCAGCTGTGGCCAATTCCAAACCCTCTTCAGGAAGTCTGAGGCCTCCTGAGGGCCCATCACCCACAGGTGGAAGGAAAGAAAGAGAGAGGTGGGGCGGGTCTGCTTGAACCCAGGTACCAGGCTTCACAAGCCCTCCTAGCGCCACTAGCAGAGCCAGTGATGACTTAGTAAAGCAAGCAGTCAACGGAAATGGCTCAGAGCACTTCCCTCTGGATGCACGTGTGAACAGGTATGTGAGTTTGGGCTGTTTCCCTTCAGGAGGAGGATGGGAAACAGGAGACAGCTTCTCTGTCTTTGGGCTGCTTCGGTCCAGCTGCTGCCTGCCTTGTTTAATCTGGCTGGTGTCAGGACTACTTGGAGAAGGCTCACAGAACAGCTTCCGGTGGGCCATGAGGACCACTCAAACCTTGGTTTGGTGGGAACTTCATGCGGACCAGTCACTGTGTTTTATCCTCCTGCGGTAGATACAGCCACCAGAGCCCACCAGGACAGGGCGTGCACACCAGGCCAGAAGCCAGGGGATCTCACTCAGCCCGTGGCTTCTCTGCCCCATCCAGCCTCTCAGGTAGACCCAAAGGGTGAGCAAATAGTGTCTCACAAAGGGAACCACATGTCAGCAGAATGCCACCCAGGCCTGAAACTCTCCTCTTTTGGTTTAACCATCTTTGAATTATCCATGGTTTTTCTGCTATACCCCGACCAGGCTCTTATAACACACTACACGAACACATACTAAGGGAGAAGGAAACAGACATGGGGCAGAAATCCTTTCCCACCTTTCCTTGGGCCAGTCCTAGCATGACCAGAACAGACTGTTTGATACAGAATTCTGGAAAGGCAGTACAGCCTATGGGTTAGTGAAGATCGTGCACTCCGAAGTCAGATCACCTAGGAAGCAGTCCTGACTCTACCACTCACTAAATGAACATGGGAACTTGGGAAGTTTACATGTGCTAATTAAGGTAAATATCATTCGCTGTGTTAAGAGATAAACTCGAGTTAGCAGAAGAAAAGTTTCTCACTTATATAATGATCCATCATGGGTCAGGGATGAGGATGGCTGCTTTGATGATTAAATGAGATATTGCCTGCATCATGGATATGTGGTACTTAATAAATGTTCTTTTTTTTTTTTTTTTGAAACGGAGTCTCGCTCTTGTTCCCCAGACTGGAGTGCAATGGCGTAGTCTCGGCTCACTGCAACCTCCACCTCATGGTTTCAAGCAATTCTCCTGCCTCAGCCTCCTGAGTAGCTGGGACTACAAGAGCCCACCCCCATATGCCCGGCTAATTTTTTGTATTTTTAGTAGAGACGAGGTTTCACCATGTTGGCCAGGCTGGTCTCGAACTCCTGACCTCAAGTGATCTGCCCACCTCGGCCTCCCAAAGTGCTGGGATTACAGGCGTGAGCCACCGTGTGCAACCTCATTTTTATTATTTTTAAATCTTTCTTCTGAACACTGATTTTTCTAAAAGTAGAAATTGAGGCATGACAATTTTCACAGTGGGAGAGATTTGTATGTGGCGGCTGGGGAGATGGAGAAAGACCTTCCCTCAAATCTCATGTCCCCAAGAGCAATCTCTGCTTCTCCCCTCTCCCGGGCCTGGGGAACTTGAACAAGTACTTTCAGTGTGTGGACCTTCTCCACAGCTTCAAGGGCTTTTCAGAAAGGGTGACATCTGGAAAGCTGAGAGTCTCAGCAACATGAAGACTGGCCATGTGAACAAGGGACATCTGTTCAGGCATTCTACTTTCAGAATCACCAAGCACAATTTTGTCCCTGGCACTGTCAGAAGCCGGGAAGACAAAGGTAAATTAAACATGGTCTAAAGCGTGAGACAAACTCACAAGCCAATCACTAGAGCACGGGAGGCTCAGGGCTGGCACACAAGTGACGAGCAAGCACGTGATGTCCAGAGGACAGGAGTGTGAGTTCTCTCCACAAGTATTTTTGTTTGTTTGTTTTTGGTTTTTTGTTTGTTTTGTTTTGTTTTTGTTTTGAGAGAGTCTCGCTCTGTTGCCCAGGCTGGAGTGCAATGGTGCAGTCTTGACTCACTGCAACCTCCACCTCCCAGGTTCGAGCGATTCTCCTGCCTCACCCTCCCAAGTAGCTGGGATTACAGGTGCCCACCACCATGCTTGGCTAATTTTTGTATTTTTAGTAGAGAAAGGGTTTCACCATGTTGGCCAGGCTGGTCTCGAACTCTTGACCTCAGGTGATCTGCCCGCCTCAGCCTCCCAAAGTGCTGGGATTACAGGCGTGAGCCACTGCGCCCCGCCTCCATGAGCATTTGAGCTGGGCACTGGCAGGTAAGAGAATGCCAGGCAGACAAGGCAGGAGAGGGCAGCAGGAAGGAGAAGAAATATGCAAAGAGACAGGTGAGAAGTTCAGAGAGGCCAGGACAGGTGCTAAGGATTAGAACCACCGGCGAGCGTTCTAGACGCGGGTCCCAGGCCAATTAGATCAGGACCTCTGGAAGAAGGATCTGATCTTGAGTAGGTGAGTTTCACGTGCAGCCAGAAATAAGGAGTAGGGGATTGTAGCTCAGCGGGAAGGGCAAGGCCAGAGATGAGGTTTGTTGGAGGGAATGAGGTAAGAATAAGAGTCAGGCTAAGAAACTGGGTATTCTCCTGCCAGGTCATGAGGAACCTCAGTGTGGCTCTTGTATATAGGGAGAAACACGATTAGGGAATCTTCGGGTTTGCAAAGAGAGAAGAGTGGCAGCAGGCCCAGAGCCCGGGGGAGCCTGCAACAGTCTGAACTGAGGGCTTGAAGGAAGGCTGCGGCGGTCAGAACAGAGGGTGAGCTCCTCAAACCGGCTCGGATTTGGGAAATGAAGACGAGGTTCTGTAACTTGCTCAGAGTTGGGGACAGGTTCTATACAGGGTGGAACACCGAGAACAGGATCCTGGCCAAGGATCCTCTCTCCGGGGCGTGCACCATTCTTCTCCTTCGCCTCTCCCTCCTCCACGACCACCCAGGTGAAACACTGGGGAGGAACATTTAGGGAGAAGGGATATTCTGATTACTTGCTTGCTTCAGTGATCCTCTGATCAGTACAAATGGGGACTTTCCAGGAAAGTTCTGATTCAGCACGCTCACACCCAAGCCCCGCCTTCCACCCTGAGGCAGCTGGGCAACCTGGAAGGCGCCGTCCCCCAGCAACCGCAATGGGCACTGTGGCTGCGCGCCGCCCTCCAAAAGCAAGGCCGCACCAGCTGCTCTGCAGAGCCCCTCCCTCACCAGCCCTCGCCTCCTCCCGGCAAATGTTGGGTTTGCCATCTGGCCACAAGGTGGCAGCATTTCCCATGAAATCTGCCTGGAGTTGGGCACGGCACCGCAAAGGGATTTAGGGAAGTCGTTGGGCAGCAAGAGACTGCGAGGAGAGCCCTGGGTTCCTGAAAGAGGCCCCTGGAATCGGTTTCCAAGATTCCAAAGAAGACCAGTTCTGAGACCAACCAGACTGGACCTCCGCCATTTGCCCACTGAGTGCATTTCCACCTGGACTTACCTTCCTGAGCCTCACCTTTCCCATTTGTAAAACAGGGACAAAAATAACTGCTGCATGGGATTATTTGGAAAGCCTAATAAAACTGATATATGTAAAGTCCTTGGCAAGGGCCCAGCATTTAACAAATGCGTATTAAATGGTAAGCTATTATTGAAGGAAAATAGTGGAATTTGGGGGTTATCGTCTTTAGATTTTTTAAAAAAGAAAGAAAAAAGCAAAACAAAACAAAACAAAAAAGCCTTCACTTTCAATCCCAACCACTCTCCTTTCTAGCTAAACCTGGGCTGCTTATCTAATCTCCGAAGCCTGGGTTTCTTCCCCTGTGAAGTGGAGATGATACTGCTATCGGGCAGGGTTGCTGTTGTAAACACTCAGCCTGCCTCAAGAGGATGTCTACTGATTGGCGACTAACTTTTCTTATTCTCAGCCTTCAGTGGGAGCTGAAGGCTGATCCCAGCCTGAAGCTTGACCTGTTGAAGAGTAAGGAGCTCCACCCACCCCATCCTCCCACTGCAAGAGCTGCATAAAGCTCTGGGGCCTTGCTCTCCTAGAAGGCTCCAGGACAGAGGACAGAAGCAGCAATGCCTAGACCCTTTTAGGGACCGTCTACCCAGTAGCTGCTCTTCCAGAGATGATCCCTGTCCCCGAACTGAGCCCAATTCCAGGGGCAGTAAAAGGGATGTCCTTACACTCATGCATTCATAAAACCCTCTACCCAATTAATTGCTGTTATTTGAACTTCCCAGCCACTCTGTGAAACAGCGTGAAAATTGAGGCTTAGAGAGGCCACACTGCGGATCAGGAACAGGCCGCTCCTAGGTGGCTGGGAAATCTTCGCTTCTCAGTCAGCTCAGGCTGTTTCCATTCCCAGGCCACTCCCTCAACAATCCCTTATCATGGTCTTATCTCGGCCACATACATATAGATTTTGTTCTCAGGCTAGAGCCTTTGGCCAGAAGGAATCTGCCCCACTGGCTGTTAGTCAACCACGTGAACGTTTAGGAAACATGTATTACGTAGAATGCTGCAGTGAAGATGGAGAATGTGAACACAGGCTGGCTTCTGCCCCCAGGCAGCAACTCTGTATTAATCAGGAGACTTGCAGGGGTCAGTGACAGAATCCTAACGCAAAGCAAAAACCAGGATATCCAAAGGCAGGACTGGCTTCAGATGTGGTCAGATCCAGGGGCACAAAGATGTTCACAAGGTACAGTCTTTGCTCCACCTCTCAATGCCGCTTCCCTTGGGATGTGGCCTTATTTTCACATTGATTTATTCCATATGTAGGAAAGATGGTTGCCAACAGGCCCAAACCTATATCCTTGCACCAGTCATGGGAATGGCAAAGAGACCCTCCCTCTATCAACAGAAGACCATGAATTGGCCCAAACCCCATCAGCCTTTCCAGAGCCATGAACAGTGGGAAAAGAGTGGTTCTTACAAGGAAAATAACTGCCTAGACAAAAACGTGTTAATTGCCAATATCTACTGAAATCATGCTTCTGTCCATTCTGTCCACAAATGGTGCCTGACATGCCATAGGTGCTCAGTGATGGGGACAGAGGGATGAATAAAACACAGCCATTCAGGAGGAGTCTAATGGGAAACACCAAGAAGCAAATAAGCAATATAATGTGGAAGTGGACCAGGCACGGTGGCTCACGCCTGTAATCCCAGCACTTTGGGAGGCCGAGGCGGGAGGATCACTTGAGGTCAAGAGTTCGAGACCAGCCTGGCCAACCATGGCCAAGATGGTTAAACCCCATCTCTACTAAAAATACAAAAAAACATTAGCTGGGTGCGGTGGTGGGGACCTGTAACCCCAGCTACTCTGAGGGCTGAGGCAGGAGAATCGCTTAAACCCTGGAGGAGGTGGTTGCAGTGAGCTGAGATGGAGCAACTCTACTCCAGCCTGGGCAACAGAGGAAGACTCCATCTTAAAATAATATAATAATAATAATAATAATAATAATAACGTGGAAGTGGCCAGGAGTGGTGGCTCACGCCTGTAATCCCAGCACTTTGGGAGGCCAAGGCAGGTGGATCACCTGAGGTCGGGAGTTCGAGACCAGCCTGACCAACATGGAGAAACCCCATGTCTACTAAAAATACAAAATTAGCCAGGCATGGTGGTGCGTGCCTGTAATCCCAGCTACTCGGGAGGCTGAGGCAGGAGAATCACTTGAACCCAGGAGGCAGAAGTTGCAGTGAGCTGAGATCATGCCATTGCACTCCAGCCTGGGCAACAACAGCAAAACTCCGTCTCACAAAATAATAATAATGTGGAAGTGCTGGAAAGAGAAGGGCATGGCAGGGACACTGGGGAAGGGCAGTTAGCTCCGCTTTGATGGGGATTTGGTGGAAAGCACTTGGATCAGTGCACAGATAGTGCATTGGGAGGATCTAGATTGAATCTGAACAGCCAAAAGTCACCCGGCTCTGCAGGGTTTCTCAGCTACCCGCCCTGAGGATACCATGGCCTTTCCCTTCTTCTGGGAATGCAGGAAGCCACCAGACAACACCAGCCTGGAGAGCCTGTCCCCTGGGAAGAACGGTCTGGTCTGTGCGGGGCTGGAAGTCTGCTGCTCCTTCACTCTGGATCCTGACTCCCTCCCTCCACATATGAGGAGCAGGACTTCCCGTCACTTTCTGCAGAGGTGGTCCTGCCCATGGGACCATCCTATGTGCTAGTACCGGGTTTCTCAATTGTGGCACCATTGACATTTGGGCCAGATGGCTTTGTTGTGGGAAGCCATCCGGTGCATAGATGTTGTTTAACAGCATCCCTGGCCTCTACCCACCTCACACCCCACCCCTGCCGATTCGTGACAGCCTCTCAGACATTGCCAAATGTCCTCTTGAAAGGTAAAATGGACCCCAGTAGCGAACCACTGCTCTAATGCATTTCCTCCCCACCCATTTCTCCCCTACTCAAGATCCCAGCATTCATAAAGAAGGAGCCTCTTCTCCCTAAGGAGACATTTATTGATACTTCCTATGTTCATCCATTTGACACTCCTCAAGCCAAGGGTTCTAGAACTACAGGCTGAGGTCTCTACCCTGATCCTCCTCTTCTTCTCTGAGGTCTCTACCCGATTCTTCTCCTCTTCAACTACCTCAGTTGACTGCATGAGCTGAGTGTGAAAAACAGAATTGACTGCCCCAACCTCCCAGTCCCTCCTGCACCCCACAGACCTCCTGAGGAGCTGCCACTGCTTGGAGGAAGGCAGAGATGCTGATAATCCTAAGACAGGAGCGATGGGCTATGTGCAGTAAGGAATGGCCCTGTGTGTGTGCTACAGTGAGGAGCGTCAGAGTGATTCACGTGAGAAAATGACAAGTGAGAGGAGCCTGGGGACTTCCAAGCAACCTCCCTTGGTACCTGGGGGAGGGATGCCAGGCCCTGAGATGACAGGGTAAAACTTTATTTCCTCCTTCCTGTCCTGTTCCTATGCCAGCCATCACAGAGCCCCTTGAAACAGCAACTTGATGGTAATTTATGGTGCTCAAATAATATTCTCTGGACAGGTGCCAGGGATGCAGTCACAGAGCTCAGTAGCTTTTCTAGAGAGAATATGAGTTGATATCTATCAGTCCCCAACTGGTAAGGCTTCAAGGGGCTGCTTGGAGGAGGCGGTATTCCTCTCAGTAGCATAAATCTGCCAGGGACAGGAAGAATGTGTGTGTGTGTGACACATTACAAATATCAAGGGTAATGTATAGCACAGGCTTCAAGGAGATGCACGCAGGTGTAAAGGCACCAGGTGCGAGGATGCGTGCAGGTGCAAAGACACGAGGTATAACTGAAGGTGTAACACAGTGTGAGGACTAGCGAGACATACTGGGGGCAGGTTGGCGGCGGGGCGGGGGCGGTGGGTGATGCATCATGTGTAATTAGTAGAAATGTTGGAACAATGGAACATGCAGAGCAAAGATGTGTGTGCAGGAGCTGCAGCAAATACCGCAGCAAGTACTGAGTGGAGGTTTCTTACTCACTCTCATATTCACACCTGTGTTTCTCTGTACCAGGGAGAGACGGGAGGATTGGGTAGAATAATACTCAGCATGTGACATTCACTGTGTCACAGTCTATCTTCTGCTGTTACAACAAAATACCACAGACTGCATAATTTATGTAGAAAAGATGTTTATTTGGCTCGTGGTTCTAGAAGCTGGGAAGTCCAAGAGCATGGCACTGGCATCTGGTGAGGGTCATCCTGTGGTGGAAGGTATCACATGGCATCTATGCCCATCATAAGAGACAGAGAGAAAAGAGGCCAAACTTATCCTTTTCTCAGGATCTCACTCCTGCAATAACAGCATCAGTACATTCATGAGTGCAGAGTCCTCCTGGCTAATCACCTCTTAAATGTCCCACTTCTTAATACCATTGTAATGACCATTAAGTTTCCAATACATGAACTTATGAGGGACACATTCAAGCCATAGCATTATATGTATAAGAGCACAGCTTGGCCGGGCATGGTGGCTCACGCCTGTAATCCCAGCACTTTGGAAGGCGGAGGCAGGCAGATCACTGGAGGTCGGGAGTTTGAGACCAGTCTGACCAACATGGAGAAACCCCATCTCTACTAAAAATACAAAATTAGCCGGCCATGGTAGCACATGCCTGTAATCCCAGCTACTCGGGAGGCAGGAGCTACTCAAGGCAGGAGAATCGCTTGAACTCAGGAGGTGGAGGTTGGGGTGAACCGAGATCGCGCCATTGCACTCCAGCCTGGACAAGAGTGAAACTCCGTCTTAAAAAAAAAAAAAAAAGAAACAGAAAAAAGAGAGAGAGAGAGAAGAGTACAACTGAGGGATCACTTTAATCACTCTCTTTTTTTGACCTCTGAAGACAGAACACATACCAGTCTATATTCCTGACAGGATATATGGTGAAATGGTTTTTGGCATGAGCTTTAGAATCAATGATTGGAGTTTAAACCCTGCTCTACCATGTACTTGCTACAAGTCTTAGACAAATCTTCAACCTCCCTATGACCCAGTTTTCTCATCAGCAACATGGGGAGAAGGAAAGCTACCTACCGCTTGTGGTGGTTATGGCAAGTACAGAAGATCCAGGAGTAAACACATAAAGGGGTACATTCCCAAATGTCAGCTCTGTGCTAACTGGAGGAGAGCAGAGATGACATCCTATTGCGTCATCTCAAAGAGTCCTGCAGGACAGAGAAGCTGGGCTCTTCCAAAGGCTTGCTGTATCCCAAGGGCAGAATCCTTGCTGGGAAGGCACCTTTTCCCCTCTTTGCAACCCCACCTCTCTAAGCCCTTGCATTCACCTCCAGTGAACCTGACAGAGGGAAAGAGCTGGGGCAATATGAATGAGATTCACTTCCAGAGGCACATCCCATGGACAAAAAAGCATCAGGGGGCAACAGGATGGAAACACAGTTGAAGCCATTCTATACCCAGATAGATGCAGGCCCTGAGAACTTAGGGAGGCAGGCAAGCTCATCCCTGCCAGGGACTCCATGAGCCCTACCGGCTGCTTCCAGTCCTCACCCCAGAATCCCTCTCCTGGGGTTCAAACCCTGGCTGGGCATGGTGGCTCACACCTGTAATCCCAGCACTTTCAGAAGCCAAGGCGGGCGTATCACAAGGTCAGGAGATCGAGTCCATCCTGGCTAACACGGTGAAATCCTATCTCTACTAAAAATACAAATAAATAAATAAATAAATAAATAAATAAGCCGGGTGTGGTGAGGGGCACCTGTAGTCCCAGTTACTCAGGAGGCTGAGGCCGGAGAATGGCGTGAACCCAGGAGGCAGAGTTTGCAGTGAGTCGAGATCGCGCCACTGCACTCTAGCCTGGGCGACAGAGCGAGACTCTATCTCAAAACAAAACAAAACAAAACAAAAAAAACCCACCTGCACTCAGGGGTGTGCTGGAACCCACCTATAAGACCGATATTTGCGTGTCTTCCCACGTTCAGTAACATCACACTGGTAGCTTGAAATCAGCCAAGGTGGAAGCATTTACACCAGGAAAATTGGCAAATTTCTATGAGACTGGTAGAGTTGGGGGCAGATACAAAAGAGAATAAAAACGTCAAAGAGCTGTTGGGAGAAGAGAAAAGAAAGGATGGCCACGGGTTAAAGTGTTATCTGTTGACCTCAGAAATATGGGGACTTTGACACACAAGGCTCAAGAACTCAGGCCTGGATGGGCTCGGGGGCTCATATCTGTAATCCTAGCACTTTGGGAGGCCTAGGCGGTTGGATCACTTGAGGTCAGGAGTTCGAAACCAGCCTGGCCAACATGGGGAAACACCGTCTCTACTAAAAAAAAAAAAAATACAAAAATTAGCTGGGCATGGTGGCAGGTGCCTGTAATCCCAGCTACTTGGGAGGCTGAGGCAGGAGAATCACTTGAACCAGGGAGGCAGAGGTCGCAGTGAGCCAACATCATGCCACTGCACTCCATCCTAAGCAACAGAGCAAGACTTCGTCTCCAAAAAAAAAAAAAAAAGGACTCAGGCCTGGCACCATGAAAAACCATAATCAGACAAAAAGCCAAAATACCCACAAAAACTGTGGGAGAAGCAGCGAGAGAACGTTTTCTGCGTTCTTCCACTCTGCCGGGGTGTCGGGCCAGGTCACAGCAGCCTGTCTGGGACACAGTGGGGACGCAGATACCCTTCTTTACACCTGGGGTGCTCAGCTCCCCACTACCCAATAGTGCTGAGTGGTGACACCACACACCACCCTCCGCAAGGGAACTGCCTGGGGCACAGTCACACCCCTTCCCAGAGAAGCCCACATCCAATGCCTGGTCCACACAGCAGCAGGGTGTGGAGGCCAGGATCTGACTGTGACAAGGAGCTGACTCCAAGGGCTGAGACTGATTCTTCAGCATCACCTCTTCCACTAAAGGTCAGTCTTCCACTAAAGCAGTCAGGCAAAGGCCTGGCTGCTTGTGGCATCTCGGAAGAGTTGTCCCAGCTCCAGAGCTCACCAGGGGATCAGCTGAGGCCACTATCACTACATCATCACAGCTCAATGTCTCCCTCTGCCCATCCCTGCACTCCTCACTCTTTCCCTTCCAAGCATTGTTCCTGCTGTCTCTAAAAAACCTCCTGCATGCAACTCTCCAGCTCAAAGTCTGTCTCCTGGGAAACCCAAGACACAGACACCCTCTACCCCACTCCTGTAAGAAGGGAAAATGATGTTGACTGGAGATTGTGCTGCAGAGACCCCCTGCCCAGGAGACCTAACGCCTTCCCCACTCCCACACCATGTCATTCTCTGTAATGGCAGAGGGGTGGGGGTGCGAGTTGTAAGATGCTGGGTACCTGCAGACAGCTGGTGCAGGGTGCTTCCTCAGAACAGGTGCAACACAGTGTGTTTTGCTGGGGAAAAGGGATGTCAAGCAATCTATGACGGGGGTGCAGGGAGTCTGGGGAGAAACAGAATGAAGTGTGTGTGTGTGTGTGTGTGTGTGAATGTGTGTGTGTGTGAGAGAGAGAGCGCTGGTGTTTGTGTTCTAGGCTACAGCAAGGGGAGGGAGACAAAAGAATAAAACCTGCTTGTTGGCTGAGTGCAACATGCCTGTAATCCCAGCACTTTGGGAGGCCGAGGCAGGCAGATCACCTGAGGTCAGGAGTCTGAGACCAGCCTGCCAACATGGTGAAACCCTGCCTGTACTAAAAATACAAAAATTAGCCGGGCATGGTGGCACGTGCCTGTAATCCCAGCTACTCGGGAGGCTGAGGCAGAAGAATCTCTTGAACCTGGGAGGTGGAGGTTGCAGTGAGATTGCACCATTGCACTCCAGCCTGGGCAACAGAGCAAGACTCCATTTCAAAAAACAAAAAACAGAAAAACCCTGCTTGTTGGATGTAGCAACACACAGGACCTCTGCAGCAAGAGCCACATGTGCTGTTGTCTATGCAGAGACGTGAGCACGCAGATACACACATCCTTTCTACCTCCAGGCACTAAACACATGCTGTCCCAAACATGCACCCACCTTCTAGGTCCTGGTTCTTGGGTGAGGAGGGGAAGAACTGAGCCCGACTGACCTTTAGTGGAAAAGGTGATGCTGAAGAATCAGTCTCAGCCCTTGAAGTCAGCTTCTTCTCACAGTCAAATCTTCTACACACTCAAATCCTTTACACAGTCAAAGCCTCTACACTCTGCTGCTCACCTTTCCATAACGCTTCAGAGTTCACAACGTGCATTTGTTCATTCCTCAAATACTGACTGGGAGTCTGAGATGGACGCTCATTGTACCAGGTGCCAGACTCGCATGCAGCTCGTCTCCTGACTTCAAGCTCATGCTGGCTCCACCTGACCTCATCATGTGTTCTAAAGGGACAAGCCAGGGATCCTGGATGCAAGAACTGGTTGGCCTCAGCCTCAGCAAATGAATTCATCCCATTTGCCATCTTTCTGGCTCAGAAACTCCATTTATGATCTGCGCCCCAGCTCACTCTCCTGCAGAGGAGGCTGCACAGATGGCGAGCTTCCCCGCCACCTGGAAGAAGGGAGTTCCTGGCCACCCTGCCAGTGGGAGGACTTTGCTGAACAAACTCCAGGCAGTGGACCGTGTCCACACTGCGTGCTTCTAAGTGGAGGCCAATTTGCTTCTTACCTCCTCCAGTCATTCCCCTGCCCAATCTGGACGCTTACTGAGAGCACACAGGCGAACCTTGCCCCACCTTGGGGGCAACCGTGTTACTTGTCAACTTGCTGACTGGAAATTAGTTTCTCTTCTGAGGTGCTGGAGCAGAGCATGGGCATTGACTTTTACTGACTGAGAGTATGTGCTCAGTCAGAATAAGGGAAGTACTCCTGATTACCTTTTAAATTAATCCAGAATTTCACTAAACACTCAGAGGCGAGACCTGCGCATGCCACTGGAGTCTTCCATCTTCCCAGGGTGTGGCATGTTTCTGTTACATCTGCCACTCAGCAGCCTGGATTTTTTTTTTTTAGACAGAGTCTCACTCTGTCACCCAGGCTGGAGTGCAGTGGCACAATCTTGGCTCACTGCAACCTCCACCTCTTGGGCTCAATCAAGCCATCCTCTTACTTGAGTTGCCCATCACCACGCCCAGCTAAATTTTTTTGTTTTTTGAGATGGAGTCTCGCTCTGTCACTGAGGCTGGAGTACAGTAGCGCAATCTTGGCTCACTGCAACCGCCACCTCCTGGGTTCAAGTGATTTTCCTGCCTCAGCCTCCTGAGTAGCTGGGATTTCAGGCGCCCGCCACCATGCCTGGCTAATTTTTGTATTTTTCATAGAGACGGAGTTTCACCATGTTGGCCAGGCTGGTCTCGAACTCCTGACCTCAAGTGATCTGCCCACCTCGGCCTCCCAAAGTGCTGAGATTACAGGTGTGAGCCACTGCGCCCTGCAATTTTTTGTATTTTTTGTAGAGACAGCCTCACTATGTTGCCCAGGCTGGTCTCAAACTCCTGAGCTCAAGTGACCCGCCCTCCTCAGCATCCCAAAGTGCTGGGATTACAGGCCTGAGCCACCACGCCTCGCCTGAAGCCTGGATTTTAGCGGCCCCCTGGGTCTGGATCCCCAAGATTCCTTAACTTTTAAGGCTGGAATGAATACTGGATGTGGGAAGTGCCACCTTGGCACACGGTATAGTGTGAGTGCCCCATCAGTGCACAGTGGAGAGTAAGTGCTCAGTCAGCCGCCACTCATGACATTATTGCCTCATTGCTGCCCTGGAGAGAAGCCCCTGGTTACAGAAGTGATCAAACCCATTAAATGCCCACTCCATCAAGTCCCATCCTTTGGCCCATGGCTCATGTCAGAGGGCAGGCTAATCTCTAAAGTCCACCCACTGCTTTAAGGCCTGCCAAATGCAAGAGTCTCTTGGATCATGATAAAATGGAAACAGAAAACACCAAGAGACAGAGGTCAGGTAAAGGGCTCCGCTTGCCCATGAACCCCTGCCATTCCATGCAGGTGCAGGTCTTTGGCCTTCCAGGAAATTCTGGTCCTTGAGCTGGATGATGGGGTGGACAGCAACCACCTGCAGCTGAGTTCTTGCAGGGACATCATAGGAGTTGTTTAGAAAGATAAACAGGAGAATGTGTCCATCCTGATTTTGGATCGGGACAGAAATTATGATCCATAGTGACATCAAACCCAGATTGACTTTACCTCACTTGGAATATACCAAGTTTCTCTCCTATCTTTGTTCTCCTTTATGGAGACTTTTACTGTAAAAATGTTAAGTGATATGAAATATAAGCTCTATAAATATATTTGGAACTCAAGCCATATGGCTTAACAGGAAAGAGATAGCTGTTTGCTGGGCTCTTTGGTTATAAAGCCGCTCAAAGCCCCCATATCAGAAGTTAAAAGATAGGAAGTCAATAGAGCATCTTAAGCAATTCAGTGCACATTTTAAGGCAACTTACTAATTGTTGTTGTTGTTCAGCCACCGTTCATTGAGTATATTCCATGTGAGACACTGTGGTAAGTGAGATGAGGGTTGAGTAAAATATTGAATACAGGACATTTTATATTATTATTTACCAGTTGTGTTAGTCCATTTGCACTGCTATAAAGAAATACCCGACCAGGCGTGGTGGCTCATGCCTGTAATCCCAGCACTTTGGGAGGCCGAGGCAGGCAGATCACAAGGTCAAGAGATACAGACCAACCTGGCCAACATAGTGAAACCCCATCTCTACTAAAAATACAAAAATTAGCTGGGTGGGTAGTCTCAGCTACTTGGGAGGCTGAGGCAGGAGACTCACTTGAACCCGGGAGGTGGAGGTTGCAGTGAGCCGAGATCACACCACTCTACTCCAGGCTGGTGACAGAGCGAGATTCTGTAGGGAAAAAAAACAAAAAACAAACAAAAAAAACCTGGGTAATTTATAAAGAAAAGAGGCTTACTTGGCTGACAGTTCTGCAGGCTGTACAAGCAGCATTGTGGTGGCATCTGCTTGGCTTCTGGTGAGACCTCGGGAAGCTTTCAATCATGGCAGAAGGCAAATGGGGAGCTGGCATATCACATGGGGAGAGTGAGCAAGAGAGAGAGACGGGGAACAGATGGAAGTGCCAGGCTCTTTTAAACAACCAAGGCTGGGTACAGTGGCTCACACCTATAATCCCAGCACCCTGGGAGGCCAAGGTGGGTGGATCACTTGAGGTCAGGAGTTCGAGACCAGCCTGGCCAACATGGTGAAAACCCCGCCTACTAAAATATAAAAATTAGCTGGGCATGGTGGCGCACGCCTGTAATCCCAGCTACTCGGGAGGCTGAGGCAGGAGAACTGCTTGAACCCGGGAGGCGAAGGTTGCAGTAAGCCAAGATTTCATTGCTGCACTCCAGCCTGGGTGACAGGGTGAGACTCCATCTCAAAAAATAAAAATAAAAATAAAATAAAATAAAAATAACCAGACCTCACATGAACTAACAGACTGAGAACTCACTCATTACAGGGAGGACAGCTCCAAGACATACATGAAGGATCTGTCTCCATGACCCGAATACCACCTGCTAGGCCCACCTCTAGCACTGGAGGTCACATTTCAATATGATATTTGGAGAGGATGAAATAACCTCCCATATCACCAGTTGTTAACATTTTTGCCACATTACACTCTCTCCCTCCCTCCTTCTCTCTGAAATACTCAAATGGTTTCTGAACCATTTGAATTAATTTGCAGACATCATGACACTTTACTCCTAAATGCTTCAGTGTATCTCTCCTAAGAAGAAGGTTTATTCTCCTAATAGAACTACCATACCATTATCAATCCCGAGATAGGTAACGCTGACATAATAATATTATCTAAAATGCATTACATTGTCACATTTCCCCAGTTTTCCCAAGAATGTACTTTGTAGCTCTTTGTTTTTTAAAAGTAACCCAGTATCCACTCGTAGATCCCACATTGCATTTGGCATCTTCCTAATGTTTTTTTCTGGCTTTTTCTTTGAGACAGAGTCTTGCTCTGTTACCCAGGCTGGACAGCAGTGGCACAATCTCAGCTCACTGAACCTCTGTCTCCCAGGTTCAAGTGACTCTCCTGCCTCAGCCTCCCAAGTAGCTGGGATTACAGGCACCTGCCACCATGCCTGGCTAATTTTTGTGTTTTTAGTAGAGAAGGAGTTTCACCATATTGGCCAGGCTGGTCTCTAACTCCTGACCTCAAGAGATCTGCCCATCTTGGCCTCCCAACGTGCTAGGGTTACAGGTGTGAGCCACCACGCCCAGACTCTGGGCCAGTGGAGGTGGGCAGATCTCTTGAGGCCAGGAGTTTGAGACCAGGCTGGACAACATGGTGAAACCCCACCTCTACTAAAAATACAAAAATTAGCCAGGCTTGGTGGTACATGCCTGTACTCCCAGCTACTCTGGAGGCTGAGGCACAAGAATCACTTGAACCCGGGAGACAGGTTGCAGTGAACTGAGATCATGCCACTGCGCTCCAGCCTGAGCAACAGAGTCCAAAAAAAAAAAAAAAAAAATAGAGCTCTGCAAAGAAAGATCTAGAGCTCTTAGCAACTTTTAAGAAAGAACCTTTGGCCTCAAACCAAAAAGCAAAAATCTTTCCACAAAAGACCCTTGGATGCCACATAGCACTCACCCTCACTACAGATGGGCAACTTATTTCTTAGAGGGGCATATGGGCTTCCAATTATTCCAATAGATTAATGCCATCTGCTCCCTACACGAAGGAAAACTGGTTAAGAGCTGGTGTCAAGGGAGTCTTAGGCACTGATCAGCACTTTGGGAGGCCCATGTCTTCTGAAGGCCAGTCTGTGCTGGCGCTGGAGATGTAGAAGAAAGGAGGGAGGAAAAAAAAAAGAAAAGCTGTCCTCACAGGGTTTACAGTATAGCTGGGGAAAAATAGACAGAGAGAGAGAAACACGGAACTAAAATAAAATTAGACTGCTGAAGGATAAAGTAGCTGCAGGGGCATGCAACTTAACTTTGGGAGTGAGGGCAGAAGTCATACCTAAGCTGAAGCCTGAAGGAAAATTCACCAGCTGAACACAGAGGAGGAGTATTCTCAGCAGGAGAAACAGCCCATGTGCAGGTCCAGAAGTGAGGAGAACTGAGTGTGCAAACCACATGCACGAGCTCAGCTGTGTAGCAGGAGTGGGGGAGCCATGAAAGCTGAGACTGGAGGGCTGGGCCAGGGCCAGGGCTGCCCACACTGGGCCTTACAACACATGGGGAGACGCTTAGACTTCCTCCTGCGACCAGCGAAAAGCCACTGAGGTTTCACAACCACCATCCCAGCTCCATGTGGAATGATGGAGCATGTGCACAGAGGAAGTCCAGCAGGAGGCTTCAAAAGGTGCAGGCAATGGCCTGGATCTAAGCTAGAAGCTAGGAGATGGAGAGGCGGGAATACATGTAACATGTATTTTGGAGATAGGAGCCGAGGCTATCTCTACCTATGTCTAGTTAGAATAGACACAGTGAATAAAGGAAGAAACCCAGGATTTCTTTCTTTAATTAAAGACACCTAGGTCTCTTTAATTAAAATGATGCTTTAGAAGAAGTGTGGTCAAACTACAACCTCAGGGCCAGTGTTCTGTTTTTATAGATAAAGTTTTATGGGCATACAACCACAACCACATCCATTTGTTTATATATTGTCTATGCCTGCTTTCACCCTACAGCAGCAGAGCTGAGAAGTTTTGACAGAGACCATAAACTGCAAAAGCTGAAAATATTTCTTTTCTTTTTCTTTATTTTATTGTATTTTTTTTTTGAGACAGATTTTTGCTCTTGTTGCCCAGGCTGGAGTGCAATGGTGTGACCCTGGCTCACCACAACCTCCGCCTCCCGGGTTCAAATGATTCTTCTGCTTCAGCCTCCCGAGTAGCTGCGATAGCTACCAGGTCCGGCTAATTTTGTATTTTCAGTACAGATGTGGTTTCTCCATGTTGATCAGGTTGGTCTTGAACTCCTGACCTCAGGTGATCTACCTGTCTCGGCCTCCCAAAGTGCTGGGATTACAAGTGTGACCCACCATGCCTGGCCTGAAAATATTTCTTATCTGATTCTTTACAGAAGTTTGTGAACACCCTTCTTAGAACATTGTATTCCAGAGATGCCTCAGGGAGAAAAAGAATATTTAAGTAAATAAGTTTGGGCCATTCTATATTTTATGTTGTTTTCTTGGCTACTCACCATGGATGGAGGTACCCTGAGAGTGCTGAGAAGTCCCATAGGAAAGAAATCTATTTACTTTATTAAAATCAGTATTTCCCCAATGTAATTGCTCTCAGACTATGTTTATGTTTAACTCTGAGGAATGCACCTGTGGATGCCTGCTTTAGAAAGATGAGGAGGTAGGCCGGGCGCGGTGGCTCACACTTGTAATCCCAGCACTCTGGGAGGCTGAGGCAGGCAGATCACCAGAGGTCAGGAGTTTGAGAACATCCTGGTCAACATGGTGAAACCCTATCTCTATTAAAAATACAAAAATTAGCTGGGCGTAGTGACAGACGCCTATAATTCCAGCTACTCGGGAGGTTGAGAATTGCTTGAACTCGGGAGGTGGAGGTTGCAGTGAGCCGAGATTATGCCATTGCACTCCAGCCTGAGCAACAGAGTGAGACTCTGTCTCAAAAAAAAAAAAAAAAAAGAGAAAGAAAGATGAGGAGGTGGTTGGGCCCAGTGGCTCAAGTCTGTAATCCCAGCACTTTGGGAGGCCGAGAAGGGTGGATCATGAGGTCAGGAGATGGAGACCATCCTGGCTAACATGGTGAAACCCTATCTCTACTAAAAATACAAAAAATTAGCCGGGCCTGGTGGCATGCACCTGTAGTCCCAGCCACTCGGGAGGCTGAGGAGTAGAATTACTTGAACGCAGGAGGCGGAGGTTGCAGTGAGCCAGGATGGCGCCATTGCACTCCAGCCTGGGTGAAAGAGTGAGATGCTGTCTCAAAAAAAGAAAGAAAGAAAGATGAGGAGGTAGAAGAGGTACACTGGAGGGGTGAAGATTGCTGAGCATACAATTTATGAGATTAGTGAAGACATCATTAAAATGGCCAAGAATCAGACAAAAGAATCAGACCTGAGCTAGGGCTTAGAACAAAAAGAAGGAAGAGACATAAGGGAGTCTGTGAAGGCAGAATGTTGACAATTCCTACCTAGATATCTGTAGGGAATATGAAATAGGGAGGTAGAGAGTGGAGGGGGAAAGTGGGGTGAAGAGACCGGCTTGAGGAAAAAAGGTGAACTCCAGCTTGTTTGCTTGTTGGCTCAGAGTAAGCAATGACCTTCTGCTTCCAGAAAAATGGAGAAGGCACATTTTCCCCTATTCCTCCAAGTGGTTCAACTAAAAACCTTGGATGTGATATATAAAACAAATATGAGAAGACTCAGAACAGTGCAAAGAAGAAGGCAGATGGCTAGGGAACTCACAATCCGAGGAATGACATGGTGGTGAGTTCCCTGGTTTTTCTTTTTGCTTCACATATCCCAGGCTGAGTGCTGGAGAAGCAGACAACCTAAGAAGGCCAATGTCCAGGTTTCAATTCAAAATCACTCATCATACCAAGAACCAGAGATATCTCAAACCAAATTAAAATAGCAATAAACGCCAACACTGAGATGACAGAGGTGGTAGAATTGTCTGACAAACATTGCAAAGCGGTCATAATAAAATGCTTTAATGAACAATTATGAATACACTTGAAACAAATGAAAAATCAGAAAACCTCAGCAAAGAAACAGAAAATCTCAGCAAAGAAATACATGACATAAAGGAGAACCAAATCAACATGTTAGAACTGAAAAATACAACAAATGAAATAAACAGCTCCATGGATGGGCTCAAGAGCAGAATAGAGGGGACAGAGGGAAGAGAATCCACGAACTGGAAGACAGAACAATCAAAATTACCCAATCTAAATGATGGAGAGGAAACAGACTGAAAACAAATGAACAGAGCCCCAGGATCCCATGGGACTGTAACGAAGACGAGAGTCCCAGAAGAGAGGACGAAACGATGCGATTGTAAAAGGATTCAAGGAAATAATGGACAAACACAACCCAGCTTTGACAGGAAACATGAAACTACAGATTAAAGAAGCTGAGCACCCCCTCCCCGCACCAAACTATGAGATAAACCCAAAGAAATCCATGCCAAGACACATATTTAAATATCTAAAAACTGAAGACAAAGTAGCAAAATATCCAACCTTCACTAGGCTTTATTGGACCTTTGAGGCAACTGCAGCTGAATAACTAGGGCTGTGGAGTGGCGACTCCATTCACCTGGATTAGGATGGAGATGGCGGTACAGGAAGCCATGGGTTTGAGGTCAGAGAATCTTGTGGCATTTTAGGGTTACCACCTTCTAGCTTGGGTGCCCCCATCAAGAGCAGCCTCCCGTGGTTTTCAGTGGAATGGGAACAGCGCCCTGGGTGTGAACATACTGTCTTCAGGGCTTTTGCTCCTGCTGTTCTCTTACCCTGCAATGCATGATCTTTGGTTCTTCTATTGCGGGCTGCTTGAGGTTTCTGCTTAAATGTTACCTCCTGAGAATGGCCTTCTCCTCTGGCCCAGTCTAAAGTGGATTCTCAACCAATCCACACCCTACCAAATTCTTTACAGCACGCTCCTTCCTTCATATTATTAACAACAACTTGCAATTACTTTTTCATGTGTTGACTTGTTTATTATATGTTACTTTACTAAACTGTAAGCTCCACGGGACCAGAAATCACCCTCGTGTCTCAATACTTGTCTGGCAGACAATAGGCAGACAAAAAAAGTTCTTGTGGAATAAATGAATAACAGAGCTGAGCAGGGAAGGGGACCTATATTTAACAGAGCTTCTGCATTTCAGAAGCTGAGCTAAGCACTTCACTTGTATCATCTCATATAGTTGTCACAAGTCAATAGTGAGGCAGCATCGTTGCTCTCATTTTTCTTAAGATGTTGGGGTGCTGTCATTTTACAGGTGAGGAAACTGAGGCTCAGAGAGATGCAGTCTCATGCCAACAGTCACACACTGACCAAGATGCAGAGCCAAGTTTCAGATCTGGATTTTTTTTTCCGCCCATGTATTTTCTACTACTCCACCCAGCCACCCTGTTGAGGCAGGTTGTTGTGTAAACCCAACCCTATACCTTCTTGCCAGGTGATTTGTAAAATTCACTCCATTTGCTTATCTTTGCAGTGGTGAAGTTCTGAGAATGAGGTGTGAGACTACGTACAGTGGACAGGTAAAGTGCATTTCATTCCATGCATCTCCAAGCAGTTGGGCTAGAGTTTAATTTAAGTGCCTGGGTACCATGGCGATGCAAGCTCTATAAATACCGAGAGAGAGGCTTCTTTCAGCCAGTCTGCTGGTGACTGCGCTTGTACCCCCATCCCCGTTTCCCACCAGGGCTCCACTTCTGCTGTTGAGTAGAGGAACAGAGGAAACCACTGCTTTGCAAGAACTCCCGCCCTCTGCTCATGGACTTGCTCTCCCCTCTGCACACCCCCACCCTTGAAACTGAGATTTCATCACCACCGCCTCCTTTGGTGCATAATTCATTTCCTCGTCAATGAAAGACACAACAGCTCCCAGTACCCAGAGAATCCCTTGACAAGAGTCAGAAATAGGATGGACTCAACCTCTCCTGCCAGCTTCAGCCTCTCACAGAGGAGAAATCAGCTCAGTTAAGAGTTCGAGACCAGCCTGGCCAACATGGTGAAACCTCGACTCTACTAAAAATACAAAAATTAGCTGGGCGTGGTGGCGTGCGCCTGTAATCCCAGCTACTTGGGAGGCTGAGGCAGGAGAATTGCTTGAACCCGGGAGGCAGAGGTTGCAGTGAGCCGAGATCACACCACTGCACTCCAGCCTGAGTGACAGAGTGATACTCTGTCTCAAAAAACAAACAAACAAATAAACAACAACAGCAAAAAAAACAACAACAACAACAACAAAGGAAAAAAAAAAAAAGAACCAGCAAGGAAACAAGTGGGAAAGAAAGGCAACAAAGGGAGAAAAGTGCCCATCTTTCCACAGAGACAGCTGAGCCTGTGAAATCCCGACACCAATCCCCTTGGGGGTCTCGTGGACAGCACTGGGCAGGCGATGGAGGCTCAGGGCACTATCTCTTCCTCTTAGAATTGAGAACCCCCACTTCAACTCTGTCCTCTCATTGTCAGCTCAGCTATGACCAGTTTTAGTGTGCCCTCATCAACCTCCATGGCCCCCTCCATCAACTCCAAATAGACACATAACCCAAACATAAGTAGGAGTGTAAGGAGAGTCTCCTGGCCACCCCACCTCCTTTCCCAACCCGACCATGGCCCTGAAGTCTCTCCTTCATAGGCATTCTAAAGCCCACACTGGGAGTCAGAAGCAAAAACCCACTAGAAGTAGCTAAGTTGATATCTGCGTGACTATAGAAAAGTCACTCTCTGCCTCTCTGAATCTCAGTTTGCTCATCTATGAAATGGAACCAGCAGGAACCAGGGCAATAAATCGTTCTTCATACAAACTCCATTTCTCTGTCTGTAAAATGAGTAGGCTGTGCAAGACTTGTTTCAGTTCATTTCGGAGCACTGAATTAAGCATGGAGGACCTAGAGGTAAATAAAAAACCATCTCTTCTGCCTCGGCTCTCATGTTACCAAGGTTTCTTCCACCCCCATCTTCTCTGGCTTAAGACGTGTTTTCCCATCGTTGGAAAAAACAGTCCACAGCACATTTATGAACCTCAAATAATGCATGACTCAAGAAAGGGTACATTATTGGCTCCATCATAGAACATAACTGTGCATTCCCGAGGATGTGTGGGAGGGACGGCATGAGGTAGGGAGATAGTCATGGAGCAGGAGGCAAAATCTTAGCAGAGGTTCTCAAAGCCTCCATTTCCACTGAAGCATACAGATGCTAACAGGAAACTCGACTGCTGACATATTTGTTCCTTCTTTTTTACATTTAATTTCTCCTCTTTACCATCTTCATGGAATATGTGACTCTAGCTCTCTGAAACACTCTAAAACACGTGTGGAAAACGGCCTTTCTTCCTTGTAGTTGC
Organism: Chlorocebus sabaeus; assembly: GCF_047675955.1. Lineage (NCBI taxonomy): Eukaryota > Metazoa > Chordata > Mammalia > Primates > Cercopithecidae > Chlorocebus > Chlorocebus sabaeus. The sequence continues at coordinate 14,136,539 of NC_132926.1, read as the reverse complement.
AGTGGAGAAAAGGGTTTAAGTGGGCATCGTTTTTAAAAACAAGACAGCCTGTCCCAGGCTCAGGTGATTCCTTTGGGTCACCGGGATGTGGCCTTTATCATTAGAAAGGCTTGGCCTGTGGTCACCTCTGCACTGCCCAAGCCTGTCTCCTTCAACTCCACACAAAGGCAGTCAGACACAGCCCCAGGAGGATGGCTAGGAGAGACCTGGGCTTCTTGTCTTCAGTTCAGATTCCTACAGTTCAGTCACCTGTAGAATAACATCCAATTCAACCTATCACGTGGCTGAGCCGGTTTTACCTTTAATCTCTTCCACGTTTGCCCTCAGCCTCGCAGAATGTCCAGGATGATTTACACGCCATCATATGGGGCAGGCAGTCATCTGTTTTATTACCTCACCCTGCTTGCAGCTTCTTCGAGATAACCTGGGATTCTTTCGCTGGGGGTGGATGGGAGGTAAAAGGAGCGAACAGACCAAGGTCTTAATTCAGGAGTCAATTCCTGCTCTGGTCTCTCTTTCCTGCTTCCCAGGCCAGGTCAAAAGGTCCAAAGAAGCAAGCCATTTGGAAAATGCCAGGGTTTGGGCGGCCGGACTAAAACGAAAGCAGGACTTGGCAGTCTAAAAGGTGTTTTCTCTTCACAATCAATGCCAACCAGTAAAAAGGCTTGGTTGAAAAATAAGGCCAAAAAAACAAAACAAAACAAAAAAAACAATAAGGAGGACTGTTGCAAGCAACCAGGCATAATTTTCAGGAGGGTAAAGGACGTGGATTTGTGTTTTGAACAGAAAATACTTCAATTGGTCCACATTTCATAGAGGTGTGTCTGCTGCCAGGCACGGTGCTCCGAATGCACCGCACTGCAGCCCGAGATGAAGGCATGCTGCTGAGTGCCAAGCCCTCACATTTCTCCTCCTGCTTTGCCCTAACCACAAGACCAAAGGAGTCCATATTGTTATGTGATTTTTTTTTTCAAATCAAAGACTGAGACTTCAGTGAAGCAAGCGGCCCAAGGTCACACAGCTAGAAAACCGGGCGGGCCCAAACAGCCTGATTCTACAGCTCTTGCTTCTCAGCCAAAAAACTATGAAGCAAACATCAACAGAGACGAACGTTTGTCAGTATCAGTCATGTTCCACATCCCAACCACCGGGAGGTTCTGGGGCTACAGAGTGATTTAAAAGAGAAAGAAAGTCTCCAATCTGGGTGACAGAGCGAGACTCCGTCTCAAAAATAGAAAGAAAGTCAGCCAGCCAGGCACGGTGGCTCACGTCTGTAAGCCCAGCACTTTGGGAGGCTGAGGTGGGCGGATCACCTGAGTTAGGAGTTTGAGACCAGCCTGGCCAACATGGCAAAACCCCAGCTCTACTAAAAAATACAAAAATTAGCTGGGCGTGGTGGCACAGGCCTGAAATCTCAGCTACTCTGGCGGCTGAGGCAGGAAAATCGCTTGAATCTGGGAGGCAGAGGTTGTAGTGAGCTGAGATCGTGCCACTGCACTCCATCCAGCCTGGGGGACGGGGGGAGACTCCATCTCAAAAAAGAAAGTCTAGGTTAATGACTGAGAACACTGCACTGGAGTCAGACCTGGTCTGTTTTATAAGCTCTGTATCCCGGGCCAACAACAAAGCATCTTGGAGCCTCATCTGTAAAATGGGTATAATAAATAGCCTTCCCTACACCAGAGGGTTGTTATGAAAATTGAGATCATGTATTCAAAGAACCTAGCACCAGGTTGGCTTTGCTTTGGGGCTACTGCTCTAATCCATAGTGGGTTTTTTGTTTTTTTTTTTTTTTGAGACGGAGTCTGGCTCTGTTGCCCGGGCTGGAGTACAGTGGCCGGATCTCAGCTCACTGCAAGCTCCGCCTCCCGGGTTTACGCCATTCTCCTGCCTCAGCCTCCCGAGTAGCTGGGACTACAGGCGCCCGCCACCTCGACCGGCTAGTTTTTTTTTTATTTTTTAGTAGAGACGGGGTTTCACCGGGTTAGCCAGGATGGTCTCGATCTCCTGACCTTGTGATCCACCCGCCTCGGCCTCCCAAAGTGCTGGGATTACAGGCTTGAGCCACTGCGCCCGGCCCCATAGTGGGTTTTTATGTAGTAAAGGCTTGACCCACACAGAGGAAGTGTAGAGGGCTGTGGGAATTCCCCCAAAAAGGAATGGGGAATTCCATCTTTTGCGTGTTGAGGGCCAGTCTAAGGCTGGTGTCCCTGGACTCTGGTGCCTGGTATTTATGGAATGAAGGATGGCCAAGCACTGAGCCCCTGGGCCTGGCCTCAGGGAAGGAATTAACTATGCAGAAGGCATTTGCAGGCGAGGCTCACTCTGGTGGGACTTTTCTGTCAAGAGGAGATGAGACCACAAACATGATTCCCTCTCTTGCTCGGCAACACCCTGGTCCATACAGCACAAGGTGCTGGCTCTTCTGGAAGACCGTGGGCCTCAGGCAAGAGAAGACACCGAACTGGGCTTCCTTCGACCAGTTCAGCTTCCTGCCATATGCCTAGGGCAAAAAAGGGTTAAATTCCCACTCAGTACACAGACGTAAGAGGAGATGGGGAAGTGAACAGCCAGCTGATCATTCACTCAATCATGCTAGCTTGCTTTTTGTATTTAATGCTACATTTTAAATTAATTAATTAATTAATTAATTTACTTGAGACAGAGTCTCCCTCTGTTGCCCAGGCTGGAGTGCAGATCTTGGCTCACTGCAACCTCAACCTCCCAGGTTGAAGTAATTCTCGTGCCTCAGCCTCCCGAGTAGCTGGGACTACGGGTGCCTGCCACCACGCCCAACTAATTTTTAAATTATTATTATTTTTTAGTAGAGATAGGGCTCACTATGTTGGCCAGGCTGGTCTCAAATCCTGACCTCAGATAATCTGCCTGCCTCACCCTCCCAAAGTGTTGGGATTACAGGCGTGAGCCACCACGCCCAGCTAATTCTACATTTTTAATTTCTCAAGAAACTGATTATTTTATTCTCTTGAACATTTTTCAAGATGGAATTTTGCTTTGGTTACTTTTTTCGTTTTCATAACCCTACTTCTCCCAAATCCATAACACACCTACCTCAAGGTATCACAGGAAAGAACGCCTGTTCTGAAGCTGCTAGCCACAGCCTGTCACAAGTAAGTCCTCAATTTAGCTAACAATAACAATGGCATTACTATTACTTTTACAAAGTGTTTTCCCTGACACCCTCTGGAAGTCCGCCCAGGAAAGCGGATCCACAGCGCTCCTAATTTTAGGGGCCCTGAGGGGAGCCAGCTACATTTCCAAATGGTGGGGAGGGGTGGAGGGTGGGCGAAACGTCGTAGGGAGAGTTGAATAGAAGGAGACAGATGGTGCGTGTGTTGGGGGAAGGGACCAGAGATCCTGGAAAACTTATGTTTCCCAATTCGCAAGAATGTTTCCATTTAACCACTTCTTGCCTGACTCCTGATTCTACACCACAGAAAAGCAGGGAGTTTTAAGATTTGGGGCCACCTGTGCCAAGAGCCTGGCTACTCCGGGTGGAGAGAGACAGGAGCGTTTTAAGTAGAGGCAGAGCGGTTTTTGGCCCAGCCCCCTAGGTCTGGGACGCAGGTGAGGGGCGGTCTCTCCTTCCCCTGGCAGGGGCAGCGTAGGGGTGGCCGGCGGCTGGGACTGTCCCACGAGGGGGCGCGTCTCGGGCCCTAGGACCCGCCCTCGTGGCGCTGCGCGCTGGGAGGGGACCCGGGAACCCAGGCGGCCGGCGCTCCACCTCCCGTTTCCGGGGCAGCGCGGTTACCTGCACCGCCCGAGCCGCACCTGGCAGAGGCAGAAGTCAGAAACCTAGCGAGCTCAGAGCGGCGTAGCGGAGAGGAGGGACGGCACCCGGCTGCAGGGAGGAGAGGGAGGCAGCAGCGGCAGCGGCAGCGGCGGCGTGGAGGGCGCAGCGCGCCGCGCGGCGGAGGAGGGCAGACGGTGGCGGCGGCGCTCGGCTCGCTCTGCCCGGCCGGCTGGGCGCGCACCCGGGCTCGCACCGCGCCGCTGCGGACGCACATGGCAGCGTGAGAGGCCGGCGGCGGGAGGAGCGGGCGGCGCCGGGTCGGGGACGCAGGGCCGCATGGACAGCGGCGCCACCCCGGCCGGCCCCCACTAGGGCCCCCCATCCGCGGGCGCCCCCCCCCCCCGGATCATGGTGCCTCGGCGGCCGCCCGGGCTAAGAGCGGCCGGCTGGAGCCGCTGAGCCCCCGCTGCGGTCGGGAGCTGCATGGGGGAGCGCCGGCAGCTCTCGGGAAGATGCCCCGGCCGGAGCTGCCCCTGCCGGAGGGCTGGGAGGAGGCGCGCGACTTCGACGGCAAGGTCTACTACATAGACCACACGAACCGCACCACCAGCTGGATCGACCCGCGGGACAGGTAGGACCCCGGGACCCTCCTCCGTGCCCCCACACCCCCGCCCGGCCCCCCACCTGCCTCTGCAGCCGCCGGCTGGGACTGGGCGGGGGCGGGGGAGCTCTGCGTGCCTCTTGAGCTCTTTTCAGTTCGCCACCTCCTGCTCCCCGCAACCTTCTGGAGCGCTGCTCCCGCCTCAGTGGGCAACTGAGAGGAGGCGCCTGCCAGGGAGCTGGCCCAGGCTGCCCCACCGCCATCCCCAGTTGGAGGACTTAGGCCCCAGCCGGCACCTGCCAGGAGTTTTGACCTTAAGCTCTAGCCCCGCCCGCCCCCTTTGGGAAGAGAGGTCGGGCGGGGGCGGGGGTTGGGGGAGCGACCTAACCGGGTGAAGCCGGGTCTTCCCGGGGACGCTTCCACCCAGCGTGGGGGTGGGCGGATGGGGATGGGGAAGTGTCCGGTTTGGAGGGGGTGGTGAGGACCCCAGGATTCCGTGGGAGACCACTGGAGAGAGGGCACTTGGCTCAGGGGAAGGCATCCTGGGGTGTGCTTTTTGACAGGTGCCTTGGAAGCTGCTGAGAACAGCACAGGGGCAGCCAGGGGGCCGTGGAACCCGAGGGTGGGGAGGAAGTGAAGAAGCGGGGGAGGGCAGATGAGGGAGACTGGTTATCCAGGAACCTGGCAGCAACTTGGAAGCTGTTAGGATGGAGATGGAGGTGAGAGGCCCCGGAAAGCCCTGCCCCTCGCCTCTTTCTCCTCCCTTTCTTCCCTGGTCGGGGGAGGGGGCGGCGAGGCTCCTCAGCCCTGCACCAGCGGGACCTGACCTTGGTGGGTACCAGGCCGCTGTAGGTTGAGATGATGTGCAGAGGCAGGTGGAGCCTGAGATGGCTCGGTGTGGCTCTTACCACTCCAGACTTTCTCCTGGTTGTCTGGCATTTCTTTGCTCACATGCTACACATACAGATACATACACCCTCTCCATGTGTGTCCTGGAGTCCCCGGACCACGGTGTTGCTGACACGGTCTGTGGGCAGAGTGTCTTGGGGAATGTGGACTTTAAACGTGTCTGTGACCTTGGGGGTCAGGTCCCTGTAAAGCAACCAAGGTAAATTTCTTGGACTCTTCATCTTGTGTGGTTGGGGTGGAGGTGTCCCAGAAGTGTATGTAGCAAGATGTGAGTTAAAAAAAGAAAATAAGCAGAAACAAAATGAGAGTTGAGATTCTCGATATCTTCTGGGAGCACTTACATTCGTTCATTCATTCATTCATTCATTCATTCAGCACTTCCTGGATGTCTCCTCTACACTCAGCACCATGCTGAATGTCTCATGAATGTAATCTGGAAGGTAAATATTTAGTGCTAGAGAGCATCTCTTAGGTAAGCTACCTCAACCTCTGAGCCTCAGTTTCCCTGTTTGTCAGATGTGGGAGGCCCACCATTTCCCTGAATTTAAAAGGTTTGCTTGGAAGGGAATATTGGGATGCTTAGAAGTTGGAAGGGATGTAGATCAGAGCCCAACTCCCATTTGAAACATAAGAGAAAATTTGAAGCCCAGAGGTGTGATTTGCTCAAATATTTTTATTTTTCTGCCATTCTGCATACCAGTTCTTCACTAGCCCTGAAGTGCTAACCTTCAAACTTGTCACCCTGACACGCTGCTTCCCTACCCCTACTCAAGTCAGTTGCCGGCTCTGTTACTGTGTTGGTGCACTTGGCAGCATCTTTTCTCTTGTCCTTTTCTCAGAGCAGACACAAGTTCAAGCGTATGTGACCTGCCCCACTTTAGGTCCCTGTAGTTTACTGAGGCCTGTGTGCTGTTAGCAATTGGACGTCCTGTTGGAGGGAAAGGACCGCCCCTGCCAACACTGATAATCATGCATCTGGGGACTTCTAATACAGCAATAGGAGACTCCTCTCAACAGTAATTCTTTACCCTTGGAAAAGGGCAAGCAAGTAGCTTCTATCAAGAACTGATTGGCTAGAGCACAATCTCCCAAATTTTAGTGTTACATGGACCACCTCCATGATTTTTTTTGCTATATCCACCTGTGCTATTGCTTACTTACTCCTTGACTTTAGATCAACTCACTTTAAAAATTTGTGTACTATTTTCACAAATGGGAAACTAGCTATATCTATTGTCATAAAGGGGAAACAAAAAAGATAGGCAAAAACAAAAACAAAAAAACAAACAGTGTTAGTATATTTTAGCTAGGTACTGTGGCCAGCCTAAGGCCCCAACGCCTTGCTTGCCCAGCCTTTGTTTTTAAGCAGATTGACAAGCCATGGAGAGGAGGCAGAAACACAGTGGCACTTAGGTGAGCAGCTCACCTTCTTCATCTTGTGTCACTGGTTTTTTTGTTTGTTTGCTTTTGTTTTTTAGTTTGTTTGTTTTTGTTTTTTGGAGACAGAGTCTCTCTCTGTTGCCCAGGCTGGAGTGCAGTGGCAAGATCTTGACTCACTGCAACCTCCGCCTCCTGGGTTCAAGCAATTCTCCTGCCTCAACCTCCCCAGTAGCTGGGACTACTGGCGCACGCCACCACGTCCAGCCAATTTTTTGTATTTTAGTAGAGACAGGGTTTCACCGTGTTGCCCAGGCTGGTCTTGAACTCCTGAGCTCAGGCAATCCGCCCACCTTAGCCTCCCAAATGCTAGGATTATAGGTGTGAGCCACCACACTTGGCCTTGTGTCACTGGTTTCGAAGCTTCATCTCTGTACCTCCTTGTCATCCCACCTGCACTGGGCTGGTGTTGGGCCCCTGAACTTGGGATCCTGAGGGGGGGTCTCAGGTCAACTCTGGGGGTCACTATTGTGCTCGTTTTGGAAAAACAACGTACAGCTTTGTACGTTTTGGAAAAGGGCTAATTGGAGGATATCCACTTGTGGTTTTCTGGAATTTCCCTCTGGCATACCCCATTTTTGCCTTTTAGTCCTGTCTGTGTGGCCTTGGGCAAATCGCTTGACCTCTCTGAGGTTTGAGTGCTTGAGAAGTGGGTTGGTTAGATGGTCTTCATGGGCCTGCCAGCTCTTAGATATTATTTCAAACCCTTCTGCCTCTCTTACGTCTCCAGACTCCATGAGAGGAGAAGGGGGAACAGGGATTGGCTATGAGAAAAAGGAAGAAGAAATTTAACAAAGCTGAAAAGAACCAAACTTATTTTGGGGGTGGTGGGTTGGGGAGAAAAAATTCTGCCAAGGTAGTTATATCCCTGCAATTAATTAATGCTGTGAGACAAAAAATTGCACTAAAAATTCCTCTCCGTGTGTGTGTGTGTGCGTGCGTGTTTATTTGCCTTGGATTTTTCCTTACCTGAATCATGGAGATGCCCACCCATTCCCTTGAATTTAAAAGAAGTAAGTCAAATGGTCCTGCGGTCAGAAAAGTGATTTCTTAGCCACCAAGGACAAAATAGCGTCTCTGGTTACCAACCCTAAAGAATGTCTTGGCACATTCCTCCCTCTGGGGCTGAGCTGTTTTGTGTGCTGGCCGGCCAGGAGCTGCTGGGGGTAGGGAATCCAGTTTTCAGCTTCCCCTTTCACCAGGGGGTTGGAAAAGCAGCCAAGCAGCTAGCCTTGCCAACTCTCTCCCCTTCTCACCCAGGGGAAGACTGGGAGGCCGAAATTCCTGAGGATGGTTGTCCCAACAACCGGAGAGGGTCCAGTGGACAGCTTGGGTCCTGCCCACTGGGCCAAAGGCTCCAGCAGCACCACAGGCTTTTCCTGAGTCAAGGCCAGACTGGGAAGGTGACAGGCCCTTCCGGAATCAGGTGCTGTGGATCAGGTCTGAACAGCACCTTGGAGCCATGCTCCTTTTGCGGAGTAACTCCGGGTGCTTTTGTGAGCTCCCAGAAAAGGGGCCAGTGTCCTGTGTATTTCACTTCGTGGTATGCAAAACAAATGCACTGATTGTTCTCGGAGGACGAATAGATCTTTGGGGCTGGCCCTCCCAGAGAAGGTTCCTGCAGCCTGATTCCTTCTTTTTGTGCGATTTGTATTCAGACCTTCTCATAGGAACCACCTGGGAATTCTGGGCAGTTTCTGGGACTGTGTGATAAATACCAGAGGCACACGTGGCTGGAGAGGCCATGCTGAGAGGATCCAGCAATTTCTCCCACGACTTGAGGATCTTTTGCTAACCCTGTTATTTGAGAAATAATATATATGGTAGGAAGTCAGGTCTACAGCAGTCAAAAAGTCTTAACCTCTGTCAGGTCACAGACCCGTATGAGACTGATAAAGGTTCAGAACTCTTCCTAGAGAAAAGGTTTTTAAATAATTTCAGGGACCTCCTGGACCCCAGGTTCATAACTCCTGCCATAGATAAGCTTGGAAATTGCTTGCCACCATCAAAAGCCCTCCTATTTAGCTAGGTAGCAAATAATGATTGGGTATTTACTATATTCAGGCAGTCTGCTGACAGCTTTATGTGGGCTATCTCTTTAAATCCTCCTAACCACCCTGGGACTAGGTACAACTATTACCTACCTGAATTACCCAATGCTCAGGGAGGCTTGGTAAAGCCCCTCAACCTTTGTGGAGCTGAGATGTGAATACTAGGCAGGCTCACGCCAGAACACACATTTCTAACCACTGTCTCATTTTACTTCCTGCTGAGTTACCTGCAGAATCAAGACCGCTGCTCCAGTGCCTAAGGAATTTGGCCTTGGGAAATGGAGCTAAGACAGGCATGATTTCACTTACTTGTGACCATTCTGGTGTGGCCAGGTCATGGGCACCTAGAGGGCAAATGTGGGTAAGTGAGTCTTTGGCTCCTGGAATCTTGAATCTGCCACTTGCTACCTGAGTTACCTTGATAATTGACATAATCTCCCTGAACCTTGGGTTTGTCTTGTAATGAATGGGGAGATGTCCATTAACCATCAAGGGTAGTTATGGGTGATAAGTAAGTGAAGGTAGGTAGGGCAGCAAGCATTAAGTCTGACGTGCAGGGGACACTCAGGAATGCCAGTTCCTATAACTTTTACTAGAAAGTACCTGTGAAACACCAGCATCAAATGGAGGCTGCATATCTACCCAATTTTGCAGCTGGAGTGGACCTTTCTGTTCGTGAAATCCAGGCCTCTCATTTCACTGATGAAATTGAGAGCCAGCCAGGTGCGGTGGCTCACAACTGTAATCCCAGCACTTTGGGAGGCAGATCACCTGAGGTGTAGGGAGTTTCGAGACCAGCCTGACCAATACAGAGAAACCCAGTCTCTACTAAAAGTACAAAATTAGCCGGGCGTGGTGGTGCATGCCTATAATCCCAGCTACTTGGGAGGCTGAGGCAGGAGAATCACTTGAACCTGGGAGGCGGAGGTTGCAGTGAGCCGAGATCGTGCTATTGCACTCTAGCCTGGGCAGCAAGAGCAAAACTCCATCTCAAAAAAAAAAAAAAAAAAAGAAAGAAATTGAGAACCAGAGACAAGTGACTTGCCCAAGGTCACACAGAAAATAAATGCCAACCTTGAGTCTAGTAAAAGTTTCTTTTTCTCTTTCTCTTACATTTTTTACTAAAAATTAGATCTATGTCCTTCTCATCAATGATAATCACACATATTTTATGTGTATGGCTGCCTTATTCTCCATAATCCGTTTTGATTGTATAGACCAGGAAGTTGCATTCATGGTGTGTCACAATCATTTGTGAGTTGTGTCATAGGAATTTGCTATATGTCAAATGACTACAGTTCCAGTGATTGCAAGTGAATTCCTATTTTTATAGTCAATTAAAATGGATTTAGAGTTATTGTCAGTCTAATATCATATTCCAACAAGCCTTTTTTTTTTTTTTTTTTTTTGGAGACTGAGTCTTGCTCAGTCACTCAGGTTGGAGTGCAGTGGTGCAATCTCAGCTCTTTGCAACCTCTACTTCCCAGGTTCAAGCAATTCTTGTGCCTCAGCCTCCCAAGTAGCTGGGATTACAGGTGCATGCCACCTCGCCCAGCTATTTTTTGTATTTTTAGTAGAGTTAGGGTTTCACCATGTTGGCCAGGCTCGTCTCGAACTCCTGACCTCAAATTATCCGCCTGCCTCAGCCTCCCAAAGTGCTAGGATTACAGGCATGAGCCACTGTGCCCCACCCAACAAGGTTTCTTAAATGAGAGTTAAAACCAGTCTGCCAGGGAAACCCAGAATCTCTCTATTCTCCATGCTTCTGCTCTTAATGATCCACTAATACCTGTAGACATATAATACTAATACTTATATACAAGTTATTAGAGGGCTTTTTATCTCTTTCCAAGGCTTGAGTTTAAGATCTACGTATTCCATGGGAGTCTACCATGCTTGGGAACATCCTATGTCAATTTTTTTTTTTTTTTTTTTTTTTTTGAGACGGAGTCTCGCGCTGTCGCCCAGGCTGGAGTGCAGTGGCCGGATCTCAGCTCACTGCAAGCTCCGCCTCCCGGGTTCGCGCCATTCTCCTGCCTCAGCCTCCCGAGTAGCTGGGACTACAGGCGCCCGCCACCTCGCCCGGCTAGTTTTTTGTATTTTTTAGTAGAGACGGGGTTTCACCATGTTAGCCAGGATGGTCTCGATCTCCTGACCTCGTGATCCGCCCGTCTCGGCCTCCCAAAGTGCTGGGATTACAGGCTTGAGCCACCGCGCCCGGCCCTATGTCAATTATTAAGAAAGAAATGAGGTTTAAAAACACTAGGATTGATAATAGGGAGAAGTAAGAGATTTGGTAACCCAGAGAGGAATAAAATAATAGTCAATACCAACATCTATTGAGTGTTTACTCTCTGCTGCCCACTGAGCTAAGCATTCTGTATTGTGACCTCATTTTATCTTTTCAACAGCCATATGGGGTAAGTACGTCAGATGAGGGAGCTGAAATTTAGAAAGGTTAAGTAACCAGCCAGGCGCGGTGGCTCACTCTTATAATTCTAGCACTTTGGGAGGCTGAGGTGGGTGGATCACCTGAGGTCAGGAGTTCAAGACCAGCCTGGCCAACATGGTGAAACCCCGTCTCTACTAAAAATACAAAATATTAGCCGGGCGTGGTGGCACACGCCTGTAATCCGGCTACTCAGGAGGCTGAGACAGGAGAATCACTTGAACCCGGGAGGTGGAGGTTGCAGTGAGCTGAGATCGCACCACTGCACTCTAGCCTGGGCCACAAGGGTGAAACGCTGTCTCAAAAAAAAAAAAAAAAAAAGGGTTAAGTAACTTGCTCAAGATCACCAACAGGTGTTGCATCCAGGACTGGAGCCCACCTAGCTGGATACTGGCATCTACATTCATACTAGCTGTAGCCTGGTCTGGCTCTGTCCTGGCTTATTAATCCATCTCAGGGCCCCAGAGTGCCCTGTTGACAGCTGGGCTTGAGAGTTACCATTTGTTCTTAAAACGGGTGAACCTGAAGTAGATCTCAGGGAGAGACTTTGCTAGGGAGCCTTAACCAGAGAAGCCAGTGAGATCCTCATGGCAGCTTAGGAGCTTAGGAGTTTGGCATAAACTCCACCTTCTGGGAGCAGCTGGCTAACCAGAGCTTTGGGGATGGGAGAAGAGAGATGGAGGCAGAGGGACTCTGAAGGATGCAGTGTGTATAGGGAGTTCACAGTCCTTTCCAAGTCGCTTGGGTAAATGCTCCCAACAGCCAGGGAATGAGTAGCCAAGGCCGTTCCTCTCTGTCGCCATCCCTCCCCCTCCCGGGGAGAGGGCTTAGCCAAACTGACCCAATTTTCCAATTCCCTGGGGTCCCAGATTGCTGTGAGAAAAACACTGCCCTTTTGAAGGGAAGAGAATCAGGTTGCCTTAGTTACCTGGAAGGTTGGCATGCCAAGTTCAGGTGCACATAAGGAGAAACAAGGCTAGAATAGGGGAGTCAAAGGTGGCCACTGTCTTGCTGCACGGTTCCCTCGGTGACAGAAGGCTTGATCAGGCTTCAGTGGCATTTGCAGGGAATGCCGACCTAATGTCAGGCGGCTGTCCATGACATGTATCAGGAGCTCTCTCCAGTCACATGTAGTGCTAGGTGATGAGGCTCTGCAGCCTCCAGTTCAGCAAGGGGCCCTGGATAAGAGGAATCCACTTCACTTGGAGAAGTGGCCTGGTGACATCCCTATCACCAGCTCCTGGCTACTTGCTACGGGAAGCACTTCCACTTGGACAGAGCTGAGGGCTGGATCTGGGCAAAAAACTCCCGTCTTGCCTCTCCCAGCATGGAGATGGCCAGCCAGCTGCACACCTTTAGGTAGAACAGCGAAAGGCTCAGTTGCTGCTGCCTCGAATCGGTTTCAGAGTGAGATAAAGAAAGAGAAAACTAAGAAACTGGATACGGTGACATTTTGTTATTAAACCTTCCCCAGCAGGCCATTTAGCCTTTAGTTCCTGAGCAGCAAAAAAATAAAAAAATAATGGGGTGGCAGGAGGAGGGGGCAGGCATTCACTGTTGTGTGGGGGAGAATATTCTCTGAAGATGCGACATGGGGAAGAGGGGGTGGAGCAGAGAGTGAGGAGGAGGGGAAGAAAAAGGACAAGTGTGGTGGGTCACATGTCCATTCTCCCCACCCCCCACCCCTTGCCAATTGCCTGCTCAATGCTTCTAGCCATGACATCTCTCTGTTGGGAAGAAATGGGATCTTTCAGTTTCAAATGTCTGCCAAAGAAAAGGGATGGAGGCTTAAGTTCTCACTCAATGGTCAGCCAGAAAAAAAAAAAAAAAATGAAGCTGCATCAAGATTAGGGACACCTTTGTTGGCTTTTTTTTTCCTTCTCTTGCTCCATTCATCACTCTCTGGCAGCGAGGACACCAGGCCAACTGCAGCTGCTGACTTTCCCCAGTCGGCTGCCTGCTGTTGCCCGGGCCTGTTTTGGTAGCAGCCCCCACAATGGCTTCCTCCCTGCCCAGTGGCGGTTACTTGTTAGATTCGTTCCTGGGGCAGCCCCTGGGATCCACTGACGGGTAACAGACTTGGAAGGATGAAATGTCAAGATGCAGGCATCAGGTGGCTGCTAGGATGAGATGACCCTGGGACAGCCTTCCAGTCCTACATCTGTCGTGGCTTTTCTTGGAGAGTCGCGCTGTGAGCATTTCACTGTGTATTCCAGGAATTTCTTATAAGTGCATTGTTTGACTTTGTATCACTAACAGTGAGAACAATAACTGGCACCTGGTGATAATGGTGATTAATAATCATGATTGTCTTTAAAGATCCTTATCCAGCGTCTGTCACATGCCAAACACTACTGCTCGTCATGTTTTTCTGGCATTTTGCAAATGGGGAAACTGAGGCCGAGAGACGACTCAAGTGACAAGCTCATTTTTTCACCATGGAAAAAAAAAGTATGTGTGTGAGTGGTTCCCCCCAAACATGGGATTGCACACCACACGATTCACGATTCCCTGTAGTAGATAAGCTCTCCACAAAGATCATTAGAGGACACTGAGTCAAGTCTGGCTTTGCCACTTTAAAATAGTGAGTGGGGCCGAGCACGGTGGCTGATGCCTGTAATCCCAGCACTTTGGGAGGCCAAGGCGGGTGGATTGCCTGAGGTCAGAAGTTCAAGACCACCCTGGTCAACATGGTGAAACACCATCTCTACTAAATATACAAAAAAATTAGCCGGGCGTGGTAGCAGGTACCTGTAATCCCGACTGCTCAGGAGGCTGAGGCAGGAGAGTCGCTTGAACCCGGGAGGCAGAGGTTGCAGTGAGTCGAGATTGTGCCATTGTGCTCCAGCCTGGCAACAAGAGCGAAACTTCGTCTCAAAAAAAAAAAAAAAAAAAAAAAAAAAAAGTAAGTGACCTTGAACCAATTCCTTCTCAGCCGTAAAACAAGGATAAGGGTAGAACCTGGCCAGGCACGGTGGCTCACGCCTGTAATCCCAGCACTTTGGGAGGCCGAGACGGGCGGATCACAAGGTCAGGAGATAAGACCATCCTGTCTAACACAGTGAAACCCCATTTCTACTAAAAATACAAAAAAAAAAAAAAAAAAAAAAAAAAAATTAGCCGGGCATGGTGGCGGGCGCCTGTGTCCCAGCTACTCAGGAAGCTGAGGCAGGAGAATGGCGTGAACTCGGGAGGCGGAGCTTGCAGTGAGCCGAGATCGCACTACTGCACTCCAGCCTGGGCGACAGAGCGAGACTCCATCTCGAAAAAAAAAAAAAATACAACCTACCTACCCCTGAGAGTCATGGTGAGGATATGACCTCCAATATAGAAAGTCTTAGCACAATGCTTAGTGCACATCATGCCTTCCAGTTAGCTCAACCTACCCTCCTATGCATTGGTAATGGCAGAGGAACTAAAACCCTTGTTTCTCCCTTGCCAACTCTAGTCTCTTCCTGGTGGGCCATGGCTCACCTGAGCCACGTTGACATTAGAGCTCGCAAACCACCTTGGCAACACTCATTGTATGAATCAATAAACTCCCCTCCTCCCCCAGTCTTATCGGAGGCAAGCCCTTCTTTGGAATTTCTGGACTGAAGCGACTCTTGCCAGTGAGCTGGCACCAGGGTTGTGTGTGAATCAGGGTAATGAATTGCAGTTGTTATGGCAGAGCTAAAAAGGCTGATGCAGGAACTGGAGGTCTCTGGAACTCATTTGTAACTGCTTTGATAACTTGTCCCCTCACTCAGTCTTCCCTTTTGCGCCGTTTGAGAGCTGTTTGAGGACCTGCTGATTTGAGCATGGTGGTGTTGCAGGAAGGGCATTGGTATTTATCACGTCCCACCCAGCGGGGGGTTGGACATTCACTCAGCAGGTATTTATGGAGTGCCTACTGTGCTCAGACTCTGTTGCCAGAGCGGAGGATCAGAGCAAAGTCCCTGCTGCAATGGGGTGTGCACACGGGTGATGAGACTGGGAAATAGTTAAATAGATAAATCGCATTATGACTGGGGATTTGGTGTTCTCTAGAGCTCTTTTAGGAAGGTGGAAGGACAGACCTGGTGACATCTGTTGACAGTGGTGGTGCAAACCTAGATTTGAAGCCGGGAGACCCTGGGGCCTTTAGTAGGATGTTATCAAGAGCCTATTGTGGTGAGGTAGGCTAATTGCTGGGAATGCTAGGGTGATACACAATAGAGTCTCCAACTCACAGAATTTACTACAAATTAGTGAGAGGCACAGCTAGTCATGGAGCTGTGCAAATATAGTAGAAATACTAGGCTCTCTGAGTCTGTTTTCTTCCTCTCCTGTCTCATCTGGACACATTCAGTCATTTAACAAATACTTATTGGATAGTGTACCTGTAATACGTCAGGCATTGTTTGGGCACTGAGGGTTCAGCAGGGAATAAACCAACAAAAGTCCTGTCCTCATGGAGCTTACTTTCAAGTGCAGTGGTTGTCAAACTTGAGGAAACATCAGAACCACCTGGAGGGCTTGTTAAATACTCAGTTTGAGTCAGTGGATCTGGGTGGGGCCCAAGAATGTGCATTTCCTGCAGGTCCCCAGATGATGATGCTGGCTTGACCCCACTCATACCAACCAACTAATATACTGACTCATTGACTCCTTGTAATAACCTAGGAGAGGGTACTCAATTATCCCTGTTTTGCAGATGAGGAAACTGAAGACAAATGAAGTAACTTCGTCCTCCCTATACTAAGAGAGCTAAAGGAAATGGTCTCATGAGCCAACACTGTCTACCTGTGTTTATGAGGACTGTGATTATGAGGACCATATATCATGTTCTTTTCTTTTGCTGATCAAAGCCTGACCAGTAGCAAAATCCTGTGGGTTTTTCTTATTCATTAAACGATAAGGCACAGGAGGCCAGGTATGGCGGCTCACACCTGTAATCCCAGCACTTTGGGAGTCTGATACAGGAGGATGGTTTGAGCCCAGGAGTTTGAGACCAGCCTGGGCAAGAAAGTGAGATCCCACTTTGAAAGTAAGATGGGATCTCACTTTCTTGCCCATCTCTACAAACATTCAAAAAATGAGCTGGGCATGGTGGTCCACACCTGTAGTCCCAGCTACACCAGAGGCTAAAGTGGGAGTCGCTTGATCCCAGGAGGTCAAGGCTGCAGTGAGCCGTGTTTACATCATTGCACTCCAGCCTGGTGACAGAGTGAGACCCTGTCTCAAGAAGAAAGCAGGCAAACACGGGGAAGCAGCCAGTCTAAGCGGATTCCAGAAGACCGAAGGGACTTCTCTTTCGTTAGAATGTATGGAATTTGAATTTTCATGGCCACGGCAGGATCAGAGGAAACTGCCCTCCCTGTTTCTCAGTGGAACTGAGCCAGGACTCCCCTGCACTGATCTGCTCGGGAGAGGAAGGGTCCCTGGGCTCCTGCACCCCAGGAAACTTTCCCTACTTCATCTCCAGGAAGTACAGGGAGGTGGTTTTGAGGAAGAGCAAACACCTCCTCTCGTGGAATCCTCACTTCAGCCCTCTAGGGAGGTCTTACCCACCGCTATTCCTCTAGACCACTGCTTCAGCTTTGCATACCTTTGTCACTTGCTGGTTCTGTGACCTTGGTCAAAGTTACTTACGTCTTTTTGAGCCTTCATTTCTTCATTGGCAAAATGAGAATAAATTAGAAGCCATCTCATAGAGTTAGTAATAATCACATTAGACATCTCTCATTATATTCAAGTTCCACTGACCAGGCAGTTCTAATGGCAGCCATTATAGTCCCTGTAATATATTTGATAACTTTCTCTATAGTTACACAGTTACTGCTCAATTCATTTATTCTGAGGACCAGATTTTTTGGACGTAAACCACTTCTTGTTTCTCTCTGAGAAAAATGTCCCCTGGAAAAACTGGTCATGCCTAAGAAGATAGACTTCTTCCCAGTAGACAATAACTTTTTCTGGACAGGAATATTAAGAGGTGTCTTAATAGCTCAAGGAGTTTCAAAACAAACATAAGTGGCTTATTTATGTTGCTGATATAAAACATTTACCAGCAGCCAGTGGAGGACCTTTGGGTTTTCTTCAGCCTCTTCACTGGTCACCAGGCCCTTCAAGGTTTTTGCCCTTGTACAACGGTTCTTCAATGTGGTTCCAGACCAGCATATCAGCTTCACCCGAGAACCTGTTAGAAACACATTCTCATGTTCCATGTCAGACCGACTGAGTGAGAAACTCTGGGGGTACAGCCCAGCAATCTGGGTTTTCATGAGCTGTCTGGGTAACTCTGCTGCCCACTCAAGTCTGTAAACTGCTGGCTAAGTGTTTGCACCCAGAAAGACCTCAGATATTTGTTAGTGGTTGAATGGCAGACACTGACCAGGATTGCAGAATCTTCTGAGCACAGGTGCATGTAGCCAGTTGAAATAGTCTTAATTAGCTTATGAACCTTTTTTTTTTTTTTTTTTTGAAATGGAGTCTCACTCTCACCCAGCCTGGAGTTCAATGGCGTGATTTCGACTCTCCGCAGTATCCGCCTCCTGGGTTCAAGTGATTCTCCTGCCTCAGCCTCCCGAGTAGCTGGGATTACAGGCCTGTGCCACCACGCCCAGCTAATTTTGTATTTTTAGTAGAGATGGTGTTTCTCCATGTTGGTCAGGCTGGTCTTGAACTCCCAACCTCAGGTGATCCACTCGCCTCAGCCTCCCAAATGCTGGAATTATAGGCGTAAGCCATTGTGCCTGGCCCAGTATTTTTTTTTTTTTTTTTTTTTTTAGTAGAGTCAGGGTTTTGCCATGTTGGCCAGTTTGGTCTCAAACTCCTGACCTCAGGTGATCTGCCTGCCTTGGCCTCCCAAAGTGTTGGGATTACAGCATGAGGCACTGCGCCTGGCCAACTTAGGAACATTTTTAATATCATTCCCCAACCCTTACTGGCCACTCTAAACCTCCACACTCCCTTCTCCAGGCCCTCACCATCGCCTCACATCTTCTTGGCATTAAGATTCAGCTTACAAATGAAGTTTAGAAACACCTTCCCCACCTCAGCCCAGGCTCCATAGCATCCTGTGCTGTGATAGAATGGCATGATTCCTGCATCTTTTCTATTCTTGGTTAATGGGTAGCTCAATGGCTGGCATGCAGTAGAAGCACACTAAGCCAGGCTTGAATGCTCCCCGGCCTGGAGTTTTGGATTCTGTTTCTGGCCCTTCCTCTCAGCAGCAAATCACTTAACCTTCCTGAGCCCTGGTTTCCTTAGCTCTGCAATGGACGAATAAGGAACTTTGATCTCCTTTCTACAAGGAGATGAGGAGGTATCTTTGGAGCTGGGGGAACAAAAGGAACAGTTAGTGGTTCCCCGCTTCTGCTACATATTAGACTCATCAGATCACTGGAGGGAACAGCTAAAAATACCCATGCCTGGCCCACCCCCAAAGATTCTGGTTTACTTGGTCTGTGGTATGGCCTGGGCAGGGAATTTCTAGAAAGCCCCTAGTTGATTCTAGGTTGCAGCCAGATTGGAGAATCATAGCTGTAGATAAATATCTGCCTTCCTTACAAACATTTGTAGAGTTTGAATGAGATTAAATGAAAGTACTTTGTAAAGGTGGCAAGTGCCATAGGAACATGAGATATTTTAAAATCTAATATTTATAGTTTTACTCGGAAAAATTGAGATGATTCAGGAAGTATTTAAAAAATAGTTGCAGGAGGTGGAGAAGTAAATATCTGGGGGACGGCCAGGTGCAGTGGCTCACGCCTGTAATCCCAACACTTTGGGAGGCCGAGGTGGGCAGACCACCTGAGGTCAGGAGTTCAAGACCAGCCTGGCCAACATGGTGAAACCCCATCTCTCCTAAAAATACAAAATTAGCCAGGCATAGTGGCACACTCCTGTAGTGCCAGCTACTCGGGAAGCTGAGGCAGGAGAATCACTTGAATCCAGCAGGCGGAGGTTGCAGTGAGCTGAGATCCTGCCGTTGCACTGCAGCTTGGGCTACAGAGCAAGACTCTGTCTTAAAAAAAAAAAAATACATGGCCGGGCGTGGTGGCTCACGCCTGTAATCCCAGCACTCTGGGAGGCCGAGGCGGGTGGATCATGCGGTCAGGAGATCGAGACCATCCTGGCTAACACAGTGAAACCCCGTCTCTACTAAAAAAAAAAAACACTAAAAATTAGCCGGGCGTAGTGGCAGGTGCCTGTGGTACCAGCTACTCGGGAGGCTGAGGCAGGAGAATGGCGTGAACCTGGGAGGCGGAGCTTGCAGTGAGCCGAGATCATGCCACTGCACTCCAGCCTGGGCAACAGAGTGAGACTCCATCTCAAAAAAAAAAAAAAAATTACATAAATATTTGAGGGAATGTCATTAGCTTGCTGTTTGGTAATTTCCCCTCTTCTATGCATACCTGTCTTGTTCTTTTTTTCCTGATGGGTGAAGAATCAAAGATATTTGGGCTCCTTTTGCCATAATGTGAAAATCTTCAACTCCCATTGCAGCAGTAATGCTTTTGAATAAATTGATCTAAGCTGCTTTATTTTCTATTTATTTGTTTTTGAGACAGAGTCTTGCTCTGTCACCCAGGCTGTAGTGCAGTGACACAATCTTGGCTCACTGCAACCTCTGCCTCCTGGGTTCAAGCACTTTTCTTGCCTCAGCCTCCTGAGTTACTGGGATTATAGGTGTGCACCACCATGCCCAGCTAATTTTTGTATTTTTAGTAGAGATGGGGTTTTACCATGTTGACCAGCCTGGTCTCAAATGCCTGACCTCAGGTGATCCACCCGCCTTGGCCTCCCAAAGTGCTGGATTACAGGCATGAGCCACCACGCCCAGCCGGTCTAAGCTACTTTAGAGTTGTAAGCCTGGGGGCTGGGCCTTCCTTTCATTTGCTGAACCTGGTTTGGATTTCGTGCACATAACCTGCATCTTTTGGACCCCAAGAAAATGGGTTGCAGACACTGCCACCATATAGATCACAGCCTATGGACAGGAACTAATAATTGCTAACATTTATTAAGACTCTAGATTGTGCCAGGTTCTGGGCTGTGTGCTTTGAATACATCGCCCAGTTTAATTCTCATAGCAACCCTGTGAGGTAAGAACCATCTCCATTCTGCAGATGAGGAAACTGAAGCTTAGAAAGTTGAAAACTTGCCCAAGGTTGGATAGCTAATAAGTGGCAGAACTGACACGCAAACTCATGTCTGCCCCCACAGAAGCATGTTCTTTACCATCACGTAGGTCAGGTCAGGATGTCAAGGAGAGCAACACTGAATTAGTCCTGGTGATTTAGACTAGAGCTTCTTTCACTCCTGTGATTCCTTCACTGGCACTTTCTTCCAGTTGTCCAGGGTCTGTCTTTGCTTGGTCTTTGCTTATTCTACCCTTGTTTTAGCAGATATCCCTCTCTCCATGAACAAGGTGAGTGAGCTCTTTTTCTGAGTACATTTGGTTTTTCAAAATCCCTCCAAGGAATTATTTCCTTGGCCAAATGCCCCCATCTGTGGTGGCTATTAACATCTTTGATTTCACCCTTTTTTTTTTTTTTTTTTTTTTTTAAGATGGAGTCTCGCTCTGTTGTTCAGGCTGGAGTGCAGTGGTGTGACCTTGGCTCACTGCAACCTCCGCCTCCCAGATTCAAGTGATTCTCCTGCCTCACCCTCCCGAGAAGCTGGGACTACAGGTGCATGCCACCACACCCAGCTAATTTTTTGTATTTTTAGTAGAGACAGAAATGAGTTTTCACCATGTTAGCCAGGCTGGTCTCGATCTCCTGACCTCGTGATCTGCCCACCTTGGCCTCCCAAAGTGCTGGGATTACAGGTGTGAGCCACCACACCTGGCCAATTTCACCCTTCTTTTTATGGACTATTCTGCTCAAGGGGTCTCCATCTGCTTATTTGGTAGGAAAGGCTTTGTGAGAACCAAGTTTGCCTTTGACTGTTTGGTGCCTGAACGGCCTGTAGGCTTGGTCTGCAGCATTCTTGCTTGCCTAATAGAACATCCTTCAGAATGTGTGTTTAGGGTTCACTAGAAGTCAAGTGGGTCTTCAGGCTTAGCCTTGCAAGCAGGAAGTGGCTTTAGCCATGCATGGGTTACCTTCCACTTCTGCACGTTGGTTAAAACCAAAACCAAAGAATGCAGTCCCTTCTTTGAGAACTGTGCTAGGAAAAGGCACAGCAGTGAATGAAGATTGCTGTCACCCTACATGGAGCTTACAGACAAATAATAAAAACAAGCAAAATAATTACAGATTAGGAAAATCAGAGGATGCTGGATTGGAAAATAATAGGCCTTGTCACTGACTCCAGAGGTCAAAGGATAAAGTTAGAAAGTTCTGTAGTCAGAAAAACTGAGTTTGCTTTTAGCTTTAAATAAAATACATCTATAGTGATCACACCTCTGCCTCTTCAACTGGAGTTTTCATCATTTTGCGCAGGAGTTCATGGCACTTTATTGGCAACAAGCAATATTTTTTTCTTGACCTTGGCAGAGGAGCTCTCTGCAGTGTGATCTGTTGGCCACGTGCATCTGAACCTCTAAAGGGAGTGGCTCAAATGCAGGTTGCAAGGCCCCATCCCAGTCAATATAACCAGAATCTCTGGAGGTGGAACCCAGACTCCACATTTGTAAAGAGAACCTCCAAGTGATTTTGATGGAATCTTCAGTTTGAGAACCACTGATCAAGGGAATAGATTTGTGCCAAATTGCAAATCAATGTAGAGACCCAGCTAGAATCCCTTCAGCCTCCTCCACAACCTGGTCCACTTCTTGGTCCTCATGTCAAAACAATCTCTTTCTTTCTTCAGGCTTTCATGGACTTTCAGTTCTCCAATATGCTCAGGGACTCCCTCTCCAAGAATAAGTCTTTGATCTGCAAACCCCACCTGGTACCCCTTTACCTGAAGAACATAGAAGAGTGCCACACCCACTGCCTCCACCACCCCCATTCATGCCTCAGCACCTCCAGCCCTCCTTCTCCCACCCCAGCCTCAGAGCAAGGTTCCAGAGGTGTCACCAGGGGCCACACAGTGGTATCCTCCTTGACCTCCTGCCTGTAGCACCTAGCAGTGCTCCCAACTCCCTTCCTTTACAGGGTCATCCTCATCCAAAGGAGGTGGGGCATTTTGCACTCTTCTCCCTCTTTGCTTTTCCCTAGGGATGTCCTGTGTCCCCAAGCCTTCAACCACCTCCTCTGCCATGAAGCCTCAGGTGCCCGCTTCTGGGTACCTACTGGACATTTCTGTGTCTAGAAAAGCACCTCAAACAACAAATCAAAAACTGAATCCAGTCCTGATCTCAAACAACTTTGCCTCTCGCCTTTTTTGCCATTAACATTAGAAGGTACCTCTGTAATGATTACAACATAGGCATAGGTTAAGGTCCAAAGGGTACATAGTGGAATGTAGGTCTTCCTCCCACCTGGTCCCTACCTACCCAGCACCCTCTCCACAGGCAACCCCTGTTTCCAGAAACATCCATCTCCATTCCATCTTCCTTCATCTAGCTGCCAAGTTCTGCCACCTTTTATTTTGCAAGCTCTGACACCTCATTCTTTTTCTGTTTACTCCTATAGAAGCTTAGTGGAAAATAGACCGCTCTCCCTCTGTCTTAGAAAACAGAGACCTCTCACTCTGTCTTAGTAGAAAATAGACACCTCTCCCTCTTTGCTTTTCCCTAGGGGTGTCCTGTGTCCCCAAGCCCTCAACCGTGAAGCCACAGGTGTCTGTTTCTGGGTACCCACTGGACATCATTTCTGTGTCTAGACAAGCACGACAAACTACAACAAATCGAAAACTGAATCCCGTTCTGGTCTCAAACAACTTTGCCTCTTGCCTTTTCTGCCATTACCATGAGAAGGTACCAGCTCAGTATAACACAACCCAGCGCGGACCAGCCCTCCCGCTTCCCTATCCCCTTGGGGTGCTGGGGGACACACTGCTGACCTTCTGGAAGCTGGTCTCACCCTCATCTTCTAAGCACCCCATATTTTGCCTCACTTTCCTCATCTGTAAGAATGAGAATGATAGTGTTTACCTCATCCTGTTTTTAAGTGTCTTAAGAAGACCTTTCCCAGGTAATATTTTTGTGTCTCTTTAATTTTAATATTTCAAACATATAGGAAAATTTCAAAAATAGTACAAGAAATTTCCATATGCCCTTTACCCAGATTTATCAGTTTTGTGTGTGTGTTGACCATTTACCTTATATTCTCTTATTCTTTCTGAATATATTACATATATTTATATGTATAAACAATTTAAATTGTGTTTATATATATATATGTACACACACACACACCATTTCTGTATCTCTGAGTATATATAATGTATCCAAATATATATATACACACACACATGTAATGTATATCATTTACAGATATATATATAATATTTATGTATAAACAAACACCGTTTAAGAGTAAGTTGGAGGCTGGGCACAGAGTGGCTCATGCCTGTAAATCCAGCACTTTGGGAGGCCAAGGTGGGAGGATAACTTGAGCCTAGGGGTTCAAGACCAGCCTGGGCAACATAGGGAGACCTCCGTCTGTACAAAAAATAAAAGAATTAGCCAGGCATAGTAGTGCATGCCTGTGGTTCCATCATCTTGTGGAATGCTGAGGTGGAAGGATCACTTGGACCCAGGGGGTCAAGGCTGCAGTGAGCCGTGATTGTGCAACTGCACTCCAGCCTGGGAGACAGAGGGAGACCCTGTCTTAAAAAAAAACAAAAACAAAAACAAACAAACAAAAACATAACTTGAAGATACTGTTGTTGTTTTTTTTTACTGCTGAATACATTAGTGTGAATTTCCTAAGAAATAAGGTTGTTCTCTTACATAACCACACTACTTCATGCAGTTTTTATGAGGATTAAACTGAATAAATAAAGTAAGCACTTTGCAGAGTGCCCATCACCCTTGCAGGTGCCAATAATTGGTAGCCATGGTTGCTGAGTTCTCTTCATTGGTCCTTGGCTTCTAGCCCCCTTGGGTTGGTGTCAGTTCCCAAGCATGCCCTGCACTTTGCCATTTTTACTGCTGGACTGCAGCTCCCCAGCCCTACCTGTATGCCTTGATGGCTCCCCTCCCCTCCCAGGCAGCACCTAGTGCCTCCTGCTCCAAGAGATATCCGTCATCCGCCTCCCTCCCTACTTCCAGCAGGAAGGGGTCTGCTTCACGTCAGGCCCTTTCTGGTCAAAGGCTACAGAGGCCCATACAAGATGGCTCTAGAAAGAAGCTCTTTGGTTTTTCAAAATCCCTCTAAGGAATTATTTCCTAGACCAAATGGAAAGGAATCCGAGGCAAGGAATAGTGGCCCCTGCTGCTGGGCAGTTGGAGGTTGCAACAGGGAGGCATGAGGAACCCAGGCAGCAGCATCTCCCCACACCTCCCTCTATATCTGCCCACCCATGTCATGGTTTCCTCTGCCTCCTAAAACCCTCATTTATCAGTCAGTTCTGCCTCTTACTAACTGTGTGACCCTGGCAAGCTGCTTAATCACTTTGAGCCTGTTCCCTTGCTTTGTAAAAATAAGGCTAAGAGTGATAATAGACCAGGCACCGTGGCTCATGCCTGTAATCCCAGCACTTTGGGAGGCCAAGGCAGGTGGATCACCTGAGGTCAGGAGTTCAAGACCAGCCTGGCCAACATACAAAACCCCATCTCTACTAAAAATGATATATAAAAAATTAGCTGGGTGTGGTGGCAGGTGTCTGTAGTTCTAGCTACTCAGGAGGCTGAGGCAGGAGAATCACTTGAACCCAGGAAGCAGAGGTTGCAGTGAACCGAGATCACGCCACTGCATTCCAGCCTGGGTGACAGAGCGAGACTCAGTCTAAAAAAAAAAAATACAAAAATACAAAAATTAGCCAGGCATGGTGGTATATGCCTGTAATCCCAAGTACTCAGAAGACTGAGGCAGGAGAATCACTTGAATCTGGGAGGCAGATGTTGCAGTGATCGAGATTGTGCTACTGCACTCCAGCCTGGGTGACAGAATGAGACTATCTCAAAAAAAAAAAAAAAAAAAAAAAAGCAATAATAACCAAGATTTTATTGAGTGCCAAGCACTGCTCTAAGTTTTATATTTATTAGCTCAACTAACCATCACACCAACCTTCTGAGAAAGGTACTAATACTATCATCATTTAGAGATGACGAGATGGAGGTATAGGGGAGACTAAGTAGTGTGCCCAAGGACGCACAGCTAGAAAGTGGCAAAGCCAGGATTCAAGCTCAAGTTGTCTGGCTCCAGAGCTTGTGCTCTTAAACTGCCATCTACTTAGAAAGGTTGTTGTGAGAATTAAGCATGGATTATCTTATTTAAGGCACTTAGCCAAGAAGCAAGGCTCATCGTAAATACTTTAAAATGTCAACAGTTATTACAGTATCACAGCATTAGTTTGCAGGTGACCGCAGTGGACTTCATAGCCCCAGCCTGTGCCTCCTAACCCATCAGCTCAGCCACTACAACTCATGAGAGATGCTGATTTGAAAGTATCACAGAGCCAGCCTTGAGCTGGACTCACTTGGTACGGGAGACATCAGGGGTCATGTGGTGCCAACCGCAGCAGCTGCCCACTCAGGGTAGGTCATGGGTGATTGGCATCCTAACGACATTCTTTTTTTTTGAGAGTCTTGCTCTGTTGCCCAGGCGGATTGCAGTGGCATGATCTCTGCAACCTCCGTCTCCCAGACTCAAGCAATTCTCCTGTCTCAGCCTCTCGGGTAGCTGGGACTACAGGCGTATGCCACCACGCCTGCCTAAATTTGTATTTTTAGTGGAGACAGGGTTTCATCGTGTTGACCAAGCTGGTCTCAAAGTCCTGACCTCAAGTGATCCACCCGCCTTGGCCTCACAAAGTGCAAGGATTACAGGCATGAGCCACTGTGCCCAGTCTAAGGACATTGTTTCTCAGAACTTCAAAAGTAAATTGCTCTGAATGCTCATGGCAGTTCACAGGGCCTGGTGGTTTCTGCCTCAAACCCCTGTGGCAAACTCCTGTTTGTCTGTGTGATTCCTACCCTCTTGCTACTCAAAGTGTGGGCCATGAACCAGCACGTCAGCATTGCCTGGGAGTTTATCAGAAATGCAGAATCCCAGCCAGGCACAGTGCTCATGCCTGTAATCCCAGAACTTTGGGAGGCCGAGATGGGTGGGTCACCTGAGTTCAGGAGTTTGAGACCAGCCTGGCCAACATGGCAAAACCTCGTCTCTACTGAAAATACAAAACAGCCAGGCATGGTGGCGGGCATCTGTTATCCCAGCTACTCAGGAGACTGAGACAGGATAATTGCTTGAACCCAGGAGGTGGAGATTGCAGTGAGCCGAGATTGCACCACTGCACTCCAGCCTGGATGACAGAGCGAGACTGTCTCAAAAAAGAAAAAAAAAAAAAGAAATGCACAATCCCTGGCTGCACCCCAGATCCCCTGAATCAGAATGTGAATTTTAACCAGATCCCCAGAGGTACTTCCGCATGTTAACACTGAGTAGCACTGACCGTTCAATACTACTTCTGTTGTTTTTCTTTTTTGCTTTTGTGGCTGCCTGTGCCTCTTTCTAGTTCAGATCTAGGGCACACTACATACTTGTGGTATCAATAAACAGTGGACTTTTACAACCAGCTATAAATACTATCTAGAGAAAGGAGCTTCACAGCTCATTCCCAGAGCCTCATGTGAAATAAGAGATTGAAGCCGGGTGGGGCGTTGGAGCTCAGTTGATAGGGGTTCACACCTGCAGAGAAAATGCAAGGTCCTGAGGTCTCAGTGCATCTACCAAGAAGGTCAGGTGCCAAAGATCAGAGCAGTCTCAGGCTATGCAGGAGGTCACCAGGGCTGCAGAACATGGGACAGGGGCTGAGGGCCAGTCACAGGTGGGAGCACTCATGGCAGGGTAGTGCCTGTTGGTTCTAATAAGCAATGAGGAGTGGCTTGGCAGACACTGGTGGCGAGCACAGAGGCAGGATTCCAGTCGTCAGAGAACAGAGGCAAGAACAAGACAAGGAGGAACTGGAGTCTACAATAAGTTTCCCAGGCAGGGAGTTGAGCTGGCAAAGTAAGTCACAAGCTGCCTGGGAGAAATATTGATGTGGGAGGCCAGGCGTGGTGGCTCAAGCCTGTGATCCCAGCATTTTGGGACACTGAGGCGGGTGGATCACCTGAGGTTGGGTGTTCGAGACCAGCCTGACCAACATGGAGAAACCTCGTCTCTACTAAAAACACAAAATTAGCCAGGTGTGGTGGTGCATGCCTGTAATCCCAGCTACTCAGGAGGCTGAGGCAGGAGAATCACTTGAACCCAGGAGGCAGAGGTTGTGGTGAGCCGAGATCGCCATTGGACTCAAGCCCGGGCAACAAGAGTGAAACTCCATCTCAAAAAAAAAAAAAAAAAAAAGAAAAGAAATATTGCTGTGAGGGGACTAGCACAATGATGCTTTGGGCCAAGGCTTTGGTTGGGTGAGTCGGGGCCCCTGAACATAAACCCTGGCCCCAGCCAGGGGAAACCTGAGCCTGGAGCAGTCCTGGGAAGCCAGAGGTGGGCTCCGGGTGTGGGACTGGGTACCGGTGGGGAGCGGGAGCCAGCCACAGGCTACAGAGAGTCTGAGAGGCCAGGGAAGCGCCTAACCTTCCTGGCATGAGGGTGGCAAGGAGGTGTGGCCAGATTCCAGAAGGCTTTCCCATCAGGGATTAGGACACTGCCCTCGCCAGGCCCTGGCTCACCTGTGCACAGCATTTTATTGGAAGCACGGACCTTGCCCCAACACATTCCTGAGATAACACTCCCCCGCCTGTCTCAGAAGACACTCAGTCCATCAGTGTGAGGGAGGCTGCTGACACCCCCAGATTCATTTCCAGTTCGTTTGACGTTGGCATGTATGTGTGTGTAGCATGACTGAAGAACGAGTCATTAGTGAGCTGTCCAAAGTCCCTTTGGGAACATTCCAGGAAAATAAACCAATATTCCATCAAAGCCACAAATAGCTTTTTTTTTTTTTTTTTTTCCATTCCTTCAAAGCAGGATTTCTCAGAGTGTGGTCCACAGATTTCCTGCTTTAGACTCCCCAGAGGAGCTTGTAAAATGCAGATTCCTGGGCCCCACCTTAAGCCTACTGAATCAGAATCTCAGTGGGGCTTCCGGGAACTGCATTTTTAATATGCTACCCAGATGATTCTAATACACCTTAATCTTGAAAACCTCTCCCTCTCTTTGTCCCCTCGCTTAATCTTTCCTTTGTGTCAACCCTGTGTGCCCCCTGTGCTCTGATACTACCTCCCTGTGCTGCCTCACCTGGCGAACTTCAGCTAAAGGGCCACTTCTCCCTGGGAGCCTTCCTTGCCATCTTTGTCCCACCTTGTATAGGGGCTTGTATATGTGTTTCTCCTAACACGAATCTACCACAAAGTAGTAGTTTCTTTCTGCCTGACTGCTCCCCTGAATGGGGAAGCATCCTGCCCAGTCTCCCCAGGCCCAGCACAAAGTTTTGCCTATAATTGGTACTAAGAAAGGAATCAGTGCAAGTGAAGAGCGCTGAGTGGCAACTGAAAGGCCACAGAATAGGGATGACGAATGGTTGCTTCCCGTTAAGAAGCTTTCACCTTCTTACTCCTCTCCTGGTGAGTCTGAACTCCTAGGTCAAGTCTGGGGCCAGAGGGCGAGCATCAGACCCAAGAAGAGGCCAAGGCTCTGGCTGGCAGGAGGCACAGCCCACCTGTTTGGGACTGTGGTGTCCTTGGTGGAAGCTCAGATCCCTGTCTGTATTTCAAGGAGACTCCATAGCTTGACATTCTTCCTGCTATAGAAAAACAGAAGAAAGAACAGTTTTCCAGCCCCAGGGCTGACCCCAAACCCAGGGCAGCTAGAATGCTCAGGCCTCCCCCTCTTTTCAGGCAGGAGAAGCTGAAGAATAGAACTATTGGACCATGAAACTCCCAAGAGTCCTTCCCCCTCAGCGTTTCTCAGAATTTGCGACCACGATTTTCTGTGTGAGGCTCGCAATTGCTATTTGCCAAACCGGTAACTGTTGACCCAACAGAAATCAAACAAAGATACCGGAAAGCCCAGACAGGCTGTCTTCATCGCGTCAGTGAAGGGAGAGCAGGTGCCTGGGATCGAAAGGACGTTGCCTATCACCTGGCTCTGAAAAACAAAATGCATTTCCTTATTCTGAACAAGCTGAGCACCAGAAACCTGCTTTACCAGTCCAGGCTGCCTCCTGGAAGCTGGCTCGCTTATCTGCATGTATGTGAGGGCTGGGGGTGTTTTTGAGGGGCTGACTCAGGGCAGGGTGGCTTTGGAAAGGAGAGGCCTGACCTAGTGAGACTCTAGGGTCAGCCCAGACTGCTGTGACCTCAGGGGACTCAGCCCAGGAGGTCTGGGTGAGGGCAGCCTGCCCTCTACGTCTGCCGTAGGTGCAGAACCCCTTGGTTCCTTGAAGAGAAAGAAAGGACTGGCTGGGTTGTAGGCAGCAGCGCCGAGCAGCTGAGGGCTAAGTACACAGCAGGCCCTAGCAAACGCTTCTGGAATTGAATTGGTGCAAGGGGAGACTCAGCTTTAGTTCAACATGGGCTGTATCCGAATCCTTCTGACATTTGCTGGGATTCCATGGGGGAGTCAGGTATTACAAGATTTTGTCAATTACTGAGTTTCTTTTGTGCTTTTTTATTTATGGGAATGTTATTTCTGAATCCACTTCCTTTCTCTTCCCTTCTCACCAAATTACACTTGATTTGCCTCCAGGAGGAAAATAGTACATTGTTATCATTTGGTCAAGATTTCATATTCAAAAAAGAGTAAAGTGACAATACAATTCAAAAATCTTGTTAGATGCTGTGGAAAGCTCACCTGGCAGTAGTGACAGGTACCATGAACTGAGGGATTTTATAGACATTTACATTTTCCCTTGTCCTCACCTTCCAGATGAGGCAGCTGTGGCCCAGAGAGGTTAGGGAACTTACCAAGGTCACACAGCAAGTTGGCAAGAGGGTTGGGGTTTCAGTCTGGGCTCTCTGACTCTGCAGCCGAGTGCCTGCCAGTGCTGCGTTGTCTCAAGGTATTTGGCGCGTGTTGATGCAACATCACTCACCCTCCTTGAGTTCTCTGCCATTTCTCAGAGTGTTTGTCTGTGTGTCCTCATTTGAGAATTAGTTAAGCTCTCGCACTCTCCAGGGTGCAGTGCTTGGAATTCAGGCACTGGAGGAAGTTGCTGCCTCCTTCCTGGAGCCCGCAGCCGGATCCCACAGATCCTGCTCTGTTGGACAGTGAGGACAGGAGGTGTGGCCCAGGGGTTGGCTGGATGGTAGTGGGGTGCAGAGTAGACAGGGCTGCGATGACTCTCCAGGCCCATGCTTCTTGTCATTTCCCAGGCACTGAGCCCGGGACTTCCCCCACCAAGGCATCCTGTCCTATTTCCCCCATTGCCTTCTGCCCTCTTAGGATCTATAGCTATTTAGAAATGTGAGCACAGAGGCCTTTTCAGAGAGAAAGAAGTCCTGCTCCTCAGTATTCCCAGGATCCTAGCTTACTGGAGAGATTAAAAGGCTGGATTACGTGGGAAGGAGAGGCAAGTGGACTGGGACACTTTAGATCTAATTGCTAATGACTCCTAGAATATGTCCTTCCAGATGTCCTCATGTTCATTCAGAGGCACTGCCTGCCTTTGTGAGGGGTCATGCAGTGTTGAATGATGTGTTATCAGTGCAATGCAATAGCCAGGTGACGTCATGAAAATCCTGGCTTTCTGAGAACACGTTCGCAGTCAAGAATGCGGTGCTGGAGAGACCAGAGGGTCTCGGTGTGCTGCACAGTTCAGCTTCTATTGTGTAACTCCTGGGTTTATTGGCCGTTTGTTGCTGTTCTCTTTGACAAAGTATGATTTTTTTTTTTTAACTTTCTGATTGGAAATCAGTAGTTTAAGCCTGCTAATCACCTCTTTGGCTTGGCGTGTGGATCATGGAAAGTCCACAGCACTTACTTTGTTTCCAAATGTTCTCTCGGTTCCAGAAGTTCAGAAATGTCATCAGCCCCCAATTTTTTTTATAAGATTGTATAATTTGTACCTTAATTACAATAATAAGGGTTCTGAGATCTATTACACAGATACCTTTTCTTAGTTTACTTTTTAAAAATGTATTTTTAATTGTGGCAAAATATATGTAACATAAAATGGTTTACCATTTTAACCATTTCCAGTGTACAGCTCTGTGGTGTTAACTACATTCATGTTGCAGCCATCACCACCATCCAGCTTTAGAACGCTCTTCATCTTGCAAAACTGACTCTGAAAACTACTTTCTGTCTCTATGAATGTGACTTCTCTGACTGCCTCATATAAGTGAAATCTTACAGTATTTGTCATTTTGTGACTGGCTTTTTTTGGGGGGGAGGGATGGAGTTTTGCTCTTCTTGCCCAGGCTGGAGTTCAATGAGAAGTCACAGAGCTGTACATTGGTAAAAATTATACAATCTTATAAAAAATTGGGGGCTGCTCACTGCAGCTTCCACCTCCTGGGTTCAAGCTATTCTCCTGCCTCAGCCTCCCAAATAGCTGGGATTACAGGCACTTGCTACCACGCCTGGCTAATTTTTATGTTTTTAGTAGAGATGGGGTTTCACCATGTTGGCCAGGTTGGTCTCAAACTTCTGACCTCAGGTGATCTGCCCGCCTTGGCCTCCCAAAGTGCTGGGGTTACAGGCATGAGCTACTGTGCCCAGCCTATGACTGGCTATTTCACTTAGCATAATGTTCTCAAGGTTTATCTATGTTGTCGCCTGTGTCAGAATTTCTTTCCTTTTTAAAGCTGAATAATGTTTCATTGTATGAATATATGTGAGATGTGTATACATACAATGTGTTGCAATATATACACATACATACACACATATACATGACGTTTTGTTAATCAGTTCATCTGTTGGTGGACACTTGGGTTACTTCTGCGTTTTGGCTCTTGTGAACAATGCTGCTGTGAACATACGTGTAGAAATATGTGTTAGCTGGGCGCAGTGGCTCATGCCTTTAAGCCCAGCACTTTGGGAGGCCAAGGTGGGCAGATCACCTGAGGTCAGGAGTTCGAGACCAGCCTGGCCAACGTGGTGAAACCCCATCTCTACTAAAAATACAAAAATTAGCTGGACGTGGTGGCGGGTGCCTGTAATCCCAGCTCCTCGGAGGCTGAGGCAGGAGAATCACTTGAATCCAGGAGACAGAGGTTGCAGTGAGCTGAGATCACACCACTGCACTCCAACCTGGGCAACAGAGTGAGACTTCATCTCCAAAAAAATAAATAAATAAATAAATATGGCCGGGTTCAGTGACTCATGCCTATAATCCCAGCACTTTGGGAGGCCGAGACGGGCGGATCACGAGGTCAGGAGATCAAGACCATCCTGGCTAACATGGTGAAACCCTGTCTCTAATAAAAATACAAAAAAACTGGCTGGGTGCGGTGGCGGGCACCTGTAGTCCCAGCTACTTGGGAGGCTGAGGCAGGAGAATGGCGTGAACCCGGGAGGCGGAGCTTGCAGTGAGCCGAGATCGCGCCACTGCACTCCAGCCTGGGTGACGGAGCAAGACTCCGCCTCAAAAAAAAAAAATTAAAAATAAATAAATAAATAAATAAGTGTTCATTGCCCCTGCTTTCCATTCTGTTAGGTACATACCCAGAAGGAGAATTGCTAGATCACATGGTAATTTATCTATTTGTTTTTCTGAGACAAGGTCTCTTTCTCAGGCTGGAGTGCAGTGGTATGATCTTAGCTTACTGCAGCCTCTATTTCCTGGCTCAAGTGATTCTCCAGCCTCAGCCTCCCAAGTAGTTGGGACCACAGGAATGAGCCACTGCACCCAGCTCATTTTTGTATTTTTAGTAGAGACAAGGGTTTGCCACATTGCTCAGGCTGGTCTTAAACTCCTGAATTCAAAGCAGTCCACCCACCTTGGCCTCCCATAGTGTTGGGATTACTGGCATGAGCCACTGCGCCTGGCCTGGTAATTCTATTTTTAATTTTTTGAGAAACTGCCATCTGTTTTCCACTATTTTACATTCCCACTAGCAGTGCAGAAGGGTTCCAATTTCTCCACATCATCAACACTTACTGTTGTTTTTGTTTTTGCTTTTAATAGTAGCCAACCTAATGGGTGTGAAGTGGTATTTCATTGTGGTTTTGGTTTGCATTTCCCTAGTGATGAGTGATGTTGAGAATTTATAGATACACTTTTTTTTTTGAGATGGAGTTTTCTTGCTCTGTTGCCCAGGCTGGAGTGCAGTAGCACGATCTCAGCTCACTGCAACCGCCACCTCCCAGATTCAAGTGGTTCTCGTGCCTCAGCCTCCCAAGTAGCTGGGATTACAGGCGCCCGCCACCATGCCCAGCTAACTTTTGTATTTTTAGTAGAGTCGGTGTTTCATCATGTTGGCCAGGTTGATTTCGAACTCCTGACCTCAGGTGATCCACCGGCTCGGCCTCCCAAAGTGCTGGGATTATAGGCATTAACCACTCAACCCAGCCCATACGCTTTTTAAAAAGCCAACTCCTCATGCCAGTTCAAAGCTAGAGAGGCAGTGATCTTAGAAGCCAAATTCCCTGGTTTTAATCCTGTCTGCTCTCCTTACTAACTTGGTGACTTTGAGTCAGTGACAAGACCTCTCTGTGCTTCAGTTTCCTGTCTGTAAAATGGGATAAATGACCTAATCTCATCAGGTTACCAGGATAACTCAGTGAATTAATAGAGATAAGTCCCATAGCATGTGTGAGACTCTGTGTGTTTGGTAAGTGCTGGGCATCGGTACTGTCAGTGAACAGAGCAGAATCTACTGCCTTCCATCCTCCTGGGATGACTTTCTTCTCTGCTTAGTCTTTTTCAAGTAAAGCAAAGGCCCTGGGAGGTTGAAGTGAGATGGTGGCTGGAACCTGGTGGGTTTTCACACCCCAGAGGTGGGTGTGTGAAGGGGAAGAAGAACACGGGCAGTGTCTGTCCGATGTCCCTCCTGGAACTTGGCATGTCTGGTTTCAAGAGTGAGTGTTTGCAGAACTGGCAACCAGAAGACAGGAACAAGGCCTGGGAATGGAGCGGAAAGGTAGCTGCTATATATAGTTCCTTCAGCCAGTAACAATTAGAGCGAATAGCCATCTGGATGATGAATGGCTCCTAATTGCCTTAAATTACGGCAGTTAGCTAAGGGTTTCTGTTGCTACATGGGTTACCATAGGCCGCTGCACCCTGTGGGCCTGCATCCCTGTCCTCAGGCCTGCATCCCCTGAGTCTCAGCACTTGGGCCTCGATACAGTGCCATATTTGGTAGGACATCCCCCTGATCCCAGAGATACCTGGGCTTCTCTGCTACTGGGGTTAATTCCATGAGCATCAGAAGGACCCTAGGTTACAGCTTCCCCTTTTCTTCCCAGAGCAGATTTCCAACTTGGTCTGGGAAGAACCAGGTTCTTCTTCTAGGGGAGATGTCATGGGAGAAAGTAATCTCCATCTCTGATCCTTCTTTAAAGCCTAATCCAATTTCCTTAGCAAGGCAGGAAGGTCAGGTGTAGTGAGGGAAAGAAGAACTTCTGCCTCTTCCTGCCTTCATCTGGTTAACATGCTTCTCAGGGCCCAGCTTAAAAGTTAGTTCCTCAAGAAATCATTCTCCAACTCCCTGAAGGGGGACAGGTTCAGTGTCTGCCTTCTCTTATAGGGCAATATCCTTTTCTTTTTTCTTTTGTTTTGTTTTGTTTTGTTTTGTTTTTTGAGACGAAGTTTCACTCTTGTTACCCAGGCTGGAGTGCAATGACACGATCTTGGCCCTCTGCAACCTCTACCTCCCAAGTTCAAGCGATTCTCCTGCCTCAGCCCCCCGAGTAGCTGGGATTACAGGCATGTGCCACCACTCCTGGCTAATTTTGTATTTTTAGTAGAGACGGGGGTTCTCCGTGTTGGTCAGGCTGGTCTCAAACTCCCGACCTCAGGTGATCCGCCTGCTTCGGCCTCCCAAAGTGCTGGGATTACAGGTGTGAGCCACCGTGCCCAGCCCAGCAATATCCTTTTCTTTTAAATCAGTTGTTCAGTTGTAATTGGTTAATACCTCTTGTTATTTCTGCATAGTGTCAGCTCAGGAGGTTTTTCTTTTCTCTTTTCAGCCCCTTCCGTTCTAGGAAGCCTAGAACTTTTCTAGAGCAGCAGTTCCCAAAGTGTGATCACTGGAAATATTTGAGATCCTCTCAGGAGATCTGCAAGGTCAAAACTTCATAATAAGGCTATGATTGTGCCACTGTATTCCAGCCTGGGCAACAGAAAGAGTGAGACTCTGTCTAAAATAAAATAAAAAGTATCCAAGCTGAAGCACAGAAGGAAAAAAAGCTTGAAAAAAAAAAAGGACTTTAGCAATTTGTGGGACATATTAATCAGTCTAAGAAATGTGTATTTGCATTCCCATAAAAAGGAGATAGAGAGATTAGGAAATATATTTGAAGACATAATGGCTGAAAAATTCCAAAGTTGATGAAAATATCACCCACAGATCCAAGAATCCCAGTAAATCCAGGAAAATCATACGGAAAACCACACCTAGACACATCATAGTCAAACTGCTGAAAACAAAAGATGAGAAAAACCTTAAAATCAGCCAGGGAATAACATACAAGAGAACAGTAGAAATTATATACAGGAGAACAATAAGAATACTGCAGACTTCTCTGATGAGACAATACAAGCCAAGACATCATTGAATGACATCTCTAAGGTGCTGAAAGGGAGAAATACTGTCAACTTACAATTCTGTATCCAACCACAACTATCCTTAAAATGAGGATAAAATCCAAACATTTTCGGATAAAATAAATTGCTTAGAGAAAGTATCACTAGCACAGTTACACAATAAGAAATGTTAAAATAAAATTTTCAGGGCCGGGCACGGTGACCCATGCCTGTAATCCCAGCACTTT
The DNA here is from genome assembly GCF_047675955.1 of Chlorocebus sabaeus. NCBI lineage: Eukaryota > Metazoa > Chordata > Mammalia > Primates > Cercopithecidae > Chlorocebus > Chlorocebus sabaeus. Next base: position 14,100,424 of record NC_132926.1, on the reverse strand, counting down.
GGGAGGCTGAGATGAGCGGATCATGAGGTCAGGAGTTCAAGACCAGCCTGGCCAACATGGGGAAACCCTGTCTCTATTACAAATACAAAAATTAGCCAGGCTGGTGGTGCGTGCCTGCAGTCCCAGCTACTCAGGAGGCTGAAGCAGGAGAATCACTTGAACCCAGGAGGTGGAGGTTGCCATGAGTTGAGATTGTGCCGCTGCACTCCAGCCTAGGTGACAGAGCGTGACTCTGTCTCAAAAAATAAAATAAAATAAATTTTTCAGGCCGAAGGAAGGTGACATCAGGTGGAAACTTAGATCTACTTGAGAAATTAAGAGCATCAAAAATAGAAAAAACTAAAAATGTCTTCATTTCTTTAAAAGATAGTTGACTGTTTGGAGCAAACATAATAATGGTGTATTGTGGATTTTTTTTTTTTTAAAGCGGAACAGAAAGGAAAAGGAAGCAAGAAACAGATAAGACAAATAGACAACAAATGGCAAGTTGGTAGACTTAAAACCAGCTATATCAATAATTCAGTGAAAGTAAATGGACTAAATACTTTAATTAAAAAGTAGAAAAAAAGAACAAGATTCAAGTGTATAGCCTGCCTATAACAGATTCACTTTAATTATAAATACTCACATAGGTTACAGGTAAAAGGATATGAAGGATATACCATACCAATACTAATCACAAGAATATTGGAATGGCTGTCAGCATGGCATACAGAGAGCTTTTACAATAATAGGGTGATTCATCAAAAAGACATGACCATCCTAAATGTGTGGACACCTAGTGGCTGAGTTCAAATACCTGAATAAATGACTGGATCCAGTAGAGCAGGCTTTCCAGCTCTTTGCAGCGGGGAGGGACAGATGGAGCCATTTCCTCGTTCCTGTCCTGATCTCCTTTGAGTCGCTGGCAAGGGCAAAAGTGGGCAGAAGCAAGCTGACCTCCATGGCCTCATTCTGTGCTCAGCATTGAGACCATGTGTGTCCTCCTTGTCCTCTGAGATGGCAGACCCTGGGACCCTCTGATAGGAGCCCCTACCAACAGCTCCCACAGAGTACCCCACCCTAGCTCTTCTTGCCATGAAGAGAGCTTTCTGGAACCTGCCAAGCTCACATGTGATGCCAGTCAGGACTTGGGGCCATGCTCACCGAAGTTGGCAGGGGCTGGGGTCGTGGAGTGGTGGATGGCATCATTGTCAGTCCCTGGGAACTCCAGGTGTCCTAGGACACAGAAGAAGGTGGCAGTGTCTGCCCTCAGGCTGGTTCCTGCCATTCAGATACTGACAGGAGCTGAGTCAGCACCAGGTGGGGCAGCGGGGAGGGGAATTTTTAAGCAATAATGAAAAGTTGCCTGGAAGAGGAGGAGAAGGTTCCTGGATAGGCTGTGTCTGGGGGCAAAGAATTCCATCATTTACAGGCAGTCCCATTTGCACTGGCATTCCATGTGAGAAATGATTTTTCCTTCTTAAAATATTGTGGTAAAATATACATAACATAAAATTAATCATCTTAACCATTTTCAACGGTAGAGTTTAGTGCATTAAGTATATTGTTATTGTGCAACCATCACCAGCATCCGTCTCCTGAACTCTTTTCATCTTCCTGCACGGGAACCCTACACCCATTAAACAACTCCCCATTCCAGCCTGCCCCCAGCCCCTGGAAACTACTCTTCTATCTCTGGCTCTATGAATTTCACTACTCTAGATACCTCATATAAATGAAATCCCATAGTGTTTGTCCTTTGTGACAGGTTGTTTCACTTAGCATTGTGTGAAATAATACATAAGACTCATCCATGTTGTAGCCTGTGTCAAAATTTCCTTCCTTTTTAAGGGCAAATCATATTCCATTGTATGTTGATATCACATTTTGTTTTTCTGCTCATCTGTCGATGGACCCTTGAGTTGCTTTCACCTTTCGGCTATTTGTGAATAATGCTGCTATGAATGTGAGTGGACAGCAATGATTTTTTGTTTTGTTTTGTTTTAAGGTAATAAGATGAATATAGGGATAGGAATTAGTAGCTCAGGACACCGACCTGATAGTCTTATTTGTTGTTGTTGTTGTTGTTTTTAGATGGAGTCTCGCTCTGTAGCCCAGGTTGGAGTGCAGTGGTACGATCTCAGCTCACTGCATCCTCTGCCTCCTGGGTCCTGGTTCAAGCAATTCTCCTGCTTCAGCCTTCCAAGTAGCTGGGATTACAGGCACACGCCACCACGCCCAGCTAATTTTTGTATTTTTAGTAGAGATGGGGTTTCACCATGTTGGACAGGCTGGTCTTGAACTCCTGACCTCATGATCTGCCTGCCTTGGCCTCCCAAAGTGCTGGGATTACAGGTGTGAGCCACCGCACCCGGCTGGACCTAATAGTCTTATTTCGCATTTGTAGAAACCTAGAACAAAAATAAGCATCTGGGAAAGTTTATTCTTGCAAATCTGCATTTTTGAAGGGACAGAGCTGCTGAGAGCCTTTGGTGGTTGAGGTCTCTTGACTCATTCCCACCCTACTATGCACTGGCCATATGCAGGCCAGTGTCTGATTTAAGGTGTCATGTCTTGCTTTGGTTATTGCGACAGTCAGCTAACGGTAACCAGGCTCCAAGATCCTTTTCCAGCAATCTCTTGTTGCAACTACTTTTGGAATTTTCTTCCACAGGGCTTTCCAGAGCAAATTGCTCTCCTTCTCAGAAATTGCTCATGGTTCTCCAGTGCTCACAGAAAACCCCAAAATATCTTAGCATGACTCAGGGCCCCCATTGGTCTTCCCAGTCTTCTCCGCCTTTCCTTTCCTTCATTCTTTCATTTACCTCTTGGTTCATTTGTTCACCCTGTGATTTGTATTTTGTATTTGTTTTTCACATGTATGTCTCATACTGACTCACTCGGATACTGTGCTCTAGGGCCCAGGACTCAAGAGCAGGAATGTTTATGATGGAAAGAATCTTATCTTTTGGGGTCTCCTTAGCTCTTCATTGAAACCTTGTAAGGTAAATTGTTTCATCCCCAATTGGCAAGTTAGGAAATTGAGCTTCCACAGTTCAGAGAAATGGGTTTGCAATTATGGTCCTTGGAGCAAATTTAGAACCAGCACCGGGGTGTTCCTCTGAGTGAGATTGTGGCTTTTTGAGACACTAGGAAGCTGGAGGTAGCAAGAATAAATGCCCAGGGGCTCTGCATCTGCTTTGTCTCTGCAAGTAAAGGTGAGACCTTGCCGGGGCTCAGTTTGATTGAATAATGAAAGGCCAGTGCTTGTAGATATTCCCTTAACAAAAGCCTGAGTGTGGTATAGCATTAAGTTGGCTGCTTTCTCCACTCTGAAAGGATATCAAATGAGAATTTAAGCTCATGTTGGCAGGAATATTCTCCCCACTTTACAGGGAACCCGGGAGTGAGGGGAAAGCCTTACCAAAATTTGTTGCATTCACGCTGATAAATCCTGAACACTCAGCTGGGTGGGTCAGGAAGTTAGAACACGTGGGTGGATGTGGACTTCTCCCTCAAATGTGCAACCCATTGAAACGCTGCTGCTCAACACAGAGTGGGACCAGAAACACCTGCAGAGTTGAGTATCTTGCTCAAGGTCTCCCAACTAACAGAAAGCAGAGCTGAGCCTTTTGCAATTTAGGAGTCCAAGTTCAGCGCAGCCTCTAACACATCTGCCTCTTGGATGGCTTTGGCATAAGTTGCAGCCTTGGGAGCATTAACTGGCCTCAGTGATCTCACCCACAAAGTGTGCATAATAACATCTGCCTCACTGGGCCGTCACAGAGACCAGCGAGCTAATCAGGTAAAGCAGTCAGCAGGGGCTAGAACAGAATGAATGATGCTGTTTCCTGGTGCACCCCTTCTTCACTTGCTGGTGAACCACAAGCACTTGCGACTTGCTCCCCATGGTCAAGATTCTTGGTTGATCGGGATCAATAGATGTATATAGTGGTAGAGGCACTATCTCTAGAGGGTGAAGAGTCTGATTGGATAGGAATGCCATGCAACTGTAGTCATTCCTTCTTTCTTTTTTAGAGCATTACCACTGACCTACAATCTTAGAGTGGATGTGGGGAGTTTTTCTTTTCTTTTTTTGAGACGGAGTCTTGCTCTGTCATCCAGGCTGGAGTCCAGTGGCATAATCTCAGCTCACTGCAACCTCCACCTCCCAGGTTCAAGTAATTCTGCCTTAGCCTCCCGAGTCGCTGGGACTACAGGCGCACCACCACGCCCGGCTAATTTTTGTATTTTTAGTAGAGACGGGGTTTCATCACCATATTGGCCAGGCTGGTCTTGAACTCCTGACCTCATAATCCACCCGCCTCGGCCTCCCAAAGTGCTGAGATTACAAGCATAAGCCACCGCGCCTGGCCTGTGGGGAGTTTTTCACTTCCCTTTCCCCAAAAGTACTTGCATGACCTCAGTGTCTGGTGCCCCTGTTTGCAAAAGCATCTGTTATGCCCTCAGTCAGCACAGCTGGCATCCACCTTAGGCTGTCTGGGCTCCACCCCTCATCCACCTGCAATAAAGCAGAAAAACCTCTTTGAGATAATCAGCTTTTTCTGGCACGAACAGGTGTACGTTGTTGCTCTTTCCGTCCTGATAAGTTGGTCTTGCCCCATGGCTCCCCCTCTGTCAAGTACTTGGTTTCTTCCTTCCCCCTTGGTGATATCTCGGTCAGGAAGAAAGTCCTCTCCAAGAGCTTCCAGAAGACCACTTGATTGCCCTGCTGACTGATAACCCAATTTACCTTGAGCAGAGACCTGTAGTTTAGTGTTATTCTTAGGATTTAACATACGCTGCCCTCAAGGCCCAAGGGACAAACCAGAAAGCCTGGTTATGCTGAGCCCAAGTGGGATATCATCTAGAAGGCTTTGAGGCTTTGGAAAAGCAATGTGAGCTTATTTTCTTACTTTATATGTTTAAAAGGGTTCCCTTCTTCTGAGGCAGGACTTCAAAGGCAGCATTCCAGACCACACTTCCTTTTGGTAAATCTTAACCAGTGTAAATGTTTACTTTTGTGTTGTAAATCCTAGGAGGTGAGGGGAGAAGGAATGTCCGAAGCAGGTGTCCTGCCAGCAAAAGTTAAAACTTAATCTGCTGTTTTAGGCGTTTGGGAGGAAGGGGAGTGTTTATAATTAACAAGCCATGCTAATGAACCTGGAGGTAGAACTTTTTGCCAGGTTCTGCAAATTCCTGGACCCGCTGGAATGAGAGAGTTTAGGAAAGCATGCCTTGCTTCTTCCCCTGCCAGAGAGGTCAGCGCATGAAAATGGAAGGAATGAGCAAAACAGTGATTCAAAGGGTAGAAAGATAAAGGGGAAAGTGAAATGATAGAAAGCAGTATTACTTAAAAGCTGTGGCTTTTGGCCGGGCGTGGTAGCTCACACCTGTAATCCTAACACTTTGGGAGGCGGAGGCAGGCGGATCACCTGAGGTCAGGTGTTTGAGACCGGCCTGGCCAACATGGTGAAACCCTGTCTCTACTAAAAATACAAAAATTAGCCAGGCATGGTGGCGCCTGTAATCCCAGCTACTTGGGAGGCTGAGGCACGAGAATCGCTTGAACCTGGGAGGTGGAGGCTGCAGTGAGCCGAGATCACACCACTGTATTCCAGGCTGGGTGACAGTGTGAGACCCTGTCTCAAAAAAAAAAAAAAAGCAGCTGTGGCTTTGGTTAAAAATGTAAATTCCAAAAAAGATTACTAAAAGAAATGGTCCCATTCCCCTGCCACCCTCACTCACCAGGAATGCAGCAATGCATTGGACAGGAGGGTCTCGGCAGTTGGCTTGGGACCTGCACTGTCTAGGAAAGAAACTTCTGGTTTCCTTGTGCTGTCTGAGCAACATCCCCTTGGAAGAAGTCCTTGAAAAACTGAGATGTTCTGTGGAGGGAGGCTACTCATGAGTTGTGTAACTTAGGCAAAGGCATTCACCTTTTATGAGAGTCGGTTTTCTTCTTATCAATAAAATGGAGCTAACAATAGGCACCTTCAGAATTATGAGGATTCATTGGCTCGTGTTTTCTCAACACAGTGTTTGGCAATCAATTGTTCTTGAGGTCACTATTGTTACCCCTACTTCTATGCACCCACCATATATGCATGGAATGTGCTAGAAGGGGAAGAGGTTATGGGAGTTGATCCTGGGGCAATACAGCTAAGACCTCCCTCCATCCCACATGCACTCATTCTTCTCTTTCCTCTGAAAGAAGGAAACCTCTAGAAGAGGTTGGGGCTGTAGGAGGAAAAGGGACATGGAGCAGAGAGAAGGATGCAGTGAGGGTGTTTGGGACTGTTGGCAGGCAGCAGTCAGGTTTGGGGCCTACAGGGCTCTGCAATTGAGGAAGTCAGAGGTGGGTGAAGAGTTGGCCACACTTCTCCCCTAATGCTGCAGAATCGTCTGACCGTAAGAAGAGCTGGTGCATTCAGAATCCTCTACAACCAGTCCTTCCCCTGACCTTCCCGGAAGCCTTGAACCCTCAATGCTGAGCTGCCAAGACGCGAGCTGGGTGACCAACATAGCCATTCTCCAGTTTGGAGATGTCAGAATGTCCGCCCCTTCCCCACTCCTCGATGGGGTCATGCTTCAGAACTGCAGCCCTGCCACTTCCTGACTTCAGCCTTGTGTGTAAGAGCGCCGGCCCAGCAAACAGCCCAAATCTCTCTCCCTGGGGACTATGTGGATACGTTTTGGGGCATCCATGCAATGGAGTGCCTTGTGGATATTGACAACTCTAAAGTAGAGCTACAGGTGCTCATAGGGAAAGGAGTCCAAGATACGTGATAGAGCATTCAGCAAGATTCAGAACAGTAGGTTATATGTTTAAAGAATGGAGTTAAAAGTATACACTCCCATCAACTAGAGTTTTACAGATAGGCTTCAAGGAATTATCTGTTCCATAGAAATGTTTGGCCCACATGGTGTTGAAATAGCTGCTGCTCCAGGACCACCCTTTGAAAGCTTGTGTTCACTGCAGTCCATCCTTCCTCCTTCACTGGGTTACCTGCCTGGGTCATGCTGGAATCTGAGTTTGCAACCCCAAGACAACTGAGAGTGAGCTGAGGGAAATTGTATATGTCCTACAGTGTAATTGATCAGTTTTAAGGTGAACTTGTTTTGCCTGTTAACATCTTCAAATGTGGGATACTCTTATCAGTGCTGTTGGCCATTGCTATCGTTGCTTGCACATGCACAAATGATGTTCCTGTTAAGGTAACGAGATAGCTGTGGCCCCTCTGTGTTTTCATCGAAAACCATGGAAAAACCATTTGCAAACAGGTCTTTGTTCTTATTGAAAAATTTTCTTTGACATCTTCTGGTGAAGTCAAGAAAGTGCTAGAATCAAAATTCAAAGTAATTGTCAGTGGCTTGGAAGAGAATCACGGAAACATCATCAGAATTCTCTTTCAAGAAATGCTGCCGGTGGCTCATGCCTCAGAACTGAGAAGGGGCTCAATCTTATACCTTAGTTCATTCATTTCACTTATCTTCCTTGTCATATGTGGAAAAGAGAGTCATATAATAAAGTCCATATCTAAAAAAGTCTGAGCTTTTTCAGTACATATAAATATTCTAAGTTAAAGAAAGCTTTGGGTCATAACTTATTGGTAGTGTTTACCTTCCTGGTTGCATCTAGAATAATCCTGTTTATAAGTGATGCTTTCTTAGTAATGAAGTAGAGTGTACGTGTGTGTATTTGATCAGCACGTATACGTGTTTATGTGTGCACATGCATGTGCGCTGGGTTAGTGTACCTGCTGATATGTCTGTGAAAACATTTCTGGGAGGGCACACTGGAAATAGTAACTTCCCTGTAACTTAAGGGTTTGCATAGTAGGTGAGGAGGGAAGAGTTTCTTGTTACTTGTATTTGCGGGTTACTTCTGTATGTTTTTGGTTTTTTCTTTTTCTTTTCTTTTTTTATTTAATTAATTAATTGATTGGTTGATTGATTTTATTTTATTTTTTTTTGAGACAGAGTCTCACTCTGTCGCCCAGGCTGGAGTGCAGTGTCACAATCTCAGCTCACTGTAACCTCTGTTTCCCAGGCTCAAGCGATCCTCCTGTCTCAGCCCCCACAAGTAACTGGGACTGAAGGCGTGCGCCACCACGCCAGGCTAATTTTTGCATTTTTTGTAGAGACAGGGTTTCACCATGTTGGCCATGCTGGTCTCAAACTCCTGGGCTCAAGTAATCTACCCTCCTTGGCCTTCCACAGGGCTGGGATTACAGGCATGAACCACCGTGCCTGGCCATTTTTCACTTTTATAAAAAATGGTGGGGGAACCCTTCAAGTCTCAAGCCCCACCTCAGAACTCCTGACTTCAGCATCTCTGGGGATGGCACCCCAGGTGCCAGACAGCCAGATTTTTTCCTCTGTCTAACCAGGCTGAAAGCCAACTGGCATCTCTAGGGGACCAAGGACTCCATGAAGCTCACAGCGTTTTCAGAGAGACTGCGAATTCACTAACCAATTGGTATCTCCTTGCCCTCCTCTTTCCCTTTCTCCTCTCCTTCCTCAAATATTTTTTGAGTACCTCCCCTATGTATAATGTCAAGCATGCATCTACAGACCTTCTTTTCCTGTCAGGAGCTGGGAGTGGATGGTGCCTATTTTGCACCCTTGAGATGCATGGAAAACGTGCATTCTTATAACCCTTGGCCATCTCTTCATACCTTTATGCCTGAGAATGCACCTTGGTGCTGTGAGCCCTTTGTGGAGAATGCGACTTCTTCTCCCAGACAAGATCGCATTGTGAGGCCAGGTGTAGGTTTAGAGGTTCGTAATGATGGGCAGCACCTCTGTGACCTTTGCAACCTGGAGAGGCTGCTCTGAAGTGCTGTTAGTCCAGAAACACTGAGCTCTGTACTGGTGTGACTGTTGGTCTGTCCTGAAGGAGAGAGTGCAGGAGAGCGCATCCCCCCGCCCAGGCTTTACCTGCACAGCTTCCCCATTTATCAGCCCAGGTTCATTATGCTAGGGGCTTAGAAATTGCTATCCCTTCTATGCTGGGGACTCAAGAAATTGCTATCCCTTACCAGCCCCCTTCCACTCCTTCAAGATGAACTTATTACAAGATTCTTATAGAACGAGAGCCTGATCATCTCCTTGCAAAGAACACTTTAATGTTCTGTCATGGCTCTTAAAGTCTACTTTCCCTGGCCTGGCAAGGGGGCTCATGCGTATAATCACAACACTGTGTGAAGCCAAGACCGGGGAGGATCCCTTGAGCCCAGGAGGTGGAGACCAGCCTGGGCAACATAGCAAGACCTCATCTTTACTGAAAAAAAAAAAACAAGCCAGGTATAGTGCTACACACCTGTGGTCCCAGCTACTGTTGAGGCTGAGGAGGGAGGACCATTTAAGCCCAGGAGTTCAAGCTTGAAGTGAGCTATGGTGATACCCCTGCACTCCAGCCTAGGTGACAGAGGAAGACCCTGTCTCAAAAAAAAAAAAAAAAAAAAAAAAAATCCTTTTCTCTCCCTAACGTGGCTCACAGGACACTCAACAACGTAGGACTGACCCTGATTTTGCCTCTCCAGCCCCATCCTATTTCTCTGCCCCACCCCCACTGCACTCTGGCAACAGGTCTTGAGAGACATTGCAACCTTGTGCATTATAGAGACTTGCAAATGCTGGCCCCTGGTTTTTGTGTGTGTGTGTGTGTGTTTTTTTTTTTTTTTTTTTTTTTTTTGAGACAGAGTCTTGCTCTGCTACCCAGGCTGGAGTGCAGTGGCTGGATCTCGGCTCACTGCAAGCTCCGCCTCTAGGGTTCCCGCCATTCTCCTGCCTCAGCCTCCCGAGTAGCTGGGACTACAGGCGCCGCCACCACGCCCGGCTAATTTTTTGTATTTTTAGTAGAGACGGGGTTTCACCGTGTTCGCCAGGGTAGCCTCCATCTCCTGACCTCGTGATCCGCCCGCCTCGGCCTCCCAAAGTGCTGGGATTACAGACGTTGTGCCACCGTGCCCGGCCGCAAATGCTGGCCCCTCTAACAGGAGTTATCTTTCCTGCTGTCTTCACCTACTTACACCTACAGCCCTGAGTTTAATCACACTCACTCGGGAAGCCTTCTCTAACCGTGAGGAGTAAGATCAGACCCTCCCCACTCCACCCCCATTTACAGCCTCATGCTCCTGTGTGTTGCTGCTTTGTAGAATTGTCCAAATTATTTCTGTGTCTGCTTTCTCCACTGCACTGCAAGCTCCTTAAGGACAGGGGGCTCTGGCTGTTTGTCACAAAACTGTATCCTCAGTGCCTGGCTCTAGTGAGTTCTGAACTTATATTTTGGGCAACTGAATGAATCAATGACTCTCCTGCTGAGCAGCAATGCTTCTCCCAAGAAGAAAGGTTAGGCCAAACTTCCAGCAGGGAGGCAGCTGAGGATGTGACCGAGCGCCTGAGGGCTTGGAACCCAGCTGAAGAAGCTGATTGGTGGGATGGAATGCCACAGGTCCCTCTGGTATCCTAGATACCGAGAGGGTGGGAATGTAAACTGGGCCCGGAGGGTGAATTCTTGAAATTTCACTGCAGCCTAGGAGGAGCCTGCAGGGAAGTGAACCTGACCTTGAGGTTCTAGCCTTTATTTTCTTCCCCCCTCTAAAAAAAATTAAGATAAAAGGTGCCATCATGCAACACATTCTTTCTGAGGGAGCTGTGAGGTGAGGGCTTCTAAGTCACTCATAAGTCATTTCTAAGTACACTCATCACCCAGGCCTGCTTTTTGCTGGTGCAGGTGCATCTTCCAAGATTTCTCGGCATTGCACACCCTAGAGGAGTTGAAATTCCTGATGGGTACTTCTTGGGCGCTAGCAGAGACATCCCAGGAGCAGTTCTCCTAATCACAGAAGATAATAGCAAGTGCTTATTGAACATCTAGGTCAGGCGTGGTGGCTCATGCCTGTAATCCCAGCTCTTAGGAGGCAGAGACTGGAGGATAGCTTGAGCCCAGGAGTTTGAGACCTGCCTGGGCAATATAGCGAGACTCCGTTCTCTAAAAAAAAAAAAAAGAATGAACGAACATCTAGAATGTCCTGGACAATGTACTAAGCACTTTATGTGTCTCGGATGAGCTGGGCTTCCCAGTACACCTGTACTTGAGGAATTATTATGCTAATTAAGCAGAAGAGGAATTAGGACTAAAGGAACTAAACTGATCTGCCTATAGTCACATAGCTGGAAGTGGAAGTGCTGGGATGGAATGTAGATCCATCCATCTAGTAGCTCCCAAACCTTTGTTCTGACCACTGCGTCACCTCCAAGTAGCCCTAGCAGCCAGCACCTGACTATTTCCAGTCTTCTTAGCACGTCCCATTCATTCGCTCATTTAATCGTTTATAAAACTTGATGAGGAAGATATGATTACTTTCGTTTCTTAAGTTACTAAACTGAGGCTTAGAGAAATTAACTAGCAGAACCAGGATACAAACACAGCTCCCTCTACCCATCAAGCCCTTGCTTTCCTCCCCCTAAGGGGAGAGAGGAGTCTGTGTCTGGTTATTGTAGGGACTGAAGGCCCCAGGGAAGCTGTTGGCCCCTCCGCAGGGGTAAGGACAAATGGGATGACATGACAAGGAGCTTTTCCAGCTGGGCTCCTGGTAGAAATCAGACTCTAAAAGCAGAGGGATGAGGGTGGGGTTCTGGGATCTGGGGAGGGAGGGAGCTCTTCTTTCCCCCTAGCTAGTTGCCTTGGGGAAAAGAATGCCAGTGTAGGCGCTGTTGAGGCTGTGAAGAGTGCAGTCATTTGATGTTAAGGAGAATGCCGTGTTTGCTTTTGCCAAGTGGTTCTGACTCCAAGTCAAGGGGTCTCTGGGTTTGGGGAACATTGTTCTATATGTGGTGGCTCGGGCAAGGGTGGCTTTCCCTGGTTCTGCCATTTACTAGCCCTGTCACCTTGGGTGAGTTACTTACCCTCTGTAAGCCTCAGTTTCTTCATCTGTAAAGTGGGAAAAATACAGTACTTCCTTCCCTGGGCGGTGAGGTCAAAATAAGGTACTGTTTGTAACTTAGCAGAGTACCCAGCCCATAGTCAAGGTTTAATGAGCATTCAGTTGCTTATATAGTCTAGGTAACAAACACTTGGCAGATAATAGACGTTTAACTTAACCCTCACAATGACAGTATGAGACAAATACCATTCTTTTTGTTTTTCTTTCTTTCTTTTTTTTTTTCCCGAGACAGTCTCACTCTGTTGCCAAGGCTGGAGTGCAGTGGCGCAATCTCAGCTCACTGCAACCTCTGCCTCCTGGGTTCAAGTAAGTCTCCTGCCTCAGCCTCCCAAGTAGCTGGGATTCCAGGCATGTGCCACCATGCCTGGCTAAGTTTTGTATTTTTAGTAGCGATGGAGTTTCATCACGTTGGCCAGGCTGGTCTTGAACTCCTGACCTCAGGTGATCCACCCACATCAGCCTCCCAAAGTGCTGCTATTACAATTCACCCATTTGAAGCTTAGAATTAAGTGGCTCTTGGTATATTCAGAGTTGTGCAACCATCACCACAATCACTTTTACAATATTTTCATCACCTCCCCACACAAAACTCTGCACCCCTTAGCAGTCATCCCCCAATCTTCACTTCCCCCCAGCCCTAGACAACCACTAATCTACTTTCTGCCTCTATAACTGTGCCTATCCTGGACATTTCATATAAACGGAGTCATACAATACGTGACCTTCTGTGTCTGGCTTCTTTCAGTTAGCATGATGTTTTCAGCTGTCATCCATGTTGAGGCATGTAGCAGAACTTCATTGCTTTTCATTGCCAAATAATATTCCATTGTATGGATATGCCACATTTTGTTTATCCATTCATCAGTTTGTGGATATTTGGGTTATTCTCACTTTTTGGTTATTATGAATTAATGCTGCTATGAACATTCACGTATAAACTTTTGCATGTACATACATTTTTCTTTCTTTTGGAGATCTGGTAGGGACTATTTTTCTCCTTGTTTTACAAATAAGGACATTGAGGCACAGAAAGATTAAGTTATTTGCCTGGGGCACACAGCAAATAAGTAACAGAGTCATAATTAGAACTCAGGTAGTCTGCCTCCAAAGTCTGTGCTGTTCATCAGTACCTCTCCTGAACACTTCCTTATAGCAGCTACTGTGCCAGGAGCCAGAGAGACCGGGGAGAGCAAAGCAGACGTGTCCCTGTCCTTGTGAAACTTACAGGAAGACCATGGTGCAATAATCGAAGACATGGGAAATAATCACTGTGACAGCTGTGTTAAGGATTACAGTCGAGAGTTGCAAGGTCCTGGCAGGTAGACCAGTGGGCCCTGGGACTTGTCATCATCACAGTGGCCAGGGAAGGAAAGCTTCCCTGGAGAGGAGGTGCTTGCTCTGAGATCTGTAGGACACATAAGTGCTAACCAGGCAGAGATGGAGGAAAGCAGCAGCTTTCAAGGGTGCAAGACTTGAGGGTAGGGCCAGTAGAGTATGCAGGCTTCTGAAGTCAAGCGTTTACTCAGCAATTACTCACAAGGCTCCATGGATAATGGGTCCTAGGGACACTGCTAATTGAGAAAAATCTCTCCAGCCCAAGCAGCAGGCAGGAACACATCTTGCTGTCAGAGATCACTGATGTCCCAGTCTGAGAGACCCAAATTCCCATCCCTGCCTCTCATTTTCAACATCAAAAGGCTGATGTGCTTTAGATCTAAACCCAGGATGGCATTTTTCATCTCCTCTCCTCTAGGTAGCTGGCCTTTCAAATGCGGGAGAATATCATTCCTCTTCAAAGTGGTGCAGGTGTCATTTGCTGATTTAAAAAAAAAAAGAAAAGATTTTGGAAAAAGTAAGGCCTGGGTCACCAGATACAGACCTGCCAGGTGTTCAGATGCTGGTCCTTCCCTGGCCCCTTAAGTGAACCATGAAAAGGACCTGGTGATTCACCCACAGATAATGGAAGAAAGTTCTGTTACCTCTTGATGCCTGCTTTTGTGGCCACCCCATTTCCCCAGGTGGCATTGGTAGCTAATTATGATCACTCCACACAATTAGAGCTGTGCTGCTCCTTCCTTCCCCTAGCCAGTGGGCTTCAGTGCCCAGAGTGAAGCCTGCAGCCTGTGTCAGACACCAGCATGTGTAATGGGAGGAAAGAGCTTCCATGTCCAGAGCACTGGTTCCAAGGGCATCTTCAGGCACTGAAATTGGCACCTTAGGCATGGGGAAGTTTCATTGGAAGTGAATGGGGAGCACTGGGGGGACTTACTGAAACAATTTCAGATGCAGGGAGTATTTGGCACAGCTTACCTCCAACTGGCCTGGTTTTATTCTGAATTGTTTGGAGCAGAGGAAGGGAGAGGGAAAACATAAAGATCAGGGTAATAGGTTCTAGGAACTGGCAGAGCTGATGGAGTTGAACAGGGGAGGGACCATGGAAGCTGAGGCTATTGAGCAAAAATTAGGCTGCCAGTCTCTAGGAAGGCAGGCACTTGGCTGGATCCAAGTGGCAGTGTTAGGTACTGCGGGAGAATGCACACCCACAAGTCTGTGCACATTCCCATTCCCTGCCTCCCGGGAGCTCACAGTTCAGCCAGTGATGCATGCATAGAAGTTTAAAGCAGTAACGTTAGACATGAGGTTGAATTCATGCTGACCGGATTTCTGTGGACTTCATGGCCCTGTAGGCTTTATAGGATCTAGAAAGGCAGAAACAGATGTGGTGGGGGATGGTTTGAAGAGTCGTGAATGACTCCCTAAGACATTGAGGTGGGAAGGTATGCAGGGACTATACCACACTGTGTGGAGGAGGGGGTTCATGGAAAGGGTAAGAACTCCCAAAGGGTAGATGAAGAGCCCTGAAGACCCAGCTAAGGAAACCCATGAACGACTGGTAGCCACCGGGAAGTCTTGAGCAAAGAACCGGAGGATGCAAGCGCTGCAGAGAACAGACCATACTGTGGATGGATTGAGAGCACAGTGGGGGCCCCTCAAGCTTTTCCACACTCTGGGCAGTAGGGTTTATCCAAGTGCCCACCACCAAGTATCTGGCACTAGGCAGGGAGCAAAGGGTGTTTCCAATTCCAGTGTTAAACAATTCCTTCCAATTTCTATGTTCCAAGGAAGGATTGGGCTCGGAGAGCCTTGGCGTTCTTGTTTTATGACCACCATCCAGCCCTAAGAGCCTGGTGGGGGGGGGGGGGGTTGGATGCATTTTCATTGCACAGATGGACCTCCCAATTTTCTCAACTGTACTTGCCTTTCACATTTGCACAGACCATGCAATCATGGTTTTGAAGGTCATAAAGTTCACTGTGCTGGGAGATACAGAAATACTTTCTTGGTGACGGGACCGAACGTTCATTAGGTGCTTTCATGTGCCCTGCATTTGAATTTATTCATGATAGCTTCAACTTTCTGAGTGTTTACTGTGCGGCAGGCACCATGCTAACTCTACATTATCTCGTATACTTTTCAGGACAAGTGAAAATGATGACCGCATTTTATAGATGAAGAAAACTGACACTCAAAGAAGGGAAATAATTTGCCCAAGATCACAGAGCTCAGGTTGGCTGGACTCTGGGACATCCCTTGCCTCCACCACATGCTGCTTATCAGCAGCAGCACACAGAGCTGGTTGCAAAGGAGGGGCTGACATATATATTAAGAGTAGAGTCCGGGTGCGGTGGCTCACACCTGTAATCCCAGCACTTTGGGAGGCCAAGGTGGGTGGATCACGAGGTCAAGAGTTCAAGACCATCCTGACCAACATGGTGAAACCCCATCTCTACTAAAAATACAAAAATTACCTGGGCGTGGTGACGTGTGCCTGTAATCACAGCTACTTGGGAGGCTGAGGCAGGAGAATCACTTGAACTCAGGAGGCGGAGGTTGCAGCGAGCTGAGATGGTGCCACTGCAGCCTGGGCGACATAGCAAGACTCTGTCTCAAAAAAAAAAAAAGAGTTGAACTTTTGCTTCTGGGCTGTTTATGTTTTTTCCTAGTCTTCAGGGGTTCAGGGCTCTCAGATATCTCCCCCACCATACCTCCACTCAGTCTTCCACTGATGACATTTCTTAATAATTCATGTGCTTCCCCCTTGGCTCAGTTACGCATTGGAGAACACTGCTGCATCTAAACCACTGTAGCTGACAAGCTATCATGCAGCTCACCCAAACAGCAGCTTACAAGGCGTATCCATTCTGAGCATTTGGAATGGAACTCTTCTGATCCTTATTTTCCACCTAGAACAGTCATAAAGGGGCAATGGAAATGTATTGATTGTCGCTGTTTTTCTTATATACCTTGGACTGTTTCTGCAAAAGGAGATATGTTTGAATGTTTTAAGGCAGCCTTGCAGATAGCTTCTAAAAAGAATTCACTGGCCTGAAAAAATGATTCCTAGCCTGCAGAACTTTCATTTGTCTTTCCTGTGCTTGAGAGAGCTGGGTAGCCCACAGGAAAGAATAAGTGGTGAAAACCTGGCTTCTAATCCTAAAGCTTCCAACAGTGAGTTATGGGGTCTTGGGCACATTGTTTACATTTCAGCCTCAGTTTTCTCATCTGTAGAATGTGAGTGTTACTCTTCTCCAGAATTGTCCTGTGGGTCAAGATGAGATAGCAGATGTGATAAGAGCTTTGTAAGCTACAAAGTAGATGTGCATGTGTGGGATAATAGTACACAGGTTCCTGAACTAACTCATGGAGTTCTTGAAGACATCAGATGAAACGGTAAACGGGAAAGTTCTGCGAGGGGAAGAAACTCTGAGCATCTCTGAAGCAGGTGCTCTTGCTCAAGCCTTAGCAATGTGTCTGTCACAGCAGGAAGCAGGGGCTGCTTGACAAAGCAGTGCAGGGGGTTCATATTCCAAGGAGAGGTTTTATTTAGAAGAGAAATGACTTAAAATAGAAGTCAAACATTTATAGTAAATATTGGGGGGAAAAGATTTGATCAGGCCTTTATTTTGAGAAACAAAACTAAAAATTTAAAAGTATATTTATACTGTATTTAACAACGTACTGCAACCATGCCCCAGTTCTTAGTTTTAACAAAGCATTGATTTATTTTTTGTGTAATTATTTGGATACAATGAGCCATTGCAGAAAAGGACATTTTTCTCTTGTTTGACTTTCCCACCAGGCTCATAAGGAAGGTCATTTTTGCAAAATATTGAAGGCTTTATCAGTTTTCCTAATGGCCTTGTTTAACCCATTGGTATCACTGAAATCCTTCTCTTTTATTATTTTGTTTTTAGAGTTTTACTCTGTTGCCCAGGCTGGAGGGCAGTGGTACAATCTTGGCTCACTGCAGTCTCCACCTCCTGGGTTCAAGCTGTTCTCCTGCCTCCCAAGTAGCTGGTATTACAGGCATGTACCACCATGTCTGGATACTTTTTGTATTTTTAGTAGAGACAGTGTTTTGCCATGTTGGCCAAGCTGGTTTCAAACTCCTGACCTCTAGTGATCCTCACCTCCCAAAGTGCTGGGATTACAGGCGTGAGCCACCACACCCAGCCTGAAATCCTTCCTTTTTAAAGGCCCTGTTGTTTCTTCTTTATCTTAATGGATTTTCTCCTTTTCAGTTGTTACCTGAGTAACTCAACCACTCCTTGGGTGTGATTGAGTAGTTATTCAACATGACATTCACAAACTTCATGAAATCCTGCCTCTTTTAGAATATTCGTGATTTCCCTTGCAGTTGACTTGGATTGTACTTGCATTGCTTTGTCAGATGCTAAGACATCCAGCAGACCCATAAAGATGTTGACAGGAAATACTGATGGCATGGGCTAGACACTAATGTTAAGTGGGGAGCAGTATTTGTATAGGTACTGATTTTATTAAGTACTCAATTCATGGGTTAATTTTTTAACACAACTCATAGTTTTTATATTTTGATGACTCTTGTTTCTCTAAGTAATCATCTAAGTGCAGGAATCAAGATACATATCCAGTCATTGACTTTCCCCTGATTAAGAGAGCAGGCTGTGGAGTCAGAGTGGCTGGGTTAGAATCCCAGCTTCTACTTGTACAATCTGTGTGACCCTTGATAAGATAAATTATTGGAGTCTCGGTCTTCTCCAATGCCAGCCTGCAGGGACTCTGTGTGGTGAGAGAGGTTCTGTCCAACACCACATGGGCAGGGAGAAAGAACTGACCCCATTTCATAACAGAATCAGATGGCCCAGGAAGCACCCCCAGTTAACGCTCTTGGGGTTGGGATGCCCAGCCCTGGCTCTCCCTCCACCTGAAGCCCACTGAGATTAATTGGGTGCCTTAAGTCTGATGTCAAAAGGAAGGAAGAGAAGGGTTTGAGGAGGACAGGTTCTTGCAGACTGATCTCAGCAGGTCTGAAGTTAGGCTGAAAATTGGTGTTTTGCAGGTACAAACACTGTAAGGAGATACGAGATACTTAGCACACACCAGTGCCCTTAGTAGGCGTGCCTGAAATGCTTGTTGAGAAAATAAGTGCATGCAGAATACAAGACTCATTTGAATACCTCCTGTTTGGCTAGGAGCAGAGGAATTCAGGTGAGCCATTGTTGAGAAACCTGTGTGACTAGTTAGAATTAGTTAAAAAGTAAAAGCTGGGACCTCCCAGGGCCCATGCTTGGTATGCTCTGAGTGAAGTTGTTCCGTAAGTTGGTGGTGGCTTAGAAATGATTGACAGACATGTCTTATTTTTTAATGTGACAATGGATGTTTGGTTCCATGTAAAGCAATTAGAGGAGGAGCTATTTGGTTAGTATCAGGCACTGTGTTTTGACCTGTTCCCCAGATGCCTTCATTCTGATGTTGGGGCACTGGACAGACTTTCTGAGGGTCTCTTGAGGGTCTTAGGGTCTTGCTTATGCAGGGCAGGAGGAGCTGAGCAGGGCAGGAAATACACCTGCAACTGCTGTTTTCTGCAGGCATTGTTTCCCTAGATGGTTCCTGGATCATTGTGGGTCTGTGACACTGGGCTCGCGCTCTGGGCTGCTCCCCACCTTCCTAATAGGGTCCTTGGATGTCACCCCCAGGCGTTGGCAGTGCCCCCAACCCACTGAGTGACAAGGGTCCTCCTCAGAGGCCAAAGCCAGCATCTCTCCAGTTCAGTTACACTGACTGTAGATGGGTGCTGTGTCCTGGGGCCTGGGACGCCCTGAATTCTTGTGTTAACTACTATCAGTCATGTGCCCTCCAGGGCAGACCTCGGGAAGGAGGCAGTTCCAGGGATACTGCTTATTCAGCCCACCAGGCTCGCAAGGGTCTGTTCCCTACTTCTGATTCACCTTCAATTGATCACCCTGGCATTGCCTGGAGAGGGAATTTGGAATTCTGTGCCCTAATCCTGACTGATTCTTTAGACCTTTTGTGGAGATGCTGATATTGAAGAAAAGGTCATGTGAAGTCCGTGCTCACTCTGTTAAGATGTGTTTGTGGGTCTCCTGCTAAGGCAGAACTGAAACCCTGTTTCTGTCATTCCGTCAGCTCGTGGCTTCATCTGGGCACAGCCCCTGGGTTCCCTCTTGTACCCTCCCCCTTGGTGTAAGGGAGGGCCCTGGAGAAGGTGAAGAGCAATCTATGTGACGATCTATTTCATTTATTAGCCTGAGTGAAATTGGAGGCCTCTTTTCTTTTACAGAGTCATTGTCAAGCAAGGTCAGTCCAAAAAAGAAATCCCTATATATTTATGATTATGTATCAAGAATGATTCTGTCCACTGGGGATACTGCAGTGCTCTAAACAGTCCTGATCGCTGCCCTTGCAGAGGTCGCCATCTCCAGAGAAAGAATGTAAGTCATCGTGAAGAGTTGAGAAGGAGAAGCAGATGGGCCGTGGGCTTATCAAGCTGGGATCTATCTGCCCTGTTGGAAGAGTCAGAGGAGTCTTGCTCAGGAGATGGCAGTGTAATTAGAATATCTGCTATGATAACTGAGTATTGAGCACCTACTGTATCCAAGCACTGTGCAAACACCGGGCATACTTGAGCTCCTTTATTCCCCAGATGGGTGTTAATGGCAGCCCCATTTGACAGGTTAGGGGATGTGATGTACACCTTTTCCTGAACGTGGCCAAGAGAAGTGATGTGCACCGGCCACACAGCTGGCAAGTGGCAGAGCTGGTTCCTGAGCTCGGGGGACATGACTGTGATGCATGTGCACAGGTGTGTGCACAGGCTCAGGTAGGGTGAAACCCAGGGAGACCCAAGCACTCACCCTCACCCTCTCTACTGTTTTCCTGCCAAGGAGGAGCATATCCCCAGGATGTTTGCAGGCTTTATTCTGCCTGGGCAGTGACCCAGGCTCCTTTAATCCACAGCCGGATGGGAAGAGCTGCTGGCAGAGGGAAGGGCCACACATCATTGTCCCTCTCCCTGAAGCATACCTCTCAAGAAGTTCCGGGGTGGGGTAGAAGCTTGGCTGTGAGCACAGGCCTCCCTTTATCCCACCTCGACCTCAGACAAGCCAGAGGAGAGCCACAGACATTTGCCCGCTGGGGGTGCGGCCATCACAAACAAGGACCTCTCCAATGAGGAAATACAAAGATGCCATCCGGAAAGGATCAAGAAGTAGTTGTCCAGGCAGGGTCCACTGGAGAAATACAAAGAAAGAAATTATCAGCCTAGGAAAGGGCCCTAGCAGAGCCATCCTGAAGGTTCCCCAGAAGGAATTTGATTGGGGTGGGGCCGGGGTATCCAGCCCCCACACTGCAGCCTGGGATCTTTGCTTGAGGGCCTGAGAAGAAAGGGGTTTCTCTTCTGGTGGAAAAGTTCCTGAGTGGTCTGACAATTCCAAAGCTAACACATGTCTGCTGCTTTCAATATGCCAGACATAATGCCCAGTGCTGTACACACATCATCCTATAAACCTCCCCACAGCGCTGTGAGGTGGGGACGATTGTTATCCCCATTTTACAGAGGAGGAAACTGAGGCACGGCGAGGTTAACCAATACGCCCAAGTTTCAAGAGCTGGCAGGTGGCAGAGCGAGTTGTTGAATGGTCATGGCCAAGTCCCTTCTGTTCCCTGTGTGTCAGTTTCCCCATCTCCATAATGAGATGACCAGACACAATGATTTCTAAAAGTCCTTTCATTACCAAATTCCCATGATTGTGTCCCAGAGACCTGTAAGGTCATTCAGCCATGCAGGTGTAGGCCTCTTGGGCATGTGGGTTTCTGATACCCCCACCAGTTCTCTTCCCACCCCTCTGACACGCCTGTTTCTCAGCAAGCCTCTTGAAATCTTTTGTATATGACACCCCCCACCTTATAACTATACAAAGATTTTGTTTGTTTTTTAATGCTTTCCAGTTTTGGGCTCAGGAAATGCCTTCTTTCCTTCCCTGTAAAAGATTTCTTCCTTCCATCCCACTCTGCAGGGCCTCATCCTGGCCAAGCAGCCTCATCCTCTCCTTCGGCACAGCCCTGCAGGCTGGCTCTGTCAGCTTCTCATATTTACTGAGCAACTGTAACAAGGATTTGCTCAAGGTCACACAGTCGGTAAGTGGCCACATCAAGCTGGGACCTATATTGTGGTCTGCTGTTCAGCACACAGTAGGTCCTCAGGAGTGCTTCCTTCTTTCTCCCTCATTTGGCTGGCTCTTCTTCCCTTTGCTTCTGTTTGCAGACAGAAGGTAGAGTGGGGCTGGGAGTGGGGTTGGCTGCTCTGGGCCACTGGGCGGAAGACTCACAGGCCTTCCTGTTTTTGGAAGAATTGGTCTGGAGCAGCAGCTCCACCAACCCCAATTCTATGACCAGCAGTGGCCTCCTGAGTAACCCTTTGTCTCCCCAAAATAGCACTCCACCTTTCTCCTAGCAAGAAGGATGGTTATCTGCATGGGTGCCATCTTTCTGGGACCTCCAAATGCGGACAGTTCACCTTTGCTGCTAAAAACACCTGCTTCACCTCCCAGCTCCAGGTCATTCCTCTGAGATCCTATGGAAAAGCTCTCAGCTAAATTAGACATTAAATACTAGAGGAAAATACTATAGTTCACATACTGGGAAAGTCCAGAGGTCACTGTTCGACGCAGGGCTCCAGCTGTATCATCAGGTCTTAGTTTCTCTCCTCCTGACTCTGCCTGCTGCCATATTGGCTTCATTCTCAGTTTGCACATGATGATCTTCTAGGATTGAAGAAAGATGCAAAAAGAGGTCTCTCTGTTCATGGCTCAGATGGAAGTCCTGAGGTTGACTTTTACTAGCCTGTAGTGGGTCGTCGGAAGCTGGGGTCCAGGAATAGTGTAAAATGAGCTGCTCACCAAAGCACATGGATGGAGAATCTTTAGAGAGGTGGGTTCCTCAGGAAATTTGCAATGCTGTCACCAAAAGAGGCACAAATGGGAGCTTGGTGGCAAAAATCCCACTGTTCCCCATCCCTTCCCCTGCTGGTCCCCAGGTCACAGTCCAGGAGGCTGTTTGGTATGGGCCGGGAGGGTGCTTGAACTGAAGCTGAGCATGCCTTTTCTGGACTGGCTCTCCCTTGGCTCCCTACTCTTAAGCATTGTTCTGTTTTTCTCCACCCCAACATGAAGGGCATCTGTCCAAGGGCAGGACAGGAGGAAAAGGACGTGGAGGAAAGCCTGTTGCTATCATGATCATTCATTCATTCATTCTTCTGCTCAACTATGTGCTTAACACATTTTTATTGAGCATCTAAGACATTGCAAACAATGAGCTAAATGAGGGTTTCCAAAACTTCAGTCACTAAGACACCCTCTTCCCAATTTTTGCCAATGGAAGTAAAATGATGATACCAATTCCCAGCTAGAGGCTGGGCGTGGCGGCTCACGCCCAGGGAGCCACCACGCCCTTTGGGAGGCCGAGGCAGGTGGATCATTTGAGGTCGGGAGTTCAAGACTATCCTGGCCAACATGGTGAAACCCTGTCTCTACTAAAAACACAAGAAATTAGCCAGGTGTGGTGGTGCATTCCTATAATCTCAACTACTTGGGAGGCTGAGGTAGGAGAATTGCTTGAACCTGGGAGATGGAGGTTGCATTGAGCCGAGATCATGCCACTGCACTGCAGCCTGGGTGACAGTGAGACCTTGCCTCAAAAAAAAAAAAAAAAAAAAAAAAGAATCCCAGCTAGATAGCACATGGAAAGACAATGAGCCTGGAGTCTGGAGTCCAATATCCCTTAGTTAACAAAGGAGCCTGGCAGAGGTTGGAGGAGTTAAAGACACAGTAGCTCCAGACTGTCGACTCCACTCTTGATTGAAGGTGAAGGGCTGTGGGAGATGAGAAGAGGTTGCTGTCCTGGGGCCTGGCAAAAGCTGCAGGTGGGAGATGGTGTTTACAGCAGGCCTGGATGCCTACGGAGGATTTGACTTCCAGAGAAAGGGGTTGGGCAGCCCAGCCAAAGGGGAAACAAGAAAGACCAGGAAGGTTGGAGGTGGGTGGAGAACAGCAACCAGTCCTGTTGCAGCCAGCCTGTTTCTGCGCCACATGCCGCCTGCCCACTCTGGGTGTCCTGTTTATCCTTGGATCCTAATGTTGGTGGTGAGTAGACTCCACTCAGAACTGAGACTGGTGTCTGCCCAGGGACTGGCTGCTTCTCTGCACCCTCTCCACTCAAGACACCCTTGTTTGCCCCACATTCTCTCTGCGATAACCCTGCTGATGTGGTAGAAGCAGCAGATTCAGATCTCAGAGCTGCCCTTTGCCACCTGTAGGACCTGCTATCCTGTTCCTTAGAGGTCACTGAGCACCTACCTCAAAGGGCGGTCGGGAGCATCCAATGAGACAAGGCCTGGCCCACGGCAAGAGCTCAATAAACACTAACAAGCACGAGTCTTAAATACTGCCCACATGTGCTTATTGAGGCCCTTTTGGCTTCTGAAGCTTTCTGAGCCTTAGTGTCATCATCTGAAAAATAGGATGACCATCAGGTGGTGAAATAATGTTTACAAAGTAAGAATCACTTAGTATGTCTTTGGCAAATATTTCCTTTGCCTGGGTGACTTCTGCTGTGCTTTGGGTTTATCCAGTAATTATTCAAATATCATTCATGAGCTCTGCACTTTTTCCTGATTGTCAGAATAACTCCACAAAGAATTGATATTGTCGTTCCTGTTTTATTAATTGCATGGTGCGTGGTGATTAGGAGCTCAGACCCTGAACCTATTGGCCTGATTCAAATCCCAGCTCTGCCACCTTCCAGCTGTAGGACCCAAGGCATGTGGCTTAACCTCTCCATGCCTCAGTTTTCATCTGAAATATATATACGTGTGTGTGTGTGTGTGTGTGTATATAATTTTTTTTTTTTTGAGTTGGAGTCTTACTCTGTCACCCAGGCTACAGTGCATAGCATGATCTTGGCTCACTGCAACCTCCGCCTCCCAAGTTCAAGCGACTCTTCTGCCTCAGCCTCCAAAGTAGCTGGGATTACAGATGCCCACCACCTTGCCCAGCTAATTTTTGTATGTTTAGTAGAGATGGGGTTTCACCATGTTGGTCAGGCTGGTCTTAAACTCCTGACCTCAAGCAATCCACCCACCTCGGCCTCTCAAAGTGCTGGGATTACAGGCATGAGCCACTGCACCTGGCCCAGATAATAATTTTTAATTATACAAAATAGTACCATCTCACAAGATTGTTGTGGGGATTAAATGGTATTGATATGGGTAACTCTTAGGTCAATGCTTGTTGCATAGTAATGTCCTGTAAATGAGAACTGATTGTTGCTATTATTTTTACTGATGAGGTGAAGTTACTTTATTGGCTGAACTCTAGTTCGAACCCAGACCTGCATGCTGCAAAGCCCACGTTCCTTCTGCCTCACAGGCAGCCTCCCTCCCACTCTGAACCTCTTTTTGTGTATTTTGGGTCCTTCCAAGGGGCCTGGGAAGGTTCCCACACTCTCCTCAGCAGGTTACTCACCTCCCAGCCCCGTATTCCCTAAGAGAAGGCCACGGCTGACCTTTCCCCTACTCCCTAGGCTTCCCTGGAGGTACCCTGTGACTGGCCTGACTCTTCCTTCCAGACTTTTCTTCCAGTCTCATGCTGTCCTTCCAGACCCTGAGGCAGTCCTTGCCCTTTGCATATGATGTTCTTAAGTAAAGAGATGAGATGCTACTAGTGTGCAAACACGCGACAGCCCTGCCCCTGGCATCAGCCACTCCTGGCATCATCTTGCCAACCCTCCACCTCTCTCAGGCCTCCTGCTGCCCCTCAATGGCCTGCCAGCCCTGTCCTTCTCATCTCCACCCCAAAGAGTTAGAGTTGCTGTCCTTCCTTCACCTGACACCCAGGGAGCCTTCTTTGCACTTGGACCATGATCTAGAGGGCTGTTCCTCCATCGCTCGCTGTGTGCCATCAGGCCAATCAAGCACCTCTTGAAGCCTGAGTGTCCTCCACTGTCTAGTATGTGGTTGGAAAGGTTAAATGCAAGGCTTTATTTATTTGGCCCAATCACTGCCAAGTCAGGGCCCAAGCTACTTCCTGCTTCCTCTACAGAACCTCCTGGGAGTAGTCCAGCATGCACGGATTTCACCTTTCTGGGAATCTTGTGTCACCTTTTGTGAAAGTTTCATTTGGAACGATGTCTTCATTGTTTTCATTCCTCCATATACATGATCATGGATGAATGAATAGTTTGTATGTTTACTTCCAGCTGAGTTTAAGCTCATACTTGGTGCTGGACATATAATAGCTATGAAAAGATTTTGAAAATAAGCTTAGGCTCTTCCAAAAATGAATGCCTTTTCTTTTCTTTTCTTTTCTTTTCTTTTCTTTTCTTTTCTTTCTTTTTTTAGAGATGGAATCTTGCTGTCACCCAGGCTGGAGTGCAGTGGCGCGATCTCGTCTCACTGCAATCTCCATCTCCTGGGTTAAAACGATTCTCCTGCCTCAGCCACCCGAGTACCTGGGATTACAGGTGCCTGCCCCCACGCCCGGCTGTTTTTTATATTTTTCATAGAGACAGGGATTCACCATGTTGGCCAGGCTGGTCTCGAACTCCTGACCTCAGGTGATCTGCACCTCTTGACCTCCCAAAGTGCTGGGATTATAGGCGTGATCAAACAAACCCCAGCCTGAGTGCTTTTTCATTTTTTGTTTTTTAATATTGATGCACTGGAACAGACTTAAATCAGGGTGTTGAATCTTTTCTTATTGGCTTGTATTTTCATTAAGGAAAAGCAAAATTTAAACTATTTGGATACTTTAAAAATATATTTTAGCTTACTTTAAAAACTAATTTACTCCTCCATTCTATCTTTTTGGGGAACCTGGGATATGCCTAGCCACTAGTGCTGTCCTAGGTACAAAAGTCATGATTCCTGCAGTTTATAAGACCTTTAAGTGCTTGTCATGGACCCAATTCCCGGGTCTGACTGTTGCCCATCTGGATGTATGCATATTCCACTCCACTGGTAAGTTTCTCCTTTGTGGACCTGCCTTGGTTCCATCATTTCGGTCTTCCCAGGGAGGGTTCTCAAGGCCCCTTCTTTGGTCATTTCCAGTTTGCTGTGGGGTGTGTAGAGAGCATTGAGCTTCCAGAGTGAACAGTTTTGTGGCCTGCAGCAGGCCCTGGAGTAGGGCTGTACGCTTTGTATCCCTGGAAGTCTTTGTTAGGCTGGCTTTGTAAGCAATAGACTCAGGGACTTTGCTTCGGGAGGTAAAAAGCAAGACCAAAAGCGCCCTCAAAGCTTTCCTCTTAGGAGGAAATGGCCACAAGCCTGCTGTGTTCATTCAGCAGATATTAGGGAGCCTCAACTCTGCCAGGGCCTGTGTTTGGTCATAGTAAGACAACGGTGAACTCTGCAGGCGTGGCTCTGTTGGAATGGGAGAGACAGACGGTCAACATATGAACACACAAATACAGTGACAAAGTAATTGGGGGAGGGTGGCACTCAGTCAGGCCTTCCCAGGAAGGCCTCTAAAAAAAACCAACATTTCAGGCCAGGCCCGGTGACTCACACCTGTAATCCCAGCCCTTTGGGAGGCCGAGGTGGGCAGATCACCTGAGGTCAGGAGTTTGAGACCAGCAGAGCCAACATGTTGAAACGCCGTCTCCACTAAAAATACAAAAATTAGCCGGGTATGGTGGTGGGAGCCTGGAATCCCAGCTACTCAGAAGGCTGAGGCAGGAGAATCGCTTGAACCTGGGAGGTAGAGGTTGCAGTGAGCTGAGATGGCACCACTGCACTCCAGCCTGGGTGACAAGAGGGAGACTCCATCTCAAAAATAAATAAATAAATAAACAAAACAAAACAGAACAACAAAAACAAAAACAGAAAACACCATTTCAACTGAGAGCCAGCCGTGCAAAAAGTGGATGGGCAGGGACAGGTAACAGTGTCCCAGGCAGGAGACCTGTGGGAGCAAAAGGCTCTGAGGTGGGAACGAGGTTACTATTGCATTCTGAGCATTGAGAAAGATGAAGCTGGAGGGGCAGGCCAGGAGCAAGGAGTTCTATTCCATCTTATTTTGGTGGTAAGACTTTGAAGAGGTTGGAGCAACGGAGCGACAAGACTAGATTAATGTGTTGTTTTTATTATGGGGGTGGGCAAGGGAGTGAGCAGGAAGGAGTGTAGGTAGAAAAACTGAGAAAATAAACAGCTGGAGAAGTGAGGAAAGGGCGCTGCTGCAAAGTGGGTAGAGAGGGAAAGGCAAAGAGGGAAGGAACAAGAGAGAGAAAGAGACAGACGGGGAGCCAGAGAGACCAAGAGAGACGTCAGTGATTCTCTTGGGGGCTGTGATGAGAACAAGCTATTGTGACTTAGAGGCTTCTGGAGAGCCCCAGGTGAAGGTCCAGTCCGTGGCCTGTGAACGCGCAGAGGATGGGCATTGGTTCTCCCATCCAGGTAGGACATGGAGAGTGAGCAGGAAGGCAAGGATCTTGGTTCATTGTCTGGTGCTCTATCCAATTCATGGCAGAATGCTGCAACATGATTTCTGCTGGCTAGATTCATTATGTCGCTGAAGAGTGTGTTTATTGTAAGGCTTCATTCTGGAGAGAAAGTAGCAGGAAGCAAAGGAATACACACTACTTGAGCCCTGTTCAGTGCCAGGGAGCTTGCTGATGCGGCCGGAGGCCCATGGAGGCGAGGTGTCTGGCCCAAGCTCTCGCGGCTGCAAACCTGGATCCCTGGGGTTCCAAAGCTTTTGCCCGTTCCCCTGGCCTCCAGGCTCCTGTGTGTTGGTGTCTGTAGGAAAAAAGCTGTCATACATCGGTGTCAGGCAAGAGTCTTCCAAGTCAGCTGAGCTGGGAGAATTTCCCAGCCCACACCCTGCTCTGATCTGGAAATTGAATGTGATAATGGAGTCAACCTTGTCTCTCAAATCACTGAAACCTGTAGACAATCCACAAGGATCCTTTCTACCTTCCGTGTCACCTTCTTCCCCCAGGACTTTCGAGTAGAGCTATCCAAGGGCTGCAGAACGCACATGCCAGAGAGAGCTGGCTTCTTCATGATGATGATTATGTTAATTAAAATGAAACAGGAGTAGGAGACAGAGGCCTTGTTTGCTACCCAGTGGGCTATGCATTCCCCGGGGGGAAGGGAATTGGCTGTTGTCGCACTTCTCCAGTTACCAGCTGGGAACGAGGGAAGCCCATGGAGATGGTTCCTGGTGGAGGAGATGGAGCAGTGGGCCAAGGCTCAGGTGGCTCATGTCCAATAATCCTAGCCCTACCCAGGGCCCCGGGAGCCTTGTCAGTTGTGCAAATTCTCTGAGGGTCATCTGTAAAACAGGGGAATAATCATGATGGTCATGATGCCACTGTTGTGATGGTTATTTGAATATCAAATAAGGTCAGGAATCCAAAAGCACTTTGAGGACCTTAAATATTTCTTCAATCACAAGTTTCTCTTTGTTGAGACAAGCAAAATTTGGAAAGTGGAGGACCTAGCTGTTAACCCTGCTGGGAATTCCAATGAGATCTTTCTTTGTTTGTTTGTGAGTTCATTTATTCATTCAGTGAACATTCATTTGGTACCCACCCATAAGATGCTGAGGTTACAATTATTAATAAGATATTAAGATACTGTCTTTTTCTTCCTCTTTCTCTCTTACACACACACACGTGCACACACACACGCACACACACTTCTTTGGCCAATTGGAAATTCATACATTCTCCCCGGCACTGGAGCTGAAAGTGTCTGCCAACCTGTGGGTTTCTTTTCCGTGTGGTTCACCATCTGGAGTGGCAACCTGCCTTCTGTGTGTGTGTGCGTGTGTGTGTGTGTGCGCGTGTGTGTGTGTGTGCGTGTGTGCGCGCACGCGTGCATGCCAGGGTATTGTGTTCCCTTTCTGTGCTTGAGCGGCTGAATGAACAAGAGAAAGAGCAAAGGCAAAGAGGACAATGCCCAGAAGTCATCCTAGCAGTATGAATGAATAATTCATATTGTATCTGCCTCTTTCTAGGGCTTCCCAAAATAGCTGTTTTAATTGCTTATTTGTTTCACTGCTGACTTTAATCCAGCCGCCTTCAGCTCAGAACACTTCGGTGTTTCATGTTGACTTGCAGGTAGGGCTTCCCTTCAGGGAATAACATTCTATTTATGTTCTTCTTTAAAAAGAAATGATGGGAGAAAAATAAACTCATAAAGCAAGTCGTACTTTTCAGAGGTGAAAACCATTTTTCAACTCTTGTGCAGAGCTCCTTTGTAATCAGTTACTATAGGCCTCTGTGGTCCTAAAAACCAAAGAAATAGCAGTCGAGTTGCAGACAAGGTGAGCTTCTGGCTAGATCAGTCTGCCCACTGTGATGCGTTCATTTGGGAATCTGAGTGTGCAAACACTTGGGAATCAATCCACAGACTTGGGATCCTTGCATATGGTGGGCCATGCTGGCTTGTGGTTTTCCAGACATGTCAGCTGCAGCATCCGGAACAGGTCTCAGGAAGGCCCTGTCTATCTGGGTGGGTGACCTGGGGAAACAGTGTCATGTCTCCCTGGGGCCCTGGTAGGACACCTTTGGTAGGCAATGCACAGCTTAGTTTAGAAAAGGCTTCACGCAGTGGTCCTGGAGGGATGACTTGTTCTATACAATAAGGAGATGTCAGGAGGTGTGTTCAGAGAATGAATGAGGATGGGCCAGGAGAGCTCAGTGAGTGTCAGGGAGCCTGAGTGTCCAGAAGGATCCACTCCTCTGGCTGCATGACCCCGAACACGTCCTTGGGATACAGTCATGGAAACTCAGCGCTGAAAGGTCCCTGTAGCCATCACTTTGTCACCTCATGGTAGGGATGGGCAAACAGCAGCCCAGGGCCTGGGAAGGTGCCCACAGTCACTCACTGGTATAGCTGAGAATTGATACCAGTTGAATTTGCCTCTCAACTAGCTGAATGTCCTTAGATGAACCAGTTAACCTCTCTGTGCCTCAGTTTCTACATCTATAAAATGGAGCTAGTAATACTATGTATAAGATTGTTTTAACTCAGTTAATATGTTGCATTGAATTGACGATTTTTTTTCTTGCAACTTTATTGAGGAATTTTTGAAGTCTTCTAAATGGTATGTGTTTAAACAATTTTATGAGCTTTGACATGCATATATATGTGTGTCATACACACACATACATGTGTACATACACGTGTGGCAACTCCTCATCATAATCAGTATAACGAACCTTCTTATCTCCAAAACTTTTCTTGTGCCTCTCTGTAATCCTCTCCCTCTAACACTCCTCCCCAGGCAACCACTGACTTGCTTTCTGCCCCTGTAATTCATTTGTTTTTTTCTAGAATTTTATATAAATGGAATCACGCAGTATATGGTTTTTGTTGCTGTTGGTGGTGGTGGTGGGGTGTAGATGTGTGCGTGTGTGTGTGTGTGTTTGAGACAGACTCTCATTCTGTTACCCAGGCTGGAGTGCAGTGGCACGATCTGGGTTCACTGCAACCTCTACTTTCCCAGCTCAAAGGATCCTTTCCCCTCCACCTCCCAAGTAGCTGGGACTACAGGTACGCGCCTCCATGCCTGGCTAATTTTTTTGTATTTGTAGAGACGGCGTTCCACCATGTTGCCCAGGCTAGTCTTGAACTCCTGAGCTCAAGTGATGCACCCACCTCAGCATCCCCAAGTGCTGGGATTAGAGGCGTGAGCCGCCACGTCTGGCCTATACACTATAGAGTTTTTTTTACCTAATGTGTGTCTGAAATTAATCTTCGTTACTGCGTATTTTAATAGTTTATTCCTTTTTATTGCTGAGTAGTATTCTGTTGTTTGGCTATACCACAGTTGTCTATCCATTTACCTATTGATGGATACATGGATTGTTTCTAGCTTGGGGTTATTATAAATAAAGAAAATATTGATTTTAAGAAGCACCATTATTGTACGTGCCATAAGAAGGGGAAATTGTGCCAATTAAACTGTCGCAATGTTTTTATGTAATTAGAATGTTTATTTTATATTTGTTGAAATAAATCTTTCAAACTTAGTTTTTTTTTGGTTTTTTTCTCTTTTAACTCACATATCACTTTTATGTGTACAAAAAACCCGCAAAGGAATACATGAGCGAAATAAAGCTGTGGTGTTCCTACAGTGTCTTCCCATTCAGAATCCAGTTCTTTGGAGGAGCTTTTTAGCTGAGTTATTAATGTCTGTGCTTTTAATATTGTCCTTTGTGCCCTTAAGAGTGTTAGTCGTGCAGCCTTGTTACAAGGACCCACAAAGGGACTCAAAGCCTGGCAATTCTGTAGAGGTAGCCAGCTTCAGAGTCCTGCTTTGGGAATGTTGCTAAACAGGTCTGTTGACTACGTTCTCCACACCTTTCCACAACCATTTGGTTCCTAGGGGTTAAAAGTGCTTACAACTTTATTGAGGAATTTTTGAATTCCTCAGTGTCTTGTCTGTGGGATTTTTATCCCAAGCCTGTGGCACCCATTCCACCAGGGGCAGTGCTGGGTCTTTGATATATGTGCACACACAGACAGTGACAGCTCTATCAGGACTGCTGCCTAGCTGATGGCAGTTGTAGGATGTCAGTAGTAGTAGCATATACATCAGAGTTTCAGAAAATGCTGAATGTGTTTTAAAATGTGCATCTTTTGGTGAAATAGGGTCTATGTAAAGGACATTGGGCAGTGCCTGGCACTTTGCAAATAGTCAATGAAATTTTGCTTTTATTATTATTATTGCTATTACTATTAAGCATCAGTTTCCTGTTGGTAAAATTGGGGTGATGGTACCTGCCTCACAGAAATATTGTTAGAATAAAGGAAGTGATCTATTTTACATGGAGCATATGGTCCCATGCCTAGTGTTTCACTGGCCTTAAGTGGAAGCTGCCCTGACCTTTGGGACAGGTTGACCAGATATTAGACTGAAGCTGCAGAGGGTGCCTTAGTGGTGTTATATTCCAGCTTCCTCATTTTGCAGGTGGGAAAGACCCAGAGAGAGAGGGTTAAGGTCCAGCAAGAGGAGTGCCTTGCCCAGGGACATTGTCAGGCTTCAAACCCAGATCTCATCATTCCTCTTCCAGTGCTCTGTCTAAACCATGCAGTCATGGGAGGGGCCCTAAGTCAGACAGGATCCCCGAAAAGTCTTCACAGTCAATTCCATTTCTAGAAGGACCAGCTCCTCCAGCTGTGTGGTAAGGGTCAGAGCTCAACGAGCAGAAGATTCTGGAATGGCCAAATTCCAGGGCACGGTGAGCTGCTGCCTCTGCAGTTGCTGCTAACAAGGCTTCTAGACAGCCCAGCACCTGTGAAGAGCCCTTGGGAACCCAGCTCATGAGGCTGGAAGGATTAAGGCTTGGGTTTGAGTGTCCCCAGAGTCCTAAACACAGAAAGGAGGAGGGCTGTAGGCCTGCCTGGCGTTGTGTGCTAGGTGCTGTGTTGAGTCTTCTCCATGCACTGATGAATGCAAGAACCTGGGAAGCAGGTTTTCTTGTCTGCTCTATACCTGCAGGAAAACTGAGGCTCAGAACTGAGGGAGGAATGGGCTGAGATTACACAGTTAGGAAGGATTGAACTGGGAGTCCTCTCTGGTTCTGTTGGCTTTTTCTTTAGGGCACGGAGCTTCCATAGCCTAATTCCTAATTCAGGAACGAGGATGAAGCTGGGGTTGAGCTGGGTGAGGAGCAAACAGATATTCCAGGGTCTTCATTCTACTGTGGTGTGGGACTTTTAGGAAATTACCTTCCAAGGAGGTAACGAGAAAAATGAAGAGCCCACCCCCCAACCTCATTTCTCCGTGAGTGGGAGCTTCATAGTTCTCCATCTTGGTTCCTACCCAGTGATCATTCTCCTTCAGTATAATAGGGTTAGTTAGCCTGGGAAAGTGCTGTCAATACCTATTTCTTGGAGGCTGTTCAGACACTTAATGAATTTCAGGTGGAGCCAAGCCCAGCACCAAGCTGATTTGATCTCCTGGCATTATGTGATGCAGGGCTGGAGTTGGTCCCCAGGTTCCCTAGGTCCTTGGGTGGCTCCAGGCAAGTCTTTTCTCTCTGTCCCTCAGTTTCCTCATTGGTAAAGAAAGGGAGTTGATTTGTTGGGTTTCTTTTAATTTTAACGTTCTCTACATTGGGGGCCTCATTTGTACGGCAGTGTGAAAAATAAATCACTCGGCTGAGTGCGGTGGCTCACACCTGTAATCCCAGCACTTTGGGAGGCTGAAGCGGGTGGATCACTTGAGGTCAGGAGTTCGAGACCAGCCTGGCCAACATGGTGAAACCCCATCTCTACTAAAAATAGAAAAAATTAGCCGGGCATGGTGGCAGGTGCCTGTGGTCCCAGCTGCTCAGGAGGCTGAGCCAGGAGAATCACTTGAACCCAGGAAGCAGAGGTTGCACTGAGCTGAGATCATGCCAATGCTCTTCAGCCTGGGCAACAAGAGTGAAACTCTGTCTCAATAAATAAATAAATAAATAAATAAATAAATACATTAATTAATCACATTTATCAAGCACTCACTGTGTACTCATGTGCTGTTTCATGCATTATCTCATGTAAGCTTCAAGAAGCACTGTGGGGCAGGTCTGAATGGTACCTGCCGGAAAGGGCTGTTGTGAAGGCCAACTGAGTAAATATGTAAACACATAAAGTGCTTGGAACAGTCGCTGGTACATAGTGAGTGCTCAGTATATGTGTTCTTATTTTTCTTGTTTTGCAAATGTGAAAACTGAGCCACAGAGAGTTTACATATCTTGTCCAAGGTCACACAGCTAGAAAATGACAGAACCTGGATTCAAAGCCAGTGAGTCTGGCTCCAGAGCCCTCTGCTGTTAACCGAGAGGCAGGAGTGACACATTAGTAAGCACTGGGGACAAAGTGCATCCAGAGAGTACCTGTCCCCAAAGGCGTTCTAAGTCCATTTTTAAAATACAGCACTGTAGTAGATCAACAAACGTATCTCCAGGCTGAATTTGGCGCTCAGGTTGTCAGTTGGCTTTATCTCCTCTAATCCATGATTTGGTTCTCAGAGCTGAACTCTTAAACCCAACAGGCGGCACACCGACGGGATTAGCAGCCCGGATTCACCCCGTGTCAGTGAGTAGGAACGGATAAGCATAGAGACTCAAGATGGAGGTGAAGGAAGGGGATGGGCCCAAAGGGCACAGGTGTGTGATTTCACCAACCCCGCAGGGCAGAGGGAAGACAGCATCCAAGATTTGGCAGCAGGGAGGTGAATCACTGGTTTGTGGGGGCCTAGTCTGAAGGTAGGGAGGGTTTGGGGTGGAGGGCCAGTCTGGAATCTCCCCTCCAGCTCTCCCTCCTCTTCTTTTTTCTGTAAAAGAATTTTAGGAATGGGAATGACTAGGCCAAGAAAACTTCTGGATAAGCCAACCCAAACAGAGTAAGGAAGCAAGGAGATCTAAGGGTTGAAAAGCCAGAATTTTGAGACAGGTGTTCTGATAGTAGAGAACAAGAGGGAGGGAAGTGTTTAAGAGAAGAAGAACTTGGGAATTCCAGGTATAAATGCCTCCTCCTTCAGAAAGCAGACTTTGAGAACCAAATCCAATGCAGCTACCATCTCCTACTTTCTCCCATTTAACTTTCTAAAAAGAGAGAGGAAGCCAGGTATGGTGGCTCACACCTGTAATCCCAGCACTTTGGGAGGCCGAGACAGGAGGATCACTTGAGGTCAGGAGTTTGAGACCAGCCTGACTAACATGGGGAAATCCAACCTCTACTAAAAATACAAAAATTAGCCTGGCATGGTAGCATGAGTAGTCCCAGCTACTCAGGAGGCTGAGGCAGGAAAATCGCTTGAACCCTGGGAGGTGGAGACTGCAGTGAGCTGAGATCACGCCACTGCACTCCAGCCTGGGTGATAGAACGAGACTCCATCTCAAAAAAAAAAGAAAAAAAAAAAAAAGATGGTTTAAGCAGTCCCAGCTTCTCCAGGAAGGGAGATGGTAGAGTACAGTGCAAGGTTTATTAGTTGTGCAAGCCAGGACAATTATTTTGCTTCAGTTTCCCATCATGAAAATGGGGTCTAAAACCTAACTCATCGTAACAGCCAATGTAGATTGAGGCCTGAATGCCATGTAGTCAGCACAGCCCATTTTAACGCAGCAGTGACTTTGAGCACCGCCATCTCATGGATGAGGAAACAAAGCCACACAGGTTAGAGTTAATGCCCAAGGGGACAGAGCTAATGAGTGACAGTGCCTGTATTGGGGCCCAGATGTCTGACTCCAGACCTGTGAGTTTTAACCACCACCGTGCATCTCTTAGGGTGAAGACTGATAATGGTGGGGCTGGTGATGGTGGTGATGATAGCTCACGTGTTAAGGATTTGAGATGGAGGGTGACGTGATTCTTCACGATGCACAGAACTCTCTGATTATGTTTACAACCCACATTTATCAAGGGCTTGTCTCGTACCTGTCCCGGCACTAGATACTATATAGGTTATCTCATTTAATCCCCACAACACTCCTACTAGAGTGGGACTTCCCGTGTAAGTTTCAAAGAGAAGAAAACTCCTCTCAAGCAGGTTACATAACCTACGCACAGTTTTGGAAGAGGCGGAGCCTGGGTTTCAGCCTTGCTTCCCATTCCTGAGCCTTTGTGGGTAACATCTACCCTGCCTCCTCCTTAACCATGGAGCTGACCACAGCTCTCTTTCCTCCTCGCCTCCCCAACCCTCCCTGACTACACCCCATTGCTGCATTCTCTCCCTGCCCATTGGCCCGTTGGCCTTTCACATCTATACTGCTGACCTAGCGCCTTATTAAATATCCCTGCATCCTCTAATTACCTGTGGCTCAGGCCGCGGGTAGCGTTACAGCCACATACACTCCCATGGAATGTTGTGGGGATGACTCCCTGCCTGTTTGGAGTGTGAGTCTTGTTCCCCAGCCAGACCCTCAGTCCCTGGAGGCAGAAACCTGGCTTCTTCAAGTGTCTGAGCCCTCGTAGTGCCTAGCATGGGCCTGGGGTGCCATACCCACTTGATAAATTCTTGTTGCTTGGTGGATCGATTGAAATGAGGGTGGAAGGATGAAAGTGGAGCATGAGGCAGAGAGTGTCTGTGGGTCACCCTCCAGCTCAACACAAGGGCAGTGCTCAGAGGAATAATCCAAAGTGCATACCCAGGCCCCAGAGTCCCCACAGCCAACCTCCGCCTCCACTTCACCTGAATAGCATGGATCTCTCTGAAATGGATCCCTGTTGATTTGCTTCTGGCCAGGGTGCATCTCGCCCTCTAGACTGTAAGGGCAAGCCCTATCTGTCTCTTTCCTCTGTAGCTGGTGTTAACGAAGGCTCTGCTGTGTGTCATGTGTTCAGCTCTCCTAACAAACTTGAGAGATGGTTATTTTT
This sequence comes from Chlorocebus sabaeus, assembly GCF_047675955.1. NCBI lineage: Eukaryota > Metazoa > Chordata > Mammalia > Primates > Cercopithecidae > Chlorocebus > Chlorocebus sabaeus. The sequence continues at coordinate 14,063,776 of NC_132926.1, read as the reverse complement.
ATCATCCCCAGATTTGTTAGACAATGAATAAAAGCGTCTGAACCAAACTAAATGAAAGGAAGGAAGACTTCAAACATTGCCTTTCTTCCTGTTCACTCTGGTGTCCCCGGAGCGAAAGGTGAAGGGACTGCTTAGAAATGGTGCTCTGCAGCAGCCCCAGGTGGAGAAGTGTTATCAGGAATTGTGCAACCTCAGCTATGGGAACTATGCGTGTGAAACAGCCCGGGGCGGGAAGAACCAGCCTGGCCATTGTGCCTGGGCTGGGGAGGAGAGGTTCGGCTGAGTTTGGACAGTTCTTGGCTTGGAGTCTGGAGAGCCCTTTAGAAAGTGATCCCGCCCAGCCAGCCCTCAGAGAGAGCAGGCCAGCATCCTGCTGGACGGTAATAAAGAGGTTACTGTGGGAAGCTGGGGCTTGCTCGGGAAACACTAGGAACATGAAAGATAGGGTATGCATTCTTCAGTCCCGAGAGAATCACCACCCAGTATTAGACTTGGCAGGGGCTTTCCTCTCCTCCTCTGAGCCGCCTCCTTAGAAAAGGCACATTGTCAGAATACCAAATGCCCACCGTGGTCTCATGTCCCCACAGCCCGTAGGAAAGTGACTACCAGTTACCCACTGGTGGTTGCCCCTGAGAGGAGGGTAAGGGAGGCTTCCAGCCCCCCCAGGCGGCTCTCCCCGACAGGTGTGCCTGTGCGCTGTTTGTAGGGTGCTCCTGGCAGAACCTACCTGTCTCCACGGCGACACATCCGGCCATTTTTTCCAGGAGAGCCTGTTGAGAAATATTCAGGAATGTTTGTGCTCCTTTAGAGATTTGTAATTAAGAAGAGGCAGAACTCGTTCTTGTCTGGCACCCTCCCCTCTTGCCCCTCCAGCATCTGGGTCATTTGATTTCACAATTGGGGTTTTCGGCAGCCCGAGATGTGGAGGCTGGAAGCAGGGACCGACTGAACCAGGCTGGATGGTGGTGAATTGCTTCACCCGAGGGTGGGGGCTGGAAGTTCCAGGCAGGCCCCCAAGTCCTGGCCACATCTGAAAGCGGACATTTCTTCCCAGGTTGCATCCTTAGCACTTGCCCAAGGTGAAACATTTCAGGCCAGAGGAGCACCCACAGTTCTCGGGGGGAGTGGGGGTGGCTGTTTTAAATGGACAATTCCTCTCCTTAACTGGCAGGAAGAGTGAGTGTGTGCACGTATATATGTGTGAGTGTGTCTGTTTAAATCTTTGTGCAGCCAAAAACACATCTCTTCATCCTGAATGACACATCTCTACACACTGAATAATTCATCTCCCTCTTGGCATTTGTTCCAGAGAGAATCTTGCTGTCCAGATTTCTTGTAAGTTGCATAGCCTTCCATAGGAGCTTCCTTGTTTCCCATGGAAGAGCTCTGGGAGGCAGGATATCAGTCAGTCAGCCCTTTGGCATTTGCCCCGTGATTGCATCAAAGGAGAATGAGAATATCAAACCCAAAGTGTTTCTCTTTCCTTTGCCCTCTCCTAGCTTTGGGTCCTCTTGCCTCCCTCTGCTTTATTGCTCTTGGGCACAGTGTCTAGGCTCACTGCAGGTGGAGTCAGCATTGTGCCCTGGTAGGCTATCCACATGTCTGTCACATTACTGATGCTTGGAGCTAACAAATGTATTTAGCTCTGACTTCTCAATGTGTAAGGCTGGAACAATCAGTGGAGTTAATGGTTTTCCAGATAGTGACACATTTTCAGTGTTTCAGTCCCATCCTCCTAACCCCATCTCCATCCTCACACCCGGCAAGCTCAGTAAATCATTTGTATTAATGACTTTGAAACACTTTTTTTTCCTTTTTTTTTTGAGATGGAATATCGCTCTGGAGTGCACTGGCATGATATCAGTTCACTGCAGCCTCCGCCTCCCGGGTTCAAGTGATTCTCCTGGCTCAGCCTCCTGAGTAGCTGGGATTACAAGTGCCTGCCACCATGCCCGGCTAATTTTTGTATTTTTAGTAGAGACGGAGTTTGACCATGTTTGCCAGGCTGGTCTTGAACTCCTGACCTCAGGTGATCCACCTGCCTCAGCCTCCCAAATGCTGGGATTATAGGAGTGAGCCACTGCATCCAGCTGACTTTGAAACACTTAATTGCCTTTTTATTAAGCTGCCATGGATTTCTCAGGTCTTTTGAATATCCTTGCACCAACACATAGATAACTGAAGGTCCCAAATATGCTAAAGCCCCCATGCCTTTTGCCTGCTTCAGGTGTCCCTCTGGTCTCGTTTCACCGTCTGTACCTCTAGCAGAGCTTGCTCTGTGTTCCAGATTGTTCTGAGACTCACTTCATCTTGTTAATTTTTATTAGCAGAGCTCGAGTTTTGGAATCTGGCAGTGGAACTTCAGGTTATACCTCTGGTGTTTACTAACTGTATGATGTCAAGCATGTTTTCTTATTTGCAAAACAGTAAGAGGACTTGCTGCCTGGAAAGGGAATGTCACATACACAGCTTGCTTTCTAGGCCTAGAGTTAGCCATTAGTCAACATGTTAGTTATGATTAATATATGAAAACAGCAAATACATTAGTTTAAAAAAAAAAAAAAAAGCAAGAAAGAAAAGAAAGAAAATTACACTGAAATCCCTGTATTCAGATAGCATTTTAATGTATCTCTTTCCAGTTTCTTTACTGACACACATACATACACTCTTCAGGCAAAATGTCATACTGTAACACTATCCTGTAGCTTTTATCTTTCAACAGTGTTGTTTTTCTCAGAGTATATTGAGAGCATCTTTCATGTTAGCAAAATAAAGAACACTTCATCTTTTTTTTTTTGAGACGGAATTTTGTTCTTGTTACCCAGGCTGGAGTGCAGTGGCATGATCTCGGCTCACCGCAACCTCTACCTCCCAGGTTCAAGCAATTCTCCTGCCTCAGCCTCCCAAGTAGCTGGGATTACAGGCATGAGCCACTACACCTGGCCAGAACACTTCATTTTTTGATTGTTCCTACGTAGTAATTACTTTATTCACCGATGCACAAATATTTATTGAGCACCAATTGTAACAGACACAGTATTCTGTAGTTTAGATGCACCACTGATGAAAATCACTTAATCTCCAAGGAGAAATTTTGAAAAGTGATGATCCATATGCAGAAACAGGGGAGCTGTTGGGAAGGGGATGTATGTTCATGGTTTTCTGGGTTGCAAACTGTCTATATAAGATTCATACCTCTGCTGGTAGGTGGGACTTCTCTGGGCACAGTGCAGGTAGAGGAATGAGCCAGAAAGAATGATCTGGCTGGTGGCCTGACCACACCTGTTTCCCCACAGATGGACCTGTCATCAGCAATGGAGTCACTCCCCATGGAAAGCATACCTGTGTGTGGAGCTTTCCCTCAGAGCCCCTTTCAAGGCTTTGTTAGATGAGGTGATGTTAGATGAGGCTTTGCTCTTGGTCGCTGGTCTTCATTCTCCATAAGGAAGAGGGAACAAACCACTTAAAGAACTTTGAGCAAGACACTGAGGGAAGTGGCCTTTTGTTTCTGACATCTGGCAGGGCGTGGGGGGCGGTGGCGGGTGGCCTGGAGATGGCTTTGGGGAAACTTCATCCAGGTCATCTGGAGCAGGTGCTCCTGAACCAAGTGCATCCTAAGCTAAGGAAAGTCCCCATCACCTGTGTCGAGCCCATTTTCCCTCCTTCTACTCCAAAACGGTGGCTTGTGTTTTCCCATGGGGCTTAGGAGATGCATTGAAGGTGTCAACTTTCAAGAGAATCTGGTAGCTCCCTGCAGGGACCCTAGAGACCAGCCATCTTGCTTGAAATCCCAGCTTTGTCTTTGACATTGAGAATGTTATTTAGTCTTTCTTTGCCTCAGTTTCTCCTTCTGGTAATGGAGGTAAGGATAACTAATGATTTTTGAGTGCCCATTCACACAGGCACCTGTGCTAAAAGTACTCACAAACAGGCCTTATTTAACCCACCCAACAACCGGAGAGTTAGTACTGTCCTCGTTATACAGATAAGAATACTGAGGCTCAGAGAAGTAAAGTAAGTTGCCTAATTCACACAGCCAGTAAGTGATGCCTACTAAACCCTTATTTGTTTTATTGCTGTTGGTGGTGGTGGTGGTGGTGGTGGTTGTGTTTTAGAGGCAGGGTCTTGCTCTGTTGCCCAGCTTGTAGTGCAGTGGTGCCATCACAGCTAACTGCAGCCTCCAACTCCTGGGCTCAAGCGATTCTTCCACCTCAGCCTCCCGAGTAGCCGGGACTACAGGTGCGCACACCATATCTGGCTAATTTAGCACATAGTGTGTTGCACATCACATACCTCTGGCCTCATCCTCATGAAACCAGCAGCCTTCCACAGTGCAGCAGTAAATTACTATCAGAAGCTTCTGGGTATTCTTTTTTTTTTTTTTTTTTTTGAGACAGAGTCTGGCTCTGTTGCCCAGGCTGGAGTGCAGTGGCCGGATCTCAGCTCACTGCAAGCCCCGCCTCCCGAGTTCACGCCATTCTCCTGCCTCAGCCTCCCGAGTAGCTGGGAGTACAGGCGCCCGCCACCTCGCCCGGCTAATTTTTTTTTTTGTATTTTAGTAGAGACGGGGTTTCACCGTGTTAGCCAGGATGGTCTCGATCTCCTGACCTCGTGATCCGCCCATCTCGGCCTCCCAAAGTGCTGGGATTACAGGCTTGAGCCACCGTGCCCGGCCAGAAGCTTCTGGGTATTCATTCATTCAACCAAAAGATATTTTTCATAGCCTGCCAGACCCTGGGTGTGTAGTGGTACATGAACACACCAGGTCCTGTCCAGCTAGGGCTCTTTCAGCATTCCTTTCTTCATGTATTTTTCTTTAAGTTGGATTTGGAGTGGGTTTTAGAGGGCAGGAGAGTGTAAGCCTCATCTTTTTTTGGTTTTTCCTATGTATTCATCCACTGCGCTGTTTTTTTTTTTTTTTTTTTTTTTTTGGACACAGAGTTTTGCACTGTCACCCAGGATGGAGTGCAATAGTGCGATCGATCTTGGCTCACTGCATCCTCCACTTCCCAGGTTCTTCTGCCTCAGCTTCCTGAGTAGCTGGGATTACAGGCACCAACCACCACGCCCAGCTGATTTTTGCATTTTTACTAGAAACAGAGTTTCACCACATTGACCAGGCTGGTCTCAAACTCTTGATGTCAAGTGATCCACCCACCTCAGCCTCCCAAAGTGCTGGGATTGTAGGCATGAATCACTGTGCTGGGCCCCATTGCACAAATATGTATTGAGCACCAGTTGTGCTGGACACAGGATTCTGTAGCTTGGTTGCACCATTGATTAAAATCATTTAATTAATCCACAGGGAGGAATTTAAAAGGTGATGATCCATATGCAGCAGCAGGGGAGCTGTTGGGAGGGGACATATCTAGCAAGTCTCTTGCTTGGAAGGAAGCCCTTGATGAGAAATACCTAGACCCCAGCCCAGTCATCTCCTGTCCTGTCCCATTGTACTTCACTTTGCCAATCTAAAGAAAGAATCTGAAGCAGAGCCTTCTGGGCTTCCAGAATTGGGATCGGGTAGGAAGCAGACAGGAGAAGGAGGTTGTAGAATATGTATTTTAGGCAGAGGCAGCAATGGGAAGAAACCAAAGTGACTGTCTGGAGGGGCCACCCAGGCTGAATCTCATATACCCAGATTCCCAGCTTCCCATACTCTGGTTTAAATACTTGACAAATCATTTGTGATAGTTTTCCAGCACTGACAAGCCTTTGTTAGTTTAGTTGAGTGATTTGTTTATTTGATTTAGCCACTGAGACTTGGTGATTACTACCATTTCACTCCCCACAAGATGGGGACATAGAAAGCAGTTAGTGCTAAAAGATCAGTTTGGCCTGGATTGTCTAGGGAAGCGCCGTTGTGGGTGCAAGCATTTGGGAATCAGCTCAAGAGGAAAATAAATATTGCTCATTGGCCAAATTCACAGGGATGGAACATCTGCTATTCTTGATGTTGCGGCAAGCCAGCCTTCCAAAGGGCAAGTGAGCATGACAGGCGTGAGACAGAGCCAGGATAAGGATTGGAGGTGGGGTGGCTGAGTAAGTTGCAGGTGGAAGAGCCAAGGGGCGCTGGAGTCCAAGTCAAGAAACAAGACTTGACCTTAGACCCTTTTCCTGCAAACCCTCAATCAGAGATGCAGAAACAAAGGCCCAAAGAAGGAAGGTGACTTGCTCCAGTCACTTCCAAAGGAGTGGCAAAGTTGGGACCAGAACACAGATTCCCTGCCTCCCCTACAGGGTGATCTTATCCTGCCGCTGCAGCTATGCGTTCACCTTCCCGGGAACAAAGAGGACAACAGAGCTGGTGCTGCAGCAGTGCAAAACTTCTGGATCTGTTGAGCCAGCCCAGAAAAGCAAGAGGCCCAGAGAAGCAGCAAGTTGTAGGCGTTTGGGGATTGTAGGCTGATGGAGTCTGTTTCTCCTCTCCCTTGCCAGGTACACCAAACCGCTCACCTTTGCTGACTGCATTAGTGATGAGTTGCCGCTAGGATGGGAAGAGGCATATGACCCACAGGTTGGAGATTACTTCATAGACCACAACACCAGTAAGTTCCTGACGGTCCTCCCTTCCCTGTGCCCTCTTCATCCCTCTACCTCCAAGCCCACCCTCCCTCCAAGTCTGGAAGAACCACTTGCAGACTCTTGGAGCCAGATTGTATTTTGTTTTATATAGATGTAGATAGAAACGTCGATGTAGATATAGATAGATAATGTATGCTCGTGTAAAAATAACAGTTTAGAAGGGTTTTTAATAGAATCTAAAACTCCTCTCACAATCCATCTCCCCAATTTTATGGGAGCAGCCATTGCGAACAGTTTCTTGTATATCATTCCAGAAATTTTCTAATCGTGTGTGTGTGTGTATGTGTACATATGCACATATATATTTACATATATAAATTTTTGGGCATACTTTTTTTCCCCCTAAAAGAAAGATATGTCATTGTCATTGCCAGACCATCTTAGAGCAGCCAGAGCCCTAGCAGGCCCCCCACAGCACGTATGCATATATGTCCATAGTAGATTGGCAAGAGAGAGACAGCGTGTGTGTGTGTCTGTCTGGCCCGTCATACCAGTCAGCCCATGCTCACTTCATATCTGTGATCCGAGTATCCTGATCCATTACAAAGATTCCTAGTACCTCTGTCTCAGACTGTGATGGAGGGATGACTGGAGAAAAGAAGCAGGTTGTCTGACAGGTGGAGAAACCCAGGGAGCAGTCCTCCAGCAGGGGAGACTTTATATGTGTTTGGGCCTCATCCATTGAGCACCCTGTTGGCCAGGACTGTTCTCTGAAATTTGCTGTCCCACTTGTCCATGTGTACAAAAGAAAGGGATTTTTCTGCCTCGCTCTCAGCCTTCTGAACTGTAGCATCCCCTTAATCCTCTCAGGCAAGAAGAAAATGGAATGAAATGGGATGTGCCTGGCAAAGTCTGAAGGCTGAGGCTAGGGCATCAAATCCTAATAGCCTCTGTTTACTGAGCACACCGTCTGTGCCATGTCCTGTGCTGAGCACTTGATAGGCATTATCTCTTTTAATCCTCCCAATTCCTGGTGGGATGGTGAGATGATCATCCCCATGCCATAAATGGGATTTAGAGTTAATTGACTACTTAAGACTCACAGTTAAAATGTGGCAGGGCTGGGATTTGAACTGGTCCTGGAGAATGAAGTTGTACTTCTCCATCTACTTCCTCTTCTGGGTTTCAGTAGCACCCTGGCCACACCTCTCTTGTGCCCTTCATCACCCTGTATTATAATCATTTGCCTGTTGTTGCAGGTCTCCTAGAGCAGAGACTGTGTCTAATTCATCTTTCTAGTCCCAGGCCTTTGCCTGGTAAGACACGTAGTAGGTGTGAACTTAACCTGTGCTAAATAGAAAAGGGCATACGTGCATGAATGCATGAATAAATGGGTAAATGAGTGGACTGTTGTTGGCACCAAAGTGTAGAAGAGCTTCTGAGAGACAGCTAATGGCATTAATTGCATTGTTGGGGGTAGCAAAGGTTTTTATTAGCACTCGTGATTGCGTCCTGGATAATGAGAAGTAAATATGCCTAATTGAGTGTGTATGGGGAATGAGGTTAACGCTTGGAGGGCTGCATGGGATGCTGGGTTAAACACTGATGTGCAGGAGCCCTAATCAGTCTTTTCCTGTTTCTAATTGCTGAGTGCATCCCCCTCATTAAAATCTCATGGCGGGAGTGGAATTTCAAGGTGCTTCTGGGAGCTATTGGAGAAATGGAAGAAAGTAGTAGCAGGCCGTGGCAGAGTTTATTCTTGAGGGAATGAAGGCAGAAATGGGGTATATGGGGGTGATTAAATGGGGCCATAGCAGGAAGAATTCTATCTGGTGGTTTCATAAGCCGTCAGGCTACTGGTTTCCTCTTGATTTGAGGTGGTCTGGTTGGATGTGGGGGACCACCTCAGTAGATGGAGCCATTGATACCAATATAGTAGGAATACAAGCACCAAGGCCCAGGCATTCAGAGCCATGCGCTTGGACCAGTTCTGTGTGTGCATTGTTCATGGACTGAAATTCTCTTGAGTTATAGACATGATATTGGGCACGGTTACATGTGTCTGTAGTCCCAGGTACTTGGGAGGCTGAGGCAGGAGGATCATTTGAACCCAGGGGTTCAAGGCTAGTCTGGGCAACATAGCAAGGCCTTGTCTCTTAAAAAAAAAAAAAAAAAAAGGGCCAGGCGCAGTGGCTCACACCCATAATCCCAACACTTTGGGAGGCCGAGGTGGGTGGATCACAAGGTCAAGAGATCAAGACCATTCTGGCTAACACGGTAAAACCCTGTCTCTATTAAAAATACAAAAAATTGGCTGGGTGTGGTGGCTCACGCCTATAATCCCAGCACTTTGGGAGGCCGAGGCGGGTGGATCATGAGGTCAGGAGATCGAGACCATCCTGGCAAACACGGTGAAACCCTGTCTCTACTAAAAATACAAAAAAAAATTAGCCGGGCATGGTGGCGGGCGCCTGTAGTCCCAGCTTCTCGGGAGGCTGAGGCAGGAAAATGGCATGAACCCGGGAGGCAGTGGAGCTTGCAGTGAGCAGAGATCGCACCACTGCACTCCAGCCTGGGCGACAGGGCGAGACTCCGTCTCAAAAAAAAAAAAAAAGCAAAAATTTAGCCGGGTGTGTTGGCGGGCACCTGTAGTCCCAGCTGCTCAGGAGGCTGAGGCAGAATGGCGTGAACGTGGGAGGTGGAACTTGCAGTGAGCCAAGATCCCGCCACTGCACTCCAGCTTGGGCAACAGAGCAAGACTCTTCAAAAAAAAAAAAAGGTATAGGCACAATATAATCAAACAACAGTTTGCTCATACATTCACCATCGAACATTCGTTCATTTAGCAAATGTTTATTGGCCAACTGTTCTAGGAGCTTGTGATACATGAGAGTACAAAATGGCAAAGATCCTTGCTCTTACAGAAATTTCATTTTGGCAGGAGAGACAAAAAATAAATAAGTAGCTTATGTAGTATGTTAGAGAATGTTCAGTACACAGAAAAGGAGCAAAGTAGTGGGGCTGAGGTGTGTTTGGGGGTGGTGAAGAAAGGGCAGTGGTAATGATGACCAAGAGTACCATTAAATATGGTCTTCAGGGAAGAAGATCTTGTTGAGAAAATGAGATTTGAGCTAAGACTTGAATGAGGTGAGAGAGCATTTCAAATAGAAAGCATAGATAGAACAAGGACTCCAGAGTGTGATCACATATATAGCTTGGTCAAGGGATAGCAAAGAGGCAAGTGTACACGTAGCATAATGAGTGAGGAGAGGGGAGAAGGACATCAGGACAGAGTGCAGCAGAGTAGAGGTCGGTTAGTGGTCTGCCCCAGAGGCCTAGCTCTTGCTCTGTGTGAGATGGGAGTGAGCCATTGGAGAGTTTTAAACAGATGAGTAGCATGATCTGACTTATGCCTTAAAAGGGCCAATCTGACTGCCATGCTGAGAATACACCTTACTAGGGCAAGGGCGGAGGCACTTGTGAGCAACAGATGCCACAGTCCAGGCACCCTAGACCAGGGCTGTGGCAGTGGTCAGGATGAAGATTGGTCAGGTGCTGGATGCATTTTCTAGGTAAAGACAGCAGGATTTCCTGATAGATTGCATGCAAAGTGTGAGAGAAAAAGGAAAGAATAACTTCTGGAGCTGAGCAACTAGAAGGATGGAGTTGCTGTCAACCAAGTGGAGAGAACTGCAGGGGGAGTAGACTTAGCAAGGAAGAGCAGGAGTTCATTTGCACAGGCTGAGACTTAGATGCCTGGTTACCTATCTGAGAGGACATGTGGCTTGACAGTTTGATATACGAATCTGGACTTTAGGAGAGAGAGATCTGGGCTGAAGATAAGTATTTGAGAGTTGCTGGCATATAGCTAGTATGTAAAGACATTAAGTTGGTTGGGAATGAAGCAGAGGAGAGGACCAAGGAATAAGCCATGGGTCTCCAGACAACAGAGGGTGGTAAGAAGAGGAAAAGCAGCACTGATTCTGAGAAAGAGTGATCAGAAAGGAGGGAGAGAAACCGAGTGTATTGGAAGCCATGTGAAGGAAACGTATCAAGAAGAGAATTGCCAAGTGTCGAATGCTTCTGACAGGGCAAATACAAAGAGGACCAAGGATACACCAATAGATGTAGCAACCTGGGTGACCCTGACTTTGGAGGGCAGCTTTGGACAAGGACTGGAGGCAAATGCCTGACTAGAGTGAGTCTAAAATAAAACAGAGGGGAGGAATTGGAAACAGCAATGCAGACAACTCTTTCTTTTTTTCCTTTTCTTTTCCTTTTTTTTTTTTTTTTTTTTTAGATCGTTCTGTCGCCCAGGCTGGAGTACAGTAGCAGATCTCGGCTCACTGCAACCTCCACCTTCCGGGCTCAAGCGATTCTCCTGCCTCAGCCTCCCAAGTAGCTGGGATTATAGGCACCCGCCTCCACGCCCAGCTAATTTTTGTAATTTTAGTAGAGATGGGGTTTCACCACACTGGCCAGGCTGATCTCAAACTCCTGACCTCAGGTGATCCACCCACCTTGGCCTCCCAAAGTGCTGGGAATACAGACGTGAGCCACCATGCCCAGCCTACAGACAACGATTTCTAAAACATAAGCGATTTTTATTATTTCATGTCAGTATTCAGTATCCCCACTAATTATCGACACATACCATGATTAGATGGTTTTAATCAGGGATCAAATTGTATGTCTGTTTTTCTTCATACTATATCATAGATATCTAAGGGATACTATATAATCTTCATATTCGTCTCTTTATTTTTTAGACAGAGTCTTGCTCTGTCCCCAGGCTGTAGTGCAGTGGTGTGATCTTGGCTCACTGCAACCTCCGCCTCCCGGGTTCAAACAATTCTCCTGCCTCAGCCTCCTGAGTAGCTGGAATTACAGGCATGTGCCACCATGCCTAGCTAATTTTTGTATTTTTAGTAGCGATTGGATTTCACCATGTTGGCCAGGCTGGTCCTCAAACTCCTGACCACAGGTGATCATCCTGCCTGGGCCTCCCAAAGTGCTGGGACTACAGGCGTGAACCACTGTGCCTGGCCCATATTTGTCATTTTTAATACATCAAAAGGATGTGTCAATACATTTTAACACATAAGGGAGGAAGTCCTAGCCAGAGCAGGAGAAAGAAATAGAAGATATCCAAATAGGAAAAGAAGAAGTCAGAATCTCTCTCTTCACTGATGATATGATTCTATACCTAGAAAACCCTAAAGATTCTGCCAAAAGACTTCTAGAACTGATAAGTGATGTCAGTAAAGTTTCAGGATACGAAATAAATATAAAAAATCAATAACATTTTTATACACCAATAATGTTCAAACTGAGAACCAAATCAAGAATGCAATCCCATTTACAGTAGCCACACACAAAAAAAATACCTAGGAATACGTCTAGCCAAGGAGGTGAAAGATCTTTACAAGGAGAACTGCTAAATACTGCTGAAAGAAATCACAGATGACACAAACAAATGGAAAAACATTCCATGCTCATGGATCGGAAGAATCAACATTGTTTAAATGGCCATACTGCATAAATCAATCTGCAGATTCAATGCTATTCATATCAAACTACCAACATCATTTTTCACAGAATTGGAAAAAACTATTCTAAATTCATTTTGAGCCAGAAAAGAGTCCAAATGGCCAAAGCAAATCTAAGCAGAAAGAACAAAGCCAGAGGCATCATAATATCCAACTTCAAACTATACTATAAGGCTGCAGTATCCAAAACAGCATGATACTAGTACAAAAGCAGACACATAGACCGATGGAACAGAATAGAGAATTTAGAAATAAAGCCGCACACCTACAGCTATTTGATCTTCAACTAAGTCGACAAAAATATGCAGTGAGGAAAGGACTTCCTGTTCAATAAATGGTGTTGGGATAGCTGGCTAGCCATACGCAAAAGAAGAAAACTGGACCCCTACCTTTTACCATATTCAAAAATTAACTCAAAATGGATTAAAGATTTAAATGTAAGACCTCAAACTATAAGAAGCCTAGAAGAAAACCTAGGAAATACCATTCCGTACATTAGCCTTGGGAAAGATTTTATGAGTAAGTCCTCAAAAGCAATTGCAACAAAAACTAAAATTGACAAATGGGACCTAATTAAACTAAAGAGCTTCTGCATAGCAAAAGAGGCTATCAACAGAGTAAACAGACAACCTATGGAATGGGAGAAAATATTTGTAAACTATGCATCCAGTAAAGGTCTAATATCCAGAATCTATAAGGAACTTTAAAAAAATCAACAAGCAAAAAACAACCCCATTAAAAAGTGAGCAAAAGAATGAACAGACCCTTCTCAAAAGAAGACATAAAAGAGGCTAACAAACATATGAAAAAATACTCCACATCTGTGATCATCAGAGAAATGCAAATCAAAACCACAGTGAGATACCATCTCACACCAGTCAGAATGACTATTATTAAAAAGTCAAAAAACAACAGATGCTGGTGAGGATATGAAGAAAAGAGAACACTTATATGCTGTCAGTGGGAATGTAAATTAGTTCAACCACTGTGGAAAGCAGTTTGGAGATATCTCAAAGAACTTAGAACTACCATTCAACCCAGCAGTCCTATTACTAGCTATATATCCAAAAGGAAAGAAATCATTCTACCAAAAGATACATACACTCATATGTTCATTACAGTACTATTCCTAATATCAAAAACATGGCATCAACCTCAGTGCCCATCAGCGGTGGATGGAATAAAGAAAATGTAGTACATATACACCATGGAATACCATACAGCCATTAAAAAGCAAAAATCATGTCCTTTGCTGCCACATGGATGTAGCTGGAGGCCATTATCCTAAGCAAATTAACACAAGAACAGACAATCAAATACCAGATGTTCTCACTTATAAGTGGGAGGTAAACAATGGGTACTTATGGACATAAAAGATGGCAGCAATAGACAGCAGGGACTACTAGAGAGGGTAGGGAGATGGGAGCAAAAGTTGAAAAACTATCTATTGGGTACTATGCACAGTACCTGGGTGACCAGTTCAATCATACCCCAAACCTCAGCATCATGCAATACATCCATGTCACAAACATGTACATGTACCCCCTGAATCTAAAATTTAAAAGTTAAATTTTTTGAAAAAGTAAAAAATAAAACATATAATGGAAGTACCGTAATGCCCCTATTGCCAACCTTTTGGTTTATTTTCATTTATTAGTTACTTCAAATAGCACTCAGGGAAGACTCTTTGTGTATGTTATTTTCTTTGTGATAATTTCCTGAAAATTCATTTCCAAGTATAGGATTTTTAAGTCAAAGTTATAAATACTTTGGGAGCTTTTAGTATACTTTCCTAGATCGGTGAATATTTCCAAAAGATTATATCAGCCTGTATTGCCACAAGCCATGAGGGTACTGTTTTCCTCAGACCTTCATGAGTATGGGGCTATCATCATTTCTTTTGACTTTCGATACATTTATCATAGGTTTAAACTCTTACTTCATTGTTTCCAATTTACACTCCTTTGCATAGTAACAAGGTTGAATATTCTCCAGATGTTTGTAAGAGAATTGCTTTTGTTGTTGCTAAGGCCCTTGGAAAATGCAGTATTGTTAGCGGCGTGGGTGTGTATGCAGTGTGGAGAAAACAGGTGTGTGGCAAGTGTAGGAAGGGGTGGGTGTATGGAGAGCTCATGAGTGTACTGCCATGTGTGCTGTATGGAGAATGTGTATGGAGTGTGTTTGTAGGGAGAGGTTTAGAGCATGGAGCAGAAGAAAGTGGAGAAGTGGTTCTCAATGATGCCTGCACTAAAGCAGATACAAGTTTGGGAAGTAGCTGCTTTTGGAAAGAGGGATATGAGGGAGATGTTTTATGTGGGAAATTTTATGGTACACTGAATTATTAAGCTGTATCTATGTATACTTTTAATTAAAACAAGAACTAAAACGTAGTGGCCAAGGTGATCTCAAAGGGTCTGCCAGTTATAAAGTTATCTATTTTGGTAAGATGGACTTGAGGAAGGGTAGTGTCAGCAGAAGGGACTGGGCTGTGGGAGGACCCCCTCAGGGTGTGACAGTTCAGAACTAACAGCATTAACACAACTCTTCTTTTTTTTTTGAGACGGAGTTTCACTCTTGTCACCCAGGCTGGAGTACAATGACGCAATCTTGGCTCACTGCAACCTCTGCCTCCTAGGTTCAAGTGATTCTCCTGCCTCAGCCTCCTAAGTAGCTGGGATTACAGGCATGCACCACCACGCCCAGCTAATTTTTGTATTTTTAGTAGAGACAGGGTTTCACCATGTTGGTCAGGCTGATCTTGAACTCCTGACCTCAAGTGATCCACCCGCCTCAGTCTCCCAAAGTGCTGGTATTACAGGCGTGAGCCACTGCACCCAGCCAATACAGCTCTTTAGAACCAGGTAAAGAACTTTTAAAAGGCCCAATGCCCTTGAAGGATAATATTTTCAGCAATTGCTGGTACAACTGGTATCCACATGGAAAAAAAAATACGCCTCCACTTCTACCTTTGCCTCATACCATGTGTAAAATTAAACTCAAAATGGACCATAGACCTAAACATAAAAGCTAAAACTATAAAACATCTAGAAGAAAGCATAGGAGAAAATCTGCAAGATTTTATTATAGGCAAAGATTTTTTTTGGACAAGTCATAAAAAGCACTAACCAGAAAAGAAAAATTGATAAATTTTGTTTCATCAAATTAAAACCTTTATTCCTCAAAAGACATTATTAAGAAACTGAAAAGATAAGCCACAGATAAGGAGACTATATTGCAATATATATATCTAACAAAGAACCCATATTCCAAGTATGTAAAGAAATCCTACAACTTAACAGTAAGAAGCAGCTGGCACAGTTGCTCATGCCTGTAATCCCAGCACTTCAGGATGCTGAGGTGGAGGGTCATTGAGCCCAGGAGTTCAAGACCAGCCATAGCAAAACATAAGGCAGCACAGGGCAACATAGTGAGACCTCATCTCTACAAAAATACAAATGCAAAATCAGCTGGGGCATGGTGGTGCATGCCTGTAGACCCAGCTACTTGGGAGGCTGAGGCTGGAGGACCACTTCAGCCCAGGAGTTCAAGACCAGCCTGGACAGCATAGTGAGACCTCCGTCTCAAAAAATAAAAAATAAAACTCCAATGAGGTATCATTACATACCCACTATAATGACTAAAATGAGGAAAAAATAACAATACCAACTGCTAGAAAGGATGTGGAAGAACTAGAATTCGGATACACTGCTTTTGAGAATGTAAAATGGTACAACCAGTTTGGAAAAGTTTGCCGATTTCTTATGAAATTCGACATATACTTGCCAAGTGTAACCCAGCAATTCTACCCCTGGTATTTTTGCCCAAGAGAAATGAAAACATGCCCACACAAAGACTTAGAGTATTAGTCATAATAATCCCTAACTGGAAGCAAACTAACAATTTATCACAAAGTCCATGTGATATATTCATACAATATAATATTATTCAGCAATAACAAGAAATGTACAACAGATCCAGCAATAGGGATGAGTCTCAAAAACCTTCTGCTTAGTGAAAGAACCAAGGCCCTAAGAGCAAATACTGTGTGAGTCCATGCATAGGAAGTTCTAAAACAGGTAAACTGGGAGAGGGGGTGGGTAGAGGAGATTGCCTGGGAGCATCCAAGGGATCATTGGGGTAAAGGAAATATTCTTAGAAATGTAACAAATTGATGCCCACTTCACACTGTAGATAATTCAGTGGTAATCTCTCGGGTGATTCCAGTGTGCAGCCCGTTTGAGAACCAGTTCTGGTGTGAGTTTGTGCATTGTTTATGTCTGTTTGTGCACCCATCTATTCTTGTTGGTTTACAAAAGAGACCATGAGTCACCAAAAATGGTCGCCAAGCCATCTGGTTTGGCCAGACCTTCAGGTAAGGGTCTCACATACCTTTATAATTTTCCAGAACGGAGCTGAGGTCTAAGGCCAAAGGGAGGGTGCCCCTTCCAGATGAAATCCAGAACACCGTGGGAGGATCCACCTAAGTGTCGCTTAGGGGACTTGACACGGGCCCAGCATTTCAACCAGCACCTGGGCAGGTGATTCCACCCGGAGCCCGTGTCACACCTGCTGGCCTCAGTGACCAATCGGCCCATGTGTTTGTCATCTCTTAGACACTGGTTCTCACCTTGGGTGGCACATTGGAATTATTTGGGGAGCTTTGTAAATCATCATTGTTTTATTCTCACTCCCAGAGACTGGAATTTGATTGGTCCAGAGTAGGATCGAGATTTTTCAAAATTTCTCCCGGGTGATTCTAACGTTCAGCCAGGGACTCTCAGCTGTATCTACACCAGTATCACCCAGAGAAGCTTTAAAAACTCTCAATACCTGAGCCCCACTCCTGCAAATTCTAATTTAAGTGTTCTGGGGCAGGAGGGGTAGGGCATGCAGCAAAGA
This sequence comes from Chlorocebus sabaeus, assembly GCF_047675955.1. Taxonomy (NCBI): domain Eukaryota; kingdom Metazoa; phylum Chordata; class Mammalia; order Primates; family Cercopithecidae; genus Chlorocebus; species Chlorocebus sabaeus. Next base: position 14,046,806 of record NC_132926.1, on the reverse strand, counting down.
CCCAGAATCACTGGATGAGGCACTGACTTTAAAAAAAAAAAAACAAGCAATTTCACTGAGAATGTGGTGGGAGAGACACTCTTGTGTGCTGTTTTTGATAACAGATATTACTTACCTTTGGAAGGTAATTTGGTAATATCTATTAAAATTGTAAGTGTGTGTACCCTCTCATCTAGTGGTTTCTCTTTAAGAACCCTATCCCACAGAATTAATAGCACAAGTTCATAGACACATGTTTTTAAGAACCCTTACTGCAGCATTGAATGTAGTAGCAAAAGGAGTAAAAACAATTCAGATATTTCCCATTGAGGTCTGGTTAAATAAACCCAAATACCATAGCATGGAACACTATACAGCTGTTTAAAAGATGGTGCACCTACAGGCAAAAATGATCATGCTATATCATTTGGAGACAAAAACAAGTCACAGGCCAGTATGTTTGGCATGGTCCATGTTGCATTAAAGTAACCCTTGTTTATATACATATGTATGTATAAAGAAAAATTCATATATAATCAGAAGGCAGTATCTGCGTGAGACTCAACAACAGTTACCTCTGGGCAATGGGATTGGAAAGATGGAAACTTTTCTTTTTTTGAGACGGAGTCTCGCTCTGTCTCCCAGGCTGGAGTGCAGTGGCGCCATCTCGGCTCACTGCAAACTCTGCCTCCCGGATTCACGCCATTCTCCGGCCTCAGCCTCCTGAGTAGCTGGGACTACATGTGCCCGCCACCAAGCCTGGCTTATTCTTTGTATTTTTAGTGCGGGGTTTCACCGTGTTATCCAGGATGGTCTCAATCTCCTGACCTCATGTTCCCCCCGCCTCGGCCTCCAAAAGTGCTGGGATTGCAGGTGGGAGCCACTGCGCCCAGCCAAAACTCTCTTATTTCACAAACTTGTCATGGTGGAATTGTGGGATTTTTCTTTTTTGTATTTTTCATTATTTTTCAGTGAAAAATCAGATCTTTTAAAAGTTGCAAACTTTAAGAAACGTTGTCAACCTGCTCAAGACAGGCTGAGCTGCTTTTTTCTGTGACCTGTACCAGCTGGAGGTGTAGGGCAGATCCCTCAGGAGGACCCACAGGTCCTGAACGCCGAGGGAATCCACAGCTGCTGATGGGAGATGGGAACCCACAGAAGCTGTTCTGTAGCCCAGTTTTACAAATTCCACCTCCCCCTTGTTTTTTTGTTTTGTCTTTGTATTATTTTTGCAGTCGTTCCTGCCTCTCGTTTGGTTTGAAGGGATGGAAAGCTTTCCTCATGAGGGGCAGTTTTTTGTAGCCACTGTCAGCAGTCTTCAGACCTCACTTTTTTTCTCAGAAAAAGGAGGAAAAGCTTGAAGAATTGCTATTCACAGACGATTCATAAATTGGTCCTAGACTGGGCACAGTGCCTCACGCCTTTAATCCCAGCACATTGGGAGGCCAGGGCAGGTGGTCACCTGAGGTCAGGAGTTCAAGACTAGCCTGGTTAACATGGTGAAACCCTGTCTCTACTAAAAATACAAAACTTAGCTGGGCGTAGTGGCGGGTGCCTGTAATCCCAGCTACTCGAGAGGCTGAGGCAGGGAGAATTGCTAGAACCCAGGAGGCAGAGGTTGCAGTGAGCCGAGATCGTGCCACTGCACCCCAGCCTGGGAGACAGAGCAAGACTCCATCTCAAAAAGAAAAAAGAAAAAGAAAACAACAACAACAAAAACTGGTCCTAGGCAATAGTTTGGGTTTTACTTTCTCTATCATTTGTTTCCTTTACCTGGCACAAGTGCTTTCGTTTCCTGTTTCCTGGGAAGTAGTGACACAGGGTTCATTACCCCTTTAACAGATACAAAACTAGATTCAGAGAGGTTAAACAGCCTTTCTGTTGTAACATGGCGATTATTGGCAGGAATGAGAACTTGGCTCTGCTGCTTCTTTGATCTTTCTTCCACTGGAGATGCTCACTGGACCTGTTTAGGTGGAATGAGAGCTAAAGGGCCTAGATTGGGAGGCATAAACTCCAGGGTTCCAGGGCTAGGCATATGACATAAGTGAATGAAGCAGACCAGGTTTTGACAGATGGAGTGCTGGAATTTCTGGCCAATTGTGAACCCAAGGTGGCCAGAACTTCTGAATGATCAAGAAAAGCCATAAAACAGGATTTAAATGAATATATCTCTCTATTTTTTACATACCAGTAACCAATTCAGAAGCAACATGTATCTGGTGGCTGGATTCACCACATTGTCCTGATTGTACAATTTCTGGTTTAGTGATCACTCCTAACACCACCCAACAACTGGGGGTGACTGAGGAGTTAATAGTCCATGGGCATTGATTCTTTGACGTTATTTTAACCTCTTCCATAGCTAGTCAGCTGCTTTTTTTTTCCATATCATTATTGTGTATGTTTTTTGTACACATAATTTTGTAAAAAGTAAAATATCCTAAAATATCCTGCCACCTAGTTGGCTATTGATATTTTCCTATTTTCTCATCTTTTTGAGAATGTGCATATTGATTTTGATAGATACAATTATTTATTCAGTTTTATGACCTGCATATTATAAGCACCTTTCCATTTTATTAATTTTTCTTTAAAGGCATTATCTTTATAATAGTGCATTCTGTGAATGTAGCATACATATTTGAACACTTGTTTCCTACGTGACTTTGAGCAAGTTACTTATTGAACACTTGTTTCCTACGTGACTTTGAGCAAGTTACTTAACCTATGTCTCAGTTTTCTCACTGGTATAATGGGGATAGTAATAGAATCTATAAGGTTAGTGTAAGGATTTAAGAAGTAAACATATGTAAAGTACTTAGAATAGCACTTACCGTAGAATGAATGACATGTGCTTGCTATTTCATAATATATTATTATTATCATGATTTTGTACAAATATATGTTTGACTGAATTTAAATTACTTTTTATAATGAATTACTATAGGGAGAATTATTGGTCAAAGCATATTAACATTTTAAGGCTCTTAATTTGCGTAGTCAGATAGTCTTCTAGTAAGGCTATTCTAATTTACATTTCCAGCTGGCTGTGGGGTACCTGTTTCTCCATATTCTCTGAAACATTAGTTATTTTTCTTTCCTTTAGTCTTCACCAAGGGATATTACCTTGAACCCCTCTGTCTAGATTAGTACTCCAACCAGATCCTTATTCAGGCTGTTCTCAGAGATTGACATTGGGTTCGGAAATTGATCCTGGTTTAGTCTTTTTTTTTTTTTTTTTTTTTTTTTTTGAGACAGAGTCTCGCTGGAGTACAATGGCACAATCTCAGCTTGCTGCAACCTCCCCATCCTGGGTTCAAGCAATTCTTCTGCCTCAGCCTCCTGAGTAGCTGGGATTACAGGTGCCTGCCACCATACTGGCTACTTTTTGTATTTTTAGTAGAGATGGGGTTTTACCATGTTGACCAGGCTGGTCTCAAGCTCCTTGACCTCAAGTGATCCACCTGCCTCAGCCTCCCAAAGTGCTGGGATTACAGGCATGAGCCACCGCACCCAGCCCCCTGGCTTATTATTTGTTTGACTACTCCAAACGGAGAATCACTGTCATTTAGTAAATGAGTTTGCCCCACTTACATTTATTGTGATTTGTCTAGGCATTTTACTTTTTGTTTTCTGTTAGTGGATTCCACAGGCTACCAGCCCAACAGATATCTGTGAGATGCTGACCTAGAATCTCTGGGGTCTGTTCCAGAAACCACTCAGATTGAGGATCCTCGAGTACAATGGCGGCGGGAACAGGAACATATGCTGAAGGATTACCTGGTGGTGGCCCAGGAGGCTCTGAGTGCTCAAAAAGAGATCTACCAGGTGAAGCAGCAGCGCCTGGAGCTTGCACAGCAGGAGTACCAGCAACTGCATGCCGTCTGGGAGCACAAGCTGGGCTCCCAGGTCAGCTGTGAGTACCTCCCACTACCACCACCCCCACCAACACCAACAGAGAATGGCCACACTGCGTTCTGCCAATATTGCTTCTCAAGTCTGCCCGTTTTTCTTCACCTCTACTCTTTGTCCAAACCACCATCTTGTCTACTGCTCTTCCTGCTCCTACCTGTGCCTTGCAGTGATTCATTTGCCATTTGCATTTCATTTTATTTCATTTGTAATCATCTCAGAATGCCAATCGGGTTACATATCTCCTTGTTTAAAAACTTTCAGGGACTAGGGGAATTGGGAGTGGGGAATTCTTAGCTAACAAGTATAGACTTTCAGTTTGGGAAGAAGAAAAATTTCTTAGAGGTGGATGGTAGTATGTTCACAACAGTGTAAATGTACTTAATGCTACTGAACAGTACACTTAATTAATGGCTAAAATGGTAAATTTTATGTTGCATATATTTACCACAATTTCAAAACAATCAAATGCCCTTCAGTGGCTTCCCGTCACTCTTTCCATGGCCTACACAGCCCTCTGTGGTTAGTCCGTGGTTAGTCCCCTGCCAGCCACTCCTGCCTCATCTCATGCCCTCCTCACTAGGCTCCAGATGCACTGCGTCCCCAGCCCCCCATTCTGCTTCCCTATCCCACCCTGCAATTTTCCACCTCAGTCCCTTAGTATTTGCCGGTCCCCTTCCTAGAATGCTTTGTCACCCATCCATTTGCAAGGCTAAATCCTTCTCAGTCCTCAAGTCTCATCCTTCAGGTCATCACCTCTGAGAGGCCTGCCCTGACAGCTCTATCAGAAGCCTCTCTTCCGCAACTCTAGTCTCAGCCATGGCTGTCTATTTCCTTCATAGCACATATCACAATACATCTGCTTGTATGTTATCAATATTTCCTCCACCAGAACATAAACTTGGTAAGGGCAGGGCTCCTATCCTATTCCTGGTACCCAAAGGAGGAGAGCAAGCACACCAAAATCCCCTTGTTCTTTTTTTTTTTCCTTTTTTCTTTTCTTTTTCTTGAGGTGGACCCTCTCTCTGTCACCCGAGCTGGAGTGCAGTGGCGCAGTCCTGGCTCACTGTAACCTCCGCCTCCCAGGTTCCAGCAATTCTCCTCTCTCAGCCTTTCAAGTAGCTAATTTTTGTATTTTTATTAGAGACAGAATTTCCCCCTGTTGACCAGGCTGGTCTTGAACTCCTGACCTCAGGTGATCCACCTGCCTCAGCCTCCCAAAGTGCTGGGATTACAGGCATAAGCCATCATGCCAAGTCTCACTATTTCTAATAACCAAATTGTTCCTATATTTATTGAGTCTCTGTTTCATGCTAGGCACTCTGCTATAGTCTGAATATGCTATTTCTGTTAATTCTCATAACAGTTCTATGAGCAAGAACAATTAATGTCACCTTTTAACAGATTAGGAAACTGAGGCTTAGGATCAACAGTGTGCCCGGGGTCTTACAGCTGGTGAGAGATAGTGATAACTTGCAAATCCATTCTGTTGTCCCCACAGTATTTTCAGTGTGGGCCAGGCCAGGGGAACTAGTGTCAGGGCATGGTGTCAGGGTGGCCATGGCTGGGTTGGGCCATTGAACTCTCCTCCAGCATGAAGCCCTCACTTTGAGAAGTTCTGTCTGCTACCAAGACAGGACAAACTCTGCCAGGGTACTTACTGTCCCAGCCCTGCATTTTTCCTTAGCAGCTCAGGAAAACCCCCGGAATCTCAGTGATTATAGAAAAGAACTCTATTACATTCATTAGCTATTCTGTGTCAAGTAATGTTCTGAAGACTCTTAGGAAGGTTTTAGCACTTAATCTGTCTTAGTCAACTCGAGCTGCCATAACAAAATACCATAGATTGGGTGACTTAAACGATAGACATTTATCTTCTTACAGTTCTGGAGCCTGGACGTCTGAGATTCGGGCACCAGCATGGTCGGGTTCTGGCGAGGGTTCTTTTCCTGGCTTGCAGACAACTGCCTTCTCTAGTGCCTCTTTCTATAAGGGCAGTAATCCCATCATAAGAACCCTACCCTCAAGACCTCATTTAAGCCTGACTATTTCCCCAAAGCCTCATCTTCAAATACTATCACTTGGGGGATTAGGGCATCCATGTATTATATTTATTTGAGGGAGACACAATTCAGTTCATACCATTATTGTTAAAACAGTCTTGGAAGGGAGATGTTATTGTCCCTGTTGAACCTCAGGTTTAAAGGAGCAAAGTGATTCTCTCTCTCTCTCTATAAAGTCCCACAGTTTGAAAAAGTGTCCGGTGTATATAAAAACAAATAAAAACAAACCTTTGTATTCTGGGGGATAAGATATTTACATGGATTCATAATTACATGTCAGGTAATGAGAATTACCCCACAGATCACTCACTAATTTCAGAAGGATGTACTTTCACATTGGAGAGATGTGCAGCTACCACTTTACATAGTGGTACAATTAGCATGACCAGTAATGAGACCAGCTGATATCAATGCCTTCTGATGTGATGCAATAAAGACATCATGGAGGATCCCTCACAAGAATATTTAATCTGAATCTAATCAAGAGTACAACCAGACAAATCCATAATATGGATTATTGTATAAGACAATTAGACTAGGTTTTTTTTTTAAAGTCTAAAGAGGCATATCACCAAATGAAATGTTTGTACCTTGAATTAGAGCATGAAATGGGGGAAAAACAGCCCTAAAAGACATTCTCAGACAATTGGAGACTTTCCTGAGTTGTGATAATGGAATTATGAATATGTAGGAGAATGTCTACATAGATTTTTATGAAGATGCATGTGGCAGCATATCTGCAGTTTATTCCAAAAAAGGTCCAAGAAAAAAAGGAAAGGAAAGAAAAAAGGAAAAACTCATCCGGGCACAGTGGCTCACACCTATAATCCCAGCAATTTGGGAGGCTGAGGTGGGTGGATCAGCTGAGGTCAGGAGTTTGAGACCAGCCTAGTCAACATGGTAAAACCTTCTCTCTTCTGAAAATATAAAAATTAGCCAGGCATAGTGGCAGCTACTGTAATCCCAGCTACTCAAGAGGCTGAGGCAGGAGAATTGCCTGAACCTGGGAGGCGGATGTTGCAGTGAGCCAAGATTGCACCACTGTACTCCAGCCTGGGGGACAGAGCAAGACTCCATCTCAAAATAAATAAATAAATAAATAAATAAATAAATAAATAAATAAATAATTGTCGATGACACATTGATGGCTTTGAATATGGTCCAGATTTTGGTCTTTTGCCACCATTTCTAATCATGATTAATGGGGGACTTACTGTGAACCACCCTAATGAGAGGAAGAAAGAACTGGAGTGGGAAGAGGTATGGCAAGAAGCAGCTTGGGAAAATATTAAAAATTCGTGGCTCTAAGAGAAGGATATATTGAGATTCATTATATTATTCTTTCAAATTGTCTATAGATAAAAAGTTTCCAAAATTAAAAATCAGAGTTGGGCACTATGAGAATGAAACATTCACATGAGAAGCACTGTAGTAGGAGACCAGGCACGGTGGCTCATGCCTGTAATCCCAGCACTTTGAGAGGCTGAGGCAGACAGATCATGAGGTCAGGAGATTGAGACCATCCCAGCCAACATGGTGAAACCTCATCTCTACTAAAAATACAAAAATTAGTTGGGTGTGGTGGCTCACACCTGTAGTCCCAGCTACTCGGGAGGCTGAGGCAGGAGAATTGCTTGCTTGAACCCAGGAGACGGAGGTTGCAGTGAGCTGAGACAGCACCACTGCACTCCAGCCTGGGAGACAGAGCAAGACTCCTTCCCTAAAAAAAAATAAAAATAAAAATAAAAATAAATTACTGTAGCGGGAGGTGGCAGCTGGACTCTGACATCAGACAACCTGGATGTTCTCTAGGGGAGCGTACTCCCTCTTTAAGTCTCAGAATCTTTATGTTTAACTATTGAATTTTTGTTTTTTTAAGTTAATTTTTAAATTCTTGGCACCCAACATGGGGCATGAATCTATGACCCTAAGATTAAGACTCTCATTCTCTACTGACTAAGCCAGTCAGGCAGAAATGTTAATAGTACCTTCATCTCATGGGACCATGTCAGAGTTTCCTAACCTCAGCACCATTAACATTGCGGTCTGAGTAACTCTTCTTTGTGAGGGCTGTGTATTATAGGGTGTTTAGCAGCATCCTTGTTCTGTACCCACTAGATGCCAGTAGCACCCCCACCCAAGTTGTGATAACAGAAAGTGTCTCTAGATTTTGTCATAAGTCATAGGGGATAAAACTGCCCAAACCACTGGTCTAGGTAAGACACTTGGTACTGTTTCTTTAGAACATATTAATGGCTCAATAAATAGTCCTATTGATAGGAAACACATAATATTTTGAAACTATGAACTCTGGAACCAGACTTTTTTGGTTCAAATCAAGGATATACAAATTACTAATTGTTGTAACCTTGCACAAGTTATGCCACTGCTGTGCCTCAGTTTTCTTCATCTATAAAATCAGTCTAATCTTAGGATAATCTTCACGGGCGCGTTATGGGCCTAAATTAGTTAACAAGTGTAAAGTCCTTGGAATAGTATTTTTCATATTCTTAACCTCTCAGTAAATTATTATTATTAATTCGTTAGCATTGTAAATGAAAAAGAGGGTTTTTTTTTTTTTTTTTTTAAGCAGATCTCTGGAACCAATAAGAATAAATCCATGATCAAAGGTAGGAAGTAAACAATGCAGTTCCTCATCCTTGTCATATGACTTCCAGACGCTCCCAAGAGCTCCACTGGCCTCAGAGGCACCACCACCATTTTCAGTGTTAAATATCTTCCATCTGAAAGGACTGGGGTCATTTCAGGCAACTGGATCTGAGATTCAAACCACACAGAAACTGGGATTCCCCCAGCCCAAGCATCCCAGTTAAACAAGGTGTGACCCAAGCCTCATCATGACTCTTGTCTTCAAGTTTTACAAGCCAGGTTTGCCTTCCAAGTCAAACTCTTGGCATGACAGATGGATGAAGTCACATACCTGTTCTCTAACTCAGATGGCTTGCCAGGGCTTGTGAGGGTTTGCCACCTGGGCTTGGCTGCTCTGGGTCCCAGACACAGATGGGGCCCTGCCTTGGGGATGGAGATTTTGCTGTCGACTCTCTGGTGTAATCTCTAGCTCTATGGGGAAGAAGGGAACTAACATTTATTATGCACCTGTTGTATGCCTGGAGGCCAATATGTTAGGCACTCTAAGTAACCTCCCTCCTGAATCACACACACAGTCCTGTAAGACAGTGTTGTTCCCATTCTACAGACAAGGGAACTGAGGCCTCTAAAGAGGAAATGGCTTCCCCAAAGGCACACTGGTAAAGAGTGGCAAGGTAGCCTTTGTAACCAGATATATCTGATCTCAAAATCAATTTTCTTAATTTAACCCACATCAGTCAGTCAAATACTAAGGTTCTTCAGCTACACTTGGTTCCTCCACCCTCTAAAAGGTGAGAACTCAGGAGAACTGGGTTCTTTGGGACTTTATTGTATTGTATTTTCCCCTCCCTAGGCCTTGATTTGCCATTTGGAAAATAAATCACTGGGGGCCTTCCAGTTAAAAATGCCAGTTGAAGCCAGGCATGGTGGCATACACGTGTAGTTCCAGTTACTCAGGAGGCTGAAGTGGGAGGATTGCTTGATCCCAGGATTCCAGTCCAGGCAACATCGCAAGATCTCATCTCTGAAAACTAAAAAATGCCAGTTGAACCGCTCACTTGATTTTACCCACTGCAAAGCTAGGAGAATATCAGATAAAATATATTTTTTAAGGCATACGTATATATAAGATTAGGGAAAATTGGAGAAGGAGCAGCAATAAAATTTGGAGGCTGGACAGCAGACAGACAGGTGGCAACCTGTGTAGCAGACCTGAGAAAAGAGAAAATGGGCTGATAGTAAGGAAGGCTCACAACACTGTTCTATAGAGCACTTGCAAAAACCGTGGATGTTGGTGGCAGCAGCTATTTCTGCAAGTAAGACTGAAGGGAGGAGGGTCTCAAAGAGGATTGAGTAGAAGTTGTTTCTGAGACAATTAGACCATGAGATATTTTCCTTAAACTGATACAGTCAGGCAACCACCATCTTCAGTCTGGCAAATGACTGGAAGTTTATTTTTTGGAGAGGGTAAAATAGAGTATCTGGACTCCAGGACACAAGGCAAATTCAGAGCCAGAGTGCACTATCCTGAAAGCACAGTCAGTAAGCGAAGGGTTTTGAGACCTTAGCCCTCATATACCACTTGGTGCCCAGAATGGTGCCAGGTCATTACCCTCTAGAGTGGACAGTGGAGAACTCTACTGGAAATCTGACCAGGGAAGAGCTTTAGAGAAAAGCTGGAAAGACACTGACATTGAGGATTCCTGGATGAAACCAAATCATGTCCAGCCAAATAATGTGTTGTGGCCAGGCGCTCATGCCTGTAATACCAGCATTTTGAGAGGCCGAGATGGTAGGATCACTTGAAGTCAAAAGTTTAAGACCAGCCTGGGCAACATAGTAAGACCTCATCTCTACCAAAAATTTAAAGAAGAAAATTATCCGAGTGTGGTGGCAGGCACCTGTAGGCCCAGCTATTCAGTAGGCTGAGGCAGGAGGATTCCCTGAGCCCAGGAGTTCAAGGTTACAGTGAGCTATGATTGTGCCACTGCACTTCAGCCTGGGCAACAGACACCCTGTCTCTTAAATAATAAAATAAATTTTAAAAATAGAAAACAAATCATGTGCTATGCAACTCACAGTCCACAAACCCCGCTCCAGTCAGCATTTTGGGCTCCCATCCTTAAATGTGACCAGATAACCAAGATTCCAGATATCCGAGGAAAGCCTCTAACAGAGAAAATAGAGACTCAAACCAACATGTGGTGAAGGGAGGGCTTGGAGGAAACAAGGAGTACACATGAAGAAGAGAACATTAAGAGAAGCTATGTGGTCAGGAAACAAGAGCACGGTACTACATTGTTTAAAAAGGAAACTTCAGAGAATAAAAAAGAGCTCTTGGAAATTAAAATATGAGAGTAGACATGAAAACTCCAAAGGAAGACTGGAAAATGAAACTGAGGAAACCTTCTAAAAATCAGAGCAAAAATACAAGATTGAAAATAAGAGGGAAAAAATAGACTATAAGGACAGGAAATCTACTATCTGAGGAAAACATGTTCCAGATAGAACAGAGGAAACAGAGGAGAAAAGCATCGCTGAAATAATTCAGGAACATTTCCCAGAACTGAAGGAGGAGAATTTTTAGACTGAAAGGGTTCACTGAGTGTCCAACACAGTGGATGAAAGTCGGCTCACACCAAGATATCTCATTGTGGAACTTCAAACACTGGGATAATTCAAGATCCTAAAAGCTTTCAGAGAGAAATAAATCAGGTCACACAGAAATGATCAGGACTCAGAATAGCTCCAGACTTCTCACTAATAGCGATGGAAACCTAAAAGACCATGGTGCAATGGCTTCAGGTTTTAAGGAAAATTATTTCTGACCTAGAATTCTATATCCAGCAAAACTACCTTTAATCAAGTGTAGGGCCGAATAAGGCTATTTTCAGACATGTGAGATTTCAGAAAGTTCATTTCCTTCATGGTTTCTTTCTCAGGAAGCTAGTGGAGATGACGTTCTACCAAAATGAGGGGGTAGACAACGAAAAGGAAGACGTGGTATACAGAGAGGTGAGGAGACACGCAGAGGAACACAAAGGGGGATCTCAGGAAGCCAGCCAAGCACAGAGAACAGCTCGCTCACACTGAAGCACGGCAGAAGCCCTGGCAGGACAGATCCCAAAATAGAAAACTCACCAGATTCACACTGATCTGGACTTTAGGAGATGAGATTTAGGTAACCGGCAGAATGTGAGGTTGAATTAGTGATAAGTTTGTAGAAACTAAGCAAATGTAAAAATGACAATAATTAACTCAAGGGGGAAAAAACATGCTGAAAAGTAAAAGTAAGCAAAGTCAGCTAGCTGATTCCACCCTGAATAGTGTTTGCAGAGTAAAAATAATGCAAACACTGAAGATCGCTTTCATCAAGCGTATGCTATTGCTTTTAGGATGATGGGGAGATGGGAGAGGTGCATGTGTGTGCTGTAGGGAGTGGAGAAAGAAGGGAGGCTAAGTGCCCATCCTCCTGAGAGATAAGTAAGTAAGTAATGCCGAAAACAGAAAAGATCAAGAAGCAGTAATGCATGCATATTATTAGACACATAGAGGTAGCCACCCAAGAAATTGAAAATGATTTTCTTTTAGGGTGTGAGTTATGGGGATAGGGGTTGTGGAATGCTCTTTTTTATAGCAAACCTTGTCCTATGTTGGACTGTTCATATGAACTGTGTTTATATATAACTTTAATAAAAACTAAAAATTAAGAACTATTAAACATTGGGACAAGACAGTATTTTAAGTCCTGTTGGATATAAAGTTCTTGTAGTAGGACCAGGCGCGGTGGCTCATGCCTGTAATCCTAGAACTTGGGGGGGCCGAGGCGGGTGGATTACTTGAGGTCAGGAGTTTGAGACCAGCCTGGTCAACGTGGTGAAACGCTGTCTCTACTAAAAATACTAAAGTTAGCTGGGCATGGTGGTGGGCACCTGTAATCCCAGCTACTCGGGAAGCTGAGGCAGAAGAATAGCTTGAACCTGGGAGGCAGAGGTGACAGCGAGCCGAGTTCACGCCACTGCATTCCAGCCTGGGCAACAGAGGGAGACTCCATCTCAATTAAAAAAAAAAAAAAAGTTATCATAGTAGAGGATAGTGAAGGGATGCAGACACAAAGGAGAGGCTGATGACCTGTTTTCTTGATTGGAGTGCTGATTGCTTGAGCGTGTTTCTTTTGTGAAAATTCCTCAAGCTGTACATACATGATGTGTGCACTTCTATGTATGTATTTTTTACCTCAACCAAACATTTACTTACAAAATGATAAGTAACAGGCTACATCTTGTGTCAGTGGCTTTAGGTATAAATTGTGCACTTCACAGTGGTACTCCAGAGTGTAAACATTAAAGCTCCTGGTGGCCCAGTTGGCGAGAATCTCTTCTTTTTGGCATCCTTTGTCTCCAGGATTTCTGGGCATGCCCAGGGAACACGATGCATGCCTCAAGTCAGTCTTGGCGTGACTGGTCCCCACAGCCAACCTCTCCCTGTCTGAGTCACGTCTTGCCATTTTTACAGGCTCTTCCATGCTGCTGCCACAGTCACCTCAACATTGCCCCACAGTACAGACCCACGTCCAGAGGCACAGCCTGAGGAGGAGGGTGGTTGGCAGGGCAGGGTGCTCATAGAACAGACATCCCCCGCTCCACCCCATACCCTTTGAGGACCTTTCTGTGTGTATTCCCAGGTTATTGCCACCATGACAACTCCTGTCTTCTTTCACCCTGTTATTACTGTTGATCAGTGAGTGATAAATGGTGTTAACTGTCTTAATATTTTGTCGAAAGTATTTGGGAAATACAGCAGGTCCTCAAATAACATCATTTTGTTCAAGGTCATTTTATTATAACATGATAGTATTATAACCTTCCTACATTGTGTGCTTAAGGTGATACCTCCAGCTAAATATCCAACCAGGTCTATCCCCGAAATCCCCAAGTCCAGCAAAGACCAAAGGAATTAGACACCAGGAGATGAAAACTTTAAACTGGCAATAAAACATCTCTGTACATGGATTCCCTGTTCCATGCTTGAGACAAAGGCTACAAGGCCCTTGCCACCCCAGCGTTGTCCCCACTCATCTCTTCTGGTAAACCTCGGTCTTTTTCTTCTCCATCATCATTATCATTGTAAATTCAGCAGAAACGCAACACTTCCCGTGGTGCCAAACATCTTTTATGTTATTATGCAGAGCAGTTTTCTCTTTCCCCAAACTTCCAAATATTACATTTTAATGCCTTATGCATAACCAAAAGGCCTATTCAAATATTTTTAAACAAAGCTAAATAGTAGCATTCCCCTCATGACTGTCATGCCTACCTCCAGACACTGATAATTGTCGGCAATCACCAAATCAGCTTCTCTATCCTCAGAAAAACCCAGATCTCAGCAGGTGATCTGGCTACACATGAACATTAAAGAGTGTTCAGATGATAGCCAGGCACAGTGGCTCACGCCTGTAATCCCAGCACTTTGGGAGGCCAAGGTGGGCAGATCACCTGCGGTCAGGAGTTTAAGACCAGCCTGGTCAATATGGTGAGACCTTGTCTCTGCTAAAAGTACAAAATTATCTGGGCGTGGTGGAGTGCACCTGTAATTCCAGCTACTCGGGAGGCTGAGACAGGAGAACAGCTTGAACTCAGGAGGTGGAGGTTGCAGTGAGCTGAGATTGTGCCACTGCACTCCAGTCTGGGCAACAGAGTAAGACTTCATCTCAAAACATACAAAAGAAAAGAAAAGAAAAACCCGGATCTCAGCAGGTGATTTGGCTACATGTGAACAGGAAAGAGTGTTCAGATGCTAGTAGGTAGACAGGGGAGATGATGAAATGGTTCCTACAATGTGATTGAGGACTCCCAGGAGAAATACTTCTCTGGCCTCTTGACCAAGAATAACTGTTCTTTTCTGAACAGTGGGATTGTGTTTACCTTAAGGACACCATAAATCTTATATCTGGTCCTATTTCACCCTCACATTACCAGTTATGAGGCTCAGAGCCTGTCACCAGTTTGTTTCCTTATCCTTATTTTCTCTTTGTCTCATTTTCCTTAGTTTAAGTGTATTTTACTATGTAGTGTTCACTTTCATAAGCCTTAAAATCCTTTTTCAAGACATAAATAAATACTATTTTTAAAATACAGTAAGGTTACAACTACATGATAGAACCATGGGTATATACTGGAAGGCAACCTGGGAAAAAGATAATTGTATTAGGGTGGTAAGATTATGTGTGATTTATTTTCCTTTTCGAATGGACATTAATATTATAAAGTACAATCACCAATACTTTTAGTTATTTTTTTCTGATTGTTAAAGCATATGTTTACTGTTTTTTTAAAAAAGAAAAGATAAAAATATAAAGATGATAATATCATTTACCATCTAACTCTCTAGATATCAGTGTTCTCTTTGGTATTTTTTTCAGTCTTTTTAAAATGCATATGTGTGTGTATATTTGGAAACTGCATATTTTCCAAATTTAAATTATTCTTTTTTTTTTTTTTTTTTGAGACAGAGTCTCTCTCTGTCACCCAGGCTGGAATGTGATGGTGAGATTTCAGCTCACTGCAACCTCTGCCTCCCAGGTTTAAGCAATTCTCATACCTCAGTCTCCTGAGTAGCTAGGACTACAAGCGCCCGCCACCATGCCCAGCTAATTTTTGTATTTTTAGCAGAGACAGGATTTCCCCATGTTGGCCAGGCTGGTCCTAAACTCCTGATTTCAGGTGATGCCCCTGCCTCAGCCTCCCAAAGGACTGGTATTACAAGCTTCAGCCACCATGCGTGGGCCGAAATAGAAATTATTCTTTACACTTTTTTTGTAAACTTGCTTTCACATAATGAGTTTCGACATTTTCCCTTGTCATTCAATATTCTTCATCCTCATTTTAAGTTGTGTAGTCCCCATTTACGCGTGTACCATCTTTATGTAATAAATCCCCCTTTGTTGAACATTCAGGTTGTTCACTTTTAGTCCTTCCTTTCTAGGTTTATTTAGATGGCCAATGAGTCAACTTTGCTGAAATCTGTTTCTTCTACTGATATTCTTGTTTTTCTTTTTTCCTTACAGTGGTCTCTGGTTCATCATCCAGCTCTAAGTATGACCCTGAGATCCTGAAAGCTGAAATTGCCACTGCAAAATCCCGGGTAGGACCTCTTCACCTATGCTGTGTGCTAGTGATGGGTGCCACTGAGGTCTTAGGCCACAAGCCCACCCACAAGGCCAGAACAGATGCTTCAGCCAGGCTATGACAGCCAGTGCTAGCAAGGCCCTAAATAAATAACAGTAGAAGCAGTAGTCACAGTAATAGTAATGGTTGTAGCAACTGCCATTTCACAAGCAGTCACCATATACCAGGCACAGTGCGAAATACCTCATGTGTATTTTCCCGTGTCCTTGCAACAACTCTGTGAAGTAACTACTGTCATCTGCATTTTTAAAATTTATTTTTATTTATTTATTTATTTATTTATTTATTTATTTATTGAAACAGAGTCTTGCTCTGTCGCCCAGGCTGGAGTGCAGTGGTGTGATCTTGGCTCACTGCAAACTCCGCTTCCTGGGTTCATGCCATTCTCCTGCCTCAGCCTCCCGAGTAACTGGAACTACAGGCATCCGCCACCACGCCCAGCTAATTTTTTGTATTTTTAGTAGAGACGGGGTTTCACCATGTTAGCCAGGATGGTCTCGATCTCCTGACCTCGTGATCTGCCCGCCTTGGCCTCCCAAAGTGCTGGGATTACAGGCATGAGCCACCGCTCCCAGCTGCATTTTATTTTATTTTATTTTATTTTATTTTATTTTATTTTATTTTATTTTCTGAGATGGAGGCTCACTGTGTCACCCAGGCTGGATGGAGTACAGTGGTGCAATCTTGGCTCACTGCAACCTCCGCCCTCCCAGGTTCAAGCAGTTCTCTTATCTTAGTCTCCCGAGTAGCTGGGATTACAGGCACATGCCACCATGCCCAGCAATTTTTGTATTTTTAGTAGAGATGGGGTTTCACCATGTTAGTCAGGCTGATCTCAAACTCCTGACCTCAGGTGATCCACCTGCCTTGGCCTCCCAAAGTGCTGCGAGCACAGGCATGAGCCACCACCAAGCTGTCATCTGCATTTTAAAGATGAGCAAACAGAGGCTTAGGGGAGCTAAGAAACTAGCCCAAGGTCACAAGAGATTCAGGTCTTACTCCAAAGTTTCTAATATAGTGTACTGTCTTCCTAGCTACTGATTATTCCGCATTATCTTATTTTAATTACTTCATGATTACCTTAGGGAATAAATATTAGTATTTCCATTTTTACCAGTATGGAAACTGAGGCACAGCGGTGAAATTATTTGCTCATGGCAAAGTCAGTATTTTGAAAAGTGGTTTCGTTAAACTCAACAGTTTCCACAAACTCAAATGCCTGCAAGAAGACATAAATGAGGGATGTGGGCTGGGGGTGAGGCAGTAGAGAGTCGTGGTGACTGTGTAACCAGGAGAGGTCTGCCCAGTCTTCAAGATAATTGCATTTGAATTCTAGTCTGTTGTGCCCATGCTGGAATGTGGGTTCAGTGTTACCAGATCTTCAGGTGTTTTCAGAAAGGAACTATGTGTCTAGGTTTATTATGTGAACTTTCTGAAGATTTGATTATTAGCAACTCATTTTAAAAGTTGAATAATACAGTGTAAGCCACACAAACCAGCAGACCTTGCCTAGCTCCTAGGGCACGTCTTGCCACTAAAGTTACTACATTGCCTCTTGCCTCCACATGAAGCACTCTCATGGCCTCTGCCAGCTTTAAGTGATCCACGGCCCTGGGAATTGCCATTGTCCTCATCCATCAGAACAGGAAAGGGAGGCTCAGGATGGCAAGATGGCTTGAGAGAGGTCACACAGCAGGGAAGTGGGAAGGCCCACTCTATCCCAGGTCAGCTCCTGTCCACCTCCTGTTTCCCTGGAGCAAGGACTGGCTAGGAATGACCTACAGAAACACTGTCTGGGATGCTGACTGAATGGGCATCTGCAGAGACCAAGGCCAACATCGGTGATGGGAGGGGGCCCTGACCAGTGTGGCCCGATGGGTGCTGACCTGAGTCATTATGCAGGTGCAGTGGGAGGCTCTGCGTTCCCCTTCTAGGGAGAAGGCAGCCTGCACCTTGCTGTCAGCCTCTGACCCAGCCCCGTGTATGGTCTGCTGCCCTCCAGGTCAACAAGCTGAAGAGAGAGATGGTTCACCTCCAGCACGAGCTGCAGTTCAAAGAGCGTGGCTTTCAGACCCTGAAGAAGTAAGTGCACCCTGCGTCGCAGAGCATGGGGGCTGCTCCCCACCCAGCCTCCCCTCCTGCCCTCTCTGTCTCTCCTTCAGTCTTTTTCCTCTCTTCTCAAAATGTGGCTCTCTCATCATTCGAGTTCTATTCCACCGGCATTTCCTGAAGATACCGCCACCCAAGAGTGGGGTTTGGAAAGAGGAAAGGGGAGTCATTTCAGACCACAGAACTCTCATTGTTCTGTGGACTTCTGAAGCCATTAAGATCTGTTCCACTCAGCTGAGTGTTACTATCCAGTCACAGAAACAAGCATTGCCGAGCATTTCTGTGCACACGCCTCATCTCTAGTCGATCCAGTAGGGTCCCATATGCACGCAAACAAAACACACTCCTTTCATCCACATCCCCTAAAAGCACTCACTAAGTGCTTCATTGAAGGAATAATGATCTCTTCTAGCAAAAACCAATTACCAGAAAAGTATGCACGATGCCATGTACATTGTGCTCTATGGGTGACTTAAGGAGTTTCCAGGATAACGTTCACCAAATGTAATTTTCACCTTTAGAAGCTGAGCTGTGGCCAGGTAAAATACAGCTCTGTTGTGTCGTCGTCTTCTTTTTTTTTTTTTTTAACTTTTATTTTAACTTCAGGGGTACATGTGCAGGTTCGTTATACAGGTAAACTTGTGTCATGGGGGTTGGTTGTACAGATTATTTCATCATCCAGGTATTAAGCCTAGTACCCATTAGTTATTTTTCCTGATCCTCTCCCTTCTCTCACCCTCCACCCTCCCAGAGGCCTCAGTCTGTGTTTTTCCCCTCTATGTGTCCATGTATTCTCATCATTTAGCTCCCACTTACAAGTGAGAACATGCGGTAGCTTTGTTGTTTCTTTTTTTGTTTTTGTTTTTTTTTTGAGATGGAGTCTCACGCTGTCGCCCAGATGGAGTCTCACGCTGTTGCCCAGGCTGGAGTGCAGTGGTGCGATCTCAGTTCACTGCAAGCTCCGCCTCCTGGGTTCACACCATTCTCCTGCCTCAGCCTCCTGAGTAGCTGGTACTGCAGGCGCCCACCACCACACCCAGCTAATTTTTTTGTATTTTAGTGGAGATGGGGTTTCACCGTGTTAGCCAGGATGGTCTCGATTTCCTGACCTCGTGATTCGCCCACCTCGGCCTCCCAAAGTGCTGGGATTACAGGCATGAGCCCCACTGTGCCTGGCACTTTGTTGTTTCTTAAGAGTAGGTGTGGCCGGGCGTGGTGGCTCACACCTGTAATCCCAGCACTTTGGGAGGCTGAGGTGGGTGGATCACAAGGTGAGGAGTTCGAGGCCAGCCAGGCCAAGATGGTGAAACCCCGTCTCTACTAAAAATACAAAAATTAGCCAGGCACAGTGGCAGGTGCCTGTAATCCCAGCTACTCAGGAGGCTGAGGCAGGAGAATCGCTTGAACCAGGGAGGCAGAGCTTGCAGTGATCTGAGAATGTGCCACTGCACTCTAGCCTGGGCAACAGAGCAAGACTCCATCTCAAAAAAAAGAAAAAAAAGAGTAGTTGTGTTACCTGTCCTGATGTGACTATACTAGCTAGCTTTGTCAAGCAGTTACTCTGTGCCAGAGAACCCCTGCAGTGTTTCCATGCAAGTGTGCTCCTTTGATCCTACAGCAACACTATAAGGAATGCTTTGTTATCTAACTACCCACATTCTATAGATGAGAAAACTGAGTCATTTAGCAGGTACTCAAGAAAGCTTATTGTGGCTGGGCACGGTGGCTCAGGCCTATAATCCCAGCACTTTGGGAGGCCAAGGTGAGAGGATCGCTTGAGCCTGTGAGTTGGAAGTTGCAGTGAACTGATTACACCACTGCACACCAGTCTGAGTGGCAAAGTGAGACCCTGTCTCGAAAGAATGAAAGAGAGAGAGAGAGAAGAGGAGGGGAGGGGAGAGGAGAAGAGGGGAGGGAGGAAGTAAGAAAGGAAAGAAGGGAAGGAAGAAGGGAGGGAGGGAGGAAGGAAGGAAAGGAAAAAGAAAGAACGAGAGAGAAAGAAAAAGCCCTCCAGTCTGGGTGACAAAGTAAGACCCTCTCTCCAAAGAAAGAAAGAAAAAAAGAAAGGAAGGAGAGAGAAAGAAAGAGAAGGGGAGGGAGAGAGAGAGAGAGAGAGAGAGAAAGAAAGCCCTGCAGTCTGGAGACAAAGTGAGACCCTGTCTCGAAGAAAAGGAAAAAAAGGAAGAGAAGAAAGAGAGAGAGAGGGAGAGAAAGAAATTAAGAAAGGGAGAGAGAAAGATGTTAGCTTATTGTTATTATTAACTACAGCATGTAACTGAGACTCATTCATTGAATTGTGTTCAGTGTATCCAGTGGGCTCACTGTACAATCATTACGAAGGTCACCTGGTAGCCCTCTCAGAAGCTCTAGGCAGGACACTCAGCAGATTTCTGCCTTCCCAGGGGGCATCTCACTTACATTCCCAGGGAAGCCACACCTGCATGGATGGCTAGTTCTTGCTTTTTGTCTCTCCCTGACTACTATACCTTTTCCTCATTCCATGAATTTCAAATCTACCCTCATCATTCTGTGGCCATAGCCCCAAGCCTTTGGATGTCTATACACATGCTATAAGAAATATGTATATGGCTTCTTATTATGACAAATTGTCTGTAATTTTTGTGTCTTACAAAGTATGGCTTTCTGTATGTTTACATCTTTGTTATACACATGTTATTCATATATGTGTATATACATATACCAATCTTGTCTCTCAAACCAGATTCTGAATTGTTAAGACCTGGAACCATGCTTTATGCTTCTTGGTAATCTTCAGTAGCACCAATGACAGTTTGGAGCAATAGTTATAAGCTTAGAAAATGCCTATTTTTGACCTATTAAAGCAATAGCCTGATTCCTCCACTTTGCAGCAAAACAGCTTCTGAGCACACAGTTTAAGGGCTACTCACTCCCGTCATCTTACTGAATGGGTTCTCCCTGCCTCCTGGCTCCTGCAGTCCTCAAGAGCTTCTGGTTAGAACACTTCCCATTATTCTCTGAGCCACCGCAAACCTGTTTTACCACTTTGTCACCCTGTAGCAGCATTGAAAACTCTTGTTGTTTGGTAAGCTGATGCTGAAACCCCAAAGACAAGCCTCCTTTCTTCCCCTCTCCATCTGCCCCATGTTTGATATCAGGCCCAGATAAGACTGCATGGCAGCTCCAGCCGCCCACACTCCTTAGCCGGAAGCCGGGCTCTTCGTCCAGTGTGGAGGAAGATGCCTCCTTTAATGTACACCTTGGCAGAGAGAGTCAGGAATGTAGTCTTGAGAGGCAGGTGGTCAGGGTTCGAATCCCAGTTCCCTGGGTCCTTGGAAAAGTGACTTAACCCCTGTGAGCTTTGAGTTCATTTGAAAAACTAGAGGTTGTAAAGATTGAATTGGAAAATCCGTGTCAAGTGTGTGGTAGTGTCTGGCATGAGGGAAGAGCTCCTTGAGAGTGGACTGGGGTGGTGACCTCTAGCTGGTTGCCTGCTTGTATTGGGAAGGGAACTCGGATGAACTCTACGTCTACCCTGGGCTAGACGGTGTGCCAGGGAAGCACTTCACACCAGCCACCTCATTTCATTCTCTTCACCCCCTTTTAAGAGAAGTTTCTGTCCTGCCATATATTACAGATGGGGGCACTGGCAGGGTTGAAAACATGCCCAGAGCCACCCAGCTTGCAGGTGTCAGGGCTAGGGCTGAAACCCAGGACTACTGGATTTTGAAGTTCATGTCTCAATACCTCTCTTCCCAGCATCATCCCAGATAACTCCCTCCTCATTCCCAGAAAATGTAAGGCCTCTTTTTCAGAGTCTAACGGATGCTATCCAGTCACTTCTACTTCTGTGCCTACTCTTATGGCAGAACATGGGGAAAGGTACAACTTATCCTTAAGGAATTTCCAGGATAACTTTAACCACATGTAATTTCCCCTTTTAGAAAATTTCTCTTTAGCAGCCAAAAGCTCTGTTGTTTCTTTCTTTTTAGACGGAGTCTCACTCTGTCACCCAGGCTGGAGTGCAGGGGCACGATCTCGGTTCACTGCAACCTCCACCTCCCAGGTCCAAGCGATTATCCTGCCTCAGCCTCCTGACTAGCTGGGACTACAGGCACATGCCACTATGCCTGGCTAATTTTTTATATTTTTAGTGGAGATGGGGTTTCACCATGTTAGCCAGGATGGTCTCAATCTCCTGACCTCGTGATCTGCCGACCTAGGCCTCCCGAAGTGCTGGGATTACAGGCGTGAGCCACCATGCCCGGCCAGCTGTTGTTTTTTAAGAGCAGCTATGTCACCTGTCATGATTGTGATGATACCAGTTAAGCTTCCTTGGGCAGTTGAGTTACTCTGGGCCACGAATCCATATTGGTTCAATTCATAGTCAGCAACCTGTTTAAAAAAGAGAGAAGGGAAAAGGTTGATGAGGATTAAAAGTTGCCTCTTGGAGGAGGTTGCAAAGAAAAATCAAGATGAAAGCTTGGGACTTTGACTTGCCAGCTCCCTTTCTAATAGGGAAGAGTGGAGACCAGGCATCTCCCCCTATGGGAGGAGGGCAGTGCAGCGCCTCGCCCTGCCGTGCCCAGGTAGAAGGTGTCTGGACAGGACCAGGAGTCAGCTGCTGTCAGCCTTTGCCTCACCTCTCTGTGGCTACCGGGTGTGTGAATCTCTAAAGGCCTGAAGAGAAGACAGCTGAGGGATTTGGAAATCCTAAAACACATGCATCCCCACATACACACACACACACACACACACACACACACACACACACACACTTTTCTTTCCCTTAAAAAAAAAAAAAAAAGATTCATTCACTGAGTGTATAATGGTGACCCTTTGTTCTCCCCCCACCCCCTCCCCACCCAGCTTCATCCCAAGAGTGTTCCCTCTCAGAGCTGCTCTCTGGAGCCAAATTCCAGAGGCCAGGTTGCTAAGGCCCTTGAAGAAATCAGGTAGAGGCTGTCGGAAGCCCAGCAGACAAACCGCTTCTGTCTCATCCTGCCAGGGATTCGAAGCCATTCTCGCCCTGTTGACAGAGGACAGCTGGGCACAGCCCCCTCCCCAGAGTCCCCAGCCCTCGGACATGCTCCAACAAACACTGTCTCCCTGCACCTCCTGTGCCCATCTGCAGCAGGGCCACTGCCTGTCCCAGACACTGGCTCTGGGGAGCCTCCTTGCCACAGAGCATCTTCTAAGCTCCCTCAGACTAATTTTTCAGACTAAATCTGGGGCCAGTCCTTGCCGACCTGATAGGCCTGCCCAGGCCCAAGTCCTGGAAAGGAATAGACGGGCTATTTTTAGTGGGGAGACATAAACGGGGCTTTGTTTTCTCTCCATGGAGGCTGAAGTAACTGCAGAGGGAGGCTGTGTTGAGACCTCGCTCCATGCCTGCTCTCTCCTCTGCTCAGAGGCGCAGACGATGAGGCCAGGGTGAAAACCTGCTCGTGCTCAGGATTCCCCATGAGGGTTATTTTTAGCCCAGGACAGTTTGGCCTGTAGCAGAAAACCACAAAGGAATGCCTGTGAGCAGTTTCTCGTGCTGAAATAATGAGTTTGTGGTGTTCCCGCAGACTGTAAAACTCCTTTTTCTCCACCTTGGACTGAAACCTCAGGCCTAGCCTTTGGCGAAAGTGTGATGTAGTTAAAATGCATCTGTGCCCCCAGAACCTTTTTGACACCTGGGCCCTCCTTCTCCAGAAGCTC
The DNA here is from genome assembly GCF_047675955.1 of Chlorocebus sabaeus. Lineage (NCBI taxonomy): Eukaryota > Metazoa > Chordata > Mammalia > Primates > Cercopithecidae > Chlorocebus > Chlorocebus sabaeus. Next base: position 14,023,258 of record NC_132926.1, on the reverse strand, counting down.
ACCCCTGCCTGTCTGTTTTGGTCTGAACTTCAGAAAACTACATCAGGATCCCCCCCGCTTTTTTTTTTAATATTTCCCCCATCAAAATGAACCTGTATGTAAGGCCTGGATAAGCCAATAAGCTCTCCAGGCTAGAAGCGTTTTAATCCCTTATGTTTGTACAGTAATTCCTAGTTTATCACAAGATGTTCCATCCCATATTCCATTTGATGTTCCTGACAACTCCATGAATGTGGGTTAGGCAGATAACGTTTTCCAGGCTTTTTAGAGGAGGAAACTGAGGCTCTGTGTATTTGAGAGACGACGCCAGGATCATCCCACTAATGGGTAGTAGGGCTGGGAGTTTTTCATCCTTCTGTCCTTTGCTTCATTGTGTTCATTAGCTCTACACATGCTTATTAAAGACAGTGGTTCTTGACCAGCATGATTTTGCTCCCTCTCTCTCAACAGACATTAGGTAATCCTTGGAGATATTTTCAGTTGTCACCATTCAGGGTGAGGGTACCAACAGCATCCTGTGGGGCGAGGCCAGGGAGGCTGCTAAACATCATACAATGCACAGGACAGCCTGCCCTCCCTCCAAAAAAGAATGAGACAAACATGTTCAACTCTGCCTCCTGTTCCCAAGCCTCCCAGAGTCAAGTCAAAGATGCTACCACATAAACTATAATACATCAACTGTCACACAATGTAACGACTGCAGAGTCACAGCTATGTGTGATGTATATGGGAAGCCCCTACCCAGCCTGGAGGACCCAGGGACGTAATCAGGAAAGGTTTCCCGTAAGAGCTGATGTTTAGAGGACACTGACTTCACGAGCAATGTTGCTTCTGCACCCCCACACATTGGCTGTGTAACAGGAATCTTCTCTGTCTTTTTTTTTTTTTTTCCTTTTCTTTCTTTCTTTTTTTTGAGACAGAGTCTTACTCTGTCTCCCAGGCTGGAGTGCAGTGGCGTGATCTCGGCTCACTGTAACCTCTGCCTCCCGCATTCAGGCAATTCTCATGCCTCAGCCTCTCAAGCAGCTGGAATTACAGGCACGTGCCACCATGCCCAGCTAATTTTTGTACTTTTAGGAGAGACGGGGTTTCACCATGTTCCTCAGGTTAGTCTTGAACTCCTGACCTCAAGTGATCCACCTGCCTTGGCCTCCCAAAGTGTTGGGATTATAGGTGTGAGCCACCATGCCCAGCCCAGGACCTTCTGTGCCTTATCCCACAAGTGGGACCTCCGGAGGCAGGATTAGCAGGACAGAGGGAGGGGCCTTCTTAAGGAACTGAAGTCCTGTGGTCTGTGCTTTTCGCCTGGGGAGACCCTGTCCCTCACCCTATCTAAGGCTGACCTTTCCCATTAACTGTCTCCTAGAATCGATAAGAAAATGTCTGATGCTCAGGGCAGCTACAAACTGGATGAAGCTCAGGCTGTCTTGAGAGAAACAAAAGCCATCAAAAAGGCTATTACCTGTGGGGAAAAGGAAAAGCAAGATCTCATTAAGGTATGCAAGTTCCTGTTGATGTGGGTGCCATCTTGATTTCTCCTGAGTATTCCTGTATGCCAGTCTTACGCGGACTATTTCTACATGGTACACACATTGCTGAGTTCTCATGACCAGTCTTCCTGGGGTTTTGGTTCCATTTCATAGAGGAGGACGTGGAGGCTCAGAAGCATTAAGTGACTTGCATAAGGTCACACAGCTAGTGTAAATGGCAGACGTGGAATGGAATTCATCTGGCCTAGTCCAAAGGCCACATCCTTGCCACTAGCTTTAATTACCTGACTTATTTTTTCTTTGTTTTTTAAACTTTTATTTTTTAATAGAGGGAGTCTTGCTATGTGTCTCAGGCTGGTCTTGGTAGCTGCTGGGCTCAAGTGATTCTCCCACCTTAGCCTCCCAAAGTGCTGGGATTACAGGCGTGACCCAGTGCACCTGGCCTCTGACTTATTTTTCAAAGAATCCAATGGAGAGAGGTGGTTTCAACATCATTAACCTTTGACATCAAAATGTAGCATCTCTATAAGCATTTCATTGTGTGTTCTGCCTCTATGCTGGGAACTGAACAAATTATAATAGATATTATGTAATATGCCAGGTGATTATGCCAAGCCTTTTGCATGCGTCATGTCTCATCTCTTAAATCAACCCTAGTTTATCCCCATCCTACAGAAAAAAGACTGTACAACTCAGAGAGGAAGGTAGAGCCGTGATTCAAACCTGTGAACCCCTGACTCTCAGACCCATTCTCTTACCCCCTGTACATATCACCTCCGCTTCCAGGAATCACCCTGACCTCAGATATTTCACTGGCAGATTAGGAGTCCTCAGAGATGCTGTAAATGACTTAGTGGAGGAAGCTGTATGCTCTATGACAAACAGAACAGTTTTGAAGCTCCCGCCCAGGACGGCAGCCCAGTGAAAACATTTAGATGAGGAACTCATGGACAGTGAGGCGTGTTCCTGTTCTGATTAGTGGTTGAGATCGCAGAGCCTTAAGCCAGATAGACCAGGTCCAAATCTTGCCTTGGTCAATTGCCAACTTCTCATCAATAAACTGGGGATAATCATAGGTCATTCTTTGCATGACTATTGTCAGGATTCAGTGAGACTCTGGTAAAGCTGACAGTTGTTGAGTATGGGCTGTATTCACTTGTCATCTCATTTAATCTCATTTAATCAAGATGATTGCCCTGTGAGATAGGACCTGTGATTCTTCCCCCCACGCCCCCGCTTTTTTTTTTTTAAGAACCCAGGGTCTCGCTCTATTGCCCAGGCTGGAGTGCGGTGACACAGTCATAGCTCACTGCAGCGTCGAACTCCTGGGCTCAAGCAATCCTCCCACCTCAGCCTCCCGAGTAGTTGGAACTACAGACATGCACCGCCACACCCAGCAATTCTTTTATTTTTTCGGAGATGGGGGTCCCGTTATGTTGCCCAGGCTGATCTTGAATTCCTGGCCTCAAGTGATCCTCCCACCTTGGCCTCTGAAAGCACTGGGATTACAGGCATGAGCACCCAGCCAATTATTCTCATTTTACAGGAGAGGAAATCGAGGCAAAGAGAGGTTATTCAGCTAGGTGAAGTCACACAGCTGGGAAGCAGTAGAGCGGGGGTTCCAACTAGGGCAGTGTGGCTCCAGAGTCGGCATCCACACTGGTTTCTCCTATGTCATAGGCCCAGCACAGAGCCTGGCACACAGCAAGGACCCACTCAATGCTAGCTGTCTATCACAGGATCAGTAGGATGTCTGGGGAGGGCATGGGTTCCTAAATTAAGGGAGGGTAGAGAAGGAAGCACGGGGAGCGTGGCAGACCTAGAGCTCCCTCCTGGGAAGGTGCATCACTAACCCTGCTCTCCCTTCCTTCAGAGCCTTGCCATGTTGAAGGACGGCTTCCGCACCGACAGGGGGTCTCACTCAGACCTGTGGTCCAGCAGCAGCTCTCTGGAGAGTTCGAGTTTCCCGCTGCCGAAACAGTACCTGGACGTGAGCTCCCAGACAGACATCTCGGGAAGTGTGAGTAGACAGGGCAGGATGCTGGGGGCCTTCCACAGGATGGCAGCTGGGAGGCTGCTGTAGTGGGCAGCTGCCTTCTCATGGCTCACCAGGGAGCTGGCCAGGGGCTCTCCGCGGGGCTGGCTGCTGCCTCAGCCCTCTGGAGCTCTGTTCTCTTACAGACCTCCTGGCCCCAGGAGGATATGATGTGATGCCGTGGAGGAAAAGCCTGCAGTGACGAACACCATGGCCCTTAATATTGTCTCTTAATGCTGCACAGAAAGCATGTTTAAAGGACAAAATGTCTTTCTCTGTGTTCTGTTTTGGTTTGGTTTTTTTCATACTATTTTGTAGTTCCGTTTCCATTTTTCTTTCCCCAGCTGGACAGCAGAGGACATTTTCCTCCTGTTAGTCTCAAAACAATGCATGCAGCTTTCAGGCAGCTGCTTGACTCCCAGTTCCTAAGCTCAGTCCAGTCCTAGTTATGACTAGTGAAAGCGCTGTCCAGATGTGGCTCAGGAAAAGGTTAGAGTAGGGCTGACCCACGGTGCCTCGTAACTTTTGGAGAGCTTTTGTTTTACTAGAGCCAGCAACATTGAACGAATCCGCCTTCCAGCCTCTGTGGCAAACAGCCCCTAAATGCTGTTCCTGAGTTCCATAGCTGTCTTCCCACTTGTCCAAGGGTGACCGGTGAGCCTTGTAGCCTCTTGCTGCTCTTTAACAGACTAGCACAGCAAAAGAGGCTGTCCCTTCCTTCCCCACACCACCATGTGTCCAGCTACTAGCTATCTGCAGGCCAAAGTATTTGCAAAGGAACTGTACCCCTCTTTGTGAGTGCTGGGGTCTTCTCCCCACCTACGCAGTGTTTCACTCCTGACTGCAGCCTCTCTGAGTTTTCTATGGATTCCCTCCCCAGTGCCCCCAGAATGGCTTTCTTGATATTGGCTATCCCTGTTTCCTCCTCACCAACTGTCCTCCACGCTTCTGTGGCTTGAATTGGCACCAAGCCAAGCCATTTGGGGCTGCAAGATGATATTCTGGGCCTTTGGCTTCTGTTTTCAAAGTGATCGATGTCTGAGTGTACGGCTCTTCCCGTGGCCTGAAGGGAGGAAAGTGTTTTTGCTTCACCAGCTTCCCTGCGATCTGCACCGCCAGCCCCATCAGCGGGGGCTATTCTTGGCTACTGCCCACTCAAGCTGCCAAGTCTCTCATGAGCCCTTGAAACCCAACTCAGCACCGGCCACAACAGCCACATAATTCCTGACTTCGTTCTTCTCCTCCAGTTCAGCATCAACAGCAACAATCAGTTGGCAGAGAAGGTCAGATTGCGCCTTCGATATGAAGAGGCCAAAAGAAGGTAATGGGGCTGGGGCTAGGGGCAGGATGGTTCAAAAATAATAACTACTATTGTAGAATGCCTGCTGTGTGCTTGGCTCTTCATACACTTCGTCGTCTTTAATCCTCACAAAGATTATGAAGATAGTTATTATCGTCTTTATATTTTCATCCTCTCTGAAATTCAGAGAGGAAATGACTCACCCAGGACACTTCACAAGATAGAGAGTGAAACTATGCTTTGAACCCAGATCTGTTTAATCTCAAAGCTGAGTTATCTTCCCACTTGCCTGTCTTGATTTCTGTAACCGAGGCTTTCCCATGATCCTGTAAGCATTTTGGTTTGAAGGAGCACAACTGGAGTTTCAGCAACAGGCTAAAAAGATTGTGGACACTACCCGCTTCAGTGTCTCCTGCACAGCTGGGAGCAAGCTGGGCTTTTAAGCAGTATAGACCTCTGGGATTTAGATGTTTTGTGGCTTCACAGAATCCTAAGCAGTCGGGTTCCACTACCACAAATAAAATCAAAATAATAATCAAAGCTGACATTTTTAAAGCATCTGTTACAGGCCTAAACAAATTTTTTTTTTTAATTACTTTGTTTTCTTTTTTAGAGACAGGGTCTCACTATGTTACTCAGGCTGGTCTTGAACTCCTGGCCTTAATCGATCCTCCCACCTCAGCCTCCTGAGTGGCTGGGATTACAGGCATGCACCATTACACTTGGCTGAGATTGTTTATTGTACTAAAACATTTGTGCATGCATCTTCTCATTTAATTTTAAAAGCAACCTTATAGCAGAGGATCTCTCTTATTATCTCCATGTTAGACAGGAAAAAGGTAAGACCAAGATATTTCATGACTATTCCAGATGGTAGAGGCAGAATTTGAACCCTGGACAATCGGGCTTCAAGTTCATGATCTTTCTGTACTCTGAGCCAGCGTTACTGGCAAAGAATGCCCTGGGCATTGTGGTGTGGATGGAAGCCAGGCACATTGCATCCATTCCTTCCTAGACTAAGTTGTCTGGCCTGTGGACCTTCTCAGCCAGGCCAGGTGAAGTATGGCAGTGCCCAGCTCTGCCCCTCTGCCAACTCTGTGTGAATAGTAGAACTCTTTGCGGAAACGACAGAAATCTGATAGAAACCAGAGAAAGCAAAAAAGGGAATGTATTGTCTTATTTAACTCCAAAGTCCTAAGATACCTACCTTCAGGCACAGCTGGATCCAGGGACTCGGATGATGTTACACAGACACAGTCTCTCTCCCTTTCTTCACCCTGCTTGCCTTTATGTTGGCTTTACTCTACAGCAGACTTTCCTGTCAAAGTGACAAGGCAACTCCCAGCAATTTGGAGCTTACACACTACCAGGTTAGCAATCCCTGCAGAAAGGGGGCCTACCTTTCCCAATAGTTTTAACCAGCCTTGGGTTTGAGACTCCCTGCCTTTTTTGGGTGAACCAAGCATTGTTACAGGGCAGCTAAGGGTGGGCAAAATTAGAATTCTCTAAAGATCTAGGCATGCGTCGTGTTTCCGGTGCTGTGAAGGGTCGGCGGTATGGGAACCAGGTGACTTGAAAGTACGAAAGGAGTGGTTTCCCAAAGACAAATTGGAATATTATTAACAAAAGAAGAACGAATTGAATACTGGTCAGGTAGAAAGAAACAGATGTCCTATGTACTATTTCAGCTCCCCCAGGGGTCCAGCAAAACAGCAAGACCTCTGTATTTGGACAGCCACTTCTTGTCCTCTCTGAAGGGGACCACTCTGAACCTTGGATCTGTTCCATCCTGCAGGAATGCCTATCTTAGATGGTCAGTCCTAGAGACACTAAAGGACTGCAGTGTTCCCTCTGGAGTTGAGCCGTTAGACTTCTCATCACAGAGCTTCCTAGCTCATCTGACTTTATCCAGCCTCTTGCTTCCCCCTTCCGCCGAAGCTCATTTTAGTGTAAAGGACAGAGCAGCCTGCTCAATGGGAAAGCAAGCTGCAGGACTTGAAAGAGGGGAAGGGAGGTGTCAGTAATGCAAGGAGGGTCTGATCATTGGATGTCAAGTTTTGTCACACATGCGTTTCTGAGAAGAGAGACTAGTTGTTTTTATCAGATTCTTAAAGGGATGTGGCCCGAAATTTAAGGAGCATTGGCATAGGGAAAGGGAAAGTACATCCAATGAAGCATCAGTCACTTCCCAATGTCCTGCGTATGGGGAAGCCTCTGCCAGGCCTTACCATACCATTTCATTCTCAAAGTACTGGAGAACAGCAGCTACAAAATTGTCTCAAAGCCAATCTTGATAGATTACTGTATACATGAATATAAATTTAAATAACTAACTACAGTCAGTCCTCCTTACCCATGGGGATTCAACCAAGGATCAAAAATATCCAGGAAAAAAAAATTAAAAATAATGCAAAATTTTAAATATAGTGTAACAACTATTTATATAGCATTTACATTGTGTTAGGAATTATAAGTAATCTAGAGATGATTTAAAGTATACAGGAGGATGTACATAGGTTATATGCAAACACTGTGCCATTTTCTATAAAGCACTTGAGCATCCATGGATTTGGTATCTGGGGTAGGTCCTGGAACAGATCCCCTGCAGATATCAAGGGTCACGTGTATAGGAATTCCTCCTGGGATACTTGGCTGGGGAACAAGCAAATCTAGCTAGATTTCTCTACGTGGAATTTTTGCTACACATCATGGTGAATTTTGTCCCCAGCAGTGTTCGATAAAGTAAGAAATGGGCCACATTGTCTGCAGGTAAGATGAACTGGGAGTTCAGAGTCCTCTGGTCTCAACAAGTATTGGCCACGTTTATGATTTGCAGTCTTAGGTGCATCATATCCTCCCTGGGCATCTGTCCAACCAGGTGAACAAACTCCTATCTTACCCTTTAGGGGTGGGGTGGCCAGGGCATGAGAGCTGATGGTACTTTGCAGAGGCCAAGTCCTAAAGGATGATGTCATGATTGTTGTTAGCTATTTGTAGCAGTATTCGTTGTTATACTGTGAATCTTATTTTGACTCAATGATGATAATACCGAAGGTCTATATAACACCTGGCAATGTATAAAGGGCTCTTAATGCTATGTTCTCACATAACCCACCCTATAGGTAGCATATCATCTCTGCCTTAGAGATGAGGATACTGAGTTTTAGAGCAGTTAAGGGATAAGGCTGCCAGCTCTTTCCTTTTACTGTTATTTAGTGCCTGCAGTATACCAGTCACTGTGCTAGAAGCTTGTGATACCAAAATGATTTCTTGAGAAATGGTCCCTTCCATCAGGAAGGCCAGAGCGAGCCAGGACTCCAACTCTAGGCCTTTGACCCCAAATCCACGGTTGTTCACACAGTGCCACTACCTCTCTCTGACTTGAGAATACGTGGTCAGTAGTTGTAGTCTTAGTGGTCCAGAACTGCCAGTGACTCAGTACTTGCTATGTGCCAGACACCCTTCCCAATCATTCTGATGAATGAGTTTTTCTTATCTTTAAGGCCTAGGGAATTGGCTCAATGTTACGTACCTAATAAGTGATCATGCCAGGTCATAACAACAGTAGCGAGGACTTACTATATGCCAAGTACAGTGCTTTGCAGGTTACAGATTATATCATAAAACCTTCAACCAAAATGGCATGAGGAAAAGGCTTTTGTTATTCCCTTCAGAGAGCTGAGCAACTTGCCCAAGACCACACAGCCAGTGGTAAGAGGTTAGTGCCTGGTGATGAATTCACATCTCTATTGTACCAGGAACAGGGCAAGGGCATTGCCTTGTTCGCGTCTGCACCCCATCCCTGCAGAGCCTAATTCCTTGTTGGCATATGGTAGGCACCCACATGTGTTTGTTTAGAAAAAAAATAGGTTCCTTGAGACGACATGCTGATCAAAGGAAGACAGTAACTGTCAAAGATTGCTCTGAGATGTCTGTTTCTTCATGGCATCTCCTGTTCCCGCAGTGCCATTAGGCACACCAGTCATGCTTGCTTTCTTGGCCCCCAGGATCGCCAACCTGAAGATCCAGCTGGCCAAGCTTGACAGTGAGGCCTGGCCTGGGGTGCTGGACTCAGAGAGGGACCGGCTGATCCTCATCAATGAGAAAGAGGAGCTGCTGAAGGAGATGCGCTTCATCAGCCCCCGCAAGTGGACGCAGGGGGAGGTGGAGCAGCTGGAGATGGCCCGGAAGCGGCTGGAAAAGGACCTGCAAGCAGCCCGGGACACCCAGAGCAAGGCGCTGACGGAGAGGTGGGACTGGGGTCCCAGGGTGTGTAGGACCTTCTCTCACTGGCAGTCTGTCCTCAGCCCCCAGATGGCGGAAGGATGAGGGGGCTCCAGGCCCCTGGGCTTCACCCTGAGCATGCTCAGTTCAGAGATCTCTCAGATTGCCTACATAGGAAATCAGGAAAGATGATTCGCCATCCAGTGCACCAGCTACCCTGGTACTTTGCATGGTGAACCATGCTACCAAAAAGTCTGCTTAGGTGCAGGTATTCAAAAATGTATCTTCTGACTCAATTAAGCCACATAACTCTATATAATTTAAAGCAGTCATTTTCCAATTTCTTGACAGTGATGCACATTTTATACTGTGACCTGACACAAGGTTCACAAAATAGTGCATGCTCTTTCTACCTGTGATGGTCCTCTGATGTTTTCTCTCTTCTACCTGTGATGGTCCTCTGATGTTTTCTGTCTTCTACCTGTGATGGTCCTCTGATGTTTTCTCTCTTCTATTGCATTTTGTTTCGTGCAGTTCATGACTCACCAAATTGATTTCACCCCATGCTAAGTAAGGGGTTGCAGTTTGCAGTTTGAAAAACACTGGTCTGGGTGGGGGTTGCAAACTGGCATGCTTATAGGAGCCAAGCAGGTCACAGAAATGCTGGAGACCCACCTGGCAGTGGTCTGTGTCAGACCAGAGTGCACAGACCCCACTGGTCTCGAGCAGGTGCTGTCTGTCTGCTGCAGCAAATGGGAGTACAGGCCTTGGGCTGCCAGAGCTGCCTGTACTTCAAACAAAAGAGTCGTTTGGATTTTTTATTTTTAAATATTGGGAACTAATCCAGAAGTTTTTTTCAAAAAATGCAAATCAGCCTCATCTGTAGGCCTGATATAACCTAAAAGCCACTGGTTTATATTCTCTAATTTAGACCTTATCATAGACATTGTCTTTGTTTATTTCCTTCAGTGTTCCCACCAACCTCCACACCCACACTGCACCGAATGCAACACTGTGCTCACCATAGGCTTTACGCTCTCCAGCTTCAAGTTCATTCATTCATTCTGTTCATCAGCCAATGTTTACTCATTCATTTGAGAAACGCTTTGCTGCACGGATTGTGTGTGCAAGGCAATTTGGGGGATTCAGAAATTAACAAGACATGGTCCCTGCCCCATGACCTTTAAATCTATTATACTTATTTTCACCATGTTTTTCGCAGGAGCCTTTATTCAGCAAGGTCCCTGCCCCTAAGGAGCTTAGAAGTGAAGCTGGTGATTTTCAAGTGTGTGTGTGTGGTGTGTGTTTGGAATATGAGCAAGGGAATTCCTTTTTCTAGTGAAATCAGAGGAAGAAGCCCAGCTTATGAAGCAAGTAAACGTGCCTAGTGCCTCAGTTGAAGCAGTTGGGAGTCCTAGAGATGCCTGTCTGTGCTCACTCTGTCACCCCACCATGGGTCTTCCAGGGAGCCTTCGAGCTCTAAGGCGCCCAGCCTGCAGTACCATCCTAGCAATTGAGTGAGCCCCAGTTGCACATGGCATGGTGCCAGGTGGATCAGGTTCACCAAGTTCTCGCCTAGCTTCCCATGGCTTCAGAGACTCTCTTGACTCGTTGATGGCGGGAATCTCTCCCCACTAGTTGCTTAGTCAGAACTGCTAGCAGTAATGTCCAAAGTGTATCCATTTCCTCTCTTCCGTTCTTCATTGGCAGCAGCAGCTGATTAGCCCTGACCCACCACCCGTTGGTGGGAGAAGGAGAAGGACAGAGCTTGAATAATTGGTGTTCTGCAGTCCTTGGAAGCACCTTGCTAGAAGTCTTCTTTAGCACCACGGCTCCATTATGCTTTCTCTGGGATTTTGTGCTTTGGGGATAAGGCCTGTGTCTGTATGCTCACATGCCTTTAGTGTTTGTTGAAAGAATAAATGGTTAGCTGGCCTAGGCAGATCCTTACTAGGCCTCTGTGTATATATCCTGGTCTTTATACCCATTCCCTGGGTTGCTCACTTGCTCCCAGACCCTATAACTGCCACTGGGAAGCCCTTAGCTATTCATAGTCCCCACAGCCAGCAGCTGAAGAGAATAGACTCATGGCAGCTTCACTCCTTGTTAGGTCAAAAGGAACACGCTTCTCACTTGCTGATCTTGAGCAAGTCATTGACCAATTTGGGTTTCACTTGCCTAATAGGGAAAAAACAGGATACATTAAGTCCTCACTTAACATTTGTTAGTAGGTTCTTGGAAAACTGTGACTTTAAGCAAAACTACATACAATGAAACCAATTTTTTTCCATCAACTTTATGTTTTATTTCTATTTTTTTTGAGATGGAGTCTTGCCCTGTCATCCAGGCTGGAGTGCAGTGGCACAATCTCGGCTTACTGCAACTTCTGCCTTCCGAGTTCAAGCAATTCTCCTGCCTCAGCCTCCCGAGTAGCTGGGATTACAAATGCACGCCACCACACCCAGCTAATTTTTGTATTTTAGTAGAAATGGGGTTTCACCATGCTGGACAGGCTGGTCTCAAACTCCTGACCTCAGGTGATCTACCTACCTCGGCCTCCCAAAGTACTGAGATTACAGGCGTGACCCACTGCAGCCAACTCCATCAACTTTATTAAAAAATGGCATTCTTTGATAACATGATGTACATCATTTTACTTAAAGTTGCAGTTAGCAAGAACTTATCTACAATGTTGAGGATTTACTGTAATTACATTAAATACATATATGGTCTGAAGGCAGACAGTTAGACCAGGCTCTTCCCTTCTGTAAAATTGTTGGTTTCTTGAAACTCGAATTGGAGGCTCTTAGGAACCCCTAAGATATACCACATGTAGAAGCTCCCATCCTGTGCCAGGCGGTAGCCTATACAATCTCATTTAAACCTCCCAGGAACCCTGAGGTTCATCCCCGTTTTACAAATGAGGAAAGATGAGGCTCACCCGAGATCCCTAAGTGCCAGAGCTGGGATTAGAAGACCACAGGTTTGCTAGCCCCAGAGGCTGTGCTCACTTTAGGGTGCTTGCCACTCAGAAGGCCTTCTGTTATTGCCTTCAACCCCCTCTTTCAAAGGTCTGCTGGCTCCTCCGGAGCAGTGAGTTCACATAGCTAGTACAGGGAGGCCAGAACCTCCACTCCTCTGCAGCTACTCAGCAGGCAGCTCGGAGGGCCTGGTAGGAGAGTACTTGGGGCAAATGCAGTGGTAGGGAAGCTGGAGCGCATGCAGGCAGACAGCCACGTGTGCCCTAAGAGGAGTCTAAGGAGGAAGCCCATAGGAATGGGGTACCATGCTCATGGCTGTGGGTCTCCCACAGTGGGGAGATGGGAAAGCTGCCCCAGCTGTCTTTGTGTCTGCAGCTGTTTCCTTCCAGCTCCATGTCTGTCTGTCTGTGTTCATCCTTCTGACTCTGGTATTCTGTTTCCCTTCTCTCTTTGTTTCTCATGTGTGTGTATCTTTATTTTTAGTGTCTCTGTTTCTCTCTTTCTCCCCTCGCTCTTCTTTCTCTATTCTCTCTGTCTCTCTCAAAATGAGATTATTATGCTCCTCATCTTCACACGACAGCCTCGCATTCAAGGTGCCTTTGAGGACAGGAATAGACACATCCAGGAGAGGCTGACTGCAGGACCTGCCAAACCCCGCTCACAAATCAGTCAGACTCACAGGCATCCAAACAAACCTCATCCTACCCTCTGCCTCCGCCTCCTTCCCGAGGGCCTTCTCCACTGCTCCCCAGAGCTGGTGTGCAGTCATGCAGGATGCTCATTAGTGCACAGGCTCCCTGGGCCCACCCCAGGGACCGATTCTTCTGGCCTGAGATGCAGCCCAGGTTCTTACATTTTTAACCACCACCCAAGGTGCTGAGCTACAGCTTGTGGGGACTCCAGCCCCATCTTCTGGATCTTCTGCCTGCCTCCATGCTTGATGCATTCTTGGCCTCCCAGCGTGTGCCAGGCATCCCACACATGTGCCATCTATCCTGCAAAACCCAACGCCACTGGGAGGTGGCCTCGGCACCTGTGCATTGCTAGCAGTAGCTAGCCCCTAATGCCAGGATGTCATGGCAGCCCAACTCCCAGACCCCTCATCATCCTGTTGAGGCTTCATTGGGGACCCACATTTGCTCCCAGCACACACTTCTGTGGCTTTTATCCCACAGAGAAGAGGAAAACCAAGGTAAAAATGGTGAGCCCCAGCTGCTCCTTGATCCTGGACCTCAACTGTTCCTGAGCTTTCCTTTATACTGGGTCAAGAGATTCCATAGCCTTGTTCATTCTGTTGAAAGTCAAGGATTTTGTTCATTACGGGTTCTGTCTGTCACCCCACTGTGCACCCCCACCCCAGCCTCAGGCAGGACTCTAGAAGAACAGTGCCAGGGACTGAGCTGACCAAGAACCATGCCAAGGCCACTCTGCCTGCTGCTCCTGTTGTCTTTTCTGTAATTTCATAGATTCAGTTGCCCAGTAACAAGCCCGACCCACCCCTCAACACTTTTCCATGGTGTCTAGAGCAAGCTCTGGTCTTTACTGCAGGGCGTGTGCTGGGGGCTTGGGTGTGTGGGTAGAGGGATGGCATGACTTGGCTTTTCCATGGAAATGAGCCCTTTCTAGGTTCACTTCCCAGTCCAGGGACCAGCTAGTCAGTCATCCCCTCTTCAGCAGGTTGACATGAGGGGATGGAGGCCAACAGTGGTACACATCTGTCCATGGAATGTATAATAACATACAGGTGTTTCAGCAGAGCTCATAAACTCTGCCTGCTTCATCTGGAGAAAAAGTCATCCATTCAGCAAATATTGAGCCTGTCTACACGGTGGGCACTATACTAGGTGCTAGGTGCTGAGTGAGCAAGACAGAGCCTCTGCCTCTCTGCCGTCCCCCTGCAGTGTGGCAGCTTGCAAACCTTGGTGTGCCTAAAGATCACCTGGGAGGCTTAACGAAAAGAGAGATTTCTGGGCCCTACCCCTGGGCTTCTTGATTCAGCAGGTCAGAGTAGGGCCCAGCAATGTGCATTTCAATAAGCACTCCCCACTTTCTGATGCAGATAGTCTGTGGGCCGCAAGCTGAGAAAGACTAGTCTAGTAGACACACGAGAGCAGCCCACGTCATGAGTTTGCGAGGGCACGGGCTTATTTGATAGGGTCCTTTATTTTGTAGTGGGCCCACTCCAGGGGTTGGAGAGCCATTCCAGGGACAAAGACACACCTGGAGTCCACCCAAGCTGCCCTCCATGGGGGATTTCAGGAGAGGTGGGGGCTGAGATATGTTTCTAAAGCCAGAGGTCTCTTCCGAACCGAAGGATTTGCCTCCAGGGAGATGGTTTACTGAACTGGGCTTTGGTGTCAGGCATGCCTGGGTGAAAATCTTTGCTTCCGGTTCTATGACATTCCATCATATCCACTAACTTCTCCCAACTCTCTGGTCCCATTCTCTCCAGCTCCTTTGCTGACTGTTGCCAGTCTATCCAACCTCGGAATGTTGTGTGTACTCAGAGCTTGGTCCTAGACCTTCCCTTGTTTTCGATTCTGTATTTTGCCCTAAGATGGTGCATGAGTCTGTTAAGGCTGCCATAACAACGTACCACAAACTGACTGGGTGACTTAAACAGTGGACATTTATTTTCTCACAGTCTGGAAGGTAAAAGTCCAAGATCAGATGTCAGCGGGTTGCTTTCTTCTGAGGTCTCTTCCCTTGGTTTGTAGATGGCCTCCTCCTCCCTCCGTTTCACATGGTCTTCCCCCGTGCCTGTGCCCTAATCTCTTCTTAGAAGGACACCAGTCATACTGGATTAGAGTTTGCCCTACTGACCTCATTTTACCTTAATTACTCCTTAAAAGCCCTATCTCCAAATACAATCACATTCGGAGGTACTGGGGCTTAGGACTTCAAAGTAGGATTTCAGGGGAACAAAAATCAAACCAGAGCAGATGGTAATCTCATTCAGGTGGTGATCCATCTGATAGGGACTGCCCCCCCGACCTTCATAGCAGCCCACCTGTTCAGCGTTCATACCCACATATCCATAATAGAGCTCTTCTCGTCCCCCGGGTTCCCCTGCCTCAGCCTTCTCCTCTTAGCAGATACCATCTGCAGGTCCACTTGGGTGCCCATAGCAGTAACCGCAGAGTCTTCCCCATTTACTCCCTCAGCCTCACCCGCTCCTGCAGCCTAGGCACTGTCTCTGTCTCTGCATTGCTCAAGCCTCCACCATCTCAGTTACACCTCACAGCCACCCTTCCTGCGTTCAGTCTTCAGCCTCCTGCCCATTGTCCTCTCCACAGTCATGGTGACCTCAAGATGACAAGGTCTCTGCTAAAGCCCCCGCTTGGAATGTTCTTTCCTCCTGCACTTTTCCTAGCCAACTGCTGTCCATTATCCATCCTGAAATTTCTCTACTAGTCAGGAATCTAACTGCTGCAAGAAACAGCCCCCAAAGTGTCTGTGGCTTCACACAACAGGCTTATTTCTTGTCCGTATAATGTCTAATTGAGTATGTCCGCTTAACAGGCAGCCTTCCATGTGGTCATTCAGGAACCCAGGCTCTTTCCATCTGTGACACCTCCCGCTTTGAGTCCACGAGAGTCCGTGCAAGAGACAGTGAAGAAGACACACCTACTTTTCTTAACTACCTGTGCTCATATCCCATTGGTCAGAATTTGGTCATATGCCCTGCCAACCCGGCCGCAGGGAAGGCTGGGAAAATGGTCCAGGGACAGGGCAGGGTACACACCGCCAGTCTCAGCCACAGAGTCACTTGGCTGGAAGAGGCTCACCTGCCAGTTCAAATTGGGCCTTTCCTTTTGTGTTCTTTTCTACCATTGTGTACTTTTTCTTGATGGACCTTGTCATACACTGTGTTAAATAGGTATTTGAGTATTTGTTTAATATCGGTTCTCCCCAGTAGAGTGTAAGCCCCATAAGAACAGAAACAAGTCCTACTGTGCTCACTCACTGCTTTATCCCCAGTGCCATGGGAAGGGTCCAGTACAAAATGGGCACTCAGTAAATATGAGATGAAAGAGGGAGGAAGGAAGAGAAGGAGGGTATGGTTGGGTGAAATCCTAATTCTGCCACTAATTCCACAGCTTTAGGTAAATTATACAACTCTAAGGGCCTCAATTTCCTCTTATGTAAAGTGGTAGAAGTCATTCTTACTATGCAGCATTATTGTGTGACTGAATTAAGGCAGTGTCCTAAGGTTCCTAGCAGAGTGCCTGATATATATATAGTGGGTGAGTGATACTACAGTTATCATAGGATTATCACGTATGTGGATGCTCTAGCTCCTTGGTTGCCATGGTCAAATGCTTGCGGAAAGTTCTTGTGCCTGTGGGTCTGGGTGTACGTGGGTAAGAGTGCATGCCTGTGCTTCCTTTCAGGGCATCCCTCTCATCCTTTCTCTCCCTCCAGGTTAAAGTTAAACAGTAAGAGGAACCAGCTGGTGAGAGAACTGGAGGAAGCCACTCGGCAGGTGGCAACTCTGCACTCTCAGCTGAAAAGGTGAGTGGTGGGCGGTGAGGCCACTGCTCCCCTGGGCATGGCCAGATATCGGTGTCCCCAGTGTCCCAGCCCAGGCTCTACCCTTCACTTGTCTTCCGTGGCTTGAGTGTGGACGTTTAGAAGCACAGCAAGTGGATTGTCAGCAGACTCAGGCGTGGCCTGGTGTGGCTAGGAATAGGGGTCTTGACCTATCCAGACTGATAGCACAAAGAAGGCCCCAGGCAGGTACTAGGAAGTCTTAGGAGACTTGGCTGGGTGTCATGGCTCACACCTGTGATCCCAGCACTTTGCGAGGCCAGGGTGGGTGGATCGCTTGAGCTCAGAAGTTTGAAACCAGCCTGGGCAACATGGCGAAACCCCATTTCTGCTAAAACTACGAAAATTAGCCGGGTGTGGCGGTGCATGCCTGTGGTCCCAGCTACTCGGGAGGCTGAGGTGGGAGGATGACTTGAGCCTGGGAGGAGGCTTACCGTGAGCCAAGATCGTGCCACTGCACTCCAGCCTGGGTGACAGAGCCAGACTTGTCTCCAAAAAGAAAAAAAAAGACTTAGGAAACTCACACTGCCACCTACCTGTACAACGCAGAGAAAGTAGCCTCAGGCCTGGGCCTCCATAAACAACAGTGCATCACGGAATCTAATAACAACATTTTTTTTCATTAGATTTTTTTTCTAATGGTGGCCTTCTCTTTGTAGTAAGTGATATTGCTTTTCAAATTACACTTAGGATGTAAAGTTTTCTTTAAGATAGATGTTTTAAAGTATTAAAACAGTAAGTTGGGGTGGGCGCAGTGGCTCACGCCTATGATCCTACCACTTTGGGAGGCCGAGGCGGGTGGATTGCCTGAGCTCAGGAGTTTGAGACTAACCTGGGCAACAAGGTGAAACACTGTCTCTACTAAAATACAAAAAATTAGCCAGGTATGCTGGCGGGTGCCTATAGTCCCAGATACTCAGGAGGCTGAGGCAGGAGAATTGCTTAAACCCAGGAGGCGGAGGTTGCAGTGAGCCAAGATCGTGCCACTATACTCCAGCTTGGGCGACAGAGCGAGACTCCGTCTCCAAAAAAAAAAAAAACAGTGAGTTGATTTCAAGAAAGACATTAAGAAATTTTTATTTCATAGTGGATTCAACTATGAAAAAATACACAAATGCAGTGTAGCCAATTGGAGCTTTGGGAAACAGATCTAGAGGAAAAAGTGAACTTTTAAGGCAGCTAACTTGAGTCCAAAGCCCAGCTCTGCCATGTCTTGATTATATGGCCTTCTTGGGGTATCAGTTTTCCATGAAATGGGGGTGAAGGGTCTACCCTAGAGATTGCCAAGCAAGTCTAGTGAGATCATGGTGCTTTCCAGAGCCCAGCAGAGGGGCTCAGGGGGCCCACTTCACTGTGTGCATCTCACTGTCCTTCCCCTCCCGGTGTCCCAGTCTCTCAAGCAGCATGCAGTCGCTGTCCTCAGGCAGCAGCCCCGGATCCCTCACGTCCAGCCGGGGCTCCCTGGTTGCATCCAGCCTGGACTCCTCCACTTCAGCCAGCTTCACTGACCTCTACTATGACCCCTTTGAGCAGCTGGACTCAGAGCTGCAGAGCAAGGTGGAGTTTCTGCTCCTGGAGGGGGCCACCGGCTTCCGGCCTTCGGGCTGCATCACTACCATCCATGAGGACGAGGTGGCCAAGACCCAGAAGGCAGAGGGAGGTGGCCGCCTGCAGGCTCTGCGTTCCCTGTCTGGCACCCCAAAGTCCATGACCTCCCTGTCCCCACGTTCCTCTCTCTCCTCCCCCTCCCCACCCTGTTCCCCTCTCATGGCTGACCCCCTCCTGGCTGGTGATGCTTTCCTCAACTCCCTGGAGTTTGAAGACCCAGAGCTGAGTGCCACTCTTTGTGAACTGAGCCTTGGTAACAGCACCCAGGAAAGATACCGGCTGGAGGAACCAGGAACGGAGGGCAAGCAGCTGGGCCAAGGTAGAGAGCACCATGCCCAGAGGGTGCGAACCGGGAAGAGGGAAGGAGATACTCTGTGCTCAGAACCCCCAGTGATCATTCTAGTCTATATTTACTGACTGCTTTCTGTGTGCTGGGTCTTTGTATGGCAAGTATATTTATTCAGTGGGATATTTATTAACTCAGTATTTTTGAGGTCCTGTGCGAAGGGTTTTTGGTAGTAGATTCTGTCTTCCAACAGACATTTAGCACCTTATAAAACTAAGTGTCAGGTCATCCTGTGCTCATGGATACACATGGATTCATCTATCCATTCATTGAACAGATACGCTGTGTGTCAGGCACTGGGTTGGTCACTAAGGATTCTGTGTTGAAGACACACAGGGTCCCTGTTCTCATGAAGCTTATGTTCAGATGGAGGCACAGGGAATGAACCTGCAACCAAACAAGCACTACAAAGGAAATAAAACAGGGAATGTGATCCAGGCTTTCATGTTGGAGGTGGGACTGCCGGGGCAGGTTGGGTTGTGAAAGAAGATGACATTTGAGGGTGTCTTGAATGGTGAGATGGAGCCAGCCTTGGGAAAAGCAAGAAATCTCTGAGGTCAGAGCAAGGGAATAGAAGGGGAGCCAGGAAGCCGTGAGTCAGAGGTAGGGGTTACCAGCGAGGCTGGAGAACTAGGCAGAGTCCAGATCCTGAAAGGCCTGGTGGGCTCTGCTAAGGAGTTTGGATTTTATCCTAATTGCACTGGGGACCCATGGGACTGTTTGAAGCTGGTAATATGAGCTAACTCCCATTCTGCATGGGGTCAGAAGGAACACTTTGGTGGATGTTGGTCGGGATTTAAATTGGAATCTTCAAAACGGAAGATGATGCTGACATTGACAGCTAAGATTTACTAGGAGAAAACCTTTTTATCTTTAGCAGCAACCACATAATAAATCATAATAGCTAACTTTTATTGAGGATGTGTTATGAGTTGGGCAATGTGCTTAATATATGGTGAAATTGGTTATTTCTATTCTGTCCATTTCACTGATGAGGAATTGGAGATTCAGAGAGGTGATGTCACTTACCTTAGGTCACCCAGCCAACAAGCGAGGAAGCAGGGATAGGAACCTGAGTCTTTCTCGCCCCAGAACCCAACCCCTTTATTGTCATGCCTTAGGCTGGGAGGCAGTTCAGTGTGCACATTCATGCCAACTCCTGGTGCTTGGGGCCCCACCAACCCCATCTGGCTCTGGGTGTGAAGGTCAGGACTGAGTAGGGTGCTGGGTAAACTCACCTGGGCCTCCTTGGCTTTCTTGGCCACAGTAACAATAGCTCACAATAATCGTAGCTATGCTATATATAGTACAGGTGTTTAGGATTCAGGTACTTCTGTGCATATTTACTCATTTAAGCCTCACAACACCTCTGGGAAGTGTTTGCTATTTTTAATCTTTTTTTTTTTTTTTTGAGACAGAGTCTCACTCTGTAACCCGGGCTGGAGTGCAGTGGCGCCATCCTGGCTCACTGCAACCTCCACCTCCTGAGTTCAAGCGATTCTCCTGCCTTGGCCTCCCAAGTAGCTGGGATTACAGGTGCACGCCACCATGCCTGGCTAATTTTTTGTATTTTTAGTAAAAACGGGCTTTCACCATGTTGACCAGGCTGGTCTTGAACTCCTGACCTCAGTTGATCCACCCGTGTTGGCCTCCCAAAGTGCTGGGATTACAGGCGTGAACCACCAAGCCCTGTCCCTTTTATCCCCATCTTAAAGATGAAAAAAGTGAGGCACAGTGAGGTTAAAAGACTTGTCTGAGGTTAGTCCCACAGAGTGAAATGGCAAGACCAGGACTGGCACAAGGACCACCTGCTCAGAATGCACACTATTATCCATGTGCCAAGTTCTGTCTACAAAAAGCTTGTGCTCCTGGCTCCAGGTGAGGCCAGCTAGAAGCAGCCAGACCCATATTAGCCCTGTGGCTCCAGGCTTGGGCAGGAGTGCTGCTGCTGTGCCCAGAATTGTCCACTCGTGTGCAAGGGCCAGGGGGAGCATGGTAGGGAAATGAGGTTTCCTTGTTAACAAAGCATTTGAGTGCCAGTGTTTCCTTAGAAGAGGAGCCGGGAGATCCCTGGATTTCCCTCATCAGGAAGGGAGTCTTGCTGAGTGCTTTCAAAATAAAAGCAAGCACCCTACTATAGCAGGCGACAAGCTTCAGAAAATTGTTCCCTGGAGAGGAGGGGGTACAGGTGAAATGTCTAACGAGGCTCAAGGAGCGTGCCTCTGATGGCAATATTAAGCCAAGTCAGGACACTCAGACCCCAGCTGTGTCCTGTGAAGTGACCCCCTCCTCTCCCCTCCCCAGCAGTGTCCTTGGGGCTTGTGGGCCTAAGACAGCACATTAGGCTGGGCACACACAGGTCTCGGGATGGCATTTCCTTCGTGCCATCTCCAGAAGCCTTCCCTACAGCCTGCAATGCCAGGCAGAGCTCAGACGCTAAGCAGGTTATGTGATTAGTGCTGCTGTTCAGTCAGCAGACAAATTAATCTCCTTAAGTGGTTTAGTGGAGGGTGGAGATATGTGGGTCTGAAAGCAGGAGGTCTCCACGGGCTCAGCAGGCATGGGACGCAGGCTTGGCTTCCCCATCGCCAGCACTTGCCGTCTCCCAGACCCGCCTTGTCACCCATCGCCATCGCCAGCCTGCCATGCCCCAGACTCTGTGCCCCTCAATGCTGCGAGCCGTTGCCCTTCTCCAGTCTGTCCGCAGGTGCTCAGAGGTATTAGCTGTGACATTGTAAGATCTGGATCTGGCCTTCCCCCCTGCAAGGAGGGCAGGAACCGTCTTATTCATCTTTGTAGTTCTGAACATGGCAATGGGCCTGGCATGTTGTGGGTGTTCATTACTTGGGCAAGGAAGGAATGTGCAGCATGTGTTGAGTGCTCAGTTATGAGCCTCAGATCACAGACTTTCAAGGGCCCCTGTTAAGGGTAGGGAAGAGGAGGAGCTGAATTAGGAGCGGAAAGGGATAGGCAGTGGAAGAACGGGTGCTTAATCTCTCCCTTCTCTGTCCTGAGGGTCCAGGGGCTGTTATTTTGCCCCAGGTGGGTAGGGATGGATCTATTAGGTTGGTGCAAAGTAATTGCGGTTTTTGCCATTGAAAGTATAGATATCCACAGTGATAGGAACAGTAGTGGCAATAAGGATAGCTGTAATGAGTTGTGTAGAGCACTTTGCCTGCCTGCACCAATCTCTATGTTAAGGACTTCCCCTATAATGTCTCGCTGAGTCCTCTTAACTTGGATAATAAGAAGTAGGTATTATTATTATAGTAATACCTACTTCTTATTATCCAAGTTTTCCAAATGAGGCATCTGGGGCTTCACAGGATTAAGTCAGTATCTCAAGGTCATGAAGCAATAAGTGGTGGAACTGGATTTGAATCCAGGCAGACTCCAGAGCCTGGGATGGTAAAACACAAAATCACATGTGACTCCTTCCATCACCCTAAAGCAAACTTTTTAAAATTTTTTTTTGCTTTAGCATTTAGAGGTGGTTGGAATTTGGTGGAACCATATTTCATCCATAGAGAGTATATTAAAATGGGGAGTTCAGGCTCCCAAAATCCCAAAGTGTTGGGATTACGGTGGCTCACGCCTGTAATCCCAGCACTTTGGAAGGCCAAAGCAGGCAGATTTCTTGAGACCAGGAGTTCAAGGCCAACCTGGGCAATATGGCAAAACCCCATCTCTGCAACAAAATAATAATAATTTAAAAATTATCTGGGTATGGTGGCACATGCCTGTAGTTCCAGAACTTGGGAGGCGGAGGTGGGAGGATCACCAGAACCCAGAGTGGTCGAGGCTGCAGTGAGCCATGATCGTGCCACTGCACTCCAGCCTGGATGAGTGAGACCCTGCCTCAAAAACAAAACAAAATTGGGAGTTGCAAAGACAGTTTTCTGGTTCCTGAACCTGACTTTCCATTTTCCTTCTCTAGCTGTGAATACGGCCCAGGGGTGTGGCCTGAAAGTGGCCTGTGTCTCAGCCGCGGTATCGGACGAGTCAGTGGCTGGGGACAGTGGTGTGTACGAGGCTTCCGTGCAGAGGTGGGTGTCTGGGTGCTAGCTCTCTCTGTGGCCATGTAAGCCATGAACTCTGAATATCCAGAACCTAGGCCTGTGGGGTGGCTTAGGTTTTGGCCCCCACAGTGTGTGGGAGGAGCCCCAAGAGGCCATGACCCCACCTTCCTCTTGGCAGCCCAAGGCACAGACAGCATAACTTCTGGGGTTAGAGATGCTTCGGGTTTAGGGGAGTGCTAGTTCTGTGGTAGCTACAAAAAAGGTGTATGGCTAAGGAGCAAGCGCTAGAGAAAGGCCAGGCCCCTTAAGAGAGGAGTCCAAGCTGGGCATAGTGGTGTGAGTCTGTAATCCCAGCTGCTTGGGAGGCTTCAATGGGAGGATCACTTGACGCCAGGAGTTCGAGACCAGCCTGGACAAAATAGTGAGACCCGATCTCTAAAAAGTTTTTTTAATTAAAATTTAAAAAAGGACCTGGAGGGAAGCTGAGCAAACCCCAACTTTCCTTCCTGGGGATGTAACCCCAGTCTCCCAAAGCAGTTTGTTCACTGCAAGGAAGCCTAACTCCCCCTCCCCTGTTGCCTTTCAGACTGGGTGCTTCAGAAGCTGCTGCGTTT
This sequence comes from Chlorocebus sabaeus, assembly GCF_047675955.1. Taxonomy (NCBI): domain Eukaryota; kingdom Metazoa; phylum Chordata; class Mammalia; order Primates; family Cercopithecidae; genus Chlorocebus; species Chlorocebus sabaeus. The sequence continues at coordinate 14,000,090 of NC_132926.1, read as the reverse complement.
GACAGTGACGAATCGGAAGCATTGGGTGCGGCCCGAGTTCAGATTGCCCTTAAGTAAGTGACAAGGACGATGAGGATAGAAGGAACGGTCTGTGTGGGGTCCCTTCTTCATCCGCAGCATTCCCCTACATTTACCTTCACAGCCGCCCAGGGTGGAAGGCAGCACCAGCAGGACCTGCTGGCCATTGCAGCTTCTTAACTGAAGGGACGCTGATTCGTTCTTCACCTCCCAGCCGTCCGCTTTACAGATAGGAGAAATGAGGTTTTAAAAGACTTTATGACTTGGCCCAACTCACTGAGCTGGCTGGTGGCAGAGCCAGGACCAGGACTGAGACCCCCTGCCTCTCAGGGTGTTTGTTCGTTGTTGCTGTGGCTTTTGTCTTTCCATCCCATCTAGGTTTCATTGATCTGGATGGAAGTTGATCACTGGGGGCTGCAGCCCAGATTGGGTCAATACACACATGGTTGTTTTTTTTGTTTTCTCTTGTTGGGGGATGATCTCAATTTTTTTCTGAGACGGAGTCTTGCTCTGTGGCCCAGGCTGGAGTGCAGTGGCGCGATCTCAGCTCACTGCAAGCTCCGCCTCCCAGGTTCACGCCATTCTCCTGCCTCAGCCTTCCGAGTAGCTGGGACTACAGGCACCCGCCACCTCGCCCGGCTAATTTTTTGTATTGTTAGTAGAGACGGGGTTTCACTGTGGTCTCGATCTCCTGACCTTGTGATCCACCTGCCTTGGCCTCCCAAAGTGCTGGCATTACAGGCGTGAGCCACTGCGCCCGGCTTTTTTTTTTTATTTTTTGAGACAGGGTCTCAACTGTTACCCAGGCTGGAGTGCAGTGGTGCGATTTAGCTCGCTGCAACCTCTGCCTCCTGGGTTCAAGCGACTCTCCTGCCTCAGCCTCCCAAGTAGCTGGGATTACAGGCGTGTGCCACCACGCCTGGCTAACTCTTGTATTTTTAATAGAGATGGGTTTTCACCATGTTGGCCAGGCTGGTCTCAAACTCCTGACCTCAAATGATCTGCCTGCCTTGGCCTCCCAAAGTGCTGAGATTACAGGCATGAGCCACCACACCTGGCCTTCAGTATTTTTTAATAGGAATTAGTTGACAACATTACCATATCATGAAATTTCACCCACACTTATGGGTTCTTTTTAAAAATTCAGACAACTGACTGGGCGTGGTGGCTCACACCTGTAATCCCAACGCTTTGGGAGGCCAAGGCAGATGGATCACTTGATTCCAGGAGTTCAGGACCAGCTCAGGCAACATGATGAAACCCCGTCTCTACTAAAAATACAAAAAATTAGCTGGATGTGGTGGTGCACACCTGTAGTCCTAGCTACTCAGGAGGCTGAGGTGGGAGGATCACCTGAGCCTGGGAGGTCGAGGCTACCATGAGCCCTGATCATACCACTGAACTCAACCTGGATGACAGAGTGAGACCCTATTTCAAAAAAAAAAAAAAATTTTTTTTCAAACGATTGACAGCTCTAGCTCTACATCCCTGCATGGCAGCAAAGCACTGGGCCTATGCTCTTGAGCTCACCATAGTCCCCAGGGCAGCCAACAGCCACGTCCTGTGACTTTTAACAGAGAAAAGAAATGAGAGAGATGAGCGTGTTATTAATATGCCCCTTTTCATTTCAGGTATGATGAGAAGAATAAGCAATTTGCAATATTAATCATCCAGCTGAGTAACCTTTCTGCTCTGTTGCAGCAACAAGACCAGAAAGTGTGAGTATGCAGCTGGACGGGTGTGTATCATACTCTCAGCCTCCGGAGTCACCCCTGGGGGTCACTTTTCTATCCTGTCCTGATCCAGTTATGGGCCATGTCAAGACACTGTGGGTTTGTAATGCATATGGCTGTGATGCTAAATGTCAGTGCTGTGCATGTGAATACAGGCACAATGGCAAGCACACTAACTGTAAAGACAAGCACTCAGATGACTGTGTGAATTCCTGCCCCATTGTATGCTGAGCACCTGCTGAATGCCAGCTCTAGGAATGGGGTGGTGAGCAGATCCTTCCTGGGCCCTACCCTCCTGGACTTTGAGCCTCATGGAGAGAAATGGTCATAGTCTGTTTTATCTTCTCGTAAGCTCAAGTGTTTCTTGCAGAGAGAGGTGGGTCTTCTCTTTCCAAGAGTCAGCACCAGTCACTGTGCTTCTCTTGGAGGGGTGTGATTATGTGTTACCTTGATGCTGACAGGATGCAAACACCTGTTCTGTCCGCATGCGGGCTCCTCCCATGGTAGATGGGTTTATCCTTTATTGCACTCATCTGCCTACAAGTTTTCTCGGATCATAAGGCCCAGAGGGTGGCAACAGAAGCTTATGTGTCTGTGGTCTACACCCAGCCAGCCTGTGAGGGTGGCGAATATGGGAAGAAGGAAGGGCAGGAAGGTGGACAAAACAGAAGGAAGACAAGATGGAATGCTTGGGTCATTTTCAGTCTTTTGCCCACCCAGATGGTGCCAGGCTGAATAGCCTTCTCCATAGCTCACTGGTACTCAGGCAGGGGTATCTGTGGGATGATGCCTGGAAGTGAAGGGTCTGGACCAAAGGACAAATGCATCTGGAATTTTGTTCGATTTGTCACAGTTTCTTCCAGTGTATGGGGCCTGATTCCCCAGATTCCTCACTTCTACAAATTCTCATCCACTGTTGTTTGCTTAGGGATTTCAGCAGCTGTTTAGTCCAACACTTTAGCCCCAGACATGGGCTGACCCAAGGTTTCCTGCGGCTCTGTCTCCCTCTAGGAATATCCGCGTGGCTGTCCTTCCTTGCTCTGAAAGCACCACCTGCCTGTTCCGGACCCGGCCCCTGGACGCCTCAGACACTCTAGTGTTCAATGAGGTGTTCTGGGTATCCATGTCCTATCCAGCCCTTCACCAGAAGACCTTAAGAGTCGATGTCTGTACCACCGACAGGAGCCATCTGGAAGAGTGCCTGGTAAGGGCCGTGGCTGGCTGGCTGGCTGGCTGGCCTTCTGTGTTTATGGAGATTGGTCCACCCTGAGCTTCAGGAAGAAGGCTTGAAGGAGACGCAGGTTGTGCTATCAATCAGGCTCATCTTGGAGTCTAGGCAGCAAGACTTCCACAGGTGAATGTTGTTCTCAGACTTAGGGTAGGAGGGAAGGAACTCTTTCGCGAGAGGAAGAATAATGGACCAGAAAGTGCCTTTGGAAACTGCCAGAAGCTGGAAAACGCCGCAGGCCGCAGCTTTACTCTACAGCATGAGAGATTAGATAAGCACAGACTATGGCTGTGTGGTGGCTTATATCTGTAATCCCAACCCTTTGGGAGGTCAAGGCCAGAGGATCGCTCAAGTGCAGGAGTTCGAGAGCAGCCTGGGCAACACAGCAAGACCCCATCTCTACAAAAATTAAAATTAGCCAGGCTTGGTGGTGCATGCTTGTAGTCCTAGCTACTCTGGAGGCTGAGATGAGAGGATCCCTTGAGCTGCAGTGAGCTGACATGCTACAGTATTCTGGCCTGGGCAACAGCAGAACTCTGTGTCAAAAAAAAAAAAAAAAAAAAAACACAGAATAATGAAAACAAACACATAGGCCTTCACATCCCACCTTTACCACTTGTTATATAGCTGGATGACCTTGGGCAAGGTACTTAACATCTCTGATCCTCATTTTTCTTATCTGTAAAATGCAAATGATAATGCCTCCATCATGCCCACTAGAAGAATCTTTATAAGGATTGAGATAGCATCCATAAAGCACCCATTCAAGTGTCTGACCCACAGTGGGTTCTCATTGAATGGGGCCATTGCTAGTCTCCTCCCTGAAACGGACCTCCTCTGGCTTCCATCTGTCACTGCATTGGCAGGAGTCAGGACTGGGAATGAAGTAGCCCAGGTACATTGTGTCCTAAGAGACAGGCAGACCCAAGTGCAGACAGATACTCAGCTTTCCCATATGTAGAAGGGAGATTTATATAATAGCTAACTCGGGCTTAAGATGTACAAGTGAATTAAAAGAAGTAAAGGGCTTTGTTAACCCTGATGCCATTTAGTGTTAGAGTATTTTAATGATAACGCAACTGTGAGCACGAAGGAGCCCAAGCGTGGGCATTATACCTAGAAGGTTGCTCCACTCATGCTCAGATCTGCACTGGGAGCTTATTGTGTCCCCACCCGTGTCTGCGGCTGGGAATTCAATGGGGAACCAAACAGACAAGGCGCCAGCATTGATGGCTAAGATGTAAATGAACTGTGAGGAGGGCCATGTTGGAAATGGATGGGTTGAAGTGATGGAGGAAAATGTGGGATGCGTGCAAAGGGGAGAAACAAGATGTGTACACCTCTCTAAGCCTCTCCTGTCTCCATGTCTGGAAGCTGGAATGTAGAGCTTCTCACTGCCTTCTCGGAGGGCTCACCCCTTTCTCCTGCTGTAACTCACAGGCATTTGCCTAGAGTAGGGAATCTCTTTGCTCTCCATCCTTGCCTTGATCTGCATGCTCTGTAAAACCCTTCTCTATCATGGCATTGTGGGGCCACATCCTTGGATTGTGGCCTGGGGCCGTCACCAGGCTTGCCCTTCCAGCTGTGTCTCCTCACAATCTTCAATTCTCTGTCTCAGTTCTCTTATCTGTAAAATCTGGCTCATGCTGCCTTCCTGGAGGTGGTTCTCTGAAGACTAAACAAGGCACTAAAGCAGAGCTTCAAACTGTGCCTTGCACACAAGTTACCTGGAGCTCTGGCTAAAATGCAGATTCTGATTCAGCAAGTCTGGAGCAGAACCTGAGAGTCTGCATTTCTAACAAGCTCCCAGGTGAGGCCAATGATGTTGTACTGACAATAATGCAATAATTAATGCCAGTAGGATGCAGTTTATATGGCAGTCACTGAGCTAAGCTCTTTACATGCATTATCTCTGTTTTTTTTTTTTTTAATTTTAGACTGAGTCTCGCTTTCAGTCTCTGGAGTGCAGTGGCGTGATCTCGGCTCACTGAAACCTTCGCCTCCCAGGTTCCAGCAATTCTCCTGCCTTAGACTCCCGAGTAGCTGGGACCACAGGCGCACACCACCATACCTGGCTAATTTTTGTATTTTTAGTAGAGGCGGGGTTTTGCCATGTTACCCAGGCTGATCTTAAACTCCTGACCTCAAGTGATCCACCTGCCTCCGCCTCCTAAAGTGCTGGGATTACAGGTGTGAGCCACCACGCCCAGCCCATTATCTCTATTGATCCTCGCTCCAACCTTGCAAAATAGGTAGCGTATTCCAGTGGAGAAACTGAGGCACAAAGAGGTGAAAGACTTTTCCTAGATCACACAGTTAGGAAAGTGGCAGAAGCCATATTTGAACCCCAGCGGGTCTACCTCCGAAGTCCACACACGTCAGTGCCTCTGTGTTGTCTTTTTGCCAGCACAGGGCTCCCTGGAGCTCAGAGGTGGGGGTGGTGACTTGAAGGGGTTGGCAAGCCTGGTCTCCTCCAGCGAAGCATTCCCTTGGCTCTGGGCATTCCTAAACGAGAAGAGGCTAAATCCTATTTTCTTCTCCTAATTGGATGCCTTTTATTCCTCCTTCCTAATTGAAGTCTGGTCATTGCTGGTTGCCATGGCAGCAGCCAAAGCGCTCATCTCACTGTGGCTTGTCTCTGCCTGCAGCCAATGGGAAACCTCCTTTCCCGTATACGGTGGGGACATGGAGTGTCAGGCTGTCGTATTTTGGTGGCTGGAGGAGGAGAGGAAGTGAGATGGGAGGAAAAAGGGCCTGTCCACTCCCACGCAGAGACTCCGGGCAGCAGGGTATGTGGAATCCCCAGTCTGTTTTCAGCCAGGCAGCAACAGCATCTGTACTGAGCTGAGTCTATGTGTCTACCAGTGGGCCAAGAACTTCGTGTGCAGTATCTCATTTAATCTTCGCGATTGCCCCAGGAAGATAAGGGATCAAGGCCCAGAAAGGCTAAGTAACCTGCCAGGTCGTCCAAGGAGAAGATGGCAAAGCCTGGATTTGAACAGAGACTCCAGCTTCCTTATGTGTAGCCATCACACCATGCCACTTCTCAGGAGGTTACTATGAGTGTCTCTCATGTCCCCAGACCCAGATTACAGGTTTGGAGGACTACACAGCCCACCTTCCCAATATGGCAGGCAACAGTTCCACCAAATGCCCTAGCATGGCATCGCAGGGGGCCTAGTTGCCCACTGCTCTACTGCTGCGTTCAGTGCCACCCAGCCCAGGCTCTCTCGAGCTAGCCTGCTTCTCAGGCCCCACTTACGTCCCATGGTTCACCATTACAACCGTTCCCTTGCTCCCTCTCACTTTGGCATACTAACTTGGCAAAACCCCAGCCCTGTCAAAGCGAGCTCTCCACCCCCTCCTCTCCAACTGAGCAACTGGAAAAAAAATGCACACAACCACGCTGTATGGTGTCATTTGGAAATGGTAATCACTCACTTCCCAAGAGCCCTGAATGCTGCCCAGAAATTATACTGTATCTCCCTGGATGATTTACTCACCCACTCATCACAATGACTAATTCATACTTCTCTCAGGGAGAGAAGACAGAACAGACTCAGAAGAGGGCCCCCATACCATATCTAGCTATTCTTGTAAATTCTGCCATTTCCCTGGCTTCTGAGGATGGGCCTTCTGCACTCCTGTCTGAGGCCAGCGCCCCCATTTTCTCACAAGGACATTACTCCAGCAGCCATTCCGCTCTTTCCTCTGTCTTCAGTTTTCCCCCTTCCACTGGATCCAGCCTATCAGTATACCATCATGCTATTATTTCTCCCATGCTCAAAACAAAACAAACGTTTTTTTGACTGAGGATCTTGCTCTGTTGCCCAGGCTGGAGTGCAGTGCTGTGAACTTGGCTCACAGCAGCCTTGACCTTCTGGGCTCAAGTGATACTCCCACTTCAGCCTCTCCAGTAGCTGGGACTACAGGCACATGCCACCATGCCTGGCTAATTTTTGTATTTTTTGTAGAGATGGGGTCTTACTATGTTGCCCAGGCTGGTTGAACTCCTGGGCTCAGGGAGTCCTCCCGCCTCAGCCTCCCAAAGGACTGGGGTTACAGGCGTGAGCCACCACACCCAACCTAAAACTTTTTCGCCCCATTTCCACTTCCAACTACTACATTGTTTCTTTTGCTTTCTTTATAGAAAAACTTGAAAGAGGTGTTCCCTTCCTCTCTGTAACCCAATCTACGTGGACTTTGGCCCTCATCTTTCTTTTTTTTATATTTTTTTACTTTTATTTTTTAATTTTTGAGAGAGAGTCTCACTCTGCCACCCAGACTGGAGGGCAATGGCATGATCTCGGCTCATTGCAACCTCCACTTCTTGGGTCCAAGCCATTCTCCTGCCTCAGCCTCCCAAGTAGCTGGGACTACAGGCATGCATTACCACACCAGGCTAATTTTTTGTATTTTTAGTAGAGTGAGGTTTAACCATGTTGGCCATGCTAGTCTCAAACTTCTGACCTCAAGTGATCCACCCACCTTGTCCTCCTAAAGTGGTAGGATTACAGGCGTGAGCCACCGTGCCTAGCCTGGCCCTCATCTTTGTACCAAGGGTGTCCTCATCATGTTCATCAGTGAGCTCCTTGTTACCAGACCAGGGGCCAGCTCTCCATCTTCCTTCTGGACCTGCCAGCTACACTTGCCGCAGTTGCTGACTCCACCTCCCTCAACATCCTTTGCCCTTGCTTGGCCTCCTGTTTACCTTGCTCTTCCAGTGTTCTCCCCTCACCTCTAGCATCTTGGTCTCCTTTGCTGGTTCTTCCTCATTTCCCTGACCTCCCTATCTCAGAGGGCCCAGGGCTGGGTCCTTGATCCTCCCCTTTTCTACTCGTTTCCTTGGTGATCTCATTTTATCTCCCAGTTGCAAACCCATCCCAAGTGCAGGGCTCCAGCCTGGGCCTCCCCACACCCCTCGAATCTCTTATTTCCACTGCCTGTTCTGCATTTTCACTTAAACATAAAATAGGACCTCAAACTAACATGGCCACAAGAATGCCCCTGACCTTTCATCCTGTGTGTCCACTGTCTCAGCCAATGGCAATCTCATTCTTCCATTGCTCAGGTCAGACACCCTGCAGTCATCCGTAACCCCTCTCTTTCCCTTACCCCATCCTCTTAGCTCCACCTTCAAAAGAACCCTACATCCCACTTCTCACCATTTCCCCAGACCCAAGCCACTGTCTTTCCTTCCTTGGATGATGGCAGCCATCTCCTACTTGGTCTCCCAGCTTCTGTCCATTTCCCCTTCCTCATTTTTCAACAAAGTAGCCAGACTAATCCTATTTAAATGTAAATCAGTGCATGCCATTCTTTTGCTAAAACCTTATGATGGCTTATGTCTCCACCTAGAGTCAACACCTGTGTCCTTTGCCTGGCCTCCAAGGCCCCTTGGGATTTGGCCACTTCTTATCTCTGGGATTATATCTGCAAAACTCTTCCTCCAGCCTAGTGTTCCTTGAATACGTCAACATGTGCTCCCCTCCAGGCCTTTGCACTTGCTGTGTCCTCTGCCTGGCATTCTGTCCTCCCAGGTGTTCCCTCACCTCCTTCCGGACTTTGTTCAAATGTCACCTTCTCAGTGAGGTCTTCCACCCTATGTAAATCCCATTACCCTCTCTGCTCTCTTATCCCCTTCTAGCCCCCTTCCCTGTAGTATTTTTCTCTACACCACCTTTTATCACCTAACATTTCACTGTGCCTCATAGATTCTAGGGTACGTGTTATCTTTACATTTTATTTCTGAAATCAAGATGCACTGTGTACTAGATGACAAGTTATAGTTTAATTGGCAACTATTTCTCTTTCTTGGTGCATAAAATAATGGTACACTTTTAAATGATAGCATCTTAGATTTGATGAAACACAGTAAGGAGTTGTTATCTGATTCCCCTAGACGCAAATATAAAGTCATGGGGTAGGAATATTTATCTGCCTTCAATTCTGCTCTGTCTCCAGCACCCAGAACAGTGCCTGGCACATGAGACTTCTCAGCACATTTTTGTGTGTTGAATAAATGAATGAATGAATACGTAAATGCCCTCAAAGGTGCATCCAGTTTACTGAGGTAGACAATACTCACAGCTGTGAGCCGGCCCCAGATAAACAGTATATCTTGTTAGAATTAATAATAATCTGCTGGAAGTGTTACACCTCAAAGCTGTGATCCTGGTCCTTTCCCCTCATACCTCACACATGGCCTGGCATGTTCTGAACTGTAATATCCAACATAGCTGTCTATCTCCCTAGGAAACCATGAGCCATTTTGGGTAAGAATCATATCTTACATGCTTCTGTGGTTCCAGAGTCTGCGAAGGGCTTAGGGAGTTTTTATTGAATGAATAAATGAGCAATAGACAAATATTTATATTTATGTACATTTATTCTGGGTGCCTGAAGTGTGCCAAGCATTTAATTCACTCTGATCCTCCCAATAGGCGGGTAGGTAGGAGTTGTTTTCCCTGTTTTCCAGATGAGGAAGCTGGTGCTAAACAAGCGAAGTGTCAGCATTGTGCTTTCTTCCTGTCCCCACTAACCGCTGTGCTCTCAGAAACCACCTTTCACTGTCCCAGACCTAGCACAGCTCTGCCACGTTCCAATGCATCCTGATGAATTGTAGCCCCCATAATCCCCATGTGTTGTGGGAGGGAACTGGTGGGAGGTAATTGACTCATGGGGGCGGTTACCCCCATGCTGCTAGTCTCATGATAGTGAGTGAGTTCTCATGAGATCCGATGGTTATATAAGGGGCTTTTCCCACTTTTGTTCGCCACTTCTCTTTGCTGCCACCATGTGAAGGAGGAAGTGTTTGCTTCCTCTTCTGCCATGATTATAAGTTTCCTGAGGCCTCCCCAGCCATGCTGAACTGTGAGTCAACTAAACCTCTTTCTTTTATAAATTACTCAGTCTCGAGTATGCTTTATTAGCATGAGAACGGCTTAATACACTTGGCTACAGGTCCGTTTTGCAAACTGGCATTTGGCATTTCTACCACCCATCAGCACAGAGTCTGGGTAGCCCCTTCCACACACCGACACTGGTGTGTTAGGGGAAGGTGAGCTGACCACCTTCCCAAATCTGACCAGGGCTCATTTTTGGACATGTCAAAACAATAAAGCCTCTGAGGAATGATTAATTAGTTTGTAGTAAATTCTAGGGAGGATGTAGGGGTGAAAACAAAACAGTAAAATATTAAGTCACTTGAAATAATTCCCTTTTCTGTGAGCTTATAGTCAGTTAGGTTAGTTTGTTATAATTTGTTTTCAGTTTAAGGGATATATTTACATAACTCAAAGAAAAATTGTATGGAAAGGTTTACTGAAGAGAAACCATGCTCTCTCCTCACCCCAGCCTCACTGCCTATCCTATATAGGTGACCACTTTGATTAATTTCTTTTTCATCTTTCCATTATTTCTTGTGCACGTATGATCATGTTCACTCCACCTTGCACCTCAAACATGGTGCAATATATACATAGACTATAGACACATATACTTATCCCCCTCTCTCTTACACGAAAGGTAGCATATTATGTACACTTTTCTGCACCGTGCTATTTTTTTCTCGTAACTGTATAGCCTGGCCATCTCTCTGCATCAGTATAAAGAGATCTTCCTCTTTTTTACACAGCTACATAATATTCCATTGCATAGATAGATTATAGTTCTTTCAGTCTGTTCCCTGTTGCTGGACCTTTGGGTCGTTTAAAATCTTTTGCTGTTGGCTGGGCGCGGTGCCTCACACCTGTAATCCCAGCACTTTGGGAGGCCGAGGTGGGCGGATCACCTGAGGTCGGGAGTTCAAGACTAGCCTGACCAACATGGAGAAACCCCGTCTCTACTAAAAATACAAAAAAAAAAAAAAAAAAAATAATAGCCGGGCGTGGTGGCATATGCCTTAATCCCAGCTACCCTGGAGGCTGAGGCAGGAGAATCGCTTGAACCTGGGAGGCAGAGGTTGCGGTGAGCCAAGACCATGCCATTGCACTCCAGCAGCCTGGGCAAAAAGAGCAAAACTCTGTCTCAAGAAAAAAAAAAAAAACTTTCGCTATTACAAAGAGGGTCAAAATGAAGACTCTTTTTGTGGGTCATTTTGTACTTGTACAGATTTCTGCAGGTGTATCTGTGGGATAGACAGCTTCAAGGAGAATTACTCGGTTGAAGGGTAAAATGCGTTTATGTTTTTACTAGATATGACTAAATTCCTTCCATCGGGTTTCTGCCATTTTACATTCCCACGAGCAAGGTGAGAGAGAGCCTGTTTCCCCATAATCTCACCAACAGCATTTGTTGGCAATTTTTTTAAACTTTTGCAAATTTAGTGGAGGAGAAATAACGCAGTTTTCTACCTCACTTGGAATTAATTACTTGTTCAGTTCCTGAGTTCCTTGGGAGAGTTCTGGCTCCCAGAAGGTGGAACCATGTGCGGACCATCATTATGCTCAGTACATAACATAGAACCTAGTGCTTAATATAACTAACACAGAATGGGAATTCAACAACAGAAAAATCAAATAACCCAATTTGAAAAGGGGAAAGGACTTGAATAGACATTTCTCCAAAATTAATATACAAATGGCCAACATCCATGTGAAAAGATGTTCAACATTACTAATTATCAGAGAAATGCAAATCAAAACCACAGTGAGATACCACCTCACACGTATTTGGATGATGGCTATCAAAAAACCACACAAAATAACTAGTGTTGGTGAAGATGTAGAGAAATTGGAACTCGTGTGCGTTGTTGGTGGGATTACAAGCACTTCCTTAGCAAGTGTTGATGTGAACAGTATAGTAGTTCCACTAAAAAATTTAAAATGTAACTACCATATGACCTAGCAATTGTACTTCTGGGCATATATTCAAGATAATTGAAAGCAGGTTGTTGTTCTTGTAGTTTTTTGTTTTGTTTTGTTTTGTTTTGTTTTGTTTTGTTTTTGAGACAGAGTTTTGTTCTTGTTGCCCAGGCTGGAGTACAATGGCACGATCTCAGCTCACCTGCAACCTCCATCTCCTGGGTTCAAGCAGTTCTCCTGCCCCACTCTCCCAAGTAGCTGGGATTACAGGAATATGCCACCACGGCTGGCTAATTTTGCATTTTTAGTAGAAATGGGGTTTCTCCATGTTGGTCAGGCTGGTCTCGAACTCCTGACCTCAGGTGATCCACCTGCCTCAGCCTCCCAAAGTGCTCCAATTACAGGCATGAGCCACCATGCCCTCCCTGAAAGCAGTTTCTTAAAGAATTACTAGTACACTCATGTTCATGGCAGCCAGCACTGCTCACAATAGTGAAGAGGTAGAAGTAACCCAAATGTCCATCAACAGATGACTGGATAAGCATAATGTAGCATGCCCATACAATGGAATATTATTCAGCCTTAAAAAGAAAGGGGGATCTCTTAGCCCAGGAGTTCGAGATTACAGTGAGCTATGATCACACCACCGCACTCCAGCCTGGCAACAGAGTGTGACCTTACCTCCAAAAAAACAACAACAAAAAAGGAATAAAATTCTGATATACGCTACAACACAGATGGACCTTGAAGGCATTGTTAAGTTCAGTAAGCCAGTCACAAAAAGACAAATACTGTATGATTCCACTTATATGAGGTATCTAAAGTCATCAAATTCCTAGAAACAGAAAATACAGTGGTGGTTACTAGGGGCTGCAGGGAGGGGAAAAAGGAAGTTATTGCTTAATAAGTGTAGAGTTGCCAGGTGTGGTGGCTCACGCCTGTAATCCCAACACTCTGGGAGGCCGAGGCGGGCAGATCACGAGGTCAGGAGATCGAGACCATCCTGGCTAACATAGTGAAACCCCATCTGTACTAAAAATACAAAAAATTAGTGGTGGCGGGTGCCTGTAGTTCCAGCTACTTGGGAGGCTGAGGCAGGAGAATGGCGTGAACCCGGGAGGCAAAGCTTTCAGATTTGCAAGATGAGAATGTTCAGTAGATCTCTTTTACAACAATGTGCGTGATGTTTAATACCACTGAAATTGCACTTAAAAGCAGCAAAGATGGTAAACTAAAGGGTTTTTTTTTTAGCATAGTTTTGTTTATTTAAAAAAAATTCATAGGATAAGTCCTCAATAAAAATTTGGCAAATGATTAAACCAATCAACGAATGAACGAACGACAAATGAGTTATTGGAAATGTTAACAACTTGGCCTATCTTCCTGCCAGGATGCCTCCCTCTTATCTGGAGTGGTGTTTTCTCCATACTGTCTCCGTGAACCAGATTCCCTGACACTTGGTTCCCCCCTCTGCTCCGCTTATGTTCTCCTTGTTTCCATCCCCAACAGGGAGGCGCCCAGATCAGCCTGGCGGAGGTCTGCAGGTCTGGGGAGAGGTCGACTCGCTGGTACAACCTCCTCAGCTACAAATACTTGAAGAAACAGAGCAGGGAGCTCAAGCCAGTAGGAGTCACAGCCCCTGCCCCAGGGCCTGCAAGCACGGTGAGCTGGGACCAGGTGTGCCACCCTCCCACAAGGCAGCACCTGGATGTTGGAAGGGAAAGCCTCTCCCAGAACTGGAGGTGGTCCGGCAGCACAAGAGGAGAAAAATGGGGTGGAGGAAGTAGGAGAAGAAGACAGGGAAGGAGAGATCTCCACTAAGGGGCAGGCGGCTCCCCTTCCACAACTGCTTTCTTCCACATCCGTGCTTCCTCCTGTCCTTTGTTCTACCTAATACCACTTGGCTAACGAAAACTTAATTCATGATTTTTTACAAATGAAATGGAGAAGGAGATAGAAAACTGTGGAAGGTAAAAGATGAACCTTTCTTGGACCCCTACTTTGTTCAAGGTCCACAGTGGAGGCTTTGTATAAGAGGCAGCTGGAAGTCATGGGAAGAGAATCAGAGGGCTAGGTCAGTCATATCGCCTCTCTGAGCATCCAATTTTTAATGTCTAACATGAGCCTTAAAAGGTTGTTATGAGGATGGGCACGGTGCCTCATGCCTATAATCCCAGCACTTTGGGAGGCCGAGGCAGGAGGATCTCTTGAGGCCAGGAATTCAAGACAAGCCTGGGCAACATGGTGAGGCCTATCTCTACAAAAATAATAATAATAATAATAATTAATTATTAAAAAGAGAAAAAAGTTTTTATGATGCTTTGAAGAAATATATGTAAAGAGCACTTGGTAACTCTTCCATTATGACTTTGTTACTTGAAAATCTTGGCCGGGCATGGTGGCTCATGCCTGTAATCCCAGCACTTTAGGAGGCTGAGGCAGGAGGATCTCTTGAGTAGATCTCTGAGTTCAAAACCAGCCTGGCCAACATGGCGAAACCCTGTCTCTACTAAAATTCCAAAAATTAACCAAGCATGATGGCAGTCGTCTGTAATCCTAGCTACTAGGGAGGCTGAGGCAGGAGAATTACTTGAACCCGGGAGGCAGAGGTTGCAGTGAGCCAAGATTACACCATTGCACTCCAGCCCAGGCAAGAGAGCAAGACTCCATCTAAGAAAAAAAAAAAGAAAAGAAAAGAAAAAAAAATCTTACATTTGCCTATTTTCAGTGAAAAAATATGTTTTTTCATTTTAGTTAGTGCAGTACGCTTTAACGTATTAAAATATCCTTAAACTGTCTCCCCCATTTGGAAAGCCCACACCTACTGGCCAGGCAGACTGGTCAGGACTCAGTTGAGCAGTGAAGTTAGTCTTACATATAGGGTATTGGACTCCTATGGGATCCTGACCACATCAAAAAGTTAGAGAGAGTGTTTTGGATTCAGGTTTTCTTGTAATTCTCTGTAGTGATCCTTTCCTCTCTGTAGAGGTTGTTCCTTCTGTCGGTACTTGGTTGGTTTGGACAGCCACTGCCTAGAATTTCTATGCAGAGGATAGGTTGGGACATACAGGTAAAGATAAGGGTAGCAAATAGATAAATTAAGTCTATTTTCTTTTTCTCTTTCTCCTCCTCCTCTCCTTTCCCTCCCCACCCCCACCTTCTTTTTCATCATCATCATCATCATTTTCTGTACTTCCTTTTGCATCAGGCAGTATTCCGTTTATTATGTACAGTTTACCAAGTCTCAGAGAGATAACCAAATTACATTAAGATGTACATCTCCTCAGTAAAGCTAGGTCTCAAACTCAGGTCTCTCACTCCAAAAAGAGACAGTACATTATGCATTATGTTATTGATGGTTCACATGTTGGTCTGTTGATGCTGTGGTCTCCTTACAGTCAGAGACCTTAATTCTCTCTCACTTCACTGCTAAACTTGGCTGTCTTCCACCACGATGCTGAGTATGTTCGTACATACAGGGGCTATTCTCTGGAGAACTGCTAGTTGGGGAAATTAAGGACAATTTTTCCAGTTTATCAGTGACCTTGGGCAAGACACTTGACCACTCTGGTCTTTGGTTTGACCATCAGTTCACTGGGAGGGTCACAGGTCTGAGATGCTCTGATTCCTGGCAGGTAGGGTGGCACCTACCTTGTACCCAATGACCCAGCAGCCTTTGTCTCTATAGGACGCTGTGTCTGCTCTGTTGGAACAGACAGCGGTGGAGCTGGAGAAGAGGCAGGAGGGCAGGAGCAGCACACAGACACTGGAAGACAGCTGGTGAGTGAGCACACCCTTGGGCCCCAGAAGCTGCCCTGCCTGGATCTAGGCCCAGCAATGAGATCCCCAAATGCCAGTGCAACTAAGAGAAGGGTTCCACTGGGAAGACTGAGAACCCCTCTCCTCATGGGTTCTCTACAGGCAAAAAGGCAATGTAACCTAGTACGATGGTTCCCAGAATTCCTTTCGAATTTGCCATTTTGTTTCCCATGAATCACCTATGCTAGTTCATACCTAGTGTTATTCTTTATCTTGATATAGTGACATTTATTTTGCTAAAAAAAAAAAAAAAAAGAGAAACTTTATGTTACTCTAAATGAAAAATTTGTGTAGTTTGCCATAAAGTAAAGAGTCCTTGGGAATTACATTGGACTTTCAGGAATGGAGAACAGAAATATTAGACAGAAATAAGATAGAAGTTTACTTCTTCTTCACTTAAGAATAAGAGGGCCAGGAGTGGTAGCTCATGCCTGTAAATCCAACACTTTGGGAAGCCGAGGTGGGCGGATCACGAGGTCAGGAGTTCAAGACCAGCCTGACCAACATGTTGAAACCCCGTCTCTACTAAAAATACAAAAATTAGCTGAGCATGGTGGTGCACGCCTGTAATCCCAGCTACTCAGGAGGCTGAGGCAGGAGAATCACTTGAACCCAGGAGGGGGAGGTTGCAGTGAGCTGAGATTGCGCCACTGCACTCCAACCTGGGTGATAGAGCAAGATTCTGTCTCGAAAGAAAGAAAGAGAGAGAGAGAGAGAGAGAGAGAGAGAGAGAGAGAGAGACAAGGGGAGGGGAGAGGAAGGGAGGGGAAGGGGAAAGAGAAAAAAGAAGAAAAAGAAGAAGAAGAATGTAATCCCAGCTATTCAGGAGGCTGAGGCAGGAGGCAGGAGGATTGCTTGAACCCATATGAAACCTCATCTCAAAAACAATTTTAAAATAATGGGAGAGGCCGAGCATGGTGGCTCACACTTGTAATCCCAGCACTTTGGGACCCCAAGGCGGATGGATCACCTGAGGTCAGGAGTTTGAGACCAGTCTGGCCAACATGGCAAAACCCCATCTCTACTAAAAAATACAAAAATTAGCCAGGCACGGTGGTGGGCACCTGTAATGGGGTATTTTGCAAAATTCAGTAAAATTATGCATGATAAGCACTTAACACAGACCCTGACCTAGAGGAAGCATTCAATAACACTTCCATATTATTATTCTCTTAGAGCCCCAAATTATGTATTTAGTCTCAGCTACTCAGGAGGCTGAGGCAGGGACAATTGCTTGAACCCAGGAGGACAAGGTTGCAGTGAACCGAGATTGCGCCACCGCACTCCAGCCTAGGTGACAGAGTGAGACTCTGTCTCAAAAAAAGAAACAACGGAGGAAGCAATCCAAGGCTATCCAATTCTGTCAACCCCACGGTGTTATTGGGAATCCAGGCTCCTTTCCTCTGTCTGCTTTGCTGTCTTTACTATGTGACCTCCATCACCCAGGCTGCTTTATAGCCCAAGATGGCTGCTGGATCACCAGCCATCAGGCAGGTAACCATCAGGAAAAAGGAAAGATAAAAGAGAGCATGCCTGTGTACCTTTTAACTAAGAAGCATTCCTGAATGTCCCGCACAGCAACTTCTGCTTGCTTCTCATTGGCCAAGCTTAGCCACTTAGCCTGCCTAACTGCAGGGAGATTGGAGAATGAGATCTGT
The DNA here is from genome assembly GCF_047675955.1 of Chlorocebus sabaeus. Classification (NCBI taxonomy): domain Eukaryota; kingdom Metazoa; phylum Chordata; class Mammalia; order Primates; family Cercopithecidae; genus Chlorocebus; species Chlorocebus sabaeus. Next base: position 13,982,830 of record NC_132926.1, on the reverse strand, counting down.
TATTTGGGTACAAAAATCAAATTTCTGTTACTAAGGGAAAAAGTGGATACTGGGTAGACCAAGAGCCAAGTCTGCTTCAAAAGGTAACTGTGGAAAACACAATGTCATGAAAATAAAGCAATATTATTAAAGTCTAGTTAGAGAGATTGCTTGCTAAGCCTGAGCCTTCTCTCCCGTTATTTTAACAAAAAAAAAAGGTTAGCAAGTGTTTCAGCAATGTTGAAGACATGCTATTGCCAGAGACTTTCTCCTTGTTGTAATCAAAATGTCTGAACAAGAATTGAAAAGGGGACAACTTTCTCACTTTGTGATTCGGTGCTATTGAATTCCTTGTATTATGAGAAAGGCCTCATCATACACTTTAAGAGGCAATGACAGAGACTAGGGTTTGAATCTTGGATTCTTCATGTTTTTGTGTCACCTTAGGCAGAGTATTTTTGAAACTTTTTATGGTAGTGTAAAATTCTTACAGAAAATTCACCTAAGCAGAGAGCTCAGTGAATTTTCGGAAAGCAAAACTCTGTAACTAGCATCAAATCAAGAAGCAGAATGTGACCAGCACCACAGAAGCCGACACCTTGTGTCACTGCCGGGCAAGTCACTCTAACCTTGTCTGAGCCTCATCTGAAAACTGAGGAAATAATACTGACTATATAAAGTTACTGAAAGAGACTCAAGGGAAAGGCACTGATGAAGATCAAGTGCAAAGCACACAGTAGACCCTCAATACGTGGTCGAAATTATTGTTAGGAAAGAGAGAAGGAACATTCCTCACTACTGGCTGGAAATACGGTAAATCCCACGTAGGAAATGGCCACAGCCTATGAATCTTGCCATTTGGAAGGAAGAATAAGTTGGTCTTAAGTGCCTGTGCTTTAAATTCAGACAGATATGGATCTGGAGTCTAGCTCAGCCAACTTCCTTCTGGGATTCTGTTTCTGATCAGTAAGACCTTATTGAGCATTAGTAAGTTTTAAAAGCTCCCTGGGTGATTCTAATGTGGAGCCTAGGCTGAATATCACAGCTGTAAACTTCCGTCTCCTCATCTGTGAAACAGAGATTTAGAAAACAACTACTATGTCATGGGGTATTTTGCAAAATTCAGTACAATTATGCATGATAAGCATTTAACACAGACCCTGACCTAGAGGAAGCATTCAATAACGCTTCCATATTATTATTCTCTTAGAGCCCCAAATTATATATTTAGTCTCAGAAGGCATCCTTCCTTAATATGTTTTACTCCAGAGGTCAGCAGATGATTTCTGGAAAGGGCCAGATGGTAAATATTGTTTGCCTTGTGGGCTGTAGGAATTCTGTTGCATCCCCTCACCTCTGCTGTTGCAGTGTGAAAGCAGCCATAGGCAGTATTTAAACCAATGACAGTGTCTGTGTTCCACTGAAATGTCATTTATGGACACTGAAATTTGCATTTTATATAATTTGCACCTTTTCACCAAGTATTCCCCTTTTGATTTTTTTTTTTCAGTCATTTTAAAATATAAAAACCATTCATGGCTTAGACTGTCCAAAACAAAGCAGCAGGCAGGATTTGGCCCACAGGCTATAGTTTGCTGATCCTTGTTTTACTCTTCTCCCTTACTATTTTTTTCATGTGATAAAGCGGATGGCAAGGTTCCTGGAATTTTTGTATGTTCCTTTGTTAGTTTAGGGTTCTCTCTAAATTGTCTCAATTTCTCTCTCCCCCTCCTTCTCTCTCTCTCTCTCTCTCTCTCTCTCTCTCTCTCTCTCGTCTGTCCACACCGACCCCTGGCCATCTCCCTCTCTCTTTCCTTTCCTCTCTCTTTCTCTGCCTCTCTCTCTTTCTCCCTGGCACACTGCTGTGCCACACTACTACGGATCACACAGGCAAAGGTCTGATGCCAGAAATAGGCCCAGGACCTGTCTCCCAAAACCCTGGCACAAGATCAGTGGTTTCCACCAAATTCCAAGCTTGTGCTGAGACTTTTCAAGCCGTCTCCTAGCAACCGCCTTCTGTTCCTTCTCCCTTTGTGGCCCCCTGTCTCCACACCCCCTGCCATTCAAACTTCCCTTACAAAGAGGGCTGGGGATCCCAGAGCTGCTGTAGTGGGGTAAACCATCTGCAGCCCCCTCCCCCAAGACTGGAAGCTTCTCTTGGTCCTGGGATGTTAACTGGCCTTGCCATGCCTGCTCATCTCTGGAGTCTTGGGTTCTGGTCTGCAAAAGGCTGTCCGTCTGTTCCAATTTACAGTCCTTCCTCGGCACCCAGTACCCAGCATGTCACTGGTCCTCCTTCTTTTTATTTTATTTGTTCTTTTATGTCTTTAAATCATATAATCAGAAGACTGGATTTTTTTTTTTTTTAATCCACAAGCAAAATAAAACTAAGAGTGTTAGAAAATACAGGAGAATATAACACCAAACAATACTAGAGGGAAAAATCTTTGTATTTGCCTCCTTGGGAACTTGTATTTGTCTAGGGCAGATGCTGAGAAGTGGCATTGCTGGATCCCAGGGCGTGTGTTTTTTATATTTTAATAGACATCATAGAGCAGTTCTCAAATAAGATTTTAATAATAAATGCTTCCACCAGCAGTGATTGAGTACCCTAATCTACAGCCTCTCTGACAATGTAATCAATGTAATCAAACTGCTGTAACTTAATTAAGGATATGTACATTTTTTGTTTTAACAGATAAGGCTAAATTGCCTTCAGAATGTAAATTGACTGCTCTCCTTTACACTTCCCACAGCGATATGCCTGTTTCTGTACCTTCACCAGCACTTGATATTATCAGATGTTTTTTCCACTTTGCCACTCCAGTGGATGAAAAGATATTGTTGATTTTAATTATTTTTCTCCTTACAATTAAAATTAAGTTGGGTTTTTTTGTTTGTTTGTTTTTTGTTTTTTGGTCTCAGCCTCCCAAGTGGCTGGGATTACAGGCATGCGCCACCACGCCCAGCTAAGTTTGTATTTTTAGTAGAGATGGGGTTTCTCCATGTTGGTCAGGCTGATCTCGAACTCCCGATCTCAGGTGATCCACCCGCCTCAGCCTTCCAAAGTGCTGGGATTACAGGCGTGAGCCACCACGCCTGACCAACAACTCTTTTATTTGTAGACAGAGAGGCTGCTGGGGCCAAGGAGGAGAGCCAAGGCCCCTCCGCAGAGCAGTCCTCATCTAAGTACAGAAGAGGTTTGAATTGCAGAGTTGTGAGTAGAGATCCAAAATGCATTCTCCCCATTGGGAAAATCCTCAGGGAGATTTTGTGTTTCCCCACGCGTTCGCCGAGCCAGCTAGCTGGATGTTGGATTCTCTGCTTTTGGCTGGGATTCTTTTGGCTCAGTATGATAACACTGTCTCATGCTGATCAGAAGCCGGGCAGTTCTGTATGTCTTTCAGAAGTCAAGATGGGAGTAGAGATAAATTACTACTTAACAAATGTAGCCTATTTGTCACACCAAATCCTTCCAACCTTAGAGTCCAAGGGAAATGGAGAGTTTTAAGGACTATCACCAAAAGTCTCTTCAGCAAATGGTGTTGGAACAATTAGATATTCATATGGAAAAAAAATAAACTTGGACACTTGTATCATGTATAAAAATTAATCTGTGGCCGGGCGCGGTGACTCAAGCCTGTAATCCCAGCACTTTGGGAGGCCAAGGTGGGCAGATCACGAGATCAGGAGATCAAGACCATCCTGGTCATCATGGTGAAACCCCATCTCTACTAAAAATACAAAAATCAGCTTGGTGTGATGGCACATGCCTGTAGTCCCAGCTACTCAGAAGGCTGAGGCAGGAGAATGACGTGAACCAGGGAGGCAGAACCGAGATCGCACCACTGCACTCCAGCCTGGGCGACAGAGCAAGACTCCATCTCAAAAAATAATCATCATCATCATCTCAAATGGGTTATTGAGCTACACAAAAAAAACTGAAATTATAGAAGTACTGAAAGTGTAAGAAAGAAACTGTTCAAAACTTTGAGGTAGGCAAAGATTTCTTAGGACATAAAAAGCACAAACTATAAATGAAAAAAATCAGTAAATTGGGCTTTATCATAATCAAAAACTTACAATCTTTGGAAGACACCACTTAGAAAATGAAAAGGCAAGCCACAGAGTTAGAGAAAATCATGCAGTCCACATACCTGACAAAGGATTCATAGCTCAAATATATTAAGATTTCTTACAACTCAATAATAAGACAACCCAATTTTTATTTTTATTTATTTATTTGTTTATATTAAGACAGAATTTTGCTCTTGTTGCCCAGGCTGCAATCTCGGCTCACTGCAATCTCCACCTCCTGGATTCAAGCGATTCTCCTGTCTCAGCCTCCTGAGTAGCTGGGATTACAGGTGCATGCCACCACGCCCGGCTAATTTTTGTATTTTTAGTAGAGGCGGGGTTTTATCATATTGGTCAGGCTGGTCTCGAACTTCTGACCTCAGGTGATCCACCCATCTCAGCCTCCCAAAGTGTTGGGATTATAGGCGTGAGTCACTGTGCCTGGCCAACAACCTGATTTTTAAGGGGCTGGAGATTCTAACAGACACTTCACCAAAGAAGATGGTCATAAATGCATGAAGAGTTTCTCAACAAGAAAATGCAAATTAGGCCAGGCTCAGTGGCTTACACCTGTAATGCTCACACTTTGGGAAGCTGAGGCAGGAAGATTTCTTGAGGCCAGGAGTTCAAGATCAGCCTGGGAAACAAAATAAAACCCCATCTCTGCAAAAGATTTACAAAATTAGCCAGGCATGGTGGCACGTGCCTGTAGTACTAGCTACTTGGGAGGCTGAGGTGGGAGAATCAACCACCTGAGCCCAAGAGTTCGAGGCGACAGTGAGCTATGATCACACCATGGCACTCCAGCCTCAACCTTGGCGACAGAGCAAGACCCTGTCTCTAAAAACAAAGAAAAAAGAAGAAAATGTACATTAAAACCCAACAAGATGTAAGTACACACCCAGTAGAGTGTCTAACTATAAAGATGAACGACACCAAGTGTAGTGAGGAACTAGAACTCTTAGAACATTGCTCAGGGGAAACATAAAATGGCAAAATCACTTTGGAGCAGCCATTTGTCCATGTTTTTTGTTGTTGTTGTTGTTGTTTAGACAGAATCTCACTCTGTCGCCCAGGCTGGAGTGCCGTGGTGCTATCTCAGCTCACTGCAACCTCCGCCTCCTGGGTTCAAGCAATTCTCCTGCCTCAGCCTCCTGAGTAGCTGGGATTACAGGCGCCCACCACCACGCCCGGCTGATTTTTGTATTTTTAGTACAAATGAGGTTTTACCACGTTGGCCAGGATGGTCTTGAACTCCTGCCTTGGCCTCCCAAAGTGCTGGGATTACAGGTGTGAGCCACCACGCCCAGCCTGTTGGTGTCTTAAAAGGGTACGTTTACACTTACTGTATGACCCAGTAATTCTGTTATCTGTTAGGGGCTGATTTGTATCCCCCCAAAATTCATACATTGAAGCCCTAACCCCCAGTACCTCAGGATGTGACTGTATTTGGAGGTAGGGCTTTTAAAGAGGTGGTTAAGTTAACACGAGGCCATTAAAGTTGGGATGGGACCTCAGACGAGGATATTTGGACACACAGACACCAGGGATGCGCACGCACAGAGGACAGACCATGTGAGCACACTGCGAGATGGCAGCCATCTGCTAGCCAGGGAGAGGGGCCTCAGGTGAATCAAACCTGCTGACACCTTGAGTGTGGATTTCCAGCCTCCAGAGCTGCCAGAAATCAATTTCTGTTGTTTAAGCCACCTAGTATGTGGTGGTTTATTTTGGCAACCCTAGCAATATCCAACAGAAATGAAAACCTATATTCATGCATAGACTTATACATGAATGTACAAGAAGCTTTATTCATACTTGCTTGGAAATGTAAGTAATCCAAATGTTCATCAGCTGAACTCTCCTTCTCTCCTTCCTCCTCCTCCTCCTCCTCCTCCTCCTCCTTCTCTTCCTCCTCCTTTTCCTCAACCACCCGCCTCATTCCAAGGTTTGGAACCCCTACCCTGAGTGCATTTAAAGGCAGGTGAACAGATCTAAATATGTTGCAATATATCCATCCAATGGAATATTAATGATAAAAAGGAGTGAACTATCTGGGCATGGTGGCTCACACCTATAATCCCAACACTTTGGGAGACCAAGGTGGGTAGATTGCTTGAGTCCAGAAGTTTGAGACCAATCTGGGCAACATACCAAAACTCTGTCTCTACAGAAAATAGGAAAATTAGCCAGGTGTGGTGGCACACACCTGTAGTCCCAACAACTCAGGAGGCTGAGGCAGGAGGATCACTTGAGCCCACTGGTGGAGGCTACAGTGAGCCAAGATGGTCCCACTGCACTCCAGCCTGGGTGACAGAGTGAGACTCTGATTCAAAGGAAAAAAAAAAGGGAGGAATGAACCGCTGATGCATACAGCATCATGGATAAACTTCAGAAACTTTATGCAGACACAGAGAAGTCAGAGACAAAATAGCGTATATTGTCTGATTCTATTTGCATGAAACTCTAGAAAAGTCAAACCTAATCTATAATAACAGCTAATCAATCGGTGGCTGCCTAGCAGGAGATTAAACTGGGAAAAGGTAGGAGGGAATTCTAGTGAGGAATGGAATGTTCTACATCTCAAGCGCAATAGTGGTTACATAGGTGAATACATTCGCCAAAACTCATCAAACTATACACTGAAAATGCATTTGTTGGAAACAAATTATGCCTCATTAAAAAAATTTTTTTTTGTTTTGAGACAGAGTTTCGCTCTTGTTGCCCAGGCTGGAGTGCAGTGGCGCGATCTCGGTTCACTGTAACCTCCACCTCCCAGGTTCAAGCGATTCTCCTGCCTCAGCCTTCTGAGTAGCTGGGACTACAGATGCACACCACCATGCCTGGCTAATTTTTGTATTTTTAGTAGAGATGGGGTTTCACTATGTTGGCCAGGCTGGTCTTGAACTCCTGACCTCAGGCGATCCGCCTGCCTCGGCCTCCCAAAGTGCTGGGATTACAGGCATGAGCCACTGCGTCTGGCCCCCCAAAATTTTTTTTTTAATGTATCCTCAATCGTCAAAAGGATTGGAAGCCCTCCCTTGGATGTACTTAAAGGCAGGTGAACAGAGGCAGAGTGGCTTCTAGGTGGGTAACCAAAGTACTTTGTCATCACAGGAGGTACGAGGAGACCAGTGAGAATGAGGCAGTAGCTGAGGAAGAGGAGGAGGAGGTGGAAGAGGAGGAGGAAGAAGAGGATGTTTTCACTGAGAAAGCCTCACCTGATATGGATGGGTACCCAGCATTAAAGGTAGGAAGGGCTGGGGGGATGGAAGGGCTGTTGTGGAGAAAGAGCCTTCAATTCTTGTGCTGAAGCAGTCAGAAAAGACTCAGAGCTAAGTCTTGGCCTCCAGCATCAGGGCACAAGCCCTCACAATGGAGTCACCTCTGGGTCATTCTGGTGGTGGTAAACCAGGAGAGGCCAACTCACCCACCTCTTTTCTTCTGCCCTCTGCATTTTCCCTGACTTCTCTGGATAGAATTCAAGCCTTGCAGTCAGATGGGTTTGGGTTCGAATTCTGGTTCTGATACTCCCTGGCTGTGTAGTCTTAGGCAGATGACTTCATCCCTCTCAAGCCTCCATTTTCTCATCTCTAAAATGGGCACAATAATACCAACCATGCAGATAGCCTCTGAAAATGTATTTCTTTATGCGGGTCTGCCCACAGTGCGACAGGAAAAAGGCCAGACTCCCTTTGCTGCCTGCTCCCCTGCTGCACTAGGGTCACATGTTACAGCAGGATTCACTCTCCATAGACAGCTGGCTCCAGGACTCCTGGAGTTAGAGCACCTGCCGTGTTTGAGCGAGGCTGCAGCTGGAGTACCACACAGAGGTGCCTGGCCACGGCGGGTGCAGTAGGATCTGGGCCCCAGTTCTAACTCCTCCACACCAAGGGGGCATCATTTTGCAATTTCTCCAGCCAGAGGGGGTGCCCTTTCTTAAAATTATATAAAGGCACTATTTAGGCTGACAAAGGTCCTGCATGTAGGTGTTTTTGTTTGTTTATGTTTTCCTGATGACTACTGTGCACGGGCAGTAAAAATCCTGATGGGTTGGTTTTAAAAACAAGACTAGCTGGTTGCCTTCAGAATTCAATGAAAGCAACTGTAGTACTTTGCCAGGGCTGTGGAAGCCTTGGGTGTGGTTTTTCAAAATGGACTTGGTTTATAGGTTTTGAGAGTGTGACGTCCAGGACGTTGGATATCGCACTCTCAAAACTTTGAGACACCTCTACTGCTCATGTGAGTTTGTTTGGAGGCTGAATGTGCTCCCACCAGCCCCCAACCACACGTGCCAGAGAGGGGTGGGGGTCGGTACACCCAGCCTTGGGTACTGTCCTGACTTCACCAGGCTGAGCTCATCTAGCAGGGCTAATGCCAAGGAAACCCTGGTGTGTCTGTGGGGAAAGGTGAGGTGACAGGAGGGAGGAGGAGCAGCTGAGTGGTCTCTGATAGGTGGCTGAGACTCTGTGAACGCTAGTGGCTTCAAGGTGTGACTTCTTCCTCAGGTGGACAAAGAGACCAACACGGAGACCCCGGCCCCATCCCCCACAGTGGTGCGACCCAAGGACCGGAGGGTGGGCGCTCCGTCCCCGGGGCCATTTCTTCGAGGGAGCACCATCATCCGCTCTAAGACCTTCTCCCCGGGACCCCAGAGCCAGTACGTTTGCCGGGTAAGTGAGCGTGCAGACCCCTTCTGCTCCCCTCAGAGTAGCCAAGAGCCTCACACAGGGCTGGGTGCAAATCCCATTACTCTCATGTTATTGGGTGACTTCGGGCATGTTAACATCTCAGAGCCTCAATTTCCTCAGGTGGAGTTCACGGGCCTACTTCATAGGATTGTTGTAGACAAGCAATAGAAAAGGCTTGGTAGTTAGTACTTGGTCAATGTTATTATAATTCCAACCAACTCACTTCCTCCTTGTTCACACTCTGCCCTGCCCTCCTGCAACCACTTGCTGAGATCAGAGGGGGACCCCTCAGTGTCCCCGAGACACACAGGAGTTTCTTTCCCACCTCCAGGGCAATTCTAGGGTACAGCCTGAGGCTGCCAAATTACAGCAGATCTGTATTATTTGGCTTCTAGTTTGTTTTATTTTTTTAATTGAACCTGCTGCTAACATTTAAAACTTATTAAAAAGGTGGCCAGATGCAGTGGCTCACACCTGTAAGCCCAACACTTTGGGAGGTTGAGGCAGGAGGGTCACTTGAGGCCAGGAGTTTAAAACCAGCCTCATCCACATAGTGAGACACTGTCTCCACCTAAGAAATTAAAAATTAGCTGGGCATGGTGGCATGCACTTGTAGTCCCAGCTAGTGGGGAGACTGAGGCAGAGGAATTGCTTGAGCCCGGGAGTCCAGTGCTGCCCTGAGCCATGTTTGCACCACAGCACTCCAGCCTGGGCAGCAGAGTAAGACCTGTCTTTAAAAAAAATATATTTTTAACCTAAAGGGCAATTAAAAATAAAGCCGGGCAGAGTGGCTCATGCCTGTAATCCCAGTACTTTCGGAGGCTGAGGTGGGCAGATCACTTGAGGCCAGGAGTTCAATAACAGCCTGGCCCACATGTTGAAACCCTGTCTCTACTAAAAATACAAAAAATTATCCGGGCATGGTGGCACATGCCTGTAATCCCAGCTACTTGGGAGGCTGAGGCAGGAGAATCCTTGAACCTGGGAGACGGAGGTTGCAGTGAACCAAGATGGCACCATTGCACTCCAGCCTGGGCGACAAGAGGGAAACTTGGCCTCAAACAAATGAAATAAATAAAATAAAATAGGAAGAGTTTGACATAAAATTCCAGTTCTTCTTGAAAAAAAGAGACTGTATGTCACCACAGACCACACACAATTGGCAGCAATTGGCTGGCACCAAGGTGGGGGCAACTGTCCTTAGTTGATGGAGGTGGGGAGCTTTCCAGTCCACTCTGGCCTCTACCTGGCCCTCTTTACCTGTTTCATTTGCCCACCAGCTCCTGTATACCCAGAGGAATGTGCAAGCCCTGCAGTGGTCTTTGTTCCTTCATACCCTCACTTTCCTTGCTTTCCAGTTCCCCTACCCCTTCCCCTTCCTAGGCCAGCCCACCTTCCTTCATTCTACCCTGCATGGGGGGTCTCAGTGTTTACTGAGTCTGAGGGGTCATGCTTTTGCTGGAGCTACAGAACCAGCCCTTGCTCCTGACCTTCCATGGGGCAGCACAGATAAGACATGTGCCTACCTTACCTGAATCCTGGGTTCCAGTGATATCAATATCCTTCCTTCCCCCACCATATAGAACTACTGAATGATAATTAGGCCCTCAACAGAACCTTCCTGCCTAATGTCCCAAAAAGTTGTCACAGAAGGGGAGGCCTGTGGAGTCCACACTTGGTTCTCTGCCTGCCCTTTACGTGACTATTGTTATGGAGGGAAGGGGAGAGGAAGGGAGGGGTCTCATTATCTGAGTATTCAGTGTTCAAGGCCTACAAGTATATAAGATTGATTAGAGAAGCTCATTTCTTTATAATGTGAAGATTTTACTGATTGACTGGCTGCTTGTCAAATGAGTCTTCATGGAAACATTCCCTGCAGTCCCTCCCAGGAGCAACATAAACCTCTCCCTTCTGTGGTAGAGCTCTAGCTAATTGTTTGAACTTGTAAGCAGCTGAAAAGATAATGCAGGTAACAATGCATGTTGGCTTCATATCTTGCCCAAGGTGCAGGATTTCCTAAAGTCACTGAATGTGATGTTGGGCTTCCTAAATCATAGGTAGAAGATGCTGCAGTTAAGCTGGCTCACAGCTGCAGGAGAGAAAAATCCAATCGGTGCTTCTCTACTAAAAATACAAAATTAGCCAGGTATGGTGGCTCATCGCATGCCTGTAATCCCAGCTAGTTGGGAGACTGAGGCAGGAGAATCACTCGAACGTGGGAGGCGGAGGTTGCAGTGAGCCAAGATCGGGCCATCGCACTGCAGTCTGGGCAACAAGAGTGAAACTCTGTCTCAAAAAGAAAACATGAATAATTTGAATGATTTAGAAAAGCCCTTAAGACAATGGATAACCCTCTGCATTTTTTTGGGGGGGGGGAGTGGAAATTACTGCCATTATGAACGTGCAGTAGAAATCAAACACAAAGAGAAGAATGTCACTCATTAGAAAAATCTCACCAAAAAATATTAGTGTTTCACTCGTTCTTTTTCATCAGGATTAGAATGTGGTTGTAATTTTGTTAAATGGGAAATATAAAATAGAATAACTTTGGCGAAATGTTTATCTTTTCCACCTATAGACTCAACCTCAAGCATTTTTCCCCAGTGTTTTCTGTAAAATTCTGGTTCCCTGTTTAAATGGATTTACCTTTAAGTGACCCTTTTCTAGGATTGGCATCTTCAAATAACAAAAAGCACCTGTCCTAGTTAAATAAGCATCTGTAACACACCAAGCACTATGCTTCCACTTCCCATATTTTATCATTCGTACCATTTCTAACCCTGCAAGATCACAAATTAAGAGATTCCCAGTCAATGGAGATCACATGCCACAGGTAGAAAGGGCCTTTTTTTTTTTTTTTTTTTTTTTAGCAAAGTCATGTATTTTTCCTTCTTTGCTTTCTAGCTGGCCCACTTCAGCTCAAGCTTATGTCTCTTTTTATAAAACTTACTGAAGGCTACAAGATGTAGCCAAGAGTACAACATCATGAAGATTTTCTATCATTTCCTCTAAAACTCTGCAGGCATGGAGACTGTCTGCTGAGGCGTAGCAGGGAACTATTTAACCCTTTGTTTTGCACCCACAAGATGAGCATTACCAAATTTCCAACAGAGACATGCTGGGGCTATGCTATGCCTCCACCCTGCCCCCTCCACAGCCAGCTCCACGTGTCTCAGTCTGTAACTGATAGCATTCTACTTCCTGCCTATACAGGTCAGGGTTTTTCATTGCAAGCAATGGAAATGGACAGTGAGCAGTATATGCAGGAAAATTTGGGGGAAAGTAAATTGAGGAGCTCACACACTCATCATAAGGCTGTAGAACCAGCCTCAGAAATCAGGACCTAGAAAGGCCAGACCACAGCCAAAATCATACCACAAAGCCAATCAGGTGACACCTGCACCAATGCTGCCACAAAACCTGGCCCCAGCCGGCCCCACTGCTGCCCCTGGCATGCAATATTTATGCCTCCACCAGTTTCCTGTCCCAGCTGGCATGGAAGCTCTGGTCACTGCTGCCACTGCCACTACTTACCATTAATGGCTTTTCCCTGAGATAACAACAAACCTGGCACATCTGTAGAATGCAGGTGAGAAAGAGTGGCCTGTTTCAATTCAAGAGGCATAGTAACAGACTTGGATGCAAGTCACCAGGTTGTGATTCAAGGCCTGGAGCATTTGCATCCAACTGACAGAGGCTAGTCCTGTGCCTGCCTCTAGCTGCAAGGGAGGCAGTAAAAGCAAGGTTCTGCTACTTTCAGCTTCATCACTGGGGGGTGGGCTTTGTTTCCCACCAAGTCATAAGGTGGGGTTTTCCCACCCACAGGATGGGATTTCAAATGCTAATCAGCAACACTTCCAGCACCCGCAGCCAAAAAACATATTTTCTGTGTCATCTAATCTTACAGCCCTGCAAGGTGAGTTGTGTGAACACCATTTTATGGACACAGAAGCTAAGACTCAAAAACTCAAAGCACTGTGCTCTAGGTCACACAGCTACTAAGTGCAAAGCTGGGAGTCCAACTCCAAAGCCTGCAGCCTCTTTGTTGCTCAGAGCCACCTCCTGAGGGGCTTCCTCTGGCCTCGTTGGGTCTGATTGTGAGTAGCCCCTTATGCTGGCCTCTGCACAAAAGGCATCCCCTGCTGAGTGGCTCCCTTGTTTGGTCTTCATCTTTGCCTGTGTCACTTGGTTAGTTTCACTGTCTTGAGTTCCCCCACTGAACTTGAAGTCCAGGGGCCATGAATTACCCTTCCTGCAGCTCTCCTCAGCCCCCGTGTATTCATCTGAAGTGCTGCCACATTTTTGGGTTGATCAACTTTGACCAAATGGACACAGCCCGTCCTGAATTCTCATTCCTGAACTAGTTTCCTGTGACTCTAAATGATTTCACTACTCTCTGCATCAGTATGCATTGAAGTATCTTTATATTAGAGAAAGCTAAATTCAAGGACTTAATGTAGCTTCTGTCTCTCTTTTATATAATATAGTCTTTAACACATAAACAACTACAACTTAAGGATCAATTATCCCGATACCCATTTCTGTTCGGTAGGACACATATCCTTTAAGTGCCACCACTGGATTAAAATAATGTAGAATAAAAGGCTGGGCACAGTGGCTCGCACCTGTAATCCCAGGATATTGAGAGGCTTAAGTGGGAGGATCACTTGAGCCCAGGAGTTTGAAACCAACCTGGGCAACATGGTGAAACCTTGTCTCTACAAAAAATACAAAAATTATCCGGGCACAGTGGCATGTGCCTTTAGTCCCGGCTACTTGAGAGGCTGAGGCGGGAGAATCACTTGAGCCCGAGAAGTCAAGGCTGCAGTGAGACGAGATAGTGCCACTGCACTCCAGCCTGGGCGACAGGAGTGAGGCCCTGTCTCAAAACAAAAACAAAAAAAAGAAAGAAAAGAAAAGAAAAATACCGCTTCTGGTACCACATGCAACCAGTTTACGTGAACCTACCCCAGTTGTCAAGATGGCACACCCTTCCACCTGCACATGAGTTTCATCTCTGAGCCCTAACTGCAGGCTAGAGCCAGGAGAGCTGGTGGCCTTGGAACCAAACAGACGGGCCTTGAACTCTGGTTTTGATGCTCCCTAGCTATTCAACTTTACAAGCTTCTTAATCTCTCTGGGCCTCAGTTCCTATCACGTTAGAAATGTTTGAGGATTAAATGAAACTGTCACTAAAGCACCTGGCATGCAGCAGGTGCTCTATCCATGTGGCAATCATTATTTTTACTATTCAGCGTCTGGTGCTGGTTGAAGCCCTGCCTAGCCCAGTGGCTATTTCATCAGTCTGTCCCTGGAGTTGCTGTGTTTGTCAGCTTAGCAGGACTATTAATATCATTATCACAAGTAATTATCAATAACCACAGAAACAGCTTCTCAAGAGACCTGCAGCAGTGAAATGACAGCTGCTAGACACACAAGCACAATAGCATCGGCCTCTGGCAACCCCACCGACTTTGGAAATAGGACTCAGAAAGAACTCCCCACCCTGCTCCCACCTCCCAGGGGTGCTGTCATCCTACCCACTCTCTCGTGCTCCTCGGGGGGCGGGACACACTCTCAATACAGAAGCTTCCCATCCTGACTGTAGGCCTGATTTCCGGTCTTAGATGGGGAATACTAGCCCTCTGGGGGGAGTATAGATAACTCAGTGATTGAGGGGATGCCCACAGGAAAGTTACGATCTGCCCCATTATCTCTAAGGATATGGTCCCTGAGGCTTTGCCTTTAAGCTGCCCTTTTCTTTTTTAAATATCAATCTTGACAGCGGCTCCATTTAAGTCAGTAAAGGCAGTCTCTGTAGACACCAGGGAAGAGTTGATACAAAAATGCCCTTTGTGTAGTAGGTCAAGAGGGCAGTATACACTGAAGTCACACTGCCCAGTGTCCAGCCCTGCTGTGCGACTGACCAGCTTGCCAACCTTGGGCCAGTTCTGCAACCCCTAAGCTTCTGTCACCTCATTTGTGAAATGGATTTGCTCCTATCACATGGGGTTGTTGGAAAGGTTCAATGGGATGTTCGTGGCATTTAGCATCCTGCAGATACTAGCCTGGAGATGAAGCAGTGTGCATCATGCATACTACATGCTCAATGAATGTTCACTTATAAAGAAAGGAAAAGTCAGAATGAAACCTGGAACAGGAAAGTCTGGGCGTTTGTGGAAGGAGAGGAAGGACTGTGCTGGGCGGAGGAACCTGACCTCCCTCTGGGCTTCAGTGCACCTTCCGGAATGCACTCTGACCATGTTTAACATTCCGCGATTTTTCTCTTGCAGCTGAATCGGAGTGATAGTGACAGCTCCACTCTGTCCAAAAAGCCACCTTTTGTTCGAAACTCCCTGGAGCGACGCAGCGTCCGGATGAAGCGGGTAAGAGTCACCTCGAAGCTATTTTTCTGCTCCTCCCCCATTGCCCCAAGCCCTGTGTCCTGCACACACATCTCCTGATGGCTGGCCATTTCTCCTCAGCCACTGGCTTGAAAAATGTTGCTCTCGCAAGCATGCTGGTATTTGCGAACAGATGTTTGTGAACTATGAGGCCTGTGTAGCCACTGGGGAAGGTGCCAAAGGGTAAATGTATTTGTCTTATTATGACAAATAGGTTAGATGAGAAGTGTGTACACTTGGCCTTGCCTTCTTAGATAGAAATCAAAGTCAGTAAGAACTGACCAACCCAGCTGGGCACAGTGGCTCACACCTGTAATCCCAACAGTCTGGGAGGCTGAGGTGGGAAGATTGATCACCTAAGGTCAGGGGTTCAAGACCAGTCTGGCCAACATGGTGAAACCCCATCTCTACTAAAAATACAAAAATTAGCTGGGTGTGGTGGTGCGCACTTGTAGTCCCAGGCTGTACTTGGGAGGCTGAGGCAGGAGAATCGCTTAAACTCAGGAGGCAGAGGTTGCAGTGAGCCAAGATTGTACCACTGCACTCCAGCCTGGACGACAGAGTGAGACTCCGTCTCAAAAAACAAAAAAAGAACTAACCAACCCAACATGTCACAGTCATCAGTCAGAGAGCATCATCTGACAGGAGCCTTCCTCATGCAAGACTCTGCTCAGTGTGTCTGTCATCCAGGTCCCGTGACCCTCCTGCTGGCAGAGAAGCTTTTTCGAACCTTTTTCGAACAAAAGGTGCTCAGAAGCCTCTGAGCACCAGCCTGAAGCAGGGAAGCCCAAGGGAAAAGGCTGCAGATTTGCCCTGCAGAAGCCTCCTGGCCTTTCCTAGTGGAGACTGAGTTGACTGATCTGGATGGGGTAGGGGTAGGCAAAGGAGCGACCCCTGATTTGTGTTTGACCACTAAGGGCTGCAGCAGATGCGGGGGGCCCTCCCCACTTTGGGCTTTCAACACAAGTTTAAAGCAGTTCTGTCTAATGAGTTTGCAGAACTGGAAGAAACCAGGAGCCAGAATGTCAGAAAGAAAAAAAGAAGAAAGAAAGCAAAGCAAAAGAGAGCATGGAGGGAAAAGATAGTGCCAACAGCCCCCAGTAGGGGCAGGCACCCCCTCCTCCTGCACTGCTTGCTGACAGCCAGAATCTGATCCTTTGCCTGACATCCTACACCCTAACAAGTCTGAGGGGGAGCTGGAGAGAGCAAGAGAGACACAGCAACGCAGGAGAGACTGCACAGGGAAGGGAGAGTGAGTGGGTGTGGGAGAAAGTGGACGTGGCCTCAGGTGACGGAGACAACTGCCCACTCTGGGTCCCCCACCCCAACCCCCTCTTCTGTAGCTGGCTTGTACTGCAGTCTCTGGAGCACCAAAAGTTACCTAAGGAGCTTGGTGACAATGCAGATTGCAAGGCCACACTTCTGACCATTTAATTCAGGCAGCTGGCATGGGCCCTGAAAACTGCATTTTAACAAAGCTCCTTAGGAGCTTCTGGAGCAGATATTCATGATCCACCTCTGCAGAAATGCCTCTGATCTCCTACTTGCTCCCCCTGCATTTCCCACAGCTCCCTTCTAAGGCAGGCCCCACAGAAGCAGGCCCCCTTCATCACCCCCTGTTCCCCTTATCCAAGAGGATGACTTACTAAGGGAGCCCCTGATGGTGGGTCTGAGCCCACATTTCCCTCGGGTCGGGAGAGTCCAGAGGCTGAGCCTGGGCCCTTGGGCACTGCTCCTTGCTTCCACGCACTGCCTGAGCTGTGTTCTCTCTACTGCAGCCTGCCCAGCTTCTGAGACTGGACATGGGTCAGACGAAGCAAAAGAATCTTTATTTGTTGCTCTGAGTACTTGAGCCATGTAGATCACTCAGCTGAATTTCCTTGATCCTGCTCGTTTTTAAGCACAGAGCAGACCACGTTCAACCTAGAAGAGTGTTCTAGAAATTCTTCCTAGAGCTGTCTTATGTTCCTAATAGTATGCTTGCCAGCCTTGCAAAATGAGACTAGGTCTTATGGTAATGCTTCTTATGCTGTGTCTGAGATCTCTTTATTGGTCATTGTATTTGTTTTCTATTGCTACATAACAAATCACCACAAACTTTAACAGCCTAAAATAATACAAATGCCTTACCTCACAGTTTCCGCAGGTCAGGAGTTCAAGCACAGGTTAGCTGAGCCCTCTACCCAGGGTTGTAGCAGGCTGAAACCTCTAAGTGTTAAATGGCCACATCCTCATCTGGAGTCTTGACTAAGGAAACATCTGCATCCAGGCACTGCCTCCAGTTGTTGGCAGAATTTATTGCCTTGTAGTTTCTTGCTAGCTGTCAGCTGGGGGGTTGGGGGAGCATTTTCAGCTCCTAGAGTCACTCTCAGGTTTTTGCCCTGTGGCCATCTCTACAACATGCTTTATTTACTTCTTCAAGGCCAGCAGAAGAGCCCAGCCAGGAAAAGCCCAGGCCGTCTTTTAGGGGCTTACCTGATTAAGTCAGGACCATCTGGAATAATCTTCCTTTTGATTAACTCAAAGTCAACTGATTAGTGGGAGTGATAGTTCATATTCACAGGTCACATTGGAATTGAAGGAGAGGAGATTATACAGGGCATGTATATTAGGAATGGGATTTGAGAAACCATTTTAGAATTCTGACTCCCATAGTTGTGAATTACTGGTTTTTAATCATTAGTGATTTGTGATGGGAGGAGAGTTAATGGTCAAATTAATCAGGGTCTTTTACATACAGATAACTGAAGAAACTAACTCAAATACAGCTTAAAAATGAAAGAGGGAATTTGTTGTCGAATTTAATGAAGAAATCCAGGATGTTGAACTACCTTCAGGCATGGCTTGATCCAAAGTTTGAAATGATGTCATCAGGCCTCAGCCCCCTACTCATGGCGTTGCTCCCTCTGTACAGCTTAATTCTCAAACAGGTCACCCCACAAGTAAAGATGATCATGATTAGTCCCAGGTTTATATCTTGAAGGCTTAGCAACATCGGTGTAAAGACATTGCCTCTTTTCCAAGCAGTTCAGCAAAGTGCCAGAATGGAGTATTAATGGTTGGGCTTTGATAACATACTCACCTCTGAACCTGTCACTGAGATTCAGATTGGCCAGGTTCAGGTCACATTCCTATCCCTGATGCCCCACACAAACCAGGTGGATTGAGTGCAGAGGAGGAGATCTCCAAGGGAAGGTGAGGGCATTGTTACTCTAAGGCTGGGAAAACAAACGCTGGACAAGCAGAAACAATAGGGGCCCATTATAGGAACACAAAATCAAGAAGACATGACTTCTGCCCTCAAGCGGGAACAGACCTGTACTGGGGAAACAACTTTAGAACAGTACAGTGACAGGAATCGGTAACTGAGAACGTACATATGGAGGGTGCGGAGAGTACTGCAACTGGCACAGTGTACAGAGAGGGCAGGTGGGGACTGCAGCCAGCTCCCTGGAGTGGAACTTCAACTTTACCATGCATGCCCGCCCTGTGGGACTTAACCTCTGCAAGCCTCCTTGGTGCAGATGATAACCCTCAGGACCTCCTAGGTTTGTGAACATGAAACGAGGTTATGGAAATGAAGTGCTTAGTACCATTCCTGGGACATAATAAATGCCCAGTAAACATGAGCTGAATGGGAGAATTCACAACAGGCTTCCCAGGGAAGGGGAAGCCCCATTCAGAAGGAGTGGATGCCTACAGATAAGCAAAGAGAGCGTATTTGAGGGTCAGAGGAAGGGGCTGGGTGGGCTCAGTGGGCAGAGCTCTAATAACAAGAGAAGCCATCCCCACCCCTACAGCCTTCCTCGGTCAAGTCCCTGCGCTCTGAGCGTTTGATCCGCACCTCGCTGGACCTGGAGTTAGACCTGCAGGCGACAAGAACCTGGCACAGCCAACTGACCCAGGAGATCTCGGTGCTGAAGGAGCTCAAGGAGCAGCTGGAACAAGCTAAGAGCCACGGGGAGAAGGAGCTGCCGCAGTGGTTGCGTGAGGATGAGCGTTTCCGCCTGCTGCTGAGGATGCTGGAGAAGCGGGTGAGTGCAGCCTCGAAGGCAGGGGAGTCCTGCGCTCTGCCCCAAAGAGTCAGGGGCCACTGCCCCAGGGAAGAGAGGCCAGAGCTCATGATGCATCCTACAATTCCCACCACAGCTTCCACTGAGGGTGTTCCACCCATCCCTCGTTCCCATCAGCAGAGGGATCCAGGAATCCCTTTGCCTACTCAACGTTATGAACCTTTCACCTGGCTGCAAGGCCCATTTACTGCATTTGTTGATGTGTTTTTGTATGCAAGCCCTTACTGTTCACACATGTACTCATCATGCAGCTCTTCATGAAATACATTGGGGACCCAATCTGTGCCACAGCACCCACTTTAACAGAGTAACAATAGGACACTGACCTGCCTCGGTGCCTGCCCAGGAAATCCCACAGGGCAGCCCTTGCCAAAGGAGGAGAAGGGCTGGTCACACCAGGGCCTTCTGCTAACAAGGGTGCCCTGGAGTACAAGTCTGCTAGCACCTCTGCCCTGCTACAATAAGTTTAAGGGATTTAGGGGTTGATCAAGGAGAAAAATATAACCTCAAAATGGTGTTAGCACACAAGTTTTATATTAGCTGTGCTTTTTTTTTTTTTTTTTTTTTTTTTTTTTTTGGAAGACATATTTTCTCTCTGTCGCCCAGGCTGGAGGGTGGTGGTATGATGGCTTACTGCAGCCTCTATCTCCCAGGCTCTATCGATCCTCCCACCTTAGCCTCCTGAGTAACTGGGATGACAGGTGCATACCAATATGCCCGGCTAATTTTTGTATTTTCTGTAGACATGGGGTTTCACCATGTTGCCCAGGCTGGTCTCGAACTCCTGGGCTCAATCAACCCACCTCGGCCTCCCAAAGTGCTGGGATTACAGGCGTGAGCCGGCGTGCCTGGCTTGCGCTACACTTTGACAGGTTTGCATGCCGGGGAAGCCCCTCACAGCATGAGACCTTCCAAAGGTGCTGGGGCTACTGCCCAGTGTGGAGGAAGGCAAGGGAACTCCCAGGGGAGAGCTGGGGAAGAGGGGCCATCTAGGTTAGGTAGCTCTGCAGCACAATGGGGAGTCTCTGGGTCAGGGAACTCCAAAGCACAGCAGCAGCTTGGGGTCTCTTACAGGTCCAGGCTTTATCTATGGCTAGCGAGTCGTTGGGTACAATTTCACAGGGTATGCGAAACTGGAAGGTTGTATATTTGAAAGTTGCTTATTTGAGTTATATTTAAAACAACTGGAAGGGTAAAAATTTGAGTGTGGCACCAGCAGGCTTTTAAGGTCCCAACAGGTCCCGGACTGCCATGAAGAAACAAACAATATAGGGCCAATATCCAAGGGCCATTCTCTACTCCTTTATGAAAAATAATACCTGCCACTCTGTGATCACCACCCATGGCAAGAAAGACCTTTGCTAGTTCTCTCTGCACACAGCCAGTCTCGCTGAGAGTACCTTACAGAGGGTGCCTACCTGAACTGTCAGGACCATCAGCTGAAATCTCAGTGCTCAGGGCAGGTGGTGATGCCCTACGGCAGGAAGATCATGCTGGACTTCTTAGGCCTGGACTGATGTGGGAGCTTCAGACTGACTCTGGCAGCTCTGAAGTTCCAGAAAAGTTTATTTCTTTCTTATTTATACCCTGTTTACTTATAAACAGGATTATAACAAGAGCATTGAGGGGAAAATAGAAAATTGGAAGGCTTGAAGGAGGAGAGGGAATAAATATATCCCAAACCTAAAGTAACCTAATAATAGGTATTATATTGATCTTTGAGCTTCCTGGTAGCCAAGGCAAAAAGAGATCAGAAAACAAGTGCCTATGTGCCCTACCTTAACACTTGATCTTAGTCAAAAGACTGAGAAGTAATACGTGCCCTGACTTAAGAAAAACAAACTGAGAAAACTTAACCTTTCAAATAGTAAAAAAAAAAAAGTAACATCTATGACTTCTAACAAAGAACCATTGAAATGATGGCTTTATTTACCAAAATTCTGTCTTTGTGCAATGTTTTCAAGTATATGGTACATGGATATTTTAGGGCTGTCTGTGGTTTGTTCTCAAAAGTGTTTGCATACATTTACATTAGGAAGAAGGGGCATAGTGTTATATCCAAGCCTCTTAAGAACTACTGCATGGCTTGGGACTGGGTTTCCACCACTTCTTAGTAGTCTGACATTAAAGGAATTTCTTACTATGCTGGAGCCTCAGTTCCCTGGGTAAAATAGAGGTAATAACGTCTACCTTCCTGGGTGGCCTGAGGATTAGAGGTAGTGTACATTTCACCAGGCAGCCCTCATCTCCTCAATTCCTCAGATCCACACAGGTATTCTGTTTCCTGGCCCCAAAAATCTAGTCACTCAAACAGATGATTTGAGCACTTCGCATTATGGTTCTGAAAGAAGTGGATCCCACGGGGAGCAGGAGTGAGGGTGCCGTCCCTACAGGAGCCCCCTCCATTGTGATAGGGAGTTCTCCTTGCCCCTTTCTGAAGGACCCCTCCACTGACTCAGGGCCCTGCTTGCTTTGCCCAGCAGATGGACCAAGCAGAGCACAAGGGTGAGCTTCAGACAGACAAGATGATGAGGGCAGCTGCCAAGGATGTGCACAGGCTCCGAGGCCAGAGCTGTAAGGAGCCCCCAGAAGTGCAGTCTTTCAGGTAAGCAGAGGGCCCCGACAGCCCCCTCTCCCTTTCTCAGCCAACCCACGGCCTTAGTCTTCTGTCTGTGGTCTTACTGCTCCCATGCCTTGCTCACAGAGCACTGGCTTTCTCTGTAACAGATGTTCATCCTCTGCCAAGCCATCCCTGGCGATCCATGAGCTCTGCAGCACTCTTCCCCCGGCTGTCTTTATCAGTCCCCACACAACTCGAGCTAATTTGTTAGATCCTCTTGTTTAATGAATGAGCCACCTGCTCCAGCCTTTCCTCGTAGTGTTTTCATCGCTGGTAATTGTGGAGGGTTGGCTGAATGATAAATAAGCCTGTGGGTGATGGATGCTCGCTGGGCCTCCCTGGCTCTGCCTGCCACCTGCTAGGATCCCAGGGAGGTGCTTTCTTGCCATGCCGGACCCGGATGTATTCTTGGAGGGTCCCAAATGCCATTTGGCCTGGGCCTCCCACCCACGGAGGCCCTAGCATTTAGACTTCTGATGTCCTCTCAGATAAGGTACACATGTTTGTGTATGTGCTAAAAAAAATTCCTTTGTGGAATATAAACATTTAAAATGTACATTTGTACAAGTATCTTTGGGCATCTCTTAACTTTTTAACAAATTGAGAATCGAAACAAACAAACATTGGAAGTGGCCCAAGGATCCTTTTAAACTCTGAGAAGCCTCTGATTTGATTTGAACTAAGGGTCATTGTTCATGCTAATGGTCTTTAAAGCAGTGGTTCTCAACCAGGGGTGATTTCTCCCCTTCCCCCTGGAAAATTTGGCAATGAGCATGCATTTTGGGTTGTCGTAACTGGAGGTCAAGGATACGGCCAGCATCTAGAGGGTAGAGGCCAAGGACGTTGCTACATATTCTACAGTGAATGTATAGGACAGCCCCCATGACAAAGAATTATCCTGCCCAGAATCTCTGTAGAGTAAGGTTGAAAACCCCTGCTCCTGCTCTAAAGGGATCATCTCTCTTATAGGGAGAAGATGGCATTTTTCACCCGGCCTCGGATGAATATCCCAGCTCTCTCTGCAGATGACGTCTAATCGCCAGAAAAGTATTTCTTTTGTTCCACTGACCAGGCTGTGAACATTGACTGTGGCTAAAGTTATTTATGTGGTGTTATATGAAGGTACTGAGTGACAAGTCCTCTAGTGCTCTTGTTGGTTTGAAGATGAACTGATTTTTTAGTTTGGGTCCTACTGTTGTTATTAAAAACAGAACAAAAACAAAACACACACACACACACACAAAAACAGAAACAAAAAAAAAAAAACCAGCATTAAAATAATAAGATTGTATAGTTTGTATATTTAGGAGTGTATTTTTGGGAAAGAAAATTTAAATGAACTAAAGCAGTATTGAGTTGCTGCTCTTCTTAAAATCCTTTAGATTTTTTTCAGTTTGTACAGCTCCACCTTTTAGAGGTCTTACTGCAATAAGAAGTAAAGCCTGGGGGACGGTAATCCTAATAGGACGTCCCGCACTTGTCACAGTACAGCTAACTTTTCCTAGTTAACATATTTTGTACAATATTAAAAAAATGCACAGAATCCATTGTTGGGGGGAGGGATTCAGAGGTGCATCCATGGATCTTCTTGAGCTGTGACGTGTTTTTATGTGGCTGCCCAACGTGGAGCGGGCGGTGTGATAGGCTGGGCGGGCTAAGCAGCCCAGTCTATGTGGGTAACAGGCCACGCTGGTCTCAGATGCCCAGTGAAGCCACTAACATGAGTGAGGGGAGGGCTGTGGGGAGCTCCATTAAGTTTTATCTCCATCAATAAAGTGGCCTTTCAAAAAGAATCTTCCTCTTGCTCTCTTTTTCTTTCCTACCCCTCACTTCATCTGTTTCCCTGATTTTTAGTCTCCCCTTTCCAGTCATTTCTTTCCCACCCATCCCGAGTCCTGGAAACATTTGTTTTTTTGTTTTGCCCACTGTTTTCATTTGCTCATGAAATTAAAATGACAGCTCGGCTCATTGGGAATCCACATGCCCAAGTTAGATTGGGGATATGCTCTCTGTACTGTCGCCTTCCATGGAATTCCACCCCACCCAATGAGAACTGACTTCACCATTTCTTCATATGAGCATCATTCTGTGTCATCCCTAACCCAGGGGTAGTAGATGCTACAGCTTGTGCTTCATGCTGCTCCTGTGGCCCCTATCCCTACCCAGCTCAGAGCTTTGCAGGGTTTATTGCAGACAATCAGAAGTCAGCTTCTAACAAATAGCAACAGCCACAAATCTCTTCCTCCTTTCTCTCTGACATTACCCTGTGCAACTTTTCTCAGTCTGTTGCACCACCCAGCAAAGCATGTTGCACCAGCTATATCAGAATCACCTGGGGCAGCCTATTAAATATACGGACTATTGAGACCATCCTGGCTAACACAGTGAGACCCTGTCTCTACTAAAAATACAAAAAATTAGCTGGGCGTGGTGGTGGGCACCTGTAGGCCCAGCTACTCGGGAGGCTGAGGCAGAATGACGTGAACCCGGGAGGTGGAGCTTGCAGTGAGCCAACATTGCACCACTGCACTCCAGCCTGGGTGACAGAGTGAGACTCAAAAAAAAAGAAAAAAAAGGGCGTGCCCAAGATGGCCGAATAAGAACAGCTCCAGGCTCCAGCTCCCAGCATGAGCGACACAGAAGACGGGTGATTTCTGCATTTTCAACTGAGGTACTCGGTTCATCTCACTGGGGCGTGTCGGACAGTTGGCACTGGTCTGCAGTGCAGCGTGACCGGCGAGAGCAGAAGCAGGGCAAGGCATTGCCTCACCTGGGGAGCTCAAGAGGGAAGGGAATTCCTTTTCCTAGCCAAAGGAAATTGAGACACACAACACCTGGAAAATTGGGTAGCTCCCACCCTAATACTGCGCTTTACCAAGGGTCTTAGCAAATGGCACACCAGGATATTATATTCCACACCTGCCCAGAGGGTCCCATGCCCACGGAGCCTCCCTCATTGGTAGCACAGCAGTCTGAGATCTAACTGCAAGGTGGCAGTGAGGCTGGGGGAGGGGCATCCACCATTGCTGAGGCTTAAGTAGGTAAACAAAGCTGCCGGGAAGCTCGAATTGGGTGGAGGCCACCACAGCTCAAGGAGGCCAGCCTGCCACTGTAGACTCCTCCTCTAGGGACAGGGCATAGCTAAACAAAAAGCAGCAGAAACCTCAGCAGAGGTAAATGCCCCCGTCTGACAGCTTTGAAGAGAGCAGTGGATCTCCTAGCACAGAGGTTGAGATCTGAGAACGGACAGACTGCCTGCTCAAGTGGATCCTTGACCCCTGAGTAGCCTAACTGGGAGACATCCCCCACTAGGTGCAGACCGACACCTCACACCTCACACGGTGGGGTACACCCCTGAGACGAAGCTTCCAGAGCAAGAATCAGACAGCAACACTCTCTGTTCAACAATATTCTATCTTCTGCAGCCTCCGCTGCTGATACCCAGGAAAACAGGGTCTGGAGTGGACCTCAAGCAAACTCCAACAGACCTACAGCTGAGGGTCCTGACTGTTAGAAGGAAAACTAACAAACAGAAAGGACACCCACACCAAAACCCCATCAGTACATCCCCATCATCAAAGACCAAAGGCAGAGAAAACCACAAAGATGGGGAAAAAGCAGTACAGAAAAGCTGGAAATTCAAAAAATCACAGCGCATCTCCCCCTCCAAAGGAATGCAACTCATCACCAGCAACAGAACAAAGCTGGACGGAGAATGACTTTGACGAGTTGAGAGAAGGCGGCTTCAGTCGATCAAACTTCTCAGAGCTAAAGAACTACGTAACCAGCGCAAAGAAATGAAAAACCTTGAAAAAAGAATGGATGAATGGATAACTAGAATAATCAATGCAGAGAAGAACTTAAAAGAACTGATAGAGATGAAAACCATAACACAAGAACTACATGACAAATGCACAAGCTTCAGTAACTGACTCGATCAACTGGAAGAAAGAGTATCAGTGATTGAAGATCAAATGAATGAAATGAAGCGAGAAGAGAAGTGTAGAGAAAAAAGCATAAAAAGAAATGAACAAAGTCTCCAAGAAATATGGGATTATGTGAAAAGACCAAATCTACGTCTGATTGGTGTGCCTGAAAGTGACGGGGAAAATGGAACCAAGTTGGAAAACACTCTGCAGGTTGTCATACAGGTGAACTTCCCCAACCCAGTAAGGCAGGCCAACATTCAAATTCAGGAAATACAGAGAATGCCACAAAGATACTGCTCGAGAAGAGCAACTCCAAGACACATAATTGTCAAATTCACCAAAGTTGAAATGAAGGAAAAAATGTTAAGGGCAGCCAGAGAGAAAGGTTGGGTTACACGCAAAGGGAAGCCCATCAGACTAACAGCAGGTCTCTCGGCAGAAACTCTCCAAGCCAGAAGAGAGTGGGGGCCAATATTCAACATTCTTAAAGAAAAGAATTTTCAACCCAGAATTTCATCTCCAGCCAAACTAAGTTTCATCAGTGAAGGAGAAATAAAATCCTTTACAGACAAGCAAATGCTTAGAGATTTTGTCACCACCAGGCCTGCCCTACAAGAGATTCTGAAGGAAGCACTAAACATGGAAAGGAACAACAGGTACCAGCCATTGCAAAAACATGTCAAAATGTAAAGTCCATCGATGGTAGGAAGAAACTGCATCAACTAGTGAGCAAAATAACCAGCTAATATCATAATGACAGGATCAAGTTCACACATAACAATATTAACCTTAAATGTAAACATGCTAAATGATCCAATTAAAAGACCCAGACTGGCAAATTGGATAAAGAGTCAAGACCCATCAGTTTG
The DNA here is from genome assembly GCF_047675955.1 of Chlorocebus sabaeus. NCBI lineage: Eukaryota > Metazoa > Chordata > Mammalia > Primates > Cercopithecidae > Chlorocebus > Chlorocebus sabaeus. The sequence continues at coordinate 13,956,188 of NC_132926.1, read as the reverse complement.
CTGTATTCAGGAGACCCATCTCACATGCAGAGACACAGATAGGCTCAAAATAAAGGGATGGAGGAAGATCTACCAAGCAAATGGAAAACAAAAAAAAGCAAGGTTTGCAATCCTAGTCTCTGATAAAACGGACTTTAAACCATCAAAGATGAAAAGAGACAACGAAGGCCATTACATAATGGTAAAGGGATCAATTCATCAGGAAGAGCTAACTATCCTAAATATATATGCACCCAATACAGGAGCACCCAGATTCATAAAGCAAGTCCTTAGAGACTTACAAAGAGACTTAGACTCCCATACAATAATAATGGGAGACTTTAACACTCCACTGTCAACATTAGACAGATCAACAAGACAGAACGTTAACAAAGATATCCAGGAATTGAACTCAGCTCTGCACCAAGCAGACCTAATAGACATCTACAGAACTCTCCACCCCAAATCAACAGAATATATATTCTTCTCAGCACCACATCGCACTTATTCCAAAATTGACCACATAGTTGGAAGTAAAGCACTCCTCAGCAAATGTAAAAGAACAGAAATTGTAACAAACTGTCTCTCAGACCACAGTGCAATCAAACTAGAACTCAGGACTAAGAAACTCAATCAAAACCACTCAACTATATGGAAACAGAACAACCTGCTCCTGAATGACTACTGGGTACATAACGAAATGAAGGCAGAAATAAAGATGTTCTTTGAAACCAATGAGAACAAAGATACAATATACCAGAATCTCTGGGACACATTTAAAGCAGTGTGTAGAGGGAAATATATAGCACCAAATGCCCACAAGAGAAAGCAGGAAAGATCTAAAATTGACACCCTAACATCAAAATTAAAAGAACTAGAGAAGCAAGAGCAAACACATTCAAAAGCTAGCAGAAGGCAAGAAATAACTAAAATCAGAGCAGAACTGAAGGAGATAGAGACACAAAAAAACCTCCAAAAAATATATGAATCCAGGAGCTGGTTTTTTGAAAAGATCAACAAAATTGATAGACCGCTAACAAGACTAATAAAGAAGAAAAGAGAGAAGAATCAAATAGATGCAATAAAAAATGATAAAGGGGATATTACCACCAACCCCACAGAAATACAAACTACCATTAGAGAATACTATAAACACCTCTATGCAAATAAACTAGAAAACCTAGAAGAAATGGATAATTTCCTGGACACTTACACTCTCCCAAGACTAAACCAGGAAGAAGTTGAATCTCTGAATAGACCAATAGCAGGCTCTGAAATTGAGGCAATAATTAATAGCCTACCAACCAAAAAAAGTCCAGGACCAGACGGATTCACAGCTGAATTCTACCAGAAGTACAAGGAGGAGTTGGTGCCATTCCTTCTGAAACTATTCCAGTCAATAGAAAAAGAGGGAATCCTCCCTAACTCATTTTATGAGACCAACATCATCCTGATACCAAAGCCTGACAGAGATACAACAAAAAAAGAGAATTTTAGACCAATATCCTTGATGGACATCAATGCAAAAGTCCTCAATAAAATACTGGCAAACCGAATCCAGCAGCACATCAAAAAGCTTATCCACCATGATCAAGTGGGCTTCATCACTGGGATCCAAGGCTGGTTCAACATACGCAAATCAATAAACGTAATCCATCATATAAACAGAACCAACGACAAACACCACATGATTATCTCAATAGATGCAGAAAAGGCCTTTGACAAAATTCAACAGCCCTTCATGCTAAAAACTCTCAATAAACTAGGTATTGATGGGACGTATCTCAAAATAATAACTATTTATGACAAACCCACAGTCAATATCATACTGAATGGGCAAAAACTGGAAGCATTCCTTTTGAAAACTGGCACAAGACAGGGATGCCCTCTCTCACCACTCCTGTTCAACATAGTGTTGGAAATTCTGGCTAGTGCAATCAGGCAAGAGAAAGAAATCAAGGGTATTCAGTTAGGAAAAGAAGTCAAATTGTCCCTGTTTGCAGATGACATGATTGTATATTTAGAAAACCCCATTGTCTCAGCCCAAAATCTCCTTAAGCTGATAAGTAACTTCAGCAAAGTCTCAGGATACAAAATCAATGTGCAAAAATCACAAGCATTCTTATACACCAGTAACAGACAGAGAGCCAAACCATGAATGAACTCCCATTCACAATAGCTTCAAAGAGAATAAAATACCTAGGAATCCAACTTACAGGGATGTAAAGGACCTCTTCAAGGAGAACTACAAACCACTGCTCAGTGAAATAAAAGAGGACACAAACAAATGGAAGAACATACTATGCTCATAGATAGGAAGAACCAATATTGTGAAAATGGCCATACTGCCCAAGGTAAGTTATAGATTCAATGCCATCCCCATTAAGCTACCAATGACGTTCTTCACAGAATTGGAAAAAACTGCTTTGAAGTTCATATGGAACCAAAAAAGACCCCACATTGCCAAGACAAAAGAACAAAGTCAAAAGAACAAAGCTGGAGGCATCACGCTACCTGACTTCAAACTATACTACAAGGCTACAGTAACCAAAACAGCATGGTACTGGTACCAAAACAGAGATATAGACCAATGGAACAGAACAGAGCCCTCAGAAATAATACCACACATCTACAGCCATCTGATCTTTGACAAACCTAAGAAAAACAAGAAATGGGGAAAGGATTCCCTATTTAATAAATGGTGCTGGGAAAATTGGCTAGCCATAAGTAGAAAGCTGAAACTGGATCCTTTCCTTACTTCTTATACAAAAATTAATTCAAGATGGATTAGAGACTTAAATGTTAGACCTAAAACCATAAAAACCCTAGAAGAAAACCTAGGTAATACCATTCAGGACATAGGCATGGGCACGGACTTCATGTCTAAAACACCAAAAGCAATGGCAGCAAAAGCCAAAATTGACAAATGGGATCTAATTAAACTAAAGAACTTCTGCACAGCAAAAGAAACTACCATCAGAGTGAACAGGCAACCTACAACATGGGAGAAAATTTTTGCAATCTATTCATCTGACAAAGGGCTAATATCCAGAACCTATAAAGAACTCAATCAAATTTACAAGAAAAAAACAAACAACCCCATCAAAAAGTGGGCAAAGGATATGAACAGACACTTCTCAAAAGAAGACATTCATATAGCCAACAGACACATGAAAAAATGCTCATCATCACTCGCCATCAGAGAAATGCAAATCAAAACCACAATGAGATACCATCTCACACCAGTTAGAATGGCAATCATTAAAAAGTCAGGAAACAACAGGTGCTGGAGAGGATGTGGAGAAATCGGAACACTTTTACACTGTTTGTGGGACTGTAAACTAGTTCAACCATTGTGGAAAAGAGTGTGGCAATTCCTCAAGGATCTAGAACTAGAAATACCATTTGACCCAGCCATCCCATTACTGGGTATATACCCAAAGGATTATAAGTCATACTGCTATAAAGACACATGCACACGTATGTTTATTGCAGCACTATTCACAATAGCAAAGACTTGGAATCAACCCAAATGTCCATCAGTGACAGACTGGATTAAGAAAATGTGACACATATACACCATGGAATACTATGCAGCCATAAAAAAGGATGAGTTCATGTCCTTTGTAGGGACATGGATGCAGCTGGAAACCATCATTCTCAGCAAACTGTCACAAGAACAGAAAACCAAACACCGCATGTTCTCACTCATAGGTGGGAACTGAACAGTGAGATCACTTGGACACAGGAAGGGGAACATCACACACCGGGTCCTATTGTTGGGGGTTAGGGGGAGGGATAGCGTTAGGAGATATACCTAGTGCAATTGACAAGTTAATGGGTGCAGCACACCAACATGGCACATGTATACATATGTAACAAACCTGCACATTGTGCACATGTACCCTAGAACTTAAAGTATAATTTAAAAAAAAGTTTACCTAATCATCTGAAAATAATTTAAATTAACATAAAGAATAAAGTTGAACACTCAACAGATAAAAAGAAGAAAAGAAAATGCAGACTGGCTGGCACAGTGGCTCACGCCTATAATCTCAGCACTTTGGGAGGCCGAGGCAGGCAGATCAACTGAGGTGGGGAGTTCAAGACCAGCCTGACCAACACTGAGAAACCTCATCTCTACTAAAAATACAAAATTAGCTGGGCATGGTGGTACATACCTGTAATCCCAGCTACTCGGGTGGCCAAGGCAGGAGAATTGCTTGAACCCAGGAGGCGGAGGTTGTGGTGAGCCAAGATAGCACCATTGACTCCAGCCTGGGCAACAAAAGCATAACTCCGTCTCAAAAAACTACTAATTATTAAAATAAAATACAGACTGTCGGGTCCCTCTCTAGACCCACTGAACTATCCCACCCACCCTGGGACTGTCCCCAGTGCCAGTGTTTTACCCATGTTCCCTCTGTAAGTCTTATGCACACCGCAGTTTGAGAGCCCCACTGGTATAAAGTGAGTGAAACCCAGGCAGAGACAGGCAAATGGTGAGGCCCACATCCTACTGGTGAGTCACACAGGGAACGCTGAAATTCATGGCCCTCTCCAGGCCACTGGGGACCCGTGGGCGGTGATGGAGGGAGTGGTGCCACCTTCACTTGCTACTGAGGCTCTTACCCCTCTCCCTAGCACACCCCTTACCTGGCTGTCTCTCCTCATGTATAGGGAACCTATTGTGGTGTAGAATCTACTCTTCTTCCCCATGTGGCTTCCAGGCTCCCTTGGATAGCTGGTATCCAGCCCGATTTCTCTCCACTGCCCCGGGACTTCCTCCTGCCCCATGGCTTCACATCTCTGAACACATGGATCTCTGATGTTCTCTCTCCTTCCATTGAATTCCACCAGACACATTTAGGGTTGACTTTGTAATGTCTTCATATGAGTATCAATCAACACCTTCCCCAACTCAATTGTACTAGGTTGTGGAGCACAAGGATGGTCTCATGCTGCTCTGTGGCCCCTGTGCCTACACAGCTCTGAGCTTTGAGGAGGATGCCCTCCTTGCTGACCCCATGATCTTTTCTGCCCTTCTGTTAAGAGTACTGGCCACAACAACGGGGCAGATGACCCAAGCTGGCTGTAAGTGACCCATCCTTTTGGCTCCCGTGATTAGACCAAGGAGAGACATGGGGCCCAGCTGAGCCATTCGGAACCCTTCCCTAGCATTTTCCACTCAAATGTCAGAGATGAGATTTTCTCTTCCCAAGGCTACCTCTGGCCATGGTTCCAGCTTCATGGGGGCAATAGGATTAGGAACATGAGGCCAACCTGCAAAGGAAAGCAGATGCAAGAGATGGAGACAGAATGGGGGTGTCCTGGGGATCTTGGAGCCTGAATTCATTGGCACGAGAGGCAGCAGCATCCTCACTGTATTTGCAGTCCATTTGGACTCAGTAAAAACGTTGAAAGTCACATGTGTTATGGAATTCCTTCTCAGTGACACATTCATCTGTGCTCAGTTCTCCCAGCAAGGGTCAGCCCCTCACACCCCTGCAGCATCAGCTGCTATGAAGCAGAGCTGTAAATAATCTCCCTGTGTATGGGAAAAGCTACGTGGAGTAAATCCTCCTGCCTGAAGAAGGACATCTTAGCATCACGTCAGCTGTCAGGGCGTTCGTGGGGAGACCCAGACCACCTCTGCGGAAGACAACAGACCCTCTTCCAGCCATGGAGTTGAATTCTCTATAAACAGTTCACCAGCAAACCACCAATACATTCCATGGTTTGCCTAGAGAGAAATTTAAAAATAAATAAATGTTCACTTATAATTGTGCATGTCTTTTCCAGGACCTTCAGGAAACAAAGCCGGCAAATGTGAAATGACCCCCTCAAGCCCACATAAATAATAAATGCCTCTAGCTGGCATGCTAATTCCATCTTTCAACTCCAAAACCTCTATTTTCTTTCAGTTCCAGCTTCTGTTTCACAGTGGCGTTACCACACCGCACCACATGAGGCCCTAATTGTAGGGCCTTAGAATCCTTGGTCTTGGAGAATGAAGTCACAAATTCCTGTGGTTACTCTGCATAGGGTGGGGAGAAAGGCAGGGTACTAGGATACTAGTCTGAAAAAAGACAGCAAACCTCACTGGGTTTGATCCTCCCACTCTAAAGGCAATGGTTGCCTTTGAGTACAGACCTTTTTGCAATATGCACATGTGCTTTCTGCCTCTCAAGAAGGCTAATGACTAAGATTCTTCCGGTTAACTATCCCCTTGCTAAGCAGGCTCCAGCCACGCTGGCCTTTCTTTTTCTCCTTCCCTCCACCAGCACTTTGCAGTCCTAATTCCTTCTGCCTGGTGCACTCTTCTTCCATGTCTTCACACGGACTTCACATAGCCAGCTTCTCACCCTTCAGGTCTCAGCGGGAGCCTCACCCCTCAAGATCCCTCTCCGCCCTGGAGCATAAGCTCTTAAAGCAAGGACCTCATTTGCCTTGTTTTTGTGAGGTCTGATGTAGAATGGGTTCTTAATATTTGTGAAATGCATTGAATGAATGGATGTGATGAAAAATCTGCCTCAAAGGTGTATTTAGTCTCTACATCTTTGTCATTCTAATCAGGAAGCCAGAAAGGCTCTGTGTAGAACAGGAGTACTAAAAGCTGGGTTTGTCAGGTGCCAGGGTGCAGACCCCCCTCCGATCCAGCTCAGGGCACCACCCCCTACCCCCAAATACACTTGTGACCACACAGCATAAAGAAGCAGAAGCGATTGGGAGCTAACACACACATAATGTTTAAATTCACTGAAGAACCAGGCATGGTGGCAGTGAGCCGAGATCACGCCACTGCACTCCAGCCTGAGCAACAGAGTAAGACTCCATCTTAAGGGAAAAAAAAAAAGATATCTGGTATCTTATCTCAATAAGATATCTACTCATTCATACAACTATGTAGTATTCCACTGAATGGATATGCCATCAGTTAACTAACAGACACGTCTGTTGTCACCAGCCACTTGCTTTGACAGTGCCTAATTTCTCTTTGTCTACACATCCTTTCGCACATGTATGAATATGTCTGTAGATAAATTACTGCCCTCATTCTCGAAATGCACTATTAGACTCCCAGGTAAAACTGTAACATGCCTCTCAGACATTTCCTCTCAGCATGCTTGCTGTCTCCATTGCTTGAAGGGCAGCAGAAAAAGGTGAAACTCTGGAAAACAGAAGTCCTGAGTGCCATGTCCACATTGCACAACTCTAGGATTTTGAGCAGGATGAGATGCCTGCCTTTCTTCATTGAGTGAGGTGAAGATTCAATGAGATTAGATAGAGAAGAGATGTATGTTGCTAATGGATGGTAGGAAAAGTGTTATATTCTAGTAGGGAGTATTTTCTACTTGTTATATTCTGGATGATTCTGGGGATAACTCAACCTTACGAGTTTGGCCTACACCTTTGGTAAGGTTTCTCTCAGGGCCCTTGGGACTGAATAAATGTTTTTTTTTTTTTTTTTAATTTTTATTTTTTTGAGACAGAGTCTCATTCTGTCGCCCAGGCTGGAGTGCAGTGGTGTGATCTCAGCTCACTGCAACCTCCACCTCCTAAACTCAAGCGATTCTCCTGCCTCAGCTTCCTAAGTAGCTGGGACTACAGGCGTGCACGACCACATGGTTTCACCATGTTGGCCAGACTGGACTTGAACTCCTGACCTCAAGTTATCTACCTGCTTCAGCCTCCCAAATGCTGGAATTACGGGTGTGAGCCACCGCACCGGCCTGAATAAATGTATTTAAGAGAATGTAGTAAGTAATAAATTTGCAACCAACCACAGAGTAGCTGATAAATACACATGAAGCTAATCAGAGTAACACAAGAACACAAGCTTGCCATTGCAGTACTTTTTACCGTTAACATTTATGTATTTGACTCTTTAGTTTTATCTGTCTACTTATTAGGGTGTTGGAGACGCAGGGCAGGCACCATGCATATCTTGTTCACTATTTTAGCCCCAGGGCCAGAACAGTCCCTGCAGATGGCAGACCCTCCAACAATTGCTCAGTGAGTGAATTAAGCTAAGACCAAAGTTCTAATTCCAGACCTGCCAAGTACCAACACTAACGTGGGCACACACTTCCATGTGGTTTTCAACCCTCTCTACAGGCTGCTGTGACAACAAGTGATTGGATGCAGTGTTTCCCCCCAAGGGAAGCATAGGTGTACCATTGGTGACAGGAGATGTTAGGTGATACATGGGTAAATTTTTATATTTACAGTCATATTTGTTTTAATATACATTATATATAACTTGCCCATCAAACCCATGCTTTCACAGGTATTACTGTTTAAGATGAGGATAAGTAAATATTTAAGTTAATAAAGTGAATCAATTTAAAGAAAAATATGTACTTAATATGGTGAAACAAAGAAATGGCAAAAACAGTGATGATGAAAACATCTGCGGCTGGGCGCAGTGGCTCACGTCTGTAATCCCAGCACTTTGGGAGGCCGAGGCGAGCGGATCACGAGGTCAGGAGTTCAAGAGCAGCCTGGCCAACATGGTGAAACCCTGTCTCTACTAAAAATACAAAAAGTAGCTGGGTGTAGTGGGGTGTGCCTGTAATCCCAGCTACTCAGGAGGCTGAGGCAGAGGTTGCAGTGAGCTGAGATCGTGCCATTGCACTCCAGCCTGTGCGACAGAGGGAGACTCTGTCTCAAAAAAAAAAAAAATCTGGAAAAGACCAAGTTAGTATATCTAAAAGGGTTCTAGGTGGTCATCTAGCCCAATCTCCCCATTTGTTGAATGAGGAAAACTGAAGCCCAGAAGCTATGGCTTCCTTCAAGTAAACTGTGAGCTCTTGGTCACCAAGGAAAAAGAGAAGGGATATTTAACCGCAGTGTTGGATTTTCTGCCTGCTCCTTCTGTGATGGCCTCAGTAAGTGAGAACTGCCTGCTCTGACTGACAGGTAAGATCAGCCTAGGTGTATCTGGGACAGCATTTCTCCCTCCCTCCAGTCCCATACCATGCTGAGATGCTCCCCCTAGATCACATGCCCTTGGTGAATTATCACTGTGTCTTCTGTGAAATCCCCTCACTTATTTTCAAAAGCTGTATCTGTTCTAGTTTGTATTACTAAAATAATGTTGTATCCACCCCCCATATAAAATTACATTATGGAATATGCTTTTTTTTAGTATATCCCCTTTATCTAGAAATTATATTAGACCCCACCCATACTCTTAAGAATTACTGGTATAGGGCTGGGCGCGATGACTCACGCCTGTAATCCCAGCACTTTGGGAGACCAAGGCGGGCAGATCATGAGATCAAGAGATTGAGACCATCCTGGCCAACATGGTGAAACCCCGTCTCTACCAAAAATACAAAAATTAGCTGTGCATGGTGGCATATGCTGCAATCCCACCTACTCAGGAGGCTGAGGCAGGAGAATTGCTTGAACCCAGGAGGTGGAGGTTGCAGTGAGCCAAAATCGCGTCACTGCACTCCAGCCTAGTGACAGAGCGAGATTCTGTCTCAAAAAAAAAAAAAAAAAAAATTACTGGTATAGTTAAAAATGCAAGAGGCAGGAGAAAGCAACAACAGCAGCCCTATCCTCCTAGTTCAAGTCCATCTCCCCAAATCTTGGCCAACTCCCATTACTAACGAGAGACAGGACAGTTCAGTGTGTGCTCTGGTTCTGTCACAGAACTCCAGAAATGGTGATAGGAACACGCCACTACCACACCCTACTCCCCATGACTCCACCAAGGGCAAACCCAGAAGGCCAGCGGGAATGTTAATGCCAGAGCCCTGTCCTCTGCCTGGCCTTGGGGCTAAGGATGCAAGCTACCTCTGTGCCTGGAATGCACCTCTGCACCAGGAATGCTCTTCCCCATTCCATACCCAGCCCAAATATCGTCTTTAGAAACTTCTCCACATCGCCCACCAGCCAGGCCATCACGCCCACCACCAACCCATTGCACATTTTCTCCATTTCCTAAAGGTTCTTTAACATGAGTTACTGCCCACTAGACTAGCTGGTGAGCTTCTTGTGGGCAGGGACTATATCTAATTGACCTATGCCCCAGTGCCCAGTACTGAGCCACAGGGGCCGGATGCTGTTTGTGGAACGACTGAGTGGGTGAAGGAGAGAAACCATGTGGGGTGTTCTGGGGCTGAGCTAGGCCCACCTTTGCCCTTTAACCCTCTGAGTCCCAAAGGTGCTTTTTCAAGCCAGGAGAGGTTATAGCAAAGCTGCCACTCTTCAAGCTTCCCACATCTTTCTTTGGCTTCCTCCTGCCTGAGTCAGCCCCTCCTGCTTTAGTATGACACTGACCCAGATGAAATGCAGAACCAGCAGTAAGTGGCAAGGGACAAGCACCCTGGACCCTGGGTGGGCCTTTCCACCACCCTTGTGATAGGGAGAGGGACAATGAGAGGCTTTCAAGAGTGAGGGGACCTGCCTCCTCCTAGGTCACGGCTTTGTCTCAGCCCCACCCCTCCCTAGGAGAGTCACTCTGTGCTTGCGGGCATTCTCACTGTGCAGAGGAGAGTGCACAGCTGAGGCAGGAGAATCGCTTGAACCTGGGAGGCGGAGGTTGCAGTGAACCAAGATCATGCCACTGCACTCCAGCCTGGGCAACAGAATGAGACTCTGTCTCAAAGAGCGTGCCCTCTCCCAGAGCCTCAGGATGGGAGCTTAGTGTCTTTTTTGAAAAAAATTAGACTTAGTTTTCAATTATTATGTAAGTAATTGATACACATGGTTAAGTAAAAATGATAGGAGGCCATCGTTTGGACTAAGCTCCTGCACCAGATCCCAACAGACCAGACTAAAAATCAGAATGGAGTCACCCATGCTCAAGTTTCATGTCACCAGACCTAAACTAAGTTACCTGACCTTGAGAGAAATCAGGAGAGAGAGAACACCCAGTTTCCCAAACAGGTCCTTTGAAGCCTTCAGTCCTTCAGTCATGAAGAAGTTCCCTCTGTTTTAATCCTTACAGGCAAAAAGGTAGCCTGAAGGAAACTGTTGTTAACTACTCAGTTATTTTTCTATTATTCTATTATGTCCCCACCTTACAAGAAAAGTAACTTTGAAAGGACTAATACACTCTGTTCTTAGCTTCTGCTTCCTTCAGGCCTTCTCTATGAAGCCAGCCTCTTCTGCTCAGCACCTTCGAACACTGATTCTATTTCATGGACTGAAGCATTGCCCAATTCTAGAATTGCAATAAAGCCAACTGAGATCTTTAAATTGGCTGTAATTCATTCTTTGGCAATACAGTAAAAAAAAAAAAAAAAAATTCTCACAATGCTATAGAAGGATATGAGATATACAATAAAAGACACCTTCACCCTCTGGAATCTACCACTCACAGTAGTTTATCTGGTGGTTTCCACTTTTTAAATATGGTCTGGGCCAGGCGCAGTGGCTCACTCCTGTAATCCTAGTACTTCGGGAGGCCGAGGCAGGCGGATTGCCTGAGCTCAGGAGTTCGAGACCAGCCTGGGCAACACAGTGAAACCCCATCTCTACTAAAATACAAAAGAAAGTAGCCGGGTGTGGTGACGTGTACCTGTAGTCCCAGCTACTCAGGAGGCTGAGGCAGGAGAATTGCTTGAACCCAGGAGGCAGACGTTGCAGTGAGCGGAGATCACACCACTGCACTCCAGCCTGGGCGACTGAGCAAGACTCTGTCTCTAAAAAAATAAATAAATAAAATTAAAAAATAAAAGAATGGTCTGTAGGCCAGGCACAGTGGCTCATGCCTGTGATTCTAGCACTTTGGGAGGCCAAGGTGGGTGGATCATCTGAGGTCAGGAGTTTGAGACCAGCCTGGCCAATATGGTGAAACCCTTTCTCTACTAAAAATACAAAAATTAACTGGGTGGGGTGGCATGGGCCTGTAGTCCCAGCTACTTGGGAAACTGAGGCAAGAGAATCGCTTGAACCTGGGAGGCAGAGGTGATCATGCCACTGCACTCCACTCTGGGTGATAGAGTGAGACTCTGTCTCAAAAATAAATAAAATAAAATAAAATAAAAATGGCCTGTATTATTTTTATTCATCATCTTCAGTAGGACCTCTCCACTCCTCGCCATAAAGATGAGGACATTATGGCACATACCCTTTCTCCTTCCCAGCCACGACTTCTAATTTTTCTTAGTTACATTATTATTTTTATATAGTTTTAAAAAGGGTATCACATTTACACACTGCTCTGTAATCATGTAATCATAAAGCTTCCTCTGCTGTGAGTTGATTTAAGAAGTTAAAAGCTAGTAAACCGCATTTACGGATTGATGGTGAAATAAACATTATTCCCTATGGAAACAAGTAGTGTGTGATCAGACCTGGGTCATTAAAACTTTACCACTGGAAGGAAAATTTAAGGTTCCATTCATTCTTTCCCTCCCCATAGCTTTTTTCATTTCTTCCTAGTCAGTTTATTTTCTCTTGAAAAGTAAAACTAAAATCCTAAGCCCCATGACGGACTGAATGGACGTCCTGTCCTGTTGGCCAAGGAGAGCCCAGGACAGCATCTGGAGATGGGATATACTTCCTCATACCCCAGCCCTCCCTAGCTGCCAGTAGGCATTCTTTCCTAAAGTCTAAACAGAAACCAGATCTTTGGAAAGCCTGGCTCCACCGCTGATTTCCACCAACTCCCCCTCCCTTTTGCCATTTCACCACAACAACCGACATGCATTCCTTCCTGATAAGAGGCCACCCACCACTGAATGGTTCTGGCCAGTTCACAACGGATGTGCAGGGAGGGTTTTCAAATCCTCCACTTCGCCTCTTGACATCAGAGGCCCAAAAACTCCACCCTCAGATCATGTTAGGGACACCATGTTTTGTACAGGGGTCCCATGAAGGGACATGAAGCTCAGCTGCGCATGCACACGTTTCTCCTTTCATAAATATTTGTGACTCCTCCTACAGCTTACTAAATATGCATATTTGGCCACCTGCTTAGCATACATTCTTTTTTCCTGTACCCTTCCCTTAAAGTGCATGTTTTCAGCTACTGGCTGGAGGCTACACTTTCCAGCCTGTCAGAATGGCCACCTGCAGCATGTGACCCTTTATGTGAAATAAAGCTCTCCTCTCCAAATTCATGAACCTCATCATTCTTCACTTGAATCTCTCTTTCTTTTTTTAGACAGAGTCTCGTTCTGTTGCCCAGGCTGGCATGCAGTGGTACAATCTCAGCCCACTGCAACCTCCACCTCTGGGTTCAAGTGATTCTCCTGCCTCAGCCTCCCAAGCAGCGGGGATTACAGGCACCCGCCACCGCTCCTGGCTAATTTTTGGTAGAGATGGGATTTCACCATGTTGGCCAGGCTGGTCTCGAACTCCTGACCTCATGATTTGCCCGCCTCAGCCTCCCAAAGTGCTGGATTACAGGCGTGAGTCACCATGCCAGGCCACTTGACACTCTTAACCCATGTCCTCATTTTTAGACTCCTAATCCACCAGCAAGTTCTGCCAGTTCTATCTTTCAAATATATCATAAGTCTATCCATTTTTTTTTTCTGCTACCATTTTGATTTATCATTGCTGACCTGAACTTCTTGGAATTCTGAGATCAGAGTTCCGGCAGGTAGGGTCAGTATCTTCAGAGGCCTCTTTCCTTGGCCACTTTCTTCCTGTATGTTCACATGGTCTTACCTCCGTGTGTGTCTGTCTCTGCGTCCTAATCTCCTCTTACGAGGACACCAGTCATGTTGAGTGAGGGCCCATCGTCATGACCTCTTTTGTTTTTTTTTTTTTTGAGATGGAGTCTCTCACCATCACCCAGGCTGGAGTGCAGTGGCGCAATCCCAGCTCACCACAACCTCTGCCTCCCAGGTTCAGTGATTCTCCTGCCTCAGCCTCCTGAGTAGCTGGGATTGTGCAGGTTTGTGCCACTATACCCAGCTAATTTTTGTGTTTTTAGTTGGGACGGGTTTTGCCATGTTGGCCAGACTGGTCTCGAACTCCTGACCTCAGTTGATCCGCCCACTTCGGCCTCCCAAAGTGCTGGGATTATAGGAATGAGCCCCTGCGCCTGGCTCTTGTGACCTCATTTTAACTTATTACCTCTTTAAAGACCCTATTTCCAAATACAGTCACATTCTGTGATACTGGGTGTTAGGACTTTAACATAAGAACTTTGGGGGAATACATTTCAGCCCATAACACCACCCTTTTGAAAAACAAAAATTCTCCACCACCCATCCACTCATCCAAACCCTCTAGTGGTTCCCATTGTCCATAGAATAAAATTGAAAACCCCTGCCTTGACTTTTCACGGGTAAAGGGAAAGGGAAAGCTTTCCCCTTGGCTTCCTGAAGTTTCGCTGAAAAATCAACTTGCAAAAGGCAGATTAATGGGTAAAAAGGCATACAAATTTATTTGCTGTGTATTCATAGGGAGAATCACTGAGTAATTGCTCAGCCCGCAAGGTGGTGCTTAAGTGTATATGTCATCCTGGCAAAACAGATTATGGGAGTCGGGGAAGAGGAGTTCTGTTGAGGGGATTTTTAGGGAGAATGGATGGATCAGGGAACAGATATTAATGTGTACATTATCTTGTGAAAAGGTCTGTTTAAGTGTGACTACACTCTTGGTTTTATTTTTATTTTTATTTTTATTTTTATTTTTTTGAGACGGAGTCTTGCTCTGTCGCCCAGGATGGAGTGCAGTGGCCAGATCTTGGCTCACTGCAAGCTCCACCTCCTGGGTTCACGCCATTCTCCTGCCTCAGCCTCCTGAGTAGCTGGGACTACAGGCGCCCGCCACCTCGCCCAGCTAGTTTTTTGTATTTTTTAGTAGAGATGGGGTTTCACCGTGTTAGCCAGGATGGTCTCGATCTCCTGACCTCGTGATCCAACCATCTCGGCCTCCCAAAGTGCTGGGATTACAGGCTTGAGCCACCGCGCCCGGCCTACACTCTTGGTTTTATAGGAAAGGGAAGAAAAAACAATTGTCCTCAATGTGCCTTAGTGTTTCTGGATCTTAGGCAGATAAAGAAACTGCAACTTCTTTGGGAAAGATGGGGTGAGGGAGAAGGTAAGAGAAACCTTGAATGTTCTTCGCTTTAGTATGTCAAAGCACCATATTTTGGGGTATCAGTTTCTGAGCCCCAACAACTTACACATTCTTATATGCTCTCACTTTTGCCAATCTCTTCATCTGGGCTAAAACCCAATACTCCTCCTTTTTTTTTTTTTTTTTTTTTTCTTTTTCCAAATACAATAATGTATCACTTAACGATGGGGACAGATTCTGAGAAATGTGCTGTTAGGCAGTTTTGTTGTGTGAACATCAGAGAGTGTACCTGCACAAACCTAGATGGTAGAGCCTACTCCACACCCAGGCTATGTGGTGTAGCCTATTGCTCCTAGGCTCCAAACCTGTATGGCACGTTACTGTCCTGAATACTGTAGCCAACTGTAATGCAGTGGAAGAATTTTGTATCTAAACATAGAAAAGGTACAGTAAAATTATGGAATGAAAGATTAAAAATAGGGCCGGGCGAAGTGGCTCATGCCTGTAATCCCAGCACTTTGGGAAGCTGAGGAGGGTGGTTCACCTGAGGTCAGGAGTTCAAGATCAGTTCATCAGGCCAACATGGCGAAACCCTATCTCTACTAAAATTACAAAATATTAGCCAGGCATGGTGGTGCATGCCTGTAATCCCAACTACTCAGAAGGCTGAGGCAGGAGAATCACTTGAACCAGGGAGGCGGAGCTTGGAGTGAGCCAAGATGGCGCCACTGCACTCCAGCCTAGGTGACAGAGCAAGACTCAATCTCAAAACAATAATTTTTAAAAAATTTTTTTAAAAAGGATAAATAAATATAACACCTGTATAGGGCCTTTCCCTCAATGGAACTTGCAAAACTAGAAGTTTCTCTGAGTGATTCAGTGAGTGAGTGGTGAGTAAATGTGAAGGCCTAGGATATTACTGTCTATTACTGTAGACTTTAAACATTGTAACTTAGGCTACACTAAATTTACTTTAAAAATTTTGGCCAGCCATGTTGGCTCACACCTGTGAACCCAGAAGAGGCAGGAAGATCACGTAAGCCCAGGAGTTCAAGACTAACCTGGGAAAATGGCAAGATTCCCATCTCTACAAAAATAAAAATTAAAAATTAAAAATGCTCTTTCATCAATAATAAATTACCCTTAGCTTACTGTAACATTTTTACTTTATAAACGTTTTAATTTTTTAACTTTTTGCCTCTTTTTTAATAAGAGTTTAAAATAAAACAGCGTACAAAGGTACAAAAACATTTTTATAGCCTTATTCTAGAGGTTTTTTCCCACTTTTAAAACTCTTTTGTTAAAAACGAAGACACAAACATACACATTAACCTAGGCCTACACAGGGTCAGACTCATCAAGAGGTCGCTAGGTGATAGAAATTTTTCAGGTTCTGGCCGGGCACGGTGGCTCACGCCTGTAATCCCAGCACTTTGGGAGGCCAAAGCGGGTGGATCACGAGGTCAGGAGATCGAGACCACGGTGACACCCCGTCTCTACTAAAAATACAAAAAAAATTAGCCAGGTGTGGTGGTGGGCGCCTGTAGTCCCAGCTACTCGGGAGGCTGAGGCAGGAGAATGGCGTAAACCCAGGGGGCGGAGCTTGCAGTGAGCTGAGATCGCACCACTGCATTCCAGCCTGGGCGGCAGAGCAAGACTGTGTCTCAAAAAAAAAAAAATTTCAGGTTCATTATAATCTTACGGTGCCATCATCACATGCGCCGTCCATTATCCATCATACTGTAAACTTAGCTCCTGCCTCATTTGCATTTGCTAGTCTCACTGCATAGAACCTTCCTACTCATTCAATTAAGAAACACTTTTAGAGCAATGCCCTGTGTCAAGCACTGCTCTACACTGAGAAAGTGACTCAGAACAGTCTGAGGAATGTGAGGTATGCAAAATTGATTAGGCCCAGACAGGAGCAGGAGACACCTGTCACATTCTCCGCACCCATGCCTGGGGGTAAATGCTTAAAGGCATTTTGTTTTCGCTTTCCTTTTCTGTAATTTCAGACTAGCTGATAAGTTACCCACAATGTTACCACAAGTTACACAATGTGACCCTCACCTATTATCTTCACGTTCCTGGGGTTTGTGGTACAAAGATCAATGTATAGACAATGATAGCTTATGTTATGTTAATGAAACATTGTAAATTGTTGGTAAGCAACTTAAGAACTGTATCCTAACTTTTTCATCTTCTTTTTTTAAAACCTTTAACCCACTTGTAACGGCTGTTAATCGGAGCATATATTCAGGGCAACTTGAATCCATGACTCCCAGGCTGCAGACCTCAACCCTGGCCCAAATAGACTCTCTACTTACATTAATTTTGCTTCAGTTTCTTCCTTTAGGTCAACAAGATGAATGGTCTTCCCACCTGGGCTATGTGTACCTCAGGGTACAGGAAGTCCTGTACAACTTACAAATTCCCATATGCTCTCACTTTTACCAATCTCTCCACCTGGGCTAGTACCCAATTCCCCCCCTTTTTTTTCTTGGGGGGTTGGGAAGTCCTGTACCCTGAGGTGCATATAGCATAGTTGGGAAGACCCTTCAAAGGGATCCGTGGGCCCAGATATACTAGGGAAATCCTGAATTTTTGTATGATCTTTTCTAAAATTGATTGGCCTGCAAACTCAGTTTTTCAATTCTCCTTTTGCATCTCCCCTTCCACAAAGAAAAGCATAGCACCTTTTCCATTGCCTGTTGCGGGCAGCGACTACCTGGGGCCTGTGTCATGCAGGTGGTAAAAAGAATGTATCCATAGAGTTGTAGGTAAAGAAAGGCAGATTAGGTAGATTTTTTTTTTTTCTTTTTTTTTTTGAGATGGAGTCTCGCTCCGCCCAGCCTGGAGTGCAGTGGCCAGATCTCAGCTCACTGCAAGCTCCGCCTCCTGGGTTTACGCCATTCTCCTGCCTCAGCCTCCCGAGTAGCTGGGACTACAGGCGCCCGCCACCTCGCCCGGCTAGTTTTTTGTATTTTTTAGTAGAGACGGGGTTTCACCGTGTTAGCCAGGATGGTCTCGATCTCCTGACCTCGTGATCCGCCCGTCTCGGCCTCCCAAAGTGCTGGGTTTACAGGCTTGAGCCACTGCGTCCGGCAAAAAAGGCAGATTTATTAGACAAAGCAGGAAAGTATGTTGCAAGGGTGCAACAAGCAAATCAGCAAGAGAGGAGCTGACTGCCAGGAAGCAAAGGTTTGCTGGGGATTTGATAGAATGGTGCTTGGGCTGTGTGTTAAGAGGGCTTTGTGCAGTACTGATAATGCTGAGGTTGCGGTGAGCTAACTTGCATATTTCTATCAGCTGAGGTGTCTGGTAATAGCTGGGTGCAGGAAGATTGTGAGTTATTTGCACAGGAGGACTATGTATCCTGAACCACGAAGAAAGGTAGACTTATAGCTTATCTGCTTTCTCTTTTTGCTTTCCTTCATTCCCACCAGCCCGACTCCCCCTCCCTAAATTAGGACTCCACATTGCCTGAGTGTAAACTAACAGGAATTGAACAAGGGACACTTCAAGAGCGTATTTTTCCAAAGGGCGTATCCTTGAGTGCTAAACAAAGAGGGCTTAGTAAAATGATTGATTGTTTTTATTTCCTCCTTTATCTCGAAGATAGAGATCTATCTGCCTATCCCTTTGTCTATCCACCAGCTTTTCCATCCCTCCCTCCATCTTTCTCAGAACTTAGAAATAAGGTGTCAGAGTGATGTAACCACCCAGTGGATTCGTCCTGCCTGCTGCACAACCAAATTGACTCATGGGCACCATGGCATTGCAAAAAAGAAAGAGTTTAATTGACACAAGTCTGGCCACACTGTGTAAGAGACGGAGTTATTACTCAAATCCATCTCCCTGAAAGCTCCTAGGTTAGGGGTTTTTCAAAGATAGTTTGCTGGGGTAGGGTAGGGAACACGCTGATTGTTTCAGTTGGAGATGAAATCATAAGAAATCAAAGCTGGGCCGGGCGCAGTGGCTCACACCTGTAATCCCAGCACTTTGGGAGGCCGAGGTGGGTGGATCACGAGGTCAGGAGATCGAGACCATCCTGGCTAACACGGTGAAACCCCGTCTCTACTAAAAATACAAAAAATTAGCCGGGCGTGGTGGCAGGCGCCTGTAGTCCCAGCTACTCGGGAGGCTGAGGCAGGAGCATGGCGGGAACCCGGGAGGCAGAGCTTGCAGTGAGCTGAGATTGTGCCACTGCACTCCAGCCTGGGCGACACAGCGAGACTCCGTCTCAAAAAAAAAAAAAAAAAAAAAAAAGAAATCAAATCTGTCCTCTTGTGCTGAATCAGTTCCTGGGTAGGGGCCACAGGACTGACTGGTGGGTCCAGGTGGGGCCACCCGGTTGTCAGAAATGCAAAAACCTGAAAAGACATCTCAAAAGGCCAATCTTAGGTTCTACAATAGTAATGTTATCTGCAAGAGTTATTGCGGAAGTTGCAAATCTGACCTCCAGAATAATGGCTGACAATTATTTAGAATTCAAGCCCCTGTCATCCTCATAGCTTAGTTGCCTTGCATTAGTTTTACAAGAACAATTCGATTTTGGGGAAGGGCTATTATCATTTCAACTATAAACTAAATTTTCCCCAAAGTTAGCCTGGCCCATGCCCAGAAATGAGCAAAGACAGGCAGCCTGTGAGGCTAGAAGCAAGATGTCAAATTTCTCTTACTGTCATAATTTTGCAAAGGCCATTTCAGGAACATGTACAGTAGTCCCTCCCCCCCCCCACTTATGTGCTTAATATATATTAGCTACTCATTGTCAACCACAGTTCAAAAGATATTAAGTGGAAAATTACCAATTCATAGGTTTAAATAACCAATTCAGAAATAACCAATTCACAGGTCTTAAAATGCATGCCATTTCTTGGTAGCATGATGAAATCTCCACCATCCCATTCTCTCTTGCCCAGGATGGGAATCCCCCCTTGCCCAACAAATTCATGCTGTCTACACTACCCACCCATTAGTCACTTATTAGCCCTCTGAATTACTGGATTGAAAAAACATACTATATATATAGAGCTTGGTACTATTCACGGTTTCAGTCATCCACTGAGGAGTGTTGCAATGTATCTCCCATGGATAAGGAAAGACTGGTATATTAACATTTGATTTGCAAAATAAAGGATAGTTTATATAGTTCTGGGTAAAATAAATAATTAATTTAAAAAGAAAAAAGATAAAGGCAAACTTTAAACTTGTTAAAAATTAAGTAAAATAATTTGGATTATTTAATTAGACAAAGAGGACTGGCTTTGCCAATGGAACAATATGGCCGACACTGTCCATAAATTGGACAAGCTAAACTTGCAAATCCACAGTTTTGATGAAAATACAGTGAGAACACTTATGAAACATCATGCCAGAAAATAATCCATTTCCAGAAGTTGTGAAAAGAGTTTTTAGATGTCTTTTTCTTTTTTTTTTTTTTTTTTGAGACTCACTCCATTGCCCAGGCTGGAGTGCAGTGGCCGGATCATGGCTCATTGCAGCCTCAAACTCTTGGGTTTAAACAATTCTCCTAAGCCTCCTATATAGCTGGGACTACAGGTGTGTACCACCACGCCTGGCCAATGTTTTGTATTTTTGGTAGAGATGGTGTTTTTATTTTTATTTTTATTTTATTTATTATACTTTAAGTTCTAGGGTACATGTGCACAACATGTATACATGTGCCATGTTGGTGTGCTGCACCCATGAAGTCATCATTTACATTAGGTATATCTCCTAATGCTATCCCTACCCCGCTCCCCCCACCCCACAACAGGCCCTGGTGTGTGATGTTCCCCTTCCTGTGTCCAAGTGATCTCATTGTTCAATTCCCACCTATGAGTGAGAACATGCAGTGTTTGGTTTTCTGTTCTTGCGATAGTTTGCTGAGAATGATGGTTTCCAGCTGCATCCATGTCCCTACAAAGGACATGAACTCATCCTTTTTTATGGCTGCATAGCATTCTATGGTGTATATGTGCCACATTTTCTTAATCCAGTCTGTCATTAATAGACATTTGGGTTGGTCTCAAGTCTTTGCTATTGTGAATAGTGCCACAATAAACATACATGTGCATGTGTCTTTATAGCAGCATGATTTATAATCCTTTGGGTATATACCCAGTAATAGGATGGCTGGGTCAAATGGTATATCTAGTTCTAGATCCTTGAGGAATCGCCACACTGTCTTCCACAATGGTTGAACTAGTTTACAGTTCCACCAACAGTGTAAAAGTGTTCTGATTTCTCCACATCCTCTCCAGCACCTGTTGTTTCCTGACTTTTTAATGATTGCCATTCTAACTAGTGTGAGATGGTATCTCATTGTGGTTTTGATTTGCATTTCTCTGATGACCAGTGATATGAGCATTCTTTCATGTGTCTGTTGGCTGCATAAATGTCTTCTTTTGAGAAGTGTCTGTTCAAATCCTTTGCCCACTTTTTGATGGGGTTGTTTGTTTTTTTCTTGTAAATTTGTTTGAGTTATTTGTAAGTTCTGGATATTAGCCCTTTGTCAGATGAGTAGATTGCAAAAGTTTTCTCCCATGCTGTAGGTTGCTTGTTCACTCTGATGGTAGTTTCTTTTGCTGTGCAGAAGTTCTTTAGTTTAATTAGACCCCATTTGTCAATTTTGGCTTTTGTTGCCATTGCTTTTGGTGTTTTAGTCATGAAGTCCGTGCCCATGCCTATGTCCTGAATGGTATTACCTAGGTTTTCTTCTAGGGTTTTTATGGTTTTAGGTCTAACATTGAAGTCTCTAATCCATCATGAATTAATTTTTGCATAAGGTGTAAGCAAGGGATCCAGTTTCAGCTTTCTACTTATGGCTAGCCAGTTTTCCCAGCACCATTTATTAAATAGGGAATCCTTTCTCCATTTCTTGTTTTTGTTAGGTTTGGGTAGAGACGATGTTTCACCATTTTCCCCAGGCTGATCTTGGACTCCTGGGCTCAAACAATCTGCCTGCCTCAGCCTCCCAAAGTGCTAGGATTCCAGACATGTGCCACTGTGCATAGCCTGATGTCAACTTTTAAAAGTATACACTGGGATAAGAATTTTTAAAATACTTTTATGAGGCACAGAAGTGAAAATGTTTAGAGAGTGCTACTTTCTAAGTTCTGGAGTCATAGAGAAGAGTGAACAAGATAATTAAGGTCCCTGTCCTCTTAGAACATATATCCCAGGTTTGCTGTTTATAATTTTAACTTAATAGATATAAAATGAAATATTATTCAGCCTTACAAAAGAAAACTCTGTTATGGGTGACAACATAGATGAACCCAGAGAGCATTATGTTGGTGCAATAAGCCAGGCACAGAAAGACAAATACTACATTAGCTCATGTATATGAGTAATCTAAAAAATTCAGATTCATAGAAGCAGAGCATAGAATGGTGGTTGTCAGGGCTGTGGAGGTAGGAAAGATGGGAGATGTTGCTCAAAGTTACGAAGTTTCAGTTAGGCAGGATGAATAAATTCTAGAGATGTAATGTATATTGTATACTTGCAGTTTTTTTTTTTTTTTTTTTTTAATAGAGAGAAAAGGTCTCACTCTGTCACCCAGACAGGAGTACAGTGACATGATCATGGCTCACTGCAGCCTCAAATTTTTGGGCTCAAGTGATCCTCCCACCTCAACCTCCCATATATCACGGACTACAGGCACATGCCACCATGCCCGGCTATTTTTCCATTTTTTTGTAGAGAGGGGGTCTTAGCTGTTTCCCAGGATGAGAATAAATCCTAAATGTTCACACCACACACACAGACATGCAGACACACACACACACACATGCAAATGATAACTGTATGAGATGAAGGTTATGTTAATTATTTTGATTGTGGTAATCATTTCAGAATGTATACATATATCAAAACATTACATTGCACATCGTTATGATGTGCAATCTTTATTCGTCAGTTATACCTCAATAAAACTGGAAAAATAAATAAGATTTTAACTTAAATGTCACTTGCTTAGAGATGTCTTCTCTGACCCAAGTCACTGTATCACATTGCCTTCCTAGTCATTAAAACTACCTGAGATTTATTGCCTTTTTTGGTCTATTTTATCTCTCCATTCTAAAATGTATCTGCCGTGAGAGGGGAGATCTTGTCTGTTTTGTTTTCTCTCTGCCCCCAGAGCCTAGAATAGTGTCTGGCATTTTAAAGTACACAATAAATGCTTGTTGAACAAATGAACGGATTTGTTAGTTTTGTGCCCATTTCACAGAGGGGCAAAGTGAGGCCTTTGACAGCCAGAAGCTCTAGGTCAGTGCTTGTCCTAGTCTATCCAAGCACAGTGCAGCTCTGGTTCGTCTCTGCTCAATTCCTCTCCCCTCGCCCAAATATCCCTGAGCTGCAGCCTAGCTCCTGGACGCTATCCTCGCGAGTTCTCCCCGCAGTGTCTCTTGGATCCCGCCAGGAGGCAGCAGAGGCGCCAGCACTCAGTCCGACGGGACAGCGGTCCGGAGGGGGTTTCCGCTTCCGGGAGAGACTGACAGTTTCCGCTTCCGTCCACTTGGCGAGTGAGACGCTGACGGGAGGATGGACGGACTGGTTTCTCAGTGCTCCGCGCGGCTGCTGCAGCAGGTTTGCACGCAAGAGACCGGCGGGAAAGCCTGAAAGAGATGGAGCAGGCTCTGGCTTCTGCCCAAGCGGCTTCGGGGGCGGGACAGCTAGACGAGGACCATCTTGGTCCTCTCAGAGTGGGGCGGCAGGGTCCCTGTGGGAGCAGGAAGGGTTGGGAGAGGAAGCACCCATCATTCCAAAGCCCGTGTGACTGTGATTTTCAGCGTAATGGAAGGTCCCCACACTCTCCCAGGCCTCCCCCAAGCCAGCGTCTTCGGTGGGCTGGAGCCTGGCATGTTCAGAACAATCACTTCCCCACAATCCACCTCTTCTGCATACACACGTGCTTTCTCAGGGGATGCGGGGAGATAGACAAGGCGGGAGGGAATACGTTCAGAGCTCTGGGTCTTGGTTTGCAGCTCAGCCGCAGTTCTTTCCGGGTTACTGAGCGAGAGGATTCCTAGTAAGCCCATGGGGTGATTTACTATCAGACCAACGGAGTTTGCGCTATGCCCTCAACATTGGTCGGGAAGGAGCAGCCACACCGTATAAAAGTGACAGCGGAACAATACCATTACCTTTTATGCCCAGATGGGGAGGGATGGTAGGAAGATAGTTCACAGCACTGTATCCTGTTACAGCTTTATACTTAATCAGCAGTCACAGAGTACAAGTTAGTCGAGTAAATTGGCAAGCTCTTCACATTTCTGAGCAATGTGTTTATCGGTATGAAGTTATAAGGACTGCCTCACTGGGTTGTGATAATCATGAAGGTAATTTCTGAAAAGTGTTAAGCTCAGCTCCTGGAACATACTGTATGCTCATTTATGGCATTTTGGTTTTGGCTGTAGCTGTCTCCCAGTAAGTAATCTGAAATTGCAGGTGAGGAATCTTCCCCTGAGTTTTGCAGTTAAGTTGGAAGCTTTCTTTCTTTCTGAATTGACATGTCTTTAGTTTTAGGTATTAAAGTACAAAGCCTGGTCTGGTCTAGTGTAGGACCTGACACACTGGAAATAGGAAGAAATGGGCAAATTATTTAGTCCTAGAAAGGGTGAAAGGCAGACCCTGGAGCTATTTTGAATGTGACAAAAGACATTTGGTTTTTTAAGAGTCCCAAGTGATAAGATTTGGGAATAAAAGCAGGTTGGTCAACCTGAAACTTAACTAAGTACTCTTGCTAAGTCAGAGTGTCTTATCGAGCCAAAGAAAAAAACTAAGGATATGAGACATCCCATTATATACTTACTCCTATTCCGGTCTCCCAACACACATGTGTGTGTGCTTAATATTTTCTTTTTCTTTTTCTTTCTTTCTTTCTTTTTTTTTTTTTTGGAGACAAGAGTCTTGCTCTGTCAAGCAGGCTGGAATGCAGTGGCATGATCTTGGCTCACTGCAACCTCCACCTCCAGGATTCAGGCAATTCTCCTGCCTCAGCTATCCAAGTAGCTGGGATTACAGACATGCACCACCATGCCTAGCTAATTTTTGTATTTTTAGCAGAGACGGCATTTCGCTATGTTGGCCACGCTGGTCTTGAACTCTTGACCTTAAGTGATCCGCCTGCCTAGGCCTCCCAAAATGCTGGGATTACAGGCGTGAGCCACCATGCCTGGCTAGTATTTTCTTATTAAGGATAATATGCTAACGTCAGCAAAAGTCTCAGAGGAGAAAAAAACACAGCTCATCAAAGGGAACATTAATGATTCCCATGGTCTATGCCATGCCTTGCTAGAGAGGGGAAATGTGGAAGTAAGTTTATGGACTGAAAAAAGTGCTTTTTTTTCCCATAGGAAGAAGAGATTAAATCTCTGACTGCTGAAATTGACCGGTTGAAAAACTGTGGCTGTTTAGAAGCTTCTCCAAATTTGGAGCAGTTACAAGAAGAAAATTTAAAATTAAAGTATCGACTGAATATTCTTCAAAAGGTGAGTACTTTGGGTTCCAGTTTTATCCTCCAGTTTGAATTATTATACCTTTTTTAAAGCCTTTGTTACCAAAGATTCTGGAAGTATATCCTATGGAATTTGGAAAAAGAAGCATAGAAACCCTATTCTTTTCCCTGCATTAGACAACTTAGGACTGAGGTAGTTAGTGCAAATAGTGAGAAGTTGGTGTTGTCCTGTCCTTCAGGACTCTTTGAAACGTTTCATCCTGCTAACTATTTGGCTAACTTAAAGTAGGATTTAGGTAGGGTGAAGCATTTCTTTTTAAAAATTTATTTATTATTTTTTGAGACAGGGTGTCTGTCACTCAGGCCAGTGTGTGGTGGCATGATCACAGCTCAGTGCAGCCTCAACCTTCAGGCTTAAGCAGTCATCCCACCGCAGCCTCCTAAGTGGCTGGGACTACAGGTGTGTGCCACCACATCCAGCTAATTTTTTTTTTTTTTTTTTAATAGAGATGGGGTCGGCCGGGCACGGTGGCTCAAGCCTGTAATCCCAGCACTTTGGGAGGCCGAGACGGGCGGATCATGAGGTCAGGAGATCGAGACCATCCTGGCTAACACGGTGAAACCCCGTCTCTACTAAAAAATACAAAAACTAGCCGGGCGAGGTGGTGGGCGCCTGTAGTCCCAGCTACTCGGGAGGCTGAGGCAGGAGAATGGCGTGAACCCGGGAGGCGGAGCTTGCAGTGAGCTGAGATCTGGCCACTGCACTCCAGCCCGGGTAACAGAGCGAGACTCCGTCTCAAAAAAAAAAAAAAAAAAATAGAGATGGGGTCTTGCTGTGTTGACCAGCCTGGCCTCAGAATTCCTGGCCTCAAGCAACCCTCCCTGTCTTGGCCTCCCAAAGTGTTGGAATTACAAGTATGACCCACTGTACCCAGCAAGGTTGAGGCGTTTCTTTCAACAGTTTATGCCCATGCCTTTTTTAAAAAAAACATTTGATTTTTAAATCATTGCCTCTATCATAAAGGAAATATTTGAAAATAGACCTACATATTTTCTCTGCCCTAAGTTGGTTATTTTACAGTTTTATTTTTGTATCTTACATAATCATTTGGGTTTTTTTCCACCTGGTATTTCAAAACTTTTTTTTTCCCGTGAAGCTTGTGCTATATTTATTTAATGGTCTCATAATTTAACAGTGTTTATCAATTTTGTTTTAAAAAAATGAACTTGCCGCTGGGCGCAGTGGCTCACTCTTGTAATCCCAGCACTTTGGGAGGCTGAGGCAGGCGGATCACGAGGTCAGGATATTGAGACCATCCTGGCTAACATGGCGAAACCCCATCTCTACTAAAAACTGCAAAAAATTAGCCAGGCGTTGTGGCAGGCACCTGTAGTCCCAGCTACTTGGGAGGCTGAAACAGGAGAATGGTGTGAACCCAGGAGGCGGAGCTGAGATCATGCCACTACACTTCAGCCTGGGCAACAGAGCAAGACTCCGTCTCAAAAAAAAAAAAAGAACTTGCTGCAGTTTTTTGGTCTGCCTCTAATATTTGGTGATGACATATCCCAGAGTGTTGACCTCATTCTCATAACAATTCTCCCGTGTGTATATATTACTCTCAGACAAACTGCGCTAGCATTACATCCTTTTCCCAAAGCTGATTGATTCCATTTACTCAACTTAGACTCTATCTGCCCCACTCCCATGACGTCTCTCATATTACCTATTTTTATTTTTTTATTTTTTTGAGACAGAGTCTCACTCTTGTTGCCCAGGCTGGAGTACAATGGCACGATCTCGGCTCACCGCAGCCTCTGCCTCCCGGGTTCAAGTGATTCTCCTGCCTCAGCCTCCTGTGTAGCTGGGACTACAGGCATGCACCACCACACCTGGTTAATTTTGTATTTTTAATAGAGACAGGGTTTCTCCATGTTGGTCAGGCTGGTTTCAAACTCCCGACCTCGGGTGATCTGCCCATCTCGGCTTCCCAAAGTGCTGGGATTACAGGCGTGAGCCACCCCCCCAGCATCCATATTACCTGTATGTGGTCTGCTAGGCTGGAGTCTCATACTACCTATATGTAATCTGTGCTTGTCTTTGAGTCTTCTAAAATCACAAAATTCCTTTTCCATAGAATCTTCCAAAAAGAATCTCACCTTTCTCGTTATGTCATTTATTCTGCACTTATATATGTTTAATTCTATTATATTTATTTTAATTCAAAAGTATTATTAAATGTCTAATATATGCTAGAGACTATAAGGGAAAAGATACAAAAGGAAGTACAGTATTTTCTGGAACTCCTCACCTCAATTAATCCTCCCACCTCAGCCTCCCAAGTAGCTGGGATAGAAGGACAGCATATTCTACTACACATTTTTCTATAATGCAGATTAGCTCTCATATAGATAGGAGAATGCTCTTAGTGTATTGTGGAAGGCATATTGGTTCTTTGACAGATACTTTGCCCTACTGAATGAGCAACTGAACACAAGGTACACAGCAGAACTAAAAACCACAGAGTAATAAAGTACTGTGTGTGATGGTCATTCACCCTGTCGTCTCACCCTGGTTCACTTTGGCCACATGCTCTGACTTGAAAGCATCACATATGACACTGGTAGAGACAACTTGTTGATTATAATCAGATAGTAATTTGCATAGTGCCAAAACTAAGCACAGATTTCGTGTGTGTAGGTACACACACATACATATGTACGTAGTGGTACTCCTATCCTTTAAAAATAAAAAATTGAGGCCAGGTGCGGTGGTTCACACCTGCAATCCCAGCTCTTTGGGAGGCCGAAGCAGGTGGATCACCTGAAGTCAGTATGCGAGACCAGCCCGGCCAACATAGCAAAACCCTGTCTCTACTAAAAATATAAAAATTAGCCAGGGATGGAGGTGCTGGCCTATAATTCCAGCTGCTTGGGAGGCTGAGGCATGAGAATCACTTAAACCCAGGAGGCACACCTTCATGACTTGAGCCAAAATCGTGCCACTGCACTCCAGCCTGGGCAACAGAGCGAGACCCAGTCTCAAAAAAAAAAAAAAAAAAAAAACCATAAAAATAAAAATTTGACATTTATTATAGGAGGTTTTGGGTATAAGATCATAATCTAGGCCAAGTGTGGTGGCTCACACCTGTAATCCCAATGCTTTGGGAGGCCAAGGCAGGAGGATCTCTTGAGCCCAGGAGTTCAAGGTTACAGTGAGGTGTCATGCCACTGCACTTCAGCCTCAGCAGAGTGCACAGTGAGATCTTGTCTCTTACCCCCAACAAAGAAGAAAAAGGATCATATCCAAGTAAGTTTGGTATTTGCTGTTGGAAATCTTTAGATTGGTAAAAACATATCTTCCTTAAGTATGTTACCACAGAGAGGAGTCAATTATTGATTAGCTACAAACTTGAAATCAGGTTTTTTAGTGAATTGAAGAATATAATTTCTTCATATGATAGAGAGGGATGATGAGGGGAGCATAAAACTTGGACTCCATTCCAATAGACCTGAGTTTGAATCTGGCCTTTTCCACTTATTCTGTCTTGTCTTTGGCAAGTTACTTATCTGTAGCCCACATAGAAATAGTGGTAATAGTAACAAACTCAATTTTATTATGTAGATGGAATAAGATAATGCATATAAATAAAGCATTTGGTTCAAATCTTGACACTACATACTCAAATATTAACTTTTGTTATTGTTGTCATTATTTTATACTGTTGACATTTTGATGAATATAAATTTTATGAGCATAAAATTGTGATGAACATTTTGGTGAACATAAAATTGATGAACATAAAGGCGTATAGGCAGTATATTTATCTTCCATTAAAAGCATATGTGTTCATTGACCTTTTTTTTCTTCTTCTTCTTCTTTTTTGCTAAACTGCTGTATGGCAAGTAGTGCTAGGTGCCAGGGAAGAGAGCCATGAATTAAGTACTTTCTGTGCATCCAGCAGTCTAGTGATGGAGACAGACAGTTTTGTGAGGGTGTGATAAGTGCAGTAATAGAATTATATGCCATCTTCAGTGACTATATTCCATGGAAAGACAGGAGGTAGTAGGTCTAATAACAGTAAAACAGAACTACTGGCTTTTCTGGTATAGTGATACTACCTACTTTGCTCCCTTTTATTTCATGCCTTGAACAGGTCAACATTTTGATGGACATCATGTATTTTTTTATTTGTTTTTTCCCATTGAGTTTTCACTTCCAGTATTTGCTGTGAAATTATATTATTTTCTCAGATTTGGAGAAGCTGAGAAAAGGTTTCCGTCAGCCCTTTTAACTCCCTCCTCCCAGTCTCTGTTCTGCTAAAACAAATGCAAAAAGTAAGACCTCAGGGCATTTCCCATGGATGTCTTAGATGCAGTGGGATGGACTTGTCCTGCTACATGTCTTAGCAAATCCCAGATGTGAGGGCCTCACACTATGAGTACATTTTCTCTTTTGGTTCTTAAGATGTTTGAAGGTTTATACTCAGAATACTTGGAGAAATCTTGTATTATGATGGTGTAGTATATTATTGACATGTTTCCCTTCTTTTCCTACAGAGTCTTCAGGCAGAAAGGAACAAACCAACTAAAAATATGATTAACATTAATAGCCGCCTACAAGAGGTCTTTGGTCATGCAATTAAGGCTGCATATCCAGATTTGGAAAATCCTCCTCTGCTAGTGACACCAAGTCAGCAGCCCAAGTTTGGAGACTATCAGTGTAATAGTGCTATGGGTATTTCTCAGGTGATGTATTGTCATGACTCCTGGTTATTTGGTTTTTTTAAAGTATTATTATCATCATTACCATTTACAGAAATAATACTATTGCAAGTTGTGTCCTTAGTGAAAAGGACATTTGCCACAGTTTGAAAAACTTGAGAAAGGTTGGTGGGGTATATGTGTTAACTTTTTTTTAGGCACAATTTTTAAGTTTTGGTTAAATTTTATATGTCTTCTCAATATTTAAGGGCAGTCATTGGTACTCTTTCGTTTAGGTATTTCCCTCCTGCTATGTCCAGGATTGCTGTCTGTTGTTGATGAGTGTTGGAAGGTGAAAAATTAAAATAAGCCATTTACCAGTTGGCATCCCAATTAAATATTTGATGTAACTGTGATCTTTGAGCCAGGGTTATATATTCATCTTCAAGCAGAGGAGTTTCCCGTTTTAAATAGCTGCATTGTCTGATGTGTTTGTGGTTAACTGCATCTGGCTTGGGTCTTTCTGTTTTCCTTTCTTTGCTGAATTGGAAAGGGTTAATCTGAAGAGTTCAGGTCTTATAGTGTTGTTTATTTCTCAAGTGTGAATATTGCACACCTTCATGACTTGAAAATTAGAAATGTAAATATGCTGGAACCAGGCTTCATAACTGTAGATTTTGTTATGTCATCATTAAAATGTTTGAGTTGTTGTAATCCCAGCTACTAGGGAGGCTGAGGCAGGAGAAATGCTTGAACCCAGGGGCAGGAGTTGCAGTGAACCAAGATCATGCCACTGCACTCCAGCCTGGGTGACAGTGCGAGACTCCGTCTCAAAAAAAAAAAAAAAGTTCCAGGTATATGTGTGTAACGTATTTGGAAATAGAGATCATGTAGTTTGGGCACTTTTCTATTCCTCTTGGCACTATTCATACTTTAATCTGTCATTCATAATGTGATTGGACTTCTCTGCTTCTGCCTTTTGATGGTTCTTAATGTAAAATGCATCTCGTGCCTTGTCAGGTGTGCATTTCCGAGTAACTTGCTGAAATCTGTTGTGTAATGAATCATTTTATATTGTGTTGTAGATGCTCAAAACCAAGGAACAGAAAGTTAATCCAAGAGAAATTGCTGAAAACATTACCAAACACCTCCCAGACAATGAATGTATTGAAAAAGTTGAAATTGCTGGTCCTGGTATGACATAATGTTATCCTTCTTAATAGTTGTATTGAAGATGAGTCCTTTTTGAAGTTAAAAAAGAACACACATTTTAATTACAGGGTTAAAATTTATATACTGAACAAGGTGGTGAAAGCACTGTGGATTGCGATATAGGAAATTGTTAATCTAGACTCAGCTACCGCTTTTAGCTGCCTTACCTTGAATGAGTTACTTTGCCTCTCTGTGATTCAGTTTTTCATCAGCAAAATGAGGATAGATAATGGCAGATAAGTCTTTGGCACAAGGGCCTTCTGTTTTCTCTTGAGAGGCTGAAAGGGAAAGGGCCCTGAGTTAAGTAGGAAGGTTTCAGGAGAAGGGTGAAGGCTTGAAGTAGACGGTGAGACAGGAGCTTACAAGACAGCTTAAGTCAAGGCTACAACTGGTATTGGAATCCTGAAGAATTTTGCCAGAGCCAGGTCAGCGTCTGGAGCAAATCCTTAGGAGTGAGCGATTATTCAAGATAAGACACTATCTGATATTTTTTTCTCTTCTATCCATTAGGTTTTATTAATGTCCACTTAAGAAAGGATTTTGTATCAGAACAATTGACCAGTCTCCTAGTTAATGGAGTTCAACTACCTGCTGTGGGAGAGAATAAAAAGGTATATGTACTGTCTTCTATTAATATATTAGTATCTTAGAACTGCATGGAACCAAGCATGGTGGTATGTGCCTATAGTCTTAGTTACTAGGGAGACTGAGGGAGGAGGATTACTTGAGCCCAGAAATTCAAGGCTGAGGTGTGCTACAATTGCACCTGTGAATAGCTACTGCACTTCAGCCTGGGCAATATAGTGAGACTTCATCTCTAAAAAAGAAAAAGAAAAACGAACTGCATGGAAAGTGCTGAAACTGGGAATGGATTTCACTTTTTATATTGAAATTTAATCATTCACACTTGAGATTATGAACATTTATGAAGTAGCCTTTCTCCTGAGTGTAGCATGTTGTGTGATTTTTTTTTTTTTCCACTGAATTCCACAAGGCATTTGAGGTAGCCAATTGATACACAGATAACACTGAAATAGAGTGGGTAATATGTATAAATGAGTTTGATTCTTTTTCAGTTAAAAATATATAAGCAGGGCCGGGCACGGTGGCTCACGCCTGTAATCCCAGCACTTTGGGAGGCCGAGGTGGGCGGATCAAAAATACAAAAAATTAGCCAGGTGTGGTGGTGGGTACCTGTAGTCCCAGCTACTTGGGAGGCTGAGGCAGGAGAATGGCATGAACCTGGGAGGCAGAGCTTGTAGTGAGCCGAGATTGCGCCACTGCACTCCAGCCTGGGCGACAGAGCAAGATTCTGTCTCAAAAAAAAAAAAAGTGTGTGTGTGTGTATGTGTATATGTATACATATTTTTAAAGAAATATATATATATATTTTTAAAGAAATATATATATACACATACACACACAAGCAGATCCTTCATAAAATCAAACATGGTTGAATTACAACCCAAATTAGTGTTTAAGTCTGAGTTTGTTATTAGATGTGTTATTAATGAATGCATTAGAACAAAATGTTTATGCTCCTTAAAAAAATCTTTCTCTCTTTATGTTTTTGCCCCTCTTAACAGCCTTTCTCTTCTTGTCTACCCCAGGTTATAGTTGACTTTTCCTCCCCTAATATAGCTAAAGAGATGCATGTAGGCCACCTGAGGTCAACTATCATAGGAGAGAGTATAAGCCGCCTCTTTGAATTTGCTGGGTATGATGTGCTCAGGTATGTGCTCTTGCTTTGCTTACTGTACTCTTTCCTTATTTTCTTGTTTGGAAAATTCTGTAGAACATGAAATGTCTCACTTAAGAAAGAATGTTCAACTAAATCAGTGGTTGGTCAGCTTAGTTCTTTACAATCACCCAGTAAACTTTTAAAATACGTCCTAAGCCTCTCCTCTGAACCTTTTTTACTATTTTTTTTTTTA
This sequence comes from Chlorocebus sabaeus, assembly GCF_047675955.1. Lineage (NCBI taxonomy): Eukaryota > Metazoa > Chordata > Mammalia > Primates > Cercopithecidae > Chlorocebus > Chlorocebus sabaeus. The sequence goes on along the minus strand of NC_132926.1, from coordinate 13,922,897 downwards.
AGACTCTTAGTGGAACCAAGGATAGAACACATTGATTCATTCTACAAATGCTTCTTGAGGACCTCTTGTATGCAAGGGGTTTATATCCTAGTAGGGAGAGAAGTAGTAAAGGAACAGGGTATTTTGGGCCTTGTAAGCCGTGATAGGCAATTGAGATTTTATTCTAAGTGTCCTGGGAAGCTATTAGAGAGTTTTAGTTTGTGAAGCAGGGTGATCAAATTAAAGATTAGTCTGGGTACTGTGGCTCACACCTGTAATCCCAGCACTTTGGGAGGCCAAGGTGGGAGGATCACTAGAGGCCAGGAGTTCTAGGCCAGCTTGGGCAACATAGCGAGAACCTGTCTCTATTTTTTATATTTTTAAAGAAATAAAAATTTTTTAAATAATACAAATAAAAGATTACTGTGGTTAGTTACTGTGAAGAAGCTAGGCAAAGAAAGGAGACTATAACAGTAAGTGTTAGGCTGGGCGCAGTGGTTCATGTCTGTAATCCCAGCACTTTGGGAGACCAAGCGGGGATGGATCACGAAGTCAGGAGTTTGAGACCAACCTGGCAACACAGTGAAACCCCATATCTACTAAAAATACAAAAATTAGCTGGGCATGTGGCACACACCTGTAATCCTAGCTACTTGGGAAGCTGAGGCAGGAGAATTGTTTGGACCTGGGAGGCAGACATTGCAGTGAGCTGAGATCGCGCTACTGCACTCCAGCCTGGGCAGCAGAGCAAGACTCTGTGTCAAGAAACAAAACAGAAAAATGAAAACAGTAAGTCGAGAGGCTATCATCATGATCCACTTGAAAGATGATCTGGTGGTTTGGATTAGATAAAAGCAGAGAGGGAAAGAAGTAAGTAGGATCAACGTATTTTTTTTTTTTTTTTTTGAGGCAATCTCACTCTGTCGCCCAGGCTGGAGTGCAGTAGCATGATCTTGGCTCACTGCAAGCTCTGCCTCCCGGGTTCACACCATTCTCCTGCCTCATCCTCCTGAGTAGCTGGGACTATAGGCGCCCACCACCACGCCTGGCTAATTTTTTGTATTTTTAGTAGAAACGGGGTTTCACCATGTTGGCCAGGCTAGTCTCGAACTCCTAACCTCAAGTGATCCGCCTGCCTCCACCTCCCATAGTGCTGAGATTACAGGCGTGAGCCACCACCCCCAGCCTCAACATATATTTTCAAGAATCCATTGATATTTGGGAACCATTGGTCTAAATTATACTAAGATAATGGTTAAAATGTTAAATTTTCATAAAATTGTGGGAATAACCAACATTGGCCAAGCTGTCATTGTTTAAATTAGCTACAAAATAAACAGATTATAGTCCGCTGACAGAAAACACATTCATTCAGCAAATTCTGGATGCCCGCCATGTGCAGCCTCTATTACTTGAGTATGTAGAGCTCAGTGTAACAGGCATAGTTTTCATCTCTTACGGAGTTTGCAGACCAGTTGAAGAAACAACCAAGTAAACAGATATTACTAAATGGTGATGTACTGGCATGTAAATGTTAGTGGTTCCTAATGGATAGCTCCTCTCATTTAACGTAACCATCTTTATTATTTAAAAAATGATTTTATATTCTCTGATTGGTGTTAGGTTAAATCATGTAGGAGATTGGGGGACCCAGTTTGGCATGCTCATCGCTCACCTGCAAGATAAATTTCCAGATTATCTAACAGTTTCACCTCCTATTGGAGATCTTCAGGCCTTTTATAAGGTTTGATACCATTTATTTTATATTATTTGTGTGTCTACCATTAATCATAATTATCCATTTTCCTTAGGAAACTTAAAATGGTTTTTAAAGCTACTGTGGAGTTAAGTGAAAGTTGCCTTAGCCTGAGTAATACATGTTTCTGTATAAATGACACTCTCTTGAACTTAAATTATTTTTTTTAATTTATAAAGAAAAGACGTTTAATTACCTCACAGTTCTGCAGGCTGTACAAGCATGGCGCTAGCATCTGCTCAGTTTCTGGGGAGGACTCAGGGAGCTTTTATTTATGGTAGAAGGCAAAATGGGAGCAGATCAGTTGATAAACATATAAAATTTGTTCACTTATACTGGCAAACCTTTTTGTTTAGTTTACTTACCTGAAAAACTGAATTCTTTTTTATTCTGACATTCATTGCATTTGGTTGTGTGCCTTAGGAAGAGCCGTCCTCTACCCCCAGATTCATTGCATTTGGTTGTGTATGTAGAACCACTACTAGATACCCTATATTTGGTTGTATGCATGGAAACAGCCATCCCCCACCTGTTAATGTGTCATCTTTGCTTTGTTTATTGGTGTATGTTAAAAATCAAATTCTAGGCCAGGTGCAGTGGCTCATGTCCATAATCCCAGCACTTTGAGAGGCTGAGGCAAGCAGATTGCTTGAGCTCAGGAGATCGAGACCAACCTGAGCAACAAAGTGAGATCCCATCTCTACAGAAAATACAAAAATAACTAGCCAGGCATGGTGGTTCACATTTGTAGTTCCAGCTACTTGTGAGGCTGAGGCGGGAGAATCACTTGAGCCCAGCAGATCAAGGCTGCAGTGTGCCCTAATCATGCCACTGTGCTCCAACCTGGGTGACAGAGCAAGACCGTATCTTAAAAAATAAAATTATAGGCCGGGCGCGGTGGCTCAAGCCTGTAATCCCAGCACTTTGGGAGGCCGAGACGGGCGGATCACGAGGTCAGGAGATCGAGACCATCCTGGCTAACACGGTGAAACCCCGTCTCTACTAAAAATACAAAAAACTAGCCGGGCGAGGTGGCGGGCGCCTGTAGTCCCAGCTACTCGGGAGGCTGAGGCAGGAGAATGGCATAAACCCGGGAGGCGAAGCTTGCAGTGAGCTGAGATCTGGCCACTGCAGTCCAGCCCGGGCTACAGAGCAAGACTCCGTCTCAAAAAAAAAAAAAAAATAAATAAATAAATAAATAAATAAATAAAATTATATTAAAAAATAAAAGTTAAAAAAATGAATTCTACCACATTGAATTTAGGGGTTCATTAATCAGAATACATTATAGCACTTAAAATTTTTTGATGTTTAATTTTATGTATTTTGATATTATTAAATGTATGTAAAAAACAATTTTAAAGACAAATTTTCGCATCATCCATAATTTTATTTATTTATTTTTTTTTTTGAGACAGAGTCTCGCTGTGTCACCCAGGCTGGAGTGCAGTGGCGCGATCTCGGCTCACTGCAAGCTCCGCCTCCCGGGTTTTACGCCATTCTCCTGCCTCAGCCTCCGAGTAGCTGGGACTACAGGCGCCCGCCACCTCGCCCGGCTAGTTTTTTGTATTTTTAGTAGAGACGGGGTTTCACGGTGTTAGCCAGGATGGTCTCGATCTCCTGACCTCGTGATCCACCCACCTCGGCCTCCCAAAGTGCTGGGATTACAGGCTTGAGCCACCACGCCCGGCTCATAATTTTAAAATGCCCAACGTGATCAACTTTCTTTGACTTCTTGACTTACCTATATATCAACATGTATTAATCATTTATGATTTTAACATAGTTTTTAGATTATGTTTAATATTGCAAACTTTGTGTGTTACTTTATGACTGCATATTTTGTTGGATCAGTGTACCAATGTTTACATTAATCCCTTATTGAATTTTTTTCTATTTTATTTTATTTTATTTATTTATTTATTTATTTATTTATTTATTTATTTATTTTTTGAGGCGGAGTTTCGCTCTGTCGCCCAGGCTGGAGTGCAGTGGCCGGATCTCAGCTCACTGCAAGCTCCGCCTCCCGGGTTCACGCCATTCTCCTGCCTCAGCCTCCCGAGTAGCTGGGACTACAGGCGCCCGCCACCTCGCCCGGCTAGATTTTTGTGTTTTTTAGTAGAGACGGGGTTTCACCGGGTTAGCCAGGATGGTCTTGATCTCCTGACCTCGTGATCCGCCCGTTCGGCCTCCCAAAGTGCTGGGATTACAGGCTTGAGCCACCGCGCCCGGCCTATTTTATTTTTTTTTTGAGGCAGAGTCTCTCTCTGTCGCCCAGGCTGGAGTGCAGTGACCGGATCTCAGCTCACTGTAAGCTCCGCCTCCCGGGTTCACGCCATTCTCCTGCCTCAGCCTCCCGAGTAGCTGGGACTACAGGCGCCCGCCACCTCGCCCGGCTAATTTTTTGTATTTTTTAGTAGAGACGGGGTTTCACCGTGTTAGCCAGGATGGTCTCGATCTCCTGACCTCGTGATCCGCCCGTCTCGACCTCCGAAAGTGCTGGGATTACAGGCTTGAGCCACCACGCCCGGCGAATTTTTTTCTATTTTGAAGATGTTTTTATTCAGTAAATAGCTTTGTACACATGGATTTTTTTCCTTTTTAAAAATTAGTTCCTGGCTGGGTTCAGTGGCTCACACCTGTAATCCCAACATTTTGAGAGGCCAAGCTGGGCAAAATGCTTGAGCCTAGGAGTTTGAGGCCAGTCTGGGCAACATGGCAAAACCTCATCTCTACAAAAAATACAAAAGTTAGCCAGGCGTGTTGGCATACATCTGTAGTCTCAGCTATTTGGGAGGCTAAGGTGGGAGTGAGTATCACCTGAGCCCAGGGAGGTCAAGGCTGCAGTGAGCTGTGATAACACCATTGCACTATACAGCCTGGGCAACAGAGCGAGAGCCTGTCTCAAAAAAAATTATTTCTTCAAAAATTAAAAATAAAAAATGTTTTAAAAAAATTTCCCTATGGGCCAGGTGCAGTGGCTCATGCCTGTAATCCTAGCACTTTGGGAGGCCAAGGCAGGCAGATCGCTTGAGTCCAGGAGTTCAAGACCAGCCTGGACAACGTGGAGAGACCCTGTCTCTACATAAAATACAAAAAAATTAGCCAGGCACACTCCTATAATTCCAGCTACTCGGGAGGCAGAGGTGGGAGAATCACCCAAGCCTGGCAAGGTTAAGGCTGCATTGAGCTGTGAACTTACTATTGCATTCCAGCCTCAGTGACAGAGTGAGACCCTGTCTTAAAAAAAAAAAAAAAAATTCCTTATGGTAGAAGGATCATAAAGATCATAATTTCCTCTCAAATATTTTGATTAATAAATTTATTTTAATGTGAGATGCATGTTTTCTGTTAGTTTAAATTCTTAGGCATTTTCTTTATGATGGAGAACCTTTCAAAAATAGGATTCCTGTATTAAAAAGCAAACATTTGTGGGGATTTTGTTTTTGTTTGCTTCGTTTTACTTTTGGTAAATGTTTTCTGTTGAAAATAAGCTAAATATTTACTGGTATGAGACTGGAAAAGTAATATAAACATCTTTTGGAGTTCTGTACTTTGAATATAATGCAGCATATCTATTAATGCAAGAAATTGTTTGTATAAATAAATTGCTGAAATTTACAAACCACAGTAAAGAAAAGCCATTTCCAATTTTTGATAAAACATATATATGTATTTGCAAATAAATATCTAGATTTGTTCACTAAATGTTAACACCGGTTAATTTGAGGTGAGATTAATTATCTTTAAGTAAGTATTGCTTTCAAAATAGAAATAAAACAATGAAAGCAACTTTCTTTTTAGTTAAAAAAAATAGTAAGTTGGCCGGGCACGGTGGCTCACACCTGTAATCCCAGCACTTTGGGAGGCCCAGGTGAGCAGATCACTTGAGGTCAGGAGTTGAAGACCAGCCTGGCCAACATGATGAAATCCTGTCTCTACTAACAATACACAAATTAGCTGAGTGTGATGGCGTGTGCCTATAATCCCAGCTATTTGGGGACTGAGGCATGAAAATCACTTGAACCCGGGACACGGAGGTTGCAGTGAGCTGAAATCATGCCACTCCAGTCCACTCCAGCCTGGGAGACAGAGTGAGACTCTGTCTCAAAAAAAAAGAAAAAAAAAAATTCATTCAGGACCACATCCGAAATGGAGATTGGAACACAGAAAATTCAGTCCTACCTGTTAGCTATTCTGTACTAACTCTTCTTGAACACAAAAGTATTAGCTGAAGTAGACTTTTGTGAATTGGAAAAGTGTAAGGAAAACTGTGGTGAGATTTTTGTACTTTTCAAGAGAAATGATTTCAGAGTTCTTTGGCATGTTCATTTGTAACAGTATTGGCAACTATTGAGGGAGAGCACTTGTTCTGGTGTTCTGAGTTTGTAGTTTCTCACTGTGTTTGTTTAGAAATGTGTAAGTTCTGGCCGGGCGCGGTGGCTCACGCCTGTAATCCCAGCACTTTGGGAGGCCGAGGCGGGCGGATCACAAGGTCAGGAGATCGAGACCATGGTGAAACCCCGTCTCTACTAAAAAATAGAAAAAAATTAGCCGGGCGCAGTGGCGGGCGCCTGTAGTCCCAGCTACTCGGGAGGCTGAGGTAGGAGAATGGCATGAACCCGGGAGGCGGAGCTTGCAGTGAGCCGAGATTGCGCCACTGCACTCCAGCCTGGGCGACAGAGCGAGACTCCGTCTCAAAAAAAAAAAAAAAATTAAAAAAAAAAAAAAAATAGAAATGTGTAAGTTCTTTTTCTAGAAATACAGGATTAGATCTTTTTACAAACCTTTCTTTTTAAAATATATATACACACAGGAATCTAAGAAGAGGTTTGATACTGAGGAGGAATTTAAGAAGCGAGCATATCAGTGTGTAGTTCTGCTCCAGGGTAAAAACCCAGATATTACAAAAGCTTGGAAGCTTATCTGTGATGTCTCCCGCCAAGGTGAGTTTCTGGGCTTTGTTCCTTCATCCAGCAAATACTATGTATATCATTTCCTTGAGTCTTCATTTTGATTTGACTCTGAATGATATTTTAACCTTATGAGGACAGGCAAATGGATTTTTTCTTAAATGTATTTCTGAAACAACTAATAAATTTTGACCCTGCCATAAAACAGGCAGGTTCAAATTTTAACTTTCTTAGAAGTCAACAAAAATTAATTAGAAAATAAAGTGGAAAATAAAAAGAAATCTTATTCATAGTAGCAACAAAACCTATAAAACAGGAGCACTTAGGAATGAATTTATTCAGAAATGTATAGGACCAAAATGATGAGAAGTACACACTGAGATGTAATGGAATGTTCAGATAGAGTGCCGTGCCCATCTCCCTCCGTCTCCACATTTATTTATGGTTTTAAGTCAATCTCAAGTTTTCTAACTTGACATAATAGTTTTAAAGGTTTCTTTGAAGAGTAAATGGGTAAAGAACAATCAGTAAATCTTTGAAAAAGACGACTAATGATGACTGGCTTGCAGCACTAGGTAATAAAATGTTTTATAATTACAATAATTAATACTACGTCACTGATGTATTGCTACATAGACAGGTAAGTGGTTTAAATCAGGAGAAACCACAAGAAAATTCAGTAAATATTTGATCACTAGATAGGAAGATTTTTTTTAAGAATTAATTTTTAAAAAGTTATACAAGAAGGACATGTTCCTTATATAAAAAAGTAAATGTAGGCTGGGCGCAGTGGCTCACACCTATAATCCTAGCACTCTGAGAGGCCGAGGCGGGTGGATCACCTGAGGTCAGGAGTTCAAGACCAGCCTGGTCAACATGGTGAAACCCCGTCTCTACCAAAAATACAAAAATTAGCTGGGCGTGGTGGCACACGCCTGTAGTCTCCGCTACTCAGGGGACTGAGGCAGGAGAATCACTTGAACCCGGGAGGCAGAGGTTGCAGTGAGCTGAGATTGCGCCACTGTGCTCCAGCCTGGGTGACAGAGCAAAACTCCTGTCTCAAAAAATAATAAAAAGAAAGTAAATGTAGACAGGAGAAAAATAAAATTATTTATAGTCCCACGATTGTTAATATTTTGATGTGTATCTTACCATATTCTTTCCCTTTTTTCAAAATGACAGCATGTATATAATGTTGTATATCATACATTTATGTAATTTCCTTTTAATACATTTATTAATAAATTTATTTCAATATAAGATGCATGTTTCCTGTTTTTAAAAAATTCTTATGCATTTTATTTGGTGGCATTTTATTTTTTTCCTTAGAGTTTAATAAAATCTATGATGCATTGGACGTCTCTTTAATAGAGAGAGGGGAATCCTTCTATCAAGATAGGATGAATGATATTGTAAAGGAATTTGAAGATAGAGGTAAGAACTCTTCTTTTAACTTTTTATTATGGAAATTTTCAAACATAGGCAAAAGTGGATAGAATTTATAGTAATGCCAGCTTCACGTACTTATCATCCAATTTCAACAATTATGGGTACTGACCAACCTTATTGTATCTACACCTTCTCACACTGCTTCCATCATATCATTCCATGTATAATGACTTTGGTATATGTCTCTGAAAGAACAGGCCCTTCTTTCTGCCCTAAAACCACAAGATCATTATTGACAAGAAATATATATATATAATTTTTTTTTTTTTTTTTTTTTTTTTTTTTTTTTTTTTTTTTTTTTTTAACAGTCTTGCTATGTTGCCTAGGATGGTATGGAACTCTTAGCCCCAAATGATCCACGGTGCCCTTCCGAGTGCTGGGATTATAGGCATGAACTACCATACCCAGTCAATAATAATTTCTTAATACGATCAAATAGAGTTCAAATTTCCCAAGTTGATTCATGAATTTTTTTTTTTTTTTTAAACAGAGTCTTACTCTGTCACCCAGGCTAGAGTGTAGTGGAGTGATCTCAGCTGACTGCAACCTCCGCCTCCTGGGTTCAAGCAGTTCTCCAGCCTCAGCCTTCTATGTAGCTGGAATTACATGCGTGCACCACCATACCCAGCCAATTTTTGTGTTTTTAATGGAGATGGGGTTACACCATGTTGGCTGGGCTGGTCTTGAACTCCTGACCTCAGTGATCCACCCGCCTCAGCCTCCCAAAATGTTGGATTCATGATTTTTTTTTTAAATCATTTTTTTCAAAGTCTGCATATAGCATTTGTTTGATATGTATCTTAAGTTCTATAACTCTGAGGTTTCTCCCTCTTTTTAAATTTATTTCATTGTTGAAGAAACTGGGCCATTTGTCCTAAAGAATTTCCCATATGGAACTGTTTAGCATAATTCCTTGTATGTGTTTCTCTAAAGAGGCTTCATTAGATTCTGATTTATGTTTTATTCCTTTTTTTGTTGTTTTCTTTTAGTTGCAAGAATGCAGGCAATGAGGTGGTGTCTGGTTGTCTTTTTGTCATATTAAGATTGATTAGTGAGTTCAAGTATTGTCAGCTGGATCTGTCCAGAAATTTCCTCATTAGACTTCTGTATTGGTTTTATTAGCTGTTTATTTATTTATTTATTTATTTATTTATTTATTTATTTTTTGAGGCGGAGTGTAGCTCTGTTGCCCAGGCTGGAGTGCAGTGGCCGGATCTCAGCTCACTGCAAGCTCCGCCTCCCGGGTTCACGCCATTCTCCAGCCTCAGCCTCCCGAGTAGCTGGGACTACAGGCGCCCGCCACCACGCCTGGCTAGTTTTTTGTATTTTTTTTTTTTTAGTAGAGACGGGGTTTCACCGTGTTAACCAGGATGGTCTTGATCTCTTGACCTCATGATCCGCCCGTCTCGGCCTCCCAAAGTGCTGGGATTACAGGTTTGAGCCACCGCGCCCGGCCGGTTTTATTAGCTGTTTATAACCCTGACTTTGATCCATCACTTCATTGGAGGTTAGGAAATGGTAGTATTCTGTCATTCTTTCTCCATTTGTTACTTGGGATTCTCTTATGCTGAACTTCGTTACAAATTATTTTGGTTATCCTCAGGTATAATTCATATAAGACAGGTAGGGTAGTAGAAGTGCTTTTTTCTTCTTCTTCATCAATTGCAGAATAATAGGTTTGTTTCTTAGCATCTCAAAGTGAGTTGTTTGATTTTAACCTTATTGGGTGGGCTTTTAATGTGTTTTATATTTTTCAATCAGTTGTCTTTATAATTTTTGTAATGCTCAAATTGTCCCATTTTGGCTAAGTAACTTCATATTTTTTGTTGTGGTTTTGTTTTTTTTCAACCCCTTTGGTAGTTACTTAATTGCTTTCTGGTGTACAATATTCCAGGCCCATTTTGTACATTTCCTGCCTCAGACCTGAAATCAACCATATCTCTATGGAAGCCTGTTTCCTTGAATGGAAGTAGTATTTTAATCACAGTCTAGGGCCTAGGGACCATACTTTTTAAGATGATAAAATTTTGGCCGGGTACAGTGGCTCATGCGTGTAATCACAGCAATTGGAGAGGCTGAGGCAGGAGGACCTCTTGAGGCCAGGAGTTTGAGACCAGCCTGGGCAACATAGCAGGACCCTTTCTCTACCAAAAAATTAACAAAAGAAATAGTTGGGCGTGGTGATGCATGCCTGTAGTTCTAACTATGCTTGAGCCCAGGCATTTGAGGTTACAGTGAGCTATGCTTACACCACTGCACTACAGCCTGGGCAACGGAATGGGGCTCTGTCTCTGAAAAAAAAAAAGAACAATGAGAGAGAGAGAGGTCAAGCACAGTAGCTCGTGACTGTAATCTCAGCACTTTGGGAGGCTGAGGTAAGAGAATCACTTGAGCCCAGGAGTTTAAGGCCAGCCTGGGCAACAAGGTGTGAGACCCTCTCTATACAAATTAAAAAATTAGCCAGGCGAGGCTGGACGTGGTGGCTCACAGCTGTAATCCCAGCGCTTTAGGAGGCCAAGGCGAGAGAATCACGAGGACAGGAGATCAAGACCATCCTGACCAACATGGTGAAACCCCATCTCTACTAAAATACAAAAAATTAGCTGGTGTGACATGCACCTATAGTCCCAGCTACTCGGAAGGTTGAGGCAGGGGAATCGCTTGAACCCGGGAGGTGGAGAGTGCAGTGAGCCAAGATCGCGCCACTGCACTCCAGCCTGGCGACAGAGTGAGATTCCATCTCAAAAAAAAAAAAAAAAAAAAAGCCAGGTGTGATCGTGCATTCCTATGGTCACAGCTTCACGAGAGGCTGAGGCAGGAGGATTGCTTGAGCCCAGGAGATCTAGGTCACAGTGAACATGTTCACACCACTGCATTCCAGCCTGGATGGTAGAGCAAGACCCTGTCTCAAAATAATAAATAAATGCAATTTTTAAAATGTTTATTTTATGAGAAAATAGGCACAGAGAAGTTAGTAGCTTCCCAGGGTCACATAGCTAATAAGTTATATGTCTGAGATTCAAACCTAGCCAGTCTGGCTTCAAAGCTCATGTTTTTAACTACTATTTTATACTGCCTTTACATTACCAAGCTTCAGTTTTCTGAACTGTAAGAAAGCAGGGAGTTATTTACTACATAGGGTTATTTTGAAGGTTAAATTTAAGGACTTAGCATAGTACTTGGCACATAGTAGCACTCTTATATAGCTGCTACTGTTACGTTCTTCCTTTACCTTCTTGCATCCAAGAATTTTGTCTTTTTCATCGTGAGTGTATGAACATGGATTTAATTTTTCTTCCTACTTCTCATTCCAAATGCCAAATCTTGCCATGTTTGTTTTGTGGACCTTGAAACAGTGTCAACTACTATTCAGCACATTGTTAGAGATCAGTATAAGAATTGCATCTTTCTCCAAGAGGAAGGTTATGGCTCCAGCTTAAAAGCAAAGCACAGAGTTTTCATGTTCTGGACCTACCGAGCTGATGGGCTCCAACTAAAGAGTTTGGGAGGCCAGGCATGGTGGCTGACACCTTTGTAATCCCAGTACCTGAGGAGGCACAAGCAGGAGAATCACTTGAACCCAGGAATTTGAGACTGACCTGGGCAATGTAGCAAGACTGTTTGTCCAAAAAAAAAAGCATTTGGGAGCCAAGTTTAGTGTAAGTCTGGAAAACTGCCAGAACATCTGACCTGTGTTCTGATAGCACCCTGAGTGTCCAGGCAACCTTGATGGTTAACCTTTTCCAAGGCTTGTAATAGATCATGGTGAGGAAAAAAATATGTGATTTCTTTAGCTCTCTAATAAATACATTTTAAAATATTCTTAGAATAACTAAATATTTATATAGTAGAATGAGTAAGCCTTCATTTTCCTTCAGGGTTCTTTTAACTTTATTAATGAAGTTTTTTTTTGCCCCCTAGGATTTGTGCAGGTGGATGATGGCAGAAAGATTGTATTTGTCCCAGGGTGTTCCATACCATTAACCATAGTAAAATCAGATGGAGGTTATACCTATGATACATCTGACCTGGCTGCTATTAAACAAAGACTATCTGAGGAAAAAGCAGATATGGTTATCTATGTGGTGGACAGTGGACAAGTGAGTTTGTAGATTTTGTAGATTTGTATGTGTTTTACATTGTCTGATTGAAGGTAAGATAGTATGGTGAGGTTGGTGACATTTGACACTGGATGACTGTAAATTTTCCCCAAAGACTAAGATTCAGGACATCAATATAGCATAGAAGAAAGAAAGGGTTTGGGCCAGGCGCAGTGGCTCAAGCCTGTAATCCCAGCACTTTGGGAGGCCGAGATGGGCGGATCACGAGGTCAGGAGATCGAGACCATCCTGGCTAACACGGTGAAACCCCGTCTCTACTTAAAAATACAAAAAGAAAAAACTAGCCGGGCGAGGTGGCGGGCGCCTGTAGTCCCAGCTACTCGGGAGGCTGAGGCAGGAGAATGGCGTAAACCCGGGAGGCGGAGCTTGCAGTGAGCTGAGATCCGGCCACTGCACTCCTGCCTGGGCGACAGAGCAAGACTCTGTCTCAAAAAAAAAAAGAAAGAAAGAAAGAAAGGGTTTGGACCCAGCCAAACTGGACACTTCCTAGTTTTCCAGCTTGCCGCCACAAACTGGAGAAGGTTGTTACTCCTCTGAACCTCAGCAATTGTTCCTATCAGTAGGGTTGTTGTGAGACCTAAAATGTAATTGAAGTTTCTGGACGTGACCCTGTTCTTCATTCAGTTGCTTTTAAAAACGTTTGAACATAGTAGAAAATATAACAGTGTTGCTCTTAGTGTTTCTCATATATAGGGAATAAAAGAAGAGGTTTTATAATAACACTTGTCTCACAAGATTTATGAGCGATTTGAATTTTACAGATCTATTCCTAAGCAAAAGCACCTTAAGTCTTTTTTTTTCTTAAAGAAGACTAGCAAGTAACTTTCCGTTTCTGTTGATTTGTAGTCTGTGCACTTCCAGACAATATTTGCTGCTGCTCAAATGATTGGTTGGTATGACCCTAAAGTAACTCGAGTCTTCCATGCTGGATTTGGTGTGGTGCTAGGGGAAGACAAGTAAGTCTGGAAAATCTGAAGATGGTAATGATATACTTGGTCCCCACATTTACTTGGAAGAGGCTACTTTTCATCTGATACCATATTAGAAATAAGAAAGTCCACAGTTTTCTTTAGTCCACATAAGCTATAATGGTGTAAATCCAGCTGAGTGATTTTGTATCTATAGCATCACTGCCGGAGAACGTAGCCTTTTAGGTAGATAGTATGTACAAAGTTTAGTGAAAACCAGACTGTAGACCTAATAGATTATATATAAGGGGTTTCCTCTCCCACAAATCTAAATTATAAAATCTATTACTGTACTTGCTCAGATTTCAGACACTATTTAACAGTATAGCTTATGCATTTCATAAATGTTTTTGTTTTTTCCTTCAAAGTTGAACATATGCAAAAGGTGTAAGTTATTGAGATTCCAATTAAGTTTTAAGAGTCACTGGTTTTGTTTTTATGTTCTCTCCAAAAATATTGTTTATTGAGAACTATATATTAATATACTTTCAGCTTTTCTATTTTCTAATTTTTTAATATTCTCAATATTTGTAAAATAAAAAGGTAAATACAAACTGTTTCGATGCAGTAGTCCTCAATTCAGAGGCACAGCATTTTTCATATTTTAACCTCTGGTATTCACTGGTATCTTAGGATCACTTACCAAAAATCTGTGGCATCTTCGATTTGGTGACAAAGCCTAAATATTTCCATCCTACAAAGGTGGTAATGCTTCTAAAAACCATGTGAAATAGCTCAAGATGTTTGGCCAGCCAATGTACAAAAGCCCTAATTGAACATGTGAAAGACAGATTAGATGTGTTAAGGTATTATCTTAGATACAGATTATGTGGAGCTCAAAGACCTCGTTGGAAACAACATTTTCTAATTGTGTTACTTCTCCGCGGATCTGCACTTTTTTGAAATCAAAAGACACTAAGGCCTGGGTACAGTGGCTCTCATGCCTGTAATTCCAGCACTTTAGGAGGCCAATGCTGGAGGATTGCGTGAACCTAGGAGTTGAAGACCAATCTGGGCAACATGGTGAAACCCCATATCTGCCACAAAAAAAAAAAAGAAAGGAAACTTAGCTGGGCATAGTGGCATGCACCTGTAATCCCAGCTGAGGATTACTTGAGCGTCAGACCTGGAAATTACAGTGAGGTGAGATCACATCACTGGGCTCCAGCCTGGGTGACAGAGTGAGACTCTGTCTCAAAAACAAAAAGAACAACAAAGAAGACACTAAGTCCTTGTTATAGTGTTTATGGACATAAAGTTTTTTTATAACAAACCAGTAAGTTGAACATTACTTAACAGTATCTTAGTTTCTTAATGGTTGGCTTTTTGGACATGTAGATGATATTCTGACACTTGCTTCAAATTACTCACTAGTGCTCATATGGCATTTAATTCATTTGTCATATAATAGCCACAGGATTCTTGATAATTTTTAAAATTTTTCTGCACTCAGCATCATGTAATTACAGCATCCTATCCCTTTTTTTTTTTTTTTTTTTTTTTTTTTAAATTTTGGGCCAGGCGCAGTGGCTCGCTCACACCTGTAATCCCAGCACTTTGGGAGGCTGAGGCAGGTGGATCATGAAGTCAGGAGTTGAGACCAGCCTGGCCAACATACTGAAACCCTGTCTCTACTAAAAATACAAAAATTAGTTGGGCATGGTGGCAGGCGCCTATAGTCCCAGCTACTCCAGAGGCTGAGGTAGGAGAATGCTTTGAACCTGGGAGGCAGAGGTTGCAGTAAGCCAAGATCACACCATTGCGCTCCAGCCTGGGTGACAGGACGAGACTCCATCTCAAAAGAAACAAATTTGTTTTGTTTGGTTTTGAGATAGGGTCTCACTTTGTCACCTAGGCTGGAGTGCAGTGGCATGATCACAGCTCACTGCAGCCTCAACTTCCAGGTTTACATGATCCTCCTGCCTCAGCCTTCCGAGTAGCTGAGACTATAGGTGTGCACCACTGCACTCTGCTAATTTTTTCCATTTTTTGTAGAGACAGGGTCTCACTTTGTTGCCCAGTCTGGTCTCACTGGGCTCAAGTAACCTCCTATCTCGATCTCCCAAAGTGCTGGGATTATAGACATGAACCACCACGTCCAGCCCATTTTTTTTTTAAGGGTAATTTAAATGATAGTTCACCAGTGACAACTTACCATATTTTAAATATTTATCTCAAAATGCTCATAGAGGGCCTGGCATGGTGGCTCACTCCCGTAATCCCAGCTGAGGCAGGCAGACCACAAGGTCAGGAGATCGAGACCATCCTGGCTAACATGGTGAAACCTCGTCTCACTAAAAATACAGAAAATTAGCCGGGCATGGTGGCGGGCGCCTGTAGTCCCAGCTACTTGGGAGGCTGAGGCAGGAGAATGGTGTGAACCCGGGAGGCGGAGCTTGCAGTGAGCTGAGATTGTGCCACTGCACTCCAGCCTGGGAGACAGAGCGAGACTCCGCCTCAAAAAAAAAAAAATGCTCACAGAGGGGGATGGGACTTAAAAAAAGGTTTGTTAGTTTTTTTAATGCTTAGAGATTCTGCTATTTTTAAATGACAATTTTGTGTTTTAATTTTTTGAGTGATAATTTTATTTCATCATCTTCCTGCTATTCCTTGTACATCTGTTTATTGAGTATGTGCTGTGCATGGTATTGGTTGGATGCTGCACAGTGTGTACACACAGATACGCAGAACATGACCTCCTCTCTGAAGGAGGCTATCATCTAGAGCAGAACAGTTTCCTGTGGAGCTTGTGAAAATACACATGCAAGGCCCGCGGTGGGAGTTGCTGACTTATTAGGTCTAAAGTGGGTATTAGTCATCTGTGTTTTTTTTTTAAAGCTCTCTTGGTATTCAGATATGCATCCCTTATTGTAGAGCCACTAGTGAGAACAGACCAACACAAAAACAAAAATTCAGGGCAGGCACAGGTAGGGAGTAACTGAAAGGAACAGTAATTGCAAAGTAGAAACATTAAGGAAGGTTTTCTTTAGCATTTTGAACTGGTCTTCATCATGAGTTTCATTTTATCAGAAATTTGAAAGTTGGACACTTGAGTGTATGGGATAAAGCTATGGAAATGTATAGTGCATTTGTGGGATAATAAAGGAGTTTTAATTCTGTATAAGCAGAATTTTACAGGGCAAGTAGATTCTTGCTTAGGCAAGCTCTGGAAATAAAACTTATAACAGAAAGTAGCACATTCATTTTGGTACTCTTTGTGTTAGAAAAGCATGCTTCATTGTTAATTTTTGAGGGATTTTTTAACCCCCCCCCCCCAAAAAAAAGGAAAATGATATTATATCCTTGGTGTTATGTAAACTTTTTTGTTTAATAGGTAAAATTCAATTTTCTCAAAATGCTTTTTTAACAGCAGCTGCCCAGGGCAGTGCTTATTAGTCCTTTTGCCATATCCATAGTGATTCTGATTGCAGTAGATCTGAACAGGACCCTAGCATCCTGGGGTTTTTTCTTTTTTTTTTCTTTTCTTTTCTTTTTTTTTTTTTTAAAGCAACTGGGCCAGGTGCAGTGTCTCCGGCCTGTAATTCCAACACTTTGGGAGGCTGAGGTGGGAGGATCACTTGAGACCAGGAGTTTGATAGGAGCCTGGGCAGCATAGCGAGAAGACACCATCTCTACAAAAAATAAAAATTAAAAAATTAACCAGGTGTGGTGGCTCGCACCTATAGAATTAGCTACTTGGCAGGGTAAGGTAGAAGGATTACTTAATCCTAGGAGTTCAAGGTTACAGTGAGCTGTGATCATATTACTTCACTCCAGCCTGGGTAACAGAGCAAGACCCTGTCTCTAAAAATAAGTAAATGAGTGAATGAAGCAAGCAAGCAACTGACTGCCCAAACATCTTTTTTAAACCTTGCCAGACGATTCTGGTATGAATCAAGGCTTGGTTACCACTGAACAAGAGGGATTAGTATACAGAGAAATTCAAGTGAGAGTTCATCAAAGAATTTCCTGACTTTCCCAGCAATTCTAGAAACATATATTTTGATTAGTAATTTTTCTAAAAAGGTGAAACATCTAAGCCAAACTTTGTATTCCGAGAAAGTGAACAAATGAACAAATATCTTCTTTCTCTGTTAGGAAATTTATTGAAGGTAAATATGTAGAGAGAGCTGTTGAGGGCTAGAGCATTGGATGCTTTGAGTTGAGGGCTAGCGATGAAAAGCACTTGAAAGCACAGTGTTTCATTTAGTACTCTCCTTGCTTGATAACTGGCATAAGGCATTGTTAACATTGGCATCAACCCTCTCTTAATAGTTCTCAGGGGCAACATATACCTTAGAGATTTGAAACATATGTTGAAGTTTGTGGTCAGGTCTCTCAAACCTTCATTTTCAAAGATTTCTAAGTTGAAAAGTCTGTTTCAAAATCTGATTGGGGGTTTTACATTTTTTAGGAAAAAGTTTAAAACACGTTCGGGTGAAACAGTGCGCCTCATGGACCTTATGGGAGAAGGACTAAAACGATCCATGGACAAGTTGAAGGAAAAAGAAAGAGATAAGGTAATCCCAAGCCTTATTGGCATAATGTGTATCAAGCATTGTGATTTTTCATTTTTGTTTTTGTTGAGAGAACTGAGGATAATTATAAGGAGTCAGTCCCACCTAGGACAAGGCTTATATTGCTCTGACTTTATTGCACAGTAAGTTTATCTTGTGAATTGCTGAGCGTTTATTTAGAAAATACAGTTCTTGGCAGTTAAAAAAGACCTTGGCGTTTTCCTCCTTTGTTAAAGTAGCTTAGTATTTGTGCTGCTTAACAGCAATTCCCAGTGATGGGAGAACACTGCAGACTGAAGGGGTTTGATTCTTCAGCTCACATCAGAGTCTGCATGTGCTGTGCTCCTTCTTTGGAGCATTTGTAGAGTGGTCATAGCAGTCAGTTCTTGTCACCCAAGGCCATTGATGAACCTTCAGAGCAGGCCACATGATGGCCTTTCATAGCTCCCTTAGAAAAGACTGTGGTTCAGTTTGTGTGGAATTTGGAGGAATGAAAAAGAAAAGTCAACAAGAACTTTTTTTTTTTTTAAGTTTAGAACAGTAGAGGAGAGGTCATACATACCTGAGACTGGGTAGTTTATAAAAGAGATTTAATTGGCTCTTGGTTCTTCTGGCTGTAGGAGCATGGCACCAACATCAGTTGGCTTCTGGGCAGGCCTCAGGGAACTTTTATTCATGGGGGAAGATGAAGGGAAAGCAGGCACTTCACATGGCTAAAGCAGGAGCAAGAGAGAGAGGGTAGGGGGAGGAGGTACCACACACTTAAATGACCAGATCTCACAAGAACTCTATCACCAAGACAGCACCAAGCCATAAGGAGTCTGCCCCCATGGTCCAGCTAAATCACTGGTCTAGGCACATGTGGCACAGTCAGATGAAAAGTGGAAAGTTAGGCCAGCGTGGTGGCTCACACCTGTAATCCCAGCACTTTGGGAGGCTGAGGCGGGTGGATCACGAGGTCAGGAGTTCAAGACTAGCCTGGCCAAGATGCTGAAACCCCGTCTCTACTAAATATACAAAAATCAGCTGGGTATGGTGGCACGTGCCTGTAATCCCAGCTACTTTGGAGGCTGAGGCAGGAGAATGGCTTAAACCTTAAAGAGGTTGCAGTGAGCCAAGATCAAGCCACTGCACTCCAGCCTGGGCGACAGAGCAAGACTTTGTCTCAAAAAGAAAAGTGGAAAATTTAGTCATCTAGCTGTTTATTAGTCTGCCTGATGACAAAAATTGCTTTGACTCTTTTTAACCACCCCAGCTAGTTTTTTTTTTTAAGTTAATTTTAAATGTGTATGGTAAAATGCACAGCTTAATAAATTTTTACATATATATGCCTTAGAACACAAGATATATTTCCATCACCCCAGACATTTTCCTATCACCATAAATCACTTTTGCTTATTCTGGAATTTCATATAAATGAAATCACATAGTACGTGCCCTTTTCCATGTGCATCAGTAGTTTGTATGTTTGGTTTTGTTTTGTTTTTGAGACAGAGTCTCACTCTGTCACTCAGGCTGGAGTGCAGTGGCAAGATCATGACTCACCGCACCTTGACCTCCTGGGCTCAAGTGATCCTTCTACCTCAGCCTCCGGGGTAGCTAGGACTATAGGCACCCACTTCGATACCTGGCTAATTTTTGTATTTTTTGTAGAGATGGGGTTTTGCCATGTTGCTGAGGCTGGAACTCCTGGGCTCAAGCAATCCACCCACCTTGCCCTCCCAAAGTGCTAAGATTACAGGCATAAGCCACCACACCCAGCTGTAGTTCATTTGTTTTTATTGCTGCATGATATTCTGATATATGAAGGTGCCACATTTTGTTTATCCATTCTCCTATTGATGGACATTAGGATTATTTCCAGTTGTTGGCTGTTCTGAATACAAAGGTATTTTGAACATTGTTGTTCAAGCTCTTTTAGAGGTACATGTGCTTTTTCTTTTGGATATATATCTAGGAATGGCATTGCTGGGTTGTAGGGTTGTCTTATGCTTAACTTTATTAAAAATTGCCAAGGAGAAAGTGGTGACTGTTGTATACTCCCACTACTAACATATGAGAGTTTCATTGCACCATATGTTTACCAACATTGATGTATTAGTCAGGGTTCTCTAGAGGGACAGAATAGGATAGATACATATAAAGGGACGTTTATTAAGTATTACACGATAACAAGGTCCCACAATAGGCTGTCTGCAAGCTGAAGATCAAGGAGAGCCAGCCTGAGTCCCAAAACTGAAGAACTTGGAGTTAGATGTTTGAGGGCAGGAAGCATCCAGCACAGGAGAAAGATGTAGGCTGAGAGGCTAAGCTAGTCTCTTCTTTTCATGTTTTTCTCCCTGCTTTATATTCACTGGCAGCTGATTAGATGGTGCCCACCCAGTTAAGGTTGGGTCCGCCTTTCCCAGCCCATGGACTGAAATGTTAATCTCCTTTGGCAACACTCTCACAGACACACCTAGGATCAATACTTTGTACCCTTCAGTCTAGTCAAGTTGACATATTAACCATCACAATTGGTTTAGTCAGTGTTTTTTATTTTAGCTTTTCTGGTGAGTGCATAGTGACTTATTGTGGTTAAAATTTTCATTCCTCTGATGAATAATGATATTGACGATACTACCTTTCCTCCTACCTTTCCTCCTCCCTCCCTTCCTTCCTTTTTCTTTTCTTTTCTTTTCTCTTTTCTTTTCTTTTCTTTTCTTTTCTTTTCTTTTCTTTTCTTTTCTTTTCTTTTCTTTTCTTTTCTTTTCTTTTCTTTTCTTTTCTTTTCTTTTCTTTTCTTTTCTTTTCTTTTCTTTTCTTTTCTTTTCTTTTCTTTTCTTTTCTTTTCTTTTCTTTTCTTTTCTTTTCTTTTCTTTTCTTTTCTTTTCTTTTCTTTTCTTTTCTTTTCTTTTCTTTTCTTTTCTTTTCTTTTCTTTTCTTTTCTTTTCTTTTCTTTTCTTTTCTTTTCTTTTCTTTTCTTTTCTTTTCTTTTCTTTTCTTTTCTTTTCTTTTCTTTTCTTTTCTTTTCTTTTCTTTTCTTTTCTTTTCTTTTCTTTTCTTTTCTTTTCTTTTCTTTTCTTTTCTTTTCTTTTCTTTTCTTTTCTTTTCTTTTCTTTTCTTTTCTTTTCTTTTCTTTTCTTTTCTTTTCTTTTCTTTTCTTTTCTTTTCTTTTCTTTTCTTTTCTTTTCTTTTCTTTTCTTTTCTTTTCTTTTCTTTTCTTTTCTTTTCTTTTCTTTTCTTTTCTTTTCTTTTCTTTTCTTTTCTTTTCTTTTCTTTTCTTTTCTTTTCTTTTCTTTTCTTTTCTTTTCTTTTCTTTTCTTTTCTTTTCTTTTCTTTTCTTTTCTTTTCTTTTCTTTTCTTTTCTTTTCTTTTCTTTTCTTTTCTTTTCTTTTGTTTCTAGAATCTCACTCTGTCACCCAGGCTGGAGTGCAGTGGCACGATCTTGGTTCACTGCAACCTCCGTCTCCCGGGTTCAAGCAATTCTCCTGCCTCAGCCTCCCGAGTAGCTGGGACTACAGGCACATGCCAACACACTAAGCTAATTTTTGTATCGTTTGTAGAGATGAGGTTTCGCCATGTTGGCCAGGCGAGTCTCAAACCCCTGGACTCAGCAATCTGCCTGCCTCAGGCTCTCAAAGTGCTGGGATTATAGGCATGAGCCACCGTGCCCAGCCTGACTGCCTTTTCTTAGGCTTATTGGTCATCTAGATAATCATCTCTTGTGAAGAGTCTGTTAACTCTTTTGCCCATTTATCATTATGATTATTATTCTTTTGCATTAGACAATCAGTACTTACATTTATCTATATATTTTTGCCCTTTCCTGCAGTTTTTTGCTTACACCTGGGATGATTTTTCCACAATCTGAAGGTCTTTATTTTTTTAACACAAGTCTGCTGGGGTGACAGACTCTTTTCAGAATTGTTTGTCCAAAAATGTCTTTATGTTGCCTTCAGTTTTGAACAATGTTTTTATTGGGTATAGAATTCTAGTTTGGCAGCTGTTTTCTTTCAGCATTTTTAGAGATGACATTCCACAGAACTGGAGAGGACCAGTAGGGCTGGGGGAAGGAAATAAATAAAAATGATATTCCATTGTCTTCCAGCTACCATAGTTTCCTTTGAAAATCAGTTGTTAAGTTTCATTGTTTCTCCTTTGAAAGTATGCATCTTTTTCTCAGACTTTTTTTAGTATTTTTCTTAAGCTTTATTTTCAGTACTTTGACTAACAAATGCCTAAGTGTGGTTTAGGGAGTCATTTTTCTTTTTACCCTCTGGAGGGCTGCCGAACTTCCTAAATCTGTGAGTTGAGTTCTTTCATCAGGTTAGGAAAATTCTTGGCCATGTCTCTTCAAATACTACTACTTTTCCTCATTCTGTTATTTTTGGTACTCCAAGTACGTATGTTAGAACTTTGTATCTTATGTGTTTCTTATGCTCTAATTCATTTTTTTCTCTTTGCTTTATTTTGGATATTTTCTGCTTCAGATACTATATTTTGGTATTCTATATTTAAGGTATTTTTTGAAACTTTTCATCTTCCAGTTTTCTTACTCTTTTCCTTTTAATTTTTTGAACATGTTAATCATAGTTTTCTTTAAACATTTTAAAACAGTTTAGACTTAAAAAACTTGCAAGATAGTACGAAGAATTTTATATATTTCATTTAGTATCCCCAGATACTAATATCTTTCATAGCTATATAGTGTGATTATCAAAATCAGGAAATTAACATTGATATAATACCATTAACTAATCTGCAGTCCTTATTCTGGTTTCACAGTTGGTCTCACTCATGTCCTTTTTCTAGCCTAAGATCCAGTCCAGGATAACATGTTACATTTAGTTATCATGTCTCCTTATCTTTAATCTGGGTAGTTAGTTCCTTGGTCTGTCTTTGACTTTCATGACCTCGACACTTCTGAAGTCTGCTGGTCAGTTAGTTTTTTTGGAATATCACTTAGTTGGATTTGTATGATATTGGCTCCTGTTCTGTTAAATTCTGTTTCCGGGTTATACAGTCTTATAAGTCGTACTCTGTTTCCAGGTTATACAGTCTTATAAGAATAGATGTAGAGTTCCTATCAGTTCATCATATCAGGAGGCACAATATTGATAAGCTTCATGATTAATAAGTTTGATCTCTTTGGTAAGGTGATAGTGTCAGTTTTCTTCCCTGTAAAGTTAGTATTATCCCCCTTTGTCATTAATAATTATTTTTTAAGTAGCTTCATCTTAAACAATTCCAGACTTTAAAGTTGCTGTTATCTTTTTTCTTTTGTTTCTGTTTTCTTGATTCTCTCCTAGCCCTTTCTTTGTAGTCCCCCTCCTTAGTATTTAGTTATTTCGTCTTGCTCTTGAGACTCCCAAGAGATAGGGGTCTCACTATGTTGTCCAGGCTGGTCTCAAACTCCTGGCCTCAAGTGATCCTTCCGCCTCAGCCTTCCAAGTAGCTGCATTACAGGCATGAGCAATTATACCTGGCTTATCTTGCTTTTTTAGAAAGCTTTGTTATTGGGTGCTGAGCATTATGAAGATAAAATTACAAAGATTCTGGCTGAGGTTATTTCCCTCCAAGACCATTAAGTTTCCTTCTAGCCGACAGACAGCATACCATCTGATTATTTTGACCCTGTTTGTATTGACGTTATGCTTCTTTAGGGCTGAACTATTTAAATTTTACCTTTATGACTTGGGTGAGGTCCTTACTCTTGAAATATGACCCTCTGGCCATATTTCAATGGCGTGTATGCTAATACCCTTCCATTTTGCCGCTACAGAACTGCCTAGTGTCACACAGTTGCTAAAATCACTGCTTAGCTCTTTAATTACCACTTGCTCTTTCGTGATAGATTTTTTGGAGTCTTGCCTTGTGCATGCCAGCCGTATGACATTTGGAAGAAATTTGTTCACAGAGTCTTTGACTCCTCTGTGGCTCCTTCTTTTTGGGGATTGTGTCCTTGCTGCTTTCGCAGCCCCATACTCTTAAACTCTTGTCTTCTCACCTTAGTAAGACCACTTCTTTCTGCTTGGGTTCTGTCCCCCTTGTCCATTATGTAGTGATTTCGAAAATGCCCTTAGGGAAAAAGCCAGGTGAGTATGGACTCATTCCCTATGTTTCATTCTTCCAGGAACTGTGTTTTGTTCTTTCAAGAACTTCAACTTTGCTTGTGTTGATGCTCTCTAGTGACTTCAAACAGTTGTTTCATATGCTCAACCCAGTTTTAAATAGATGCTTTGGGTAGAATGGTTAGTCTGCTGCAAGGTACTCTGTCATGGGCAGAAGCAAAAATCCTTAATTACTTACTTGTGGCCTAATAATGCTTCAGAATACTTGAGCAAATATTAGCAAAACAGTGAATGGGTTCTTTTATCTACTCTTAATATACCCTTGATTTCAATTAATTATTTAACCCTTTTTGTTTGTATTTTTCTGTGTTACTCTATTTCCTATAACCTCACAATGTTCATAGTATGAAGTGGATATAAACTAATAATTGATGCTTCTGGTTTCATATCTACTGAATACATTGGAAAAGGGTATTCATGCTGACATTTTACATTTTACAAATTCAGTTTCTCATAGAAACTTTCTTCATTGTGCATAACGCGTTTTATATTTTCATTATTTTCTTTGTACATTGGCCCATGTCCTTCTGCCTCAGTGTCAGTTCATTATTAAAGTTCATTGATAA
The DNA here is from genome assembly GCF_047675955.1 of Chlorocebus sabaeus. NCBI lineage: Eukaryota > Metazoa > Chordata > Mammalia > Primates > Cercopithecidae > Chlorocebus > Chlorocebus sabaeus. Next base: position 13,898,515 of record NC_132926.1, on the reverse strand, counting down.
AAGAATACCATTAGATGTTCCCTACCCTAGTTTTATGCCTATGAGACACCAGGGCAAAAGCAGCAGTCAGTAAGCTATGAAATACTATTTTGTTTTCCCCAAAGGTCTTAACTGCAGAAGAACTGAATGCTGCTCAGACATCCATTGCGTATGGCTGTATCAAATATGCTGACCTTTCTCATAACCGGTTGAATGACTACGTCTTCTCCTTTGACAAAATGCTAGATGACAGAGGAAATACAGCGGCTTACTTGTTGTATGCCTTCACTAGAATCAGGTAATCGTGGGTAGGCATTGTTTTATTTTGAATCAAATGAAAACATATTTAGTTACTAAAAAATATATTTTTTTTCTGAAATGAGACAGGGTCTTGGGCTCAAATGATCCTCCCACCTCAGCCTCCTGAACTGAGATTACTGACATACTGCCATTACACCTGACTTCTAAAGTGTGGTTTGTTTGTTTGCTTGCTTGCTTGTTTGTTTGTTTTTGAGACGGAGTCTCACTCTGTTGCCCAAGCTGGCGTGCAATGGCGCCATCTCGGATCACTGCAACTTCCAGCTCCCAGGTTCGAGTGATTCTCCTGCCTCAGCTTCCCCAGTAGAAGGGATTACAGGCACTCACCACCATGCCCAGCTAAATTTTGTATTGTTAATAGAGACAGGGTTTCACTATGTTGGCCAGGCAGGTCTGGAACTCCGGATCTCAAGTAATTCACCCGCCTCAGCCTCCCAAAGTGCTGGGATTATGGGCATGAGCCATCACGCTCAGCCTAAAGTGTTTTTTTCAGGTTTATTTTTCTACCTACAAGCATCTTTGGAAATATGTCCTCTTTTAGTATTGCAAGTTATCCCAGAATCCCTAAACCTGGCCCTAACTGCACTTGCCGATACTCCCCTAGATGCTCTATGTTTAAATACCTAGGAAGTGTCAGCTGATCCCCTAAAATAATTACATTTCCATTTTTAGTATTATGAAATACTTTAGATCAGGTTATTAGTTTTGCCTAATAGTATGCCGTATAATAAAATACTTCATTTTATAGGAACTTCTTTTCAATTGGTGATAATTTCTGATTTACATGAATCACTTCTTAGTACATATTTTCGAGTGGAGAATGAGTGTGCCTAACAAAAGGGAACGGTGGTGGTTGCTTGATGGTTTTTTTTTTTTTTTTTTTAAGGTCTATTGCACGTCTGGCCAATATTGATGAAGAAATGCTCCAAAAAGCTGCTCGAGAAACCAAGATTCTTTTGGATCATGAGAAGGAATGGAAACTAGGCCGGTGCATTTTACGGTTCCCTGAGATTCTGCAAAAGATTTTGGATGACTTATTTCTCCACACTCTCTGTGATTATATATATGAGCTGGCAACTACTTTCACAGAGTTCTATGATAGCTGCTACTGTGTGGAGAAAGATAGACAGACTGGTGAGTGTCTTTTTTTTGTGTGTGAGAGACACGGATCTAGCTCTGTCCCTTGGGCTGGAGTACAGTGGTGAAATAGCTCACTGAAACCCCAAACTTCTGGCCTCAAGTGATTCTCCCACTTGAGCCTCCCGATTGGCTGGACTTACACGTGTGAACCACTGCACCCAGTTCCAAGTGTCTCATTTAGTAGCCATATTAGGGATGGGGTGCCATCAAAGCATTTGAATTGTGTGAGAGTGGTTTTCAGATTTATTTTATTCATGGAAACTTCCACTTTTTCCCTAACAGTTGCACAGTGATCCATATCATATATAAAAGACAAAATGTGAAGTAGCGCTTTAAACCAGAAATGGAACTCTGCCCACTTAGTCTGTTTTTCTACGATTAGGCACATGAGATGGAACCTTAGGACTCCAAAGAAAACAATTGGAAGATGACTGAGAGTAGGATGTTTCCAACAAACACAGTGTGTTTGTGGCTCCCAGAAGGAATCTTTGGGTGTTTCTGATAATGGAAACTTCTTAGAAAACAATTGTTATCTTTTCTTACCTTAGGCTCTCTGCACTCTGTCATATTACATAGTTAATGAAGTAGCCGGAATTAATGTATTATAAGGCAAGTAGGCATTTGTTAAAGTCATGCCTGAGGACTGAAACTCTACTAGGGGAAAAAATCAATATGATAATGAAGTTGATAGTTATTTCAGACCATGAGGCCTAGGAAAAATTTTTAAAAGGTAAAATTTACTGTTCTCATCATTGCAGACCTTATCTCTCTTAATAGTTAAAAACATATTTCTTAACAGAAATGCCTTTGTTTTTTAAATTGTCTTCATAGTTTAAGGTAAAGAAGATTCTAGTTAAAACCCAAAAACATCTGCGGGTTGGGCCATGTGCACTTCTAACTAAAATTTCCAAGTAACATAGATTCTTTAATAATGATTTTCCAAAAGGAAGACGAGTTAATAGCTCTTTTCTGTGTTTTCAGGAAAGATACTGAAGGTGAACATGTGGCGTATGCTGCTGTGTGAAGCCGTAGCTGCTGTCATGGCCAAGGGGTTCGATATCCTGGGAATAAAACCTGTCCAAAGGATGTGATCCTTCGTAGCTTTGAACACTGTGTGTTTTACCAAAGTGGCCATTGGCACTGTTTGCTTTTTTTACAATCATGTGGATGCAAGCATAAGTAAAGAAAATTTGTGAACTATGCAAAATGTGGTTCTTTGTCTCTAACAGCTAGAATTCTAAAAAGAAAAAAATCACTTCCACAAATATGCTTATGTCTTGCTTAGCATTAAACCAAAATGACTTAGTGGAGGCCACGAAATAACAGGATTTGTGCACCACAGTGAGAGTGTATTGACTTTGCAGGAATGTGTTTTATTAATTTATTTATTTTAATTAGATAAGAAATCCCATTTATTGACCCTGAAAAGGCCCCAAGAATTTACACCTCTTCATTGTCCCATTCATGTTTCATTTCATTGTTCTGTGAGTGGTACTTACCCTGTTTTACAAGTAACAAAACTTGAGACTGCGCAGAGATAAGTAACTTGCCCTGGATTGCTCAGGAACAAAATTAAGATTCACACCTGTGCACGTTAAAATCCCAAATTCAGGCTATTTCCATTTTAAGAAAAGATGACATTGGCAATATAACAGACTTGGGTTCGGGGGAAGGGGGCAAGGAAACGTAGATTGGAAATTTTCCTGAAGCTCAAGATTTAACTTTTAACACCTCATTGGCCAGATGCCATTCCCAGTTGCAAAGGAAGGTAGAAACCTAGAGTGAATGTTTAAGCTAAGAAGAGGATTGCCATGATTTCCTTAGACCAGTCACTATTCATCCCCTGGGCAGGGCATATTGTCTCATTTCGTGAAATTGGAGTCTTTGTAGCAGCACAGAATACAGAGATTGGTAGTAGCAGCGAGAGGTTTTGGGGTGCAGCTCAGCACAGTGATTATTGAGTCAGCAGTTAATGGAATCTGCCAACACAAAAATGAAATGAGATTCCATGTAAAGCCAACACAATAAAAAAATGAATGCTTAATGAGCATGAATTGTATCATACCATGCTATTTCTAAAAGTCTCCAAGCTTAGAGGAACCTTAGATAGGATCTTAATGAGTTATCATAATAGCTTCCATTCACAAACAAACTGGTATGTGTAAGTCTAACGTCCACATTAGATCGCTGCTCCCTCCAACAAACATGGGGAGGCTGAGCAGTTTCCTCTCACTCTACTAACTGCAAAGACAGTTCATCTAGACTATTGAGCCCTTGGGTCAGAAGACTCAGGAGATTTTAGGAATTAAAACAGGATTCAGCCGGGCATGGTGGCTCACACCTGTAATCCTAGCACTTTCAGAGGCCAAGGCGGGCAGATCACCTGAGGTCGGGAGTTCAAGACCAGCCTGCCCAACATGGGGAAACCCTGTCTCTACTAAAAATACAAAAAATAGCCATATGTAGTGGCAGGCACCTGTAATCCCAGCCACTCCGGAGGCTGAGGCAGGAGAATTGCTTGAACCTGGGAAGCGCACCATTGCACTCCAGCCTGGGAGACAGAGCAAGACTCCATCTCAAAAAAAACACACAAAAAAAACAGGATTCAGTGAGCAGTGAGGTGGAGGAGAAAATAATGAAAGACTAGAGGAGTACGTTAAATTAACAAAAAGTCATGATCAGTTCATATACTGGAACATTATCATCTCAGATACCTGAGGCCATAACTGTATCTTTAAAACACTGTCGGCTGGGCGCGGTGGCTCACGCCTGTAATCCCAGCACTGTGGGAGGCCGAGGCGGGCGGATCACGAGGTCAAGAGATCGAGACCATCCTGGCGAACACGGTGAAACCCCGTCTCTACTAAAAATACAAAAAAATTAGCCGGGCGTGGTGGCGGGTGCCTGTAGTTCCCAGCTTCTCGGGAGGCTGAGGCAGGAGAATGGCATGAACCTGGGAGGCGGCGGAGCTTGCAGGGAGGTGGCGGAGCTTGCAGGGAGCCGAGATCACGCCACTGCACTCCAGCCTGGGTGACAGAACGAGACTCCATCTCAAAACCAAAAAAACCACTGTCTTACCATAATTTATAGATATATAAATACTATTTGGTAATACAGATAATATTAGAAACCTTTCCTTAGTAGTATAGTTCTGATTCTCCTGTTTTTGTTTATAGAGACGAGGGTTTTTCAGGCTAGAGTGCAATGGTGCCATTGTAGTTCACTGTAACTGGGTTTTTTGTTTGTTTGTTTTTGTTTTTTTTTGAGACAGAGTCTCACTCTGTCACCCAGGCTGGAGTGCAGTCATGCAATCTCGGCTCACTGCAACCTCTGTCTCCCGGGTTCAAGCGATTCTTATGCCTCAGCCTCTCAAGTAGCTGGGACTATAGGTATGCGTCACCATACCCTGCTAATTTTTTTTATTTTTAGTACAGACAGGGTTTCACCATGTTGGTCAGGCTGGTCTCGAACTCCTGACCTCCGGGTGATCTGCCCGGCGCAGCCTCCCAAAGTGCTGGGATTACAGGTGTGAGCCACTGCGCCTGGCCATTCACTGTAACCTTGAACTAATGGGCTCAAGTGATCCTCCTGCCTTAGTCTCTAGTAGCTATGACTATGGTTGTGCTGATTAGCCTGTTTTTAATGTGCTAGCCTTTGGAAAAACAAAGCCAATTTGACTTCAGATAATCCTTAATCTCATTTAAGTCTATGGGCCTTTGTGACCCTTAAACTTGCCTTCATTTGACCTCTAAAAGAAGTCAAAATAATTTTTTTGTTGGTTAATAGAAAAAACATGATTTTTGCCAGGCGCGGTGGCTCACATCTGTAATCCCAGCACTTTGGGAGGCTGAGGTGGGCGGATGACAAGGTCAAGAGATCAAGACCATCCTGGCCAACATGGTGAAACCCCGTCTCTACTAAAAATAAAAAAATTAGCCAGGCGTGGTGGCGCATGCCTGTAATCCCTGCTACTCGGGAGGCTGAGTCAGGAGAATCGCTTGAACCCGGGAGGCGGAGGTTGCAGTGAGCCGAGATTGTGCCACTGCACTCCAGCCTAGGCGACAGAGCAAGACTCCGTCTCAAAAAAAAAAAGAAAAGAAAAAACACGATTTTCAGGTGTTCATTCATTTATCCTAACAAATGGAATGATCTGTGACCTCAAGCTTATTTACTGCATTCTAGGAAATTACAATACTATATATCAATAGCTCTAAGAACTATAGATTGCAAGATACTATAGTTTTGCACTGCTAAAAAATTTTGACAAACTTTTAAACTGATAGAACTTTCCTAAGTTAGAATTTTCATACTGAAAAGAGTCTTTTAGACTTTGTATCATGTATCACTATGTACAAACTTAGCAAAGGAAAATACAACTAAAGTAAATTGGTTAAAATACTCTTAAAACTTGAGTCCCACTCTTTAAGATACTTTTTGATGCAGTCATTAACATCTGTCTTTTCTAGACAATATCATCCTCTATGCTACCAAAAACATTGATGATGCAGTGTTTTGATGTTCCACTGTAGTTCCCAGGATTATTTATCTGAGTCCTGATATTCATGTGAAGGCAGTGATGACTATGTCACAATCATCATCTGACTAATAATGACTGTGAGATGCATTGCAATTTCAGAAATGTTAAAATGTACATCCCCAAATTGATTAAACACAATAGTGTGAGGAATGAAGAAAATTAAGTTGGTCGGAAAACGTTTGACTTGGTATGGTCCAGCGTCTCTACATAAATATAAACTCTCCTCATTCCATTCTTTAATTTACAGGGACCTGTTTGCTAAACTAAGATCTATTACCTAGGTCTCTACTCAGTGATTTTCCAAACACAGGGCTGCCTGAAGCCTTCCGTCATCCAAAGGTATGTGGTTTGCTGGAATTCAGTTACTCTCCCCAATGCCACCCCCCACTGAGAATTCCAGTGCCAATCCTACCTTCCATTGGCACTTCACAGGGCCAGTGGAATGACATTTAAAGTGCCAAAAGGGAAGAAAACTGTCAGTCAAGACCTCTATATTCAGCAAAGCTATTCTTCAGAAATGAAGATGGTATTAAGATGTTTCCCAATAAACAAAAAGTTTGTCACTAGAAGACCATCCTTACAAGAAATGCTAAATGTTGACATGTAAGGACCCTAGACTAACAAAATCACACAACACCAGTAAAGGCAAGTACATAGTACAAAGTATATTTAAAAAGTGTAAAAGATTATAAAATTAAGTATGTAAAAGTATAAAAATCAACAGTAATGTCTTTTTTGTTTTTAACTTACTTAAAAGGCAGCTGCGGAGATGTGTGTGGTGGCGTATGCCCTGTAGTACTAGCTGTTTGGGAAACTGAGGTGGGAAGATGGCTTGAGTCTAGGAGTTTGAGGCTGTAGTGTGCTATGATCACCTCTGTGAATAACCACTGCACTATAGCCTGAGCAACATAATGAAACCTCATCTCTAAAAAATTAAAATTTTTAAAAATAAAAAGAACTGAGTGAAACTAAATCTATATTGATGTACATACAGTGTATAAAGATGTAATTTATGATAAAAACTACAAAAGGGAATAGGAGACTGCTATATAGGAGTAAAGATTTTGTATACTACTGAAATTAAGTTGATATTAATCTGAACTTGATTGTTATAAATTAAGATGTTAATTGTAACCCCCAGGGCAGCCACCAAGAAAATAACTCCAAAATATATAGTAAGAGAAATGACAAGGTAATTAAAATATTATACTAAAATGAAAAATACCTATTTAACATGTTGAAGGCAGAAAGAAGAAAATGATAAAGATTATGGTGGACATGAATGAGTTAGAGAATAGAAAAACAATAGAGAAAATGAATTAAACCAAAAGTTGTTTTCTTAAGATCAGCAAAATGGACAAACTTTTATAGCTAGACTGAGAAGAAAAAGATAAGATTCAAATTATTAAAATCAGGCATGAGAGTAGAGAGGTTACTATTGACCTTACAAAATAAGAATAGAGAATACAATTGTATGCTTAAAAAAATTAGACAATTTAAATGAAATGAACAAATTCCTAGAAACATGCAAACTATCTAAACTGTCTCAAAATCTGAATAGACCTATGTAGCAAAGAGATTGAGTCAGTAGTCAAAAAATTTCCAACAAAGAAAAGCCAAGGACCAGATGACTTTTCTGGTGAATTCTATCAAATCTTTAAAGAAGACAACACCAATCCTTCTCAAACTCTTCAAAAAAAGGAGGATTGCTTTTTAACTCATTCTATAAGGATATTACTACCCCAATATTCAAACCAAAAGCATCATAAAATAAGAAAACTTCAGATCAGTTATCACATAGATACAAAAAACTCTCATAACTAGCAAACTGAATTCAGCAAAATACTAAAAGCACTATACACTTGACCAAGTAGGATTTATCCGAGAAATGTAAAGGTGATTCAACATATGAAATAAAATCACAGGCTGGCACGGAGGTTCACGCCTGTAATCCCAGCACTCTGGGCAGCAGAGGCAGGTGAACTGATTGAAGTCAGGAGTTTGAGACCAGCCTGGCCAATGTGGTGAAATCCCATGTCTACAAAAAAATGCAAAAATTAGCTGGGTGTGGTGGCATGCACCTGTAATCCCAGCTATTTGGGTGGCTGAGGCATGAGAATTGCTTGAACCTGGGAGGCAGAGGTTGCAGTGAGCTGAGCCTGGGCCGCTGTACTCCAGTCTGGGCAACAAAGCAAGACCCTGTCTCAAAAACAAAAGTTCCCAGTAACACATCATACTAATAAACTGAAGAGTGAAATAAATACCCCACATGAGCATCTCAATAGATTAGAAACAAAGTTGTCCACTCTTGCCACATCTATTCAAGATGCCTATAGTCCCAGCTACTCTGGAGGCCAAGGTGGGAGGATCACTTGAGCCTGAGAGGCAAAGGTCACAGTGAGCTGTGATGATGCCACTGCACCCTAGCCTGGGTGACAAAGTGAGCATGCCCGACTAATTTTTGTATTTTTGTAGAGACACGGTTTCACCACGTTGGCCAGGCTGGTCTTGAACTCCTGACCTCAAGGGATGCACCACCTCAGCCTCCCAAACTGCTGAGATTACAGGCGTGAACCACTGCACAGCACCTGGCCCACACTTACTCAAAGAAATTTTTTTTTTTTTTTTTTTTTTTTTTTTTTTTTTTGAGAAGGAGCCTTGCTCTGTCGCCCAGGCTGGAGTGCAGTGGCCGGATCTCAGCTCACTGCAAGCTCTGTCTCCCGGGTTCACGCCATTCTCCTGCCTCAGCCTCCCGAGTAGCTGGGACTATAGGCGCCCGCCACCTCGCCCAGCTAGTTTTTTGTATTTTTTAGTAGAGACGAGGTTTCACCATGTTAGCCAGGATGGTCTCGATCTGCTGACCTCGTGATCTGCCCGTCTCGGCCTCCTAAAGTGCTGGGATTACAGGCTTGAGCCACCGCGCCCGGCCTCAAATAAATTTTAAAAGCAGATTTAAACTAGGGCATAAATGGTACAGAGAAGTTAATATGCATCTACAATTAATTTTATGCTAATTTTCTCATCATTTTTGACTTTGCTTCTTGGCCAATGTCAGCCCAAAATGGCCAGGATTAATATTCTAGAAAATTGGCTAAATAATATTCAGTCGATGGAGGTAATTATCTTAAGTACAATGAGCCAGGCACAAATAGACAAATATCCCATGTTCTCACTTATATGTGGGAGCTAAAAAACAATTTTTTTTTGAAATGGTCTAGTTCTGTTGCCCAGGCTGGAGTGCAGTGGCGTGATCATCACACCACATCACCTCCACCTCCTGGGCTCAAGCAATCCTCCCACCTCAGCCTCCTGAGTAGCTGGGGCTACAGGTATGTGCCACCATGCCTGGCTAATTTTTGTATTTTTGGTAGAGATGGGGTTTTGCCATGTTGCCCAGGCTGATCTTGAACTCCCGGGCTCAAGTGATCACCTGCCTCAGCTCCCAAACTGCTGAGATTACAGCTGTGAGTCACCGTGCCTGGCTGGGAGCTAAAAAATTTGATCACATGGAGGTAGAGAGTGGAAAAACAGATAACAAGAGACTGGGAAGGGTGAATAGGGGCAGGAGGGAAGATGAAGAGAAGTGGGTTAAAAGGTACAAACATACAGGCCTGGCGAGGTGACTCACACCTGTAATCCTAGCACTTTGGGAGGCTGAGATGGGTGGATCACCTGAGGTCAGGAGTTCAAGACCAGCCTGGCCAACATGGTGAAACCCCATCTCTCCTGAAAATACAAAAAAAAAAAAAAAAAAACCCAGGCATGGTGGCATGTGCCTATAATCCCAGCTACTCATGAAGCGTGAGGCACAAGAATCGCTTGAACCTGGGAGGAGGAGGTTGCAGTGAACTGAGATCACGCCACTGCGCTTCAGCCTGGGTGACAGAGGGAGACTCTGTCTCAAAAAAGAAAAAAAAAAGAAAAAGGTACAAACATACAGTAAGATAGAAGGAACAAATTCAATGCTTGATAGCTGAGTAGGGTGACGATACTTAATAAAAATGTACTGTACTCTGGTGATGGATACTTTAAATACCCTGACTTGATCACTGCATTATACATGTAACAAAACTTCTCATGTACCCCATACATTTGTACACATCAAAAAAATACTTGGTTGCATTATAGAAATTTCACTGGTTAATGAGAGTACATGGGGTCATCTAAAGTAAAACAATTTTTTTTGCTTTGTTTTGTTGTTTGGCTTGCTTTGCATTTTCATACCAATTTCATTACATACATATACATGGTGTTTATAAAAAATAAAATGTACTGGATTGAAGGGGAGCACAGTTAGACTCACTGTAATTTTTGTGGGGATTTTAGATTGTAGGAGTTTGATATTTGTAGAAATTTTTTTATATATTGAGATGGGGTCTATGTTTTCCAGGTTGGTCTCGAACTCCTGAGCTCAAGTGATCCACCCACCTCAGCCTCCCAAAGTACTAGGATTACAGGCATGAGCCACTGTGCCCAGCCCAAATCTCAGATTCTTATTCCATAAAATGAAGAATTACAGAGAATTTCTAAGGTGTCTTATGGAAAGAAGACCTTTGCAAAAGTAGTCCAGCTAAGCTTTTTGAGCATTTCCTGAATGGCAGCCACTAGTTCTACAGTGGGGAATGGAGTGAGAGTCTGAGCCACCAAGAGACGACGTGTCCCCCAGCAGAGGCAATGGCCAAACAATAATGACATCCCAAATAAGGGATTTTAGCTACTCTTCAAGGCCCAGAGGCTAGAAGAAGGGAGAAGATTTTCTTTTTCTAATTAATTAACCAGCTATATTAGATATATTATTGGGAGTTGACTATGATTCTGAGTTTTAGTCATGTGTTAGGAAGGAGGTATTATATTTTGTCTTGATGAGTACATTTAAATATATACATGCCGAACAGTAAATTTCACCTGAGGTGTTTGTGTTGGGTACACTGATCCAGGTGTGCCAGCTGGCATTATGCAATAGACACCTAGGTAAAAACATTTACTGTTCCCCAATTATGGCACCCATATATCTCAGCTGCCTTTCAGCTAGGCAGGCCATGTGACTGACTTTGGCCAGTCATCAGCCAGGAGGCTGAGGTGGGAGAATTGCTTAAGCCTGGGATATCAAGGCTGCAATCCGTGGTGAGTAGATATGATTGTGTCAAAGTCTTGACTAAACATACAAAAAGGTTGTGAGGTATCTGCACTCTATTCTTCAGCGGTACAGTGGAGGCCCTCTTTTTTCTCATGTGGCAGCCACAAGATGATGGGGCCTGCGTTCTTTAGTGGCTGTGTGGTGCAAACCTCCTACTGACTCTCAGTGGACATAAAACGTAAGAAATAAACATAGTTGTATTAATACATTGAGATTTTGGAGTTCTGTGTTACTGCGTCATAGCCCAACTCCTCTTGAGCAAATGTAGCTGCACCTGTCACTGGGGTGGAGATCAGATCCCTAGAGTCAGTCACCTTTGGAAGTGGACCATGGCTTAGAGAAAACAAGTTTCTTCATGCATGGATGCTTAAAGTATAATGAGAATGGGGATGGGGTTATAGAGCATTACCTCTGGTTTCACATCAATCATGGCTAGTTACTCCTTGGGCAGTTTGTTGGAATGGTTGTGTGAGAAAATAAGCAAAATTTCTCATGCATTTTTTAAATCTAAGGGAATGATTCATGTGCCCCATATCTACTACTGAGGTCTAGTCACAGATGTAATTATTATCATTACTATAGGGCACATCTTACGGAATAACAAGTCAATTGTAAACAAAAGTATACCTGGTGCCAAGTGTGGTGGCTTGTGCCTAGAATTCCAGCAACTCAGGAGGCTGAGGCAGGAGGATGGCTTGAGGCCAGGAGCTGGAAACTAGCTTGGGCAACATAATGAGGTTGCATCTCTACAAAAAGTAAGAAAAAAATTGTCAGGCACCATGGTTTATACCTATATAGAAAGAAACGTGGCTGGCCACTCTGGCTCACACCTGTAATCCTAGCACTTTAAGAGACTGAAACAGGAGGACTGCTTGAGTCCAGGAGTTTGAGGCAAGCCTGGGCAACATAGTGAGACCCCATTTCTATAAAAAATAAAAAATTTAGCTTGGTGTGGTGGCACACACCTGTAGTCCCAGCTACTCAGGAGGCTGGGGTGGGAGGACTACTTGAGGCTGGGAGATCAAGGCTGCAATAGCCATAATTGTGCCACTGCACTCAGCCTGGGTGACAGAGTGAGACCCTGTCTTAGAATAAAAAAAGAAAAATAAAGCCCTTTTCTTTATAAATTACCCAGTCTCAGGTATAGAAACATAAAACAAATTAAGACAGTAGATTAATGCCCCAGCCTCCAACCTGCAGCAGAACAATTCTGAGATGCCTTCCACACAGTTTCTCAGAGAGTACTCAGAGCAGTTGAGCTGCCATTTTCCACTGTGGTCATCTTCTCATTAATGTACCCTCTTTTTTTTTTTTTTTTTTTTTTTTTGAGACAGGGTCCCGCTCTGTCACCTAAGCTGGAGTGTAGTGGTATGAGGACAGGTCACTGCAGCCTTGATCTCCCAGGCTCAAGCGACCCCTCCAGCTCAGCCTCCTCAGTAGCTGGGACTACAGGTACACACCATGACACCTGGCTAAGTTTCTTTTATTTTTGTAGAAACAGGGTCTTGCTATCTTGCCAGGGCAGGTCTTGAACTCGTGGGCGCAATCAATCCTCCCACTTTGGCCTCCCAAAGTGCTGGGATTACAGGTGTGAGGCACCGTGCCCAGTTCTTTCTTAACCTTTCTATCTTTTCTATCTTGTTTTTGCACCCCCACCCCCACCCCACATGTGCTTCTTGGGGTCAACTCACAAACCACTTGGACTCAAGTCTTTGTCTCAGGATCTCTATTATTCAAGGTTCTCCAAAGACACAGACCTGTAGGACATATATATATGTGTGTGTATATATATGATATATATTGGCTCATGTGATTATGGAGACCAGCAAGTCCAAAATCTGCAGGGCCAACGTCCTGGTCCAAAGGTTGTCAGGCAGAAAGAGCTGATGTGCCAGTCGAAAGGCCATTGGGCAGGAGAATTCTTTCGTCCTTGGGGAAGGATTTTACTTTATTTCTGCCTTCAACTGATTAGATGAGGCCCACCCACATCCTAAACGGCAATCAGCTTTATTCAATATACCAATTTAAATGTTAATCTCATGTAAAAACACCCTCACAGAAACACTCAGAATACTATTTGACCAAATATCTGGGCACCCCATAGCCCAGTAAAGTTGACAAATAAAATTAACCCTCACAGACACCAAGTGTAGTTCATCATTTTGGAAATATCCGACTTACAGCAAAAGTGGAAACCTCTAAGTAGAGTATCAGGAATCATACATTTCACTCACTGATTTCTTGTTCACATTCCAGTGTATAAAATTCTGGTCTCCATTAAGGAGACACTCCAGTTCTCAGGGAAAACCAGACTTGGCCTTGCTGTCCATGAGTATGAGACAGGAAGAGCTGTGGTCCAGGATGGAACGAAAGTCATACTGCACATACCAGGTGTTCGGTACATGCTCAGCAATTCAGGTGCGCGTTCTCTCTCTCTCTCTGGAGTAGACACTTACTTCAACTAACGGGAGGCTGGCCAGTTGTTTTACCACCTATCCTGCTTTTCCCAGCTCTTGTGTGGGCCCCAAAGCCCCCAGCAGTAGACGCCCCAACTGCTGTCGCTGTCCCTGGTGCTGACCAAACGCTAACGCTTCTGCGTTGCGGCCTTAGGGCCACTGGTGGTGCCCAGTTATTCTTTTATTTTCCTTTTGTTCTTTTCTTTTCCTCTCTTTGTTGCTGCCCTTATTGCTGCCCAATTATTCTTTTCTATCTCTTTCTCTTTCTTGTCTCTCTTTCTTTTCTTTCTTTCTCTTTCTCTCTTTCTCTCTTTTTCCTCCAGAAAATGCTGCAGATTGTGTGTGATTTTGAAGCATAGACTAGACTTCGAGGATGAACGTGACATTTTGGCTCTCTGTATATCCCCATTCACACTGAAGAATCAACACTTACTTGCTGATCAATATTCCTAGAACTGGTGGCACAGCCAGGACCTACGCTGATGCTTACCTCCCCCTCTCCTGCCGCAGAGACGCCCCCGTCCGTGTGGCCCAGGGAAGTGCCAGGGGTCCCTGGGGAAGGCGGGAGATGGGGAAGGGGCAGGGTGAGCGAAGAGGAGCAGGCTGCGGCTGCACGCAGGCTGGGAAGCAGGGCTTCCGGGCCGCAGGGTCGCGAGGACGGGTGTGATGCAATCGCGCCACAGCCGCTGCGTCAAGGGGCGGCTCCGGGATGCGGGGACTGCGGTAGAGCCGGTCCCGCCCCCGCCGCCCGCCGCCCGCCTTCGGTAGCCCCGCGGACAGCCGCCGGGACGACCACCCAGAGCCACCGGAGCCCCCTGACACCCGCCCCGAGTCACCGGTAACCCGCGGCACCCGCCCGGGGGCGCGCCATGAAGTCGGCGGCGAGCTCGCGCGGGGGCGGTGGGGGCGGCCGCGGGGGCGGTGGCTGGGGCGGCTGGGGCGGGGGCCGAGGCGGCGGCGGCGGCGGCGCGGGCAAGGGCGGCGGGGGCGACGGCGGCGGCCCGGGGGGCAAGGGCGGCTTCGGGGCACGGGCGCGCGGCTTCGGCGGGGGCGGCCGGGGCCGGGGGCGAGGCGGCGGAGACGGCAAGGATCGCGGCGGCGGCGGCGGCGGCGGCGGCGGACAGCGGCGGGGCGGGGTGGCCAAGAGCAAGAGCCGCCGCAGGAAGGGCGCCATGGTGGTGTCGGTGGAGCCGCACCGGCACGAGGGCGTCTTCATCTACCGCGGGGCGGAGGACGCGCTGGTCACGCTGAACATGGTGCCGGGCCAGTCGGTGTACGGCGAGAGGCGCGTCACGGTGACCGAGGGCGGCGTGAAGCAGGAGTACCGCACGTGGAACCCATTCCGCTCCAAGCTGGCCGCGGCCATCCTGGGCGGGGTGGACCAGATCCACATCAAGCCCAAGTCCAAGGTGCTGTACCTAGGCGCCGCGTCGGGCACCACTGTCTCCCACGTCTCCGACATCATTGGCCCAGACGGCCTGGTCTACGCCGTCGAGTTCTCCCACCGCGCCGGCCGCGATCTGGTCAACGTGGCCAAGAAGCGCACCAACATCATCCCGGTCCTGGAGGACGCGCGGCACCCGCTCAAGTACCGCATGCTCATCGGGATGGTGGACGTGATCTTCGCCGACGTGGCCCAGCCCGACCAGTCCCGCATCGTGGCCCTGAACGCCCACACCTTCCTGCGCAACGGGGGCCACTTTCTCATCTCCATCAAGGCCAACTGCATCGACTCCACCGCATCTGCCGAGGCTGTGTTTGCTTCTGAGGTGAGGAAGTTGCAGCAGGAGAACCTGAAGCCCCAAGAGCAGCTGACCCTGGAGCCCTATGAGAGGGACCACGCTGTGGTGGTCGGGGTCTACCGGCCTCTTCCAAAGAGCAGCACCAAGTAGCACCCAGCTCAGGCTCGCCTGCCATCTCCCCAAGCCTGTGTTGTGTTTGCTATTATTTTCTATGTGTTTTCTTTGTGCGTGTTTTGTTTTGTTGTTTTTCTATTAAACTGCATAAAGAAACGGCACCTATCTGTATGGTGATGCCAGGCTAGGTTTTGCTGCAGTAACAACCCCCAAATCCCAGTGGCCTAAACCAGCTGGTGTAAGGGGCCCATCACGCAGTAGCCTGGGAGCTGTGCTCATTCTAATCACTCCGGTCCCCAACTCCCCAGGGCCCCATTTTCACACATGCTCCCTCCATCCCTAGGACAAAGGAAAGAGAGCTGGGGAACTGCTAATAAAAGCTTTTAAACTTCCCCTTGGAACTGATGGGGCACTTCTGCGCACATTTGGCCAAGTCACATGACCAAGTCTGACTCCGGGGAAGGACACTGAATATTGATGGACAATAATATAGTCAAACCCACCAATCATCTGACTCACAGCCAAAGTCAACCACAATAAGCTTTTGTTACTTTACTCTTCAGCTAAGCCCTTTTGCGTTCACGGTTAAAGTGAATAATAAATAAATGTTAAATTTATTCCTCACAGCAGCCCTGAGATGGCTTTGTTAGCACTTGCATATTACATGTGAAGCAACAGGGCTTCTGAAGGTAAACTAGTTGCCCAAACTTACATAGCCAGTAAGGAGGTAGGACTTAAATGCCAGTCTTCGGGGCTCTAAATCCATGCTGTTTCCTCAGCACCAGGGGGATCTTGTCTCTGGCCCCCGACCCCTATGGCATGCACACGGGGACATACTTAGAGCAGGGCCCTGTGACCTTATTGTGTTCTTTTGCCCTCCCCTGTCCCCCACTGGGCTAGCCCTTTGGTTTCACAATAGCAAAACAAGGTAGGGGGGCAGGATGTGGGTCTAGTTAGCAGACTGTCTCCACTGCAGGGCATAGCATACCCCAAGTGGCATCACCAAGTGTCTGCAGAACAGGCAGAAAAATGACTACCAGAAAGCATCTGTCTTTGCAAGGCACGTCCTGCGGTTCCCAAGATGCTGGTCTCAGTACCTTGGAGTCTCTCCAAAGCACCCCAAAGGGAAGGGAGAGTGGGTAATCCGAGGAGAGCTGAGAATGCCCCCAAGGCCGAGTACATGCCTCCAAGCCAGACCTTAGGAAGGCCTTTCATTCATTTATGCATGCATACACTCAAAAAAAATCCCCACTGCCAAAGTCACCAACATTTAGTCTTTGAATGATTGCGCACTAATGTATCATTTGGAGGGTGGATTTGCCTTTCTAAACATGTGGTGGGCAGCAATCGTGGTTAGTCTGCTTTTTCTGAGAGCATACTTCTTGAAAAACAACAAAGGATAAATCAGACTTTTTATTTTATTTTATTTTATTTGAGACAAGTCTTGCTCTATCGCCAAGCCTGGAATACAGTGGCACAATCATGGCTCACTGCAGCCTTGAACTTAAGTGATCCTGGGCTTAAGTGATCTTCCTGCCTCAGCCTACCACACCTGGCTAATTAAAATAACTTTTTTTTTTTTTTTTTTTGTAGGAACAGTCTTGCTTTGTTGCCAAGGCTGGCCTTGAACTCCTTGCTTCAAGAAATCCTCCTGCCTCAGACTCCCACAATGGGATTAGAGGTGTGAGCTATGGCGCCTGGTCCAAATCAGATTTTTAAAAAGGCTACCCACTTTTTCACCATTCCCCCCATCCTACCCCATCCCAAAATTCAGACAGGGAATTACAGTTCAGATGTATTAGCAAGACTGACTCAGGAAGAAGAGAGTGAATGAGGTACATGTCTATTTCCATAACCAATGGAAATCTTCATTACAACCCTACAAGCCAAGATCACTTTTCCTATTTAGCATATGAGAACACTGCAGTTCAGAGCTGACAGTACCTGGTTTCAGATCCCCCAGAAAGGCTCACAGCCAAAAATCACAGCCTTGTTAATCTGACTCCAAAATCTATGTCGTTTTCACTGAAGTCTATGCTGGTTCTGTTGCCTTGAAAAGCCCTCTCTGCTACAAATACAAAAAAATTAGCCTGTCGCACTGGCGGGCGCCTGTAGTCCCAGCTACTTGGGAGGCTGAGGCAGGGGAATGGCGTGAACCCAGGAGGGCAAGCTTTGCAGTGAGCCAAGATTGCGCCGCTGCACTCCAGCCTGGGTGACAGAGCGAGACTCCGTCTAAAAAAAAAAAAGAAAGAAAAGAAAAGAAAAGAAAAGAAAAGCCCTCTCTCCAATCCTAGGCTAATTTATTAGTTGCTGGGATGAAGCCCTGAGGCTGAGGTGGACTCCCTGGGAAAAAGAACTGTTTGCTCACTAGGGGAAGGAGGGGCTCTGCAGCAGCTGAGGCCCAGGACCCAGCCCCTCCTCAGAAACAGATGGGCTCCATAAAGGAGCTCTTGATTCCTCCTTAAAGGTTTATACCCCCAGGATGGGGGATGAAGCAGGGGAAACGCGACCTCTTTCCTTGGCATGAGCACTCCCATTCCCTGTCCCTCCTGCCCCAAGTGAAATTTACAGTCATGTCTGAAGCTTCTCAAAGTGGGAATTATTCGTGAGGAAAATGGCAACAAAACAATCTCCTGAAGAATTTCCCTGCATTGCAGATGAGTTCCTGAGCCAATGGAATGACATGGTGAGTACCAGGAGAAATACAGGAATACAGCAGGGGAGCTGGAACCTGGTTTTAGAGGATGAAGGCAGGGAAAAGAATGGGACTACAGTCCGGGCACAGTGCCTCATGCCTGTAATCCCAGCACTTTGGGAGGCCAAGGTGCGTGGATCACTTGAGACCTTGACTGAGTACTTGAATCGAGATCAGCCTGGTCAACATACAAAACCCCATCTCTACTAAAAATATTAAAAATAGCCGGGCATGCAGCTACTTGGGAGGCTGAGGCAGAAGAATCGCTTGAATCTGGGAGGCGGAGGTTCCAGTGAGCCAAGATCACGCCACTGTGAGATTGTCTAAACAACAACAACAAAAAAGAACGGGACTATAACTCCAGTGGGCCCTGGGTCCCAAGAAACCTAGAAGTAGCAGTGACCCTAGGTAACAAACCTGCTCAGAGCCAGGAATGCTTCAGTGACTATCAGCTTGGGTTCCCAGAAGGCTTTACATTTGGGTCTCTAGGTATATTAGTCTTCTCAGGCTGTTGTAACAACATACTACATGCTAGGTGGCTTCAACAACAGATACTCATTTTCTCACTATTCTGGAGGGAGGCTAGAAGTCCAGTATCAAGGTGCTGAAGAATTCAGTTTCTGGTGAGGACTCTCTTCTTGGCTTGTAATCGGCTACCTTCTTGCTGTGTCCTTATGTGGCCTTTCCTCTGTACACACACAGAGAGAAAGAGAAAGAGAGAGAAAGAGAGAGAAAGAGAGAGCTCTTTTCTTCCCCTGTTTACAAGGACACCAATCCTATTGGATTAGGATCCTACTCTCAGGACCTCTTTTAACCTTAATTACCTCCTTAGGGCCCCATCCCCAAATATAGTAACATTGGGGATTTGAGCTTCAATTTGTGAATTTTCTGGGACACAATTCAGCGCATAAGCCTAGGGTTGGATGAGAATGTTCAGCTAAAATGCCTGTCTTACTGGATTGTGAGTTTTGGCTGAGGAGACCAACGTTTAATGTGAAAATACCTGCTGACAGCCTGGCACTAAGTGCTCTGCCTGTTTTTTCATTTTTTCTTTCTTTCCCCCTCTTATTGGCAATAGAGAATAATAAGGTAGCTGAGAATTAAGAGTTTAAAATGGGCCCAGCGCAGTGGCTCAGGCCTGTAATCCCAGCACTTAGGGAGGCTGAGGTGGGCTTCAGATGGCTTCAGTTCAGTAGTTCAAGACCAGCCTGGACAACATAGTGAAACCCCGTCTCTACAAAAACAAAAGTTAGCTTGGGGTGGTGGCATGCACCTGTAGTCCCAGTTACTTGGGAGGCTGAGGCAGGAGAATCGCTTGAGCCCAGGAAAGTGGAGGTTGCAGTGAGCTGTGATCACACCACTGTGAG
The DNA here is from genome assembly GCF_047675955.1 of Chlorocebus sabaeus. NCBI lineage: Eukaryota > Metazoa > Chordata > Mammalia > Primates > Cercopithecidae > Chlorocebus > Chlorocebus sabaeus. The sequence continues at coordinate 13,879,030 of NC_132926.1, read as the reverse complement.
TGAGACACTGTCTCAAAAATAAATAAATAAATACATAAATACAAGTTTACATAAATGCCAGGGGTTGCCTTGGAGTGGGGGAGCACACTTAGCAAGTCTTCTGAGGGGACTGCCCTGTGCTGGGAGCTGCGGGGAGCTGACCACTGAGTTTCAGAGTCAGCGGCTCCATCCTGGGCCACAGGAGAGGACTCAACTCAAGCATCAGTGAGTGCCCAGCAGCAGTCACCTCAGCAGCAGAAGCAGTAAGGGTGGAGGCTGGTGCTCAAAGACCAGGCAAGAGGGGCCATGTGCCCACGGCATCGGCAGGAGCCTCAGAGAACAGGCGGAACAGAACTCCCACCCCATCCACCAGCACCATGATGTCTGCCAGCTTCTCCCTCGCTCAGACGCCTCCTGAGGTGAAGGGAAGAAGAATGGGGTAGGAGAAGACCTGAGAGAATGAACCTTTATCCAAAGAAGGCAGTTTTAAATGGGAAGAAACCATGTTCCATTAGTTAGTGCTTTCCCCTGCCAACCTTGCATTAAGCAAGATGTTCTGGCCCATCTGAGCTACGGTGAGCACTGCATCTGGATACTGCTACTCTAACATGTATCAAGCACTTGTGTCCCAGGCAGAAAGCTCAGTGTTTCTTTGATCGTTAGAAGTATGACTTTTTTTTTTTTTTTGAGACAGGAGTTTTGCTCTGTCACCCAGGCTGGAGTACAGTGGCGCAATCTCAGTTCACTGCAACCTCCTCCTCCCAGGTTCAAGTGATTCTCCTGCCTCAGCCTCCCGAGTAGCTGGGACTACAGTAGACACCCGCCACCATGCCCAACTAATTTTTGTATTTTTTTAGTAAAGACAGGGTTTCACCACATTGGTCAGGCTGGTCTCAAACTGCTGACCTCAAGAGATCCACCCACTTCAGCCTTCGAAACTGCTGGGATTACAGACATGAGCCACTGCGCCCGGCCTCATGATTTTTAAATTAATAACAAAACAAACATTCCTGAAAGTGCCGACACTAACATTCCACTTGATGAACTGCTGCAAAATGAACACCGGTGTCAGAGCTGCCCCTAGCATTTGCGTGGCGTGGAGCAAGAGCATCCGTAAGGACCCTGGTCCGTGGCTTCCCCTTCCTCTTCCCACTCCTGGTTCCCAGCCCTGGAAGGGCCTCATGCACACTGCTGTAGACACTCAGTCCTCCAGTCCAAGATCTGTCCCCAGGCCCTTCACACAGCCTCCTTGAAGCCACTTATTGGAACTAGAGTTGCAAACTGGGAGCAGGGTCTCTCGGGGGACCGGCCTGGGGAGGAGGACTGGAATAGGGCTCGCATCGTTCAGACAGAGCTCTGAGTGCCTGATGCATAATCCAGAAGGTCGGAGACGTGGCTTCTGGGGGGCATGGCACTTGGTCCCTATGGACTCCTTGCCTCACAGGATAAGGGACAGACAGAGGAAGGCCAGAGTGCAGTCTTTTTTTTTTTTTTTTTTTTTTTTATACGGAGTTTCACTCTTGTTGCCCCAGCTGGAGTGCAATGGCGTGATCTCGGCTCACCACAACCTCCACCTCCCATGTTCAAGAGATTCTCTGCCTCAGCCTCCCTAGTTGCTGGGATTACAGGCATGTCCCACCACGCCCAGCTAATTTTGTATTTTTAGCAGAGACGGGGTTTCTCCATGTTGGTCAGGCTGGTCTCAAACTGCCGACCTCAGGTGATCCGCCCGCCTCGGCCTCCCAAAGTGCTGGGATTACAGGCATGAGTCACCGTGCCCGGCCAAAGTGCAGTCTTATAAAGTGCAGGAGGCAGGGCATGGTGGCTCATGCCTGTGTTCCCAGCATTTTGGGAGACAGAGGCGGGCAGATTGAGCTCAGGAGTTCAAGACCACCCTGGGCAACATGGCAAAACCCCATCTCTACTAAAATACAAAAAATTAGCTGGGCATGGTGGCATGTGCCTGTAGCCCCAGCTACTCAGGAGGCTGAGGCATGAGAATTGCTTAAGCCTGGGAGGCGGAGGTTGCAGTGAGCCACGATTGCACCACTGCACTCCAGCTTGGGCTACAGAGTGAGACTCTGTCTCAAAAGAAAAAAAGAAAAAAAATAGTGCAGTTGCCAATGACTAAGAGTGTCCCCTTTGCCTGTCCACCCATCCAATCTCAGCATTCCTCTATGAAGATGCAAAGTCTACCACTTCCCAGGAGTCCTTCCAGGCCCATTGACTCACAGGAAGCTCCTTCTGACATTACAGCTCTTGGTTAGTATTCTGATGAAGACATTGCATGCAGGGTGCTTCCATGCACCTTCTTTCACTGAATCCGCATGCACAGCACCCCCAGGAGGCAAGTGTTATCACCCTGTATCACCGATGAGGAAACTGAGGCTCAGAAAGGTGGTATCAGTCAGTCAAGGTAGTGTAGCTGGAGGGTGAGAGAGCTGAGATTTCTGGAGCAGAATTGCATCTCTGGTCTAAGTCAGCAACATGAAAATCAGATGCTCTAGGGAAAGGCCTGGCATTGGTATTTTTTTTTATATAACCTCCCCGCGTGATTCTAAGGTAGGGCCAGGACTGAAGCCCACTATTTAAAATGCTGTATCATTTTTGTCATCGGCTGGGAAAGGCAGATTTAGGATGGCATTTTGAATAACTGAAAGACAACGGCTGAGCAATTCTGCCATGCCTGCTGGTACCTGGGGCCTCTTTGACAACAGAGGATGCTCCCAGAGATTCCAACAAGGCGAACGATTGAAGTCAGGGCCTGAAAACAAAGTTCTTGCTACTCCTGCTCTTTGGTCACTGGGCTGCACACTGCATGCTGAGGATGTTTGTGAGGGAGAGAGCTGAGCTGACGGGCGTCGGAGGAGCCAATAAAGCCAGGAGCTCAAAACGCAAGCGTTAAGTCTGCAGTCACTGTGATAGTATAAGCAATAGACTGAAATAGAGAAAGCACCGATTGCCTGTTCCATTTCCCCCCGTGGAACAGCACACCTGGCAAGGGCCAAGTTGATCAGCGCAGTCAGAATTGTCTCTATTGAAGGAGCCCCCAGCAAAAGACGGCAGTTTTTTGGAAGTGAGGAGGGTGAGGAGGAAGGGGTAGGAGCAGAGAAGTACTGAGTTAGTGGGGAACAGCATCTTCAGCTTTTGCCCTCTTGATGGCCTCTGCCCAAGCCCTCAGATAGTGGGACCCAGAAACGAAGACACAGAACATGAGCAGGGGAGGGACTGAGTCCTTGACCGCAACTCCCTGTGGAGACGGCAGTGCACCAGGTTCCTCCTCAGGGCTGCCAGGGAAAACATCACACACAGGTGCTGGCCAGGAGCCGGAGCCCTGAGGGTTTACCTCCTATAGATTGTAAGTACAGGCGCCCAGTACTGAAGTTGGTTTTTTGGTCTCTTGAGCAAAAGCACTTTATGAACTTCTCTCTAAATCTTGCCTTTGCATTTTTCACTTATGTCTTAGGTTTGCCTCTTCCATCCCCTGGTGACCACCAAGCCGCCTGTCTACTGCTTGGGACCCACCGTTCATTAGATCCTTCCCATCCCACTGCCTCCAGGCGAGCCTCTGCTCCCTGCCTGGAGGACTCAGGTGCCCGAAAATACAATGCAAGAATTCTAGCTGCTTGTAACAGCCAGTGTGTTTGGCAGGGTTTTTTTTTTTTTAATCTGGGCCACACAGGAAGGCTTCCAGAAACACTGGGACAAGAACTGAGGAAGAACCCGAAGTAGTTTTGATGGAAAACACTGTCTTTCTTACCTCTTCATGTGATTTTAATTTTAATCTTCTCCCATCCAAACCTCCTTCCTTCCCACTTATCTTTCCATCTCACTGCCCCTAGGAACCCCAAATCCAACAGTCACTTAACCCATGAGGACTTCGATGCACCAATCCACCATCTTTTCACCGTCCATTCAATTAATGCCCATTGTCCTCATTTCCCTCCTCGCCTGGCTGAGATTCCATGGTCCATCATTCTAATCACTTCCTTACATAACACCTTATCCCTCTCTCCCTTCCTTTTTGCTTGCAAACCGGCCATTCCTTTCCTGAACCTACCTCTTTCTTGGAGTAAATCATCAAATGGAAACAAAGCTGCCAATACCAGCTACTAACAATGTTTGCCAGCTTCTCTTAAGGCCACAGATTCATTGGTTCATGACCTACCTTCCAAGGTATCATGGCATCAGGTTCACCTCTTCCTAAACGAACAGCATCCTTCTAGCCTCTGATAACACCTTCTTTGCCACCTGCTGCCAGCCTCTGATCCAATACCACACAGTTCCGGCTTGTGTTCTTCAGTGCATTCCATCTCTGGCGGCAGCTTCTGTATCAGTTGGAAGAGGCCAGATTATGCTGGGGTAACAAACCCCTAAATCTGTGGTGGAAAAAAACAAAGTTTGTTTTCTTCCTTTTACTCCAGACCTTCATTCATGTGGTGAGGGAGTGACAAAAAAGGAGCTTTGCTACTTTTTGTCACTTAGGGATCCAGGCTGACAGAGCAGCCACTGTCTCAAATGCTGCTGGCTTCTGTTAGTGGGAAAAGAGGGCTCTGGAGGGTCTCAAAGAGGTGACTAAGCGCTCCAGCCAAAAAGTAGCACGCACCACTTCCAAACACAACGCTCACTCACTAGTTGGCCAGAGCGAATCCTTCGAACCCACCCTCTCAACTGCAAGGGAGCCAGCAAGCGCAATCCTACATGTAGCTAAAAAGTGGCTTATTGAAATCCCTGCTGAACACGGCCACCATCAGAAGATACTATTATTAGTCTCATGTTGCAAGTGCTAAGGCACAGGTTGAGAAATCTGTCTGAGACTTCATGCCTAGTAATCATGTCAGAGTAGGATTTGAACTCATGCTCCAGAATATTTTTGTTTTGTTTTTGTTTTTTTTTTTTAAGACAGGGTGTCGCTCTGTCACCCAGGCTGGAGTGCAGTGGTGTGATCTTGGCTCACTGCATCCTCTACCCTGGATCAAGTGATTCTCATGCCTCAGCCTCCTGAATAGCTGGGATTACAGACATGCACCACCATGCCCAGCTGATTTTTGTCTTTTTAGTAGAGATAGGGTTTCGCCATGTTGGCCAGGCTGGCCTCAAACTCCTGACCTCAAGTGATCTGCCTGGCTTGGCCTCCCAAAGTGCTGGGGATTACAGGTGTGAGCCACCATGCCCAGCCCAGAATATTTGTTTTTAACCACTACTCTATACAGCCTCTCAGCAAATATGTAGACTTAAAATTTATCTGTTATCGTCATGTAACTTGTGATGTACTCAGAGAATGTGGTCTTATTTTCTGAAATTCATGGAGTCTTTATGGCCTGCATGTAGTTAATTTTGGTAAATGTTTCGTGTGTGCCTAAGAAGGTATCTTCTAATTGGTGAATGCAGAATTCAATATATGTCCATTAGAGCAGTCTAAACGGGAGTGTTCAAATCTACTTGTCGATTTTTTTTGTTTGCTTGACCTATCAAGAATTGAGAGGTGTTGTAATTTCCCACTGTGAGAGCATTTTCCTGTCACAAAGGTTTATCCATTTTAGCTTTATTTTCTGATTATCTTATTAACTGCCTATGTATCTTAAAAATTCTGTCTTCTTGGTTAATTGAACTTTTTAAAATCATCTAATGACTCTATTCCTAATGATGGATTTGTCTTCAAGGTTATTTATTTTGAGATAGGGTCTCACGTTGTTACCCAGGCTAAATGCAGTGACGCAATCATGGCTCACTGCAGCCTCGACCTCCCAGGCTGAAGCCATCCTTCCACCTCAGCCTCCTGAGTAACTGGGACCACAGGCCTGTGCCACCAGTCTCGGCTAATTTTTGTATTTTTTGTAGAGATGGAGTTTCACTACGCTGCCTAGGCTGGTCTCGAACTCCTGGGCTCAAGTGATCTTCCCATGTTGGCCTCCCAAAGTGTTGGGATTACAGGCGTGAGCCACCACGCCTATTCTTTTTGTCATAATATAGCTACCTAAGCTTTCCTTTGGTTAGTGTTTGTCTAATCTTTTTTTTTGAACTCTCTGATTTCAACCTGTTCAGTTAATATTATAAAAAGCATAGATGGTAGTTTTTTTTTTTAAGAGATAGGATCTTGCTCTGTCACTTAGGCTAGAGTGCAGTGGCACAATCATACCTCACTGTAACCTTGAACTCCTGGGTTCAAGCGATGTTCCTGCCTCAGCCTCCCCAGTAGCTAGGAATACAGGCATGTGCCACCATACCTAGCTAATTTTTTTTTTTTGGTGGTTTTTTTTTTTTTTTTTTGAGACAAGGTATTGCCTGTGTAGGTCTTGAATTCCTGGCCTAAAGTGACCCTCCTGCTTTGACCTCCCAAAGCACTGGGATTATAGGCATGAACCACTGTGCCTGGCCTAGAAGTTGTTTTCCTTTTAAACTCAAATTTCACATTCTCCTCTAATTGGCAAGTTTGCCCCATTAATATTTTCATCTTTCTGATTTTTTCCACATTTACTTAAATTGTCTTGCTTTTTCTATATTGATTGCTCTTTCTTGTTATAACCAAATTTATTATTATTTCTGAGAGACAGGGTCTCGCTCTGTTGCCCAGGCTTGAGTACAGGGGTGCAATCTGGGCTCACTGCAACATACGCCTCCTGGGTTCAAATGATCCTCAGCCTCAGCCTCCCTAGTAGCTGGGACCTCAGACAGGCATCACCAGCTAATTTTAAAATTTTTTGTAGACAAGTTCTCACTATATTGCCCCAGCTGGTCTTGAAATCCTGGGCTTGAGCAATCCTCCTGCCTTGGTCTCCCCAAAAGCTGGAATTACAGATGTAAGCCTCTGTGCCCAGCTCCAAATTACTTATTTGGATAACATTCTGGTGCCATGTCATTTGTCCAACACAGAGAGGGTATTAAAAAAAAGCACTAGGATGGAGGTGAGGGCACCTAGGGTTGAGCTTTGGTTCTGTTAATAACTTGCTGTGTGATTTAGGACAATCTAGTTGACTTCTCTGGACATTTTTTCCTCCCTATAAATAAATCTTGAGTTTGATTCAGTAGTCTGTGAGATTCCTGCTAACTCTTGGATTCTCTGTTCCCATGCCTGGTTGGTCACTGGCTCTTGAAATGTGAAAAATCCTAGGGTATCTCTAATTTGCAGCTTGCTCTTAGACTAAGATTCAGGATAGATGGGTGTGGGGGAGTGTGCCTGTAGTCCCAGCTAGTTGGAAGACTGAGGTGCGAGGATTGCTTGTGCTCAGGAGTTGGGAGGCCAACCTGGACAATATAGTGAGACTCTCTTAAAAAAAAAAAAAAAAAAAAAAGAAGATTCAGGACCAGACGTGATGGCTCATGTCTGTAATCCCAACACTTTGGGAGGACAAGGTGGGCAGATCACTTGAGCCCAGGAGTTTGAGACCAGCCTGAGCACATAGGTAAACCCTATTTCTGCAAAAAGTAAATTTAAAAAATTAGCTGCGTACGGTGGTGCGTAACTGTGATCCCAGATACTCAGGAGGCTGAGGTGGAAGGACAGCTTGAGCCTGGGTGTTTGAGGCTGCAGTGAGTCATATCGTGCCACTGCACTCTATGCTGGGCGACAGAGTGAGACCCGGTTTCAAAAAAAAAAAAGATTCAGGATGGACATTTTTTCTTCACGACATTGAGAAGAGTTTAGACTAAGGCAGCATTACGGAGCCGGGCACGGTGGCTCACGGCTGTAATCCCAGCACTTTGGACGGCCAAGGCAGGCAGATCACTTGAGGTCAGGAGTTCGAGACCAGCTTGGCCAACATGGCAAAACCAGGTCTCTGTTAAAAATACAAAAATTAGGCTGGGCGCGATGGCTCAAGCCTGTAATCCCAGCACTTTGGGAGGCTGAGACGGGCGAATCACAAGGTCAGGAGATCGAGACCATCCTGGCTAACACGGTGAAACCCCGTCTCTACTAAAAAAAAAACACAAAAAACTAGCCAGGCGAGGTGGCGGGCGCCTGTAGTCCCAGCTACTCGGGAGGCTGAGGCAGGAGAATGGCGTAAACCTGGGAGGCGGAGCTTGCATTGAGCTGAGATCCGGCCACTGCACTCCAGCCCAGGTGACAGAGCAAGACTCCGTCTCAAAAAAAACAAAAAACCAAAAAAACAAAAACAAATAAAACAAAAATTAGCCAGGCATGGTGATGCACATCTGTAATCCTAGCTGCTCGGGAGGCTGAGGCAGGAGAATCGCTTTCAACCACGGAGGCGGAGGTAGCAGTGAGCTGAGATCGCACCACAGCACTCCATCCTGGGCGACAGAGGGAGACTTTGTCTATAAATATATAAACAAAATAGCATATTGGAAATGAACCCAAGAAAAAACAGAATGTCAATAATTTAGTTTGACTTGCTTGCCCAGAATGGGTCAAATCATAAATTTCATAATCAGGGTCAAAAGAGAATTGAATTTGTTGACACAAGTATAAATGTTTATTTTGTATCTTTTTAGAAGAGCTTTATTGAGTTATAATCAATGTACAATACACCACACATATTTAAAAGACAATTTGGGCTGGGCGCAGTGGCTCATGCCTATAATCCCAACACTTTGGGAGGCTGAGGTGGGCGGATCACCTGAGTTCGAGAGTTTGAGACAGCCTGACCAACATGGTAAAATCCTGTATCTACTAAAAATACAAAAATTAGCCAGGCTTGGTGGCGGGTACCTGTAATCCCAGCTACTTGGGAGGCTGAGGCACAAGAATTGCTTGAACCTGGGAGGTGGAGATTGCAGTGAGCTGAGATCGCACTCCAGCCTGGGCCACAGAGAAAAAGAAAAAAAAAAGACAATTTGATGAGTTCTGCTATTTGTACCCACCCATGTGAAAGTATCACAGTGAAAATACTGAATATATCCACCACACGCACAAGTTTCCTCCCTGTCTTCCTCCAGCTCTTGGACCCACACAACCAAAAAGAAAGGATACTTTCAACAAATGATACTGAAACAACTGTAAATCCATATGCAAAAAAAACCCCTGATCCCTTACCTCATATCATACACAAAGATTGATGATTATAGGCTGAAAGATAAAAATTAAAACTACAAATTGTCTAGAATAAAACAGGAGAAAATATCCATGATCTTGATTAGGCAAAGATTTCTTAGGACACAAAAAGGATGAGCATAAGAAGCTGGACTTCAACAAGATGAAGCTCTGTTCCTCAAAATAGTATTAAGAAAATAAACAGATAAGCCATAAATTTGGAGAAACTATTCAAATATATATCCAACGAAGGACTTCTAACTAGAATATATGAAGAACTCTACAAGTCAGTAACAAGACAACTCAATGAAAAATGGGCAAAAGATTTTGCCTTTATAAAAGATATATATGAAAGGCCAATAAGGATCTGAAAAGATGCTCAATGTCATCAGTAATCAAGGAGACACAAATTAAAACCACAAACAGACAATATGTCACACAAGTAAGAATGGCCACAATTTAAAAGATGGACAATACTCATGGATACAGAGCAAGTGGAACTCTCAGACACTGCTGGAGGGAATGTAAAATGGAACCTCTTGGAAACTGTTTTCCAGTTTCTTACAGTTACCATACAATACAGCAATTTCACTATTTATCCCAGATAAAAACACAGGTCCACCTAAAGACTTGTATGTAAATATACAAGCAAATGGATAAACAAATTGTAGTATATTCATCCAAAGGACTATTAATGAGCAAAAGGAGTGCAGTACGGATACAATATGGATTAACCTCAAAACCATTATGCTGAGAGGAAGCAGACACCAGAGTACATACCACAGCAAATCTATATCTATATGGACAGAAAGTAGACAGTAGCTCTATGAAGTCTAGGGCTGGGAGAGAAAGAGAGATTGGGAGTATCTACTGTATTGGTCCATTTACATAAAAACTCCAGAAAAGACAAACTTTAGTCTACGTAAGACTTTTTATGTAGTCTACATATCTACATAAAAACTCTAGAAAAGACAAATTTTATCTAGAGCGAATCAGTGGGTGCTTAGGGATGGGGATTGGAGGGGACTGACTAGGATGGAGGCCAAGGGAACTTTTTGGAATGATGCAAATACCTTGGAGTGGTGGTTACATGGATGTACACATTTATCAAACTTATTTAAATGTACAGTTAGACTATTATTGTATAAGTCATACCTCAATAAAATTGATTACAAATAGGTCCAAACCCAAAACTAAACCAAAATCAGCAAGATTAATTACAAATTCACTGAATCATTTCTGAATAAACGGTTGTCCCGAAAACCTGCAAAGGTGCTTTAGGAAATCTGAAAACACAAGGTGTCAGAGTATTTTATTCAAACTGTTAAAATGAGACAACTAAAAAAGCTGCTATGTAACACGCAATTGTCTCTCTATCCATGGAAGATTGGTTCCAGGAACTTCTGCAGATACCAAAATTCATGAATGCTCAAGTCTGTTATATAAAGTGGCATAATATTTGCATATTACCTACACATCCTCCTACATGCTTTTTTTTTCCTTCTGAGTCTGCTTGCTAGGGAACTCCCATATACTTTAAATTATCCTTATGTATAATACCTAACACATTGCAAATAGTTGTTATACTGTATTTTTTATTTGCATTAAACTTTTATTTTAGATTCCAGGGTACATGTGCAGGTTATACAGATTAACTCATGTCACAGGGGTTTACTGTACAGACTATTTCATCACCCAGCTACTAGGCCTAGCACTCAATAGATATTTTTCTGATTCTCTCCCTCTTCCCAGCTTCCACCCTCAAGTAGGCCCCAGTTTCTGTCATTCCCCTCTTTGTGTTCACATGTTCTCACCAAGCTCCCATATATTACTTTTACTGTTGTATTATGTTTTCTTTCAAATATTTTCAAGCCACAGTTGGCTGAATCCATCGATGTGGAACTCAGATACGGAGGGCCAAGTTACTTTTTTCAAGTTCAGGTGCTTGTTTTTTTTTTTTGAGAGGGAGTCTCACCCTGTCACCCACCCAGGCTGGAGTGCAGTGGCGCAATCTCAGCTCACTGCAAGCTCCGCCTCCTGGGTTCACACCATTCTCCCGCCTCAGCCTCCCCAGTAGCTGGGACTACAGGTGCCCGCCACGACGCCCAGCTCAATTTTTTGTATTTTTAGTAGAGATGGGGTTTCACTGTGTTAGCCAGGACGGTCTCCATCTCCTGACCTCGTGATCCACCCACCTTGGCCTCCCAAAGTGTTGGGATTACAGGCATCAGCCACCACGCCCGGCCAGGTGCTTGAATTCTTTTAGTGGTATCATTTAATGTTTTGTGTTTTTTGTTTTCAAAGAAATCTGGGGTAGCTGGACTCCAAACTCTTGCTAGAAGAAAATGAGCAAAATGGGCTTAAATCAAAAAGAATATGCCTTCATAGTTTTGGTAATTTTTGCTACCGTTCCCAGAAACTGAATATTATGTTTAAAACCCTGGCTGGGGATGAGCACTTACTTACCTAAACATGTGGTCAACTGCACTTCTGGGATATTGCTAACCTCTGGGTAACATTAAAAACTATCCAAAAGTACCAATTTTCTATGAAAAGGATGTAAAGTTTCAGGAGCTAGTCAGGTTTTCCAGGTTTACTTCGGGAAAAAGTCAAATCTTAAACTCCTCTCCACCCACCAAAACCAGACGTGTATCTTAAAATGGGAACTTATAAAGTATTACCATAGAAAATGATCAATAGATTCTAGATGCAGAAATAATAATGTTTGTTCAATACACAATACACTCATTAAGGACTATATCATAGAAAGTAGACATCCTGCTTTCAAAGTTTATTTTTTTTTTTGAGACAGAGTCTCGCTCTGTCGCCCAGGTTGGAGAGCAGTGGTGCGATCTTGGCTCACTGCAACCTCCACCTCTCAGGTTCAAGCAACTCTCATGCCTTAGCCTCCCGAGTAGCTGGAACTACAGGTGTGCGCCACCACACCCAACTAACTTTTGTAATTTTAGTAAATATGAGGTTTTGCCACATTGGCCAGGTTGGTCTTGAATTCCTGGCCTCAAGTGATCCACCTGCCTCGGTTCCCCAAAGTGCTGGAATTATAAGTGTGAGCTACTGCTCCTGGCCACTTTTAAAATTCATATAGCACTGTGTATTGACTCCAGTACAGACTTTTCCCTCTTTGGAAAGTTTATTTAAATGAAAGACTTAAGTGTGTAGCCTTGAATGTTTGCTCTTTAGGAGCTTATTTCTAAGTGCTTGTGGAAGCAGTACTTCTACATTTGAGTAGCTAAACTACATTTCAAATCTCATCCATACTGCATCATGTTCTCCTTTAGTCCAGATCTTAGATTTTTTTCATCCTAGTTCTTGCTAGTTTTTTTTAATAAAGGATATGTACTTCACAGGTCACATGGTAGTCATGTTCATGTTTTCAACCATTCCTATACACTCCAAGAAAAGACACTATGATCTGAAAACTCTGCCTGGAGCCACGACAATCATACAATTTGCAAACACAGTCGTCAAGTTTCCGACTTACTGCCTCACGTATTAAGTTGATTTTTTTAAACAAACTTAACAGGCCGGACGGATACCCCATTCTCCATGATGTGCTTATTTCACATGCACGCCTGTATCAAAACATCTCACATACTCCACAAAGCCTGAAATCCCAGCACTGAGATGCCAAGGTGGTGGATCACTTGAGCCCAGGAGTTTGAGAACAGCCTGGGCAACATGGCGAAACCCCATTTACACACACACACACACCCCCCCCACACACACAAAACGAAACAAACACCTAACCAACAAACAAAACCCTAGCCAGGCATGGTGGTGCATGCCTGTAGTCTCAGTTAGTTGGGAGGCTGAGGCTGTAGTGAGCCATGACTGCACCACTACACACCAGCTCAGTCAACAAAGAGACTATCTCAAAAAACAAACAAACAAACAAACCCAAAACCAAAAAGCCAACAACATTCGTTTCTGATGCGGGATAACATGGCCTTGGCGGGGGAAAGTTTTCACATCTTAATAAATGCAAATCTTAAATGTCATCAGTGCCTTCTCTGTGCCACTGGGAATCTAGAGGTGGACAAGACTTTACAAAGTTCTTGCTCTCACGGAATTAACCACAACCGTGCATGTAATCGAAGTGAAAATGTGGGAATATGTAAGGTAAATAATAAAGGGACACATAGTAAACAACTTAGGTAATTTATTAAGTAGAAAATAAAAAGTATGATTCTAACATCTATTTAGAATATGAACAAAATTAGAAACAGTTAAACTACAAGAAAAAAGGCAGAGATACTGAAGTTGGCTTAATGGTTATCCAACACAAACAAGCAAAACCCAAGTTACCTTCATGCAAATAAGCATTAAGGAAAAGAATACGGGAATGTTTACAGAATGTGCCATGGCAAACATTTTTCAAATTTACATAAGAAACTGTACATGAATGAAAAAATAAATTAGGTAATTTACAAGAAATGTTTTACAGATTACAACAGGCTATAACTTAGTTTATTAGGAATAAAATTTGTAGCACATCATACATTTTTACATCACAGATTCAGTGTTAAAAGAATTCAGACATGATAAAGCTTAGACTTGACAAGAATAATGTAATAGACAGAATAAGGCAATTTACACTGAAATGGCATGTGGAAGTCAAATTAATCCCCAAATTAAAGGATTCCTTAGACTGGGACATAACAACATCTTCTGAGTACGATTTGGTCAATAACTGGTCATTAAGATAAATGCCATTCAATTTTAGTTAAAAAGTCAGCTTTTAGCTGTAGTTTAAAAAAAAAGTAAAAGTACAGTGTACAAAAAAATAATAAAAACCATCTTAATATCACTTACATCCTAATACTATTAATTGTATTCGGGACAAGCAGACTAGGATATTGGTGTTACTTCTATAAAGTTACCTTCTATTTCTAAATGCTGTAAACTAAACTAAAACAGGTTCCACAGAAAAAAGTGGCAAATTCCAAAATGGCTTAATACCTGTGACGACTATTGACTGAGCCAGGTATGACATGGATGAAATTCAGACATACAATATAAAGTTGAGATAATCCCAAATTATTTTACATTATTTATATATACTTTACAAATTATGCAAACATGGAAATGTTTTCTTGGAAAGCTATTGGAACTGTAAGCACTGAGATGTATGAAAGAAAGATGTTTAGAAATACAAAATTTAATAATATCCTACAATTGAATTAGTTGCATATTTATACCATTCAAAATCTTGATTTTAACCTCATTCACTCCTTTGAAAAATACATTCCTCTTTTGTTCTTTTAAACGCAAAATTAGTGGCAGTTGCAGCAAAAACACTGAAATTCTACAAGAAAAAAAATTGATTTACCCCAAACATATCTTTCAGCAGGAACTGTGGTACCTGAAATCCCAGTATCAGCTAATAGTTCGTTCGTTCATTCATTCATTCATTCATTCATTCATTCATTCATTCATTCATGTTTGAGACAGAGTCTTACTCTGTTGCCCAGGCTGGAGTACAGTGGCATATCTGCCCTCTGCCTCCCGATTCAAGTGATTCTCCTGCCTCAGCCTCCCGAGTAGCTGGGACTACAGGTGTGTGCCAACAAGCTGGGGTATTTTTTTTATTTTTAGTAGAGACGTGGTTCTTCCCATATCTATCCCCACTCACAATGATCAGAAATAAGAAATAGCTTTTTAAAAAGGGTCACTAAAAAATCCCAAATATATGTAACACAAACAGTATGACTTAACAATGGTTTGACTTATGGTTTTTCAACTTTATAATGGGGCAAAAGCAATACATATTCAGTAAAAACTGTACTTCAAATTTCATCTTTTGATATTATCCTGGGCTAACGATATGTGGTATAATACTCTTATTTGAGATATTAAATATTTCATTATAAAATAGGTTTTGTATTAGATGATTTTGCCCAGCTACAGGCCAACATTAAGTGTTCTGAACACATTTAAGGTAGGCTAGGCTAAGCTGGGATATTCAGTAGGTTAGGCATATTAAATGTATTTTCAACTAACAGTATTTTCAATTTACAATGGGTCTACTGGAACATAACCCTATCATAAGTCAAGGAACATCTGTATTCCAACATTTATGAATAATTTTTTTTTTTGTACAATGAAAAAGTCGTAATGCCCATATAATTCTGAAGTTAACATAGTAAAAATTCCAGATAACCTTTACAGATTTAAAAGTACAAACATTTTAATTTACATATAAAACCTTTCATATTACTTTAAGGTATATCTACCTGGCCATTACAGGCAATGACATATTAAGAGAGAATGCCATTCTACTGGTTTGGTGAGAATCCAATACCTAGTACCTACAAAACATATAACAATAAAAATTATGTAATAACTTAAAATTATATAAGCACTAAATATTAACTCCAAAACATGACACCAAACACCTGAAAAAAAAAATTAATTTAGTTATCCCAAACACGGCCATGACCCTGAAAACTGACTCATTTTCTATCATAACAAACCAAATAATGTTCAAAGAGGCAAGACCAGTGACCAACACTACTTCTAATACAATACCAAATATGACCTCACATTCACTGAATATACAGGACTAATGCAAATAGTAGTGACTGCTTTAAGAAAACATTTAGACTGTTTGGAAGTGGAAATTAATTATTCAAAATTTAGATATGTCAGAAAAGCTGGGATGATTCATTTTCACACCACCATTATCGTGAAGGGGCTATCCAAATACTCTTAACAGAAGGAAAGAATTACTCACTTTTTTAGGTCTTCAGTGATTATTACTAGGCTCAGTAGAAACCAGAAGATAATTATTCTCTTAAATATTGACAAGAGGCAGTAATATAAGTAAAACACATTATTTTCTGAGATTATCTGATGATTGAAACAAAGTTGGCTGAATTCCTTAGGTATCTGAATAAACATAAACTTGATCATTGATACTTCATGGCAGATCACTTTAAGTGAGGTCAGAGTATTACTACAAAAAGACAATATATTTCTAATTTTTTGTTTACACACACCACAAAACAGTTAAATTCAAAATAATGTACACTCATTTTCATTATCCTCTATCAGTTTTCACATGGCTTTAAAAAGTGAAAGAATTTCTAAACTACATTCTCAAATGCAATAGACTAAAATGCATAAAGTGCTCAATAGAAAAAGATACAATGAAATATGAAAAAATTTTGCTTATAATATACAGAGTGGTTATAAAGAACATATGGAAATTACTATCCAGTTAAGCTTTTCATCCAAAAACACAACCTTAAAAATCAAGGCAATATGTAATGGACTACTCTTTGAAGGCAAGAATACTGCTGGAATAAGAGGAAAACCTTTTCACTTTGTGCTACATCATTCTGCTTACAGAAACAATCTTTCAGGAACTGGTATTTACATTATAGCAATCACATGTACACTCAAAGGTAAAAAACAAAACAAAATCTCAGAAGTTTTTATACAGTCTAATATTTGGCAAATAATCTGAACCACTTGAAGGGCTTTTAATTACCAAGTATATTACAGGCAATAGCACTGACTTTACCCAAACTAAGATACCACCTAATTTCCAACTTATTTAGGGTAGTTGAGCAAGGAACTGCCATGTCAAATTGCATGGCAAGTTTACTAATAGACTTAGTCTTTGGAAAAGATGAGCGTAGAACTTAAAAAAAGCACTAGTTTTAAAACTCTCTAATTAAAAGGCAATCTTCTCGCAGGGGCAGGGTGGTGGTGATGGGAGATTCTATATCTTGTGTTCTATGCCTAGCCTCACAGCAAACTGACAGTGCTCCTCGCATTTGAAAAAGTTACCAGATTTTTTAAGAAGGAAAATTAAGCCCAAAAGTTACAAAGATTTTCTGGGTACAGAGGTCTACAATGCATTAAAGTTTCTTTTTAATCCTTAGAAATTGGCCCCTCAAAGTCCGATTTTAGAAATGAAGTCAATGGAATCATTAGATCTGCTTCAGTGAAGTATGTATGTTTGGACTGTTGGGAACTGTGCCCAGTGGACTCATACTATCTCAAATGTGATCTACTGGAAAGATTCAGGGCTCCTAAGAGAACTCGGCATAGTACCATGGCCAGATGGTAATAGACATACATAAGCATGCCATGACCCTAAAGCAACAACACACTTAAACTAGATAATCATTGTTCAGGAAGAGCAATCCAACTAGAAAATTGGAGGTCCAGTTGGAGCAACCAGCCACTGCTATCGCAAACTGAAGAGTGTGGCCACAGTATACCAGAGAATGGGGCCTGGTCCATCTCCAGAGAAGGCCACAAAGACCAAGACAGCCCCACTACAAAGTTCATCCCACCATACTCATCCTTTAATAACAAACAATCATGAGGACAGAACAAAACGCCATCCCTCCAAGACCTATCATATGTAAAGTCCTTCCTGCCCTTTCAACCAGAAACAGAGACTACAGTCAAGAAGATACGAACCACTCCTGCACTAATCTCTAGATTGGCTTCTCAACACCTGCAAATCCTTGAAGATTCTCATTGAGAAACGGAAGACAACACTGATTCCAGAGAGCTACTGAGAGAGCTGGAACATGATGGAAAAGACAGTGGGTTGTTGGTAGCTGCGTATTCTAAAGAGCGCCAGTGTAGTGACTTGCTTTTCTTGTACCATCCTAGCACTCTTATCTCCTGGATGTCCTGGGACACATCCTGAGTCCCCTACAATTGCCGAAGGATCTCATTAGTACTCTTCCTTTCTGTTAA
Organism: Chlorocebus sabaeus; assembly: GCF_047675955.1. Taxonomy (NCBI): domain Eukaryota; kingdom Metazoa; phylum Chordata; class Mammalia; order Primates; family Cercopithecidae; genus Chlorocebus; species Chlorocebus sabaeus. Next base: position 13,861,317 of record NC_132926.1, on the reverse strand, counting down.
TGAGCAAAAACTTATGACTTTCAGGGCAAAATGGAAGGGCTACACTTTATAGGACAGCTGGAAGGATGGTAAAGCCCAGTATCACTGGGCATAGCTCTTCAGACCCCAAGATGAACTCCAGACCAAAGATCTGGATCTCCAGAATACCAACAATGATGCCCAGCTGGGTGAGAGCACTAAAGGTACCCCAAAAGGCAGTAGATGAGATCTCTCCAATGTACATGGGCACAAAACCTGTGCAGAGTCCGCATTACAAGCCAGTAACCAAGTGGCCCAGGATCAGCATTTCAACCAACTCAGCTTTGTTGCAGAATCCCGTAAGGCAACCACTGATAGCCAACAAATTGATGATAAGCATTGAATTGCACCTGCCAAAGTGGTTGACAAAGAGTGCAACAGAAAGGAGTCAATCATATCACCATTGGGGAAGATGGCCACAGACAAGGGCCGGGGGACACGAGCAACACCTCAGAGAGGGAGTCTTCTAACCTCTCTTTCAAAGTGTAATTGAGAAAGTCCTATATGATTGTCTCAGGAGCACTGATGACTCCAATGTTGTAGCCAAACTGAAGAGAAGAGGTGGGGTGACCTGGGTCCCCATGGCCCTTATCTAATTCTTTTCAAATATTCAAGAAAAGAGTTAGGAGTGGGATTCCAGAGCCATTTCTTCCAGTCAACAAAACCTTCAAAGTGTCTTTGGGAGCAAGTTTTCAGGTCCTCAGTAATGCTCTAAAACTCACGCATCATTACAGCATCTCTGCGTTCTTGCCTTACCACATTTATCTCAGGCCCAAACTTAGTTATTTCTTTTTATTACATCTGAACCATCAAAGCTAAATATTTTATTCCATTATGAATAACAGCAACAAAACCACATTTATCCCAAATAAATGCTACAGGAATCTAATAGATGAGCTGTTTTGAAACTTTATGGGAGTCTGAGGCAATACTGCAGAATTACTACAAGGATCAATGTTTAGTAAACAAAAGCATAATAGTTACAAAATTTGTAAATCCTTTTACCCAAGAATTTATTCTCTCTTTTGTATTTTTGACAGTGATTACAAAGTTTTTCAGATTTTTATGTTGGCAAGTTAACACTGGAGGTCCAATAGTTTAGTGAAGTTGTTTGAGTCTCTTGTTAATTAATGGTTTAGGAAGCAGAGATACTTGGGGATAAAACTGACTTCTATACATTACCAGTAAATCTAGATGTACTTTGTTTAAAGAGCTTAAAAAACTGTTTACATTATACAAGGTAAGTATCACTAGTTTTTTTGGTTTTTTTTTTTTTTTTTTTTTACAAACCACAGTTTTACTTAACAGAGTTTTCAGTAGACTCAGAGATGCATGATAAAGACATTTCCCCATGTAGTTTTCGAACTTTACACTCAAGTTCTTACATTTGATTATAGGCATAAGCCACTGCACCCAGCCTCAAGTGTTTAAAATTCAGTTTTCTTCACCTAAAGACATGAATGTATGAATTATAAGAGTGGTTATTTAGGAGGAAAAGCATGTAAAGGTAAGTTTTTAGAATTTAGATTGAAACTTTGAATTCATGTCAGTCAGTAGCCATTTTAAAACCCTACAATGACTTCGTATTCCTTGCTTTAATGCTTCCATTGTAGTGACTAAATATTTAAGCCAAAATTCCATTAGTTCAATTTATTTTAAAAGTTTCTGATTTGTATATCTGTACAGATAAGAATCTTAATTGAATGATAGTAACTACAAGTTTTATACCTGTGGCAAATACTGTATTAGCATCTATAGATTTAGGGCAATCTTGAAGGAAAAATAGAATGGTCAGAGTCTAAGTTATTTCATCACTGTACTTTGGTTAATGTGGAACTATGATTCATATAATTTGTCCTTTCAAACTGAAATTACCTGCTAAAGTGCACGTAAAGTGAGCAACCATCTCACCACTGTGGCTCTTAGCTTTTCCCATATGTAGTCTAGAATTACTGGAATAATAAGAACACAAAATCATAATGAAGGCTGACAAAGATAATAATTTTTTATTAAGATCTCAAGTAACTCCCTGTAAGCTTACTGTGGTAAATAGATTTGGTTCTAATACCACAATGCCTCAAAGCTCTATGTTCTTAACGGTGCTGTCTTAGTAGAAATAAAATGTGAACCATGTGCGATTTTATCTTTTCTAGTAAGCACATTAAAAAAAACTGGAAACAGAAGTTTTTTTTTTTGTTTTTTTGTTTTTTTGAGATAAGAATCTCACACTGTTGCCCAGGCTGGAGTGCAGTGCACAATCTCAGCTCACTGCAGCCTCCGCCTCCTGGGTTCAAGTGATTCTTCTGCCTCAGCCTTCCGAGTAGCTGGGACTACAGGTGTACACCACCACGCCTGGCTAATTTTTGTATTTTTAGTAGAAACAGGGTTTTGCCATGCTGGCCAGGCTGGTCTCGAACTCCTGACCTCAGGTGACCCACCCATCTTGGCCTCTCAAAGTGCTGGGATTACAGGTGTGAGCCACCACGCCCGGCTAAGATTCATTTTAATTGTATATTTTTCTTTAACCCAACATTTCCAAAGTTAACATTTCAACATGTAATCAATACAAAAAATTAGGAGATATTTAACCTTTTATTGTCCCTAGTCTTCAAAAACCAGTGTATATTTTACACTTAAGAGCACATTTCAATTCAGACTAACCACATTTCAAATGCTCAACAGCTACATATAGGTAGTAGCTGCTGTACTGGACAGTGTGGTTCTAGAACTACCTCTTACAAATGAACACTATCAGTGTCCTTGAAAAACTTTCTTATTTGAGCTAGTTTATTTTATACAAACAAACTGTATTTCTTATTATTCCTGAAAGATCTCATATTGGCATCCTGCCATTTCATTGTAGTGCCTATCATTTTTCCATTGATACTGATAAAGTTGCCCAAGACACATCTTCCCACATAGAGGAAGTAAGAGGAAAAAAACCCTTTTGGATAGAATCTATTAAAACTCATCCCACTATTCCTATGTACATAAGTAACACTGCGTCTGCTGAGTGGAATTTGCATTCGGAACTTCAAAATTCAGACTCATCTACCTTTCCAAGTTAGACAGCTGGGGAAAGAACTTCCTAAATCTTAAGGATGAGGGCAGAGGGCTCAACCCCACTCCAGATTCAGGCAAGGGGAATAGGAAAGAGTGAGATCAGAGCATGGTGGCCTCTTGCGGGGGTTCCTTTGATGGGGGCTGTGGGGGAGTGGAAGGCATTATTTTAAGGGGATAAGAAGCAAATGGAAGACTTGCTCCAACTCTAGAGTTTTCATAGAGTTAGAGGAGGTGAAGGGATTTATTCCTGCCATGGATCATGGGCGCTTTTATAATCAACTCCTGGTTTTGCACTATTTTAATAAATGGAGATTGGACCTTGGTGACAGCCTCTCTTCCCCTTTTCCTATGTTGCTCAATCTTCCTTTCCCTCCTAGGTTCTTACACATTTCAAACCCTTGCCAGTAACAGTATTTTAGTTATCAGTTTCACCATTCCCTCTGGTGGTTGAGCCTTTGGATAAAAATCCACATGTCTATGGAGTGAGTTTTGCTGGAAAAGATGACCTTTCTCTAACTGCACCTCTATTTCTGGCTCCTCAAACAGCGAAGGGTGATAATAAGGCATGGTAGAGGTTTTCCCATTTTTCAGTGACTAGACTGTGAATATTTCCATATGATTTTTCTATTATTAATGTTACTGTGGTTGTTTTAAAATAAAAGCTCCTAATGTACATATGATCAAAACAAACAAACAAAAAAGAGCACAGTGAACTCAAATCATATTCCATTACAATAGTCCCAGGACTTCATTAGACCGACTCCCAGTAATTAAGCCTCCAATCTTAAAATGTTAAACATTTCAACGTGTACTGACTAATTCCTGTAAAATACAGAAAGTGCAACATCACCAAATGTGCATTTCCCAGGATTCATTTCAGAATTCTCATGAAAATTTAATAATAGTATTTCAGCTAATTATGGCATTTGAGAAAAGATACTTATGGGGAAAGATCACATACATGCTTTGGGTGATATGTTTAAAAAAAAAAAAACCTACAATAATTAGTAGTATTGCCTTAACATTTCTAAAATCACATAAAAATGATCATCTTTGATTACCATTTCAATAATTTTGGATACAGGGTATGTTATTTTCTGCTCACTAGTAATCAAAACATAAAACAGACTTGTAACAAATATTCAGAGTCGATTATTTTCATAAGCTAAACATTTCCGAGACTTTAAGATTTTTGTTTGAGCATACAGTACTGCAATGTTGGCTACATAAAATTTAAAAATCTTTTTAAGAGGAAGCTCAATAATCAGAGGCTGTATTGCATTTAAGGATTTAACACTGGCTATATACAAAAGGGAAAGCATTTCAATGAGAAATACTTCACGTTACCAAGTTCTCTCCTTTAATATGGCAACATTCAGCAGCTTATGCTACTCTTCTATCCTTTGGTTCCCAGTGACAAACAATGCAGTAATAACGCCTCTGGTTTTAGTTCCTCTTGGACGACATTTATTAGCAGAGAGAGAGACCTGATGCTTTAGCTGAAATTTGGCAGCCCAAGAAGTGCACCAACTGCTCCAAAGTATCCCTGTATAATTTAAAAATAACTGTTACGTAGTGCAGCTTTTAAATTAGCATATAATATTAACCACTTGAGAACACACAACTATGCACAATCTATCTGTTTAATAATATTTGGAAACCTACCAATTTCTGCGTTGTTAGCTATTATAAAAAATCTTCTGAATCTGTATTCTTGATATCTACACAGCTTTGAAATATGTATTTTTATTTATTATTATTATTTTTAGAGACATGGTCTCACTATTTTGCACAGGCTGGCCTTGAATTCCTGGGCTCAAGTGGTCCCCCCATCTCAGCCTCTTTAGTTGGGACTATAGGCTCACACTGAAATATGTATTCTAAAAGTGTGGCCTTTAGACACTAAAGCTTCCAGAACTGTAATAGCAATTCTGCACCCTCTCCCCTTTACTTAATAAACAAACTAACTTCCTCTGCCTGTGCCTGACACTCACACGGCACGCCATGTGGAACTGCACAAGGGCACACCATTCTGATTTGTATTGTGTGAGCAGTGACAATGAGACAGGGAAGCTTTTAAGAGCAGAATAATTTGAATCTGTGTTACTAATTTGTAATGATACAGCCATTTGACTTTGATCACAAAATGATTCAAGTTAAGTTAATCCAAAACATTATGTGGACTGATAATTGCTCAGATCAGAATTTAACTGCATGTAGTAAATGAATACTAAAAAATTTGGGGGTGCTTAGCAGGTTATTATAATTCTCTTTCCCACAACTGAAACTGAAGTGAAGGAACCAATATTCTACCTAAGGCTGGGCACGGTGGCTCACACCTCTAAAGGATTGCTTGAGGCCAGGAGTTCCAGACCAGCCTGGGCAACAAAGACAGATCCTGTCTCTACAAAAAATATTAATAAAAATAAATTAGCTGGGCATAGTGGTGCACGCCTGTGGTCCCAGCTACTTGGGAGGCTGAGGTGGGAGGATTGCTGAGCCTAGGAGGAAGAGGTTGCAGTAAGCCATCATCGTGCCACTGAACTCAAGCCTAAGTGACAGAGCAAGACACTGTCTCTTAAAAAACATGCTATTAAAATTCACAAAAAACATTTTCCTACCATACCTCATGTTCTAGAAACAATGCTTTTAGTTGACCTTTTGACCAATAATCCAGTGCATACGCCAGAAGTTTCATTGAGAGGGTATTGACACGTAAAAAGTTTCCAACAAAGACAACTCTGTTTATTTTCTAAAAGAAAAGAACAAAGAAAAAACTTGTAAAAATAATTAACACATTTTACAATATAAAAGGTTTCAAAATATTTATTTAAAGATGTAAACAACAACTAACCTTTATCAGTATAATACCTACTACATTCCTGGCATATAGCTCTATAATCCTGAGTATTTAAAAATTAGTTCTGCACACATCATCCAAAATCCACAAAACGTATAACATCAAGAGAGAACCCTAAACTATGGACTTTGGGTGATGATGATGTGTGTGCACAGGGTGATTGACTGTAACACATGATCACTCTACTGTGGGATGTTGAGGATGGAGGAGGGCTGTGTGTATATATATAGAAGGTGGTATATGGGAACTCACTGAGCTTTCCACCTAATTTTACGTGAAACTAAAACTGATCTAAAAAATAAAGTCTACTTTTAAAAAAAGGTTCTAGAAAGACTCCTAGCAGATGATTTCAGGTAAGACTTGTTTTTGAAAATGGCCAATAAATAGCCCCCTTACAAAGTCATTTGGAGACACATTATTGATGTGATTTAAAAAAAAAAAAAAAAAATCAAAACATAGTAAGTACTATGAAATGCATTTACGATAAGTAGCAAATTTGGCCCATACATTGCACATTATTGATGTGATTAAAAAAAAAAATCAAAACATGGTAAGTACTATAAAATGCATTTAGAATAAGTAGCAAACTTGGCCCATATATTGCAATGCATGTTGAACAATGACATGCAACTGTGGGTTCTATAGAATTGGAGAGTAATACTAACTGGGGCACTGGCACGTGCATTCCTCTAGGATTCTAGCATTCTTTCTCCGTCCCCTGCCTGATTAATCAAATCATTCTCTCTCTGCAAAGATTCCACACTAATTTGGTTTCTTAGATATCTCTATAAGGAAATCTTAGGGGAACTGGTGTTTGAATCACCAGAAAACTTATTTTGACTCTCACAATATACTGACTTTTGAGTAGAAATCTTTGTACATAAGTTGGGATACTATAAACCACGGCCTAAATCATTGTTAACTCAATTGGTCAGTGGAAATTTAGACACAAAGGGCTAAGAATAAAGGTTTCAACTTGTTGTCAGCTCCCAACATGGCCTACTAGTAACTCCATCAACCAACTAACACTTAAGTTTCTTAAGTTATTAAAAAACTGATGAGATCAAGTTCTGGATTTAAATATAGAATAATTCAGAGGATGTGCATAGTTGTTCTCTCTGCTGGAAGCTTTCTCCCCAAAATGTCTACGTGCATAGTTTCCCCCTCACCTCCTTCAAATCTCTGCCTAAGAATCACATTTTCAAGAAAGCTTTCCTTTAACCACTCAATTACTTGGCAATTTGTCCTCTACCACTCTCTGCCTTATTCCCAATCCTCTTTATCCTGTTTGATGGTCTCTTTTTAAAAAAATAGCATTCATCACCTAATACACACTAAACAATTTACTTAATATGTCACTAGAATGAATGCAAGCTCCACAAAGCTAGATCTTTGTTTTCTTCGTTAATATATTCCAAATACCCAGAACAATGTCTGGCATCTGGTAATCAATAAATATTTACTCAATGAATAAATGAATGAATGAATGAACAAATGAAGGGTTCCTTCAAAAAGCTATTTCCCAATCTATTTAAAGTATTTGATATTTATAAAAATTAAATGGGCACATATATCTATTATTATATAAGGAAGCTAGAATTAAATATATATATTCTCTTCCAAACAAAGAATCCCAACTATATGGTCAATCTAACAGTATATGCTTTTCACATTTTTCTTGGAACAATAAACACCACTCAAATATCATGAAGAACAGGTCTCAATGCCTTCATAGCCCTGTACAATGCTGCTTGATCCATATGCAACAAGGCAGCACTGTAAAGAAGCCGAGGGCAGTAAGAAAACTTCCAAGAATTTCACTAATCAAATGCAACATTAAGCACTGGTGGTATAGTGGTGAGCATAGCTGCCTTCCAAATGCAACAGTAAGACTAAAAATAAAAATGCTTTCACAAAGTAGTTACCTCAAAATATCTTATGCTTAGAATTTTCTTTTACATCCTCAAGGGATTTAGGTTGTGTTTTTCTGAAAAAAAATTCTGAATAAATTTCTCCTATTTCAATTTGAATTATCTGCTACTTTCTTTAAAGGTAATATAGCAATTGGGTACATAACATATATACCTAATGAGTCTTGGCGTTTAATGGGCTACATCTCAATCCCAGAGGCCTCCTTAGGGAAAGTGAAGAAGCCCTGCTAGGTGTATATAGGACTCCAATTCACATTTTTGATAATTTGAGTTTTGCAGGTTTTTTTTTTTTTTTTTTTTTTACCTCATTAACAGCACACATTCGTGCCACAGAACCAATGTTATTGGTGATAGTAACTAAAGTAGCTCTTGCCAGATCTTCTTTACTAACAGATTCTCGCTTCTCCTTATAAATCATATTCCCAAAACTGCAGAAAAATGAAAAATAAAGTCAAATCTGCTGAAAACAAGCAACATTTTACATATTAACAGATATATCTATAACTTGGATATTTTTTATAAAATTAGGACCAAAAAGTAGAAACACATAGGGATAAGATCAAAACAACCTAACAAAAAAATCTATGCAAGAGTAAAGTAATACCTTTCAAAGAATTAAGGTTAAAATGACATCTCAAAAAAAAGCATAGTTATTGTAAGAAAGCAAAGATTACCAAAATATCTTCATTTTTAAACCTGATTCAAAACAAATTAACAAAGTCAAAATTACAAAATGTTTCCAAAAGTATCTCAGCTTTAACTTCAAATTCTTTTTCATTCAGTCACAAGAAACATTTATGACATACCAAGCTTTGTGCTGGAGACACAGATAGTCCCTCAAACAGAGAATTAGTCTAGTGCAGCATTGTCCAATAGAAATAAAATATGAGTAATATATAATTTCATATATGTTCTATTAGCCACATTAAAAAGGTAAAAATAAACGTGAAATTAATTTTAATTGTACATTTCATTTAAGCCAATATATCCAAATATCGTCATTTCAACATGTGGCACTCAAATGCCAAGTGCCTGATGTGACTAGAGGCTACCATAATGGACAATGCAGGCCTAGATACAAAAGACAGCAAGAGAAGCGCTAACAGTAACAGGAAAAACAACAAACAAAGGCTAACCTCGGAAATACAAAGAAAAAAGTATCTTTTATTAAGTGGTAAGAGAAAAAAGTTAAGAAGGTATGAGGCAGGGCTTTTCAAAGCAAAGGGACCAGAAAAAGCCACAGAAAAAGAGAAGGAAAATCTTAGGCAGAGGCAACTAAAGGTTAAAGGCACACAGAAATGAGAAATGAAAACATCTATGAAATCACAAGATGTTTGGTCAGAGTGAAGCGTCTATGTGAGGGAGAGGCAAGATATATTATTGAAGAGTGAGACAAAGTCCACTATCAAAGGACACTGGATTCCCTGACAAAGAACTTGGGGCGCACAAGCAACAATGGTTAGGAAGCATAATGAGAGACAAGACTGATAAATAACAGAACAGTAAATTTAAAATATTTAGGAATCAATTTAAAAAGCCATGTATGGACATATTTGGAGAGGCCTTTTTAAATGTGTGAAAGGCACAAAAGTAGCCTTAAACAGATAAGCTAAGTTCTTCAACAGCAAGACTTACTATAAAGATATCATCTGTCCAAGTTAATATATAAACTTACTGAGATTCCAAAAAAACTTTCTGTAATAGAGAAAATGCTTGCCCAGTTCATACAGAATATCAAGCAAAGAAGTGAAACTAGCCCTTCTAGAGATTAAAACATACTTTTTATGCCTCTATAAAGCTGAAAGTATAATGCTGGTACATCAACAGAATGAAAAGCCAGCATATGTAAAAAAGCCATCTCAAATCAGTGAAATAAAGATGGATTATTAGACACTAGGGCCTTCTGGAAAAAAAAAAAACAAAAAAAAAAACCCTGAAATATGAAAGCATGATCTGTAACTTACAAAATACCCTAAGATAAACTGTAAGTAAATCAAAGATTTAAGTATAAAAATACCACCATTAACATATTAGAAGAAAACAAGGATTTATTCCTTTATGTATTTGGAATGTAGAAGACTTACTTACTATGAATCAATATCCAGAAGCCATAAAAGAAAAGACTGATAAATTCAACTGTATAACAATCGAGCAGAAAAGTAGAACATGAACAACAACTCACAGAAAATAAAATATGCAAGGCTCTTAACCCCAGTGTTGGTAGGAGAAATGTAAATTAAAATTACATTAAGGGCCAGGCACAGTGGCTCAGGCCTGTAATCCCAGCACTTTGGAAGGCCAAGGCGGGTGGATCACCTGAGGTCAGGAGTTCAAGACCAGCCTGGCCAACATGGTGAAACCGTCTCAACTAAAAATACAAAAAAATTAGCTGGGCGTGGGGGCGGGCGCCTGTAATCCCAGCTACTTCGGGAGGCTGAGGCAGGAGAATCACTTGAACCTGGGAGGCAGAGGTTGCAGTGTGCCAAGATGGTGCCATTGCACTCCAGCTTGGGTGACAAGAGTGAAACTCTGCCTAAAATAAAATAAAATAAAATGAAATAAAATAACATTAAGATACCATTTCTCCACCAGAAGGAGAAATGCAGAAGTCAGCACTCTACTGGTGAAACAGGCACTTTCATTTACTGCTAGTGAGAGTGAAAAATAGTACCGCTCCTTTGCATAGTTAACAATATCTCAAAAATGCATTTGCAATCCAACTTTTGAGAATTTATCCTACACATGTATAACATAAGGACAACAACATGTAAAGATTTCTAAGCTATATGGATACTTTAGAGTATATATACTATGCCATATAATGGTAAATTACCTTTTGTATATGGGGAGAAAAGTAAGAATATGTATTTGTATGTGCATCGAGAAACACTGGAAGGACACTCAAAAATTAAAAAAGAAAAGTTTCCTACAAGGTGCACTCAGGGTAGACTTCTTAATGTATACTTAATTTTTAAATGACATCTATGTTCAAAACTTGGAACCTAAAATGGGTAAGAGAAAGCACCCTTACAACTTTCTGTTATACTGCTTTCCAAACACGTTAAGCAACTTGAATTACTTAAGTTCCGTAACTTAAATAACACAAATGTTAAACTTACCTAGAAGCTACAGCCCAACCTGGCAAACCAAATCTTTCGTAATCTCCTCCATAAATATCACGGACCAGCTTGTCAGCTTGTGTGCTATCACCTTTGGATGCCATTTCAAGAGCCTCTTCAAAACTTTCACAGCCAGTCAATAAACTGCATAAACCCAGAAAGGTACCCCCTCCAAGGCTAAAGAAAATAAAGAAACTTGCTAAGTTGCATTTATACATTGTATTCTTTCTCTAAAGTAAAAGGGTGGCTCATTCATGTATTCAATAAACACACAGAAAAAACCCATGACTAACGCTAAGTGCTGAAATAACATAATGAAGACAACAAAAATTGTTTAGTAAAACCAAACTTGTTAGATCAAAGAATAAACCAAAGGAAAAAAAAATCACTTGGTGGAAATAAGAGGAAAGACCTCTTAAATATCTCCCAAAGTCTTCAGCTAATACCTTACACTCTGTAGTTACCAAAAATAAATTTTTGTGTGTGCATTAAAAAGGAATAAATGTTAAAAATCAGTACCATATTAATTACAAAGAGAAAATCTGTAATTTTTCTTTTGAGACAGGGTCTCACTCTGTCCCCTCAGGCTAGAGTGCAGTTACCATGATCATAGCTTACTGCATCCTTGAACTCCTGGGCTCAAGCAATCTTCCTGTTCCAGCCTCCGCAGCGGCTAGACTACAGATGCACACTACCACACTGGACTAATATATATGTATATATTTTTGCAGAGATGGGGGTCTCACTATGTTTCCCAGGCTGGTCTTGAACTCCTGGTCTCAAGCAATCCTCCACTTTGGTCTCCCAAACTGTGAGAATTACAGGCATGAACTACCATGCCCAGCTTTGTAATTTTAAATGGTTTCCAAGAAATGATTTTGGGAAAGGCGTATTTACTTGGTCTGACATGGATGAAATCAATTCAGTGTGATACATTAACATTTAACATGACCTACACATAAATACAATGAGTAAATTTATGTCCAGCTGGCCAACACGTCAATTACAGAAATTTATTTGCTTCTATTATTCTTTTGGATATGCTCACAGAATGAAATCATATCTAATTCCTAAACTCTAAACCTTTGCTCCCTAGTCTCACCTAAATTTCCAGCAAGTTCTACCCCTGAATCACTGTTGGATTTAGTTAACAGACTGAACTTCTTTTGAGTTAACCAAAGAAGGTAATAGTAGCGTATGATTCTTTGGCATAGAGAATTACAACAGAGGTGAACTTTTAACCACTATAAAAATAAAGTACTAATTAAATATAAGTATAATTTAAACAGAATTACTACTTTAAAATTAAAATGAGTTTTTCCACAAATCAATCTAAAGTATCCCAAAATCTTTCTTCCTTAAACAGGAATCTTCACCTCTCTGTAAAAGTTGATAAAATACATAAAAGAATCATGAGTTTTAAATCTTATTTCTCATTCATATTTCAGGTATTACAGAAAAGTATGTGGGCTATTTGGGAACAATAATGTTATCACAAAAAGAAATCACATTAATTCATCCTATAAGAATAAATTACAATGTTCCCCAATACTGCAGTTTAAATGTTCATCTATTCAGCACATTGCAAGCTAGAGGTTTACATATATTAATATCTATTAAAAAGTGAAAAAATAGCTAAAGAAGAAAAATGCTTTGGAAAAAAGAACAAAATATAAACATAGTAAAGTTTTAAAATCAACAGAACACTGTTGCTTCCAAGTCAATGCTCTTCGGTTAAATTCTAGAAAAAAATGTTACCAGACTCATTCTAGATAAAAATTCACTTTTACTATTATGGAAATTTTGATCCCAACTGATGCTGACTAATCAACATTTAATAATTTCAGTTTGAGTCTTGACATAAATATCCTATAAAAATACATTATCTGTTGGCTGGGAGCGGTGGCTCATGTTCGTAATCCCAGCACTTTGGGAGGCTGAGACAGGCAGATTGCTTGAGCTCAGAAGTTCGAGACCAGCCCGGGAAACATGGCACCCTCTTTCACACACACACAAAAAAAATACATGTTTGCTGTTGTGCAAAAACATACTCTTTTACTGGTGAAAATGGCATTATTATACTGATTTCAAAACTTCTGTGTATAAAACAATGTGAATGCAGCAATACAACCAAAAAGGTCACTACCTTGTCCCAGTCACTCGTTTATAGTTGTCTTTGGAATGGACTGCTAAAATACTGACTCCTGAGCCAATGTTCACTACAAGCAGTGGATAGGGATCATCCAGGTTAAAAGGCATCTTTTGGCATCGCTCAGGTTCTGAGGCATTAGCAAAATAATAGCACTCGGCTTGTCCATTGAAACTGACAGAGTCTATATACAGCAAGCCCTTTACAAGGCAGTCAAGTTCATCCAGTTTGTGCAGGTGGAGGTTTCCAATCTGTTAAAACAACAACAACAACAAAACAAAAAAGGATGACATTCAAAAACACTCGACTCGACTAAAATGATTTTCCTGTATTACTTTACAAAAATTAAAAATAATCTATGACCCCACATTTTCATTTTGTTTCATGTCAAAATCTCTTTAGGGATTTCACCTAGTCCACTGGTCCTCAGTGAGGGTGGTATCACCTCACTGCTAGCTTTCTAAATGATGGGGAGGAAGGAAGAACCAAACTGACATTTAGTGGGCAGGGACTTGTGATGTTAGACATCTTTAATAGGTGGGACATTTCTGCAAACCAAAGAATTATCCCATCTATGCATTATCTTTGAGTGTTCTGCCAGTCGTTTTTATAGTGGCAGTAGGAAATTTATCTATAATTATCTGAGGCTAGAGAAGAACAAAGTTATTTTACCTGTCAGTGTATATAAATACAAAAGTATTTGTCCCATGGATTTATTTATTTATTTATTTTTGAGATGGAGTCTAGCTCTGTCACTCAGGCTGGAGTACAGTGGCATGATCTCGGCTCACTGCAACCTCCACCTCGCGGGTCCAAGCGATTCTCTGCTTCAGCCTCTCGAGTAGCTGGGATTACAGGTGCCTGCCACCATGCCTGGCTAATTTTTGCATTTTTAGTAGAAATGAGGTTTCACCATATTGACCAGGCTGGTCTCCAGCTCCTGATCTCAGGTGATCTGCCCACCTTGGTTTCCCAAAGTGCTGGGATTACAGGCGTGAGCCACTGCACCCAACCCACACAGTTTTAAATATATACTATATTTGCTAGGAAATGAACCACCATATAAAGCAAGGGAATATTGTACTTCTTACTGTTTGGAATTTTACCAAGTGTTTAGCATGTTGGAGGGTCATGTCAACAACAGCAATGCCATTTATGGTATCTGATTTTCCAATAGAACATACCATATCAATCTGGCATGTGTAGCTTTGGTATTCATGATCAATCTATGCATAGGTGCAAGCATATAACTACTTCATGATGTCCTCTGGAATGATCATACTGTTTGTTAATCTACCCACTGACAGGTTAATTTCTGATTAATCACTGATACCTTAATCTCCTGTCTTTATATTATAGTTTGAGTACTAGTTTGAAATTATTAAATTCATCATTTCAGGTTAGTAAAAAGTGTATTATAAGACATTTTTTATAAAACATTGCAGCTTAGATATCAGTTCCTCTGGGAACCTCTTCAACTCTCTAGCTGTTGTTACTCCTCTGTGTTGCCAAGGCACCTCTTTTCATACAGTACTATAGATCGTTACCTCAAATTATAAGGGTCTCGCTTCTATGAGCCATTTAAGTCATTTATATTCCTTTTGAGACAGGGTCTCATTGTCACCCAGGCTGGAGTGCAATGGCTCAATCACAGCTCACTGCAGCCTCAATCTCAAGAGCTCAAGCAATCCTCCCACTTCAGCCTCTTGAGTGGCTGGGACTACAAGCACAGGCCACTATGCCAAGCTAATTTTTTTTTTTTTTTTTTTAGATGGTGTCTCGCTCTGTCGCTCAGGCTAGAGTGCAGTGGCATGATCTTAGTTCACTGCAAGCTCTGCCTCTCGAGTTCATGCCATTCTTCTGCCTCAGACTCCTGAGTAGCTGGGACTACAGGTGTGCGCCACCACACCTGGCTAATTTTTTGTATTTTTAGTAGAGACGGGGTTTCACCGTGTTAGCCAGGATGGCCTCCATCTCCTGACCTTGTGATCTGCCCTCCTCGCCCTCCCAAAGTGCTGGGATTACAGGCATGAGCCACCGCGCCCGGTCCAAGGTAATTTTTTTTATTTTTTGCAGAGACAGGGTCCCGCTATGTTGCCCAGGCTGGTCTCAAACTCCTAGCCTCAAGTGATCCTTCCACATCAGCCTTTATATTCCATTAATAGTATTTTCTTATGATTTTGAGAAATTAAATTATTCACATTTACGTTTTCAAGAAAAACAAATTTCAGTGGTATTCCTAAATAGAGCCACTCTTTATTCTAATAGAAAAGACTAGAAGCCTGGCAAACCACTCTTTGAACTGTCATTCTAATGTAAAAGACTAGAAGATGGCAAACTGCTAACAGCACATAACTCAAACCAATACTCATAGTTCTCCTGCCATATCCATTCAAATCACCCCATCTGACACAGGAACATGGCAGGATTGACAGTGTAAAACAGAAAAAAAAGGGTAACAGATTTTCATTCAGGTGTCTATTATACTAACCAAAAGACACTGGTTTCCAAACTTAGGGTTTGGGAAGGAGATGGCCCTGGAAGATTAATATTATTTGAATAAGCAATATTCCAAAAACCATGTAAATGTAGGACAATAGTGAAAATAATTCAAGTTTCATTTATATCTGGCTTTGTACACTGCCAAATTCATTAAAGTCCCCAAATTCCCTTTT
The DNA here is from genome assembly GCF_047675955.1 of Chlorocebus sabaeus. Classification (NCBI taxonomy): domain Eukaryota; kingdom Metazoa; phylum Chordata; class Mammalia; order Primates; family Cercopithecidae; genus Chlorocebus; species Chlorocebus sabaeus. Next base: position 13,845,502 of record NC_132926.1, on the reverse strand, counting down.
TATCGTAGCTTTGTAGTACAGACCTAAACAAGTTTTACCAAATATTATGTGCAACAACATGGCTAAATCTGGGCAATTTTTAGTTACCCCAAATAAGTGTTTAAAACACCCTAAGTGAAAGGCAATCACGGATACATATTTCCCACTGCATGTGCAGGGAGAATTAAAGAACATGCTAGATGGAAACCTACTCTCATATTTAAAAACGAACACGTATCAATTTTCAGTTTTGAGTAAAAGATACCTACTGTGCGAAAATCTTTTTCAAACTTGTAAGCACCACCTCCTGTAGCACATAGCACCGTCTGCAATGTTGAGAAGTTTTTATCTCTTCCCATTTGGATAAAAGTAGGTAGGTCCTGGGTTGGAAACCTGATAAAGTGCAAGTTCCCTCTTCGGCCAAAAAGTGTTAAATCCTTCAGTTCAAGGTGTACATCCCGAATGCCGGTGGATCCATATGCTACATTAGAAGTCAAATATTTCCGAATACTTTTTAAACTCTCAACTTCTTCTTGTTCTTCCTCTGCTGTGATATCAATAGGTTCAAAGTATGAGAGCTTTACTAGAGTTCCCCCAATGTCCATGCCAAACCATGGGAAAGCTATGGGAGGAAGAAAAAAAATTATATATATATATATATATCTCCATTTTAGAAACACAAATTAGAAACTAGTTAATTAGTCACAAACTTCATTTACTCTGAGTCATGCATTCAGGCAATAATACGTATTGGGTAAGACACATGTTCCATGTGGAACTCACCTTTTTCCCTTCAAAGTTTTATTAATATATTTTCTAAAAACGTATAGGGTGCTTAGAGTTGACCCAGGATCTTTTCATTCCTGGCCTGGTAGGCACTCCTTTTCATTTACTATATACTTACCATGTGCTCCAGGGATGAGAAAAAATTCAGATCATTTTTTTTTCCCCCCAATAAACAGGTCATCACTAAGGGCATGAAAATCTTTGTTTCTATAAACATTTTAATACAGTAAAACTGGCCTATAATCACTTCAAGTAACCCAGGAGAAAAGCATCTCCTGAAAAAGCAATTCCTGCCAGGTATGGTGCTTACGCCTGAAATCCCAACACTTTGGGAGGCTGAGGTGGGGGGCATTGCTTGAGGACAGGAGTTTGAAACCAGCCTTGGCAATATAACAAGATCCTATCTCTGCAAAAAATTTAAAAATTAGCTGGGCGTGGCAGCATGCACCTGTAGTCCCAGTAACGGGAGGCTGAGGCTGCAGTGAGCCAGGTTTGCACCACTACACTACAGATTAGGTAACAGAGTGAGATCCTGTCATAAACAAACCCAAAAAGCAATTCCCTTCAGTAAATAATCATTATCTCCTCTACACCAGGAAACAGGAATGCAAATGAATAAGATAAAATACCTGCCCTGAAGGAGTGCTCAATGTAGCAGGGGAATATAAATAAAACACATAAGGAACTAGAAAAAGGGGGAAGTCTGAGGAAACAGAGGACCTTGCACACTTAGCTAAAGAGCTTAGACTTGAACCTCTTAGACAATGGGAACACTACTGATGTTCTAAGTAAGAGAGTGGCACAGTCTACCTTCAAACTAGAAAGCGAACAAACTTTCTACTTTGGTAGTGTACGGGATGATATAAATGAGCTGCTTAAGATGTGCCTGTAAAGTAAGGCCAGCAATAAAGGCCATCTTAAGTAACACCCTCTTGAAAAAAATGGTACAGACCATTTACAAAAACCGTATCATTTAAAAACAGATTCCTGACCTCTTACCTCAGAGGCACTGGACAATAATCTTGAAGAGTGAGATATGGGATGCCATTAAAAATTATATACTGTATATATACGTAAGATTATACTAGAGTCAGATCTAAATGGCATTTGAAAATCACTGGCTTTGGTCACCTGATTCCTTCAGGCTATGACATTCAGTTTTACAACGTGATTTCCTTATATTTATTGGCCATAATCCTTACACAGATACAACGGAGTGTTTTACAATTGTTCCCAAGGCTGGAAGGAAAGTCAGTATTGTAATATTAAGAATTACAAAATTCAAATTTTTAGAATTAGTTTAAAACACAACTGATTCAGTTCTCCATAGAATTACAGCTAACATTTACTGAGTGCTCAGTAGCTGTCAGATACCGGCTCATTTAATCCTCAATACCCCCACTATGAGATTGCTCTATTAACTGTATCACTTAGACAAGGAGGCAAAGCAATTACAAACTTGCCTGAGGTCAAACTGTTAAGTGACAGTGAAAAGATTCCATCCTAAAAATATGTATTTCTATTCTCTGGGATCTTAACTATTATGACAGAGACTTAAAAAAGAGTTTAATACTCAAGATACATGGATTAAAATGTCTGGCAACAAAATATATTTAGCAGTTTTTATGTAAAAGTTGTCATAAATTATTTCTAAAATTCTACTTTCTTACTCATTTTACTTGATATGTGTGTGCCATTACAAGACCAGGAACATATAATTCAATAAGAAGTCTATACATTTCTCCATTTTATAATTTACACATTTACTAAAATTAGCATAAAAGTTTGAATATAAGGAAGGAGTAATCCTCATTATCTTCTTTTGGAGAAACAGTTTGTTCATCTTTATATTTGAAACTCAAATTACAGATCTGGAGCTACATTACAGATAATCTTAAGAAACAGTATTCTGTATTCTGGAAAGGTACTTCCCAGTGTAGGAAAAAAAGTTTTTTAAAAAAGTAAAATGACATTGGACCGTAATTTGGGAAGCCAGGGGAAGTTGAGCCCAAACACAATACTTTCATCATGTCACCTATAAACAGGTATAAATAACTAAGCAACATAAGCAGAAGAAAGTGACTAAATTTTCTGTTTTGTCTAGTGACTAGCAAGAAAGGCCGTCTTTTTTTTTTTTTTTTGAGATGGAGTCTTGCTCTGTCGCCCAGACTGGAGTGCAGTGGCATGATCTCAGCTCACTGCAGCCTCCACCTCCTGGGTTCATGCAATTCTCCCGCCTCAGCCTCCCAAGTAGCTGGGACTACAGGCGTGCACTGCCACACTCAACTAACTTTTTTTATTTTTAGTAGAGAAGGGTTTTCACCATGTTAGCTAGGATGGTCTTGATCTCCTCACCTTATTTTGTGTGTGTGTGTGAGAGAGACAGCAACATGGCTGTTTATTTCACGTGGGTGCAGGAGGGCTGAGTCCAAAGAGTCAGCAAAGGGTAGTGGGATTATCATTAGTTCTTATAGGTTTTGGGATAGGCCATGGAGTTAGGAGCAATGTTTTGTAGGCAGGAGGTGGATCTTACAAAGTACATTCTCAAGGGTGGGGAGATTACAAAGAACCTTCTTAGGGGTGGGGGAGATTACAAACTACGTTGATCAGTTAGGGTGGGGCAGAAACAAATCACAATGGTGGAATGTCAACAGTTAAGGCTACTTTCACTTCTGTTGTGGATCTTCAGTTGCTTCAGGCCATCTGGATGTGCACGTCACAGGGGATATGACGGCTTAGCTTGGGCTCAGAGGCCTGATAGTCCTGTCTTCTTATATTAATAAGAAAGGCAAAACAAAATAGTGAAGTTTTGGAGCGGTGAAAAATTTTGGGGGTGGTATGGAGAGAGAATGGGCGCTGTTTCTCAGGGCTGCTTCAAGCAGGATTAGGAGTGGCGTGGGAACCTACAGTGGGAGAGATTCAACTGAAGAAAGATTTTGTGGTAAGGGACGATATTGTGGGGTTGTTAGAAGGAGTATTTGTCCTATAGAATGGTTGGTGATGGCCTGGATACAGTTTCGGATGAATTGAGAAACTAAACGTAAGACACAAGGTCCAAATAAGACAAGGAGAAAAACGGATACTAAAGGACTAAGATTTGGGAGGACCCAGGACATCCAATTAGAGAGTGCCCAAGGGGGTTCAGCGTAATGACTTGCTTGGTTGGCAAGTTTTTGGGCTCTATCCTTGACAGGGTCCTCCGTTTTAAGTTGGAGGCTGAGCTTGGTGAGGAGTGTTTTTAAAAGACCATTAGTCCATTCTACCTTTCCTGAAGATTGAGGACGGTAAGGGGTATGAAGGCTACATTGAATATCAAGAGCCTGAGAAACTTCTTGGGTGATTTGACTAATAAAGGCCGGTCCATTATCAGACTGTATAGAGGTTGAAAGGTCAAACCGAGGAATTACACCTGACAAAAGGGAAGAAATGACCGCGGTGGCCTTCTCAGACCCTGTGGGAAAGGCCTCTACCCATCCAGTGACAGTGTCTACCCAGACCAAGAGGTACTTTAGTTTCCTGACTCGAGGCATATGAGTAAAGTCAATTTGCCAATCCTGGGCAGGGACAAATCCCGAGTTTGATGTGTAAGGAAGGAAGAGGGCCTGAACAATCGCTGAGGAGTAGTAGAATAGCAGATGGAACACTGAGAAGTGATTTCCTTAAGGATAGATTTCCACAATGGAAAGGAAATGAGAGGTTCTAAGAGTCGGGCTAGCGACTTGTAACCTACAAGGAAGAGGTTATCAAATGACGATAGAATAGAATGGGCTTGTGAGGCTAGAAGGGGTTGATCTCCTGACCTTGTGATCTCCTGACCTTGGTGTCCCACAGTGCTGGGATTACAGGCGTGAGCCACCGTGCCCGGCTAACGAAGGCCATCTTAAGTAACACATGCTTGAAATGAATGGTAGCAGCGATACTAACACAGGGTAAATTCATACAGGTGTTTGCTTGGACAAACACACTTAAATAAAACAATAGGAGCAGGTCTCTTTATCCCATAAACCAGAGATTCCTTCAGAAATGTCCCAAACTGGCCGGGCGTGGGGCTCACGCCTGTAATCACAGCACTTTGGGAGGCCAAGGTGGGTGGATCACTTGAGTTCAGGAGTTTGAGACCAGCCTGGCCAACATGGTAAAACCCTGTCTCTATTAAAAATACAAAAATTGGCTAGGCTGGTGGCACACGCCTGTAATTCCAGCTACTTAGGTGGCTGAGGCAGGAGAATCATTTGAACCTGGCAGGCAGGCGTTGCAGTGAGCCGAGATTGCGCCACTACACTCTAGCCTGGGCGACAGAACAAGACTCCATCTCAAAAAAAAAAAAAAAAAAAAAAAGGTCCCAGTCTGTTTAAACAACATGTTATGAGGACACTTTTCAATGAGCATTAGATAAAACAAAGGCATCCTTCTGATATTAAATAGCCAAAATGAATTATCCTATTTGACTGATGGTGGACTCTAGAAGATTTTGTGGGGCAGGGGTGGAAATCACTATTGCCATATCAAGTACATTCTAGGATAAAAAAATTTATACAAGGTGAGATTAAGCTAAAAACCTTTATTTTTCAAAATTCAAAATATATTTTTAAAAAATATCTGCAGGTTTTCTTTCTGTGCTTTGTGTCAAATAAACATAGGTGTTAAAACAGACATGCAAATATAAAAATGTTACTCAGGGAGCAAACTACAAAGCTAATACATCACCAAGTTTAAAGTTCATGCCATTTTTATTTTCAGCCAAAAGTCTCTGCTCCCAGGTTTATAAATATCTGAATACTGTCATTCTCGAAAGCAAAAATCTCAATTAACACTTACACAAAGAACTTTGAATTATTATACAAAACCATGAATTAAGTTTCAAAGGAACTTTAACATCCAGGAAAAGAGTTCAAGTTTATAGACTAAACATTAGAGAAATAAATTATCTACTTTTCTGAATCTATGAATAGGTACCAAAGATTCTGACTCCAAAGGTCTATCAACAATCAATTCCAAAATACATACTTTGGCTACTCAGTAACACATACAGTGAAGCATTAAAGACAAACACATAAAAGGTGACAAAATATCCGTAAAGGTTGAATATCCTTAATCCAAAAATCTGAAATCAAAAATCTGAAACTTTTTGAGCACTGACATAAGGCTTCCAAGGAAATGCTCAACAGAACATTTCAAATTTCAGATTACGGATGCTCAATCTGTAAGTATAACGCAAACATTCCAAAACCCAAACGTAACTGAAATCTGAAACACTAAACACTTCAGGTCTCAGGCATTTCAGATTAGGGATAATAAATCTGTATTTTACACACACACACACACACACACACACACAGAGCTGGCAGTAAAAAGGCTCATTCATAAGTGACTGAAATCCTCTTTTTAAAGTCTGAAGTACATGAAAATGTTCATGTTTACTGACATTTTCACAAAGAAAGAAAATGGCTATCTAGGTATAATAAATCATTAAATGATGAAAAACAAAATCCTTCCACTGCTTCTTTAAAAGGGTTTTCAGGCATGTTTTTTTGCATGAAAACAACCAAAAGAAAACTTCACTGAACATTATGATGTACTGAAAAGAAAAAAAAACAATATTAAACAAAAAGTAAAACTTCCTAAACAAAGCTATATTTTATCTTATTACATATGTTAAATCTCTCATGTGTGGTTTTTTGCTTTTTGGTTTTTTTTGAGACGGAGTCTCGCTCTGTCACCCAGGCTGGAGTGCAGTGGCGTGATCTGGCTCACGGCAAGCTCCGCCTCCTGGGTTCACGCCATTCTCCTGCCTCAGTCTCCTGAGTAGCTGGGACTAGAGGCGCCTGCCACCATGCCCGGCTAATTTTTTGTATTTTTTAGTGGAGATGAGGTTTCACTGTGTTAGCCAGGATGGTCTCGATCTCCCGACCTTGTGATCCGCCCACCTTGGCCTCCCAAAGTGCTGGGATTACAGGCATGAACCTGGCCCTCATGTGTTTTTAAACTATATTAAATACTTCAGAATACTATAAAATGTGTACACAAGGCATAACTATGAACTCATAAACAAATTATTAAATTTCAAACTTGTGACCCACTTATTACTGTATTAGACTAGAGAAACACAATGTTTTATAAAATATTGTAAATTAAATTGGAAAAACAGCACTATTATCTTAAGTTACTGCCAGAAGAGGTAGGTTTTTTAAAAAGTTAACAATGCAAAAAGCCCAAGATTCATTTCGCATATAGTCTACTAGAAATGTGTTCATTCCTTAAGTGCTGTTTTTAAAGAAAGGTAAACTAGAGAAGCTACCCCGCAGATGATGACTTCATAGTAACCACAATATGCAAACCAGAAAATCGCAGGCTCCTTCTATTATTTCTAGCATATATCAGTTATGACAATTTTCTCCTTAAATCAACAAACTAGGGACTGAAAGAGAACTCACCCTGCTGTAACTTCAATTAAGAAAAAAGAAAAGCTGGTGGCTGGTAATGGCCACCTTTTACACTGAAATCCTTTCAACAGACTTCAGAAAGTAATTTCTTTATGCCAGAAAAATAATCACTATTAAAAAGCACGAGATGCAGAACCTCAGCAAGGCAAAAAAAAAAAAAAAAAAAAAAGGCACAAAGAAGGCAACACGAACAGAAGAGACACGAATTCTCAATTATGATACATTCCTATCATTTAGTAAGTGGTCTAATTACCAACATATATTTTCCAGTATATCTACAAAATACTTATGATTGATATATTGTCACCAAAATAAGGGTAGGACATGAAGCTCAAATTTTACTAATTTGCAATTAAAATATGAGGAAATATACAGATATTAAGTACAACCACAGATCTACCTAATAGTTCCATCAGGTAAGAAAACACCAGTTTCCCGGCCGGGCGCGGTAGCTCACACCTGTAATCCTAACACTATGGGAGGCCGAGGTGGGCGGATCACTTGAGGTCGGGAGTTTGAGACCAGCCTGGCCAACATGGGGAAACCTCGTCTCTACTAAAAATACAAAAATTAGCCAGGCATGGTGGCATGTGCCTGTAATCCCAGCTACTTGGGAGGCTGAGGCAGGAGAATCACTTGAACCCGGGAGGTGGAGGTTGCAGTGAGCCGAGATCACACCACTGCATTCCAGCCTGGGCGACAAAAGCGAGACTCCATCTCACAAAAAGGAGAAAAATATCAGTTTTCTAAGAAATCAAGCAAGTATCTACATATTTATAGCTTTGTTGCTTCTGGCCAAGAGACCCTTGAAAAGTAGGTCACCAGTGCATAAGCAGCCTACTTACAGCATATAACCTAAACATATATATATATATATATACACACACACACACATATTTTTTTTTTTTTCAGAATAAAACATTCCTTGCTAAGGTGGAAAAAAAAGAACCAAAATACACATTTAAAAAGCAAAACAAAGCACACATTACACAAATGTAAGCACTTTGATGGTGGCCAATATACAGTCCCAGACAGTGAGAATTATTAGAATCTCTCATGATCTGTTTATTCTGCCTTTAACAAAATAATAGCTCTTATTCTATGTCTCAAGTGGTCTCATGAGAGTTGACATTAGTTCCCCATATGTAGCAAAAATATCTCAAACTACTACAAGGATGAAGTGCTATTTCTTACTAGACGCATTATATATACAAAAGGAGAAATCTTGTCCAATCACCTTTTAAAATACTGAACAGCAGAAGCTATCTAGCCACAAGAGCAGACTGTTAATTTCTAACAAGGTGTGATAAACTTGGTATCCTACTAAGTGTTTGCTAAGGAAACAGGGAACAATCACTAAAAGAACTATTTAATTGCTACTGGTACCATGCAGATTTCAGACTAAAGGGATCCTGGCCAGGAACGTGGCTCATGCCTGCAATCCCAGCAGGAGGGTCACTTGAGCTCAGGAGTTCAAGACCAGCCTGGTAAGGGCAACATGGCAAAACCCTATCTCTGCCAAAAACACAAAAAAATTAGCTGGGCATGGTGGCGAGCACCTATAGTTCTAGCTACTGGGGAGGCTGAGGGGGGAGGATGATTGCTTGAGCCTGGGATGCCAAGGTTGCAGTGAGCTGAGATCGCGCCACTGCACTCACTGCACTCCAGCCTGGGTGACAGAGTGAGACCTCGTCTCAAAAAATAAGAAATAAAAATGGGGGTGTGGAGAGACACTAAACTAAATCAGGACTTAATTGTTCTTTAGGCATAAAGGGAAACCAACGTGAAGAATGCTCAAAACATAGGGTATTTTAAAGAACAAAATTCTAAAGTGAGCATGTACGCTGGTATATTCTAGATAACGCTTCAACTTCCTGGATAAGACATTTCACTATTCTCAATAATCATTCCAAACAAAAATGGTTTTTGTTATGAAATAGACTAAGAAAATAATCACCTTCACACCTTCAGGATTACGATTCCTTAGGATAGCTTCAGGTGTTTTTTTCTTTAGTAAATTAGTTATTTCTAAGGGGAGCTATATTAGAAACTACTACCCCAACTATCTACTGGGAGTGATGACTCTTATATTACAACTGAGTTTACAAACAGGCCAATCAAATGACACAGACACAAACTACAAATACATGCTATACCATTTTCTCTGGTCTTGACAAAAACTTCAAGTACCTTACTACTTGGGGTAATAAAGAACAAACTCAAAACCTACATCACATCACACTTAAATATATGTATCACCTTTTACTATCACTTTGTCAATCCAGTTACGTGCTATACAGGTAATCCAAACACAATCTTAAAAACCTGTACCCTAAGATATCACATCAGGCAGGGAAGAGAGTAACACAGGATTGACTTTCTCCTTCCTTTGCCTGGGGTTGAATTAACACATAATTTCAAATGCTAATCTTCCAGTTACACAATTTAGAGGATAAAATCAATTCCTTTTTAAATTTTCTGGTTAATATGTGCATTCGGTATATAACCTGTTAAGATATTGGTAATGTATTTAGAAGCAATATTTTCTAACACTTAGGTGAATAATGTAAGAACACATGCGAAGCCAAGGTCACTTGTTTAGCCAATATAATATACAGCTTCTTCTAGTATGCAGTTAAATGATGCAATGCATATAAAGAAAATGCCATACACATACTATGTGATCAATAAATGTCATAATTATGCCAAAAAAACCCATACAGGTATTCAAAAACAAAACAAATATATCTTTTGTTAACCTGAGTGATTTAAAGTTAAAATAATATTATTATTATTATTTTTTTAGATGGAGCCTCATTCTGTCACCCAGGCTGGAGTGCAATGGCATGATCTCTGCTCACTGCAATCTCTGCCTCCTGGGTTCCAGCAATTCTCCTGCCTCAGCCTCCCAAATAGCTGGGACTACAGGCGCATGCCACCAAGCCCGGCTAATGTTTCTATTTTCAGTAGAGATGGGGTTTCACCATGTTGGTCAGGCTGGTCTTGAACTCCAGACCTCGTGATGCACCCACCTCGGCCTCCCAAAGTGCTGGGATTACAGGCCTAAGCCACCGTGCCCGGCCTTATTTTTTATTATCCAGGACAGTTCATGGTTGAAACACCTTTCCCACACACAAAGGTGATGTTCCTTACTTTCACGACAAACAATAGACAGGAAAGTCACCTTTTGCATATAAAAATGTTAGGCTTCTACATCATAGTAACTGACCAGATTTTCAGCATGATTAAATTTTAAGATTAGTGGTCTCACAACGTAACACAATGTTGTAATAATCAACTTATTTGGGGAAAAAAAGGGGGTATTCTCTTATTTCTCAACCTAATATGTATTTTTAAGACTTTAGCTGGGACTACAGGCATGTGCCACCATGCCCAGCTAATCTTTTATACATATATATTTTTTGTAGAGACCAAGTCTCGCTACAGTGCCCAGGTTGGTCTCGAACTTCTAGCCCCCAGTGATTCCTCTGCCTCGGCCTCCCAAAGTGCTGGGATTTCAGGTGTGAGCCACCATGCCTGGCCCTATTTTATGAACTTCTCATAATAATCTTTATAATCTTTTCTAAAACACCTTTGAAGGGGGTGGTACTTATACCTGATTATTAGTTTGTTCAAATCTAAGTAATCAAATTACTATCATGACAAAAGAATCACCACCAGAAGAGTCAGAATTTGAGTTGGTCATACACTGTTCATCAAATGGAAATTCTAAGAGAAGCAGAGAAAACGTATGCATGAGGGAAAACGTCCAAGTGTTCTAATTACTGCACCTGTTCAAGATGCATTAGTTTAACTCAGCAAACGTAAATTCGAAGTCTCTCTATATTATCACTATTTTATAGACTTCTTGAACAACTATGACAAGATCTATTGTTATCATAAAAAAAATTTTAAAAATTTTAATTAACAGATGACACTACCAGATAAAGTACTTAGACAATGCCCTATGGGTGCAGGAGAAAGAACGCTGTATTATGAGTCAGTCCATTTAGAGTTATGAACCTCATAGCACATGGCTGGGTATATCCTTGGAAAAGTTACTCTGGGGCTAAGTTCAATTTCCTCACCTGTAAAGTTAAGACCAAATTACCTTACAGTTAAATAGGAATTTGTAAGTTTTCACAGTGTTTTGGCTTGTTGCCTCTCAGGTGAGTTTTACAGGAACCCTGATGGATGGGCAGGGAAGGTGTCAGCGCCCTGTTTTATAGTTGAGGATTTCTTAACAGTTAAGAGATCACATGAAACACTGTAAAAACAACAAAAGCATCAACACGATGAGCATGAATCCCCACATTCCTAGTCCTTCTGGGAGGCAATACTTAAGAGTGACAATCACAACGGCTGAGTGATTAAATAAGTCAATTACTGGAATAAAAGGTTTTTAAAAGACTAACCATAAAAGGAAGCAAATGAAAGTCGACCTTTCTAAAAGCATAGCAAGAATTTTCTTTTAAGTACATACATAGAAAGGTCTCTACGGGTATTCACCGTAATATTAACAGTGGTTCGCTCCGGGTGCCGGGAATACGGGTGACTTTATCTTTTTTGTTTATCTGTGTTTTCTAAAACAAACATGAACTAGTCGATATTCCAAACAAAAACAAGCCAAAGCAATTACACGCTGGCAGATTGCATGCACGTACGTTTGAAAGCTCCAACTGTAACAACAGTGACAACTCCCAGGAACCCACCGGCATTTCAAGGACACCAGCAGGAAGCCCGGAAATCCGTAAAAACAGGTGCTAAAAGCCGCCAGCGCAACCTGACAGCCGCGACCGCAACCTGACAGCCGCGACCGCCTCTTTTCAACCTGAATTCAGGGGGAGCTGGGAGAGGAGACTAGTCTAGTTTGACAAAATCCGAATCAGAAATTCCCTCTGGCACCTCCCAGATCTCGAAGAGAAAGTGGGAGGAAAGGCTAGGGGGCGGCAGGCATTCACCATGCATGAATAGGGGGGGATGGGGAGGACGGAAGCCTCGAACTCGTGGCTGAAATGGTCCCTCCGCCCCCATCCCGGACTAGGCGCCGGCGAGGAGCAACGGGCTTGGAAGCAGGCCGCCCAGCCAAGGGGCTTTCAGACGGGGCCCAAGGATGCCCTCCCAACCCGGCAGACCCCAGCCCCCATCTTACAGGGTTTCTTGGCATCTTTGATCTTCATGGCGTCGGCCCGAGGGGCGAGGGACGGCGTCCGATCCGGAGCACTGAGAGCAGAGACTGCGACTCCGGAGGTGGCTGGGCCTCGCGGCGAGGCCCGGCCGGTTCCTCCCCTCAGGCCGGGCGGGGCCGGCCTAGGGCGGGGCGGCGGCGCCTGAGCAGATGCCCGGCCCAGGGGGCGGCCCCCCACCCCCGCGAGGGGCGACCGGGACCGAGCAAGCTGGGGAAGGCCGCCGGCCTCGCCGCTCCGGGGCCTCCCCGCAGCCGCTCCAAACAAAAGGCCCCGGTCCCGGGAGCCGCCGCCGCCGCCGCCGCCGCCGCCGCACTGAGAAATAGCCCGCCCAGGCCGAACGCCCACGTGATGCGAGCCCCCCTCGCTCCACTTCCGCCTGGCTGCTGGGGATTGTAGTTCTCCACGTCGTGAGGCCCCGCTCTCTGGCTGTAGTTGTGCAGGTGGACTACAAAGCCCAGGATGCATCCCGGCCCCTCCTCCGAGGCTCCGAGGCTTCTCAGCTTCCGCAGATCGCCTCAGAGTGGTCCCAGCGAGAAGAGGGCCGGGTCTTAGTCACGCCAGCGAGGAGGCGACCAATGGTGACTGAGATGGGCGGGCTGGGGAAATCGGGCTCAGACCTCAGCAGGTCGCGGAAAGAGAAGAGGGAATGAACTCTTGCGGGGATTGTCATGGCTGTTTGACCATTCTCAGACTTCCCTTTGAGGCAGGAAAGCTGGTCGTCAGGCCATGGAAAGCGCTAGAATCCGTGCTTTAGATACACCCTTGAGTACATTGGCGAATTAAAGTCATTCACAAAGGAATCCTCTTGCTTAATAGAGACACCTTGAATGTTAGGGTCGGAATGATGACAATAGCAGGCATAGAATAACATCTATTGAACGCTTTATGTCCATGGGACTCTGCTAAGCACTTTTTGTGATTTACTTCAATTCAGGGGCCTTGTGAACCACGTGCAATTATTCATTTTATTGTCACTCATACTGAAGATGGGGCACGATCTGAGGAGCTCAATTACTTGCTGAGCATTTTTGCCACCGATCCATATTCCCCTGGGGCCCTCCCGCCCAGCACCCTCCTTCTAAAGGGAAAACCGACTCCCAGAGAAGAAAATTTAGATGCTCCAGTTCTCACAGTAAAGCCAGGACACCCTTTCCCCTTGCCTCCTAGAGTCTTAGTCCTCCAGCTGGAATGGGAGAAGATGGCATTGGGTATCTTCTCTTGGCCTTCACTTTTGTTGCCCAGTTAGATGGCCAGGAATTCTGTGGTTTTTACAATAGATGGATAGAGGGTTGGCAATAGAGGATTGGGCATTCCAGTCAAAGAAGCCCGCTTGCCAAAGAGCTTTACTCCTCCTTGCAGATAAGCCAAAGGATGTGAAGAAGGAGAGGAGAGGACACAAACTACCATTTATTGAGTACATACTGAGAGCTGACACTTTGCAAAGTGCCTTACTTTTAAAATTAAAATTAAAATTTAATCCTCCCAACTACTTTTTGAAATACAATGATTAAAAACTAAAAAAAACTTGCTGGGCGCAGTGGTGTGTGTCTGCAGTCCCAGCTACTTGGGAGACTAAGGTAGGAGGCCCAGGAATTTGAGGCTGTATGTGATAGAGTTTGTGAATATCAACTGTGTCAGAGACATTTATCAGAGCGCGACAATAAAATAAGGCGGAGATCTACTGGGCTGCATTCCCAGGAGGTTAAAGCATTCTTAGTTGCAGGATGAGATAGGAGGTTGGCACAAGATATAGGTCACAAAGACCTTGCTGATAAAACAGCAGGCAGTAAAGAACTTGGCCAAATCCCACCAAAATCAAGATAGCAATGAAAGGGACTTCTGGTCGTCTTCACTGCTCGTTATATGCTAATTATAATGCATTAGCATGCTAAAAGACACTCCTGCTAGCGCCATGACAGTTTACAAATGCCATGGCAACATGGAAGTTACCCTATATGGTCTAAAAAGGGGAGGAACCCTCAGTTCCGGGAATTGTCCACCCCTTTCCTGGAAAACTCATGAATAACCCACCCCTTGTTTAGCATATAATCAAGAAGTAACAGTAAGTATAAGCAGCTGAGCAGCCCATGCTGCTGCTTTGCCTATGAAGCAGCTATATTTTTATTCCTTTACTTTCTTAAACATGCTTTCATTTTACTTTCTGGACTCTCCCCAAATTCTTTCTTGCACGAGATCCAAGACCCTTCTCTTGGGATCTGGATGGGGATCCCTTTCTGGTAACAACTGTACTCCAGGCTGGATGACATAGTGAGACCCATCTCCAAAATAAAATAAAAATTTTAAAAGGTGAAGAAGAATTCACACAAATTCAAATATTGGTCCTATCACTTGTTAACAAATTGGGCAAATTACTTCATCTCTCTAATTACTTAAAAAATTTCTTTTTATTTATTTTTTTAAGATGCAGTCTCACTCTGCTTCCCAGGTTGGAGTGCAGTGGCATGAACAAAGCTCACTGTAACTTCAAACAGCAATCTGTGGGTAGGGCGGTGGCTACACTGTAGTCTCAGCCTGCTGAGTAGCTGGGACTGTAGGCATGTTGTTACCATGTCCAACTAAGTTTTTTATTTTCTGTAGAGATGGGGTCTCACTTTGCTGCCCAGGTTGGTCCTGACCTGCTGGCTGGCTTCAAGCAATCCTCTGCCTCAGCCTCCCAAGGTTTTGGGATTACAGGCGTGAGCCACTGTACCTGGCTGTCTCTCTGATTCTTGTTGAAAATAATAATGCCTGCATTTCACGGGTTTGAGATGGGGATTAAGTGAAAAATGCAAATAAGGTAACATCGCGGTCTTAATGTTTGTATTCTTACATGGTCTGAATTCAGTATTGAGAGGTGGGGCTTTTAAGAGATGATTGGATCCTGAGAACCCTCCCCTCATGAATGTATTAATTATTCATGGTTGATGGTTTAAGGGGTTAACGGATTAATGGATTATCACTGGACTAGTGGCTTTATTAAAAGAGGCTGAGGCCAGGTGCAGTGGCTCACACCTGTTAATTCTAGCACTACGAGAGTCAAAGACAGGCGGATCCCTTGAGCCCAGGGGTTTGAGGCCAGCCTGGGAAACGTGGTGAGACCAGGCAAGATGGCTCATGCCTGTAATCCCATCATTTTGGGAGCCCAGAAGTTTCAGACCAGTCCCAGCAACATAGCGTACCCAGTTTCAAGTGTTCTGTTAAAAGCAACAGAAAATGGACTATGACATATGTAACATATTGTCTGGCATATATGTAGTGATCAGTAAGTGATGATTATGTTTATTATTTGGATTGTTATTCTTTTTTTTTTTTTAATTTGAAATGGAGTCTCACTCTGTACCCCAGGCTGGAGTGCAGTGGCGTCATCCTGGCTCACTGCAACCTCTGCCTCCTGGGTGTCAGGCCTCTGAGCCCAAGCTAAGCCATCATATCCCCAGTGACCTGCAAGTATACATCCAGATGGCCTGAAGCAACTGAAGATCCACAGAAGTGAAAATAGCCTGAACTGACAGTCCACCATTGTGATTTGTTTCTGCCCCACCCTAACTGCCCAAAGTACTTTGTAATCTCCCCCACCCTTAAGAAGTTTCTTTATAATTCTCTCCACCCTTGAGAATGTACTTTGTGAGATCCACCCCCTACCCCAAAACATTGCTCTTAACTCCACCGCCTATCCCAAAAGCTATAAGGACTAATGATAATCCACCACCCTTTGCTGACTCTCTTTTCGGACTCAGCCCGCCTGCACCCATGTGAAATAAAGAGCCGTGTTGCTCACACAAAGCCTGTTTGGTGGTCTCTTCACATGGACGTGTAAAACACTGGGTTCAAGTGATTCTCGTGCCTCAGCCTCCCGAGTAGCTGGGATTACCAGAGTAGCTGGGATTACCAGCTCATGCCACCATGCCCGGCTAATTTTTGTATTTTTAGCAGAGATGTGGTTTTGCCATGTTGGCCAGGCTGGTCTCGAACTCCTGATCTCAAGTGATCCGCCTGCCTTGACCTTGGATTGTTATTGTTATTCTTATTGTAAAGTAAAGGAAGAAAGCTTATGTATTTAGACATTTTGCCTAAGGTCATTATTTGGGATCAGACCATAGGTCTAATTAAGTAAAAGATAAGGAACCACATGGCACCAATCAGACCAGATTTTGGTTCTAGATTTTATGTTTGATTTACTATTTTGAGTCCAGATTTTATGTTTGTTGTTCAGAAATTTTTTTTTTTTTTTTTTTTTTTTTTGAGAGACAAGGTCTCACTCTGTCGCCTGGAAGTATAGTGGCGAGATCTCACTCTGTCACCCAAGCTGAAGTGTAGTGGCATGATCATAGCTCACTGCAGTCTCCAACTCCTGGGCTCAAGGGATCCTCCTGCCTCAGCCTCCTGAGTAGCTGGGACCATAGGCCAGCACCAAAACACCCAGCTAATTTTTTTATTTTTAAATTTTTTGTAGAGATGGGTTCTCACTTCGTTGCCCAGGCTGGTCTCAAACTCTTGGCTTCAAGCCATCCTCCCACCTTGACCTCCCAAAGTGTTGGGGTTACAGGCATGAGCCACTTTGCCTGGCCTTTATTTATTTATTTTCATACAAACATCTTTCTGAGCTACCAGGAATATGACATGGCAAGTCAGAATCCTGAATGGCATACTTAACCTGCTCTTCTTCTTTTATTTCCCGTTATTACTCTGTCCCACACAGAACCTTAGATATTCTAAAATGGTCCTGTTTTCCACAGTTTCACTGGATGAGAGTCATGATTTCTGATCTGACGTGGCTTCAAAGAATACTCACTATTTAATATGATTTGCCTGCTGCTTCTATAAATCTTATGGGCACACCAAGTTCTCTGACGTCAAACATATAACTTTTGGTTGTTTCTGGCTTCTCTTTGATGGTATCAGCTTGGGATTCAAAGGGGAAGTGATACGTATGCCTCGTGATAGGCTGGCCATGGTCTGAAAGGAAGAAGAGCTAGAAATTAGAAGCCATAAAAATTTGGGTAAGTTTTGGGCACAGGCTCTTGCTAGTTTCTGTGGCCACACAGATGAGTGTACACATGGATGACTTAGCTTAAAAGTTAGGCTATACACCTGTGATATTACTAGAGTTAGTCATCTGTTTGCTGTTTGTTCAAATATGAGACTACTCTTCAGTCTGTTATGCCAGAAAATCACTGAACTTTGAATAGTGAGAATTCCCCTCTCAGATCAGCCATAGAATTGCTGTGTGACCCTGGGAAAGTCCTTTTTCTCTCTGGGCTTCAAATTACCCATCTGCAAAATAAGATGACTATTGGAGACTTTTTTTTTGTCTTTTTGAGAAGGAGTCTCACTCTGTCACCCAGGCTGGAGTGCAGTGGCTCGATCTGGGCTCACTGCAAGCTCCGCCTCCTGGGTTCATGCCATTTTCCTCCCTCAGCCTCCGGAGTAGCTGGGACTACAGGCGCCTGCCACCAAGCCCGGCTAATTTTTTGTATTTTCAGTAGAGACGGGGTTTCACCGTGTTAGCCAGGCTGGCCTTGATCTTCTGACCTCGTGATTCGCCTGCCTTGGCCTCCCAAAGTGCTGGGATTACTGGCGTGAGCCACCGTGCCCGGCTTTTTTTTTCTTTTTGGAGATGAAGTCTTCCTCTTGTTCCCCAGGGTGGAGTGCAGTGGCGCGATCTGGGCCCACTGCAAGCTCCTCCTCTTGGGTTCACGCCATTCTCCTGCCTCAGCCTCTGGAGTAGCTGGGATTACAGGCGCCCGCCACCACGCCCGGCTAATTTTTTGTATTTTTAGTAGAGAGGGGGTTTCACCATGTTAGCCAGGCTGGTCTCGATTTCCTGACCTCGTGATCCGCCCGCCTCGGCCTCCCAAAGTGCTGGGATTACTGGCGTGAGTCACTGTGCCCGGCTTTTTTTTTTTGGCGGGGGCGGGGGGGACGAAGTCTTCCTCTTGTTCCCCAGGGTGGAGTGCCATGGCTCAGTCTCGGCTCTCTGCAACCTCCGCCTCCCAGGTTCAAGCGATTCTCCTGCCTCAGCCTCCTGAGTAGCTGGGATTACAGGGGCCTGCCACCAAGCCTGGTTAATTTTTGTGTTTTTAGTAGCGACGGGGTTTCACCTTGTTGGCCAGGCTGGTCTCAAATTCCTGACCTCAGGTGATCCGCCTGCCTTGGCCTCCCAAAGTGCTGGGATTACAGGTGTGAGCCATGCTGACTGGCCCAGAAATTTCTTTCATCTCTACTTTTTGAGTTTCACTAAGAACCTGTTCCCTTTTCAGGACCAATGTGAAATGTGTTCAGCCATGTGTTTCCTAAAGTTTTCACCAGTGTGATTGAAACTGACAGGTCATCTTGTTTTAGTTTGTGGCCACTCTTCCTTCTGCAGCCCCCGTTGGCTTTCAGCCCCAGTCCCTCCTCCTAGCACCATCTGGTTAATTGCATTTTCTCTCTTTTCTAGCGTGTCCTCAAAACCCATTCCTGGCACAGTGAATGCGGGAGCTGGGAAAGCATCTAAAGGGGCCAAGAGACTGTCTTCTTGTCTCAATATTTATTGTCTACGAAACACAATAAATCCAACCCATCATGCAAAATGATAGAGGAGACCTGACACGTCTTCATTTTGCCTTTACTGAGCGGGTATCCACAGAGACAGGTGGTGAGTTGTACCTAATGATGACTATAGGTCTCCTGGTGTGAATAAACACACACACACAGCCCCTACACATCCTTCAAAGCCCAGATGAACCTTTTGACAATGGATTCTATCTCTAATTAAATAGTCGAGAACATACTTCAGTCAGTCATTGGATCCACAAACTCAAATAAGCTAGGGGAGAACATCATGAATATTAGCATCCTCAGTCATCATCCTTGTCATCATCATCATCATCATCATCATCATCATCACTATCATGATAGTGGAAGCATAATTTAATTCAAAAATACTAATTAGGCTGTAACTATCTTCCAGGCAGTGGAGTACCTGCTGGGGGTGGAGAGAGGTGAAAAAGAGAGAAACAATATTTAAGTTAACAAATCAATAAACAAGAATAGGCTATAATAAGCGATGTGAAGGAAATAATCAGGTTGATGTGCTAAAGAGTGCCTGGGGCTGTGGAAGACTGGTTGGGGATGGGGGCTTTATTTTAGATTAGATGGGCCAGGGAGGCTTGTCTCAGGAAGTGGCGTTTAAGCTGGGACCCATGCATATTGCTGGGGAAGTGTGTGCCTGACAGAAATATGACTGGTCCTGAAGGTAGCTTTTTTTTGAGGAACAGAAGCAGCAATGTGTGAGGAGTAGAGAGTGAGGTGTGAAGTGATAGGAGATTAATCAAAGAGTTGAACTTGCTGGCCCTTGAGGACCACCTGAAAATTTTAAGCAAGGAGTGACTTGTCCATGAATTTAGAGGATTATTTTGGCTGCTTTGTGGAGAATCAGTGGATGGGAGAGGAGATATGACTTGGAAATGAAAAGACTAACAGACTCCCATCCTTCTCAACCCACAGAGAGTTAGTCACCAAGTCTAAGGGGTTCCCGGAGCACTCCAGGAATTGTACAGGGGCTTGAATCATTATGGGAGCAGCAGAGACGGGGAGAAGTGTTGGATCAATAATTTCATTTAATAGTTGGGTGTGGTGGCATGTGCCTGTAGTCCCAGCTACTCAGAGAAGGTCAAGGCAGGAGGATTATTTGAGCCCAAGGGTTTGAGTCCAGCCTGGGCAATGTAGTGAGATGCCATTTCTTAAAAAAAAAAAAAAAAAGAAAGAAAGAAAGAGAAAAAGACAAAAGTGAGAATTTGTGTTATGTCAGATATTAGTGAAGGATGAATATTAGTAAAGCTGAAAAAGGTTTGAAGAAGGTTAAAAAAAATGAACTTCATTTAATTCACGTTTATTGAGCTCTGACAGTGCACCAAGCACTGTTCCAGGGATTAGGGATATGGAGATGAATGGGACAAGACCCCTGCCCTCCTGGAGCCTACACTCCAGAGGCAACATAGGTAGTAAACAAGTAGGCAGCAGTATAATACCATTTTAGATCATATAAATGCTATGAAGATGATATAGCAAGATAAGGGGACCAAGAATGATCGGGACTGTTTGAGATGGAGTGGTTGTTGAAGATTAGTTAAATTGGATGGATGGGTATGGGGAAAAGGAGGCAGGAAGGGTAGGTTTTAGGGTTTGGGCTTGCGCTTTGGAGGAGACAGGTAGTTGTGTCATTTACTAAGAAGGGAAGCCTGGAGAGTAAATAAGTGGTTGATTCTCCCAGCCACTCCTCACCTCAGGTTGGGGATGCCAGGCATGTTTTGCCACAGGAGTCAGCTGGTTTCAGCAGTTGGTGATTTTCATCTCAGAGGCCTGCAGCGTGGGTGTCACAGACTTCTGCTCTGCCCAGGAATGCGTCCTACCAGGCATTTCCTAGGGAGCAGTGAAGAGTCTCTCCCTGGAGTTCTCCTCTGCCTGACGATCCCTGCCTCCTGGCACCTCCACCTCAAAAGCCCAGTCTCATCATTCTCCCACTCTCTCTTCATTTCCCTAAAAGCCCTGTTTCAGCTGCTGGTTCCAGCCACCACCCACTTGCCCAGCACAGAAAGTTAGGAGTCATTCTCGACTCCTCCTGCCCCCTCACAGTGCACATCCCACTAGTCACCGAGTCCTCCTGCTATTACCTTCCTGTCTCTTCCTTTCTATCCAACCTCACTGCTCTCAACTGAGCACCAGCCTCTGCGTCTCTCATTTATACTCTTAAAGACCCTTTCTGGTGGGCATGGTGGCTCATGCCTGTAATCCAGCACTTTGGGAGGCCGAGGCTGGTGGATCATTTGAGGTCAGGAGTTCAAGACCAGCCTGGCCTACGTGGTGAAACCCTGTCTCTACTAAAAATACAAAAATTAGCCAGGCATGGTGGCACGCACCTGTAATTCCAGCTACTCAGGAGGCTGAGGCAGGAGAATCGCTTGAACCCAGGAGGCAGAGGCTGCAGTGAGATGACATTGCACCACTGCACTCCAGCCTGGGTGACAGAGCCAGACTCCATCTCAAACAAACAAACAAACAAACAAACAAAAAAGACCCTTCCTGGCAGGTATGATGGCTCATGCCTGTAATCCCAATGACTCAAGAGGCTGAGGCAGCTGAGGCAGGAAGATCAGTTGAGGCCAGGAGTTCGAGACCAGGTGGGGCAACACAGCAAGACTCTGTCTCTAAAAAATAAAAAAAGACTCTTCTTGCTTCTTGCCTGGCTTTATCTGACCAACCCTCTTTACCCATGCCAGAGAGAGTTTTCTCAATAGCAAACCAGAATGTATCATTTTCAGGGCTTAGGACTGTGTCTTTTGCCGACATGTTGTCTTCAAGATAAAAATCCCAGCTCCTGAGCCTAGGATATAAGACCAGTCATCATTGGCTTCTGTGTATCTCTTTAGCTGCATCTCATCCCTCTACTCACCCTTCATTATATGTTCCAATCAGACAAAAGCAGCTTCTAGCAAACTAAATGCTTGCTGCTGCCTGATGTCCTCACCCCTTTAACAAGTGGAAGACTCTCTCTTTGAGTTTCATTGAATGCATATTTCTACTTTAAAACCCAACCTAGAAATCCCCTCCTCCAGAAAAGCTTCCTCTCTTCTTTGCTACTTCTGGTCCCTGTATGTGCTTCTAGTTTTCTCACTCGCTGCAAAATAATACAGTGATCCGTTTACTTGCCTGTCTCTTTCACTTCCAGATAAGCTCTTTGAAGGCTAGGATTGTGACTTATTCTGTTCAGTGTCCCCAAGCCTAGCAGAAGATCTGTCCCCAAATGGGGACTTACAAATAATTAAATTGGATGGGTGTTGGCCCAGGTCCTTCACATGCAACCTGGAAAGTCTTATTCTTGTAGAAACTTCTAGAAACAAATAATTAATGACAACACAAGCAGTTTAGCACCTCTCGTAGGAATGAATCACAGTATTTTAGAAGGGTGGGACTAGACAGTGTGGCCTAGGAGCCATCATGTACTTCCTCACACGATGTTTAATCAGGGGCAGCTCTAATTACAGGTGGCCCTCTTCCTGGGCCTGGGATACCTTCTAGTGTATTTATCAAGGCTTCCTTCAGGTTAGAGTAGTTAAAAACTAGGCATTGTAATCAGGCAGAATTAGGTCCCAATCCCGGATTGGTTGTGCAACTTTGGAGTGGTAACTTTGCTTCTCAATTTTCTCATCTATAAAATGGGGGTAAAAATGGCTCCTTTGCCATTGAGACCTTGTGAAGATGAAATCACTTCATGTATCTAAAGTGTTTAACTCAGTACTTGGCATTGGGAACAAAAGAGTGGGCTCGATGTTGACTATTAGACAAAAATTCATGATGACATTTAAGTCTCATTGTAAGTATCACTTCTACCCGCAAACAGATTAGATTACTTTCTCAGATAAGTGCCTGCTTTACTTTCTCAGATAAGTTATTTATGTATTTATGTATGTATGTATTTATTTATTTATTTTGAGACAGTCTTGCTCTGTCATCCAGGCTGTGGTACGATCTCAGCTCACTGCAACTTCCGCCTCCCGGGTTCAAGCGATTCTTGTGCCTCAGTCTCCTGAATATCTGGGATTACAGGCGTGTACCACCACACCCAGCTAATTTTGTAATTTTTAGTAGAGACGGGGTTTCACCATCTTGGCCGGGCTGGTCTCAAATCCTGGCCTCAATTGATTTGCCCGCCTCAGCCTCTCAAAGTGCTGGGATTATAGGTGTGAGCCACTGTGCCCGGCCCTCATAGAACTTTAATACTTTTATTTATAGCATTCATCATGATGTCATTTAGTCTGACTTCCTCACTCAGCTCAGAAAACTCCCAGAGGGCATGGCTGTCTTTTTTATTGTTTACCATTGTGTCCTTAACTCTTAACACAGTTCCTGGTACAGAGACAGTTCTGACCGAATATTTGAATAAACAAAAGAATGAATGAGCAAACCTTTCCTAACGGCTGCTGCCACTAAAGATCTTAGCATGGTGTGTGTGGTGGGGCTATTCAGTGAGGCTAAAAGTGAAAAAGCTGGTAGAAAGCCCATGGTGATAGAGAATGGAGGAAGACTGATTAGGGAGCTCCTCATCAGTATACGGAAGGACTAAGAGCACATAAGGACAGGACCATAGAATTCCGCATCGCAGGATTTTTGAGGCTGCCACTGCCTTAGGCTGTGAGGCTAGTGCATATAAGAATAGTTTGTACTGTTCTGCTGTGGAAATCAGGGCTTTTACTGAAAGCTTAGCCAACTAGCCAGCAAGAATAGCTTTCTGGAACTTAGAGCCTTGTGAAAATTCCCAAACTGAGGATAATTCCAAAAAAGATTTTCTTCCTGGCTTTGAAAAGTGGGATATACTTTTTAAAACCCCTTCTTCATCTATGATACAGATTATCTGGCAGTTCCTGTGCTGAGGTCCACAGAAGGCAGGAAAGAAGGGGCCAGGAATAAATCAGGTGCTTCATATAAAGACCTCAACTAAGGAATAAGAAGAGTAAGAAAACAACACGTCTTCAAATAACATAGTTTCCTTCAACACCGTTTCATTATAATGTTGATGAGAAAAAAAAAAATCTCTTCCCATCTGGGGCCACTGTCTGTGTGGAGTCTGCACATTCTCCCCATGTCTGTATGGATTTTCTCCAGGTACTCCGGCTTCCTCCCACTAGGACGCCATCCCAAAGATGCACACCTGAGGTTAATTGGTGCGTCTGAGAGGTCCCAGTGTGAGTGAATGTGGGTGGGTGTGTGTGAGTGCGCTCTGCAATGGGATGACGTCCTGCCCGGGGCTGGTGCCCACCTTGTGCCCTGAGCTGCCAGGATAGGCCCCAGCCACCCAGGACCTTGAACTGGATTAAATGGGTAAATAATTCTCTTATCTCTTTTTATTAATCTTTCCTGAATGTCTGTATAGCTCACATTTGTTCCAATGTTTAACTTTTAGAAGTGTTTTGAGTCTTTATGCAGAAGTTTAGTGATGATTTTGTTACCAGAAATATGACATAGGAATTTAACTCTTGTTTGTATTAATTAGCCTATGGCCAAATTGGTTTCCTTATACATCTTTTTTTCCTGAAGTCACCGTTTCCAAGATTTTATTGACAATGTTAAGTGAGGACTTACTGTACAGTGTGGGGGTCAGATTGCAGCAATGCTATTCAAAGTGTGGTACACAGATGGCTGCTGATCCCCAAACTGCTTTTGGCTTCCAACGAGATATGGAGCAGGAGGTAAGTCAACTGCATAACTAATCATACTGTTTTTAGTTCAGCTGCTATTTTCTTCTCAGCAAGACTTTCTCCATGAAGGTAGCATGGCATTGATTTACATTTTGACAGGTTGTCACTGCCCTAGGCTTGGACCATTAACAAATAGTTCACTGTAAAGCTGCTGTGAGCAGCTCTGGTCTGGAACATGGGCTTTGGAATCAGTCAGAGTGGGCTCTACCACTTAAGCAAGTTCCTTCAGCTGCCTGAGTTCCCTAGTAGAACACAAGGAAGAGTGTGGATTCTATTCCACAAGCAATTCAAAGCCACTGGGAGGTTTCAAGTCAGATCATAAACTTTCTTGTGAACTATGTTAAAGAGTTTGGACTTTGTTCAAGGAAAAGGGACCCACCAAAGATTTAAAAGCAGGGAAATGTCAGGATTAGAACTGTATTTTAGGAACTCTACTCTGGCTGTGGTAAAGATAACAGCTTAGGTGGGACAGGAGGCAAGAGACCAGCTAAGGGAAGGCATTCTGGTGGTGGAATGAGAGAATAAGCTCAAGAATGAGTGAATTCATCGCATTTACTAGATAACAAGCTTCCCTGTGGCAGGAGCCTCACCACCTTTTGCTTTGGATGTTCTTCAGCACAAACTTTCAGTTTTTGTGTAAGTCAATTTTTAATTCACATTTAACTGGCAGAAATGACTAGCTAATGTAAAATCAAGCTAGATTCTTTGTCCACTCTAGAGAAGTTGAGACTTTGTGTGCAAGGCTGATCTCGCTTATGGTACAGAAGTCTGTCTCTTTTACCTTGTTTACTTTTTGCCTGTTTACCTTCACACCCACTGATCCTCAAGGTTAGCAGATGAGTAAGTTTCCAATAGCAGCTGAACTGGAGTGATTTCTATCTGGAACCAAACAAATAGCTAGACTCTGTTTGGAATTTCTGCTTCCAGAGTTATCCAGCCACAGAGCCTGTTGCACAAGGCAAACTGGCACTTGCCCAGCCTGCCTAATAGAATTCTTAGTACTCTTACCTAGAAGTCCTATTCATTATTTGAGGCCATGCCACTCAACACCAGCTCAACCAATATCAATGACCAAGTAACAATGAAGACAGCTATATGTTGAGCACTTAGCACTGAGTTAAGGAATTTACATGCATTTTCTGATTTTTTTTTCCTTGTCACACAGAATGTTTTTATTTCTGCTAATAGATTCCTTATGATTTGAGATACATTTAAAATATATTTTTATTATACTTTAAGTTCTACAATACATGTGCACAATGTGCAGGTTTGTTACATATGTATACATGTGTCATGTTGGTGTGCTGCTCCCATTAACTCATCATTTACATTAGGTATATCTCCTAATGCTATCCCTCCCCTGACCCCGACCCCATGACAGGTCCCGGTGTGTGATGTTCCCCACCCTGTGTCCAAGTGTTCTCATTGTTCAATTCCCACCTATGAGTGAGAACATGCAGTGTTTGGTTTTCTGTTCTTGTGACAGTTTGCTGAGAATGATGGTTTCCAGCTTCATCCATGTCCCTACAAAGAACATGAACTCATCCTGTTTTATGGCTGCATAGTATTCCATGGTGTATATGTGTCATATTTTCTTAATCTAGTCTGTCATTGATGGACATTTTTGGTTGATTCCAAGTCTTTGCTATTGTGAATAGTGCCACAATAAACATACATGTGCATGTGTCTTTATAGTAGCATGATTTATAATCCTTTGGGTATATACCCAGTAATGGGATGGCTGGGTGAAATGGTATTTCTAGTTCTAGATCCTTGAGGAATCACCACACTGTCTTCATAATGGTTGAACTAGTTTACAGTCCCACCAACAGTGTAAAAGTGTTCCTATTTCTCCACATCCTCTCCAGCACCTGTTGTTTCCTGACTTTATAATGATTGCCATTCTAACTGGTGTGAGATGGTATCTCGTTGTAGTTTTGATTTGCATTTCTCTGATGGCCAGTGATGATGAGTATTTTTTCATGTGTCTGTTGGCTGCATAAATGTCTTCTTTTGAAAAGTGTCTGTTCATATCCTTTGCCCACTTTTTGATGGGGTTGTTTGATTTTTTTCTTGTAAATTTGTTTAAGTTCTTTGTAGATTCTGGATATCAGCCCTTTCTCAGAGGGGTAGATTGCAACAATCTTCTCCCATTCTGTAGGTTGCCTGTTCACTCTGATGGTAGTTTCTTTTGCTGTGCAGAAGCTCTTTAGTTTAATTAGATCCCATTTGTCTATTTTGGCTTTTATTGCCATTGCTTTTGGTGTTTTAGTCATGAAGTCCTTGCCCATGCCTATGTCCTGAATGGTATTGCCTAAGTTTTCTTCTAGGGTTTTCATAGTTTTAGGCCTAAAGTTTAAGTCTTTAATCCATCTTGAATTAATTTTTGTATAAGGTGTAAGGAAGGGATCAGTTTCAGCTTTCTACATATGGCTAGCCAGTTTTCCTGGCACCATTTATTAAATAGGGAATCCTTTCCCCATTTCTTGTTTCTGTCAGGTTTGCCAAAGATCCGACGGTTGTAGATGTGTGGTGTTATTTCTGAGGCCTCTGTTCTGTTCCATTGGTCTATATCTCCGTTTTGGTACCAGTACCATGCTGTTTTGGTTACTGTAGCCTTGTAGCATAGTTTGAAGTCAGGTAGCGTGATGCCTCCAGCTTTCTTCTTTTTACTTAGGATTGTCTTGGCAATGCAGGCTCTTTTTTGTTTCCATATAAATTTTAAAGTAGTTTTTTCCAATTCTGTGAAGAAAGTCATTGGTAGCTTGATGGGGATAGTGTTGAATCTATAAATTACCTTGGGCAGTATGGCCGTTTTCACGATATTGATTCTTCCTATCCATGAGCATGGAATGTTCTTCCATTTATTTGTGTCCTCTTTTATTTCACTGAGCAGTGGTTTGTAGTTCTCCTTGAAGAGGTCCTTCACATCCCTTGTGAATTGGATTCCTAGATATTTTATTCTCTTTGTAGCAGTTGTGAATGGGAGTTCACTCATGATTTGACTCTCTGTCTGTTATTGGTGTTTAGGAATACTTGTGATTTTTGCACGTTTATTTTGTATCTTAAAACTTCACTGAAGTTGCTTATCAGCTTAAGGAGATTTTGGGCTGAGATGATGGGGTTTTCTAAATATACAATCATGTTATCTGCA
Organism: Chlorocebus sabaeus; assembly: GCF_047675955.1. Lineage (NCBI taxonomy): Eukaryota > Metazoa > Chordata > Mammalia > Primates > Cercopithecidae > Chlorocebus > Chlorocebus sabaeus. The sequence continues at coordinate 13,817,715 of NC_132926.1, read as the reverse complement.
AACGGGGACAATTTGACTTCCTCTTTTCCTAATTGAATACCCTTTATTTCTTTCTCTTGCCTGATTGCCCTGGCCAGAACTTCCAACACTATGTTGAATAGGAGTGGTAAAGGGGGCATCCCTGTCTTGTGCCAGTTTTCAAAGGGAATGCATCTAGTTTTTGCCCATTCAGTATGATATTGGCTGTGGGTTGGTCATAAAAAGCTCTTATTATTTTGAGATACGTTCCATCAATACCTAGTTTATTGAAAGTTTTTAGCATGAAGAGCTGTTGAATTTTGTCAAAGGCATTTTCTGCATCTACTGAGATAATCATGTGGTTTTTGTCTTTGTTTTTGTTGATGTGTTGGATTATGTTTTTTGATTTGCGTATATTGAACCAGCCTTACATCCCAGGGATAAAGGTGACTTGATCGTGGTGGATAAGTTTTCTGATGCGCTGCTGAATTCGGTTTGTCAGTATTCTATTGAGGATTTTTGCATTGATGTTCATCAGGGATATTGGTCTAAAATTCTTTTTTTGTTGTTGTGTCTCTTCCAGGCTTTGGTACCAGGATGATGCTGGCCTCATAAAATGAATTAGGGAGGATTCCCTCTTTTTCTGTTGATTGGAAGAGTTTCAGAAGGAATGGTACCAGCTCCTCTTTGTACCTCTGGTAGAATTCGGCTGTGAATCCGTCTGGTCCTGGACTTTTGTTTGGTTGGTAGGCTATTAATTATTTCCTCAATTTCAGAGCCTGTTATTGGTCTATTCAGAGATTCAGCTTCTTCCTGGTTTAGTCTTGGGAGGGTGTATGTGTCCAGGAATTTGTCCATTTCTCTTAGATTTTCTAGTTTATTTGTGTAGAGGTGTTTATAGTATTCTCTGGTGGTAATTTGTATTTCTGTGGGATCAGTGATGATATCCCCTTTATTGTTTTTTATTGCATCTACTTGATTCTTCTCTCTTTTCTTCTTTATTAGTCTTGCTAGTGGTCTATAAATTTTGTCGATCTTTAAAAAAAAAAAAACCAGCTCCTGGATTCATTGATTTTTTGAAGGGCTTTTTGTGTCTCTATCTCCTTCAGTTCTGCTCTAATCTTAGTTATTTCTTGCCTTCTGCTAGCTTTTGAATTTGTTTGCTCTTGCTTCTCTAGTTCTTTTAATTGTGATGATAGGGTGTCAATTTTAGATCTTTCCTGCTTTCTCTTGTGGGCACTTAGTGGTGTAAATTTCCCTCTACCTACTGCTTTAAATATATCCCAGAGATTCTGGTATGTTGTGTCTTTGTTCTCATTGGTTTCAAAATCATCTTTATTTCTGCCTTCATTTCATTATTTACCTAGTAGTCATTCAGGAGCAGGTTGTTCAGTTTCCACAGAGTTGTGCAGTTTTGAGTGGGTTTCTTAATCCTGAGTTCTAATTTGATTGCACTGTGGTCCAAGAGACAGTTTCTTGTGATTTCTGTTCTTTTACATTTACTTAAGAGTGCTTTACTTCCAACTATGTGGTCAATTTTGGAATAAGTGTGATGTGGTGCTGAGAAGAATGTATATTCTGTTGATTTGGGGTGGAGAGTTATGTAGATGTCTGTTAGGTCTGCTTGGTGCAGAGCTGAGTTCAAGTCCTGATATCCTTGTTAACCTTCTGTCTCATTGATCTGTCTAACATTGACAGTGGGGTGTTAAGTCTCCCATTATTATTGTGTGGGAGTCTAAGTCTCTTTGTAGGTCTCTAAGGACTTGCTTTGTGAATCTGGGTGCTCCTGTATTGGGTGCATATGTATTTAGGATAGTTAGCTCTTCTTGTTAAATTGATCCCTTTACCATTATGTAATGACCTTCTTTGTCTCTTTTGATATTTGTTGATTTAAAGTCTGTTTTATCAGAGACCAGGATTGCAACCCCCACTTTTTTTTTTTTTTTCTTTCCATTTGCTTGGTAGATCTTCTTCCATCTCTTTATTTTGAACCTATGTGTGTCTCTGCAGGTGAGATGGGTCTCCTGAATACAGCACACTGATGGGTCTTGACTCTTTATCAAATTCGCCAGTCTGTGTCTTTTAATTGGGGCATTTAGCCCATTTACATTTAAGGTTAATATTGTTATGTGTGAATTTGATCCTGTCATTATGATGTTAGCTGGTTATTTTGCCCATTAGTTGATGCAGTTTCTTCCTAGCATCAATGGTCTTTACAATTTGGCATGTTTTTGCAGTGGCTGATACTGGTTGTTCCTTTCCATGTTTAGTGCTTCCTTCAGGAGCTCTTATAAGGCAGGCCTGTGACAAAATCTCTCAGCATTTGCTTGTCTGTAAAGGATTTTATTTCTCCTTCACTTATGAAGCTTAGTTTGGCTGGATATGAAATTCTGGGTTGAAAATTCTTTTCTTTAAGAATGTTGAATATTGGCCCCTACTCTCTTCTGGCTTGTACGATTTCTGCCAAGAGATCTGCTGCTAGTCTGATGGGCTTCCCTTTGTGGGTAACCAGACCTTTCTCTCTGGCTGCCCTTAACATTTTTTCCTTCATTTCAACCTTGGTGAATCTGACAATTATGTGTCCTGGGGTTGCTCTTCTCGAGGAGTATCTTTGTGGTGTTCTCTGTATTTCCTGAATTTGAATGTTGGCCTGCCTTGCTAGGTTTGAGATGTTCTCCTGGATAATACCTTGAAGAGTGTTTTTCAACTTGTTTCCATTCTCCCTGTCACTTTCAGGTACACCAATCAAACGTAGATTTGGTTGTTTCATATAGTCCCATATTTCTTGGAGGCTTTGTTCATTTCTTTTTACTCTTTTTTCTCTAAACTTCTCACTTTATTTCATTAATTTGATCTTCAGTTACTGATACCCTTTCTTCCACTTGATCGAATTGGGTACTGAAGCTTATGCATGCGTAATGTAGTTCTCGTGCCATGGTTTTCAGCTCCATCAAGTCATTTAAGGTCTTCTCTACACTGTTTATTCTAGTTAGCCATTCATCTAATCTTTTTTCAAGGTTTTTAGCTTCCTTGCAATGGGTTCGAACATCTTCCTTTAGCTTGGAGAAGTTTGATATTAATGACCTTCAGAAGCCTACTTCTGTCAGCTTGTCAAAGTCATTTTCCGTCCAGCTTTTTTACGTTGCTGGTGAGGAGCTGTGATTTTTTTGGAGGAGAAGAGGTGCTCTGGTTTTTAGAATTTTCAGCTTTTTTGCTCTGGTTTCTCCCCATCTTTGTGGTTTTATCTACCTTTGGTCTTTGATGTTGGTGACCTACAGATGGGGTTTTGGTGTGAATGTCCTTTTTGTTGATGTTGATGCTATTCCTTTCTGTTTGTTAGTTTTCCTTCTAACAGTCAGGCTCCTCAGCTGCAGGTCTGTTGGAGTTTGTTGGAGGTCCACTCCAGACCCCGTTTGCCTGGGTATCACTAGTGGAGGCTGCCGAACAGCAAATATTGCTGCCTGAAAGGCATCCCTGAAAGGCACCTGGCTGTCTGAGGTGTCAGTCAGCCCCTACTGGGAGGTGTTAGGCTACATGGGGGTCAGGGACCCACTTGAGGAGGCAGTATGTCTGTTCTCCAAGCTCAAACACCATGCTGGGAGAACCACTGTTCTCTTCAGAGCTGTCAGATAGGGATGTTTAAGTCTGCAGAAGTATCTGCTGCCTTTTGTTCAGCTATGCCCTGTCCCCAGAGGTGGAGTCTACAAAGGCAGCAGGCCTCACTGAGCTGCGATGGGCTCCACCCAGTTCGGTCTTCCTGGCTGCTTTGTTTACCTACTCAAGCCTCAGCAATGGCGGATGCGAGCAGTGAGCAAGGCTCTGTGGGCGTTGGATCCGCCGAGCCAGGCATGGGATATAATCTCTTGGTGTGCCGTTTGCTAAGACCTTTGGAAAAGTGCACCATTTGGGCGGGAGTTTCCTGTTTTCCAGGTACCAGCTGTCATGACTTCCCTTGGCTAGGAAAGGGAAATCCCATGACCCCTTGTGCTTCCTGGGTGAGGCAATGCCCCGCCCTACTTTGGCTCACCCTCCGTGGGCTGCACCCACTCTCCAACAAGTCCCAGGGAGATGAACCAGGTACCTCAGTTGGAAATGCAGAAATCACCTGCCTTCTCCATCGATCAGGCTGGGATCTGCAGACCGGAGCTGTTTCTATTTGGCCATCTTGGAATGGAATCTGGAGGTCATATTTTAAAACTGCTACAGTCTGTCTCTGACCACACATTTTATATTTGTCCTACATATTAAACTGCCATTGTCCCATCTTGGGACATTCCCAAACATCTCTTTCTTCTCAATATTTTTTCTAATATCTTCATGACATTCAGTCTCGAATATCTCATGCCATCAGGTTTAGGCTCGAAGTCCAGGAACTTGTGTCCTATATCATTTCTATGTATGGGTGAGGTATCTTGAGTGTGACTCCTTACTCATAGCCCTTAAAGAATGATTCTTCTTGATCTGAAGTCCTGTGAACTAAGACAACAGGTTATTTGTCATCCAAATCCAATGTACAATGGTGGGATAAACATCAGAAAATTGCAGTAAACATTTCCAGTGAAGAGAGCTTGCACTTTAGGTCTTCCCCAGAAGCCATGCTCCCTTAAAAGAAAAAAAAAGAAAAAAAAAAAAAAAGAACATTTGCATTCAAAAAGGAGAAAATAGCTCACATCTGTAATCCCATCACTTTGGGAGACTGAGGCAGGTGGATCACCTGAGCTCAGGAGCTCAAGACCACCGTGGGAAACATGGCAAAACCCTGTGTCTACTAAAAATGCAAGAAAATTAGCCAGGCATGGTGGCACATGCCTGTAATCCCAGCTACTCGGGAGGCTGAGGCACGAGAATCATTTGAACCTGGGAGGTGGGGGTTGTAGTGAGCTAAGATCGTGCCACTACACTCCAGCCTGGGAAACAGGATGAGAGTGAAACTCTGTCTCAAAAAAACAAAAAACAAAAAAGAGAGAGAGAGAGAAAACAGGAGGTGCACAGCAGTTGCTGGTTTGTGGCAATTATGAAATCCAGTCAGGCACATGTTGCTGATTCCTTGATCACAGTCCAGTTCTACTCAGTGATTCTCTACGGCTCTGCCTTCTGGGCTCTTGGTTCCCCTTTCTGAATTTAATCTTCCTTTTTCTAAAACGTAACCTATATTTCCCCCTGGGTGGTTTTCTCAGGCTCCTTTCTGCTTATAGAAGTTTTGAGATTCAAAGCTCTCTTTTCACCTTGTACTGTCTCCTTCCCTTTTAGTCTAAGCAGCTTCTAAAACACTGAGAATTTTTTGTGATTCTTACTGGGGTTTCCTCCATTGGGAAAAAAGCCGTGACCTCACACCTTTTTGGCTCATATGAGTCCTTTCTGCCTCAGATTCGTTTTGAGGCTGCTGTGGGACAATGCCCTTAATATTCTTAGAAATCCAATTGTTTAATAAAGAGAAACAGTAAGCACCCCTTAAGCTTCTCAGAAGGATTTTGTCAGTTTTAAAGGGTTATTGAGTTAAAACTTTCTGTGCTCTTAACAAGAGATGCTGTGCCCACCCTTTGCTGGGAAGATATTTCTTAATTTGAGAATAGTTTGCCCTCTGGAGAGGCTGGGAGTGAGAAGTAATTTCATTTTCAAACCCCAAAAATCTGGGCCTTTTTTTTTTTTTTTTTTGAGACAGGGTCTCACTCTGTCACCCAGGCTGGAGTGTAGTGGTACAATCCTGAGTCACTGTGACCTCCGTCTCCTGGGCTCAAACAGTCCTACCACCTCAGCCTCCCAAGTAGCTGGAACCATAGACATGTGCTGCCTCACCTGGCTAATTTTTTTTGTATTTTTTATGGAGACCAGATATAGTCACGTGGCCCAGGCTGGTCTCGAACTCCTGAGCTCAAGAGATCTGCCCACCTCAACCTCCCAAAGTGCTTGAGCCATCTTACCCAGCCTCTTTTTTATGCCCTCTAAATTTTGCTTGAAATCCAAACAGTTTCATTTTTTAAGCTGCTTTTTTTTTTCTTTCTCATCCTCTGACTCTCATAAGTTGCTTTTTCTCATTTGCCTGGTACTATAGGCAGCTTGGCTAGGTCATCATATTTGTTAGGTACATTTCCTGCTTTCCTACATCACAACTGACAACCATGCCTCTACCTTCCACCATCTCTGAGGGTCCCCTTTCCCCTCTTTCCAGTAGCATTTCCCTCACTTCCCTAAGGTGTCTGCAAGACCCATTAGGCTTCACTAACATGATCATCAAGGTCCCTCAGCTTCTACCTGCTGCTAAAGCACAAAGATGATGCTACATATTTAGGTTTTTGTTATAGTAGCAACTCACTTCTAATATCAATTAATATTGGGTTCCAGTTATCTGTTGCCACCTAACAAATCACCCCAACCTTAGCTCCTTAAAATAACAACAGTAATTTGATTCTTTCTTTTTTATATATACTTCATGTTCTAGGGTACACGTGCACAATGTGCAGGTTTGTTACATATGTATACATGTGCCATGTTGGTGTGCTGCACCCATTAACTCATCACTTACATTAGGTATATCTCCAAATGCTATCCCTCTCCCCTCCTCCCAGTAATTTGATTCTTACTGCTTCTGGTCCTCAGGCTTGGCAAGGTTGTTTAACCAGTTCTCACTCAGGGTCTCCCGTGAAGTTGCAGTTGTCTGGCTGGGGCCAGCGTCATCTTGAAGGTTAGTGCATGCTAACTAGTTGAATTTTTCCTCTGGGAATTTGTAACTGAGATATTGACAGACTAACCTGGTTAATAAGGGGAGCTATGCTGAGAGGCCACGTGGACTTTTAGAGTTAAAATAGGGCTGCATTTGTTATACTGAGCTGTGCGTAAGATGGCTACCCACAGGAAATCATCTGTTAGGAGAGAAAACTGAGATGCAGCGATGACAGAGACCACAGGGTACTCTGATTCCTGGTGGCTTTGTAAGCCCATAAGTCCTGGCTGTGTTTGGTTTCTATCATACCTCTGCATTCCTGCCATAAACTCCCATTTTGACCTGAGTTAGCCTGAGGAGGTTTCTGTTCCTGGCATGCAACATATTGCCTTCCATGGAGCCCTAGAAGGACATTTTGAGGATCTTCATTATTCTCAAGGAGTGGTGGGGAGGAACAAGCATGGACTTCAGGGGCATTAAGTCATACATTCATTTATTAATCCATTATTAATTCAAGAAAGTCTTTATTGAACTTCAGTTAAGTAATAACTTACACTAGGCACTGGACACATAGAGGTGAACAAAATGAACAAGGTCCCTGTCCTCATGGAGCTTACAGTCTAATGACAATCACCCAAAGCCAAATTCAAATTCCTCCTCTGCCAGTTACTAGCTGGGTGAAATTCCCACTGAATTGAGAATTTCATTTTCCCGTCTGGGAAAAATGGGCATCACTTTGTGGAGTTGGGATGAAGATTAAATTATGCGCGTGTGTGTGTATGTGTGTGTGTGTGTGTGTGTAGATCATAGATCATGTGGCACATGGAAAGCCCTTACATGTTTGAGTTTTATTTCCTGTTCCTGTTCTCTTAAATCAGGGTTGGTATCTTGGGCAGGGTAATTCTTTGTTTTAGGGCCTGTCCTGTGCATTGTAGGACATTTAGTGGCATCCTTGGCTTCTACCCACCAGGTGCTAGTAGCTCTACCCGCCAGCACAAGTTATGATAAGCAAAAATGTTTCCACATATTGCCAAATGTGCCCTGGGGTGGAAGGCAAAATTGCTCCCAGTTGCAAACCACTGCTTTAGAGAAAATGCCAGACATTTATGCCTAAAGCTGCAGACCCCAACATCCACCTTTGCACTTCACTTCCCAATTCGTATTACAGGGCGAAGTGTCAGAGCCCCAGCATTGAGAAGTAGTCAACTTGTGGGTTTGTAAAAAGAATTTACCAACCACAGTATATGCTTGAAAAAGGAAGGTTTATTAGAAAGAATGCTGCAGAAGGGTGCAGCGAGGCACCTCAGTGATTTTTCCTTAGGGGTACTTATGGACCTTAAAGTGGGAGCTTAAGGGTAATTTAGACCATATTAGCCACATAGGTCATGATAAATGATTACATTTGTAGACATTTTGGTGCCTTAATGTCAGCAAGGGCTGCACAATGAGTTTCAGCATGGCATTCCAGAGATGCATAGAAATTCTAGTTTTACTTATAAGTTTTTTTGGCGGGGAAAGGAATCTGGAACCGCATGCTTGCTTAAGATACTAGAGAAGTCTAATTACTTCTAATTTTCCCCAGGTAAGGAATTTTGCCTTCAGATGGCCTGTTTGATAGTCACCAGATGGTCTTTGTTGCCTTTTAAATTCCTCGGGTTAGGAGTTTTTGTCTCGGGGCCTGTTCAGTGGTCACCAGGTGATTTTATTCTCCTCACATATGATTCCTTTTCCCTAGGTTTTTGCCTCCTAAACCAGCTGACATGAGGAGGAAAGTAGATACCAATGCCAATTTTGTAGCGCTAGCATTGCAGAAAGGAAAATCTACATAGCCTCCTCCCTCCTTCCATCTCTGAGGCCGAGCCCAGTCCTGCCCTCTTAACTACCTCCAGTGATTTCAGCAGAGAGGGACTGTTGATCCACCCTGGCGTAAAAAAACAACAGGCTTGGCCAGATCTGATAGGGCAGAGAAACCCGAGCCTTTCCCCTGTGCCTTTCACATGGGCCCCAGCTGGGGATTGAGGGTCATGGCTTTGGTGGCTCTTAGCTGCAACACACTGGTTATTGCCTGAGGGAGAGGGGGAAGGGGTTCTGTTTCCAGAGGCTGTTCCAGAATTTCACAATACGGGAGCCATGGGCAGAGCAATCTGATTTTGGTAGAAACTGAATTGGCTTGGTAAGCACATAATTGACCCGTAGATTGTGTTATATGACTATAAAAAAATCTTAGTTTTCTTAAAAAAAAAGTCTTTATTTACACTTTATATAAAATTGAGGGAAAAAATGTTTATGTTAAAGATTATGGCCGGGCGCACTGGCTCATGCCTGTAATCCCAGCACTTTGGGAGGCCGAGGCAGGTGAATCACCTGAGGTCAGGAGTTCAAGACCAGCCTGGCCAACGTGGGGAAACCCCATCTCTACTAAAAATATAAAAGTTAGCCAGGGGTGGTGGTGCATGCCTGTAATCCTAGATACTCGGGAGGCTGAGGCAGGAGAATCATTTGACCTGGGAGGCAGAGGTTGCAGTGAGCTGAGATCACGCCACTGCACTCCAGGCTGGGTGATGGAGCGAGACTCTGTCTCAAAATAAATAAATAAATAAATAAATAAATAAATAAAGATTATAGTGGTAATAATTATTTCATCTGAGGTTGGGACATTTTTTCAGCATTATTTTACAATCAGACCCTGTGGGGTAGTACTGGCATGGTTCTTTGACGCTCTATTTTACCACTTTCTCCTTTGTTCATTTATTGACCACCTTGCTATTTCTTGAACACCAATCTCCTTCAGGGCCTTTGCACTTGATGTTCCCTTTTCCTAGAACATACCCTGTCTTAGTCTGATCGGGTTGCCATAACAAAATACCACAGACTGGGTAGCTTAAATGACACCAACTTATATCTCAGTTTCTGGAGGCTGGAGGTCCAAGATCAAGGTGCTGGCAGAGTAGGATTCACTCTGAGGCCTCTTCTCTTGGCTTGTGGGGAGAGGAAGGTGAAGTGATGGGACACTCTAGTGTTTCTTCTTATGCAGACGCTGGTCCTGTTGAATCAGGGACCCACCCTTGTGACCTCATTTAACCTTAATTACTTTTTTTAGAGGCCCCATCTCCAAATACAGCCACGCTAGGAGTTAGGGCTTCAGCACATGAAGTTTGTGGGGACACAAACATTCCTTTCATAACACTCCATGTTAGACCCTCAACTATCTTTGTCCCTACCTTGATTCAGCTCTTGGCCACCTACAGTACATCTTCTCCTGTTTTCCTGTCACTGTCTTTCTCCTCTGCTTTTACTGCCTGGCACTACCTATAATTATTTTATATTTTAAAAAATTGTGCTTATTGTCTATCCCTACCTCCTAGGTTCGTATTAAGGATTATATGAGCTAGCCTAAATAAACTATTCATTCAACAGATGTCCATTAAGTGCCTTCAACGTGCAAGTCACTACCATAGGTTCTAGAGTTACAATGGTGAAAAAAAGGCAAACGTCTTCTCTGCCTTCACATAGGTTATAATATTATGGGAACATTCATTGAACACTTACCAAGTGCCAGGTATGGTACTGAGAGTTCACTTAGACTATTTTGTTTGGTCATAAAAAAAAAAAAAAAAAAAAAAAATCCTATGAGGGAGGTCCTATTGTACTAAATTTACAGAAGGGACAATTAAGGACCTGAATTGATGAGCCACTTTTTCAAGTTCATCACTAGTTCAAGGTCTAACTAGAGCTGGATCTTGCAGTCTGACTTCAGAGCTGATGCTCTTGACTGGCCCGCTAAACTGCAAGTAGAAGGCACGGTACAGCACAGAGCACATTTGAGGAAATGAAGCAAAGTCATATATGGCTGTAACCTCAACGTTGGAAGACATTTGGCACTGATTATTCTCATTCACCATGAGTATTCTGCACCCACAGATGCATATAAAACTTGTATGTACAAGATAGATATTTTGAGGGATTATTAAGAATATTATTAAAAATCATTGCTGTGGGATTCCTTTACTTTAGAGTGTGCAATAAAAAAACACAATGGGGCTTCAGAGGTGGACAGACCTGGTTTCAAATCCTTATTTTACCACTTAATGTCTTTGGAACCTTGGGCAGCTTCTGAGACTCAGTGTTCTTATCTGTGAAATGGGGATAATAATACCTAGTTCACAGAGTTCTAAAATATCCCTGCAAATAAAGGATACTTAATAAAAACTAGCTACCATTTATTACGTTATCATTTTCACAGTGCATTCAAACTATTATTTGGGTTTTAAAAATACTGACTTTACAGAAACATCTGTATTACATAAAGTGAGGCCAATCTGGAAGAGTGAGTTGCATAAATTGATCACTTAGAAGCAGCTTCTTTTCCATCAATTCCCCTGAGCACCTCTAGGTAATCCCATCAGTCCTCAATTCCCTTTCCCTGAAAGTATCTTTGGGACTGGTGCCCTGCCAAGGTTCTGGGGGTCGGAGGAATCCAGGTCCCTTGGCCTAGTATGTGACTCTTCTTTTTGCTTTCTGTTTCGACAGGAGGGAGTCTGCGCCAGTGTTAGTAGGTTGGATAAGAAAGTAGTGAGAAGAGGGAAAAAAGAAAGATTTGAACTCATGTCCATGCCATCCCAGTTCTCATTAGAGCTACAGAAACTAACTCCTTTTGCTCAGGACCAAAAAAAAAAAAAATTAGAATCTCACCATCATTGGGTTTGTCAGACTGCATGGTACCCTGCCTTTTTTTCTTTCTTTTCTTTAACTTTTAAGCTCAGGGGTACATGTGTAGATTTGTTATGTATGTGTCATAAGTACCCTACTTTTGTCTATGGGTGTGTAGAAAGCAACTGTGGGTTTCATCTGCCCAATATCCATTCTTACTTCTTGGAATAGTAATTTGATTTTTTTTTTCGTGGGGGGGGGGGGGGCGGTGGGGAACAAACCTTCTCCTACTCTCAGGCAGGTAAGTGTGTGACCAGGCCAGGCAATCAGCATGTCCTGTTTCTCTAGTCACAGTGATTCAAAAATGGCAATGTGAGCCAAAGTTGGGCCAAGAAGGCTCAATTTTGATGCTTTTACTAGTCTTTTTTTCTCCCAGGGATGCTAAACTATGGGGATGAAAGCTGCTTCTCCTGCTTTAACCCTCTGGAGAGAGCTTACCTTGGAGTGGAGCCAATGAGACAACAGTAAAACCAACCAGATGAGAGACCCATGCTCATAATACCATTTGAATTCTTCCGTCTTGTTTTCAGTTATTTGAGCCAGTAAACCCAGTTCCTCTGGGTTTTGTTGGTGGTATTCTTTTGTGTTTGTTAAGTCAGTTTGATTTTGGTTTATGACACTTGGAATCAAAAGAGTTCTGAGTCATAGATCTGACTTTCTGAAAGTGGAGTGTGTGGAGGAGGCAGCCAAGACAGGAGGGGGTCTGAAAGCCATGCCATAGCAGGAATTCTTAGGGTGCCTAGCAGTGTTAGGCCTGAGGGAGAGGAGATTTCCTGTCTAAAGGGACTGTCACTGGGCAGCCTGTCTAGTCTGGTAGTGTGCTCCCAGGGAGGCAGAAGTAGACCAAGGAACCAGGCACAGTGGCTCACGCCTGTAATTCCAGCACTTTGGGAGGCCAAGGCGAGTGGATCACTTGAAGTTAGGAGTTTAAGATGGGGCTGGCCAACATGATAAAACCCTGTCTCTACTAAAAATACAAAAACTAGCCGAGTGTGGTGGCAGGTGCCTGTAGTCCCAGCCACTCAGGAGGCTGAGGCAAGGGAATCACTTGAATCCTGGAGGCAGAGGTTGCAGTGAGCTGAGATTGCCCCACTGCACTACAGCTTGGGTGACAGAGCAAGACTCTATCTCAAAAAAAATAAAAAAATAAAAAAGACCAAGGAGAGGAGGTTAAAGAGGAGCAGATTCTAAGGATGTTACTTCCAATAGTAATTGCTGGGGTAAAGATGGGATTTCCAAGTCTGGGAGGTTACTAGAGCTGTCTGAGGAGAGCTGGACTGATCTAGCCAGAAATGTGACAAAACTGGGAGGGGCACATTTGGACTGACTTTGAGCTCCCTTTCTATTTTGGGAGTTTCTGGTGGAATGCAAAAATGTTTGACAATATCATTAAGCCTGGAATATGTGTAAATAAGCCAATATTTCACTAATACAAGGTCCCTTTGTAAGGACTGTGTCGTGTTCCCTCCTCCAGCTTCCATGGTAGCATAGGGCAGGAGGAAGCCGGGTAGTGTGGCAAAGGCCCGAGGGTCTAATCCTGAGTTGTCATTTGCTAGATGAGTGCCCCTGGGCAAGGAACTTCCTCTTGGTGAGGTTGAGTGTCCTCTCTGTAACATGGAGCCCCTGTTACCCACATTTAGGGTGGACCCAGGCACTGGCCGTAAGGTATGTAAAGCACTTGCCAGATGCATGGGCCCTGCTCTGTAAATGACAGTTGTTATTATAGGTGTTTCACACCTGCTTATGCAGTGGATGGGCAGAGGTGTCAGGGAAGCACTGAGGAGACAACTCCTGACAACTGACAACTAGTTTCAGAGAGGAGCTGGGTTGAGGGCAGCTGGGTGCTGCTCTTGCTGCAGGACGCACCATCCTGGTTCTTGCTGCGTTTGCGATTTTTGTCCTTGGGAATTCTAGTTTTTCTTTCCTGATGAAGTTGGACCCAGTTAAGCTTCCCTAAGAAGCAGAGTCTGACGCAGGGACTCATGTCCCAGTGATGCACTGGGTCGGTGCTCTGAGGGGGAGGGGAGGGAGCAGGATCAACTACCTAATTTGTGAGGTCTAGAGCAAAATGAAAATGAGGGACCCCTTCAAGAAAGAAAAGAGGGAAAAAGAGTGTCTTCTTCTTCCTCTCAGAAGCATGCGGCCCTTCTGAACAGCTGACCCTATGTGACTGCATGGGTCTGATGCTCGTGAATCCTGCCCGGGGATGAGAGAAGGGGATAGGGCAGGGAGAAAAAGCTAAGCAAGAATGCCGTCTCACCCAAAGACTAACTTCAGTCTGATCCCATGGGGAAACTGAGTGCAATATATACCACAGTGTTAGTCTCTACTCCAGGCAAGGGGCTGGCCTCTGGTACTTCCAGACCCCGCAGTCATTGGCCATGGTCTCATAGGCTGTGTAGGGTACAACTTCCCTAGAGAGATGGCTCCTACTTGGCTGAGGGCAATTCTCCAGTGAAGGGAGCAGTTATCAGGTGTTATCAGCTAACACAGAAGCTGGGAGTAAGTACCCAGGTCCAGGAAAGGGCATCTGAATTGGGCACCAAAAGCAACCACTATAATCCACTTCTTGCATCAATTCAAATTGACTTGCTTCTCACGTGAATTTTCCCCATGCCTTCCCAGGATTCCTGGTTAGTCACAATTCCGGGAAACCCCAGGGAGGGAGAGTGGGAGAAATCACAGCACTCATTTCTGCAGTTGTTTCCCCTGGCATCACAGATACTCATCATCTTTTTCCTCCACCACTATATGAGGTTTCCCACCCCTCTGACTGGCACATCTGCTGGTCTGAGCGGCTCTCCTGGTGGGTGTGAGTTCCTGTTTACCATGCCATTGTCAGCCCGTGGTTGTTGTTTCTATTCACAGCTATACCAGGGCATAGGCACACACAAGACGCCATGGAGCACCTGAGGGCCAGGCATGTTTCTTCCTGCTCCTGTGATGTAGCAGCAGTCCTACCTCTTCCTTCTCATCAGGGACATTGACCTCTGCCAATGTGGCAATTCCTTTCTGTGTCTGCTTATCTCTGGCCCAAGGAAGCCAAAGTGACCAGGCAGCTGTAACTTGAAGTTTAGTGGGACTCTTACTGTGCTTCTTGGTGGAAACATTTCCCCACTGTGTAAACAGGACTTCTAGACATACAGAGAGTACAATTTCAAAAACAGAAAGCATAAATTTCCCGAGTGAATCCCTGAGAGTGGTGTCATTCTTTGTCTGAAGACCCATATTTCCTGCTTGTGGGGGACATGATACCATACAATGGCCACTGTTTTAAGGTATACGCCATGCCCCATACACACAGGGTTTAAATCTCTGAGCTCGTGTTTCAGTTGCACCTTCAAGTGGCCATTCCATTACTCCATCGGGCTGGCAGCTTCTGGATGGTGTGGCACATAGTAGGACCTCATGGGCCCACCATAGCACCTGCTTTGCTTTAAGTCTGCTTGTTAAGCAATATTATTCAGGACCCCATGTGGGTAGATCAGATAGCCTATGAGCCCTTAGACGGTTGTACTGGCTGAGACAGTGTGGGAAGGAAAGGCAAACCCATTCTTGGAGTTCTGTAACAGCATCTCCTGCAGAAAACAACCACCATTGAGCTTCTCATGACACTGTTGGCTCCTTGCCCACACATTTCCTATCTCCTTGGTCAATGGAGAGCCCTCCTGGCCTTCCCAGGGCCATGGTCACCTGGTGGGTTTTTCTGTCTCATTCAGGAGGCCCATTCTAGCATGCCCATTTCTCTGAGCCTTTTCATCCTTCCCTCCACTTTGCAGTTGTAGTTCTGGCATCTCTACTTTGTTCAGTGTGGGTCATTACTTCTTCCATCTTTTAAGAGTCATCTGGGCAGCACATCTGAAACATCCCCTGGGGCCCTTGCCAGGGTATTAGATCCTGTGACACTGGAGAGAGTCCCTGCACATCAGCAAACTCTACCTTACCCAGTTAATATTTCACCCCCCTTGAGGCATCCCCCAGAATCCTCCACAGTCACTCCCACCCCGCCCCGCCACTGCAAGTTTGGGCTTGTACATGTTGGTCAGGTCTGATATATAATCCCTTTCTTTCCAGAGGAGGCCCAGTGTTTCCTGTGTTGATCCGGGCAGACACTTTTCACCTGGGTTATCAGTTTGGTGGCTAGGAGAAGAGGTGGGGCCAATCCGGAGGGAGGGCAGCATTGTTTTGTAAGGCAGCTACCCTATTTAAGGCCTCTGCATGGTATTCCAGTAAGATGCATGGAGGTGGGGGTTTTATCATCCAGCAGGGGTTACAGGGACACTTCTGCAGTTTCAAAGAGTTCAGGAGTACCTGGAGATTCAAAGTTCTTAAGTTTATACCTTTAAATAGCTCCTCCGTAGGTTCAGGGCCTCCTCTTTCGGTATTAGAGCCTTGTGTTTGGTATAAAGACACATGCTTTGCTGGTAATTGGCATTTGTTGAAGTCCTGCCACTCTTATAATGCAGTCCTGTGCTTGTTCTTCAACTGTGCCCACCCTCCAGCTGCAGGGGATGAGGGTCTCCTTAAATGCTGCCAAGTGGGCTGCTGACTCTTAGACTTTGCTTTAAGTTGTTGTCCAATGTGTCCATCATTTTTCTCTTCAACAAACCAGCACTGCTTAGCAAGCCACTGAGTTCCACACTCTATTTGTTCACAGTCCCCCTGCCCCTGACCTCTCAAATGCCAGAGAGGCCGTATCAGCTCATGCACCCCTTCCAACGTTACCTGACCCTGTTCACCAAGAGCGAAAGTCTTAGCCCCCCACGCACTGGGGCACACCAGGGACTCTCAATAGTGCCAACAATGATAAGTGCTTACTGCCATCTTGTCAGAGAGGGACCTAACCACAGAGTTTGCTTCTCAGTCACTCCTGGTACCAATCGTCTTGGGTTGGTTTTCCTAAAAGCAAAGCCTGAGATGGGGATTGTTGTTAAAGTGTTTTTTTTTTTTTTTTTTTGCAAAAAAAAAGTGGGGTGGAATGAAGGAAACAAGATAAGACTGGTGAAAACTAAGCTTTTCAGAATGTGGCTTCAGTGGGAATCTGGTTTTAGCCTGGTTTCCCTGTGACTCTCTGGAGCACAAATGGTGCCACAGAGATGGTCCCAACTTAAGGTAAGCTAGCCTGCCTTTTCTGTCTCCCAATGCCAAGCGGTCCTTGGCCCTGTCTCCTGCCAAGGAGCACAGATTGTATTGTTCCTTTCTTCTTCAAATCTGTCATAGGAGAAAGGAAATCCTCCGCCTCAGGGTACAGAAGCTCCAAGAAGAGGTTTGGCCTTTGGCCCAATTTCTCTGGAAAACGCTTTCAGGTTTGAAGACATTTTAATTCATTGTGACACCACGTCACTGATATGCTGGGATGGTTGTTGGCATGGGGACAGTGAGGAGGCCTGGCAAATGTGGCTGTGGAGCCAGGTTTGCCCTGTGGGATCAGTCCTATAGTTAGATAGTCACAGACACCCCAGGGAATGTGTTTTTTTTTTTCTTGATTCCTGGGATGTTCAGTACATCTTCAGTAATTATTGACTGAGTTAGAGAATCAACATGAAACCTGAAGAACTTCGGGTATAAGAACCAATTTTATGCTTTTCAACCAGATGTTCTGGGTAGGCAGGAGAGGCAGGGATAGCAGGGAAGGAAGAGTGTATAGTGTTCAAAGCCTGCTCCTGCAGGCCTGGGTTGAAATCCCAGTGATGATTCTTAGCAGCAGCATGACCTTGGGCAAGTGACGACTTTTCTGAGCCTTGGTTCCCTCTTCTGTTAAATGCCGATGAGAGCTACATCTACTTCATAGAGTTGATATGAGGATGAAATGAGATAACACATGAAATATACTTAGGGATCATGCTAGGCATCTAGTGACTCCTGAGTAAATACTATATTATTATTATCATTTATTTGTTTATTTATTTATTTTGAGACAGAGTTTCGTTCTTGTTGCCCAGGCTAGAGTGCAATGGTGCTATCTCGGCTCACTGTAACCTCTACCTCCTGGGTTCAAGCTATTCTCCTGCCTAAGCCTCCTGAGTAGCTGGGACTACAGACACTCACCAAGCCTGGCTAATTTTTGTATTTTTAGTAGAGACGGGGTTTCACCGTGTTGGCCAGGCTGGTCTCGAACTCCTGACCTTAGATGATTCACCCACCTCAACCTCCCAAAGTGCTGGGATTACAGGCCTGAGTCACCACATCTGGCCATATTTTTCATGAGACAGGGTCTTGCTATGTGGCCCAGGCTGATCTCAAACTCCTAGCTCAAGCAATCCTACCTCTACCTCCTGAGAATTCTGATATTGATAATGAAGTGTTATCCGAATTTCTGGGGGCAGTGGGGATTCTGGAGGCAGCATGATAGAGTGGAAGAAGCCAGTACCTTGAAGTC
The DNA here is from genome assembly GCF_047675955.1 of Chlorocebus sabaeus. Lineage (NCBI taxonomy): Eukaryota > Metazoa > Chordata > Mammalia > Primates > Cercopithecidae > Chlorocebus > Chlorocebus sabaeus. The sequence continues at coordinate 13,800,007 of NC_132926.1, read as the reverse complement.
AGAGAGAATTGGCTTATATTTCTGACTCTACTACTTTCTGGCTGTGTGACTATGGACAACTTACTTCCCTTCTCTGAGCCAAGGTGTTCTCATCTGCCAAGAAAGAGTCTTATACCTGTATTGCAGAATTTTGGTGAGTGAAGCATCTAGCCCAGGTTATAGCTCACAATTGGCACTCAAATAATGCCAATTATCTTTCTTCTTCTCATTTTACAACTACATATTTAGCCCACGCCTCTGTCTACTCACATGTGGCTTGAGGCCAAAGCTGGCAATTAGCCTTTTAAGTTTCTCAAGGATAGGAAGGTAGGGCCCGCAATGAATGAGAGCATTCATTAAATGCTAACTTTAGAAGGCAAGGTCCTCCTGCATTCCAGGAAGATGTGTATTAATTGGAACAGAAATATGCAGGATGAAATAAACAAAGACAAGAGGCTTGGAACTGCCATCTTAACAGCCGGAGGTGTAACCCGTCCTTAGGACTGTCTGCTTCTCCTAATCCTTAATTTTGACGATGATGAAAGGAGGGAAGATGACACCAGCTAGTACTTATTGAGCACTTATTCTTTTCTAGGCAAGGGGCTACCAATTGACATGCCATATTTCTTTTAATATTCTTAAATGAGGGAGATATAACCATCCCTATTTTACAGATAAGGAAAGTGAGTCACAGAGAAGGAAACTTCCAGAGTCACTAGCCAGTATAAGGCATGCTGGGATTAGGATAGAAGATGGCCTGAGTACAGAGCCCCAGATCGTAAGCAGCACCCCATATATCACATGCACTTTCCTAGAGTCAAAACGCAAAGCGAATGCCCTGTGAGAGGGCTTCTTAGAGAAATATGGAATCTGTTACCACTTTTATAAAAAGGTGTTTACCTATCAGCTATACATCTCTCCTAAAGGGAATAATTTTTGAAAATCTTTCATACTGTTCTTAAGAGGTTCCTTTTTTTTTTTTTTTTTTTTTTTTTTAGACAAAGTCTCACTCTATTGCCCAGAAATTCTCCTGCTTCAGCCTCCCAAGTAGCTGGGATTACAGGTGCCTGCCACCATGCCTGGCTAAGTTTTGTATTTTTAGTAGAGATGGGGTTTCACCATGTTGGCCAGGCTGGTCTTGAACTACTGACCTCAAGTGATCCGCTTGCCTCAGCCTCCCAAAGTGCTGGGATTACAGGCCCTAAGAGTTTTTTTAATGAGTGAAAAAATATCTATTTCATATGGTTAATAGACTGGACACCTACAGTGGCTTCTTAGTCATATTGAGATATTACTATCTCAGTTGTGAGAAGAAAAAAAATCACTTAGAAAAAGGAAAAACTTAGGAGTGTCATCTCTGGTTACTAGGAAGGATTGTTCTTCTATTTTACATTTTTTAAAAATTCTGTGGGTTTTGTTTCTGATGTCGGTAATCAGGAAGCAAAAAGTTAAAGACAATTGGGGTAAAGGATCTTCTATGTTGTGAGCAATTAGAGATCTATAGCTGTATGGAAAATAAAAACTTAGAGAACCAAATGATGCAGACTGTGGGGCCCAAGAACCTTAGAAGCTTTTCTTGTCTGTCAAGATAGGCTAAAGCCATGAACAAGCGTGCCTTTAGAACAAGAAATTTTCACTAGGACATTCACAGCATTACTGATGACTGAAATCGCTTCAAGTCCAGTGAATTATTCTTTTTTTTTTTGAGACGGAGTGTCACTCTCTCGCCCAGGCTGGAGTGCAGTGGCTGGATCTCAGCTCACTGCAAGCTCCGCCTCCTGGGTTCAGGCCATTCTCCTGCCTCAGCCTCCCGAGTAGCTGGGACTACAGGTGCCCGCCACCACGCCTAGCTAATTTTTTGTATTTTTGGTAGAGACAAGGTTTCACTATGTTAGCCAGGATGGTCTTGATCTCCTGACCTCGTGATCCGCCCGCCTCGGCCTCCCAAAGTGCTAGGATTACAGGCCTGAGCCACTGTGCCTGGCCTTCAGTGAATTATTCTAGCAGGCCTAGCATGAGTACAAAGTGACCCAGTTGTGAATATTCAGGGCTGGGAAGCCACGAGGGGAAATTGATGTTGGGGACAATCTGTAAGAGCAACAGGTTCTCATACAGATGAAAAGCCAGGGAGAATGGTGGGCTGCTTCGCACCAGCTAGTTTTCTGTATGTCCCCAGAATGTCTAATGTCTTCTCACAGTAGAGCTCTTAAAGAAAAGCTCTGTTACCTTTTGTTGAAAATTCTGGGCTCAAATGCTATAATTTAAAGAAAAAAACTAATATGCCCAATACTGACCTTTGCAATACTAGGATACAGCAGGGAGTAGGGTAGGATCTCAGTGGTCATAAACTTTACATTCTAGGTATACATCATTTTTGTTAAGTCAATAGAGATTGCATTACACAAACTAGATAAATATTCCCTTTATTCAGCCAAAAAGTGTGTTACAACACTTTTCTGCAGTGGTGTGATCATAGCTCACCACAGCCTTGAACTCATGGGCTTAAGTGATCCTCCAGCCTCAGCCTCCTGAGTTGTTAGGATTACAGTTGTGAATGACCGCATGTGGCCCTCTTTTTTCTTTTGTAATTAGCTTTTCTTTCTCGTTAATGAAGTGCTTCAATTTTTGGCATTTGCTTAGTTTTCAAGGTACTTACTGCTTTTTGTTCCCAGTGTTTCTACAGATTTGTCAAATGCCTATCAATAACATTTATAAATGTTCAAAGACATCAGATCATCAATTCCATGCTTCTCCCTTTCTCCACACCCCCCAAGAGACCTCTCTTCTGCTTCCCTACGTCTTCCTTCTCGAATCTAACCAACTAATACGTGCCACATGTCTGTGTTGGCCCTCTATTTTCTCTTCCACTGTGTTCCTGCACTCCTTGTACATTTTTCATGCTTCCATAAGAAAGATTGCTTGAGAGACCTTGCACAACTAAGTAGGTGGCTGGACTTCCCTCACACTTGATTGATAGCTTGGCTTTGCGAGAGGTCTTGATTGAAAATAATTTTTCATAAGAATTTTGAAGCCTGTTGAAAAATCTGTCGCAATTATGGCTCCCTTTCCTTTATATGTGAATTTTTTTCTCTCTCTGGGTTCTTTTAGGATTGTTTCTTTAGCCAGTAAAGAGATATTTCACAATGATGAACCTTTGGGATGAGTCTTAAATTTGTTTTGCTTGATGCTTTGTAGAATTTTTCAATTTGAAAACTCATTCAATTCTGGGAAGCTTAATTTACAGCAAAAGCTCTGTTAATTGACTTCTACTTAATTGCCTTGCTAGATTAGGCCACACCTTCTACATTTGTTGTAGTAATTATATCAACTAGTTAAATGTTATATCTACCAATTAATATGAGTATGAAAAGAGAGTTGTTACCATGAAAACAAAGCTGAAAACATTGGAAGAAATTGATGAAGGCAAGTTGCTTATGTAAAAAATGGAGAAAATAGAAATTCTAGAATAATTCAGCTCTCAAGATTACTTCGAAGGTGGCTTTAAGTTCTTGCTCTTCTTTAAGTCATCGGAAAATTGAAAATCTAAAACAACACCACTATAGAAAACACACTGGCAGATACAGTTAGCAGACCCATACTAAAAAAAAAAAAAAAAAAGCCTTGGCCTTGAGTGAAAAGATTGTGAGTGAATACACATTAATGTGGTTTAAGGTAAAGAGAAAATACTAAAATACTAAAAGTGCAGAAAGCTGGCAGATACTACCTTAAGCAAGTGATCAAAGTTGACATCATGAATACTGGGTGGAGCTGACATCATGTACTTCCTGATGGGGTGCACTGAGCACCACACTACGTCATTTCACTGGTACTTCTGCCAAAAAGGCAAACCTTCAACCTAATCACAAGGCCACATGAGATTAACACAAGTTGAGTGACATTCTACAAAATATCTGGCCTGCACAATTAAAAAATATCAATGTCAAGAAGGCAGTGAGCTGGGCGCAGCAGCTCATGACTGTAATCCCAGCACTTTGGGAGGCTGAGGTGGAAGGATTGTTTGAGGCCGGGAGTTTGAGACAAGCCTAGGCAACATAGTGAGACCCCTGTCTCTACCAAAAATGAAAAAACAATTAGCTGGGCATGGTGGCACATGTCTGTAGTCCCAGCTACTCAGGAGTCTGAGGTGGGAGGATCTCTTGAGCCCAGGAGTTCAAGGCTGCAGTGAGCTATGATGGTGACACTGCATTCCAGCCTGGTAAGAGAGGGAAACCTTATCTCATCATTAACTTCAACAATGGGCTGATTAAAGGACACTAAAGAGGCATAACAAATAGATGTAATATGTAATCCTGAACAGTTTTAAAGAACATTTTTAGGACAACTGATAAAATTTGAATGTGGGCTGTAGATGAGATAACAAATAGTATCATATCAATGATAAATGTCCTGATTTTGATAAATATACATGATTATGTATAATCCTTGTTCTTAGGAAATTCACCCTGATGTATTTAGGAGTAAAGGAGAATAATGTCTCCAACATATTTTCAAAGAGTTGAGACAGATAATATAAAAAAACAGAATTTTAAAGCAAAGCAAATGGGGCTAAATAGAAACAATAGGTGAATCTGGGTAAAAGGTATACAGAAGTTTTTTATATTGCTCATGCAACTTTGGGGTAAGACTGCAATGATATAAAACACAGAGTTGCAAAAATGCTTAAGGTAAATATTTATTATGCTAATCTACTCTGACTAACTACTTAAATAATCTAATTTTCTCTTAACTGACCAACCTTGGACCTTCCAGGGCAGAGTAGAGTATGGTACCACGAGAATGTTTGGGATCAAAGGTTGCATGTGGGAGAACAGAGCAATGAGATTGAAGAGAGAGGCAGAGACCAGATGGTAAAGATACTGTACTGAATTTAAAGGACTTGACCTTTGGTGAGCTGCTGGAATATTGTTAAGCATGGGAGTGATGTGAACCCATTTATATTTCAGAACGATCACCTTGGCAACTGGAGTGCAGAATGAATAGGGGAGGGAAGGGGAAGATGCAGGATCGAGGCTACTGGAGTCATTGAAAAGAGAAATAATTGGGTCTTGCATTAAATTTGCGGCAGTAGAGATAAAATGAAGTGGAGGGATGCATGACCCTTCAGAGGTGGAATCATCAAAGGGTAACTGACTGAGGAGTAACCTGGAGGGAGTGGGAGCACTACATGCTGACTCCCAAGTTGCCTTCTTAGGTCACTGGGACATGATGATACCATTAACCTAGTGATGCAGGATTTTTCTTGGTCACTCTGAGGGCCGGAAACTTCTGGTTGGCAATGCCCCTCATGAGCCTTGCTGGAGTACGGGCCCATGGTAGGAGAGGCCCTGACTACTCTGGTGCGGATCTTGTGGTCGCAATGACTGCATGCTCAGCCCATGGTGGGAGGAAGTGTGTTAGTGAGCGAGTATGGGGTCTGGCCAGCTGCTCTAGGATCTGGCTCCATGTGGGGCTGTAGCTGGACCAGGCAAGTTGCAAGTGACTCCCATGGTGAACTCTGGTGTCCAGACAAGGGGAACATGGTGGTCCCAAACAGGGGTGCCTGTGACCCTGAGGCCCCAGAGGGGATGTGACAATAGCTCTTTCAATCCCACCATCCACAGCCTGATGGATGGCAGTGCGTTAAGAGCTCTCTGTCAGTCTCATCACCCTGCTCTGGTGAGCGGCCCAGAGGCTTGTTCAGCCCCAGCACTGCTTCCTGTTGCATGGGGTGGCTGATGGGCTATAATGTTACTGCCTTCTTCGTAGGAACTTCAGCAGGGTCTTGAGTTCTTGTCCTGCATCCAAGAAGAATGAGGATATGCTGATAGCCACGGGTAAGCAAGGTGAAGAGTTTTTTATGGAGTGGCAAAACAGCTCTCAGCAGCGAGGGGACACGAGGATGGTCTACCACCCAAAGTTGGGTGGTCTCTCTGTGTCCCAGTGTGGCTGAGTTTGGGGTTTTTATAGGCACATAATCGGGGAGGTGTGGGCTGTAGGTAGCATTGGAAAAGGCAACATTTGATTGGTTCAAAGCCATTCAGAAAGAACCAACTGGGAAAGAGCAAGTAAATAGGAATGCAAGTTCTCTGGTCCAGACTTCATCCTGAAGCAGCAGCTTGGTTTTCAGGCTTTAAACTGTCTTTGGTTTGAAGGTGGGGTTTTACCAGGGGCCCATCGCTGTCTACCAAGGATTGCCTCCTGTCACTATCACTAGCAGGGACTTCAGTAGGAGAAACAGAGTTGGGGTGGAGTGGGCAGGTAGGGCAAAGTGATAACTTCTGTTTAGATCATGAGGAACTGAAGGTTTACTGGACATTGGTGGAGTGAACATGAGGTTATCTGCAGGCCATCCTCTTCTCAGTTCATGGCACACCAAAAACGTGTATGTTAGAATTGATGAGTGTGAAACTTCTGCCAGATTTCTTTCTGGTTTAGCTCTACTGATTTTCACTCCCATCAGTAGTACAAAAGGATTTGTTGGCATTTCCACGTATCCTTGCCAACACTGGTATTTTCTGACTTCTAAGTTTTTGCTAATCTGATGGATATATCTAATGTTAGTTTATATTTCATTGTTTGCAGTAAGTGTAGGCTTTTTTTTCTTTCTTTTCTTTCTTTCTGTTTTTTCTTTTTTTCTTTTCTTTTCTTTTTTTTTTTTTGCTTATTAGTCACTCAAGTTTCCTCTTTTGGAAATTGTCTAGGTATACCACTTGCTTTTATTTTTCTATTGGGTTTCCAGTTCTTTTCTTGGGGATTTCAAAGAAGTTTTGGAGTATTTCAGATAGTAACTTCTTATCAACTTTAAATACTACTAGTATCTTTCCTAATTTGTCATCTGTATATTTTGCCTGTAAAATCTCTAAGTTTGATGTAGTCAAAATGTAGGATTTTTTTTTTTTTTTCCTAAAAGATGTGTGCTTTTATTGGTTTATCAGGTCCTTCCTCACAGGTCACGCAGATATTATTTTCTATTAATTGTATAGTTATGCCTTTCCCATTTATGTCTTTAATTTTTCTGTAATTCACCATTGCATATGGGGGTATGCGAGCATCCAACCTTATTTTTCTAGGTAAACTGGTTTTCCCAAGATAATCTCTAAGAAAATCTTTCCATTTTATTTGTTATTACATAACAAATTCTCATGGACCTATTTTTGAGCTCTCAATTTTGTTCCATTGGTTTATTTCTTAACACTGAGGAAAGCAAAAATCATCTGGTGACCATACAGCAGCCATGGAGACAAAAACTCCTTATCTGAGGAATTTGGAAGTATAACGAAGGGAGCAAAGACCACCTGGTGGCCATCAGGTAGGCCATTTAGAGACCAAAAAAACTCCTTATTTGAGGAATTTTAGAAGTATTTAGGCTTCCCTATTATCTAAAGTCAGCACCTGGTTCCAGGCCTCTTTTCAACTTAAAATTTGTAGTTCCAGGCCTCTTTTCAACTTAAAATTTGTAAGTAACTAGAATTTCTATACATCTCGGAATGCACGCATGGCAAAACTCATTGTGCAACCCTTGCTGACATTAAGGCATCAGAATGTCTACAAATGTAATCATTTATCAGGTAAACTACCCTTCATCTCCTGCTTTGAAGTCCATAAATGCTGTTAAGAAAAATTCACCATGGTGGGCTCAGTTCTTTCTTGCTAAGGCACCCCCCTGCACCCCATCCGTAGTGTTCTTTCTTTCTAATACAACTTTCCTTTTTCAAACCTATACCGCTGTCAGTAAATCCTTTTTATCAACCTGTAAGTCGATCACTTTCTGATACCAGAGCTCTGATACCTCACCTGGCAAACACCACCACACTGGATTAATTATTGTGATTTTAAAATATGCCACCATATCTAGTAAGGTAAGCATCTCGTCCTTGCTGTTTTGTTCTTCCCAAATTTCCTTAGCTATTTGTAGACGTATATTTTACCAACCACTTATAGGAGACATACTTACTAGATCTTTTTTAAAATAGGCCAGGCATGGGCTGGCTGCAGTGGCTTATGCCTGTAATCTTAGCGTTTTGGGAAGCTGAGGCGAGTGGACAATTTGAGGTCAAGAGTTTGAGACCAGCCTGGTCAACATAGTAAAACCCCATCTCTACTTAAAATACAAAAATTAGCCAGGCGTGGTGGCACACACCTGTAATCTCAGCTGCTTGGGAGACTGAGACATGAGAATCACTTGAACCCAGGAGGCAGAGTTTGCAGTGAACTGAGATTGATCCACTGTACTCCAGCCTGGGCAACAGAGCAAGACTCTGTCTAAAAAAAAAAAAAAAAAACGGACCAAGCATGGTGGCTCATACTTGTAATCCCAGCACTTTGGGAGGCCAAGGTAGGAGGATCACTTGAGCCCAGGGGTTTGAGACCAGCCTGGGCAACATGGCATAACCCTGTCTCTACAAAAATTAGCTGAGAGTGGTGACACATGCCTGTGGTCCCAGCTACTTGGAAGGCTGAGGTGGGAGGATCACGTGAGCCTGAAAAGCCAAGATGGTGCCACTGCAGTCCAGTCTGGGCAACAGAGTAGGACCCTGTCTCAAAAAAATAAAGTAAAAATCCAATAGTCTGTCTCAAAGCAGTGAGTTTACTTTGATTGAAACTAAAATTAATATTATATATGGATTGATTTCTATATTACTTCACATTTACTAAACTTTATTTTGTATTTTTTCCTTTTCTGCCTTATATTAAATTGAATTTTGTCCTGTTTTGAAATGTATCGTCCTATTTTTAACTAATTAAGACAAATGTGTGTGCATGTCTTGTCTAACTTTTGAAAAACTTATCAGTATTACTATCTTCTCCTCTTCTTCTTTTTCTTCTTCCTCCTCCTCCTCCTTTTTTTTAATGTTAGAGGCAGAGATTTGCTATGTTAGTTACCCAGGCTGGAGTGCAGTGGTGCAATCATAGCTCACTGCAGCCTCCAACTCCTAGTCTCAAGCAATCCTCCCACTTCAGTCTACCAAGTAGCTAAAACTACAGGCACACACCACCACACCCAACCAGTTTGTTTTATTTTGGTTTTTGTAGAGACAGCATTTTGCTATGTTGCCCAGGCTGGTCTCAAACTCCTGGGCTCAAGCAGTCCTCCTACCTTGGCCTCCCAAAGTGCTGGGATTACAGGTATAAGCCACCAAGCCTATCGCTATCTTCCTTCTGAACAAGACAACTATGTTAGCATGCATCACTTCCCTGTTCTCTCTCTCGGCCCCACTTCATTTCTCTCTCCCTGTCCCTTGCCCAGCTATGACAGTATTGTCTAGATTTTTAGTTTTGAATTGCTAGGGATTGTAATGATATTGATTTTTTTTCCAGAAAGCATCCATCTCGCCAATATAATTGTTAATTTTATGTGTCAACTTGGTTAAGCCACAGTACCCAGATATTTTATAAAAAACCAGTCTAAATGCCACTTTGAAGGCATTTTCTATATTTTTCTTTTTCTTTTTTTATATGCAGTGGCTAGTTACTAGATTGAAGATATTTTTTAGATTAACATTTAAATCAATAATATACAGGAAACACAAACTTTACTATACTCAACTCTTCTGATACCAGATGTGTGGGAGTTTTTCCTACACCAATTCTGCAATTCTTTAAACACCAAAGGGGTATCCTAAAACTCAGTTATAACACTATTCAGCGTTAGTGCAGACTCCAAGGTTGAGAGCACAAGATTGCTTCCCACTTCAGATGCCAATTGCAATCTGAAGTGTCCCAAGGTTACCCACACTTCTGTCTGATTTAGCTATAAATTGAGGGTCTACACAGCCCCCTCCTCAGCTTTGATAATTTGCTGTGCAGGCTCACAGAGCTCAGAGAAACACTTAATGCTTACCGATTTGTTATAAAAGATGTGACCAAGAATACAGAATAGCCAGATGAGGAGGTACATAGGATGCTGTCTGGAAGGGTTTCAAGTGCAGGAGCTTGTACCCAGGGTTTTAGGGCATGCCATCTTCCCGGTACCCTTCCAGCATGTGGATGTGTTTACCAACCCAGAAGTTCTCTGAATCCTTTGATTAGAGTTTGTTTGTTTGTTTGTTTGTTTGCTTGCTTGTTTTTGAGACTGAGTCTTGCTCTGTTGCACGGGCTGGAGTGCAGTGGCACCATCTTGGCTCACTCTGCCTTCCGGCTTCAAGTGATTCTCCTGCCTCTGCCTCCTGAGTAGCTGGGATTACAGTTGCATGCCACCACACCTGGCAAATTTTTTTTTTGTATTTTTAGTAGAGACAGGGTTTCACCGTGTTGTTCAGACTGGTCTCAAATTCCTGACCTCAAATGATCCACCTACCTCGACCTCCCAAAAAGCTGGGATTACAGGCATGACCACTGCACCCAGTCTCAGTTTGGGTTTTTGTTTTTCGTTTTGTTTTGAGATGCGGTTTCACTGTGTTGCACAAGCTGGATTCAAACTCCTGGGCTCATACGATCCTCTTGCCTCAGCCTCCCAAGGAGGTGGGACTATAGGTACACACCACCAAGCTCAGTTTAGCAGTTTTATGAGGCGTGATTAATTAAGTCATTGGTCATTGGTGATTAAGCTCAATCTCCAGGCCCTCTCCTCTTTCTGGAGGTGGGGTGGTGGAGAAAAGGGCCTGGAACTTCCGGCTCTCTAATCATATGGTTGGTTCCTTTGGCAAACAGTTCCCCCTTCATCCTTAGGGGCTTTCCAAAAGTCACTTCATTAACATAAACTCAAGTGTGTTTGAAAAGGACTTGCGATAAATGACAAAAGACACTCTCTTGACCTTTCACAGAGTTTTAGCAGCTCTGTGCCAGGGGATGAAGACCATAAAATATATTTCTTATTATATCACAATATCACAAGTTGACTTTGAGTCAAGCAGGTTACCGTCTATAATGTGGGTGGGCCTCACCCAATCAGGTGAAGGCCTAAAGGGAAAAAATAGTGGTTGTTCCCTGAGGAAGGAGGAATTGCAACTCCAGACTACCTTAGGACTTGAACTGCAGCATATGGTCTTTCCTGGGTCTCTAGCCTGCTGGCTTGTCCTACAGTTTAGATTTGCTAGCTCACATGATTGCATGAGACAATTCCTTAAAATCTCTCTCTCGTTCTTCACACATGCACATATTTTCACACACACAAATCCTGTTGATTCTGTTTCTTTAGAGAGAAAACTTTTTTTCCTAAACTGTTAGAGAATGGTGTAACCCTGATTCTAATTCTACATGTAAGATTTAGGGTTTGGGCTCTCAAATCTGACTGGCTGGGTTTGAATCCTGTCTCAGTCACTTACTACATGATTTTAAAACATTTTTAGTTGAAACATAATATACATATAAAAATATGAGCAAGGCTGGGCATGGTGCCTCATGCATGAAGTCCCAGCACTTTGGGAGGCTGAGGTGGGAGGACTGCTTGAGACCAGGAGTTTGAGACCAGCCTGGACAGCATAGTGAGACTCTGTCTCTACCAACAAAAAATAAAAAAATTAGCGAGGTGTGGTGGCGTGTGCCTATAGTCCTCGTTACTAGGGAGGCTGAGGTGGAGGATAGCTTGAGCTCAGGAGTCCAAGGTTGCAGTGAGCTGTGACTGTACCACTATACTGTAGCCTGGGCAACAGAGGAAGACCCTCTCTCAAAGAGGAAAAACAAACAAACATATAATAAGGGTACAGCTTAATGAATTTTCAAAACAGAATGCAAAAGGAGCATGATAAAAAACTAGAACATTACTAGCACCCAAGAAGCTACCCTTATGCCCACTTCCAGTGACTACTCATACTCAATAAAGGAAACTACAATTGCTGACTTCTAAAAAAAAATAGATATGCGTCACCAATTTTTGTACTTTATATGCAAGGAATCATACAGTGTATATTATTGTATCTGTCTTCTTATGCTCAACCTTTTGTTTGTGAGATTCATTTATGTGGTTGTATGTAGTATGTTGTTGTGTAGTATTTGTGTATAGTATTTTATTATGTGACACACTAAATTTACTAATTCATTTTACTGTTGATGAGTATTTGGGTATTTTCCAGTTTCTGCTTGGTTTGCCATCATGAATAGAGCTACTATGAACATTCTAGTACATGGCTTCTGGTAAGCATAGGTGGGCGTTCCTGTTGAGTATATAACTAGGAATCGAATTGCTAGTTCATGAGGTATACCTATTTCAGCTTTAGTTAGTACTGCTAAACAGGTTTCCAAAGTGGTTGTGCCACTTTTTACCCCCATCTCCAATGCATAAGAGTTTCAGTTGCGGCTGGACGTGGTTGCTCACACCTGTAATCCCAGCATTTTGGGAGGCTGAAGCAGGAGGATTGCTGGAGCCCAGGAGTTCGAGACCAGCCTGGTCAACATAGGGAGACCCTGTCTCTACCAGAAAAAAAAAAAAAAAAAATTAGCTGGGTGTAGTGGTCTGTGCCTGTAGTCCCATCTACTCAGGAGGCTGAGGTGGGAGGATCCCTTGAGCCCAGGAGGTCGAGGCTGCAGTGAGCCATAATCACTCCAGCCTCGGCAATAGAGCAAGACCCTGTCTCAAAAAAAAGTTCCAGCTGCTCCACAGTCTCGCTTACATGTGATATTTCTCCATCCTTTTCATTTGAGTTGTTCTCATTCTTTTCCCACCCCCAGCTTTATTAAGGTATAATTGGCAAATAAAAATTGTAGATATTCAAGGCATACAATGTATAATTGACAAGTAAAAATTATAGATATTCAAGGTATACAATGCAATGATTTGGTATGTATATAGATTGTGAAATGATTACCACAATCAAATTAACATATCGATGACCACCCATGGTTACCATTTTTTTTTAGTGTATGTGTGATGAGGACACTAAAGATCTACTCTCTCAACAAATTTCAAGTAAACAATACAGTACTATTATCTATAGTTACCATGCTGTACATTAGGTTCCCAGAACTTATTCAACTTACCATTGAAAGTTTGTACCCTTTGACCAACATCTCCCCATTTCTTCCACCTCCAAGCCCCTGGTAACCACTGTTCTACTCTATGCTTGCATGAGTCTGACTTTTTAGGATTCTACATATAGGGAAGATCATGTGGTATTTGTCTAACCATTCTGTTTCTGGTGAATTTGTATCTTGTGTTTTTTGTTTGCATTTTCCTGCAAGGTTGAAAGTTCCAAAACTGGCTGGTCATGGTGGCTCATTCATGCCTGTAGTCCCAGCACTTTGGAAGGGAGGATCACTTGAGGCCAGGAGTTTAAGGTCAGCCTGGGCAACATAGCAAGAACCTGCCTCTACAATAAATAAAATAAAAAAGAAAGCTTCAAAGTTGAATACCATTTCATCTGTTTATTAGACATCTGGGTATCCTGTTTTGGAAAGAGATTTTTTTGTACCTTTTTAAACTGGGTTGTCTGTTTCTAGTTTATTAAGAAGTGGAAGCTTAGCCTATTTGAGGACTTCTTTTCTGATATTGGTATTTAAAGGTATATACTTCTAAGCATTGCTTTAGCTGCATCCCATAAATTTTGATATACTGTTGTTTTTATTCGGTTCAGAATGTTTCTAATTTGTCTTGTGATTTCTTCTTTGACCTATAGATTATTTAGAAACATGGTTATTTTCCAAATATTTGAGGAATTCCCACATTTCTTTCTGTTATTGATTTCTAATTTAATTTCATTGTGGTTGGGGAACATGCTTTGTATGATTTCAATCCCTTTACATTTGTCAAAACTTGTTTTATGGCCTAGCATCTGCATTAGGTTCTAATTGACTCCCAAAAGCTCTGAGCTTAGCTCTTTAGCCTCATGTACCCCTAACCTTAGGATTCAGAGAGTGTCTAATGAGGAAAATCAGGTGTGTCTGAGGCTCTTCATGTTCCTGATTTTGTCACTCAAGCCTTACGCATTAATGGAAAACTTTGATCCAGTCTTCAGCCCATGCTCAGATTTGGCAACTGTCCCCAGGGGAAAATGTCAGTTGCCAATTTGACCATTCTCTGAACTATTCTCGTTTCTCTGGGATTTTTAGTCCATCTAGTCCTTACTGCTTCCACAACCCTTTGACATCTTTAAAATGTGATTTTAAAAATTTACTTAGGTCTTTTGTTTTCTAAATAATATATATATATATATTTTATAGAGATGGGATCTCACTATCTTGCTCAGCCTGGTCTCAAACCCCTGGCCTAAAGCGATCCTCCCACCCTGGCCTCCCAAAGTGCTGGGGTTACAGGCATAAGCCACCGTGTCCAGCTTGTTTAGGTCTTAATAGTTGCTGTTAGTGGCAGTGTAGCCTGTTTCAACATCCAATAGCCTGCCCAGAAGGGGAAGTTCTTTACTTTACTGTGCTATTTACTCACCTTTGCTTCCTGTGTGGCTTGCAGTGTTCCCCTGGATTTATTTCTCTTCTTGCTAGAATGCTACCTACAACAGTATTTTCATGGAGGATCTTTGGGTGATACAACTGAGGCTTGTCGTGTAGATTAAAATTTTGGGTTTGATGTTATTTTCCTTTAAAGCTTTTGAAAGTATTGTTTTTTCTCATAATAGTATTTCCCACAATCACCCCAAATTGAAAACAACCTAAACAGAGAACAGATAAATAAACTTTGATGTATTTATACGACCAGATACTACACAGCAGTGACTCTAACTGCTGATGATTTTGCCTCCCCAGGAGACATTTGACAATATCTGGAGGTATTTTTTCGTTATCACAACTTACATGGGAGGGAGAGGATTGCTACTGGCATTCAGTTGGCAAAGGCTGGAAATGTGGCCGAATACCCTGCAATACACAGCATAGTCACTTACAAAAAAGAATTTTATAGCCCCAAATGTCAACAGTGCCGAGATTGAGAAACTGCTATACATCAATGGGAATCAATGAACTATTGCCACATAGATGGATCTCACATACAGAATGTTGAGCAACAGAAGCCTGATACAAAAGAGTAAAGACAGTATGCTTCTATTTATGTAAAATTCAAAATCAGAACAAAACTGACTCATGGAGTTAGAAGTCAGAATAGGGTTTTCTTCGGGGGGAAATGGTGACTGGAAAGGGGCAAGGGGGACTTGTTGGGTGATGGTAATGTTCTCTTTCTTGTGGGGGTTAGTTACACAGATGTGTTCACAATGCGAAAATCAAGCTGTACTTTATGATGGGTTCATTCTCTCTCTTTCTCTCTCTGTCTCTCTCTTTCTCCTCTCTCTCCCTCTCCTCTCTCTCCCTCTCTTCCTCTCTCCCTCTCTCCCTCCCTCCCTCTCCCCCTCTCCCCCTCTCCTTCCCTCCTTCCATATGTATAATACTTGAATAAATTTTTTCCAAAATCCCATTGTTTGATTTTAAGAGGTGATCTGCTCTTTCTCTCTGAAAATGTTTACATTTTCTTTTTGCTTTTGATATTTTGAAATATTAATATAATGTGACTAAGAGTGAGTTTATTCTTACCTGTTTATCCCTTTATAAGATCTTTTAATCTAAAGTCTTTCTTTTTTTCTAATTGTGGGAACAAATTTCAGTTATTGTTTTTTTAAAATGTTTTCTGCTGGGTGTGGTGGCTCACACCTGTAATCCCAGCACTTTGGGAGGCTAAGGAGGGAGGATTGCTTGAGGCCAGGGTTTGGTGACCAGCCTGGACAACATAGTGAGACCTCATCTTTACAAAAAATAAACAACATTAGCTGGGTATGATAGCATGCACCTGTAGTCCTAGCCACGCAGGAGACTGAGGTGGGAGGATTGCTTGAGCCCAGGAGTTCGAGCCTGCAAATGAGCTGTGATTGTGCCACTGCACTCCAGCCTGGGCAACAGAGTGAGATCCTACCTAAAAATAAATAAGTAAATAAATAAATGTTTTCTTACCTATGTTTAGTTTTTTTCTCCTTCTAGGCTTTTAAATTTTTTTTTGAAGACAGGATCTCACTGTGTTGCCGAGGCTTGTCTTGAACTCCCGGCCTTGAGCCATCCTCCCACCTTGGCGTCCCAAAGCTCTGGGATTATAGGTGTGATTCACCACACCTGTTTCCCTTCTAGGATTTTTACTATCTACATGCTGACACTTCTACTTCTCTCCTCCTTATTTCTTAAGTTCTTTTTTTAAATATACATTTCATACTCTTTAATCTTCAACTTTCTCTGGGTGATTTTCTTGACCCAAACGTTCATCTCACTAATTCATTCTTTAGATTTCTTCATTCTGCTGTTTAATCTAGTAAGTTCCTTTTTAAACCCCATTATATTTTTCATCTGTTTTTTTCACAGGTATATTTTGACCCATTGTTGCTCATTGTTTTTCAATATGCATTTATTCTTGAAACATTTTATAAACTGTGATCTCCTGGTTTGTCTTTGAAGATATTTATTGTGCTTGTTTTGAACTGTGACCCATCAGCTGTGCTTTACTGATTTTTAATGTTTTTCTTTCTTTTTTTTCCAAGACAAGGTCTTGCTCTGTCATCCAGGCTGGAGTGCAGTTGCACGATCACAGCTCACTGCAGCCTCAACCTTCCAGGCTCAAGTGGTCTTCCCACCTCAGCCTCCTGAGTAGCTGGGACTGTAGGTGCGCACCACTATGCCCAGCTAATTTTTTAGATTTATTTTACTTTTTGGGATGGAATTTCTCTCTATCACCCAGGCTGGAGTGCAGTGGTGCAATCCCGGCTCACTGCAACTTCTGTCTCTCAGGCTCAAATGATTCTCATGCCTCAGCCTCCTGAGTAGCTGGGATTACAGGTGCCCACCACCACTCCTGGTGAATTTTTGTATTTGTAGTAGAGACGGGTTTTACTATATTGGCCAGGCTGGGTCTGGAACTGCTGACCTCAGATGATCCACCTGCCTTGGCCTCCCAAAGTGCTGGGATTACAGGCATGAGCCACCATGTCTGGCCTTAGTTTAAATTTTTTGTAGAGATGGTCTTGCTATGTTGCCCAGGCTGGTCTCAAACTCCTGAGCTTGAGGGATCCTCCCACCTCAACCTCCCAAAGTGTTTTGATTACAGGCATGAGCCACTGGGCCCAGTCTCCATTGTTTATTTTCCATCCTTTTGACTTTTTAAATAGTATTTCTCCCACTCAGATGTTATTTTACTTTATGAGCCCAGACACACTAGCCTTCCCCTGGGTGTCTCACCTGTCTGGTAATATGTGTCCAGGAGCATGCAGGGACGGGGAAGGGTGGGCCATGGCTTGTGTTCGGCAGTGTTGAGCATGTGAGTATGTGCAGCAGGATGTGGGCCTCGGGTGATCTCTGGCCTTGCAGCCTGAACCCAGGCCTGCTTATTTCCCTATCCTTGGGAGGCCTTGCTGTGCTTTACTGTTGGACACTGCTGTTTCCAAGAGCTGTCATTTTTTTGGCTGAAATCTCCTTGTCTCCTTGGCTAAGGGGATGAGGAGGAGTGGCCAGAGCCAGGCATTCTGTGTATACCTGCTGTTCTCTACTCTTGAAGCCCTGATAGGCATGCAATTCCTCCCCATCCCATGCCCCCAACCATGGAAATGGGGGAGGGAAAAGAGTGTCTCTAAAATCCCTTACAGTGTCTCTAAAATTCCTGAATTGGTGCCTGCCTGCCCTCTTATTTTCTGAGCTGTTTTCCATCCTACATTGGGACCCAACCATCTTCTGGCTGCCCAGGAGATAATAGTTTTTATATCGTTTCCTCAGATTCATGAACCTTCCTGGCACCTTCATGATTTCTCCAGAATTGGACAAAGGGGAAGGAGCCAGCAGCCCTTGTTTATCACCTTTCCAGAAACCAGAGTGGTCATGAGTCTGGACTTTAAGAGCAGCCTCTTCATGGTCATGTGACCTTGGGCTAATCCCTGAAGTTGTCAGTGTCTCAGTTTTCACATGTATGAAATCTGAATAATTATCTGCTTCGAAGGCTGTTGGAAGGCTGGCATAGCATGGGCACCTGGTATCTGTTAATAAACATCCATTGTTGTTGTTATGATGTCATTTGGGCAGGGTGCTGAGGTTGGTGGTTGGATGGTAGATTTGAATGTCATTTCCCTAAGGGAGTTAATAGAGTAAGGAATAAAGGAAGCTTGGGAAGTGGCTCCATTACTTAAGGGTTAGTGGAGGGAGTAAGAAAATAAGATAGAGAGGGAGGGTGTAGCCTGCCAAAGGGAGAGGCCAGAGGCCAGAGAAAGGACACTCTTGAGGTGTGTGTAGTGAGCCATCCTCAGGATCATATGCCCAGCAGAAACCAGCTTTTTTTTTTTTCCAGTCTATTAGTCTATTGGAATTTTCAGGTAGATGCTCTCTGGTGAACTTAGATCAGTTTTAGTGGAGAGAAGGGGACAGAAGCCAGATTGCACTGACTTGAGAAATAAATGGGAGGTGAGGAAATAGAGACAAATATAGACCTTTTCCCAAAAATGCTTGGCTGTGAAGAAGAGAGATTAAGGCAATAGCTGGCATGGGTGTCAAGTCAGAAGAAATGCAAGTGGAAGAAATGCAAACAGAGAGTCAAATCATGAGTGAACTTCCATTCACAATTGCTTCAAAGAGAATAAAATACCTAGGAATCCAATGTACAAGGGATGCCAAGGACCTCTTCAAGGAGAACTACAAACCACTGCTCAGTGAAATAAAAGAGGACACAAACAAATGGAAGAACATTCCATGTTCATGGATAGGAAGAATCAATATCATGAAAATAGCCATACTCCCCAAGGTAATTTATAGATTCAATGCCATCCTCATCAAGCTACCAATGACTTTCTTCACAAAATTGGAAAAAACTACTTTAAAGTTCATATGGAAACAAAAAAGAGCCTGCATTGCCAAGACAATCCTAAGCAAAAAGAACAAAGCTGGAGGCATCACACTACCTGACTTCAAACTATGCTACAAGGCTACAGTAACCAAAACAGCGTGGTACTGGTACCAAAACAGAGATATAGACCAATGGAACAGAACAGAGGCCTCAGAAATAACACCACACATCTACAACCATCTGATTTTTGACAAACCTGACAGAAACAAGAAATGGGGAAAGGATTCCTTATTTAATAAATGGTGCCAGGAAAACTGGCTAGCCATATGTAGAAAGCTGAAACTGATCCCTTCCTTACACCTTATACAAAAATTAATTCAAGATGGATTAAAGACCTAAATGTTAGGCCTAAAACCATGAAAACCCTAGAAGAAAACCTAGGCAATACCATTCAGGACATAGGCATGGGCAAGGACTTCATGACTAAAACACCAAAAGCAATGGCAATAAAAGCCAAAATAGACAAATGGGATCTAATTAAACTAAAGAGCTTCTGCACAGCAAAAGAAACTACCATCAGAGTGAACAGGTAACCTACAGAATGGGAGAAAATTTTTGCAATCTACCCATCTGACAAAGGGCTAATATCCAGAACCTACAAAGAATTTAAACACATTTACAAGAAAAAATCAACCCCACCAAAAAGTGGGCAAAGGATATGAGCAGGCACTTCTCAAAAGAAGACATTTATGCAGCCAACAGACACATGAAAAATTGCTCATCATCACTGGTCATCAGAGAAATGCAAATCAAAACCACAATAAGATACCATCTCACACCAGTTAGATTGGCAATCATCATAAAATCAGGAAACAACAGGTGCTGGAGAGGATGTAGAGAAATAGGAACAATTTTACACCATTGGTGGGACTGTAAACTAGTTCAACCATTATGGAAGACAGTGAGGCGATTTCTCAAGGATCTAGAACTAGAAAAACCATTTGTCCCAGCGATCCCATTACTGGGTATATACCCAAAGGATTATAAATCATGCTACTATAAAGACACATGCATACGTATGTTTATTGCGGCGCTATTCACAATAGCAAAGACTTGGAACCAACCCAAATGTCCATCAATGACAGACTGGATTAAGAAAATGTGGCACATATTCATCATGGAATATTATGCAGCCATAAAAAGGATGAGTTCGTGTCCTTTGTAGGGACATGGATGAAGCTGGAAACCATCATTCTCAGAAAACTATTGCAAGGACAGAAAACCAAACACTACATGTTCTCACTCATAGGTAGGAATTGAACAATGAGTACACTTGGACACAAGGCAGGGAACATCACACAATGGGGCCTGTCATGGGGTTGGGGGATGGGGGAGGGATAGCATTAGGAGAAATACCTAATGTAAATGACAAGTTAATGGGTGCAGCAAACCATTAGGGCAAATGTATACATATGTAACAAACCTGCATGTTGTGCACATGTACCCTAGAACTTAAAGTATAAAAAAAAAAAATAAGGATTACCCAAAGACCTGGAATCAGTAGAAAGAGATGTCTGGGTTAAGATAAGGGGTTGTGAAGACCAAGGTTTCATCATGCAGATAAAGCCTCCAGGTAGTAGGCTTCAGAGCTCTTGCCAGACCTAAAAAAGTTCAGATTCTTAGTTAACTTTCTCCTGGATCAGGGAAACAACCTGGAAAGGGAAGGGGCTTCTTTACAGAATGCAGATCTTCCCCTCAAGAGATAGCTTTGCAGGGCCGTTTCAAAAAATGTCAAATAAATATATTTTGGGGTAAAATACTTTAGTTTCTTTCAGGGCCTGCTATCTATCGTGTGATACTATACTAGAGTCAGGCTGGAATTTGATGTCTTATTGCTAAAGAAAAGTCTTGTTTTGTCAGTCTTAACTTCTGAGTTTTGATGTGAATGCTGATCAGCTGTGCCTGAATTCCAAAGGAAGGAGGATATAATAAGGCATATCTGACCCCTGCTTCCCATGATGTCCTGAACTACTTTTTCAGTAACTTTGGAAAGCCCTTGGCAGAGAGGAGGGGTCCATTCAGTTGGTTGAAAGGCTTAGAGTTTTATTTTTGGTTTACAAAGTCCAACCTCAGCTGAGACAACTCATTCTCAGCATCCTCCTTCAGATAGCCCCAGCTTAGAATGACCTCAGGACTTCCAACTAGTATCCTCTTCTCCTTCTAGAATTCTCTGGGGGGTGACTAGAAAGAAATATAGTGCTTAGCTCAGAGCCAAGACATTTCGGCAGCTTCCTCTCATTTGTGACACTCATGTGCCAATATAAGGATGGTTGCTGGGTCAGCCTGGGCCTGGTCTCCGGGGATATGGCCCTTCCAGACCTCCACTTCTCTTGAGCTTCCAGACTTCCGGCTGTCCATCACATGGCCTGTTATCCCTGGCCAAGGAGATGGGGTAAAAGAGCAACCACCTAAGTTGCCAGTGCTGGGTCCTGGAGCCTTGAGACTTATTGCACTTAGGCTTAGCTGAGAAAAGGATTAAAGATGTGGGGAAAAGTCATAAGTTACCACACTTCAACAGAGTGTGTGAAATCTCAGTGCCACTCAGACAGCAGGCTGCAGAGTTGAAGTGTCTCCACCCTCCCTGAAAGATTTCACAGAGCCCATGGGCACATCCACGAACCGGCCACATGCACAAACAAGGCCCCTCTTCTCCAGTCAGCAACCCAAACTAAGACAGGATATACTCACATTGTTAGGCCTCTTGTTGAGAAAGAGCTTAGATCTGTTTTGTCAGGCAGACCTAAACTCTTATTT
Source organism: Chlorocebus sabaeus (assembly GCF_047675955.1). Lineage (NCBI taxonomy): Eukaryota > Metazoa > Chordata > Mammalia > Primates > Cercopithecidae > Chlorocebus > Chlorocebus sabaeus. The sequence continues at coordinate 13,778,535 of NC_132926.1, read as the reverse complement.
TATTTTTGGTAGATACTGGGTCTCACTATGTTGCCCAGGCTGGTCTCAAATTCCTGGCCTCAAGCAATCCTCCTGCCTCAGTCCTTCATAGCGCTGGGATTACACCCAGCCACGGGGAATTTTTTTTTTTTTTTTAAGAGACAGAACCTCTTTTGCCTAGGCTGTAGTGCAGTGGCGTAATCATAGTTCACTGTAATCTCAAACTCCTGGGCTCAAGGGATCCTCCTGCCTCAGCCTCCCAAGTAGCTGGGACCACAGGAGCATGCCACCACACTTGGCAAAAAAAAAAAAAAAAAAAAATGTATAGAGGCAGGGTCTTGCTATGTTGCCCAGTTATGTCTTAAATGCCTGGCTTCAAGTGACCCTCACACCTCAGCCCCCAAAGTGTCAGGATTCAGAGGTGAGCCACTGCATCCACAGACCTAGATTCTAGGCCTGGCTTTATCACGTACCAGCTGCGGGATATGTGTGTGGTGCTACCTCTCTGAGCCTCACTTTATCCTTGGAGATAACGGTATTCTAAAGAGTGTTTGTATTAAGAGGCTGAGGCAGGAGGATAGCTTGAACCCAGGAGTTCAAGACCAGCCTGGGCAACATGGTGAAACCCTATCTCTACAAAAAATATAAAAATTTATCTGGGCATGGTGGTGTGTGCCTGGAGTCCTAGCTACTCAAGAGGCTGAGGTGGGAGGATCACCTGAGGTCGAGGCTGCAATAAGCCATGATTGTGCCACTGCTGCATTCCAGCCTGGGTGACAGAGTGAGACCCATCTCAAAACAAACAAACAAACAAAACAAAAAGGGTGGTTGTAAGGATGAATGGGATAACACACATAAAGTGACTTTCATAGTGCCCAGAAAGAATAGGCACACAGGTTGCTTGCTTTCCTTGTTAGCTCTTCCCCACACCAATGTCTCTAATAGTATTCATGGGTCAACCACTGCTTGTTGGGAAGAGACAGGAAGGGAAGGTTTCTGCCCCACACTCTTGTAATACGTGCAATTCTTCCCAGCCAGTCACTCCCAGTGGGGAATGCCTTCACCTGCAGAACTAGTGGGGATGACACCATGTGGGGCACCAGGGGCCAGGTGTGATGAAGATTGAGAGGCCATTGCAGAGGCCCAAAGAGACAGGCAAAAACTCATGACCTGAAGGATCTGGCTCCAGGCCCTGTCCTCTAGGGCCCTTTGTGAAATCTAATGGCCTCCTCACCAGATCCCCTGGCTCAGACTTCGCCTTGAATCCATCTTCCACACTGCCCAGGAGAGAGCTTTCTACAACACTATCCTGTTCATGCCTCTCCTCTTAAAACCCTTTAGTGGCTTCCTAGTGTTTAGAACTGTGTTTTTCAATCATGAGTTATGACGCTATTTGTGGGCTGTAGAATCAATTTAGTGAGTTGTAACCAGGATTTAAACTATTTAATAGGCTGAATGCCAGCCTGAATCACATGTAATTATTGCTCTGTGAAACATTTATTTCAGAGTTTAAAAAACATTAAGTATATATTCTAAGTGGGAATTTGAGACACCATATTTGACACGTGATTTAGGATAGTTTTAACATGCTGTCAAATACATGATGATTTTAAACAACTTTGTATTGGGTGTAACATGTATCCAGTAAAGTGCACAAGTCTTAAGGGTACAGGTTTATGAATTTTTACTTATGCATACTCTCATTTAAATCAAGATATACAATGTATTTTGTACTTTTGGTACCCCAAAAAGTCCTCATGCCCCTTCCTAGTCAATCATTCTGACTGCTATAACCATCAGTTAGTTTGGCCTGTTCTTGAACTCCATGTAAATGGAATCTAAGAATGTATACTTTTTGGGGTTTGAGTCTTTGGCTCAACATTATGTCCATGAGATGCATTCATGATGATGCAGATAGACGTAGTTTGTCCATTTTCACTGTTGTATTTCATTGTATACACACACCAGAATTTAATGATTCAGTTCTCCTGTTGATGGACATGTGGGCTGTTTCTCAAATTTTTGGCTACTATGAACAAAGCTCTTGTACATGTCCTTTTTAAATTTAAATTTAAATTTTATTTTTATTTATTTTTTATAGATGGTGTTGCCCAGGCTGGAGTACAGTACAGTACCATGATGATCGCTCACTGTAACCTTGAACTCCAGGGCTTGAGAGGGTCCTCTTGCCTCAGTCTCCTGAGTAGCTGGGACTACAGGCATGTGCCACTATGGGCCTGGCTTCTTGTACATGTCTTTTTGTGGACATAGCCACTCAATTCTTTTGTGGACGTATCCACTCAATACTATCAAGAATAATTTTCTGAGTCACAGGATAGATATATGATAACTATGAAAACTCCCAAACAATTTTCCAAAGTGGTTACATTTGAGACTTATACGTACATATTTCTATGTGTGTGTGTATATATATATATATTTTTAGACAGGGTCTCACTCTCTTGCCCAGGCTGGAATGCAGTGGCGTGATCTTGGCTTATTGCATGTTCCACCTCCCAGGTTCAAGCGATTCTCCTGCCTCAGCCTCCTGAGTAGCTGGGATTACAGGTGCCCACCACCACGCCTGGCTAATTTTTGTATTTTTGGTAGAGATGGGGTTTCACCATGTTGGCCAGGCTAGGATATGTCTATGTATTTATGATGTATATATACATACACGTGTGGTCCAGGTGGCCATGTTAAATACTTTTATTATTATGGGTCTTGGTAAAAAAAACAGAAACAAGCGCAAATAAACTTTGAAAGCTACTCATTAGAGGAAAAAGTCAAATTCCTTAGCACTGCTTAGCATGCCTTACAAGGCTGGGCATGGCCAGGCATGGTCTGCTGCTTCTCTCTACTGCCTCATCTACCGCCCACTATTCCAGGTCTCTTCTCACTTGCCTGACAATTTTTTTTTTCCTCTTCCTTGTCTGTGAACTCCAACTTGTCCCCCAATATTCGTTTCTAATTTTAGTTTTTCCAGGAAGCTTTTCCTGGCCATCATTTTCTCCTCTCCCTTTTAGCCTCTTTATAACTGGCGCATCCTTCTGTCCTAATGCCTAGTGCCTTGTATTCTGCCTCTCTACCGACTCGTTTCCTAATTCATGAGCTCCTGCAGGAAAAACTGTGATCCATCTTTGGATCACAGTTTGGAGCCCAGGGTGAACACTTGTTGTTTGCCTTCCTGCTTCCATTCTTCTTAGTTTTAGTAACAGCTTCTAATTTTAATCTGGGGTGTTACCTTGCGTTCCTTCATTCTCTATCTAGGTAGCTCAGATGTGGTCCCATTCACCTATCAAAGAGATGCTTGTGATCAAGGTCTCAGTGTATCAGAATATCCCATCTCCCTGGCTATACAGCTTGATTGCCTGGCTACTTGGAAAGGTCTTTGGGAGGCACAAGCCACATTTTCTTCTCCATCCTCTGCCACCGTGTGGTCTCTAGCCCATTGTATATTGGGCTAGGACTGGTCCTGTGCTAAAGGACTTTACATCTTGGTATGGTTTGACTGTGTCCCCAGCCAAATCTCATCTTGAATTGTAGTTCCCATGATCCCCATGTGTTGTGGGAGGGACCCAGGGGTAGGTAATTGAATCATGGGGGCGGTTCCCTCCATGCTCTTCTCATGATAGTGAGTGAGTTCTCATGAGATCTGATGGTTTTATATGGGGCTTTTCCCCCTTTTGCTTGGCACTTTTTTCTTCTGCTGCCGTGTGAAGAAGGACATGTTCCTTCCCCTCCTGCCATGATTGTAAATTTCCTGAGGCCTCCCCAGCCATGCTGAACTATGAGTCAATTAAACCTCTTTCCTTAATAAATGACCCAGTCTCAGGTATGCCTTTTTAGCAGCACGAGAATGGATGAATACACATCTCTAATTTCATTTAATTTTCACAGTAGCCCTGTGAAGTATAGATGCTATTATCATCTGCATTTACAGGTGAGGGCTTGGGTTCAGGGAGGTTAAATGGCACATGGCTAATTCACTTGTAGAACTGGGACTTAGACAAAAAGCTCAGAGCTGCTTTTGTATAAATGATACAATATAAAACATTTCTATATTGGGAGCAGATGGATGAAGAAAGTAATTTTTATGTGTGGGTAAGTTTTCCACAGGTGTTGCAGGAGTGGGCCCCTCCCTTTTTTCTAAGCATTTAAAAAATGCTATCTGATTATTTTTTTGGCCTCCACTGTTTCTGATGATTAAGTTATTCCTCAGTATGTAATTTATCTTTTTCTCTGGATATTTATAATTTTTCTTTATCTTTAGTCATCAGTAATTTGATTATGATGTGCCTAGACATGGTTTTCTTTGTATTTATCATATTTTTGGTACTTTCTGAGTTTCTTGAATCTTTTTTTTTTTTTTTTTTTTTTTTTTGAGACAGAGTCTTGCTCTGTAACTCAGGCTGGAGTGCAGTGGCACTATGTCGGCTCACTGCAACTTCTGCCTCCCAGGTTCAAGCAATTCTCATGCCTCAGCCTCCTGAGTAGTTGGGATTACAGGCGTGTGCCACCACACCCAACTAATTTTTTGTAGAGAGGGGGTTTTGCCATGTTGGCCAGGCTGGCCTCAAGTAATTCCCCCTCCTTGGCCTCCCAAAGTGCTGGTATTACAGGCATAAGCCACTGCGCCTGGCTTGAATCTCTTGACTGAATTTTTTTCTATTGAATTTGCAAAATTTTTGGCCATCATTCCTGCAGTTATTTTTTCTCTCTCTTCTTCTGAGACTCTGATGCATATGTCAGACTACTTTAGGTTGTCCCATTGATGCTCTGTTCATATTAAAAACATTTTTTTCCTTTATGGTTCAGTTTGAATAATTTATATCAAACTTTCTTCTCTTATACTTTCAGAGTATCCAATATGCTGTTATTCTGTCATGAATTTTTAAGTTTAATTGCTATATTTTTCAATTTTTGGATTTACATTTGGCTTACTTTTTAGAGTTTTCTTATTTCCCTTATAATCACCAGTTCTTCTTCTGTCACATTAATCTTTTCCTATAAGATTAAAACAAATTTATAGTTATGTACTACATAATGATGTTTTAGTCAGTTATGGACCACATATGACAGTGGTCCCATAAAATTATAATGGAGCTGGAAAATTCCTATCACCTAGTAACACTGTGGTCATCATAACGTCCTCACACAATGCATTACTCAGGTGTTTGTGGTGATGCTGGTGTAAACCTACTGTGCTGGCAGTGATATAAAATTATAGTGCATACAATTATGTACAGTATATAATACTTGATAAAGATGTAACTATACTATACTTTTATTGCTATTTTATCATGTACATCTTCTAGTTGTGAAAAACAATTTTACTGTAAAATGGTATGCTGTGTTACACCAGCAGCAGCTTCATGTATCTTGTGTTTTATTGTATTGTGATATATGTAATCGTATATCTTGATTGCACAATTTTCTCTTGTATGTGATTTAATCTCATTTTGTTTTGTTCATTGTGGGTCCCTAAGCATACAAGATATCCTGCTAATGTTGTCAGTAGGAGGCCACAGTGAGTAACTGACCTGGAAATGAAATTAAAAGTGATTAATTAAGGGACAGGCACAGTTGCTCATTCTTATAACCCCAGCACTTCAAGAACCTGAGGTGGAAGGATGGCTTCAGGCCAGGAGTTCAAGACCAGTCTGGGCAACATAGTGAGACCCTGTCTCTAAAAAAAAAAAAAAAAAAAAAAAAAGAAAAAATTAAAAAAATGATTAAGGACTATGAAAGTGGAAGATCAGTGATGGTTATTTCTTGCCAGAAAGGCATGCCCCATCGACCCTAGCTACGATCTTGAAGGACAAGAACAAAGTGACGAAAGCTGGCTGGGCGCAGTGGCTCACGCCTGTAATCCCAGCACTTTGGGAGGCTGAGGTGGGTGGATCACTTGAGGCCAGGATTTTGAGACCAGACTGGCCAACATGGTGAAACCACATCTCTACTAAAAATACAAAAATTAGCTGGGTGTGGTGGCATGGACCTGTAATCCCAGCTACTTGGGAGGCTGAGGCATGAGAATCACTTGAACCCAGGAGGTGAAGGGTTCAGTGAGCCGAGACTGAGCCACTGTACTCCAGCCTGGGCAACAGAGCCAGACTCTGTCTCAGAAAAAAAAAAAGTGATGAAACCTGTTAAAGGATTTGCTTCATTGAAGGCAATGAGATAACAGAAATTTGGGAAGTGCCTCTATAAGATATGAAGAAACTTCTGATGACCTGGGTTGGAGACCAGGCACAGCAGTGTATCCCTCTCAGCACTATGACAATCATGGCCAAAGCACAAAGTTTGTTTGCAACGTTCAGAAAAAAGGCCGGACCTGACTACAGTGTTGAAGTATTGCTAGCTCTGCGTGATTTAAACAATTTGAGCATCGTAATTCATTACATATTGTGAAAGTGAGTGGCAAGTCTGTGCATGCTGATGTGAAGGCAGCTGAAGAATTTTTGGAAACTCTAGAAAGGCTGATTGTGGAGGAAAATCACTTGCCAGAGCAAATCTTCAATATGGATGAAAACCCCCTATTCTGGAAATGGATGCGTGAAAAGACTTTTATCTAGAAGGAGGCCAAGTCAATGCCAGGTTTCAAGGCTTTTAAGGACAGGACAACAGTCTTTCTTGGAAGCAATGTTGCAGGCCACAAACCGAAATCCTTTGTGATCTGGCACAGTAAGAACGCCAGGGCCTTCAAGCACACCAGTAAGCACACTACAGGAGCAATAAGACGTCACAGATGACCCAGCTACTCCTGAATTGCTATACCAGTGAAATGAAGTACTATTTGGAGAATAACATATCTTTCAAAGTTTTGCATATTGTTTATAGGGTTCCCACACATCCTCCTTTTATTGGTGATCTTCATCCCAACACCAAAGTAGTGTCTCTCCCTCCAAACATCACCTCTTTGATTGAACCAATGAATCAAAGTGTTATATCAGCTTTTAAGGACTGCTACTTGAGGAAACCTTTGTCCAGGCTGTTGCTGCACCTGAGGGAGAGACTGAGATGACAATGATGCAAAACTGGAAGGATTACAACAGGTATGATTGCATCAAGAACCTTGGTTGGGCTTGGGGTGATGTCACCAAGAAGTATGTGAATGGCATCAGGAAGAAGACACTTAGCGTTCCTCCATGACTTCAAAGGATTTGCCAAAGATGAGGAGGTTGCAAAAATCAACAAGTTTGTGGTTGAGATGGCAAACAGCTTTAACCTGGGTGCAGATGAGAATGACACTGAAGAGCTCCTAGAGGTGGTTCTTGAGGAATTAACTAAGGAGGAATTGTTGGAAATGAAACAGGAATGCATAGCTGAAGAAGAGGCAAGAAAAAAGGAAACTGCATGTATTAGTCTGTTCTCACGCTGCTGTAAAGAACTGCCCAAGACCGGGTAATTTATAAAGGAAAGAGGTTTAATTGACTCACAGTCCCGCATGGCTTGGGAGGCCTCAGGAAACTTACAATCATGGCAGACGGCACCTCTTCAGGAGTGGGCAGGAGAGAGAAGAATGAGAATACAGCAAAGGGGGAAACCCCTTATAAAACCATCAGATCTCGTAAGAACTCACTCATTATCACAATAGTATGAGGAAAACTACCCCCATTATTCAATGATCCCCACCTGGTCCCTCCCATGACACATGGGGATTATGGGAACTATAATTCAAGATGAGATTTGGGTGGGGATACAGCCAAACCATTTCGCTGCAGGAGAAGAAAAAGAAGAACCCCCAAGAAAATGGACAGTGAAGGATTTGTAGCACAAGCTTTTGCAGACCTTAGCAAGTTCCTTTAAAAGCTTGGAAGCGTGGAGGCAACACCAAACAGTTTTCTTTTTTTATTATAATTTTTATTTTAGGTTCAGAGGTACCTGTGCAGGTTTGTTACATAGGTAAACTGTTCATCATGGGGACTGAAAAATTTTCATTAATAGAAAGGAATGGTGTATAATCTGCTTACAAGGAAATCTATGAGAAAAAATGAAACAAATCAAGTAAATGACCATAGTCATATTTCTGAAAAGAGTGACACCTCCACAAGAAGAGCCTCAGGCAGGTTTCTTAGGCGTTATTCCAGAAGAAGACATTTGTTATCATGGGAGATGCAGCTGTGTGTTATTGCCATTGAAGACCTTCCAGTGGGACAAGATATGGGGGTGGAAGGCAGTGACATTGATCCTGACCTTGTATAGGCCTAGGCTAATGTGTTTGTGTCTTAGTTTTTAACAAAAAAGTTTAAAAAGTAAAAAAAATTAAAAATAGATAAAAGGTTGTAAGGTTTATAAATATTTTTGTACAGCTGTTTACAGCTGTTTATGTTTTGTGCATGAAGCACAAACACATTATTTGGTAATTATTTTGTAATAAACAAGAGTAATTTATGTAATAAATAACACATAATGAATAATTATTAATAATCAAGATTAGTACTAATATAATTAATATATTATAATTATATGATTATAATTATACTATAATAATTAATATACCAATTAATATTAATTATTTTGTAATAGCATTTTGTTTATGTAATAAATTATAATATATAACAAATAATTATTACCAAAGAATATGTTTGTGCTTAAAACACAAACACATTCAACAGCTGTACAAAGATATTTCTTTATAATCCTTATAAGCTTTTATCTATTTTAAATTTCTTTACTTTTTAAACTTTTTAATTAAAGTTAAATTATTACAAAATAATTTGAGTAATTAAATAATATAATTAATATTTTTATTAATTAGAAATAATTATTTTGTTTTCACTTGTATTTTGTATTATTTATATTTGTATTAATTTTACTTATGAAATTACTTTAGTTACAAAATAATTATTACAAAACTTATTTTAAGCACAAACACATTATTTTGTAACAATTAAGAGTTAAAAAGTTTATAAAGGAAAAAAGTTATAATAAGCTAAGTTTAATTTATTATTGAAGAAAAAATATTTTAAAAATAAATTTAGTACAGCCTAAGAGTATAATGTTGATAAAGTCTACAGTAGTGGACAGTAGTGTCCTAGGCCTTCACATTCACTCACCACTCATTGACTCACCTAGAGCAACTTCCAGTCCTGCAAGCTCCATTCATGGTAAGTTCCCTTTACAGGTGTATCATTTTTTTATCTTGTATATCATATTTTTACTGTAACTTTTCTATGTTTAGATATTTCTAGCTACATAAATATTTGTCATTGTGATATAATTCCCTACAACATTCAGTAGAGTAACATGCTGTATAGGTTTGTAATCTAAGAGTGATAGGTTATACCATATAGCCTAGGTGTGTAGTAGGCTGTACTATATAGGTTTGTTTAAGTATGTTTGATGATATTCACACATAAAATTGCTTAATGATTCATTAAGCAATGATTGTATTGTCATATTTTCCTGGCTGTTCATATGCTGTATTTTTAAAGTTTTTTTTCTAATTTTTTTCAAGGTCCTTGCTATCTCCAATATCTGACTCATCTTTGGGTCTGCTTCTATTGACTATTCTCATGACTGGCATATTTTTTCTGGCTATTTGTATGCTGTATTAGGCCATTCTTGATTTTCTATAAAGAAATATCTGAGACTGGGTAATTTATAAAGAAAAGAGATTTAATTGGCTCACGGTTCTGCAGGCTGTACAATCATGGTGCCAGCATCTGCTTGGCTTCTGGTAGGGTGGGGCTCAGGAATCTTACAATTGTGGCAGAAAGCGAAGGGGGAACAGGTATCTCATACTGCAAGAGTGGGAGCAAGAGAGAGTGAGGGGGAGGTGCCACACGTACTTAACAACATCTCTCAAAAACTCACTCACTATTGTGAGGACAGCACGAAGCCATGAGAGATCCACTCCCATGACTCAAACACCTCCCACCAGACCCCACCTCCAACACTGGGGATTACATTTCAACATGTGATTTGGATGGGACAAATATCCAAACCATATCATATGCCAAGTAATTTTAAAAAATTGAGCCAAGGTCTCACTATATTGTCCAGGCTGGTCTTGAACTCCTGGGCTCAAACAATCCTCCTGCCTTAGCTTCCCCAGTAGCTGGCATTACAGACATGTGCCATTGTGTCTGGCTTATACTTTACGTTTATTCTATGTAGCACACTTTAGAATCTCTGGAGTTTGCTATCTTGCTATGAAAGGCATTAAGTTTTGCCCTAGTAGATGGCTAAATCATTGACAGACCACCTTAGTCCTATGGAAGCTTAGTTTTAGCCTTTATTGGAGTGGATCTCTTTCAGTTTTGTCCTTATTCCTAGGGTATAGACCTAAATTCTAAGATGTGGTCCTTATTCCTAAGGTGTGGCCTGGAAAGTGTTTCAACAAAAAGGGCGCTGTGTCTACAAAGCTTCTCTATTTTGGCAGGGTTTGACTCTTTAGTCTTGCTGCAGTTTCTTGCCTCTAGGAAACTTACAGTCTCACCCTGCGTATGAACTGTTTAGCAGTCAGCCAAGGATTCGAAGAGAATTGGTACACAGATTTTAGGGCATCCCTTCCGTGGTTCCATCACTTAGGATTAAGATTTTTCTCCCTAAATTTCCAGTCACTCTATTCCCCATGCAGGGTATAGACGGGGACACACCTTCAGGGGAAGAGCCAGTGAATGCAGCTCTCACTCAATGTGCTTTCTGCCTTTCATTCAAGGGTTGGATCCCCTCCCTTTCTGCCTTCTTTTGGTTGCTGTACAGTGCTTTAAAGCAATTGTTTTTTTAAACTATTTTGTCCAGATTAGATAATTGTTACATGTGGGAGGGCTAGTTTGATAAACTATTCTGATATTACCAGATCCTGAACCTCTCCCTCAATTTTCACCCTAGAATCTCAACACCACTGACTATGAGAGCACTAAGAAGCCAAGGAACCAATGATAAGAGCCCTAAGTGAAAGTCACCAGGGTTAATCGGGAAGAGGCAGAATGATATAATGGTTAAGGACGGGGCTTTGAAGGCAATTTTGGTTTTGAATCCCAGTCCTGCCACTTATCAGCTGTGTGATCTTTAGAATGATGTTTAACGGATTGAGACCTTGTTTCGCCATTTGCCATTTTCTTTCTTTTTTTTTTTTTTTTTTTTGATGAAGATTAAATGAAATGCTTAGCACCAGACTTGGCAAATAGTAAGGGGTTAACCCACGATGGTCACTATTATGACTAGAGAATGATATGTTCTTTCACAGGGGGGCTAGAAGGAGAGGGACACAGGGCTAAAGGATTTTTCCAGACAGCAGATTGGTGCCTTCTATTGGGACTAGAAGTCTTTGCCTCCAACTCTAGACGTTCACAGTTGTTTGGAAATAAGCAAAATTCCAAATCTCAGAATTTTCTTCTGTTCCAGTTAAGACTTATCAAGGGCTGGAGGGTCTGAACTAGATACATCAAAAAATTTAAAAGTGATGAGATGATGGAGTTAAACAAACTGTCCTGAACTGCATATCCAAAGACAAAAGCTAGGAGATGACAAAAACTGTCCTGAACTGCATATCCAAAGACAAACTGTCCTGAACTGCATATCCAAAGACGAAAGCTAGCATACCCCTGAACCCTACTGCAATGTATATTCCCTCCCTCCCTGAGACCTCCAATCAGAGACAAAATGGTCTTAATGACTAAACCCAAGTATATCTTGATTTTTTTTTTTTTTTTTTAGACAGGGTCTCACTCTGTTGCCCAGGCTAGAGTACAGTGGTGAGATCACAGCTCACTGCAACCTCAACCTCCTCAGGCTCAGGTGATCCTCCCACCTCAGCCTCCCCAGTAGCTGGGACCACAGGCATGCACCACCATGCCTGGCTAAGTTTTGTATTTTTTTTGTAGAAATGAGGTTTTGCCATGTTGCCCAGGCTGGTTTCCAACTCCTGGGCTCAAGCATTCCACCTGCCTTGGCCTCCTAAAGTGTTGAGATTATAGGCGTTGAGCCTCTGCGCCTGGCCTGGATTTTTTTAAGGAGGTAAAATTCACATAGTAATTCACCATTTTTACAAGTATGAAGTGTGTAACTCAGTAACTTCCAGGACATTCATGGTGTACAACTATCACTACTAATTTCAGAACAGTTTCATCATCCCAAAAAGAAATGCCAAACCCCATTAGTCACCCCCATTCCTACTTCCTCCCAGTCCCTGGCAACCACCAGTGTGCTTTGTGTCTCAATGGATTTGCCTACTGTGGACGTATCATATAAATGGATATGTGGCTTTTTGTGTTTGGTTTCCTTCACTTAGCATGTTTTCAAGGTTTGTTCATTGCCTGGAATTATTCGGATATTCATTTTTATATAAACCCCCGTGTCTTTTTGACTTTCCAAGTGAACTTCTTCCCAGCAGGGCTTTCCTATCTGGACCCCAGAGCTTTGGTGAAATGTGTAGTAGTGCACACAGAGCAGGCAGGGGCACACTGACAAACTTCTGCTTGACAGTCTGTTTTTACACCCTATTAACAATGCTCTTGAGGCTCCACTATGTAGGACAGTCTCCTTACCTCAACTGCTATCAAAAGATTTATATCTTTCTAAGGTGCCAATTAAATCCAACAAGGTAGCCGGGTGTGGTGGTGCACGCCTGTAGTCCTAGCTATGCAGGAGACTGAGGTGGGAGGATCACTTGAGCCTGGGAGGTTGAGGCTGGGCTGCAGTGAGCTGTGATTGCACTGCTGCATTGCAGCCTGGGAGAGAGAGCAAGACCCGGACACACACACACACATTCCACCAAGGTAATGTTGTGTAGGAGGAAGTACCTGAGCTTTTGAGTCAAATGTATATTTGAATTCCACTTCAGAGACTGCATACAGGTTTGGGGAATTGGAGAGAGGAGACCTGTGCCCGCTTTGCAGGTGGAACCTGGGAAAGGGGCACATACACGAATCTTTTCCTGTGCCACGAGATGGCACAAAAGAAGTAGGGGTGAAATAGCTGCTCCATCCTGGGTCGGAGTCAGCCTTGAAGAGTTCCCAATACCCTGGGTAAGGTTGGAGCAGTAGAATGATTCTTCTGTGTGTCTAAGAGTAGCAAACAAGTGGGTGAACAGCCTCAGCTCTACCTCATTTCTTTCTTTCTTTTTTTTTTTTTTTTTTTTTGAGATGGAGTTTTGCTCTTGTTGCCCAGGCTGGAGTGCAAGGGCGTGATCTCAGCTCACTGCAACCTCTGCCTCCCAGGTTCAAGTGATTCTCCTGCTTCAGCCTCCTGACTAGCTAGAATTACAGGTGCCCACACCATCACACCCAGCTCATTTTTTTATTTTTGATAGAGACAGGGTTTCACCATGTTGGCCAGGCTGGTCTCCAACTCCTGACCTCAGGTGATCCACCTACCTCGGCCTCCCAAAGTGCTGGGATTACAGGTGTGAGCCACTGTGCCTGGCCTCTACCTCATTTCTTGTAGTGCCAGCATGGCATAGCGGCCTCCAGGTGTCCCCAGACCTCCAAGGGGAGCAGAGTCGTGACATATATACTCTGCAGACCTGGAGAAGATTTGCTGCAGAGACAAAGCAAATGTAGTCTAGACGGCCAGGCCATCTCAGCAGCTGGCGTGAATGTATGAAGACAGCAAGGAGCAAACATCTTCACAGGATGTAAGGCACCTGGAACTCAAGGGGTATCCTGGAGAAGGGAAACGCCAGACACTGAACTGAATGAGATAATTAAGTTTTTGCTATGACGCAGGATGGGGGCTCAAAGTAGGAATTACGTTTAATTTAGAAAAGGCAATGTATATTTTTAGTATTTCTAAATAAGAAGGCTGAGAATCCTAAATTTAAAAAAATAAAAATTTTTCCCTCACTGTACTTCATGACACTTGAGTTCATTTTCTGCTCCTGAAATAGGGAGGGCACCTCCCTCTGAAAACATTGTCAGAGAAAAATGTCCAGGATTGAGCAGATGCTTTGAAGAGGCAGAACGTTCTTAGCTTTAGGGGGCCAACCAGCTGGACCAGGGCACAATTCTTCAGCCAAAGCTCCTAGGGAAACTGCTCTAGACATTCAGCCTGAGGCATTGGGTTGGAAAGCAAGGGGTTAACTTAGTATCAGCTGTGTTCTGTTCTAGAACATCTCTGTAGCTCTTGCTCGAGCTGCAGGGCTTCCTTCCTCATCCTACTCCACCCCCTCTTTTTTCCTTCCCTCTTTCTGTTTTTCTGAGGTGAAGCTTGAATACCATAACATTAACCATTTTAAAGCATATAATTCAGTGTCAGTACATTCTCAATGTCTTGCAACTATTACCTCTATCTAGCTCCAAAATATTTTTATCACCCTCAAAGGAGACCCACGAGATAGTCACTCCCAGTTCCATCTCCCCCAGCCCCTGGCAGCCACCAATCTGCTTGCTGTCTCTGTGGATTTACCTATTCGGTACATTTCCTATAAATGGAGTCACAAGATGTGGCCTTGGTGCCTGGCTTCTCTCTTCGTACCTTTTGTACCCTTCAGTCCTATCTCTTCTCCCTGAAGCTTTGGAGCCCACCCAAGTAGTCCGTAGGTATTTCCAGACTCCATTTTCCAGGAATTGGGCCAGAGAAAGAAAGGAAACAAGGTCAGAGGGCTTGGGGGTGGCAATTAAATCGGCTTAGGAAAAAAGAAACCCAGCAGTTTCTGATCAGGCCCCAGCAGCTGAATTTGGTTTGGAGGCCAATTATCTGAGGCCCACGAGGTTTTAAGTACCATGGCTGGGCCTTCTGTGGCAGGCCACGTGGAAGCTGGGCTTGCCCTGGCTCTTGACTGGAAACAGATGCTCTTATGCCCAGGAAGCAAAGCTGAGTTTCGAAAAAATGCAGCTCGACTGAGACTGTGGTGTGGCTGGATTTTCACAAAGCAGTATTTATAATCAGGCAGAAAATCATGGAGAAACAGCTAAGGATCAAGTTGCCACTTAAATTCCTAGCAGCTACAACTGGCCATGAGAACTGGTGAGGTTTCGGAGACACACATCATAAAGTGTGGGCCAGGTTGGGTGCTTCTCTGATTAATATCACGGCAGGGTTTTGGAACTGTAAGTGGAGGAAATTGTAGGGGGAGGAAGTTGGAGGTGGAGGCTTCTCTCAAACTGTGCGTTTGGTTAGAGATGGCTGGTAACACGCTGCTGGCTCTCTGAGCTCTTTCTCTGGCTTCGATAATTTTTCTGTAGTGCTAAAACCTACTCCCTTCAGTTCCCCAGGAGGGAGAAATGGGTTGGAGTTACAGAACATATTTTGAGCGGGCTCCCTCTGGACTTTGTTCATGCAGGATGGTCTTATTTATCTTGATCTATGAAGGTTTGTCCAGTGGTGTATGGTCTCTGAAAATCACACCATGCACCTATCTCTCCTCTCTCTAATATTGTTTATGCACATTAAATTGTATAAAACTGTATGATCTTGGGCAAGTCACTTAAATTTTCAAGGCCTCAGCTTCCTCAAATGAAGACATTAGGTTCTGCAGTGGGTTGCGTAGTGTCTCTCCCAAAATTCCTGTCCACTTACAACCTTAGAATGTGAGTTTATTTGGAAATAAGATCTTTGCAAATGTAATTAAGGTAAAGGAATATGGGATGAGATTGTGCTAGATTAGGCTGAATCCTGAATCCAGTGGAAGTATCCTTATAAGAGACTGAAAAGGACACACAGACACAGGGAAGAAGGTCATGTGAAGGCAAGGTAGGCAGAGATGACAGCAATGCATCCACGAACTAAGAAAGTTAAGCATGGCTGGTAGCCATCGGAAGAGAAGGTAGGAGGGAGGCATGAATGGCTTCCCTCTCTCAGTCTCCAGAAGGAAGCAACCCTGCCGGCACCTTGAATTTTGGACCTCTGGCCTCCTGAACTGTGAGAGAATAGATTTCTGTTGTTTTATGCCAGTTTGTGGTACTTTGTTATGGTAGCCCTGAGAAAGGAATACAGATCAGATACTGTTTCTAGGATTAATTGATACCTCTATGGCACTTAGAGTTTTTACAAAATATATTTACATAAGTGTATCCCTTATAAAAATGTATTTATTTTTTGAGACAGAGTTTCGCTTTTGTTGCCAGGCTGGTGTGCAGTGGCGTGATCTTGGCTCACTGCAACCTCCACCTCCTGGGTTCAAGCAATTCTCCTGCTTCAGCCTCCCAAGTAGCTGGGATTACAGGCATGCGCCCAGCTAATTTTGTATTTTTAGTAGAGACAGGGTTTCACTATGTTGGCCAGGCTGGTCTCACCTGCCTCAGCCTCCCAAAGTGCTGGGATTACAGGTGTGAGTCACCATGCCCGGCCATAAAAATTTCTTATAAAAAGTTCTTGCCAGAAACTTTTCTGGGACAGAGGTACATTTTATCAGGCCACCTGCCCGCCCTCCTCCTCCTCTTTATTTTGCAGATGCTCAAAGAGTGACATATCTAGTGACATAGCAAGTCAGTGGCAGCCCCAGGACTCCAGTTCATTTGCTTTTTCTCAAGTGCAGGCGAAGGTAGAGGATATTGGTTACATTGCAGTGGCCCCTATCAGCTGAACAGTCCTAATTGTCCACGAAGATGTATATGGACGATGCTCCTCTTGGGCTAAGGCCTGCCTAGCCTATGAGACTCACACCACTGATCTGGGCCACCCAGACCCACAACCTCCTGTATTCTTCAGATGTGTGTCTGGCAGCCTCTCCTCCACCTATGGAAAACGTAGAATAGAGATCATTGTTCTCATAACCAAAGGTGGGGCAGCCTGGCAGAGTGGAAAAGCATGTGCTTTTAGACTCAGCCGACCCACCCAGCTCTGCAGTTTGCTAGCCGTGGAACTCCAGGCAATGACCCTTTTCTCTAAGATTCAGGTTCTTCATCTAGACTATGGGGATAACAACCCCTACCTTGCAGAATTTTTGTAAGGAATGGGAATAAACGTGCAAAAACTCTGGCACATCCCAGTCACTCTGTAAAAGAGAGCTGTTCCCATTATTTTCCCCCATAGTTGCATTGGCTTTACTCCAATGCTTACACAAGGTCTGGTTTCAGTCTTCCAATTAATTAACTCGTCAGCTTTCCTTAATCCCATGAGTTCCAGTATCTTGCACAAGATATCCTGTATGTGGGAAAGAGTTCAACAACAGGCATTCATCAAGGGCTTGTTATGTGCAAATCATGGTGTTGTGGTGGAAAGGACATGGCACTGGGTTTAGACCAACCTGGTTCAAATCACCTCTCTGCCATCTCCTAGCCATGTGATTCAGGTCTTTCTCACTGCTTAAATGAGGACAACTGAACCTGCTGGCAGCTTTGCTTTGGTCTTACACAAAAGGATGTGTATAAATGTGTGATCAAGAGTATGTGCTCGATGAATGTCAGATTTTTCATCTTGTTCTGTGAATTCACCTTCTCACCTGTAACTAGGCAATCTTCCACTTCTCTAATCGCTGCTCTTACATCCTATCATCCACCATCAAAAGGATATAGGAGATGAAATCATTTTCAAAACAAGGTCGCTGGAGAGGGGTCACTCTGAGATACACTTCAAAGGTGAATGAATCCCTCTTCAGCTAGTTATATTTCATTCTACAACTCAAAGTAAGGTTTAGCAGCTATTCTCTTTTTCCCTCTCCCTCCCTCAATTTAGGAGAACAGATATATTTTAGGCTGGGTTTAAAAATTTTAGTTTTTTGAGACAGGGTTTTGCTCTCTGGCCCAGGCTGTAGTGCAGTGGTGTGATCATGGCTCACTGCAGTCTCGAACTCCTGGGCTCACGTGGTCCTCCCAAGTAGCTGGGACTACAGGTAGGCATCACTATGCCCAGCTAATTTTTAATTGTCTTGTAGAAACAGGGTCTTACCACGTTGCCCAGGCTAGTCTCGAACTCCTGGGTTCATGCAGTCCTTCTGCCTCGGCCTTTCAAGATACTGGGATTTTAGATATGAGCCACTATGCATGGCCTAAATTTTTAATTTCAAATGAAAATAGCATTTTGGGTCCAATGAAGAAAGTTTCAGGCCAGGTGCAGTGACCTGAAACTTTGGGAGGCTGAGGCTGTGGATCACTTGAGCCCAGGAGTTTGAGACCAGCCTGAGCAATATGGCGAAACCCTGTCTCTACAAAAAATTAACTGGGCATGGTGGCACATGCCTGTAGTCCCAGCCACTCTGGAGGTTGAGGTGGGAGGATTGATTGAGCTAGGAAGTGGAGGTTGCAGTGAGCCGAGATCATGCCATTGTATTCTAGCCTGGGCAACAGAGTGAGATCCTGTCTCAAAAAAACAAAAAACAAAGTAAGTTTCATAGACTTATTTTCAAGAATGTTAGTAAGAAACAGTGTTTTTTGTTGTTGTTGCTAAAGTATCTGTATTTATCGCTTGTATTTATTTGGTATACTGGAGTCCACAAAGTAGCTATACCAGCTTTATTGCATCATATCAATATCATATCATATTTTCTTAAAAAACTATGGTAACTATTGTCTTATTTTTGCTGGTCCAGGTTCTGTTCCCTCATTTCCTTGGGGAAACGCTTTCTCATCCCCAACCACGTGTTTCTCATGTGACACAGGCTTGTCCAATGAGTGCTGTTTATTTTTTTATTTTTTCATAGCCCATGGGTGCTACTAAAATTACTGTTTATTGACCCTGCTGTTTCATCCAGTGATGGACATTTGCCCCAAGGCAGGCTAATCAGAGCCAGTGAGACTCAATTCTGGGCTCTCTCTCAGAAGCACTGGAGATGAGAAGCTCTCTTTCCCCTGGGCTTGAAATTGGTAGTATCTACAGCTTTCAGTCTGCAGCTGTTGGGAGTCAGTTTGCCTGTTTGCATAGGAGAGGCTTCCTGAGAATGAAGTCAAGGCAAAACAAAGCCAAGTATGCACAAGACACCCTGAGCTCTTATGACAGTGTATGAGCTCTAGGATCCAAACACCCATGTCTGATGCAGTAGGAACTACCCTAGGTCTTCCAGTTACCTGTCTCAACATGTTCCTTTTTCGCCTTAAGTTGGTTTGAATTGCTTTGAGCCTCTTGTAATCTACAGAGCCTTGATGATGTCAGTCTTGTCGTTCTTGTTTCCTAGATAGAGAAACTGAAGTTCACATTGACGTTGCCAAAGTCAAGCAGCAGGATGCAGGGGAGGATGGGGTAAACCACCTGCCCCCTACACACTGGGCAAGTGGACCTGGAGGAGATGAGGCCTGCTCCCTTAGAATCTCCCTCAACCCTGCTCTCAAGCCCCATACGCCTGCCTCAGCCTCCTGAAGCGCTGGGATTTCAGGCATAAGCCACCGTGCCTGGCCTAAATTTAATTTTTAATTTCAAGTGAAATTAGCATTTTGAGTCCAGTGATGACAGTTTCAGGCTGGGGGCAGTGGCTAATGCTTGCAATCCCAGCACTTTGTTCATCTCCTGTCCCCCTGCAGGGACTGGTAAATAAGGACATTTATAGTGTAAATAAGAGCAGCTTCTGTCCCTGCAGCACCTTACAAGGTTACTCTGAGTAGGCTAGATTCCTCTGCCAACCAGTTAATCCTGTCAGTTACTAGAGTCGATTTAGCATCCCTGGATGTATTTTTTTTTTTTTTTTTTTTTTTTTTTTTGAGACCGAGTCTCGCTCTGTCATCCAGGCTGGAGTGCAGTGACACAGTCTCTGCTCACTACAAGCTCTGCCTCCTGGGTTCATGCCATTCTCCTGCCTCAGCCTCCCAAGTTGCTGGGACTACAGGCGCCTGCTGCCATGCCCAGCTAATTTTTTGTATTTTTAGTAGAGACGGAGTTTCACTGTGTTAGCCAGGATGGTCTCAATTTCCTGACCTCGTGATCCGCCCGCCTTGGCCTCCCAAAGTGCCGGGATTACAGGCGTGAGCCACAGCGCCCGGCGGATGCATCTTGAAGTTGAGCTGCTTGTGGCTTTTGAGTCATGATATCTTCACTCCCCTTTGAACCACCATAAAGAAATCCTTAGTCCTCATATCTTGATTTGAGAACCCAATGATCTTTGCCTCCTGCCAGGGCTGCAATGAAGGGTAGAGTTCAGGAAATAGAAGCATAGCATTTTTATTTATCCTGTTCTCTATTTCTCTGTCAGCAGCAGGTCCAAAGGTGAGTGTCACATGCTCTGCCATGCCTTATGTTGCCTAAGCATATTAAATCCAGAATCCACTGCTCTGTATCTATTTTCAGTGACCAAGTGGTAAGGACAAAGAATGGCAGAAAGGATCACGGTGGTCCCCCATTGCGAGAAACGTCTTGGTCTTAGTTTTCCATCAACAATGGTGCTCTGGCTAGGTGTGGTGGCTCACGCTTATAATCCCAGCACTTTGGGAGGCCGAGCCATGTGGATCACCTGAGGTCAGGAGTTCAAGACCAGCCTGGCCAGCATGGTGAACTACTAAAAATACAAAATTTAGCTGGGCATAGTGGCAGGCACCTGTAATCCCAGCTACTTGGGAAGCTGAGGCTGGAGAGTCGCTTGAACCTGGGAGGTGGCAGTTTCAGTGAGCTGAGATCGCACCACCACACTCCACCCTGAGCAATGAGAGCGAAACTCCGTCTCAAAATAAAGCAAAACAACAACAAAAACAATGGTATTCTAAATACAGGTATAGACCACCAGCCTGCCGTGTATTCCAACCCAGGCACCCTGAGAAGCTTACTATTTGTTACCTATTTAGCACTCCAACCTACTTCCTTCCTTGTGAGTGTGATTCTACCCAGGTATTCAGGGAAGGGTCTGATTTGGCTAAGCCAGGGTTTCTCAAACTTAGCACTATGAACATCTTGGGCAGGATAGTTCTTTGTTGTCAAGGAGCTGTCCTGTATATTGTAGGATGTTTAGCAGCACCCCGGTCTCTACCTACTAGATGCTAATAGCACCCTGTGCCCCAGTTATACAATCAAAAATATCTGCAGACATTGCCAGATGTCTCCTGGGTGAAGTCAACACTTCTCCCAGTTGAGAACTTCTGCTATAGATTGATATAACAGGGAATTTGAGATAGAGGGATATACATCTAGGTCCCAAATCTGGGAGGAGGGGCTCCTGAAATAAACATGGGAGATGGACACTGTAGGTTTCTTGACAATAGCTCCTCCTGGCAGGAACACCCAGGCTGTCTGAAATGGTGTGTGTGAGTGTAGAATCCACTCCCTACCTATTTCAGATAAATGCACACTAAAATGTATAAAACTATGTCAAGGGCATCTTTGCTGGAGGCTTAGGGCCCCCAGTCAGTGTGGCCTTGTCTTGCTCAGGGAGACCTGAGGGAAGAAGGCGCAATGGGCTGGGGGCCACAGAGTCTAGCCCCTTTTTTAGCACCTGGTGCCTCTGCTGCCCACCAGTGTCTTGCTCTCAGAGGGGTCTCCACAGGGCAGATGGAAAGCCATCTGCCAGGGAAGTGATGGTGACCTCCTGCTAGCCAGTGGCAGCCTCCAGACCCTTAGCAATCCTCCTTCTAAAAGTGCATAGCCCTTGAGGATGCCTGAGGGCTGAGAGGCTGAGGGGCCTGCTTGCCCCTCCCATCTCTGGGAGCCCCTCTCATGCTGTCTTGCCCAGGCCATCCTCTCTGGCTTCCTAAGTTGCTGAGGCTGCCCGCCTCCCTCAGATGACACCCACACAGGGCAGATATCTAGCAAGTGCCGCAGGGCTAGGTTCCTTCCCCTTCCATTTCTTGGTATTTGCTCCACCCCATGTCCCAATTCCTTAGGGAGGCCTTCTCGACCCCACTGCATGAAGCACCCACCCAGCTATTCTGGAATGTCTCCTCTTCTTTATTGGTGGAAGTGAATTTACCACTATTGGATGTTATCTTATTTGTTGATTGGCACATACCCCCTCAGTTAAAGTTTAAACTCCAGGAGAACAAGGACTTGGTCTTGATCATCTCTGGAGTCCTCAATGCCTAAAACAGTCCCTGGCACATAGTAGAGGCTCAATAAATACTTGTTGAAGGAACCGAAAAAGGAGAAACTTAGGCATTGGAGTCCTATAAGGAGGAATATTCCTTCCCATATCGGTAGAGTGTTCTCTTCCTTTGAACTGGAGTGGCTTTCTCCCCCATGACCCTTGGCACCTTCTGTGGCTATACGGACCACATCCTCTGCTGACCCTAAGCTGTATGTTGGGTCTTCTCTTTGATGGTTCTGGGGAGCTCTGGATCCATTTTTCTCACTTCATGATCCAAGAAACTGATTCTTTTTTTTTTTTTTTTTTTTTTTTTGAGACGGAGTCTCGCTCTGTCGCCCAGGCTGGAGTGCAGTGGCTGGATCTCAGCTCACTGCAAGCTCTGCCTCCTGGGTTCACACCATTCTCCTGCCTCAGCCTCCCGAGTAGCTGGGACTACAGGCGCCCGCCACCTTGCCCGGCTAGTTTTTTGTATTTTTTAGTAGAGACGGGGTTTCACCAGGTTAGCCAGGATGGTCTCGATCTCCTGACCTTGTGATCCACCTGTCTCGGCCTCCCAAAGTGCTGGGATTACAGGCTTGAGCCACCGTGCCCGGCCAAGAAACTGATTCTTTCATCTAATTCCACACCAGACTTTCCCCAGACCCCATGAGTGCAGTCATCTTTGTTCCAGGGGGTTTGAAAATCAGGGGTAAAAATAAAGCAGACACCACAGAGCCGGGCTGAGTTATGGCAGTCATGAGAGCATCTGATAGCTCCTCTGTGACTCATCCATTTATTTTAATGACATCTGAATATGACAGTATATTGAAAAAAGAATGCATGTTATTTATTCCATACCAGGGAAGTGGCACTATAACACTGTTTTAAAAACATTTTTAAAAATTTCCTATTAGAACCTATCGCTGAGTTAGAAAAACAAGCTTTGCCAAATGCCCGATTATGCCTTTACTGGTCCTGCTAGCTGGCATGTTTCACTAACTTTCCTATAGTGTTTCCTTTGGCACCGTTGAGCCCACGCTACAAAACACGAACAAGTCCCACCAAATCACACTATGCCCTCAGCTTCCCCATCATCTGAGGCTACACCAGGAGACTGTTGTCGAGGAGGCAGAGGACACCCTCTGGGCCATTAAGAAAGTGTTAGAGGGTCTAACTCAGGCTTCACTCTGCCTGGACACCCACTGTGGGGTAGCAGGAAGAACTTTGGCCTGGGTGGACACCTGGGGTTAATTATCCGTGTGTTTTTGGTCTATGATCACTGCATTCTTCCATTTGTTCGACCCTCAGTTTTCCTGCCTACCAGTAATGCCCTACGACTCCTTCAGCTCTATCTGGGATCTTGAGTCTGAGGGACAGGTCACGTGTTACTATGGGCTTCTGCTCCCAGCAAAGGCAGTGGGTGACTGCTTGACCTTAGGGTTCAGTCTGGTGATAGCTTTGTATCTGGTAAAGGGAAAGGTTAGATCAATCCTGGTCCTGGCCTTTCCTGAAGGTCACCCTGGGGCTCTTTTCCCCCCTTTTTTTTTTTCCTCTGAGCTTGGGAGTTCTCCCTCTTCTTGCCCCTCTTCTTGTCTTTTCGAAGCCTCAGACTTGAGTTCCTTTCTATGAGATTGAGAAGGCAAAACCGTCTTCTAACAAGGGCCTTTTGGCATGTCCATAACAGCAATAACAACAGTAATAATAACAACAGCATCTTACATTTAAGGTTTTTAGTTTACACTTTACAAAGAACTTTTAAGTACAGAATCTCATTGGCCATCATACGGCCCATTGGTTGAGTCAAAGAGACCTTCTTTTCCCTTTCCTGAATCCTGCTCAGGGGGGACACAGCGTGAGCGGCCTCTTCTGCCCATGTACATTGCCACACAAACACTGAACCACACTTTTTCAGGAGCAAATTAACTGAACTCTTCCTGCCTCGTGGAATGTCCTGTTTCTGCTCAAGGAGAGAGAGTTTTAATCATCATTTGTTAGAGGAACCTCATTCAGGGAGTATTTTCTTAATGGTCCTTGCATTTGGCATTTCTTAAAGTCAGGGCTTCCAAACTTGAGGGAGAAGGCTCAGAATTGTAAGGGACACACCTGGGCCTTTTGCTGTCTTGGTCGATGGGGGCAGGATTCAGGATTGGGCCCGGGGTCATGAGCAGAGGGAGGTCTCAGGTTCCTTGGGAAGGCAGAGGGAAAGCTGGCAGCCTGTTGAGTCCTCCCAGAAAGCCAGTGACCCTGGGCGGGGCTCTTGAGAGGGCCGGCTGAGTAGGCTCCAGGCTGGGTGGGGAGAGGATAGCAGGGGCATTGGTGGTGGGATAAGGCTCAGATACACCTGCCTTGGGGGAGAGGGGGGTTGGGCAGGGTGTTGGGAAGATCCCAGGACCCTCTTCAAGAGCAGAGCTTCTAAGCTACCATAGACATTTGTGATCCATCTGGCTGGCAGTGTTTTCTAGCCACAAAGTAAACTACAGGGAGCTCTCAAGTCCATTTTGGCTGACAGCTCTGTCTCCTCTTTCAGGCGTTTATGCTGCCACAGCTGTCTTCCTAAACCAGAGCTTGTCTTGCTCTTCCCTTCCTCAAACAACCCTGCTGGCACCTGTGGCCTGTTTAGCATGCAAAGCTCTTTGCGGTCAAAACCCTGCCTTCATATCTACCCCATTTCTGTTTGCTCCTCAGTGTGCTTCCCATACTCTTGCCACCCTAGATTTTGATTCTTTCCCAAACAAGCCAGGCCTTGCCATATCTCATTGCTTTTTAACAGGCCACTCCCAGGAAAGTTCAATTCCCTTTCCCACCTCTGGCAAACTCCTGTTCATCCTTGAAGACCTAGGACTAGAAATTCCCTCCTCTGGACAGTCACTTCCATCGCTTATATTGCCACTTGAGAGCGCCTTGTGTAATAAGGCAATTGTCCATTTTTATGACTGTTTTTGTCACAGGCTGTAGGATCCTCAAAGGCAGGACATGTTCGTTTCCCACGAGAAGCAGGATGGTTTAGTGGTTGAGTGAGCAAGTTGGGTCCAGATCCTGGCTCTACAGTTTATTAGACATTTACTCTTGAGCAAGTTCTTTAACTTCTCTGTGTCTCAGTCTACTCAACTGTAAAACGAGTTAATAGTGTTTTAACTACATGGTTGTTTTGATAATTAAATGAATATATATCTATTTCACAATTAGAGTGGTATCTGATGTATAATAAAGTACTAAATAAATCTGCTATTATAATAATGTTTGAAACAGGCTGAGCATAGTGGCTCACACCTGTAATCCCAGCATTTTGGGACTCTGAGGCAGGAAGTTGACTTGAGCCGAGGAGGTTGAGGCTGCAGTGAGTTATGATTGAACCACTCTACTCCAGCCTGGGTGACAGCGCAAGACCCTGTCTCAAATGACAACAAAAAACAAAGCCATCATAAGGCATAGTACCTGGAACATAATGGAGATTTACATGCATATCTTTAGATAAATTCCTCAGCTATATCCCTCTCTCCCTTCTCTTCATCCCCTCCCTCCCTTCCTTCTTTCCATCCTTCTTCCACTTGCCTCATGTTTCTCCATCTTCATTTCTTTTCTTTCTCCCTTCATTATTCCCTGAGTCTTTGGCCCACCATTGGTCTTCACAGAGCAACTAGGCTCCTCTAGGGACCCTGAGGGCTGAAAGGTCCAATGACTTCCAAACTCTTCTCCCTGAAACTCCTATAGTGGAGGCTCCTGGGGGAAGGAGGGATGATGAGAGCCAGGGAATTGGTGTGAACGGCTGAGCCCTGGAAGATATGTGGCTAACCTGATGGGGTGGAAGGGGGCAAATGGGAGGGAGGGAGGGAGAGACTTGGAAAGAAACAGGGGCAGGGAAGTCCCCTTCAGGAATGGAGGCAGAGGCTGGATAGGCTGCCCTTGATGCATAAGCCCTGGTCTCTAGAATCTTTCCAGATACTGGGGAGGGAGAAAGAGGAGTGAACAAGGCAGAACAAGAGCAGGAAAAAACATCATCTTTCCTTTTCCGGCAGGGCTGCTCTGATGGATTTAAGCTGCCTGAATCACCTGTGCTCACCCATTCTAGAGAAAGAATCTCAAGCTTTGGGTCTGGACTTCCGGTCTGGCTCCTCCACTTGTGTGTGGCTTAAGGCAAGTTCCAGAGCCTGTGAGGGCCTAAACTTCCTTCTTAGTGAACTGGACTCTACTCCCTTATCCTTCCCAGGGAGGCAAGGATTGCATAGATAAAATAAGGTAGAGTTTGGATATGCATTGGAAGGTGTCACAGATGGGCAAAGGGTCTCTGTCATCATGATGGTCACCTGGAGGATCAGGTGGCAGAGGCCTATCTTACAGCAAGAGCCTCCAAGAACCTTCCATAGTTGGACATCTACTAGTGCTGTGGGCAGGCTTGGCTCCCAGTCTTCCGCTTCCCAGAAGGGCTACCTTCTCTCCTGGGATACATTCCAATGAAAAATTACCTGGAAGGAGGAGAGGGGGTCAGTGCATGGGTCCTGAGGAGACAGCATGATATTCCCTTCCCTCACCTCCTCTAGGAGGACCCCTCTCCTGGGGAGGAGCAGGAAAAATAGCAGCTGTTTTAAAATTTGGTAAGACAGTTCCAGATGAAACCTGCAGCAGACTTCAATAGTCAGTCCTCGATTGGAAGCCAGGGCCAGTCAGGAAGGAGAAGAGGGGTCCCCCAGTGGGTTCAGACCCTGAAGGGGGGTCTGGGACAGACAGGGACAGCAATATTTGTGAGTGGCAGTGAGACTGAGAAGGCCAGGGCTCAGCAGCTTTTCCTGGAAGAACTGGGCATCTTGGGCACTGACATCCAGGACTCCAAAAAGCTGGGTAATTTTAGGGGAGGAAAAAAAAGGGAGTTAAAAAACAAGAAACAAAGATCTTTTCCTTCTCTCTCTCCCTCTTATTTCTTTTTCTGATCTCAATGAGCAGCTCTTGGTTTACTGCCGACATAATAACGTTTCATAAACATGAAAACGTCTTCCTCCTTCCTCAGGCTATCATTCTTTATTCTTATCCTTTTGTTTTAAAGCATTTTTATTAGTCTTTTTTTTTTCTTAAACTTTTAAACAGCTGTTTATAAAAACACAACAAATACAACACAAAACTTGGTAAAAATAACTCACTATATGGTACATATACTCAGATGGTGTGATATATTTATATAATAAAAGATGAAAATAGTCACTTTCCATAATAAAAATAAGTTCTATTTTTTTGTTTATTTTACAATATACTTAATATTCTCTTCTTCTTTAGCTTCCTCTCCAGCTTCATATCCTTCATGCTGAATCACCAGGGGGTTCCACACGGCTGTCCCAACCCCACCACGCTGGAGTCCAAGAGGTGGCAGGCAGGCGGGCAAGGGCTTAGGAACACCCGAGGCAGCCGCACTCTAAGTGTCTCTCCACCTCTTCTACAAACGAGGAGCCGTCCGTGCACTGGAAGACGTATTTCCGTCGCTTGCTGCGGGTGGGCTGGCAGCACTGGGGCCCGCAGCCCCCATGACATTCCATGATGGGCACCTTGGAGGCTGTGGCACATGATGCATAACCTTTCTGGCGGCGGATCACCTCTCGGACTACTTGTCCCAGGCACGGATTCTCTGCAGAGGGCATAAAAGGGCATTGGTGGTCTAGGTGGCCAGCGGGACCGTCAGCAGTTCCCAGGTAGGCTGCTTTGAAATACTTGTGCTCTGAAGACCATAAGAATGTATTCACTCATCCATCTGCCCACTGTCTATTTTACAAACAGGTACCTTTCCTGTACCAGGCTCTCTGCTAGGCTTACACCTAAGCCCTGAGGATATAAAGATGACAAAAACAGGCTTGTCCCTTCCTTCAAGAAACTTAAAGTCAAAAACTAAAACTAGATGAAGCAAACTGGTAGACCGTGGGCCAAATCCTGTCCCCAGATCAATTTTGATTACCCTACATATGCCTAAAAATTAATTAAATGCCAACATTAAAAAAGCAGGAGATTTCACCTGAAAATCTAGATTTCTGCCTTCCTTGAAAACCAGGAGGTCTGGCAGAGCTGAGCCTGCAACCCTGCGCTGCAGTGATGGCTGAAGCTGAGTGCTTTAGATGGGGCAGGTTATCTCCAGTTTGCCCCAGTCACCACCACTCCCAGTAGTCTGTCTCTCTCAGCCTAGAGTCTAGATACTATTTAAGTGAATATATTTCATAAGAAACTGAGGTAGATGCTATAAAGAAAGGGAAGATGTTCACACAAGAACATACAGTATATGTTTTTGTATGCTGTAAGACATTTGTATGCAAAAGGCATTTGACCTGGCCCAGGGGCCAGGGAGGCTTCTCTAGGAAATGAGCCCGAGTTGAGATCTGAATAAGAAGCAGGTGTTAATGAGGCTTTGGGATGAGCTTTTCCAGAAGGCCTAGAAATAACTGCAGGGCGGGAAAGGGCACCCTCGTATCTGCTTAAACACTCTGGACCCTGACCCACCTTTTCATTTCCACCCCTCTACTGTCCTCACTACAGTGGGAGAATGTCTGCAGCAAGGCACCTGAGGAAGGGAGCCGTGACCCTTGACCCTTGACAAGCAAGTCGCAGTTTCCACGTCTGAAAAATGGTAACACATTTTCCTGTCCTTCCAGCAATTCCCAGGCTGTTACGAGCACCAGAGGAGATTGTGAAGGAGAAAGGGCTTTCTGCATTTTAAAGCTTCAGGTGTTGTTAAAAGTCTTTAAAATTATGAGATTGTTAAAAGGATTAGAAAGAGGTTAATGACTGTGTGCATGTGTGTAATATGGGGAGAGAAGGGGAGCGTAGATGGGGCAACATGCTAATGACTGAGGGGAAGGGATTAAGCTGCTTATACTGCCCTGACAGTTTTTCTATAAATCTGAAATTATTTCAAAATAAGCTATTTAATAACATTTTAAAAATGAGTTTTGGTTAAGAATAGTATTTCCTGTAGGTATAAAATGTGGAAAAGTCCTCAAGGGACGGGGTGGACTGCCTGGGATCCTGGTGGCAGGGAGCAAAACTTCTCAGTGTCTGTGCAGGAGAAAGACCCCCCAAGGTACGACAACTATTTTAATATTAATATGATTTTCCTTTGTTGAGCTCACCTCAAAATTACATGATAAAGGGGCCAAGATGAGTAATTTGATGGTTCTGACTAGGTCAGACCAAAGAACTGGCTTCTGCTGACCCAGTAAGGGCAGGAGGGTTGGATGGAGGCTGTGGAGCAACGTCCTCTGCTTGGATACATATGCGAATCATTGTAAAACGCAGGTTCTGACTCAAAAGGGCTGGGGTGGGGCCTGGGAGCCTGTGTTTCTAAGTGACTCCCAGGTGATGTCAATGGTGCTGGTCAATGTCAGGGGGCCACGCTGAGTGGTTAGGGTTTCATTAGCTTTGAAGGCATGGCATCTCAAGGGCCAACAGCTGGAAAAGAGGAGAAAAGAACCATCCAGACTAGTCATGTGTTCTCCCTGCAGAGGTCCACTGAGGACCATTTTCTATACTTGTTTCATCTTTAAAAAGTCCATGCTTGAGAATCTTAACTTTGGCAGTATAAGTTATCTGCACTTTTGTTTTTTCTCGGAGACAGGGTCTGTCTCTGTCACCTGGGCTGGAGTGCAGTGGTACATTCATGGCAGCTTCAAGCTCCTGAGCTCATGCGATTCTTGCACCTCGGCCTCCCAAAATGCTAGGATTCCAGGTGTGAGCCACCACTCCTGGCCCTATCTAGATGAGGAAGTGAATCACAAGTATGCTGCTCAACGCCATGCAGATTTGAGACAGGGTCTCACTCTGTCACCCAGGTTGATCTTGGCTGACTGTAACCTCCGCCTCCCGGGTTCAAATGATTCTCTTGCCTCAGCATCCAGAGTAGCTGGGATTACAGGTGACCACCATGATGCCCAGCTAATTTTTGTATTTTTAGTAGAGACAGGGTTTCACCATGTTGGCCAGGCTGGTCAAGGTCATACAGGTTCTAAATGACAGCTTGGCCTTCATCGTGACAATGTTGCTTCTGACTTTCCATCTCGCGTACTCCTTCCAACAACCCTATAAGGAAGCACAGTAGCCAGCCTCCAAGATTGCCCCCAGTGACTACCCCCTTCTGCTACTGATGCCCTTTATGTGGTCCCCTCCTTCACTGAATGCACCTGACCGACGTAACAATGCAGTGTGTTGGAAATGACAGCATGAGTGACTTCCAATTGTAGGTCATATAAGACATGTGGCTTGCTCTGTCCTGGACTGTTCACTCTGGGACATGCCAGCTACCCTGGCTCGAGGACCCTCAAAGAGCCTGTGTAGTGACTCATGCAGAGCTGCAGGGCAGAACTGGGACCTCCCACCAACAGCCAGCACCATGGGAGTGCAGCACATTGGAAGCAGATCCTGCTGCCTCGGGTTAGCTCACAGAGAACTGCAGCCCTGGCTGTGTCGAATGCAACCCCGAGAGATCCCAGCTAGGCTCTGTCCGAATTCCCAACCCACAGGAAAAATGTGGGCTAAAACAATGTTTTTTGTGGTTTTGAGCTGCTATGGTTTGGGACTAACTTGTTATACAGCACTAGATAACTGATACAGGAAGGTGTAGCATTGCCTCCGTTTTCAAGTTGAGGGAATTGAGGCTCACAAAGTGACTGAACCAAGGTCATGCAGCCTTTAAGTGGCACAGCCAGAACTGGAACTGAGGTGATCTGGATATGAAGTCCAACTCTGACCCCCACTTCCTCCCTCCCACAGGCACAGCAGACCCACCTTGTTGGCAGTGCTCGCCGCTAAAGCCGGGCTGGCACAGGCAGTAGGGCTCCCCTTGGTCTGAGATGTGGCACTGCCCATGGTGACACTTGAAGGCTGAGCAGGCGTTGGCAGAGTCATTCTTGTTGTCACACAAGGCCCCTCCATAGCCCTCGGCACACTTGCACATGTATGAGGTCCCGGTTGCCACACATTTTCCGTGGTTGCAGCTAGGGGCAGAGAGGAGGATGAGAAGGGAACTGGATCAGAGTTGGTGCTGCTGAGGACTCCCTCTGTCTACCCAGCCAGGGACCAGGGGACCCAGAGCTGAGTACAGTCCAATAGCTTTCTCCATTTCCTAGGCTGAGAATCTCTTTTCTTAACCACCTTGCTTCCCCTGGCCAGCCAGCCAGAAGCCTGCGAGTGTCACCCAGTGTGAGCTGTCACCACAGCAGAGGCTGGCTTGCTGATGTACACACACACCCCATGCAGCCAAGTAGCAAACAATTGCTTGAAAGAATCTAGCCATTCTCTAAACATTTAAACTGCTTTACCATCTTAAATAAGAATTACTACCACCCCACTACTACCAGCAGGTACCCCTGGCTATGTACCAGGAATTGTGTTAAGTGCTTTACACCCAGTATTGCTCTGAATCACAACCTCTTGTCTGCTGCTCCTACGCAGTACCTTTCACCTGTGGGAAAAAATGAAGGTAAAGCCTATATTCTGAATCACGACGCATCACTGCCCCTATTGGAATGACATGCAGAGCCAGGATCCATGTTATAGAGTCAAATACACACACACATATGCTCAAGAGCAACACAAGAACCTCAAACCCTTTATAGCTGTCCCTTATTCCTGATCCAAAAGATCATTTCCTGGCTGGTTCAGCCAACCACATTTCCAGTGTTGGCTCTGGTGTTAGTTTTGGCTGATTCAGGTTTCTTAACGCTGATAGTACTGGGTTTCCTATATTTAGCATGATGCCTGTCACATAGTAGGACCTCAGTAAATCTTTGTTGAATGAGTAGTTGCTTAAACTATTAAATGTGGTTTGATGTGTGGTTATATACACCTCTTGCCTTGCACAGGCTGAGTCTGCCCACGTGGGCGCCTTTTTCTAAATCCCACGGAGACAGCGGGGGCTCACTGTGGCTCTGGACATGTTCTAAGGGCCACCTGGCAGAGACGAGTGTTTTGAGCAGGGCCCTCTTATGCTGATCCCTCCAAGCAGGTCTTGCTGCTCAGACGTGTAAGCTCAGTCTCTTGACCTCTGAAGCAGTTACACTTCCACAGATTCTATCTGCGGTCTGACTGCAACTCCTCCAGCCTCCAGTAGTGCCTATTTCTCAGGTGAGGTAGGGATTGAGGCCATGCTGGGAGCCCGAGCACACAGCCAGGGCTCCTGGGACACTGACCTGTGGCCAAGGCAGGGGTCCCGGGCCTCCTGGTCGCAGAGTGGGCCGGTCCAGCCCGGGTGGCACTCACACACCACGCTGTCCTTCTCCACGGAGCGACACAGGCCGTGCTTGCACACGGTGCAGGACTTGCAGCCTGGTGACACCCCCAGGGACTGCGGCGGGAGGGCCTTGAAGTCCTGCAGCTCATTGTTGATGCGTACCTCGTGGATGCATCCGTGGAAGCCGCCGAGAGGCCGGTCCGTGCCCTGGCGCAAGGCAGAGAGGCCGGTGGAGGTGGGGATGCCTGTGGGAGAGGAGCCAGGACAGTGGCCTGAAGACCCTCCCCTGCCACCCTGCTGTCCTCAGAGAAAGCGCTTTTCACACATTCATGGCTAGAACTGTGGGCCTCTGCTGTTTAAATGAGGTTAACGGGCCAAAACCTCGGACCTCGTCCATATAGGGACATGCATCTTTGGTCCTGCACTGAGACTCCTTAAAAAAACGTGAATTTGTTGCCAATATGTAATATTAGAAAATTTCCCATAAAAATTTGTATATTGGATTTCCCTAGAAAAATATGAGATGATCTGGTCACCCATTGCCCTATGACCCCACTGGCTGAACCGAGGGGACCGTCCCCCCAGCATAGGCAAGTGCACCAAATAACCAGCTGTCCCCACCAGGCTCCTCGGCCCTTTGATCCAGGCCTCACAAGATAAGTCAGGGCAGGCGAGCTACAGCTGAGGAGAGAGCTGCTTCATCAATGAAACTTTAGGGTTCATGGTTTTTAGACCAGTTTGCTGCCTTATATGCTGTGTACCCCTCTTCTCAGGGTCTTCAAGAGACTGTTAGTAAAGACTTAATTTGCTTTTCAATAATTGGTACTTTTGCTCCCCTTCTACACCTTTCCCTGCCCACCTTCTACAGTTGAGAGCCTGGGACTAGCCTGGAAGCAGGGCACCCAGTTCTGTTCTGGCTGCAGGCGGGACACAGGGCACGGTCCTCCTCCAGGGATAAGTGGTGTCCCTTCTGGGGCTGCCCTCGGCCCAGAGCTTTCCCTGGCTTCCGTGTCTGTGAACCACCCGTTAACAATGCCCTCTCCTGCGCCCGTGCTCATCTCTGCAGGTGGACTCTGGGTAAAGTCTCGGGAATCTTAGGATTGAACGAGCAGTTCTGGTAGCTTTTTTCACACTTAACCCTTTGAGAACTATTGGTGCAGGGGCTGCATTTCAGGCCCAGACTCTGCCAAACTGATGGCTACTTTTTTGTGTTTTGTTGTCATTGTTGCTGTTGTTTTAAAGACAAGGTCTCATTCTGTCACCCAGGTTGGAGGGCAGTAGCACAATCATGGCTCACTGCAGCCTCAAACTCCCAGGCTCAAGCGATCCCCCGCCTCACCCTCCCAAGGAGGTGGGACTACGGGTGCTCACTACTGTGCCCAGCTAATTTAAATATTTTGTAGAGATGACGTCTCACTGTGTTGCCTAGGCTGGTCTCAACTCCTGGGCTCAAGCGATCCTCCCACCTCAACCTCCCAAAGTGTTGGGATTACAAGTGTGAGCCACTGCACCTGGCCTACTTCCATTTTTGGCCTTTGATTTTAATCTCAAACTTGTTTTTCTACATTCATTAATTGAACCTCCCAGGGTTTGAGGAGGTGGCAGAGCAGAGGGAATATGACCTGATGACGGCAGACTTCAGCAGAGCCTAGACTCTGCTTCCATCTCCTGCCTCCCCCTTCTCACCCCTTCCCGTCACAACGTGTAGTTTCCAGGAGTCCTGTTCTCTTTCCTGTCCAAGCACCTGTCCTAAATTCTCTTTTCTCCATGGCCTGGCTAGTGCTTATTCACCCTTTTAGAGATCAGCTTCATTGTCCCTTCCTCCAGGAAGCCTTCCGTGATTGGCTTTGGCAGTGGCCTGGGTTTCAGAACTGGAGCACAGAGGGCCAGAGGGAGGTAGAGGTGGTAGGGAAAGAGAGCATTACCTCCAAGGTAGAGGGGGCTGTTGATGCCCACTGCTGGCTGCTTCTGGAGCTTCCCCAGGCTCTTGGGAGTTCCTTTGTCCACTACCAGGTTCAGGGTCTGGTTTAACATCACCAGCTCCACACTGTGAAACTGCCCATCATTCACTGTCTCCACGCTGGCCAGTAGAGAAGGGGAGAAAGCCAGAGAGTTCACTAAGTGCCTTTCATGGCTGGGCCCTGGGCTGTGGACTTGACCTGCATTGCTTACATTTTGTTTTACTTTTTATTTGGAAACAACTTTAAACTTACATAAGTTGTAAAAATAAAAACAGTACAGAAGATGCTTATTACCCAGTTCCTCCCATTACTTTTTACTCAAATGTGCTTATGGTTTTTTCTCTGCATTGTATATATACACACACACGTTTCTGAACCATTTAAAGGTAAGTTACATACATCACAGCCCTTTATCCTTAGATTCCTCAGTGTGCATTTCCTAAGGACAGAGATATTCTCTTACATAAGCACAGTGCAGTTGTCAGCTTCGGTGAATTTAACATGGATGCCGCACTGTTATCTAGTCTATTATCTGTATTCCAATTCTGCATTGGACCCAATAATGTCCTTTACAGCATTTATTTCCTTCCCGTCCGAGATTTAGTCTAGGGTCAGGTATTGCATTTGGCTATCATTATTTGCATTCTTTTCTGTTATTTCATAGAGTTAAGTAAACTCCATTCATAGACCACCTTCTCAATTCCTGCTCTACCTGCATGCTGCCTTCGACCACTATTTACTCAACACACTGGTTCTTTTCAATTGCCCAATTTCCCCCTTAAATATCAGTAAGGGTAAAGGTTAGCATTGTTCTAAAAAACAGTTCTGGTGTGATTTTTATTTTTTTTAGTACATATAAAACAAACTCTCTCACAGTTAAAATTTCAGCAGTTTGCTGTTGTTCCCCCTAAAGTAACCTCATGTACCACCAGTGGTATGCATGCCACGTTTGGGGAAATAGTGCCTTATAATACTCGTGCTAGGTAAGTGTGGGGAAAAGAAAGAGAGATCAGACTGTTACTGTGTCTATATAGAAAGAAGCAGACATAAGAGACTCCATTTTGTTCTGTATTTGAGATGCTGGTAATCTGTGACCCTACCCCCAACCTTGTCCTTGCAAGAGACATGTGCTGTGGTGACTCAAGGTTTAACGGATTTTGGGCTGTGCAGGGTGTGCTTTGTTAAACAAGTGCCTGAAGGCAGCATGCTTGTGAGAAGTCATCACCATTCTCTTAATCTCAAGTACCCAGGGACACGTACACTGCCAAAGGTCACAGGGATCTCTGCCTAGGAAAGCTAGGTGTTGTCCAAGGTTTCTCCCCATGTGATAGTCTGAAATACAGCCTCGTGGGAAGGGAAAGGCCTGATCCTCCCCCAGCCTGACACCCGTGAAGGGTCTGTGCTGAGGAGGACTAGTATAAGACGAAAGAAGGCCTCTTTGCAGTTGAGATAGAGAAAAGCATCTGTCTCCTGCCCATCCCTGGGCAATGGAACATCGCGGTGTAAAACCCAATTGTATGTTCTGTTTACTGAGAAAGGAGAAAACCGCCTTAGGGCTGAAGGTGGGACGTGCTAGCGGCAGTGCTGCTCTTTATGCACTAAAAAGGTTTATGGAGATGTTTGCATATGCATATCAAGGCACAGCACTTTTCCTTAAACTTATTCACGTCACAGAGATCTTTATTCATATATCTTACTGCAGACATTCTCCCTACGATGATCCTATTATCCTGCCACGTCCTTTTTTCTAAAATGGTAAAGATAATGATCAATAAATACTGAGGGAACTCAGAGACCGGTGCAGGCGCGGGTCCTCTGTATGCTGAGCGCTGGTCCCCTGGGCCCACTTTTTCTTTCTCTATACTTTGTCTCTGTGTCTCATTTCTTTTCTCTAGTCTCTCGTTCCACCTAACGAGAAACGCCCACAGGTGTGGAGGGGAAGGCCACCCCTTCAGGTAAGTGTGTTATCTCTACTTCAGACATGAGGAAACGGTAGCTCAGGGAGGCTAAGGAATTTACCTAAGGCACCAAAGTTGGTAAATGATAGAGCAAGGATTTGAACTGCCGTCCAGGTCAAATGTCGCTAATCTGAAAATCTCCAAAAGCTCACACTTTTTGAGTGCCCACATGAGGCTTGAAGGAAATGCTCATTGGAGGATTTTGGATTTCAGATTTTCAGATTAGAGATGCTGAACCAGCATAATGCAAGTATTCAACACTTTGGGTTCCAAAAGTTTTGGTTATGGGATATTCACTTTTTTTTTTTGAGATGTAGTCTCACTCTGTCACCCAGGCTGGAGTGCAGTGGCACGATCGTGGCTCACTGCAACCTCCGCCTCCTGGGTTCAAGCAATTCTCCTGCTCAGCCTCCTAAGTAGCTGGGATTACAAGCTCGTGCCACCACACACAGCTAATTTCATGTTTTTAGTAGAGATGGGGTTTTTACCATGTTGGCCAGGCTGGTCTTGAACTCCTGACCTCAAGTGATCCACTCGCCTCAGCCTCCCAAACTGCTGGGATTATAGGCATGAACCACCATGCCCGGCTGGTTATGGGATATTCAGTCCGCACATCCCACTTCCTCATGCTGCCTCTAACAGGGCCAGCAGCCACTCACCGAGGGCCCAGATGAGCCAGACGTGGTGGTGCTAAGTGGTTCACTTACTTGAACCTTACAAAAATTCTATGAAGTGGGTGCCAGATATTCTGTTTCACAGATGAAGACACCAAGGCCCAGAGAGGTTAAGTGATTTACCCGAGGTCACCCAGCTAGTACAGGCAAGAGACAGAATTTGTAGGCAACACTTTTGTCTCCCAAATTCTGCTCTTTCCAGCGCTCTACCCTCAGCAGGGGCTGGGAGGGAACAGTGGTGGGACATGATGGGAGTTGGGGAATGTGACACCTCTTCCTTCCCTGAAGCTCTCTGAGGAGTAGACTGAGCTCTGTCTTATCTATTCAGGTATCAGGGATACATAAGGAGGCTCCCTCTCTCCTTGAATTCTCCCTGACAAATCCCTGTTGGCTCCAACAAGAGGATCCCGGCAGGGGGTGGCACTGATTATCTAGGCAGGCAGAGGACCGTTTCAGTGACTCACTCAGATTTAGAAATTTCAGCAGCCAAAAAGGCAAGAGAAATGCTTGGGAGAAGACAGGCGAAATTGGGGTATAGTGAAGAAAACAGTCCATTCTAGCCCCTTACTGCTGGATGGAACCATAACCAATCATAGGAACAGAGCATCCCAGTCTCAGTTGCCTCCTCTGTGAAAGGGGAATCATAACCTCACAGAACTATCATGATGTTCAAATTAGAGAGGGTACATGAAAGTGCTTTGTCACCAGGCATGGTGGCATGTGCCCGTATCACTAGCTCCTTGACAAGCTGGGAGGTTGAGGCAGGAAGACCACTTGAGCCTAGGTGTTCGAGTTCAGCCTGGGAAACAGCACAACCCCTATTTCTTAAAAAACAAAAAAGCACTTTGTCAAGTACTGGGAAAATGTGAGCAGTTATTTTAGTGTTATTTAGAAGACTAACAAGGACCATTGCCTGCAAAGCTAGTAATCCCCGCTCTAGTGCTGATCCCTGGGAGAAGGTGATGGCAGAGGACACGCAGGAGCCCAGGACCCACTCAAATCCATTGGGAAATTTCTCCTCCCACTCATTCATCCAATATCCACCCATCCATTCAACCACCCATGCTTCCTTCCCATCTATTCTACCTGTTCACCCATCCACCCTCCTCTCCATCCATCCACCTAGCCATCTCTCCACCCACCCACCTACTCATTTATCTACCCTCTTCATTCATTCCATCACATCCATCCATCCTTCATCTACCCTTCATCCGCCCACCCACCAAGTGTCTGCTATGGGCCACCTCGTCCTGGGTGCTGTGGATCAGTGACAGGGAAGTTAGGGTAACTGCACTCACAAAACTTCCATTCCACTTTCCTTAGCCTTTCCTGTGAATCAAATGACAATGTATCAATGTAAGGTCTAGCCAAGAGATAGGATAGTGGGAGGTGGAGTGGTGGGTAAAAGAGTCCACCGAGGAATCTGGTTTTGTGATGGGGATCCAAAAAGCCCTATGAAGGTAGAGCTATTTCTGTTTCAGAAGCCTCCAGCTGCTCCAAGTTGCAAGCTGAGGGCAACGCAGAGGCCTGTGATCCTATGGATGGGCTGGTAAAAGCAGGAAGGGGAGGGACGAGGGCCCCGTGCAGAGACCATAAACTTGTGACCTTGAACCCTCACACAGTTTTCTAACAACACATGCAAAAATATGCAGGTGTATCCCACAGCGTCCTAGAAATAGATGCTATTTGGATGCAAATGAGCTCACCACCCTGGAGGTGTGTCAACAGATGCTGGGCAGCCACCTGTCAGAAAGGGAGCTGTCAAGAGGCTGCAGCTCAGGCATTCCCTTCCAACATTACGATTCAGGGAGTCAGGGCAGCTGTTTTCCCATTATAGACACACACACCACCTGCTCCTGCCTGGCAGCTGGCTCCAGGCCCGACTCTTTCTCCCCTTCCTGCCATCCCAGGTGCTGGTGTGTGGCCTCCAGGGGTACCCGGCCTGGAGACAGTGGTCTGGCAGAAGTCACAGATCAGAGTGGGCTGTGTGGTCACTGGCTTCTGCCCTAGACAGAGTGCTGGGTTCTGCAGTACCCCAGCGCTGGGCTTCCTGGAGGGCCTCATCTCATGCCCACATGGGAGAGTCCTACGTAGGCTCCAGGTATAGCCTTCAGCCAGGTCATGCTTTGTGGAGAGAGATCTGGAATCACACTGGGTCTGTCAGCTGAGGGACCCTGGGGAAGTCACACCACTTCTGTAAGCCCCTGTTTCTGCTTCTATTCAATGAGTTTTATATTCATTTTACAACATTGGGTTTTTTTTTGGTTGTTGTTTTTAGTAAGAGACAGGGTCTTACTCTGTTGCCCAGGATGGATGCAGTGGTGCAATCGTTGCTCACTGCAGCCTTGAACTCCCAGCTCAAGTGATCCTCCCGCCTTGGCCTCCCAAAGTGCTGGGGTTACAGGTCACTGCACCTGGCCTACACTGCATTTTGTTTGTTTTTGTTGTTGTTTTTTTTGAGATGGAGTCTCGCTCTGTCACCCAGGCTGGAGTACATTGGCGTGATCTCAGCTCACTGCAACCTCCACCTCCCTGGTTCAAGCAATTTTCCTGCCTCAGCCTCCCAAGTAGTTGGGATTACAGGTGCCCACCACCATCCCCGGCTAATTTTTGTATTTTTAGTAGAGACGCGGTTTCGCCATGTTGGCCAGGCTGTTCTTGAACTCCTGACCTCAAGTGATCCTCCTGCCTCGACCTCCCAAAGTGTTGGGATTATAGGCGTGAGCCACCATGCCTGGCCCTACACTGGTTTTAATGGGCAGTACGTGGCCACCGACACCTAGCAAGTGCTCAGTGAAAGGTGGAAATGATGACTCCTCGACCTTACTCTGGGCTTGCTGGAGCTGGGTGTGGCAGCTAGTGGGGTGGGGGGGTAGGTTCGTGAGCCCTGGAAGAGCCTGCCTACGGATTTCACAACCTTACAGCCACCCAGGGCTTTGAGTCTCTATACTCCCACTGGCTCATTCCCATTTCTGAGGAGGGGACTCTTGTGAGTCCCATTTTAGGGAAGGAAGCTAAGTAACCTGATGGAGGCCACACTGCTAAGAAGTGCTGGAACTGAGGTTCCAAGTCAGGATTGCTTCCAAATCCAAACCTCCCACAACGTTATCTATGCCAGTAGGTCCTCATGGGTTAACAGGTCTCTTCTTCCTGGCACCTTTTAACCAGGTCTCTTGGATATAATGGCTGAAGCCAGTGTTTTTCAAACTGGGTCCCTGGAGGTTTAGGGTAGGCAGTGCTAAAGGCTCTGGCTTTTTACCAGCATCCTTAAGTCAGGATTCCTCCATTTCTACTTGCCTTAAAAAAAAAAAAAAAAAATCATGGCTGGGCACAGTGGCTCACACCTGTAATCCCAGCATTTTGGGATTACATCCTTGAATTCTCCCTGACAAATCCCTGTTGAGGATTTGGGAGGCCAAGGTGGGCAGATTACGAGCTCAAGAGTTCAAGACCAGCCTGGCCAACATAGTGAAACCCCGTCTCTACTAAAAATACAAAAAAGTAGCCAGGCGTGGTAGCGGGTGCCTGTAGTCCCAGCTACTCGGGAGGCTGAGGCAGGAGAATCACCTGAACCCAGGAGGTGGAGGTTGCAGTGAGTCAAGATTGCACCACTGCACTCCAGCCCAGGCAAGAGAGCGAGACTCTGTCTCAAAAAAATAAATAAATAAATAAATAAATCATTAAATCTTAGCCTTTGAAAAAAAATAATGGGAAAATGGCTTTACTGTGACAAAAGTCGAGAAAAAAATGGAAAAAACAGTAACAGTAAAAACAGTAACAACCTAAGGTTCACGCTAAAAGAAATATAGTGATCCCAAGCCCCAGTAATTAGTCTCCTGGAGAGATATCTAAGGATTTCAGGGCAGAGAAGGGGGCTCTGAGGGTCTTCCTTATTATCTGCTGGGCCAGACTGAACTGGTGCCAAGTGGGAGGTGGAGAGCTCTGGAGTCGTCAGGGTGGGGTTGGATGCATCCTGCCTGGAATTGGCATGACCACAGGCATTGGCCAGAGTGGCCTGTGGCCTTTTTGCCTTTGCTCTTATTTATTTATTTTTGAGATCGGGTCTTGTTCTCTCACACCCAGGCTGCAGTGCAGTGGTGCAATCACAGCTCACTGCAGCCTTGACCTCCAGGGTTCAAGTGATCCTCCTGCCTCAGCCTCTCAAGTAGCTAGGACCATATGTGTATACTACTATGCTTGGGTAATTTTTTAGTTTTTGCATAGATGGAGTCTCACTGTGTTGCCCAGGATACCCTCAAACTGGGCTCAGGCGATCCTCCTGCCTTGGCTTCCAAGAATGCTGGGGTTACAGGCATGAGCCACCATGCCTGGCTTTCTTTTGCTTTTAATGATAATGGTGGATACGTGTTAATCTCCTAGTAGAGGCCAGGCATTGTGCTACCCTATGCTAAGCAGTTCACTTGTATTCCTTTATTTAACCCTAACAACCCCCAGGAAGGAGGCACACTGTTTCCTCCATTTTTCAAATAAGAGACTTAAGGCTCAGAGACTTAAGGTGCTCAGGCTGAAGTCTTAAGGGACTTGAGGGAGGGAAGGTTTGTTATTCCTCTAGGTGCTGCTTGCTCTAACCTGAATGCTGAGTCGTGACCACTAGGTGGCGATAGAACCTCACAGTAACAAAGAGTTCCTGGGATTTCGGGTAGGCAGCAAGCAGAGACCTCAGGCCCCACTGCAGCAACCCCCTACTCCTGTAGCACAGCCTACACTCTCTCTTGGCTCTGTCCTTCATGTCCCGGAGCCTGCACGGTGGAGAGCTGGTTTGGATGGAAAACTGACCTGGATTTAAATCCTAGTTCTGCCACTTACTAGGCTTCTAACATGACACTTCTCATGCCTAAAACAGGAGTGAGGATCCAATGAGACAAAGACCTTGGCAGTGGATAGGATTGTAGAAATCAAGACTCAAGAGCACGCACTGCGTTGCATTCAAAGAGCACACCCACGCGGTGTTTTAAAGTGGTTAACATTCAAAAACTTAGATATCTAACATAGAAACCCCGCTGGTCCCGCTTCTCTTGATAATCTGCATTCCCGCATGGCAGCGTCTGCTGGAGCTGAGGCCAGCCACTCCTCTGGATGGGGCTCCAGCCTCCAGGCTACTGCAGCCCCCACCACTTCTTATGGGGACTACAGCCCATTTTCCCCATGTCTGTTACCTATGTGGTCATTCGGCCTTGCTGGCACTTGAGTCTGGCCTTCTCACAAGTCTCAGTGCCAAGGAATAGTGAAGTCTGTCCCCATTCTGGGCCAAGGAGGGGCTCAGGTGGGCTTTTCTGTATATTTGCCCTGGGGCCTGGAATAGAATCTTCATGTTCCCTCGTCACCATTTGTGATTACGGCTGTGCAGATGAATAACATCGGGCATGGACAGAATGGAGACCATGGAATCTAGCCTGCAGGTCCCTGCTGGGAACCCAGGCTGCCGTCCTCACTCTGAAGCTGGTCAGTGGGCCTTAGTGGGCCAAAAGCTGCCAACTCCCCTGATTAGAACAGCTTTGGTTGGGCTCCCTGGCTCTGGCCCTGAGGCCAAGGTGGCCTTCCTGGGTGGCTAGAGGTTATTGCACTGATGCTGAGGAAGAGATCTCATTTTTTGTGACTGAACTGGCCTCCTGGTCCCCTCAGCTGCTGGTCAGCTCAGCCTGTGCCCTCCATTAACCCGAGCCCTCCCATGTGACTTCCATGCAGGCTGATGGGGCCTCCTCCTCCCCAGGGCTTCCTTGCTGCTCAGCCTGAGAAAATGCTTTTGAGGCACAGGTCATGTCTCAGCTCAAACACCACCTCCTCCTCCCAGGTCCTCCAAACAAAAATATTTGTTCCTGGTGGGCACAGTGGCTCACGTCTGTAATCCCAGCACTTTGGGAGGCCAAGGCGGGCAGACTGCTTCAGCCCAGGAGTTCAAGACCAGCCTGAGCAACATGACAAAACCCTGTCTCTTCCAGAAAAAAAAACCAAAATTACATGTTGTGATGCACACCTGTAGTCCCAGCTACTCAGGAGGCTGAGGGAGGAGGATCACTTGAGGCTGGGAGGTGGAGGTTGCAGGGAGCTGTGATCATGCCACTGCACTCCAACCTGGGTGACACAGTGAGACACTGTCTCCAAAAAAACCCAAAAAACAAAAAAATCTTTGCTTCATCCTTGGTGTTCCTGTAGCATGACCCCAGGGTCTCCAGTGAGCATGAGCTGATTCTGCTGTGCAGCCACTGCTTGTTGATATGTGTGTCTTCCTCCCTGGACTGTGTGTGTTTAGCTCTGTGGCCCCTGCACTTTACCTAGCCCAGGGTCTGGCCCAAACGTGGGGCCTGACAGATGTGGAATGAGTGAGAGTGTACTACTGGGAACAGAAACAGGGCTGCCTCAGGGAAAATGTTCGGAAGCAAAACCATTTTAATATGGAATTGCTAGAGCCTTAGGCCCCTGAGGATTGTAAACTGAATGAAGGATACTAAAGATCTGTTACAGGCTCAGCATGAAGATCTAGGCCAGGAGTGCCAGGGCATCCTTAGCTGGGTTTCCCCACGGCTAAGACAGAGCCTGGTGTCTCTCCAGGGCCACCTACCTGCTCCAACTCACGGCTCCCTGACAGCAGCTTCTGGACAGCAACTCTCTGACCTTCCATTTCATAACTCAGCACAGTGCTGCGACACTCCTACCAGCCACACCAGCCCTTTACCAAATCACCAGCCCTGACGGCTAACGTTAGCAGAGGGCAAAGGCTGGGCTCTGCTTGGGAGGGCCCCCAGCTCAGGGCAGGGCTCAGCTGCTTCTGGAAACCTGGCTTTAACCTTCTGTCCTCGACATGTCTGTGTAAAGGCTTAATTTGCCAAGCACTTCCTCCAGTGTTATTTCAACCCTCAGTGACTGCCCTACGAGGTATATCCTGCTATTGCTCACATTACAAATGGGAAGGGGGAGGGGGGTAAACTGAGGCACAAAGAGGCTGAATCACTTGTTCACATCTGGATTCATGCGATAGCAAATGCTTCACAGGCTGCCCTGGCCCTGCCTCTTTGGCTCTCTGTCCTCGCCACTTGGCCAGGACCCATGGCTCCAGGGACACAGATTAGGCGGTCCAGGCTCTAGGGAGACCACTAGGGTGAGCTCTTTCTTCTGGTGTCCACTGTGCCCAACTGTCCTAACCTGCCTGGTCTTTATCCACCTTCCACCGGGAGCCTCCTGCTCTGGTCAACACTCTTTTCCTTGCCCCTCGTCTGTCTTTGCCGACCTCCCGGCATGGCTCGTCCACCTGTTCTCTCTGCTCTCACAAGTTCTTCCCTTTCTTCGAGGCCCAACTCAGACCGCTCCTTCTGCAGGAAGATTTCCTGTGGAAACTGGTGTTTCTTAGACGTGTGCATTAGAATCACCTGGAAGGTTCTCTGAAGCACAGGTGTGTTGGGGCCAAGCCCTAGGGTTTTGGATTCAGTAGTTCTGGGGTAGAGTCTGAAAGTCTGTATTTCTATCATGTCTGCAGGTGATGCTGGTGCTGCTGCCTCGGGGACCACACTTTGAGAACCACTGGTTTTAACCAATGGCTTTCAAATTGGGTTTGTTGGATCATTTATCAGGGGCCTTGACAACAGCGTGTGTGGAGGGGGATCTTTGCTTCAACCCTGCAGGGTGGTTTTGCTTCTAAGTATGTATGATTCTTAAGTTCAACATAAGATTTTAATGGAAGAAAAGATTTAGTTAGCAGGGAAAAAAAAAGTCTGAAAGTTGCTGCTCTTCACCAATCCCTGTGAAATGTGCTCTTGCCTCTGACGGGACAGTGTGGCCTCTCTTTTGTACTGTGTCTTCCCTAAGATTTGGCTCTCCTTCTACTGGTAGTTTGACATGATTTTAGG
Source organism: Chlorocebus sabaeus (assembly GCF_047675955.1). Taxonomy (NCBI): domain Eukaryota; kingdom Metazoa; phylum Chordata; class Mammalia; order Primates; family Cercopithecidae; genus Chlorocebus; species Chlorocebus sabaeus. Next base: position 13,734,098 of record NC_132926.1, on the reverse strand, counting down.
TGTAACACAGACATTTTTAACTTTTAGTAGTCATTCTTATAACTATTATAAAAATATAACTAAAATAATTTTTATTGTAATATTTAGTATTTAACATATCCAACTAGCATATCTGTGATTCCCCAGATGATCATTCCTGAAGGAGCAGCTATATGCAAAAAGTGAGTGGTTGGCTGGGTGCAGTGGCTCACACCTGTAATCCCAGCACTTTGGGAGGCTGAGGTGGGTGGATCACCTGAGGTCAGGAGTTCAAGAGCAGCCTGGCCAACATGGTGAAAACCCATCTCTACTAAAAATAGAAAAATTAGCCAGGCATAGTGGCATGAATCTGTAATTAATTCTAGTTACTAGGGAGGCTGAGGCAGGAGAATCACTTGAATCTGGGAGACAGAGGTTGCAGTGAGCCGAGATTGCTCCGTTGCACTCCAGCCTGGGCAAGAGAACAAGACTCCATCTCAAAAAAAAAAAAAAAAAAAAAAAGTGAGCAGTCGCAAGTTGCTGTAAGGCAGCATCTGAGGTGAAAGTCCAGCTGCTACACCTGTCACACACAAGCCAGGGTGGCTGCTGGAGAGGCTGAAGTTTAGGAAAAGCTGCCCTTCAGAACGGTTTGAAAGTCACCTAAGGGGTGGCCCTGCTCCCTCAGTGCCCTTGAGTTTCTTCCCCTTGAGTTGCATGCTAATTGTCCCCTGTTGTCTTTCTTAAACTAATGAAAGATTAAGATGACATTTCGAAAAGGGCACCTCATTAAGCAGCCTTGTCCCCACTGCAGTGCGCACTCCCGCACAGTAGCTAGCTGCCTGTTTATCTTATGGTGATGAGGTGTCACCTCTCCTCCGCGGGCCTGCCTTCCTCTGCCTCTTCCTCCGACACGCCTTTCTCCCTCCCACCCGCCACTCGGCGAGGAGGAAGTGTGTGTGCGCGCATGTGCATGGTAGGGGCGGGGAGAAGGGACACCCAAGTTCTCCTGAATCCCCCTTCTGAGTTGCAGGCCCAGAGGCAGAAGGATATGGGGGAACACACAGTGGGTCAGGAAGGAGAGAGGCCCTTACCTGTACACTGTGGTTGGAGGGGAACTCAGGCTGTCATAGACCAGCCGCACGTGACCCTGGTACAGCTCCAGTGCCAGGGGGTCATTGTCTCCTTTGTAGAGAAGGATGCCGTTGTCCTTGTCAGTGGCCACCTGGAGAAAGCAGCCAGGGTGTGTTAGTAAGGGCTTACCTGAGACTGAACCTCCCCTGCCCATCTCACAGAGCCCTCTTCCAGGCAGCAGCTTCTGAATCTGTGCTGCATCTAAATTCACGTGCATCTTTCCTCCTCCGTCTAGTCAGTAAATCCCCAGAAGGTAAGGCCTCGACTTACACCTCAGCAAGTGCTGACTGAACAAACCAGTTCAACACATTTTTACTGAGTGCCTACTGTGCACCACTATGTTCATATATTTATGTATGTCAGGAGGCCCGAACTCTAATCTGCCCTCTCCCTCTGTTGCATAACGTGATCCCGCCCAAGTTTAGGCCCTTCTTTAGTTTCTCTGTATAAAGTAGAATAATAAGGCTCTTTTTGTTGTTGTTGTTTTTGTTTTTGAGGCGGAATCTTGGCCCAGGCTAGAGTGCAATGGCACAGTCTTGGCTCACTGCAGTCTCTGCTTCCTGGGTTCAAGCATTTCTAGTGCCTCAGTCTCCTGAGTAGCTGGGACTACAGGTGCATACCACCATACCCTGCTAATTTTTGTATTTTTAGTAGAGACGGGATTTCACCATGTTGACCAGGCTGGTCTTGAACTCCCAACCTAAAGTGATTCACCTGCCTTGGCCTCCCAAAGCACTGGGATTACAGGCGTGAGCCACTGCGCCTGGCTAATAAGAGTTATAAAGAAAATGCTAACAATGATAATTAATTCAGTGTTTGCTAGGAACCAGGCACTATGCTAATAGTCATCTGGGGAATTAAAAAAAAAAAAAAAATTCCAGTGTCTCGACTTCACCCCAGAACTTGCGGATGTGGCCCAGGCAAATATAATTTTATTATTTATTTATTTATTTATTTATTTATTTATTTATTTTTTGAGACAGAGTCCTGCCCTGTTGCCCAGGCTGGAGTGCAGTGGCATGACCTTGGCTTACTGCAACCTCTGCCTCCCAGGTTCAAGTGATTCTCATGTCTCAGCCTCCCAATATCTGGGGTTACAGGCATGCACCACCACGCCCTGCTAATTTTTGTATTTTTAGTAGGACTGGGTTTCACCATGTTGACCAGGTTGGTCTCGAACTCCTGACCTCAAGTGATCCACCTGCCTCAGCCTCCCCAAGTGTTGGGATTACAGGCGTGAACCACCACACCTGGCTGAAGATAATTTAAGAAGTTCTCGAGGTGATTCTAAAGTATTGCCAAGGCTGAAAATTGCTGGTTTCAGAAGTTGCACTCATAGCCAGTCACCCGGAATGAGATTCTTGGATTAGTGGATGGGCCTCAGACAAGGGGTTTTGTCTGTCTTGAACTGAATCCCAATTCCGCAGCACAGCGTCTGGCGTACAATATTTGAATGCATATTTTCTGGAGGATTGAGTGAATGAGGCTGGAAGTGGGGGCTGCAGTTTGCAGCAAGAGCTGGTCAGGAGTTATCTATAGAACTCTCTGGATGAGTTGGTCCAGGTGTCTTCAAGCTGAGTGTTGTCCCTGATGGTGCTTTACTGCTAAGATGGGGCATTCCAGCAATTTTCTGAACAAATCAGAGCTTGGGGACATGTTGAGGTCCTTCCAAGGGCAGGGCAGGGTGGGACACACCTGTAGGGAGATGTTGGCCTGAGGTCGGACCTTGGCAGAGGCCAGTTCCACATAGGAGTCCTTGCCCACGAAGTTGACGGTGATAAGCTTCTCGCATCTGGGGCCGGCGAAGCCTGGTGGGCAGCGGCAGGTGGGCTCCTGCTGCACCACGATGCACTGGGCCCCGTTCTGGCACTCATATTGGTCGCACGGGCTGGTCTGCAGCAGGACCATGGGTGGCGGGTGCTCGCAGAAGGGTCCACTGGAAGGCGGGAGAGAATGCGGAGGGAGATAGGAGAATGGCCAAGAGGAGACAATCACAGTTACTCAGGCCAAAGAACCTTGAGCAGAGAGGTAGAGTGAGATGGGAAATAACACTAGTTCTAGGGGCTACTTCCAGCCCTGCCACTAACCGGGGCAAGATCTTTTCCTTCTCTAAGTCCCACATTTCCCATTTTTAAGAGAGTTGGGGTAGCCATGGTGGCATGAGCCTGTAATCCCAGTTACAGGGGCAGATCGCTCAAGCACAGGAGTGCGAGTTCAGCCTGCGGAACAGAGCAAGACTCTGGCTCCAAGAAATAAAATCATGGAGTTGGACTAGAGTAGAGGTCCCTAAATTTCAGTGTCATCAGAATTGCCTGGGGGTGATTTCTTAAAAGAGCACATTCCCACCCTTGGAAAGATGAATGGACAAACAAAATGTGGCTCATCCGTCCAATGGAACATTGTTCAGCAGTAAAAACAAAGGGAATTCTGACATACCCGACAGCATGGATGAATCTTGAGAACATGATATACTAAGTGAAATAAGCCCGATAAAGGACAAATGCTGTGTGTGGCCATTTAGATAAAGCATCTAGAGTAGCCAAATTCATAGCAACAGAAGTAGAATAGAGGTTACCACTGAGGAACCATCATGTTTATTCTCCAGCCTAGAAAGAAGATTCTGGTCAGTATGGCCATGTGGCTACCTCCACCCTGTAAGCTGGGCTTCGAAAGTTGGTGGCATCTTCCATTAGTTGGAATCCTACCCAAGCATGACAGACATTACATGAGCTGAACCTAAGCCCGGCTTTCATGTGGAGTTGCCACAAGTAGCTCTTCTCCCATCTACAATGTGGGATCACCAATACCTGCTCTATTTCCCTCATGTGGACATGTAAGGACTGCAAAGGTGTCAGGGGAATAAAGGCATCACCCAGAACCAGGGCTACGGCCACCTGGGCCTGAGTCTCCACCCTGGCCACCTTAGCCAGTCAGCCCCAGCCCCTGCCACCTGGCCCAGGCTGTCTCTTTCCTGAGGTGCCCTGCTGCCTTACCTGAAGCCCTGGGGGCAGGTGCATGTGTAGCCATTGATTGTGTCCATGCACTGGGCCCCATGGCGGCACTTGTGGGCCACACAGTCATCATTGTCTGTCTCACAGAGCTTCCCGCTGTAGCCAGGGACACACTCGCACCTGGAACACAGGCAGAGGCAAGGCTGTTCCTCAAGGCAGGGCCAGCTTCCAGGCAGTCACTCTCCAGCCACCCTCAGCAGATGACTGCTCCCCATCTCTTCTATCTACCTAAGTTCCTTTGGGATCTGCAAAGCCTGGCCCCACAGCAGGTTTCCCTGGTGGCCCATGGCCTTTGTTCCATTCATGGTGGGGTGAGTCTTATATTCCAGAGCCAGGGTGAGGAACACAGGGGTGGACTCATCCAGCTTTTGGCTTGGATCTGCCACTTCCTACATGAAACTGATGTTCAGTTTGGTCCTTCCTTTGGGTCAGGCACTGTGGTATGCCCCTTTCTCTGAGTTCTCATTGAGGCCTCCCAGGACCCTGTAAGGGAGGGTCTACCATACTCCATCGTAAGGAAGGAACCAGAGGGCAGAGAGCACTGCAGGCACTTCCCTGAGGATCCCCATACCCCCCATCAAGTGATAATACTTAGTTCACACTTGCGTGTCAGAAACTGTTCTAAGTGGATCAGTCACTCATTACCTCTCTGTGTTTCAATTTCTTCATCTTTAAATGCAATTGATAAATAACTCCACCTTTTATGGTTGCTTTAAAAATGATATGATATGCTTTGTGTAGTGCATTAAACATTAAGTAAATATTCAACATGACATGTAGAAGATGATATGATACTGTTTGCACTCTGAGATTCAGACCAGGATGAGAAAGGCAAAAATCTCTTCTGCCTTAATAAGTGGCTCATATTACCTGGGCAAGAGGATGGGAACACCTGCTCCACCCACCCCAGGCCCTGCACACCAATCTGGCCCTTCCTAAAAGAGTGGTGCGTCAGCAACTCCATTATCGCCCCTTCTAGACAAGGTTTAAAACCTGGCCAGAGGAAGCCACCTTGGCTAAAACCTGGTCTGCTTGAGTGTGGGCCAGAAACATGTATCTCTGGGCTCCTCTGTCTGGGGCAACATTCGGGCAACATTCATCCGAAATCCCACCATAGAAACACACCCGAAGGCACCGAGGGGCTGAGTCACAGAGGCTTAGGTGCACCCACAGGCACATATAAGCAAATGATTACTGGGGCTTCTGCCTTCTGCAAAGCCTGTGTACCTTTGTGGGCCCAACAGCTGAATTCTAGTGGGCAGAGTAAAAACAATAGCCACAACCTATCCAAGTCAGAGGTGGCGGCGGCATGGCAGAAGGAGGCGACACAGGCAGGGAGGTGAGAGCAGAGGGAGCGAGCTCTCTGGGAGGTGAGGGCGGAGGGAGCGAGCTCTCTGAACTCTTAGGCTATCTGAAAAGCAGCCCCATTGGAGAATCAGGGCAAAGGGATGGTCCTCCCTCATCCTCGTCCTCCCTCTCCTCTTTAGGAATGGATAGAAGTGGTGTGGAATCCACATGTGGCGACCCCATTGGCTTTGGGGTTGGCAGAGCATCGTTGGGGTTGGCAGAGCATGACGCAGGCTGTAGGTTCATAGGTAGGTAAGACACAGAGCGGGTGACGTGTCCTTGACTGGAACAAGTGCCAGAAACTGAGGACTTACGGGCCTAGGCTCAAAAATTGAAATCCGCTAAGATCTGACCAATTCATCTTTACTTGACTGGCAAATTTGAAATACGTAACCTATTGCTGCACTAGAAGTACAAACTTACATGTTCAACCAGAGTCTTTTAAGGAAACACATGGAGAATGCCTTCGAGGGGCATGTGCTCAATATAGCACCATGTATACTTCTGCTACTGTGTCAAACTTGGCCCAGGTAGGCATCCGTGTGTCTCCTGAATTCTAAAAAGTAGTCTTAGAGCAACTTAAGCTATTTGACTTTCTCCAAGGCAACGATAGCTGGCCAATACTTACAGCATAAAATCCAGTATTTTAAGCCTGGACTTCGAGGCTACTGGTGAGGTCTTTATTAGGAATTAGGGAAGCTATTCTCACTCTCAGACTAAGCAGTGGAGGTCTGGAGGCAAATGTGTTAACCTCCTTCTTCTTTTAAAATGCTGCAGCCCTCTCCATACCAGCAAGTCTCAAACTTTAATGAGCATACAAAACACCCAGGGATCTTGTTAAAATGTGTCTTCCAATTCAGGGAGTCTGGGTGGGGCCTGGGAACTAGCATTCCTAACAAATGCCCATGTGATGCTGATCCTGCTGGTTCAAGAATCTCTGGTAGCAAGGACCTATATAATATTTCTCCATCAACTAAACAGAGGCAGCTGGTGCTATAACCTGCATTCCCTGTTGTTCTCAAATGCTTGCCTTTATCTTTCTTCCAGTTAAAGTGTAAAGTTTATGTATTTTAATATGTGTTGGGTCTATTGATTCTGCACAAGGGGGAGTAACCGAGTGCTGTCCTTGGTTCCAGGACATCTGGAGTCTCTGGATTTAGCTGAGAAATCAGTCAGGCCCAGACTGATTCACAGCTCCATCCCTTTATATGTGTGTGCAAAGGTGGCTTATGTCACTCCAGTGAGCCTCATAAAATGTGAATGAGTTTCTACGTTCTAAGATTGTTGGATGTCGGATAATACACCTTGCCTGACAAATAAGAAGTTAGCAGTACATGCTAGTCATTGTGATCTTTCTTTTGGCTATTGTTATTTTCAGTATTATGGACAGGTAGTATCTGCCCTTCATTGAGATCTCATTGAGGGAGGGAACGTACAAGGAGAACTCCAAGGATAAACATCTTCACACTTGGGCAAAGGTCACCCTGACTGTGTATCTCTTTGGCTAATATCCCTATAGGCTGCCACAGGATATGAGCTGTTTGGTGATGGGAGATAAGGGAGATAAAATGATAAAATGTTGCACTGGAAGAATTTTTGATTTAAACACATTTTAATGAAAACCTAACATTATTGAGCTGGCCTGTAGACCTTCTCAAGATAATGACGTCACATATAAATACAATATCTCAAGATTATGAAAGCTAGACTGATTTCGTTCTTTCCTATATTGTCCTAGAACTCAAGGGACTTTGGTTACAATAGAGGTTTCTAGGAATAAGTTCTGGGGATCATAAAAACCGGGCAGTGTTAGCTCTCCAGCACTCCAACCCCACACCTGCACCCTTGACCATGTCTTTTTTTTTTTTTTGAGACAGAGTCTTGCTCTGTCACCCACGCTGGAGTGCAGTGGTGCGATCTCCGCTCACTGCAACCCCTGCTTCCTGGGTTCAAGCGATTCTCCTGCCTCAGCCTCCTGAGTAGCTGGGATTACAGGTGTGCGCCACCACACCTGGCTAATATTTGTATTTTCAGTAGAGACGGGGTTTCACCATGTTGACCAGGGTAACCCCTAGACCACTTCTGACCAGCGCTGGTGCAAGCCTGTGTCCTCTGAGCTTGCTGTCCACTCAACCAAGAGGCAATTTATCTCCTCTCCATGGGCAGATCCTCATTCCCTGCCCCTTCCCGGGCATGCCCAAAGCACGCTGCTTGCCAGTCTGGCCTGCTCTGCTTTGGGTTCACATTTGCATTTACACATCTCTTCCCACCCCTTACCCCTTCATTCTTCCCTGTCCCCTCACAGTATCCCATACTTGGTTAAAGATCAGCAGTAAACTGAAGTCAAATCTGGGGGTGGAAGTAGACGGGGAGGTCCTGTGAGGCATCTCTCACCCTTGTACTCAGGTAACTCGACCGCCTAAAAGTCCCCCTGGCATATCTGACGGGGCACAGGGCAGATGAGGTAGGTAGGAATGGGGTAGACACATGGAAGGGCTGAAGCTTCATTTGGTCTCACTGAGCAAAACCAGAGCCTCTTGGCATTTTCCCTGGTGATGAGCTCTAGGCTTGTGATGTGAAAATAGAAAAGGGAGACATAAGAAAAGACATGCTCATGTCTGCCTCTCACCCTTACTTACTCGCTTCTTCTTTCCCCAGTGGGGTCATCCTTCCTTCTTTCAACCCATCCAAATTCCACCCACCCTCAAGGGTCACCCACATTCCGTTCCTAAAGGGGTGGGGCTGCTTCTCTCCTCCAGCAGGCTCTTCCTTCCTTAGAACCCCAGCAACACAGCCCGAATCGTGGGGCCTAGAACTTTCTTCTTTCCTAAATATTTACTCAGTGTCAAATCTTCCTCTCCTAGGTCCATGGCAAGGGCCTTGAGGACAGGAATTAAAACCATCTTCCAATCTCCACTACATTGCACACAATCAAGATCTGTGGTCTGATGGGTGGGCTGGGGAGCAACAACTAGAACTCCTGCTTCTTAGATTCTAAGATTCTAAGAGCTTACAAGTTCAAGTTTCAGAGATTCTCTAATTCTAAATTTCTAAGATTCTGTGATTGGACTTTCTGAGATCTTGGGGTTCCCTGAAGTCCTAAGTTTTACTGTTTAGACTCATAGTTGCAAACACTCCCAGAGTCTGAGAACTCTCTGCCCTGTGACTGAGAACAGGACAGACTCTGGGTGATGACAGCTCCTGGACCCATTGAGACCTAGAGCATGAGCTTCTGCCCCCCAGAGGCTGGAGATGCCACTGGTGGGCATTCTCCTTAAAGACTTGTCAGCACAGGCATGGAGCTCTGGGCCCAGGGCCCTCATCCCTAGGGGAGGCTCTGTAAGGTCATTTATGGGGTCTGCTAAGGGAACATCCTGGGGTCTCTCCAGTTGCCTTGGACTGACTGTTTTCCAAAACCCTGACTCCTTGGTGCTAGTGGCTTCCCTCTGGTGTTAGAGATTGCTGGGGAGAAGAAGGAGGCAGCTGTGTGCAGAAGGCAGGACTGGGGTCGGGAAGAATGTTTTTGGCCACAGAGTTCTGGGATCTCCCTCTTGATGTCAGAAAACCCCCAGTCTCAAAGGTCTCATGATCTTCTCCAGAAGAGGCAGTGGCAAAAGTTTTCATGAAGGAAGGTGAAAGGAAGAGGTGAGTACAGGGCCTGGGAGGGATTTCCCAGGGGTGCCATTGGATCCTCAGCCTCAAGAGCTGGATGGCTTTCTCCTGAGGCAGCCTCTCCATCCACCCTGAGGGCCGCTCACATGCTCCCCTGGCTCCTATTGGCTCTGCTGCTTGCCATGGAGACAGCTCCGCCAGTGGCCATGCTGCTGGACCACAGTGCTCCTGTCCCCTTCCCCTGCAACAGGTGCATAAGCTGAAAAACTTGCTGCAGACTGGAGGGGCAGCATACTGTGAAGGCCGCACATGGAGAAGGTGACCAAATACGCTTTAGACTCTGCTTCCCCAGTGGAATTGCTCTACTTCTTTAGCTCTGGAAAGGAGGGATATGCTGAGAGCACTGGGAAGTTGGTGGGAGAGGAGAGGCAAGGAAGAAGGTGCAGGGAAGAGAAAGAGTGGATCTTTCTCTGTCTGTCTCTCTCTCTCCCTACCTACCTGTCTATCTACAGAGACTTAGAGACGCCCACAGAAAGACAGAGGCACGCATAGGGAAACAGAGACTGAGAGAATTAGATCATGGCTGAATCAGAGACACAGAGAGGCACATGACAGAGAGAGAGAGAGCATGCAGAGAGACCAGAGACTGCCTAAAACCTAGACTGTTAGAGGCAGAGTTTTCATGGACTCTGTGCTGGGGGCACGAAGCCAGGTCTTACCTGAATCCTTTGTCCAGGGGGATGCACTTGGCCTCATGCTGACAGAGGTTCAGCTCAGGCACACAGTGGTCGATCACCTCGTCGCAGAGCTCACCTGGCACGGATGGGGGAGATAGCTCAGGCCTCAGGCAGGGTAGGCATACCCTGGCCAGAAGATCAGAGTATTGGGGGGGATATCCTGGCCAGAAGATCAGACTCATCTAGCCCCCGGTCAGGTGGGCATGGACGTCAGGAGTCCTGCCTTCTCACTCCTTGTGTATCCTCCTGCACCTCTGCCTTGGTTTCTTTGGCAGTGACCATGGGAAGATTCCAGGTGTCCGCCTGGACACTGTCCTAGTAACACTGTCCTAGCATCACCATTTGGCTGTTTTACTTGATCTTTCAAGGGCAGGGGCAGGTGCAGCTGAGAGCACAGGATGCCTGGTCCTGACTTTGGGCCATGCTTATTCATTTGTTTTATTCATTCCACACTTATTTACTGAGCACCTCCTGTGTGGCAGGCCCTGTGCCAGGTGCTGGGGACACAACAGTGGCCAGGTCCTGTCCTACCCACAGCTTATTTGGGAAGGTCTACAAATAAGCAGGCAATTACAACACAGACTTGTAGGTGTGAACAGAAGGGCAAACTTTGTGGAAGCACCAGGGGGACCCATAGCCTCCCCCAGGAGGTCAGAGGAGGCTTTAGAGACACAGACAAGGCTTAGCAGCCCAGTTCACCTGTTATAGATAAGTAAGCCCCTTGGATTTTTCAGGGAAGGAATATGAAAGGAATTTGAAGTTCTGGTCTCTAGACACATTGCCTTTGAAGTCTGCAGTGCTACAAAATACCTAATGGATCATAAATACCCAGGGATGGCCCTTGCAGATAAGCCCCGAAAAGCTTACACCACCTGAAAATGTGTTTTAGGAATGTGGGGGAGGGTGGTAAGGCAGAACAGCAGCTCCCAAGCAACACCAGCTTTTAAGATCTGAGTTTTGGGTTTCCTCAAATTCCACTTGGTCAAGCCAGATGGAGAATGATCTAAGAGAGGGAAAGGTCTAACCATGAACATTCTCTCCAGGAGTGGAGTGGGAGCAGGGCGGGCTCCTGCTCCCAGGGTGTAGGCAGGTAGGTCGAGAGGGCTGGCTGCAGGGTAATGAATAACAGACAGCCCCTAAGTCTGTTCTTTGCTGTGGGGGGGACAGGCTGACTCCAACCATGTCCTGGGAGGGAGCACTGAACGCCTCCCTCTCCAAATTTTGCCTTCAGCCTCTCAAAAGCACAGAGGGCACTGTGTTCCTGAGAAGCCTCCTCTTTCTTCCTTGTCATCTGGAGAGACCCAGAGAAGCAGACAAGCGTCTGTGTGGGACTTGCACATTTTCCGGGACAGAGCAAACCACCAAGCCTCATTCTGTACCTGGGTTTCCTGGGAATGAATTCTGGTTGACACTTCCTAGCTGCTTGACCTTGACGTTGGCAGTTGTGGACATTAAATGAGATTATACAAGCACTCACTGTCAGGACCAAAGTGCAACAAATCAGCAGTGCACCCTGGTCAACAGCAGACACCAGGTAGGCCTCAACTGAGGCAGGAAACCACTTCATCAATGCCTCCTCAGTGTCCTCCTGCTGCCCATCTGCCTGCTCGAAATTCAGTTCAAGCCCCTCCCCTGCCACGAAGCCTTTGTTAGAGCCCCACTGCCGTCTCCATTTTCACTACTGGGATTTCTGTCATCTCTCTTCCGGCACTAAGCTGATTCTTCTTGACCAATGACTCTATACAGTGATTCTTCTCATGGACCAGAAGCCCCTGTGGCTGAGGGCATACCTTAGACTTCTTGGTCTCTCTAAGTGGCTAATTTAGTAGTCTGTATACAGTAGGTGCACAGTAAGTGTTGCCTGTTGCTAATGCAACTCTTGGCTACAATTCCACTCTCAGAAGATGAAAGACGGAAGGGGAGGTAACCCCTCAGCAGTTTTCTTTTCTTTTCTTTTCTTTTCTTTTTTGAGACAGTTTTGTTCTGTCTCCCAGGCAGGAGTGCAGTGGCAGGATCTCAGCTCACAGCAATTCTGCCTCCTGGATTCAAGAGATTCTCCTGCCTCAGCTTCCCAAGTAGCTGGGATTACAGGTGTCCACCACCATGCCCAGCTAATTTTTGTATTTTTAGTAGAGCTGGGGTTTCACCATGTTGGCCAGGCTGGTCTCAAACGCCTGATCTCAGGTGATCTGCCTGCCTTGGCCTCCCAAAGTGCTGGGATTACAGGTGTGAGCCACCACACCCGGTCCCCACAGCAGATTTCCATACACTCTTCCAGCACAGAAGCTTGTCTGGGGTCCTAGGAAGCCCAGGATTATTACAGCAAGTGGTTTTCTCAATTGGTGGTGGTACGTTCCTGCAGTTTCAAGAGTGTGCGTGCTTGGGGATAGTGTCTGTTGGGCTGGAGGCTTGATAAAGGTATGGGCTATGAGGGATAATGGGAGCCATTTGGCTTCCTTCTCTGCCATCTTTAGGGATGCTTCTATTCATCTTCCACAGCTTCCCACCACCCACTTTACTCCTGACATAAAAGCCTAGTTCCAGTAGTCCAGGGCATGGGAGTCCCTGAGCTTCCCCCTCTTCATTTTCTCCTTGCCTTAGGCTGGTATTTCCTAAAAGTGCTTCTTGCAACACAAGATCTCTGGGCTGGGAATAGTGTTCAAGGGTGGGGTAAGGGGAAAGCTCTGAGATCAAATACGTTTGGGAACTGCTGGGTTAAACAAACAAACAGCTTTCTTTAAAGCAGGAATTTTCAGAACCTCTAATATGCTAATTTGTATCATGGTACACCAAGAAGAAGGTTATTATTATATGCAGTACTTCCCAAACTTCTTGTCTCATGGGGACTTTTCCTCAAATTCATGCAATTCCAGTCTGGGATATGCTACTTTTGGTTGATCTCATAACAAAGCGGGCTGTGTTTGCACCAAAATTGGTAGCATTTTGCTTCACAATCTAATGATATATTTAACTGCCCTATTTAGGGGCTATTAATGTAGGAAAATAAAGGTACTGTGTTTGGGGCATGGGTGGGTGGAAAGATCTTCCTGAGGAATGATCTCTTGTGGGAGCCTTCCTGGATTCTCTGGCTGCGTTAGGTTTCTCCTCTGTGATCCCACACCCCCAGGGCTTGTAGATGTTATGTTCTCTTTCTAATGAATCCACGCCTCTGTCCACCAGACTATAAACTTCTTATGAGAAGGAACTCTGTCTTGGTCATTTTTGTATCCCTAGCTCCCAGCTGAGTGCCTGGAAAATGTGGATTTCAAGAGATGGTTGACTAGACCTGAAGGAAGCATAAACACAATGCAAGCACCTCTCTGCCAGCCTCAAACACCACTGGGTCTACAGGGGCCCTAAAGGAGGGAAAGGCCAGCAATGAGATGAACAGCAGCTAAAGAGCCTGGGACTCTGTTTCAAGTGGGAAGGAGGAGTGATTTGCTGGTGGCTGGTGGTGGAGGAGACGGAGAAGCAAACAGGCCTTTGGGGAGCCCCTCCTGGCATAGCACGGTCTTGGGGTCCTAGTCTCTGTCCTCAGGCAGAGAGGAGGAGAGTCCCTGGAAGAAGTTAAGAAAATGGTATTCTAGCGACACCCCTCCACCCAGCCATACACGCAATCATGAGATCCTTACCCGTGTAGTTAGGCGGGCAGACACACACGTAGTTGTTGATCCCATCCACGCAGGTGGCATTGTTTTCGCAGTCATTGTCCTCACAGTCGTCTGGGTTGATCTCACACCGCTGCCCCTCAAAACCCAGAGGGCAGGAGCAGCTTTGGGATGTGTGGGGTGAGGAACAGGGGAGTCAGGGGTGAGGGAGAGAGGGGTTGGAGTGGCAGAGAGGAAGACCGGGTGGGAAATACAATTAGTTTCTCCTTCAGATGAAGGTCTGAGAAAGCACTTTGGACACATGAGACCTTGGGGCCCTGAGCAGGAAGACGCTGAGGAGCCTAAAAGCTCATTTCATCCAACCCCATCTCTAGGCAATGTTCTGTCTCCCCTGGCCCATGCTGGCTGCCTCGCTCCAGGGCTACTGTCCGCCGACAAGGCCGGTGTCATCACTCCCCCAGCTGGAAGTGGTTTCCTGGATATGGCTTAAATTCTTCCAGCTGTCCTCCAAACCGCCCTTCCTTCAGTTCTTCTGAGGCACAATCGCTTTTGCAGGTAGAGACAGCATAATACACATCCTCCTTTAAGTGATTTTTTTTACTCGACGGCAGCCCTTCTATCTCAGGGTCAGGGGGTGGGCAGAACATAATGGCCAAGGTCCCAGACTCTGCACCCGGGTTTCCTGGGGATGAATTCTAGTTGATACATTCTAGCTGCTTGACCTTGACCCTGGGTGGTTGTGGAGATTGAATGAGATTATACAAGCAAAATGTTTAGAAGAGTACATAGCACATAGAAAATGCTCGGAACCCATTAGCAAGCTTTGGTTCTACACAAAATCACCCTACTTCCTTAACTGTTCCTCAGGGATGCCATTTCTCCCCATCATGTATTCCTGCTACTTCTGAGCCCCTCCAGCTTCTGGGGGACGAAGGCTAGAGTGGGAGGATCCCTCTCCTGCCAAGAGTGAGGCCTTCGGGTCAACTTGGCTTCAAACACTGTGGACCAGCAAGATGCATTTCCTTCACTTGCCTCTACAGTATTACATCTCTTGGACAAAAGCCTCAATTGCCTGCATCTCTGCCTGATCTTGGTCATATCCCAGGACTGGGCGTGCAAGATCAGTTAGAACAAATAAAGGCTGTGCGGAAGGGGTGGGGGTGGGGGCCGGAGTGAGCAGCTATTTGATTAAATAAATGCTGCAATGAATCTCGATCCTTCCTTGGCCTAACCCGTTGGTCAGGGATTCTCACTCCATCTACAAGTGTGCACTTCAGCTTCAGACCTGGAATTTCAGGTTCCAGAGATTACTCTGATTTGGGATTTAGCTAAAAAAAGTAAACTATACTCAGCTAACAGGCAGTGAATTTCAGTGATCCTAGAATCCTCCTTAATTGGTCTCCTTTCTGTGACTGAAAACTATATCACATTTTCTACAAAAGGCCAGGGGCCTCTCGGGTCTCAGCTTTTGGGGTACAGCAAAATGACTAATTCCTTTTTCCTGTTAGGGACTCTGGGCACTCAGGAAAAAGGCTACTTCTTCAGAGCCAGACAGAGGTTAGGTTTCGGAAAGTCCTAAACCATGGTGTTGCCCGTTTGTTTTCCTACAGACCAGTTACTTTGGCTTCCCCAGAGCCTTAGGGCTGCCTGGCAGTGAGATATGGTGGCTGGTCAAGGAAAGAGAGGTTGCTAAAGGAGTGACGGGGTGGAAGAAGGCTGATGTCTCCCTGTCCTCATTAGAAACCTTGGAAAGCTGTCGAGGAGACTCCGGGAGCCATGAGTTGGTTGTGGGGATGAGAGCAGACCTCGTCTCCTGTGTTGGTCTTCTGTGTGGCCTGCTCCGCCAGCCTTTGCTGTTCTTGTGAGCAGGCAATGCAGCAAGATTAGAGAAGCATGTGTATGAGGAGGCTGGTGATGCTGATGACTCAGATGTGTTAATGGGTTGAATTGGATATGTTGAAGTCCTAACCCCGAGTACATCAGAACGTGATCTTATTTGGAAATAGGATCTTTGCAGATGTGATGTTAAGTTGAGGTCCTACTGAAAGAGTGTGGACCCCTAATCCAATATAACAGGTGTCTCTAAAAGCAGATGGCCATGGGAAGGCAGACACAGGGAGAGCACTGGTGACTATGCAGGCAGAGAGAGGGGTGCTGCAGCCACAAGCCAAGGAATGCCAAAGATTGCCAGGAACACCGGAAGCCAGGGAGGGACAAGCAAGGACCCTCCCCTAGAGACTCAGAGGGAGCACGGCCCTGCTGACACCTTGCTTTGGAACTTCTATCCTTCAGAACTGTGAGAGAGTAAATTTCTGGTGATTGCAGCCACCCAGTCTGTGGTTGTTATGGAAGCCCTAAGGAATTACTCTAGAATGGAAGAGGGGAGCAAAAGGGAGCTTCCTGACAAGCACCGCTCCCCTTCACCCGCCAGGTGCTGGCCCGATGCAGAAGAGTTTCCCTACTCCTTGAGGAGTGCATGTGATCTCTCCCATCACTAGTAACTGGCGCATTGCCTTAACCTTCCACCCGATTTCCCTGATCCTGTAGATCTGGGCCCCTTTCTTTTTCCTCTAAGTTCTAAAAATATTTTCAGTTCATCTGAAACTCTTCAACTAAAGACGGAAATGGGATATTTCTGCTCACTCGAACCTCCAGCTGAGATGGAGAAACACAGTTGCCTGAAGCAGGGAGCTCTTCCCTCATCTGACCCCCATCTCTTGCCTGGGTGGGGCAGCCCAGGCTGTGTGCCCTGGAGGGGTGTTTCCTGGCTGGGGTCCCGTGGCCACCTCCATATTTCTCTGCACTACATGAGCCGGCAGGAGTGGGTGGTTTGGCTGACTCCAGGCAGGAAAAGGAACTCTGCCTTGAATTTCACTTTTCAGGAGGCAGAGCTTGATGGAGCTGGTTTGGCAGGTGGACACATGGGTAGGTGGGTTCCCTGGGGAAGAGAACCGGGAGCCCAGAACTTGATTTCTTCCCCAGACCACACAGCAGCCTCTGGCCAGAGTGCTTTTGATATTTAATTGGTTGCAACTTGAGCTCTAAGACACCCACACATGGCTTGGCATGGGGTGCCCCCACCTTTATTGCCAAGGGGCTGCCGCCCCCCAACTGGCTCCTCAGAGATGCCAAAGGAGCCCGTTTTCCCAACAGTCTGTTTTTGTCAGGGTCACAGGCCAGTAAAACTTGGCATCTGAAAGCTGCTGGGGAGGTGGAAGCAGGAAGGGGTCCTGAGGTTTGGGTGGAAGCCTAATCCCATTCCTAGGACAGGGAGGAGAAAAACCTAAGTGGCTTCTATTCCCTTTTCTTCTTGAAATGTTAATGTCAGGAAGGAAAGAGGACTGGAGGTGGGCTTGGATGATCCAGGAATGAGCATCAGGAGATATGGCCTAGGGCAAGTCCATTTCTATGCCTCAGCTTCCCTGTCTGTTCAATGAGGATAATACCTACCTACTGGATAGGGTCATGTAGGGATTTAAATGAGATAATACTTGACTAGTTGGTACCTGGCAGAGTAAGCATATAATCAATGCTATTTATTTTATAACTCAGAAAAGCACGGTGGAAGTGCCAGACTGGTGGTCTTTAAGCCTTCACCCAATCCTTCTCCGACTTGAGCCAGCAGCGGACACCTCCCTTATAGGAAGCATGAGGTTGGGACCTGGTTTCAAATCCCTGTACCAATGCTTAATGTAACTCTGGCAAAGGATTTGTCCCTCTGATGCTTGAACATCCTTATCTGCACGGTGGGGATAAATTGTCCTTCCCTTACAGGGTACGAAGAGCCTTGAGATCATTCCCATACAAGGCCAGTACAGCACAGACCCTGGGCATGCCCTCGCTGGGTGTAATCTCTGCTTCTTTAGCCTGCCCAGGGAGCCCTCCAAGGTGAGGGATATGGTTTGGCTGTGTCCCCACCCAAATCTCACCTTGAATTATAATAATCCCCAAATGTCAAGGGTGGGGCCAGGTGGAGATAATTGAATCATGGGGGCAGCTTCTCCCATACTGTTCTCATGGTAGCGAATAAATCTCATGAGATCTGATGGTTTTATAAATGGGAGTTCCCCTGCACAAGCTCTCTTTTGCCTCCTGCCATACAAGATGTGCCTTTGCTTTTCCTTTGCCTTCTGTCATGATTCTGAGGCTCCCTAGCCATGCTGAACTGTGAGTTCATTAAACTTCTTTATAAATTACTCAGTCTCAGGTGTGTCTTTATTAGCAGTGTGAGAACAAAATCATACAGTGAGGGAGGCCAGGGGTGAGCTGTTACCTGAACCCATCCTTGTGGCTGTCACTCAGGTGGCAGGTGCCTCCATGCTGACAGGGGTTCTGGATGCAGGTGTTGATGGGCACAGTGCAGTCCTTGCCCTGAGGAGCAAAAGAGGGAGAAGCACCTGGTTAGGGGGCCTTCCGGGGCTGCCATGGCCCAGGGGACTTCAGGGGTTCCAGCATGCTCTGGGAGGAGGCTGGGGAGATGACAACAAGCAGCCCCTGGGAAAGGCCTGCTGTGTGACTTGGAGCCCACCCATGGGAGCCCTCACCCCTAGTCACTGCACAGTGAGAAGGGGAAGAGTGATGAGAAGCCCAGAGTTCAGGCTCCAGCCTCACTACTTCGCCGACTTTGCACCCTTCTCTATCCCAAACTGCAGGGCAAGAGCCCAGGCTATGGATTCAGGCAAAGCTGAATTCACATACAGCTGGTTTCACATTCCAGCTCTGTCCCATCTGGCTTGGCTGATCGTGACTTCACAAAAGCCTCTTGACCTCTCCAAATCCACCTCACGGGGTTGCTATGAGAATTAAACTTGAGCTTTCACGTAAGGAAAAGGTTACACAGTGTGTAATCCACCTAGAGCTTAGTAGGTATTCTGTAAATGCTAGAAGGGAACATTACCATGAGCCTCACTGAACCTTAAATATAACCCACAGCTTGAGTAGGGAAGAAGGCTGAAGTGTGGCCAGCAGACCTTGTCTCCTACAAAGTGACGACCTCCAGAGAACCATCCTGGATTGATCTGCAGTAGGGTCCAGGCTTTGGTATTTATTCTAAAGTTCTGAAGGGAAGCCTAAGGTTAGGCCAGGTGGGAACCCTGGCACTAGAGAGCTCAGGGTGGTGTGGGATTCTTTGGAGCAGGCCCCTCTGAAGGGGATGTGTGAGCTGAGAAGGAGCCAACTGCATGGAAGGTGGGGAGAGGAGCGTGCCAGGCAGCAGGAGCACCGAGGGCAGCGGCCCTGAGGAAGGCAGCTCCAACGTAGAGACTGAGCTGCAAGAGACCCACTGTCCCAGGGAGCAGCCCAACTCTTCTTGGCCTTCTGGCTCCTGCTTCTCCCTTGGGAGAAGACCAAGCTCACCCAAGTCTTGGCACGCAGTCCCTTGCAGGACCTGGTAGCGTGGGGTCTGGGGAGGCTACTGCTGCATCCTTTCTGGGCCCTGGGCTCAGTGGCTTGGCACAGACCAGGTGGAGGTGATCATGGGAGCCCGCCCACTGCCACACCACCTGCTCGCCATCTGCCTGAGAAAATCCTCTTCCCTCTTCTGCTGTTGCCGGTGATGTGATGGAATGGAACTGGGGCCTCCTGGCTGTGACGTCGCAGCCAACTGGGCCGATGGCCTTAGGCCCAGGACAGCCTCTGCTGTGGACCCTCTCAAATGCCAGCCTCAGGCCCATCTCTAGCAGCTGGAAGGCATGCGCCATGTCTGTCTGGTTCCCTTCGTGCCCTGTCCCAGCTAAGGGGCCAGTCCGAGGTTTCTTGGAGGGGGACAGGGAGAGTGCAGTTTGGGCTGGTATCTGGTTTTATCCTAAACCATAACAACACAGGGCCCCTTTCTGAAAGTCGGTGTGGAATGGAAACTGTAATACTAATTCTCACTCACATTGCTGAGCACATTTTCCATTCCAGGCCTCATGCTAAGTGTTTTATATTCATGATTGTATATCATGTTCACAACAACCTATGAGATTGGTGTGATTGTTATTACACTCATTTTTACAGACAGGAAAGACAGACTTAGAAAGTGAGGTAATATGGCCAAGATCGCACAGCAGTAAGTGAAACGGGGAGCAAGCAGCTGAACCCAGGCATCCAGCCCAAAGTTAGTGCTGGGAGCCTCTATGTGGGACCACTTAGCCTGCCCCTCTCAAAACACACGTTCTGGGGGCACGCAGATGGGAGTGCACATTCTAAGCTGGCTGCTGTGTTCCTTGAGGAAGTGACTAGTTCTCTCTGAGCCTTGTTTTTACCACTTATGAAATAGAAATAATACGACCTACCCTATGGGGAATTAGTTAATGGTTAGAAATCATATATATGTAAGACGTCAAGCATGTAATGGCAGTTCCATAAATAATAGCGATGCTGCTGCTGCTGCTGCTGCTGCTTGGGGTCTGAGGCAGGGCTGAATGTGAGTAACTAAAATACTTTTTCAGGTCTTTGGTTGGTGCCAAATAGTTCCAGAGGTGCATATGTGGGAGTGGTGGTGGCCAACACATGGACCATGAAGGGCAGGACAAAGAACCTTGAGAAGGTCAAGGCAAGACCTCTCCAGCCCCTGCCTGGGCTAGCCCCTGCTCTGGGGAACTGGCAAGTACCAGTGACTTCAGGTCAAACCCTCCCAACGGTGGCAGTGGCGGTGGTGGTAGAGGTGGTGGCAACTCCTACAGCCTTTCACGCCAAGCACAGAAATCCAGGAGACAGAGCCTAGTGCTTGATGACATGGTAATTGGGCCTGGAAGTAGGGATTTCTGTCACTTACATCTCCTTGAAAAATAATCACTATTGCCAATGCCTGGCTAATTAGCCTGATTCAATTCTCTTCAGCCTCATTTTGCTCAAATCTACCAGATCTGTGATGCTCCGTGGTCCTCCACCACACTTTCTACTCCTCATCCCACTTTGTGTGTGTGTGTGTGTGTGTGTGTGTGTGTGTGTGTAGGACATGGCCAGGAATCCTGACTGGCTTCCTTTAAAACAGGTGTCACCAACCCCTGCGCCATGGACTGGTACCAGTCCCTGGCCTGTTAGGAACTGGGCTGCACAGCAGGAGGTGAGCAGACGGGGCGGGAGCATTACCACCAGAGATCCGCCTCCTGTCAGCTCAGTGGTGGCGTTAGGTTTTCATAGCAGTGCAAGCCCTATTGTGAACAGCGCATGCGAGGGATCTAGGTTGCTCATTCCTTATGAGAATCTAACTAATGCCTGATGATTTGAGGTGGAACAGTTTCATCCGAAGACCCTGATGAAGACCCTAGTTCCGTGAAAAAATTGTCTTCCATGAATCTGGTCCCTGGTGCCAAAAAGTTGGGAATCACTGCTTTAAAAGACACTGGGGGGCGGGCGCGCTGCCTCATGCCTGTACCCCCAGCACTCTGGGAGGCCGAGGTGGGCAGATCATAAGGTCAAGAGATTAAGACCATCCTGGCCAACATGGTGAAACCCTGTATCTATTAAAAATACAAAAATTAGCTGGGCATGGTGGTGTGTGCCTGTAGTCCCAGCTACTCAGGAGTCTGAGGCAGGAGAATCACTTGAACCCAGGAGGCAGAGGTTGCAGTGAGCTGAGATCGTGCCACTGCACTCCAGCCTGGCAACAGAGTGAGACTCTGTCTCACAAAACAAAACAAAACAAACAAACAAAAAACACTGGGAACAGCTACCCTCATTGGAAACCTCTTTTTGAGATGGGACCGGGAGTGCTGCTCTAAGTCCTTACTACTCAAAGTGTGCTCCTTGGACTAGTGGCACTGGCATGTCCTGGGAGTTGGTAAAAAATGCACATTCTCAGGACTGACCTCGGATCTAATGAACTAGAACTTGCATTTTAATAAGCTCTCCAGGTGATTCTTTTGCACACAAAAGTTTGAGAAGCACTGTTCTGAGACACTGAACATATGTGCCTGAAACTAAATGGCTGAAACAGAATCAGCCAACAGATATATATTTTTCCCCCAAATCTTAAAATAGTGGCAAAATAATGACCCTTTGTGAAGTATCTACTGAATCCTGGCACTGAGGTAGGCAAAGTACACACATAGCCCCTTTTCATCCTTCTAACAGCACTGCATGTGAGTATGAGTATTCTCAGTTACAGGTGGGGAGAGAGTAAGGCTTAGGGAGAATCTGACTTGGATTGTGAGTGTAGAGATTTTCTTGCAAGAGATAGCTGAGTTCTAGTTATAGCTCATGCACTTCCTAAGTGTGAGAGCTTGGGTAAATTATTTCATCTTTATGAACCTTAGTTTCTTCATTTATTAAAAGAGGATAATAAAACTTATTTCACAGGGTAATTAAGAGTGCTGCAAGAGATAATATGTTTACACTGCTTCACAAAGGCCTGGCATTATAGTAGATGAAGAGTAGTTCCTACCAAATGTTACACAGTGATTCCTGTGCTTTTTTGTAACATTGTGGCTTCCCAAGGTCACACAGCTAGTAGACGGGAAAATGGAGATATCTGGAAATAGGTAGATAAATGCCTGAACTTTGAGCTCGGTTTTGCAGGCATCTGGGGATTTCTGTTAACTTAGCCACTCATGCAGAACTACCACCTCAGTCGCTCTGTTTGGGTGGGCTCTAACCCCGGCAAGAAGGAAAGCAGGAGGGACATACTCAGCACAGAGAATGTGATGCAACCCTCAGTTAAAGGATCCCTTGGGTTCAGCCTGCCCCATTTTACGGCTGAGGAAACTGAGGTGGGGAGAAGAGCGGCATCTGTCCAAGGTCATGCATCCTATAGGCACAGGCTCCAGAGGGTCCTGCTTGGTGTTCTTCCCATGGCTACATTCTACTTGTTTCTAACCTGGCAATTCAGACAGGTCCCCAATCTCAGCCCCTGCAATCACTGCACTTGCCAACAGGTAGTGAGTGCAGTGAACAGGAGCACAGCTTCTAGAGTCAGTTGGTTCTGAGCTTTGAATCCCAACTCCCTTACCTACCATGCTCAGTTTCTTCAACTGTAAAATGAGGGTCATTTTAGGAACTGTATTCTAGGACTCTGATGAGGAGTATGCAAGATAATACATGTACTTTATTTAGTCTACTGTCAGTACATAGTAGGTACTCAATAAATGCTGGCTCTTATGTTACTGTTATTATCATAGTTATCATCATCATCACCATCTGTACCATTAGCACCATTGCCATCATCAACACCATCACCATCATCACCACTGTCACCTTTGTCATCATCCATCCTCACTGATACCATCACCATCATCACGTTCACCAACATCATCTTCACCATTACCATCAACGTCATGCATCCTAGACCTGCCTGGGCTCAACACTTTCCTCAAGATCAAAATCTCTGTTCAAATTCTTCTAAAATTGACATGATGTTCAGAATCTTGAGAACAAAGTTCAAACAAGTGGCCTTATCCTGCAGTAGCCCTGCAGATACTCTCTTTGCCCTGACCCTGACAGTCAGGTCATGCTTCATAGTGCAGTCAAGTGTAGTTGGAAGAAGCCTGGACTTCAAACCCAGCTCTGCTACTTTCAGACTCAGGCCAGTTTTAAAGAGAAGGAAGCAAGAATCAGAATGTGAACAGTTTACCTTCTCTTTAGAATAAGGATGATACTACCCATCTCATACGCTGATTATAAAAGTCAGAGAAGAACATAAATGCATAAGCTCCAGATGAGTGCCTGGCCTTTATTGATGACTCAAAAGAGAACTACACTATGTATGGAATTGAGAATGTTACAAATGCAGTCACAGTTCTAGGAGAATGACTGAAGTTTCTTGGCAGTTCACAGAGACATAGACTGATAATCCTGGATCAAACCAGCAACATACCACCTGCTACTGATGCCCTATTCCACACCCAGGTATGAGGGACCACCATGCAAGGGTAAAGGTAAAAGGCAGCAGTATGCCGGCTTATTGAGTGCTTACTGAATGCCAGGTATCGTCCTAGGTGTATTGCGTACATTACTGTACATTTGATTCTCACGGCAAACCTATGAGACAGGTCCTAGTTTGCAGCTGGGAAGACAGACAAAATTACTAGCCATGGCCACACAGCTAGTAAAGGACAAAGCTGGAATCCACACATGCTTCTCTGTGTAACTGCACAGTCTGAGTTTTCTCTGCTGAATGCATACAACAGAGTTTGAGAGGATCCACACACCCTGAGGATGTCTGCTGTTAATCTCTATTCTCCCCTCCTATTAATAACATTTTGTGTGTGTGTGAGTGCCCTGTGACTGTGAATTTATAACATTCTCAGTTCCATACATAGTATATTTCTCTTTTCAATCCTCAATAAAGGCCAGGTATTCATCTGGACCTTATACATTTATTCTCTCCTCTGATTTTTATAATCAGCGTATGAAATGAGGGTGCATGAGTCTAGGACTCCGTGGTAAGTTTAAGGCTTTGGAGGTGGCTGGTTTCAAAGGGAATCCTTTGGCTCTTTTGTCCCAGGCCCATAGGTGGCACTCTGACACTATCTGCTAGAAGCAAGCCATAGTCTAGAAATAATCAGGTCGTCCCATTCCCCAGAGTGAGGCTGCCTCTAAGCCTGTCACTACACACACACACAATCCCCCTGGGGACAGAGACCTGGGGATGCCAGCTCTCTCTCACTCCACCTGCATCAGATGTGGGCATTAGACAGGCTGCCTGAAACTCTGGGCTTGCATTTGGGGTGGTGACCTGTGCGATGGACTCATCCAGGCTGTCCCTTGGAGAAGGGAGGGTACGCAGGGCGTGGTGCCCCTCTCTAGGGCCAGGGCTGAAGGAGGAGCCTGAGGCATGAATGTGGGGGGCAGGGCCTCCAGCATACCTTGTAGCTGTAGGGGCAGGCACAGCGGTACAGCTCCACAGGGTCCTGGGTGCATGTCCCGTTATTCTTGCATGGGCTGGAGAGGCAGGCATTGCATTTGGCCGCAATGTTGATGTCCACAGGCCCTGGGCAGCAAAACCAGAGTACTGACAGCAGGTCCTGAGTGCACTCACTGCCACACCTCCCTTCCCCTCTGCTTTGGGCCCTCCCTCAGCCAGCGCCAGCCCCTCCCCAACTCCACGCCCAGATGGCAGCTGGCTCTCCTCAACCAGCACATCCAGTCCAGCTAGCGTCCCATTAATTCAGCCACTGTCCAGTGAGGAAAAGTCACAGTGGGACATCATTCAGAAACACTTCTGCAGTCAAATCAATTACTGTAATTAGCCTGATCCGATTTTGGTGCTAATCTGCAAACAATGCACCATAATTAGAAACCCCCTGTGTATCTTTTCACATTCCAGGAAGCTCCGAGCCCAGACTCTACTTGGACCTCCCATTTTTCTACCCACAAATACCCCTCCCCATGGAACAGTCTGTGCCAGGCTAAGCAGAGCATAGTGCTTGGGCCAAAGGCACACAGAGGAAGTCCCCCCTGGAAAACCTTGGAAGAAAGAAATGGATGGCCCCAGAGGACACGGCAATGATGTTGACAATGGATGGAGAACTGCTCAGGTCCATGTGACATCTGTGACCATTTCAGCTGTGCTTGCTTTAGCTGCAAGCACTGGAGGGAGATCAGGCTCCTCCACAGAGCTTTGCAAAGGGGGCTGTGTCCTGCTGCTGCAGCCAGCTTTGACAATGAGCCCTGGATAAACAGGCCATACGTAGTGTCAGCACTATAAACGACCTTGGGGCTAGCAGTCATCAACTTGGAGATGGGCTGAGATGAACTTCAGTGAGTGACCATTTGTGGATGAGTAAACAGAGTGGCCTGATTGAGTGCCGGTACTAGGGGGCTCAACCCGGCTTCACAGTAGAATAGGAAGACTATCTGTCTTGGTTTGCTTGGGGCTGAGGGGGTTTGCAGGACACAGAGCTTTCAGTGCTAAAACCAAGAATGGCCCAGACAAAACCTGGATGACTTGGCTGCCTTACACTACCAGCTACAGTGCTTTTGTTTTTTGAGATGGAGTTTCACTCTGTTGCCCAGGCTGGAGTGCTGTGGCGCAATCTTGGCTCACTGCAACTTCCACCTCCCGGATTCAAGCAATTCTTCTGCCTCAGCCTCCCGAGTGGCTGGGATTACAGGCTTGCACCGCCACACCTGGCTAATTTTTATATTTTTAGTAGAGATGGGGTTTCCTCTTGTTGGGCAGACTGGTCTTGAACTCCTGATCTCAAGTGATCCACCTGCCTCAGCCTCCCAAAGTGCTGGCATTAGAGGCGTGAGCCACCATGCCCGGACCCCAGCTGCAGTGCTTTTAAAAGTCCCCACACCCAGGTTGTACCCCACACCAATTTAACCAAAACCTAGAGGGTGGAGCCATGCTTCAGTAATTTTAAAAGCTCCTATATGATTTCCAAAGTGTGCAGCCAAGATTGAGAACTATACGGTTCTTGGCCTAGGTGAGCCTCTGTAGTATCAGATCAGGTATCTTAGAAGCAGGAAGAGGAAAATTAAAATTAGCTTTAAGCCAATGGAATGTTTCTCTGCTTGCAGCAGAAGTGTGGGACACACTCAAGTTTGAGAGGGTAATTAAAGTATATCTATATATCAAAATAAGTATTACACCTCTCAGAGATGAGCAAAAGATATTAACAGACAGTTGTGTATACAAATGAGAAGTAACTTTTTGATAAAAAATTCAAGTTCACCAATAATCAAAGACAAAAATAAAAGGAGTTTTTTTTTTTAACCTATTGAATTAGCAAGGATGAAAAATAAGAGAAAATAATGACAGAGTCTAATGAAAAATGCAATCGAAGGATGCTATTGGGAATGTAAATGGGTTTAACCCTTTTTGAAAATCAATTTGGCAAAATGTGTGAAGACCTTAAAAATAATAATATACTTTGATTCAGTAATTTCTGTTCTCTGAATCTTATCTGAGAACGTGATTTCAAATAGAGAAAGATCTTCATGTGTCAATGGTAAGAAAAAAAAAATGGAAATACTCTAAAGTTCAAAACCAGAAATAGATTAAGTAAGTGGTAGTGGAATATTGTGGCTTGATGATGAAGACTGTGCATTGTGGAATCAGATAGACCTGGAAGCCTGTTAAGCCTTGATTTTCTCATTTTTAGAAATGAGGATAATATTAAAAGCTGATCACATAGAGGCATTACAGAATTAAATAAGCTGTTATATGAAGAATGAGAAAAAAAATACACAAGAAGGTGCCTAACATCATTCCTGTTGCATAAGAACTCAGTAGTAGTTTGTTGTTATAATAATATGATCAATAAAAAAATCACATGTACAGTAAGTTTGCGGGGTAAAATGAGAAAATGCTTATGTTTTAATAATATTGGATAAAAAAATGCAGGTTGGGAAAGATTTTTCTCAAGGCCAGGTGCGGTGGCTTATGCCTGAAATCCCAGCATTTTGGGAGGCCAAAGCAGGACGATCATTGGAGATCAGAAGTTTGAGACCAACCTGTGCAACATAGTGAGAACTTATCTCTACAAAAGATGAAAAAAAAAAAAAAGATATTCTCCACTATGGAAAGATATGTACAGAAAGAAGTCAGTGAGGACATGTGTGGCAATGCCAGCAGGGGACTTGGAGAGAATGACACTTGGCCCATTAGATGAGGGTCCACATCAGCGTCAGCATCTGACCCTCTTCGTGTGGGACCCATGGAAGAGACAGGGTGAAGGTTTCTGAAGCCGCATCTCTTGAGATGCCCTGCTCTGACAGGTTGCTGGGAACACAACAGACCTCACAAGGGACAGGGGAGGGTGGGGTGTGGGCGTCACCTACCTTTGCACTGGAAGCGGTGGGTTGGGGTGGTGAGCAGGAGCCTGTCAGCCATGGGCTCAGGGCTACTGCAGCGGGCGATGCCAGGCTCCTTGTACCCCGCCTTCACCCACTCTGACAGCCACCGAAGACTGCAGTCACAGTGGAGTGGGTTGGTTCCCAGTGCCCTAGGAAGCAGAACAGGAAGTCAGGGCCCCCTGCCCAGCTTGGCCCGTAGGCTTCATATCTTCAGCTCTCTGGAAATGCATTTTCAGACTTTGGCTAGGCTGGAGGTGTCCAACATGGGGCCAGCGGAGTAGCCGTCTCCACTGTGGCAAAGTTAATGTCTCCAGAGTGTACTTCCAATGCTGTGGATGTTTCAACTCCCATCCCAGCCCCTTCCACTTCTGAGGAGTGGCTCTCACCTACGCAGTTAAGACTCACTCATCAACTCAACCCCATCCTAGCTCCTTTAGGGAGCTTCCTGGATCTCTGGCCACCTGATTATCTGGTTCCCTTGTCCTGCCAAAGGGCCCACTGGAGGATATGCTCTGCAGAGACGGTTCTGAAACCCAGCAACCTAGGAAGCAGCTTCAGACTACTTGACTGAAGAATGCAGGGGAGGAGGGTTAAGTCCAGTATAGACATCTCCAAAGTTGACTGGGAAGAAAATACTAGAAATTGTTTTTTTAAAAAAAATTGTATCTTTTAACAATTCTATTTTTGAAAGTTTTAGAATATGCATATGTAGTATATCCATCTTATAGTGTATGCACACATTATGAAAATAATTAAATACGCATATAGAAGGAATACAGATTTGAAAATGTTCACCGACAGAGGTGTATAAAAAAATGTAGAGATCCCTGATCTGGGGAAGAGAGGTCTGGCCTGGGAGTGAGGGAACCTAGGTTCTAGTCCAACATCTCACTGACCTGATAGTCAACCTTCAGCTACTCAGCTAATATTTATGGGCCTCAGTGTTTCCTGTGTAAAATAAGAAGGGAATACCTGTTGCAGAGTGCAGAGTGGTTAAGAATATGTGCTTTGGAGGCAAACCTGGATCTGATCCTGGGCCCTGCCATCTGCTAGCTGTGCCATGCTTAGACACAATGTTATTATATATAATAAAAGGATAAAAATGCCTTACAGCTGCAAGAAATAAATCAAAAACTTATCTAAAGTGTTCAGCCCATAGTACATGTTTTCTATTAGTTCTTATTAAATATTTACACTGTTTACATAATTGAGGATTCCTTTGAAGGCTTCTGAGGTGGGGAACAAGACAATATGCATGGTGTGGATACATTCTTGTAAAATACACTGTATGCATAAGGAAAGGACATATGCCAAAATGCTGACACTGATGACATTGTCGCTGACACTTCCATGCTTTCATGTTTTGAATGCGCACTGGGGAGAAAGACCGCTACTTACAGATGGGATAGAGATGTGAGGTCGTTGAAGGAGCCTTCAGGAACACTGGAAATGTCGTTGCCATGGAGGGTTCTGAAGCAGAGGGCACAGGTTGGAAAGTTAGCATCCAGTAATTTGAATTTAGCACATTTTCTCAGCGTCTCCAGTACCTGGTCTTGCCACCCTTCAGTTTTGCTCAGAGCCCCACTGCTCCTAGCAGTGGCTGCTGCCCCCTTTGCTTTGTTCTATGCCCAGCTCAGCAGCAAGGATGGAGGGAGTAGAGGGTTTGGGGAAGAAACGGGTGGACTTTTCAATCTGATAGACCTGAGGTGAAATCAGAAACCAGTCTCTTTTAGCTGTGGAACACTGGATAAGTTATGTCACTTTTCTGGGCCTTCCTTTTTGCAGCTGAAAAATGAAGAGACATATCTACCCAAGGGAGTTACTAGAGTTTCAGAGATCATGTGAAGAGCTGTGCTTAAGACCGGAAGTTCTGGAGCCAGGCTGTGTGCAGTCAAACCTGACTTTGTCGCTCACCAGCTGTGTGACTGAGGGCAAAGCAATTTACCCTCTCTGTGCCTCAGCCTCTGTTGTAAAACAAGTATGAGAATAAGAAGACTTGCCACGGAAAGTTGTCATGGGTCTGTTAATCCATGTAGAGAGAGCCAGCATTTTCTAAGTGCTAAATGACTAATCAATATTAATATTTGTGAAAGAGTCTTGAAGGGTATCTGGTATCAAGGAGCTCAGTAAATTAGTTCCCCTCGTATTTACCTAAAGAGATCTTAAGGGGGTTGAGAAATGCTACCAATCCCAGCTTCGGTGACAGAGGGAGGGGGTCCTCAGCTCCCGAGGAGAGTCTCTGGAGCAGAACACTCACTGTTATGGAAACAGCTTTGGCATCAGCCACACACATACACGAGTCTGGCACTTGTGCGCACCTGAGTGCCTCTTCCCACAGCATGTCAGAAGGGCTGGGCACCCCACCTGGTATTAATCATGCCTCTCTCCACCCTGTGGTGTAGGCAGCTACGAGCTATTCTCACTTACACAGTGGTGCCATATACTAAGCCTTCCACAAACGCCTGGAGGATAGGTGCATGAAAAAATTCAATGAACACTGCTCCGTGCTCAAGTAGCAACACGAGCAAATCCACAACACATGGATTATAGTCTCCATTAAAGGATTAATCATCAACTGCATAAAAAAATCTGCAAATTCATAGAAACTCAAAGGCTTCTTAGTGACTGATGGGCACCATCACCTGTGTTGGCGATAATCACCCTTCAGGGTAAGGACTAACAACTTTATTGCAGACAGAGAGTCCTGGTAGAACAAAGAGACAATTAGTGTTGACAGTGGAAGTACAGATGGAATAATAACGAATGAATTTGCTCTTCTTCTCCCTTCAACTGAAGTTAGCTTGCCCTTGGTCTTCAACTGACATAGAGACATGAGCCTAATTACTCTTGATAGAGAACAGTGGCTCTCACACTGAGTGAGCTTTGGAAGCTAGTAAATATGCAGATTCCTGAGCCCCACTTCCAAAGGTTCTGATTCAGTGGGTCTGGGGTGGGGCCTGAGATTCTGCATTTCTGACAAAGTCTGAGGTGATGCTGATGCCAGTAGCAAAGGGTTTAGAAAGATCTGTCCTTTTGCTTTAAGGCAAGGCCCTTATTTCTCTCCTCTTTCCATATAATCTCCTCTTCTCTTTCTCCTCTTAGTTACCCTCTGTGGACATCCTCATCACCATCGGCTCCTTCCCCTCCCACCTCACAGTTCTCTGGTGAAATTCGCAGGGTGAAAGTGAACCTCAATGCTTAGGCAGTTAGGACAGCAGGAAGAAGGCAAACAGCCATCCAGAGTGTTCATGATAGCTTCTCGCCTCCCCGGGGAAGGAAGAGCTAGAAGCACTTCCTAACACTTTGATCAGCATCATTTAGCCTCTAATTCATGAGGCTATTTATGAATCATACCAGCCCCTGCCTGCTATTGACTTTGATGGCTTCATGGCTGCTTGCTGTTTTGCATATGCACCCAGCTTCATTGTTAGTCATTTCCAAATGAGGCCTAATTTTAAAACACCAGACGACCCAAGGACAGCTTTAGCATTGTGACACCTGCAAATCAGGCTCCATTCTCCACTAAAAATACAAAAATTAGCCGGGTGTGGTGGTGGGCACCTGAAATCCCAGCTACTCAGGAGGCTGAGGCAGGAGAATTGCTTGAACCCAGGAGGCGGAGGTTGCAGTGAGCCGAGATCGCACCATTGTACTCCAGCCTGGGAGACAAGAGCGAAACTCCATCACAAACTAACAAACCAACCAACCTGCAGAGTAACAGGAATGTAACTTACTAGGACAACTCATTAAATCTGCCTACACTGCAGGTTCTCCATCCTGGTTTGGCCCCCAAAGAAGTACTCTTGCCTGTCAAACAACCATCCTAAAGGATGCCAGAGAAGTGGAAGAACGAGTGCTCCTTCCCCTTTCTCCTCCCCTTCTCCCTGATGCCTCCCAGGGGCTGGGCTGGCCAGCAACTGTCAACTCTCAGTGACTCATCTTCAAGCACTTGGAACTCCTCCTCCTCACCTAACCCTTAGGGGATGTTAAAGGCAAACTTAAGAATTTCAGAATGCGGATGAGGGCATCACCAGGGCAACATTAGGGCACAACCATTCCTCAGTTCTGGGCCGCATGAACCTTGGGTCTCTGAACCCCTAAGTCCTACAGTTCATACAATGAACAGTGGGAACTATCCTCATTCTAAATGTGGGTAGGGTTGCGTGAATTCTCTTCTGAGCGGGCTAAGCTGTTCCCAGGTGATCTGGGGGTTAAGAACCAAAGGCTCTGGAGTCAGCCTGCCTGGGTGTGAATCCCTCCTCTGTACTGGCTGTGTGAGCTGAGACAACTGACTTTTGGTTTGTCAGATCTTTTGGTTTCTCAGATTTTTCATCTCTAAAATGGAGGAATTCTTAGTAACTACATATAGTAGACATTTTTAGGGGGTGTGGGTTTCTCGGTATCAATGCTCTTTTCTGTAGCAGTTCCTCTGTTTTCTACTGGGGATCACCATGCCCCACCTCTTGGTCCCAGTGGTTTGGCCTCTGTACGAAGCGATGGCTCAGGTCTGGCCAGTCACAGTGATTGGTGTGAGGTTGAGTGTGCAACCTAAGGGAGCCGAGGAGAGACACTTCTGGGGCTTTCTCTGGAACGACGAGGACAGAAGCAGTTTAATTTTGTGGGGCGGCTAAGCTACTAGAATGTAAACTTTTAGCCCATCGGGACCCTCTGTGTCTTAAACAGAGAAAGACTGCCTGAGAATGAAATCCACTTAGGAAAACAGGGCTGAGAGGCAGAGACACATTTCTTTTTATTTTTTATTTTATGACTATTTTTTGAGACAGAGTCTCACTTTGTTGCCCAGGCTGGAGGGCAGTGGCATGATCTTGGCCCACTACAACTTTTGCCTCTCGGGTTCCAGCGATTCTCCTGCCTCAGCCTCCTGAGTAGCTGGGATTACAGATGTGCACCACTATGCCTGCCTAATTTTTGTGTTTTTAGTAGAAATGGGGTTTTGCCATCTTGGCCAAGCTGGTCTTGAACTCCAGATCTCACAAGTGATCCACCTGCTTTGGCCTCCCAAAGTGCTGGGATTACAGGAGTGAGCCACTGCGCCCGGCCTACGTACTTCTTTTTCAGACAGTCTCACTCTGTTGCCAAGCTGGAGTGCAGTGGCATGATCTCAGCTCACTGCAACCTCCACTTCCTGGGTTTAAGCGATTCTTCTGCCTCAGCCTCCTGAGTAGCTGGGACTATAGGTGTGCGCCCACTAGGCCCAGCTAATTTTCGTATTTTTAAAATTTATTTATTTTTTTAGTAGAGACAGTGTTTCACCCTGTTGGCCAGGATAGTCTCCATCTCTTGACCTCGGGATCTTCCCGCCTCAGCCTCCCAAAGTGCTAGGATTACAGACACATTCTGACAGTGTCATTGCAGTGCCTGCATCCAGCCCTAGAGCCCGGTATCTTCCAGTGCATTCTTCAGTTATCTGAGTTGATACATTCTCTTTATGCTTAAGGTGGTTTGAGCTGATTTTCTTCCTCTTTGCCCAGGAGGAAAGCTAATATACCGCTTCATAAGCTAGCTGTGAGGATGGAAAGACTGGATGCCAGGGGTTCGGAAGCACTCAGTCACATCAGCTATGACGATTGTTATCATTGTCATGACTCCTCCTCCATGTTTTTGAGTGGATTTTGGGGCCAGTCCTCTGGGAGTTACCCACATAGGGTAGAAGCCTGAAAGTGCGCAGCTTGTATGTCAAAGGCCACGGTGAGTCCTGTGACCTGATTCCAGGACTGCAGAGGAGACACTGCATTTTGGCAGAGTGGTGGGTGCCTGTCCCCTTTCTCTCTGTGTCTTCCATTTCACCCCACTCCTCAATTCCCATCAGAGGCCTCTCTGGGTGAGGAAGAAAACACCTCATTTTTACATAGGCCAGCTCCCTCCAGTCTGAAATGGGTGCAGATAAAACAGATGCTAGTCTGCGATGGGGAGGCAGGTAGAATGTGGTAGAAAGAGCACTGGGCTAGGAGCCCAGAGGTGAGTCCCAGCCTTGGTTCTGCCTGTGCCTTGGGGCTAACTCAGCAGCATCTCTTCCCACTCCTGCCCCCAGAAGCCACATTGCAGCCACACCTGTGGCTTCTTGTGATTCCCCCAGTGATATGCCTTTCCTGACTTCAGGGCCTCCGTCCAGGACATTTATGTTCTCCTGGCCTAGAATGTTCTTCTCTCCCATCCCTACTTAGGTAACCCCCTCTGGTTTCTCAGTCTCAGTCCTTCCTGGAAGCACAAGTTAAGAAGAGTGATTCTGAAAACAAATAGTCTCGGGTTTAAATTCCAACTTGACTACCTACTGATTGCATCACTTTGGGCAAGTTACTTCATCTCATTCAGCCTCTATTTACTGATCTGTGAAATGGGGAGAACAGTGGTACATCCTTCACAAGGTAGAGGCTGACTAAGATAACATAACCAAAGCACTTAGTCCTGTGTGCGGCGCATAGCCACGGTTTGATGAATGTCAGTGGTGATGATTAACCTTCCTTTCAGAAAGCTTTGGGTGGCTAAGACTGGGTTGCGTGCCTCTCACTTGCACCCCCATGGCTCTTCTCTCAGGTATCACCTTGTATTGTAGTTGCTTATTTACTTACTTCTCCTTCTAGACCAAGAGCTCCCTGAGGGCAGCAATTGTGTCTCATTCACATTCTGTTTTCTTTCCCCCTTCAGAGTTAAGCACAGCAGCTAACGCATAGCAGGTATTCAGGAAAG
The DNA here is from genome assembly GCF_047675955.1 of Chlorocebus sabaeus. NCBI lineage: Eukaryota > Metazoa > Chordata > Mammalia > Primates > Cercopithecidae > Chlorocebus > Chlorocebus sabaeus. The sequence continues at coordinate 13,700,261 of NC_132926.1, read as the reverse complement.
GATGAATAAGAGAGTGATCTTGAACAAGTCACTAAACCTCTCTGAATCTGTCTTTTCTTTTCTTTTCTTTTTTTTTTTTTTTTTGAGACTGAAACTCGCTCTGTGGCCCAGTCTGGAGTGCAGTGGTGCTATCTCGGCTCACTGCAAGCTCGGCCTCCCAGGTTCACGCCATTCTCCTGCCTCAGCCTCCCGACTAGTTGGACTACAGGCGCCCACCACCATGCCTGGCTAATTTTTTGTATTTTCAGTGGAGATGGGGTTTCACCATGTTAGCCAGGATGGTCTCCATCTCCTGACCTCATGATCCGCCCGCCTCGGTTTCCCAAAGTGCTGTGATTACAGGTGTGAGCCACTGTGCCTGGCCTGTCTTTTCTTCTTATACATGAAACGTTTGGACAGAAAAATTTTCATTATTCACTCTTCAATCCTAAATTCTGCAGTTAAACTTTTGTTTATTGATTTTCATTTTAGAGATGTCAAAGTGCCAGCCCTGGCCCATGGTTGGGAGGCCACAGTGAGTCACCTTCCAGCTCTGCAGAATTTTTCTGATGTTCTAATTCCTGGTCAAAAGTGGAACAGAGTTGCCTGGTAAGGGAGTGAGCTCTTTGTCTCAGAAGGTAATCAAGCAAAGGGCTTCTTTCCATGGATGTTTTAAGGAGAATTTAGGCAATTAGTAGAGCTGTGATGAACAGCCCCATGTGTATCAACAGCACAATTCTCACTTCAGGGACTAGGAGCTAAAAATACTGAGGATGGTGAATGATAAAGGATGCTGAATGATAATCCCACTGGCTCCTTCATGGGCACACACTGAAATTGCCTGCCAGAGCTAACAGATTCCAGGTGGCCCTCCTGTGCCTGGGGCAAGACAGTTGGGACCACACGCATACAAGGCATGTGACTTGGTGTGGGGCAAAGATCAGGGGATGCATGGATCCCGTAAGAAGGATGAGGATGTCCACAGGAATGTTCTCTTTTTGCTATTTTCAGATTCGGAGCCAAGTAGAAAAAGCATTTTTCATACAATGTTTTGTACTCAGGGCTAAATGACCACCCTCCTGTTGTGCTCTCCTGAAATGTATTCATATCCACCCATACACACACACACACACACACACACACACACACACACACACACACTCCCTCTCTCTCTCTTAAATGTCAGTTTTCTCTTCCTGCTTCCCAGATCACTTTTTGGCCTTTGTCTACTCCAAAACTAAACCTTGACGCTCATTCTTCTTCCTGCTGCAAACACCCAACATCTCTGGGTCTCTGGTCATTTCTGAAAGTTTAATTAAAAGAATGAAACCCCTCAGAAATGGGGAGGAATATATAAATGTTCAAATGCAGTTGTAGATAATGTAATTCTTGATTTTAAAAAGCCAATCTTTCTTCCAGCTCCCTCAGTTGTAAATATGTTACCATCTTCATTCATCTTTATTGATTTATTATTATTTTTTTTAAACAAGGTCTTGCTCTGTGTTATCCAGGCTGGAGTGCAGTGGCTCAATCACTGCTCACTGCAGCCTCCACCTGCCTGCCTCAATTGATCCTCCCACCTCAGCCTCCCGAGTAGCTAGGACTACAGGCACACACCACCATGCCTGGCTAACTTTTGTAGTTTTAGTAGGGACAGGGTTTCACCATATTGGTCAGGCTGGTCTTGAATCCTGACTTCAGGTGATCCACCCGCCTTGGCCTCCCAAAGTGCTGGGATTACAGGCGTGAGCCACCCTACCCGGTCTTCATTCATCTTTACCTTTGCCTTCATTTGTTATAAAAATGACTTTATATAAACATTATCCCATTTTTTTCATTTGCTCTCTCACAGTCTTTCTTCATAGGTATAAATGTTTACAAGTTATAACTGTAACACATATACAAGTTAGGTGTATGTCTCCATGTAGCGCTGTGCGATGAGCGCTTCCCCACAGTGCTATCTAGTTTTCGTCTTTGCCTCTTTTAATAATTGCACTTCACTGACTGGTTGCCTCATGGTTTCCTTAAACATTTCCCCACTGTGGCCCTTGTAGGTAATATTTAAAATTTAGGTTAAAAAAACCAGTACAACAAAGATTTTAATGCACAGAACCTTTCCCTCATTTTGGATGATTCTTTAACCTAAATTCCTAGGTGTGTAATTAGTGGGAGAAAGGATACAAATATTGTAAAAGAAATGTAGCCTATAAACATTTTTACTTTCCTGAATTGGCCCTTAGGCAGAAAATCGTTGCTCCCCACTGAGGTAGATGGTTGGACTGAGGTGCTCTAAGATCCCTTGTTATGCACAAAATCTCATGATTCTAAAATGATGATGTTGAAAGCCTATTCTTTTTTTTTTTTTTCTTTTGAGACAGGGTCTGGCTCTATTGCCCAGGCTGGAGTACAATGGCATGATCTCAGCTCACTGCAACCTCTGCCTCCCAGGCCTAAACCATTCTCCCACTTTCGCCTCCCAAGTAGCTGGGACCACAGGAGTATGTTCCCATGCCTGGCTAATTTTTTGTATTTTTTGGTAGAGACAGGGTTTCGCCACGTTGCCCAGACTAGTCTTGAAGTCCTGGGCTCAAGCAATCCTCCTGCTTCGACCTCCCAAAGTGCTGGGATTACACTTTGGTGTGAGCCACCACGCTGGGGCAAGCCTACTCATTCATATTTCAAGAAGTGCCAGCATGTTGTATGGTTACGTGTACCGCTGATGAACTCATGGCAGTAGTAGTGCCGGGCTGGGGCAAACAAGATGTCGAGGAAGGAGAAAACCCTGGCCAGGCTGGTGGTGTTCACCCCATCACCCCCACCACCCCAAAAGACAGACAGATGGACGGGCAAACATTTTCTCTCCCTCTTACATATTGATTTGCCTCAACCATCACTACACTAATTATGGACAGATGCATGCAGATTCCTTCAAATTGGCAGGTCCCACCTACTGGCAGCGAACCCACGCACAGAACTATTAGACTGGGATGGAAGACAATAGGTTGGGATTGAGGGGGAATGGTAGGAGAAGGAAGGGGGAGCAGGTCCGTCTTCAGCCCTGGCCAGTGATACGAGCCCATCTCCTGCTGTGTTCAACTGGAAACAGGGAAATGGTTGTGCTGATGTTTCCATTCTCAAACTCCCCAGAGAAGGTGGATAATAAATAAGTGACAATAACAGATTGCACACTGTCAGCGCGGGCACTTCTTTGCCCCCAGAGAATTGATTTTTAATAACAGCGCAGATGACATGTGGCGGGAGTTGTCGCTGACACCGGTGTTTTGTGGGCCTTAATAATTCACATCAGCCCAGAGACTCCGAAATGGACTAGCTTGTTGGGTGCTGTTTGTGGATTGCTACTGAGCTCTGGAAAGGGCCCCGGGTCCCAGGAGGCTGGATTCCGCAACCTCCTACCTGCTAGACCTTGGCCAGTGACTTCACCAGTCTGGGCCTCGGTTTCTCCAAAATTGGGCAGAATTGTCTTGGTCTCACAGCACTGTTGCAAAAGGTTAGAGGAAGAAAACTGTCCCATAAAATATGTTGATCACCATTATAGTAATAATGATCTAGAAAGTCAGGAAGTTGACAGGTTTGGGGGCGGAGTATCTGGCATCTCTGTTTTCATGAATAGCATTCAAGGGTGATATTCAAAGGACCAAAGGAATTCAAAGGAATGTGCTAATAAAGAAGCAGCAAGATGGGAAAGCACAAAAATCAGGAGTTAATCAGGCCCAGGGTTGGGGGTGGTGGTGGGGTGCCTTCCTGCCCTAGCAAGCTATCATATAAGAATAATAACAAGTGAATGTTTCTTAAGCATTTACAGTGCCAGAGCTGTGTTAAGTACTTCACTTACAGTATCTCATTTAATCCTCATAAGACCCCGTGAGGCAATTACCATAATTATCTGATTTTATGGATGAGAAGACACTCAGCTACCCATGTGTAGGACAGGGCCAGGCAGGCAAGGAGAGCGGGCTGGGTGTGGGGGTTGCAGCCTGCACGACTCTGTTTAAAGGGGCAGGGCTGCTCAGCCATGCAGGAATGCAGAGGCAGGGCCCTGGTATGGCCAGGTCTCTCAATTTTCCAAAAGAATATAGAGGGTGGGATTTGTGCAAGAAACCTCCTGATATTTAAATGTTGACAGCTTATTAAGCTTTGTGGTTTTAAAAAGACACTCTGTGAGCCAACCCCACAACTGCTAACTAATAGCTGTCTGTGAGCTGGACGGGGCCCCTGGGTTTCCAGCTTGTGATCTCTGGGGTAGGAGCTGTGTTTCCATGCAGAGGTTCACCATGCTGCATCGCCCCTCTGAGGAAATGACTGTAAACAGAATGATGTCGAAACGTGGCTATGGCCACACACTATGCCCAAACTAGAGGGCAGGATACAACTGCATATCCTAATCCTCACAAGGGAGGTGCTATTGATCCCATTTTACACATAAAGAAGCAGAAGGTTGAAGGGGCTGAGTGATTTGCTCAAGGTTCCACAGTGGTAGTGGGCTGGAGCCTGGGAATGGCAGACTCTCAAGGGTACTCTCTCTACTCCACTGAGCAAATAAGGGTACTGGGTAGGAAGGTGTGTTTGGGGGTGGAGTGGGCTTTGGGCAAAGGAGAGTGGGGAAGGGGAGTGCTTAGTCTGCTTCCTGCTGTCACTCAGCAATGTGTAAGTCAAAATCAGCACACTGGGGTACTCACAGCACTCGCAGGGACCGCAGCCCATTGAAGGCATGGACGGGGATGCACCTCAGCCGGTTGTAGCTCAGGATCCTGTGGAAAAGGAGGCACGTGCCCTGTTGTGTCTTTCTATTCACTACCATGCATAGATGCACTGTTCACGTTGTGAAGCAAAGCAAATGGTTTATCTTTTTAATGTTGATATATTGACAGAACATCCCCTAAAGGGACAAGAAACCTCTTCACCAATCCAGGAAGTGCACTGGCTTTACTTCCTCAGTTTACTCAGGTTCTGTCGCAGGCTGGTTTTCTAACCAGCTTGCTCATCACCTCTCTCTCCTGTCCAATGATGAGTGCTCACAATGTACAAAGCTAATGGGAAATAAATGGGTCTGAGCAAAATACAATTGTGTAGGAAAACCATTTACTGGGAAAGAAAATTCACAAACCACAAAAGGTATTCCTAAGACAGGCTTCTTCAGAAGCGATGAGGTTCTAGTTCCTCTCTAATTGCCTGGACAGTGGAAGGCTTCCTACTTTATCTTCCTTCTGATGATTAAGGTCTGTCTTATGCTAGGGCAGCCACAGGCCTGAGGGTCATTAGGGCAGAAAACCCAGTCCTGCCGGGAGGGAGGGAAAGAGTGACCATCTCCTGCTGGGCCCACGGGCATGGTAAACACAGCATCTCAGCGTACTCACAGAGTGGAGAGGTGAGACATGTTGCTGAAGGTGTAGTTGGTCAGCGTGCTGATGCTGTTGTTGCTCAGGTCACTAGGAAAAGTAAAACAGAGGGGCCATGCTTTTGTCTTTGTTGCATCTGTAGGAGGCCATTCCCAAGTATCACATACCTGCCATCCACCCACCCATCTACCCATCCACCTATCCACCCACCTATTCATTAATTTACTCATTCATCTATCCATCCCACTGCTGGCCTATTTATCTACTCTCCCACTCACCCATCCGCTTGCCCATCCATCCATCCATCCATCCATCCATCCATCCATCCATCCATCTATCCATCCATCTACCTACCCACCCACCCACTCACCCATCTACCCCTCATGTATTTATCATATTTATCCCACACACTCACCTGCCTGCCTGCCCACCCATCCATCCATCCTACCCTCTTTTTCTCCCTCCCACCATTCATCCACCCACTTATCCACCCGCTCATTCATCCAAATGGTCATTTTCCATTCAAACACTTATTCAATCATTCAAGCAATTGTCGTTCATTTATCCATCTTTTCACTTATGCAGATAGTCAATCATTCAGTTACATGACTATTCATCCATTTCACTGTACTAACAAAATATGATAAATAAAATAACAATCTCTCCTTGTTTTAGTACTTTTTCCCCTGATTAATTCTTTTCACTGTTCCTCTATCCCCCTTCTCTTCTGACATTCATTTATTCCATCTTATCAGGTTCTCTCTTAGGAGGACTGAGGTTGGTGGGAGTGCAGTCCTCTGCCAGCTGCAACCTTGAGCTTCCCTGCGGGGATAAACATCCAGAGCCGCGGCAATGTTAGCTGCACATTAGAATCACCTGGGGAGCTTTTAAATCCTCTGATGCCTGAGTTCCATGCCCAGATATTCTGATTTAATTGATCTAGCATGGGCTTGAGCATCAGTAGTTAAAAAAAAAAAACAAAACTGCTCAGGTGATTTCTCTAATCAGCTGACGGTGAGGACCATTGCTTCACAGCAGTGGTTCTCAACTGGGGGCACTTGTGCTCCCTCAGTGACATTTGGCAAAGTCTGGAGATATTTCTGGTTGTCAATACTGGGGGAAGTATTACTGGCATCTAGTGAGGAGAGGCCAGGGATGTTGTTAAACATCCTATAATGTCTATGACAGCCTCCCAACAACCAAGAATTATCTAACCCCAAATGCCCATAGTTTCGCGGTTGAGAAATCCTTATCTAGCGGCTGGTTTCAGGAGTTTATAGGAATCCAGCCCACAGAGAGATGGTGTTCTTTCACCTTTTCTCAGTAGGTCTCCTATTTTCCCAAGGGTAAGTAAGTTTACCAGTAGGTCTCCTACTTTCCCAAGGGTAAGGGAAAGTCTCCTACTTTCCCAAGGGTAAGTTGGTTCACAACTTGCTCTTTCATTCTGCAAGAACTCCCACTCTGCCTTTGTAGACTGGCTTCTGGTCCTCCTAAGCAGACACAGGCATCTTTCAATTACCACTTGCATCAGCCTGCAGCTCTGTTTTCTCTTACCATCCACTTCAGTTTCCTGAGCGACCCCAGGAGGGAAAAATAAACACCCCACCCAATACTGGGCTCCTTACATAAGCGTCAGGTGTCGGAGGGCGGACAGCTCTCTGGGCACAGCTGTTAGGTGGTTTCCTTCCAGGTACCTGAAAGAGGCGCGGAGTGACAACACCTGAGAAAGAGACACTGTACAAATTCTCACCTTTTCAGAGAAGCCTCCCTGACTTTCCAGGCTGGATTGGGTCCCTCTTTTACTCTTAGAGCCTCCCTCCCCCACTTCAAAGCATTACTATATTTGTCATTTAATATTTATTTGATTATCAAATTAATGACATTTTTTCTCCACTGGACTTACACATTTCATGTTGGCAGGATTCTTGTCTAAAATTGCCCACCATTGGATCCCCCTGTGGCTGTTTACGGAGCTGATACATAGTAGGTATTCAATAAATATTTGTTTAATAAACAAAGCACTCATTTTATACTCAGCCCTCACAATATCCTTATGTGGTAGGAAGTCACAGTTGAAGAAAAGTTCAGAGATGTTAATACACTTGCCCAAGGTCATGCAGCAAGCAAGTGGTTGAGCTAGAACTTGAACCCAGCTCTGACTGTAGTCTTACCACAATTCCACACTTAGCTTCCAGAAGCTGTTGGGAGAACTGAGCCAGGCATGATTCATTTTAAGAACCCTAATTCAACGTTGACTATCTCTGATGTACATTTGGAGACTGAGGAAATGACAGAGATAGCACTGTACTACAGTTCCCAGCAGAAGGACCACATGGCAGGAAGGGACAGGGGTTCAGAGTGAGGGTGCACCCAACAGATGGGGACTCCTTCCGGACAGGCAAAGGCTGAGCCTAGACCTGCCTGGACTTCAGCATCCTACACTGACCTGCTCACCTAGGATGAGGCCGCCTCCTCAAGTGTGGCTTAAGACAAGAAAGTCTCATTGCAATTATGTAATCATGAATTACCAAGGTTATTCCCACCTATAAATAAAAGTTAATGCTATCCTCAAGCGGGGACAGGCCAATTCCTTCACCCCCACCCTTGCTGTAAACCCCTTTCTCCAGGCTTTCTGTTGCTCTCAGGACAAAGCTGAAGAACATTTAAGATGGTTTACAAGAACTGCTTTGATCTCCTTGGTGATCTAAAGCTCCCATAGCATCTTCTAAGAGTCAACACATAGCCACTGCTGTCCATTTGTCAAGTGTCTGCCTTAAGCTCCATGAGGCTAGACCTAGGTCTATCTTTTGCTAGCCCGGTGCTTCTCAAACTTAACATACATGCAAATCACCTGGAATTGCTAGACCACAGATTCTGACCCTAACTCTGGGGTAAGGTTGGAGAATCTGCATTTCTAATGAGCTCCTGGGTGATGGTGGTGACTGCTGGTCTGCAGACCACATTTTGAGTAATAAGGTGCTAGCACACTACCTGGTGTGCAGTAGATCTACCGCAAAATGACTGAATGGGATAGAAATGGGTTAAAACAGAATATGGGTCAAGGTGTCAATGACTGAACCAGCCTTAGCTTTAAGGCCACATTGGAATGTACATTATCTTACATTATCTTTAATTGTTTAATTAAGACCAAGTAACTTTCCTCCTATGGCTGGCTCCTGGGGACTCTCATGGCAGAGGATGCTGGACTGGACCTGATAAGGTCTTAGGTGGCCATGGCATATTGGACTGATGTCCTTTAGGTTTGATCCTTGGTTGTGTACCCATTATGGGCCAAGAGCTATGCTAAATCCTGGGGGAAATACAAAGATGAACCAGATTCCACTTCTGTCTCAGGGAGCCTAAAATTCAGTCATGCACATGCTTAGATTGTGCCCTCAGACAGAAAAGCCAAGAGAAATGCATTCATTCATGCATGCATTAATTCAGGCACAAGTATTTATTGAACGATTATGATGTGCCAAGTATCGTATATACTGGGGAACAAGATAGCCATAATGCCTGCTTTCAGGCAATTAAAAATCAAATATAGGTGGAGAGGGAGAGGGAGGCAGGGAGGGAGGGAGAGGGAGGGAGGGAGGCAGGCAGGGAGGGAGAAGGATGCAGGGAGGGAGGGAGAGGGATGCAGGGAGGGAGGGAGAGGGAGGCAGGGAGGGGGCAGGGAGATGGGGGGAGAGAGAGAGTGCATGCACGAGAGCAAGCAGACAGATGTATAAAGAAATATAAATTATGAATTGCAATCTGTGCTTTCTGGGGAAGGAACAAGGAAACACCAAGGGGCTTACTGCAGAAAGATGCAGCTGAGGGGCCAGCTGTGGTGGCTCATGCCTGTAATCCCAATACTTTGGGAAGCTGAGGCGTGTGGATCACTTGAGGTCAGGAGTTTGAGAACAGCCTGGCCAACATGGTGAAATCCCCCTCCTAAAACAAATAAACAAACAAACAAACAAACAAAAACCCAAAAAACAAAAATACAAAAAATACAGCTGGATGTGGAGGTACATGCCTGTAATCCCAGCTACTCACGAGGCTGAGGCAGGAGAATCGCTTAAACCCAGGAGGCAGAGGTTGCAGTGAGCCAAGATTGCGCTACTACACTCCAGCCTGGGTGACAAAGCAAGACTGTGTCTCAAAAAAAAAAAAAAAAAGGAAAAAAAAGAAAAGAAATATGCTGGCCAGGCACAGTGGCTCACTCTTGTAATCCCAGCACTTTGGGAGGCTGAGGCAAGTGGATCACTTGAGGCCAGGAGTTCGAGAGCAGCCTGGCCAACATGGCAAATCCCCATCTCTACTAAAAATACAAAAATTAGCTAGGTGTGGTGGCACGTGCCTGTAGTCCCAGCTACTAGGGAGGCTGAGGCAGGAGAATCGTTTGAACCCAGAAGGCCAAGGTTGCAGTGAGCCAAGATGGTGCCACTGCACTCTAGCCTGGGCAACAGAGCAAGACTCTGTCTCAGGGAAAAAAAAAAAAAAAAAAAAAAGGAAGATGCACAGCTGAGGAGGACATATTTTAAGATGAGGATTGATAGGTGAAAAGGGTGAAGACTTGGAAAGAGCAGGGGAGGTGGAAGAGTCTGGCAAGAATGCAGCCTGTGGACAGTCCAGAGCTTGAGTTCTGAGGCAGAGAAGGCAGGTTGAGGGGCTGAAGTCTCGTGGGCCAGGAGAGGACAGTGGGAGACAGGGTAGATCACGCTGAGGCCTTGGAGGTTATTTTATTCAAAGCACAATGACAGGCCTTGACTGCAGACAAGGGCAGAGGGTGGTGTTGCAGAGCTTCCTCGGGCCTCTCATCTATACTCACCCTCTGCCCTCCCCGTGTGAAAGGCTGTGGGGCATTTGCATTCTGAGTGGATGCTTGCCCTATTCCGCAGCAGGGGCAGGGGCTCAGCTGGTGGTGGGAAGGAGCAGACACCGGGATGGGGTACTTGTCTAGCTTATTCCTTTGGCCAGGGAGACTCTGCTCTGTGCAGGCTGAAGGAGGGGAGGATAAACTGTTGGGCCATCATTCACACAGCTGCAGGAAGTGTTCTGTGGACAGTGTGGCTATGGGGAGCTTGGAGGCAGAAGCTGGAGGAATGAGCAGGACAGGCAGAGGGGCGCTGGTCCACGGAGCATCTCCTCTCCAGGGAGATCTGAGGGAGTTGCTGGGAAGGGGGTTGACCTGAGATTGACAGCGGCTTCCCACCTTCTATGCTGCTCATTCTATGCTGCCACTACTGGGGCCCAAAGACTGGCTTAGTTTGCATGTAAATCTCCAGCTAAACTTTACCACCACTTCAACTAATAATGGTACCCTAAATCACTGAGGATGTGATTATAGAGACCACTGATCCTATGCCCTGCTGACAAATTCATACAAAGATCACACTACCAAAGGGACTCAAAATCAAAGCCAAAGTACCTTAATCAACAACATATATACATCCTCAGAGAACATTCTCCCCTACAAAACCAATTTCAAACAATTAGAACAAGTGACTGTGACACCATTTGTGCAGGAATCCAAGGAAGGACACAGGAAATATGAAAAAGCAGGGAAATATGATGCTACCAAAGGGCCACAATTGTCTGGCAACAGATCCTAATCAAAAAGAATTCCTTGAAATGCCAGGTAAAGAATTCAAGATGTTATTCTTAAAGAAGCTCAATGAGATGCAAGAGAAATCTGAAAATGAACACAAAGAAATTTAAAAATCAATCTAGGATATAAATAAGAAATTTCCAAGGAGACAGGCATCTTAAAAACAAAACAAAACAAAAAAAACAATGCCAAAGCCCAGGTACAGTGGTTCATGCCTTTAATTCTAGCACTTTGGGAGGCCAGCAGGAGGATTGCTTGAGCCCAGGAATTTGAGACCAGCCTGCGCAATATAGTGAGACCCTGTCTTTACAAAAAATAAAAAGTTAGTTGGGCAAGGTAGCATGTGCCTGTGGTCCCAGCTACTAGGGAGGCTGAGGTGGGAGGATTGCTTGAGCCTGGAAGGTCAAGGCTGCAGTGAGCTGTGATCACACTACTGCACTTCAGCTTGAGTGACAGAGTTAGACCCTGTCTCAAAAACAAAAACAAAAATGCCAAGCAGAATTCTGAAACTAAAAAATTAATTGAAGGAAATACAAAATACATTAGAAAATTTCAATAATAGACTACAACAAGCAGAAGAAAGAATCTCAGAACTTGAAGACAGGTCTTTTGAAATAATCCAGTCAGACAAAAATAAGGATAAAAGAATAAAAAGAATGAACAAAGACTTTGAGATGTGTGGGAGTAAAGTGACCAAACTTATGTATTGTTGATATTATCAAGGGGAAAAAGAGAGAAAAAAGTTAAACTTATGAATTGTTGATATTACCAAGGGGGAAAAGAGATCAAAAAGTTTAGAAAACGTATGTGAGAAAGTAATTGATGAAAATTTCCGAAGTCTATCAAGAGAGTTAGACATCCATTTACAGGAGGCCCAGAAATTTTCAGGCAAATACATTGCAAAAAGAATATCATTATAGCATATTATATTAAGAATGTTTAATATAAAAGTGAAATAAAGGATTTTAAAATTAGCAAGAGAAAAGCATGGAGTCATATACAAAGGAAACCCCTCAGACTAACAGAAGACTTCTCTCAGAAACCTTACAGGTTAAAAGAGAATGTGATGGCATTTTCAAAGTGCTGAAAGAAAAAAAAAACTGTCAGCCAAGAATTTTGTATTCTGCCAAAGTAAGCTTTACAAATTAAGGATAAAGTCCTTCCCTGACAAGCAAACACTAAGGGATTTGCCACCACTAGAGCGATCCTATAGGAAATGTTCAATGAGGTCTTAAATGTGAAAATTAAAGGTCAATATTCACTGTCACAAAAAATCATGAAAGTAGAAAACTCACAGTTCATATAAAACAATTATACAAAGGAGGAAAAGAAAGGAATCAAATGGCAACACCACAGAATTTCACCAAACCACAAAGACAGAAAAAGAAAGAAACAAAGAATTTATAAAACAACTTGAAAACAATCAACAATGTGACAGGAATAAAGCCTCACATATCAATACTAACCCTGAATATAAATGGATTAAATGCTCCACCTAAAAGATACAGATTGTCAGAGTGGATAAAGAAACATGATCCAACTATATGTTGCCTACAAAAAACTTATCCTACCCATAAAGATAGAAATAGACTGAAAGTAAAGGGGTGGAAAAAGATATTCCATACAAACAGAAACCAAAAGTGAGCAGGAATAGCTATACTTATATCAGATAAAAAAGACATATCACATAAAACAGTTAAAAAAAGACAAAAAAGTTCATTATATAATGACAAAGGGAACAATTCAGCAAGAGGATGTAATAATCCTAAATATATACACAACCAATATTGGAGAATTCAAATATACAAAACAAGTAATACTGGACCTAATGAAAGAAATAGACAACAATACAATAAAAGTGGGGTTTTGGTAACACCGTACCGACAGTACTAGACAGATCACTGAGACAGAAAATTAACAAAGAAACACTGGACTTAAATTGGACTTTAGGCCAAATGGACTTAATAGACATTTACAGAAATTCTACCCAACGACTACAGAATATACATTCTTTTCACCAGCACATGGAACATTCTCCAAGACAGACCACAAGCTAGCCCACAAAACAAGTCTTAACACATTAAAATACCTGAAATTACATCAAGTATTTTCTCAGATCACAGAGGAGTAAGGCTAGAAATCAATAGCAAGACAAACTTTTGAAACTATCCAAACACATGGAAATTAAACGGCATGCTCTTGAACAACCACTGGCTCAACAAAGAAATTAAAACGAAAATTTTAAAAAATCCAAATGAATGAAAATGAAAAAACAACATACCTGAACCTATGGGATACAGCAAAAGCAGTGCTAAGAGGGAAATTAATAGCATTGAATGCCTACATCACAAAGGTAGGAAGATCACAAATTAACAACCTAACATCACACCCCAAGAAACTAGAAAAAGAAGAACCAAAAAACCCAAAGTTAACAGAAGAAGAGAAATAACAAAGATCATGGTGAAACTAAGGATTCTAGAATGAACAACAAAACAGAAAAGAAATAACAAAAATCAGAGCAGAACTAAATGAAATGGGGACCAAAAGAACAATACAAAAGATTAACAAAGAAAAAGTTGGTTCTTCAAAAAGATAAACAAAATTGATAACTCACTAGCTAAACTAACCAAGAAGAGGGAAGATCCAAATAAATACAATCAGAAATAAAAAAGGAGACATTACAAATGATATTTCAGAAATACAAAAGATCATCAGACTATTATGAACAACTATACAATCACAAACTAGAAAATCTAGAACAAATGGATAAATTCCTGGAAGCATGCAACCTCCTGAAATTGAAACAGGAATGGTAGAACTTTTGAACAGTAGACCCTTAATAAGTAGAGAGACTGAATCAGTAATACAAAATATCCCCCCCTAAACTGCCACCAAAAAGCCCAGGACCATAAATCCAAAGATGGATTCATAGCTGAATTCTAACAAGCACACAAAAAACTAATATTAATCCTCCTGAAACTATTTCAAAAAATTGAGGAGGAGGTAATTCTCCCTTACTCATTCTATGAGGTCAGTATCACCCTAATACCAAAACCAGACAAGGACACAATGAAAAAAGAAAACTACAGGCTAATATCCTGGATGGACATAGGCATAAAAATTCTCAAAAAAATACTAGCAAATTGAATCCAACAGTACATCAAAGAGATAATAGACCATGATCAGGTGGGATTTATTCCAGGAACGAAAGGATGCTTCAATATACACAAAGGTATCACATAAACAGAAATAAGGACAAAAACCATATGATCATCTTAATAGATGCAGAAAAATCATTTGATAAAATTCAGCATCCCTTCATGATATAATTTAGCAAACTACGCATACAAGGAACATACCTCAAATAATAAAGGCTATATACCACTAACTCACAGCCAACATCATCCTTGAAAAAAGTTGAAAGAATTCCCTCTAAGAATCGGAACAAGACAAGAATATCCACTTTTACCACTCTTACTCAACGTAGTATTGGAAGTCCTTACCAGTGCAACCAGCGAAGAGAAAACAAAAGGCATCCAGATTGGAAAAGAGGAAGTCAAATATTTCTGCTGATGATATAATCTTATATCTAGAAAATAAACACTAAATATTTGACCAAAAAACTCTTAGACTTAATAAATGAATTCAGTAAAGTTTCAGGCTACAAAATGAATGTTTAGAAATCAGTAGCATTCCTAAACACCAATAACTATCTAGTCAGGGACCAAATCAAGAAGGCAATCCCACTTAAAAAAGCTAAGACAAGGACAAAAACAAAAACAAAAACAAAACCCTAGGAATATATTTCACCAAGGAGGTGAAAGATGTCTATCAGAACTACAAAACACTGATGAAAGAAATTGTAGACAACACAAACAAATGGAAAAACATCCCATGCTCATGGATTTGAAGAACTAACATTGTTAAAATGACCATACTGCCCAAAGCAATGTACAGATTCATCGCAATCCCTACCAAATGACCAATATCATTTTTCACAGAATTAGAAAAAAAATCCTAAAATTCATATGGAACCAAAAAAGAGCCCAAATAGCCCAAAGCAATCCTGAGCAAAAAGAACGAAGCTGGAGGCATCGTATTACCTGACTTCAAATTATATTACAAGGCCATAGTAACCAAAACAGCACAGTACTGGTATAAAAATTGACACATACATCAATGGTACAGAACAGAGAACCCAGAAATAAAGTCACGTTCCTACAACTAACTGATCTTCAACAAAGTCAAAAATATACACTGGGGAAATGACACCCTATTCAATCAATGGTGCTGGCAAAATTGGATAGCCATATGCTGAAGAATGAAACTGGACCCATACTTTTCGCCATATAAAAAAAATTAACTCACAATGAATTCAAGGCCCAAATGTAAAACATGCAAATATAAAAATCCTAGAAGAAAACCTAGGAAAACTCTTTTGGCCATTGGCCTAGGCAAAGGATTTATGACTAAGTCCTCAAAAGCAAATGCAGTAAAAACAAAAATTAAAAAATTAGACTTCAACTAAAAAGCTTCTGCACAGCCAAAGAAACAACAGTAAACAGACAACCCGCAGGATGCGAAAAATATTTTTAAAGTATGTCTAAACAAAGGTCTAATGTCCAGAATCTATAAGAAACTTGACAAGAAAAAAAAAAAAAACATTAAAAAGTGGGCAAAGGACATGAATAAACATTTCTCAAAAACACACATACAGTTAGTCCAACATATGAAAAATGCTCACCATCACTAATCATCAGAAAAATGCAAATCAGAACCACAATGAGATACCATCTCACACCAGCAGAATGACCATTATTAAAAAGTCTAAAAACCACAGATTTTTGGTGAGAATGTGGAGAGAAAGGAATGCCCATATGCTGTTGGTAGGAATGTAAATCGGCACAACCTTTATGGAAAACAGTATGGTGATTTCTCAAAGAACTAAGAATGGAACTACCATTTGATCCAGCAATGCCACTACTGGGTAAACACCCAAAGAGAAATAAATACTACATCCAAAAGACACCTGCACTTGTATGTCTATCACAGCACTATTCACAATAGTGAAGATATGGAATCAACCTCAATGTCCATCAACAGAGGATTGGATAAAGAAAATGTAGTGTATATTCATGGACACAGGGAGGGGAACAACACACACCGTGGCCTGTTGAGGGTTGCGGGGCAAGGGAAGGGAAAGCATTAGGACAAATACCTAATGCATGCAGGGCTTAAAACCTAGATGATGGGTTGATGGGTGCAGCAAACCACCATGGCACATGTAAACCTGCATAACAAACCTGCACATTCTGCACATGTATCCCAGAACTTAAAATAAAAAAATTAAAAAAAAAAGAAGATGTGGAATATCTATATACATGGAATACTACTCAGCCATAAATAAGAATGAAATCCTGTCTTTTGCAGCAATGTGTATGGAACTGGAGGCCATTATCCTCAGTGAAATGACTCAGAAACAGAAAGTCAAATACTACATGTTCTCGCTTATGAGTGGGGGCTTGACAATGGGTACACATGGACATACCAAGTAGAATAATGGACACTGGAGACTACAAAAGGTGGGAGGGTGGTGAGGGCTGAAAAACTACCTGTCGGGCACAATGTTCAGTATTTGGGTAATGGGTACACTAAAAGCCTAGACTTTACCACAACACAATATATGCATATAAGAAACCTGTACTTGTACCTCCTAAGTATATTGTTTAAAAAGTCAACTGACTGTAGATATTAATTGCATTTACAAAATACCTTCACAGTGACATCTAGACCAAGTGTGTGATCAAACAACCAGGCACCACAGCCTACCCAGTTGAGACAGGAAATTAACTGTTAGAGCCCTGCCTCCTGTCTTCAGTTCATCTTTTATCAGACATTTCCTTGACCTCTGGTTCCAACTCCACTGGCCTTAACCTTCCTAAAATGCCCCATCCCTTCTGATCGGGGGCAGGTCTTTGTACGCAGTAGTTTCTCTTCTCCCTCCTTGCTGGGTTTACTCCTACAGATGCATGGATCTCAGCTCCAGCATTACTTCTCCAATATCAGCTTCCACACCTACCGGTGATATTACAGATTCCCAAAGCATTGGCTGTCTTTTCGTCACAGCATTTGACCCCCATGGTGACATCTTCCGTGTGATTCTGTGATTAATGTCAGCAGAACCATGTCTGCTTGGCTCACCACAGCATTCTCACACTCTGCCTGGCAACAGTAGATGCTCAGGAAACGTCATCTGTGTGATGAAAACCCCTAAACTCCTCAGGGAGAGCTGCATTTGGCACGATGGAGCCAAGCAGAAGTTGCTTTCAGTGCAGAATGTCCCCAGCGACCTGGCAGCACAGCTCAGAAGACTCAGAATCAAAGCTTTCACATCAGAAATGCAGATGCAGTGGTGGGGAGAGCTCTCTTTGTAACAAGCCCTTCATGAAAACTCTGAACTCCAAAGTTGTGTGTAGCCTGCAGCCCAGGCTCCCAGAGGGACCCTTTCAGGAGACTGCCCTCTTGCCCCACCAGCCTTAGAACTGCCTGAGTGTTTCTGGCAGGTCAACCTTTGCATTTGACCTGCATTTAAATGCTCTGTTTCAGCCCCAGTGCAAACACACAAGGGCACATCTGCCTTGCATGAAACTCCACACAGATCTCTGTGAATGGGTGTTCCCCATTCCTGTTGGGAGCTTTGTGGTGCTGACTGATGCCCCACAAAGAACTCAGACCAGCTGAATGTCCACGGAGAAGGAGGGAAGTCACCTTCCCAGAGACTCCACTCCAGGCCAGAATTTCCACTAGAGTGCTGGAGTGATGTGGGGAGCAGCTCAGGGGTCAGGCCGCTGAGGCTCACATCCTGACTCTACTATCTAACAGCTGTGTGACCTTGGGCAAGGTACTTAACCTCTTTGAGCTTACATCTAGTCACCTGTAAAATGAACCTTATAATAATCACCACCTTGATGTAATTCTGAGGATTAAATGAGAGTCTCTGTGAACAGTTCTCAGAGCAGTACCTGGCACAGTGGTGGCCAACACATTTTAAATATACATACTCACGCACATACATATAGATAGATACACATATGCATGCATGCACACACACACACACATGTGTGCACGCACACACACACACACCTCCATCCAATAATACATGTAGCTTATTGAAAGATAATGTTCCTCTTGCTGTTCATTCTCTTCTTCTTCCAGGGTAGTATTTCTAAAATGAGAATTGGATCATGCCACTTAAAATTCTTCCTAGATTCCTGCATTTCTCTTGGAGGCAGCTCTCCCTATACCTACAAGAACTTACATACCCCTCCCCAAGCTTTCAGCACACATCACCGTCTTTGTCATCCTATTTGCTCCATCTCACAGCCTTCGTGGTTTCTCGAATTTAAGATCTTTCCCCCTTGATGTCTTCATAAAACATGTTCTTTCTACTCTGTTTCCCTCCTTTACTTTCCTGGGAAATCCCCCTCTACTCCGTGTGTAAAATGCCTGATCTTCTGGTCAGCTTTCTTACTGCCTTTCTCCCCTACTCTAAGTTTCTGAGAAAGGGGATCTTATCTGTTATGGTAGCCACTGTATCTTCAGCTGCCTCCACTGCGTCTGGCACAATGAACTCAATGAACGGATGAGTGAAGGGAGCCTTCTCGGCTCTCGGCCTGTGCTCAGGCCGCCCACGGCCCCTCCCACAGATGGCTGTGACTCTCCGATAGTATGAAGTGTCCTCTACTGGTGCCATCTGCTGAGGTTTTCTCTGGGCCAGGGCCTGTGCCAGGACTCGTAAGTGCTGCTGTGCCCAGAGCCGGCCCACCCTCCAAAGATGTGATCAACCCCTCCAGCTGGCTGGAGGCACATTTCAGTTTCTCTCCCTGGGCCAGGGAATGTCAAGGATGTAGTCAGTGCTGGGCAGTTGTTCTATTAAGTGCTCTGGGGAACGGGGGAGATATAGAAGGCAGCAGGCTCTTCTCGGGCAGCAGCTGGCCTTGCTAGAGAAGGCCCAGCTGTCGGGATGGACATGGCCAGAACCACTGACAGGTACCTATAGCCTCATGGCAGGGGGCCTGGGCTTGCCTTCTCCCTGCTGCAATGCAGATGTCAATTTTCAAGAGGACCCATGTAAGTCCCTAGCAAGCCAGGCCACTGGGCAGAACACATAGAGACTTGGGTTTCTGCCACAGGGAGAACTTGGGGTCAGATGGAGCTGGGCTTGAGTCTATACTCTGCTGCTTATTGGCAGTGTGATCTTCAAAGATTATTCAACCTTCAGTAGCTCCGGTTGTCTCATCTGCAAAATGGGAATAATGACACTTGCCTTGAAGAGTTGTTAGCAGGCTGAAATGAGATTACCTATTAAGAAAACCCAGCACAGCATCTGGTACACAGTAAATGCCCTAGAAATGGTAGCGATGGTGGTTTGCCGCATAGACAGGACATTCTTGCTTGCTTTCTTAAAGGCCAGGTGGGCAGAATTTCCTGGATTCCTCCCTTTCCAGAGCACATACTGCCTGAGCCACTCCCTTGTGCTTGTCACCTGCTGCGTCGTGCTCCCCCTTCTCCTGCCTGCATATCTCCCCCAGTAAAACTATGGATGAGGACCAAGCACCACTGAGCTTTCTGGACCCCAGACCTCCAGCCCCTAACTCATTGGAACCCACACAGTGCCAGGCCAGGTCTTTCTTGCTTCTTCACCCAGTGCATTCTTGCCATCACCTCTTGCCACACTCACTCTCAGAGAGTTGCATCGCAGCCCTGTGCCCTCCTACCTGCTGGTTGAGCCCCATCCCTTTCCTGTCTCCTGTCAGTGCTATGTGTGCACACACACACACACACACACGCACATGCATATGTACACTGCCAGACTGCTTCGCACGATGTTCTCAGACCTCACATCCAAATACAAATCCCTTCTTCCAATAGTTGTGCCTAGGGGGAGCTGTGTCATCCTTGCCCCCTCCTCTCCTTGGGTTATCAAGTTATAGGACAACAAATCCATGTTCATGGTCCTTAGACCAAAAATGTGTCTAAACATCGTGGATATTAACCAGGGGTGGATATGGGGGAACGCTGTTCACCAGCACCGGATTCTGAATTTCTTCTCTAGCCCTTATGAAGATGTAGGTTTTGCAGAGTTTGTTTCCAGAACCAGGAAACCTGATGTTTGTAAACATTTCCAAAAATGGAAGCAAGCAGATTTTTAGGTTTCAGTTCTAAAACAGTGAGGTAAGCTTGAATTTAAAAGGACAGCTGCACAGCAATCATTGTACTTTCTGAAGGCAGCGAGGCCCTGCCTTCGCAGAGAGTATTCCAGTGACTTTGAGGGCTGAGATGTCCTGTATTTGCTTCTGTCCTGCTTTCCATAAGATTCTGTAAGCTTGCCTTTTAAATTAGGAACTTCGTGCTGACTTAGAGCAGTTATCTGTCTCTATCCATTGCCCACCAATGTGTAATGACCAGAGTGGTTCTCAAAGTGTCATCCATAGACCCCTGGGGGTCCCTGAGGCTTTTTCGGGGGTCTATGAGGCCAAAACTATATTTACAATAAGGTTAGAATGTTATTTTCCTTTTGCCCTGTGTTGACGTTTGCACTGATGGTACAAAATTAGTGGAGGGTAAAACTGCTGGCACCTCAGTACGAATCAGGACATCACTACCAGATGAAACCAGCGGTCACTGTATTCTTCACCTCTGTGCGCTTGCAGGTTTTACAAAAACCAGGAATGCCCTTGATGAAGTATCAAGAATTATTGTTTGTATTAACGTTCAACTCTTGAGCACACCTTCCTTTAATGTTCCATAGGATAAAATGGAAGATGTGCACATGCAGCACGTTAGTTGTCTAGAGAAAAGTACCTGTGTAATTGAGTTGCAAGCTGAACTAGCTGGCTTTTACATTTTTTCATGGAACACTGTTTTTTACCTAAAAGAAAGACTGGCAAACTCATTGCTCAGACATGGCTATTTAGTAGATAATTTCTTGAAAATGAACAAAGTAAGCCCATCACTTAAAAAAAAGCAACTCACAGTATTTGTCACCAATGATAAATTCGTGCTTCCAAGTAAAAATTAAAATTTTGGAAAACTTTTCACTGCTACATTGAGCTTAACAACCTTCCCTCACTTAAAGACTTTTCTGATGAGATCAGCAGTGATGTCAAAGGAAATTATTTAAAAATATGTTGTATAATGAAATGTGTTAGCATTTGGAAGATCTGCACAACTCAGTGAACCGACATTTTCCCATTGACCAACACATGTTACAAGACTGTGCACAGGGAAAGTTCCATTCAAACTGTAAGACAGATTGGTAGAGTTAATGTAACAGAGGACCAAAGGTTCACTGGTACGGGGGCAGGTTCCACACTACAGCTAGCCTTTAAGAAAATGCCACTTGTTGAGCTTTGGTCTTTATGAAAGAACACCCATAATTATCTGAAAAGGCTATTAAAGTATTCCTCCCTTTTTCTTTCGTTCTTTTTTCTTTTTTTCTTTTTGAGACAGAGTCTCACTCTGTTACACAGGATGGAGTGCAATGGCATGATCTCAGCTCACCATAACCTCCGCCTCCCGGCTTCAAGCGATTCTCCTGCCTCAGCCTCCCAAGTAGCTGGGATTACCGGCGCCCAACACCATGTCTGGCTAATTTTGTATTTTTAGTAGAGACGAGGTTTCTCCATTTTGGTCAGGCTGGTCTCAAACTCCCAACCTCAGCTGATCCACCCACCTTGGCCTCCCAAAGTGCTGGGATTACAGGCGTGAGCCACTGCACCTGGCTCCTCCCTTTTTCAAATACATTTCTGTGTGAAGCCAGATTTCTTATACTTCACCCAAAAAACATAAAACAACAAAGTGAATGGTGAAGCAGATATGAAAATCGAGCTATCTTCTAGGAAGCTAGATATCAAAGAGATTTGCAAAAATATAAAACAATGAAACTCCTCTCATCTGCATTTCTTTTGGTTTGTCTTAAAAATGTGCTTTTTACATAAACATGTCATGGGTATATAATAGCTACTTTGAAATGGAATTAATGCATATTTTAACATTTTCTCAGTGTTAGTTTCTAATATGATCAATATCAATAACTATAACCCACATAAACACAGGTTCTTGGAGTCCTGGATGCTTTTGAAAAGCATAAAGGAGTCCTGAGACCTAAACATTTAAGAACCTTTGTTGGAATGGGCATGAGCACAGGATTTGGGGTCAAAGAGGGCAAGTGGTACTGTAGCCCTGCTTCAAAGAGCACTTGCAAGACTGAATGTGGGAACGAGGCTCCGTTTGGCTTGACTCACCCAGCGTAGAATTGAGAGGAGACTGTGAGAGAAGGGCCAGTGAGGGTTTGCAGAGGGCTGACTGGAGAAAAAAATCACCGCCTGCTTGGATGGTATTGCTGGGGTCTTGCATGCTTGCAACAGACTCTCACACCCTGCCCTTTAGAGAAATGCTGGGCAACTTTGTTTTTGCTTCTTCTCAGTGAATTAAACTTAATTTTGTTTTGTAAGCTGGCAGCCCTGCCTGAGATAACTAACGATGCCTGAGGGAGCTGGAAAGCTTGCATTGGAAACCCTGGATCCGGACTCAGCCAATGTCCCTGAACCAGAGGCTCCCGGCCATAATTCTCCAGGTCTGCCAGCTTTCACTTTCTTTGACACTCATTCTCCTGCTTACCCCCCACCCTCCACCCTAGGAAGACGGTTTGGGGACAGAAGTGAGGGCTGCCTTCCTCAGTGCACTTTGGAAGCCACGCCTGGCCAAGGGGAAGTGATACCATTTCCAAAGCAGAAAATCAGGTCTCCTCCCAAAGTGCTGAAGTTTACTTTATAATTGCATGCAATTATCGTTGTTATTTCAGTGTCTGTTCCACGAGCTTTGGGAAAAAGCATCCATGGGCTATCGTCATGGCATTTCTGTCCTTTGACATGTGTCACTTGGCACTCAATTGGCCCAGGAAGGAGAGTATAACTGGGTCATTCTCTGCAGCTCCATCCCATGGCACAGCCCGGTCCAAGGGAAGGGCAGGAAGCTCACTGCATGCGGGGGCATTTGTGTACACAGAACTTCAAGGGCATGACCCCAACTCAAACCCACGGTGGACATGAACTTTTTAGCAACTTTCAAGACCTCCCTTCCTTCCCTTGGGCTGGCAGCCCTAGTTTCAGTTTCTCTGAGCATTGGGAAATGCCTGGACCTGAGAGTGAGGCCCAGTTTCTCTGGAGCATTGGGAAACACACACTCAAGAATCCACGTGCGGCCGGCATGGTGGCTCACGCCTGTAATCCCAGCACTCTGGGAGGCTGAGGCGGGCAGATTACGAGGTCAGGAGATCGAGGCCATCCTGGTTAACACGGTGAAACCCCATCACTACTAAAAAATACAAACAATTAGCTGGGCATGGTGGCGGGTCCCAGCTACATGGGAGGCTGAGGTAGGAGAACGGTGTGAACCCAGGAGGTGGAGCTTGCAGTGAGCGGAGATAGCGCCACTGCACACCAGCCTACCAGCCTGGGCCACAGAGTGAGACTCGGTCTCAAAAAAAAAAAAAAAAAAAAAAAAAAAAAAAAAAGAAGACAAGACAGATTCAGAGAGGTTTATTTTTCAAGATCATTTTCTTATTCATCTTTTCCTGAATACCTGCTATGGGTTAGTTGCTGTGCTTAACTCTGAAGGGGGAAAGAAAACAAAATGTGAATGAGACACAATTGCTGCCCTCAGGGAGCTCTTAGTCTAGAAGGAGAAGTAAGTAAATAAGCAACTACAATACAGGGTGATACCTGAGAGAAGAGCCATGGGGGTGCAAGTGAGAGGCACGCAACCCAGTCTTAGCCACCCAAAGCTTTCTGAAAGGAAGGTTAATCATCACCACTGACATTCATCAAACCGTGGCTATGCGCCGCACACAGGGCTAAGTGCTTTAGTTACGTTATCTTAGTCAGCCTCTACCTTGTGAAGGATATACCGCTGTTCTCCCCATTTCACAGATCAGTAAATAGAGGCTGAATGAGATGAAGTAACTTGCCCACAGTGATGCAATCAGTAGGTAGTCAAGTTGGAATTTAAACCCGAGACTATTTGTTTTCAGAATCACTCTTCTTAACTTGTGCTTCCAGGAAGGACTGAGACTGAGAAACCAGAGGGGGTTACCTAAGTAGGGATGGGAGAGAAGAACATTCTAGGCCGGGAGAACATAAATGTCCTGGACAGAGGCCCTGAAGTCAGGGAAGGCATATCACCGGGGGAATCACAAGAAGCCACAGGTGTGGCTGCAATGTGGCTTCCGGGGGCAGGAGTGGGAAGAGATGCTGCTGAGTAGCCCCAAGGCACAGGCAGAACCAAGGCTGGGACTTACCTCTGGGCTCCTAGCCCAGTGCTCTTTCTACCACATTCTACCTGCTTCCCCATCGCAGACTAGCATCTGTTTTATCTGCACCCATTTCAGACTGGAGGGAGCTGGCCTATGTAAAAATGAGGTGTTTTCTTCCTCACCCAGAGAGGACTCTGATGGGAATTGAGGAGTGGGGTGAAATGGAAGACGCAGAGAGGAGACAGGCACCGACCACTCTGCCAAAATGCAGTGTCTCCTCTGCAGTCCTGGAATCAGGTCACAGGACTCACCATGGCCTTTGACATACAAGCTGCGCACTTTCAGGCTTCTACCCTATGTGGGTAACTCCCAGAGGACTGGCCCCAAAATCCACTCAAAAACATGGAGGAGGAGTCATGACAATGATAACAATCGTCACAGCTGATGTGACTGAGTGCTTCCGAACCTCTGGCATCCAGTCTTTCCATCCTCACAGCTAGCTTATGAAGTGGTATATTAGCTTTCCTCCTGGGCAAAGAGGAAGAAAATCAGCTCAAACCACCTTAAGCATAAAGAGAATTTATCAACTCAGATAACTGAAGAATGCACTGGAAGATACCGGGCTCTAGGGCTGGAGGCAGGCACTGCAATGACACTGTCAGAATGTGTCTGTAATCCCAGCACTTTGGGAGGCCGAGGCGGGCAGATCCCGAGGTCAAGAGATGGAGACTATCCTGGCCAACAGGGTGAAACACTGTCTCTACTAAAAAAAAAAAAAAAAATACAAAAATTAGCTGGGCGTGGTGGCGCGTGCCTGTGCACCCTGGAGGTTCATGCCATGTGCTAGTCTAAGAAACTGGCATGTTGAAGTTCTGTCCCCAGAGGCATTATTAGCAGTGTGGATCAAAGAAACACTCCCTGGAGGAGCCTGGGTTGTGTTCTGTCGCTTACACCTGAGGGTACTGCGTACCTGGTTTTATTGCACTTTCCTTTATTGCACTTTGTAGAT
The DNA here is from genome assembly GCF_047675955.1 of Chlorocebus sabaeus. Taxonomy (NCBI): domain Eukaryota; kingdom Metazoa; phylum Chordata; class Mammalia; order Primates; family Cercopithecidae; genus Chlorocebus; species Chlorocebus sabaeus. Next base: position 13,675,002 of record NC_132926.1, on the reverse strand, counting down.
ATTGCGTTTTTTAAAACTTGAAGGTTTATGGCAACCCCGCCTCAAGCAAGTCTATCAGCGCCATTTTTCCAACAGCACATGCTGGCTTCTTGTCTCTGTGTTACATTTTGGTAATTCTCACATATTTAACACTTTTTCATTATTATTATACTTTTATGGTGATCTGTGATTAGTGATCTTTGATATCTCTATTGTAATTATTTTGGGGCACCATGAACCATGCCCATCAAAGATGATGAATTTAATTGATAAATGTTGTATGTGTTCTGACTGCTCTACCAACTAGCTGTTCCCTATCTCCCTCTCCTCGGACCTCCCTATTTCCAGAGACACAGTACAATATTGAAATTGGGCCAACTAATAACCCTACAATGGCCTCTAAGAGTCACACATCTCTCACTTCAAATCAAAAGATAGAAATGATGAAGTTTAGTGAGGAAGGCATATCAAAATCTAAGACAGATCAAAGCTAGGCCTCTTGGACCAAATAGCCAAGTTGTGAATGTAAATAAAAAGTTCTTAAAGAAACTTAAAAGTGCTAGTCCAATGAACACATGAATGATGAGAATGACCTATTGCTGATATGCAAAAACTTTTAGCGGTCTGGATAGAAAATCAAACCAGCCACAACATTCCCTTAAGCCAAAGCCTAATCCAAAGCAAGGCCCTAACTCTCCTTAATTCTGTGAAGGCTCAGAGGGGTGAGAAAACTGCAGAAGAAAAGTGTGAAGCTAGCAACAGTTGGTTCATGAGGTTTAAGAAAAGAAGATGGCAGAGCACCATGGCTCATACCTGTAATCCCAGCATTCTGGGAGGCCAGGGTGGTGGTGGGGAGCGGATCATGAGGGTCAGGAGATCGAGACCATCCTGGCTAACATGGTGAAACCTCATCTCTACTAAAAATACAAAAAATTAGCCTGGCGTGCTGGCGGGCGCCTGTAGTCCCAGCTACTGGGGAGGCTGAGGCAGGAGAATGGCGTGAACCCAGGAGGCGGAGCTTGCAGTGAGTCGAGATTGCGCCACTGCACTCCAGCCTTGGTGACAGAGCGAGACTCCATCTCAAAACAAAACAAAACAAAACAGAACAAAAAGAAGCTATCTTCATAACAGAAAAGTGTAAAGTGAAGCAGCAAGTGCTGATAGAGAAGCTGTAGCAAGTTATCTAGATGATCCAGCTAAGATAACTGATGAAGGTGGCCACACTAAACAAGAGATATTCCATGGAGACAAAAATCGCCTTTTATTGAAAGAATATGCCACCTAAGACTTTCACCGATAGAGAGGAGAAGTCAATGCCTGGTTTCAAAGCTTCAAAGGGCAGGCTGACTCTCTTGTTAGGGGTCACTGCTGATGGTGACTTGAAGTTGAAGTCAATACTCATTCACCATTTGGAAAATCCTAGGGCCTTTAAGAATTATGCTAAATCTACCCTGCCTGTGCTCTAGAAATACAGCAACAAAGACTGGATGATGGCATGTCTGTTTACGGCATATTTTGCTGAATATTTTAAGCCCATTGTTGAGACCTGCTGCCCAGACATAAAGATTTCTTTCAAAATATTACTGCTCACTGACAATGTACCTGGTCATCTAAGAGCTCTGATGGAGATGTACACACAAATTAATGTTGTTTTCATGTCTGCTAACATAACATCCATTCTGCAGCCCATGGATCAAGGAGTAATTTCAACTTTCAAGTCTTATTATTTAATAAATACATTTTATAAGGCCATAACTGCCATAGATGGTGATTCCTTTGATGGATTTGGGCAAAGTAAATTGAAAACCTTTTGGAAAGGATTCACTATTCTAGATGCCATTTGAACATTTGTGATTCATGGTAGGAGGTCAAAATAGCAATATTAACAGGAGTTTGGAAGGTGATTCCAACCCTATGGATGACCTTGAGGGGTTCAAGACTTCAGTGGAGGAAGTAGCTGCAGATATGGTGAAAATAGTGAGAATAAAATTAGAAGTGGAGCCTGAAGATGTGACTGAATTGCTGTAATCTCAGGCTAAAACTTGAGCAGATAAGGAATTGCTTCTTACAGATGAGGAAAGAAATTGGTTTCTTGAAATGGAATCTACTTTTGGTGAAGATGCTATGAACGTTGTGGAAATGACAACAAAGGATTTAGAATATTATATAACCTCAGTTGATAAAGTAGAGCAGGGTTTGAGAGGATTGATTCCAATTTTTTTTTTTTTTTTTTTTTTTGAGACAGAGTCTCACTTTATCACCTAAGCTGGAGTGCAGTGGTGCAATCTTGGCTCACTGCAACCTCCACCTCCCAGGTTCAAGCCATTCTCATACCTCAGCCTCCCCCATAGCTGGAATCACAGGCGTGCGCCACCATGGCCCACTAATTTTTGTATTTTTAGTAGAGATGGGGTTTCACTAATTTTTGTATTTTAGTAGAGATGGGGTTTCACCGTGTTGGCCAGGCTGGTCTCGAACTTCCGATCTCAAGTGATCCACCTGCCTTGGCCTCCCAAAGTGCAGGCATTTCAGGCGTGAGCCACTGTGCCTGGCCTTGACTCCAATTTTAAAAGAACTTCTACTATGGGAAAATGATGTTAAACAGCATTGTGTACTACAGAGAAATCTTTCACAAGAGAGTCCATCGATGTGACAAACCTCACTACTGTCTTATTTTAAGAAATTGCCATAGCCACCCAATGTTTGGCCACCACCCTGATCAGATAGCAGCCATCAACATCAAGACAAGACCCCCCACTAGGAAAAAGATTACAACTCGCTGGAGGCTCAGGTGATCATTAGCATTTTTTAGCAATAAAGCATTTTTGAATTAAGGTATGTACATTGGTACATTGGTTTTTTTTCAACACAATGAGATTGCACACTTAATAGACTACGGTATAGTATAAACATAACTTTGATATGCACTGGGAAACCAAAACATTTGTGTGACTTGCTTTATTGCAGTTTGTGCTTTATGGTGGTCTGGAACTGAACCCACAATATCTCCAAGGTATGCCTGTATGTGCTAACCTGGCCCAGAAAAGGGGATGTGCATAGGGCCTGGTAAGAGAGATGTCAAAGTCAAGCGTCAGATGTGTGTGGTGTGGTGGTGTGTGGTGTGGTGGTATGTCGGTGTGGTGTGTGGGTGTGGTGCTGTGGTGGTGTGTTAGTGTGGGGTGTGGGTGTGGTGGTGTGTGGTATGGTGCTGTGTGAATGTGGTGATGGTGTGGTGTGTGGGTGTGGTGGTATTTGGGTGTGGTGCTGTGTGGGTGTGGTGGTGTATCAGTGTGGTGTGGGTGTGGTGTATGTGGGTGTGGTGCTGTGTGGGTGTGGTGATGGTGTGGTGGTGTGTCAGTGTGGTGTGTGGGTGTGGTGGTGTGGGTGTGTGGTGTGTGGTGTATGGTGTTGGTTTGTGGGTGTGTTCCTGTTCGGGCACTTGGGCTGTTCCTGTTGCCTCTCCCTGGCTCTGCCCACTCCTATGCAGGGCCTTTGCTTATGTAGCAATTTCAGCCTGGAGCACCACCTCGCTCTAGCATCATTTCCCCCAGGGCAGCTTTCTTAGAGCTTCCTGTCTCTGTCGTACTTCTCACTTTGCATGTCCTAGCAACCTTGTACCTCTTTTTTTGTAGCGTTTTTCACAGTTGTCACTTCACATGTGCATCTGCAATGATCGCGTGAATGTCTACTTTCCCTAATACTATGAGCCCCGGGAGTGGAGGGGTCACACCCATCTTGCTCGCCGTTGTCTCTCCAATGTGAGCAGAGTACCTGACACCTGAGAAACCTGGTCAATATGTGTTGCGTGGATGAGTGAAGGAGTGGATGGATGCGAGTGTGCACATGGTGTGTGTTGGTTGTGCGAGTGTGTGGTGCTCCTCTGGTCCTAGCTGCAGTGTTCCTGGTGCATTCCAGGGAGGCCCCCTCTCTAGGGGACTGCTTCGTCCTTCTGTCTGTGCTTTCCAGGGGGCAGAAATAGGATTTTCTCCATAATATTAAGAGCCCTTCAGGAAGAGGCTAACACCTTTTTTGTTAAGCTGGGAGTTTCTGGTGCAGAGACAGGACCTGAGGAGTCAGTGGCAGGAGCTTGGGCTGTGGAATAAGAAAGCTCCTGTTCTGAGAATGGATGGGACTCAGGAGCTAAGACCTCATCTGTAAAATGGGGCCTCATGTTTGACAGGGCTGTTTGAACTTGGAAGAGGATCCTATTCAGAAAAGTGCTTTGTAAGCCACAGCGCCCGCTGGACAATGTTTTCACAATTATCCTGTACTGCTGCTGGGATCAGACTAAGAGACTGCTGAGGAGTCTTAGGAAGAGGGTGTACAGAGCAGGGGTTTCAGGGATGATATGGAAAATGAGGCAATAACCTCCCACTTATATTCAGGGTATCTTTAGGAATTATGGGGTCAGAGACTCCTCTCCTGCCAGGCAGAGGCACTGGGGGAGCCGTGTTTCCTGTGCCCTTGTCAAAGCCCATGGCTGCCATCTTGGTGAGGGCTGCACTGCCATCTTGCTGGGATCCATTTAAGTAGGGTCTCCCCAGGGCAGTTTTGCCATGTTGCCTTGCTTGAGATTCTGGGGTAAAGCATGGAGGATGCTGCTGGTGGTGAGACGACAGTGTGCTTGGAGGCACTGGGGGTACTTACAGCTCGGTCACATCCTTGGGCATGCCTTTGGGGAGGGCGCGGAGCCCCTTGTTGCTGCATCGCACCACTGTCTCCACGCAGGTGCACTGCTCCGGGCAGCGCGGGCTCAGCTGGCAGCTACTCTCGTCGTTGCCTGTGGAGAGCCCCAGAGAGGGTGAGCGTTGTGGGAGATAAGCCCCACTGGGGGGCACCAGTGAGCAAGGCTGCGTGTTCTCCGCAAAGACAAGTTGTCCCCTGTCCCAGCTGTGTGCTAGAACCAGGAATAGGGTACCTGCTGGTCTCATCCGTGGTTGGTGGGTGTCGCCTACCTTCTACCTCATTTGAGGTAAGATGAAGACCATCAAGGAGGCTCAGCAAGAGTAACAGGAAAGAGGTCACCATAACCAGATCAGGAATAAGCCCAATTGACTGAAGGAGTGCTCAGGGGGAGGGGGCAGTCTTGTCTTTTCGCTTCCTCTTTCTCCTTTCCTTCTCTCCTCCCAAAACTACATAGTCCCTCCAGGGTGGTGAGTGTGTCCCAAGCCTCCATTATGCCTTAATCTCAGCTAATTATCTGTCTCTAGATAACCCAAAGTTGATCAAGTAAAGAACTGTGCTGGCTTGAATTTATGCAAATAAATAGGCCCTCTGGGATCCTGAGAACCAAAACCTCAGATATCCATATCCCCAGCCAGTGACAAGACTTTTCTTGAAGTCTGTTTCTTATGAGTACATACTCTGAGTCTCATCATGATGCAGAGAGGAAGACTGAGGCCAGGGCTCCCATGTACAGTTGTATAGGTTGTGCACTCCACAAGGGTGCCATATCATTTAAGGGGCACCAATCTCACTGTGGACATGATAGATTAGTATATGTGGTATAACAGTGTTCTCATAGACGGCAGTATCTCATTTTAATGAGCAGTGTCTTGTCGTACTGAAATCAGTATATTATGACAGATTTCTAACCGATGGAAGTAAAATGACTTCTGAAGTGGGCACCTTCTCTTAACTGGCATGAAGGAGGCATGTGGGCTAGCAGCAGATCTGCAAAGCTCTCCAGAGCTCCAGCTGCGTGCCCAAAGCAAAGTGGAATCAGATCTCAGGGAGTATCTGATCCTTTATCTCCGCCATCTTCCTTGCCTTCCCAGGGCCTTCCCTACAGCCCTCGACCCCCAGCCTTCTCACCGTCACAGGTGAAGTCCTGGATGGCCACATCCTGGATGGGAATCTCCTTGAGGAAAAATGGCTTCTGGCACCTAGGGTTCCCACTGACAATCCGCCTCTTCCTTAACCACTTGCCGAGCCAGGCCAGGTGGCAGTTGCAGTTGAAGGGGTTGGACAGGAGGTTTCTAGGAAGAGAGAAGGGTGCTTAGTCTCCACCCTTCTACTGTGGGAGCGGCCCTGAGATCTGCTGCCCAGAGCCCAGCTCTCCCAGTCGGGAAGGAGGAGGTCTCACGAAGGAAATGTAGGCTCTTCCCCAGATGCAGTCTCTGCGAGGGTCTCATTCCAGACCCCCGCCACTGATGGATGTGACCGTGGTCTCTCGTCATGCCCTCCCTTGTATACCAAGCCCTGGCTGTGTGAACTGCCTTTGGGTCCTTAACAGAGATTTACCACGAGAGCCTTCCCACTTGCTACTTTCCTTGCTGGGAACCCGTATCTTTACAGGTTGCTGGCTGGCTTCTCCTCATTCTTTAGTCCTTGGCTTCAGTGACATTTCATCAAGGAAGCCTTCTCTGAGTCCCCCATATCAAGTGGGACACTTCAGCCCTATCCTATCGTTTCCCTCATTCCCCTTCATTCTCCCCGTAGCACCCATGGGAGTGTGCAATGATTGGTTTCTGTGCTCGTCTTGCACCGTGGACTCTACATACATGAGGGTGGGGTCTGTTTGCCTCTGCATATCCGGAAACTACCGTTATGTCATCACAGGCCCTTTATATGCATCTGTGGCCTGACGGAGAGATGAGGGGATGCTGGCAGCTATCCCTCTATCCCTTCATGAGTGTTTACTACAGGACTGGGATCATGCCACGCGCTTTATAAATCCATTGTCTCATTCATTCCTGTCACAGCAACCCCAGGAAGGGGTAACATTGTCTTCCTTTTCTCACATGAGGAAAGTAAGGCTTGGGGAGCTTATGTAAGAGGGGCAGACAGCCCTTGAGTGGCCGTAGGATGATACGGCAATGAAGGGCTTGCGAGTGGCTGTTCCAGGGTTGGAGTCCAGGCTCTGACACTCAGTAGCTGTGAAGCGGGGCAAGTTACTTCACGGGTCAGAGCTGGTTCCCTGAATGCTTTGACTGCCCCTCTGGGCATCTTAGGTGTCTTTGGATTTCCAATGTGGAGGTACCTCGAAGAGGCTAAACATGGACTAAAATGGACCAGCTCACTGGTGTTAGCTCCCAACCCACTGTCGCTCCTGTTGATGTCACTCATTCGATTCATTCCTCTACTGAACAATTATATGCTGGGCTCTGCTTACGCTCTTGGCACAGATCTAAACATTAAGGATACAGCAGTGAATGAAGCAGTCACATATCCCTGTCCTTCGGGATCTTATACGGTGATGGGCAGATAATATATGATTAACAGCAAGTTAGTAAATGACACAGTATATTAGGCCATGGTTAGTGCTATGCAATATTAGGGGGCAGGGCTAGAGGGATTGGGGTTATGGCAGAGGGGTGGAGCAGGGTAAGGCAGGTGACACTTGAGCAAAAGTGGAAGGGAGGGAGGTCGGGGGGAGGGAGGCCGGGGGAGGGTGTTCCAGGGAGTGCAAAGTTCCAAGGTGGGAGTGGGCTGGGATCATGGGAAAATGGCGAGGAGCCCCGTGAAGCTAGAATGGAGGCAGGGAGGGGACAGGCAGGGCATGAGGGGCCAGATGACGTGGGGCTGGCCTTTAGGCCCTCCTCTAACTTCGGCTTTGATTCCAAGTGCAATAGACATAGGGCAGCAACAGAAGGTGCAGCAGCAGCCCTTCCTTCCGCCTTCCGAAGGGTCTTCGGGGAAGGTTAGAGAGGGGACAATGAACCAGCGACTAAGGATAACAGAGCCACATGGAAATACGATGAGCAGCTGTAAAACACGCATGTGTTGAGCACTTTCTACACCTAGGCCCTTGCTGTGTGTTTTCAGGCATCACCAGATTCAATCCTCATAACCATCCTAGGAGGTAGATTATGCAGAAGGGAAATGGAAACACACAGAGATGCAGTCACTTTCCCAAGGTCACACAGCTAACAAGAGGCACAGCCAGGATTTGAACCTAGGAAATTTGGCTCTAGAGTCTTACCCATTATTCCACAGAGGCTCCCTTCCCACAACAGTGCACTACCCGGGCAGGAGCACTCCTTTAGGTGCCCAGAAAGCTGGGTTCTAATTCTGGTTCTGATACCCACTGAAGCAGCTAATGGCACCTTTCTGTTTTTTTTTTTTTTTTTAATTAATTAACTTTTTTTTTTTTTTTTTTTTTTTTTTTTTTTGAGTTGAAGCCTCGCTCTGTTGTCAGGCTGGAGTGGAGTGCAGTGGCACAATCTCGGCTCACTGCAACCTCCGCCTCCCGGGTTCAAGCGATTCTCCTGACTCAGCCTCCCAAGTAGCTGGGACTACAGGCATGCGCCACCACGTCCAGCCAATTTTTGCATTTTTAGTAGAGACGGGGTTTCACCATGTTGGCCAGGATGGTCTGATCTCTTGACCTCGTGATCCACGCGCCTTGGCCTCCCAAAGTGCTGCGATTACAGGCGTGAGCCACCAAGCCTGGCCACCAGTGACACCTTTTTAAGCCCCTGTCTGGTGATGTTACTGGTCTACTTTAAGGTTCCAGTCTTCCTAATGTGCTCTGGACAAAGACCAGATGGTCCACAGCAGTCCTGCAGCCTGACCCTGGCTTCCTCTCCAGCCTTGCCTCACGTCATGCCCTCCCTCATTCAGCGCTGTGACCATGCTGGCAGATGTTCAGTCCCATGTATTTGCTCTGTTGCAACCAACCACAGGGCCCTTGGACATGCCCTTCCCTCTGAAGGAACTGCAATGTCCACTTTCTTCAACAGCTAACTCCCACTTGCCTTCCAGAATACAGCTCCAGTTTTTCTCAGCAAAGCCCATGTTTTTTTGTTGTTGTTTTTTTTTTTGTTTTGTTTTTGACACGGAGTCTTGCTCAGTCACCCAGGCTGTTATGCAGTGGCATGATCTTGGCTCACTGCAGCCTCCGCCTCCCAGGTTCCAGCAACTGTCCTGCCTTAGTCTCCCAGGTAGCTGGGATTACAGATACTTGCCACCAAACCTGGCTAGCTTTTGTATTTTTAGTAGAGAAGGGGTTTTACCATGTTGGTCAGGCTGGTTTCGAATTCCTGACCTCAGGTGATCCACCCACCTCAGCCTCCCAAAGTGCTAGGATTACAGGCATAAGCCACCACGCCTGGCCTTCCAGCTTGGGTTTTCAAATCACTGCGGATCTGCTTTCTGTGTCAATTCACTATGCTGTGAGCTCCAGGAAGGAGGGGCTGAGCGTGTGCAGCCTCAGCACCTAGACGATGCCTGGCACATACAGAAAGCCTGACGAGTTTTTAAGTGGACAGATGGATAGATGAGCTTGGCCAGAGGTAACAGGGAGCTGGGAGGAGAGCGCTCTGCAGAGTGGGACTCCAGAGTGCGTGGGCAGTGGACCCAGGAGAACTTACATGGTGGACAGGGAGACAAGCGTGGTGAAGGCTCCAGGGGTGATGGTGGTGATCCGATTGTCATAGAGGGAGAGCAGTCTCACCGAACTCAGGCCGGCAAAGGTGTCATTACTCACACAGCTGATCGAGTTACTCCTCAGCATCCTACAGGGAGAGGGGTGGGGATGAGAGAGCACAGGCACGATCTTTTCTGTCCCAAATGGTGCCACGGTGGCGAGTGTGTGTGTATAGGTGAGATGCTTTTGTCGATTCTAAGCTCAGTCCAGCCACATTGCTCAGGTTTGTCCTGTGATAGCAGGGACTGGAGCCCCACTGGGGCTGTGTGTATTGTGTGTGTACATTGTTGTTGGTGCATGCTTTCTTGGAAGCACATGTCATGCATATGTATGTATACACACACATATTGTGTGGCTGCTAGGGTGTGCACACGTATTTTTGGGAGGAGAAGAGAGAATCAAGAAGTGGTTGTAGCTATCAGTTTGTATGTATGTGTGTGCCTGTATGTGCCTGTTTGTGTATATGTTTATGTGCATGTTGCAGGTGTCTGCATGTATCATTTTTATAAAGGTCCTTATGCTTATGTTTGTGAGTCAATGTGTGTTTGTGTGCCTCCTTCAGCGAGTTTCTGGTATGGATCTATATATGTGTATACATGAGAGTGGGTGACTACGTTGGTGTGTGTGAGTGTGTATGCTGGAGGGGGTTCAGCATGCTAAATTCTTTCCCATCCAAGGCTGTGGAATATCTGATGACTCTGACTCCAGGAAGAGAGGCAGAGGGATTCGGCAGGCCGAGACAGCGCCTAGGTCCCACTCGCCTTCATAGTCTGTCTCTAATTCCCCTGCCCTCTCATCTCCCTCTGGGTCTTGGCCCAGGCCCCACCACAGGAACTCACAAGGTTTTGAGGCCACTGAGGCCACGGAACATGCGCCCATGCACTGTCTCCAGCTGGTTCCCCGTCAGCATCAGCTCCTGCACGCTGGCTGCTCCATCGAAAGCTCCCTCTCGCACCTCCTTGATCTTATTGTTACTCAGGTTTCTAGAAGGAAGACACAGAATAGGGGAGAATCAAAAAGAGCAGACGGTCTTGATACAGGGAGGGAATGACCTGCCCTGCAGCTGCTGGGGAGACCGAGGACTGGATGGTGGAAGGAGCTTAGTCTTGGGCTCCCTGACCTTTGGTCTTCAGCATCTGGTCCAGGGAGCAGGGACTCCGGCCCTACACAGGTGAGGCTACCCTTGTGAAACAGATTGCCTGGCCAGTGGATGAATGGAGAAAGAAAATGTGATGTATATACACACAATGGAATACTATTCGGCCATAAAAAGAATGAAAACCTGTCATTTGCAGCAACGTGAATGGCACTGGAGGTCATTGTGTTAAGTGAATTGAGCCAGGCACAGCAAGGCAACCATCATATGTTCCTCCTCATACGTGGGAGCTAAAAAACGTTGATCTTATGGAGGTAGGGAGTAGAAGGACGGTTACCAGAGGCTGGGAAGGTTAAGGGGAGATGAAGAGAGGTTGGTTAATGGGGAGCTAAAAGGAATAAGTTCTAGTGTTTGATAGGGTGACAGTCACAGTAGGCAATAATATATATTTCAAAATAGCTAGAAGATTTGAAATACTTCCAACACAAAGAAATGATAAATGTTAGAAGTGACGGATATCCTAAATCTCCTATTTGATCACTGTACATTGCATGCATGTATCAAAATATCACGTATCCCATAAATAGGTACAATTGTTATGTATCAATTTAAAAAAGTAGACTGGATGGGATTTGAAGTTTTTTTCTGTGGAATTGTCTTTTCAATGCCCTGGGGGACTAACAGAGTTAAAATAGTGGCTCTCAAACTTATTTTCTCTCTTCATTAGAGATTCTCGCTAAGCACTAATTTTCAAGAGGAAGGCAGGAGAAAAATATAAAGCATGCCCCCAACTCCTTAGGACTAGGGCATTTGTGGAACTTCTAGCTTTCTCACCAGTTAAGGATCCCTGATACAAATGAATAGGTGCTTTCCAGTTACTACTTGTTGACCACTCCTTATGTAGGCACCTCATGAGGGATCTAACCAACACAACCACATCAAACCCTGAAAACAATGGCTGTCAGACTGATTTATTAATTTATTATTATTGTTCCATTTTATGGATGATGGGACTGAGGTTCAGAGAGATTAACTAACTTGCTCGCAGTCACGCAGCTGACAGAACTGGGATTTGAAGCCAGGTTTTCTGGCATATCAAATGTACTCCATTTAACCTTTTTTTTCATAAGTAAGTATTTCTTTGGCTATGTGGATATTACTTCTTTGCAAAATTCAAGATTTTGGATATTGTATTTGCTTAAAGTGAGCTTGGTCCTATCAAGCCCTCAGTGCTGCCATTTCTTTCTTTTCTTTTTTTTTTTTTGAGATGGAGTTTTGCTCTTGTCGCCCAGGCTGGAGTGCAATGGCGCAATCTCGGCTCACTGCAACCTCTGTCCCCGGGTTCAAGTGATTCTCCTGCCTCAGCCTCCTGAGTAGCTGGGATTACAGGTGCCTGCCACCACACTCTGCTAATTTTTTGTATTTTTAGTAGAGATGGGGTCTTGCCATGTTGGTCAGGCTGGTCTCGAACTCCAGACCTCAGGTGATCCACCCACCTCGGCCTCCCAAATTGCTGGGATTACAGGCATGAGCCACCGTGCCTGGCTGGTGCTGCCATTTCTGAGTCTGCCCCTGAGGTCTGAAAGCAGCCCTTCCGCCCGAGGCTGCATGCTGACATCCTGCACAGACCTCACGAGAGATCAGAAGAGCAAGCAGATGCTGCAGAGCCATTAGCACCGCGAGTTCCCAGTTCTCCCTAGCAGGGTTGCTGGGGGCTTCTGTGGACCATCAAAATGCCCGGCCCTGGAAAGCATCCCTGGCCAGATGGATGAGCTGAAGGTGATGACAGTGTTTATACTAGCTCAGGGGAGAGTCCAGCCTCCCAAGCAGACAGCCTATTCAGAGCCTTGCATGGGGAACCATCTTCTGCAAACAAGGAAATCACAGGTGGAGGTGGAGCCCGTGAACTCATAGAGCACACGAAAGCTGGTAGAATTGGCGGGCTCAGAGATAGACTAGGACCATTTTACTGCTGAAGATACTGAGCCGCAGAGCAGGAAGGCACTGCTCCAGGTCCCAGAGCACCGGAAGGGGATCTGGGACCACACACACCAAGTCCCTGGTCTGCGCTCTGGGCAGACCCACAGCGATGCCGGGGGTGAGGCTTCCCTTAGGGACTGACTTGCAGCAAGTGACAGAGCTGGGGGCTCAATGCAGGCCGCCTTCCCTCTTCCCAAGGAGGGACCAGGCCCCAGGGCAAGGCCATGCCTGCACTTGTGGCCAGGTGTGGAGGAAACAGTTGGTGCCTTGGTTCCCTCCCTGCTCCTCGGCATGACCCCGTTCTCCTTCTCTCCTTTCCATCCTGCCAGGAAAACAGGAGTGAGCATTCCCAGCATCCCTCGCCCAAGGTCTGAGACAGCAGACTCACAGACTGGATTTCCACTCCCTGCCTGGCTCTCCTTTAACTTGGCCAGTTTTCTTATAAATCCTGGTAGCCCTGGTCTGGGATAACCCAGGAATGAAGGTAATGCACTGGGGAGACTGCAAATTACCTCCAAATTAGACGCGGGAGGAGAGATAAAGGCTCTCCAGCAGCTGTAACTCACCCGAATGCCAGAGGAGAAGGCTTTTGCTCCAGAGAGTTGAGCTTCTTGCGGGGGTTAAAATACAAGGGATGGGCAATGAAGATGAGTTAAAGCAGCTATGAAGTGGGAGGGTTCCCATTTCCTGACATCTGTTTCTTTAAATGAGCAAAATTAACATCACATTACTGTAAGGTTTGTGAATTGGATTTCCTCAGGCTGGGAGAATGGAAAACAGAAGGAGAGTAAAAAAGAGGGGGATAGAATTTTCCAGAAGAGCTGGCTGCTGCCGTCTCTCCATCCATCAAAGCACCGCTCACAACTACAGGCAGCAGTAGCTGAAGGACAGAAAGTGCAGCTTGGGGCAAGCACTCCAGAAACAAAACAAATGCACGGAGGTTTTCTAAGAGCCCTATCACAGTCTCAGAGCAGTATCTTACTGATGATGACGCAAGTCCCAGGAAACCACAAAATGCAAAGCCAGGGCCACCCAGGGGGCCTCTCTCCATCTTCGCGTTAGTCCAGAGCCCCTGAGGGTTTCTTGGTGAGGGTTAAGTGCATTCTGTACAGATTCCTAATCTGTACTGTCTGGCACAGGGTAAAGTGTTTAATTTGTGCTCACTGCTAGCTATTATTATTATTTTTATGGCCTTGCATGCAGACACGTTCCATATTTGTGCTACTCCCAGGCTCCTGAAAGTGTCTGGGTGTGCAACCCCTGTTTTAAATATATAACCAGCTACTCTGGGTCACTCAACTCAGATGCCCTCTCTTGTCTTTCCACACCCAGTCTCCCCAGTACCACAGCCATGTCTTTCATCTTTATTGCCTCATATTTCTGATCCTCATAATAACTTATAAGGAAGATAGATTTATTCCTATTATGTAAATGATGAAACTAAGGCTCAGAAAGGCTAAGGACATTCCTAGTGTCACATAGCTGGGAAGGGCAGAGCTGAACTCAGAACGCACACAGGCTTGTCTGCCCATTTTCCCTCCACACCTGGACTTGTGACAGCTCCTGAGAAGAGGAAACATTCGGCAGCCCTCACCTTTATTCCAACATGGCAAGTACTGGGATGAGCTGAGTGACATCTGTCCCTTTTGATGAGATCTAGGCCCACACTTTTCCAGAGACCTCACCACTCCCTTTTGTTGCTTGGTTGCTGATGCTGGGAGTTCGTTGACACTTATTATGTGTTTGTGCTGTTGTTTTCTCGGGCGCACAGAAATATTCCCTATACTCATGTTCCTATCAAAACTGGGAGGATGAAAGGCTCAAAGTGCTTGAGTTTCACCTCAAATGGGAGAGTACATATTTCTTCACAGAAGCAAACACTAGCAGATCCTGTTCAGTAGATAAGCTGGCACTTGGCCAGCTTGATTCATCTTAATATCTGCTCACGCCCATAGGCCTGTAAGTTTCTGTCTTCAGGTTAAAAACGAAGTGTGCGTTTCTCTGGGTTGAAATAAAAAGAATCATTCCTGCCAGGTGATGGCTGATGCTTGTGTTGGGACCCTGAAGCTAGTGGGGCACTGGACCCCAGTGACAGCCATGATCCTCACCCAAGTGTGCCCTCTCTCAGCCGGCCCCCCAACATGCTCTCCACTGCTCCCCGTTACAGAGCAGTCGCCGGAGCCATGACCAAGGTGGTGGCTGCAGGCAGGGAGTGAGGGAGGGCGGGAGGGAAGCGATCTGAGTAGCACCAGTGAGATCCAGATGCTGCCCAGGGCCTGTAAGGCCTCTGTCCTATTTGTCGGCAGGGAACGCATGGGTGGGAGCACGGGGAGCAAGAAAGAAACAAGGTGGTACAGTCCACTCTCTTTATAGGCAAGCATCCCTAACCAGAGTGTCCAAAACTTTTTGAGGGCTCATATGATGCCACAAGTAGAAAATTCCACACCTGACACCTTTGCTTTCTGAAGGTTCAATGCGCATTAACTTTGTTTCATGCTCAAAATTACTAAAAATATCGCATAGCTACCTTCAGGCAGGCTGTGTTTACGGTGTATATGAAACGTAAGCGAATTTCGTGTTTAGACTTGCCCACTAGCCTCATGACATCTCATTGGGTACACGCAAACATTCCCAAATCCAAAAATATCTGAAATCTGAAACACTTCTGACCCCACGCATTTCAGATAAGGGACACTGAAGCCGCACTCGCAGTAGTTATGTTGTACACAGTTGCTGGGAACACTGCATTAGTGAATACCAAAGCGTTGCTCTTTGGGGAAATACAAGTTTAGGGTCCTGTGAGCCTCTGGTCTCCACATTTTAATCAACCTATCAACATATAACCTTATTATATGTGTGCTTCTGTTTAAAGATACCTTATTTCACACATACGGCTGATCCATAACGTTGAACTCATGACCAGCAGCACTATAACTCAAGCTCTCAGGCACATGTCCTCTGGAAGACACATCACGGCCTTTGCACGCTTAGGATGGCTAGACGGCCCTTTAGCACTGTGTCTGGGGGGCGCATTTTAAACAGCAAAATCACCAACAAAAACCTCAAACATGCAAAACACATGGCACTGAATATAATGCAAAAGGACGCTGGCTGACAGCATGAGAGGTGACAGAAGAAGGCAGAGCGTGGCCTCACTTGACCCCAGTTGGGAACATGGGTGTAGGTGACTCCGTTTTTTTTTTTTTTTTTTGCTGTTCTGTGCATGCCCGAGAATGACAAAGGCATGGAGAGTCTTGACTTTGGACTTACACAAATTTTAGCGAATTCTCAAATATGGAATCCATGAATCATGAGGATGGACTTATTTCCCTGGTTTTCACGGCAGACCTGAACTCCGGGGCCAGCAGGCATGAAGTTTGGGGTGGGGGAAGGGAGAGGGGCTAAAGAGAAGAGTGCCCGCCTGGGGATGAGATGGTAAAGAGCCTCCCCTTCTGTGCTGCTACCTCTGCTGGGGGGCCCGGAAGGGAAGACGAGGAGAAGCAAGCCAGCCTCACACTAGCATGATTGCAGGTGGACCCAAGTCTGAATGCCAGCTCTGGGACCCGTTAGCTGTGTGGTCTTAGAGAAGTCACAGAAACTTTTTGAGCCTTGGCTTCCTCACCTGCACAAAGGGGACTGTGAAGCCAGCGCTGGACGGGTGGGTGAAGACTCAGTGAGACAATGCGTGTGAGGCAGGCAGCATGGTCCCTAGCTCAGGACAAGGACTCTACTGGTCCACCAACATCATTCTCATTACCTTTATGACTAGGCCCAAGCCTAGTCAGGGTTAGGCAGGGAGAGGGTTAGGATGATGTGCATCTCTGGCAGTGGAGAAGCCAATATAGGTGTGCAGGCCCTTGCCTAGGCCAAGGCACGGTCAGACCCACGAACTCCTAGACGGAAACCCATTGTGGGAAGCTGCTGGCATGTTCACTCTGATGTGTATCAGTGATGCGGGGTCTTTTGATTCCATTTGAAAACAGACATCTAACTGTCACCACACAAAAATCGCCAAATAGCATAGACCTTAGACACCTGTGCCACATCACTAGTCCTTACCTGAGTCCTACACACTAGCCCTGGGGTAGCTGTTGGATGGGGTGTAGGGGTGGGGTGAGCAGAGGGTCCAGGGTGGGGTCAGGGATGGTATGGAATGCTTGCTCTGTATAACACTCAACTAAAACCATGAAGCATCACTTTGGTCTGTGTCTATGTGTCTTGTTTCCTAACAGAGGCCACAGCGGGGCTGAGGAGGAGGCTGGGAGGGGCTGGAGCAGAGGCTGGGGGAGAGGCCGGTTCCCTGGTTCCTCTTGTCTAGAACACAGGCTCTGGCTAGAGAACAGAGGCTGCTGCCAAGTTCCTGAAGTTGACTTACATTTTCCGCAGGTTGGGCAACTTCTTGAAGATGCCAGTGGCCTCCAGAACAGATATCTCATTGTCATTCAGTCGCCTGTGTAGGAAGCAAGAAGATGAGTCACAGGTTAACTGTGGACAGGGCCCCTCCTGGCACTCCCCATGGCTTTGGGTGCACTGGCGCCTGAACCTCACACCCAGTGAAGGTCCACAGAGCCATTGGAAGCTTTGACATCAGTCCCATCGACAGAGGGGCCCAGCAGCTGGGGGAGGCATATGCAGTGCTGCTTCCTCCTTCTCCTGGAGGAAGTCTCCTTTGGCTGGGGTGTAGGGGACTTTCTGAGTACTCCGTGTGGGCATGCGTTGTTTTCAGCACCCATCAATTACCAAGTATCTGTTTTCATTTTGTGGACATATCAATGACAACTTAAAATCCCCAGGAAGGCTTCTCCAGGGTCTCCCAATCCTCCAAGCCCTTCAGTTCCTCCCTAAGTACTTCCCTCTACCTGGAGCAGCTCGGGAACTTCACAGGTGTTCAGGGAGAGCAGCAGGGCAGGGAAAGGGGCCTTGCTGTTTCCTCTGATGACTTGTGAAGTTAGAGAGGACAACAACAATAAGAATAATGAAGACCACAACCACTCATCCGGGGCTTACTCTGTGCCAGGATTCAAGATGAGTTCCACGCTTGCATTCTCTTTCTTGGTCTCCCCAGCCACCCTAGGAGGTAGGCATTAATTATCTCCCCCATTTGACAGCTAAGAAACTGAGTCTCAGGTCCGAGGAGCAAATGGCCTAATCTTAGGAAGCCTGCCAGAGTCAGGTGTCAGCCCCACGTCTGTCGGTCCCCACATGCTGTGCTTTTGTCCTCCACGAGGCTGTAACTTTTAAAAATTTTTTTTAATTAAATTTTTTTTTTTTGTTTCAGAGACCAGGTCTGACTCTGTGGCCCAGGCTGGAGTGTACTGGTATGATCATAGCTCACTGCAGCCTCAAATTCCTAGACTCATGTGATTCTCCTGCCTCAGCCTCTCCAATAGCTGAGACATGGCTCATTGGAGGCTCAGATATATTTAATCATTCTAGTTGTTTTCTCACTTCGCTACAATTCTTTATTTAGCACCCAACTTTCTGGTTTTACTGTAAGCTCCATAAGGGCTGGCAGGGACTACCTGCTCTGCTCTGTTGTAGAAACTGGTGGGCTTAGCATGATGCTGGCTCACAGGGGGTGTTCAGAAAATATGTGTAGAATGAACATTTGCAAGCAAGCTGTCCACAGGAGATGCCTGGGTATCTACCTTCAGACCAGTATGGGAAAGACAGCCAAGCAGCACATGACTGAGCCAGGAAGGGGTCACCTCCAGGAGACCCTGCCCACGCTGGCTCCAGGTGGCTGGTGTGTGGGGAGGAGTAGTGAGTTCATGCCGAAGTTGGACTTACAGGTCGGTGACATATTCAGGGAGGTGGCTTGGGATGCGGGCCAGCTTCTGGTTGGAGCAGTCCACAATAGTGCCCTCGCAGCGGCACTTCTCGGGGCACACGAGGTCCATGAAGCACTCACTGCTGAACCTGCTGCGGTAATCCTCGGAGCCTGGGAGGGGCCAAAGAGGGGACGTCAGTGTCACCCAAGTTCCATGCAGAGCCCCAGGTTGTGGGTAGTGGGGGTGGGGGACAGAGATGGGCGAATGAGTTGGGGGGTGTTAGGGGTCAATTAACAGACATGGCATCGCCTTTGCTATATGGGCACCTTGCTGGTGCTTTCTCTGCCCCCAGCCTTACTGCCTCCTTCCCATGGATCTTTGTTATTCATCACCATCCTCAGGGAGACCAGGCTCAAGATCTGTGGGCCCTTATGCTTTTGGGGGTGACAGATCTTTTTGAGAAGCTGATGAGTTATGAATGTTCTCCTTGGGGAGGTGATCCTTGGTGCAGGTGTACAGAATTCAGTCTACAATTTCGGGGAGGGGGCGCTACCTGCTCCACGACTCCTATCATTCATGGACCCTCTAAATGTTCATGAAAATCCAAATTACAAGATTTTGATGATGCTTTGATGGGGACTATGCCAGGGGGAGGGACAAATTATGGGAAGGGGTTGCAAACTCAGGGGCCTTTATTACCCCAGCAGGTAATAAAATGAGTACAGGCCAAGCATTCGGCAACAAATGACCATCGACACTTGGCTGTAAGATTGGGAAGACAACAATGAGGGCTGGGAACCTGGGGAATTGGAGCCCCAGCCTTAACGCTTGGAAATTTGGCTCAGAGTTGCCTGATGTTGCTTTGTTTTTGTTTTTTAAAAAGAGAATCCATATAAACAATATTGGTAATAAATTCCAATTTAAAATACTGTGAAGATGAGCAAAATGTATCTGAGGGTCAGATTTGGCCTCTTTTTCAGAGCACATTCTATGTAACTATAGTGAAAGGCGAGTTCCGATGAGCTAAAAGTTGGTGCTGAGATTTGCTTTTCTGAAAAGGAATTTCTCCCAAAGTTGCACAGTAATGGTAACAGGACCGACAACGTGGTGTCTCTGAGAGATGCCTCGGGGAGTTGCCTCAGTGATCACAAAGGATCCCTGGGCACCTGGGAAAACTTCAGTGAGACCTTGAATCATGCTGGTGGGAACTGAGGGAGCTCTGGTTCTCCCACCAGACATAAGCTTATTGATGGGGCCGGGTTTCCTTCATCCTTTCACCCTCAACATTTCACTAGCACAATGCGAGGCACAAAACAAGAGATGGGTCCACATTTGTCCAATACACAAGTGGGGTGTCATGAGTAACTGCGTGTCCTCTACATGAGTATTGGGAAGTGTTTCCGAGAATGTGAACATTATTTGTTTGCTCCACTAGGTGAGGCAACTTGGTGATTTTATTTGCATTAGGAGCATTAGCTTTTCATGGATTTTAGCAGAAGGGAGCACAGGCTTGTTCAGGCCTTGGCAACTTACTAGTCTCAGTCTCTCTCCATGTAAAATGGGAACCAAATAACTGCCTTTATCTTCTAGGAGCTGTTGCGCAGATGAAAATAAGATTAAGGAGGTGGAGAACCTCAGGAGTTGTAGGGATGCTTGTGACTCTAGCACTTTTTTTTTTTTTTTTTCCTATAACCTGGCAGAATATTTGGCAGCTCAGAGGCTGTGAAAACATGAGTGTAGCTAGCAGTAACAGTGGCCATTTACTGAACATATACTGAGCTGGACACTATTCTTCCCATATCAAATGAATGATCTCATTTAATCCTTGCAACACTCTGAGGTTAGGATAACTCTATTTTATAGGCAAGGAAACTGAGGCCCACAGGTCACTCAGTCTGGGCAGGCTGCTGCCTGGCTCCACGTGGTTAACATGTTTTGCTGCAGACGTGCTGCTCCCCAAAGGTTTTCCCAGGTCCCTGTAGGAATGATCATATAGCCAGACTTGGTGCAGGTGGATTGAATGGGGTATTTTTCCACAGTGGGCTATGGTGGGGCAGGACACAGATCTCTTCCACCCTCTTAGTCGTGCACACCTCGTATGATAGCCCTGTGGTAATTACTGACTGAGAATGAACTTGGTGGGTCTCTGATTCTGAAGTGATACTACCTACCTAAGACAGGGAGTCAGAAGCCTACACCTGTCCTCCTTTCCTTCTCTGCTCTCTCTCCATCCCCGTTCCTCCATCTCCTCTTCTACCTCTAGGCTTGTGTAAGCAAAATCTGTGGACACATCCCCACAGTTATTCGAGTGGCTTCCTGGTTCAATGTATTATGTAAATCTCCTGCCCTTGGCTTGCCAGCTTCGTTCCACTTGGTAACCCTGACCTGCACCATTTTCTTCCAGACCCATCAGCATGCCGAGTCCTGGGCAAATTTCATTTTGCAAACCCTGTTAGATGACTACCTTCTCTTGTCCTCTGCACCAGTGGATCCACAGAGTGATGGCACGAAGGGGCATTACACACACACACAGAGATTTTTCCTTCACAACGTGTCTATATTGGGATCCTTGTAAAGCGAAGGAACCCTGACTGCTGATTAAAGGCAGGAAGACAGGAGGAAGCACGGTTTGCTCTTCAAGGCGATGAGCCTGAAGGCGTGCACCGGCTGGGCTGTGGCTGGGGACAGCCGCCTATTAAATGCATTTTCATTTTAATCAAGGTGAGAGCAGCCTGTAGTTAGCAGGAATCGCTCTCAGTAGTATAGTTAGATTATAACTGGTGGACCTCTGCAATGGAGCCGCTGACCCATTTTAATGAAATGATTTTGCAATTAGATTCGATGGACTAATGTGTTCTTTCCAGCATTTTTCCCCCTGCTGTTTTTGTTATTGCCCTGGTTTGTAATAACAAGGGGGTCGGAATGTGATATTTTATAGAAGTGGGAGCCAGAAATGTTAATAACGGCGTATGTACATAACCGAAAAACTTTGTTCCCCAGTCAGAGCCAGCCCGAAATGCCATCTCCATCACTTCATATTTCATTACCGAAACTACCCAGGGTTTCTCGGAGCCATTTGTTATGCCTAATGCTCATAACTACCCAAAAGTATTTTTAACTTTTCCAGAGCTTTAAAAGTCAATTTCAATCTCAATGCATATTTGTCACTGCCAGAAATACTTAGTAGTAGAGGACCAACTGCAATAGGCTGTTGCTTCTTCTCTTTGGGGTGAGTTCAGACAGAAGGGATCCCAGAAGATTTGAAGAAGGGCCATAAAACTCAACCTCGCTGAAACCGGCCTTGGAAGAGCTGATGTCATCTGGCGTCTTGCCTGCTCCTGCCCCTGGAGCCCTCCTCCCCTTTCGCGGGCAGCTCAGAACAACGACACTTGGTATGTGATCACAGACAAGCTTTAATAGTCGGGGGCTGGGGGTAGGAGGTGGAAATTCATAGCAACACAATTTTATTATACATCCCTGCCCTACAGCCACTTCCCAGGAGGAATACTTGTCACATTTGGATGACCAGGGGTGTGGGACAGGTAGGGAGCCACGCTCCCATGCTTTGAATGGACTTGGCTGGGCTGGGATCAGAGGCCAGCACCAGGTCCAGGATGGCTGCTGCCATCAACAGTATGCATTTTGTATCATCCTTTGGGCAGCCAGTTTGCTAACTGGGAGTCATAAATTCATTGTTATCTGATCATCATGACCTTGCTAACTCACATGTCCAGAGCACTCCTCCCTTATTCCCAATATCCCTAAGATGAGGGGAATAAAGGAAAGGAGGAAAGAAGCAGAAAGAGGAATTGGGGGGAGCATAAGGCCTGTCAGGCCTCATCAGCTTGAAAAGACAGTGACGTGAATAAGCAAAGGGTCATAAGTGATGAATGATTCAAGAGAACACTGCCAGGCACACAGACATCCACTCATGGGCAAGGCTGGGGGACCAGCTGCCAGTGGCTGGAAGATGCCAACTGTTTTACTAGGAGTTTGGTCACCAGTTGGGCAGGGAGCTGTCCTAGTAAGCTATCCCCATTGGAGTCTATTACGAGTGCAGCCATCTGCCTGAAAACAGAGGGAAATACCCACGGTCTGAGGCTGGCACTGCCTCATCACAGCCTGTGGCTGTGGGGCCAGTAAAGCACTGATGGAAGGGCACCATTATGGACCCACTCCCAGAGGCCTGGTCCCAGCCACGTTGGGGGCAGTGCCGAGGGCCTCAGAATGCCCCTCTCTGTGAGGTGGGAAAGAGAACTTCTCCAGGCTCAAGGATTTGCTCTGTGTTAAAGGGGATCTTTGTATGTCCATGCTGGAGAGGAAGAGCCATTTGAATAATGCTTGCTTACTCAAGTTCTTTCTACTAACGGATGAAAGTCTGAAAGGGAGAGTTTAAGCAAATTTCAAGTCCCTATCAAATCGAGGTTTTTAAATTTTCTAATTCAAGGGAATGGGGTTGTCCACAGCTGGGAAGGTGGGTATTACAGCAGTACAGTGCAGCCACTCTGGAGTCAGATGTCCCAGGGTAAGTTAGTTAACCTCTCTGAGCCTCAATATCCTCACCTGTAAAATGGGACTTTAGATTTTGTGAACATGAAACAAGGTAATAATGTGGAACAGTTCACTGCCTGGCCTATAGCAAGCACTCAATGTTAAAAAATTACTCAGCAATGGTTGGGCTCCTGGTTCTGAGGGGTAACCTCAGATAGAGGCAGTAATAAGAGTCACACCTCATGATGGGGGCCCAGGGCTCAGCTTCTAGTTCTGAGCTGGGCTAAGGTTCCCACCTTAGCTCTCTCTTGCAGGATAGGACAAAGACTCCAGGATAGGAATGAACAACACAATCTTCTGGTTACACTGCGTCTAGGATTATCAAGAAACAAGCAAAATAAGAGGTACCAAGATCCCTCTCTTTATTATCAGAGATAGCAGGTTTCCACATCCACACATACTCCCCTCCCCTGAAACAGAAATAGCACCAGGTGAGGAGCCCAGCACCTCCATGTTAACTGTGCTTTGAAGGTCACAGAAACACACTGGACTTTAGGTTTCATGGGGTTCAGGGACAGCATTTTCATAAAACATGGGAGTGAGGTTCAGAAGGAACCTCAGGTTAAACCCAAAGTCTCAGACTCACATGAGTTTCACCCATTCTCAAGCTCACATTCCTTTCAAATAAAGTGAATACCAATAAAGGTGGTGGTGGGAGGGGCAGGGGGTCACAAGTAGTAGTAATTCCCCTTTGGGTTAGCTGCCACTTGGAAAAATGACCTTGGGTTGGGACTCTCCCATGAAACCATGGGGCATATGCCTTGGGTATACTCATTCCTTTCCAATGGAAGAAGAGACACAGTAGTTTCTGAGCTTGAACCTAGTTATTACTCCTTGTCTGGCATCTAGACTAGATTTGGGGGAGGGTGACTCCATTTTGTGAAAGAGATGTGGATACAGATCTTAGCTGGGCCCCATGGTGCTTCTCCAGACCCATTTCACACTGTATCTGCATCCTTTGAGACTCCTACCCTCCTGCCCTTGGTGAGTTGAGACTGGGAGAGGTGGGTCTGGCAGGTGGTGGGCTGCGGTGCTCCAGAGCAGAGGAGAGGTGTCCAGCGGTGGTGGCGGCGGTGGCGGGCCATGCTGCAGGAGAGCACGGTGCTTTCCGCGGTGCTTGACAGAACCATGTTCCGTTTCCATCGTTCCACCACATGGTTAGATCAAGCACAAAGGAAAGCCCCGCAGCGACTGGTCAGAGTCAAGGTCAGGAAGCAGCGTCAGAGAGAGGACAGGAGCGCTCAGAGGAAGCAGCGTGGAGAAGCGGAAGCCGGAGCAGGCCCCCACTGAGCGTGATTAGTATCAGGAGTGGGGTTCCACTGGAACACTTCCGAAGATAGCAGCCCTGCTGCCCTTGTGCCCCACCCCAGGGGAGACACAGTAGGAAGGGAGAAGAACAGGAGGCAAATCACTGGATGCCCATACTCAGGAGCTTCAGGGCAGCATGGTTCCTTCCCAAGGAAAGAAAGAACACTCAGACATCTGTGATCCTATCACATGCCTGAATTGAGCCTCTAAACTGTAGTCACACCAGTTGGTCTGACAAGACATTAAACTTAGCAAAGCATCTTCTGCATGCTTTACAACATAGGCCCAATTCCCCAACAGCTGAGTGGTTCCACCACAGTCGTTCTAGTCCCTTAAATCAAGAGACAATCCACAGTTCCCAATGGTCTAGCAAACCTTCAATGCTCTTCTTTAGGAAAAAGCCCCCTTTGACATTCCACAATTCAGGAGTCTCCTTGATATCCTTTGGGGTCACCAGAAATGCTCTGGCTGATAGATACTTATCCCAGATCATTTGAGGTTTAATAGAGGAGTAGTGTGGTGTCAAAAGAAAATACATCTCGGCCGGGCGCGGTGGCTCAAGCCTGTAATCCCAGCACTTTGGGAGGTCGAGACGGGCGGCTCACGAGGTCAGGAGATCGAGACCAGCCTGGCTAACATGGTGAAACCCCGTCTCTACTAAAAAATACAAAAAAAACTAGCCGGGCGAGGTGGCGGGCGCCTGTAGTCCCAGCTACTCGGGAGGCTGAGGCAGGAGAATGGCGTAAACCCGGGAGGCAGAGCTTGCAGTGAGCTGAGATCCGGCCACTGCACTCCAGCCTGGGCCACAGAGCCAGACTCAGACTCCCTCTCAAAAAAAAAAAAAAAAAAAAAAAAAAAAGAAAATACATCTCTCTAGCCAGAGAGAAAGACAGGAAAACAAATGGGGCCTTAAGGTTTGGACTGAGGAACCTGCAATCACAGTTGTTGAGAACACCGACTTTCACAGAGATGGTGGCCAGTGCACCTCGTGATGAAGGGCCTCTTTCAGACTAAGAGAAGGAAGGAAAGGGAAGCCAAGGGATGAGACTGAGGGGAAGACACTGAATTCTGGGATCCTTCTTGATCTCTCCCTTGAGTGGAAATTATGGGAGTGAACAGGATGAACTAGTAACCACTGTCAGGATGCCAAGGACCCAGGTGAGGATATCCAGTTTTTATATTCCTATCTCTGATAGATCAGAGTCAGTTTCCATGCACCTGCTGACTTGGGACTTCCTCCCACTTGGCATTAGGCTGTAGATGTGCATCTTGAAGAAACCGGAGCTAAGGTCAGGTGACTGAGACCCTCCCTGCCTCACCTCTGACATGAGAACCAGTATCAACATTCTTCCACTGTGTGTTTTTGGGACTGGGCATATCCTCTAGATGGTCTCAGCATCTCGATGGTGCATAGGTTGTCTGCCATGATGGACCAGTTAGGAAGAGCCAGCCCACAGCTCTGGGTCTGGCCTCTCCTCCTTCCTAAGCTCTCCCATCACACGCACTAGAGTCAGCCACTAGAATCTGGACTCCACTCCACTTTGACACCTAGACATGCAGGGCTCTGTGAACACTGTGGTTCTGGGACTTCAAATTTGAGTTTGATTCGGACCCTGGTACCAGAGCAGGGGAAATCCATCTTGTTCCTGCAAACCCCCACCCTCACCAAGCCTTAAAATCTAATTTTCTTTCTCTTTGGTTTCTTTCTACAAAAAGAAATGGAGGGATTTGTAGGTAAATTATCAAGTTTTCACGGTATGTCCGAAGTCCTGGGTTTCAGATCTTGCCCTGAAAATAATACTCAATATCTTAGATAAGATTTTTCTGCTACGTGGACCTCAATTTACCCATCTCTAGAATAAACTGGATGGCCTCTAAGGTCTCTAAAAATTCTGTAGTTCATTGAGAGCTATCTTGCTGTTTGCCGTCTTTGGACACATTGTGTCACCACCCTCCGTACTTTTCAACAAGAGAGTTTCTTCTCACACAAAGCGGGGAGGCGTAAGGGAAGACAGACAGCACCCTACAACTGCCAAGTGCTCCTGGGGGTAGGCTTGGGGTCCCAGGCAGCCAGACGGAGCCTTTTCAGGAGGACTTAATCTGATGGTCAGATTACCCCAGACGGCAGCATCCAACCCTAAGCTGATGTTGCTGCCCAAGGCGGCGGATGCAGCTGATAGAGAGGCAGACACAGGCAGCTGGGAAACCAGACGCCCTGCCTAAGGAGGGGCAGGATGTGTTACGGAGCAGCCCTCAAATTGCCTCCTAATTACATCAGCTGTCTTTTCAATGGGGGTGCTTTTAGGAGAAAGTAAAATGCAGAGTTATTATCTGTCACATCCAGTCTGTGTCACCTGCCCCCCTTCTTTCTTCTGGAGCTTCCTGGAAACACAGAGCTTTAGATCTTTTTTTTTTTTTCCCCTCCAAGGCCAAGGCAGGTCTGGAACCCCGTGTTTCTCAAAGTCAAGGCCTTTGGAGCTCAGCAGTCATGCTTTCTTGGCAACAACATAAAATAAAAGCATATAGAGTGCTACGTGTCAGGCTCATGCTAGCTCCAAACATCTCTACTTTTTAGGAATAATCTTTCTGCTTAGCATTGGTTTTCTTTTTTTAAAAAGGTATCTTAGAGTCAATCCAAGAACCCAGCTCCTTCTCCCTGTTTCTTTTTTAAAGTGTTCAACCACCCCTCCCCCGCATAGGAAAAGCAGCCAGGATCCTGCAGGTAGGAAGATAGTGGCAGAGCTAGAGTTAGAACTAAGTTCTACTGCTTCCTAGGTCCACTTTCTATTTTCCTTTTCTCCTCCTTAGTTCTTTCTGTAGCCCCACCCCCATCTTGCCACCGCCAACCACAGTCATGCCCAGAAAATTGCCAAGACTGTGTTCCTGGGGAGACACTAGTCCTTGGATCCTGCACTCTTTCCCTGCTGTGCCATGCAGGGCCGCAATATCCATCTGGGGTCCAAGGTATTAACAGGATACTTATGAGACCAAAGGGTCAAGGTTGGCAGATAACACCCCGCCCTCCTGTGGCTCTCACTGCCCTTCTTTTTGGGTACCACTGCTTGGCAGAACTAATTAACTCAACCCTGGTCAGAAAGGGGTAGGAATAGAGGCCCAGGTCGGCGTGAGTCATGGGGAAAGGCCCTGGGGAAAGGATGATTGTGCCTTGGGTGAGATTTTTGTCCCAGAGATGTTGCTGGGCCCAGGAAGGAACCTGAGGACAGTGTTCAGGGAGTGGGTAGGGGTGGGAGCATGAGACCAGGGAAGGAAGTCATCCAAACAGCTGATTGTCCTCCCCGAATACTCCTTCTCTCCTAGATGCTGCGTGGTGTGAGGAGCCAAATGAACCTGAGGTTTAGTCCTGCCTCCGCTGTTTGCTGGCTTGTGAACTTAGAGTGCCCCTTCACCTCTAAGTCCTCAGTTCCCTCTCCCATAGAGCGAAGGGCTGTCCTACTGACTTCCGAGGACCACTGGAAGAAGCAAATCCGACTAAAAGCCCCCAGCACCACGCTCATCACAGGTGAAAGATGGCTCTTGTAAGTGACATCATTATTCTAGGGAAAGGAAGCTGGTACTAACTTTTCACAGTGCCACAAAGTCTCTGTATTATCTCCAAGCCCTCCCAAGGTATTTGTTTCTGTTAAAAAAATTTAAAGAGCTAAAGCTTATCATTCTGGAGACACGGACTAAAGAATTTGACTTAAAGGACAAGAAGATGTTGTTAAGAAGCACAAGTCTGCCCACTGGTCTTCTCCCAGTGACCTCTCCCCTCACTGGCATTCTCCCCTGGGAAGACTCGCCTGCATCTGAAGCTCCTGGGCAGGGGGAGAAGCACTGCTCTTGCTGCCGCACACACTGTGAGGGTTGGCTGTAACCCACCTCGGCACTTCGTGCCATCAGTCTCTCATCACTGGGTGCACAATGCAGTTTGGTGATTTTTTTTTTTTTTTTTTCAGTAGAAAAGGACACAGATGATAGTAATTTTTAACTGCCTGTTCATGTAGCTGTCGGGTCAACGAGAGCTACTTCTCTTTCCAAGATGGGCTGAGAATTCCCCTGCTGTTCTCCCCCACGTCCTTCCTAGGTGCAGTGAGAAGGAAGGTTTCTAGAGAGATCCTGGGCACTGAAGAACAAGGCTTTGTTTCTTCCCAAGCACGACTCTTTACTGTTCTCTCCATATTCAGAACAGAGTAGTCTGGGGTGGAGGAGCTAGTTAGTGAAATGTTTTTCGTGAACATGTGAAACCTATAATATACTGGGGCCAAAGGGCTGCACCACGGTCCGTCTCCGAAGGAAGTGGGAGGTCCCCAAGATTACACACCGTCTGTAGCCTCGCCTGAGCTATATTTATTTCTCTATTTGCCCTTTGGGGAGCACACTTTGGAAACGACAAAAATAAATCTTAGCTTGTAACAGGCACATGTGCAAAGGCCGCCCCAGCCCCACCTTCTGTTTAGCTCTTGGAGACGCACTGATGCCTGGGTTCTGTCTCCCCTGCAACCGTCTCCCCCTCCCCATGCTTTTATTGTGTGTGTATGTGTGTGTGGGTTTTATTTTAAATCCATAAGGTAATTGGTTTTCTGCAGGGCTAACTGAATTTCTCCAATTTAATTTGCAAAGATGCTCCCCAGGAACCATTACAGCGCTCGCTGTCCTCCAGATTGGATTATTGGCCTCTCTGGGGCTGCTGCATTCTGAGTCAGAAAGCGGGGCCCAGCCCCGTAACCTGATTACCTGAGCAGCGGAACTTCTTGC
This sequence comes from Chlorocebus sabaeus, assembly GCF_047675955.1. Taxonomy (NCBI): domain Eukaryota; kingdom Metazoa; phylum Chordata; class Mammalia; order Primates; family Cercopithecidae; genus Chlorocebus; species Chlorocebus sabaeus. The sequence continues at coordinate 13,646,192 of NC_132926.1, read as the reverse complement.
TCTTGATCTGGCTGATGCGCTTGTTGGCGAGTCGGCGCGGGCTGCTGCAGCGGGCCCCGCTTGTCTCAATGGGGTTGTCCTGGAGGTAGTCGGCCAGCCACTTCAAGTGGCAGTCGCACACAAATGGGTTTTGGGCTAAGTGGCTGCGAGAGGGATGGGGCTGTTAATCAGGAGTGACCCGTGGCGTCTTGCTCCACCACCACCACCCTGCCTTGCGCTGGGCCCTGGCAATCCACTGCAGGGATTGGTCTCCCGCCTCATCGCCCCAGGAGGCCTTGGGGCGTGCTACTTTCAGACAGGGCTTTCAGAGGGGGTCTGAGGCCCGCTGTCTGCAAAAGACAGTCACAGATGCAGCTAGCATCTGGTCTGGGGAATCGGTCTCCCAGCTCTTCCCACCTGGGGCAGGATCCACCACCGATCGCTTCTACTCTCACCCACGCCAATTCTGACAGGCAAAGCCAGTCGCAGGCTTAGAGTTTGCACTTAGGGTAGAATGCATTTTATTTCTCCAAGCTCAGTGATACCAGGCACATAAAGCAGCTGGCACGGCGCCTGGCATATGGTGGGTGTTCCATATATAGTAGCGGGTATTGTTGTAATTATCCTTATCATCATAAGAGCACCATGGGTCTTGCTTCCCCTGGCTCGGTAAGAAAAACCGTGAAGCACCGAACACAGTGTTTGGCACGTGGTCAGCGTCAATATATAGCAGCTGCTCTTACTGTGTCTTGGTTCCTGTCTCTGGCTACAGGGGCAACAAGCACCAGATGACTTACAGGGTCTCCAGAAGCCCCCAGGCTAATTGCAGACCTGGGCATGGGGCCGAGGTCTATGCCTGAGGCTGGAGCCATCAAAAACTGGGCTGAAATCTGTACTTGGAGGTCATCTATTTAACTGAAATATTTATGAATACCTTTAGTGCATGGAAGTGGGGAAATACTGCCCAAAGAGGAAGAGTGCCCACCTCAGAGGCTTGGTTCTGCAGGGTGGAGGGGGTTAAGGGCGGGCAGGGGTGGGCTATTTGCAGAAATGGAGTCTGCTCAGTGTACATTGACCGCAGGCGTTACAAGGGTAGCTCAGGACCTCCTCCACCTGGATTCAAAACCTGCTCCTTACTAGCTGTGTGACCTTGAGGAAGTTACCTAACCATTCTATGCCTTGGTTTCCTTACATAGAAACGAGGGATAGTAACAGCACCAAGTAGGGTCCTTGTGAGGCTTAAGGGTTTTAAGACAGGGTAAGTACTCCGTGTGGTGTCAAGCACAGCGTAAGTGCTTGGTACCGATAAGCTATTCCTGTTTTTATTATTCTAGCTTCACTGCAGGTTCTAGAACCCTCCTGGATGTGCTCATGCTGCCCTTATTTGGGTGTTTTCCATGATGGGCATGTGGGGTCTCCCGCTGCTTGGGCACCCACTGGCACCTGAGGCAGTGTACTCACAGCGTCTGGATGGACTGCAGAGGGGCAAAGAGCCCCTTGCTGATGGTCTGCAGCTTGTTGTCATACAGGGAGAGCAAGTTGAGGTTCTGCAGGTCCTGAAACGTGTTCACCCGCAGGCAGTTGATCTTGTTGGCATTGAGGAGGCTGCAAGCAGAAGAGAGCCTGGTTAATTCACTAATCCTGGTAATGACCTGCGGAGTAAGGGTTGCCTCTGCAGGGGATGGGCTGCAAAGCTCCCATCACTCATCCTTGCAGCCTTCAGCTCCTGCTGCAGAACAGAAAAAGAGAGAGACCTGCCTTCCTGTGTCTACCAAAACCCCGAACACTCTGGGCACCTGCACACACTGTCACCACAGATACTACGCCACACACTGCTCTCACTTGGCACATGCTCTTGCACCTATGACCTTGAAGGAAGACCTGAAAAGGCACCCTAAATGCCTCACTTTCTGTTTTAGGATTCAGAGCTTCCAGGAATCGGAAAGGAAAAAAAAAATCATTTGGCATAATTGTTTTAGAGCTGTAGTTGACTGACTACGGGCAATTTGATTCAGAAAATTCCTTACAGTTCTTTTGGATCACTGATCCTACTGGAAATCTGATGAAAGTTATAGGTCGTCCTCCTGAAAAAACTGCATTTATGTGTAGGCAGGCACATGTGCATACATATGGATTCTGTCATACACACGTGTGCACACCCACACAGAGCAGAGCCCCATGTGGTTTGACCTTGGCCCTTTCTCCAACCTCAACCTAACTCTACTCACCCCAAACTCACTACCCTTGAGGGCCACCACTGCATTTTTTTTTTTTTTTTTTTTTTTTGAGATGGAATCTTGCTCTTGTCGCCCAGGCTGGAGTTCAGTGGTGCAATCTCGGCGCACTGCATCCTCCACCTCTCGGGTTCAAGCAATTCTCCTGGCTCAGGCTCCCGAGTAGCTGGGATTACAGGCACACACCACCACACCCAGCTAATTTTTGTATTTTTAGTAGAGACCGGGTTTCACCACGTTGACCAGCCTGGTCTCGAACTCCTGACCCCAGGTGACCTTCCTGCCTTGGCCTCCTAAAGTGCTGGGATTATAGGTGTGAGCCACCACGCCCAGCCCCCCACCACATTTTCGATCCTCAGACACACCAGAATTTTCCCTAGGACTTTTGTCACTGCCTCTTTACCTTCTTTCAGCAGGGCTGCCTTCTTTTCCTGCTTTCCACTGTAGCTCAAATGTTCCCTCCTCAGAGAAGCCTGCCCTGACCCCCTCGTCTACAATGAGACCCTCACTCTGTTTTCGTCTCTCACATCCCCCTGTTTATTTCCCTCCTGACACTCATCGCGATTTGTGATTATAGGATATTTATCATTTACTTTCCACACAGGATTAGGAACTCTATAATGGCACCAATGACAGTTATTCTATTCCTCCCTTTCTTTTCAGTGCTTATTCTTTATTAAGATGTATACTAAACTCCACATGCAGCTTCAAGGGTCTCACTTCTCTGAGGCGGCACCCATCCCTCACCCCTTCCAGGGTCAGCCTCCCTATCCACGAGGAAGCTGTTTTTAGTTCTTCAGACTCCCTAAAAAAGCATCATAGGAAGCTACCCTTTGGGTGGAAGTCTGGGAAAACAGAGGATGCCATGAGGGTGACAGGCAGTTTTCAAGAGCAGGGCTGGCAAGTCAAGCACATTGAAATCCTAAGAATTACCTTTACTGATCCTAGACTGACTAGGTGTGCCTTGCAGTCGATGTAAAATCATTTCTTACCCCCTCTCAAATGAAACTGGGGGAAGGGGAAAATAAACTAACCAGCAGAAATGTTGAATTTCAAAAATTTTACTTTCAAGGCTGGCTCAGGCCCTCCCTGGTGGGGAATGACCCATGAGATCCATGCCAGGCTGGCCTGCCTCAGGAGTCTCTCCATACCAGGACCCAGGGGGACTGCAGTTGGCAATGGTGGGGCTGTCCATGGTGCTAAATCACCTATGCCACCTCTCCCTTGCTGCAGGCCCCATACTCCCCACGGTCCCAGTGCACCCCGCGTGTAGGCAAGCAGCTGTGGCAGTGACAGGTGGAAGAAGAACTGCCTGTTTAATCTGGCTAATAATGGGCAAGGTCCCAAGGGTTCACACAGATGTCCTCCTGCCTGGCAGTGGGAAAAAAAATGCTCATACTGCTAGAATACTGTGTTTTCCAAAGTGCTTTCCCAATGTCCCATTATTCTCAGAACCTGACTCACAAGTGACAGGGGAGGAAACTGAGGCTGAGAGTTTGGCGGGTGTTTTCAAGGTCACACACGTTTCTAGGGAGCATGAGAGAAGTGGTTACGATAATTGAGGTCTCTAGAGGGCTCAGTTTCTTCTTTATGAATGTCTTGTCTACCCATCCTATCGGTCTATACTCTTTGCAACTTCCCTCCCCATTGCAAATTCAAATTCCTATGCTTTGTGTATTAAATTTTAGTCAATGTCACTGCATTTTGGGGGCATTTGAAGGAAATGTGATAGAGCAGAGAAACAGGGAGAAAAGCTGGAGGACTCGACAGGGCTCAGCAACCAGGGCTCAGGAATGGACCCTTCACACACACAGTGTTTTGATTTTTTTTTAAAGTACACACACGGTAAGTGTTTTGTTCTAAACCTTGACATTCAGGGCCTTCTGAGTACATCATCTTGTCAGGAAATACTGAACTATTCAGTACATAACAGGTCAGAGGTGCCTATCCAATGGCCTGAGGATGGAATCCTTATTGCAACATTTTGCATCATGCCACATAAATAAAATGTGTTTATTCAATCCTCTTGTGTTTTAAAAATTGGAAAATTTCATACAACACACACACACACACACACATACACACACCCCCCACACCAAACCACATTTCTATTTTCTCTTGAAAAACAAAATTCAGGAGCTCAGGCAACCCTAGGTTCCCTGGAGGCAGCCATGGAGTCGCCCCCTTTAGATACGACATATGCTCTCTATTTGCCACAGTCCTCACTATTCCCTATTGTGTCTCCTTCACTAGTTTACTTGACCTTCCTCGCCTTAGTGGGCATTTAGGTTTGCAACCCCAGTGCAGATTCATAAGCCCAATTGTAGCAATTGGTTCTAGGGCATATTAGGCACTAGACAAGGATGATGGCCACGGGGAGAAAGAAATGGCAACTTGACTTGCCTTCATACACATGGAATGCCACGCTGGCAATCCTTCTCGCTCATGAGGCCTATTTAGCCTCTTTTTTTTCTCATCCAGATGCTCCTTTGTTTCCTATTGCTCCTAGATCTCTCAGCATGGGATGTTACTTCAAATAAGTAAGGCACCAAAACAACCCAGGCTGGCAGAATTACTAGGCAAAGATAGCCCAAGGCGCAGAGCTCATGAAGCATGGAGCAAAAGAAAACACAAAAGGGCAGAGTCTCCCGGTCACTCATTCTCTCCCGGGATGCTTGGCTCCCTCAGGCAAGGTGCGTAGGTGCAGAGAGAGATAAAATTAAGCTGCTTATCCAGAATTAGATGCTGAGGGCAGCCTCACTGGTCCCCAGGATCAGCAAGATCTAACAGCCTATCCCTGTGCCCTGTTTCCTTCGGGAGGAAGGCTGGCAGCTAGTCAACTCGGCCTGGCTTCCATGAAAGGAGCTCTTGGCTATCTGGTACGTGGACAAGAGCTGGAGGGGAATTTTAAAAGCATCATATTATGGAGCAAACAGAGAGTAAACAAACATTTGAAATGAGGTTTAGCAGTTCTATAAGGAATCCTGAACACAGGCCTCCCTCTTTCACCAGAGGGATGGGTTCTCCCTCTGTGCAGCAGAGATTCCAGGATGCCTTCTCTGTCCTGGTTCATCCCCATTTCAGGAGCAGTGGTGCAACTGCTGTGTGAAATGATAGTAATTCAGCATCCTCTCTAGAGACTACATCTCTGTGTGCTTTTCCCAGGCAGTTTCCAGGCACTATCTTATTTAACCCTCACAACGGCACTATGATTATCTTCATTATTCTGATAAGAAAACTGAGGTTCAGAGTGGTGTCGGACTCAACCGAGGTCCCCCAGCAATAAGTGAAGCTCCAGCCTGTTTCACTCCAAAGCCACCTCTTATCTACTATTTAAAGTCTATATTCTCTTTTCCATTTTCCCTATGTGTGAAGAGCAGCTATTTTTGCTAGCCTTGACCGTCCCTGGGTGTGCTTCAGGTGGACAAAGGTCTGGTTGGGTTTGGAAGACCCTGCTTGCCTCTTGGGAGTGCAGAGGCATCTGAAGTCCTCCTGACTGTCAGGAGGGAGCCTCAGCGTGGGATGCTGATCAAGCCTTCATTGCTACAAGGTGGCAGGTCCTTTACTGAGTGGCTGGCACCTGTACGAGGCAAGGCTTTCCCCTTCAGAATCACCGACTGAATGCCGATGTGGGAGCTGATATGCCTGGCTCTGCGCTCCCCTCACTCTGAGCAGGCCAGGGGACAACCGTAGGACAGAGATAATAGCAATAGCACACAAGGTGGGATGTCCCAGCTGGCGTCATTCAAGAGGCTGCCTGGTACTCAAATTGACAACTGTGACATCCCAGCCAAAGACCTCACCTCAGCCCAATCTGCTGGTGGGTCCAGTGAGTCAGGCTGGACTGCCTGGTGAATTCTGTGTTCATCAGTATTTCCCCAGAGCAGATCCAATGATCTTTTGGGGCCACCTGCTCCAGATCTATCTCTCAAAGGACCCTTGGAGATCATATAAATGAAAAGAGAGGGAAGGCTGAGATGATCCAACTAGGTGAACCACAACCACCAGGTGAACAGCAGGGGCCACATGGCCTAACAGGTAATGCATATTAAACACTTCACAAGGCCAGGTACCCCCATTTAATCTCCCTTTGACAGGAGACACTTCTGGGACTCAGAGAGCTTAAATAACTTTGACCAAAGTTCCACAACCCGTAAGAGGTAGGACAGTATTTGGACTCATGCCATCATAGCCCAAAGATTTTGTTTCCAATCATCATGCTGCCCTGAGAGCCAGTCCCCTCTCACTAAGGGCCTGAGGGAGCCATCTGAGGCTGACGGGAGGTGGTGGAGGCACCCTGTTTGTAGCCACTCCCATCAACACAGCAGGTGATTTTACAATAAGGCAGAACAACAACAAAAAGAGCCGTGCTCCCGTCAGAGGAAATTAAGGAGAGTGGCACATTGGAGAGTGGGAGTGCATGTACAGCACCTTCTAAATTTATTTCCAAGTGTGAGCTCTAGGAGGCCCTCTGCCACCCCCTGCCTTGGAGCACTTTCGGCTGCCACATATGTTCCATGTCAAGAGGTATTAGCACTCAGTCCATTGACTAACCAGCATAGCTGTGCTGCTGAGAGTTCTTGCTTTCTGGGAGCTGTGGCCTTCAGGAAAGGCAAAGCAGAAAACAGAAGCCACTGGAAGTCAAAAAGCTAGAGCTGGAGGAGGAAAATGAAATGCCCATGGGCTAGGGAGAACCCTCGTGACTCAAGTCTTTCTGCTAGGGGACCAGGGCTGGCCTGTGCAGAAAAGTCCCAGGTGTTCTCATCACTAGTAGCAGCTTCCAGCTTCATTCGTTTGGGGTCCAGGTAGCATGGGGAGATGGCCCACAGGGGGAAAACCAGGTCCATTTTGATCCACTAAAAGGATCCACCACACCCAGGCTTTTGAAAAGTCCCGTGGGGAGAAGATCGCTGAGCCCCACTGTTAGCTACTGCCTTTGCTCTGATCCACTCTACAATGAAGGATCCCCCCGGGAGCCCACAGGCCTTTTTTGCAAAGTTTGGAAAACACAGACATCTGGAGTCAGGCTTAATGATCAATTGCATCAAAATCACTTTGGCAACTCCAGCAATTCACATGTTGACTCAGTCGCCCAGGGCAATCATTCTGGTGGCATTTATATTCTCTACACTTGACCAAGGGTCTGTGGAGGACACTGGTCATGTTGTTCCTCCCACTTCTATGGTATTTGTCTAGAAATGCTGAAAGCATATTCCAAACTCCAGAGAGCAAGGCCTCCTCAGAAAACCAGTGCCAAGAAAGAATGCGGTGGCCCTTCCGGGAGAATGGATGAAGCTCAGAAAAGACTGTGGATGAGAAGATGGGCCCAGGCTCCTGCCAAGAAAGATGCTCTGCGGGCCTTCTTTTCCCAAAACAGGGATGGGGAGTCTGTTTCTGCTTCATGAACACTCAGATGCAGATACACAACAGGAGAAAGATGGCACCAACAGGCATCCGGCATAACACTTTCTCTAGCTCCTTTAGTAGGAGAATTTATAAAAAGTGGGTTATAAAGGCTCTTTGTTATTTAAAAAAGTGTTCTGTGTGTCCCTGGAAGTAGTTATCACCTCTACACATTGGCATGAACTCCTAGTGAGGACACCAACTAGGGGAGCTATTCTGTACCCCTAATTAAGCTACAGGATATAGAGCCAAACCTCCCGCATTAATATGCCTTCCTTCTTTTTATTTCTCTAGTATTAATCCTCTGTCATGCTGAATTTCTGTATCTATTGATTGTAATAAGGACCACTCTCCCACCTTAGAACATTATGTTATCATCCTTTCCGTATAAAATGTGGGGATTAATTTAGTCCTTCAGCAACCTACTAAGGCTGGATGTGGGGAAGAACCCAAGGAGAGCTGATGCCATGAATTCTGACCCTGCCCAGAATCTTCTCCATGCTTGAAAATGGGTGCTCTAGGTCACATCTTGCTAAACACCCAAGGGGAAGAAGGAGGAGCCCTCTAAGTCCCAACTAGGGGCAACAGTGACTCTTCCCTTCTCTCCTATTGGTGACTGCACTGCTTGTCAATGGCTGTGGGTTGTCATGGCGATTCCTGAGGCAAGAGTAACCAGGCATGCAGCAACACCATTGGGCGGCCTGTCTGAAAAACAAGACTTCTTTCTACCCCAGATACACAGGAGGGTGCTAGGAACGGGCTGTAAGCCACTGGGTTTTCCTAAGGGAAACAGATGAAAGCTGAGATTCCCAGAGACCAGAGAGGGAGAACTATGATTTGGTTACCAGATCAAGTGACCTCATCTATGGTGACTTGCCCATTCCTTCCCTCATGACTGTTAGGGTGGTAACTTTCCTATCTGACTGCCACATGGTTACCAATCAGTCCTCTAAATGGGGTGAACCATTCATTCAATGACTAGCATGGATTCCAGAATTTAAGTCTACCCAAGGGCTTTCCAGGTACACAAGAGAGGAAGAACCCTTCCCTCAAGAACGCATTGCCAAGTCAGTCTGCTTCTTCTGCTGGAGAGAATTCTCATTGTCCCACCTCGACTGGGTCTCTAAGCGCAAGCAGCTCCTTGACTATCCTCTCACAGGGATCAGGGCAAACATTAGTGGGCTGACAACAATGAACCAGAGAAAGTTCCACGGACACAGAGCCGTGAATTATGCTGAGCCATAACAAAAGGAGGTGATCTGCAGTTCAGCAGCACCCTCTCTGTGGCTTGAGCCATTGAGAAATTCTTGCTCTGCATATCAAAAAACTGGCTCTGCAGATCTGCCCGTGACTGGGTGAAGCAGACGTTTCTGGATGGATGTGCTGTGGTTAAGGCATGGACTGCCCAGGTTCCAATCCTGGCTCCATCATGCTAAGTGACAATGGTCAAGTCACTTAACCTTCAGTTTCCCCATCTGTAAAATGGGCCTTTCCACAATACCTTCCTCTTAGCATTGTGGTAAAGATTAAATGAGATGATGCACATGAAATCGCTTAGCAGTTTCAGGTCCTGAAGCATATTAAGTATTCAATAAATGTTAGCTGCTATTATTAGCAGAAGTAGTTCTTATGAAACAGCTGGTGGGGAAAAGTGAACTATAGGGAGTGAAGTTTTGCTCACTGCTCTGTAATTGGCATGTTGCTTGGCAAACTCCGAGCGCCTCAAATGGTCTTGTCTGCCTTCCAAGAAAATTAAACAACAGGTGCTAGAGTTGTCTTAACTTATTCCAGCCCGAAGACAGTCTGGTTTGGTTTAAGACCACCTGGAGCGGGTTTAAAAGCTTCCACCTCAAATGACTGCCCTCCCCACTTAAGTGACTTTCCTATGCATGTCATGTGATCGATGAGCACTAAATGAATGCTCCTTACTCCCTGGAGGGGAGCTGTAACAACGCAGCTTGCAGCTGTCCATCAGCGGAGGAAATGACAGCCTTTTCCTGCTTTGGGGAGGATGGACCTCTGAGCTACAAGGTGAGGGATCTCAGGGCACGATGGCTGGCTGCCCACAGAGGATCACCATCTCCACTGATGTCCCAGAAGCCTATGAGCCTGGGTGGGCAGGGGAATGCAGAAGAGCAAGACCGTTCACCCTGAGCTTCCAGTGAGGAGGAAGACAGGTAATTTCTCTAATAATTGAGCTGCTCCCACCCCTGGAGTTGGGATCATGTGCCAAGTGATATGTCCTGTTCTCACCTTGGGTTCTGAGATGCCTCCATGTGGGATATTTCAATTCTAAACATCCTTCCTAGTGTCCAAATGGGCACCAACTCACTTCCTAGCGGCCAGTTTTAAGGACGGAAGCTGCCAGATTACCTTGCATCCCCCAAAGACAATAAGGGTTGCTAGTAATAAACAATAAATGTGTGTTTATACAATGAATGGCTGCAGGAACTGAACACGTTTAGGATTAATTATAGGAAGACATACTAGCTATTTTCAAACATCTGAAGACGATGATAACAGACTTTTCTGAGTTTTCTAGAAACATTACTGATGTTTAGTATAAGAAAGAGCTTCCTCACCTTCCAACTAGGCAGTGAGGACTTATCAGAGGAACCATCAGCAAATGAGTGACAGGAGGATTTGTGAGAGCGTGCATGGGAGGGATTCCTGTCCTAGCCAGGTAGGAGGCTATGCTTGGAGCCCTGAGATTCCTTTGAACGCTAAGATTTTGGAACTTAAACTGAAGGGGGTAACTCTTGTGAGGCTCTAGGGGACCAAGGACAGAATATCATGTTTAGGACAGCTGAGGCTTGTTCCTTGTGGATGCACTTACTGCAGCCTCCAAAAAACGGAGACGTTCTCTCCAGAATGGCCAAGAATTTTGGGCATTTGCCCAAAGGAACACACCAAGAAAAGCTCCCAGGAGGCTGGCTGTGTACATACTGGACTGGGCAAGTTTGATAGGATGGCCAAAAAGTCTAGAGGAGTAAGGGAAGTGGGGAGGCAGGCAGGAGAACCAACTAATGTACCCACTTTATTACCGCCAGCATCACCGCAAGTGCCAGAAAGGAAATCTCCAGCGCCACTTCGTGTGGCAGAGGCAGTTCAGCTTTGTGAGTACCCATAATTTGAGAGATGGAGTGAGAAGAAAAAATGCAAACCTCTCACAAAGAGCCTCTGAGTCAAAGGAGACGAAAATTACCCTGACTACCAGGGTATTCTAATCAGAGCCTTCTTATCAGTGTCTCCAGTCCAACAGGGAGAAATCCAATCTACAGTAGGCTGAACACTAAATTAGATCGAATCAGGGCCTGCTTTCCAACCACCCAATGGCAGGTCAAAACCCAGTGACAGCTATTTGAGTCCCAGTTACTGGTTCTTTCTGGTAAGGCCTGCCTGAGTTGTGTCAACTCTTGGTTTCAAGAGAGGAGAGATGCTTCCTCTTTAACCCAAGCTACTTGATTCCACCTGCTCAAAACGGTGACATTAAACTGGAGTTGCCTTCCCAACCCATGCAAACTCCTGTTAGTTCTATTAACCTCATGACTGCTATCAGCTTGGAGCTGAGATACACGTTTGTTTTTTTTTTAAATTTTTTTGAGGGTTTCTTTTTTTTTCAGTTTTAAAAACAACTTTATTAAGATATAATTCACCTACCATACAGTTCACCCATGTAAAGTATACAATTCAGTTTCTTAGTATAGTCACAGAGTTGTATAACCATCACCACCAACAATTTTAGAACATTTTTATCACCCTGAAAAGAAACTCTGTATCCCTAAGCTATCATCGACTAGTTTCTCCCTTTTTACTTAGCTCTAGGAAACCACCAGTCTCCTTTGATTGGAGATACACATCTTTTTAAGTATACATGCACTGTTCTAGGCACTGGGATGCACATTCTGTGTCTCCTTAATCCGTGCAAAGTCATTTTCCTTCCTGCACACAAACACAGATTATAAAAGGAAAATCACACCAGCTTGGTGGAACACAACACTGCCAAATTCACCTCAAGGTGGATACTATTGATACTCTTCTTTCAAGGGATTAATAGCTACAGTTAACTAGCCTTATGGTGGCAGTTATAATGTACAGTTTCTTTGCTACAAGCAAAGAATACCATCTGTGAAACACCCATCTCCCTGCAGAGCCCTGGCCTGTTATTCTAACACATAGCCTTAAAAGCCCACCAAAGGCTGGGACCATTGAACGGAAATGTGCCCACACAGAGACACACAGAGTGGGGCAGACAGGAAGGCAGAGATGAGGGAGATGCAGAGAAAGAGACTTTTCTCTCTCTTGCTTTCAGCTTCACTGAAACAAGCCTCGTTGCTGATACGACAGATCTGCTCCCTGAAAACTTGCTGGGCATCTCATGCCTACATAATTCACATTATTGTGTGTTCCGGGAGAATCTGTCCAGAGCTGAGTCTTAAAGGACATGGGAAGGGTAGAGGAAAGATGTAAGAAAGGGCTGGAGGAAAACTCTCACTTCCTCCTTGAAGAATCCCTGGGCATTAACCACATAAGATGCGTCCCTTGTTCTTCTCTCCTTCTTTGCTCTTGTGCCTGCCACCGCTTTGGAGCCCCAGCTTGAGCCCTGGCCCGCAAACCCATGCGGTGGGTCATCTGAACTGCACGTGGGAGGCGGGGAGGTGCCAGGCCTCTTCCTCACTGCCTGTGACTTGGAGGTGATTTTAAAAAGACACACACACACCCCTGCAAACATACATCATGTGCTATTCAGAGGACTGGGAGGTTTCTGAATGAAGGGCATGGCCATGTAGGTTCTTTTCCGGTTTTCATACCTATTCTGCTGTGTGACTGGGGGAGAGTCATGTACCTCTCCGAGAGTTGGTCTTCTCCATTGCTTAAAGGATGCTCAAGATCAGTTCCTAATACCTAGAGGAACTGTGATGGTCACAGAGCAAACGTGCACAGGCACGCACACACACACATACACACACTCCCACACCCATGGTACATGTGTGTAGATGCTATAGCTGCCTCATCACAAATCACAGATGATTCTACCAGCACAGAAATTAAACTATACTATGAGCTAAATTCCTTTCCTTCCTCCTCCACATCAGAGTTCAATTATCTTCTTCAAACATTTAAGCGCAAATGACCAGAATGAAATAAATGCAAACAAATAATCCCTGAGCTTAAAATTCGAGGCAACAACCCTTCCTTTAAATTAAGTAAACACTCCCCTCCACCCTGTCTTTCCCAGATGGAGTTACATTGGTGACTGATTCTGCTCCTCTCGAATTATTCCCCCCGCCCCCACCCCTCTTCAAGGTCACATGTCCATCAGCAGCTCTGTCTCAGCTTTAGTACTGGAACTTAGTATGTGAATGTTTTAGTTCCCTGTGTTCTTAGCACACTACTGAAAAATGTTTTTCTTTTTGTTGGATTTGACTCTTTCCTAATTTCTAGTCCCAAACCCTGTGCTTAGTATCTTCATGCCTGGGCCAGGGCCCTCAGCTCTATCATCTGGGTTTGTGCACACTGACCTCAGTCTTCCTCTGTCCACTCGCTGGCTCTCCTTTCACAAAAATAGGAAATGGGGGTGAAGCGTGGACAGCTCAAAAATTTTGTTTCTCTTTGTCTGCACATAGTCAAAAGAACTCTCCAGAGCATGACTCAAAGTTTTCAGGTGGGAGCCTTCCAACAGTACCAAAGACACAAACAGTGACAAGGTTCCTACTCACAGCAGCTGTAGTGACACCAGCCCATCAAACAGTCCCTTGGCAATCTCGGTGATCTTGTTCCCATAGAGGACCCTGAAAGAGAGAAGGAGAAGACAGCAATCACCGCAGATGTGAGGCCACCAGAACCCAGTCCTGCAGGAAGCCATCACCTCGGCCAGTTCTGGGTATGAGATCTCAGGACAACCCCTTCCACGGCCTGCCTAATCCCTTCTCATCAGTGAGACAGAGGCAGCCAAGAGCAGCCAGGGGCTGGAAGGGCAGGTTGTCTGGGAGGCAAGGAGAAATGGGCTCTATCCTGCTCCATTCCTGGGCAACCTAGCCCAATACATAATCCCCAACAGGAAGAAGCGGTCTCTTTGTGGTATCTCCCTAAGCTGCTAATATGACTCACACCCCGGCAATAAATACACAGTGTGGGAGACTGGCCCTGTGTCTTCAATGGGTATTGATCAGGTTGAGCCCAGCCTACAGGACGTTTCCTTTTAATATCCCTTTGCATCTTAGGAATTCCTAAGCTGAGTCATTTAATCATCCATCTAGACAGGGCTTTGTGCATCTGGGGTCATCTCCAGATGGTGCAGGGACTGCTGAGTCAAGGACTGGCTCTCAGGAAAAACTAGGGAGCTTTGCTGTCTCACAGTAATGGCAGCTTTTACTTTCTATCCACTTTTCCTATTCTTTGAGTTCCAGGAACCTAGGAACTCAGAACCCTTTTACCCCTTTCTCCTACGGGCCTCCAGTGACCCTCATACTGCTGTCTCTGATTCATGGGTCTCGTCTTTGGTGTCTTGGTGAGGCCTGGGGAGGAAGGCTACTGGGTCTGCCACTCCAGCACAGTGCTCAGGGGCATCTCTGCGCCTGGCCCTTGCTGGTACTCTGCACAGGCACCAGAGAAGCTTGGCTGGCCTCTCTCCGCTCCCATCCACAGCACGGGCTTTGCCGTCTCTTGGGTCCAGCCTCCTCTGTGAACCAGGGAACTGAGCATGGGAGAGTTTGGTTGTTTTTCTTAAGTCCTCTCCAGAGCCCTGAAGTGCACTGACTGCATGCAATATTCCATTTTCACTCGGATCGCAATCCAGGCTGTTATCTTTCTTTGGGGAGACAAAATATTAGGATGCGGAAATGGTAAATGGGCGCGATAAACCAAATCCCCCTTTTCCAGACGCCACTGGGAGTGAAGAGTGAATGTCTCCGTCAGCCTACGGGTGTGTTTCATTAATGTTTCAACAAATTAATGACTAAATAAAAGTCAGCATGATAGCTCAGGCGCACATTTGTAATTCATATTAATGCCCCACCACTCACTGTGCCAAATGCAGTAATGTCCCTGTCTGCCTGTCTCAGCTGATGTCAGGACTTCTAGGGTAGCAGAAGCTGGGGGGCTTGGGGCAGAGGGGTCCTCACACCACCTGCCATGCCTTGGGAGGGCAGGCTTCTGAGCCCAGTGCATCAAAACCGCTGGGAGTGGAGGTGGGCTGAGGCTCTCCTGCCTGTGTGGTCACCTCAGGCATCTGGGTGTACACCTGTCTGACTTCCCATGCCAGGTCTTGCCTTGACTACCTTCTTCTTGCCTTTCAGGTCTGAGGTCAAACATCTCTTCCTTGGGAGATGTCTCTGTAATATTTTAATGTTTTATACCACCTCTTACCCTATTTTAGTTTCTTCATATCACTTCTCTTTATGTCATATTACGTTACTTAAATATTTATTTAATTTTAATTTTTTCTGCCTCCCTCCCCTGCACCTCCCATTTTCCTTGCATGTAGGCCCCATGAATGCAGTGACGTTATATGGCTGTTCATGACTGGGTCTCTAGACCCCAAAATAGAACAGAGTCTAGCACAATAAATATTTGTTGAATGAATGAATGCACACACAGGTAAGGAGTAAAGGCTCTCCAGCCCTTTACCTTGGCTGCTCCTGAGCTGGGATTAGGTGTGTTTGTGTTCAACTTTAAGCTCTGTCAGGCCAAGGATCCTGTGTGTCCAGTTCACTGCCATACTCGCAGTGCCTATAATACTGCCAGTACACAGTAGGCATCTACTGCGTGGATGAATGAATACATCGGGAGTGAGAGGTGCTTCACTTAAACAATGCTCACGTGTATTTCAGAATCGGGCAGCAGCATGTCAATTTCATGTTTGGCAACCAGATTTTTGAATTCCTTTTCCTACAAGACAGGAAGCACCTCATTGCCCTCAGACTGTCTCCAAATCCTGGCTGAGGGAAACCAGACAAGGGAAGAGAGAGGGTGGGGGCAGAGACAGGATCCTGGTGGCAGACGGCCCCTCTCCCTTCTCCTCTGTGATCTTCAGCACAAGCAGACACTAATCTCACACATGGTCCCATCTTTGATATCCCAGCCAGATGTTCTATTCGATAAATGAAACTAATTTACTCTGCAAGCAGCAGGCAACAGCTGAATCAGAGACTTCCCAGTCCTCATCTCCTTCCCGGTGGGATGGGGCCAGGTGGGGGGAAAATGTGCATCTTGTTACCTGTCCACTCATAAATTAGGTAAACAGGTTGCGTGGCTGCATAGAGAGGCAAAATATAGAGAGACTGATCAAGAGTGTGGGTTCTGGAGTCAGACAGCGTGGGTTCAAATCTTGCCTTTCCTACCTGTTACTGTGGACTTTGGATAAGTTACATTTCTGAATAAGTACATGGTTGAATAAAACAAGATTTTTTTTGGCATATTAACTCTGTGCCAAATACAGTTTGTGGTGCTAGGGATACCTCCATGAACAAAACCGATAATAATCCCTGTCTCGGTGGAGCTTAGATTGCCCAAGTTCTTTAGCTGTAAAAGCGAGATGACAATATATTTTATATTTTAGGCTGTGGTGAGGACTAAACCTGACAGACTTCTAGAACAGTAGCTGGTACCCAGTCAATGCTCAGTAAACGCTGCTAATTATCGTTTTACTGTACACATGATCATCACTGGATATGTTAGGTGGGAATGGGATCACTGTCCCTGTCCTGCCTACTAAGAAGCATCCATAGAAGGCTCAAGTGACTTCCCTATGCCACACACGAGTCACTGACAGAATGAGGACATTCTATACCTTCCTGCCTGCAGGGGTCTCGGAACCCCTGGTGGGTGAAGCTTTGCTTCCCACCAGTGGGTTGCCTATGGGTTTCAAAATCAAAGACAGGAAGGGCTATAGGATGGGGTGGATTTTTTTTAGGACAATGGCCATGAGGGTAGTCTGGAGAGAAAGCCTGAAAATCAGCGGAAAAAAATGAGCTCCTCACTTGGCAAGGCCATGCAAATGGGTGGGATGCGGTAACAAACACGCATCACCATCTCTCCTTACACCAGAAAGACAGCGCTGCGGTGGCATGTGGGGAGGGAGCGGGACATGAGGTGGGAGGGGGATGTGAGGTTGGAGTAGAAGATGCATTCGAATTAGAAGCCAATAACTGGGAAAGCTGCTAGGCACTTAATCAATAAAAATAATGCATTTGGGTTGTAGAAATATTCCCCAAGATCAATTTCCCCTGAAGAAATATTTGTTTCTTTTACCAGGTTGCCACAAGTGTGTAAGGGAACATAAAGTCTTGATAAACACCTCCTGAAAAATACAGTCGCATCTCTCTTCCCTCCAGCGCCCCCCTCCCCACCACCCTCAGCCCTCGGCTCGGGCCCCACTTACAGTGAAGTGAGTGATTTCAGGCCCTGGAAGGCATCTGGAGCAATATCCGATATCTGATTCTTGCTGATGTCTCTGAAAACATTAACGGTAAAGTCTGAGAACGTGGCTCAAAGGTGCGATAACGGTCACTCCTAAGTGTGAATCAAGCATTTCAGGCATTCAAAATGGTAAGAATTAATTAATCAATCAAGCAATTCATTTATTCACAGTGCAAGAGAAGGAGCTTAAAGAGCCTTCAGTTCAACTATCTCATGACAAAGTGCACCACGTTTACATCACTCTTCTTGGTTTTCAAAGAACACTCACCCACGGCATCTTGATCAGGACACGAAGCTGTGAACACGTGAGCCATCACTTTGTAGGTGGAAAATAGAACCCAGTCAAATTAGGGCCTTACGTCTCATTACCAAGCAATGAATGGCACAGATGAAACAGGAACCGGCTTCACCCAACCAACCACAGGCCAGGGTTCCTGTAGGCATCTTCTTGCCTCATGCCTCAGCAGCTGCTCATTTTTCTCCCAGAAAGTCCTGAGTCATTTCACCTCCCCAGTGACTTTTCCTCCCTGACCTGAAAGGAGGTTTTGAGCAGTGACTTAAGTCTCTGTCTGGTCCAGTGCAAGCTCTAGGCTGTGTGATATAAGCCCATCCTGGGATTCTCAGGGGACACCTTGGAGATGTGGGCTTGTCACTGGCTGGCAGTGTGTTCCTCACCCGGGAGCAAACCCAGGGCATGAGAATGTCCCAGGCTTTGGATAATGTGAGCAAGAGGGATGCTGTGGGCCGGGAGAATTCTATTAATGCTGGGCCTGGGGCCTGGGGCAGCTAACCTGGCTTTGCAGGTGCAGAGGAATCTCCTCGACCCTAGCTCCTTCCCAGAGGCCCTGAGGCTGCTCAATTGCTGGCATCCCAGTGACTTCTGAGAACCCAGACACCAGTTCTTGCTAATGGCCCTTCACTGAGGGGAAATTCTTTCTCTTAGAGTCATTAGCTCAGGGATGGCCTCTGGGCTCCTGTCACTGGAAGGAGAGATGCTCCAATTTCCTGTGACATCAAACCTCTCCAGTTCTTTTTCTTTAACAAAATAAATCAATGGGTCTTGGAAGGTCAACAAGGAGGTGAGGAGAGAATATGGAGAAAAAAAGCACAACAGAGCAGATTCTTAAGCAATTGACTCCAGCGAGGCCAGACACTCCAGCCTTCCAGCCTCTTAAGCACATGCAGTGGGAATCTTCCTGAGCCTGTTTCCTTCCTTCTTCTAATAGACTTCAAAAGAACCACACCACAACCTTTGCTGAGGCCTCTGCTTCCTCCCCTCCCTGCCTCCAAAGCTTATACTTTGAACGATATTTCACAGGTTAAGGCTTCTTCAGCACAGCTGTCTGGTTTATCCCTTTAGCTGGCGAAATCACCTCCAACAAATCCGCAGATTGCGCTCACAAACTCGTCAGCTTACATCGGGCTTTTCTTCCGAGCTCCGGTTTTGTTTAAGGGTCTTAACAAGCAAATACTGTGGATTATCCTAATCTTACTTGCCCTCAGCGTGGCTGCCTATGCAAAGCATTCCAGGCAAGCACGAAGGATCTGTTCAGACTGGACTAGCGGGAAGGCCTGTGTTGTCTTTTTCCCCCCCCGATTATGAATTGTCCCTTCAAGGTGCTGAGACCTCTAGTTGCAAGAGGAAGCTCTGTGGCCATCAGGGAAACCCTCTGCTTTAGCTTTGGGAGGGCAAACTGGTTTTCAGTCCATGACTTGACTTCTGGACCCATCTCTCCCTACAGTATGAGGTGAGATGCCTCACGGTTTGGAGGTGATGGACAGGGGAAATCGGAGAAATGATAGATAGTTTAGCTGGGAATTGACCTTGGTCACTTTGTCTTTTTTATTTTTATAAAAACGGTATATTTAGGCTGGTCCAAAGGTAGTGAGTTCTCTCAATGGATTGTTCACAGTCAGTTACAGATCAAACTCCTTGTTCTACTCTTTCCTCCTTTTTCACTACTGTACTCAACTAGTCTTTTAAAAACGTATACATATTTGGGGTGCAACACAATGTTTTGATATATGCTTTCATTGTGGAATAGCTAAATCAAGCTACTTAGCATATGCATTACCTCACATGCTTATCATTTATTTGTGGTGAGAACACTTAAAATCTATTCTCTGACCTATTTTCAAGTATAAGATACACTGTTGTTAACTACATTCACCATGTTGTATAATACAATGGATCTCTTGAACTTACTCCTGTCTACCTGAAATTTTGCATCCTTTGGCGAACATCTCCGTTATCTTCATCTCCACCCCACCCCTGCACCACCAGCCTCTGAACATCACCATTCTACTTTCTGCTTCTAAGAGTTCAGCTCTGTTTAGATTCCATGTATAAGTGAGAACATTTAGCACACTTTGTCTTAATTCTTAATTCTGCAAGAAGGAAACAGCAGCCCTGAGAGGTGAAGTACCTGGAGCCCTAAGTGACTGGACACAGCCATTTGGGCACAGAGCAAGCATCTCAAGCCTCCTATCAGCTCAAGGCCCCCTCTGCTCTTCTGTTGTGATGGATGTACAACACAGGGCACTGAGGTGGAAGGCAGCTGGGAGATGGCTCCAGTTGCCCACTGACCTCCATGCTTGACCCTGTCCCTAGCCACAGCAGCTGCCCCTAGAACTGATTCTGGGCACTGGGATGACTCTTCACCAGTGCTTCTCAAACCTCATGAGGGTGTAGATTAAAAATGCACTGCAGAGAGTCTGATTTGTAGGCTGGGAGGTTGGGGCTAGGAATCTGTATATGTAACACATCTCCAGGTGATTCCCATGTAGGTGGTCCCTAGGTCATATACTTCAGGCCACGATGTTTTAGAAAATGGTCTCAGACCCACTTTGGTCCTCTGGGGCTTATAAACTGGATGACCAAGAAGGGGTAGCTTTCCCAGACTGTTTGGAATAGAGGTGGCAAATTCAAGTGCCTACAAATGTCATGCAGGGAATATAAGTGTGAGACACTAGGAAGTCCTGGAGCTTGTGGAACAAGTTGCTCTAAGAGCATGTAAAAGAAAAGAACTCCCAACACCCCATTCTGGCACAATAATAGATAGCCCAGGTGTCAGGCCTACCAGTTAGTTAACCAAACTTGCAAGACCAAGGGGCTGCCTCTAGTGCTTTTCACTGCTTCTCTGTGTCTTCTCTGCTTTGATATAGGTTGAGTATCCCTAATCCAAAAATCCAAAATCTGAAATGCTCCAAAATCTGAAACTTTCTGAGCACGGACATGACGTCACAAGTGGAAAATTCCACACCTGACCTCATGTGACTGATGGGTTGCAGTCAAAACTTCGTGTCATGCATAAAATTATTAAAAACTTCATATAAATTACCTTCAGCGTATGTGTGTAAGCTGTATATGAAACATAAATAAGTTTCATATTTAGACTTGGATCCCATTCTCAAGATATCTCATTACCCACGAAAATATTCCAAACTCTGAAAAATTCAGAACTCTGAAAGGCTTTTGGCTCCAAGCATTTTGGATAAGGAATACTCAACCTTTTAGTTTGTAGTAGGAATGCTTTTTATACTAAGGTGACCACTAGGAATAGGCAGAGACAAAGCCATTCATTCAGGGAGAATTCTTTCTTTTTCTCCCTCCTCCCCTTTCTTCTTTTTTTTTTCTTTTTTGGTAAGAGATAAGAGCAGGATGTGGTTCAGCCACAGTTGAGCGGGGAACTTCCTTCTGTTAGTTATTAGGGATAAACTGGTCATGTATATTTAGGAAAAATTAGGGTTTTGAAATCCATTCTCATCAGGGACCCTACCTCTCCCAAGCCATTGATTGCACTTCAGTCTAGGTTTCTGAAGTTCCATTAGTCGAAAATTTTTAAGTGTGCTCTCTTCTCTATTGCCATCCTCTTGGGGGAAAAAAAGGGCATCATAATAAATATCAGTAGCATCATAAGTGATCAAAAATTAAATTCACTTTCCGGGTCGTGACTGAGAAGGTCTTATGAATTCTGAATGCACAGATCATGGCAAGTCCAATAGGATGGAGAAGGAACAGTAAAACATAGTCAAGCTTTAAATTACCTGGACTTCACAAAAAATTAGAGCAGTAACTTAAATCATGCAAGAGATATAGGTTGGGGCAGTGACTGAACTTGTCATTTTTCACTGAAATTACTATCTGGCTGCATAATCAAGCTGAGTTTTAAAAATGAATTGGGGGGGGGTGCATGGAGAGCAGGCTGGGGAAGCAGGGACACCAGGAGATTAATGGCCCGAGGTTTTAAATATTAAGGCCTATATTTATACAGCTCCTCCAGCAGGAATGCTGCCAAGGGGAGGGAAGAAGTACGTGCTTCGAGCTGCCTCATTATGTTGGTTTCCACTTCTGGAATTGCACCAGGAGAAAAGCTTGTTTGGTTTGGATTTCCAGGGAGATGGGAAGTTGGCTTCCTGAGATCTGAGGGTAAAGCCTACCAATGCCACTGTTTCTCAGGGATATTTATTTTTAACATAAAAGGAATCAGCAGACACTTAACCTCTTTAATGTGGGCCCTCCCACTCAAGGGAAAGCAATGAATCAGCCTCGTGCGGAAGGAAGAAGCAGGACCGAGTCCATGCATATTTCTACCTGACTCTCTCCTTCCTCTGTAGGAGGGTGAGGCGCAGGGAGGGGGGCGGTGTGCAAAAAGAGTAAGTGGAATGAAAACAGCAACTTGGTTACTGGGCTCTACTAAATGATTTCCTAGCCTGAAAAAGGGAAGGAGTATCTGTCCAGAATTTTAATACCTGAGATGGCAATGGTTGGGCTGTTTCTTAATCCTACTGGCTTCCCTGCAGAGCCCCCAGCTCTGAGTGACTCACAGAGCAGTGCTCAAAGTCGTCATGGGATGGGGAAGAATGATGACATTGTCACATGGTGGGGATGAGGGCGGTGATGCAATGGTGCCGTCCAAGCTGCCGTGGTGAGGAAGGAACAGCGGGGTTGGTGTCACCGGGCATCGATGTGATGCAGTGGTGGAGTGATGTGACTTACAGAGCTAACGGGGACGTAGGGGGTGCTCACATGTTGACCATACCCTCCAAGGCTTCTCATTTCATGCAGGAAGAACAGAAAGTCTGTGCCATGGTCTAAGGATGCATGTGATCTAGTACCAACCTTTCCAACACAAGCCCCATCCTCTCCCCTCACTCGTTCCACTCCTTGCTATTCCACAAACCATCGACACATGCTCCCTCAGGCCTTTTACTTGCTTTTCCTGCTGCTTGGGACAGTCTTTCCTGAGAGCTCAGGGCTCACTCCCTTCCTTCTTTTAGGCCACCTGCATGTAGAGACTTTCATGGGCACACCTACCTAAAAGACCCTCCCACCATCACTAATACTCTGATTTCTGATATTTGTTTCTGTATTTTCTGTGTTCTCCACTTGAATGCAAGCTCCATGAGAGCAGACTTAGTTTCTGTTCACTGCTCTATCCATAGATCCTTGCTTGCAGCAGACATTCACTCAGTATTTGTTATATGAATGTATGCAAGGCTACAGGGATGTTGGTGACGGTGGTGTAGACAGCTGTGGGGCCACTGTCACGTCTCTGCCGAAACTCCTATTTTAGGTCCACATCACTGAAGCCAAGGGACAATAAAAACAGTGATATGGATTTTCCAGGCTAATTCATCTCTACCTCCCACACAGATAATTTTACTTTGCTTTAGTTGGAGAGGCTCTTAGCACTATATGTCCAAGCCCACACACCTCACAATCTTCAGAGAACGCTTCCACGTCTTACCACCCAGGCTTAGGACAGTGTTCCAGCTCTGAAACAGAACTGCCCAGGAGGAATGGACGTGGTCCATCACCTGGACAGATTGCCCACTACACGATGCAAACAACCCCGGAAATTGAAAACATGTGGGCTCATTTCTCCACAGGGGAAACTCACATTCGCTTCAGTTTCTTGTACTGGGTGAAGGCTCCTGCAGGGATGGATTTGATGGAGTTCTGTTCTAGGCGTCTGGGAAACAGAGCAGAGAAGAGTCAATTAACCATCCACCTGTCAACAAGTGGTCACTGAGGGCTACTGTGTTCTCTGGCCTTAAGGACAGGGAGGTCTCTCTTATCACAGGTGCACGTTCTGGTTGTGGGAGCCCAGACAAAACACTGCAGGAGCCAGAGAACTCAGGTCCTAGTATGTGGAGCACCTGTCCTAGGGTCTAATTCTCTTTGAGAAAGCTGGAAAGGATGACCTTTCCTTGAGGATTTTTGATTCTTGCTTATGATAAACTGCCTTTGGTGGCAGCTGTTTTCTTCAGAGAAAGCTGTACCAGTAACCAAGCAGAATGCGGAATAAGTCAAAGGGATAAACAGGAGGAAGAGTAAAAAGAGATGGACCATGGGCCAGCAATGCTTATCTGTCATGGAACCATGTCACTACTCAGTTAAACACTCAGCCACATTGCTAATGTGGCAGAAATGTCAACGGTTGACTTCATTTCTGGGCTTTTCCATGGGCTGTTTAAATACAGTGCAGGAACAGCCTTAACATCTTTAGGCTCCCAGCCTGACATTCATCAAACTGGCTCCCTGACATCCTGCAAGGCCCAGGGGCCCAGACTGGACCACTCCCTTGGGCTGCTGCTGGAATCTGTGGCTTTAACCTCTTATGAAGTTTCCTGAAATGCTTCCTCTCCTATTACTTTGAAAGGAACAAGAGACGCTGCAGGCCCAGGGCCCAGAACTTCCTTGGAAGAGAAGGGGCTGTGGGGAATGAGTGAGCATTTCCATTCTTTATTCTTTCATCTCTCAAATGACTTCCTGTCACCAAGAACAGGTGTGGTGGGAAACAGGCATGTGGAGGAGGCGGGGTGCTCTATTAGGGGTGATGAATGGCACCCCAGCCCAGGCTCAGGATCTCATCCTCATCCATCTCCCTTCTCTCCAAGGTGCAGATCTTTTCATCACCTCCTCATTTGGCCTTGATGCTCCCCAAACCCTCAACTGGGAAGACACACAAAAATGTGTGGCAGGGGATGTAGCGGGAACAAAAGGGATAGATGGGAAGAACGGGCTCCCTTGAAGCCTACAGCTAGTGGATGCACATTTCTGGCTGGGATGAACCCATTCATCTTGAAGAGTAATCCCCGCTGCAGAGTAGGGGAGACAGTCGTATTAATTTGTGCCTCTGCGATCTCATCTTCATTGGGGGAACGGAGTATTTGTTACTGGAACCGCTAATGGAGCAGTTTGCCAGCAATTTTCCCATTTCAAACAACATCTCAGCTGCTAATGTGGAATGGTTTGTCAGGCCAACCCATAACACAGACAAATCACTCTCCAGGCAAAAGGAAGGGGGAAAGCGGGGAGAAAGGGGAAAGGCGGGTGAGAGGAGAGAGGGAGTATCAGGACATATCATTCTTGGCTGCCGGATGAATAGAGTCTACAAATGAGACTGCCACGGTCTATTAACAATGCCTTTGTACCCTGCTGGAGGGGGGCGGGGAGTGCACTTTACCAGGAGCACCGTCACAGACCTGGCTGGCCAGCTCACAGAGAGCCACAAAAGCTTGCCACAGGGTCTCAGAGACTGTGGGCTACTGGATACAGCCACCCACAGAGACAGCAGACTCGAGGCAGCCTGCCTTGCCTGAGAAGTTCCAAGGACATGCTCATTTTCCAGCTGAGCATAGAGTTCAGTAGAGATTTCTTAGTCAAGGCAGCAGCTCCATGGATCTCTGGGGCTGCCAGTCAGGTGGTGCGTGCTCTCCAGGAATCCCATCATTCACCTGCCACTGTGGCAAGGGATTTCAGCTGGATGATGCCTCCAGGGAAAGCCACTGTCTGTAACAATGGCAACCCCCTCAGTTTTTGCAAGAGGAGCCACTGCTCCCAGCTGCTGGCCAATGAGCCTATGCAAGTCAGGCCAGCACCGGGTGTGAGGTCTGCGGGCTCTCTATGCAGTTCCTAATCAATTACCCTCCATCTTAATGATGGGTGCAAGAACTGAGGGAGAGATAAATCAATGAACATGATGTGACGCTGGCCCCAAGGAGTTGGAGAATCTGGTGATAGAGGCCAGCCCAAGATGGTGCATCACAGAACCAAATTTTATTGCTACCATAATAAACATCAAGAGCCATCATTTATGGGGTCTAGTTGACTTTGTCTATTATCCCTTTTAATCCTTCCACTTGTGAGGTAAACCATATTGGCCCAATTTTGCAGATGAGGAGAAGAAAACCTAGAGAAATCAAATAGCTTGTCCAAAGTGACAGGGCCAGGAACTGGCAGAACTGATATCTCTGTTTCTATCCATTGGATACGCTGCCTCTATATACTTGTGAAAATGGAGGAACTGAAGGGGACTTTCTCAAAGTCACAGAACAGTTTCAGGGATTAGGGCTCCAGGACTCACACACTGAGACATCATGTGGCCTCTGTGGAAGTAGGTCCTCAGGGAAAAACTGCAGGAACCCAGAGAAGATGAAATATAGATGTGAATATACATAAGACATGCAAATGGAGTGCAAAGATGTGGCTTCCAAACACAGAAAAAAGAATTCCAGGCTTAGCCTGTTAAGCCTGGCAGAGATCTTGCTCTGCATCCTGCACACTTGCTCACTTTGCCTTTTGGTTTTCTTTTCTTCTTCTTCTTCTCCTGCTTTTTTTTTTAAGAGACAGAGTCTTGCTCTGTCGCCCAGGCTAGAGTGCAGCGGTGTGATCATGACTCACTGCAGCCTTGAATGCCTGGACTTAAGTGATCTTCCCACCGCAGCTTCCTGAGTAGATAGGACCACAGGCCCATACTACCATGCCTGGCTAATTTTTAACTTTTATTTTTGTAGAGACAGGGTCTCACTACATTGGCCAGGCTTATCTCAAACTGCTGGCTTCAAGCAATCCTCCTGCCTCAGCTCCTAAAGTGCTGAGATTATAGGTGTGAGCCACCATGCCTGGTCTGGGTTTCATTCTTGTCTGCAGTCACTCAGCTTCTCAGGCTGTTTTGGGCACTGGCTGAACACCCAGCCCCTCCCAGAGTGCCAAGGCCATTGCATGATGAGGGTCAACCCTACCCAAGGAGGCAGCAGGAATTTGTCTGCGGTGGGAGCGTGGTTGTGAACACTTTGTGTACCTTCAGTGTAAAGCAAAGGAAAGGGAAGGGATAACCATCACCACCACCACCACCACCACCACCACCACCACCACCACCACCACCACCACCAAGAGCTATGATGGATCAGGTGCTCAGATATTAGACACCAGGCTGAGAGTTTCACATGGTTTGTCTGACTTAATAGTTACATTCTATGAGGCAGAGCTTATTGGTTATTACCGCCTCCACATTAAACATGAGAACATTGAGGCCCAGAGAGATTAAGTCACTTGCCCAAATTCACAAAGTCAGGGAGAGGTAGAGTTGGGACTCAAAGCCAACTTCATCTGATTTCAAAGCCCAAACTCTCAATCACCAGTCTTTGCTGAATACCATTTGGAGCTGAAGGACCTTCATTTTCTTAGTCCTTTCCAGCTCATCCATAGGGAAAATGGCCCCTTTGTCATGGGAGCAAGGTTGGAAAGTGTGCACACATGTGTGCGTGTTCACATGTGTCTCTGTGCAGCAGGTACGCCTGGAAGGCTTTGCACTTAGCCTAGTCCTGTAACCTAGAACAAGGATGCAAAGGTCCACACTCCTAGTGTGAAAAACTCAATGGAAAGGACAAAAAGAAGCATTCACATCAGCAAAAACTGTCACATTTAGGGATGGTCTGAAGCCAACAGCTGATTTAGGTCTCTCTTAACTGGCACATGTGTCTTTCTTTGTCTGGTAAACATTCTTCAGGCTGCAAACTGATTTAATAGAACTAGCATAAAAACAAACATACAAATCAAACATCTGAGTGTCTTCCCGCACCAGCAAAAACAATGGGAACATCTGATGGGGATTTCAGCCATTTGTGCTCTGTATTGATTTGCCCTAGTTCCTCACATGCTTCCTTAATGATCTGCCATTTGCAAACATGTGACTAAACACAATATATTTCTAGCAATACAGAAGTCAACATTATGTCAGGGAGACTGGCAGGGGCATGGCCGGCACAGGGGCATGTCAGCAAGTCACCTGGTTAAAAGGTCCTGGAGTGTGTGCAAACGGTGGTGGTGGTGGTGGTGTTGATAATATGATGAACATCTACCATTTATTGAGGGCTTCTGATATGTCAGACACTGTCTTCCTCATACACTGGCTCAAATTATTTTTTTCCAACAGTACTATGAACCAAGTAGTATTATTAATATACCCATTTTACAGATGAGGAAATAATGGTACAAAGAGGTTAATTTTCCTAAGGTCAGATAGCTAGTGAATGGTGGAGCCTGAGTTTGAATCCAGGTTGGTCTGGTTGAAGTGCCTGTGTCCTTGACCCTTAGGCTATCCTGCCTCCCACCTAGAAGACACTTTTGTGGTTTCTTAACTCTTTCCCATATCTCTCAGCCTTCCTTGACTTGGGAACTCTTGTTAGGATGTCCAGATCATGCTGAAGGAAGGAAGCCCTTTGTTTATTCTTCCTCTAAGTCATCCTGGGCTAGTTGGATGAACCAGACAACTCAGACCCCAAAGGTTCAGTTCCTAATGCTTCCCTATGTTGGAAGAAGGCTGAAAAGGAAGGTTCCTTTTAAGGTTATGCTCTGGACCCACCTTCTGGGGAAGTCCCTTTCTGGCCTCTCTCTTTCTTTACCATTGGTCCTCATGGTTCTTCAGAAAGGTAGACTGTTGGCTGGGCACGGTGGCTCATGCCTGTAATCCCAGCACTTTGGGAGGCTGAGGTGGTTGGACCACCTGAGGTGAGGAGTTCGAAACCAGCCTGGCCAACATGGTGAAACTCCATCTCTACCAAAAATACAAAAAATTAGCTGGGCATGGTGGTGGGTGTCTGTAATCCCAGCTACTTGGGAGGCTGAGGCAGGAGAATCGCTTGAACGTGGGAGGCGGAGGCTGCAGTGAGCTGAGATCACACCATTGCACACTCTAGCCTGGGCAACGAGAGCAAAATTCTGTCTTAAAAAAAAAAAAAAAAAAAAAAAAGAAACAAAGAAAGGTAGAGTGTCTTAGACTCTCCCATCCAGTTTATATGTTTGATCCACAGAGAAGATGAGGAATGTAGGCATATCTGAGAAAAGCTATTCCCAACCTGTGCTGTGTGTAGACACCTGGAATTGCCTGCAGAAAGCAGAAGTACAGACACAGCACAGAGCAAGATTTGCTTTTCTTATTCTGTGCATGTGCTCAGGTGCCACAGAGGAAATTATTTTTTTGTCTTAGAAAAAAATGGATGAAGAATTGCATGGGAACTTGAGACTAAATCATTCTGTGATGACACATACATATACATGTGCATAGGTTTTTGCTTTCCGCATTTTTTTTAATAGCTTCGAAACAGTGCAGTGTGCTCACTTTCTCCATGTTATGTTATTTAATCTACACGGGAGATTTCTAGGTAGGTATGACGACCCCCTTTATGCAAAGCGGGGAACTGAATGAGGCATGGAGATGTTAAGGAATGTGCTTTAAAGTAAGAGGCAGAACAGGGATTCAAACCCCCCGAGTATGGATCCCAAGGCTCTGTTCCCAGCCACTCTGTCTCATCAGCTTCTCCTTCATACCACCTGCTCCCATGCCACACTATCAACCCTCCTTCCATGTGGCAGTCCCACACATGGAAACCTGGTGCTCTCAGAAAATCCAAGAGTCACTGATGTCTATGATTTCTAGAACATTCCAGCTCTTTGGTTCTGTTAGCTAGTTTGTTGTGTTTTTAATTCTGTGTGTCTTTCAAAACCCCTGGAAGCTGGTAAGAATGGAATATTTGCTATTGTTAAGTGGCTGCCTCCCTATCTCAGAGAGACAATGTGGTTAAGGTGGGGCAGGGGGAAAACTGGGGCCATTTCCCCCACCAGATGCTCTCAATTATGACTGGACATGGAAATCTGTCCATAGCCTTTCTTCATGGAAGACATTTAGCTTCCATAGCGGAAGATATGAGACACGGGATACCACCATGGGGAGATACAGAGCAAAAGTGGGAGAAGATGGGACTCTAAGGACAGATGGTCCCTCCAGAGCTTTTGAAGACTCATAAGGGCGTCTGAAGACCACAGAGCAGAGGAACATGTGGGTCTCTGGGGCTTCCCATAATCTAACCCTGCTGGAAGCCAGAGCTGGTTCAGAGAACCGACAGGGTGCAGCGAGAACGGTGCCATTGGTGGGAGCTCAGCTTCGAAGAAAATCTGCAGTGAATCATCATTTCGCTGTGGGTTCTCTGGAAGAAAGCTATTTTTAGAGGAACTGGCTCTGGTATTCGGGGACACCAGCACACACTCCTCTGAGCTGCTTTGGCTTGGGAAGCATCGGAGAGAGTCTGCAAGACTGCTTTGTGTGAGAGAAAGTCAACTCCCTCCCCTTCCCCTAAAGTTGGGAGTGCAGAGCCCCTCCCAAGGTTAAGGCAATTTACGAGAATTAATAGTGCTAAGGATTGAGAAGAGGGAGTGGAGAGCTTAATATGGTACCAAACATTCCTAAGGAGGAAGGACAAATCTGGATTATATAGGTGGCCATGGACAAGGGGTGGAATTCTCAATAAGAAAAAGAAAAAAAAGCCACATTTGGATGTCTTTGGAATGATAAATCAGATACCTCCTATTCATCCTGGGGTGCATCCTGCTGTTTCAACTCTCTGCTCCCTTTTTTCTCATCTTCCCACCCATCTGCTGACCTGTCACATGACAAAAGACTGTTAGGCCATCACACAGGTCCCCAGATACATGGAAGAAGCAGGATCCCCCCTCCAACCCACTCTCAAGTTCTCTCTTACATGTCACCTCTCGAACTTCCCTATCCAACCATAGAGACTCATCGCCTCTGCTTTAATTTTTCAGTTTCATTTTATCACAGAAGAGGAGGCGGCAAGCACAGCAAGAAAAGTCCTGGGCAATCCATCTGGTGGACCGTGGGTGCCTGATACACAGGGGCAGTCTTATTTACATATATGAATACATTTGCATGAAGATGAGCTACTCCCAGGTTCAAGTCATAATGCAAGTGGCAAGTCTAGTTCCAGAACCTATTCTCTCAACCATAACCCTTCAAAGAACTGACCCATGTTTATGGAGGAATCTTTTGTGTAGGTAGCTCCAGCTCCTAGGATGTGGTTTCTAACCATTGTCATCATCCTAATAAAGGTCGTGGTGATAGTTGTAGTAGTTGCCAGTGTGAACTAACAACAAGCATTGTTAATATAGTATATCCTATGGACCAGACACAATGCTAAGCATTTTACTATATTCATTCACCTAACTTTCTTAAGAACCAGTAAGGAGGTGCCATTAGCCTCTGCGTTTTGCAACTGAGGAAACTAAGGCTCAGAAAAGTTATCTGTCCATGGCTACAAGGCAGAGTCAAAGCTGGAATGCATGTCTGCTGGGATCTACAGTCTATACTCTTAACTTCTTGGTTGGTTGTCTCTGTTTATTTCTGGAAACACTCTAGCTAGGATGGTCATTCTCAGACTTTTGGATTTCAAAGACTAGGTGGTGACAAGACCTTTTATTTGGCCAGTTATGGCAATCTGTGGTGTGTGTACTATGCAATACACATAAATGATAATTATACAATAATTACACATATATAACACACAGACTACTCTGTCTTCAGTGGTTATCATTTTATAAAATAAAAGACATTTTTAAAAACAATGATAACAGAATAAGGAAGTCCAAAAACTTAAAGGATGCTCCCTTAAACTGAATATTTTTGCTCAATAGAAAAATATCACATTGTTCTTGTTTTTCTCACTTTACCTGATATCAGGGAAAAACTCAATCATAATAGACAGGCTTTTGGCAATTACTGTTCCAGCTTGTCAAATTGCTTTTAAACTTCAACACATCCAGGTGTGAGTCCAACCTTCCAGGTATGGTCTGGCCTGCACAAAGCCCACCTCTGATGTGATTATCTGCAATTTCTCTCTCCTGGAGAGCTGAGCTGTGCATCCATAAGGTCCAAGCTGAGAGTATAGAGATGTGAAGTGGAAGCGGGGTGGCAGGCCCAGAGCCCCTTAATCAGGGCTGGGGTGGGTTCACTGGCTACAGCCTGGCTACCTGGACTGGACTCTTTCATCAGACTGCAGTTTTGGAACCTAGCCAAGGGACAGTCTGTGGCTGCCAAAGAGAAAACATAAAACTTGGCAGATGGAAGGAGAAAAGAATACGATGGGGCAGGGAAGGAAAGGAACGATACATAGGAATCTGAAATGAGATGAGGGCTGGTGAGAATTGTCTTGAACATCCACTGTGGGAGGGCCAGAGGCCCATTGTGGTGTGGATGGTGAGGGAAGGGAAGTGAAGGTTAACTGGGTGGAGAAAGAGACGGGCGGAGGGGGGAAGAGAAGAGGGAAGACCGTGAGTAGAGCAAGGGGGAGAAGGGGAGAAATGCATCAAGGGAGGGAGAAAATGATGAAGAGGAGGCTGGGCATGGTGGCTCATGCCTGTAATCCCAGCACTTTAGGAGGCCGAGGTGGGTGGATCATCTGAGGTCAGGAGTTCAAGACCAGCCTGGCCAACATGGTAAAACCCCATCTCTACCAAAAGTACAAAAAAATAGCTGGGTGTGGTGGCAGGCACCTATAATCCCAGCTACTTCGGGAGGCTGAGGCAGGAGAATTGCTTGAACCCAGGAGGTGGAGGATGCAGTGAGCCAAGATTGTGCCATTGTACTCCAGCCTGGGTGAGAAGAGCGAAACTCTGTCTCCAAAAAAAAAAAAAAAAAAAAAAAGAAAGAAAGAAAGAAAGGGAAACAGTGCAAAAAGGAAAGAAGAGGGCAAGGATAGGAAAGAGGAGGAATGATGGAAGGAGGGAGATATTTAAAGTAAATTAGATAGTATGTTGGAAGGCCATAGGAGGAGCAGGAGAGGTAGGTGAGGACTAAGTAGATTCTGTAGAGGGAGAGCTCTCTAAAGCTAGAGCACTGGACCACAGGGACCGAAGGAGAGGTGCATAAAAACCCTAAGGGAATGAATTGTCAGTGTTTGTGGAAAGGAAGGCGGAGGGCCACAGAAGGCGGGGATGGCAGGAAGAAAGGACTCTTTACTGACCAGCTCCTGCCTGCCAGATGGTATGGAGGCACGGGTTGTGTCTGCTAGGGCTGGAAAATGAGACTGTAAAGGAATCAAAGAAAAGTTGGCAAAGTAGGTGAAGAAAGAAGAAGTGAAGACTCCACTCTACTGGTAAGTCATGTGCTTCTTCCCATTTCAATCAAGGTAAAGCCAAAGTCTTTAACACATCCCAGGATGTGGCCCCTCCTTACCTCTCTGATCTCATCCTGTTACCATCCCTTTTGTCTACTCTACTCCAGCCACACCGGCTTTCTGGAGCATCCGGCCCACTCCAGCCTCAGGGCCTTTGCACATGTGATTCCCTCAACCTGTAATACTCTTCCTCCAGATAGCCATTTGGTTCTCTCGCTTATTTCCTGTCCTTTTCTTGTTTTATTTTTCTCCATAGAATCTACCTTCTGACATGTTATCTAACTTACTTTACTTTGCTGCTCATTTATCCCCGCCACCACTAGAATGCAAGTGTTATACAGGCAGAAATGTGTCTGTTTTGTTTGTTCCTGTCTTTCCAAGCACAGAACAATGACAGGAAAACAGTGGGCTCACAACAGATGTTTACTGAATGAATACAAGAATGAATGAAAGAGTCAATGGCCCTCAATTGGAATGCAATAGGAACAGAAGGGCACACACAGGGAAGGGGAAGAGGAGGAGGAAGAGGAGGAGGAAGAGGAGTAGGAAAGAAGAAAGGGGGGAGATTAGGACAAAGCAGAAAGGCAAGGGGAATATGTATCTTTTATTTGGGGGGATTTTACTGAATGATGTTCTCAGTAGAAGGGTTCCATATAATGATCTTTTTAATCAAGCCAACTAAAGGTGAAGGCAGAAAAATGAAAACAACAGTTGCTATTTAAAGAGTAATCTTGAGGTCAACGTTGACTGGCCCTCTACTCATTTTAGAATGAGATACTGGCCATTTTCTAATGTATGAGGGGAGAGTGGACTAGACCAAACTATGTGGACAAATACATTTTACTGGAATTTTTGACATTCATGTATACACAGAGACATACACAATCTTGTGTCGTTACCTAAAAAAGATCTAATCGAGAGGACAAAAATCACATCTGAGGTAATTAGGAGCTCAGTCCTCCTCTCAGATAATGGTAGCTAAGAAATGAGTGAATCATTTATTTACGTCCTGCTACTTCCACCACTATTTTACAGAGTACCTGCCCATGTGCAGAGGACTGTATGAAGTGCTCCACAGGTAGTATTTCATTTAGTTTTCACAATGACCCATTGAGGTGTCATACCATAAGTATCACATTAATATAGGTGAGAAAACTAAAGATGAAAGAGACGTTATTTTACCTGATGTCACACAGCTAGTAAACGGTATGGCCAGGATACAAATACAGTGTGACTCTAAGGCGAGGATTGGCAAAGTCATTGGGATGGGCCAGACAGAACATACTTCAGGCCTTGTGGGCCATGCAGTCTTCTGTGACAGCTGCTCAATACTGCCATACGAGGTATTCAAAAACATTTTATTTACAAAAATAGGCGGTGGGAATCCTTGGCCCCAGGCTACAGCTTGCTGATTCTGATCTTGAGTCTATGCTCTTGACCACTGAGCTATCATAGCTGGGAAAGTGTGGGAGGACAGCAAAGAGATTCTTGAGTGTTTTTAATGGTTAGCTCCCACAGCCCCACATGCTGATGGCCTAGTGGGTGATCGGCTGGGACAGGGAGCTGAACTCGCCAGGGACAGTTGTGGGGAGTGTCAGACAGGTGCACTTACATTTCGACGATGCCCTCTGGCAAGTTGGCAGGAATCTCCGTCAAGCCCTTCCCTCGACAGTCCACGATGTTATTGCTGCACGTGCAGGGCGAAGGGCAGGAGATGGAGTTGGCATTGCAGGATGGGGGCTCCGAGTGGGGGGCTGTGGAGCCAAGGCACAACAGTCAACTTATGTCAGTGTCAGGAGCTGCCTGGGCTTCTGTGTGCTTAACCAGCATCCTAAGGGCACAGCATGACCTGACAGCCGTCTGAAAAATGATCACCAGCTGACATCTCCTGTCACCTGGGAGACACAAGTGCCACAGGCTAAATATTCAGCAAAGAGGAGAGAGTCTGACCTTCACCTCGTTGTCTGAGTTGCTCCACCTGCTCTGTTGCCCTGTCATCTCCATCTTTCAGAGAAAGAGGGGCCCTCAGAATCAATCACACATGAAAATACGCTGCTAGAATCCAAAGAGCTTACGATGGGACCACTTTCCCAAGGTGCATCTTGGGTTCTGACTTTTAGCTGGTGACTGGATGCTGAGTGTAAATATAGCTTTTAGACCTTTCTCTAGTGGCTGCAAGCCACAGGGCTACCAAAACCAGGTGGTAGAATTTCCCCATTTGGGGCATTGATGTTGTCGAAGTGTTAATACCCCCATCAGCAGCTACACCCAAGGCATTTCCAAATGGCTTCTATGTCTAGGGAACATGCAAATAAAACCTATCTCACCTGAAAAAAAGGTGAATAAGTTACTACATATTTTGAAGCCAGCTGTTAATTTTGTTTGAGGTGAGAATCAGTGTGAATTTCAAGCAAAGTGATAGAAAGCCAAGCAAATAGTACCCAAGGAGCTCATTTAGAAAGCCAAATGTAGATAGACATATCCATTACTAACCCAACTCAAGACTCAAAGAGTCACCAGGAATCTAAATCACTTTCTCTGGTGGTCACATTAAATCCTGAATACAAGAAGTAAATGCAAATATTTTAAAGACATTGTAAACATTTTCATGCTATGACTATTCCCTCAAAGTGAGGTAAGACTCTTAATCATATGGTTAGCTTTCCAAATGTGGATTTTTTGGTCCAATATAGAAGCTCAACCCCACATCCCTCCCAGGACCTCATCCCACTGCTGCTGGATGCAGCCAGTGGGGGTTATTTCAGTGCCTTTCCAGACTGCCCTCAGGGAAAAGAGCCATGACTGAGACCAAACTTAGATGAGGTCTGCAGATTGCCTCACTGCTTGGACATGGGGCCTCTGGCTCGGGGCTCTTAATTGTAGATTAAACACAGAACATGAAAAAAGTCTGCAGGGAAAAAGTGATTTTTGGTCTGGCCCCTGTTCACTGGAGAAACTGAGTCTGGGAAGCCAGAGTGGGTCTAGCTATTGGGGTTGAGCCAGACGACCAGCTGAACCTGGTGTCCTATTGGGACACCGAGGCTTCAAACAGAGGGTCGTGCTCTCCGCGTTCAATAGTCCTCATGGGCCCGAGAGTGGATCCTCCTGTAGGGGCTCCAGTTGATATCTACAGCTTAATTTGGAACGTTCACCTTCCCAGTCAACCCAATGACCAAAGATTCTTACTTCCCTCGACCTCACTTACATATACACAAAACAAAAACTGAGAAAATGGCCTCAGAGTGGGGATGTTCGAGAAAATATTCTTGGCCAGGGTACATGGACCTCCAAGTTGCCAGTGCCACACAAGTGGATCTAATGGAGACCACGGAAAATGCCAGAAAGATGATGACTTACACTAAATTCCCAGCTGGAACATTCTCCTAGAGAGAGTGATGATACTGGCTTTCTTCCAAACTGGGAAAGCCTTTACACTTCTCAGAAAGTGGAAACCACAGAGAGCCAACCTGTAAGAGCCTCGGCTCAGGAATGGGAGAGTGTTGTAGCTGACAGTGTGGGCTCTGGGTCCCACCGCCTCTATCTGATTCCTGGTTCTATCACTTCATCCTTATTTCCCTGTGCCTCAGTTTTCGCATCTGTAAAATGGGGAAAATAACAATACTTATTTCATAGCATGGTTTTGTTGTGAAGGCAAAGGTAGGTAATGCCTGAGACATCTTTAGAAGAATATACAGCACAGGGTAAGAGCTTGGTAATGTTCGTTGTTATTATTGGGTCTGCTGTGCCGCAAATTGTCTGTAAGACCTTTGGCAAATCACAGTACCTCTCTCTGAGCTTTTTTTGGTACCATGTCAGTGAATAAGGAGTTTGGATTGCATGATTACTGAAGTTCTTTCTGGGAAGGAGTGAAAATACCTAACATCTTTACCTCCTCTGCTCCAGCTCTCTTTGCAGACAGCAAAGGGAATTCTACAGTGTGAAAGGCTCCCATCCCATCACCCACATCAAAGGGAGGTTGGGAGCGGTTGGCCTCAGATGTCAGGGTGTTTGAAGTACAGATGGCGTTCCCTAAAGAAAACTGCCAAACCTGGCCTTCC
This sequence comes from Chlorocebus sabaeus, assembly GCF_047675955.1. Lineage (NCBI taxonomy): Eukaryota > Metazoa > Chordata > Mammalia > Primates > Cercopithecidae > Chlorocebus > Chlorocebus sabaeus. Next base: position 13,609,843 of record NC_132926.1, on the reverse strand, counting down.
ACATCAAGAGAAGAGCACACCTGACAAAGCCAGGGAGAAGCCCCACACTTGGGACACCTTCCTGTTTGGAAATGTCAGGAATGGGAGTCTGAACTCTTGCGTTTTCCATCTGTTCAGGCGGAGGGACTGGACAGCCCTCCCTCTTCTGATCTGTGAAAATATTACTTGAATGGGGTGTGTCGGAAAAGGGGAAAGAAAGATGCCATATCCAAGGGCTTATAACGGCGGTGGAAGTTCTAACACGGAAGTCTTCCAAAAGTACCCCTTTCTGACTTCCGTTCTGAAATTAATTCTGTTTTAAACCAGACCCAGGGCACAGCCTTGAGTCCCTCTGGGAACTCGCTGGGTCTTCCGCAGGGCGAGTCCCATTCTGTTTGACTGTGTGTGCTACATTTCGAGGGATGCTGTCAAGGCAAAAAAAGTCTTTGAAAAAGATTCCTTAACCAGGTCACTAACAACACCTTTAATTACGCAGAGAGAAGCAATGGTAATTATAGCCTCCGATAGCACCCTGGGCTGGCAGCTCACCAGCCAGGCACTCACACATGGTGAGGACAGTTACCTTCCTGTTTCAACAGAACACTCCTGGCTTACAATGAGGTTGAAAGATGGCTTCGTTTTCCCTAGAAACATTCTCCTGTGATCAGTGTCCATGGACCAAGCCCACTCCCTGTGGGCCATGGAGAGCTAGATGGCAGAAGTCCCTCCCCTTTGCTCCCTGTCTGGACTGAGATTGGAATGTAAATTCCATAATGGCAGTGTGTTTTTTTCAGTCTTAATCACTGGTGTACTCTCAGTGCCTAAAACAGAGCTCCATACAACACACGGACCCAGAAGCATACCTTGGCTAAATGAGAAGATGAGTACATGAAGGACACCAGCCCAGAAGCCTGGCAGATGTGGAGGGGCTAAATGTCACAAAGCTACAGAGGCGAGCCTTCCTTCTGGAAGGGTCCTGAGGGAAGCTCCCTGAGTTCTGAGTACCTGGGCTCTGGTAGGTAGGATGAGCTGTAGAATGGGGAGGTGGAGTGGCTGTGGGAGATGGGAATCTGTCTGCAGCTGTCTTCTTTCCACCACAGCTTTCTGTGCTGGCAAAATCACTTGTCCAAGACACCTGGGGCCCCTCTGAGCCCATCTCACCTGCACAAGCCAGGGTGTCCTAGGCACTCTACTGAGCTCTGTCAACAAACCCAGCCCTTACTATCCACACATGTTGGGGAAGGTAGAGGCAGCGGATTTCCAAGGAGGACAAAGTAAGGAAACACCTATCATTTTACCCAGCAAATTATGTGACTGTAAGCTGGGAAACAGAGGGGAATGGGAATAGCAATTTTATATTGGGATAGAAGGAATCACTCTCTGTATCTCTGATGAAAGGGGAACATCTGTCTGCATGCACATGTGTATTCGTCTTGTACAGCATGCTCTTACGGTGGTCTCATGACCCACACTGTCCTTGAGCGAGCCTATCTACTGGCAAGAAAGGTGGCCTTAACTCAGAGCACAGTGATGCACTAGGCTATAGAACCCGTGTCATAAGATGTTTTGCTTAGGAGCACGTGGACTTGCTCTTCGTGTCTTCATTGTGAAATAAGCGTCCACGCTATCTGTTCTTGGAGCTCTTTCAGTGGCACTAAAATGCTGCTCTGCTGAGGCGGATTTCTTCTCCAGAAAAGGGGGATGGGGATGCGGCTGAAGTACGTGTCTCCCCTCTGGGAGGTCTTGGTCACCACTTTAGCTCTGGGCTGTCCATCTGAAGCCAAAGCTGTCTCTGGACCAAACAGGGCAGGACAGCAACTACAATTCCTAACCTTCAGATGTCTTTAAGGCCCCCTGGACCACGGCCTGATGACTTCAAGCGGGACAGAGCAGAGCCTGGGACAGTGGAGGCCCCTCCCAGCTCCTCACTGATCATTAGCGGCGCTGCCTCCGGTCCAGGGGACACTCAAGTGAGTAAGAGGGGAGGTGTGCGTCTCCAGCCCAACCTCTCACAGGGCAAGTCCCTGCAACCACTCGCGTGGGTATTGTGCCTGGTATCCCATCTCTGCTGCTTGTATAACTGCCCCTGAAGTTATCAGAGGGAAGAAAGACTGAGCCATAACCAGGGACCTGGCTCCTGCCCAGCCACTTTGTTCTCCCAATTGGTAAGATGGGGATGATGATCACGCTGAAAGCAAAAGGCCCTAACTTGTCTGCTGAGATAAGTGGGAAAAAGACCACCGAATTTCAGACTTAGATGGGCCCATAGAGATGGCAAGGAAAGAGAAGCCCTGAGAGAGGAGGGGACTTGCCCAAGGACACAGTGGGGGCCAAAATGAGAGTAGCCATCAGTCTCATGATAGCAACTAACATGCAGTCAATGTGTACTATGTGCCAGACACTGCCTTGAGTGCTCTGTATATATTATCTTACTTGATCCTCATAAAACCCATGATTTAGGTTCCATTCTTTTTTTCTCCCTTAGCATGAGATGAGGAAACTGAATACGGAGGTTAAGCAAACTGCCCAAGATCATAAAGCTAGCAAACAACAATGTTTTAATGTTTAGCCCTGTGCTCTTCTTTCTCTGCCAAAAGGAACCCCAAATTCTTCTATTTATTGCCATGAAATTGAAAACCATCAGAGTCTTGGAATCTCAAGAGGTAGGAAGAGCGGGCTCAGGGACTGAGACACAGACTGTGTAAGCTACACTAGAGATGATCAAACACTCTTGTGTTAGAGCTGTGTTTATTTCTATCTTTAAAAAAACCTCATCCACAACGAGCTATCACCCCATCCCGGTTAGAATGGCTATTACCAAAAAGACAAAAAATAACAAATGCTGGCACCAATATGGAGAAAGGGGAAATCTTATACACTGTTGGTAAGAATGTAAATTAGGACAGCTACAATGGAAAACAGTATGCAGGTTCCTCATAAAATTTGAAACAGAAGTACCATAGTCAATGATTCGACTATTGGGTACACATCCAAGGGAAATGAAATCATTGTGTTGGTGAGGTATCTGCACTCCTATGTTCATTGCAGCATTAGTCACAGTAACCAAGATATGGGATCAACCTAAGTGTCCATCAGTGAATGAATGGATGAAGACAATGTGCTGTATACACACAGTGGAATACTATTCAGCCACAAAATATCCTGTCATTTGTAGCAACATGGATGGAACTGGAGGACGTTATGTAAGGTGAAATAAGCCAGACACAGAAGACAAAATACCACATGATCTAAGTTATATGTGGAATCTAAAAAAGTTGCTCTCATAGAAGTAGGAAGTAGAATGGTGCTTACCAGGGCCTGGGGAGGGTTTTCGGGAGGACATAGGGAGAGACTGATCCACAGACACAAAGTTACGGTTTGAGAGAAGGAGTAAGTTGTGGTGTTCTAGTGCCCAGTAGGATGACTACAGTTAACAATATTGTGTTGTATATTTCAAAATAACTACAAGAGAGCATTCTGAATATTCCCACCGCAAATGTATGAGGTGACAGACATGCTAAATCCTCTGATTTGATTTTTACGTAATATATACATATATTGAAACATCACACTGTACACTATCAGTATGTTCAATTATTGTGTGTTGATTCAAAACAAACAAAAAAAAATTACAGAATATTTTGAAAGTCCGAACAACAACAAAAAACCTCACTTGGTAAAAGTGCAGAGTCGAAAGCTCCTATGGCCTTGTGAGCATGTGGAAATAAATTAATTCCAGTATTCAAATTAAGCATCCTTACTGGCCTCTGGCCTTTCAAAAGCCAACAACAGACTGCGATGACAATGGGACTTGAGCAATTATGATGAGAATATAAATGAACGTGATTTAAATACCAGAGGCATGATAATTTTGGGAATGGCTAAATAAACCTAATAATCTCATTCCTGCAATGTCCAATTATGGTGTTTTAATTAAAACTTCCTAAGGAGATGGGTGGCTGGTCATGGCTTACCTTAATTATCTTTGTACTTAGTAACTAGTCCCAAATTTTATAAAAAAGATGACAAAAAGGGAAAGTTTCTTGTTTCTAGGGAGATAAGCATATTTCATTTTTAATAATAAATGAAGTGCTTATTGAGAGGCTATTAGGTTCGAGCTTTGTTCTAGGCATTTGGGGCACCTGAAAAAGTATACGACGTGGCCCCTCATTACTAGAAGACAAGATTAATGTCTGTAGGAGAGGATATCTCACATTTAAGGCCAAGGGCAGGAAAGTGTGAAACAGATGGACAAACCAATGGGTTCAAAGATATTCAAAGCAAAGAGATAACTGATTCAGGAGGTCAACTAATAACCCTGAATTACAAATTATGACTGGTAGAAACCCTTCCAGATTAAGGTACCAGAAAATTAACACGTGGAAGATAAACCCTACAATTTAAACCCTCAAATAAACCCTTTAGATAAGGATGAAAAAAAAAAAAACTCCAACAAATTGCAACTCATGTAACATGAACTTCTTCTCTGGTCTATGATCATGAACTTTGATAAAGTTCTGGTCTGGTTCAGGCCACAAGCAACCAGACACCTCTAGACGTAGGACCCTAACCTTCCTCTTGAAAGAAGAAAAGTTCACAGAAATCCTTTCAGCAGAGGCTGAAGGGAGCCAAGTAGTCAAGTTGTATAACACAGGGAAAAAAATTAATAAAAAAATAAAGATCTATTTCCCCACCCTTGTGAAAAATTCCCAATAGTCTCCCTAGAGGAAGAAAATAAATGCCTTCAACTGGAAAGGTACAATTGACAGAGGAGATGAATTTTGCCAAAGTGCACTGCTAGCAAATTTCTGGGTTAGCTGAAGTGATAAGGAGCCCATATCCAGGGCTTCTGGGGAGAAGAAGCTGGGCTCCAGACAGCTGGATTTAATTCAAAGGGAGATATCAGGGACTTGGGCAGACAGAGCCCTCACGGGCTAAGCGAGATAAAGCTCTTTCCTGTCTCTGGAGCCATGTGTTTGGTGAAATTTTCGATACCATTTAAAGGCTCAGGGAGCTTTTCTTATGCTGCCTGGATGGGGACTGCTGGTGATGAAGCTATGCCCAGGGATGGCTTAATTGGTACCCCGATGCCTCTTTTCCTCCCGAGTGGATGACCTCTATTTTGTAAGAGAAGTTCTTGTCTTCAGTTCTTGACTGAATTTCTCCTCCTGTGGTTTAACAGGTGAATAGCTTGAATGAGGGGCATTTGGGGTTTTTGCAGTTAAAAACCACCACAGAGCCGAGCGCGGTGGCTCATGCCTATAATCCCAGGATTTTGGGAGGGCGAGGTGGGTGGATCACCTGAGGTCAGGGGTTCGAAAGCAGCCTGGCCAACATGGTGAAACCCCATCTCCATTAAAAATCCAAAAACTAGCTGGGCGTGGTGGCAGGTGCCTATCATCCAGCTACTCAGGAGGCTGAGGCAGGAGAATCACTTGAACCCGGGAGGCGGAGGTTGCAGTGAGTCAAAATACTGCCATTGCACTCCAGCCTGGGAAACGTGAACGAAACTGTCTCAAACAAACAAACAAACAAACAACCCACCACAGACAGGTCCATACAAAACAGTGTCCTTCAGGTGCCTTGTAGGGCTCAGGCATTGGGGCAGGACTGGCACTGTTGGTGGTGGCGTGTGGAGTGTGGTCAGTCCTTGAAGATAGCTCTTCTCCTTAATGTCCTTCTCTAGGGCCTCAAAGACTGACCACTTGTGTTTTAACTGCACACTCGCAGACTGAACCTTCCTCCACATTGCTTCCTCTCAAGGTTTTGTCACTGTCTCACAAAGTGCATTCAACAATTTTTGAAAACGTATTAGGTTGGCACAAAAGGTGCAAAAGTATTTGCAGTTTTTGCCATTCAAAGTAAAGACAAAAACCACAATTATTTTTGCACCCACATAATAGCAGAAGTTTTCGGAGGGCATGTTCCACATTCACCTGACTCTTGATAGTGGGAGTTCAATCTTCATGGATGTTCAATGCACTAGAGCCCCCAGACCTTTGTATCTGACCTTGACCTTTTCAGAGAGTGACTCCTCATGGCATTCTAGTTTGTAACCCATGGGAGCCTGCTCAGGCACTTAAAGAATCCCTCACGCATAGGGGTCTCCATATGTCCCTGCCCTTAATTCATACTACAGGTGAGAGGGTGGAGGTTAACAGCATAGGCATGTCTGGAGTCTTTGGACTACACTCTCATGTTCTTAAAAGACACCTGGCTTCATACTAAGAAGCTCCAGGGACCATCACAAGCAATGGGATTAACTGCTATAAACAGAAGTGGATCAAGGTGCTCCCACATAACTATGAACCTGTCTGCTGGACCTAGCCTTTCCAAAGGAGAGAGTGAGCCATTCAGATTTCCTGGACTTTGGAGGGTCAGCCTTTCTCCCACGGTTTGGGATCCTGACTGCTGCTAGGTGAGCAGCGTCTTGCCGCACTTTGACGGGAAGGTGCTCTCTGACGAAGCGGCGTGTGTGGTCATACACTACATTAAACCTGGCACTCACCTGTAATGATGTGTTTTATCATTCTAATTGGTTTTTCTCACTACCTCTTGGATGACTCCTGCACTGTATAATTATTTCTTTCACTTATGCCGATATTGCACCCTTTGCCGAATAATTACTGTAATTATAGTCACTATATTTGAATTTGGTGACTGCATGATAAATGGTTTTATTATATGTGTTTGATGGGAAGTGATTTCTAAGTGGGCGTCTATAGGAAGTTATTGAGGTACTGTTTGAGACATGTTAAAATATTTTCAGATAATAAATAACATGATAAAATAACAACAGGACAGGAGGAAGTGGCAGAGAATGAGATGAACTTGAATTCAAGGAAAATTCTTGTGAATCGCAGTGTGATCTAAGAGCAGAAGAGGCCAGACAGTTTGTACTTCTGGCCATACTGGAGTCCAGCAGCCCAAGCTAAGGCCCAGTAAACCCTTAGTACTGAAGGTGGGCACCAGTTTAGAAAGCTGAGAGAAATGCAGAGCCCACAGTGGTTAAGCTCCCTGGGGTGCTTGTTCCCTCTTGCATGCTAACTCCCCAGGCTCAGCCTTTAGAGGACACTGGGCCCCAATTCCAGAACTGGCTTCCTGAAAATCAAAATACCTCTTTGGGAAATTTCTCAACTGAATGCTTTCTGTTTGTTTGTTTGGTTGGTTGGTTGGTTTTTTTTTTAAGGACGTCAAGGAATTAGCTCTACTTACTTACCACAGAAAAAGGAAGAGTTGGTGAGAATGGAAGGTGTCAATGCAAAGTAAAAACAAGTAAAATTTGGGACCCTAGTTTTATGTATTTATTTTTTTATTTTTGAGACAGAGTTTCACTCTTGTGGCCCAGGCTGGAGTACAGTGGCGTGATCTTGGCTCACTGCAGCCTCCACCTCCCCGGTTCAAGCGATTCTCCTGCCTCAGCCTCCTGAGTAGCAGGGATTACAGGTGCCCACCACCACGCCCAGCTAATTTTTGTATTTTTAGTACAGACGGGGTTTCACTATGTTGGTCAAGCCGGTCTTGAACTCCTGACCTCACGTGATCCACCAGCTTTGGCCTCCCAAAGTGCTGGGATTACAGGCATGAGCCACCGCACCCAGCCACGACTCTGTTTTAAAGCTACATCCCCTGGGAAGATTTTCCTGGGTTACTCAGCCACCTTCCATCCGCAGAGATCTGAGTTGTCTTCAGCTATGTGTCTGCACCATTCTGTTTTCTGTGCTACACAGGCAATCTGTGCTTCTGTAACATCTCCATCACCCACAGATCAAACTCTTATGTTTGCTCAGCACATTTTGTGGGCCCACTAAACTAGAATAATTAAGCTCCACTTATTTAGCTTTTACCAAGGGCTACGTATTACGCTAAGTGCTTTATATGCATTATTTCACTTAATTCTCCCACCTGTTCTTTGAGTTATGAACTATTATTATTTCCATATTGTGGATGAGCAGTAACTTGCCAAAGTCACACACCACTAAGGGACAGAGCTGAGATTTCCAGCCAAGCAGCTGACTCCAGAGCCTCCATTATCTTGTCTTCCAATTTCTATGAGCAATGGGACAACAGGAACGTGTTTAGCAGATGCTAGAACACCTCCATTATACCTGTTTCCATTTTGTGTGTGGCTCAACAAATGTTCGATTTCTTAGTATCAATGGACTAGGGGGCTGAAAAAGCAGTTCATGAATTCTTTTAGCATTTCCCTTTACCAGATGAAAAGAGTTTCTATTTTAAAACCCTTTGAGGCACATTACAGCTCTTTAAGTGACTACCGAGTACTGAGGATGACCTATGGGGTTCCTTCCACACCAAGCTCTGGGCTAGGGTATGTGTTCGAGGTCAGGGTGATGTTGGGGGAGCTCACGGGTGGGTGGGTCATAGCACAGGAGGGGAGAGCAGGTAAGGCATCCTCACCTGGGCACACGTACTCCTTCTTCTGCACATCTGCCACGTTGAAGCCCCTCAAATGCACGGGAGCCATGCAGAGCGTGAACTGGCCAACTGTCCGTCGCTGTCGCAGCCAGTCCGAGAGCCAGGCCAGGTGGCAGTCGCAGTACAGGTGGTTGGAGTGGAGGCGCCTGGGAGAGGGTGGGACAGAGAGAAGGGATGATCACAGAGTGAAGTGTGGAGGCTGCCACTGGTCAGACAGAGTGGCCAAAACCCCTGCTGCCCCTTTCTCCAGTGTGAAAATCCCCAGGAGTCTAGGGAAGCACTTCCCTCTGCACTACCAAAAACATGGGAGCCCTGACCCTTTTACTGCCAGGTCACATCCAAAGGATACCTCCAGGGTTCTGAGCAATGCCTATTTCTTAATAGCAAGTCTATCCTCTTTTCTTTTCACTCAAGCAAGCCTCAGCGCATAAGAGAAGGGGAGTGACATTATCACAGAGGCATTCTGATTGGAGTCAAACTTACAAAAGGGCTATTTATTTGTAAATTTCAGCACTTTAGCCAGCATGAATTACAGGTTGCTTGAAAGGCGCTTCTCAATCCCAATGCCCCCACCTCCAGTCTCATGTAGCTGAGAGACGCTGTTGCCTTCACCTGAGTTGTTCTTCATTCCCCCACTAAGTGTCCTTTAATAAACCCACGGTGTGTAATGCTTGTGGGCTTAAAACCAGTACCACTTTGTGTGCACTAGCTGGAGTAAGCAGGCTGCAGACAGAAGGGACATTTCTGGAGGATGTACCTTCTTTCCACCCTCCCACTTAAATAAGGTGTTGTCTGTATCAGACTCTTGCGATCCACAGCCATCTCTCCACAGTGTCCTCGCTTTCCTTCCCGTGTTCAATCCTGTCTGGTGCATTTGCTATTCTGACTGATTCAGGTACAGCTGAAAATATTTTCTAACCAGTTCTAGGATGCTTAGGCTTTACCCCTCTGGTAGCTGTGGTTCTGGATGAATTTCTTGCCCCTGAGTAGATAAGAATCCCTGGAGGGATCTGTGTGTTTCACTTCTGAGGGGAATCTCATTGGGTTAAGTGACTTGAACTTCCTTTCCACTACCAGGGAGGCAAACTAAGGATATCCAGGGGCTTCTAAAGGTTCTTCCCCAAGGTCTCTCTATCAGGGGTTTCCCACTTTCATGTTCCCTACAATCCTAGGTCATTAGAAGCTGGTCGTGGGTAAGTTTTCATCACATCAGCTTATCATGTACTTGGATTTCGGACGCACATTTTAAATGCCTAAATCCTGGACATGCTAATCAGCTAGCAGGATCTAAAGACTTTCAAGTAGTCTGGGTCAAGTCAGTTATTACTGAATGTCAGCCCTGTGGAGAGGCTCAGGCCCCCTCCACGCCTGGAATAGAGAGAGCTGAAGGGCTCTTGACCACGCTCCACTTAGTGTAAGGCCAACATTGCCAAACATTGGCCAAATGCAGCTACCTCCTGCTGGATGCCAGCAGGGCCTTCCCACCACTGCATGGGCAAAAGCCTCTCATAGGCCTGGGCCACTGAGGCCTTGGTTGCCCCGGGGGGCTCCAGACCCCATCATATCAGACAGATTAAATGAACCTATATCCCATATAAAATGTAATTTTTTTTCTGCTAACAATTTTGAAAAAGACTTTTATGATTTTGTTTCAAAAATAATTAAGCTGGATGTAATTTTCTTTTTGCATTTCCCAGTGGGCTGCACACACTTTCACAGGCTCCTGGGCCCGAGATACAGTGAGCACAATGGGTCCCACGCAGTTCTCCCCTTTGAGTTTGAAAGCTTCGAGTTCCTAAGCTGAAACAAGCGCTGCTTCCTCTTAGCCTGGACTCTGGAAAGAAGTGAGACAGGTAGGAAGGGGTTGGTGAACCAGAATCCTAAGCTGGTGGGAAGGACCCCGGTTTTAGGAGGGAAAGTAAAACCTCTGTTTATTCATTAAGCATTAACCACTTTGTGCCAAAAACAGAGAGGAGGCTTGGCAGTGGACTTTCAGCCGATTCCAATTTCCTAAAAGTAGGAAGAAAAGGAAGGGGTTCCATGACCAGTACGCCCTCACCAGGTATAAATGTTGCCCAAGGAACACGGCAACGGTAGGTCTGTCTGGGACAAAGCAGAGCACAGGCTGCAGTGGCATGCGCAGGCTGAGGTGCTGTTCTTTTGTGTGCCAGGAGAAGCAGAATCTTTTAATGAGCGTTTGGCTTTTATTTGGAAAGGTGGTTGCCCTCTTGTGCAGTGAGGCGTGGAAGCTGAGGCAACAGGGATTCTCTACGAGCCAAGGAGCAATGGGTGCATGCGGCGGATCACAGATCAATGCAAACAAATGCCCGTCGGTTCCGATCAAGGGTAAGAGATCAATGGAACAACAAAAATGATGTTTAGGTAAGTCAGATCCTTACTGAGCTGATTAATTTATGGGATAATAAAAATGTCAGAGGCTTCCCTTTTGGAAGATTCTATTAGGTTGATCCTTTCTCAATCCTGGCTGGCCGGCCCCAAGCTCTCTCTCTTCTTAATCTTGCTACAGATAGTTCCGATCCCTTTGTCCCTCTTCATAGAAATTTTTCTCCTCCCAAGAGCACCAGAGAAAAGAGGTGACCCAAACTGAATTGGAGCCATCAGAGGGCTCTCGTCAAAAGCCCAGGGCAATGGAGCCCAGGGTGGTGGACAGACTCTGTTCCCTCTTCTTGGAATTGTATCCACCAGAAACGCTAAAAGAGTCAAGCTGGGTAGATTCTTGCCTTTCACAACATGTTTGGGAGAGCAAGTTAAGCAATATCATCTCAAATAGTAATATAAAAAGAAAAATAATCGTAATGAGCATGAAATTAGAGCTTAGGCACGGTCAGGGGTAGCGCTAATCCTCTTGAGTGAGAAAGGACATTATTTTAATTACTTTCAATAATTTTGGTGAGGTGTGATGGCAACGACACAAGGGAGGGTGGCCTCCCTTCCTCTCTCATCCCCCTTCCTTTGTTCACCTGGCAACTGCTCTTCTCCTTTTGTTCCTGATGAATGGCCTGAGCTCAGGCTGTGATGGCAAACTGCCTGTCTGACATTGGCTCCATGCTTTCTGACTTTGACTTTGGGCAGCAATTTAATTCTAGGCCTCAGTGTTATCATCTGTCAAATGGGGATATTAGTGGTGCCTTCTTCCTAGGGCTGTTGTGAGAATTGAAATGATTCATGGGAAGTGCTTAGTACAAGGCCTGGCATGTAGCAAACCACTGAAGAAATGTTCACTGTTATTACAACGGAGAGGAGACCAGCTCCAGACTTCACTCTCTTCCCAGCCCTTAGCCCTGCATGGACAAGGCTACAGTTTCTCATTTAGATACCGAAGCACTGAGGTGGCTAGTTGGGTCTTGCATGTTGTTCTGCAATCTTTTGCTGATGGACACATCATATTCCATGCTGATGAAAGCACCTCTACAGAACATAAGGTGAATGAATACAAATGCCAATTTATAAAAGGTGCCTTTTAGCCACAGACGCTAAATTAAATTTCCAGCAAATCCTTTTAGAGAGGGTCAGTGTTCATTTTCTATAAAATGTGGCTTTCTGAATTCAATATAAAAGCTTTCCTTTAGAAATCCCATTTATGACTTCCTTCCTCTCTCCTCTTCCCCGCTTCTCCACCACCACCAGCCGTCCCCCCCAACCCCATACACACTTTAATTACAGTGAAGGGGGATTAGTCAGCTCAAGTCTCCAGGGAGTTCTGTACAGAGCCATCTCTGAAATTAAACTAAAGAGAAAATGGCAGCAGGCAGGGAGCAAAGAGAACAGACGAGATTGATTGATTGATCTGAACTCATCAGATGAACGTTCAGGATGGCAGAGAAGAATGACAACAGAAACCAGTAGAAAAAAACCCTCCTGTTCTCGTGCCCCTCCCTACTGCAGCCCAAACAAAGCACCCCAGATCCAGTCCTAACCCTGTCCCCACAACTCCTAGGGAATGAGCCCAGCTTCTGTTATTGCTGCTCCTAAACTGAAAATGACAAAGAAGGGAAGGATAAATCACAGCAACAGCTCACAGGAGCTGGACGGCTGATTCCTGCAGGTGAGAGTCATTTTTCTTCGATGCAACCCACTTGTCTGGGGTAATACAGGCCCAGCACCCTGAGGCGCACTCTCGGCTTCTTGCCCAGAAGCCCTGGGCCCCACTCTTCCCCAGCTCATTTGTGGTTTGCTGGGAACTTTGAAGAGGTCTTTGAAGACCAAATGGCTTCTTAAAATTCCATTACTGCACTATCCTATTTTAAGAGGGAGGGAAAAGAACAGATTGTCTTGGCTGAGTTATGCTATTATATGAGGGATCCAGGGAAGAATTTGGGAAGCAAAGATGGAAGCAGGGCGGCTCAGATTATTATTCTTTATAATAACTAGTATTTGTCGTGTGCACACCATGTACCAGGCACTTTACGTGTTAAACTGCACTTCATCCTCACAGCAACTTTGAGGTAAGCATTCATGAACTCACTTTCCTTGAAGCATAGACAAATGAAGAAACTTGCTCAAATTAAGTGGCAGAGCTCCCATTTAAACTCAGGCCTGACTAACTGCAAACTCTCTGTCCTTCTTACGGTTCTCTGCATTGCCTCTTTATATAAATTGCTTCTTTGGTCTTTATCTTTGCCTGAAGATAAAGTTGCTTTCTCATGAATGCAGTGGTTCTCAAACTTTATGAGCATTAACGTCTCCTGGAGGGCTTATGACAAACGGATTGCTGGGTGCCACCCCCAGAGATTCTGATCTGGTGTGTCTGGTGTGGGGCCTGAAATCTTGCTTTTCTAACAAATTCTGGGTGATATTGATGCTGCTGGTCTAGGTATCCCACTGGGGAAGTTCTGCTGTAAGGATTTCCAAATCTCATGGATTCTATGTTGCTCAGGGAGCACAGATCAGATGGCTGCTTGGAACTTTCAGTCCAGATTTCTGATCATGTGATAATAATGTAACAATCAATATCATTTATTGTCTACGGCTTGCCAGGCACTTTAAATATCTAATATCATCTGATCCTCACCGCCATCCCTATTTATAGAGGAGGGAACAGAGGACACAGAGCTAATAAAGGGGACTGCAGGAATTCTAGCCCTTGGCCTTGGTCCTAAATGCTTTTGGCTGACACCCTTGGGAGCTGGCTCTTTCCCTGACTAGTGTGATGCAAATACCACCAAAGCTCCTCCAACGCAAGCCAAGTATCAAGTCTGAACCTCTCTGGAAAGGCTGACAGAATCCACTTACAGAGAAACTTACAAAGAGGTTCCTGCCTGGGAGCAGAGGGGAACTCCCCAGGTAATAAGAGCACGAGAACTGCTCTGGGTATTTGGTCACGATGAGATTTGTTTCCTGAGTATGCACCCTGGAAAACTTAAGCCCACCTAAGACACTAAAGGTAAAGAACCAAGTATGAGAATGACTGCATTCTAATATCAGAATATCATCCAGGGAGCAGGTGAGCAGGGAAATGTGGTGGGTGGGGACTGGGTGGGTGGAGAGAAGGAGTGACTCTTCCTGTACTGGTCATTCCCCAGGGGAAAACCATTGTAACCACTGGCAATGTGACAGAACTGCCGAAGTTACGTGATATTAGCTAAGCAAATGGTGAATCATTCGGTCAGAGTTCTATATGTTTTGTGACAATGTAAAACTAATAATCTTTTCTATCAAGACGGAAAACATGCGCACAATACAGGAAGAATTCCCACAGTTCCAGGGTAAGAGAAATGAGTCTGCCTGATGCAGAACAGTGGTTCAGAACCATGGGTGGTGGCACTATGACCTGTCTCTGCATCCACCCTCACTCGCCAAGGCACCCCTCGGTTAATAGCAGAATAAGGAGGTATTTGAATATAGGAACCATCTGCATAGTCATAGCATGGTAGGTTTGACGAGCAGCTTAGAGTGCTGCACTTTGGGGATGAGGTAGGGAGTAAGTGGGAAAGATGCATAGACTTTTTACTCACAGAGTTCGGATCTTTGGCATGTGGTTGAAGCTGGTGACCAGGATGCGACTGATGTTGTTGTTGTTGAGGGTGCTGTGGAGATAGAGAAGGGAGATGGTCAGCCAGGGAGCATCGGGGGAGGCGCCAAGATGCTTGTAGAAGGTGGGGGGAGGGATGGATGTGACCACAAGACCATGAGTCAACAGTCATGGCCTGGCCAGTGAAGCAGCTGAAGACAAGTGGACAGATCTCCAGACGAGAAGAGCATGTCTTGATTTTTTTATTCAGGTGGAGCCCTCCTTCCCTCTACTGCCCTCTCAGGACTTGCCTACCCACCTTGAGTAAGAGTATTGCTTCCTGAAACCCTCCTATGCACTGAGTGCTTCATTATAATATCTCTAATTCTTACATCTACAATGCTGGTTACCTATTCCTGTCCTCAGTTTACAGAGAAGGAAACAGATATGCTTAATAACACACAAATCTACAAAGGTGTTATCCTCATATTATGGATGAGGAGGTTTAGCTACAGAGAGGCAAAATCAGTTTTCCAAGAACAATCACTGTAAAGCTCTGGAGATGGGATCTGAGCCCAGCACGACCTTGCTGCATTCTCCTTGTCCCACCCATTGCATGTGTTGCCCTGCACAGGATGCTGTGGGGATAAGTGATTCCATATTTTCTAGGCATCTTCTGACTCTTTCAACACATCTAATCTTTTTTGTTTTGAGATGGGGTTTCGTTCTTGTTGCCTAGGCTGGTGTGCAGTGGCGCAATATCGGCTCACCGCAATCTCCACCTCCTGGGTTCAAGCTGTTCTCCTGTCTCAGCCTCTCAAGTAGCTGGAATTACAGATGCCTGGCTAATTTTTGTATTTTTAGTAGAGACGGGATTTCATCATGTGGGCCAGGCTGGGCTCGAACTCCTGACCTCAGGTGATCCACCCCCTCCCAGCCTCCCAAAGTGCTGGGATTACAGGTGTGAGCCACCGTGCCCGCCCTTCAGCACATCCAATCTCAAGTAAGTCTGTGAGCTCTGTGCGTCTCTTCTTTCTGGTGCATCTCCACGACCATGAATGAAGCTCCTGTGGTGCATGTTAGCACTGACAGGTACTTTTGTGCAGGGAAAAGCAAAGAGAAAGGTGTGAGATCTATAAATGAACTTAACTGAAATGAGGCTGAAGAATGAAGCCAGGCTATAGACAAGTGCCCAGGCTTACCCTTCTGGAGAAACCTATTACGGAAGCCTAGGGAAAGCGTGGCAGCTAAGGAAGGCCATCTGCAGAGCAGAAACATCATGTAGCAGGAGGGCCTTTTGCATCAGTTACTTCAGTGACTACCCAGGTGGAGAGACACAATATGTGGGAAAGTCAAGCCTAGCTCTCAGCTCCCTGACCCCACACCTGTCTCACTGTACCTCCCAAAGAGGAAGAGTTGGTTACAGCCCTTGGTACAATCCCTCATGGTGGCCACTTGTTCCTGTGCCCTTCTTTTCTCCGCTCCTCCCAGAACCACATCAGACATCCCCTACTCAACAACCCAATTCCTCTTACCCTCTCTTAGGCCTCCATGGGTCCCTACTGGCCCAAGAAGGACACTTTCTTTGGAAGCCTTCATGGATTAAGCCAGATGTCTTTTGCCCTTGGCTTTTGGTAAACACATGATCTTCTTCTTAAAATGCCCTATACATCATATATCTGCAAAGACAGGACCATTTTCTATCCTGTGCACTACTATAGCCTCACGTCCTGCTCTGTACATGGTTGAAATCAAATCCTACTACTTCAAATTGTGTGGCCTTGGGCAAGTTATCAACATCTGTTATCTGCAGGTTCTTTATTTGTGGGAGGAGACAGGTAATGGTACCTACCTCACAGGCTGGTAAAAGGCTTAGCATGGGGTATGTGCTCAGTAAGTGGAGGTCACTGTGTTACTGACATTCGTGGAGAGAATCTAGTCCTGGCCTGGCCTATTATATTCCCCCCTACTCCAACCCCCATGGAAATAGAAACAGAGGTTTACCCAGCATACAGTGCCCCCCATACTCTCCATCCTACCCAAGGGGACCTGTAACGATTCCTTCTCCAGCCCCTTGTGACCCCAGTCCAAAGCAGGATTCCAGTGACTACACCTCCCTTGCCCCAGACTATTCCTGTAATCGCCCACATCCACTTAACATCTGCGTGGCAAAAGGCACAGAACCTAATTCTTTTTTCTCCCTCCCTCCTTCCCTCCCTCCCATATTTACGGTGCACCTGCCATGTGTCTGACACTGTTAGGCATATGGGATGGTAAAGAAGAATGAATAGACAAAATTTACATTGCCTACTTCTGCCTACTTTGTAACTTCACTAACTTACCAATGCAGGTATTTGGCATTTTATGAAGTTGAGCCCACTTAGCTGTTTTTTTTCATGTGACTTCTTTTCTGTATGTGTGTATGTGGGGAGATGCTCAGTGGGGGATAATCTATCCTGCCTCTGTCCATCCAGAAAGACTTCAGAATATCCCATCAAACAACACTGAAGAATTTGTCACTGCTATCAGACCAGGCACTCTGCCTTGGCAGGGAGCTTCCTGGGGGTGAGGGCTATGCTTCTCTCCCCTTCCTCATTGGATTAGAAATGCCTCCAGGACAGAAATGATGCCTCCATTTCACCTTCTGTCCATTTCAGAGTTCCGGGCTCCACACTTAGGGGAAACCAAGTTAAGGTTGTTGACTGACCACCAGACAAAAAAATCTGAGCATCCTCCCTATTGCAGAAAAGGGGCTTCTTTCCAAGCATGCCCAGTCATTCAACATCAGGTGGAGTTCACAGCCCGGCTCTAATTTAGCTGAATATACAGTACAATTATAAGCAGGACCTCGACTATAACTGCATCCGGCTGTAGTCCGGCAGCGATGACTTATTAATGTATTACTACACTGATATTTAAATGTGAGTCGTAATGAGGGCTATAAAACATTTACGATAATAGCAATTATTCCAGAACCAAAATGACTAAACACAGTATTCAGACTTTCATGATTTGCTGCTTGGGGCTGGCCAGCCCGGGGATGTCAGAGGGTTGGTAACCTCTCAGACGCTGATTGCTACGGCAGCTACAGTTTTCGTTTCCCTAATAAACACAGATTTATTTGATTTCCAGTCTTGGCAGCTTTTGCCCACACACAGAGCACTGCATTCTATTTGGTTCTTGTGCCGCTGCCTAAGTAGCTGGCATTCAATGAAGGAATTGTGCTACAACCCCAATGCCAAGGAGAGGTGGTGAGCGTGGACCTTGAAGGCAGAGACCTAGTTTAGACTGGCTCTGCCACTTACAGCCTATGCAACCACGGGTAAATTTCTTCATCTCGTTACGCTTCCTCCTTTGTAACATGGAGATAATAATAGCACTGGGCTCATAGAGCTTTAGTGGCAATTAGATGAGATGTTACTGATAACTGCTAACATTAACTGAGAGCTTATTATATGCCAGACGGGCTCTGAGCTAAGGGTACTGCATTGTATCGTTTCTTTTTTTTTTCCCGAGACAGTCTCACTGTGTCGCCCAGGCTGAAGTGCAGTGGCGTGATCTCGGCTCACTGCAACTTCTGCCTCCTGGGTTCCAGCAATTCTCCCTGCCTCAGCCTTCCCAGAAGCTGGGATTACAGGTGCCCACCACCATACCCGGCTAACTTTTGCATTTTTAAGTTGAGACGGGGTTTCGCCATGTTGGCCAGGCTGGTCTTGAACTCCTGACCTCAGGTGATCCGCCTGCCTCAGCCTCCCAAAGTGCTGGGATTACAGGTGTGAGCCACCATGCCCAGCCTGTATTGTTTCATTTAATTCCTCCAATTATCCCACGAGGCAGGGACTTTTGATATCACCTCCATTTCATGAATGAAGCAAGTAGAAGTGCCAAGATTTGAATCCAAGCAAGACTGAGTCCAGGAATGAGGCTTGTGTTAGTTTCCTAAGGCTGCTGTAACAGATTACCATGAATTTGGTGGCCTAAAGCACCACACATTTATTCCCTTACAGTTTTGCAGTCAGAAGTCTAAAATGAGTTTCTGGGGCTGCGTTTCTTTCAGGGGAGAATTTGCTGCCTTGCCTTTTGCAGATTGTAGAGGCCACCCACGTCCCTTGGCTCGTAGCTGCTTCATTGCATCACATCAACCTCTTGCTTCTTTTTGTTACTCCACAATTTTTAAAAATATATATTTGAACACAACTCCAAACAGCCATTGAAGCCTCTTCCTTCTGTTGTCACATCTCCTGCCACTCACTGTGATCTCCACTTACTGGGGCCTTCCTCTTACAAGGCCCCTTGTGATTATCCTTAGAGCTTATCTGAACAATCCAGGATAACTCCTCCATCTCAGGATCCTTAATATTGTCCCATGTGCCAGGTCCCTTTTGCCACGGAAGGCAACATTCACAGGTTTCTGGGATGAGGTCATTGACATCTTTGGGGGCCTATTAGCCCAATGCCAGGGTACTGAGATGGGACAAGGGCTCCCCAGGAGGGATAAATACATGAAGATTCACATAATGGATGCTCCAGGGGTTGGCAAACAACTGCCCACAAGCTTAATCCCATCCAATGCAGCCGGTTTTTGTAAAAATGGTTTTACGCATTCACTTCTGTATCGTCTATCTGCTTTTGCATTACAATAGCTGAGTAGTTGACACACAGACCATATGGCTTGCAAAGCTAAAATATTTTCTATCTGGATTTTTATAGAAATTTTGTTGGCCCTTGACTGCTGTAGAACTGAACCATCCTGTCTCTGCCTTTGTCGGTGATTAAATGTGACATGCTAGGCAAGGCACATAACTGCTCGGTAAGAAGAGGGGTTTAGGTCAGAGGCATTCAAAACTTAAAAACCACAAAAAACATTTTCAGGAAATCCCAAGAGGCAAGTAGTAGCACTGGGATTCAAAAGCAGGCAGTCTCACTCCTACCTTGGAAGATCAGTCCCACTGTTTCCAGAACCTGCAATGCCGTGGTGGAATCGAAACCTAGGGGAAGGCCCTGCTCAAGAGAGAGTACAGGTGAATCTACCTTGGGCTATGCATGGAAGGAACTTGGGCAGCGGTTCTGAAAATGTGGTCTCCAGACTGGGTGCAGTGGCTCATGCCTATAATCCCAGTACTTTGTGAGGCCACAGCGGGAGGATTGCTTGAGCCTAGAAGTTTGAGACCAGCCTGGGCAACATAGGGAGATGCTGTCTCTACCAAAAAAATAAAAAATAAAATAAATACATAAAAAAATAAAAACTAGCTGGGTATGGTGGTGAGCACCGGCAGTCCTAGCTACTTGAGGCGCTGAGGTGGGAGGATCACTTGAGCCTGGTAGGTCAAGGTTGCTGTGAGCCAGGATCATGCCATTGCACTCAGCCTGGGTGACAGAGTGAGATCCTATCTCAAAAACAAAACAAAACAAAAAAAAGAGAAGAAAAAGAGAAAAGAAAAAAAAATGTGGTCTCTAGACCAGGCCCATTACCTGGTAATGTGTTAGGGCACAAGCCGCTACTGAATCAGGAACCCTGGGGTGAGTCCCAGCCTTGTGTGTTTAATGAGCCTTCCAGAGGAGTCTCATGCAAGCTCATGTTGGCAAACCATTGAACTAGGGGAAGAGCTAAGAATAGAGCCTTTACTTAAGCGTAGAGGGTAGTATACAGGATGCTGTTTTGCAGCAACTGGGACTGAAGGCCTCTTCTGGGGCAGGCACGGTGTTTCCCCACTTAGGAAGAAGCCCAAGCTCTGAAATGATAGACAGTCCTCAATGGAGGTGGCTGTAACCACCCTTGGAGAGCTCCAACTTGGCTTCTGCCCCTGGCTTCCACTGTTCCCTTCTGAGTGTCAACGTGGGGCTCTCCATTGCATCCCTCAAGATAGCCATCTTTGATCTGGAGGAGACACGTCCAGCTGCAGCCACCCCACCCTGGCAACCTTAATAAGGCTGACATTTCCCTCTGTCTCCTCCGATTAGGCCATCGCTTTATCACTCTGTGCTTTCCTGGCTCTGGGTGTAATCTGCGTGTTGTGTGTCCATAACACCATGTAATTGGCTCTAATGCAACAATATTATCTGCGAGCATGTATCACATAATTGCAAAACCAGGCATCTGCAGTAAGTGTCACTGTAGCCTCTCTGTGTGCCAACCTTCCTGGGGGTATTCTTGGAATCCCTCCTCTTCCCGTCCACATAGGTGGGGATCCAGACTTCCTGGGTCCAGACTCCCTAGACCCTCTTGGCGGGCTGGCCCACTCACGTCCTGTGTCAAGGCAGGTAGACTTCTGTGTAAGTCTACACAAGCAAGGTGGTTCCCTCCTTAATGGCCCCCAAGAAGGAGACTCTTGGTGAGTCATCAGCCACCATGACGACAGGATGTCTATTTAATAAAGTGGGCTGAGAGATGCCCTGAGTTGTACTTACAAATGTGGGCATCCAATGGCCAGCATGGCAAGCCTGGAAGAAAGCACGATCTCTACCAGTGCCTACAGTGAATTAACAGAGGTGGATGCAGCCAAAGTACCAGACTCCTTTCCTGAAGAGCAGCTGAGTGTGTAAGTGCTGTGGCCGGACCCTGTGAGAAACACCTAAACCACAGGCAGGGGACGATGTGCACGGAGGGGCTCTGGCATGTGCGGACCTCAAGGGGGACTCACTGCTGGCCCTCCCTCTTGCTTGGCTCAGGCAGGGCACGAGAAATGAAACTGCGGACGTTGCAGGTTCTTGGGGCTGTCCTTTACATGCCAGATCTCCTCTCTGGCTCACAGGTCAAAGCAAGCCACTCTTCTCAGTCTTGCTGGGCAGCTGCTGATGGGCAGCCACCATGGGACCAGGAATCAGGGCCTACTGCTGATGACCAGGCCCTACGACACTCTACCAGGTCCTATGAGTGTGATTGTTATCGGCTGACTCAGCTCTATTTGAATCTATATGGATGACTTCTCTTTGTGGACTTGGCCCCAGGAGAGCATACACTGAATCTCATCCCCACTCTCTTAACCTCACTGAGGTTGAGAGGGGCATCCCCAAGCCTCCTGCTCAGCCCAGGGCCTCCATCCTTGGCACCTCCTCCTAAGTACCCTATCATTTTTAAGTGAAACTCCCTTTACTGTTTCCCTCCTCTCCAGGTTGAACTTGCCTTTCTCATCCAGCTGTACAGTGCTCTGATGTGCCTGGGGGCTCTAGCAAGCTCCAGAAACCAGGAATAAGAACGATGCAATAAAGCATCTTTAGAGAAAACCTAAGCAGAATGGTATAGGTTCTCCTGTGAATACACTACTTTCCTCTAATGAGCCAGAGTAGTCAAGGATATTGCTTTGAAGTAAGCTTGCCAAAATCTTCCAATAAAGGTATCTATGATGTTCACAATAGCAGAAATAATGCTGATACTATTTATGATGTGTTTACTAAGTCCCAGCACTAGCCTGAGCACTTTTCATACATTATCTCATTTAATTCTCTCAACACTCCTGAGATATTATTACTTCCATTTGGAAGCCCAGGAAATGACAGAAACTCTGCTCAGATCTCACAGCTAGAGTTGTGGAGCCAAGATTCAAAGCCCAGAGGTGTGATACCAGGACCTATATTTTTCATCACTACACAAAACTGCCTCTCACAGGATTGTCTTCAGACAGACAGATGTCACCTTTCCAGCTTCCACATTTTTCCAAGGTGGAGGCGAATCACATGAGTTTGTGACGGACCCATCCTTTACTGGTCCCTGAAGTGGCAGGGACCGTGGTGTTGGCCTCACTGCTGAGGCTGCTACAAGACAACAGCATCACACAGCCCTCCTCCTGTCCGAGGAGCAGGGAGAGCTCAGCTCAGAGAGCGAGGCAGGTAGGAGAGGCAACGCGAGGAGCAGGGAGAGCTCAGCTCAGAGAGCGAGGCAGGTAGGAGAGGCAACGCGAGGAGCAGGGAGAACTCAGCTCAGAGAGAGAGGCAGGTAGGAGAGGCAACGCGAGGAGCAGGGAGAGCTCAGCTCAAAGAGCGAGGCAGGTAGGAGAGGCAACGTAGGAGAGAGGACAACCAGGTCCTCAAAGGCGTCTAAGGTCAAGGTTTGGCTAACACGTATCAGTGTTGCCAAAAGCCTAGTGGCCCTTACTGTTGGATGGGTTGACTGGAATTTTTAAGAAAACCCTGTAGAATAGAAAGTACAGATCTGCCTGCTCCTTAAGCAAAGCTTCTCCTTTGCTTGTTTGGAGTGGGCGATGGGTCTCCAAGGGCATATGAGGCGGGAGGAATACGAGAGATTGGTGGGGGTGGGGGACAGTGGAGGGAGAGGTGAGACAAGGGTGGGAAGCCATCTCTTTCGCATTACCTGCTTTCCTGGACTATCCTGGGTGCTGCATATTACTGAGTTCCTTGATCTCCCTGTGGACCGTTTAAATTAAAGCTCATAACCATTGTGTGGGCATATAATGAAAACAACTGATGCTGCACTGATTAGTCCATTACTCTCAACTGTTAGAAAACATAATGATCTCACAAGGGGCCTTATTCACTGACGTATAGCAGTCGAGCTCTCATTTGACACCTCAAATTAGCAGCCAAAGCAATAACAGCTGGGGTTTTTGTCTCAATATTTGTACCCGACTCTAAAGTGATTTGGCACCGGGTGAGCGTTATTTTTAAACACACAGCTCTCACCGCCAAGTAACATTTTAAATGGTCTCCAGGTGTCATGTAAAACCTACAGAAATAAATAAAAACAATCAGCTGCCAATTTGGGCCTTTGATAATACAGATTCCTTAACAAAAGGGCTTGTCTTTGGTTCTTCTTTTATTATATATTCATATTATGACGGGCAGAAATTCACCTCCAACCATTCGGCAGAGCCTCAGTGTTCAAAGAAAAATAATGCCTCCGAAAATGTTAAAAGTGGAAGATCAAAAGAGAAAGATAAATCCTCAAATCCCATCACTACTCAATCAGATCCTGTGTTTGGGGTCTCTGAAGAACTCCTTACTCATTTATTGAGGTGATCACAGATACTGCCTAGCAGTGACTCAGAATGGCTCAACTGCCTTCCAATGATGGAGTTTATTTTAAAATGTACTTTAAATGACATGTGAATGAGATGGCCTTGGTCTCCCAATTCTGTTTTTTCATCTAGAGCCTGGGACCATGGACAGTCTTGACTTAGAAATCAGGCAATTGCCAACGTGTCCACGGATGCAAGAGTGACCTCCAACTTACATTACTGGACCGGTGAGTTTGCAGTTGAAAAGGGAAGAAACAGGCAATTTCCACCTCAGCTGCATTTGGTGCCTAGCCCAGTAAGAGAGGAAGAAGAGGGACATTTTGAAAATATCCATGAACGTGTACACTAGGCGAGGACAGACAGCAAGTCTGTTTCACGTAGTTACATAGCCAGGCCCAGTGTTTGGTATGTAGGAAGGCTCACTGTTTACTGAAGGGGTTGGCGAATATCAAAGCATGAACGGTCATGTTTTTGGCATCTTTTGATACAAATAAATTTCCACTCTGAACG
The DNA here is from genome assembly GCF_047675955.1 of Chlorocebus sabaeus. Classification (NCBI taxonomy): domain Eukaryota; kingdom Metazoa; phylum Chordata; class Mammalia; order Primates; family Cercopithecidae; genus Chlorocebus; species Chlorocebus sabaeus. The sequence goes on along the minus strand of NC_132926.1, from coordinate 13,585,975 downwards.
GCCTTCTGGGCTAACCCAGGAGTACAAACACAATTGCTATGGGAGTGCGGTTTGTCATATAAGTGAGAGAGCTGCGCTGGGACTGTTGTAAACCCAGCCTTACTAAATGGGATCCTCACTTCTTGTTTCAAGAGACTGTGCTATGCTGGAATGGGGGTGCAGCATTGCCAGTTCTTCCCTTTTGTTGTTTTTAAAGAGAAAGCCAGACGTCTTGAATTTTCCTATGAGGTCTCCTGGTTTTTTTTAATATTGGCAACTAAATCACCTTGAGTATTAAAACCCACAAATGAAACACCTGGGGGCTGGATCTGGCTTGCAGGTGCCAGTTTTTGGCCTCTGAACCAAACAAATTAATTCGATAATTTAAATCAGAAAAAAATATTGTAAGAAAATCAAAGTGCTGGGACCATGGACAGTCTTGACTTAGAAATCAGGCAATTGCCAACGTGTCCACGGATGCAAGAGTGGCATTATGGCATTATGGTGAAATGTGGTTGAAACCTTCCCTCTATACTGCAACTCCCAAAGGGCAGCCACCAGTGATGAATTACCTTTAAATGATTGTAAATTATTCAATGTTTCTCCCGCCGCAACCATTATTACTTGGGGACAAAGAACCCTGAATAAGTTTCTGTTTCTAAACGTAAGACTGTTTTCCACCAGGCAGGTGAGCTCTTGTCTGGTTTTTGCATGCTACTCATTAGTTCTGTGACCAAACATATAGGTCACTTTTTGTGGACAGTTGGAACTAAGCCACTTCAGAGCTGTTAGGAAAAGCTGCACAGGGTGCATGAAGCTCTGTTCCTGGGCTGAGATGCCAGAGAGGTCCTGCTTTTTATCCTCTGATATTTGCAAGCGAGGGAGTCTCCCAGGGAACTGAGTGCAATTTACAGCTTGGGCTATTTGGGCTCAGCGATGGGCAGAGAACTCTAGTGCTTACTCAATGGGTTTCTGGTCAACCCCAGTAGCCAGGGATCAGTGATGTGGAATCTGGTCTCTTCCAGACTGCCATCTGACTGGATAATCTACTGGGGCACTAGAGTGGCCATTTCCTAAGCAATGGCCAAAGGCCCGGAAGGCCCTGGAAAGGGAGGGTGTTGTCCCCATGCTGAATGCAAAACGTTCCCTCTAGCAAAATGCTGGAGATGTAGAGCTGATGGCATGAACAGGACATGAAAGCTGGTTTCACTTACTTTTGTTACCTGTCTGCTAATACAGGGGCAAGCAGACAGCAATAAAGAGAACCGGATAAAGAGCCAAAAGACCTGCTTTCTGGCCTGGTTTTTCCATGAATTTTTCCTATGGCTGTGGGCAAGTCATTTAACCTTTGTGGGGGAGTTTCTTTCTTTTAAATGAAGTGGTGGAACCAGCTGACCTCCAGGGTCTTTCTAGCCTAAAATTTCACTCTCTAATTCCAATTGGGTTGGTGCTGGCTCTAAAATAGCATTTCCGGACTGGGAATCGTTTTCCAGATGTTAGAAGAAGTGGTCATGGATGTCCAGATCTGCCCAGCTCTGCACAAAGACAAGACATCTGGCCAAAGTCTGAAAGTCACAAGTAGCCCCCAGTGTGTAGCATGTGAAAACAGTTAGGCAGGGTCAGCTCTTTTTCCTTCTCTCTTTATGCAAGTACCTGGCTCAGCTTCTGTGGGGTTAACGGGCTTGGTTCCCTAACCGGCTGCTGCATCTCTAGTGTACCTATGGAGACAGGAGGGGCTCAGACAAGGGGGTAATTTTCCTACCCAGTTGACTTTGTGGAAGTCATTTGCAAGGCTGTGAGAAGCAAATAATGGGGATCAGGAAACGAATTTACACCTAGACGGTTTCATTTTGGTGGGCCATGGTTGCAAGGATCACACTCCTGGGTTTTGATAAAAATGGGTCTTTTGTGGGTATAAGACCCAGGTGTTTAAATTTACATGGAGAAAGGGCTGGGCACGGTGGCTCATGCCTGTAATCCCAGCACTTTGCGAGGCCGAGGAGGGCAGATCACTTGAGGTCAGGAGTTTGAGACCAGGGGGATCCAACATGGTGCAACCCCGTGTCTACTAAAAATACAAAAATCAGCCAGGTGTGGTGGTGCACACCTGTAATTCCAGCTACTCGGGAGGCTGAGGCAGGAGAATCACTTGAACCTGGGAGGTGGAGGCTGCAGTGAGCTGAGAGCGTGCCACTGCACTCTAGCCTGGGCGACACAGCGATACTCAGTCTCAGAGAAAAAAAAAAAAGATGGAGGTGGAGGGTGAGGGGAGTGGCAGATATTTCAGATTTACTTTTAGAAAAGACACTATTTAAACATTCTTAATGGATGTGAAATGGCTGGAGAGATTTGGAGCAGGACCGGGAAGCAGGCCTGGTGGGAGCTATGGTGATTTGCAGAGCATGCCCTGTCCAGACAGGGTACCCACCCATAGTTCCCAACTTGCACTGTCCAATAAGGTAGCCATGAGCTACATGTGGCAATTCACATTGGAATCAATTAAATTTAAATGCAAATTTAAAAATTCAGTTTCTCAGTTGTGGAAGATGTACTTCAAGTGCTTAAGAGTCATGTGTGACCAGGGGCTTCCATCCTGGATAACACAGAGATGTAATGTTTCCCTCATCACAGAAAGTTCTATCGGACGGCACTGCTGGAGAGATCCTAGCCACAGGCGGGCCCAGGGTTGGCAAAGCTGCTAGATATTCACTGGAAGTTGAATTATAAACTTTTACACAAAATTACTTGAGTTTTAAATGTTGGCAACAAATTCTAATTATTTGTAAACATTCTAATTATTTGTAAACAAAAAAAAAATTAAAGGAAAACATGAAATCCCACATCTGTTGGTTTTATTCAACCCATGGGCCAGCAGTTGGAGTCCTCTGATTTAGTTATAAGTCAAAAGAAAATGGACTCTCTACAGCTTTTTCACAATGAGTTTGAAGAATCCAAATATGACCTTGGAGAAATGGAATCATTATTTCCTTCATCCCTCCTTCATCCACCATCCCTTACTTCAAAAAACAAAAAACACTGTTTTTTTTTTTTTTTTTTTTTTTTTTTTTTTTGCTGGGTGCGGTGACTCATGCCTGTAATCCCAGCACTTTGGGAGGCCAAGGCGGGCAGATCACTTGAGGTCAGGAGTTCAAGACCAGACTGGCCAACATGGTGAAACCCCGTCTCTACTAAAAATACAACAAAATTAGCCAGATGTGGTTGGCGGGCACCTGTAATCCTAGCCACTCGGGAGGCTGAGACAGGAGAATCGCTTGAACCAGGGAGGTGGAGCTTGCAGTGAGCCGAGATCGCGCCACTGCACTCCAGCCTGGGTGACAGAGCAAGACTCTGTCTCGAAAAAAAAAAAAATGTTTTTGTTTTTGTTTTTGTTTGTGTAGAAGTCTTGCTATGTTGTCTAGACTGGTCTCAAACTCCTGGGCTCAAGCAATCCCCCAGCCTTGGCACTGGGATTACAGGCGTGAGCTACCTCGCCTGGCCCATCCCTTACTTTTTAATACCTTCAAAGATAGGAAATGAAAGCTCAGGGAACAGTAGGAATGTTGCTCCAATTCTTCCCAGCCTTGTGTCTCCATCGCCTTCTCCACATCATCCTTCCTTCCATTAAGCCAATGAGTAGGAGAGGGTCAAACTCCTGTGAGAGCTCCTAGGATCTTGACTTTCAAGACTCAGGTCTACAGAAAAGCAGACTCTCGGCCACAGGTAAGCTGAGCTGTCCAGTCTTGGGCATCCCTGGTGGGAATGGCAGCAGCCGTGGCAGGCAGGTTTGGCTGCTCAAGAAGGACAAGGCTCCCTGGCTTGGAGGTCCATGAGTATCATGGGATGAGCGCTGATCTAGAGGCAAGATATTCACTAAACATGCTCAAATACTGGTCACCAAAGCCCCTGCTGGGAGCTGAGGGGATGGTGAAAGGGCAGAGGCTGACCATCAGGCAGGGGCACCTTTGCAAATTAGCACAGAAGCCTGGTCTTGGGAGTGAACTGACTGCCGTAGGCATGTGGCTGCATTTCCCCTGCCCTCCTGAAAGAATACTCTGGAATCTTTCTTCAAACATGCAGAACTATTTTTCCAGTTTGTTCTAGGTGGGACAAAGCATTTCAAAGGATTGCTCCCAAACCAAGTTTGTCAAGTCTGAATTCCAGTGCAGAGACCCGGCAGCTGGAATCTGTGGCCCCTGGGAACAGCAAGACCACCAAACTTGCCGACTCCACCTAAGTGCTACTCACGGGAGAAGCTAACAGGTGGTTTGTTGATTCAAGACCCTTTGCTGATCAAAAACAATTCAATTATCTTCTCCAAATCCTCTTAACCCAGGAACATACACCAATACACTTTCAACTTCAGAGATGAAACTAGCTTTTGGTTAACAGGAAAGTGAAATCAACTAGAAATCACAAGTTTCCCCCAGATTCTAGGTATTTTAAAGGTGGAAGTGCTACTTATTTAAATGGAAAAAAAAATTTAGATTTCAAAGTAATGCTTACTTTTTCCTTAAGCTGGGGTTCTCATAACCAAGCTAGTCACTTGAAGAGCATGACTGTCATGGAACTTGGAGTCTGGATAACTAAGAAGGAGGTGTGTGTTGAGTGGCACAAGAACATTTATAGAAAACCCAGTTCCTTTCCTAGTATTCTGGGGACTGAATGGAAGTTACAGATGCTTTCTACAAAGTGTAATTTCAATCCTGATTGCATGAACATATCACAATTTACAGTACAGTACCAAAAGAAAAATATCTGGAGATATTTTAAGACTTTCATTAAGCAATGACAGTTCTATATTCAAAACTATGTCATGACTAAACACCCTGATAAAATGTTTGTAGCTCCCAGAGAAACCCAGGTGAAACATTTTATAAATAAAAAAAATGAGTCTGGTCTCTGTTTGTAACACACCAATTTTCACTGTAGCTCTGATTTTGTTCCTTATTAAAATGAGAAAGAAAGATCACCATTTAGCCAGAGAAATGCAAAATCAAAGGTAATGTGAAAAGTGGACTGGTTCAGTAAAATACTACGCTGTTCAACATTTAAAATGATTCTAGGACAACCACATCTTGTTCTGTTCAGTGACAAGTCATAACAGGGACTCTAGAGACTGGTGGTGTGGGCTTCAATTCAGTTAATTAATTTCAACTCGATTTGGTTCCACATACTTTAACTGGCCACCGAGTACATGCCAGGCATGAGTGAGGTGTAGATATAAAGCAGAGAAACAGTACAGAAGTATTTACCAACTTTACTTATTATGAGCGTCTTGATTGGGAGCCTGCTATTTGCTAGGCACACACCAGCGACATCTCTTTTAACCCACACAGCTATTCTCAGGAGTGGGTATTACAGTTTCCATTTTTCAATAAGGAAAGGAACCCCAAACCACCTAGTCTGGTAAAGATGAGCTGGAAGCTGGTTCTATGAGAGGACTCCAACCCCTCCAAAGCTCAACTATGGCTCCATACCTTCATGTCTGGGGCAGTTTTGTGGACCTGGATCTGATACTGATAAAGCTGAGGTCATAAATTTAGACCTAAGCACCCCGTGGGTCAGTGTTTCAATAACTATGGTTTCTGAATTATTCTGGGCATTCACTATAGACAATAATCTCAGTAGTGCATATAATTGTTTCTATGTATGTGTGTTCTGGTAGATGCTTTTAATTTTAATTTTTGTTAAGAGCAGGGGCTCAGATATCAGGCAGAACTGGATCTGAGTTTGGAATGAGTAGTCCCCTTGTACTTGCCACTGTGACTCTGGGCAAGTCAGTCAACTTTTCTAAGGATCAGTTTCCTGACTGGTGAAATGAGGCAATTCCTAGGATGTGCCTCATAAAGTTGTGGTGAAGATTTAATTGAGATGCCTCATTCTACTGACTCGTCACGGTGCCTGAAGATGCTCAAAAATAGAAGTAGACTCTCAAAAATAGATGCTCAAACTTGGAGGCTCTAACAAGAATAATATAATCATAGTAGTAATTGTTGTACCATGGTACTATATATTATTGCTACATCATTATTATTATTCATTAATCCTCCGGCTCTGCATCCAGAGGAAGCTCAGCTGAAGTGGCCAACACACTGCGACTTGCATTAAACTCTGGGTTCTCTGAAGTGGGCAACATTGAACACCCTAATACCCTGTACCAGGACACCAACCCCGCTCTAGGAGACTGAGCACACCCTGACCTAGGTCTCAGGACTGCTGTCAATTTGTTTCCACTGCCTTCCTCTTGTACTAGAAAAGGACCTTTTCCCCATTCACTCTTCTGCGTCTACCTGTGTGGTTCTGCGTTAGGCCACATTGAACCCACCAGGATATGACTGAATTAGAACTACCCTAAAAGTCTGGTTAGTTCTGCTATTGCTTTAATTCTCGAATCTCTCCTCTCTAAACATGGGCTCGGCGGCCTCAGTACACCAGTTGATCCAGGGGCCTGGGGAACAAGAACCAGGGCAGGTGGGGTGGCTCTTGTGATGAACAGCTAGAGTCACCTCTTATTTTTCACCCTCATAGGCATAAAACCAATGACAACTGCCATAACCTCAAACGCAATTTGGAGACTAGTTTAACCCTTGAGAAGAGCTTCTCAGAAGGTAAGATGCGACGGATTCGTGACTGCCTCTGGGGTGTCCTTGCTTAGGTTCGGGTGTCCTGGACTCCACGTCACTAAGCTCTCTCTGTGTGCCCAACTCCACCACGCTGGTGAGCTCTGGCCTATGGAGCTCAGACCACCAAGCACCTGCTCACTTCAAGCTTTACTGTACCCAGCGCCCAGCACTGTGCTGGCCACACAGCGTGTCTTTGCTTCTTGGATGGGTCAGCACAGGGGTCATGTGGGCTGGCAGTTAATGTAAATGGGTAGGGGTCAGTGGCAGAATGGGGTCTACATGCCCCATCCAAGAAGGACAGGTGCTCCCCAGCCACAGCTGACTGCAGTGCGGAAATGCCACCCCACAGTTGCCAGTGCTTCTGGTTTTTCCAGAGAAGCTGGAAATCTGGACTTTTATGTAAGATATCTCAATGTTTAAATGTGAAATGCTCATCTCAATTTTTAAAAAACATTACGCAGGACAAAAGAAAAATCTCATCTATGGGAGCAATATGGTCTGTGGCCTACTTTGTAGCCTCTGGTTTAAAGAGAGCTAAAAGCTGGATCATTCCTTGATTCTGTCATGGACAAATGTGTGCCCTACCCCAATTTCCTAAATAACACCCAAAACTAAACGGTGGGTTTTGAAAGGATGAACTGTGCTTGGGATCCCCAATCTTACCAGGGGATCCCTTCTGAATAATCTAACTGCATGGAGGTGCCCAGTGTGGACAGAAACACGGGTCAGGAGTCCCAGATTCTAAGTTCCCCTGTTACCGCGGACTCGCTGCTGACCTCAGGCAAGTCTCCCAGCCCAGGGCCAGGCCTAGGGTGAGCCAAGACAGGTGCTCAGGGTGCAGACTGCTAGGCTGCTTGGGCCTCTCTCCAGTGCCTACTCTCTATGTCTTAATCTGGACAATGAGCGGTCATCCTGGAGACACCGAAGATCCCACCAGTGCCAGCCTATAATAATGTCAATGAATTTCTAAAATTGGCAAGTGACATAAGTGGGAGTGAGGGCTTCCAAACAGCACACGCTGGTTATCTATGGACCTGTTGGGATCTCCATGACATTTAGCTGGCACCAGTGATTTCTCAAGGACAGACCAATCACTGGGAGATGAGAGCATTTTCAGGATGTGTTTCTGTTGTCTGTGGTCCGGCATTTTTGACAACGTATTTATTGAACTTCTGACTTGCTACCTTTCATCAGGACACAATGTCCAAAAGGACTTTTTATTCTCCTATAATACTATTGAAAAACAATTCATGACATATGTTATTAATGAGGTTTTCTCATTTTTGTTTAATTTGTTCTTACTTTTTAAAATTTTCATTAGAGTTAAGCATTTTTTTTTTTCTGACCCACGATGGCACGTTGGGCAGGGAGGTGCCACTATAACTGGTGAAATGCCTGGCCATCCTCAGCCTGGCTGGTATGGGCTAGAAACCCAGGGCTCAGAGCACCAGCACAGCGCGTCCTGACCCCACAGAGCCAGGAATGCAGTCCTGGCATATTCAACTGCAGTATAAGCATAACTTACCTGGAGAAAACCTAGTGTGTGCAAACTGCTAAAAGCACAGAACAGGTGGAGATTAAAGGGCAATGATTTTAGTAACAGCAGAGGGTCTGACTCACAGAGGCTCAGTCCCTCAGTTAAGAACCTTAAATGCCACAAAGCTGAGGCTGTATTTTTTTAGTGGGGGAGACAGGTCTGGAAAGCAGAGCCCCCAAACTGTGGAGTGCCGAAGTCTATGGCAATGACCACAAGAGGGAATAAATCATCTCTGGGACGACAAGTATATCAGTGAAAAAGCAGGATGAGTTCCTTACTCCTGCAGGTTTGATTTACCTTCAACTTTGTGGGCACCCGTTAACTGGGTGAAGGGAATGACAGGGCCAATTTCACAAACCTGTGAAAGGCTCCAACGTTCTCCCCAGCGGGATTGTGAGTCATTGCTAGCTTGCCTCCATCAGTTCTTGGAGGCCAGTTCACACCATCCTGTAGCCCACACCCACCGTACTTCAGGGCAGCCAATCACCATGACAGCCTTGGCAACATGCATCCAAAAGGCAGCTTTGTAAAATGGTTAGCACACAGGCTCTGCTGCTAATTAGGTAAGCAGTTACTTGGCTTCTCTGAGATGGGCTACTTTTTTGGTAAAAGCAGGGTGATGGTAACAGTAGCTCTATTGAGAGATTGTGAGGATGGCAAGAGCTAGCGCATGTAAAAGCACTGGTGGTATCACTGGGCTTGAGTAACTGCTAGCTATTTTCATTTTCCTCATTATCCCTCCCCCGTAGTGGCACGGAAGGCCATGAGAAGTTTCACCGCCCATGCTATGCTTTTCTTCTTACTTCCTGGAAAGAGGAGGGGATGGCTCCTTTCCCTGTCCACCATACTCTGTGCTGGGCATCCGCCATTGGGAATGAGTCAAAAATGAGATTGAAGTGCGCAGATTTCAGTCTTTCCCAACCTTGTACCAGTTCATTTCTCCTCATAGTCGGTGGCTACCTCTCAGGCTCACCTCCGATGTTCTCATTCAATGTAACTGGTAAAACCATCGTCGGCCTCGATGGAAAGACGTTTTATGGTGTTTCCATCCACAGGAGGGATGGAATAACAGGGTTATGGCATGTGAAATACTTCTATTTGCAGTTGACATCCATAAACTTTCCTTAAGTTAATTTGAGAGCTTTCTGGGACAACTAATGTGTCTTTCCTTGATTTCTACTTCACGCTGCCTAATGTCAGAGAAAACACACCCGAAACATTATAATTTATCTTCTTAATTTGCAGACATTTAAGGTTTAGATACGTTAAAATGCTCTTTCTGGGGATAGGATGTTTTGAACTCTCCTCTTTCACTCAGAAACGTATCAAGCTAATGTGTGATACTGTCACTGAGTTCCTATTTATTATTTCATTGCCAGGATTCTTTATGGTGCCTAAATTGTGATTACAGAGAAGCATTATAAAATGTCAATGTGTGGATGAGATTTGGAAGGTCCTAGGGGTGGGGAGGGGAGGTTCTTTAAATGGAGATGTCAGCTCCAGCCAATTTCAGAATGGCTCACCATTAAGATGGATGGTTTAAAAGCCGTGTGCCTCTGCTGGAAATTAAAAACCCACGGAATAACTGATTATGATTAATTTTAAGTACTTAGCCATGTGAAGCCAAATGAGAGTGTCTTTAAAACAAAGCTATTGATCTGGCTTTGTTTGGAATTGAGAAGATAAGCTAATCAGATCCTATGGGCTCTTTGCAATGATAGGGAATGAGAACTTTGTTTTTTTTCTTTTAGTCACAGGTTTTTAAAGCTTCAACTTGGAGACACCTGGTGCATCTGGATATCTTTTTTTTTTTTTTTTTTTTTTTGTATCTGAGTAGAGGAGAGCTGTCCAAATCTGTCCTGGGCAAGGGCTTGATGGGGGTGAGGGTGTATAGGGGCAAAAGTTAGGAAAGTAGAAGGGATGGCACTTATGAGAGCCCTTCCTATGTAGTACCCACACTGGCTGTTTTTAAAAGTTGAGGAGATAGACTCAGAGAGATTAAGACACTTGACCCAAGCCCCACCTAGGTGTGTCTGACTGTAAAACCCTCTCTTCTCCCTCAGACTGCCTTCCTGGTGAGGAGAGACAACACCATTCCTAGCACAGAAAATGAACATGAGGGCTGTCAGGTTGTCACAGCTGTTTCGTGGCAGCTGGTGACTTCCATTTCCTGGTCTCTTCCCAAGGAATTTTCTCATCTTTCTCATCCTCTCTGTCAAGGGAAGAAAAAGGTGATGTGCTCTGAGCAGCCCTTCCTACAAATGCTATTTTGCAGGCAGGGAAAATCCTGCCTACCCTTCTCAGCCCCAGCCTCCTGATAAGAGGAGTCCTAGGTTACTAAATTTGGGCTGGCATCCTCTCCCTCGCAGACAGGCATTTGTTGCTGGTTCCAGGGTCAGAGTTTGGGTGAGGAGAGACAATCTATTTCAGAAATGACAATCTGACCTCCCTGACTGTGGGTCCTGTCTTTTCTGGACCGGGAATTCTCAGCTTTCATCTGATTTCAAGCAGCTTGCAGCATCAGCATCCCCTTTTATTTCCCGTGATTCCTCTTGGAATCACCTTCCTCTCAAACAACGTGGCGAGGCTCTCTCCAACCCGTTGCTAGTGTCTGCGGGGCCAGGTGAAGAGGAAGGCGGAGGGAAGACCTTTCACTCATTCTTTCACATACAAAGGAACGTTTTAAAATACTCATTCACTTATTTATCTGGCATTCATTGATTCTTCTGGAATCAGAGATAGGTAACCTGCGACTGTGTAATTTCTTATTTTTAGGAGGATGCTCGAGAAACCCCACTCTGCTATCAGTCACTGGCTAGAATCGTACCATGGGAATTATTTTTAGAACCAAGCAGCTACAGAATTTGGAAAGGGGCAGTCACTCCCAAGACAGAGCAACCAACCCTTTCATTTTACAAATGAGGAAACTGAGGCTCCCAGAGCCGAAGAGACTTGCCCAAGGTCACACGACTAATCAGTGGCAGAATCCGGACTCGACCACACGTCTCCTGACAGAAGGGACACAAGTTCTTCTGTGCTGTACTGCCTTCCTCTCTGGGCTTCTCTGAATCAGGGACAGCTAGAAGTGTAGCTTTGGTGAGAATAACCAAAATGTTTTCTTACACAATTCAACTTTAGTTTGAATGACCCCAAGATGACTCCTAGCTGACTTTCCTACTGGGAGTTGGGTTTTCTTAGTTCGACTCATTTGAAAATTCAGAACTCAGAAAGGCAACTACACATTCTTTCTAGACAAGGTGCGTAGGGTGGGATTATGGGGAAGGGGCTGCTTCCTCTCATCTCCCCCCATTGCCCACCCCCACCCCCACCACCCCTGGCCCCTTTAAGGTCACGGTCACTGTTTAAAGTTTCAACTGAAGCCTGAGATGAGATTCCAGGAGCAATAGCAATGACTGGGCTTTCCCAGGCTGTGTGGCGTTCCCCTGCCCTGTACCAAGGTCCCTTTCTGATTCAGGTAATTCCAGCTGTCCTCCTGGCACTAACCTCTCTCTCTCTGGCCCCAACCCCGGACCCTGTTTCCCAGTGTGCCCGCACTCAAACACACTGTCCCTGATGCTGTGGCAGGCTCTGGGGGGGTCTGCTCCAGCCCATCTGTTTCTCCCAGCAACAAATACTGCGGGAGCACTGGGGGAGAAGGAGAAAGACTCGATTGAGACTTAATTAGCAGGAACCCCAGTTTGTGGGAGGTAAGAAATCACACTTGGCTGCCTGCAAACACTTTGACCAAGGTGAGCCGGAGGGATCTCCTGGTTCCCAATTTTAATAGCACTGCAGCAAAAGACCAGAAATGCATCCACACAGACCCTCCTGTACATACTCTCCCCCTCTCTCCTCCCCACAGGGACACACACACATACACACATATGCACGCACACACAAGGCAGCGATCGCAAAATCAACTCACAGGATCTCCAAATCGCGCAGCGCTCGGAAGGCTCCATCTTCAATGCAGCTGATGTGGTTGTTGTCCAATTGCCTGTGGAAAAGCAGGGGAGAGCATGAAGGCTGAGCGGGGGGCAGCGTGAGGGGCCGGCGGCCCGGGCCACCCGAGTGCCTGTCCCTCCACCCCCTTGCAGGCGCTGCTGGTCCCTGCCAGGAGCTCGTGCAGAGCCAGCCTGTCTGCCACGCTGCTCCGTCTCTCCTCTCTGACTGTCTGAGAGAACTACACAGACGAGCGCACCAAAAGGCTGTCAGGTCTCAGTAAATATTAATTGCGCATTTTTTTTTTTTTTTTTTTTTTTAAGGCAGAAGGGAGTAATTTCATTACATTAGGGCATCCAATCCATTACGAGCTCTTACCGTCATGTCACTGAAACAATTTCATTAAGCTAAAGGCCTGTAAATCATTGGAGGTCACTGCTCTGCCCTCCGCGACCTCCCAGAATGCTTTTTTCCTCTCTCCCGTTCCCTCGTCTCCCTTTTACTGGAAGTTGCAGTCTTCTGCTCTGACACAGTGCTAAATCTCAAGGCTTTATCTGCCCAAGAGCGGCAAGGGTGCATGGGGAATATACCAATTCCAAATTAGACTCAACTAATCTAATTTTATAGTCTTTTTATTATTCTAAGCACCACATGTCTGTGGTGGTTTGATGCCTCTGTGCATTGTTACGGGTCCCATCTGGTAGGTCATTCTATTGAAGCATTTTCTGACTAAATACAGATTCCCTCAAACTGCACTAACCATCATCAACATTAAAGAAATTCATTGAGGGAAGCGTTCATGAAGAGGGGAAGAAGGAATATCGTTATTGCCTTAAAGATGTACCACTTTGATTTAAATTGGGGAGAATTAAATGCACCTATTTCCAGACTCCTTTTTTATTTCCCTTTCCATCCTGTGAGCATGAAAATAATGTCTCTTAAAAAGATGCCTTGACTAATATACATTCTAGTTGGAGACTGAGCTATTTTAGTTGAGGGATAATACATAGATACCGTTTTTCTAAAAAATTAAAATATATATAATGTGTAAGTCAGGATATCAACTATGATCACACCCCAACTTAAATATCATGTATTATATATATAACCCATTTTATTCCTTAAAAAACCATAAAAAACAATAAGATGTTATACAGGAATTGGTTATTGACACCAGATTGTCGTACTCTGTCCACAGCGCACACCATAGTCTTTGGGGCTGCGGGTCAGGTGAAAAGAACTATGGCTGTACTAAAAAACTCCAAGACTCTTAATTTTCTCCACCTCTTAGGTGGAAGGTTTTCCTGGTGTTGGAATTTTCATGTGTTACTTGAGCTAAACGATCGCAGAACAACTCTCCACAAAAGATGTGCCAAAGCTACCTTTGGGAACCCTCTCTCAGGGCTTTATTTTCTACTGAAGGAAGGCAGGATTAAAATGAAAATACTATTATCTTTGGAAAAGTATCCAGATGTAGAATTGTATAAATGCACACAAAACACAATAGAGTGATGCCGTGCATTACAACAGACAGGCTCTGTCACAATATTATGGGGAATTATTAATATATCATCTCAATAGATGCTCATGATACAAGATTCAGATATTTAGAATAAAAGAAAAAAACAATCCACAGGCATCTCGAGAAGCAGAAGCACATTTTTGGTTGGCGAGTTCTGTATCTAGCGTTCAAAGTTCTCAATGATGCCCACTCACAGAGTCTCACCGCGTCCTCTCGACCCCTAATTCTTCTGGAGCCTTTCTTCACATGAGTTTGCTGAGCCTCTTTTTCATAGATTTCTCGCAGTGTTGGGGCTGCCGATTCCCTGCAGAGGTTCTATGAAGGCAGTCTAGTCCTGCTGCCCAGTTTCTAGATTTATCATCAGCTCAGAGGCCGGTGAATCAACAACCCCTACCCCACGCCAAGGCCACCAAACCTTACCAAGCATAAATGCAGTGGAGCTGGCTTTTGGCTCCAAGAAACTGTTCAATGAACATGCTGAATTCGGCAAAAATGGCACCATCCGCCTAAGTAGAAAAGGATCTAAATCATCACACTGGGAAGTCTGGGGTGTGTAGAGATGGCAGTTTGTGGTGCATCGGTTTTCATGCAGACATTTCATAAAGGTCCTTGCTATTAGTATATTATTTATTTACTGGATCTGTGAAGCATTTTCTATTGCTTTTCTTTTTGAGAACACCAGAAATCAAACAGGGGACTCTAAATGTACAGAATTTTATGTGGAAAGAATGGAATCTGCAGGGAAGAAGAAAATGCCGTAGAACGAAGAGAATAAACCACAGTGGTAGAAAAAGAATTAAAAAGTATGTGGTGAAGGGAGATAGCCAAAAGATTTTTTAAAAAGACTAAACACACGCTACTCAATATCCCATCGCAGTCCTGCTACTCAGCAAACTGAAGTGGTGGGACAAGAGTCTTTGAGAGGGCTCTGATCATTTTCAGGCTAAAAGCAGAGACATCTAATACGTTACTAATTACGTGACGTTTAAATATTTTCAGTGGGTGGCACAAGTTGACATCTAGTTTATTTGCAACAGGGAAAACTGAGCTTTACTATAAGCATCTCTGTGGGTGTATTTTATAGACTATTTTAAAACATGAAACATCAAAATTTAAAATATTTATGCAGAAGTGTGCTTTTCTAGAAGACATTTATTATAACTGAGATTGCCTCCTTTTGTTCTAACCACAGATAAATGAAACAGACAGGGTATTCCAGTCGTGATGGTCAAGCAGCCATTCTCAAGACAAGATGCCCCATTTGTTACCGGGGTCTTTAAGGGTTTAACACCTATGGGGGCCCCATAAGGTAAACAAAAACCACAGCAGTTACTCCACTTCCCAGCTCTTATATCTCCATGGCGCCGAGCATCAGCGTATTTGTAAAAAGCCCAATTGATCGTCCATCAGCTTTCCTGATATTTCATGCAAATACCCTAGGTCTCTAAAACAAAGTAAATACACACTTGGTTCAGACAGGTTTCTTTTTCTTTGCAAAATGACACCTCAGCAACATAAAAGTGAGTCCTGACACACAGGAGAAGGGAGGCAAAATAAACACAAGCCCAGCAATTCTTTGAGGATGGTGGAGTGGAGCGTTACTAAACACACAGAGAACCTTCCGAAGCTGAGGCCAAAACATCTGACTTAGCAGTTTGCTTCTGGGGGCTGATGTGACCACAGGCCGCTGATGTGTATTCTAAGCTCTCAGGTCAAAGGTCCATATCGTGCCTTTGAAAGACCTCCTTCAAAGACCCTCTCAAAAACAAATCAACAAAGCCCATTGCCTACCTTGCAACATGCACGCCATCACTTGGGAGGCATCTGCAAAAAGGGCTTTGGAAATGTGCGCAGAGAGAACTCAGCAGTTGGAGGATGCCTGAGGGCTCTCTCGATTTTTCCTGGGCCATAAGAAGTGTATTTCCCACAGCTGCTGAATCTTTGCTTCTTATCATGCAACATAACTTACCCCCGTGCCTAGCGCAGTGCCAGCCACCTCACAGATGGTCACCAATGGCTGCAGAATGAGTCCTTCCAGGAAGAGGTGTCAGGGCTGAACCCAAGCTGTATGGAATAAAGTTCTAAGCCATATCGTCACGACTGTGGCCCTGTGGCCCTTCTAGTGACAATAAAGACTGAGCACTCCTACTGTGCCTGGACAGGGCTAAGCACTTTCCCTGCTTCCTTGTCTTTCTGAGACACAGACCTCTACCAGGGAGCCCTTGGGAAGGAGACTTGGAATAGAACAAGATTTCTATGGGTCCAGGATGAAGACGGGGAACAGGAAGGCAGGAGATTTTGGGAAGCCTGGCTATTGTTTTAGAGGCCACTATTATTGTCCTCTACTTTATACGGGATACTCAATTTGATTTACACTCCCCTGTCTCTGAATAACCCAAGAAGCTCCAAAACATTTCATGATATTAAATTAACTGCTCTAATTCCCCCAGGAAGCTCGAATTTCGGCAAACAATATGAGTGCTAAAATGATACCAGAGTCCATTTAGAGAGGAATCCTCCGACAAGCACTAAATGCAGACTTCCCGAGAGCAGCTTTCTGACTACTGTATTTTTATACTCTGAGAATATAAACAAGGCGGAAAGGAAAGCCAGCGTGAGTGAGGACTTAAAATAATCTCCACAAACGGCAGACTGGGAGATAGCACTTTTGTAAGAATTCCCATTAGTAAGCATAATATACTCCTATTATCACAGTTCATCTCTTTCAATTACAATGTGAAATTTCATAATTGAAGCAGGATTAGAAATATTTTTGTGCTTCAAAAATTAAAGCAGCCTATCTAAATCCTTTACAAAGGGTTAAAAAACTGGCTACAATTTAAAAAGCTTCTAACTATCTCCCAACAATAACAAAAAAAAAAAAAAAAGAAGAGATAAAGAAATGTATAATGTATAAAAAGAAAAAGAATTTTTTTTTTTTAAATTTAGGATTTCAGTGATGCATTTAAGTTCCCATGAAGAATGCCTTGAAAATAGACATCTCCAGAAATAGGCTTTGGGTATCTGGAAGAAAAGCCGAATTCCAAACTAGGTATCTACATGCAAGGTCTGTATCAGGGGATACCCATCCAGTTGTTCACTCCTCATCCAGATGTTCTGGGGACCCAGCATCTCATCAGGTGGATGGTTAAACTTCGCCTGAGGGCACTGTCCCTCCAGGGGCCCCCAATCCGGCAGCAGCGTTCCGCTCTGAGCGTTCTGTTCATGTTCCTCCACATGCTACATGGGAGAAGTAGCTGAGGCTCAGCACCCGTTAGAGTTTAACGATTTGCTAATTTCTGAATAAAGCTATCCCTACCAAATGTGCCAAATAAGCGTGGGGACTTCTGTATGAAATTCACAAGGGAAGCCTTACTAGAAACCCAAAGCAAGTCAACAGTCATGAAATCCAACAAGGAATTAACCCGTAAGAGTAAGACAGTACTATGAGATGTTCACACTATCTTAGGTACTCAGGATGAAGAATAAAGTATGAGACATTCTTTGAAAATATTTGGAAGAAGGTTGCCACCTTTGGCTTTTACAGCTCAATTATACTGAAAGGTTTAAGGGAATTTAAAAACCTAAACTATAATAATTTGAATTCATTTTTGACGAAATACACATATATTCATCAATGTACATATTCAAGGTATTCTTTTTCTAGACTGAGGAGAAACAGAATGTTTTAACTATAAAAAGAAAACCAGGGGAATCCCTACTTTCATGAAACAAGGCAGAAGACAAAATGTGAAACAGCCTTGACGTGCTATTTCTTTCCTCCCTATTATCCAATTGTCCTTTAAGCAGAGAATAGGAAATCTAGAAGCGCTTTTGAAGGTTGTTTTTTTATGACAGTTTAACATTCTAAAAAATCATTATTGAAGAACAAATTATAGAAGCATTTGTCTGCTGCTAGCTGGGGTCTTTGAAAAAAATAAAGCTCAAGGTTATTTTAACTGACAAAAGGAAAAAAAATTATCTTCAAAAGAAATGCATATACTTCATATAACTGAGTATTGGTTACACCTCCTCAGACAAATCAAACACTTGATCTAAGCCGCAGTCTGCTAATGAATTGTCACTGCTTCTCATCATTAGAGGGTTACTGTAATTCTACATTAAAACAACATCTCAAATGAGCAAAAAGAGGGGAATCTATCATTTTGCTCATTTTGCACACTTGCCCACCAGACCCTACAATACATATAGATATTTACTGATCCATGAATTATTTAAGTATCCACAGAGACCCCTGTCTCTAAAACTGACAACTCTATGCCTATTTTTCCTACATATGTAGTTACATGTAATATTGTATCCATGTAGATACAAATATATATAACTGGTAAAGCAATTGTTGACCTCTGACATTTAATGTGGTACGGCCAGTTATATTTACAGAGATATTTAGCTAATTGATTGTTAGCATTCCAAAGACTTCAACCAACCAAATCTACTTTGTAAAGGACAAAGTCCTAGCTTAATTAAGCTCTCTGATCAGAACAGCCTGCTTAGAACTTAGCTGAAAATTGAACAAGTCTATTTCAACAAATGTCGTTATGCATGCTTTGCCACATAGCTAGCACGACACCTTCTATTTCGTATAGATCATAATGCCGTTCAACATATGCAACTTCTCAGCAGGAAAATAACTGCATCCACTCCAGTAGATGCTCCTGAAAGCAAGCTCTGCAATAATGCAAACAGTGATGATGGATTAGCCACAAAGAGGCACACCAGACCTTAGAGAATAAAGAGGTGTTTTACACATCGCTGGGAAATATCAATAACTTCACTTCTATGTTTACATAGTTGCCTGTATGTTGGGCATTTGGCAAATGAATTTGTGTTGAAAAATGCAGGAGGAAGATCCCTGCAAACCAATTTAGCATTAAAGATAGTTACGGGGGACAAGCAGAGATCCCACTTAATTGTGGCGAGTTTAAATTGGAAACAAATCTCTGGCATTTCTAGATAAATAAAAGAACAATAATAACAAAACAAACAAATCCAAAGCAAATCAAATGAAAACACCCCATATTCACAGCGAGAGTATCATTTGTTTTCCAGCAACTTTTAGACCCGGGGACCAAGGAAGTTTGGTTACTGTTTGCAAAATGTGCTGTCACACTTTGAGGCTTGCCTCAAATCTACCCTCATCCTGTGGTCATCCCCATGTTAGGACCAAAGGGTTTTATACCTAGGTGGACAAACTCCCCAAGGTTTGCCTGGGACTTTCCCTGATTTAGCATTGAAACTCCTGTGTTCAATCCTGGGAAACAAATCAATTCCAGGCAAACAGCGATGGCTGCTTACCCTGTTATACCCCATGGGACTGACTCAGTTGAAAGTAGATTTATTCTTGACATTTCATTCCCTCAACCATATCCCTCAACCTTAAAATGTCTGTTGACTCACAAACCCAGCTTTCAGTTCTGTTGGCTCTAAAAGGCTCCTCACTGCAGCTTCTGTAAAATGGGCTGTCCCTGTGCAAACACACCCATCATAAGGCAGGGGGAGTCTTGAAAGTCACTGAAACATTGGACCTTGTGTTCTCTGCCTTCCTCATTGGGAATCAGAATTTCTTTTTAAGAAGTATCAGTGTTTTACTCGCCGGCCTTGCTGATGTCATGAATACTCAGAGGCTGGACAAATAAATGGCTGTCTCCATAGTGATTGGGGCAGGTTTGTGGTTTCCCTAGTTACACTCTTGAGCGATAACCATCTGTGGTTCCTCCCCGGCAGAGGCGCAGGAGGGAGGAAGAAGCGAGAAACTGGGAAGATGAAATGTGCTTTTGTTAACGGGCATGAAAAGTTATCTCCCACATCTCTGTTTTTTTCTCTGTTTTTCTAAATCACCCAGCACAAACTATAGTGAGGTAGTTTTTTTCTTTTCATCCCCATAGGGGTTTCAGAAAAATCTTCCCACTGGGCTCTAAAGATTAAACGATTCCAGCTGTGTGAATATGACCACTAAGCAGGAGCCAGAGCTGAGATATTTCTTCCTGGATGGGAGGTCAGTGCCCAGGTGAGATGTTCGTTTTCATTCAAATACAAGATTGCAAGCATCCCCACTCTGGGTCCAGGCCATGAATCGGCCCATCCTGGGGAGCGCTCCCTGACAGCACACTGAGACCACATCATCTCCTTCAGCCTTGAGAGATCTTTGTTTCCCTTTAAAAACATCACATAGATTGCTCTTCAAGAAAATTAAGGTTTCCTTGAATTTATTCACATTTCCAGCCCATACTAACTCACCCTTTAAAGGCTCTCATTATTGACTAGCCGTTTTTTTTTTTCCTTATAAAAATGGAAGACTACGGCTTGTATAATTTGTAACTATGCAAACTGATTCACATCCATGCCCCCGAGTCTCAGTTGTTTTTTAAAAAGCAGATAACATTTAGTCCAAAAGGAATTTTTGTGTATTAATGAAATGTGTGCACTCTGAAAATGTATTTGTGGCATTGCTTAATTTTATTTGCTTTAAAACAAGTAATATTAAATTTAGGAATTCTTTTTTACATAATCTCCAAGCTCTCTTTCAGCTCTGAAGTTATATGACCTGAAATTGGTTTCTTATGAAATTTTAAAAACATTCTTCTTCATCTAACTTAGACCCTTCTGTGATTGGAACCTCTCTCTTTATCCCTTCTTCTTCCATCCCAGACCAAAGAATCTATTATTTGAGATATTCAATATAATCTTTCTGGACTAAGGGCAGTTCAGCAGTTCAGACTCACAAGCTTTTCGTACTTCTCCTGCTGTTATGAGATTGCAATACAAGAAGCCACCAAAAACCTACACCAAAGAAAATACAAATTGCTCCCTTACTGAAAGAAGGATACCAATGTGTGCACATACTCATAGTTTCCATAGTTGAGACAACTAAGGAGAGAAATTGCAAAATTTAATCTCATTTCTCGGTGGCTACTTCCAAGTAATAACCAATCAAGTAATGTACCACCTAAAATAGTCAAATGCCACACCATCTATGGCATATAAGTTCTTAATCTTAACATTCCATAATCTGTACACAAACCTTCAGTGGCTCCCGTGGCTGACATTATAAATTGTAGCAATCACAAAACCATCACAACCATGATAATAATTGCACACAACATTTATTCAATGCTTATTAAGCATCAAGTATTGAACTGAGCACCATTTAAATGTCTTATGCCTGTCTGATCTCACAATAATTCCTACCGAAGAAGAAAGCGAGGCATTGAGAGCTACGTCTTTAAACTTGGCATTGAACCCAGTTCTGTCCATGTCCACGATGACTGTAAGAGATGCTGCTCCTCTGGAAACAGCCTACACTCCTTAGCCTGACCTTAGGACCTAACTCCTTAGCTGCACCTCTCTCTGTGTAATACATGAATGCACCAAGTACTTTCATGTTTCCATGTTCACTTATGCTTGTCCTTGCCCTGTTTGTGAAATCCCTCTCCATCCATCAAGACCTTCCACAAAGGCCACATACCCTAGGAGACCTTCCTGCACAAACTCAGGCAAAATAAACTGCTCTTTCTGAGTTCTCGTGACCCTTCGGTCATCCCCTCATTCAAGCACTTACTTCACACAGTAGGACGAATTGTGAATACAGGAGAAAACAGAGGTTCAGAGAAGTTGTTATGTAGCATCAAAAAAGGAGCTTGGCTACTACATTGGAGAGTCAAGTTCAAACCTGCCTTCCCAATCCAGGAGCCTCAGGGCTCACCCATCAGGCTATTTCACCTTTCTCTGACTTTCAAAATACAAAGACAGGGAGCCTAATATCACTGTGTGGGTGTAACTCAAGTTATTGTAGGCTGGGAAGAGGATGGTGAGAAAGCCAAATTTTAGTCTCAGTATTTGTCACTGGGAACTAGTTGCTTTCATTGGCCTGCAAAGTATCTTACTCAGAAGATGGGGTTAGGGGTATGGGATTGGGGGAGCAGCACAGTCAACAGTGTCTCCACCACTGCCTCTTGTGTCTCTCAGATTCCTTGGGAGTCCCGGTCCATTTGACTTTTAGGGTCACTGGGGATGGTAACTGATTTTAGCTCCAGTCACAGAGGATCATGGATGGGTGCCTGCACCTTGAGAGGATGCTTCAATTCCAGGTCATCTAGTAGGACCCAATGGGTGGTCTTCCGACCAGGCTGGGACAGCGTAGTGCGCTCTTGGGCACAGGCATGGCCTCTCTGGAGAAATGGTTCTCTTTGCTCCAGGCAAATGTGGTAAATTACGCCGATTTGAATCCATCATTTCTGGGCATGGCCTTCCCCAGAGGTGATAAGGCTTGTCTTCCAAGGGTATACAAGCCGCAGGAACCAAAGGAATGGGACAACAGTAACCAGATTGTGTCGTAGGTTATTCAGGGTGAGTGGCCATTAGCGAGGCATCACTCAAAGGTATGTCTGTGGCAGCAGAGGCCAATTAAAACATGTTTTGTAAGTTCAGTGTACGGGGGATATCAAGGTCCTTGTAATTAACTGCTGAGAAAAGGAGCATCAAAACTCAGCAGCACGTGCTGTGCTGATAGCCGCTTTCGATCTAGCTAACACGCAGCATGGAAATACTCTAGAAGAGGCCAGTTTCCTTTTCTTTACTATTATTTTTGAAGAATAATGGATGCCTGAACTTATCCGCAACAGGAGAGCGGGTACAGTCTCTGTTTCACACACTACTGTACCTGGCCCACAGTGCCTGGCACACAGGAGGTACTCAGTAAAAAGCCCTAGGATCACATGAGATTCCACTTCACACGCACTAGAAAGGCTATAATTAAAATGATGAAAAACAGTAAGTGCTTGGTGAGGATGTGGAGAAACTGGAACACTCTTACATGGCTGGAGGGGATGTAAAATGGTGCAGCTGCTGTGGAAAAGTTTGGTGGTTCCTCAAAAAGTTAAACATAGACTTACCATATGACCCAGCAATTCCATCCCTAGGGATATAGCCTAAGGAATTAAAAACTGGTGTTCAAACAAAAACTTGCACACAAACGTTCACAGCAGCACCATTCACAATAGCCAACACGTGGAAACAGCCCGAGTGCCTGTCAGCGGATGAGTGGATACACCAATTGTGGTACGTACACGTAAAGGAATATTATTCAGCCACAAAACAGGAATGAAGTACTGATGCACGCGGCAACATGGATGACTCTTGAAAACATTATGCTAAGTGAAAGAAGCCAGACATAAAAGGTCACCTATTGTGTGATTCCATGAATAGAAAATGTCCAGAACAGGTAAATTCATAGAAACAGAAAGCAGATCAGCAATTGCCAGAGGCTGGGGGCAGGGAGGGAATGGGGAGTGACTGCCAAGTGGGTAAGGAATTTCCCTTGGGGGTGATGAAAATGTTGTAGAAATAGATAAAAGTGTACCATCCCCACTCTCTTTGCCTAAACTGACATTTTTTTCCCCTTGAGTCTTGAGTGATTTTTGGGAGCCTGAGGCGGGTGGATCGTGAGGTCAGGAATTCGAGACCAGCCTGGCCAATATGGTGAAACCCCTGTCTCTACTAAAAATATTTAAAAAATTAGCCAAGTGTGGTGGTGGGCGCCTGTAGTCCTAGCTACTCAGGAGGATGAGGCAGGAGAATCGCTTGAACCTGGGAGGCGGAGGTTTCGGTGAGCCAAGATCACACCACTGCACTCCAGCCTGGGTGACAGATTGAGACTCCATCTCAAAAAAGAAAAAAACAGGCCGGGCGCGGTGGCTCACGCCTGTAATCCCAGCACTTTGGGAGGCCGAGGCGGGCGGATCACAAGGTCAGGAGATCGAGACCATGGTGAAACCCCGTCTCTACTAAAAATAGAAAAAAAAATTAGCCGGGCGCAGTGGCGGGCGCCTGTAGTCCCAGCTACTCGGGAGGCTGAGGCAGGAGAATGGCGTGAACCCGGGAGGCGGAGCTTGCAGTGAGCCGAGATTGCGCCACTGCACTCCAGCGTGGGCGACAGAGCGAGACTCCGTCTCAAAAAAAAAAAAAAAAAACAAAACAAAAATAAATAGATAAAAGCGATGGCTGCACAACACTGTGAACGTACTAAATGCCACTGAATTATACTTTTAAATGGTTAGTTCTATGTTATGCGAATGTTACCTTAGGAAAGGAAAAAAAAGTGAAGATTGCTCTTTCCACGACAGGCAGGAACTTTATGAGACCATCCCATTTTGAGGGTGGTTTCCCTCCGACGACGTCACAGTGAAAGACAGGGAAGCCTAGGATCTGTTCTTACACGATGAGATAGCAACCCTGATTCTATCTGGCTGTGAAAAGAATAACTTGGCATTGAAGAGCAATGCAAATGAAGGAGAGAAGCATGAGGAAACTGAATTCACCTATTTTGGGGGATTATTTATAACAAATTTTAGAACTCTCTCCCCCAGCTTGCTTTGGGGATACTCCCAATCACTCAAGATTCATGGGGAAAAATGTCAGTTTAGGCAAAGAGAATGAGGACGGTAAACTTGATGGAAGGAGAAAAATCACCTGCTAGGCTCCCAAGTCCAGCGTAAAATAGTGTGGGATTAGCCACTGTTTTGTATTTTCCACACCACTGCTCCTGCTTTTGCATCAGTAGCCAGCACAGATAACTCAGTAGATTGCATTTGCATTTCAGAAGCCGAGTTCCTCGTGTGTGTGTGTGTGTGTGTGTGTGTGTGCACGCGCGCGCCTTTGCTCAGACTGGTTCTCTTAAAAGGGGAGAAAGGAGGCCAGGCTGTTACCCTCACTCAGGGCAGTGAGGGAAGTGCCTCTGACCAGAAACCCCTGCTTGCAGAGGCTGCTGGTCTGGGTGGGCTATGGACGCACGACGGCTCCTGGGGAAGAGATGGTGGGAGGGCCTGGTGAAAATGGTGAGTAGTTTTCCCTCATGCTGTCTCTAAATTCTCTCTCAGGACTCTCCGGAGCAGCCAAGTCAGTCTCGCTGGCAAATCCAAAAACATCTGGGGGACCCACAGAGATGGTTCCTACTTGGGTACCACCTGGGTGAAGGCCAGTTCTGCCCACAAACTTCTGGGTCCAGAGCTCTTCATTGCAGCTACTTCTACTTAATTGGCTGAAGAAATTTCTGAAGAAATTTCTAATTCCTTCCCTGATTCCAAAAGGGGAAATAAGGGCATTGTTCACACTTCAGAACTGAGGATGAGAGCCACTGTTCTGGGGGAGGATAAGAAAGAGGGATTTTCTTTTATTCATTTGCCAGCAGTAGAGATTTGTTTTGTTTTGTTTTTAAGATGGTGTGGTTTAGTGGAAAAAATACAGTTTGCTCAGGAATCAGATGCTAAGGATATTTGACCTTGTTGGACTATGGCCTAACTTCTCTGGGCTAAAATTTCCCTATTGGTAAAGCAAAGGCAAGAAATAGATGATTTCTATGGGCCCACAAGAGCTGACATTCAGCGCTGCTGAGTTTTCATTTAGTCCCTGAGTCTGTCCTCACATGAGGTTTTTCTCATTTTGTTGTTACAGGTACTGTCTGAGGAGTCAGATTTTATTTTTAATGCAGTACATTGAGAATGTAAGTGTAAATCTCCTCCTGTTTGGAACAGTTAAGACAAGGACTCTCCAGGGGGTCAGAGGTCTCAACAGCAGGGCGGAAAAAAACACAAGTATGAATGAATGTGGTATTAACTTCTACCAAAGCGCTCCACGGAAAACCACCAACCTCAAAAGCCCTCAACGGTGCCCATCAGGTAGAGATTCACGTAGAAGTTCTTAGGCGGGACAAGACCAGCTTTCCAACTTCTGGATGCATACGGGGTTAGACACAAGGTGTCAGGCCACTGGGGATCCTGCTACTCCATCTCTTGGAGATGCCTCTTCTTCCTGCTCAGCTCTTCTGTGTCTTGGAAACAGCATATTTTCCTGTTCCATTTGTCACAGAAACAGCTTTTAAAGAGCATTCAACAGTGTTTCCAGCATTCAATAATTTCATAGCTTTTAGAAAGCTAAGACTAGACTCCCACATCTACTGGAAAAATGAGAGTCTAGAAGTGGCGAACAGTGTCTGAAGGCAGAAGAGGAGAAAGCCATCTCCAGGGATAGTCCCAAATGGAGCGACTCACTGAGAAGTTCCGGGAGATGCAAGGGCAGAGAATGGGCCTTCCAGGACTTTCCCCAACATTCCCCAGTAAATTACATTAGAAATGGGCCACCCCACTCCTTTGTCTCTTTCAGAAATGATCTTTGGACTTGTACTGCCCTTTCTGGCAAGTTCATTCTACTTTTCTATCCCAGTTAAAGGCTAGTTCTCTTATAAGCCTTGGTTTGGGAAAAGTAAGGTCCTTTCAAGTAAGACTTGGGGGGGAAAATTCCTTGTTTCCAGATCAAATGTGTTATTTTCTCAGCCATCCAAAAGCCACTTACATAGTGCCCTGGACTCTATCCACAGACTCCCCTGCAGCAGCCTTCCTTACGCATTGGGCACCCAGCAGCTTTCTGAGCTCCCTCAGCTGTTCCTGGCCCTCGGAAGCCTGTCCCTGATGGATACAAATGGATAAGCTGTGTCTTCCTATACTTCCTTCAGCTCCCTCATTCTGTTCTTTGCTTTAAAATGTTCCATTTCAAGTTAATCACCAAAGGTTTTGATTTTCCACCCTAGGTTACTCACAGGCATTCTTGGCATTTACATCTCAGGGACTCAGCACATCCCCATCAACCATATTATGCTTTGGTTCCTAGGCTCCTGGGTGGGCTGGGTGCAGGGGGGTGCAAGATCCACACATGAAATGCCAAAGTGGGTGGCTGCTGCTGCAACCCTTCTCTAAACAGAGAGTGAGGCTTGCGGTGGGGTGGACACATAGTCTTACAACATGAGTGATGCTATCTCTAGGACTTCAAAGCAGAGAAGTCTGAACCCACCCGATCAGGAAAGGTTGGATAATCAACGCTAACGTTTCCTTTGCCTGTGATGGATAGCCACTTTGGAAATATTTTCCATCCTGACTTTTCCTTGGGTCAGCACTGCGGCAGAAGGAGGGGGTGGAGAGATGGGGTCTCTCTTGGTCATGATGTTCTATACTAACCCCTCCAAGAAGAGAGAGGCCCCAGAATTGTCTCTATACAAAAGGTTTGCATTAACTGTAATGAAGCAAATGACAAAATCAATAAAGTGGGAATTGCGTGGCTGTCATAAAGATGATGTAAATCCAGGGTTCACGATGGTTATGAAGCTATTTAGAATTGTAATTAAAACCAGCACCATTTTTTTTCAAGATAAAAGCCCCTTTGACAACCATAAATGCAAGCTACAGGAAATTTTCAACAAATATATTCAAAATTAATGTATGGCACAAAGATGGCATAAATTAACCGAGGATAATCCATAAGCCCAGGCTCCAGAATGTAAGAGCACTGAGTAAAGAGATTTCGATTTCACGTTTGGTTTTCAAGCAATGTGGTTTTCAATTTTAATCAAGTTAAAGCTTGACAGAGCACTTAGAGACTCTCAGTGAATGGCATATTTCTGACAACTACTTTTCAATGAGACTAAAAATGCTGTCTCTGTATTTGCCCAACTTGAGATCTGACGGCATTTGCTATTTTATGCATCCCACACATTTCAGAACAGAATTCAGGAGCGTGCATGTAGGAGATGACCTTTTTGTTTTATTTGGGAGTGGGAGTAGGACGGGGAGGGAGAGGAAGCGGATGGGCTGTCCAAGTCTTCCAGTCCTAACGAGTTATCTTCCTTGGACTTATTTTCTGAGCCCTGATTACCAACTTTAACACTGAGATTTCTTGGGAAACATTCACCTACTTACTTAGGTATGATCCTACCTTCCTCTTTCCCTACCTATCCACGCACCTAAATTCAGAACATCACCGTTTGCCTTTAGATCATTAACAAAATCACCTGCTATGAACTTCAACTCTGCTGAAGGAGATTCCAGCCCTCAGGGTGGTTGCAGCTATAGAATTGTAACATGCCACTGTTGAAAGTGATCTCAGAGATTATCAGATGCAAGCCCATAATTTTCAACAGAAGAGGAAAGTAAGGATTAGAGAGAAGAATTACTTAAAGTCCTAAGATAGCATTTGGCAGAGAAGTAAGGACTTGATTGCTAACCCCTTGGGTCACACTGTTTAGAGACGAGTGACACCTGATACACCAGTAAAAAAAGTAAAGCAATAAAAGGTGATTAAATTATATCTTCAAGTCTGAAATGCTACTAGAACTCAGGGATGCTTGACTCTTTCATTCCATCTGGGGCTTCAGTGTGGTGAGAAGTGGAGGGATTGAGGAGTCCCAGGGATTTAGGGGCGTATTAATTATGTTTTTAAATTTTCTCTACTTTAAAATAGTTTGACATCTTGTTGGGGAAGGGAAGGGTTCTTGGCATGGGAGAGACTGCCCCTTCCAGAGCTAGCTCATTCCTAGAGACAGTAAACAAATTGCCAGTGAGCCTATCTTTCATATACAGACCAACTAATCCCAAGTCCATATCCTAACCACCAGCTGTATCTAGCTCACACACCAAGCCAGCCTCTACTCTGCCCTAAATCAACCCAAGGCTGTATACAGGACGACTAGGAATAGCCCTTATGCCCCAAGGCCCACGGGAATTATTCAAACTAGCCATTCTTAAGCCGTTTCCCCTGCCCTGCCTTGCCTTTCCTATGAAACCTCAATAAAGGCTTTGGCCCCAGCTTTTCCCTTGCTCCTGTTTCTGCATTCTGCCCGACTCTGGTGCTTCCCCTGCGGCTCTGAATGACATGCTGTGCCACCATTTCTAGGGACCAGTGAGTAACAGTAAACTTTCTGTAAATGGCATTGACCTGTCTGTATCATCCATCAGTCGCCTTTACAAATTAAGACCCAGACACAGACCAAGGGAACCTAGGTGCTGGTCTTGCCAATTGGCCACATGTTTAAAAGGAGAAATTGGGACCATATGATGTATTTCTTAAAGCCCTCTCTAGCTTGGTAAGTCTATGACTTTCAGTAGGGCAACCTGAATTCCACGCAGTTCCCCCGGCCCCGCTCCCCCACCTCGGCCCGCCCAATTTGCCCCATTTCAATAGGCAGTGAGGCTGGCTGCAGTAGAGGAATTGCATGCTAGCCAAACCACTTATTATAAAAGCACATCTCATACCTGCCTTGGTAGTAAAATGGGCAAAGAAAGGAAATCATTTCAGGAAATCTAATTGCATTAAGGAGCTGATTCCAGAAAAGGGTCCTGGCTTGACATACCAAGACGACTCATCTTCCGTGACAACAAACAATTCACCAGAGAACATTTGCACATCCACAACCCAATTGTATGGGTTGACAGCAAGTTCCCCAAGCTGCACGTGGACCATTCTAATGGCTGGAAAGGTGTAAATGGTATGAAGCAATTTCACAATGGACCCAAATGGAAGTTCAGTGCTAGTGCTCACTTTAAGATGGCCAGAACATGTAAAGAGAGCCCAGGAAGGGTTAAACTGTTCAACTTCGGAGGCACACAATAAGGAAGGGCTTAGCTTGGGAACCTTGGTGTTTTGGTGTGCATGGCAATGATGTACCTCTTTCAACATTAGCAGCTGCTTAGCAGCAGTGAGAGCATCATTTAATGGGGCCATAGGAGATGTAACTACAAGAGACCAACACTGTCCTTAGAGAACAAAACAAGACCATTTCTGAAGCAGAGCTAAAGCTGAGAATCTTGGCTTTGTGGTCTGTTTATTTTTCATGTAGCTGGAAACCATGTTTAAGGCTAACACCGGGTCAAAGGAATCTCTTGAGATATTTAAGGCATGATACAAAAGCATAAGAATGATACATCGGATTTTGGGGACTTGGGGGAAAGGGCGGCAGGTGGCAAGGGATAAACACTACACACTGGGTGCAGGGTACACTGCTCAGGTGATGGGTGCACCGAAATTTCAGAAATCACCACTAAAGAACTTATTCATGTAACCAAACACTACCTGTTCCCCGAAAACCTATTGAAATAAAAAATAAGGTATGGGCAGCAAAAGGCAGATTAAAGGGAATGGGGCCAGGGACATTCTGTTTAAAAAAAATTTTGGAAAGCTCCTTGTATTTCAATTCCTGTGAAATGTCTTAAAAGTCAAGTACAGAAAACTCCAGAAACTAATTACAGTTAATTGAAATGTTACTACATGATGGTGTCCTTCTTACTCTTATTGCTTTGGGTTGAATCACCATTACTCAGCCACGACTCTCTCCCTATTCATTTTTCTCTATGCAAATCCTAGAGATCACTCAATAGAACACTGGTTTTTTGTTTATTTGTTTGTTTTGAGATGGAGTTTTGCTCTTGTTGCCCAGGCTGGAGTGCAATGGCACAATCTTGGCTCACAGCAACCTCAGCCTCCCAGGTTCAAGTGATTCTCCTGCTTCAGCCTCCCAAGTAGTTGGGATTACAGGCAGCCACCACCACACCTGGCTAATTTTTGTATTTTTAGTAGAGACAGGATTTCACCATGTTGGCTAGGCTGGTCTCGAATCCCTGACCTCAGGTGATCTGCCCGCCTCAGCCTCCCAAAGTGCTGGGATTACAGGCATGAGCCACTGCGCCCAGACTGAACATTGGGTTTTATTTTCTTCATTGTCTGGTGTAGGTAACAATGTGGGCTGGGAGTGCAGATGGAGATGAATGCATAAAACACCTATTCTATGAGCCTGAAGGCATCCATGGACCCAAATCACATGCAGTCTGTTGAAAATGACCCAAAGTTTGATTTGCCAGATGACTGAATAATGACTCAATATTTGTATTTTTCCAATGAATCAATTTTTTTCAGTGACCATATGGAGCCAGGAGCATACTTTGAACTTGGGTGTGGAGTCTTTTTTCAAGAAAGAAGCAACTAAACATTTATGGCTTTGTGAGCTGAATATGCTTAAGTAGACAAAAGCGATATTCAGCCAGTGATCTAATTGACATTTTACTTGGGCAAGAGAACTGGGGCCGGCCCAATGGCAGGCAAATTCATTTTCCAAAGGTCATGGGGTTGGCTTCTGGTGATTCGTTGTTGAAAGATATCTCAGGGCTGGTCAAGGCCACAATCAGAAATGCCCGTTGAATACAAATAATTCCCTTCATTCAAAACTGACAGTCACAGCCGTGGGTCAATGTCTATGCAAATGGTAATGATCATGGTTTCCAGTTATGGAGGGTCAACCGTGGCAGAGACAGAGGCAGTGTGGGGCATGGCCAGCTCAGAGTCCTGTGAGTTCTTGCTGGGAAAGTGCTCTCTGGCATCAGATGCTGGGGAATCAAGTGAAATGGGGGCACCCCCATTCTTTGGGCTGAGATCAGATGGATTTAACTCATAAAATTGTTTTATATTACACAAATATATGCACATGACAAAAGAAAATCCAGAGAGATCAAAGAGTATGGAATGAAAAGCAATACCCTTCTGCCCTGTTCCCCAAGTTGAGAAGTTTGCCTTTCCAGAAGCAATTACTGTCAGCATTTCCTATGAATTTGTCCACAAATATTTCACATATATAAAAGCACGTGTGGGCCAGGTGCGGTAGCATGCCTGCAATTCCAGCACTTTGGAAGACCAAGGCGGGTGGATCACCTGAACTCAGGCGTTTGAGACCAGCCTAAGCAACATAGTAAAACCCTATCTCCATAAAAAATACAAAAAAAAAAAAAAAAAAGATTAGCTGGGTGTGGTGGCATGTGCCTGTAGTTCCAGCTACTGCAGGGGCTGAGGCAGAAGGATCGCTTGAGCCCAGGATGGGGTAGGTTGAGGCTGCAGTGAGCCACTGCACTCCAGCCCGGCTGACAAAGTGAGACCTTGTCACAAAAAAAAAAAAAAAAAAAAAGTACATGTGAACAAATACAAGCATAACGCTTGAAAACACAAGTGGTAAAACACTGTACAGACCATCTGCACCTAGTTTTCTCATTTATGAGCTCTGGATATGTTTCATATTATATTTAAAGATCAACCTCATTCCTTATAACAACTCTACAATAGTTCGGTGAATGAACATACCATGATTCATTTGCCTTGGGTCCTATTGGCGGGAATTTAGGTAGCTCCCAAGACATTTTCTCTGCAAATAACACTTACCTAAACATCTCTGGGGACTTAAATGAGATTATGGCTTTTTTTGTTTTTTGTTTTTTTTTGAAACGGAGTCTCGCTCTGTCGCCCAGGCTGGAGTGCAGTGGCCAGATCTCAGCTCACTGCAAGCTCCGCCTCCCGGGTTTACGCCATTCTCCTGCCTCAGTCTCCCGAGTAGCTGGGACTTCAGGTGCCTGCCACCATGCCTGGCTAGTTTTTTGTATTTTTTAGTAGAGATGGAGTTTCACCGGGTTAGCCAGGATGGTCTCGATCTCCTGACCTCGTGATTCGCCCGTCTTGGCCTCCCAAAGTGCTGGGATTACAGGCTTGAGCCACCGCGCCCAGCCGCGAGATTATGTTTAAAGTAAATTTATCAAAGTTAAGTTGATAGATTGAAGAATATGTGTATTTTCAATTTTGGTAGCTGTTGCCAGATTGCCTGTTGAGGGAGTTATACCAATTGGCATTCCATTCCCACCGTCAGTGTAAAAGACGGCCCAACACCCTTAGCCAATTTAGTATCCTCTGAATTCTTACCAAGAACTCAAGAAATCTCTCTAATCACATCTAAATTTCATGGGAAGGAGTTGAATACGCCGTCTGAAGTCAAGATAACCATGAGTCATATGTACTCATGTAGGCTTTCTTCGCAATTTACATTAGTTTTCTAAGACAATGGGATAGAGGACAGATTTTCCCTACTCTGGTATTTGCCATCATTGTTGTTAGGTAATGTTTGGTCATTGTAGAAATATTAGAAAATGGATAGGGATGGTGGCTCATGCCTGTAACCCCAGCACTTCGGGAGACTGAGGTGGGTGGATCACCGGACGTCAGGAGTTCAAGACCAGCCTGGCCAACGTGGTGAAACCCTGTCTCTACTAAAAATACAAAAATTAGCCAAGCGTGGTGGTGGACACCTGTAATCCCAGCTACTTGGGAGGCTGAGGCAGGAGAATCAATTGAACCTGGGAGGCAGAGGTTGCAGTGAGCCAAGACTGTGCCATTGTACTCCAGCCTGGACAACAAGAGTGAAACTCTGTCTCAAAACAAAACAAAACAAGAAAAAAAAGAAAATGGGTAAGGAAAAAATATAAAATCACTCTTAAGTATTTACACAAGGGAAATGAAAACTTGCATTCACACAATGACTCATCTAATTCAATGTTCATAGCAGCTTTATTCATAATAACCCAAACTTGGAAACCACCCGAACGCCCATCAACAGGAGAATGGATAGACACACTGAAGTATACCCATATGCTAGAATACTACTCAGTAGTAACAAAGAACAAATTACTGACAATACGACATAGGGTGAATTTCAAAATACTGTGCTAAGTGAAAGATGTTAGCTGCGTAAGGTAACATACTATGTGATTGCATTTCTTTCATTTATATGAAATAGTTACACAGGCAAAACTGTAGTGACAGAAAGCAGATTGGTGTTCGCCAGAGTCCATGCATGGGAGAGAGGACTGACTGAAGACAGAAGGACATTTTGGTGGTAGTTACGTGGCTATTCACTGGTCAAAATAAATAGAACCATATAGATGAAATGGATGCATTTTTTAGGTAGATTAAACTTCAATAAAGTTGATTTAAAAACTAAAATCATCTAAATTCCTATCACTTAGAGTTGACAGTTGCTACCATTTGGTTTATGTCCTTCAGACTTTTTTCCCCATGCAAATATATATATAAAATCATATTCAAACTTTTAAGTGTACCTTCTATTTTATTTAATTAAATGGGAACATATGATTTGATAATCTGCTTTGTTAAACAAAATACTAATAATATATTGGTCAGATTATTTAATGGTTTAATTCCTTATCTCAAACTGTTATCTCATTCCTAAACAGCTTCACCTTCTCCCACCTACCCCAACTGCGGTACAGTAACCCAATCTGAGGAAACTCTGTGAGTCTTGGCATCTCTTTTTCAAGACAGCTTTTTCACTTTTTCCTTCTCTGTATAAGATGTGTGGATTAAACTGGCCCGGGACAGATGACAGCCAGCTCACAGTCTAGCCGGGGTCATGTTTCCAAGGTGCAGGTGGAGTCGGCATTAGCTGAAAGCTGGGCCAGACTCCATCCTCAGCTTGTAGGGCACTCACACGGAGAAACCCAAAAGGGCTCCAAAGAGAACCAGAGGTCCTCCACCCTCTACTGTTTGGAGAAAAAGCATCAAAGTAACTGAAAGGCAGGCTTTGTTCTTTGCCTTTGTTCCAGATGAGGCCCTCCCACATTCTCCATTGTCATGATGTGGGACCTCCTTGGCTGACAACATTCTAAGGGATTGACAAATTAAGAGCAATGAAGGCTTGGATATTAGGCACAAAGGACTCAATGTGAGCCACAACCATTGCCTGTCTCATCCCCACTCCTGGCCAGATGCTGAACAGCACAGGAAAATCCAACACAGACAACAGACACTTGCCTTACATGCGTGGAAGTTCCCCCCTTTTTATTCTCAGGCCTCTTCACTCTCATTTTAATTTTGGATTGATTTCCCCCCATTGTTTTAAACACTGTTAAGAGTGAGTCACATTAATGTAGATTCATATTTTGACTCTGCTGTGTGACCTTGGACAAACTACCTAACCCTGCTGAGTCCGAGTTTCTTCATCTTTTAAAGGATAATCCCACCAACCCCACTGGGTTGTTAGAGCAATTAAATGATATAAGAATAACAATTAACATTTGAAGTGCTTACTACGTGTTAGTGCTAACTCTTTTACAAACATTGTCTGCATTAGGTACTACATTTAGTCTCTATGAAGAAACCAAGTTTAGTAGAGAAGTTAGCAATTGGCTCAGGACTAGTGGGGAGTCTGAGACTCGAACCCAGATCTCTCCTCATTTCAATGCCAAGTCTGTATTCTGCATGCCAGTGGTTCTCAAAAGTTACAGAATCAGCTGTGGAACAGTTTAAACATGTAGATTCCTGGCCTTGACCAGAAATTAGGATTCAGTTAGTTGTTAACAGGGCTCAGGAACCTGCATTTTAAATAAGGTCCAGGAGGTTCTGGAGCAGGTGGTTTTCAAACCATGCATGGAAAGGTTGCCCGTGGCTATGGAAACATTGCCCGTGGCTACAATGAAACTATGCAATTATTACTTTACCATTATGAATTTAAAAAACAAGTGCAGAAAAATTCTAGAGTAGGCCAGGGAAAGGAACTGTAGGACTCATGAGTCGTTGACTCTACTTGGTTCTCAAAGAACAGGCAATCAATGACAGAGTCGAGATGGCGCTGGTGACAGAGAGGCACACAGATGTGCATGTATTGAGGAAACAGTCTATCTAAATAAACGATGATGAGTCAAGCTGAAGAATGTGTTGGTCCCTCAGTATTTGGAGTCTTTGGGATGCTTCAGTGAAAATGACCAGTGGTGTGTGACTTTGAAGAAGTAGGGCAAAGTCACTCACTTCTGGAACATGCCAGGGCCATACCCTGATGTAGGCAGAGTCCTCAGCCTCAAAACACTACAGGATGGAGTAGAAAGGGAAGTTCAAGTCCAGGAACAGTGCTCTGCTTTGTGCATTTAGCAATGGCCCATGTGAATTGGCTTTGGGAAGATCTGCTCCCATATTTGCCTCCCCCCAGCCTTCTTGATTGCCACCATTAGAGTCACTTTTTCAAGGCGTCAGCAGGCAGTTGGATTTTAACTGATTCAAGGAATTATGGCATCGAGACTTGCTAACATATTAGCAAGATTATTGACACCTGCAGCTGCAGGAAAAACCACCAGAATCTTCCATTCACTTCCTTGGCCTGCAGCAGGCTCACCCCAGGGACTGCAAGGCATGACCTACATCAGAGGCCAGTAGTTGAATGGGACCCACAGATGGGTGGATTTGGCCAACACAGTATGGACACTTAGTGCTTAAGAAGATTTTGCATTAGGTGCCAACATCTCGAAATCAAGTAATTTCAAATAAAATGTTAAATTTCTTGTTTCTGAATCAGAGAAAATCCCAAGACTACCAAACCCAACCCCAAAACGCTCCCTCTCCTCTAACCTCACAAGCCAATAGCCCAACCGTAAGATAATCTCTCTGTGCATCAATAAGGATGAAGGATCCATGAGGATGGGGGTGCAGAATACTAACATTGCTTTTATTGAGCATCTACTTTGTGCCGAGCTCTACCGACTAAGTCCTTTCCACATGTCATCTCATTTGAATTATTTATTTTCTGAGTCGGGTCTCACTGTGTTGCCCAGGCTGGAGTGCACTGGTACCATCATGGCTCACTGCAAGTTTGAACTCCCAGGCTGAAGCAATTCTCCCACTTCAGTCTACCGAGCAGCTGGGACTATAGGTTCATTTAACTTTCACATTAAAAATTATGGCTTGGCCGGGCGCAGTGGCTCACGCCTGTAATTTCAGCACTTTGGGAGGACAAAGGGGGAGGATCATGAGGTCAGGAGTTTAAGAACAGCCTGGCCAACATGGTGAAACTCCATCTCTACTAAAAATACAAAAAATCAGCTGGATGTGGTGGCAGACGCCTGTAAGCCTAGCTACTTGGGAGGCTGAGGGAGGAGAATCTTTCGAACCCAGGAGGCAGAGGTTGCAGCGAGCTGAGATCGCGCCACTGCATACCAGCCCGGGTGGCAGTGCGAGAATCTGTCTCAAAAAAAAAAGAAAGAAAAAGAAAGGCAAAAATTATGGTTTGGTTACAGGTTAATCATCCTTATTTTATTGAAAAGGAAATGAAGGCTTAGGGAGGGGAAGCAGTGTGCCCAAGACCACCAGCCAGCAAAACAGAAAGAGAAAATCTCAACTATTCTATTGAAGAATGGGGTCTTTCTGGGATAAGAGGTGGCCACATATCAGTGGGACTCCGTAGAAGCTTGTAGGACTAATGGAGCAGGCCCCCTGCAGATAGGAGAACATATACTATGTTTAAGAGGGAACCTGCCACTCTGGTCGGCCTGTTGTTGCCAGGCAGGACTGGGCGCCCAGTGTTAACACATTTCATTTCTCCAGAGAAGCTGGAAATCCAGATTTTCAAGCAAAATTTACTGATTTTTGAAACCCCATAAAAAGAAAATTGAACTTGTCTGGAGGTGGGATTTGGACTACGGTTTTTGCCTTTCATTTCTTCTCTAATCTTAGGCAGTATAGCAAAGCGAGTGGTTCAGGTTATAGGTTCTAGATGTAAACTGAGTTCAAATCCCAGTTCTGCCTCTCAGTGACTATGTGACCCTTCACTTTTGGGTGCCTCCGTTTTATCTTCTGTAAACTGGTGATGGTAATCATTAGCTTGTCACCAGGATTAAGTGAGATAATAGGTAGAAATTAGTAAGAACTGTGTGCGATGTGCAGTCGGGACTTGACAAAAGCTTATTACCTACCAAGAGGGAATGTCTCTGTTTGAGGCTTCATTCCTTCCTTGACGCAGCCTCTGTTTATTTGGTGTACATGTCAGCAGTGGGAAGATATGTTCACCTGGGGCTAAATCATGGGCTTTAGTAGTTATCTCAGACAAATACCCCATCTCTGAGCCCAAGAAATGGTGTTGTCTCTAT
This sequence comes from Chlorocebus sabaeus, assembly GCF_047675955.1. NCBI lineage: Eukaryota > Metazoa > Chordata > Mammalia > Primates > Cercopithecidae > Chlorocebus > Chlorocebus sabaeus. Next base: position 13,548,790 of record NC_132926.1, on the reverse strand, counting down.
TAGCAGAAAAAGGAGTGCAGCCTTAAAAACAGAATGCTAATTAGCTGGGAAATCTCAGAACTGCTACTGGACCATGTGCTGTATATACCAAACCTTATCCACTGGGTATCTATGTGTCTGGCTAGGAAGTTTTCCTGGCAGACACAGTACCCAAGAACTGATCATTGGCATTTAAAAGTAATTTAGGCTTGCGCACTTGTGCCTCGGGGACTGCTTACAGAGAGAACTTTAAAGGAGAATGTTAACAATGGCAAATAATAGCTGTCGGTGTAAATGGACACATTGTAACACGTCCATTTATAGAGCTGAATGCTTGTGGCAGACACGGAAGCTCCGTGCAGGCACGGCAGGCGCTATGCATATGGATGTGTCAGTTCTGATACAAGCCTGCTCTGAAACATCCGCTCCAATAAAAGACCCACACGTACCGTGAGCAGTATTGTGGCAGAGATCTCAGGCTCTGAAAACCACTGTCCTGCACCCTGCACAAACAACTTATTTATTCATCTAGCAAATATTTTTGATGATTGGCTCACCATGTCTTCACATGCGTCTCTAATAATTCTCTTTCCAGAACTGGCGATTGCCCCCAGATGCAAAGTAGTTTATCTGGGGCTACAAGAAGGAAGGGAGAATGGGCAAGAAAGTCAGTTAAACTTAGCCCTGCTGCAGAAATCCCTAACCTGAAATATCTGAGAACTTTCAAAAGCCCTCAGCCCCATTTCAGGTAATTACCTTCCAGTCAACACCAACCCTTCTCCTTTCCTTTCCTCCCACGGTGAGCCCAGCTGAGACCCTCAACCTTGGAGTCAAGCTTCCAAAGTCCAGCTCTGAGACCAGAGACCTGGCATTATTCTGATTCTCTTCTCTGCTGTCCCCACCTGGTACTGGCTTCTTGACCCTGCCACTGAATTTTATCTCGATGACCAAACCTAGCTCCTTCCTGGTGGAAGATGACCTCAAAGAACCATTAAACTTTGCAATATGAGTAGAACTGAAAGATTATTTATCAAGTCCAGTGGTTTTTTTTTTCAAGCCTTTTTTCTCCCCATTAGGCTCTCTGTGACACAAAATCTCATGTCGCACACTAATGTCTAAAAGAGACAATTTAAATCTTTATCACTGTTGAAAAGTAACTATCCGTGGGCTCTTGAAGCACCAGAGTTTCTCAGAATACAAAGTGAAATGCACTGATTTTATGTCAATGATTTATTTTAATAGAAGAGGAAATCCAGATGACAGGGTTGGGTGACAGCCTGAGGGTGGTTCTAGTACTGCTTTCCCACGGCTGCTATAACAAATTACCACAAACTGAGTGTCTTAACACAACACGAACTTATTGTCTGAGAATGCTGGAGGTCAGAAGTCCTAGATCAGTTTCACTGGGCTCGTGTCAAGGTGTCAGCAGGACTGCGTTCCTTCTGGACGCCCCAGGGAACAATCTGTTTTCCTGTCTTTTCCAGGATGGGGCGGTCCTCCTTCCCTGAATCACATGGTGTTTTCTCTCTCTCTGCTTCCAGCACATGTCGTTTTTCTTATAAAGACCCTTCTGATTATATTGGATCTCCTCAAATCATCTAGGATAATCTATCCATTTGAAGAAACTTAATTCTTAATTTGTAATCCTTTTTGCTATGTGGAGTACACACTCACATATGTTACAGATTAGGATGTAGGCATTTTTAGAAGAGCCAATTTTCAGCCTATCCTAGGCAGGCAGCGGTTAATAGCGGAGCTGGGACTCCTGAGTTCTTTTGGTCTTTTCCATGTCTCGGTGTGGACAAGAGGAAGGGACAGGGCAGGGAAGTTAGACCCTCTTTTTCTCTGGCCTACTTTATATCTAGCCCATTATAATGAAGCCATATGCCGGAACACGTCAGCCCCACTGAAAGAAATAACAGAAGGAGTGATGAACTTAAATATTTTTACTAGGTAGGGAGGGTCATTTCAGAGCCAGGAAACTGTAAATATGACTTTTTTCTTGGGTACGTATTTGTCTAGGAAGGGAAGATTTAGTCTCTAAGATGTGATAACCTGGGCCTAATTAATTCTCAGAGATGGAATAAAAGCAGCAATAATAATTACTAATCTTCAAACCAACATCATAAAGGGGGATAACATTATTTCCACTTAACATATGGGTTAACTGAGGCTAAGAAGGAGGTATGCAATTTGCTTAAGGTCATAAAGGTGGTAAGAACCAGGGTTTGGACTGCAGGCAGCCTGACTCCAGAGTCTGAGCACTTCACCATTATGTCAACCTCCTGAGAGTTTTTATAGGGAAGCACAGCTCCAGGAATGGGCAAGTCTTTGGACCACGGGTCTTTTCTCTGAAGGAGAGACTTTCACACTCATACACCTCACACTGTGGCTGGGAAGTTGGGTCAGGGCTTGGCTGTCCTGCTGACTTGCTCTATGCACTTTGACACATGGGAGTCACTCACCCTCTTTCAAGGAAGAAAAGGGAGACTCTTATCTGAGAGTATGAAAAACCAAATAAATATAAGCTGTTGTGAAGATGAAAGAATTTATCTGCATGATTAAAAGCTCACTCTTTAGGGCTTGGGGGAATGGAAGGAAGGATGAATAGGTGGGACATAGGGAATTTTAGGGCACTGACACTATTCAGGATAACACTGTAATGGTGGATACATGTCATTACACACTTGTCAAAACCCATCCAACATACAAACCAAACAGTGAACCCTAATGTAAACTAGGGACTTTAGTTAATAATGTATTAATATTGGCTCAGCAGTGGTAACAAACACACCACACTAACGCAAGGTGTTAATAGTAAGAGAAACTGTGCGTTTGTGTGTTGGGGGTATATGGAAACTCTCTACATGTTCCACTCAATTCTTCTGTAAACCTAAAAATGCTCTAAAAATACAAAAATGCTCTAAAAATTAGTCTATTCACTTTTTTTTAAGTTCATACTTTCTTTTCTTTTTCCTTTTTTTTTTGGGGGGGGGACAGAGTCTCACTCTGTCACCCAGGCTGGAGTGCAGTGGCACAATCTCAGCTCACTGCACCTCTCTTCCCAGGTTCAAGTGATTCTCCTGCCTCAGCCTCTCCCAAGTATCTGGGACTACAGGCACCTACCACCACGCTCGGCTAAACTTTTGTATTTTTAGTAGAGACGGGGTTTCACCGTGTTAGCCAGGATGGTCTTGATCTCCTGACCTCGTGATCCACCCGCCTCGGCCTCCCAAAGTGCTAGGATTACAGGTGTGACCCACTGTGCCTGGCCAAAAGTTCATACTTTCAGACAATCTTGATGGTCTTCTTGGAAATTCTGTCCCAACTGTGACCTTCATGGCCTGCTCCTACCTTGGGTCTTGGCCGATACTAAGCCAGAAATGCTTTTCCAACATTCCCCATGGATCTGTCTGTATCTGCTGTTTCCTTTTTCACCAAATCTCAGGGTTTTTCCTGGCCAAATCACTCAGAAAAACACTGCCTGAGAGGCCACACTAATCTTGGGATCCCACTGCAGCCTTTCCATGACCAGCTCTGTGGCCTTGGGAGAGTTTCTGAATCTGAGCCTCCATTTCCACCTCTCTATCTAGAGGATAAGCAACTTTTCCCTAGTGGTCCTGCAAGACTGTTGTGGTAATTAAACAAGATAATACATATGGCCCGGTACAGTGACTCACACCTGTAATCCCAGCATTTTGGGAGGCTGAGGCAGGCGGATCACTTGAACCTAGTAGTTCAAGACCAGCCTGGGCAACATGGCAAAACCCTATCTCTATAAAAAGATAAAAATAAAAATAAATAAATAAATTAGCTGGGTGTAGTGGCTCACACCTGTAGTCCTACCTACTTGTGAAGCTGAGGCAGAAGGATCGCTTGAGTCCAGGAGGCAGAGGCTGCAGTGAGCCAATGTCCTGCCACTGCACTCTAGCCTGGTTGACAAAGCTAGACTTACTTTCTCTCTCCCTCAAAAATAAGATAATATACATGAAGGCTGTGTGAAAACCAGAAAGCAATGTACAAACGCGAGACACATAGTTTCTCCCTCCTGGACTCCTCACTAGTATTTTCTCTATTTTATAGACTAAGAGTTGAGAAACCTGCCCAAGCTCACACAGGTAGTGAGAGACAAAGCTGAAAAAAAAAAAAAATCAAACCTGATTCCAAAACTCATACTTATAATCACTATACTCACTTGGCCCCAATAAGATAAAGAATCAGAACACCAACAGATACTAGAGTCTCAATGTGTGATCTCCACGTTAATACTCATCTCCTCCTAAGTCCCTTACATTCTCTGTGGAGCTAAAAATCACGAGGCAAAGACTCGGTCCAATGGCAAATGTCTCCTAAGACCCCTGAGTCCTACTTTGAGGGGGTCAGAATCACTGTGCCTTTTTGCCAGAGTATATGAAAGACAGGATTCTATTTTATATGCTTGTTTGAAACACCTTGCTTGCTGTGCATTTAGTGCTCAAAGGGGTTAAATACTTGCGATGAGTTTAAAAAAAAAATCGTCCACAAATCAAATTGTCTCAGATAATAAATTGCAATGCTGGATTTAAAATAATGGTCTCCATTATCCTGAAAAAACATCAATGCTTCTCTGGGCTCCTTCTTGCTGCCTTGATTTTATTCTTCTTTGCTAGGATATAATCATGCCCCTTCATTCATTCACTCATTCAGGGTTTCAGCTATTCCCTAAAACTGGAAACTCTTTGTTCTGCAAGTCATTTATTCCTTTGCTTATTGATTATTGAGCATCTACTATGTACAGGCACAGGACTAACTCTTGAAAATAGAACAATGAAAAAGGCAGACTCAGCCTCTCCTTTTACATAACTTACAGGCTACAGGAGGAGGAGGACAGCTGAGTAGACAGTTATAACACAGGGAGGAGTGTTTTAGGAAATATGCAGAGTCTGCCAGAAGACCTGTTGTACTGTCTATGAAACTGTGTCATCTTGGCCTAGAAGAAATTCTACTTGTCATCAATGTAACTTCCAATCCCAGGCAGAATTTCTGGGATGGGGCATTTACTACTACTCTCTCCTTGCTTTTAGATAATACTGTATGTGCCTTTATCAGACGAATGGAGTCAAATGTACCTGTTTCTTCTACTATTTTTCTAATTTCAGGAAATTTAACTAATCAGCTGGTATTTATCGAGCACTTATGCTATTGGCCCTGGGGCAAATAGAGAAGAGTGCCCTGGGGCATGCTTATCCTATGATATATGCTTGCTGTGTATGTCTCCCCCTGTAGACAAAAATTCATAGGAGCAGGACTGTGTCTTACTCATCTTTCTTAAGATTTGCTTCAGGTCTGACAAGAGTAAGGGCTCAGTGGTAATTTGTGTAAGGATGAATGGAAAAAAAGGAAGAGTGGAAGAAAGGAAGGAAAGAAGGGAGGAGGACAGGGAGAAAAGGAGGGAGGAAGAAAGAATGAGAGGGAGGAAGAGAGGGGAGGAAGGAAAAGAGGAAGGAAAGGAGGAAGACAGAAGAGGAAAAGAGAAAGCGGGGAAGAGGGAAGAAGGGAAGGAGGAAGAGAGAGGGAAGAAGAGAGGGCGAAGGGAAGAAAACAGGAAAGAAGGGAGGGAGAGAAAGAAGGAGGAAGAAAGAGGGGGAAGGAGGGAGAAATGAAAGAAGGAAGGTGGCCCGGCATGGTGGCTCATGCCTGTAACCCCAGTACTTTGGGAGGCTGGGGCGGGTGGATTACCTGAGGTCAGGAGTACGAGACCAGACTGGTCAACATGGTGAAACCCCGTCTCTACTAAAAATACAAAAAAATTAGCCAGGTGTGGTGGCAGCCACCTGTAATCCCAGCTACTCGGGAGGCTGAGAGAGGAGAATCACTTGAACCCAGGAGGCGGAGGTTGCAGTGAGCCGAGATTGCGCCACTGCATCCCAGCCTGGGCAACAAGAGCAAAACTCCGTCTCAAAAAAAAAAAAAAAAAAAAAAAAAGAAGAAGAAGAAGAAAAAGAAATGAAAGGAGAAAGGGTGACAGGAAGAGAGGAAGGGAGCGAGGGCAACAGGAAGGAATGAGAGGGAAGGGAGGATAAGAGGGAGGAAAAAAAAAGAAGAAAGGAAGGGAAAGAGAAAGGTGGAGTGAGGCAGTCAGGCAGGGAGGCATGACCCCTTTCTTTAGATAGCATTTTTGGGTAGCACTTAGCAAACTGGAGCCCAGTGCAAGTTCCTCTAGCAGCAATTCTGAACCTGACACTCTCAGCCAGGAATGCAAAGCAGGGAAGGGTGGGAAACTTGCTGCTCTTTGGGAAGATGATGAATCTGCATGGCCTTGCCTCAAATGAGCAGATTTTCCTAAATCCCCCTTCAAGATGCAGCACCCCTTGTGATGAGAGCCAGGAACTCTTCCTGCATCAGAGCCGGCTTGCGCTGAAGTACGCCTCTGTCTCTGGTTGATAAGCCCTGGTAACAGGCACTCAGCTCCCCCACCCAGCTAGCCCCTGAGTCCCTGCAGTTTGACTCTGCCTTTTTAGATCCACTTTACCTGCTCGATTTAGGCCTCCCATGATTTCTGAACAACTGCACAAGTCTCCTCACTACCCACACAGCTTCAGTCTCTGCCTCTCAGCAATCCACGCTCCCCACTGCTGCTGGAGCTGTTTTTCTTAAGTGAAAATCTGATCATGCCACTCCCCTATTAGGAACCCCTCAATGAACCCCCATTGCTCTATGGATCATGGGGTTCAAGGTCCTCCCTTCCTGAACCTCCCCATCTCCCTAACCTCATTGCTCTTTATTGCCTTTCTTGCTAGCTATACTCCAGTCACAAATCTCCCACAAGCATCAACTCTTTCACACACCTCTATCCCTTTATATATGTTGGTGAATTTTCACACACTGTTCCTTCTGCCTGCAATATCTTTCCCCTAGATGAACTCCTATGCAACCTTCAAGACCCAATTTATGTCATTTCCTGAATGAAGCCAGAATGAGACCTGTCTCCCTCGGCTTCCGCACATAGTTGTCCTTACCTCCAACGAAGCCTTAACCCATGTCCCATGACTGCTGGTTTACTAATTGATTCCCTCACTAGTAAACTTAGTTTTGTCATCTGGAAAATGGGAATATCATTAGACTGTGAGTTCTTCGGATACGAGAATGGTACCTTATTCTTTCCAGTACTATTCTTACACAATAATAATACTACTATGGTATATTATTTCTATGGTACAGTATATATACTTTTCATATAAAACATTTTAACAATGTGTATGATTTCTGATATGTAACAGGCCATCGGCAAACACCTGTGAAATGAATGAACAAAGTCATTCTTTCAATACATTTCTAGTCCACTTTACCCTCTGCCATGAACCATTTGAGTACTGGGGATGCCGCAGTGATTGAAACAGGCAGGATATCTGTGTACACAGGTTTACTATGTGCATCCAGAGACAAGTAATAACAGGATAACATCAGTAACAAGAAATAAATGAGGTAATTTCAGAGGGTGAAAAGTGCTCTGAAGAAATACGACTGGGTGATGGGATAGAGTGGGAAGGCAGTGGGGGACAGTAGGCAACATTTGAGCCGGGACGTGAAGGATCAGAAGGAGCTGGCTGTGTGGAAGTCTGAGGGTGTAGCATCTTATGTTAAGGGAGCAGCAAGTGCAAAGGTCCTGGGGCAGTAAGGAGCTTGGGATGTTCAGGGAATGTAAAGGAGCATGGGAAGCATGAGATAAGTGACAGCACCCAGTCCATGTACAGCCTTGCAGGACAAGACCAGGAGTGTGGACGCAGTGACAAAACAAATGGCTGCCAAGATGAGCAGACAGAGATGCTACCGGTGAACGGGTGCTGGTGTCCCTCCCCACACCTCCCTCATCCTCACATGAGATTACCGCCTGCTCACCGGGGCGGAGACAGCCCTCATTAATCTCAGGAAGCAGGAGGGTAGACGCGGGCGGTGCGGCAACACAGACTAACTAGAGAACACAAAGGCTGCCTGCCCAGCTTTGTTTTCAAAGCGTCAATTCCGAATTCTGCTAGCTGGCAGAGACAGGGGTTATTGATTTTCCCTTCTGGAATGCATGTCCTACAGAGTCCTCGCAAATAGAAACTGAAAAACAGAGGAAAACATAACTGCTGAGAAAGACAGGGCAAGGGGACATTTAAAAAAAAAAAAACAATCTATACTGGTTTTTGTCTTTTTCTTATTAGGCTCGGCTGGATTGTGGTCTGTCATCTCTCTTGTTTTCCCAATTCATTTCCTTTGGTTCTATCTCTATGTCTTTCTATGATTTCTTTTTCTTCCTCTCCTTCTTTCTCTTTTTCGCTGTGCCTTTGTCCAGTACCTGGCACAGTTTCTGCATACAGTAGGCATATCATAGTGGTGTGATGAGTGTTGCTCTCTGCAGGACAGTCTCTCTAACGGTCTCTTTCTTCGTCCAGATAGATCACTTCGTCCATCGAACTGCCTGTCTGTCTTTAAATACAGCACCTCCTGCCCTTCTAGGCAGGTAGTGGAGAATGAGACCAGCCCATTAAACCAGCTTTCAGTAATTGCGTAGAGTGGCATCCCCAGATAATTACTTTCTCTCTTTTCTCTGGAGAAGCAGGAAGCAATTAGGGGCCTCCTTCTGTGGTCTGGAGGGGCAGGTGTCCAGTCCCTTCGTTGAGAGCATCATGTTAGTGGCTCCTCAGGTCCACAGGGCTCAGAGGCCGCCTGCATCCTTTCTCTTGGCCCTGATAAAAGTTGCACGCTTGCCTACTTGCTTAGGTGAATAGGGACTCTGCTCTGCAGCAGCTTCTGTGGTCCCTTTATTGGTCCTGTTTGCTGGCACGGCTGTGGGGAAAGGCACCTGGGTAGATGGAAGCGTCCACAGTGGAAGTCCAAAAGATGGTTGGGCGTGTTACTGACGGTAGGTTAGTTCCAGAGGCCTAGGCTTAATTTTATCTGCTGACTTTTACCAAATTATACACATTGATGAAAACTTAATTTTATGTGGAAAATGTGGGTATCACAGCTTCTTCTTCTTCTTCTTCTTCTTTTTTTTTTTTTTAAAAGACTGAGTTTCACTCGTCTTCCAGGCTGGAGTACAATGGTACGATCTTGGCTCACTGCAACCTCTGCCTACTGGGTTCAAGCAGTTCTCTTGCCTCAGCCTCCTGAGTAGCTGAGAGTATAAGTGCCTGCCACCACACCCAGCTAATTTTTGTATTTTTAGTAGAGACAGGTTTCACCACGTTGGCCAGGCTGGTCTCGAACTCCTGACCTCAGGTGATCCGCCCACCTCGGCCTCCCAAAGTGCCGGGATTACAAGCATGAGCCACCGCGCCTGGGCACAGCCTCTTCTTTCTTGAAGGGAAATGTCAGTGCAAGCAAAGAAAATAGATGTCAGAACTACAAAAAAAATTTTTTTAAACCAGATAGTTTTTGATTTTCTCCTTTTAATAAAGCATATGGTGTTACACATAGGCCCAACTGGTTGTCATTTTACATAGCATGCAGTTTGAAGCTGGATGTGCCAGCAGTTCATCTTCTGCTCTTTAAGATAATAGTGGAATGGTGTGAATTCCCTGGGCTCACCCACTGGGGTGGAATAGGCTCGGGGCTGGGGAGTGGTTCTCAAACAGGCTGATGACAAGGATGTGCATCTCTGAGATTTCAAATTTGTTATTTATCATTCACAAGGTAGACAATCTCCATAATTGAGGACTGGTAGTAGGAGGAGTGTTTCCTTAGCAGGTTTTATAGAAATTTAATTTGTGCTAAGTGTCTCCTATTTTCTATGTGCCGATGCATATTTAAACACACAGCTTCATTATCACCTCTGTCCAGACGCTTCCCCTCTATGAAGCATCAGATCCTCAGCTCAGGTCCTATAGCTCTAATTACTCACATGAGTTTTTCTCTTGGGCTGTAAGATTATTTAATCTGACTCCCTCTTATTAAAACCAAGGAAGCTGAGGACCAGAGACATAGCGCGGCTTTAGCGAAGTCCTTCAACCAGCAGGAACTGGACGGGATGTCAGGTCACAAACTTCCTCACACAGAGAAGATGCTCTGTCCACAATGCTGACGGAAGACGTGACAGCACTTCACACCCAATGTGATTACAAACCAACTCAGGATCTTCCAAGCTCGGCTCTTGCTCCTGAACTTTCCATTTCTGTGAAGTGGAAGCTCCAAGAAGACAGAGCTCACAGATTTACACTGATACATCTTAATCCCTGCCGTCTTCCCCAGAACTAGCACTTAGAAGGAACTCAAAAAACAGTTTGATGGGCGTGTGAATGAATGATTATGAGAATTTGCCGTCATTCTCTGTGTTGTCTGAACTTGGAACTAATCATTTTTCACTTCTTTTTCCATGGCCTCTAATAACTCACTGACCGCCAAGATCTGTTGATTTTGTCCCCAGGGACTGCTTACTTTGGCCTCTTTCTCCACTTCCGGCTGCTCTCTCCCGGGAGAGTGTGAGAGAGAGATACGAGCATGAACCCTCACATTGGACTACAGCCTCATCTCCTGCCCCGACCTTTCCTTCTGCCACCTCCTCCTGTCCTCGGTTCCTCTTCCAGAATAAATATTTTCACCATGATCTGTCCCAGGGCAAAAGCCATCCACATTCTTAGTGTCTACATCTAAAGCCCATGCTCCTTGCAGTCAAGGCTCTCCAGCAACCGGCTTCCACCTCTTTCTAACCCAATCACACACTCTTCTGCCTCCGATCCCTCCACTCCACTCCCATGAAATGTCTGCTGGAAACACACCTTATACAGTTTTGCCTTTACACTTTGCACGCACCATCTTCATTACTTTGTGAATTCTAACCGCCATTCAGGCCCAGCTACAGTCTTTACTATTGTAACAAAGGAATACAGGAGCAACAGTAGTTAGACTTTTCTAAACACCTTCCACGCATCAAGCATAGGACTGTTATTCATATGCGTTACTTTATCAACCTCCACAAAAACCCTAGGAGGTAAGTCCAACTATTATCCTCATTTTATATAGCAGAAACCTAGGCTTAGAAGTGTCAAGTAACGTGTTTAACATCACAGACTCAGAACCTAGAACACACGGAATTCATACATACGTCTATCAGACTGCCAAAACCATGCTTCTAACCACTAGGCTACATTGCCTAAAGCTGGCTGTTCCTTCTGAGCTCTGAGAGCCCCTCGTTACGTACAGCTACTCATTAGCCAACTTTCATGTTGACTGGTACTTTACTAAACATTTTCTTGTATGTACATGATTCTTGTCCCCAGTTTCACTGTAAGCTACTGGAGGACATGAATTGTACTTCTGGGGCCTTATGGGTTCTGCCTGACAAGTGCCTGCTGACTGAACTGATTAGAAGTACACAGTACTCAATTCCCCTTAGGTGTTTTTGGTTAATTCATCCTTTAGGCAGTGAGTTCACTTCCCTTTCCTTCTTCCCCGAAGCCCAGCTGCTAGTAGTGAGTATAAACAAAGAGAAGACCCTCACTGAGTTCAGGATCCTGAGTAATACACATGTGCATGACTCAGAGGGCGGGCTGATGGTGGGTGCTGGAGTGACTTAGGAGTCTGGGCTTGTAGAATCTTGAACCTTTTAAGTCCTGAGGCCTTTGCATAGTTAGAGATATTATAAGGAGGGGAAGAGACCCTGTAAAACGAAATCTGAGAAACCCTAGCAACTATTAAGAACCATTGTGGGGCCGGGCGTGGTGGCTCACGCCTGTAATCCCAGCACTTTGGGAGGCGGGTGGATCATGAGGTCAGGAGATAGAGACCATCCTGGCTAACACGGTGAAACCCCATCTCTACTAAAAATACAAAAAATTAGCCGGGCGGGGTGGTGGGCACCTGTAGTCCCAGCTACTCAGGAGAGGCTGAGGCAGGAGAATGGTGTGAACCCGGGAGGTGGAGCTTGCAGTGAGCCGAGATCGTGCCACTGCACTCCAGCCTGGGTGACAGAGCAAGACTCTGTCTCAAAAAAAAAAAAAAAAAAAAAAAAAAAAAGAACCATTGTGGGATTATTTGCTTTCTTAACAATCAAAAACATAGCTGGTAATTAACTGTCCAGCCCTGCTTATACATCAATACAATATGTTCTTTTTGGTTAATGGATCCATTTAAAATTAGTGTCATGAGATCTGGCCGATATATCACTTTATATACGCAAAATGTTCTTTCGGGGCTCAATCATCAGAAAGCTGGTTGACCTTGAGTTAGTCACTGCCCTCTCTGGGCCTCCATTTTCTTGCCTCCTGACATTCTGGCAGGCTAATTAACATAGTTGTTTTTGGTTCATGTGAACAGTCTTGAGTTCTTGGACTGCATGGAACCAAATGCTAGAAAAGCACTCTGAAATGTTAAAAGTGCCAGTTCAGGATGAGAGAAGAAGATCTCTATTTATTTAGTGGTTTTGAAGGTTTGGCTTTTCTGTATCTCATTTTCTCAGGAAGATATAAACTCTGGAGGCTATTTCTTGAGAGAAACCTATACCTGTCCTGCAAAGGAACTCCCATTCTTTGTGGCTGTGGCTGCTCTACCCCGTCCTCTCCTGCTCTTGAGAAAACACCCTCAGAAGCAGCAGCGGGCGGCCTCCTTGTCCTCGAACCCCTTGCAAAGTCCTCTCTGCTTCTCCGTTCCTTCCACCCAGCCCCAGAGACGCCTCTGCCCTCTTGTGTGCTTTGCATGTTAAACACCAAAAGCTTTCCGCTAAGGCCACAGGGGAGGCAGATAACCTGCATCTGGAAGCCATCACCAGCTGCCTTCAGTGTGCCAGTAAACTAAAACCTCTGCATTCATTATAGGGAAAAGTGACAATGTCTTTTTTTTTGAGCCTCCCTTAAGACGTCTCAAATTGAATCTGGGGCTGCAGAGAAGGTTACTGGGCAGAAGTGCTTGCTCAGCCAAACCAGACCGTCTTCCCTATCCCTCTCCAAAAGCATGTTCCGACCCCATGGGCACAATGGTTTAGGCAGAAAATTCAAGGCATAGTCCTTGTAGGGACCCAGGAATCACAAATAAGGGGTCAGTAGTAGAAGCCAGGTAGGAAATAGTCAAAGTTCAAAAATGTCATGCTGGAATAGTCCTGCCTCTTGACTGTGGTGACAGCTGCACGAATCTGCACGTGATGAAATCACACAGAACTACACATGCCTGCGCTCACACAGGCGTACGCAAGTGAGTACACGTGGAGCTGTGAAATCTGAAAACTAAGGTCTGTGGGTTGTACCAATGCCAGTTTCCTAGTGTTGATACTGTACTGTGGTTATGTCAGATGCTACCATTGGAGGAAACTAGTACACGGACTTGTTTACTATTTTTTGGAACTTCCTGCGAATCAAAAATCATTTCAAAGTAAAAAGTATTAAAAAAAAATCCTAGGGCAGTGGAAGTGGATCTGGCTATGTCTCCCCAACTTCCTGACATACAAGTCTCCATGCTGTCTCTCAGGTGCCGATGACGATGCTATTAATAAGAGTGAGAGCTTCGGCACCATCATCATCAATGTTCCAATTGATTGACCACGTGCTATGTATGAGACACTAAGATACTTCTTTCTTTTAAACACTTTCTCAGTTGCACAAAACATGCCCACAAGGTTACCATCCCCATTTTACAGAAGATGCTAATGATGCTGGGCAAAGCTGGCTTGCACCAAGGGCCAGGCTCTAAGTCACCAGGCACTGAGGCTCCAGTGCTTATATCTGGGGATGACTAACCAGCAAAGTACAGGTTTCTGTGACACTATTGTGGCATCCAACGTGTGTTCCCTAGAAACCACTCGAGCACAGCCCTCAATCTCATCTCTGAAGGCACCTGGACCGCCCTCCTGTCCCATCCCTCACCCTCACTCTGGTCAGAGAGCCCGAGTTAGCCACATCTGTAGTGAAGCAAGGAAAACATCACTTACAGGTTCTTCACATCGGTGATGCCGCGGAACGCCTTCCTCGGGATCCCCTGGATCTGGTTTTCACTCAAATCTCTAAACAAGAAGAGAAGAGGCACACTGCGTTAAAGACCCAGGCTGTCTGGATCTGCATCTCATTAAATGATAACAATCCCCCCCACCCAGGCTGCTGCCTCTGCGGTCAGAGTGTATGGGGGCTGCTATAAGCATTCACATTGTTCTTCTAGTGATGGCCTTTGCTGAAATGGTTACCAGGCAGAGCAGCTCGCCTCCAGGGCGGGCTCTGTGGGTGGTCTCGCACCTCCAGGCCACGAGCCAAGATGCTGGCTTATTTGTTGCACATACTGCACCCAATTCTCTGTTTTCCCACCTCCCGGAGACAACCCCCTGCCCCCACTCCCCGCCCCTGCTCCCAAGCCCCACAGGCACTCCTCCCCCACTGTGGGGTCAACGCCGCAGCTCAATCTCCCGTCTCTCAGGGCTGTCCTCTGCTGCTCAGGACAATCTGCCTTTGTCATGTGGGATTGCAACAGAGCCTGCCCATTCTGATTTTCTGATGTGGGATGACCACTTCAGCTTATTCTAGAGAGTCCCAGAGATTCCTGGGGGCCCCTGGATCTTCTTAGTGACAGGCATGATACATTCGAATTGCATTTCCACAGATCCATCCGAAGTGCGGGTCCCACAGGCACCTCATCTAGCATTAAGCAGTGCCAGCATGTTGCTTTAAGGAGGGTCAGGGATACTGTCAGGTCCCACAGCTGGCTAAACCTAAGTCTTGTCCTGGGCTGTAAGCCTTCCCAAAGCCTTATTTCCTTTCTAAGAAAGAGACAGGCTTGTTTGTTTGTTTTGCTTCCCACTTTTAGTTTTTGCTAGACCAAACATGTGCACTTGTTTTCACTCAGAACTCAGGCCTGCTTGGATCTCAACAAGTAATCAATCTGTAAAGACCCATCAGGCCTCCAGAGCGTGCAAACCGGCCCTGCAAAACACTCATGCCAGGCCTCCTTCCTGGCTGGTCCCGCACAGCCACGGGCTGCAGAAGCCTCTCTGAGGACTATGGCGTGGCGGGGGGCGCAGAGCCAGGGGCTAGGGACACAGCGAGCTCTTTACACTTTCTTCAGATATAAAAGGTGTGTCACACACACACACACCACTATATATACGCAATTATTTTTTAAAAGAACACCCGAAAAACCCTCAAATATAAGGTAAAAAAAATTAACAATGCAGATCTAACTACTGCTACCAATCATGAGTTATACATATAAAATTCCACCAATATAACCTCATAATATACAGTCTAGTATAACCTATTATTCTTGCTTGCTATATTGAGAACATCTGTCCCTGTCATTAGTAGCGCATTGATACCAACATTTTTAATGGCTGTATATTGTCCAATTGTATGAGTGGCTACATGGTCCCAAATCGTTGGGTAGGCATTTATTTACTTGCTATTTAAAGAAACACTAGGGTGAATTTCTCTGCGTGCACATTTTGGGGATACTTGTCTAACTATTTCCTTGGTATGGGGTCCTATAAGGAGACCTTGCTGGTCACAGGTTAAACGGGTCCTGAGTTGACCTAGAGACAGATTGTACCTGTGGACACTCCCATGCTGATTTTCCAAGGGCACCTAATCAAAAACTTTAGATGACTCCAGGTATATTTGGCAGGAGAGATCAGACGACTGCCCTCCACTAAAATCCGGGCAGTCTAAATGAACATTTTGCAAAGAGGCAGGAGGGAAAAGAGGAAACAGAAAAGAGGTGTCCACTTTTTTCTGATCTCCCATCCCCTGCTGAGACAAGCCATGTGCTCTGAGCAGCTAGCTAAAACGAAACTTGAGGATCATCTGGGGCCACTTTTAGGCCCACAAAACAAGGCTCAGACTTGGGGTAGAGTGCAGGTGTGAGTACTAGTGGTTTCTGGGGCTGAATAACAGGGTGCTCCCCATCTCAAATCCACTTTCCTCTGTCTGCAACCGATGTAAGTAAATTCAGATGCACAATGAGCCCTGTCTCAGGCTCCCCCAGCCAGGCCTGATTCAATGAGCTGGGCTCCAGCCTGGAGTCCGGGCGCTGAACAAAGCCCATGATGACAGCAGAGGTCAGGTGGTGTCACCAAGGCCACTCAGCTGCTCTCCATCAGCCTCTGGAGCAGGGGCCCAGGTCCTGTCATCCGACTAATGCAATTTCCACCAGGCATCTGGGCAGCACCCGAGGCTCTGGAAGTCACAATGAGTCCAGTCTTTTCTGCCAAATGAAGCTGGTCTGTAGGCCACCGAGCCTTTGCCCACTACCCTCCCAGGCTTGGCTGCTCTCTCTGGCGGCTCTGGAAGATGAGCCCCAGTCACACTTTTGGAAAATGGTTGATGTGATCAAAATCAGAGGCAGGGGCAGCAAACAGGAGAGAGGTATAGAGCTGTCAGCTTGAACCACAGCTGGAAGCTGGATGAGGGGGCATGTATCCAGTAATGCACTAACCTTGTTTGAGTAGACAACATCCCAAAATATACTGGGAGGAGCAGCAGTTGTACAAAGGTTCTGGTTTGCAATACGGTGGGATGAGGAGAGGAGAGTGATATTTAAGCAGAAAAATCTGACCATGTTACTGGGAGACCTCCTACACAGGCAAAATCCTGCACTTGGGTGGGGCAACGCTTTGGTTTCTGTTCACTATTTTCTTGCTGTAAATATAACCAGCCTTGCTCCTACTTTAAGGAGCCCAGTTAAAACACAGCTTTTTTTTTTCCCCATCTCCCTGTCACTGCTTTTCTCCTGTCCCAATTGAGCAAAACAGTAGATTGTAGGGAATTTATCTGTTCCCCATGACAATCTGCTTGTAAATTTTATTAATTTTATTTTCCATTGAGCCTCTCTTCTCCAGCTAACAATACTGCTGCCATCCATCTGCAGGACTGTATATTGATTTCATAAATACCTCCAGTGGGCTGACAAACTGACAGCTTTAATGGTGTTACTGATGGGGCGTGGAGGAGGGTTCAGGGCTGGGTGCTTCATTTTCGGTAACGGTCCCTTCACAATTATCACAGGGCCTTTGTGAGAGTTTCTAATAGTGTGTTTATCTCAGCGTGGTGCCAAAGCACGGAGCTATTGTTAAGTACTATCCTTGAGAGAGACAAGAGCCACCATTTTCCACTGACACTTAAATAAAAATAACAAAATCTATCCACAATGCCCAAGAGCCTAGTGCTGGCCAATTGCTTGTTGGGGTTTTAGTGCCTCCCCTTTCATGAGGGAAGCAGCTCAGGGCTGAGGAGGGCAGAAATGCTCAGAAGTGACCCGAGAAGGGGATTTTTGGTTTTTTAAACACTAGAAGAAAGGTATGAGATTGGAGTAGGGTGCATCTGGGTAAGTAAAGGAAGATGGCTGGTGGGAAAGGCTTTCTTGGTTGGGGAGTAGGGCTAGGAATTGGGATGCCTTTTTAAATAATTAGGGTTCTGAGAGAAAAGGAGAACTGCATTAGCTAAAGTGCATTTTCCAGCTTCCGGAAAATGATTAACTGACCGATTATTCCATCCAAAAACACAAGACCAAAGAGGACTTATTAAGGAGACAGTAAGTCAAATAGGAGTTGGCAAGAACCAATATATCCCCCTTCCAGCCACCCTCCCCGCTTTTTAATTTACTAAAATGCTTTGGACACAGATTAACTTTCTTCACAAATTTATTATTGCTTCGTCTACCTTGAAATGGGAACTGCAGACACTTTGATAAATGGATTGAAAGCCTGTCTAGTTCCAGTGGAGGTTTTGAAATGCTTCCTGGGGCCCTCCCTGCAATGTCAGACATGCTTTGTTCTCGGAGGAGCAGAGAATGACGGTTCCCACCTTCACCCCTACCCCTGCAAGACTAGGAGCAGGAACATGTTCTCCTCTTTGCCCTGTTGGGGACAATGCACTTGTCTTGGTCACATTCATGCTACCAGGAAATCCTCTCTGTGTTAAATGGCAGTTTGTGGAGGGACTTTGATCCTAGATGTCACTCCCAAATTAATTCTGAAGCTACAAAACGGGGCTTGGAAGCGCCTCAAAACTTGGAGATTTGTTGTTTCTGAAGTGGGGGGGGGGGGTTACTTACGAGCTGTATGATCATTCAAGTTATTAAAATGCTCTTTGCCTCAGTTTCCCCATCTTTACAGTGGGGATGTTAGTGTTACCAACCTCAACAGTTAATTGTGAGAGCGAAATGATTACATGTAGAGCACCGTGTGGAATCATTTGCACGTTAGTTGTGTGAATCTAGTCAATTGCATAACTGTCTCACATCTCCAGCTGTCAAATGGGACTGCTTTCCTAAGTCATATGGATACTGCACCCAGAAATATCACAGTCCCACCTGGAAGTCTATACAAGTGCCATTATGACATTAAACTACAGCTTGTAGTGCTCTGCAGAGCACTCTGCACAGCATCTAGAACACTGTAGGCACTCAATGAATAGCTGCATTTCCTTTTGTGTAGTTTCCTCCCATTTAGCATTGGATTGACATTGCTGAAAATGTCCTTTTTCAGCATCCCCAGGACATATGCCTTCAACTCTACAAAGAATAAGACACATAAATGTTGCTGTACTCTTTCCATAAAATCTGAGGGAGGGATTAAAGTTTCTCTCATCTATCATCTGGACAGGGGTAGCCATGTTTGATTCTAGATTCTTTTGGATAAAACGGGAGAGCTGGATTCAGAAATAAAAGGTCTGTCTTGTGTGGGATTCTCTCAGAAGCAGACACCGAGCCAAGGACACGGGGGTTAAGTGATTGATTAATGAAGTGCTCCCGGGAGAGACCAGTGAGGGATGGAAACCGAATGGAAAAGGCAAATAAAAGTACAATCAGGTGAAGTCTTGGCCTTAGTCCAATACCATGGGGAACTCCTGTCTCTGAGCAAGGAAGCTGGGCTTTTGCAGCCTTGCAACAGACGGTCCTTGGTTAGGGACCACTCAGGAGAAATGTAAATTCCCAGGCTCTGCCTGCCCTCCATGAATGCTGGGGGTGGTGACTCCAGCACCCCAAGGACAGACTGCTGAAGATGTTGCCAGCTAGGAGACTTTAGCAGTGAAGTTCAAAGAAGCAGGTGATAGGATCCAGTAGCAATAGAAGGAACCCAAGGAGATCCACCCCAAAGTATTCCTAAGGCGGCTTCGGGAATAGGTCTGAATCTACAAGTCCTCAGCAGGTTAAAATATCACTCTCAAAAGATAGCATATCTAGGACCGAAGATCAAGAGGCTACATGGGAAACTAACTGACCAAAGAACATGGGAACAACCCAATCTGGCATCTGATGAGATTTACACTTCTTTGTCTACCTCCTCAATCCCTCTGCACTGAGACCAATGTGGTGTCTTTTCAGTAACATTAAAAAAAAATTCCATCAACTCTTGATTAGTTAGGCTAAAATAGGGGATGATCTTAAAAGCATTTATATTTGGAACCATTATTGGATTTGTGATCAAGGCAATGGATTACCATTCTGATTCTCTTTGGCCTGAATATATATTTAAATTACTTTCACATTCTCTGCCTAGTAGGAGGATACCTGCCCATTGGTGCATTCAGTATCAATCAAAACTCATTTAGGGATTTAAAAATTTTTGATGGATAATCTACGAATCTAAAATTTCCTGTACTCTCAATAATACTACCATCTTACATAAAGCTGCAGTCTTTGCTCCCGCCCCCTGAACTCCAACTTTCTAATATATAGTAACCCGGTGACACATCGCTCTGTGCTAGGAACTAAAGGGACAGACACTGTTTTGCTTACCTTATTTTATACAGCAGGAGGGACAAACATGCAGGAAAAATTATCCCCTGGGGATTCTACAATGTGGACTTCAGGGAGGATTTATCTTAATAGGTACATCTCTTCTGCAGGCAATTTATCTTAATAAGCAAGATTATATGTTTGCAGTTGGGTCACTGTCAAAATCAAATGAGCACCAAGCATATGTCCCAGCTAAGCTCTGGTACCTCCAGCTGGGTGTCTAGTCAATGGCAGCCTTTGTCTGAGGAAGATTACAATGGAGTAACTGACTCATTTCCTGAAAGAACTACCACCTATCTCAGGGATCCAGGGAATCAAAGTATCAATGGGGGACAAAAAAACGCCCATTATTTCCCACTGCTCCAGTTGTGTTTCTGAATATTTCATTGCAGTGAGAGCTTACACTGCGTGTTCCCTCGATGTTAAAAAGTTACTGGATGAAGGATATCAATAAAAGCTCTTTCTGCAATCCTTCCCTTCACAAATTCATCAGAAAAGTCCTGGCCATGCCATTCAGATGTTTAATACTGACAGATTAAGTGTCAGGTCAGCTGCTCATTTCCCAAAAGAATGAATTGAATACCTACTATGTGTTCCACTATGGTTGAAGTTGAGATCGAAAAGTGGATAGTCCCAAGTTTCTGTCGTCCTGTAGTTTACATCCTTATTTATCCCAGATAAATAGACTCCCTTACTTTTACAAATATAAAATAAACATCTAGACACCTCAAAAAGTGAGAGCAAGGATGGGTGGTGGCTCATGCCTGTAATCCCAGCACTTTGGGAGGCTGAGGCGGGCAGATCACCCGATGTCAGGAGTTTGAGACCAGTCTGGCCAACATGGTGAAACACCAACTCTACTAAAAATACAAAAATTAGCCAGGCATGGTGGTGGGCACCTGTAATCCCAGCTACTTGGGAGGCTAAGGCAGGAGAATGGCTTGAACCCGGGAGTGGGAGGTTGCAGTGAGCTGAGATCGTGCCACTGCACTCTAGCCTGGGTGATGGAGCGAGACTTCATCTAAAAAAAAAAAAAAAAAAAAAAAAAAGAGAGAGAGAGAGAGCACCAGTTTCACTGTTTCTTCCTTTTTATCCAGAAGAAAGCTTGTCTCTAAACTCACACTATGGGTTGCTCCAGACACCAAGCAAAAGATTTTATAGTTTATTTTAGTCGGGGCCCAAAATCTTTTTAAATTTTCAGAAGGAAAAGAGAGAGATGCCACTCTGAATCACCAGGACTCACAGGGAATGCAGGCTTGTTTCATCAGGTACTTTGGTTTTATCTTTCAAGGTGGACAGTTTGGGAAAAATCAGAACAGTACAAAGATATTATCAAGAGTTGGGATGGTACCGGGCAGTTGTCATAGAAGAATGTTCTGATCAGATGGACCATGAACCCTGCTATGAGAGCAAAATAAACATTCATTCCTGTTAATTTTTTAAAATTTAAAGTGAGAATAGAACTGTGGTTATGTTTTCTTTCATTTGTGTCTTTATCTTTGAGAGATACATACTGAAATAATTAAGAATAAAACGATGATCTCTAAGTTTTGCTTCAAAATAATATAGGAGAGGAAGAAGTGGCAGAAGAATAGATGAAACGAGGTTGGCTGTGGGTTGATATTTATTGGAGCTAGGTGATAAAGTACGAGGGAGGTTCATTTATCATCTGTGCTTTGCTTTTATGTACGTGTGACATTTTCCGTAATAAAAAAAGCATGCAGATTCCTGGGGTCTATGCCAGACCTATTGAATCAGAAACCCTAAGGATGGGCTTGAGTCTAATTTTAAACAAGTTTGAGAACCATGGGTGGAATGATTATTGCATCGGATTAGGTGCTAAGTTCACATCCCGGTTCTGCTACTCAACAGGCTGTGTGTCTTTAAGAGTACCAGTTCAATTCTCTGAACCTCAACTTGCACTTCTAAGAAACTGGGATAGGCATCAGAGGTAATGGACAAGCGAGTGCTTTGTAAACTCTAATGCAGTATATAATGCAAATTCCTATCTTCAGGTTCTAGCATGAAGTTCACAAATATAGCATCCTACTACCTTAAATGTTAAAGTCTAATTTTAGGGAAAATTTTGGGAGCAGGATGCAAAGGCCTCCTGTGTCCCAGACATGAGACTGCTGATGTTGGACAAAATGCCTGTGGGATAGGCAGAGTCACAGGAGAAGGCTGAAGTGGGGAGAATGATGACATTTAATCTGTATTTCAGAAATCCACTCAGGAGCCCAGGGAGGCTGACCTAGAAGGGTAAGAGTTCACGGATGGCTACACCCTCCTCTGGGAGCCAGAGACATGGCAGAAGAAAACCAAGCACTTTGTCCTTGGACTCCTTCAAGCTTGAAGGGGAGACAGGTTGCTGGGATTAGGACATTCCTGATAGGGCCTCACAGACTAGGGATTCCCTAGTTTTCTAGGAAGGCTGAAATCTGGAAGAAATCACTACAGGGCAGGTGATGAGCAGGGTTGAGCAGCCAGGCTGAGAAACAGTCCTGGAGCGGTGACTGAGGGTGAAGGCCTGAGGTCCAAGCACTATGAAGATAAGACACTTGGTCCCAGGGGAGCATTCTGACCAAAGGGAAAAAGGAAAAGAACCTGTCAGGCTGCAAGCTTCTACAAAAGGCTACAGATGGAGTTGAGGTTATGGGTTTGCTCTGTGACTGGTTACCAATGTGAGTGCCTGTTTTGTCTCTTTCTGGGCGGCTGTTCCAAAGATTGCAAACTCAAATGCTTCAGGGTTGTGCAGGTAAAGTAAATGAGGAGGTCAGGCTGCATGTGGACAACAGGAGTAGTCAGAAAGTGAGCTGGGGATGTTATTTCAACAAAATCAAAACAAAATAATTAGCCTCTGTGCCGGCCAATTGGATGCTTCACCCTGGGAAGAACTTGACCTGCAGGTTCAGATTTGTGGCCATTGAGGATGTAGACTGTCAACTCTTCAGGGGCAATCTGCTAATTCCAGAACAGCACTGTCCCATGAAAATATATCACAAGCCAAGAATGCAATTTAAAATTTTCTATTAGCCACATTAAAAAACAGTAAAAAGAAACAGTTGAAATTAATTTTAATATGATATTTAACTCAATATATCCAAAAGATTGCCATTTCAAGATGTAATCAATATAAACATTTATTAATGAGATGTTTTACATTCCTTTCTTCATACCAAGTCTTTAAAGTGTGATGTGTATTTTACACACAGCTCAATCTAGACTGGCCACATTCTGCGTGCTCAGTGATCACACATAGCTAGTGCCTACTGTATTGGACAGTATGTTCTAGAATAAGGAACTTGATGCTGTAGCTGCATGGCATCTCATTGCCAAGGGAGGGAAAACGTCTTCAGATGTTGGAACCAATCTAAGGAGCCTGATACAAGACTGCTTGGGAGGTTTGAGTATACAGATAGGAAATGTGGAGGAAAATCAGTCAAGGTTGAAAGCCCTGAATCCAGGGCAGAAATCCATGGTTTAGAATATTCCATTCATTCAGTCATTCCTCCTGTGAACAAATAGCTCTTTGCAGCCATAGGATTTAATCTGAGTTTTTCCAAACCACCACTCTTCCAGTACTATCAGGGTTAACTGATGCTTCCAGTCCAAACAGAAGCTTTCTTCATTTAATTATCATCTGCAACTCCAACTAAGGCTCTTTGTGTTCATGAAACAGCATTATAATTGACTGATCATCTCCAGCAAATGGGACAGAGGCTGAGCTTCTCAACAGCTCACTAATCCCTGGGATTATCTCAATTTAGCGACATGGCAGTTAGTTACATTAGATGGGATTGAGGAGCTCTCATTATCAGCCCAATTATGCCCTCTGTTCTGGTCCAGGCTTCCCTGTGTCACTAAGTGGTCCAGGAAATATCAGTGGGGTTCCAACCACAGGCGTCTCATTCCACAGTGCCCGTGTACCTCATTATATATGCTTCAGGGGGTACAACTGCGATTTTGGTGTTTTCACATAGTGTGCAGAAATCTGGTGCTGAAAATCATCTGATTGTAAAGATCTAATTATGTACCTGAGATAGTCCCCTGCCAATTTTGGGCCCAATGAGAAGTTCTGGTTTAATTTATCAACCTTGGTTGGGTGTGGACAGGGGGCTTGTTCACCTGATTCAAAAGGATGGAGACTGGCGTTTTGTTTGGTTTCTTATTGTTTGAAGCTATGTGTCTGCCCAGTGGGATTTGGGAAAGGGAACCCATTTCTATACAATTTATCCTCCTCTGAGGCTGACATACTGGTCCCCACCCCCTCTGTCCCTCTTCCTTGGCAGCCATCTGAGGTTTTCATCCCTAATTTGATTGTCGTAGCTGACACTGTCAATCTGAAATCCAGTAGCATGTCTAATGCTGGCTGGAC
Source organism: Chlorocebus sabaeus (assembly GCF_047675955.1). Taxonomy (NCBI): domain Eukaryota; kingdom Metazoa; phylum Chordata; class Mammalia; order Primates; family Cercopithecidae; genus Chlorocebus; species Chlorocebus sabaeus. Next base: position 13,524,765 of record NC_132926.1, on the reverse strand, counting down.
AAGGGGAAGGCAGGGGGAGGAGAGGGGGAGGCAAATTCATCTCGAGAAGTAGCTTTATGTAAATTGATCCTTTGGCCCGAAAGCTGGAGCCAAGCATTTGCTGATGAATTGGAGAAGCGTCCTTGTTCCCGTGTCTTCTGTAGAGAGATGGCCCAAATTGAGTCCTCTCTTCTTCACAAAGACATTCCCATGCCAAAAAGCTTTTGCAATTAGGAGATGAAATCTTGTGAGTGAGGGGGAGGTATCGGGGCAGGGGAACGTTTATGAAATTGTTCTGAAATGAAGTGTGTGCATTTGGCCTGCTCTGTGATTCACTGCAGACCTGGGCACCCTCATTTGCCTCCTAGCCTGTGGCCTGATAGCCTAGGTTCAGAGGCATAGTATCCCATAGGTGAAGATCTACTTAAGTGACAATTAGCAAAAATTAAGGGGATGGGGAGTGTGCTTCTAACATGTTTTTCTTAAATTTATATTCTTAGTTACCATTTGGGCCCATTTCTGTTGGTGTCAGGAAGGAGGGGAGTGAGGCTGATCGATTCAACCTTTTTTCTACATCCTCTTCTTATCTTTTCCTGAAAAATAAAGCTCAAATCAAATGGCAGATTGTCCACCAACGCGGTCTTTTTCAACTCAGTAACTTGTCCCAGGGCCCTGTCATATTTGACTTTATCAAAAAACTTATAGGCAGAGTAGCTACCTGGGCACAGGAAAGAGTGAGTTTGGTTCTGGAAAGGTTGCTTGCTGCTTCACCATGCTGACTATGTGGAGGTTGGCAATGAGGTGTTTTATGATGGCTCTCGGACTAAATTATTAGCTTCGTGTAGGCAGGAGCTTTTGCTGAGCGTGAGGCCTGATGCATAGCTTTAAAAATATTTGTTAAGTGGATGGAAAAAATAAGTGAACATGATTTTATGCCATTTCTTGGTCCATGGATGACTGAGAACGCATCTCAAGCTATGGAAATCTTTTTCCCCCCCAAGTCCAGTCTGTCCCTTCGGATTACAAAGAGCTCTGGCTGTCCTCCTCCATCCTTCTACCTCTACAGCCCTGGTGGCATATCATGCTTGAGAACTAATGTTCCTAGAACAGGCTTGTGAACTAAGGAGCCACAGATAAAGCCTTTGACGGGGAAAGGTTTAGTGAGCTAAGCTGAGGCGTGGGAATGAGCAGTTACAGTGGGAAGGCAGGCGAAGTGGACAGATCACTTGACTTTTCAGAATACAGATTAAACCTGGCCTGCGAGGGTACAATAGATTTGGAAAATGCATTCAATCCAGAAAAGGGCTGTGTGCCTGACAGTGTTTCATCTCCAAGAACAACTTCTCCCCTCCTCCTTTCTGAATTCTGGCACTCATAGAGATTAGGATAATACAGATAATGAAAGTCAGGTGCAGAAGGAGATACTTTAAACAATAGCCTCCAGGAGATGTTAGAAGGGGGTCATTGGCAGTGAAGAAGTTCTGATGATCTTTGGGATAATCTACCCTGTGATCTGACTCCTTCCAGGCAAATTGTCTAAAAGCTCTGGAAACCCTCCCAGAGGCTGAAGATGCGCAGAAATAAAGTTGGGGGTGGTAGTGAGGTGAGGAGGTGAGAAAAAGAGAGGAAGTCAGAGGGCTAAGGCACTGCAGTTTGGGAGATGTTGAAGCCACTTCCTAGTGTCTACCCCACTGTAACCTTAAATGTTCAGCTTGATCATGTAGAAAGGATTCTTTGAACATTGCTCTGGATCTGCCTAACCCTAATACTCTTTATGATATGGCACTAGAGTTCCTCTTATGTGGCCCACTCTGCTCCACCGAGGAAATGTGAACATGCCAGTGCAGGGTGGGGAGGGGCTGTGCCTGGGCTGCGGCTGCCCAGAGGCTGGAGTTTGGCAGCAGTGCTGCAGCTCGAGGACATGGGGCTTGTATACGCCTGTGCTTTCTTGTAACTTTTCAGAAGACCATTAAACAAGTGAAACCTCAATGGTAGAGGTGAGATGCTATCCTGGGGCCATCTGCCGATAAAATCGATATGCTTCAGAAAGGCTCAAAATTATCTTCCACCAAAGCAGCAAAGCAATTCAGCAAGACCTCAGCACCCTGAGTTGCAAAGCTGGCCTCTGGAAGCCCAGTAACGGATGAAGTATATAGGAGCTTAAGCCATTAAGCTATGTTAATACTATAGAATGATGTTTCTCATCATGACCCCCTGCACTATTTATTGTTCCATTCAAAGCAATTACAGTTATTGCTAATAACTCACACCTGTGGATGTGCTGCTGTTGAATACAGGAGAATAGATGCTGTTCTCTTGCTTATTTATGTAAAAATGGATGCAGTTCAATAGATTTACACCAAGTTGGAAGTTAACACTAATAATTAATCCCAGACCTGTTTCTGGCCATTAGCCTGAAAGGCACTAGACAAGGGACATGAGCGCTGGGAAGACCCAATGAACTGCAGAGATGAAATTCATTAGTGACAAATGTGAGACTGCTGCCACTAGCCTCGTGCCAAATACAATCAACTGCCCTGTCCCCAGCAAAGAGAAAAGGACCTCTGAGGTAGGAGGTGGGGGGTGGGGGGTGACTTCTAAAACACTTCCCTTGTGTTTCTGAGACTATTCATCCACTATAGCCCAAGCCGTACTTTTCTTGGTAACTCCACTCCTTGCCTTACATGCCTGCTAGAAGTCGTGCCTATGGCCAAGACCCCAGGAGGCAGTGAGGTATCGTAGTGAAGGCATAGCTTAGGAGCCTAAAAGACCTTGGTGTGAACTCCAGCTTTGTCACTTGCGTGACTGGGCCTCAGTTTTTGCATCTGTATAATGTGGACCATGAAAATACCTATGTGGTGGAATTATTATAAAATAGTTCATGAATTTTGAGTTCATCACATGCTGTGTTGTTCACAAAAAGCACTGGATAAGTACTGATTGTTAACAGTCCTTGTATCTGTTCAAGTCAGCATTCAACACTGTGAGTAAAAGAAAAACCCTGCCTTCTTGCCGCACAGAATATTCCAGAAGAACACTAAAACTGTAAAGCAGCAACTCCAGGTCAAGTTCAATACGAAAGAAAGTAGTCATTGGTTTCCACTTAGCCTGTCATGCCTCAAAGTTTCCTGGGTCCTGCAAGGATACTCTCTCTCGTGGAATCTACCACAATCTCCCAAAGATGGCGAAGATGGGAACACAGGCTAAAGCCGCCCAGCCCCTATGAGGCTGGTTGGAAAATCGTTGACTGTGCAGCAATTGCTGTGCAGAGGAGAAGTTGACAGGAGACTCCCACAAAGAGGAGGGAAAAGAAGGGGGGCCTGAAGGGCGTCGGTGGGACAGTGGGAAGACACTGGGAAGTGGTCCCTGCCCAAGTACAGGATCTGGGCCAAGAGTAGAATGTTGGTCCAGCCGTTCTGTGCAGACTCAGGACAAGTCAAAGTACCCTTCTGCCTTCCAAAGGAGGCTGAGGCCTGGGTGAGCTTCAAACGGGTCCAGAGCCGTGCAGGTAAAACCATCATTACGCAAGGTGGGAATGGGAGGTTCATTTGCCACCACTGAAACAAATTCCTCAGTTGTGGCTACTCTCTTTGGAGAAGGAAATCCTCACAACCCTGGTTAAAGCTGTCTTGGGGCTTACATTTCAATGAAGCGTCATCATTACTAGGGTGACTACAATGTACCCAGGGTGTTAGGCATTGCGGGTCAATACTAAGAAAATGAGAAGATAGTCCCTGGGAATGGACAAGCGGGGCAACAAGTATGATGTCACCTCTGCAAATGGACCCAGCTGCTTGAGGCAGGACTCAGTGGGTATCTTTCCTCTTTTCCATCTCCAAACCCTGTGGAGGAGGCTGCTCCAGGAGCCAGGGACGGACCAGTGAGTCAGTCTCTGAGTGCTGAGGCGCTGAGTCCATGAATGTGTGATCCCTTTAAAGATAGACAGATATAAAGATGAGATAGAGAGAGACAGAGAGAGGGAGAGAAAGACAGTTAAAGAGGGAGACTGACACAGTGAGACAGAGACAATAAAACCAGAGAAAGCAAAAGAGAAAAAAAAAGTCAGAGACTGAAACGCACATACACAGAGACAGGTATTTCACAGAAGAGACCGTGAAAGGAAGAGACACACAGAGAAAGACACGGATATGGGGCAAAGAGAAAGAGGATGGAGACAGGTGCACATGCACACACACACACGTATGCACACACACATGTGCACACACACACACACACAAAAGAATGGACATACAGAGACAGGCTGAGAGAACCAAAGGGAAAGGTGCAGGCAGAAGTCAAGCAGGGGTGGGGCTGTAGACAGAGGTTCTTGGAAAAGATCTTAGCATTTGAGCCTCCCCAGGATCTCCTCCTGACGTTCCTTTGGGGATGAGGACGTGCCATCCTCCCTGGACCTGCGCTGAGCTCAGGTCTTTGTGCTTCAGCCCAGCCTCGTCCTCCGAGACACCCCCAACCTTTGCATCCAGCCAGAGGGGAGCTCCCCAGAACAGGGGGAGGTCGGCTGGGACTTCCCCTAAGCTCCCATCTCTAGCAACTCCAGTCCTTCCAGTCCCCCTCAGCTCTGGAAGCCAGAGACAAGGTTTTGGCAGAGAAAACTTGTGGTTTCAAACTTTTTACATTACAAAGCGAGTTTTTAAAAGCTCCATAAAATTTCAAGGCACATACTTAATGTTCAAATGGCAGAATATATCGATTCTGCCCATCCTCTAGTATCTTAAGTTTACCCAGAGGACCATTTTATTTAATTAACTTGGTGCTTTATTAATATAAATATTCTCCTATTGATCATAAGAGGGCCTGACAGGCACTCAAGCTGGGTATACATCACCTTCCCTCTGAGCAGCGCCACTTAGAGGAGTGGCTGGCTCGAAATCAAGGAGAGTGGCAGGAAGTGGTCCCCTGGGATGTCAGGCACAGATGAATCTATAGCATTTTTATGGAGGGAGACTTTTTTTTTTTTTTAAAGATCCAGCTCCTCGCTTCTCTTAAAGCAGAAAGCATATGGAAATGAGATATAAAAATGGTCTTGGCTTAGCGTATCAATTAAGCATGTCAATACCTTAATTAAATCGTTCAACAAATGAGATTTATACCAATGAATATGTTTTATAGTTATAATAGCTTTTTTGGCCACTGTTCAAAATGTCAAATAAATCGTGAAAAGGGGATTAAAAGAGGACATAATTGACGTTCTGAACTGTAGCCAGTTTTTTTCTTCCTTTCTTTCCCCTCATTCATGTGATTTTTGGAGAATGTATATAAAGTAATGGGGCCTATAATGGCTTGGCTTTGTAAGAGTCTTTTTATCCTTCAATTCTAATCCTTCTTATCAACTTTTCTAAGTCTCACACCATTGAACCTGCAAACGCCCTCACTTTCTTCTGGTCCTTAGAGCTTGCTTTTTAATAACATGCAACCAGAGCTCCCCAGTACACCCACAGAAAGGAGAAGTACAGCCTCCGCCCTGACAAAACCCCAAAGAAAACAGGGTGTAAGGTTAAAAGGCATTACGTGAGAAGGCTACTACCATAACATCCAAATATTTGGGTAAAAGTATTCTTAATCTCATTTGTAAAAGTCAAGTCTAACAGCATATTTTCTCTAAATGAGCCAGAAAGTAAAAATTCTGGCTTCTCTTTTCTTCTCCTACCCTTTTGCTCTCTCGGTTTTTCTAAATCATTTATTCATCAGTTTATTTCTGTAGATAACCACAGTGTATTATCTTAAGAACAGAAAACAAAGAGAAGAACTTCTAGACAGGTACAAACCTAAAAACATAAAAAGTGTGCTGGATGTGGTGGCTCTTACCTGTAATCCCAGCACTCTGGGGGGCTAAGGCAGGAAGATCACTTGAGGTCAGAAGTTCAAGACTAGCCTGGGTTCATAGGGAAATTCCATCACTACAAAAAATAAAAAATAGCCGGGCATGGTGGTGTATGCCTATAGTCCCAGCTACTTGGGAGGCTGAAGCAATGGGATCACTCAAACCCAGGCGTTTGGGGTTACAATGAGCTATGGTAACCTCCAACCTGGGTGACAGAGTGAGACCCTGCCTCCTAAAAAAAAAAAAAAAAAAAAAAACCCACAAAAAGCAAAGATGACAAGTACGTGATGCTGGACATTTGTACTGCTGTTGTGGATCCCTTCCAATAAATCAGAGACAGAATGAAAATAAGCATTGCCATGTAGGTTCAGAGTTATTATCAACAGTGATGATTGCAATAAAGAGAAAGAAAGAAAAGAGTATAAATTTCTTCGAGGCCTTCATGCAATACTTCACAAATATATTTCAAATCTTGGTTAAATGCTTGAGTTCCGAAACCTTAGCCAGGCCATTGGATGGAACATTGCCCCAAAGTGAGATGACAGGAAGCAGGAAGTGAGCACCCCTTGGACTTCTGTGCTCTGTGATGTTCCTGAGGCCCTGGCCTATGAGGCTGTGTCTGTGGTCTCTCACCCTTTCACCACTAACCCCCTCCCAGTTCCTGAGGAGTGGTGGCTCCACACAGGGGCCCCGGGAAAAGAGAAGCAAGAATATTCATTCTCTGTGAATAGACATTTTGCAAAAGAAGGCATACAAATGGCGAGAATATATACCAAAAAAGTGCTCAAGATCACTAATGCAAATTAAAACCACAATGAGATATCATACCCCAGTTAGAATGGCTAATATTAAAAAGTCAAAAAATAACAGATGCTGGCAAGGATGTGGAGATAAGGGAGAACTTATACATGGTTTGTAGGAATGTAAATTAGTACAACCTCTATGGAAAACAGTATGGTGATTTCTCAAAGAACTAAATTAGAACTACCCATTCGATCCAGCAATCCCACTATTGGGTATCTACCCAAAAGAAAAGAAATTATTATATAAAAAGACACTTATGGCCGGGCACTGCGGCTTATGTCTGTAATCCCAGCACTTTGGGAGGCTGAGGTAGGCGGATCACCTGAGCTTCGGAATTTGAGACCAGTCTCGGCAACATGGTGAAAACTCATCTCTACGAAAAATACAAAAATTAGCTGGGTATGGTGGTATGTGCCTGTAGTCCCAGCTATACAAGAGGCAGAGGCAGGAGAATCGCTTGAGCCTGGGAGGCAGAAGTTGCGGTGAGCATAGATTGTGCCATTGCACTCCAGCCTGGGAGATGGGAGTGAAACCCGGTCTCAAACAAGACAAAACAAAACAAAAACAATTGCACTTGTATGTTTATCTTAGCACTATTCACAATAGCAAAGATATGTAATCCAATCTAAGTGTCCATTAATGGATGATCGGATAAAGAAAATGTGGTCTATATACACAATGGAATACTATTCGGTCATAAAGAAGAATGAAATCATGTATTTTGCAGCAACATGGATGAAACTGGAGGTCATTATTGTAAGTAAAACAAGTCAGACTTGGACAAATTTCACAGGTTCTCACTTAAAAGTGGAAGCTAAACAATGTGTACACAGGGACATAGAGTAGAATGACAATGGAGCCTCAGAAGTGTGAGGGGGTGGAAGGCGGCTGGATGATGAGAAATTACTTAATGGGTACAATGTACGTTACCGGGGTGACAGATATCCTAAAAGCCCTGACTTCATCACCCTGTGATGTATGCATGTAACAAACTTGCAGGCCAGGTGCGGTGGCTCACACCTGTAATCCCAGAACTTTGGGAGGCCGAGGTGGGCGGATCACGAGGTCAGGAGATTGACAGCATCCTGGCTAACATGGTGAAACACTGTCTCTACTAAAAATACAAAAACAAAATTAGCTGGGCATGGTGGCGGGCACCTGTAGTCCCAGCTACTCGGGAGGCTGAGAATGACGTGAACCCGGGAGGCAGAGCTTGCAGTGAGCCGAGATGGCGTCACTGCACTCCAGCCTGGACAACAGAGCGAGATTCCGTCTCAAAACAAAACAAAATTGCACTTCTACCCCATGGGTTTATACAGATAATAGTAATAAAAAGAATCTCCATCCTCAACCCAACAATCCAGTCAGTCCTGCCAGTTTGACTTCTTTTGCTGACATCATCTGGCCATGATTAGGGAAGAGGACCAACACCCCAACTATTATTGGATCCTATTAAAAAGGAAGCATCTTTTCTTCAGAACCTGTAATTCTCAACAAATTTTAGAGCTAAAAGGTCCAACCATCTTGGTTTACAGATGAGAAAATTGAGTCTCCAAAAGAAAAAGGACTCGCCCAAAGTCATATAGCCTAAAGCAAGAACACAGTCCTGACTGTGTGGAGCACTCTGATCCTCCCTGTATGTCTCTCTGCTGTATATAAAGAGGGCAGTGTGTGAGGGAGATCTGGGTGGAGCAGCTCATCTGGCTAACTAGGCAGGTGCCCTCTCTCCTTGGCTACCTCTTTGCCACATGCTCTGTGACATTTGAATGGACAGTCCTCCTAGTGCTCTGCCCATAGTTGAAATGGATATTCTTTGAGATGGAGTCTTGCTCTGTCACCTAGGCTGGAGTGCAGTGGTGCGATCTCGGCTCACTGCAACCTCTGCCTCCCGGGTTCAAGTGATTCTCCTGCCTCAGCCTCCTGAGTAGCTGGGACTACAGGCGCGTGCCGCCACGCCCAGATAATTTTTGTATTTTTAGTAGAGATGGGGTTTCACCATTTTGGCCAGGATGGTCTTGATCTCTTGACCTTGTGATCTGCCTGCCTTGGCCTCCTAAAGTGCTGGGATTACAGGTGTGAGCCACCACGCCCGGCCTGAAATGGAGTCTTTCTAGATCCATGTACCCGTCCATTCATCCAAATATCAACGAACATTTGTTGAACAATGTATGCCAGGCACGGTGTCAGGCAAAAGGGATAGGTGGGGAACATTAGAGATCTTTTTTTATAAAATGTATAGAATTGTAGGGAAGATAGACGTAAGAAAACAACTGTATAGATGAATGTTTATACTTTTGTTACGTGCTGTAAAGAAGTACAAGATGTTTGTATGATGGGAATATGCATAATAGGAGAGTTCAATCCATGAGAAGCAGTCAGAGGGAGTAAAGTTTAAACAGAGATGTGAAGGAAGAGAAGGAATTACGCAAGGGAAGCGTGTGTGTTAATGGGGGACTGATGCAGCGGTTCTCAAAGTATGGTCTCTAGACCAGCAGCATTTGTATCATCTAGGAACTTGTTAGAAATGGAAATGCTCAGATCTAATCTCAGCTGTTCTAAATCAGAAGCTCTGGGGTTGGGGCACAACCACCTGTGCTTTAAATAACCCCTCCACATGACGCTCGTGAGCACCAAAGTTTGAGAACCCACTGGTGTACAGCTTGCTGGGCAGCGGGGACAGTGCACCAGGATTCCAAGGTGGTTGAGCACGTGACATACATGAATTTGAGAAGCAGATGAAGGTGAGTGTGGTTAGCATGGGGCAGGGGAGGCTGTTGAATGAGAGTGGGGGTAGTGGCTGAGTGAATGAGAATGGGAATAGTGACTGGTTAGGAGGACAGGAGGCGATGGGCAGATGGGATCATATTTGGATATGATCTGAGGACGAGAAGGAGCCATGGAAGGGTCTCCAGCAGGGGAGAGCTTAGTTCTTCATTGACTATTGATGAGAATCTGTAAGCCAACATCACTTAATCAGCAGACCAACAGGCACAAGTTTTCCTTGTACTGATTTGAAGAGCCAATTAAAAAATAACTGATATTTCAGCTAATTCATATTTACATGTAAATTTTCATTTAAAAAGTCACAGACTGGCACTCTCTCGCCATATTCCTCTTCCTCGTTTAGTTCTCTGCAGTGAGGGATAAGCCATGGGTCTCCACATACGCATAGGGCTGGAGACGAAAAGACAAGGAATTCACAAGCAGCCGGGCTTCCTGGGGGTGCAAACCTGGTGTCCCTGGAAGCCGAAATTCCTGTTCCAGTACAGTTTTCCCTGTCAGGGCTTTACTTATTTTGGCATTTTCTGATGAGTTATAAACCTCTCGGCACCTGTGTTTCATTAGAGGTGAGAGCTGGATCCCATTCTCTAGATCAGAGGGCTGAGGCTTTGTGGCATGATGCCAAGGTCACAGTAAGCCAGGGCAGGACCCCCGACTTGCCTGCTCTTTGTTCTACCTGCTCAGGTAAAAAGAGGACACCTGTGGGGGCACGGAGTGAAGAATGGGGGCAGCAGGGTCTTCAGGAATGGTCCTTCTGCTGTGCATGCACAGTTGGAACACAAAGGCCTGTCTCTGGCCCTCCTGGAGGGCCCTGCCCATCTCGTTCCTTTCTTCTCCTGTTATTGTCCCTGACCCCCTAGTATGATCCTCCTCTACAATCCAGAAAGATCAGAGAATCATGGTGGCCCCTCCCAGCACCTCGTTCACTGGTTTCTGAACTATTATTAAATAATCCAACGTAGAATTGCTTTGTCATATGGGCATTTCCATTAAACCTTGATGGACAGAAATGATCACACTGAAGCTTCCCTGATCCAAGTGGGGACACTCTGTGGGGTGACAGGGGAACTGAGTTGGTTGAACCCCAATAGCTTAGAGCACTTTGATGTATTTTGGACTTTACCAACCCCTTCAATTTACTACTGCGGAGGCTGAGGCACGAGGTCAATACCTTGACTGAGGCCCTTGGCAAAGTGGGAACCGAAACCGAGGCCCTGTGGCCCCTGTGTAAACTGCCCTCCTCACTCTCCTCCGTTCCCAGAAGCTTAGAGATGTGCCAAGTAGGGGAGACAATGAAGACTCCAAGTTGTGTTCGCCTGCGCTTGCTGACTACCATGCCAACTTGGGGACCACACATTCTGGATTCAAAAATAAACTTTCGTTTCCCTCCTGGACTTTTCTGCTAAGTTTGCTTCTGGTAGAAGACTGGTGAGAAGGTTCCAATGGGGGAAAAATACCCAAATAGACTATTTCTCCAGTCCTGATAGTCAGTCTTTGGGTATTCACAGCAGTAAATCAGCTCCCCTCAGAGACACAGTTACAAAATTTCAAAGCTTCTGCCTCTCCTCTGTGGGGTGAATCCAGAAAACCTTATTTTAGAAATAATAATAATAATACCTCACTCATCCTTAACTACTTATCACGTGCTAGCATGTTTCTAAGCCTTTTGGCATAGTCTTCAATGTCCCTTTCTGAACACAGTAAACACTCCCAGACTTCACTGCAAAATGCTAATTCCAGCTCTGGGGACAGGAATGACGGCAGGAAGGTGAACTGCTACGGAGATCATACGTTTCTGATAGACATGTGTGTGCAATTAGAGAAACCCCAAACAAGACGAATCAGGCCTCTGGTCTCCGGGGGAGGGCAGTCTATGCTAGTTTCAGAAGCACAAGGACGTCACAGGCTGCCACAGGAGTTCTAGACATTCCTGGGGTTTCTCAATGTTACAAACTCACAGCCTTCTTTACAAAGATGGGGATGTCCGGCTGGGTGTGGTGGCTCACGCCTGTAATCCTAGCACTTTGAGAGGCTGAGGCAGGCGGATTGCCAGAGCTCAGGAGTTCGAGACCAGCCTGGGCAACATAGTGAAACCCCATCTCTACTAAAAAAAAAAAAAAAAAAAAAAAAATTAGCCGGGCATGGTGGTGGGCGCCTGTAGTCCCAGCTACTTGGGAGGCTGAGACAGGAGAATTGCTTGAACCTGGGAGGCGGAGTTTGCAGTGAGCGGAGATTGCACCACTGCAGTCCAGCCTGGGGACAGAGCGAGACTCCATCTCCAAAAAAAAAAAAAAAAAAAAAAATGCGGATGTCCAAGCCCCGCTCGTCAACAGGAGTGCACCCATGAAGCACTATAAGAGCATAATCCCTTTCTGTCCTTTTTCCTCCTCCATGTTGCTGGTTGATCAGGTACAAATGTACCTAGATCTTCCCCAGTCAGAGGGCCTTTTTTCTTATTTTTGTCAACACCTGTATGCTTGCTGGTGCAGCCTTCTTCTTTTGAAAATTGTTTTTTCATTATCAAGATGTCCTTAATATTTTGTTAATCAGAAGGCAAGTCATTCAACAGTAGCGAAGTATGATCATGTGTCTGCAAAGAAAAGGCCACAAAGGTACTGTGTGACTATGAAATATGAGGAGTCATGGTTCAGGTCTGTACGCAGACTCAGAGAGGTGAACACATCTACTGTGTGCTCATCTCAACTTCAAAACATCACAGGCAGGTACTGCTATTCTGGTTTTACATATATAGACACTACAGCTCAAGTACTAGGCGACTTTCCCTAGGACACAGAAAAGTGGTATTGGAATTCCACATGGCTGTCTGCCTCCAGAAACTCGTATACCCCTTGCTGAACCATGATGTTTCCTTGGAGGAGCCTGGGTTAGCACGCCTGCCCTGCCTTTCCACCATCACCCAGTTAGAAAGAAGGACAGATTTAGGCACACGTGGGCACAGAGATGATGTCTAGACTTTTTGACTTTGGAAAGAAGAAGACAGTATCTGCCTAGGTTAATATTATCAATCATTCTGGAGTGCTAGGAAGCAAAGCATTAAAGGAGGTGAAAGTGAAAGAGATACGAAGGTCTATTGAGGACTCAGCTGGAGCTGTAAAAACACCAAGCCCTGAACCCTAATTATCAGCAAGCCTGAATTTCCACCCCACATTCCATGGAGTCTGCAAAATAGGGTAGGTGGTGTCTTTTTTCAAAAGGAAAAGATCACATTCCTCTCCCCACCTTACCCAATATTTTAATGTTCAAGAAAGGAAAGAAGAATGAAAAGAAAATCTGAATATATCGTACTACACTATTATACTTAAAAATACAGTAAGGATTAAAACTGCCAGACCAAATTAAAACTAATGACTGGTTTGGCGCGACCCTTCCTTACCTTTGCGTTGCCCATTGTCTCTAGTGATAAAAGAACACCACAGGCAATTTATTGGGAGTTATTCTCAAATGAATTGTATTTGCTGAGAAAAGCACATTTAGCATTTGGTGATTCATACATGGGAAACATTATTGCTCTGGAAAAGAGTTGAAAATAAGTGAGATTTAGAGCTCAGAGAATGAAAAACCAGAGAGTTTAATTAAAAAAAAACCAAAATGCATCCATTATGTGTTTGTGCATGACTGTGAATTTGAACGCAAGTGCATCAGAAAAGGTCTGCTGAGATCCCAGACGATCACAGCGGTTACCTCTTCATGGATAAATGGCTTTGGGAGAAGAGGGTTTAGTGGGAATCTTCTATATTATTTTATTCTGAAATAGAGGAAAAGAAAAATTTCTGGCCAAAAACATGTACTTTATAACTCTAGATATTTCTGTATTTTAAATCATTTTAATAATAAAGTGTTTATAGGTTGTGTGTGTTGGAAAGTTGAAATTCAAGGAGTGATTGCATTTTTGAAGTGCTCCTTGCCCATGGGAGCAAGGTAGGGATTTTTAAATTAATTAATTAATTAATTAATTTGAGATGGAGTCTTGCTCTGTCGCCCAGGCTGCAGTGCAGTGGCACGATCTTGGGTCACTGCAACCTCCACCTCCCAGGTTCAAGCGATTCTCCTGCCTCAGCCTCCCGAGTAGCTGGGACTACAGGCGCCCACCACCACGCCCGGCTAATTTTTTGAATTTTAGTGGAGATGGGGTTTCACTGTGTTGCCCAGCCTCGTCTTGAATTCCTGAGCTCAGGCAATCCACTCACCTTGGCCTCCCAAAATGCAGGGATTATAGGCATGAGCCACCACGCCTAGCTGGGATTTTTTATACTTTCTCACCAAGTCTTTTAAGTATCTGTGCTCCATGTGGCTGATGACAGCCTTTCTGCCCTCCCAAGCCCTGTGCCAGTGTAGAGCCACAGCTTTGGGTCAGCTTGGAGGGGTAGTCTCAGCCATAAGGCCTCACACTGACAAGCAGACCATAAGAGCCTAATTCCTGTCTATCCTTTTTCCTCTTCCATGTTCCTGGTTGATTGGGTACAAATGTACCTGGATCCTCCCCAGTTAGAGGGCCTTTCTTTCTTATGTAGTAAAGTATAATCATGTATCTGCAAAGAAAAGGCCAGGAAGGTAGTGTGTGACTATGTTAAGTGCCATCAGTCACGAGTTCTGGGTTTGTGATAAAATGAATGACTTCTATTTTCCTCTTTTTGATGACTGGTCATGTCCAATCTTGCTTCAGTAACTTCAATGACTATGTATTATATGTATGATAAAGAAATGCATTTATTATTTCCTGAAAGAAACACATATAGCATAAGGACATTCTGGAAAACACAGGAAGGTAGAAGCAATTACCTGTAGTTTTTCTATTCAAAATAACCACTGTAAACATTTTGCTTATTTCTTTCAGTCTTTCTTCTACGGATAAATCGTGTGTTTATACGTGTGTGTGTGTGTGTGTGTGTGTGTGTGTAGAGAATGAGGCTTCATTACACACACACACATATATGTATATATATATCTCTCTATATATCTATATATATAGAGAGAGAGAGAGAGAGAGAGAGACAGACAGACAGAGAGAGAGGTGGGGGGCTTCATTTCATATTCTTTTTTCACCAAACATCACAAACTGGGTGGCTGTGCACAGGAGAGGCAAGCAGACTTTCATTTTATACCCTTTGATATCTTCTGAATTTTGAATCATTTGAATGTAATGCCTATTTTCCAATAGATTAAAATATAATTCCATACTGCAGTAAGCATTTTCCACGCTGTTGCATTTTGAATACTCGTCTTTTTAAATGGTTGCATTATATTCCTTGCAAACATTCTGGAAGGGACCGTGACTACGGCAGATGCTTAGCAGTGGTAGACCGGCCACCTGGGTCATCCTGACCTTCTCATACCCTTGCCCTTTCCTAATCTGTCTGAATGCCATGCAGTCCACCGTTTGGTCTGCAGAAGAGTGAGGGCAGGTTTCCAGCAGAGATGATGTCACCCTGTGGGAATGAATTGTGATGTCAAGACAGATGAGCGGTGGAGGAGGACGGGAGACACTGAAGAGCCTGAATTAATAGTGTCTCCAATTCCCAGACCTTTCGTGGACTGCACTGCTAAACTGAGAAGGGACACAGTGCTCTGGATTGATTGTTCCTGAGGTGGCTCCAGGGACTTCTCCCTGCTATTAAGACAAGGGACTTTGGAACACCTTTAATCAGGGTAACAAACTGCAAGGAAACAAGGCAAAGACCTATACTTAAAAGCAATTCTGAAGACCAGCAAGCAGGGTTCATTACAGAACTTCTTTATCCTGAAATCATATGAAAAGTAGACTAGATAATAAAGTTCACTGCAACCTTCATTACCCTATACCATATATTACAAATGGTGAAGGTGTTCAATTCCTACTTCAACTAAAAATGCTTCCCATGGTAAGACCCGAGGAGGAATGGCAGAGGTTTCTCACGGAGAGACACACACCTTACAAGTCCATTGTAAGAGGGCCCTGAAAAATGCTCATAATGCCTACCTATCCCCTATTTGGATGTGTGACCGCCCTTACAGCTGTGAAGGTGACATGAAAACCACTAGGTGCTCACCAGGCTTCTTGCATTTTCGCCAAATAGAACAACTCAAAGGCTCGTCTATGTGGACCCATGTCATTCGCATAGGCATGTGTCCTCTGGTCACACATCTATCACGCCTGCAGGCATACGTGAACAAACAGCAGCTAGGACAGCAAGGGATACCCCCGAGCTGCTCTCACACATAGGACTGATATTTTGGGCATAGTCCTACTTTTTATGGATTCCTCCTTTGCTTACAGCATGTGTTGGAAACTGGTGTTTAATTTGGCTTGCAAATTCTAAAAAAAAAAAAAAAAATACGAGTCAACATTTTATAATCAGGAAATTCACATAAACATCTATCTGGATTTTTGGTTTCTTTTGCAAACTCCAGATATCCATCAATTTAGGTCCTCTCCCCCAGGGCACAAAGCTTAGTGGCAGCCGCCCTCTGTAGAAGGTACAGGCAATTCTTATTTCCAGTTCAGCATCGCCCACAGGAGTCCCTGTTGCCTCCTAACACTAAGGCCTCTGTGTCCACCGCCATTTATCATTGAGCTTGCATTGTTGTTTTTCTTATCGTAGAGAAATAATTTTATTATGCCTGCCCACTTCACTCAATTACTTTACTTGAAGACATTTGAGTGGTAATCCCTGGCCTAGAGTTTTGAGAATAGAGCCTGAAGATTTATTTAGGCATTATAAGAAGAAAGAGACACAAAGAACAAAACGATACCTCCTGCTTTCCTCTCCACTAGTCTCCAAACTCAGCTCCTCCCGGCAGCAAACCTGGGTTTCTGGTCTGGGTTTGAGCACATTCTAAGGGATTGAAGCTCACCATCCTTTGAGCCGAGATCTCTGGACTTATCTCTTTAGACTCGGCTCTGCTTTTCAGGTTTAAGTCTGAGCCACATCACATTTTAGAGAAGCTTTTCTGTCTCCCAAAAGAAGCCCACCTTCCTTTTTGCACGACCCGCTTTAAACCCATTCACTAAATTTGTGACAAACGTGCAGCATTTCCCTTCTTGTTAAACGTGGACAGAGAGGTACATGACTCCAAAGCTGAAAGTAGCACATCATCAAATGATTGTGTGCAGGACCAAACCATCTGGGCTGAAAACAAGCTTCTTAAACGAATTGTCTTCTCCCCTTGATGATGGATCACATTATTTAGTTCTTCGGCTGATTCAGTCTAGCTATGTAGTGAAGTCTGTGTGTTTACACAATATAGAAACTGAAGACTCAATGTAACTTTCTCTCTCTGTTGTCACAGAGCAATCATCCTTAAGACTCAAGTATCTAAATGAACAATTTCTACTACATAAACTCACTCCAGTCGTTTAAAGAAATATTTTCATACATAAACACATACATACACATTTACATAATCACTTACATGCATCTGTATATTTACATACTCGCACACACACACATATTTGGCCATACATCAGTGATGGATTAAACCATCACAATTGCAGCTGGGTACGGTGGCTCACACCTGTAATCCCAGCACTTTGGGAGGCCAAGGCGGGTGGATCACGAGGTCAGGATATTGAGATCGTCCTGGCTAACATGGTGAAATCCTGTCTCTACTAAAAATTACAAAAAAATTAGCCGGGCGTGGTGGCGGGTGCCTGTAGTCCCAGATACTTGGGAGGCTGAGGCAGAAGAATAGCGTGAACCCAGGAGGCAGAGCTTGCAGTGAGCTGAGATCGCACCACCGTACTCCAGCCTGGGTGACACAGTGAGACTCTGTCTCAAAAACAAAACAAAACAAAAAAAGATAAAAGAAAAAAAAAAAACCATCACAATTTCAAAGTGAGATGGCCATAACAAGCATATCTGTATACTTGATCAGAATTCCTTCTGATAAGAGAACCTCTTTTAAAACACAGTTTATGCTTTGTGTCCTTCAGAAGGGCAGCTAGAGCCCCACCTATGAAACTGGAATGGAAATCACAGCCCTCATGCCTCTTTTGTAAAGAAAACACTAATGAAAATATTAGACCTTAGAAATGGGGAGAGCAGCCTATTGTTCTGTACCAGGTACAAAACCAAAAGCAGAAAAGCTACATTTAAAACCAAGCAGCCTCTCGACGGGTTTGATGAATGCCAGCCTCCTCTCTCTGCCCCAACTCTCTTCTCTCTGCCCCTTCCTCTCAACGTCCCAAGACAAATACTGCACATTAATTAAATACAAAATGATTATTTAAAAACACTTGTGAAGGAATAATTATTGTGCATATAATAGATATATGTATGTTAAACTCCTATGCACACATTTTGAATGACGTACGGGGTCCTGGAGCTGCCAGTAGCTATCCTATTAGCGTTCACACCCCTCCCCCTCCACCCAACCTTTCCGCACGGTCTCTAAATGCTGGTGTGACTACCACACACAAGAGAACAACTGCATTGTGGATTTAAATGTACTTTCTGTGACTTATCATTAGCTCCCAGTGAATAAGCTTTTAATGAAGAATCTCTGATTAAAAAACAGGGTTTCACAGTATCTAAATTAAATGCATAGCTTAAGAAATTATTTCTTGAAACCGGCTTGCCACATGCAAGTCATGTTAGCATAATGAAAATACTCTGGCAGCAAGAAATGCCATCATTTAATCATCCTTCAGTTACCCTTCTAAATAATTCCAGTCCAAGATTTTGGAATAAGGAAGGTTTATAGTAGATGGCATATAAGACGTCGGGATCATAGAGGGAAATCCAGCAGTTTAGAGCATAGCAAATTCAGGTTCAAGTCTGAGTCACATTACATTTTAGAGAAACCTTTCCCTCATGTGTCGTAGCTCTTTCTTGCCTCAATTATCTTAGAGAGTCTTAGAAAGGATTTGATAGAATAATGTTTTAAAACTGCATGAAACCTACACTGCATGAGTAAAATGTTGCCTGCGCTGAACTCCCTTTTATTTTTTGCATTGACTTTCACTTACACACAATCCACTGCCATGTATGAAGTAAAGTTGACCCCTGAACACCACGAGCTTGAACTGCACTGGTCCACTCATATGTGGATTTTCTTCCACCACTGCCACCCCAAGACAGCAAATCCAACCTCTTCTTCTTCCTGCTCAGCCTACTCAACGTGAAGATGAAGATGGAGGTTTTTATGATGACCCACTTCCATTTAACCAACAGTAAATTTATTTTTTCTTCCTTATGATTTTCTTGATAACATTTTGCCTCTAGCTTACTTTACTGTAAAAATACAATATTTTAACACATTTTATACAGTGTATTTACATACAACAAACAAAATATGTGTTAATTGACTATTTATGTTATTGGTAAGAGCCTACTGTTAACCGGATGCCTTAATAGTTAAGTTTTGGGATCATCAAAAGTTATATGTGGATTTTCTACTGTGCAGGAGTGACGGTTGGTGTCCCTAACCCCTATTTTGGTCAAGGGTCAAATGTATATAGTATGCACCAGTTTTTTCACCTTCTCTCAACTTACCAGAAAAGAAAACCAAGGATCCAAGAGGTCGGGGAAGCTTCATGTCACAGAGCCAGGAAGTAGTAGAGTCAAGAATTGGAACTAGACTATGTGACTCAGAGCTCTGCCATGAGCTATACTTTCTTTCTCTTTCCTCCCATGTATACTTACATAGAGCCAGCAAAGTTTGGGTGTGTATTACACACATACTGAACACTGATCATGCATTATACACTTGAATCCTTACAATGGCTCTATGATGTATTTTATATGTTTTATGAGGAAACTAAGGTTTGCCCATGGCCCCTCCACAAGTGGCCAAGCTGGGCTGTAAACCTATTTCCTCTCCACACCACCATCCTCAAACTTTCTGCACAGCTCCCTTACTCCGTCCTTCTCACTCCCACTGCTCTGGTCCTGTTCATCCTTCCCCCATACTGCTCTCCCTCCCCTTTGTGCCCATCCAGCCTGGATTCTGTTGTTATAGCTCATTTGGTTGAGGTATTCCAACCTGCCTAGCTGGTTTCCTGATAGAAGATTTTCTTTTGTATTCTGAGGCACTGAAAGTCTAGGAAGACTCCACCAGCCTTGAATTCTAGACCCCTGCTACTGATGAGTTATTTTTGGCCTTTTCTCCAAAACTTGACTGCAAGTTCCTTACTGCTTGTCTGTACTGCCCATTGCACCCAGCTAAGTGCTCAGCACTTATTAGGTTGGTGCAAAATTAATGGCGATTTTTGTCATTAGAAGCAGTAATGGCAAAAACCGCAATTAATTTTGCACCAATCAATACATACAGAGTTCAACAGATGCGCCTAGTAAGTCAACTGGCTGCCCTTGGTTTGAGAAGCACTACTAACGCCCTCATATTAAGTGACCAGAACACCAGATTAAAAAAAAAAAAAAAAAAAAAGGGTACCATTAGCTTTTCCCTAACCCAGGTGATTTATTCAAACACTCAAACTTGTTGATAAATTTAATATTAAAGAATATATGTCCATGATTTAAAAAATAATCTGGCTGGGTGCTGTGGCTCATGCCTGTAATCTCAGCACTTTGGGAGGCCGAGGCAGGTGGATCACCTAAGGTCAGTTTGAGACCAACCTGGCCAACGTGGTAAAACCGTCTGTATGGTGGTGGGCACCTGGAATCCCAGCTACTCAGGAGGCTGAGGCAGGAGATCGCTTGAACCTGGGAGGCAGAGGTTACAGTGAGCCCAGATTGCACCATTGCATTCCAGCCTGGGAAACAAGAGTAAAACTCCGTCTCAAAAAAAAAAAAAAAAGATGTAAAATGAAAAGTAAAACCCATATATTTCTCCCCCACCCTGA
Source organism: Chlorocebus sabaeus (assembly GCF_047675955.1). Taxonomy (NCBI): domain Eukaryota; kingdom Metazoa; phylum Chordata; class Mammalia; order Primates; family Cercopithecidae; genus Chlorocebus; species Chlorocebus sabaeus. Next base: position 13,504,558 of record NC_132926.1, on the reverse strand, counting down.
CCTCTGGTCTCTTCCTCTAAAGATGTTAATATTTTCTTATATATCTTTCTTTAAAATGTTTGTGCATATACTGGTATATATACATATTTAAAATAAGCACAATTAAAAAAATACACACTGTTCTACATGTTCCTTTTCTCACCTAACTGTGTATCTTACAATATCAGTACAGGTAACTCTACCTCTTTTAAATGGCCACATTCTCTTTCTTCATATAGATGTGCCATAAATTATTAACTGGTACCCAGTCGAAGGTTGCTTCCAGTTTTCTGTGAGAACAGTGAACTTCAAGGTACACATGTCTTGGAATATTTTGTGAATATAGTTGTTAGAAAAGTTCCTAGCACTGGGAGTGCTCAGTCAAAATGGCGATATGCACTTAAATTTTTGATAAATACATTGCCCAAGGGGGTCTCCAGATTAATTAGGTTGCACTAATCTTATTTATTTGGAGTAGTTCACGTTGACTCTATAGATCATAGTCCCAGAGGAAGGCCTGGAACTAGAGCTAATATTGTGGGCAGCCTCTGAATCCGCCCAGGGTTTGGAAAAAATTAAATCACGGTCAGAGAGAACCACAGTGGCAACAGCAATAGGCTTTCTTCTACACACAGAAAATGCACAGCATATGCTAAATGGGCACCGTCCACTAGCTGCTGCTGCCATTACCGGACTTTTCTGGGAGCATCTCTTGGTAACTGAGGATGAGACCACTGGTCCTCCTGGGAAGGAGGATATTTGGATTCTATTCTCAACTCTGCCACTCGTTTTGCTATTCCACCATCAGCCAGTCCCTTCTCTTTTCTGTATGGTACTTCTGTGCTCTTTTCTGTACTGTACTTCTCTTTTCTGTACTTGTTTCTCTTTTCTGTCATTTCCTTATTTATGACATAGGTGATTGGACTTGGAGCCACAAACTCACATACTCACAGGGACATGGCAGACAACCTAATCCTGTGTCTGGGTGGGGAGAGTCATTCATAAAAGAACACATGCCCCATCTGAGGATAGAGCCCAAACTCCACTGTAGAGGACACTGGGGGGTAAAAGTGTAGGCCTACTGTCACTAGAGTTCCCAGGTTTCCACGGGAATCCAGAAATATGGATTGTATGCAAAACTGCTAGATTTCTTTTCCTTGATTTTGTTAAATGCTAGAAACTAATTCAAACATTTAACAAATTCTATTTATATTTAGCATATAAAATCCATGAGTTCATAATCATACTCAAAATGTGAAAGCAGGAAATACTTAATTTGTCAAAAGAGGTAGCTTTTAGCAACTCTTTATTTTGAAACTTTAAAGGGGAGAATTAAGCCTTTATCTGGTCTTTCCCATAGTAACTGTACTTCAGGGTACCACATAGTCTGGGTTTCTGAACTTTGCTTTTCATATGAATCGTGATGAATATATGTAAATAAAGTGTGGAAAAATCATTTTACAACCTCTAATTAAATAACTGATCCAGGCAACAGTCATCAATGAACGCTGAAACCTTGAAGTTAAAGTTTGATTCTTAGGATGCCAAATTATCAGATGATCGCTGCTAGTGAGGGTAGACAAGCAACTTTACAATAGAGGAACTGATCAATCTCGGCATGACAACAGTGAACCAATCGAGAGGTGCCTCGTACTAATTGGTTCACTGTTGCCAGGCCAAGATTTACCAGTCCCTCTATTGTAAAGCTTTTCTATCCCAATACATTAATAGTTGTTATAAAACAGCATTTTATATACAAGCTATAACTTTAAATATATTTAACGTTTTATTACGCAAACATATCCAAAATATAATTTCAACAGATAATCAATTTAAGATTGTTAACGAGATACTATGCATTTTTTTTGAATACCGTTTTGGAAATCCAGTTTGCATTTTATACTTACAGCACACCTTAATTTGGACTAGCCATATTTTAAGTACTCATCAGCTACATGTGTCCAGAGGCTGCTGTATGGAACTGCATTGTTGTGGACAAAAAGAGGCCTAACAAGTAAATGTCATGTGTGAACTGTGTATAGATTGTAGTTTAAACAAACCAATTGTTGGAAAACATTTTTAGGACAATTGAGGGACTTGTAATACGGACTGCATATGGGATGACACTCAGGAATTAATATTCATTTTTTTAGGTATGATAATAGTGTTATGGTTTTCTTTTTTCATTATACTTTAAGTTCTAGGGTGTATGTACACAGCGTGTAGGTTTGTTACATAGGACATGTTTTTACTTTTTGGTGAGGCATACTGAAATATTTAATAAAGTGTGACAATGTCTATAATTTAAAATGGCAAAATCACAACCACCACGCAAATAGCAAAATATTTATAATTGTTAAATCTAAGTGGTGGGCATATGTGGAGCCCACATTTGAGTGATCTCTAAGGCTCTTTTTAGATGGAAAATGTTAGAATGCCAGCTGCATATTGTGCCTCTGAATGTCATTGCTGTAGGAAGGGAGACGCACACAGAGCAAGCACCACACTCTTACTCCAACAGAGCTCTCTCCTCTCCTCTGGAGGGAAGGTCTGGGAGAACCTGCAGCTATGGGAGGCGCTTCGCTCTGCAAGACAGAGCTGCTGCTAAGGCATCAGGACCCAGTGAAGACAGGTCCCAGCCAAGTGCGGAGACAGAGGGGCGGGGCCCTGCAGGCGCCAAGCACGTCACTTACTGGACTCAGCCAGGATGCATCCAGCACTGTCCTTCATTAGCGCTAATGGAATTTCAAGGTCAATGACCAGTCATAAACATCAGCCCTAAATTAAGTGTATCCCAGGCTCCTTGCCCAGAGGATTATTTCTTTTTTCTTAAAAGCCAAGTTGCTTGGGAGTTAGGAGAGTGTCAAAAATACAGTTAACCTTTCAAGATAAAAACATTATCAATTCCATTGATTTAGATCACAACTTGCTTCCACTTAACTCATCAAAAAGGATTGCCAATTTAAAAAATAATGTATTTCTCAGTCTTAAGGAGATTCTTCATTTTTTCCCTTCTTTCTCCAGGCAACTTTTCTTCCAGCTCCACTGGGGAAGCCGCATACAGGTAGATTGACTTGGGGCTGGCTAGATTGCTGACAACACCAAAATGCTGCACACCTCACCCACGGTGCTTTGTTTTATTGATAGCGGCGCCTCTCCCTGTCATTTCTCCCTCTCTCCTTCTGAACAGCTGGGAATTCCTTGTCATACAACATGACTAATATGTTCAGCTTCAGAGGTACAAAGGAGACGGAAATAAATGAAGGGATCGCTAAATAGGAGTTTTTCTATCCCTCTAGTGGGATGATGAGTAACTAGGAACAGACAGCGACCCAACATCATTGCATAATAATCATCAGGTTGAGAGTCTGAGAGACTTGAAAAGAATCTCAAGTCAATACCCTACCTAAGGTCAAGTGTAAGGTGAGCTTTGGTTCCCAGACCAGAATCAACAGCAATTCCTAGCCAAGTCCTAGTCTTACTATACCTTGAGACTTACGAGTTGGATTTTAACTGCTCTGAACCACCCTTCCTGCTCTGCTCTGGTCCTGGGCATTGTGTCTCAGCCCCAGCTTGTGCCCTTGCCTACCTCTGAATCTGTGTGTGGCACTACAGGCACGGAAAGAACTGGTCCCCTGACATAAATCTCAGTCAAAGTCCTTGTTTTTATTGATATTCCATGCTGAGGAATTCCAACCAGTACTCCAAACGAGACACATCTTGATGCAGACAGTAATGACAATTTTTTACAAGACTGTATTAAAGAAAGATGGCCACAGCCCTTCCCCCTGTTTCTGGGGTTCCCTGTCAGCCTTCTCTCTAAAACCTGGAGTCTGTTGTAATGTTTCCTATTTCCCATCAAAAAACACAAATCCAGTATTGCTTTTATGTCCATATTATCTCTAGAAGCACACCCTCCAATTGGGAAGGTTTTGGCACGTTAAAATCTAACTCCTCTTTGGAGAAGCCAAGGAAATCTTTGCAGCAGTATTGTGTGATTCTTTTTTCCCCAGGCTGAAAGGGTGAGCTTTATCAAGCTAATACAATCTTCTCTCCCAGGACAGACCAACTCTGACTTAAAACAATCTGTGAATAAATAGCTCGGCCTTCCCCCAAGTCTCTCTCCCTTCATCTCAGCAGAAGAAAGAGGGAGTATGGATTATCATTTTGATTACAAATATATTTCTATCTAGAGGAAGATCTACAAAGGGCTAAAGTCACCTCTATAAATTTAAACAGTCTTCAGTTAGCCCTGAAGAGTTAAATCCTCCTCTCCCCGCTTTTTTTTCCCCAACATCCTGGTGCTTCAGAGATGTTATATTAGACAGATGTCAAGTTGATATAATAAACAGCAATGCCAAATCTAATGAATTAAGGGAAAAGAGAACCACATGCTGAGATTTTCAGATGAAATCAGGTAATGACAGGGAAGAAAAATGAAGCTGCATTTAAAAACGGCTTGAGAGTCCAAAATTCAAGGTGTGGAGAGACTCATAGCAGGAGAAATTTCAACTGCGCACTGCGTTCATCTCACATATATATGCATTTCTGCCTGATGTTCTGACTTGGGCAAAAGAAAAAGAAAATGAAATTTAAAGGGTCCCTGGGGCTAGTAATACTTTGATAAGGGAAGTTGGTATATCAGTTGTCACTGAGGGCCCCAGCCTGGTTGTCAACGGCTGCACTAAGGTGAGGGTTTGAGAAGATATTTTATAAGAGGTTTGTGAACCCGATTTGTGTTTCTGACAACTTCCTTGCACTTGCCATTAATTATACTCAGGTGGAAGAATTCAACTCTTAGTGGTTTGGATCCATAAACAGACATGTGGCTATGGCCTCCCTAAGCATCAGTGTGACAGTATAGCATTTGGGGCCTGGATAAGAGAGAGCTCTTCTTAAAGTTCTTCAGGAAAGGAGACATTACAGCTGTGGTGACACATTCAAGGTTATACAAGGATAATAAAATTCTACTTTTTGTCTAGCTCAAAGAACTCTGTATTTAATTTATGCCTGTTTCACTTTTTCTTAAAAATTTCTGCAGACGTATCAACATCCTTCTTCAAAGTCAAAAAATCCTCACCATACATAACCACTTAGCAATACCTATTCATACATAAAACGTTAATGCCCTTTGCCCCAGACATTCCACTTCTGGAGATTTTATCCTATAGATATACTAGTAGTAATACGCAAAAGATACATAGGATACTTTGAGGCAGGCGGATCATGAGGTCAGGAGATCAAGACCATCCTGGCTAATGGGATGAAACCCCGTCTCTACTAAAAATACAAAAAATTAGTCGGGAGAGGTGGCAGGTCCCAGCTACTCGGGGGGCTGAGGCAGGAGAATGGCGTGAACCCGGGAGGAGGAGATTGCAGTGAGCTGAGATCACACCACAGAATTCCAGCCTGGGTGACACAGAGAGACTCCGTCCCAACCCCCCCCCCCCCCAAAAAAAAAGATACATAGGATATATACAAATGTAATGAAGTTTGTTGCAGCATTGTATTAGCAGTAGTAGAAACAATTTAAATCTCTATCAGTGATTACCTTGTTAATGTTACACTAAATTTGAGTGCACTTAGCTACCAGGACACCATGTCGTTTATAAGAAAAAGAATCATGTTTTGAGATGGAGACATAACTATGATATATTGTTAAGCAAAACAGTAAACTTTAAAATGGTATGTAACCTGATTCCATTTGATTCTGCCGAGAAACTCTCTGGAAAGAGATTTAAGCTTTTAATAATGGCTACCTTTGTATGGAGGAATATGTGGGTGTATGGGAGCTGTTGTATTGCAAAATTAGGTAACATGTGATTGTTTTTAAAAACACAAAGTACATTATTAACTTTATTATAAAAACTTTAAGAAATGTCCCTTGTCTAACAAAGATAAAGTTACACTTTAGCCTTTTCTTTTTCAAACTCCAAAAGCCTTACTTTTTCGATTCTAATAGTAATAATAACATTATGTTTGGGATTCTACATATTTGTCATATCAGGTCACTTTTTCATTGATTAAAAAGTGAGAACACATAAAAAAAGGAATCTTCTTTGATGCCAGGTTTTGATGTATGTTCAATTTGATACTATTCAATATGTTTTCTTCTATTCTAGTACCTTCCTCTGAGAAGAGTTAATGTCAATATTCAGCAGATATAGTACTAAGTTGTTTAGAGGTGTTCGAATCAAGTGAGGTTTTGGGCTTCTACTACGTGGAAGTGAGTATTTATTTTTTTCTAGAAGGGATCTCTAGCATCTTGTGTTGCTGAAACATCAGGCTCTCTGCAACAATGACCTTCTGTCTGGGATATAAAGGCTTTTTGTGTATCTGATCCTCATTTGGGCAGAATTCTAGAAGAGGACAATAAATAACTACAAAATAAGGAAGTCAGTCCTGTCTATGGGTAAGCTATGCACACTTACCTGATTCACCTAGTTTTTATTTTGGTAGTCAAGACTTTTAGTGAGCTGGAGCCTCTGACCCCTTCTCGGCAGTCCCCATGTACAGAGGCCCCTTATCTACGGACTTCACCAGGTGGCTGACTCCCTTCTTCAGGACGCCTCACACGTAAGGAATCACAGCAGCCACACACGTCTGGGCTAATTTTGCTGAGAGCAAGGGCAACAACTTAACTAGAGGCAGGGAGGATAATCTCAGAATGAATTATTCACCAGTGAGACCATCACGGCGGCACGGAGGGAATACAGATGCCCGCTCTTGGGCTACAGCTCCCCGACTTCCTTATTCAGTATTAATGCGTCTTTCCAGCCGGTATGAAGAAAGTGTATTCGCATTCAGGCAGCTTCCGCCCTGGTTCCAAAACTGCTGCTTCTCTCTGCTTCTGGTTCAGGCTTACTTCTCTTGGATGGGTGAACTTCTCTTTTGACTTTTAAGTTCTCTTTTGTACCAGTCAGTCTGTCTCTGCTTCTTTCTTTTTCTAGCTTATTTAAACTCCCAGTCTCTCTCCCTATTTTTTTAAAAAACAGGAATCAGAAATATTACCCACTAAGCTTTCCATGCTGTACTCACTGATAGATTAGATATAGGCCATTGCATAAATACCCACCACACATTGCTCATTCCTTCATTTATATCCTACGGGATAACTGCTTGCAGCCTTACTATAGTGACACATTGCTCTGCTCCTTGAGTTGTTAAGAGGTTTAGCTTCTTGGCTAATCTGGCTCTGGAGTCAGATTGCTGGAGTTTAAATCACAGGTCCCGGATTTAAAACCCTGATTTTTTTCCCCCTTAAAATCTGTCTATTTTGACATCATCTGTCATCTGACATGTGGAAAGGAAAATGATAGAAAACTTCTGTCCGCCAGGACACTTCTCTGCACATGATCCTGCACAGAAAATAGCTCTCCTTTCCTTGCTGTGTTCTCCCCGGCCTTCTACAAAATGCTTATAATCCCGCACTCTACGTTCCTGAACACTCTACTTCTCTCAAGCTTCCACTCCGAGGCACATACCCAGGCTCATCCATTCACCTCACGTGCAAAATGAAGAGGGCAATTTTCTGTAGTAAAGATATATGGGAGAAGCCAACCTCAAGTTCACATCCGTTAAAGCATTTCTCTGTTGGCAACATTTTTACAAGCCTCTCAAAGCTATATGCTTAATTAAAATAAAAGGGTGATATACATCACTGCACCAAGTCTTTGCTGATATAGAAGAAGGAAGGGGAAAAATGAGTGCATTAGTTCTCTTTTATTAAAAGAGTTATTTCAGCATGACATCTCAAATAAAGACTAGCCATTAGCAAAATTAAAAATTAGGTGAAGTTGATTTTGGGAAATGTACACATTTAATGCCTTCCTCTTGCCTCTGGCTGCGTCTCCTGTCCTGGCTCCAAGCTGTTCACTTTCCTCCCACTCCCTCAGGGAGCATCCTTGATCTTCGAGTTCCCAAAACTGATTATCATAATGATGGAATGACTAGTAGAAGGAGAACAGTTTGTTTATAAATGCTATCCTTCTTCAAATTAAATAAGAACAAAAAGGCTGACCTTTACTGAGCACGTACTACATGTGAGACACTGGTCTGAGCTCATTTAATTATGAGCTCATTTAATTATGTAAATCACTCTTAGGAAGTATAAGGGAAGAAAAGCAATATTTATGGAACACCTGCCACATCCTAAATGCATTATGGGAGTTTTCTATATTAATCCATATGCCAACCATGCAAGGTTTTTATGAAATGAACTCCATTTTACAGATGAGCAAACTGAGGCTCTGAGAAGTTAAGTAACTGGCCCCGTGCTGCAGTGTTAGTAAGTCGAGGGGCAAGGTTTCAAACTGCAAATAATTAATTTCAATTCTGTATAGAACACAAGAAGTGGAAGGTGGGAACCATAGCAAGTAAAAATCTGTAGAGGTGGGAACGTGCATGATGCATTTGAGAATAGGCTGACCAAGATGAAGGAGCCTGGAAAGAGGAGAGAGAGAGAAAAAGGGCACAGATCAGAGCTGGTCTGCAACTGCAGATGGTGGAGTGCTAGGGGAAGGGCCAGGAGCTTCAGTTTGGAGGGAATGGGCAACCATCAGAAGTTTTTCCAGCAGGTACACAGGAACACAGCTTCATAAGCTTGATCAGGCAGTGATGTATCAACTGATTATAAGGGAGATAAGTACACAGGTAAGAGGTCTGGACCTGAGACGAAGAGGGCTCGGCTAGGGCCAGGCACTTGTGTTGAATATGAAACTACCAGTGCTGCATGCTAGGTGAACTCTCACTATCCTAAATGCAGGAACTGAAGTGATTCCGACAAACATTTTGGGATTCCCTTAATACCTGAACATAAGTAGCGGAAGTCTTGGCATCTGAACTCAGGAACTGAGTAGATGTGGAAAGCAAGGATACTTTCATTAAGAGGTGTTGAGTAGCGGAGTTACCAGATCATGTGCCTGACTAGATGGGAGTAGTAGGGACTTGTAGGAAATAAGGAGTCAAGAATCATTCCAGCTCAGAGCCTTTAGGACTGGGGCAATGACAGGTGAATCCATACCAAGAAGAGAAATGCCTTGATTGAGAATGTTTTGGGGAAAATAGTTTAACAAACCACAGGATGGGAGATAAAAAGAAGGGTGAGCAAGCTAAGCCCAAGAACATCCCATGAGTCAGTTCTAGGTGTCAGTCTTGAAGCTCCCCCTCCCTAATCCTTATATCTGGCCAATCACCAAATTCTAGCATTTTTACTCCCAAATATCCATTCAATCCACTTTTCAGCTCTACTGGCAGTATCCTTCCCCAAGCTACCATCCCTTCAACCAGGCTACTCAAATCCCTCTGCTTCCTGCCAATTACCTTCCATCCTTAAGTCACAGGGCTCTTCACAAACATAAATATGATTAGATAACCCCCTTCCTAAATATCTCTTTTTTTTTTTTTTTTTGAGATGGAGTCTTGCTCTGTTGCCCAGGCTGGAGTGCAGTGGTGTGGTCCCAGCTCACTACAACCTCCGCCTCTCAGGTTCAAGCAATTCTCCTGCCTCAGCCTCCCGATTAGCTGGGATTATAGGCACCTGTCACCATGCCTGGCTAATTTTTTGTATTTTCAGTAGAGACTGGGTTTCACCATGTTGGCTAGGCTGGTCTCGAGCTCCTGACCTTGTGATCCACCTGCCTCAGCCTCCCAAAGCACTGGGATTATAGGCCTGAGCCACCGCGCCTGACCAATATCTTTTAAAGGCTTCTCAGTGTCCTTAGACTAGGCCAGGCATTGGCAAACTATGGCCTATGGGCCGAACCCAGCCTGCTGCCTGTTACCGGAACACAGCCATGCTCAATCATTTACGTGTTGTCTACGGCTGCTTTTGCACCACAACAGCAAAACGGAATAGGGTGACTGTCTGACCTGCAAAGCCTAAAATAATATCTGGTCCTTTACAGAATGGGGTTGCCAACCGCTGGACTAGACAGAAGTCCGTAGCCTGGTCCACAAGGCCCTGCATGATCTGACCCCTGCCTACTTCTCCAGTCTCTCTTCACACCTCCGACCCTCCTGCTGTCATTTCAGTCATGGTGGCAGACTTTGGGCCACTCACAGGAGCCACAGACATGGAGCTAAGTGGTCATCTATTGGCCTGGACTGGTCCATGTATTTCTGGGGCACAGACTTTTGGGATCCAGAGTACTCCTTGCCCCCAGTCTTTGCCTGGCTTCCTCTTCCTGTGTCCTACTTCTCTCCCTTCTAGGGGTTGGGACCCAGGACCCTCCATCTCTCTCACTCCTCCCCTCTCAAACCCTTCTTTTACAAAAGGAGCCCAAATCCACCACTCATACCACAGTTCAACACAAGCCAGTATAATCAATACAGGAACATTTAAGGTTTGTGTGAGGCTGGAGTGCAGTAGCACAATCACAGTTCACTGCAATCTTGAACTCCCAGGCTCAAGCAATCCTCCCACCTCAAAATCCCAAGTAGCTGGGACTACAGACACACGCCACCATGCTCTACTGATTTTTTTTTGTACTTTTTGTAGAGATGGGGTTTTGCCATGTTGCCCAGGCTGGTCTTGAACTTCTGAGCTCAAGCAATCTGCTGGCCTTGGCCTCTCAAAGTGTTAGGATTACAGGCGTGAGCCACTGCACCCAGCTGCATTTGGGTTTTGAGCCTTGTTTCTAATTGGCAAAATTGTTTTCTTCAAGAAATCAATGAGCAGGTAGGACTCTGCAGAGTAGAGGGGAGAAAGAAATAATGCATCCCTGAGATCTCATCATAAGATAAGCAGTTGCCTCCTCCATTAAGATGAAATCAGCTCCGATTTCAGTTTCAGAGTCAACCAATATTTATCGAGCACCTTCTAAGAACCAGGAACTGTGCTAGGAGTGTTAGCTTGTTATTTTCTGTTATCCTCCCGAATCCTGTAAACCAGTCTGGGTTTGGTTGCAAGTAACAGAAGCCATTATAGACAGTTTAAGCGGGAAGTCCAACAATTTGGTAAGCATCTGTCAATTCTGTAGCAAAAGGGATTACATGCTGACAAACTGTTGAACGGGCTCAGGGAGCAGGTTTCAGTGTGCACCTCTGGAAGTAACTTGCAGGAACAGCCCTGCAGAACTGACCCACCAAGGGAGCTGCTACTATGCACAAGCTGGGGAAGTGGGAAGCAGCCACCCCAGCTGCCAGATCTGGAATTCAAATATCTGAGCTGCCATGTGGAGATTCTGAATCTATATCCAGAGCTGTAGCTCCAGAGCAACACCATGACTTGCACCAGCAAGAGGGTTCCCTGGCAGGTCTCCTCTCTTCCCACCTAACTCATTTCTCGATTCCAGTCTTCTACCATCACAGGCAGATACTGAATCACAGCCAGAGCCCTGGATGCAGAGGAGTCTGGGGACTGTCATTTTTGACATTCCCATCTCTGCAGGACCAGAAGGTAGATGAGAAAGATGCCACAGTAGATATTGAATAAGGCAATCTGTAGTCTGCCCTGTAAAAAAAAAGTGGGGTTGTTTCCTTGATTTTACAAAAATGGAAGCTGAGCTTCTGAGGGTGAGGTGCTCTAGGTTTGCCAACTCTAAGCTCCATTGCTTTTTCCAATAAAAGGAAAGAGAATGTCATTTGTTATATTTAAAGGCAGTGACAAGTGAGGTCTTAGTCCCCTTACTACCAAAACAACACATTCCAGAGCTCAGCTGGCTGCTGAGAAACTTATGAGAGTCAAAGGACAAGGGACAGCCCAGGAACCCAGTCAGGTAGAATCCTGGAATCTCCACTGTTTGTTTCAGCATCTCACTACTCAGAAAGTGATCTACTGAGGGCATGTTTTCAACCAACAGGGTTCTCAGTGACAACACTGCTTTTCTCTTGGGAGCGGTGACTTGGAATTCAGGGTAGCCAAAAAACTACAAGCTATGGTTCCCAGAGCAGGATGGATGTGTCTGTCTATCCAACTGGGGGGAAAGGTGTGGGTATGAGGTCCTGAGGAGGGGCTCATTTCTCTAAGAGAGAACATATATCTCCGATTAGAGGGACTGCAGTCTTCGGGAGTGAGTAGACAGTAATTATTAATTATTCAGATAGCCATTACCACTGCCTTAGTTCTAGCTCTCATCATTTCTCAGCTGGACCATCACAAAACCAACTCCCTGGGAGCCCTACTCTGTGTTTCTACCAGTCAATTCATCTTTCCTACTGCCAGACCTATATTTCTACAATCTGGATCTAACCGTGTTAAAGCCCCGCTTAAAAACCTTTTAGCTTGTCATTGCTTAAAAGATAAATCCCACTCAACAGCAACAACAAAACAACATGATTAAAAAATGGGTAAAGGACTTGGATAGACTCTCCTATGAAGAAAACATACAAATGGCCAACAAGTGTATGAAAAGATGTCAACATCATTAATCACAAGGGAGATACAAATCACAATCACAATGAGACATCAACTCCCACCTATTAAGATGGCTACTATTGAAAAAACAAAACAAGTGTTGTCAAGGATGCAGAGAAATTAAAATCTTTATGCACCGTGGGTAGGAACGGAAGGCAGTGCAATTGCTTTGCAAAACTGCAAAGCATGGTGGTTTGCAAAAGTATGGTGGTTCTTCAAAACATTAAAAAACAGAATTACCATATGATCCAGCAGTTCCACCTTTAGGTATAATTGAACGCAGAGTCTTGAAGAGATATTTGCATACCTAAAACAGCATTATTCACAACAGCCAAAAAGTGCAAGCAATGCAAGTGTCCACTGATGGATGATGGATAAATATGTGGTATATACAGATAATGAGATATTACTCAGCCTTAAATAAAAGAAGGAAATTTGGACCCATGCTAATGGGTAGAACCTTGAGAATGTTATGCTAAGTGAAATCAGCCAGTCATAAAAAGACAAATACTGCATGATTCCACTTACAGGAGTACCGAGAGTAGCTAAATTCACAGAGACAGAAAGTAGAGTAGTCGTTTCCAGGGTCTGGGGGTAGGAGGGGATAGGGAGTTTTTGCTTAATGGGCACAGAGGTTCAGTTTTGCAAGATGAAAAGAGTTCTGAAGACTGGTCGTACAATGTGAATAGACTTGACACTACTAAATTATACACTTAAAGATGATTAAGATGGTAAATTTTATGTTATTTGCATTTTATCACAATAAAAAAAAAGATAAAGTACAAGGTGCCTAGTGTGGCATTCAACACCGGAGATCCCTGGGCTCCAATCTGCTCTTAGACTTCACCTACTGCTTCTTCCTAAAATCAGCCAACCAGCCATTCCTGGAGCTCACCATGCCCATTCACGTCTCTGTCTCCTTGAACTGCTCTACATTGTAGGGACCCCGCCCTTACCGTGTAGCTTGTTTCTTCCATGACATTTGTCAGAACTTACAATGACATCACATATGTCCTTGACCATCAAGATTTTGCCTGCAAGAATGTAAGGGCCATGACATAGGGACATGAAATATTAGCACATACTTTAGGACTCGGTGCCTGTGATGAACTGAATAACTGAGGCATGTTGAACATCCAGTTCAAATGTCATTTCCTTTCTTCAGCTTTTCTCGGCTGCCCTGGCAGGATGGATCTCTGCTTTATCTGGCTTAGTTTGTCCCTTTTTGAGCTGGCAGCACATCACCTACCCCACTGCATTCCAGTTAGCGTGGATGCAGCTATTCCTCACACCGGATGAAGACCTTCAAGTCAGAGACCATACATTTTTACGTGTTACCTTCCCAGCACCCAGGAGAGTGCTTGACAAATACTAGGTACTCTTTGTTGAATGTGGCATGTTCCAAACTTTTGCAATGTTTTTCACCTTCAGGATTTGCGTCATATTTACGAATACTCTTCCCTTTAAAATTGGCTAATATGTTAAAAATTGTTTTAAGAAGAAAATAATTTAAGAAGGAAATACCAGTAAAAATAAAGATTTTAATATGCTAGTTGTATTTTTCTCTATTATGCATTAAATGAGTAATGATTACATTTTAAAAGGTTCTTCTGTATGGCACTGAAATTATGACTGTCATTATTTGAAAACCAGTGGTTTAAACAAGAACCACCTTGAGTCCTCACTACTTGGGTGTCCCTTGAGGATCTCTGGCAAGGACCAGGTTTGGGGCCAAGCCCCAGGTAGGCAACAAAGGCTGCCGTGTATGTCGTCTCTGCCCACCTTCCCTCCCTCTGCCTGGAAAAGTGGCTCAGTAGGTCACTGCCTGCCTCTTTGTGTATGTGCAAATCTTTCTAGAAGGAGGAAATGCCAAAAACCTTTAAAAATATCTCCAGTGTTTAACATTCTACAGTCTTTTCTGGAGGACTGAAATGTTTTTAAAAAGCATTTAGGCAGGAATGGCTGTAGTTAATATTGTAGGTACTACTTTACTTAAAATAGCACCTTTAGAGTCAAAGCACTTTCATACCTGTTTCTCCCATTTTCATGATATTTCTGGAAGGAAGCTGAGAAGTAGGCAGAATTTTACGGATAGAGAAAATAACCCATGCTGAGATAATCCAAGCACCTCTGCTCAAAGGCCCTGGGTTAGTCTGTTTCTGCCTCTGGGTGTAAGACTCTTCCCATTAGGTTATGTATGACTGGCCCAGATTCAATAATGAATAATTATTTATAAAAATGTTAAGTAATAACGATGATAATATAATAGCCAACACTTGGTGGACACTTATTTCCAGGCATTGTTCTAGGAATCTGTTCAATCCTCACAACCACCTTGAATTGGTCACTTTAATTGTGTCCATTTCACAGATGGGGAAACCAAGGCTAGTAGAGTTTGGGTGACCTGCTCAAGGTTACACCAGCAAGTACCTCCCAACTCTACCTTAAACCCACTTTACTCCCAAGTGTAGAAATGTTATTATTAATGTTCTATAATAATATTAAGAACTGCTATTACTGTTGCTGTTATAATGGAGATAGCTAACATTTACTGAGGACTTAACATGAGCCAAATGCTCTGTTAAACTTTTTATTTTATGTGATTTAAATCATTTAATCACCATGACAATCCAATGAGTAGCTGCTATCATGACCTTCATTTTACTGATGAGGAAACTCAGGTACAGAGCAGTTAACCAACCGAGCAAAAGCTGTTCATAATTACACAGAGGTAGAGTTAGAATTCAAACCCAGGTACGCTCTGGAATCAAGGTCAGCATGGGCCAGACAAGACCAGAAAGAGAGGGTCAATTCTGCACAACTGGAAATGAGACTTCTTGGAATTAAAACTTTCCTCGGCTAATCTGGAGGGAGAGCTGTCTCTGTTGAGTGGCAGGTTATTTATCTGAAGTCTACCTGAGAAGTCTATTTGTACATGAGCAGATAGTAAAACCTAGCACCTACGGGGAAGGAAAATGAATGGGAAACTGCAAACAGTTCATACTGGCTCGTGGGCTGTAGCTGAAAGAAGGTGCCGTGGAATGCATATGGGCACAGGGAAGTGGCGTGGGCCGGCCTCCACAGCAGAGGAGGCGGGCGCTTCCCCAAAGCCAGGCTCCAGCTGGCCTGCCTTATTCTGTGGGGTGTCCTTCCTCGGGGACCACACCTACCTTTGAGCTCAGTGTCTATACTTAAGGAAGGCAGACTTAGAAGAGCCTCAGTGAGTCCAGGGACTTGCAGCACAAGTCACTCCCACGAGACAGAGGTGAGGTCCTAGTCAGTGTCACACAGGCCAGGGAGGTCTCCCCTGCATTCCTGGGGAGAAGTGGCAGTCCAGATTTCTGGCCATTTCTCTAGGTGAAACAGCACCTCGGGGAGTAAGGACTGGGAATTTAAGTGTCTTCAAGTGATTCTTATCCCTCCTACCTTTGACACCCGAAAGTGGGTAGAGCAGAGCCATCAGTGAGGAGGAGAGTAAACCCTTGGTAATTTTCTCTACACAAGCGTGCCAGAGAAAAAGGTGTACATTCATGCAAACAGTAAACATAGGAAGACACGCTTGGATGCTGAATGGTTTGCTGTTTGAGGCTCTGAGGTCAGGCAATCTGGTTTCCAATACGGACTCTGCCATTTCCAGCTGTGTGACTTTGGACAAGTGATTTAAACCCCTCCCAGCCTTAATTTCCTCATCAGGGCAGTAGAGACAGTAATTACTCCTACTGTATGTGGGGAGGTTCTGAAGAGATAAAACACGCAGAGGGCCGAGCTTAGTGTCTGGCACATAATAGGTACTCAATGAATACAGACCCTTAGGACAGTACTGCTGTTATGATTAGGAAGGAAGTCTGCGGCCTGGAATCCCTCTCCCTCACGTCTAGAAATAAGCCTGGAGGGCGCTTGGCAGCTGACACCTGTGGCTCAGTTCACGTGAGAAGCTAAGGTCCAGTTCTGGAAACTCTCAAACCAGGAGCCCCCCAAAGGCCTGATCCACCCAGGACACTGAGTCCCTTGGCCACTTTCTTGGTGCCACATGCCATGAGTGATGTGCCTCCTAGACAATAACTCGTGAGCTTTTGGACCCAATGAAGATGAAACATCCTATTTCAGAGGATAAATACCGCAAATCCACAGAGAGCCTGCAAAGCCTCCTGGAGTGCCATAGGTCTGGCAATGCCACTGCCTTCGACTGCCCCTCTCCTGATAACCTGCTGACAGCCGACCCTCCTGGTCCCTGTCAGGGAAAACTCAGGGGACTCTCTCTAATCATCTTATTGGTATAGCCCATGATTTGGCAGGAAGTAAACAAAGTCATAGATCAAACTCCCTAGGGAAGTCAGAGAAGCTGCTGTAAAGGTGCTTGAAAGAGAGAAAGAACACATTTAATTTCATGTTCCCCTTAATCTGATGTTATGTATAGACTGCCTTTTACCTGGAAATTGCCTTTTCAGAAAAAACAAAACAAAACAAAACCAAAATCTGCAAGATGAGGGAGCTGGAATAACAAATAGTTGACTGACTGATCTTTCTATCCATCCATCATGCAAACGTTATTGTACATTGTTATGTGCAAGACACTGCAGGAGTATCTGGGGATTTAGGGGTGAGCGAAAGCGAGACATGGCCTCTGGTGTCACCGAGCCTAAGGTTGAAGGGGGAGAGTGACCTTTCCTCTACTTGCCCCCTCTGCAAAAATCTCAAGTCACAATTTTAGAGATCGGATCAAAACTCTCTTGGAGAAGGAAAGGGAGAGGGTGTACTGAGTATAGGATCAGGGGATAGGACCTAGGCTGGGTGCCGAAGGGTGGGTCAGGCAATCTCATGGCTGCAGGCCCAGCCTCCCAGCTTTAATAGCTCTGTCCCTACATTGTGCTAACTAAGTGTCAGTGAATAACACAGTGACTCATAGCAAGTAGGTGTATGGTGAGGGTGTCTACTAGCACACACCATGCACAGGAAGAACTGCCCATGATATTCTGGCCTGAGTTGACTCCCGGAGGTTCCTTTGCAATAATCACTTTAGTAGCTCCCTACAGATGTTTGTGTCACGTACCCAAGAGCTGAAGCCAGACTTTAGAAAATGCTCCTTGACACTCTACTCTTCTGAGTAACAGAACGGTTGGGGAGGGAATCCTACCTCCCTCTGTAGTGAACCCTGACTCTGCCAGGTCTGTAGCCATCACAACTGTAGCCATCACAATGTTCCGGATGGGATGGTGGTTTCAAATATGGTTGGATTAAGACCATGCTTTATCACTAAGAACCCCAGGCTCTTCATAAGATGGAGGCTGCCCCCTGCAGGGGTTGTGGCTGCCATATGCCAGGTGCTCCCTGGTAAGCAGCCGGGACCTGTTTGGACCATTTCTCCCCAAATGCCAACTCCCTATCCATTCCTGACACAGTTTTTGTTGTTGTTGTTGTTGTGTTTGTTTTTTGTTTTTTTTGGCACAAGGCACTATATATTTCAAATCATTCTTCTGGACCAGATAAGAAGAGGAAAGGGAAGAGGGGAAAAAGACACACGCACAGACATACACACACACACACACACACACACACACAGATTTCTTCTTTGTAATCGTTCTCTTTCCGTAGAAGACAGAAAGAGTAGGAGGTAGGAGGAACAGGAGTCCTTTGCTTTCTTGGTTTGTAAAATTTTTCAGTCAAGTCCTAGTGTACTCACGTCAGTCAATCAATTTATATAAAGGTAGACATTATAGATAAGCGACTGCCCAGGGACACCCCGTGGGGCAGCCTGGTGGGCAGCCAATGAATTTGGAAGGAAACCGGCCTGCGGTCAGATCCCAGCAACTCCATATCCTAGCTGTGAAACCCTGGCCAAATTCCTACCCTCACAGTTTGTTTCCACATCTGTAAAATGGGAACGCCTGCCCCATAGGGCTTCTGTGAGAATTAAGCACACATCTAAACCACACTGTGCATGTAAAGACCAGCAGCCTAGACTATGATTTGAGTATCGCCCCACCTAGAGCTGAACATTGACAACATCCATAACCTTATGTGGTAGTCTGGCCCATAGGAAGAGCTCAGTCAGCAGCTGCTGCTATAAGATACAGTCCCCGTCTTCGGAAGCTTACACTGTAACTGAGCTTTCCACACGAATAATACTGGCAAGCATACCAGGGAAAGAGAAAGCACTGCCAGCTTACAGAGGTGAACGATATTCACTATCAATGGATCAAGAGAGGCTTGTGGGATTGAAGAGAACACAGCATTAGCAAAGATGCAAGGCGGAGATGTGCAGGGGGTGGTGAAATAGGGAAATGGGGCTGAGGGTGAGGGTATTTAATAACATTAGCATATGAGAAAGGACTAAGTCCTTAGCCCACTAACGGTTTCTGATCAGCATCTCTGCTAATTCTTTTTTTTTTTTTGGTCACTTTTTTTCTTTTTTCATTATTACACTTTAAGTTCTAGGGTATATGTGCACAATGTGCAGGTTTGTTACATACGTATACATGTGCCATGTTGGTGTGCTGCACCCATTAACTCGTCATTTACATTCGGTATATCTCCTAATGCTATCCCTCCCCACCCCGCCCTCCCCACAATAGGACCCGGTGTGTGATGTTCCCCTTCCTGTGTCCAAGTGATCTCATTGTTCAATTCCCACCTATGAGAACATGCAGTGTTTGGTTTTCTGTTCTTGCAATAGTTTGCTGAGAATGATGGTTTCCAGCTGCATCCATGTCCTTCCAAAGGACACGAACTCATCCTTTTTTATGGCTGCATAGTATTCCATGGTGTATATGTGCCACATTTTCATAATCCAGTCTGTCACTGATGGACATTTGGGTTGATTCCAAGTCTTTGCTATTGTGAAAAGTGCTGCAATAAACATACGTGTGCATGTGTCTTTATAGCAGTATGACTTATAATCCTTTGGGTATATCCCCAGTAATGGGATGGCTGGGTCAAATGGTATTTCTAGTTCTAGATCCTTGAGGAATCGCCAGACTGTTTTCCACAATGGTTGAACTAGTTTACAGTCCCACCAACAGTGTAAAAGTGTTCCAATTTCTCCACATCCTCTCCAGCACCTGTTGTTTCCTGATTTTTTAATGATTGCCATTCTAACTGGTGTGAGATGGTATCTCATTGCTAATTCTTAAAACAGCTAGAGGAGGCCAGGCACGGTGGCTCACGCCTGTAATCCCGGCATTTTGGGAGGCCAAGGTGGGTGGATCATGAGCTCGGGGGATCGAGACCATCCTAGCCAACATGGTGAAACCCCATCTCTACTAAAATACAAAAATCAGCCTGGCATGGTGGCAGGTGCCTGTAGTCCCAGCTATTCAGGCGGCTGAGGCAGGGGAACTGCTTGAACCCGGGCGGCAGAGGTTGCAGTGAGCCGAGATCACGCCACTGCACTCCAGCCTGGCGACAGAGCAAGACTCTGACTCAAAACAAACAAACACAGCCAGAGGAGGTAAGAGCTGTGATTCCCTTTTTAGGTATGAGGAAACTGAGGCTCCAAAGAGCTGGGTACTTTCTCCTAAAAGCGTGGTTAGGAAGTGCTGGAGCCAGAACTTGGGTCTAGTGTCTCTAGCTCTGAAGCACTGGCGTGAACAAAGGGTTGGAGAGAAAACAAGGATAATCTTGGGTGAGACCCTGGAGGTCATCAAAGGCCAACGGGAGAGTTTGGATTTTTATTGAACAAGCAATAAAGGAAAAGAAGGTCTTCAGCACAAGAGTGATGTGGTAACAGATGATTTAAGAGGAGGAATCTGGCTAGGAAGGACTGAGTGGCCCATGGAATGCGGAGGGGCAAGGAGGAGGTCATCCTTCATTTATTATTCAGCCAATACTTCTCGAGCAGGGTACTAAGCTGGTGCCGAGTGCCCAGTTCCTCCCTTTCTGACTGAGAGCTTGCACTCTGCTCTAATAGGCAGTAGTGGCTCTGGAGTTGTGACAAGTACACAAACTGCAGTGTTCCTTAGGGAGTGATGGGCTCCACCTGCTGCCCGGAAGCCCACCAGGATTTCAGCTTTATTGTCCTCTAAAGAGATCCATTTGCCAAAGAGGGAGAGCCCTCCTGGTAGACGGCACAGCAGTAATCACCTGCCAACAACTCCCAAAAGGCATAATTAACCTATGGGAAGCTCCCGCCTGAGGGAAGAGGCTGGAGAGCTCAACAGCCTGATGATTTTGAGCCACCCAAGCCTGGCTTTCCTCCTTGCTGGTTGAGGTTCTACTTAAATAGCCAGTCTTTAAATGATCCAGTCAATGATTCACATTTTCTCTGCAGGGAGTGGAATTATGAGAGAAAAATTGTTAATTCATTTACTCATTCATTAATTCTATTGATAATTACTGACTGCATTGTGGGAAGAAACAGAGGACAATCTTACAGTGTCTGCCTTCTGTGGATGTCAGGCTGGTGGGAGAGACAGGCTGATACCACAAGATGATGGGAAACGTATGCGGCTGTGGGAGCACACAGGATCACAGCAGCCGTCCTACTAGAACTGACATGCAAGTTCAATCCCAAAAGAAGAGTAAAGGCAGCCTCTGAGACTGGGGAGGAGTGCTGTAGGATAGAGGAGCACTTGTGTAAAGGTCTGGAGGCAAGAGAGAGTCTATTTTGGGAATTAAAACAACAAAGCATGCTGGCTATTCTTGAGCACTTACTGCGGGTCAGGCGTTACGTTAAATGCTTTATGTATGTTACCTTACATATCTTTAAAAACAAAACAACAAGACCGGGCGCAATGGCTCACGCCTGTAATTCCAGCACTTTGGGAGGCCGAGGCGGGCAGATCACAAGGTCAGAAGTTAGAGACCAGCCTGGCCAACATGGTGAAACCCCATCTCTACTAAAAAAAAAAAATACAAAAATTAGCCGGGCGTGGTGGCGTGCACCTGTAATCCCAGCTAGTCGGGAGGCTGAGGCAGGAGAATGGCGTGAACCCGAGAGGCGGA
Organism: Chlorocebus sabaeus; assembly: GCF_047675955.1. NCBI lineage: Eukaryota > Metazoa > Chordata > Mammalia > Primates > Cercopithecidae > Chlorocebus > Chlorocebus sabaeus. Next base: position 13,483,284 of record NC_132926.1, on the reverse strand, counting down.
GGGAGCTGACATCGCACCACTGCACTCTAGCCTGGGTGACAGAGCAAGACTCCATCTCAAAACAACAAACAAAACAAAACAAAACAAAAACAAAAAGAAAAAACCCAACAACAAAAAAGAAGAATAACCCAATTAAAGAGGTATTGCCCTCATTTTTCAGATGAGAAGTTGAGACTCAGAGAGGGTAACTAACTTGTGTAAGGGCTCACCCTACAATGTGGTGAATTGGGATTCATCTTCTCCCTCCAGGTCCTAAAGTCTGAACCACTACACTGTGCATTGAGGGCCTCTGGCCACAGCCCCTCCAGGAAGCCTTCCCTGACTTCATCAGCCTGCAGGGATGATTTGTTCTATTGTGGTCAGCTCTGGATTCCATCTTATCTCTACAACCAGAGAGTACCTTCTTCAAAGGCAGGGAGCGCAGCCTCCATTCTGTTGTTTCAGTGTGTTAATTCATTCCTTTAATTATACCATAGCACCCCAATAAGTATTAATGGATTGACCATTCTTAGGTCATGATGCCACACTGATGAAATGATCCTTTTGAGTGGAAAAGTCTGTTGGATCTACACATGCCTCTAACTCCTGGCCAAAAGGAAAGTCTGAGTGCATTTCAGCTTTCATGGTGTTTTCATAAATAGGGATATATAGGATTACAATGAGTAGGAAGAAAAGAAAGCTTCAGCACAAATCATGACATTCTGTTCTAAGCTCTTAGGGCTCTGGAGAAATTCAGAACAATCCCATCACCGTGCCCACAGACAACTGTGGTACGGTTTCTTTGAGCAACATCCTTTGTATTTGTGTCTGATTTTTGTTTGAAGAATATTCTTTCCAAGATGGCAAACATTAAAGAAGCAAATGTTTATATTTGTCTGGCAACTGAAAAAATGCATCAGACTGAAAGCAAATTTCAAACAATGCAATGAACCTGGCCTACCAAATAAAGGCTCTGAAATCCCATAGTTGTAATTAGTTTCCCCTGCACAATTAGGGCTGCTAGCCTAGGGAGAACCACGTGGATGTGAAATTAGTGAAACGAACAAAGAGATTCTAACCAAAGTTGGCTCATGGCATTAAGGTACTTGGATCCCATTACTTCTAGACAGGAAATCAACATCCATTAGGCCAAGACCAAATGCTGCACCAGCTCATTCACGTGGCTTCCTGGGCCACGGTTTTTCCCTTTTTTTTTTTTTTTTTAGATGGAGTCTTGCTCTGTCACCTAGGCTGGTGTGCAGTGGTGCAGAGTTCACTGCAAACTTTGCCTCCTGAGTAGCTGGGATTACATGCACACACCACCACGCCTGGCTAATTTTTGTATTTTTAGTGGAGACGGAGTTTCACCATGTTGGTCAGTCTGGTCTCGAACTCCTGACCTCGTGATCCACCCGCCTAGGCCTCCCAAAGTGCTGGGATTACAGGCGTGAGCCACCGCTCCCGGCAGCTTTTCCTCTTAGAGCAAGTGACCAGTGAAAGACCTCCCAAGCTACGGTGACCACTGAGAAAGAATGAATCTCCCCAGAAGGGAGAAAATGAATGATAAAAGCAGCTGACATTATGCTGGAATAACAAGCAGAGCAGCTTTCCATATCTGGTGACTTCCTGTACTGGCCTGTTCCCAGACTGGGTGACATGCTAATACTGACCCTTAATGGGTACAGGGTGGTTGGTGTTCAGTGAAGCGAGGGGCACTGGAATCATTCAGTCATTTAATTGGCAAATATATACTTAATGAGCACCTACTAGGTGCTTGTCTCATCCTAGGAACTGGGGCTACCATGGTAAAAATTTAAGTGTAATCCCTGCTGTCCTGGAGCTTCTACTTTGGGGGATGTACTTAGAGATTAAACAACTGTACAAATAGCTTGTTAACTATAGCTGGACTTAGTGCAATGAAAGTGAGTTTATCACACAAGGCAGTGTATATGGGGGCAAGGATGCAATCAGAGAAGGCTTCCTGAAGGAAGTGACACCTGAGCTGGCATTGGAAGAATTCGCTGGTTGGGGACTCAACCAGGTGAAGTTGGGGGGAAAAGCTCATATGAAGCCTTGGAGTTGGAAGGAGTCCAGCATACTGGAGGGGGAGGGAGAAGGTCAGCGCACCCAGAGCACAGAGGCCAGGGGGTGAGTGCTGGGGTCAAATCACCCAGGGCCCTATAAGGCCATGTGGGAGGATTTTCAATTTCTACCCTAAGAGAAGGGAACACCATTAAAGTGTTCTGAGCAGGGGAGTGAGGGATCAAACACTCATTTTGGAAGAGAGACATCCACTGTGGAAAATGAATTGAACAAGGAGAAGAGTGAGTGAGTGAGGAGAGAACATTGAGGAGGGAGCAGTCCAGGCAAAAGGTGGTGGCAGCCTGGCCTTGGAGGGTGGCAGAGAGGCAGAGGTGAAGTGGACTGAGTGTACACCTACCAGGTCCAGTCAACTAGGGAGATCAGATAAGGGGTTGGAGTAAGGGGCAGTTGGATCTAGATGGCATTGGCCTTGTGCAGCAGAACGGGAGGCCTGGCATTCTCTGAGCCTGCGAACCTGGAGGCAACTAGGATGGTGGTAGAGGGCATCACAGACCTGGGTGACGATCCTGAAGGAGTTGGCCACTCATTCGCTGCATGACTTCTGGTGAGCCACATAGCTCTCCATGCACCTGTTTTCTTTTCTGAATAATGGGAATCTTAACAGCTACCCTGTATATTTTTAAGGACTAGAATAAAGAATGGTGTCTAGCACAGGACCTGGCAAAGAAAAGACCCTAATAAACGATAGCAATTATAATCATTATGAGTATTTTTTTCCCCAAAGCAAACCCTCAGATTCACACTAAAGTTTCTGATCAGAAATACCTTAGGTGCAACTTCCGACTTGCAGAATGCAAGTATACAATGTAGTCATAAATCTAGGGGCTCCATCCACATGGTAGATACTGTGGATCTGAATATTTATTACATTCCCTTTTCCTCAGAATACGGCAATAAATCTTGTTCTAACATACCAATATATCACAACAATTTTCTGACAGGTGGGAGTAAACTACTTGGAGAAAGGGTGAACTTCTTCTGATACATAACATTTGCTGTGTTTTGCCCATGATGACAGAATATGAGGCAAAGAACATATTCTGGCTAAATACTAGGCAAATAAGCATCCATCCTCACCAAAAAAATCCTGCCGGCATTTAGGTGCTATTCTATGGATAGATTTTAATGATATGGATAGATCTCTAACTTTCACAGAGAATGTTTGATTCTAAGAGCAGACATCAGTGTGTGAGAGAAAGTGGCATTTAAACAGGAAATAGGAAAGAAATATATAGAAAGTGCCTAGCATATTGCCTGGTACTGAGGAAGTGACAAATACATCCTTGCCTGATTGTACGGTTGCAACAGTGGCCAATGTTGATACTGTTGCTTTCTAGAATAAATATTCATACATGGGTATCGTGGTTTATAAGAGTATAAATTCAAGGTATTTAGATACAGTGATTTTATTTTGAATCTCCTTCCCCTTCTGCCTTATCCTTTTCTCTATACAGTGATGATTATTTTTTTGAGACAGAGTCTTACTCTGTCACCCAGGCTGGAGTGCAGTGCCCCGATCTCAGCTCACTGCAACCTCCGCCTCCTGGGTTCAAGCGATTCTCCTGCCTCAGCCTCCCCAGTAGCTGGGACTACAAGGTGTGTATCACCACGCCTGGCTAATTTTTGTATTTTTAGTAGAGACAGGGTTTCACCATACTGACCAGGCAGGTCTCAAACTCCTGATCTCGTGATCTGCCCGCCTCAGCCTCCCAAAGTGCTAGGATTATGGTTGTGAGCCACTGTGCCCAGCCTATACAATGATTATATAGAGATCTACCCTGATTTGGAAGGCAGAGATACTTGTTCACAGTGGAAGGCATGATAGAGTTACAGATCCACTGCAGGACAATGATATGGAAAAATCTCACCACCGGGTACATAAAACCCTGCAGGCAGCAAAGGAACGGGCGCCTCAGGAGAAGCATGCGAGGAGCCGGAAACACAGACCAAAAGACAACCCAACGCAGACAAAGCAGCACCAGGTCAAATACAAACCCCCTGGGCAACTTATGTAGCCGGGCTGTGGGTCAGTGCTATGATTGATGAGAAGAGGCCTTCAGGTATCACTGCTGGGCTTGGGCACATTTTACCAAGGGAAGCCAGCATCATCAGGCCTCTGAATCATTACAACAGGTAATAGGGAAGAGCACAGATGTATACTGGATAAGGAATTCCGGCTAGAACTGCTGTCTGGTGAGCATAATAGATCCCACAAGTACAGCAAAACTTACAGGTTCTCACACTTCAGAAATTTGGAATTTTTGCTAACTCAGAAAGGCTTAAGATTATCTAAGTAGATTCTATAGAGGAAGGCTTGGCTAAGCAACTTAACAATGCAAACAAGATAGAGGAAGACAAGTTTCTAGAAAAACCAAGCATTGCCAACACATTCAGCAACTTTAAGAGTTCTCCTATAAAATAAGCTTCCTTAAGCACCTTGACTGGTCACAAGTTCACTCTCAGATGTACATAATCTTAAAATGCAAACAAATGGCTCTTTTTCATAGATGCTCTATAATCAAGACTTTCCACAGATGCACATTGTCTACTTTTATGCAAGGGACTTTGGTACACAAATTGGAAAGTAACATTTAAGACCACATTTTATGCTATCAGTGTTATTATCCTTGTCTTAATCATAATACCAGTGGCTACCATGTTACTGAACACTTTCCATGTGCCTGGCACCGTGTTAAAGATTTTGTATATATTACTTAATTTAATTCTATTATCCTATTTTTTCCACTGTTTTAAAAATGAGCCAACTGAGATTAGCAGTTAAGTTATATAGCTGTGGTTACCTAGGTAGTAAGTAGCAGAGATGGGATTGAACTGAACTGGGCTAACTCTAGGGCCCAGGCTTTCAGCAGATGGTAATACAGTGGGGGAGGATAAAATAAAAGATAAATAAAACTGTCAGGCAATAAATGATAAGTGTCAAATGAGATGCGGGTGATAAATGCTAACAGAGGGTAATAGCCCTTGGTAAGTGCCATTAGCTGGTTTGGTAATAACAGGTTTGCTCTGTTCAAGTCTTCATCTTGAAAAAGTATGATAGCAGCCCAGGGCTTAAGAACAAGTATACTGAAATGATGGACTGCTTCTGGATGGTGCTTCTATAGTTTGTCATATTGAATGCCAGATGTCACTAGTTCTTTGTGCAGAGTGGTGATTCCAGAGAAAGAAGGTGATTCCCCATAGCAGCAAATCAACAGTTAAGAAGAACCACATCTCTGAACATACTTCCTATTATTTCTGTTTAAATGACATAGCTGAGAGCAAAGAAGAAAAAACAACTCTATCTCCTAGACACAAAAAATTATAAAGTATCTTTATCATTTTTTTTTTTTTTAAGTAAAAAACATTTAGAGCAACTAGAGTCTTCAGATTCTTTTATAGCCTGGTCTATTTTGCAAATACCAACCATCGTATTATGGGTATCAACAAGACAAGGATGATTTAGTCCCAACTTGAAGATGTGAAATAAAGTACTAGGCAGGTTGCATTAAATCAGTCCTGAAATGAATCTTCCAGATATCAAATCTGGGCTTTTCAGGACAGTTTTATTTGCTAATATGCCTAATAAATTGAAAGCTGCCAGTGTTGTCATGAGATGTATATACCCTGAAAACCATAACCAATGTGAAAATGCCAATCTGCAGCAACCAGACGTGGCAAAGGACAGGGTTTCCAGGAGGAGGGTGCGCGCTGTGTTGAAGTGAAGATCCGGCTGGCATGCCCATTTCTCCAGATGCAACCACTCAGGATTCCCCAGGACTGTTGTCATTCCTGAGTTACAGAAGCAAGAGAGACACAAGGCTCTCAGATAAAAGCAAACCAGGCCACAGGACTTGGACAATGAAAACCTAGTCAATTTTAACTTTTGAAACCTTTGAAAGACAATATTTCTGTTTTAACCTGTAGCTTATTTGTTTCTCCTTATTTTATTTTCAGGCCTCTTAAGTCATCACCAATTTGTCTAAAATTTAATTTTCTTCCACTTTTTGAGGGGCTTCCACAAAGTTTGGGATTGATGACTTTCTTATCTCTTGTCTACCCAGCATTCTATTGAATTCTAATTGGTCTGTGGCTGAAATCAAAGATATTAGGGCCATCCATCTCTCAGCAGGAAGAATAGCAGAATCGAAGGCAGAGCTGAGTTCAAACTCTGGCTCTATATACTCCTTAGCTTAGGTCATTTCATCCTTCCCACACCTCCTTTTCTCAGCATCTAATGGGGTAAAACACACTATTTCGTAGGGCTGTTTTTAGTATGAAATGGGACACACTTTGTAAAGTTCTTAGCTTGTGCCTGGCACATAGTACCTGTTCAAGGAACTATTGCTGGTATTATTTCTGCACTGTACCTAAGTATTGAAGAACAGCAGGGGATACAATTCTCCTTATCATACATTTGGGGTTCAAGACTTGTTCCAAAGTGGAGAAATGGAAATCCAGCCTCTGACTCGCCCTTTCAGGTAATTGAAAGAGGAAATTAAAGTCTGCACCTTAAAATTCTCACGGATCATGATAAAAGGCTCATGGAAAGGGTACAGAATCTGGAGTTAGACCAAAGGAAGGTTAAGCACCAGGTCTATCTGAGCGGATTTCAGAGACCCTCTGAACATAACTTTCCTCATCTGTATAATCATGATAATAAAATACCTACACCTCATGGTGTTTGTCAGGGTCAAATAAAATTATTTACATGAAAGAGGTCTACAGACTGTTAAGCTTTGGACCCATCCGTAACATCCCCTTTCAGCACCCAGCACTGGGCCTGGGGCATAGCAAGGAGCCAATTGAGAGGCTGTCACCTTTCCTCCAGCCACCACATCTGCATCTTTTTCAGTGTTGCTGTTTGGGATGAAAGGGAGGAGTGGGGTCAGGCTAGTCTCCAGGGAGGTCACATGACCCAGGCCTGGCCAATCTGAACAGTACATCCCCCAGAAGCAGTGACTTGTTCAGGGATGGGCAAATGACCAAGCTGGGCCAATAAGAATAAGCTCCAGAACCTTTACAGGAACTATTAGAAAAAGAAGCTCCTTCCTTTATCTGCCAAACTCCATGCTGAAGAGGGTAAATGAAAATGCTGAGAGCCACCATGTAAAAACAGTCTCAGTAACATTATTGAGCCACTAGATCCAGCCTTGCCTGGAGTCCTTGAATTTTTAGTTTTATGAGCAAGTTTCCTTTCTTTATTAAAAAAGCCATTTTGAATTAGCGTTCCATTATTTGCAAATGAGAATCTCGACTATACTTCAACAGTAGATATTGTCTTTAACTTTGTTCTGTAAGCTAGATATTCTTTAAGAAGTAAAAATGTGTGCAAAATGTATCTATGCCCATTTCTTTCTGGGGAAGAGGGGTAGACAGAATCATTAGTCTACAGCATTCTAGATTTCTGCTTACACAGAAACCTCTCTCTTTTAGCAAATTGGCGTCTGGCCTAAACTTTATTATAACTATACTATGACTATATACACTTACTAAATCTAAAGCCTTTTAAATCATTCCACATTTCCCTTGGCCTTTCCTGGTATCTTAAATTGCTGATCACCAAATGGGCCATAAAGATGGCATTAGACATTGGCTGGTCTGGTTTTGCCTTTCAAGGCCTCTGGAGTTTGGGGAGGGTGACCAGAGCCTAGGATCAGAATGGTAAATAGAGACCATCTTACTAGCCAATGTCTGACTCCTGATGGCTGCTTGGCAATTTGTTTTGAGATGCTGCGGAAGTCCAGGCCTAGGCTAAGTAGGAAAGTGTGTGATGATCCACTAACAATGTCTGCAATGGGCAACTGGCTAAGGGGAGGAAGTTGAGGCACTGCTGATCCTAACAAACATTTAGAGCTCAGATTTATCTCTTTAGAGTTTTAATTCTTACTAGTTCACCCAGGGGGAGTTTGAGGCCCAAGAAAGTAAGGTGCTAAGATAAATTATTAATATAAAAGATTGATTGGTAATTTACATCTTTCCACTGACACCAATATCCACGTCCCTAATCCCAGGATCCTAAAAGGAGCTGGGACTCTTATTCTAGGAAGATGAAATGATCAGTTTTCCTAAAGCAGGACAAACTGTAGTGAATACACCAGAAAAAGGGTTTGGAATAACTTCCAGAGAACAGTTCCATGGTGTTGTCTACATGTAACATTTTCCTGAGCTCAAGAAGAAGGAGAAAAAAGTACTTACCAAGTAAATTAGTTGTTCAAAACTGATATCTGATACAATTCTCATAGGGAATAGAGAAAGAAAACTGATCTCAACCAGCTGGTGAATCCAAATAGTCAACTGTCACGAGCTGACCATACTTTGTGTTTAAAATATATGTGTAAACTGGATTCACGCTAGGCGAGGAATAGCAAATTTGAGTAGTAATCTCAGTTCTGGGACAATCTAGCTGGGTGACCCTAGATTAGCTTCTCTAAGTCTCAGTTTCATTATCTGTAAAATCAGTATAATAATGCCTATTTATCCCAAAGCATTGCTGTGTAGGTCAAATGAGAAATGTGCAAGTGCTTTGTAAAGCTAGGAAGCATTATGCAAATGCAAGGTATTATATGAGTGAACACATACTCTCTCTATATGTGCACATATACACAGTTTATGAATAATATATGAGCTCCCTGTGTCTCAGATCCATTTTGATCAATAATCTCACCTCCATGCTCACACAGAACATTAGGGACAAACACCTTGAATTAGTGCTTTGACAATAACTACAATGGCATTGAAGAATCGTGTTGAAAAAAGGAAAACAAACAGGAAACTGCTGACAGTTGCTTTAAGCCACAGACTCCATCTGAACAAAACTCCTTGGTGAATCCCTAAGCAGTAATTCAATAAACAAAGCCATTCACTCGGTTTTACCCCCACAGTCCTTGGTGGCCCAGCAGCGCACATTCTGAAGGTTCACTTTGTTATACACAGTCCCCATCCTAGGACTAATCTTTTTATAATGAACTTAATCCAGTTAGAACTCCCTAGAATGGCCACATGTCAAAGTAATTGGATAATGGCCTGAGATTTTGTAATTATTCTTACTCTTCAAGCAGAGCTGGTTTGAGTCTGCCCACCCCTCCTATCGCTGACAAGCCTTTCCAATGATAAAGCTAATGCCAACTGGTGGGGAGAGTCAGACAGCTCTGTCTAGTGGGGCAGGGTGTTAGCAGGGGAGAAGTGAGAGAGAGAGAAAGGGAAGAGAGGTGGAGAGTCAGCCATTCCTGGTAGACTATCTGTCTCTCTTAATAGGCTGCTCCTTGCAATCAAGAAATGCAGACTTCTGAAGGCGTAGGTGTCTCTGCACCATGGGGAAGAACAATTAACCCAGTTGAGAAAACGGTTTTGAACAATTTTGCAGCTGCTTGGGCACTGCTTCCCTTCTCATTTTCCAATTTACCTTTCCTCCACCGAAGCATGCCATACTTGCCTCTGCTGTCCCTATTACCCTACGGCAAAGACACCACGCCACTTTTGGGGTAGTAGTCCCAAAACAATGACCTGAAAGAGGAAGTACGGGTTGAGTCAGTGAATATGGAGTTAAGATGCCCAAAGTGTTCCCTAAAAACAGAAAATTCAGCTGTATAACAAAACTAAAAGGGTACCTTCCACCTCCCAGTTTCTCCATTGTCTATGGGTGAAAGTCATGAGCAAGTCTGGGCTTGCCATCCCCTAAGCTACTTTGTACGGTGACTTGATGGCTCTTTACTATCAAATGGGCCTCTCAGTTGTATCCCTAACTTACTCGGAGGTGAGAGCAGTGGCCCCATTCGATAAACTCATGCCAACTTTGCGAAGGGTCTGTCCCTCCAGTTGTATCCCTAACTTACTCGGAGGTAACAGCAGTGGCCCCATTCGATAAACCCACGCCAACCTTGCGAAGGGTCTGTCCCTCCAGTTGTATCCCTAACTTACTCGGAGGTAACAGCAGTGGCCCCATTCGATAAACCCACGCCAACCTTGTGAAGGGTCTGTCCCTCCAGTTGTATCCCTAACTTACTCGGAGGTAACAGCAGTGGCCCCATTCGATAAACCCACGCCAACCTTGCGAAGGGTCTGTCCCTCCAGTTGTCCACAGGCTGCTGATGAAATAGACATGAGTATCAGGACCCCAACTGAGACTGACCTGTGACACCCGAGGAAAGGAAGAGGAAGGAGGAAGGAGAGGCCCCAGGGTGGCACCTATTCAGCTCAGCAGATCGGCAACACCGACACTCAACTTCTGGAAAGAGAATGGGACCCTGCTAGCTCATGCCCCTCAAAGTCACATCACACTGACACATATCAGGGAGTTGCTTTAATGACTGACCACGCAAAATTACATTTCAGAGAAGAAAACCAAAGGGAGATCAAAAGCTTCTTGATTGGTATCCACTTTTTTTTTTTTTTTTTGAGACAAAGTCTCACTCTGTTGCCCAAGCTGATGTGCAGTGGCGCGATGCTCACTGCAACCTCCACCTCCCAGACTCAAGCGACTCTCCTGCCTCAGCTTCCCGAGTAGCTGGGACTACAGGCATGCGCCACCAAGCCTGGCTAATTTTTGTATTTTTAGTAGAGACAAGGTTTCACCATGTTGGCCAGGCTGGTCTTGAACTCCTGACCTCATGATCTGCCCACCTCAGCCTCCCAAAGTGCCAGGATTACAGGCATGAGCCACCACACCTGGCCCAGAATCCAGTCTTAAGGCAAGAAAGATGATCACACATTCTGGTCTGGCCTCTCCACAGAGGTTCTGTGTCTCTGCCTGGACCCCTCTCCACATGCTATACTTTTAATATGTTCTAAGTCTGCTTTCAGTTATCCCAAATATATCAATACTGAGAGAGAGAAAACAATCCCGACTGCTTTAGGGCTAAACTCGGGTGCTTCCTCCTCCCAACACATGCAACAAAACGCATGCATGTGTGGCTCTGTGAAGAGGCAGCCAGCATCTTAGGGAAACCCAAAACCATGTACAAAGACAAGAGGGCATTGGCTCCATTAGGCCTGGGCCAAATATCTCTTGATTTGCTCTAATCTTTGGGCTTGTGCTTAATGTCATGATTGGATTAGAAACAAGATTTTCCTCCCAGGCTATGGACTTGGAAACTTCTTCGCGTACTGTTTCTAAATTCATTGTTACAATCATAGCCGCACTCTACGTACTAAGTTTTATGTGCTGTATTCTATTTAATTCTTACCACAATGCTATGGGGAAGTCACGTCAAATGTAGGTGGTAGCAATGAGGCTGAGATGAAACGATTTCCCTGAGTTTACCTGGATGGTTTTCAATGAGGCTGGGATTGGGACTTCTGTCTGTGCTTGTAATCACTACACACGTTGACCCTTTAGCTCTTTCTTATGGCTGCTGATTTGAGAACCTGTCCAAGGGCCTGAGAGACCAAGAGAGGGGACTCAGTTGACCCCAGTCCTCTCAGCCTCTCCAGCCTCTTTGTAATAGAGAATCAGTCCTTTCTGCAGGACCTACAGGACCAGACAGCCTTAGTATCACCCACAGATGCGACTATGGGGCAGCACCAGTGGGCTGGGGACATTGGGCCCCAACTTCCCAAATGCCTGCAGACAGCTTGGGCCCTGCCTTTTCCTACTGTGCCTCCCCCAGCCCCAAGGGGCAGCTGCTTTTAGGGAGGGATTCTCATGGTCCCATAGTGTTCCCCAGCTCGTTCGCACAGCACAACAGTGACATCCAGGGGAGAGGCTTGGTGATGGCAGGGACCGCCTGGCTCCAGCATCTTCTGCAGGTTTCCGGGCTGATTTGCAAGCACAGGCTCTGAATCATCAGAGGACCGGCATCTGAGGGCTTGTGGGTCCACAACTCCCTCTGCAGCCTGCCTGGGGTCTTTCAACACCGGACACACGCTCACCCCCTAGCCTGGCCCTCATCCCTCGTTCTCACCCCTTCCCTACTCTTTGCTCAGTTACTCCAGGGTTTAGAAAGGGTGTCTCCAACTTGACCTACTGTAACACAGAGCCGCTCCCCTCCCCTTCGAACACCTCTCCATTTGCAGAGCCTTTTATCAGCTCCATCTGATGACAGAGAACAGGTTTCTGGAACTAAAAATTAGCTCAGTCTTTTTTTCAAAGAGAAAAGATTTCACAATTAAATGGTGAATGTACGGGGGTGTATTGTTATTATTACTATTATGTCTCACACTAGCATTTTCTAGTTTCTATATATTGTGGTGTCCCCTTTGTTTTGATCTGCACGAGTCAGTATTGTCTATGGAAGTAAGGAACATACACTGCACATAAGGAATTAGACCCTACACACACACACACACACACACACACACACACACACACACACACACACACACAAATATGCAAGTATTTAAACATCTAAACAGAAACCAAGGGCAATATAAACTAGATGGCAGAAAGAAACCCAGCGAGAGAGAAAACAGATGCTTGCCTCTGCTGGGGGACATTTTCTGGGAGAACATTTGGGCCAATGCTGCCCATCACCTTTCCATGGCCTGTGGGTGTCATCTCCGCAGACTGCACTCTGGGATGTTCCCTGGGTCCCTCGGGAGCTGCAGGGAGAGCTGCCTTCTGCCGCCCTGGTGCCTGGGCTCCACTCCCACAGGCCCCGCTCACTACTCTCTTTGGCCAGGAGGTGGCAGTGCAGAGATGAAATGGGACTGTGGCACGCAAGGGAGGCATAGGAAGAAAAAAACAGGCGGGGATCGTGGGCCTTGAGCATTTCTGTCCCACAGCTGTGCGCAGGTTAGGGGCAGGGCCACCTGGGTCCTGGCTGACAGAGGCACCAGGGCTGCCAGTGTGAAAAGTGGGGGCCCGGTTCTTCATACGCTGAGCTGGCTTGGTGGAACCCTCCTGGAAGAATGTGCCCCACATGTAGGGCATGAGGCTGGATGCAGACCCAAGGACTGGGCAATGGGGCAATGGGGAAGGAGAGCCTGAAAGGTAGTTTTTTTTTTTTTTTTTTTGAGATGGAGTCTTGCTACGTCACCCAGGCTGGAGTGCAGTGGTGCAATCTCGATCTCGGCTCACTGCAACCTCTGTCTTCCGGGTTCAAGATTCTCCTGCCTTAGCCTCCTGAGTAGCTGGGATTATAGGCATGTGCCAACACACCTGACTAATTTTTGTATTTTTAGTAGAGATAGGGGTCTCGCCATGTTGGCCAGGCTGGTCTCGCACCCCTGACCTCAAGTGATCCGCCCACCTCAGCCTCCCAAAGTGCTGGGATTACAGGCATGAGCCACCATTCCTGGCCAAGTAGTTGTTATTATTATTATCCTGAAAACTGCCGCCCGCAGGAAGGGCAGTGAATGACTGTGTGCCACCCTTTCCCTTCTCTGCCGGACCTGGCACGCCGCCCCAGCAACACCCCTGCGTGGTCCAGGGCCTGATGCCCTGGGGGCGCACAGTGGGTGCCTGCCCACTATTAATAGTCATGGCAACAGAAGGGCACTGGCACAGCAAACGGGGGCTGTGGATTTTTGGGTTCAGAGGAGACTCAGCGAAGGAAGAGGCTCCATTGGAACAGGCAGTGTTTAGGTGTGATGTGATTTAGGTACGTACAGAGAACAGAGCCGGAGACTGAGGGGGCTGCAGACGGATGTGAGGCTGCAGGTAGCAGCTCCCTCTCAGTACCTGAGAGAAACGATCGTGAGGTTGGGAGACACTTTGCAGGTCCTTCTGAGGCAGGTGTCAGTGGTGGAATTTTCCATTTCTGGAGATTTTTAAGAAAAGGGAGCTTTAGTGGATTGATTGCACTGCAGGATGCGGGGCTGAGAATTTCAATTGTTTTTTTCCCCCCAATTAGCAGATGTTTGTCTCACCAGCTCTTGCGCTAGGAACAAAGTCTAATGTGACCCTAATATTTGAAGCATATACATGGATTCTGATTAACCATGAAGAAGGCCAGAACTCTGTTATTAGGGCTGCCCCCGGGTTATCATTCTCTCAGCCAGGATAGTGTCAAAGGCATCTGTGAGTGCCACAGGGCTCTGCTCAAGCGGGTGTGGAAACCATCGGTGGGGACTAACTGTCGGGGCCTGGGATTTGGTCCTGTCTGGTCATTTGCTGGGTCAACTTTGGGTCTGTCTTCCCGAGCTATGAAGGGAGGAGTGTGGACTAGCTGAGCAGTTCCCACACCTGGCTGTCCTTCAGGCTTTTCTGCAGAGCTCGTTAAAAACACAGAGTCCCATGCCCACCTCGCCTCTCCAGGATCAGAACTTCCTGGGGCATGTGAGCATCTGTATTTTTAATGAGCGTGTCTGGGGACTCTAACAGTCAGGACAGCACACCCCTGAACAAGCTGACCTGTGGGGTGAACGGAATTTCACCTGCGGGTGTTCCGAGGCTCTTATCTCCAGGCAAACCTAACTGGATTTGGTTAAGCTAAGCTTCTCTTCCGGTAAGTGTCACTGAGCATGGGCCACAGACAATCCCTGCAGTTATGGGGACTGTTCGCCATCTTCACAGACAGTCCAGGAGGAATGAAACCATGAGAAATTCAAAGCAACTGGGGTCTCCATGAAGTTCCCATCTGTAGTATGTCATACACGTGTGGTTCCATGAAACCTCAGTCCTGGGAACATCGCAGAGATGGTTTTGCTCTTATTATAGCCAGTCCATCCTCTAGAGAAAGATTCCTTTCAGAATCTTTCAAAAGCATGTGCTGTGACTAGATATACAAGGCCAGAAACAGCTGACCAGTGTAGGCAAAAGACCTAAAGAACAACAGTCAAATATATCATGGTAATTTTTTTTTTTTTTTTAAGGCAGGGGCTCGCTCTATTGCCCAGGCTGGAGTGCAGTGGTGTGAGATTACGGCTCACTGCAGCCTCAACTTCCTGGGCTTAGGTGATTCTCCCACCTCAGCCTCCTGAGTAGCTGGGACAACAGGCACATGCCACCACACCCAGCTAATTTTTGGTAGAAATGGGGTCTGACTATGTTACTCAGGATGGTCTCAAAGTCCTGGGTTCAAGTGATCCACCCACCTTAGCCTCCCAAAGTGCTGGGATTACAGGTGTCAGCCACCGTGCCTGGCCAAGGTGAATCTTTTCTAGGTTTAGATTCAGAAACCAGTGTGTAAGGTGAGGTCACAGCTAGTAAAAATTACCCTTGAAAGTTCCTCAAACCACTGACAAAATACAGCATTGGATGGTTTTGAATATACATACAGTCTTTGATTTAAATATTTATCTCCCACCCCACGCCACCCAAATTCATATGTAGAAGCCTAATCACTAATGTGGTGCTATTTAGAGGCGGGGAGTTTGGGAGGTGATTAGGTCATGAGGGAGGAACCTTCATGAATGAAATTGTGTCCTTATAAAAGGGACCTCAGAGAGCTGCCTCGTCCCTTCCACCATGTGAGGAAGCAGCTGGAAGGTACCTTCTATGATCCAGGAAACACCCTCAACAGACACCAAATCCTCTGGAGCTTTGATCTTACACTTCTAACCTCCAGAACTGTGAAGAGTAAGTTTCTGATGTTCTAAGTCACCCAGTCTATGGTATTTTGTTATAAGAGCCCCAGTGGACTAAAACAAGCTCTGCATAGTCATATGTGCATGTTAATATATAAAGCAGAGGTACAGAAACGTTTTCTTAGAAGGCCAGTCAATACTTTAGCCTTTGTGGGCTACATACACAGTCTCTGTTGCCACTCAATTCTGTTTGTAGGAAAAAAGCAGCCATTGATAGTATGAACGAATGAGCTCTGTTTCAATAAAACTTTATTTACAGAAACAGACTGTGGGCCAGACTTGGTCTAGGGGCCAGTTTCCCAGGCCATAGTTTGCTGAACTTCTGTTACAAAACACAATAAAGAGGGGGAAAACCCATTTTACAAAAAATACCTGCCTCAAAACATTGCCATGTAAGGATGTGAAAGTAGGTCTGAGGAGCCGATTCATGTTTTTACCTCAGGCTTACCCTGCACATACACTGAACAAAATGGCAAGTGCAATCAGCCAATACATAAATGATTTATCTCCCTCTCACGGCTAGCACAGAGTTGGATTCCACAAGTTGCATACTAGCCTTCACGATTCGATATATAATATAAAAACAAACACCAAACCTGGGCCAGGCACGGTGGCTCACACCTGTAATCCCAGCATTTTGGGAGGCCAAGGCCAGTGGATTACTTGAGGTCAGGAGTTGGAGACCAGCCTGGCAACATGGTGAAATCCCATCTCTACTAAAAATACAAAAATTAGCCCAGTGTGGTGGCACACGCCTGTAATCCTGGCTACTCAGGAGGCTGAGGCAGGAGAATCACTTGTACCTGGGAGGTGGAGGTTGCAGTGAGCCAAGATTGCACACCACTGCACTCCAGCCTGGGCGACAGAGTGAGACTGTCTCAGAAAATGAAACAAAACAAAACCCATCAAATCCGTTTAATTTCAGTGAGTCATAGTGTATCTTACAGATTTAGCATACAGTGCATCTAAATCATGGGGGGCAGGAAGAAGGAATATCACACATAAGGCTCTGTCCCTTTATCTCAGGAGATAACAATTACAAGGAGAAAAATTGGCCCCAGGTAGAAGATCAGGCAAGGACAGCCATTGGTGTGGGGGAGGTGGGTTCAGGCTATGTTTTTCTCCCAGCATTCTGCAAGAGACTAGCACCCAAATGGTCAAGGCACGAAGGTTCTTGTGAAACCCTTACAGATACTTGGCCTAGTATTTAAGGCATAGTGACTTAATGTCAACACTGGTTAGAGCAACAACTGATTCCCAGCTATAAACAATTTTTATTAGTAAGAAAAATATTGCTTCTGACTACAAGAAGGAGTTGCAGCATTTGATGGGAAAATCCAAGAAATGAGCTCCTGCCCTACTCCTTCTAGGAGGGAACCCTCTTTATAATAAGGAGGTTCCTGCAGTCCAAAGCCCGACCCAGGCCTAGCCTCATCTGTTGCTGTCTGTCTATCCCTATAAAACTGTCTCAAGAAGAGAGACCTTTGCCAAAGAAAGATGCAGAATAAAGACACCCATGATTTAAGGTCTTTGATGCACAGGGCTGTTAGGGATGTAAGAAATATATGGTGCCACCCCAGAGAAACCAAGTAGGAAGGTCACTCTGACTTCCCTCAGCCCTAGCATCCATGCTTACCACCCCGGATCCCCACCTCGCCTGGCTGCTCAAGCCTGTCTTGAATCTTCTAGTGTTTCTTGGGGAAGTAGGAGGCAGCTCCAAAGAGTTAGGAAACAGATTTGATGAGAAATATTCCCCCAAAGTTCCCAAGTGCTGTGGGTTATAAATGAAGCCATGCATCATGGGGCTGCCTGTAATATTTTATAAGTGGTATTGGAAAACCACCTCTAATAAACTTGGGAGAAGATGGATCACCTTTCTGAAAACGCAAAAAGGGATGTTGTGGGCATAAATATATGCAAAGACCAGATTTTGATCCATCCTGAGTTAAGAAGGCCTCGTTCCTCTTTTCTGGCATTCCTGCTGTTCCAGCTGTAAGAACTTTATTACTGGAGCTCAGCTCATGTCTACATTTCAGGCTGATTGTTGGCACCAGCGTCACATCTGGCATTACTTCCCCCAGGTGGCTGCATTCTGCACCAGGCACCCGGCCCTGTCACCCTCAGAAGTCCCCTCCAACACTTGCCTACAATCTCAGAGAAGAAAGGAAAATGCTAAAAATAAAAAATAAAATAATAGGGGAGAAGGCAAAGGGATTAAAAAAAAGAAAGGGAGAGAACAAAAGGCAAAAGGAAATACCATGAAGAAGAAAGAAAGGGCAAAGGTAGTAAGGAAAGGAAAAGTGAGAGGAAGCAAAGGGAGTGGACAAACCCATGAATGGGCTGTCCCAATTGGAGGCTGTCTGCTCTGATACTTTTCCCAGAGATTAAGCCTTGTTAAAGATAAAAGTTATTCAGGACCCTTTTATTCAGGACCATTGCGATGGGTGTGGGACCACAGCAATGAGGTTTTGCAGTAGGGGAGAGAGATTGGGCTCAAATCTGAATACAGTGTGGGCAGGTGGAGGTTTACAGCCAAAGAACAGGGAGGGCGTCAGCAGATGGAAAATGACCAAGAGGACGCGTCAGGGGTAAAGGGGGGTTCTGGCTAGAGCCACCTAACAGGGCTTTTGCTGAGGACAGGCCAGGGAGACCAGACATCACCTGGGGGATTGTGGAGGATGAGGACCTTGATCAGATATCAAGGGTGGAGGATTCTAGCTAAACAGGCTTAGTAGGATTCTTGCAAAAATTAGACATGAAAGTCCCAAAGTCAAGGCCTAGTTGGGAAGAGGACTCAAAGGATCCTGACTAGAGCTTGGTCATGGAGAGAGATTCTTGGTCAGTATAACCCAAATGGATGCTTCTCCCACACTAATGGCTGCAAGCAAATTAGTGCGACCTTCATGCATTGACTTAGCAGGTATTTCTGAGCAATTTACTATGCCCATCTCATCGGTGCCGTTGTGAGGATTCAGAGAAATAGCAAGTGCTTAGTAAAGGGCCCGCCACCCAGGAAGGACTTAACAGCATCTCAGCTACTATGATCATCCATTACTCCTCAATGAGCCTACAGTTTAGTGGGGAAAGGGAGAATATGTCAGAATATTACATTCTTGGCCCATGTCTTTATACAACACATCACTTAGAAATAGGAACACACAGCTGGTTCTCCTCCGTAAAGTGAAGCTAATGATAACTATCTCACAAGGCTGTGGCAATTAAGTGAGAAATTGGTGCAAAGCACTGTACAGGTCTCCAGGCACAGAGAAGCACTTCATAGCCTGTTACCACTGCTGCAGAGCCCAGTGCCTGGCAGATGCTTGATATAGCCTTGCAGGATGAAGGTAGGTGCTGAATGCATATTCACACCCACACTGTCTTTTGGGCTCCATAATTTACTCTTGGCCCAGGGAATTGGGGCCACAGAATCAAACATTTACTGTGCACAAAGAGCTCTCATACATAAATATTTATTTGCCCTTCAAAATGTTTTCACTGCTGCCGGCGGCTGAGCACTGAAGAAATGCTATATTTAAGCATCTGAGTTGACGGCTTCTAGAATACAGCCATAATAGGCCCCCAAATAGGCTTTTCCTGTGGAGCTGGGAGCTGAGAACATTTTACTTCAAAGGTGTCATTTCTGCTCTGGGGAAACAGGTGTCACTCCAGAGCCCAACAATTTCTGGAGAATGGTCTTACTCTAGATGATCAAGCATCGGGAGGAAGGAGGCAGTGAAGGGGGGCAGAATGCTTTGGCACTGGTTTCTTCAAAGTATTTGACCTTGGGCAGGTTACTTACCCTTCTGAGCCCTAACCACTTAGCAACAAACTGGGAATAATTACCTCAAATGTTACCAGACTGGAGGAGGGGAGCACAGATAATGGACACAATGTGAGAGGGCTGTATCCGGCACTTATGAGGCTCTCCAAAACAGTTAGCTATTATAATCATTAATCTATCATTATATATATAATTAATAATTATTTGTTAGAAATACTGGCTTAGTTTTGGGTGGGGCCTGGGGAGCACAAACACTAGGACTCTCCAAGAGTAAAGGAAGAACACTCACTCCTAACACCTGTCAGATTCCTAGCTCACAGCTTTAAGCTGGTTAGCTCCTGCAAAGCAGGTTCCTGGAGATAATCTATCCGTAATCAACATAATACTTCAAGGTTTTCATTTTACAGATGACACAAGTAACACTTGAAGGAAGGATGCAGCCTTTCCAACGTCATTTGAAGCCAAGGTTTTCTGTCTCCAAAGCCTAAGACCCTAGCACTCAGCGAGCTTAAACTCAGACTAATTGGGAAAGTAACTGTTTGGTAAACTGATGAGTAAAGAGATTGTTTAAAGGCAACATTCTAGCTGATTGTTGCTTTGAGAGAATGCAGGTCACGGTGGCCAGATCTTCTGAGTTTTCAAGCAAAATGAACGCTCTGGAGTTTCAATGGTGAAAACTTTAGGAAACGTGTCTATGTGTCAGATTTAGCCTCACGTCCAAAGTCTTCCAGGTTCTGGCCTCATCCCTCGACCTTTTCTTCCAGAGACTTCAGAATGTCTTTGGGCATTCCGGAGGAAGGCCTGTTCCCTGGCTACACAGTCCAGGCCACCTAGAGGCACTCCTGGCCTTCCCGATGGTGGGGCGGGGGTGGTGAGGGGGGCAGCTTACCAGGTGTTGCCTATTTAATTTTGATGTACAGATTTTAACAAGAGCAATTTATAAGTTTGACATTGTCAATGGTGGTCTGAACGGCTGCTCAGACTAATACAAAGGCTGCCAGAACCCATTAGCAAATCAATTGGGTAGTGTGGCATTTTTGAAAAGAAAATTATTTTTCTATTTTTGCAGGTTAGACAGCAGTGCTCCCTGGAGGCTCTCCCAAGGGGGACTGTGTGGCTGCCTTCTCTAAGTTGCAAATATTAATGGTCAGGACTCAACTGCTCCCTGCTGTCCCTCCCCACAGCTCTGCTTCTCCTCTCTTCCTCACCTCCAACAGGCTCAGCCTCTTCACTCACTCCGGCTGCAGGTGTTTGCTGAGTCTCTTCTATGGATCAAGCTGGCCCTGAACCTAAGCCAAGCGGAAGGAATGAGCTCAAACCCCATAGCCCTGGTGGACACACTTCAGTACCCACCGAGGGCAGGTGAACTGGTGCCTGCAAGGGGGCAGGCTTGGGAGACCTGTCACTGTTGAACCAACTTCCAAGTCTTTGTTGAGCCCAGAAAGCACAATGGCCTTAGGCCCACTGCCAAAAGACTCAGGGTAAGAGCTGGGAATTGAAAGACTGTGTGTTGAGGTGAAGGAGGGAGATGCAGCCCCACACAGTACCCACAGGGAGGAGATCTCTAATGGCGAGTCTGTTTAAATTTTGCATTGTGACATGTGATAGAATCTCCCTTCCTGCTCCCACCAGAATGTCTCCATTAGGAGCTATGACTTCAGGCTTGGGGATGCCATGCCTGCTGAATATGGTCTTCCAGTGCTAGAAGATGGAGAGGAGAGGCCAGCCAACAAGCATCTGGGCTCTGTCCATAGCAGCAAAATGAAAGGGCAGCGATTGACTGGTCTGGTCCAATCCCAACGCTGGATGCAGCCACACCATCAACAAGCAAAACTCATTTTGAGTTTTAAAGGGGAAAATATAGACAAATAGCACTTGTAAAACTAGAAAATAAGCAATAAACTTTCCCAGAGAGAAATCAGTTCCTTTCCACCTCATCTCGAAGGTAACGGTTGTCTATCCCCCACTTCACATATATCCAGTGTTGAAAGTAACATTACAACAAAAGTCATCTTCAAAACCAGCCCTTTATTCTAAAGGGCATAAAAGGCCAGTAGCGTCTCTGAGAAATCAGAATACTAGAAAGTTAAGGTAAAGATGTTCTCCGTATGTGAGAAGAGGACAGCTTGGAGAAAACTGTCTACATTTATGTAGGCAACAGTAAGACTGACACAAAGTACATGTGATGAAATATTTAGATTTATTTAAAAAATCAAATTATCTTCTACCTACAATGAGAAGGCTCAACCACCTGATCCATAAAGAATCACAGAGGGGCCCAGGCATGGTGACTCACACCTGTAATCCCAGCACATTGGGAGGCCGAGGCGGATGGATTGGGAGGTCAAGAGATTGAGACCATCCTGGCCAACATGGTGAAACTCCATCTCTACTAAAAACACAAAAATTAGCTGGGTGTGGTGGTGCATGCCTGTGGTCCCAGCTACTTGGGAGGCTGAGGCAGAAGAATCACTTGAATCCAAGAGGTGGAGGTTGCAGTGGGCTGAGATAGTGCCACTACACTCCAGCCTGTCCAGCCTGGTGACGGAGTGAGACTCTGTCAAAAAAATAAACAAATAAAAAAAAGAATGAGAGTGTAGCAAGATTTTGAAATACTGCTGAGACACCCACAAGATCAAGGCCTAATTTTACCTCTTTCCAGGTCTGCATATTCTCTTCACCTCAAGGCATTATTAATCTCAGCCTCCACATCCACTTAAAAAAAAAAAAAAAAGGTGGTGGCTCACACCTGTAATCCCAGCACTTTGGGAGACCAAGGCAGGTGGACCACCTGAGGTCACGAGTTCAAGACCAGCCTGGCCAACACGGTGAAACCCCGTCTCTACTAAAAATACAAAAATTAGCTGGGCATGGTGGCAGGTGCCTATAATTCCAGCTACTCGGGAGGCTGAGGCAGGAGAATCGCTGGAACCCAGGAGGCAGAGGTTGCAGTGACCCGAGATGGCGCCATTGTACTCCAGCCTGGGCAACAAGAGCAAAACTCTGTCTCAAAAAAAAAAAAAAAAAAAAAATAGGGGTGGGGTCTGGCTATGTTGACCAGGCTGATCTTGAACTCCTGGTCTCAAGTGATGCTTCTGCTTTGGCCTTCCAAATTGCTGGGATTACAGGCAAGAGCTACTGTGCCCAGCCCCTTCAGCCCCTTTTAGTGTGTTGACCTTGGAACTGGCTGTGAAAGGCTTCGTGTTTCTGTGTCTTGTAGACCAAAGTGACTCAGACTTCAGTTTGCACATACATCCCCCAGGGGATCCTGTGAACACGCAGATTCTGGTATAGGAGGTCTGGGGTGAGGCCCAGCACCCTGCATGTCTGGCAAGCTCAGGTGACGCTGATGCTGCTGCTTCCCAGGCCCGCTTTGAATAGCCAGGGCCTAGCAATGATTGCCATGCCTGGTTGTGTCTCAGAATCGCTTGAGGAGCTGGTTAAAGCAGACAGCTTCCAGGCCCCGCCCCCACAAGAGGTCCTGATGACACGGTCCTGGGTGTGTGTTTTTAATAAGCTCCTCTGGTGATTCTGTTGCACCCTCCACTGCGTGTGTGTGTTTGGGGTTGGGGGGGTGGGAGGGCCACAGGTGCCACCGCTGCTCGATCTGCTTTGGCTACTCATTCACTGTATGACCTTATCCAAGTCACTCAATCACTCTGAGTCACAAGTCGTTCAACTCATGCACTGGGGTGGGGGTTCTATAAAACAGCCCATTTTGGTTAATGAAACATCATTAGCCAAATTTTAAAACATAGGAATCATCATTAAACCATTTCATTTTCTCTCCCCACTACCCAAATGTCTTTCTGAAATGTTTTTGAGAGACTGCTAAGAATTGTTGCCTTCATACCTGTCACTAAGATAACTCCAGTATATTGAGTGGATAGACTAGTGTGATCAATGAAGCATTCTTATTAACCATATATGGTCATCCTATAAGCCATTTACTCATCATATATTTCAAAGGATTAGGATGTAAGAAAACCCACTTAGCATCAAAGTTTTATAAAGCTATCACTGATTCAGAAAACCTTCTAGTGGTGAATAGGGTTTCAAGGACCTCATTATACATGCACATCAGTTATCTTACTGGAAGGATAGTTGGTGAATAGTCAACAACTTGAGGAAACTGTGTGGCATTTTATATTTTAAAGATATATTCATGTCCAGCTGCCAGTTTTTTCAGAATTTATTATATGTCAGCCACTGTCCTCCAGGTTTTATATGCATTCTCTCTTATTCCTCACAGAAACCTGTTAAAGAGGTATTATCACCCCCACTTTACAGATACAAAGCTGAGGTCCACAGAGGTTAAATGATTTGCTTAACGTAAGCCAACCATCATGTGAAAAGCTGGTGTTCAAACCCAGACCTCTCTGCCTGCACAGACTATGCCCTTCATCACCATCCTACGCTTCCACCTTTCACTTCTACCACAATCTTTGACACAATCCACAACAGTTCTTTGATATAGATTGGGAAGACTTTTCCCCCTATAGAGAGAAGAAGGATTTGGTAGGAGAAAGATTAGAAGGTTGCCTGCAAGGGGCAATTCAATGGGGTGTGTGTGCTGTGGGACAAGGTGTTGTGTGTACGACATTCTTTTCTTCGAACTCCATCCTTCCCCCTCCCAATACATAATCTAACCTAACCCCCCTTGGATCTCCTTCCTATCCACATGGCTTATGAATGAAGCTCCACCATGAGTGGTATGGTACCCCTTTTACTTCCATTTGGCCAAGGGTAATGAATGTGTGTGACAGAGGGTCCCCCCTCTCCTATCCATGGCAGGCATTGCTAATCAATTACAGCTCTTTCCTTCAGGGAGCTGAATGTGGCCGTACCACCCTTCCTGGCAGATGACTCCAGCCAGTCAATTTGAGCTGAGATTTGAAAAGAATGTGAAAAGGCTTTTCAGCCTTAAGCCTTACACACAGTAATAGAAATAGCATGTAGAAATGGTGAAGTAGAAATACCACATATGTGAGAACTCTGAAGCCTGGGTTTTAATCCTGGCTCTGACTCCAACTTGTGACTTTGTGCAGGTTATGTCTCACTCTGGGCCTCAGTTTATCCATCTGTAAGTGAGGAGGTTGGCCTGTGCTATAGAGAACTTAAAGTCTCTTCCAAGAACAACATCCTAGGTTCTGACAGGTGTTCAAAGCCAGATGGAGCTCATCAGGGGAAAGAAAGGCCCTGTCTGTGTTGACATGACTGTGTGACCAAACCTGTGTAAGGAAATATCCCCACACGTAAAAACCACCCTGGAGAGCCCACTGTGCCTCATTGTCTGCGTCTGTGCAGGATAAAGCATCTACAAGTGGAAGAAAAAGCAAACACAATGTCATTTGTTCACATTATGAGAAACCACCTGTCAGAGGCCCCACCTCCAGGCTGCCTGGAGTAGGTGGTCTCTGCAGATGAGAACTTCAGATGTGGGGGGCCAGGAATTCATCCTAAGTGACATAGGAAGAGGGGGTCTGGAGCTTGAGGACACAGCTGCTCAGTTCTTCTGTAGCTCCCAGGCCCCAACTATTTCTCTTCCCTTCCAAGCTGGGAGTCAGCTTGGAGTTGCTTCTCCTTTGTTGAATTGAGACATTCAGGACCCTGGCTGTGGCATTTCATGTCACCCCAGATGATAACAGCCAACATTGACTGAGTTATCGCAGGGTGCCAGGCGCTGTGAGGTGCCTGGACTCTTCTAACAGTCCTGCGAGGTAGGAACTACTCTCATCCTCACTTTAGAGCTAAGGGAATGAAGGCTGAGAGAGGTTAACTTGCCCAAGAAGGCACAGCAGTAAGAGACAGGGCCAGGAATCAGTCATGGGCAGGCAGGCTCCAGAGCCCCGAATTGTAGCCATATAACATGGCTGGTGGCTCCAGAGAGTCTCAGGCATTTTGTTGTATGTTGTCTATGCAGCACAGGCAAATGACGGTCTTGCCTTTTGGATTTAACTGTAGGAGGGCAGGGGCCATGTCTTACTCATTCCCCTCTGTACCTGTGGCACCTGGCGTACCGCATGGCAGGTAATAGTTGGTGCTTAGTGATTCTCTGGATAACAGATGCACACATAGATGAGTGAGTAGAATCCAGAAGGTAGAAGTTAAGGAGCCATGCCTCTTCTCTGAATTATAAACTTCTTGAAAAGGAAGAATTTAAACTATGTATTAAATGCCTACTAGATACCAGGAATTGTTCTAAGGGTTTGCTGTGATTGGTTTCTTTTTTTATTTTATTTTATTTTTTTATTATTATGCTTTAAGTTCTAGGGTACATGTGCATAACATGCAGGTTTGTTACATATGTATACCTGTGCCATGTTGCTGTGCTGCACCCATCAACTCGTCAGCACCCATCAACTCGTCATTTACATCAGGTATAACTCCCAATGCAATCCCTCCCCCCTCCCCCCTCCCCATGATAGGCCCCGGTGTGTGATGTTCCCCTTCCCGAGTCCAAGTGGTCTCATTGTTCAGTTCCCACCTATGAGTGAGAACATGCGGTGTTTGGTTTTCTGTTCTTGTGATAGTTTGCTGAGAATGAGGGTTTCCAGCTGCATCCATGTCCCTCCAAAGGACACAAACTCATCCTTTTTTATGGCTGCATAGTATTCCATGGTGTATATATGCCACATTTTCTTAATCCAGTCTGTCACTGTGTGATTGGTTTCATTAATCATCATAACAACCAAATGAGATGCAATCCCATACCTCCTTTACATGCAGAGGAAGCTGAGGCTCTAGGATTATAGTAAATCGTTCGAGATCACACAGATTTAAGTGGCAGACCTGGGATTCAAACTCAGGCCTATCTGACTCCAAAGTGCCATAATCATTCATGTCATTCCATGATAGGAGGCATGTTCTTATTAGTGTGAGTCCAAAATGAAACCACCCTGGCCGAGAATACCTTCTTGGGTTGGATGACAGCTCAATGACAGGAAGTGGTGGCTGCTTTCTCAGTGTCCCAGATAATGCTAAGATTCTAAGGCAGGGCCAGCAACACAAACCCCGGTTATGATTGGTGGAAGGAAGCTATCTGGGGCTCCAGCATGGTTTTTCAGTCATAGAACCTACAGCTGGAGCTTTATTAGTTTGCCAATGCTAATCCTACTTTAGGAATAAAAGTAGGGGCATCGTACTCAGGAAAGATCTTGGACTGAGGCTAGGGGCCAGGAAGCAAGGCTTTTGGCAAGAGCCTGTGTCCTAAGAACTGACAATTTGGGCTGTAAAGATGGCTAGAAATCTAACCAGCCATTGATCTTAAAAAGCTCCATCTCCTCACCTGTGTAATAAGGAGTCCATGGGTAATCGCTAACATCCCCTCCAGCTCAGAAAATCTTCATTCCCAGAAAGCATTGCCATTCCTTACCCTGCTAAAATGTCCAGTCAGAGACCACTGCATCTTTGACTGGATCAAAGCCCTGGTAGAAAGGAAACCCCTAGGTAACAGGACACAATTACTAAAGACTATCCAGGTGCTCACTGCAGGAGGAAATAGCCAGTACATTGACTCATTCATTCAAAAGACATATATTTCATTTCAACCATGTACCAGACATCATCTGAGAGAACTGATGAACAAACATCACAAAATGAAAACAAAATTAACAAAACCGAAAACTGTAGACAGACTCTACGCTATTTCTTGCACCAAGACTGATGAGCAGGGTGAGAGTGGGAGGTGAGAACCCATAGCAATCAAAGATTAATCAACATTCATAATACAAGCAAATAATATAAAACTGTCATAGCAATAAGTGCTTCAAAGACAAAATGCAGAGTGTTATAGGAGTTTAGAGAAAATTGAGCTAATGAGGAAGCCAGATGCTTGATCTGAGAACAAGGTGAAGAGGTACCAGGGAACAGAATCTTCTGTGCAGAGAGAATAGTATGTGCAAAGGCTCTGTGGCACAGAAAGCAGGATGGGTTGGTAGAATCGGTAAAAGCTCTGTGTGGTTGCAGGAAAAGGTAAGATGAGTTTGGAGAAGAAACAGCCACGGGGCCTAACTACATATATTTTCTGTACCATGGTAGAAACTTCTATGTTTATCTTAAGAGCAATAATATACTATTTAAGGTATGCATGCACGGATGTGTGTGTGTGTGTGTGTGTGTGTGTGTGTGTGTGTGTGTGTGTGTGTGAAAGAGAGAGAGTTGGTCAAAGCTGTGCTTTGAAAAGACCACTCTGGGTATTATATGGAGAATGGACAGGGCAGGTCAGGGTGTTGTGACTGAGTCACAGAGCCTGGTGATTCTGTTGGCTCCTCCATGGTACAGGATTGTAGCATTCTTGCTGGGCAGAATTGTGGATTCTGTCTAGATTCCCTGGCTATCTACCTGCTGGGATCGTGCCTCCACCAGCATCTCTGGGCAGCTTCTGTACCCATGGGGGCTGGGTGGGAGCGGGCTTCAATGTCCCACAAGGCTCAGGGCATCTCTCAAGTGGCAGTCACACTGAGATGCAGCTTCCAGATGAGGAGAACACAAGCATTCTGCCCTTCAGACAGGACCAGACAGTGAAATTCTGCCGTAGACATCAAACCACACCCCCCACCCCACAACACACACACACACACACACACACACACACACACACACACACAGGGACCCTACATATCTGTCAGAGACTTTTTTCCCTGGACAAATGATGATTTATGGGAGGCTGTTCTGTTTCCCGCCTTTCTCTTGCTCTATTTTAGGAGAATATAACCAGACCATGTGTTTTTGCTTAGCCTGACACATTCCGAGCAAGCTTTCTATATTCTGTGTGCTGATGAAAGGTCTTTGCTTAAGAAGTAGAAGAAAAGAAAAGAAAAAAAAAGTGAGCCCAACCCCCATCTCCCCTGGTTGGCCAAAGGAAGGTCATTATCCATACCCTGGAGTCCCATTGAGGCCCCCCAGGGCAGCCTGAGCTGGCACTTTTATGACCAGACTCTGGGGTAGACCAACACTCCCACACACTCCACTTCATGGATGAAGAAAGCTAGGAGGGATGAAAGGTGGGTGCAGTGGCTGCCTTTTAGCTTCTCAGACTCACTAAGCACTTTCCCTCCTTGGGGCCTTTGAACCTGTGGTTCTCACTGCCTGAAATCCTCTCCTTCCCACTCTTCACACTGCTGATTGCTCCCCTCCCTCAGGGCTCAGCTGAAATCACAACCCTCCACAGCAGCTGTTTCTTCCCCATCACTCCATCCAAAGCAAGTCTCCCCGAAACTGTCCATCTCAGCACCCCATTTGTTTCTTTTATGGCAATGATCATACATGGTAATTATTACATTGAGTTTCTTTCTTACTTTAGCTTTTTGCTTCTTTCATTTAGCCAGAAGTTGGCGAACTATGGCCCATGGGGACAATCTGATCCCACTGCCTGTTTTTGTAAATAAAGTTTTACTGGAACGCAGTCACTCATGCTCATTTCTTTTCTTTTTGAAATGGAGTCTCGCTCACTCTGTTTGGCCAGGCTGGAGTGCAATGGCGCAATCCCGGCCTACTGCAATCTCCATCTCCTGAGTTCAAGCGATCCTCCTGCCTCAGCCTCCTGAGTAGCTGGGATTACAGGCACGCACCACCACAGCAGCTGATTTTTGTATTTTTAGTAGAGACGAGGTTTCTCCACGTTGGCCAGGCTGGTCTTGAACTCCTGACTTCAAGTGTTCCACCCGCCTTGGCCTCCCAAAGTGCTGGGATTACAGGCATGAGGCACTGTGCCCCACCTCACGTTCATTTCTTTACAGAGTGTCTATGGCTGCTTTCACCATACAAGGCAAAGGAAAGTGGTTGTGACAGGGACTATACTAAGCCTAAAATATTTACTATCTGCTGTGTTACAGAAAAAGTTCAGTGATCCCTGGATTAGACTGTCAACTCCACAAGGGCAGAGACTAAGCCTTGCTTGTCTAGCAGTGTGTTAGGTACCTGCCTCAGAGTCTGAACCATCATAGGTGTCTGATAGGCAGTTGCTGCCAGACAAACCCTTGCAAATGCCAGGTTGGAACTGTCGAGTCAATGACCAAGAGGCTGGCCTTCATTTTCAACCCTCGGGCTTGCTTTTGTTGGCTTTATTTAAGACTTGCCTTACATTTAGTTTAAGTTAAAACCAGGAAAATATATTTCAGTTTCCTAACATAGTGCCTTAAGCAAAATAAAAGGCGAAGTTTTAAGGGAGGAGGGATCCCCTCCAACTGGATTTTAAAAGACCAACTGAGCAATAAATATCAACAATTCTGATTTATGAGGCCACAAGGAGTTATCCCTAGTTATAATAGCAAGCTCAAAGAAGGCAGCCCAAATGGACAGAAATGCAGGGGGCTACATAAAAGCAAATAAAATAAAATAATTTACTAGTTTGATTTTCCTCCAAGCAGGCAAACACTTCCTGCTGATAAATGGTGAGCATTTGTGCAAATCTTAATAAAGCATTTGGGAAAACATTTCTGTAGCACCATCAAGATTTTTTAAAAAGTCACCCAGTCATGGGAAAATATTAGGAACGATTTAACTGGACATAGTGATGGAATACTTTGACAATTATAATTTGATCAGAGACATCCAGTGTGGATTTATGTGAGGGAGAGTTTAATACCTAACCTGTTGGAAGTAAGTTTCCTGGATGAATTACTACCATGGGAGATAAGAGAGAGGCAGATATTTACATGCACTTCCAGAAAGCCTGGGGCATAGTTTTACCTATTATTGGCCAACAAAACATATGAGGAGAGATTAGGATCCTATTAAACACATAGTGCCAAAGCCCAAACTCATTTCGTTTTTCAAGCTGGACAAAAGGTAAGAAGTCAGGTGGACTGAGTGAAACTTACTGTGTATAAATAAAGCGCAAACCGAGAAAATGTAAAATAATCCAGTTCAACATAGTCAACCTTTGAGCCTTCGGGTCGCCTAACAGTATTTGTTTTGAATCTTTTGGCCCAGATGTTATAATTGAGGCAAAGATATAACATAAGCCAGGATGAGCATCAAAGAAATTGTAGTCAATCTGAGTTGTTAGTAGCTGAAGCCTCTGGAGATAAGCAAAGGGACCTCTTTACCATAAGGCATCCCCGCTCTGTATCACCTGCACACACTCCTTAATACATTTTCTGATGCTCACTAGGGCCCTTAATACATTTCCAGCGAAGAAGGCTCTAAAAGATAGTAGGTATGGTTGACGTGTCCAAAAACAGTCTGCAGATCATAACCAGGACCAGAACCAAGACTAGGGAGAGGTGCGTGAGACGCACCCAGGGCACACCTTTAAGGAAGCGCTCAGTTGCAGTTTCCGGTCCTGCACTTCCACATCCCTGAAAGAGAGACGGCCTCCTTAAATGGTGCACCCTGGGCACCTTGCTTGTCTCTGCACAGCCTATGTTGTATGTGGGACTTTGTTTATCTCAGAACAATTGAGCTCACCTGGGTCACTCTCAAAGGGGAAAAATGAACTCCTTCATTTAGGGTACTGTACTATGAAAGAGAAAACTCCTAAGATTAGAAATATCTATTGGAAGAAAAAATGGTTAGAACGTAAGATATAAGCCTATTCTCCTGGCATTTGAGAGATAAACATGTTGTTTAGGCGACTTTGCTTACTTCAACAAGGAAAGATACTCAAACACTCTAAGTGGATCTAAAACAGAAAGATGGATTTTGAAATCATAATAGCTAAGAAGCCAACGTTCAGGCTTTGATGGGATCTTTGCTCTTATTACTCTCAAATATGGACTTGAGACAGTTATAAAATACTAACTTACTTTGCCCATAGAGCCCAAAAATACATCTTTGTGGTTGTCATTGCATTTTGACCAATATTAAGTTAGTTTAGGAAAATACAAGTTCTGCATATTCACTCATGGATCTCTTCTGGTGTATGTTTTGCTCATCCAAAAAGAACTTCACGCCAAGGGCACTTTGACATACCAGTGTAGCAAACTGCTATTATGCGCCTGCCCTAAGTACAGACAGAATTCTTCCCTATCACTTATCAGCAGTGACACCTAAAAGTTCACTGTCTCTCCGAGGGCAAACTTTCCACTTGATTCTGAGTTGGTGCTTCTGGTTCCTAGGTAAATAGCTCCACAATTCCAATTAGAATGTACTGTGATGTGTCAGCCTTTCCAATTGTGAACTCACTCCAGCACACAGACTCTCTCTCTCTGTACTTCATCCTACCCTGTTTAGTGGGAGAAATAAGATCTGCTTTCTAAGCCACTAGACGGGAAGACCTCAGAGCCTAGTATCTCAACAAGGAAAAAGAAGCAACAGCGTGTGGTTCTCTTATCTGAGGCAGGCCAAAGCTTAGGCAGTCATAATGTGCAGAAGTGCCTGAAGAGATGCTATATTGATTATGAGATATGATTGTGAATTTTATTACCTTCTGGGAAAAAATAGGAAACATAAAAGCAAGAGTTTTGTGCCAGATGTAAGAACTAAACTCTGTGGCTATCTGATTAGCAATAGAGACATGTGCTTTGAATGTGAAACACTTGTCTCCCCAGGTGAGCTCTCGATCTTATCTGTGCCATGTATGTCAGATTTTTATATGCCTGCTCTTCTCAAATGAGACCCAGATGAAGTTCAGTCGTTTGCCTAGAAGAGTCTGAGAGGGTCACTGGATTTTTTTTTTTTTTTTTTTTTTAATTTTAGAAGCCAGCATGATTTTTTTATAAGAGAAAGGCAAAGCTTTGGGACTTTTCTTGGAATTGAAGGGGCAGCCTAGGTCAGGGCACCAGGTGGTATGAGACTGAAAGAAAACTAAGGGGATCCATCCTGGTGCTGCCTCTTGGTATGCTACCATGGGACTGCCCTCCTTGTCTTTACAATGTCAGCTCTGGGGTCAAAAGCTTCCTCTTGAGTCTACATGTTACACCTGGTGGCAAGAGACTCTCCTAGTCACTGCCCTCACGCATATCTCAAACGCATCCTCCAAAATGTTGTTTGATTCTGCAGAACCTATCTCTGGGCACTCGAAATATCCCCCATGCCTACTCCTTTTCTGTCTGGAGAGTTCCAAGGGAGATGTAAGTCAGAGTTAGGTCATAGTGTTCCTTCCAACCTCTCAAACTTTAACAGCATCTACCATTTTGTTAAATGATGATCCCCCATGAACGTGAGGACAGAAAGAGACAGGTGCTCTCGTGCATTTCTGGAAGGAATATAAACCGGTAATGTCTTTCAGTTGGGCAATTTGGCAATATATCTCAAAAGCTCTTAATGTGTACATAACATTTTATTTAAGAGCTTTACTCGTAAGGAAATAATATGACAAAGTCCCTCAAAAATATACGTACAAGGATGTTCCCTGGAGCACTTTGGATGATGGAAAAAATTGAAATCCACCTAAATTTCCCAACTGTAGGAGCTGGTTGTCATGGTCCACCCACTACAATGGAAGAACAATAGCTATTAAAAAGGATGTTATTTATGAACTTGGAAAAATGCTCCATATATATTTTTAAAGTGAGAAGGTAGGTTTCCAAAGAGTACACATACTATAATCCAATGCTATAAATGTGTGGGTGCGTGTGTGTATAAGAGAGACACACACTGGGGTAAAATTGCACCAAAATATTACCAGTGATTATTTCTAGGCAAGCAATGATGAGTTTAAACTATTTTTCTTTTTTGGCCTCTCTGTCTCACGTAACTTCTCTATAGTAAATATACAACACTTGAGTCATAATTTTTTCTAAGTTGCCTTGCATTCCTCTGGCACAGCCATCTCAAATCTTGGAGGGATTTTTCATTCCTTTCATTGCACCTGTCCCTCTACAATTACAATATCTGGTGTGGTCAGCCTTCATCTGCAGGAAGAATAAAGCCTTGGGTTCCTCCTCTACTTCCTACCATGCAAGGCTGGCAGAAAAGATGATGTCTGCACACTCCAGTGGAGATTTTAGACACTCTTGTACCTCCTGCTAGAACTTCTGTGCCTGCACCAGATTCTCTTCCCAAGCTTTGCTCACCTGCTCTGGCAGGCGTCCAAATTCCTTCCTCATGGCTCTCCCCAGGCCTTGGAAATGAGAGTGGGTTTTTAAGATTCCTCACCATCCTCCTCCCTGAACATAAAGATTAAGAATGATTTATCTCTCCCCTCCCATTAAATATGCCATTCCTTCTCTCCAATACTCTCTCCCCCTCTGCTTTCCCGGGTCAGCGGGGCTAAGGAAACTGCTCAGCACCATCCTTATCAGCAAGCTTAGCGCCCCCTCTCCCCGCATGCCCTTGCTTAATCGTTACTCCTCTTGGGTCTCCCAACACAATGTGTAAATCTTCTCATTGCCTCTCCCTGTTATCCTGGAATTCAAGCTCATTCTCTTCCCAAATATGGCAGGCATGGGAGCTCCAGACTTCACACTTGGACAGCAGCAGAGAGAGGAATCCCACCCCTGTCGTCACCTTGGCAGACACCACTCTTTGCTGCCATCATTGTCAACAGCCTCGTGGCCAACTTTGGAAGGGGTCTTTGTGTCTGGCCCTGTTGGGTTCATTACAAAGGGAATCCTACTATGAACCTAACTGTGTATGCCCTTTGAAAGCACCTGTCTTCAAGGAGCTTAAAATCTCACTGGGGAGATATGACACAAAACTTAACATGCTCATCCAGTAGCAATCTGCCTCCCACCTCACCTGTCAACCAAAACTGGTCTTCTAAAGCTAAGAGTACCCTCTCTTGTTTACCAAATCCATCTCCTAACTTCACACTCTCTTGGCTACACACCTCTGTAGGTCTTTGCCCTACTGAGCATGATCTACATGAAACTCAGGAAAATTTAAAGGCTTTGAGACTAGGTCTCTTTTAGCTCTTTCTAGCTGTGTGACCTTGCACAAGTTACTCTACCTCTCTGATCTTCATCTATAAAATGTTGACAATGTCTAATGTGTACTGATGATTTCAGAAGCAGAAGGAAACCCAGGTGGAGTCTACGAATAGGGCTTTGCCCTATTCATATCTGGCTTGGTCTGGAGGAGTTTTGCTCAGAAAAAATTCCAGATTATTCTCCCCCCTCCACAAGATACACCAAACTTGAAGTAATAATAATAATTAATCATTTTGATGTAGAGTCATTCTCATCTTAACCAGCAGAGAGGAACAATGTCATGTGAGGAGTAAAATGAAAGAACTGTTGGGTGTTTTTGTGTTTGGTTTATCTTACCCCACTGAGCCGATTCCTCTATTTTCTCTTTAAACAGACACAGTGGAGGCAGTTAAATGAGCCTCAACCAGAATGCAGACAAGCAGGGAGTCAATTTTAGGTTGTGATGAATAAATTATGCAGAGGTTTTTGGCTTTAATTTTCTCCTCAGTTGACATGTTGTACTTTGAGCTGCCTACTGCCCAGGAGTCAGCGTTTAACTGGACGAAAATAGGCAGAGCTAACCTGTGCAATCCTTGGCCATAGGCGGTTCTGTTGCTGACATCTACATTACCCCAAATTGCAGGGCTTTATTTGTTTTCGTTTTTCTCCTGTTGAGGGAAAGAACAGCAGGAAGAGAATCCCTCCCTCGCAGGTCATCCTGAAAACAGCCATAAAGCTATCAAGAAGAAAAGCAACTGGATGGACGGGGTTGCTCCGCTCAATCTGGCTGATAAACTCAAACACATCTAGATGGTTTTCTGACAGGTTAGGAGCTGACAGCTTGATAAATGGGAACGAGACACCTTGAATTTGTTGGTGACAGGTGCAGTTTCCATGAACTTGCTTTCTTTCCCTATAGCAGCCCCAGCTCCTGGAGAGGGGGAAGGGAACACTTGGCTCAGGCTCACTTTGGGGCTCTCAAAACTAACAATCTCGTGGGAATGGAAGATTCATTAACAGCAAGCTTAGCTAATTTTTTCCTCATCATCCTTTAAGAAGCAAAGACAAGGCCAGGTGCGGTGGTTCATGCCTGTAATGCCAGCACTTTGGGAGGCTAAGGTGGGCGGATCACGAGGTCAGGAGATCAAGACCATCCTGGCTAACACGGTGAAACCTCTTCTCTACTGAAAATACAAAAAATTAGCCGGGTGTGGTGGTGGGCACCGGTAGTCCCAGCTACTCAGGAGGCTGAGGCAGGAGAATAGTGTGAACCTGGGAGGCGGAGTTTGCAGTGAGCCGAGATTGCACCACTGCACTCCAGCCTGGGTGACAAAAGTGAAACTGTCTCAAACAAAAAAAAAAAAAAAAAAAAAGAACCAAAGACAAAACAAACAACAAACAGATCCTCTGAACTAAAACAGTGTATGACAGTCCCAAGGCAGATTTGTGTAGGAGTCCAGCACTGAGCTGCTTTATGGCCACAGATTACATTGCTTACAGCTGTCATAGCATGTGATGGCATTTTTTTTGTGGGGTATCTCAAACTCACTCCTGCCCCCTGCCCTATTCTATGTAGTTTCCTACTCCTCCCCTGAAACCAGAAAGATCCTCTTTTTCTTACTACAAAGAGCCTGGATCATCACCATTTCATCGCTTCCTGGCTATGTTACCTTGGGCAGGGTATGTAATATCTTTGGGCCTCAGTTTCCTTATCTGTGAAATACAGAGTCATTTATTCAGCAAATATTTATGGAGGACTTATTTTATGCCAGGCATTTTGCAGGCATCAGCTTTGTAGTCATAAACCAGGTAAGTCCCTCCATGAAGAGTTTGCATGCTGGTGGACCCATCTTCTTTATTCATCTACCCAACAATTCATTCCTAAACACCATCCACAGGCCAGATGTTACTTTAGATGCTGGTGATTCATAGTAAAGAAGGCAAGTTTCCCATCTTGTGGAGTGTATGTGTGTGGAGAAATTGTACAAATGAGACTAAATGAGATGTATGCAAGGAAAGTACACTATTAGCACATTGCAAGTGTGCACCATCTAGTGACCGTTGTCCTATTATCGTCATCTTCAGTATCTCCATGTGTGAATCACCCGAGATCACTGTGACAGACCAGTTGTCCCGACTGTGGACACGTGCTTTTCATGCTTTATGCCTGCATTACACATTTGAGAGGTTGGGTGGATCTAGTCTGAGGACAACATGGCCAGGTGGTAGGAGGTTCCACTGCACCATGCAGGGACCAGAGGTTCCACTGTACCCCACTGTAGGAATCGTTTCCTTCATTTTGTTGTCTTTCTACATGGTTATACCTAGTATAAACTGAAACACATTGGATTTTTTTCTTTTCCTGGACGATCTGCCCCTTCCCACTCCCAATCCAGAAACAGACTTCATAACTGCACCTCATGGTCAAATGTAAACTTTAGCATACATATTTTCTGAGTCCCAGGATATCTGTCTTCAATCATTGAGAAGTGGATTTTGTTTTTAATAAAAAATATTCAATAAATATCTGTAGAAACAAATGCATAAGAAAGATGTACAGATGTTCACAGCAAATAAGCTGAAAACCAGAGCATCCCAGAGCCCTCTGCTCCATAGAAATGTCTGCTTTGATTCTCTTTCCTCTAAGGGAAAGCCTTTCCACCTTCTCTCTCACCCTCCCTCCCTTGAGCATCTTCCATGAGCAAGGTTCTGGAGCTACCACCTTCTAGGTTCCAGGGCTACCTTCTAAGTTCTGAGGCTACCTTGGGGAGCGAGAGAGTTCAATGGAGTTAGGTTATAGTTAGGGAGATAGGGAACACATAAGACTACATGTAGAAAAACTGCAAAAAATAATTTCTGTAAAAAAGTTGTTACATAGTCATGGTGATGGGAAGTATTTGGTGGAGGCCATATTAGACAGGGCTGTGAGGAAGGTCCCTCTGGGGAGGTGATGACTCTTGAGCTGAGACCTGAAGGGGATGGCTCCAGTGAGAAGACCTGGAGAGGCATCCAGGCAGAGGCATAGCAAGCACAGTTGTCCTCCCAGTGGATTGGGGAAAGAGGAAGCATCAGGCAGAGAATGGTGCAGGATGAGGTTGGGCAGGGTAGGGGAAGCCAGGTAGAAGCATGATCTTGAGGGACCAGGTAAGGATTCAACCTGGCTTGTTGATGGGCTGGCTTCAGGGCAACGTGTGTGTGTGTGTGTGTGTGTGTGTGTGTCAGGGAAGAGATAAATAAAAAAAGAAAGAGTCTTAGGTTTTTGGCTGGAGCAACACGTGGACTATAGCGGACCCTTTTCCTAGGATTGCCTTAGGGCCATCTTGGTGAGGACGCCCTAGACCTTATGCTTGAATCTCAGTTTCCTCACTTGTCAACTAAGCGGCTCTGAAAAGTTACATCACATCTCTCTCAGCCTTGGTTTTCTTATCTGTGAAAATGGTATATTACCTTTGAGGTTAGGGATGAGGTAGGGATGACACGAGATGGCCACTGGGAAGCACTCAGTGTGGAATGAAATCCTAATGAAGGTTCCATGTTGGTCAGATTCCTTTCCTTCCTTCCTCTTGTTGTCTTTTCTAGACTCATACCTGTCTCTGCCTGTTCTAACTTGGAGTTAGCTTGTTGCCTCACATTGGGTGTGAGAAGCATGCAACATTTCATCCACACTTCAGGGCAGCTGTTGTCACTCTGCTCTCTCCTTCTGTTCACAGGTCAAATGCATTCTTTCCCAAGTCCTTCCGTCCCCCCAGGCCGTGCCACAGATATCCCTTACATGGATTTTTAGGTTTTCTTCTCCTCTCTAGGTGTAAGTTCCTGGTAAAAGCAGAGATGAAGTGTTTAGCTAAGTAAAATGCTGAGAGTAGCTGGCGCAGGCTTTCCTTAGATGACCTCTGAAATTCTTTCCAACTTCCGGATGTTAAGCTCCAGCTTGACATTGATTCTGGGCATTGTCTTTGAAGAGCCCACAGGCAATAATGGGTCAAAGACAGGTCCCCCATGCCTTGTTTCCATCATGGCCATGAATGTAACTATAGTTTTCTAACTGCTGTCTTCTGACCCGTGCACAGAAGAAAAACCATCTAAAAATAACTTTTTTCCCTCTTTTTCATTGAAAAATTTTATTCTTCTTCTTATTATTATTATTATTTTGGACACAGAGTTTCACTCTTGTTGCCCAGGCTGGAGTGCAGTGGTGCTATCTCGGCTCACTACAACCTCTGCCTCCCAGGTTCAAGCGATTCTCCTACCTCAGCCTCCTGAGTAGCTGGGATTACAGGCGCCCACTGCCACACCCAGCTCATTTTTGTATTTCTAGTTGAGACAGGGTTTTGCCATGTTGGCCAGACTGGTCTTGAACTCCGACCTCAGGTGATTCACCTGCCTCAGCCTCCAAAAGTGCTAGGATTACAGTCATGAGCCACCAAGCCTGGCCTTCACTGAAAAAATTTAAACTGCCTTATTGAGATAAAATTTACACACCTTGTAATTCATCCATTTAAAGTATAGGATTCAGTGGTTTTAGTATATATGCAGATGTGTGCAGCCATCACTGTCAATTTTAGATAGTTTTCATTACTTCAAAAAGAAGCCCCATATCCCTTAGCTACCAACTCCTATACCCTCTTCCTCCTACCCAGCCCTGAGCAACCACTAATCAGGACTCACACTATGCCTACCTCACTGTTAGGAAGGATTGTTCTTAATTGACAAGGAAGACATCTTAAATATTAGCTCATTTCAATCCTGAAATGGGATATGCTTAACACTTTGTATATAAATTCTAGACATTTGTAATGCAATTCAACAATGTCAAGGGGGAAAAGTTGGATTCCTCACTAATGGAGATTTCATGAAAAATACGGGTAATTATAAAACCATAATTATAAAGGATCTCATTCTCGTGTTGTTTGGAACACTAAATTACACATTTCTTAAAAAACTGGCATCTCTCTCTCTCCACCCTACCTATCTACATACCCATCTAAATATTCTCAGAGTTTGCTCTGAAGTTTGAAAAATTATATCCAGAGAGGTGCAGCATCTTGTTCAAGCTCACACAACTACTTTGCAGAGGAGCTGGACCGCCCCTTAAGTTCTCTTGCCTCTTGGTTCACTGCCTTCTCCTGCTTCACACTCTGCTGAAGTCACATCAGTAAGGGCATCTGACTCATGAAACTCAACTATATTGCTCAGCAAGAAGAGAAACAATCTTTGTTGACCCCATTATTTTTCCAGTTCAAACTAGATCTTGGCCTCTACCACTCCAGGAAAGGCCAGATCCCAAAATAAAACAGACTTTTAAAAAGTAAGTTCCTGTTCGGCTTCTGAGTTTTGAAGAGACCAGTTTCTAGAGATTTAAGGGTGACTGAAGGGGTTTTCAAGGGTACATTTGACTGCACAGATTTTCATATCACTGTGGTTTTAGATCTAAAGGTCTGCATTTAATAGACTGTATTGTATTCCTTCCAAAAGTTCCTTAGAACTTTTCCTCTTAGAAGAGGCTTTCGGACTCTGGAATCATCTTGAGAAGAGGAGGGGTGGCCCTTTAAAGACACCAGTTCAGAATGTGGTCACTTCTCTCTTTAGGGAGGGGCTGTCACCCACCAACTCTGCCCCAGGTCCTCTGCCGAATAGGCTGAGTCTCAGCCATGCCAACCTCTCCTCCAAAATACCCTGACTGTCTAACTCCCAAGCATCTGATCCCAACTGTTGCAGGGGGTTCAGGAAATCCCCAGAGGAGGTGACCCTGGTCTTCCACGTGTTAGCAAACTCCTGAGAATGGGGAAAGGACTACAAGCGGCCCTTCTAGAAACCCTCCTCATTTGCTAGACTTCCTCCCTAAGCTTGGGGGGCTGGTCTATCACCATTCTTGCTCCCAAGATCGACCACACATAACCACAGCATCCTCAGACTGGTGCTCCGGGCCGGTAGAAAAGTCCCCACAAGGGGCACACGGACCCCCCTACTGAGCAAAAATGCAGCTGAATGTAGAAAGGGACTTCCTGAACATAGTGCTTTCCTATATCTGACAGATGATGTCCCCAGCCAGTCCCTCCACAGCCTACACAGGTGTAGGTGGAGGAGCAAGTAAAGTGGATGCAAGGCTCGCCTCACCTGCCCAGGAAGCCCTGCAGCCACCGGGCTCTCCAGAGCATGCGGTAGAGCAAGGACTGAGGCTTTTCCTAGGGAACTCTGCTTCTGAAATCCTACTTCTGCTGAAAATAGATCAGTTCATACATCATCAGGGCCAGTCTCACGTATGCTGTCCTGTTCTGGACCATGTCACTCCAGCCAGGAAATCCAATCCCTTTTCCTTCATTTGTGAACATCACACCTCCACACAGACACCCCCACACACAGACATCCACACAGACACACCTACACAGATACATCTGCATAGACACAGCCACACATGGGCACGTATCTATATACCTACACAGACACCCACATGGACACACAGGCACACACCCACAGGATGCAGGCTCATGTGAAGGTTGTATAGAAGGAAAGAGATTTAAAAATAAATTTTAAGCATCTTTGTTCTAAAAAAATGCAGCCACTTTTTTCTGCAGGATTCTGTTTCTCACATTCTTTCCTGGATTTTCCCCTTTGCTTCCCTCCTCAGAAGTCCTCTAGAAACCTGTTCCTCACTCCACCTCCTTCCATTTCATTAGGCAGAACAATTTAACTGTGCCCAATCGCTACCTCCGAATGGAGTTCCTACTTTTGCCACGCATCCAGAGCTATGGGCGGGCGCCCTGATCTCACTCCCACCCCATCTCCTGCAAGAGAAAGGGAGCAGTGCAGAGATTAACTTCTACAATCAACTCTACCCCTGTAAAAGCCAAAGCTGGGAGGGTCGATTTTAAACAACACTAAATCTCTCTCCATAAACCACCAACTTCAGCCTTACCCTGGCCCAGCAGCTCCATGACCTGTGAGAGTAATACAGGCACTGCTGGATACCAGGAGCCACTGTGATTCTCAATGCTTTCACTCATGATCTCACTCAGCCCTCCAGCACTCTTATGAGGTAGGTGCTGCCATTACCTACTTTTATAGGGAGGGAAACTGAGGCTCAGAGATACTATGTAACTTGCCCAAGGTTGTTCCACCGGGGATCTCCCTCAAAGTCCACTTTCTTGACTCTTCTGATACGCTCTTTTGCAAACTACAGGTCACTGATTCAATCGTTCTCCATGCGGCTACAGAGCCAAACTTCCTGGGAAACTGAGTATCCACAATTTTCAGGTGGGTGTGTAGGAGCTAATGGGGCCACAGATGCTGTGCATACCACTGCCTAATCGTTGCTAGAGAGCCTGTTCAACCTCAGAGAATGTAGCATTCCATGCTAACCATCATTTAAAATTCCTGCAATAAATGAAAATAATAAACACAGAGCTGAGACTATAATTCAGCTAGCCTCGCTCCCAAATGAAGCTGATTCCAGATAGAAAGCAGATTTTCATATTTACTGTATGTGACAGCTGCAGGAATTAAATGAATCATCTGTCTATCTCTATTGCCTTGTTCCTCCTGTGCTGGGTGCATCTATCCCTGGGGTTGTCTGTCTTCCCATTCCAGGAAGACAGATCAGTGTA
Source organism: Chlorocebus sabaeus (assembly GCF_047675955.1). Lineage (NCBI taxonomy): Eukaryota > Metazoa > Chordata > Mammalia > Primates > Cercopithecidae > Chlorocebus > Chlorocebus sabaeus. The sequence continues at coordinate 13,441,561 of NC_132926.1, read as the reverse complement.
GTTTCAATTATTAATTCCATGTTTGGATCACAGTAACACCAGTTCCAGTTCAGTGACCTGCAGTTCCTATTGATTTAAGTGATGAATTATCTACACTGCAATGTATTATTAACTTTATTTTGTCTCTTATTCCTTCCGCATTCATGCATCAAAATAATAAAGCACCATTCACAGGCTAAAAGGACCCTTTTCCCTTCTCATATTTCCCATAAGGGCGAAGCCAACACACACCAGGGAGGTAATTACACAGAGCTGGGGTGGGGTCTGGACATTTATTTTACCTCTGAATTATTTATCTCAGCTGTGAATTTGGGGGAGGGGATGGGGGGAGGTCCTCAGTGGGGAACAAAGGGGCCCAGGAGGGAAGTTAACAAAGACAAGTGACGATTAGAATCTGGGAGATTCAAAAGAAATGAAATAACCTCAACTCAAAAGTTTAACTTCTGGGAGTCAATCTGCCCATTCTGATAACGGTGGGAGGACAGGTGTAGGAGTGGTAATGACAGTGGCACAGTGTGAAGGGAAGGAGGCAAGAGAAGAGAGCACCATCAGTTTCTCCTGCCATCTCTTTTGGATTGCTCTGCCTGCCCCATCGCAAGACCTACCCAGCAAGGTCAGACTCCTGTGAGACATGGATTCATGAATGTTTGGCAGAAATGTGCTGGCCTTATGGCTAACTCACCACTGTCTTTGTCTTCTTTGGGTAAAAGTACATCCTCCTATTACCTTTTGAGAAACTTCCTTTCCCTGGGTATAGTCTGGTAGGACTATCAATCCAGATGCCCTACCTTGCCCTGATCAAATGCATGACCCAAGCTGGGTCAGTGAGGTTCTCCCTCCAAGACATTTGAAGTACAGACAAAGGGCACAAAAGACCGAGTGTAAGTGGCATCTGTTCACTAGCGCTGGTGCCTGCGTCTGACTGTTGAGCAATTGCTGCTCTCAATACCTTCTGAAGATGATCTGCAAGCCTTGTTTTTCAAACTTCCCTTTGATTCTAGATGCCCCACCCCATAGTCTTTCAATAAATGCCTTTCTTTTTTAAACCAAATTTGAGTGTGTTTTGTTGTTTTCAACTTAGAGAACTCTGGCTAAGCAGCCAAAAGACATAGCTGTATCTAAAGTGTCCCTGAGCCCTCAGAGACGGAAAACATGAGGAGGGAGAGGCTATAGATCTTGTCTACACCTCTTCTGCCAATCGAGCAACAATTGCATCCACAGGGAGATGGGCAGGAGGTGAAGTGAAGGCATTCCTCTGTCCTCTCGCTCCCATTTCCAGTTAGAACCCGAACCCAACCTCCCAGCCTGCAGGATTCCTGTTGGGGCAACTCCCAAAGTCAAGGAGTCTGAAGAGACACCCCATCTGACAACCCCACACAAAGAGAAGACCTCAGACGGGGTTGCCTAGGGTCAGGCACCCCAGGAATCCCACCTATGAGCCAAACCCAAGAGGAAGGAGAGACACCCAGGACCTCCCAGTTTGAAAGTGAAGGCAAAGCGGCTAAGTGCGTAGAAGTTTCCATGCACAGACAATTGGAGGATTACCTAAGGTCTCATTCCTAGTGCTATTAGACTCAGAAATGGCCTCACCTATGACTGCTCCCATTTTGTGACTCACAGCTCTCCACGCTGCACTGGTATGAAACAGATGTTGTGAATGTTTTATTGTAGTTTCCAATCGCCACCCTTCATTCATCTGATTCAGACCTAAGAGCCTTGGGCTTTCCTTTCTTTTTATTTCTCCTCCTCTACCCTTTGATTTTAAGGGCCTAAAGGTGAACATCTAACAGGCAGAACCTGATTCTGCCTCTCAACCCAGCCCCTTACAGCAATGGAGAATAGCCCAGCAATGCCCGAGAAATGAGTTCTTTTTCTTTCCAGAACTTCACCAAATAAGGAGAGAAGGATCAGAAAACCACTGTGATTAGATTATATGGAAGAAGGTCAAAGATTAAAAATCCGCTGCCTCTCATTATTAGAGGAGGGATGACAGATTCAGACCAGAGCACAAAAGAAAATACATTATTTCAAAACAGGATATGAAACCCAGTCCCAGGTGATTAGTCTCTGTTAAGTAAATTTACTATCTAATCTTTTAACTGTCTTCCGAAATTGCTGGTCCAACATTCTCTCCCTCCTCCATTGGAAGCTTAAACTTGGGCGGGTGCTGTCATCCACCCTGAGCTCCAGCAGCACCTTAATGGAACAGGGAGCTCATTTCAGGGGGGTGGGGGTGGAGTGGCTTGGGTGGAAGGGTCTGTAAGCGAAATGCACCCTGTAATAAAAGCAAGATGCATGCACCGCAGACCAGCCCGACTGGAGGCAGGACGGGGATGGAGGTTGGGGCAAGAGTCCTGGCTTTGGTTTCAGAGCCAGGTCCATCAATGAGGAGACTATCCTTCGACCTCACTCCAGGCTCATCCCGGGAAAACTGGACTCTTCTCTTTCCATGCAGCCCCAAGGGGCCCACATGCCAAAGAATCTCATGCTTCGGGGTTGTTCTCAAACCAGACCAACCTTCAAAGCTTTGATTTTAAACGAGTGCTGCTCTGCAGGCCAAATATCACAGGCCTATGTTGGGCCCCGAAGAGGACAAGATGTGCACTTGGAGGCCAGACAGGCTCGCAACACCATCCAAGCAATGAGAAAACAAAGAGAAAACAAGACACAGTGGAAAAGAGGATCTGTTTTCCCAGTATCTGTCTTGGCTGGGGTACTACTGTCAACATGGCATGCAACAATCAGAGAGGCAGAGGATATCAAACTCAAAGCAACTCTTCCCCTGTTTACCAGGAGGAACTCCTTTTTTCTGTACTTCACTATTTTCTCGTCTGTTTAGTCTAAAAGGCTGAACTATTGCACAAAGAAAGTTCTCTCCAAGAATGAGTTTTCCAGAGAAAGCTCTTCAGACAAGGGCAGTGTGTGAACCGTTCTCCGCAGCCTGGAGAATGGGGTGTGTGTTTAACAGAAGGGGGCTGGGGCCGAGCAGGACTCCCTGAAGGATTCCCAAGGTGCTCTGTTTGTGTGATTTATCCCTTCTGGAAAATCCAAACATACAAATGTGCCTGCTGCAAAAGCCAGGGCAGACTCCAGGACTCAGGCTCCCACACAAAGCTAACCACATACAGCTTGCCTGCCCTGGAGGTTTTCTCTATTTTAACCTTTGTAGGTTTTCAACCAAAACAGATCAAAGGGAGGTGCATGTAGTTTTGCTGGGGATCAGCAGACCTCATTTCTCTCTCTCTTCTTAGCTCCTAGGCTCACGTCACAAAAAAAAAAAAAAAAAAAAACCCTGGGAGAATAGGAACTGGGCAAAAAGGGGCTTCCCTCAGCTCCCGGGATTTCAGAACCAGACATTGTCATCCTGTTCACCAAGCAGCAAAAACACACAACTCTGAGGTCCCACACTTCAGAGCAGTGGACACAACCCTCAAAAGACTCCAATCCCAAACCTGTTTATCTAGTAATCATTTGTTTGTGGAAATTTTGTTCACATTATAAGAGTGCAAGACCAGTTCTGCATGCCTTTGAAACTCCAGCCCCCACGGCCTCTCCTCCCCGGCTAAAATGTTCCATGGAGTGGTGCCCGGGTTCTGAGATGCGTGTAAAAGTTGATGGAGAAGGCAGACTGAATTAAAAATGCATCCTTGCTTATACAGCGTTCCAAAATGACCGAGGGGAAGGTTGCTTCCCACAGAAGGCTAAAAATGCATGATTTTATCTGAGTCCCCAAACGGTCCTATGAAGTAAATGCTTTTACTTTTATCCTTTTGTTATACAAGGAAATTGAGGCTCAGAGAATATCAGTTTTTGGCAAAGGCCACCCAGCTTGGTAAGTGGCAGAGCAAAGATTAGGATCAAAGCCTGTCTTTCTCCACACTCCAAGCTCTTTCCATCTCCCACAACCTTTTGACTTGGGCAATATGGCAAGGCTTCAGGAAGGTCCCAGAATATTCCATGCCCTTTGATCCAGGGCTACAAGGCTAAGACCTTAACCCAAGAAATACTTATGAAGGTAGACAAAAATAGATTTACAACTATATCAGCAGTAACACTATTGATAACAGCAGATGTTTGGGGGAAAAGCAATTACATGGTACTGATAGAATTTAGTATTATATCCATACAATAGATTACTATGCAAGTATTCAGTCATTAAAGACACTAGGGTAGAAGAATAGTTAATGATGTGGGAAAATGTTTACAAGGTAAAGTGAAAAAAATCTGAGTATGTAACCAAATGTCCATCAAAAGCAATGGTTACTCTCATTTTGGTAAATCTATACAAGGGAATACTATGAAGCTATGGAAAGTAAGGATTTAGTTCTATACAAGTACTGACTTAGATGAACTTCTTCTTTTTGCTAATTTATATTTTTCCCAAAAAGATATTTTTTAAAAATAAGAAAAAAAACATTGAGAATATTCAACATTCACATGCAAGGCACTATTTAGAAACTATCTCAATGTAAGATTTTGTTATTATGTGCACAATGCTGATATGAGACACAAGCAAAGTTGCTGCAACTTATGTAGCATGTAATTTGAACCACACGTCAGTTTATTCATTAATATGCATTTGGCTCATTGTGGGGTGTGTGCCAATAGGGATTGACTATGCAACAGTTCAGATTTTGGTAAATGGGGGTAGGGGACAAAGAGGGTGGGGATTGGATCTGAATAGACAAGTGAAGTTGACAGATTCCTAGGATTGCAATGAGGCTTGGGGGCCTCAAGGATGGAGGCAGGAGGATCATTCCCTCCTCCTAAGCAGTAGCACCAACGCATGTGGTGGGGGTTCCATGCGCAGACCCTCCCTTATGCCCATCAAAGTACAACAAATCCTCACCCAGAGGAGCCAAGAGTAGACCTAATCAGCAGGCACTGATCCTGCCAATGCTCCCTGACTTTCATTATTGTAGATAGAGCTGAATGGGTTATCCAGGACTCCAAGCACTGCTGCCCCCAACCCTCCTGCCCTTTACTATAATAACCATAAGTCTTAATTTCTTCTTTGATCAATAACTCCATGTCTGAATTCTAAAATACATCATCTGCTCTCATATTCCTCTGATAAATGGTTTGAATTAACGTAAAGCACATTATTCTTAGAGCCTTGGCTTATTGTATCAAAGACATCTGGTTTCCCAAGAAACTTCTAGGAGCCTGGATGTTTAAGGGCACTGAAGGCTAAGACTGGAGTCCTGTTAACTCTTAGGTGATCATTGCCAGTCCAAGAACTGTTGATTACCAGTCCCTGAAGACATAAACACTGAAGTTGAGAGTATCTAAAAATGATAACAATGTGACGTTGCTGCATTTGTGTACATGATAGTACCCACCTATACATGATATTAACCACCACACTTTCCATGACCCACATGCAGAGTTCTGTAATTCTTTCCTTTTTTCTAATTATGTGCATTCTGATATTTTTTGAAATGCAATTTTGTGCCTGTTTAATCTAATAATTAAATATTTGTGCTTCTATTCTGTATATCTGCTATGGTTTGAATATTTGTCCTGTCCATAACTCATGTTGAAATTTCCAATGTGGCAGTATGGAGAGATGGGGCCTTTGAGAGATGATTCATGGATTAATGCATTAATAGGTTATCATGGGGAGTGGGACTGGTGGCTTGATAAGAAGAGGAAGAGAGATTTGAGCTAGCATACTCAGCTCTCTCCCCATGTGATACCCTGTGCCACCTAAGGACCCTTCAGAGAGTCTTGAACAGCGAGAAGGTTCTCACCAAATGCGTCTCCTTGACCTTGGACTTCCCAGCCTCCAGAACTGTAGGAAATACATTTAACATCTTACAAATTAACCACCCTCAGCTATTTCGTTATAAGCAATAGAAAACAGACAAAAACAATATCTCTATTTCATTTTTCTAGTAAGTTGTTTTTATAGTATTTTACAAATGTATTAGTTTATAGGTTGGAGTCTTTTAAGAAAGAAAATCCATCTCCAGAGATAACTGGGGAAGCACTAAGTAGGTTTGGGCCTGTGACTTATGGGCTTAGTCCTCACAAACTTTTTATTAATTAAGACAATCAAGAGTGGAATAGAGCTGATATTTGGGGTACAGCCTTGTCTCTGAACTAAAACTCTAGCTGAGTGGTGCTTTGAAGGATCATCAGGGCCTTCTAAGACTCTCTTTGGACTAAACTGATGGACGGTTAATGGATTGAGATAATTCTGGAGTATAATCTAGTTATTTTATGCCAAGGGACTCCTGGTTGTTGTACCGGCTTTGAGATCTTTATTTCAAACACAATCATTATCCCCACAGTCCCCTGTTGCCTTGTAATTTCACTGAAACTCTTAGCTTCTTTTGAGAAAGAATAATCATGCATTTTGCCATGTTGTTGAAGTCATGGAATAGTTAAAACTGAAAGGCAAGAAGGGGTCATACTGCTGACCTGAAGACCTGGGTGAATTGATGCTCCTGTCTCAAGCCACATTGCCATTCTCATTCAAGATGGATTTGAACGTCAAAAGGCTAAGTCAGATTTCCTGATATCTACTGGCTCCAGAAAACTTAGCGATCAAAATATCACTCTCTGTACGATAAAATGCGTCTCACTTTGTAGAGATCTCATGAGCTTTATCCCCCAGGTAAACTCCCCGAGATCACCTAAAGCCAGGGATTTCCCTGTCTGGTGCCAATTTATCTTTTCACATAAATCAATAGCAGGTTAGTGCTACAGTTTTCTTCACCTAAGCCCTGCAATTCCTTCCCCTCGGATAGGAGAAAATATCTTCTTCATCAGAAATATCACAAATCCTCAGTGGGACTTTAATGTCTGGTTTCTCTGCAGCTAAGATTCTTTTGGGGTGGTGGCACACAGTGGTGGAGAAGGGCAGAGGATGATGTTCATTCTTTGTTGTCTTCTAAGCTGTGAGCCCCAAGCAAAATCACATAAGTGGCTCTGTGCCTCAGTTTCCTCATCTGCAAAATGGGGGAGCCTAACTCCTGGTATTATGGTAAATAAAAATTAAATTATAAAGCAGTTAGAACAGTGCTCGGCACACAGTAAACATTAGCTGCTGTGTACTTATTTAAAACAGTATGAGCTATTTCCAAAAGGTTTTTGGAGGTATGATTTATGGAAAATAATGGATAAAATAAGTATTAACATAAATATTGTAAAATGTACTTGTAACAAACTAGAATAGTACTTGATTTTGAAACTGAGTATCATAAAATGAAAAATAATGATAGAACTTTAAAAATTTTCAAGGGAGGAAGGAAACAGCAAATCTCAAGTGAATTTAAAATGCTGGTGAGCATGGGTAGGGGTAAGAACTCAGTGTTGGGACTGGCTGGGCCGTCGGTGCCTGATGCAGAGCTCCTCAAATTGCATCGCCCTGTTTAACAAGGAACTGGTTATTCAATCTGCGTTTCCTAAATGAGAACCAGCTACCCCATCTGAATTGCCCAAATTCAATTAACTCACCTGGCATGCTTCCTGTCAATACCCTCTCTCTCGGCTGGCTTTGTCTTTTAACCATTATCGCCTCTGATCGTTGTGAAGTTAAGGGCCTCCAAGCTGTCTGAATAAGACCAACAACAGGGGAAAGCTTTTTTCTAGCCCCAGTGAAATATCAAGGTGAGGTTTCATGGGGCCTAATGACCTCTTGCTGTGAAAATGTCAGGGTAACTCTGAAAAACCACTTGTGCCCTACTTTTCCAAGGGGAAGGGCCCATTTTACACAGTTTTCTACTCTTCAATGGGCTACCTTCAGAATTTAGAGGCAAACAAATTGAATAGAACGCTGATTATCGGTTAAGTGTTAATAAACTGTGAGTTACAGGAAAAATGGATACATCACAGAGCAACATCTCAAACTTTAGTGGCCTTATCAACCCAGGCTGCTTGTTAAACACCAGATTGCTGCTCTCTGCACCTCCCATTCTGAATCAGGTCTAAAGTAAAACCTCTATTTCTGCACTTTCAAGCACCCACGTGATTATAATAAACTTTAAGAAGTAATGATCCAGAAATATCACACAGGAGAGAAATGCTAAGAGGAAAGCAACAAGAAACTGGCAAGGGAGTCATCGAAAATTTTCGGGCCATTTCTTAGAATTACAGTTACTTGATGACCCAACTGTGCTCACCTTGAACTAGACATGAATTCTCTAAGATCAGGGATGTTCAGAGTTCTTTCCATGGCCACCCTGGGCTTTGTACCTTGCAGGAAGAGTTCAATTCCTGGGTGGGGAATTAAACTGAACCTAAAGATCGCTTGAACTTTTTCCACAACTAGCCCAGGAGTCAGGACCTAGTTCCTTGTACCATCTGAACTGAGCCATGAATATGCCATCTTGGCTTCCAAGGTTATCCTGCCCATTTTTCTGGACTTCCTAAGATCTTGGATCGTCATATGAGATTGGGCTTCAGCAAACTCTGAACTGCTGTGGTCATCAGCAAGTCCTCAGAGGAGCAAGCCAGATGCAAGGGCTTTGCTTCCGGCAAGGGGAGTCTGTGTCCCAGTGATGACAAACTAAGGAGAAAAGCAATCATGGTGCATGGAATCAACCGAGTGGTTCACTGCTTGCCTTCCCCGTGCTTCTTTCCCTGTGTTTTACTGCAACAGCCTCATTTTTATTTGCAGGTCCACTCCTCCCCAATTTCAGTTCCTATGCATGGTGGGTGGAGCATGCGGTCCTAGGCCAAGGCAATTAGCATTTCTCATTCTCTGTTCCATGACCATGCTGTAGCCAACGGGAGCACATGTGCCCACAGGAATGTGGGGACAAAGACTCACCTTGAACCGGGAGGCTGTGAGGTTTGCACCTGTGGTGGCCGTCTTGCCACAGTGAGGGGAGGGCACCTCTGCAAACGGACCCAGTGCAGAAAAAACAAGAGAAGGTAAAGGAGGGATGATGGGGGAGGCAGGAAGAGAGATACAAAGACAGAGTGTGGTGGTTGTATTTGAATCCCTGGTTAAATCACGCCTGGGAGTGCCCCACTCGCAACCTTTTCAGACCCATAAGTCAAGCATCTCTTTTTAAAGGGAACTTGGGTTTGCTTTCCCTAAAACCTTGTGACTGAAAGGTACTTCACCATGTAGTAAGGCTTTTCAAATGAAATGTCCAGCCTCACGAAGAAATGCCTTCTATAAGGGGCTGACACTGAGTCTTCTCAAAAGGCATATGCATTCAGTTTACGAAATCAGAACGCATAATACACCTCATACTTTTCAGTTCTTTCATGTCTCTTCTTACATCTGGTTCTCACAATTCCCTGACAGTACTAGATGCTAAGTAGGCAAATTTCACAATGTAGGGAAAAAATCATGATCCCTACATGATAGAAGATGAAATTGAGGCCAAAAGAGGAGAATTAACCCCCTTGAGGTCGGTCAGTTAGCAAAGGAGCCATGCACTGCACTTCCCAGTGGTGTGGATAAGAGAAAGGAAACATTTGGACGGTGGGGCCCTTCTTATGTGGCCTCCATAGCCCTCCTCTCCCTTTGGGTACCAAGATGCTTTTCAGCTCACATTGGCACATTGGTGGCTGCGGGGAGAGGCTTCAACATATTCATCAGCAAAAACATAGGCATCCAGGCCCCCATCTCCATTCCCAGTGTCCTCATCCATCCCACCCCTGCACACTCTCTCCTTTATCATAGCTTGCATGACTTGGACCATCCAGGCATGCTGTGAGCATGGCCCTCCCTGCCTGTGTTAGTGGGATTTTTCTCCACCGGTATACATGTAGCGGTTTTAGCACAGGCTTGGAGTCAGAAGGACGTGGGCTCACATTGTGACTCCCTTATTATGAATGTGACCATGGGGGAGTGACCACCTCTCCACGGCTTAGATTCCTCACCTATAAAATGGGGGTCATAACAACAAAGACCTTGCAGGGCCTTTGCATATTAATTATATACACACACACACACACACACACACACACACAAATATATATATAAAGCCTTTAGCGTGGGTTTAACTCATGATATACACATTGTTTATAAAGGCTAATATTTAGCCAGGCGCGGTGGCACGCATCTTTAATCCCAGGTACTCAGGAGGCTGAGGCAGGAGAATCGCTTGAACCTGGGAGGCAGAGGTTGCAGTGAGCCAAGATTGTGCCGCTGCACTCCAGTCTGGGCAACAGAGTGAGATTCCATCTCAGGAAAAAAAAGGCTAATATTTATCAAACACCGACTTGGCTAGTTTATTAATGGTCACTAAGCTGTAGCTCTCTCTGTTGATCTGATTCCTACCCATCCTTCAACAGCTACTTCAAATCCCACCTTCCCCTTAACCTGGAATCCTGACAACTCTGGTTCTCTCTCCCTCTTACTCTGGATTCCACTGCTTTTGATGTGAGTCACTCCATGCTTTGCATTCTTCCATTATGTTCACCAAGTTAATCTCTCCCACATATTCACAATGACCTATTTCTTCCACCCAGACGATCTATGTGGTCCTATTTTTCTATTCACGTTAATCTCTCTAGCAGTATAGCCTTGTGGTCCAGACCATGAACCTTAGGGCCAGCCAATCCTGGTTTCAAATCCTAGCTCTTTGCTGTGTCACCTTAAAAAGGTACTTAACCTCTGAGTGTCAGTTTCCTCATCTGTAAAATGGTGATGATTCCTACCTGTCAGGGTTGTTAAGCACACTGTAGAAGATATTACACGCAAACTGCTAAGTGTATTTATTTATCACGAGCACACAGCAAAGCTCTACCCTTGCTAACATAATGATAGTCTTAGCCACACAAGCATCTAGCTCACTGCCTCATACCCTACAGGAACTGAATTGATTTAAACCCAGAGGCATTTCTTCCTCTGTGGTTACCTGCACTTTCCCACATTCCCACTCATGGCCACAAGGTGGCAGCCTATCCATTATGGAGGAAGCTTCTATTTCCAGAAAGGGGAAAGGATGAAATGATTTCTTCTGGAATATGTAGATGACTTCTTTTTCGGTGGTGGGGAGGTGGGGGGACTGAATATCCTCATAGGCCCCGGTTCCATTTTCTGAGAGTGCACTACCTATACACACGGGACCAGCGTGGCAGAGCTGACGCAGATCAAACACGTCAACTGCACGTTAAGGTGTTCTCTTCTAGGGAATGTGGTCGGAACCTGTCTGCCCCCTTCTTTCAGCCAGACTCCATCAGGAAGCCTGTGGGGTTTAGCAACCTCCCCAGGCTGGGTTTCCCCATCCTGCACCTGTATTAAGGTGTCAGGGAGTCTGGTGAATGGAATGTACACGTGCCTATGGTGACCATTTTGTCTGGAACTTTCTGGGTTTTAAAACGAGAAGCCCTGTGTCCTGGAAAATCCTTCAGTGCTGGACAAGCACAGATGGTTGCTCACTCTAGGGCATCTCTGCTACATCTCCGCTGTAACTCCATGGATATGGTTTCCCTTTTATTCCCATTGAAAAAGAAATTGTGGACGCGCAATTTGCCAAAGTCCTACAATTCCATAATTTTATATTTGGAAGGGAACACAGACAACACTCAGATTCCACATGATGGAGAGAGTGGAATGGTCCTGCCCAGGTCACATGGCTGGGCTGGCAGGGAAGGACCCAGATCCTTGAGTCTCACTCACAGCTCTTTCCAAGGGCTCCCGACCACTTGGAGCCGCAGGGTACAGGAGCAGGGTGTGTGGCTTCCTGGACGTTCCCTCAAAAGAGCTTCTGGGAAATAGCAAAACAGGGCAGAACCCAGGAAGACTGGGAGATCTAACTGAAAGCAAACTTCCAACCAAATACTTAGGGATGCAATTAATGTGCATACATTATATAAAAGTGTGAACAGGTGGGATTTAAATTTCACCTGGATGGAAAATCTTTATGGATCTCACTTTGGCACACTGGAAGAGAATCAACTAGGAGTCCCCCCTCCAGGGGCAGGCAGCACTAGAATTGAGCCTCTAAAGCCTTCCTGGGTTTTGCCTCCAGAGAAAAGAATCAGCAACTCTCTCCTGGGATCTCCTTGGCACACCACTCTCATTATCTCAGTCAGGCCAGCATTTGTCCTCACTGTTCACTGCAGAAAGCGAAAGCTTCTAGATGTACTTTTATTAACAAACCCTGCTAAAGCAAACTCCTGCTCTCAATGTTATTGCACGTTTACATCTTCACAATCTCAACCACGGCACTAAATTAATTTGCCTCAGAGACACACCACTGAATTCAAGTATTTTATCAGAAAGATACACCAAATACAGGAAAGTTTTGCGGAACAGAATAGAAAGAAGGCCTCTTTTACAAAGCCATGAAAAGCAGGCAAATCCATACATGACGGAATATGGTAAGCATACAACCTTAAGAAATGATCTTTTGTTTTGTTTTTGGTTAGGAATTCCCACAAAATAAAATTCTTATTAGTAACAAAAACTTTAAAAAATTGGTTTTCCAAAACAAACTTGACAGGGAAGGAAAGTACCTATGAGAGGAAGGAACCACCCAAGTGATTCTTCTACAAAATAGAAGATGAGCTGCAAACTCAGGCACAGCCACCTGAAATGAATTTGCTGAAAACACAGCAGGAGACTTGCAGCAAATTTTCAGGTGGGATTTGCCAACTTGTTTCGTTCCTTGGGGTAAGGAGGAGAGCCCGAGCAGAGGGAGAATGTGAGGTGTGACAAGTTCCAGTTAATGTCTCTGCATCTAATGTAATTCTGAAAGTTCTAAAGCACGAGCTAACTGTATCCTAAAAGAGTGAGGCAAATCTGAGCAGTAACCAACATCCACCAGAATGGAAAATGTAGGCACAAACTAGTGCAAAGCAGGGCAAAGACCCGGGAAAGTAATTGGTAGTCCCTGTTCCCATAACTACCCTAAAATGGGAAGATCAGCGAGAATGAACAAGAAACGTAGAAAATCAGCTCAGAGATCTGGATTTTCATCCCAACGATGCCAGAAACCAGGACGGGACCCTGAACAAGTTCTTCACCTATCTGAGGCTTCATTTCCGTTTTCTGCAAAGTGAAGGGGTCAGGTTGAATATCCCCTGAGGTCCCTTTTATCTCTAACAGTTCTGTGAATAAATATGTAGCTGGCACATTCTAGTCAAGAGGTTAAGCTGAGTAAACAAGAAAGTCCAGGTCCTACCAAAAAAATTCCATGACTGCCTCTCCTGCCTATTTATGTGGGGTCAGAACAGGGCCCTCTTCTCAGGCCAAGCTGGCAGATTCTTAGCTCCGTTCCCCTAAAGATGTAGGAGAGGATGGGATTGTCTAATGAACCCACTACAGTCCAACTGAGGCAAGATTTCTACGTCAGGGTCCATCAGCATGTCCATCTTGCACCCTTGGCAACTGCAGCTTTGCAAGGCATAGCCACGAGCCACCTTCTCTTCCCACAATCTCTCCTCTCTTCCCTGCAGCCCCAGTCAACAAAGGAGAGCATCACAGAGAAGGGTGAGGGTGGGACAAGGTACGAAACTCCAGCCCCAGCTCTGACACCTTTACAGAAAGCCTTTGTTTGAATGCCAAACGTTTGTTTGTTTTAAGTGATTCAGATTCGGTGAGATCTTCTCAATTCTATTTCACTTTCGCATGGTGGGTTTCACCTCTCACTCTACCTTTCATGAGCACCTCACAGCCTTAAAAGCATTCTCTCAAACTTGATGAGAATAAAAATATTTAAAACAATGATCTCCCCGCCCCAGCCTAGTGTTGAAACAGCAACCTCTAAAGGGAGAGTGAAGGGGACCCAGATAGGTTATATATTTTTGTCCTGTAAACAGAATTATACATTGAATAGAGCCTCTGCAGCAGCCAAGGGTCTTCAAACTCATTTGAAAAGCAGGGGAACCTTCTGTTGAATGGAGCTGTGTGCAGGTACAGGGACCTCGGGCAGGTCCTGTCCCTCTCGGGCGGGTTAGGAATGTCCCTCAGCTGACTGCCGGGTCAGCCTTCAAGAATGCACTCCAGGGAGGCCTTAGAGAAAAACAAAATCCAAAAACACTACATTGTCCTTGGAGAATAACAGCAGCTATCATATATGGCTTGTTGCCAAGTGCCAGGCCCTGCACTAAGCACTTGTTTGCATTTGCCCCTTTCATTGGCCACTGTCACCTTGTGGGATGGGAATGGTCATCTTCATTCTGTGAAGGGGGAAAGTGAAGCTCAGAGAGGTAAAGGAATTTATCTGACATCACACAGCGAGCAACTGGCACCACTGGGAGGTGCTTTTATTAGATACTATACTAGAAGCACTTGCTTCCCATCAAGAATATCGAACTATAGTAACTCATAATAGCTAATGTTTTCGGGAGTGGTTACGATGTGCCCAGGACTCTGAGCTGAGGGTTTCGTCAAGATTGTCTCTTTTTTTGTCCTTCCAAAAACCTTATCAAGCAAATGGTAGTTGTCGTCCCATTTTTGAGCTAAGGACACTGAGGCTCAGAGGGCTCCAAAGGAGGAAGTGTCTGAATCGCTCCAAGGCCTCAGCTTTTACCAGCATGGGGCAGTCACCTGCCTGGCTGGGAAGCAGGTGGAGAGCCTACAGCCCCAGGCTTGGGTGGGGACACGGTAGCCCCAGGTGCTGTGTGGGCCTAAGCCCTCTAGAAGCCGGGCTGGGTCACAGGCACCACAAAAGTGGCTTCCCATGTTGGCCTCCCCACTGCCCCCACCACCCCCAGCAGCAAACCTGTAGGCAGGAGCGGGGAAATGCCAGCCTGGGGAATGCAGTGCCCTGGGGATCTGTCAGGGAGGATGAGGGAAAGCCTCCCTCTTCTCTCAGAGTTTTTGCTCAGGACCCCCAGGAAGATTCTTTTCAGTCATTCTAGCCGGCAATTGTTTTCAAAGGCCTGCCCCAGAGACCGGAGAGGAGAAAGTGCCTGTCTCAGAATGGCCACCCTGGCTTGTGCATTACCATACAGAAAAACAGCCCAGACTCCACGTTCGCCTCTCCCCCACACATTTCCCTCTTGACGCCCAATTCCCGTCAGTCTCTGACCCAGCAGCCTGGGGTGAGGAGCTGGGGTGGGGGCAACGGCAGACCCTTTCAGGGCCTGAGAGGCCCCCTGACTGGCAGGCATTGATTTTTTAATTTTAAAAGCAAAGTAAACAGCAATAGAAAAGGGCCCATATAAGAACTCAGTGTGTAAGTGGGACCTGCCTCAGGCAAATTCTTCTAATTTTCCTGAAAACAAGCGTTTTTACCCTTTGGCCCAAAGCCATTGCCTTTGCCATTAGACTTGGCCCCTGCCCCACCCCCTCTCCTGGGCCACCCGTCTGTGTTTGAGAAGCGACCTCCTGCGTTTCAGTCAGACGCTTCCTACGGGCTGGTGAAGGTTTCTGGAGTTTGCTTACACCCCAGCCAGTGAGTCTGTGGAAATCCTTCACAAAGTACAGGGCAGCCTTCTGAACGGGGAATGGGGAGTTTAATGACAGATGCAACGACCCTCAACTACATGTGAAGGAGGAGAAAGAATTATCATGACCGAATCCTGTAGAATTCTGCTGAGGTTTACTTTTACTTTATGCGAGGGCTAATTAAGCTGGATTTAGAAATAGGTTATTTATTACTGTTCCGTAAATAGAATTATAGGTTGAATAGAGCCTCTACCTCAGCCAGGGGTCTTCAAACTCTTTTTAAAAGCAGGGGAACTTTCTGTTGAATGGAGTTGTGTGCAGAACCACAGCATAAAAATGGACGCAGAAGTTCTCTGACCAGGATGGGAAGGCAGGCCTGGGGTCCTGCTCAGGTCTGGAGGGCACCCATTTCCTGCAGCCATCTGCCCCCTGCCTCAGTCCCTGATACGTTCTGTTGAACCTCAGGGCTCCAAGGGACACAGTCTGAAAGACATTGCTCTAAATGAATCAGTGCTGCGTGGAATGTATTTTCTAGTCACTGCCTCCAGGATTACTGAACATGGAGGGGGCACTGTGGTCTCAAATCCCAGGAGCATTAGCATTTCCGTTTTCATGTAGGTTGACACAGTGCTCCCTTGTACTAGAAAACGCCAGTGGGTGTTAGCAAAGGCCCTTTACACGCAGAACAATGAGCCCGGAGTGAGGCGCGAGCTTCAAAGCCGTCTCCTTATGGGAAAGGGTGACGCGGCACTGGATTTACCCCTGAGCCTCTCTGGAGTGTAAGCTTCATGGGCCTGAGTAGGTGGCTGTTTGGGTCGGCTCTTCTCAGTCCCCAAATGAAAATATCCTATGGGCTTATTTGAAGCCTCGGGTCTGACCTTTAGAGATGTATCTTCCTTCCCAAACTGAAAACACACATTTCCTCTCCGTCTCCTAAGAGATTGAGGAATCCCGAGATGTCAGCCAAGCGCAGAACAGCCAGGTGCTCGAGACGCTGCTGACGGGCTGCTGTGACTGCACAGGACTCAGGGCTCTGCACTCTCAGGGGCGCTCCTGGTTGGGAGGAGAGCACCCACGTGTCAGGCCTCACTTGCCCAGGCCATGCCCAGGGTGCCCCTGGCTTTTTCAGAGACTCCTTCTGTCATCTCTCTGAAGCAGGCAGGACAGATGGAAACCCACTACACAGATGTGGAGAACAAGGTATTAGGAAGTGAAAGGCCAGGGGACAAAATCCCCCAGGGGTCAACCTCTCTCCGTGGGCTCAATGCGCTCCCACAGCCTGCTCTGAAGGCCCTTTTGTCTTACAAGGATTTTCCATCCTAAGTGACTACAGGATTCTTCTCTCACCTACTGAGATTTATGGCAAGAGTTTCTGTTTTCTCATATACTTTCTAGTAAGCAGGAAAAAAAAATCCTGACTAAATGATGACAGGCAGAAAAGAAACAAGACACAAAGTGAAGACGGGCATAGAAGTCCATCACCTTGTTCCTGGTCAGGGGCCACCATCTCTTCCTCACTGAGTAAACGGTAGAGCCACGTGATCAAAATCATCCCGCTTTCTCCCCATTCTGGGGAAAGCCCTTGGGGTTCTCTTGATGTTATAACATAATACAAGTAAAACAAAGGCAAAATACAGAATTTACAGAATGTCAGTTTCTAGCAGCAGCTAACAGACGGCTTCTAGAGTCAATGGGAATTGCAGGATGCCCAGGATGGGTATGAGGGACACAGACAAGACATCGGGAGCCAGGGTCCAGTTGTGACCTTGCCCCTGACTGGCTCATTATGTGGCTGTAGGAGGAGATGGCGAAGAAGAAAAGGACTTTACCAGGCTGTCTGCAGACGCCCTTGTCCTAGAGGCACTGGAGTGGGACAGCTGCGTGGCTCCTTGGAAGACTCCAGAACCCCCTGGACTGTAAGAGTCACGCCCCTAAAGAATAATAGGGTGAATGGAATCCTCAGTGCTGGGATCGGGGGGAACCTCTGCTGTTGGAGCTGGTGAAGACCCTTTCTCAGGGCTTCTGGGGTTTACTGAGAATCAAAGGCATCCTCTGGAATCCTACAGAAAAGCAGCCCTAAGGTTTACATGGTCCTATACATTTATTTTCCATACTTTTCCTACCTGGAACTTGCTCATACCCCATAAAGGTGAAAGGTACCATCCCAGGATTTCGTTTTCTGTCCATCTCAATCCCCTCTTACTCCCAACCAAATTATTTGTTTACATACCCACACAAATCCCATCTTACCTCCAAGACTAACAGCTTTGCCATTCCTTGGTCAAAACGGTGACCAACAGAATAATAGTATCTAATGCTACTAACCTGTACCAGTGTCTGGCATTCTTTTTTTTTTTTTTTTTTTTTTTTTTTTTTTGAGATGGAGTCTTGCTCTGTCGCCCAGGCTGGAGTGCAATGGTGTGATCTCAGCTCACTGCAACCTCCACCTCCCAGGTTCAAGTGATTCTCCCACCTCAGCCTCCTGAGTAGCTGGGATTACAGGCACCCGCCAATCACACCTGGCTAATTTTTGTATTTTTGTAGAGACGAGGTTTCAGCATGTTGGCCAGGCTAGACTCGAACTCCTGACCTTAAGTGATCCACCTGCCTTGGCCTCCCAAAGTGCTGGGATTACAGGCATGAGCCACTGCACCCAGTCGTGGCATTCTATTTTGCATGTACTGTCTCCTATAATGCTTGCAACAAGCCTATGGAGTTAGGAGCTATTATTATGCCTATTTTTCCATAAGGAAACTGAGGCACAGTGAAATCTGGTGTCTTGCCTTAGATCACACAATCACTAGGGGATATAGGCAGGGGTCAAACCAGGTGATCTTACTTAAGAGTCCCATCGTCCGCATGTCACTCTACCACAGCATACATACTGTACCTTCGGATCTCCACGGTGCAACCAGCAAATTGACACAGTATGAGAGCAAACAAAGCCTTCCTATACTCACAGCAGAAAAACGTTCACAAAGGAGCTGTTGAAGGCTGCGCTACAAAGGGGTAGTGTGGAGTAGAACAGGGAAGAATTAGCCACTTAGATCATCCAACAGGATGGACACGCCGAAAGTCACTTTGATTCTGCCATCAAATTAAGAACATGATTTTAATAAATGATTACATTTAGTATCGATTCCTCATTGTTATACCTTAGTCATGCTCGCACAAGCTAATTCTGAACCTAGTTTGTCTTCCCTGGGTGCTCAATGATGAAGTGATGAAAGAAAGTGCTTTTAGTTGTGTTCGTTGGTATGGGGGGAAAAAACCCAAAACCTTGGCTAATCTACTCTGAGAAAACTGAGAATCATCAGTATCAAGAAGATTCTTCTCCTGAGAGGAGCCCCTTGACACATTTGCAAAATAAACGGGTTTCATTAGTCAGATGAAAACAGTTTCCAGGGATTGGGAACTTGTGGTTTCTGACGGTAGCTTCCCCTGCTCCCTCCGCCTCCCTGTCTCCTTTCTGGCGTAATTACTCACCTGGCAAACCAGCACCAAGCTGGGACCTTCCAACCCTGCATACAACCCAACTCTTCGGTGGCAAGGCCAGCAGCCCACTAGACATCTGGGTCTCTGTTCTCATACAAAGCTTGAGCACCATGGTTGGTTTCCCTGAGAAGTTTGGCAATTGCAGCCAATTCCCAAAGCACTGGTATTCTTTCTGGTTCCTCTTGACCAACCATGAGCAACCCCATCACCCTGCCACCCCAGGACATTCAGCTGGCGACCATCTATCTATAGAGACACGTGACACTGAAATCAAGGATGTCCACCACAGCACTTAGCACGGGGCCAGGCACAGGGCAGGAGCTCCACAAAGCTCAGTGTGGCTGGTGGCAGCTGGGACAGGGAACGGCATGGGGAGACTTCTGTTGCTGGAAGAAGCTCTTTCCTTGAAGGGAGGCCTTTGCCCTTTCAGAGGGAGAATAAACAGAGAGGCATTAGGTCTGCAAGCACAGCCCTCGCAGAGCCTGACCTGCAGGCCTCCTCCCGAGAGACACATGATTTACCTACGAAGTCAACAGAGGGATATCTGAGCTACAACTATCTTTTCCCATTTCACACCAGGGTGACATTAAATGGTTCCATTTTCAGTGGATGGGGGAAGGGAAGAGGGGAAAATGGAGCTAAAGTTTCATTTTTAATGAACATCAATAAAATATTCTTCCCTAGGTACACAGTCCCCCGGCCCCAAACCTATGCAAAAGAAATAATCTACTTCTTCCAGTGACTTTGGGCTTGCTTGCATATATCTGGGGCTTTGGATATAACGTCAAGCCCTTCGTGATGCCACAGTAAATTCAGAAACACATAAGAAGCTGTTGATTTCAATCCCCAACAACTCTTGGCTTGTAGAAATTTCGCCGATGAATGTGAGAGCAGCGGATTTTTTAGTAGCCCTCCATACATGGTCATGTCCCTCTCGGCTGGCCAGTGACTTGGCATCAGGTCATCCATCCAATCCCCAGGTGAGGTGATAGGAAGTGGTGCTCCTGACGGTGAGGGGCCCCAGCTACCAATATTTTTACGGCTTCCGCTGGGACATAAAAGCAAGTGAGTCTCAGGCCTGTCTCAGGAGGTGGGTGGCCTGAGCCAGGTGGACTGGAGGAGTGATGTGCGGGAGAATGTGGCTCATGGTCTGTTGACATTCAGGATCCTTTCAGCTTCTGCAGGACCATCTTGACTGCTGCAGGTCTATGTGAGTGGCTCATCCTCACACCTGTCAGGCCGGGTCAGTGCACTCTCAAGAAATGACGATGAAGTGGGGGACCAACCACCTCACTGGCCAAGAATCCTGTCTCCTGTGGCCCTCAGTTTTATGCCTGGTGCACTAGGGGACTGTGACGCATCGCCTGCCCCTTCTCTAAGAGTGACACCTGTACCTTCCGAGACACATGGTCTGGAAGCTGGTCCTGAGAGGTCACATTGGGATCTGGGAAAAGCTGGGCTCAGAGGCTTCCTGGGGATTTGGAGGGTTGGGAAGGGGCAAACCCTTCCACTGAGAATTTGTGTCAGATTTAAGCTCTGTTGTTTTTCCTACCCCATCCCCCCACTTTAGAGAGAGAGACTGCAATTATTTTTCTGTACCCCCTGGAAAGAGGATTTGGGGTTCTAGCTTTGGGGAATCAAGTTCTATTGTGAAAGAATAGAATTAACTGAAGAGGGAGGGGCTTCTCCTCCAAAACTAGAAAGAGATGGGGGTAGAGGGAGGTATGCATGGGGTCCAAGGATTTGGGAGAGGCAAAAGACCCCACAAAGTCATGGCTGTGTGGCTTTCTAGAAGCCTTGCCCCAAATTCCCTTTCTCATCCAAGCCCAGAAATGCAGACCTGCTGCATGCAAGAGACCTCAGTGGGCCTGGGTGATCTGGGACTGCTGATGTCCATCCTTTGTTTCTGGTCACCATGCAAACTCCTAACTCTGCTGGGAGGGATGCTGGAAGGAAACAGGAGAGAAGGCCTAGATAACAACTGGCATGGCGTCTCCAACCAGCGTATGAGATGGGGATTCGAGGGTCAACATCAGGTTCAAAGGAGTGGTATTTCTGGCACACCTGAGTTTGTCCTTGGCACTTCACACCCACCACAACCCTTGCATGGCTTTATCTTTGGTGTCTATAAAGAGATCAGGGGTCTATTCTTCATGTAATAACCTTTCCTAGAATTTGAGGCCAAGCTCTCTCTCCCGGTCCCATGTCCTCTCTCTCCCTCCATCTCCCCTTCCCTCCCTCTCTCCTCTGTTCATATTCAAAGCCAGGTGGAAGCTCTCAATAATAAATTGTGGGAGTCACTTGGGACACAGGGATGGCTGCTGATCTCACAGAGTTACAAGAAAGAAAGTCATCCAGATTGGCTCTAGAGTAAAATGCCACCAGAAAACGTATTTGAAGAATGAAATACTTTGTCATGGTTTAAAGGGACACATTCATTTCATCCCTTCTTTGTTTCTTTTCAGCCGTAGAAAGGACAACCAGCAGCACCTCTAAAATGCTTCCAAAAGGTCTGCTTTGTATGCAAGGTTGTAGGTATTTTAAACATCCAATCAAGGTTATTCTTCTAGTTATAATGTTTTGATGCCACCCCATGTACTAGTAAACTCTGAAGGTTAGAACTAAGAAATGGGCCAGGCACGGTGGCTTATGCCTGTAATCCCAGCATTTTGGGAGGCCGAGGTGGGCAGATCAGAAGGTCAGGAGTTTGAGACCAGCATGGCCAATATGGTGAAACCCTGTCTCTACTAAAAATACAAAAATTAGCTGGGCATGATGGCGCATACCTGTAAACTCAGCTACTCGGGAGGCTGAGGCAGGAGAATCGCTGGAACCCGAGAGGCAGAGCTTGCAGTAAGCTGAGATCATGCCATTGCACTCCAGACTGGGCAACAGAGCAAGACTCCATTCCAAAAAAAAAAAAAAAAAAAAAACCAAAAATGGAAAAACTAAGAAATGGCCATTGGATAGGGTGAAAAGCTGTGTCCTCAAAGTGTGGTTCCCAGACCAACAGCATCAATGTCACCTAGGAATGTGTCAGAAATTCAAATTCTTGGGCCCTACCCCAGACCCACTGAATCAGAAATTCTGGGAGGGGACCCAGAAATCTGTGTGTGTGTGTGTGTGTGTGTGTGTGTGTGTGTGTGTGTGTTTTGAGATACACTCTCGCTCTGTCGCCCAGGCTGGAGTGTAGTGGAGTGATCATGGTTCACTGCAGCCTCAACCTCCTAGACTCAAGTGATTATCCTACCTCAGCCTCCCAAGTAGCTGGGATTACAGGTATGCATCAACACGCCCAGCTATTTTTAAATTTGCTTTTGTAGAGACAGAGTCTCACTACATTGCCCAGGCTGGTGTCGAATTCCTGGGCTCAAGGTATCTTCCTGCCTCTACCTCCCAAAGTGCTGGAATTACAGGTGTGAGTCACCCTTTAGGACGTAATGAATGACCCTGCAAGTACGAGAGCCTCTGCTAATGAGTTCAAGACCTCTGGCTCTGGAGTGGGATACAGTCGGGTTTCAATTCCAGGTCTGCAGGCACAGATCTGCAGTAGTTCATCTTGTGCTGCTGGCTTCACTTCTCTTAATTTGGTTTTCTGATCAGATAAATAGTAATAATTATCCCCACCCCATAAGGTTGTTGGATCAAATAAAACAGCACAGCTACATAGAGCCTTGTGTGGGTATTTTGGGGTACTGAGTGATAACCAATCATACCCCCATCCCCTTCCAATCCAGACCCATGTGAAGCAGGCAGATGGAGACCAGAACATGGGCTCCACTGCTGATGAACTCCTCTGAAGGACTCAGGGGTCTGGTACCCACCTACCATTGGCTTCCTAGTGCTGCCTCCCACAAACTTTGGACAGTGTCCCTATAGGGTGAGAGGGTAAAGGTCTGCAGAGGAGGTACATAGCCCAAGTCCCTACCTCATACCATCAAAGCCCAGGAATGTGGACAGAGGATATGCAGCCATAGAACTCACAAATGCAGCCCTGGCTTCACCACGGAGGGCTGGCCCTGGGGCTGCAGGTACTGAGTGGACGCCCACCTGGGAGCTTTTGCATGGGAAGCCCCATGCCAAAGTGGACCTGCTGGATTGCTCAGTCGTTCCTCTTGAGCTCGATGGCCTTGTAGCTCATGACCTGGAGTAGGGAGACGACCCAAAGACCCTTCATGGTTTTTGCACTTGGGGTCTGGGTATCCCCATCCTTCTTTGGAAATCAAGTAATCCCTGTCACTTGCTAATATCAGTGCTCAACAAATACTACGATCATTACTGACAACAAAAAAATCACTGTTCAACAAATGCTGCGATCATTATTAAGAAATTATGGCCAGGCACAGCGGCTGTAATCCCAGCACTTTGGGAGGCTGAGGCAGGAGGATCATGAGATCAAGAGATTGAGACCATTCTGACCAACATGGTGAAACCTCATTGCTACTAAAAATACAACAATTAGCTGGGTGTGGTGGCAGGTGCCTATAGTCCCAGCTACTCGGGAGGCTGAGGCAGGAGAATTGCTTGAACCTGGGAGGTGGAGGTTGCAGTGAGCCGAGATTACGCCATTGCACTCCAGCCTGGGTGACAAAGGCGAAACTCCATCTCAAAAAAAAAAAAAAAAAATTTGCAAAGGATATTAACATAACCTTTTCTGAAATGGAAAGTTCTTTCAGTTGCATCAATGCTTAAGTCTACAATGAAGAATTACTCAAAGAGAAGAGCAATAAAAGACTCACAGAAAGTGTTCAATAACCTAAAAACAATAATCACAACAAAAATTTTACATAAGAACTCATAACAAAAACTGAATGGTGTTAGAAGTCAGAGCATGACATTAATAATATGATACAGAGTTGAACGTCATAGATCTGGTCAGTATCAAACTCACTGAAGAATGGTCAGAAATTACCTTCATACGAACAGCAACAGAAAGAAAGATACATGCCTGACAGTTATTAGAGCTCTGAGCATATAGTAAACATCTGATAAACACTGATAGGCTGGCTATTCAGTTACAACAGTCCTGACAACCTAATCTTGAAGCATTATTTAATTTATACTAGATGTTCTTCATTGGGGTTTTCAGTTCTGAAGTCTCTCTCAAATAACTTTTCCTGCCAAGCTGTTATTTGAGTTGCTTCGGAAATCTTTCTTAGTGAATTCTGCACTGAGTGGCTCCCCTGGAAGAAGTTTATTACTTTGTCATCTTATTTGTTAGGAAAGTTGTGATATGACAGAGGGACATAAATAATCCCATTCAATGGAAAAAAGATGATGCTTTCCTGCAAATCCATAGTACTTTTCACATTTCAAACCACTTCCACATTTATCCAAATGCTTTGCTATTTTTATAAATGAGCATCTGATGAGGATAAAATGAAAAAAAAACCATTCTCAGCCAACCCTGTCTGCCCTTTCTGAGGAAACTTCTCACCTCCAGCTCATCGCCATTGTCCATGTTTTGAACGTATGTCTTGTCTGCTTTATCCTGAGAAAAATGAAAAGTTCTCAAACCACCCCCACATATTAATTTGCCATCAACTTTTCCTACTAAGTACTTAAAATTCACTTTCCGCTTGAAATGAAAGGAGAGGCACCCATCTTTTGAGTTTGGCTTGAACAATAAAAATATTTAGAAAAAAACTCCATCAAATAATGACAAGAAGTACAGGCATATAGGCTGTTCACGTCTTTTTTTTTTTCCTCCTTAAGTGTGCAAAGGAGCATTTTGACTTGCTATGAGAGTGGGAATGAGAAAGTGAAACAGACTAGAAACAGGCCAACTTCATTTTTCTGTCAGCATCTCACGACAGGCCAAAGATAAACCTCATAAACTGTGAAAAATGAACAATTCTTGGTTCTGATAACCTAAGCTGGGATGAGAACCAAGGAATTAATATCTCTGGAACCCAGGAGTTTATCTCACTTGTTTTTCAATGATTAATCCCAAACTTATCCCATTTTTGTCAACAATTCAAACAAGCCAAAAGAAAAGTTTTAGACTCCTGGCTACAGCTCCTCTCTTAGCCTACCCTTCCTAGTGCCAAGTGAAGCGGCAATTAACCAAAGACCCCCTCCCTTCCACCTTTTTTTTTCCCCTTGACATACAGAATTGCAGGGCAGCAATACTTCAGAGAAGGGAGACATTGGTGGGAACTGCAAACAGTAGGTTTTTAGAGCAGCGAGAGGAGGGGACTCAAAAGAGGAATAGGGAGCATGGGGGTATGAAGGTAATTATAGGAAAAAGCAATGTGGGTGGTATGGTGGCTCACTCCTGTAATCCCAGCACTTTGAGAGGCCGGGGCGGGCAAATCACGTGAGGTCAGGAGTTCCAGACCAGCCTGGTCAACATGGTGAAATCCCATTTCTACTAAAAATAAAAATAAATTTTAAAAAAATTAACCAGGCATGGTGGTGTGTGCTTGTACTTCCAGCTACTAGGGAGGCTGAGGCGGAAGAATCACTTGAACCGGGAGGTGGAGGTTGCAGTGAGCCGAGATTGTGCCACTGCACTCCAGCCTGGGTGACAGAGCGAGACTCCATCTTAAAAATAAATCAATTAATTAATTAATGAAAAAGCAAAAGCAATGGGACATCAATGAGTACAGATGGGATGTGGGGCAGACAATGAAAAGAATGGTCTGGCAGGTGAAGAGTTTCAGAACTAGGAAATAGTGGAGATGACATCAGGTGGGAGGATGGACTTGCAAACCCAGTTAGAGAGTGTGGACAGAATGTGATGGCCACAGGGAGCCATTGTGTCGTCTAGAGCAGGAAAGTCACATGGAGTGAGTGGGTATGAGAATGGCAATGGTGTGCAGGCCACCAGTGGAAGAGACTAGAAACAGGGGCTCTAATGTAGAAACATCTCAGTATTTGGGACAAGAGGGGATGAGGGCTACATTTTTCCATGTTTTTCTTCCTTGATCAAAGTATTTCCCTAACTCTAGCAGTCTCTTTTCACTATTAGCCAATTTTGCCATAGAGGCACAAAACTTGTACTACCGTTCACTTGTTCTACCTTATCCACTAATGACTCTTGTTTACTTAAACATCTGTTTTATCCTCACCTTGATCTGCAATGTCTGCGAAATTACAAACTTGGTATATTAGTTACTTACAGGTTTTAACTGCATGAAAACAAGTATATGCCTAGTAAAAGAAGAAGTTTGTCTGAATTTTACTTAAAATCATCTCAAACTACCAGTGGGGCACTTATTCTTTGGGGGAAGGCTGCCTTCGCTCACAGGTTCTTAAGCTTACTGGGGTCACAGATTCCTTTGTTTATCTACTAAAATCTACAGTCCTTTTTTTTCCCCCAGAATACTCATGTGTCTGAGCACACACAAATAACTTTGCACGTCATTTCAAGTTGTCACTATTCCTTGGATTAAAACTCTTCTGACTTATCTGAGGCTTGAAGAATATGGGCCCTAGCTTCTGGGCAGACCAGGGCACTCAGCACACCCAAAGCTCACTGTGGCCTTGAAGTCCTACGGAGTGTCTGCAGTACCCTCTGTGGGAGTCTGACCCTGCTCGGCTTCTAGAATGTCCTGTGGTGAATGCCATTGTTAACGTCTCCTCCAATACCCTAGTTCTTTTCAGAGGCTCCTACCAGAAAATTGCCATGAGGAAACTCTATGGCATTGGTCTGCAGGGGCCAGAGTGGACGAGGTTGCACATGTGTGTGCACACACATATGCACACACACATGAACACAGGCTCAGGGCAGAAGCTGAAGGAGTGAGCTGTGTATTTGTGCCTGGTCTCCCAGACTTTTCTGAGAGAAGAGTTTGGTCTCACCCGTGGCCTGTGATTGCCCTGTCAAATCAATTTGGGAGACTATAAAGATATAAAAGCTGAACAGCACCAACAGGAGACTCTCTTTTTTTTCCTTAAGGCTTCTTGCCAGATATAACAAGAACAAATATGAAATGGCTTCATATTCCAAGCATGAACTAATGGTAGGGCTGCGGCTGATAAGTAAAGAACAGCTAAACAGGCTTTGACATGGTGACTCTGGAGGGGGCAGCGTTCTCGCTGGAAGTGGGGATGTGGGGATTTAACGGGGCTGTTGCGGAGGGAGCTGTCTGGAAGAGGTTCCTCTTCCATAAAAAACCCAGGCCCCTGCTGACTGATTCTCACGTTAGGAAAACATTGGTAAATCATCAGCATAATCCAAGAATTATTCCCTTCCTCTGCTCTGCGCACGAAGGCCCTTCTTTTCTTATCTGTTTTTAATTTTCTTCATGGGTGCCGTTCCTAGTCCATTAATTGAAAGGACTTTTGGCTAGAAGCCCATGACTGTTTTGGGGAAAAAAAAAAAAAAACAGAACAACACAAAACCCGAAGGGCTGATATTCCATGCATCTCAGAGAAATAAAAGTGGATGGGAATGGTTCCTTCGGGAGTCCCTGTTAGGTTCGGTTCTGCCATGCCTGGAGGCACAGGTAGGGGGACCTGGCTGCCTGCACATCTTCCCCCAGCTGGGCTGCCAGGGTAAATCACTGGCTTTCAGAATGTCCTCTGGAGAAAATAAGGTCATTACAAGGCTTTTAAGATCAACCATAATAGACTCCCTCCAATTTGTTTTTCTTCGGCTGCTTTTACTGAGCCCTCTGGGCCTTCCTCCAAGCGCTGAGTATGATACTGTTCAGCATAATGCAGAGAGGAGAGAAGGGGCTGTGGACTCAGCTCAACAGACCTGAGTGAAAATTCTGCCTTTGCATCTCCCGAGCTATGTAGCTTTGGGAATACGGGTAACCCCTCTGCTATGAACTGCATGTTTGTGTCCAACTAAAATTCATGTTTGAAAGCCTAACCACCAATATGATGGTATTTGGAGGTGGAGCCTTTGGGAAGTAATTAGGTACAGATGAGGTCATGAAGATGGAATCTTCATGATGGATGAATTCCCTTATAGGAAGGGTCCAGAGAGCTTGCTTTCTCTAGGCCATGTGAGGATACAGCTAGAAGGCAGCTACATGCCAGGAAGAGGGCCCTCCCCAGAATCTGACCACGCTGGCACCTTGACCTTGAAGTTCCTAGTCTCCAGAACTGTGAAAAATAAGTGTCTGCTGTCCAAGCCACCCAGTCTAACGTACAGGCATACGTTGTTTTATTGAGCTTTGTTTTATTGCATTTCATAGATGCTGTGTTTTTCTTCCTTTTTACAAACTGAGGGTTTGTGGCAACCCTGCATCAAGCAAGTCTATTGGTGTCATTTTTTTCCAATAGCAGGTGCTTTGTGTTTCTGTGTCAGTATTTTTAAGCAATAAAGTATTTTTTGATTAAGGTATGCGGATTGTTTTTAAAACAATGCTGTTACACAATAGACTATGGAATAGTGTAAACATAACTTTGATATGAACTGAGAAACTAAAAAAATTGTGTAACTCACTTTATGGTGATATTCACTTTTTTTTGCAGTGATCTGGAACAGAAACTAATATCCCCCAGGTATGCCTATATTCTGTGATAGTAGCCTGAGTTGACTACAATAGCCTCTGAGCTTCAGGTTTTGTGAAACCCAGAATCTAATGTCTGCATTATGGAGTGGCTATAAACACCTGATGAGATGATGCATGTCAATTGTAGAGGAGAGCTCCTGGCCCACGGCAAGGTGAATGGTAAACATTAAAACCAGTGTGGTTGCTATGATCATCAGCAACACCACCAGCATCTTCCCTGATGATCTGGGCCAAGGTTGAATGAGAATAGAGACAATATATTCAACTCAGTTTAATGCCGTTTAGAAAGGATTTGTAAATGGCACTCATGATATTACCAGTATGTATATTCCTAGTTTCATTCTTCAGCTACATAATCAGGATATAGCAAAGGACACAGCTGTAATATTCATTCATTCAACAAATATTTACTATGTTCTAGACACTTTACTAGAGTTGCAGGTACAGCAGTAAGCAGGGCAGACACAATACTTGCCTTGCTGGTGAGTACCTGTGCCTTTGGAGCTCTGGGGAAAATGCAGCACAAAAGGCTTCAAAGGCAACCTGTGTTATTGCTCAAGATTAGTGTTGCAAACAAACAGCAGCACATAGAAGTCAGCAGGGCCATAGGAACTTCAAGTTTATACTTTTCCCAAAATGCCCATAGAAAAGTCAACAGGCATTTGCCGTCGAATCTTCAACAGGCATTTCCTCAGTACCAGGCATGGTGCTAGGCCCTTGTCCTTGTGGTGGACAAGGCAGGCCCAGTTCCAGCCTTGCAAGGCCTCATAATCTAAGTGAAAGGGGACACGGAAAAGAAAAAAATCATCCTACCAAGTCGTAACGCCTGGTCCCCAAGGCCACTCACTGCTGTCTCACTGTACTTCAGGGCCTTGCAGCATAACCACCAACCAGTCAGGTCATCCTCTGAATGTGGGTCTAGGGTAAACCTTAAAGCATTCTCTTCTCTAATACTCTATTTTATTTATAGGATAATACAAAAAGCAAAAAGTTAGCTTTCCTCACCTAAGAGATGGGACAACGAGAGAGTTGGCAGATCTGGATTGTATTCTACTGTCCATATGGCTGGTTCCTTCATCCCTTAACAACACGACTCCCCACAGAGCCATGAGGAATCTGCCCCTCCCTTCCCTCTTTCTTCACTATTCCCCAGCCTCCCACATTACACACAAGCTGTGGTCTGGGACCAAGAGGGTTTTGTTTTTTAAACAGTTAAATCTTTCATTGCAGACCAATTAAAATTTAAAGATTTTCTCTCTCTCTCCCCACTTTGCGTTCTCTCTCTTTCTCTCTCTCTCACACACACACACACACCTCTCTAAGCACAAAGAGCTGGCAACAACCTAGTGTTTACTATTAGAAACAGGATTTGAAAATTTAAAGAAAGAAAAGTTAATTCTTCACCTCGATTTGTCTTTTCCTCCCCAAAGTTCCCTAAATGAGAGATTGCTTTACCAGGAAGCCTGAGTGCCTCCCACCCAACTGTTCCTGTTGCTGGACATGGGCCTTTTTGCAGTGTTTGGATACACATGTGGTGCCTGAGGCATGCTCTGGGCACTTGGTAAGCCAGGCTACTCTCATCACGCAGCCCTGCCCACCCCACCCCCTAACTGCCACCTGGAATGTGGTTAGGCTCCGTGTCCCCACCCAAATCTCATTTTGAACTGTAATCCCCACGGGTCGAGAGAGGGACCTGGTGGGAGGTGACTGGATCACGGGGGTGGTTTCCCCCATGCCGTTCTTGTGATAGTGAGTAAGTTCTCACAAGAGCTGATGGTTTTATAGGGCAGTTTCCCCTGCTCTTCTCTCTCCTGCCACCTTGTGAAGAAGGTCCCTGCTTCCCCTTCTGCTATGATTGTAAGTTTCCTGAGGCCTCCTCAGCCATGTGAAACTGTGACTCAATTAAACTTTTTTCCTTTATAAATACCCAGTCTCAGGTATGTCTTTAAAGCAGTGTGAAAACAGACTAATACAACCTGTATACTGCCAAGTCTCAGTATTTTAGATGTTTTTCTAGTCTGTCATCATGACTCATTGACAATTCCAGGGGCTCTGCCCTGATCACCAAGGATGAAGGGGTGGGACATCAGGCAGTCCCTCTGGCCCCAACCTTATTCTACGTGCTTTTTGATCCAAAACGAATAGATGTTAAAATAAAATTAGGTTGAAAGTGTCTAGGAATCTCTGGATAGGTAAGTATATTTGCGTGACACGTACCTGTGTGTGTGTTAAGTGTGTATTTTGGATTTGGGGTGTATAGTCTGTGTGTGTTTGCCTACATATACTGTAGCCTATCTGCTTCACTGAACATATATTGACTTGCTCTGCTACAGTTTTAACTATCTTCACTTTCTCCAAGTAGAAAGCCCCTCCTAATAGCATTTCTTCCCAAGAATAATCAGAACTAAAGATGGCCTTTACCTAATGCAGTTATAATGCATGTACACACATGCACACCTTTTGCCTTTAGAAATCGGGCTCCCCATGACTTCTCTTGCTGAAGCACTCAGGGCCAAAAAAGTTATTGCTAGATGTTAATTCAGACACTAATCTACCCTGTGAATTTTTCTTTTCCCTATTGCCTTATAGGACACCAAACAGAGATCTCCTTGCAAAGCAGCCAGCCTGCCTGGAGGTCTGGTCCTGAGCTTCATGGAGCCCCATCCCTGGAGAACCAGACACTTTCTTTTGGGATTACCAGGTAGAGGGCCATTGTTCTGCCATGATGTAAGATAGGCTCCCAGCTCTATGTGGCTCTTGGTGAACTAATGATAATTTTATCCTCCTCTTGGGTAAAGTTAACACAAGGAAAGGTGAAGATTAAAGGCAAAAATAAGATCAATTCTTTGCAATGAAAAGAAATCACCTCTGGGAGGATGTGAGTTAGAGAAAACATTGGATCTCATAGAAAAAGGGATCTCTAGACTCATGAAAAAAAGCAAACGATTCCTGTGGGCACTAATCTTTGGGTCACCACATAATCTGTGGCCATGGAGCTGCCAGGCTGGGAGGAGGCTCCAAGACAAGGGCCTGACTTCCCTAGCCATGCAGAAAAGCACAGGGGCTTGGAGAAGAGGCCATAACAATAGCTAGAGCTGGCATCAGGAAGGAGCCAGAGAAATCCACAGACCTCTTGGGCAGGTGGGTCCAGACCAGACCAGACCAGACCTACGGTCCTGGCTAGCTCTACCTTTTTATTGACAAAGAGGGGCTCCTGGCTCAGCTACTGACTTCCCTTGTGAGTCTAGATGAGCCACATGGTCTCTGTGTCTCACCATCTGTTTTTTTTTTTTTTTTTTTTTTAACTTTTTAGTAAAAATAGAGACAGGGTCTCCCTATGTTGTCCAGGTTGATCTCAAACTTCTGGACTCCAGTGATCCTTCTGCCTCGCATCCTCTTTTTCAAATGGAAAATATTCCTGCCCTTCCTTTGCCTCACAGATAAACTATTTTGAAAGCAATAATAGCAAACATTCACTAAACCCTTATTATTTTCCAGGTACTGCAGCAAACACTTGAACACATTTTCTCACATAACCCCTCCAACTACCTCATGATGAATGTATTTACATGCTGTCATTATTTGCATTGAACTGATGAAGAAACTGGAGTTCAGAGATTAAGTAATTTGTGTGAGGTCACACAGCTGGTCGGGCTGGGATTTGAACCAAGGCAGCTTGACCTCTGCACCCAAGGTAACATTTCAAGATGAGCCAAAATTACAATTTTTTTAAAAAAGAGAAACCAGGAAAGGTTAATTAGGAGGAAGCAATTATCTTGGAGCACAAAGCAAGTGCACAAGGTCCTCGAAAGGTATTAAGCTAGAAGATGGTTTTTCTCCTCTTGAAACTCCCCTTCTACATCCATGTCCTCCCCTGCACCTTTAGAGACCAAGAATCTGCTAATTCACTTTCCAGATCCCACATAGCTGTGTCTCTGGGTGACCGTAACTTGGGTGAGTCAGCAGACAATCTCTGTAAGGCTCTCGGAAAGATGTCATTAGTGAGAAATGATGCTAAATGTCACATGTGGGAGTCTGTTTGCAAACAGGCTCTTCCCTCCTTGCCGAAGAGCAAGCATTCTGTGTTGCCATCAGCTCCTTTCCAGGTCACCTTTCTGCACCAGGCCCCCTGGCCCCACCCAGACACTCATGAAGAACAACCCTGCAGTAAACCAGGGTAGGCATGTTTGGTCTGTCGTTATCACTGACAGCAGCTACCTTTCCTAAAAGGGACTTAGGTTACAGATAGTGAAAGCCTCATAGCTGATTGATGCTACATCCCAACGTCAGGTTAAGTAGCTGCACGCCACCAAAACAAGTTAAATGAGCATTCATTGAGCACTTACTTCAGGTAAGACATCAGATGTGATAAAGTATATGCCTATCCCTCCCAGAATTATAAACGTAGGGCAGGAAAGGACTGAGAAAGGAACGCTGTAACATACGATATAATTAAATACATGCTAGATGAACATAATTTTAATGATGGCTGGAACATATTTTGAACTATTAATTTATATTTATTTTTCATCTATTTTCTGTTCTTGTTCCTCAAGCAAGTAGCCCAACAGCCTTGTCTTCATTGCCTCAGGGATGGCAACTTGCAAAACAGAAAGGAAAAGTAGCATGCAAGACTCCTTGGCTTTGAAATGCCAAAAGCTGTTGTCCAGAGGTGAACCGATGGAGTTTTAGAGGAGGAAGGAGGCTAACGAGAGTTTGTGGGACAAAGTATAGTTGGGTGCTTTGCAAAGGGGACCTAATGTCATGAATTTTGTCTGAATAGGACCCTAAAAAATGGCAGTGTGGAAAGTCTAGGCAAACACAGGACCAGAGGTGACTTGGCAGCAACTTCTCAGGTACCCAGTGTGACCACAGAGAGTTGCTAGCCCTTACAGTGCCATATGAACAGGGATAAGGGGAAGGGGCAACCCATAGTTAACTTGCTTGGTTGTTCCTTTATTTTAATGTTGCACAAGTCCCTAGAACTATGGCCCAGACTGAGGGTGGAACTCAAGCGATTTTGACCATGGATTCCTGGATGGTGGCCTGGAGGGGTAGGGCTAAAGTTGCCAATGAATTATAGGATGCCCTGTACTGGGTGTCCTGTGTTTTTATTTGCTAAATCTGGCAGCCCTAAATATATCATGAAATAGAAATTAAGTTGACAAAATGATGTGGACTAAAACTCATACCTGAGTTTGTAAAATTGAATCTGTGGAATGAGATTCATTCCTCTCAGAAAATAATGCCTTTTGGTCAGGTGTGATGGCTCAAGCCTATAATCCTGGCACTTTGGGAGGCTGAGGTGGACAGATTGCCTGAGCTCAGGAGTTCGAGACCAGCTTGGGCAACACGGTCAAACCCTGTCTCTACTAAAATACAAAACAATTAGCCAGGCATGCGGCGTATGCCTGTAGTCCCAGCTACTTGGGAGGCTGAGGCAGGAGAATTGCTTGAACCCAGGAGGCGGAGGCAGAGGTGGAGGGTGCAGTGAGTTGAGATCGTGCCACTGCACTCCAGCCTGGGCGACAGAGCAAGACTCTGTCTCCAAAAAAAAAAAAAAAAAAAAAAACAAAAAAAAAACCCTTTTATTTTTAGAGTGTTTTACGGTATGAAGCCCCTTCACATGGACTATGTCATTTGATTCTCCCTATAACCTACTGAGATGAGAAATGTGAGTCTAATTATTTCCAGAAAGAAGAATAGGGCTCAGGGAAGTTAAGTCCACTGAATACTAAGTCTATACAGGCCGAAGCTATAACCAACACCTGCTTCAGCCTCCAGTCCAGCTCTGCTCCTGGACCCTGAATTGCTTCTGAGTCCCAGCCTGGCCCAGGCTCCAGCATCCCAGAAATGACATCACCGAGTTCAGTTCCAAAGTACCTCTCAGAAGCCTTTGTGAACCCTGGAGTTTTTGGCATGTCTGACTCCACATTACTGCTCTCCAGTGTGTAAAAAAGCCAGAACTACGAAAAGATTTAATTTGGAGAGGTGACCACAGTGAGTCTCCACTGCTTGTGGCTTCTAGGCAAAATTGTAATAGCTCTAGCTACTAATGCTCTGGCTTATCATCTTCCAGGCCAGGTGACACCTATCTACACATAGGAAGATGGCTTCATTCCTCTGCGGCTCAATGAGGACAGTGTGGATGGTGATTTATGGAGAAGAGAGCCGTGCAAAGAATGAGGCCAGACTTTCAGGGGTGCCTCGTAGACCCCTGAGGAGGAAGGCTGAGGAATGCACTGCCAGCACACTCAAGACAGTCGTTTGCCGGGGGAGAGGAGGGGCCCGCTCTGTCAGAGCTCGGGGTTTTACACATCCTAAAATCTTTACTTATGGACATCAGGTCAAAGGGAAGGGAAAACACTCAACCAGACTTGAAAAGTAACCTGATGTTATTGTCAGCAAATGCACTGCAGCTGTTTTTGCTATTACAAAAGCTGGTACTTTTTTTTTGGTTGTTAAGTATGAATCTGGTAGGAAATAGAGAATACGATTCTGGAGAAGCCCTCTGTATAGCACTGCCCACTTTGATAAAAATATCATTTATTCACTCAACATAGGGACTTCAAACACAGAGTAATATTCTTTCTTTCTCCCCCCCCCCTTTTTTTTTGTTTAACTAGGTGTTGGAAGATAGGAACCAGTTTTATTGTCATTTTTTATTCTTTATAACTTGATATGTTATAAATATTATTTACTATCTACTAAATAGTGAATACAAATGATAACTCTTCACCGTTGATGAAAGTCATGTTTGGGGGGTACCGGAAAGGGCATCTTGTACATTGGGAGATGAGACGAGGATTTTGATGATTGACTAGAAGACTTCATTTTGTAATAATCCTGAGGCAAAATGGCATGAAGCTCTGCTGACCTGTGATAACTGTGTGTATTTCCTTCCAGTGTCTCACCAACTGGCAGCCACCCACTTCAGGTGTGTCAGTGGAAGGATGCCACCTCAAAGGAGATGGGACCAGCCTTGTGTTGGGGTCAGGATTCTGGCCACTGGATCTGGGCAGGAGTGCTCTGCTCAGAGTGCAGTGCTCATTCTTACGAGGCTGAACTGCTAAAGGTCAGCAGGACTAAGCTCAGCGCCAGGATTCCAACTTCCCTTCTTCCGCCCCAGGTCTGGCAACTTGTAAATGTGGAGGCTCTGCTAAGCACTGGGATTTCATTAAGGGCCTCGTTAAAATTTACTAGAATCAAATAAAGAAAAGATCCAGCCTTGGAAATCATTCTCCACGCTGTCTCTCCTTCTCACCTCTTCTCAACCCCCATCCCCCACACCACTTATTCATCCAGGAAACCTTTAACAACTGAGCTAATTCTGGAAGGCTGCTCATGTCGGATATCTTCAGAAATCACTTTGGAAAACGCCTTTAGGAAGGTAGGTCACCTCTTTCCATTTGTCTTATGATGGCAGGTCCAGAGCTTACATGAAGAGGCAGTGAAGCAAAGACGTAGAGAATATGGACTCTTCAGTCACACCTGGGATGAACGCTGGCCATCACCTACTCTCGGAGGAGCCTGGGCCACTTATCTAACCTCTCTGAGGCTCCCTTTCTACATCTATCCAATGAGAATAGTGCTACTACCCACTGTATAAAATGTTGACAGAGTTCAGCAAAATAATGCAGGTTAGCTGCTTAATCCAGTGTCTACCACACAGCAAGTGCCAAACATGTGAGGGATTAAAAAGGGGTCCTTTACTAGCACTGGCCATATCCCCATCTTATCATTTTATCCTCCATTGAGCAGAGTTTCTGCCAGGTGCAGGGGACAAGGGAGAAGAAAAGACATGCACATTTTCCTGGACTTCAAAGTTGTCCCATCCTTCTGTGATGTCATAATTTGAGCTGTAGCCCACAGATGTGAACTCCAACAACCCCCAAACCCAGTCCTCACCTCCCACATGCTTTTCATCACCCGCTCTCACACCCCATCTGGGGCCTCTGCTTCCATCCTACCATTTCGCAAGCCTGGCCAACTCAAGCTCCACATGCTGCACCCAGAGCGGCCCATCTCTGGGTCAGATAAGCACGTCAGGGCTCCTAGGATGGAAGACAGGAAAACCTCTTCTGGGGGAAGCCGAAATGGAGCAAAATGGGACCTAGGAAGGGACAGCTCTTTGGTTTTGTAATTAAAACTGAAACCCGATCCTTCTGCTCTCAGAGACCTGACCACAGGTTTCATTTTTCAAAGGGCTACCTGGATGCTTATTAAAGGCCAACTTGTGCCCGAGATTGGGTTACTCCACTTTCAGCAGCTGCTTGACCTCTGCCTCTTATGCCCGTTCTGAGGTGAAGCCTCATGTGGAATTAAACCCGGGCTAAATAGGTGGCCCAGGGCAGCCGGGGCCCCAGGCAGCTCCTCGAAAGACAAATGTGTTTTGAGCAGGCCTGGCTCCTACTCATTCAGGTCTCTGCTCAAATATTCATTCACCTGCCCTCCAAACCTACAGTTACATACCTCTTCCCTCTTTCTCACATTGTCGTATTTTCTCATGCCACTTACTCTAAAATGCTTGGTTTATAGATCTGCATACTCGCTCTGGCTTGCAGGCCTCTAGGCTGTTGGCTCCCTGAGAAGAGAGACTGCCTGTCTTGTTCACACTATAGTTCCTGTGTGTGATAGTTATTGCACTGAGTGGATGAGGGAAAGGATAAAAGAGTCATAAAATGCCTCACAAAAACTTTGAGGTCTGCCTGACTGGTATTACAGAGAAGCTTGTATAATAGAGAATGTTTAGAAGGAAGGAAGGAAGGAAGGAGGGAAGGAGGGAAGGAAGGAAGGAAGGAAGGAAGGAAGGAAGGAAGGAAGGGGAAGGGGAGGAAAGGAAAGGAAGGTTGGTTATGTTTTCACTCTTGGCATCTCAAAGCTTTATGACACACTCATGGAGTGAACATAATCTTTGTGGCATGATACAAAGGGACTGAATCACTCAAGAAGATAATTTTATCTGGTAGTATCACCTGCCTTTATACATTATACATATATTCTTATTCTCTCTCTCCGGCTATATATATCCAGAAAATTTTCTGAACCAAAATTGGCCAGGGCCTGAATACCTAAGTACATGGAGTGGAAAGTCAGTATAAATTTGATGAGAGCCAGGAAACCTGAAATACTGCTAAGGGAGAGGATGGTGAGGTGGAGAGGAGGAAGAATAGCCACAGCCAGGGCTTTTCTGTGGCTGAAGCCTAGGACAGACTTAGACAGGTCAAGACCAATGTCAAGCCGGCTTTCTCCACGCGGACACACGCACTTTCCTTGGCTCCTCGGAGCTGGAAAACAGTGCCTTTTGCACACAGGAATGAAGGGAAGGAAGCAAAATAGGGCAGAGAAGGGGGGCTAGCCCTGAGTGTAGGAGCATTAAGAAGCAACCTCAGGCTGGGTGCGGTGGTTCACGCTTTTAGTCCCAGCACTTTGGGAGGCCAAGGCAGGTGGATCACCTGAGGTCAGGAGTTTGAGACCAACCTGACCAATACGGTGAAACCCCGTGTCTACTCAAAATACAAAAATTAGTCAGGTGTGGTGGTGCATGCCTGTAGTCTCAGCTACTCAGAAGGCTGAGACAGGAGAATTACTTGAACTCAGGAGGTGGAGGTTGCAGTGAGCCGATATCGTGCCACTGCACTCCAGCCTGAGCAACAGAGCAAGACTCCGTCTCAAAAAAAATAAATAAAAAAATAAAAATAATGCAACCTCAGAAGGTGGCAATAATGACCTTGTAGATTGCAAAACCAAACTTTCAGGAAGGCAAAAAGCAAAACCTTGTCATTGATAAGGGTTATTCATCAATTACAAACCAACTAACTGGACAAAAAAACAAAGCAACACCATCTATGAGTTGATATATTTGGCCCAGCCTAGTTTTTCTGTGTATTAGGAAAGGACAAAACAAGAGTGGCTCTGGTTCATCCCCTTGTCATCATAATCATCCCTCCCTCCCACCCCTCCCCTACAGGGCCGATTTTATGCTCAGGAGGTAAAGCGTCCTCTTGCAAGAGCAGGTTGAGAGCCTGCTTTCTGCTGACCCTGCATCCGGCAGGGAAGCTCCTGCAGGTGTGTGTTAATGACTGTGGGGAACTCTGTGTAGGGACAGTTCCAGGAGCCACTCAGCAACGAGGTTCCAAAAGCCAGGGTTCACCAATATGCATGCATTTGTGCAAGCATGGACAGCCTGGAGAAGTTTCTGCTGCAACGGTCCAAAAGTGATACATAACCCATAGCTGTGTAACTGCACAATTAACTTCTCTGGAACTTTCTAGCCTTATTGATAACATTAAGACATGGGAATAGATACTCTCTAAGGATCTCTCCAGTTTAAAACTTTTATAATCTTATGAAAAATATTACTCTGGCCAGGTGTGGTGGTTCATGCCTATAACCTCAGTGCTTTGGGAGGCTGAGGCAAGAGAATTCAAGACCAGCCTGGGCAACATAGCAAGACCCCGTCTGTACAAAAACAAAACAAAAAAAAGCAAAAACAAAAACTAAAAATTAGCCAGGTGTGGTGGTAGGTACTTCCCTGTAGTCCCAGCTACTTGGAAGCTGAGGTGGGAGGATTGTTGGAGGCAGTAGTGAGCTATGATCATGCCACTGCACTCCAGCCTGGCTGACAGAATGAGACTCTGACTCAGAAAAATGCACACACACAAATTTCTCTCTGCCCCTCTGCTCTTCCTGTCCCATCTCTGCCTTTCTTCTTTCTTCTCTTTGTCAAATCTCCTTCATCTGCCTCACAAAGGCCAGTGAGCCCCAGCCGCAGACCAGGGAAGCCAGCAAATTAGGAATTTTCTTCACAAAGTTTTGAGTAGCGGTTTTTCCCACGTGCTTCTCAGGCTGTGAGATAAATCCCCAAGTCTCCTGTTGAGTGCTGAGTAAGAAAAGCCAGGCAGTCTGCAAGCAAAGGTCTCCTGGTTAAGTCCCGGGGCTACAGAGCAATAAATACAGCCCCTGCACCAAGACACTTGGTCTAATACAGAAGCACATGTGCACACAGAAATGCAACACTTCTGCTGTAGAAATCAAGACACAGCTAACGGGTGAGATGACCAGCAACGAAGGTATCATGCTGATTACTGGGGAAGCGATTTTTATGGATCCAGAAAGCCTTCCTAGGAATGGGGATGTAATATGCAAGTTTTTAAAGACTAATAAATGATATTATCATTATTAAGTGTGTCTATTCCTATTTATTGAGAAGTCACTCCATTTGGGACATATCCATCCATTAAACATATATAATACATGTGATTCTTATTTCTGGAGCACTGTACACTATGAGCTGTGCTAAGCTCCTCATATACATGTCTCATTTCATCCTCACAGTAACACAGCAGATCAACCACAGCACAGTGTTAAGGGCATCTTAATACTCATCTGGATTCTGCCCTTTTTCTGTGTATTAGGAAAGGACAAAACAAGAGTGGCTCTGGGACATGCCCTTGCCCCAGGGGCTTGCACCGGCTTTGGTTCACTCCCCTAATGCAGACAAGGGACTGCTTCGTGATGACTTCAGTGTAGATAGGAATCACCCCAGGAGCTTGTGAAAAATGTGGGTTTGGGGGCGTCCCTGTCCCAGGGATCTGCCTCAGTTGGCTGGGGTGGGGCCTCAGCTTTTTGATCTATGAAATGGGACAAATAATAATATAGACCTCATAGGTTTGGTGTAATTTTTCAGTTAAAAAATTATGTAAAGCACTTAATACAACATTAGGAACATACTAAATGTTCTATAGACGTTATTTTTTGGAGTTTGTATCATTTTTACACATATCGCTACTCGAATGTCCAGAGAGCATTAGTGACTGACTGATCCCAGGTCCCAGAGCAAGAGTGGGGTTCGAATCCTGCTCCGTCTCTAAGCTCCATACTGTGCTGTTCCCTGTGATGTGAATTATTACTGCAGAACTCTAGTGTTCTTGATAGCAATTGCTTTAAATCTTCAAATAACTCAGTGCTTTGCGTGACTTGTCCTGTAGTCTGCCTTTAAAAGTCATTATGGATCTTCAGTTAAAATCACTTTGCCCTAGAAAGAGGTCAGGCAAATTCATGGCATAGACATACCTTAATTAAAGTTAGACATCTATGGCCTTTCCTTTGAGGTAGGGAGATCAGGCTGCTTCGTGTGTTATCATCTGTGATTCCACATAGTTGACCTCCCTACCTATCCCCACTCTGGACTCTCCTGGGACACTCCCTTCGACTGCTTCCCAACGCCCAGCTCACATCAGGCACTGAAGGTCCCTAATACAGAAATGTTGAGGAAAGAGCTAAGAAGAGCATGGCATGAAATGCGGCTAGAAAGACACGAGACCTGGAAATGCTAGCCGCTCTCACCAAAGGCAGCTCCTAAGGAAAGGAAAGCAGCCACCTTGGCAGCGTGAGGAACATTCGTAACACTTAGGCCAGGGCTCGCTGGAAGCAGGGCTGAAAGGAGCAGGACAAATTGCAGCCAGTTCCTTTGAGTCAGCTGATGCTTCCCATAAGCCTCTGCGCAGCAATGGGCTAATCTCCCGTAGCCCACTGGATGGATGACCTTGAAGGTGCACGCTGCAGCAGTAACTCTAAAGAGGTGTCAAAAGGGGTGTGAAAAAGCAGCCCAAGGAGGAAGCTTGTCTGTAAGTCTGTCAATAAATATTGTCTACGAGAAAAAAAAAAAAAAGCTGAAGGAATAGCTTAGTGTGTTCAAGCATCTCCTAAGTCTTCTTTGGTTTATTAGCTTTTATGAGGAGGATTCAGAGTCAAAGACAGGAAAAATGGGCTTAAGCAGGAGGAAAATTCCAGCAGGGCAAAGAAAGTCCTTTTTTAAAATAAATAAATAAATAAATAAAACACAGGCTGGTAAGATTGCTAGATTCTATTGCTGATGAGGTTATGGTTCTACCCATACATCTTCAAGAAGGAATTCTGACACAAAACAAATCTGCCACCCCCGCTCCCCACCCTGAGAAGCCTGCATGTATCCTATTTATACTAGTTCCAGAGTTACCTGCAACATTTATACTGTCTGCATCAGAATCACCTGAAGAGTTTATGTTAAATACAAGTTCTCAGGCTCCACCCCAGACAACTGAGGCAGATCCTTGGGACAGGGACACCCCCAAATCCACATTTTTCACAAGCTCCTGGGGTGATTCCTATCTACACTGAAGTCATCCAGAAGCAGTCCCTTGTCTACATTAGGGGAGTGAACCAAAGCCGGTGCAAGTCCCTTTCAGCTTGAATTTTCTGAATTCATACATTTTACCAAATCCATCTGGAAAGGGCACTAAAATAAAAATACAGGCTTCTTTTTCGGGGAAGTGAGCTGCTCAGTTGCCAGGGTATCAGCCTGAGCCCAGAACACTGCCAGACCTCTGAGTCAAAGAGGGTTTAACAGCCCATTTTCATAGACAGACAGGTGAGAGGACGTCATCCCAGAGACATGGGGACTCAAGAAACATGTAGATCTGTTCACAGCTAAGGGCACATTTCCATGCCAAGAAATCAGGCATGAGCACAAGAGTCCTATCATCTACCAGAAAAAGAAATCTTTGGGTCATTTTTTTCCTCTCTCTTATCTCCGAGTTGGGTGGTGAACTGTAGAAACACGGTATTGATTTGCTCTTCACTCTTCAATGCTTTGCAGTCTTCTTGTGAAGGGAATTTAAAATATCTCCGACAACTCTGGTAGATGACTGGCTATTTCTAGGGAAAAGCAGCGGGTCTGATGGCAGTTTTCCTTTTCCTTCTGTTTTGACTACATCTTTGGAACGGGAGCACGCTGACGGCTGTCTGGGACTCCTTTCCCCAGGAACTCCTGCAGTGGCTTTCTCAAGGTCACTTAGAATGCAGTTTTGCCTCTCTCTGCTGGGGTGCCCATTAGCACCCTGCCTTGACAACTAGTCACGCCCCGAGTCTCCAGGCCAATTTGCCTCCACCATTCTGGGTTGCTGGGCAACAGGAAGGAAGCCTTGTACAGGGCTAAATCTTTCATAGACAGCAAAGGGAGAACTTTGAGCTGCATCCTGGGAAGGAGAAAGGAAGGGACATGGCATTCAGAATTGGGATCTTCCAGCTGTGTCAACTCATTCCACAAGACTGCGGATCTCTCTTGCCAGTGCAAACACTGTGCCTTCTCAGACCTGGGGGTCGACCTTTGCAGAGGAGGGAAGCAAGTGATGGAATGCCTGAAAGACGCCAAACTGCCTGCCGGGTCACAGCCTAGTTTGAAGTCTTGGCTCTCTGCCCCTTGCTTTGCATTAAATCATGGGTTGCACCATAACACAAGCTGTTAGTTATAAGTTAGAGTCCCCAGTTAATTCATTAAAAGAATAAATTAGGAAGACTTGTAAGATCACTCACATTCCCTTGTATTTTGATAGCTTCCTTGAAGGTAAGAGTTAGGCTTACCGAGGTCCGTGGCTTTGCATACGCACAGTACCTTATTTCTCACGTATTCCAGAGGCTCATAAGTAGCTACATCCACAAATGTCAGAAAAACTGATGGCTTGGCAGCAATTAGCAAATTATGACCACCTGCTACCTCTACCACTTGCTTAAAACAAGCAGGGGAGCATATGGAAAATGCAGATTCCTAGGCCCCAACCCCAAAATACTAAGGGTGGAATCCTGAAATTTACATTTGAAATAAATGTCCTCTTCCTATAGCTATCACTCTTTTCCTTCAAAGCGCAGCAGAAAACATTTCTCTTTTATAAAGGATTAATTAAGTATGTTTGAGTCCTTTTATGTCCTCTTAATATATTTTCTTTCACTGCCTCCAGCAGTGAAAACAGACATAACTTTTTCAGTTCTTTGCAGATGGTTTAAAATGCTCTTTGTTCTGTGTTTTGCTTGGGAATAAGTGTTTTCCCTGGGCTACAACAGAGATGGACAAATAAAGGCCATTTCTCAGGACAAATTTGGCCACTGCCTGTTTTTATAATAAAGTTTTATTGGAAGTCCTGCCATTTAGTTTTTTTACATATTGTCTGTGGTTACTTCATAGTATCTTGGCAGAGGTGAGTGGTTGAGAGAGAAACAGTATGATCTACAAAGCCTAAAATGTTTTACTACCTGGCCTTTTACAGAAATTTTGCCAAATGTTGGTTTAGAAGGGTAGTGAGAACAAACCCATTTCCTTGTCTTCCTGGCTACATAGCTAGGACTACATCTCCCAGTCTCCTTTGCAGTTAGTCCTGATCATGTGACTGAGTTCCATCCAAGGAGAGGAAATTGGCCTGGCTTGGTCCATGAAACTTCCCTGAGTTGATCCCCCATGATGCCGACAAACCTAGCACTGAACCTAGAACACCTCCTGCTGAAGGTGGCAGAGCCCTTAATGATTACCCTTAATGATGAATTGAGTAAAGGAGTTTGGGAATCTGGGTCTCTTAATGATTACTTGGAAGGAAGCCACCTACTCATTAAGAAAAGCCATTTTGGTCTTTATATGAGCGAGAAATAAACCTCAATCAATTTGAGTCATTATACATTGTATTAAATTCATTTGTTACAGCAGCTGAATTAATTTAACTTAAACACAGAGCCTCCTTCCTTAGGTTAGAACTTAGAGTTAAGGAATGAAATCTTCTCATTCAGAACACCTTTAGCATCTCCAAAAGCATGGATGGTGGGTATAGGGATTGCTACCTATGTAAAGCAGAAAGAGAAACACACAGAACCAGAGAGGACAGTGGTCGCAGAAACTATTTTTGCCTGAGGTCTCTACTCACTTTCTAAAATATCCACGTAATGAATTTGTCTTCCCCATCACTGACCAGTAGATGCCCTGCCACACACAGTGCTAGAGCAAGAGAACCCTTCCTCCAGGAAATCATTATTTCCAGGGGAGATGGAACAGTGAAGTGTCAGGGTTAGAGTCCTATAGAAGACTATGAAGTAGGGAGGAAAGTGTTCTGAATGGAGTGTGGCAGACCTGGCTTTCAGAACCTTCCAGAAATGAACTGTGTGCTTAAGGCAAGTCACTACCCTTTGGAAGCCATGACTTGCTCATCTAGAAGATGTAGTTCTTCTGTCTATAGATATATAGATGTCTACACCCTGGAATGTCAGCACCAGACTGGATTTTAGCTACAACTAGCTCAGAGGTTTCCAAAGCAGCTTCCGAGGATGCCTGTGATTTGTCAGAGGTGACTCAGTATCTTAAGAGATGGGCAAGGGGCAGGTTCCAGACTGCCCACGAAATCAACTGGAGCAACATGAATTTTTGTGTTTATGGTGAGACAGTATTTTTTTTTTTTTTTTTTTTTTGAGATGGAGTCTCGCTCTGTTCCCCAGGCTGGAGTGCAGTAGTATGATCTCAGTTTACTGAGACCTCCACCTCACCGCTTCAAGTGATTCTCCTGCCTCAGCCTCCAGAGTTGGTGGGATTACGGCACCAGCCACCACTCCTGGCTAATTTTTGTATTTTTAGTAGAGACAGGGTTTTGCCATGTTGGCCAGGCTGGTCTCAAACTCCTGAACTTGGGTGATTGACCTGCCTCGCCTCCCAGTGTGCTGGGATTATAGGCCTGAGCTACCGTGCCTGGCCA
The DNA here is from genome assembly GCF_047675955.1 of Chlorocebus sabaeus. NCBI lineage: Eukaryota > Metazoa > Chordata > Mammalia > Primates > Cercopithecidae > Chlorocebus > Chlorocebus sabaeus. The sequence continues at coordinate 13,396,739 of NC_132926.1, read as the reverse complement.
AGATAGTATTTTAAGATAGTAACCTATGTGTTTCATGCTGCTCCTTCCAAGACATGCATACTCCTTTGTATCTAGGCAGACCAGAAATATCCCACCTTTGCCTTAGGGACCAATTGTCCCAGCATAGCATAGAAAATAAAGACATTAATTCTTCGTCTCTCAGTTTCAAAATTCTAGACTTGCACTGTTCACCATGGCAGCCTCTATCCACATGGAGCTATTTGAATTTAAGTCAATTAAAATGAAACATTCAGTTCTTTGGTCATACTAGACACGTGTGACTGTGGCTATTGTAATGGAAAGTACACATATAGAACACACCCATCATCACAGAAAGTTCTATTGGACATTGTAGATCTAAACCCTGAATGCGCTCAGAGTACACTTGATCAGTCAGAATTAGGAATCTCCCTCCACCAAAGATTCCTCCAGTTGGGGAAAACATCAGGGGGCAAGCCTCTGAGAATTCCCTTGGCTCCATGCTGCTGCAGGAGCATTCAAGGAGGGACGGCTTCATGATGGCAAGGAGCAGCATTGTCTGAAAGACAGCCTTTGAGAGTCTCCCAGAGCCGCTGAGGAGGAAGGCAGTAAGTAAAAGGATGATTTTTTGTGCCCTCGAGAATTGTAGGGAAGAAGCAAATAGAGAAAGGGTTATCTCATTGGACACCAAGGTGGACAGACTTAGGTTCCATGAACGAGATCCCCACTACCTCCTCCCTTAGGCTGGGCACTGCTACACTCTCTGAAACTTGGACACAGTCCTGGAAAGGAGGCAGAGGGATTTGCAAGTGCCTGTGATTTAGTTTTTGTGAAAAGGGAAACATGAACATGAGTGAGAAAATGTTACAAACAATACAAGTCACCTTTCTTGGATACAGACACTTGCAGACTGAGTTTTCACTCACTATGTATTTCCTATATTTGCCTTGTACAAAAATGATCCTGCAGCCGAAAACAATGAGATTGAAAACTCAACGAAAGGTTGAGCCAGAGATGTGTGTTTCTCATATCTAAATGCATCTTACTAAATGTGATATTTTTGGGGGGTAACAGGCAAAGGCAGGAAGAAGTTTCAGGCCCCTCTTGGTTTTAGATGAAACTCTGCGTGAGAACAAGTGGTGGCAATCTCCACTGTGTGCCCTGACCTCCTCCCGAAGGGAGCAAAAGCCAGGCCAAGAAACAACAGAGTGAGAGCTCTAAGCTCAAACATGTAAGTACACCCAAAAAGGACACACCCACCCCAGCTTAGAGCCCTGCTTTGTTCTACAAGAAAATGGGCAAAAGGTGAACACGTATTAAGAAAAAATATATCACCATTTCACCAGGAGTCCAGTATTGTTTGTACTTCTAGTGCCACCCACTCTAACATGGTGTTTTCTATGTATATGATATTGCCTAAGGAAACGGAAACTCTAACTTCCTTTATCCAAGCTGCTATCTTTCTTAATCAGGTTATTATTACACCAGCCATATTTTTATCCTTTTGGATGTCTTTTTTAGGAATTGCATGAGTGTGTACATGCATATAACTAGGTACAATGCCAACACACTGACGATCCTGAACACTTAGGGTTTGGTATGAGCTCCTCTGTGAGGACCTAGTGCTGCTATGCAGAGGAGTGAGCATAGTTGTATGGGTGGGTTTGGGGTTTGTTTTCCTCTGTTACTTGAAAAATAGCTTTTTGTGTGTGTGTAAAAATTTTTTCAGGACTGTATTCAAAGAAAAAAGAGGGGTGGAATTTTCATTAAAAGGATAATTGTAAGACTAAAGCTCTGTCATCTGTTTTTGAAACAGCTCTGGGCCTCTGGGTTGGAGGATGTGTGCATTGAGAAGAGGCCTACAGTAAACTCTCCCCAGACTTCTGTGGACCTAGGAGGCTTCTGACTTCATAGGGTCATTCTCCTTGCTCGCTCTCTTCCTCATTCCTATTGTATTTTTAGCCTCTGTTCTTTTTTTTTCCCACCCCAGCTACCTGATCTCACTCTTCTGTAATCTTCAACCTATCTTCTTTGCCCTAAACTCCTAGGCTCCCCCACCTACATTCCACCACATTGAAGGGCTTACCTGCATGGTGCCAGCAAAGGTAATAACACTGGGATGGGTATGTGTGTAGGGGCGGGAGTGGGGCATGGGGTCAGGGGTTGAGTTTTATAACTCTGTTTTACCTATCTCTAAAGACAGAAGTGAGCTGGTATTATAAAGTCAGATACGAATGAAAGATTGAGGCTGGGGAAAGGGAAAGAAACCTTTTTCTTCCCAGTGGAAACATCTGCATGCTACAATTGGAGAATGTGATTCTGCCAGCAGGTCATATTAGGGTTGTGTCCTGAGCTATGGACCTCATGCATGCAATTCTCTTTCTCAAAACATAGCTTCGAGGTAGGCATAATTACTCCCTTTTGGTGAATAACCAGTACAAGGACTAGAAAGGTGAAGAAGATGCCAGTCACCCAGCTGGTAAGCCTCTGAGCCAGGAACTTAATCCCAAGAGCAGATTATTGAGTGTGAACACAGTACTGGAACTCAGCAACGTGGAAACTGCAAGATGGCCAGTCCACCCTGGGAGGAAATAGAGTGGCATTTGAAAGGGATACGATGATGGCTCTTATTTATTCATTACGTGTATGACCTGAGGCAGCAGGGCTGGAATTTGCCTGAGATCCTGAAGTTTGAATCTTCATCTAGTATACTACCCTGCCCACAACATGAGCTGTGGGCAGACATTCTCTAACTTTAGGAAGCAAACTTTTCCACTGGGGAGAGAAAGCTATCAGTCAAAAACTTCTCACTGGGCAGGGGGTGCGCATGCATTTTTCCCACCAGAAGTTGCTGAAATGTCTGGGAGACTTTTAAGGTTGACTCGGCCATGATCCTACTCCAGATCCTGCTGCTTCCTTGGTTTCCAGAGCAACAGCGCAGGATCGGGAGAACATGCGTGGTGTCAGATTTGGACAGGGAGGCGAGCAGCAGTGTTTGTCGGTGGGAACGGAGTGTGACACACACAGCCTGGGCTCCGTGCCTTGCCCAAGCTGTCACACGCACCACATCCTCCAGAAGCAGGGTGATAACAGCCTGGAATCCACCAACCCCTTGCCTGTCTTTAAGGAAGAATAGCAGCGATGGGGGAAAGAGACAAAATAAGGAAAAAGGCAGAAAGAGGAGACATTGGTTCAGCTTGAAGAAATTCCTACCCTGATGTACACAGTATCCCCACAGGGCCACAGGATTAGAGAACAGCTGCCGCTCCCAAGGTCTCCAGACACCTCCAATCCTCATGACTTGGACAACACTTTGCAAAATTAAATTACTTCTCATCGGGAAACTGTTCGTTATAATTGGGGCCGGTAATTTTTCAGAGACCAGGTCTGAATGGAACTGTGGGTTAGGGCAAAGTATAGGAAGAGTCAGGAAGCAGTCTCAATCTCTTCAGTTAACGAGCAGGTCCCAAATCAGGGAGGGATGTTTAGAAGAGACCTTTCTGGATATTGTTCTGGAGTCAGCTGGAGAGTTAAGAGAGGGGATTAAAATACGTATATATATATCTTGAATCCATCTGGAATCTTAAAGAAACTATTATTCAAGGAAGGAAAGGGATGAATTCAGAAATGGCTCCAGCCCCATAATAGAAAAGGCAACTTAAGACTCTGGAGTTCCCAGCTTGTACCAGAAAGGAAAGGGATGAATTCAGAAATGGCTCCAGCCCCATAATAGAAAAGGCAACTTAAGACTCTGGAGTTCCCAGCTTGTACCAGAAGGTACTTACTGAAAGTCTCCTTCCAACATCTCTGGCCTATAGGTGATTCTGTAGACGTGATGTGCAAGAAACCAAATCTGTTGGGTCCAGAGAAGAAGCAGAGAGGCTCAAAACCATTTTTCCCAGAACAGATGGTAAATTCCTTGCTCTTCTTTCTTTTCTTCAATCTTGTTCTCTCATGAACGTCTTTTGCAAGATGAATTCTGTGGAATCCGGGAGCCTCAATCCATATCTGGTAAAGATCAGGCATATAGAAAACTTGGATCTCTCTGCTGTAAGGAATCTAAGAGATGCGTGAGATCAACTCTTCTTTGTACAGAGACAAGCATACAGCTCTAGGGGCCTCCTAGAGTCATGGTATGCAAATAATTAAACAAATGGTTTAACAGCAATGTTGTCAGGAAAAGAATTTCCAATTCCATCACCATGGTGACAGTTCATCAAAAAAAGTCTACATCTAAAAATTGCCTTCACTTGGCTGATGGAAAATAATAAATAAGGCTCCCAGGGCCTGCACTTTCTATTATCTATTACTATCAGCCTGAACTCTCCCCTAGTTCCGCCTTTAAACCTGGCTTGGCCCTAGCATGGCTATAGCCACCTGTGATTTCCCAGGATGCTTAAAAGGTGAGTGGCTAATTACCCAAATCCTCCAATCACCAGCTTGTCTCCTCTCCCCATGCTCTTGCTGGCATCCATTAGCCTTTGATCCTGGGTTTATTAACTGTCCACAGCAATTTCATAGATGGGGCATTTATGAAAATGACTCTTAAACTCCTGGGTGCGGTGACTCCCTGGCAGAGACTGTCCAGCAGGAGAGGAGATTAGGATGTTCTGAGAACTGAATCAGAAATGGGCACCTGTGACTTCCTTCTGTTTGAAGGGAAATGCCACAGCTTAATTTTTATATTAAAAATGAAATTATATGAAGGCATCCTGAAATAGACAAAGTATGTTGTTTTGCCATTTCTAGGAGAACTGCAATCCAAGCAAATGTGGTGGGTGTGAAGCTTTCAAGAAGTTGGGTCAATAACAAGGACTGAAAGAGGAGCATCAATTTGTAAGTTCAGGAATGTCTGCTCCATCTTTGCAGAGACAAGCACATATCAGGGACCATCCAAGTCCTCTACTGTGGACTACGTGAATCATGACACAACCACACAATGGAACACCGTGCAGGACTATGATATACAAACTGCTGAAGATCTAGAGTTATTGACATGGAAAGATGCCCACGATGTATTGTTAGCAAAAAAATAAGGCGGCAAAACAACATGCATAGCGTCATCCTAGTTACAGTGTATCTTTACATGTGTATGTATATAAGGAAAAGAGTAGAAGGCTATATACTGAAATGTTAATGACTGTTACCTCTGCCAGCTTTTTTTATTTTTATATAATTTTAGTGCCTAAAAAATATTTTATGCAGTGAGCTTGTATGAATATTATAATCAGAAAAAAAACCACACCAAAACTCTAGAGCTACTTTTAGATCGACTTTTCAAGAACAAAGGATAGGTACCAGGTCTCTACTGTACCAGACACTGTGGTGGAAGGCAAAATTTTAAAACTACATGGTCCCTGCCCTCAGGGGGCTTGAAGTCTAAATGAAGGGATATTGTGTGGAACAACACAAAACTTACCAGCAAGTCATAGATTCTTAAGAGTAAAAGAATGAAACATTAGATGACAGTGGATTGTGTTTCCTTGGGTAGACAGACTTAGGATGGTGGCTGAGTAAAAGAAAATCGAGGTGCCCATCCCAGATTGGTGTAATATTGGCCAAGTTGCTCATGTGCTCTGGGATTCAGTTTTCCCATCTGAAAGTAGAGTTAGTAACAGTAGATGAGGTAAAGCACATAGCACAGGCTACATTCAGAAAATGCCCACCTTTCTGATTATTTTATCATTCCCACCAAGGGCCTGGAGAAAGTGAGTGTGGGAACGACTTTAGACGGAAGAAAGACTAGCCTTTGTTATAATATTTCTTGATGCTCACAGTCATGTCCCTTTTGAAAAGACACTTCCTCTAGCGTGTTTAAACAAGTATTTAAATTAAATGGCATTCATTTTCCCAGGGACAAGCAGAAGTCTGGCCCACACTTCTCCAGCACAATGTAGTTTTTACTGTAGTGCTTAATCTGTTGATGACTTAATCTGTTGATGAAGCTAATCAATGGTTTTCCCCGCTTCCTAAGCAAATGACTTGCTCCACTCCAATCAAAAGGCACCTTTTATCTGATTCCTTTTCACTCAACTCTCTACCGTGACCCATATGCCACTTCATTCCACCTTCCCCTCCTGAATGGAATAAGCCTGGTCCAATTTGCTTGTATAAACAGAAGGCCGAGGCAGGCGGGGGACGTCACTTGGCCGCAGCGGTTCTGCTTTTTATACATTCCTCCTGCCTTGTTTCCTGAGACCTTTCAATACAGCCAGACTTGGAGGAGAGTTATATTAAACAGTTTGACTCCAAACCTAAACAGCCCCTGAAGCATTAGTGGTTCAAAGATCTCCTGGTGCATTTATGAAAAGCCATTGATCTGGGAAGAGGTGTTAGAGGACTTGAAATGCACTAAGAAAACTCCTTTGCTGGCAGGAGGCAGAGTGGTTTTCATTAAGGAACTGCCCTTTATCTCGTCACATTACTGACCTGCTGGAGCTGAGACGAACTGCTTCCTTTCACCTTTAAAGGAAGCTGCCTCTGGTCAGAAACTACGATAAGAAAGCATTCATTTTTAAGATGCCCAGAAACGACAGAAGTGTGGCACTGTGGTGGCTTGGTTTTCTGAGTTTAATCCCCAAATATTCTTCAACTTACAAACTTTGTGAGCACTCTGATGCACAGAAGCCTTAAGAATGCCAGGGGTTATTTCTCCAAATGTTTGGTTATTAGTGATTGGGAAAAAAAAAAAATCTGTAAATTATGTACTTCAGAGCTCGGGGGACTTGAACTATCACCTGGAACTGTGTCTACTCTTAACTCAGGGCCATACATGTCCCAGAGGACCATTGGTCAGCTTCAGGGCTGTGTAGGCTGCCACAAATCCCATTGTGTGCTTACCAGCTGGGTGAACTGAGATGAATTCTCTTGTCTTTGCCATGGTTTTCTCATCTAGAAACTGGGCATTATGACCTCCTAGGGTTCTTGCAAGGATTAAATATAACACATGGAAAGTGCCTTGTACAGTGCCTGGCACATAGTTGGCACTCAATAAATACTGCAATCATCATTGCTTGTTATTACTATATTATTATTCAGGCAGTCTAAAAATTGTAAGTGATATTTTGCATTTATTTGCATGTGTCCACTTTCCTAGGAAGAGGTCCATATATTTCATTTTCATTTTTCCCAAAAGAAGAAGAACCACTAAGCTAGCTAGACTAGTAACTCCTTTAATTGATGAGTAAAATCCTACCCAGAGGTTTAAGTATTTTTTTCGGCCATCATATGGTAACGCAGAAGCAAGGCGAAAGCTAGAACCCAAAATCTGTTGATTCACTGTCTACTGCTTTGCAAAAATTTTGGAAACATTAGCAAAAGCAGCCCAGGCCTTGCACAAATCTGGCCTATAAATAAATGTAGAATAGGACTGGACATATATTGGTGGCTTCAAGGCAAAGGGAGTGTTCAGGGGTCTGGAGGTGTGTGATGGCTGCGGAGCTGTGAAAACACCACTTGACACGTATAATCAACAGAAGAGGGGGTGTGCAAACCAGACAGGGGGAGGAATGGGTGGGGACTCCAGGAAGAAAACACCCCAGTTGCAAATTCCTCTGCATTTCCCATGCAATAGCAAAGCAAGTTGATCCCATAAGCTATCCATAAGCTTTACCAAATCCAAGAGGATCTATGCATAGCTGACTTAGGAAACAGTAGATACTTTTTGAATTCTAAGTGATTGTATCTCTTTCGCCAAGAAGACACAGCCACAGGACTTTGAGGTTTGCACTCTTTTTGTGTGCCAGGTTCCTTAAAATACTTTGATATTTTCCTAGTTAATTTGTTCTCAAAGGGAGGCCCTGGGCCAGCACTATAGCTGTCATTGGGGGAACTTGTTAGAAATGCAAATTTTGGGTCCTCTCCTTGGACCTACTGCATCAGAGACTGTGGGGTGGGGCCCAGCAATCTGTTTTAACAGGGTTTCCAGGTAATTCTGGTATGCACTCAACTTTGAGAACCACTAAGTTAATTGGTGTGGCACAGAAACCAAGCAAGAAATGAGGGCTTGAAAAAGCCTTCCAGCAACTGAATCCCTAGAATACATTTTTTGTTTGTTTGTTTGAAACAAACTGGAACTCGATTAGTAACTTAGATCTTCCTGTGTTTTGCAAACAAGAGATCTTGGAAGGAAGTAGAAAATCAATTTCAAGGCCTTTCATCTCAGTTACAATGACACATTCATTTTAGCATCGTGTGGGGAGGGAGGGAAGGAGAGAGAAGGCAGGCAGTGGTTTGGTTTGTGGAGAGGAATACACAATTCCAATGGAATCCACTGTAATTCAGGGGCAATTAGCATCTGCACATTCTCCATCCATGAGGCTCCATTAATCCAGTTAATCCTCATCTTCTAATAAAAAACAAACATCCTTGAGTGTACTTGGGATCCTTTTAACACGTTCTCCCCACCTGAATGCTGTCCTCTGCCTTGTAATCCAGGGCTTTTAGGAACCACTTCAGCTTTTGGAAAGGGGGGAGCTACCCACCACCTTGGCTGGGTCCTGCCAGCCCCTTGGAAACCTGCCCTCTCCTAGGCTGCACCCTCCCCTGAAACTTGTTCTTTGACTAGACCTGCCCTCTCCCTGCTATTATTTAAGTCATTCTTGATACTTCTTTGCTATTCTGGGCAGCGTTCCCTGACGACTTTCTGACTGTCCCTTGGCTAAACACACAAGTGCTTGGATAATACTAATGCCTTGCATTGCTAAGTCACTTAACTGTTTCCAAAGGCCTTTCCTAGTCCACTTTTCATTTGATCCTCCAAACTATCATAATATCATTACTATTTCTCCACTTCCCACCCACTCCCACCCTCCCTCTGCAATTTAGAGATGGGGGTCACTGAGGCTTCCAGAGGTTTTCTGACCTGCCAAACCTGCATAGCTAGTAAACGGATGACAAGGTAGGTTCAAACCCAGGTCTCCCGATCTGCAGGCAGAGAGCTATTATAGACCCTGTTTCTTTCTGACCACCCACTTAAATCCATAATGCCAATGAATAATGCATTTGTCCTTTCACTGTGTTTATGTCTTTGGAATGTCTTTGTATCTATGGAAATCAGTGCATCTTCCTTAATTTAGAAGCCGCTAAGGAGAAGAAATCCTATCTGTGCAATTCAGGTTCAAATAATACTGTAAAGTACTTCTACCTATTCAAAATATTTTCAACTTTATTTTATTCTATCCATAAAACAATCATATGAGTTAAGGAGGATAAACAATATTACATCTATTTAATGGTAAGAAAACTGAAGTTTGGCCAGTAAAAGCAACTTATTGGCTCAGTAGAACGTGGTATGGTTGGGAATAGAATACAGCTTTCTAGTTTCTGGTGCTGTATTTATCTATTAGATATGTGGTTTTAAAATTGTGACCCTTGGGCTATTGTATGCTTCCTCGTGGAAAGGCGAGGTAGGCAGGGCTCAGGGTATTCCACCACTGGTTTAACTAAAAGCTTTCCTCTCCTGAAAAGCAGCTTAGAAGGCCCTGACAGGCCCTCACTTCCTGTCTCCAGTATCCAGCTTAGCGGTAGTACTAGTCAGGTGTAAGCAGTGGCTTCAGGATAATATCCTTGCAGATGGCCCCGGTAAGCCTAGAAGTTTTTGCAAGCATTTCATACTTCCTGGCTTGTAATCAGGGTAGGCAGTGAAAACTGCACTTTGTCCTCAGAGTAGTAAAGTTACCCCTCAGCCATTTCATATTCTGTTCATTAATTCAACAAATATTTGTTGAGTTACTATGTGCTAAGTACTGTGTTTGTGTCTGGGACTAGAGGGGTAGAAAAAAAATATGGAGGTGATTTCACCTCTACCCTCATAGAACATGCCTTCTGATAGATCTGGAACAGATAATCTCACCAATAAATAATTCCAAATCGTAATAAAAGCTATGAAGGAAAGATCTGTTTGTTGTATGAAAGTAAGGAGCGGGATCTCACCCAAACAGGTGGTCAGGGAATTACAGCTCACGGAGGTTACACCGAAGCTAGGTTTTCTTGGAAGAGCACACCTGCTGCACGGAACGGCACTGTCTAGCATGATGCAGCAAATGTTTGCCCTGGTTGAGAAATCCAGAGGAGATGCAGCTGGCTGGGGCCCAGTGAGCAAGGACAGTGGCAGGAGACGGGAGACGGGGTCAGGAGGAGCAGGGCATCGAATTTATGCACAGCAAGTTAGGCACCCGTTGCAGGGACTTAAGTAAGAAGTATCATGATTGATTGACAGTCATGATGACTTCGGCTATTGTCTGGAGAACAAATTGGAGCTGTTCAAAAGTATAAACAAAAGAGCTGGGAGGAGGTGATTAGGTGGTTTTCCTTTGTTACACAGTTAGAGGTGCCCTTGAGGGATTTTGTAAATGAATGTGGAAGAGAGAGCACACAGCATGGACAAGACTTAGAAGAGTAAGCATGGTAGAAAATAAAAAGCACTACTTTGGATTAGGTGATGTGGTTCCAATCTTGCACCTCCATGTCCTGGATGTGTAACGTAGGACAGCCACATAACCAATCCCTCTGGGCCTCATTTTTCTCATTTGTGACAAGGGGCTAATAATCCAAACTCAGCAGGTTATTAGGATGTCTAATTAAATAATGTCAGTGCAAGTCTTCTGTGAATGGGAAGGTACTGTGAAAATACAGGGTGTCGTTATCATTAACCATGTCCATATATACAAAGTAATTATAATTATAGCTCTGAGTAAATATGAAAGAACATTTTTTATCTCTGTATCCTGAAAACAAGTTACTGGAAACCAAGATTTTTGTGTTCTTAGAAGTTTGGATTTGTATTTCATAAATCTACCTTTTTGATGCTAGAAACTTTACAACTGATGAATAAAAATCACTTTAACCTTTAGAACAATCACATTTGGTCAGAATTATAAAATAATCATATTTAGTTCATATCATGTCTTCCAAGCCTTACTCATTGATGTGCCAGTCATTTTTTTACCATATATGTGTAAATAGTAACTTGATGTTTTACTTAAGTTGAATTTATATAGATTCCCCCCCACGTTTTAGTTTTTTTTTAATTTCAATGTAAAGAATACTACCTGTGAAGTCACGGAGTTCATCTGCTAGTTATTTTTTTTGTCCCAATTCACATGAAAATAGTTGGAGGACTATTAACATATAATCTAAACTATTTAATGGGACCTCATATAACACTTGTGGTGAATACTATGCTTGGGAAACAAAAGCGTATTCTATTCATTTTGTAAAATGAATTTTATTGTGTATATTGTATATCCCATGATATGGGATACAAACAGATAGTAAAAAGATACCATAGTGAAGCAAATTAACATAGCCATCATCTCATAAGTATCATTTTTTCCTTGATTTTTTTTTTTTTTTTTTTTTTTTGTGGCAAGAGCAGCTGAAACCTACTCCTGTAGCACGAATCCCAAATACAGCACAATTTTCTTATCTATAGTCTTCCAGTTGTACCTTAGGTCTCCAGACCTGGCCATCCCCTCTATCTGCTACTTTGTACAGACCTCCATCTCCCATCTCCTCCCTAGCTACCCGCTGCCTGGTAACCACTATTTGTTCTCTGTTTCTGTACATTTGGGTTTTAGTTTTTAGATTCCACATATAATTGAAAATAATGCAATCTTTTTCTTTCTGTGTCTGATTTATTTCACTTAACACAGTGCACTCCAGGCTCATCTATGTTGTGGCAAATGGCAAGATCTCTCCTTTTTAGGGCTGAGTAATATTCCAATCTATACATATACCACAATGTATTCATTTGTCTGTCACCAGACACTTAGGCTGTTGCCTGTTTGCTGTTGTAACGCTGCAGTGAACATGGGCGTGCAGGTCTCTTTATGAGGTGGTGATTCCATTTCCTTTGGGTATGTGCCCAAAAGAGAGATTGTTAGGTCATCTGGTAATTTTATTTTCAATTTCCTTGGAATTTGAAATACTATTTCAAATTCCAAGAATATCCATACTATTTTACATAATATCCATACTATTTTACATAAATGCTGGACCAATCTACATTCCCAGCAACAGTGTACAAGGGTTCTCTTTTCTCCATACCTTCACCAACATTTGTTATCTTGTGGCTTGATAGTTGCCATCCAAATGGGTGTGAGGTGGTATCTCATCTGGTTTTGATTAACGATTAATTAATGATGAATGACATTGAGCACCTTTTCATATACCTGTTGGCCATTTTTGCATATTCTTTGTAGAAATGTCTATTCAGGTCTTTTGCCCATTTTTAAATCGGGTTATGTAGTTTTTCCACTATTGTATGAGCTTTTTTTTTTTCTTTTTTTGAGATGGATTCTCACTCTGTCACCAGGCTGGAGTACAGTGGCACAATCTTGGCTCACTGCAACCTCCGCCTCCCAGGTTCAAGTGATTCTCCTGCTTCAGCCTCCCAAGTAGCTGGGACTACAGGTGTCCACCACCACGCCTGGCTAATTTTTTGTATTTTTAGTACAGACGGGGTTTCACCATGTTGGCCAGGATGGTCTTGATCTCTTGACCTCAAGATCCACCCACCTCGGCCTCCCAAAATGCTGGGATTACAGGCGTGAGCCACCGTGCCCAGCCTGTTGTATGAGTTCTTTATGAATTTGGGATATTAACCCTTTACCATATATACATCTTGTAAATATTTTTCCCCAACCCATAAGCTGTTTCATTTTGCTGATTATGTCCTTTGCTATGCAGAAACTTTTTAGTTTGATGTGGTCTCATTTATTTGCTTTTGTGGCCTGAGCCTTTGGTGTGATATCCAAAAAAAACCTGTCAAGGCCAATCAATGTCCAGGACCTTTTTCCCCGTATTCTCTTGTAGGAGTTTTACGGTTTCAGATTTTACATGTAGGTCTTTTATCCATTTTGAGTCTATTTTTTTGTGAGTGGTATAAGCTAAGGGTCCAATTTCATTCTTTTACATGTGGAAATTCAGTTTTCTCAGCACCATTTATTGAACAGACTATCCTTTCCCCATTGTGTCCTCTTGGTGCCCTTGTTGAAAATTAGTTGACTATTAAACCATTCATATTCTAGGTCTTTTTCAATATAAAATTAACAGGGCCTTCCACTGGCCCAGTGGTGTCTTGGAATCCCCTGGAGTGTTTCTAAAAGTCATGAGGCCCAGCTAGACGCCAGATCAATTAAATAAAAATCTCAGTTCATGGGACCCAAGCCTCAGTATTTTTAAAAATTTCCTATGACCTTTTTTTTTTTTTTTTTTTTTTTTAGACAGAGTCTTGCTCTGTCACCCATACTGGAGTGCAGTGGCTTGCAATCACTGCTCACTGCAGCCTCAACCTCTCCAGGCTCAGGAGATCCTCCCACCTCAGCCCCCTAAGTAGCTGGGACTGCAAGTGCAAGCTACCATGCCCAGCTACTCTGTGTGTGTGTGTGTGTGTGTGTGTGTGTTTGGTAGAGATGGGGTTTTGTCATGTTGCCCAGGCTGGTCTTGAACTCCTGGGCTCAAGTGATCTGCCCACCTTGGCCTCCCAAAGTGCTGGGATTACAGGTGTGAGCCACTGGCACCCAGCATCCCTAAGATGATTTTATGTGAACTGAGACTGAGAACCACTGACTTAGATTCTTGGATGCCTTCTAGAACTTCTAGGATTAGACAAATATTACGGATAGACTGTAAGAGAAGAACCTGGCTGTAGTGGAGACAATCACTGTTATGTTATCCAGAAGAGAGGGCCATCTTGATCAATAATAGCAATGGTAGTAGTAATACTGCTACTACTGATGGCAACATTGAAGGCTAACTTTGTCAGTATTCTTCCAAGTGCTTTATAAGAATTACTTCATTTATGCCGGGCGCGGTGGCTCACGCCTGTAATCCCAACACTTTGGGAGGCCGAGGCAGGTGGATCACAAGGTCAGGAGATTGAGACCATCCTGGCTAACACGGTGAAACCCCGTCTCTAATAAGAATACAAAACATTAGCCAGGTGTGGTGGTGGGCACCTGTAGTCCCAACTACTTGGGAGGCTGAGGCAGGAGAATGGCATGAATCCGGGAGGCGGAGTTTGAGGTGAGCTGAGATCGCGCCACTGCACTCTAGCCTGGGCGACAGAGCGAGACTCCATCTCAAAAAAAAGAAGAAAGAAAAAAGAAAAAGAAAAAGAATTACTTCATTTAATCTTCACAACAAGACTACAAAGTGAGTACCACAATTATCTATTTCCAAGATAAGGCGTCTGAGGCCCAGAGAGGTACAGTCACTTGCCCAAGGGCACACAGTACTAAGTAGTAAATCTGGAATGAGAGGCTCCCTGAAAGCAACCACAAATTTCTATCCTTTCTTGATGGTTTGCTACTTGAAACAATTAATATCGTAGAGTCTTAAATCCTGTTATGTCAACTCCAGAGTCTCCTTTCTCTGAGCCTTTTTATTAGACTTCTTTCTCCATCCCTAATTTTACAGATGAGCACATTTTATCGATGTGAAAATGAAGACCTATAAAGACTGTCCTATTTCCCAGGTCATATAACCAACTCCATGTGTGGTCCTGTCAAAGTGCCCTGACTTCTTTCAAATATGCTTTTTCTCATCTGAGTTGCAAAAATAAACCCATCTGCCTTGTAGCCATTAACACTGAAAGAAGAAGAGCCATCCAAAGGGTTGGGTCCTCATCGCCCTTGCCTTGGAGAAAGCTCTAAAGAGAGGGAAGGATGGTTTCCAGCAGTCCCTGAAGTGACTTTCCTCCTTTGTAGGATCCAGTTACACCCAGCAGACTTCAGTTTGAATAAACAGAACTGGATGAACACACCTAGGGAATCTTTGAGGCCAGCCTCAGTTTTTAACATCCAGCTACAGGGAGGTGAGAGAAGCTTCAGCCAGTTGTTTTCTAAAAGGGAGATAAAGAAACCACCCTCCAATTATGCAGCAAATTCTGCTTCACAGTTGAATAAGGGGCATGAAATCGGATGTTTTTCAAGCTCAATATAAAGCAGTGGAAAACCTACCTCCCCTCTCCCCCATAAAGAACATCTAAACGCACGGCATTTAATTTCCGAATTGGGCAATGTTCTTTTTAAGGGAAATGTTAAGCAGGGATTAGAGACACGTTGGGCTGTGTAACTCTATCCTCAGCCCTTTCATTGTTAATAGTATTTTTTTTTTGGCAGCGTCTGTGCAGAGATGTGGGAAAAACCAAAGTCTTATGTAAATGAGAATCGACACACGCTGATAAACCAAACGCCAGACCTGAGGTCTTAATTACACAGGAGTCTAGATGTCATAATGAATGCAGCTTATTGACGTTCAGAGATTTCACTCAGTATTAAGTTGGACGACCTTCTTCCGGGACCAGAGAGCAAAGCGCTGGTTTCTCATTACCCAGGACCCTGTTCACAAATGGCAAAGAGCTGTGTTCATGCCTAGACACTTTTCTGGGGGGAATATATCCCTGAACCACAACACTTAACACTTGCTCACAATGGGACAAGCAAAACAAGATGTTTTCAGGTGTGGGCCAAACCACTGCTAATTGACCAAGGGCTCTTCTGAGCAGAGGTCCCTAATTGCACCCTCTCTCTCCACTCAGCCCCCACCTCCATCATGCCTATTCTTGTAGTCTCATTCATTGCTTCTAAGGCATTGCCATGGGCACTATCTCAACTTCAACAACAAATACTCCTGTGAGATACATAAGAGCATTAGTCGTCACTTTTTAATGTCAAGAAACAAAGTCAATAATTACTAAGCATTTATGTTGCTGAAGATGAGAACACTTGGCAGCTTGGGCAGCTCACAAAGCAGCTCCTGGTAGACTAGGTTTACTGGCCCATAGCTTTATTCGTTAGTTGAGACTATGGCTGTTATCCTAAGCGGCACAAGCTCTGTTTTTAAAGGGAGAGAAGGCTACTTTCAGGCTTGGGCATAACCAAACAGTGCTCAGTGGGAGTCAGGTTCTTTGTCTTGAAATAGAAAAATAATACACCCTTTCCCTCCACCTCCACTAATTAAAGTGTCAGGATGGAGCCCCAACACTGACTTGACACATGACATGATGTCTCGTGTAATTGGACGTGTTTCACGCTAACATCAAAGCCTCGTCAAGGATGATGGAGCGAGATGTTTAGTGCATGCCTGTTGCAGTCTGACATATAACTCCATCCAGCTTCATTCACAGGCTCTCACTCACCAGGAGATTAACCCACTAGGCTGCCGAGTGAGAAGGGACAGAGCAGGCCCTGACGGGAGGCCTGGGATGCAGGGGAAATCAAAACAAGTCCACCTGCTTAAGGAGGACTGCTGCACTGTGACCTCATCCTCCGGACATCTGTGGCAAGTGTTTCCACAGCCACTGATGTGGCACTGGGCCATTGACAGCTGCCTTATGATATTCTTTTTCACAATTGTGTTTACACTATTGTTTAACAACTTTGTATAATAATCTCTTTTCACTCCAAATAAACCTTAGTGCCTGGAAGGCCAAGAGTATCTTCGGTATGCGTCTATCCTAGTAAGCTTCTCGAATGATAGAGTTTTTTTTTGTTTTTTTAAAAAATTTCCAATCTCTCATGTGCCAATACTTTTGTATAATTAAAATGTCAGAAAAATGAACATGGACTAGAATGTTTTAGTAGTGTCAAATGACCATAAATGTGTCTAAACGTTTAATGTCAATTTCTCGTCCTAGACGAGTAACACACAGTTTGCTAACTGGTATGAGTCTATGGAGCTCATTTGATTATCATTAAACCAGAACAACTAGAATGCCTGGTACAATAGGGAACAAAGAATATCTTCTCAATATGGAACTGCTGATCGAATATGTGTATGAATTATAACATATATACACAAATTATAATGTACATATGTAGAATACATTTCACACTAAATACTGGTATATGCACATACATTCAATCCAATTATACTTTAAACCACATTATATGTGTAAATAAGAAGATGGGGTTACAAAAGGAAGACCTATACCTAGGTTTTTAAAAAAGTGCATTAGGTAACGAGTTGGCACCATGACGCACTCTATGGGAAAGTACAGGTGGACGGGGAAGAATGACTGAGCAGTGCCTATCCTGTGCTCCATGCTGTAATTCTCCAAGCTTTGTGTGGGACTGGTGCTCACACCCATATTTACCCAAGAAGCAATGAAGCTCACTGAGGCTCTGCAATTTGCCAAGGTCACTCTGCTATTTAGTGATGGAGATGGGATTCAGGTACAGGACTGTCTGGCTCCACAGCCTGCGTTCTGTGGCACCACATGAGTTCAGTGGTGTCACAGGGAACTATGTTTTGTTCATATTACAGAGAGTATGAAGAGAATGGATGTGTTCCTACCTCCCCCTCCAATGGCCTGGGAAGGTTTTGAGTGAGAACAAGTCCAACTGATGAACTTCTAGGAAAAGTTTACTCCCTCCTAAGAAAAAAGCATGGAGAAAAGATGACCTCCTTCTTCAGCTGGAGATTGAAACATTGGGATAGGATGGCCAGGACATCCCCCAGCTATTTTAGACCCAGTTTGAGGATGGTGTTGCAAACTGGGAAAGGGAGCACACCAAGATGACCACGAAGAAACAGAGGAAGTACATTACCCTAAGGGGTACAGGCTCTGCATTTAAAGAGAGAGGAGGCTACTTTCAGGCTTGGGCATAACCAAACAGTGCTCAGCAGGAGTTAAGTTCTTTTTTATTTTTCTTTTGAGACGGAGTCTCGCTGTCACCCAGGCTGGAGTGCAGTGGCCCGGTCTCGGCTCACCACAAGCTCCGCCTCCCAGGTTCACGCCATTCTCCTGCCTCAGCCTCCCAAGTAGCTGGGACTAGAGGCGTCCACCACCATGCCTGGCTAATTTTTTTGTATTTTTAGTAGAGACGAGGTTTCACTATGTTAGCCAAGATGGTCTCAATCTCCTGACCTTGTGATCCGCCCGCCTCGGCCTCCCAAAGTGCTGGGATTACAGGCGTGAGACACCACACCCAGCCAGGAGTTAAGTTCTTTGTCTTGAAATAGAAAAACAATATACCCTGCCCCTCCACCACCGCTAATCAAAGTTTTAGGATGGAGCCGCAACACTGACTTGAGACATGACATGATGCCGCGTGTAATCAGGACATCTTACAGCTGGAGCATCCCCTATCGAACGACTCCTTATTACGTGACACAGTACATTGTCTTATTAAAACGAATTCAAACAGGGACTGTTCTGTTACTTGCAGCCAAAGGCACCCTACCTAATGCAAGCTCCTCAGGGCACAATACAATACTGAACTTCACTATCCTGTTTAACAAAAGCCAATGTTTGATTCACATTGTTGAGTCAGAATTTCGAAGGACGCTATCATTTAGCGTATAGCAGCAACCATATAGCAGCAACATATATTTTTGAAATCACGATTTAAAATAAAATTTAGATGCCATGAGACCATTGAGATGAGACATAAAGAGTTTAACTTGGAAATAAAAACGCCCTCACAACATGTGATGTAATTCCTACTGACTACATTCAGGGTTTCATTCAACTTCTGGGACAGAGTATATCAAGGCATGTGGAATCACAGCCCATCAGCTCTGTTTAGGCATTCCCCTGCTTCTTCCTGCATGTTTACACAACTTTAATACTTTTCTATATTGGCTCAATAAAGCATTTTTCTACTGAGATGGCATTGCTCGTCTGTATTTATCCCACAGCGAGGAGGCTAAGTTATCTTAACAGTCCATTTTGGTAACTGTAAAGCTGACAAAATTGTGCATAAACAGCTCAAATATTTCTTAGGAAATAAAACTGGAAAGAAGAGGCCCTTGTTTCAACCATTTAAGACAGTCTTGCATATTTAGAGATTAAAGATAAGGTATGGGTTTCTTCTTTCAGCTAAAACCTCATCCCCACCCTGCCCTTGACAACTTAATTTCCTGTCCTCTTTGGGAGACAGACGGATGAATATTTAGAGTAGAACATGATTGTGATTAAGCTTCCAAATGTATCTTCATCTGGATTCCAGCTGGTGTGGCATCTCAATTACTCCTCCATTCCCCTATGGAACTGTCTTATTGATGTAGTAAGCTTAGCATGATGGCACTGGATTAAAAATCTCCTAGGACTCTCCAATCTTCTCACCTCAATCAATTATCCCTTAATGAAAGGAAAAAAAGGTCTTGTGCATATACATTATGACCTGTAGAATCCTACCAATAGGCATCAGGCCATTGCTGATTAGCTACCCATAAAGAGCAACAATCTTTCTTAGAGCTGGCTCATTTCTCCTACTCCCCACCTCCGCAAATGATGATCAATGCATTAATGTGAGACTGATAAACTCTGAAGAAGGCAGTGATTCATACATGTACTATCAATACAATATGAAGAGAGTTGCAAAAATGTTCAGCAGCCCACAATTTGTTTACTGGATGAACATTCCACATTTGTCACTGTTTCCATGATTCCTAGTATCATATGCCCAAACTCTGGTAGGTTTCAGAAGTACAATATCATTCAGATCAATTCTGATACCTGGAATATTCACCTATTATTTTTTCAGTAACACTTCTTTTGAGACATGGCCCCAACTACTTTACATGGCTCTGTCATTCATTTGCTCAATCATTTATTCGACAAACATATACTGAGCACTTAGGCTGTATGCTGAGCACTGGGGGTAAAGATGTGAACAAGACACAGTCCTTGTTGTCATGGATCTCAATCTAGTAGAGGTGACAAACATTCACACAGGTCATCACAACTGAGTATGATGAGTGCCGGATGGAGCTGAGTACCAGATACTATGGGAGTACAGCAGAGTGGCATCTATCATGGATTTGGGTTGACAGGGAGACAGCAGGGAGGGCTGTTCAGAAGGCTGTTCAGAGTTTTTCCTCTTGTCTATTACATTTACAGTGTTCTCAGCACTTACACTAAAGCTTCTATAGAAGAATTAGTCCTACAGTGCCTGTCCTTCCTTCCTTCTGAAATGTAGTTATATAAGTAAATGTCAGATATTCTTCAATTCTGATAACATAATGAAATGTTAGGAAAGAAAGGCAGGCTTAAAGCTATTTTCTACTTTTTTTCTGCTACAAATATATATTACAGGAGTTTGAAGAATGGAAGCAATCTGTGTAGATTGGAGTATTTGGGAGATGCCTCAGAAAATAAAGAGACTGAGTTTGCTCTCTAAGGCGAACAATGAAGTCAGTACTTTCCACTTCTGTTAGACAGGACCCTATTTCCAGCAATCAGACACATGAAGATAGTTCCTCTTAGGAACCCAAGTGGATAGGTATAGGGCCCCAAGATCCCTTCCCGGAAATGAATGGGAAAAAATAAGCTATTAATCTCTTCCCTCATTTAAATATTACAGTTCTAAAAAAGGCACTTCTCTGTCAGAGTGAAGTATACTTCTCCCACCTGTCTTCTTGGTTTGATGATTGCATGTATAGTGCTGTACACAGGGCATAGGCAAGGAAAATGGAAGAGGAAGAGTGGACATCGTAGAACAGTCCAGTTCATAATGGTCTGTTGGAGAATTCTCAAACTCCCCAGAATCACACTTCCAGACAGTGACAAACAGAGCTCCTCAATACCTTCATACAGAAACAATTTAATCACCCTACACATTAGAAAAAGAGTCCTGAGAAACCAGAAGAGGTTGGAAAGGTATTTTGGAGTTCCAAGAACTCACGAAAAATTAATCCAACCCTCAAAGTCAGCACCAGTAAGGACTGTTCTATGTAACAAAAAGTTCTCAGCTGCATTATTTAAAACATTGCTTTGGACTGACCAAATAATTTCAAAGGCTCCACTCTTTGCAGTAGATGTTATTAAAGACGGATGTGCTAAAAGGGTCCTCTCTATCAAATCCGGTGCCCATCTGCTCTCCCAGGGTTATAATTGAGATCCTTATTACAGTGAGAGCACTTTTGCTTTCAATTTAACCTAAACGTTTTTGTGAGATTTCCCTTCAAAGCCTGATGGAGAACAAGATTAGTGAAATCAGCTCTGTTCTCCCAGGAGCCACTAGCTCCTTTGACTCAGAGACCTTGGAGCTCCCTTATACACTACAGTCACATCAAAGGGGCATTTTGTTGTTTGTTTGTTACACCAGCATTTGCCAACCCAAGAATCAAGCTATTTTTTAAGTAGAGGCAAGAGATGGGGGTGCTGGGCTTGGGATTCTGAACAGGTGTGTAACATTTTAAGAAATCCTGTTATTCAAAAATAAGCTATAAAAACAAGGAAAACTGGAAATGATCTGTCTATTTACAAAAGAGGGCTCACTATGGGCTTCCTTAAAAATCAGCTCCCTAATCTAGTTAATGTTTCATTACCCACAAAACAAATGGGTGTTTACTTGCAACATTTTTGGAATACATCAATTATTTATAGAATGAGACATCTTCCGTACTACTACTAATGGCTTCCTTTATTGAATGCCTCCTATTTATGTGACTGTCTCTGTACTGACACTTTATATAAGTCATCTCATTTACTTCTCAAAACAGCCCTGTAACCTACATATCAGAATCTCATTTTATACTAGAGAAAAAAATGACTTACCCGAGGTCATACAGCCAGCGCAGAGCTGGGATTCAAAGGCAAAGTCAGTTTTGCTTTGCACTTCACCGTTTAGGTCTTGTTAGTAATGAGATTCAACGGTCATATTCCAAAACCTCATTAATTTGGGCTGGTTGAGACATATTATAGTTTAAATTTGCTAGAAAAGTTTGAATTACAAAATATCCACAGATTACCCACAAGTACACATAATGAGTTGGTAATTTCACTGTTTGATGCAGATCCTTCAGGACTTCCTTCAATGATAAGAATAATTGTAAGTTATAACCCCAGTGTATAAAGGCAATAGAAACACCCAACTAAAATGCATGAAAATACTTTGTTCCCTTAAGTTGGTTAAGGATAACTTGATAACTTGCCTATCAAACTCTCTCTTGAAAACATTTTATATGAGATATGTTCAAGGGATCATGAATTTTTGAGTAGTAGGCCTTGACGTGATTATGTTCTGATTTTAATTTCTTTTAAACAAGAGCTCTTTGTATATTTCATTAACCCCTTGGCTTAGCAATAAAGAGAAACAAGAGATTGTGAGAGAAAGCAATGAATTTCTCCACTCCCCGCTCCAGTTATCTGAGCAGGAAGAGTGGCTGATTTAATAGAGAACAGCTATCTCTGCCTTACCAAAGGTAGGCCTTATAATTAGCAAGCAGCAGTGAGAGTCATCTGAACTGGGAGCTCAAGATTGGGATGATGCAGACTCTGGTCAAGTCAACAGTAAGAATGACATAACTATGCCAGAACATGTTAAAAAGTGTTCATATCTTCCTTTCCATTCTAGGAAATATTCTGGATCCCAGATCAGAGGAACTTATTCTGATAGCAGCTTATCCTGAGTAGAGAGAAGTAGTAGACAAAGCCTAGAGTGGCCAAATCAATGCACAGAAGCAAGGACACCACCTCACACCCACCAGGATGTCTATGCTAAAAATGAAAAGGACAATAATAAGTGTTGACAAGGATGTGGACCAACTGAAACATGTGTACATTGCCGGTATGAATATAAATGGCGTGGCCATTGTGGAAAACAGTTTGGCAGTTCCTCAGAAAGTTAAATAGAGAATTACCATGTGACCCAGTAATCCTGCTTCTATGTATATACCCAATACAACTGAAAACATACATGCACATGGAAACTTGTATATCATTGTTCACAGCAGCATTATTCCTGATAGCCAAAAGGTGGAACATGCAATGGAATATTATTCAGCCATAAAAAAAGAAATGAAGTATTGATACATGCTGCATCACAGATGAATCTTGAAAACATGCTAAATGATAGAAGTCAGACATAAAAGGCCACATACTGCAGGATTCCATTTTTATGAAATATCCAGAATAGGCAAATCCATAGAGACAAAAAGTAGATTAGTATGTGCCAGGGGCTGGAGGAAGGGGGAGATGGGGAGCAATTGTTAATGGGTAGCAGATTTCTCTTTGGGGTGATGGGACGCTCTGGAATTAGACAGTGGTGATGGTCACACAACATAGTGCATAGACCAAAAAGCACTGAATGATATTATTTAAGATGGTGAATCTTAATGTTAAATTATATCTCAGGAAAAAAGAAAGGGCCAGGGTTGCTAGAAAGAGAATGTCTCCAAACAGGGGGGCTTCCCTCTTTTAATTCAACTGGCTTGCAGCCCCCCGCTCTGTTTCTGGGCCTGGAGAAGGATAGTGCTTATTGCTGCAGTTTTTGATCATCAACAACAGTGTAAGCTTCCTTAGCTCCCCACTGCTCAGACTTCTCACTCTGAAGCAGCAGCTTTCTGTCCATTATGGGATGAGAACTTCTCCTCCATGGTTCACAGGTTTCTCTGAGACGAGGCAGCACCAGAGATGTGGGGTCACGCTAAGGTTTCATACAAGAACTTCAAGTATTCAGCAGCAGTGGGGGATTGCACAGCTTAAAGGGTTTTAGACCATTTGTGACAGCAACAGAAGATGACAATGCATTCCTGTTGTGCCCTGCTATGCGAAGCAGACCTTAATTTGAGACAGGGATGGGGGTTGGGAAGGGTGACTCCTATAGGCTGGAGCTGCTGGTGAGATGAAAACCCTAAACATGCAACTCGGGCACAGCTTCACTTGCGACTTCCTCACTGCCCGGCTTTCCCTCACACCTAGAAAATCCTCTGAGTTGCTGCTTCAACAGGCAGCAAAAAAGAACTTCTATTGTTACTTCAAAGACTTTCTCCAAGTGTAGTCCATGCAGAAAAAAATAAAAAGAACTGAGATGATGTAGTTTATTTCCTAGAAACACTGGTATTTCAAGACCTGGGTGCACTATCCACACTTTCCAGGGCATTGCCTGACACATCGTAAGTACTCGATAGATGATTTTTACTGAATGAAGGAATGAATGAATATGTGTATATTGAGTATTTACTATGTGCTAGGTGCTGTACTAAGTTTTTACATCATTATCACATTTTAAAGGCACAGAGGTGTACAGTGACTTGCCCAAAGTAAAACAGCTTGTAAACTGCAGACCCAGGAGCCAAACTATAGCAAGCTCTTCCATCCTACAGGAAGCATTCTCTGCCTAATTAAGATGGGTTAGTGGCCTATACTCCATGTTCCTATAGCACCTAGTGGGTCCTCCTATTTTAGCATCCACCATGTCAAACTGTTAAGTTTGTGCTCACTTTTCATTCATTTCACCCACTACATTTGGTGAGCGCTTAGACGCAGTAACTGACTGTGTTTTGTGCATTGCTGTATCCCTAGGGATACAACAGGCACAGTACTTAGTATATCACTCACTACGGACATATTGAATTAATGATTGAATTTATCACTTGATGAGTGCGAGTTACACAGACTGAACAGGGAAGCCAGAGTATGAGAAGGGTTTGATGATGGGCAAAGAAGTAGGAGAGAGTGAATGGAGGGAGACCCCTTCCCTACCCCCAAAAGGTGCCTTATTTTTGTGCGTCAGTATAGGTAAAGAGGAGGTATTGCCTAGAGGGACTGTAACTGGCCAGGAATCACAAAGCAAATGAGGGGGCACCAGGGTCTGGCAGTGAAACATCTGTACAGCACATTGTGAGCGCCAGATGAAAGGCATGCATAGAAAAGCAAAGATCACAGCACTGTTTCTGCAGAAATGAAACATTCCTAAACTAACACAAGAAGGGAGGTGAGACTCCAGAATCAGACACACTGCAGAAGATATAGATTCCCTTTGACACTGCTTTAAAAGCAAGTCAGTAGCTAAGTAAATAAGAATAAAATGCGAGAGAGAGCAACATTCACTTTGGATATTTAAAATGTCTCCAGATCCATAATCCTATCCCTACACTTGGAGCAGATCGGAACTGAGAGGTAAACTGCACATTTAGGAAGGCATGAAGAAAGCCACGAAAGGGTTGAGAATCACTTTCTCCTTGCTCTGTACCAAAAATACATTCCTTTTGTGTACTGGAGACTGACTGTTCAACAGAGAGCAACAGTGTCCCCCAGCCTCCCATAAAGGTAGGCTTGCTCTTATCTATCTTCCTCCATTGCAGAGCATGTTCTTGAGAGTATTATGAGCTCCGTGTGTGTAAAATTAAAATCAAAAGTGATTTATTCTTAGAGATAATTCTTCTCCTCCCTTTTCTGCACCCTTCCCCAGCACCCCCCTGCTCCAGAGCCCTCTCTCTACACCTGGCCCCTACTCAGCAGCTGGGAGCCTATATCAGACTGCCAACAACACCATTTGCTTTCTATATTCTAGACTCTTGCCACAGGGTGTCTATTCTGGCCACAATAAAGACATACTAATTCTGACATTACTTTTACTGTCAAGTTCATGAATTTAAGGAGGATTCAAGTTCTATTTGTAGACTGGAGAAGCAAAAACAAAACCAAAAAACCCCCAGAACAATGCATAGCTAAAAAATATGCTTCCCCACCTGGATGTCCTGCAGATGCCCCCAACTCAACAGGGCCAAAAGTGCACTCAGTGACTCCTCCCTAGCCACCTTCTCGAGCCTCCTCTGGATCCTCCTGCAACCATCCTCCTCATCCTGGTGAACAATGTCCCTCATTTACCCCACTGCTTCAGCTAAAACCCTCATATTCATTTTTCCCTTGACCTCTTCTCCCCCTTTCAAATCTGTCTCCAAGTTCTGCTCATTTTACAGCTGAAATGCCTTTTGAAGCTAACCATTGACCCCATCTCTGCTACCCGCTGTCCTAACACAGGCCCTTATTCCCATCTTTATTGGGGTCTCTGCCTTCAGTAGTCTCCAGAGGTCTTCACGGCACACTGGAGGTTCCATCAGGAGACTCCAGGTTCCATCTGAAGACCTAGATGGAACCCACCCTTCCATCTAGCCTTATGTCCATCATCTCCCATGATCATTCCTTCAGTCCAGCTGGGCTGACCAAACTCCCCCGACTACACTGTCACTCTTTGAATAAGTTACGTGCTTTCATTTTGGGGGCCTTCATATACAATGCTGTCTTTTTTCTTTTTTTGGCTGGGATACTTGTTCCCCTCACTTCCCCAGCTGCTCTTCCCACTGTACTCTGGCAGACCAGGCTGTAGCTGTAGGTCTGTGATGGTCCTCAGCCTGTTTTCCTACAAAGATGCATCATCACGTCCTCTTCTAGGTCCCGAGCAGCTCTAGAGCAGGAACTAGGTGACAGCCATCTCTGTCTCACAGAAACTCAGCATGGTGACACAAGCATCGATTAGATGCTTGTGGAAGGACAAAAGCGGGAGGAAGGAGGGGGAAAAAAAAGAGAAAATCAAATGGAAGAAACTATGTCAGACTCTTCTCTGTCACTGCTCTCAAGATCCATTAATTGCCCCCAAACCTCAGTTTGTTTCTTCTGATGTCCCTTGACTAAAATTCAAGCTAGAAAGGAGAAACTGTTGAGGCTGAAAGCATAGGCTTAGCAGCAGACAAGCAAGGTTTAAATACACACTCTCTGACGATGGGTGGTCTTGAATGGCTTCTTGAACCCCTCCAAGCCTCAGATTTCCTCATCCTTATATAGAGAATCATAAGCTTATCTACATAAAGCTGTAATATCTGACCAGTGGGATGAGGTATAAAGCATTTTCATAACAAACCAGGCATAATGGAAGCATTCCACAAATGCTAACTTTTGTTATTGTTTGTTATTACCGTTTTTATGACCTTTTACTGAATAGAGTCCTCAAGCTCTAAGATAATCTCTGCCTCGGTGAAGCTGGTAATTTGGCTAGGGTGCCAGATCAGGTGTGACAATAAAGAACACGGATTTCCTTAAACCAGCCACAACAGAACTCAGGCATCACCGTCGGCGTAGCCATTCACACAGTAGTTACCTAGTTTGCCTTACAGACTTCTTCCAGTGTTGCTACCAAGTACTCAAAATAGCTTGTCCTTTTTGAGTATAAAAAGCAACATCATACCCGAGTCCCAGTAAAGTAATACACATTAAATGCCACACAGAGTTTTTGCCTCGGATAATAATAGCCATATTAAGTTGTTATAGACATTGCCTCTATCTCATCTCTGGAGGTGGTATAGGATTTTTCTAGAATGAATCACAGTCTGGGAAAGCAAACCCAGAACCCTTACGCCATTGGTTCAGCTGCTTGGAAAAATTCCCCACTTAATTAAGAGATTGTTCTTAATTAACCAATGGCGTAAGGGGTCTCCGTTCAAAATACGGAGTTTCAGATTAGGCTAAGCAATGACCAGCCCAGAGCTTTGGGAGAGGCCCCTGGAAGCTGAGAGTGATGCCACAACCAGCATAGTATTGGACATTCAGGGGATGACTGAAAATCCTGGTTGACTGAATAGAGAGAATAGTTGGGCAGTTTCTTTGAGAAAAGTCAATAGCCTGTGAGCGGGGCCAGGGCTACGGCAGGCAGGGCCATTACCTATGTCAGTCAAGACCTATGTCACACGAGCTTTTTGGGGCACACACAAATGTGTAGAGTTGGAAAAAAATACATTGACCCCAGTGTACAAAAAATATGAAGTTAAAATGACAAGAAACAAAATAATAATTGTTTCTATTTTTCTGTATGCTACATCTAATGTGTGATCTAAGTGTAATTCACTATGTTTGACATGGTGGGGGAGGGGACTCCTCCAAAAATAAAGAGGTCTCGGGGCTTTGACAGGTGCTAAAGTAACCAGAGGAGGTCCGCAGGAATCAACCTACATATTTACTGGAATTCAGTGTTGCTTTGCTTAACTTTTGTTCTCTTAGGTTATGTTGTTAACGTCCCTCCTGCCCACCTTCCCCCAACACAGCAAAGCTACATAGATAAGACAGACCAACCAACGACAGCAGTGGAGAACTGGAAAGAATTATCTGAAATGCAGAGAGGTTGTAATTTTTCAAACAGCCAGGAGTAGAACAGCAGAAATTCTCTAGTTTCTTTCCACGACATGCAGCCTAGGACCCTAGACTCCCTGCAGGATGCTGGGCGGCTTCTAATTGTCTGAAGATTTATTGTAGCGGTAAGGACAAGCGACATTAAGATACATAAACTGGCATTTGGGGTTGACAAATGATAGGCAACACACATAAATTTGCTAGACAGAAACCTAAACTCTAAAGTGGGTAGAAGAGAAACAAAATACAAGCGTTCTGTAGTTCCCAGGGTGGGTTTGTGGTATTGTTTTTATTTGCTGTTGTTGGCTCTATTTTGGCCAGGAAATGCCACTATAAGCATTTGATCTTTACTAGGGAGGTGCTGGCCTTGTAACATCAGACTTGGACACTGGTTTCTGGGTAGAGTTGAGCCATCTATTTTTTTCCTGGCTGCTTCCCCTCCTCCCCATTTCTCCTCTAAGTAAATGAGATAACTCCAGAAAGAGATAAAAGAAGAGGTGTGTAGGAATAGGGGTGCGTTTTCTACAGTCAGCAACAGAGCAGAATAAACACATCAGCAGGCCCTCTGCTGGACCACTGCCGGATGTGAAGGAGTCTCTCACTGTTCTGCCTACTTAGTGCCCAAACCTAATTAAAGCAGAGTCACTCGACAGTTAGGAATGCAGCACTGTATCTCCTTATGCACAAATCCCCAACGTCTGTGAGCTTTCTTGAGAGTGAACCTTGAGTTTTATTTGCCCATTATCAGTCATCCCCATCTTATTTGTCCAAAACAAAATCTCATCTCACTTCCTCTGATGTCACTTTACCCAGTCTATCCACTCATCCATCCCAAAATTATCCTATCTGACCAACTTACCCAGCACAAAGTTGGCCTCTGTTTCTTTGCCACAATTGGGTCTGTGCCCAGAAAATTGGTTCATTCATCAAATATCTATTCAGTGTCCATGGTATGTCAAGCCCTGAGCTAGGTTATTGGAATATGGTGAGCAGCAAGACCAACACTGTGTCTGCCCTTATGAAATTTATAGTCAAATAAAATGCCAATTAATGTTAGGATTTGTTTAACCACTGCCCCCTTTGAACTGGATACTGCGCAGTCTGTAATAGCACTTTTTTTTTTTTTTTTTGGCAACCATGTAACACTTCACATTGAACTTGCTGCCAACTGTAACATGTAGATTTCCTTTCTGACGAGGAGGAATACACATGGAAAGATGCCATAGGTATCACGGCGAGATCACATTCCCCCTTTCTAGAAATTTCTGTGTACCTGGGACACAATAGGCAGAAATATGCATTGAATGAATTTGTTGGCACTATTTCTTTTATGTTTCACATTTAGATTCAGCAGCATTCCAGCGCTCTGCTGTCTTATGGACCCTGGTTGGTTATCTGACACAACTTCTCTCTTACTGGCTTTTGTTTTATCTGAAAACGTCACTAGCAAACCATCAAGATCTGCATCTAAATCACTGCAAAAAGGAGATGAAAAATTGAAGGTTGGCTGTACCAGGAAGTTCATGTCAACTTCTAAACTTGTTGTCAGAAGCAATAAAAGTAGACTTTGTGGGTCCTTCAGAACCGGAAAGGAAAAGGAAACCAAACATTCAAGGGATCAATTTAGATTCACAAAAAAAAGAAAGGAAGGAAAGTGAAAGCCAACCAAATTAACTCTAGTTTGGTTCAAAAATACATTGCCATTTTAAAACATTTCTAGTCTTCTTTTTTTCCCCTCTACAAGATACTGTAAGGCTGTATATAAAAGAGTAAATCAGAGCTGTGGGTGCTGAATCTCGATTCTCATATTTAACTTTCCTCCTGCCCAGGAGTGACTCCAAGAAGGAAATGAATTCTCAGTGGGAGACCCTGTAGTTGATTAGCTTTTACCTTCCAGAGGAGATGTCAATCATGTTAATTGAAATCAATAGACAGCTGTTCAGGGGCCCAGGATAATTAAGCAAGTCATAAAGGGTAGAATTAGAGTTCCCTTTAAAAATTAAAAGGGATCCCACTGTTTGCTAACATTTTAAGCCACTTTGGCTACCTAAGACCTATTCTGATTTAAACTCACCGATCACAGAGCAGCCAACTTTTGTATGGGCAAAGAGTTATGCTCATCCTGTGGGAAAGTGGAAAATCCACCCTGCAGAAGTGAGCTTCGAGTCTCCACTGCATTCCAAGGGGAGCCTAAATTTGTGGGTGTTAGGGCTTATGAGCCAGGTTGTTCTACAGCACTGGAGAGAGGGGGAGAGACAGAAAGAAAGGAAGAGAAAGAGTGAAAGAGGGAGAGACAGAGAGAACACTAGCACTGTGGGCTCTCATTCATTTCAAGCTTGCACACCTTCGTGTCCCCTAACCAACCTACAGAATCCATCATCTGCAACCCAGGTTTTCCTGGAGGGCAGCACAGAGAAAACTTCACAGGACTAGAAGGAAAGACGATGTACTGAAGGCAAGTTACAATAACTGGACATCCCCAGCCCCCTTCAGAAAGATGCCCCCGCCCCGGCCCTGGCCAGAGAACTTCTTCACAGAAATGCATGTGCATTTTTATTTCCCCTTTAAAACTTGAAAGGGAGCTCATAGACCCTCATCCCACATTTGGTTAAAGACAGAGAGGGCTCCTTCACCCACATGGAAACATGAAAAGAAAATGAAATTCTGTCCCAAGGCTTATGATTTTTTTTCTTTCTTTTCCTGAGTCAATGAACGCCAGATGTTCTCACAAAACATCTTCATATCTACAGGACGGCCGGTGAAAGTACTATTTATTATTGCTCAGAGGTCATGAGGCCACAGCAGAGTTATAAGAAGGCTGTGGTCACTCTCTGTGCCTCCTATAGTTAGGAATTATTTGTGGCAAGAGTCAGAGAGGGCTCTTCTTTCTACATAATTTACTTCCCCAGGGCCAATTAGCTGGGTCAGATTAAGAGCAGAGGTGGTTTTCCCCCTCAGGCAACAGAAAGCTTGTCAAAGTCAGCGAGGCCATGCAAGACTTCCCAACTGTCAGAAGAACAAGAGGGAAGGAGAATGTCAAAAAGAATATGGAGTGTGAGCAGCAGTAAGCCTGTCTGTCAACAATGTGTAACATGTGGTAGGACATATCCTCTGTGGCCTTGTCCCTGACAATGTCTCAGCCCCAATAAACCATCATTCTGTTGCAGTCCTCTGAGGTTGAACTGGGTTCTAAGTGGAAGGAAGGTGGATTTCACTCCACGCTACCCAAGCTACCTCTCAGACCACTGCTGAAATACTGCATCATCACCTCTGTCTGGTGCCTGCAAATTCAATCGGCCTTTTCCTGGAGAGCACCCACCCTCCCTCACTCCACTCTGTTTCAAAGGATAGGCGGATGTTGCAGAGAACCACCACCTCCAGGTAAACAGGCTGAAAGGCACCGATGCCCACAGGAAAGTGGGCCGCGTTTGGTCTGGACATCAAAGAGGTTGAGCAATCGGCACCGGATGAACCATGTCAGAACAAGACCTGGATTATGAGGGCCAAAGAAGAAGGTGTTATACCTGTAGGGTCTGCTGCTTCCTGTGCATGCTAATGCTCTTCTGAAATAAGCTCTGTAGCTAGAGTTGGGAGTTGGACTCCCTTTTCTAAGGATTTCAAACCAAACAAGACACTATTGATTCCAACCTGGCTCCAGAATGAATGAAGGGTCAATAGATTAGGCTGGGAAAACAGGTTTCCTTCCTTTTCCTCCACAAGGAAAACTCTGGTTGGGTCTGTGGCTCTAGCTTTTAAGAGATGAATTGAGTTCAGTCACTTGATTTTCATTTCCGCTTCTGGTCTAAACTCGGAGGAAGCTAATGTTCCCTCTTGCTTTACTCAGGCAGTTGCCTTTTTTTGTTTTGCCATTTCTTCCTCTCTAGGGGAGTTCTTCGGGCTACTAAAATTCCTTTGAATAATGTGCTAAGTATTTGTAGAAAAGAAACAGGGACCTTGGGTTTTGTCTTATATGATATATCCTACATTTCAATGAATAGTTTCACCCTCCACCGGATTGCACAAACCAAATACATGGGAATCTTTCTAGATTACCCTCTCTCCTTTAAGCATTTACATCTGTTTAGTTTCCACCATTCACTGAATCCAACTCTATTCAACTCTGGAATTCCCCGCCCCCTTCTTTTCATTCACTCCCTGTTACAGGTAAATTATGTACCCGCCAAAAGATTATGTTGTGGCCCAAAGCCCTGGTTCCTGTGAATGTGACCTTATTTCAAAATAGGGAATGGGTGCAGTGGCTCACGCCTGTAATCTCAGCACTTTGGGAGGCTGAGGTGGGCAGACCACCTCAGGTCAGTAGTTCAAGACCAGCCTGGCCAACATAGTGAATCCCCATCTCTACTAAAAAAATACAAAAATTAGCCGGGCCTGGTGGTGCACACCTGTAATCCCAGCTACTCGGGAAGCTGAGGCAGGAGAATTGCTTGAACCCAGGAGGCAGAGGTTGCAGTGAGCCAACATAGTGCCACTGCACTCCAGCCTGGTCGACAGAGTGAGACCCTGTCTCAAAAAAAGGAAAAAAAAAAAAAAAAAAAAAGGGTCTATGCAGAAATCAAATTAAGGATATTAGTGTGGGCCTTATTCCAACATGACTGGTGTTCCAATAAGAGGAGGAAAATGTCATATGAAGAGAGAGACACTAAAAAAAAGGGGCAATGTGAAGATAGAAGCAGAGATTGGGGTGACGCAGCCACAAACCAAAGAATACTGGGGGTGGGCTACCAGAAGCTGGGAGAGGCAAGGAAAGATCCTTCCCTAGAGGTTTTGGAGGGAGCCTGGCCCTGTCCAACCTGGATTTTGGACTTCCATCCTGCAGAACTGTGAGAGAATATGTTTCCATTGCTTTTAACCACCCAGTTTGTGGTGATTTGTTTCAGCAGCCCTAGGAAACTATTATACCCCTCTTGTCCAGGCCAATCGGGTCTCTTTCTCAAGGACCAAAGGTCTCTGTCTCCTTTGTTTTCTCCTCTGATACAACCTCCCCATCATGGCCAAAGTGATCTTCCTGAAACGCAACCCAAAGTCCCTCCCCTTCTTACAAGTTTATAATTGTTTCAAGGTAAAGTCCAAGCTCCTTAATGTTACAAAGGCCAGTCCCACTCCAGCCCGTCTCTGCCTCTGCTACAGGGAATCCTTTACTCCAGGCATGCGGAACGACATCTGCCAGGCTCTCTTGGGCTCTGAATATTTGCTTTTCCTGTACTTAGAATACTTCGAGCCCCTGTTTGCCTAACTCCTACACATCCTCCAAGGTTCAGCTCAAGTTCTATCTCCTTTTGAAGGCCTCCCTGGATTCCCCTGGCCTACGGGTCCCATTTTCTGAGTACACAATGCACATATTTGTTCTGGTTCTTCCCACATTGAACAGGTATCATGGAATTTTCCAGATCTTGAATTCTTGGAGGTCAGAGGCTGCTCTGTGGCCCCCATGTCTAGCATATGGGCTGGAAAATAGTAGGAAATTTGTAAATTCTTATTGAACAGATGAATTTATAAAAACGAATGACTGGATCACTGGTAAACTTCAATATGGTTGTTGCTCAACTGGCAAAGGAGACCATCAGTTTTGGGGAAAAAAGGAGTAGCCCAGTCAATGAACAAGTTTCATGAGGATGCCAGCCATGAGACAAGTGACCCTCTAGGTACCATTGATACAGCTGTGAATAAGACCAAGTCCCTGCTTTCTTGAACTCTCTATTGTAGATTAGAAAGATGGATAGTAATCATGTAAACAATTATATTTTAGGAGATACGCGCTAATAGAAATGAAACAGAGTAATGCAAAAGAGAGTGACTGGTTAGGAAAGGCCTGTCTGGGAGGTGACATTTGAGATTAGAGTTGAATGACGTACAAAGTTGAAAGCAGGACACTCAGGCCAAGCTTGAGCAAAGGTCTGGAGGCAGGGACATCTTGACCTATTCAAGTAACAACAAAAAGGCCAGGAAGAGGCCAAGGCTTAGGGAGAGAGTTGGGCAAAGGTATGAAATAAGTTGGAGAAGGCCAGGCACTGTGGCTCACACCTGTAGTCCCAGTACTTTGGGAGGCCGAGGCAGGCAGATCACAGGTCAAGAGATTGAGGCCATCCTGTCCAACATAGTAAAAACCTGTCTCTACTAAAAATACAAAAATTAGCCAGGCATGGTGGCGCACATCTGTAGTCCCAACTATTCAGGAGGCTGAGGCAGGAGAATCATTTGAACCCGGGAGGCGGTGGTTGCAGTGAGCCAAGATTGCACCACTGCACTCCAGCCTGGTGACAGAGTGAAACTCCATCTCGAAAAAAAAAAAAAGAAAAAAGAAAAAGAAAGAAGGAAGTTGGAGAAGTAGACAGTATTCAAAACAGGGAGGGCTGTGTTAGCCATCATACGAAATTAAGAATTTTATTCTACATACAATGGAAAACAAGAGAAGACAGGCTTGAGTAAGAGGCATAACATGATCTGACTTTGGTTTTCAAAAGACCACCCTGGCTTGTCCTTGAATATAGATTATAGAGGGGCAGAGCGGAGTCTGGGAGTCTGGTTAGGCAGGTTTTGTAGAAGTCCAGGAACAAGCTAAAGGGGCTGAGAGGAGGCAGTGGAGTGGGGGTATTCAATCTTCTCTTCTCGGGTAAAAGCATTATGCAGAAGGGAGGTCTCAGTTGGTTTGGAACCTTTGCTATTGGCAGTCAAACCCTCATTTTTTTCATAAGCTCAGTGGATGAGGACAGGGTGCTGACTTGATTCACAGGCCTTGTGGATTCTTGGCTGGGCAGGTTTTCTGGCAAGAAAAAGTATAGAGTGCAAAAGATTCCTCAATTATTATGCCAGTTTTTGTTCCTTCTGCAGTCCATTAAATATATATGTTTATACATACTTACATGCCCATCTGCTGCCTTCCCAAACCACCTTTGCAGAGACCCAGGCATAACTGATTTGTCTTTTCAATGCACATTGTTGAGTGATTTTGACACCACATTGCCATCGATAGGTTTGACTTACAAATTATTTAGTGCTTATAATGGATCGTTGGCCACCTCCCAGACATTCATAGCTGGGAATCTCTTTAAAAAAAAAAAAGATTAAATGAAGTTCATAGTGACTTCAGCATTAACTGCTGGCTTCCAGGATTCATGCCTATTTGAGGCAGAATTCCTACTGTTCCTGCAGCTGTGGATTTCATGGTTTCTACTTTATAATCACTTTAAGAGACAAGGGAGCAGACTGGCGGAGCTGATGGTGCCCTGTGGCTGACTTCACAGTCCTGTGGAGGAAAAGAGAGCCCTAGCAGGGGAGGTGGCCCAGGGCCACAGAAAGAATACTCTACCAGAGTCCAAACACTCACGTGTTCTTCTTGACTATGGCCCCCACAAGCTGTGTGACCTTGGTGGATCTCTTAACCTCTCTGAGCCTCATTTTTCTCAGCTGTAAAGTAAGAAAATGCTATCGGCCTTACCTGTCTCCATAATGACAAGAGCGGGCATGTTGTAAGTGAAATGAATGGTGTCAATATTTTTAAAATATTACCTAATGTATTTCACTTTTTCTGGTAAGCAAGATCTTCCCTTATGTCCTATCTGCCATTAAGGCCACATTGAGGTTTGATATTCCAATAAAGGGAAGGGTAGCTCCCACATGTAACCTAGGGAAGTTGAGAAGGAGGGTCTAACATAGTTATAAGTTATCTTAAATGGGAAGGGAAAAATATGCTCTTCTTGTCCACAGGGGAGAAATTCAGAGTGGATGAGACTTAGGGGAGAGGGGAAGATGTCCAGTTTCCCCAAAACCCTGAGCTGAGGTCTGGAAAGATGAGGCATGGAAATGAGAAGAGGCTATACAAAGTCCCTTTCCTTTTCCGGAAGCTCGCTTTGCCTAGTGGCCTGACACCAGCATGGGGCAGCCAGGTAAGCTCAGAAATGCTGGTGTGATGAGGTTAAGCAGAGAGAATCCAGAAATCAAATGCAAAAGCAGTGTCTGAAAGTGCCCATAAGCTCCCAGAGGGGGATGTAGAAGGTGGCTAAGAGTAGGAAGTCAGAGGGCCTACTAGGAAGCAGGCATGTGAGGACCTCTCAGTAGAAGCAGAGGAAGGGATATGCTGGGGTCTGGACACGGCACCGGCAGAATGTAGGTGGAACCCAAGGGCAGAAGGTGGAGTAGGGTTATCCTGACTCCCCACAGCACCAGGAGAAGGGACCACAAGTGCCTCAGCCATAGGCTGAGGTGAGAAAGGATGCACCAGCACATGATAAGGCTCACACTCCACACTCCACCCTGCCGTGTGGGGCGACCTCTGTGACTTCTTGGTTAGGAAACTGAGGAGTGCCCCTGAAATGCTAAGCATTCACCCCAAAGAGAATATCTAACCCCAAAAAGTCCACTTAAGCAAAAAGACACAGCTTTCTTTTATTGGGAGGGTTTAGAGTTTTCTCCCTCCCCTTTTGGCAGATAGAGGCTTAAAGTCAAGAGGAGATCGGCTACAGAAAATACCGAGCACCCTGGTTGCTTGCCCCAGCGTGTAGTGAGTTGTTAAATAATCAACCTCACCCTGTAAGGTATAAAGCATGGAATTTCCTACAGTGTCAAATGAGACAAGCACTATTGCAGATGCAGGGACTGCTGTGTTCTTGCACAGAAGGTCTTCTCCTCACGTGACTTCTCAAATATTCTGCCTATTAAAATCAATAGACTGCTTCTCCCCGAGCCTTGTGACATCCACTGTGTTAATGCCATGGGGCAAAGTGCAGATGAAAATACCATCACAGCCTTTCTCCCCACTAGCATTCCAACACCAATTCTTTGTCCACCTGCTAGATTACTGTGCTGCTTAGGGTTCCGGGAGGGCCACCCAACAAGGGAAGCCAGGAAGCTGAGTATGGTTTCCATTGGAAAGGCTAAGTTAGAAAGAAACTAGATCTGAAAGGTAAGGTAAGAACACAGGTCAAGTAGGCAAGAGCGGCTCAGGACACATTTGAAGGGATATTCGGGAGACAGTGGGGAACAGGGGCCTGCTGCCTGACATATGAGATACAGAAAAAATTCAGAAACAGCTTGTTGTGTTTTATGAATGCAATCCTGCACTTTAAGTTTTGAGAAACTGTTTTAAATATTGAGATCATGTCACAGTGTCAAAAGCATTCCTTGTGGCTGCTGGTCTGTGGTTCTGTCCGAATGCTTTCCTGTGTGGGGACAGGATGTGAAGCAGTTTGGCTTTCTATGGATTGTATTCATTTCTAATTCTGTTTCCTACTCTGGATATACCATACCTCAGTGAGTAAGTCCTCTACTTCTCTCTCCTTTGATGAAATCTAAATGGAAAGCTGAGATCAGAAGAAAGACTAAGATGCCTCAGGTTTGGAAAATGCGTCTCTCAGGAGGAGGACTTCCTGCTGCTCCAGAGAGTAGCAAGGAGGAGAATCAGAATATTCCAGGCCAGGAAGCCACTATTTTGGGCACCTTTGCACAGACCAAACATAGCGAGGATGTTGCAGTGTCCAAAGCCAGGGACCCAAATGCTGGAGAGTTTGCCAAGGGAGCTGAGGAGAAGTCCTGAATTGGAGGGTTTATTTACAAGCATGAGCTCCAAGAACACTTGCTTTCATCCTTGAGCTGGTGCCAAGGGAGCTAATCGCCAGCTCTAGGCATCCTTTGACTTCTTGGTAAAGAGTCACTGTCAGAATCCTCCTGACAAACAGAAACCTGCAATTTCTTTGGCTGTGAAGACCAAAAGAGAAGACCACAGAGATGCTATGGAAGACACCAAGTGAAAAAAAGGCACTGTTCCCACTCTAGGAGCAAAGTGGAGCAGAGACAGGCAGCTCACCCTTCACACATACTGGAGAATGATAACACCAAAGGTGCATTCTTTAAGCACCAGACACTGCCCCAGGCTCTTTGTAAGCTTTACCCATTCAATCCTACAGCACAGCCTGCCGGGTGGGGGTAGGATCCCCACTTTATCCAGACCTTGAGTCATTTACCTGAGTTGCACTGCCAGAAAGTAGAAGGGCAGTGATTTGAACCCAGTGCTCCTGGTCCCAAAGCCCCTTCTCCATATCCACACTGCAGAAGCCTCAAACGGGCCTCTTCCAGCCCACACATGTAATTAGCATGCCCAGCACAACATTAAAAACAATTTTTTTAATTGGTTGCCAACATTTTAAAGATGTGAGATTTCACCCTTAAATACTAAATGTCTGACTTGGCTTAAAATAAAATGAAAAGACCTGAGTCTACCAGTCCCACGTTGCCACGAGGCCCAGCAGGTTGAAGGCTGAGGAGGAGCTGCCCTTTGAAGGGGAACAGACTCCATTTGGCTGGGGCTATCGTCTGAATGTTTAAGTTCTCCTCAAATTCATATATTGAAATTCTAACGCCCAAAGTGATGTGTTAAGAGGCAACCGGGGTGTGAGCGTCATTAGCTGGGAGTCTGCATAGGCTCTGTGTCTCCTCTTGTCTATTGCACCATGTGACACAGGGTTGGTCCCTGCTCCTGGGTGAATTTCAGCCTGAGGCTGATTACCAGGAGCAGAGCTCAGGCAGAGAAGTTCTGGGAACAACAGGATGAGAGAGTGCTCATTGGGCTGTGTGGAACAGTGTCCATAGCGGGTCTGAGTCCACTTGGAGCCGGATTTAGAAAACTGAATGGCTGACCAAGTGCCTCTCGGAAAATCATGGCCCCTCTAGCTGTCTGCTCATGCGGAATCTCTTTCCCAGCCTAAATGGAACCTTTAGTGCCATCCACAGGGGCCGTGGGGTCAGAGTCAACAGGACTCAAGTTCTGCACAGTTGCTTCCTGAGCCGGGTGTTTTTGAAAGACTTTGTCACCTCCCTGCACCCCGGTTTCCTTATTGCAAAGTATGAATATAAAGAGCATCTACCTTGTTGGGATGCTGTGGGTATTCAATGAAATAATCCACTAGCATGGTTCTAGAATAAATATTCCATAAACAGAAGCAATACTTACATTTTCCCATGAATGTTTTCTTCCTGACTGACTTAGAGGGATTTTCAACTTAGCCAGGGTAGAAGATAACCCTTTACTATGGTGTCACTGGGGTCTCTTCAGCAGCGTGGTCCAAGGGGCCAGGGACAGTGAAGCTCTGACCGATGTCTCCATGTGCTAGAAGATGCTGTGTGGGTGGCTGGATGTTGACTAGAGGCCTTCCCTGGACCAGAACCCAGGTTTGCTTGCCCCTCAGGTCTGTATTCACTCTTCATAATTCTCCCCTCAATCAGCCACAACTATGAATGCTATTCTTAGGCAGAGGCCGAATATCCACCCCTCAGCTCCCTACTATCTGCCCATGGTTCTGATCTCTGAGCATCTTCTTACCACCCAAGGTGAGGACTGGTGGAGAGACACACCTGCGTGGCACCTGATCCCGGGCCCATCTCTACTTGACCTTACTACAAGGGTTCTAACTGAGCCATGCCCAGGATGCAGGGAAGGTCCGGGCTGGCTTTGTTTCTGTCGTATAAGCCATGCACGACACAGCGCAAGGATGCATGAAGGCCTGGACTAGGACAACGATGAAGCCAGCATCACTGGGATGCTTCTGGCCCTTCCTGGGAAAATGCTGGATCATCATTCATCTCAGGTCATGAGATGTTTCTCAGGATACCCTGAGAAACAACTCCCTTCCCTCCAGCCGAGGTGAAGATCATGATGATAGAATCATTCCCCATCCCACTTCCTCCCCTCTGGGGCCAGAAAGGGAACCAGAGAGACTGAGTCTATCCCACTGCCTTGGGGATAGCTGGAATTTACATCACTCCAGAAAGAAATCCAGACAGTTAATTTGACAGACATTCACCACTCACCCTTCTAAGTAGAACCTCTAGTGACATAAGATAAACCTACCCCATTTGTTTAGTGCTTATTAAGGCTTTGGGTGCCACATGTATGCTACACGGACACCTAGGAATAGACCTGGGAACTACTTAACCCTTCTCCTTACCTTCATAGCGTAGGCAAGGACTCACTGTCTTTGAGTCCCCGCCTTGGCCCTACTCTAGAAGGCCTGGCCTCTGCCTCCCTCTCTGATTTTATCTGCCCACTTCCTCTGTCCTCACTCACTGTGCTCCAGCCGCCTTTCTGTCCCTTCTACTTTCCAAGCCTGTCCTGTCTTCTTGCTCCTGTCATTAGATACTAGTGTATCATCCTATTGCATTGTCTTCCTATTTTACACTTTCTGGAACCTGGTTCATTTACTCATGTGTTTGGTTTGTATGGTCTCTCTCTCCTCCAAACAGTGTAAATTCTGTAAGAGCACAGATTCTGCCTGTTAGGTTTCTTTATCCATGAGTCCCCCTCGCTCAGAGTTGGGCCCAGTAAGTTATTGTGACCATCATTCCCCGCTTCATGTTCCTTCCCTGCCTTTCCCATATGGAGAAATTCTCCAAGTAGCTGGGGAAGAAAAAGACCTTTAACCAAGAATGGCAGGAATGTCCAGGAAGGTGAACAGCACCAGCAAGAGGCTGTGTGTGTATGTGCAGGTGTGTATAAACCTGCTCAAAATCAAGCCTTTTCTAAGATGTTTCTCACATTTTGTAATAGAAACTTTTCTTGTTTGAACTCTTTTTGAAATGTACCTGTTGCTGCATTCAGTATATTTGTTGGTCTGCCAAGCTTAGCCATGAAGCTTGGATAAATTAGCACGTTGTCAGCTGTAAAGACCTAGAGGGACGAAGTTTGTGATCGTAAATGCCAACAGAGCCCCCGTGCCAGCCCTGCACAGAGGGCCACAACTGGTCTTAATGCCAGGTGCATTACGGTCAGTGCATGATTCAGGGCAGACTTTGAGGGTCAGTCCTGCATTGGTCAGTTATTTGCTTTGATCACCTCTTACAGGCTTGCCCCTTGATAGCCATGAGACCCAGCACTGGAAGGAGGGGCTGGAGGTTTCCTTCCTGCCAGGACCAGATGATCCCATTCAGCATTCCTTCTCTTAATATCTCTACTCCTTCAGTCCTTCCCGCATTCCCCCGATTCTCCTGTGGCTGACAGGAAGGGTAGGGACAGATTTCCTGGAACCGAGGCTCCCAAGCCCTGCTGCTTTCTGACCGGCCTCATGGGCACGCCCCTCTGGTCTTTACACCCTGCTGGGGATTACTTGCTCCACAATCTGTTCCACCTGTGGCCACAATTGACTTCCTCCCGTGTGCGTGCGTGAGAAACAGGGAGATCCTAGTGAAAGTTTTATGTGTGTGATGCGGACACCATAAATCAGGACCCTGGCAGTATTTAAATCTGTGAAATGTAAAGGGAATTTAAATAACAAGTCAGCCACACAGGCAGGTGGCCCCTGAAGCTCCGGAATGTTCATCTCGCGCTAACAGCTTGCACATTTATATTATGGTACGAGAAGCACTGAGCAGAAGGAGTGGAAGGTGTTAACAACTACTGCAAAATATTTCTTTAAGGATACATTTCCTCCATTTCCTCTCAACATAAATTCTGACAACACAAATGCCGTATTTATGCATGAAATCGTGTATCTGGGAGGACTGCTTTTAATTTATAGAATGATTTGAAAAAGTAGTACTTTAATTTATACCGGGAGTAGTTGGTTAATATGATGTAATTAGCAGGGTAAATTATTTTCATAAGGGAAGGGCTTAAGGCCTAAAATCAGTCCATTACAAATGAACACCTTTCCATTCTGCTTGGTGCCAGAAAATTGGATTCTGTTGCTCTCCTTTAAACAGATAAACAGATGCTCTTTCTGGGATTATTAAAACCCTGTGACCCACCTCTGACTTCCTGAGAGGACTCTAACTGAAGTGGGGAGGGGAGGCAGAGGGACAGAACAAACATTCTTTGCCTGCTTGAAGAATTCTTGGCTCCGAGCCACTACCTCTTAATTCTTTGGGTGGCTGAAATGGAAACTTGTCTTCTCTGATTTAGTCCAATAAAAGCAATGGCGGTCACATTGCTGAATGCCCACTACGTGTGAGGCCCTATAATATGCCAGGATTTTTAGATATGATCTTATTTGCCACTCACAAGACCCAGCGTGAGTAGTGTCCTTTTTCTTTCTTCCTTACAGAGATGGAAACTGAGGCCAGGGATGTAAAATGACTTGTTTTAGGTTACATAGCTGGAAAGTAACCGAGTCAAAATTTGAACCTAGGTTCTTCTGCTGCCAAATCTCACACACTTCACATGCAATGACTGGCTGTGTGATGAGTGTTACCGCTTCCCATGCTGTAAGTCTCCTGTGACTGCAGCTACAAGAAAGGTCAGTCCGGCTCTTCTCTGCGCATCTTCTGTCCCGAGACACCAGATTTCCTTCAGTATTGATTCAATTCTAGGAGCACTATGTTCTAGGGATTTGCTGTTGATGAACCCTTTTGAATATTTCATATAGACTCCCAGAACATTATACCTACGAGGGACCAAAGAGATTTTCCAGCCCGACCTCCTCATTTTAATGAAAGGGAAATAAGAGCTTCAGAGACTTTTCCCTGGCAATTTTGAAACTAGAACCCAGCCTAATTGCTTACCTTGACACAAGGAGTTTTGACCTTTCATTCCCACTATTTAATTTTATCCTCAAAACTTTGCCTTTGAGGAAGGTATGGAAATTATCAGTATGGTCCTTGAAGAACCAGAAGCACAGAGAGCCAAGTTCACATGGTTAAACAGTCATATGTCATACTAGTGGAAAAGTGCGAAGTGAAACCTGCAGATACCACCTAAAATGCTCAGAGGAGTCCTTAGAGAATCTTAGGTGTGCATATAAAGTAAGACTCGTGCCCTTTTCAAACCTGCTTCAAACACAGTCACTGCTGCCCTCCAACTGTTTGATGAACATTCAGTATCCGTCTTGGTGGCAGCTACTGTCTAGTGTATCACGCAATGTGCTAGAATAAAAAAATGATAGAAGAAATAGTCCCCATGTGATGCCACATGGATAATATGGAAGCCATCACACGGAGCAGGGCCCAAGATCCATGTCAAAGTCCTTGTAAATCCATTCCCCTCCACTTGGGCAGCCCCTCTGAAGTGTTTGTAGAGTTGAGCCCATGTCCTGGTGTCCCCAGAAGTTCTACACTTGTGTCTCCGGGGAATGAATGGGAGGAGCCTGGCCACCAAGACAATCCTCTTTTGAACTTGACCTTTGTCTTCATCACATCAGACACCCTGCTCATCGCTAAGGAATGTGAAGGCCCTGTCACCCTCCCAAAGGCATCCCTGGGTCCTGGGAGCACTGCTATTCCCATGCCACTGTGAGGCAAGGAGGGCAAGATCTCTGCAAATCCCCCAAGATAGCCCATTCCATAGGAGCTGGAAGGCTTCTTCCCAACATAGCATGCACCCCTGCTCCTTTGTCCCTTCAGTAAAGAGGGAGGAACAGAGCGTGAGGGAGACCCTTATGATTCCATCAAGGCTACTCCAATTAGATATCACACATATAGTCTCTTAAATGATAATGGTATCTCTTAATGGCTGCCATCCTTGTGCCAGGCACTATGTTTTATGAACTTTATCACGTTTATTACTAGCAAAAAGTGTGCAAAGGCAGGTGCCATCCCAGTTGACAGATGAGGAAACTGAGGCTCAGAGAGGTGCAGTAACCTGGCCCAAGCTCACAAAGCTAGTAAATGGCAAAGCCAGAACTCAAACACAGTCTAACTATAATAATGCAAATAAAACCATAGCTGGCATTGAAATTTAAAAATGATTTTTCAGCAGTCTGGAATTTGTTAAATTATATTCTGACTGCAATGATACCACTGCAGCGCTACCATTATATTTCTCCAGTCCCAAGCTCAGGGTCAATCCTATCTTCCCCGTTACTATGAGGTCACACAGACAGTAAGTGGGCAAAAATTAGGTTTGGTAAAGTAGGACCATCTGAATCCTTCAAAAGATAATCACACCAAAATTAACATCACAGCCCAAAATGGGCAAAGAACAAGAGGA
Organism: Chlorocebus sabaeus; assembly: GCF_047675955.1. Classification (NCBI taxonomy): domain Eukaryota; kingdom Metazoa; phylum Chordata; class Mammalia; order Primates; family Cercopithecidae; genus Chlorocebus; species Chlorocebus sabaeus. The sequence goes on along the minus strand of NC_132926.1, from coordinate 13,352,973 downwards.
GGCAATCTGCAAAATAAGAAATTCAAATGGCCAACATATGCATGAAAAAACATTCAAGTTGCATGACTGAAAAAAGTGCAAATTAAATCAACCACCATTCCCTGTGCCTTGAAACCTAGAAAAATATTAATAACAATAATTCCCACTGTTGGACAACATAAGAAGTAATCAATCCTCATACACTGCTAGTGGAAGTTTACTTTGCTCCATCTTTCTAGAAGGCAATTTGGTACTACATAGCAAAAACATTAACATTCTCCACTCCCTTTGACTGGCATGTAAAATTTTCACCCAAGGAAATAATCGTGGTATACTCAAATATTTTTTAAAAAGGATATTAATCGAAGTGTTGCTTATAATACAAGTCTTAAAATCATCTAAATGTCCAACAAAAGGCAGAGATTAATAAATTATGGTACATTTATATAATGACCTACTTGGCTGAACTTAAAAAAGGATTTTGTGGAAGACAATTTAATGAAAGACAATTTAATGACATGGAAAAACATTCAAGATATATTGCTAAGGCAACACCATGATCCCTTTCCTGGAAAAAAAAAAAAAAAAAGAAAGAAAGAAAGAAAAAGAAATACATGCCTAAAGACAAGAAGAACAAACACACAATATTGACAGTAAAACTAATTGTGATGATGATTCTCTTCCTGTTAGGCATTTTCAAAAAATTCCACCATGACATCTTTGTTTATGAAACATCTATATTCTTAAAAAGGTAAAGAATGACAGATGAATAGGCCGGGTGCGATGGCTCACGCCTGTAATCCCAGCACTTTGGGAGGCAGAGGTGGGTGGATCACCTGAGGTCAGGAGTTTGAGACCAGCCTGGCCAACATGTTAAAACCCTGTCTCTACTAAAAATACCAAAAACTAGACAGGCACGGTGGCACACACCTGTAGTCCCAGCTACTCGGGAAGCTGAGGCAGGAGAATTGCTTGAACCCAGGAAGCAGAAGTTGCAGTGAGCAGATTATCATGCCCTTGCATTCCAGCCTGGGCATCTCAGTGAGACTCCACCTCATAAAAACAAAACAAAACAACAACAAAAAAGAATGAAGAATAATTACCCCACATAGGCAGTGTGGTTCCTGGGACAATCCATCCACCCCTGTGCCTCTGCGGCAAAAGGCTGGGGGGCTGAGAAGTGGATGCTACAAGTTGGAATTCTCAGTCCAATGCTGATGTTGCGGAACCTCTGAATGAGCCTTTTGCAGCTCATAAACCTCCTGCTACTTGGGCATCCTGACTTATGCCCTCACTAGTGACCTAAAGATCCTTGGGGAGATATTCCCGTTGGGTTAGAATTTGAGACATCAGAGGAGTGAAATGGAGGGTGTTTCAAGCAGCACCACACACAGTATCAAGACACAGGCTCCGATAGCTGGCACTTTCTGTCCCTTGCGCCTTCGTATGTCTGCAGGCTCCCCAGCCTCCAACTCAAAATAACTGCTGTGCTATGCACTGCAGAGAAAGAGACAGGCTTAGGCCAGCGGCTGCTAACACTCAGGGCATCAAACTGGGCTGGAACACTTGAGGAAAATTATTTAGTTATGATAATTATTAGCTGCTTTTAATCACAATAATGAACTAATACAGCAGTACTTATGCTTGGGAAAGTCAAAGAGGATCCATTAAAAATCTAATTAAAAGCCAGTCCTTAAGAAGAATCATGGCTTATGTATCTCTCTATTAGGTAATATAAACTAGTGAACTGTGCAGCTTGGAAATTTTCCACCAGTGAAGCTGGTAAGCACTATTCCCCTTTCAGTTGTAAAAGTACAATAAATCTGTTGTAAGGGAACTCTCACTATGTTTTAAGAAGACAGATGATGAGGGAAGAAAAAAGAGAGGAAGAGAAAGAAAAAAATGTTAATATAACATTTCTTCACTTATATCTTGCCATTTTCCAAAAAAAAAATGTATGAAACAAGTATAGAAAAATGTATGAAGAGCAGTCTGTTGGTGAATAGACTTTGGGAAATAGACTGGTTAAGAATTTTTTCACCCGTCAGCCAGGTATTGAGCTGGGCACTGAGGTAAAGAGACTGAAGTATAGGAGAATCATGTAGACCGCTAAGACGAAGGCTGGGGCCAAGTCAGAACACCATGTTGATCACCAGAGGGTTTTGTTTAAGGTGGGCTGCATATTATACTCAGCTTCCTAGTGGCCAAAGCAAAGAGAAAATTTCCAAACATAGCAGTCAGTCATTCTATAGAAATATAATCCTTTCTGGCAACTCAGGGTTGACAGAAATTTCTTCAGTGAATCCTGAAAAGGACAATGTTCCCAACAATGCACGTAGGCCATCCCCCAGCAAGTTTCAGGATGGCTTCTTGTGACATCTCTGGGCACGAGCATGCACTATGCACACACACCACCACCCACCCAGCTTGAGAAGCTCTGCCACAGTGCCTTTATCATACTCATTACAGGAAAAACCCTCTCCACTGTCCACATTTTAAAAGCCTCAAAAATCCATAATAAAAATCCTTTTATTATGATCCCATAGGAAAAGTTTACCTTCTAAAGTAGTGGAGACTTCGTGGCAATTAAATTTCAATTAATACAATTATTGCGTGTTTCTTTTAGGTCTTTACAACACATAGAATAAATAAGTGGATAGGCACGAACCCTACCACAATCAAGTAGAAGGCACAACTAGGAAATAACAAAGCAGTGGCTGCCCTTTATTGAAAAGCATAGATGTAGACTATGTGCTCTATGCAAATTATCTCAGTTAATCCTTGCAGCAACCCTTAGAGGTGGTAACAATGACCACCCCCAATTTACACTTGAGGAAAGTGAGTTCGGCACACATTAAGGGGGCACACAACTCCTCAGTGCCTGAGAGGGGCCTTGAATGTGAGTCCGACTCCAGAGACCGTCCATCGCTGCTGGATACCACTTCCAGGTGCTCCGATATCACAGTGGGGAGAGAGGAGTGACATGCGCGTGACAGGTGAAATATGAGGAAGAGGAACTGCCTTGGAGGGCCCCAGAATGCATGTCCCAGGAGATCACCCTCAGAGTCCTATTAGGGTCAGAGTTCAATCCCCATTTGTTCCACAGGTAGGGAGGCAGGCAGGCTGTGAGCACTTCCCACGTACAGGTCCTCTGCAATTCACTAGTGAGAGAGGGCCCTACCCTGGGTGCCGAGGGAACTCAGACCTATAGGAATGGTTCCCTAGAGGCATGCCCAGGAGTCTTTGCAAGCATTGGACACTTAGCACACCCTATGTGTGGTAAGGTTATTACAAGGTTATGACAGGTAGAGGCAACATTATGTGCAAATATTTATACATCATGACCCATTGGGGATCACCAAGAGGTTTGATATGAGGAAACGAAGTAGGGGAGGGAAAGAGAGGAGGTAGGGAGATGGACAGATAGACACACAGAGTGAATATGAAACAAACGGAGTGTGGGGAGTGTGTGCATCATGAGAACAGAGAAGTAGGCAGGCACCAGACCAGACCACAGAAGAACACACACAATGCTGAGAGTCTGGGTAGTGGGGAACCCTCAGAAAGATCTTCAGATGTTAAGTAGAGTCAAGTCAAGCTCCAATGGAGGTTTCAGAAAGGTTACTCCACCTGCAGTGCAGAGGATGGTGGGATGCAGATAGGACAGCTGTAATAGCCCAGGCACAAGGTGACAGCAGTGGGAAGAGAAAAGGAAATGAAAATAAAAGTGATATTTGGAAGGTAGGATCAGTCTGATTCGATTTTGGGTAAAAGGGAAGGTTGAGCAGAATCCTAGGGAGCTGGCTGAAAGGTGACAGGCGACACAGAGAAAGGGGGATTCCGTGGACTTCAACAGGTGGTATGGTGGGCTTTGCAGTATATTCCAGTGAGGTGTCCATGAAGTCACTGGATGTTTCTGGGATTGGAGGCGCATCCTAGGGAATCCAAGTAATGGACTGAGTGGAGATTTCCTCTGGAGAGGCTGCTGCTATCATTAAGCTCCAGTATACATATCTAACTCCAGTTCTGGCCCAGATGAAGAGAAACTTTTTGATGACCACACGCTCTGTATTGAGTAGAATCTCAGGTTGTCTCTTGTCACTGACCGTATGTTGCAAAGAGGGCTAAAATCTGAGGTTTTGGCTAAAACTCTCACTAGGGAAAAGCAAAAGGCAAACTTGAACTAATTACTCTGCCAGTCGAGACGACCTTTAGAAACAAGTTTGAACTTTTGTCAGCGTGTTATCGGTATTTCCATCAGGAAGTATTTCAACCAGCTAATGTTTGCCAACTGGGAGGACCAAGTGTTCAGTTCAGCATCAGGGTTTCTGTGCTAATCTGACCTTCCAAGGTATTTAAAGATGCAAAGGCCAGATTCATCACTTGAGTTCCCAGATCTATCGGCTGAAGGCCATAGTGCTCTCTACCAACATTTACCTAGACTTGCTCTCTACCTTTTCCTCAAAAAACAAAACAAAACAAAACAAAACAAAACAAAACATCTTGAAGCCCTAACTTCCGAATTAACCTTAAAAAAACATTTAGAATCACATGTTGCTGAGCCACTTTAACCGTCATCAACCTTTAACCTTAAAAGGAAGCATCCATAGAGGTTAGCCACTTGGTCCTTGGAGACAGAATACTGACTTTGAATCCTGGCTTTCCCACCTCTTAGCTGTGGGACCTTGGGCAGATACTCAAACCTGCCTCAGTTTCCCCATCTGTAAAATGTAACAGAACGCACTTCACAGGTAACATAATTAAGAGGCTAATATGCCCTGAGTCTTGAGACTGTGCTTGTTACAGGCTGTGATTTGTGATTAGTTTTTGATAAGTGGGGTTATCGTGATCAAAACACCTTTATTACACTTAATCCCCCAGAAGGTGCCATGGTGGCTTCAGTCCCTGAATGGGGCTCATGTAATGAACACAAAACTGGGGACTATGCTTGTTTTTCTTCTTCTTTATAAACAGAAGCAACCAATAAAATCATTTCTACATAGCCTAGTACCTTCAACTATATTTCTCTAAGAAGCATCAGCAGGAGAAATCTAAAGTTTAATTAAACTCTTATTTTGGGCAAAACAAAGAGGAGAAAGAGCCTTTGAAGGAAAGGTAGTTCATAAAACACTGATTACTGTGGTGGAGGGCACCCAGAGTGATAAATGACTATAGCAGAAAAATGTATTATAAGAGGGCTTTTTCTCACTCTGGAAGTTTCTTTCTTGGTTTCAGCCCCTCTAATGAAGCTGTGCTGTCTATTTCCTCCCAACAACGCCAGCCTCCACTTCAGGGAAGTTTTTGTGGCAGTGCTTTGACATGGAATCTTTGCCGTGTGCAAGTCTAGAATCCAATTCGTGATTGCAATGGAAACTGCCTGGCTGTCCCTTTCCACCACATAGACCCTGTGTTCTTGAGCTACCACAATGACTGCTTGGCCTCTTGTTCAGGAAATAGCCACTCTTGCCTTATCAATTCCTTGTGTGAGTGGTTAGGAGGATGGGATGGGGGGTTAGGAGGCTGGGATGAGTAGTCAGGGCAGAGGGATTGGGTCATTTTGGTTTCAGGAAGAAGGGGAGAAATGATAGGTTCAAGACTCTTGGAATGTCACAGAGAGACAGCAGAAGTTAACAAAAGCTCCCTTTGACATTGCTTGGATATAAGTTAGCTTGAGCTGGAACTAGAACAATAGCTCAGTTTTGATTCCCAAATAGCCAAAGAGTCCTTTATGTATGAGAATGACCACATCAGGATTCCAAAGCCAGTTAGGGGGAGAGGAAGATGGTCCCCACATGCAAGTATTGCACCAAATAGAGAGGTCTTCCTACAGTGATGGGGGTATGGGAGTATGGTGGTGATGGTGGTAGTATCCAGGCATTTAAGAATGTTCCAAGGAGCAGGAGAGAAAAATAATAAACTTAAAAACTTGAAAATGCACTGGCATCAGACTGGGAGACAGGAGACTTGAGATTTATCTTCAGTGTACTGCTTTGTGACCTTAGAGAAGTCACATAAGCTTTCTGAACCCTAGATGCCTCATCTGTCAAATGAGGCAAATAAATATCTGCTAGTCCTTCCCCCAGTGGGTGGAGAGGAGCAAATGACTTCAGGCATGGATGACTCTGCACAAAGTCAACTCTCACATTATTCATTCCAGGTCTCTCCAGCTCCAAAGGGACTATGAGGAAGGGTGAGTACAAATGAAGATGTGACTTATTATTCAAGGTTGAAGAGTCTCAGATGGATCAAACAGAGCCACCATGCAAGTGCTGGGTCTGGCCTGTCTGAAGACATTTTATCATCATTTTGACATAGCCACCCATGGAGGAGGTTAGGGATGTTTCTAGACTCCAGCTGGGCAGGGTCAGCATAGAACAATAGGGGCGCAGCCACGGAAGACAGAAGCCATACCAGATCTTCTGCTCGGCTGGAGGCAATGGCCAGAGTAATCCCTCAGGCAGCCTTATGCCAAATCCTGGTCTTAGCATCTGGGAGCTCTTCCTGCCACCTTTAGTCACTCTCAGTCTCCAACACGCTCCTTCTTGCAAAGCAGCATTTCACTCTGCGGGAGACCCAACTGTTGCCATAAAGGTTGCCCGCCACTTGCTGAAATACCAGCAGCCTCCACAGCAGATCCCAGCCTACCTCAAATACGTGGGTAGCTTCAGGTGGCCAGAGACTCATCTAATAATTACAGCACATTCATGTAATATTTATTGGTAAGTGCTCACACAGTGCAGGGAGAGTGCAAACCGTGAATCCTTCAGGCCAGATCCTTCAGGTCCCTTGTGATGCTTTTCTTTGAAGGTTCCTTTTCGTACACTGCCACCTCTCTTTTCCCAGTGCCTTCCTGTTACTTGGTTTCTCCATGTAACAAGGGACGGGAGAGACCTTAATACCCTAATTCTCATATACTTCCAGAAGCATTAGCACATTAAACGACTAAGAGGGCAATCCTCAGCCCAGCAGGATGAACACCTGGTGGTCCAGTTGGCCAGTCAGGCCTTGGATATACAATAATCACACCATGCTGCACAAGGTCCAATCTTACACAAGCCCTCATCCTCGTCAACAGCCTCCGCTGTCATTCTTTCTCATCTTTTGGTACTGTACCTCCTTTTCCAACATTTGGGGAATTCTCCATTCTCTGGGTCTTGGTGGGAGGCAAAGTTGCCTTCTACAGTAGAATCAGACAATGTCAGTGATATGATTTGGATGTTTGTCCCCTCCAAATCTCATGTTGAAATGTGATCTCCAATGTTGGAGGTGGGGCCTAGTGGGAGGTGTTTGGGCCTTGGGGGTTGATCCCTCTTGAATGCATTGGTGTCATCCACATGGTAATGAGTGAGTTCTTGCCCTGAGTTTACCTGAGAGCTGGCGGTTTAAAAGAGCCTGGAACCTCCCCACAACTTTGCTTCCTCTCTTGCCATGTGATGTGAAGGCTCCCCTTTCACCTTCCACCATGACTGTAAACTCCCTGAGGCCCTCACCAAAAGCAGATGCTCGCACCACACTTCCTGTACAGCCTGCAGAACTGTACACCTTTATTGCAATGCAACTGGACTAACACAGACAGATGTGTGCTTTCCCAGACTCTCTTGCAGTAAGAGGGACACACCACTGAGATTTTACTAATCAGACAGAACAGTACCACAAGGGGATAAGGAGTGAATCCCTCAAAGAAGTGGGGATTTGGAAAAATCCTTTCTAGAGACAGCAGCTGGTTGAACAAGATTAAATTCTGGGGCAGTGGTGGATGGAGGGAGCAGTAGTTTTCAGAGCCCCAGGTGGATGATGTCTAACATGTACCCTATAATCTCTGGAGCTGGGTAGGGGCAGCAGTGTTACCCTCACAGGGCAAGTCCCCTGTATTTTGGGTATTGTTGCTAGCTGGGTGGTCTCCAGGTCTCATTTTCCAGCTCTCTGAGAAATTCTGTAGGCCACCCAATATCATTTTTAATGCATTCCTTTTCTGCTTAAATCAGCTAAGTCAGATTCTGTGGCTTGAGTGTGTATCCTGAGTGATACAACTCAGGTATAAATGACATTAATAATAACAGTAGTTATTAATCATAATAATGATGATGATAGCTAGCATTATGGAGTGTTTCTACCTTCTATGCACTGTCCTAAAAGTTTTTCAATTAATAACTCATGTATTCCTAAAACACATCCTATGAAGTAACCATCAGAAACCCAATTTTACAGATGAGGGAGTAAAAGCTTGGAGAGGTGAATACCTTTCTGAAGGTCTCAAGTTTCACCTTTTCCTTCTGCTGCCTCCTAAGAAGCAGACTTAAGTATGGAATTCAAAATTAAAGTCAGCATACCTGGGACTCATAACTCTGGCTCCTTTGTGTTTGGATCTAGGGTGAACATTTTTTACGGGGGAACATTTACACTTCCCAGCAGAACCAAACTGTGGCTGTGGCCTTGTTCCTTGGTCAGCCTTGCTGTAAACAGTTGAAGCAAGACCTGAGGGTGGGACAAGGCCCCCAAGGGCTCCTGTGGCTCCAGAGGCACCTGAGGGCTTTGGAGCCTTAGGATAAGCTAACTGCTGGGAAGACAGAAGGTGCACTCTGGAAATGTCACCGCTGACCTCTTAATCACCATCCTGTGATTGAATTAATTAGGCTGAGAGCTCTGCCATTGAGCTGTTCTCACATCTGGAGTAGTTTTATAATGCAGGAAACTGATCACAGAAGGCCAACTGTCAAGAAGGAGAGTCAGATATAAACATAATACATCACCAAGAGACTCTGCTTATGGCTGGGTCATGATTCGTAACCTGGGAGTGATTGATTGTCTTCTCCTTGTTCTAATTTTGGACCAGACATTTTGGGATGATGGTTGGGTTTGACATTTTAGTCATCTTTTCTTATTCCACAAGAAAGTCTAAGTAATCGTGACTAGGGTAAGAAGGGGAGGAAAGAGGGGATCTGTTGATGTCAGGATTTTTATATTTATTTTTTCTTGAAGCAACAACAATAAAGTACATATGTACGGGAATAAAGCGTCTGCGTCAGGGCTGAGTGAGGACCTGGAGCTTTCTCTGTTGGTGTGTTTTGGTGCTGTGGTGTCTGTGCCTCTAAATCCTGGAATAAAAGCTGTATCCTAAAATATTGTGAAGTTGAAGGCATTTTGTTAAGAAACACTCGCTTCTAAAACTCAGAGTGAGGAAAGTGTTTACTGGAGTGGGCTATATGAGAGCTTTCTTCAAGGAAATTTGTGATGGGTTGCCTGAGCCTGGTTCATGCCTAGCAACATTCTAGGTGGAAGCACAAGAAAGACTTGGCTTCTTATATGCAGATATAACAATGAAGAAAAGAAAATGATGAACCACAGCACTCTCTTCAGAGAATTCCCATTGCCTTTCATGCAAAATCCTACATGATCTGGCTCTTCTGTGCTTCTCTCTTGGATTTCATCTAGTACTTTCTCCAGCCATGCTAGTGAAGACAGACCTTCTGTCTATCTATCTACATAGTTTGACTGTCTGTCTACTTACCGACCTATCTAGTTTGTCTCTGCAGGCTTTAACACAGCCAATACCTGCCAGAAGAGTTGGGGGACAGAATCTACATCTTGGGGAGGGGTGATGAGCTCAATTCCCAGTCTCTTTGAGAATCTGCAATGTGGTGAGAGGTGTTGAGGGAAGTTTCCTTAACAACCTGAGCCCCCCTGTTCTCTGTGTGAGAGTGAAGGTGGCCCACCAAGGGCAGGGCCCTCAGGGGAGTTTCATTCAGAAGATGGGCCTGGTGGTGACTCCTGTCCTTGGTCTGGCACTGGCCAAAGTGAGTTGCTGGGGGATCACAGGAAGGAAGATGCATTGAGTTTTTCCAATAGTTTATAAAGAGTGCTATTCAAAGCTCAAGGAGTTGAGGGCCTTTTCAGACTTAAAAGAGATCAGAGAGACCATATATTAGCAACAGAGATTGTTCAGGAGGCTGTAATTATAACCCAGGGCTGCCATGTAATGGGCATTCAGTAAATATTGGTAAAATGAGTGACTTCCCCAAGTCTCACAGCAAGAAAAGCAGCACTACAGCTTCCCTCTCCATCTCCCTGCCTCCTTTCTTCCACTATCTTTGCCTTGTCTCCACAATCATTTCTTTCTCTCCTTTCCCCCTTCTCCCTATCTCTCTCTCTCTAGCTTGCTAAAACTTCTTTTTATAGAACAGGAAGGAAATTGTCGAAATGGATTTCTTTTTTTTCTGATCTCATAGTTACTTTAAGAGGAGAGAGAGGGTGGAAGAAATTTGTCTTGAAAGCCTAAGAGAGACAGGGAACATTTTATAACTCAGTTTTTGGAAATTCTAGTCCTTGAAAACTCTAGAACTGATTGTAGGATGTAGTTGAATATAATCTTTCCCAAGAATATTCTTTTTAAATTCAAAGACTTGAGCTAAGCCAAAATAGAATCTAGTTCAATTCATCGAGTACAGGACTTGATAGTCAATCAAGTGCTAATCAATTGATGAGACTTGGGACAAATAAGTTCTTAGGATATAATAAAAATATGCCCCAATTTTATACAACTCTCGCAAAACAAAAAACAAAACAAAACAAAAAAAACAACAAAAAAACCTCTCTCTCTCTCTCTCACACACACACACCCCCTAGAAGGATAAACAGTTGACCCTTGAACAAGACAGGTTTGAACTACCTGGGTTCACTTGTATATGGATTTTCTTCTGCTTCTGTCCCCCTGAGACAGCAAGACCAAACTCTCCTCTTCTTCCTCCTCCCCAGCCTACTCCATGTGAGGAGGATGAGGATGAAGACCTTTATGGTGATCCATTTCCATTTAATGAATTGTAAGTATATTTTCTCTTCCTTGTGTTTTTCCTAATAACATTTTCTTTTCTCTAGTTTATTGTAAGAATACAGTATGTAGGCTGGGCGCAGTGGCTCACACCTGTAATCCCAGCACTTTGGGAGGCTGAGGCGGGTGGATCACGAGGTCAGGAGTTCAAGACCAGCCTGGCCAAGATGGTGAAACCCCCATCTCTACTGAAAAAATACAAAAAAATTAGCTTGGCATGGTGGCAGGTGCCTGTAATCCCAGCTACCTGGGAGGCTGAGTCAGGAGAATCACTTGAATTCAGAGGCTAGAGGTTGAAGTGAGCTAAGATCACACCACTGCACTCTAGCCTGGGTGACACAGTGAGACTCCATCTCAAAAAAAAAAAAAAAATACACTAATATATACATATAACATAAAATATCTGTTCATTCACTGTTTATGCTATCAGTAAGGCTTCTGATCAACATTAGGCTATTAGTAGCTAAGTTTTTGGGGAATCAAAAGTTAAACAGAGATTTTTTACTGTACAGGGGGTCACCACCCCAAACCCCTGTGTTATTCAAGGGTCAATGTATATCAAAATGTCACGGAGAGATGGATTATCTCTTATATGTGTTCTTTTCTACATTTTCCAAAATTTCCAGAATAAACGTCCACAACTTCCTTAATTACAAAAAAAAGTGTCATTGTAAAAGAATATTACTTTAAAAAATAGCAATACTTTTTAAGTTTCCTTTTTTTAGGCTGTGTCTCCACACACAGCCAGTTTGTTGCCTGCCTTGCCAAGTTCATTGACAACCACAATCTCCAACCCACACAGGATCAAGATTCAGCTTAAGTCTGTACATTGAAGAATCCTAGGAAACTTTGCTTTACTTTCTAGGGGCATGATCTGGGGCCTTGTGTTCATTTTGCTTCATCCACAGGAGTCACAAGCTGTGCCTACCCACTTCTGACCTCAACCACCCACTGCTTCAATTTAGACACATCAAGTTACAAATACAGGGTTCATTGATAAGATGCTTATGTCCAAATGCAACGTCTCCCCAGGCCCAAGTCCAACCCAAACCAGTCAAAAGATTCACTGGCTTCCTATTCTCCTTCCTATGCTCTTTGCTTCTGGTTTCCTCTCCACCTTCAGGTTTCATGTCATTTTGTACCTAAGGCATGTCGGGAACTCTGGGGGCTGCTTTCACAAATACATTTCTCCTTGGATACCCATCACCAATAAAGTGAAGATTTGTATTTCCATCTTACTGAAGAGGAACCTGAGGTTCAGAGTAGTCAAATGACCAAGCAGAAATCACAGACACAGTGGGGGAATAAAAGGCCAGTCTCCTGCAAACCCAGCGCCCTTCCTACTTCACCAACTCCACCCTTTTCCTTGTTACTCTCCAGCTTCTCCCTCCTATCACCTTCCTTCCTTCACCCTTCATCTTCATCCTTCTCAGAAATATGTCTAAAATCAGAAAAAAATGAGCACTAATGAAAATAACTGTGCTAGGAGCTTTCACACACAGTATCTCAATATATAATTTCAGCTACTCAGTGTGGTAGGTGATGTGTACTCATTCCAATATTTATTGAACACCAATGGTGTGGCAGATATCATACTAGACACACCAAGTGAAATAAGGAAAACAAACCCAATTCCTGTCCTCAAGGAGCTGTAGCCTAGGAAATATTCCTATTATTTGTTTTCAAAAGAGAAATAAACTAAGCCTTGGAGGAATTAGTTTTTTAAATGCCATAGTTCAAACTCAAAATCCTTTATTACACTGGATTTTAAGCTTTCTCATGGCACAGAATTCTGGAGGAGATCGGAAAAAAAAATTGCTTCCTAAAATTCAGTCTCTGCCTTTAGTTCCCTAAACAAGAAAGAAGAGGAGAGACAGAGACAGGAAAGCAGATCCTTGGTCCCTCATCCTACCATATCTCAAGGCAATGAATCACTGAAGAATTCCCTCCTTTTCTATCTGGGAGAAAAAATGCTTTAAGGAGCCCCAAGTTTTCAGGCCAGAGTTTGCCTAGGTGGTTGTGTAACCCAAAGAATCAAAGGGATGAGGCTGTTGTTTCACATCTGCCTCCTTTCAGCCCTCTTTTGTTTTCAGATCTTACAGTTCTAGCTAAACAAAGAAGTGCTCCTTCTCATCCTTGGTCTCCAGGCAGAGAAAATGTCAATTTCTTCAGCTGAAACGAAAACTCCCACTGTCCAAGTTAAAAGAGCAGGGTCAGGGATGGGATCCCAAACTTTGAGGTGGAAGATGGAGAAAGGGTGGGGGAGGAGGGAGGGAGGAGGAGGAAGGAGGAGAGGGAGAAGGGAAGAGGAGAAGGGAGCAGAACAGAGGAGGAGGAGAAGAGAGGAGGAGGAGGAGCAAGGAGGAGGAGCAAGGAGGAGGGAAGGGGAAGAGGAGGAGCGAGGAGGGAGGGGCGAGAAGGGAGGAGGAGGGAGGAGGAAGACGAGGGAGAAGGACCAGGAGGGAGGAGGGAGGAGGAGGAGGGAGGAAGATGAGGGAGGAGGACCGGAAGGGAGGAGGAGGGAAGGGGAAGAAGAGGGAGGAGGAGGAAGGAGAAGGAGGGAGAAAGAGGGAGGTAGGAGGAAACGTGGAGGAGGAGGAAGAGCAAAAGGAAGAGTGAAGAAGAGGAGGAGGAAGAGGAATGGCAAAGGGAAGAGAGAGAAGAGGGAGAAGGAAGAGGAGGAGAAGATTATGCATGATAATCTCCCTGTTAAAACTGGTAAGAAAGACTTTATTTAAGGGGGGCTACTGCAACGGGGGTTTGCACAGGGGAGAGAGATGGGCCCAACTCCCAATATAAGGACAAGTGGACACGTATAGCTAAGGAGCAGGTGAGAGTCTGGTGGCAGGAAAATTACTAGGAGGAAACATCAAGGCTGGGGGATACTAGCCAGACCCACTCAACAGGCTTCTTGCTAAAACTGGACTAACTGGGCCAAAGACAGGGCCCGAAGTCAGCGCCTAGTCAAAAAGGGGCCTCAGAGGAGCCTGACTCAGGTTTGGCTAAGGAGAGCGTGTTTGTCATTGGTAATAAAAATAATAGCATTTCACATGTGTTGAGCCTTTATGTGCCAAGCACTGTGCTAGGTACTTTTGCATATATCTCGTTTAACCCACAGTAAGAAAATTTGGGGAGGTGGGTACTATGATCACCTCCACTGCCAAGGCAAGGAGTCTGGGACTGGGACACATGATTTGAGTTCCCACATCCTATGAGCCGGCGCTTTAATCCCAGGGAGTCTGGCTCCAGAGCCTGCCTGCACCAGCTGTGTTCTAGGGCTTCCCAGGTGAGAGCTATAAAGCACATGGTAGATGCCTAGTAAGTATTGGTCTCCTCTTGAACACCTCTGAGGAAGCTGTTTTTTGCAAACCTGGCCCCTTCCCCAAACTCTCAGCCACTCTACCGCACAGCCACCTCTGTGGCCGGGGCTGATCTGTCTGACTTCCATCCTGCACGCTGCAGTGATGTCCTCAGCCGGCTGCCCCTCTGCACTGTCGTGCTTTCTTACTGTGCCTGGATACCCAGGCAATTTAAAAGTACGTTGACCCTAAGAACCTCTGCTCTGGAGAGCATTTGTGCTTGACTTCTCTGAACAACCATTGTTCGTATTCCATGGTTTTAAAGAAAAAAGAAAAAAAAATGTGAAAAACCAGGTACCCTGGAGGAGCCAACAGGATAACCCATGAGCTGTCACATGAGATAGGAACAAATGCACAGAGAGGTCTGTGGCTGTCCCGCCCCCACCCCCACTCCCGCCTGCTTCCCCAGGGCTCCCCACTCCAGGACTTGTTTATGGTCTGGGGGAACAGGGAAGGACAGGAGCCAACTCTGCACAGTCACGAACGGCCTGGGCCAGGCCTGGACGGCCAGGTGCCTGCCACTTACAAGCAAACAGTTTTCTCAGGTTGAACTCTGCCTCCTGCTCTGGGGCCCCCTGGAGGGGTGCAGTGCTTTTCTCTTTCATTAAACAAAGGTAGGGGGTACACAGCCGGGTGGGAAGGAGCCTGGGAGGGGGAGAGGAAGGAGGTTTCATGCAGTGCAGCCAGCAGGGCAGCTGGGCCTCTGCCTCCCAGGCTGGGCCAAATGGAACCAGAGAGACCCACAGGTTCATAATTCATCTTAATGAAGGGTCTCCGTAAACCTGCCGTGCCCTGGGGTTTCAGCAGGAAGCTCCTGGCCATTTTGCTGACAAGGGTCCCCAAATGTGCAGGTGCTAATGGGCTCCTTTCCTCCTGGGGTTTTTATGGCATGTTTTGGAGCAACTGGACGCTTTAGAGTCTCAGGGCCCCCGAGGAGAAGGGGACGCTAGACTGCAGGGCTTGCTCTGAGAAGGTCCCAGAAGCCTCCAGAAGCTCTTCCACTGAGTGGCACATGGGCCTCTTAAGCAGACAGCTAGAGGAAGGCATCAGTCCCAGCAGCAATTCACAATGGCAGTAGGAGGTTAGACAGAGCAAATTATATTCAAAGCAGGCAATAACCCCCAAATTTATTTAAAAAATGTATCCCAGGCCAGACCCTGTGCTTTGCTCTTTTACATACACTGTCTCACTTATTCTTCATAGCAACACTGAGATGGTATTAGCGGCCCAGTTCTTCATTTGAGAAGACCAAAGCACAGAGGGGCTAAGTGATTTGCCCAGGCCCACACAGCTGGGTTGTTGCTGAGCCAGCATTTGAAACCAGGTCAGCCCGACTCCAGACCACCCCCCCCCGCCCCACACCATAACAGGTAGTGACATTTTGCTTATTTGTTATCCTGTTTAACACAAACAATTCTGAGATGCTTATTATTAGCACATTCTGCAGATAAGGAAAACAACTCAGAGAGGTGTAGGGACATGGCAGTCAAGTGTCCTTAGCAGGGACTCCACAGTCTGTACCATGCCAGCAAAACAACCCTCGAGTGGAAGCCATGTGGCAACCACGCCAAACAAACCCCTGCTTTCTATGCCGAGTCTAAAGCCTTCAACTTTTTCTATTTTTCCGCCAATGAAACTCACAGACATTGAAGACACACGGCTCATATATTATGCTTTGATTGTGTTTTTTAACCTACAGAGCTTCCTGTTTAAGTTGCTGGCCAAAGGCCCAGTTACGATGATGTTGGAGTAAGTTTTTAAAATCTCATATGCCTTACTTACTTTCCGAAGAGTAATGAGATAGCTTCTTTAAAAAATCACACACAAAGCCACCTCCACCAACTGAATTGTAAACTCCTCAAGGGCTGGTGTTTGTCTCTCTACGCTCTGATTCCTACTCTTCCCACTCCGATGCCTGGATTTTTGAGGAATACCTGTTTGTACGTGCATGTGTCTCTCTCTTTCTCTACCTACCTACCTGAATCATGTGGTATAATTGTAGGAATGACTGCATCAGAGGCAAAAGATTAAGAGTTATCACAACTTGCCATTTAATTGGTTCAGCACATCCTGGCAATCATGAAGAGTAGAAAAATAGTAGATGAAGATGTGATATTGTTTAATACTTCTCTTTTGTAAGAGCCATGTTTATCTTTTGATCATGATTGGTACCTTATATCAGCAACTGTATGCAACTTCACACTCCTTTTGGCTAAATTTATCCCTGCCCCTTCTCTGCCTCAATAACACCACTCACACATTGACAAATGTGTTCCCAGCAGTTCAATACAGGGCAAATCCACAATTTGAACTTATGCATCTTTCTTACAGCTCCAAAGCAAATAAAGTGATCACAGAATCTGAAACACTGATCTTTATTAAATCTCTACCATATGTAACATGTGTTATTCAAAATAAGAATTTGGTCTCCTTAGTTGCTGGTGAGAAGAAACATCATTACTCAACACAATTTGGGAACTAACTGGTCACCTCAGAAGCGGAATGGATCACACAAAGGCCTCCAACCAAACTAACTTCATTGTTGACGCGATTTCTATTTGCATTGACAGGTATTTGCATTTACCTGTCAAATACATTTGGAAATCTGGATACATGTGTGAATATACACACATGGGCAGAAGGATATCTACCTATTCCCTCAACAGAGTCATACAAAAAGACTCTCTAGGTTAACTGGGAACTTAAAGCTTTACTGGTCTAACATCTCCCCTCCCCCTTCAAAGCACACACATCTGAAAGTGAAACAGGGCTTTAGGGAGTGGGGGCAGAAGAGATCCACACCCACCCAGGCTTAGCACTTCTTGCAACAGGTGATGGTGTTGAGGGCTATCAGCACGCCTTAAACTTACCATCCCAAACTGATGAGATTGAGGTTGCAAACTGGCAAACAGGAAATTGTCCCTGTGATCTCCTGCTCTTCAAAGGGGAGCCTCTCCAGTATGTGTGTTTGTCAGTTCAGAGTTTAATTAGCCATCTATATGCACTCAATCTGGGCTCAGCGGGGAAGACCAAACACTGTCAGGGCTGCAGTCAGCCATCACAGGCCTCTGGGCAGCACACAGCATGGCTCACAGCTGTCCACCAAGGAGCTGGCATGCAGCACCCTCTAGGATTGCTCCTTCCTCTTCCCAATTCTCAGCGCCCCAGGGGGTGACCTGGAATGCTTCCTGTTTGTCTGGCAATTAAAGAGGCAGAGCTCACTAGCTACTTAGAATACCCACCTGGAGCAAACTGTCCCTTGTGGTTAGCTCTGCTTGCCTTTCTTAGTAAACCTGCTCTCTCACAAACCCTGTACCTCACTTCCTCTGCCTGGTACTCTCTTCACTTGGAGGGCAGTCTTCACCTTACCAGTGACCAGGATCATGCTTGGCATTTGTTCTTTTCCAAAAGTGTGCTTGAGTGTAAGAATCAAAAGAATTCTGGAATCCTCAACTCTTGTTTCAGTTTGGCCAAGGGCAGGATATTAGAGACTCCTAGACGATATGGTACCAGAGTCTGCAGCCTGCAGCCTAGGCTCCCTCACACACACCTCTGTTGGTTGAAGCCATGGCTTGCATTCCAAAATAGGGATATTTCCTTTTTTTTTTTTTTTTTTTTTTTTTTTGGAGACAGAGTTTCGCTCTTGTTGCCCAGGCTGGGATGCAATGGCGCGATCATGATCTTGGCTCACTGCAACCTCTGCCTCCCAGGTACAAGTGATTCTCCTGTCTCAGCCTCCCAAGTAGCTTGGATTACAGGCATGCGCCACCATGCCCTTTTTTTTTTTTTTTTTTTTTTTAATATTTGGTAGAGACAGGGTTGCACCATGTTAGGCTGGTGGCGAACTCCTGACCTCAGGTGATCCATCTGCCTTGGCCTCCCAAAGTGCTGGGATTACAGGTGTGTGCTACCGTGCCTAGTCTCAAAATTGGGATATTTTACACACATGAAATCAAATGTTCAGTTTCTTTTGAAAAACAAAAAAACCAGAAGCTGTAGCAACACTGGGTCCATACCCCTGGGTGACAAACTTGGTTCTGAGCAGAGCAGGGTTACCCTCTTTCAGGGGCCAGACCACAGCATGCTGTTGGATAGGTTGTGTGTGCTGAGGGGACTCAGAGGGGCTCAAATCAAAGCTGGGCCAACTTGGCTTCCACTGGGAGGAAGGGGCCCCTTTTCCTAATCCACACAAAGGCTCCCATGGGCCAGGGGAGCCCAGTTCCCTCCACTCTCCACCTGACCAACCTCACTCATTCATGTTACCCGTGTCTCCCAGCAGGAGTGTCTAATCCCTGCTATCGACAACAACAACCTACAGCTATAAACGTTTTACAAGTCTAACAGCACCAGCACGTGGAGAAGATTTCTACCCACGCCTTGGAGAAAATTCCTACTGGGTTACCAACCACATCCAATTTTCTGTAGACCCCAGGTTTCTTTCTTTCTTAAATTCAGCCCTCCAACTTCCACTGGGGTTTACTTGCTTCCTGGGCTCCTGGAAAAACACATCTGACTCTCAGAGCCAGAGCAGGTCGGCTGGAAACACATGTGGCTTATTACACTGCTGAGTTATAAAGAATGAGAACGGCTGGTCCAGTTTCTTTGTGGAGCAGCCTGCTGTCTCTGAGGCTGTCAGCAACCTTGGGCTTCTGCTTTTATGACATCTTCTGACCCAATGAGCAGACCTGGGCAATAAAATGCAAATCATTCCAGCAGTCAATTAATCCCACTGAAATCCCTTCAACTAACACAGCAGCAAAGGGGGGTGGGAGGGGTTTTTCTCTCTGGTCTTGCTCTACTCAGAGATAACCTGCAAAACTTAAGGAACTTTTAATTGTCCAGATCCAATCCAGTTCCCCAAATCCAGGCCACATGCATGGCTGTTTAAGCCTTAATGAAAATTAATGAAATGGAAATAAGAAGGAGGTTACCGCTGTGAATCAGAACTGTTTGGTGTCAATACCCAAACCCAACACAGCCTGCCCCAGCTCAGCAAGACAAATCGTCGTCTTAAAGGGACCAGCCAGAGACATGCAGTGCCTACGCTCTGTCCTCTCTCTCATTTCTGGAGTAATGAAAGGTCCATGAGTTCGTGAAAATCTCTTCTGTGATATTCACAGCTGGGTGGATCGCGTGCAAACCACAGGCAGAAATGACATGCGTGTTGCTAGGCAGCCCCATCTTGCCACCTTTCAAAGATGGTCCAGTGTTGGTGTCTTTGACCTCCATCTGACTCAGCCACAGAGCACCAGCTTGCAGCACTGAGAGTCAGCAGCACCCTTTACTCCATGAGGGCTCCCCAAATCACTTTTCAGAGGCCCTCATTTTCCCTACAGCCAGCTTCCTCAGCAGAAATGCCTACCCTCCCCCCTCCAACGTGTCCTTCAGAAGCTCTTGCGGTCTATATAACCGATTTTTATTCTCCTGTGAGAATGATCAAGGCACAAACACCTCTTTCTGTTTTTTAAGAGCATAGAGGTTACACAGGCTAACCACCTCATTTTACACATAAACAAAATATAAATGACTGGCAAGAGGGCAAGCAGCAAGGACCAGAACCCAGGAACTGGCAGCCACTATTGTAAGTTCTGAAAGTGTGTTGGTGAATGCATTGTTTGGATCTCAGAATGATTTCTCTTTAAAGCTTTTGACAAGTGTTGGCCAGACTCCCAGCCCACGGGTATCTAACTAGTTAATGCATGTGTTCTGGAATATAACACCAATGAGATTTCTTTATCTATTTCTAATTGGTGGTTGAACAATTCAACCTGAAAATTCATTTGTAAAAAGAACACATGAACTATACATGGCCTGACTAAAAATAAAAGAAATGCACATTAGAACCATTCAGAGATAGTATTTTTTTCCTTGACTTCACATATAGCAAGGATGAAATTTTAAAAATCATCAAACTGATGTCAGTATTAGCATGGATTCAGTCAAGCTGTACCTCTTAACTCTTGCTGGTGAGAATGAAAATTTGTGCAAATGTTCTGAAAGCAGTTTGGTAACATGGGTCAAGAGTTTTAAGAATGCCCTGTCCTTTGGCCCTTAATTCATCTCTGGGAAATCTCTCCTAAGCAGAAATGTGGACAAAGGTTTAGGCCCAAATGTTCATTTCAGCACTACTGGTATAATTAACTATGCCCTTGACTACTGTCTAACAAGGGGACACCCAAAGGAGAAGTCTGTGTTGGGCAGGATGATGGTGTGAGAATGCAAGTTTGTAGAAGTTAAGAAGTGAGAAACTGCTGAGCATAAAAGGAAAGGGCTGAAGATTAGTACTATGCAAAATGTAGTCCAAAAACTAGAGTCTATCTTGCAACTACTTACTAGCCAGCAATAAGAGTCAGCAATACAGCAATTGAGTAAATATTTAGCAGCCTGACATCTTGCACCCTCCCAGCATGCTATTTTGTATTTCATAACAAAGCAAAGCAAAACAAAACAACAAAACGACTTAGCTTCTTCCCTCAGATATTCTGCAAAGCACTAACTGCTAGGGAGGCATACTGCGGGGGTTGGCTGCAGCGGGGGAGGAGAAGACAGAGTCCAGAAGGTGGTGAGAGAGGTAGAGGACAGAAGTGTCTACTGTAGATTTTCAACTATATTTTGCTGTGAGGTTGGTAATGCTGCCATCTCCCAGGTAGGTCTAGGGCATTTGTAGGCAAATCTCTATTGCCTGCTGTTGATTTCTGGAGCTGGGCTCACTTTGTAGGGATGTGAGGCAGTGCTTTCTCTTGCTGCTTCAAGAGAAAAGTGAGGTCAGGACTAAGAATGCACCCCTGGCCTCTGCACATGGGGGAGCTTTTATTTCAGTGTACAATTAGGAACGACCTATGTGCGTAACATGAGAAGAATAGTCACCTAAGGCGTGGTGCAGCCACTCAGCGCAATATTATATGATTTAAAACATTTTCAAAAAGCTTTTAATAACACGGCACAATGATCTCAGTATGTTTTTTGTTAAATGAAAACTCAGAAAACCAGCAAAGGTTTTTGTAGTATAGTTACAACCAATAAAGAAAAAACATTGCTGGCTCACGCCTGTAATCCCAGCACTTTGGGAGGCCGAGACGGGCAGATCACGAGGTCAGGAGATCGAGACCATCCTGACTAACATGGTGAAACCCCGTCTCTACTAAAAATACAAAAAATTAGCCGAGCGTGGTGGCGGGCGCCTGTAGTCCCAGCTACTCGGGAGGCTGAGGCAGGAGAATGGCGTGAACCCGGGAGGCGGAGCTTGCAGTGACACTCCAGCCTGGGTGACAGAGCAAGACTCTGTCTAAAAAAAAAAAAAAAAGAAAAAAAAAAAGAAAAAACATTGCATATGAAAAACTCAAAGGAAATAGGTCAAAATACCAGTAGTAACTGGTGACATCCTAAGTGATTTTTCCTTTCTTTATACTTTCTATATTTTTTATAATTTTCACAGGGAGGAATGTATACCTTTGATAATCAAAAGTAAGTGTTAGTGAAAGGAAAACAAATTGCTCTGTAGACCAACATACTGAGTTCTAACTTGGCATCCCCCTACTTTCCTCCATTCTCTTTACCTTCCTACCACCATTTTCTCTGGACTACCTATAGGCCAGGACTTTCCTCACTTCTAGAATATGGGCACACAGGAGGCAGGAGGGCAGAGGTGCCCCTAGCTGCCAATGTCTTACAACTCTCTGCATGGTAGCCATTCCCTACCGCTGTTTTCTTGACCAATTTACTCTCCAGATTCTCTAAAGTAGGAAACAAAGGACAACTGCTTTTGAGAAGGTGGGGACTGAGCAACTCTATCTCCTGCAGTGTGTCAGCTGGCCGTATGGCTTGTGTGCTTGTGTTCATAAATGAGCCTGTCCTCCCTCCTAAGTTGGTCTTATCTTAGCCAGCTGGTTCATGGTGTTTCAGAAGACACAATGCGTATTATAAAGCATCCATCATCAGGTAGTCTGCAAAACGCTGAGATCCCTACTGTCTCCTACTCCCCTGTCAAAGTTTTTTTTCTTGGAATTTTTTTTTTTTTTTTTTTTTTTTTTGCCACAACAACAGTGACAATAACAATGACAACAGAAACAATTGGCATAAGAATAGCAAACCCAAAGAGAATCACAGCATAAAACCCTTTCCATAGCAACAGGATTTCTGAGCCAGGGATTTACAACTAGTCCAGGAGTGAGCAAGACTGGTCAGAGGAATGCAGTATGGAGAGACTGATAATTACACCACAACCATGACTTGGGACAAGGGCCTCTCCAAGAATCAGACTGAGCACTGGCTGCTGCACCTGGCTGTGCGTCCAAATCTCCAAGGAGCTTTGAGGAATACCGATTCCAGGCCCTTCTTGAGAACAGTTGACTCTGGCTGGGCATGGGGGCTCATGCTTGTAATTCCAGCACTCTGGAAGGCCGAGGCAGGCAGATCACCTGAGGCCAGGAGTTCAAGACCAGCCTGGCCAACATGGCAAAACCCTATCTCTACTAAAAATACAAAAAAGAGCCAGGCATAGTGGCGCATGCCTGTAGTCCCAGCTGCTCGGGAGACTGAGGCAGGAGAATCTCCTGTACCTGGGAGGCAGAGGTTGCAGTGAGCCAAGATTGTGCCACTGCACTCCAGCCTGGGAGACAGAGCGAGACTCCATCTCACACACACAAAAAGAAGTGCTGACTCTGATTCTCCAGTGGTGGGGCCAGGGAATCTGTGTTTCATACGGATGTGCCTAGGATTCTGACGCAGTAGCCCTGTACCATGATCTGCACACAAATGCTAATAAAGAAATGGAGGACCCCTTCCCAACCAGAGCCAGAACCTGCTTCATCCTTCATGCTTACCATCCACCATGTGTGCAAGGTGGGAGGTGGAGGGAGACAGGTCCCTTTGTGCTAGAAAATTCTAGAAACCTCTTCCTGAGAGTGTCTAAAGCCTGAGGTTCTCTTGCATGGCTTCTGTGTCCACCACGTGTTACTTCATTTGTTGGAAAGAAAACTGGCTGCTCAAAGTCCAAGGCAGGGTTAGCAGGGGTGCTGTCCATCCCCGATCTCCTGTGGACAAGCTAAGGCCTGTCTTAGGTAGCTATTGGCCTGGAATACATTCCCCTCTGCTCCAAGCAAACAATACCATTGGAACTCCTTTTCCCAAACCCAAATCCCGTGCACTCTGACTACACTCTGTGCCCCTAGTGGTGAATCCTTCACTCTGGCTGTGGGTTCACCAGTCATACTGACCTTTCAGACCCTGGAGACCTCTGTACCTCTCAGATCTCAGCAAACTTCTCCTCCTCAGGGAGCCCTAAGGACTCTCCATCCTGGACTGGAGGTCCCATCACTGTACTTCTCTATAGCTGTCACATTTTCCCATCACACAATTGCCAGTGTTTGTAACCACAGATTTACTTGACTGATAAGTTGCTGAGTGACTTTTCCGCTTGGCCAAGGGTTCCACAGAGGTAGGGGCTGTGTGTGTGGCTCACCACTGTGACTCATGGCACAATGATCCTTCCTACCCTAGGCTACATCCTTGAATCTCAGTTTGGACTTGGCATCATTCAGGGTCCTACCAAGAGAATCAAAACCACTTCAGGTATTTCCTACAGGGAGAATTTAATGCAGGGGAGTTGTGTATGCAGGTGTGATAAGAGAACTGAGAGCCCAACCCAGAATGCCAAGACATCACACAGATAAGCAACAGCAGGGAGCTGTTCCCACCTGTACTCTAGAGGGATAAAGAGAAGGGTGATGCTATAGAGCCCAGGGGCCTGTGTGGCAGGAGATGAAAATACCAAGGTGACACAGTCATTTCCAGAGAGGCTGTCAAACCAAAGAAGAGGGTGAAGGGGAGGAGGGAGGAAAAGAAAGCAAAGGAGGAGGAAAAATAATAGTAATAATAATAGTAATCTGCTTCTTCTTTCCAGTGCCTCCACAACCAGTCTCCCATGAATGACTCTCCTTGTCAGGACCTGGATGGAAGCCAGCTGACATGCAAGCCTGGGAACTGCAGCCTGCAGAGATCAACAGCTCCATGGAGATACAGAGCAGAGCAGGGAAAGAAAGAATGGGTCTGAGGCAAACAGGCCCAAGTTCGGCAGGCCTTGTCCTCCAGGAAGCCTTTCCCGCCCCACCTCAGGCTGGAATAGGGGCCTTCGTAGGCTGAATGACGGCTCCCAAAAATGTTCACTTCTTAATCCCTCAACCCTGTGAATATTACCTTACATGACAAAAGATGTGACCAAGACGTGTTAAGGATCTTGAAAAGAGAGACTGAAGCTGGGTTTTCTGGATGGGCTTTATAGACAGACACACAGAAGAAAAGGCAATGTGAAGACAAGACAGAGGCAGGATGGAGATGATGCCACCACAAGCCAAGGAATGCTGTCAGCTGCCAGAGCTGGAGGTGACAGGGAACAAACTCTCTGCTAGAGCGTCCAGAGGGAGGACAGCCCTGTCCACATCTTGATTTCAGAAGTCTGGCCTCCAGAACTGTGAAAGAATACATGAATACATGCGTAAGCTACAAGTTTGTGTACAGTGCTCCTCCATCATGTTCCCAAAACAGCATCCCCCGCTTCTGTCCCGTGCCCATTGTCCTTTCCCACTGAAGCAGCTTATTGTACTGTCTTATCTGTCCTACCAGACTGACCTCCTTGAGGGCAGAATTAGATCTTGGAGAGAGAGAGCCCTAGTTCTCAACACTGTGACGGGTATATAATGGATGACAAATAAATATTAACTTGACTTTAGGTTTTAAGTCACACTTTATCTTTGATCTCTTATTCCTTCATATTGTTCAAATGAAGAAGTTAATACAGTCTAATATTTCTAGTCACCTAAGGGGACTCTACACAGCACAGCTTCCTACCCTATAAGCCAGCCCTTACCTCCCAAGGCCCTGTAAGGGATGCATTATTGCTTTAGGTGGCAGAAAACGCAGTGTTCCCAGCGGCATCGTTGGTCCCATTCTTCCTACCCATTCAACCTGTAATCCCTGACAATAAGGGGGAGCTATGGAGAAAAAGACACCTCTTCCATCCTGCTTTTCTCTTGAGTCATGCAACTCACGGCCATGGGCCAGGTCAAAGTTCCTCTGGAGTCCCCCATGTTAACAAGCTGGAAGCTAAACAGCACACTGTTGTACAGCATTTTTCTGAGTAGTTAATTAACGAAAGGATAAGCTACCTTGACAATCACTGAAGCAAGCAGCCTCACTGTGCAGTTGTCAAGAGGAATGAGATTAGTTTCCAGGGAGACCATAGGGAAATGACAAGGAGGGCAGGCTTGATGGGGCTCGTGGTTTCCTCCGGCTGCTCCTTGCCTAGCTCTCCTTCTCCCCACAGTGCAGGCAGGCGTGTGCAATGCCTTGTGGCAAAGCTGGACCGGCCTGATAATCAGTTATCACCCAGTGCCCTGAACATATTTAGAGTCCGCTCACAGATGGCACGGGCTGGGCCAAGGTCCTTCTGGAATCACATTGCCCAAGGTTGACAGCCTGGGATGGTAACGTGTCCCAGAAATCACTGAGAAGCCCCCAAAAAAATGACTCAGGGTGGGCACGGTGGTTCATGCCTATAATCCCAGCACTTTGGAAGGCCGAGGTGGGCGGATCACCTGAGGTTGGGAAGTTCGAGACCAGCCTGGCCAACATGGTGACACCCCATCTCTACTAAAAAATACACAAATTAGCCAGGCCCGGTGGTGGGCAGGTGTAATCCCAGCAACTTGGGAGGCTGAGGCAGGAGAATTGCTTAAACCCAAGAGGTGGAGGCCACAGTGAGCCGAGATCGTGCCATTGCACTCCAGCCTGGGCGATAAGAGCAAAACTCCATTAAAAAAAAAAAAAAAAACAGACCCAGAGGTAGGCAGGGTTGGTCAAATTAGATTCAGACTGACCCACAGAGTGAAGGAGAGGAGCTGTGGCCATTGCTAGGGACCAAGGATGGTGAGTAAATGGCCATGAGGAGTGGCAGCGTTTCTGGGAAAGGTCATATGGACCATAGTGGAGATGTGCCATTCTATTCTGTTCTGTTCTACTCCATTGTATTCCATCCCATTCCATTTTTATTTCTTGCTACCCAAGTCTCAGTGAGAGTTGTAGTCTACCCTCCACTCCAGAAGCCAAAATGGTCAGGTCCTCACTTCCCTCGCCGCCTCCGTAGTCAGGGTGCAGGCATGTGACCTAGGCTCAGCCAATCAGATACACTAGCCTGAGATTTTGAATCTGGAACTTTTGATGAAAAAGCAGTGTCTGTCGGCATGCACAATTCTTGCAGAGATGGCAGCGCAGTCCATTTCTGGGGCAGAAGTGCTGGAGTGAGTTGTCCACGTCCAGGGCCAGCATCCAGGGGTGGCAGTGACCTTCTCTCCATCCTGTCCCTTTGTGGTTTTGGTGTACCCACTTCCTTTCTTCCCATCCCTGTCCTGAGCCCAATTCTTCAGATCTCCAGCCATTCTGACACCTACCTGTTTCATCTTTTACACATCAATTTGCCATCTACATCAGCTAGCATGGGCTTACATTCCTTAGAACTATTATGCTGACCTGATACACAGTGTGTAGTGGTTTATTTCTAAGTGGATGGAGGAAGTGCAGAGAGCTTGCTGTGTTTTATCCAGAGCGGAGTTCTGGAAAATGGTTTTCAATGTTTTTACTTCTGTCACAAAACAATAGGTTGGATATATTTGTTAGGCCTCTTTAAGGGGCAAAGTGACAGAAACTGGTTTAAGAACAATGGGAATTTATTTATAACTGTAAATTATGAGGGTTAGCAGGACCCAGGTACAGCCGGATCTGGCGAGGTAAGTATTATCAATAATTCATCTCTCTTGGTTTTCTCTTTACTGGTTTCATTCTTAGGTGGGTTCTAGTCATGACCTGGTTTCCGGCTTCTCCAGGATTGTACCCTAACAGCTTAGCAATTATTGTAGGTTAAAGAGAACCCTTTTCTCTCAAAAGGTCCAGCAAAATTCTGGAACTGATTATAACTGGGCAAACTGGAGCCAGGATTTGAGTCCAGTAAATCTACACCTTGTATTCTTATTCTTTTTGTCAATTTAACTTAATATTCAAAAGAACCCAACGAGGTCCTGGGGCAGGGGCTTGGGGTGGGGGTGGGAGACAGAAGCTGATTGGCCCAGGTCTGGCTTGTTCTGCGGGGTCGAGTTGATCATTCCTGAGAATGTTCTTAGATTTCTCTGCAGATCCTTACATCCCTTCCTGCCCCAACTTACGGGAAGCAGAGTTTTACAGCAGAGTAGCTCATGGATTTTAGTCTGTTTTTATTTTTATTTTTATTTTTATTTTACTTAATTAATTTATTTTTTTTTTTTTGAGACGGAATCTCGCTCTGTCGCCCAGGCTGGAGTGCAGTGGCGCAATGTTGGCTCACTGCAAGCTCCACCTCCTGGGTTCACACCATTCTCCTGCCTCAGCCTCCTGAGTAGCTGGAACCACCAGGCACCCGCCACCACGCCCGGCTAATTTTTTTTTTATTTTTTAGTAGAGACGGGGTTTCACCGTGTTAGCCAGGATGGTCTCAATCTCCTGACCTCATGATCTGCCTGCCTCGGCCTCCCAAAGTGCTGGGATTACAGGCATGAGCCACTTCGTCAGGCCTAGTCTTTGTTTTTATAATAATATATTATTGTTAAAATTTATTTGCATCCCCCATTAGCTGTGCCAGATATAAGCCAGGCTATTGATTATAAGCTGATGCTCCATTCATTCCTCACTGTATAAAAAAATATGTAATTGATCAAGTGTGATGTACTGATCACAATTGTAATACAAGCCATCAAGTGTGATCTTATAAGGACGGCCTTGAACAGGCCTTATGAATTTTTATTTCGAGTAAAAATTATTTTTTTAAAAGTACTAAGAATAGAAATAATACGTAAATAGAAGTAATACCTTTCTCCCTACCTAATGTTTATTAACAGTATACTATGTTCCTGGTACTGTTTTCAGCCTTTCCTATCTGTGAACTCACATCATGGTTCTAACAACGCTATGAAGTAGGAATGAATGTTAATCTCATTTATAGATGACGGAACTGAAAAACAGAAATGTAAAGAAATTGGTCCAAGATCACACAGCTAATAAATGTTGGAGCCAGGATTTGAATCCAGTAAATCTGCACCCTGTATTCTTTTTGTTAATTTAATTTAATATTCATAAGATCCCAGTGAAGTCATTACTATTCCTATTTTACAGATGAGGAAACAGAGGTTCATGAAGTTAAACCACTTGTCCAAGGTCATGGTGCTAATAAAGATTTTGAGCCAGAATTCCAACCCAAATTGTTTTTCAAAGCTACAGCCCCGGCCAGGCGGGGTGGCTCACGCCTGTAATCCCCAATACTTTGGGAGGTCAAGGCGGGTGGATCACCTGAGGTCAGGAGTTTGAGACCAGCTTGGCCAACATAGTGAAACCCCATCTCTACTAAAAACACGAAAAATTAGCCAGGCATGGTGGTGCACAGCTGTAGTCCTAGCAACTTGGGAGGCTGAGGCAGGAGAACAGCTTGAGCCCAGGAGATGGAGGTTGCAGTGAGCCCAGATTGCATCACTGCACTCCAGCAGGGGAAAGAGAGCAAGACACAGTCTCCAAAAAAAAAAAAAAAAAAAAAAAAAAAAAAATTACAGCCCTTATCCACTCACTATGCCCCCTCCAAATCTACTACAAATCCCCTGTGGGCAGAATAGAGTGCTGACACACCAAGGTGTAAAGAATCATTGCTTTAGGACAGAAGTTGGCAAAGTGTGGCCCTAACCTGCCACTGCTTTGTAAATAAAGCTGTATTAGAACAGAACCATTTCCATTCATTTATTTACTGTCTACAGCTGCATTTGCATCACAACAGCAGAGCTAAATTGCTGTGACAGAGACCACATGTCCTGCAAAACCTACAATATTTACTATCTGGCACTTCATAGAAACAGCTTGCTGGCACACCCTAGCCTGGGGAGGACCCAGGATGGTTCATGACTCTCTGGCACCACCTTAGACCACAGGGACCAGGAGGAGGACATCTAATGACTGCTTCCCTAACAGCTAATCAAAGACATGAAATTTGAAAATAATCTCTGTAGTTTTGAAACTTTATCTCCCTGCCCTTCTTCCCCTTTCTGCCAACTATTCCAAGGCAAACCCTTGTTTCAGTCAAAATCCCCTGATCTAGCCATTTAGTTTCTTCTTATTCATTGTATAACTACTGCTCATCCCAGGAAGCACATGTAAATTTTCTTCCATCGGAACTAATCGCCTAACGTTAAAAATATGAATGCAGAGTCATCCTGCACCAAAAGCCACATGAGACTGGCACATTTACATGTTATGGCAGTTATTTTAGAAGCAGGCATTTCCCCCCCTAATGAAGAAAATCCAAATCCAATTGTCCAGTCAATTTTAGGAAGCCCTGAGAAGCGTAACAAGTTCTCTGGTCCCCTCCTGTTAGGACACTGAAGAAATTAAAAACTAAGGTGTGAGAGTACTGAGAAGAATAAAGCTCCCCCGCTGAGTCTGGCAGGCCAGACGGAGGGGCTCTGTCCAGCCTTCGTATGTAAGCATCCATGGCCTTCCCACCTGATATCTCTCTCTAGAGTGGCTCGCTGTGGCATCACGTGTAACATTTTAAGTCCCCAGGGGGCCCTCAATGTGAAAAATGACTTCCCTCCCATGCGTCACCTTCTCCTGCCTTCAATGAGCCACACTAGTATGTGTCCTCACTGTCAAGTGGCCTTGCTGCCTTTCTAGCCCACGATTGATTGGCACTTGCGGTTCTTTGACATCACATTCCTACCCCATCATGGCAGCCTAGCAGAATTACACCCATTCTTCGGCCTTCTGCCCAAGTATCTTACGTTTTACAAACAATCCTTTTTAAAACAATTTTAACTACATAAGTACATGAATGCATTCTCCTGATCATAATGCATTCTGTGAAAGTACTGCAGATAGGGCTGAAGTCTCTACTGACAAAAACTTCTAAGCTCCATTCCTCCCTCAAGGCAAGACAAGTATTATCTGTCCATTGCATATTTTTCCAGGGTCCCTTCTATGCATTTGCATATTTACATATGTACTGTGAGAAAATATACAATATGTTTTGCACATTTTATACAAATGGTAAACATCTTTGCCCTTTTCATTCAACAATCCCTACTGGAAATTTTTCCACATTACTCAATGTAGATAGAATGCATTCTTCTCCACTGTCACAGTGTAAGTATAGCATTCTTTTTGTGATTGACATTTAGATTGTTTCCAGCTATTTGAGAGTAAAATAATGATGTTATAAACATCCTTGTCTACGACTCCTTGTGTACCTGTGTGTGTCTCCAAGGTAGATTATATATGATTTATTGTTTCCTAATTGTTTAGAGCAGGGGTTAGCAAATGTTTTTCTGTAAAGGGCCAGATAGTAAATATTTTGGGCTCTGCAAGTCTTAAGGTCTCATTCACAACTACTGGACTCTGCCCTTGTGCCTGAAAAGCAGCCATAGATATGTAAATGAGTGGGTGTGGCTGCAATTTAATAAAACTTTATTTACAAAATAGTTTGCTTGTGTTTTACCCACAAAAGAATGAAAGGAAGATGGACAGAATTTGACCCAAAGTCATAGTTTGCTGTCCCTTGGCTTAGAGCATACCTTCCAACAAGCACATCTGTGTTTTATGGATTAGGGATGGATCTAGGGCATCACACCACAGCACCAATGGCTACTGGTATACACTGAGCCACTGAGATGTAGCCCATCGCTATGGGCATGATCTCATTTAGTCCATTCAACATTCCTATGTAGTAGTAGAATCCATACTCCCACTGAGTCAACTGAAGCTCAGTGATATTAAATATTTAAGGTCACACAGCCGGTAATGAGTGGAGCTGAGATTCCTTCCCAGGTAGCGTGACTCCAAGCCTGCATTTTTAACCACTATATTACAATGTCATCCTACTGTTAAAGGGAGAAGGGGTGGAGTGCAGACAGGTCACAAGACAGCTAGTCCATCATTTAAGCCCCAGGTGGTTGTAACAATGGTTGTTAGATGCTTCTGGTGCACCATTTCCCCAGGAATATGCACAGATAGTTTGTCTGCAATTTCAGGTAACAGAGCTCCTGAGTGCCGTGCATGAACCTCGGGTTAAGATTCCTTGTTAGGACTCATGAAACTGGGAACCTATTCAGTGTTGAAATATTACCATTTGCTGTCTCTACCTGAAGCATGCACTGTTCCCTGCCTATAGGGCCAAAAAGCTGTAACTTCTAACTCCTCTTTCTTCCCCACTTAGTCCATTAAGTGTGAGATACGGTATTACAGTTTGCTTGTGTTTCACCCACAAAAGAATGAAAGGAAGATGGATAGATTGATAGATGGGTGAGTAGATAAATGGGGAAGAGGAAAAGGAGAGAGGAAATGGGAGAGGAAGGAAGGAAAAAAGGAGGAAGAAAGGTAGAAGAGAAAAGGGAAGAAGGAAGATAGGAAAGAAGGAAGAAAGGAAAGGAGGGAGGAAGGAAAGGAGGGAGAAAGGAGAGAAAAAACAATCCCACTGTGAACTGTAGATGCATTTTCAAAATTGTATTTATCCAATATGCTTTCACCTTTTTGGGACGGTTTGGGGAACTGTTAAAACTATCAAAGGCAGACTACCGGGGAGATGTTTATTCTACGAAAAGAGTAGTTACAGGATGATGTCAGCTTAGCAGCCACAGACATTTCTGGCCATAGGGGGCCATCGGACGAAGCAGTCAGGCGCAGCAGCAGTAGCAGGAGGGCTGTCAGGTTGACACTGGTACCTTGGCGCTTGCTCTGTAGACCCCCCTACAAAGGTTCCAGATGCTGCTCCTCATCTGCCCTTTGTTGGGTCCAAACCCTGCTCCCCAGGCACAAGTTGGAGGATCAAGTACATTTTCCAGTCCGTTTCATGCCAACTGAAAAGCTGAGACCTGCCAAGGCCTGAGCTTTTAAAAATATAAGTGGGGAACCCCCAGGGAGCCTGAAGCAGGAGCCATTCAAAATATTCTTTTTAAAAATTTTTAAAATATACTTGACAAGTGCTTTCTCCCCATTTGGGGAAAACCTGTCAGAAAGGATGCCCAGAGCAAAGGGAAACTCTGACCCCAGGCAAGTTGCCTGGGCCTTCCCAATGGGTATCCCTGGGCTCCAGCTTGATTTTTTTTGGAAAGCAGGCTTCTTCTCACATGCCTTAGGGTTAATTATTCAGTCACAAATTACTCCAGGAAGAACTTCTCTTTCTATGGAGCCAAGTGGCCAAGTGTCTTTCTACAAAAAGAACCTCATCCCTTTTAATGTGGACACCCCACACCCAAATCACACATGTGTGTGTACACACACAGTATACACGCAACCAATAACTATGCACAATCATAGGCACATTTTTGGCCTAGATGTGAATCCGCTCTTAGTAGATGCAGAAGGTTTTTGCTCCCAAGCCCACAGCCTAAGGAGAGATGATTTTTATGACCTTAAGCTAGAATCTGAACAAATGCTGGGATGCACAGAGGACTCCATTTTATCAGAGGGATCTCCATCTAGTCCACACATTGCATGACGCTAGTCAGATGTTCGCAGCTCTGACAATTCCAGAAAGAGAGATGCCGTGTACAGTTTAGTAGACATGAAATAGCTCAGCAAGCACACGCAAGAGCAAAAGTGGATGAAATGGATGACATCGACGTGCCCACCTACAAATGTGTCAAATGATAGGAGGGTTAAGTGTAGATGGTTTCTGATGAAGATGTCATTTGATCACACGTCTCCTTTACTGGATACAGTCATTACAATGGGATGATTGTTCAGGTGCAAGAGGCAGGATTCACATTTTTCCAACCTCTGTGTACTTTTCTTTCCCAGAGGAGCATTTCTTGAGAAGCAGGAGGAATTCTGCTGATTACATCTCCAGCACAGCCACATTCCAGTGGGTAGGAGGGTCACACACCTGGGCAGGCAGAAAAAGGCCGAAGCACTGAGATCCCAGGTCAGATCTCAGATGCCTGCACCCTTCCAGCAGCACAAAAGCTCATAGCCTGCTCCTAGTTGCCTGGTGGCTACTGGTGGCTACATCTATGACCTCTGCTTGACCCTCCAGAAATTCCCTTGAGGATTTAAAGCAAGCATCTTCCGTACCCCAGCCCCTCTCCCCAGTGTTCTGTCACCTCACCTTCTTCTGACCTATCCCCTTCCTTGTTTCTGGAGGGATAAAACAACCTGAGGAAATTCTCTGCTCAGCAAGAAATATGCCTCTCAGGCTATGGCTTGGTGTTGGCACGAAATAGACAATTTGCAGGCACAGAAGCCCCCAAGACAGTGGCCTTGACATACAAACCTGGCAGATGGTCTCAGGGTATCTCTGGGGGCTGGTCCTATCCTCATGCTTGTGTGACTTGTTCATCATCCATTCAATTGTTCATCATTCCTTAATTCAATGAACACTTCCTTCCTCCTAGCTCCCATTCCTTCCCTTCCATGTGCTAGACACTAGGGATGCAAAAAGAATCACTAACACATGTTTAGCAACTACTGTGTGCCCTTCACGGTGCTGACTGTTTTCTAGATTTTATGCCATTTTATTCTCATAACCTTTTGATTAGAAATGATTATTAGCCCTATCTTACAGATATGACAATTCAGCCTCAAAGTAGTCACACAGCTATTAGGTGCTGGAGCTGGGGTTGAAATCCAGGCAGTCTGACTTCACAGCGCATCCTAGTCCTAACCATGCCATATCCTGACACAGAATGCTGGGCAA
The DNA here is from genome assembly GCF_047675955.1 of Chlorocebus sabaeus. Lineage (NCBI taxonomy): Eukaryota > Metazoa > Chordata > Mammalia > Primates > Cercopithecidae > Chlorocebus > Chlorocebus sabaeus. Next base: position 13,319,060 of record NC_132926.1, on the reverse strand, counting down.
GACCTCAGTGTGTGCTCATGGTGTAGTAGGCGAGGTGGCTAGGTAAGGGGAGGATGGCCACATGATGTAACAAGTGCTACCAGAGGGGAATCTAACCCTGCATTATGGCAGGAAGGCAGGCAGTGTTGCAATAAGATAACATCTAAGGTGTGCCCTGAAGGCAAGGAGGGCATCTGCCAGCTGGAAGAGGCAGGTCCAGGCCCACTTGCCGGGCTTATGTGAACAAAATCAGACTGACCATGAGCCAGAAAGCAGTTTCTTTCCTGGGGAGCAGATGTCAGAGAGATGACTGGCCTTTAGCTTGGAACACCTTGTTCCACTTCACCTCTACTTATCTCATCACCCTGCCAAGTCTCTCTCTGGCACTGCTAATGCTGGGGGTAAGTGATAAAACAGAGTAGAGCGTGCGGCCTGTACAAACAGGTAGGTTCAAGCCAGTAGAATGAGGGATCCAGTCCAAAGCTAGAAGAGCCTAGGAAGAATGGTGAACACGGAATCCCCTTGGGCCCAAGGAGACGGTGATAAACACCGTGAATCAGATGGGAAGGAGAGGACAGAAAAAAGCCCTGGACTTAACAGTTGGGATTAGTCCTGACAAAGTCACATGAAGGATTTGTGAACTTGTGTCAAATCCTTCAAACTAGATGAGGCTTCATTTACCTATTAGTCAAATGGGGAAAATGGTACCCACTTCCCAGGATTGTCACAGCACAAAGGCAAGAGTGGAAGAAAGTGCTTTGTAAATGGAAGCAGGTGAAGAGTTTCCCAGAATAAAGGAGTCAGGAATATGGGTCCATGCTGTTACTTAGGTGAAGGAGAGATTGGTGGTTCAGCCAATGAAAATAATGCTAAACCATTCCTTCCGATCCTGAGGCGGGGCACAAAAGGGACACAAACACACTAAAAGTGTTACTAAAAGTAACCTTACTGTAACCATCTGCCCCAGAGCCTCCACACTAAGTCCACGGTGGTGGGAAGACCAAGTAGACACTGGGTTATTCCATCCTCCAGAGCCCCTGTGACCAATTCCAGGCATCTCCATCCTCTCCATCTTCACCAAAGGAACAGGGATACCTCACAGTTTAAGAGGCTGACTCATTAGGGTTCTCTGGGGTCGCTGGCAGATGACAAGCTGATGCAGGAAAATCCCATGTGTCAACAAACCCTGCTGGCAAGAGAATGCTAGTTGCTGCCTCTCAAAGTGTCCTTCTGTTTTTTTAAAAATAAGTAGCCCAGAATGGGAGTCAGAGTGAAAGCTGACCATTGGAGTCCTCCCTGGGCTCATCCTGCCTACCTGGTTTTGAGTTCTATTTGCTTTAAAAAAGAATAGTGAGTTAATACTTAGCATATTTCATTTTGTCCTGAGTGCCATGGGAGGCTGAAATTAGTGTTTTCACTTTGATGGTCTTAGAGAGAAAAGGAAACTTAGCTGTCACCTTCCAAGAAGAAAGCCGTGAATGTGGGCATCTGGAGGCAATACGACTTTGGTTTTTGCTGCACAATATTTAGTCCAGAAGAACAGCCCACAAACATCCCACCCAAGGTCATTACAGGTCCTTTGAATGGTTCCTCTTCACAGGACAGGACGTGGGTAAAGGTGAAGTTTGTTTTCAATGCCTTAGTGTGCCCTCTAGACCTCCCACCATGGAAACTTGCTGTTGGGAGAGGTCCCCAGTCTCATTCACATTGAAACGTGTTAAGAGATTAAATTATTATCCCATGCACAGTGCAATAGGAATCTAAGCTTTAACTACTAGAATGGAGATCTTCGACTCCATGAGACTCATGAATGCTCAGCCATCTGCCTCCATGACTCCTTGGTCTCCTTGGTCTCCTTGCCTACACCATGCCCCCTCAATTCATTCTCCACAACGCAGCCAGAAAGAACTTCCTCAAATGGAACTATATTGATCATTTCATTGCTAAAAGAATCCCTCAATAATCTTGAATCAGTTTCAAGAAAAATGATCCTACCAGTCATACCCCTCTCTGATCTCAACATCTGAGTGCCCCAATATGCCTGGCTACTGTTTGCAATATGCTCTGGCTACCCTCACCACAGGGCCTTTGCACATGTTATTCCCCTCTGCTAAGAGTTTCTTTTATCTTCTTCTCCACCCCTCTAACTTTCTATACAACCTTCAAGACTCAGCTCAAGGATTCTCTACTTTTCAGTGGGCTTTTAAAACATCCCCTCTACTCCAGACTGGATAACCTCAGAGATCCTGGCCTTACCCGGCACTAACCATTCAGCACCGCAGTCCTAAACTTATTTGTCTTTTCCAGCAGAATGTGAGCTTCTTGAGTGAAGTGACCCCTGTCCTATTCACCTTGACCCTGACACCTACCAATGAATATTCACTCCATGAATGAATCCTGTATTCTTGAGGGCAGTCAATTTGCCCAGTAGTCCCGAGAAAGTCACGCCACTGCCTATGTGGAGCTGGCCAAAAGGAAACGTGTGTTGGGCTGAGGATAACTGGGGACATCCCCTGCCTGAAGGGGACAGTTGAAATCACTCCCATTTTGAGGCCACTGCAGCCAAATCTCCTGACTTTTCAAAGAACATAGACATTTTTGGATTATATATATCCATGTTCATGAACATGAACATATATACAGTCGTCCCTCAGTACCTGTGGGGGACTGCTTTCAGAACCCACCCCTAGGACACCAAAATCCATGAGTGCTCAAGCCCCTCATATAAAATGGTGTCATATTTGCATATAACCACTGCACATCCTCTCACACACATAAAATTATCTCTAGATTACTTATAATACCTAATGCAATATAAATGCTATGTAAATATTTATTATATATTTTAAAATTTGTATTATTTTTATTATCGTATTATTTTTTCCCAAATATTTTTGATCTGCAGTTGGTTGAAACCATGGATAGGGAACCCATGGATACAGAGGACAAGTGGGTGTGTGGGTGTGTGTGTGTGTGTGTGTGTGTGTGTAGGTAGAGAAAGAGAGAAAGGGGGAGAGGGATTTATTATTAGGAATTGGCTCACCTGATTTTCAAGGATGGAATATCCCAAATCTCCCACATTAGGGAGAGCAAGATGTTTTACTCAGTCTACAGGTTTAAATGTTAATATCATCCTGAAATATCTTCCCAGAAGCCCTCGGAATGATGTCTGACCAAATACCTGGGCACCCTGCAGCTGAGCTGAGCTCACATACAAATCACAGGTCACCTCTCTTCTAAATCATTGGATTTTCAACTTGTTTTAACCTTAAGAAACCTCCTTTCTTCTTCAAACTGCATCTTCCCTACAACTTGACTGGGATAATAAAAATTATAATACTAGTAAATAACCATCATAACATTTCTGCGTGATTACTTTGTCCAGGCCCTACTCATGGTATTGTACATGCATTAACTCATTGAACTTCCACAGGAATCCTGTGACATAGGAACTATTAATTATTCTTCCCATTTTACAGAGGTAGAAACCAGAGCACACAAAAAGAATGGTTAGATAATATATTCAACACAAAGCCGCTTGTAAATAGTGAAAACTGCTTTTGCACCCAAGCAGTGGGATTTTTATTTACCCATTACATTGTGTAAAATAGACAAGTCAAGCCTGTTTTATTTGAAGTGGAGGTTCAGGTTCCTTCTTCCAGGCAATGTCCTGGAGTTATAGCCTCTGAGAAAGGGTTTGAAAAGTCCTGGCCCAGGCAATCCTCCGAGTCTGTGAGAAAAACTAAGCCGAGGATATGCTGTGGTCCTGGCTGCATTGAAAAGTCAACTCTGCCTGGTGAGTTTTGAAAGCAAGTGGCTGTCAGGTCCCCCAGTTGTCCTTTGGGCTGAGGCTTTTCCCATTCTGGGTATATTTTATTTCTCTTTGCAAAATGCAGGGATTAAGTTCAAAGCACCTTCCCTAGGGTGGCATGCTGTCACTGGGAGGTGGGCCGGTCTGCCACTTTCCTAGGTCCAGGGTAGAACTGCTTGCAGCCTACAACATAGGAACTTTCTGAAAACATGGCCTGGCATCCCCCTTCCACCCACCCCCATGTCTACTCACCCCTCGGGCCAGGGCAGGCCTGCTCAGGCTGGGGCTCACCACCCTGCTCAGATGCTTCAGCTGCTCTGTGCTAAAGTTTCCTCCAGACCCATCTGTGAACTCTGGACACACTCATTCCCAGGGCTGGCTACAACTTGTCAGGGATCCTGTTACTCCTGAATCCAGTTTCCAAAAACAATAGTGGGACCAATACATTTGCCCTCATTAAATTGGCCCACAACATGCTTCTCACTTAATTCTCTCTATTTTGCTTCTTACCTCTCCTTCTCTGGGTTCCACCCCTCAAAGCTCAATTTGGAAATACCCTTACATTTGATCTGAAGGTGGGTCCTTTGCCAAGAGGTGCACCCATGAAGCCACGCCAGGAAGGAGCCGACATCCATGAAACCACCTGCCTTTTGTGCATGTTTACATCTAAGCCTCAGTGATGGAAAATGCCCGAAGAGCAAACAGGCAAGAAATAAATAAGCCCACGTAGAACTCCAGGGCAGAGGAAGCGTACGCTCGGCTCAATCACATTTTCCAGTTTCCTCTTGTATATTTTTCCTGACATCTTTGCATAGGGTAATTCTGATGAGGTTTTCACCTGTCAAAATGAAAAGGCTTTAAAACTAACAGCCAATTTCACACAGGGGTCCTGTTTAATCTTAAGTCAAAGAACCATTGAATGCATTGATGAACTTTGGGTCAACAAATGGATTGGCGGGTCAGCTTTCTCCTTGGAAACGGGGCGCAGCCATTCATTCCACCTTGGGCCAAGCCTCCAGCCTTATCATCTTCTCCTGGTCATGAGTTTTGGTGATTTTTTTTCTCATATTTTGGAGAGGGGCACTTCGTGGATCCACTCACCCCTATGTCTGGTCTCCTGGCAACCAGGGAATCATCTGGGAGCCAGACAAGGTTGTCACACCCCGTTCAAGAATCAGCAGCTCAAAAGAAAACTCTCAGGGGCAGAAAAGAAAGAAAACCAGAGATTTATCAGTTTTTAGGAGCTGGGCTAACCTGCCCCACATTCTGGGTCTGCCCTTCCAATCGTTTCCCCTTCTTTCCAGGGTATGGCATTTTGAAAGAAACATGCACGCCATTTTCATGTCAAGAGAAGAATTAGTGTCTCAGAAAAGCCTCAAGTACGATTGCATGTAATTGTTTTATAGATGCTGGCACAGGTTCAGGGAAGAATGGGTTTTTAATACCAAATCTTTCCATTTCCCTTTGTTTGCCTGTGATTTGTGGGCTCTGTGAACGGCAGGTTTCTGGCAGATCCACAATTTCGATTTCTCCTTTGTTTTCTCACGGCTCGTGGGTTCAGGGTTTCTTTTATTTTTTCCATGCGTCACAAATACTGTTTAATGTGGGCGGGGGACGGCTTCCCTCACCCTCCCCTGGAGACACATCATTTGGTTAAACCGCACATAAATTTAACCTCTCTCCAAAGAACTATTAATGATTCTAATGCACATATATGTACATGCTTGCACAGATCGAGAAGGCTTTTCTTTTTCCTTTTTAAACCAAGGAAATACCCAAGGTACAACTTCTCACCCCATCTTTATCCTCATGGAAAAAGCAGTTTTCAGGCAAAGAAATGCAGACAGGCCATGCTGACTGTGGTGAGAACACACTTGTCCGAAGTCACGCCAAGCATTACCAAGGTTGGAGTTGCCTTTGGGGTAACAGGCAGCTTCAGGGTCATCAGGCCTGTGCAGATTAGACACACTCACCAGACAATATCCCTGAGGCCATCCCTGGATAAACCAACATGCTCCAGAGCAGGGAAAAGTAGAAAGCAGGATTCATCTGTTATTGTTCAGCTCCCACTTATAAGTGAGAACATGCAGTGTTTGGTTTTCTGTTCCTGCGTTAGTTTGCTGAGAATAGTGGCTCCCTGCTCCATCCATGTCCCTGCAAAGGACGTGATCTCATCCCTTTTTTATGGCTGCATAGTATTGGATGGTGTATATGTGCCACGTTTTCTTTATCCAGTCTATCATTGATGGGCATTTGGGTTGATTCCATGTCTTTGCTATTGTGAATAGTGCTGCAGTGAACATACATGTGCGTGTATCTTTATAATAATGATTTATATTTATTTGGGTATATAACCAGTAATGGGATTGAGGCGTCAAATGGTATTTCTGCACATAGACACATGGGGGGAAACAAAACACGCTGGAGCCTGTTGGGGGTGGGGCGGGGGGGGCGGTTGAGAGCATCAGGAAGAATAGCCAATGAATGTCTGGCTTAATACCCAGGTGATGGGTTGATCTGTGCGCAAACCACTATGGCACATGTTTACCTATGTAACAAGGCTACACATCCCACACATGTACCCCAGAACTTAAAAGTTGAAGAAAAATAAAAACAGGATTCATAGATCAGAATGCAGAAGCCAAGGGTCCTCTTTTAAACAGGTGTGTCTGAGAAAAATCCCTCTGGCTGCAGTTTGGAGGGGAGACCACAGAGCAGCTAGCGCTGGGACTGTTCAATAGTATGAGTGACTTGTGATGAGGGTCTGTATCAAGGGCATGAAAGGGGAGGAGAGATGAGGGAACTCAATGGAGATTTCTGTCAAGTGAACCCTTCCTTAGTATCTCCAATGCAAAGTGAGTCATTTTGATGTGGCCATATTGCTACAATCATTCCAGCGCCAAAATTGTATCAACATGTGAAACACTCTTTAAAAAAATCACCATTATTGAATCTAACCCTCATCATCCCTGATGCTTCACCATCTCTGACATCCTTCTCAATCTCTGTTTCAGTTCTGAGCTTCCCCATCCCTGATGCTACTGTACATACTGCATCCCCTCCCTGTCTCCCTGTAGCATACAAAGGCATCCTGTCTTGCTAGGCATCACAACGGATACTGATAATTTACTAACTTCATTTCTAGGTCACGTCAAAATGACCCTGTGTCAAAGCAGTGGGCCAAATATCACCCATCCTTATGCTGAACTTCAATTAAAGTAAAAGTCCTTCTGTTTTTGCAGATGAACCTGCAAAAGAGAGAGAGCTGGGGAGAGAGTAGTACCCAGTAGAATCTTTAGCCAAACCCAGCTTCGCTTAGCATTCCAAGGTCACCCGCATCTAGGGACAAGCTGCAGGAGCAGGTGAGATGCTGCCAAATGTATCAGAGGAGGCAGCACCTGGCAGCCCCTAATCCAAGGCCGCCTGCCCTGTGCAGGAAATGGTCGCTGCTGGGTGTCCTTGCAGCCACTTCAGCCAGACCTTCCTTTGCTTCTAATTAACACTGAGCAGGCTCCACAGTCCTTGCCTCCTCATGGCTGCCCATATGGCTGGACCCTGCTCCCGGCTGCTAGCAGAAAAGATGAGTGAGGCTGTCTGTCTCCCTCTCTCTTTTTCATAGATCAACCCTGTGGCTCACACTTCTCCCAGCTTAAGCTTGTATTCCCAAATGTGTAGGTGTTGGGGAGGTGGACAGGGTGGAAAATCAAGCTTCCCTCTTGATTTTATACACCTTGATGCATTTCTCAGTTTTATTTAATTTCATAAGAGCTGTGGTCTGCATACCTCCCTGGAGCTAAGAGCTGTATAGCACTGGTCTTTCATTGCAAGTAGATGTGGGTTTGACATTCCTAAAGGCTTGAAAAAAAATTATTATTCTAAGCTTTGTGCTTTGAACATGGTGAGCCAATTGGTTCGATTTCTGCGTGGTGATAACCTTTCCCAAGGGGTGACAGCCCCAGGGAGGAGGCATGGCAGGGCTTTTTAGAATGACAAATGGGAGGCCCTGGCCATGCTGGGATCACAGGGAGCCTGGGAATGTGCAGAAGGCTTGGAGCCTTTCAATCCTCCTTGTTTGGGTCTGGCTGCCCGACTTCAGCTTCGGTAAGAACCACCACCTGGCTCTCTTGCTCCAGCCCAATTTGCCTTCTTTTAGTTTTTACAATGTCTCTTGCACATAAGGGCCTTGGCCCGTGCTGTGTCCTCTGCCTGTACTACTGTTCTAACTGCCTCCCCTCATGCCCTAGGCTTGGCTAACTTTCCTTTTCCTTTTAATTGCAGCTTGAGAACTCCTTCAGAGAAGCCTTCTTGACCTCAATGATCGGGCTGAGACGCTGCCCGGGCTCTCCCACCACCAGCAGGATGTTCTGCTCATTCTTCACACTTATTTTGGCTATTACTTCCCCTTAGACATGTAATGCTTCAATCCATACCTCTTTCCCCCAGCAGACCAGACCATAGTTCCTCACCAAAAGCAAGAGCCCTGCTTGTTTTTGCCCCAAGGCATCTGATGCACGTTCTAAAACCCAGTAGCTACTCAACGAACATGTGGAGTAAATGAAGTCAAAAGTTCTCCAGGTGGAAGGCAAGGAACAATTACTCCCAGACAGTGGGAGACAGTGGGAGAGAAGAGCCTTCAGGGCCAGGTAACCTGGGTTCAAGTCCCGGCTCTGACATTTGGATGCTGGAGTCACCACATTTGAGAATGGATCTCTGGCAGATCGAGAGAGAGCTGGCAAAACATACTCCAAAGACCACCAGCACAATGGATCACTGGCACGCATTCTACCATGGATCCAAAGACCAGAGGAATCTTTCAGAGAGCTGTTCCTCCAGGCTAGGGAAGAAGGTGGGTTGGAGAAGAGGTAGAGGCAGAAGAAGGGCACAAAGGAGAGACTGGCTCAATTGTTGTAAGGGTGAACCATGGCAGCTTCGGCAGCTAGAGATGACTGGAGGTATCTGGAGGTCTTGAGGAATGGTTGAAGCCACGGCTTGGTGAAGGACTCCTCTTAATGCTCTTGGTGGATGGGGTAGCTTTGAGAAGGAAGTCCCTCTACATGCCATACTTCAGAAGGAAGATGTCCAAAGGCCACCTTCGTGAAAGCCACCTCCTCTTCGCTGCACACGCTCACTACTCTGCAATGGAGAAGCTCCATGAGGGTGGATGCTCTGTCTGTCTTGTTCTCCACTGTGTTCTCAGCACTAAAACACTGCCTAGCACAGAGTGGGTACTCTATGAATCCTGGCTGAATGAAGAAAAGACTAGTCAGTATCCTCATTCATATGCTCTTTTAGGCCTCTGTCTGTGGTGGACAGGCCCTTGGGGGGCCTCCTGATTATTTTCTGCCAACTTGTGTCCACATCTTTGTGTGATGCCCCCTACTTGAGTGTGGGTAGGACCTAAGACTTGCTTCTCACTGAGATGATATGGCAAAGGGGATGGGATGTCACTCTTTTGATTAGGCTAAGTTATATACCAAAGGCAGTAGGAAGTCACTCCTAGGATTACATTATGTTATATGGCAAAAGTGATAGAATGTCACTCCTGTGATTAAATTAGATTGCATAACACTCTGTCTCAGAGGACTGGAGAGAGATTCTCCTTGTTAATGTGATGAAGTAAGGCATGAAGCTCACTTGGCAAGGAAAAGCAGGCTACTGCTAGGACATGAGGGTGGTTTCTCACCAACAGCCAGCAAAAAGTGGGATCCTTAGTCATACAGCCAGAAAGAAATGAATTCTGCCAACAACTGAATGAGCTTGGAAGAAGATTCTTCCCCAGTCGAGCCTCCAGATGAAATGCAGTCCAACCAACACCTCGTTTACAGCCTTGAGAGACCCTGAGCAGAAGATCCGACTACACTGTGCCCAGACTTCTGATGTATAGAAATGTGTGATAGTAAATGTGTGTTGTTTTAAGCTTCTAAGTTGGTAGCAACTTGTTATAAGGCAATTGAAAATGAATACAGCCTCTAGACCTTTAATCACACTTTTCCCTCTCTCTGGAAGAACAAAACTAAGGGATTCTCATGAGACGAAATTTAGGCACCACTATCTCCAAGAAGACTTCCCTGTTTCACTCTGCTCTCATCTTAGAAGTCTCTGGTCTGTGTTCCTGCAAAGCTCCCTATGTTTTCTCTATAATACTTTTGATGCTATGTTGTCCCTTTCTGTTTCCATATTGACTTCACTCACAAGACTCTGAGCTCTTTAAGAGGCCCTGGCTACCTTCTGTTTTCTCTCCTCCCTTCTACCTTTGTCATATGGTTTTGAAGGGCTTACAGTGTGCCAGTTGCTGAGATGTGAATTCAAACAACAGCAGGAACATCAAGATCCTTTCTTCATCCTCATGGAGTATCTAATCTAATAACAAGGAGACCTAGTAATCCCAGAATCACTACACCCGTGGAGCATTACACTTGTGGATAGATGTCAGGAAGGTGGCATATGGCCAATCACAGTGCCTGTGACCTAGTGAGCCAGGGCAGGGAAGGCTCCCTGAAAAAGGGATAGAGTGTGAAAGGTGGAGAGGACATGAACAGTAGAGATGAGGTGAAAAATGGCCTAGGCATGGGGCAGTTTACAGCAAGGCCCTGTGAGGAAAGATGCACGGGCAGTTTGAAAAACTGAAAGTCAGTGAGGCCATGACACAGAGAGGGCAAAGGCCTGTGGGACAGGAGCAGGTCGTCAGGACAGTCAGAACAGATGTGCGGCACCACAGCCCATGTTACAGAGCTCAGTCTTTACCCGCTTGATGTGCACTAGAGAGTTTCCATCGAGAGGGTGACACAATCCCATATGAACTGTGAAATAATTACTGTGGAAAGTGAACAGTTGGCTGTAGAATAAGGGTTTGAGGGTAGGGTGAGCTACGCTGCAAAAATGGGAGACCTGTTAGGAAGCTATTACGATAGTCCAGGTAAGAAATAACGTAGCCCGGTGTTATGCGTTGAATTGTGTCTCCTAAAAAGACACTGAAGTCCTAACCTCAAATATCTGTGAATGTGACCTCATTTGGAAATACGGTCTTTACAGATGATCAAGTTTAGATGAGGTCATTTGGATGGGCCCTAATCCAATATGACTGTGCTGGAGAAGGGGAAATTTGGGCACAGAGACAGACATGCATAAATGAAAAGTGATATAGGGTACAGGCCTTCTACAAGACAAGGAACACCTGAGGTTACCAGCACTAGGAGAGAGGCCTGCAACAGAACCTCCTTCACAGCCCTCAGAAGGAACCAACCCTGCCAACACTTTGATTTTGGACCTTCAGCCTCCAGAACTGTGAGACTATAAATTGCACCTACTTTGTTACAGCAGCTTTAGGGAACTCATACAGTTGGCTTAGGTCAGGGTCAGCAAGCTTTTTCTGTAAAGGGTTAGACGGTAAATATTTTTGGCTTTGGGGCCATACTCAGCTGTGCAGTTATAACATGAAAGTAGCCACAGAAGATAGGTAAGCATGAGTGTGTCTGTGCACCATTAAGACTTTATTCACGGCTGGGCGTGGTGGCTCACACCTGTAATCCCAGCACTTTGGGAGGCCGAGGCAGGCAGATCATCTGAGGTCAGGAGTTCAAGATAAACCTGGCCAACATGGTGAAATCCAATCTCTACAAAAAACACAAAAATTAGCCAGGTGTGGTGGCAGGCGCCTGTAATCCCAGGTACTCGGGAGGCTGAGGCAAGAGAATTGCTTGAACCCAGGGGATGGAGGTTGCAGTGGGCCAAGACCATGCCATTGCATTTCCACCTGGACAACAAGAGCAAAAACTCTGTCATAAATAAATAAATAAATAAATAAATACACAAATAAAATACTTTATTCACTAGAACAGGCAGAAGGTTGATTTGACCAGTGTGTACTGCAGTTTTGGACTCTGGGTCTAGGGGACAGTGATGCAGATGAAAAGGAGAGGATGCTATACTATATATCTGGTGGTATCCTCTGCATCTTGGGTCTCCCCTATGTCTAGCTTAGAGTCGACTTCAGCCAGGGGCTCAGTCCATGTGGAACTCTGGATCTAAACTCACACTGGATGAATGGGTCCTTCGGGCCCAGAGCAAATGAGGGGGTTTGAGAGATGGTTTCAAATGTCTCTTTCAGGACTAGCATTCTGGAGACTGCTGATGGGGAATGAACAGTATTTCTGTGTCCATGTGTAGTGTGGCTTGTTACAAAGTAGGTGCCCCAGCCTGAAGGCTCAGTGGGGGCAGGAGAGGCACCGGGGTTATGCACAGTAGCTCCCTTTGTCCTGACACACAGCACAAAGCGGCTCTTGCTCAGTGCCTGCTCCTGATGCTGGTGATAATGGCGCTGACAGTGAGGGGCTCTCAGCCTGAAGGTCATGCAGTTGGTGGAAAGACAGCAGCTTTGGAGTAAAATCCTTGATCTGCCACCTCTTGGCTGCTTGATCTTGGGTACGTTCCTTAATTAAGTTCTCTGATTCTTTTCTCACTCATCAGAGAGGAGAAAGCACAGTGCCAGGCACAAAGCAGACCCTCATGACATTTTAGTTTCTCCTTCTTCCATCTGGAGGCTCTGGGGTCAGCATCCCAGGTTCAAAGCCATCCCAGGTCACTAATGGTGTGAGCTTGGGTGAGTGACTTTACCTCATTTTTGCCCCATGGTGGAGCTGCAAGGCATACTTTCTAGCGGACCTCGAAGTCTGCTCTTCACCCTCTAGCCTTCTCTGAGCCCTGGGGAGGATAATTTGCATGGACTATATTACAAGCTTCCCTTGGCTGCTGACTTCTAGAGGGGGGCGCCCAGTAGGAGTCATGAGCAGGAGATCAGAGGGCCAGAGGACAGAAGTCACGTATCTATCCCCTGACTCCTCTCTGCTGGGCCGTGGTTGGGAAGTGCTGAGTTCCCAAAAGCCACAGCTTCTGTTGGGTGGCCCTTTTGCCATGGCTACTGCTCTCAACTTGTCCCAATAACCTCTCCTTCCATGAACCCCTCAGGCCTAGGGGTGGATGTAGCTTCCTGCGGGTGCTACTTCCTCATGTTTAACCATCATTCATAAGCACCTATCACCCATCTATTTGTAAAAATTCCCTTCCTGAAACCCTCTTTCAAAATTATTTTTCATTGTGGCAAAGTGTACATAGCATCAAATTTAACATCTGAACGATATTCAAGTGTATAGCTCTGTGGCGTTAAGTACATTCACATTGTTGTGTAATCATCACTACCATCCATCTCTAGAACTGTTCTCATCCTGCAAAACTGAGACTCTGGACCCATTCAATAGCAACTCCTCATTTGCCCTTCCCTACCTTCTCCTCTAGCAACCATTATTCCACTTTCTGCTCCCGTGAATTTTCTACTCTAGATACCTCATGTAAATGGAAACATATAGTATTTGTATTTTTGTGACTAGCTTATTTCACTTGGCATAATGTCTTCAAGGTCTATCCATGTTGTAGCCTGTGTCTGAATTCTTCCTTTCTATGGCTGAATAACATCTCATTGTCTATCTATATTACATTCGGTTTATCTATCCATCCACTGATGGACACTTGAGTTGCTTCTACCTTTTGACTATGTAAGTAATGCTGACTGTATAAATGATGAATATGGTTGTACAAATACCATTCGATCCTCTTTAACTGGCCTCTTGAGGGTTCCATCTGGGTTCCTACCACGACCCTCACTGATATATTATATACATCTAGTATCATCATGCCATTTTTATTTTTGAGACGGAGTCTCGCTCTGTCTCCAGGCTGGAGTGCAGTGACTCGATCTCGGCTCACTGCAACATCTGACTCCCTGGTTCAAGCGATTCGCCTGCCTCAGCCTCCCAAGTAGCTGGGATTGCTGACAAGTGCCACCATGCCCAGCTAACTTCTGTATTTTTAGTAGAGGCGGAGTTTCACCATATTGGGCAGGATGATCTGGATCTGTTGACCTCCTGATCTGCCCGCCTCAGCCTCCCAAAGTGCTGGGATTACAAGCATGAGCCACTGTGCCGGGCCCATCATGCCATTTTTAACAATTGAATTAATCAAGTGAATGTGTCAGTGCATGGCACACGGAAAGCACTCAATAAGCGTCAGCTACTGTTACGATTAGGGAGGTTTTCTGGGTATGGCAGAGACTCTTCATCCTTAGCAGCAGCTCAACTACCCTCCCCCACCTAGCTGGGTTAGGACCATGTGACTGCAGTCTAGAGAGTGGAGTGTGACCAGAGTAGGACATATCCCTTCTAAGAAAACCTCCCTACCTAATTCTTTATGCCTTTTCTTTTTCTGTGGGCTAGATGCCCACCTGGCAAGAAGGTCCCGGATGCCACGTGTTAAAGACAGCAGAGCCTCCATCTGCCTGGGTCCCCTGATATGTGAACAGAGGAAAGTGCTCATATTATCACCCCTGTTTTACAGATGATGAAGCTAGAAGATTTGGTAACTTGCCCAGCAAGTAGCAGAGCCTAGATTAGAACATAAGCAAGCAGCCTGGCTCAAAGGTCTGTACGCCTCAACACTATTCTACACTGTCTCTCTCAAACTTAGGAACAAGCCTTAGCAATTAGATTTCCCTTTTCTTGAACAACCCCCAGACTCAGTCTAAACTCAAGATTGCTACAGTGGGAGTCCACGGAGCTGAGCAGTACACCACAGGCCCAGGGAGTCCTGGTGTGACACTGCAATTTAAGGACATTTCAATCCCCAGCGGTGCAGGCTGGGGAGGGTCATGAGGAGGGAGGGAAACAGACCTGTGCCTGCAGCTGCTTTCTTGGCCACCTCTGTCCTCCTCCTTGGTGTTCTTTCCTCTTAGGGCTGGTGGCCTGCTCTCACCACCTGGGAAGGAGTCTGGAGAAAGACGGGTCCTCCCTGGCTCCGTGGCGGCAGAGCCGGGATTACCCACTGACATTATAGCTGGCAGCCGTGGGCTGTTGGCACCCTTTAAAAGAACACGATGGCAATTTTCCAGCTAAATTCTCCCAATTAGGCAGTTAGAGAAACATTATCCACCCCAGCATAAAGCTGATGAAATGGAGGAGGAGGGCTGAAGGAGGGGTGCTAATCTGTCTGCATTGGATCCTACGGTTTAGAGAATGTACATATTTCCAGGGGTGCTCTGTATTCCTGGAGAAGTTTGCAGGGGTCTGATGAGCTGCTTGGGGGCAAACAGGTGATTCCAACTCGGCCACCTGAAGGGTCTTATTCTTCTAAGCAAGGAATACAAATCGTTCTCCAAAATCCCAAAGCTTTCTCATCTCTGGTCTGGACTGAGTAGGTAAAGGGAGGCATATGAGCAGAATTACATAAAGTCAGAGCCAGAAGGAAGTTTTTACTTCCCCACCCCACCTAGACTCAACACAGGGACTGGGAAACAGGTCCATCAAGGAAAGCCCAAGCTGTGACTCAGGCCATGATTCCTGACGGTTACTCGTAGATACTAGTAGAATTCCATGGTTTTCTCATTTACCAAGGCTTTCTTTCCTAAATGCAGGCATTTTTCAGCCATCGTCATATTTAATTCTTATGATAACCCTGATAACTTATGATAACCATAATATTCTTATGATATTCCTGTTGTCCCAATTCGCACATGAGGAAACAGACACAGGCACATGTATGGAAGCCAGGCCAGGGAGGGATTCCACAGGCAGACCAAGCCAATGTCCAGCCCCTCAGAAAGGCCCCGGATCTTGTTGCCAGAATTCCTAGTCATCAACACACACTGATTTAATGACGATAACGATAATCATACATTGAGCACTATGCCAAGGGTAGAAACCAGAGTATCTAATTTAATCCTTATAAGTATTTTTATAAAATAAGAGTCATCACTCCTCACACTGCAAATGAGTGAAACTCTGGACTAGAGAGATGAAGGAGCTCGCCTGTGGTTGGATCATGTGGTGGCATCCGATCCTCACGCTTGAGCCAGTGCTCCTGACAGCCATGGAAGGCCACCCTGACTTTGGACAAGGGCCACCCAGCATATCAGGCACAGTGTTCCCTGCAAAGGGGTGGACAACAGTCCTTGCCCTTAGGGTAGATACTCTATAAAGCACCTAAACCAATTAGATAATAACATAAACCAGTGACAAGTTCCTAGCTAGCCAATGCCAATGGAGTTCAGAGAAAGAGAAAGAGAGAGACTCCCTGGGGCTGAGGCTGTCAGGGCTTCTCTGTGAGAGATAAGGATATGGAGAGAGAATTATTGCAGGACAATAATTATTGTTTTTATTACTATTTTTGCATTTATTATTGTATTTATTATTGCAATAATTATTGCAGGCAAAAAATCATTACTGCGGGGCAGTCCAGGTAAAGCACTCTGAGCAGAGAGGTGAGCAGGGAGCTGTCCGAAGGCCAAAGAGCTCTTTGGTCTAGTTCCCATGGAAGAAGAGTGGGACAGGAGATCATAAACATGAGCGAGCTCATACTGTGTAGGGATGCGGATGTCAGGATACAATGTTAGGACTGTATCATTGGCAATAGGGAGCCTTTGAACAGTGGGAGGCAAAGTACCAAGATATCTCTCCAGGATGCATGACCTAGTTATGGTGTTCAGGATGAATCTGAGGACAGAAAACCCAGGATCCCAGAGACATTGTTAATAAAAGGAAGAGGACATTATGAAAGCTGTGCTGACAGAACATGGCAGCTGACTGGAAAGATCTAGGCAACCATGCCTATTATCATCACTGACAAGATGATAGTCCATGCACATGATCCTTCCATTAACTATGTTTCCTTCTACCACAAGTGTTTCTTCCCCTCAACAAAAGGTTGAGGTCTGAGGGAGAACCAGGCTAATCAGTGCTGCATCATGAGAAGAGGTTCTAACTGCTTGGCACCAGTGCTGGGGAAAAGTCCTCAAGCATGAAGCAGCCTCATGTCCTCTGATTCCCCCGCAATCATGCCCTACTTGTTTATAGGGAATCTAATAAAAAGCAAGGAGTAGCTGATTGTTGAGGTTTCCCTAGGCCAGCCTCAAAGTCCACAGAGCCTTTCAGATTTACATAACCCTTCAGGGAGGGCTTCCTCTCATCCTCATCCCTCATTCACTCCCACAATATCCGGCAGGGGGCAGGGGGCAGGGGGTTTGAAAGGGTTGGCTCCACTGGGGACACACAGCAAATCAGAGGCTGCCCAGGTCTATCCTGTGAAGCGGCGGGAGGCAGCAGTCCTTCTTCATTCATCACAAGCAGTGTGGAATGAGAAAGTACCAAGAGACGTGTGTGCCTGCGCTGTCCTAGGGCACCCATAAAAATAGAGAAAGCACCACTTTATAAACTGCCAGGATACATAACTCCACAATGGACTTACAGTCTATAAAAAGCACGGCTCCATGCCCGGATTGAGGAGCTGGAAGGGCCACACTGGAAGTGAGTGAGCAAAGATTATGTGAAATGACGTCCTTGGGCCCTTCGTGACAATTACTGTGTATGTTCTCCCCCGTCCCCTCTCTGCCCCCCTCACCTCTTCCCAGCCCGATTTTGCCCGTAGTTCTAAAAAGCTATGGCTGTTTCATTGGGACTTGGCTCAGGTCTGCCAGGAAATGCAAATTCAGGACAGAAATAGTGGAATTTGGACACGATGGCAGAGCCAAGCTGCTGCCAACCCCAGCGGTACCTCAAAGTTTGATGTGGGCAAGAGGAATGGAGGATTTCTAGGGACTAATAGAAGGTGTTAGCCAGAATTCTGTTTGTTTAAAAAGTCTCACCCAACCTGTACCAGGGTTCCCGTTCTTTGGAGACATTTAACAAACTCTATTCCCTGTGACCCAAAGGGGTCCCTGTTCCCAAAAGGAGAACTCTGTCTCTACTATACAAGGTGAATGTCAAATATTGCCAATGAAGTCAGAAGTAGACTGAAGATATTTGAAAACTCTAGGTTCTCTCTTTGGCCCTTTACATGACACCCAAGAACACGCCACAGTGCTTCCTAAGCACGAACTAGCATAATAAAGAAAAGATGCTCTCATACAGGCCCAGCATTACACACTAGTACAATGTTATGGTTGCCAGAGTCCATGATGTGTGCCTTTCGCCTTTCCACTTGAATATTTTTGAAATGTGGCCGGGGGTGGTGGTTCACATCTGTTAATCCCAATGCTTTGGGAGGCCAAGGCGGGAGGATCACGTGAGCGCAGGAGTTCAAGGCTGCACTGAGCTATGATCACAATAATGCACTCTAGCCTAGGTGACAGAGTAAGACCTCGTCTCCAAAGAAATTTGTTTAAATGATTTCTTGAAATGTGCACATTTGCAATGCCTGCATATAAAAGAGTCTGTAGTTCCTCAATAATTTGTATTAGGATTTTTATTAGATATGTTGTATGTTGCATTCTATGGAGCATATATGGAGGACACGTGTGTGCTGAGGGTGGAGCTAAGACCATGCATTGGTTGGTCGTCTTCTTGAATTGGTCTCCCTAGTGATACTGGTTGAAGGTGCCTAGTGACACTGGCTGAAGATGCCTTTTAGTCTTTGGGGGTTCCTGGACTTTTGAAAGGCCAGGTGAGACCAAGAAAGGGAAAGAAAATTCTGAGTTAGTGGTTTTGTTCTGCTGCTCTCAGGTCTTAGGCAGAACCAAGTCAAGACCCATTGTTAACCCAAGGGAAAGCGGTCAAGGCAGTCTGTTCTGGTTCTGTAAAGAAGAAATGACCCAGGAATTTGTAGGATCCATAGGTCTGGAGGATTTAGGACCTTGGCTGTCACTAGATGAAACCAGCAGTTGTTAACAAGGAGAGGTACTGCCATTTGGCATTTTCAGGAACCTGTTTATGTACAAACCTGCCACTCTGATAGTGACTCGCTTTAAGAGTAGGGAATACTCTAGCTACCTTTTCACCTGGAGTGGTACTGATGGTATTCTTTCCCTGAGGATATACCCCTTGCTGCTAAAGTCCCAGAAAACAGGCTGCAGTCACATAATTAAATTTTTTTTTTTTTTTTTTACAGTTTTAGTGGTATCCTCATTTTATAAACTACCATTTATGACCACTTATTGTGTGCCAGGCACTATGTGAAAGTGTTCCACATAGATTATATTTATCCGTAAGTGTTAAATTTTTCCCAAATTCCCACGACCAGTTAGTCCAGAAGCTCATGTTTGAATCCATGCCTGTCTGGATCCAAAGTCTGTCTACTAAACCATGATACTTGGACTGCTTCTGCAGCTTTTAAAAGCATCAAAGCTGACATATATGGAAGTCAAAGACTCTGACCCAGAGCAAAAGTCTTGGAGTTCCACCAAAACAGACTTCTTCAGCCTTGTCACGCAGATGACACCTGGAACCTATTCAAAATTAAATCACCCAAAGGAACAATTCCCCAGCCTGGACACTTGTGGGTCTCCTAGGAAAGAGCACCCCCTAGACTGAGTTTCTGATCTTCCTGATGGTTTGATAGAGGGACCTCCATATGCATCAAATCTGGTTACACTGCTGATGACTAGAAACTGTTATCACGCTGATTAATGCTGCCATTGTTCAGAGCAATAATTAACCCAGCAGGAAGGACTAAGGGGAATGAAATAGTGGCTAATTCATCTCCAAGGAATTGCCAGGTGATGTTTATTTCATGAAAACTGGAGGGAACCAAACACACAATCATTTTTCTTTAACGTTGACGTTTTCTGTCTACCAGGCTGGCAGCAGTGGCAGCAGAGCTCTTCCATATCCAATTTCAGGTGAACAGTCAGAAAAGACTCATGCAGGAGGAAAGGGACAGAAGAACATGTCTTTGGCTAAACACCCAACTGTGACATGCTGCCTCTGTGGGTCTCCTGTCTTTCCTCCAACCTTAACATCTTTCTCAAAAGCCAGCGCTCACCTGAGTTGCTAATTAAGTAATTTCCTTGTTTGTCTGACTGCAAGTTTTTTTTCTTGCAGCATTGCCAATTGGAAATGGCTCTAAATTATGTCAACTCATGAAACTACACCAAAGACAATCCTATCATATCCCTCATTTGTCATATTACTTAAAGAATAAAAAAAGATAAGCCAATGGATGGGAGGCCAATAATAACCCTTTTCATCACAAAGCTCTTCATAGCTCTGTTCATGAGCTTTCAAATCCAGCCTTGGATCTGGCTATTTAAAACCCTACTCCATGTGCAAAATGGAACAGAACCAAGAAGGATAGCTTCTCCAGTAAGAATATAAGAAGAGTGCTACCTTTCTTCCCATTTAAAATTAGACTTAATTTGATCTTGAGTTGATCAAGCACAGTTGATCTTGATAAACAGTCATTGTGCTGGGTTTCAGGATGATGTGTAAGTCTCAAAGGCAACAGGGACCACATTTTCTAGGCCTTCTCCATCTTCCTCATATAGTTGCTCCAGGAACACATGCTTTGTAGAAATCCTGTAGGAGGGATGTGATTTCTGTCTAGTGCCATCCAACAGAGTTCTACACTTGGCCTGGGAGGAGAAAGGGGATGTGATGACACAGCAGAGAAAGAGGCTTGAAGATGCTTCACTGTTGCTTTGAAGACAGAGGAAGGGGCCTTGTAGTCAAGGAATGTAGGTGGACTCTAGAATCAGGAAAAGGCAAAGAAATGAATTATCTCCTAGGATTTTAAGAGTGAATGTGTGGCCAGGCGCGGTGGCTCAAGCCTGTAATCCCAGCACTTTGGGAGGCTGAGGCGGGTGGATCACGAGGTCAGGAGATTGAGACCATCCTGGCTAACATGGTGAAACCCTGTCTCTACTAAAAATACAAAAAATTAGCCGGGCCTGGTGGCGGGCGCCTGTAGTCCCAGCCACTCGGAGGCTGAGGCAGGAGAATGGCGTGAACCCGGGAGGCGGAGCTTGCAGTGAGCCGAGATCGCGCCACTGCACTCCAGCCTGGGCAACACAGCAAGACTCCGTCTCAAAAAAAAAAAAAAAAAAAAGAGTGAATGTGACCCTGCCAACATCTTGATTTCAAGCCCAGTGAAATCCATTTTGGACTTCTGACCTCCAGAACTGTAAAATACTACGTTTGTGTTGCTTTATGCCACTAAATCTGTGGTAATTTGTTACGACAGCAATAGGAAACGAATACATCAAGTAATCTAAGGACTTGCACCTTGCACACAAGCCTGTTCTGTGCCCACCTTGAGAGCTGCATCCTACCTGTGCCCAGCCCCCAACAGGTCTTCTATTTTCTCTATCATAGTATTGGTTTAGTGGCCTCTGCAATCACTGACCCACCACCCACATCCCAGCATCCAGCTAGCCTCCTTCTTCCTGCTTTAGAGGTGATGGGTCTAATCCTAGTGTTTTGTTCACAGGATTGATGCCGGACCCTTTCTTATAAGCCCAGCCCCCATTCCTTAGGAATTTATCATGAGATCTCTTTCCTCTCTAACTACTCACTACACGGAACATACTGTATTTTCCCCATTTAGCAATAAGGAGGCTAAAATTAGAGAGGTATTAAATGGCCAAATTTACACACCTAGTACATGGTAGGGGCACGATTATAACCTAGACCTGCATAATTCCAAAGTCTATGTTCTCAAGGATTCTTCAATATGGCCATTCTCATGAGCCACCCCTCTAGGAGACACCAGGAGCTGTGGCCCAGAGCCTCACCTCTTAACCCCAAAGACACAGGATGAAATGTAGGAACTCCAATAGCTTAAACCTTTCTGATGAGGGTCAAAACTGACTTAATCTCTACTTGATTTCATTCAAGAGAGGGCTAAAGTCACATTCTCATGTGGCATAGTTTGTGCGGCTTTAGACTCATCGGCCACTAGGGTTCCAAAAAGAACCAGCCCCTGCAACCAGTGATCACCTGACTCTTCCAGAGGGTTCCCCTGAACCCAATGTCCTGTCTGTCCCAAGTATTTACTGACATGGAGGCTGCCCTATCCTGTCAATATTCAGAAGGGTTTCGCTTCCATAGTTAACCAATGTTCGAGGGATCATTCATTCTGATATTCCTGGTTGCTCTGTATTTAGTTTTGGAAGTCATTCGATGAGGTGAAAACAATCTTATCATTAACATTTTAAAAATGCCATTATCAGTAATAAATGGAGGCATTTATGAGAGAGAGAGAGGACAACCAACACTTCTTCCTGTTTTGAAGGCTTTTCCTCTTGCAAAAAACTTTTCTGTAAGGCATCCTGAGCTAGTGGTTCTTGTGCATAAAACCATGCATGGGGTTTAACAGCAGGAAGAATCCTAGCCATGAACTAGAGATGACAGCATCCAGGACAATGACGCACATGTGGTTATGCAGGAGCTGCTGTGAATTCCAGTTTAGTGCTCCTTTCTCAACTCCAAGTCACTACCCAACACTCCAATTTAACTGGTTTCTCAGAGAATTCCAGTTAATAAGTTGCCCTGGGACACTCACTCAGCTTACCAAATGGTAGCTCCTTTTACCATCCCCCAAATGTAGGGGCAACTTCCTGTTGCTTTCCATTGAACTGAGAGTGAGGAGTTGGCCAGCTTGGCCCCAGACTGCCCTGCAGATAATGCTGCTTCTAAATTCCATTTCCCTAGGGCCTATGTTTAGGTGCCCCCAGAAAGAGGGTGTTCTGAAATAGAACTCAAAGTGAAGGCTGTCACAGGATCATGGGAAACACACTCAGTTATTACATACTTAGACTATACAAGCCAAGGTCTCAGACCACACTCTTGAGAGGAGAACCCAGAATAACTATTTGGTTGTTCATAAAATGGTCATTATTCTAACTCTGAAATTAAAACAAGGCCATCCAAGTCTCTGGGGTCAGGAATGCTATTTCTGGAAGGTGCCTGCCTTTCACATGTGCATCAAGGCCCTGGGCTCTTGCACCTGGAGTATTTTTTGACTCATCACAGCTTTTCTCTGACTTGAGGCAAGAACCGTGGGAGCCATTTGGTTCTATCACTTTTTATTTACCAGGTGTTTCCAGCTTACAGGCAATTGTCTCTGTAAAGCTATACCAGTTTCCCCGCAAACAACAAAGGGATACAGATTGAAAAGAGGATGACACCATCCTTCACCCCAGAGTATAGCCACATGGTCACGGTGTCCCTTTATTTTACGTTACTGGTAACACCATCATCACCTCCTAGAACAATGAAGGCTCCCTGCATCCTACTGGCACCACAGCGTTACTTGGGTTTTCCACTGGTCAATGTCTATTACTGACCTTTCAACATCAAATATTCTTGCTTCTCTCCCAGCCCATCCCCATCCCTAGGAAATATGGATTTAGGCACATAACAGGATAGTAGAAAGGTCCAAAGAAGCTCATTCTTCTACAAAATCCTTGAACTTTACCTACCCCTACAGAAAGCTAGTTCTAAAATCCAGACCTGAGTATAAAGAATCCTGATACATGTAGACTGAGAAATAGTTACTCTTTATAATACAATATGGTGATTATGAGATGGCCAAAATGATTAACGGGAAAAATACATATGAGGGATCTTCAAAAAGTTAATGGAAAATGTTTATTATGAAAAAACCATGTATGGATGTAAAAAAGATTTTGCACCAAAATCAACTTGTACTAACTTGTTACAACATGTCTGAACAGGATCTAGTTTGAGGTACTAAGAAAGATAAGATATCAGTTTGTAAAGAATCTCTATCAGAGCAACATGAATTCTGCTAAAATTGAAACAGGAACATCAAATTTATGACAAAGCTTTAGTAGAAGAATGGTGAAATCATTGATGCTTTACGAAAAGTTGATGGGGACAATGCCCACCTCCCAGTCAGTTTACACATGGGTAACTCATTTCAAGAAGGAATGAGGTGATGTTGAATATGAAGCCCACAGCAATAAACCAGCTATATTAATTTGCCAAAAAAGTTCATCTTGTTTGTGCTCTAATTGAAAAGGACTGATAATTAACAGCACAAACAATAGCCAATGCCACAGACATCTCAACTGGTTCAGCTCACACAATTCTGACTGAAAAAATAAAGTTGAACAAGGCTTTTACTTGATAGGTGCCAAAACCATTGTGCCCAAATAGGCTGCAGGCAAGAGCAGAGATTTCAGTGGAAATTTTAAACAAGTGGGATCAAGATCCTGAAGGATTTCTTCTAAGAATTGAAATGAGGAGCAACATGGTTTTACCAGTATGATCCTGAAGACAAGGCACAATCAAAGCAATGGCTATCAAGAGGTGGAAGGGGTTCAGTCAGAGCAAATGCAGACTGGTCAACAGCAAAAGTCATGGTGACGGTGTTTTGGGGTGCTCCAGGCATTTTGCTTGCTGATGTTCTAGGGGGCCAAAGAACCATAATGTCTGCTTAATATGGCAGTGTTATGAGAAAATTAGCCAAAGCTTTAACAGAAATACATCCAGGAAAGCTTCACCAGAGAGCCCTTCTCCACCACAACCACGCTCCTGCTCATTCCTCTCATCAAGCAAGGGCAATTTTTCAAGGGTTTCAGTGGGAAATCATTCGGCATCCACCTAACAGTCCTGATTTGGCTCCTTCTGACTTCTTTTCACTTCCTAGTCTTAAAATCTGGAAAGGGCCCTCTTTTTTCTTCAGTTAATGTAAAAAAGATGGCATTGACATGGTTAAATTCCCAGGACGCTCAGTTCTTTAGGAATAGACTGAACGGTTGGTATCACTGCTTACAAACGTATCTTGACCTTGAGGGAGCCTGTATTGGGGAATAAACTTTATTTTTTAACTTTTAACTCCATCTTCCTATGAATTTTTTGAAGTCCCCTTATATACACATACATACACACATAGACAAGCAGGGTTGCTGTGAGCAAATCCAGTATCATTCTGTGGATTAGAACAAGACATTCCTTCAGGGAAAACTGGAAACAAATTCCCTTTCCTCTGGGCAGACACTGACCCACGTCAGAGATGACTTAAGAAGCAGATCAAAGAAGGGATTGATTCCAGATCCCACTTCACCCCTTCTAAACTAGGTGCTGGAGCAGTGCTCTATACAGCAACTCTGGAGAGAAGTACAGACACAGATATGGATATAGGTCAAGATTGCTAGAACTAGAGTGATTAAAAGCCACTAAAAGAAAGAAGTTAAATCTTTATCTTTTCAAGGAAATAAGTTGGAAAACAGGGAAACCTCAAAGGAAAAGTAATTACCTCAAAAAGTAAAAACCTCAAAGGAAAAGGAAAATATCACTGAGAGATCATCCCTATTTAAATGTTGGTTGTCATGCTTTCTATTCTTCTTTTTA
Organism: Chlorocebus sabaeus; assembly: GCF_047675955.1. Classification (NCBI taxonomy): domain Eukaryota; kingdom Metazoa; phylum Chordata; class Mammalia; order Primates; family Cercopithecidae; genus Chlorocebus; species Chlorocebus sabaeus. The sequence continues at coordinate 13,294,139 of NC_132926.1, read as the reverse complement.
AAATGGATACATATGGAGAATACCAACGTGGTATTGTACTGTACCTTCTACTTCATGGCCTTTACTTTTAGCCTATTACATCCTGCCCTCTTCACGTATGAGCTAATATATATTTCAAGCATCCCTTGTAACAGAAATCCAGCATTCTCTTGACCTATTATACATTTGGCCAATTCTATGGTCGGAACTTCAGGTTAACTAGGTTTCTTTCTTTCTTTCTTTCTTTCTTTCTTTTTTTTTTTGAGATGGAGTGTCACTCTGTCACCAGGCTAGCATGCAGTGGCGCAATCTCTACTCACTGCAACCTCCGACTCCCTGGTTCAAGTGATTCTCCTGCCTCAGCCTCCCGAATAGCTGGGATTACTGGCATGTACCACCATGCCCAGTCAATTTTTGTATTTTTAGTAGAGATGGGGGTGGTTTCACCATGTTGACCAGGATGGTCTCAATCTCCTGACCTCATGAGCCACCTGCCTTGGCCTCCCAAAGTGCTTGGGATTACAGGCATGAACCACTGCACCCAGCCGCAACTAGGTTTCTTAATTCCTGTCTTAGCCACCTGCGTGCCATGGAAAGCCTCCTCCCTGGAAACAAAAGCAAAGGAATCACCAAGTCTTACAGTTAGGATGGAGATATGGCTTATTAACAGAAAGGTGGAGAAACGCCTTTCTTTGGGAAAATATAACCAGGGGAGCTTGTTCCTGACTCACAGTGAAGGTTTACCCTGAGTCCCACTGGTCACTCGGCCTTCACCATGAGACAGGTCCCTGGCTTCCACACTCACGGAGCCAGATGCCGTTGTCAGAATCCAGTGACAAACGGCAGCTGGCTGAAGCTGAGACAGCTTGTTCTGCACCCCTCTCCCTGCAGAGCATCCCCTCCTACCACATTTTTCCCCCAAAGCAGAGAGAGGGAGGAAAAGAACGTGACTGCCGTTTGTGCCTAGGCACTATCTAATTCCTGCCAACAAACGCATTCTTTCCATACCTGTCCATCAGCTTGAGAAGAATGAAGCCTGGGAACAGGGGTTCACATTTCCTGAGCAAAGTTCTTTATCTTTCCTCAGGTAGAGACGAAACCAGCTTGCTACAAGCTGAAATATACTTCCAGCCTGTCTTTAGTAAGAGTACCTCAACTCCTCAGGGACTTCATTTTGCAAGCTTGCTTTTTAGCTCATCTCATGGTGGCATGTTTGCACTGAGACCCACAGACAGAAGGGGCCCATGGAGTTATTGCAAGAGATGCTACATTTATCTTAGAAAGTCGGGCTTTGCTGGCTTCTAGCTCTCCAATGGCACATTGTTAGACATCAAAGGACCTTGTAGGACTATCTTCCTGTGCAGGATCCTTTGATAAATTTTTATTTTAAAAATCATGTATTTTAGACATCCTATTTATGTTCTGAAGTGACAAGTGCTCTGGAAAAATTTAAAAAGCAAATGTATTTAAATAAAGAAGAGACAGAGAGAGGAAAGCAGGAGAGAGAGAAGGAAAGCAGGAGAGAGAGAGGAAGAGGGGCAGGAGAAAGAGAAAGAGAGGCGAGACCTCATGCAGGGAACACCATGATGTTGCTAAAGGGTAAGATATTTTGTAATCCTCAGAGCCTCTTTCCTCTCTTGTTACCAATTAACAAAAGAAGTCAGCATAAGAGAAATGTCTTTGATTCATAGTCAAGTGACTTTAGTGGTGACATCATGAAAAGCACAACTTAGACCTGGACTGGGTGGCCCTCTCAAATGACATCATGGTTGACACTGCCTCTCACAAGCACTCCATCATCTGCTTTGCTCAGACACAGGCTCTGCTCTCTTGACATGACAACATTAACCATTGGAGGCACCAGGGTGCAAGGGGCAATGCTGGAGATGCCTGAGTCTGCCAAATTGTCTAGCTCTTTCTTCTAATCAGGCTAGGGAGGCAGGCCCTGCTAAGTCAGAGCCCAGAGGTGACAGAAGGAGACAGCATTTGCCAGAGGCTAGGCCACAGATAGGGATCACTTCAAACTTGGTTCTTGATTGCCCAGATTTTTCTCCCCCACTTAACCAAATGACCCCATGATCCATTAGTCACTCTTTACTGAGATCCACTGGGAGTCATCAGGAATTCACGATCCACATAATTACAATGAAAAGTCTGCATTGACTTCAAGGACTCAAGTAATTTATGCAAAAGATTCCCCAGATGACTTATGGTTTCATCATCAGAGAGCTGGTCTGACAGTTACTCCTGTTGATCAGACAATTTGTTCTTCCAACCCTACTTGGAAGCCATTTCAAGATGGTGCCCCTCACACCCAGTCATCATCACAAGAAAAGGAAAAAGAAAATGTTCTGTATGAGGCTAAGAGTACCAATGAGGACAATCAGAAAAGTCAAGTCATAAAATCAAGGGCTTTACTCTCCAATGCAGAGAACAGTAAAATAGGCACTGCCCTTAAAACTGCTAGAAACTTGCCAGAGTACACTTTCAATTATTCATCAGAAATCCCAGTGCTTCCTAATTACTATAAGGAGGCAGCAGCTGCTAGGCCCATGAGGCTCCACACAAAATGCTTTGTCCAGGCACAGACAAAATGTTTTAGTTTTGTGCCCTGAGCTCAAGTTGAATGATTTTCAAATTGAATGTGGAGTGGTCATCTTTGTCTAAAATCGGAGCAACTTAGAAAAACAAAACCGGAAGAAGACAGTCAGCATTGAAGCATCAAGTCTCTGGTAAAAATAGATGCTTTCAAATGGGTTTCTCTAACTCTATTGTCAAGCAAATCAGGGTCTTTCTGGGTCAGATGCTATTCTGGACATGAGAGCAGGGGCTCGGGTTTTGCTTGGTCTCTTATCTTCAGCATCTGGCACTGTACCTGACACCTAAAGTTGTGTGAGTGAATGAATGAATGAAATCACAACTTCAGTTTTGTGGCCAAGTCAAAGTTCATTTAAGTTGAGAGAGCAAACAGTGACATAGGGCAAATTAGGAAATTTAGCATTATTACTTGGCTTCTATGGAGCTCTAATAAGAAGCATTTCTCCTCAACCCCAAAATGGATCAAAAACCTTAAAAATGTTTATAACATTTGACCCAGTAATCCCACTTTGGGACTCTACTTACAGAAATAATCTAATAAATAAGGAGGGAAGCATCCTATTTTGAAACATTATTTCTCAAGGCATTAAAAATTTACCAAATGTACCATAGAATGATTAGGTGAACTAAAGATTATTTAAGTGAAAAACTTATTTATTTAATAGTTATTTAAAAGAAACAGGTAAAATGCTTATGATGACATTGAATGAAAGCATATTAAAAAGCATGTAATATAATGTTCTTCAAAAAACATAAATAGAAGAAAATAGGCAAAATGTCAACAATAATTTTCTTTGGGACAAGGGTCATGGATAATTTATATCTATATATGTATACATACACATTTATATATATACATATATATAAAATTTACATGTGTGCATATATAAATTTTTTAAATTTGTCCAAAACACTGCCGTAAGAAAGCACTTGGCTCTTCAGTAGCTTCTAAGAAGGAAACCTTTTTCTAGGCTCTTCCATCCTGTAGTGTAATGCTATATATCTTTATTTATTTATTTTTTCTTAAGGTGGAGACTCCCTCTTTTGCCCAGGCTGGAGTACACTGGCACAATCTCGGCTTACCACAACCTGTGCCTCCCGGGTTCAAGCTATTCTCCTGCCTCAACCTCCTGAGTATCTGGGATTACAGGCTCCCACCACCATAGCCGGCTAATGTTTTCGTATTTTTAGTAGATATGAGGTTTCACCATCTTGGCCAGGCTGGTCTTGAACTCCCGATCTCAAATGATCCACTTGTCTTGGCCTCCCAAAATGTTGAGATTAGAGGTATGAGCCACTGCGCCCAGCCTATATCTCTTTTAACCAAGAACTTGGATATTGTTTCAAAGAATTCTCTGATCCCTTCATGTTGCCAGCCAACATGGACAGTGGACCTGGTGAATATAATTACTAAGTTCTCTCTCATGACAGCATTGTAGAATCCAGGTGACTGCAGCTCACACTCATCTGCTTGTCACTAAAAGAAGGCTTGTATTTGGAGTTACTGGAAATAAGAACTGACTTTTGAAAGATATGTATACTCACAGGCAAAGTCGGAGCTGGGGGAGGAGCCAGCAGCATCAAACCGTGGTTATAAGACACTTGGAATTGGACACAGCAGGGGAGCGGGGGTTATAATTCCTTGGTAAGCTGCTTGTTCATCGGAAACCTACAATTTGCCACACTCTGCAAGCACCTGGCCCGAAAGGCCATGCGTCACTCCACTGTTTCCCTGTGATTTTGCACCAGGAAAGCACCCAGCCAGCAGGGTGGGAAAGATGCCCCTCTCTAATGTGCTGACATGGCAATCAAATCCAAACTCTCTTAAGAGATATTTGTATTAATAGTTCTGTAGGCTGGGTGTGGTGGCTCATGCCTGTAATCCTAGCACTTTGGGAGGCCGAGTGACAAGGATCATTTGAGGTAAGGAGTTCAAGACCAGCCTGGCCAACATGGTGAAACCCTGTCTCTACTAAAAATACAAAATAAGCCAGATGTGGTGGTAGGTGCCTGTAATACCAGCCACTCAGGAGGCTGAGGCAGGAGAATCGCTTGAATCTGGGAAGCAGAGATTGTAGTGAGATGAGATTGCGCCATTGCCCTTTAGCCTGGGCAACTAAGTGAGACTCCGTCTCAAAAAAAAAAAAAAAAAAAAAAAAAAAAGTTCTCTAAATTCTTGACACTACCCCATTTGGACATTTGAGATAAACTAAAAATAAGGTCAAGGTCATGAAAAACAAGAAAAAAACTGAAAAAACTGTCACAGTAAAGAGACTGAGGAGATATAGCAACTGAATGCAACATGGCACCCTGGAGTAAATCCTGGAAAAGAGAAGAGGATATTAATGGGAAAACTGGTGATATCCAAATATACTTTGGAGTTCTGTCAACAGTAATATACAAATGCAAGTTCCTTAGGTGTTTTTGTTTGTTTGTTTGTTTGTTTTCCCATGAGATGAAGTCTTGCTCTGTCACCCAGGCTGGAGTGCAATGGCACGACTTTGGCTCACTGCAGCCTCCACCTCTTGGATTCAAGTGATTCTCCTGCCTCAGCCTCCTGAGTAGCTGGGATTATAGGTGCCCACCACTGCGCCGGGCTAATTTTTGTATTTTTAGTGGAGACAGGGTTTCACCATTTTGGTGAGGCTGGTCTTGAACTCCTGACCTCATGATCTGCCTGCCTCAACCTCTCAAAGTGTTGGGATTACAGGCGTGAGCCACTGTGCCTGGCCAGTTTCTTGGTTTTGACAAATGTACTATAGTAATGTAAGATGCTATTAATGAAGGAAACCAGACTAGGGGTATAGGAGTATTCTCTGTACTATCTCTAAAACCACTTTGTAAATCTAAAATTATTCCAAAATAAAAAGCGTATTAAAAAAAAAAAAAAGTCATGACCTCCAAAGAAAATTAGGAAGATGAGGAATGGTATTTGTTATTAGGCTCAGCAGATATCCTGGTGGAACTGTAGAAAGAGTTAACAGTGAGATCATTTGATTCAAAACTCCCTTGTTCTCTTTGGTGGGAACCCAGGTAAGTCACTTAAATTCACAGAATGTCCATTTCCTCCTCTGTAAAATGAAAATAGTAACACCCGGTTGACAGAGCTGTTGTAGGTATCATGCAAATAAGCATCATCAGCGTAGTGAGCTTGTTCATTTACTGCAGAATCCTCCCTGCCTAAAACAATGCCTAGCCCAAAGTAGGTACCTGATAAATATTTGTTACATGAGCGAATATATGAAAATAGTTCCTTATGTCATCCACTTCAATACATTGTTGCTGTTAATAATGACATTGAAGCCTCATTAATCTGTTTAAAAACAATCTGAAACATGAGGGAGGGATAAATACATTCTAGTATATGAATATGGAACACTACAAAGCAGTTACACTAGACTGATCATGTATCAGCATGACGAGCTCAACATAATGTTGAATGAAAAATGTACGCCACAGAATGACAGAGTATACTATTTATGTATAATGTTTGAAAATATACAAAATGTTGCAATATGTGCCACATATAGATACTTACTTAAGTGGTGAAAAAAAAAAATCAAGAAACATGGACCAGAAAGTTCACTAAATACCCAGCAGTGGTCGTCTCTGGAAAAGGGCAGAGTGCCCTTTGAGGCACAGCCAGGTCATAGGAGCAAAGAGCCTCTGGGTTTCAAATAACATAGCTATCGACAGTTCTAAGATTAAGTTAGTTCACCCACTGGATGCATTAATTATCTGCAACTACATTACTTAGCTGTTAAAGAACACACAAAAATGCACAAGTTAAAATAGTAAAACATAAGAAAATCTGTTTGGGGATTAGTGATTGTAAATTGCATGCTTGCAAGGGTAGCCCAGTGGTTCTCCCAGTGGAGTACCTGGACCAGCACCATCCATATCATCTGGGAGCTTGCTAGAAATGCAGGTTCTCAGGCCCCAGCCAGACCACCTACTGAATTTTGAACTCTGGGAGTAGGACCCAGCAATAGGTATTCTAACAAGCCCTGAAGGTTATTCTGATGCTTACCTCCAGACGAGAACCACTAAATTAGCAGGGTCTTCTGAGAAGGGCTCTTGTCCCACTGAGCCCTAAGTCTCTTTTTATCTCTGACTTAGTTTATCTTTTAAAATACAAATCTGGTCCAAACGACTTCTAAATTCTTTCCTAATTCTGCAGGTTTATGATCATGCACCGACTTGGAAAGCTGTTAACTTTTAACACCTACTTTCTCAGCTTGGAAAAGGCAGGCCAGAGGTAGTTATCTGTACTTCTTACTATCCTCCTGCTTGGCTGACTCTGTGGCTTAGCTATCTCTAAACCATTCACAACCCGATTCTTCCTTGCCTTCCTCTACAATTGAGGCTGTAAAGCTAAAACATGAACTCTCTGTACTTCCCTTGCAGAACATGTGAAGAAGTACTGGCCACGGAGATCTGAAGGAAAGAGTTTAGCTTCTTAAGTATCAAAATCTAGAGAGAGGGCGCTTCACAAGTATCACTTTTGTGTAGCAGCTGTCTTCCAAACCTAAAGATGAAGCCACATGGTAAAGATGGTGGCCTAGGCAGACCGAAGGAGCCTGGGTCTTCTACACCATCCTAGAAGAGCCACATCGGTTCTATTCTGCCTTCCTCAGGACTCAGAGCCCTGTTTCTTCAAGCCACTGTAGTTAGCTTTTCTGTTATTGCAGTTGACCACATTCCTGTTTGAAGTCCAGCACACAGCAGGCTCTAAGGAATGCCTGTGGATGATAACAGGGTAAAGAAAAAGGAAGGAGGAAAAGGAGGAGGAAGAAGTAGAGAGGTATGACAGAGGGCTGAAGACAGCCAAGTGAGATTCCTGAAGACAGGAACCTCAAAGTAGTAAGATCTGAGCAAGTTTGTAAAGGGAATAAGGGCCTGAAAGAGAGGAAAAAGAAGGCATGCCAAGTCTGTATTTACACGAGAAACTGTGTTATATCCATTAAAACACAGGGTTGAGGTGCCAGTTAGACATATTTTGATACATATTAAAATGAACATACAACTATTAAAATTTTTTTAAACATGGTCCATGTGCCACCAAAAATCATCTTGCGAACCAACAGAGATTTGCCTGGCACTCAAATGAAAGGCTGACTTATGCAAATTCCTGGGCCAGAGGGTTTGCAGTTTCAGTAGATCTGAAATAGCAAAACATAAACTGTAACGATCCAAATCTAAGCTTGTGTGAACTAAGCAGGAACCAGGACTTCTCAAAGAGTGTGTTCTATATCAAGCTGAAGGTCTGTATGTCTATTCTCTTTATTTTCCTGAGATGCACTACATTTCTTGGCTAACCCCAAGTATACAAGGAAATACAATGCACACAAAGAAGAAAGAACGGCTCCCACCTAGCTCTGGGAAGATTCCAGTGATCTCTAATCACTCTGGACATTTATTTTATACTCATAACAGGGTTGTGCAAATATTTTAAAGGGCATTTGCTATACTTTGAGGTATATAGCTGTGTTGTCAGGCTTTTTTTTTTTTTTAAAGTATGACTTTTGGTGTTCTTTTTATTTTCAAGCCATTACTTTTGTTCCTATTCTACTCTCACAACATCTTTTCTCTTCGCAACTACCTCTTCAGTAGAGAGACATAGACAACTGTTTCCTGTGTGTGGAGAGGCAGTTACAGGTGCATCAGCTGTGACGATGGCTAGCAAGAGGTGCCTGCAGTTTTTGATCTGCACCTCATCCTTCTTTTCCTTCTTTTACCCAAGTTGAGATTTTATATGTCTACCCATAGGCAGGAACTTCCTCTTTCTCCATTCCCTTTCCCTGCCTGCATCCCTCAAGCCCATTATCTCTGTGGGCATGGCCCAGGCACAAGCCTGCTTCGCTTTACAGTGTTTGTCAATGCACTCTGTGAAGGACATGCCACAGTCGTGGTTCAACTTCTTGGAATCTTGAGTGGTGAGAGCTCACCTTTGCCACCTCCCCATGAATGCAAAGCCTGGAGCCTGCTGGTCTACAGCCCACAGCTGTTGATCTGTGTCATCTATGCGTAGAGCCATGGGAGTTGACTTGCCAACAGTCTCCATGGAGAAGGGCACTGGTTACAAGAGAAGTCACTGAGAGACATGCTGACGTATCAAAGGATGCTCAAGGTTGTCAGGGATCACTTTCCTTCTCGAGGTGGGAGAAAAATAAAATCTTTATAGTAGGAGCTAGATTAAGGGGGAGGGAGAGGCAGAATGAGAGGGTGAGAATGACATCTGTGTCAACTGTTTATTTTGGTGATTGTCTGCAACTTGCAGGCAACATGGCTGAGCAAAGCTGTCATGGAAACACGATTTCGTTGCAGATGACAAGTTGGCATAAAGACAATGTAGGTGTAAAAGAAGTATGGGAAACAAAACTACCTGTCAGGAAGGCAAAGGGAGGAAAAAAATCTACCCTCACATACTTTCCCATAATTAAATGTCAGATGTACACAATGCAGTAAAATAATTAGCATGGCATAATTACTGTTCCGATGGAGTCTTGTGTATATGCCAAACAAATTGCTGTACTAGAGCACAAGCTGTTAAAACAAATTGAGTTACTTAATTTTTACATGTAGCAGCCTGTTTTATCATTTCCTAAGATGCAAATGTTTCATTAATAATGCAGTTTTTCTAAATGTGCAAAGCTTTGGGCCATTGCAAAGGCAGATCCTCTGGCCTTCCTCTAGAGACTATAGATAAAAATAAACTGATTCCCCTCTTTCCACAGTTATCTGCTGAAATCTCCTCTCCACATGGTAGCCAAAGGGATATTTTAAAGTCATAAATTAGATCATGTCACATCCCTGCTTTAAGATTTCTCGATGGCTACTCACCGACCTTAGAATAAAGTCCAACAAGGTCTAACAGGAGTGGGATCATCGGTCTCTCTGCGACCACCTGGGGCCTCTCTCCCTCTCACCATGCTACAGCCACACTGGCTTGCTTTCAGCTCAGGTTCAAGTCTTCTTGGACCCGAGGTCTTCATGCTTGCTGCTCCCTTTGCCCAAAACACTACTCCCCCACTCCTTCGTCTTCTGTCCTCCCTTTCTCCCACTGCCCCAGAGCAGCCTCATTCTTTTCCATAGGACTTGACTTAAATTGTGCATCCTCAGGGACACCTTTCCTGACCACCCTACAAAAAGTAGGCCCTGATGGCGGGGAACATCACACACTGGGTCCTGTTGGAGGGTTGGGTGCTGGGGGAGGGACAGCATTAGGAATAATACCTAATGTAAATGTCGAGTTGATGGGTGCAGCAAACCAACATGGCACATGTATACCTATGTAACAAACCTGCACATTGTGCCCATGTACCCTAGAACTTAAAGTATAATAAATAATAATAAAAATGTAGGCCCTGACCCTCCATGCCCCAGCTGGTCCGCTAGAACTCTCAGCTAGGCCCCTCTGTGGCATTTATTGCAGCTTGGACTAGAATTTTATATGTAATTTTTTAAAATTTGCATAATGCCTACCTCCTCCACAAGACTAAGCATCTTCAGGGCAGAGTACAGCTGTTTTGCTCACGACTAAATATCCAGTGTCCAAACAGTTTCTGACATATAGTAGCTGCTCTATAAATATACATGGACTATGTGTTGTGACACTGGGTAAATCACTTCCCTTCACCATGCATCTGTTTTCCCCTCTAGCAAATGAGAGGGTGGACTTGATCAGTGTTTTTTTGTTTATTTGTTTTTTGGAGACGGAGTCTCGCTCTGTCACCCAGGCTGGGAGTGCAATGATACAATCTTGGCTCACTGCAACCTCCACCTCCCGGTTTCAAGTGATTCTCCTGCCTCAGCCTCCTGAGTTGATGGGATGGGATTACAGGTGCCTGCCACCATGCCTGGCTAATTTTTGTATTTTTAGTACAGATGGGGTTTCACCATGTTGGCCAGGCTGGTCTTGAACTCCTGACCTCAGGTGATCCACCTGCCTCGGCCTCCCAAAGTGCTGGTATTATACATGTGAGCCACTGCACCCGGCAGATCGGTGCTTTTTTAACCCATGAGTTGTTCTCTTTTCTTGGGTTCATGAGACCAATTTAGCAGCTGTCAGGACAAATACTTGCAAAACATGAAATAGCACAGAAACTATCGGGAACATAGAAACGATACTTATCCTCACCACCAGTCATGCCTTTTATCACTGGTAGTGAGGACATTTATTGTTTCATGACACTCTTCTTCCAGTATTTATATATGCTTTTGTTTCCTGAGTCATGATATAAATTATACATATCTTTTTTCTGTGGGACACACACACACACAAAACATCAGAAAGTCGCAAAACACTGGAAGCTGGAAAATGACAGAACTAGGCAATCTCCATGGGCTCTAAGCTTGCTTCCAGCCTTGGCCTTCTAAGATCCTTCTCCCCACAACCCCTTCACCACCAATGGTAGGCCAGTAAAGTTTTTCTAAGTAGGACAGAATCACTCTTTGCCCCGAGGAGCCTGAGAAGAAACTTTAGGCCACAGCCTTGGTACACAGAAGAAAATGTCACCATCTCATCCTGTCTTTACCACCCCTCACATTACAGATCACTTGTTTATATCACAGACATGGATACACAAACTCCTGTCTTCTTTTCCAACCCTGCAACCTCCTAGGACAGTCTCTTGAACATAAGGAAACGGGTCAGAAAACCAGAAGGGGAGAGCTAGAAATAAAGTTGTTTCTCCCTTTTCCTACCAAATAGGAGCTGGACTGGACGTCACAGTCAGAAGCCAGCTTGAGGGGAGGGGGACAATCACCTCTCCAGATCAGGCCTCAAAAATCGTGGGCTTTATAGTAGTTTCCATCAACATGGGAAACTTAAGAAAAAGTAGCATAAACTACGAGACTGCAACAGCACTGGTGATTTTAAAGACTCTTAAATAAAAGGGAGTCAGGGCACTGCCTTTTATAAGCGCCTGCTACCCTGCCCATTAAAGGATGGGTGTTTCCCAACATCTCCCACCAACCCACACAGCTGAGCCCCAGCCACTCCCTCCCAAAGGCCTCCTGCCACTAAGCACAGCAGCTCCTCTACTCTGGACAGAGTGGAGGTGGTAGCCAGAACTTTGCTGTTACCACTCCTATGACTGTGAATGGTCCCTTGACCAACCTTGCTCCAGAAATGGCAGGAAACAATAGTCGTGTCGAGGGTCAGGCTGGATGACGTGTCAACAAGGCTATGGCGGAAACCGCTAACCTGACCATCATGAAGGTTACACTTGGTGACCTCTGGCCCCATCTTTCAACTCCTAAAAACAAGCCTAATGCCTCATTATGGGCCTGGATTTGTCTTTCCCATTGGAGAACGGGCCAGGGAATTCTTCTGGCTAGGAGGAGGCTGTGTGTGTTTGGGGGTGGGGCGTGTGTATGAGTTGAACCATTATAACCCAAGGAGCAAGCCTGGGGATCTGGGACCCACTTTTGCTTTTAGGCCTCTGGACTTCAGATCCTAGCCACCCTATGTGTTTCTTTTCTATGTCTAATTTTTAAAAATAGAGATGGGGTCTCCCTATTTTGCCCAGGCTGGCCTTGAACTCCTGGACTCAAGTGATCCTCCTGCCTTGACCCCCCATAATGTTAGGATTATAGGAGTGAGCCACCACACCTGGCCAGTCTCTTTGTCTCTTACCCAGAAAACTTCACCAAGGGTGAGTATGATTATGCATGAGCTTCTTAACTGTGGACTTCCTGATAGTTTCTCATGACAGGTCTGCTGTGGCAGACTCCTCAGATTTGGACCATCAGGCCTTTCAAAAGCACAGGAACATACTTTACCTTGCCCAACTCTATGGACGGGATAGGAACTTACTGGACATTTCCTCATTGGAGTCCAATGTTCATTCTCCCCTTCTCTCTCTCAATCTCCCCCTCTTCTCTTTCTATCTCTATAGACACACACACACACACACACACACACACACACACACAGAGAGAGAGAGAGAGAGAGAGAGAGAGAGAAACAGCTTGCTTCAAAGCGGGAAGCAGGGGAAGGGTATCTATTTCTGGCAAGCTCCCTGAGGAGGCCTCAGGGGGCTGGTAACTTATCCCCCTTGCCTTCTCCTATCAATGCAAATCTCTCCTCTCATTAGCCCACCCTGGATCTCAGACCACCTTCTCTGCTCAGCTCCTGGCCAGGATACCCTCCTGACGGGCTTTTCCTGGCTTACTTCCCTTCACCCACATCCCCCAAATGGCCACTTGCCCAGGTGTCTCTGACTTTGGTGTCCTGGGGAATGACAACTCTGACTGCCTTTAAGCCGCCTCACACAGTGCCACATTAGGGCCACAGAGACCCTCACATCCTCGCCTTGCTCCCACCCAGAAGCCTAGTGTGAACAACTATCCCCATTTGCCAAGGACTGACAGGGTTCCCACAATGTGAGACTTTCAGTGCCAAACACACAGTCCCTTACAAAGCAGGATGAGCTGGTCACACCACAGCAGCCTAGAGTCTGGTCTTGACCCGTGGGCTCCTTTTATGACCTTTTCCTCATCTCCAGGACTCCTGGGCCCTTGTCTCACCTCTCTCTCATTTACTAGTTCTCACCTGGCCCCTGAGTGGGACACGTGATTTAACAGAGAAAGGAGTCATGCAAGACCAAAGACTATCAAGATAGACGCCTGGGTTTGAATCCTGGCTCAGCACATCTGTGGGCCAATTACAGAAACACTCTAGGCCTCAGTTTCTTCATCTGGAAAATGGGGCAATAGCAGCAGATGCTGTTGGTACACCACCCAATTCCCCTTTTCTGGGTTGGTGCATTTGACTGCGGCTGCTGTGAAGTTTGGCTAACAGCTCAGTATAGCCCTTGCAATATGGGAGCTCTCCCATAAATGCATGGGACTTATACCCCACCGTGTCCTGGGTGATGTGACCTACAGCCAGTGACTGGTTGACAAAAGAGAACAGAAGCCCTGCCCCCTTGCCTCAAGTGAGAACAGATTTGTGGTGCCATTCACATGGGTCCTCCTGTGGTATCAGGCTAAGGCTAGACTTTTTCTGCAACCATGTATGTGCCAGGCTTCCTCCCCTGTCGTTTCCTGCTTCCTCCATTTCTTTAACCCTTTTCCTCTAGAGCACTTCCTCCACAAATCACTTGCACAGGAATCCCTGGTTCTGGTTCTGCCTCTGGGAGAATAACCTAAGACACCTGCCTTATAGAACTGCTGAGAAGATTAAATGAGATAATGTCCAGAAAATGCTTATGTCAGAGCCTGGCACATGTGAAGTTCCCACACTGCAACTGCTCTGTCCTGATGTCTGGGATAGAGCTTGCCCCATGGCACTGCAGGCCTTGCCTGTTCTCTCTTCTGTGGTTCCACTCGTGCTATTTCGTGCCCTCACGCACGGCACACTTGTATGGCATACCTAGCACCACATTCTGGGTATCCCACAATCTCTGACTTGCAAGTCAAGCAAGTGCTTTGCAATGAAAATGCCCTAAGTGACATTATCATGGGGAAACTATTCTGCTTTAAAGCGATCACTTGAAAGCTCCAGGACTATCCTAAGAGGTTGCTCACGATTGATGGCCGTGGACAACTGCTGTCCACATCCAGCCCCACTGCTCCAGCCTTTCTTGGAGACCTTCTCCAAGCCCAGACCCTCTTTTCTCAGCTTCCTGAAGAGATCACAGTTCTTTTCCTCATTTTTCACCAGCATGTCTCAAGACTGGAGGCAAGTCCTCTGTCACTGGTGATTTCTCCCTGGGTACTACTGCCCAGTGCCATGAGCACCAGCCTTGGAGGTAAGATTGTTCTCTCAGAGTCCTAAAGTTGTAGGAAGCCTTTCTTGTGTACCTAGCACTGTGCTCTTAGAAACAGAAGAACTACAGAAAAATACGAGGTTTGGTCCTTGTCCTCAAGAAACTTAGGGTAGGCCAAAGGATCCAAGAAGCACTATTTATTGAATGAGAAGAATGGTGATTAACAAAATGGAACATTTATTGAGCATTTACTATGCATCAAGTTTTTGCAAACTACTTTGTATGTGTGATGTTATCTAATCCTTACAGCTTTTCCATCATCATCATCATCCTAATTGCTCAGACCTCTGAAACATCAAGAGGTCAGGGAGCATGCCCGGGGTACACAGCTAGCTTGCAAGAGCAGGATTCATCCCAGGCCATCTGATCCCAGCCCCACACTCTCAGCTACTAAGCTCTACTCCTTCTAGCACTAGCCCACTCCCCATGGGCTCCTACTTGAGCAATCAAAAGAAAACATGGGTATAAGGAACAGAATTCCAGAAAAGTTGCAATGAGTGAAATACACCAGGAAATAGTTAGTGATGGAAGGAACATGAGGCACTGACAACATCATACAGGGCCAAACTGTGAGACTGAGGCACTTCTGGGAAGAATGGGGGCTCCTTTTCCACTCTTGTCAGCAGCTAGTAACCCCCTCCATCCCTGCCAAAACAGAATGCCACTGAAGAATGCTACAAGAGAAGGCAATCTATCTGCCAGCATCCCAGGAACCTGTTCTGTGCCAGATACCCTCCCGAGCAAATATTGATATATTAACCGCAGCTCAAACACTGTAAGTGCAGCTAACATGCCTCAGTAGGGAGGGGCGGGCTGGCCTGCTGCCACCTCTCCAAGGCCTTCATCACAGCCAGAAATGGGTCCTTCTTCCTAGCGGAGGAATCTCTGCAGGGCCCTTGAACCAAAGCTGACTGGGAAGCAACAGTCCAGGGAATGCTAAAATAAAGTTCCGACGATGGGCAAGTGGCACAGGCAGCTGGGGATGGAGTCAAGGTCTGCTCATAAAGAGCTCCGGGGTCAGGCATGGTGGCTCATGCCTATAATCCTAGCACTTTGGGAGGCCGAGGTGGGCAGATCACGAGGTCAGGAGTTCAAGACCAGCCTGGCCAACATGGTGAAACCCGATCTCTACTAAAAATGCAAAAACAAACAAACAAACAAACAAAAAAACATTAGCCAGGCATGGTGGTATGTGCCTATAGTCCCAGCTACTCAGAGGCTGAGGCAGGAGAATTGCTTGTATCTGGGAGATGGAGGTTGCAGTGAGATTGCACCATTGCACTCCAGCCTGGGCAACAAGAGTGAAAACTCCATCTCAAAAAAAAAAAAAAAAAAAAAAAAGAATCATGCAGGCAGTCAGGCACAGTGGCTCACATCCACCTGTAATCCTTAAACTTTGGGAGCCTGAGGCAAGAGGATCACTTGAGGCCAGGAGTTTGAGTCCAGCCTGGACAACATAGTGAGACTCTGTCTCTACAAAGAGAGAAAAAAATAGCTGGGCATGGCTGTGTGCCTGTAGCCCCAACTTCTCAGGTGGCTGAGGGAAGAATCTCTTGAGTCCAGGAGGTCGAGGCTGCAGTGAGCCATGATCATGTGGCTGCATTCCAACATGGGTCACACACTGAGAGACCCTGTCTCAAAAAAGAATCATGCAGGCCAAAGTTTAGACCAACCATACCCCTCTCCCACTCAAAACCTCAGTGGTTCCTCACTGCCTTCTAAATTAAATATAAAACTCTTTAAATCTGGCCATCACCCTAACAGTAGAACCCTATCCTTGAATCCAACTGCATCTTGTCATCTTCATGCCCTATGCAGACTGATCCTCTTGCCATATCCAAAACAACTCCTTTTCCCACCGCCATAAACCCAACTTAAGTTTTTTCCTTTCTTTTTGCTCTTGTATTGATCAGAATCTGACCTATCCTTCAAGACTCAGCTCGATGCCACCTGTTCCAAGAGGCTTTCACTATTCCCTTTATTTGGGGGTCCTTTCTCCCTCAAAATAGAACAGAAATAGAATTAAGTCTACACCGACATGACCCTCCAAATCACGGAACTATACACAAAGACATACTGACCATGACATCGCCCCACAAATAAACAAAAACAAAACGAAACTTAAATCCACTGCAACGAAGCTGATTTTAGGATCTTAATTCTGCCTCTTGCCTTGCCACCTCCCCATCTTTGAAAAGGTTTTGTCCAGGCCTGAGGCCTCAGAGACCTGTAAGATTTTTTTTTTTTTTTTTTAAAATAAAGTCAGATCATGAGGGTGCATAATTCCATGGGGATTTCCCATCCGTTGCATATTCACTGTGAATAGAAGCTAAAACTCAACCAGTTAACTTTATTTATACTCTGGATGGAGCTTTCTCTTTTAATAAAACAGAATCCGTTAAGGATTATAAACAAACAGTGTTTTATGAACTAAAACTGCAGTGCGCTAGTCACTCAAGGGTAAAAACAGGGCTCTGGGTAGCTCAGCCAGCTATAAATAAAGATAAGGCCCTGCCAGGCAGGGGCTTGGGCAGAGTAATCGCTGACTCCATAATCAGCTTCTCCCCTCTTCCTTCAGGCCCACAAATCACTCGGGTGTTGGGTCACTGCCCACTGGTTTCAGCCCAGAGACAGAGTGAAATAGCAAAGCAGTTCATTAGCTCTAAGACTGAGAATATAAACTGGGACTCCTGGAACGACGAGGTTCCAAGTCAAACTATGGTGCGCCAACCCTGGCACTTGCGCGGCTGGCCGAGCTGGGTCAACAGAACCCATAGGGTGAGCCTGTGCTACACTCTGGACATAAGCTCTAACTGGGGGGTTTCGCTAATGTTCGTGTCTCTGCTAAACCTTACGACCCTCAATGGGAAAACCTGCTCCTACCCCACACCTACTCCTCACTCCAACCACGAGGTGGGGACTGTCAATAGCTCCAACTCAGCTCTTGGCCACAGTAATTGGTCCACATGACAGGTATGTGCTCCAAGCTGAGTCAATAATCTATGATGGAGATTGTTCAAACTGGAGCTGGAAGAGAAGTTTCTTTCCAGGTTGGTCAGTCATAGAAGAATATGTCTTTGGCGCTGCCAGAGGCCACCTTTCTTGCTATGTGAAGGGAGCCCACCTGCCCCAGGAAGAACGATGCTGAGATGCAAAAAGAAGCAGAGAGGAAAGGAGGGTGGATTCTAATAGCCAGTAAGTCCCTATTTTTAATGTAAGTTGTGTCTCTGCCACTTTAACCCAAAGAAACCTTATTAATACTATGTTCAGCTGAAAAGCAGATTATGAAACATTTAGTAACTATAACATCATTAATTTAGCACCTACTAGGTGCTAGATATTGTACCATGCCATTCAGTAATAACAATGTAACTGTTGTTACTATTTATTCAGGATGTACAGTTTGCTAAGGGCATTCCATGGAATGTCATTTAATCTAAATACCACCGATAGACAATCTCACCTTCCTTTTGCAGATGTAGAAACTGATTCTTAAAGAGATTAAATACTTTCATCAAGGTTATGTGGCTAAAGGTTAGTGTAGCTAGGATATAAACTCAATCTGACACCAAAGTCGATGCCCTAACCCCCACACTACATTGCTGCAGTATGATTTCAACTTTGTTTGCATAAACAGTATGTATGCACTGGTCAGGTGGAGGGGCTCACGCCTGTAATCCCAGCACTTCGGGAGGCCGAGGTGGGCAGATGACCTGAGGTCAGGAGTTCAAGACCAGCCTGGCCAACATAGCGAAAACCTGTCTCTACTAAAAAATACAAAACATTAGCCAGGAATTGTGGTGCATGCCTGTAATCCCATCTACTCAGGAGGCTGAGGCCTGAGAATCACTTGAACCCGGGAGGTGGAATTGCAGTGAGCTTAGATCGTGCCATTGCACTCCAGCCTGGGTGACAGAGCTGGAAAAAGAAGAAGAAGAAGAAGAAGAAAAAAAAATAGTATGTATGCACATGTGTGTGTGACGCATTCATTAATATGTATCAGGGAGACAGAAAGTGAGAAAGCACTCACAATGGGCAGAGTCACATGGGTCCATGGCAAAAAGTGGAGAGAAAATACAGAAATATCAAAGTAGAATATCCTATTCTCTCACGCTGCCAATAGGTAGTGTAAGTTAAGGACTATGATTCCAGCTTTGACTGCACTGTAAGAGAAAAGCAAGGTGCATGGTCAAATCTCCATGGTGTAGACGAGACAAGGGGATACCATTTTTATTTTATGGATAGGAAAAATGAGGGCCATTATGGTATCT
The DNA here is from genome assembly GCF_047675955.1 of Chlorocebus sabaeus. Classification (NCBI taxonomy): domain Eukaryota; kingdom Metazoa; phylum Chordata; class Mammalia; order Primates; family Cercopithecidae; genus Chlorocebus; species Chlorocebus sabaeus. Next base: position 13,275,514 of record NC_132926.1, on the reverse strand, counting down.
CTGCTTCTTCCCACTGTCTCATGACACTCACCTCGCCCAGCTCTGTGCCGTTTATTTTCCCATCTTTGAAGGTCACACTCATTCCTGTCTCAGGGTCCTTGTACATGTTCTTCCCTAGCATTAGAATGCTCCTTCCCTCCCATGTTTACTTTGCTGAGTTCCACTCCTGATCTCGGTCCCCAGGTCCCTTTGTTGGAGTCATCTTTCCTCACTACTCTCATGGCCCCTGCTTTATGTTCCCGTAGTCTCTGTACTTTTTGTTTCGGAAATGTTTCACTGCTTCTAATTATTTATTTGGGTTATTGCTTCATTAACATCCAGCTGTCCCATCTGAGTATAAACTCTTAAAGGCATGGAACATGCTAGTCATGCTCACCATTTCATCCCAAGTGTCTAGCACAGGGTCTAGATGCTCTCAATAAATGTTTGACAAATAAGTGAATGATGGAAAGTGTGTTTAGAATGACACTGAAATAAAAAGTGGCCCTAACGTGAGAATCCTCAGGAAGGGTCTGGTCTCTTCGGGAAGCCATGTCCGCCACCCAAGGCTCTGGGCCACTGAGCTCAGTCCAGGCCTTCTGGCTGACTTCCATGGCAGGAGAATGCATAATGGCCAAGACCTCAAAACGCAAGACCCACAAGATGCAAAGTCCTGCAATCTGGGCAGAAAAAGTTGGGCTTTGTCCCAAGCCCTACCCTGCAACAGCAGAGGCAGCTATGAATTGAGAAAAGAAACAGCAAGATGGAAAATGTGGCCTGCCTGGGACAATGCAAGCTCCTTCCCTCCCTCCCTCCTTCCTTAATCTGCCAAGGAGCACCTTTTACATCCAGCCTGATTATGTTTAACCATGGGCTTTTTGTCCTCACCTTATAATTACCGCCATTTTAAACCAAGTCACAAAATTAATTGCCCCTTAATGAAGGAGGGTAGCAATTAAGGGCAGTGAACCTTGTGAGGAAGGAGAAACACATGTTTGTTCGAGGTGCATCATCAGGAGCCCGACTTTAGAGGCATCGTCATTATGGTTGTAATTATCTTCCAAGGCTGCGTGACACCTCCTTAGACCTGACCAGAATTGCCGGGCTCTGGAGAAACCCATTGTTTCTTCAGAGTTAATTAGAGTCCAATTTGGAGCTTCCTGTCTCCTGCACTAGAGAGGAAACACAATTTATTATTGCTCGATGCCCACTAGGTCTGCTGAGGACAGGGGCCTTTCCGGTAGAGACATTGCAGGGCATGTCAGTTTCTTCCCAGGTCAATGCTGCTTCTAAGGTATACATGTGCAGATGCTAGAGATGTCCAAAGCTGCAGGCAAACCCCACAGACCTCCACTTAATGAGGCTCTCCATGTAAAAGGAAGCACACCTACGTTATTAGCCTTCTAGTAAATCAGCTACAATTAAGTTCTTTATAGCTAAGGGGCCCAGCCACATTCATTGGGCTCCTTGTCACCCGTTAGCAGGGCTAATGACCTCAGATGGCTAAGAAACAGATAGGGATGCTCTGTATGGATAAAACTGCATACTCATACATGCAGAGTAATAACCTATTGCTGCCAGCTTCTGGGCTCAAGTCTCAAAGCTGAAGATGATAACATATCAACAACAACAATAACAGCTAACACATACTGGCTAGGCACAGTGGCTCACGCCCATAATCCCAGCACTTTGGGAGGCCAAGGTGGACAGATGGCCTGAGGTCAGGAGCTTGAGACCAGCCTGGCCAACATGGTGAAACCCCGTCTCTACTAAAAATACAAAAATTAGCCAGGCGTGGTGGCACACACCCCTTTAGTCCCAGCTACTCGGGAGGCTGAGGCAGGAGAATCACTTGAACCCAGGAGGTGGAGGTTGCAGTGAGCCGAGATTGCACTACTCCACTCCAGCCTGGGCAACAGAGCAAGACTCTGTCTCAAAAAAACAAAACAAAAAAACAGCTAACACATACGGAGATCCTATCACATGCCAGGCACTTTTGATTCTTACAAGAACCTTATGAGGAATGTATTACTAATATCACTCCATTTTCTAAGGACATGTAATTAATAAGTGGCAAAACAAGAACACTAACCCAGGCAGCCAGGCTGCAAGGTATTTGTTCTTAACCACAAAACATATTCCCTCTTAAGCATAGGCTGGTGATGTTGCAAAATAAAACATGACTCAGTGTTTGGCCCATGGTCCTGCTAACTAATGGCGCTTTTCTCTTTCAAACGAGGGAATCTGCTGCCCTGACGGAGCCTGATGCCTCCCGGGATTCCATCAGCTGCAGGGCTTTCATCGCTTCATTTCCCCTGGTTCTGGTTTGATGACAATGGCTTGAAGTTCAAGGCCCTTCACAAGCCAGCTGGCTCTAGCCATCCCTTCTGACCTCCACACCCCCTTCTCTGTTATCCACCTGCTCAGATCACCCGGCTCCTCCTGCCTCCACTGCCACCTGCACACCTCTCATCCACCAGGGTGCTCTCCCTGCTTGTCTAAGCTCTTCCAAACCCGAGTGACACACCCCCAGAGTTGACACCTGTGCCAAACACCCAGCTCACAGGGCCCCCCTTCTTCCTTCAAATCGATATAATCCTGAGGGCTTTTAGGCCTCATCTTGCACATATATTTGCCTAGCTGATATTTACAAGAACGTTTTCTAAATGCATGGTACCAACTAATTATCTTTTTATGCAGCAGAATCCTGGAGCTGCCACTTACTAGCTGTGTGAACTTGGACAAGTTGCTTAGCTTCTTTGTGCCTTAAGTTTCCTCGTCTGTAGAATGGAGATAATGATTGTGCCTATCTCATAGTGTGGTCTGCAGTTAACACAGGAAAACTACTTAGCCTAGTGTCTGGCTCACGGTAAGTGCTCGCTAAATGCGAATTGTGATTATCTGTCATACTGGATTGACAGCTCCTTGAAGATTCAACCATATCTGATAACTCCTATGCAGCCTCCACAGCGGGCCCAGCACAGGGTAACTTCTGAGGCTAGATACATCTTTAGGTAGATACGCCTTTCACCAAATTTGTTCCAGCCACACATCAGAAAAAATGTCAGAGGGTCTGGCACATAGGACTTTGACAAACACATAAATCAATATTTTAAATGTTTTAAAAATATTTTGAGATGGAGTCTCTCTCTCTTGCCCAGGCTGGAGTGCAGTGGCATGGTATCAGTTCACTACAACCTCCACCTCCTGGGTTCAAGCAATTCTCCTGCCTCAGCCTCCTGAGCAGCTGTGACTACAGGCACATGCCACCATGCCCAGCTAATTTTTAGTACAGACAGCATTTCACCGTGTTAGCCAGGATGGTCTCCATCTCCTGACCTCATGATCCACCCGTCTGTGCCTCCCAAAGTGCTGGGATTACAGGCATGAGCCACTGTGCCTGGCCATAAATCAATACTTGATGGTACTTTGCACATTACAGCACTATCCACAAGGTTAGGTGGTTTTATCATTAGTATTGACGTGCAAGTATTTATCTTTCTATGGACTGATCTGAGAGTTCTTGGCCCTCTGCCCCTTTCTCTCTAATCCAACTGAAGAGGGCCAGGATGAGAGTATGGAGATACCAGGGGCCTCCTGCTTTTCGGTAGAGGGTGTCTGGTGCAGCCTGCGCCAGCTATCAAGGATCCCTGGGCCCTAGATGTCTAAGAAGTAAAACCCTGCTGATGTTGACTCTCTCACCATTCCACCTACTGCCATGAAAACAGAGCTCTGTGCCTTTCCCTTTTCCTCTGTCTTCTCTCTGCCCCTTCCTTGGTTGGCGCCCTGTACGCCTGAAGCCAAAAGGAAGCCCCCTTTCCTTCTTAGAGAAAGATTCCAAGCAGATACGTTCCTGTCCGTTTTTGTAGGTCAGGGAAAGAAGAGGTGTGGGTTAGCAGCTTTGGAAGTCAGCCATCGTATCTCCATGTACCAGGTTCCAATCTAAGGTCCTCCCTTCCATGCAGCTCCAAGCCCTTCCAGAGTAATCCAGGCCTCAGTCACTATTGCTGCTTATGTTCAGGGTCAGAATTTTTCATGTTTGTTTTGATGCCCCTGGAAAACCTCAATGGGTTTTGAAAAATGTAGATGGTCCCAGCAGCCAATGCTGGGCCCGTATTTAGCCAATTTAACTTTGCAAAATGCTCCAACTATACACATGCTTGGGCTGCTGCTCAGAGCTCTTTTTAAAAGGCCGAAGAGGAAATAAAAATGAATGATGATGACAAAATGTCCACACGGGTAGAGAAACAGAATAGCCTGAAAGCTCCAGGGCAGGAACTGACACAATTTAATTAACTATTTGGAATAAACATGTTTGGTGCTGCTAGCAGAGCTGTTTGTTTGCCTTCACAAAATCATGCTTTTAATAAGTCTGAGATTAAACCTTCCAGAGAGTAATTAAATGCAACACCTTGACTTGAAATGTTAGGAATGGCCAAGCAGGCATAATATTTTCTTTGCACATTGTTCCGTGGCTGTCGTCATCTCATATAAACAATCCCTGACCTCGGTTATGTGTTGTATAAAAATTGTTACTAATTGTGATTTGGCATTGGTGCTCAATATAAAAAGTATATGCCTTAAATAATGTAATAAATGTTTAACAAGGAAATGGAGTGGATAAAATTTAAACAGTAGTGGAGCTGACACATTTAATTATATCCTAGAAGTCATAAACTGTTCTCCAAGACAAATCAGTGATGTTTGTGACTAACAGTGTCACCTAAAAAAAAAAATCACAATACCTGCCATTTATTGGAAAACCTTATCCCAGACGTTGTGCTCAATGTACATCTACTATTCACAGAAGTCCTTTAAAGCAGTATCGTTATTCCCATTTTATAGAGGAGAAAACGGAGACAGAAAACCTGCGTGACCCTCCAAAAGCTACAGAGCTATTAAGTGGAGGAAAGTGAGATTTGAAAGTCAGATCTCCTTAACTCTAAAGTCCATGGCCACAAGCTAGTCCGATCTCCTAAAACAGAAGAAACACAGCCTGGGAAATTCTAATCACACACTAATTGCATGACAAATTCAGAGGAAATGACACTAACAGATTCTATTTGATTGCTTATAGAAAGGCATTTTTGTAGTCAATGATTGTTCGGGGGTAAAATTATCGTAAACCTTCTTGTTAGAAAAGAAGATACAGCCTAAACTTATGAGAGAACACAACATGAGCTGTTTTGTTTTGTTTTGTTTTTTTATCTTGTGGTAATTCTCCTTGATTAATTCCAGCTCTAAAATTCTGTTCCTGCATCTGCACTGCAGACTGGCTCTTCACCTCTGAGGGCTCTGCAATGATTGACTTTTGACTTTTCAAATCCATCAGTAAGAGACCCAGACTCCGGAGACCCCTGGTGCACCCTCTAGTGGTTACCCGCACAAGTCATAGAACCAAAGAAACCGGGAGGGGAAAGAGGGCCACCGTTTAACTACTTTCGTGAACACTGGTGAAAGTGAACAGGAGGCAACTGATGTTCCACAACTTGAAAGATCAAGGGCATGAATAATGTAAAATGGTTTTTAAAATCTGGTTACACGATAGTGTCCCGAACTAGGACAATCTTAGGGCACACACTCATGATCGAATTCCAACAGATTCTTCTCTCCTGAGTCAGGTGAGATGGTCAATGTTAGCTGGTCCTTACTTCAGCAGAATTGAAGCTGTAGACACAGGGGATGTGATGGCATGAGATGGCTGCAGCATGCTAGATAAGACCCCCTACTTTTGTTGACTTCCCTCCATGCCAGGAAATATGCCAAGTGCTATTACTGCATATCTCCTTTAATTCTCATTTGATCATTCCTGTTTTACAGATGAAGACACCGAGTTTCTGGCAGATAAAATAACTTGTCCAGCATCACACGGCCAGTGTGTGGGATTTCAACCCTGGACGTTAGATGCCAAAACCAGGCTCTTTACACCATTACATTTTGATGTGCAATTGGATATTATAAATATGCCTTATATGAGCAACAAATCAACAAATAATTAGTTTCTGTTTTATGAAGACCTCTGCAAATTAGCAAGGGTTTTTCTGAATCTGCTCCCTGCTCCAACCCCTAATATCCTGTTGTAGTCAAGATCTCTAAGTTAATTACTACACCAGGCACTTCACGGCAGAGATAAACATCACAGATGCCTTGTGTGCCTGCCGTCATGATCTGGTCCAGGCCAGGTTCACAATGGCTAATGAGGTTAAATATAAAATAAGATAAGGATAAAGCTGTGAGGCTGTGCAGGTTCTCTGAGACATGCAGAACACTTGGGCCTAAACAAAGGTCTAAATAAGGAAGAAAAAATGGTCTCTGTCCCAGACTGGGATTGAGGAACAATTCCCCATTCTATTTCACTCATACACACATACACACACACACACACATACACACACACACACCCTTACCTCATATAGGGATGTACAGGCTTTGAATGGAGTAATGGAGCAGTAATGTCTGTTTTGACGGCTCTGGCCCCACTTCGCCTTTTGGAGGCACTAGGATGAAGAAGGTGAAAGGCTGACTTAAGAGTCAGGTAAACTGCCTCCTGCTGTGTCAATACTAAAACATTGTGACCCTGAACAAGACCTTGAACAAGAGTTCACATCTGCATAAGAGAGGTCTTATCTACTGGTTTCCAAAGGATCTGGGGATATGGAGCAGGATCCAGCCTTCACTCTGTAAATTACTCGTCATCCTTAAAAACCCACCCTTACACGTAGCTTGGGAATCAGTAATTTGATCTCATGCGGAAGATACCGGAAACATCTGTTAAAATTAATTCTCCAGTAATTTGGAAAGATCAAAACTCAACCTTTTCCGACTCTATGAAAGGGGGTCCTAAGCTCTCTGCAGCTGGACTTCCAGATAAGAAGGATCTAGTAGGGAGGAAAAAAAAAAACTCCAAAAATACAACCTGGGACTTGGGATCCAGGTGGCAGTTCAGGAATCAGGGCTGGAACACAGAAGAGAAGTGTAAGGGACACCAGGATTGATGTTTGAAACAGAAGCAGTGACCACCCCCTGCTTCCCACTGAGCAAGCCATTCCTTGCCTTGCCTTGGCCATCTCTCTCTCAGCACAGCAGGCGGCCATTTCATTAAATGCATCATTTGCAGCCCATTGCTGCCTGGGAGTGTATTTCCCTCTACCCTGAGTGGTCCTGCTTCCCCTTTTATTGGGATCAAACCTCCTGCTCTCATTTCTGAGACTTCTCTGGGCTCCATCCATAGTACCACTGGGATGTGTTCTAATGGCCTATCACACTGAAAGCAGAGCACTCCAAAGAGCTAACTCACTTTAAAAGCCAGCCTGGAATAACAGCTTTGGCAGGAAGAAAAATCAATGCTGGGACAACCCTCCTGTCAGGGACCCAAATGAGCTTCCTTGAGAATACAGAAGAAAGAATTTGAGTACTTTGTCAGCCCTGGGAGAAGACATGCTGGCTGCCTGTTCACTTGGCATCAGTGTCATCTTTCTTGGAAACTTTATTTAGTGAGATGACTGGGCCATTTGCTACCAACTTCCCAGGCTCGTGATCAGAGCAAGCCAGAGAGCCCAGCGCTGTAAAGTACTAGGGTCGGCTCCTTTCAGCCTCTGAAAGGCCTGCCTTCCTCACTAAGTAAGTGGGCACACCCCTCAGTGATCAGGAAAAGATAAAGAAGCAGAACAGCAAAGCGGTGAAGGCCATGGAGATGCCAAATCTGAGTTCAAATCCTGCCCCTGCTTCTTACAAGCTGAGCAACCCTGTTCAATCATTCTGCCTTAGTTTCCCATCTATGAAATGCAGATGATCAGAGCACCTGTCTCAATGTGTTGTTTGAAAAGCAAACAGAATAAAGCTTGTGCAACACTTAGCTCAAAATGAGATCTCAATGCTTGCTGTTGACATCATCATCGTCATCATCATCTTTATTATTATGGCTGAAATGTTAGTAGATGAATGTTTCCTTGACCAGGCAACACTGGACCCAGAGAGGCCATGTGATTTTGGTACAAAGAGCCCCAGGTTTGAAGTCAGGGGGCCTTGGTTCAAATGCTTGCTCTGTAGCTTCCAGGAAAACCACAGCACACACAAATTTAAATTGAGCAGATTCAACTATGTGCATTTCTCACAAAGAAGAAAGTCAACAACTGAAATGGTCACCTGCCACATCACTCAGAAAGCAAATACCGGCAGTGAGCATGGAAGGGGAGACTCGAACCTGCGGATCCCTCAGCTCCTGCACATTTCCTGCATGCATGCGTCTCAGCAGACTGAGTATTAAGAAACTTGACCTCTAAATGTAAGTCCACTGAATGTGGCTGGTAGTCCACTGCAGGAACTAATCTCTTCCAGCTCTTCTGGGGCAAAGTGTCTGGGCACCGCCTTGGGGGGATGACTTGCAGCATTTTGCAGGGTAATTTTGACCACATGTACCTTTCTGCCTTACAGGCAAGTATAGGGGCTGAGAGTCTACTTTAGAGGTGTGTGGGCGTGTCACATGGTGAACGTCAAGATCCTCATCAGAAAAGTGGAAGACAGCAGGTCTGCCCAGTATATCCAGTACCATCAGTGATAGAAAATCTGTCCATGTGTTTTGTAAACCATACTCAGAAATACAGGGAATAATTATTTCCTTCCCTGACACTGTGAGTGTCCTAGTTTCAGAATCAGAGAGTGAGGGGCTGTAACGACACCTACCCCTGTATGTGACATTCCCAGAGCGTAAGAACAGGCACTCCCACCTGGACCCAAGGAAGCAGCCGAAGGGGGCTTCCCCTAAATTAAGTATAGCCTGGTTTCGCTGTGAGTCATTCTCAGCTCTATGGTCTCCAGAAGGGTGGCACTTTCCCTTTTACAGGTTAAAAGCATTCTAAAAATACCTTCAGAAGGCTCTGAATGTCCCCATAGTCATCCCTGCTCTGATTTCAATCCAGTTCACATTTCTCATAGTGTGTATCTGGATAAGACATCACTTTGGCTGATGTGGGCTAAGTTCAGAATGCACAGCAGGATATTGACAAGTTGCCTGAAATCAAGCTATGCTGCCCACCCCTCACTCCATCTGGGCCAATGGGGAGGGCAGAAGGAATCCCCAGCCCCACCCCACCCCCACCCCACACCCATCGCTTTGACTTAAATTCCCAATATTTGGCAAATGGACGAGTAACGATTTTCTCTCCCTGAACAACCCTTGAAATCCACAACTTCCATGTGCAATTCTCAGGCTTCACACAGCAATGGAAAGCATATTGGGTAGCTTTCAGGTGCTTCTGCAGAATTTGAATTCTCTTAACAAGTATTACAACCTGTAAACTGTGGCAGTGGACTGTATTTTATTTGAGCAGCAAAGTGCTATTGCAAAACCCAAGTTTGCTGTCTTACTGTCTCTACAAACAGACTGTCAGACAATACTCAGATCCTTGGCTTTTCTTAAACATGCAGGCCTGCGTTTTCTCTTTGGCTCCAGGACAGGCTGAACATCAGGCACAGACTGCTTGTAGTCTGCCTGAAGGGCTTGTCCTAAATCAGCACAAGAAGTTAATTATCTCTTGGGCAGAGGGGATCTTGGGATTTCTGCCTTGCAGGCCGGGACTCCCCAACATGAATGCTGCTTTGACTCTGATTCTAACCCTTTCCTTTAGCTCAACTCTTGCCTTCAGTGCCCAGTCTCTCCTTGAACTCTAGTTCTGGTTATTGGCTGCAGATGTCTTCCTTCGGCCAGACTCCATCAAGGTGAACTACTTGGCCACTTAGTTCAAGTTCATGCATGGGGTCCTACTCTGAACCCCACCCCCACAGCTGTAACCTTGACAGGCTCCTCTGATGCTGCCAGCCTTTTAAGAGCTCTGGGTAACACAGACTCTTAATGTTTCCATCATTTTGCTCTGCTTCTATTACTTCTAATTGTACTTCCCCATGCTGCTGGCTCCTTGGCCATACCCCATACTTCCTGAGTTCTGCCTGCTGCCATCCTATAGGTGGGCATGACTCTCTGCCCCTTCTGCCTAGTCCTAGGGCTCTAGGTCCAGCTCCTGCCTGGCAGACACATCTCATTACTGAGAACAAGGCCATGCTCAGGTGTGTCCCGAGAGAGGGACTGTTGAGTTAACAGCATAGGCTCTGGGTCAAACCCCAGCCCCAGAGCTCCATTGGCTGTGCACACTTGAACATGTTCCTCAATCACTTTATTCCTCATTAATAAAGTCAAGATAGCTTCATGGAATTATTGAGGGAATTAAATTTATGATGAATATAAATTTGTAATGAATATAAAGGCTAGCACAATGCTTGGTACTTTTTAAGTGCACTGTAAATGTTAGTTATTGTGTGGTGTGGACATTCAAGAATTCTAAAAACTTATTTTGAAATATGTAGCAAACTGAGAACAAGGACCAAAGAAAATAAGTGCAATCAGCAGAACTTTCTTCTTGAATGTTATAAACTCATCGAGGCTTTTCCAAATTAACCTTCAAAGCAATCTCAGACCAAGCCATCTTTGGACTACATCTCATGGTGAAAAGAATGCTTTCCTCAGGAACATTAACAGAAGGAATCATCTAAAAATCAGTTCTAAGAATCAAATAGGATGACAAAGTTGAAGACAGTCATTTTGGCTTACCAGCTTCACCAAGACCTGGTTAAAGTAATGACAACGTGTACTAGAAGTTGCAGTTTTTGGTAACCTCGCATCAACAGCTAGTGTTTGAGCCAATCAACCCTGTGTCCGTGAGCCAGATAAGGGCCAACTTGCCAAGCACATCCACATATTTTCCTTAACAAAAGGACAATATACTGAAGTCTTCCCTATCAACAGTCAGCTTTTGGAGGCTGCATTCCTACCCAGACAAAGCAAGACTGTTCCAACCACTGTCAACACCTCGGTGTCTGCAGCTGATAGTGATCCAAGTCTTTTTCCTGGCCTAAGTCACGTTTACATAATTCAACATCATGCACAATTTGGATCTGAAATTAATTATTGAAAACCCCACTGCCCCACAAGCTGCTAAAGGTATAAACGTTTTGTCCTAGGTAAAAATCAAAGCACTTGGAGCAAAAGATCCCCAAATACAAAGAGATCTCAATTCTAACGTAGATACAGGGCTGGGACTGGGAGAAGGTAGAGAGAAAATATGAGCCTGAGTCTTTGCTCACTGCAGTGAGTCTATACTTCTGGATAACTTGGGGAACTTGGCCCTTTGGAGGAAACCCAAGGCAGAACTCTGAGGCTTTTCCTTTTCTTTGAAGTAACAGTTTGCAGGGGACATGGATCTGACTAAGACATAGCCCTCCAATTCTCCAAGTCACAAATGTAAATTGACTTTATCTTTTCTAAAGGGACAGAAGTGGCCACAGATAGGAAGAGAAGTTGCCTGCGCACCCTGGTTAGAAGGGCCACCACTACTCCTTCTCTTCAACGTATGCACTGCTCAACCTCGCCTACAGCAGCACATCCCACAAGCTGCCTCTTCAGGACACCAGTCAAGAGAGCAGTGCTCCATAACAAAACGGATCCATGCTGGGGTGAAGCTGAAAAACACTGAAGATTTACAATGTACATCAGCACATTAAAGGTTCTTCAAAGATTCCACAGTAAGTTATTTTACTTATTTTAACCTAGTATTTCTCAAACGTGTTTGAAATGTGACCATGAAAACTTATTAATTTCTGACCCCATCGAAGCCTCAGGAAACATTCTGGGGAATGTCAGGCTCACTACTATAAGATATCCAAGTCATTCTCCTAACTGGTAAAGAGAAAACCAACAACTTGCATCCTATCTCATTCCCTTCTGACAAAGAGTGAAAAATTAATACAGTGGGGTGAAGAGAAGCCTCTGAAAACACTTTTTCCTCTAAGATGATGCCTCCCAGAAAGCCACAGTATACATACACACGTGCACAGGGCCAAGTAACATCCTCTTTAATGGCCTTTATGACCCTAATGAAGCATTCCCTGATTGATCTCTCATCCCCAATGGCTAATCTGACAAATGAACTCTCAGCCTGTCAATAGTCCTCCTGTTCCAGAAGCCTGGTCCTAGGATCTGCAGGAGAAGTATTCCCTGGCTGTGGAGATGGGAAGGCACATCTATGCCCATTTCCTGCCCTGTCTGGGCTGTTTTCTCCCCTTGATGGAGAGCATCTTCTACCTCATTACTGAGGGACACCAGGCAGTATCATTAAAAATACTCACTAAGAGATTGAAAGGTAATCATACATGAGCAAACGATGATGCAAACCACCAGGTGGCTCAAGTCTGCTCTGTCAGAACCATTGAGGTACCCGATGATATACATAAAAAGCTATCCTAGAGGACTTCCACTTCTGGAAAGATGGTGTAGATGGGCTTTTGCTTATTCATCACACTGAGTTGAATTTAAATCCCTGAGCATTATACAAAACAAACACCAGAAAACTCTCAAAGGCAGGAGAGCAGAAGGCAGGCTGGCAAGGGACTTGGGACCTGAGGAATGACACAGATGGTGGTGAGTTCTCTGGGTTTTCCTTTTGCTTCATATGTCTCCAACCTGGCAGCTTAGTAAACAGAAAAATTGAACACAATAATCACTTGACTCTAATGAGATACCCCCCACACACACACAAATCTGCACCCACAACATCCACCAGCACTGGCTAAATAGGGAGCCTAGACAAAGTACCCCAAGCCCCTGCTGGGGTAATATCAGAGAAGGATAAGTAGGGAGCTGGGACTTTGAACTTTGCTGAGGAGTGATGAAGTCCCTCCAAACAATGTCAGTAGAAATCCCTCAATACAATGTCAGCAGAGACTGTGAGGAGTGGCTGGCCTTCCATGCCCACTTGGCAACAGATAAAAGTGCCCCTCCCCTGTGACATAATCGTGGGAATGATGTCAGAGGAGTACTATGGGAAGTCAGTACTTTCACCAGCACCCAGCAGTAAAAAGGCCACTCCTGCCCCTTTTGCCCTGAGGTGTTGGGAGGCCATGTGGGAAACAGTAATAAGGCATGCTTGCCCTCCCAGCCAGGTGGTATCAGCAGACACCCATTGAAGAGCTGAAATTCCCACACCTACTCAGCAGTAACAAATATCCCCTCTCCCCCAGGTATCAGTGGAGGCCAAGTAGAGAATTTGGATTTCCACCCCTATCTGGCCATAACAAGGCAATGCCTCCCTTCCCATGTCAGAGCAGTATCAAAAGCCAGCTAAAATAGAAGATTTAATAAGATCCAGAGTCTCATAACATAATACTCAAAATGTCCAGTTCCAATAGAAAACCACTCATCATGCTGTGAATAAGAAAAAATCAACTTGGATGAGAAATGACAATCAAAAGATGCCACCACTAATTTGGATTTTAAAACACCCATGCTACAAATGTTTTTATGAATAATAAGGAACATGTTTGATACAAATGAAACACTAGAATGTCTCAGCAAAAAAACAAAGAAAAAAAGAACCAAATGAAAATTTCAGGAAAAAATAGCCAAAATAAAACATTCAATGAATGGGTTCGTTCCACAGTAAAACTGAATGTAGAACAATAAAAATTACTCAACCTGAATAACAGAGAGAAAACAGAATTAAAACAAAAAATGAACAGAGCCCCAGGGATCAAACACTTGTATAATCAGATATCAAGAAGAAGAGGGAGAGAAAGGATGGGGCTTAAAAAATACATGAAGAAATAATGGTTGAGACATTTCTAAATTTGGAAAAAGAAACCTACAGATTAAATAAGGTGAGAAGATCCCAAATTGGATAAATCCAAACAAATCCATGCCAAGACACATCATAGAAAAATTTCTGGAAAAAACAAAATCTTGAAACCAGCAAGAGAGAAACAATACTTTACTGACTTACCTACTGGGGAAAAAGAATTCAAATGACTGCATATTTCTCATCAGAAACCATGAAGTCCAGAAGGAAGTGACACAATTTTTTTCAAGGGCTGAAAGAAAAGATCTGTCAACCCAGAATTCTATATCCAGCCAAAAATATCCTTTGGAATGAAGGGAAAATCAAGAAATTCTCAGACGAAAGAAAACTAAGAAAATTTGTCACTAGCAGATGGCCCCTAAAAGAAGGCTAAAAAAAAAAAAAAATCCTCTAAACAAAAAGAAAATGACTATTAGAATATTCAGAAACAGGAAGAACAATGGAAAGAGTAAAAATATGGGAAAATATATTTCCTTCTTAAATTTCCTAAATTATGTTTAGTGATTAAAGCAAAAATTATAACACTGTCTGGTGTCATTTTTCAATTTATGTAGAAATATTTAAGACAACTGTATTGTAACAGGGGAGAGTAAAGGAACATAAAGGGAAGTGAGTTTTCTACACTTCAGTTTAACTAATAAATTGTCAAAACCAGTAGAATGTGGTAAGTTATGCATATGTAATACCTAGAGGAAATACTAAATATGCTATACAAAAAGAGAATCAAAAACCTATAAATAAATCGAAATGGAATTCTAAAAAATGTTCTTGTAACCCACAAGAAAACAAGGAAACTAAAAACAGAACAAACAGAAAACAAAAAATAAAATGGCAAACTTAGCATTCCAATAATTACATTAAATGTAAATGGCCTAAATATACCAATTAAAAAACAGAGACTGAGGCCGGGTGTGGTGGCTCATGCCTGTAATTCCAGCACTTTGGGAGGCCAAAGCGGGCAGATCACCTGAGGTCAAGGGTTCAAAACCAGCCTGACCAACATGGCAAAATCTTGTCTCTACTAATAATACAAAAATTAGCTGGGCATGGTGGCACATGCCTGTAATCCCAACTACTCAGGAGGCTGAGACAAGAGAATGGTTTGAACCTGGGAGGCAGAGGTTGCAGTGAGCTGAGAGTGCCATTGCACTCCAGCTTAGACAACAAGAGTAAAACTCCATCTCAAAAAAACAAAACAAAACAACAACAACAAAACAGAGACTGGTAGAGTTTTTTTAAAAAGCATGACCCAGGCCAGGCACAGTGGCTCATGCCTGTAATCCCAGAACTTTGGGAGGCTGAGGTGGGCGGATCATGAGGTCAGCAGATCGAGACCATCCTGGCTAACATGGTGAAACCCTGTCTCTACTAAAAATATAAATATAAAAATATTAGCCAGGCGTGGTGGCAGGCGCCTGTAGGCCTAGCTACTCGGGAGGTTGAGGCAGAAGAATGTCATGAACCTGGGAGGCAGAGCTTGCAGTGAGCCCAGATCGCACCACTGCACTCTAGCCTGGGTGACAGAGCAAGACTCCGTCTCTTAAAAAAAAAAAAAAAAAAAAAAAAGCATGACCCATATGCTAATGTGATATAAGCAAAAGGTGCTACATGGCTACATGGCTACTTCCCTTAAAATGCAACCAGCACATGCTGTTTCCCATTTTTTGTTTTTCCTTCATTCTGCCTCTTAGAAAATGTATATAATGGCTGCCATTCCAACTTAGACTACTGGGATAAGGCCACAACATAGGGATAATAGAACAAAAAGCTAATCAACCTGGGCCTCTGAGCACTTGGTAGAGCAGAACTACTATACCAACTATAGATTTCTTAATTGTAGATTCACAGAGAAAAATAAATCTCTACTTTGTTTAAGCCATTACTAAGGGGTTTTATGTTCCTTTAGTTGAACTTAATCCTCACTGATCCCAAAGAGTTGTACTTACTGAAGGCTATTATATGTCTATCATGGTGTCATGCCATTCAGAGAGATTATTTTAATGGTCTAAGGAGCAAGACACTACTATTATCTTCCTTTTATAATGAGAAAATTACTGCTCAGAGAAGTTAAGTGACTTGCCCAAGGTCACACATCTCATCTGCCCAGTGTGAACCTGACTTGTCTAACTTTAAGGTCTAGGCTATTAACTTTACATTGTAAATGAAATCCAGTGAAATACCTAAGAAAAAAGAGACTTGTCCATTCCTCTTAGCCTGGGTGAAAGGCTTCCTTTCACAGTCACATGGGGCCATGATGAGTTCAGAAAAACCTTTAATTCATCAAGCATTTCTAAAGAGTTAGCCAAGATTCTTTTTGAATTTATCATCCTTTTGGACATAATTAAGCAATTAATCAATCAGTCCCCTCATTCACTCAACAAACATTTATAAAAGCCTCATGGTGCCAGGACTTGAGATAAGCTAGAGGAATGAATTAAGTGATACAACCCTAACCCTCCCAGCATCCCCAGTGTGAGCTGGGCACTGAGCTCATTTACTTTCAAAGTTGATTTTTTCCACATTTCATTGCTCAGCTCCAAGCCAAAGATGTCAAACAAGCAAACCACGTGAAGCCCATTCTCCCAGAAGCCCCATTGTTCCATCCACCTACGCTTTGAGGGATCCAGGTCAGCATTTCCCTTTTAGCTCTCTAACATGGCAATGGGAGACTTTGATGTCTCACCTTGCAGAGAAAAGAAAAAAGGGCAGAAAGACTTCAGAGATGGTGGCCAAAAAAGCTTTGAGATGATGCGAATCCCCAGCGGCATGGCTTGGTCTTTCCTCTATGTTGTTCCTTGGAATGAAAAGCGGATTTTTCTAGCTTCTCTCTCACTCCTACATACGTCCCCACCCAGCTCTCAACTCCTGGCAGTGCCAGCACTCACATCTAGGGATAACAGTTAAAATCGCCTCCTCCTTCTCTGACAATGAAATACGGCATACCATTTGGCATCCCAGCGGTGCCCCAGTCTCCTGACCCCTGGCAGGGTCCCAGGGGATTTGTGGTCGGCCGCTAATCAGAGCCCTGGCCATAGCCATTTCCCATGACATAGCTGGAATTCTCCCACTGCCTGCCTTCTCAGCTTCAGTTACTCGGCCACGCTGAAACTATTTGCTCCCCTCCCACCCTGTCCATCACTGCCCCTTCCTTGCGCCGAGGCTCTGTACCCGCCTGCTGGCTAGACTCCTGAGGCCCTCCATGGGAGAGCTGCAAATCTCTCTTCACTTTTATTACTGACCCGCATCGTGCCGCCTCCACTTCTTCAGCCTGAAGGCCTCTTTAAAGCACCGTCCTCTTGAGCAATGATAAACCTCGGTGCCAGAGATGTTTAAAGAGAAACAGTCACTCCCGGCTGACCATATTGATATCAGAAGGGAGGCCAAGCATGTGATTTCAAAGCTGTGGTCATAAAACAGTCTTTTTTTTGGTCATGTATGGTTAATCTGCCTATCAACTAGAAAAATAATCTCCCTGCCCTTTTGTAGGGCTCCTGGGAACGGGGAAGAGACAGGCCAGGCACTGTCTACTGTGGTAGCTGAGGGTGTGGCCTCAGGAGCCATGCTGTCTGGATGATAGCCCAGCTCTGCACACTTTCTAGCCAGGTGACCCTGGGCAAGTCACAGACCATCTCTGGGCTTCAGGCCCCTTCTCTGTACAAGGAAGAAAACAGAGGGACTACTACCTAGGCTTGTTATGAGAATTAAGTAAGTTCATATTTGTAAAGGGTGCCAACATGTGTCTAGCACATATAAAGTGCTGTATCTGTATTTGGTAAAGAAATACTACGTATATATGGGATATTCAGTTAATTTTCACAACAACTTGTTGATGTTATTCTGCTTTCATTACATAGGGTGCTACTGGGTCCTTGAGAGTTCTAGAAACTTGCCTGTGGTCAGTCAGTAAGCCACAGAGATGGGATCTGAATTTGGGTTGTACTTCCCAATATGACAGCCATCCTCAAAGTGGGGTCCAAGACCTGCTGGGATCTTGGTATATGTGCAAATTATCCAGCCCCATGCAGAACCACCGACTCAGAAACTGGGGGGCAGGTTCAGCGATTTGTTTTAACAAGCCCTCCAGGAGACTGGGATGCAGAGAGTTTGAGATGCCCTGTGTATTGCCATGTTCCCCTTACAGCAGGAGGAGAAGTTCTTTTCCTTCCTGTCTAGGTTGTCAGTACAAAGTGAACATGAGCTGCTCAGACCTCTCAAACAACGCACAGTCATGCAGGTCTTCTGGGTGAAAAGTGCTGTGCCAGATGCCATGGGGACACAAAGAAATGTGAGCTTCTTGCCTGCAGAGCATATTCCCTAATTATCAAAACCAGACAACCATGTGTGCAAAGTTATCCAACAGCACTGACCACACCAGGAGTCAAAGCATCCGTGTTCAGAGGTTTGGGGTCAGACAGAGCTCGCACCATTCCCAGCCCCAGATTCTTATGAGTGGGGCTTTAATGAAGTCAGGTAACCTCACTGGGCCTGGCTCCCCTTACCTTTTCAGGCTGCTGTAAGGATAAAATGAAGTTAGGGCAACGACCTTGTATGATGCCTGGCACATGGTATGAGGCTTAGGTGCTATATGGCCAGGGTTATCATTAAGATCTGTCAGCCAGGTGATACAGGATTCACTGTCAAATCATAACAGGAAGGCAAGGTAGGAGTGGGGAGACAGTTTTAAGGGAGAAAGACCTGCAGGGAATGGGGAACTTGAGCCAGATTCCAACACAGAGTAAGTATCTCAATAACAGATAGGAGGGAGAAGAAAATGGTTCCACTGATCATTAAAAAAGGGGTCGGGCACGGTGGTTCGCGCCTGTAATCCCAGCACTTTGGGAGGCCGAGGCGGGTGAATCATGAGGTCAGGTGTTCGAGACCAGCCTGGCCAACATAGTGAAACCCCACCTCTACTAAAAATACAAAAATCGGCTGGGCATGGTGGTGTGTGCCTGTAATCCAAGCTACTCAGGAGGCTGAGGCAGGAGAATTGCTTGAACCTGCAAGGCGGAGGCTGCAGTGAGCCAAGATCATGCCACTGCACTCCAGCCCAGGCCACAGTACGAGGAAAAAAAAGGAAATGAAAAGGTATGCCAGGCTAATAGTCAAATTCATCTGATTTACATGACTTTCGCTTTGAACATGCAGACTCCAATGCATGAAGCCTAGGTTGAACCGGGGAATCCAAATTGCACTTAAGATACATAAGTATCTTAAGCCCAACACAGGCTTTCTGAGCCAGGCTCTGTTTAATCAACAGGTGTTTGGAACGAGGGCTGTGGACATCACAGTGGTTCCCTTTTCCCTAGTGTCTCTCTAGAGGAACAACGAAAATGCAACTTACTATGTGTGGAAAAATGACTGAAAAATGTTTAAGTTCTGATTTATCCTTGAGGCTGGAAACCTCACCAAAGTGATTAGACAGATAGCATGAGCTATCAGCCCAGATAAAATCTGGATATTTTATCATTGCAGAGGGCATATCGGGAAATACTAAGGAAGTCCAGGAACGATCTAGGTTCATTCTACTGGACAATGGAAGGAAGGGTGACATGATCACTCCTGCGCTCTTCCAATCTTACCACTTTCAGGCTAGTTTCTCTGTAAAACTCACCAAGGCAAATTCCTCATACTTTTGCCCCATTAGCTCCTCTGGGCCTAGGCAGAGGTGACGCTTGTGGGCCCCCAGTGAGCACAGCCATAGGGCAGAGGGCAGAAGGCAGAGGGCAGAGGGCACAGGGCAGAGGGCAGAGTGCAAAGGGGAGACCATGAAAGACGGGCAGTGGGTCCATCTCCCAGTGAGCTATGATAGACTCCAACCCCACTCTCACCCCAGTGATTTATGTTCTGGAAGGATTTTTGCAAATCAACATGTTTTGGCTGCTCCTTTTCAAAGCCAGGAGAAAGCAACCCAAGACATCTAAACAGAACCACACATTCGAAAGTCTGGTCGATTGTTTTAGAATTTCTGTTGCAGGGCCTCCAAGTACCATCCTCGGACTCCCCATCAAGACCAGTAAATACAAGCCAATGGGAGGGAAAATGGGATCTTAAATATTTCCGGTTAATTCAAGTCCCTTGGAGAAAGCTTTCCTTCCCAAGGTCCCATTCTAGCACAACAGGGTGGGAGTCTCAGGACCACAGCCCCTTTTCCTGAAGAAGCAGCGGAGTCTGTGGTTCCATTTTACTCAACTGTTGTAAGTAGAAATTATCCTTGAGGCTTCAGGGTGTGCTTCCACTCTGGGTGGGATGGTGAAGGGAGTGATTTGTCTACCACATTACTCAGCCCCAAAGTATATATGCACTGGGGTAAACTTGGCTTCTGCGTTTTCCCATTCTCTCCGGGCTGTTCTGTCATCTCTGTGAGTCAGCCTCATCCTGGGCCTTGCCCGCCAGACCCTCCAGGCCCTGGCAGTTGTTTGGTTTGGGGCAATGACAGTGGCCTTTCCTGCTGGTATGTGGAGCCATTGTTCTCTAGGTCCATGGCTGCTTTTATCGCCAGCATTCCTACAAGCAGGATTAACAGATCTGGGCCTGTCTCACTGGGTTGCTTTCCACTTCAATTAAACTGCAAGCCAACAACACGCCCTGCTCTCAGGCTTCCCAGGCAGGGCTGCCCTGCTGGGGTGGCATGCCAAAGATGGGGGCAGGCTCACATTCCCTGCAATGGGATGCCTGGGCTTCAGCCCCAGTAAGCGGCTTATTGCTGTGCCAAACTGGGGAGCCACACCTAGGTTTCCTCATCTTTCACACAGTAATGATAATGCATGGCCTCCTGGACTCTAGGGAGGGATAAGGGAGGCAACATATATAGGCAAAACAACTAGCAGAGTGCCTGGCACATAGTAGCTGCTCAGGAAATGCTAGATCCCTTGCCTTTGCTAGGGGAGGGGGTAACTAAAGGCACCTGCCTTGCTACCCAACAGGGATTGGAAGAAAATGATGCAATTTATGCAAAAGTATGAGAAACCTCAGAAGGGCTGCATGCATACGAGAACTTTTATAATCCAGGTGTGTGTAATGGGTCTTAACTTGTGCCTAGGCCAACCTAAAAGAGCGATCCTATTGTATGCAGTCTGCTAACAGAATCAGAAGACACTTCTGTGGCCTTCCTTTCTGGGTAGCTGGAAAATGCTTTCAGAAAGCCAGAAGTAGGGGGAGTGACAGCAACAGCTTCATCGCCTAATCTGCTAAATATGAAGATAGCTAACATTTATTAAGCACGTACTATGCGTCCTCCACTATTCTAAGTGCGCTGCATTTATTGTGACAACATTTCATCCATATGACCCTATGACCCTATTTTTTCATGGATTCATTCATTTGATAGATTCATTCATTCAATATTTTCCCAAATATGCATATGGCTCCTTCCCTCACCTTATTCAAGTCCTTACTCAAGGGTCACCTTCTTGGTAAAGCCTTCTCTGGCTACCTTATCTAAAATTCACCCCACCCTTCCACCGCCAAAGACAACTGCTTTGTGTAAGTTTTCTCCTTAGCATGTATCACTGTCCAACACACCAGTTGCTTTATGTGTTTACCTTGTCTATCAAGTGCACTCCCACTGGAATGGGAGTCCTATTAGAATAGGAGACCCCTAAGGACAGGCATTTTGCTCTTTCATTCCCAGCTATGTCCCCAGCACCTAGAACAAAATAGTGTCTGAGTGCCTAGCTCTGAGTGAGTGCTCAGCAGATATTTGTCGATGGGATGAAACCTAAGAGGTAGGCACTATTCATATCATCATGCCTATCTTACAGATAAAGAAACAAACAGAGAGGTTAAATAACTTGCCCAAGGTCACACAGTAAAGATCAAAGCCAGGATTTGACTCCAGAAACCAAGCACTACCTTCCTTCACCTTTCTATCTAAGACTAATGCTACTAATCTGTTCTCCTCCTCCTCATCTTCTGGGGTCACTGCCTTTGTTTTCTAGCCATCTTTGCCATGGAGACCAATGACTCCCCTCAAAGTTCTTGTTCATGCTGGGCTGCAGAATCATTTGCTGGCACATGTTCTTAATGAGAAAACTGCTGCCTGGTGAATTATTCGCTCAACGTGTTCATGCTCAGATGCTTCATTTAGCAGCGGGCACATCAAGGCACACGAGAGCCATATTACAGTCTGCAGGGCAGTGGGCTGAGGTGGCAGAAATAGCGAGAGTCCCCGAGTCACACACGTCTCGGTCTGTATGCTAGTGAGACCTCATCATAACGCAGCTGTGGGATCTTGATCAAGTCAGTTCACCTCTCCTGGCATCTGTTTGTGGTGAGGCTCATTCAGCACATACCAGAAGGGTGGGAGCTCAGCATGGTATTATTAACCATGCCCTCTTCCACCCACCCAGTCCATCCCCACTATCACCTTCCTAATGCTATGGGCCTCCTTGTTTCCAGTTTCTAGTTTATTTCAGTTATTGCCCAAAAAGCACAGGTGAGAGAAACTCCGGAATGGAAGAAATGAAAAGAATGATGCCTCCTATCCAGACAGGCCTGTGTACGCCCCCATGTCACTTGGAGAATGTAGAATATTCTCCAAAGTGACTTCCCTTCTACCTCCCCTATCCCTGTGTTGATAACAATGTTTGGCCGGGCACGGTGGCTCATGCCTGTAATCCCACAGTGCTCTGGGAGGCTGAGGTGAGAAGACTGCTTGAGGCCAGGAGTTTGAGAACAGCCTGAGCAACCTAACGAGACTCCTCCATGTTAAAAACTTTAAAAAAATTAGCCAGACATGATAACATATGCCTATAATCCTAGCTACTTTAGAGGCTGAGGTGGGAGGATTGCTTGAACCCAGGAGTTCAAAGCTGCAGTGAGCTACGGTTGTGCCACTGCACTCCAGCCTGGGCAACACAGTGACACCCTGTCTCTTAAGAACAAAAACAAAAACAAAACAAACAAAAACAATGATACTGAC
Source organism: Chlorocebus sabaeus (assembly GCF_047675955.1). Taxonomy (NCBI): domain Eukaryota; kingdom Metazoa; phylum Chordata; class Mammalia; order Primates; family Cercopithecidae; genus Chlorocebus; species Chlorocebus sabaeus. The sequence goes on along the minus strand of NC_132926.1, from coordinate 13,252,930 downwards.
CAACATGAACTGAATGGCTTCTTGGTTCCAGGCCCTGTTCTAAGCACTTTTAAAAAATAATTCACCTAATCCTCACAGCAATACCGTGAGCTAGGTACTATGTTCATGCCCATTTCACAGATGACAAAACTGACACTCTGAGAGGCTAAATAATCTGCTCTGGTAAGGAGCAGAGGGTCGAAACCCAGGCAGACTGGTTTCTGGTACCTGAACTTCTGCTTCCTCTACCCACTTCCTAGCACCCTCTGCCCAGCCCATCTGCCACCCAGCGCCCACTCAATGATGCTCTGGCTACACTATCTAGAGATAAGTAATGGGGGAGGAGGGGCGGAGGGTAGGTGAATTCTGGAAAGTGCCCTGGCCTGAGGGAAGGTACATACATCTCTCTCGGAACTCTACCTGAGAGTTTCCTAGCCTGTCCACTCTGGGGATCTGAACTTTCATGTTCTGTTGAGATTTCTGGCAACAAAGACGGGCACGAACATGAGAATTTCCTGTGGGGGCTCCTCCTCAGCTCTTCAAGCATTTCTCCTACACCGTAGGTCAACAGAACCCAAATCCCTCACATCCTCCTGGGCCCTTCACTCTAAGCACGGGTCAGCCCCTTCCTACAATCTTGTAGTAATGAAAACAATTTCCAGAAAGTAGGCTATGCATCTTACAAGACTGTGATTTAGTATTATATCCAAAACTGCGCACTCAAATCATTCTTAATAAGGTGAAAAATAACTTTAAAAAATAATAAATATTCTACAATCTTGTCTTCTATTGTTCTACGACTGCAGAATACCAGCTCTCTGGGGCTGCTCCACAATCTGGCTTTAAGTTCTCCCCTGCCTTGGAGCCTTTTTGACAGGGGAAAATGCACTCCACTAGTCAGATGATAAAAATAGCAAATGTTTACTGAGACAGTGTTAATTAAATGCTGTGCACTGTGCCGGGAGCTTTACATGCATCATCTCATTTAATCTTTACAACAGCTCTATGAGGTAGGTGTTAGAGTTGCTACTTCAAAACCAAACCAAACCGAATCTCTGGGAAATTAAGCAGCTTGGCCAAGGACCCAAAGTGACAAAGTCAAGATTCAGACCCAGATCTGTCTGGCTTTCATACTCTTAAACCACTCAGTTACACATGATCCCCTTCAAGGCCTCAAACCCTCAGGGATGCTCTCATGACTGATGGCTGAAGTCTGAGCTGCCTGCATCCTTCAGGAGGAACAAGGGGAAATGGGGGCAAACTGGTGCAAACTATGGAGAAGTTCCTTGATTGCTGGCATATGGCCAGTGGCCAGAGACCCTGCTGGGACAACAGACTGGGGACCACTCCACTCTATGCTGCTCTCCCTCCACCAAAGCACTGGGGAGCCTGCTTAAGAGGCATTCACTTAGGATTCATCCCAAGCCCTGTGATCTTGGAGCAGGGTCAGCCCAGAGAGGGGCATCTTTTTCTAACTCACATACAGGTGTTGTAAGTAACAGCAGCATTCTGGTTGCCTCCAATCTCTGGTGCTGGCTCCTAACCTGCCAGATGAAGAGCATGAGCTCCATGGGAGTGACAGCACCTAGGGAATGTGCTCCGTTTCCTGTCCTGGGTCCACAGCATCCAGGCCTAATATATCCACAGATGCCTTTTCTGAGCTTTTCTGACCTCAGAGTCATGTTCAATATATTACCCTGAGCACTGTTTATCTAATCCGAGTGGGCATCCAGGACATAATCTCTTTGCCAGGCCTAAACTAGAAGCTCTCAAAGGCTACTTCCAGATTAGTATATCATTGCATGGCTTGTCTACATATGAAGTGTATGAAAACACACATTTTTTTCTGAAATAAATAATGGAATCAGCTTTCAATAACATAACTCAGGAAAATAAACGAGCTGGCTTCTCCCAGCCTTTCCATGTGAAAAGGTCTGAGCCCAGGGGCCCTTGAGATGTTAAACTGGGTAGAATGGTAGAAGTTTTCATGGTTCTGAAAATTAGAGGGGGGATCCCTGGCAAGGAAAGTCTCCTTACCACAAATTGGTCCCTATCAGAGAATTGCTACTCAGTTCAGATGGTAATTAGCACGCCCCAAATGACTTGCCAGAAACAATATAACTAAGACTTGGAGACAAGAGAAGACTAAACTTGAGAGAGAAGCTGCATCACCACAAAAACATGATCTGACTGAGGAGATGAAATGAGGTAACTGCTTCAATTCAAAACAGATCTACCCATTGCTCCAAACCCTCTATTTGCAAAGCCCCACCAGGCAGAGAAGCTTCAAGGCCTGATCTTGACCGGGTGATGCCAGAAGCTGCAGGGACTGGCCACAGAGCCCAAGTCCAGCCCTCCCCTGGGGTGGAAGCCTGTGATGTGGGCAGGCAATTCAGGAATGCCCTTCCTTGCAGAGAGAACAGTCCCTTCGGACAAAAGGCTTCTAGGAGGGATGCCATGGAGGGAACCTCCAGACACTTCCTGAATGCACCCGGATGAGGGATGTGGCCTTGCTGGATGGGAGGTAGCAAATGTGCTATGAAGATCAACTGATCACACCGACACCCACATTTAAACACCTCATGCCGCCTCCACACCCGCTGGCTTTCAGATCCTGGAAAGAGCATCTGAGGACCACAATGTTACTAGGCACCCTATTCTTTGGGATGAAGACCGTGATGTTGGTCCCATCTACTTCTCAGGGGTAAAAAGACTGTGGAAACATCAAACAGAGGTCCAGAAGAGTCATAACTTCCAAAGGCAACTGAGGAAAAGAGAGCCCTGCTAGAGGCCTGCTGTTCCTCCTGAGGAGTAAGGAAGAGTCCTAACAGCCAGCCTGCCTCAGCGGCCAATTGCTGGCCCTGGGCTTGCGGGCTTCAGTCACCTCTTCTGTGAAGCACTGTTGGGGAATGAAGACGGTTGTGTCCCCCAAGCTTAAAAGACTGCCCATGTGGGACAGTGAGACTGATGGGAATGGAAGCAAGCTGGAGACAACATGCCCCTCTAAAGGCGCTCTGCAGGCTGTTACCTTCCAGGACACCGAACCCTGTGCTGCTGCTGCCACCAGAGCTCCCAATTTGGGGACAGGAACAAACAATCTGAATTTTTATATAAAATCTCCCCATTTTTAAATATAATCAGTTCATTTTTTTAAAAAAATGGTATGGGCCAAACATTCCTGTTGGCAGGAATCAACCTGTGGGACTGCCATTTTGTAATCTCTTTCATTGAAAGGACAGTTTCAAAAGAGGGAGAACAAGGGTGGTTTTTCCAAATCCTTGACTTTGACCAATCAGGTGGCCCAATTAAAAAAAAAAACAAACAAGTAAATTAACCAGCTATTCTGTGCAAAGTCTTCTTGGCAGACATCATGGTTACCAACCATGTAGTTGGGGAAGAAAAGGCAGAAACAGAGGGAACATCTTGCTTAATAACACCAAAATGAGAAGCAGTCCATGAAAACAACGCCAAAGATATCACAAAAGGTGTGACTGATGTGGTTCTGTTGACCATGCTGAGGAATTCAGGGCACAGATGAACAGAGAGTCTTCTGTGAGGAGAGATGGCTGCAGCATTTTCACGGATTGAGGAGGATTTGAATCTCGAGGGTTAGATAACATAGCTAGTGTTTACTGAACACCAGGCATTGTGCTCAACACTTTGTAAGGATTATTTCATGCGATGTTTGCAATGACTTAGAACCCTCACTCTTAAGAACCATATGGCACTGTCTCTAGACTTGGATGATCCTTGGGAAAAAAGGCAAGGCATCCCAGGCAGGGAGAATGGTCTGGAGCAAACGTGTAGAGCAGCAATGGGCAAAATAAATGTGTGCGGGGAGGTGGAGGGAAAAAGTACAAGTGTCTGTTGCAAGTGTCCTTTGTGCTTGTGTGTTTTGTACAAACATCCAACAGCAAGATTCTAGAGGTCGTAGCAGCCCCAAGGCTAGTGTGGCACTCCCTAGATCTGAAAGCCTCAGGAAAGAGGTTTCAGCCAAGGATTCGGACTCCCAACTGGAGGTACATAGATCAGACCTCAGTCCTGAGCAACACGATGGCAGAGCAAACAAGATCCCTGCCCTGAGGCTGGAATGCAGCCCACCCTGTGAATACATGAATATTCACTGCTTTGGAGAAGCTGCTGAACATTTGCAGACATCTACCTCAGAGGACTCAGCTGGGAAAAATTCACTCTATCCCTGGAGGAAAATGGGGTGGGGTAGAGAATGGGGATGTTGGATTCAGAAAGAGATTTGAGTTCCAACAACCCACCCAGAATGCCTAAGGGGCCTACAGCTATTCTCTGTCCCCTTGGGGCTAGAGGAATCTGCCAGAAATAGAGTTGAGAAAGTGTGAAGGGTGGTGGGCAAAGAGTGAAGGAAAGAGGGCAAGTTTAGACAGTGTAGGCATGGAGGGGATATGCCACCATTCTTCTAGCAAATCAGAAGAAACTTCGGGAAGGAGGTAGGGGGTTAAGAAAGCCTCTGAAATGTTTTTCAACTTGAGTGGAAAAAAGGTCCTGGAGAGGAAACTGGGTGCTATAAAAGGACTAATAATAACAATAAGGTTCTCAAAGGCCATGTCGAGATTGAAATGAAATGGGACCACGGAATTGCCAACCTGCATTGACCAATCTTTGGTCCATTTTGATCACCATGGGGTTCCCAGGAGAAATATCAGATTGTCCTCAGATACTTATTTCAGGGTTCTTTTATGTCAGTTTAACCTATGAATTAACCTAATATTAAGAAGTCGTAACTTCCCATTTTCTTAACACCAGTCCTATAAAACTCAAGTCCCACCAAATGCATTCGAAACACAGACTCTACAGTCAAAAGGTGTTTGGGAACTAGCTGCGTATTTACTTTCACGTCTTAGAAATTCACAGTGCATATTAACATGGTAAATACCCTGAGAAGTCCTGCAATCAAGAAGCCTTCCATACTTCCTTTAGCACAACATTTTCTGAATTTATTTGACCAGGATCCTTTTGTTGCTGAACACCCATTAAAATGAACGCATTTGGGAAACGCACATCTAGACATTTGGGAAGCTGATGTTCACATCCGCCGCCTCAAATACCTCTGAGGTAATGAATTCCATAAAATCGACATCTGCTCTTACAGCACAACTTCCCATTCATGCATTTTTTCCATTTTTTTAAAAAAAATATTTTAGCACTGTACTAAACCCTGCTAATAAAAAATAAAAATACAATTCCCTGCTCACAAGAAGCTCATAGTATGGTGGGGAAGGCAGTTAAAGCACCAGTCTCAGCGTTGGAGTATGACTGATGCTCAATAATAGTTTGCCTGGGAAGCTAGAGCTAGAGGATGTCTTTCTAATAAATAAGACCAGCGAAGTCTGGGAGGGCTTCCTAGAGGAGAGATGAGCAATGAATTTTAAAGAACGAGATTCAGCCTGTAATCCCAGCACTTTGAAAGGCCCAGGGGTGTAGATACCCTGAGGTCAGGAGTTCGAGACCAGGCTGACCAACATGGTGAAACCCCGTTTCTACTAAAAATACAAAATTAGCCGGGTGTGGTGGCACATGCCTATATAATCCCAGCTACCTGAGAGGTTGAGGCAGGATAATTGCTTGAACCCAGGAGGCGGAGGTTACAGTGAGCTGAGATCACGTCTTTGCACTCCAGTATGGGCAACAAGAGCAAAACGCCATCTCAAAAACAACAAAGAATGAGATTCAGCTGGACAGCAGAAAGTGAGAGGATGGTTCCAGGTATGAATGAGAAGGCATAAAGATACAGAGAAGAGAAAACATGGTAACTGAACTGCAAAAGGCTAGGACTGAAAGGAGTATGTAACGAGTGAAAGCTGGAGGGAAAGGAAGAGGTGAAATCTAGAATTCCATCGAGTCCCTTGACTGTCCTATAGTCTTGCCAAGCTTCAAGGATGCTGTCTCCTAGATCTGAAAACAAGGGCACGCCCTTCCTGAGTGCACATTCCTTCCTCACATTATTTCCCCAGTCTTATGATTTCAAATTTTCTAACCCGGGCAGTTACCACAGCAGTCTTGACATCTCCTCCACTGTATTAAATGCCTATCTGTAGCTCCCTGAGGTCGTTCCTGAGAATAGCTGCAGATGTGTTTTTCCTGTTTTCAGAGGACAAGGGAATTAAGTTGTATGGCACTCTGGGCCTGACTTTGGGCTTGAAGAAGTCTGGCATTCTGGATAGAAGGCTGACTGTCATATTTTGCATGCATCCTGCTCAGAGCTCCTGCTGGCTGAGGTGTGTTTGCTCCAGTCTCTGTGTGCCTAGAATCCATCTCCCTTTCTTTAGTAACCAAAGGTGGGCATGTGATGCTCACTCGGCTCATCCAAGACCCCAGGCCCCATTCACAGTGAAGCGTCTAGGGAAAGGCATGTGGCTCAAGCCAGGCCCAATAGGAGTCCTTCCCTGAGGGTTTTCTGGTATAAACAGTAGAGAAGACTCTTCTCTGGTTACAAACCTGTAAGGATATGGTGCCAGTCTGCCAGGGTTTCATCACGAAGGCACCTGAAAGAAGCTGCAAGATGCAGAGGTGAGATTTGGATGGAGACAAGACCTAGTGGGCTCTGAGCCTGGAGTCTCTCGGGCCATCCTATTTCAAGGTTTGGCACTGCCATTGTTGTTGCTTGTTGGTTCATTTTCCCTCATCCTGCGTTTCTTTAATTTCTGTCAATGATAATCCTGAGAGTCCTAAAAAACCCAGTTCCTCTAGGATGGAAGTAATCAGACCCCATGAGACCACACACGGCCCCTGCGATAATTCCTAGAGTTTCTTTCCAAGCAGCTGGGGTGACATTAGAAAGGTAGAGGAAGTGAAGAGAGCATCTCTCCTTCCCAGAGTGAAGACAGAGCATCTGATATGTACAATCAGCTTCCAAGTTGGAAAGACTCTTGTTCTGGTTTTGTCTTCATCTCTTAACTCTTAGATCACAAGTTCTAGATCACAAGTTCTTTAAACTCTTTCCCTTGACATCAAATGGGATACCATTAATACCCTCCCTCATAGGGTTGGGAAGATAAATTGAGGATGCTGGAGAAAGAACCTGCCCAGCACATAGTATAGTACAAAACACTGCTAATTTTCTTTCATTTTAAGTTCTACTGAAGGCCAACTCATCAGTACGTCACAATCTATGAAAAATCCAGGAGAGGAGATATCTGAGCTAAGAGCTTTCCCAGTGTGATCAAAAGAAAAAAAAAGTGACAGCCTGTCCTCACCTGTCCCCCCTGCATATTTCCAGATCTCTCTCTCTCTGCTCTTTAACCCATGGAGCTGAAGCTCAACAAAGACGAATGATTAAAAAAAAAAAAAAAATCTTCCTCTTAAATGGAACTCCCTTTGACATGCATATGATGAAAATACCCTTTGCTCTTTCCACAACTGTTTGGCTGTTCTTGGCTCCTGACTGTGTGTTCCATAAATGTATGTTCATTTTAGATGGCAAATGCCTCAAAGGCAGAAGGTGGGTCTGCGGATCCCACTTCCTGCAGAGCTCAGAGGAATACCGTAGACAATGAACAATGACGGCAGTGATGGAAAGCTTAGGTCTGTGTCTTAGTCATGGGAAGAAGGAACAAAATGAAGAAGGGCCAGATGAGCTCTTAATATGAGTCAGAAAATAGACTGATGCTTACAATACACCATTATCCTTGACTATCTCCACAACTCTGGCAGTTGCTATATCCATTTATGCAGTGAATACTGAGGCTCAGAAAAACAAAATTATGTGCCTATGTGGTGGAGGTGGGATACGGTAGTCTGACTTCATATCTGTTCTGTGGTTTCCCCTCTTCCCACTCCTAGTACACAGAACAGTTAATGGGTTAGGCAGATTGGGTTATCAGCGCCACCATCGAAATTTTAGCTTGAGCAAATTATTTATCATCTCTGAGCCCCATTTCCTCTATAATAAATGAAATGGTAATACCCATTTCCCAGGATAATTATGAAGATTAAATGAGATTCTGAAGATGATGGCATTTAAAGCCCCTGGTGCTTTGTAAGCGTTCAACAAATGATAGTTGCTGCTACGTGGTTGTGTTATTGACTATCATTTCCACTACATCTTCTCGTCTTCCTAGGTTCACAGCCCAATGACTATTTTGCAAGAGGTATTTTGGTCCCTGTTTTCACCCTGAGATGTCTGTGGCTTCCACAGACAAGCTGGTAACACCTGCAGGCCTTTCCTGCACACCACCTTTCCTACACCCGGTTCTAAAGTTCAGGGCAACAGAATCTGGCCCCAGGCTACCCCAAAGCCTAGAGAACTGCTCCTGCAGGGTGTGAGAGCCACAACTATGTTTCCATGTTGGCTGCAGCAGGGCTGGTGACTTCCACGTCCCCCATAAGGAAGCCAGATGGACCTTGCTCTAACTCCAGCAGTCAGCACTGCTCAGGCAGCAAAGGCCATGAAGTAAGCTCTTTATCACCCAGGGCTGCTTCTCTTCAGCTTTTCTGTTGTTGTTTGATAAACATTTGTAATGTTTCCCAACAGCTAAAGTACTTTCGGGCCTGCTCCACCACCAGGCCCACAGTGAGTGCAGACTGAAGGAAACCAAGTCTCCCCCCACTCCTCCCCTTGCTTTCAGTGCCTCTGCCTTGGCTGCTCACATGTCTCTTCTCAGCAGCTCCTTTGCAGAGAGAGGGAAGGCCTGGATAAGTCCTCCCCAAGGAGGCCAATGCCTTCTTCCTTCTTTTTCTCAGGAAACAGCGAGGTTTACCTGAAAGAAGGTAGAATTTAAAGGCTGACAGGCAAGGTGTGAATGCCAGGTCTGCGATTTCTTCGCTGAATGAGCTTGCCTAAAACACCTTTCAGAGTCTCGATTTTCTCTTCCGTCAAATGGATTTCTAATACTAGCCACCAGACTGTGGAGAAAAGATGCAATGAATAGAGGCGGAAGCAATACAGACTAAGTGACAGCCATCCTAGATCCTTTCAAATTTCCTTGCTATGGCATTGAATTGTTTGAAAGACATTAAGAAGAGTGATCTAAATTAATCCCTCCATTTCCATATAAAATATTTGACAATTTTTTTTCTGGTAGAATAAGGATCAGAGATCAGCAACATTTTTCTGTAAAGGGCCAGATTAGAAATATTTTCCACTTTGGGGGCTGTATAGTCTCAGTCACAACTATGTAACTTTGCCCTGTAGCACAGAAGCGGCCATGTATCATATGTAAATGAATAGGTGTGACAGTGTTCCAATAAAACTTTATTTACAATAGCAGGTGGCAGTGGGCTGGACTGGCTCACAGGCTGCAGTCTGCCCAGCCTTGGGTTTGGAGCTGGTGAAGAGCATGCCCCTGGCCAAGCAAAGCAGAGGGCCAACCTCCCTCTTTCTGCCAGCTCCCTCTTAGAAATCCACCTGGAGGGCTCCAGAGGCAGAGCCCATGCAAGCCACTGAAATCCCCCCTCTGCCTTTGAGAACTGGAGGTTTAGATTTATGGGCATGACAATTTGTTTCACATAATTCTGTCAGTAATTACATCGACTTCCACCAGCAGCCATTAGGTAAATGATTTGGCCCTTTCCCCTGAGTAATATTTTCCCCCACTGAAATAAATGGAGGGTGCATTTCTCTCCCATAAGTTAAGCATATTATTTGCCTCATCACACAAGGCAAATGCAGTAGCTCTGAGCTATTAGTCTATCACTGCAGCAATCAGACGGCCAGGAGCCAGAAGTAATTTACAACAGGGAAGTAAACAGGGCCCCAGATAAATAAATAAGAGACCCGGGCTGATCTGAGGCCTGAAAAGATTAAGTAATGAGAGTATCTAACGAGAGATTTAGTGCTAAGTGAACTAGGACCAAAGCAGCATCCCATGGAGGAATGAAATTATATCACTGGAAAGAGATATTATTGAAGTCCCTCATGCTGAGCAGGGAAATCAGCAATTCTTGGGAGGGGAGGGCTACCATCATTAGCATAGCAATTTGGGACTCTTCACTGGAGTCTGGCTAATTAGCTGCAGGTAAATGAGTTATATATGGTAGGTAAGCAGGGGGCAGTGACCCTACCCACCAGGAAAGCCTGGTCAGGTCCTCAGTGGTTGTGGGATTCTAAGTACCAGACTGGGGTCTTTTCTTAAATACAAAGGCTCCTTATAAAGGAGAAGTAACTATCTGGGATGGAAAAGAAAATGATGCTGATACAAAGCTGACTTTAGCTTTTTAACTTCTCAAATGCCTAGAGGGTGGAGACTGGGCTCCTAATGAATTGTCTTCCCTGGAACTGCTGTGAGCTCTGGGAAGCAGTCTCTGTCACCCCCACCTCAAAGAGACTCCCTTTCTCTTCCCTTCCTTTGGATGGCACTGCCACTCTTCCTTTGGATGGCACTGCCACTCTCTCAATAGCAGGGCAGAATCTTTAGGGAGTCATCCTCCAATTTTTCCTTCTGATTGACTATTCTATTGATTCTTTCCTTGGAATCACTCTCATGTGAGGTTTGTCCTTTCAGTTCCCTTCTTCAAGCAAAAAAGTACATCATGACAGCAACCACGTGGAGGCAGTCCTAGTGCTTTGGTAGAACCACTCACAATTTTTCTACAGGTGAGAATGGCTAATCCTTAGTTTCTGCAGCAAATCTATCACCAGTATCATCAACATCCTTTTCTTAAAAAAGTAACTGCTATCCCAGCTGATCCAACCCAGGGAAGCATCAATCTTTTACTTCTTGTAAGCTAAGATTCTGTCTTCTGTGATCCCCCTGTCGCTTAATGAAAAATCATGGCTAAGGTAAGCAGGTACCTTTAGGCTGTGCCCACAGCAACAAACCAGAAATCTGAGTGCTGAGGTTTGTGAGTCCCCCACTGCTCCATGCCTCCGTTTCTCCAACTGTAAAATGAGGGCATTGCTATAGAAGTTCCAGAAGGTGCCATTCAGCTCTGGCATTCTATGAAGGTGGCTTCTTACCCACTGAGCGGTTGCTGTAGAGACAAGAGCTTACACAGAGCTTGGCACAGAATGGAGAGTCACATGTGTGATCAGAGATTCTTCCAGCTGCCTTGGGAGGAGCCAGAAAAAGACTAAAACAAACCTGAGATATACCGCACCCCACCACACACACACGACTCTTATTTTCTTTCTTTCCTTTCTATTACCATATCTCTATCTTTAGCACCCCATTCCCTATTTAATTTTATTGTTACTGTTATCTTTTCTTCCTTCCTCCCCTTCTTCCATTCTTTATGTTTTCTTCCTTTCTTTTGATTCTATAACTCTTCCCCCCGACCCGATTCATTTAATATATCCTCACTCATAAGACACCTCTTCTCTTTCTTATGACATGGATTAAAGATAGTGATGAAGTCAGGTTGTTCCTAACAGCAGCCTCTCTCATTGACTTTATTGCTCTTGAGCAAATAAAGAGAGTCTCAAGAGCTTACATTCTTCAGTGCAAGGTGGGTGACGGGCCCATGATTGATGGTAGCTTTGCAGAAAGGAGAAGTGACAGGTAGGGATGGCGGGGGGCGGGGGGCAGGATGTAGGAGAAGAACAAACAGTAGGTTGGTGGTACAGCTTTATACAACACCAAGCCCGAGTGTTTCAGAGTTAGTTTGGAAAACATTAATATTTTGTTGCACCAGTGTGGTTCTGGTTCAATTATTTTAGAAGATATGGTTCATTTCAGGTCTGGACTAATTCACCAGAGGTATTTCAAACAACCTCTGGTTTAGATCTCAGATCAAGAAAAAAAATAATTTGGAGGTTTAGGTCAATGTTCAATAAATTAGTGAAACCTATTCCTTTTTCTTTTTTTTTTTTCCAGACCAAGGTTTGGTTTTTGTTTGAGTCTCCACAGGTTATTTTTGTAAAGCCTTCACTAAGTTGAGGCTTCCAATAGCTAGACAATCCCTTTCAATGTCTATTAGAAGTCAAAAAATCAATGAGGCCTGGAGATGAAGCCAACACAGCTTATCTTTTCATTTCACTGTATCGCAGAATATTATTCCCAGATCTTTGAAATAGCATCAAAAACAACATTCCCCTCCCCAGCTCTCAGTCTCAAGCACTGGCTCACATCTGCTTGAAGAGGATTCTAGCATGGGCTGTTTCTTTCTCTTTGGTGGGAGACCCACTGTTGGAGTATGAAATCCTCCCGCACTGGGTTAGTTTTATTCTCATTTGTGTGTGCTTGTGTGAGTGTGCATGAGCATGTGTGTGTGTGTGTGTGCGCGCACACACGCTGTTAACTAGTCATTCTGGGCTTTTGCAGGGCAACGAGGAGAGAGCTCTGGTTTGGAACAAAAGGCACCTTTGACCATATAGTGAGAGGGAATAGCAGATTTTGGAGAGACCAGGTTCCTTCTCTCATTTGCTCATTTCCAGAGTGTGTAGCGAGTACCCACCATGTGCTAGATGCAGTGGTAGATGATTGACTGTAGAGTCAACAGAACAGATAAAATCCCTGCATTCAAGAAGCTTACAATCTACTAGGGGGATGAAAGAGCAAAATGCAAACAAGTAAACAAATAAATGAGCAAAAAGAATTTCAGGTAGTGATAAGTGCTATGAAAAAATAGAGCAGGATCATCTTGTAGACAGTGACCAATAAGGAAGGGGACCATGACTGCAGACAGGGTTGTTAGGAGAGGGTTCTCTGAGGAAGTGATGGCTGAGCCAGGGCTTGAATTTCAGGAAGGATCTGGCCACACTGACATTTGAGGTCAGCATATTCCAGGCAGAAGGAACAGCAAAGCCAAGAAGAGAATGCAATTATTGGAGCAACAGGAAGAAGGCTCATGATGCTTCAGTGTGGTGTACGTGGGGAGGGTGGCGTGAGACGGCACTAGGATGAGTACCAGGGGCCAGATGATGTAGTGCAGGAGCTTAGGATTTCTTCTCAGGACTATGTAAAGTCACTGGAACTTTTAATTGGGGGAAAGAGGAGATCCAATTTGCCTTAAAACACTAATGGCGGCTGTTCGATTGACAGTGAACAACACAGGAATAGGAGATGCAGCAGGAAGATTACTGAGGTCCTTGAAATCCAGCCAGAAGGACTGCTGGTCCACGGTGATGGCAACAGAGACAAAAGGTGGTGAACACATTGGTAACGCATGGTGAAGACAGAGATGGCAAGTTCTACCCAATATGCACATCACTCACATCAACAGCCCTCTACTCAGGGAGGAACTGGAGAACGGAATATTCCCTGGGCAACTCTGTCTTTCCCTGCTGCTTCTTTTCCAGCCCCATTAGACCTAATGATCTCCCATCTTTCACTTTTATTTAAATAAAGGAGGTGTCACACATAGGGAAAATGATCTGCAGAGAATACCATTAGCAATGGAACACCTAACAATTATTTCCTAAGATAATGTTGTTCAACAGCTACGCCCTTGAGAACTGGTGGTTGGCAACGGTCTGCTCTGAGTTCTAACATGAAATGAAAGTCTGCGAAGGTCTCAGGTGGAAGCCTGACCCATGCACATCTCTTCCAGGGAAAAGAGAGCTCTCCCTGGAGGCCAGAAAACATTTACAGGAATAATTTACCGTCTCTGACACAGATCTGCCACTATCATCTCTATGGACCAAAAACACCAATTATGAGCCAAGATGTCAAAGAGCCTCTCTCAACCATCACTGTGGCTGCCTTTCTAATCCCTAATATCTCACCATAGCATTGCCCAATAATTTGAGTTAATTTAATAGTCAGTGTCTAGCACTAAAGTGAAATTATATCTGTGAGTTGATTCAGCAGCCCAAAAAGGATTTTCATTTATTGGTCTGGGATTCTCCTATAGAGAGAAGGTTTTATGTGTGTGTGCATGGTATGTTAGGTGTATGTGCCTGTGCTTTTAACAATAAGGAGTCAGAGTGGGAGATAGATATAGGAAGAAGACTATTAGAGCAATGATATCAAGAAAACTGATGATTCTGCATTTCTCTCTAGATTGCTAACATTGGTTTTCATCTTTTAAAAAGTATTAAAGTTGGCCGGGTGCAGTGGCTCACACCTGTAATCCCAACACTTTGGGATGCTGAGGTGGGTGGATCACGAGGTCAAGAGATCGAGACCATGCTGGCCAACATGGTGAAACCCTGTCTCTACTAAAAATACAGAAAAATTAGCTGGGTGTGGTGGCACGTGCCTGTAGTCCCACCTACTCAGGAGGCTGAGGCAGGAGAATCGCTAGAAGCCGGGAGGTGGAGGTTGCAGTGAGTCAAGATCGTGCCACTGCACTCCAGCCTGGTGACAGAGCGAGATTCCATCTCAAAAAAATAAAAAATAAAAAACAAAAAAACAAAAACACACAATTATTGAAGTTAGATTTATCTGAGAATCCTGATCCACAACACAGTTTCATGAATCCCAAATGGAATGAGGCTGAGATAGAGGAGATTAGTCCTAGGTTATCCTTGTACTCTCTTCAAAATCCAGTTTTCTTCTTTAGACTGAGCATTTTTACCTCCAAAAGTCAAGATGCTCCCTTTATCTGGAGAAATGTTGGCATGATTCAACATATATTTCAATCAAAAGCTGACTCGTTGACTAAAAATTCAAGTCCAGAGCCCCAGACACACCGAGAGGCCAAACCATCAGTTCAATAGCAGGATATTCCACTTGACCAACCATGGGGAGAGTTTCTGGCTATGCAACAGGCAGTGCTAATCAAGGGGCGGCGGGGCACACTTCTAAGCAGGCTTCATCACCATAAGCAGGGTGAGGAGAATTAGAAAAGGAATGATGGGAAGAAAGAAACATCATGAATAAAACATTAGAATATTATTCTAAACCATGAATCAAAAACTCAGGTCCAGCACACCAAATTCAGGCAAGGAGCGTGAAATTGACTTAAATGTCTCCATTTCTATTTGGTTTGGACAGTGCTGTGTTATCATAGCTTTGCTGTTGTTAATATTGCATCAACACTTTCATTACAGGCCTCAACCTCCAGGACTTTGTAAGTGAACTGCAAACCTTACAAACGGAATTTAATGTTCAAATCCAGGATACTGAATCCATAGGAAAGCCAGAAGAAAGACAAAGTTACAGATGTTTTTGGTGATTTGAAATTATGCTAGAATTTGGGGCATCAAATTAAAATACTATTTGTCCCCTGGAGGGATTCCCAAATGTTGCTTGAAAATGAGAGATAATTAGGCTCTTTAGAAATGTTTCTGTTGATGCTGAATGTGGTTCAAGAACAAATATTTCAAGATTATTAGATGTGGGTACATTTGTATCATTCAGACAACTGAAGAATGTGTGTTTGGGTTCTGCTCACCTCAAAAGGTTGTTATTTTTCTATATACAATGCAGTATTTCCCTGATATTTAATTCCATGGATAGTTTCTAACTCCAGATAAAGAGGATGAAGAACCCATGGTATGGGTGAAGGCTGGCTTCTGGTCCTCATTCTTAACAAAGAGATGACTATTTCAGCACCCTTGATGATGCCACAAAACCTTGCCTAGGCTGGCCAACCCCACCACATGTCACAGGGTGCTGAGAGCAGCACTAGTTTTGTGCAGAAAGGGCTCAGCTGTCACAGTTTCAACTCCGCAGGTGGGTCCCAGCCAAGGAAGTCTGAGAAAGAGCCAGGTGGCAAGAAGCCCACACTTACACCCACTGGGCTCAGGTTAGACATTTCTGAGTTCTATATTCAGCATCCCAACCACCAGCACATTGGAGTGACACACACACAGTAGGTGTTCAACAATGCTTTAGTTGTCCCTGGACACACACTTCTCTTCCTAGAAATGGGGCAGGAATGTTAACAGGGAATTGACTGAGTTCCAAGTATCAGCTGGGTGTTTGTTTTATTTTTCCATTTTCCTAACTCACTATTTTCATGTGTAGTAAAGGAGAGTGTACTGATGTATGAAGGCTTTCAGCTGTATGTGCGAGGAGGTGAGCTTGTCTTGCCATCAGCTGTTCAATGTACCACCAGGGCTAAGATTTAGGAGGTTTTTCTGAAGCCCTTACACATACAACCCTTTCTCCCTACATTCCTCCTTTCCTGCAGTGAGTGATTCAGTTGGTCCTAGATTTCACCATTATCTCTAATGGTCCAGTGCTACTTAATAAAGGTTGGTCTGATTTCCTTAAAGGATGGCTTTTCTCACTCTGGTCCATGCCATGACTCTAGGATGATACAAATATCTTCAGAAAACCATCTTGGAAGGCCCACCAAGTAAACCAGCAAAAACCCTTACCTTCAAACCAAAGAAAATACTAAATCCATGAAATCACTTAAGCCACCCTTCCAAAGAGAAGGAGATTCAAAATGTTTTATGCAGCAACCTATAAGAAACTCATTTTGTGGGATGTTTCACATTCCAGCCCATGGTTTATTCCCCCATATATCCCTGCCAGTAATATCAACCAGATGTGGCAAAGAAGTCTGTGCAGAATTGTAAAAATTACAAGCATATTCTGTAATTCCAAAGCATTGTAAAGTCACAGTTTGGTTTTCTTTCCTTCTTAAAAAAAATTTAAAAACAATTTCCAAGCTGGCAGAATGTACTTCTCAGTACAAGTATTGCCTGATCACTTTAGAAAACTCTTCTGCTGGTCCACAGGGCTGAAGAGACAAAAAACGTAAAACCCAACTCTACCTTTGATAAATCGTAGGGAATTTAGAAAGACCTACTTGCTAGCATGTATTTAGGTCTATAAATCTTTTTCTTTCAATGTTTCAAGTATTAATATCCTAGATCTCAGATAGGAGCATGTGCTCATATATACTCGTAGGAGCATATAAGTTCAAAATACTGAACCATGAAAGCTTCATAAATTTACGATTGTTATCTCTCTCTCATTCAAGATGTGTTTTTGCATAGAAAGAACACCACAAGGTAGGGGAAAAACTCACAGGGAGCAAGAGGGTGAGAAAGTCAGAGAGACCTGGCTTCACTTCTGGTGAGTGAGTGAAACTCAAGCCCAGTTTCATCACCAGTGTAGCAGACCTAAAAACACCTTTCCTGCAGGATTCTTGGGAGGACTGAAGGAGTTGGCATCAACATAAGGTACCTAGCATACATTAGGTGCTCAAAAGATGTTTGGTTCCTTCCTTCAAAATATATAAAGTAACAGGGGCTGTATGAGATCGATGTTTCTTAAAGTATGCCCCTAAGTGACACATAACAAAATCACCTAGGGTACCTATTTATAAAGTCAAATCCCCTGGTCCATTCCAAATCTAATGAACCAGACTTCCTGGATGTGTGGCCTGGGATACAGCATTTTAACCATCGTTTCAAGAGATTTGCTTCTATATGCTAAGTTTGAAAACCAACCATAGGCTAGGTCCTTGCTCTGCTGTGGTCCTAGGCCAGCACCATCACTCGGGAATCTGTTAGAAATGCAGATCTTTAGGTCACACTCCAGACTCACACCATCGGAATTCACATTTTAACAAGATCCTTAGGTGTTCAGATACATACTAAAGTTTCAGAAGCACAGGTCTAGATTGCTATTCCCAGCTCAAAAATTCTGTAACGCAGAATCTACAAGGACATTTAAATGTTAACCTTGTTATCAACTCTGTGGTAAGTCCACAGGCTTCTATGCTCAGCTGGACACATCCTATCGGAGGAGAGGGATGACACCTCCCAGACCTTCATCCCTGGTACTGGCTTCAGATACTACAGAGAGAATGACTCAGCACCCACCATAATCCATTCTCTGTCCACACATTGAAGCAAAACCTGTCTTCAAAAGCATGACAAACCCTGGAATTGATGACATGTGCCATAAGACAAACACAAGGCTGGCCTCACTGCAGCATTCAGCGTTTGAGGGAACAGGGAGAAAAATCAGGAAATGGGGACTCAGTGTGCAAGGACATTTTCCATGAGCTTCGGGTGGTTGTGTCCCTGAAAAACATCACCCCACGTATGAGATGGTGAAGCTGGTCTTGCCATCCCTGGCCTCTGAAATCCGGGCCGGCACACAAGGGAGCAGGTCTCTGCATCCAGCTTCACGCAGGCGGGCAGTCTCTGAAGCCCCCCACCAACCTGATGGATTGGTTTTTCTGTTGTGCTATTATCATTTCACCACATCAGATAACAACTCCACTGGAAAATTGGGTAGTATGGTTTTTGTTTTCTCCACTGGTTTTTCACTTTTATAGCACTGTTTCACATCAATGCAGAGTTTTATAGGGACACATATTGCATGTAGTTATGTTTTAAAGTTTAGTGCTGAATTGGAAGACTAAGGTGGCTGCAAAGGGCTCTGTGAGTAGCAGAAAGCACTACCTAGAGGTGCACGGCTCCAGTCATCCAACAACTCGGAGCTCATTTAGGGCTTCATAGAGATAAAGGAGCTGGCATTCACTGAATTCGTAACTAGGCGCCTGGCACTTTAGTTACTACTTCTCAGAAGTACAGTACAGGAATCATGGTTAGGAATGTGGGCTCTGGAGTCAGGCAAGCTTGAGTTTCAACTTTGGCTCAGCCAGTTACTGGCTCTGTGACCTTGAGCAAGCTGCCTAAATCTCTAGGCCTCTGTTTCGGTCTCTCTAAAATGGGGATAATATCATGTCTACCTCTGACATCTGAGAGGGAGTGAGAGAATATAGGTGAAACGCTTGGCAGAGCACCTGACCCCTAGCAAATACACCACACACATTTGGGAACTGATCAGGGCTGAATTGCCCCTGCCCCCCACCCCCGAAAGGCTTATGTGGAAGCCCTAATCCCAATACCTCAGAACATAACCATATTGGAGATCAGGTTGTTAAAGTGGTGATCAAGTTAAAATGAGGCCAGCAGGGTGGAGTCCTAATCCAACATAACTGGTGTCCTCATAAGAAGAGGAGGAGACACCAGGGGTATGCTACCACAGAGGCACGACCACATGAGGCGGCAGCAGGGAAAGTGGCTATCTGCAAGCCAAGGAGAGGGGCGCCAGGAGGAACCAATCCAGCCAGCATCTTGATCTCGGACTTCTGTCCTCCAGAACTGTGAGAAAATACCTTTCTGTAGTTTAAGCCACTCAGCGTGTGGTATTGTGTGATGGTAGCTGAGCAAGCTATTGTAGGAACTATGATTAGCATTCCTATTGTATAGCTAACCAACACAAGACTGAAAACAGTGAGGTCACTTGCCCAGGGTCACCAGAAGGGGGGATTCAAACCCAGGTCTGTCTGGTTCCCAAGTTTCTGATCCTTGCTTTAATATTGGACTGCCTCAAAGAAACATGAGATCATGGTTCTGAATGCAGCTTCCAATTTGTGTGGGCTTGGAGCATGTACACACGACACCTGTGATAAAAGCAGAAAATGGTGAATATGAAGAGGCAATGCGCACTAGCTGAGATGAAAGTTCAGAGGAGGACTCAGCCCTGGGAAGCAAGTTCCCTGGAAGCTGGAGTCTAGCAGCCTTGAACTAGCAGGCTAGCAGGCGGGGTTTCACCATGTTGCCCAGGCTGAACTTTCTGGTGGGGAATCTGCTCTTCCATGATAACAGCGCCAGTGACTCGGGGCTAAGTTGGTTGGCCACATTGCTATAGTTTTTGGGTGCCTGGGGATTAACTTTCCAAGTCACTTGCAACTCCACTGCCCAAGTGAACGACAGCAGGTTTAGCCTCAGTGGCATTTTTTTTTTTAAGCTGTCAAATACCTCATAGAAGGGAATGGAGAATAGATAAGCCCTCCACCTGGCTGCAAGTACAACTGCTTATGCAGCTATGGGTTTTTTGTTTGTTTGTTTGTTTTTGAGACGGAGTCTCACTTTGTCACCAGGCTGGAGGGCAGTGGCGTGATCTCAGCTCACTGCAACCTCTGCCTCCCGGGTTTTCAAGTGATTCTCCTGCCTCAGCCTCTGAGTAGCTGGGACTACATGCGTGTGCCACCATGCCCTGCTAATTTTGTGATTTTAGTAGAGACAGGGTTTCACAATGTTGGCCAGGATGGTCTCTATCTCTTGACCTCATGATCCACCCACCTTGGCCTCCCAAAGTGCTAGGATTATAGGCGTGAGCCACCGCGCCTGGCAGCAGCTGTAAGTTTTAAACCATTACCAAATATGGAACAGACTATTTGAACCTGAATCTGGGATAGGTGGGCCGAAAGGAGCCCCTTGGACTGCTCATCCTTATATGGCAAAGATAAACTTTTTTCTTTTCTTTTTTTTTTTTTTTTGAGAGACAGAGTCTCGCTCTGCCACCCAGGCTGGAGTGCAGTGGCACAATCTCAGCTAAGTGCAAGCTCCACCTCCTGGGATCAAGCGATTGATCCTCACCTCGGCCTCCCGAATAGCTGGGATGACAGGCATGTACCACCATGCCCAACTAATTTGTGAATTTTTAGTAGAGACAAGGTTTTGCCACATTGGCCAGGCTTGTCTCAAACTCCTGGCTTCAAGTGATTGGCCCGCCTCGGCCTCCCAAAGTGTTGGGATTACAGGTGTGAGCCACCGCTCCCGACTGCAATGATAAATTCTTAAAAAAAAAGTTGTGAACCATGTGTCCCTCAGCCCCCACGAAAGCTCTCTAATCTGATAAAACACAGAGGGTATATTTTGTTTGTTTGAGATGGAGTCTCACTCTGTCGCCCAAGCTGGAGTACAGTGGTGTGATCTCAGCTCACTGCAACCTCCATCTCCAGGGCTCAAGCAATCCCTGCACCTCAGCCTCCCAAGTAGCTGGGACCACAGGTGCAGGCCACCATGCCTAGCTATATTTTTGTATTTTTGGTAGAGGCGGAGTTCACCATGTTGCCCAGGCTGGTCTCGAACTCCTGAGCTCACGCAATCCGACTGCCTTGGCCTCCCAAACCGCTGGGATAACAGGCATCAGCCACTGCACCCAGCCACACAGGGGATTTTAATCACTGTTTGCATCTTGCCTTCTGCTCCTTCTAAAGAATTTCTGGCAACATTAGCCAGTCAGCCTTTAAATAACTAGAAATCTTTCACTGTCTCTCCCATGGGTAGGTTAAAGAAAAACCTGGAAGGGGATGGCAAAGGGAGAAACTAATAGCCTATAGGCCATGCAAGATCATGCTCCATCCTGTCCTCGCTAGATGAAGCCCAGAGAGGCCAAGTAACATGCCCAGGGCCACACGGCTTACAGGTAGAAGAGCCAGCATGACGACCCAGGTCTTCCCACTCCAAGTGCAGTGCTCATCCAACCCTCCTCTAATTTGGAGACTGGACTCCTTCCCTAGGTGCTGCAATGTTTATACTACAGAGCCCAACGCCTCAGCGTATGCACTGCTCTCATCAGCTGGCCAGTCAAGGTCAGCCATGACCATCTTCCATGCAGTATGTACTATGTGCTTTGTTCAATGCCAATTTTTTTCCCCCAGATAATTCCTATTTATCCTCACAACAACATGGAGAAGTCATTTCTACCCCTGTCTATGTTACTGATGAAGAACCTGGGACAAGAGAGGTTAAGTAACTTGCCACAGGTTTCGGGACACACAGTGGGCAGTCCCTTAACCCCTTCACTTGACTGCCTCCTCCTGTCCTCTGCTCTGGGTCAGGTGCTGCAGTAGCCTGGAAAGAACAGAAGCCCAGTCTCCACACTTGACCATGATCTATGTCAGGATGTCAGGGGGCAAATATTTACTGAGTGACCCAAGTATGGTAGAGACCTCACTGGGCATTTTGCAGACCACAGCAATATAAGTTCAGGGCACTTCCAAGATCTGGGATTTCTGGGATTCTATGGCTCATGCTCTGTGTGTTTGAACAGCATAAGAGGACAGATACCCTGCTAATACACACATGGGTCAGATGGTACTGGCTGTGAGGATGGGTACACAGAGGGTAGCCAGCAAAGTCCTAAGGGAAACCCTCGGATATATGACAGGTCCATCACCAATCCTTTTGAGCATAACTTCAGCTGCCCATGGTAGTTAGCACGGCAGTGTGGTATGGTAGAAAACATAAGGAATTGGCAGAGACACAGATGTGTACCAAGTCCTAGTTCCATTGCATTCTAGTTATACAACTATGGGTAAGTTAGATACCCCTAAGCTTTAGAAATAGATTTAATAATGATTCTCTTTGCATGATTGTTGTGATGGTTAAGTCTAAGCATTGAGGCAAAGTGCCCAGTACAGTATTGCTTCTTAGATAGATGGGATATATAATATATACATATATATATATATGCAGTAATATGCAGTAATCTAAACTTTGAGCTTTAATTTCCTCATCTATAAAATGAGAGCATTGATTGAGGCTTAGGCAGGGAACTCCCAGTAGAGACAAATGCAGACTCTGGAGTCAGGTTACCCAAATGTGAACCCTGGTTCCGCCACTAAGTAGTTGTCTGATATTGTTCAAATTCTTTAACCTTTCTGTACCTGTTTCACATGTATAGAACAATACTAACCATAGTGCCTATCCCACAGAGTTGTCAGGAGAATCAAATGAGTTAATAGACATGAAGTGCTTAGAACAGCACCTGGCACTCAACGTGTTTGCTAGCGCTATTACCTATCTGGAAGTGCTATTGTAAGGATCCAAAGTACTCAAAGCACAGGGAACTGCATATACAGTGGATGCTCAATACACTAGCAGACATCTGTTGTTTTCGCATTTCACATCCCTGATAACAGAATTACTCTTTACTGTGGGGAGCCCATTCTCTAAGCAAGTGGGATGAACACAGCTTGATCATCAGAGGACACCATCTCATTAGCAACACGGATTGGCTGGGACATGGGCATATACGACCAAGCTAAGTAATCAGTGTCTACCCTCAGTTCTTTCCAACAGGAACATTGACCAAGTCCTTCTTCACCAGGATCTCTGAATTAGTGCATTTGAGTCTTTTTCATTAGCTCACAACAAGTCCACAGTTCCAAGGGAGTGAAGGAGAAAGATGAAGACCTAATGACATTACCAAGACCCTGGACCCAGCTGTTCCTGAAGCCATTCATAACTACTACTGCTCTTCTCAGCTATGTGAATCAATATATTGCCTCTCTGGGCTAAACTAACTTCTGTCACTTGCTAGTGAGTGGTGTTATAGTCACAGCATAGGTTCTCATAAATATTATTTCCCTTTTCATTACTATTCAAAGCCTGTTTTTATTACATGACTATAGACTTTCCAAGAGATATTCTTTGGATAAATACAAAATATTAAGTAGTTTTGCCTGAACGACAAATTAAAAAAGTAGTATCAAGAATTGTTTATCCCACATGGCATACTCTGGCATAGCCAGCCACATAGAACCCACATTTAGCATGAAAAATGCCTCACTGTGTCTATTGAGATGCAGTGCTCTTTTAAAACAGAGCCAGTGGCATATGTATACACACTCATGATTGCACAGTTATTGATTTCTAATTTGTACCCTGCTTACTTCCAAAAAGGAAGTGGAGTGGCTGACAAAATAAGACAAAGACACAGAGGGCCATTAAGGAAAATCAAAGATCAAGCCCAGGGAGAAAAAGGGATTGCTGATTATAGCCCAGACTTGGGTTAATATAGCTGCTTCAATAAAAAAAAAAAAAAAAAAACTATATTTAGCTCTCAGCTTTTTGGCAGCCATTCAAAGTGTGTCATAATAGGGCACACAGAGAACTGGACATCCTTCATGTCTACAGCTCAGCACCCAGAACAGAGGCCATGCTGGAACAGACACGCAGGGAAAACCTTACTGAATGAGTGAGTGAATGAATAAATGAATGAACAGTGGATAAAAGAATCAAAGCTCACCAAGGGCACTGTTTTTATCCTTAGGCCTATATCATTCATTTATTCATCTACCCATTCAACCATCACTGACTGAGTGCCTACGTGTGCCAAACTACACCCGGACAGGGACCCAGCAAGAGATGGATACCAACATGAGTCAAATGTCATCCCTGCCTTCCCAGCTGCAGCTCTCTGACTTGAAGCAAAAGCTCAGCGTAATTGACCTCAATGCTTATCACAACTCCTAGTCTCTTCGTGCCTCCCAGAGAAAGGAGATCAGAAACTGAGGTTGTAAAGATGGGAACTGTAGGAGTAATAATAGTTGCCTTGGTGCTTACATTTATAGAGCAACTTAAAAAAAAAAAAAAAACATGCACACCATACAATCTCACTGGATACTTACAGTTCCTCTACAAGGTAGGTAAAAGGGAGGAGAGGGTATCTCCCTTTACTGATGAAGATATTTAGATACCAAAGGAAAAGTGACTCTTTCAAGCTCTCTCAGGACATGGCAGAGGACATAACTCACAGGTTCCTCATGCCCACGTCCCTGGCTCCCAGAATTTCAGAGACCCGTTATCACCACTTGAACTTCCTACTTTGCCTGGATCAAGACCAGCTCTGCAAAAAACGGCCATCACCTGATAGCCATGGGAAGGTTTCTGCGAGCAAGAACCAGCCCACCTGAAAACCTGCAGCAGCTGGGATGCTCAGACCCCACCCACATAAAGTCATCCAGCATTCCAGCCTCACAGGTACCTTCCCTTTGCCTTTAAACTGATGCTCATTTCTCAGATGAATAGTATATACTCTGCTGCAGTACTTAGTTAAGAGCAGGTTGAAAGGTGCAATGCAGTACTGGGTGGAGAGATGGTGATTATGTGAGCATCTAAGGGCAGAGCTATACAAGGCAGGGGATGTTACAAACCAGGGTGGTTTCTGGTATGCCTATTTGGCATAGCTGATCCAGCTCTTCTGGACCCGCCGGGCTGCTGAACAACGTTTCCTCTGCCCCCATGCCCATCCAGGCAGACCCAGACTGGAAGAGTAAAAAGGAGGGTATAGCCTTTCCTACATTTAGCAAAGTCAGCTAGGGCGACTGAGCCAGAGGAACGGGGCACACAGCAAGAGGAGACCCGACAAAGTTCAGATGTGTCCTAGAGAGCACAAGCAAGACCACTGCATGACTAGAATACCAGACAACTCTTGCCTGTTCTTGTTTCAGCAAAGTGCCCTTTTAAAATAAATTTATGTATATAGTCTCTGTGTGTGTGTGTGTGGCTGTGTGTATAGACATATATAAATATATATTCCTAATTCAGAACTCCTTCGTAAGTGCACACACTGACATGTGTTTTGTGTTTCCCAATTTATCCCAGAGCCTGTATGCAGTGTTTGGCTGCACAAGTAGGCATTAAATGCAACCATTGGGAATCAGAATGGTGGCCACAACGTTGAAGCCTCCCTGCAATGTTAGAGTCTTCCCAGCCAGGCTGTAAATCTTGCTACCTGAATGCAAAGCCATCCAGGACTGTGTCGCTTCATTCAGAAAGGTGAGCCTTGGGCAATCCAGTACACCCCATGAACTGAGTCACTACCAGCATGATTTCGGGTTCACTGTCAATAATTTAATTAGCACTTGCCTGACATCTGCAATACATGAATCACAGTCTCCACTGTCACCTGCAACTCCAGCTCCTGGGCTTCCAAACTCTCCCACTGAATAATAGAGGTATCTCCAACTCTCCCCTCTCCTCATTTTACCCTGGACCACTGAAAAGGATAAAGCAAAATTCAACATGCTTCTTTCTTTTCCCACAAAATCATAAACCCCCAGACCCAGGGTTCCTCGACTGGCAGCGCTAGGAAGTGGGAAAAAGGAAAAGACAGGAGCTGCTCCAACCAGCAAGGTGATAAGGTTGCCGTGTTTGGTCCAAACCGTTGTCTTCTGAGACCACTGGCAGTCTCGCGTGAATAAACCTATCTCAAACCCCACCTCAGGGAATTTCCCTGAAGTGAGTTCAGACCCACAGTAAATGGAAGCATCTCCTCCCTCCTTGCAAGGCAATTCATCGACTACTACACATCACTAGTCCTCACTGATCACACAAGCCGCCGATGTCTGAGAGAAGGAGCAAGAAGTCAGGCCTGGAAGTGTTTGGGGGTGGACGTCATGCCAAAGCCCTGCTCCAAGTCTCTATGTCAGGGCCTAACTGCCAAGCTCCACACGGCACGGCGCTCCACAAACCACATCCTCCGTGTCACCAAAGCCAGGCAAGGCACAAGGTAGAGAACACAAGGCAACTCTACTCACAGTCTGGTGAGCTTCGGCGTGCTCTGGAAAAGCAGTTCTGGAAGGACTTGGAGCTTATTCTTGTTCAGGCGCCTAAAGAGGAAAGAGAATGGAAGGATGTCAAGGGGACATTAAACCAGATCAAATGTATTCAGATACCACTTTAATCAATCAGTCAATCAATCAGTAGGCATTAAGAGACTCTCTACATCTTTCAGTATGGGCTGCTCAACACATGTAAGGTATATTCCCTGTCGGTGGGGCTTAGAGTCAGATGGGGAACGCAAAGCAAAGGTCAGTCAAAAGTAAAAACACAGCACACGCACTGTGCTGCCACACCTCCATCAGCTGTGATCTTGGACAGACATCACTAATGGATCACAGTATTCCTTCCCATGGACCCCAGACAAGACTTTTGAACTTTTCTCGCCATGAGCTCCATGTAGCTATTGCTGACTGATGGAAATAGCATGTGAAATATGACCCTAAAAACATAAAGGGGCCAGGCAGAGTGGCTCACGCCTGTAATCCCAGCACTTTGAGAGGCTGAGGCAGGCAGATCACGAGGTCAAGAGTTCAAGACCTTCTTGGGCAACATGGTGAAACCCCATTTCTAATAAAAATACAAAAAATTAGCTGGGCATGGTGGTGCATGCCTGTAGTCCCAGCTACTTGGGAGGCTGAGGCAGGAGAATCGCTTGAACCTAGGAGGCAGAAGTTGCAGTGAGCTGAGATTGTGCCACTGCACTCCAGCCTGGCGACTGAGCAAGACTGTCTCAAAAAAAAAAAAAAAAAAAAAAAAAAAAAAAAGAAGAAGAAGAAGAAAAGAAAAAGAAGAAAAAGAAACCATAAATGAAATATCAGAGGAAATATTCAGGATCCTAAACAGTGATCATGGGAGCAGATGGCAGCTGCTTTAGGAATAGAGAAGAGGGCATGGCAGATCCCCTTGGATTGAGGAACAAAATGGAATTCTGGCCATCTTGGCTCTGTGGACCAGAGTAGGGTTCCACTGTGAGTTTTGTGGGTCGGTCCTTGGCAATTTTGCCTTTGTGGGCTGCTTTCTCCATCAAAAAAATTTTTCATATTACATTTTATAACTATGTTGGTATAAATGCAAATATATTAACATTACATAACATTTCTACCCAAAAGTTCATTTTTGTCTTCCAATATTAGAAGAAATTAAAACATTTTCATGAGCCCCTAACAGTATTGTAAGACCCTTATCACTGTCCCCACTGGGACTCATGGAGAAGTACGCGCTGGGTCAGGGACCAAGGTCTGGGCATGAGGTGGGGCTTGTGGCAAAAATCAGCCCGGTAGGGATGGCTCACATTGGATGTTGGCCAACAGAGCCAATCAGTCTCTCTTAAGCATGGTCAATGCTAAACACCCACAGAAAGGCCACCTGAGTTTTTAAGTGACACAGAGTCACCATTATGATCTCCATGAAGGCTGCTTTCTTGGGAGCATTAGGCCAAGAGAGAGGCCCTGTTGCATGCTAGCCCCACGCCCTTCTGCCCTAGTGAGGTGACATAGCCTAGCAAGGGAAATGGGAAGCCACCTAAACCATGGTTAAAGCATACACCCCACAGTCCCCAGAATTCTTCAGAGCCAAAGAGCAGTTCATAGCCTGATGAATTTTTCTACTTAGAGTGAATTGAGTATGTCCTATTTATTACATGGTATAACTATATGATCCCCATCTGAGAGCTAAGCAAACTAAGGAATAGAAAAGGTGAGCTTCTCCCTAGCTCCTGGCCCCAAAGCCCCGGCCCCCTTCCCCTGCCACCAAGCAAATATGCTTCCCTATTTGGGATTTTGCTCCCATTTCCCCTCCCTTTCTTCCTAGGTCTATGGACAACAACTTTAGAGGGATGAGCGACTAGAAGGAGGTCAAGCAGGACAAAGCATGGGAGAGAGAAGCATTGAAGACTTCACATAATAAGCTCACTGTCAAGAGGGTGCTACTCAGTCTGACAGCCATGCAGTGAGTGGGTAAGCATTGGGCAGGGATGCCATTCACGAGACTCCTGATTAGGAGGAGGCAAGGAGGAAGGGTTGGAAAGTTGGATAAGATAAGCTCTAATTCCCTGGCCACCTCTGGGGCAGCCTGACTCTTGTTTTGTTTTGCTTGAGATGGAGTCTCACTCTGTTGCCCAGGCTGGAGTGGAATGGTGCAATCTCGGCTCACTGCAACCTCCACCTCCCAGGTTCAAGTGATTCCCCTACCTCCGCCTCCCCAGTAGCTGAGATCACAGGCACGCACCACCACGCATGGCTAATTTTTGTATTTTTAGTAGAGACGGGTTTCACCATGTTGGCCAGGCTGTTCTCAAACTTCTGACCACAAGTGATCTGCCCGCCTCAGCCTCCCAAAGTGCTGGAATTGCAGGAGTGAGCCACCGTACCTGGCTGAGGGCAGCCTGACTCCTAGCCCAGTGCTTTCTCTTTATTTTTAAAAAATTTCTGTAAAATCACGTATCATGAGATTTATCTTCTTAGCAATAAAAAAACTGTACACTAAAAGTGTAGTTAGTTCAGTAGTGTTGAGTATATTTACATCATTGAGCAACTAATCTCCAGAACTTTTTCATCTTGCAAAACTGAAACTCTGTCCCTGTTGAACAACTCCCTGTCTCTCCTTCTCCCAGCCCCTGGCAACCACCGTTCCACTGTCTGTCTCTGATTTTGCCTGGTGCTCTTTGACTGCTTTTTGTATGTTCCTGTCACTAAAGTAGAAAAAAAAAAGTGGGGAATTCTGGGAAGAGCAGGATGAGGCAATATCTATTTTTATGTTTTGAGTGGTTCCCATGTTCTCAGTGATAACAGGTGGAAGCCATTGGAACTGGAGAAGGCTTGATGTGATGTCTTTGGGATTCACTGGGGCCGGGCACAGGTCTGGCTATATTGTGCTCTTGTTGTGAGATCTGAGGCAAACTATCTAGCCCTTTGGACCTCAGTTTCGGATCTGCAAAATGGGTTACGGTGAGTCTTAAATGACACAGTGTCTATGCAAGTGTTCAGCACTGCAATAAGAGCATGGCAACAGTGATGATAATGGTGCTGACTGAGTTCTACATGCATGTCAAACGCCATGCCACGCGCTACACAGGCAGAATCTCAACTGCAGCAGTGCTCATGGTAGGTGTCATTAATCCTGTCTCATACAGAATGAACCTGAAGCCTGGGGAGGTCAAGCCATCCCCAAGGCCACAGTGTCAGGAAGTGGGAGTGGCAGGATTTGCACCCAGTCGTTCAGACTCCAGAGCTCTAGTTCTGAACCACCATGTTACTCGAAGCCTTTCAATAAATAACAGCTCCCTATCCCTTTCCCTTTCTTAATTTTTCTGTTTCTTTTCATCCAGAGTTGCCACTTCCTGCAACCCATCCAAGGCAATGAACCACTCTGTGTACATGGGCCTCCCTGAAAAGGAATTCTCTTGGAGGTCCCCAAGGCAGGAACTGGGTCTCTATGTGGGTCTGTCTGGACCCACCCTCTATTGTCACAGCTGTACAAGCCTTATAAGAGTTACATTCAGAGAACCAACACTCCAGTCTAGGCAAAAATCCTAAAACCCAGCCTGCCGCTGTCTGCAGTGAGTAGGGTGTTCAGTTTGCTGAAAACCCTAAACCAGAGTTGAAGCTAAAAATAAAACCAGCTTGGCTCCAAGGCTCCTGGAAGGGAAGGAATCATTTTGTTTTTTGCCGGTATTTGTGGCTGGACAAAAATAAAAATACAACCAAATTTAGTCAATTGTGCTCTGCCCACTGCTTCATAAACCCTGAATGAGGATTCTGGGGAAGATGGGTGGGGCAATCCCAAAAGCCTTGGGGCCTTTCCACTTGAGCTTGGGCAGGTCGCCTCCTGGTTCTCAATATCAGAAGGAGCTAGATACTGCATTTCCAGGTAACTCCAGGATCTATTCATATTTACTGAGTGAACAGCCCGGCCTGGAAAGTCTTCCTTGAAAAGGTGATGAAGGCTCCATGCTACATAAGGTATGCTTCCCATGTGGCCGCTATGAAAGCAGCCCCTGAACAGAAAAATGAACAGAATGAGATGTGCTGTTCTCCTGGTAACAGGAGATAAACAGGTAAGTGCCGGGTGCAGACAGTGGCTATTGGCCACGGTGCACTCATGCCATCTGCTGTTCTGTTACTCTGGGCCCAGAGGTGGAGATCTCCTGCCATAGTTCAAGCTGGAAGTAAATCCACGATTACTGAATGGAGAACAGGACTGAATGTGACTCATATGAGGACAGAACTGAAAAAGTCAGCAAACGAGATGTGGGCCAGGGTAATGACAGGATAAGGCCTTCCTAGGTATTCCCTCTCCCGCTCAGATCAAAACTCCTTCTCAGCCTTCCTATAGCAACAATGGGGAGCACAAAGGTAAAAAAACCAACTGGCTGCTGAGTTGCAAAGTCACACTGATTTTTCAGCCAGAACTGAGAAGCACCAAGAAATAGGCCCTTGTCTTTGTGGAACCACTAAAGGCCTTTCTGGATGTACCTGGGTGTAAGATATAATTAGAAATTTTTGCCACTTCATTGAATTCATCCATGTATCCATTCAACCATTCATCCATCCAACTGTTCATTTATCTGTACATCCAACCACCATTCATCTATCCATCAACCCATCTACCCAAGCATTCACTCACTCATCCATCCAACCACCATTTACCCATCTATCCATTCTTTAATTTCTCCAGTCATTTTTTTCAATATGAACATACAAAAATGAGTAAGATACAGTCCCTTCTTTTAAAAATGTCATATGCTTACTGTAGAAGACAGACCTGAAAACAAAAAATTGCCATGATCTTGAAAGCAAAGGTGTCATGGGAACACAGTGAAGCAGCAGCTAACCCAGTCCTTGTTAAATGAAGACTTCCCAAGGAAGATGGTTTTGAGTTTAGTTTTAAAGGATGACTAGGACTCCTTAAGGAGACAGAGATGGAGAGTTCTAGACTGAGAGAGCAGTACATGCTCTGTACTCCATGGAGGGCCAGGAGACAGAGGAGCATTTGGGAAGCAGGCTGGCATTGCTGGAACGCAGAGGTGACCTGCCAACACAAGTGATGAAGGTGTACAACTAGGCAGCAGTCATACCACAAGGGGCCTTTTTATCCATAATAAAGAATTTGGGCTTGGGTTTTTACAGACAGTAAGAGGGAGACAGAGAAAGGGTTTGAGCAAGGGAGTGATACTCTGGTTTGAATTTTACAAAAGTTCTCCTGGCCAGGCACGGTGGCTCACGCCTGTAATCCCAGCACTTTGGGAGGCCAAGGCGGGCAGATCACAAGGTCAGAAGCTTGAGACCAGCCTGTCCAACATGGTGAAACCCGATCTCTACTAAAAATATGAAAATTAGGTGGGCATGGTGGTGCACATCTGTAATCCCAGCTACTCGGGAGGCTGAGGCAGGAGAATCACTTGAACCTGGGAGGCAGAGGTTGCGGTGAGCTGAGATCACGCCATTGCACTCCAGCCTGGTGACGGAGCAAGATTCTGACTCAAAAAAAAAATATATATATATATATATATACACACACACACACACATACACACACACACACACACACATCTCCTGAGTAGCAGTAAGCCCGGTTTGGAAGAGGGTGAAATCAGAAGCAGGAAAACCAGTTCACAGGGTTCTTGGGTAACCAGTGTCTCCGTGTGAAGACTTGGTTAAGGATAACAGTGTGGCTGAAGTGTAGGAGAGAGAGGTGAGTACAATCAACTGGGTTTTGTGACAGGATGTACGTGAGGACTGAGGGAGTTACAGGAGTGCGAGTATGAAAAGTGGCTCCAGGATGAGTAATTGATCAGTCAAATTACCAATCCCTAATGAAAGGAATAGAGAAGGGAGGAACACCGTGTGGAAGGTGGTGTGTTTAGATTCAGGATTTCTGTAACACTGAAATCTCTCAAATATGTTTTGACAACTAATAGCAGCAGCTAGTAATAACACTAAAACCATGAGCCAGGTATTGTACTGAGCACTTTACATGCACTACCTCATTTAATCTCCATGGAAACACTCAGAGGGCCAGCGCTCTTAGCATCCCTGTATTTAGGAAATACCAGCCTAAGAAGGTTAAGAACTTGCCCAAAGTCAAGCTTGACCAATGTGATAGTTGGTGGGACTTGAACCCAGGTGCCTGCTGCTAAGCCTGTGCTCTTACCTACTATGTGTAGTGAGAATTCTTAATTTAGCCCTTCATTATAAACTGTCTTATCACCTACGTTTCAAAGGCTAAAACTGGGAAATACAACTAAAAATTCCTTTGTGTCCCAACAGTAGCCAACACAGCATCAGGCACACAAAGAACCTTCCAGAAGGGCCTGCTGAATTTCGTGAATAAACCAAAAGGTAGGAAAGGCCAGCTAGGGGAGCCTGATTAATCAATAACCCTGGTGAGCTGGGAAGTCACACTGTATGGGGGTAAACAGGGCTCCCAGAGCACCTGCCTGAGTCTCTCTTCATCCTTCAGAAACTTCTTAGAGACTCGGCTTTCAGAGGTATCAACCTCACTGACAAGCAAAGCGAGCAGGGGGAAGGGCACACTACTTCCCCTCCTTCAGGAAAGGGAAGGGGTGAGGGGCCACCAGGGCCTGGGTATGGTCCTGTATATAAGTCCCCTTCTTTCCTCAGGGAGGTGTGGGATCTCAGCTGCCCAATCAGGCCTGAGAGAGGAAGAAAGTTAAAGTATGCTAATCCCTACAGGTCACCAGGGCTGCTTGCTTTAGTAACGAACTCAATTGTTTCCCCTTCCCCAGGCAGCTTCTTAGGCAGCCTGAATTCTTTCTCAGTCTGTTGGTACTTTCAGAAACACTCACATGTCTCAACAACAAGAACCCAAGCAGTTTTGTTATCTAGAGCAGAAGCTCCATGCCACTCCCAGTGGAGAGAGGGAGAGGGACAATGCTTCCTGCCAGCTGCTGCTCCAGGCCAGCAAGAAACCAGGGATGATGACTACAGGCTCTGGGCAAGGGCAGAACCAAACTTCACAGGCCTCAAACATCAGTTCAGAGATGACATCATCAACTATGAAGATGTACAGATGTCAGTATAAATCACGGGCAAAAAACTTGAACTCTGGAGAGTCAAAAGAGCAGAGATCCTTGAGGTGGGGCTGTTCCAACTTGTTGTTTGCTGTAGTCACTGAAGGCCTCTTACTTGCTTGGTTTCCACACCTGTCTAATAGCCAGTTTGGACTTTTTTTCCTGGTATGCAAATTTTCATAATGCAAACTGGATCTAATCTGACCAATTCAATAAGGAAGCTAATTTGTAATGGTTGTTGGTTTATACCAGTGTCATGATCAGGAATGGCCCCCACATGTGAGGCAGGAAAGCCTAATGGCTTACAGACTCAATACCCATGGCCATTTTAGTTGAATGATGCTATTCTTTACTTTTGTGGCTTCCCTTTTTTGGAGGGACAAGCAGCTTCCTTGAGATATAATAGAGCTTCCTTACAGTAAGTGTGGACCAACCCACAATTTATTTTGATGGCTTAGCTGCGAGTTGACCTGAGATTTGTCTTCCATGGTATTCAGTATTTGCTCAATGACATTTAGACTAGCTTACGCTAGTTTTTAAAATCTGTTATTTTTTAGTTTGTAAGTTCTGAAAGTCCTAATAGCAATTAAAAACCCCTTTATTTTTGACATTTCTGTAGGATAAATAATTTTGTGTTCGTATTCTAAAATTCTGATCCCTAAGCAGTTTTTTTTTTCCCCTCATTGAAGTTGTTTGCAAAAACCCTTTTAAAAAATAACCTAAAGATTATTTTAGGAACACAATTATTATGTAATAGCAAAACATGTACCTCATGGGATATCTGAGAGGGCTGAATGGTTTAACATCTGTAAAGGGCTTTGCAGTGTTTCTCAAGGGCTCAATAAGTGGTAGCTGTTACAGCTACTGTTATTATCATTATAATCATCCCTAGATGTCCCAAGAGGTTGGAAATTCAGGAGATTTATTTCTCCTTCGTAGATGACTGTATTGGTCAGCAAGGCAATAACAAACGAACTCCAAAATCTCAGTGGGTTAACACAATAAACACTTATTCCACACTCACGTAAAGGGCTTGTTCCATGTGGTATGATACCTTAGAGAAAATGTGGTCTCCAAAGCTGCTGTTCCAGGGGAAGAGAAGGAAGGAGGAAGTACATCAGCTCTTAACTCTCTTGACCCAGCAGTGACTCATACCACTTCTCACATGATTGGCCAGAACTAGTCACATGGCACAAACCTAGCTGCAAAGGAAGCTGGGAAATCTACAGGAACACTTGGATATTTGGTTGAGGACTATCTTAACAACCAGTATGCCTTAAGCATCAAAACAGCAAAGATCTCTTTATCAGCCAGGCACAGTGGCTCATGCCTACAGTCCTAGCACTTTGGGAGGCCAAAGTGGGGGGATTGCTTGGGTCCAGAAGTTTGAGACCAGCCTGGGAAATATAGTGAAACCTCATCTCTACAAAAAATCCAAAAAATTTGCTGAGCATGGTGCCACACACCTATAATCTCAGCTACTCAGGAGGCTGGGTGGGAGGATTGCTTAAGCCTGGGAAGTGGAGGTTGCAGTGAGCCAAGATCATGCCATTGCACTCCAGCCTATGCAACAGAGCAAGATCCTGTCTCAATAATAAATAAATAAAATAAAATAAATCAAAAAATCTTTGTCCTTGTCCATCTATCCATCCATCCTTCCTTTTTTATGTTCACATAGGGCACTTACTACTATGAGCTAAGTGTTGTGTTAGGTATTTTATCTGTATTATCTCACTTCATCCTTAAAGCAACTCTTGAAGCAGACACTGCTATGGTCATTAAGATAAGGAAACTGAGGTACAGCAAGGTTATGTAGTTTTTCCAAAATCATACAGCCCAAACTTAAGGCTTGAACAGAGGTCTCTTGGACACTAAAACCTGTGATTTTAACCCCCTTGCCATTCTGCTTCTCTAACTTTTTGGAGCTTGGTCGACAAAAGGCTGCCCAATAATCCCAGGAGGGAGGATAGAAACAAAGAATATTTGCTGGCCCTGCCTCTCTGGTTTCAGAAGAAGGCTGTGAGAGTCTCAGGAAATCCCTGCCCTATTTATGTGGTTCTAGAGAACTCTGGGGGCTTGGTCAGGATCACATCCTATTGAGATCCACCTCAGGACTCAGTATGAAAAGAAAACAAGCACAAAGCACCCCCCCAAACCCCAAAACACACATACCAAACAACCTCTTTTGACCTTTCCTGTACCTCAC
This sequence comes from Chlorocebus sabaeus, assembly GCF_047675955.1. Taxonomy (NCBI): domain Eukaryota; kingdom Metazoa; phylum Chordata; class Mammalia; order Primates; family Cercopithecidae; genus Chlorocebus; species Chlorocebus sabaeus. The sequence continues at coordinate 13,217,746 of NC_132926.1, read as the reverse complement.
ATTGGATTACTTTTTCTCCAACGACATGACTGTTAGGGAAATGTAGGGTACATAATGGTCTGAGCCTGCCTGGCCTCTGACCCCTGCCCTGGCTACTTCCACATGCCCCTGATGCCCAAATGCCCCTGCATCCAGAAGACCTTGATTTCAGGAGAAAAGAAGGGGGTGAGGGAGAAGATAGACAAGAGTCCTGTCTACGCAGCGGTAGAAAATCACTGGCTCTGCAGAGAGTGGGCCAAAAGGCACTGTGAGTCCTCTAGTTCCAGGATGGCTGACCCACAGGCCTAAGTAATTTTTGCCTAGAACAATGCAGGGGAACCCCAGAGGCCGTAGCCAACATGTTGCTTTATACAGGACTAAAGTCAAGGGCATGGGTCTCTGGGGATCCCCAGAAGATTGTACATGGGTATATATTAGTACACTGAGGGCTCAGACTCCAAGAAAACATATCTAGGGTGGAAGAAAGCACACATTTATGCATGCATGTGAATGTGCACACACACACACACACACACACACAGAGCAGATAAAAATATACATGCAACTTAATAGTCATTTATAACTTCAGAGCTGGCCAGACCCATTTCAGGCAGTCAGACCACTTGGTAATCACCAAAGCTCCATCCCTATAGTGACCTCTTCCCCACGACATCTCATAATGGGGCCAACAAGGCAGACAACTCCCCAGATTCAAGAATCACTCCTGGATCTCTTTTGAGATTTTCTACTCTTGCAGCTTTCCCTGGATCAGAGTTGTTGCACATGCTCTTCCCTTCTCTGGGAATGCTCTTTACCCTGCTACCAGGATAACAGCCGCAGAGGTGTTAAGAAGTAGTCAAATTCTATAAATAATTTGAGGGTAGAGCAGACAGGATTTGCTGATGGATTGGAGGCAAGGCAAGAGAGAGAAGGAGAGTCAAGGATGAGGCTGATATTTTGGCCTGTGCATCTAAAACTTTGGAACTACTGTTACCCGAGATGGGGAAGACTGTGGGTAGAGCAGGGGGTGGGGGGCAGATTTGGATATGTTAAATTTGACATGCCTACAAATATTCCCAATTATAGATGCCCAACAGATGATGGGATATACAAATATGGGGCACTCAGGGATAAGACCAAGATAGAGAGATGTAGGTGGTAATTTAAAGTCATGAACCTGGATGTGGTTACCATGGGAGATGAAGATAAGGCAAGAGGAGTGTAGACTGAGTTCTGGGCTACACCATCCAGAGTGAGGAGGAAACAGCTCCCAGTGTGGTGGGGGAGAAGCAAGAGAGAGCAGAGTTGTGAAGGTCAAGTGAAGGGAGAGTTTCAAGGAAGGAGGGGAGTAGGGAGGGAGGGAGGAATTGGTTAGCCAACTTCTGCTGAGACACAGAGAAAGATGAGGATAACATTGGGTTTAGCAATGAAGAGCCCACTGGTGACCCTGCAAAGAGCTGCTTGGTCCAAAGATGGGCATGACTTATTAGCAGGAGTGGTTCAAAAAAGAATGGGGGAAAATAAAAAGGAACAATGATGCTGAGACGTCTAAAATAAAGGAGAGAGAAAATGGGTTGATAGCTAGGAGAGAATGTGGTCAAGTGGGAGTTTATCATTTATTTAAGATGAAGGAAATTGTGACATGCTTCTGTGCTGATGAGAATGACACAGAAGAGAGGCACATTGATGATTTAGGGGAGGTAGGAGAAAAATTTTAGAGTGAAGCTCCTGAACAGGCAACAGAGGTAATTCCAGTGTACAGGGATGGCAGTGGCCTTTGGCAGGGTCAGAGACGGGTCACCTGTGGCAACAGCAGGAAGGCAGAAGTCAGGGGACAGGGGGTGGCAGATGTGGTGGTGTGTATCTGTGGAAGGTCTCCTTCCGATCACTTCTGTTTCCTCAGTGAAAAACAAAGCCAGATTCTCAGTAGAGGCCAGGGAGAGAGGAGGAGAGGTATGATGACTGAGAAGGAAAGGTGAGACATCGCTGTTTAGGAAAGGCTGGAGCGTTACCAGGCAGCAGCCAATGCCCATTTGAGGTTAGTGATCATGAGCTGTGAGTGAGATTCGTCCACAGAAGCATGTGTTTTTCTTCAGCAACATTCAAGTCCCCTGGGTGAGAGGGTGCAAATAGAAGACTGAATTCAGCCAAGGTTAGGGCGTTTCCAGGCAACTATGATGGAGGAAGAGAGGGGCTCAGGAGTTGAGGGAATGTGCTTAGAGTAATTATGAAAATGAGCCATGAAATCTATGCTGAGTAATGAGGGAGGGGGCCTCATTAAGCGGGTAAGGGATGGTGACAAGTGACACAATCTATGAATTATACGCCTCTGCAGGGTCTAAGAACTCTTGGACAGGGCATGGGGCTGGGGCTTACTTAGGAAGGCCGTACTATATAATTCTAGCTCTACCCTAGAGCTATGCAACTTCATGTAAACCACAGCCCTGGTTTCCTCCATCAACAGGATCAGTGGGTTGGATGAGATGAGTCCTAAGATGACCTATTCTATTCTTCTTATTCTGAGAGCTGGATAGAATATTTGAATTTTAAGTCCCGTTCTTAATGTATTGCACAGCGTTAGGATTTAATATCCCTATGCCTTGGTTTCTTTACATCAAAATGGGCAAAATGATACCTACCAGAATATCCATTCAAATGTGTAGTGCCATGAGAAGAAAGATTTTTATCTGTTTTGTTCACTGCCACTTGAGCCTGGCAACTAGTAGGTGCTCAATAAATATTCATTGGTTAGTTGGTTGGTTCATTGGTTGGTTGAATGACTAAATGAGTGAATATCTACTCCACTTATCTCACAGAATTAGAGGAACATATGAGCCAAAGAAGGCAAACTTTGTGAAGAACTGAAAGTGCTATGAGTTGTGTACTGCTGCCCAAGACCTCTGTGCTGGCTTTCACTCCAGCTGTTAAAACCGGAGGATTTCATGAGGCACCTTCTAGAGTATCACAACCAGGTTACTGAACAGTCACAACACAATAGCACAAATCAAACACTTGGACCCATATTGCTTGAAAGAGGGTCCTGAGAGTTTGGAGCAAGAGGCTCAGGTCAGCAGTTTTGTACAGCAGGGTGAGGGAGGCAGAGGCAGCTTCAGAACAGAGTGAAGCCAGAGTCAGGGCGAGCGTCCTTACACCAGGTGGGGCATTCACATAAGGTTTCTATATCAGAAGAGTGAGGGGTGCTATTAATAAAAGGAAAAAGTGGATGGCCCCTAAACTCTAACTTTCTCTTTTCCATGCTGCCTGGGAATAAATATAGAAGAACTATGTTGAGGGCAGGGAAGAGGGACTGAGAATGAGTTAGCCTCATTCTGCAAAAGCACACTCCATCAAGACATTAAGCAGGCCTTGAGTAGCCTATGGTTAATATCTACTCATTTTTACTAGGAATTAAGAGAAAAATACTTCAGGCAGTTCTTAGGATTTTTCTCCCTTTTTAAGACCCCCAAAACAATGCAGCAAAGCTGGTTCTAAATCAGATGGCAGGAGCACAGTCCACCACAGATTCTCCATGTTCTCTCTGGGTTATTCTAGGCCTTTCGTCTGGGTCTCCAACCCTTCGACCCACAGGTAGGAAACTGACAGATGCAAATTGAAATAGAAATACTCTAGCTAGTAGATGTCAGAGAGGGCAGGTGCAACTCAGCACAAATTTTCTGGAAGTGCGCTGTTTAAAAGTGATCCTGTTTGAACCCATTGGCCTTTTCTTTTGTTCTGAGTTAGTTCAAAGTGACAAAAGAAGTCCTGACAGTAAAAGATTCCAACATTGCTAGTTTGTGAATGACAAATTTCTCTTTCATTTTTATTCTCAACACTCGAAATCTGCAAGATCTGTTAATGATGGTGTGCCTCTCTGTGTGTTTATCTAGGCATTTACATCTATATTTACATATACAGCAACAACAAAAAAAGTTCTTTTAAGCCTTTTCTGGCATAAACCAAATAACGCAGAGTAATCATCTGTGACCAATTCTCATCTATAACTAATTAGAATTTTTGTTTTCTCATAGCATTTCCTCCGATTCAGGTCCAAGGTGTTTTTGTTATTATTTTTTCCTAGAAAAGGAAGATACCTGGATAATATGAGAACTGTAGGATGGAAAGGGAGCTGGGTAAAAGGGAGAAAGGGGCACTTTTCAGATTGTATTGTCACTTCGATCTGATTGAATCTTTTCCTTATTCCTTTTTTTTTTTTTTTTTTTAATGCTTTTCCAGCATGGGAAGGATTTCTCAACCCTCTGGCTATTGCATTTGAACTGAAGTCTGCAGAAATAGTTTAAGAGCCCCCGCTCACCTCGCTCACTCCCACCTCAGGCGAGCAGTTCCACATCCCAACCACAGCTTTGAGATCCCATCCAAACTTGCTGGCGTCTCAAACTGAATCCCAGATGTTCACTTAGCGAAAAATAAATGAATGGCCCAAGCCGTGGACTGAAGCAGGGACCCTCACAAATAGATTCCAGGTGTGTTGGCCTCTGGACCACTATCTTTCTCTGTTTTACATACACATACACACACACACACACACGCACACACACACACACGGCACCAATTCCATCCTGAAAAGAATTCAACATCATCTCTAAGTTAGAGCCAGTATAGGATGAACAGAGGTAGTTACCTAACACAAATAACATATTTTCAATTGTGGATGAAGGCAAAGGGCTCCACATTCACACTCCTTTGCCTTCAATAATCAAAATCATGATGTGTTTGATGTTCAAACTCATCTTAGGCTTAAAAGAACTGAGAATGGCTAAATGATCTGAATTATCATCACTGTTCATTATCCATCTTAGCCGCCTTCTTGTATTCCCCTGTGCTATGGTCCAAATGTTTGTGTCCTTCCCCCACTAAAATTCACATTCAAAATTCAACCACTGAGATGATGGTATTTGGAGGTGGGACCTTTGGGCAGTGATTGGGCCATGAGGGTGGAGCCCTCATTAATGGGATTAGTGCTTCCTTGCATCTCCCAAATGTGAGCACATAAACTAGAAGGCGCCATCTATGACCAGAAAGTGGGTTCTCACCAGACACCGAGTATACTGGCACCTTCCTTGATCTTGGACTTCCCATTATATATAAGCCACCCAGAGTATGCTATTTTGTTATAGCAGTTGGAATGGACTAGACTACACAATTCTTATGTCAAATTTAACAAGCACCTACTGTTCGCTTACCTCAGGGCAAACAGGGAAGAAAAAAAAAAAAGGAAAGATCTGCCTCAACTCACAGTAGTGTTTTGAAACATCAAAATTCCAGTTGCTAGCTTATAAATTAAGAAATTCATATTCTGTGAAGAAAGTCAATGTGTAGCCTGATGGTAATAGCATTGAATCTATATGTTATTACTTTGGGCAGTATGGCCATTTTCACGATATTGATTCTTCCTATCCATGAGCATGGAATGTTTTTCTATTTGCGTCCTCTCTTATTTCCTTCAGTAGTGGTTTGTAGTTCTCCTTGCAGAGGCCCTTCACATTCCTTGTTAGTGGTATTCCTGGATATTTTATTCTCTTGGTTGCAGTTGTGAATGGGAGTTCACTACTTTAAATTTCATATGGAACCCAAAAAAGAGCCTGTATATCTAAGAAAATCATAAGCAAAGAGAACAAACCTGGAGGCATCATGCTACCTGACTTGAAACTACACTAATAGGCTACAGTAACCAAAACAGCATGGTACTGGTAACAAAACACATATATAGACCAATGGAACAGAACAGGGGCCTCAGAAACAACTCCACACATCTACAACCATCTGAGCTTTGACAAACCTAACAAAAACAAACAATAGGGAAAGGATTCCCTATTTAATAAGTGGTGTTGGGAAAACTGGCTAGCCATATGCAGAAAACTGAAAGTGGACCTCTTCCTTATACCTTAGACAAAAATTAAGATGGATTAGAAACTTAAAAATTAAGATAGATTAAAGACTTAAATGTTAGCCCTAAAACCATAAAAACCCTACAAGAAAACCTAGGCAATACCATTCAGGACATAGGCATGGGCAAAGACTTCATGACTAAAACACCAAAAGCAATGGCAACAAAAGCCAAAATTGACAAATGGAATCTCATCAAACTAAAGAGCTTCTGCACAGTAAAAGAAATTATCATCAGAGTGAACAGGCAACCTACAGAATGGGAGAAAATTTTTACAATCTATCCATCTGACAAAGGGCTAATATTCAGAATCTACGAAGAACTTAAATTTATAAGAAGAAAACATACAACCCCTTCAAAAAGTGGGCGAAGGATATGGACAGATGTTTCTCAAAAGAAGACATTTATGCAGCCAACAAACATATGAAAAAAAGCTCATCATCACTGGTCATTAGAGAAATGCAAATCAAAACCACAATGGGATACCATCTCACACCACTTAGAATTGCGATCATTAAAAAGTCAGGAAACCATAGATGCTAGAAAGGATGTGGAGAAATAGGAACACTTTTACACCGTTGGTGGGAGTGTAAATTAGTTCCACCACTGTGGAAGGCAGTGTGTCAATTCCTCAAGGATCTAGAACCAGAAATACCATTTGACTTAGCAATCAATCCCATTACTGGGTATACACCCAAAGAATTATAAATCATTCAACTATAAAGACACATGCATACAAATGTTTATTATGGCACTATTCACAATAGCAAAGACTTGGAACTAACCCAAATGCCCATCAATGGTACACTGGATAAAGAAAATGTGGCATATATGCTACATGTGGAATACTATGCAGCCATAGAAAAGGATGAGTTCATGTCCTTTGCAGGGACATGGATGAAGCTGGAAACCATCATTCTCAGCAAGCTAACCCAGGAACAGAAAACCAAACACCACATGTTCTCACTCATAATTGGGAGTAGAACAACGAGAACACCTGGACATAGCAAGGGGGAACCTCACACACCAGGACCTGTCGGGGGTAGGGGGCAACGGGAGGGATAGCATTATGAGAAATACCTAATGTAGAAGATGGGTTGATGGGTGCAGCAAACCACCATGGCACATGTATACCTATGTAACAAACCTGCATGTTTTGCACATGTATACCAGAACTTAAAGTATAATAAAAAATAAATTATAAAATTCAATGTTTACTAAGTGCCTATTCTGTGTCATACTCTGAGATACAAAATTCAGTAAGACCTCCTCCTTAAGGAACTTGCAATCTAGCAGGGAAGTAAGATAAACAAGATAAGCCCCTCAGTGCCTTGTGAACATGTGATGTGTGCCACAAAACACAGAAGTTGTGGGAGAAATCTTTATGGCAAATAGCTACCCATGGCACTACATAGTGAGGGTTGCATCACAACCCAGGCAATGGACATAGAGAGAGATTAGAGGTAAGACCAGATTGGTAGGATGAAGGTATAGGGCCTTCTGGGAAGCCAGTGGGTTCCAAAATGCAGTTGTCCAATCTCTCAAGATTTCAGAGGGCAAATAAATGAACAAAAAAATTTTATTTGCATTATATTTTTTGTTTTTTTACAAAAATGCATAACTCTCTCATGGTCATTATTTAAGAGAGGCCAAGGAAAAAGAAAGGAAGTTGACAAAGTCAAATTAAAGAAAATAATTTGAGTAAAGGTATTGCATGAATTGACAAAAACCATGAAGAAGGTACAGAATGCACTGGCATTTGAAAAATGCTGTGTTGCTCAGGAGCTGGTCACTGAAGTTTCCTGGGAAGGACTGGCATGAAGAAGGTCAGCTAGTAGGAAGAGAACTTGGGTAGTGGTATGCAGAATGTGTTGGGTGGTGGGGGTGAAACTGGAGTTGAACACGATGAAGACCATTGTGTGAATCAAAGGCGACCAGAGGTAGGAATGAATGAATGAAAGTAAGAGGAGAAACAGGAGACAAGGCAAAACTTAGTGGCAAACGGAATGAAGACAGTTAGAATAGAGACAGGGTGTGGAGACTGGTTCACTGTTTCCAATTCTACTCTAGTAGAATTATACACCCAATGGTTTGGCCGTGTGATTTTGCAGTATCCTCCATTAAAATGAGAAGTATATATTTCCTTGCTCCATTGATGTTGGGTGTGGCCATGTAACTTGATTTGGTCAACAGAAGGTTGGTGAGTGTGATGTGAGCAGAGATTTTAAATGTGCTTGTGTGACTTGGCTTGATTTCATCTCTTATTCCATTTGCCATCAAAAAATATGCCTTTGATAGCCAAGAAGCCAAACAGAAGGAGAAGTCACAAGGATATTTCTGAACCCAAATCACAGGCTGAATCCAAGCCCAACTGAGCCCAGCTAAGACCATCTGAAACAGCCAAACCTAGCCAACCCATGACCCACGTACAAAGAAAATAAATGCTTATTTTTGTAAGCCACTGAGATTCTGAGGTTGTTTGGCTAGAAGGGAAAACTGACTAATGCAGAGGAGGAGGGATTGGGTTGAGAGTTGCAGTAGTCTCATGACAGGTTCCCCTATTTCTGCTTTTGCTCCTACATCCCATTTTCCATGAACAGTTAGAGTGAGTGTTTCAAAACTCATGTTAATCAACTCATTCCTTTGCTCGAAAACCCCTCAGTTCCTCCCATGTCACTCAGTGTAAAAGTCAAAGTGCTTGCAATGGACCATATACACTTACATGATCTGTCCATCTCCCTATCCCTTTACCCCTCAAAATTCACCTCCTACCACTCTCCTACTTTCTTACTCTACTCCAGCCATGTGGCTTTCCTGCTACTCCTGGAACACATTAGGGTGCACCTTCCTTTGGGCCTCTTCCTTGCTTTTTTATTCCTAGAAAACACACCTAAGAGCTGACATCTTTTATTATAGTATACTTTAAGTTCTGGGGTACATGTGCAGAACATGCAGTTTTGTTACATAGATATACACGTGCCTTGGTGGTTTCCTGAACCCATTGACCCATCACCTATATTAGGTATTTCTCCTAATGCTATCCCTCCCCTAGTCCCCCATCCCCTGACAGGCCCTAATGTGTGATGTTCCCCTCCCTGTGCCCATGTGTTCTCATTGTTCAACTCCCAGTTATGAAAGAGAACATGAGGAGTTTAGTTTTCTGTTCTCATGTTAGTTTGCTGAGATGATGGTTTCCAGCTTCATCCATGTCCCTGCAAGGGACATAAACTCATCCTTTTTGTGGTTGCATAGTATTCCATGGTGTATATGTGCCACATTTTCTTTATCTAGTCTATCATTGATGGGCATTTGCATTGGTTCCAAGTCTTTGCTATTGTGAATAGTGCCACAATAAACATATGTGTGCATGTGTCTTTACAGAATAATTTATAATCCTTTGGGTATATACCCAGTAATGAGATTGCTGGGTCAAATGTTATTTCTAGTTCTAGATCCTTGAGAAGTTGCCACACTGTCTTCCACAATGGTTGAACTAATTTACACTCCCGCCAACAGTATAAAAGTATTCCTGTTTCTCCATATCCTCTCCAGCATCTGTTGTTTCCTGACTTTTTAATGATCACCATTCTAACTGGCATGAGATGGTACCTCATTGTGGTTTTGATTTGCATATCTCTAATGACCAGTGATGATGAGATTTTTTTTCATGTTTGTTGGCTGCATAAATGTCTTCTTTTGAGAAGTGTCTGTTCATATCCTTCACCCACTTTTTGAGGGGGTTGTTTTTTTCTTGTAAATTTAAGTTCCTTGTAGATTCTGGATATTAGCCCTTTGTCAGATAGGTAGATTGTAAAAATTTTCTCCCATTCTGTAGGTTGCCTGTTCACTCTGATGATAGTTTCTTTTGCTGTGCAGAAGCTCTTTAGTTTGATGAGATCCCATTTGTCAATTCTGGCTTTTGTTGCCATTGCTTTTGATGTTTTAGTCATGAAGTCTTTGCCCATGCCTATGTCCTGAATGGTATTGCCTAGGTTTTCTTGTAGAATTTTTATGGTTTTAGGTCTTACATTTAACTCTTTAATCCATCTTGAGTTAATTTTTGTCTAAGGTACAAGGAAGGGGTCCACTTTCAGTTTTCTGCATATGGCTAGCCAGTTTTCCCAAAACAATTTATTAAATAGGAAATCCTTTCCACATTGATAGTTTTTGTTAGGTTTGTCAAAAATCAGATGGTTGTAGATGTGTGGTATTACTTCTGAGGCCTCTGTTCTGTTCCATTGGTCTATATATCTGTTTTGGTACCAGTATCATGCTGTTTTGGTTATTGTAGACTCTGTTTGCAGGTGACCTGATTGTATATTTAGAAAACCCTACCATCTCAGTCCAAAATCTCCTTAAGCTAATAAGCAACTTCAGATACAAAATCAATGTGCAAAAATCACAAGCATTCCTATACACCAATAACAAACAGAGAGCCAAATCATGAGTGAACTCCCACTCACAATTGCTACTAAGGGGAAAAAAAAACCTAGGAATACAACTTACAAGGGATGTGAAGGACCTCTTCAAGCAGAACTACAAACCCCTGCTCAAGGAAATTAGAGAGGATAGAAACAAATGGAAAAACATTCCATGCTCATGGATAGGAATAATCATTATCGTGAAAATGGCTATACTGCCCAAAGTAATTTATAGATTCAATGCTATCCCTATCAAGCTACCATTTACTTTCTTCAGACAACTGGAAAAAAACACTTTAAACTTTATATGGAACCAAAAAAGGGCCTGCATAGCCAAGACAATCCGAAGCAAAAAGAACCAAGCTGGAGGCATCAGGCTACCTGACTTCAAACTATAGCTGACATCTTTACTTCCTTCAGATCTCTCTTCAAATATCCCTTCCTCCAGGAGATCTTCCTTGACCATCCCATTAAAACTGCAACTCCATCCCTGAGCTCTCTGACTCACTCCCCTGCTTAATTTTTTTCAAAGTGATGATCTGACCTATTATACATTTTACTTTTGTGTTTACTGTCTATGGTCTCCCACTAGAATATAAGTTCCATGTGAGTAAAAACTTTTTTCTCTTCCTACTATACTCCCAGAACACTAAGAACAGTGCCTGGCACATGACCCAATAAATATTTATTAAATAAACAAATCAAACAAATAGCCAGGTATCTATTCTAGAACTATGTGCATAATAGTGATGGCTTTGACAGACTCAGAAACTTGGAAGGAGAAAGAGGTGTGGAATAAAGTAAGAGTGGCCAAATGAAGCTACCAAGATAGCAAGTAATAGGTCAAATTTAAGGAGCTAGCAGGCATCATCACTTGGTGGTGAGAGCTAAGCCATGAGCATTGGGAGAGTCTGTCATTTACTACTCAGAGTAATTGACTAAACTCACCAAGTCTCAGCCTTCTCACCTGTTAAATGGAAAGAATACAAACACCTCCTTCCCAAGGGAGTTGTGAGAATTAACTGAGATCATACAAGTGGCTCTGTATTCTGCCTGATACAAAATAAGTGCTCAATATCTGGTTCCAAGTAAGTTGGCAACACCCGCTTCATGGAGAGCCCATCAAGGGGGAAAGAAGATGGCCCAGGCAGAGTTTGCTCTAAGGCAGCAGACAGCAGAAGTCAGGGCTCAAGAGAAAGCACTGTGTGAGGCAGTAATTATAACAGCTCCCATAAGGGCCTTAAAGGGAAATTGGGACGTGGAAAGAGAGAAGAGGCAGAGGAAAACTCAGGAACTGCAGTGAGGAAGTGGGAACAACCAAGGCTTGTCTGGGAAACTGGGAGGAGGCCAGGGTGGCTGGGAGGGTCCTCTGGAGAGACAAATAAAGTTCCTAAAGGGGAGGTGAGGGCAAATCCGTGTGTGAAAAAAGTGGGTAGAGGAGATGGTGGTGGTGGAAGTGGGTGGAGTTCTTTAACATCAGGATCCTGAAGCTGGGTATTACCCAACATTTAACAGGGACTCCCTCGTTGTCTTCAAGAGTAAAATGAATGGGATATACTCCTCTGCAATGAATCCAACGTGACATCTTCTGTGGGTATCCCAAAGGCATCTTCACCATGGACACTGTCATCTCCCTCTATCCCCAACCTGGTCCCCATCTCAGAGAATGGCTCCTTGCTCATGCTTCCTTCCTTTTCACTTGATATTCATGATGTGCAATCAATCGCTATATGCCATGAGGTATGCCTCTTTAAATATGTCTCCAAACAGTCCCCTTCTCCTAACTGCATGGCCGTTCCCCTGGTCCAGGCTGCCATCCTCCCTCCACATTACTGAAAGGGGCACTTCCTTGCCTCCAGTCTCATTCCTCACCCCTCCACTTAAGCCTTAAATCCACCTTTCTTGCAGGAAAGAATGATCTCCCTACAATACAAACTTAATTTTGTTGTTTTTCTGCTGGAAATCCTTCAGTAGCTCCCCATTGCCCTCAGGAAATCATCAAAATGTTTTAATCCTACCTGCAAATCTTTGTGTCGTCTGTCCTCTGCCCTCTCCCCCAGCCATGATAAACTTCCTTTAGTTCATGAACAACTCCTTTACTTCTTGAACATAACTTGCACTCTCTCACCTCTGGGCCTTTGATGATGTTGTTCTATCTGAAATACTTTTCCCTTCTCCTCTACTTTATTAACTCGAATTCAGCCTCTAGGTCTCACCAAAGAGGGCATCTCTTCTAGGAAGTCTGTCTGATCTTCCTGTCTACTCCAGAGTCCTCTGTCATTATTTTACTAGAATTTTCTATTTATTTGTTTCTTTCATCACAGAGTGAATGAAGGGTAGGAAATGCTTTCTGTAAAGAGCCAAACAGTAATTACTCTGGGTTTTGTAGACTCCATGGTGTCTGTCAGCACTACTCAATTCTGCTAATGGAGTGCAAAAGCAACCATAAACAATACATCAGTAAAGTAGTGTGGCTGAGTTCCGATAAAACTTTATTTATAAAAGCAGGCAGTGGGCCGAATTTGGCCCATAGCTGCAGCTTGCCATCCCCTGCCCATCTCCCTGGGCCAATCAGAATGCTTTGTACATCAAAGGAGTTCCTAAAGATTTCCTGAATAAAGAAGGAAAGATTGAATAAACATTTGAATAAATAAATGATAAATTTCAAAGGTCAAGTGCTAACCTTATTTGAAAAACTTTTTTCCTAGAATCAAATTCCTATTTTAGGAACTGTCTTTTCTTGTTCCCTCATGTCTGAAGCCCATCACCATCATCATCATCATCATCATATTTATTGAGTACCACTCTTTTAAACATTTTACATTGATTAATCTATTTCACGCTCAAAATAACCCTATGATACTTCAAACCTATTATGAGTTCATGCCTATTATCATCCCTAATTTACACAGGAAGAAATCTTAGAGGGGTTTCTTAAAGACACGGCTGTGCCTTGCCCTTGGCCAATTCCTCTTTTCCTAGAGACCCTCGCTCAGTGCCTGGAATTCAGCCCCTGACTGGCTGGCCTGAATCCATGCCTCCCACCTGCCTTGATCAGCTCACACACTGTGTCACCAGCCTGGGGTCGGATGGCTAGTGCAGATCACCTGTTCACCTAACTCTCTAACTCCCTTATCCACCATCTCCAGGTCTGACACTGCTTTCCTGTGTCCAATGGATTCATCACTGCTCTGGGCCCCAGTGACCCTTTGAGCTCCATTCTATCCCTTTTCCCTTCTCTCACTGTCTTTCTGCCCTCTAAGGAAGTTCTAATACCCACCTGACACATTTCAAAGATTAATGCACAATGGATTATATCTAGAACTTGAAAAGTGTGAGAAAAATCCAAGAGATGAGAAAGGCTCTGATAGAAGCAGTAGCAAGCTCAGCAGTCTTCCTACAGAGATTCGGCCAATTACCGAAAACACTTCCTTTGGCTGAAAAGCTCACCATTGAATCAGACTTGGAGAAGAACGTGCTGTCATGTTAAACCCCAAAGGGCCACTCTTTGCTCTGAGCCCTGATTTCATCTGTAATTCCTCGATGGTTATCTGAAGTATGCTACCTGTGAGGATGTAAGGGCTACCAACAAAAGCAGATCCCTCATTGAGAAGCTGGAGGCAGCACTTTCAGCCCGAGTTTGTCTTTTCTCCCTTTTCCGGACGTGGGTCTTTATTTGTCTGTCATCCCAAATTCAGCAGCCTGCAGCAGTGCTGGTTTGAAACCGACTTATGAGCCGATAGGTATTGCTACGAGATGCGTGGCTTGGATGTTAATTGCTCATTAGCCATCTGTGTGTGCTGTACCTCAGTTAAAAGACAAGAGAAAGAATGTGAACCACTGATACCTGGGAGTCCAGCTACCGACACACATGGAAACCATCCGGGGAGACCTCAGGTTCAATCACAGCTTGGCCACATATTTATTCCTCACTAAAATAACATCTGGCTTTCATTTTTTGGTGACAACTCGTTTGGACAAGACCTTGAGTAGGTTAAAAAAAAAAAAATTGACTTTCTACCCTTCCCCCAGCCTTGGGGAGCTAAACTTTAAGTTCCTTTGTGAGTCAAGGGTGTGAATAAAAAATTGGTGTGAGGACGGCAAGCAGGGTGTAAACAAGGAGTTATTTGTTTCTTCTTATTAAAAGACAATGACTCTCTCAAGAATTCACACACTCCCCACTTGTAAGCAGGGCAGAGTTCTTGGGGAGAATACATAGCAAATTATGTGTAGGTCCCAGCAGCTCACAGCTGAAGTACTTGGCAATCCTAGGGCTTGACTTTGTGGCCGAGGGACTGGGACCCCAGTGTCGGATGAATGGGTTTGGGAAGCATGTTTGAATTCTGTAGTAATCCAGGAGAACATGACACCATTGCCACAAACACTCTACAGGTCTGACAAAGAGCTAGTGGCCCTGATCCAGCCTGGAATTCCTGGGGGCCCGTGGTACAACGCAAGTTCCCGAAAATCGGGGGCATTTACCTCCTGGGTTCTTTACTGCATGCTCAACACCAGTGTCTGCTGCAGTGGGTAACAAACCAGCGATTGCTGAATCAATGAGCATATGAATACAACACACAGGTCGCTCTGTGATTCTAACCCCTACCTGTGGCCACATCTTCCAAAGTACACCCACAATTCTGAGAGGTGGGAGGTCATTAACCATGTGGTAAAAAAGGATCTTTGAGACAAAAAAGACAACATTCCTCACTGGCTGAACCACACAGAACATAGAGGGAATGGCAGCCGCTGTTTCCTGGCTGTCCAGCTAGGGCATTTCTGAGGAAGAAATGGGTGAGGTTGCACAGAAAGCAAGACCTCTCGCAGAAAATGAGACTTTTTTGTCTCACATCCAAACTTGAAATTTAATTCAGTGTCTAACATGTGCAGAGCATGTTGCAAAATGCTTTGGAGGTCTCAGAGTAGTGAAGAAAGAAGAGGGTGTCTGCTCTTGGACTTTCTTGAAGATATTTTCATAGGCCATGCTCCTTTCTACCAAGGACTGTTTGTACCAGCTGCTTGCTTACCGTATGTCCTTCAAACGTCCCCATATTCATTTGAGTCACTTCAGATCTTTGCTTAATCATCATCAGCTCAGGAAAGCCACGTGATATCACCTTTGCCACGAATTGGTAAGTGGATGGCTGCCAGGTAACTGTGCATGATGTCACACCTTAGACCCAGCAAAACAAACTAGATAACAAAGCCAGCCAAGGCTATGTGGCTTCCTCGTTGAGAGCATCGTGACTCAAAACATGGGCCAGAGACCAGCAGCATCAGCATCTTCTGGGAGTCTGTGAGAAATGCAGCACACCTCAGGCCATGCCCCAGACCTGCTGATTCTGACTCTGCCTGTCAGTCACAACCACATCTCCAGGTGGCTGGCAGGAACATTAAGGGATTGAGAGTTTAGAGCTCTGCAACTAGATTGCCTAAATTCTGGGTTCTGCAGCTCACTAGCTCTGTGACCGTAGGCAAGTGATTTAACATCCTTAAAACTCCATTTCTTCATCTAGGCAAAGGGAGAAACTTACAGCGCTAACTCACTGGGTAGTTCTGAGTCTTGCTTAAGATCATGCATATAGATGTGGTTAACACAGAGCTTGCAGCTGGTAATTGCTGAATTAATGTTACCCATGATTATTAAAAACTCAGTGTTCAAGGCAGAATGCAGGATGCTGGTCCAACTGACTACTCTTTAGGTAATGAGATGTTTAAAAAGGGATACAATTGGTATAATTAAGATGAGGCTGCCACCAACCCAGCCACGGTCTCCAGCTGCAATGATTTATCACTGAAATGTTGGGAGGCTCCAATCCTGTAAGAGTAAGTGAACCAGATCTGGCCCATCCTCTTAGACTTACAGTTCAAGACAGACAAGATTAGGTCCAGAGCCAATGTAAACAACAGAATGGACCCTGAATCTCTCTCCTGATTAGATCAGCAAACACACCAGGGCTGTTGCCTTAGGACACATTCCCCTAGGACAGAGGCAGATATGAAGCAGCTCCAGCCCTGCCCAGGGGTAGTTGATGATCAGAAGAAAAAAGACCACAGGAGAGGACTGTCCCAACTCCAGCACAGACCACAGCCTCTGCTGACAGGCAGAATAAGGTTCCAGTGTAACAGTAGCAACTCCTAACCTTCCTTGAATGCATTCTGCCAGTGCTATAAGTATACTAGAGGTTTTAATTAATTTAATCCCCCCACCATGGCTATGAGGTGCAGACCATTACTAACCTCACTTTACAGATTATAAAATTGAAGCTTGGAAAACTGAAGCTACATGCCATACAACTCATCACACTACTGGTGAGTGGCTGAAATAGGACTTCTGTTAGGTGCAGAATGCACCTCTCACCTTATCTGTGCCTTCCTCAAACAACACCCACCTGCTATCTGTCCATCCTGTTTGGGTGGGGAGCTATCCGAGCTGCCCAGAGGTGGCAGGGGTGGGCCCTGCTGAGGAAGGCAGCAAGGGGCTCACCCTGCGACCCAGAGATGCATGACCCTGCCCAAGGGAGGGCTTCTCATCTTACTCAGCCTCAGTTACAAGCCAGTGGTGACACATTCCAGGGTGCCTATTCCTATCCTGAGATACAGCCCCATGGAAATTCAAAAGATGAAATCACAGAAGCAGTTTATTACCCACGTATAAAGACAGGCATCTGTCAACAAAGGAACATGATCATAGCTGAGTGTTCCGTGAGTGGATTTTCCTTCGTTGCTCTCAAAGCCTTTTGAGATCTGGAAAAGTCTCCAGTGGCCAAGACTTGGCATTCTATGTGTGAGAGACAGATGCAGAATCAGACATGGATACTGTGATTCGCTGCTGCATGCCAGCATCTTCAGCTCACGTCTGCTCACTCACACACCAGGCAGCCAATCCCAATGATGAGGATCCTGTCCCATCCCCCAGTTCTCCAGCAGTGTCTCCTGGCTCCCCTCCTTAGACCCAGCACCACTCTCATTCTTGCAAGCCACCCCACTCATGGCTTTCCCATTCACCCCCTGCCCTGTCCTTGGGACCCCACATTGCTCTGGGCACTGGTCCCATAGGGGGGATCCCCAGGCAGAGAGGATACTAAAATCAACTCACTTGCAAACAGGCCCTCTTCCTCACAAACTGAAGATGGATCCTAGCCAAATGGGGGGGAGAAAAAAGCCTTATATTTGGACGTTTAAAAAAATCCATGTAAGGAAAATTTTCAAATCGCTGAAAAATATTCAAACTACAGTAGGCCTTGGGGATATGTATTTATTTATTTTTTTGGCTAGGGGACCTCCTGAGTTTCTTTAACCACACCAAATAAATGATTACCTTCTCCATCTATGGATAAGGCTGTCTCTGATTGGTATATGAGATCATACACATATATATTCTCTCCCTCTCGTAAGTTTGTAAAAGAGTAATTTCTGGAAGCATATAAAAGAAGACAATAGCTACATTTGGAAAGAGGAACCAGAAATTGGGTAAAGCAGGAATATTTATCTTTTATATTATCTTCTAATCCTTGATAGTTTTGCACCATGAATATGTAATACCTTCTACTTTCAATTTCAAAAGTAGTCAATAGTAACAATAAAAATATATGAACTTGTTGAGAGAAGTATGATCATCTCACATGCCTGCTCCAAACTGGTTCATCAAACCAACCCTACTCCCAAAGCTTGGTGCAGATGTCAGCCAACATGGGACACAGTGCCCTTCAGGTTACTGGATCTATACAATCCTCCTACCCCCAACTTCTCCCTTCTGTACCAGTCCCTTCCGGCATCTGACCCTGCACTTGGTTCCCATTTCCAGCTCTCACTCTTCGTGTTAATCAACTGATCTGGTTTCTCCAGACAAAGTGCTTTGCCCCATGATGTGCCCTCAGGCTTTTTCTTAGGGTGGGACATCCCTGAGATCCCTAACCCATAGGAGCCCACCACAGTCATTGCAAGGGCTCAGGATTCCAGAATCCATTTTCACTATCAGGGAAATTTGCCTTTGCGCTAGTTTCTGATTTCTTCATAGAATCAAACTTAAGCTCTTTTAGAGCTCAAAGTGCAAAAGCGAATCTACACATTGAGGTTTGAAATCCTGGCTCACGCCAACAGAAGAAAATCTCATGATTTGATTAGAGCAAATATGGCTCAGAAAATTCGTGCTTTCTCTCTGGCTCGGGCTCTTTTGTTTATGCACTGTTTCTTCCCATTCAACAGGCTGTCATTATGTGAGTGTCAATACACTGGGCGGAATCGTGGACATGATATATCAGTGTTGAGGGCTACCAGAATTAGAACATAAAGACCACTTAACTCAGAACCAAATCAGGGAGCCCACAGATTAGTCACCAGAGAGATGCCAAGACAATGTTAGTCTACTCAGTGCACTCAACAGTATTACACATCTGAGTGGGTGTTAGGCTCCCCCAGGGGCGCAGGGTGGGATTTATTCACTGCTTCTGTTGCACGGGTGGGTGGTCATTACCCCAGCTCCTCTCAGGTGGAGTGTGACATGCCTCTAGACATCGTTCGCCCTCCGCTCCTCCTCTGACTCCCCGCCAGCCATCAGTTCCTAGTGCTGTGTCTGCCTTTCACCAGGTCTTGGCATCCCTCTCCCAATGCCAATGCACAGAATGGGATGTGCACACTTCACTGGGAAGCTCGTTTCTTCCCACTATGTCTCTGCCTCATCCAGACAGTCAAGGTTGCAGAGATTGCTTTACATCTTAATGATACTGGGAAATACATAGGATGTAGAGAGATTGCTTTACATCTTAATGACACTAGGAAATACATAGGATGTACAGCACAACAATTTCATTAAAAATCCATTATGGCTTGGCTGTGTGGTGAGCCATGCAAGTTAATGACCAGGTGTTGTCAAATACTCAAAAGCCCTTGGCTTACCTCCTTGAATAATAAACTGACTTGGGTCCTTGGGGATGTGTGTTTAAGTACACCTAGGATGGCGGCTTTTGAGATTTTTAATCATTCACATACTACCTTGTTATTCTCTCTATGTATTCTCTGTATTATTTAATATATTTTTGTGAATTAATTCCCATTCATTTTTACTCAAACATCTTCTGTACCCTTGTCCTAAGCAAAAATATCCATAGGGTCATGCATTTGAAAATCTGTGTATCTAGCATACATCACCAAAAACAATCCATGAAATTATTATGCTGGCTACATCTTGAAGCACGTAGAAGGAAAACAATGACTCAGAAGTCAATAGACTCCATTGTGTCTTTTTATTTCCCACCATTGCTAGCGAAGAATCATATACACAGTACATGCTCAATATCAATTTGGTGATTATTGATTTGCTCTCAGGTGACAATTACAGGTAACAATTACTTGTCAGGATTGTGATGAAAGAAAAAAAGATAGTTCAGGATCTAATCTAAGCAAATTATTTCCCTGATTTCTAGGCCTTGAGACTTGGAAGCTACTGAAAAAAACATCTCAGCCCCAAACTTCTTGGTTCAAGTAGAAGGGTCTAAGAAAATTGACAAAGCTATGCCATAACTTACTTTTAGTAAAACAACAAAACACTCAGGAAAGCTTAGCTTGCAAAACAATGCAGAATGTTTGCTTTAAGTGTCCTCAGGAGGAAGAATGTCTCCAGATCCAGTACTTTCATGCAGAGTTGGTATACGCATGGCCATCACATGAATGCAGGTTAGCACTTCAGCCACTGTCACCCAGACAGAAGCACCAAGAGCCATGGTGAAATCTCCCCAGCCCACTGTTGACCAAAGTTGGTTGTTAACCAGAATGGCTGAGGTATGGGAGTTCACTCAACAAGGCGACAGATGGTCAAAACCAAATGGGAAGGTCTGCTTCTCACCGGAGAAACTAGACGCTACATGGAAAATTCCACGCCACAGTTCAAAGGGGCACTGTGACCTAATAAATTTAGCTGCATGGGTTATTAAAGGCAACTGTAAATTCAGCCCGAATTTTTTTTCCTGTGCTTTTCCCACAACTGAAACACATGTTAAACCAGAAAGAATTCCCAGGGAAGCTCAGTGCCTGTTTTGATAGCATCTGACATACCATGTGCCAGGATGAGAAATACCTCTGTAAATGACTTGTTGTCAAAACCAAGATCCCAGGAACACCGGCCTAGCTTCTCTGCAGAAAGCCTTGGAGTGGCGATGCTATGACCTCTAGGTAAAGAACGAGTGACTGAATCTGCAGTCTGCAGCCAGCCAGAGTTGGGGACCTTTCCTTTTGTTGGCTGGTTCTAACACCTAATCTCACCAAGGAACCTCTGTTAGAGAGTGAATAATTCATGTGCTCTTCTTCTATGGCGTTTAGCAGCGTAGGTGTCCTGCCAAGTCAAACAAAAGTGATAGAGACGTGCAGTTAGGGATTAGTGCAAATCAGGACTCCTACCTGATGGGATTTAGCTCTGTTCAGGCCTCTATACTGCACCCTGGGTGATCTCAGGGTCAGAAAACCAAGTGCAAAGGCAGGGCTCAGGCTTGAGTAAGCATCACATTGGAGTCATAGACATAGCCTGTCTTTTATTTCTCCTTGAGCTTTTCAGGAGAGACCTTTGGAGATAAAAAAGATTTTGAAATTCCAAAATTGATGTACAAAATGGGTCCCTGTCAAATAAATCAACCAGGAAAAACAAAACCAGCAAAGAGATTGCTTTTTTTTCCAAGGGCTGACTCAGAGATCTGTTTCTGTAGAAATGCCTGTGAATCTGTCTTCCGGACCATCTGCAGGAATATCATGGAGGGAAAGGAGGAGGCTGCAGGCAATGGGGAGGGCTGAGAAATGGGTCCTTCACCTTTGTTTGTGCCTCTAGAGGTTGTGCACAAAGTACACAAAAGAAACAGGCTTTTGACATTGTAATCACACCTAGTCTTTTACTAAGCAGTCTTAAGAAGACACGTCGGATTAGGAAATGGCAAGATCATTAGCTTTGAAGCTAAAGAGAGCTGCTTTCAAATCTTGCCTCCACTTCTCACAGCAACGAGACTTTGGCCTCATTTAAGCTCACTGGGTCTCTTTTTTTTTTTCTTTTTAAACTGATAGAATGGGATAATGTGCACTCCATAGAGTAATGGTAAGAATTAAAACAAGAAATATATGTTTGTCAGGCATATAATAGGATATCATAGAAATTAGATGGCATATAGAAAATTACTATGACAGGAGATCACCCAGCTTACTAACATACTGTATTTATTCCACCTTGCTCCAAATGGTTTGTCCATTTTTATTATTTATTTATTTATTTTGAGATACAGTCTTGCTCTATCACTCAGGCTGGAGTGCAGTGGCAAAATCACGGTTCACTGAAGCCTTGACCTCTGGGGTCAAGTGATCCTCCCACCTCAACTTTCCAACTCGCTGAGACTACAAGCGTGCACCACCACATGTGCTAACCTTTTGTATTTTTGTAGAGATGGGGTCTCACCATGTGGTCCGAACTGGTCTTGAACTCCTGAGCTCAAGTGATCTTCCCACTTCAGCCTCCCAAAATGTTGGGATTACAGGCATGAGCCACCGCACTCAGCCAGGCCCATTTTAAAAATTATTATTATTCTTTCTTTATTGGAGAGAGTGTCGCTCTGTTGTCCAGGCTGGAGTGCAGTGGTGCGATCTTGGCTCACTGCAGCCTCTGCCTCCAGAATTCAAGCAATTCTTGTGCTTCATCCTCCTGATTAGCTGGGACCACAGGCGCTGGCCACCATGCCCAGCTAATTTTTGTATTTTTAGACATGGGGTTTCACCATATTGGCCAGGGTGGTCTCAAACTCCTGGCCTCAAGTGATCCACCCATCTCGGCCTCCCAAAGTGCTGGGATTGCAGGCATGAGCCCCTGTGCTTGGCCCATTTTTTAAATTAAATGCACACTTTAAAATATATAATTCTTAAAATCTATGTATTTTATGTAAATTATACCGTAAGAAAAAAGTACTTGCTACTAACAAGGATGCTCAAAATGATAGGCTGCTGAGAATGCAGCAAACATTTCCTAAGCACCCGCTATGTGACAAGTCCTGTATGACAACCCGGGGAGAGGCCAAGGCTCTGTACGAAGTGTTTTACAGACAGGTGCGTCACTGGGACAGGGGTGTGGCCTCACAAGGTAACTACTAGAAGTAGTTCTAGATGCTTACCATTCCTACTGCAAGTGGGTGGGAAGAGAGCCGACTGAAGAATAACCCAGCAAGATCTCTCTAACTGGAGATGTAAGGACAATGGTGGGGGTAACACAGGGCTCCCAGGTCTGGCTGCCCCTCTCTCAGTGCTCTAACTGGATTCCAAAGCAGGATGCTACTCACTCTCACAGAAAACATCACCAAGTGTGGGTTCCGGCCAGGCACGATGCTAGGTGCCAGTGATACTGTGCTTAGCACAAATATGTGGTTTCCCTCTCAGAGGCCTGATAGTCTAAGGAGGGAGAGAGATGCCAAGCCAACATCACTAACGAAGGCCCCATAAGAATGTATGAGACCGGAGTGGGGCCATACCTGAGGGGCAGGAAAGGGTTCCCTGAGGAAGTGACTGTTTTGAGTTGAAAAAGGAACGGCAGTTACCACAGAGGAGAAGACGGGGGTGGGCGGTGATTTCCCAGTAGAGGGAAAAGCAGAGGTGACACTCGAGAGGGAGGCAGAAGCTCACTCTGGCTGCTCTAGTGCAGAGTACATTGTCTGTGGGGCCAGAGTGGAAGCAGACAGGGAAGAGAGGAGGTCTGCAGTCCTTCGAGCAAGAGAGGATAATAGTGTGGATGAGGTCAGCCCAGTGGATAAGGAGGTAAGGGGAGAGGGAGAGGCCAACCGTAGAAGGCAGCTCCCCCATCTCAGCTCTCTATACCCCACTTTAGTGTTTGCCAGCCCCTGGGTGTAGTGATACAGATGTGGAATCCCCATCCTTATGCCCACTAACCACTCACAGCTGGGAAGCAGGTGCTCTGGAGACACAGAGCTGGAGAGAAACCAGAGCTCTCAGGAAACCAGGGAGAGGAGTAGGGGGCAAAGCCAAATGGCTGGGGTTCTGGGGTGGAAAGTCTCTTGCTGAGGCATACCTTTGGGTGACCAGATGGACTCCTCTGCAGCCCCTTTTCTTCCCCCGACCCTTCCCACTTCCAGGATGGAACAGAAAGTGGCCTGATCACCACTACCCCCCTACTCAGTCCGGTCACAAAAACAGAGTCCCTGAAGGCCCAGAACACACTAAAAGGGGCCCAAGCTTTGCTCCCAGGTAGCAATCTCTGATCTGTGGGACTAAAAACAAATCAGGTGTCTTCACTGACATTGTTTCCTCATCTGTCAAATGCTGATAATAGTTCCCACCTTGCAAGATAGCTTAGAGAATGAAATCAGACAGTAGATATAAAGCACCAAGCACAGCATGAGACAGAGCAGGTGTTTAATAAATGTCAGCATTATTCATGCATTCTAGGGGCAAAGTTAAGGCCAGAATCAAAACCCCCCACCCCATATTATCCTCAGTTCCTTCTCTCACTCTGTCTTTATCTATAGAGGTGGTAACAATGGGTCTCAAGAGGCTCAAAGACTCAGGTAAGATTCACTTTCAGTTTTTGCTAAAATTCTGGCCTAGATTCACTTCTACATTTACAATGTGGGACACTGGAGGGGGGTATTTTAACGTCTGCACCAAAGGGGATGCCTCAATGAGATACACACTAAGGCTAGACTGACAGTGACTTCGTCTGCACATGCCACACCCCTCAGCTCTGCCTCCTTCAGTCATGTCACTAAAGCCCCCACCTGGTGTGGGGGGGGGGGCTCACTAGCACGGAAAAGGGCGGGTTCCAGGCAACCACAAGTCTACAAGATAATGGCTAAGTGGGAGGTGTGGAAGCCACAGAGGAGACACAGCCACCCTTAGTGGGCACTGGCGTATATAGGAATGGGAGTTACAGACTTAAGCATGAGTTAGGGAATAGCTGAACAGTCCATCTTCTAATTTACACTTGCTTACATTCTTGGACAATATTTTATATACTAAATTATGCCACATAAATCTGATAATCAGGATGACGATGTAGTTAATGGTTAATGCATTTCATGGGGGATTTACTTTGTGTCAGGCACTTTGCTAGACGCTTTACATGCATTACCTTAATTAGTCCTCTCAACAACTCAGCAGTAGGTATCAGGTTGGTACAAAAATAAGTGTGGTTTTGTGATTACTTTTTTTTTTTTTTTTTTTTTGAGACAATCTCCCTCTGCCATCCAGGCTGGAGTGCAGTGGCATGATCTTGACTCACTGCAACCTCCCCCTCCTGGGCTCAAATGATTCACCTGCCTCAGCTTCCCCAGTAGCTGGGATTACAGGCACGCACCACCATGCCCAGCCAATTTCTCTATTTTTAGTAGAGGCAGGGTTTCACCATTATCCAGGCTGGTCTCAAAGTGACCTCAGGCGATCCACCCACCTCGGCCTCCCAAAGTGCTGGGATTACAAGTGTGAGCCACCACACCTGGCCCTGTGCCATTACTTTTAACGGCGAAAGCTGCAATTACCTTTGCACTAACCTAATACTTCTATTACCCCCTTTTGCAGATGAGGAGATGAAGGCATGTGCCTAAGTCTGCACAGCTGGTAGAAAAGAAGCTGAGATTCAGACAGGGGGAGCCTGAGGTCTCAGCCTGTGCTCCTCATCTCCAAGATGATTTCTAAAATATCAGCATTTTAGCAATACAGGTGGGAGCACTCTGCAATCTTCCAGAGGGGTTCAGTGCCAACTTTATCTTATTTGATCCTAGAGAAACATGTCTAAGGAAGCGCCCAGGTTCCCAATGGAAGGCCTGATGGCATGCTTTTTCTAGAAATGACCATGATGGCCCTACTGAATCAATTATAAATGGTACATTTGTGCATTGTACGGTATACGGTTCTCTGGTGTGTACATATATCAAATAAATAAAGCAGTACGAGAACCAATCACATACATTTAATTGCATTTTATTTACTTAGGAGCTCCTGGGAGAAAAACCTAGCAGTGCTGAAGAGCGACTGTGGGACTTTGAGGAAACTGCTGGAAGAATCTTGGGGAGAGAGCCTGAGGCCAAGAGCCAAAAAGGCCTCCCCAGGAGGGGAGTTGCCATTTAAGAGAGATTTTCTAAAGTCACCGAAGCAGGAGAACATACTCTGAAAACACAAAAGCTGCCAGGAAATGAAATTACTGGGTGACAAGGAGTGACGACCGCCAGGAGAAATTCTCTAAGTAATGACACGAGTGCCGTCATCAGGGGCCTCAAACTGTTGGAAGAAAGGCAGCACCAGAGCCTTCCTGGACTTGCTTTAATACATTTAATGTATCAATCCCTCTACAGTACTCACATCTTGGAGACAAAGTGTTTAACAACATATACTTCATGTGTGCTTGCTTGATGCGTTTTGGTCTCTGGGCCTCTAAAACGAAGTTGAACACTCAAAATATAATTTTTTTTTTAAACAAGAGAATTAAAGCATCCTGGAATGTCTTCCTTCATCTTCCTGCTCTGAAAGCTCCTAGGAATCTTCCTAGTCAGAACCTTAATTATGGAAATTCTCATTTATATTATGTGATTTATTTAAAGCCTTGTCTTTCCAAGAGAATAAAATCCTGGTTTTGAAGCACCTCTCAAAATAATTTATTCTTCTCCACTGACTAACTGCTTTGGCCAGAAATCATGAATTTATAGTACATTATGCCAAAGCAAAACACTCTAATAACTTAATCAAACATTTAAAATCCAGCGCACAGCCATATAATATACAGAAGCAGTTCTCTCAGCTCTCTCGTTAAAGGTCAATCACCATTTTTATTCCAAACCTTCACATCTTGGAGAAGTCGTGCACACACACACAGATTGAGAGAGAGACAGAGACAGAGAAAGAGAGAGAGGAAGACATAAGCATTTGGAGATACAAAACTTGGCTGACATATACCCAGGCTCACAATTCTCCTTGTTATGCTTTGAAATGCAGGAGTCGATCCTTCAGCTATTTTTTTTTTTTTCAAATTCTAGCAAAAAATGGGATCTAAAGAATAAAACGAAACTAAAAACTCGTTTTTTTGATCTTCACGACATTGAGGGGAAAGAGAGAGACCTAACTCTCAGCAGATTAATGTGGGCTTACCCACTAAGGATAGTAATATAGAAATAAGAACGATAATTTGCATTATTTTGTCTGTATGCCTTTTTAGAATACTTTAACACATACATACTTTCTGACAACACCCTCGTTCCTATCAGACATAAAAGACTATTAAGTTCATTTTTCAGATGAGAAGAAGCATGCTTCAGCAGTTTCTGATGGGAGAACAGGGAAAGAATGCCAGTTTGGTATGTATTTGGCATGGGATGTTTGACCTAAGAGATGGACTAAAGCCAATGAGTAAAAATGTATTTAGCGTACTTAGTCAAATAAATTCCTCTCTCTCTCTCCTTATTCATCACTCTTGGGCCGTGGTGATGATGATGAGGCAGAGGAGCGGAGCTGAAATCACTGAGTGATGACTGTGCCGATCTCGAAATGAAGCACTTCATATGGGTAATCTCATAAGAGCCTCATAAAGTGGGTTAATGGAGGCATGGCGTACATGCATTTAACTTGTAAGTGAACCTGAGCATAGGCATCCAGCAAAAATTAAGGGGGAAGGAGTAAGAGAAGGTGAGAAATTCAAGGTGCCAAAGATCCTACAGTCATTCTTCTCAATGAACCTGTGCCCGCAAATGACCCTGAGACGAGGGATGTGAATCTGCTATTCCTGCAGTCTCACAGTCCTCATCTGCTGCCTACTGTATGAGCATTTCATGGAGTGTAATTTCAGTAATCAAAGGTACTTCTCAGCATACATGGCCCCTACATGTCTTGTTTATAGGAGCTATACCTGTCAATCATTTTGAATATATTCCATTTTTATCTTCCATGCTAACTCTACAAACAGGCCTCTCTTTAAAAGTTAACTCCACTGAACAACAATTAACCCCATTTAACAGATGATACTCGCAGCTGCTAAGAAAGTTGCCTGGAGTCTCATGACTGGTAGGTGAAATGAGAACATTTTTCCAGATTCAAATCCAGGTCTATCCTAACTCTAAAGTTCAAGCTCTGAATCTCTACATACTTAGACTAGTTCCCACCAAACCCTCTCTCTAAATTAGCAGATCTAAGGGGCTGTGAAAACTTCCAGAGAGTAGCCCTTGCTGTTCTTGCTCCCTATACTGAATGAACCCAAGTTCATCATTCTTTGTCAAGCTGGTGGTCATGATGTACAGTCTTATTTGATCTTCAAGATTTGATTCATGTAGTGCTTCTTCGGTGAAGCTTTCCCTGATCTCACTGGTGGAGGTGATCACTTCCTCTGTACTCCCAAGGGTTTACTATCTGCCATGTTAAAAAGTATGCATTTATACACCTGCCTTCCCAGGGGACTATAAGCACCTGGAGGGCAAGAGTTCCACTGCATTCTTCTCAAAAACTCTAACATAATAACTGGTAGACAGATGCTCAATAAATGACATGAAATTGAATTGTCTAATGCACAGGACAAAAAAAAATTCCTGCAACCCCTCTCTGGAGGTAGGTGGGCTGCTGTGGAGTGGGGTGAAAGAGGACGTTGTGGGGTAAAAGTCTGAAAACACCTGTCTCATAGAATTGCCAGGAACATGTAATCATTTTTGGTCTTGCCTGCTTCGGGGCTGCAGTCAAATGCTTATGAGCATTTACTGTGGGTCAAAAACCACCTTAACTCTTTGCATGTATGCTATCTAGTTCTCCCAACAACCCTCTGAGGTAGATAGGTAGATGTTTTATAGATGAGGAAATGAAGGGTCAGAGAGGGTCATTAATTTGCCTAAGGTCAAACAGCTAGTAAGTGTGGGCCAGGACTCCAGAGCTCATGTTCTTTACTGCCCTGGTATACTTCCTACTCAGCTGCTTAAATTCTTGCTACCACTAAGCCTATATTCTTGAGTATTGTTCTCAAGGGAGACAGCTCCTAGATGACACTTTGAAGGTTTTAGTCTTAAGTTTTCCAACAACCTCCTCCTCCTCTGCCTCAGCGCCCTCAACGCACCCAGTGAACAGCGAGCTTTGCGGGAGGGGATCTCGCTGGGCTGGCCCATCACTAGAGACCCACTATCTTGCCTAGGCCTTCTGATGGCCTTGAACATCTTCTCCAGTTTTTATGTTCCTTCTAATATTTCTCCAGTTTGGTGGCTTCCCTTCATTATGACTTGCAATTTTTAAAGAACTAAGGGAAACTACATTCCAAGCTGGAAGTTTTTACTTTAAAAAAAAAAAAGGAATCAGAAAACAAGCCAACCAAAAATCATGTGTGTCAACAGTGGTGTCTCTGGTGTTGTAGCTTACACCTACACAGAAACTGGGGTATTTTTCATGGACTTAGACTAATTTCAGTGTAGACGCCGCAGGTGATCCATTTCACAAAGAAAAGGCTGTCCATAATTCTGAGTTAATAACAATGTTAGGCTTTGATGTTGATACAAATGAGGCCCAATGGAGAAAAAGCCATATTCATGGGCTGCTTGGGTATCTGGTCTCTGAACGATCAGCTTAAGGAACATAATGCACATAACACAAGCTGACTTCTCTCTACTGGGAGCAAAATAACTCTCGCAGTAGTTTAAAAGAATATATTTGCCACACATATGCATTTAAACATGTAATCTAATTATTTGTTTCACATCTAATGAAAGAGTAAATGGAACTCTGGGTTAGAGCTAAAAAGTCATGGTTTTTCTGTTCTTTGGATAAATGGAGCTAACACACCAAGGCAACTTAAACTTTAAACGTTGCACGCCACATTAAAATTTCATGAAAGTCAAATTCCTTTCTAGCCTATTTCCTTTTCTGTAAGAGGAGGAAATTGGATAATCCAATATCTCAGTCTCCTTCCAACTCCTGAAGGTTATGTTTTCTTTTCCTGGTACCTGGATTCACAGCAGTCCTGGATTCAAATCTCAGAACGGTAAATTTCTTTAACTTTCCGACTTTCAGATTTTTTCCTCTGCAAAAATGAAATTTTAAAATATATACATCTTAAAAAGTTTTTAGTCACAAAAATGGTCAAATATACAGAAAAGGATAAATGTATTTTGAGTATCCCATACCCACTACTTAGATTCAACAATTATTTTCATTTTGCTACATTGTTTTATTTTATTTACCGAACTATTTTAAAGTACAGCAGACCCTTGAATAATGTCATTTCCTTCAATGTCCCTTCATTGTAACACTGATTAGGAAAAAAATCGCTTCCCAGCTGAGACCACTGCCTCTGTGGAGTTCCCATATCTGTATGGGTATTCTCACAGCTTCAATTCAGAGTCATGCATGAAATTTGGTTGTTATATCTGTCTCGAGTCTCTTTTTAAAATAAATTTTTTGAAGTATAACACGTAGAGAAAAATGTACAAATCAAATTTGTACAGCTTGAAGCATGTTCACCCACTGAACAGATCCATGAAACCTCCACCCAAATCAAGAAACAGCTGATGACACGCTCCAGAAATCCCTTAGCGCCCCTCTCCATTCACAACTCCCCATTGCTTAACACCACCTCGGCTTTTAACACCATAGATTAGTTTTGCCTGCTTTTGAAGTTTATACAAATGGAATCAGGTAATATATATTCTTTTATGTCTGACTTTTGTCCCTGATTATGCTTTGAGAGTTACCATGTGGTTACAGATAGCAGTTTTTTTGCACATTGTTTTCATTTTCTACCAGTCAATTCCATTACGTGAATACACCACAATCTATTGATTTATTCTAACATCAACGAGTATTTGGCTTATTTCCAGCCTGGGGCTATTACAATTAGTGCTGTTATGAAAATTCCTGTGAATGTCTTTCAGAGGGTATGTACCCAGGAGTGGAAGGTACACGTATGTTCAGCTCTGGTTGGTACTGCCCATATTCGAGAGTAACTGTATCAATTACTCCCATAACAGTGTATGGTAAATGCAGTTGTTTCACTTTGTCACCAACACTTGTTATTTTAAGTTTCAGCCATTCCAATGAGCATGTGGTATGTGTCATTGTGGTTTTATTCTATATTTCCCTAAAGACTAACTACACACTAAGCAACTTTTCATATGATCATTAGCCATTTATCTTCTTTTGTGAAGTGTCCAAAACTCTCACCAATTTTTTTTACTGAGTCATTTGTCTTTTTCTTATTGATTTGTAGGAGTTCTTCTCAATTCTAAAATAAGTCCTTTGTCAGTTATATGCACTGCCAATATCTTCACCCACTCTGGGACATGTTCTTTCACTCAATAATGTATTTTGGTGAATTAAAGTTATTTATTTTAATGTAGTCCAAATCATCTTTTCTCTTTAGTGTCTACTGTGCCTTGTTTATGAAATATCAACTACCTCAAGGTCATGAAAATATTCTGTTATTTTTTTTGAGATGGAGTCTTGCTCTGTTGCCCAGACTAGGGTGCAGTGGTGCAATCTGGGCTCACTGCAACCTCCGCCTCCTGGGTTCAAACGATTCTCCTGCCTTAGCCTTCCAAGTAGCTGCGATTACAAGCACATGCCACCATGCCTGCCTAATTTTTGTATTTTTAGTAGAGATGGGGTTTCGCCATGTTGGCCAGGCTGGTCTCGAACTCCTGACCTCGGGTGATACACCCGCCTCAGCCTCCCAAAGTGCCGAGATTACAGGTGTGAACCACCACTCTCAACCAAAAAATATTGTTATTTTCTAGAAGTGTCTTTATTTTCTTTCTACAATCCACTTGTAATTGATTTATGAACGGCATGAGTAGGTATCAACAGAACAAGTTTTCCATATGGTTACCCAATTACTTTAGCACAATTCATTAGACAGACCATCCATTTCAGGTGGCCTCACAGAGCCACCTTTGTTACAAATCAAGTAATCTGGGTCTTCTAGACCGTCTTTGCTTTTCTTGGTCATTTGCATTCCTATATAAATTTTAGCATCATCTTAATTTCCACAACAATCTGCTGCTGGCATTTTGATTAGGACTGCACTGAATCCATCCATCAATTTGGAGAGAATTGCCATATTTGCAATGTTAAGTATTCCAATACATGAATACCATGCAACACTCCATATATTTGACTCACCTTTAATTTCTTCCAGTAATGTCTGTCTTTCTGTGTTAAGGCCTGTGCATCTTTCATTAGACTTCTTCCTAGGCATTGGTATATATACACACACACATATATATACACATTTACTTTGAGACAGTCTCACTCTGTCACCAAGCTGGAGTGCAGTGGCACAATCTTGGCTGACTGCAACCTCTGCCTCTCGGGTTCAAGCGATTCTCCTGCTTCAGCCTCCTGAGTAGCTGGGACTACAGGCACGCACCACCATGCCCAGCTAATTTTGTATTTCTAGTAGAGACGGGGTTTCACCATCTTGACCAGGATGGTCTTGATCTCCTGACTTCATGATCTGCCCACCTCGGCTTCCCAGAGTGCTGGGATTACAGGCGTGAGCCACTGTGCCCGGCTGGCATTGTTATTTTTTTGGTGCTATTGTAAACATAGTTTTTAAAAATTTCCCAATTGTTTGTTGTTGGTATACAGAAATAGTATTTTTTTTTTTTTTTTTTTTTTTTTTTTGGTGTATTGACCTGTGTCCAGTGACCTTAGAAATCTACTTAAGAATTCTGATAGGAAGAATAGCTAACGTGTGCTGGGCTTAATACTTAGGTGATGGGTTGATACATGCAGCCTTTGTGCACCTATCAACAATCTACAATCTAATGTGCCACCATGGCACACATTTACCTATGTCATATGTACCCCAGAACTTAAAATTTAAAAAAGATTTATGATAGTTTATTTGTAGATTATTTTGTGTTTTTCATGTACTCAATCGTGTTGTCCGCAAATAATGACATTTAAATTTGTTTTATTCCAATCTTTATATCCATTCTTTTTCCTTGGTTCTGTGTTTTTTGGCTCCTCTCTCTTCTTCCCTCCCTTTTCTCTCCCTTCTTTCCTATTTTTCGAATCATTGCCAGAACAAGAATTTTCAATACAGTATTTAATAGAAGCTATGATGGCAGAAATCTAGTTCTGTTAGGAGAAACATTTTCAATATTTCACCATTAATGACGATGTTTGTTGTAGGGCTTTTTTTGGTAAAGAACTTCCCTTTTATTCTCAATATGTAAAATGTTTTTAAATCACAAATTAGTATTGAATTTTATTAAACACTTTCTTCAGTATCTGAGGAGAGGAAATGACTTATTTCTTCTGTTAATGTGATTAATTACATCATTATTTTTGAAACAATAAAAGTGCATTTGTTGTTCATGTCACAGTCAAATGCAGGTCAGCAGGGGCCCAGGATCCTTCTACTTTGTACCTCTACATCCTCCTTAGAGTGCTGTCAATTTAGCCAACATAGGGAAAGAGACCAAGTATGGGGGATCATGAAGGGCATGTCGCTTCTACTCTCATTCCATAGAATTTCAGACACAGTCACATGTCTGCATCCAACTTCTAGTATTTTCGGAAGCGTTGACTGTGTCTGTCCTTATACCAATGTCTCTCCAGTCTTTTGGTTGTATGAAGCTTGTTGTTTTTGTTGTTTTTTCTGAGACGAAGTCTCACTCTGTCCCAGGCTAGAGTGCAGTGGCACAATTTTGGCTCACTACAACCTCCACCTCCTGGGTTCAAGCGATTCTCCGGCCTCAGCCTGAGTAGCTGGGACTACACGCGTGTGCCAGCACACCTGGCTAATTTTTTTTTTTTTTTGGTAGAGACAAGGTTGCACCATGTTGGCCAGGCTGGTCTGGAACTCCTGACCTCAAGTGATCCACCTACCTCAGCCTCCCAAAGTGCCGGGATTACATGGGTGAGTCACTGCGTCCAGCCTGAAGCTTATTCTTTGCAGAATCCTTAGGAAGTGTCCATGGGCACCACGATGCCTAAGTTCTTGAATGTTCGTAATAGGTAGTCTGCAGTCACTGGACTTGAATGTCAGTATGGCTAAATAGAAATGCTATTGTTCACATTTTCTTTAAGTTATTCACTTGTATTCTGACATAAGATTTTGGCATCAAAAAATAGGCAAGAAATCCAATTTTCTTTCTTTACGAGTCTCTGATTGAATGCTTAAGGACTTTTTCCTTTAAAATTTAATAGTTTTATTAGAACATATTTTGTTCTGACCCTTCAGAGTTGACGTTTCCAAACATTTAGCGCACTTCCACAAGGTATTTTCTAATCAACTTTTAAGAACATTTTCTTGAATAGTAATTATCAGTACTATCAGTTTTGCTTTGTTCCATTGTTTTCTTCCTCAGAGATTCCTAAGTTTGTTAGAACCTCTTTGCCCAACTCTCACTTTGTCTTAAATCCCTTTATCTCTGTATTAATTTCTTGTTGACTTAAGAATACTGCTTTCCATCTTCTATTTCTTTTAAAGCAGTATTTATCCCAGTTATTTCTTTTCGAAATCCATCTAGATTAAAATATATGTATGTATTTTTGGCATAAAAAACATTTATTTTGCTCATAAGTCTATAAATCAGGCAGGGTTTCATGGGTCAACTTAAAAAAACCTTTTTATATTAGATTTTGATTTACATAAAAACTGGGAAGATAGTATTGAAAGTTCTCATATAGCCCACACCCAATTTCCCCTATTAACAACTTATATAAGTATAATACAGTTGTCATACTTAATGAAGCAATCCTATTGCATTTATTATTCACTACAGTCAATATTTTTTTCAGATTTTCTTAGTTTTTACTTTTTGTGTTTGTTTCAGCATACCATCTAAGATACCACATTACATTTAGTCATTATGTCTCCTCAGGCTCCTTTTGGCTGTGACAGTTTTTCTGATTTCCCTTGTTTTTAATACACAGTTTTGAGGAGGACTAGTCAGGTATTTTTTAAGAAGTTTCTCAATAGAGATTTGTCTGATGTTTTTCAGGTAAGACCGAGATGATGGGTTTGGGGGAGGAAGATCACAGATATAAAGTAATATTTTCGTTGCATCATATCAAAGGTATCAAATGATTTATCAGTGTTGACACTGACCTTGATCACTTGGCTAAGGTGGTGTGTGTCGAATTTCTCCACTGTAAACCTACTGCCCACTCCCTTCCCTTTTCACATAGTACTCTTTCGATGGAAGTGTCCATGTGAAGTCCACATTTAAGGAAGGCCACATTTAAGTTAGGTTCAACCTTCTAGAGGGCAGAGAACCTACACAACAAATTAGTGAGAATTATTCTGCATGGCATCTGTCTCTTCATTCCATTTATTTATTCACTCATTTATTTCTGTGAGTATGGACCCATGGATATTTAAACTTGGTTAATAATTCAATACTTATTTTGTTATTCAAATGGTTGCAGCTTTGGCCACTAAGAATTCTTTGTTTGCTTTTATGTCCTTTTGACATACTCCCCAAATTGTGGGGTTTCACATTTTGTTTTGAGCACTCCCTTTATGGCACAACAACATTTCTCACCCTTAGAATAAACCATTTTTTCAAGATGCTTTAATTCCTTTTTGTGGGAAAATGATTTTAGAAACCATCAGCTGGGTGCTGGGCATGCTCATTGCTACTCCAGTGTTGTTGCTTCCAGGCCCTCTTGCTGATAAAGAATTTTTTTTTTTTTTTTTTTTTTTTTTTTTTTTTTTTTTTTGAGACTGAATCTCACTGTCACCCAGGCTGATTCTCCTGCATCAGCCTCCCAGGTAGCTGGGACTATAGGCACATGCCACCACACCTGGATAATTTCTAGTATTTTTAGTGGAGACGGGGTTTCACAATGTTAGCCAGAATGGTCTCAATCTCCTGACCTTGTGATGCACCGATTTGGGGCTCCAAAAGTGCTGGGATAACAGGCATGAGCCACCACACCTGGCCAGAGCAAGGAAATATTTTTTTGTATGTTAATTCATATAAATACACATATCAAAAAATGTTTCTATGTATATATTCATCTATATTAAAAGTATCTACAGTAGGCTAAACATGAGTTAATACTGATGTCTCAACTAGTCCATTCCCACATAGATTATTCTAGCTTTCTCCATTGTTT
The DNA here is from genome assembly GCF_047675955.1 of Chlorocebus sabaeus. Lineage (NCBI taxonomy): Eukaryota > Metazoa > Chordata > Mammalia > Primates > Cercopithecidae > Chlorocebus > Chlorocebus sabaeus. The sequence goes on along the minus strand of NC_132926.1, from coordinate 13,182,382 downwards.
GTTTCTAACCACCCATTTCAACAGCAAGAAATCTATCCTCACCATCCACCATCTATTGTTCAATTCCAGTATACATGTACAGTGTCTCAGAATTGTTAACACATACCCCCAGGGGAAACAACCTTATCAACTAGAGTACAGTTCTGTGCAGTTCCTTTTGCCTTTAGTCTTACAGACTCCACTCATTTCCACAGCTTAGGTCAGCACCTTTGCTCCCTCACTTCAGTGAGGCTGATGCATACATTCATCACAGTCTGCATTCCATTCTGGGATACCCCACTCTCCTACATGACTTTTTAAAAATTTGCATGCATTATAGTTCACTCTGTGTGGTAAAATTTTATAGGTTTTGACAAATGCATAGGGTCATGTATACACAATTTCATTATCATACAGCATAGTTTTACCATCCTAAACCCCACCATCCCCCACTGTGCTTTATTCAACTTTCGGTTCCCTCTTCTCCTCTGAATCCCTAGCAACCACAGATCTGGATTGTATAAGACTGTGTTTAACTTTTTAAAAAACTGCTAAACTGTGTTCTAAAGTGGCTGTACCATTTCGTATTACTGCCAGCAATGAATGAGAGTTCCTGCTACTCCACCTCACCAGCAATTAGCGTTGTCAATTTTTAAAATGTTCACCATTGTAATAGGTGTGTAGTAGTATATCTCACTACATACCTATTTGCATCACCCTAATGAAAAATGATGTTGAGTACGTTTTTGTATGCTTACTTGTGAGCTGTATATCTTCTTCGGTGAAGTGTCTATTTGAATCTTTTGTCCATTTCTTTCCTTTATGGGGGAGAGCAGTATCTTTTTACTATTGAGTTTTTAAAGCTCTTTGTATATTTTGTGTATAAATTCTTTATCAGATACATGTTTTGAAAATATTTTCTTCGTAGTTTTATATTTTACATTTAGGTCTATGAATCATCTGGACTTCAATTTTGTGTAAGATATAAGATTTGTATCCAGATTCATTTTTCTGTATCTGGACAGCCAATTGTACCAGCACCACTTGTTGAAAATATTATTCTTTCTCCATTGAATTATCTTTACACCTTTGTCAAAAAATCAGTTGACTATATTTGCATGGGTCTATTTCTGGGCTCGCTATTCTGTCACCTTGATGTGTGTGTCTAATTTTTCACCAATATCATGCTGTCTTGATTACTATAGCTTTACAGTAAGTCTTGAAACTGGATAGTGTAATTTCTACAAGTTAGTTTTTCTTCAGTATTGTACTGGCAGTACTTATTTTGAAGTACTTCTATTAAGTTCTTTGAGTTCTTCACCCCTCCTTTCAAATCCTACATTTCTCTTATTAGAGTTTTTAAAATTTAGATTTGTGTTGTTCTCTTATAATTTTTTAAATTCTTCTAGCCAGTTTTGAACTATTATAGTTTATTTGTTTTGTGGGTATCTCCTTTTATGTTTTCATTATTTCTAAGAAAGTTATGCTTCTCATACCTTTTCTAATGTAAAAACCTTTATATGGGCTTCAATCACAATCCTTTTAACTGCTTATTTTTTAAGTGAAATAAATTTCCCTGTAGTTTTAGAATGGAGGGGCGAAATAGCTTTTTTTTTTTTTTTTTTTTTTTTTTTTAAGCTTTAAGACTCTAGAGCTCATTCTTGTTTTTGCAAAGCAATGAGAAACATGGCCTTGTATTTTCCAAGATTTGACTCTTCTGGTGAATTCTAACATACTTCTCAAGGAGTTCTCTTTTTATTTCTACCATTGTTCCTTTTCTGATCAACTACTCCCAGAAGTTTCTTACCAATGTTAGACCTTTCCTAGGAAAAGAGCCTCATTTTCATTTGAAGAATGTATAAGCCACAGAATGCTCCAAGTATTATCAGTCATTATTACATCATGGTTCCTTTGTACTGAACATGAATTGGATCTGATAGAACTCCCTTCTATATTTGGCAGCTTTTCTCAGATTGGCCACCGTTTTCCAATGAGTAGAGATGGGTAATTTAAGGTATGCATTCTTCTCAGGGTCCTAAGAACTGTAGCTGTCTTCCCTCTGCTTTCTCCTACACAGATGAGATACCACAACGGTCTTGAAACCATCTATTGGGGATTCACTGAATTACTGTTCCAACTAATTTTATTGTAGATGTTGCATATGTCTTTGGTTTTGCTATCCTAGTTGTTCAGCATGTTTTTATTTGAGAGGTGAAATTTCCACTATTAAACCAACCTTGCCTTCTTTGAATAAGCCAGATTTCGTTGGAATATATTATCCTTTTCAGTATAACTGAATTCATTTGCTAGTATTTTGTTGGGAAATTTGTAAAAATATTCATGAAAGACATTGGTTTATGTTTTTTCTTGAAATGTCCTTACTGGGTTTTGTTCTCAAGGTTATGCTGGCTAAATAGACAAATGTTCATTCTTTTTTAGAATTAGTTTGTATTAAGTTGATATACTTTATTCCTTAAAACTTTGTTAGAATTTTTTGCTAAAGCCATCTGAGCCTAGTTTTGATGAAATGTTTTAAATATTTAATTTCTCTAATTGATATGACAGATTTTCTATCCCTTCCTGTTTCTATTTTCAATTTCATTTACTCTTCAAAATCATTGAGATAAACTTGTCCAAAGGCTGCTCTTATTATCACTTTAATGTTTATAATATCCATAGTTACATCCCCCTTTTTATTCTTCATGTTGGTAATTTAGTCTTTTGTTTTTTGATATGTCTTGTCAGTCAGTGTCTGTAATTTTAGGTGCTTCAAGAATTAGTTTGGCTTTTTAGAATTTTTCTATTATACATTCATTTCTATTTCATATACTTCTGCTCTTAATAATTTCCTTTGTTCTGTTTTGTTGTTCTTGCCCTAACTTCGTAAGAATATTTTAATCAAGATATGTACTTCTTTTAAAACATGTACTATACATAATATATACCATAAATTGAATAATATAGCTTAAAGGCTCTAACATTTTCCTCTGAGCATAGCTTTGGCTGCAATCCACACATTGTGACACATTATATGTTTATTAACATTCAGAAAAATATGTTCTAATTTCCACTGCAGTATGTTCTTCGACTCAGAGTATTTAGAGGTATATTACTCAATCTCCAAATATTTTGGATTTTTCTAGTTTTTTAAATTAACTTGTTGATTATTCCTGCTGTCAGAGAACATGCTCCATATGATATCCTTTGATATGTGTCGACTTGCTTTCTAGATCAGTACATAATAAAACTTTCATATGCCCTTGAAAAGATTTCTATTCTATGTTGCTTTAAGTGTTCTCTATATATCAATTACATCAGGCTTAAAAATATTGTTATTTAATATTCTATATTTTTACTAAGAATTGTATCTCCTTGTTCTATTAATTACCAAAAAGTGCATCTTAACTATGATTATAAATTTGTCTATTTTTTTTAGTTCTGTCAGTATTTGCTTTCCATATTTTCAGGCTATGTTTTTAGACACATACAAATACAGATTTGGTATATCTTCCTGGTTTATTTCCTATTTTACCATTATAAAATTCTCTCTTTATATCTAATATTTTTCTTTAAATTCTATATTATCTTTAATAGAGTGACACTAACCTTTCGGTTAGTGTTTTCATGCTATCATTTTCATTTTTTTACTTTCAAGTTTTCTCTATCCATATGTTTAATGTTATTATTTTGTAAAAAGCATATGTTTGGTATTTTTAAAATACACTCTGACAATCTATGTTTTTTAATTGGAGAATTAGTGCATTTACATATAAAGTAATATGATATATTCAGGTTTAAATGTATCATCTTACTGTTGATTTCTATTTGTTCTATGTTCCTTTTCCTTCTCTTTTATCCTTCATTTTAATTAACTACATATTTTGTATCACACTGTGCTCCTTTTCCCTTGGACTATCATAATTTTTTGACTACTTTTTTTAGAGTCTATGCTACAGATTTCAACATACATCTTTGACTTAATAAGGCAATAAATATTAGCACTATGAATTCCTGAATAATTTAAGAATCTTAGAACATTTTAATTCCATTGACCCTTCCAATTTTGTGGTACTGCTTCTATTATATTCTAAGCTTTTTTTGAACTTAAAAGTTGACTCCCATGTTTTTCTTGACATTGACTTTTTGAAAAGACCAGAGCAACTGTCTCAAAGAATATCCCACCTATAAAATGTGTTTGTTTCCTCTTGGTTTAACTCTTTCCTCTATCCCATACACTTTCTGGAAACCAGAAGTGAGATCTAGCTAAATTAGGCTTAGGTAAACATATTAAGCAAAGTACTTCATAGGTTATACTTTGAGTTTTATATTTTATCACATCACATTTTATAATTCTAACTTCATAATATTCTCACATAGATTCCATGAGATGGTATACGTAAAGTGCCTGACATGTTATCTGACATAGGATAGTTAAAGAGCAGAATTTCTCAGTTTTGGCACTAGTGACATTTTGGGCTGAATAATTCTTTGTTGTAGGGCCATTTTGTGCATTTAAAGATGTTTAGAGATACTCCTGTGCTCTATCTGCTAGGTAGCATCTCCCAGCTGTGACAATTAAAAATGTATCTAAACATTACCAAGTGTCCTCTGGAAGACAAAATGAGGCCCAGCTTAGAATCACTTATATAGGACAAAAACTCAAGTGTTTTAATAAATATTCCTCAAGCAGTTACTATCATGCCTTGCTCAAGGCTGTGAGATTAGGAGCTAAATGGGACATGAATCCTGACCTCAACATTCATGGTTCTGAGAAGAAACAATCCAGAAAACAGGGAATTAAAATATGGTGTCATAAGTGCTGTGATAGGAAGACACCTGTGTTATGAGAATAGGGGCACCTAACTCCGCCAGAGGCATAGGGTCCTTTCACGGAGGAATAGGGAATTCTGAATTGAGACCCAGAGGACAGACTTCCTTTTCCTTTCCCAGGAAGACCCAAGAGAACAAACCAATAATGACTACTCAGAGTGGAAATAAACCCTCCAGAAATGAAGCATCATAACCCCTAATATTTCCAGGCTCTATCTTAGAATATGATCAATAAAGATTTATCTATTACCAAATACAGAGACACAGATAAGGTGAGCCAGGAGTAAGGGCTAGAGATGGCACAATCCACCGTCATCTTGTTAATAGCAAATGTATTATGTTTTCCAATTCCACATCCCCCCGTCTGTATGAAAACAGAATGAATAACCAAAACCAGATTAACGCCAATCAGGATTAATGTCACACACATCCCTTCTTGCTAACACTGAAAGGTATTATGAGAATGACCATTCAACTGTGTATATGAACCCAGTTGCCTGTGTTTCCAATCTTCTTCCTGATTAAGTACTTCTTCAGATCACTTGCAGTAGAAGTCAGAGATTGGCTAGCTGTTCACTAAGCCTGTTTCTTCTGCTTCCTGGGCACACAGCTCAACCATCTTTCCTCCATCCTCTGCAGTTTCCTGTGGCCACATGACTGAGTTCTAGCCCAAAGTATGTGAGACTGGAAGTGACATGTACTTCTTGAAATCTGAAAACCTCCCACGTGAAATTTTTCATGCTGTTTTCTCTTCTCCTGGCTTGATGCAGACAAACATTGTCACCTTGAAAGCCAAGATTTAAGGAGGGTAAAGTCGAGGAGAGGAAGACGACTTTGTCCCTGAGTCTCCCTTGGAGAAGGGAGGCCTTATCAGCAATGCCCATATTGAGTTTTAGATGAATAAGAAGTAAACGTCCACTGTGTTAAGTCACTGAGATTTGAGGGTTTATCTAGCACAGCAGCTAGCATTACCCACCTAATACACCAACACGGAGAAATAATCAGGTTTCCTCTGCAACTGTAATCCATTCAGTTCCCCAGACATGCATGGGTATTTCAGCCTTGTTCACCAAGCCAAAGAAAAGAGGCTTTGCCAAAATATTTCACCAATACTCCCTGGAGTTAAATGTTTAGATGAGAGGTTACTCTCAGGGCCCTTACTAAAGATCACACTTCATCTAATATCTGCTGCACATGAGTATGGAATAACATCATCTTTCATGTCAGACAGAAGTGGCTTTGAATCTTGGCTCCCCTCTTGACCATTCCTTGACTCAGTCTCTCTGGGTCTGTTTCTTCATCTGTAAAATGAGGGTAATTACACCTCATAGGAATTTTGTGGCAATAAAAAATACAAATAGCATGTAAAACACTAGCATAGTTCCTGGCATGTCCAAGGTACTCAATTAGTTCCTTCCCTAAAACAAGGAAATTAGTGAATTGGGAATTTTCTTCACTCTTCTAATCAGTAGACTAAGGAGTGGCCTTTTCACAAAGGACCATGTGTTGATCTTTGTGTAGAAATGCTGAATATTTCATACAAAGGAATCAGGTTCAACAAATACTTTTATGTTCTCTTTGGTCTAAATAAGAACTTGAGAGTTAAGAAACTTAAAAATAAACGTGTAAACAGAGACAACATTCAGTCTTTTTATAACCGTTTTCCCTTGCAAGAAATAAATGTCATATTTTCAAACCAACACCAGCAGAACATATGCTGGGATTTGACCCAGAAGGAGAACAATGAATGAGACGGTTCACACAACAGAGAGGGAGGAAGGCATTTTTCTGGGTAATACTAATTGATGTGCAATGGGGACCTTCGCTGTTCTTATGTGGCCCCAGATAAATTGATTCCGGCGGAAAAGATGGCACATCTCAAAGCTAACTAGTCAGGGGCAGGCACGCCACCTTACCCAAGCCCACCTCTGTAAATGAGATTTGGCAACCAGACAGGTAAACAGAGCACAGTTCTTCTAAGGAAGCCGGCAGAGCTGTGAGCTGTTGCAGCTTCATCCTTTTGACTGCAGGAGAAAGAGGCTGAAATGTCAGGGCAACCAAGATTCAGAGAGAACTTTGAAGAGAGCCACCCACCAGCATGACTAAGTGCTCTTGGGGACAATCCCTGCTCAGAGGGCAGAAAGCAAATATCCAGATGTTATGAGCTGCCAGATGTGATTAACAGAGGAAAGGTGAAGTCGCCTACTTAACCATCTGAGCAGCCCTCCTCAAAGTCATCCGAGAGTTTTCTGCAAAAGTATTCATCAACAAAACAAATGGAGGCTCCAACTGTCTTCCATTCCCATCCCTTTTCCTCTCTCCCTCTCATTGAGTCAGAACAGTGGCCTATTTTTAAACCACTGGCAATGCATTCTCTCGTGGAAACGTGGGGGCTTCTTGACACAGGCTGATGCTCACTCACAGGAGATACAAGCGCACTGAAGGCTGCGCCCACTCACCAGTCCTTCCTCTCCCACAAGAGTGGGGCAGAGAACACTCAGGGAGGAGAGGGCCTCAGGAGGGAGCTTCTGCCCGTGCAGAGGAGTAGGGAGTATCTGATGCCGGATTTCATGACAGGGTAACTGCAGGCTTCCCTCCTCCGTGGAAGGGAAGGCTTACACTTGGTTAAAAACCAGCCCCTTATACAGGTACCAAGACAGAACTCAAGCCTGAGAGGAAGGGAAACAAACCCTGGAAGCTGATTCTAGCAACTTTTACAGAAAAGGAGTGTAAGTAGATCTCAGTGTTTCTTTAACATGCATCTAATGTGCCTTAAGTATAATAGCAAACATTTTATTAAAACACTGGAGACCTTTTTAAACAAGGTCATAAGGCCAATTTACAAAAAAAAAAAAAAGCACTAAAATTAAAAAACACTTTAAGAAAGGAGGTTGTGCTGTACTTACAGTCGCTCCAGCTGCTTCAGGTCCTGGAAGGCGCCTCTCTCGATGACGCTGACCTGGTTGTCTTCCAGATGCCTATAATCACAGAGACAGCAATGACTAAGGACAAAGCTGGGCTCAAGGACCCTCATACTAGGCTTTGTGCCATGCAGGTATGGTCACTCAGCCCCTCCCATGATCGTCAGGGTCCCTTCAACTGGGATCAGTCTGATGGGACAAGATAACTCATATCCCAGCTTGGTGTCACGGTAACCAGGGTTTCGCCGCCTGCACACTTCTACCTGACAGATTGGTTTCCATGCCTCTATTTTAAGAATGTTCTCAGCAAATGTCCCCCCAAGCACTGCAGGATGTTGCGCAGAAAAGGAAGAGGTAAAAGCTGCTCTTTATAAAAACCACACATAGATTCAGCATCTCTTCCCTGGGAACTCCCTCCTCCAAGGATTCAAAAATACTTCATTGAAAAGGGCCTTCCCTCCTCACCCTAGTAGAAAGGGTGAGGCTATTGTGAAACGATTAGCTGTCCCTAAGAAAACCAGCCTGGTCCCAGCAACTCCTCTCACTGAGAGTCCAGCTAATCCCAACCTCATGATGATGGTCCTAAAAGATCAGGCTCCCTCCCTCTAGCCACACGCTTCACTCACCCGCCTAAGTTCTCCAAGCAGGTGATTACAAATCCTAAACATTCTGTGTAAGTGAATTGGGTTCATGCATGCAGTATATCCAAAGAATTCAACATATAATGAAATGTGTGTTTCCTTAACTTAAAAAAAAAAAATGGCCACTTAAATGGATGAGCTGAACAGCAGAGAAGAGAAGCAATGAAGCTATGTAGCTTCCATTGGGGGCTGACCTTAGGCTGGGAAATGACAGATTGCACATGGTGGCTGAATGGGACTTAGCGTGGATGCATTGTCATCAGAGAATGTTTCTTTAGAAAGTGAAGTTTAGGAAGGGCCGTGGATTCCTCTGGATTACACAGGAGGAGAGGTGCGCACAAGCACCTAAACAAATGGCAGATGGAGAGGAAGAGCAACCCTGGGAAGCTGGGAAGGCTGCATCTTCATATCAAACTGAATGCTCCATGACAGTCTGTCCCTATTAGACGTTTCATAACCTCCTGCACTTCTCAGCCTTAACAATTGGACCCTTGTGTTTGGTTCCCAAGTCTATTTTCCCCACTGTGCCTAAGGAGCAAGAAGATAGACATTCTGCCCATCATTGTACTCCCAGTCCTAACACAGTTGCCTAGCACAGCAGGCACTTCATCAACGCTTACTGAATGAATGAAACCTACAGAAGACTTTGGGCCACGGCACATACCGACTGTATATGTGTCTGGGACAGGTAACTGTATTTTGTTTGGGCTTGATATTTTATATTTTTGTGAATTTGTTGCCAACAGTTGAAAATCAGGATATTTCACGTGTATACACACCCATACCCCACAAAAGAAACTCCTTTTGAAAAATCAGCTCTCACATTTCCAAATATCAGTTGACCAGGAGTAGAACGTCAGGCGAGGGTACCCAGCCCCACAGTTTGCCATGTCCTCATCCGCTCTGCTTCTCACATTTCTATTGCTTCTGGCCCCTCACAAGCTCCTCACTTAACAGCTGTAGAAACGATTGAAGGGAGAGGCTAAAAGACTTGCCCGAGGAGAAATTATTTATGCCAATTCCCACAGCCAGGTAGGGTGGGCCTTCTAACTCCCACTCTGGTGAGCGTACCAGATTTAGTTTAGAAGCCCTGTTTTGCTTGCACATTAGCTGATGATATAAGAGTGGGTTAACTAGTCAACCTCTCTGAGATTCAGTTTCCTCATCTGTAAAATAGAGAAAATACAACATTGCAAAAGTTCCTCGAGAACAAAAATGAAATAAGGGAATCATGTAGCCCAGGTTCTGCTATATGATTAGAGGCTTAAGAAACGCTGACCAGGTGCGGTGGCTCACTCCTGTAATCCCAGCACTTTGGGAGGCTGAGGCAGGTGGACCAGGAGGTCAGGAGTTCAAGACCAGCCTGGCCAACATGGTGAAACTCCATCTTTACTAACAATACAAAAATGAGCTGGGTGTGGTGACACACGCCTGTACTCCCAGCTACTCGGCAGGCTGAGGCAGGAGAATTGCTTGAACCCAGGAGGTAGAGGTTGCAGGGAGCCAAGATGGCACCACTGCACTCCAGCCTGGGTGACAGAGCAAGACTCTGTGTCCAAAAAAAAAAAAAAAAAAAAAAAAGAAAAAGGCCTGGAGCAGGGGCCCACGCCTGTAATCCCAGCACTTTGGGAGGCTGAGGCAGGCAGATCATGAGGTCAGGAGTTCGAGACCAGCCTGACCAACAAGATGAAACCATCTCTACTAAAAATACAGAAAGTTAGCTGGGCATGGTAGCACGTGCCTGTAATCCCAGCACCTCAGGAGGCTGAGGCAGGAGAATCACTTGAACACAGGAGGCGGAGTTTGCAGTGAGCTAAGGTTGCGCCATTGCACTCCAGCCTGGGTGACAGAGCAAGACTGTCTCGAAAAAAAAAAAAAAAAAGGTTTTTCCCTTGTCTTCCTTTTCCATTCTACCATATGCAAGGAGGGCCTTGGAATGCTAATAGTCTCACACTAGCGCATCATGCTAAATAGGGTCCCACTTCAACACTCATGACTGGGGGTTTCCTGAGCTAAGTTTTTACTATCCATCCACCAATCAAATCAATCACAGACTTTGTAGTCATTATTTCCTTGCTGGATAACAAGGAGCAACTCTAGGGTATTGTAAGTACCACATTCCCTCTGGGTTTCTGAGGGAGCCTAACTCACCCCTTCTGTAATGAATCTTAGTTCTATGCTAATGAATCTAACACTTCAAGTTTCTTTCAGAGAGGGGAAGAGAAGAGATGCAAGGATATCTATATGAGATACACCGTTTCCACCTTGTGCAGGCCCTGGAAAGCTGACTTATTGGCTTCATCAAGAAGCTGGGTTTTTTTTCCTCCCAAGACAAGGTCTCACTGTGTCACCCATGCTGGAGTGCAGTGGTGCAAGTTGCTGGGACTATAGGTGCATGTCACCATGCTCAGCTAATTTTTTTTGGTGGGGAGTAGAGATGGAGTTTTACAATGTTGCCCAGCCTGGGGAGCCCTGCCCAGGCTGGTCTCAAACTCCTGAGCTCAAGCAATCCAGCCGCCTCGGTCTTCCAAAGTGCTGGGATTACAGGCATGAGTCACTGTATCTAGCCATCAAGACCATCAAGAAATTTTTTGACTTCTGAATTCCTGTCAGGTTCAGCCAAAGAGAGGCACCAGCAGGAGATCAGAGGGTGGAGGAAGACTGTGGTTGGGAGACTTACTCCTCCACCCCTGCCAAGCCACTTCAGGCTGACTGCATCCCTCTACCTAACGCTACAGCTCCCTACTTTTGCCAGGCTCTGATAACCACTTCCTCCCTGTGCTCCCTGAGGCCCAGGGCACAGTAGTGGCCCCGTTTTGACTCTGGCCTCAAGGAACTGCACTCTCTCCTCTAGGTTTCTCTTCGCCTTGCCCACACCTCTAAATAAGTCTTTACTTCACTCTCCTCATTTGCCCTCTTTTCTGCTGGGACCCTCACTGCCAGGTATCTACGTCCCTTCCAGATCTAATTCCTAGTTCCATCAGTGTCCAGCCTAGAACCTGGCAATCAGAGGTTCAACAAATCAATATTTGATGAATAAATGGATCAGTGAACGAATGAGCTAAGATCCTCCCATCCAGACTTCTGGGCTGAGATGCAAGCCAGGAGCAAGCACTAAAAGCCATTGATACCTTCCCTACATTTTCAGACAGGGGATCCAGGAAGGGCTGGACATCCAGAAGGGCTGTCCACGGATGGAGTCTGTTCTGAATTAGAACAGAGCCTGTGTTCATTTTCAGCTCTTTTGCAATTTTTTTTTTTTTTTTTTTTTTTTTTAGCTTTAGCACTGGATCAGGATCAGAAATCGCCCCCCTTGTGATGATGGCTGGGGTGGAGTTTAACTTTTTTATTAACCCCGTTTGGGATAAAGCTGGCTCCCACATTGTGAGCATAGCAGAGCCCTTAGACTACCAAGAAATGAAACATAATTTATACCATCAGAAGAGACTTTTTCCTACTCCCACCCCATGGGAGAAAAAAAAAAAGGTCCTGGGCAATTCTTCTATCTTCTCCTTAAATGCTCTTCATTTGGGGAAAATCGCCCTGGGTTGAGACCGAAGTGCCTCAATCTCCATTTTATCTGCTTTTGCCCATATTAACAGTTTGACATAGAAATGGGTGGCCAATTATTCAAGACTACTGAATCTTTTCTAGCTTCTCTAGAAATTGTAAATAAGAAACAGATATGGGGAATGTGCCAAGGTGTGAAAAAAATCTTTTAAAAAAAGATAGTTGTCTAGGTTACTCAGCTAAAAAGAATAGATTGAGGAAAAATATGGTAAAAATGTCTGGATATTTTATTGGTGTTAGTTAGAAAGCATTTCAGCTATTCCACCAGGCAGATCCTTTCACAGTAATAAAGGGCCACTTCAATGGGATTGTCTTTGAGTTGATAAGGAAGATAATGAAACAGAGTATATTAATAGTCTATGGGGGGGGGGTTAAGGGAAGGCTTTTTGGCATTGCTTATCAAAATAAGAGAAATGTACCAATTAACTGAAAAGATAAACCGTAGTCAAAGGAATGTTGCAGACCATCCAGGGGATACTAAAACAATCTTTTGTGATTATTTTAAACTTTCTATTTGCAGAGAGCAGACACGAAAATTGGAGTTTTTATTAGTCTTTCTGATGTAACGCTAAGAAAATCAAAGGGTTGTTTTTGACTTTGTTAGAAAACGAAGCATTAGGTGAAATTTCTGACTTGTAATCTCTCACAGACGCAGGGGAAATAAATTTTAAAAAAATAAGTGAGAAGGTAAACAAGCGTCTGTTTGTTAACCTGGCAAATGACATAGAATCAGGAGTTGTTACCTATACCTCTTCAATAACAATCGCCCTAAAACTGAACCATGGAATCCCCCCACCCTGATCCCAGTCTCGACTCTGATCCACGCACACCTTGTCAGAACTACCAGTCACTTGATAGACACATGGCTGCTGAGGCAAAAGACTTGGCACAGGGCGTGCCTTCCCTTTGAGGTTGGTGAGAGGAGAGTGTTCGAGACCAAAGATGGAGAACATGTCCATGTGGAGAGCACCTGCAAGCTGGAGGCCCAGGATTCAGATTCACCATGTCTCCATACATGTGTACGTAAGGGAAGCTCAGACAAGCCCCCACATTAACAGTGCTGCATTTACAAAATGGGTAGACTATCATTGTCTTAGTTTTCTCAGCTTTCTATAATGCGAATACACAGCGGCACTGCATGGAGGTTAGAAAACACAGGGTCCGGGTTCCAATTCCAACTCCTTCAGTCACCTGCTATGTAGAGTTGGGACCACTTACCCTATCCATGCCTCTGGTTTTCTCTGCTACAAATAGGGGCTCATACTAATGCCCACCTTGTTTGTTACCACTATGTAATACTGTGCTGGGCCCATCAAAGTATCAGGTCCATCGTCATTACTAACAACTCAATCAGAAAATAAAAACTATGTTGTAAAATTAATGCTTCACAAGTAATCCTGAGAATAATCAGAAAATGTTACAACAATGAAGCACTACATGTATAACTATGAGAGCTGAAAATACTTCTAACTACGTATTCCCTATACTGCAAATGAGAAAACTGAAGCCCAAGGAGGAAAAGTAATCTGCCCAAGGTTTCATGGGTAGCTAATTCTGAATCAGGACCAGAGCCTGGTACTTTCTGAACCAAGTACAAAATTCATTCTATTTATTATATAGGGCTATTAGTAAAAAGGAGGTAGCTTCAGGTACCAAGACTTTAGCTATTACTTCTAGTAACAATTTGTCAGCTAAGATTTCATGGCATACAAATACCAAGGCCAATTGGCCCAGGCTGTACGTCTTGCCTGGAGCCATGTTTATGGGTCAAAATTAACCAAGTAAAGAAGGAAAAAAAAAGATCTAAATTGTTTTTTCCTGTACCTCTGAATGTCTTAGACTTTTCGACAGACAAGCACTTGGGAAGTTTCTTATCACTCACAGACTTAAGGATGGATGAAAGTGTTCAATATTCAGCAATGAAACCTAATATTCCTTGCTCCCCCAGTCCATCAATGCCCATCTCCAATTCTGCTACCTGTCTGCACAGCTGTGGGTGTTCAGCAAGGGCCCTGACCCTTTCTGATGCTCTCCTCCCCTCCCCTCCATTAAGCTACAAGACAGATAACTTTTGTCCCGATTGCTCTTTTAATGCACAGGCTGGAGAAGAAATTATCATCTCTATGGAAGGGAAGCATGGTCAGTCAACCTGACATCGCTGTCATCCTAGAAGCTGGGCATGCTGATTTATTCGTTCATAGCCTTCCGCTTTCCCTATCACTAGAACTAAGTTCTTCCATCGATCCAGCTCAGCCAGCAGCATCCAGACATGGACTGTGATACCCGTGAGCACGTGGGTACACTAATGAGGGGCTTTCTGCTGCAGAATGGTGAATTCCTGTTGTCCAGGGCTTGGGAGCGTGGTGTCAGGGGCAGTGGAACATTTTTTTTTTTTGCAAGGCTGAAGAGCTAAAAATGAAAACGCACCCGAGAGCCATCAACTACTTACAAGACTCGGAGGTTCTTGAGCCCAGCGAAGTCCATCTTGGTGATCCTGGTGATATTATTTCTGTCCAGGTCACTGCAATGGAGAGCAAATTCAGGTCAGATTTTTGTGGGTTACAATCACGGTTTATTTAATCCAGACTGGCTTGGACTGAAGGGACATTGCTTGTCCAGAAGGCGGCAATTCTGATGATTAACGATATCCCTTGAGCATGCCCGGCTAACCTTAAGGATATTGTATGGAATAAACCATTCATTATGCACATAGCAGAACTCTGTTATGTTTAACTGCCTGCCTTCTGTGGTCCCTTCTTTAGGTAACACATTTTTTTGTTGAAGTTTCCCCTCCCCCAAATCTCAGATCATGTCATACAAATGGGGCTGACCCCTCTTCCCAGCTCTAGGCACTGGCATCTGATCCAGGCCAGGCTGGTAAGTATCTTCAGTCTCCCTGACCACAGCAATTGTTTCAGAAATGCCTAAATGACTCAAAATCCCAATAACTGCTTATCTGCTGGGATTGCTAAGCTGTTCAGGGTAGCCAGAAGCCATCTCACCACCACAAAAACAGTGAGCAGATGGTGCTCTCCTATGAATGTCCAGACCCACTCATGCCTGAAGCCAATTACCTCTGTATTTTGAGAGTGTATGACCCATTCTATCCCATCTCTCCTACATTTTGATTTAAACCAGTTTGAGTTGAATTTTCTATCACTTAAAATCAAAAGAATTTGCCTGACTTTGGTATGTAGCTAGAAACTAACAAACAAGACAAAAATTGTCTATTTTCCAGCTACTTTGCAAACTCCCTGAGGGCGAAGGACATATCTCATTTAACTCCATACCCAACATGGTAGATAGAGTATGTGCTTGGCACACAGCAGAGGTAACTTCACTCATTTCACATGTTAGGTAAAGACATTTGCATGGATTACTCCTGCCTCAATTTACAGGCTTACGCTCCTGAATATAGCCCCAAAGAGAAGGATTTGCCATAGAAGAGCTGAAGTGGTGGTGGTGATATTTAAGTGAGGGTGGAGGGCAGCATGGATGATGGAAAAACAGTTCAGAAAAACTGAAGTCACGAATGAGCCTGTGAACAACTGCATGAATATTCCGTGTTCACTAAAATAATCTAACAAGACTGAATGCCAAAAAAAGGAACCATGAATAATACGCTACAGTTCTCAATAATAGATGCTGAATAATTGATCTCTACAGATTATGCCCTCTTTAACCTTCACTTTTCAGGGTTTTGGCCCTTGGACTTTCAACAAGGTATCTGTGAATTATCTTTTCTTTCTGAACATTTTTATACTAAGAGCCATTTTTCCAACGATGAATCCCCATCCAAACGTTCATCTCTTCTTCGTTTTTCCTAGTCACTTCCTAAAGATGCCACCCTGCAATTATGCCTCCTTTATACAGTTGCATAAAATGAACAGGGAAGGAACTCAGATTCTAGCACTTTATATATAAAAAAAAATCGAGTTTGAGGAGGGATTACTTTCCTGATATCAGACATAATACTGAAATAAAAATCAAGTGAGTCCTTGAGTAACCTCGCACAGGTACCTCCTCCTTTTCTCCTTGAGTTTTCCAGTACCTAAAACAGCATCAAAGTTGTTTCTGAACTAGCTTGTGATGGAGAAAAGCAGCATTTAGACTTCTCTGGCTAATTTGAGTGCTGGTTTAGGGGAAAAAAAAAAAAGCATAGCAAGAATTACCCAGGAAAATAAAGGGTTATCCATGCAGGGATGGGAAACCTGCAGACAGAAATCTGTACACACTCCAAAGCATCACACGTGTTCTTCTTACCTCCCATCTGAATTCAGATGGATGTTTGGGGACCTCGACAACTGTGAATATGACAATGCAACTAAGGGTTTAATTACCAGGACACAGCATGGTATCTCAGCAGCTTGTGCCAGCATCTGCAGCACCAATATTTTCAATGAATATTTATTATGTCAAAGCACACTGAGTGCACTGCTGAAATGCTGAGGATGTGGCGGGGGGCAGAGGGTGTGCTGTGGGACCGTCTCTGGCACAGCATTCGTGTTTGGGAGCTGAGCTTCAGAGGCAGGCAGTCCTGAGCTTGAATCCCTGTCCTGCCACTTACTGAGTGATCTAATGGCAGTGCACTTCATCTCTGAGGTGCAGTTTCTCCATTTACAAATGAGGCCGACAATCTTGACCTCAGGAGCTTTGATGAGGGTTAAATGAGATGATGTACACACAGCACTTATCTAGCACTTGTTAAGCGCTCAATCACGGCAGCTATTACTGTAATTAGTTGAAGCGCATCTCTCGCATCTCAACTCTGAAATTTCAGTTCACCAACAGAAGCTGACAGCCCCATACCCCAAACTTTGTGCCTATAGATGAACCCTGGGGTCCCCAAGACACTCCTCGTTGGTGTGCTCTCTTCCTACAGGTAAAAAGAGGGGTCTATTTTGTGGCTGAAAAATAGAATAATGGGGCCAAGAGTGCCCCCCCAGCCCACTGCCTGTCCTTTGCAGCATTTCTGTGACCCCTCTTTCCATGGTATCTGAGTGCAAGTGACACAGGGACTACGGAGGAGGAAAGGGCTCTCCCCTCCCACTGAGCTGTGCTGCCTGCCTCTGCCCACCTCCCAAACACACATACTCCCAGGAAGGCCAGGGAGCACGGGGACTTTGAGGTGAGATACCGCTAGCCCCCAACTCCACACAGTCGGGTCTGGGTGAGTTTGAGTAACTTACTTTCCTTCTCCAGGCCTGCATGCTCTGCAGGAGCTTTGTCTCCTACTTGCAGGCCACGGGATGATGAGAAACACAAAGCTGGGGCTTCAACACACATGGTTAGAAATGGGAATGGATTACACTCACCCTGAGGAGAAGCTGCCTGTCCCAAGGCCAGCCCCCACTGTCCCTGCCCAGGTTCCTCCAGACCTTTATGACCTTCAGCTCTGGCCTCAAGGGAGTCAGTGTATATCAGCCTGGGATGGGTTCTGAACTGTCAGCAGGAGGGGTGATCCTGGATGGGGGCCAAGGACAGTGTCCAGATGTGGATGTGAGAAGTGTGGTGGTCTCCAAACATGTCTGTCATTTCTTTTTCTTTTTCTTTTTTGATACACTTGCTATCAAGGGGTGATATCTATGCCAATTTCCCTTGAACTTCAGCAGGCTTTGAGACTGCTGGACAAACAAGACTGTGGCAGAAGTGATGCTGCAAAGCTTCTGAGGCTACCTAGAAGAGGCAATAGGGGAGGGGCTCGCTCTCTCACTCCCCTCACTTGCACTGCAGCCTTGAGCTGCCATATGAGAAAAGCAGATGATCTGAAGCCTCCATGCTGGTGAAACCACATGGAGGAGGAGGAGGAGAAGGAGGAGGAGGGAGAGATGCTAGGCTTGGCTTAAGTCTTCCAGCCCAGAGGTCAGGCACATTAAGTGCAGATTCCTTTGGGACTCAGCCTCAGCCACCATCTGGTTGCAACTTATGAGAAACTCTAAGCCAGAATCACCCAACTGAATGAACCACTCTTGAAATCCTGACCCACAGAAGCTGTAAGAGGTAACAGTCATGTACCATATAGCAATGTTTCAGTCAATGAGGACAGCATATCCGATGGGGGGTCTCATAAGATCATAATGGAGCTGAAAAATTCCTAGTGACATCGTAACGCGACGTATCACTCACATGTTTACGTGATGCTGGTGAAAACTCTACCGCACTGCCAGTTGTATGAAAGTACAGCACATGCAATTATGTACAGTACATAATACTTGATAATAAGTGACTGGGTTACTGGTATTTACTATGCCATACTTTTATCACTATTTTAGAGCATACTCCTTCTACTTATTTTAAAAAAATAGTTAATGGTAAAACAGCTTCAGGCAGGTCCTTGAGGAGGTGTTCCAGAGGAAGGCATTGTTATCATAAGAGATGACAGCTCCTTGTGTGTTACTGCCCTTGAAGACTTTCCAGTGGGACAAGATGTGGAAGTAGAAGACAGCGAGATGGATGATCCTGACCCTGTGTAGACCTAGGCGAATGTGTGTACACAAGTGTCTTAGTTCTTAATAAAAAAGTTTAAAAAGTGAAAAAAATTGTAGGCAGGGTGCGGTGGCTCAAGCCTGTAATCCCAGCACTTTGGGAGGCCGAGACGGGTGGATCACGAGGTCAGGAGATCGAGACCATCCTGGATAACACGGTGAAACCCCGTCTCTATTAAAAATACAAAAAACTAGCCAGGCGTGGTGGCGGGCGCCTGTAGTCCCAGCTACTGGGGAGGCTGAGGCAGGAGAATGGCGTAAACCCGGGAGGCAGAGCTTGCAGTGAGCTGAGATCCAGCCACTGCATTCCAGCCTGGGCAACAGAGCGAGACTCCATCTCAAAAAAAAAAAAAAAAAAATTGTAAAAGTAGAAAAATGTTTATAGAATAAGGATACAAGGGAAGAAAATATTTTTGTATAGCTATACAGTTTGTGTTTTAAGCTAAGTGTTATCATGAAAGAATAAAAAAGAAAAAATTAAAAGTTTATAAATTTAAAAAGTTATATAGTAAGCTAAGGTTAATTTACCATTGAAGAATTTTAAAAATATTTAGCATAGGCTAAGTGTACAGTGTTTGTCAAGTCAACAGTAGTGAATAGTAATGTCCTAGGCCTTCATATTCACTCACAACTCACTCACTGACTCTCCTGGAGCAGCTTCCAGTCCTGTAAGCTCCACTCATGGTAAGTACCTATTTAGGTATACTATTTTTTATCTTTTATACTGTATTTTTGGTTTTGTGCCTTTTTTTGTATGTTTGACATATTTAGCCAGGCATGGTGATATATATCTATAGTCCCAGCCACTTAGGAAGCTGAGGTAGGAGGATTGCTGGAGCAATCCAGGACTGGGCAACATAGCAAGACCCTGACTCTTAAAAGAACAACAAAACAATAGGTATATCTAGAAACATAAACACTCACCACTGCTCGGCACTGTGTTACAACTGCCTATAGCATTCAGTAGAGTAACCTGCTGTGCAGGTTTATAGCCTAGAAACAATAGGCTATAACCATATCGCCTATGTGTGTAGTAGGCTATACCTCCTAGGTTTGTGCAAGTACACTCAGGATTTTCACACAACAATGAAATTGCCAAAGATACATTTCTCAGAATGTATCCCTGTCATTAAACAACACATTACTGTACCGAAGTGACCACTGTGTCTTAACCCATGAAGTTTTGGGGTGATTCATTGTGTAATAATGGAGAGGTGGGACAGAAAGGAGGAGAAAGCCACCTTCTGAATACTCAATATTTACCATCAGCAATGGAACCCTATTCACATGGCTTTTGGTGGCAAGGCCTTTCTGAGACTTGTGTGCCACCTCTGAGAACCTCAGTCCTGTCATTATGGTCAAGGATGGCTCACGGGGGCAGAAGGCTCCCAAGTTATTCTGGGGATGAGGTGAGAATTGTTCCTTCTTGCAAGCTCAAAGGAGTAAAGCCTGCATAATTAGAGATGCCCATCCCTCCAAGTGGGGCTTAGGATACCATGGGAATCACCTATGGTGTTACGTTACTAATCACAGTAATGAATATCATTCACTGAGCATCGTGGCAGACTGGCGAGTTGTTTTGAGTTGTGCTCAAGACAGAGGGAGAAAGGTTTCGTGGACAACCCAACAGTCTGCCACAATACTCAATGAATGATAATCATGGACAATGCACCAGCCTGAGCATACGGATAGATTACATTTCCCAGCTGTCCTTGCATGTATGTGCAACCATGTGACTGAATTCTCATCACTGTTACAGGGGTGAAAGTACTATATGCTACCTGCGGGCCTGAGGAGTAAAACTTCCTGCCCCTTCCTTCACACTCTCTTCTCTCATCTTGGGTGGGATTCAGTAGATACACTGGAGGACCCCAGGGATGGGAAATTGAAAGAGCCCAAGTCCCTGAATGACTGCATGAAACAGAGGCCTCTCCTCCTTTGGTCCCCCCACTGCCCACACCTCCCCCTCCGCCCGCGCACAATCATTTACACACATTAAACTCAGACCTATTCAAGAAATAACTCCTAAACCACTGAAATTTGAAACTATTTGTTATGGCAGTCTACAGTGGCAAATAAAGTATCTTTGATACAATAGCTTTCTATGCTTTTTTTTTTTTTTTTTTTTTTTGAGATGAAGTCTCACTCTGTCACCCGGGCTGGAGTGTGGTGGCATGATCTTGGCTCACTGCAACCTCCCCCTCCTGGGTTTCAGCGATTCTTCTCCTGCCTCAGCCTCCCAAGTAACTGCGATTACAGGTAACTGCCACCACGCCTGGTTTTTTTTTTTTTTTTTTTTTTTTGCATTTTTAGTAGAGACAGGGTTTCTTCATGTTGGCCAGGCTGGTCTCAAACTCCTGACCTGAGGTGATCTGCCCACCTTGGCCTCCCCAAGTGCTAAGATTACAGGCATGAGCCACCACGCCCAGCCTTCCATGCCTTCTTCTCTTTGCAACAGTTCTGAAAGGTAGATATTATCTTACTTCAACAGATTAAAATGCTGTAGATCAGCCTTAATAAAAGCTGATATTTGTTGGACCCATACTATGCACGAGGTACTGTGCTGAGGACTTTGTGTTCGTTTATCTAATCCAGACAGCAACCATATACGGTAAGTACTATTATCTCATTTTTCACATGAGGAGGCTGAAATTTAGTTTCCCTCATCCCCACCCTAAGCTTAGACGATTATTACCAATAAAGAAATTTAACATGAGTTCACATACCAGGGAAGTAGGTAATGCCAAGATTTGAACCGGGACTCTCTGAATGCAAAGGCCATAGTTTCACTTATCACATCCTACTGCTCATCTACCATTAGAGCATTTTTTATACTGTATCAGGTTATCCACTGAATTTTTTAAAAGAATGCATAAATAAATGCACAAACATAATAGAATTTCCCGCTCCTGTGCTTTGGAGAAAAACAAAGACATACCCACAGTAGCTTTGCTTCCCTCACTCCAGCCAAGACAGCACATTTCCTACCCTGTCTCCCAGTGAAGTCCTGGCCAGGGGAAGTGACTGAGCCGCTCTGCAAGCTCAAGGAGGAAGAGCTTTCTTGCTGTGTTTGCCCCTATCTGGTTTTGGTCATGTTAGTCAGCATCTGCCATGTTGCCTCTATAAACAGGCATCACCATGGTAATTTGGATTGTTTTCCCCCATCCCAATCAGTGAATCATAAACCAATGCTGAGACTTGGAGCTTTGTGGTATTTTCACATCTGTTTGACACCTTGGGTGGGGTAGGGAGAAAGAAGAATTCAGAACAACACTGGAAAAAATGAAACAAAAATGACATTTTCTAGGTCAGGCTACTGGCCTTATCTTGGCACATGTGTATCCATACCCTTCTTTTTATTCATTCTGTGGCATTCCTGCAAAATTTTCTTCTGGCTGTGGCACATCTGGGAAGAGCAAGGAGTGAAAAAACAGCCCTCAGCGGAAGCATAGTGTAGGGAAAAGGGCTTCCATTATAAATTCAAACGGTGTGGATTTGAATCTCAACCTTTTTACTCCTTAGCCATGTGGCTTAGAGAAAGGCACTTAACTTTATGGAACTCCAGTTGTTGTTGCTGTGACTTTTGTAAAACATGACCCAAGATACCACCTCTGTCAGATTACCATGAGGCTCAATGGAGAAAGGTTTTGTTTTTTGTTTTTTGACAGAGTCTTGCTCTGTTGCTCAGGCTGGAGTGCAGTGGCGCAATCTCAGCTCACTGCAACCTCTGCCTCCCGGGTTTAAGCGATTCTCCTGCCTCAGCCTCCCGAGTAGTTGGGATTACAGGCACCATGACCACATCTGGCTAATTTTCATATTTTTAGCAGAGACGGGGTTTCGCCACGTTGTCCAGGCTGGTCTCAAACTCCTGACCTCAGGTGATCCATCCTCCTCAGCTTCCCAAAGTGCTAGGATTACAGGCATGAGCCATGGTACCCGGCCAAGGAAGTACTTTCTAAACAGCATTCAGAGTGCTTAATTTTTCACCCACAGGCTACAACTGGTAGGGAGAGGATGCAATGATGTAGCTTGGGATAGACTTTTAAAAAGATGTTCATCTGTAATGGTGAGATCTGTGATGGTTAGGGAGCACACCATTGCTCAGACCAGACTTTTAAGACTACCTGTCCCCTGTACACTGAGTGTTTACAATACTGCCTTCGGGGTTTCAGGAAAGAAGATCGGGTCTCAACACGAAGTAAACCTGTAGGGGCTACCACACAATGCAGTCATTCCTTATTTCAAGGATATGCAGGCAAAGTTAACTCAGGTTGGTCATGATATCTAGGAGATCCTTGTGATGGGTAGGAGGCTGAACTACATGACCTATGGAGTCCTGTCAATAACTCTGTAACTGTCATCTTTCGGGAGCCCAGAGCCAAATGAATTTTTAGAAAATGAAATATAGCTTGGTCCTTGTTCTCAAGGAGCCTGGAGTCTAGTTGAGGAGATATGCTAAGACTCAGGAGATTCTTAGAGCTAACAAGGCAAGAATTTGCAAAATGAAACATTAAGAGATGTGGTCTAAACACCAAGGGGAGTAGGCAAGCAGGAAGTCAGAGAGAAGACCTCCTGCTCCTGAATAAGCCTTTCAATGTGTGACGACTCCACATTCAAGATCCCACAGCATAGCTATCTCGATGGATTGTTCAGTTACAGATTGCAGTCCTTGTTCTACTCTTTCCCCTCCTTCTCACAACTGCACTTGAGTAGTCTTAAAAACAAACAAACAAAAAACCAACTTGAAAAAAATTCCATAGTGTGATTTGAGGACTCCTACTCAGGAAAGGGGTATGAGGAGCCAGAATTAAGAGGCCCCCATAGCACTTCCTGACCCTTCATTTACCACCAGCAAAGAAGAGGTTCCAACCAAATCAGAACAAGTTGGCAAGGAAGCAGTGGCCTCAGTTTCAGTTATGCACTCACTACGCTTTCCACCTGAATGGACCACATCACAGAAAGGGCAAGGTTCTGCGCTTCTTTGCTTCCCTATGAGCTAAGCAGGGGATGGGGGAAGGATCAGACTGAGGACAGGGTATTTATCCTCCCTGAGAGCTCACCCAGGTTAGCTAGTTTTGCCACCAAAGGTTACAGTTGCACTTTATGAGTGTCCATTCATTGGTTCCAGAACACTTTTCTTCCTCCTATTTCTTCTGGCTTAGAGGTGATACCTGCTCCATTGCTTCTGTGGTCTTGGGTTCTATAGCATCTATCTGAAACATACCCACACCTCTGAAATGATCCCTGTGTAAATAAATCAACTCTCCTGGAATATTCCTAATTTGAATTTTCTACCTGTTCTCTATTTCTTACTGATATACCATTCATTCATTCAACAAGTCTTCACCATTAAGTTTCAGAAATTGTGCTAAATGCTGGTATATATCTATAAACAATAGCGGCATAGTCTCTGCCCATAAGAAACTCAGAGTTGAGAGAGGAAGAAATAAAGGAGCAATTACCATCGACTATGATAAACACTCTATACCACAGGTTGGCAACCTTTTTCTTTAAAGGCTAGATAGTAAATAATTTGGCTTCCGCCAGTTATGTTTTCTATCACAACTATTCAACTCAGCTTTGTAGTGTGAGAGTAGCCTTAGACAATATATAAATAAATGAGTATGGCTGTGTGCCAATAAAACTTTATTTACAAAGACCGAAGGCTGGATTTGGCCCAGGGGCTGTTGATTATAGACTCCTGCTGTATACTATGCCAGAGGCATAAACAAAAGCTTACAGAAGAGTATGGAGGAAGGAGTATGGAGTAATTAGGGTGTAGGGTCAGGGGAAGCATCCAGGAAAAGATGACATTTTAATTGAGACCTCAAGAAAGAGCTGGCTATATTCAGGTTGGCATGGGAATATTTAAGAGAGAAAAAGAATTCTAGGTTTAAAAAAAAAAAAGCATGTATAAAAGCCTAGAGGCATTGCCTCAGGATAACTGCCAGCAGATTTATTTGGCTGTTATAGCATGTTTCAAGAGAAACACAGGTTTTTCCTTCCTTCCTTCCTTCCTTCTTTCTTTTCTTTCCTTATTTCCTTCTTTTCTTTCCTTCCCTCCCCCTCTCTCCTTTCCTTAATTCCTTCCTTCCTTCCCTCCCCATCTCCTTTCCCTTTTTTAAAAAATCCCTCCCTCCTTTCTTTGCTTCTTTTCTTCCTACAACAAACCTTTATTAAACACTTACTCCAGACCTGGCACTATGCTGATGGCTAAGGATAGATGGTAAAACAATAGCAAAGAAGTTCCTTTTAAAGAACTTTTATTTTTTTGCTGAATGTGGCAGACAGATTCTAAGGTGGTCCCCAGTATCACCACCTTCCCCTCTGCTTGAGTGGGCAGAACCTAGAGACCTGCTTCTAACCCAAGGAACACAAAAAAGGTGGTCAGATGTCACCTTTGTGACATGTTACATGGGACCACAATGCCCGTCTTGCTATAGGACTCTTTCTCTTGCTGGCTGTGATGAAGCAGGTGGCCATGTTTGGGAGGCCCACATGCCAAGGAACTGGAGGCAGCCTCTACCCACAACCAACCAAGAATTCAAGACAACCAGCAGGAACCTGAAGCCCTCTAATAGACTGTGAGGAACTGAATTCTCCCAATAACCTTGAAAGCTTGGAAACAGGTCCTTCTCCAGTCGAACCTTGAGATTAGACCACAACCTCAACCAAACCCTTATGTACAGCCTTATGAGACCCTGAAGCAGAGGGCACAGACAAATGGAAGGTGCTGAATGTGTGTTGTTTTAAGCCACCAAGTTTGCTACAAGATCATTATACAACAATAAAAAACACGGGGAAGATAGGCCACCACAAATAAACAAGGAGACTACAGATTGCAATATGGGCATAGCTAGGAAACAGTATAGAGTGAGGTGAAGAGAATAAAGATGTGGTGAGAGGCAGTGAAGGCACTGCCCTCTCTGGGGTGTCCAGGAAGAACCTCTCTTACAGAGTGAGATTTGGTCTGAGACTAGAAGGAAAAGAAGGATCCAGTTGAAGGGCAGGCTGAAGGGAGATGTTTCCAGGTGGAAGAACAGAAACAAAAAGGCCCTAAAAGAAGAAAGCAACAAAAAGGTACAGGTGATGGCAGCAGAGTGACACTAAATGGGATCACAGAGGCAGGTGGTGTCCAGACTGCAAGGCATCTATGGGGCTGACAACATGCCTGGGGACTGGAACCATAAAAGGGGCCGAGCAGTGAAACCACCGATTTAACAGCCCTCAGCCTCATTCCCCTGCCATCAATCCTGCCAGAAGTTTCCCCCAAATGTCAATTTCATTCCACAGCTCAATAAGAAGGGGGTTCTCATTACTGCCCTCAGCTTGCCTCATTTAATTCTTCCTTCTTTATAGCCACAGACATGTATTGAGCACCTATCAGATCCAGGAACTGTGCTAGGCACTTCATTGGCACATATATGTTCCTGCTGTATGCTGACCTCAGAAGCCCTCAAAGTCCTGCATCCATTTAAATCCTACTGCTCTGTTACGGGCTGAATTGTGTGCCCCAAAAGATATATTGAAGTCCTAACCCCAGCTACCTGTGAATGTGATCTTATTTGAAAGTAGGGTCTTTGCAAATGTAACCAGGTTAAAATGAGGTCATTAGGGTGGGCCCTAATCCAATAGGACTGGTGTCCTTATTAGAAGAGGAGACAGGGCTGAGCACAGTGGCTCACACCTACAATCCCAGCACTTTGGAAGGATGAGGCAGAAGGATTACTTGAGGCCAGAAGGGAGTTAGAGACCAGCCTGGGCAACACAGCAAGATCCTATGTCTATAAAAGAGAAAACTAGCCAGGCATGGTGGTACTTGCCTATAGTCCCAGATACTCAGGAGGCTGAGGTGGCAGGATTGCTTAAGCCCAGGGGGACTGAGGCTGCAGTAGCTATGATTGCACCACTCCAGCCAGAGTGACAGAACAAGACCCTGTCTCTACAAAAAACATCAAAATCATAAAAAGACGATGAGACAGACATGCAGGGATAGTGTCGTGTGACAACAGAGGCAGAGACTGGAGTGAAGCAGTTACAAACCAACGAACGCCAAAGGCTGCTGGCAAACCCAGGAGCCAGGAAGGAGCAAGGTCCTCCCCTGCAGATTTCAGAAGAAGCCTGGCCCTGATGACACCTCGATTTCAGATTGCCAGGTTCCAGAAGTCTGAAAGGATAGATTGTTGTTGTAAGGCATCAGTTTGTGGTACGTTGTTATGGCAGCCCTAGGACACAGATACGCCCAATGTTCAGGCTTTGTCGGGCCCCACACGCCCCCTGCAGCCTCCCCCAGCTGCTCCATCTCATGCTGGCTTCTCCCTTCCCTGAACTTCTGAACTTCTGGATCATTCAGCCTCTCTCTGCACAACTCATTTCGGTCTTTCATCACGTTTCCTTGCACCTCTTGTGCTGCTGCCTGTTTCCTGTGTGTTTGCCTTGTCTCCCAAAGGACCTTGAAGAGGATACCCCCCAACTTCCTCCAGACACCTTGGAGGAAGACACTCAGAAAAGTGTGCACTAGGTTTCTCAGGATGGAGAAACGGTTTTTTTTTTTTTTTTTTTTTTTTTTTTTTTAAAACATTTTACATTTTGCTTATCAGTATTATCATTGTTTTCTGGAGTAAACATGTATCACTCAATGCACCGCCTACCTTCCAAAAAAAGCACTGGAAAAAAGGAGTCCAGTTAACCTAAGACTCTCCCCATAGATAAAGTGGCCATGCAGTTTAAGCCATTCGAGACTCTGGAATTTTAGCCATTTGGCCAAAGGAAGATGCTTTTTGGTTTTTTGGGGGTTGTTTTTTTAGACAGAGTCTTGCTTTGTCTCCCAGTCTGGAGTGTAGGGGTGCAACCTCGGCTCACTGCAATCTCCACCTCCCAGGTTCAAGGGATTCTCCTGCCTCAGCCTCCCGAGTAGCTGGGATTACAGGCACGTGCCACCATGCCTGGCTAATTTTAGTAGAGATGGGGTTTCACCATGTTGGCCAGGCTGGTCTCAAACTCCTGACCTCAAGTGATCCACCCACCTCAGCCTCTCAAAGTGCTGGGATTACAAGCATGAGCCACCGTGCCCGGCCGGAAGATGCTGTTTTGTGAGCCCAAGGGTAGATCTTCGAAACTGCTCACATCAGGCTGTCCTAATGGGTGTCTTCCTCTGTCTCCTCTCCCCAGTCCAAAGGACCTAATGCCACCCACTCAGCTACCCTGATGAAAGAGAGAAACAGCATGTGTTCGAAAACCATCAAATCACCTTCCAACCAGGTCAAGGACAGCAGTGTTTCCCTTCGGATCACCCTCCTACGGCTCCCATCTCATGCTTTACCTCTCCAGACTCACACCACAGGAGGCATTATTAACTATTCTGATTTTTTGCACTTCGTTCTCATCTGTTACATAACCACATGCAAGTTTAAAAACATACACGCATTTGGGAAAGAAACGAGCTGAATTTGATTTTAAAAACTGGCTTCACACTACTTCAGTTGTTTGGGAACTAAGCCTCTCTGGGCTAAATTTTTGGCTTGGCAACACTCTCGCATATATAATTTTACACCTGCAAAAGCTTGCAGCCAACCCTGTGCAGACAGCTACCTGCAGGGAGAAGAACGGGCCAAACAGAGGGGCAACCCGGGTGGTTGGATATGGTCATGGTGAGGGCATGTAAAGAGAAGGAGTGGGCGTGGGGTCGCTATTCTTTCATGCCTTGCAGCAGGAGAAGCAGGAGGACTCCCTGCCCCTGTTTTGCTCAGTTCAGCTCCATGCTCCAGGAAAAAAAAAAAAAAGAAAAAAAAAAAAGCACACAACTACTCTTTGCTGGGAACAGAAGAAATGAACTTGCAAACCAGTAGCCCACCGGTGAGTTCTGGCCTGCAGACCTGCGTAGTCTGGTTCTCACTGTGATTTTCACATATGCAAATTAATTGCCAATTTGGGAGCATTTCAAATACAAATCTGCAATTCTGGCTTGTCTCCAAAAGTCAGCCCATCAAATAACCATGGAGTTTTTGTGGCTACCATAGGCTGGTAGTAAGAGGCAATTACCCACTTTGCATAAGGTACATGCCTGCAATTCACCAGTCCACCTGATCTGATTCCCTCACTCAAGTTACCTGCTTAGTCTTTTTCGGCAACAGAGTTTGAGATCCCTGCTGCCAAACATAACACTTAAGATGGCAGGCCCTAGAATCAGATAGCCTGGGCCCAAATCTTAGCAAATAGATCTTAGGCAGGCTACTTAACTGATCCCTAAGCTTGTTTCTCCATCTTAAATGACCATAATCACAGTACCTACCTCCTAGGATACTGCAAGGATTAAATGAGATGGTATGTATAAAGTGATTCTAGCCCAGGGTTGGTCATGCAGTAAATACTCAAGAAGTAACCGTCAATTGGCTGATTATTATTCAGGCAAAATGTGAGCACAAGTAAGAAGATGATGTTGGCAGGACCTCGGTGCTTCTAACACAAAGGTGCACCTGGTCTAATCCACAGCCCCACCCCAAATCTCCTTCACCCACTTCAGGCACATCAAAGCATCTGCAGAGACAGTGCTCCCCTTCCCAGCCCTCACACTCAGAAATAAAAAATCCTTCCTAAATTCTTCCCATGATGACTTAAGGCAACGTATTCTTTTCTCAGCACTAACCTCCAGGTGGTGACTATTAGTCCAAAAGTTTCACCTTCTATGTCCCTTATTATCATGCCCAGAAATCTCAAACCCTTCCAAACTCCTTGCAAGGCCTGTTCTCAAAACACTTCCCTGCACTGCATAGGAGAGCATGTGATAAAATGGCTCCTCCAATCACTGGGAGGCAGGAAACAAATCCTAGAAGAGACCGGGGCCAACCTTTGGAAATGTGGCAAGAAGTGTAGGGAATACAGTATGGCAAGGATAGTGCTCTGTGTTCACCAAACTGTTCCATTCTCCTCCTAGGCAAACAGCAAGATTAAATTTCCTGTGCCCTTTGCATCTAAGTGGGACCATGTGACTGAGTTCTGAAGAAAACGAATGTGGGTGGAAATAATATGTGCCATTTCCAGGCAAGGCTATAAAACATCCTGCAAGCATGACACTCTCTTTCCCTTTCTTGTCTTCATGGCATGTAGAGATCCTGTGTCACAAAGGGAGGGGTCCCCCAAAGGAAAGCAGCCTGGGTTCCTAAGTGACAATATGGATCATAAGCCACCTACCACCACCCAGAGCAGCTCTACTGGACTGTGATATGAGGAAGAGGAAGCAATACAGCGTTATAGTGTTTTGTTACTGATACATCTGGGCTTATTTGTTGCTGCAGCTTAGCCTTGTCTATGCTAACTGAAACACCTATCAATATGGCATAGTAGGAAAGAATGGCCCAAGTTAAGTATCCATGATCTTTATCCATGCTAATCCACAACATGACTTTGTAAAATTTTCCTTCCTCATCTTTACAAGGAGGAAAAACTGACTGATCCCCTAAGGTCACAATAATTCTCATGGGCTTTGGACCCTAACACACATTACCTTAAGCAATGTTTTTAAGAAGGTCACTTAACTCCAGTCAATAGAGGTACAAATGCTGCACCCAGCCAACATCAAGGTCCAAATCACTTTCTGCTATTTACTATGCAAGAGCCAATCTGCAACGAGTGTTTACCATGTGCCAAGGACTATGCTAAACACTTCACATTTGGGGCCTTTTTTAATCCTCACAACCAGCCTATGAGGCTGATGCTATTTATTAGTCTCATTTTATTATTGAACAAATCGAGGCACAAGGAGATTAAGACACCTGTCTATGGTCACAAGCTGAGAAGTACCAGATGAACAAGGGTTAGTGGCTGAAAATCTAGCAATCAACTTGCAACAAGTAAATACAGAGTCCTAAAGGGTGAAAGAGAAATTGAAATGACCTAGTCAGAGAATTTTAGTAACACACCCAAAAATTTTAGCTAAACTAATAAACTTCAACTTATTGGGCTCCAGGGCCATATCTGATTTATGTTTGAATCCCCAAGGCTCAGCACAATACCTGGCACATGAAAGGCGCAAATCAATATCTGTTGAATGATTGATGTTAACTTGAGCTCTTTATTGACAGTTTTAACTGAGTTACATTTGCCCTTAATTGACAATGGCTTGAGATCTAAAGTTAACGTACTTCACTTATACCAGTAAATCCCGGCATCAGTTAGAACTGGAATGACCATGTGATTTATTATCCAAACTTGAATACTTTTGCGAGTTAAAGGGGATGTCATTATTATATCACAGAAACAGGCAAAGATTGGGACTGTCTTGAGCAGATCAACACAAATGGTCATTCCCAGCTAGAGCCACAAAATATTCGCAACAGGAGTGGGTGACAATGGAAGTACTCACATGGGGCCTGGTTGCCCACCATGTCTTTGTTCTTAAGGAGACCTTCTTCCTGTCCACTTGGGCTGAAGACCACTTCTAAGTCTAAGTCTACAGCTATTTGCAGGACACATCTTGGTTAAGTGTCATTCTCTGAATGGTGCCCACCTCCAAGTCCAACCAGCCACAAAGCACATACACTATTAACTTTTAATATAGGTGCATTAATCACTTTAAGAAAACGAAAGAGCAGCCCAAGGAATGCAATGATTGCTGCAGGAATATAAACATGCACTGCACTGGAACAGACTACGTACTTTGTATAAACACTAATAAAGTGAGTTCAGACTGAGCTGTGACTTTAAAGGAAATTCTTCCCCATAAACATGTCCTGCCATGCCCTAATAACTCTTTAATTTGATGCACATTTGGGAAGGATGATGCTAAGTAATCACAGAATAACGTTAAGGTCTGTTGCAAAGGAGGAGTGGCAGAGGGGGAATGTGATGCAACTTGGTGCTAACACCATGCACCAGAGAGTTGGCTTCGTTGCTCATTTCACACATGGAGGGAATTTGCCGAGTGACATGCAGGAAATCAGAGACAGGTCTCTGCAGGTTCAACCCAAGGAAATTCCGAGTGTCATCTGATGGCACCACATAAGACTCCTAGCTAGTCATTTTCCTGCCTGTCTTCCCTTGCTGGAGACAGCAGAGGTGGCCCTCACTTCAGGCGGAACTCTCCAATTTCCAGATCAAGGCTCTTCCAATTTTAATGAGATAAAAATCCTTGAAAGCAGAGAACCTTTCTTACATATCTGGGCATCACCCACAGAACAGACATAGCCCCCATACCCATGAGAGAAGGCAGCATGGCACAGAGTCGAGGAAAACTAGACAGCAGCTGTAGCATCAGGCCTCAAGTCCCAGTTTCGTTACTACTCGTGTGTTTTGGGCAAACCACCCTTATCAGCAAAATGGGTTAGTAGCACTTGCAGAACCTCAGAGCATTTTTGTGATGCTCAAGTGAGCCAATGCAAGAGAAAGCAGTTTATAAATTTTTTAAAAAGTTGTACTGCTGGAAAACTATAATGATTAATAATAGTTTTCCCATGTATTGATTTATCATGTCATATCAGGCACCGTTCATCTCCCCTGAAACATCACAGGAATCCTATAAGGCGGGTACTCTTATTATCACCATCATAGTATATTATTATGAAAACCAAAAATAGTATTTATGAGAAAGTGAGCTCCAGAGAGGTTAAATAACTTGCCCCAATTCACACATCTTCAAAGTATTATCCACAGAGTAATGATTCTGGAGGACAGGCCTGGATGGTCTGAGCTCCCTGCTCTGTGCTATAAACTCTCAGGAAATTGAAGGCACCCAGTTTGTTTCCTTTATTAACCTGTATGCAATAAGGGCATGGGCTGTGGGGGTTCACCTTCATGTCTCCAGGACCCAGGTAAGAACTAGGGAGGTAAACCCTTTGGATCCCATGACTGCAGATCCTCCTCTCCTTAACCACTCTGACGGTATACCAACTCTTGTTGACTCCACGCAATGGGCCTTGGCCAATGACATAGCTGATGCTGACTTTGGCCAGGTGCTTGGCACTGGACTCCTCCACTCTCTATGGTTCTCCACCTTTACTGACATGAGAGGCCTCAGCCTAATGCCCCAGCTGCCTGGAAATGTGTCCCCAAACAGCCAGGCAGGTCCTCTGCACTCACCAGGCTCATTCCAAGCGCCATAACTTTGCTCGGGCAACTCTCCCATCTGTAATACCCTCTCCCATGGATCAAAATGAACTGCAGATGTCAGGAAGCTTGGCTGAGGAATGTGGACCTACTTCAGTAGAGTGACGAAGATTTGTAAAGGAAGAGAATGCAGTCAGACAGCGGGACCAGAGTGAGACCACCAATCCCATTCAGGCAGAAGCCACTTCCCCCATCTGGCACTGATAAAATGCCAAGGGACAGGAGTTAGGGAGGGAGAAGGGCCCATCTGCTTCTCCAACCAAAACTTCACGTCCACTCCCAATGAAGACAAACCTCCTTTCATCATTCACAAAACCATAGCTTGCTTATTATGACAATTTTTAAAACTTCTGATTATTCCTTTGAGAATTCAATTTGTTTCCTTTGCAAGGAGGAAACAATTCTCTTCTCAGTTTGGGAGGTGGGGACATTTCATTTATCCTAAGTGGGGAAATCTGTTTCCTATTACAAGTCACGTTCTGTAGGTCTCTTTGTGAAAAATAGATCTCTACACTTTACATAAAAATGAAAATTCTCTTTAACAAACATGAAGACCCACAAGAGGGAGGCTCCCGCCTTCTTCTCAGCCATTGCCACAAAGATTGGATTCCCATCCCTTGCTCAGAAAAATTTTTACTCTTTCCCCAAAGAGCAGCAGCGTCCCCAACTCATCCAGCACACCTGAGAGAGTATAGAGTAATTCAATCAGTGTTTATAAATGGCAACTCAGTGCCAGGACCGAGTCCGATTCTAAGAAGGCACAGATTAAAATAAATACATCTTGCTCCATATCGCCGCACACCAAGACAGGGGTCAGCAAACTATAGGCCACAGGCCCGATCCAGCCTACTGCCTGTTTTTGTATGGATTGGGAGCTAAGAATGGTTTTTATATTTTTAAATGGTTGGAAAAAATCAAAAGGATAATATTTCATGACACATAAAAATTATATGAAATTCAAATTTCAGTATCCATAAATACAGTTTTCTTGGAACCAAGCCGCACTCACCCATTTATACATTGTCTATGGCTGCCTTCACGCGACAGGGGCAGAGTTGCATAGCTGCCACTTGGACAAAGAGACCCAGAGCCTAAATATACATGCATGACGTGACCCTCTGCTGACTCCTAATCTAGGCGCTTATATAATCTAGGAGGGTCAAAACAAAGTGGCAGTCAAAAAATAACAAGAATAACAATCACAACAATAGTATGGTGGATGAAACATAATGGTTAAAAGTGTAGGTTCTCACTCTGCATCAGACTGAAGCTTATCCTGCACTTGCTGGACAAAAGTAGCGACATGACTCTGGGGAAGTTATTTTAACTCTGTGCCTCTATTTCCTCATCTGTAGTATGTGGATAATTTGTAAAACGGGTGTCCTCTTCCTTAGGTTGGGTTGAGAACTGGGCAAAATGATGCATGTCAAGTGGTTAGAGCAATGCCTAGCTCGTAAGTGCTCCATCTCTTTGCTCTTATATTTTGCCAGTATTGCTGCTCACAGAACTCCAGGGGGCATCGCTCAATGGTATACAGTGAAAAATGGCACACCTGGAGTACATCGTGTGAATGGTGGCCCAGGAATTCAGCAACGTCGTGGTCCTGACTGTAGCTGATACCACAATGATGCTCAGAGTTCTGAGGAAAGGCAGGAGAGCAGATACACATTCCAGATGGAGGCAGGAGGTCCCGTGTATTTTTATTGCCACGTCATGTGCTACTCCATTATGAAAGAGGCCAACTTCAAATGAGCTATGGGGGGCTCCAGTGCAGACCCACAATGCCCATGCCTGCCTTTCTCCCAGCTCACGGCCCCTTCTCAGTCATCCTGAGATGAGTCTCCTACACTCATTCCTGCGATTACACCTTGCTCCTGGTCCCTCAAACTCTCAGACAGTGGGCTATTTTAAGCCTAAATTAAAGGCTCCTCTCTTGAATGGCTGCAATTTTAGTCTGTGGTTTGTTTACTCTGACGTGGCCTGGGGCCATGGTGCTGGTGCATGGGGCATTGCAAGGGGGTAGAGGGTTTCAGGAAAGAGGCAGGGGCTTTGCAGGAACAATTTCACTGCAACACACTCTACGGAAAACACAAGCACAGGGATGAACAATTAAAAAGAAAACAACTGTGGAGTATGCTACATATCTAGAGAGAGATGCTCAAAATAGCATCATACCAGAAGAAAGCCCTGGAAGCTACACAGTGCTTCAAACCCCAGAGAAAAGCACTTGCCACTCCCATTCCATGAGTCTAAGTCTCCTTTAGCCTCTCAGAGGAAGAACCCTTGGGGCAGATACAGGCCTTTTTATCTACAGAGGCCTTGCCATAGACCCTATCATCATGGGGTAGAGCTCTGAGGCTGAGACCACATCGTAGGCTTTCAGGGTATCCCAAGGGACATCTGCGTCCATAGACTAGCAATGGGCAAATGACCACAGTGCTGGGGAAAAGCACGCAGGTGGGGACAGAGGGAGAGTAGAGGAAACTGGGCAGGTGCAGGGACAGAAGCCCATCAAGCTCTCCATATCAACGTTCTCTGCCTGGGCAGTGCCTGAGCTATAGGAGGCCCATGGGTAAGGGGGCTTAGGATCCCACTTCGTCCCTTCTCTCCATCTCTCACTTCCCTTGCTTGTAAAAGGACAGGAGAGAAATGAACCTTCATGTCACATTTGGAGGGCAAAGTCCCTGTTCCATTTGCAACCTGACCACACCCCTCCACCCTGACCCACCGTCCCAGGTTAAGTCTTGATTTGCCTAGTTCTACTCCGGAGATGTCTCAGCTGCTTACGCAATGTTGGCTCCTCAAGCAGCTGCTGGAGGGGGAGCTGGCTCCAGAAGAGAACACATCCGTTCCCTCCAGGGTAAGAGGAGTCCACTTGGACTTTGAGTTTGCAGAGCCTTGCACAGACATGAAGGAGCCCTTGGCCCACTAGCGGGGTGCCCACCACCCAGAGTGACTGGACATTGCGTGTCACACTGGCTGCCCACCACTGAATTCCACCAGACAGGCTCTTGTTTGGGTGCCAAAGAGGGTTCTTTAAAAATGCCTTTTGCTGGGCATGTAGTCCCTAGTTCATCAAGGTCCTTCTTACTTCCTAAGATTTCACAGGCAGCCCACTTCACCCATTTATATTACCTGTCTGGCCCTGGAAGGTAATTGGATTTAACTGCAGACTTCATAATTATGAAATGTTTTCCAACCTAGTGTAAAAGCTCTTCTAGGAAAGAAACCAAGCCCAAGAATCAGTCCTCACTCTGGTGCCCAGCACAGTGCCTTGCCCGAGCTACTGCTCAAACAACAGTGGGGGATTTGAATGCACTAATGTGATTGTGTCTCTCATTCACAGCTTCCAAGACCATGTGAGAAGAGAAATGAGAAGGGAAGGGAACAAGAAGCACTCACCCCATCATCCCTCTGCCAGACTTGATCCTGCAGGTCTCCTGAAGTGGACCCCCGCTTCCAGGGACAGAGACGGAGGTGGCTGCAGGTGAGCCAAACCTTGGCTCCAGTAAAATTGAGAGCAGCTGGTACTTCTGAATCCTCTGGTCCCCCGGGACCCGGGCTGCTTGCACGAAGGCAAGTACCAGCCCTTTCCCCTTTCTCTTCTTGTCATGCTTAATTACACTGGGATTGTGCTGAGTCAAGCAACCTGCTGGGGCGGGGGCCCAGGCATGACCTTTCCCGTTGCTCTCAGCCAGCTCATGGGTCTCAAGTAGCCGTGTGTGTTTCCACCAAGAAACCCAAGAATCAACTCAGCACCGACACACACGGTGCCAAATGCTAAGCCCCACACCTCAGCCCTTGGGAAGACGGCCCCTTCTGAACCGAGAGAGAACAAAAAAGCCTTGCAACAGCCATACCACCTGCCTTCAGTCCACCACCCCCTGCCTCTAGCCTTGAAACAGAGCTCCCTCACCGTGGAATGTGGCACCCAGCACTCGGCCAAAGGTGGCCACAGGAGAGGGAGGCAGGCACCCTTGATGCTCTCAAGTATCTCTGGCTTTGCCAAGTTTCTACCTGAGGCTTGGCTTTCAGGGCTTTGTATCCTCACCTCAGAGAGAGAGATGATCACTCTGTACATTCAAGAGGCGTGCATCGCTACCCACTTCTCTGCACACATGTACATGTGTGTGCACATACACAGCCTCTGACAATGCCCAGGAGAAAGTCATGCAGCCAAATGCCCTGGTCAGTGATTCCCAGGCTTGGCTGCAAATTGGAATCACCTGAGGGAGCTTTAAAACTTGCTGCCCAGGCCACACTCCAGACCAACTAAACCAGAATTTCTGGGGATAGATACCAGGAATAGTATTTTAAAGGCCCCAGGTGATTTCAATGTGCAGCTAGGATTGAGGATCATTGTTGGAGGTAAACAGCAAGCCTTGGAAAATTCCATCCACCAACTTATGCTTTGAGGCTGAGCTTCCAAGCTTGAATCGGGCTTAAGATAAGGTAAACCCTCAGGCCTTTGGCCACAAGAACCAGCTAATATTTACCAAATATCTAGTGTGTGCAAGGTTCTGCACAAGGTCCTTAGTGTGAAATTCCTGATGCCAAGGAGCTTAAAACCTAAATGGCAAAGCCTAAGAATCGTCACATTGATACAAAAACACAATATGGTATATAAAGAAGTGAGGGTGCCGCTGAACAATTCAAAATAATCCGGAATAACAATTCAAGCAGCCTTGTACCAGGCACTGTAAAATACTAGGGGAACAACAAAGGCAGAATCCCTATCTTCAAAGAGCTCAGACAGCATCATAATCCCCCAGATGGGGTTCCTGGACCAGCAGTATCAGCATCACCTGGGAACTTACTAGAAGTTCACATTGTAGGGCCTCATCCCAACCTACTGAGTCAGACCCTTTGCAGGTGGGCCTATCAATTTGCGTTTTAACAAGCCCTCCTCAAGTTGGAACCACTAGTCTAGAAGACTGATTTATGCTGTGGGAATTGGGAAAAGGAAGACATCTCCTTGCGCTGGGACTGATGAAAGCCCTGAAGGATTTGAATCCTGGCTCTGACACTTACATTTCAGGAAAATGAAAGGCAACTACTTTAACCTCCTTATGCACCTATTTTGTCAAATCGAAATAAGCAATAAGTTTTAGAGGCCAACCATGCAGAGTTGTATAAGAAACAGATAGGATAATGTGTAAAATTCACTAGTACAGTGCCTGGGGCCTAGTCAGTAGCCAGTAAATGATGTCTAACACTAGCAGCCACGGTGCAAGGGGGCCGTTCAGTACATGAATGTTGATGGAATGAAGAAGGAAAGAATGAACTGATTCACACATGACTGATGGGAACTGGATTTGGCAAGCCTGGAAAAGCAACAATCTCTGTGCAAATAGGGAGATCGACGTGATAGGATAAGGGCTTCCAAGACTGAGTGATGAGAACACATCTCCAGTCTTGAGACTGGCATCTTCCTGGCTCAGCCTCCTTCCTGCCCATAACCCAGGGTGTTGCTTATGCACCTGGGCTCTGCAATCAGACCATCAGGATTCAAATACATACTAGTTGGGTGGTCTTGGGTGAGTCATTTAAATCCCTTAAGCCTCAGCTTTTTCTTCTGGAAATTTGATAAAATAAATAGGCCCAACTTCATAGGGTTGTTGTGACAATTAAACATGATACTGTGTATAAATCAGCTTGATTCTTTGAATATAATAAGTGATCTATAAACGTTAGCTCTTTGTATCATGGCACACAACTGATGCTGCCTTAACCTCTGCAGAATTAGCCTGGGCTGAAAATTTTTCAAGCCAACAAACATCAGTGCGCTTGAATGCCAGATCCATTAACACAAAATGGTTGTCAGGCGCCTTCTTAATAGGAGTAGCTGCTGAGTTTGGGTGGCTACACACCGGTTGTAAGTACTTCTCATGTATAGGTGCTGAACACATAAACTCTGGGACAACAGGTAACAGTGCACCCATTTTACAGATGAGGTAACTAAGGTTTGGTGACCTATCAGTTATACGACTTCAAGTGTCAAAATGAGATTCAAGTTCAGCCTTAATTCTCAAACCCAAGCCTTTCTACTGCTGTAAAATCACCCAGCCTTCCCTCAGAGACGGCCTAAAAACTTTTCCAAACAAGGTTCACCTAGCTGCAGTGTCAGAAGGCCAGACTTTGTCCTGATGTCACCGTGTCACACACAGCATTGGAAAGGGATTGTATTAATCTGTTTTTTTACACCACTTATAAAGACACACCCAAGACTGGGAAGAAAAGGAGATTTAATTGGACTTACAGTTCCACACGGCAGGGGCGATCTCATAACCATGGTGGAGGGCGAAAGGCACTTCTTACATGACGGCAGCAAGAGAGAAATAAATGAGGATGCAAAAGTGGAACCCACTGATAAACTCATCAGGTCTCATGAGACTTATTCACTATCACGAGAACAGCATGAGAAAGACCAGCCGCCATGATTCAATTACCTCCACCTGGGTCCCTTCCACAACAGGTGGGAATTCTGGGAGATCCAATTGAAGCTGAGATTTGAATAGGGACACAGCCAAACCCTATCAGGGATGGAACTCAGAACTGAGCCTGGAAGAGGGAAGTCACGGGTGGGCTAGGGTCAGGATGGTGGAGCCTGCAGGAGATAAGGCTCTTGGATTGTAAAACTGGTCCCTCTTGCCAGTGATAAAGGGTGTACACGTGTGTCTGTACATGTGTGTCGGTGCATGTCTGTGTGTATGTCAGTGTGTGGGCTGTGAGGTAGGATGGGTCGGGGGGTGACGCAACGTCTTGCCTCCTCAATCCAAAAATGGTGAGCTAAGCCTAAACAGAGAAAGAGAGCAATTGAATGCAACACAAAATTCACGTCAGCTTTTAGAAACCATTTTCTTCTTCTGAAAGAGGCTTTCTGGCCCATCAGACAACAGTCAGATGACTCCCTTTTATCTCCTCCCAGGTCTATTTCCTTAAAGGCCAAATTGTAGTCTTCTTTCTTTTTTCTCCCAGATGCCAGCTGCGACTCTGCTCACAGCCCAGGAGACCTGTAGACCCACAGTGTCTCTTCCTGATGATTTGAACTGTGTCGTCAATAAGCGGAGAAAAGTGTGGCTGGCCTCCCATCTTCTTCCGAGAGCTGCTAACAAAGATTCCTGGAGTCCATGACCAATTTGAACTTCATCCTCTATCCTCTTTGGTACAACTGGTCCAAAGAGTCGCTGGGATGCCCTTCATTGGAACAAAGAGGATACTTCCTAATTGGGATTCTGAGATTTTGCAACAATTACGAACAATTTACCCTCCCTCAAATCTTGCATTTACCTGCAAGGAGATATGTTACCTCCAGCTGACCCCACCTGCCAAAAATATTACTGCATGTTCATATTTATCATCTTTGTGTTCCACAGTTGCCATGGTAGTAAAATTTACACTCAGGAGCCTCAGTGCCATTTTCAACTACAAATAGAATGATTATGTTCCCAGTTTGGCTTGGCAAAAACAGAAATGTGCATCCACTATAGGCCGGGCTGTGTGCTACACATAAGGTCTAGGGGCTGAGTAGATGAGAAAAGAATTTCTATAATTTTCCTCCTCTATAAAGCAGGCTTTTTGTTTCTTTTGTGATGAGATTTTTTTAAATTGTGGTAAAATCTGTAAGTTTTGCCATTTTAACTATTTTTAAGTGCACAGTTTAGTGGCATTAAGTACATTCACAATGTGGTGCAACCATCACCATTTACATATTTCCAAAACTTTTTCATTGCCCCAAACAGGAACCCTGTACCCATTCAGCCCTAACTCCCCATTCTCCCCTCCCCAGCCCATCACCACCTTTAATCTACTTTCTGTCTTTATAAATTTGCCTATCTGGAAATATGCTGGACATTTCATATAAGTGGAATCATATAATATCCTTTTGTATTTGGGTGATTTGACTTAGCATAATCTCTCTTTTCTT
This sequence comes from Chlorocebus sabaeus, assembly GCF_047675955.1. Classification (NCBI taxonomy): domain Eukaryota; kingdom Metazoa; phylum Chordata; class Mammalia; order Primates; family Cercopithecidae; genus Chlorocebus; species Chlorocebus sabaeus. Next base: position 13,141,929 of record NC_132926.1, on the reverse strand, counting down.
TTCTTCTTTTTTGAGACAGGGTCTCACTCTGTCACCCAGGCTGGAATGCAGTGGCATGATCACAGCTTACTGTAGCCTCTACCTCCCGGGCGCAGGTGATCCTCCCACCTCAGCCCCCTGGGTAGCTGGAACTACAGGTTTGCACCACTATGCCCAGCTAAGTTTTGTATTTTTTTTTACAGATGGGGTTTCAGGCAGGTCCCATGTTGCCCAGGCTGGTCTTGAACTCCTGGGCTCAAGCGATCTGCCTGCCTTGGCCTCCCAAAGTGCTGGGATTACAGGCGTGACCTGCCACAAGAGGCCAGCATATTTTCAATGTTCATCCGTGTTGTTGCATGTATCAGAACTCCATTCGTTTTTAAGGTTGAATAATACTCCATTGTATGTATATACCACATTCTGTTTATCCATTCATCTGTTCATAGACACTTGGGTTGTTTCCACACTTTGGCTATTGAGAATAACGCTGCAATGAAAGTTGGCATACAAGTATCTGTTTGAGTACCTGCTTTCAATTCTTTTGGGTACATACTTAAGATTGGAATTGCCAGATCGTATGGTAATCCTATGTTTAAATTTTTAAGAAACTGCCTTACTGTTTTCCATAGCAGCTGCACCATTTTACGTTTCACCAGCAATGTAGGAGGGTTCCAGTTTCCAATCACACTTGTGATTTTCTGGGTTATGTTTTGTCTTTGACTATAGCCTTCACAGTAGATGTGATGAGTCTGTTTTTTGTAAGAGCAAATGTAAGAAGCAGTTTGTTCACCAGTGCACGAGGTGCACATGGGTGCATGGAATATAGCTTTGGTGAATGAATAAATGGTCTCTCCTGCTTGCAATATTGTAACATTCCTTTGGATTTGGTGTCCTGCTCAACTTTTCCCTGACTCGCCTGTTGACAGGATTTGGAACTCCCATACAGAAGCCCAGCAACACAGAAGAGACCCAGGCAGCAACTCAGATCACAAATCGGGGGCTTTCCTCCAGCGACCATCTGTTCCATCTTTCTGCATGTTTCCATGCCTGGAAATCAGTAAAACCTGCTGCTTTACAATCAGGAAGCCCACTTGGTAACACCTGAAAAGTAAGATAAGCTATAGAGTGTTGTGACTAAGAAACCAAAGCAGTGGGCTAAACAGACTGGCCTGAATTACAGTTCTGCCTCTTGCCATGTGTGGATTCATGGGAAAACTATTCATCCTCTCTGTGCCTTAACTTGGACTTAATCCTATTCTTGTGGGCACTAAAATGAATCAATAAAGGCAGTTAGCACAGTGCCTGGCACATTGTGAGGTCTCAGTAAAAGCTGTTATTGTTACTATAACGCTCCAGTATTAATGCACAGACCCAAAGAAAACCCTGCTTCTGCTACTTCCTCTGACCCCCCAAGATCCATGGGAAAACAGAAGTGGCTCCAGAATGAGAGGGCAGACTCGTAACTTCATTTCCTTCATTATTTTCCAGGTACAGAGCCAAGGTTTGAGACAAGGAACCCCTCCGCCATGTTTCCTCACATGGGCTACCCATCCCTCAAAGCTCATTTTGGCAAGGGGTTTAGGGAGAGAGCAGGGCCATCACCACCAGCCTCTCCTGCAAGGCCCAGAACCCACACCTCAAGGGGTCTCAGAGAACTTTCACTGCATTAAAACCCACAGATGAGACTGGAGTCGGTTAAAGTTTCCAAAGAGAAGGTTGATGGACAGGCCAAGAACTCATGGTACGGGGGCTGTACCATGAGGACCTGGGAGAAAATCCAGGAGGAATGAGCCATGAGGCTAGGCAAGGTGGTGTTTCATGTTGGCAGCACCATAATTCTTACATGTAGGGAAGACAGCAGCATTCGACTTGGCCTGACAGGAAGCTTAGTGTTAGACTGAAGCATATTGAAAATATCAAAGTCCCATGGAATAAAAATATAGCTTCTGGGCCCAATACTTTACCTGTGTGTAACTTAAAAGCTTTATTGGACATGGAGACCCTCTAACCAAAATCAAGTGTGAGTGAAGGGTGGTGAAGGAAGGAGTATCAAATAGCAGGGCCCTGCAGGTGTGTGTAGAATAACAATAGATCCTACTTATTGAGCAAGGGGCTAGATGCTTTCCCCACACCCTGTCTCATCAGCATGGAAGAGCAGTACCTTGTGTTAGGCAGTGTTAACCCCATTTTATGGAGGAGGAAACTGAGGTTCTGAGTTAAGAACTAGCTGAATAGGTATGCATACATACAGAAAACGAAGAGAAAGAGAAATTTCTGTGACTTACATATATTCCATGTTAGGATGAACTCTCTGAAATTACTACTATTCCACCTTTTCTAACAACAAAAATGACAATTCCACAGGTTTCAACCTAACATAACATTATGTAAATAATTTAATAAGCTAGATATAAAGTATATCATCCATGTCATATTTTATTCATTTTATAATGTTATCTATAAATTATATAATATGCATAAGAGGAGAAGGCTTAGTGGTTGGTTGACAAGGTGGATTCTTGAATCAGATTCATGGGAAAGTTGACTCCGTCACTTGTCTCCTCTGGTGCCTTTGTTCCTCATCTACAAAATGAACTAACCATAGTACCAACCTCACAGAATGGTTGTAAGAATTAAGAAAACACAAAGTGCTAAAACTGTGCCTGGCACATGCTACTTATTAGCAGTCATCACGCTTGCTTTTGTTCACTAATTCCTTGCAAAAATCCTTGGCAATCATCAGTGCTACCTTCATTTCACAGTGAGAAGCCTGAGACTCGGAGATTTGCCCAGGATTATACATCTAGCAAGGATGCATCAGGAATTCAAACTCAGGTCTTTCTGAGTCCCAAATCCTGCTGTTTCTTGTAAGCTGCCCAGCTTCCGCTGGGGGTCTCCTTGTGCCTTCATTTGCCATTCAATGAAAGGAGAAGTTGGACCAGCTGACTTTATGGTTCCTTCCAAAAATCCTCATGCAAGGAGGTGATATCAAAGCAGCAGCATCAGAAATAACAGGATCAAATGCTTTTGGTCCCGCTGAGCACAGTATCCTTAGCCATGTGGCCAGAAGCATTCGATATTGAGGGTTCCAATTTTTTTTTTTCTTTTCTGCTATTTCTTTCCAGCCTCCTCAGTACATTTCCTAATTAATCACTCCCACTTAATTTCCTAAAGCAATCACATCCTCCCCACAGGCAAGCGGCCTCGTCTCAGGCAGAAGCACACACACCAGCTGGCCCCTCGGCTATGTGGGAGTGTGTGAGCAGCCCTTGGACACAGCCCAAAGAGTGGCATAGACACAGGAAAAATGCAGTCTGGGAAGCTACACTCAGAGGACACTCTTGCCATTCTGGCGACATGTGGGTTTCCTGGTGAGCAAAAGGGACACTGAGATTTGGTTCTTCAAGGAAAGCCTAAGGTGCAAAAGATCCGCTGGCGCGTCTCAGAATGCAGGCAGACTCTGCCAGTGGCTGCTCGGTGATGCCGGGCAGGGCTTTGCTGGCCAGGTAGGAGGCTCAGGTCTGTCTCCCTCCCAGCTTTGCTGATGACTTGCTGTGTGACTTTGGGCAACAGCTTTTCTTTTGTTGAGCCTCAGTTTTTCTATTTTTAAAATGAGAACAGTAATACACACAACACAGTGTGGTTGTAAGAAAGGAACCACAAATAAAATGGCCAAGAGGAACTGGACAGATGAGATCAATGAGCGAAACTGGATCAAGCAAAAGAAAATCAACATAATGTCAAATGGCAGCTGAAGTACTGTCTCAGCGTTGGGGTCACAATAGGGAGTGGTGGGGACTGCAGTGAAATGGAGACACACCCATCTAAACACCAGTCAATTACCACCATAGAGCCAAGCTGAGCTTCTGTTGCTGGATTTTATTTTAGAAAAGAAGCTAGAAATAGATTTTTATATGTATTCACCTAATCTTATTATAAAATGGTGGGGGGAGGCCGGGCGCTGTGGCTCACGCCTGTAACCCCAGCACTTTGGGAGGCCGAGGCGGGTGGATCACATGGTCAGGAGATTGAGACCATCCTGGCAAACATGGTGAAAACCCATCTCTACTAAAAATACAAAATTAGCTGGGTGTGATGGCGGGTATCTGTAATCCTAGATACTTGGGAGGCTGAGGCAGAAGAATCGCTTGAACCAGGGAGTCAGAGGTTGTAGTGGGCTGAGATGGCGCCACTGCACTCCAGCATGGCATCAGAGTGAGACTCCGTCTCAAAAACTAAATAAATAAATAAATAATTGGTGGGGGGAATTTGACATAAAAAATTACATAAGTCATTATTACTGTTACTATTAACTTCTCTGTAACTCAGAACCCCCATCTGAAACAATGGATGTAAAGATTCCTGATAACAGTCTGCTCCATGGACATCTGCAAAAATTTCTGAAGGCACTACAGAGATTAAACACTGTGTGCACACAATTATGTTGCTTTATTAACTTAAGCATACTTCATTGACATTGGGCTAGCCAGTGTTTCTTAACTGGAGGTAATTTTTCCCCCCAGGGGACATTTGGCAATGTCTGGAAACATTTTTTGAGTTGTTATGAAACAAGGGTACAGCTGGAATCTAAGAAGCAGAGGTCAGAAATGTTGCTAAATATAATGAACAGGACAGCCCACTAAACAATAAAAATATCCAACCCAACATGTCAATAGTACTGAAGTGAGAAAGCCTGAGCTATGTGGAAGCTTCCCCTTGCATCCTCTCTACAGAAAGAACTTTTTGAAGATAGAGACTTGGATAGGTTTTGCTGGATATGGGAGAAGCCGGCAGGTGGGAGAACCAGCATCTATAATTATCTCTTCTATGAGGCTCAAGGCCTTGCTTTCATTCTGCCTCCTACAGCCTCTTCTCGTCATTGTCTTAACAACTGTCACCTCAATATATTTCACTCAAAAAAATCTGTTGAAGATGCGCAGGTCAGAATATAGGCTCTGGGGAAACTGTGGACTTATGAGATGAACCGTCTGAGCCAAGGTCACTCAGCAAGTTGCAGGGCAGACCTGGGAGAGAATTCTCCTGGGTCCTGGTCCAGGTCCCTTAGGAAGACATCACTCCATTTTGCTGTTGCCATGGTAATTATAAATCAATTTTGTCTCTCCATTAAAGCAGTTACTCCATAGAACGTTCTCACAAAGGATTGTTGAACTTGCCCTAGTTATTCCAGGGATGTGAAAGTAATCACATTTTTGTATATTCTATAATTCTGGCTACATTTATGATTGTCCTTCACCTATAATGGTGAGGTTATACTGCATCGTGGTTTTCATGCATTGCTATGACTACTCCAAACAAAGAAAACTGTGCTAGAAGCAACAGCAAGCGATTCTGGTTCACCTTAAGAAAGGACAGGAAAGGAGAACAGAGTGACTTCTATCATCCTTACATTATGCTAAATGTTTTACATATCTTACCTCATTTATTCATCCCTATAATTTGAAGAATTTCTTGAGGTCAATTTTCTCAAACACTGCTGTACATCAGAAACACCTGCAAGGTTTACAAAATCCCAACATCCCAAAAGCACCCCCAAATCATTAAATCCCACTCTCTGGGGATCGGTCTGGGCATCAGTAATTTTTTAAGTCTCCCCAGATGATTGCAATACACAGGCAAGTTTGAGAACCAGGGCTTCATGACTCATTATCCTTATTTTACAATGATGCTGACATCCTAAAGGAAAAATGAACTTGCCTAAGGGCACCCAGCTGGTGAATGGTGAAACTGTGATTCAAACCTGGTCTGCCTTTCTCCAAAGGCCATGCATAATCTTTCTCATTGTGCCATTTTCTCCCCAGAAGTTTGTTGTTTGTGGCTTTCTCGCTCATTTGGAAATTTGGTTGCAATCTTGTGAAGTTGAGTGAAAGGGAATTCTCTAGAAAGCTATCAGGAACTCCTGGATTCAATGTGCATCTTAAGAACAGGTCTTGGGGGGTGGGAGGGAAGCAGGCATAGTCTTGTCTATGCTTTTGAAGGTGCTTAGATGAAATGGAAAACCATTATGTCCAATCTCTTTGTTCCTCTGGTCAAGATTTCAGTTCCAGAAAGAAAGGATCCAATTGACCTGACTTGGGTCATAAACTAGCCCTTGACTAGCAGAGACCAAAAGCCCTGATCAAAAATCTGCCAGACTGTATATCCCATGGGTGCAGAAAATGACATCCCAATAATGAAAGAAGGGCTGCTGCTAGGAAGAGAGAGGGAACAAGTCCTACGCAGCCAGAAAACAATGCATGTCTACTACAATGGAGGGGACTGAGAGACTTATGACAATTTCACAGCTACACGATGATCCCAAAGTCAAACTCAGCAAAAACCCAGAGGTTCATCCAATCAAAATCACTAAGACAGATAAGGATCATTCAGAAGAAATATGCCACTGGAGAAGTGGCCATGGAATGACCTCAAAATCATTTGCAAAATGTTGTGAGGTTTGTGCATTTTTCTAAAGACAAGATAAATGTCTTTTATCAGATTATTTAGACTCTTAAAAAGCAGAAAAGATAAGGTTGGGGCTCCTGGGAGGTCTTAGGGAAGAAAACAAGAAGCTAGTAGTCAGTGGTTCCTGAGAGAGCTTCAGATCCCAGGAACTACCCGGGAAAATGAACCCCCATGACCTGGCTTGACAGCACAAAGACAAGGCTGGTACAGTTTGCTGAATTTGAGCCAATAGAACAATGCTTAAAAGAAAAAACAAAAACAAAGGCACTGACAAAAGCAGACACAAGGTAAGAGTTAACATGTTTGCCCATGGTTGCACAGCAGCAAGGGACAGGATCTATCTGGTGAGGAAAGAAAATGTGAACTTCTGAGCAAAACGATTATCACTGGAGGAGGCCAGGGGATCTCTAGGGTCAGAAGCCAATAGGGACAATTAAAACTCAGCTGTGGATGTGTCAAAATAGAGTACTGTCCCAGGCAGCTTACTTGGGACCCTGAGCTCCTTTCCAAAGGGCTTGTTCTCTATCCCATGAGGGTATCTTCCCAGATCTAGGCATCAACAGACACTGCCATGAGGAAACTTGATAAATGAAGCCATTGTGAGTTTATTAGTATTACATGAGTCACTGTTCGGTGCATAAATTCATGGACAAATCAATATACAAACAAAAGAAGAAAAATTGTTAACTGTGGCTAATATAGGTACTATTTCAAGTCCCTACAATGTGCCAGGGTCTGAGACAGAAGCGTTACATGATGGGTCTGAGATAGACGCTTTTCTCATCTCCACAATAACCCTACAAGACAGTTACTATAATACCCATTTTACAGATGAGGATCCTGAGACCCAAACAGATGAAGGGACTTATCTACATTCACACAATGAGAAGTGATGGAATTTGAAACCAAGTTTGTCTGACTGGAGTATCCAGGTGCTTGCCACAATCCTACACTGCCTCACAATATCTGTAATTTAGTTAGAGCATTGACTGCGTGTTTTAGGCATTTTGCATTTATTATCCTTAGTTCTTACAACAATCCTTGAGATAAGTATTACTGTCTTTATGTCTTTTTTTATGAGAAAGACAAGTAATTTTTCAAAGAGCACATTTTGAACACAGATTTTTTTTTTTCTTGGAGACAGGGTCACACTCTGTCACCCAGGATAGAGTGCAGTGGTGCAATCATGGCTCACTGCGGACTGACCTCCTAGACTCAAGTGATCCTTCCCACCTCAGCCTCCTGAGTAACTAGCACCACAGGTGTGTATACTATGCCAGGCTAATTTTTTTATCTTTATATTTTGGTGGGTGTCAAACTCACAGACTCAAGTGATCCTCCCCTTAGCCTCCCAAAGGGCTGGGACTACACGTGTGAGCCACTGCACCTGGCCCTGAATACAAACTTTTGAATCCAGATCTCTTTGGCGCTAAGCTCCTGGTCTTTCCACCAAACCTGCTGCCTATCCAATTCTATTTGATTTTTGAAAATATGTTGATTTTGCCTTATTTTCACAAGCATTGTACTAAGCTTCTATAGAGAAATGCCAGCTCCTGTCCTCAAGGAACTTTTTGTCTACTTCAGAGATTAGATTATATGGTACAGAAAAATGATGATGATAACTATATGGCTGTGGAGGTTTTAAAACATAGCTGCAACTTCTAAGAGACTTCTTCCATGGAGAGATGGCCCCTACCCTTGCATCTGGGCAAGCTTGTACTGTTCAGAGCAACAGAGCAGAGGAGCAGAAGGGGTACTATGTTGCTTTTAAGGCTCATTCATAAAAAGCCATGCTACTTCTGAGTTGTTCTGAGTTGCTGCACACCTCTTCTCGGAGTGTGGAGCAACCATGTGAGAAGCTAGACTACTCAGAGGCCACCATGTTGTGAGGAAGCTCAAGCCACATAGAGGTCACATGTGTAGGCGGTCAGGTCAACAGTTCCAGCTGAGCCCAGCCTTCAAGTCATCCTAGCCTAGGTGCCAGACATGTGAGTGAACAGCCTGCTCGTGATTCTAGCACCCAGGTATTCAAGTCTCCCCTGGTCATTCCAGACTTTGCAGATGATGCCTCAGACTGTATGAAGCAGAAAGAAGCCATCTCTACTGCACTATGTCCAAAATCCAGACCTAGAGAATCATTGAGCATGATAAAATGGTCGTCACTTTAGAATATTAAGTTTTGGGGTGGATTATTAAACAGCAAAATATAGCCATGATAATGGCTTTTTGAGTGATTATTTAATGCCAGACACTGTCCTCTAAGCTTGACATGTATTACCTCATTTGATCTTCCTAGTAAGCCAGGGAAGCAGGTTACTATTAAAGACCATGCCCAAGATTACTTAGCTACTAATGGCATTCAAAACCGGGTCACACTAACTCCAGCATCAAAGCATCAATAATCTAAACTGCTATACTACAGAGGAAGCAAAATTTTGTCTCTGAATAAAACCTACAAAGCCCCAAGCCAATCAGTTTTAAGAAACACTAACTGCTATTTTTTTAAACTAAACATCTTTTTTTTCCCTTAATTTCAGAAGGCTTACTGTGGAGCTGAGCTAATTATTTGAGCCTTAATCAAGGACCAGCCACTCCCCGAAGCAGCTGTCCTGGCCTCTCTCTTGCCTCTAGAAAGTCTCTTGAGTTAGACGGATATTGGCTCAGGTCTAAACCCCAAATCCCAGCCCCTAGAAGTGAGGATGCATAGGGCTGAAAGGATCCTTGGAGATCATCCAGTCTACTTCCCTCATCCCCTTTAAAGATCAGGAAACTGAGGCCCAGGGAGGTCAAATGACTTGTCCAAGGTCACACGGTGTGTCAGAGGTACGGCCAGGTCTCCAAATTCCCAGGCAAGCATTCTTTCCACTACACCATGCTGCAGTTGCTAAAAATTCCCCAGAGCCGCCTCCCTCGGCCCTCCTCTTGACAAAGCTATTTTCCCCCCACACAACTACACACAGTCACATTTGGCAAGAGGTGCTATCAGCCCTGCTCTGCTCATGAAATGCTGCTTTGCAATGGGGCCTCTTTGTTCGTTAGCAACACAGACAAAGAAAACTGTAGTGCAGTCTTCTTGGAAGAAGATGTTTCTTGTTTTGAAGACGGGAAGAGAGCTTCCTGACAACATGGCTTGAATCAGCATGCAGCTCCAGTCAGGAAAGAACCCAGAGGAGACTTGGGTCTTTGCAAAATTTCTAGAATGTACAAGGAGGGCACACGGCAGGGGGAAGCTTATGGGAAATGTTTCAGAAAGTACTAAAATGTACGCCTAAACAGAGTAAACAGAGCAGATTGGTTACCATCTTGTGCTATGAAGCAATTAGAAGGGGAGGGGTGTTGGTGGAGAACTAGAGTCATTAAAAGCTCCATGAAGCAACTGGCCTTCCCATTTTTGAATTCCTGCTCCAGTCCTGGTTCCCAGTGTTCCTTCCCTTGCCATTCTCTTCAGCTGGGATCTTCCCTCTCTAGGCTTTAAATAAGCTGCAGGCTTGGTGCTGAGAGCCCTCAGGATATGATCTGCCATCCCGAGTCACCCATCTGGTGCCTCTCCCCTCTGCTTCCACATGATTCCCTTATTTTTTGTACTAGATGTGGTCCCTCTTCTGTCTCCCTAGCTTCCCAGACTGGCAGAGGCTTCCCATGGCTCTGCATGATCATTGCACAGGATGAGGCAGAAATGAAGGCACCTTTTCACAAGGGCAGACCACACCAGGAAGCTGAGGTCCTCTCTGGTGACCTTCCTAATCCATTTCCCTTTGGAGATGGGCTGAGATCAGTGGGGAGGGAGTAGACCAGATGATCTCCAGAGATACCTCAAAAGCCTGAAAATCTCTTGGCTAGGGAAGGCAACAAGAGGGGGAGGAACAGAACCAAGTTCTGTGGCACAAATTCAGAACTTGTACGCTGGCAGCAGATGGAAAGGGAGGTGCCAGCTTCTAGCAGGAGGGGATGTGGTGGACGCGTTTCTCAGGGCGGTTGCAAGCCACAAGTCTTGCATTCCAAAGGACTGGGTGAATGCTGCCTGAGAACCTGCCTCTGACACAGCCACAGCATAGGTCTCCAGGCACCAGGTGAGATCTCCAAAAAGAAACTCCACTGGCCAAGTGAAGGTTCTTAGACCCTTTCCCCCACAGCAGGGTCTTCCCCATCGCCTACCCCATGCTTACGCAAACCTGACCAAGGCACAAATTTTATTCCAAATCCCTCTCCCTCATTTTTCACCAAGGAAAATTCCTCCTGCTGACTTAAACCTAAGAGAGAAAAATAAAGATAATACCTCCTCAGGGAAACGATTTCCTAGCGGTCCCTTGCAGCCCAGGAGGGGAAGGGAAGCTGGCCCCCTAAAGAAGGCCCTGTATCTCCTCATGGCCTCAAATGCTGCTGTGCTGTGTGTCAGTGTTTATGAAATGCTTCTCAAATAAGGTCAGTGTTCTACACTCAGTCCAGAACAGAGTTAGGACTCTAATAAAATGCAGAACTTGTGCTGTTCGCCAGCTAGCTGCAGAGGCATACTTGAATGCTTTCTCAGATACAATTGTTCTCAGATTAATATTTTCCCCATGAGTTTTTTTTTAATTCCACTTGTACTATTTTTTTATGACGTGTGAGGCTTTCTATATATTTGTACCCACTAAAATGGATGAGGGGGACTTGCTTTTATCATTGATTCCTGAGGGTTTGGTGCTACATCCTTCATGGTTCTAGCATTTTTCCCAATCCATAAATCTCCCTGCTCTGAACCTAGCATGGTAGCCTTTGCCTTGTCAGTCATTTGGAGGGAGAGACAGTCTAGACTAACTCTGAAGTTAGTTTGAGCTGTTGTAGTTATCAGAACATTTCACTTGCTTTATTCTTTGTGGTAGACACCCAATAAATGGCCCCTTTAAATGGTTCCATCCTTCATGGATTCCCTTATTTGGTCCTACTGTCTTAGACACTGTCACTTATTAATAAGCCAGTGCTCTAAACTCCACCTGGTTAAGCTGCTGACATCACTGGTGAGAGGTTATATTTTAATTTGTAAAAGATGCATCTTGTTAAATGAAAAGGAAACTGGAACAAGAGTTTGAAGACATGGGTGACTCTGAGCAAGGTTTTGGAGCTCCCTGAGTTTCTTCATCTGTAAATGAAAGCTTCTAAAATATACCCTGATCATCTTCCAGATATAGGATTTAGTGGTTCAATTCAGATATTGTGGGTGGACTCATTAAGGTATTCGCATAGCACTAAATTTAGAAGGCATTTGGAGACATCTGATCTCATTTAAACCTTGCATCAGCCCCCTGAGATGAGTGTTATTTCCCCCATTCCAAAGGTTATAGATGAGACAATGGAGACCGCAAAGGTACTCAGACAGGTGGGGCAGTTAGAAAGTGACAGAAGCCAGGATTCAGCCTAGGTCTTTCTACTACATCCAAATTGTACTCCCCACTGGCTTCCCACTAATTCCACTTAGAATCCCTATACTCAGAACACTTTCTACCTATATTCTAGAGCTGGGGAGAGAAGAGGAGGAGAGAAAGAAAGAATGTCAGCAAAGCACTAGATAGTCTAGAAATTTCTGCAACCCATTTCTGAGCAGGACAGCTCTCCAATGAGATCATCACTGCTGTGCTTCTTAATCACAAAATGATCTGTCCTATTTGGGGTACAGGGAGTTCAGGAGTATGTCTAAGTAATTCATCATTTAAAGAGTCCAGCCCTGGGGCACCTTTGCATGCTACCCTGGACATGATAAAAGATTTCAAATAGCCATAAAAATGAAGTCTGATGTTGTTTCCAGGGCAGAGCTCTGAGTTCATTGCAAGTCTCCAGTCTCCAGTGAAGGTCCAGGCCATGAAATCCAATTTCAGGACGTGGGGTTCTGATGGTGACAGTCTAAATTCAATACCAAGACTGTGGAGAACTACATAGCGGGCAGTAGAGGGCAAGAAGCCAAGCTAGAAGGATTAAGGCAGGAGCCAGGAGCAGCTAAAGCTCAGGGAGAGATGCAAACATGCATAATTCCATGGCCAAGTCATAGCACTCTGATTAGAAGAGGGTCATGGACTCCACAGCATGCAGACATACCTGAGTTAGGGCACTCACTAGGGCACATGCTAGGGTATACGCTAGAACACACACCAGGGCATATGCTAGGGCACACACTAGGGCATACACTAGGACACACACTAGGGCACAGGCCAGGGCACACACCAGGGCATATGCTAGAACATACACTAAGGCAAATGCTAGGGCACACACTAGGACATATGCTAGAATGTACACTAGGGCATACGCCAGGGCACACACTAGGGAATATGCTAGAACGTACACTAAGGCCTATGCCAGGGCACACACTAGGGAATATGCTAGAGCACACACTAGGGCATACACTAGGGCACATGCTAGGGCATACACTGGGGCACACACTAGGGCATATGCTAGGGCACACACTGGGGCACATGCTAGGCCATACGCTGGGGCACACATTAAGGCACACACTGGGGCACATGCCAGGGCACACACTAGTGCATGTGCTAGGGCATACGATAGGGCATATGCTAAGGCACACACGAGGGCACATGCTTTGGCGCACACTAGGGCACACGCTAGGGCATACACTGGGGCACACGCTATGGCACGTACTAGAGCATATGCTCGGGCACATACTAGGGCACACATTGTGGCACATGCTATGGCACACACTAGGGCACATGCTGGGGCACACACTGGGGCACATGCTATGGCACACACTGGGGCACATGCTGGGGCACACACTGGGGCATATGCTATGGCACACACTAGGGCACACGCTAGGGCACACACTGGGGCACACGCTAGGGCATGCACTGGCGCATACGCTAGGGCACACACTGGGGCACATGCTATGGCACACACTAGGGCACATGCTATGGCACACACTAGGGCATACGCTAGGGCACACACTGGGGCACACGCTAGGGCACGCACTGGCGCATACGCTAGGGCACACACTGGGGCACACGCTAGGGCACGCACTGGCGCATACGCTAGGGCCCACACTGGCGCATACGCTAGGGCACACACTGGGGCACACGCTAGGGCACGCACTGGCGCATACGCTAGGGCACACACTGGGGCACATGCTAGGGCACGCACTAGGGCATACATAGGGCATGCGCTAGGGCGTACACTAGGGAACACACTAGGGCACATGCTAGGGCAAAGGATGGGTATACCTGGTAACAGACAGGAGCTGGAGAGGTAGAAAAACCCAAGAGGGAGGCAAGGTGGGTGGTTAAGTGTGCTGGCAGACTTTCAGGAGCCACAAGATACACTGCTGCCAAAGTGCAGAATGAATCACGGGTCAGGAACCAGATTGGCATTTAGGACAAGAGAAGAGGAGTCTGAGCCCACACAAGCAGTGATATGGCCGTGATAAGTGCAGTCACACTCGACTCCAGCCAGGATATATCTTATGTACATCCTGTTGGAACAGGACCTGATGCCAGGGCAGGTGGAGCCCTGAGATCCTAACTGAGAGAAAACAAGTGGTGCATCTAACTGCAAAGGAAGATGACTCCTGCCAACATTTGAGTAGATGCTTGAGGGGGAAAATACTACTCAGCAAGATTCATCAGAACTACTCTTGGAGGGTGTATCCCCTCAAACCTGAAATTTAAAAAACAGTCAGTGGACACATACCATGGAGATTTTTTCCTAAGATTTGGATTCTGTTCTAAACATCCCCATGAGATAAAACTTCCCAAAGTGCTGCTGCCATCATTTTAAGCTGGGCTCAGGAGCATCTAATCATGAACTTCTGTGACTGTACCATGGTCCCATTCCTATGTACAGGGACCCTATTAGTCTTCAAGCTCCGAAACAAAGGCCACCTATTTCCCCAAACTGGACATGATGGCTCTGTTTCACCAGGTGTCCAGATCACATCCTTGACATTCCTCTAGATGCTCTGCATCAAACAGGGGCTCCTTGATTTAAGTTGAACTCATCATGTTCTTCTTCTAGTTGTTACTTGAGAATGGAGTTTAGAAGACAGAAAAGGAGGTTGACTTGAAAGATTCTGAAGGAATGACATGACCGGGGGTTGGCGTGCAGCCTCTGAGACCAGCCTGGCTGGATGAACCCTGCCTCTCCTGTTCCTGACTGGGGATGTCATTTCACCTCCCTGATATAGTTGTCGCATCTATAAAATGCAGACAGTCCTCCTGCCTACTTCACATAACTCTTCGAATAGGAAATGACTCCATGCGTGTAAAGTGTAAGAGCAGTGCCAGGCACAAAGAATGGCTCAATAAATGCCAGCTATTGTTATGGTGATGACTGTTGTTGTTGTTGTTTATAGAGGCTTGGGGACCCTGTAGGCCTCGGTCCCCTATGCTTCATGCTCCATCATGTCTGTTCCCAGAACTACTCCAGAAAATGTGCCCAATGCCAATGAGTACCCAAGATGCTAAGAGAAATCACTGTGGTTAAAAACCTGAAGCTACCTGAGCTCTGCTATCGGCAGAAAGGCTCAGTCCCTCAGGCTAAACTTTTTACCAGGAGGGAATAATACATATATACATATACATTCAACATACACACACATACATGCGTCATATCCTGTGCTGGTGGGACTTGTGGTACTAGCCTAATAGGACAAAAATGAAGCTAAAGTCATGATGGAAAGTTCCATGAGAAACCAAGAGTATAGAGAAAATTTAGCAAGCTGAAGAATTAAGCATTAATGGGAAATTATTCCAGAGAAAATATGAACCAACAGGACCCCAGGGAAAGAAGATGCTACAAGCCAAGAAGACCTCAACATTTTTTTTCCATCCCAGCCAGAAAGAATGGGGCAATGTATTTATGTAATCCAAATGCCAGATTGTAGAAAGATTTCGAAAAAAAACGCACAGAGAACTCTGCTGATTATATTGACAACTTGGATAAAGATCCATAGGGCAAGCTCATTAAAATTGCAGAGGAAATAAATAGTGGGAGATGGGGAAAGGAGTAGTTAATTGCTAGATGAGGAAATCGAAATAGAAAATGCTCCTGAAAAGCTGATGAAATGAAATGATTTGCCAAAAGTTAATTACGATAAATGCAAAGTGTTGCACTTAGACTCCAAAAAGTCAACTGCACAAGTCTAGAAGGGGGGACAACAAACTAACAGCAGGGAAGGCTGGGGAGATATGGGGGTGTCAGGCAGCTTGGTCAAAATGAGCCCACCCAGGGCTGTGGCTGTCCAAAGTGAAAAGGTTCTTTTGAATGTGCTGGCTGATAGAAGTCAAATAAAACAGTGAGGGCGTGGAAGGTCTCCTTCTAACTAATGCAGTCGGAGAAGATTGGAATCCATTTAGAGGAAGAGAAGTAGGCATGGAGGACAAGGTGTATGCCCAAACCATATCACATACAGAACAGTTGAGGCGATTGTAAAAATGTTAGGAGACTCGGGTAAATGGGTGGTGAGAAATACCACAGCAATAAGACTTCCAAAAACTTGTCATTTGGAAAAAAGATTATGCTTGCCCTGGGTAATGACAATCAATAAGAGATAAGTCCAACTCCCACACAAAGGACATTTTCTTATTAGGACTGTGTTTTTTAATGGAATAAATTGCTTTAGGAAGAACTGAGCTCCTCACCACTAGATATCATCAAGCAAAGGAGGCTAACTGACCACCTTCCCTGAAATTGTGCTGATGGAAGACCAGCCTTTGTGTGGTTGGAACTTGGACAAAAGGACCTCTTCCAACCCCGATGATCCATATTTTTCTTCATGAAGCTTCATCCTGATCATGCTCCGATAGGAGGTCTACACTCAGTAAGACTTTTGATCATAATAACAACAGGAATATTGATAGAGGGAGCTCTTGGTTCCAGGCAGCCTATGTGGATTAATACAGCATCCTTTGAAGGGAGTATTATTATTATTCCCATTTATCAGATGGGAAGACTGAGGCCCATCCAGCTAGTAGATGACAGAACCGGGATTTGGGTCCCAGAGTCTCGCTCTAGTGGCACATTTTCCCATCTTCTCTGTCCACTCAGTACAGAAGGTTCTAATCATGCACCCTTTGGCCAGGGTTTCACTGTATCAAACATGGTACTGACAACACAACTATGAAGACCACAGTGAGTGGGGAAGAAAGGTTAGCCTCTCAACAGGCCAGCAGTCACAGTAGTTACAGATCACAGTCCAGGCCTGCAAAGCAGAGAGGTCAAGGACTCATGAGCATCCAACCTTGGCAAGGTTGATTTGAATTTAAGGATGGGGAACAATGAAGAACGGAGTGCACAGGGAGCTCAGCACAGTGCCAGGGCACCCTCTGCAGCCACCCAGCTTGGGATTAGCAGTGGTCCAGAAGAGCTAGCTCTCTGGGAATGCCTCCACCCCTTGTTTTTCCTTTCCTTCCAGCAGTTCTAAAAAGGGTTAAGACCACCTTACATAATGAGGGTGGAGCCTGCTAGTAAATACAGCTGTCTCAAGTAAAAGCAGTAATAGAGGCAGACATGGGAAGTCAGTAAAAGGAGGTATTTAGGGAAAGATAGAAGGAATGAACATTGAAAAAAAAGTCAGGGCTAAAAATTCCCCATGAAAACCCACCCCCAAAAAATAAATAAAATACATTCCTTATTTAAATATACCACAAGGCAACACACCCATGGGACAGACCTAAACCACTTTCACCATAATTCCCCTTCTATGGAACAGAGGCCGACCTGGGCTTTGCTGTAGGGGCAGGACCAAGAGCAGAGAGAGAAAAGGAGGGGCCCAGCCAAGAGGGTACTGGGCACAGCCCACAGGCAGGCAAGGAACTTGCCTCCACAGGGCTCTGGGTTGGAGCAAATTTGGGGTGGGCATCTCAAAGCTTCCAACTGGACAGGGCCTGAGATGAAGATATAAAAGTAATAGCCATGGTCACTAACAGGAATAGTTTAGGGAGGGCTCCTATGGTGCAGTCACACATTACTTAATGATGGGGATATGTTCTAAGAAACTCATCATTAGGCGATTTCGTCATTGTGCAGACCTCATAGAGTGCACTCACACAAGCCCAGAGGGTCTAGCCGACTACACGCCTAGGCTATATGGGATAGCCTATTGCTCCTAAACTCCAAACCTGCATAGCATGTTACTCTACCGAACACTGTAAGCCACTGCGACCCAATCGTGAGTATGTGTGTTTCTAAACATACCTAAACATAGAAGAGGTACAATCAAAATATGGTAGGAAAGATAAAAAAAATGGTACATCCGCATAGGGCATTTAGCAGGAATAAAGTTTACAGGACTGCAAGTTGCTCTGGGTGAGTCAGTGAGTGAGTGCTGAGTGAATGCGAAGGCCTAGGACATTACTGCACACTACTGGAGACTTTATCAACATTAGACACTTAGGTGACACTACATGTATTAAAAATAAAGTGGTGGCACTATGATGTTACAAAAGCTACGACATTACTAGGCGATAGGAATTCTTTAGCTCCATTTTAACCTTACGAGAGCACCATCCTCTATGTTGTCCACTATGTCATTTTATGTAGCACACGACTGTACTGTGTTAAGCACTTTCCTGTATATTATTTCATTTAATCCCCCCAATAGGGAAGATTCATCATACATACTTTACAGTTAAGAAATCACAGAGGGATAAACAATCACAGCAATGAGTGAACAACACAGTAGGAGCCGTGCTGAGCGCATTACAGGGACTGCCTCAGGTTACGTTCACAGCATCCCCATGAAGACAGTGCACTTATCGTCCTGGTATCACAGGTGTGGAAACAGGTACAAAAGAATTAAACACACTGCAGTCAACAATAGTGTAACACGCCCACAGTGCAACAGCAAGATGTAACAGAGCTGCAATTCAAGCCCGGAGTTTTCTGTCTCCAGAGCGCCTGCCCTAACCACAATGCTTAGGGGTTGGGAACCTTCTTGCCACAGCCCACATTGCCAAGGTGAGAGATCCTACAGTTGCAACCCACTACTCGTTCTCACTTTCCTGGGGAGACAGAACTCTGTGACAACAAACAATACCGGAGAGAAAACAACATAACAATCAAAATGGCAAAAACGCAGAACTAATAGAAAACCCAGATGATCAACAAAAGCAGAACTTATCAATTAATACAAGAAGAGCAGCAATCAAAACCCACAGAGCGCTCAGGATGACGCTGATGAGTTCCTGATTAGAAAGCCCTATGGTTTAAGTGCTCAGGATTTCCAGCTCTTTTCATGGGCATGTGCACAGTAGGAGTTTTGCAAGGTTGCTAAGCAATGCCTGGCAACCAGACTCCAGAGCAGATCACTCAACAGGAGTCCTTGGTAACTCTAGTAAGGCAATAAATATTAGTTCATAAAATCCAAATTTTAGATACCCTTAATAACTCATGACATAGGTTACTAGTAAGGATCCCTTAGTTATTCACCAGAATGCAGATATGTAATGGCCCATCCTTCACTTGTAAGAACTAAAGAAAGACTTCTAGTTTTGAGGTTCAATATTCCTTTATTGAATACACATTTGCCGAAAACCTACTGTGTGCCAGGCACTGTTCTAGACACTAGGGAGGCGGATACTGACAGTCCCCCCAATGGACTATAACCCCTAAGAAAACCACTAAGACTATGCAAGAATTCTGCTTTCACGAAAATGAGGCCCAGAGAGGTAATGCAATCTGTCCAAAGTTGCACAGCACCCTGGAGGCTAGACCGGTCCACTGGAGGCAGGTCCACTCAGCCGCTCCTTAGTCTGTCCAGAAGGGCACTGTGTTTCCCTAAAAGGCCACATCACCATGGTTGACCCAGAGAGACCCCATGATTCACTAGCTTGTCCCTGTCTTCTAAGTTGACCCTGAGGGCTGGAAGTACCAGGACACAGGCCTTGGCTACTGAGCATCTTGGAAAGTCTCCCACTTGACCTCAGGACCTCTGTGGTCAAGTGAGGGAAAGCCTATGACATGGTGTCAGTTTTTATTGGACCAAACCACCGGCAAAGCTAGCCGTCATCTGGAGTGATGGAGAAAATTAAGTTACCACATTCTCACGTTTCAGCCTTTCGCCCGTTCTCCTTCGCAAACAGGAAATGTTTATTTAAATATAGCAGTCTCCAGCATGTTCCAGAGCCAAGTGAAAAACCAAAGATGTCCACTCTTGCCCCCACTCCACCGTTCAGGCCACCCCTCACTGCAGTGAGAAGTGGGCCTCTGCCTGCCTCTAGGCAGGAGGGCAAGATGGGGAGAAGTGGCCCCACGTGAGAGTTCATTTTCATCTGCCTCCTCTTTTTCCAGGCTGAGATTGTGGTTGGAGAAGAATTACATCTGTGGGCTCCTTTTGTAGTCAGAAGGGTAAGTGCAACATCTGTTTACTCTGTGCTCCATGGTAAATGTTTGGTTTCAGGCACCGCCATCCACTTCCTCTCCTCTCGTCCTCTATCTTTGCTGCACGGATAATAAATTACACTGAATTCTTCTCTGCATTTATTTAGCTTTCTTGTGGGTGTCACCTCCTCATGGAGGGGGAAAAATTGTCAGTAGTTTACAAAAGACAGAGAGTTTCTTCTTCTGCGTGATGTGCTGACATTATAGGGAATACCTTGGAACATGGACCCCCAACTCTGATTCTGGCTTAATTATGAACAATTCAGGCCCCATTCCAGGCCTGAAGCAAAGTCCAAATGCTGAGCACATTATCCCCACTCAGGTTTTCCTTAATGTCGTAACACAAGGTTTCAGAAGTCAGAAACATCCAGAGAAGCAATATACACAGACACACACACACACACACACACACACACACACACACACACACACACATCCCTTCATCAAAGGCTTTTTGGGAGGCAGAGTACCAAGAATGGAGAATGGAGAAAATGCTGTTTCTTTGTTTTAAAACACAATTTAAACATGTGAGATCAGAAAACTGGATTTTAGGAAGGTCCTGAGCATCTGATGACAGTGCTGACAAAACGTGCCCTATGGCAAAATGAACCCTGGGAAGTTCAAAAGGCTCACCAAAGCAAGTTTCCTTCTATCTTTTGCTTACATTCTTTACATTGAAGTGCTGGTTTTCTTCTGTATATGCAATGATTCTATATACAGTTTCTGGAATGCAGTAGAGGCTCAAGTCATGTTTGTTCTCAAACTCCTAGGCTCAAGCAATCCTCTCACCTCGGCCTCCCAAAGTGCTGGGATAACAGGCATGAGCCACTGCGCCCGGCCTCACGTAATGTGTGTTGAATGAATGAAGGCAGGAATAAATGAGTGATTCCTCTCTGAAGAAATCCTTGGCAGAGCATAAAAATGCCAAATATCCCCCAAGAGTTTTCAGAATTGAAATGTTACATCTGAGTTGGCTGAGAGAGAGTGTGGTGCAGGATTTTGGTGGTGAAAAACTGCTGGTGGACTGCCCTGAAACCCTGAAGTGAACCTGACCCAGCTTGCTCCTAAAGACTGTCCCCGATTCCCAGGGAGGAAGGAGAAGAGAATGAGATACCATCGCGGCAGCCCCATGCGCCCTAGCCAAAGTGGCACCAGTGACCACAACTGAGGCAGAAGAGACCAGAGATATCAAAGCAGCTCCTGCTCTCCCACTGCCTGTGAAGGACTGCAGCAGGGGGCCTATGGGAACGACCAGGACTCCAGTCTCTGCCCTGTTTCTCCAGTTCTAGAGTTGGTGGGTTGCCCTGAGCTGCACAGATCTCCTACAGGAGATGACTGGGTGGCGTGCTGGCATGGGTGCTGTTCCTGCAGCTCTGGAAAACTTCCTATATACCAGGAGGAAAGGGACTTACTCTCCTTGGTTTCCCAAACATGGAGCACGGTTTTGAAGATGGAGAAGAAGTAGTTTCAAGATCCCAAGCATCAGAGCTAACATCAAAGTGAGCTGAACATTTGCAGGGTATACCAGAAGCAGAAGCAACAGCAGCCTGTTCTAAGATCCAAGCCCAGCCAGAAACCTGCCAGGACTGTCTGTTTATAGATTGTGGTCCAAACTGACCCTTGTTCCAAGGATGACCAGCAGAGTGATAAGGGTTGTGGGCTTAGGAACCAATCAGGCTTGGATTCAAACACTTCACTAGCTGCATGACCTTGAGTAAATGACAAGACGACTTAACTGTAAAATGGAGTAATAAGCATTGCCTATGTAACTAACAGGACTGTTGGAGAGATTCAATGAGATAATACATGTACACAAATCAAGGCATGCAAAGCATTTATCAAACAATAGCTATAGTTATTATTTCACTAAGTCATGGGGCTAGCACTGGTGTGACAAGGAGGGGAACTTAGTTTACAAGTTGCAGGTATCTAAAAATACCACTAAAACAAGTTTTGCACTCCTATGGACTAACATAATGTCTGAATTAAGGTGTGAAAAACTGGATTTTGGCCCCTTTATTGCCATCAACTTGCTGTGTTTTCCTGGGCAAGTCATTTTATACTTCCAAGCCTGGTTTTCGACATTTGTTAATAATTCGGCTCTCACCCTTTAGGATTCTGTGGTTCAACCCAACAAAACAATCATTGCACTTGAGGGAAAAAAAAAAGTTTTCAGCCAAAGGAAAAAGAGAGAATCAGGAATAAGGAAGACAGTTCTGCTGAGTCTCCACCCAGAGACGCACAAAGAAGTGGAAGAGAAGAGGAGGTGGGGTGATAGGAGGTGACTAACAGGAATAACACACTCTAGGACAATGCTTGTCATCACTACCCTCTTCCAGCCTGAAGTCAAGAAAGCAGAGTGGAAGATCCAGGTGCCTACCCCTAAGGCACGTGAGGAAGGGGAGAAGAGGGAGAGCAAGACACGAAGGGGAATCCACCACACTACAGCAAACCCTCACCCACTTCTCGGCTGGGTTCCCAGTAAGGCTCCCACCCACTCCAGCGTTTCTCCCCCACTCCCTTACCCCACCCCAACTGCGGACTAAGAGGAGCCCACCCCGGAGTCCAAGTTTTGAATCTGGTCCGAGGATCAAAATGATAAATGTTTCCAAAACGTTGACATATGAAAAGTAAATATTTGGTTGCACAATTGGGGCTAAAACTAGGGTCAATCCACCCCATTCTGCAAGCGCCTCTCCATTCGCTGCCAAGCCCAGGATCCGAGGCTGAGTGCGGTTTGTAAGATTATAACGCTCGGTCTCATTTGAAGAGCTGTCAGCATTTCCATTCTCCGGCCCCTTCGTTCGGGGAGGCATTTATAACCGAGCCATAAAAAATTCACCCGGGTCTGCAACTTGGCATCTCCCAGACTGCTTTCCAGGCAGAGCGGGTTTTGCGAGCACCCACTCTGAATCTGTCCAGTTCCTCAGAAGTTAAACCTTCACCCACACTCTCAACTTTCCTTGCAAGGGCAGCCAGAGAGCGGCTGGCCCATTCTGATCTCCAAGCAGGTCAACAGTCTCGGGCCCTCTCTCCCGCCTCTGCGCCTTGACGGCCCATCATCCTATAGCTTTCTCCTTCGCCCGCCCCCCTTTTTAATGAGCGCAGACCCCTGACCCTCACCCTAAGACCTTGAGGCTGCAGTGCTCTTGCCTCCCCTCGCCTCTCGCCAGCTACTCCTCGGAAGCTGTCAGCGGGCCCTGCGTCTGGAACCCTCACCCCTGGAGAAGCACTGCTCTTGGCTCATCGCGGGGGATTTGGAGACCTCTCTTTCCAGATCGGACCAAGCCTACAGACTCCCAGCTCGGAGAGCGAGGGATCCTATCCAGGAAGGGATGGGAATAGAGACTGCATCCAGGGAGGTCGAAAGGAAAGGAGGGATCTGGCGCCTGGGGCCACCTCGGTGGGACCCAGGTGGGTGGCCCGCGTGGGGTGGGGCAGGGGTACTCACAGGCGCTCAGCGTTGCGGGGGATACCCCGAGGAACTGCGCGGAGGCCCAGCCCGTGGCAGTCCACGCTGGCGGCGGAGCAGGTACACTTGGTGGGGCAGGCGACGGCTGGGGGCCCACTCAGGACGCTCGCCAGCGCCAAGGCCAGCGCTAGGCGGGCGCGCACGGCAGCGCCGACCCCTGTCCACCCGGGGGCCATGGTGTGCAGGGCCCCGCTCCCGGAGGAGGCTGCCTCTGCGGGGCAAGACGCGTGGAGCCCGAGGAGTCGCGCGGGGAGCGCGGGCGGCCTGGGGAGCGGGCGGCGGAGTTGGCGCGGAGGAGGGGCGAGCTCGGCGCTCAGGCGCACGGGGCGCGGGCGGAGCGGGGCGCGCCGGGCGGCGGCGGCGGCAGCGGCAGCAGCAGCAGCTCCATCGGCGGGGCCGGCGCTGCCCCGCTGCGCATCGCTGGGAGTGCCCAGGTGCGGAGCGCCCCCTGGCCCCGCTAGCCCGCGGGCCCAGTTGGGGACCTGAGGCGAGCGCAATGGGGCGTGGCGCCCGGGGAGGTCCGGCTTGGGGCTGAGCTGGGGTGCGCGGCGGCGGCGGCTGGGGCACGGGGCGGCCGGCTGAGCTGGCCGGCGCTTGCTCTCTCCATTCACTGAGCAGGGCAGACACCGGAGACGCGGGGCCCACCCCTCCCGCCCCCCCTCAAAAAAAACGCCAACTCCGCCTCCCATTGGCTGCGCCGCGCGTCATGTCGACTAAGTTGGGAACTTTGCTGGAGCGACCGAGAGCCTGGAGGGAGGAGGCAGTAGAGGAGGGAGAGAGAAGGAACCAGGGAAGGAAAGGGGCTCGGCCAGCAGGGCCCCAGGAAAGAAACACTGAAACTCATTCACTGTTAGGAGCCTAGGACGGATAAGGCTCCTGACACTTTTTTTTTTTTTTTTAATTCTTGCACTGAGCTGAGCACTCTACTCATATTCTTTACTTAAGTCCACGATCTTCCAAGGGGGCATCTGAAAACAGCTCAGAGAAGTGAAGCGACTTGCTGGAGATCGCACAGCTGCTAGGGACGCCAAACCATGGCACTGTCGCCCACGAAGCCGCTTCCCTACAGCACCTAGTACTCATGGCAAAGATCCGCAATTTTGCGGTTGACACCAATGTACTCCACAGCTACACACACACACACACACAAACACACACACACGGTGGTCCATGTTGTTGAGGTCACTGGTGGCAAACCTTACCCGGAAACTTGCCCTGCTTTGCCCAGACCCAACGCTTGGTGGGCTGCTAAAAGTAGTGATGGCAGCGACTCGGACCCCTGGATTGACAATGCCTTCTTCCATCCTTGGGTTTCTGCTTCCTGACTGGGTGACTCTGGGCCAATCGTGTCATCTCTGAGCTTTCATTTTGTCAAATCAGGGGCCACAGTCCTGCCTGGCCTCATCTCCCTGGGTTGTTTGGAGCATCACAGAAGATAACGTGTTTTTGCAAAAGTCATTCGCAGATGAGGCATCCCTTCTGTCCCCAGCGCCTTCTTTCTTCCAGCGCCCGCTTTAAATTGACTAGGTCTGAGCTTTTCCAGATGCCAGTGGGGAGGGGCGCGTGCGTTAGAGGCCCCATAAATACTTGTAGGAATGATTCTGTTTGTTTGTTTGAAAGGAAAGGGCAGGAACTGCAGGAAGTATTGCCCAGATTTCCTTGAGGTCCGCTTACACTGAGAAGGCCTGAATGAGCCCTGCATATATATACACACACACTGGTACCTACATATTCACAGCCACTCACACACTTTCACATACTCAGGCTTACACACACCCATTTACACACACGCAATCACACACACGTGCACATGCATGCTGGCTCGCGCGCGCACACACACACACGCACACACACAGTGACAACTATACTCCTGAGAGCGCTTCTCTTTTCTTTCATAAGAATGCTATTCTGATTTCTTCTACCTCATTTTCCTTCAAGGAAACTTTCAACTACTTGACCACATCCTGTGAATATATAGTAGAGTTGCACATTTATTGTATTATACTTTGCAGATTTTCAGTCTTAGCTTCGGGCACCCAGTTGCGCGCGCACACACACACACGCACACTCAAATACACACACACGCACACTCAAACACGCGCGCGCACACACACACACACTCGAGTCCTTTCATCATTCATAAACACATTAGGTGCAATTTACTGCTGTTATTCTTGGGAACCGCTTTCTGCACAGATGCTGTTGTCATCGCCCCCTGGTGGCCGGCGAGGGTCTATGCTCCGGTCCTCAGGGTGACTTCAGCATTTAAGAACTCTAAACATCCTTTTCCCCCTTGCTCTGAAGCTCTCCTCCAAACCTTGAACCAATTTAGTACCAGGACTGAGGCAGATGAGAGAACCGGGCAAGGGCCCAAGGGCACAAAGCGTCTCAGACTGTCTGGAGCAGCAAAGAGTAGGGTTTTCTTTGTTTTCCCAAATGCATGCTAGAGCATGTTTTGCAATCCCTTCGGGCTGGGCCTGGATCTGTGCTCTGGGCGCAGTGGGGGACTGTGTTTTCCATTTAAGCTGCTCAGAGGGTTTCATGAGCCAGACTATATCTTTAAAGGGCTTTATAGGCATTCAAGTGTGATTTTTCCTGGGAGAAGCCCCTTAGAACAGATGGCAAGGGTCCTTCAGAGTCAATCATCCCCTAGGAGGAGGCAAGTGGGAAATACTTGAGGGGCCCAGAGCACCAGGATACACAGAATCATGGAGTGTTTGGGCTGATACAGCCTTAGAAATCACCTAATCCAACATTTCTACAAGTGCCTTCTGATGACTACTGGTTCCACATGTTTCATCATGGGGGAGAAAAAAGTTTCCTTGGGAAAGATAGATTGAGAAATGCTACTCACCTTCACCCCTCTTCAATATCTGCATCAGAGATGAGTGTTTTTAAGACCCTGAGAAGTCCTGCTATAAGGAAACCAGTTTAAGACTTATTTAACCCAGTTTCCCAGTATACAGGACCCCTTTTCATGTAAACTGGAAATTCTCTTGGAACATACGTTGAGACCCCAAATAGTTCAACTCTTGTATTTTACTAACAAGGAAGCTGAGTTTCAGAGAAAGGTGGGCATTTATGCAGGGTCACCTAGCTAATTAGTGAAATAACCAGAGCTAGGACTCGGGGCTTCCGGTGCTGAAAATGTGGCTCCGTCCACTCCCTCAGCTGATTCTGGGGCATCTGCAGAAGGCGGCAGCCACCCCATGGAGGAATTATCCTCTTTGGAGAAGACTGGGTACATCGTTAGGAAGTCAGGCTATTGTTTAGAACTTTCTGTGTCCAAAGGCCAAAGGTGGCTTTACACTCTGTGGTGTCATTTTTACAGTTCCACAAAGTCCCTGGACAACTTTTGAACTTTTCCCTTTACTTTTCCATAGGCTTTTCAAAAGCAAACTACTCGCCCATTACTGCAAGAAACCCCATCTCAAACTTTCTCCTCAACCTGTGTTTCTCAGAAGCAAACTACTCACCCATTCCTTTAAGAAACCCCATCTCAAACTTTCTCGTCGACCTGTGTTTATCTCCCTGTGTAAGGTACCACCCTACACGTGGCCACCACAATCAGCTGAGGTTTTCTGTTTCCAACCAGCCAGATTAACCATTTGTGCTCACCATTCTCCAATGAATTCTCCAGATCTACTCTCTGCCCACTGTCGGAGGCAGTTCTGTTCCTCAGAACAAACAAAAAACTTTAACTTATTGAATTTTCAAAAAAAAAAAAAAGACTTTTAAAGAAAGCCATGGATAGCATACAGAATCTAAGGAAAAAATTGAAGATGGAGGCTTCAACAAAGACAAGACCCAAGACAGGATCTAGGTGCCAAACCCAAGATTTCCAAATTCCCAGGAGGGAGCAACGGATTGTCCTGACTTGAGTCACGTAATCTCCCTTTTGGCCAGAGAAGACAAGAACTATGGGTGACAGTTTTATGGAAACTGCACTCAGCTGGGCAGGTAGGAGTCCTGCTCTCAAAGGAAAATCCAGGAGCTATTAGCTGAAAAGTGGGTGGGAGTATTGAGAAGGCAAAACAGCTCAAGGAATTTTCCCTCTCTCATACACCACAGCCATTTAATTCTTCAGTTCTGTTCATTCTTCCCCATGACCATCTCTTGACTGTATCCCCTCTTCATCTCTGGTCTCCTGCTATTGTTCAGATCCTAGTTTCATGCATAGGTATTGCTCACTGGCCCCCACATAATTTCTCTAACTTTATTTCTTAGTTTTTTGCTCCACCAATCCATCCTTTGCCCTGATGATCCAAGGATGTTAAATACAGACCTGACAATGTAATTTTGAACTCTGGAGTTGTTTTCTGCTTCTTCCACCTCATCTGCCACTACTCCTCCACATCCACTCAATACCCATTCCAGAACATCCTTTCCTACTCCAGAGTCTATCTACCCCAGAGTCCGTGTAGCATCCTCCAGTTTAGAAGCTGAATCCTCTGGACTTGTTGGTCCAGACTATTAGGTTCTTGGAGATAGTGACCCTGTAACCCTGTGTAATCCAATTTTTTGAAACTTGTATTATAAAAAGTTTCAGGCGTATAGAGATGTCTAATCAAGTTTTGCAATCTTGATATCTAGAGGTGCAAATCTTGGTATCTTGATGATTAATAAATGAATACATGAATGAATGAATAAACAAATGAATGATCTTCCAATCAGCCAGCTTATTTTACATTCTCCTATTGTATTTTTATTCATTTTCATCAGTGTTACTCAATCTTTTGGGGGAAGGGGTGGTTACATTCTTCTAGAATGCTCTTGCAAATGATACACATTGCCCACCCCCACCCCCAATTCTGATATATTTGCTTCACCCCATCAAGACTAACAATTTGAGCTCATTATTCTCCAATTGATTCTTCAGATCCACTCTCTGCCCACTGTCAGAGGCAGTTCTGCTCCCCAGGAAATTAACCTTTACAGACTGCATCACCTCAACTCCCTTGGATCCAGCCATATGGGGAACTAGCTCAGAGAGCTAGAGGAGAGAGGCCAAGGCTTCCTCCATAGGACTACAGTTTGTCAATGGCTGCCTTTCCCTATTGAAGGTCATAGGTCATGTCCAACAGCTGTCTTCTTCAGCTATGGGTCTCCTTGGAAATCACTGCCATCCCATTACGCCTTCAGAGGACAGGAGTGGAAATAGCTTTCCACTGCTGCTAAACCTTGGGCATTCCATCCCTTATTGATTTATTTTCTTTTTTCTTTCTTTCTTTCTTTTTTTTTTTTTTTGAGATGGAGTCTCACTTTGTCACTCAGGCTACAGTGCAGTGGTACAATCTTGGCTCAATGAAGCCTCCACCTCCCGGGTTCAAGCAGTTCTCTGCCTCAACCTCCCAAGTAGCTGGGATTATAGGCACCCACAACAACACCTGGCTAATTTTTGTATTTTTAGTAGAGATGAGGTTTCGCCATCTTGGCCAGGCTGGTTCTTGAACTCCTGACCTCGTGGTCCACCCACCTGAGCCTCCCAAAGTGTTGAATTACAGGCGTGAGCCACCGCGCCCCGCCCCCTTGTTGATCTCTTAACCCTGCCTCACCTTTTCATACAGTCCCTTTACCAAACTTTCTTCAGGTGCTCCTTTGAATTATCCATTTCCTACCAGGGACGCTGAAACTGACACACCACCTCACTGAGCTGCTGAGGCAGATCTCGAAGGAGTAGGTGAACAGGAAGCGGTAAGAGAGAAAATGAAACCCCCAATTTGAGATTAAGACTATGATCCCTATTACATTTTCCTGGGAGAGAGAATAGCTCATGTATGTGAATTTTAGGTCATTTCTGGAGAAATGGCCTAAAAGGGGTAAGGAAGTGGCCTAGGAAAAAATACCATCCATTGGACCTAGAAGGACAGAAGGACATTGTTTTCTTTTTTTTTCTTTTTGAAACAGAATCATCTTGCTTTGTCGCCCAGACTGGAGTCTAATAGAGCAATCTCGGCTCACTGCAACCTCCGCCTCCCGGGTTCAAGCGATTCTCCTGCCTCAGCCTCCTGAATAGCTGGGATTACAGGCATGTACCACCACACCCAGCTAATTTGTTTTTGTATTTTTAGTAGAGACGGGGTTTTGCCATGTTGGTTAGGCTGGTCTCGAACTCCTGACCTCAGGTGATCAGCCCATCTCAGCCTCCCAAAGTGCTGGGATTACAGGTGTGAGCCACAGCGCCCAGCCTGAAGGACATTGTTTTCAATGCAAATACTTCTCTCTTTCTCCCCTGAAAGAGAATGAACAATAAAGGTTTATTGCCAGTTAATCTATTGAGCCTCCCCAAGGGATAAGAACTACTCTGAATACAAAAATGTTTAACGAATGAATATGTAACATAAATTTGATAAATGAATATTAAAATAAGTAACCTATTGATATGGTTAGGCTTTGTGTCCACACCCAAATCTCATCTTGAATTCTAATCCCCATAGTCCCCATGTGTCGAGGGAGAGACCAGGTGGAGGGAATTGAATCCTGGGAGTGGGTTCTCCCATGCTGTTTTCATGATAGTGAATGTGTTCTCATGATACCTGATGGTTTTATAAGGGGCTGTTTCCCCCTTTGCTCCGCACTTCTTCCTGCCACTTTCCGAAGAAGGTGCCGTGCTTCCCCTTCTCCTTCCATCATGATTGTAAATTTCCCCAGGCCTCCCCAGCCATGCTGAACTGTGAGTCAATTAAACCTCTTGCCTTTATATCCAGTCTCAGGCAGTTCTCTATAGCAGTATGAAAACAGACTAATGCACTTATCATGAGGAAGACGATCGAGCAATAAAACCTTTCAAAATCTATATTCAACTGTATCGGCAACTATTAATTGGCCTTCTGCTGTAACCGTGTGATTATGGTTCCGAATTTTCTTGTTTGTATATGAGCTTGCTTTCCTCAATACACTGATTTTTTTAAGGGGCAGGCACATGACTGAAATGGACCAAGCAGAGTCCTTTCCTGGGATATTTCCAGCTGAAACTGGAGGAAAAGATCTAGTCCTTCTAGGGCACTAAAACTGTAGCATGTGAGGAA
Organism: Chlorocebus sabaeus; assembly: GCF_047675955.1. NCBI lineage: Eukaryota > Metazoa > Chordata > Mammalia > Primates > Cercopithecidae > Chlorocebus > Chlorocebus sabaeus. The sequence continues at coordinate 13,111,635 of NC_132926.1, read as the reverse complement.
CAGGAGTGAGCAACCACGTGGCCCAGTCGAGACTAACCATGGTGAAAGAGACTAAAATCGACCCATCTTCCAGAAGTGTAAGTGGCATTCAGCGGAATTTACCAATCAAATAAACATTTATTGAGAACTTTAGATACAACCACAGCTGACAAAAATCCAATTGGGAAGACAAAATTAAGATACATGAATGAAGAGAAAAGATATGGTATATAACTAAATGCTAAGTGATATGGGTCACGTAGTAAGTGCTACACAAATTCTGAAGACGGGGAAATCACTTTAAGCTGGGAAGGAGGGCTGAATAATTCAGTCTGGCGTTTGAAGGGTTTGCTACCGTCAATGAGAGGGAGAAGGGTTCTGGCATTGGGAGAAACAGAGGCAGGGTGGTAGGAATAGAATAGTGTTTGAGCTGCGAAGATGGCTTTGAGAATGTGGAGTATAAGAGAGTTTGGAGCACATTTCTATTTGCCTAAGAGACAATTGGAGAAAAAAAAGTTTTGATACCTAATTTGCCCGTGACTGTGGCTTGGCTGCCTTGCTTTAGAAACTGGAGGACTCTGTGTAGAGGCAATGGCTCTGACTTTGAGAGGTGATACAAATTGGAATCCTGAGAAAGGAACCAGAAATATGTCCCCAGTTCAACTTTGCCCTGGTCTGAGAGGAAGCCAGATGATTTGGGAGCTCTTGGTTCTCTAAACTGGTGCAGCAAGAGGCAAGTCAGCCAGGTGTGGGGATCAGGCTCTTGGTCCTCAGAGCCAGAGTGCTGACCCGAGAGGCCTGGCAGACAGATGAATGTGATCACGGACCTCTCCAAATTGTACAGGGAAGATTTGTCTCATATTTGAGCAAAGAAAGAACTGTCACTAGGGAGATGGCTCTCCAATTTGAGGAACATTAATCACCTAATTAACCAGAACACCTGCTCATAAAAATGGTCCCACCCAGGGAATCAAGTTAAACAAAGCATGAGGATGTGCTGCACAGACTTAGCTGTGGCATCTGTATCCTTGGCTGGCCTCCTTGGGCACTGAGGCTCACAATACTCTCCAGCCAGCTGCTGGGCTTGACAGAGGCTTCCAAACACCAGCCTTGTTTAGCAAGCCGCGATTAGTGAAAAACTCAGAGAACTCCTCTTGCAACTTACCTTGAATCGTGGATACTGGTGAAAGTGCTGGGCGGTATTCTGAGTGTTTTGCATACATTAAGTCTCTAATACAACAACCAAAGGAAATCTCCTACTGTTGCTGAGGCTAGTGTGATGCTCACAGATCTAGTTTCTTCTTCTGGGCACATGGGAAGACTGCATTTCCCAGCCTCCACTGCAGTGAGGTTGGTGCCATGTGCCTCATTCTGACCAAAGAAGCATGTGCAAAAGTGGTGCATACCACTTCCGGACTTGGTCTTGGAAACTTCTTATGCAATCAATACAGTGCTCTCTCTTTGTCTATTAGCTGGACACATAGAGGGGATTCGGGGAAGGATCCCAGGGTGTCCTGAGAGAATGGCAGAGATACAGAAAGAAAGGCCCTGGAATCCCTAAATCACCACATAGAAGATGGTGGCCAAACAGTCTGTACTATGAGAAAAAACTAAACTTCCCACTGAGATTTGAAGGTTTGAATCACTGATGCAATCTTGGCAATTATGTTTCCTCAAATCACACAGGACCAATCTTAGAGAAAGCTGCTACCTATGTGGTATGATTTCAGAAACTTCAGGAAATTCCTCCATCCCAAAATAATACCTCCTCCTATTGGTTAATCATTGACATGCTTTTAATAAGGAACCCTCATTATCTGTTCTTTACTTACCTTAACATTCCTTCAACATATATTTGTGGAATACTTTTTAGGTGCAGATAATCCTGGAAGTGTTATGGTGATGGAAAAGTAAACATGGTTGCTATTCTCGTAGAATGTTTTATGGGAAACAGATGTAAAACAACCAATTACACAAGAAAATTAATACATACTTACAAATTATAAAAGTTAGGAAGGGAATGAATGGGGTGATGTAATAAAGATAAATAGAAATTGGCAAAGTTTCAAAAAAAGTAGTCAGGGAAGGAGACTTAAAGTATAAAAAGAATCTAGCTATGGCGTGTGAGATATGGAAGCGAGTAGGTCATTATTCTAAGAGAGACAACAGCACATGCAAAGGCGTTAAAGTATGACTTTGATAGCTGGAGAAACATAGGAAAGGCACTGTGGTTAGATCCTAGAAAGGGAAGGAGATCTGTTCTTGGAAGGTTAGAATTATTTCTCCTTCACTATTGCATTGAGCCCAGTATACATGAAGTACTCTGGTGAGTGACATTCCTCCGTTCATTTGTGTATAAGAAGGGAAGCCTGGCCAGGTGCGGTGGCTGACGCCTGTAATCCCAGCACTTTGGGAAGCCTAGGCAAGCAGACCACCCGATGTCAGGAGTTCAAGACAAGCCTGGCCAACTTGGGGAAACCCTGTCTCTACTAAAAATACAAAATTAGCCATGCGTGGTGGCGGGCACCTGTAGTACCAGCTATTTGGGAGGCTGAGGCAGAAGAATTGCTTGAACTCAGGAGGCAGAGGTTGCAGTGAGCCAAGATTGTGCCACTCATAGCCTGGGTGACAGAGCGAGACTCCATCTCAAAAACAAGAAAAAAAAAAAAAAAAAGAGAAGCTTAAACTTTTGGATGAATCTGACTTGACATAGAGTCTATTGCAGTTTTAGAAGTATTTGAATACAGGGGACTGATCAAAGGCAATCTACTTAGAGGATTGCTATGAAAGCTATCTTGTATAGGAGCATGATATTTTCCCACAACTTTTAAGCTTTTTGATGTGGCTCAGGGCAAGGGGTTGGAGTTGATGAAGACCACTGCGGCAGGAGATTAAAGCCCCTCTAGCCCTTGGAGCTGCCATCTCATTGAAGGCATGGACATTTCTATAAAATATTTTATTGTATACATTTCCATTTCCAAAGTTTAGCTAATGGCACCATCATCTACTAAGATGGCTAGACCAAAAACTTAAATGTCATCTTTAGCTCTTCCCTTTTTTCCTCTTAACCTATCCCACATTCATCAGCTCACCAAGACCTGTTGATTTTATTATTATTATTATTATTAATATACTTTAAGTTCTAGGGTACATGTGCACAATGTGCATGTTTATTACATATGTATACATGTGCCATGTTGGTGTGCTGCACCCATAAACTCATCATTTACATTAGGTATTTCTCCTAATGCTATCCCTCCCCCATCCCCCAACCCCATGGCAGACCCCAGGGTGTGATGTTCCCTGCCCTGTATCCAAGTATTCTCATTGTTCATTTCCCGCCTATGAGTGAGAACATGCAGTGTTTGGTTTTCTGTCCTTGCAATAGTTTGTTCAGAATGATGGTTCCAGTTTCATCCATGTCCCTGCAAACAACATGAACTCATCCTTTTTTATGGCTGCATAGTATTCCATGGTGTATATGTGCCACAGTTTCCTAATCCAGTCTATCATTGATGGGCATTTGGGTTGGTTCCAAGTCTTTGACTTCATATGTGGTAACATCCACCCCTCCGCCCCATACCTGTCATCTGGGCCCCTTAACTGGCTTCCCTGCCCAACGCCTGTCCAGTCATATTTTCCAGAGCCTCTGAGGACTTTCCATGACTTACATGACTTAAAGTCTGAGGAACACACATGGTAAGGAAGGATCTTTGTCAAGTGTTCTCTTCCCCGCCTTTATCTCCTGCTTCATTCTTCACCAATTCCTATTCCCACCTTAGGCTGAGCTATGGAGACTCAACGTTTCCTGAAAGTGTTGAGGGGTTGATGGTTCACCTGTGAACTTCCCCCATGCTCTTCTCTCTTTTATGGATGCCCTTGCCCACCTCCTCCCTCTGACCACAGTGTCCTGGTCCTTCCCACTGCGGCCCATGCATCAACACATGTGTGAAGCATTTTATACTTTCCTCCCTATTAACTCCCCTGCCATATTAGAGACTTCTTCATTTGACCTGTGGCTATATAAACCTCTATCATTACATTTCTTCCATTAATCCTTACACATCTTCCTCCTTCCCCACTTAGACTGTAAGTCTCTTGAGAAATGAGATGTGATTCGCCAAACTCCTCATGAGAATTGTCCATCCTCACTGGATCCAATTCCTCTCTTCTCATTCTTTCTTGATCCCACTCCTTCCAGAATTTCTCCCTAACACTTTACTGAAACTGTTCTATTCAATGACCTCCCCATCCTTCTAGGTAAACTGGGCCAAAATTCTTGGAATTACCCCTCATTTCTCCATTCCTTTCTTACTCAACATCCAAAAAAATCAGCAAATCCTGTTTATTTTTTCTTCAAGTCCATAATCCAACCATTTATTTTCATGTCTGTCATTACCACAAGTGACTGTCATTCCTGGACTGGATTATAGTAATAAACTCCCAACTCCTGCCGCCATCATTCCCTACCTTCTGTAGTCAACTTTTAACCCAGCAGTCCTGTCATGATAATATATATGTCAGATCATGTCATTCCTCTGATCCAAAGCTTTCAATATAGACTTCTGCTTCTAGCTGTGATAGCATAATGGAACTGGATTTATTCTTCCACCTTAAACAAGAAGAAAAACTGGACAAACTATACAGAAAAAAAGTTTTTTTGGTTTTTATTTTCCAAATGCTGGAAAATGGGAAGTGCATTCCTGAGCTCTCTAACATGACAAATTAGGTGAGTTGTATGATGATAATAGCTTATTGTCTAGAAATAATTTCCAGGATGCAGTGCGGGGAGGATTCAGCATTCTGTCATAGTTGAGCAGACAGAGATCAGAGGGTCCAATGTGTCTAGAATTGTAAGATAGCATACCTGAAAGATAGGAGCTAAGTGGTAGGAGGGTTCCAGAGATCTCCAGAGAGGTTCCCTTGAGTGTTGGCTGAATATGTGTGAGGGAAACCCTATGAGCCTGGGAAGAAAAGACACTTAAGATCAGTAGCCTGAATAATTCCCAGAATTCACACATGACTGATAATAGTTCGTGTTTTCACCAGCCATAGTAAGAAACCCTCATAATATTTAGGGCATTGGGTAAAAGCCTCAGAAGAGTGTTGCCTTGTAGTGGAGTTAAAGACACCTTGGACCCATCCTAAAAAAAATATTTAAAAACAAGCCTTGACAGGATGCAATTGATTTCATGTAACTTAACTGTGAGATGGAACAAAACGCTATACTCCTATTTAAAGAAATATAGCAAGATCATCCAACAATTTAAATTTCACAGTGACTGACATCCAATCAAAATTATCAGGAATATGAGGAAGCTTGAAAATATAACTTATTAAAATGAAAAAAATAGAAACAGACTTGGATATTGTAAAGATGACATTATTAACAGACAAGGATGTTAAAGCAGCGATTATAAATATTCTTCATAAACTTAGAAGGTAAGAAAAAATGGAAGATACAAAAGAGAACCAAATGAATCCTGTCAAAGCTAACACATGGATGAACTTTGAGGACATAGTGCTAAGTAAAATAAGCTAGCCACAGAAGGACAAATCCTGCATGATTCCATTTATATTAAGAATCTAAAGTAGCCAAACTCATAGAGGCTAAAAGTAGAATAGTGGTTGCCAGGGGCATAGGGTAGAGAGAACTCGGCGAGGGGAATTGTTGTTCAATGGGTATAGAGTTTCAGTCATACAAGATGAGAAAGTTCTAGAGATCTGCCATACACCAATAGGCATATAGTTAACAATACTGTACTGTACACTTAAACATTTGTTAAGACAGTAGATTTCATGCTATGTGTTTCTATTATCACAATAAAAAATTATCAAATGGAACTTCTAGAGATGTAAAATACAATACAGGAAAATAAATTACACTGGATAGAATTTACAGCAGGTCAAATCTAGCAGAAGGTCTTGAATTCAGGATTTAGTTTAAAAAAAAACCTCCAAAAACCCGTCTTGCAACTTAATTATAAAAGACCAACAGACAAATTAAAAATTGGCAAACGACTTGAAGAGACACTTTAGCAAGAAGAGATATGAAGAGTTACAAATAATGAACAGATGGAAAGATGCTCAAAATTATTAGCCATTAGGGAAATGCAAGTTAAAATCACAGTAAGATGCCACTCCATAACCTCTAGAAGGACCAGCATCAAAAAGACTGAAGTTTGGGTGAAACAGGAACCCCATTAATTGATAGTAGGAATGAAAATGGTACTACTACTTTGAAAAACAGTTTCAATTATGATATCGCATGTTAAACATGCACTTATACAATTCAGCATTTCACTCTAAGTCCTTACCAAAAAGTATATAGGTATGTATGTCTACACAAAGTATATATACATATGTCCACACAAAGATTTATATATGAATGTTTATAGTAGCATTAGTTATATATGAATGTTTATAGTAGCATTATTCATAATAGCCAAAAATTGGAAAACTTCTATGTGTCTATCAACTGATGACTGGATGAAAAACTAAAAATGATTTATTCATGCAATGGAAAACTACTCATCAATTAAAAGGGATAAACTCTTGATACATGGAATAACGTGGCTGAAACTCAAAAGCATGATGTTAAGTGAAAGAAGCCAGACACAGAGACAAGATTACACACCATAGAATTCCATTTATTTGAAATGTAAAGAAAAGGCAAAACTATTGAGACAGAGAGCAGATCAGTGGTTGCCTGAGGCCGAGGGGATGGCGGCACAGACAGTGGAAACTGCTAACAGGCATGAGTGCGCTCTTTGGGGCAACACAAGTGTTCTAAGGCCGGATTGTGGTGATAGTCACATGAGTATAAAAATTTCCTAAAACTCATCAAACTCGGCTTAAAATGAGTGACTTGTATTACATGTAAATTTTACCTTATAATAAAGTTGTTTAAAAAGGTAACTGTTTAAAGTAAAGTAACAATGTACCAAGGGGGTTATAACAGGTGTTAAAATAAAGTATATGAAAATAACAGCACAAAGAACAGGAGAACAGTAATGGAAGTATACTGTTGTAAGGTTCTTACGCTGTAGGTAAAGTGGTATGATATTATTTGAAAGTAGACTATGATTAGTTAAAGACATATGTTGTAAACCCTAGGGAAACCATAAAAAATAAATAAATAAAGTAAGGACATATAGCTAAAGCCAATAGGGGAAATAAGATGAAAACATTAAAAGTTCTCAATATACCTAAAACAAGGTAAGAAAATAAGGAAAATAGCAAGGACAAACAGATAGGACAAATAGAAACCAAACAGCAAGATGGTAGATTAAATCCCATATAGCAACAGTTACGAAACATAAATTATCTATAAAATCTAATCTAAAGCCAGAGATTGTCAGATTGGATAAAAAAGCAAAACTCAACTGCATGGTATCTATAGAAAATCCACTTTAAAAATAAAGACACATACAGGTTAGAAGTAAAAGTATGGAAAAGAATACAGCATGTAAATACTAGTCAAAGAAAACTAGAGTGGCAAATATTAGACAAGCAGATTTTAAAATAAGCACCATTCCTATGGATAAAGAAGGACATTTCATAATGATAAGGGAGTCGATTCACCAAGAGGACACACAAATCCTAAATGAGTATGAATCCAACAACAGAGTTTCAAAACACACGAAAAGACAAATTAGTAGAACAAAAAGGACAAACAGACATATGCAGAATTACAGTTGGAGACGTCAACACTCCTATTGCAGTAATTACTGAAACAAGTAGACAAGAAATTGGTAAGAATCTATATGAGAGACTTGCAAAACACTAGCAACCAAATAAGCCTAATTGACATTTAGATAACTTTTCTACCCAGCAACAGAAGAATAGACATTATTTTCAAGTCTACTTGGAAGATCCAGATAAATAATAGTCTGAAGCACAAAACAAGTTTCAATAAATTTAAAAAGAGTGAAATTATATAAAAATGTTCCCTGACCACAACAGAACTGAACTAGAAATCAAAACCACAAAGATATGTGGAAAATCACCAAAAATTTTGAAAATTAAATAACGTTCTTCTAAATAAATCATGGACAAAGGAGAAATCACAAGAGAGATTAGAAAATATTTGGAATGGAATGAAAATGAAAATATAACATATTAACATTGGTGGACTGAAGCTAACATGGCATTTAGAGGGAACATTAAGGCATTAAATCTTTATATTAGAAGAGAAGGAAGGCTTAAAATCAATAACCTAAGCTTCCACATTCAGAAACCAGATAAAGAAGAGAATGTTAAATTCAAACTAAACGAAGTAAGGAAAGAATAAAGAGCAGAAATCACTAAAATTGAAACAGAAATGCAATGGTTTTGAAAAGCAATGAAATCCAAATTGGCTCTTTGAAAAGATAAATGAAAAAAATTTAAATTCTAGCCAATGTAGTTATGGAAAAAAAGAGAGAATTATCAATATCAGGAATAAAATAGGGACTATTCCTACATTGTCAACTAACATTAAAAGACTAATAAGAGAATATGATGAAAGGTTTTATGCCAAACATTAGATGGAATGGAAAAATTCCTCAGAGGACACAAACTACAAAAACTCACTCAAGAAGAAATAAATAACTAGCCCTTTATCTATTAAAGAAATTGAATTTATAGTTTAAAAGCCTTCCCACAAAGAGAATCCAAGCCTAGATAGTTTCACTGGCAAATAGAATTAATTTTACACAAACTCTTACAGAAAATAGAAAAGGAGAGAGCACCTTTCAACTTATTAAATGAGGTCAGAATTACCCTATCAAAACCAGACAAAGACATCATAAAAGTAAAAATTATATACCCATGTCCTTCATAAAATTAACTCAGAAACCTTTACCAAAATGTTAGAAGGTGGAATGCAGTAATAAATAAAAGAGATGATATATCATGATCAAATGTTGTTTATTCCAGCTGGGAAAAGTTGATTCAACATTTGAAAACTAATCAATATCATTTAGTTCGTTTAAAGACTAAAAAAAATAAAAAGCATATGATCATCTCAATAGGTGCAAAAAAAGTATTTGACAACATTTCACATGTATTCATGATAAAAATTCTCAGAAAGCTAAAGGAAAAGGGAACCATCCTGAAACTGAATAAAGGATATCTATAGAACACCCTGCAGCTAATGTATATAATAATGCAAGAATGATGGCTTTCCTCCTAAAATCAGAAATAAAGGCAAGGATGTCTAATTTCACCACTCATTTTCAACATCATACTTCAGGTTTTAGCCAGTGTATTAATATGAGAAAAAGTAAAAAGACATACAGATTTGAAAGGAATACATAAATCTCTATTTACGAACAACACAGTGATCTACATAGGAAATCCCAAATAATCTGCTAGGTGACAGCTGTACAAAAAGAATGAAATCATGTATTTTTGCAGTGACAAGGCTGGAACTGAAGACCACTATCTTAAATGAAACAACTCAGAAATAGAAAGTTAAATACTGCATGTTCTCACTTACAGGTAGAGGTTAAATAATGAGTACATGTGGACACAGAATATGAAATAATAGGCACTGGAGACTCAGAAGGGTCCAGGATGGGAGCAGGAAGAAGGATGAGATATTAATGGGGACATTGTTCAAGTAATGGTTATACTAAAAGCCCAGATTTCACTACTATACAATATCTCCATGTAACAAAACTGTTCTTGTGTTCATTAAAATTATCCAAATAAAACTTTTTGAAAAGATTCTACTGAGTTCAGTAAAGTTGTTGTATATAAGAAGATATGGTCAATGTATGCAAATAAATTGCCATCTTAGATACTGGGAGCGAATAACTGGAAATTGAAATTACAAAACAGTGTCATTTACAATAGCATTAAAAGACATGAAATATTTAGGGGAAAACTAAATATGTGCAAGATTTGATGCTGAATATGACAAAATTTTGATGAAACTAAAATGAACTTATAAAATGATTGATGTAACTGTGCTTATGCGTTGGAAGATTCTATGTTGTTAAAATGTCAATTTTCTCAAATTGCTCTATATGTTCAATGTCATTCCAATGAATATCCTAACATAATATTTCTTTTTGGAAATTGACAGGGTATTCTAAAATTTATATAGAAGAACAAAAGAACTAAAATAGGTAATTGTGAATAAGAAGAACAGAGTTAGAGGATTCACATTACCTGGTTTTAAGACTTCTCATAAAGCTATAGTAATCAAGACAGTGTGGTATTGGCTAAAAGAGAGACACAGAGATTGAGAGAATAAAGCCAATATAATAGCAGCCTACAGATTGGGAAAAGTATTTACAAACTATATATCTGGTAATGGTTTAATATTTAAAATTCATAAAGAACATATACAACTCAATAGTAGAAAAGCAAATAATCCAGTTAAAAATAGACAAAGGACCTGAATAGACATTTTTCCAGAGAAGACATAAAAATGGTCAACATGGATATAAAAAAGTGTTCAATATTATTAATCTTTAGGAAAATGCAAATTAAAACCCTGTAAGGTACCACCTCACACCCATTAGGATGGCTATTATCAAAAAGTCAAATGATAAGAAATATTGGCAAGAAGACGTGGAGAAAAGGGAACCCTTCTCAAAAGGGAACTTTTGGTGGGACCGTTGATTGGTGCACCTATTATGGAAAACGGTAAAGAGATTTCTACAGAAATTAAAACTATAACCACCACATAACCTAGTAATTCCTCTTCTGGGCATATCCCCAAAGCAAATGAAATCGCCATCTCATAGAGATACCTGCTCTCCCATGTTCATTGCAGCATTATTAGCAACAGCCAAAATGTGAAAACAACCCAAGTGTTCATCAATGAATGGATTTAAAAAATGTGGTGTATATATATACATACATACACACACATATATATATGTATGTATACACCATGGAATATTACTCAGCCTTAGAAAAGGAGATCTTGCCATTTGCCACAATAAGGATGAATCTGGAAGATATTATGCTAAGTGAATAAGCCAGACACAGAAAGAAAAATCCTGCATGATCTCACTCATATGTGGAATCTGAAAAACAAAAGAAAACAGTCGAATACACAGAGATAAGACAGTTGTTACTAGGGACAGGGTTGGAGGGAAGAAGCAGGAAGATGTAGGTCAGGGAATGCAAAGTAGTAGATATGTAGGTTGAACAAGTCTAGAGATCTACATCCAACATGAAAACTAAGCGCTAAATGTATAAAAACTTCTAGAAGAAGACCCAGAAAATCTTTTGAAGCTTGAGTTAAGCAGATTTTTAAAATAAGATACAGAAAGCACAAATCAAATCAGAAGAAAATAATAAAGAAACTAGAGTTAATCAAAATTTAAAACATCTGTTCTTTGAAAGATATTACAAAATAAGAAGACAAATTACAGACCAAGAGAAAATATTTGCAAAACATGTATCTAACAAGGGGTTTGTGTCTGCAACATATAAAGAACTCTCAAAAATCAGTAAGACAAGCAACTCAATAAAAAGAATGGGTAAAAGTCTGAATAGACACTTTATCAAAGAAGAAATATAGATGGCAAATAAACACATAAAAAGAAATTAAACATCATTAGTCATCAGGGAAATGCAAATTAAAACTACAGTGAGATACCACCACATACCCTTTAGAATGGCTAAAACGTTAAAAGTGCTATTGAAGATGTAGAGTAACTGGAAGCTTCCTGCACATTACTGATGGGAATGCAAAGTGATAACATCTTTGGCAGTTTCTAGTAAAGTTATGCATTCAGCTGCTATATGACCTAAAAAGCCCAGTCCTAGTATTTTAACCAGGAAAAAATGAAAACCATATGTCCACAGAAGACCTGAATAGAGCTGCTTATAGAAGTTTTATTTATAATAATTAAATGATAGAAACAACTCAGGCCGGGCGCGGTGGCTCACGCCTGTAATCCCAGCACTTTGGGAGGCTGAGGCGGGTGGATTACGAGGTCAGGAGATCAAGACCAGGACCAGCCTGGCCAACATGGTGAATCCCCGTCTCTACTAAAAATACAAAAATTAGCTGGGCATGGTAGCGGGCACCTGTAAGCCCAGCTACTCAGGAGGTTGAGGCAGGAGAATCATTTGAAAATGGGAGGCGGAGGTTGCAGTGAGCCAAGATCACACCATTGCACTCCAGCCTAGACAACAGGGTGAGATTCTGTCCCCCGCAATCCCCTCCTCCTCAAAAAAAAGAAACAACTCAAATGGTCTTCAACTGGTGAGTGGACAGCCAATTTGTGGTATGTTAATTTAATGGAACATATCTTAGCAGTAAACATAAAGCATTGATACAAGCGACAACATAGATGAATCTGAAAAACATTCTGTTGGAGAAAGAAGGCACAAAAGTTACAAATTCTCTTACATTTATATTGCATTCTGAAAAGGTGAAAAGCAGACCCAAAACTAGATTTTTGCTTGCTAGAGAGTGGTGGGGAGGAGAGATAATAGGCTAGAAAAAGACACAAGGACACTTGCAGTGATGGAAATGTTCTATAGCTTAGTTATGATTTTAATTACACAACTGTGTACATTTTTCAAAATTCATCACACTATACTCTTAAAAAGGACACATATTCCCATCTGTAAATATTTCAATCAACCCGACAAAAACAAACAAAACTCACCTAAGCCTCAGTTTTCTCATTTTAAAAATTGTAGCCACTATTATTATTTTCTTAAAAATGATCCTGTTCCATGGAAATACTGTCTTGGTCAGGATTCCTAAGTCATTGCTTTGATTATCATTTGCCATTTTGTGTCACTGATAAAGAAAGATAAAACACATTTATGACAAACATCTATTACTGTGCTCCATACATACTGGTAACTTGCATAACACGTAAATGAGTATGACATTTAATAAAAGAAACAGAAAAGAGTCAATAATCTTTTCAGAATACCAGCAGACGCCAGACTCCAGACCATGGTGAGAACAATTTGCTTTTGAATTCATGCCCTGCCCTCTTTTCTTACTTTGCAATGGAATGTTTGTTGACTGGGTTGAAGAAGAATTCTAAAAAATGTTACTGTTTATTTCTCACGGCCTAGGAGGTATCAGGGTGCTGACATACAGTAGTGTGACTTGTAAATGCATTTTCATAGCTGATAATAATTACTCTCAGTAATTGAGTCTGTTTTGTGATTTCTTCCCTTTCATTTTCCCTGGAATTACTCCCTCACTGGCCCTGAGAACTCAACCTGTGTTTGCAGCCTATTCCAATGGTAACAGTAATTCTCGTTGCCTAAACTTAGTATCTAACACCTGCACAAATGTTCAGCCCCCAAATGTCCTGACTTGTCTCATTCTATGGTCCCAAATTGCCACTCATTTATTTCAACAGGAGACAAATACCTAACCCTACCCAAATCTGGATTTTCTAAATCAGACCTATCTGGAAACTGTACCACCATGATCATTATTTTGCTTTTAAATAATAATATAAACAATAATAATGATGATAATACTATAGCAACCATGACCATTAATTGAAAGTTGGATTCAGGACAATCCTGGACACTTACACCTAGCCCTTATGACTATCACACGACATAGGTATGATCTCCACTTCACAATGAGGTATTGAAGCATGGTGTGTCTCAATAGCTTTGCCCAGACCACATATCCAGTGAAGGGCTGATCTGGGCTCCAGCACAGGTCCGACCGCAGAGTTCATGCTCTTTTGCTGGTTGAGGAGGATCAAGAGCTCACCCTGCCTATAAGCAAGGATATATTGGCCCCAGGAATTAATTTGGGCCAAGCTTTTAGAAGACGAAAAATAAATGAGACTTCAAAAAAGTACTTTGTTCCTATGTTTCACGGCAAAGAAGAAAGTTTTTTTAAAAAAAGAAAAATTACTTTGCAAAACTTTTTAAGCTAGCCACTGACAACCTTAAGATTCCCTCTTCAATTACAACAGAGCCCAGTCTCCAGACAACTGCTTCCTCGATGACTGCTATTGGGCAACTGTGGTGGCAGATTGGCAATTATACACACATATGACCCTTACCTATATGCAATCCATGGCAGACATCATTAATCAATCATAGCAATCTCTGCCATAGAGCCCATAGCTAGTTCCCAGTGATTCTTATTATTCTGCTAAAGCAGCTTCCGGCAGTTGATTATCATTGAAAGATAAGTTAAAAATCACTTACTGTCTCTGTCCTAGAGGAACTTGTTTGGCTTGTATTTTGATTCTTGCCTTCTACAGGTAAATTGGAGAGGTGGCAGATGAATTGGAGAGGTGTCATCTTGGGACTAGTGTACTTTGAAACCTCTCTTCTCAGAGATTCTGTTCATACAGCTGCTCTCAGGATCTGTTAGCCCCCAGAACACTGAGGCAGTATCAAGCAACCAGGATTGTATGCACCTAGTTCTATATGTGCAAAGCAAAAAGGTGGGCAAGAATTCAACTGTACCTAGAAAGATAAAATCTAGGCATCAGTTCCCAACCCTGACTATACACTAGAATCACTTAAGGGAGCCTTTAAACAATGCAGATTCCCAAACACCATTCTAGATTAATAAATTTCACATCTAGCTATATGTCCCAAAGAACTGAGCAATTCCACATCTAGATGTAAGTGTACATATGTGCACAAAGAAGACATGTAAAAGTATGTTAATTATAGCATTGCTTGCAAATGCAAATTATTGGGAAAGCCTAAATGTCCATCAAAGTAACACATAAATAAATTGTGATGATACATACAGTGGAAAACTATGCAGCTGTTTAAATTAACAAAAGCATCATGTATCAACATAAATATAATTTTAAGACACAAGTGAACAACAAAATTAAAAAATATGACAGTATATTATGCCATTTATATAAATCTTAAAAGAAGCACATTTAATTCCTTGTGTTCTTTATTGGCACATTCATATGAGCAAAAGAATTAGAAAATAGAGATGTAAACACTAAGTTCTGGATAGTAGTCACCTGCTGAGAAGGTGGGAAGGCAATGGGATGAGAAGCTTTAACTCTATATAGAATATTTTACTTTTTAAAGAGTCTAAAACAAATGTAGCTAAATATTAATATTTAGCAAAAACGATCAATCAGTTCAAGAGTGTTTTCATATTATGTTTACATTTTTATATGTGCCAAACTACTCCAACATAGACATTACTGTGTGTGCTATTAAGATCAAATGAGATGTCTGAAAAGTCATTTTCACAGTGCACCATAACTGGCAGCCAATAATTGGTCATTAAATGGTGGATAGCTATATTATGAATTCATCAATTATACTTAAACATGCTCAAAACATTCATCATAATATATTTTAATAACATATTTGAAGTAACTTAAATCTCCAATAATAAATTGTTGTGTAGCATATAGTACATTTATTCACGTAAATGGACACATGAAAAATTATGTAACCATTGAATTGATGGTTTTGGAGATTAACTCTACGGAAAATGCTTAATACTTAATATTAAATGAAGGAAACAATATGTAATATTGGACACAGATGTATATCTAATTATGAGAAAACTAGTGTAAAAATTAACATGAAGCAAAACTCCGGGAGAGGTGAGAGAATTATGGATGGTTTGTCTTTTCCTCTTTTTGTAATTTTTTGTTCTAATTTCTTGTGGTTTACAACATTAAAAAATCAAATAGAATTCATATTTTTCTGGGTAGCATCCAAAGAATATAGTATCACGTGATTCATTCTCTCAGAGAACTGAGAGTCTGAGGGAGAAGCAGATATACACACTAAATTTGAGGATAACGATGATGATGAGTTTTTGAACACTGGTTTTTGTATTTTATAAAATCTGTACAAGTTATGAATTATTATTTATAAGTGAGAGTCAAAAGATATATGTGACTTTCACATCCTCTCTCACCTCAAATGCCCTAAAAACACATCTCCCCTCTCTTCTCTCCGTTGTCCCAACTTGGTTCCTATGTCACTGAGAAAACTGAAGCCATCACAAGGGAACGTCTGTAGGCTCCTTCCAGCACACCCAGTCACTTGCTAGATTTCCATCCATAGACTCTGACTTCTCACCTGTGTTTGAAGTAGCCTTCTTCTCATCTAGCTGAGCCCTGCACCCCCTACCTGCATACCAGATTTCATCTCCTCTCTTCCCTTATCATTCTAGCAATTCTCTTCTGTCTTTTCAATATAATTAAATTTATCTACTGGGCCTTTCCCTTCAGCAGAAAAACATGCATTTTTTTCATCCCATCAAACTCTTCTTGATTCTACCATTCATCACCATCTTTGCTCCATTTTGAAAAGAAGTTTTCTAAAAAGCTTCTTCCTGCGAAAGCAACTCATTCACCGCTGCACTGAAAAAGGCTTTCATCAAGGTCAGCAATGAGCTCCATGTGTTGCTGAATCAATGGTCAGTTCTAAGTTCTCATCTTGACCCATCTGACACAGTTGATTACTCTCAATACACTGTCTTCCATCACACTCTTGGGTTTTCCTTCTTTTATGCTGAATATCCTGCTTTGGTGTCTGATGCTAGTTCTTCTGGTTTCAATACTGTAAACACAGATGTCCTATTGGACATTTCCACTAGGATATCTAATGGAAATTCCAGACTTATATTTAAAACTGAATTCCTGGGCTCCCCTCTAAAACCTCCTCTGCTTGTAACCTTCCCCATCTCAGATTATGGCAACTCCATCCTTCCAGTCTTTTTGCCCCAAAACTGTGACATGTAGTAGGTGTTCAAACTAGTGTCCTTGAATGAATAATCTAATCAGCAAGTTGCCTGAATTCACATGCTGGGCAATAGAGGTGGGTATGTCTGACTCTAAAACCCAAGCTTCTCCATTAAACCCATGCTAAGACAAGTTTTTCATATACTCAGCGGAAACCATTTATTGAGATAAAACTTTAAAAAGAATGACAGGCATGTTATATTTCAAAAGACCCTTAGAAAACTCTGCTTTCACTCCAAATGTGCTTTGGAAAAGTCTCTTCACATCTTTAACTCTGGGTTCAGGCTTTGTGATTCTGAAGTTAGGTCATTGCAACCATATCACGTACGCAGGAAGGAGCTTATGATGACATTTCTACCCATTGATCTTTGAACTCAGGCATGTGAGATTGGTTGTCCACGAAATGGAGTATAGGTCAGAAAATATGTTATGGTGACTGGAGTCAGAGATGGAAATATCTTAGCTCCACGAGTGTGGGAGCAGAGTCCTTAGTGAGCAGAGCCTAGGACTCAGGAAAGCAGTCAGGGGCATCCTTCAGAGTGTGGCCTTGGAACTAATCAGACTTAGATTAGAGACCCAGCTTTGTCATTTGCTGACTAAACGACATAGGCAAGTTACCTAACCATTCTGAGTTTCACTTTCCCTATCTGCAAAAAAAGGATAGTGATAGTACCTACTTCATAGAACTGTTGCAAAAAATATATATACAAAGAACTTAGCATGGTGCCATTTACATAGTACACTCAATAGATAGTGGTTCACAATATTAATGTTTGTATTCATTTCTTCCCAATAAATGTGAGGTTAGTTGGAGAGTTTTGTAGATGCACTATTGCTAAAAGACTCAATGTTTTATCAAGAACAAAGTGAGCATATTCACTCACATGACTCCTATCCAGCACCATATTAGATGTCCTAACCAGTGTAGCAAGGTAAGAAAAAATGTTTTCAAATTAGAAAAGAAGAAGTAAAACTATCTCTATTCACAGATAGTATAATTGCTGTCTAGTAAATGTCAAAGAATCTATTAAAAAGTTACTAACACTAATATGTTGTTACAGGATAAAAGAACTCAAAAATCAATTCTTTTTCTATATACTAGAAATCTTAATAGGAGTATAATTTACAATATTATCAAAGTCATGAAATAAATACATAGACATTTAATAAAATTTGTGCAAGATCTATATGCTAAAACTAAAAAAAAACTTTAAAATACTTTTAAAAGACTTAGAGAAATATTCATATATCAAGATCATGTATTGATAGATATAACATTTTAAAGATATTAGTCCTTCCCCAAATTGACATATAGATTTAATATAATCTCAGTTGACATTCTAGTAGAAAATGATAGAAGTTGTAGTTTGTAAGTAAAGGCAAAGGAATGAAAATAGTCAAAACAATTTGAAAAAGAACAAGGTTAGATAATGTACACTACCTAATTTAAATACTTAATATAAAATTACAGTAATTAAGACAGCATGCTATTGGTTTAAAAGTAGACACATAGATCAATGGAATAGAGAGTTTAGACACAGACCCACACATGTATGATCAACTGATTGCCACAGAGGTGTAAAGGCAATTCAGTAGAGAAAAAGTCTTCTTAACAAACTGTGGCAAAATAACTGGACATCCATATGAAAAAACAAAATCAAGACTGAGAAAACCTCCACCCATACATTGCATCATAAACAATGAAGTCAAAGTAAGCATAGACTAAAATGTAAATCCTAAAACTAGAAAATTGCTAGAAGAAAGTATAGAAGAAAATCTTTGTGATCTTAGATTAGGCAAAGATTTCTTATATATGGTATCAAAAGCATCATATATATAAAAGAAAGAAATGTAAAAATTAGGCTTTGTCTAAAAGTAAAACTTCTGTCCTTCAAAATACAGTTAAAGCAATCAAAGGAGAAAACAACTCTACAGAATGGGAGAAAATATTTGCAAACGTTGAATCCACCAAAGGTCTGATATCCAGAATCTATAAGGAACTTACACAAATTTACAAGAAAAAAAAAACATTAAAAAATGGGCAAAAGACATGAACAGACACTTGTCAAAAGAAGATATACACGTCGCTAAAAAGCATATGAAAAAAGCTCAATATCACTGATCATTAGAGAAGTGCAAATCAAAATCACAATGAGATACCATCTCACACCAGTCAGAATGGCCATTATTAAAAAGCCAAAAAATAACAGAAGCTGGCAAGGTTGTGGAGAAAAGTGAACACTTATACACTGTTGGTGGGAGTGTAAATTAGTTCGACCATTGTGGAAAGCAGTATGGTGATTCCTCAAAGAGCTAAAAACAGAACTACTATTGACCCTGCAATCTCATTACTGGGTATATAGCCAAGGGAATATAAATTCTATCATAAAGACACATGCACATGTATGTTCATTGCAACACTATTCACAATAGCAAAGACATGAAATCAACCTACACGCTCATCAATGATAGACTGGATAAAGAAAATGTGGTACATACACCACTGGAATGCTATGAAGCCATAAAAAAATTAGGTAATGTCCTTTACAGGAGATGGACCTAGAGGCAATTATCCTTAGCAAACTAACACAGAAACAGAAAACCAAATACCGCATGTTCTCACTTACAAAACATGAAAACACATGAGCATATAGAGGGGAACAGCAGATGCTGGGACCTACCGGAGGGTGAAGGGTGGGAGGAGGGAGAAGAGCAGAAAAAATAACTATTGGGTACTAGGCTTAGTACCTGTGTGACAAAATAATCTATACATCAAACCCTCATCACATGAATTTTCCTATATAACAAACCTGCACATGTACTCCTGAACCTAAAAGTTTTAAAAAAAGAAAACAACCCAACAAAAAATAGGTCTTGTTAACACTTAACAAAAGAAGTATACCAATGGCAAACGAGCACATGAAAGGTGCCAATTAAAACTGTGGTGGCTCATGCCTGTAATCCCAGCACTTTGGGAGGCCGAGGTGGGAAGATCACCTGAGGTCAGGAGTTTGAGACCAGTCTGGCCAACATGGTGAAACACCGTCTCTACTAAAACTACAAAAAAATTAGCCAGGTATATTGGTGGGCTATTGTAATCCCAGATACTTGGGAGGCTGAGGCAGAAGAATCTCTTGAACCTTGGAGGAGGAGGTGGCAGTGAGCCCAGATCATGCCATTGCACTCCAGCCTGGGTAACAGGAGCAAAACTCAGTCTCAAAAACAAACAAACAAACAAACAAAACCCCTGCATTTAAATATGACTACACACCATTTCGGGAAAAAGTCGATAATACAAAGTGCTGGTAAGGCTGTGGAGCAACCAGAACTCTCATACATTGCTGGTGAGAATGCAAAAATGATACAGCCACTTTAGAAAAATGTTATCCAGGTTTTTTGTAAAGTTAAATATATACCTGCCATATGACCCAGCACTATCGCTCCTAAGTTATTTACCCAAAGAAATGAAAACACATGTTCACACAAAATTCTCTATCTAGATGTTTATAGCAACTTTATTCATAAATACCAGACACTGGAAACAATCCAAATGCCTTTCTACTGGAGAAAAGGTAAATAAACTATATTATATCCATCCAGTGGAATACTACTCAGCAATTAGAAATGAACTACAGATATACACCACAACGTAGACGAATCTCAAATGCATTACTTCAAGTGAAATAAGACTGTGCAAAAAGGCAATATTCTGTAGGATGTCATTTATATGACGTTCTAGAAAATGAAAATTATAGGGACAGAAAACAGATCAGGGGTTGCTGTGGACTTGTATGGGAGGAGGAGTTGAACACAACGTGGCATGAGGCGTGGCATGAGGAAATTTTGTGTATGCGATGGAACTATTCTACATCATGACTATAAAAGAGATTGCACAGCAGTATCCATTTGCCAAACCTCATGGAACCAAACACTAGAAAAGAGAATTGTACATTATGGAAACTATACTTCAACATACCTGAGTAAAAAAAAAATTATCTTGTTTGACTGCTATGTTTCTTCATCAGCACTTAAAAATTGTTACTCAACTGCCTTTTATCCTCTATCATTGTAGATAATGGTATTTGTTGGTTTAACTATAAGATCTCAAGGTATGTATCTATTTTCATGTTTGTTATCCTGCTTTCCAAATCTGAGGAGTCACATATTTTATTAAGTGGGGAACATTTTAAGCATTATCTCTTTGAATATTTTATCTCTCATTCTCTCTATTCTCTCTTTATGGAGCATTTATTATAGATGAAATTTATTCTTCACATTTTTAAAATCCTTTTTAGATTTTCCATTTTTGTATCTTCCAGTTGCATTCTGAAGAATTTCTTCAGATCTATTTCTCAATTTTCAATTCTCACTTTGGTTGTGTCTGACCTGTTTTTTAACCATGCCATTGCCTTTTAAAAGTAATACTTTTAATTGAAATATAGCATACATACACAAATATGCATAAATCATAAATGTCAACTCAAATAAATTTTCACAAGCCACACTGTGAAATCAGCACCCAGATCAAGAAACTGAATGTTGCTAGCACCCTGCAGACCCCCTTTGCACTCCCTCTCAGACCTCCTGCCAAGGCAACAACAATTTTGACTCTAACGCCATATGTTAGTTTGACTAGTCTTTGAACTTAATATAAATGGAATGTTCAATCTGAACTCTTTGGTTTCTTTTATTCAACATTATGTTTGTGAGAGCCATCATATTGTGTGTAGCATTCATTTCTCGTTGTGGTTTAATATTCCATTATATTAAGATGCTACAGATTATCTATCGCATATTTATGGACATTTGGGTATTTTCCCGTTGAAGCTAATTATGAAGAAGGTCATATGGACATTGTCGTACACATCTTTTGGTGCATATATCTCTGCCTCTCTGTTGGGTATATATCTAGCAGTGGAATTGCTGGGTCACAGAACAGAAGGATTTTTCCATTGCTGGTGTGACAAGTTGCCACAAATTTAGTGGCTTAAAACACCATAAATTTACTGTCTTACTGTTCTGTAGATTAGAAGTCCAATAAGAATCTCACCGGGCTAAGATAAAGGTGTCATCAGGGCTGCCCTCCTTTCTGGAGGCTCTAGGGGACAATGTGTTTCTTTGCCTTTTCCAGCTTCTAGAGACCACCTGCGTTTTTTGGTTCACTGACTTTTTGGCTGACTTCCTTCAGCAATTTTGGTCTGGATTCTTCTCACTCTCATCTTGTTCTCTCTTCTGGTTCCTGCTACCATTTTTAAGGACCCTTGTAAATGCACCCACCCAGATAATAGAACAGTCTCCCTATTTTATTTCTCTAATGACTAATGATGTTAAACACGTTTTCAAAGCTAATGGGCCTTTGAAAAGCTTCTTTTCTGAAGTGCCTACTTGAATCTTTTGCCCATTTTTTAATTGAGTTTTATATCTTTATTATCAATGTGTATGAATTCCTTAGGTATTATGAATACTAATCCTTTGTGAGACATATGTACTGTAAATATCTTCTCTCACTCTATAACTTGTCTTTTCACTCTCAAAGTGTTGTCTTTTGACAAATAGAAATTCTTAATTTTAATGTAGCCCAACTTTCTTTTATTGTTAGTATTTTATGATTATTCTAAGAAATCTTCACCTACAGATATTCTTCCGTGTTTTCCTTTAGAAAACTTAATTTTTATATGTAGATCTATAATACATTTGGACTTTCTTGTATAATACAAAGTATAAATTAAAATTCAGTTTTCTCATATGGGTATCC
Source organism: Chlorocebus sabaeus (assembly GCF_047675955.1). NCBI lineage: Eukaryota > Metazoa > Chordata > Mammalia > Primates > Cercopithecidae > Chlorocebus > Chlorocebus sabaeus. The sequence continues at coordinate 13,089,210 of NC_132926.1, read as the reverse complement.
AACTGATGAAAAATTAATTTTTGAAAATACACTTCAATTCCCACTGCATTTCAGTTTTATCTTTGCCATAAAGAAGTAAACATAGATGTGTGTATCTTTCACTGACTTTTCAATTTGAAATGCAATGTTTTTCAATTTAAAAGCTCTACTAATTTATTTTTCAAATAGTTTTTTTTTCATATTTCCCAAATGGTATCCTGTGTTTCTGTAAATGGCACTTTAAATATTCAAAATGCACTTTTTAATATACTCTCTATCAAATAGTTCTATTATTTGGGCTTCTGGGCCACTAATTCTCAGTTTGTGTCTTGGCTGTCCCCCTCATAGTAGATTGCCTCCCTGTGTAGTTTTAATTTTTATATGTGAGCTTATTTTCTTTCTTCCTTTTTTCTTTCTTTTTTTTTTTTTTTTTTTTTTTTTGAGACAGAGTTTGCTCTGGAGTGCAGTAGCAGGTTCAAGTGATTCTCCTGCCTCAACCTCCCGAGTAGCTGAGATTACAGCATGCAGCACCACACCTGGCTAATTTTCTATATTCAGTAGAGATGGGGCTTCATCTTTTTGGTCAGGCTGGTCTTGAACTCCTGGCCTCAGGCAATGCACCCATCTTGGTCTCCCAAAGTGCTGGGATTACAGGCGTTAGCCACCACGCTTAGCCTGTATGTGAATTTATTTTCAATGAGCATGTGTGTGTGCGTGTTTATGTACAAGAGTCACACACAACATGAGTTCTGGCTTAACACATGAAAGTTTATTTTTCTCTCATGCAAAGTCTGAGGCTGCCTTCCAAGCAAGTGATTCTGTGATCCAGCTGTTTCCATCTAGTGGCTAAACTCTCTCAAGATGCAGCTGCCACTGTCACTGAGGAATGAAAGGGAAAGTGGGAGATCCCATGCCTTCTCTTCTATGCTTCAGTCCAGAAGGGACTTGTGTCACTTACATTCCATTGCCTAGAAACTGTCACATGATCCTGGCTAATTGCACATGGCCAGAAACATGGGGGAGCACATAGATATTTGGTGAGCAGTAAATGTCTCTGCTCTTCTAATTACCAAATACTCTTTTGCCTGCTTCTTCCCAGTCAAGCCCTTCTCTGCTTGAACGGGATCAGATCTAGACATGGCTCCTCTGAGTTGGGGGCCTATGAGCCACAGAGACAAGATATCTACCCCTCCATGCAAATACAAATATCTGCCCCTCTCCTCAACAGAGTGGCAGGACACAAGCAGGATAATCTCAACAAAATCATTCATTCAGAAGGGGTGAGAAGAGAGACACACAGCAGTCATCAGTCTGTAGCAATTTTGAGATGGCACTGGGCTGATGCTGTGAGGGCCCCTACAATGGGAATGATAACTCCTTGATTGTTATATAGTTTTCTTAGGAATGTTCCATAATATCAGGTTCTTGGGAGGTGAGTTCTCCCATTTATGGTGTCTACTGACTCTCCCTCAGGACGGACTGCTTTCTTACCTGTGTGTAAGTTTTGTTTGTGAACTGATCATCAGTAGGATTTATGCTTGTGTGGGTGTGCTAGTCAGTCCCATGTACCCCAAATTGTGACAGTGTTTCTGCCAAGTGCTTCTGGGAATCCATCAGTCCAGGACTGTTTTTTTCGAAACATCAATTTCTTATTTGGAGATGTCTATGTTATGCAGGTGGTGTAAATTTAGACTCATACTCCCCTAAGCACCAGTTGTGGATTTGACTTCCCATTGAAAACTTCTGACCTCTCTGAGTCACAGGACATTTGGTTAAAGCCTCTTTTGTGGCCTTCCCAATCTCATTTCCCAATTCTCTTCCCAAAAGTATTCTGAAGGTGGGCTGTATCCTTCCCATCGATGTATTTAGACTTTTGCTATTTATGTACGTGTCTAAAAAATGGTATATAGTATTGATATGTCATTTAAATTTGTACTCATGGCAACATATTATGGCTATTTTCTGCAACTTGCTTTTTTCCTATAAATATATTTTCAAGATTTAAACATGCTAATAAATATATATCCAGCTCATTCATTTCAGTCATGTGTAGTATTCCCCTGTAACTCAACTTTTTTCCATTTCTCTGTTAATGATTTTTTTTTTTTTTTTTTTTTAAAGACAGAGTCTCTGTAGCCCAGGCTGGAGTGCAGTGGCATGATCTTGGCTCACTGCAACCTCTGCCTCCTGGTTTCAAGTGATTCCTGTACCTCAGCCTCCCAAGTAGCTGGGATTACAGGCGTGCACCACCACGCTCAGTTAATTTTTATATTTTTCGTAGACTCGGGGTTTCACCATGTTGACCAGGCTGGTCTTGAACTCCTGAGCTCAAGTGATCTGCCCACCTTGGCCTCCCAAAGTACTGGGATTACAGGCCTGAGCCACCGCGCCCAGCCTGGAATTTAAATTGTTTCCAATTCTTAGCTATAACTTATAATGCTGAATAAATATTCTTTGTACACATTTGTAGAAGGGTATTTAGGCTCTATATTTAGTTATGGAATTACTGGATCATAGGATATAGAGATTATTAACTTTATTAACAAATTACTGTTTGAACTGGTTGTGCCAATTTATAGTCATAAGCATTTTAATAGAGAATATAATGTTTGTTGTCTCTTCAACATCCAAGCCAAAACTTGATTTTGTTCAACCTTTTAATTATTTTCCATATGACAGATTTAAAATGTTATTTCATTGTAGTTTTAATTTTCAGTTATAAGGTTACTATGAGGCTAAGCTTTTTTCCATTATTATTTGCTTTCCAGGTTTCTTCTGTAAATTATCGAGTTTTCTATCATGACTTGGCCTTTCCTTTATTGATTTATGAGGAAGTTTTACATTTTTTTATGTAGTCGTTTGTCAGCTCTGCGTATTTTAAGTGTTTTATCTTGGACACCATCCTTAGAGTCCTAGGAAACCCTTACTTGGTTGACACGTCTGGAGTTCATTGGCGAATAATTTATTGCTCATGCTTTTCCCACATTGCTACGGTGTGGTGCAGGTGACATTTCCATGCTTCCCTAGAGTCCACACAGACACTGCACTTGTAGCTGGATTGGTTTACTTTGTTGACTTGTATCTCTCTGGTACTCCTGACTGCTAGCAGGATCCAGGGTACACCACTGGTCACCCTAGACTTGCTGAAGTCACTTCACCCGATGCCATCAGAGTGAAAGCGAAAAATGCTGGAGGCTTAAAAAAAAAAATCACAACGTGAGCCACAGCTCACTAGCAGCCAGGGGAAAACAAACTACAAGCCTTCTACAGACTGGAAATGGTGTCTCAATTCAGGACCACTGAACAGGAAGCTTTTCATTTGGCACAGGAAAATTACAAGTCATGAAAACCATTGCACTAGGTTTCTACCACAAGTTGTAAGGTTTCATTTTGAGAGAGCATCGTAGATGTACGGGAACAATTTTTATCAGAGCCACTCCAAAGAATAATAAGGTATTTCTTGGTTGTTATTTAAAGAGCACCAGAGAGCCACAGGCAAAGGCCTTCTTTCTTCTCTCCAAAACCTCACTATCTCTACAGATAAAAAGATTTGACATTTTTTTACTGTTCTCTTTTCCTCTGACCCATATGTCCCTATTTGTCCCATGCAATTTCCATCACTAGAAACACTTCTCTGGTTTAGTTCTGACTCTCAAACGTATGTCACAAAGTGCTCTAATAGGTTTCCTATGAGGTCCAGGGGCACAGGTCTAAGTATTTTATAGTCATAAAAAACATTTGTAATTATCATGTTTTATCTCAAATTATTAAGTGAATTTTGTAGTCTACTCCCTATTATGTCTGGATTTGACTTACTGACAATTCGATGTATTTGAAATTTAATTTTCAGGTAAGTTGAAGCTCCAGGAATAGACAACAAGTGTATCTTTTGAATAGCCTCCAGTTAGTGTATAAAAATATCCATGGGGCTATGGTTCTGGAGCAAAGGCTTTCTCTAGCCATCTGTATTGCTACTCTCTAGGACATACACAGGACATCTCAGTCAGATGGTCTATTTGTTGTCCTTTGAGCTTGCTACACTATTTATTATGTGAAGGCGTTTATTGACACTATTTTCCAGAATACTTATCCTTCTCTTCATATCTCTGAGAACTTGAAGACCCTGCTTCTGTGACAAGATTTCTTCAACTCATGGAACTTGTTCCTTCTTCTATGCTCAAAGTGTTTTATACCTCCTTTGGCTGAGAATTTAGAGCATCCTGTCTTATATTGTTGGTAACTACACTGTATACATTTATCACTTACTGGACAGCACTCTCCTCAAGGGTGGATCCACGTCTCAGACATCCTTGTTTCTCCTGGGTTTAATTAGGACAATCCTTTCTAGTAGTAAGCATCTACATTTTTGCCAACTCTGTAAGTATTTGTAGACCAAGATGAGATTCGTTGCTGGAAGGAAGGAAGGAAGGAAGGAAGGAAGGAAGGAAGGAAGGAAGGAAGGAAGGAAGGAAGGAAGGAAAGAAAAGAAAGAAAGAAAGAGGAGAGAAGGAGAAGCTGACATTGATTGAGTGCCACCTATGTGTCAGGCACCATGCAAGCAGCAATAACACATGATACACATCACACTCCATCTTTACAACGACCCTGTCAAGTAGCTGTCATTGTTATCACATTTTATACACAAGAACACTGAGGCTCTTAGGTATAAAATAACTCCCAAAGATCACACTGCTATGAGAGCTGGAACTCCAGCCCCTGACTCCCTGATTCTGGATTTTAAGTTCTTACCTTTTAAGGAAAAGAAGGACAGGTGAGGCAGACCCATTTAACACAGGTGACGGAACTGGAGAAAGGAGCCACGCAAGATATTACCTGTGGTCAGTGGGACAAGGTGGTGTTCTTTCTAATAGACAGAACTACTCCTTTCTAGGAAGAGAGTAGATGCTTTCTTCTAGAAAGGATTGTGCTAATTAAGTCCAGGATGGACAAAGAGGTGTGAGATCTGGACCTGACCTTGAGGAGCATGTGGTCCAGTGAGTGATAAATGTGTAGAATACAGGAACCAACAATATAAGACAGTGTTCCAGGCTCCAGTTGGCATCATGAAGCAGCAGAAAAGCCCAGGGCATTGGGGAGAGGGCAAGAAGAAGGGGCACCATTAAGCCAGCAAGGGCACAGCATTCCAACTTGCCTCCTTCCCACTTGGCCTCCAGCTGTTTTGAATATTCAGTTCCTCTCTCTCATGTGGCCATGCCACAAAGAACATGAATTCCCCAAGAACCCACTTCCTATCTTCCAACTGACCCCTTGCAGAACCCAAACTCCCTCCCAGTCTGTCAGTCTGATACCATGCTTGGCCACAGCAATCGTGCCTGCTCAGCATTTTCACAGATGGATACTATTTTCCAGAATGGAGTGTGGAAAAAAATGGTATTTTTTTCTTCTGCCATGATAACATCCCCAAAATTAGGGGGAAAAAGTACCAGAACTGATATTTTACAAGGTCACACTTCATTTTTCCTGGCTTGATGCAGCCCAGGGCTGAGAATCTGTTTTCTAAGAAGCTTGTGGGGACACTGGGGACTATCTGGCAGGGTCTGTGCCCTCAGAGTTTGGTAACTCTTTTACAGGGTCTCCCTAAATGGGAGAATGTAAGATTGCAAAGAGAGCTAGTATAACATCCAGCTGGCCAGGGAGGATTTGTCAGATCAACGAAGGCTCATTCTGATCATTCCCTGCTGGGCTTCCTAACGCACTGGGACACTCAGCTGAACTATCTATTAAGAATATTTTCCTAAGTCATTTGTGTTAGATTATAGGCTATAAACCACTTATTGTTGCCTGGCCGCCATAAATGTAAAGCAATCATTTTTAATGCAAGCAGCTGTTGGGCTGGCTTCCCCAAGATGCTTCGCCCAGGGACTCAGGTTCTGCTGTATTCCCCTTCATCAAGTGATTTCTGATTGTTTTTCTGCTCTGTTGCATACCACACACGTGGTGGTGGTGGTGGGGGTATACATCTTCCTTGCAGAGCTTTGTTTGGATGCAGGATTTCTAAAAATATCCAAAAGAAATTGATGAGGGAGGGGAGTGCAAGTTAAGTTGTATGAAATTTGATGAGTTGAGCCCTAACCATAGTCTCTATTAAAAAAAAAAATAGAGCACAAACCCATTTTGTGACCTCCAGCCATAAAATATGGGATCTTGAATTCTACTTATTGAAGAAAAATTCGTATCTATTTATTGAAGACACACTTCTATATCTTTGTATATTTATTGAAGATATATATTTTGCAATTATATTTGTTTGGGATTTTGGATTATATTTTTACTTGCAAATTATTTATGAGGGTCTATAATGTACTAGGGCACCATGCTAGATATTAAGAACATAAAGGTGAGTCAAAATTGACATGGTGCCTGCTTTCCTGTCTCTTTGTCCAGGAGAAGAGACAGACTGCTCAAATTATTACAGAAATTGCTATATGGGATATAAAGGAAATTGAAGGAACCAGTAAAATGCCTAATCTAGTGATCCATGAAGATGCTCCTAATTAGCAGTTGAGCTGAGACACCAAAGGGTGAATGAAGCTAACTCAGCAAGGGAGAAGGGTAAATGAAGTAGAGATTTCTAGGAACAGCAGCTGAGCTGAGACACCAAGGGTAAATGAAGCTAACTTGGCAACGGAAAAGGGTAAATGAAGAAGAGATTTCTAGGAAGAGGTGGGAATGAGCATCATGCATTACAAGAATCCAGACGACCGGGCACAGTGGTTCATGCCTATAATCCCAGCACTTTGGGAGGCCGAGGCGGGCATATCATGAGGTCAAGAGATCAAGACCCCTCCTGGCCAATGTGATGAAACCCTGTCTCTACTAAAAATACAAAAATTAGCTGGGTGTGGTGGCGCGTGCCTGTAGTCCCAGCTACTCGGGAGGCTCAGGCAGGAGAATTGATGAACCAGAGGCAGAGGTTGCAGTGAGCCGAGATGGCACCACTGCACTCCAGCCTGGGCGACAGAGGGAGACTCCATCTCAAAAAAAAAAAAAAAAAAAAAAAAAAAAAAGAAGAAGAAGAGATTTCTAGGAAGACTGGAAGGTGGGAATGAGCATCATGCATTATAAGAACCCAGGGAAGGACAGGGTACTTGATGCAGAAAGGGAGGCAGGGTCTAGACCTAGCAGGGGCTTGGGGGTGTCTTAGTCAATTTTCTGTTGCTTTGTAACAGAATATCTGAAACTGGATAATTAATAAAGAAAAGAAATTTATTCTTTACAGTTATGGAGGCTGAGAAGTATTTAATACAAGGCTGAGGGGCCACAACTGGTGAGGGCCTTGCAAGTGCAGACTCTCTGCAGAGTCCCAAGGTGGAACAGGGTATCACATGGTGAGGGGGCTAAGCATGCTAACCCAGGTCTCTCTTCCTGTTCTTATGAAGCCACCAGTTCCACTCCAGTGATTAACCCATTAGCCCATTAATTCATGAATAGATTATTCATTCATGAGGGAAGAACCCTCATCATCCAATCACCTCTTAAAGGCTCCACCTCTTAATAGCACTACATTGAGGATGAAATTTCAACATGAGTTTTGGCGGTGACAAATATTCAAACCATAGCAGGAGGCTATGTGAAGAAAAGCTTGGTCCTCATCCTGAGACCAACAGGAAGCCACTGGAGCCTGAAGCAGTTAAGGCCTCAGAGGGAAACTGCTGGTTTCCTCGAACCATACTTAAGTGATGTGTTGGAGATAATTTCAAGAAGGCATTATTTTCATGGGTGTGGGTGGAATTAAAGGAACCCGGGAAGAATGTTGAAGCACTCAAGCAAAGCAACATCGAGAAACCATGCTCACCTCTTGGCCTGAAGAAGCAAGACGAGGAAACACGGAGAGCTGGGGCTGGAGAGGGCCCACTCTGCAGGAGCTGTGGTCAGGGAGGCTCACAGCAAACGTCAGGACTGCAGCATTCTGGTGGGAGTAGGTACTTCACATTCTTTCTGCTGTTGCCCTCTAGTCCCTGCTGGATCTTTTTATTGGCTGAATCCAAACAGAAACCAGAAAGAAGGAGCCATTAAAATCAGCAAGCCCTCCCCCAACAACCAGGGTGTAAAGCAGGGCAGAGAAGGATGGGAAGTGGCATTGGATGGGCAAGTAGAGAATAAAAAGCACAGAAGGCTTTCAGGCTGTGAGTGGCATGATCACATTTGTATTACAAAATAGATCATTCTGACTGCTCTGCAGAAAACTAACAAAGGTTAAGAGCAGGAGGACTTGTAAAGTGGCATCTATAGCAATCAAGGGAGCAATTATGAATGGCAGCCTAAGCCACAGTGGGGACCAAGTAGATGGAAAGAAGTGGACCAATTTAAGGATTTCTCACATGGTAGAGCTTGGCCAAGACTGGAAGGAACTTGGCAGTCTTCGAATTGCACCCATCCTTTGTTGTGAGATAACTGAGGCTTAGACAAGAGAAGAGATTTGAGCCAGAGGTAGAGTTCTTCCCTCACCTTTTCTACTACATAGCCTCTGTCAAAATATTTTGCCTGGATAATACCTTGCTTCTTCATTTTTATTCTCCAGGACAAATTCCTTCCTTATCTAAGTCCTCTGAAGGTCACCTTGGCAATACTCACTCCTAGAAACTTGACTTTATCTTCCTGACTGTAGGTTCTGTACTCCATGGCCTCCTTGCTGGGAAGACCTGAACATTCGCTGCCTCATAGAGCAGCACACCCTGAGCTCATCCCAATGGCTGGATCAGGATAAGCAAAGAGTGCTGAGGAAGCAGTGAGCAGCCTCTTTCCATCTTTATTTCCATTAGTAAATAATTATTGGATGTTTACTCTTCTCTGCACAACATTTAAATCTCACAACCATACATAGAGATTATATATATATATATATAATATATTATATATATTATATATATATAATATATTAGATATTTTATATATATATATTATGTTTCAACAACTTATAACATATATAAGGTCCACAGTTGGTAAGTGGAAAAGCCCAGACTCAAACCCAAGTATGCCTGCCTCTAAATGTCCATGTTCTTAACCACTATACCATACTGCCTCTCACATACATGCACAGCACTATGTTAGGTGCTCCTGTTTGTGGTATGAGGTTGAGCGGGTTGGTTGGAGACATCAAAAAGTAGGAGGTGGTTCATAGTCACAGATGTTCCAGGTAACAGCTTTAGCTGAACTTTACACCGGCAGCTACTCAAGCCTTCAGATGACCGCAGCCCCAGCCACCATCTGACTATCATTATATTGAGAAGGCCAAGTGACAGGCACCCAGACAAGCCCAGTCAACTCAAGAACTGTGGGAGATACTAATAATTTTGCTTTCAGACACCTAAATGCGGTTCATTATGCATTAACAGAGTCAGGACCCAAGATAAGGTCTCTTGTGGAAACAATATGTAGACAAATGAAACATAACCATACCACACATACACTTCTACTCCCAAGAAATTGTTAATATAAAGCTGTTTTCCTGGTAGTTTTCCCTTCTCTGCACAAATGTGCATCCTACTAGTTCTTGAGCCCAGCCTCCTTCTTTCATCTGCAGGGGTCTTGCTTCCTCTGAGGTTCTCAGTATGCAAGTCAGAGGTCAGTCAGGGAAAATGAGAGCTCATTGGTCCACACCCCTCTGCCTCCCCCTCCTTCTTCACAGGTAAGGTACAGTTCTCCTTCATCTGCTTTTCCAGGTGCATCAATCAGCACGGCACTCCCTCATCTGTCTCCACGAGGCTCCCCTGTCCCCAGTCTCCCTGCAGCCAGATGGCACTGGAGCTCTCTGGAGGAGGGCATCTCATGGACATGATATGATATTGCAGGTTCAGCCCATTCTATGCCCCAGGCTAAGGATGACACAGATCAGATTAATAAGTGAGCTGCTGGGCAGCTCTTCAGAGTACCAATCTATGGGGGGCAACCAAAATGTCCCTGGAATAAAATTCATGTAGGGAGCCAGTTAACTCAGGTCTCTACCCGACTGCTGACAAAACTGTTGAAACATAAATTGGTTTGGCTGCAATTAAACACTCCCTATGGTTACCAGCCAAACTCTGTTGATATTTTTGTGTTAGGTGCATGCGATTTACATGGTGTGTCTAAGGCCTCACAACTAATTTTGAGAATGGCCCTCTGAGAGTTCTCCGTAACAGTTTAGCCTGCTGACAATCTGAAACTAAAATATTCATGATGCTGTCTATGCTCTTTAGTGCGAATAGTTTATTAGAATGTCTGAATTTAAATAGTTTAATATGCCTCTCAAGAAATTGTCTAGTTCAGAAAATCACATGTAATATGTACATGGAAAATAAATCTTTATTTTGAACATAAAAAGCATATACTTTTATTACATATTTCCATTCCTACTAAATGTTGAACAGACATGCAAGAAATAATAGTGTAAAGAGGCCCCAAGTTATTCACCTCACATGTACCTGTCTCAGTCTGGCCTGGATGCAGTGCTGGGAGGCAGAGGGGCAGAAATTCAGGGAAATTGTGCTGGAAATATTTTCTTTCCACTTGCATTTATTTCCATTTAAAATCAGATCAAAGTAAATCTTCAAAGTAAATTTAACATGGAAATGAAGTAAAACAAAACAAGAAATAGTCTCAAATATTAGCCAGGAAGTGGGCAACAGCAGATCATCTATTTGGCTTTGGGGTTTTAAGAGACAGTGTGTGCTGGTGGCATGAATAAGAACCTTGGATTTTTTTTTTTCAGCTCTGTGAGATAGATCCAGTTCTTCCTGCTCTAGTCAATACTTCCTTCATTCTCTCGCCAATCATTCTTTTTCTCCTCTTCAAATAAGGAAGTATTAGACTTTCCAGCCGTTGGGGGTGGGGACGTCTCCCTGCTGCATGTTTCCTGTGTGCGATCTCCAGATCACAGATGTGTTACTCCTGGTCCTCCAAGCAGCAGCAGCCAAGCTTGGATTAGACATACAGGAGATTTATGGAGGAAGTGTCTGTGAGGGGAACAGGGGAAGAATCAGAGGAGGCAGTGAGTGCTGCCAGACTGCAAGACAGGTCTGATCCTGAGAAGGAGACAGGAAAGGAAGCAGGGTTTGAGAGAGAGTCTCACAGTGCAGCACAGTGCTAGGGAAGTTTCACCAGTGATGGAGGGTTTTAGAGCAACTTATCCAGTATCTCACAGGAATGGGTCTACCTTCATATCCCTCTTGTGCTCAACCACTGGCAGACAGCAGCCCAAGGGAAGTAAAGCCTAGAGCATACACTGTCATGGATTTGGAGCAGAGCAGCTGGTGGTATCTGCCAGTTATGGTCTCCATGGTGCAGAAGGAGATCTAAGTGGTACATTTTCATGGCCACTGCAGCTCTAGAAGCCACACTGTAGGAGCAGCCCACAGATGAAAAGGAGAGGGGAGGGAGGAAGAGAGATACCAGCACGATGCCGGGGGGTCAAAGACCAATATGACCCAATTTTGCCGAGGGCCCAACTCACATTTCACAATGCAGAGTATTAACCACTATACATCAAGGCTCAACTCACTTTCAAATGAAGAATGCCACTCTTGTCAGGTTTCTGATTCCTGAATCCCGGGCCAGCATGAGAATCCACTAGTTCAACTACTGCAGGCTAGCCTGGAAAGCATGCATCGTTTATTACATTTTACCTAAAAGCAAATGTGATTCAGGTTCCAAACAATCAATTTTCAATTGGCCTTTGGGGGATGCAGACATTCAAACTCAGGTGATCATCAACAATAAAGTATTTCGGTTCTCACGATGGCACAGCCATCATCAGAGAATACCAAAAAGGAGGATAAGATATCTATCTTTATACACTGAGAATGCTGCATGGCAAAGAAGCAGCAATTCATTCTTTTCAGAAATATTTACTGAATGGCTTATATGTTGTCAGGAATCGTCCCAGATGCTACAGTAGTAGGTAGATTTATTTGAGAGTGTTCAAGAATGAAGAACTAAGAATAGGTAAACAGAAGCCACAGGGAGCAGGATTTAGATTTAAAATAGCAAAGGATATCTTTAACAAATTTAAGAATTCTGTCGTCAGATTAAACACACACTACCTTCCATTGAGCTCACCAGCCTTTGCTCACGTGGCTGTCACTCCGTGGATCACACCATGTTCCAGCTATTTACAGATTTATTTCCCTTGATAGTTTGCAAAAATCCCTGCAGGATTAGGAGCAGATGCATTAATTAACTAATTAAATAATTAACTCATCATTCGCATATTTATTCAACAAAGGTTTGTGAATGCTTTGTCTGTGCCTGCTGTTGGTATCTGGGGAGGCCAAGATAAGTAAGATACAATACCTGTCCTCCAGGAGCTCACAGTAAGTTAGGGAGAAAGATGGGGAGATATCAATATAATCCTGCGAAGAGCAAGAGCATCAAGCAGGGAATAACTGACTCTGCCGAGGGGGCAGCAATGAAAAAATTAATCATTGAACTGATGACTCCTGTGTGACATTGTGAAGGAAGAACAGAAGTTATCTGGGGTTCTAGCTCTAGTTTCTAGCACAACTAAGTTCCCAGTTCATCTCTGCAAAATGAATGAATGAAGATGAATAAGCAGAGTGTGACTGAGGGTATTATTTTCCTAATCAGCATCTACTGCTGGTAACAGTTCCTCACCCCGGCTCCAGAAGTGGGCTTCTGGCCCAGGCTTCGCCAGTCAAACAATTGAGCAGGTACTGGCCACAGCTATTGGTTCAGGAGAGTGGAAGTGGTTAAGGTCGTTCTAGTGAGACACATCCCGGGACTTGGTTGAGTGGTGGGAGAGCACAATCTCACCTTCTGCTGGACCTGGAGCTGTAGAATGTCAGCCAGGGGAATCTGGGGGCCACGTGACAAGGACAAACTCTGTCTGAAGATGAAATTACATAGAGAAAGCATGACTGGGGGCTGAAGAGAGAGAGAAATTGGGTCCTGACGACATTGTTTTAGCTCCTGGATCCAGCAGTATAAGAAGTGTGTTTCTCCCTTATCTGCTCTTTAGGTAATCAATAAATTACTTTGAGGCGGGCAGCATTTAAGCCAGCTGAGCTGACTTTTCTGTTACTTGCAACCTAAAGTGTCTTGACCATAGGACGGGATCCTTCACAAAGTATGGAGTTCTCCATTTCCAACATGAGTCACATAAAATCACTAGCCTATCAGAGAAGGAAATGCTGTTACTGGGGAACCCTAAGTCCTTGTAGCCTTGCTGATTGAAGCTGGAAATGAGGCTACTACCTGAAGCAAAAAAATGAAAAAAAAGCAAAAAAAAAAAAAAAAAAAGGAAAAGAGAAAGGCAGGAGGGAGGAAATCTGTATCATAACACCAACCAGACTGCCCAGCAGGCTTTTAATAAAGGCTTGGTCTGTTTAGCCTAAAGTTTTATTTCAGAATGACTATTTAGTTTCTGCATTTTGGGTGAGGGACAAAATTAACCCAAACCAGAGAGAACTGACACACATGCAAAAGTGGTCAAAAAGAATTAGTGGGAGGCCGAGGTGGGCAGATCACAAGGTCAGGAGATCGAGACCATCCTGGCTAACACGGTGAAACCCCGTCTCTACTAAAAATACACAAAATTAGCTGGGCATGGTGGCAGGCGCCTGTAGTCCCAACTACTTGAGAGGCTGAGGCAGGAGAATGGCTTGAACCCGGGAGGCAGAGGCTGTAGTGAGCTGAGATCTCGCCACTGCACTCCAGCCTGGACGACAGAGTGAGACTCCATCTCAAAAAAAAAAAAAAAAAAAAAAAAAAAAAAAAAAAAATCAAGTGTGTGCAGATTCATTAAGAGAAAGAGACGTGGTTGCTGAGAATAGTATTTTTCTTTCTCCTCTTGTCTAAGCGCATCATCTAGGGAGGAATTACTGCCAAAATTCAAAGTCCTCCCAACTTCTTGACAAACACAAACATCCTCCCCATGGCCCCAACTTTGGCAGAGACCAGAGGTGAAAGTCCCCCCGTCCTCAATCCAAGGATTTGAGTCAAGAGGCCAAGAAATCTGTACAACACATCCAGGGCAGGAGAGCAGACGCTGAATGCGGCAAAGCCTGGAATGCAGAAGAATGAATTCCATGAAGCAGAGATACAAATAAATAGCTGATGCTGGAAGACAGCGTGTCTCCTGACTGTTTGGAAACCACTGGACTCCGGTTCTATTTACAAAGATATATCCTACAGAACCAGTTTTCTCTGTTACTACTTGAGTCCACATTACCAACATATCCCAGGCACCAGTGGACAGCAATCGAGATGTGGGTCCTGGGCTCTGACCTCTTCACTGAGTTCATTCTGGCTCTGGGTAGAGACAGAGGCAGAGTGATTTTGTGTTTTCTACTTTCAATAACTAGGGGGGAAACAGACCCACAGCATTCCTCTAGGTTTCCACCCCTTCTCACCTTCCTATCGGGTTTCTTCTTTCTTGCCTGCCTGCCTCCCTGGCCTTCTTTGCATCCCATCTTAGCAGAAAGGACACTCTTCACTAGTCAAGAGGCATAGATGTTTTAAGTGGTTTAAGCTTTGCCAGTAACTGGTTGTTCAACATTAGGCAAGTTATTTAATTACCCTGGACCCCAGTTTCCTCATCTGTAAAATGGGCTTAAAATGTTTGCCCGATTTATGTTCCTTAAATACGAAGAACTGGGATGTGCATGTGGGTATTAAGAAACCTGAGATATATTACAGAGAAGACGCACATTTAACTTTTGTTTTGCCCAGCATGGCTCAAATAAATTTGAAACAAAACATCTCAAAAACAATCTAGCCACATTCTCTCGCTATTCTCTGGTATGCAGGTTGAGAAATGATTGTGGCAGATACTTGAATTTGTGACCTCAACTCGCTTTTTGCCATCCTTCTGTTTAGAGAGGTTAGGAATAAAAACTCTATTTCTCAGGCTTCCTTGCAGCTAGGGTTCTGCATTTGGATTAGATTTTGCTACTTAGATGTACTCATGCAAGAGAGGGGAGAGATTTTCATTTCCTGCTCAATCCTGATGATCCGCTGACCTTGATGATCTCTCAAGCCTCATCCAACTCTGTGGGATGTCGATGTTTCCTTTATTGGCCATATCTTCTCTTAGGAAAAGGGCTTCTTTAGATACAGTAGTTCTAGTTCATTTCTTCTCTTATGAGTTGAAATAGATCCCAAGAAACAGTTCCAGGATAAATCAGGAGAGAGTAAATGCTAGCTGGAATTCATCTTTCTCTGAAGTTCCCATCATTTTTTACAGTTCATTTCTGACTCAGTAAGATATAGTTCATCCTTCTGGGGTCTTGAAGCAAGTCCAAAAAAAACACAAAAACAAACAAACAAAAAAAACGACTTGCAAAAGAGTTAAAACTATAACCGTAGTGCCCCCATGGGTCCTCTGGTAGCCATTTTGAGGCCAGACTGAGCCGGGCACACAGAAACTATCCCTCCTCTGAACCCCCTGTTGTTAATTTTATAGGCATGATTGTATGTCTCATCACATACCAAAACTATCTTAAGTGGTGCTACAGTAGCTCTGAGAAGGCAGAGAGCTAGGTCTGGCTCCCTGATAACTCAGTAAGCAACCTTGGTCAGAACAAATAACCACGCCATCCCTTGGGTTCCCTGGTCTAAAACTGACAAAATGCCATTTTCTCTGGCTGCTAGGACTTTAGACAAATGGGAGACTCTGTAGTGCAATGAATTTTAAAGCTAAGCTTTTAAAGTGGGCTTCAGATATGACCATGGTAAAACCTTACTTTGACTACGTAGAGGTGAAACATGAGAAGTTAGACTCACCAAACATGGGACAGAGAACCTCTAGGTGGCCCATTCTTTGGCAAAATTGTGAGGTGGTTAAAACTTGCCTTTATCTTCTTCCAAAAGAGAAAAACTCAGTTTTTCAACTTTTAGGACCAGAAACTTTCCCCCACTCTCCCTCTGCCCCTTAGAATTCTGCAGCAAGGCAACTCTGTCCTGCCTCTCAGAGAAAGAACATATATTATAGAAAGCTAATTTAACCTGAGGCTGTGGTTTCAACCCTGGCTGCTCATCAGGTCTGGAGAACTTCAGAGAGCACAGATGCCAGGGCCCCACACCTAGAAACCCAACTCAGTTGGTCTTGAATGGATCCCAGGTGTACTAACTATTCAGAAGCTCCCATGGGTTGGGAACCATAGGGGTGTTGTTACCTAAGAATACTTCTTCAAATAAGATCATGGAAGGGGTTCCAGGGATAAACTCGTCTTGCTCCACTCCTACTCAGGGTTTCAAAAAGCAAGTTACTGCCATTCACTTTGACTTGTAAGCTTCAAGGTAACCAAATTCAGAGTGTGGCTCTTCCCATAAATAAGAAGCTTGTAAAATCTTGCAATAATGCCAAGGTTAGCTCATGATGGAGCTTATGTCTAGTAGCTTGTGCCTGGTCCTGAAATTCTGTGCCCACTCTGGTTACTTGCTTGATTAGATTCAGTTATCCCACACTCAAATACTCCCAGAATCGAATTCTCATCTCTCTGCCTGGTGTCCTGTTCCTCATCTAACCTTCCAGTACTAACCTCATGGCATCAAATAATGACAAACACAAGGGCTTTGAGTTAGAACTTGCTCAATCTTGACTCCATTGCTCTGTAACTCAGGATTTCTTGGGAAACTTATTCAGAGTATTGGGTTCTTCATCTGTAGAGTAGGGGTGATATTACCTATTCTATTCAGTTTCAGTTTTGACACATAGTAAATACTGAATAAATGTTTGGTCCCCTTCCTCCAACCTCATTGTTCACCTTTTACTGATTTCCACCTATTGTCTGTCTCCCAGACATCAAGAATGTGATGAGTAACTCAAAAAATATCTATTAGGATTTGGGGTATCAGTAGGAAGGTGTTTTAGGGAAAACAATAACTTTTTGTTACAACTGAAACAACAGCCTACTGGTCCCCACGAACTTTCTTAGTTCCCACGTAAGGGATGTGACCATGACACTGAGGACAGTCAATGACAGTGCCATGACAGTGTCTGTCACAACAATAATAACAAAACACAAGGGCTTTGTGTTTGGGAATGGGGAAAATAATGGATGTAGTGAGAGGAGTGAGCTGATAGTCACTTGCGGGAAGCTGAAAAATAAACCCAGAGAAGACCTGGAAAGGACAGACAACCAGATGTCCAACTAGGAAGCAAAAATCTTGGCTGGATTCTGTTTCAAACCACATAATCTGAATTTTTGGAAGAAAGCATTAAAAACAATAAATTACCCCAAATGGCAAAGTTAGGATTCAACTGCCTCAAACTGTAACAACTTAGGCACTTGTAAAAGAGAAATATTCCAGATGGCAAAGTGGAAGGATGAATTATAGGAGAAGGAAGTGGCTAATATCCTGTGCAATACTCTGAAACAATACAAAAAGAGAACCTTCGTGAAGGAACGGGCTGGGGACCCCAGTGTTTCTGGGGGACAGAAATGGAGTGCCATTCAATCAGGGGCAGCTGACCCCACTTGGCAGCCCTGGATGCCTGGGGCTCAGGCATGATTTCAAATTGTTTTCTGTCTTCCAAGTGATTCTGGAACAAATGGCTCTGGTGGCCTCAGGGGCATGTCTGGAGTGACCACATGAAACTTCCAGGGCTTTGATTTGGCGTGGTCCGTCTGGCTTCACTGCCTCGTTCAGGGTTCAGTGGCCTAGATATGATTTCAAATCTCGGTTCCTTTTCATCTTCTACCTCTATTTATAGGAGGACACTCCAGCCCTCAAATCAATGGGATTGAATCTGAACAGTAGAACTGGAGGCAGTCCAGGGACTTTGACTTTAGTCTTGTGACTTCTTAAAAGGTAGACCACAGACCAGCAGTCTCATCATCACCTAGAAAATGACAGGAAATGCAGCAACTCTACTAAATCAGAATTCATATTTTAACACAACCATCAGGTGTTTTGTGTACATGTTAAGGTTTGAGAAGCAATGTTCTAGACGATTTAATAGGGCAAAAGGATTTAGTCGGTCCATAAAGATTCCTATAACCATCAGAAAGGACATTGCACTTTGAGGTGGTCTAATCTTTCCAATAATGATGCATCTCAAGGAGTCTGCAAGTGTCCTAATAGCACTGCCAAGATTTTGACCCCAGTACTAATAATAAATGCCTTTTAGTTGGAAGTTGGGCCCATAAGCACAAGGACATGTTGTGCTCAGTCTCAGCCTCAGCTACTCCATTCTACTGTTTCTCCTCATTCTCTCATAGAGCCATACATCCCCACGGGAAGAAAGTGACAGAATAGAAGAAAGATGCACAAAACCCTCTATTGGTTTTTTATCACATAAAAAATATCTGGATTCTTCACTATGGCCTTATAAGGCACTTCCTGGTTTGGCACCTGATTACACCTTCCATTTTATCTCTTACCCTCTCTCACTTTGCTCCAGCCACTTTGGCCTTCTTTCTTCCATGAACATACCAAGTTCATTTCCAGTGCTAAGTATTTTCAGTCATTGTTTCCTCTATGGCAGGGGTCACCTACTACCAGGCTGTAGAATGGTACTGGTCCATGCCCTGTTAGGAACCAGGCCACACATCAGGAGGTGAGCGGCAGGTGAGTGAGTGAAGCTTCATCTGTATTTACAGTCGCTCCCCATGGCTCACAATATCACCTGAGCTCACCTCCTGTCAGATCAGCAGCAGCATTAGATTCTCATAGGAGTGCAAACCCTACCGTAAACTGCACATGTGAGGTATCTGGGTTGGGTGCTGTTTATGAGAATCTAATGCCTGATGATCTGTCACTGTCTCCCATCACCCCTAGATGGGACCATCTAGTGGCAGGAAAACAAGCCCAGGGCTCCCAATGATTCTGCATTACGGTGAGTTGCATAATTATTTCATTATATGTTACAATGTAATAATAATAGAAAGAAAGTGTGCAATACATGTAATGTGCTGGAATCAACCCAAAACCATGCCCACCCTCGCCCCCATCTGTGGAAAAACTGTCTTCCACAAAACCAGTCCCTGGTGCCAAAAAGGTTGAAGACCACTGCTCACTGCTCTTTGGAAATGATCTCTCTGTCCTTACATCTTATCATTGCTAGGTCTTCATAATTCAGGTCTCAGCACAAACGCAGTGTTCCTAGAAAGACTAGCCCTGCTACACCATCTAAAATCCCACCCCACCTTAACATCTGTATCACATTATGCTGTGTGATGTTCCTCAGGGCACTTAATATTACTTGGTATTCTCTTCTTTATATTTACTGGTTTAATTTCTCTTCCCCACCACATATAATATAAGCTTTATAAGAGCAGGAAAAAGGTTCCTCTTATTGATTGCTATATCCCAAGTGCCCAGAACAGTGCCTGACAGAGCAGTTATTCAAAAGATGTTTACTAGATTTGAGTAAATGATGGGGCTAGGTTAAACTATTGACTTTTGGATTATCTGTGCATTCTTGTGTTTCCTGCTCTAACTATTCTACTTATAACCACAGACAACTCAAAAGGACTTACATGGTAGAGCCTGAGTTAATGATACTTTTGGTCTGGCCCATAGGATTGAGATAGGCCACGCAGAGTTATTTCAGAGCTGTGTGGTATTTCAATCCAAGATTGTTCTGTGAACTATGATAGACTGCCTGCCCATGCACAAGGTACTTTCATATGTAAAGGAGAATATTACAAGCTTTCTGACCTTAAAGGCTTCTCCTTAACTAGGCAGACAGGCAGATAAGCAAATGGTTTTTATATAATGTGAAAAGTAAGTTCAAATTATGGATGGACAAAGGAAGAATACAAGTTTAACAAATGGGGGGTGTTAGAGATATTTTCCTAAAGGTAGTGATGTCTGTTTGGAGTTTTAAAGCACACATAGGAGTTTGCTGGAAGCACATACAGGTATTCAAGGGAAACAAAATGGCACACACTAAGTTATAGAGGCAAGAAAGAGCCTGGGGAACTACAATAGTTTGGTAATGCCAGAATGCAAAATGTGCAGTTCAGGCTGGCAGAAGGAAATGAGGCTGGAGTAGGAGCCAACAGGCTTGTAATAATATATGTCCTTGAGGTGCTAGATCCACCATATGTTTGAGGTCAAATACAAATATCTCAAATATCTTTCAGTCTAAAAGAGCTAACAATGAGTTGAGCTGAGAGCATGTTGCAACCTCCAGCCCCCCTTTGTACTCCCCTCGGGCACCATGAGCACCGTGCCCAACAATCTCAAAAGCCCCCACATGCTGGACCCATTAGGCACTACATGCTCCACTGTCTGAGTCATTTCCCCTCTGCCAATGGTGACTGAACCCAGAGGAACTCTCCACTAATTGAATTTGAGATGACTCACTCTAAACTGGGGACTCGAAACTCGGAAACCTCGGTAGCAATACCTTTGGCAGTAAGATTCTTGGGTCATTTTGTCCAGCTCGTTGTCTGGGGAGCCAGTAGGAGCAAGGGAATGCAGTGGGGGTATTTGTAGGGGAGGAAGGTGGGAGGCAGGGACTTTGGGCTTTCTTAGAGACCTGGAAAGAATAAGATCATCCACTGCATGTCATTGTTTGAGCTCCAGCTGGTAGCCAAGAGTTTAAAAAAATGGCATTCGAATATGTTTTGTTTGGCACACCTAGTTTTGTTTACAATATTTGATGCAGTATTTTAAAAATAAGGAGCTTTTACATTACATACTACATTTCTGATTCTATTAAAGCATTGAAAGACCAGGCAATAACCCACTGCAAGTGAAGAATGGATATCCCTGGTACAGACGGTGTGCTTCTTAGGTTTCCAGAGTCTTCACCCCAATTTTTACATTCCGATGCCTCTGCACTTATATCCAGAATGTTTCACTTGTGTAACATTCAAAGGTCTTTTGGGCCCTATGGCATTTGTGTTTGCAAAGTCTGTTCTGAAGCTACCAATGAGGAGACAAACTCTGATGACAGTTTTGGTAACAGAGGAATGGACCTCAAAGTATTATCTCTTTGGCAAATTTCATCTGCTCAGTGCTCAGGAATTTATTAGAAAATAATGCAATAAAAGGGTGGGCATGAAAGTCACCAATCTCTACCTCCCCTACTTATTCTATTTTGGCAGAATATATAGAATACATACTGAGGCCAGGGTTACATGTATTATCTTACATTTCCCATCATAATTGCTTCATGGTATGTACTTAATGGATGCTCATTCAATGCATAGTGAATGGAATGTCATTGCTGGTCCAAGTCTGGGCATCTAATATCCCCTCCCAGGAGACCTGGCACCCACAACACTGCATGGAATGTTTTTCTTTTTGTCCATCTATTCATGTTTCACTGCTCCCCTTCCTTTCATCTGTACTCATCTGCCTGCTCTTCCCCAAAGCTTTCAAGGACTTCCCCAGACTGGCAATAGTAACCTTCTCTTTTCTATTCTTTATCAGTATTTATTTGTTTTTGTTATATAACTTCCCAAGTCTTTGTTTCATTTATGAGAAAATAAATATCTAATTCATAAGACCAATATATGCATTGTGTCTGGAACATGGTGAAAATGGTAATTGCATTTATATTTATATACTTACATATTGCTTACTTTATGCCAGGAACGCTTTCAAGCATTTTGCATATGTTGATTTATTTAATCTTTGCAACATTGCTATAAGGTAGGTACTGATGTTATAATCTTCATTTTACAGATAAAGAAGCTGAAGTAGAAACAGATGAAGTAACTTACTCAAGGAACACAGCTAATAAGCTCTAGAGGTAAGCACAGCTAATAAGCCTTTAAACCCAGTAAGCTGGACCCAGAGTCTACGGCTCCACCCACTAAGTAAAACTGCCTCTCTTCTGAAGTGAGGTCTACACGTATGGTAGTATGGTAGTATCCTTTGGGTTAGAGATTGCAAATTGTCCTTCAATATCCATTCTCACCAGTGCTATTTTGTATTTTTAATCACACACAGCCTAATTGAATCCTACTTGCTTTTTTGTTGTTGTTGTTGTTTGAGATGGAGTCTCGCTCTGTTGCCCAGGCTGGAGTTCAGTGGCTGTATCTTGGCTCTCTGAAACCTCTGACTCCCAGGTTCAAGTGATTCTCCTGCCTCAGCCTCCCAAGTAGCTGGGATTAAAGGCACCTGCCATCATACTTAGCTAATTTTTGTATTTTTGTAGAGATAAGGTTTCACCATGTTGGCCAGGCTGGTCTTGAACTCCTGACCTCAGGTGATCTGCCAACCTTGGCCTCCCAAAGTGCTAGGATTACAGGCGTGTAATCCCCATCATGCCTGGTCAAATCCTACTTGCTTTTAAAGCATGATTTGACTAGCAGAAGAGAAAGGCTGAAAAGAGAAGTCTCCAATAATAGAACGAGTATAGTAAAGCCTTAGAGGTGGGATCCTCTATCCTTCCTTCTCCTCTTTGAAAAATAGCTTTGTCAGCAGATCCTTCCTGAGAGTTCTTGACCTTCCAGAAGTACCATAGATCCAACACAGATGAGTAACTTCCCTGAGGCCAAGTCGCTTGGAACTATCTGAATGCAAATGGCCCTGGTTTTCCATTTCATCAGTTTTCAGATAGTACGAATTCTAGCACTAACTTACCTGAACACGTTTGGTACACACTCTCGTTTGTCCTTAGTTTCTCCATCTGTAAAATGAAGGACTGGAAGAGACCACGAATGGCAAACAGGCTTGCTTTTGCAGGCCATACTCAATCGATTAGTTGTATTTGCTGGGTGTACTGCATCCCATAAGCAAAATTTGACCAGAAATGTCTGCCATTGGAGAGAAATGTGTGTCAGCATATTTGCCTCCCTACGTTAGATGATTCTCCAGGCTTCTACACAATTTTATGTTTATATGAAAACAGCCACAAAGGGAAAAGAGGACAATAAAACAAGATATATGAATAATAATGTATTGTACACTTGAAATTTACTAAAAGAGTAGATCTCAAGTGTTCTACATACACACACACAAAGGTAACTAATGAGATGATAGGTATTAATTAACTTGATTGTGGTCATCATTTCATAATGTATACATATAAAAACATCATGTTTTATAACCTACATTTATACAATTTCTGAACTATACATCAATAAACCTGGAAAAATAAAGATGTATAAAAAAGATTTACAAATAAGATTTTTAAAAAAGGATTGTGAGGAAACAAAATATGACAGTAGAATTATCATTTTTACTAGAGGCAGTAAAGAGTAGAATTAATATTGCAGAAAATCAAATCAATAATAGAGCTGACAAGTACAAAATTTTAATGCAGAGAAAAAGAGCAAAGTGTGAAGTTGGGGGCCGGGCACGGCAGCTCGCCTGTAATTCCAACACTTTGGTAGATCACCTGAGGTCAAGACCAGCCTGGACAACGTGGTGAAACCCTGTATCTACAAAATGCAAAAATTAGCTGGGCATGATGGCAGGTGCCTGTAATCCCAGCTACTCATGAGGCTGAGGCAGGAGAATCACTTGAACCCAGGAGACAGAGGTTGCAGTGAGCCAAGATCACGCCATTGCACTCCAGCCTGTGAGACAAGTGAGACTTTGTCTCAAAAAGCAACAACAACTATAACAAAAACAAAGTATGAAGTGGGGCAGAAGGGAGATGGATGTGGTTATAAAAGAGCAGCACGGGTGATATTTGTGGGGATAAAACTGTCTTGACTGTGGTGGCGTATACATGGACCAACATATGTAATAAAGTTACACATAACTAAGTATTACACTAAGTAGTACATACGCTTTCACGCACTGTCACCCAGACACTCATACCCACACCAGTACAAGTAACACAGAAAATCTGAATAAGATCAGTGGAGCATGTAAATGTAAACATCCTGGTTGTGATGCTGTACTGTATTTTGGCAAGATATTACTCTGAGGAACCTGAGCAAAGGGTACATGGGATGTGTATGTATCATGCCTTACAATTACAATGTGAATCTACAATGATCTCAAAATTTAAAAATTAACAAAAAGAGAACAAAGTCATAAAGACATAAAGAGAGAATTGGAGACAAGAGATTAGAGATTCAAGGTATGAACAAAGAGTGCTGTAAAATGGAGCCAGAAGCAATGGTCAAAGGTAAAAAGAGACTGAAATGTTTCTGTGCTGAAAAAAATGTCAATATTCAAGGATTGAAAAGACTCACTAGAATCTAGGCATAATGAAAGAAAAGAAATTGATCCTTAAACACACTGAGTCAAACTTTCTGTATTATAGGGATTGCAGACAAAAATGGCAACCAGAGAAAATAGCCAAGAACCAAGATAGCCCCGTGGGCAGCCCTGGGGGCTACAGTGGAATCTCGTAGCCAGTGGTATTGATGGACCCCTTGACTACATCAGTTGTTTTAGGGGATTCTTTCCCCCTTAAAGCTCTGGACTGTTGACAAACCTGAAAAAGATGCTGAATCACAGGTATTGCATGAGAAACATTTGCACTGAGAGGGAGATTGGATAAATTTCCCTAAATCATTTCCGAATGATTTCTTACCATTCATAAATAATTTCTTTAAAAATGACAAAGGTATCCAGGCTGGCATGGGGCTTAAAGAAAAAAAAAAAAATGAAGGTGACTTTTATAGTTCCTAGTTAGATATGGATCTAGGTACAAAGCAAATTCAATCATTCCTGTACTTTTCCTCAAAAACATTTTTAACCTTGGCCAGGCACTGTGGCTCATGCTTGTAATCCCAGCACTTTGGGAGGCTGAGGCGGGTGGAGCACTTGAGATCAGGAGTTCGAGACCAGCCTGGTCATCATGGTGAAACCTCATCTCCACTAAAAATACAAAAACTACCTTGGCGTGGTGCCACACAACTGTAATCCCAGCTACTCAGGAGGCTGACGCATGAGAATTGCTTAAACCTGGGAGGCAGAGGCTGCAACGAGCCCAGATCGTGCCACTGCACTCCAGCCTATGCAGCAGAACGTAAAACAAACAACATAAAACAAACAAACAACATAAAAAACCATTTTTAACCTTAATGCAGGGTACTCCATCAATATACACTGATGGACACTTAGTAGGTAGAAGGCACTAGAAATAGACAAAAGTATTCAATCAGGCATGCCCCCACCCTGAACAGCCCATTACAGATGTGCACAAAAACCAATAAGAAAAACTATGAGTTATTGAGTATTATTTGCATTCTAGACACTATATACATATTTTATATATTATTTAATTTAATTATTCCAATAATTCCTTTGAAGGCAGAATTGGGATTTTACTTTATGTTTGTGTGACCCAATATGTGCTTTTTTACTGCCCACCATTTCTCAAGATAAAGGTCAAATCATACAGCCATTATGACATCTTCTCTACACATGTACATATTCATCATTAATTCATTCAACAAATACTTACTGACATCATATACATACCAGGCTCTCTGCTAGGTTCTGGGATAAATGATGAGAAAACAAGACAGGAATCTATTCTCAAGGAGTTACAAGTGTAATGGAGGAAACTGGTATTAATCAAATAATCAAATGCATGTAGAACTGTATGTGTCCATAGCAAGGGCTAAGAAGGAAAGAGACATGTTGCTTTGAGGCCCTGTAAGGAACAGATTTGACCTGGGCAGAGACTCAAGGAAGGTTTCTCCAAGGAAGTGAACCCCACTGGAAGAAAGGCACTCCAGGAAAGGGAAACAGCATGAGCAAAATCTATGTGGTGGGAACGAGCATGAAAGGACCACTGTAGTGGGAGTAAGGACGTGTGCTGAAAGATGAGAATGGAAACTAGCAAGATCCAGGGCATGCCAGGGCTTGAGGCCCCCGTAAGGAGATTGCCTTAATCTGAAGAGCAAGAGGAAGTCATGGGAAGGGTTCAGGAAAAAACTGGTAGTGAATTTTCAGTCTTTGTATTGCCTTATATAAGTCAAAGCTGTTCACGCATACATCTCAATTATGTTCTGTCTTACACTATTTCTTGTGACACCAAATGACACAATCTCATTTTCCAAATTAGATGGGAGACTCCCTAGAGGTTGGGGATACTCCTTAAATTCCAAATTTTTCTTGGGTTTAAGACTCCCAAGTAAGAAGTATGTTTGTTGTTATGTTCTACTAAAAAAGAGAAAATGCTGCCGATTAGACATGCCATCAAATGGAAATAGCATCTCTATTTTGGAGATTCAAAAATGTGAAATAATGTGCACTTTTAGCTCAATGAAATATTACATATATTTTTGGTTCCCTCATAACGTCTAGGACAGAGCTGAGCTTGTCATAAGTGGAATGAGAAAAGTATCAGACTTCAAATGAGAAGACCGAGCTGGCAGCCTGGTTCTGACATATACCTGGACAAGAATGACTTGTTTTGGGACCCAGTCCATTCCTCTGTAAAATGGCCATATGACCCCTGAGGGTCCTCCCAGCTCTGCTTCTTCTCCATGCAATAGTTGCCTGACAATTATCTCTAGTAAGATGTCTTTGAGGCCTTTCTTTGCTGGAGAGAACTCCTGCAGGAAGCTGCAGTACTCCCTGATTCTTCTCCAGGTAGGAAGTACTGAGGAACAGCCCTAAATTAGAGACAGAAAACTGAAAGCTCAAGAAATCTATTGACCAAGGAAAGTTTGTGCAGGTCTGATGTTAACCAGAAGTTGGGAGCAAGGCATGAGTTGTATTATGGATAGAACTGTGTCCCCCACAAAATATATTATTAAAGTCCTCACCTCCAGTATTTGTGAATGAAACTTATTTGGAAATAGGGTCATTGCAGATGAGTTAAAATGAGGTCATTAGGGTGGGTCTTAATCTAATATGACTGGTGTTCTTATAAAAAGAGAATATTTGTTCTTGTCCAAAGTTGATGAAAAGCCCAGGATCAGATGGATTCACAGTCAAACTCCATCAAATGTACAAGGAACTAAGACTAATCCTCCTGAAGCTGTTCCAAAAAAATGGAAGAGGAGGGATTTCTCCCTAACTCATTCCACAAGGCCAGTAAATCACCCTATTATCAAAACCAGAGAAGGATGTAACAAAAAAAGAAAACTACAGACCAATATCCCTGATTAATATAAATGCAAAAATCCTCAACAAAATACTAGCAAATCAAATCTAACAGCACATCAAAAAAGAGAATACACCATGATCAAGTGAGTTTTATAGTAGGGATGCAAGGATGGTTCAACATATGCAAACCAATAAAAGTGATACATTACATAAACAGAAGTAAGGTCAAAAAACATGATTATCTCAATAGATGCAGAAAAAGCATCTGATAAAATTCAGCGTTCATTTATGATAAAAACCCTCAACAAACTACTGATAGAAGGAATATACTTCTACACAATAAAACCCATATATCACAGGCCCACAGCCTACATCATACCGAATGGGGAAAGTTGAAAATATTTCCTCTAGGAACTGAAACAAGACAAGGATGTCCACTTTTACCACTCCTATTCAACATAGGACTACAAGTCCTAACCAGAAAAGTCAGGCAAGACAAAGAAATAAAACGTACTTTAATTGGAAAAGAGGAAGTCAAATTCTCCCTGTTTTCTAATGTTATGATCTTATATTTAGAAAAACCTAGCTAGGTGCAGTGGCTGTGACTATAATTTCAGATTCAGGAGGCTCAAGCAAAGAGGATGACTAAGGTCAGGAGTTTGATACCAGCCTGGGCAACACAGCAAGACCTTGTCTCTAAAACAAAATTTTTTAAAATTAGCTGGGCATGATGGCTTATGTCTATAGTCCCAGCTACTTGGGAGGCTGTGGTGGGAGGATCCCTCGAGCCCAGGAGTTCAAGGCTACAGTGAGCTATGATCACACCACTGCACTCCAACCTGGGCAACAGAGCAAGACCCCATCTCTAAAAAAAATAATAATAATAAAATAAATATAAATAAAATGAAAAAAACCTGAAGACACCACTAAAAAATTCCTAGATTTGATACATGAATTTAGTAAAGTTGCAGGATACAAAAATCAATGTGCAAAAATCGGTAGTATTTCTATACACCAATAGTGATCTAGCTGAGAAAGAAATCAAGAAAGCAATTACATTGACAATGGATACAAAAAACAAAATACCTAGGAATAAATGTAGCCACGGAAATGAAAAATCTCTACAAGGAAAGCTACAAAGCACTGATGAAAGAAATTGTAGATGATACAAACAAATGTAAAACATTTCATGCTCATGGATCAGAATAATTAATATCAATAAAATGACAACAGATTCAGTGAAATTCTTATCAAAATATCAACTTCATTTTTTTCACGGATTAGAAGAAATAATTCTAAAATTCATATGAAACCATAAAAGAGCCTGAACAGCCAATGCAATTGTAAGCAAAAAGAACAAGCTGGAGGCATCACATTACCTGACTTCAAATTATTTTGCAAGGCTGTAGTAACCAAAACAGCATGGTACCAATATAAAAATAGACAGATTAGTGGAAAGGAATACAGAGCCCATAAATGAAGCCACATATTTACATCCAACTGATCTTTGACAAAGCAGACAAGAACATACATGGGGAAAAAGACACCCCTTTCAATAAATGGTGCTGAGAAAACTGGATATCCATATGCAGAAGAATAAAACCACTCCTATCTCTCACTACCTAAAAGAATCAGCTCAAGATGGATTAAAGATTGAAACATAAGACCTGAAATTATAAAAATACTAGAAGAAACCATAGGGAAAATTCTTCTGGACACTGATATTGGCAAATAATTTATGACTAAGACCTCAAAAGC
The DNA here is from genome assembly GCF_047675955.1 of Chlorocebus sabaeus. NCBI lineage: Eukaryota > Metazoa > Chordata > Mammalia > Primates > Cercopithecidae > Chlorocebus > Chlorocebus sabaeus. The sequence continues at coordinate 13,060,587 of NC_132926.1, read as the reverse complement.
ACAGGCAACAAAAACAAATATAGTTAAATGAGACTTAATTAAACCAAAAAGCTTCTACATAGCAAAAAAACAAAAAAAACAAAACAAACAAACAAAAAAAAAAACAACAGAGTGAACAGGCAAACTGCAGAATTGGAGAAAACATTCACAAACTATTTATTCAACAGGAGACTAATATCTACAATATATAAGGACCTCAACAACAACAACAAAATCCAAATAATTTCATTAAAAAGTGGGAAAAGGATATGAATAGACATTTTTCAAAAGAAGCCACACATATGAACAATAGGCATGGGAAAAAATGCTCAGCATCACTAATCATCAGAGAAATGCAAATTAAAACCACAATGAGATATCACCTTACTTCAGTAGGAATGACTATAATTAAAAAGACAAAAAAATAATAATAATAACCAAACAGATGTTTGTGAGGATGCAGAGAAAAGGGAACACTGTTGGATTGTTGGTGGGAATGTAAATTAATACAACCTCTACCCATAATATGAACTCTATCCATAGTATGGAGATTTTTCATAGAACTAAATATAGAACTACCATCGATCCAGCAGTCCCACTATTGACTATCATTCCAAAGGAAAAGAAATCAATACATCAAAAATATACTTGCACTCGCATGTTTATCACAGCACTATTCACAATACCAAAGATATGGAATCAACATAATGTCTACCAACAGATGATTAGATAAAGCAAATGAGGTACATTTATACACTGGAATACTATTCAGCCATAAAAAGAATGAAATCATGTCTTTTGCAGCAACATAGATGGAATTGGAGGTCATTATCTGAAGTGAGACAAGTTAGACACAGAAAGTCAAATACTGCATGTTCTCACTCCAAGTGGGGGCGCTAAAAATGTGTACATGTGGATGTAGAGAGTGGAATGCCAGACAATGGAGACTCAGAAGGGTGAGAGAAGGGTGGATAAAGAGAAAATACTTAACGGGTACAATGTATGTTGGGTACAATGTATGTTATTCAGGTGATGTATACCCTAAATGCCCTGACTTGACCACTACACAATCTATGCTTGTAACAAAATTACAATTGTACTCCATATGTTTATACAATTAAAAATAGGCTGGGCGTGGTGACTCATGCCTGTAATCCCAGAACTTTGGGAGGCCGAGGTGGGCGGATCAGGAGGTCAAGAGATGGAGACCATCCTGACCAGCATGGCAAAACTCCATCTCTACTAAAAATACACAAAATTAGCTGGGCGTGGTCACAGGTGCTTGCAATCCCAGCTACTCGGGAGGCTGAGGCAGGAGAATCACTTGAACCTGGGAGGCCGAGGTTATAGTGAGTCGAGATTGCACCACTATGCTCCAGCCTGGTGGCAGAGCGAGACTCTGTCTCAAAACAAACAAACATACAAGTAAATAAATAAAACAAAATTCAAAAACAGGAAAAACAAAGCAACAACAACAACAACAAAAATCTGCCAGCCATAGAAAGCTTCCTGTAGGTGGATCCAGCCCCAAGGAGAAAAGATTACAACTCTGCCCTTTACAGAAAGCAGATCGTAGGAGTCTTACCTTGGTAGCAGGTGTTAAGGAACAAATACAGATTCGAACTCTAGTTCTATGACTGACTCACTAGCTATGTGAGTTTGGGCAAGTTACTCAACCTCTCTGAACCCATTTCTTCGTCAGTACAATGGGGATAATAATAACCTGTCCTACGTGGTTCTCATAAGGATTAAAAGAAATAACCATTAAAAATGATGACATCTGCCATTTTTAGAGCACTGGCTACATGCCAGATTCTGTGCCATGAACTTTATATATTATTTCATTTCTTCTCACAATGATACTGTGAAATAGGTATTCTTAATTCTGCCCAGTTTACAGATGAGGAAACTGAGACTTGAGGACATGAAGTGACTTGCCCAAGGCACACACATAGCTGGCAAGTGGCAAAGTCAGGATTTGAAAAAAAGGGGAGTGGGGCAGGAATTTGGATACAGACAAACACGTGCAGAAGGGAGAGATATGAAGACATAGGGAGAGTGTCATCTATAAGCAAGGGATAACCTGGGGGCACCAGAAGGTGGGAAAGAGGCCTGGAACAGATCTTCCCTCACAGCCGTTAGAAGGAACCACCCCTGCTGACACCTTGATTTTGGACTTCCAGCCTCCAGAACTGTGACGCAATATGTTTCAGTTGTTTAAGCCACCCAGTTTGTGGTACTTTGTTTTGGAAGCTCCAGGAAACAAATACAGCTGTTTCTTAAAACAAGTGTTTTGACTGGGCACGGTTGCTCATGCCTATAATCCCAACACTTTGGGAGGCTGAGGTGGGCGGATCACCTGAGGCTGAGTTTGAGACCAGCTTAGCCAACATGGTGAAACTGTGTCTCTACTAAAAATACAAAAATTAGCCGGGTGTTGTGGCGTGTGACTGTAATCTCAGCTCCTTAGGAGGCCAAGGCAGGAGAACTGCTTGAACCCAGGTGGTGGAGGTTGCAGTGAGCTGAGATCACACCACTGCACTCCAGCCTGGGCGACAGAGCAAGACTCTGTCTCAAAAAAAGGAAGTGTTTTACTGCAATGATTTAGTGTTTCTCACTTTTCATCCTCCTCTGCTTCTGAGAGAGTAGCAGATTATCACAAACCAGGGGGCAGAAATACATGACACTGTGAAGAGGATAAAATTCGTTCTCAACCTTTCCACATCTGCTTTCTGCACCTGACAATTCTTTCTCGTGCCTCTGACCTCGAGCATTCAGTATCCCATACTGACTGCCTCCTCATAGCTAAGAATGCCTCTGGGTGTCTTCCTCAGCTCTGCTGAAGTCAGTTTGCTATACTGACTTCTCACAGCTGGAAATTAGAAGGTGTTTGTCTGTGGTTTAAGAAAATCTCCTTTCACTAGGAACTTAAATCAGTCCTGAAAATTAGGGAGCAATCAGGGGAATGCAGAGTTTAAACATCAGATGTCACCTTAGAGACAACCCATCAAAGGGCTTCTGACTGATCCAAGGTGTGGATTGAGGCCTGAGAATTTTTATTTTTAAGTTCTCATGGGATGAGATTCTGGGACCACTTTCTGTCTTTCAATTCAGAGGTTCTGTATATCAGGTGAGCAGGCTTCTCACCCTGTTCAATGAGAAGGAATTGACTGCAGCTCAATACAATTGTTCTTATCCTTGGCTGCACACTGGAATCACCTGGGGAGATTTAAAAACCCACCATAGAGTCTGATTTAATTGCTCTGAGGGGCAGGCAGAGCACTGGTGTTTTGCAAGTTGCTGAGAGGATTCTGCTGTGCAATCAGGACTGAGAATCACTGTCTTCATATTTACAACTCTCTGATTATGGGTAAGTTATATAAACTCGTGGTGCTGAGTTTTCTCATCTATATAATGAGATGGTAATGATACTTATTATAGTTTTGGTGACTATTAAATGAGTCAATCAATTTAAAACATTTAGAAATATGCCCAGCATTTAGTGAATGTCACATGAGAGTTGGCTGCTGTTGTGATCGGCATCACAGGAGTTGTAGTTAGTGTCTTCTTTCCTTTCCTCCATTCCTTTTTTTTTTTCTTTTTACATGCTCTGATTTTCATGGACTCTTTTTACATGTTTGCAAGATTTTAACTCTGTTGTAGAATGGGCTATATTAAAGTCACCAAAATTAAGTAGGGCCGCCACCCCCCTTTATCTCCTCCCCCAACCCAGTAGAGACTGCCCTGTTCTTTCAGTGAATGTTGTTTAGTGGAAAGAGCACCGTACTGGGAGTCAGAAAATATGGATTCTTTCTTAAGATCTAAATTCCAAACCACTCTTTTAAAAAATTAACTGGCTGTAAATGTGAGAGTTTTACTGCAGGACTCTCAATTCTATTTCCTTGAGTTATAAATCTATCCTTATGCCAGTGCCACACTTCTGATTAATATACCTTTGTAGTAAGTTTAAAATCAGAAAGTGTGAGTTCTCCAACATTGTTCTTTTTCAAGATTCTTTGGCGATTCTTGTTCCCTTGCCTCTTCATATGAATTTTAGAATCAGCTTGTCCATTTCCGAAAAGATGCAAGCTGGAGTTTTAACAGTGACTGCATTGAATATATGAATCACTTTGAGCTGTTTTGTCATCTTCACAATTTTAAGTCTTCTGATCTGAGAATGTGATGTGTCTTTATACTTATTTGGTCTTTAATTGTTTCAAAAATGTCTTGTCATTTCCCAAGTACAGTTTTCCACTTATTTTGTTAAATTAATTCCTAAGTATTTTAGTTTACTTATTTTTTACTGCTATTATAAATGGAATTTTCTTAATTTCATTTTCAGACTGTTCATTGCTAGTACATGGAAATACAATTGATTTTTGTATATTGCTCTTATACCCTACAATCTTACTAAATTTGTCATATTATTCTAATAATTTTAGCAGGTTCTTTAGGATTTTATAAGATCTGTTTACAAGATTATATCATCTGAAAGAGAGTCAGTTTTATTTCATCCTTTACACTGTGTATGTTTTTTATTTAACTTTCTTGTCTAGTTGTACTGGCTAGAGCCTCCAGTACAATGTTGAATAGAAGCGGCAAGAGGGCTGGGCACAGTGGCTCACACCTGTAATCCCAGCACTTTGGGAGGCCCAAGCGGGCAGGTCACCTGAGGCAGTAGTTCGAGACCAGCCTGGCCAACATGGTGAAAACCCACCTCTACTAAAAATACAAAAATTAGCCAGGCGTGGTGGTGCGCACCTGTAATCTTGGCTGCTCAGGAGGCTGAGGCATGAGAATTGGTTGTACTCGTGAGGCACAGGTTGCAGTGAGCCGAGATCACGCCTGGGTGACAGAAAGAGACCCTGTCTCCAAAAGGAAAAAAAAAAAAAAGATGCAAGAGAAGACATCCTTGTCTTGTTCTTAATATTTCGAGGGAAAGCACTAAGTTTTCCACAGGTATGTATCATGTTGGCTGTGAGCTTTTTGTAAATGGCCCTTATCAGGTTGAGAAAGTCCCCTTCTATTGCCAGTTTGTTAGGTGTTTTTATCATGAAGTGGTGTTAGATTTTCATCAAGTGCTTTTACTGCATCTATTGAGATAATCTTATGTTTTCTGTTTTTTATTCTATTGATATGTATATTTCATTATTTGATATTCAGATGTTAATCTGGTCTTGCATTCATAGGTATGTCAATGCTTTTTTTTTTTGAGACGGAGTCTTGCTCTGTTACCCAGTCTCCAGTGCAGTCCTGTGATCTCAGCTCACTGCAAGCTCCACCTCCCAGGTTCACGCCATTCTCCTGCCTCAGCCTCCCAAGTAGCTGGGACTACAGGTGCCCACCACCATGCCCAGCTAATTTTTTGTATTTTTAGTAGAGACAGGGTTTCACTGCGTTAGCCAGGATGGTCTCAATCTCCTGACCTCGTGATCCGCCTGCCTCAGCCTCCAAAGTGCTGGGATTATAGGCGTGAGCCACCGCACCTGGCCTCAATGCTCTTATATATATATTTTAAAACCGCTTATTATGGAAAATTTAAAACATATACAAAGTAGAGAGAATAATATGATGAACCCCCAGATTCAAGTATTGTCAATTCCAGAGCCAATTTTATTCATCTATACTCCTCACTTTGCTCTGCCACATTGGATAATTTTGAAGGAAATCCCAGCAATTATATTTCTTCATCTGTTAATACTTAAGTATAGGTATCAAATGTAAGAGACTCTTTTAAGAGATACATAGTCATAAGAGCATCCTTGTATTAAAAGATGATAATTCTTTAATATAAAATATGCAGTGCATGAACAAATTTCCCTAATTATCTCACAACTTTTAAAAACTGTAAGTCGAGATCAAAATAAGGTCTATATGTTAAAATTTATTCATGTGTCCCTTAAGTCTCATTTAACTTATTGGATCACATCAACATCTCTTTTTTTTACATGATGAAATTGGATAGCGTGTCTGGTAGTGCTTTCCATAGTCTGAATATTTCCAATTTCATTCCCTTGGTATTGTTTAACATGATCCTGTGGACTTTGTATTTCCTGTAAACTATTGAGATTTAGATACTTAATCAGACTCAAGTTTGATTTTCTGGTAGTAATATATCATGATAATACTGTGTACTTCCATTTGGAGATGGCTTATTTTTTGTGATGTTAGCAGCTATTAACATTGCATAAATTCATCATTTCATTAGGGGTTTAAAAATGGTACTATTCTAATTTTTCCTCTAGGTTTATGTAGCACTTTTAATTTTCTACAACTTTAAGAAAAAAATAAGGATGTTTGAGGGAGTGAAGTGGCACATATTGGAAGGATTCTAAGGTTTCTGAAGGCGCCAAGGCTTCATGAAGGACTATCAGAGCCTCAAAAGCTGTAAGGAATTATGCAGTTTCTCTTTCTCGTCTTTTCCCCCAGCCTCAATCCTATTCCTCTAGACTTAAATTGTTTAGCTTTTTTATAGCCAACTAGACTGCCACACAGTACCTGACTTTATATCTCCACAGTCAGAAGCTTACCAAGTTATTGTGCAAGGATTTTTCAATCTTGGATTCCCTGTCTGACATTATTTTATTGGTCCAGCTTGGGCCAATTGGCTATGACTCTTAGAACATATGGTAAAGTCACACAGCACAAACATGCCACTTAGGGGCTAGGTGAGAGACAGTTCTTAGAGAAAAAGATACTTCAAAATATTGGTTATTGGTATCTGCTCCTCCCAAGTCAATCCGTAAGTTCAAACCACCATTTTTAAACATTGATGAATATCTGTCTCCCCACTCTTACCCTCCCCATTTCTCAAATGAGATTTAGATTCTTATATAAAATTGCCACCTAAAAATATGACTTAGAAACCCTGCAGACCCAAATCTCAACATATGGAAGACATCATCTTACCACCAAAACTTGACCCTCCCTTCTTATGCTCTATCATAAGATGAAACTTCATCAATGCCATGAACCAAATAAAAAATGTGAGAATCACTCTAGACTCTCCCCTCTACCACAACCACGTTCTTCTCATCTCATCCTCCCTCTTGCCAAGGTCGCTAATTCCATCTCCTCCAATATCATTTGTATTTGTCCTCTCTGCCCCATTTCCACCACTGACTATGGCTTTAGTTAGTATCCATCCTTCTAACCTTGATTACTGCCACAGCAACCTAACTGGACTCTGGGTTTTGGAAAGGTCCTTTTTCAATTAATCTTCCATACCACTTATAACAGCCCTCTTTCTAAATGACAGTTATAATCATTTCACTTTGTTGATTACAATCCTTCAATGACCACTGTCATTTTCAGAATAAGAGTGCAAACTCCCTATCTCAGCAATCAAAGTTCTTCACCATCTGGCTGCTGACCACTCTGCCCTCATCACTCTCTTACAGTAAACATATTATGTGGTCATGCAGCAGCATTTGCAGTTTCCCAAATTTGACAAGTTATTTGATGCATCTTTTGCTTCCTTTCCCTCAGCTGCTTCCCCTATTTGGCATGCCTTACCTCCCCTTACCAGTGCTTTTCATACAACCAATATCTAGTGCCTGCTCAAAAGTCAACTCAAGCTCTATCTCTGTGAGAAACATCCTAGGAAACATGTTTAGCTTGACTTTCTATCTGCAGCGCTTAGCCCAGTGCCTGGTATAAAGTCTCAATACACATTTGGAATATTCATAAATTGAAAATCTACAGTTGAATCTTCAGGCACATGTGCCTGGGCTTGTTGCAGCTCCATTTTGCAGACATTCTGGGCAATGACTACTCCTCTGCTCTTCTGTCATCATAGGATTCCCCACAGACTCCTCTGACGGCTTCTCTTGGCTCAGTGTGTCTCAGGGCACTGACCACAGCCTCACAGGGGTAATCAGATAGCCTTGAGGTCCAGCTTTGCTGTTAGGCACCAATTCACAGAGAAGGGAGACTATGCAGGCACAGAATAACGCAAACAGATTCCTGAGATCTCCAAGAAGCACAAAGAGTGTCTCTTTGGTTGATTATGGAAAAGTCTACACTCAAAGACTCATCTCTTAAGAGTTTAGGGTTAGAGTCCTTGCCTTTGCTGATACCTGTAGCCCACATTGATCCCTTTCCTGACTATCTTGAACATTTCTCTGTCATTCATTTTAGTACTTGACTATATTTTATATAACTTTCTACTTATTGTCTAGTTTCTCTGTTTCATGTAAGCATTTTGTAGGCAAAACCAAAAACAACAAAAATGCCATATTTCTCAATGGGAGAGGTGCCAGAAACCTGTAGAAGGATAAATGTGCTGATGTTTTTAAGAAACAAGAGATGATTCTAGAATTTATAAACTTATCATGTCTACAAACAAATTATTGAAAGGTAATTTGTGAGTATATTTTTAAAAGAAACTCACAGGGGGCCACAAGGTTCACTGAGGACAAATTACAGCAAATAAAACTAATTTTATTTTTCAGTAGAATTTCCAACTTAGTAAACTAAATTATAACAATAATTCCTATCAATTTGGGGCTTTATAATACAAAGCGCTTTCACATGTATTATCTTAGCAAGGTATCATGGCTTTGTGGAAAGATGATGGAATTTCAAGCAAGACAGATATGAGTTTGAGTCTTGTGCTTTACTTCTCTGAGTCTCTTTTTTTCATTTGTATAGGATCTTCAAATCATATACAAGAATAAAAGATAATCTATGTTCCAGTCTAGTTACTGAAACACAGTATTTGCATTTTATGGAGAATCTGTTACAATTATTATCAATTCTTAATTTTCTCAATAAATGGTGAGGAAGGGATTAGCGTTGCATTTTTTTTACATATGAGCAAGTCAAGGGTAAGTTAAAGTAATTTTCTACAAGACACACGACAAGTGTGTTAAAGAACAGAGATTTGCATCCTTGTTCTCTGCTATACTCTTTCTCCTATGCCATGGGGAAATGAGATCACCTTCTCGTTTCCTCATTTTGCAATCACTGAGTATGTGAAATGGTTGAGACCTATGAGCTGGATGTCATTAAACGGTGGAAGGTTTATAGCCATTTCATGGACCAGACCCCCATAATGTTGATCAAAACCCACCTGGATGTGGGTAGGGTGAGCTCTCTTTCACCCACAGAGCTCTGGTTTCACCTATCCTCTTCAACAATTTAATTAACTGACAATTCCACAAGAAGATATAACAATGTAAACGTAGAGCACCTAGATTCATAAAACGGTTACTGTCATACCTAAGAAAAGAGATAGACAGCAACACAATAACAGTGGGGGACTCAACACTCCACTGACCACACTGGACAGATCATCAGGGGAAAAAATAAACAGAGACACACTGGACTTAAACTACACTCTAGAACAAACAGACCTAACAGATATATACAGAACATTCTACCCAATAACTTCAGAATATACATTCTTCTCATCAGCACATGGAACATCCTCTAAGATAGACCATATGATAGGCCACAAGTCTCAATAAATTTTTAAAAACCAAAATTATACCAAGTATCTTCTCAGATCACAGAGGAACAAAGCTAGAAATCAATTCCAAACTGAATCCTCAAAACTATACAAATACATGGAAATTAAACAGTCTCTTCCGGAATGATTTTTGTGTTTATAATGAAATCAAGATGGAAATTTAAAAATTCTTCAAAATGAATGCTAACAGTTGACAAAGTTGTCAAAACCTCTGGAATACAGCAAAAGTAGTACTAAGAGAAAAGTTTATAATGCTAAATGCCTACCCCAAAAAGCAGAAAGATCACAAATTGACAACCTAACATTTCACTTCAAGGAACTAGAGAAATAAGAAAAAACCAAACCCAAAAGCTACCAGAAGAAAAGATATAACAAAGATCAGAACAGAACCAACTAAAATTAAAACAAAATACAAAAGATCAATCAAATGAAAAGTTGGTTCTTTGAAAAGATAAACAAAATGGATAAACCACCAGCTAGATTAACCATAAAAAAGAGAGAAGAGTCAAATAATCTCATTTAGAAATAAAAATGGAGACATTACCACTGACAACACAGAAATACAAAAGATCATTTGACACTGCTATAAATACCCCTATGCATACAGACTAGAAAACCTGGAAGAAATGTATAAGTTCCTAGAAACATACAACCTCCAAGCTTGAATCAGGAAGAAATAGAAATCCTGAACAGACTTATAACAAGCAGTAAGACTGAATCAGTAACTTTTAAAAATCTGCCAGCAACAACAACAACAACAAAGCCCAGGACCAGATGAATTCACAGCTGAATTCTACCAGACATTCAAAGAAGAAATAGGACCAAGCCTCCTGAAACTACTCTAAAAGACTGAGAAGGAGGAAATCCTTTCCAACTCATTCTATATTAGCCTCTTTCACTCTAATACCAAAGCCAGGAAAGGATATAACAACAACGACAAAAAGAAAACTACAGACCAATATCTCTGACGAATATAGATGCAAAAATCCTCAACAAAATAGTAGCAAACTGGATCCAACTGTACATCGAAAAAATAACTCACCATGATCAAGTGGGTTTCATCCCATGAATGCAGGGATAGTTCAACATACCCAAGTCAATAAATGTGATTCATCACATACACAGAATTAAAAACATAAGCCATATGATCATCTCAATAGACACAGAGAAAGCATTTGATAAAATGCAGAATCTCAGAAAAGCATTTGATAAAAACCTTCAAAAAACTAGTCATAGAGGGAACATACCTCAAAATAATAGAAGCCAAATATCACAAACACACAACCAACATCATACTGAATGGAAAAAAGTCGAAAGCATTTCCTGTAACAAAGAGAAGAAGACAAGGATGTCGACTTTCACCATTCTTATTCAACATAGTAGTGGAAGTTCTAGCCAGAGCAATAAGGCAAGAGAAAGAAATAAAAGGCATCCAAATTGGAAAAAAGGAAGTCAACAATATGATCTTATACCAAGAAACTCTAAAGACTCTTACAAAAGACTCCGAGACTCGATAATGAATCAAGTAAAGTCTCAGATTATAAAATCAATGTACATAAACCAATAACACTGCTATATACCAAAAAGGACTAAGCTGAGAATCAAATCAATAACTCAATCCCCCTTTCAAAAGCTACACACACAAAAATACCTAGGAATATATTTAACCAAGGAGATGAAAGATCTCTACAAGGAAAACTACAAAACACCGCCAAAAGAAATCATAGATGACACAAGCAAATGGAAATACATCCCATGCTCATGGATTGGAATAATTAATATTGCTAAAATGTCCACACTGCCAATAGCAATCTACAGATTCAATGCGATCTCTATCAAAATACCAATGTCATTTATTCACAGACTCAGAAAAAACAATCTTAAAATCCACATGGAATCAAAAAGAGCCTAAATAGCAAAAGCAATCCTAAGCAAAAAGAACAAATCTGGAGGCATCACATTACCCAATTTCAAATTATACCATAAGGCTATGGTAACCAACACAGCATGGTACTGGCATAAAAGCAGGCACATAGACCAATTGAACAGAACAGAGAACCCAGAAATAAAGTCAAATACTTACAAGCAACTGATCTTTGACAAAGCACAAAAAACCATAAACTCTAGAAAGGACACCCTATTCAATAAATGGTGCTGGGAAAATTGGACAGCCACATATAGAAAAATGAAACTGGATCCCTATCTTGCACTTTATACAAAAGTTAACTCAAGATGGATCAAAGACTTAAATCTAAGATCTGAAACAAAAATTCCAGAAGAAACCTAGGAAAAACTCTTCTGGACATTTGCCTAGGCAAAGAATTTATGACTAAGGCCCCCAAGGCATATGCGATGATAATAAAAATAAATAGGTATGACCTAATTAAACTAAAAAGCTTCTATGCAGCAAGAGAAATGATCAACAGAGTAAACAGACAACCTATAGAATTAGAGAAAATATTTACAAACTATGCATCTGACAAATAACTAATATCCAGAATCTATAAGGAACTCAAATCAGCATAGGAAAAAAAAAACAATTCAAATAAAAAGTGGGCAAATGACATGAATAGACATTTCTCAAAAGAAGATATACAACTAGCCAAGAAACATATGAAAAAATGTTCAACAACACTAATGATCAGGGAAATGCAAGTTAAAATCACAATGAGATACTGCTTTACCCCAGCCAGAATGGCCATTTTTGTTTCTTTTGTTTTGTTTTGTTTTGTTTTCTGTTCCAGGGTACATGTGCAGGATGTACAGGTTTGTTACATAGGTAAATGTGTGTCATGGTGGTTTGCTGCACCTATCAACACATCACCTAGGTATTAAGTCCAGCATGCATTAGCTGTTTTTCCTGATGTTCTTCCTCCCTTTGTCCCACACCAACAGGCCCATGTGTGTTGTTCCCCTCTCTATGTCCATGTGTTCTCATTGTTCAGCTCTTGCTTATAAGTGAGAACATGTGGTATTTGGTTTTCTGTTGCTGCATTACTTTACTGAGGATAATGGCTTCCAGCTCCATCCATGTCCCTGCAAAAGACATGGTCTCGTTCCTTTTTATAGTTGCATAGTATTCCATGGTATATATGTACTATATTTTCTTTTTTATTATTATTATTATACTTTAAGTTCTAGGGTACATGTGCATAATGTGCAGGTTTGTTACATATGTATACTTGTGCCATGTTGGTGTGCTGCACCCATCAACTCGTCAGCACCCATCAACTCGTCATTTACATCAGGTATAACTCCCAATGCAATCCCTCCCCGCTCCCCCCTCCCCATGATAGGCCCCGGTGTGTGATGTTCCCCTTCCCGAGTCCAAGCGGTCTCATTGTTCAGTTCCCACCTATGAGTGAGAACATGCGGTGTTTGGTTTTCTGTTCTTGTGACAGTTTGCTGAGAATGATGGTTTCCAGCTGCATCAATGTCCCTACAAAGGACACAAACTCATCCTTTTTTATGGCTGCATAGTATTCCATGGTGTATATGTGCCACATTTTCTTAATCCAGTCTGTCACTGATGGACATTTGGGTTGATTCCAAGTCTTTGCTATTGTGAATAGTGCCGCAATAAACATACGTGTGCATGTGTCTTTATAACAGCATGATTTATAATCCTTTGGGTATATACCCAGTAATGGGATGGCTGGGTCATATGGTACATCTAGTTCTAGATCCTTGAGGAATCGCCATACTGTTTTCCATAATGGTTGAACTAGTTTACAATCCCACCAACAGTGTAAAAGTGTTCCTATTTCTCCACATCCTCTCCAGCACCTGTTGTTTCCTGACCTTTTAATGATCGCCATTCTAACTGGTGTGAGATGGTATCTCGTTGTGGTTTTGATTTGCATTTCTCTGATGGCCAGTGATGATGAGCATTTTTTCATGTGTCTGTTGGCTGTATGAATGTCTTCTTTTGAGAAATGTCTGTTCATATCCTTTGCCCACTTTCTGATGGGGTTGTTTGTTTTTTTCTTGTAAATTTGTTTGAGTTCTTTATAGGTTCTGGATATTAGCCCTTTGTCAGATGAGTAGATTGCAAAAATTTTCTCCCATTCTGTAGGTTGCATGTTCACTCCGATGGTAGTTTCTTTTGCTGTGCAGAAGCTCTTTAGTTTAATTAGATCCCATTTGTCAATTTTGGCTTTTGCTGCCATTGCTTTTGGTGTTTTAGACATGAAGTCTTTGCCCATGCCTATGTCCTGAATGGTACTGCCTAGGTTTTCCTCTAGGACTTTTATGGTATTAGGTCTAACATTTAAGTCTCTAATCCATCTTGAATTAATTTTTGTATAAGGAGTAAGGAAAGGATCCAGTTTCAGCTTTCTACTTATGGCTAGCCAATTTTCCCAGCACCATTTATTAAATAGGGAATCCTTTCCCCATTTCTTGTTTCTCTCAGGTTTGTCAAAGATCACATGGCTGTAGATGTGTGGTATTATTTCTGAGGACTCTGTTCTGTTCCATTGGTCTATATCTCTGTTTTGGTACCAGTACCATGCTGTTTTGGTTACTGTAGCCTTGTAGTATAATTTGAAGTCAGGTAGTGTGATGCCTCCAGCTTTGTTCTTTTGACTTAGGATTGTCTTGGCAATGCAGGCTCCTTTTTGGTTCCATATGAACTTTAAAGCAGTTTTTTCCAATTCTGTGAAGAAACTCATTGGTAGCTTGATGGGGATGGCATTGAATCTATAAATAACCTTGGGCAGTATGGCCATTTTCACGATATTGATTCTTCCTATCCATGAGCATAGTATGTTCTTCCATTTGTTTGTGTCCTCTTTTATTTCACTGAGCAGTGGTTTGTAGTTCTCCTTAAAGAGGTCCTTTACATCCCTTGTAAGTTGGATTCCTAGGTATTTTATTCCCTTTGAAGCAATTGTGAATGGAAGTTCATTCATGATTTGGCCCTCTGTTTGTCTGTTACTGGTGTATAAGAATGCTTGTGATTTTTGCAAACTAAATTTGTATCCTGAGACGTTGCTGAAGTTGCTTATCAGCTTAAGATTTTGGGCTGAGACAATGGGGTTTTCTAAATATACAATCATGTCATCTGCAAACAGGGACAATTTGACTTCTTCTTTTCCTAACTGAATCCCCTTGATTTCTTTCCCTTGCCTGATTGCCCTAGCCAGAACTTCCAACACTATGTTGAATAGGAGTGGTGAGAGAGGGCATCCCTGTCTTGTGCCAGTTTTCAAAGGGAATTTTTCCAGTTTTTTCCCATTCAGTATGATATTGGCTGTGGGTTTGTCATAAATAGCTCTTATTATTTTGAGATACGTTCCATCAATACCAAATTTATTGAGTGTTTTTAGCATGAAGGGCTGTTGAATTTTGTCAAAGGCCTTTTCTGCATCTATTGAGATAATCATGTGGTTTTTTTCTTTGGTTCTGTTTATATGCTGGATTACATTTATTGATTTGCATATGTTGAACCGGCCTTGCATCCCAGGGATGAAGCCCACTTGATCATGCTGGATAAGCTTTTTGATGTGCTGCTGGATCCGGTTTGCCAGTATTTTATTGAGGATTTTTGCATCAATGTTCATCAGGGATATTGGTCTAAAATTCTCTTTTTTTGTTGCATCTCTACCAGGCTTTGGTATCAGGATGATGTTGGCCTCATAAAATGAGTGAGGGAGGATTCCCTCTTTTTCTATTCATTGGAATAGTTTCAGAAGGAATGGTACCAGCTCCTCCTTGTACCTCTGGTAGAATTCAGCTGTGAATCCATCTGGTCCTGGACTTTTTTTTGTTGGTAGGCTACTAATTATTGCCTCAATTTCAGAGCCTGCTATTGGTCTATTCAGGGATTCAGCTTCTTCCTGGTTTAGTCTTGGGAGAGTGTAAGTGTCCAGGAAATTATCCATTTCTTCTAGATTTTCCAGTTTATTTGCGTAGAGGTGTTTATAGTATTCTCTGATGGTAGTTTGTATTTCTGTGGGGCCAGTGGTGATATCCCCTTTATCATTTTTTTATTGCGTCTATTTGATTCTTCTCTCTTTTCTTATCTATTAGTCTTTCTAGCGGTCTATCAATTTTGTTGATCTTTTCAAAAAACCAACTCCTGGATTCACTGATTTTTTGGAGGATTTTTTGTGTCTCTATCTCCTTCAGTTCTGCTCTGATCTTAGTTATTTCTTGCCTTCTGCTAGCTTTTGAATGCGTTTGCTCTTGCTTCTCTAGTTCTTTTAATTGTGATGTTAGAGTGTCAATTTTAGATATTTCCAGCTTTCTCTTGTGGGCATTTAGTGCTATAAATTTCCCTCTACACACTGCTTAAATGTGTCCCAGAGATTCTGGTATGTTGTTTCTTTGTTCTCATTAGTTTCAAAGAACATCTTTATTTCTGCCTTCATTTCATTATGTACCCAGTAGTCATTCAGAAGCAGGTTATTCAGTTTCCATGTAGTTGAGTGGTTTTGATTGAGTTTCTTAGTCCTGAGTTCTAGTTTGATTGCACTGTGGTCTGAGAGACAGTTTGTTATAATTTCTGTTCTTGTACATTTGCTGAGGAATGCTTTACTTCCAATTATGTGGTCAATTTTGGAGTAAGTGTGATGTGGTGCTGAGAAGAATGTATATTCTGTTGATTTGGGGTGGAGAGTTCTGTAGATGTCTATTAGGTCTGCTTGCTGCAGAGATGAGTTCAATTCCTGGATATCTGTGTTAACGTTCTGTCTCATTGATTGGTCTCACGTTGATAGTGGGGTGTTGAAGTCTCCCATTATTATTGTATGGGAGTCTAAGTCTCTTTGTAAGTCTCTAAGGACTTGCTTTATGAATCTGGATGCTCCTGTATTGGGTGCATATATATTTAGGATAGTTAGCTCTTCCTGTTGAATTGATCCCTTTACCATTATGTAATGGCCTTCTTTGTCTCTTTTGATCTTTGATGGTTTAAAGTCTGTTTTATCAGAGACTAGTATTGCAACCCCTGCTTTTTTTTGTTCTCCATTTGCTTGGTAGATCTTCCTCCATCCCTTTATTTTGAGCCTATGTATATCTCTGCATGTGAGATGGGTCTCCTGAATGCAGCAAACTGATGGGTCTTGACTCTTTATCCAATTTGCCAGTCTGTGTCTTTTAATTGGAGCATTTAGTCCATTTACATTTAAGGTTAATATTGTTATATGTGAACTTGATCCTGCCATTATGATATTAACTGGTTATTTTGCTCGTTAGTTGATGCAGTTTCTTCCTAGCCTTGATGGTCTTTACATTTTGGCGTGTTTTTGCAATGGTTGGTATCGGTTGTTCCTTTCCATATTTAGTGCTTCCTTCAGGGTCTCTTATAAGGCAGGCCTGGTGGTGACAAAATCTCTAAGCATTTGCTTATCTGTAAAGAATTTTATTTCTCCTTCACTTATGAAACTTAGTTTGGCTGGATATGAAATTCTGGGTTGACAATTCTTTTCTTTAAGAATGTTGAATATTGGCCCCCACTCTCTTCTGGCTTGTAGAGTTTCTGCCGAGAGATCTGCTGTTAGTCTGATGGGCTTCCCTTTGTGGGTAACCCGACCTTCCTCTCTGGCTGCCCTTAAGATTTTTTCCCTCATTTCAACTTTGGTGAATCTGGCAATTATGTGTCTTGGAGTTGCTCTTCTCGAGGAGTATCTTTGTGGCGTTCTCTGTATTTCTTGAATTTGAATGTTGGCCTGCCCTCCTAGGTTGGGGAAGTTCTCCTAGATGATATCCTGAAGATTGTTTTCCAACTTGGTTCCATTTTCCCCTTCACTTTCAGGCACCCCAATCAGACGTGGATTTGATCTTTTTACATAATCCCATACTTCTTGCAGGCTTTGTTCATTTCTTTTTCTTTTTTTTTCTTTAGAGTTCTCTTCTCGCTTCATTTCATTCATTTGATCCTCAATTGCTGATACTCTTTCTTCCAGTTGATCGAGTCAGTTACTGAAGCTTGTGCATTTTTCACGTATTTCTCGTGTCATGGTTTTCATCTCTGTCAGTTCATTTATGGCCTTCTCTGCATTAATTATTCTAGTTATCAATTCTTCCACTCTTTTTTCAAGATTTTTAGTTTCTTTGCGCTGGGTATATAATTCCTCCTTTAGCTCTGAGAAGTTTGATGGACTGAAGCCGTCTTCTCCCATCTTGTCAAAGTCATTCTCCGTCCAGCTTTGATCATTGCTGGCGATTAGCTGCATTCCTTTGCAGGGGGAGATGCACTCTTGTTTTTTGAATTTCCAGCTTTTCTGCCCTGCTTTTTCCCCATCTTTGTGGTTTTATCTGCCTCTGGTCTTTGATGATGGTGATGTACTGATGGGGTTTTGGTGTGGGTGTCCTTCCTGTTTGTTAGTTTTCCTTCTAACAGTCAGGACCCTCAGCTGTAGGTCTGTTGGAGATTGCCTGAGGTCCACTCCAGACCCTGTTTGCCTGCGTATCAGCAGCAGAGGCTGCAGAAGATAGAATATTGCTGAACAGCGGGTGTACCTGTCTGATTCTTGCTTTGGAAGCTTCCTCTCAGGGGTGTACTCCACCATGTGAGGTGTGGGGTGTCGGTCTGCCCCTAGCGGGGGATGTCTCCCAGTTAGGCTGCTCAGGGGTCAGGGACCCACTTGAGCAGGCAGTCTGTCCATTCTCAGATCTCAACCTCCATGTTGGGAGATCCACTGCTCTCTTCAAAGCTGTCAGACAGAGTCGTTTGCATCTGCAGAGGTTTCTGCTGCTTTTTGTTGTTGTTGTTGTTGTTGTTGTTGTTTAGCTGTGCCCTGTCCCCAGAGGTGGAGTCTACAGAGATAGGCAGGCTTTCTTGAGCTGCCGTGAGCTCCACCTAGTTCGAGCTTCCCAGCGGCTTTGTTTACCTACTTAAGCCTCAGCAATGGCGGGCACCCCTCCCCTAGCCTCGCTGCTGCCTTGCGGTTAGATCGCAGACCGCTGTGCTAGCAATGAGGGAGGCTCCGTGGGCGTGGGACCCTCCCAGCCAGGTGTGGGATATAATCTCCTGGTGTGCCCATTTGCTAAGACCCTTGGTAAAGTGCAGTATTGGGGTGGGAGTTACCCGATTTTCCAGGTGCTATGTGTCTCAGTTCCCCTGGCTAGGAAAAGGGATTCCCTTCCCCCTTGCACTTCCCAGGTGAGGTGATGCCTTGCTCTGCTTCAGCTCTCGCTGGTCAGGCTACAGCAGCTGCCCAGCACCGACTGTCCAGCACTCCCTAGTGAGATGAACCCAGTACCTCAGTTGAAAATACAGAAATCACCTGTCTTCTTTGTCGCTCGTGCTGGGAGCTGGAGACTGGAGCTGTTTCTATTTGGCCATCTTGCTCCGCCCCCACCATATTTTCTTTATCCAGTCTATCATTGATGGGCGTTTGGGTTGGTTCCATGTCTTTGCTATTGTGAATAGTGCTGCAATGAACATACATGTGCATCTGTCTTTATAATAGAATGACTTATATTCCTTTGGGTATATACCCAGTAATGGGATTGCTTGGTCTAATGGTATTTCTGGTTCTAGGTCTTTGAAGAATCATTGCACTGTCTTCCACAATGGTTGAACTAATTTACACTGCCACCAACAATGTAAAAGCATTCCTATTTCTCCACAGCCTTGTCAGCATTTGTGGTTTCTTGACATTTTAATAATTGCCATTTTGACTGGCCACTACTTGTGGTTTCGGTTTGCAGTCCTCTAATGATCAGTAATGTTGAGCTTTTTTCATGTTTCTTGGCCGCATAAATATCTTCTTTTGAGAAGTGTCTGTTCATGTCTTTTGCCCACTTTTAATGTTTTTTTTTTTTTCTTGTAAATTTGTTTAAGTTCCTTGTAGATTCTGGATATTAGCCCTTTGTCAGATGGATAGATTGCAAAAATTTTCTCCCATTCTGTAGGTTGTCTGTTCACTCTGATGATAGCTTCTTTTGCTGTGCAGAATCTTTTTAGTTTCATTAGATCCTATTTGTCAGTTTTTGCTTTTGTTACAATTGCTTTTGATGTTTTCATCATGAAACCTTTGCCTAGGCAGAATGGCCATTATTAAAAAGTCAAAAAAGAATAGATGTTGATACAGATGTAGTGAAAGGGAATTCTTATACACTGCTAGTGGTAATGTAAATTACTACAACCTGTATGGAAAACTATGGAATTTTCTCAAATAACTAAAAGTAGACTTACCATTTGATCCAGCATTCCCCTTCCACCCAAAGGAAAAGGAGTCATATGAAAAAGAAAGAACAAAGACACTTGCACATGAACGTTTATTGCAGCACAATTCACAATTGCAAAGATATGGAATCAACCTAAGTGCCCATCAACAATGAGTGGATAAAGAAAATGCAGTATGTGTATATGTGTATATACATATATATGTGTATATATATAGTATATATGTAGTATATATAAATGCAGTACATATGTGTGTGTATATATACACACATATACATGTATATATACTGCCTTTTACATGTGTAAAATAGTATTGTATGATACATATATACATATATATGTGTGTGTGTATATATATTATGTAATACTACTCAGCCATAAAAAAAAAATGAAATAATGTATTTTGCAGCAATTTGCATGGACTCAGAGGCCATTGTCCTAAGTGAAGTAATTCAAGAATGGAAAACCAAATACCACATGTTCTCACTTATAAGTGGGAACTAAGCTATGTGTACACAAAAGCATACAGAGTGGTATAATGGACATTGGAGACTAAGAAGTGGGGATAAGGATGAAAAACTACCTATTAGGTGCAATATACATTACTTGGGTGATGGATACACTAAAATCCCAGACTTAACCACTCTACAGTTCATCCATATAACCAAAAACCACCATCGTACCCCTAAGGCTACTGAATTTTTAAAATGTTTTTAAAATTTAATTAAATGAATTGAGGGTGTCCTCAATCTGTGAATGGAGATAGTAACAAGTAGATAACATGCTGGATATCAAAATCCAGATTTACTTTTAAAGCAAGCGGAAGAGAAAAATGGATCACAATAAGGAGAAGAATTTTATCAGAGATAAAGAAAAAACATCCTAACCTAATGTACAGAATGGTGACTATAGCCAATAATAATGTACTGTGGCGGGGATCATGGCAGACGGGAGGCAGGACTAGGTTGCAGTTCCCACTCGGACAAAGCGAGCAGTGTGTGGAGGCTCACATCATGAACTTTTGCTCCAGAACAACTGCAGGAATAACTCAGGAAAACCGAGAGAACCCACAGACTCTAAGATACCCCAAATACTGTGAGTACCCAAACTGTGGAAGTGCGAGAGGGAGATTATCCACCCCTGAACACACACCCTCACTGGGGAACCTGAAGGTCTAGATCACGGGAGAAGATTCTGACCTTACCCGGAGCTGAGTCAATTTAGAGCACCAAACAAAATACTGGGGTAGAGGAAGCAGCAGAAAAAGCCCTGTGGGCTTGCTGGATCCCCTAGCAAGCCATTTCTGCCTTGCCTCACAGGGTCCTTGGGGTGGGCTGCCCAAGGTACTGGGAAAAGGCCACAGGGAGAAGGAAACCTCCAGCTGCACTCTGTAACAATTTGAACCAATCGAGAGGTCTCCTGGCTAGAACTCAGGGGAGGGCGTGAATCCCGTGTGCCGACTCCACAGGTGGGGTAGCAGGAAAGTCCCACTTGCTTTTGCAACTGGGAGGGGGGTAGAGCCTGGGACAAGTTCTCCGCCCTGCTCACCCAGTGCCTGGAAACAGACTCGGTGCTATTGGAGGAGGGGCACAGTGGGAGTGAGACCGGCCCTCTGGGTTGCATGGATACTGGGCGACTGCTGGCTGGCTTTCCCCCACTTCCCTGGTAACCTGCATGAAAAAGTAAAGGCAACTGTAATTGTCCAGGGAACATAACTCCATTGACCTGGGAACCACACTCCCATTCCCCACAGTAGGCACACCAAGCTGTGCCCAAGGAGAGTCAGAACTCAGACGCACCTAGCCCTGCCCCCCACCTAATGGTCCTTCCCTACCCACCCTAGTAGCTGAAGATGAAGGGCATATACTCTTGGGAGTTCCAGGGTCCTGCCAACTGTCTGTTCCTCCCCATTCTACCACAGCTGTGGCTCTCTTGAAAGTGCCACCTCCCAGCAGGAGGCCAACCAGTACAAAAATAGTGCATTAAACAACCAAAGCTAAGGCTCTTCAGAGAGTCCATTTCACCTCCCTGCCATTTCCACTGGAACAGGTGCTGGTATCCACAGCTGAGAGATCCAGATGGCTGACATCACAGGATTCTGTGCAGACAACCTCCAGTAGCAGCCCGGAGCCTGGTAGAATTGCTGGGTGGCTGGATCAAGAAGAGAGATAATAATCAGCTGAACTACAGCTCAGCTCTCAGGAAGCCACATCCCTAGGAAAAGAGGAGTACTACATGAAGAGAACACTCCATGGGACAAGAGAATCTGAATAACAGCCTTGAACCCTAGACCTAGAACCCTAGGTCTGACAGACCCTACCCAAATGAGAAGAAACCAGAAAACCAACTCTGGTGATATGACAAAACAAGGTTATTTAACACCCCCAGAAAATCACACTAGTTTATGAGCAATAGATCCAAACCAAGAGGAAATCACTGATTTACCTGAAAAAGAATTAAGAAAGTTAGTTATTAAGCTAATCAGGGAGGCACCAGAGAAAGGCAAAGCCCAGTGTAAAGAAGTCAAAAAATGATACAAAAAAGTGAGGGGAGAAATGTTCAATGAAATAGCATAAATAAAAAAACAATAAAAACTTCAGAAAAAAAATGGATGCACTTATAGAAATGCAAAATGCTCTGGAAAGTCTCTGCAATGGGACCAAACAAGCAGAAGAACTTCAGAGCTCGAAGACAAGGTTTTCAAATTAACCTAATTCAACAAAGACAAAGAAAAAGCAATGAGAAAATATGAACAAAGCCTCTAGGAAGTCGGGAATTATGTTAAACGACCAAGTCTAAGAATAATCAATGTTCCTGAGGAAGAAGAGAAATTTAAAAGTTTGGAAAACATTTTTGGGGAAATAATAGAGGAAAATTCCCCCGGCCTTGCTAGAGACCTAGACATCCTAATACAAGAAATTCAAAGAACACCTGGGGCCAGGCGCGGTGGCTCACGCCTGTAATCCCAGCACTTTGGGAGGCTGAGGCGGGTGGATCACAAGGTCAGGAGATCGAGACCATCCTGGCTAACATGGTGAAACCTCGTCTCTGCTAAAAGTACAAAAAATTAGCCAGGTGTGTTGGCACATGCCTGTAGTCCCAGCTACTCAGGAGGTTGAGGCAGGAGAATGGTGTGAACCCAGGAGATGGAGCTTGCGTGAGCCGAGATCACACCACTGCACTCCAACCTGGGTGACAGAGTGAAACTGTGTCGTAAAAACAAAACAAAACAAAATAAAACAAACAAAAACAAAAAAACAAAACACCTGGGAAATTCATTACAAAAAGATAATTGCCTAGGCACATTGTCATCAGGGTATCTAACGTTAAGACAAAGGAAAGAATCTTAGAAGCTGTGAGACAAAAGCACCAGGTAGCCTACAAGGAAAACCTATCAGATTAACAGCAGATTTCTCAGCAGAAACCCTACAAACTAGAAGGGATTGGGACCCTATATTCAGCCTCATTAAACAAAATAATTATCAACCAAGAATTTTGCACTCAGAGAAAGTAAGCTTCATAAGTGAAGAAAAGATACAGTCTCTTTCAGATGAACAAATGCTGAGAGATTTCGCCACTACAAAGCCAGCACTATAAGAACTGCTAAAAGGACCTCTAAATCTTGAAACAAATCCAGGAAACACATCAAAACAGAACTTCTTTAAAGCATAAATCTCACAGGACCTATAAAACAAAAATACAATTTAAAAAACCACAATGCATACAGGCAACAAATAGCACGATAAATTGAGTGGTACCTCACACCTCAATACTAACGTTGAATGTAAATGGTTGAAATGCTCCACTTAAAAGATACAGAATTGCAGAATGGATAAGAATTCACCAATCATCTGCTGCCTTCAAGAGACCCACCTAACACATAAGGAATCACATAACCTTTAGGTAAAGGGGTGGAAAAAGACGTTCCATGCAAATGGACACCAAAAGTGAGCAGGAGTAGCTATTCTTATATCAGACAAAACAAATTTTAAAGCAATAGCAGTTAAAAAAGACAAAGAGGGACATTATATAATGACAAAAAAGCCTTGTCCAACAGGAAAATATCACAATCCTAAATATATATGCACCTAACACTGGGGCTCCCAAATTTATAAAACAATTACTAATAGACCTAAGAAATGAGATAGACAGCAACACAGTAACAGTGGGGGACTTCAATACTCCACTGACAGCACTAGACAGGTCGTCAAGATGGAAAATCAACAAAAACAATGGATTTAAACTATACCCTGGAACAAATAGACTTAACAGATATTTACAGAACATTCTACCTAACAACCGCATAATATATATTCTATTCATCAGCGCATGAAACTTTCTCCAAGATAGACCATATGATAGGCCACGAAATGAACCTCAATAAATTTATGAAAATCAGAATTATATCAAGTACTCCCTCAGACCACAGTGAGATAAAACTGGAAATCAACTTCAAAAGGAACCTTCAAAACCATGGAAATTAAATAACCTGTTCCTGAATGATCATTGGGTCAAAAATGAAACCAAGATGGAAATTTAAAAATTCTTCTAACTGAAATACAGTAGTGACACAATCTATCAAAACCTCTGGGACACAACAAAGGTGGTGTTAAGAGGAAAGTTCATAGCCTTAAATGCCTGCATCAAAAAGTCTAAAAGAGCACTAAATGACAATCTAAGGTCACACCTCAAGGAACTAGAGAAACAAGAACTGACCAAACTCAAACACAGCAGAAGAAAGGGAATAACTAACATCAGAGCAGAACTAAATGAAATTGAAACAAACAAACAAAATACAAAGGATAATGAAACAAACAAACAAAAAAACTGGTTCTTTGAAAAGATAAATAAAATTGATAGACCATTAGCAAGATTTACCAAGAAAAGAAGAGAGAAGATCTAAATAAGTTCAATTAGAAAGGAGATGGGAGATACTACAACTGACACCACAGAAATACAAAAGATCATTCAAGGCTGCTATGAACACCTTTATGTGTGTAAACTAGAAAATCCAGAGGACATGGATGAATTCCTGGAAAGATACAACCCTCCTAGCTTAAATCAGGAAGAATTAGATACCTTGAACAGATCATTAAAAAGCAGTGAGATTAAAATGGTAATTTAAAAATTACCAACAAAAAAAGTCAAGGACCAGACGTATTCACAGCAGAATTCCACCAGACATTCAAAGAATTGATATCAATCCTATTGACATTATTCCACAAGATAGAAAAAGAGGCAATCTTCCCCACATCATTCTATGAAGCCAGGTCATCCTAATACCAAAACCAGGAAAGAACGTAACCAAAAAAGAAAACTACGGGCGGGCATGGTGGTTCACACCTGTAATCTTAGCACTTTGGGAGACTGAAACGGGTGGATCACCTGAGGTCAGGAGCTCGAGACCAGCCTGGCTAACATGGTGAAACCCCATCTCTACAAAAATACAAAAATCAGATGGGCATGGTGGCACATGCCTGTAATCCCAGCTACTCGGGAGGCTGAAGCAGGAGAATCGCTTGAACCTGCAGGGTGGAGGTTGCAGTGAGCCAAGATCGCACCACTTCACTCCAGCCTGGGTGAAAAAGTGAAACTCCATCTCAAAAAAATAAGCAAAGAAAACTACAGACCAATATCCCTGATTAACATAGACGCAAAAATCCTTAACAAAATACTAGCTAACTGAATCCTACAACATACCAAAAATATAATCCACCATGATCAAGTGGGTTTCACACCAGGCATGCAGGGATGGTTTATATGCAAGTCAATAAATGTAATACACCACATAAACAGAATTAACAACAAAAATCACATGATCATCTCAATAGATGCAGAAAAAGCATTCAACAAAATCCAGCATCCCTT
Organism: Chlorocebus sabaeus; assembly: GCF_047675955.1. Classification (NCBI taxonomy): domain Eukaryota; kingdom Metazoa; phylum Chordata; class Mammalia; order Primates; family Cercopithecidae; genus Chlorocebus; species Chlorocebus sabaeus. The sequence goes on along the minus strand of NC_132926.1, from coordinate 13,035,130 downwards.
TATGATTAAAACTTTCAAGTTGGCTTCATCCCTGGGATGCAAGGCTAGTTCAACATATGCAAATCAATAAAAGTAATCCATCACATAAACAGAACCAATGACAAAAACTACATGATTATCTCAACAGATGCAGAAAAGTTCTTCAAAAAAATTCAACATCACTTTATACTAAAAACTCTCAATAATCTAGGTATTGATGGAACATATCTCAAAATAATAAAAGCTATTTATGACAAACGCACAGCCAGTATCACACTGAATGGGCAAAAGCTGGAAGCGATCCCTTTGAAAACTGGTACAAAACAAGGATGCCCTCTCTCACCACTCCTATTCAACATAGTATTGGAAGTTCTGGCCAAGGCAATCAGGCAAGAGAAAGAAATAAAAGGTATTTGAATATGAAGATAGGAAGTCAAATTGTCTCTGTTTGCAGATGATATGATTGTACGTTTAGAAAACCCCATTGTCTCAGCCCCAAGTCTCCTTAAGCTAATAAGCAACTTCAGCAAAGTCTCAGGATACAAAATCAATGTGCAGAAATCACAAGCATTCCTATACAGCAATAATAGACAGAGAGCCAAATGAGTGAACTCCCATTCACAATTGCTACAAAGAGAATAAAATACCTAGGAATATACCTTACAAGGGATGTGAAGGACCTCTTCAAGGAGAACTACAAACCACTGCTCAAGGAAATAAGAGGACACAAACAAATGGAAAAACATTCCACGCTCATGGATAGGAAGAATCAATATCGTGAAAATGGTCAGACTGCTCAAAATAATTTATAGATCCAATGCTATCCCCATCAAACTACCATTGACCTTCTTCACAGAATTAGAAAAGCCTACTTTAAATTTCATATGGAACCAAAAAAGAGTCCATATAGCCAAGACAATCCTAAGCAAAAAGAACAAAGCTAAAGGCATCAATCATGCTACCTGACTTCAAACTATACTACAAGGCTACAGTAACCAAAACAGAATGGTATTGGTACCAAAACAGATATATAGACCAATGGAACAGAACAGAGACCTCAGAAATAACATCATACATCTACAACCATCTGACCTTTGGCAAACCTGCCAAAAACAAGCAATGGGAAAATGATTCGCTATTTAATAAATGGTATTGGGAAAACTGGCCAGCCACATGCAGAAAACTGAAACTGGCCCCTTCCTTACATCTTATACAAAAACTAACTGAAGATGAATTAAAGACTAAATGTAAGGCCCAAAACCATAAAAACCCTACAAGAAAACTTAGGCAATACCATTCAGGACAAAGGCATGGGCAAAGACTTCATGACTAAAACACCAAAAGCAATGGCAACAAAAGCCAAAATTGACAAATGGAATCTCATCAAACTAAAGAGCTTCTGCACAGCAAAAGAAACTATCATCAGAGTGAACAGGCAACCTACAGAATGGGAGAAAACTTTTGCAATCTATTCATCTGACAAAGGGCTAATATCCAGAATCTACATGGAACTTAAACAAATTTACAAGAAGAAAACAAACAACCCCATCAAAAAGTGGGCAAAGGATATGAACAGACACTTCTCAAAAAAAGACATTTATGCGGCCAGCAAACATATGGAAAAAAAAAAAAAAACCTCAAAACCCCAATGAGATACCATCTCACACCAGTTAGAATGGTGATCATTTAAAAAGTCAGGAACAACAGATGCTGGAGAGGATGTGGAGAAACAGAAACACTTTTACACTGTTGGTGGGAGTGTAAATTAGTTCAGCCATTGTGGAAGACAGTGTGGTGATTCCTCAAGCATCTAGAACCAGAAATACCATTTGACCCAACAATCCCATTACTGGGTATATGCCCAAAGGATTATAAATCATTCTATTATAAAGACACATGCACATGTATGTTTATTGCAGCACTATAGCAAAGTGCTCACAATAACAAAGACTTGGAACCAACCCGAATGCCCATCAATGGTAGTCTGGATAAAGAAAATGTGGCACATATACACCATGGAATACTATGAAGCCATAAAAAAAGGATAAGTTCATGTCCTTTGCTGGAACATGAATGAAGCTGGAAACCATCATTCTCAGCAAACTAACACAGGAACAACACACACAAAAAAACCAGCACCACATGTTCTAACTCATAAGTGGGAGTTGAACAATGAGAACACACAGACAAAGGGAGGGGAACATCACACACTGGGGACTATTGGGGGTTGGGAAGTTAGGTGAGGGATAGCATTAGGAGAAATACCTAATGTAGATGACAAGTCGAGGAGTGCAGCAAACCACCATGGCACGTGTATACCTATGTAACAAACCTGCATGTTCTGCACATGTATCCCAGAACATAAAGTATATCTTAAAAAAAAACCTCTCAGCAAAATCAGCATACAAGGGACGTACCTCAATGTAATAAAAGCTACCTTTGACCAAACCATAGCCAATGTAATAATGAATGGGGAAAAGTTGAAAGCATTCCCTCTGAGAACGGGAACAAGATAAGGATGCCCACTCTCACCACTTCTAGTCAACATAGTACTAGAAGTCCTAGCCAGAGCAATCAGACAAGAGAAAGAAATAAAGGGTATCCAAATTGGTAAAGAGGAAATCAAACTGTCATTGTTTGCTGATGATATGATTGTTTACCTAGAAAACCCTCCAGAAAGTTCCTACAACTGATAACAAAAATTTTTAGCAAAGTTTCTGGATACAAAATTGATGTACACGAATCAGCAGCTCTGCTATACACCAACAGTGACCAAGCTGAGAATCATATCAAGAACTCAACCCCTTTTACAATAGCTGTGAAAAATAACATACTTAGGAATATACCTAATCAAGGAGGTGAAAGACCTCTATAAGGAAAACTACAAAACACTGCTGAAAGAAATCATAGACGACACAAACAAATGGAAACACATCCTATGCCCATGGATGGTAGAGTCAATATTGTGAAAATAACCATACTGCCAAAAGCAATCTACCAATTCAATGCAATTCCATAAAATTACCACCATTGGCTGGGCGTGGTGGCTCACGCCTGTAATCCCAGCACTTTGGGAGGCCATGGTGGGCAGATCACGAGGTCAAGAGATTAAGACAATTCTGGCCAACATGGTGAAACCTTATCTACTAAAAATACAAAAATTAGCTGGGCATGGTGAACGTGCCTGTAGCTACTCAGGAGGCTGAAGCAGGAGAATCACTTTAACCTGGGAGGTGGAGGTTGCAGTGAGCTGAGATCACACCACTGCACTCCAGCCTGGCGACAGAATGAGACTCCGTCAAAAAATAAACAAACAAAGAAACAAAACACAAACGAACAAAAAAAGCCCCACCATAATTCTTCACAGAACTAGAAAAAACAATCCTAAAATTCATATAGAACCAAAAAAGAGCTCATACAGTCAAAGCAAGACTAAGCAAAAAGAACAAATCTGTAGGCATCACATTACCTGATTTCAAATTATACTATAAGGCTATAGTTACCAAAATAGTCTAGTACTGGTATAAGAATAGGCACATAGGCCAATGGAACTGAATAGAGAACTCAGAAATAAACCTAAATACTTATAGTCAACTAATCTTCTACAAAGCAAACAAAAACATGAAGTGGGGAAAGGACACCCTATTCAACACATTGTGCTGGGATTATTGACAAGCCACATGTAGGAGACTGAAACTGGATCCTCATCTCTCACCTTATACAAAGATCAACTCAAGATGGATGAAGGACTTCAATCTAAGACCTGAAACTAAAAATTCCAGAAAATTTAGAAAATTTTCAGATAAAATACACTTTATTTCTTTTAAATGTTTTATTTCCATAGGTTATTGGGGAATAGGTGGTGGTTGGTTACATGAGTTCTTTAGTGGTAATTTGTGAGATTTGGGTGCACCCATCACCCAAGCAGTATACAGGGCACACAATTTGTAGTCTTTTATCCCTCACCCCCCTTCTAGAAAAATTCTAGAAAATTCTAGAAAAACCCTTCTAGATATTGGCTTAGGCAAGGATTTCATGACAAATAACCCAAAAGCAAATGCAATAAAAAGCAAAGATAAATTGCTGGGACTTAATTAAACTAAAGAGCTTTTGCGTGGCAAAAGCAACAGTCAGCAGAATAAACAGACAACCCACAGAGTGCGAGAAAATCTTCACAATGTATACATCTGCAAATGACTAATATTCAGAGTCTATAAGGAACTCAAATTAGCAAGGAAAAAACAATCCCATCAAAAAGTGGGTTAAGGACATGAATAGACAATTATCAAAAGAAAGTATACAAATGGCCAACAAATATGAAAAAATGCTCACCATCACTAATGATCAGGGAAATGCAAATCAAAACCACAATGTGATACTACCTTACTCCTGCAAGTATGGCCATTAAAAAAAAAGAAAAAATAATAGATGTTGGCATGGATGTGGTGAACAGTGAACACTTCTACACTGCTGGTGGGAATGTAAACTAGTGCAACCCCTATGGAAAACAGTGTAAAGATTCCTTAAAGAACTACAAGTAGAACTGCCATTTGATCCAGAAATCCCACTATTAGGTATCTACCCAGAGGGACAGAAGTCATTATACAAAAAAGATACTCGCACACGCATGTTTTTAGCAGCACAATTCGCAATTGCAAAAATGTGGAACCAACCCAAATGCCCATCAATCGACAAGTGGATAAAGAAACTGTGGTATACATATATACAATGAAATACTACTCAGCCGTAAAAAGGAATGAACTAATGGCATTTGCAGAGACCTGGATGAGACTGGAGACTATTATTCTAAGTGCAGTAACTCAGGAATGGAAAACCAAACACTGAATGTTCTCGCTCATAAGTAGAAGCTAAGCTATGAGGATGCAAAGGCATAAGAATGACACAATGGACTTTGGGGACTCAGGGGGAAAGGGCAGGAAAGGTGGTGAGGGATAAAAGACTACAAATTGTGTGCACTTTATACTGCTTGGGTGATGGGTGCACCAAAATCTCACAAATTACCACTAAAGAACTCATGTAACCAACCACCACCTATTCCCCAATAATCTATGGAAATAAAAAATTTAAAAGAAGTAAAGTGTATTTTATCTGAAAAAATAAAAATGAAAAATAATAATAATGTACTGTGTACTTGACATTTGCTAAGAGAGAGTTTAAGTATTCTCACTGGACACACACACGTGCAGGTGCACCTACACATGCACACATGTGCAAGGTAACTGTGCAATGATGGATATGTTAATTCGCTTGATTGTGGTAATCATTTCACAAAGCACACACATATCAAAACATCACATTGTACACTTTGAATCCTTGATACAGCTGAAAAGAATAAAAAAGAAAAAAGAGAAAATGTCCCATATTTATAATTAAAAACATTAAATTTCATGAGAATAAAATTGGAGAGACATGGCTTATCAGCAGTAAATGTGAAAATGACTTTGGGATTTAAGTTGATTGCAAACTCAGTATGAATCACCAATATGGCATGTCTACCATTTAACTTTTGGCTGCATTCTAAGAAGCTTTGCATCACATATAATGAAGTCGATTGTCTCAAAGTGCTCCGGGCTGGTCAGTTGGTGCCTCACAACCCTGTGATGTAGGCATTATTTCATTTACAAAAGAGCCTGAAGCCACCAAATTTGCCAAAGGCCAAAGGACTACATGATGGAACTGGCTTAATAAACAGGCTAATTGGTGCTAGGACATGGGCAATACATTTCACATGCATAATATATTTGAATACAACAATGGCTTGTGATGGCTTTTGTTATTTATCCCTTTTGTACAGATGAGAAAACTGAGACGGAGGTAGATAAAGCAACCTGCTCAAGCTCATAGTAAGTGACTGAGGTCAGATTAAAACCCAGGACTATTTGATTTAACCACTGAGCTATGCTGCCTCTCTCAGAGAAACAAAGAATTTTCTACCAGTGAAATCTTTTAAAAAATGTCTCAAGTGGTTCAAGTAGAGGCCGGTGGTCCCCGTGTGTGGGTAGAACTGTAAACTGAGATACTTGGAAATTCCTAGCCTTTATGATTCTGTCCATTTAGTCTTTGGAATGCATTTTTCACAGGATGTACTGAACACCAACTCAATGCTAATCAGTAAGCAATTGTTGACCTGAGTGCAATAGAACTCCACTTTCTAGAAGGGGACCAACTCGGTGCATTGCTGTGGGAGTTGTGGCTTTGCAAGTGAGCTTTCTAGCTATTTGTGTCAAAGCTGAATGAGAGGGAGGCAGGCTTCCCAGCGCAGCTAGCAATTAGAGTTCAACCCACAAATTCCTGCACTGGGCTGGCTGCTTTTGTGGGAAGGACAGGAAAGGAGGCACCTTCAAGGGACAGTGGAACAGAACAGAGGCAGCAGCGGGTAGCAGCCCCAGGAGCTGTGGCCACAAGAACAGCCTGGACAGCTGGCCTCAGTCTTGATTTGGATAAAGATGTTTATTCTGCTCTGCCTCCCAGGCCTCTCCCTTCCTGCCCTAAGGGCCATCCACTGGAGTGACTGACGAGGTGATTAATTAGATACAGACTCGCAGACCCAGCCAAGAAGTGTTCTCAGACAGGTTCACATGGGGGGTTAGAGATATCCTGCCAGCAGCACTATATAGATCACCTCCCTCTTTGCCCTCTCCTGTAGTCTAAAGGTCATGATCCATGAAAAAGTCTGAATCGAATGCCTACCACCCCAAGGTGATGCCTGAGCACAGAATTAGCTGGTGTCGTGGAAATGGTGATGTACAGAGCGTGGAACTCAAGGCTTGATCGTTGGGGTGGGAGTGGGGGGATCCCCGGGAGCCAGTGCTCTCAGAGGATCAGGCATAGATTGTCCAGTTGGTTTCTGGAGGGAGTATAAAAAGGCCCTCTTGCTCAACACCCACCCCACTGTTTTTCTTAAATAAATAAACAAACACTCAAATAATCACCTCCTTGGTCAAAGCAGTGGTTCTCAAGCATTTTCATCTCAGTTCCCTTTTTACTATTAAAAATAATCGAGGACCCCAAAAAGGACTTTTGTGTCATAAGTTTTATCTCTCCATATTAACCATATTTGAAATTAAAACTGAGAAATTTTAAAAATAAAAATGTATTAGTTCATTTAAAAATAATCCACCATTATATATAAATATAAATTATTTTTTCAGAAAAATAATAACTATATATTTTCCAAAACAAAAATATTTGGCAAGAAGACTGGCATTGTTTTACATTTTTGAAGATCTCTTGAATGTCTAGCTTAATGGGAGGCAGCTGGATTTGAATATCTGCTCCTGCTTTCAATCTGTTGTGATATGTTGTTTGGGTTGGAGGTTATGAAGAAAGTCTGGCCTCACACAGTATGTAATTGGAAAAGAGAGAAGTATTTCAATAGCCTCTTTAGTAACTGTGGAGATTCTATTTTTTTTTTTTTTCTTGAACTACACCAAACAGGTTAGTTGCACTGTGGGATCTGCATCCATATTGGTGAACTTCTAAAACTCTGTTTTGTTTCATTAAAATCTAATGAAAACCTAGGCAATATCATTCAGGACAAAGGCATGGGCAAGGACTTCATGACTAAAACACCAAAAGCAATGGCAACAAAAGCCTAAATAGACAAATGGGATCTAATTAAACTAAAGAGCTTCTGCACGCAAAAGAAACTATCATCAGAGTGAACATGCAACCTACAGAATGGGAGAAAATTTTTGCAATCTATCCATCTGACAAAGGGCTAATATCCAGAATCTACAAAGAAAAACAAATTTACAAGAAAAAATCAAACAACCCCATCAAAAAGTGGGCAAAGGATATGAACAGACATCATTCAAAAGAAGACATTTATGCAGCCAACAGACATGAAAAAATGCTCATCATCACTGGTCACCAGAGAAATGCAAATCAAAACCACAATGAGATACCATCTCACACCAGTTAGAATGATGATCATTAAAAAGTCAGGAAACAACAGGTGCTGGAGAGGATGTGGAGAAATAGGAACACTTTTACACTGCTGGTGGGAGTGTAAACTAGTTCAGCCATTGTGGAAGACAGTGTGGTGATTCCTCAAAGATCTGGAACTGGAAATACCATTTGACCCAGCAATCCCATTACTGGGCATCAAACCCAATTATAAATCATGCTACTATAAAGACACATGCACACATATGTTTATTGCAGCACTATTCACAATAGCAAAGACTTGGAACCAAACCAAATGTCCATCAGTGATAGACTGGATAAAGAAAATTTGGCACATATACACCATGGAATACTACACAGCCATAAAAAAGGATGAGTTCATGTCCTTTGTGGCGACATGGATGAAGCTGGAAACCATCATTCTGAGCAAACTATCACAAGGACAGAAAACCAAACACCACATGTTCTCACTCATAGGTGGGAACTGAACAACGAGAACACTTGGACACAGGGCAGGGAACATCACACACCGGGGCCTGTCGTGGGGTGGTGGCATGTGGGAGGGATAGCATTAGGGGAAATACCTAATGTAAATGACGAGATAATGGGTGCAGCAAACCAATACAGCACATGTATACATATGTAACAAACCTGTATGTGGTTTGTTCTCTAGAACTTAAAGTATAATAAAAATAAATAAATAAAATGAGAACTATTAGTTTAAAATAAAATCTATTCATCTGTCTTGAACTGTGAATGAATCCTTTTTGGGGAGAAGGGCTTAGAATTTTATTGTTGGTTTACACTTCCATAAATATTTTGTACTAAAAACTCTATGAATAGGTACTTGGATTTCTGCAAGTATAAATCCCAGAGGTAGGACTGCTGGACCAAAGACATGTTTTTGTTTTTGTTTTTTAAATTCTCACAAACAGCTATACAAATTCACATCTACACAAATGATGGATCGGGGCACCCCTCTTCCCACATCCTCACCAGCCCTTGTAGTTAGCAGTCTTTTTAATGTGCACCAGTCTGATGGATAAGAAATGGCATCTTAGTATGACTTTAATTTGTATTGTCCTGTTTACTAGTAAGCATCTTTCCGTCGGCTATGAGTTTGTTCTTAATTTGAGTTTGTGAGACAGAATGGTATTTAAGTTTGTGAGGCAGAATGGTATTGATGATGTTAAGCGTATTTGTTGGCTCTCTGGATTTCCCATTCAACTGTTATTCCTATCCTTTCCCTGTTTGTTTCTTCAGGTTTGTCTTTGCACTATGAATGTGCTGGAGTTCAGTGCAGGGTATTTATTTTTGACAATTTTTTAAGTTCTGGAGGACCTGTGCAGGATGTGTGGGTTTGTTACATAGGTAACCATGTGCCATGGTGGTTTGCTGCACCTATTACCCATGCATGATTTTCTAACATCAAACACTGACCATCTGAAAATTACTGATTTTCTGAGTTATGTAGATTTTCTAAATGTTGACACAGTTCATTGTATAATATAAAAAAAATCACATCTATTAATATCACCACTGATCTTACCAGAAAAAAAAATCTGTAAGTATTGGGAGACTGCCAAGCTCACAGTGGCAGATACAAATTTTTCAAAATTCTAATTTTTGCTTGAACACTCACATTTTATCATTGACATCAAATGCTGTCAGTAGCTTTCCTTGAAACGACAGGCTCACTTTGTTTATTTTTGAGAAAATGTCTGCCAAATACCCAAGTCTGAATAACCAGTTGGCCTGTCAGTCATTTTTTCATGAAAAAAAAAAAATGGTATTCCATGACAATAGTGGCTAGCTCAACTCACAACTCAATCACACAAGTGCTTTCCCTCGAAAATTTGTTATGCAGCACAAGTGCTTTATGTTTGCATCCCATTTTGTTGCAGAATAAAAAGCATATGCAAGGGTAGAGATGCAATAAAATTAATAATGTTTACTGCTTCATCATAAATATTCTTAAAAAATGGACTTTTTCCTCTATGAGGATGATGTTGATGAATGCAATGACAGTTGAGTGCCACTACCTTGATTTGTTAAGCTGGCAGTTAGATCCACCATTGCTTTTTCACCATTAGTGCAAATGTTAACACAGTGAAGATGGCAAATAACATCTAAGTATTACTAAGAACATAGTTTTGACTTTGCAGACTTCCTGAAAGGTTTTTAGGGCCCTGGAGACCCCAGACTGTACTTTGATAACTGTTGAGCTAAAGTGTTGAAGAACCTTATTAAAATGCAAATGTCATCTAGAAGGGATGAGTAAAAATATAAACTCTTGGCAGTCACTGACAGCTTCGTGTGGAGGCAAGAGAATGCAGCAAGGCTGACCCTCAACTTTAGGAGTCATCTGAGTTAGAATACCAAATTCCACACTTTCTAGCTCTGTAAATCGTGTAATTTTTGAGGTCTCTCTCTTTCTTTGTGTCTGTAAATGAACATAATGATCCTAAACCTTTATATTTGCTAAAATAATTTAATAGATAGATAAGGGAGTACCTAATGCATAGTTTGTATAATTAACTCAACAATTATTCACTGGTTTTATAATTTGTGTTCTTATAACCTAGTAAAAGTAGGATAAAATATGGCTAGTTTTTTATGGGTTTGGGGAATTGGAAGCTTCCTGGAAGTCACAGGGTAGATATTTCCTGAGTATCAACCAAGATGAGCCTTCTAGGGAGTACACAGAAAAAGGAATGAAGAAGGGACTCAAGGGGTTCCACTTTTTCATGCATTCATTCAGCAAACGTTTGATGATCACCTACTGCATGGTAGTCTCCAATTTTGTCCTAAGAAAGGCCACAACATGATGACAGTAACTGGTAGGGTAGACAGGATGTTGGACTCAAATCAAGGAACCTGGCTTTTGGTCACAGTTTTAAACTGGCTGTGTCACCTGGGGCATGCCCTTTAAGTTCTCTGCAATTCTGTTTCCTTGTTCACAAAATGGGAAAGATAATAAATGCTTCACTGTTATGTTTCAAAGAATAAATGTAAAATGCGGTTAAAGTGGTCTTTCATTTGTGGTGGCTGTGGTTCTTGAAGTGACTCACTTTTTGACGTCTTGAAAAGCACCATCACATGGAAAAAGGAATCCTTTCTGACTTTTTTTTTTGTTTTTTTGAGACAGGGTCTTGCTCTGTCACCCAGGCTTGAGTACAGTGGCTCAATCATGGCTCACTACAGCCTTGACCTCCTGGGCTCAGGTGATTCTCCCACCTCAGCCTCCCAAGGAGGTAGAACTACAGGTGCATGCCACCATGCCTGGCTAATTTTTTGTATTTTTCTGTAGAGACAGGTTTTCCCATTTGCTCAGCCTAGTCTCAAACTCCTGGGCTCAAGAAATCTGCCTGCCTCAGCCTCCCAAAGTGCTGGGATTGCAGGCATGAGCCATCGCATCCAGCTCTTCTGCTTCTTGATCTCGTTGACTCTAAATTAGAATAGTAATACCTGCCTCCTTTTGAGGGGTCTTAGGATGTATAGTATCAAGATAGTTCATATGTAGCACATAGTACGTGCTCAACAAATAGCTACTAGTTATGATTTTGTGGTCGGACAGATATACCTCCCAAGGAAGCTGGCATATAGTAAGCCAGGATAATAAGTGAAAGAGAAAAACTTTTATTACAATACCAAATAAAACACATACCTGCAAAGATTTAATATTGATGGATGAAAGTTCTGATCATTTAGAAACTCATTCTGTGGCTAAATCATGGTAAAGGCATCTTCTTCCCTTCCTAGCTCCATTCTCAAGATGTAACCTCCTACCTGTAAGCAATGTTGGAAGCAAAAGAGTTGTATATGTGACTAACTGTGCTGCTCAGAGCAAATGATTAGGCAGAATCTTGGTGAAAGATAAGAAGTAAACATAGGGGAAACAAAAGAATTGAAAGGATTAAGAAAATACGGGAGCAGACAGACAAAGTGGCACCTAAAAAGGGATGTGAGATGCCTCTGTTGACCACTGGGACATGCTCCATGGAGCACCCCAGCCTACAGCTGATATCCCAGGCCTGTCAGATGAGCTGGATGGCACAAGAAGCCTTCTCCACTCTCTACCTCACAGCAGAATGTGGATGAGATGGGAAATGCTACCTAACTCAAAGACCAAACATTCTCCTGGATTCCTCATAGGAGCTTGGCAAGCTGGCAGTTAGTCTATTTGGTTGTAGACTTTATTTTATGATATTTTACAACAAATATTCATATAGCATTTGCTAAGTTCCAGGAATTACTGTGATTCCTTTATGCATATTAATGTCTGTAATCCCCTAACAACTTTATGAGATAAATCAGAGTGCCTATTTTATAGATGAAGAAACTAAGGCAAAGTAACTTGCCTAAAGTCATTCAATTCTTAAGGGGCAGATTCTCATGAGTCAGAGCAGCAAGCCCCAGTGTTCAGATGCCTAACCACCCAGCTCTACCCTTACAAAGGGAGCAAATAGGGACTTCAGTGATTTAGATGCTGGTGACAGTGATCAATGATGATGTGATGGTGAGAAGGAGGAGGATGGTGCTCATTGTCAAGGCAATCTCTGCACCACAAGATCTACAGACTGCAAACAAAATGAATGCTATTCTCAGTCTTTAAAATGAAAACAGTGTGTTTTAACTCCCAGCTTAATGTGCTGAGGGACCATCTGATGTCTACACAGGGGCAGCTAGGTGGAATAGGAAAGTGAGACAGCTTATTAATACCTTCTTCCCCTATCCAACCTGTTTCCTAAACTCCTCATCCTCCCCAAGACTCCCCGCAGGAAGCAACTAGGCTCACCAAGTTGCTGCCACTGGAGCCCCTAGAGATGGACTTCCAGGAACCAGTCATCTCCTGCTAGAAAACAAATTGCTGGAGGATGGGAGGAAGAGAGATGTGAATTGCATTCGCTTGGGGTTTCTCAGCATGAAATGAATTTTTGGAGTAGATCTAAAACTATAGTTCATGTGATCCAGTGTAACCAAAAAGCCCCCAGAAAACCTTCTTTACTGTAGCTGCTTCTCAAAGAACTCCCTTGTCCAAGAACAGCACTTGGAGTGCTGTGGTCTCCCCATCAGACTCTAGTCATCCAACACTGAAACTGCCTGCTCACCATAAAGGGAGATGAGAAAGAGCCCAAGAGGGTCATCTCAACCTAAAGCTGGAGCCCAGAATCCATGACAGTCCAATTAAATCAGGCTTCCTGTGGGTAGGACCACCATTCTTTTATAAAAGCTCTCCAGGTGATCTCTTATGATGACAGGCACTGATAGACAAACTTAAAAATCCTTCTGCACAGCGAGGACTATTCCCGTAGCTTTCTGGTCACTATGAAAGGCTTCCTAGTAGAAGAGGAGGGGTCATCACAGCAGCATTGAAAAAAGGCCAGCCTGTGGAGTTCTGGGTTTAAATTCTGGTTCAGATAGTTATATTATATACTGTATAATTTAGGCATTATGTTTCTTGGGTACTAAGAAACATGGCAGAGACAAACCAGACATGGGATCTGTCTGGAAATGAAAGGGGCCTGGGGTGGAGCCCAGGTTCTTCTAGTCACCCATTAACTGTGTGACTTCACATCTACATCTCTTCATCTGTAGAATGGGTATGTGATTCCTCTCTTGCAGAGGATTGTGGTTTGAGATGATAAATTCTGTAAGTTCAGGGCTGAGCATATGGTAGCTATTATTACAAGGACTTTAGATGTTCTTACATAATCTCCCCACCACACCCCACCAGGCCTGTGGGGTCTGAGATTTCTAAGAAGTTGGGGTAGGCAGGGGCTAGATTTGAGGTAGATTTGAAAAGATCACTGTAATTACTAGGAGCAGCATGCAATTTATACAAAGTATGGAGAGGTCTAATTTACCCTTTGGGAAGACCCCTGTGGCTGCTGTGTGATGAGTAGGTTGGAGATGGGTGAGAATGGAAGCTGGGGGCTAGGGTAGTAGTTCTGGTGGAAATGCCCGAGGTTCAGAGGAAGGCAGTGGCAGGAAAGATGCATAGATATTGTCTCAGTAAACGAGTTTTGAAAGTAGCATGGGGAAGTTTTGTGGAAACATTTCAGGTGAGAGCAAAAAGGCAGCTTAGCATGTTTCCCAGGTTTCTGGTTTGGACTCCTGGGTGGAATATGGGTCTATTTATCAAGACTGGAGAATGGTTTTGGAGGGCAGTTAAAAGTTGAGTTTTAGACACGTAAACTTGGAGATTCATGTGAGTTATTAAGTTGAGAAAACATATAGACTGTTAAGCATGCGGTGTGAAGCTCCAGGGAGAGGACGGGACAGGTGATACACGTTTCTCAGTCATCTTCATAGAAATGGTGCGAATCCGTGAGGACGACCAAGCTCATCTAGGTGAGAATAGAAAGGGAAAATAGAAGCACAGGAAAGGAACTCAGGATGCATCCCTGCAGAACACTCAAAGAAGCTTGCTGTGCTTTCTATGCAGAGTGTAAATTCCCGAAGGTCAAGGACTGTATCTTATATACTCCTTGGCTCCTATTGCCTGACACACACTCACCAAATATTGAATAAATGAATGAATGAATCAACCAATTAATGAATCAGTGAGTGGATGAAATCGCCAAAAATATCTCTCATCCATATAATCCAGACTGGGGGTGTCCACATGTGTGTTTGTATTTTATGTGACATAGGAGCAGAGAGTTTTGGAGGGAGGACCCAGTCCCTGGGCCAATATGAGGGCTCTTGGTCATTCAGAGAATTATCACTACTGTAGTTGCATGGCTCCCACTGTCTTGCCCGAGGAAGTTATTCAATGTTCAGGCCTCCACACAGACAGGTATTTAAGGCATTAAGAACAAAAATGGTTTCATTTAATTACACACTTTCAACCCATTGGTTCTATTTAATGAGGTTCATCTCTTGAGACACTTTAATCAAGATTCAAAATAATCTTTTCTGAATGAGACTGACATTTCTGCAGAGACCAAGGTGGGGGCTAGTTCATCTGTGATAGCTGTGACCCCCTGCCTGTTTCTGGTCACCTCTTCATGCCCTCTCTGAGCTGTAGCCTCACTCCACTTTAAGATTCAGTGAATTCTCCCATCACTTCTTGTGCAGCTGGCTCCCACAAAGCAGCAGTTCCTCTCCCAGGCTCCCTTTAAAAAAAAGCCACCAGCCACCTGGTTTTGATTTGCTAATAATGGTATATTAGAGACCCAAAAGGAGGCTATTGAGGCACAGTGGAAAAAAAAAAAGAAATTATAAGGAAGAATGTTCTAGCTGGTCTCTTTTCTCCTGCCTCTGGGTGGGACAGGAGAGCAGTGCAGTGGTTAAGAACACTGGGTCTCAAGCCAGCATGGCTTGGCTTCTTGCCCTCCTGATTCTTAGCCGTGGTACCCTGAGCACATTGTTTCATCTCTCTATACCTCAGTTTCCTCATCTATAAAATGCAGAGAATAAAGTTACCTATAGCCTAAGGCTTTTTGGAGGAGGACATGAGATCATGTGTATACAATGTGTTTAGCACAGTACCTGCCCCAAAACAAGTACTCACGAAATATACACAATTATAGCTGAAAATGTCCCAGGTTCCTTGTCTTTCAAGCCATCAGTTATGAATACAATCTCAAATTAGCATTCTAGGTACCTTCAAAGCTGTCTACAGAAATGATGACTGGTGGACCAAAACTGGGGCTTTCCCAAGTGACTATTATCACTCTGGAGCTCTCTGATTGCTTTCTGACGCTTTAAAAAGTCCAGGTCATATCTTGACATCCATAAGCAATCAAGTATAGATTTAAAAGTAAGAATGAAACATTAATAGAACTTTCTTCAACAACATGCAGATTAAGAAAACACGTTCATCACTTAGAATGGGAGTCATGTGTCCAAGGTGTCTGCATCCCATCCCTGGTGCAGAATATTTGCTGGACTAACAACTAAGGATCCTACTGGTGCATACATATGTAAATTAAACCTCTAGCTGCCTGAAACACCTTGAGGGATAAGAAATAACAGACACCATGTTATTCATGTCTAGCATTTATATTACATGCGGGGCTCTATCTAAGCACCATTCTGGAACTCTATTAGGTACATTTTTTACATTACAAAAACTGTTTTCTTGGATCTTGCCATGTTCCTTCTGGGAGCTCTATTCCGAGATAGATATTAACAAATAAAGCTTGTTTAATGAGGACATCCAGGAGACAGAAGGGTTGAAATCATGTCATAAATATGTGGCAGGGGCCCTGTTAGGAAGATAATTTTGTTGTTTAGGAAAATATTTTGATAAATAGCTTTGGTATTGAAGATAAGACCCTGTGGGCATAGCTTTGAAGGAGAGAGCTCTGTGTAAGTAATGAGCAGGAATTTGAACGTTGTTAGAGAAAGGAGTAGGAAGTGGGGAGAGTAATGGAGAGGGGGAACTAGGGCAATATGCTAGATGATATGGCCTAAGGAAAAAGGCAAATAACTAATTCCTGGTGACAGAATGGATAAGGGATTTGAAGAACTATAATGTCAAATATTTTATTTTCAAATTAATTATTTGGCAGCAGAAATTGCCTCTATTACCACCATTGGTAAACTCTGCCATGCACCCAAAGGCTCTGTGAATACAGTTTAGAGATTCAAGGGACTGAGTATCACTATGTCAAGATGGCCATGTGGAAAGTTGAGAAAATCCAAGGCAAAATAAAAATAAAAATCCACACATAAGCTCTGTGGAATTAGGAACCCAAAACAAGGGGTCACCTTAAGAACATAAATCCCCAGGAATTCACAGAAATGTTGATTTGAGCTTTGGATTTCCCGCAGGATGTGGGATAGGAGGCTCTAGCCAATTTTATTTAAATCTCAAAGGACAAAGTATCCTCTGTTGACATCTGGTTTACATGAGTAATAATGCAAGTTGCTGGCATATCTGGCCTGGAATGGAAGGTATCAAGTAGATCTATGAGCTTGAGCTGTAGTACAATATCTGAAAAAAGACTAAGGGAAAAACAAACAAACAAACAGAAAACATAACATATTCCATGTACCTCCAGAATGTAGAATCAGTGCTAACACTGAATTTGCAGATCATTTGCTTTATCATAAAAGAAGACTTTTCTAAGAACAAGAATTCTCAACAATAGACTGTGTTGCCTTGCAAAAATGGTGAATCAATTAATTGACCTCCCTCTTTGGATGTTCCCCCAGAGAGGAATCCTTCACTGAATCAGGTTGAATTAGATGACTTTTAAGGTCCTTTTATAACTCTAAGATTTAGGTGATTTTATTTTTAAAAATATTTATCTGAGACTGTACTAGGCACTGTGTTAGGCACTGAGATGTTATAACAGTCGAGATAGCCTACCCAAAGAAGAAAATGGTCTATTGGAATCTACGTTCTTTTTTTTTTTTTTACTTTTATTTTCATTTCAGGGGTACAAGTGCAGGTTTGTTACATAGGTAAACTTGTGTCATGGGGGTTTGTTGTACAGATTATTTTATTACCCAGGTTTTAAGCCTAGTACCCATTAGTTATTTTTCCTGATTCTCTCCCTCCTTCCACCCTCCACTCTCCAAAAGGCCCCACTGTGTGTTGTTTCCCTCTATGTGTCCATGTGTTCTCATCATTTAGCTCCCACTTATAAGTGAGAACATGTGGTATCTGGTTTTCTGTTCCTGTGTTAGTTTGCTAAGGATAATGGCCTCCAGCTCTATCCATGTCCCTGAAAATGATATGATCTCATTCTTTTTCATAGCTGCATAGTATTCCATGGTATATATGTACCACATTTTCTTTATCCAGTCTATCATTGATAAACTAGGTTTAGATTGATTCCATGTCTTTGTTATTGTGAATAGTGCTGCAATGAACATATGTGTGCATGTGTCTTTATAAAAGAATGATTTATATTCCTTTGAGTATATACCCAGTAGTGGGATTGCTGGGTTGAAGGGTATTTCTGTCTTTAGGTCTTTGAGGAATTGCCACTCTGTCTTCCACAATGGCTGAACTAATTTACACTCCCACCAACAGTGTATAAGTGCTCCTTTTTCTCCACAACGTCACCAGCATCTGTTATTTTTTGACTTTTGAATAGTAGCCATAATGACTGGTGTTAGATGGTATGTCATTGTGGTTTTGATTTGCATTTCTCTAATGATCAGTGATGTTTAGCTTTTTTTTAATGTTTGTTGGCTGCATGTATGTCTTCTTTTGAAAGGTGTCTGTTCATAAATGTATCTGCCTTTGTAGCCAAGTAATGATATTGAGTACTACTGCATACCAGGCATATTGCATAATTACCTTATCCAATCATCCCATCACAGCTAATTACTATTTACCATTTTACAGGTGGAGAATATAAAGTTTAAAAGTTATGTAAGAACTTACTAAATGTGTCAATTTGGATGACTAATTAAACTTTCTTTGCATCTATTACTTCATGGATTTGTTGTGATCATAGCGAGTTTAAACATGTAAAGTATTTAATAATTCATGTAGGTGATTATAATTATACTTTACTACTGTCATTATTGCATAGTTTTAATAGTGAAACTTAAATGGAACATAAGCCTAATGCATTCAGATTGCCTTGGCCTCACACAGAATGGGGCAGGACGAGCAGTGAAAGAGCTTGGAACCCTTTATTTCTCTTGAATAGGAAAGCAAAAGTCACTGGATATGGGAGGACAGGTATCTGAATCTGCAAACTGATACTATCTCATTTCAAGTCTCACTAAATTTGGCAGTTACTCCTGCCAACAGAGAGCTCTCAGCTGAAAGATGAAAGATGAAGAAATTAAAGTACCCCCATAAGCTTTGTGACCTTTCATTTATTCCATATTTTGAGAAATTAATACACTGTGTTGCCTCTCCTATACACCATGTAATCTTGGAGAGTGTTAAGTAGATGAAGACTAGAAAGACCAATAGGATTTATTTTCCAGCAGACACAAAAAATAAAACACGAGATAAAAAATAAACCAGACAAATATCTCTTCTATAGTCAATGGATAATTAGTTAAAACTTTTTAAGAAGTAGAAAAGGGTTCAAACCATTCTTTAATGATTTCTGCCCATCCCTCCTGATTATTTTAGCCGCAGAAGTAAACCTGAACTAGGAAAATGTTTTCTTTCAATTTGCATAACTTAAAGTTCTCAATGAAATGCTAATTATATGATAATTTTTCCTCCTGCAAAAGAGATTTAATAGTTGCTGCATAGATGTAACAATTAGTAAGATGTTGTCCTTGCTAATAATATGATGATAACAATAGCTATTTTTAATTAAGGGTTCATTATGTGCCACATATTTTGCTAAATATTTTGTTTATATATCATTTGGGTTCTCACAGATCAATATTTATGGACCCTATTTTATAAATGAAGAAATAAAATTTTGTTGGGTAATGGTAGATTAAGCAATCTTCCTGCTGAAGAAAACTTTTTAAAATTCTAGAAGAAAATGTAAAACATATTCCTCTAAGAACATCAAAGAGTAATCAAGTTGGATTAGAAATATTAGGCAAAGATATGAGAGAAAACAGACATCTGAAAAGTGAGCCTATATTTGGTCCTCTTTTAGCCCAGAGGATATTTACTAATGTGGGAGAAGTAGATGAGAGGCTGAGCAGTACTTTTCACAGTATCATATAGGGTTAGGGAAACAAAAGTTGAAATCCAGGGCTTGCCAAAGTTGGGAGTCCTTATAAAATATTCTACAGCAAGGATTGGGACCTGGAAGAACTTGATCCTAGAAATAATCACAAAATCACATTCATATGGAGTGCACCCTGGTTTTAAGTCATTTGGGTGGCCTAGAAAATTTCAAGCCCTAAAATTGAATTCAGATGATTTCATATTGCTATTATCCCCCACCCCTACCAGTACCTGGAAAAAAACAAGTGAGAATCCTCTCTGGACAAAGACAACAGCATGATAGTCATCAAATTATTTTTATAAATTAATTATTATATTCAATAGCCAGACCACAATCAATAACAAGCCAGAAAGAGATAAGAAAACATTAAAAAAGAAAAGCAGAACAACAGAAATGGACCACAAGTACTTCAAATAATGCAATTTTCAGGCATAGACTTTAAAAACAATGAGCTTACTATTTCTATAGATATGAAAGTTGAATTTAAGGTAATTAGCAAAGAACTGGAAATTATGAAAGCTGGCTTAGCAGATTTGGAAAATAACTAAAACCTGTAGAGATGAAAAAGGGACTCGTCGGTTGTACTCAGCAGTCTGTTAAATACAGTTGAAGAGAGATTTTATAAACTGGAAGAAAGGTCAGAAGAAACTATTCAGAAAACAGCATGAGGAAAAATGAGTATATAACACAGGGAAGAGCAGGTAGGATCCTCAAGGATATAGTCAGGAGATCCAATATACCTGTAACTGAAGACCCAGAAGAAATAGGAAAAAAGAGATAATGGCTGAGAATGATTTAAAGTTGATAAAAATATTAATATACAGATTTGAGATATACTAATAAGTCCTAAGCAAAATATAAAAATAAGCCCATGCCGAAACACATTATATTGAACCTTTAGAAAAGAAATATTTTTTAAAATAACTAAAGGAAAACACAGATAAGCTTTAAAAGAATAGCAATAAGAGTGACAGATAAGTTTCAATAGCAATCAGGGAAGCCAGCAGAGTGGAATGACAGCCTTTTATTTGCTTTAAGAAAATAATGCCATTATAGAAATCTATTTTCAGCAAAAATTATTTTCAAGAATAAAGGTGAGAGAGGAATTCTGGGAAGATAGCTATAGTGATGGCAGTGAGTGTTTTTCAGTCTTTCTAAATCATTTTACAAAAAATAGAGCAAGTGAGATTGCAAAACTAAGAGACCAAGAACAATATCTACAACAAAAATAAAGTATAAGGTATCTTCACTTACCCAAGACACAAGTGATTTGGATGGTTAGCTACCGGACATGTGTGGTGTAGCATGTATATAAGAGAAATCAGAGGGAAGCAACAGGGCATTTGATTGTCCTGAAAAGAAAACCACAGGATCCCCAATAGTTATTCTCTGAAAAGTGTGAGTCCAATTTGAGATTTAGGAGCTTTAACTGGGAAGAATTTTCACATTACAATTGACAGTTGCAGGCAAGGGACCTGTGGTAAGATTTCAATCGCTGGAACAGCCAGACCCCTACAGATTCTCAAAACTAACCAGCTCAAGGTTTCTTTCAGGACGAAACCCCACACTAGAGTAAAACTTCTATAAAAGATTTCAAATTGAATACAACAGGATCAAAAAGGGCACAGGAAAGTAAAGAGCCAGAAAGTAGGGGAAGGATATAAAAGCCAGGAGGTCTCAGGAAATATGAGGCCATTTTTTTTTAACACTCTACAAAACAACGGAAGGAGGAACTCTTGAGTAGCAAGCTTAGAAAAACTATACTGATTCACTCTTCTTCCTAAAAGTTCAGTAACACAAATTTCATATGAAAAGAAGAAAAACAGGAGAGAACATTAATCATTATCCATATGAAGTTATGATGAAAGAAATAAAATGAAGAGTATAAGAACATTTCTACAGATGCTGAAGATACACCACAAAGACATGTCCACAAAGATTGTGACCTAAAATATCAAACCAAACTACAAGAGATTAAGAAAACCATCAAAGATATGAAAGAAGAGCAAATAATAGAAATCTTAAAACTCAGAAATAAAGTGACAGAATTCCAGAAAGAATAAAAAATGAAAACAAATGTATTTCAGAAATAATGATTAAACTACAAAGAACCCAAGAGCAAACAAAATAGAAAATGGCTCAAGAGAACTAGAAGGTGAAAGGGGGAAAAATATATCTAAAGTGAAAAGACTAAAATTATTTGACAGAAAATAAGAGAATGGAGGTGACGAATCATATTAAACTATAATTTACCAGATGCAGTGGCTCATGCCTGTAATCCTAGCACCTTGGGAGGCTGAGGCGGGAGAATCACTTGAGTCCAGGAGTTTGAGAACAGCCTGGGCAACACAGTGAAACCCCATCTCTAAATAAACAGAAAAAATAAAAATAAACTATAATTCAAGAAAACTTTGTGGAAATTGAAATAAAGAGACATGAAAACACATATTGAAATGACACATTACTTAGCCGGGAAAATCAAAACTGAACAACCAATACCAAATGTATTCTAGAAAAACAATAGAACCTTATAGAAACAGAAAAGTTCCTTTGAACATCCAGACAAAATTATGAGGTCACTTATTTAAAAAGTCATACTGTCATTTGATATTTCAATAGCTATATTTTATGCCAGAAGACAATGGTATATTTAAAATTCTCCTGTAGGAGAATATGAGCTGGTTATGTATCCAGTTAAACTCTCTTTCAATGATAAAGGCCCCAAACAAACCATGAGCATGTAAGAATATTATTCTCATTGGTACTTTTGAAGAAGGTACTAGATGAGAAGCAATAACCAAAATTAAGAGAGAGTTATTGGCATAATACGGATGGAACTGATCATCTGTAACTTCTGTCATCAAAAAAAGGGCAATCTGATATTATGCACCTCTTAATGCATATTATCATTATCACTTAATATCATGCCTAACTGGGAAGGCTTGTTTTCATATTTAGGTCTACAATCCACCTAGAATTATTTGTGTGTGTGTGTGTATTGTGTTAAGATAGGAGTCAAATTCCTTTTTCCCCATGCACATATCTAATTATCCCAGCATTGCTTATTGAAAATGCCATCCTTTCCTCCCTGCTCGGCAATGACATTTGGACATAAATCAAATAGCCATGTATTGTGCAGCTCTGCTTCTGTTATGCCCAGTCATTGAATCTGAATCCAATAAATTCTTTAGATCTAACTATCAATTTGTGGAAAATACAAGAGAGAGAGGAGCATGTTAAGTGACACTCCAGAAAGGCCATCAGCAAAAGCTAAGTTAATGGGAAACTATGCAAGATTAGTAACTGTAGCTTCAAAAAATAAATTACAAGAAAAGAAAAGATCTATGAAGATAAAACTACACGTTAAAAGAATTAAAATTTTTATTAACCAATTATGATGTATAGACTTCATTAGGATCCTAATTCAAACAAACAAACTGGAAAAAGATGAGGATGAAATATAGACATTTTCAGACCAAAGAGACAATGGAGAGAATTTGCCACTAGTGGGTCTGCACTAAAGGAAATAGTAAAGGCTGCTGTTCAGACAGAAGGAAAATAATGTGCAGGAAGGGTCAATGCACAATGAAAATGGTAAATATGTGAGATAATCTAAATGAAATGACTAAAAAAATTAACAAGATCAATAAAAAAATCAACTGCGTTTCTAAATTCAAGCAGCAGTTTGAAAATCAACTTTATAAAAAGATGCCATTCATAATAGATTTTAAAATATCAAGTTTCTAGGAATGAATCTAACAAATATCTGCAAAACCTCCTCATAGAAAATTATGAGATAATTTTTTAAAAATCCTAAACAGATGGAGATATACCTTGATTGTGAATTAGAAGACTCATTATTGCAAAAATGTTCAATTCTCTCCAGATTGATTTTGCGTTAAAAAAATCCAAATTGTTTTCTGTGGAAATTTTAAATATGATTTAAAATATAAATAGAATTTCAAAGGGACAAGAAGAGTAAGACAACTTACACAAGGAAAATAAAATGGAAAGACACTCTATTGGACATTAAGATTTATTATAAAGTTACAGTAATTAAGATAATGTTTTAGGCCAGCCGCGGTGGCTTACACCTGTAATCCCAGCATTTTGGGAGGCCAGGGCAGGATCCCTTTAGGCCAGGAGTTTGAGACCAGCTTTGCCAACAGGGTGAAACCCTGTCTTTACAAAAAATACAAAAATTAGCTAGGTGTGGTGGTGTGCACCTGTAATCCCAGCTACTTGGGAGGCTGAGGCACAAGAATCACTTGTACTCGGGAGGTGGAGGTTGCAGTGAGCCAAGATGGTAGCCATGCACTCCAGCCTGGGCAAGAGAGTGAGACTCTGTCTCAAAAAAAAGAAAAGAAAGGAAAAGAAAAGGGAAGAGAAAAGAAAAGAAAAGAGAAAAGAAAAGATGATGCTAAAAGGTAAAAGATAGGCAATATCAAACGTTGATGAGAATGGAAAGCAACAGAAATTCTTATACACTGTCGGTAGAATTATAAATTAGCACACATTGGAAACATTTCTGCATTATCAACAAAATTTGGACATAATGCATGCCTGCAACCCAGCAATTTGGAAATCCATGCCCAAGTGCCCCAGGAGACCAGGACAAAATTCACAGCAGCATTACTTATCATGGCCCCAACTGAAAATAACCCAAATACCCATTACAAGTAGAAGGTCTACACAAATTGTGGCATATTTATACAATGGAGTACTACAAATAACAAGAACAAATGAATTATAGCTACATACAAAAAGGAGGCTGAATCATAAACATAGAGGAAAATAAGCCATGCACAAAAGAATACACGCTGCAGAGTTCCACTTAACTATATTCTAAACAGGCAAAACGAACTACAGTATTTGGGAATATTTAGGTGCAAAACTAAATCCTTGCAAAACTAAAGAAATGCAAGGAATTCCATCATATAATTCAGAATTGTGGGTGTATTTAGGAAAGAGGGACAGAGTGTAATAGATAAATGGGACAGAGAGAGCTTTTAAGGTACTGGTAAAATTCAATATCATGCTCTGATTGGTAGTGACCTAGGTGCATTCACTTTATATGAATTCACTAAGTTGTATACTTATGTACATGTATGTTTTATATGTTTTTTGTATGTCTATTTCACATTATACAGTTTTAAGGGGTTTTAAAAGAAGATAGGAAATCAATGCTCAGAGATTTTGAGTTTTCAAAGGAGATATACCCATCAACTCAAGGCTGCCCTGGTTTTCCTAACCCCTGAAGCCTGCACTCTCAAGCACTACCTACAAGTTGGTCATCATCCAGTAAAGGATACTGGTTATATCTATAATACAAGAAAGAAAAGAGACAGTGATATCAGAGAGGTAGAAGGAGAACCAAACAGAGGAAGAGATCGGGTCAAGCCAGCTATTGGAAGGGATATAGCACGTACAAGTCCAAATGGCCACAGCTTTAGATTCTCAAAGCTACCAGGCTGTATAGATGTGTTCATCCTAACCTCAAAGGATAAACATGATGCCAGTGTTGCATCTGGTAGCCTGGAGAGACAGCCTCTTCAGCACTCTCTGAAACAAAGGTAAGACTTATTTTCAGAATAAGCAGCCTGGAGAACAACCATTTCAGACCTGAGCACCCAAGTTTTTCACAAATAGGAAATCATGCCTGCCATGAATAAACCTTGCCACAAAATTACAGTTCTTTTCAAATTACAAAACATTTAAGAAGGACCAGCTCTGTCAAGTTCTCCAACAGGTGGTGTAGACATGACCTAGACTCATGCCCATTCTCAGAAGGACAGTCTAGCAGGTGAGTTGCCACATTAACACATGAATGCCTTTTAGAGGGACTAGTATTATCATGGAGAAAGATTAGAAGGTACTAGGGGAGTGGATACATTCTACCTGGGAGAGCATGGAAGGGATCCTAGAAGAGATGGCATTTGAACTGGATGTTGAAGGATGATTTGGTTTCTACCAAATCTAACAATAGCTTAATGAGTCGAATGAATGATCCATATGGATTAAGTTTCTTCTGCAAATTTACAGATGACCTCAAGGAGCAAGAGGGAAAACACGTGAGAGTAACCATCTCTAGAGAGCAAATCAAACCTCGTGGGACTAGAGGGAGGAGACTGGGAGCTTAAAGCCAGCTAAAAACAAATCTAGATGACCCCCACCCAGGCCCTCTTCTTCTCCCCACTCTCAGCCTGAACCTCCACCCCAATCTTCATGTTTTTTCACAGGCAGCCAGAAGCTTCTGAATCTTCCTTCTGCTTCACAGAGAAGTGACTCACAGCAATAAAAACCAAGAAGAAAGGAGCCCTCCATAAATAAAAGGGAAGGATCAGGACCAGCATAAAGCACCCAACTCTCCTTTCTATGAAACAGATAAATAAAGCAATACCAACAACCTAGAAGTGATGTGCCTTCTATCCACGTTCCCTGTCACATGCCCAGGTGTCTTCACTGCGTCTGACAACACGGCAAAGCAGAAACACTCACCAGTTCCTGTCATTCTGGCAGAGACATGGTGTAATTTGCAGAGACTTTTTTCAATGCCCTCCAAAACCAGCACAGTTGGCCCATCTCCTATGAAAAGAACACTGTTTGTAATTCATACAGTGCATCTGGATTGGAGGGTTCCACCTTGATTTTTTCCCCCAGTAATCAGACCTCTGGAAACTTCTGGATCTGCTTGTCTCATAGGCAGTGTTTGTAGTTCTTTTCAAATTACAGAACATTTAAGAAGGACCAGCTCTGTCAAGTTCTCCAACAGGTGGTGTAGACATGACCTAGACTCATGCCCATTCTCAGAAGGACAGTCTAGCAGGTGAGTTGCCACATTAACACATGAATGCCTTTTAAGGGGACTAGTATTATCATGGAGAAAGATTAGAAGGTATTAGGAGAGTGGATACATTCTACCTGGGAGAGCATGGAAGGTATCCTAGAAGAGATGGCATTTGAAGTGGATGTTGAAGGACGATGTGGTTTCTACCAGTTTCACAAGGGGAAGGGCCAGTACAGATAGAGGCAAAAAATGTGCAAAGACATGGGTACTAATATGATATTTGTCCTAATTCTAATTTCAATTCCAATTGGTAATGTTCATGCTAATTGTAATTTGTTGAGGATTATTGTGAGTTGGGATGCTATACCAATTTCTTTACATTACTTGTTTTATTTAAATCCTGTAAAGCCCTTATGGTATACAATTTATTATTATCATCCCCATTTAGATAAGGACCTATGGTTGGAGGAATCAAACTCCTGGCACTTGAGGGAACCTGGATAATGAGATATTGAGGCATGTATTTCGGCACTAGGTTACACTGCCCTTGGAGGTATAGGCACCCTAACCAAGAGTGGAGTTAAGATTCAATAAGGAAGATAATCCAATATTTAGAGCCTTTCCATTTCTCCTAGAACACCAAAGAGATGAGAAGGAAGATGTGTGAGTGGCTCTTTAAAAATGTATCTGCACTTGTGAAGAAATTCTTTCTTGTAGGAAAGAACTAAAGAGAGGTGTGGAATAGCGTGCTGGGCGTTGATAGAGTGAACAGAGATAGGTTCATACAGTTCCAGAAAACTAGACCTCCAGGGGTCAGATCAGCAGTAGCTAAAAATGCTATTTTACGAAGCAGGCAGGAATCCTTGGATTCATTAGCTTGTGCATATAGAAATAACTCTAAAAATGATTTAGGTAAACTCCTGAATAAAAATCAATATGTTTGGGATATAAAGCTGACATCAAGAATATACATGTCTACTTGGGCCTCAGTGAGTCTTGTCCCTGCCAGCCTGTCCTGTAACTATGGAGAACAGAGAATGGGGAAACCAGCTTCAGAGACTCCCATAGGATAAGGCTGTGTCTTTAATTTAGGACATTTATAAACACCTTTTAAAATTTTATGTTTAACTGACAAACAATAACTGTACATATTTATTGGGCACATATGATACTTGATACATGTATATGACATGTAATGATGAAATCAATGTTATAATTTGTGTTGGGCACATTCAAAATTATCCCTTCTAACTACTATGAAGTATACAATAAATTATTGTTAACTATAGTCACCCTGCTATGCTATACAACCCTATAACTTATTGCTCTAACAGTAATTTTGTCCTTGTTAACCAACCTCTCCCTATCCCCAGTACCCTTCCCAGACTCTGCTAACCACAATTCTACTCTCTGCTTTTATTAGCTCAACTTTTCTAGTTCCCACATATGAATGAGAACATCTAATATTTGTCTTTCTGTGCCTGTTTTATTTCACTCAACATAATGTCCCCAGCCTCATCCAAGTTGCTGCAAATGACAGAATTTCATTATTTTTATGACTAAATAATATTCCATTGAGTACATATACCACAGATTCCTTATCCACATACCTGCTGATGGATACTTAGGTTGATTCCACATCTTGTCTATTGTGAGTGGTGCTGCAATAAACATGGGAGTGCAGATGTCTCTTCAACATGTTGACATCCTTTCCTTTGGATATACAGCCAGTAGTGGAATTGCTGGATCACATGGTATTTCTATTTTCAGTTTTTTGAAGAACCTTTATACTTTTTTCTGTAGTGGCTGTACTAATTACATTCCTACCAAAATCAGTGGGGTTTTGATTTGCATTTCCCTGATTATTAGAGATACTGAGCATTTTTCGTATACTTGGCCATTATTACGTCTTCTTTTGAGAAATGTCCCTTTGAGACCATTTGCCCATTTTAAAAATCAGATTATTATTATTATTTTGCTGTTGAATTGTTTGAGTTCCCTATATATTCTAGATATTAATACCTTATTGGATGATATCCAATTATTGTAGAGATCTTTCATCTCTTTGTGAGTGAGTGTGAGAATATCCCCCTGTGAGTAGCATCAGGAGGCCCAAGGAGGAGAAAGAATCTGGGGCTTGATGCAGGTAACTGCCACTAGCATTAGAGGCCTAGCAAATGTCCCTTGCTCAACCCCATGAGTTAGCAGTGCTTTGTTATGGTGAATATGTATATATGTGGGGGTGGGAGTGGGAGTAGAGAACTTCCTTTCCTCTAGACTTAGCAGAATTTTGAAGAAGAAGGGTGAAATTCTTCTTCTCTGCACAAAGGCCTTTCCTCAGATTAGGATGCCCCAATAGGCAAACTCCATTTGAAAATGACCTAATCTAGAAATTGTCATTTCACCAAAATGAAAACTGACCCTGGGTCCTGTGTCAGTGAGATAGGGCATGTCTGTACATAACTGCACCTACACGTGTGCTGTGAACACAGCTGGAGAGAGACAGTGCCTTGGTAAAAAGAGCCAAGCCCTCACTCCCTGTACTCACAGGAACACACAGTGAGACTGTGGAGGAAGAGTGTTTTTTATATGAAAAATAGCATTTATTATGTATATATTTTGTGCATGAAATATAGCATTTATTAACACCATACAAGCAGAGCAGTGAGGAGTGCTTGAGTCACAAGATTGAGAAGCCCTCTTCCTTCTAGCACCTTCTCCTTAGACCAGCTAACCTGCCATGAGACTGTTGTGTAGCCATCTCCACCTCCTCATCTTCGGGGAAGGGGATGAAAATGTCTGTGTACTACAAATGTAAATACGTATATATATGCAGTATATATACATATATAAAAATGTGTATATATACGTATATAAATGTGTGTATATATATATATACACACACACAGTAGGCCCTCCATAACCTGAGGTTCCACATCTGCAGACTCTACTAACTCTGGTCCCTGCTACTCAGGAGGCTGAGATGGGAGGATTGCTTGAGCCTGGGAAGTCAAGGCTGCAGTGAACTATAATCATGCCATGGCACTCCAGCCTAGGGGACAGAGTAAGAACTGTTTTTGATGGATTTGGGGCAGGTCTTTGAAGCTGTGTTGCCTCTTCTCAGCACTTGGTTTTCCTCTACCTCCAAAGAGAAACTTGAAGCCCAGCCATTGCAATGGGATACAGCTCAGTGATTCTCTCCGACCCCATGAGGAAATAACTTGTCTACCCATTTCAGACATGTGTCCTTTCATTTGAACCTAAAATATTTCTGGGAAAATGACATCACAATTTCATTTGAAAACTCTCCTCGGTGTCCTGAGAGGAAGTTCTTCCAGTTGTCCACTTGCAATGGTAATCCATGTCCTTTCCCTAAGTCCTTGCTGGAAAGCATGGGTGGACTTTATTAAGCCATTTGTCGGCATTGACTCCTGTCACTAGGTAATCATGATCCAGTCAGCATTTCCTCATATCCTGCCTGTCAATAATTAATCAACCTCTCTTGAGAGCTCTGAGAGCTTTGATAAGCTTAAGTGACAATATCCAGAGTCAATCTTGTCTGACTGTCAGGTCTAAGATTCGCCTCACTTCCCTTGCACTATGAGAGGCCATTCCTGCTGAAATGTGGAGATACAAACTAGTTTTTCTCATTAGGAAATCTAGAAATCTGTGTTTTCAACTACTCATTCATTCTACTATCCTATCTGTGACCTGCTAACTTGTAGGATGACTAGAGCCAAGTTGAGCCTTCCAAAATCACACTCAAGAGACAGAGAGCTGTTCAGGCCACTTTGATGGAGCCTGGTGGCATTTCAGGTTTTGCAAACAAAATACTGAATCACTTCCACGCACTCAGGCATCAGCATCACAATTTGAAAATGGCATCATGAATTTGATGCAGGAGATGGGTCCCTGCAAAGCTGGGAATGTGCAAAATTTTTGGAAACCAGAATTAATTTCCCATATGGATTGACAACCACATTTCAAAGTTCCTAAATTTCTGATTCATTGTGGTCAGTCTTAGGTTTCTCTCCAAATTCTTACTCCATCCCATTCCTAGATGAATAGTTAATTTTATGAAAAACAACAATAAAAACCCAAACTTTGTGAAACTGGTGGTGGCCTCTACTAAAGAACAGATTACTTTCATAAAGGAAACTCTTTAGGCATAAGCGATGAAAATAGATATCTCCTATTACAATGATTCCCACACTTTTAGATTTTACTGAGTAGTAAAATGGCCTCAAATATTTTAAGACTGACAGAGGACTGCCAACATTTTATTTTGCCAAGTTAGGATATTATAAAATAAACGTTAAAAACAAATAAATACCATTTGCAGTTATCCTTATTTCATAATAATAGATGGGATATCTTAACACCGAAATGCAAAAAGGCTATAATCTCAAAATGGATTAAGAGATGATAATTGGCATTAGTGCACTGGTTTTTAAATAGAGATTTTAAAAGTTTTTAAATGTTAAAAAATTGCAAGATACATTTAATTTGTGGTGTTATTTTGAACGCAATTTATTTTTTTGGTACAAGTGTGATCATGTTAGGAACACACATTCACCAGAAGTACATAAATAGAAACTCAAAGCTTCAATTTTTGTTTTTATCATAGACCTTATTTAAAATCCAGGTTGAACCATGCACAGTCCGCTCACGCCTGTAATCCCAGCACTTTGGGAGGCTGAAGTGGGCGGATCACGAGGTCAGGAGATGGAGACTATCCTGGCTAACATGGTGAAACCCCACCTCTACTAAAAATACAAAAATTAGCTGGGTGTGGTGGCATGTGCCTGTAGTCCCAGCTACTTGGGAGGCTGAGGCAAGAGAATCACTTGAACCTGGGAGGTAGACATTGCAGTGAGCTGAGCTCATGCCACTGCGCTCCAGCCTGGGCCACAGAGTGAGACTGTCTCAAAAAAGAAAAAATAAAAATAAAATAAAATCCAGATTGACACAGGCATGTGGACCTAAGTGGAAGCGATATGCCTAATAATACCATTTCTCTCAATAAACGCTGTTGTGGGTTGAATTCCATCTCCCAAAGAGACATGGCAAAGTCCCAATCCCCAGCATGTGTGAATGTGACCTTGTTTGGAAATAGAATCTTTACAGATATCATCAAGTTAAAATGGGGTTATACTGGATTTGCGTGGGCCCTGGTCCAGTGACAGGGGTCTTTATAAGAGAAGGGAGGGGGACACAGAGACACACACAGAGGAAAAACAGCCATGTGAAGATGGAGGCAGAAATTGGAGTGATGGGTCTATAAGCCAAGGAACACCAAGGACTGCCAGCAACCACGAAAAACTACAAAGAGGCGGGAAAATAGTTTTCCCTAGAAGCTTCAGAAGGGGCACGGCCCTATCAGCACTGATTTTAGAATTTTGCTTTTCAAAACTATGAGACAACAAATTTCCTTTTTTTTTTTAAGCTGTCCAGTTTATAGTAAATTTGTCACAACAGCCCTAGGAAACTAATGCCAAGACTATCCTGGGTGAACTAAAGAAGCTAGGAAAAATAGCCCCTCACTCTCTAGTTCCTTGCTCTGTCTTCTTGCTACGTGGTCAAAAAAAGAAGAGCAGGGAAGGTAACCAGGGGTCTCAGCAAACAGGGGTTGCAGGAAAGTGTGCCCGTTCAGCAGAGTCATATGTGGGGACAGAGGTTTGCAGGGCTCTGGTCACTCTCAAGAAGTAGAAATTTACATAAAAGGATTGCAATAAATTTCATCCCAGATCAGCATTGGTCATGAGAGTTTTCCCAAATGGTGAAAAACAAAACAAAACAAAACAAGCAATCATGACAAAACAGCAAGAACACTGTGCCAGTTCCCATTTTCACGTAGTAGATTTTCTTGAAGCAAGGCACCCTTGAACTGAAACATCCCATAGACCAGGAAGTCTCCTCTGGAAACCTAAGCCCAAATGGCCAAGACTGAAAAGAAAACTCCAGGGTCTGTGGCCTTCTGGGTGAAGAATTATCCTCCTCTGCCTTACAGGCTCTTCAGCTGCCTTCATTAACCTTAAGTTTCAGGCAGAGCCCAGCTGTCCCCAGTGGTGATGGGGCAATGGTCTTTAGGGGGACCACTGTGCAGGCCATTCAGAGCACTTAAACAGCCCTATCAGAGCAGCCCCTGGACCAAACACAAGCGTTCCCATCTGCGTTTGCCTTCCTCCACTCTTGTTTTTAGGCCTAGGGAGGGTGGTATCTGTCCAGAGGCTCCTGGGTTATGGAATGTATTTAAATGCCTGGTTCAAAACCTCATCCACCTCTCTCAAATTTGACAATTGTTTAAGCATTATTGCTTGACTGGATGCAGATGTTCGGCTCATCTTTTGTTGGGAGGAGTACTTCTTTAGAAGAAGGGAGAAAATTGGCTTTTTTCTTCTTTTTTTTTTTCAGACACATATTTTATCTTTATGTTTGTATCAAGGGCTGCCAAGAGATGCATCTGGTCCCCAAATCAAGAATCTCACACTCCTCCTCCCAACTCACAGCTTTCCAAGTGTCTTTCTTTGTGATCTCTGCCCAAGCAAGCTGTCGGCAGAGCTCAATGGACAGATGACCAACACCTCCTGAAAGAAAGCGGAGCCCATTCTCATCAATGCCAGGAAGAACAGCACCGAAGGCACTTTTAATGTCATCTCCTGCCTTTTACTTTTTTTATACAACTCATTTTCTGATTAATATTTTCAGCAGCTAGAGCAAATGCCAGTTTAATTAAATTTCCACACCATCCCCCCTTTATCCAATTAGTGGGTTCACTGGCTCCTCAACAACCTTCAGCGTCTGCATTTTCAGTGAATGCTCAGTTGCTTTTGGTTTCGCCAAAAAAAATCTGTTACATATTAAGTTATAATAAGGTATAGGCAATTATAGTAGCAGCAGGACAAATAGATTTGTATGGTTCATTACAAGGGATTTCTGGAACATACGTAGTGTAAATAACCAGTTTCTGGGGCAAAGCATATTCTGGAGGAGAATATTTAAAAAAAAAAAAAGATCGGAGGGGAAGAGGCCATTATTAGTTACGATAAGAAAGCTGTGAATATAAAGAAATTCTACCAGTTCAGTAGCTCTCTGTTATTTCAACACAAGAACCAGAAACAGAAATAAATGATGAAGGGACTT
Organism: Chlorocebus sabaeus; assembly: GCF_047675955.1. NCBI lineage: Eukaryota > Metazoa > Chordata > Mammalia > Primates > Cercopithecidae > Chlorocebus > Chlorocebus sabaeus. Next base: position 13,001,671 of record NC_132926.1, on the reverse strand, counting down.
TCCATGGAAAATGGGTGGTGATCTGTTTTTCACTGTTTTTCATATTTAGAAAGAAATAGTAAATAATACCATTGTCATTGCCTTAGATGTGACTGAACAAACAAGGAAAACTAACCCAAAGGGAGCATCTGATATGTGATAAGCCATGTGCCCACACTTTGCCCTTTGCACACATTACCTCATTTAAATCTCATGACAACCCTGGGAGATATTAGGGTGAGATACTGGAATGACAATTTCATAGAGTTTACCCTAATAGCTATTGTTTTATAAAGGAGAATACTGAGGCTTATGAAGTTGGTAACTGCTCAGGGCCACCCAGCTAGTAAGTGGCTGAGTCAGAAATACATTATGGGTCTTTCTGGCTCCACAGACAGTGCTATTTCCATGATACCACTCTAGGCCAAGAGACTATTCTAGGGTCAATGCATAAATAAAGTAAAAGAGGAGCCTTCCTGCCTGCAACAATTTCAGAAATGTTAGAGAAGTTCCTCTCCTAAATTAATTAATATATTGGCTGATGAACATCACTTAATACACATTAGATTATGCATCATGTCCAGCAGATCTTAGTAATGAAGTAAAGGAATGGCATTCCATTCCACTTCAAGGGAAAGAAAGGGGCTTCCGTAATGGGAATGAAAAGGTATCAAAAGAAATGATAGATTAGGGAAAGCAATATTGCCTGAATTTACATTTTTTTTCTAAGTAGACCCAAAACTGGTTGACCTTAATGACTCAGCTCTGCCTCAAGGATGTAATTTTTTTAAAAATCTGACATTGGGAAATATATCTTCTTCTTTACTATACTTAACAAAGATACTACTTCCTAAGAGCTGCACCTTCAACCTTGAGAAATCTTGCTCTTCCTGTCACCCAACTTATCTCTAAGCCATAAGCATTATTGTTTTTATCTTTAAAAAAAAACTTCCAGGAAGGTGGTTCTTCAGCACTCTTCAACGTTCCATATGGAGAACTATTTTTCAACCAATACCACTCTGCAGAATCCATTTTATGATTCCCAGATAAATGCACGGCATTTTGCCTAATTCTTCAGCCCACATTGGAAAGTAGGATTGAAAAATCCCATATAAGTAAATACTCCATGAGTTTATACAGGCTGAAGTCACTGAGCTCAGAATATTACCCAGCTCCCCAGAGAGCCTACTGCAGCATGTGAACCATGGCTTTAAAGAGATGTACCAAGATGCTGACCTCTTTCCCTTTGAGAAACAAGGGTGGGAATGGAAGATTCTGAGCCAATGCTGGTCACTGGGATGGGTAGAGAGTTGGGCTGAGTGAAACTTGCATTCAATCTTAGAGGCAGGTCAGCTGGAAGCAGATGCCAGCAGCCAACCTGGCAGCAGAAATCTGGCTGTTCTCAGGTGGTGAGCAGTGTTTTCTGTCTGAATGGGGCTTGGTGGCATCAACATGAGCCCACCTGCTATCTTTTGAGCTCCGTGTGTCCACTTTCACTGGCTCCTAATTTGCCTCTTCCTCCCAGGGAAGCAGTGCAGTGAAGTGGGGAGTGCTGGATTTGGAGTACTGAGAGATGAGTTTTCTGGGTCTCTGACTTCACATACTCACAAAATTTTTAATCAATCCATTTTTAAGGTCTCTGTTTCCTCATCTCTAAAGTAAGGAAGGGGTCCAGAATTTATAACCCATTCTCCTTTCAAGCACTGAGATACATGAGTGTATTCTCTGAGTCATGGACAACAAAGGCCAAGGTTAAATTCCAGGATTCATAGAGTCTATTCTAATAGAACTCATATGTGGCAGAATTTAAAAAGCTGCAAACTGGATATAAGACATAATAAGACAGAGGGACTGAAACTTACCTCTCTGGACTCCTGGTACCTTTAGAGTTGCACTACTTTATTATCAAATCCTATGGGCAAGAGGAAAGGAAAAATAATTTGTATCAGACATGTCTCCTAGAGGGACCTCCCTACCCATGGTTGTATTGAGAAGGCAAACCTGGGTCGCTATGTTGAATGCTATTAGGCTCCACCCGAATCTAGCCATAACTGATGGGACAGGGTCCGAGAGAGCAATCCATGTGCTTTCCAGTGAATCTTGGACCAAGCAGAGTCCTCCATCAAGAATTTAAAATTTGAGAACTGGATGATTAAGCCAGTAAGAGTAGGGACAGGAACTGAAACAGTATCCTGGAAAAGTGTCTACAGAGTCCAGGGGCAATTTTCAGGGTGGATCATGAGTAAATTAAAGCTATGAGGGAGCATAAGTTATGGGTGAGCAAAGGAGTGGTCCTGTGGTACCAGAGATGGCCCTCCCAGTCCACCAGTCCTCTTGGCATTCATGCCCTTTCATAGTCCTCTCACTTTGAATTGGGACTAACCCTACAACTGGTCAAACATGGCGGAAACAACAGAGCATGCCTTCCAAAAATAGGCGGTAAAAAGCCTTTCAGCTTCCACCTGGGTATCTTGGGATGTTCTGTTAGAACCCAGCTGCCATGCCAAGAGAAATCCAAGCCACATGGAGAGGCCACACAGTTACTGGAATTGGCAGCCTCAGCTAAACTCCCAGCCAACAGTCATGTGAGAAGGACACCTTGCAAGTCTAGCTAGGTTGAGCCTTCAAATCAATCTAGCCCCAGCTGCCACCTGACTGCAACTACAAGAAACACCTTGAGAAAGAAGTACAGAGTGCAGTTAACCCACAGAGGCATGAGAAATAGTGATAATTGTTCTTTTGAGCTACTCCATCTGGGAGTAGTTTGTGGCATAGCAACAGGACCATAGAGAAGGAAATCGCCATAAATATTAGGTTGGTGCAAAAATACCTGTGGTTTCTGCAATTACTTTTTGTGGCAAAAACCAGGATTATTTTTGCACCAACATAATATATATACCTACTATTTACTCACAAAATTAATTTTTTTTTTTTTTTTTTTTGAGACAGAGTCTCACTCTGTCACCCAGGCTGGAGTGCAGGGGCGTGATCTCGGCTCACTGCAACCTCCACCTCCTGGGTTCAAGTGATTCTCCTGCCTCAGCTTCCCAAGTAGCCGGGATTACAGGTACCCACCACCACACCCAGCTAATTTTTGTATTTTTAGTAGAGACGGGGTTTCACTATCTTGGCCAGGCGGGTCTTGAATTCCTGACCTCGTGATCTACCCGCCTTGACCTCCCAAAGTGCTGTGATTACAGGCGTGACCCACTGTGCCCGGCCAAAAAAATGTTTTTAAAACAGAGACGATATTGGATGGACAGAGAGAAGACACTCTCCAAGACAGATATTGGCGCCCAAGATTTCCAGTCCTCAACAGAGCCACATCTGTCTTTAAAACAGCATTCTTTTATTTGAAGCAATCTGAGGGGATCTCTTGTCCTTATTACATAAACAAACCAACTAAAGTCCAACTGGAACAAGACAGAAATAGATACCTAGTGAGTAGAGAGTCTAGGACAGTGGTTTCTGGAAGCTAGTCTATGAATAATTACTTGCACAAACAAGGTTTTTACAACTCTGTAATGTAATAAGAAATATAAAAACAATGGAAGAATTTATGTTCATGAACCTAACTTTATTCACACTAATAAAGGCAGCCTGTAAAATGATCTACTCTGAGAGTCTGAAACATGAAGCAGAAGAGCATCAGATCCCCAGCACCAAGCGTTACTCATCAGATTCCTGGTCATCAAGAGATGGAGACATTTATGTCTCTCCCTGCCTCTCCTCCCCCTATCTTCCTTTTTCTCCCTGTAAGTCACAGAAATGCAACGGCTGAGAATTGCCTTTCCCTTCCCTTCCTGGTCAGCCTGTACTCTGCTTAGGGAAGAACTCTTACTTCCGCTATGTTATGTCCCTTTTCCTCTCTACCCCGGAACCATGGCTAGGCATCAATAGCAGATGGCAAGAAAAGGAAAAACAAATATTGGGGAAAGGGAGCGTATGCATAGCTTTTATCAGAGTCAAAAAAGAAGCCCCCAGTATGACAGGTGGAGAATCTATTATTTCTCAATGCCTTGGCCTTGTTCTAAACTTTACCTATATTTGAATAAGATAAATAGATAGATATCTGTTAAACAAGATGCCCTCTCCCATCTAGCTCCTCCAACACCTCACATGGTGTACATTACTGGAACTCAGGTAGCTTAACGGCTGCTGCTTTTCACAAAGACAAAAGAACAGTCCTTCCATAGACTCCACCTCGCCCAAGGTTACAGAGAACCTGGAGCTGGGGCCCATGGAGTTCCCTGCCAGCCTTCTCTTAGGTAGGAGATCAAAGCCTGGGCAGAGAGCCTGCCGACCCTGATTTGCATCATGAAAGTCACCTGTCCAGCTCTGCCCCAGAGGCAGAGAGATCAAAGCTGGGAGGGCAGCTGGGAGTAGGGAAGGAAATAAAATATTGATTTAATGAGATGCATGGTAATTCTCCCCCATCCACCTTCTCAGTAATGAAAGTGAGGCTGTGAAGTGACCATTATCCATGCTCCTTCCATGAACCCACATTAAGGCTCCCACTTGCCCTGCCATATGGGCCTCATGCAGCCTTTTCCAGAAAAAGAAAAACAGGAGGGAAAAGACTGAGAGAGGCCATGCAATCAGATGGTTTCCCAAGCACCTCCACCACCTTGGTGGAAGTATGCCATAAGGAGGTGTGTTCTGAACTGTTTCAGTCCCAGTTCAAAAATAATTACATGCAGAAACTCAAAATCTAAAACAGATAAAAGAGCATCTGCTCAAAAAGACGTGGGGGAAGGGTACTCTAGAGCCCCGATGCTTCTTCGCTAGGAACTGAAGCATCCACAGAGGACAAATGGAAAATGACTTTGCTAACTTTGAGAATTTATATTGCTGAAATGCTCTGAAGTTTACCATACGTGAGCTGGACTTCAATTAAATGGGGTGAGGGTGGGCAGAGATAAGAATAAGAAGGTATGTCAAGCTTGGTGGCAAGTTGAGATCTTAAAGCAGCAGACAAAACTCAAGTAATGGGCATATTTTCTGGCTGGAAAGGCAAAGGGGGGCAGAGACATATTGATTTCAAGGTCTTGGGGGAATTCTCTGTCTGAAACTCCTGCCGAAGATGACGTCATTGACCCTCATCAGAGGCCGGGCCCTAGGGAGCTGTGGCTCACCACAGAAGCAGCTACAGTTTCTGTGTAAGAGAAACCAAAGCCCTTTTGGCCCTGGCTGCAGAGTGTGGGCGGGCAAACGGAGGATTTAAGGATTAAGTGGTGAAAATGTTAAGTGAGCACGGGCTCCTTATTCATTGTCTAGATTTTAACATCTTTCAGCTTCTTTACTCCAATACCCAAGAAGGACCGTTTATGTGTTTGTTCATCATATTTCTTAAAATATGATTAAGTTTGTCTTTAAAAAAAACTGACCTCTCTCCCCAAGATAGTTACCCTGGTGCCATTTGCCATCTGGTCAATCTGGTTTCCAACTGAATTCGACTTGCCTAGCCACCGTGAACTTCTTACTGGTTTCCAGCCATGTCAGGACCTAAATGAAGGGTGCTTCATCCTTTATCCTGTATATGCACATCATGCTCTTCACAGATGGTCTTTCCACCTTTTTACAGCAAAGTACTGCCATCAACAACAGGGAATTTGGGATTCTGGGTTCAAATTCCAGCTCTACGATTTACTGGTTATGTGACTTTGGGAAGGTCATTGAAACTCTCTGAGCCTCAGCTTCTGTATTTATAAAATAAAGCAAGGATGAAAAGAGACAACAGATATGCAGCTATCCCAGCAAGAGTTGTCATTTGCCTGGCGAACTCCAACACCATGCTTCAACATGGAGCTCTGGGGAAACAAGCCCTGAGAATCGCCAGTGACCGGGGGCTCACTTCTTCCCAAGCAAGTGTCTGCATGGTTGATAGAAAGTTGCCATCGCATTGCAGCAAAACTGACTTCCACCAGCAGATGCCAAGAAGTGAGCACGCCCCACTTCTGTCACACTGTTTAGGGGAGATAGACCATCTGCTGCCCGAGCGTGCCTGACTCCCTCCTAAGGAGTCACAGTGGAGCCAGGAGGATGAAATTTGCCTCTTCGAGATTCCATGTGGATCCAAACAGGAAGAGAAAGTCGCTGAAGGTCTCCTTTTCCCCTCTCTCTGAATCCAACCATCTCATCTCCAGTAATGCAGCAGCCCAATGATTTTCAAGCCCAGTTATTCCTGACACCTTTCATCTAGGCCCAAATGTCCTTTCTTTGCCAAGAATCCACCCAAAACATCTGGAGCTCTGAAGGTAAAGCAGGTATATTGAATGCTAGAATCTAATTAAGGAAGGAGAAAAAAAAGAACCCTTAGAGATAGCCTGAAGACTGGCTGTGATCCAGAGGCCTGATGGGCTTATATTTGTGGGGTCTTGGGGTGATGGGGTAGAATGTTCCAGTGGGCAGGATGTAGACAGCAAGAGAAATGGAGCCTGCGACATTCAGGGTGTCTGTCCCCAAACCCAAACCCAGCAAGGGGAAGAGCTGGAACCTCCATGGTATTAAACTACACAAAAGCAAAAGAAGAGACCAAAATAGTATGATAGAGATGTAAAACAAGATGGCTCTGCAAATATGTCTCAGTAAGAAGAATTTTCTTGGCTTCTGATACTTCTCAGCGCTCCCTAGGATCCCGCATTTTCAGCAGACCATGAGCCCCAAAACACCTAGGCCACACAAAGATATCATTCATTCATTCATTCATTCATTCACTCACAAATCTGTATTGTAGGTCGAGTACACTGCAGACACTGCTCTAAGGCACAGTTAGACACAGTCAAGAAAACAGATGACAATTCCTGCCCTCATGGAGCTTACATTCTAGTGAGGCATTCTTGTCTGGCTAATGCAGAACACATCATTGAGATTCAAGGCCAGGATTCATAAACCCAATACATCCAGGGGCTGGACAGGGAACAGCCACGGGCAGAGTGATCCAGTTGCAAGGTAATAGGGAATGGCATGGACTGTGGGGACCAGAAATCTCATACCTCATCTAAAGGAGGAAGCTGCTGTTTGGTTCCAGGCCATTGTCTCCACAAAAGAATATAATGTCATTGCTTCCAGATTTTCTGGTTTTTCAGTAGAAGTAAAAAATCTAGAATTCTGTGAAATTATCCGATTTTTAAAACCTGGAACAAATCAAACTAACCATATGTGACAACCAGTTCCCATCTGAGAGACATCTGCTCGTGACTCTCACTCTTGATGTCCAGTAGGGATTGGTGGGCATTGAGGGATTGAGTAGATCAATTACAAAACCTGGATCACAAAGACATGGTCTCAAAGCAGCTTCACCCTTTGCTACCAATGTAGTAAGGTGACTTTTTAAAGGCAGGTCATTTGGACTCCTGAGTCCCCCTCCTTTTTTTAAATCTGTAAAACAGGAATAAAATCATAGAATTGTTATTCATTACAGGGTTCTGGCAGGAAGCAGGTGCACATTCAAAGGTTTCAAGTGAAGGAGTTTAATTGTTCTATTGACAGAGGCATAGACAGAGGTCAGTGGGGAATGTCTAAGAGCTGATGAAACACCCTGGGACTAGAAATACCAGGGAGCCATTACTACGCCTGGCCTGAAGGAGTAAAGGGAGAAGAAGATCCCAGATTCTGGTGAGAGATGAAGGGCACTTGGCAGGAACTGTGGTCCTAAAGGGATGACAACCCTGCCAGTGCTGAAGGAATAGTACCCCTACCTGACAGTCTATCCTAATCTCCTGCTGCTGCCTCTTATTGGCCCTACCAATCTAGAAGCCAGAAGGCAAGCAAGCTTGGGTGGTGTAGTCTGCAGAGCTCAGTCTCACCGGGCACAGATCAGGGTGAAAAAGAGCAGAGCAAGAGTCAATGGATCTGGAAGAGCACACAGTTGTCCTTTACATCTCCTTTCAGTTGAGTATGCAACAATCCTTTTTCTCACTCTCTCAGCATCCTAGGGGGAAATAGTCTGGTGGAGTCCTCTCCACTCTACCTCAAAAATGCTCATGACTTTGAACTTGTCAAGCAAACTGAGAAGTGCTCAAAGGGTGATTTTTCTGGGAAAGGCTAGGGCATACACACTAGATTCCCCCATGGAAGGGCTGGGCTCTACGCAAACTTCAGAGCTAAAGTCACAGTTGGTCAAAATGATTAATTATGAGGACTCGTCTTCATTTCAGGTCACCAGGATAGGAGGCTTGCCAAAAAAGAATCGAGCGAGGGAAAGAGCCCACTCAAAGTGAGGAGGGGAAGGCAACGGAGTGGTGGGTGGCAGGCTGACCTTCTCTATTGCCACCTTGGGCTGGGAGTAGAGGGCTGAGTAAGAAAAAGTGTGATCCAGAAAAGCTAAACCTCAAGCAACACATGTGTTAGGCTGTAAGTAACTGAAAACTCACTGGTGTAACCAAACAAATCCGGAGGTTAGGGCAGTGATCAGTGTGGCCTGAATAGATCTGTGCAACTATGGCTGTGGGTCCTGCCTTCTTCCACATGAGGCTTCCTCCTCTGGCTCATCATGGGAGGGCTGCCGCAATCTCAGAACTCCCATCCAGACATGACAGTATCTAGAGGGAAGAAAAAATTTAGCTTGTGTTAACTCAGAAAGCACGCTCTTTTTCAGATGCATCCTTGAATCAGTTCCTCTAAGAAAATACCACATGATGATTGCCTTAGGTCTGGTTATGATAAACAATTTCTATAGCAACAAGGGTGGGTGTGATTTCTCTGACAGAGTGACAATTTTCTCAATTCTCTCGTGGCTGGTACATAATTAGTACTATTTAGATGTATAGGAGAGAAAATAATTCATTACTTACAATGGATGTCTGGGGGCATTTAGACTTAATTCTCTTGATGAACCCCATCAAAAACAATCATCAAATTTCAGTCTTTTTTAAAAACAAAGGTTTATTTCTTATTTATGCAAAGTGTCCAGTGAGGGTTGACGCGGAGTTTTCTTTGCCCCAAGTCTCCTCCCCTAGAGACCCAGGCACATAGAGCTTTCACCATCCAGAATGTCCTTGTTCGTCAGGGCAGGAGGACAAAAACTAATTTTCACCCGGCCACGTAAGCTTCCACCTGGAAGTGACATATGTCAATTTCACTCAGTGGAATTTTAGTGACCAAAGCAAGTCACACAGCCACTTCTAACTTCAAGGCAGTAGAGCAGTGTAACTTTATGCCTAAAAGGAGGAGAAAGCAAGTTGGCAGTGCATATTAAGGAACTAAAGGGAAGTTTATATGCTTCTTCATGTTAAACCCTCAGGAAGTAGAGACTCAGAAAATGATTTATGTACAAACATGTATGTTGAAGCACTGCATATACAGACAAAAAATAAAAACAGAAACTATCAGAACCTCCAACAGTGGGGTAATTCTTAAATAAATCAATCTAGCCATAGGAGGGATAATTTTCTCATGTTCTAAAGTGTTGCTTTTGAAGAGTATTTAATGATACAGGAAAATTCTCACAATAAGTTAAAGTGAAGTAAAGGATAAAGAATTGCACTGTTTTATTAATATTAATATAAAAATAAAGTACCAAGAAAACAGGCAAAGGAAACATACTAAAATATTAATGATGGCTATCTCTACATTAATGTTATTGTTTTCTTTGTGCTTTTTAATATTTCTTTAGTTCTCTATGCAGATGAGTAAATTTTTAAATAATCAATTTAAGAAGATTATTTAACATAGAAATATATGGATGTTTATCACAGTAATTTTTGTAATAGCAAAAATTGTAAACATCTAAAATCTACAAGAGGGAGTCGGTAAAAAATTACAGTTCAGTCAAATAATAGATTATGAAGAAGCATTTAAAAATTAAGATCTATTTGATCTGCTATGGAACATTTGCTGAGATATATTAAGTGAAAAAACATGGTGCAGAAAAGCAGGTATAGTATACTGCCATGTATTTAAACGTGTATGCGTACACACATTTTTTAAAAGAATGCACAAAAAACTGCTAAAAGTGGTGCCTTTGGGTGGGGATAACTAACAGACTGAAGAAATGACTCATAGCTGTCTGTGGAAGGATGACTTTCAACTTTAAGTCCTTTTTTTTTAACCCCATGTGTGCATTATTTGACTTCTATTTTATAAAAAATTATAAACAAATAAATAAATCAGATGCCAGCTCTGGCAGATATGTCATAACTGCAGGTTACCCTCCCTGCCCTTTTCCTGTCTTTAGGCTATTTCACTCAATGCCTCAGTCCTAGGCTGGACCGTAGCTACAGTTTAACAAGGCTTAGGGATTGAAAATGAATTTCATTGATCTGTCTGCCATTCTGAGCACAAATAACAAAGGGTCCCCCAAAGTTGTCTGACTCAGGTATAGGAAATATCCATCATCTTTTCACCTGGGCTACAGGCAGCTGACACTTTTCCCAGGGATCCATGAGCTAAAAACACACAGGCCTCCACACGGCTGATAGTCAACAATTCCTGCAAATAGTTGACATTGTGGGCCCATGCCTTTGTGTCTGCTCAGAACCATTTAATTCTTGGGAGTTGCTTATATTCATAGATATCGAACTGGACCAATCACTGTAGATAACTTCAGGGTCAAACTTTCTGAAGATAGAGCGGCACCAATACGATACAGGAAATCCAGCTCCCAGCCCCCTGGAGCAAGGCATTAGAGAATGGCTTCTGTAGTTCCATGTCCCAGGACAAATTTGGTGACAGGACAGTCAAGAGTAGAAGAGATTTTGTACCTTAACTTTGTTCTGAAATTAGGCTCTGTAGTTCTCTAGGCTTTGGCCTTTCAAACTTCTCCTAGTACGGCCAACGCATATGTTCCCTTATTCCATCTCCACTGGGAATGGGTTGTGATAAGTGTTACTTATTCATGCAGCAAATCCCTGGTCCAAGCACTGGGGATATACAGTAGTAAAGAGATCCAAGTAGGAAACAACTCTGCTCATAAATTATAAAAAAATTTAAATATATAGGATGACACAAGTGCTATGGAGAAAAATTAAGCAGAGATGTGGACAGGAAGTGCCAGAAAGAGGCCTCACTCCAAAGATGAAGCTCTGGTGAAAATCCGAGGGCAGCAGAGAGGGCCTTTGACATTGTGAGCCCAGTGTGGATATGGGGGATGTGTGTTTTGGGAGAAGTGGCTGAGTTTTACCCCTAGTTTGGCAGAAGGTAGAAGTAGTCAGCCAGAGGAGGAGCAGAAATAATGTTTCAATATTTCTGCAATAAAATGTTTTAAAATTTTATTTCTGAGATCTGAATAGTTATGAGAAATAATATAAATGTTCAGCAGCAGTTATATCATGGTATAAGCATGAAGTAGACTATAATCTAGTCACTAACAACCCTGGATTGGCAAGAATATTCAATAAGGTGGGATAACACACTCAAAGTAAAACATTGAGTGGGAAAGGCAGAATGCAAAATTATCATCACATTTGTCATGCTCACTGTAATAACCTAGTGTGGCACCCAGAACACTGGTTGGTACATAGTGGATATGCAATCAATAGTGATAAATAGCTGTTGATTAAGTTAATTGCTGAGCATAAGCATGGTGGAAAAGTAACTGGAAGAAAATGCATCAAATTATTAACAGTGGTTGGCCCGCAGTGATGAAATTCTTGATAATTTTCACTGGTGAATTTTAAAGCTTCCCAGATGATTCCAATATGATGCCAGGGTTGGAAAGGACTGTTTTACGCAAGTCCGATTTTATTATCTGAGGTATGTGTTTCAATCCTCCGTGCATAGATAAGGAACTGAAGTTCAAAGAGGTGAGGGTCAGCTTGCCCAAGGCCATAAGGTAGGCAGTGAGAGAGCAGGTGATCTAGCCCCAAACCTTATGGAACTCACTTAGCCTGCTATTTTTACTTGAAACAGCTGATACCCAAGGAAAGCTCTGGGAGGACTTCCCCATGGCACAGACTGGTCACTGGTGAGTCAGTACTCAACCTGAAGTTCCTACACAGTGTTTGGGATTCTTTTCAGACACCTCATGCTGTTGAGACAGGGAGAGCAGATGGCAAGAAAACATCACAACTATGACAAGGAGTTTCACCTCTGATCAAACTCGGTCAGAATTCCAGGTCTGGTTCCATCTAGTCCTACCTTAGTGAGAATGCAGAGGCTTCCCACTCATGCCAGAAGCTGACCTCTAAGAGTGCAGCATCCACCCTTCTCTTCAGGATACATGAGAATCCTGGGAACCCATTAAATAAGTGTTGTCTGCGTGGGGTGCCTGAATGGAGGCCAGGTAACATCTTAAGCACAATTATTACTTGATTATGGGGACTATCTGGCTGATGATTGGTCATCCTCACTGGGTGACAGTGACACAGACAAATGGGTGCTACCTTGGCTGCTATTTAACTCTGCCAATGAGTAGTTTCTGCTGTGTTGGAAGCTCCTAGTTCATCATTCTCTAACTGTGCGGTCTCCCTCGTTTTTCCTCAACCCAACTGCCTTTAGTTTTAAGGTAGGAAAACTGATCTAAAGGTATCCACTAGAAACTTCCTTCCATCTCACCTTTTGGAAACAAATAGCATAGATTTTTGTGGGCTTTGCTTCTTGTTTCTGCAGTGGGTGACTCAGGCCTTGTGACAGAAACAAGGTGGAGGATGGACAAGCCTTCAGGGTTATACTTCTCTTGTCTTATTGACTCAAATGTAGAGAGGAAACCAAGATGACTGGCAAAGCAATACCTCCCTGTGACAAAGGCAACAGGCCAAGAACCTCAAGGTAGTTTTTAGAATGCTTCTTTTTACCCCTGGGTGATATATGTGAAAGAGAACTGAGTATTGTCAATATTATTGCAACTATTATCTACTGTAGTCTATTAAACTAAAGCTTAAAATGAATCTTCTGTCTAGAAGCCAGCCCCCCCCCCCAACAATTGATTTCCTTTTCAGGCAGGCCAAAGAATTCCCTTGGAAGGATAAAACTACCAGGCAGTCTGAGCTGGATGGACCACGCTAGTGCAAATGCAAAAGGTCACCGTTGGACTTGGCCAAGCTGGTTAATGTCAATAAGCTGGAGATCTTGCAACTTCAGCTTCTGTATGTTGGGCAGTACACCTCACCATCAAGCCTGGGCCCCCATCTCTGCAGCCCGTGCTGACCCAGCTTGTCCCACTGAGAGACCCCTTCTGAATTGTTCACATGGGAACCTATCCATCCAGAGTTCTCAACATAACAAAAGCTCTGGTCAGGCCTTTTTGTAAGCTAGGCTTTTTCTGCATATAACCATTTACAGATTTGAGCCTTTCCCTCCTTGATACGTGGAAAAACAATAACAGAGAAGCTCGTGAAATTGCAAAATCATGGAACGCAATTCTCTGTACCCTTTCTACAGGCACACCCTCTCAGCTCCATGAAGGAGCCCAATTCTTTGTTGTTCCCAGGGCTTTTTGCCAAGAAGTGAACTTCAAAGAAATAAGATCATAAAGATCCACATATCAACAAGTCCATAGAAGCCCCTGGGAATCTCATTGGAATGGGAGACCTAACATATCCTAGACATTAACTTCCCCAGGCATTGGCTCAAGCCAGTTGAGAACTTGTCTTTCCACTAAAATACATGCCTTCCTGGGAAAGGTTCTGTTCCTGGTTCGGTATCAGCATCTCTTTGGGAATCTGTACTGTGTATGCAGATTGTCTCCATTCAAATCCAGGTTCCAGCACTTATTAATCAGATGAAGTCGGGAATGTTCACCTAACTTCCTTGGCCCTCAGTTTCCCCATCAGTAAAATGGAAGATAGTAATATCTATCTTACAGGGTGTTGTAGGTAAATGTACTTATTCTATTCCTTAAAAGTAGGATCTAATCAGGAACTGTACTTAGGCAGAACAGGATCCTTCTGGGGAAAAGCAACGAAGAAGAAGGTAGAAAAGGATACATTTAAAAAAAGAAAAGCTGGGGACACTGAAATTGAAAGGCCATCTTCAAATGGGGCCCCAGGGATCAGCTGCCGACAAGTGCACAGGCCCAGGTAATGATAGGGACACAGGTACCAGTGGAGGATAGAGCACTGGCAGGGTGTCAGGGAATGCATGAGTGGCCTGAACAATGGTCTGCAACTTTAAAGGGTTCAATGTACATTAACATTATAAACATAATGAATGCCACTATTATCCTAAATTTGGAAGAATACAAATAAAAGTTTTGTAAATCAATACTTCTACTATCCACTGATCATTTCAATGTATTTCATTCCAGTCTTTTCTGCCATGCATAACTTATAATATTCATTTTGTCCTGCTTTATATCCAATTTTATCTATATTGGAGTCATATTTTAAACTACTTTTTCCCACTTAATACAGCTTGAGCACTTTTCCCTCATTAAAGATGGCTTCTAAGGGCTATATTATATTTCATCATATGGATTCATTTATCCAATTCACTGTAAACATTTAGGCTGTTTCTAATTTTTTATTATTGCAAATCACACAGCATTGAGCATCTATGTACATAAATCTTTATGTGCACATCTGATAACTTCTTCAGGACAAATTCCTAGAAGTGGAATTACTGGGTCAAGAGTTACACTCGTTTTGAAGAACCTTGATATATATTGCCCTGTTTCTTGCTATGAATGTGCACAAACAGGTATGAAACAGTCATAAGTCAAACACCCTTTCTTCCTACCTCTATTTTCTTGCCTTGGTTAAATCCTTCTCATACTTCCATACTCAGCCTGCCTTACCCTATCTTTCCAGACTGGTTTATGTGTCCCTTTGTCTATACTCCTGCAGCTCTTGCCCTTCCCTCTTATGTTGTATTTAGCATGCTATGTTGCACTTGCTGACTTACATATACATCTACCTGGCTGGACTAGAAACACCATCAGGGTAGAATAATCTCTATAGTCCTGGCACCTGGTGCAAGATGGATGCTAAGTCCATTTGTGTTGCTATAAAGGAATCCCCGAGGCTAGCTAAGTTATAAAGACAAGAGACTTACTGGCTGACAGTTCTGCAGGTATAGCACCAGCATCTGCTTCTGATGAGGGCTTCAGGCTGCTTTCACTCACAGCAGAAGGAGAAGGGGAACCATTATGTGCAGAGACCACAGAGATCACATGGCGAGAGAGGAAGCAAGAGGGTGGGGGAGGGGCCAGGATCTTTTTAACAAACAGCTGTCATGGGAGCTAACAGGGTGAGAATTCACTCCCATGAGAATGGCACCAAGCTATTCATGAGGGATTTGCCTCCATGAACCAAACACCTCCCACTAGGCCCCACCTCCCAACATTGCCACCCTGGGGATCAGATTTCAACATGAGTTTCAGAGGTGTCAAACATCCAAACTACAGCAGATGCTCAATGGATTGCTGGAGTAAGTGCAAAGCAGGCATGTGTGTGGGCTGGCACCAGATGGGAGTGCATACAGTGCACAACTCTGCTTCTGTGAATCGGCTCTGTCATAACCACTCTGGGTAATATGCTCTGGGGCAATGCTGTCTGTCCTTCCACTGACCTCTGAGCCACTGAAAATGCTGGTCTGGAAATATTATTTCATCTCTCACAGAAGGCTGACCTACCTGCAAGATTGAGGAAAAAATCCTAAAGGCTAGTTTACTAGAAGCCAAGACTCTTAACAATCTTGACTCCTGGTCAGAGGTGCCAGGAGAAAAGGGCCCTGAATGGCCCACAGCAGGCCATTAATGAGATCACAGATTCTTAATGTTGAAAGGAAACTAAGAGACTACCTTGGGTTACAGCTTAGTATACCAAGCCCTAGAAAACTACAGATAGCAATAATTATACCATAGTGGTGTTGTAAGAACTTAAAAAACAAAGAATTTTAAGTCCCTGTAAATATCTGATAGGTAATATTTGTTCAACCAATGGGATTCATTCATTCATTCATTCATTCGTCTGTTTAGCTAATATTTACTGAGTGTCTCTTATGTGCCACAGTCCAACAGCTAACATATGATAGTGATCACATCTGGTGTAACCTGTTCTGGGAAATGATAAAAAGACAACTGAGATGAAATGGAGCAATATCCTTTTGATCATCGTGGGGTCTGTGTTTTCTCATTAATGGAGGATGCTTCCCTGCTCCAAGCTGAAAAGCTAGCCATTCATTACATTCTACCAGCTGCCACCTACAGCTGGTACAGAAATGTGAGGGGGCCAGCTTGCTATTCCAGGAAGAGCAGACGCCCCTGAGTCACGCGGACCTGGGTCTGAATCTTAGGTCCATCGGTTACTACTTCTGTGACTGCGGGAAAGTCACTTTGCCTCTCTGGGTCATGGCTTCCCCATCTGTAGCACGGGGCTACTTGGCATAGATTTGTGGAAAGCAGGCCAGGCACAGTGGCTCACGCCTGTAATTCCAGCATTTTGGGAGGCCAAGGTGGGTGGATCACCTGAGGTCAGGAGTTCTAGACCAGCCTAACCAAAATGGTGAAACCCCATCTCTACTAAAAATACAAAATATTAGCCAGGCACGTTGGCACACGCCTGTAATCTCAGTTACTTGGGAGGTTGAGGCAGGAGAATCACTTGAACCCCGGAGGTGGAAGTTGCAGTGAACTGAGATCATGCCATTGCACTCCAGCCTGGGCAACAAGAGTGAAATTCCATCTCAAAAAAAAAAAAAAAAAAAAAAAAATGATTTGTAGAAAGCAGAATAATCGCTCCCTAAATATGTCTACACCCTAATCCCCAGAACTTATGAACATGTTATCTTAAATGGCAAAAGGGATGTTGCAGCTGTGTTAGCACTTTGAGATGAAGACATTATCTTGTATCATCCGGGAGGGCCAATCTAGTTATACAAACCTTAAGAGCTGAGAACATTTCCCAGCTGTAGTCCTAGAGCGTGGCAATGAAAGCAAGTATGGAGAAACAGTAGCATGAGGAGGACTTGACCCACTGTGGCTGGCTTTAAAGATGAAGGGGCCACAAGACTAGGAATTCAGGCTGTCTCTAGAAGCTGTAAAAGAGAAGGAAATTGGTTCTTGCCTAGAGTCTCCAGTGCATCCCTGCTGATAACCTTGATTTTAGCCCAGTGAGACCTGTGCTGGACTCCTGACCTAAAGATAAATTTGTGTTGTTTTAAGCCACTAAATTAGTAGTAATTTGTTACAGCAGCAATAGAAGACACATACAACTTTATGTGATTGTTATAAGTTTCAAAAGTCACCTTGTCTTTTGGCTTGTCACCTAAGCGGCCTGCTACACATCTTTATTTATGGTCCTCTACAGTTATCCAGGCCCTCAGTGAGCTTATGACAGCCTTTGCCTGCCTGCTTCATGACTACTCTGCCCAGAACAAAGGCTTCTTGAAGGAGAGTAGGAAATGATTATTGAAGAGAAATGCTGTTTGTATTCAATGTCTCAGAATAAGGGAAGCAAAGGAACAGATAAACAAGAGTCTCTTAATTACAGATGATGGATGTGTGCTTGGCCTCTGCTCTCTGCCTTCCATTTCTCACCATGTCACTGAATCAGCAGCAGCAGCTGGCACAAGCTTCTCTCCCTGTGGCCAACCAAGAGCCTGGCTCACAGCTCCAGCCTCCACCTTTCCCTCCGAGGACACACATCTCCCCTCACCCCACCGGAGGTGGGCTCCGTAATGGCTTCTTAAGCTTCAGCACACACATGGGCCAATTACCTAGCCCTGGGTTCAGGTTTTGGTGCTGCCATGACTTCGTTATGTGGCCTTGGGTAATCATTGCACCTCTTTCTGTCCTGAATTTCCCTCTTGAGAATTAAGGGTAACTCCTTTATATGGTTGGTCAGAGCATGAAAACAGATAAATTTGCTACTTGCTTTAATATAGTGCCTGTCATATAGATGTTGCCAGTAAATGGATTCATTTACCCAAGAATATAAAAGCAGTACTAAACAAATAATATGTATGTATATACAAGCAAAAAATATATATTACATAAAATATATCTATATTGTTATATATAAATATCACAAATAGAAAATATGGATATATATATAAATATAAGAAATGAAAAATAAGATCTAGGGCTTATATTTAAATTTTTCACAGTTCAGTGGGGACAAGATGGGTAAAATAGGCAATTATAAGGTAATGTAATGACGGCTCAAACAGGAGAAAGTACCCAGTATTGTGGCTTCCAAGAGGAGAGGCAACTAAATCCAGTTCGAGTGAAGTTTGGGTGAAGTCACTTCTAAACTGAATATTTCAGGATTAACAGGGATTGAGTGGGTAAAAGACAGAAGTAGTAAGTAGTATATGCAGAGGAGA
The DNA here is from genome assembly GCF_047675955.1 of Chlorocebus sabaeus. NCBI lineage: Eukaryota > Metazoa > Chordata > Mammalia > Primates > Cercopithecidae > Chlorocebus > Chlorocebus sabaeus. The sequence goes on along the minus strand of NC_132926.1, from coordinate 12,983,488 downwards.
CAGCAAGTACAAAGCCCTAAGTCTAAGGAGAATACCAGAAAGAAATCAAGAAATGGACATAATTTAATATTGCAGTGTTGATAGAGAAGAAAGAATAAAATAGGTACTTATTGATGTAACTGCTCGATATGGGTATGACTATTATTATTAGATGTGTCAGACAAAACACATTTTTACAGTATGCATAGTCTAATTTCCTCCTTTACCCACCAAAGAAAATTCTGGTTGCCACCCAATCCGGTCCCTTGCCTTTGCTTCCTGAGACTTAATGGTAAGATTGAGGTAATCAGTGAAGCAGAGGCACGCTGAAAGAGGAAGGGTAATTCACCAGAAGGATAAGAACCTAAGGGGAGAGAAAGATCAGTGGTGAGGGACAAAAGTAGTCCAGTTCTTGCATTTTTTTAGGAAGCTGTATGGGTGGGCATGGTGGCTAATACCTATAATCCCAGTGCTTTGGGAGGCTAAGGCGGGAAGATAGCCTGAGCCCAGGAGTTCAAGACCAGTCTGGGCAACATAGCGAGACTCTGTCTCCAAAAGAATTTTGTTTTTTAATTGGCCAGGCATGCTTCCTTGTGCCTATAATCCCAGCTACTTGGGAGGCTGAGGCTGGAGGATCATTTGAGCCCAGGATTTCATTGCTGTAGTAAGCTATGATCTTGCCACTGTACCCCAGCCTGGGCCACAGCATGAGACTCTGTAAATAAATAATAAAAATTAAAATAAAATAAAATAAATAAAAAGTTAAAAGTTGTAGTAAAGATTCAAATTAGTTTCAACATTTCCATCTGTTCTTTGAATTTGATTCCATGCCAAGAGTGAACTTTGCAGAGCCCGGTTTTAAATAGCTTTCACTTCTATAAATAAATCTGAACCTTCTCTAGCCATACAATTTTATTAATTGTTCCTTTAGAGATAGGTTAGAGAAATACATATCTCTAACCCTTTACTGATGTAGTGTGTCCTACCTGGAATGTTTTCCCTATTTACATAAATCCCTCCCATTCTTTAAGGCCTATTGCAGGCTCCCCATGAGCTCTGTGAAACCTGCCTCTTGGATGAATTTAATGCATTTGTCTCTGTATCATGGACTTAGTTCTTATCTTCCAAAAATCTTCATAAGATCAAAGGAAAACATAGAGGAAAATGCATCACCCGTTAAGACTACTGCCCTAAAAAAACAATTATTTACAACCATCTCTTCTAATCCTTTACTGTAGGTATATATAGATAATCAGTAATATAATCACAGTAGAAATTCTGATTTCATCTCCTAACCTTCTGCCTTACAATGCTAGTGACTTTTTATGTCTATGTCTAGAGCATATCCCTCTATGTTTTTGGCTTTTACATCTCATGGGGCCATATAAGGTTATAATCTTAAATCCTTAGGAAAAAGCAATATCTCAAGTAGAGATAATGCCCAATAAATGTTCAGTGCTCCCTTGAGTAGCTTTTTCTTTTCTTTCAAATCTCCCCAGCAACTTTGCAAAGGTCACCGACTCAATCACCTCTAGGAGCCAAGCATATTTTAGAAATGAATCAAACAGTAAGGCGATATGGACAGATTCAGTAATGTGCTGGAATGATTGTTCATCGCTTGCAAGAGCTGGTCATTATCAGGTCATTATCAGCTGGGGCGTCAGGAACTTTGTGAGTCAGTTTAAACAAATCTTTTATTAACTTACCACTAAATACATTATATTATAAATAAATTACATATATTAAATAAATTATAAATAAATTACATTAAAAACAAAGATAATAAATACTCAAAAGTCACCACTTCCTAATTATTTTACTAAATGTTGCTCTGAAGGTCATTTGTGTATACTGTATCTGTATAATGGACATGCCGTATGACGCTATATAACCCTTCATGTGTCTTCGCAGTTCCTCATTCAGGGATGTTACTTTGGTAGATTGAAGCTGGCTATGGTGGGAGTATGTACATTATAGAAAATGGTAAATACCATTAATCTGGGTGTGGTTTATAGTTTTTTCGATTCTCTAGACTCAAGAGAGTGATGAAGAAAATGTCATGAATGAAGATACAACTTAAAATTGTCTTATGTGTACGGTTGTTACCTTCCAAACAACACAAAAACTACTGAGAGAATGTTCTTCTAGCATTCAAAAACCATCATGTGATTCAGCATAGAAGTTATGTCACTGAAGAACAAGTGAAGTTCTTCGATGCTGGATACAAGACAGGATGTCCAGTTAAATATGAATTTCAAATAATCAATATTTTTAGTATAAGTATATCCCAAATATTGTTCAGAGAACATTCATACTAAAAATTTAGTTGTTCATCTGCAATTCAAATGTGGAGTTCCCTTTATATTTATTTGCTAAATCTGGCAATCCTAGACATATATCTTTACTGTTTCATTTTCATCGTATTTGTTAACATAACCAAAAGCATCAGCAGTCATATTGGAATTATGCTTGTTTGTCAGTTGTAACCAAAGGTCGTCTGTGGATATAAAAGTCTGATAGCAATCATCAAAATAATTCCACAAGAATCAACCGGCTATATGAGAATTGCAATAAAGAGTATTTTATATGGCATTGTTTATAAATTTCTTGCAACATATCCTTTGTATCAGTAAAATGTATAATAAACTTACATGTGTATGTCTATGTGTGTATATACACACTTTTTCATTTTTGGAGATTTTGTCATTAAATATTTATCAGCAAACCACTGGAGACAGTGAGAGAGTGGTACACCACCTCTTCAGAACGCATACAAATTCACTTTTCTAAACACTGTTCTTCCAAACCAAACTTTCTCACCTATTGTCTTCCAACTGTTCTTTTGCTATGCCAGACCTAGGACAGGTCAAAGTCAGGGCCCCACTGAGTAATAATGATGAAGCTCGCACTGTTGAGAAATCAATCATCTCCAAAGCATCTGAGCACAAACAACTGAAATAAGTTTTATCTCTGCTTAAAGGCTAAGTTTAAAAATAATAAAGGGAGGAAGAGGATCATTCCTCCCTAACCCCCACCCACCCCCTTTGTGAGCCTAATTCCATCATCTGAACTATTAAACATTCACTTCCGTCTCCACCCAATTACCCACCCAAGCTGAGAGGCATCTCTGGGTGCCACCAGGCTCTGACATATGGGACTCATAACCAGGAGCAGATAGTATCCCCATTCTTGCCAGAGTAGTGCTACATCTTGGAAAGATTGATACAGTTGCAAGACTGCTTCTGCTACTATTCTTTCTGACTAGAGGCCACACGGACCATGATTAGGGCAGCTATGGGGCCCAAGAGGTCCATGGAATTAAGAGTTCTTCTCAATTACAGTTAAATGCATGAAGAGCAGGAAGCACAACAATGAGGCAACATCTTTAGGTCGTCCCATCCCCAGAGAGGCAGATTGGCAAGGGCAGAAAGGAAGACAGGCTGGGCCTCCAATCCAGATGACTGGAAAGAGCCAGGGGCTCCAGACAGGCTGGGTTTCCACATTCCAGGGCTTAGCTCCGCTCCCACTTGGTTCTCATGCCACACACTTGCTTTGTGTTAGCAACAAGAAAGAATCCACAAACTTTGGAGCAAGGCATACTCTGTTGCTTATTTTAGGCTTGCTCTTCTGTCTTTCTCTCCTCTCCCCTCCCTGTCTTCAGAATGAGCAAAGACACAACAGAAAAACATGTAAGAACAGAATCTCAAGTTTTAAGTAGGGGAAAGAAATTAGTAGAAGCTGGGTCCTAAATGTAGGACATTAAACTTCTTATTTGGGTGTAATTATAATATTGCACATAGTATTAAACACTCCTCATGGATATATTCCCAACTCTAAATCTCTGTTCTAGGCCAACATTTCCCAAAGTGTGTTCGGATAGCTGTTTATGCATATTTTATGGAAAAATGGAGGAACAGTTCCATAGTCAAATAAGTTTGGAATATTTAATGTTAAATTTTTAATTAGATGTGTTTGCCGCAGGACTTCTCAGAGACTTCGATATGCAGATGTGCTTTGGGAATCTATTCACTGGAGGGAAGCTCACCATGTTTCCTAAATTTATTTCAGTGCAGAATCCCTTTCATGGAGTATCTTGTAGAACTAGTATTCTAAAGAAGAGATTTATAAAATGCTACTAAGGCTCCAACTATTTTCAATAGCTTCCCATTAATCAGTGATCAATTTACCGTTCAGATTTCCATGACTTTATTCACCTACTCTCTTCTCTCATCTTCAACTATCAAATGATTTGTCTTTCTTTGAGATCCTTTAGGTGCTCTCAGAGCCTCCATCATAATTCTCTTCTCTCCTTTCTTTGTTTGCACAAGACTTTCTCTGTGCCAATGCCACTACCATCACCATAAGCTTTGGGAAGGCAGTGGAGCTTGGTGGGTGGGGTAGGGAGTGGAGGTGGCCTGGACAAGAAGCCAGCAATCTGGAGTCAAAGGCCAGCCCCACGTGACCTTGGTCACGCTACTTCACCTTCTAGAGGCTTAGTTTCCTCCTATCTAAAATGGAAAAAATAATATTTTTGTCACAGACCCATTGTGAGGACCTCATGAAAGGGTTTCATGAAAGTACTCTGCTATCATAAAGTGAAACTGAAAAATTATCATTTGCCTCTTTTTTCCTAAATTTATTTTATCATACGAATCACCTGGGGCACTTATTACAAAGAGAGATTTCTCTGAGTAATCTGTTTCCATGACTGGGACCTAGAATTGGTAATTTTAACAAGCTTGCCAGGTTGTTAAATCAGAAGAATTTAGACAGCACTGAATTATCTGAAAGAAATTAGAAATAAATGGTGATTCTGATAGCAAAAGCTACAGACAAGTGGGAGATAGTTGGCTGCGGGGTGGGAGGAAGGTAGGAAAGCCAAACACTACAGGTCTCCTCTTACTGATTACACCAGGTAGGTGTGTATATATCCCTTCGTTGGCCAGAGCTTTATTGGATATTTGAACTTTGTGCAGTAATTCTTGGAGTATACACTTCTGAAACTATATTGTGAAGCACCCCACTGGTCAGGATTTCTCTAAAGTGGCCCTGATTACTTCTTCATTTGAATCTTGAGTCTTAAAAAAATCAATTATAACCTATGGATCATCATAGACATCTTCATTCAAGAAATCAATTTCACTGCATTTCTAATTAAGGATTTGCTGGGCCCAAGAAAAGGAATATATCTATGCACCTCCTGGTGCCACATAAGGCATTTATAACTCTGTATATCATTGTTGAGGTCTTTATGAATGACCAAAAGAGAAAAAATGACCCATCTCTGAAATAATCTCTTTGTTTGTGTGTATTCTTTATGCTTTCTCCATCTAAGAGCTGGGATTACTTTGGGATTTTATGTCTTCAATAGAGAAGTAAAGAAATAAAAATGATATTTGCTTTATTAAAAATAGAATCAACACCCCAAACATAAATTCATTATTTATAGAAAATCCCCTTTTTGTCAAACCACCAACAGAGCCTCTATTGCAACTGATTTCTTTTAAAAGTTCAAATAAAAGCTGGGGAAATCTTGTAGCCATTAGACCGTAATCTGTATGAATCACCAATTTGTTTTTCATGACTTTTTCTGCATTCCTTCTATATTTTGCAGTTTATTTTGTTCAATGTTTTCAGCAACAGCTTTGCCAAACCCCAGAATCGAGAAGTCATCCAAGCAGTGAGTGTGTGTGTCCCACTCTGCAAGCTGCTTGCTCAAGTAACAAGGCATACGTTTGACTTCTCTCCCTTCTCGTTCTTTTCTGTCTGGTTACAGGGACAGGCAGAGAACAATCCAACCTAAACACTGATAGGTAAGGCCTTAAACAGTTGAGGATGCCACGAGAAAATTCCAAGCATTTAGGACCCTTTCTTTTCCAACTACTCAACATGCATCTTACGGACACTGAGGCCTTTAAAAAAAAACAAAACCAAAAAACTGCAGTTGTGACCAGTTGGCAGCGGCCACACCGTGGCTTAGTTAGTGCAATAAATAGTTTACTTTAACTTAGCTCCAGCCTACTGAGTCTGTCTCTTCCACTCTGATACACAAACAATCTACTTTTTATTTACAAATATTACACATCTGCATGTGAAACCACACTCTCTCTTGTGAAATAGATATTTATTTCTCTTTCTCCTAACGTGGGGAACTAGTTTGGAAGTAAGTTAATCAGATCAGCCCTTTCACTGCACTAAATATACTGGTATTTCTGGATCTATCCTAGTGGTGGCAGTAGGATGAGTACCAAGTTTATTCATTCAACTATCCATTCATTAATCCAGTTATTCATTTATTCATTGTGTAAATATTATTAAGTGCCTATTCTGTGGGGCATAGGCATTGGGTTAAGTAATGGCAATTAAATACATGAAGTCCCTACTTTGGTGAAACTGTATGGTCTAATGAGAGAAACAAACATTAAGTAAATGATTTTATATACATATATATATTTTTTTCATTTTAATTCTAATAAGGGATGCAAGGAGAATTAAAGGGAGCTATGAAAGTTCATAAAAAGGGAACTAAAACCATGTATTATATGATTCCATTTATTAAAAATGTTCAGAATAGGCAAATCTGAACAAACAGAAAAAATAGATCAATGCTTGCTTAGCACTGAGGAGAGGGACTAGAGGGGTTGGGAATGATGGCTAAGGAGAGCAACAGTTCTTTTTGGGTTAATGAAAATATTCTAAAAGGGATTGTGGTGATGGATAGACAACTCTGTGAATACACTCAAAGCCATTGAATCTCCTTTTCTCTATTCAATACTACCTTTTTTGGTGCTGGACTCATTCTCAGGGTACTCCCTGAGAATGTGTACCTGCCTCATTGAATCCAACAGCTTAGCAACCCAATGAATAGTGAAGGCCTTAGTTATCAAGCTCCACCAAAGCTCCAAAGTAGGACTTCATGGGTCGGAGCTGGTAATGTCACCTACCTCTGCATCATTCATTTGTTGGTCAAGAGAATGTGGTACCAGCATGGGTCACACGCTTATCCAAGGAGATGGAGTCAGCTCCACCAAAACCTTATGCTCTAAGAGTAGGGGAAGAGATGGTTCTGTTACCAGATTAAGAGAGGCTAGGCATGCAAAAGCAGTCGACAGCCACCTTGGCCAGTTTCCTCTTGCAGTCTTGGAATCAAGCATTTATCTTGAGGGGCTATGGCCCTTCCAGATACAGACTCACTACATTTCAGCTGCTGGATGCAGCCTGCAATTGCTGGATCATTCAAAATGTCACACAGAGAGCCTTGCGCTCTTAACAAATTCTATTACTTAGTTAAATACAACAACAACAAAACAGTCACTAGCTATAAAGTAAGACTTTTTAAAAGTTACTATTTTTTGTAAACTGACTTACACAAACATATTAATAATTCCAATTTGCATTGTGGGTTTGAGGGGTTGTTTTATGATGGAAGGGGAAGTTGGGATTTTTGTTTGGTTTGATTTGCCTCCTATGTGCATAATCAGCTTCTGGGAGCTCTGAAGTTCCAAGTGGTGTGTAATAAAAAGTAGTCAAGTCACTTGCATCTTAAGATATTTCCACTAACAAGTGTAGAGGAATTATAGGCAACACATTTATCTGCTAATTACTGTCATATGAAATTTGCTTTGCTAGCAGGAAAATAGAATCACACAATGATGGCAAATTCATGACAGCCATGTCTCGCTCCCCTCTCACATGCAAATATAATGGTTCTCTTTTCTACTGTGATCAGATGTGATCTCAGAATCTTCCTCAGCACCAAGCTTTTGGGACCCATCACCAATCAGGTGGAACTGGAGACCTGGATGAGCTGTATGAGCGTGGGAAAGTTATTAAATCTTACGAAGCCCTAGTTAACTTGCTTGTACTTAACAATAAACTTGCACTTGATAAAAGGTAGTTATGATTAGAATTATTATTATCATGATTGCCTTCAGATTATACCAAAAAAGAATTGCCTTTGCAGCTTGTCTCCATGGGGTAGCGGTGAGGAGGGCAGGCAGCATCAATGATTCTCTTTTTTGGTTTATTTCAGACTTTTTCAATGCCTCAGAAAGAGAGTTCCTGGTTACTAGGAAATGTATACTTTCATGAGTGGCCAAGATGAGAACCTCCAGAAGAAAAACTGCACAATTCTGTAGGTAACCACAGAAGAAGATACTGTCCATTCTGTCTCTCAGTGTCCTTTACACAATGACTCATGTGATAAATGCCTAAGTCTGGTTCCAGGAAAAAGTTTGTCTCTACAGAAAAATGTGTATGTTTTCCATTGTCATACAACCAAAACTAAGTAACCCAAGATGTTTCCACTCCTTCTTTGCTGCCAGAAAGCTTGTGCCAAGATGTATTACCCAAGTGTTATAATTAGCCCCAATCAGGTGCCTAAAGCCATCAGCTTCTTTTGAATCTTTCAGACAGTTCCAGTTTTCTTTTACCCTTGAATGGTTTATTTTATGGTGATTGAAGCTGTTTCTTCAGTCTCTCTGGAAGAGCTGGGTCACCTGACATTTTAATGTCTCTTTCAACTACAAAATTCTATGAAGTCTTCAATATCACTCAATCATTAGAGGAAGATGATTAGTTCTAAATGGAACTTATAGCCTCTGGTATTCCAATAAGTGGAGGAGAGACGAAGAGATTTAAAATGCATTAAGAACCTAAATAGGCTAAGTACTCTAACACTCTAGTGTTCTTAAGCTCACCAGCCTGAGAGTACAGATGTGACCATGTTGACATTTGGAGCCACATCTGCAGCTCAGTGTCCCCACCACCCCTGGCAAAGAAGCAGAGATTCAGAGATTGATTATTCCTGGGAGTCAATAGCAGTGTCTCATGAGAATTCCATGTTCTTGGGATGTTGCTGTCATGAATACAGAGTTTGTCAGCTGGGCATGTTTCCATCCAGTCAACCCTCACTGCTCCTCTGGTAGGCTCTGACCTACCAAGAATGACGTCTTCTGAAAAAAATCCCAAACATGCAAACCAGCAGAGATGCCAAAATATTGCTATATATTTTCTTTCCCTTGGTGCCGTTCCATGAAGTAATGGGAAAACCATCTCCCCACTCTTTCCAGTGGAGTAAAAATGGGTATAGTATGGGCAGAATTGCCCATGAAAAGAATATCAAGGGTGAAGATCATTGTTTCTAGATCTGAGCCTTAAGGAGCTTCAACTCAAGCTGGCTGGGGAGGCAGCAAAGGAGACTGAAGAGGAGGAGCCAGAAAGGTGGGAACAAAATGCAAGAGAGGATGGTGTTGAAAACTCTGAGAGATGAACAGGTTTCACACAGGAGCACCAAACACTGCTACAAGCGTTATTAAGCTTTCACAGCACCAAGAGGCCAATGCTGTCCCTCCCGTGTTGCAGGTGAAGAATCTAGGCTCAGACAGATTAATGTGGTTTGCCCAAGAGCATAAAGCTGGTTAGCATCGGGATGAGACTCAAAGCCAGGTTTGCTGTGCTCTGGCCATGACACACCTGTGTGAGATGGATTGCAGAACACACCTTTTCTGTTCCTCTAATCTTGTCAATGTTTATTTCCCAAATGTACAATAGACTATGTTTCCATGATTATGCTTCCAAAGTCAACTTCTCCCTTTGACAAATGCCAAGGACAGCGACTGAATGGCTGAATAAATCAGATGCCCATCCTCTTATTTGGGCCATGGCAACAAAGAGGAAAGAACTTACAGGGTAGATTTGAAACTGAGATAGGGTTTGGAGGTTTCTCTTTTTAATGTTATATTCTACCAATATTCTAGCAGATGTAAATATGCTTCATAAAATTATAAAGCATATATATGTGTATATACATATATATATATATATGGGATTATCAGGTTTATTGGAGCATGAGAAAAGAATGGATCTTTGGGGATTCGGTATTTGCTTATTCTAGCTACAAGCCAACATCAATACATAAAGCAAGATTGAGAAACTCTATAATAATATTCTATTTTTACTGAGAGAAGTCTCTGCCCATCTGTGTCATCTGTGTGACTGACTTTTTTTGGAAGTGGGGTGGATTAAAAAGACTAGAAATACTCTGAGAGTTAAGAGAAAAAACACTGTTTTGAGGGGAAAAGCATATTATCTGAATATTTTTCTAGGTTCTGGCCTTCCAATACTGCAGCCTCCTTGACTCTTTAAAAAGGGGCCAACAGTATTTTGAAGCTCCTAGGAGCAAGCTGGAGGAGGCTCGGCCAGCCTGGGCCCTCAGCCTATGCTGCTCCTGAGTTCATTAACATAAGACATGTATTGAGGCAACTGATACTACCAGGAAGCTTTATTTCCCCAGAATCACAGGATAGTTAGAGAGGGTAAACACCCTGAAGACCTGGTCAGTGTTTTTAATATTTTTTTAAGGATATGGAACCCTTTGTGTGCATGTGTAAATATAACAAGTTGAAAAATATTATCTTCACATTTGACGTCTTAATCCCTCTAAGAGAGGAAACTATCATTGTTTAAAAAATACCTTGGTAAACATGCCTGGGATATGACATCAGTCGGAGCCAAGACCTCAGAGGAGAAAGAAGACAAACTATTCTGGATAAGAACAGAGGAGGGACATGGGCAAATTTTTGTTTTTGTTCCTGAATGGGACGAGGACTGGTGAGTGAGGGGGAAAAAATGGAGACAGGACTGAGAAGAACCAGAAATTAAAATAATAGAAGTAATAGCCTGACATGTACACATATATGAGATCTATCTATCTGTCTATCTACCTATCTATCATCCATCAAGTATCTATCTATTTGCATATATAAGCTATAATATCTGGCTCTTTTCTAATCGTTTTACTTATATTAACTCATTCCATCTTCATATGAATTCAAGCAGATACTATACTACTATAGCTCTCATTTTAAATATGAGAAACTGAGGCACAGAAAGGCTAAGTAACTTGCCCAAATCCCACAACTAGCAAATATGGAGGAGTCAAGGAGTAGGGGAAATGGCATCTTAAAACCACAAATGTCAGCTATTGAAGTTAATTTGCCTTGCTCTATAAAATAAAACTGTTTTTACTTCTTCCCCCTCACCCGTATCAAAAAATGCCTTTTGTAAAATCTGCACATGTTTTGGGTAATCGTGTTCATTTTTATGGAATCCAAAGAAAGGACCCATGTCTGGGCCCAGTGCAATGTCAAAGGGCGATCCAGTGACCTGAGAGACAGGAGGGGCCGTGAAAAATGTGCTCTGATTCTGGGAACTCTGAGAGTCTTGCACGGAATTTTGAACTTTGGAATTGGTGGATTTTAAGCAATTTAAACAAGATCTCAGGAGGCAAGGAAAACCCAAATGACATCTGGGAACCCTGATGGAAGCAGAGCTCCTCTGGTTGAAATGGGTGGGGCAGTCCCCTATCAGGATGGCCTCCCTCCTGCCCTAATGGCAGCCCTGAGGTCACTATGCAGATGCCAGACTCCACTGACTTAGAGCTCTTATTTTACCCATTATCAAGCTGAGAGGAAGGAAGGACTTCGTTTTTACCCTAAGAGGCTATAACTGGCTTGTTTAATTTCGTCCCAATCAGTGATTTAGAAAGAATAAAAACTTTTTACTATAATTACTAATATTTAAAAATGAGGGAATTTTGTATTTTAAAGGTCAGCTTTCTTGTTTGTCTTGAAAATCTGGACACCCGTGCTGTTTTCCAGCAGAAAAACACTTCACCAAAGGTGGGTCACACCGCCACCTTTGCAGAGGGAGGCGTGAAATTTCCAGAGTAGCCGGGTCTCCACTCTACCAGCTGTAGTTATTTACTACCTGATCAGGGGTAGAATTTGAAGCCCCTGCTGTAACACACAGATGACAGAATTAGTGCCAACTCAGACTTGCACCTAAATTTCTGGCTTCCTTGTTCAGAGTTTTTCTGTATCATAGTGATCAGATCCCAGAACCAATTTTTTTTTTAAACTAAAGTATTCCAGTGCCTAGTATAGTACTTGGCACGCCAGAAGAACTCAATACATATTTCTTGACACACAGATACATGGGTGGATGAAAGCTCGCAGTGGCCAATGAGCAAAAGGAGATATATCCCCATTTCTCTTTCCTCACACCACTAACACCAAAGAGCTACACAGAGGACAAGGGTCCCTGTTGATTTTAGTCCTTTAAAGAGAATCTGCAAGATATACTATTCTATCAAGGCCTGAAGCTCTCCATCTAAAGAAGAAATGCACCACCTCTTCTTAAGTATCAACTGTTCCAGCCAGTTCCCAAGGTCATGCTTCTTGGACTCTGGACCTGAAGAGGACAGGGCAACTCAAGCCAAAAGCAGGCGTGTGGGCAACTCAGAGGGGTTTCAAAAGATAGGGTGGAACTCCAGGAAAAATCTCAAGCGAAGAAGAAGATGAATCATCATGATAAACCCCAGATCCCACAGCACAGCTCTGTGCAGCTCTGCTGTTGGCTGGGTTGTATTTTAAGCCTTAATTATTATTCTTTTATGTTTGCAGTCTTGGAGCCTTGCTATTAAAGTGCTTTCAAATGTTTGGGAAGTCAGTGGTGTTTAAGTTTATCCTCTTACTGTTTGGATGACAGGAACTATTTGTAAACGGAGCACCCTGCCAGTTACCAGCATTTATTTGCAGTTATATCACTAATGTTTTTGAAACTTGTGTTTATCTATAATTTGACACATCAAGAGGACTTTTGCTCTTGGCCCAAGCTCCTGCCAAAGCAAAGGGTTATGTGTTAAAGTTGCTTTCATCAGACCTTCACAGACCCAATGGTCGACTCTCACACCTCCCTTGCATCAGGGTTACCCAAACTGAAGTTAAGAAAGCAATTAAACACATATGTGACAAGTTGGAGAGCCCAAGTAATAGAAAAGGGGGTAGGGGGTGGAGGGCAAGCTCCACTTGCAGTAATGTTTTAAATAAAGGGCTGTTTTCAGAGAAGCTGGCTCTGATATCCACAAAGGCAATTTGGCAGAAGACCTAGCAACTCTCATCCACCTCTGTACTGATTATGATGATTGCCCTTTGCTTTGCTTCGAAACTCAGAGGAAGCTGTGTCGGCACCCGGAGGCATCTGTTTCACTCTGCTTGCTTACCCACCATTGCAGTTAAGCCCTGGGAAATCCTATCTTGGCCGACATGTGGAGAAAAGCTCTCAGTTGGAAAGACAAATGCTTTTTGTGATGGATTTTGAAAATCACAGTACTTCATAGCTGGAAGGAGACCCTCAGAGATGATCTAGTCCAAACCCCAGCTTATCTAATTCATGTATTCATTCAACAGATATGTGCCAAGCTGCTTCCACATGCCAGGCACCATGCAGCACGATGGAGAAATACCGCAAACCGAACAGACAGACAAGGCTCTACTTTCATGCAGTAAGTAAACAAATACCATCATCTCAGGGAGTGCAAACTTGTTTGAAGAAGACAAAACAGTGTACTGTGCTAAAGAGTGATTGAAGAAGTGGTTCTTTAGATAAGAAGATGCTGAGAGGAGGCAATGTTTGTCCTGAGATTAAATGATAAGAAACTAGTCAAGCAAAGATCTCTGAGAAGGTAGACAGAGAAAACAGCAAGTGCAACTGAGAGAGAGCAAGCCTGGTATGCCACAGAGCAGAAAACTCGAGCTTATATGGTGAAGTTGGAGAGGAGCAGGGACCAGGTATGTCCAGGGCTCACCCTGGAGCCCAGGGTGAGGGGTTTTATCTAATCCAAATGGAAGCATGAACAGTAACAGGACTCAATGGCTGTCATACAGCAGATGCAAGCACGGGTCTCTCCACCCCTATTTGGGACTTTTCAACCAGTACATGTCCCTAAAACAAAAGCTGCTATCCTTTCTCTCCTATTTTCTCACCAGATTTGTGCTTCTAGGAGGCACTGCATATAGGAAAATAAGGTTTGGCATAACACAGAGGAATTAATCTATGAATATGTCGCTCTCATAATGAAAATTACTCTTGATTAAAATGATCTCTCGGCCTGAGTTGTTTTATGTTTGTGATGGTTAATATTGAGTGTCAACTTGATTGGATCCAGTGAGCAACAAGTAGCAAACGGATTGGACTTGTTGGTGAGACATTTGTGTACCAGGGGATAGGAGATAACTCCAACTAAAATTCAGGGACCTTCTACCTCAGTAAAATTTCTAGCAGTCCAATGGTGTAGGGCATGTTGAGATAAGACTTCTAAGGAGAAGGATAAGTTGCTGCATTTGGCCCCTCCTACAACCAAGAAAGAGGCACAATGCCTAGTGGGCCTATTTGGATTTTGGAAGCAACACATTCCTCATTTGGGTGTGTTATTCCAGCCCGTTTGTTGAGTGACCCAAAAGGCTGCCACTTTTGAGTGGGGTCCAGAAAAGGAGAGGGCTCTGCAACAGGTCCAGGCTGCTGTGCAACCTGCTCTGCCCCTTGGGCCATATGACCTAACAGATCCAATGGTGCTTGAGGTGTCAGTGGCAGACAGGGATGCTGTTTGGAGCCTTTTACAGTCCTCCATAGGTGAATCGTAGTGGAGGCCTCTAGGATTTTGGAGCAAGGCCCTGCCATCTTCTGCAGATAACCACTCTCCTTTTGAAAGATAGCTCTCGGCCTGTTACTGGACTTTGGTAGAAACTGAATATTTGACTATGGGTCATTAAGTCACCATGCAACCTGAATTGCCTAACATGAACTGGGTGCTTTCTGACCCATCTAGCCATAAAGTGGGTCATGACAGCAGCATTCTGTCATCAAATGGAAGTGGTATATAGGTGATCGGGCTCAAGCAGGTCATGAAAGCACAAGTAAGTTACATGAGGAAGTGGCTCAAATGCCCATGGTCTCCACTCCTGCCACCCTGCCTTCTCTCCCCTAGCCTGTACCAATGGCCTGTGGGGAGTTCCCTATGATCAGCTGACAGAGGAAGAGGAGACCAGGCCCTGGTTCACAGATGGTTCTGCAAGATATGCGGCCACCACCCAAAAGTGGACAGCTGCAACACTACAGCCCCTTTCTAGGACATCCCTGAAGGACAGCGGTGAAGGGAAATCTTCCCAGTGGGCAGAACTTTGAGCAGTGCACTTGGCTGTGCACTTTGCTTGGAAGGAGAAATGGCCAGATGTAGTACAACTACATACTGATTCATGGGCTATAGCCAATGGTTTGGTTGGATGGTCAGGGACTTGGGAGAAGCATGATTGGAAAATTCATGACATCGAAATTTGGGGAGAGGCATGTGACCTCTCTGAGTGGTCAAAAGTTGTAAAGATAGTTGTATCCCATGTGAATGCTCACCAAAGGATGACCTCAGCAGAGGAGGATTTTAATAATCAAGTGGATAGGATGACCCATTCTGTAAACAGCATTCACCCTCTTTCCCCAGCCACCCCTGTCATTGCCCAATAGGCCCATAAATAAAGTGGCCACGGTGGCAGGGATGGAGGTTATGCATAGGCTCAGCAACATGGGCTTCCATTCATCAAGGCTGACCTGGCTACAGCCACCACTGAGTGCCCAATTTGCCAGCAGCAGAGACCAACACTGAGCCCTCGATATGTACCATTTCTTGGGGTGATCAGCCAGTTACTTGGTGGCTGATTGACCCAGACTATCAAGATGAAATCAGCCTACTACTCCATAATGGAGGTAAGGAAGAGTACACGTGGAATACAGGAGATCCCTTAGGGCGTCTCAGTATTACCACGCCCTGTGATTAAGGTCAATAGAAAACTACAACAACCCAATCCAGGGAGGACTACAAATGGCCCAGACCCTTCAGGAATGAAGGTTTGGGTCACTCCACCAGGTAAAAAACCATGACCCACTGAGGTGCTTGCTGAAGGGAAAGGAAATACAGAATGGGTAGTAGAAGAAGGTCTACTCAATCAATACCAGCCACAACTATGTGACCAGTTGCAAAAATGAGGACTGCAATTGTCATGAGTATTGTCTTATTTTGTTAAGAACACTTGTGCATGTATACACTTGTACAAAGAAAATATCTTCATTTTATTTCCTCTATTTTTCCTGCATCATGGGACATAAGATTACTGACTTTATGTCATCATTTAAGAGTTGTTAACTTTACGTAACAGCATTTAGATTAAGGATTAGTGCACTTCCGATTGTACGAAGGATAGCCGTATTATTTTATGCATAATCGTGACCTTATTATTGTCTTTATTTGAAGATTATGTGCGATTTCTGGAATCTGTAATACATTCAGGTTGACAAGGGGTAGACTTGTGATGGTTAATATTGATTGTCAACTTGATTGGATCAAAGGATGCAAAGTATTGTTGCTGGGTGTATCTGTGAAGGTGTTGCCAAAGGAGATTAACATCTGAGTCAGTGGACTGGGAGAGGCAGACCCACCCTCAATCTGGGTGAGTACCATCTCATCAGCTGCCAGTACAGCTAGGATAAAGCAGGCAGAAGAAAGTGGAATGAAGACTTGCCAGGTTTTCTGGCCTTCATCTTTTCTCTCGTGCTGGGTGCTTCCTGCCTGCGAACATCAGACTCCAAGTTCCTCAGCTTTTGGACACTTGGACTTACACCAGTGGTTTGCCAGGGGATCTTAGGCCTTCGGCCACAGACTGAAGGCTGCACTGTCAGCTTCCCTACTTTTGAGGTCTTGGGACTTGGACCAGCTTCTCTACTCCTCGGGTTGCAGACGGCCTATTGAGGGAGTTCACCTTGTGATCATGAAAGTCAAAACTCTTTAGTAAACTCTCTTCATATATACATCTGTCCTACTAGTTCTGGCCCTTTAGAGAACCCTGATTCATACAATGTTCTTGTTTCTCCATGTGCTTTTCAGCATTTCCCATTCTCTCTGATCCAGGTTAATAGGAGAGGAAAATTCCCATCCCCAGCATTTCCCAAACTTCACTAATTTGTGGATTAACTTTAGAGGTTTTGCCATATCTGTGGCTCATATTTACTATTTTTTCACTTTTTGGTTTTTGTAAGAGACAAGGCCTCATTCTGTTGCCCAGGCTGGAGTGCAGTGGCATGATCACAGCTCACTGCAGCCTTAAACTCCTGAGCTCAAGCAATATCCTTGTCTCAGCCTCCCAAGTAGCTGAGACTACAGGCGCGTGCCACCATGCCCAGATAATTTTGTATTTCTTTGTAGAGATGGAGTCTCACTATGTTGCCCAGGCTTGTCTCAAACTCCTGGCCTCAAGCAATCCTCCTCCCTCATCCTCCCACAGCAATGGGAGTACAGGTGAGAACCACTGCACCTGGTCCTTTTTTACTGAATATTTTTATTTAAACTGTCTTATTATTTTAAAATTCTTTCTACCTGCCCCAATTGATAGCACTCATAAAATTATGTTTGATATGCTAGCCAGATTGTTTAATTTTATTGCATTAAAAAGTAAACACAATATTATAGTTTAAAAGTTTTGGCCTTTGTACCAACTAACATCATACCCTAAGGGCATAGTTTTTAGGGGAAAACCCCACTTCTTATACTTAATAGAGGGCATGCTCTCTAAGAAGGTAGGGAAGTAAGATTCCCTCTCTGCTTCTCTTTTATTTTTTGCTTCTAATATAAACATTTAAGCCAACTTCCAATTGCTGCTCTTATTTCAAGTATAGAATGTACAAAATCCAGCCTGGGCAACATGGTGAAACCCCATCTCTACAAAAAACAAGAAAATTACTCAGGCATAGTGGCATGCCTGTAGTCCTAGCTACTCAGGAGGGGAGACTGAGATAGGAGGATCACCTGAGCCCAAGGAGGTCAAGGCTGCAGTGAGCCATGATTGTGCCACTGTACTCCAGCCTGAGCGACAGAATGACGCTCTATCTAAAAAATAATATTAAAAAAGGAATATACAAAATCACCAGAATATCTTATTTCTGAAAAGCATAAGAAACTATGAACTCTTCAACTTCCTCGGAAAGTGCCACCTGTAAGTGACTACTGTAAGTAACGTGGGAGAAGAGCAGACAGAATTCTCTCTGGACAGGCATCACTGAATGGCAGAGGCATGCGTGTGCCACCGAGCAACCATAGCCAACATTCATCAAAACTAAGCACATTTTAAAAAATCTTCAGTGTGAAAATTCAAACTTTTACAAAAGTAAAAGAATAGTATCTCATGGACCCATCACCTGCCTTTAACAATTAGTAACTCATGGCCAATCTTGCTTCATCTTTACTCACACCCATTTCTCCCTCCCAAGTATGTTACTGAGAGGCAAAATCACAAACACGGTTTCATTTCACCTGTAAGGATTTCAGTATGTGTCTTTAGAACGAGTTTTATTTTGACTAGGATCATAGTACCAGTAGGTCGCAACAAAACTAAAAATTCCTTAATATCATAAAATAATTAGTGTTCAAAACATAACTTTTTACCATTGTTTTGTTCAAATCAGGATCCAAACAAGATTTACTTAACCTATTTGATTAGTATCTTCGTAAGTAATTTGTAATCCATTGTCCCCTCCTCCACCTTTTTCTTGTAATTTATTTGTGAAAGAAACGTGTCCTTTCTGTGTCCTGAAGACTTACTCACATTGTGGGTCTTTTTCGATTGCATCCTTGCAGTGTGCATTAAACATATTCCTCTGTTCTCTACTTGTTGTTGAATTCCAGAGCTGTTCTGTCCACTATGTAGGCACAGGTGCTTATCAAGCACTTGAAATACCGTTAGTCTAAATAGGGATGTTCTGTCAGTGTAAAATACATACCAGATTCCAAAGACTTAGTTTCAAAAAAAGTAAAATATCCACTAATAATGTTTATACAGATTATATGTTGAAACAATAACATTTAGTGTTGGGTTGAATAAAATTATTAAAATTAATTTATACTTGTATCTATCTATTTATTTAGTTAGTTTTGGAGACAAGGTCTCGCTCTGTCACCTGGGCTGGAGTTCAGTGACGCAATCATGACTCACTGCAGCCTAAGCCTCTGGGTCTCAAGCGATTCTCCTGCCTCAGTTCCCCAAATAGCTAGGGACTACAGGCATGCTCCACCACGCCTGGCTAACATTTCTGTATTTTTTGCAGACACAGGGTTTTGCCATGTTGCCCAGACTGTTCTTGAACTCCTGGGCTCAAGTGATCTGCCTGCCTCAGCCTCCCAAAGTGCTGGAACTACAAGCATGAGCCACTGCACCTGGCTAATATCTTTTTATTTTTAATGTGGCTATGAGAAACTTTAAATTTATATATGTGGCTCACACATTTTTATTGACCAGCACTATGTGAGAGCCTTAATCGGGTTCAGATTTGATGCTTTGGCAAGAATATCTTGTGTGTACTCTCTAATATATTATACCAGGGGACACAGAATGAGGTTGTCTTTGTGTGTGTGTGCAATGTTAGGATTGATCAATGGGTCCAGATGTTGTTAGCTTTATCCATTTATCCTAAAACTACCTATCAGACTGTCACGTAACAGTCTTAGCAGCCATTCATAGTTATTGTCTTAAACAAGTTTCTCAGCCTGAGTATATGGACATTTAGGGCAGGAGAATTCTTTGTTACGGGATGCTGTTCTGTTCATTACAGGACACTTAGCAGTTTCCCTGCTCTCTGTCTACTAGATGCCAGTAACACTTTTCCCTGCCTCTAGACAGGACAATAAAAAAGTCTCTAAGACATTGCCAAATATGCAAAATCACCTCCCAACCCATCTCCCCACCCCCAATTTAAGATACACTTGGTCTAGAGCCATTATCTCACAAGGGCCAAACATAAATTGAACCTCTTCAGTGATGTCTTCCCTAACACTATCTTCCTACAACCCAAAATTAACCATCTTCAATGTGCTACTTCCCTAGCACTGTGTTGCTCTCTAGGAGCATTTATTGTATTATTTCACAATTGTGAGTCTGTTTTCCTCTCTAGAATGTAAGTTCCTCAAGGGTAGCCTCCACACCTATGTATTCTACTGTCCAACAAAACACCTGTATGAGGGTTCATGGATTAAATGCCAAGTAAAGTTAAGAGCCAAAGTCTCTAGGAGTTCCTTGGCCCATCAAGTAGAAAAGTGGGACCACCCATCCAGTTCCTCAGTAACCATTTGTGGAATTTGCCTATAAGAAGACTCTCAAGTCAAATGTACTGTTTTTGATAAGAAAATTAGAGTCATATCTGTCATCAGACTTGGGAATTTATTCACTTATTCAAGAAACATGTACTGGACACGAACTACTGGACAAATGCTTTTCTCAAAACTAGAGATACAGTGAAGAATAAGCTGGAGAAGGTCCTCCCCTGCAGACGGTATATCCTAATAGTAAAGAGTACTGCTAGGGGCCAAAAACCAGATACAGAAATAAATACATAAATAAGCCAGAGAATCTCAACTTGGGATATAAGTGAATAAAGAAAATAGACAACATGAAATGCTAAAAGTATGAATAGGAAAGCAACACCACTAGACAGATCGAAAAAATGAGATGGGAAAAGCCACAGACAAAGCAGGAAAGAGAATTCAAGACAGAAGAAAGAGAAAATCTCAGGGCTCTGCAGTAGAAAAGAGCAATCTGTGTTCAAAGTGCAGAACATCTGGCCTATGGGTCGGGGTGAGCAGAGCACACTGAGCAAGAGGCTGTGGAGCATGACAGGTCAGAGGCATGGGCAGCACAGTGTGGCTATGGTCCAGATCTGGGCTTTATTCGAAGAGTGAGAAGCTATTGCACAACTGAAACCATGGATATCAAATAATATGAGTTACATATTTTTAAAATAACAGCTTTATTGAGATATAATCTACCTACCATATCATTCATCCTTTTAAAGAGTATAATGCAGTGGTTTTTAGTATGTTTACATACTTGGGCAACAATTACTGCTATCTAATTTAGAACATTTTGTCACCTTAAACAGAAAACCCATACCCATTCACAGTCTCTCCCATTCTCTCCTACTCCCAGATTCTGGCAACTGCTAATCTCCCTTTTTCCCTATGGATTTGCCTGTTCTGTATATTTCATATAAATGGGATCAACAATATGTGACCTTTTGTGTCTAGTTTCTTTCACTTAGCACACATTTTTCATGGTTCATTTATGTTATAGCATGAATCAGTACAGTACTTCATCCCTTTTTATGGCTGAATAATATTATATGGTATGAATAGTTCACTTTATTCATCTGCTGATTAACATTTGTGTTGTTTTCGCTTTTTGGCTATTATGAAAAATGCTGCTATAAACACTTGTATACAAGTTTTTTTTGTGAACATACATTTTCATTTCTCTTTAGGTTTAAAAATGGAATTATTGGCTCATGTGGTTAACTCAATGTTTAATATTTTGGGGAACTGCCAAACCATTTTCCAAAATGGCTGCAAAATTTTACAGTCCCACCAGCAACCTATGATGGCTTTACTTTCTTCACATCCTCGCCAACACCTATTAATGTCTGTCTTTTTTATTTTAGCCTTCTTAGTGGGTACAGAGTGATATCTCACTGTAGTATTGATTTTCAATTCCATAATGACTAATGATATTGAGCATCTTTCCATGTGTCTCTTGGTGGTTTTACATCTTCTTAGAAGAAATGCTTATTCAAATCATTTGCTCATTTTTAATTGGGTTGTCTTTTTATTTTTGAGTTGGAAAAGTTCTTTATATTTTCTAGATAAAAGTTCCTTATCAGATTTATAATTTGCAAATATTTTCTCCCTTTCTATAGGTTGTCTTTTCATGTTCTTTTTTTTTTTTAATTTATTTATTATTATTAAACTTTAAGTTGTAGGGTACATGTGCACAACGTGCAGGTTTGCTACATATGTATACTTGTGCCATGTTGGTGTGCTGCACCCATCAACTCGTCATTTACATCAGGTATAACTCCCAATGCAATCCCTCCCCCCTCCCTCTTTTCACTTTCTTGATGGTGTTCTTTGAAGCACAAATTTTTAAAATTTTTATGAAGTTCAATTTTCCTATTTTTTTCTTTGGTCTACGATGCTTTCAGTGTTATATGTAATAAGACTTTGCCTAACTAAGGTCACAAAGATTTAATTCTATATTTTCTGCTAAAAATGTTATCGTTTTAACTCTATGTTTAGGTCTTTAATCCATTTGAATTAATTTTTGTATGTGATAGGAGAAAGAGATCCAACTTTATTTTTTGCATGTAGATACCTAGTTGTTCTAGCATCATTTGTTTAAAAGATTATTCTTTTCCATTGAATGCTCTTGACATCTATGTCAAAAGTTAGTTTAGCTGGGCGTGCTGGTTCATGCCTGTAATCCCAGCACTTTGGGAAGCTAAAGCAGGCAGATCACTTGAGCCCAGGAGTTCAAGACCAGCCTGGGCAATCTGGCAAAACCCTGTCTCTACATAAAAGACAAAAATTAGCTGGGTGTGGTGGCACACTCCTGTAGTCCCAGCTACTCAGGAGGCTGAGGTGGGAGGATCACTGGAGCCCAGGAGGCTGAGGTTGCAGTGAGCTGAGATTGTGCCACTGCACTCCAGCCTGGATGAAAGAGAAAGACTCTTGTCTCAAAAATAAAACAACGAAAAAGAAGTCAGTTGACCATAAATGTGAGCGTTTATTTATGATTTCTGAATTCTATTGAATTAACCTATTTTTTGCCAGTACCACACAGTCTAGATTACCATAGATTAGTTTTGAGAAGTGTAAGTCCCCAATTTTCTTCTTTAATTTCTTTCAACAGTGTTTTATACTTATCACCGTGTACATCTTGCCTTCTTTGTTGAGATTATTTCTAAGTATTTTATTCTTCTTGATGCTATTGCAAGTGGAATGTTTAAAATTTCATTTTGGATTGTTCATTAGTAGTTTATAGAAATATGCATATGCTGCAACCTTCCTGAACTCATTTAACAGTTCTAATAGTATACACTATTCTTGTGCTTGGTCTTAGGGGTAAAGTTTTCATTCTTTCACCATTAAGTATGTTAGAAGTACAAGCCAGGTGCAGTGGCTCACACTTGTAATCCCAGAATTTTGAGAGGCCGAAGCAGGAGGATTCCTTGAGCCCAGAAGTCCAAGACCAGCCTAGGCAACATGGAAAAAACCATCTAAAAAAATTTTAAAATTAGTCAGGTGTGGTGGTACATACCTGTAGTCCCATCTGTGCTGGAGGCTGAGGTGGGAGGATTGCTTGAGCCCCAGAAATTGAGGTTGCAGTAAGCCATGATCATGCCACTGCACTCCTTTTGAGACCCTGTCTCAAAAAAAAGTCTGTATTTTTTAGATGTCCTTTATCCAAATGAGAAAGTTTTGTTGTATTTTTAGTTTGTTAGGTGTTTCTGTCATGAAAGGGTGTAGTATTTTGTCAATACCTTTCCTGAGTCAATGGCATTATCATGTGTTTTCTGTTATTTATTCTATTAATATGATGTATTACATTGATTTTCATATGTTAAGCCAACTTTGCATTCTTGGGATAAATCCTACTTGGTCATGGTATATAATCTTTCAAATATGTTGCTGGATTCAGTTTGCGAGTATTTGTTGGGAAATTTTTCATTTATATTCATAAGGGATATTGGGCTGTAGTTTTCTTGTGATACTTCTGCCTGGTTTTGGTATCAAAGTAATACTGGCTTTACAGAATGTGTTAAGAATGTGCTCCTCTAAATTTTGGGAGCTTGCAAAAGGTTGATACTAATTATTTTTAGACATGGTAGAATTAAAGAGTGAATCCAATTGGGCTGGGCCTTTCCTTGTGGGAATATACTATTATTACTAATTTACTCCATTTAGTTATTGTAAGTCTACTCAGACTGTCTATTTCTAAAAGTTTGTCCACTTCATCTGTATCATCTAATTTGTTGATAGATAATTGCTTGTAGTATTGCTTTATGATACATTTTATTTTGTTAAGTTCAGTAGCGATGTGCCCGTTTTCTTTCCTAAGTTCAGCAATTTGAGTCTTCTTTTTTCTTGCTCTATTTAGCTAAAAGTTTGTCAATTTCATTGATCTTTTCAAAGAATCAAATTTTGATTTCATTGTTTTGCTCTTTTCTTTTTTTAATCCCTTTTTTCCTAATAATTTCCACTCTTATCTGCATTATTTTCTTCCTTCTGCTAGCTTTGCATTTAGTGTGGTCTTCTTTCTCTAGCTTCTCAAAGTGACAATTTAAGCTCTTGATTAGAGATCTTTTTAAATATCAACAGTAACAGGTAAAATTTCTCTCTAAGCATTGTTTCACTACATCCTGTAAGTTTCGGGATCTGTGTTTTTGTTTTCATTCATCTCAAAGTTTTTTTTTTTTCTTCTTGCTCTGTCTCTCAGACTGGAGCACAGTGGTGTGATCTCAGCTCACTGCAACTTCCACCTCCTGGGTTCAAGCAATTCTCCTGCCTCAGCCTCCTGAGTAGCTGGGATTACAGGTGTGCATCACCACACCCAGCTTTTTTTTTTTTTTTTTTTTTTTTTTTTTTTTTGTATTTTTAGTAGAGACGGGGTTTCACCATGTTGGCCAGGCTGGCCTCGAACTCCTGACCTCAGTGATCCACCTGCCTTGGCCTCCCAAAGTGCTGGGATTACAGGCATGAGCCACCATGCCCAGCATCAAAGTATTTTTTAATTTCCTTCGTGATTTCTCTTTGGTTCATTGGTTATTTAGGAGTGTGTTGCTGAATTTCCACATATTTGCAAATTTTCCAAATTCCCTTCTATTACTGATTTCAAATTTCATTCCATAATGGCCAGATAACATATTTTGTGTGGTTTTAATCCTTCTAAATTTGGGGGATTTTATGGCCTAAAATATGATCTACTTTGGGGAATGTCCCACATGCACTTGAGAAGAATATCTATTCTACTACTATTGGGTAGAACACTTCTATAATTATGTATTATGTCTACTTAATTTATACTGTTTTTTAAGTCTTCTGTTTCCTTTTGATTTTCTGTATAGTTGTTCTAGCTAGTATACGGTATTGAAATCTCCAACTATTATTGACAAATTACCTTTTTCTCCTTTCATTTCTATGAGTTTTTGCTTCATGTGTTTTAGGTTGTGTTGTTAGGTGCATATATGTTTGTAATTGTTATGTCTTCCTCATCTACTGACACTTTCATAATAACAAAATGTTTTTCTTTGTCTCTAGTAACACTTTTTTGTCATAAATCCTATGTTGTCTGATTTTAGTATAGTCCCCCACCTCAGTTCTCCTGGGTTATTGTTTGTATAACATCTATTTTCTATAACTTTATTTTCAACCTAGTTATGTATTTGACTCTACAGTGTGTCTCTTTTGGATAATGTACAGTTGAAACATGTTTTTTAATCTATTTTGCCAATCTTTGTCTTTTGATTAAAGTGTTTAGTTAATTTACATTTGATGTAATTACTGACAAGACATGATTTGCATCTGTCATTTTGCTACTTGTTTTCTACATGTTTTATGTCTTTCTTGTTTATCTATTTACCATTACTGCCTTCTTTTGTCATAAATAGATATTTGCTGCAATACCATTTTAATTCTCTTCATTTTCTTAACTATACATATTTTTAAGTTAGTTTTAGTGGTTGCCCTGACATCTAAACTTAAAATAATTTAGTTCAGATTAATATCAACACATTTTCAATAATATAAGAAAACTTTTTCTCTAATAAAGCTTCATTTTTCCCCTTCTTTACGCTCCTATCATCATACCAAAATTACGTATTTATGTATTAAAAGTCCATCAACAATGATTGCTTTATGCGCTTGTGCTTTAAGTCAAATAGGAAAAAAAGAGTTACAAACAAAAAATACATTTATACTTTCTTTTATATTTACCAAGGTAAGTGGTAGCTATGTAGGCTATGTAGTTATCATTACTCGTGTTCTTTATATTTTTTTGCATGTGTGAATTCAAGTTACTGTTTAATGTTTTTAAATTTCAGCCTGAATGACTTTCTTTAATATTTCTTGTAGGACAGTCTGCTAGTGACAAAATCTCTCAGGTTTTGTTTATCTGAGAATGTCTTAATTTCTCCTTTGTTTCTGAAGAATAATTTTCTGGTTGTAAAATCTTGGTTGGCAGTCTTTCTCTTTTAGCACTTGGAATATGTCATCTCAATGCTTTCAGGCCTCTATATATTCTGAAGAGAAATCAGTTTTAATTATTATTGAACATCCCTTGTTGTTTTTCTCCTGCCTTTTTCAAGATTTTCTCTTGGTCTTTCAACAGCTTGACTATTACGTGTTTAGATATGAACCCCTTTGAGTTTTTTTCTGCTTCAGATTTGTTGAGCGTATTTGAAGTGCAGATTTAAATGTTTTTCACCAAGCTTGAAGAGCTTGTTCTATTATTTCTTCAAATGTTCCTTCTGCTTCTTTCTCTTTGTCTCTTCTTTCTAGGACTCCCATAATGGGTATGTTGATAAGCTTGAAGTTTCCCACAGATTTCTGAGGCTGTGTTCATATTTTTTATTCTTTTTTCTTTCTTTTCTTAAGTAGTTAAACTTTGACGTATCTTCAAGTTTGCTGATTCTTTCTTTCCCTAGTTAAAATTTACTTTTGTGCTCCTCTAGTAAACTTTTCATTTCAGTTACTATACTCAATTCCAGGATTTCTATTTTTTAACAAATAATTTCTATCTCTTGATTGATATTCACCAGTTGGGAGATATTATTTTCATACTTTACTTTTTACATGGATTCTTTTATTTCTTTGAACCATTTTATAACAGCTGATTAAAGTCTTTGTCTAGTAAGTCTAATGTCTGGGATCCCTCAGGAACAGTTTGTATTTACTGCTTTTATTCTTATGAATGAGCCATACTTTCCTGTTTCTTTGCATATGTCATAATGTTTTTTGAAAACTAGACATTTAAAATAATATAACATAACAACTCTGGGAATCGGATTCCAGTCCCTTCCCAGACAGTTTCTATGTTCTTGTTTAATGACTTTCCAGGACTAATTCTGTAACATCTGTATTCTTTATTGTGTGCAGTTCCTGAGGTCTCTACTTGGTTAGCTTAGCATTCAACTAATGATTCAACAGAAATTTCCTCAAATGCCTTGACCCAATATGTCCCTCAGGTGTCATCAAGAGGTTCTGTATTTGTGTTGGGACATGTTTTCAACACCCTAGTAGTTAGCTTACAACTCTGCTTTAGCCTTTGATCTTGATTGTGAGCCACAGGCGTGAGGTTAGTGCCTTCTCATGTCTTTCCTAGACATGTGCACTGCCCTGCATATGCATAGCCAAGAATACGTCAGGTCTTTTAAATTTCTCTATAAACGTCTCATTCCCCAATTTTCCATTTTAAGGTTTTTTTGTTTTTGTTTTTTGTTTGTTTTTTGTTTTCTGTAGTCTCTTGTTAGCCCCAAATGGTATGGACACCTCAGGCAACTGTGATGTCAATCAATTGCTACTGCTTGTTTTTGATAAATTCCCCAAAGATAAGGCTGTCCATACAGAGCAGAGCTCTGCATTAGACAAATAAAACAAGCCCTAAGATTGGATCTTTTTACATTTTTTTAAAGTCAGGTTTATTGTGGCATATTCATATATAATAAAATTTACTATTTTTTTTTAAATTTATTTATTATTATTAAACTTCAAGTTGTAGGGTACATGTGCACAACGTGCAGGTTTGCTACATATGTATACTTGTGCCATGTTGGTGTGCTGCACCCATCAACTCGTCATTTACATAAGGTATAACTCCCAATGCAATCCCTCCCCCCTCCCCCCTCCCCATGATAGGCCCCGGTGTGTGATGTTCCCCTTCCCGAGTCCAAGTGATCTCATTGTTCAGTTCCCGCCTATGAGTGAGAACATGCGGTGTTTGGTTTTCTGTTCTTGTGATAGTTTGCTGAGAATGATGGTTTCCAGCTGCATCCATGTCCCTACAAAGGACACAAACTCATCCTTTTTTATGGCTGCATAGTATTCCATGGTGTATATGTGCCACATTTTCTTAATCCAATCTGTCACTGATGGACATTTGGGTTGATTCCAAGTCTTTGCTATTGTGAATAGTGCTGCAATAAACATACGTGTGCATGTGTCTTTATAGCAGCATAATTTATAATCCTTTGGGTATATACCTAGTAATGGGATGGCTGGGTCATATGGTACATCTAGTTCTAGATCCTTGAGGAATCGCCATACTGTTTTCCATAATGGTTGAACTAGTTTACAATCCCACCAACAGTGTAAAAGTGTTCCTATTTCTCCACATCCTCTCCAGCACCTGTTGTTTCCTGACTTTTTAATGATCGCCATTCTAACTGGTGTGAGATGGTATCTCATTGTGGTTTTGATTTGCATTTCTCTGATGGCCAGTGATGATGAGCATTTTTTCATGTGTCTGTTGGCTGTATGAATGTCTTCTTTTGAGAAATGTCTGTTCATATCCTTTGCCCACTTTTGGATGGGGTTGTTTGTTTTTTTCTTGTAAATTTGTTTGAGTTCTTTGTAGGTTCTGGATATTAGCCCTTTGTCAGATGAGTAGATTGCAAAAATTTTCTCCCATTCTGTAGGTTGCCTGTTCACCCTGATGGTAGTTTCTTTTGCTGTGCAGAAGCTCTTTAGTTTAATGAGATCCCATTTGTCAATTTTGGCTTTTGCTGCCGTTGCTTTTGGTGTTTTAGACATGAAGTCTTTGCCCATGCCTATGTCCTGAATGGTACTACCTAGGTTTTCCTCTAGGATTTTTATGGTATTAGGTCTAACATTTAAGTCTCTAATCCATCTTGAATTAATTTTCGTATAAGGAGTAAGGAAAGGATCCAGTTTCAGCTTTCTACTTATGGCTAGCCAATTTTCCCAGCACCATTTATTAAATAGGGAATCCTTTCCCCATTTCTTGTTTCTCTCAGGTTTGTCAAAGATCAGATGGCTGTAGATGTGTGGTATTATTTCTGAGGACTCTGTTCTGTTCCATTGGTCTATATCTCTGTTTTGGTACCAGTACCATGCTGTTTTGGTTACTGTAGCCTTGTAGTATAGTTTGAAGTCAGGTAGCGTGATGCCTCCAGCTTTGTTCTTTTGACTTAGGATTGTCTTGGAGATGCGGGCTCTTTTTTGGTTCCATATGAACTTTAAAGCAGTTTTTTCCAATTCTGTGAAGAAGCTCATTGGTAGCTTGATGGGGATGGCATTGAATCTATAAATTACCTTGGGCAGTATGGCCATTTTCACGATATTGATTCTTCCTATCCATGAGCATGGTATGTTCTTCCATTTGTTTGTGTCCTCTTTGATTTCACTGAGCAGTGGTTTGTAGTTCTCCTTGAAGAGGTCCTTTACATCCCTTGTAAGTTGGATTCCTAGGTATTTTATTCTCTTTGAAGCAATTGTGAATGGAAGTTCATTCCTGATTTGGCTCTCTGTTTGACTGTCACTGGTGTATAAGAATGCTTGTGATTTTTGCACATTAATTTTGTATCCTGAGACTTTGCTGAAGTTGCTTATCAGCTTAAGGAGATTTTGGGCTGAGACAATGGGGTTTTCTAAATATACAATCATGTCGTCTGCAAACAGGGACAATTTGACTTCTTCTTTTCCTAACTGAATCCCCTTGATTTCTTTCCCTTGCCTGATTGCCCTAGCCAGAACTTCCAACACTATGTTGAATAGGAGTGGTGAGAGAGGGCATCCCTGTCTTGTGCCAGTTTTCAAAGGGAATTTTTCCAGTTTTTTCCCATTCAGTATGATATTGGCTGTGGGTTTGTCATAAATAGCTCTTATTATTTTGAGGTACGTTCCATCAATACCGAATTTATTGAGCGTTTTTAGCATGAAGGGCTGTTGAATTTTGTCAAAAGCCTTTTCTGCATCTATTGAGATAATGATGTGGTTCTTGTCTTTGGTTCTGTTTATATGCTGGATTATGTTTATTGATTTGTGAATGTTGAACCAGCCTTGCATCCCAGGGATGAAGCCCACTTGATCATGGTGGATAAGCTTTTTGATGTGCTGCTGAATCCGGTTTGCCAGTATTTTATTGAGGATTTTTGCATCGATGTTCATCAGGGATATTGGTCTAAAATTCTCTTTTTTTGTTGCGTCTCTGCCAGGCTTTGGTATCAGGATGATGTTGGCCTCATAAAATGAGTTAGGGAGGATTCCCTCTTTTTCTATTGATTGGAATAGTTTCAGAAGGAATGGTACCAGCTCCTCCTTGTACCTCTGGTAGAATTCAGCTGTGAATCCATCTGGTCCTGGACTTTTTTTGGTTGGTAGGCTATTAATTATTGCCTCAATTTCAGAGCCTACTATTGGTCTATTCAGGGATTCAACTTCTTCCTGGTTTAGTCTTGGAAGAGTGTAAGTGTCCAGGAAATTATCCATTTCTTCTAGATTTTCCAGTTTATTTGCATAGAGGTGTTTATAGTATTCTCTGATGGTAGTTTGTATTTCTGTGGGGTCGGTGGTGATATCCCCTTTATCATTTTTAATTGCGTCGATTTGATTCTTCTCTCTTTTCTTCTTTATTAGTCTTGCTAGTGGTCTGTCAATTTTGTTGATCTTTTCAAAAAACCAACTCCTGGATTCATTGATTTTTTGGAGGGTTTTTTGTGTCTCTATCTCCTTCAGTTCTGCTCTGATCTTAGTTATTTCTTGCCTTCTGCTAGCTTTCTAATGTGTTTGCTCTTGCTTCTCTAGTTCTTTTAATTGCGATGTTAGAGTGTCAATTTTAGATCTTTCCTGCTTTCTCTTGTGGGCATTTAGTGCTATAAATTTCCCTCTACACACTGCTTTAAATGTGTCCCAGAGATTCTGGTATGTTGTATCTTTGTTCTCATTGGTTTCAAAGAACATCTTTATTTCTGCCTTCATTTCATTATGTACCCAGTAGTCATTCAGGAGCAGGTTGTTCAGTTTCCATGTAGTTGAGCGGTTTTGATTGAGTTTCTTAGTCCTGAGTTCTAATTTGATTGCACTGTGGTCTGAGAGACAGTTTGTTATAATTTCTGTTCTTGTACATTTGCTGAGGAGTGCTTTACTTCCAATTATGTGGTCAATTTTGGAGTAAGTACGATGTGGTGCTGAGAAGAATGTATATTCTGTTGATTTGGGGTGGAGAGTTCTATAGATGTCTATTAGGTCTGCTTGCTGCAGAGATGAGTTCAATTCCTGGATATCCTTGTTAACTTTCTGTCTCATTGATCTGTCTAATGTTGACAGTGGAGTGTTGAAGTCTCCCATTATTATTGTATGGGAGTCTAAGTCTCTTTGTAAGTCTCTAAGGACTTGCTTTATGAATCTGGGTGCTCCTGTATTGGGTGCATATATATTTAGGATAGTTAGCTCTTCCTGTTGAATTGATCCCTTTACCATTATGTAATGGCCTTCTTTGTCTCTTTTGATCTTTGATGGTTTAAAGTCTGTTTTATCAGAGACTAGTATTGCAACCCCCGCTTTTTTTTGTTCTCCATTTGCTTGGTAAATCTTCCTCCATCCCTTTATTTTGAGCCTATGTATGTCTCTGCGTGTGAGATGGGTCTCCTGAATACAGCAGACTGATGGGTCTTGACTCTTTATCCAGTTTGCCAGTCTGTGTCTTTTAATTGGAGCATTTAGTCCATTTACATTTAAGGTTAAGATTGTTATGTGTGAACTTGATCCTGCCATTATGATATTAACTGGTTATTTTGCTCGTTAGTTGATGCAGTTTCTTCCTAGCCTTGATGGTCTTTACATTTTGGCATGTTTTTGCAATGGCTGGTACCGGTTGTTCCTTTCCATGTTTAGTGCTTCCTTCAGGGTCTCTTGTAAGGCAGGCCTAGTGGTGACAAAATCTCTAAGCATTTGCTTATCTGTAAAGGATTTTATTTCTCCTTCACTTATGAAACTTAGTTTGGCTGGATATAAAATTCTGGGTTTAAAATTCTTTTCTTTAAGAATGTTGAATATTGGCCCCCACTCTCTTCTGGCTTGAAGAGTTTCTGCCGAGAGATCTGCTGTTAGTCTGATGGGCTTCCCTTTGTGGGTAACTCGACCTTTCTCTCTGGCTGCCCTTAAGATTTTTTCCTTCATTTCAACTTTGGTGAATCTGGCAATTATGTGTCTTGGAGTTGCTCTTCTCGAGGAGTATCTTTGTGGCGTTCTCTGTATTTCCTGGATTTGAATGTTGGCCTGCCCTACTAGGTTGGGGAAGTTCTCCTGGATGATATCCTGAAGAGTGTTTTCCAACTTGGTTCCATTTTCCCCCTCACTTTCAGGCACCCCAATCAGACGTAGATTTGGTCTTTTTACATAATCCCATACTTCTTGCAGGTTTTGTTCATTTCTTTTTCTTCTTTTTTCTTTTGGTTTCTCTTCTCGCTTCATTTCATTCATTTGATCCTCCATCGCTGACATTCTTTCTTCCAGTTGATCGAGTCGGTTACTGAAGCTTGTGCATTTGTCACGTATTTCTCGTGCCATGGTTTTCGTCTCTTTCATTTCGTTTGTGAGCTTCTCTGCATTAATTACTCTAGCCATCAATTCTTCCACTTTTTTTTCAAGATTTTTAGTTTCTTTGCGCTGGGTACGTAATTCCTCCTTTAGCTCTGAGAAATTTGATGGACTGAAGCCTTCTTCTCTCATGTCATCAAAGTCATTCTCCGTCCAGCTTTGATCCGTTGCTGGCGATGAGCTGCGCTCCTTTGCCGGGGGAGATTCGCTCTTATTTTTTGAATTTCCAGCTTTTCTGCCCTGCTTTTTCCCCATCTTTGTGGTTTTATCTGCCTCTGGTCTTTGATGATGGTGATGTACTGATGGGGTTTCGGTGTAGGTGTCCTTCCTGTTTGATAGCTTTCCTTCTAACAGTCAGGATCCTCAGCTGTAGGTTGTAGCTGTAGGAGATTGCTTGAGGTCCACTCCAGACCCTGTTTGCCTGGGTATCAGCAGCAGAGGCTGCAGAAGATAGAATATTTCTGAACAGCGAGTGTACCTGTCTGATTCTTGCTTTGGAAGCTTCCTCTCAGGGGTGTACTCCACCCTGTGAGGTGTGGGGTGTCAGACTGCCCCTAGTGGGGGATGTCTCCCAGTTAGGCTACTCAGGGGTCAGGGACCCACTTGAGCAGGGAGTCTGTCCCTTCTCAGATCTCAACCTCCGTGTTGGGAGATCCAGTGCTCTCTTCAAAGCTGTCAGACAGAGTCGTTTGTGTCTGCAGAGCTGCTGCGTTTGTTATTGTTTACTGTGCCCTGTCCCCAGAGGTGGAGTCTACAGAGACAGGCAGGTTTCCTTGAGCTGCTGTGAGCTCCACCCAGTTCGAGCTTCCCAGCAGCTTTGTTTACCTACTTAAGCCTCAGCAATGGCGGGTGCCCCTCCCCCAGCCTCGCTGCTGCCTTGCCGGTAGATCACAGACTGCTGTGCTAGCAATGAGGGAGGCTCCGTGGGTGTGGGACCCTCCCGGCCAGGTGTGGGATATGATCTCCTGGTGTGCCTGTTTGCTTAAAGCGCAGTTTTGGGGTGGGAGTTACCCGATTTTCCAGGTGTTGTGTGTCTCAGTTCCCCTGGCTAGGAAAAGGGATTCCCTTCCCCCTTGCGCTTTCCAGGTGAGGCAATGCCTCGCCCTGCTTCAGCTCTAGCTGGTCGGGCTGCAGCAGCTGACCAGCACCGATCGTCTGGCACTCCCCAGTGAGATGAACCCAGTACCTCAGTTGAAAATGCAGAAATCACCGGTCTTCTGTGTCGCTCGCGCTGGGAGTTCTAAAATTTACTATTTTAAGTGCACAGAATAATAAGTTTTGACAATGCCTACACTCATATAACCAATGCCACAATCAAGATATAGAACATTTCCATTAGCCCTAAAAAGTTCCCTTTTTCTACTTTGCAGTTAATGCCCTCTCCTAGACCTAAGTCCTGGAAAACATTGTTTCATTTTAGTTTGACCTTTTCTATAATGTCATATACACAGGATTATATAGTAGGTAGTTCTTTTTGGGATATACATTTTTTTAAAGTACATTCCCCTGCGTTGTGGAGAATGAATTGGAGAGAGCCAACAGAGGAAGCAGTGAGAAACAATTAGAACGCTATGATCCTAGTCCAAGTGCAAGCTGGTGGGAACTAAGGTATATTGGTAACACAAGATGGTTGTGAACTCTACTGAAGTGGGGTAGAGGGAAATAAGAGTTCTAATTTAATCACATTGGAAACATTTTAGGTTAAGAAAAAAAATTATGCTCCCTATAGCAAGCTATCAAAACTTACATACTTTAAAATATAAGACCATTTATCTTTTCTCATGGGACTCAGAGTTCCCCACACAAATACCCATTTCTACATGCACTCAAGAAAATGCCACTATCAAGCAGCTCTATTGTGGACTGTATATCTATGAGCAGAGTTCTAAGTAGAGCTTTCATCTTCTCCCCCAGTACTGACAAGCTGCACAGGAGACACTCTGCTTTGCTAATCTTCCACTTAAGACAGGACCTAATTAGGTTGTCTTCTGGCTTTGATCAGAGAAGGTCTTTGGAAAGTTTAACAGGTCTAAACGACTCAATTGCCAGAGAGAAACCAGCGTGCCAAAAATAAAGCATTAACCAAAGCCAAGAAAACAGTGTTGGCTGAAACATGGCTTGGTATGGGGCGCTAGGTATTTCAAACAGCTGAGTTTGATGGAAACAATTAGGAACAGCAGTAATTGCCTGTCAGGCAACATTGCCATTTGCTGAGGACAAAGCTGATACATTTAGACACAAAGGCTGCTGGGACCTCCATTGTAGCCTTTCACTTTTGAAGATTGTCTTCTGGTTTCCATTACAATGAAGCTCAAACTGCCGGCCCCATTAAAATGTCAAGGTGGGAGGGAGGGAGAAGGTCTTGAAATAAGTCTTTCAAGGCTATTGCTATAGTTGGTTTTATTTATGGAGTAGGGTTCCTGTACACACTTATTTTACTTTTTCTTCACCTTAAGTGATGAAAGAACCAAGTCATTTAGCCCTCATCGCCAGGGAACTGAGGAGCCAAATTTTGATCTCTGCAGTTTCTCAGGGGACAGGACAGTGGAGGGGTGCAGTCAGGTCACACTCTGCCCTTATCTGTTCTTCCCCATACCTGGAAGAGTAAGTTCAGGTGCTCCATATAAACTATTCTGCAGAAGTCCCTTAGCCCATGACTTCCAGCCCTTCATAGAGCTTTAAATACCCATTCCACAATTAGAAATCTTGTAGCAATCTGGAATTCCCCTTTTCCTCCCTCTGTTCAGAAATGCCCTATCATAAACAGCTGCTCTCCCATTGGATTATTTGTAACCCAAATTCTGGGTCAAGGAAAAGAGAAAGGGTGTCCATTCTAGGTCTAGAAAGGCTATAATGATACATGCAAGGTATCTGTGGGGAAATATAAGTTCATTAGTAAGGAGTTCATTGAGATGTCTGCAACTCAGGCACATTCATGGTCAGTATAAGCACTGTCAGTATCAAAGTCACTCTTCACTTAGGACATAACTGAAATAAAACAAAACTGAAATGCTGATCTGGAAGCCTAGAGACTGGGGTTTCACATTACTTGTCTCTAAAAAGCCATATGCCCCTGAGTACAATTTTAACTTTGGTTTTGAACTGAATACCCAAGGCCTAGAAGACCACCCAGCACATAGTAGGCTCTTGGTAATTAACATTGGCCAATTAAACTTTTTTGAACCTCAGCGTACTGACCAGAAATAGGGGATTTTATTAGTTTTCTGAGGCATCCAGAACAATGTACTACCAACTAAGGTGGCTTAAAATAATAGAAATTTATTCTTTCAGTTTTAGAAGATAGAAATCCAATACAAAAGTGTCAAGAGGGCCATGCTCCCTCTAAAATCTGTAGAGAAGAATCCTTCCTTGCCTCTTCCTAGCTTTTAGTGTTGGCTGCCAACCCTTGGTGTTCCTTGGCTTGTAGCTGCAACATGCCAAGTTCTGTCTGTCATCACATGGCATTCTCCTGTGTGTCTCTGTGTCTTCTTCTTAAAAGGGCACCAGTCATATTGAAATAAGGGTTCACCTTACTCTAGTATAACCTCATCTTGACTAATTACATCTGCAACCACTCTATTTCCAAGTAAGGTCTCATTCTGAGATATTGAGGATTAGGACTTCGGTATAGCTTTTGGGAGTGCATCACCCAACCCCATAACAGGGATAATTCCAGTTGTCAATCCATCTCATCATTTATTACAAGGACCCATTAAGATAATACATGGAAAAACTCTTTAGAAATAACAGATTATTATTCACATGCCTAGAGGAGTTTCTTCTCCATACCATTTACTGTGAGGATATAGTAGTATGTCATAAAACTTAAATTGTCAACTTGGATACTTAATAGGACTTCATAATTCTATTAATATACATTATCCCTCTTTAGCCTGCAAAGTGGGCAGGGCAAGAACTATTATCCCATTTTAGAGATTAAAAACAAAACAAAACAAAGACTGAGATACAAAATTAAATGGCACGATCAAAGATATACACAATGACAGCAGAAGAATTGGTACTAGATCCCATGGTGTCAGCCTCCCATTTGTGACCCTTTTGAGCCCATCATAATGCTGAGATGACAATTTCTCCCTGAAGCCTTCATTTTTTCATCATTGCTAAGGGACTTCTGTTCAATTGGATCAAACTTGGCTGTATTGTGGTACTGAAGATGCAAGGTGGGAGAGAAGGGGATGATGAAAAAAGGGATGAGAGTAAGGAGTAATTACAATGAGTAGGTGAACTAGCAACTCAGCCAACAAGGAATGAATTAAGTGTGGTGTATAAGATAATTAGCAGTTCTTTAGTGCAGGAAAATTGCTACCAGCTGTTCATAACCCAAGAATGAAGAGCTAATCTGTAAACGGTTATCTGAACAACCAGGGAGTCAGCTCCAAAATGAAGCTGTGCCTCAGGGCCTGAAGGCTATGCTTTATTGTCCAGAAACAGCCTTGCCCTGGGACGAATCCATTACACCCATTAATCGCTGTTACACACATTACTTGTTCTAGCCACAAGCCCCTTGAGAATGTCGAGAATACCGGGCCCAGGGTCTGTAGGAGTCAGACCAAAAGGGATAAATAGGAATGTCAGAGTCCTGAAATCCCAGGGTTCCTCCTCAGTGTGTTCCTCCCACTTTCTTCTTTGTAGCCTAGTCAAAAAACATGATCTTATCCACCAACAATGCCCATTTCTTCATTGAATTTCCCTGCCTTACCCCAGACAGTCTGACACATCTTCAATTTGGCACACTAATGTAGCTGCTCTTCTGAGTTACCCAAGAACCTTCAGAACAACAACAAAAAGAACACAGAAGAAAATGTTATGACAAGACCCTGAAATGTCTTGTCACACTGATGGCAAGAACACCGTCTAAGCTTGAGAGTCATGTTAGAAAGTCAGGAGTCAACTCAATGAGGCTTCCACTGACTAAAGTGGAATTGAACACTGATATAAATCATATCACACCAAGAGATTAAAACACTTTGAATATGTCAAAAATCCATGAGTTCATAAGAATACTAAAACCAATATTCATTGTCCTCTTTGGAGCTTCTGGGGGACCAATACGTTACCCTGAGAACTGGTAAATAAAGGGAAGAACCAAGCATCCAGACCTCTCTCCTGTGGAACTGCACCTCAGATACTAAACAGGTGATGGAAGACTTCTCTAAAATAAATGAAGAAGAAATTATATTACCCTTTTGCAAACTCCTAACTAAATAAGAGATACAGGCAAGGATCAGTGATGGCCACTAACAACACAAAAAGAGAGACATTGAGACATTATGTTTCTCTTGATAAAAGTACCATTCACTTTACCTGTAAAGGATCTTTGTCATATCAGATGTAGCCTCTAGATTTAACTACCAATGTACAGAAAATGCAAAGAACAGGCCGAGCACAGTGGCTCACACCATAATCCCAGGACTTTGGGAGGCCAAGGCAGGCAGATTGCCTGAGCTCAGGAGTTTGACACCATCCTGGGCAACATGGTGAAACCCAGTCTCTATTAAAATACAAAAATATTAGCTGGGCATGGTGGCACATGCCTGTAGTCCCTGCTACTCAGGAGGCTGACGCACGAGAATCACTTGAGCCTGGGAGGCGGAGGTTCAGTGAGCAGAGATGATGCCACTGCACTCCAGCTTGGGCTACAGAGTGAGGCTCCATGAGAAAAGAAAGAAAAGAAAAGAAAAGAAAAGAAAAGAAAAGAAAAGAAAAGAAAAAAGGGAAGGGAAGGGAAGGGAAGGGAAGGGAAGGGAAGGGAAGGGAAGGGAAGGGAAGGGAAGGGAAGGGAAGGGAAGGGGAGGGGAGGGAAGGGAAGGGAAGGGAAGGGGAGGGGAGGGGAGGGGAGGGGAGGGAAGGGAAGGGAAGGGAAGGGAAGGGAAGGGAGGAAGGAAGGAAGGGAATGGAAGGAAGGAAGGAAGGGAATGGAAAGAAGGGAGGAAGGAAAAAAAGAAAGAAAATAAAACACAAAGAACAGAGAAATATGTCAAATGACACTACAGGAACACAGTCAGAAAAATCCTGAATGTGAGAAATACCATAGGACAAGTGATTTGGTTTCCTCAACAAATAAATAATTAGGAGGGAGAAAACAAAGGGTGACTATGATAAAGTGAATTATTGGCCCCCATTCTTCATCCCTTCCTGCACCCATACCTATACCACAGCCTCACTGTGGGAGGAGTGTACTTCCCTCCCTTTGACTCTGAGCTTGGCAATGATATTTGCCTGAGTAATTGGATGGAATGGAAGTGGCAGTGCACAAGTTCTGAGCTCAGACCATCTTGTGCTCCTGCTCTTGTCTTGAGAAGAGCTTCCTTTGGATAGCTGTTGAGCCTTCAGCATGGACGGTGAGCATCTCAATGACAATAAAATGCATTGAAGACAAGAAGACACAACCCGATATTCTAGACAAGATATATGTTATAAATTGAACATGTTCCCCTTTTAGTCATATTGTGAAGTCCTAAGCTCAGGTGTAATGATGTTAGGAGGCAGGACCTTTGGAAGGGGATTAGTTCATGAAGATGGAGCTATCCTTCCTGAATGGGATAAATGTCCTCATAAGAAGAGACACACACAAAAGTGCTTGCTTCTTTCTCTCTCTGCTCTCTGATATATGAGGATGCAATGAGAACGCAGCAGTCCACAAACCAAGGAGAGGGCTCTCAACCAAACACTGGATCTGCTACCACCTTGATCTTGGACTTTC
The DNA here is from genome assembly GCF_047675955.1 of Chlorocebus sabaeus. NCBI lineage: Eukaryota > Metazoa > Chordata > Mammalia > Primates > Cercopithecidae > Chlorocebus > Chlorocebus sabaeus. The sequence continues at coordinate 12,944,468 of NC_132926.1, read as the reverse complement.
CAGCCTCCAGAATTGTGAGAAATAAATGTTTGTTGTTTAAGCCCCTCAGTCTATGGTGTTCTGTTACAGCAGCCCAAACTGATTAAGACAACATACAGCCCCAATAAAGAGACAGCTTCCCCCCGAGCCTAATACGCCCCCACTAATCTGCCACCACCGCTATCACCACCACAGTCATAACTACATTTATATTTCCTGACTTTTCTGCAGATGTAATGAAACCAATGGAATCAGAAAGAGTGACGTATCTCATTCAACTTCATTATAGATTAATTTCAGTTGCCAATCTTCAGTGACTTGAGTACCAAAGATAGAAAAGCACATCAATTGGCCCCTAGGACAGAATCCTTTCCTCTTAGGGCAGAGAAAAATAGAGTTTGTTATCACCACCACCAGGTTAAAATCTTTATGTGGAATGTTTCCAGGCAGAGACCTGAATGTGTAAAGAGGAAGAGACAGCTATTTCTTACTAGCAGCTTTTCTACAAGAAGAAAGATTGCTTTTCTAATTTGGGATATTTATTCAGGTCTCCACTCTGGGCTCTTCCCCACAAGAAGTTCTAAGGAAGCATGTAGGTCCATGCCATCAACTGGGAGGACCTTGGAATCCAAACGTTGGGAGGTTAAGTACCAAAAACATGTTCATCAAAAAGGTAGAAGATGTTCTCAGTTGACTCTTTTAACTTTTACGAGCTGAATTTATTTTTGGAAGGTTTGCAGCCTAGATTTTGGTGGGGAACATATAATAAGATTATCTGCTGTAGGTCTTCATTTTCCTGCCAGAGAAAACAACCGGGAGAAACCCTAAAATCCAGGCCCACACTCAGCCCTTAGCACAGCTCATAAACTCAAACCATCAACCCAAGAAGTTCCAGACCACTTCAATTAGCAGTCAATCCAGAAGTTCCAAGTATGGAATGGTCTCTTCCATTCCAGCAACTTCAGAGCTTATAAACTGTGGCAAGTTATAATTCCAAAAATGGCTACAGCAATATTTCTGGTCCCATATACTCTTCCAGAACTTTGTAACTCCCTATCAAGAGGTGGGATCTTTTTCTCCTCCCCTTGAAACTGGGCAAGACCTTGTGACTGATGTGATGAATGCAATACAGTGAAAATGGCACTCTATGGATTCTGAGGCTAATTCATAAAAGGCTACCTCTCTCAAGATGCTTGTCCTTGGAACCCAGTCACTATATGAGAAAGCCCAATCAAGCCCATGTGGAGAGACCATTTGGTGAAGCCCATGTGAAGAGGAACTGAGGCCTCCAGCCAACAGCCAGCATCAACCACCAGGCATGAGAGTGAAGAAGCCTTCAGATGATTCCAGCTCCCAACAAATGAGTCTCCCAGCTGAGGCCCCAGACATCCTGGCACAGAGCAAGTTACCCCTTCTGTGCCCTGTCCAAATTCCCAACCCATTCAATCTACAAGAAAGCAGAGTTAGTGTGTAAACTCAGACTCCGAATCTCAAAAATCTCAAGGACCAAAAGCAGTAGTGTCCTGACACTCCTCTGCTGGTATCCAATCACAATTGTATTGACCTCAGCAATGTGTGAATAAAATGACCAGAGGCGTTAGCTCAGGCTGGAAGAAAACTGAGGCCATGCTTTGAGTTAGTAAGTTTTTGCCCCTTTAGAAGAGAGTCTTAAGGGGCATAAACTGGAAAAGTCAAGAGTGTCATGGTAGCACAAAGTAGGGTCGTGGTCAGGCATGGTGGCTCATGCCTGTAATCCCAGCACTCTCAAAGGAGGATTCCTTGGGCCTAGGAGTTTGAGACTAGCTGGGGCCACATGGCAAAATCCCATGTCTACAAAAAATATAAAATTAAAAAATTAGCTGGGCATGGTTTTGTCCACCTGTAGTCCCAGCTACTCGGGAGATTGAGGTGGGAGATCACCTCAGAAGCCTCAGAAGCTGCAGTGAAATCATGCCACTGCACTCCAGCCTGGGTGACAGGAATGAAATCCTGTCTTAAAAAAAAAAAAGAGGGGCCACGAGCGGTGCTCATGCCTGTAAACCTAGCACTTTGGGAGGCCAAAGCAGGTGGATCACTTGAGGTCAGGAGTTAGAGACCAGCCTGGCCAACATGAAGAGACCCCATCTCTACTAAAAATACAAAAATTAGCTAGGTGTGGTGGTGGTAGCCTATAATCCCAGCTACTCAGGAGGCTGAGGCATGCGGATAGCTTGAACCCAAGAAGTGGAGGTTGCAGTGAGCCGAGATTGTGCCACTGCATTCCAGCCTGGGCGACAGAGCGAGATTCCATTTCAACAACAACAACAAAAAAAAAAATGAAGAAAGTAGGGTCATACGGCAGAGAAGAGCCTCCTAAGGAAAGAGTACACAATAGTGGAATCAGAAAAAAGAGCAGAGAGAACCAGATGCCCACATGAGAAGAGTCTTCAAGTTATATAATACATTGCTTAAAATTCTAATCTGTAAGTTTGAATCCCTAAGAAGAACAAAACAGTGCAAAAGTAACTTTTTTTTCTCAAGGATTACCATATCCCCAAAACTTTCATTTATGTTATCTCAATTTAACTTTATAACTTTGTGAGATATTTACCATTTTTATCACCATGTTCTCTTTTTATCTTTTATCATAAAAGAGTTTCATTGTAAAAAATAAAAAAATAGACATCTGAGAGTGAAAATAAAGATTTTCCTACCTAACTCAATTATTCTCCCCATTTCAGAAGTGCCTACTGGTGTGCTACATCTTTGTAGATATATCACAGAAGTTTTATGCCTTTCTAGAGCTTTTTCTTTGTGCTCACAGTTTTTTTGTAAATATAGAAATACTTCTATATTTACACATATATAGCTATTTAAGGAACATAAATGGATTTATACTATTTTTGTGTGTTTTGCTTTTGCATTTAATAATATACTATGGACAGGTCCCTTGTATCAGCACATATGATGCTAACTCATTTATTTATTTATTTATTTATTTATTTATTTATTTATTTATTTATTTTGAGACCGAGTCTCACTCTGTCACCCAGGCTGGAGTGCAGTGGCGCGATCTCGGCTCACTGCAAGCTCCGCCTCCCGGGTTCCCACCATTCTCCTTCCTCAGCCTCCCGAGTAGCTGGGACTACAGGTGCCTGCCACCACGCCCGGCTAATTTTTTGTATGTTTAGTAGAGATGGGGTTTCACCATGTTAGCCAAGATGGTCTCGATCTCCTGACCTCATGATCCACCCACCTCGGCCTCCCAAAGTGCTGTGATTACAGGCATGAGCCACCGCACCCGGCCGCTAACTCATTTCTTTATAAAAAGTTTTTGGTATTCCAAGTATGGATAAACCATGAAATTATCTAGTTTTTCCCTCACTGATGGACCTAACTTTAGGCTATTACATATAATGCTGCAACAACTATCTTTATACTTATATTGTTGGACACATGTAGGAGTATTTTTATATGATCAATTCCCGAAGTATTTTGATATGATGACTTCTGGACCAAGGACATGTACATTTTAAATGTTGTATTATTCTAGTTTTTAAGATAAGAAAACATACTGAGAGGTTAAGAAACTTGACCAAGGTCACACAATTGGTAAGTGGCAGACCCAAGATTCAAACCCAAATTATCTGATTCCATGTGTTTGCTACTATATCATGCTATCTGGAAAGACCCAGATAGCATGAATCACAGCCAATGCCTATTAGATGCATCCTTGCATTTTCTTAAACTTGTGCCTACTCTTCAGAAAGTGTTTCACTGTGAAAAATAAAAAAAATAGACATGTGAGAAAAAGAAAACTTCTTTTCCTTTGGGAAAGAATAAGGGAAAACAAAGCTGTGATTTTAAGCAAAGAGGTTTACTTTGCATTAGTCAGGGGACATTAACTGCTATAACAAACACCCAAATATCAGTAGAAAACACACCAACAGTTTATTTCTTGCTTGTGTCACAATTCAAAAACAGAATGGTAGTGGAGGGAGGACCTCTGCTCCATGCAGTCATTCAGGGACCCAGGCTCCTTGCACATAGTTGCCTAAGATTCTGGAGCACTGCAAAGGACATAGACAAAGTACCACTCTCTTAATCACCTTGGTTTGGAGGTGTCACATCACTTCCACTCAGATTTCATTGGCAGTACTCAGTCATATGTCTGAACCAAACTTAAAAAAAAGTTGAGTATTAACATCCAGCTGTGTGCCCAAGAGGAAAGAAAACATGGTTTTGATGGGCACAGAGTATTGTCTCTACCACAGTGAGGAATGAGAGCACATGAAAAAAATCAACTTGTATTGAGCAATTACTATATGCCAGAAAATGCTCTAAGAGCTTTCTTGTAGGATCTCATGTGATCCTCACACCAACTCTGAGGTAGGGACTATTTCCTCGTTCACATTTTACATATGAGGAAACTGAGAAACAGGGCTATTAAGTTACTTGCCTAAGTTGACACAGTCAGTAAAGGGTAGAGCAGGATTCAGACAGACTAGCCCAGGGGCCACACACCCGGGAATTTCTTTGCATAACCTTTTAGTTCTCAAATCAGCTTCTCTTTTCTTGAAAAAACCAACAAGCAGCACTATTTGTGTTACAAAAACAGTTTTACATACAACTTTTTTCATGTAAATGTATATGAATTTGTTCCATGAATGTTCTTTATTGCATCCTGGCCTTGACACAGGACCTAATTAATCATCTCTTTGGTTCCCCCATTATTCTCTGTGGCAACCACAAATCCTTCTCTAAAACGAAAACCTTCAAATCTGGCTCCAAGAGGAAGGCTGGGGGAGAAAAGGAGGGATCTTGTTCCTGTTTGAATCGATTGTTTACTTAACCCTGTGGCTGAAATATAAACAATTTTTTTAAGGCTAAAGAGAGAATTAAATTATTTCAATATAATAACTGAGAAGGGATAGAGCCAAAGTCTGATGAGGTCTAAATGTGCATGAAAGCACCCACTATTTTTCATACTCTTTTTCTTATACACTGTGTTAAAAGTGTGGAGGGAGAGAAAGATGAAGGGAAGGGTGGAGAAAGAGAAAGGGATGAATAAGAGAGAGAGTAGGAAAAGTGAAAGAGAAGGAAGAAGTGAAGGCAGCTCCAGGCACCTTGCCCAACTCCTTGGAGATAAAGTTAATGTTTGTTCACTTGTCTGAATAAAACAAAGCTAGTCTGATACTCATCTGGTAGTCTCAGTTAAGTCAGTACTGAAATAGTTGTAAACTGAAAATACTGAAAGATTTGCACACTGGTTGGTTAATATCCATTGCTTCCAGCCCCGTGAGAGTTCTACCATCACACTGGGTGCTTGGTCCATCCCCCATGACCAAGATGTCCACACCACCCTGCAGCCAAAAGAGTATGCCTAATACTGCAGGGAGCTCCCGGGGCCTCCTCCAGTACCAAGTGGGCATTGACCAATCTTCCTGCCCTACAGGTTGTAAAATATTTTAAATATCACCCCTATGCAGAAATCCTTATTCTGCAGCCTGAGAATGAGGTTGCCATTCTCCCTAGTCTTCCTCTCTTTGTTCACTCCTAACTGTCACTGGTTGAGCATCTGATGGTCTGAGAACAACAGTCACCAGGTCAGTCTGATGTCAGCAGTTAACTTGCCTTTGGTCCCATGCTCTCACTGCCCTGTACTCAAAACGATCATAGCTAGAGGGGATTGTGTGGGCATGGAGGCAATGGACAGGCTGGGAAAGAGTGGGGGAATGGGGCAGGGTCACTGTAAAGTTTTGAGGGTGAGAAGAAAAACCAGAAGCCTTTTTGTTCACATTAAAAAAAAATCCATATGACTCCCTGTTTTGGGTGCTATACAGTTTATATGATGTCACACAGTTTGTAAAACTCACACACATGATCTCACTTGATCTTCATGCCAAATCTTTTGGTAGGCAGAGCAGGGGTGATGATTCTATTTTCACAGAAAAGGAAATATAAGTCCAGAGAAGAGATGTGACTTGCTGAGCCCTGCAGCTAAGATTTGAACTGTGGTGCGTAGATGCCAAGCCCAGCTTTGTTAGGAACGAGCACTTGTTACCACGTTCTGCATTTCTCATTTTCCTGCCTGCTCTTTCTGGCAGTTGTGAATTCCATTCCCAGACTGAAGAGGGTCCAGGCTGCTTAAATTTCATACCAGCAGCTCACCACTCTCTCTGTGCACTTTCCTAGGGACCACAGAGGGGCTGCCAGATGGTCATCACCTGAGGCCTTATGAATCTCCAAATGGCCTGACCTCCAGGGTCCAACTCCATTTAGGGCCAGGCTTGACTATGAGGTTACCGAGGAGAAACTGGGGACTATCTGAAGTTCCCAAGAAGAGTGATAGGCTTGGGTCTGACATTAATCAAGATCCCTGGATTTGTGTAGCATGTTACTCGTTTTGATTTTGAGGATGAAATATCATATTCAATATTAATATTTCATCCTCATCCTTTCATAGGTCTTTCATAATAACCATGTGAGGACATCAGAGGACACGTCATTACTAACATTTTATAATTGGAAATGGGATCCAAACAATATTCATTGATTGACAAGGTCACACATGATGGGTGATTGCAGCCAGGCTGTGGCTCCAATGTTCTGGCTCCCTGTCCAATGCTAATCACTGCCCTGTGCCACTTACTAGTGCACACGTAGCCCATGTCCTTCCAGGGAGGAAAGAGGCTGTTTGGGTAGAAAATGCTGATTCTTAGCTGCTGACTCTGTCAGCACAAAGAGAGTGGGACTGCAGATGACCTCCAACACTGAATAAACCAACAAGGATTCATTTAACGTTTGAGAACATATTCTCAGTAAGAAACCTACCTTGTCCACCATATTTTATTCTGTTTTAATAAAAAGTAAGAAAAAGCTGGGTGTGATGGCTCATGCCTGTAATCCCAGCACTTTGAGAGGCCAAGGCAGGTGGATCACTTGAGTTTAGAAGTTTGAGACCAAACTGGCCATCATGGTAAAACCCCATCTCTATAAAAAAAAAAAAAAAAATACCAAAATTATCCTAGTTCCAGCTACTCAGTAGCCCAGAAGGTTGACGCTGCAGTGAGCTGAGATGCTGCCTCTGCATTCCAGCCTGGGTGACAAAGTGAGACTCTATTTCAATAAAAAAGCAAGAAAGGGGCTGAAAAGAAATGAATATTTACTATCTCTACTACATTATTTCATTTAGCCATCATAACAACTGTTATGCAAAAGTATTATCATCCATTTCACACAAGTGAGGAAACAGGGTCTGAGAGGTTATATACGATATTTTGCTCAAAGTCTTGTAGCTAGAATGAGTCTTCCCAAAAGCTCATGCATGTTAAGGGGTCCCCCCTTTTTTGGGTGCAGCTTTGCCATTTGGAAGGAAGAATATGAATTCTGGCTCTACCGCTTAGATTTCTTGTGATCCAGACTAGTTATTATTTTGGTCCTGGAGAATAACTTCTCTCCTTTCCAAAATGCAGATAAGATAACCTCCTTTCCAAGAAGGTTATGAGGATTAGCATCAACAGCTAACATTTTTTGCAAGTTTTCTAAACACTTTTTCTAGGTCCTTTCCACCTATTATCTTATTAACTGCTCCAAGCGTCTCTACGGAAATGAGTACTACTTTTTCAGCTCCAGGTCCCAGGTGAGAAATCGGAAACAGGGCATTGAAGAGATGCTTCCAAGTTAGGAGCCGGAATTGCCAGTATTTGAAGTCAAGGCATCTGACTGCACAGTCCACACTCCCAACCACTGTGCTCCATGGCCTCTCTGATTTAAAATGACTGACACATAACAGGAGCTCAATAAAGAGGGTCTGTTATATCATCGTGATGGCTGGTAGCTGACGTGATTGGAAGGGATCTTTCACCAGGACCAACCCACAAAACAGCTCAACATACCCACATCAGGAATGTAAATGAGGGAGGAGCACCGAGTCCTCCACAGACAATGGAGGTGACATGGTTTGGATGGGTGTCCCCTCCAAATTCCATGTTGAAATGTAGGCCCCGGTGTTGGAGGTGGGGCCTGGAGGGAGGTGTTTAGGTCTTGGGGGCAGATCCCTCATGAGTAGCTCGTTGCCCTCCTTGTGATAGTGAGTTCCTGCTCTGAGTTCATGTAAGACCTGGTTGTTTAAAAGAGTGTGGCAATTCCTCTCTCTCTCTCTCTCTCTCTCTCTCGCTCCTTCTTGCCACGTGACACGCTTCTCCCCCAGTGCCTCCCCTTTCACCTTCTGCCATGAGTAAAAGCTTCCTGAGGCTCTCACCAGAAGATGCTAGCATTATGCTTCTTGCACAGTCTGCAAAACCATGAGCCAAAATAAAATCTCTTTTCTTTTTAAACTACCCAACCTCAGGTATTCCTTTATAGCAATGCAAAACAGCCTGTTCCAGGAGGTGAGGTAGGCATTGGCCTCATAGCCCCCAGGGATCCTACTCCATTACTAACAGGTTTGAGCCTCCCATGACATTTTTTCCTTCCTAGGCTTGGATGGCAGAATAATCTTAAGGAAGTCAGCATATGTTCTAGAAACATTCAGAAGACAGAAGAGTCTGTTATGAAAGAACAAAGTACTTGTAATAATAAATTGAATGTTACATGGACACACCCAGACATATACACACACACACACACACAATTTTTCTTCTCTCTTTCTCTCTCCCCCGACTCCCCTCTCTCATACTTTGCAAACACACTCCCCAGCAGCTGGTAAGCTGTTCCCTGTCCTCCCACTCAGCCGAATGCCAGTTGTCCCTCCATCCCAACCCAGGCTCTCATAATGGTTTCAGCTTCCAAGAGACAGCTTGCCTCAAAATGCCATCCAGTCTGGCTGCCAGGGGAAGCATGAGGACTTATCCAGCAGAGAGGGACAGAAAACACGACAGCCAGAGCCCTCACGCCAGAAGAGCTCTAGGAACGTGAGCATCTGTGAGGTGCTTCTGCCCACAGGTGAGGCTGTGACCTCTGAAAATTACCAGCCTATTAAGGAATGTTTCATGAGGCAAGAGGGGTCTTCCTCATTAGCCACTGGTCTCAGCCTACCTTTCCAGAAGTTAAATGTAGGAGAGAAATCACGCATTTTATATCACTTGTATGCATCTTGTTTCTCTCAATGGTGCATAATAAACACCTCATTTTGTAAAGTAAGGCAATGTATTGCCAAGTTACCAAAAAAAAAAAAAAAATCAATTCAAAACAGCTGAAAAAATAACAAAATACATTGGCCCAGGCAGCTGAAAAGTCCCAAGGTGTCACATACAGACAGCAAAGCTTAATCCAAGAGCTCAAAAACGGTCACCAACAACTTAGAACCTTGCATCTCTCTTTTTACCTTCTATGGTGTTAGCTTCATCCCTGTGCCCCATTCAGACCACTGAGAAAATCATTGTAAGGCAGGTATACTCCCACCCCAGTTTTGTCACTTGCAGCTGTATTTAGTTATGAAAGTAATCAAAAAAGTACAAGTATGATGAAAATGAGAATTGTGCTTCCATTTCTATAAAATAATCTTAAAATAATCTAACTGTATGTGTATATGTGTTTACATGTGCATGCATGTGTGTGACTGTATATGCATGAAAATGCAGGAAAAGATACATATCAGGTCATTAAAATTGTTTACCAGGGGTGGGGAAGTAAAGACCAGGAAAGGAGGGCGAAAGACTCAGGAGAGGAAAAGTTCTTGATAATAACGGTATTTACGGTATATATAGAGTTCTATGGATTTTCCCGTGTTTAGAGGCTGCCCACATTCCACAACTCCTGGCTCTTCCGTCTTCAAAGCCAGCACTCGCTAGTCAACTCCTTTTCATATCACATCACTCTGATATCAACGCTTCTGCCTCCCTCTTCCACATTTAAAGATCCAGGTGATTACATTTTTGCCTGGCAATGTAACATATTCACAGGTTCTGGAGATTAGGACAGTGATGTCATCAGGATGACATTAGGATGTCCCTGTCCCCCAACCTATGAAAATGTTAAATTTCATGGTGACAGGAGTTAAAGCAGCAGATGGAATTAAGGCTGCCATTATTCTACCTTTTATACATTATGATCCCATTTGTACAAATGTGGATGCATAGATCCATAAAGTGACAAAGAGGAAATGCATGTATATATATGTAAAATAGCAAAGTGATAAAGTGGAAGATGAGTCATCAGAATTATAGTGGTTCTCACAGGGAGTAGAAGTCAATTCACTTCATGTTTTTCTCAAATTTTTATGCAGTTTTTTTATCTGTTTGATTATTTATAAATCTGGCCAAGTGCAGTGGATCACACCCGCAATCCCAGCACTTTGGGAGGCTGAGGTGGGAGAATTGCTTGCTATTTTGCCCAGGAGTTTGAAACCAGCCTAGGCAAAGTATCAAGACCTCAGCTCTACAAAAAAAAAAAAAAAAAAAAAAACTTAGCTGTATGTGGTGGTGCATGCCTGTAATCCCAGCTACTCAGGAGGCTAAAGTGGGAGGATCCCTTGAGCCCAGGAGATTGAAGCTGCAGTGAGCCGTGATTGAGCCACTACACTCCAGCCTGAGTAACTGAGCAATACTCTACCTCAAAAAAAAAAAAAAAAAAGCAAATTTATGTACAGCAAAAAGCAACAAAGCTTGTTTCATTGGTGAAAATCATCAATTTTAGTAGGGCGTGAGACCTGAGTTCCCTCAAGTATCTGAAGCACTGGATCTGAAAGGTCTATGAGAGACGGGGAGTCGCAGCCTCAGAGGAACTTTGTACTGACTAGATGCCCCTCCTGCCAAACACTCTTCTTCTGTACACAATAGGAGATAGTGAGCCAAAGCAATAGAAAGACTCCCATCTGCTATTAATCCAATTAGAGAGATTCAAAGCCAAGTAGAACATGCAGACTGAGGGATGTGCAGAAACTACTTTGCAGCAGCTCTGCATGGAGCTGGGGGAGGCAGGGAATGAAGGCAGCTCTGTAGGTCTCAGAATACGCACCCCGGAGGAAGTCACTTTCCCCTCCTTCCCCAACAGCCTAGTTCAAAATGTCTACTCATTTTTGGGATCCTTCAGCTGTCCCTTTCCACATCCTTGGTCACTCTCATGCACGTCCTTTTCAACTTGTCCCTCTCCTGGTCCCAAAGGGCTGGCGTACCAGCAGCCCTCCAAGAGCATCCTCCCCACATTAATTCTTGCTCTCTAGAAGACAACCTGCAACGTCAGTGTTCCCTGGATCATGAGATATTTATTAAGCGTTCAGTGAAACATGATTCTGTGGTCAAAACTTTGACCACAAGTTTTCTGTGGTCAAAACATGGGAAGACAGAGCTAATACAATTAAATTCATTGTTTCTCTGCAGGACACCCCAGAGGCCTTGAAATGCTCATGTGCCCTGCATTGCACGGCAATACACCAGGAGGTGGCTGTAGTAAGCAGTGAATCCACCAAACTGTGGGATCAGGTTATTAAAGGATAACAGGTGAAATTATTGCTCCACATGCTAGAAACAGTGTTAAAGGCCTCTCTGTGATAGTAGGGCGAGTTAAGAATTTAATCTTGCAGCCCAAAAGAGCCTTACACACCATCTTGTCCAACTCCTTTATTTTAAAGCTTAAGAAAGGCACAGAGAGGGAAAGTAACTTGCCTGAAGTTCCACAGCTAGTTACTAGCAAAGAAAAGAATCTCTTTCCAATGCTCTTCCTTGCTCACTATTTTATACCATCCCAAGTTACATCTACTAAACACAAAAAGGAGGTACCTCTCATATGGCACATCTGTGGGAGATCACAGAGTACCCCTGGAAGCTTTAAGCCTTATCTGAGTTGGAATATTGGCTCTGTTACCTACTGAAGGCATTTTAGACATCATGGTCAAATGGTGGGTTGTTTTGATTTGTGATGGTGTTTGGACAGTAGGGCATGTAGAATTGTAATGCACCTTAAAGATCCCTTCATCCAACATTTCACATGGGGCATGAATGTTACCTATAGAAATCCAGAAAAGTGATTATAGTGTTTTGTAAAACTGCCTTATTAAGATTTGATATACAATCAACTATCCATTATTAATAAACTACTCATTTACAATTTACTACATTTTGACACATGTATACACCCATGGAACTATTACCATTATCAGAACAGTCAGTATATCCACCACCCCCAAATATTTATTTTTAAAAAACAATTTTTTTTAATTTTTTTATTTCTATAGGTTTGGTGGGGAACAGGTGTTATTTGGTTACATGAGTAAGTTCTTTAGTGGTGATTTGTGAGATTTTGGTGCATCCATCACCCAAGCAGTATACACTGAACCCAACTGGTAGTCTTTTATCCTTCATCCCCCTCCCACCCTTTCCACATCCCCAGAGTCCGTTGTGTTGTTCTTATGCCTCAGCATCCTCACTGTTTAGCTCCCACTTATGAGTGAGAATAATGTTTGGTTTTCCATTCCCGAGTTACTTCACTTACAATAATAGTCTCCAATCCCATCCAGGTTGGGTCCCCAATCCCATCCAGGTTACTGCAAATGCCATTAGTTCATATGTTTTTATGGCTTAGTAGTATTCCATCATATATATGTGAAAAGCCCTTTGTCAGATGAATAGATTGCAAAAATTTTCTCCCATTCTGTAGGTTGCCTGTTCACTCTGATGGTAGTTTCTTTTGCTGTGCAGAAGCTCTTTAGTTTAATTAGATCCCATTTGTCAATTTTGGCTTTTGTTGCCACTGCTTTTAGTGTTTTAGACATGAAGTCCTTGTCCATGCCTATGTCCTGAATGGCATTGCCTAGGTTTTCTTCTAGGGTTTTTGTGGTTTTAGGTGTAACATTTAAGTCTCTAATCCATCTTGAATTAATTTTTGTATAAGGTGTAAGGAAGGGATCCAATTTCAGCTTTCCACATATAGCTAGCCAGTTTTCCCAGCACCGTTTATTAAATAGGGAATCCTTTCCCCATTTCTTGTTTTTGTCAGGTTTGTCAAAGATCAGATGGTTGCAGATGTGTGGTATTATTTCTGATTCCCTTTGAAAACTGGCACAAGACAGGGATGCCTTCTCTCACCACTCCTATTCAACATAGTTTTGGAAGTTCTGGCCAGGGCAATCAGGCAGGAGAAAGAAATAAAGGGTATTCAACTAGGAAAAGAGGAAGTCAAATTGTCCCTGTTTGCAGAAGACCTGATTGTATATTTAGAAAACCCCATTGTCTCAGCCCAAAATCTCCTTAAGCTGATAAGCAACTTCAGCAAAGTCTCGGGATACAAAATCAATGTGCAAAAATCACAAGCATTCTTATACACCAATAACAGGCAAACAAAGAGCCAAATCATGAGTGAACTCCCATTCACAATTGCTTCAAAGAGAATAAAATACCTAGGAATCCAACTTACAAGGCATGTGAAGGACCTGTTCAAGGAGAACTACAAACCACTGCTCAATGAAATAAAAGAGGACATAAACAAATGGAAGAACATTCCATGCTCATGGATAGGAAGAATCAATATTGCAACAATGGCCATACTGCCCAAGGTAATTTATAGATTCAATGCCATCCCCATTAAGCTACTAATGACTTTCTTCACAGAATTGGAAAAAACTACTTTAAAGTTCATACATAACCAAAAAAGAGCCCACGTTGCCAAGACAATCCTAAGTCAAAAGAACAAAGCCAGAGGCATAACGCTACCTGACTTCAAACTATACTACAAGGCTACAGTAACCAAAACAGCATGGTACTGGTACCAAAACAGAGATATAGACCAATGGAACAGAACAGAGGCCCTCAGAAATAATACCACACATCTACAATCAATTCTTCTTTGAATGTTTGGTAGAATTCAGTTGTAAATCCATCTGGTCCTGGACTTTTTATTGGTAATTTTTTCAATTACCATTTCAATCTTGCTGCTTGTTACTGGTCTGTTCAGGGTTTCTAATTCTTCCTGATGTAAGCTAAGAGGGTTGTATGTTCCAGGAATTTATCCATCTCCTCTAGGTTTTCTAGTTTATGCATGTAAAGGTGTTCATAGTAGGCTTGAATGATCTTAAGTATTTCTGGGGTGTCGGTTATAGTATCTCCTGTTTCATTTCTAATTGAGCTTATTTGGATCTTCTCTCTTCTTGCTACATCTTGCTAATAGGCTATCAGTTTTATTTATTTTTTCAAAGAACCAGTTTTTTGTTTCATTTATCTTTTGTATTTGTTTCTTTGTTTGTTTTAATTTCATTTATTTCTGCTCTGATCTTGGTTATTTCCTTTCTTCTGCTGGTTTGGGGTTTGGTTTGTTCTTGTTTCTCTAGTTCCTTGAGGTGTGACCTTAGATTGTCTATTTGTGCTCTTTCAGATTTTTTGATATAGGCCTTTAAGTCTATGATCTTTCCTCTTAGCACCACTTTTGCTGTATCCCAGAGGTTTTGATAGGTTGTGTCACTATTACCGTTCAGTTCAAAGAATTTTTAGATTTCCATCTTGGTTTCATTGTTGACTTAATTATCATTCAGGAGCAGGTTATTTAATTTCCATGTATTTGCAAGGTTTTGAAGTCCCTTTTGGAGTGGATTTCCAGTTTTATTCAACTATGATCTGAGGGAGTACTTGATATAATTTCAATTTTCTTAAATTTATTGAGACTTGTTTTGTGGCCTATCATATGCTATCTTGGAAAAAGTTGTATGCACTGATGAATAGAATTTACATTCTGAAGTTGTTGGGTAGAATGTTCTGTAAATATCTGTTAAGTCCATTTATTTCAGGGTATAGTTTAAATCCATTGTTTCTTTGTTGATTTTCTGTCCTGATGACCTGTCTACTGCCATCAGTGGAGTACTGAATTCCCTCATTATTATTGAGTTGCTGTCTATCTCATTTCTTAGGTCTAGAAATAATTGTTTTATAAATTTGGGATCTCCAGGGTTAGGTGCATATATACTTAGGACTGTGGTATTTTCCTGTTGGACAAAACTTTTTATCACTATATAATGTCCTTCTTTGGTTTTTTTAACTGTTGTTGCTTTAGTTTGCTTTGTCTGATATAAGAATTGCTACTCCTGCTTGCTTTAGGTGTCCATTTGCATGGAATATCTTTTTCTACCCCTTTACCTTAAGTTTATGTGAGTCCTTATGTGTTAGGTGAGTATCCTGAATGTAGCAGACACTTGGTTGGTGAATTCTTATCCATTGTGCAATTCTGTATCATTTGAGTGGAACATTTAGGCCATTTACATTCAACATCAGTATTGAGATGTGACATACTATTCCATTCATCATGCTATTTGTTGCCTGTATACCTTGGGGTTTTTTAATTGTATTGCTGTTTTATAGGTCCTGTGAGATTTATGCTTTGAAGAGGTTCTATTTTGATGTATTTGCAGGAATTATTTCAAGATTTAGAGCTTCCTTTAGTAGTTCTTCTAGTGCTGGCTTAGTAGTGGCAAATTCTCTCAGCATTTGTTTGCCTGAAAAAGACTATATCTTTCCTTCATTTATGAAGCTTAGTTTTGCTGGATACAAAATTCTTGGCTGATAATTGTTTTGTTTAAGGGGTCTGAAGATAGGGCCCCAATTCCTTCTAGCTTGTAGGATTTCTCCTGAGGAATATGCTGTTAATCTGATAGGTTTTCCGTTAGAGGTTACCTGGTGTTTTTGCCTCACAGCTCTTAAGATGCTTTCCTTTGTCTTGATTTTAGATAACCTGATGACAATTTGCCTAGGTGGTGATCTTTTTACAATGAATTTCCCAGTGTTCTTTGAGCTTCTTGTATTGTTTTCCAAACTTTTAGATTTCTATTCTTTCTCGGGAACACCAATTATTCTTAGGTTTGGTCATCTAACATAATCCCAAACTTCTTGGAGGCTTTGTTCATTTTTTTAAAATTATTTTTTCTTTGCCTTTTTTAGATTGGATTAACTCAAAAACCTTGTCTTCGAGCTTTGAAGTTCTTTCTTCCACTTGTTGCATTCTATTGCTGAGACTTTCCAGAACATTTTGCATTTCTCTAAGTGTATCCTTTATTTCCTGAAGTTATGATTGTTTTTTACTTGTGCTATCTATTTCACTGAAGATTTCTCCCCTCATTTGTTGTATTATTTTTTTAAATTTCCTTAAATTGGACTTCACTTTTCTCTAGT
Organism: Chlorocebus sabaeus; assembly: GCF_047675955.1. Lineage (NCBI taxonomy): Eukaryota > Metazoa > Chordata > Mammalia > Primates > Cercopithecidae > Chlorocebus > Chlorocebus sabaeus. Next base: position 12,928,419 of record NC_132926.1, on the reverse strand, counting down.
GCCTCTTTGATTAGCTTAATAATTGACCTTATGAATTCCTTTTCAGGTAAATCAGGGATTTCTTCTTGGCTTGGATCCATTGCTAGTAAGCTAGTGTGATTTTTGGAGGGCATGGAAGAATTTTGTTTTGCCATATTACCAGAATTGTTTTTCTGGTTCCTTCTCATTTGGGTAAGCTATATCAGAGGGATGATCTGGGGCTTAAGGCTACTGTTCAGATTCTTTTGTCCCACCAGGTATTCCCTTGATGTAGTACTCTCCCCCTGTTCCTGGGGATGTGGCTTCCTGAGAGCTGAGCTGTAGTGATTGTCATTTCTCTTCTGGATCTAGCCACCTAGTAGGACTACCAGGCTCCGGGCTGGTACTACGGGTTGTCTGCACAGCGTCCTGAGATGTGAACTGTCTGCAGGTGTCCCAGTCATAGCTACCAGCACCTACTCTAGTGGAGATGGCACAGGGTGAAGTGGACTCTGTCGGGGTCCTTTGTTTTGGTTGTTTAATGCACTATTTTTGTGCTGGTTGGCCTCCTGCCAGGAGGTGGGGGTTTCAAGAGAGCATCAGCTGTGTTAGTATAGGAAGGTTCAGGCAGTAGGCAGGTCCTGGAACTACCAAGAGAATATACCCTTCAGCTACCAGGGTGGATAAGGAAGGACCATCAGGTGAGGACAGGGTTAGGCATGTCTGAGCTCAGACTCTTCTTAGGTGGGGCTTGGTGCGGCTGCTGTGGGAGATGGGGGAGAGTTCCCAGGTCAATGGATTTCTATCCCCAGGAGGATTATGGCTGCCTCTGCTGTGTCATGCAGGTTGTCAGGGAAGTGGAGAAAAGCCAGCAGTTACAGGTCTCATCCAGCTCCCACACAACCCAAAAGGCCAGTCTCACTCCCACTGTGCCCTCCAACAATAGCACTGAGTTTGTTTCCAGGCAGTGGGTGAGCAGGGCTGAAAACTTGCCCGGTATACAGGCCTTCCAGCTGTGAAAGCAAGCAGGGCTTTTGCGCCTCCCTGCTTGTCGAGTCTGCATGCTGAATTCACACCCTCCCCCAAGTTCTGGCCAGGAGACTTCACATTCGGTTGGAATTGTTACAAAGTTCAGCTGGAGGTTTCCTTCTCTCTGTACCTTGCATGTGCCTCTGGCAGCCCTCCCCAAAGACCCCTGTGAGACAAGTCTGAAATGGCTGTCCTGGGGACCCAGAGAGCTCACAGGGCCTTTCCCACTGCTTCCTCTACCCCTGTATTTCACTTGGCTCTCTAAATTGACTCAGCCCCAGTTAAGATCAAATCCTTCTCCTGTGATCTAGATCTTCATGTTTCCCAGTGAGGGTGTGTGTGTGGGGGCAGATAATCCCCCTTTCCCACTTTCACAGTTTGGGCACTCACAGTATTTGGGCAGTCTCCCGGGTCCTGCAGGGGCAGTCTCCTTCCTTCAGAGTGTCTGTGGGTTCTCTTGCCTTTCCTGGTATGTTCCTGCAGTCGTTCTGGAGCAGAAGTTCACAATGAGAGTCTCCACACACCGCTCTGAGTGGGAGGTGCAATCTAGTCCTGCCTCTTATCTGCCATTTTTCTCCCACCTCGCAAATATTTCTTTATGCTGCATTGTAATCCTTCTTTGTTACCCTCCTGACCCCTCCCGCCCAGGCAACCACTCATCTGTTTCCTATCACTGTAGATTAGTTTGCATTTTCAGGAGTTTTGTGTAAATGGAAACATGCAAGGTACTTTTATTTTAGCTTGCTTTTTTTTTTTACTCAGCATAGCTATTTTGAAAGCTATCAGTACTGTTTCCTGTATCAATAGTTTACTCCCATTTATTGATAATTAGTATTCCACTGTATGTATATATGACAATTTGTTTATCCATCCACCTGTTGATGAACTTCGGGGCTGTTTCCAGTTTGGGGTTATTACAAATGAAGCTGCTATGAACATTCATGTTCAAGTCTTTACACAAACATATGCTTTTATGTCTTGGGGAATATCTTAGGAATAAAATAGCTTAATATTTAAGTCATATATTTGATTTTTTAAGAACACGCCAAATGTTTTCCTGAAGTGACTGTAGCATTTTGCATTTTGCAACAAGAGTGAGTGACAGTTCCAGTTCCTCTACATTCTTGGCAACACTTAAAAAGGCTTAGTCTTCTTAATTTTAGTCATTCTAACAGGGGTATATCGTTATGGGTTTAATTTGCATTTCTCTCATGATTAATAATATTGAGCATTTTATTCATGTGCTTATTTGCCATTTGGATATATTCTGTGATGAAATGTCCTTTCAAATCTATACCCATTTTTTTAAATGGGTTGATTTTTTTTCTTATTGTTGAGTTATGAGAGTTCTATGATCTCAATACAGGTAACTTATCAAATACATGCTTTGTAAATATTTTCTCCCAGCTTTTGGCTTGTCTTTTCATTCTGTTAACAGCAGATGTTTTTTAATGTTGATGAAGTTGAACTTATCAAGCTTTAGTTTTCTTTTCTTATGATGTCTGTATCTTACTCTAGGGTCAGGGTAAGAATGGCATCAAAGAGTTAGTAGGGAAATATTCCCTCTCCTTTAATTTTCTTGAAAAGTTTGTGTAGAACTGTAATTATTTTTCTTCCTGAAATGTTGGTTGAATTCATCAATAAAGTCATCTGGGTTTGGATGGCTTCATTATGGGAAATTTTTAAATTACAAATTCTATTTTCTAAATATATTTCAGATATTAAGGTTATCCATTGCTTCTTGATTGAAACTACTTTGGTAGTTTGAGTCTTTTAATAAAAGTTGTCCAAGTCTTCTAGGTCATTCAATGTACAGTGTAATGTTGTTCATCATATCCCTTTTATAATCTTTTGAATATCTGTAGGATCTATAGTAATGTTACCTCAGTGGTTCCTGATATTTGGTAATTTGTGATTTTTTTTTTCCCTGAGCAATTTGGCTACAATTTATCAATTTTATTGATCTCAAAAAAATTTGTTTTCATTTATTTTCTCCATTGCTTATTCCATTTATTATTTATTTCATTGATTTCTGCTTGAATCCTTATTATTTCCTTTCTTTCCTTACTTTGGTTTTAACTTATTCTTATTTTTCAGGTCTCTAATGGGAGAAGCTGAATGCACTGACTTGAGACTTTTTTCTTTTCTAATGTAGTAATTTGTTGCTATAAATTTTCTCCTAAATATTCCTTTTAATGCATCCCACAAACGCTATGTTGTGTTATCATTTTCCTTCAGTTCAAAATACATTTTAATTTTTCCTTTTATTTCTGTTTTGTCTCATAGGTTATTTAGAATAGTGCAAATTAGTTTCTAAATATTTGGTGATTTTTCACTTATCTTTTGATTATTGGTAACTAATTTAATTTCACTGTAGTCAAAGAACATACTACATATGATTTGAATGCTTTTAAATTTATTGACTTGTTTTATAGCCTAGAATATGGCCTATCTTCATAAATGTTCTGTGAACACTTGAAAAGAATATACATTGTGCTGTTGTTGAGTGGAGTGTTCTGTAAATGTTAATTAGGACAAGTTGGTTTATAGTGTTATTCAAGTCTACTATATACTTGCTTGCTTTCTGTCTACCTGTTCTAAAATTATTGAGATTGAGTGGTTTTTCTCAGTGTAATTGGGAGTTTTTTTTTCCTAGTATTTTTTTTTACCAGTTTTGCTTCATGCATTTTTTTTTTTTTTTTTCCTTGAGACAGTGTCTCACTCCCAGGCTGGAGTACAGTGGCATGATCTTGGCTCACTGCAACCTCTGCCTCCAAGTTTCAAGTGATTCTACTGCCTCAGCCTCCCAAGTAGCTGGGACTATAGGCATGCACTGCTACACCTGGCTAATTTTTGTAATTTTAGTAGAGATGGCATTTCACCATGTTGGCCAGGCTGGCCTTGAACTTCTGACCTCAAGTGATATGCCTGTCTTGGCCTCCCAAAGTGCTGGGACTACAGGTGTGAGCCACTGTACCCAGCTAGCTTCATATATTTTGAAGTTCTATTATTACAGGTATATACCCTGAGAATTGTTATAGCTTCTAAATTATTGGCCCCTTTATCATAATAAAATGACCATTTTATCTCTGGTAAAATTATCTTCTCTGAATTCTACTTTGTCTAACAATAATATAGTCACTCTTTCTTTTGACTAGTGTTAGCATGGTATATCTTTCCTATTCCTTTACTTTTAAGGCATTTTTGTCTTTATAGTTAAAGTATGTTTCTTATAGACAGCATCTAGTTGTCTTTTACTGAATCTAAAAATCTCTGCTTTTTAAATGGTGTGTTTAGATCATTTACATTTAATGGGGTTAGTGATACAGCTAGGCTTAAGTCTGTCATCTTGCTATTTGTTTTTTATTATATTTGTTTAACTTGTTCCTTGTTCCCCTTTTCCTTTTCTTTATACTTCTTTCAGAATAAATATTTTTATAATTTGCATTTGTTTCATTTTTATTTTTTGTTGGCTTATTAGCTATAACTCTTTTCTTAATTATCTGTTGCTTTAGGGTTATAACATACAGGTTTCATTTATTATAGTCTACCTTAAATTGACATTATAATTCTTTATGCATAAGACTTTACAATAGTATACTTCTTTCTGTTCTTACAGGCTTTTTTCCATTTCGGTCATACATTTTACCTATAGCTATGTAATAAATCCAAGAATACATAGCTATTATCATTGTTTAAAGAATACATTTTTTAAGTGACATTTACTTAGTATGAAAAACTGTATATAATTACCCATTAGAATCTATATCTAATTCTTCTCATGTCTTTGTGCAAAAATTTCCATCTGGTATCATTTTTATCCTAAGTTATTTTCTTTAAAATTTCCTGTAGTGCAGGTATTCTGTTGATGAATTCTTTCAGTTCTTACATGTTTGAAAAGGTCTTCATTATATCTTTAGTTTTGAAAGATATTTTTACTGGGTAAATAATTATGGCTTTAAAAGTTTTTGTTTTTTCTTTCAGTGCTTAGAGAGATTATCCTACTGTCTTCGTTATTACATTTTTAACTAAGAAACCTGTTGTCATCCTTATCTATGTCTCTCTGTATATAATGTGCTTTTCTCTAGCTTCTTTTAGCATTTTTATTATCAGTTTTGAGCAATTTAATTATGTTGTGCTTAGATATCATTTTTTGCGTACCTTTATATTTGAGTTCATTGGGTTTATAGTTTTCATCAAAATTCAAAAAGTTTTGGCCACTAATTAACTCTTAAAAAGATATTTCCTGTTCTCCTTCAGAGACTTGAAGTACATGTATGCTGGCTTGTTATACTTTTTCCACAGCTCACTGATATTCCCTTTATTTTTAAAATTCTTTTTTCCCTAGTGTTTCATTTTAGATAATTTCTATTGCTGTGTCTTTGAGTTCTTCTACAATGTCTAATGTGACATTAATCCTATGCATTGTATTTTCATCTCAGACACTGTAGTGTTTATCTCTAAACATCTGAGTTGGCTTTTAAAAATATCTTCTATGACTAACTAACTGATGTGTTCAATCTTACCTCTAGATTTGTGAATGTACAGGATACAGTTATAACAATGTTTTAATGTCCTTGTCTACTATTGTTATCATCTGTGTCATTTCTGAAGCAGTTTCAATTGGTTAGCTGGTAATTTTGGTTGAATATAAAACACTGAGAATTTAACCTTATGGGCATTGGATATTTTTGTATTCCTATAAATACTCTTGAGCTTTGTTCTGTGAAATTCTTAGGTTAATTGAAGAGAGTTTGATCCTTTTAATCTTGGTTTTAAGATTTATTAGGTGAAGGCTCAGGAGGCAGGACAAGATGGTGGAATAGAAGACTCCACTGATTGTCCTTCCTACAAGGACACCAAGTTAACAACTATCTACACACACAAAAAAGCACCTTCATAAGAACCAAATATCAGGTGAGTACTCACAGTACCACAGTACCTGGTTCTAATTTCATATTTCTGAAAGAGGCACTGAAGAGGTATAAAAAAGAATCTTAAATTGCCAATGCCACCCCTCTCCACCCCCAGCAACATGGTACAGGAAGCTTCTCTTGTCCCCAGGGGGAGGGAAAACACAACGATTGTGAGGTATTGAAATCAGGGCTGTCCTGTTAGAGCAGAAAGGAAAACCGGACCAAACTCAGCTGAGCCGATGCCCACCCTCAAGGCAATCTAGGCCTTAAGGACTGCAACCCTTAGGCCAGGACTAGTGCTGAACGGGGCCCAGAGACAGTGGACTGAGGGGGGCATGTGACATACTGAGGCACCAGCTGGGGCGGCTAAGGCAGTACTGGCATCACCTCACCCCTAATCCCAGCTTGTAGCTCCAATAGAGAGCTCTCTCTTTTGCTTGAGGAGAGAATAGGGAAGAGTGGGAAGGACTTTATCTTACATCTTGGATACTGGCTCAGTCACGGCAGGATAGGAGACTAGTTGAGTTGCGAGGCCCTCTTTCCAGGCCCTAGCTCCTAGATGACATTTCTAGACACATTTTGGGCCAAAAGGGAACCTGTTGCCTCAAAGGAAAGGACACAACCCTGGCAGCATTTTGCCTCAAAGGAAAGGACACAGCCCTAGCAGCAATTAGCATTCACCTGCTAATTGAAGGCCTGTGGGCCCTGAATAACCAGCAGCAATGCCCAGATACTGTATCTAGGGCCTTGGGTAAGACTCTCAGACTTGCTGACTTCAAGTACCAGCAAAGCCACAGAGCTCAGAGCAACAAGTGGCTCTAGGGGTACCCAATTCCAGGACTTGGCTCTTGGATGGAATTTCTGGACTTTCCCTGGGCCAGAAGGCAGTCCACTACTCTAAAGGGTGAGTCTCAGGCCAGGCAGCCTTCACCACAGCTGACTGAAGAGCCGTTGGGCCTTATAGGAACACTGGTCACAGTCTGGCAGGACTCCACATTGGCCTGGGGTGGCAATGGCCACAGGATGAGGCTCCTCAGGCTTTGGAAAGGGGAGGGAAGAGTGGAAAGGACTATATCTTGTGGTTTGAGTGCCAGCTTAGCCACAATATAATAGAACACCAGACAGACTTCTAAGGGTTTTGACTCTAGTCCCTGGCTCACAGATAGCACCTCTGGACATGCCCAGGGCCTGGGGGAACTCACTATTCTCAAAGGAAGGACACAGGCCTGCCTGGCTTTGCCACCTGCTGGCTGCAGAGCCCCAAGGCCTTGAGTGAACATAGGCTATAGCCAGTGCATGGTTATAGCAGGGCTTGGGTGAGACCCAGTGCTGTGGCTAGCTCCAGATCTAATCCAGCACAGTCCTAGTGGTTGTGGCCACAGGGGTGCTTCTGTCATACCACACCCAGCTCCTGGTGGCTCAGAACAGAGCCACCATTTACTGGGGAGAAAGTAAGGGAAGAGTACAAGAGTCTCTGCCTGATAATCCAGAGAATCCTTCTGGATTTTGTCCAAGACCATCAAGGCAGTAACTCTACAAGTCTGCAAGAGCCATTGCATTACTGGGCTTGGGGTTCCCCCTAAAACAGATACAGTTTAGATCACATCAGCCAAGTCCTTTTGAATATATGGAAAGTGTTCCCAAGGAGAACACATACAAATAAGCCCAGAATGAGAAAACTACAATAAATACCTAACTCTTCAATGCCCAGACACTGAAGAACATCTACAAGCATCAGCATTACCCAAGAAAACATGACCTCACCAAATGAACTTGAGGTCGGGAATTCAAGACCAGCCTGGCCAACATGGCGAAGCCCCATCTCTACCAAAAATACAAAAATTAGCCGGGTGTGGTAGTGTAATCCCAGCTGCTTGGGAGGCTGAGGCAGGAGAATCACTTGAACCCAGTGGGGCAGAAGTTGCAGTGAGCCGAGATCGTGCCATTGCACTCCAGCCTGGAGAACAAGAGCGAAACTCCATCTCAAAAAGAAAAAAATAAAAATAAATACATAAAATGAAGTGAACAACATAGTGAAGAGATAACCCAGAAAATGAGAGAGAGTATTTGCAAGCTACTCATCTGACAAAGCATTAATAATCAGAATATACAAGGAGCTCAAACAGCTCCATAGGAAAACATCTAATAATCCAATTTAAAAATGAGCAAAAGATTTAAATAGACATTTCTCAAAAGAATACACACAAATGGCAAACAGGCATTTGAAAAGGTGCTCAACATCACTGATCATCAGAGAAATGCAAATCAAAACTACAATGAGATATCATGTCACCCCAGTTAAAATGGCTTTTATTAAAAAGGCAATAACAAATACTAGCAAGGACGTGGAGAAAAGGGAAACCTCATACACTGTTAGTGGGAATGTAAATTATTACAACCACTATAGATAGCAGTTTGGAAATTCCTCAAAAAACTAAAAATAGAGCCACTGTATGATACAGCAATCTCACTGCTGGGTATAAATCTAAAAGAAACTAAATCAGTATATTGAAGTGATATCTGCAGTCTTATGTTTGTTGCACCGCTGTTCACAATAGCCAAGATTTGGAAACAACATAAGTGTTCATCAACAGATGAATGGACACAGAAAATATGGTACTTAAACACAATGGAATACTATTCAGCCATAAAAAAGAATGAGATCCTATAATTTGCAACAACATGGATGGGACTGGAAGTCATTATGTTAAGTGAAATAAGCCAGGCACAGAAAGACCAACATTGTATGTTCATACTTATTTGTGGGATCTAAAAATCAAAACAATAGAACTCATGGAGATAGAGGGCAGAAGGATGGTTACCAGAGGCTGGGAAGAGTAGTAAGGGGTTGGAGGTGGGGATGGTTAATGGGTACAAAAAATTGTAGAAAAAATGAATAAGACCTAGCATTTGATAGCACAACAAGGTGACTATAGTCAATAATAATTTAATTGTACTTTGAAAAATAACTAAAAGAGTATAATTGGATTGTTTGTAACACAAAGGATAAATACTTAAGGGGATGACTATCTCACTTTACATGATCTGATTATTACACATTGCATGCCTGTATCAAAACTAAAAATAATTAAAGAATTGAAAAAATATGTATTAGGTGAAAACAGATCACCATTGATTGTAGGGCTAATTTACCATACTACTAGATAAACTCCTTCTGAGTACTCTCCCTCATGTTAATACACAATTAAGTATGAGGTTTTCACTCTGGTTGGTAGTCCTGACACTACTTCCAGCCCTGTATATATAAGCCCTGGTGTCAGGTGAATTTTTCCTTGGTTTGGGGGTAGTTTTCTTGCATGCATTGATTAGTGTCCTTCTGAATACTCAAGGGGCACCCTCTGAAGTTCTTTTTCTGTGCGGTTCTCTCCCTCTGGTAGTTCTGTCCTGTGAATCCTAGCCGCCTCGTCTCCCAGATTCTTCACTCCATCTATTGAACTCATAGACCCCAGAGGCACTGCCAGGGTCTCCAGAGGTCCCTCCTCTGGGCTGAGGCCCTAGAAACTTTCTCAAGGCAGGAACTTGGTGCAATTTTAGGATTTGCTTCATTTGTTTTCTATCCCACATGCATCATCATCCTTTCTTGCCTGATACTCAGTGTCTTTAAATTTTGTTTTATAATATTTTTCTGTTTTGTTTATGCTGTTGTTTCACGTGGGAGGGCAAATTTGGTCACATTTATCCTCCATTAAGTGAACATGGATGTTCCCGATTATAGGATTTCAATTAGGCTGTGCCTCCTCAGTTTTTCACGGGTATTGCTTCTGTTCACTCTTCAAAACTTCATGTTTTCCATGCAACTATTCCTCACCTCATCTCTTTCTCCCCAAGAGATCTTATTCCAAAGTTACAAGCAAACCCATATGTTGAATCTCAAATTTCCATTATCATCTCAGTCTATCTTAATTCCTAGACCTATTTATTCAATGACTTACTAGTCATATTTTTCTAGATTCCCATAAGCTGCTTGAACTCAATATGTAGAAAATAAATAGCCCCCTCCTACAAGTTTCTACCATCCCTGTATTTAAACCTCCCTGTAGCTTTCATCACACTATTTGCAGCTATTTTTTATGTTTTTTTTTTGTCTTTAGATTGTTAGCAGAGCTTATGTTTGTATCATTTTTTTTAGCACCTAGCACAACTCCTGAACTAAAGAGCTTCTCAATGAATATGTTGAATTAAATTAAATCCTACATACAAGGGAAACTGTCAGAGAGAGGAGAGAGAAATAATTTAAGAGAAACTCTATCACACTGAACAGGATCTGCCTTGTTCCTGAAAGGATGGATTAGAAAGGAGATCCAGTGTGGGGCACTGTCTGACTTCCTGTCCCTGGCCACTGTGAAGGAGATACCATGGAATAAGCAAGGATAGAAAATTAAGTGTAAAGAATGGAAGGAAGCCAACTTTCTGGGCTCCCACGTGATAAACACTGCTGCTTAGAACCATGTCCAAATTAACCACTTTTATTGCTCCCTTCTGTGCTGAATATGCTTATACCAAATGCATTATACATTGCTTTTTGAAGTGTTTTTGAGTCATTTTAGGCAAAGACATTTCGTCTCATCAATCATATTATAAATTCCAACTAGACATAACAATGCCCATTTTCTTGGTAGTTTGGAAAGACTTTAGGAGCAAGGACCATGGCTTTCTTAAGAGACCAGGTGCATCCCAAGTAAAGGACCATGACTCTCCCGGGGAAAGGTAGTGCCCACAAGTATTGATTATCTATGCAAGAAGTGGCGATGCAGGGCAGGCTTGAGGTCTGCAGCCACAGCTGGTCATAGCCTAATTTCACCACACTTTCCCTATTCATGTAACAATCCTACTCCCATCACACTGAGGAGCTGGGCTGTTCCACAATGGCAAATCTAATTCAGCTTTGCCTAAAGCTTGTTTGCCAGGGAAATCTTGGCCCAGCTCCTCTGGACACAAACTCCCTGGCAGAGCATGTCTGTCTGTCTTCGGGGAAAGTTCTCAGCATGTTCTGCTTCTGTTCAAACTGACTGGGTGGAGCTAGAATCAACAGGGGATTTGGTGAGCAGGCCAGGCAGGTGTGAAGGCTTCTTTCAGTAACCCAAATATTAGAAAGTCTTTTCAATCATCTTGTCTGGTGCCCAGGTCTGGTTCCTCTCAGAGAAGAGCTGGAATGGCTCAGCCCTCCAAATTCCAAGACCCAGCATTATAGAGAGTGTGAAGTAATCAGGCCCGGCTTAGAAGACTATTAGTTATAAAGAACAGTCCAACTTCTCAGCAGCTACATGGTACTCACATCCTAGTCTAATAAAGTTTAATAGATTCTTCCAAATTGGAGATATAAGGCCAAAAGTGGCTTAAAATAAAGATTCTAAAATGATGTTTAATACATTAAAGCAACTATGGGATAGCATCATTTGCCCAAATTGACAAGCTTTAAAATGGATAATATCTAGTGTTGGCAAAAGGCATGGAGAAATAATAATTCTCATATACTGTTAGTAGGAATATAATTTGGGGCACCATTTTTAAAGGGAATTTTTGAAGTGTCTGTCAAAACCTAATGGGAGTGTATGCCTTTCAACCTAACAATTCCAGTTCTAGCTATCTGCCCTTGAGAACCACTTTCATATGTGTACAAAGATACACATGTAAAGATGTTCATGTCCCGTCTCTACTAAAAAATACAAAAAAACTAGCTGGGCGAGGTGGCGGGCACCTGTAGTCCCAGCTACTCAGGAGGCTGAGGCAGGAGAATGGCGTAAACCCAGGAGGTGGAGCTTGCAGTGAGCTGAGATCCGGCCACTGCACTCCAGCCTGGGCGACAGAGCGAGACTCCATCTCAAAAAAAAAAAAAAAAAAAAAAAAGATGTTCATGTCAGCATTGTTTTTAATGTCAAAAAGTTGCAGGTAATCTAAATCTCTAGTAGTAAGGTTAAGACGAAATTATTTCCGGTGCATCCACATTATGAAATATCATATGACACTGAAAAGAATAAAGAAGCCCTTTATAACATACAGTCTCTGAGAGACATTGCTAAATGACAAAAGCCAATACAAAGCAAGATAGATAGATGATCATGCTCATGCAAAACATAAAAGAACCTTGAGATTCTATGTCTATGTATGAAATGCATCTTTGCAAGGCAGCACATTGAACTGTTTACTGTGGTTAACTCTGGAACCCTGAGCAAGTGAATGGATACAAAATGGTCAGAAAGGGGAATGGGAAAAAAGAGAGTTTTCAGTTTTATTCTAAACTCGTTTTGAAAGGTAAATAAAAGAAAATGACAGCAAGAAAAATTTTGTTGTATGTGATGTTAAAGAAATGGGAGTTCAGGTGTTTTTCAGAAGCAGTGTTTCTCAATTCTGGCTATATTGTAGAATATATATATATACACACATATATGGGAATAAAGGAAATATACTGGGGAATATATATATATGAATAAAGGAAAAACCTATCTTAACTCAGGTACTGTAGGAAGCAACCCTGAGGCAAGGATTAAAATGCTGACACTTTATTTGGGTGGCATAAGCCAAGTGTAATAAAGATAAGGAAATACATGGGCCAGGAAAGATGCTAAGTTTTGTTATGGGGTATTTCTTTGCTGGCCAACACTTCATAAAAAGTCCTGAAGAGACAGAGCAGAGACACAGCATTTGCTCAACAGGACTTCTCCAGATATATGCAAGGAGAAGCCACACCTTGGAACAGTCCACAGAAGAGAAAGAGAGAGTAATCTATCACCCAGTTCTCTCCTGTCCCCACTTTCTCTTCAGTCAAGGTGAGCTGCTCCCTGCCTCATCTAGCTAATGGCTGCTCTCAGAACGTCAGATCCCCTGTCTTGAAGTAGGACATTTATCAAAATCTACATCAAAAGAGACATGACTTGGGGTACCATGAGCTCAGAATATGGGTCTCGAGCTGTGATCCTAGGATTTTGCCTTGAGCTCCAGCCAACTCTTGGGAGGTGGGGGTTGGAGGGGGTGGGGGGAGTCGTCAGTAAGGGTCAGCAAAGACAGAAGCAGTAGGACATGGTCAGAGAGCCAGGAAGAGCCTTCAGAAAGATGGGAGAGATCAAGGGAAGCTTAGAAGGTACATAAAGCTTGTGTCCATTATAATTCTGACCCTATCTCACCCCTGAACAGTTAAATCAGAAGGTCTGGAACTTACAGTATTTTAAAGGATCCCTAGATTATTGGAATGTTCAGCCAGGATTGAGAACCACTGCTTTAAAATTCCTGTCCAAAATAACCATCTGGTGCAAATTTCATATCATGGTGCCCCATTTTTCTCCTTTCAGTAAAAAATGACAAAGCCACCTGAAAGGACATCTTAGGCAGCCATTGTGCCTCAGAAACTTAACTTATTTCAAAGTAGGTTCTGCAAGCGTTTTATGACCTTGACTTTCTGTTAGCCAAAGGCCACAGAAAATCTTGATGTAAAACAATGAAATTTTCTACTAGGCTACATTTAAACAGCAATTTTGCAAACGGTAGCAAGAAACAGCAGGTTTCTCGGTCAGGCTAAATAGGTCTTTTTTGAAAAAGTAATAATCAGTTCACTGTCTTGGATTTAGAGGGCACATCCTTCCTCAAAACTAACAATGTCACATTTTATTTTCTTCACATAAATTGTGCTCTAACCATGTGTATCCAGATGAAACCAAAACATAAAGTGACTCCTTAAGCTTTTCCTATAAATTTATTTCCTTGTACAAACCTTCATTTTTTACATTTTATACTCAATCTATTGTATGCTGATTTATATATGGATAAAGAGTAAGACGCTGCTCAGAAAAGAAGTTAAATACTGCAATCAAATGCAACTTTCTTCAAGGCCTAATATTATTGGAATGCCTTTGCCATCACCCCTTCGTCAGTTCAATGACTTCAGTAAAAATGATCATAAGTGATAAGAAATTTGGAGTCTTCCAGGAACACAATATAAGCAGTACCCTGAGAGAGAATGTGTTCTTGGTTATGTCACTTCTCTATCTAGACACAGTTTCCCCAGATGCAAATGAGGGGTTGGGTCTTGAAAATGTTTTCAGTCCTTCCAATTCTGAAATTTTACATTTCTAAATTCTTGGATAATTTTCCCTATGCCTCTGTCAACATACACGCTTGGCTGTGATTTCTGCCCACCATGTCTCCAAAGACTTAGTAGAGAAAATATATCTCAAAATAAAATGATCAAAATGCCTATTTGAAACAAGCTCACATACTGGGTGCACTATATGCTGCAAAATGATGGAGGAAGATGTGGAACCCTCCTGCTGGGAACTTATATTTCATTCCAAGTTATTAGCAGATAAAGGGAAAAGGGATCACAACAGCAGAACCCAGGTGTTTAGAAAATGTATGCAAACTAATTTTTTTTTTTTTTTTTTTTTTTTTTTTTTTTTTTTTTTTGACACAGAGTCTCGCTCTGTCACCCAGGTTGGAGTGCAGTGGCGCCATCTCGGCTCACTTCAAGCTCCACCTCCCGGGTTCACACCATTCTCCTGCCTCAGCCTCCCAAGTAGCTGGGATTACAGGTGCCCACCACCACGCCCAGCTAATTTTTTGTATTTTTAGTAGAGATGGGGTTTCACCGTGTTAGCCAGGATGGTCTCGATCTCCTGACCTCGTGATCCGCCGGCCTTGGCCTCCCAAAGTGCTGGGATTACAGGTGTGAGCCACTGTGCCCAGCCCCAACTAAATTTTTTTCAAGTATATATTACAGTTTTGGGGTTTCAAAGATTATATTTGTTGATGATGGTCATAAACTAAACATAAATTTTTTAAAATCCCAAATAATGATCAGGATACAATTCTTTTTTTAAAAAAAATCTTACGGAAATGGGGTCTTGCTGTGTTGCCCAGGCTAGTCTTCAACTCCGGGGCTCAAGCAGTTTTCCCTCCTTGACCTCCCAAAGTGCTGGGATCACAGGAGTGAGCCTCCATGCCTGGCCAGTTTCCAATTCTTAATGTGTAAAGCATCTCCTTCCATCTGTGTCTATACATATCAGCCAAAGAGCTTAGTGATACCTACAACTCAGATTCACGGAGTACTAGAAGCCTTGATAGAGAATGTGCGTGTGAAGACCATGTATTCCCATAAATCCTATTTCGCATTCTCATAGTACCTTCTCCTTTTGCGGTAATTTAAAAAATTATCTGTAATATTATTTAATATCCAGTGGATTATGAGAATCATGAAAATGGAGGCAGAGGGTCTTATTTACTTCTGATTTTTCTGCAAATAGCACAGTACATAATGTACACCCATAAATATTTGTTGGGTAGTTGGGTGAGTGAATAAACGCACAAATAATATCTACTTCCAGAAGAAGATTTGAGGTGACTCACCATAAAGTATACACTGACTGTTTTAAGGACATTTGATTAAGATCCATGTAATGGTGGAGAAGGGAAATATAATTTGCTCATAACCCTTTCTTGAAGCTGCTTACCACTATTAAATACATTTTTTTAAAGAGCTGCCTTTTATTTTATTTTAGGTTCAGGAGTCCATATGTAGACTTGTTATATCAGTAAATTGTATATCATAGGGGTTTGGTGTACAGATTATTTCATCAACCAGATAATAAACATAGTACCCGGTAAGTAATTTTTTTTAATCCTCCCCCTCCTTCCACCCTTTACCCTCCACCCTCAAGTAGATTCCTGTGTCTGTTGTTCTCTCCTTTGCAATCCATGTGTACTCAATGTTTGGCCCCCACTTATAAGTGAGAACATGCGATATTCAGTTTTCTGTTCCTATGTTAATTTGCTTAAGATAATGGCCTCCATTTCCATCCATGTTGTGCAAACGACATGATCACATTCTTTTTTATGGCTGCATAGTATTCCATGGTATATATGTGCCATATTGTCTTTATCTGGTCTACCATTGATGGGCATTGAGGTTGATTCCATGTATTTGCTATTGAAATTTTAACTGGGAAATTCTAACACTGGGACTTCTGGTATCTAAGGTATAAAAAGTAAACTTTATTATGAGCATATAAGAAAAGCATACTGTTTTCTGCCTAAACAGAAGAACATGAAATCAGAATTCATTTGCAAAGTATTTTAAGGAATAATGGCTAACCTAATGGAAACATTGTCACTCACTTCACCTGAACTCACAACGCAGCAGTTATGTGAGTGTCTGACAGTGAGCCAGTCCTCACACACGTTTTTCCCAGGTAAACTGTATTTGGCAAGCATTCCTTTAGCCTGATCAGGACCTTGTTCAATCCAAATTGTTCTGATCCACAGCCTTTTAGTAGGCAGCATTCTCACGGATGTTGAAATCAAATAAGTGCCTTTCTGATACAGCAAAACTAGAGAGACAATTTTAAGGTACTCGTGTCAAGTGGGAGGAAAATTCATTTCTCAGCACATCATTGAAAACCAAATGTCCATTTCCAAATATGTCACAAATTGCAATAAAATACAAAGAGGCTCTTTTATAACTGGTTTAACTCCAATGCTCAAGAGCCCTAATGTCAAGAATTTCATTCAGGGTAGTTGAAACTTCTATGGGTAAAATGGAACCCTGCTTTGATAAAATATTTAATATAGTTTTATGCAGATTCACGAATGGGAAAAAAAAGTCTATTCTAACAAAGTGACTGGAGGTACATAGGAAAACCTCAATATTATACTACATGTGTAATTTTATGTAGTCCTCTCACTAACCTTGGTACATGAGGATTATTTATTTCCATCTTACAGATAAAGAAACTGAGACACATACACATTAATTAAATTGCCCAATGTTACAGACCAGTAAGTGCCATATTAGGTACTTAAACCTATTTATTTTAGACTACAAATTTCATGCCCTTTTTAGTACACTATTACAGCCTTCAAGAAATACAGATTTTATTGCTTTTTTTTTTTTTTTTTTGGTGGGGGGGAACACAAGGTCTCATTCTGTTGCCCAGGCTGAAGTGACGTGACACAACCACACCTCGACCTCTGCAGCCCCAACCTCTTCGGGTTAAGTGGTCCTCCTACCTCAGCCTCCCAAGTAGCTGGGACCATAGGCATGCACCACCATGCCTAGCTAATTTTTTTTATTTTTTGTAGAGACAGGGTCTCACTAAGTTGCCTATACTGGTCTTGAACTCCTGGGCTCAGATGATCCTCCCACCTTGGCCTCTCAAAGTGTTGAGATTAAAGGTGTGAGCAACCAGCCAATTGCTTTTGAAATCCCAGACTACCTGGCATGATTAACTTGGGAGACTAAAAATACTTCCCTTCATATGGTTAACCTTTAACAAATGGCTAATTTCTCAAGCACAGTTAGTAACACTGGCAACAATGGAAGCATCTATGGATATCATGTCTCTACTCAAAAGAGTCTATTGATGTCAGTAACTATGTTAACAGTAAGGATGATTTTTGCTGCAAGTAACATAAGCCTCAACTAAACGTATCATCACCAATAAGGAGGGTATATATTATCTCACAAAACAAGATATCCAGTGGCCAGGCAACTGCAAGGCTAGGTTAGGGTTAATTCAGCAACTCAGCAATATCATCACAGGAGGTGATATCCCTCACTCAACCACGCTATCTATCTTCAACATAGCTGATAATATTATCCCTTGTTTTCATAATAATACTTGTTGAATGCCTGCTATATTCCAGACAATTCTAAAGGTTTTATAATCATTAATTTAGATGGTCCTCTCAACACTCTTATGAAATAGATACCATTATATCGAGGTGGGTAGAGGCCCTTTGTTGTCACAAGGGTCTTCAACAATGCCAAGTACCAAATGCAGACCAAAAGAGGACCAGTAATAAAGAGAAGGGGTGCTGTCTCCCATGTGCTTCTCCTTTCCAGAAGCCACCCAGCAGACTTTCTCTAAGGTTCCACGGTCCAGTTAATCACTAGTAAGAAGAATGGAAAGTATCACAACGACTTTAAGCAAATCAGGATTCACACAGGCTCCCCAAGAGCAGGGTTCTCTCTTTCTCAAGCACATGGCCACAAAAAGAGGCATCCAAACCAAATCTGAACTCTGACAGAAAGTATGCCACACTACGGCTAACTTCACCTCTAGCTATAAACGGAACATCTTGAGGCACAGTCATGGTTGATGGGTTTCTTAGAAAAGCAAGATGGGAAGCTGGAGATTTAAATGACTTGCTAATTTCACTGATAGGTACTGGAATAAGTGTCCTGCTTCAGCAATTGTAGAAACACTAAGGAAATCTGGGAACTGGGTTGAAACAAACAAAAAAAGCATTGGCTCCTGCAGGAGACAAGGTCATGGTCTGAGTTTCACAAGTGTAGCATTACTTAAAGTAGCACCATTTGGATTTTACAGACATGGGGAAAGAAGCCCCAGTGTGACTGTAAAGAGTGCTGCAAAAGAGGAGACATTCCTAGTGGGCTACACTGTGCTATGTTAAGTAGAATTTACTGGATGTCCCCCACCACTATGCCTCCAGCAATGGCAGAGCTCCTTCAAGCTTCATGAAGATATATGTGTCTTTTTAATGCAACAGCTAAAAACATGTATGTCTTCAAATGTAGACAGTGCATTTAAATGTGTGTATATGTGTGTAAAAATTTGCCCAAACTGCAGATGCCTTACTGATAGGGGCTGAATTATGTCCCCCGCCAATATTCATATGTTCATTGTCACCCTCAGTACCTCTGAATGTGACTGTATTTGGAGAGAGACCCTTTAACTGAGTAATTAAGGTAAAATGAGGTCACGTGGGTGGGCCCTATTCCTATAGAACTTAGTGTCCTTATAAGAAGAGGTGATTAGGACACAGAGAAAACAGACCCGGGAAAGACCACATCAAGAAAAGGGAGGAGATGGCCAAGGAAAGAGGCCTCAGAATAAAGTCAACCTTGCCAACACCTTGATTTTGGATGTCTAGCCTCCAGGGGTGTGAGGAAGTACATTTCTGTTGTTTAAGCCAGTTTGTGGTATTTGTTGTGGTAACCCTAACAAACTAATATACTTACCAATTTGCACAAGACAAAACTGTATGTGGAATGTTTCATTTATATTTTACAAATGGCTGGCTTGCCCTTAATTTCTCCTTCCTGAGTGTGTTATGGAATGAAAGCTAATGTCATTGAGGCTCCAAATATCTCAACTGAATCAGATCAACTGATTCAGTTGGGTACATTGTGTAAACATCAATCCTTTAAACAGCCCTAAAACATGGTCCAAGCAGCTGCTTCCCCCACTCCACACTCTGGCTCTTGAATCTAGGGAAGCATTTTTGGTCATCAACATGGACATATGACTTAGCTCCCCTTTTTTTCCCCTAGCCCCCAAATTGGAACATTTCACAGGAGCGATGGGGAATGAAATGGAAGTACTTTACACTAATCATCTTGCAGAGAAAATCTTAAAATTTACCTTCAGCCTTTTTCTTCTCTCTCTATTTTTTTTCCTTAAAATTGGCAACTTTGAAAGTCATTACTCTTCTCTTTCCCCAACAGCCTTCACCCTGAAGGCTTATCCCCTCTAGCTGCCCCCAGGAAAGCTAAATCTCCAGTCCCTCTCTCCTCTGTTTAGTAGCAAAGCCTCTCTTTCACTCTTTCAGAACTTGGATACCAGATGATAATACCGAGGCCCTGAGATCCTAAAGTGAATTTATCAGAGCATTTTCTCAACAAAAGCCAATGTTTCAAATAAGAGATTCCGATATCAAGTGTTGAGAGAATAAAATTTCCCCATCTATATGAGAGAAGGAAAATAAAAAGAACGGAAATAAAAGAAAAGGTGTTTGAATACAAGAATGTTACATCCTACAATTTTCTTTTGTCAGAGAAGAGAGCCTGGTGTTTTGTGCCCTGAATAACTAGACAAGCTTACTAGTCTAGAAAGACTAGACTGAAAAATCACATAGCTCTGCCTGAGTGGGGGTCAGCTAATCCCACTCCCAGAGAGAGAAAAAAAAATGTGTTTTCTTTTTGAATTAACATTAACTCGCATTAAACACATGCACACATACACAGTAAAATTATATTTAGAAATGTTTTAGCTCTGGCTTCTCAGCAGGGGTAAGTGCCTCAATTTCCTGCAAATCATTGTCAAGTGTCTAGACAGGAGAAGTGGAAGCAAAGATAAGAGATCCTGAATTTCAACAGAGGGGCCTTCAAGCTAAACCGAACTCAGCTGTGCTTTTTCACTTGGCAACACGCGATAACCCTCTGATAGTCACATATCTTACATGTTGCTTTTGACTTCTGATAAGAAAGAGGAAAGTGGGAAACAATGATGAGAGCTGATGATAAGCACTCGGGCTGGCATTTGCCTCGGTCTTTTTAAATTAACTGACCCCCAGAGGAATCCCAAACCCTACAGGCCTATCTAGTATCTGGAGAGGTTTATGAGGATTTGAAGCTACAGATGAAGATGAACAATACTTTAAAGGGTTTGTGAATTAGCACCTTAAATGTAAATACACCCCTAAGTCAATCACACTTTGTAGCATTCCCAAAGTCTCAATACCCTTCCTGAAAGCAGGTTTTACAATCTCTTAATCTTTAAGAACCGGACAGGGCCTAAGAAGTCAGCAGCAGCTCATAGATACCACGTTAGATTCACCATGGGAATACCCGAAATCAGTAGCAGTTTCTTCCCTTGCAAACATTCATAGAGTATTTGAGGACCTCATCTCTCACTGTGCGGCAAGACTCGGACATGCTCATGCATCCATACATCCGTCAACTACTGTTTTTGAGACCTTTATTGAATAAGGTGGAAGTTAAATTGGTGTTCCAGAATCAGGTTGCCTAATTTGAAACTCTGCCTCTATTATTCACTAGCTGTGTAAATTTCAGAGTTGGTTGACCTCTTGGACCTCACTTTTCCTATCTGTAAAATGGGGATAATGACAAGACTTACCTCTTAGGACTGTTGTGAGAGAGAGTTATAGATGCAAAACACTTAGAACAGCATTTCAATATACGGTAAGTGCTTAATGAATTTAAATTATCTCTCTTATGTGCCAAACACAAGTCTTTGGTTAGTCAGAAGATGAAAAGATGAATGAAAAGAATATTTTAGGGATGATGGTGAAGAAAAGAAGCTCACCAACTGCTTAAGAATTAAGAGTCAGCACAGAGGTACCAAGTCAGATCCTAGTACTTTTCTAGATTTATAATACAATATCTCGCAAGACAGTGCTAACTTAGGCTAAACTTAGAACGAATCATTAAACAGGTTGTCTGTAAGTTCAAAGAGAGAGAGATCACCGTGAACTGAAGGAGCAGACAACACTTCATGAAGGAGGCATGACTTGTCCTGGGCAGTGTTGCACAAGTAGGATATAGATGAACAAATAGAGGAGGAGGTTACTGGGAAAACAGCAACAAAAGCAGAGAGGCAGATATGATTGTGACATACGTTGCACTGAACATCTTGCACTAATTTTCAGTGGTCAGTGCTGTGACTGGCTTCCTACTACCCTAATCCTGTGCCTTATACCTTTAGGTGGCCTCTGCACAAGCCCCAGGCTACCTCTGGGTTCATCCCGTCCGGTACCTCCTGCACACCCTCCCCCAGGTCAGCCTTTTCCAACACTGCTGCCCTCTTGTCTCTAGCCTGCCTCTAAGTATTCAGTGCTTGTCTGTTCCCCCTGTCTCCCACCTCTATTCCTACCTCATTGCTTTCAGGGCAAAACCAAGCTCCTTAGTCTAATAGTCAACATTCTTCAGAATCTGAAATTGAACTGCTTTCAGTTATGTCTCCTAGCATACTTTTCTCATCATTTTTCTGACAATTCTTCCATCTAGGCCTCTATTTCCTGCTTCTATCCAAACTCCAATGAGAAGTTACTTCCATTCTCCCCTCAACCATCAAATTCATCATTAAATCTGCAGATAATGTGTAAACTTTCTGATTCTTTGTCAATTTCCTAATTCTTTAAAAACGTGTTGCTATCTTTCCAATCTCTTTGCTAACATCCCTAACCCACCACATGTTCTCACTCTTTTGAAGTCACAGAGCATGTCTGTTCCACTCAGCAGGCAAAGAAATTTGTGGTATTCCTTCAGCTAGAATTTTATATTGTTATTTTAATTGAAAGGAGGTTAGCTAATTTTTTTTTTTTTGAAATCTTGGTTTTCAATCTGGACTTCCAGTTCCTCAAGATCAGGACTTGTATCTGATTCTTCTTCTTGCAAGCACAGGAATTGATTGACTACTAGGGATGATGGGAACCAGGGATGTCAATTTATAAGACTAATTTACACTATCTAAATGGCAATAAGTAAAGTATAAGAAAAGGTTGGATTTCAAGATTGGTAGGTGTTAAAGAACAGATTTCTTGGAAAATAGATCATGAGATTCTGAGGTTTTTGTTGTTGTTGTTATTAATGATGATGATGATGTTTTGAGATTCTGAAATGTGCATTCAGAAAGTTACCACGCTTGGGATCAACACCTCTGGAGGATGATGGACAAGAGATAAACGACGAGGCAGAGAAAAAAGTAAGAAGTTGATTTGTGATGTAGTTTTAACAGTCTTCATTCAATCTCATAGGGAGCTCTGGACCTGGGGTGATCATCAGATTGTCTCAATTGAAGCAAAGGAATCAGGTCTTTGTATGACCACTAAGACCACTCTTTGGATGTGGGGTGTACCTGGGGAAAGGAAATAACTTTGAGCAAGACAACTGCTTTTGGCAATTCCATAGGAGGGATTCAGGTGTGAGCAGTCAGGAGCCAACACACCTAGCAGCTAGAGGACTGAGTGCCTTGTTCCTAAAGGCGGAGTCTGAACTCTACCATAGTATCATCCAGCTCATGACAACAGGAGCTATTGACTTTTTAATCTTAACCTCTGTGCTTGACACTCAGCTCTACCTGGGATCATTCTATTCCCTGGTTATTGTGTTCTATATGCTTAATCTGACTTTGTGTTCCTTTGTAGATCAAAAATATACTCCTTCACAAATCTTCCCTTCCTTGTAGTTTCTTATTCCACTTATCAAAAAGAAAGAATCAAAACTTGTTTATTAACTGGACCAGTAAGTGGTCAGTGTCCAAGTTATCAGCACTTGCTCTGGAATCAGATAAGTAACTGACCCATCAAATAATTTTTGCAATCTCCAGTGAAGGGCCTCCCAGGAGAGTCAGCTTCCATGGTCCATTTGAAACAAGACTGGCAAGATAGCGTTGGGGTTTCAGCATTTCTCGGAAACGCCAGCTGTCCAAAGACTTGGAAATGTTGAGAAGCCAACAACAGGATAGAGCTAACTTAATGTGGAAAGAAAAACTGACTTAACAAAGGACAGCAAGGGGACTGTACTAGCCTGCTGATTCATGGCTGCCTTGGAGGGCTGCTGCTTCCATTGGGATGGTCCTTCCCTCCAATCTGCCACCCATGCTACTTCTCATCTTTAGATGCTCTGGAGTGGTTGTTGTTGACACTGATGATGATTTGTGACATTTAACAAATGCAGAAAAGAGTCAAGAATAATAAACAAACATTTACATATTATTAACTTTTTTGTCATATTTGTTTTTGTAGTTTTGTTTAAAAAGTGAAAAATAGTACAGAAAAATTCAAATCTCCTCCATTACCACTTTCCATAGGCAAAAGGGATCATAATCTTAATGTGTATCTTCCCAGTTTATTTTGAATATTTTAAATGTGCGTGTTGATATCCATGAAAAATACAAAGTATTGTTGTGTGTGGTTTTTCAGCTTACATAAATGGTATATACCATGTGCTACTATGACTTGATTTTTTAAATTCATTCTTTTTTTAGAATTTTTACATTGCTATATGTAGATTTAGTCCATTGATGGACATG
Organism: Chlorocebus sabaeus; assembly: GCF_047675955.1. NCBI lineage: Eukaryota > Metazoa > Chordata > Mammalia > Primates > Cercopithecidae > Chlorocebus > Chlorocebus sabaeus. The sequence goes on along the minus strand of NC_132926.1, from coordinate 12,904,712 downwards.
TAAGTGACTTCCTAGATTCTCCTTTCTGTGCATTTTTTTTTCCTGACTTCCTTGACAGGTCAATATGAATGAAATGTCTTTTTTTCTAATTCTTGCTGAAATTTAACAGGCCTCCAGAGAAGAATTCCTGCAATATCTTTGCTCTTTGCCCCTCTGCCTCAGCTGTGACAAGCACCAGGTTCTGGTTTCTAGAATTCCCATTGTTTTCTGAGTTGGTTCTGTCAACAAATTTAACTCCCAGCCAGACCTAAGGCACAGATTGTGGAAGTGATTAATATGGGCGAAATGAATACAGTACCTTGGGCTTCAAAATAAAAGTGGAGCTACTTTTGGGAATCTATCCCAGAAAAATAATTCAAAGAAAGAAAATAATTTATATAGGTGAAGATTGTTATTATAGAACTATTTTTAATAGGGAAAAATGAAAAATAACCAAAATGGTCGACAACAAGAAGTTCTTGCATAAATCATGGTATGTCAACTCCAAAGAATATTATTCGTTCCTTTACAACGATGATTCTCAAAACTATGTATTAGGTGGAATAATGAAATTGCTCTTTCTAGCTCAAAATAGTTGTGTATCAGCAATTTTATGCCATTCACCTTAAGAGTAACAGAGGAAAAGAGATGATGGTATAATGTCAGATGAAAAATACAGGAAGCAAAATTACATCTACAATATGTGAAAGTATCTTTGCATCTGGATAAGAACTTGAGGAGAACAACAAAATTTAAAAGTTACATTGAGGAAGGGGAGTGATAAGGAACTAAACTTATCAAACTTACATGTCCAGGATCTTATATAATAAATTATTTCTTTACCACCTCCACCCCCCTCAACACACACACAAACAGGAAGTTGTTATTATTGCCACACAGAGATGAAGAAACTGGTTCAAAGAAATTTAGTCAATTGCTCAGTGTTATAAGTTGATGTAGCAGCACAGCTGGAATTTGCATCTAGGTCTCTTTGATTCAAAGCCTGAGCTTTGCCTGTATCCCTCTCTGGAGTGATTTTAAAAAAAAATCTTTATAGTCCTCATATTATTTGTACAATAAATAGAAATTCAAACTAAAACTTCCCGAAGCAGGAAGGGATAAGGAAGAAGGGTAATGAGGCATCTTCCTTGGTCCCCTTCGGGTCCAGAGTGGCACGGCACCTACCAAGACGGCTCTTTGATTTTCCAGCTGTGCCCTTAGGGTTCCTCGTATAAAACAAAAGGCTGCTGGGAAGAAGGTGACAGTCAACAGGCACAGCCTATTGAATCGGGAATGAGATGAGCCTTGAATCGGGAATGAGATGAGCTGTGTACTGCCTCAGGCCGCTTGATCAAAACTCTTGAACAAATATATCTCAGCTATTATGTGAGGCTATCAAGAGCAAGCTGACACCCTGTGCAGGAATGTGGATGTTCTCAGGGAAGGGGCACGGTGCTAGAAGGAAGGACTTCTGGGTTTCTTGATGCAGTTCCTAAGCAGACATGTGACCTTGGGCAAGTCACCAAGGTTCTGTTTTCTCATCAGCCACATGAAGACTTTGCCTCTTACACTTCTGTTTCTCTGGTTCTTTTTCCTATCCAGAAAGAAGAGTTTTACAGTCTATTACTACCTGGAGAAATCACGTGTCACACATCTCAGTGTTGAAGGAAATGCTTATTCCTCTTACCTTCACTCTTTCAGAAAAGAGGGGACTTCTGCCCATGCTTCTCTTCTCTCCACCCACTAATGTGGTCACTACCCCCTGCCCAGTGAATTCTCAGAAAGGCCAGGTCCTGGATCTAATGAGTGGAGATGCTCTACCACAATGGTACACAGTCCACTCTCACTACATCCCACTTGCCGGCAAGCAGCCTGTGTTGCACCCTCTGCTCCTGTTGCCAGGTAGAAAGCATGCCAGGCCAGCTGTGCATACCTGGAGTTTTAGCCCCCTCCTCAGTTTCCTGTCCCACCAATCACCAGGTAGTTCTTGCTGCAGCCTTCCAGATAGCTGTCTGCCTAAATAACTGCTGTACAGACACTGAGAGCATACCCAAATTTTAAACTTGGGGCATAGAAAAGAGGAAGTAGACTCGTTGGGATTTGAATTAGGAAGCCCAATGAGGACTTCAAATTTCAAGTTCTTATCCAGCCCCAAATTTGGAGTTCATAAAATTGATACTGATCCTGGAATTTGATTATCTTCAACCTCTGCTGGCTGCTAGTAAAGAACCCAGAAGAGAAAATAAATTGCTAATGGGCATCCTCAAACCTCAAAAACAGAACCAAACCATGGAAGAAATGCAAGCCCGGGTTCAGGCATAACCTCTTCATCAAATTGTTACTCGTTGGGAGAGAAAGAGAGGGTCAGACGAGAGAAGGAAGAAAAGTGTATGGCAAAACTGAAAAAACATTTCCACAACTGATGTTTTCAAAGGACAGAGCTGAGTTCAAACCAGAATGCTGAGCCTGAACTCCAGGACCTACAGGGAGAGGGCAAATGTGCATGAATGAGCTAAAGCCTTCTAGGTGTGTGTCCTGGCTTCCCTGGCACCAGCACACACAGAAACAGGGCAGAGGTAAGATATCTAACTCTGTCTATGAGACCGCATTGGGAGGTGGGGTAACCTGATAGATAGGTGAACTACCTTCTGCCTTAGAGTACCTAAAAACCAAATGCCACCATCACCACATCTGTGATTTGTGAATATAAGCAAAGCTAAAACATGTGCATCCTCAGTTTCCCAACTACAAAACAGGGATCATAATATGCCCCCCACAGGGTCGTTAGGAGTATTTAATAAGATAATCCACCTCACATACTAGCACATCTGGAGAGCTCTACAAACATTGGATTCCCCTCCTGACACACTGGACCCGAAATTCCAAGAGGGCAGGGACCATCGCTGCATTTACTAATCAGTAGCTCCCCAACTTCTTACCTGGTGCTTCAGAAAATATTTATTGCTGTTATTGATACTATGGTATTGGAAAAGGGACTTCATCCTCCCCAGACCACCTTTCCCCCTTATTTGAAGCCAGCTAAATACATTGCTGAGGGAGGGCCTCTTTCTTTCCTACCTAAAGATCCTGTTTTTCTATGCTGCTTCAGGAAGTGTCATGGTATGGGGAGATAGGAATTAACCCACGCCAACCAGACTAGAGCTTTGGTCTGATTCCTACTCCCCAAGATGGGGCCCGCAAAGCAGCATGCTACACACTTGCTTTGATTTGATTGATACCATTTAATTTGATTAATTTGATTTCATCTGATTGATTTGCAAATTCCTTTCTTATTTCCACCCCCAATTCTGCCACATTCAAGGGGGAGAGAACAACCAGGAATCAGGAGATAATATCCAATATCAGAATAAGTTGGGAGTGGCTGGAAAGGAAGGGGCATCTCTCCAAGGAAAGACTAGAGGAAGAGATACTGTTTCCAATCTAAATAACTTACTTTTTGAGGATAAAATTTACCCATTTTCTTATATCCAGACTAAACAGTTGGTGATGAGGCATTTGGGGCCTGGAATCCTGTCGGTCAGAAGGAAAATTGAGTTTCATGCGTGGTAGACCAGAGCTAGCAACTCAAGTAAGTTCCTAGTTGCCACTTAGGATCTGGGTTCTCAGTAGGCTGTAGGTAGTGTCTTTTGCATTAACTATCCTGTGGCCCCTAAGTTTCCACAATCACACGACACCTTTGGTGGCCATCCCCCTGGTGACTGTCTGCAGGCCAGTGTAGCATCAGAAGCATCTTGGATAATTAACAGATGTGCAGTCAAGTTTAAACATTGAGGCCATCTGTCTAGACAGCTAGGCAAACCTCTTTACATCTCCCATGAGCCCTGCCCTTTGCCTCCCTCCCTCCAGCTGTGGAGATGACTGACATTCCGGAATCCTGAGGAACGTGTACCTTCTCGCATGGAATCTTAAAGCAGGAGAGGGGGAGAACTAAGTGGGGACCATAGGACCTCCCTGCTATGAAGGGCTCACAAGGGAGAGAACCTGTTCAAGACCTCACAGTCTGTGACAGAGTAAGAACTTGAGCCTAGGTCTTCCAACTCCAAAGCCAATGCCATTTCTACTATCTGGCTTGGACACTGAGGAACATTTTGCCATTTTCCACACTTGATGGAGTACTGACATTCTGTGAAAACAGGACTTATTAATCCATCTTCTGCACCTACTGCTGAGCATTAGAGGCACTTAGAAGGCCCCATTCATTAGAAGTCCACATCTCATGGATAGCAACAGTCGTCCACCAGGCAACTGGCTTCAAGCATGGAAAATAAATTCTTTATTAGTTTCCTCAGGCCACTGCAACAAAGTACCATAAACTGAGTGGCTTAAGCAACAGAAATGAGTGTCTCACAGTTATGGACACTGGAGGTTCTCAATCAAGTTGTTAACATGGTTGGTTCCTGAGGGCTGTGAGGGAAAGCTCTGTTCTAGGGCCCTCTTTTTGGCTTGTTGTTGGCTGTGTTCTCCCTGTGTCTCCACACTGTCTTCTTTTGATGTGTGTCTGTCTCTGTGTCTGAATTTCCCCATTCTCTAAGGACACTAGTTCTACTGAATTATTAGGGCTCACCCTAATGACCTCATTTTAACTTGATTACTTCAGAAAAGCCCCTATCCCAAAAAGATTACATTTTGAGGGACTGAGTGCTAGGACTGCAACATATGAATCTGGGAGAGGAGGGAGGCATGGTTCAACCTACAACAAACTTTAAACCAGTGTTTCCCAAATTTCAGCCATTTGCGTATCATCATCACACTTTTACTCTATTCACATACCATGCATGTGACTCACCTTTAATATTTATACATCACCTTGTTTTCATAAAATAGATTTATGTTAAAAGGTAGCTTTATCTGTTGCATGAATGGTAAGCCAATGCTTTTCCAATGTGTATTAAAATAATTATGAAAATTTAAAAGTTCTCATAACTAACATTATCTCCTGTATCACCATTGGTATGCATATCACTGTTTTGGAAACACAAATCCAAATGGTTTATGAGTATGCAGGTTTGCACACATTCCACATGAGATGGGATCCCATTTGTCAATGGGTATTTTGTTAAATGAGGCAAATTCCATTTAATTTAAGAGGTAGTAGCTCCCAAAGATCCAGTATTGCAAAGCAATTCTCAGCATCTCTCTAACCTCACAGGAACAGCCCACCCAGCTCTCTATATAGTAGTGACATGAGAAGATTCTAAAAATGGGAAAGCAGGGTCTCATTCATCTCTCTCTTCTGTAGGGATTTGTCTATCTGCTGTGAGTGACACATAGGAGAGCTACGGAATAGTGACATGGAATAGTAAGATGGGGTCAGGTATATTCAACCCTGAGGCTCATTGGCTAATTGTTTTCCAAATGAGTTGTTGACCCTTCTGCTGTTAAAGGATGGGGGTGGATAGCAGTGGGCTTGGACATCATCTCCATTGTCTTCCCAGCTCACTTCTTGGACTTCAGACCACTGGACAAATAAAGCCAGAAGAGCAAATATGCCCCTGGAACCCTCCACTCCCATGGCAGACATGACTAATTTTTAATGACCACTTTTCTAATAAGCCATTAAGGATCTCAAAATTCTTTTCAACACAACAATCTGGGAAGCCACTACCAATTTTTCAGCATTGCATAAAGAGAGAAAACCAAGAGGCCAGTCCCTATTGGGTGGTTTAGACTGCTTTCTCTGTCTCCAACAAACAGTTGGAGCAATCCTATGGATAGCCTAGAAAAAGCTCTTCACACCCCTGTTATCCTGTCTTCTCTACTCCCTTCCCAACTTTGTCTTCTTACTGTCTAGGACTCAGCTTGAAGGCACCTCTCCAAAGAGACCCTCTTTTCCTTCTTCTTCTTCACTAACTAAATAAATGCCTAAATGCCTCCCATCATTCTTTATCTCAGGTTTTTGCTGGATTGCTTCATACAATGTATTAAGATTTGTGATTATGTATTTGCTGGGGCACTTATTTTTTTATTTTTACTTTTAATTTATTTGACTTGTTTTTATTACACTTTAAGTTCTGGGGTACATGTGCAGAACGTGCAATTTGTCACATAGGTATACATGTGCCATGATGGTTTGCTGCACCCATCAACCCATCACCTACATTTCTCCTAATGCTATCCCTCCCCTAGACCCACTCCCTGACAGGCCCCAGCGTGTGATGTTCCCCTCCCTGGGTTCATGTATTCTCATTCTTTGACTCCCATTTATGAGTGAGAACACGTGGTATTTGGTTTTCTGTTCTTGTGTTAGTTTGCTGAGAATGATGGCTTCCAGCTTCATCCATGTCCCTGCAAAGGACATGAACTCATCCTTTTTTATGGCTGCATAGTATTCCATGGTGTATATGTGCCATATTTTCTTTATCCAGTCTATCATTGATGGACATTTGGTTGGTTTCCAAGTCTTTGCTATTATGAATAGTGCTGCAATAAACATACCTGTGCGTATGTCTTTATAGAATAATGATTTATCATCCTTTGGGTATATACCCAGTAATGGGATAGCTGGGTCAAATGGTATTTCTAGTTCTAGATCCTTGAGGATTCGCCACACTGTCTTCCACAATGGTTGAACTAATTTACACTCCCACCAACAGTGTAAAACATTCCTCTTTCTCTACATCCTCTCCAGCATCTGTTGTTTCCTGACCTTTTAATGATTGCCATTCTAACTGGCATGAGATGGTATCTCATTGGGTATCTCATTGGTATCTCATTGCATTTTTCTAACGACCAGTGATGATGAGCTTTTTAAAATATGTTTGTTGGCTGCATAAATGTCTTCTTTTGAGAAGCATCTGTTCATATCGTTTGCCCACTTTTCGACGGGGTTGTGTGTTTTTTTCTTGTAAATCTGTTTAAGTTCTTTGTAGATTCTGAATATTAGCCATTTGTCAGATGGAGAGATTGCAAAAAGTTTCTCCCATTCTATAGGTTGCCTGTTCACTCTGATGATCGCTTCTTTTGCTGTGCAGAAGCTCTTTAGTTTAATAGATCCCATTTGTCAATTTTGGCTTTTGTTGCCGTTGCTTTTGGTGTTTTAGACATGAAGTATTTGCCCATGCCTGTGTCCTGAATGGTATTGCCTAGGTTTTCTTCTAGAATTTTCATGGTTTTAGGTCTTACATTTAAGTCTTTAATCCACCTTGAGTTAATTTTTGTATAAGGTGTAAGGAAGGAGTCCAGTTTCAGTTTTCTGCATATGGCCAGCCAGTTTTCCCGACACCATTTATTAAATAGGGAATTCTTTCCCCAATGCTTGTTTTTGGCAGGTTTGTCAACGATCAGATGGTTATACATGTGCAGTCTTATTTCTGAATTACCTATCTATTCTGTTCCATAGGTCTATTTATCTGTTTTGGTGCCAGTACCATGCTGCTTTGGTTACTGTAGCTTTGTAGTATAGTTTGAAGTCAGGTAGCCTGATGTCTCCAGCTTTGTTCTTTTTGCTTAGGATTGTCTCGGCTATGTGTGCTCTTTTTTGGTCCCACATGAAGTTTAAAGCAGTTTTTTCCAATTCTGTGAAGAAAGTCAATGGTAGCTTGATGGGGATAGCATTGAATCTATAAATTATTTTGGGCGGTATGGCCGTTTTCACAATATAATATTGATTCTTCCTATTCATGAGCATGAATGTTTTTCCATTGATTTGTGTCCTCTCTTATTTCCTTGAGCAGTGATTTGTAGTTCTCCTTGAAGAGAGGTCCTTCGCATCCCTTGTAAGTTGCATTCCTAGGTATCTTATTCTCTTAGTAGCAATTGTGAATGGGAGTTCACTCATGATTTGGCTCTCTGTTTGTCTGTTATTGGTGTATAGGAATACTTGTGATTTGTGCACATTGATTTTGTATCCTGAGACTTTGCTGAAGTTGCTTATCAGCTTAAGGAGATTTTGGCCTGAGATGGTGGGGCTTTCTAAATATATATTCATGTTGTCTGCAGACAGAGACAAGTTGACTTCCTCTTTTCCTATTTGAATACTCTTTATTTCTTTCTCTTGCCTGATTGCTCTGGCCAGAACTTATTAATTATAACAGTGGGAGACTTTAACACCCCACTGGCTTCCCTGGCTCTTAGAGCCTATTCCATTCTGCTGGTACTTTCCTTCTACTGTTTACAGTGGTCAGTCTCCCTAGTTAGATTGTTGTTGTAGGAGCAAGTGACATTTATGTCCTATTCAGTTTAGTACCACCACATCAAGCACCCTGTCCTAGAGACATGAGAAGTGGTTTAGCTTAATTTATTTTTCTGATTGTCACATTCTACGTGCTAAAAAGAGGTCACATTCACAAATTTCTTATTGCAATGTGCCTGCTGTAGGCCAGGAATTTTGTGGAGATTTAAAGCTACCATAATATTGAGGATGATGAGGATAATACTAATACTTCTACAGTGAATAGCGGTTATAATAGCTAACAGTAATTGAGTGCTTACTATATGCCAGGCACCATTATAAGCACTTTACATATATTATCTCATTGAATCCCCATAACAAACTTATGAGGTAGTTATTATTATTAAGCCCATTTTTCTAATGAGAACACTGAAGTACAAAGGGAATAACTGCACCATGGGCCCTGCCTTTGAGCAGTTCATGGTCTGGTGGGGGTTTAGGATGTAAAACGGTGATGCAGCTGCTAGTGATGATATAATACTAATAATAAACATCATTTGAATACAGTTTTAAGTAAAAAAATAAGAAGACTATACATAAGACAGAAGAAGATTTGGCAATCATGTGAGTGGTGTGTGTATGTGAGCGAGGGTAAAGATGCAATTTAAGTGTAATACGACATCTCAATTAGATGAATGAGGGCTTCTTCTCTGCATAAATTTAATGGATGTGACCCAGTGGTGTTGATGAATGTTTAACAACTAGATTTCCAGGTGTAGTTGCTGATGAGTGTTGGTTGATATTTGCATTTACACTAATGAGTAAGATGAAAGTGAAATATATAATGAAAATATATGTCAAAACTTCATTTGTTTGTAAAGGATCTGAGTAACTTTTTGCTGAACTGGGCAATAGTTTTCAAACATTGGAAGAATATTTCCTCAGGCTTTTCTGCTATTTACAATGTAAAAACTACATACGCAACCACTTCCTCCCCGCCCCGCACCCCCCACCTCCCCTCCACCCCCTCCCCCACCCATCACCCAGGCTGGAGTGCAGAGGGGCGATCTCAGCTCACTGCAACCTCAGCCTCCCAAGTTTAAGCAATTATCCTGTCTCAGCCACCAGAGTAGCTGGGACTATAGGCACACACTACCAAGCCCAGCTAATTTTTATTTTATTTTATTTTATTTTATTTTATTTTATTTTATTTTATTTTTTGAGACGGAGTCTCGCTCTGTCGCCCAGGCTGCAGTGCAGTGGCAGGATCTTGGCTCACTGCAAGCTCCGCCTCCGGGGTTCATGCTATTCTCCTGCCTCAGCCTCCTGAGCAGCTGGGACTACAGGTGTGTGTGCCACCACACCCGGCTAAATTTTGTATTTTTACTAAATTCGGGGTTTCACCATACTGGTCAGGCTGGTCTTGAGCTGCTGACCTTGGGTGATTCACCCGCCTTGGCCTCCCAAAGTGCTGGGATTACAGTCATAAGCCACTGCATCCAGCCCACAACCACTTTTAAGTTAAATCTGCATTATTAACATTTTCTCTATCACTAGCCAGTTACAGCTCATGGGCTCCTAGTTTTGGAAAGTTCATTAGCTTACTGTTTTTTCATTTCTTTCCCATTTTTAAAGAAGTATAAAATAGGAGGAGGAGAAATGATGGGGTTCAAGTCATTATTACCTTTTAAAATATAAATTATTCCATTATACATTTACAAAATTTTATTTTTCATGTCTGTGTTAGTAACTGGCTCGCAACATGTTTGAAATTTTAATTACCTCCTGCAGACCAAACAAGCTGACCTCAGCATACCACAGTGTGATCACAGAGCAGCTGGTCGTCCTTGCTATTAATGTTGATGCTACAGAAGTCTATATAGTCCTGTAAAGTAGGCAGGTCTTTAAAGAGGATATTCATTACAGCCTTGTTTATAATTGTGAAGATTTAAAAATATATATCTAAATACCCAGTGACAAAAGAATCAATAAATAAAACATTGTATATTTGTATTATGGAATTCATTTCATGCCACAGTGATAATGCATTAACTAGCTCTACATACATCAACATGGATAGTCTCTAAAACAAAATGGGCCAGGTGTGTGGTGTGCATCTGTAATCTCAGCACTTCGGGAGGCTGAGTAGGTAGCATCACTTGAGTGCAGGAGTTCACGGTTGCAGTGAGCTGAGATCATACCACTGCACTCCAGAGCAGGACCTCATTTCATAAAACAAAAACAAAAACAAAAAAGAATAAGAAAAAAAGTGTCAAAAAGGAAAACTTAAGAAAATGCACAGATGATGATTTAAAGAACAAAGAACACAAGCCTATTATTTATGAATCCATCAATGTGTAGTAAAGGTATACAAACATGGAGGGGGAGAGTACCTCCCAAATTGTGCTACTGATATGGAAGTGCTGGGTAGAGAAGGGCGTGGTCCCTTTAAATGCTACAGAAGAGAGGAAGGGAAGGGCTGAGTAGAGGAGGGCATGGTCCCTGTCTAGGGCTCCACCTCCAGGCCTGTATCCAGGGACCTAGGTGAGGACAAGCATTTTTGTTTTCCTGCCCAAATGTTGCATTTCCCAAGACCACCCTGGCTTGCCATGCCCCTATCCTGTGCTTATAAAAACCCCTGAGAGCCTAGCAGGCAGACACACAGACAGCTGGATGTGGAGAGGAATGCACTGGCATAGGAGCACAGCAGCATGCTGGCAGACCACCAACTGGCAGAATGACATGGAGTTTGGCCAAGGCAGTCAAAGGAGATCCCGGCCGCCGAATGGCCCAACTCTAGAGGAAAACCATCTCCCTTCTGGCTCTCCTATTTGCTGAGAGCTACTTCCACTCAATAAAACCTTGCATGCATTCCCCAAGCCCACCTGTGATCCAATTCTTCTGGTACACCACGGCAGGAACCCCAGGACACAGAAATCCCTCTGTCCTTGCAATAAGGCAGGGGTCTAAGTGAGCTGACTAACACAAGCCAACTATAGATGGCAAACTAAAAGAGCACCCTGTAACACACACCCACTGAGGCTTTGGCTGTAAACCCCTAGACACTGCTGTGGGGTCAGAGCCCCATGACCTGCCCATCTGTATGCTCCCCTAGAGGTTTGAGCAGCAGGGCACTAAAGAAGCGAGTCACAACTCCATCGCACACTCTGCGAGCGGGGTAACGGAACCTTTCCCGTTTCATATCAGTTAGTTGCCTCTGTGGGTTTAGGGAGAGTAGGAGAGAAGTGAGATGGAAAGAGTGAGCAAACAGAACTTAAACTTGATCTATTTGTAATGTTTTGTCCCTTTTTTAAAAATTAAGCCAGTAGAAGAGATCTCAACAATATTATATGGTGGGAATAAGGGTGCTTGTTATATTATTATCTTTTTTTAATTATATAAATGTAATTTTTAAAAAATCTATTAATGTAACTTAGAAGACTCAAACCTATCACTTTAGGTCCTGAGTTGTCCAGCATACATCATCTGAAAAGAGTTTTCCTCCCATCCCACAATATCTAAGCAAGAGGAGGACACATACCAGTTTCCTGATGGCAAAGCATAATTGTAGAACCTATCTCAAGCAGCAGCAGCCTGTGTAATGCAAGTCCCTCGAAGATGTGCCATCTTATTTTAATCCATGTTGAAGTATCTGGTTTTACAAGTTGGGTCGTGAATGGTCCTCACTGCCTACCCAGTTATAGTCCAAAGTACAGCAACCACTCAGCCCTCCCATGGCTGTCTTTCCCCTACATGGGGTTTCCTTCCTCTGTCATGTCCATAAATGCAAACTGTATGGTGCTTACTCGTCATGCTCCAGGATCCAGACCTGCTTGCTCTCTCCTCAGAACTCCAATTGAGGCTGGGATTTCCCAGCCACCGCTAAAGAAATGCCTGTTTGCCACAGATGCCTTAGTTGGAGCTAGAGTGTTACCCATTGGAGTCCTGCTCACTCCAGAAATAGGCATCCAAACAGGGTCACAAGAGCCTGGGATGTCACCACTTGTTGCTGCCCAGGTCAAAATTCAGGGAACCTGAGCAGTGTGAAGAAATGTGACTGGGGCAGAGCTTCCTGTTTGTATTGCTGACACCGCAAGTGTTGCCAATCACTATCACAGTGTCATGGTGGTGGTTTGATTCTGACTGTTTCAATTCATTCCTGCCATCTGTGTTCTACGATTGACGTCCAATGCATGCATCAGGACAAGTTCTGGTGCACCTGTCAAGTCACAGCTTCTTTTAGCCACCAGTCCACTGGCCCCAAATCATTCTAACACCACGATGATTTTACTTCAGGGTGTAATAATGCATTCCTGCCCCCAAGGACTTAGCAAAGACCAACTGCAACTTATCCTGATTGAGTTCAATTCCTGTGGGTGTCTAGTAAGAAAAGTTTCAAATGCCTTCCTTCTAAAAGGTGCTTAGGCTCCAAATGCAAATATACCCATCCTATTATTTAAGCCTTCCAGCTCCAACAAGAGTTCTTCTGGCAAAACAAACACTAAAATATTTCAAGGCACCAGCTATAAAGAAAAGGCTTTACTTCCATCTTTTCATTTAGTCCTCACAACAACTTTAAGAAACACATGCTCTTCATTGGCCCCATTTTACAGAGAGGAAGAATGGAATACCAAGAGGTAAAGTTACCTTTCCAAAGCCACATTCTTATTAAGTGACAGAATTAAGATGTAAATTCAGAAGTGGCAATTGCCTTCTTTCTGTCCAAATTGAGCTGCCTCACAAATCCTTTCAGTGCCATTTCTCTGCTCCTCATTCCCTGCCACTGCACTTTTCCTTAGTTGCATTAAAAGTTACCTACTACATGGGTGACAAAATAATCTGTACACCAAACCCCCGTGACCTGTAATTTACCTATATAACAAACCTGCACACACACCCCTGACCCTAAAATAAAAGTTTAAAAAAGCTAATTAAGTTAAACCTCTGAGTCCTTTCCAGGATCTCAACTTCAATGAAAGAAAATGCATTTTTAACTTTTAAATTATTATGAAATATGCACACAAAAGAATATATGCAACATACATGTAAGTTACAATGAATAGTAGTTGTATTAGGGTCCACCAGAGAAGCAGAAGCATTAGAAGATTATATATTTATACACACACACACATATATATATATATAGTGTGTGTGTGCATGTGTATAAAATGAAAAGATGTGCATATATTGTGTGTGTGTGTGTGTGTGTGTGTGTGTGTATAAAATGAAGAGATGTGCTATAGGAATAGACTCATGTGGTATAGAAGTTGAGAAGACCCATGACCTGTACTCTGCAAACTAGAAAACCAGGAAATCTGCTTGTGTGATTCAATCTGAATCCCAAGACCTGAGAATTGGGGAAAGGGAGGTGTGATGGCCCTGGTCCTAAGTCCTGGTCTCAATTCAAATGCCCAAGAACCAGGACCACCAATATCCAAGGGCAGCAGAAGACAGAAGTCCTGGCTCAACCAGAGACAGCAAATTGTCTTCCTCTTATTTATTTTTGTTTTATTCAGACCCACAATGGATTGAACTACGGTTCAATTTTGAATGCCCAGTGGCGTTCACAAGGGAGATTTTCTACTGATTCAAATGCTAAACTCTTCCAGAAACACCTTCACAGACACACCCAGAATAAAAGGTCATATCAGCTACCTGGGCACCCCTTAACCCAGTCAAGTTGCAATTAACCATCACAATAGTAAAGCTAGAACATTACCAACACTCATGTGCTCCTGCTCAATCCTATCCCAAAAGTAACCATTGTTGGGCTTTAGGCTTATCATTAATTTTTTTTAAATGTTTTATGCATGTATCCCTAAATAATGTATTATTTTATTTTTAAATGAGCTTTATATAAATAATATACCATATGTCATCTTTCATGACTCTTTTTAGCATATTATTGATTTAACATGTAGATGGGTATTAGGCAAAGATTAACAAGTCTGACAATACCAAGTATCAGTGAGAATTTACAGCAACCTGCACTGCTAGTAATAATGTAAATTAGTATAAGCACTGCTATGGATTAGATATGGTTTGTTTGTCCTTACCAAAGCTCATGTTAAAATTTGATCCCCAGTGTAGTGTGTATTAATCCATTTTCATACTGCTGATAAAGACATACTCGAGACTGGGAAGAAAAAGAGGTTTAATTGGACTTAAGTTCCATATGGCTGGTGAGGCCTCAGAATCATGGCAGGAGGCAAAAGGCGCTTCTTACATGGTAGCAGCAAGAGAAAATGAGTAAGAAGCAAAAGTGGAAACCCCTGATAAACCCAACAGATTGCATGAGACTTATTCACTACCACGAGAATAGCCTGGGAAAGACTGGCCCTCATGATTCAATTACCTCCCCCTAGGTCCCTCCCACAACACATGGGAATTCTGGGAGATATAATTCAAGTTGAGATTTGAGTGAGGACAGAGCCAAACCATATCATTCTGCCCCGGTCCCTCAAAATTTCATGTCCTCACATTTCAAAACCAATCACACCTTCTCAACAGTCCCGCAAAGTCTTAACTCATTTCAGTATTAACCCAAAAGTCCACAGTCCAAAGTCTCATCTGAGACAAGGCAAGTCCCTTCCGCCTATGAGCCCATAGAATCAAAAGCAAGCTAATTACTTCCTAGATACAATGGGGATACAGGTATTGGGTAAATACAGGCATTCCAAATGGGAGAAATTGGCCAAAACAAACGGGTTACAGGGCCCATGCATGTCCAGGCAGTCAAATTTTAAAGCTCCAAAATGATCTCCTTTGACTCTACATCTCACGTCCAGGTCACGCTGATGCAAGGGGTGAGTTCCCATGGTCTCGGGCAGCTCCAACCCTGTGGGTTTGCAGGGTACAGCCCCCCTCCTGGCTGCTTTCATGGGCTGGTGTTGAGTGTCTGTGGCTTTTCCAGGCACATAGTGTAAGCTGTTGATGGATCTACCATTCTGGGATCTGAAGGACGGTGACCCTCTTCTCACAGCTCCACTAGACAGTGGCCCAGTAGGGGCTTTATGTGGGGGATCTGACTCCACATTTCCCTTCCACACTGTCCTAGGAGAGGTTCCCCATGAGGGCACTACCCCTGTAGCAAACTTTTGACTGGGCATCCAGGCATTTCCATACATCTTCTGAAATCTAAGCAGAGGTTCCCAAACCTCCATTCTTGACTCTGTGCACTTGCAGGCTCAAAACATGTGGAAGCTGCCAAGGACTGGGGCTTCTGCCCTCTGAAGTCACAGCTCAAGCTGTATGTTGACCCCTTTCAGCCATGGCTGGAGCAGCTGGGACACAGGGCATCAAGTCCCTAGGCTGCACACAGCACAGGGACCCTGGGCCTGGTCCACAAAACCACATTTTCCTCCTGAGCCTCCAGGTCTGTGACAGTAGGGGCTGCCATGAAGACCTCTGACATGCCCTGGAGACATTTTCCCATGGTCTTGGGGATTAACATTAGGCTCCTTGCTACTTATCCCAAATTTCTGCAGCTGGCTTGAATTTCTCCCCAGAAAATAGGTTTTTCTTTTGTATCACATAGTCAGGCTGCAAATTTTCCAAACTTTTATACTCTGCTTCCTCTATAAAACTGAATGCATTTAACAGCACCCAAGTCACATCTTGAATGCTATGTTGCTTAGAAATTTCTTCCACCAGATACCCTAAATCATCTTTCTCAAGTTCAAAGTTCCACAAATCCCTAGGGCAGGTGCAAAATGCCACCAGTCTCTTTGCTAAAACATAACCAGAGTCATCTTTATTCCAGTTCCCAACAAGTTCCTCATCTCCATCTGGGATCACCTCAGCCTGGACCTTATTCCATATCACTATCAGCATTTTGGGCAAAGTGATTCAACAACTTTTTAGAAAGTTCCAAACTTTCCTACATCTTCCTGTCTTCTTCTGAGCCCTCCAAACTGTTCCAACCTCTGCCTGTTACCCAGTTTCAAAGTCGTTTCCATGTTTTCAGGTATCTTTTCAGCAATGCCCTACTCTACTGGTACCAATTTACTGTATTAGTGCATTTTCACACTGTTGATAAAGACATACCCAAGTCTGGGAAGAAAAAGAGGTTAAATTGGACTGACAGTTCCACATGGCTGGGAGGTCTTAGAATCATGGGGGGAGGTAAAAGGCACTTCTTACATGGTGGCGACAAGAGAAAACGAGGAAGAAGCAAAAGTGGAAACTCCTGATAAACCCATCATATCTCATGAGACTAGACCAGCCCTCCTCCTGTTCAATTACCTCCCCCAGGTCCCTCCCACAACACGTGGGAATTGTGGGAGACACAATTCAAGTTGAGATTTGGGTGGGGACACAGCCAAATCATATCATGGTGGTACTGGAAGGTGGGGCTTAGTGGGAGGTGTTTGGGTCATGGGGTTGGATGAATAACTTGGTGCTGTTTTTACAGTAATGAGTGAGTTCTCACGCTTGTGAAGCTGGATTGGTTTTTGGGGGAATAGATTACTTCTTGCAAGAATGGGTTGTTATAAAGTCAAGATGCCTCTTGAATTTGGTCCTTCTTTGCATGTGCCTGCTTCTCCCTTGACTTTATCCACCGTGTTTTGACATAGCACAAGAGGCTTCACCAGAAGCTGAGAAGATGCAGATGCCCTTGTACAACCTGCCGAACTGTGAGCCACATAAACCTCTTTTCTTTATAACTCAGAAATTTCTTCATAGCAACACAAAATGAACTAAGACAAGCACTTTGGAAAACAGTGAAACATTGTTTTGTAAGATTGAACAAATACTTTTGCTACCTTCCAACAATAACGATTTCTCTCCTACGCCCATGCACCAAAATTTTGTGTATATGCACTAGAAGACAATGCAAGCATGTTCCTAGAAGCCTTGCTCATAATAGCATGTAATGAAGTACTTTTGACCTTGGGGATTAGTCATATGCCCTATCTCTGACTGAAGTATTATTGAACTAGTTAACATGTTATTTACCTAGGAAAAGACTTATGAAAAAGTGGTTTTCTCTATCTTATTAATAGTAAAGCAATTTGGACTGGTATGAGGCAAGAATGTGGCTTTTGTGATTGCTCCATGTCTTTAGACAAAATGTTGTTTAATGCTAAACTCTAACTCTTGAAATCAGCATGGTTGATGTCCTCACAATTTAGCAAGAAGGTATCTAAATTCATTTGTCAGAGGTTGGAAGGGGTGGCAGAGGTGACAGAAGAGGCAGATTGATAGAAAATGAAAAGCTTATAGATTAAGACCCATGATTATCTCCCTCCCCTCCCTCCATCTTTTGATCATCAAAGTTTGTCTCCAGTGCAGAGAACTATGTTTGTTGAGTCTGAGAAATTATTAGATTAATTTAGAAGTATAGAAATTATGACTTCATATTCAACTCCAAAGGGTCTCTTCCTTGGAAGAAGAACTGACAGAAATTTGAGGCTTGACCTTTTCCCCCAAAACATTTTTGGTAAACAGAATAATTCATTTCAGACTTTACAAATGAGCCATATAAGCACAGAATTCCAAAATCTAACGCTCCCTCAGAGTGACTGTCTGTGCTTAACGTGCAATACAGAGATATGCTGCACATGTACAAATACATCAAGTGTTAGATACTCCAAATTGCAAAACAAAATTCAGTAGTTGTAAGTGGATGTCCCATTTCTGCCCTTCTCCTCTAATTGCCAGCAGAAACTCCATGCCAGCTTGCCCCAGAACTCACAGCAGGATGCCCCTGCACTTCTGAAATTTCCCAAAAGAAAAGACTTATCCCCCAAGAGGTTAAGTGGCCTGCTCATGATCTCTGGGGGAGCAGTAGGGTTGAGACCAGGACCCAGACCCAAGAAAAATTTTGTTCCTAATCAGGCTGTTTCCTGTTTCTCCGCAGCTTTTGTATGCAATTCTCTGAAAAGGAAATGCTTTGTTTTTATTTGTTGTTTTGTCTCCACTACTTCTCAGAATGCTTCGAGAGCCCTTCTTTATTTGGCTTCAGCAACATTGTTTGCATTTTCTTCAAATGAAAGGGAGCCCTGACAAGTTCACCTGATAACCTCATCACTGCACATACATGAATGCCAATTACCACTCAGAAGACTAGTTTAATCCTCACTTGTCAATAGTTTCCTTCCTGATAACACTTCCCACAGATTCTATAGATGGCTAGCTGGGCTCTGAGGTCCACAGAGCAGACAAGAAGCTTCCTGCAGACTGAAGGGGAAGCTTTTCACAAACTTGCACCACTTCTACCTCCTGTCCTCTCTGTCTCCTTTAAAGAATAGTCACAGACTTAGAAGCAGTTTTTCAAGTACTAACTGCAGAAAGGCATGCAGGGGGCCCCATTAAAAATGGCAAGAGGATGCTTCTAGCCACTCTGAGGACTTCAGCTTTTTTTCTGCAGAGGACACAAGAGAATGAGAAATTCTCATTGTCCTGGAGAAGAATGTGACATTTTACGGCCTACCCTCCAATGCATCATATACTATATGTGTGTGCCCACACATACCAGATCGCATCTAAACTGTCCTTTAAGATGTGAAGTGGTAGAACCCAATACCTTCATTGTGGTTTGAGAGTGACTGTATTGCAAAAGAGTCTTCATCGTTTAAAAAGAAAAAATGTTTCTGTAGAGGTAGGGTGACAGTAACACGGGAGAGGTAGGGTAAAGAAACTAGTGCCATAAAAAACTCCTGAAAAATTCAGAGGGATACTTAGAATTCAAGGCAAATTGGTAATTTACCTCTCACTTAATCTATTTGAATATTCTTTGCATCCTGATTCACTGCGGTAAATAAATCTGTTCACTTAGCCCATGCCAGGCGGGATAAGTGCATGACACACAGGCCAAAACACAGGAAAGGAGAAGGCAGAGAATTCCTAATTTTTCAGAGGAGTAATTCTCCCAACATCCTGCAAGGCTGTAACATGAAGATGTCCAAGAAGACCTAGAGACCAGCTGAGAAGCCCTTAGTCCCACAGGCTGCCCTGGGCCATTTCATATTGTACATCCTGCCTTTCCCAGAACCCATTACTCCAGATCCAACTGCCTCATGTTCTCCCTGATGCTTCCAATGTGCTAGTGAATTAAGCAAAAGCAGACGGAATTAAAAGACGGTCTTTTGTGTGGATGAACAAGGCGGAGGAATTGGATGTCAAAATCAAAGTGCAAAGATAAAAATATTTCTCAGGCTGTAGGTGAATGCATTTGCAACTGTGTACAGAAATATTTCTCCCAGGAATCTTCAGGAAAAAACACTGGTTGAGACCTTGACCAGCAGCCCTGTTACCGCAGAAGGGGTATCTACATTATTCCTGGCAAAATAACTACGAATATATAGACCCATTCTTAAAGAAGGAATGATTTCCACAGCTCTAGGCTTAAGAAAACCCATACTGGTGAATAGGTTGGAGACAGGAATCCAAACCCTTTCCTTCTTGGTGCTTCACATACTTGGAAGAGGGATACTGGCTTCCTCACAGGGATTTTGTGAGTAAAGAATATACATGAGGTGACAATGTTTCAAAAAAGACAAGGTGCCACATAAATGGAACATCTATAAGCTAGAGCAGGAGACCTGAGCCCTTAATTCCCAGATACACCTCAGTCAACCAAGAGCAGCTGGTTATGAAGCATGGACAGTACCCTTGGACAAGTAGCCAGGTAACAGGAGAACAGATCTGCTTTTACTGAATATGTACTGAGTGCCACACATTATGCTAGAAATCTTTTACCCACCTACCTCATTTAGTTCTTGCAAAACCACTGCAAGAGTACTTATTACCAGCCCTACTTAATAAAAGAGAAGCTTGAGTGTGGTGGCTCACACCTGTATTCCTGGCACTTCAGGAAGCTGAGATGGAAGGATTCCTTGAGGTCAGGAGTTTGAGACCAGCCTGACCAACAGAGCAAGACCACATCTTTAAAAAAAAAAAAAAAAAAAAAAAAATTCCAGGTGTGATGGAGGCTGAGGCAGGAGGATCACTTGAGCCCAGGAGTTTGAGACTGCAGTGAGCTCTGATGGCACCACTGCACTCCAGCCTAGGCAATACAGTGAGACCCTGTGTCAAAAACAAACAAACGATAAAAAAAAACTAGATGAGAAATTGAGGCTCAGATTGGAGAAGGACTTGGCAAGTGAAGGAAGCTGGTAGTGACTGCCCTTCATATAGGAGACTACAAATGCCAGGTGCTCACTTTCAACACCTCTCCCACCTAGAGTGTTGGTGTGTGCCCCAATTCCCGTGGATATGACCTGAGGGGGATCTCTTGGGGGATTATATGAAGATTTACTCCCTAACAAAAAGTATGCACTTTCCTTCATTGCACATGCTCACCCTTCCCACGACATTTGGAGTTGTTGCATCATTCCACAGCCACGATGGCAAACATCACCAACTGCCACTATTGGGACCAACTGTCTATGTGGGCTACAGAAGTGTCGTTGTGTTGATACACAAAGGAAGAGGGACAAACAGGTAGAGGAATGTCCTATGACTCTGACCCACTCTGAAGCAGCCCTCCAGTGTCCGTATTGGCAAAGAGCAAAGGGAGCTGCTGCAAAATAGAAATGTGACTTCAAAGTCCCAGCCACAGCATCATGGAGCAGAACACAGAAAGCAGTACTTGAAGCTTTAGACAGTAAGAAGTGCAAAGGGTATGTTAACTTTTCAGGGCTGCCATAACAAATTACCACAAATTGGGTGACTTAAAATAACTGGAATTTATTCTCTCACAGTTTCTGAGGCTAGATGTCTGAAATCAAGATGTTGATAGTGTCATGCTCCCTCGGGAGGCTGTAGAGAAGAATCTTTCCTTGCCTTTTCTGGCTTCTAGTGGTAGCGGGCAGTGCTTGACATTCGTTGGCCTATAGCTACATTGATCCCATTTCTGCCTCTGCCCACATGGCCATCTTCCTTTTGTATGCCCACGTCTTCCCTTGGCCTTCTAATAAAGATATCAGTTATCAGATACTCTAATTTAATATAATCTCATTTTAACTAATGAGCATCTATCAAATAAAGACCTATTTCCAAATAAAGTCAAATCCTGCGATCCAAGGCAGACAGAAATTGTGGAGAGGACACTACTGAACCTAATACAAAGGCTTTAGTCTTTTGTGGCAGGGTTGGAAGCCAGGAGGAGCCCAGGGCTGGAGTGAGACTTCATTCACTGGATTATCTGTCTGAGTAAGTGGTCAATAGTATAGCAGATCCCAGCAAAAAAGGCATTTGTATTTCTCTAAGAATACAAAGCACTTGGGTGGTGGGAGGGACAGCATCAGGAAAAATAGCTAAGGGATGCTGGGCTTAATACCTAGGTGATGGGATGATCTGTGCAGATCTGTGCAGCAAGCCACCATGGCACACGTTTGCTTATGTAACAAATCTGCACATCCTGCACATGTACCATTGAACTTAAAAGTTGAAAAAATAGAATACAAAGCTCTTCCTGACTGCTCGAAGTTCAAGGTGTTGGCTTTTTCAAATGGGATGCAATAATCTACTCATTTTCCAAGATTAAAGCTAGAGAAAAGAATGAATGAATGAATGAATGAATGAATAAATAAATAAATGAGCAAAGTTAATATTTGCTGGAAAATATATGGTACAGGTGGAAGGAATGAACCCATATTGAGAGTCCACCATGGGTCAAATTCCTTGCATGGAATCTCTAAGGTCTGGCTAGCTTAAAAGCAATGCCAGCCTTGCTATCTGCACTTGATGAGGAGATGGATCGGAAAGCAGTGGAGAACACAGGACATGTACTGGTAACTCTGAAGTGTGGTTCCAGCAAAGGGACACAGAAAGCATTAATGTAGTAACTTCAATAACACAAGGGCTAATAAATAGGAGAGAGTATATTTAATACATTTAAGTTCTTTTCAAAGAAAATGTTTCCAGGCCATCTGGATTCAAATCCAGGCTCTGACACCTATCACCTGTGTACAAGTGCCTTAGCCACTCTGAGCCTCAGTTTTCTAATCTGTAGAATGGGAATAACAACAGTTTTGTTTTGGTTTTTTTTTTATTATTTTTTTGAGACAGTGTCTCGCACTGTCGCCTGGACTGGAGTGCAATGGTGCAATCTCAGCTCATTGCGACCTCTGCCTCCCAGGTTCAACCGATTCTCCTGCTTCAGCCTCCCAAGTAGCTGGAATTACAGGTGCCTACCACCACGCCCAGCTAATTTTTTGTATTTGTAGTAGAGACAGGGTTTCACTATGTTGGCCAGGCTGGTCTCAAACTCCTGACCTCGTGATTCGCCCACCTTGGCCTCCCAAGGTGCTAAGATTACAGGTGTGGGCCACCGTGCCTGGCCCAACAACAGTATTTATCTCATAGGTTTGTTAAAAGAATTGAGTTAGTTGGCCAGGCACAATGGCTCACGCCTATAATCCCAGCACTTTGGGAGGCCAAGGCCAGCGGATCACCTGAGGTCAGGAGTTTGAGACCATCCAGATCAACATGGTGAAACCCCATCTCTACTAAAAATAGAAAAATTGCCTGGGTGGGATGGTGCACACCTACAGTCCCAGCTACTTGGGAGGCTGAGGCAGGAGAATCTCTTGAGCCCAGGAGGCAGAGGCTGCAGTGAATTGAGATCACGCCACTGCACTCCAACCTGGGCCACAGAGTGAGACTCCATCTTAGAAAAAAAAAAAGAAAGAACTGAGTTAGTTAATACTTGTAAAATACTTAGAACCGTGCCTGGCACATATGTTAGATAAAACAGTGTTTGTGAAATACATATTGTAAGTGGCATCAGGGCATCAGGCAACTGTCTGTGGGGTTATGATGAGATCCTAAATGACTGTAATTTGTTGGTCGTGCCATATTTATTTATGTCTATCATATGAAGTTTCCTTTCAGAATATTTTAGCAAGGGGTCGGTGTGAGTGTGTGTGCATGCACACACATGTTGCGGTGGGGCAGGTCAGGTTTCAGAAAAGAGAGCTGACAAAGATGGGTCAGTCCAGTGAAATTGTGCATTTTCCTTCCTACTACATCTTTGGGAAACCCACTCATACACATGAATCACAGGGTCATAGAACTCCTTGAAGTCTGATAAAGACATGACAAGAGAAAAGAGGCTCCTCTCCTCCTTTGGATGAGATGAGAACAGGAGGTTGCTAGCTGCCGTCTTTCCCATCTTTCTCAGTCTGTGTAAAAGCCTACCTGAAAACATCTAGTGGGAATCTAAGGCAAGAGATGAGAGAAAGAAAAAACTCCTTCATAGCATTTGATCCCCTGGATCAGACTGTATCTGATGCCCCTCCTTGCATATCCCAGTAACAACATTCATTAATTTTTCTTATATGTATACATCAATTTGGGCTGGCTTTTTTTTTCTTGTGCTACCAAAAGAATACCATCTGATTTGCTTGAGTCATTCAGTGAAGTTATTTTGAATTTTAAATGGACACTTGGGTAAATAAAAATTATGGCATTCCTAAGAGATAACCAAAGCTCAACCCAAGAATCTCTGACTTAAGCTTTCCACAATCTGGACACACATTTGGAATTTGGCTTCTTCATGGGAGACCTACTCACACATTCTATTTCTCATAGAGTTTGCACTTACCTCTGGGCCACTGTGGGGTGGCCTTCCTGCCCAATCAAGTCATGCCCCCAGGTCCCTGCACCAGCATCAGCCCACTTAGAAATCCAGGAAGGGCAACGAAGCAATCAGTGTCCCAATTGGCAGACTCAAGGGGAAGACTCCTGACCCCTGTGTCCCATCAAACTTCACAGTGCATTGACTTGATTTATGAAAAAAGGTTATGAAAGCATGTAAGAGCTCCTGCTGGAAAGAAAATTATCTGTATAAACAAAGTGTTATGGGAATCAGGGAGGCTGCATGCGGGAAAGGTCATTAAAATAAGAAAAAAACTGGCATATCAGTCTTTTCTGAATCACTAAACTCACATGAGAGAAGTTAAATATCTTTATATCTCACTGGTTTCTTTTTGATCATTAGTCCTTCTAGCTCACAAGGGGACATTCACAGATGCTGAACTGTGGAGTACTTTAAATTAGAGGGAATTTCTAAGACATCACTTGTGAAGTTGGATTTTTTAAGGAGGGTTCAATTAGAGAATGTTGGGTAATACAGAGCAGGCTTTGGAGTCCCTGGGGTGTTATTTTCTCTTCTACAAATGAAAGACCAATTTTTTTCCTTTGCTTCATTTGACAGGATTTGATATTTTCCACTCTTTCTCCTAATGAGGGGAATACACAACAATTACACTATATACAGTGGTATACTTCACAGACATGGTGTTCAGGCTTTGGGTTAAGAAAACAAATCCCCTTAGTAGATTAGTTTGTATTAAAAATCTTTTTGAGCTAGGGCCAGATCCTCCCATGAAAATCATACTAGTAAACACTTGGTTCCATTAAGATGTTTTACTCAAGTTTAGTTCTCGGAGCCAGATTCTTTTATTCTTAAGAAGAGTTTTGACAGCCAAGTTCAGACTACTGATCCATAGTCTTCAAGCACATGAGCAATATAATGTGCCTTTGATTCCCCCCTTTATTAGTTCTTTGGAACTTTAATTGTGGATCTTAAAGACAATGAGATTAAACTAAATGTTCTCAAAAGTTGTGTTTGGAATGTATAATTAGGTGCAATTAAGTGGTAATAGAAAGATAATATGGTGGTATTTTAGCCAAGGACCTTAGCACTACCTAAATTCTTGCCTTAGGTGCACGATTACTTCTTTCAGAATATCTCCAAGGGAGATATTAAACAAAGCAGACAAAGTATAAGGGCTTTGACCCCAAATGCCAAAGTGGAACTCAAGCCGTCTGGGCTAGAATCCATAGAGAGCTTCTGTAGTCAAGCAAGACAGGTTTGAATGGACTAGAAGCAAGTGGAAAGACTAGTCTGTCTGAACAAAGCCTAACTAGTTGTATGTTTATTCCTGGGAAGCCTTCAGTGCCTAAAGCTGAACTGGGCATTCTTAGGATCTAGTTGAGAAAAGCATCCAAAAAGAGATGCTTGGATCTCCTCCCAGTGCAACAGGACCAGGTCAGTGTACCACCCAGAAGGAGAGGAGATGGAGCTTTTCATGCTGTACAGTGACTCACTCTGCCCAAAGTGGCTGACCCTATTCATAATTCCCCTTTTGGCAGGTGGAGGAAAGGGGTTGGCATGAATGAGAGAAGAGTTGATGAGCTCTTCTCCATTCCTAGAACTAAAATGTAAAAATCCTTCATATTCTCACAATTGTATATGTTAACATATGTCTTCTTGCTTTCTTTAGGAGACCCACTATCTCAATTGCATTAGTGTTGTCTTTATATAATGCCAGACATAATTCATATCCAATTTGTGGATTTGGACACATAGTAGAACAGAAAAAACTGTGATATGTGCTAGAGCCCCCACATATGCCCAAAGTCCTCCAAATCTATTTAAAACACAATCATGCTGTGAACATCTATTATTTTGCTGTCTGGAATCTTGTAGTCTTTTTTCTGGTAGTGATACCCCAATTTCCTCACTTTCAACTCATGTTCCTAACTCAAGAGTGGGGTGGATGAACCAGATCTGGCCAATCAAAGTCCTGATGTTTTGTGGCATCAGTAATCAAACCAAAGCTAAGTACATGGGCTAACCTACTCCAATAAGAGTGGCATTTTCTCTGGAAATACTAGAATAAAGATGCTCACTTTTTAAATTGGATTTTAACCTAGAATCATGCAGTTCCAAGAGCTGATAACAGTAGTCTTTCAACCATAAGAAAGAAATCACAAAGAATAGAGAAACATAAAAGCAACATAGCTGAGAAATGTACAGGAAAAAAATGAGTTCTGGTGACATCATTTGGGCTCTTGGGCTCTGTATCAAGCCATATCTGATGCTGTTATGTTCCTAAATTGCTTGACTTACAAGAGACAATAAATTCCTTCCCATACTTAAGCCAGTTTTGGTTGAATTTTTATCTGTTATAGACAAATAAATGACATGAATGTACATTTTATAAAAATTACTCAGGATAAACTAATAGTAAAGGATGAAATAAAGGCAATTCTGTAAATTCTCACAGTAATATAAAAGTTAGAGTTGAAATTGAGTACTTACTGTGTGTCAGTCCCTGTTTTAACTTCACTGTATGTTTTAACTCATTTAATCCTAACCACAAATCTATCAGGTAGTTGTTACATTTTTTCCTTTTACAGATGAGGAAAGTGTGGCATTAAGAGGTCAAGAAAACTGCCCAAGATCACTCAGTAATAAGATGGCACTCAAATACTAACCCAGGCAATCTGATCTCCCAGAGCTTGAGTGTTTAACTGCTACATTTTATTGATAAGAACCTCTCGCCACCCACCCCCTACCAAAGATACTTTTAAACACCAGCTATAAAGGTAACTGAGTTACCTTATTGGTGTAAAGATTAAAAGGTGGCCTTACTGTGAAAATAAAGAGCCTCTTTAATCTGTATTACAACTGGAGTCTTCTTTATTAAGAGAATGTTAGCATGGCCTTGAGCATCAGTCTGTTCAGTCCAGCCACAAAAACTGGTGTTTTCAAATCTTTTTCTGTGAGATGGGTAGTAGGGAAGGAATATGTCTTAGTCTGTTCAGGTTTCTCTAGCAAAATGCCTTAGATTGGATAACTTATAAACGACAGAAATGTATTGCGCAGAGTTCTGGAGGCTGGGAAATCCAAGATGAAGATGACAGTAGACTTGGTGTCTGGTGGATGCCCATATCTCATAGATGGCACCTTCTATGTGTGAGCACATGGTGGAAGGCACCAGGGAGCACGCTCTAACTTCTTTTACAAAGGCACTGATCCTATTTATGAGGGTGGATCTCTCATGACTTAATCACTCCAAGGCCCCACCTCTTTATACCATCACATTGGGTATTAGCTTCTCAAATATGAAAGCTGAGGAGATTCAGACATTCAGACTATACATGGTAGAAGTCAGAATATGGGGCAATGGGGCATAAAAAAGAAGACTTAAATTTCCAGCTGTCTTCACATTCAAAGGGGTCCCCTCCTATAGGGTAGTTCAGGGCAGTAGTGCCATCTAGCAGGGCCAAGAGTGACGGTCAAAAGCAGTCAGATATATTACCAGAGACCCAAGTAATCAATTTATTGGCAGCAGGCCCTTCAGCTTCTGTTACAGGCTGAATTGTCTCTCCACTCCCCCCAAAAATGCACATGTTGAAGCCCTAACCCCCAGTACCTCAGTATATGACTGTATTTGGAGATAGAGCCTTCAAGAGGCAATTAAGTGAAAATGAAACTATTAAGGTGGGCCCTAATCCAATCTGGACTGATGTCCTTATAAGAAGAGGAGCTGAGAACAGAAGAAGAGACACCAGGGATGTGCAACTAGAGAGAAAAGGTAATGTGGGGATACAGTGAGAAGGTAGCCATCTGCAAGCCAGGAAGAGAAGCCTCAGAAGAAATCAAAGCTGCTGACACTCAATCCTAAACTTTTGATCTCCAGATTTGTGAGTAAATAAATGTTTGTTGTTTATACCACCCAGTCTGTACTACTTTGTGATGACACAGCAAACTAAGACTGTCCCTACCTGATGGTTCAGAGTAAGAGATGCACAGTCAACCACAAGGCTGGGAGCTCTGCATCCACCTAGATAGGGCTTATTAAAATCTAGGCAGGATGCCATGGCTCTCAGCCAAATAGAGAACTAGAATGCTGATCAAAATGCCTAGGTAAAAGTGAAATTGCAGGAACAGGCCAATGCACAGGGCTCAAAAGGCATTAAATCTGACATCCAGAGTAAAATCCTAGCTCTGCTTCTCAGTAGCTGTGTGATTTTGTGTGACTTTAATAACTCTGAGCCTGAGTTTCCTCATCTATGAGGCTCCTTAACTCATGGAGGTAGCACGGATTAAATTAAAGGAGAGAATGTGTGAGATACATTTAGTGCAGTTCCAAACCATGGTTGGTACTCAATAAATAGAAGCTATGTGGTAGCTGAGTTTTGGTAGATGACACGTGCCTAGGTTTCACTCTAGTTAGAATCTACAACTTTATACCTGGATCACTGCCCAGTCCTGGCTGGTGGACCTGAGCCTCTAGGCTGTCTGTCTGCCTGGGTAGAGATTAACTTCCCTATTGGGTTGTGCTGCAGTTCAAGGTCCATATCTGAGCAGGCTGAGAAAGCCAGGGCTGAGATTTTTTTTCTCCATGCCCTTATACATAGATAAATCTATCCAATGGGGTCATCTTTGAACAAAAAAGGACAAAACCAGGCATAAATTCCAACGTCCTGTTTAGTGCCACCTTCGAAATACCCTGTCCCTCTAGATCTCCCTTGAATATTGGCGGAAGAAAGCTCCAGATGAGGAAATGCAAGAAATAGTATGCAAGGAAAGGATTATCATTTTGATAAGTAGATGTCATTTGCCTAAGAAACAGCTTTTGAATAGTCAGAAACAAACTAAAAAACAGCAAACTAGAGCTGCACATCAAAAATGCCCCAGACCACTGCTACAACAAAATTTAAAATATCTTTTTAATTAATTATGATTCTAGGAGAGGAGATTTCTTAAATGAAAGCTAGATTTTAAACCACTTATTGAAATTCAGTCATGTTGCAGGGGTGGGTGGGAATCTTTTTTAAAGACATTTCCATCAAGGATGACTTTGCTTACTGTTTTATGTTTTGTTGTTGTTGTTGTTGTTTTTGAGACAGGGTCTCACTCTGTGGCCTAGGCTGGAGTGCAGTGGTGCAATCACAGCTCACTACAACCTCCACCTCCCAGGCTCAAGTGATCCTTCTCCCTCAGCCTCCTGAGTAGCTGGGACTACAGGCATGCACCACCACGCTCAGCTAATTTTTTTAAAAAATGTTATTAGAGAAGAGGTCTCACCACAATCCGCAATTCCCGGGCTGGTCTTGAACTCTTGAGTTCAAGTGATTCTCCTGCCTCAGTCTCCCAAAACGCTGGGACTACAGGTGTAAGCCACCACGCCTGGCATTTGTTTACTTTCACTGCTGAGTAAGAAACCCATTTACAATGCCAAACTGGGATACCAAAACTGATCCTGTTATGGCAAATATCGTTGCCCTGGCCTACAGACTATTCACTGCAAACTATATTTAATAATAAACATTTGCAGAACCACCAAGAATGGAAAAACTAGGAATGCCATTTCCCATTCAAAGGTCTACAGGAAACCAAATGGGAGACCCACACAGTGGAGGAGGGTCTCTGCTGTTGAACTTGGTGGAGTGTATACTTAGCATATCTCAAGGGAGGATGGCTGGAAGTGGGTAGGGGAGGAGGAATCAGAATCATGGGGGAGTCAAAATAGTCACCAGCAAAACAACTGCAGATGTCAAAATAGAAGGGTAAGACAAGGAAAGAAATTGAGAGGTGAGTAGCAGCCTTAGCAGACATGAACCTAAAGCATAAGTGGGAGAGAAGTGGGAAGTCAGAACTGGGGCTGTGAACAGGGCATACCACCTTTCTTTATGAGGTTGGGTAAACAAGGAATATAGGGCTGGACATCAACTAAAATCTATTTCCTGACATGCATTGTTGGGAAAGCCTGTCTTACTGAGAGACTCAATTATTGTACAAAGCCATCCAAAGGTATTCTAAGTGGTGTGCTGACTTTCCATAAGAGTAAAGAAAATTTTCAATGTTAGTGTTTATGCCTACAACATTACTGCAAGCTTTAGTCCTAAAAATTGAAACTAACTGAGAAATTTAAAAACAGAATGACTATAAGCCAGAGGCTGCAGATTGGGTATCTATGGACTGAGTCTATCTGTGCTTGCCTTGCACAGTGTTTTTGAAAATGAACTACTTGCAGTTCGAATGGAACTTCCATTCCTCTGGCTCTACATTTTATACAGACATACCTCATTTTATTGCACTTTGCTTTATTGAGCTTCACAGACATTGCTTTTTTTCTTTTTAATACAAATTGAAGGTTTGCAGCAAATCTCCACCAAGCAAGTCTATCAGAGTCACTTTTCCAACAACATATTCAGGTCTCTATGTTACATTTTGGTAATTCTCACAGTATTTCAAACTTTTTATTATTTCAAATTTTTTATTGTTATCTGTTATGGTGATCGGTGATCTTTAATGTTACTATTATAATTGTTTTGAGATGCTGCAAACTACACCTTATAAGACAGCAAATTTAATTGATAAAAGTGTGTCCTGTCTGCCCAGCCAACCAGCTGCTCTCCCATCTCCCTTTCTCTCCTTGAGCCTTTCTATTCCCTTAGAAACAACAAAATTGAAATTAAGGCCAATTAATAACCCTATAATTGCCTCTAAGTGTTAAAGTGAAAGGGACAACTGATAATTGAAGGAAAGGAAGAGAAGATAATTGATGAAGGTGGCTATACTACACAACAGATTGTCAATATATTAATAGCTGAAACAGCCCTTCATTAGAAGAAGACACCATCCAGGACTTTCACAGCTAGAAAGTATAAGTCAATGCCTGGCTTCAAAACTTCAATGGACAGGATACTCTTTTGTCAGAGCCTAATGCTGCTGGTAACCTGCAAAGTTGAAGCCAATGCTCATTTGCCTTGCTGAAAATCCTAAGGCCCTTAAGAATGATGCTAAATTTACTCTGTCTGAGCTCTAGAAATGGAACAATAAAGCCTGGATGAAAGTACATCTGTTTACCAGTATGATTTACTGAATTTTTGTCCTTCTTTTGAGACAGGGTCTCATTATGTTGCCCAGACTGGTCTTGAACGCCTGGGCTCAAGTGGTTTTTCTGCCTCAGCCTCCAGAGTACCTGGCATTATACACATGCACCACCATGTCCAGCGGTTTACTGAACATTTTAAGCCCATTTTTGAGACCTGCTGCAAAAAAAAAAAAAAAAAAAAAAAAAAAGATTCCTTTCAAGGTATTACTGCTCATTGACAATGCACCTAGTTATCCAAGAATTCTGATGGAGATATACAACATGATTAATGTTGTTTTCATGCCTGATAACACAACATCACTCTGCAGCCCATGGATCCACGGGTCAAGGAATAATTTTGACTTTCAAGTCTTATTATCTAAGAAATATATTTTGTAGGCCAGGCGTGGTGGCTCATGCCTGTAATACCATCACTTTGGGAGGCTGAGGCCAGTGGATCATGAAGTCAGGAGTTCAAGACCACCCTGACCAACATAGTGAAACCCCGTCTCTACTAAAAATACAAAAATTAGCAGAGTGTGGTGACATGCACCTGTAATCCCAGCTACTCAGGAGACTGAGGCAGGAGGATCGCTTGAACCTGGGAGGCAGAGGTTGCAGTGAGCCGAGATCGCGCCATTGCACTCCAGCTTGAGCAACAGAGTGAGACTCCATCCCAGAAAAAAAAAAAAAAAACAAAGACAGAAAGAAATACATTTTGTAAGGCTAAAAATTCCATAGTGATTCTTCTGATGAATCTGGACAAAATCAATTGAAAACCTTCTGAAAAGGATTCACCATTCTAGATGCCATTAAGAACATTCATAATTCATGGAAGGAGGTCAAAATATTAACATTAACAGGAGTTTAGAAGAAATTTATTCCAACCCTCGTGATGACTTTGAGGGGGTTCAAAACTTCAGTGGAGGAAGTAACTGCAAACGTGGTGGAAATAGCAAGAGAACTAAAAGTGCAGCCTGAAGATGTGATTGATTTGCTGCAATCTCATGATGAAACTTGAACAAATGAGAGTTGCTTCTCATGGATGAGCAAAGTGGTTTTTTGAGATGGAATCTACTCCTGGTGAAGATGCTGTGAGCATTGTTGAAATGACAACAAATGATTTAGAATATTACATCAACTTAGTTGATAACGCAGTGGCAGCATTTGAGAGAATTGACTCCAATTTTGAAAGAAGTTTGCTGTGGGTAAAATGCCATCAAATAGCATTACATACTACAGAGAAATCTTTCATGAAAAGAAGAGTCAATCAATGCAGCAAACTTCATTGTTATCCTAAGTAATTGCCTCAGTTACCCCAACCTTCAGCAACCACCACCCTGATTAGTCAGCAGCTGTCAACATCCAGGCCAGACCCTCCACCAGCAGAAAAAGATTATGACTCAGTAAAGGCTTGGATAATCATTAGCATTTCTTAGCAATAAAGTATTTTTTAATGAAGTACATTGTCTTTTTGGACATAATGCTATTGCATACTTAATAGACTACATTATGTGTAAGCATAACTTTTATTAGCATTGGGAAATCAAAAATTTCATGTGATATGCTGTATTATGATATTTGTTTTATTAGAGTGGTCTGTAACCAAACCTGCAAAATCTTTGAGGTATTCTCATGTATGTAGTGCGGTGATTTGAAGTAGGAGGAATTTCCACTCTAGGAGCCCTCTGAACTCTGTCCCTGATGGGTAGGAGGTTATTTCTGACATTCATTAGTCCTTTCTTTATTGGGTAAACTTATTAACAATCTGAGAGCACGATGATTTCTCTTTTTTACCCTTTTTCCCCTGACAAGGCTGTTTTGCATACCCAAAATTTCTTCTGAGAGCGGTAATTAGAAAATATATTTTGGCTAGAGATTGCAGCGTTGTTCTCCAATCAGTTTTATCAGTAATAATGCTGACATCTTGATCTCCATCTGTCTTACTCCTGTGTCATTTCTTAATTCATAATGAACTCAAGAGGAGGAGGAGGTTGTTGTTATTAATTGGCTGCCTCAAGCTCCAAGAGATTGCCAGCATTTAAACACTGGGAAATTTCATATAAAGATCTAGATTTCTGACATGTTAAAAAATGGATAATTTGGCAGGGCTGGGACATATTTCAACATGGTATCAACTGGGGTGAAGCTGAGTAATGAATGTCACCTTTATATGGGACATGAATTCTCCTGTTTGCCATAGTCTCCACCACTCCATATTACCTTACACCCAGTCATTTAATTTAGCCAGCTTGTCTTGGTATTTAAGTTTGCAATTCCTACTCTAATTATATAAATGTCCCTGTTTAGAAAATAGATTTTTTCTATGTTAGTGCAATCCTGATTATTGGATAGAATGGTTAGTGAAAAGTTTGAAAACCATTGTGTGGAAGATCTTATATCTGTAACTCTCATTGCTAAGCTAATGTTCTGGCATTCTGGTTCCTGATTCAGAGGAGCTACAGATCTCTGTTGTTTCAGCCCACTGCACCCCCAAGGTAACACAGAACTACATCAACTATTTTTTTCTACTTTTAGGTGAGACTGCACCTATCAGCTCAGGAAAAAAAAAAACTATTTAAAGCCCTATAGTTAAGAAAATTCCCCATCTATAGTTTATATTTTGGGTCCAGGCATTGTAGATTATATCTTTCTGGCCAAAGCAAAGTAGCGAATTGGAAAAATTATTAAACTAGTTTAAGCAAAACACATGTCAGATGACCCAGGTAATTTCCAGAAAAGCCAATGTTTTCTCTGAATTAGAGTACTTGGAGAATTGCCCCAACCACCTGTATTAGTTAGGTCATGGAGACTGAAACTGTGTTTTCACAACTAAAATAACTATAGTTGAACCAGCCATGGAGGCCTGTCTCAAAAACAGAATTTTGTGCATCACTGTGGATCAAATGACCCTTAACACAATCAGTTGTGGGGATAGTAAAGCAAATTAATTTCACTGTCCTAAAGCAATTTAACCACATTACATAGACATGACTAACATTAAACTTTTTCTCCCAGTTTCATTTTATGATAGCAAAATGACTAGTCAATCAACCAATTGCCTAACTCAGATGATAACAACAGCTGATTTGACATTTTTATTTAATTCATGGCAAGTTTGCAATTCTTTTAGATACTTATATTCTAGGTGCTACAAGTTAAGATTTAGCCTCCTTAATTATTTTTTCCTTTTTTTTTTTTTTTTTTCCCTAATCTCGTATTTGCCTCCTTCACACATCCTGCTTAGATGACTTTTAAATAAAGTTAAATTCCCCCATTGGATTGCTGTCTATGGGCTCTTGCCCATGTCTTTTCTGTTTGAAAATAAAGTCTCTCTTTTCGTTTACCTTCTGAAAATCTAATATTGCCTTTTTTTGTAAGGTGAGGCATCCCCTAATCATACCTGGAATCCTGGTCACCACAATATCATTCACTTTAGAAAATAAATAGAAAGTAAATATGACTCCAGATTTAAATGCAGGAACTTGAACAAGCACCACAGACTGGAGTGTTTGGCTTTATTTCTTGCTGTGAGTCAGAGCCAGGAGGTTCCCATTAAGGTGTATATGAATTATATTACTCTATGCTGAAGTTTGTCTATAACGTAATGTTGTAAGGCAGCCAAGTTCTTCCAGCAATCTCACGGACCAATATTCAAAACATATCAGTATCTCATTAGATCCTTCATTTGTAAAAAAGCTTTACATTCTACTCAGCAAGCTATAGTTACATAGATATTTTGTTTTAGGGTAAAGTAAAATCCATTTTAAATAAGCCTATTACTTCCATTGTATTGGTACCTATCAGGTTGTCACATTCATCTGGAATGAGTTGCCGTGAAAAGAGGAAATAAATGCACGGAATTATGTATGGAGTGTGCTTTGATATAGTTCAAAGAAATAGGAGGGGCATTTTCCAGGAAAATTTGTTCTACATCCCCATCACTGTCCAAAACCAGCAAAAAATTCCTCAAGCTAAGTCACATGGCAGGACAAAAACTGTTCAAAATAAGCTCAAACCATGAGGAAAAAGGGCAACAAGTATTCTCTCTTCAGCTTCAAACCTCTTTCTTTGCCTCTTGTTTCTCTCTTTTAAATGAATCCTTAAGAATTTTAGGCAAATATATATTTTTAAAAGTGCTGAAATTCAAAAGATTTAATAATGGAAGAAAAGAGTTGACTGCTAACTACCTCCCACATCTACTCCTTATTCTTCAAAAGCCACTTCAAATGAGAACTTGTGAAGACATCCTCATCAGTAAGTCATCTCTCACCCTAGTGTGTCACCACCTTCAGAGGTGGATGACCTGGTAAGAAGATGAAACATACTGAGATTCAAAAGCTCCTATGGTCTGATGGTCCCAGCACTATAGCTGGAAGGTCCCTTTTCTTGCCTTTCTTATGCTGGTGTTCTATGCTAAAAAGAGAGTGATTATTTCATCAACTCCAGAAGCGAGACATGAAGAATTAGGGCTGATAGAACTTGGAACTAAGGAATATAATCACATATTTTCTAGGAAGAGAAAAGGAAACAAACACACTGAAAAAGAAACCCAGCACAAAATGAAAAAATAACACAAATGTATTAAACCTTTAAAGAGTATATTATTGAGAGTCCTTAAAGAAGTAAACCTGTATTCTCCATGGTCATTGAGAAAAATAAAATAAAATGCCATCGATAGATCGGGAGAAGATAAGTTATATATTAAGCAATGCTTCATGATCAGGCAAGCATCTTCTTCCAAATAGGTCTTTAAAATTGAAATAATGATGATTTCTTGCTCTGAATAAGCCAGTGAATAAAGTCTCCAGCAGAACCAGTGCATCACATTTTCCTCCTCTTCTAACCTATTTAATAAACTCTCACTGCTAACTGGTGACAAATGGGTTGATCCTTGTGTGTTTGGCTCCCATCAAATGTTGCCATGCATTGTCTGTTTATACATGCCTTATGTCTTCTACTAGTTGGAGAGCTTTTGAAGGCAAGAACTCTAGTCTTGCTCATCTTTGCAAGGGTATGCTATGGAGACATCACTGTTAAAGTTTCAGTTTCTAAAGTGATATAAGGCAAAAGTCTTATCTGGCCAAATCATCCTTGGAAATCTCTTAGAAAGGGGCAATTTGGCAACTATGAGTCATTAAGTCCAACATGGCCAGGTTTCTCTCAGTGCTGGAACAGGCCAGTGTATCATTAAATCCTTTATTTTTATGAAGCTTTACATTCTACTGGTTTTGGTTGACCACCAGTTGGCTGGTGAGTAGGCTTATATTGTCTGAAAATATAAATATAAACATGAGTGTTACAAGATGTCTCAACTATGAAAGGTACACAAAGTGTGACACTGGACAAGAAAAGAGAACATTGTTGTCTCTCATCTCATTCTTTTTTTTCAGACGGAGTCTCACTCTGTTGCCCAGGCTGGATCCAGTGCAGTGACATGATCTTGGCTCACTGCAACTTCCGCCTCCTGGGTTCCAGCGATTCTCCTGCCGGCCTCCCTAGTAGCTGGGACTACAGGCACATGCCACCACACCTGCCTAATTTTTGTTTTTTTAGTAGAGATCGGGTTTCACCATGTTGGCCAGGCTCATCTCAAACTCCTGACCTCAACTGATCCACCTGCTTTAGCCTCCCAAAGGGCTGAGGATATAGGCGTGAGCCACTGTTCCTGACCTCTCATCTCATTCTTACTGCAGTCAGGATCCCATCAGGAAAACAGAAACAGAAATCATGCCAAGTGTTTCAAACAGAGGTGATTTAATATAGGAGATCAGTTTATACAGAGACTGGAGGGCTGAAAGAGCAAACAGAAAAAAACAAACAAAAAACACTGTTCAGGCATCTCTGGTATTTGTAGTTTAGAAAGCAGCTTCAACTCTTAGGGCTGGAAGAGTAAAAGAGAATAAATGGTGTTACCACGACACCATTTCTTGGGGGAAGGGTCTCCATAGAGCAGATTCTCCAACCACCAAGGTGTCACTGCACAGCTGGCTCAGCAACCTCTGAGGGGATGTCACGTGATTGCTAGTTGGACTCCAGTGGTGAGTGCTAAGAGGGAATGTGCCAGTTCCTAGTGGTACCTCTGAAGGAGCCACTGTGGAATTAATGCTGAAAATGCTAAAATAAGTTGGAGCCCTACGTGATGCTACTGAGGGAAGGACTCTGACCAGAACTGAAAACAGAAAGAGCATCCCTTCTACCCTCCTACCACCCTCTAATTTCCTGCTAGTGCCTCCAGTCGGCAGAACCTAACCAGAAACTAGATAGCAAAAAAGTCTGGGAAATGCAGTCTGCAGACTCCTGCCTCCAGTGTCAAAGAGCAGAGTATAAAAGCCTGGGCTTAAGGCTGAGAGGCAGACAGTAGGTACAATTACTCCAAGGCACAAATTCATTGAGTGAAATAACAGGCAGAATTTCCTACAATATTTATATTATTTTTCTTTCATTTTTTTTGCCATAGTTGAATTCCAGTAAGTTAAATGTATGCATGCTATGAATTCACTTTTTCTTGTAATCCCATAGTTCATTAGCCCAATACCTTGCTTATAGCATGTGATTAATGGAGGTATTGAATGGATAAATGAATGTCGTTTTGGCTTTTTGGCGCTAAGGGGATTTTTCTCTGATTATTAGTCCTGTTTAACTGCCATTGAGAAATGAGTCTAGAGAAAATACATAGCAAGCTAAGGGTAAACTTTGCTGTAATTCACTGACATTGCAAATGTACCTATCCAAACAGTTCAATTGGTTTCTATCCCTGGATATATCCTGTAACTCTCTACCTTCAGTTTACTCTGGAAAATCTCCACTGCAGCTAGCTACACTTGCGTAGCCTAAGAGTGACATCCAGTGGCTTATAATTTAATCACTCATTGTAATACATCTGGAAATCTAACCAGCTCTCTATTATCATTTCAAATAGAAAGGAGCGCAACACATAAAACTCTTAACAGAAGATAAAACTTAGACAATCGTTCATTAGATTTACTTTGGGAGATTATTAAAGTAGATTTGCCTATCTCGTTGTTTGAGATCTCATATTCAAGTTCATTTGTCTTTTTTCCTTTTCTGAGCACATGATGTCTGTTATAATTCCGGTGATGTCTACCAATGGCATAGACTGGTAGATAGAGAAGGAAAGTGGGGATAGATAGGACCATGACTGAGAGAATTAATCAACTCTAGACCTGGCTCCCAAGACTAGAGGCTCATTATTTTAAGTTCCCAATATTGGAAGCCTAAAAGAATGTGGGAAAGTCGGCCTAGATCCAGGCTTGAACTAATATCTAAAGGTTCCCAGTCTGGTAGTAGAGTCTGTCTGTCCAGCATTCCAGGCAAAGACAATCCTTAGCGTTAGGTGGGCTCTTCACTCAAGGTCCCACAGGATCAGGCTACTCCAGGAGGGTTCCTAGTCAGTAGATGAGGCAAGGGAGCCTGGGATCAGCAAAATGTCAGGGCAGCAACGTAGCTGTCTCAAGTTCAGGATGGTGCTGCATTCAATGGCAGGAAGCTGAAGGTGATTTTTATATGGAGCTCATGAAGTCAACCTCATTCTAGTATCTCAAAAATTAAAGCAATTCCAGGTATATTTTAAATCTTCCCCTTTCTTTCAATAGAATAGTCCAGGAAACCAACAACTTCATCATAACATCTCACACTTAAATGAACTAGGAATCTCTGTTTAGATGGACCTTAGCCTGAAAAACACTACAAATTCAGAATTCATAGTAGTTTCAATATGTTCTCCTGCTCAAAGGAATTCATCTCAGACAAGTTCCTTCCCCATTTAATAATATTTTCCAGAGGTAACCCAGCAAAAATGTATTTATTTGTAAATATGTAGCAGTGACTTCAAATGAACCTTCATGGTGGCTGTAGTTACAACTATTCAGACATCTCTGATGTGGCTAGATTGTACGAAAAGTGAGTCATGAATATAATTAATTTACCCTACGATGTCAATAGATGGGAAGAGATATATTGTGCCTTCATTCCATTTAATCAAATCCCACAGGGAAGTGAGATATATTCTTCTGACTATGAATTCTGTAAGGAAACAGTTTCCACAAAGTATACTTGCCCAAATACCAAGTGATGGGCAGGGTTAGTGTCTCCTATGGAAATTTCCATGCATTTTTAGAACATATGGAAACTGCAAGGCAGAGCTATGAAAATTCAGAGATGCTTACAACATCAAAATGTTCTTTTGCTCAGTAAGAAAGTGCTGTCATATGACAATGAGGAGGAGGAGGATGGTGAACTCAGCTTTTATCAAGGCACTTATTTCTGTGGAAAATAGGAGCTCTCAGCAATCAGGTGTAAATAAGTTCAAAGTACAGACTCAAATGATGTTTTAACTACCAGTAAAGAGGGAAATGTTTGAAACTTAAACAGAAACTAGATGATATACATATTTCACCTTTTCCAATTAATCAATCTAATGACAGCTGGTTGGCCAAGAGAGTATAAGGCAGACATTTCAACTAAAAGAGATACATCTTTGTTAGTATTTTGTCTGGTGTTTTTCCCCAGAAATGCTTTTGCTAGGACATAATATTTTAATAGAAAACAGATTATGTGTCTGAAATCTAATCAACAAATGCAAGAACTTTCACTTACTCCCTCTAGTTTATTGTCCACAGCAGCCTGCCTTTGTGCTTTGTTTACTTAACCTTGTGCATTTCCTACTAAAAAGGAGAGCAGAAGAGATGGAATAAATCTGGGAAATGCTCCAGAACTCGAAATGCCTGAGTGACTTATTCTGTGTGATGGCAGACTTGGTGATAACAGAAGATACTATTTTCGGGAGACCCCTCAACATCTCCACTGATGGTTCACATCTGACTGCAACTCACTTTACTGCACTGCTCACTGGCAGAGCCTCCTTCGGGTGGGAAGCCTTGTCCTCACGACTCCCTTGCCTCAAGAACAGGGAAGATTCTCATGGGGGAGACTCACAAGAATCTATAAAGAGGTCAAAGTTATATTGCAGGAATTTACTTTAACTCAGTGATAAGACTTTTGGATTAATTTCCGTCATTGTGGAGGGTGAGAAAGGTCTTTACTTAAACAGGCAATAGAGAGTTAAAATACAGAACAAGATGTATTTGACTAAGTTGTAGGGTGGATGTAAAAATGAAAGGAGGCTTGTAACTGAATTTCTCTTAAACACCTAATTTAGACCTTCTATATCAGCTTACCTAAGGGACAAATAACAAAATACAGTATCATATATTTATTAAAGATCCAGTAAAGTATGGACTGTTTTTGAGGTATATAAATAGAAAGAATATTTTCTAGGAAAGCAGTATACAATTCTACCTACAAGCTCAAATTCTGTCTTCTCTGAAAATTATCACGGAGTCAGGGCCTCATAAAAACAGTCCCTTTGTATATCCAGGTGAGGACTCTCATGTGGTTCCCAAGAAAGAGAAGTGTTCATATTAAACATGATTTCATACTCTTGGTAACATATCCCCTTTTCACTCCATGCCTAAGGCACTCAGATATGAATTTCTGTTTGCATTTACAGCAAATCAAGATAAAAATACTTCACTATTCAGACATTTTAGCTGTCTGTACCCAGTTAAGGCACCCATCTAAATGAGGCACTTAATATAGATATGTGTGACCTTGAACAAATGACATTGACGTTGAGTTTCAATATTGCTTAAAAAGTGAATATGTTACCGTGGAAGGGAAAAACGTAGTAAGATTAGTAAAGCAAAATGAGCAAAGTTAAAAGTTTTAGGAAAAAAAAGTATTAGTTGACAGCACCTTTGAATAAACAAAATAAGAGAGAAGATGTGTTTATGTTCTTGTGACCACAAGAGAAAGCATAACCAACAGCACTGTTAGGATTCAACCAACAAGACCTGAGGAGGTCCCGGTGAGAGAGAACTCTGGTCCCTACTCCCAATCTCCTGGGCAAAAGGACTTCCTAGGCATGCTAACTGCACCATTATAAGACAAGTCAAATACAAACGAAATAAACAGTAATTTGGGTCATAGCAACATCTGGACTAGCCAACTCCTTCTTAGAGACAAATCGGGGAAGAGTATTGGAGAGTCTGGGAAACAAAGAATGAGATCATGGTATAAAAGATAAATGGGGTTTGAGGGCTCAGGCATTTCTCAAGTCCTGAAGACATGCCCATTATATCATGCCCCGAATTCGGTCACGGTCAAGGTAAATAATTAACCTAATGCCATAGGCCTCCTTTTACCTGAATGATAACACTTTGCAATGTGCACGTCTTTTGACCCAGAGAATGCATTTTTAGGGCTCTATCCTACAGAAATATTTGTACATGGACACAAAGCCATAAACAAGGATTTCTAGTGCAACATTATGTATAATAATCAAATTGGAGTAACTTAAGTATCCAAGAACAAGGGAATATTAAATAAAGTATGGTATGTTTATATTAGGAGCAAAGCGGAACAAAGCCTCCAGATTTCACCTGCTTGGGTTCATAACTCACTTCCACTGCTTACTAACTGTGTGACCTTGGTCAAATTGCTTAGCTTCTCTGTGATTCCATTTCCCTCAAATGTAAAAAGAAGATGATAAGATTTTCTTGTTTGTAGAGTTGCTGTGAAAATTAAATGACACACCACTCTTAAAGAGCCAGAACACTGCCTGACATAACAGGTACACAATTCATGTTAGCATGGTTGCTATTTTGAAAATACTATCATATAGCATTTAAAAAGACTAGAGGTGCTCGCTTTGGCAACACATATATTAAAACTGAAACAATACAGAGAAGACTAGTATGGTCCCTACACAAGGATGATGTGCAAATTCATGAAGTGTTCCATATTTTAACAAGGGAAGTGAAGGACCTCTTCAAGGAAAACTACAAACCACTGCTCAAGGAAATAAGAGACGACACAAACAAATGGAAAAATATTCCACACTCATGGATAGGAAGAATCAATATCATGAAAATGGTCATACTGCCCAAAGTAATTTATAGATTCAATGCTATCCCCATCAAGCTACCAATGACTTTCTTCATAGAATTGGAAAAAATTATTTTAAACTTCATATAGAACCAAAAAAGAGCCCGCATATCCAAGATAATCCTAAGCAAAAAGAACAAAGCTGAAGGCATTACGCTACCTGACTTCAAACCATACTAAGAGGTTACAGTAACCAAAACATCATGGTACTCGTACATAAACAGACACATAGTCCAATGGAACAGAGTAGATAACTCAGAAATAAGACTGCACATGTACAACCATCTGATCTTTGACACACTTGACAAAAACAAGAAATGGGGAAAGGATTCCCTATTTAATAAATGGTGCCAGGAGAACTGGCTAGCCATATGCAGAAAACTGAAACTGGATCCCTTTCTTACACTTTATGAAAAATTAACTCAAGATGGATTAAAGACTTGAATGTGAAACCCAAAACTATAAAAACCGTAGAAGAAAATCTAGTCAATACCATTCAGGACATAGGCATGGGCAAGGATTTCGTGATGAAAACGCCAAAAGCAATTACAACAAAAGGAAAAACTGACAAATGGGATCTAATTAAACTAAAGAGCTTCTGCACAGCAAAAGAAACTATCATCAGAGTGAACAGACAACCTGCAGATTGGGAGAAAAATTTTGCAACCTATTCATCTGACAAAGGTTTAACATCCAGAATCTACAGGGAACTTAAACAAATTTACAAGAAAAAAAAACATTAAAAAGTGGGCAAAGGACATGAAAAGACACTTCTCAAAAGACGACATTTATTCAGCCAACAAGTATATGAAAAAAAGCTCAACATCACTGATCATTAGAGAAATGTAAATGAAAACCACAATGAGATACCATTTCATGCCAGTTAGAATGGCTATTATTAAAAAGTCAAAAAACAGATGCCAGTCAGGTTGTGGAAAAAAAAGAATGCTTTTACACTGTTGGTTCAACCATTGTAGAAGACAGTGTGGCTATTCCTCAAAGATCTAGAGGCAGAAATATCATTTGACCCAGCAATCCCGTTATGAGATATATATAGCCAAAGGAATATAAGCCATGCTGTTATAACATAAGTTTATGTTCATTATAGCACTATTCACAATAGCAAAGACATGGGATCAACCCAAATGCTCATC
The DNA here is from genome assembly GCF_047675955.1 of Chlorocebus sabaeus. Taxonomy (NCBI): domain Eukaryota; kingdom Metazoa; phylum Chordata; class Mammalia; order Primates; family Cercopithecidae; genus Chlorocebus; species Chlorocebus sabaeus. Next base: position 12,861,855 of record NC_132926.1, on the reverse strand, counting down.
AATGATAGATTGGACTAAAAAAATATGGCACATATACACCATGGAATACTATGCAGCCAAAAAAAAGGAATGAGATCACGTCCTTTGCAGGGACATGGATGGAGCTGGAAGCCGTTACCCTCAGCAAACAAACCAAACACCACATGTTCTCACTTATTAGTGGGGGCTAAATGATGAGAACATACGGACAGGAACATGGGAGGGAACTACAGACATTGGGGCCTATTGAGGGTGGGGTAAGGGGAAGGAGAGCATTAGGAAGAACAGCTAAGGGATGCTGGGGTTAATACCTAGGTGATGGGTTGATCTGTGCAGCAAACCACCATGGCACATGTTTATCTGTATAACAAACCTACACGTCCTACGCATGTATCCCAGAACTTAAAATAAAAGTTGAAGGGAAAAAAAAGACTAGGATCCAGCTATAACTCCTCCCACGGAAAACTTTCTAAAGTATACTGTGAGGCAATAAAATGTTGCAAAACAATATGTAAAGGATGATCCTCTTAATTTTTTGAGTTCGTGTAGGCAGATGTGCATCTGTATGTATACAAATGCATAGAAGAGAGTGTGGAAAGACCAGGCAACAGCAACAATCATCTCTAGAGAAGGGAATGAGGAATCTGATAACAGGAAGACCTGAAAGGAGATCTTCACTTTCTTCCTCTCTATATCTCTACATTTGTGGAGTTGTTTACAAACATACATCTATGTTTGTAAAACATATGTCTCTATATATATATCTACAAACATATACCCATATAAGTTTGTAACACAACTCATTCATATATGTATACACACACACATATATATACTTTTAAATATATGTACTTTTGAAAATAAGTAGATAAGTAAAGGATCAACAAGAACAGTGAAAAGAAGTCTGAACACATGAATGTTTGCAGTATTTCAATAATCTGTTTCCAAGGAAAGGAGATGTAGGAATTCTCTGTTTATTAAGGTCAAGGGTCTAATACAAGCACAGGACTACGATGAGTCAGATGAGGTGCTGAGTACAGAAAACTTTAACAGGTACCCACCTTTAGGGCCAAGACATGCACAACCCTTAGGCTTAGCACTGATCTAACTTTATGTTGAAAATGTCACCAAAGTCAAAGCACCTGCTTCTTAGCAGCCAGTATTGCACAAAGCTTTTGCTCTGACCATATAATATAGACTTCTTTCTCTCCTCACCTCTTTTTACAAGACAAAAATAGTAATAATAACAATTTATTTTTAACATCTGGAGTTTCAATCTAAGGTATCTCATGTACAGTCTCCCAGAATGCAGACTGAACAAGTCTCTCTCCCTCCTTATTCTTGTCTTCCCTTTAGGGATGTCATTCTGAGAAAAGAAAGGAGATTGTTTAGGGGTAGAAGAAGAGTTTCTATGAGTCTTTTAAAGTACTTGAGTACCGAGATTTGGACTCTCAAATGGTTTGACAGGAAATTTACCCTCTTTCTTTAGCTAGTGTGGTATCAGCATAATAATTTGTAAAATTAGCTGGGGTTAGGAATGCAGTAGGACATTGGTCCAGTGTGAAATGCAATAACCAAAACTAGATGATATTTGCCTGAAATGCCCCAGTATGCCCCTACTGGTTGTTTATGGCAGATATCCACTTTGATTAATCAGTAACCATGCCTTACTGTTTGTAAATAACTTTGAATATTATCCCTGGGACAAACTAAAACTATGGTTCAATGAATCGTTTCATGCTCAGTCTACTAGCTGAGCTGATACCCATAGATATTTAAAATGGTATTTTAGTCCTCTTAACTGGGTGGCAGCTTTGAATGATAGCTAACCACTAGCTGGCAAAAGTCCCCAAATATGATACACTGAATCATCTCCCCCAGAATCATGCATTTTTCAAGTGTAGGCATTCATTACCCAAGGAAAATTGTTCCCAGATAAAGCCCACACGACGTGGTATAAAAAGGGACCAAAATTTCGTAATAAATGAGCAGGAGTGGAAAAGTGATTGGGGTTTTATTTTACAAAATGAAATTTTTTAAAAATGAAATTACTTCCATTTTTATTTTATAATTTATAAAATTTAACTTATAATTACCTTCTAAATTATTAGGACAAAAAAGAATCAGCTTTTAATTGTATTTAGATAAACAAAATTTGTCTAATAAACTGAATGGAAGTGAATACCACAGCCTTCATTTCAAGACAGTTTATCTGAGTGTTTTGTAAAAATAGGGCATGTAACAATTTTTTCCCAAGGGCATCTCTTAATCCTTTGATAGCCAAATCATTCCCTTTTGAAACATTATAATTACTGTGTGTTTTGGTTTGGTTTTGTTTTGTTTGTTAGCTGGCCTACTCTCTGATCAATAGATCTGAGTAGGAATCAAGCAGTTCTCTGAACATTATTTTCATTGATGTCATTAAATTTTGTGGCAGTAAGTAGAATTCTAAGACAGCTCCCAAGATTCCTGGCCCCTGGTGTACATGAACTGTATAATTTCCTCCTCATGAGTGAGAGTGGGGACTGTACATATGACAGGATAGTCACACCTGTAATACGTCATTCTTTTTGTAAGTCTCTGTTGTAGCCAACTGGTGTGAGCTCCTATTGTTAGCCTTGGAGAAGCAATCTGCCATGTGTGAACTGCTAATACAGTTTGAATATTTGTCCTCTCCAAATCTCATGTTGAAATTTGATCTCCAGTGTTGAAGTTTGGACCCAATGGGAGGTGTTTTGGTCATGGGGACAGATGCCCCATGAATTGCTTGGTGCATTCTCCCAGTAATGAGTTCTTACTCTATTAGTTACCCCAAGATCTGATTGTTAAAAAGAGCCTGCCACCTCTTCCTCCTTCTGTCTTGCTCCCTCTCTCACTTCGTGACATGCCTGCTCCCCTTCACCTTGCAGCATAAGTAAGGCTTCCTGAGGCCTCACCAGAACCCAAGCAGATGCTGGTGCCATACTAGTACAGCTTGCAAAACTGTGAGCCAAATAAACCTCTTTTCTTTATAAATTACCCAGTCTCAGATATTATTTTATAGTAATGCAAAAATTGACTAAGACAATTGCCCATGGAGATGGTCATGTGCAAAGACAAGAGGGTAGCCTCTAGGAGCTGAAAACGATCCCTGTTGACAACCAGCAAGGAAATGGGGACTTGAGTCCTATAATCACAAGGAACTGAATCCTGCCAACAACTAGTATGTTTGAAAGACAACCACAAATCTCAGATGAGATCAGAGTCCCAGCTAACACTGTAATTTCAGACTTACGAGATTCATGAAACCCTGAGCAGAGTACCCAGCTAATCCATGCCAGGGCTCCTGCCCCATGGAAATTGTGAGATAGTAAATATGTGTTGTTTTAAGCCACTAAGTTTGTGGTGATGTCTTATGCAGCAATAGAAAGCTAATACACTTGCATTTTTTAAGTATTTATATTATTTGGTTAAATGTTCAGAGAAGTTCTCTATTGTAAAAGATTGGCAGAATTGTTGGCAAACTAATTAGCATAGAATGTGTTTCTGAGTTAGAACAAATTTTATAAATGGTCAGCTTGTTAACAAATATTTTATTGTATATTTTAATTCTCTATGATTTTTGCTTCCCTAAGTAACCCTGTAACTATAAGTCAAGGGACATGAAAACAAAGACTCTTTCTCTACCTTTAAGATAGAATCCCTACCCTTAAAATGTTTTGATTTACACTTTCAACAATGACAAAATAGTGTGTTTAAGGTAATCTCTCTGCCTACTCTTTCTTCTTTCCCCCTCACTTTCACAGGTTTTTATCCCAAAGGAACCCTTTAATAAACATCCTGTACAAAACACTGTCTCAGAGTCCTCAGAGCTGGCATCCCAGGGAACCCAAACTGCAAACCCAAACTTCTACAATGAATTCATGTGCAATTTCTTCTAAAAGATGTGTACAGACACACACACACACACACATGTCTCATCCTATTGCTCTTCACTAATTCCTTCATCTCTGTGCTGCAATTTGGGATCATTTTTCTTCCCCTTGAATAATTTATTATGTCTTTTACAGTGAGTCTGTTGCTCAAAAATTCTTTTAGTATTTATTTGTATAAAAAGTCTTAATTTTGTCTTCATATAAAATTTTGTTTGACATTCTATTCCAAATTGACTGTTATTCCCTTTCCATGTTTTCCAGACATAGTTCCATTGTCTCCTGACTTCCATCGTTTATGTTTAGAAGTTAGTGTTGTTTTTGGCTTCTTTGTAAGTAATTTGTCTTTTTTATTTGTCTACTTATATTTTTTTATTTTGAAATAGTTTAAAAGTATAAAAAATCTGCACACAAACACAACAAACTAAGTCATATATATATATATATATGTCCTAGTTTTATAAAGTAATAATTTATTGTAAATTTTATAAACTAATAATTTATTGCAAATTTAAGTCAACAGTCTTAAAATCTCTCACCCATTCTATTTTCTCTTTTCTCTTTTTATATCTCCCTTAGATTAAATATTTTTATTATTAACTTTTCTGTCTCTATTGTCTCATTAGTCATACATTCTCACCTGATAGTGGTTTTCCTGGAAATCACAATATTCATTCTTTACGTATCCAAGTCTAACACAAATGAGTATCTTGGCCACTTCCCAAGAAACTCAAAGATGTGTAAGCACTTTAACTCTATTTACCTTCCTCCCGCTTTTTACTTTCACACTATTGCGTTCAGATATATATTCCATTAGAGAAATTTTTCCATTTTCCTATTGAATTGCCTCTTTTCCTTATTGATTTGTAGCAACATTTTTTCACCTTTAATATTCTGGATATTAGTCCTTTACCAGTTTTATGTACTGCAAATGTTTTCTCCCAACCTATGCTTTTCTTGTTTTAATGGCTTTATTGAGGTATAATTGACATATAATAAATTACATATATTTATGTATACACATGTGCATACATACTTAATATGTACAATTTGATGAGTTTTGACATAGCTATACACTCATGAAACCATCACCACAATCAAAATAGTGAACACATGCATTATCCCCTCAAGAGTTTCTTCATGTTCCTGTGTAATCCATCTCCCCTCACCCTGCCTCCTCTCCATGCCCATTCACAGGCACCCACTGGTATGTTTTCTGTTGCCACAGATCATATTGCATTTTCTAGAGTCTTATATGAAAGGAATAATACAATATGGACTCATTTTTACCTAACTTTTTCACTCAGCATAACTATTTTGAGGCTTATCCATGCTTGCTCTTGCTTCATCCTTGCTTATTGTATTGCATGAACCCATTGCATGAACATGATAAAAATTGTTTCTTCATTCACATGTTGATGGACATTTGGGTTGCTAACACTCTCTTTTTAACTTTAGTGGGTGTGAAGTGATATCTCACTGTAGTTTACATTTCCCTAATGACGAACGTTACTGAGCACTTTTTTGTGTACTTACTAGCCGAAGTGTTTACACCTTTTGCCCATTTTTTAAATTGTTAGCCTTCTTACTGAACTGTAAGAGTTCTTTGTATATTCTTGACATAGCCCTTTGCCATATAGATACATAGATAACATTTTTTTCCCAGTCTGTGACTTGTCTTTCAAAGAAAAGGGTCTCTTTTCTTTTTCCTTTTCTTTTTTTCTATAAATCTCAGCAGTAGCAAATCATGCTCTGAGAGTTACTGAGTAAACCCCAGAATCCAAGCTCAACTGTTTATGCTATTATTTGAAAAAGAATAATTACTCTTCTGTGTTTCCACCAATGAAGTATTCACACAATATCTCCCTGATGTCAAATAAAATATTGTTTAGAATAGCACAAAGGGCTTTTATTTCATTGTCATAAAGTTGTCAGTTTTCTAATACAAGCATCTCAAAAGTAGTGACATTGTTAAGCTAGAAGCCTGTGACTGATTTAAAGTTCAGAAGTTATCAGCTGTAATTAATAAATTGAGCTCATTCTCCAAAAAAACATTTTCAGAGACTATCAAAACACAAAGACACTCTCAACTTGCAATATTTAATTTGAAGCTGCTACTGAGGCTTTTAGCTAAATTAGGCCTGTGCGAAAGCAATTCACTTCATTACCAGGGTCCTTCACATTTTCCTCTGCAATATCACTGATTTCATACTTGATTCACATAATTGTCCTTTAAATTTTAGGCCGTGTCCAAAAAGTCCTTCCAAAAGCCAGCTAAAAGAATTCGCTCTCTGGCATCAATTGCAATAATACACCTGTAAGGAGGGAATCGGAGGACAGAGAGACCAAGATGAGAGGGAAGGACATCGTCCTCCAGAAACTGAGTTCTGAAAGGCAGAACAAGATGACACGGGGGGACTGTCAAAAACTCTCACAGGAGAAGAATCCACTTCAATGAAAGATACAAATCCATTGGGCAGGGCAATAATTGGAAGTGTAATATTAATATTAACTAGCATGGTTTGTTCCCCCTTCAGTCTTCCTTGGCTGGTACTCACTGCTCACAGTTTAGACACCTAAATGCAAAAATGCAAATAACAACAAAAGAATTAATCTCTTGGATTCTAAACTTTAAAAACCAAGGACTAGACCTAAAGAATAAAATTAGTTTCTCCCTCCCAACCTTCACCTCCCCAGCCTTGCTGCACTCTAACAAGGTCATTCTTGGAGCTGATATTCTCAATTAAAGAAGAGTGAAGATCCGTGATGACTGAATGCAGTCAACGATTTCAGATAGGATCCTAGATGAGAAAGAAAACATTCTAAGAAGGGCATTGCTAGGGCAAGTGAAAATTGTTGGATATGTATGTATATTAGTAATAGCATTGCATCGATACTAAATCCCCAAATTTGATAAGGTAAGAAAATGCTTTATTCTAGGGAGACAGATGGTGAAGTATTTCAGGGTGAAATGGCATGATGTAGGTAACTAACTCCATTGATTCAGGGGAAAGAGAGAGAGAGAGAGAGAGAGAGAGAGAGAGAGAGAGAGAGAGGGTAGAGAGAAACAAAGCAAATGAGACAAGAAACATAACCATTACTGTATCTATATAAAAGGTACACAAATGTTCATTATATTAGTCTTACAACTTTTGTGAAGGTTGTAAGACTTTTTGAGGTTTTTCAAAGTTAAACACACTTTTTATATGGGAGACAAGAGAATCAGAAAGAAAAACTAAACAGTGAGATGGTGGTCAGGGACTCTCAGCAAACGAGCTAGTGTCTGAGATAGTGTTTGTTGCAAAAGGAAAAGTACTAGAGTATGTTTGGGAATATGATGGTAGAGGGAATTTGTACTCCACTTCTCACCTGGATTCATGGGAGGCAGCAACCTTGCACAGAGGAATAAGGTAAAGAAGGCTGCATGGGATGTTGAGGGCCAAGAGGGCTGAGGGCAGCCAACCACATCACCCAAGGTTTTGCATCATTTCCCATACCGTAGAGGAATTAGTGAATGGCTGACAGTGGTCTTCTCTCTCTGATGCCATGATGCTACCTGCCACTCCAGGAAGAAGGGTAGAGAGAAAGAAATGCTCAAACTACTAAGTTTAATCTGGAAAGACTGATTTTACCCACAACTGACTAATTTGATTCCACTCCACTAAATTTATTCCACAGAATGGGGGCTCTGGATTGATATGAAGTTCTGTGCTTGAGAAAAAATAATGGAGTGTTACATTTTTTACATACCAGTGTTTCTGTGATATGAGAGTCTATACGCACAACAATATTTTCTAACACATATTGTTTGGAGAGTAGTAATTTATTATCTACTATGAACACTGGCAATTTAATCTGTATTCTCTTCCCAGGGATCCCCTGTGATCAGTATTAATGGACTGGGGTGAAAAGAGAGAAGAAGGCGACTTTACATTTATGAATATCAAATAATGAGGGCTCAGCTTTTCGCCTTCCAGCAGTCAAGTTCTTCTTCTGGGAAGTGCCTCTCTGCTGAGGTGACAAACATTTTTAAGTTGGCCAATACATTTTAAAAGTAGTATGTAGAAAGGCTTTCCAAAATCAAAATCCAATTTTTGTGATTGCATAGTTGTTTCCTTAAGCTCAGGCAAGGCACTTTGTATACTCATAGAATTTTGGAAGAATTTACAGTTATAATTGTCAGCTTAAATTGTGTTCAAATATCAGTCCTCTTTTAAAGAAAGAAAAGACAAGAAATATTCCTTCTACTTTGTGTCATTAAGCTGGATTTTTACTTGGCAGCATTCAAGGTGGGGATTTTTGCAACATTAAGATAACAATCTCTTCTCTGTACATTTTTAGTACCCCAGGGATTCAAAGATCAAGTTGCTTAGAGACCCCATGGAATTTGCAGAAAAAGCAAACTCTAATCTTGACATCCGTAATTAATGTTTTTATCTTACTCTGAGAGTTTACTTTTGCTGGCAGCTTAGCTGCTCTTCGGAGCAGAATAAAGCTCTTGCTACACTACATCCCACATGACTTTCTATCCTGAGAGTGGGTTGGGGAGCTCTGAGACTCTCTATGGGCTCTTTTCTCTTGGGCTCAATGTCAAGCTCTTGATCTAGTTATGTAGTGGTTGCATATATGCCTAGGTTTCCTTCCAATCAATCTTGCTGCAGGTTTCCTAAGCTAGGCTAATGCTTGCCTTATTTCCAGAGCATTTTATATTGGGTTCACCGATCAATTCATATGCATGCACAGAGCACAGGATCAATTGTAGGTTGTGAAAATATCTGTATAACATATTACTCAGTGAAATGTGAAAATATCTATATAATTCTGGTACAATTTAAACATCTATCTTTTTCTCAGTAACCAAGACCACTGGCCACTCAGGCAAAAACAAATAAACCTGACCTGTATATGTACCTACACACACACACATACATGCACATGCACAAATATGAATTTGATTGTGACTGAGGCATGTCCCAGTTCTAATCATTCCCACATTGTTTTTACATATTTATATTGTAACTCTTTGGACTAAGGTGCATAAGCGCTTGACTGACATACCAATGAAAATGAGGAGAGGTAATCTATCATCCCTCCCACCCTTAAAAGACAATGTAGTCACCTGACTAAGTAGCCAAAATTGTCACAGAGAGTATCAGGACCATCTTTTGTACATTCCACAAACATTTATGGAACTTCTAGTCTGAGGCCTGACATCTTCACTCAGAATGCTACAGCAAGCAAGACAAAGGGAGTCCTGCTACCTCTCAAGTGCTAGAGGGGAGAAAGACAATGAACAAAGAATAGAATCGATAAAATAATCGTCAGAGAGTGGTAAAAGCCAAGAAGAAACAAAAATGGAGTGATGTCATAGAGCAAATGTGGGGCTGCATCAGATTGAGGGATCAGGGAATGCGCCATTGAAGGTTACATATGAGCTGAGACCTGAATCACAAGTGTTCAGGATATAGCGCTATGGTCTGATTTTTCAGGTCATTTTGTGATGTGGCTCCTTCACACACATTTAAATGAACTGATTAGAATACACAACTGGTGGACAGGGTTCTATATTATACCCTCAGCTTCCTCCCACTTTCTTTTTAAGCTTCATTCTAAAATGACATTTTAGAAATGTAAGTGGCAAAGCTAGACACGTTAGCTATAAGTGATACCGAAATCCCAAAAAGATGTTCCAGCAGGGATTGAGCTGGTCTTTTAGACAAAAATAATGAGGTCATTGCTTTGTCGACGGCCATCAGCTTGCATATCTCAGCCTCTATCAGTGACCAAAATCATCCAACAAAATGACTCCTTAAGTGCTTATGATGAAGAACAGCTACCAGGACACCCAGGCAAGCATTCTTACACTCATATCTTCTGTGAATCCATCAGCCAGCAGTTCCCATGCTCAGGGTAAGGAGCAGACATATTTCTTGTCAGTAAATTTATCTATTGAGATGCTGTAAAATGTTCTTATCTATCATCTTGTACGTCATATGCCATAACTCTTATGGCTTATGACTTGTAGACAACACAAATAGCCACCTGAAGGTGTCCTCATGCAAAATTCTGCTGTTCAGAAAAGAAAATAACCACTAGTCTTATAACCCTGTGGCAATCCTTTATTCTCCCTAAATACTAATTTTGCATGTCAAAAAAGAAAGTTAACCGGATGAACTCTAAATTTGAATTTTAGTCTTTTAGATTTCCTAAAAATGATTCAAACAATATTTCTTTGCAAGGGAAGATATGAAACATTTGCTGAAATTCAAGAAAGAATAATATCAGTATTTTGAGCACTGTATCCATTGGGAATAGGCATGGCTGCAACTAATGAAAAAGTAAACAGTGGCTTCAACAAATAAGGCTTTCTTTTTCTCTCATAACAAGAAGCCTGGAGGTAGACTTTAGCTGGCTTTCGCTCAGCAGCATCACAACGTTAGAGTCAGCGTATCCCTTGCATATCCCTTGATCTTTCCCTTATCTTGTCACCTCAAGTTCACAAACTGGCTGCCACAACTGCAAAAATCATATCCTTATGACTGACTGAAGAGCTGGAAGATTAGTAGAGGCAAGAGGCGTGCCATCCAGGTTTATCTTTCTATTTGGTGGGGGAAAAAAAGTATTTTATAGAAGCTCCTGCAGCAGCCAACTCCTTTGGTTTCATGTGTTACATGACCAACTCTAGGTCCAAAGTGCCTATGACTTTGCTTCTCCAGCCTGAATTGTGGAAATCTCAGTCTTTTCCATGGTTTTTGGGTCAGCCAAGCAACCATGTCTGCCACAATAATTTCTGTATTATATCTTCATATTCCTACACATCTCCTTAATTACAACTCCCAGGATAGTTATCTAGGGTTTCACTAAAATATGGACATAGAGCCAACTTTAAACTATTGAGTAATTGAGATTTTTGAAGGCACTGGCTTATAGGAAATGTTAGCAGGAAAAAACAATACCAATTGATTCAAACAGGAAAGACCGCCTCAAGGTTTGCCAAAATACACTAAGGCTAGCAGTTGGCTGATTTTTAAAAAACGTATTTTCTAATTGTAAAAGAAATATAAGCTTATTTAACAAGAATTTTTATTGTAGGGAATTAGAAAGTGAAAGTCATCTAAAAGTAACTCCCTACATAACATATTTGGTATATTCCCATTAAAACATGCTTTGTAAGCGTTCCACATATTTTCTTCCTTTCTCCACTCTGTTCTTTCTGTAACTATGCTAAGTTCTCCTGAAATCTGCTTTCATCTACTGAATATATCCTCATTCCCTCTGCATATGGTTGCTGTGTTATATCCTATTATGAAATATCGGTGTTAAGAACACAGATCACCCCAGACTGTCTGGGTGTCACCCCAATGTGACCACTTACCAGCTGCAAAACTTCTTTGTGGTTCAATTTTGTCATATTTAAGATGAGATAATAATACTATCTATGTAGAGGATTGTTGTGGAAATTAAGCTAGTTAATCCCTGTAATACACTTAGTAGAGTGACAGGCAAATAATAGTGCTCGATAAATGTCAGCCAGTTTTATTGTATGGAAATATGTCAACTAATTTTATTAACCCTGAATTGGTAGACATTCAAATTATCTCAAAATATTTGATTTAATAAATGGCCCATCCATTAATATCCTTGAAAATACATCTTGGTCAAATAATGTCCTAAGGATACATTCCCTCAAATATAATTGCTGGGCCAAAGGATATCCACACTTTAAATTTTGACACTTATTTCCAAGCTGCTCTTTAGAAAGCTTGTTCTAAGCCATGTAGGAAGTGATTGCTTTGGGGTAAGGGAAGGTCTGTTTTCCCATTCTAGACATTAATTTTTTCCAAACCAGCAGTGAGAATTCTTATTACTCTTTTAATTCATGTTTCTTTAATATGTAAAAAGTCTTAAAATTTTCTAAGTGTTTTTTAATCATTCATATATATATTGAGACGGAGTTTGGTTCTTGTTGCCCAGGCTGGAATGCAATGGTGCGGTCTTGGCTCACTACGACCTCTGCCTCCCGGGTTCAAGAGATTCTCCTGCCTCAGCCTCCCAAGTAGCTGGGATAACAGGCATGTGCCACCAAGCCTGGCTATTTTTTTTTTTTGTATTTTTAGTAGAGACGGGGTTTCACCATGTTGGTCAGGCTGGTCTCAAACTCCTGACCTCAGGTGATCCACCCGCCTCAACTTCCCAAAGTGCTGGGATTACAGGCATGAGCCACCATACCCAGCCAATCATTCATATTTCTAATGAATCATTTGATTGTGTCCTTAGAGGCTTAATGGATTTTTTGTTGTAGGGGTTAGGTGACCCATATGCCCTTTGAATTAAAGAGTCCAACAGCAAAAGGGAGTCTGACAATATTTCAAACATTTCTTTTTGCATTCTCAATGACTGCTACCAATTTTTTCTCAATTTGAAAGAAATAGCTGGTTAAGAGGAATTTTCAGCTTTTGTGAGATGTGCATCTGTTTAGAAAAATCTATGAAAAGGAAATAGTAGGCCGGGTGTGGTGGCTCAAGCCTGTAATCCCAGCACTTTGGGAGGCCGAGACGGGCGGATCACGAGGTCAGGAGATCGAGACCATCCTGGCTAACCCGGTGAAACCCCGTCTCTACTAAAAAATACAAAAAATTAGCTGGGCGTGGCGGTGGGCGCCTATAGTCCCAGCTACTCGGGAGGCTGAGGCAGGAGAATGGCGTGAACCCGGGAGGCGGAGCTTGCAGTGAGCTGAGATCTGGCCACTGCACTCCAGCCTGGGCGACAGAGTGAGACTCCGTCTCAAAAAAAAAAAAAGAAAAAAAAGAAAAGGAAATAGTAAAAAGATGTGGGGTAAAAAACAGAAGAAAGTTATTTCAAGTGAGAATGAGTTACTGAGTTACCTATTTGATTATCTTTTATTTTGATTATATTTGACTTATTATTTTGACATGTCCTGAATTGGCAAGGAGAAAAAATGAGACTCTACTGTTTTGCTAAGTATTCCTGGTACACATCTTTGTGGGGGTATAAATCACATAAGTCAACTTTTTCAAAATACTTTCCTAGGACCACTTGCCTTGGCATCACTCGAAGAGCTTAAATATCTGATTCTGGAATTCAATCCTCCAGATACTAAAGATGAGAGTCTCTAAAGATACATACCAGATAGCTGCATCTTGTAAAGGCCCTTTCTAGGAGATTCTTACATGCACCAATTTTGGGAAAAAAAAAAAAAAAAACTTTGGAGAATACCCATTTAGTAACGACAGTTCATTCAATTGTTCATCCATTTGTTCAAAGAGTAATTAAAATAATTACTGAGCACCTACAATGTGCCAGCCACTGTTCTGGAGATGGAACAGGGAATTAACCCCATGGTCTAATGGGGCTTACATTATAATGGAGGAAGTCAAACAACAACAAAAAACATGCATTATTATGCAAGGTGGTAAGTGCTATTACAAAGACTAAAGCAAAGTAAGGGGAAAGACAGTGATGTGGGGTGAGTACTTCTGTGGGTTTATTAATAATCTGTAACTTTCATTTGTCTCTTTTTTGAACAATAAAGTTACCTTAATATCAATCTCAGAGGCATTCCAACTTCTCAGTTCACCTGAGTTTGGGGCTGGCTCTCTTGTCCTCAACATATCCTTGCTTCATTCCACCCTCACCTATTCCTGGGCACCTCTGGCCCTATGGGGTATTAGCAAAGGATGGACTCAGTGGCCAAAGGGCTAGCCTTCTCCCTCAATAGGACCATGAACAAACTAATGCGTGGTAAATAAATAGCCTAGACAGCAATCAAGCAGTGATAAAATATGAACCAAGGCAATATTTACAGTCTACCTACGCCCAATAAATTATCAACTGAAATCTTCAAGACACACACAGGCCAAGACATGGTGGAAGCATCCAGCACGTCGGACAGCGCCAGCAGCATGGTAAGGTATAGTTGCGGAGGTCCTGCTGGGAGCTGCCAACTAACTTCCTGAGCATTATATTGCTCAATGCTTGGGTTAAACGAGGGTCAAGGGGTGGGAGGTGGAAGAATGAACCCAGAGCTTCAAAAGACTCTAAAACAAATCTGGTTAAACCAAGCACTGGTCAGGGAGCTTTTAGACCCTAAACCTAAAATACAGCCAGAAACCCATACCACAGTTACTCCTCTTTCAGAAGTAGCTGCAACAGCAACAGCAGTGGAAATCTGGCAAACAGATTATCTGGCAGTTTAGAGTTGACTATGCAGTTTTGGGTATACACGTAGAGGTCTGTTCAAGTAAGACTAGAGTTTATTCTCCTTCCCTTTCCTCCCCTCCTCCTCCCCTCTTCCTCTTCTTCTTCCTTCTTTCTTCTTCTTCCGTCTTTCTTCTTCTCCTCCTCCTCCTACTTCTTCCTTCTTTCTTCTTCTTTCCTCTTTCTTCTCCTCCTCCTTGTACTTCCTCTTCTTTCTCCTTCTTCCTATTCTTCTTCTTCTGCTTCTTTCTTCCTTCTCCTCCTCCTCTTCTTCTCCTTCTTCTTTTTTTAAGAGATAGGGTCTTGCTCTGTGGCCCAGGTTTGAGTACATGGAGTGTAGTGCCACAATAATAGCTAACTGCAGCCTTGAACTCCTGGACCCAAGCAATCCTCCTGCCTCAGCCTCCTAAGTAGCTGGGACTACAGGCATGCACCACCACACCCAGCCAATTTAAAAAATTTCTTTTAAGAAAAGGGGTCTTGCTATGTTGCTCAGGCTGGTCTTGAACTCCTGGGTTCAAGTGATCCTCCCACCTCAGCCTCCCAAGTAGCTGGGATTATAGGCTTGAGCCACAGCACCCAGCATAGTTTCTTAACTGGTATCCATGCACTGGCTGGTCCACAAACCCTATGATGTAAGCAAGCTTCTCTCTCTCTCTCTCTCTCTCTCTCACACACACACACACACACACACACACACACATTATCTATAGGTAGATAGAGATCTGTGTGTGTGCAGCAAGGAGGCTGTGTACAAGTACACTATTTTTTCCTGTGAAGAATTCTTACCGATTTCATCAGATTCTCAAAGGAGACTGTAACCCAGTAAAGCTTACGAACTATCATCTTAAGAGTAAGGATCAGTATCCTTTAGATCTTGAGCTGGAATATATAATTCAGCCACAGAAGGTTCTTGGTTAGAATGAATGTCATGGAATACTACTTCCACACAAACCCCAGCTACTGACACTCACTCTCAGGGTTATAAAATGTCTCATGCCTTGTGAGTTCTGTCCTTTGGACAGGAAGCTAAAAGTTTCATGTTCGTTATATATGAAGATCTGTGTTAGGGATTTTTAAAAACACATTACTATATTAGGTAGCTGTCAGTGCATAAACCACTCAAAACTTTGTGGTGTTATTTACTTATGAATTGGTAATGTCAGCAACATGGATTAGGTTCAGATTCTTTTGCCTAGGAATTACAAGGCATGGGTTTAGAATCCGATAACATTATTTTTGCCACATTCATTAGTCAAGGTGCATGACAAGGCCAGCCCAGATTCCAGGGTGCTGAGAAACAGACTACTTCCTCATGGGATGAGCTGCAAAGTCACACTGCAAAGGGGCTGCTCATGGAAGAATCACTGTGGCCATCTCGAAAACAATCTTCCACACCTACATGCCGAAGAATTTACAGTTAAAATAATACGCTATCTGTGATTTGCTTGAAAACATCCCAGAAACAAAAACTGGTGGGAAAATAATTGAAAGAAAAATGGCAAAAAGTGATCAGTGTTGAAGCTTGATGATGGGCACATGAGGGTTATTTACATTAGTGTTTTTATTTTTGCATGTATTTGTAATTTTTTAAATTAAAAGGTTAAAATTAAATTAACAAAACACATGCCCTCTATGAATCCTTATAACAATTATCTTTTTCCCTTTTACGTATGTGGACATTGAATAGGAGGCAGTCATGTGACTGGCCATTGCTAATATCCCACTCATAGAATAATAGCTAATATTTACTGAAGACATATAATGCACCAGCACCTTTGCAACATTGTATATCATATCTCATTTAGTCCTCACAATACTATGCATCAGTTGGCATTATTGTCTCCATTCCTAAGATAAGAAATACCAGAAAGCTGCCCAAGTTTACAAAATAAGTAGTGAAAGCCTGATTTGGATCCAAGAAATGTGGCTTCAAAGCCTCCACTCTATGAAGAAGCAAAGCTGAGATTAGAATCAAGTTCTGTGTGGTTCCAGCAGCAGGACCTCCCACTCCACAGTGCTAGGCCAGGACTTTCAGAGCCGGTGCTTCCCAGGTCATTTTCCTTCGGTATACTGTCTGTCTGAATTTCCCTTCCCAAATCTGCACATTGCACATTAATACCCCACACTCAATAAGGATCTGACTAATGGCACAGCCCATTTCCCATAGGGGGAACACCTCTATTTTCTTCTACTAAATATATATCTGTAAGTGCTTTATAAACTGTAAGGCAATTTGAAAGATTCACTTGTTCTACAATATAAGTAGTATTTTAAATGAACAACTATTTGAAAAATTATTTTTAAGACTCTCCAAAGAAGCTAAATCTTGTGGTAAAGCTCTCCTTTGGAACTGTCCGTACCAACATCTGCAAGTGTAAGCACATTTTAGTTCAGGGTGAGAATTGTGGGGCAAGAATCATCATTGTAGGAGGAAAAGCAAGAAGACTCATGAAGTGGGAGTTGGGGCTATCAAAGTTTGTTTCCAGGAATGACCTAAGAACCAACTGGAGCAGCTTGGGATTTTTCAATTACTCTTCCTTCAGAGTGAAGATACTCTGCGCTACTCCTAAGTGCTCTCCTGTCTATGTGTTAGAGCCTCAGCTACTCCAGCCTGAGGCTGTAGCTTGTCACTCCAGACTCTGAGGAAGTAAGAGAGACAATGTACCAAAATACTTGGCAGGAAAATTGGAGTGGAGGGATTTCACTCCCATGTCATACGAAATAGCACTAGGCATTGCCTGAAAGGATCCTTTGTCCAACCCCATCAGCAGCAACACCACATCCCAACTGCAACGGAGAGGTCTACAGATGCAGAGTAGAGGTGTATGTGTTTGTGTGTGTATGTGTGAATGGATTTATGACTTATTTAGAAACATACCAAAACTTAAAAAGAGAACGTTCACTCCAAGAGTTACTGATACAAAGAAATGTGACAGAATATTTTATTGAGATTCAGAATAAAAATTGTTCTTCTGGGGTCCAAGGTATCTTTTTGTAAGATGGGCTTGTGTTCCTTCCAAGATAAAGGGAAAGTAAGTAAAATGGTGTCTTCCACACATACAAGACTTGTCAACAGTCTTCTCTCAAGCATCCCAGCTGTGCAGAGAGGACATTAAAGGACTGAAGACATTAACTGATTGATAACATGGAGCTATGCAGTGCTTTCCAATGCTTCATCTTTCTAAGAAATCAAAATTGAGGAGCATGAGAAAGTAGAATCAGCTGATTACAAAATTTAACATTATATAAAAATATAGAAGGAGAGATAGAGGGAAAGAAGAGAAAAAAAGAGTAAGACAGACAGAGAAGCAACCTTCTTACAGACAAGCTCCTTAATCACTCAGGTTTCAAACTCAATCACAATCACAATCACATATAAAGCAGTAATAGAGGTCAAGTTTCAACTGTGTAGGTGCATTGTACGTATCAGGTTTCCCAGAAACAGGAGTCATAAAAACACATGATTTATCAAGAAGCATTTTCTCTCCCCATCCAAGTAAACTCTTCCCCTGGAAACCACACAGCTGTCGCCTTTGGGAAGGAGGCTGGATTGCGGGTGCTAACTTTCCTATCTTTAAGTTCCCTGAAACTAGGCTAAGGTAAATCAGAATTTGAATTCTCCTTAGCTTTCAGAATTTCAGGGAAACCAAAAGTCTATACCAGAATATCAGGCGAGGTCGATTAGCCAGATACTACGAAGGGATCATAGTTAAGAGAGTTGGAACTGCTGGGTTTTTAATCTTAAAAGTTGGTGCTACTCAGCCTGGAATGCACTCTAGGTCACAGCTCTCAGCACATGCACCCTTGCAATCACGGCCACCAGACATTTTTCTCTCACTGTGGGAAAGTGTCAAATCTTTTCTCTTTGCGTGTGCATATTTGAGTCACAGGAAATGGTCTTTATATCCCACTCATAGGAATGAATGAGGTGTGAGAACATTTTAATTTTATACAAAAGCTTCATGTCTTTATCAGACTGGATTTGCTTTTGTTTCCTTTGCATAGCTGCTTAAAAATTCCAGTAATTCTACAAGTGATGCAGATTCATTATGGGAAACGTGTACATACAGATAATAAAAGCAAAGAAGCAGAGGAAGCCATCTAAAGACATGCAAAGATGACTACTGTTAGCATTGCCTGTTGTCTGGAAGCCTTTCTCGAAATATAAATTAAAAATTTTTCATTATTAAGGCCCATCTTCATATTTTCAAGGAAAGTGCCTTTGAAATAATTTAGAATTTCATCACAATTCTGATACTTATAAATATAGAATTATAATATAATTTTCATTGGAAATAATGCTTATTGTAATAAACAATAAACAACACTGAAAACTAAGAAATAAACCTAAACCAGTATCTATTCAATTACAGGCAATTAAGGGTAATTAAAATACAATGGGCTTTGGTTAAAGTCAAAAGAGATATCATTTGGGCCCCAGTGTGACCAAGAATAAATTACTTGGCTGGGCACGGTAATCCCAGCACTTTGGGAGGCCGAGGCGAGTGGATCACTTGAGGTCAGAAGTTCAAGACCAGCCTGGCCAACATTGTGAAATCCCTTCTCTACTTAAAATACAAAAATTAGCCAGGCGTGATGGCAGGCACCTGCAATCCCAACTACTCAGGAGGCTGAAGCAGGAGAATCTCTTGAACCCAAGAGGTGGAGGTTGCAGTGACCCGAGATCACACCACTGTACTCCAGCCGGGGTGACAGAGCAAGACTCTGTCTCAAAAACAAAAAAAGAATAAATCACTTTACCTCTCTTAAGTTCAGTTTTATCTGCAGAATGAAGGGGCCAGATTTTATTCCTAAGGTCCCTTCTAGCGTTAAAGTTGTCTGACATCAGCTGAAGCAGAGTCAATAGTTAAGCACCTCTTTGCTATATTTCACCTGTATAGGCAATCACTTCTAAATATTCAAACTACTAATTCTATTTTTCATTTATAGATGAGCTTATCCAGATGATACTTTAATTCTTTATCACTGAGAACACAAAGAAGTAAACCAACTTAAGAGTTATTATGTTAGTCATAAATTTATTCATACACTAAGCAGACGAAATTGAAATACAACAAAAATGACTTTTAGAGCTACCACACAGTCAAATTTTTCCTCAAGCAGAGTATCAGATAGTCTATTGCAATATTAAGAACTTCATTTGTATAAAGAAGAAGAATCCTAGAATCAGGTTGGAGGACATTGGAGTGATAATATAATTGAATCTTGCCTCATAGCATGGATGGCAAATTCAAAGGCATACAGGAATCATACACACAGGCTATATAAATGTCTCCTTGTATCTGGCCCTTTTGAGAAAAACCAATGATAAAGTGACAGGCCTTGGTGAACTAGAAAAAGCATACCCAGTATAAGATCCAAGGAGCTGGTGGACTGTTGACATGAGAAGTATGGGCACAAAATAGCCAAATCTGATTTTTCAAAATACGCTGGAAATCCACATTGTGTGTGTGTGTGTGTGTGTGTGTGTGTGTGTGTGCGTGTAAATTCCCAAGTTTCTAACTTTAAATCAAATATTGTTTTTTCTTCTGCGCTGTGTGTGGGCCAAACAGTACAATGGTGGGCCACTAATTTGCAAACCTACAAATTATATGGAAAAAACTGACTTCTTCCATTTTCTGGAAGAAGACAGAGAAGCAACCTTCTTACAGACAAGCTCCTTAATCACTTAATCACATAAGACATGCAACTGAAGCACCAAACAGTGGAAGACCAAACCAATCATCTGTGGAGGGGAAAAGCAAACCTATATTGTAATAAAACCACCACAACATTTATGCCTAAGGAGATAAATTCTGAATATATTTTCTCCAAATAGCTAATGATGATTGGATTGTTTTATCCACAGGCAAATAAACATGCAACTCTTTGCATTTCAGAGTTGACATCCAAATAATACAAACTAACCATTTTTAAATGAACTTGATAAAAAGCCTTTTTGTCAATGTATATAATTTCCTTGAATTTAGGTTGAGCAATAAAATTACCCCAAAGCCTCTGACCAAGCCCCTACCCTCGTCCAGCCACAGTGAGAAAGAAGGAAAAATGCTAACAAAGATATTCCACTGCTGTGCTAATGCATCCAACACTAGCACACTTTTCCCTCCTTCTTGCTCCTATAAAAACATCTGTGCAAAGTGGGCCCAGCTGGCTTGCAAATATGTTCCGAGATGCAGGCCAGTTTCCAGCCCCTTCCTATCACCCTTTGTCTTGTCTCCTTTCTGCCAGTGTGCATTTCTCTCTTGAGTACCTAATGCTTAGTGAAAACAATCAATGTTAACAAGTTAAAAGTTAATGTGCTTCACCTGTTTCACCTCCGTCCATTAGTAAACTTGGGCCAGCAAAGGGGGATTTGACATATTACCTGTTTGCCTATCTCCTCCATGGAGGAAATTATAAGGGGTTCTCAAGAGTTATTCATCAAAATGTCAGGCTCCAATTTGGTAAAATCATTATAACACCTGCTTTCTGGGAATCATCGTGAAATCTCATTCCTTTTCCCTTTGTAGAGAACCTGCTGTTGGCTAAGAAATACACCCACCCACGACTTTTATTTACAGTTCAAGGTCTATTTGGGATGGAGGGAAGGAAGGAAATTTCAGGAATCAGCTAGTAGTGAACAGTCCTTAGAGACTGAGGCAGAAAAGTATCCAGACTGCTTGGGAAGCCTCCTGAGATTAGGGGGTGCTTACAACACTGCAAAGGACTTCCAAAGTTTCCATTAGTTCAGACTCACTGAGTTATGAGAGCAGTTCCACCTGGAAACTATCTCAATTTCAGCCAAGGCCGCAAGCATCTGATATTCAGAGAGATTAAGAAGAAATAATAACGTGTAAAAAAATGTGAAAGGGGTTGGGGAGTATGGAAGCAAGTCTGAGGCACTTGAAATCATCAAAAAAGTTCAAAATGGCAAAATAGTGATTCCTTAGAGAGTACAGAGCTGGGATTCCTGGAACCAAAACCTATACTCAAGATTCAGGTCTTCACCTTTTTCCACATCCTAGTTCTTGCACAGTAAACCTCCTCATCTTCTTAGCTCACTGGGGGATTTTAGGAGTTTTTAGTTCCCAAACTGCTGGTGGCTCTTTATTTACCACCTTCGCAGCAAAAAAGTAAGTGCTAAAAGGCCACAAACCCTGAAGTTTCAAGGGATGGTGCTCTGCTCCACCCGAATTCAGCTGCTGACTTTCCCAAGAATAAGCCATGCTCTCCCACCATTAGTGTTGCCAGATGTAGCAAATAAAATTGCAGGGTACAAGTTAAATTTGAATTTCAAATAATAGTAAATAATTTTTATTATAATACCAAATATCACATAGGCATACTTATACTAAAAATATTCATTTAGCTGACATCAAATTTAACTGGGTATCCTGTATTTTATCAGGTAACCCTGCTATGAACAGATTCAGAAAGATGGTTGGACTTTACAGCCTAGTGCTTTGAAGAAGAAAATTCATTCAACAAAGCTAGTGAAGAGGAATTTTTAAAATGTATGAAGCTCTTAACTGCCAGAAAAATGCCAAAAGATCCACCTTATGTACTTCTTTCTGTGATCTGCTGGTCCAGAGATTCTACACCCTGGCTGCATGCTAGAGTCACATGGGAAAGCTGAATGTTTCTGATGCGTACACCCTGCCCTATACCTAATGAATCAGAATGGAATTTTTTAAAGATGCTCCTTGATTCTAAAGAGCAGTCAGGTTAAGATGCACTGAGCTAAAGAGGCAAAGAAGAAAAGCTGAAGTGTGGTAGAGAATGTATGATTGCTTCAACTCAAGATTCCTAAACTTTGCTGCACATTGGATTCACCCAAGGAGTTTTGAAAATCACTGACACCTGGCACCCACCCCAGCCATTCCGGTTTCATTAGTGCTAGGCACAGCCTGGGCATCAGGAGTTGTAAAAGTTCCTCAGGTGTTACTAATACAGAACAAAGTGTGGAAAACACTGTGTGACCCTAATATACCTCTGTTTCTTAAGATGAGAGCAGCTCTAATTACTTTCGTGGGAGTAGGAATGAAATCTGACCTTCCAACCATATTGAAAAACAAATTAGATGTTACTTTTTAAACCTATTTTTCCCATGTTGACTTCAAGATTTAAACCTTATTAATGGGATGTTGTTTTCAGGAACTTAACTCTGGCTCTGTTTATAGGATGTATATTAATCCCTTTGCCAGGAGTTTTATAGATGGGAGAATGACAGTCACCCAAGACCCTTCTATAACTGCCTGCTTTCAATCATATATAATGATAATGATTACACACCCATGAAACTCAGAAGTCATACTTCATTTGTATATCAAGATTGCACAAACTGATGGATTGACATGAGAAGAGTGTGATGTCAACCTCCAGACTAAGTCAAAGAAGGAGAAGAAGAATCTGTGCCTTGCTAACACAAATGTGGTCATAAGGGATGCTGACCTTTCTTACAAATTGCTAAATGCACACTGATCCCTGGAACTGTGAGTCCTCCAACATTTAAAAGGTTACTCACCCTCAAGAGATTATTCATCCCTGACTTGACGGAGAATGCAAGAACATTACTTGAGTGCCAAAGCCAATAGATACAAATTTCCAAACAAGCCTGCTTTGTGGGAGGATATGGGCTTTACCCCAGCTGCTTGGGTAATCTGAGAGCCAAAGAAAGATATGACTGTCAGAGAAGACACCTGATGAGTTCCAGAACTTCAGTTTAGGGAAGTATTTCACACAACAAAACAATTTATCAAAAGTGGCCAAATACTGCTAGTAGTGTGTAGTATGTCATGGGTGAGTTGATGGGATTCATTTGTGATGAAGCCAGAGTCCCAGCATCTTGCCAGGCAGTGGAGAAGTAAACAGGCCAGAAAAGCAATGATTAATACAAAGAAAGGAACACATCTACTGTCAGGGCCACCTCAAGTTTTATTTATCACTATGGTAGGAAGAAAAGGAGATTTTGCTGTCTGTCTAGGGTATTTCAAGGCCACAAAACCTTCTCATTCTTCATATTTTGAGAAAACTTTGGAAACATAAAACTATTTTTTAAAAACAAACATCTAACATTTCTTGTGACTACTTTTGGACTTTCTTACTTGCTCAGTTGATCATTTCATAACTAAATGACTTTAAAGATTCCTGAAATTATACAATGTTTTCAATATTTTCTAGTTTGAAATATTCATAGGACAACATGGGCCAGATTTGTTTTGAAGGATATGCATAAAATCTGTCTATGACATGATAAAATATTAGGAAATATATGTTTTAAAGCTTTAAGTTCATGAAGGGTAGCTCTTGCTTTAAGATAACTTAATACATGAAATTGAGTATTTACACAAAAGTGAACATTTACTTCAGCCAAGGATTCTTTACTTTCGAGGCCTCTTCAATTATTTTACATACTACGTTCCCAAGTACATTTAAAAATGCTTGAATTACAGACAGTACATCAATAAATAAATTCTTGGTGAAAAAAAATTGGTTCAAGTGAGGGACACCTACATTGTCATAAGTGAATGAAGCAATACCCCAAACTAGTTATTTGGTATACTGGTATACTCAGGAACATTTCATTGATTTCATGTAAACTGATTAATAAATGCTCAGCACTTTTCACTCAGAATTAAGAGTAACAATTTCTCTACAAGTTACTTTGATCTCTAACAGATATAAAAGAGTTCACAGATTTTCCACTTAAATCAATGAATTTCATTTGATACTAGTGATTTGAGTATGCATTTTTTCATTCATTCATCAAACTTAACTTTAGCCCTCGGCATGTTTCAGGCACTATGGTACTTGCTGGGAGATACAGCTTAGCGAGGGAGGCAGACATAAATTACACAAATTACTACAAGCTATTATAAGTGGCCTGAAGGAGAAGCACAGGGGACGTGCCCTAGAATAGGGACTCAGCAAAAGAGTCCTGGAGGGAGTGACATTTAAGCTAAGACAGCGTTCTTAATAATAACAGCTCCCATTTACCGACATTATGCTAAAGGGGCTTTAGAAGTGTTAGTGATTATCTATTGAATTAGACACTTTGATTTTGCCACTTTGTGCATGGTGAAACTGAGACTTAAAAAGAGCAAGTGGCTTGTCAAAGGTAGACACATCTAGGAAGTAACAGAGCCTGCAGTTAAACCCAGATGCTGACTCCAGAACATGTATTGTGTGCTTAACCATTAGTTATAGGACCTTTCCAGCGAACAGGATGAGAAGAGTGAACTAAATAAAGGGAGGAAAAGAGTGTTCCAGATGAGAAATAACTATGATCTCAAATGACTAAGAGTGTAGACTATAACAAATATGGGCATTTGGCAAATCTAACTGAAACTAGCAAAGAAACATTTCCCAACAGAATCTAATTTCTGTTACAGAAAGAGGGGGGTCCTTCAAACAAAGTATTTGCAAAGACTGCCACCTAGTGGCAACAGGCAGGAGGTGGGTTTTGGGCTGGTAGTCCTGAATAGGGGTATCCAGTTGCTTACCTGGGGATGCTGATGATCAATTTCCATGTCTACCGTGTGCACTGGGCAATCCCAAGTGGATTTTCCTAGAAATAAAATACATTAACCTAAACATTATGAGATCAGCAACCATTTCCTTCAACTGAATTGAGATACAAACAGAAGAGTACGGTGTCACAGTTTCAAGCCCTCAGAGACAGAAAAAGACCTCAAGTTTTATCCTATCCCTCTGATTTGGGCCAAATAAATTTGGGCCAACAGAATAGTGAGTAATCTAAATCACGGCTATGAATATGTTTTATTGGAGAGTGAAGCTTGGGGTTGCTTTACTGGATAAAAAGCCTCCAAGTAGTTGAGGGACTGTCAAAAAATATACGGGATATGTAACGGGTGCTAGAGAGGAGGAATACATAACAGCTACAGTCTTTTAAATGGTTGTGAAAGTTAGGACTCTCATTTTTAATATACATGTATATCTTAAACCAACCAGAGTGAGTACACTTCTTAGCAAGTAAAAACCGTAACTAATACAAACATGCAGTCTTAATTCTAACTGGCTTAGGTGCTAAAATCACCTGAAGAAGTTAGTTTAGAGGTGGTGTGGTGGTAGTCTGAAGTGGAACGAAGAAAGGGATTCCATGTAAGCTGTTTGAATCTTTATTTTCCTCCATTAAGCCCCTTTATTTAGGATAAGACTTTCTTTTCATTCAACTAAGGCATTTTCTTCTCAAAGAAGCCAGATCCAGTCTCTGGAAATTAGCAACTTTCCATTTTAGCCTAAATGTAGAATGGGAACTTGACAGGTTCAATGTCACAGGTTAGTCTACTCAAGATGAGACACAAGTATTACTATGTGTATTGGTTAAAACCCTTTACGTTGTTGGCTGGCCACAGTGGCTCATGCCTGTAATTCCAGCACTTTGGGAGGCCAAGGCAGGCGGATCATTTGAGGTCAGAAGTTCGAGACCAGACTAGCCAAAATGGCGAAACCCTATCTCTACCAAAAATACAAAAATTAGCCAGGCATGGTGGTGGACGCTTGTAATCCCAGCTACTTGGGAGGCTGAGGCAGGAGAATCACTTGAACCCAGGAGGCAGAAGTTGTAGTGAGCCGAAATCGCACTACTGCATTCTAGCTTGGGTGGCAGAGTAAGACACCATCTCAAAAACAAACAAACAAACAAACAACAACAACAAAAAACCTTTATGTTGCAAATAACAGAAAACAGAAAACTCAAAGTGAAGCTCTGGGGTTGGAGCAAAAACTGAACAGTCCAGGGATAGCTCTAGCTTCATGACAGCTTGATACAGGGCTCAAATGGCATGACCAGAACTCTCTGTTCCCTCTCTTTCAAGCAGATTTGTCTTTCATGAACCCCAAGTTGGCAGCTAGAAGCTCTGGGTTATAAAGTTGAAGTATAGAGGGTGTATTAATCTGCTCAGGCAACTGTAACAAAATACCACAGACTGGGTGGCTTAAATAACAGACATTTTCTCACAGTTCTGGAGGCTGGGAGTCCAAGACTAAGGTTGGTTTCTGGTGAGGTCTCTCTCCCTGGGTTGTAGACAGCCTCCTTCTCGCTGTGTGCACTTGGGAGTAGTGGGGGAAAGAGAGGGAGAGATAAAGAGGAAGGGGATCTATCTCTGATGTCTCTTCCTCTTGTTATAAGGACTGTAGCCCTATCAATTAAGGCCTCACCCTCGTGACCTCATTTAACCTAAAAGGCTCCATCTCCAAATACAGTTCACATTGGGAATTAGGGTTTCAACATATGAATATGGGGGGAGGGTGGTGATGGGGGTAAGGACACAATTCAGACTGTAACAGAGGCAGTTAACAAAATCCATTTATCTAGCCGTCCCAGTGGAAAATCTCTTTGGCTTAGATTCCATCACATGCACATCTTCGAACCAATTACTGTAACCAGGGTGATGGGCTATCCTAGAGATGAAAGGTATCATCAATTTTAAAGAATTCATATGGCTGGAAATTGAGAAAATAGGAATTACATGAAAGAATCATCAGAATTCTCTTGGTGGGAATAGGAGGAAGGAATTCATGCTAGGATATTAGCTGATAAATGTCTACTATATTGGGATGGTGCACCCTTTCTCTGAGAAGATTTCCCCTATTTAAAGAAAAAATAGTACAGCAATAAGGCCCACTCAGAGTTCAAGCTGGTGCTAGACATTGTTAGTACAGGAGAGATCGCAGACTGGGTTTCATTATCATTATTACTATTAAACAGTCAAATCCATCTGCCTGGTACAATGATTCATTCGATATCTAATTATCACAGTAGAAGTTGTGACAATTCAATTTCCTGATCTCTTCTCATATGGCTCCTGTTTTTTTGTGGATCCTTATTCTCCTCCTGTGCCATGGATTAGGACAATCTCAAAAGTCCTGCACACACCCCTCTGTTCTCTCTCGAAGCTTTTTTTCTTCATCTCAGCCATCCCCCAAGTTTCAGTGACCACAACCTTTAGTGTAACTTTTATAACTTCATATTCCAGACCATACTATAAATCACAGAGCTCTACAGCTTAATCTCATTCTTATTTGCAGACTCTGTGTCTCAGAGTCCTGAGCTTGTTTTTGCTTGATCCCAGCGAAGACTAGCTTGCAGCTCTCCTTAATAATGTGAAGGAACAAGAAAGCCTAAGTCATCCTCTAAGTAAGGATTTACTGTTTACTGTTTGGTAAATGTCTCTTCCACTAAACTCTAAGTTCGTTTAACACAGAGACTATTCATCTGTAGTGCCCAAAACAAATGATCATTCAATAAGTTCCTGTCAAAATATATGTAGATTTCAATACCATGTAACAGTCTAATCCTCTTGTTTCTTCTGGAACAGTCACGAGGAAATGATGATGAGTTCACTACAGGAGTCTATCCCAGTTCTGGACAGCTATAGTGTTAGGAATTGTAATTGAGGGGCACAGAATTGGAAGGGGGGTGTTGTTTCCCAGAATCGAAATTCCCATCCTATGCTTGGTGAATCCACTACCGTGTGAGGAGGCCAAGTCCCATCTCTCCTTTTGTCAATGGAAAATAACGGATACAAGGTTGCTGTTTTTTGCTTTTTCCTGACCTTTGGTATTTAGGCCATAGTATGCGGACCTTGCCAGAGTACAGAGATCTGCATCTGGTACTGTGAATCAGAAGTTCCATGTAAGTTATCTTATAAGGAGAACCCATTTAGAATTCATTTCACTTGTGACATCTAGCGTCCATTGGTGGTATTGGTGGCCTTGTATTCAGGCTATCCCTAAAGAATGACCTTAATTATGACATGGGTAGCCTCTGTGCCTTTGCTAATGCTGTCCCCTCTCCTAGAATGCACCCCTCCTTAGCTCTGCCATCCTTCAAGGCCCTGCTTGAAGTATCACATGCACTGGGAAGTTTTAAAGGAACATTCAGACAAAAAATACCTCTACCTTCACACAACTCCTTTAGCGTAGGGCACATACCACTTGTATAGCATTTACAGCCCTGTAAGTTCTATTTGTTTTTTAAAATCTCCTACTATATTGCGAGCATCTTCTAGGCAATAGTCGAGTTTACCACATCTCTGAATTCCTCCACTATGCCTAACACATTGCAGTCACTTATTAATAGTTTAAAATATATATTTTTAAAATAGGATAGGAAGAAACATTAATAATATGGGGTATACCTTCTCTTGTAACAAAGGAGAAAAAATAAGTTCAGATCGATTTTAGATTACCTAATTGCAGCCAGTCATGACTGGCCTAAGCTAGAACAATCTTTTCCTGGCTCCCGAGTTAAGGAATCTTTGTTAAACGACAGGGAAAATGGAATTTGTTTCATTTATCCAAGAACATAGGCGTGATTACATACGAATGAGCGTCTGGTTCATTGGAGCCCCAGATCCATCTGTGACACTACACTCTGAGCAATTTGTTGCCAATCTTAAAGCTCAGATCAACCCTTTGAGTCTGGCTTAGCTCAGGCAGAAATTGTAGTCTGCAAAGGAAACTGAGAAGAGGAGGGCAAGGAGAGAGAGTGTGGCATCCCAATACATAAAGACTCATATCAAGGAGAGCAAGCAACTCTGTCAAATTTCACCGGAAGTGAGGACTAAATATTGACTACCGAATTTTGCAAGGTAGGAATCACTGGTAAACCTAACAAGAGCTACTTCACAGTATTGGTTGGGACCAAATCCTGGTTAAAGTGGGAAAAACAAACAAAAGAACAAAAGGTAAGAAAATGGAGATAATGGATGTAAAGATTTTTTTTTACCCCAGAAATTTTGTTATAAAGGGAAGAAAACAAATCGGGTGGTTGCTGATTGGGGTCATTTTAAAAAATGAAATCATGAAATGATTTTATGGCAATCATTGCAGGAAGTTTATGAGCTGATAGGGAAGATCCAATAGAGAAGAAAAAACTGAAGATGCCAAAAAGAGCAGTTAGAGCCAAGTCCTCAAATAGGCAAGAAAAGATGGGCTCGAAAGAACGACATGATTCCTGTAACAGTTACTAGGACTCATCAGTGATCACTAAACGTTAGCTATTATTATTTCTGATTGCTTCAATTTTTGAATAATAGGCATCAAGTTTACAAAACATTATTATTAAAAACACATGCAAACAGCTTGGACTGCATTCAATTCTAGTTCTACCACTCGGACAAGGCACTTTTTCTCTTCGGCCTTTGTTTTACTCTGCAGAAAATGAGGAGTAATATCTACCTCATAAGGCTGCAGGCTTAACTGAGATAATCTGTAAACTTTAGCACATGGTGGGAACTCAAATGTTAACGCCAGTATTACCACTGGTAGGGTGCATGAGATCGCACGATGGTGCCAAAGGTGATTCTCTACCGCCCAGCCCAGCGACACTGTTCCCCTAGAAGGCATTGTCGTTAAAAAAAAAAAAAAAAAAAAAAAAAAAAAAAAAAAAACACGAACAAAATACCAAAACACGGAAACTAAAGGCGGATACTTAGAAGACATACATGAAACCAGCCCAAGGTACAATTTGTAAGTTAAGGAGCCACCTCTGCGCCTGCGCCAAGCCCACGGCGCGCCGGTAGCTGTAGGAGGGGGCAGGACGCTGCATTGGGCGTTTCTCTTAGTTTTTCCTTTACGCGCGGCTTGGGCGGACATCTCGTGAGACGCGGGACTTCTCGCGGGAACTGCATTCAAAAAGCCCTGGCGCTTACCCGAGAACTAGCTGAGTGAATGGGCCAGCGACTGTGGAGTTAGCGTCCTAAATGAATGTGGACGCCCTGAGCTCCCATTAGGAGCCGCTGGCTGCGGCAGCAGGAGACAGGCTGAGAGGTAGGGGCAAGGGGCCTGGTGGATGGTGGGTGTGGAGAGCGGTAGTGGGGACAGTCGAATAGGCCCTGAAGAAAGCTAGGGGCCCGGGGTCTTGGCCGAGGCCTTTAGCTGAAACACCTCCTTCCCCGGAACCCTGGGGTCCTACACACTGGGTTCCCAGCCGGTCTAATCTTCGGTTGGACCGCCTCGCCGCCCTCAAGGATTCTGCTCAAATATGGAAGGCCGGGTCGGTTGCCGGGTACTCAAAACGATAACCGCCACTGGATCTGCGCTGTGCGGTACGGTAGCCTCTAGTCCGAACTGAGAAATGTGCAGATGGGAGATAAACACTGGATTTCAGAGAGAGCGCACAAAGAGTAATATCTCACTAATAATTTTTATAATGGTTACATGTTGAAATGATAGTGTTTTGAGCGTATTTGGTTAAATATGTAAATTAATTTTTCATCTGTGTTTACTTTTTAAAACCTGATGGCTCCTAGAACATTTAAAATCACGTACATGGCTCGCGTTATATTTCTGCTGGACAGCACTGCCCCAGCCGTGTGTCAGATTCTACCCTAATTGCTTTTCCTTCGTTATCTCATTTAATCCTTTCAATAACCGATTAGGTGGGTGTTAATTTTGCTTGTTTTTATAGATGATTAAACAAGACATTAAATAACTTGTCATAGTTCATGCAGCCAGTGAGTAGTGGAGGCGGGGTTGGAACTCAGGCAGTTTGATTCCCAGAGTTTCCTATCTCCTAAATACTTAGTGTGTGCTGTATTTTTGAGAAGCAGGACAGAAAAATGGTTGCAGCACCGGGGTTTGTAGGTAGATTCTAGTTCCCATCTCACTTCGCCTCTTAACTTGCGGGTAACCCTAAGCAAGTTACCTAAACTTTCTGTGCCTCAGCTTGCATTTATAAAATGAGGGAAATACCTTCAACCTCTTGAATTTGTTGAGAAGATTGAATAAGAATGTGTATAAAGCACCAAGCACAATGTCTGCCACACATTAGCTGTAGTTTTTAATCAACCGCGGCTCGCTCTCTTTGTAGATTGATAGGTTAACTCTTTCTCATCCATTTAGATCTCTGCTGAAAAGTTACCTCCTCAGGAATTTTTTTTTTGTCCATGTTCCCTTCTACACGCTGCCCCCCAGATTAGGACAGCTGCCCCTTGTTACACACCCAGGTAGCATACATCTCTCGCGCGCGCGCTTATCATACTTATAACTTGATAGTTCAATTACTTGATTTAATGTCTTTTACTAACAGACTGCAGGATTCAAGAAGACAGGAATATTGTTGTGGGTTACCATTGTGTTGTCAGCACTAGCACAATGTCTGACACAGTAAGAATTCTAGCAAATCTTTTGAATAAATGAGAGCAAATTTTTTTTTGGCTTCTCTAGATAATGCCTGGCTGGAATGTCTTGAGGTTAACCCTATTTTTATTTTGGTGGTTGAGATGACAGTATTTACTCAACTCAGGCTTATCAAGAGAATTAGATGAGATAATATATTTGAAGCACTTAGCATGGCAAATGGTAAATCCTCAAGGAATGTAAGTTATTGTAAACAGTACAACATTTAGTTGGCTGGCCCTATTATGTACAGGTTTTGAAAAGGTCTTGCATTTTAGAGCAGTGACTGCCAAACTGGGATTACCTAGAACACCTTTTTTTCTCTCTTAAAACCCTGTATCTCTTCCCTTGTCTTCATTCTCAGTTAAAGACCTTGCTTCCTAATTCATTGATAAATTGAAACAGTTAAAAGGTTACTTACACACACTTCCACCACTATACCTGCATATCAGCATCTGAACTCATATACTTTGCTTTCTTTAAATGAAATATCCATGCTTCTATTAAAACCAGTCTCTCTACATTAAACCTCATCCTGTTTATTCAGGGACATCACTAGCAATTCTCCTGTGTCTTCTAGATCATCAGTTTTTCTTCTCTCCTGGATTTATCCTATGGCCTACAAACACTGTTACTTTTTCCATCTTAAAAATAAACAAAAAACTTGTCCCTACTTCCTCTCCAACTGCTGCTCCATTTATCCGTTGTCCTTTGCAACAAACCTGTGCTTGCTATCTTTATTTATCTCCTACCATTTTCTCTCAAAGGCATTCTAGTTAGGCTTTCACCCCCACCTGTATATCAAAACTGTTCTTGTCACCAGAGACCTCCAGGAATTCAAATTCAATGGCCAGTTCTCTGTTCTCACCTTAATTGCCTTAGCAGCAGCATCTGACATGATTGATTACTTCCAGCTCCTTAATACACTGTTTATTGCCTTCTAGGACAACACATACTCCTGGTTTTCCTTCTACCTCACTGGTCACTCCTGATTCTCTGCTGTCTTCTTCCCTACCTCATAACAGGGTTTAATCCTTGGTCCATTTCTCTTTAAATATTTTTATCCTCTACAGACTGATAACTCTCAAATTTACATCTCCAGCCAAGATTCCTCTTATCATATATCCAGTTGCCTACTTGATGTAGTTCATGTTCAAAACTTGAATTCCTGATTTTCTTTCCAAAACATGATTTACATCAGTGCTTCAGCTGATGGCAGTTCCATTTTACAAGGTGCTCAGGCCAGAAGGCTTAGAGGCATTTTTTACTTTTCCCTTTTTCATACATTCCACATTATATCTTTCAGAAAATCATACTGGCCCTACCTTCAAAACCTTCACAATCTGGCTATTTCTTAACAGCCTCCTATGCTACCACCCTTAGTCTGAGCCATTTCACATGGTCTCTGCTTCCAGCCTTGTTCCCCTTCTAACTAGTCAACACAGCAGCCAGAATGATCCTTTTAAATTATATCAGATCCTCTACTCCAGACTTTGGAATGACTTCCCGTGTCACCCAGAGTAGGAGCCAAAGTCCTTAGGATGGCCTGATTTACCCACTCCCTACTATCCCTTACCCAAGTTTAGATTTCACTCCATGGGCTTCTTCCTGCCTTAGAGATTCCCCTCTTGCTGGAACATTCTTCTCCTAAATAGCTGCGTGGCTGATTCTCTCATCTTCCGCCTCCTAGTTACATCACCTGTCTCTTCTTCCCAGATTCTTATTCTGTTCTATATTTTTCTCATCTCTCCTTTCTAATTTATTAATATTCTACGACTTATTGTTTATCTTCCCCTCCTGAAATGTAAGTTGCATGAAGGAGGAGCTTATTTTTGGTCCATTTTGTTCCCTAATGAATCTGAATTGCCCAGAGTGGAACCTAGTATATAAGGCATTCAAGAAATACTTGTTCAGTGAATGACTAAATTGACTTGAGACATGGGGGAACATTTGTAATGGCCTGGTGCCCTTTGAAGGCAAAGGTGAGTTTGAGTCTTGCTTAAGAGGCTGGGACCAAATAGTAAAGGATAATTAGTAAGGTTGATTAAAGTGGAATGTTTCTATATATAATGTTTAAGTGTTTGTTCATAAATCTGGAATGAAAGCAACATCCTTTAATTCTTGTGGATATGGTTTCTATTTTTGCATACTTTTATGAATAACTAGAAAAATACTAGTGAATCTCTTTCCAAGAAAGCAGATTTAATATATACAGGAAGTTAACACTGTTGTGAAAAATTACAGACATGATATTCCTTACTTTACCTTATGAGCGTTATTCACAGCTGCCTTTTTATATTTTATTTATTTATAGTACCCAGACCTTCCTTTTCTGGCAGTATTATTGTTATTATTATTTTTCAAGACAGTGTCTTGCTCTGTCGTTGGCATGATCATAACTCACTGAAGCCTGTAACTCCATCAGTTTTCCCTCCTTAGCCTCCCAAGTAGCTGGGACCACAGGGGCATGCACCATCCCCACCTTATTTCTATTGATTGATTAGTTGAGATGGAGTCTTGCTATGTTGCTCAGGCTGGTCTCAAATTCCTGGCCTCAAGCAATCCTCCCCAGCTGCTGGGATTACAAGCATGAGCCACCATACCTGCTACTATGAGGTTTCTTGATTACTTTTTTTGTTATTCCCTTAATTTTGATTATATGGATAGTGGTCCAATTATGAGACCAACTTCACCTTAACATTTAAGGAAGTTTAGCATACAACAACTGAACAGTTTTCTGATAGTGAACTGCTTAGAAGCAAAATTAAATGTATTCTATTCCACTCTTTAATTTTTGATCCCAAATCAGTAACAGAATAGTTAGAACAGTTCTTGCTGTTGGAACAAGAATGCAAATTTGACTACTTCCTAGTCAGAAAGAAAATTGTAATGTTTTTATATGGCAGTAGAATTGAGTAGATATATTTCTTCTATGATTGATATTATTGCATGGAGTTTTTTGTATGAGCTTAAGTAGTTTTATTTCCTCTATTTACAGGTGGCTAAAAAAAGGAAAAGAACATGGAGGCAGATATAATCGTAAATCTTCGATGCAAGCTCAAAGAGGCTGAAGAAGAGCGACTAAAAGCTGCACAGTATGGTTTACAACTTGTGGAGAGTCAAAATGAATTACAGAATCAATTGGATAAATGTCGTAATGAAATGATGACCATGACTGAGGTAGGACTCTGGACTCCTCTGTCTGCAAGAGTGTGCTTAGCTATTGAGGATTTGTCCTGTTTAGCAATTAATAGTAGTAGTAGTTTATTCTTTTCTGAAGATTTTAGATCTAGTTCCCACCCTGCCCCATCTCTGTTAAAAAAGAATGAACTAAATGAATTCCTATTATTCTTTCCAACCTAGTGTATTCAGAGTTTGAAAGATCAAGTTATCATTAGAGTTATCATTACTCTCTTTGCCACATTTGCTACCCGATTTTGCTTTGTCTGCATACTTCCTAGATGACCTGGCTTGTTTCAGACCTCTAAACATCTAAGCACCCCATGACAGTACACCAAGCCCTTAGTTCTCCTCTGAAGTCTAGGTTTGTGTGTTCAACTGCCCACTAACAGACTTCTCACACTTAACACAGAAGGGTAGATTCCCTGCCCATTACCCAAATATTCTTTTATGGTTTTCTTTAGCTTATTTAGTAAATGTAATAGCATTCAGTTTCTTGAACACCAAAAATCTTTGGTATATAATGATTTATATATAGTTTTGGTTTCTTAATATACCAAAAATCTAGAACTTTTAGTCAATATCTTCCCTTTATTTCTCACATTTCATTCATTAATAAGTTCTAAGAACTGGACTACAAAGCAGGTATCTTTGCTACTGGCACTGTAGTCCAGATCACCATCATTGCTCCTAGACAAGTACTGTAGCCTTCTGGCCAGGTTGCCTGCTTCCATTGTTGCCATTCATGCCATTCGTTCTTCACTTAGTGTCCAAGTGGTCGTGGAAAATACACCAAAGGTCATGCCACAGCCCTGCTAAAAACCATACAACAGCTTCTAATTGCATTTACAACAAAATCTGAGCTCTTTCCTTGGGTTTATAGATCCCTATGTGATTTGACCCCTGCCAACCTTCTGACATCATCTCAAACTGCTTTGCCTTATTTTTGACTATACTAGTCCTCCCTTATGGGCTTTACGCCAGCTATTGCCTTTTTTGGAGTTGTTTACCCTTCAGTGCTCTTGGGTTGAGTCCTCAAACTTTAGCTTTCAGTTAAATGTCACCTTAGCAGAGAGGCCAACCCTTACTGTGTAATGTAAAGTTACCCTGATTCACTCTTTTTTTTTTTTCTTTTTTGAGACAGGATCTTGCTCTGTTGCCCAGGCTGGAATGCAGTGGCACAATCTTGGCTCACCACATCCTCCCCCTCTTGGGTTCAAGAGATTCTCCTGCCTCAGCCTCCCAAGTAGCTGGGATTATGGGTGTGTGCCACCACACCCGGCTAATTTTTGTATTTTTAGTAGAGACAGAGTTTCACCATGTTGGCCAGGCTGATCTTGAACTCCTGGCTTCAAGTAATCTGCCCGCCTCTGCCTGCCAAAGTGCTGGGATTACAGGCATGAGTCACTGTGCCCAGCCCTCATTCACTCTTAATTATCTGCATTGCTAATTATCTCTAGATTATAAACTCCATGAGAGAGGGAATTTTGTATGCCTTGTTCACTACTGTATCCTCAATGCCTGCCACACAATTATTTCTTAAAAGAATGAATAAATAAATCTGAGTAATTTAGCAGATGCTCAGTAACATATTTAAACTTGAATCTCAACGTTGTAAATATGGCAGGTAAAAAATATCTGTAACAGGTAAAAATAACTAGTGATGGCAACCTTTGTGTTTGTACATAGTACTGTTGTAAACCAAGAACTCAGTGACAAGTCTTAAAGGCAAGGTAAAGATTACAAATATCACTAGTAGTAGAAAATAAAACTGTTATACTTAATCATTTTGAGTCATAACTTGTCAAATTTCAGTGTTTAGCAGTTAATACTCTTTGCCTTCCTTTAAAATAAAAAGGGTTTGGAGGGGAATATTTTATCATTTTTTAAAGCTTGTTGAAAGAGTTCATACTCGTAATGTTTTTAATGTCTAAACTTCCCTGTGAGTAAGCAAAAGCCCTTTTAATTACTCCTTTTGTCTCAGCACTGCATTCATTCTGATAGACATTTTGTGAACATTTCTCAGATGACTACATTCTGAAAGTAAAGGCTAATTGAGTATTTCTTTTTTTTCAACTATTTTACTACTACTACATTGTGTTCAGAGCTACAAGCAGAGCATCTCATTATCAAACTAATAATTCTCATGAGGAAAGCTAAAATGCTATTAAATGTTTTTTTGTTGTTAGCAGAGATTACTTGACATGTTGACATACCATGGAGCACATTTTACTTCCTCGACAGGGCACAGAAGCAGTAAGCTGTCCCTTGCATGGGTTTAACATAGTCTGGAAATACACCTCAGGGGTTTAGTAAAACTGATTAACTCCAAGGTTATTGCAGGTTTAACATGTCTTCGTTATTTGGAAAGCAGCAAATGCTTGAAATAAGAATGAAACAATTGAAGTTGAAAACTGATTATATGTAATGGCTTTAGGCTATTTTTATGTAATTGAATTGTAACTGAATCTGTTTTCAGAGTTATGAACAAGAAAAATATACCCTTCAAAGAGAAGTTGAACTCAAGAGTCGAATGTTAGAAAGTTTGAGCTGTGAATGTGAAGCTATTAAACAACAACAAAAAATGCACCTGGAGAAATTGGAAGAACAACTAAGCAGAAGCCATGGACAGGAAGTGAATGAACTAAAATCGAAGGTTGGGATATCTGTGTATTTCAGTGCAAAATATTCCATATTTATGCAACCATCTGTAAACTTTAGATGATAAAGATTTTCTTAAGTGTCAGCTTTGCAAAATAGCCAAGATCTAAGTCTTCATTATCTTAATATTGGGGGTGGGAACACTGAGATACAAGAGTTTGTCTAAGGGACTTGTATAAATTATATCCTACTAATTAAATACAATTATTTAATTTTGGTTGCTGGATATTTGTGAAGGTTTAGTTTAGTGACTAGCATGGCCTCCTTGCTGATAGTGAGTACAGCAGTCCCCTTGCAGAAAGCATGGTCTCCTAGCCTTCCCTGCAGTCAGTAGTATGCTTTGTAATTCTGTAACACAGACCAGTAGTTTCTTACTAGTTAATATGCATTACAGATGACACTTTGTAGTTTGTTTACTGAAGATAAACTAATATATGCGATCCAGTTCTTAAAATAATTCTGTGGGAAGGTACCATTATTATCTCCATGTACCAGATGAGAGAGCCAGTGTTTAGACAGACTGAGTAAATTGGACACAATTCAAGAGCTAGAAATCTCCATCTACATTTGAACTGAGGCTGTCTGACTCCAAAGGCTGTGTTACTGAATCACTCTGTGTAGTCTACCAACATGTAACACTGGCTCCATTTCAAACATAAAAGCAAGATAAATGATTGGTCAGTGGTTTTCCCTTTTTCCAGCTACCCAGTGCTTTCAGGTTGCTTCTAAGGAATCCAGAACTTTTTATCATGGATCTGCTTTGTGTATAGTCTATACTCTGACTTTTCCAGACACCTCTCTACCAAAACTTGCCTGACTTTTGTCCTCCTTTCTCAGAAGTCTGTTATCCAATTTTCAGCTTTTTGTGTAGCAGCTTCTAAGATTTTTCTTTTTCTGTATACCACCTATACTATTACTTAATTTCTCATTGACTCTCTTTAAATGTTTACTGATTTTAAGAAACATCAATGAAATTACTTTTTTTTTCTTTTTTTTTGAGACAGAGTCTCACCCTGTCGCCCAGGCTGGAGTGCAGTGGCCTGATCTTGGCTCGCTGCAACCTCCGTCTCCCAGGTTCAAGCGATTCTCCTGCCTCAGGCTCCTAAGTAGCTGAGGTTACAGGTGTGTGCCACCACGCCTGACTAATTTTTGTATCTTTAGTAGAGACGAGGTTTCACCATGTTGGTCAGGCTGGTCTCAAACTCCTGACCTCATGATCCGCCCCCTTCGGCCTCCCAAAGTGCTGGCACTACAGGCCTGAGCCACCGCACTTGGCCGAAATTACATATTTAAGCTTGGTTATTTTTTCCTACTATACACTAAAACAAACATGGCTATGTAAATATGCCTTTGTGTAATATATAATCATCTTGCATACCACTCTGACAGGTAATATCATCCAGCTTGTCTGAAACTAGTCGGATTTGAGGCCCTAATGACTGATAATGATGTGCTTTTTTCCCCCCCGATTGTTATTTTTATTTTTGCAATAGCTTTCATTACCTAAACAAGAGAGTAATATAGGGAGTATTCAGCAACTGAGGTAAGGCTAATTATTATAGAGATGGCTTTTATTTTTTTTTTTGGTGAAGCAAAGAGTAAATTTGTGAAATATTTTGTTTTGCTGATTTTCTCAAATCACTTGTGCCAAAATTTGGAGTTTTTTCCAATACCTTTTCTTCTCTTATTTCTCACATTAATTCAAGTTCTAAGAACTTGACCTACAAAACATCTATGATGCTACTGCCACTCCAATCCAGACCTTCATCATCTCCTCCCTAGACTACTGCTGTAGCCTTCTGACCAGGTTGCTTGCTTCCATTGTTTCTCTTCATGCCACTCATTATTCACACAGTAGCCAAGTGGTCAGCATCACAGTGCCTCCAGATTGCTTCTGAGGCATCCAGACCCACCCTGATTACTCATGGATTGTTTCTGTGTTTATTAAACAAGGTGTGTCACTATCTGTTAAAAGATGCCTAACCTTGGGCAAATAGGAAACTGCAATAATGTCATCATTCAGTAAGTTTGGTTCAATCAGTTCAATCAGTGATGTTTTTTTAGAGAGAAAATAACTTTCGATTTATGACTTTTTTTTTATTTGGCTTTAGATAGAAAAACTGAAAGTGGAATTAGATGAAGCTAGGCTTAGTGAAAAGCAGCTGAAGCACCAGGTAGATCATCAGAAGGAACTCCTCTCTTGTAAATCAGAGGAACTACGTGTAATGTCTGAACGTGTGCAGGAAAGCATGTCTTCAGAGATGCTGGCTCTTCAAATTGAGCTGACAGAAATGGAGAGCATGAAGGTAATTTTTATGGCGTGTGGTTCTCAGGGTTTTCTCTTTCTTTTTCTGGCATATTTTTACATGTTTTGATAGTAATTCTTAAGAGCTAGTTTGAAGGCTGAAACATTTTTTGACCTAATTTGCATCTAACTAATTAAAAAGTGGGGTGTTTTTAGGTGGATGACTTCAATCATAATATAGCTGTAGATTGTATGATTATGTAGGGCAGCCTTTCTTTTAAATTAATGAAACCTCTGGAAGAATTTAGAGGCATATACTCTGATCCCGGTTTTTATCGTTAAGAGCCCAGTGTAAAATGTTGGCTCAGTGGAAGCTGAAATGCATGGGAACTTAGTTTTTTCGTTGAAAGCTAAGTTTAATTAAAAATTAAAGCCTGCAATTCATAGGGGAAAAAGGGCAGTCTCTAAAATCATTTGTTTCCTTGGTGAAAAATTTAACAGTAATAGTAATTTCTATTATTTTAGTATGTACCTGACAACTTTTGACTGGTTGTTTAGTTTTAATTTTGGATGTGAACCACAACTGAGATAAACTGAGCAGCTGCCAAATGAAAGATTATTCAAGAGAATTTCCTCCTTTTCAATTCCTATTAAATAGACCACCCTCAAAGAAGAAGTGAATGAACTACAATACAGACAAGAACAGCTAGAACTTCTTATTACTAACCTAATGCGCCAGGTAGACCGGCTTAAAGAGGAAAAAGAGGAGCGAGAGAAAGAAGCAGTTTCTTACTATAATGCCTTAGAGGTACTATGATTATAGTAACATCATCTTTTCCAATTTATCATAACTTATTTTTTTGCTAATCTAATATCTATTGCCTAAATTGTTTTCTTTTGAATTTAGAAAGCTCGTGTAGCAAATCAAGATCTTCAGGTACAGTTGGACCAGGCACTCCAGCAAGCCTTGGACCCCAATAGTAAAGGCAACTCTTTGTTTGCAGAGGTACTTACAAGTATTCTAACTACTAAATTGGCATTTTCCTTTACTACCAGAACAATTAAGCATGTTAATATTTTGTAGGTGGAAGATCGAAGGGCAGCAATGGAACGTCAGCTTATCAGTATGAAAGTCAAGTATCAGTCACTAAAGA
This sequence comes from Chlorocebus sabaeus, assembly GCF_047675955.1. Classification (NCBI taxonomy): domain Eukaryota; kingdom Metazoa; phylum Chordata; class Mammalia; order Primates; family Cercopithecidae; genus Chlorocebus; species Chlorocebus sabaeus. The sequence continues at coordinate 12,821,359 of NC_132926.1, read as the reverse complement.
AGCAAAATGTATTTAACAGGGAACAGATGCAGAGAATGAAGGTATAGAACTATCACTATCAAAGGTTTATTAAACAAATTTTGTGTCAGCATTACATGTCTGAATACATCAAAGAAACTATCTTTTCCTACAAGGAGTGTACATACAGTTATTTCTAGAACTGCATGATTTCAAAAAATCAGTTTTGAAATTAAAAGATTCATTTATACTTTAAAAATCTTGGAATAAATATTTAGTAATAGTATATTTAGCAATGATTTTGTTTGTTTGTTTTAATGGTTACTCACTAGCTTTGACTTAAATCTTTCTTTGTGGAGTAGAAGAAAGAAAAGTATTTATTTCTTATTCTTGGCCTGATGTCTTTCCAAGCATAGCCCTAGGGTTCCTACTTCAGCTGAAACTTGCTGCCTCACCATTCCTCTGCTCTTTCACCAAGGCTTATTGTGGAGTGAAATTTGTATTATTCAGGGTTCCCTTTCCTTGTAGCCCCTCAAGTCAAGCACATAGACCTTTTTAATTTTACGGATTTTGTTGATGTCATTCTAGCCAAATAAGAAGTAGCAGAAAAACGTGGAAATTAGAAAGATTTCAGTATTCTAACAGTCCTTAGAATACTGATCCCTCATCCATTGTACCTTGCTCTACTGAGGTTGTTGGAATCTGGAAAGGCTTCCTTCCTTTTATTCAGATGATGGGCTTTGCCAAAGAAATGGGAAAGATTAATGATTAAACTTGGGCGTTAGATAGATTTGGGTTTGAATCATAGTTTTGTCACTTTCTAGCTCTGTGACCTTGGATAAGTATTTTAACTTTCAAAGCATCAGTACCTCATCTATAAAGTGGAGATGATAGAACCCCCTCTTAGAATTGTCCTACAGTTAAATGAAAGTGTGGTAAAATACTTACCTGCTACTTGGCAAATGAGTGTTTAATGAACAACAGCTGTGAATTTTATTTCTAAGGCAGACCATGCTGCCTCATTTCCTGAGACTCTCCCCTGTCTGGGAAGTATTTCTTAATAAATTGTCTCATATTTACTTTAGTTTTCTTACAGTATTTGTCAGGGATACTTTTAATCTGCCAATGTTGCGTGATGTCCCAAACTATCTTTAGAGACTAGAAGCATTCTGAATCTTAGGCTAAGGGGGCCTAGCTTCCAATCTGAAACAGGAACAAAAAGGATATCCTTTAAAATGTTAAAAGTCATCTGCAACCTCATATCATTGCTTGCTTTACTCAAAACTATATTTAAACTAATAGGCACTCTTTTCAACTCCAGAAATTTCCAAAAACAGAAAGAAATGCTAGGTTTAGAGTCTACTTAATTTCCCTTTGATAGCTTTGCAACTCCAGATTTGCGGGTAGATATAATTAGGTAAGTTGAGTGCTGCTCTTAAAAAATTAAAACATGGTATATTGAAGATTGCCCCAGTATCCCAAGATAGCCTTTTATCTTTGCTTTTCATGTCATTTGTGAATCTAATATTTGTGGCTGTCAGTAGCTTAGTTTTCCTCACTTAATTAAAGTTAATTAAAATTTTTGAGAAACCCATCAGAACCTTAATGAGAGCGAGTGCTTATGATAAGCAGTCTGCAGCATTTGGCCAGGCTTACTTACCAGTTCAGTGGTGTGCTGTCAGACCACAGCCATGCAGGTCAGTTTTATGTTTCACCCAAAGTACAAATAATTATGTTACAGACTTCAGTTATCATTCATAAGTAGTCAGAGTAAGTATTCATATGTTATGTCTATAACAAAATTTATTATTAGATTAGAAATAGCTAATTAGTTTTGTTTCCAAAATGAGTTCAAAGTAATGTAGTATAAACTATGAATTATATCAAAAAAGTAGTTATCAGAATCTTTCTCTCACTTAATTTTATTAGAGGGGGTACTTGTATTTTTCTAGTTACAAATCGCCACGTTGCTACAGATGAAAGGGTCTCAAACTGAATTTGAGCAGCAGGAACGGTTGCTTGCCATGTTGGAACAGAAGAATGGTGAAATAAAACATCTTTTAGGTGAAATTAGAAATCTGGAGAAATTTAAGGTATGTGTAACACTTAAAAAACACACATCCAAATTTTGATTTGAATACCTTAAAATTTGGTTTGTATTTTAAGTTTAAAATATTAATAAGTATCTTGTGGGAGATACTTTGAGACTAAGTAAATGCCTGTTTCTCCTTACACTTAAACATCCATTGGTGATTCTTGCCTGAAATATAATTCTGTGATGATTGCTAAATGGGTAATTCCATCACTTCTATATTTATAGTTGGAATTCTAATAAAGGGACAGAAAAGAAAAATCTTTTCCCTTATTCATTCATTTATTTATATCAGTATAGCGTTATGGATTCTTTATTCTGTGAGTTATAATCCATTGCTTGCTTTATTTACTCTGATACTCAAATTGTCCCAGATTTGGTAGTCAAAGTGCTCTTACTTGAATACTTCCTTACTCTATGACACAACAAGGTTTTCCTAGCTCACCTGCCCCAGCCCTGGGATTAGCATTTCTTCAACGAACATTGGTTTATTTTAGTGGATAATGGTATTTGTGTAAGCATTTGTGTGTGTGTGTGTGTATATATAAGAATTCACCCATGTTTTGTACTAATACGTGTGTGGTTTCATTTTTTACATTTAAATATCTGATCGCCACGGAAGTTTATTTTTGTGTATAATTTGAGGTATAAATCTAATTTTATCTTCTTATAAATAAGTAGGCACTTGTCCCAGAGTCATTTGTTAAAAAATCGATCTTGAGCCCAGTGATTTGAGTTGACACCTTTATCATACATCAGGTTTCCATGTATACTTGAGTCTGTTTCTAAATTTCCTGTGTATGCCATTGGTCTGCTTCTGTGTGTGTCAGTACCACACTGTTTATCTGGTAGGACTATTTCCTCACTATACTTTTTAATTTTCAGTGTTTTCCTGCCTATTTTTGAATGTTAGTTTTCATTTACAAACATCTTGTCTAGCACCAAAAAAAGCTTGTTGGCTTTCTATTAAAATTGCATGCAATTTAAGATTTTATAAATTAACTTAGGGAACATCGATATCTTCATTAACCTCCTAATGAACTAAAGTTTATAAATGACAAATTTTTGTAAATGTTAATAACCTCTTAGGCATTCTAAATTATAGCCATTAGTATGTCATAAAATCTTAATTAAGTTTACAAAACTTTATTTCTGTGTCTTATAAAAACTGTTGAAAGAACTACAAATTTGGTTAAATTGGCAGCCTTATGTGTTCCATCAGTGGGCTCAGAACTGTACTTTGAAAATTATGGCCTTAAATCAGGGGAATTTTATTTATAACCTCTGAAATTGTTTCAAGTTTTTAAGCACATTTACCTTTTTTATCCCACTAGAGAAATGTATAGTTTCCATCAGTCTCAGAAGAGTTTGCACTACATTCTTGCCTGGGGTGGGGGGAAGAACCTCAGAAGAGGGGGACACCAAATATAAATGGAAGGCTCTCATCTTTCTTTCATATTTTTCCAGTTTATGGTTTTGTTACAAAGGCCAGAATTCAATCCAGCAGGCATTTATTTTTCTATTTTAAAAGCCAGGAGAGGGAAGGAAGCCAGAGCATATAGGTAAGGCTAGAAGCCTAGGCCTTGGAGTCAGATTTGGGTTCAGATCATCTCTTCTTGGTTTACTTTCCTCTGCATTTGGAGCCTGTTTCCTTATCTGTAAGAGAGGAATGGTAATTATTTTACCTACTTCAGAAGGCAAATAAGTTAAATGGGTAATTCTTAGCGTACTACACGCCAAGGAAGTGATGGTGCCGTTACTAATAAACATAACGAACTTTATTTGTTGTTTATTTTAAGTAATACAATTTTTTTTGCTTTTTTAAGAATTTATATGAAAGTATGGAATCTAAGCCTTCAGTCGACTCTGGTGCTCTGGAGGATAACACCTATTATACAGATTTACTTCAGATGAAGCTAGATAACTTAAAGTAAGTGTCTGGGTTGGTAGATGGGAAGATGGACCTGTCACTTGCTTATAATAGTGGTGTCAGTGACTACAAGTTTTTTTTGAAATTGCCAAAGGAAATTTTCCAAAAAGAAAGGTAACAAAAATATCTTTGTGCAGATATTTATGCATGAATACATTTGAAAGAGTATTTCCTCCTTGTCTGTTTCCTTTCAAGATTGCATGAGTATTTTTTAAATTTAACACTACTATTGTTAAGGATTAAATTGTTATTGTTTCTTTGTTACTAAAAACCCCAGAAAAATGTATTTTTAACTAAGAGTTCAAATATGCAGTGAAATATTTATACCCCTACACTTATTATATGCTGTTTTAATACTCGTTGGTTCTCCTTTTTTTATTATCATAGCAAAGAAATTGAAAGCACTAAAGGTGAATTGTCCATACAGCGAATGAAAGCATTATTTGAGAGCCAACGGGCTCTGGATATTGAGCGAAAACTTTTTGCAAATGAAAGATGCCTCCAGCTTTCAGAAAGTGAAAATATGAAACTGAGAGCTAAACTAGATGAATTAAAACTAAAATATGAACCTGAAGGTATATATGTCTCATATATTTTTGTCTTTTAAATCATGAGTAATCCTGAGAAGTTATACCAAATTTTTTTTACTGTAGTTTTATGCAAATCCTATTTACAAACTCATTTGTAGTTATGTACCTATAGTTAATAAAGCAAATTTATTATGTAAAATGTGTAGGAAAATTCCGAGAGAACTGGATACTGGGTGTGCATGAATATAACATGTATCCTTTTTGGATATCAAAATCCATCATACTGTATAGTAGAAACTTGAGATTTGAGACTTTCCCATTTTAAGCTTACAGTATTGTATGTCATACCTCGTAGTTTAATTATGTTGAAGCAGCTGATGTTTGGAAGCTATACGAGGTAGGACTGTTTTTAGAAAATCTAAAGTAATGGAGACTTTAAGAAGGTGGGTCTTTATCTCTGCCTCTGATGGAAGTCTGGAGGAGGCCTTCCAGGACTGGGAAAGCACTCCATGGTATCCAGATTTCAGGTTTCTTGTGTGTGTTGGTCTGCTGCCATCCCGTTGAGCAGAATTTAGTCATGCAGCCTCACCTGCCGACAGGAAAGGCTGAGAAATGCAGTCTTGATTCTCAGGGGCCATGTTCCTCACTAAATATTGGGAATTATTTTATTAAAGAAGAACAGTGAGCCAGGTGTGGTGGCTCGTGCCTGTAATCCCAGCTCTTGGGGAGGCAGAGGCGGGAGGATGACTGTGCCCAGGAATTTGAGATTTGCTTGAGCAATATAACAAGACCACATTCTCCCCCAAAAGTAGGGGGAAAAAGGAAAGAACAATGAAACATATTAGGAAACATCTAGCAAGTCTAATGACTGAGCTAGAAAGTAGCCTAACCATACAGTCTCTGCATCTTATATACTACAGAGAGTGAAGTTTACCGTACATAAATTCAAAAACAAAAGGCCAAGTGTGAAGGAGTGTAAGAATGTGATGGTTCTACAACACCCCTTCCCTGAAAGAGTGTTACGTGTTTTAGGTTAAGGATTCTCAACAAGTTTTTGTCCCTGCGCTCTGCACATGCCTTAGTCTCTCATATTGTCTCAGTGAACTGCTATGATTCTCAGCGATAGTGGGGAGGTTGCCAAAAATTGGAAGGTTTTTACACAATTTTAAAAGGCTTCTCTTGCTCTTACTCTTTGTTTTTCTTCCATGATTCTGATAGGCTCCCCTGATTAAGAATTATCCATTATGAATTTCAAACATCTGTTGAACTGAACACAGCAAATAGACAAGAGGCAGGGTAGTGAATCCTGATAATGTGGATTTCAAAGGAGCAGTGCCAGAAAAGGGGAAATCGTGGTCTAAAAGCAACAATGTAGAGCAAAACCAGCAACCCCTTGTGCTACCAGGGTTCCTCAGACTCCACGAACATTTTGATTTTGAAAATGAAACACATTGGTAGTGGGCATAGGGAGAAGCTATCAGAGCAGTTAATTCAGTGGCTGTGTGTATGACCTGCTTAGATAGAATGATATTAGGCCATGAGGATAGAAGGCATTGCAGTAGTCTTTGATGAGACATGATAGGATTGGATTAGGGAAGTATCCATCATAAAAGTAGTCCGATTCTGCTTATATTTTGTAGGTAGAGCTAGCAGGCATATATTACCAATATTCAGAAAGTTTGGCCTATTCTTATTTCATCCTTCTAACACACAATACCAAGTGAAGTGGGTGCTTTTAATCCCCATTTTACAGATAAAATGAAGCTCAGAGAGGTTAAAAAGACATGGCTGTCAAATACGAGGATTAGGATTTGAACCTGGACTCTGCCACTGCCTCTTCATCTCCACTTTGAGATCTTATGAACCACCTTTATCAAAACACCAGGAGAGAACACTGAAGCCTTCATGCCTAGAGTCAAAATGTTGAATTCCCAAGGAAAAATATATAGCCAAATAAACTTTGAAATAAAGAGTTTATATAGATTCCATGATAAAGAATAAAAGGTAGAAACAAACGATGCATTTCAGTGAGGAGATGGTTTGATTTTAAGAGAAGGGAAAAAGGTATATGTATAACTAGTTCTGGCTTCTTGTGTTGATTGTGTCTTTGTTTTCTTAGATTTTTTTCTTGTCCCCACTCATTTTTATTCTCAGAGACAGTTGAAGTGCCTGTACTGAAAAAGAGGCGTGAGGTGCTGCCTGTGGATATTACTACCTCTAAAGATGCATGTGTCAACAACGGTGCTGTCGCGGGAGAAGTTTATCGATTACCGCATCAGAAAGAGGAGACACAGTCCTGTCCTAACAGTTTAGAAGATAACAACTTGCAATTAGAAAAATCAGTTTCTATACACACACCAATAGTCAGTCTCTCTCCTCACAAAAATCTGCCCATGGATATGCAGCTGAAGAAGGAAAAGAAATGTGTGAAACTCGTAGGCGTTCCAGCTGATGCTGAGGCCTTAAGTGAAAGAAGTGGAAACACCCTTAACTCTCCCAGGTTAGTGTCCTGTTTTCCTCCAGGCAGCCAGCAGACCTCTCCATCTCTCCTCTCTCGCTGCATGAACTGTGCTGTCTGTTTCTTTATCTACTTTCTTACTATTGCATGCAGTATAATTCCTCAATTTCATCTACCTACCTTCAACTTTTCCAGAACTTTAAGAAAGACTAAACTGATTGCAAAGGGAAAGGACTCCTGAATAAGGGAATCACATTAAAAAGTTACATGTTTCTGTTTCATGAAAGGAAATATCACAGTCTAACACATCTCTGAATGTTTTATCAGTTTGAATAAATGTTCTGTTATTTTTCTCCTGGTTCAAGCATGGCCATGAAAGAAAAATCAACTTACTTTCTCAAAGGGCTTTCTGGTAGTCTGAGAAATTTCAGCCTTCTGGAAAACTTAGGTGAATTTTTTATGTCTTTTGAAGTTGCTTATTCCTAGGCTTGCAAAAATGGGCTTTAATACTTATTTTGACATTTTTACATATCAAAGCTTTTCATTGTTTCCAAAACTTGAAAGCCTCTAGTTTCTGCATAATTGAGTTTTTTACTCAAAGAAATAGTGTCAGATATGTGTGTCTGAAGGAATTAATGTCCCAAGGGCTTTGTCCTTTAAAAATAATCGAGGTCAGAAGGTAAGAGAAAGTGAATGGAAGGGAAAGGTAAGTAGGAGTGGCTGAGGCTCAAGTTCTGGATGTGCACAGCAGAAGAAGCGAATGAGGAAATTAGAGAAAGTGAAAGATGGAGGATGCATGCAATGGAATTGTTAGAGGCATTTAAAACAAATATCTAGACATTCAAAAAGATGTGCCAATAGCTAGCCTGGATTATCTCGTATGAAATGCGATCTTGAAGGTGCTACTAGGGCTACATTAGTCTTAGAGAGTAGAGACAGATTAATAAGACATTTTACTAATGTGCATTTGAGTAGAGAGAGTAAGACACAGCCCAGTGTAAAAGGGCTTCCTTATATGTTTTATCTGATTTCTCTCCAAGTCTTCAGTGCTACTAAATGTAATACTCAACAGTAAAAGCACTTTAACAATGTTAGTGCTATTATTATAAGGGATAGTAATTTATTACTCCCTCCTTGGAGTTTTATATAATGTTATAAGCTCTGAGTCACATAAAATAAAAGCTTACTATTCTTAAGGAAAAAGTAACTTCAAATGAGTATCTGCCACATACACATGGTTTCAAAGAGTTCTGAAATGAATCCAGCAGGTTATGCCTGTGTATATGTATGTGATGCATTGTATAAACATCCTTGACCACTGTGTATTTCTGGAGGTGAATTTCCAGAATTGATAAGTGCCAGCCTTGCTATCTGTATTGTCTTCATTCCTTTTTCTGCCTTTTTTTGCTTGATAAAAATCACTTAAGCAAATGTATGTGGCTAATTGACTCAAGTAGCACGTTGGAAACTTTTTGTCTTGTTAGTTAAACAAAAAATAAAATACCACAAAACGTTTGTGTGTGTGTGTGAGTCCATCTGCTAACTTCAAGATGTTTCCAACTCTTTGTTTTCTGCATGTTTAACTTAGATACACAATCCTAAGATAATTTTGGTACAATAAAGACGGCTTTTATTGGGAACTTTACTATTGTATGCTTTACAAAACTAATGAGTGTTCTTGTTGCTGAGAATCTTTACATGCCTTTAAGAATATCTCTCTACTATTTATCTTTTCTTTATTATTCTACTAGTTGAAACTCAATTTTTTAATAAGAAACAAATAGACATCTATTCATGCAGCTCAAGATTCCATGTTATTTTTGTCTTGCCTTTTGTATGTCATGTTAACGTTAAAATATTGCTGTAACATTTCAGTTTTTGTGTTAGGTGTGCTTATCTTGATAGGGGCCCTGTCATATTTTAATTCTTTAATTTAGGCCTTGCCATGACTTTTTAAAGATATTCTTTAGACTTAAAAAATAATCGGCCCAGCGCAGTGGCTCGCCTGTAATCCCAGCACTTTGGGAGGCTGAGGCAGGTGGATCACGAGGTCAAGAGATCAAGACCATCCTGACCAACGTGGTAAAACCCTGTCTCTACTAAAAATACAAAAATTAGCTGTATGTGGGAGTGCACACCTGTAGTCCCAGCTACTCGGGAGGCTGAGGCAGGAGAATCACTTGAACCCGGAGGTGGAGGTTGCAGTGAGCTGAGATTATGCCACTGCACTCCAGCCTGGCGACAGAGTGAGACTCTATCTCAAAAAATAATAATAATAATAATTGAACCTATTGATATAAAAAGACTCTTTTAGAGAGCCAGTGACTTAATATTCTTAACAGTATTAGAATCAACTATATTTTTTTTCCTTGAATACCATGCCTCATTGGAGGCCCATTATACTGGGGGTTTGTTTCTTCCATCCTTCATAACCACATTTGAATTCAGAGTGGATACTTTAATGCCTGTAGGTTAGCTGCTGAATCAAAGCTTCAAACAGAAGTTAAAGAAGGAAAAGAAACTGCAAGCAAATTGGAAAAAGAAACTTGTAAGAAATCACACCCTATTCTATATGTGTCCTCTAAATCTACTCCAGAGACCCAGTGCCCTCAACAGTAAAGACTTTTCTTTAATAAGAGTATGGTACCACTTGCCTCAAAAGTTACTGTGGTGCTTAAGATTGTCTTTATCTGACATATATCACCTTCTGGGTTATTTATTCATTGTGCCAGGACCTGGCATTTTCATGTTCCTTTGACCAAGTGTTCAGAATTTGCTTGACTCTAACCTGAAGAGCTTCTTAAGTGATGACCCTTCATGGAGCTTCTGGGGCAGTGAATAAACTATTAACTGAAGGAAAATGTTATAATTAATGTATCTATTTGCTGCATTGTATATGGATTAAATAATAAAAACACTTAAGTAATCTACCTTCAGAGCCATGTATTTGAGAACACTCAAATCATTATATTTTCCTATGTACTTTTTTTTATAAACTTAGCTTTAAACTGTGTTGTAAAAATAGGAAAGTTGTAAACTATGTTGTAAAAATAGGAAACGTGGCTAAAAAATATACATTATATTGTTTCAGGATTTTGTCAGTGTTTAAAGAACCGATGTTCATCTTTGTATTTATATACATGATTTAAATTGTGTCTAAAATTTTAAATAAAACTGCAATGATTTATCCTTAAATTTCTTACTCTGTATAGGTAACAGGATGTTATCAAAAGGGAATAAAAAGCACTTTGGGAGGCTGAGGCGGGTGGATCGCTTGAGCGCAGGAATTCGAGACTAGCCAGGGCTGCGTGGCAAAATCCTGTATCTATAAAAAAAAATACAAAGAATTAGCTGGGCACGATGGTGCACACCTGTCGTCCCAGCTACTCTGGAGGCTGAGGTGGTAGGATCCTCTGAGCCCAGTAAGGAGGCTGAGGCTGTAGTTGAGCTGTGATCACACTACTGCACTCCAGCCTGGGCAACACAGCAAGACCCTGTCTCAAAAAAAAAGCGGGGAAAATAAATAAGGGGAAAAAAGAAATGTCAGGAATTCTTAATTCCCTTATGTATAGTTTTGTGTATAATTTTATGGTTAATTATGTGTACATATACAGATGGTCCCTGACATAATAATGGTTTGACTTAATGATTTTTCAACTTTTCAGTGATACAAAAACAGTATGCATTCAGTAGAAACTACTTCAGGTACCCATATGACCATTCTGTTTCTCACTTTCAGTACCGTACTCAATAGATTACATAAGATATTCAACACTTTATGATAAAATAGACTTTGTGTTAGATGATTTTGCCCAGTAGTAAACCAATGTAAGTGTTCTGAGCACATTTAAGGCAGGCTAGGCTAAGCTATAATGTTCATTAGGTTAGGTGTATTAAATGCATTTTTGGCTTAATATTTTCAACTTATGATGGGTATATCGAATTATATAACCCCGTTGTAGGTCAAGGAGCATCTACATATATATATAGAGAGAGAGAGACATTTAATTGTAAACTTTCCAAATACTCTTTCATTTAAATGATTATAGTTTTACAATTTAATTTCATATATTCTATAGGTAGGAGAATTCGGGCTTTCCAGAGAAATAGAATCAGTAGGATGTGTATGTGTGTACAGAGAAAGATTTATTTTCAAGAATTGGTTCACATGGTTGTGGGGGCAAGTCCAAACTTGTAGGGTGGGCCAGCAGACTGGAGACAAGGGAAGGGAAGAGCTGATGTTGAGTTCCAGTCCAAAAGCCATCACACTAGAGACCCAGGGAGATCACTGCAGTTCAAGTTCAAAGGCTGTCTGCATCAGAATTTCCCTTTGCTGGGGGAGTTGAGTCTTTCCATCGAGGACTTCAATTCTTTGGATGAAACCCATTCACATTAGAGAAGGCAATCTGCTTTAAGTCACTGGTTTAAATGCTGATCTCATCCGAAAACATTTGCACAGAAACGTTCAGAATAATGTGCGACCACGTATCTGGGCACTGTGGGCCAGCTAAGTTGACATTCACAATGGGCATCTCTTCCAATTAGTCTATTGAAGCTGCTGCTCATGCCTGTAGTCCCAGCACTTCGGGAGGCCGAGGCGGGTGGATCACCTGAAGTTGGGAGTGAGACCAGCCCGGCCAACATGGTGAAACCCTGTCTACTAAAAATACAAAAAAAAATTAGCTAGGCATGGTGGCTCATGCCCGTAATCCCAGATACTTGGAAGGTGAGGCAGGAGAATCACTTGAACCCCGGAGGCATAGGTTGCAGTGAGCCGAGATGGCACCACTGCACTCCAGCCTGGGTGACAGCGTGAGACTCTGTCTTCAAAAAAAAAACAGTCTATTGAAACATAAGTAAAAAGAAATTAAATTACATAAGCTTGTTTATAAGTTAACATAAATTGCTGCATAAATCTACATAAATTAATAAACTTGTTTGAATTTTCTGCAAAAAACATACTCTAAGTAGAATATTCATATTAGATATTAAATAACATGTCTTGCAAAAAGAAGCTGAAGGCTCTAGGGAACTGCATTAGTCCGTTCTCGTACTGCTATAAAGAAATACCTGAGACTGGATCATTTATAAAGAAAAGAGGGTTAATTGGTTCTTGGTTCTGCAGGCTGGTAGCATGGCTAGGGAGGCCTCAGGAAACTTCCAATCAGGTGGAAGGCGAAGGGGACGCAGACACATCTTCACATGGCTGGAACAGAACAGAAGGGCCTGGTGCTACACACTTTAAAACCAGGTTTTGGGAGAACTCACTATTACAAGAAAGGAAAGGGGGACATCTGCCCCCATGATTCAGTCACCTCCCACCAGGCCCACCCTCCAACACTGGAGATTACAATTTGAGATGAGATTTGGGTAGGAACACAAATCCAAACCATATCAGGAACAAGTATTTTCAAGCTGAGGATATCAAATGAGTGATCATATTCATACAGCATGTAAGAGAATGTAGATCAATTCCTTCCAACATGAGCTGTGTGCTAGGGATACAAAACTAAGCCCTTAAAACTCACAGTTTAAAACCCCCACGTAGATGAGAAGTGGTAGTAGTGGTGTTACTAGTAATTGTTTTATCTGAAATTTGAATCAACCTAATGTGCTAGGCACTCTTCCAAGCCCTTTCATGTATTACCATGTTAAACCTTCCCAACATCTCTGAGCTAGATATTACAGTTACTGCCATTTTAAAGATGATGAAACCAAAGAGGTTAAGTTACTCATCCAAAGTCACAGGTGCTCATAAATGATGAAAAAAATAGAGGTTATAATGACATTGTGTACAAAGTGCTATAGGAACAGAGAGAGGGAAATGAAACTGCCTAGGGACATTGGAGATTTTTGTCGTCTCCAAGAAGAGGTTGTTTAAGAAGTTTCCTGAGCCAAATAGAGAATAGCACTACAAGTAGAAGAAATGGCTCCTCAAAACAAAGGCATGAAATGACATTTCTAATTCAGCAAACTGAAGACTTAGAAATGACTGGAAGTTTAGGACTTGTGAATAGCAATCAATAGTAAATTAAATGTGAATAAATTACGAGCAACATTGTGAAGAGCTCAAATTTGGGAAATCCTTTTACAAACAAAAACACAGACATAAACAAATTAAGCAATTGTGATTGAAGGTTGAACAGGGATGACAAGGGAACCTTATCCATCTAGCTTCTGCCTTCCCTCCCTTACAGACAGGTATTCTATTAAGTCTTGAGTCTTCTAGGAATGTATTTTGAAAAATCATCCCTGTAACTGATGGGAAGCAACTGTTAATTGATATTAGCAAAATAGTGCCATCATTCAATTTATTTTTAGTAAAAGTCCAAGGACATAATAGAAAATATATATAGAAAAAGATTTAAATGGAGGCAGAAAAAAAAAGACTAGTTTGACCATTTGATAGTCCAAATAGGAAATGTAAGCACAAACTGAAGCAGTCGTAGTGGGAATATAGAATGGTAGTTGGATTCAAGATACGGTTTAAGCAAAGCAAAGTTGTCAGGAGTTGTTGACAAATAAGATGTGGGACTCTGATGTTAGTGGATACATAGTGATCTGAACAGAAAACAGAAGAAGTAGAGGTATTTCCATTTTGATGAGCACTTTTATTCAAGTACCCAAGGGGTATACAAAAATAGGTCTGTTTAGCAAATCTTTGTTTTTGTAAGGAAAATGTAAGACTAACTTATTACCCTATTCCAGTAGGCACATTTTTCCCCATTATTACTCAAAAAGTGACCTTGTTGGTCGAAAGTTTAAAATCACAGCCTTGATTTGTTCAGTTTCCACTATTAAACATAGTGAACCTTTAGTATGGGCCTAGAAGGAAGGTAGCAAACCATTTGTTAATATATGTTGTCTCCCAAAGTAAGGCATTGGTGGAAGGGAGCTAATGTTTACTGATTTGTTAGGTGCTTTACCTGTTATGCCTCTTAATGTTACATAGTTTAGCATAATGGCAAGATTGTAGTTAGATTATCTGAACCCAAATCTCACCTCTTCCATATAAATGTTAGACCTAGGCAAGTTTATGATGGAAATAGTTTGTATAGATACTGCTTTTTTAATATTTTAATTTTTTTATAATTACATACATATGTGGATCCAAAGTTAAATCTACAAAACAAAGTGTATTTAAAGAAATATAGCCACCTAACTTGGCCTATCTCATATCTAAGGCCTTGAGCCTCTTCTCCTCTAAGCAGAACCAGTGGAAGCCCATTAAATGCATCTCCACCCAGAGCCAGAAGCTCAGCCTGGCCAACATGGTGAAACCCCGTCTGTATCAGTCAGGGTTCTCTAGAGGGACAGAGCTAATAGGATAGATAAAAAGGGGAGTTTATTAAGTACTAACTCACGTGATCACAAGGTCCCACAATAGGCTATCTGCAAGCTGAGGAGCATGGAGAGCCAGTCCAAGTCCCAAAACTGAAGAACTTGGAGTCCGATGTTCGAGGGCAGAAAAAGTCCAGATGGGAGAAGGATGTAGGCTGGAATGCTTGGCCAGGCTAGTCTTTTCACGTTTTTCTGCCTGCTTTATATTCTACCTGCCCTGGCAGTTGATTAGATGGTACCCCTAGATTAAGGGTGGGTCTGCCTTTCCGAGCCCACTGACTCAAATGTTAATCTCCCTTGGCAACACCATCACAGACACACCCAGGATTAATACTTTGCATCATTCAATCCAATCCAGTTGACACTCAGTAGTATATACTGAGTAGTATAGTGGTGTAATGTAGTATATACCACATTAGTATATAAAGACATTAGTATGTATTTGATGAAACACATTAGTATATAGGCCGGGCGCAGTGTATCAAGCATGCAATCCCAGCACTTTGGGAGGCTGAGGCAGGTGCACGAGCTCAGGAAATCGAGGCCATCCTGGCCAACATGGTGAAACCCCGTCTCTACTAAAACTACAAAAACTAGCTGGGCGTGGTGGCGCATGCCTGTAATCACAGCTACTTGGGAGGCTGAGGCAGGAGAATTGCTTGAACCAGGGAGGCAGATGTTGCAGTGAGCCAAGATTGCGTCACTGCACTTCAGCCTGGCGACAAAAACAAAAACAATCAAACAAAATACAAAAACATTAGTATATAAACTGCACTTGTTTGTATTAGTATATAAAAGATGGTCTCTGTGTATTGGGCCCCAGCTTATTTTTTCACTGCAGGTTGAGACCCAGAAGTTCAAAAGGCTGTCAGCAGCAAACCCAAGTTTTTACACAATGAATTATTTTTAAAATAGCCCAAACAAAGGTATTCTTAGACATTTAGTGCCTACCTGCTTTGCATAACCAGCAAAACCTCACCCACATCAGCTCTTGCTTATTGATAAGAGAGAATTTTGCAGTTATGAGGTCCTAAACTACCGTTACTGTTTAGACTCCCCTAACCCAGAAACTTCCCATTGTGCTGCTTCACCTGGACATGTGAACCCACTCTCTGGCCCCTTTCTCTCCCAGGAGTTTCCTTGCCTTCTTCCACTCTGGAAGATGGCCCCAGCCCTGCTGTGGGCTCTGGGCAATCTCATGCTATGAGAGACTTACTTCTCGTGCAACTCTGTCTATGCACCACTCAATACGGCTTTTGTGGAACTGCTTCTCATGGCCATATCTTTGTCCTTGATCAGCCCCCAAATCCTGGAACTCTCACAAACATGAGCCTATACATCTAACAAGGACATAGAACAGTAAAGTGTCAATCTATCAAGAAGAAACAATTATAAACATATGTGCCTAACAAGAGCCCTAAATATCTGGAGCAAAAACTGCAAGAAGGGAAGTGAAAATAGACAATTTAATAACAGTTTAATAGAGACCAGCACTCATCCGAAAAGTTGGAGACTTTCTTTGATAATAAATATAAACAAAGAAATAGAAGACTTGATAACACTACAAAGCAATTAGACCTCATAGAAATATGTAGCATACTCCACCCAAGAGGAGAATACACCTTCTTAAGTGTACATGGAACATTGTGCAAAACAGACCAATGTTATGCCACAAATCTAGCCTCAATAAATTTTAAAAGTTGAAAAAGTATCTTCTCTGACTACAGTGGAATGAAATGAGAAATCAACAAGAAGAAAATCTGGAGAATTCACAAATACTATGTAGAAATAAAGCAATGCACTCTTTAAACAACAGATGAATCAAAGAAGAAGTCACTAGGGAAATATTTTGAAGATGAATTTTTAAATATTTTTAAATGAATGAAAATCAAAACACAACAATAACAAAACTTGTTAAGTGTAGTGAAAGCAAAAGCCCTCAGTGGGGAATTTATATCTGCAGATGCCTACATTTAAAGAAAGAAAGCTCTCAAACTAATAACCTAACTTTATACTTTGAGGAACTAAAACCAAAAGAGAAAACTAAAAAACTAAATCCACAGCCAGCAGAAGGAAGAAAATAACAGATGAGAACAAAAAGAAATGAAATTGAGAGCATGAAAACAATAGCATATACGGAACCAAAAGTTTGTTCTTTGAAAAAATCAAAATTAATGAACTTTTAGCTAGACTGATCAAGGGAAAAGGAGAAAATACTCAAATTACTAAAATAAGGAAGTGGGGACTGTACTGTCAATCTTATAGAAGTAAAAAGGGTTATTAGAAGTAAAAAGGGTTTTGAGAGAATGCTATAAACAATTACAAATTACATATACTAGATGACATTGTCAAGTTCCTAGAATCAAACTATCAAAACTTACTCAAGAAGAAATAAAAAATCTCAATAGAGCTATAAAAGAGGGAATCAAATCAGTAGTCAAAAAAAACTTTCAAAAAGAAACGCTCATGACCAGATGGTTGCACTAGTGAACTTTACCAAATACTTAAAAAAGAGCTGATCTTTCTAAAACTAGTATGTCTCAATCTCTTCCAAAAAATTGAAGAGATTATTTCCTAACTAATTCTATGAGGAAAGTATTGCCCTGATTCCAAAGCCAGACAAAGACATCAGAAGAAAACTATAAACCAATATCCCTTATGGACATAAATGCAAAAATCCATAACAAAATACTAGCAAATTCAATCCAGCAGCATACTGAATTATATACCATAACCAAGTGGGATTTGTCCCGCGAATGCGAGGGTGAATTAAAAATAGGAAAACCAATGTAATATACTGTATTAGTTTCTGGTGAAATGAATTATCACACATTGAGTGGCTTAAAACAATAGAAATGTACTGTTTTATAGTTCTGGAGGCTAGAAGTCTGAAATCAAGTTGTTGGCAGGGTCTTGCTCCCACTGAAGGCTCTAGGGAAGAAATCTTTTCCTAGCTTTTGTTGGCTCCCAGCAATCTTTGGCATTCTTCTTAGCCATCACTCCAATGTCTGGGTGTCTTCACACAGCCCACATCTCCATCCCTGTGTGTCCTCTCCTCTTCTTATAAGGACACCTTAACTAAGTATGATCTCATCTTGATCCTTAACTAATTATATCTGCAAAGACCATACTCAAAATAAGGTCACATTCTAAGGTTCTAAATGGATAAATTTTGGGGGTATACTATTTGAACTAATACACCGTAGTAACAGAACAAAGACGGGGAAACCCCTGACATGATTATCTCAGTTGATGCAGAAGAAGCATTTGAAAAAATCCAGTATTTGTTTATGATTTTTAAAACACTCGACAAACTAGAAATAGAAGAGAACTTCTAAACTAATTAAAGGGCATTAATGAAAAAAATTAATGAAAGTATGAAAAAATCATACTTACTGGTAAAAGACTGAAAGTTCTTCCCCTAATATTAGGAACAAGAAAAGGATGTCTGATCTTGACACTTATATTCAACATTGTACTGAAATTAATAGCCAGGTCAGTTCGACAAGAAAAAGAAACAAAAGGCATCCAAATCAAGAAAGAAGGAGTAAAAATACCTATATTCACAGATGAGATCATTTTTCACACAGAAAATATTAAAGAATTCCCCAAAAATCTATTAGAGCTAATAAAAGATTTCAGTAGTTGCAGTATACAAAATCAACATATAAAAATCAGTAGTATTCATATACACTAGCAATGAACAATTGGAAAATGAAATTAAGAAAATAACTTTATTTAAGCAGCACCAGAAAGAAAAAGCTCTTAGGAATAAATTAACCAAGGAAGTGAAACTTTCACACACTGAAAACTACCAAGTGTTATTGAAAGAAGTTAAAGATTTAAATAAATGGAAAGATATCTCATGTACATGAACTGAAAGACTTAATATTGTTAAGATGGCCATACTTTCTGTCTTAGTCAGTTTGGGCTGCCATAACAAATTATTCTAGACCAGGTAGCTTAAACAACTAACATTTCTTCTCACAGTTCTGAATGCTAGACAGTTCAAGATCAAGATGCCAGCAGATCCAGTACCTGCTGAGGGCTCACTTTATGGTCTGCAAATGGCAATCTTCTTGTATCTTCCACATGGTGAAGAGCAGAGACAGAGAATAAGTTTGTGTCTCTTTTTATAAGGACGCTAACCCCATTCATGAGGGTGGAGCCCTCATGACCTAATTACCTCCCAAAGGCTCCACTTCCTAATGCCATCACATTGGGAGTTGGTATTTTGAAATATGAATTTTGGCAGGGGGATACATTCAGTCCACATCACTAACCAAAGTGACCTACAGCTTCAATACAATTCCTATCAAAACCCCAATGAAAACGTGATTCTACAATTTATACAAAATTGCCAGAGACCCCAATAGCCAAAATAATCTTGAAACAAACAAACAAACAAACAAAAACAGAGTTAGGGGACTTACACAGTCCTATTTTAAAACTTACTAAAGAGACAGGAAACAAAGTAGTGTGGAACTGGCATAAAGATAGACATAGATAATGGAATATAATTGAGAAATAAATGAGATTATAAGTAAATCAGAAATAAACCTGTACATGTATGATCAATTGATTTTTAACAATGGTAGCAAGACCATTTAATGGGGAGGAAATGATTTCTCCAACAAATGATGCTGGAACTACTTGATAACCACATGCAAAAGAATGAAGTTAGACCCTTACATCACCTCATATGGAAGTATAAGTTCAAAAATGAATCAAAGACCCAAATGTAAGAAGTAAACTATAACACCCTTAATAGAAAACATAGAGCTAAATCTTTATTACCTTGGATTTCACAATGATTTCTTAGATATAACATGAAAAGCATAAGCAACAAAGGAAAAAATAGGTAAAATGGTCTTCATCAAAATTAAAAACTTTTGTGCAACAAATGACACAATTAAGTGGGTAAAAACATATCCCACAGAAGGGTGGGGAGCAAGATGGCAAATAGAAGTTCCCACTGGAACACCAAATTTAACAACTACCTACACACAAAAAAAGAACCTTCATAACAACTAAAAAGCAGGTGAGCACTCAGAGGACCCGATTTTAACTTCATATTACTGAAAGAGGCACTGAAGAGTAGGAAAGACAATCTTGAATTGCTGATGCCTCCTCTCTGCCATCCTCCACAGTGGCAGCATGGCACAGAGAAAGAATCTGGGTGCTTGGGGAAGAAAAGCACAGCAATTATTAGACTTTGCATTAAACTCAGTGCTGCTCTGTCACAGTAGAAAGCAAAACTGGCTTAACTCAGCTGATGCCCACCCACAGAGGGAGCATGTAGACCAGCTCTAGCCAGAGGGGAATTACATATCCAAGCAGCCAGAACTTGAGTTCTGACAAGCCTCACCACCAGGCTAAAGTATTCTGGCATCCTAAGTCAACTTGAAACTCAGACTAAGTCACAAGGACTGCAACTCCTAGGTGAGTCCTACTGCTGACCAGGACTCAGAGCCAGCGGACTGAGGGGCAGATGACCTACTGGGACACCAGCCAAAGCAGTTAAGGGAGTGCTTGCATGATCCCTCCCCCAGCCACAGGCTGTAGAGCTCATGGCTCCAAAACAGATTCCTTGTACTTGAGGAGAGAAGAGGGAAGAGCAAAGAGGTCTTCATTGTGCATCTTGGACACTGGGTCAACTACAAAGTAAGATAGGGCATCAGGCAGAGTCATGAGGCCACCATTCCAGGCCCTAGCTCTTGGACAACATTTCTAGACACATCCTGAGCCAGAGGGAACCCACTGCCTTGAAGGGAAGGACCCAGTTATGGCAGGACCCATCATCTGCTCACTAAAGAGTCCTTGGACCCTGACTAACTGCTAGTGATACCCAGATAGTATACTATGGGCCTTGGGTGAGACTCTGCCTTCAGGCAAGACTCAGCACATTCTCAGCTGTAGTAGCTACAGTGACAGACTCCTTCTGCTTGAGAAAAGAAGAGAGAAAATTAAAAGAGACTTTGTCTTGCACCTTAGGTACCAGCTCAGCCACAGGGGGATAGAGCACCAAGCAGGCTTTTGCAATCCCCAATTCTAGGCCTTAATTCTTAAACGACATTTCTGTACCTGTCCTGGGTCCAGAGGGAAGCCCACTGCCCTGAAGGGTAAGCCCCAGGCCTGCCAGCATTCACCACAAACTGACTGAAGAGCCCTTCAGCCTTAAATGAATACTGGAAGTAGCCTGGCAGTACTGCCTGCAGGCCTGTGGAGGTGGTGCCCATGGGGTGACCACCCAGCTCCACTGCCTATGAAAAAGGGAGGGAGGAGTGGGAAGAACTGCACCTTATGCTTTGAGTGTCAGCTCAGCAGCAGTATGATAGAATACCAGATAGATGTCTAAGGTTTTTGACTTCAGTTCCTGGCTCCTGGATGGCATCTCTGGACCTACCCAGGGCCTAAGAAGACTTACCACCCTGAAGAGAAGGACATACGCCTGTCTGGCTTTGCCACTTGCTGATTGTAAAACTCTGCTGATTATCAAGCCCTAGGACCTTGAGTGAATGTAGGTGGTAGCCAGGTAGTGGTTATAGCAGGCCTTGGGTAAGAACCAGTGCTGTGCTGGCTTCAGGTCTGACCCAGTGCAGTCCCAGTAGTGGTAGCCACAGGGGTGCTTGTGTCACCCCCGTCCCCAGCTCCAAGTAGCTCAGCACAAAGAAACTCTTTATGTTTGGGAGAAAGTACAGGAAGAGGACAAGAGTTTCTGCCTGGTAATTCAGATAATTCTTCCAGATCTTACCCAAGAGCACCAAGATGACACCTCTATGAGTTTGCAAGAACCACAGCATTACTGGACATGGGGTGCCTCCTAATGAAGACATGGCTTAGATCACAACACCCAAGTCCTTTTGAATGCCTGGGAAGCCTTCCCAAGAAGGACAGGTACAAATAAGTCAAGACCGTGAAGACTACAATAAATACCTAATTCCTTAATGCCCAGACACTGACCAACATCTACAAGCATCAACATCATTCAGGAAAACCTCACCAAATAATCTAAATAAGGCACCAGGGACCAATCCTGGAGAAACAGAGATATGTGATCTTTCAGACATAGAATTCGAAATAGCTGTTTTGAGAAAACACAAAGAAATTCAAGGTAACACAGAGAAGGAATTCAGAATTCTATCAGATAACTTTAACAAAGAGATCAAAATAACTTTAAAAAATCAAGCAGAAATCTTGGGCTTGAACAATGCAATTGACATACTGAAGAATGCATCTGAGTCTTTTAATAGCAGAATTGATCAAGCCAAAGAAAACAATGAGTGAGCATGAAGACAGCTTATTTGGCTCACTCCTGTAATCCCAGCACTTTGGGATTTGCAGAATAAACATTTTTTTCCTCAGCACGTGGATTATTCTAAAAGATAGACCATATGTTAGGTCATAAAAGAAGTCTTAAAACATTGAAAAAATTGAAATATCAAGCATCTTCTCTGACCACAATGCAAAAAAACCAAAAACAAAAAACAAAACAAAACAAAACCTAGAAATCAATAACAAGAGATATTTTGGAAACTATACAAACACATGGAAATCAAACAATATGCTCCTAAATGACCGGTGGGTCACTGAATAAATTAAGAAGGAAATTAAGAAATTTCTGGGCTGGGCGCCAGTGGCTCACGCCTGTAATCCCAGCACTTTGGGAGGCCGAGGCAGGTGGATCATGAGGTCAGGAGTTCAATAGAAGCCTGGCCAATATGGGGAAACCCCGTCTCTACTAAAAATGCAAAAATTAGCCGGGCATGGCGGCACATGCCTGTAGTGCCAGCTATTCGGGAGGCTGAGGCAGGAGAATCGCTTGAACCCAGGAGGCAGAGGTTGCAGGAGCCAAGATCTTGCCACCGCTCTCCAGCCTGGGTGACAGAGTGAGACTCCGTGTCAAAAAAAAAAAAAAAAAAAAAAATTCTGGAAACAAATGATAGCAGAAACACAACATACCAAAACCTGTGGGATACAACAAAAGCAGTACTAATAGGAAAGTTTATAGCTATGAGAACTTACATCAAAAAAGAAGAAAAAATTTCAAATAAACAACCTAATGATTCATCTTAAATAACTAGAAAAGCAAGAGCAAACCTATCCCAAAATTAGTAGAAGAAAGGAAATAATAAGGATCAGAGCAGAAATGAACGATATTGAAATGAAGAAAACAATAGAAATGATCAATGAAACAAAAAGTTTTTGAAAAGCTGAATAAAATTAAGAAATCTTTAACTAGACTAAGAATAAAAGAGAGCACCCAAATAAATAAAATTAGAGATGAAAAGACAGATATCACAATCCATATTACAGAAATTAAAAAGATCACTGATGGCAACTATGAGTAACTATATGCCAATAAATTGGGAAATCTAGAAGAAATGGGTAAATTTCTAGACATGTAAAACCTGCCAAGAATGAACAATGAGGAAATCCAAAGCCTGAACAGACCAATAACAAGAAACGAGATTGAAGCTGTAAAAAAAATAGTCTTCCACCAAAGAAAAGTCCAGGACCTGATGACTTCACTGCTGAATTCCACCAAACATTTAAAGAACTAATACCAATTCTACTCAAACTATTCGGAAAAATAGAGGAGGAGGAAAGACTTCCAAACTCATTCTGGGAGGCCAGTATTACCCTGATACCAAAACCAGACAAAGACACATCACAAAAAGAAAACTACAAGCCAAAATCACTGGTGAATATTGATGCAAAAATTCCCAAGGAAACACTAGCAAAACAAATTCGACAACACATTAAAAAGATCATTCATCATGACCAAGTGCATTTATCCCTGGGATGCAAGGATGGTTCAACATACACAAATCAATCAATGTGATACATCTTAGCAGCAGAATGAATAACAAAAATTCAATTTCAATTAATGCTGTAAAAACATTTGATAAAAGTCAACATATCTTCATGATAAAACCCTCAAAAAACTGGGCATAGAAGAAATATACTTCAACATAATGATAGCCATATATGGTAGACTCCACAGCTGGTATTGTACTGAATGGGTAAACACTGAAAGTCTTTCCTCTAAGATTTGGAACATGACAAGGATGCCCACTGTTACCACTGTTATTCAACATAGTACTGGAAACCCAAGCTAAAGCAATCAGACAAGAGAAAGAGAAAAAGGGCATCTAAATTGGAAAGGAAGAAGTCAAATTATCTTTATTTGCAGATGATATGATCTTATATTTGGAAAAACCTAAAGACCTTGCCAAGAAACTATTAGAACTGATAAACAAATTCAATAAAGTTGCAGGATACAAAATCAACATATAAAAATCAGTAGCATTTTTATATGCCAACAGTGAACAATCTGAAAAAATAATCAAGAGTAAACCCACTTACAATAACTGCAAATAAAATACCTAGGAATTAACCAAATAAGTGAAAGATCTCCACAATGAAAAGTATAAAACAATGATGTAAGAAATTGAAGAAGACACAAAAAAATGGAAAGATATTCCATGTTCATGGATTGGAAGAATTAATACTGTTAAAATGTCCTTACTACCCAAAATAATCTACAGATTTAATGAATTCCTATCGAAATACCAATGGCATTCTTCACAAAAATAGAAAAAAATGCAAAGCGAACATGGACCCTCAAAAACCCAGAATAGCCAAAGCTAGTTTAAGGAAAAAGAACAAAACTGGAGGAATCACATTATCTGGCTTCACATTATACTACAGAGCAACAGTAACCAAAATGGCATGGTACTGGCATAAAAACAAACACATAGAGCAGTGGAACAGAATAGACAGCCCAGAAATAAATCCATACATCTACAGTGAACTCACTTTTGACAAAGTTTCCAAGAACATGCATTGAGTAAAAGACAGTCTTTTTAATAAATGGTGCTGGGAAAACTGGTTATCTATGCACAGAATAAAACCAGACCCCTATCTCTCACCATACAGAAAAATCAAATCAAAATGGATTAAAAACCTAAACTATGAAACTACTACAAGAAAACATTGGAGAAACTCTCCAGGACATTGGAGTGGGCAAAGATTTATACACAAATACAGGCAACGAAAACAAAACTAGACAAATGGGGGTGGGCACAGTGGCTCACACCTGTAATCCCAGCACTTTGGGAGGCCGAGGTGGGCCGATCACTTGAGGTCAGGAGTTCAAGACCAGCCTGGCCAATGTGGGGAATCCTATCTCTAATAAAAATACAAAAATTAGCTGAGTGTGGTGGTGCATACCTGTAATCCCAGCTACTTGGGAAGCTGAAGCACAAGAATTGCTTGAACACAGGAGGTGGAGTTTGCGCCACTGCACTCCAGCCAGGGTAATGGAGTGAAATTCTGTCTCAAAACACACACACACACACACAAAACGTGGATAAATGGAATCACATCAAGTTAAAAAGTTTCTGCATGGAAAAGGAAACAGTCAACAAAGTGAAGAGACAACCCACAAAATGAGAGAAAATATTTGCAAACGGGTTACCCATCTGACAAGGGATAAATAACCAATTGTTTAAGGAGCTCAAACAACTCTATAGAAAAACTAATAACCCAATTTTAAAATGAGCAAAAGATCTGAATAGACATTTTGCAAAAGTAGACATACAAATGGCAAATGGGCATATGAAAAGATGCTCAACTTCATTGATCCTCAGAGAAATGCATGTCAAAACTACAAAGAGATATTATCTCACCCCAGTTAAAATGGCTTTTATCCAAAAGACAGGCAATAACAAATGCTGGCAAGGATGTGGAAAAAAGGGAAATCTTATATACTGTTGGCGGGAATGTAAATTAGTACAACTAGTATGGAGAACAATTTGGAGGTTCCCCAAACAACTAAAATTAAAGCCACCATATGATCCAGCAATCCCACTGCTGGATATATACCTCAAAGAAAGGAAATCAGTATATCAAAGAGAGACCTGCACCCCCATGTTTATTGCAACACTTCACAATAGCCAAAATTTCTAAGCAACCCAAGTGTCCATCAACAGATGAATGAACAAAGAAAACATGGTACATGTACACAATGAAGTACTATTCAGCCATAAAGAAAAATGAGATCCTGTTATTTTCAACGACGGAGGATGAAACTGGAGGTTATTATGTTAACTGAAGTATCCGAGGCACAGAAAAAATGTTCTCATTTATCTGTGGGAGCTAAAAATTAAAACAGTTGAACTCAAGGAAATAGAGAGTTGAAGGATGATTATCAAAGGCTGGGAAGGATAGTTGTGGGGGAGGTGGGTGGGAAGTGGAGATGATTAATGGGTACAGGAAAATAGAAAGAATGAATAAGCCTTAGTATTTTCTAGAACAACCGACTTCTTACAGTGAAAAATAATTGCACATTTTTAAATAACTAAAAGAGTTAATTGGATTATTTTAAATACAAAAGATAAATGCTTGAGATGATGGATCCTCCAATTACCCTGATGTGATTATTATGCATTGCATACCTGTATCAAAATATCTTACGTAACCCATAAATATATACACCTACTATTTACCTACAAAAATAAAAAATTTAAAAAAGTCTATCCCACAGAATGGGAGAAAGTATTTGAAAATCATATACCTGATACGAATTTAATATCCAGAATATGTAAAGGACTCTTACAACACAACAGCAGAAAGGCAAACAACCTAATTTTTAAAATACGTAAAGTACTTGAATAGACTTTTTTCCAAAGAAGATATACAAGTGGCCAACAAACACATGAAAAGATGCTCAACATTATTAGTCATTAGAGAAATGAAAATAAAAATCACACTAGGGAACCACCTCACACCAACTACAATGTCCATAATCAAAACAAACAAAACATAAAACAAGTATTTTTTGCTGATGAGAATGTAAAATGGTGCAGCAGCTGTGGGAAACGTTTGGCTGCTCCTCAAAAAGTTAAATATAGAATTACTAAATGATCCAGCAATTCCATGCCTAGATATATACTAGATATATACTAGAACTTGTACATTGTTTATTGCAGCACTATGTACAATAGTCAAAGGGTGGAAATGATTCAAATATCCATCCATGGATATTTGTACAATACATAAACAAAATGTGATATATACATGCAGTGGAAGATTATTCAGCTGTCAAAAGTAATGAAGTACTGATACATGCTACAACATGGATGAACCTTGAAAACATACTAAGTGAAAGAAGACTGACACAAAAACCATATATTGTATAATTCAATTTATGGAAAATAATCAGACCAGGCTAATAAGACAGCAGCCTACTAATTGACACAACCTGGGTTGAGGAAGATTGCTTAGTGGATACAGAATTTCCATTTGGGCTTTTAAAATGTTCTGTAACTAGATAGTGGTGATAGTTGCACAATTCTTTGAATGTGCTTAATGCCGTCAAACTACACGCTTTAAAATGGTTAACATGATGACTTTTATGTTATAATTATTTTGCCACAATAAAACAAAATCCATAAAATCTGTGGAAAACAGCTTTCAGGATGTTTAGTGTGCAAAAAGAATGGCTACAGGTCAGCAATTTAAACTTTTATTTCTTGAGATAAAAGTTAAAAAGAACTTTTTAAGAAAGAAACTTAACAATAACAACAACAAAGCAGGCTGGGCAAGGTGGCTGGCCGGGTGCAGTGGCTGGTTGGGCATGGTGGCTCACGCCTGTAATCCCAGCACTTTGGGATGCTGAGGTGGGTGGATCACCTACTATGTACCCGCAAAAGCTAAAAATAATTTTAAAAAAGATATCCCACACAATGGGAGAAAATATTTGAAAATCATATATCTGATAGGAATTTAATATCCAGAATATGTAAAGGACTCCTTACAATACAACAGCAGAAAGGAGTTCAAGACCAGCATGGTGGACATGGAGAAACATGGTCTCTACTAAAAATACAAAAATTAGCTGGTGGGGTGGCATGCACCTATAATCCCAGCTACTTGGGAGGTCAAGACAGGAGAATCTCTTGAACCCAGGAGGCGGAGATTGCAGTGAGCTGAGATGGCACCACTGCACTCCAACCTAGGCGACAGAGACTCCATATCAAAAAAATAAAAACAAAAAAGCAGACAAAGTAAGCCGTTAAAAAGTTCAAGGAAGACAATATTAATAAGGGAAGAAATCAATGAAATAGCAAACAAGTACGTAATAGAGAATCTACAAAGTCAAAAGTTGATTATCTGAAAAGACTGATAAACTCCTACCCAAAATCATGAAGCAAAACAGAGAAAATACAAATTTACTATATCAGGAATAAAGAAAAGTGCACACAACAGAATCTACAAACATTTCAAAAATAGTAAGTAGGTGATCAGGTTGCAGCAATAAATTTTACATTTAAGATAAATGAAAAACATGCTTCTAAAAACTGATGGGAAAAATAGAATATGAATTATTTTATGTTAAATTCAAATTTTTTATTAAAAATGTTTTCATAAAGAAAACTCCAGTCCTCTGTAGTTTAACCAGTGAATTCTTCTAAGCATGTAAGAACAAGACCAATCGTAAAATATTCCTGTGAATAAAGAATAAAAAGGATGGGATGGGGGAAGAGGACACCTAACTTTTGTTATAAGACCAACACAATCTTGATATCAAACCTGATAAGGATGGTAAAATTAAGTTGCAGACAAATTTCTTATAAAATAAATGCAAAAGCATAAACAATATGTTTGTTAAATTAATCTCTAACAAGAGTAATACAACATAACAAAATAGTATTTATTCTAGAAACGCAACATTGGCTTAACACTTGAAAATTAGTGTAATATACTACATAAATAAAAAAGGAGCTATATTGTCATCTCAATTGATGCAAAAAAATTGATAAGTGCCAATGATCATTCATTAATTACTTAAGAAATAAACCTCTTAACCAACTGGAATAGAGACTATTAATCTGATTATCTACAAAATTGCCTAAAGCCAAACTTTTATTTAATGATGAAATATTAAATTGGAAGTTTTCACTTCCAGTTTCATTGGAAGTAAGATTAAGAACAACATAAAGATGCCTGCTTACACTCGTTTTATTTGACAATGTATTGGACATCCTAGTTAGTGCAATAAGACAAGAAAAGCAAAACCCAAAAGCACAGAGAGAAGGAGGTAAAATGCTATTGGGATTTCTGAAGTACCTCAGGTAATGTTGTGCATATATTCAAATTCTCTAACTCATTCTACAACATTAATGTAGAATAATAGAAAGAATAACAACAACAAAATACACAAATCTATGCATCATAATTACACAACAAGCAATGCTCAAACTTCAAATTATCTGTAGGTAGAAAAATAAACACCAAATTCCATTGAGTAAACTCTTAAGGGCTCCTACCATATGTCTTGGTAGGAGCACAGTGTATGGTCCATTCAGGAAAATCTACATGGAAGAGGGAAGAAGCTAACGGAAGGCGGAAGCAGCTAATGGAAGGCCTAAGATTGATGTAACCACTGACAGAAAGAGAAAATCCACTCTGAAGTGGGAAAATACTAAAAAATAGTCATTCAGGTAGAGGAGGATTTAGTAGAAGGCAGGACCTTTAAAGTAGATGCAATATGACAAGGAAGTCTTCAAAAGACATAGCTTTTATAGAGAAATTCAAATTCATATGAAAGGACAAGTCTCCCTTCGTGGATTAGAAAATTAGGGAGAAAGAAGACAAAAACAGAACATAAGAGGACATTTTAGCTTCTCAAACCATAGCTATGGCAATCAAACACAGCCAAACCCCTAGCCAGATAAACAAAAACTGATAATAAAAGCCTATTTGCGTCACTTCGTTTTACTCAATATATTATGTCTGGCTTTCAAAAAAATTTACAAGGCATACCAAACGGCAAAAACACACTGTAGAGAATTAAAGCAGGAATCAGATGCAGACTCAAATATGACAGGAATTTTAGGTGATCAAGTCAGGAATTTAAAATAACTATGACTAATATGCCCAGAGCTGTAATGGAAACAGTGGACAGCAATCAAGAATGGATGGGTAATGTAAACCAAGAGAGAGAAACTCTAAGGAAGAATCAAGAGGAAATGCTAGAAATCAAAAACACTGTAGCAGAAATGAAGAATGTTTTTGATGATTGTTTTTGATGATCAAAGGACTGGACATGACCAAGGAAAGAATTAGTAAGCTTGAAGATATGTTAATAGAAACTTTTCAGACTGAAAAAAGAAGAACGAATTGAAAAAAAAAAGGAACATCCAAAACCTGTGAAGCAATTACAAAAGGTCTACATTTCATTACATGTAATAGGATTTGTGAAAGAAGAAGAGAGAGGAAAAGGAAGAGAAAAAATATTTAAAGTAATAATGGCTGAAAATTTTTTCAAATTAACAACACATACCAAACTACAGATCCTAGAAGCTCAGAACACCAAGCAGGATAAATACTAAAAAATCTACCACTGCATGTAGGTTTATCATATTAAAACTTCAAAAAATCAAAGACAAAAAAAAAATCTTAAAAGACGCCTGAGGGGGGTAAAATACCTTACCTAGAGACAAATGAAGATAAGAATTCTATCAGACTTCTATTCAGAAACTATGAAAAGACTTGCTTTAGATATGCGGGCTCTTTTTTGGTTCCATATGAATTTTAGAATTGTTTTTTCTAATTCCATAAAAATGATGGTGATATTTTGATGAGAACTGTACTGAGTTTGTAGACTGCTTGTGGCATTATGATCATTTCCACAATATTGATTCTACCCATCCATGAGCATGGGATGTGTTTCCATTTGTTTGTGTCATCTGTGATTTCTTTCAGCAGTGTTTTGTAGTTTTCCTTATAGCGGTCTTTCACCTCCTTGGTTAGGTATGTTTCCAAGTTGTCTTTTTTTTTTGTAGTTATTGTAAAAGGAGTTGAGTTCCTGATTTGATTCTCAGCTTGGTCCCTGTGGGTACATAGAAGAGCTACTGATTTGGGTACATTAATTTTGTATCTGGAAACTTTGCTGAATTTTTTTTCTCAATTCTAGAAGGTTTCTGGAGGAGTTTATAGGGTTTTCTAAGTAAAAAAATCATATCAGCAGCAAACAATGAGTTTGACTTCCTCCTTACTGATTTGGATGCCCTTTATTTCTTTCTCTTGTCTGATTGTTCTGGCTAGGACTTCCAATACTATGTTGAAGAGGAGTGGTGAGAGTGGGCATCCTTGTCTTGGTCCAGTTCTCAGAGGGGGTGCTTTCAACTGTTTTCAGTATTATGTTGGCTATAGGTTTGTCATAGATGGCTTTTATTATATTGAGGTCTGTCACTTGTATGCTGATTTTACTGGGAGTTTTAATCATAAAGTGATGCTGGATTATGTCAAATGCTTTTTCTGCATCTATTGAGATGATCATGTAATTTTTGTTTTTAATTCTCTTTATGTGGTATATCACATTTACTGACTTGCTTATGTTAAACCATCCCTGGTATGAAACCCACTGGATCATGGTGGATTATCTTTTTGATGTGTTGTTGGATTCAGTTAGCTAGTATTTTGTTAAGGATTTCAGCATCTATGTTCATCTGGGATATTGGACTGTAGTTTTCTCTTTTGCTTATGTCCTTTCCTGGTTTTGGTATTAGGTTCATACCGGCTTCATAGAATGATTTAGGGAGGGTTCCCTTTTTCTCTATCTTGTGAATAGTGTCAATAGGATTGGTACCAATTCTTCTTTGAATGTCTGGTAGAATTCAACTGTGAATTGCCTGGATTTTTTTTTGTTTTTTTGGTGGTAATTTTTAATTATCATATTAATCTTGCTGCCTGTTATTGGTCTGCCCAGGGTATCTAGTTTTTCCTGACTTAAGCTAGGAGAGTTGAGGTGTTCATAGTAGCCCTTTTGTATTTCTGAGATGTCAGTTGTAATATGTCCTGTTTCATCTCTTATTGAGCTTATTTTGACTTTCTCTCTTTTCTTGGTTGATCTTGCTAATGGTCTATCAGTTTTATTTATCTTTTCAAAGAACCAGCTTTTTGTTTCATTTATCTTTTGTATTTGTTTCTTTGTTTGTTTCGATTTCATTTAGTTCTGCCCTGACCTTGGTTATTTCCTTTCTTCTGCTGGTTTTGAGTTTGGTTTTTTCTTGTTTCCCTGGTTCCTTGAGGTACGAAGTTAGATTGTGTGTTTGTGCTCTTTCAGAGTTTTTGATGTAGGTGTTTAGGGCTATGAACTTTTCTCTTGGCACTGCCTTTGCTGTATCCCAGAGGTTTTGATAGGTTGTGTCATTATTGTTGTTCAGTGTGAAGAATTTTTAAATTTCCATCTTGATTTCATTTTTGACCCAATGATCATTTAGGATCAGGATCAGGTTATTTAATTTCTATGTATTTGCATGGTTTTGAAGGTTCCTTTGGAGTTGATTTCCAGTTTTATTCCACTGTGGTCTGAGGGAGTGCTTGATATAATTTCAGTTTCCCCTGGAGGCATCACATTACCTGATTTCAAACTACACTATAATGCCATAATCACCAAAACAGCATGATACTGGTATAAAAATAGGCATGTAGACCAATGGAACAAAATACAGAACCCAGAAACAAACCCAAATACTTACAACCAACTGGTCTTTGACAAAGCAAATAAAAACATAAAGAGAGGAAAAACACCCTTTTCAACAAATGGTGCTGGGATAATTGGCTAGCCACATGGATGAGAATGAAACTGGATCCTTATCTCTCCCATAATACATATATATACACATCATATATATATATATATACACACACACACACATACATATAATAGAATACTAGTCATCTATAAAAAGGAATGAATTCATGGCATTTGCAGCGACCTTGACAAGATTGGAGACTATTATTCCAAGTGAAGTAACTCAGGAATGGAAAACCAAACATCACATGTTCCCACTCATAAGTGGGAGCTAAACTATGAGCATGCAAAGACATAAGAATGACACAATGGACTTTGGGGACCAGGGGAAAGGGGTGGGAAGGGAGTGAGGGATAAAAGACTACAAATAGGGTGCAGTGTATAGTGCTCAGGTGATGAGTGCACCAAAATCTCACAAATCACCACTAAAGAACCTACTCCTGTAACCAAAAACCACCTGTTCCCCAATAACCTATGGAAATAAAATTTTTAAAAAAACCATGCAAAGAAAAAGAAGAGTGGCATAAAACAAAGTCTTGAAAAAAAATCTAGAATTCTGCACCCTGTGAAATTATCCTTTAGAAGTGAAGGAGAAATACTTTCTCAGAAAAACAAAAAGTGAAGGAATGTATCACAGTGCAAATGCTTTACAAGAAATATTCATAGAAGTTCTTCAGAGAGAAGAAAAATGATATAGGTCAGAAACTTGGATTTACATAAAGAAAGAAAGAACTTTAGACAAGGAAGGAATGAAGATAAAATAAAACCTTTTTTCTTATTTTAATTGATCTAACAGATAACAGTTTGCACATAATAATAAGAGCAACAAAATGTATTGGGTGATTATAGCCTATGGATAAGTAAAATTAATGAAAGCAATGTAATAAAGGATGAGAGAGAGGAACTGAGAATATTCTGTTATAAAGTATCTGCCTTACCTGTTAAGTGCTATAGTGTTATTTGAAAGTGGACTTAAGTTAGTTGTAAATATATATTGCAAACTCTAGGGTAACCACTAGTTTTTTTTAAAGTTTCATTTGATAATCTAAGATGACAGGAGAGAAATTAAAATTATACAAAATGTTCAGTTAAAACAAGAGAAGGCAGAAAAAGAATGGAAGACAAAAAGGAAACAAAGAACAAGGGTGATGAATAAAAACAACTACAAACATGGAAACTATTCATCCAACAATATCAAAATAACTTTAAATCTGAAGGGTTAAAATACAATTCAAAGACAGCCTGTTGGAGTAGATAAAAAGCTGAAACCCAACTATTTGTTGTCTGCAAGAATCCCAGTTTAAAGACCCAGATAAATTAAAATTGTCGAAATATGTGAGGTAAAAACTAAGTGAATGTCAAGGAGAAATACACAAATCCATTTTTATAGATGGAGACTTCAACACCCCTCCACCATTAATTGATAGATGCTCCAGTAGTCAAAAAAATCAGTAAGGATATGGTTGAACTGAACAGCATCATCAATCAACTGGATCTAACTGACATTTATAGAACAACAGCAGAATACACATTTGTTATGGCTTGTCCCTGTGTCCACACCCAAATCTCATCTTGACCTGTAATCCCCACGTATCAAGGGAGGGACAGGTGGGTGGTGACTGGATCATGGGGGTGATTTCTCATATGCTGTTCTCATGATAATGAATGAGTCCTCATGAGATGCTATGGTTTTACAAGTGTTTGGAAGTTCCTCCTTCACTCTTCTCCCTCTCCTGCTGCCTTGTAAAGAAGGTGCCTGCTTCCCTTTCTACCGTGATTACAAGTTTCCTGAGGTCTCCCCAGCCATGCAGAACTGTGCGTCAATTAAATCTCTTTCCTTTATAAATTACCAAGCCTTGGGTAATATCTTCATAGGAGTGTGAAAATGGACTAATACAACAATCTTTTCAAGTTCACATGGAACATTCACTTTAACAGACCATTTTTGAGGCCATAAACACACATTAACAAATCTAAATGAATAAAAATCATATAAAGTATGCCCTCAGATCATGATGAAATTAAGCTAGAAATCAATAACAGAAAGACAGCTGGACATGTCTCAAAATTAAACAACATACTTTTAAATAACATGAGTTTAAGAAGTCTTAAGAGACATTTAAAAATTGTTTAAGCTAAAAGGAAATGAAAACACAGTTGATCTAAATCGAGGGATGCAATGCAAGAACTGCTTCAAGGGAAATTTCTCACATTAAAAGCATATATTAAAACATTCAGGAGATCTAAAAGTCAATGCTCTAAGTTTCCACCTTAGGAAAAAATAGCAAATTATATCCAAACTAAGCAAAGGAAAATCAATAATAAATAGAGCAGAAATCAGTGAAGTTAAGAACAGGAAATAAGTAGAGAAAACCAATGAAACAAAAAGCAGGTTATTTGACAGGATCAATAAATTAAGAAACTTCTAGCCAGGCTAACTGAGAAAAGAAAAGAGAGAAGATAAAGATTATTAGTACTAGAAATAAAAGAAGGGTTATCACCACTGATCCCATGGCTATTGAAAGGATAATAAAGGAATATTGCAAACAACTCTATGCCTACAAATCTGAAAACTTAGATAAAATGACCAATTCCTTGAAAGACACAACCTACCAAAATTCACATGAGGAAAAATGTATAATCTGAGAAGGCCTATACCTGTTAAATAAAATGATCAGTAATTAATCACCTTCCAAAACAGAAAGCACCAAACTTTTGGTAGAATTCAAACAGTTGAATTCAGTTGAACAAACAGTTGAACAGAGAATAGAAGCAGACAGAATACTTCCTAACTCATTCTACATGGTCAGCATTACCTCAATACCAAAACCAGACAAAAATCTTACCAAAAAAAAAAAAAACTACAGACCAATCTCTCTCATGAACAAAGATGCAAAACTTCTCAACAAAGTATGAGCAAAATGAACCCAATAATGTACAAAAAGAACAATATGTCATAACCAAATGTGATTTACTCTAGGTATGCAAGGCTGATCCCACATTCAAAGATCAGTTAATCCATCGCATCAACAGACTAAAGACAAAAAAATTACATGATAATATCAATAGATGCAGAAAAAGCATTTGACAAAATCTAACACCAATTTATGACAAAAACTCTCATGCAAACCAGGAATAGAAAGGGACTTTCTGAACTTGCAAAAGGACATCTACAAAATACCTATTGCTAACAGCATGCTTAATGGTAAGAAACTTAGTGAATTCCTCGTGATTAGAAACTTGGCAAGTTACCCCCTCTCACTACTCCTATTGAACATTGCACTGGAAGTTCTAGCTCATGCAATAAGACAAAAAAGGGGAAATAAAGATAAAGAGCCTTGCAGTCTTGAAAGAAGTAAATAAAACTCTTTTTTTCAATAATCAACAACAAAAAGCACCCTGCTAGAACTAATAAGCAATTATAACAAGTTTGTAGGATACAAGGTTAATGTGCAAAAGTCCACTGCTTTCCTATCTACGATTATAACAATAAAAAAGTGTACTTTAAAATTTAAAACATGACACCATTTACACTATCAACCCCCCCAAAATGAAATTGCTGTAACAAAATATGTACAATATCTATGTGAGACAAACTACAAAACTCTGAAGAAGGAAATCCAAGAAGATCTAAATAAATGAAGAAACATTCCATAATTATGGTTAGGAAGACTCAATATTGTTAAGATATCAGTTCTTCCCAACTTGAGCTTTAGATTCAATGCAAACCAAATCAAAATTCTAGCAAGCTGTTTGATGGATGTCAATAAACTGGTTTTAAGGTTTATACGGCAATGTAGACGACAAAGAATAGCCAACACAATATGGGAGAAGAAGGACAAAGTCAGAGGATTGATACTACCCAACTTCAAGGTTTAATATAAAGCTGCAGTAATCAGTACAGTGTGGTGTTGGTGAAAGAATAGACAAGTCAATGAATGAACAGATTAGAAAGCCCAGAAGTAGACCCACACAAAGTCAACTGATCTTTGATGAAGGAGCAAAGGCAATTCAGTGGTGGTAAGATAGTCTTTTCAACAAGTGGTGCTGGATCAACTGCATATCCACATGTGAAATAAAACAAAACAAAACAAAATGAATCTAGACATAGACCTCATATGTTTCATGGAAAAATAAACTGGATCTTAGACCTAAATATCAAATGCACAGCTATAAAATTTCTAGAAGATACTATAGTGGCCTGATGGCCATCGTTAATCTTGTAGACATAAAATGTCTCCTATAGTGTATTACATTAGGATCTTGTAAGACAAAAGAGAACCAAAATATCAGAGGACTCAGAACTCCTCTCCCATGTCCCCAACCATAGACAACAAAAATTATTTATTAAAGACTGTGCTTTGCTGCACTGACAGAAGGGGGAGCACTTTAACCTGAAACCTTGTAAAATACAGTAGCCCCGTCTGCCTTATCTGCGTTTTGCTTTCCGTGGTTTCATTCACCCAGGTTTAACAATGGTCTGAAAATATTAACTGGAACATTCCAGAAATAAACAATTCATAAATTTTAAGTTGCACATTGCTTGGAGTAGCATGATAAAATCTCTTGCCATCCTGCTTTGTCCCGCCCTGGGCCCCTTTGTCCCAGGTATCCATGCTGTAGACACTATCTGGCCATTGGTGACTTAGTAGCCATCTAGGTTACCAGATTAATTGTTGCAGTATCTTGGCGTTTTTATTCAAGTAACCCTTATTTTACTTAATAATGGTCCCAAAGTACAAGAGTAGTGATGATGGCAATTCAGATATGTCAAAGAGAAGCCATAAAGTGCTTCCTTTAAGTGAAAAGGTGAAAGTTCTCAAGGGGAAAAAAAAGTCACATGCTGAAGTTTCTAGATCTATATTAAGAACAAATCTTCTATTTGTGAAATTATTTGTCATGAAGGAAAAAGAAATTCATACTAGTTTTGCTGTCACACGTCAAACTGCAAACGTTATAGCCATAACACGTGATAAGTGCTTAGTTAACATGGAAAAGGCATTAAATCCGTGGGTGGAAGACATGAACAGAATCGTGTTTTGATTGACAGCAACCTTGTTCGATACTATCTATGGCTTTGGGGGTTTTGGAATGTGTCCCCTACAGACTACTGGGGGGATTGCTGTAGGCCAAATTTCTATGACATAAATAGGCAAAACCAAACCAAAGCTATACAAAACTATTATATGAAAGAAACAGAAAACAAGACTAACTCAGCTGATGAGCTCCTCCTCCCACCACCCCCACAAAAGCCAAAATGAAGAAGAAGTAAACCACGGCACAACACTCTAAATAGAGAAAATTGAATGGGAACACCTTATTAGATTTTTAAAACAATGAATAATTTGGGTGGGCACAATAGCTTACACCTGTAATCCCAGAACTTTCAGAGGCTGACACGGGCAGATCACTTGAGTCCAGGAGTTTGAGACCAGGCCTGGGCAATGCGGGCAAACCCTGTCTCTACTAAAAATACAAAAATTGGCTGGGTGTGGTGGTGGGCATCTACAGTCCCAGCGACTTAGGAGGCTGAGGCAAGAGGATCACTTGAGCCTGGGAAGCAGAGGTTGCAATGAGCTGTGATGGGGTCACTGCACTCCAGCCTGGGCAATAGAGCCAGACCTTGTCTGAAAAAACAACAACAACAAAAATTCCTCAATAACTTAAGCGAAAAGATCAAGTCACTTGCAAAGACAAGAGAAATAATCTGATATCAAACTTTCCCAAAACAACATGCAGAGGAAGATATGAGACAACTTTTTAAAAATAAAGAGACTGCAATTAAGCTTCCTCCATGTAACCAAGGATTTTATATGCATCAAAGTTATTCTTTACTCATCAAGGCTACAATAAAACAGTTTTAAACACTTGGGAACTTAGGAAATTTTGTACCCACAGATCCTCCTTGAAGAATCTCCTGGAGAGGAATCATTTCAACACAAGATGACTAGGGAAACTCTTGCAAAGGGATTTAAAGAATGAACAAATAGCTAAATACATTGTGCATAACTGGAACAAGGTTTCTCACTGTTGGAGAGGGGACTTAAAATATGAAAAGGAGGAAGGCTAAAATGAACCTTGTGGTGTTGGATTGGAATCGGAGTATGAACTCCTAGCTCTATCTACTGAATGGCCCCAGGAGCAATAGCATCCCAGCAGCCATGAGAACACATAGCACTCAGGTCTTGGTTTCATAACACCATTCTCCACCATAATGAGCCAGGACTCTGGGAAATAGCTCATTCCAAGACTATGCCTGGGAATGTATGAGATGAGCCTTGAACATCTTGTGCCAGAATGTAAGAAAGTGCCCAAAGAATGATGGGAGCATGTCAAAATGACTTGAGAACCAGCTTAAAGTTTCTTCCACTGGCCAAATCGGGGATAATTTGAGCATTTAAATCACAGATAGTAATGGGCTATAACCTATTGAGTAAAATAAAAAACCAGAAGTTCATACTATTACAAAGGAAGGAAGGGAGGGAGGGAGGGAGGGAGGGAGGAAGGAAGGAAGGAAGGAAGGA
The DNA here is from genome assembly GCF_047675955.1 of Chlorocebus sabaeus. Lineage (NCBI taxonomy): Eukaryota > Metazoa > Chordata > Mammalia > Primates > Cercopithecidae > Chlorocebus > Chlorocebus sabaeus. The sequence goes on along the minus strand of NC_132926.1, from coordinate 12,782,918 downwards.
AGGAAGGAAGGAAGGAAGGAAGGAAGGAAGGAAGGAAAAACTTTTTCTCACAGTAGAATCTCAGTTAATGAATAAAAAAATAGAATTTAAAAATCTATTTGGTAATTATATTAACACATGATTCAGGCAAGAATCATCAGTAGATACAAAATGAGTGGAGTAATGTTTGATAAGTTATGGAATATTTGCATAGTCTTATAGCATCTTTTCACAAATATGTATCAATCACAAAGGGAAAACTAGTAATCCTCCCACGGAGAAATCTGACAGATGTCACCTCAATTCATAATAAAAGTTAACATAATTGTTATAATGTATCTCCAAATATAAAACTGTGAGGAAAAACAGAGCATTACTTATAGGGTATTCCGGCCTTAAATTGCATAGATTGAATCTAACAATAAGGAAACATTGTAAAATCCTGAGTTGCATTCTATTCAACATCTGGGTTGTACTCTTCAAAATGCTAAGATTGCTAGGAGCAGTGGTTCACACTTCATCCCAGTGCTTTGGGAGGCTGGGGTAGGAGAATTGCTTTAGACTGCGAGTTTCAGATCAGCCTGGGCAACATAGCAAGACCTCACATCTACATAATATTTTAAAAATTAGCCAGGTATGGTGGTGCCACATGCCTGTAGTTCTAGCTACTTGGGAGGCTGAGGTCAGAGGATCACTTAAGCCCAGGAGTTCAAGGTTACGGCGAGCTATGATCATGCCACTGAGCTCTGGCCTGGGTGACAGAGCAAGACCCTGTCTCTAAAACAAAGAAACAAAGATCATGAAAGGTAAATAAAGGTGGAGGAACCGATTCTGATTAAAGGAGATGAAAGAGACATATCACAAGTGAATGCAACTTGTGATATGGAATTTTCTTTTGTTAATCTGAAGGAGGACCTTAACTGATAGTGTTGTCCCAATGTTAATTTTCTGAATTTGGTTGTTGGACTGTCCTTGTTTTCAAAGAAATGCACAATGAAGTAAATAGTTTACTGTGGAGTAAAAGTGTATCATTTCTGCACCTTATTCTCAAATGGTTCAGAAAAAGGTAGTTTATATATTGAAAGGGGCGTAATTAAGCAAATGTAGTGAAATGTTAACATTTGAGGAATCTGGGTGAAGAATCTACATAAATTATTTTTTTTATTCATGTGACTCTTTTTTAAGCCTGAAATTGTTACAGGTGCATGAGCAGCACAGGAGAGGGCTCTCCCCCAGTGCACTAAAAATGATGGTGTTTCAGCAATTATCGCGTTACCTCTCTAAAAATAATAATTTGGCAGCCAGGGAGAGAAAAATCTCCTGATGGTCCACACCTGTTAACATTAAAAGTGCTAATTGAATGCAGACCCCAGGGAGAAGCAGCTTCTTGGGCATGTGTGTTAAGAAAGAAAATGGCGAAGTATGACATTCTGGGGACACACACCACCAGAAAAAGGAAAAGAGCCTCAGACAGGCATGTAACTCCCTAAACACACTGCGCGTGCTCAATTCCAAAGCGTAAGGAAAGCACTGCGCATGCGGAAAGAATCACGGGGAAAGAGGCGAACCTATGAAGTCCCAGGATCAAGGTTAAAGGACTCTTTTTGCTTCTTTTCTGTCTTCGACATGGAGGCACCCACTTGTCTCTCCCAAGGGTTCTGTCCTGTTCTAAAGCCTTTTTAATAAACTTCCACTCCTGCTCTGAAAGTTGCCTGGGTCTCTTTTTCTGCTTTTTGCCCCTCAGACAAATTTCTTCTGAGGAGGAGGTAAGGACTGAAAAGTTGCTTGTGGACACCTACGAATTTGCCTCCAGTAAGTCAGCTCTCTGCTATCACTAACAGAATTATGTTAAAATTAGAAGTTTCTAATGTCATTATTTGCAGGTTCTATGTCTGTGTAGAAAATCTAAAATACTTTGTCGGTAAACTATTAAAATTGATAACTGAATTTACTAAAGGCACCTATCACAGATAGGGTCGATTTTTAGAAATCAATTATATCAGCTACAAACAAATAGAGAAGATTTTTTAAAAATTAAGTTATTGTACATACATCATATGCCTAGAGATAAAGTCAACAAATAGATCTATAAAATCTCTACACTGAAAACTACAAAACATCACAGAGATAAAGAACATCTACATAAGTAGTAGAAAATACCATATTAAAGATATCATTAGTCTCTAGATTGAGCTAAAGATGTGAAACAATTGCAATAAAATTTATGATATTTTTTTTTTTCTGGATCATGTAAGTTGATTCTAAAGTGTATATGGACTTTGGGAGGCCGAGGCGGGCAGATCACCTGAGGTCAGGAGTTTGAGACCAGCCTGGCCAGCATGGCAAAACCCCATCTCCAGTAGAAATACAAAAATTAGTCGGGTGTGGTGGCAGGCACCTGTAATCCCAGCTACTTGGGAGGCTGATGCAGGAGAATTGCTTGAACCTGAGAGGCAGAGATTGCAATGAGCTAAGATCATGCCACTATACTCCAGCCTGGGTGACAGAGTAAGACTCTGTCTCAAAAAAAAAAAAAAAAAAAAAAAAAAAAAAAAAAAAAGGAAAACTGTATATGGAAATGCAAAAGGCCAGGAATATCCAATGAAATCTTGAAGACCACAGGTGGGGCACTTACACTAACAGAACTAAAGCTCTGTTATGAAATGATAATTAATTCAGTGTGGTATAAAAGCAAACATAGAGAAATAGACCAAAGGAAGAAAATAGAAGATCTGTAAACAGAGTCAAACATGTATGCTCATCTGATTTTTGACCAAAAAATGACACTGCAAATGCAAGAGGGAAAGGATAGTCTTTTGAAAATAATACTGGGTCAATTTGTATAATGTATGCAGAAAAAAATTACTCTTGATCCCTATCTCAACCTAATGCAACTATCAAGTCTAAATATACTGCAGATATAAATGTAAGGCAAGGTAACTTTCCTTCAGAGCTCAGTTTTAAATCCAAAATCTCTGACCTCATGGAGTGTTCTTTTTAATATAATAGTGTTTCCTATAAGCCTTGAGGAATACCTTATATGGAAAAAGAGGACAAAGAAAAGTCAGCAAAGGAAATATAAAAGAAGCACACATAAAGAATAATTAAAAAGAGAATAGGATAGTGTAATTTAAAACCTAAAAGAGTGATTTCCCTCAGCTGAGCAGATGACCATTTGAAACAATATTTTTCTTATCTGGTTACAATGAATTCTTTACCATGAATAATCTATTATTCACATTTCCTCTAGATTTTGTTACTGAATGTCTCCAACCCCCACCACCCTCTAATAGTTTCAATTGGTGCTTGTGCATCAAAAGAGAAGAGAGTTTACCTGAGCTATTTTTGAACTGTTTTTACTATATAAACTATCCACAAAGTTGGAAAACATAGGATAAATTGTTCAGACAATATATTAGTCACATTTTACATTAAAAAAAAATATGTTCCACAAAGTTTCAGGTGAAATACTAAAAATTTAAAGCATTAGGTTTAATTGCTAACCTGGAATGGGGGGTGAGTAGAATTGGGAAAATAGTATTTATTGAACTGTTTTTAGATTAACAATTGAACCATTTCGTTTAATTTAGAGGTATTCGACCTGAAAATTCTTTATCAGGATGATGAAGAATAGTATATTGAGCAATATTATTTGACACAGAAACCAATAACTCTTTAAAATTAAATTTGTTCCATGTTTCTCAACTTTATGGACAACTTGTACAATAAAACATAGTTTCTAACACTTATTAGCACTTCTCTATCTCACCTAAGCAGAAACATAAGATGACAAGGTTACATTGGTGCATGTTTAGCACCTCTCTTACGTGATGGTTCTCTTTGCTCTGTCTTGCTGATTTACCAAGGAGGACAAAACAATGGAGGTCATAAAAATTGTTAAGCCCAATTCTGATATGCCAGTGGGGCAGGGAAGCGCTGCGTAAAGAAGGGTGGGTCCCCGGAAAGGGCTCCACCCTTGGGCCTGTGCCTATGGACCTGACTGAGAACAGACGTTCCTGTTTTCGTGGCTGGATGTTGTATTTTCTAAGACCACTCTGGCCCACCGTGTCCCCCTCCATCCTGTGCCCGTATAAACCCGAGACCTTGCCGGGCGCGGTGGCTCACGCCTGTAATCCCAGCACTTTGGGAGGCCGAGGCGGGCGGATCACAAGGTCAGGAGATCGAGACCATGGTGAAACCTCGTCTCTTCTAAAAATAGAAAAAATTATCCGGGCGCAGTGGCGGGCGCCTGTAGTCCCAGCTACTCGGGAGGCTGAGGCAGGAGAATGGCGTGAACCCAGGAGGCGGAGCTTGCAGTGAGCCGAGATTGCGCCACTGCACTCCAGCCTGGGCGACAGTGCGAGACTCCGTCTCAAAAAAAAAAAAAAAAAAAAAAAAAACCCGAGACCTTGGCAGGCATGTACGCAAGCATCTGAATATTGAGAGGAGCAGAGGAACAGAGCAGCACAGAGCAGTGAAGACTGGCAGAGAGCAGCGGGGCGGCACAGCAGAGAAGGAGGGAAGAGGTGTCTGAACATCCAGAGGAGTTCAGCAGCGGATGGCTGAACTCCAGGGGTAGATTATCTCTCCCAACCCTGCACCTTCCCGCTCCCCATCCATCTTACTGAGAGTCATCTCCACCACTCAATAAAACCTTGCGCTCAACCTTTGAGCCCACATGTGATTCGATTCTTCCTGGACACTGAGCAAGAGCTTGGGATACAGAAAGCTGTCATACTGGCCCTCTGCCCTTGCAATAAGACAGAGGGTCCATTGAGCTGATTAACACTCAAGCCATCTGCAGGTGGCAAAGCTGAAAGAGCTATGTAACACTGGGGTTGCAGGCACTCACCACTACACACTACTGTGGGGCTGAAAGCCCAAAGCACAAGCCCTGGCCTCTGCACCTGCCTGTCTGCATGCTCCCCCAGGGGTCTGAGCTGTGGGGCAACTGGACAGGCGAGCCCACTGCTGTTGCATGTCCTGCAAGGGGAATCAGGGAACTCTCCCATTTCAGTTCTATAGCATAGCTTTGGCAGTTATTCCTGGAAATCCCGTTTCTGTTGTTTCAGCCCACTCATCAATTCTGTGATCCACTTAGTACTCTGCTTCCTACTTAAATTAGTGAGAGTAGATTCTGTTCTCTGTAAGTGAACTACCAGCATAGTCATCCTTTTAGAACAAAAGCACAGGCCAGGCAAGGAGGCTCACACCTGTAACCTCAGTACTTCGGGAGGCTGAGGCATGTGGATCGCTTGAGCCCAGGAGTTCAAGATGAGCCTGAGAAACATGGCAAGACCTTGTGTCTACAAAAAATAGAAAAATTAGCTAAGTGTGGTGGCATGCACCTGTAATCCCAGCTACTCAGGGGGCTGAGGAGGGAGAATCACCTGTCCATTATTTTAAGCCCACTGTTGAGGCCTACTGCTCAGAAAAAAAAGATTCTTTTCAAAATGTTATTGCTCATTGACAGTGCACCTGGTCACCCAAGAGCTCTGGTGGAGATGTACAAGAAGATTGATGTTGTTTTCATGTCTGCTAACAAGACATCCATTCTGCAGCCCATGGATCAAGGAGTGATTTGGACTTTCATGTCTTATTGTTTAAGAAATATATTTCATAAGGCTATAGCTGCTGTAGATTCCTCTGATGGATCTGGGCAAAGTCAATTGAAAATCTCCTGAAAAAGATTCACCACCATTTTTTTTTTTTTTTTAATTTTACTTTAAGTTCTGGGATACATGTGCATAACGTGCAGGTTTGTTACATAGGTATACATGACCTTTGGTGGCTTCCTACACCTATCAACCCATCATCTAGGTTTTAAGGCCTGTACGCATTAACCATTTGTCCTAAAGCTCCCCTTGCCTCTTCCCCCTGACAGGCCCCAGTGTGTGTTGTTCCCCTTCCTGTGGCCATGTGTTCTCATTGTTCAACTCCTACTTATGAGTGAGAACATGCAGTGTTTGGTTTTCTGTTCCTGTGTTAGTTTGCTGAGAATGATGGCTTCCAGTTTCATCCCTGTTCCTGTGAAGGACATGATTTCATTCCTTTTTATGCCTGCATAGTATTCCATGGTGTATATGTGCCACATTTTCTTTATCCAGTCTATCATTGAACGTGTACGTGTGTCTTTATAGTAGAATGATTTCTATTCCTTTGGGTATATACCCAGTAATGGGATTGCTGGATCAAATGGTATTTCTGGTTCAAGATTCTTTTCTTTTTTTTTTTTGAGATGGAGTCTGGCTCTGTCGCCCAGGCTGGGGTGCAGTGGCCAGATAGGAGCTTGGATCTCAGCTCACTGCAAGCTCCGCCTCCTGGGTTTATGCCATTCTCCTGCCTCAGCCTCCCGGGTAGCTGGAACTACAGGCGCCCGCCACCTCGCCCGGCTAGTTTTTTGTATTTTTTAGTAGAGACGGGGTTTCACCGTGTTAGCCAGGATGGTCTCGATCTCCTGACCTCGTGATCCGCCCGTCTCGGCCTCCCAAAGTGCTGGGATTACAGGCTTGAGCCACCGTGCCCGGCCTGGTTCAAGATTCTTGAGGAATTGTCACACTGTCTTCCACGATAGTTGAACTAGCTTACATTCCCACCAACAGTGTAAAAGCATTCCTATTTCTCCACTGCCTCTCCAGCCTCTATTGTTTCTTGGCTTTTTGATAATTGCTATTCTCACTGCATGAGATAGTATCTCATTATGATTTTGATTTGCATTTCTCTAATAATCAGTGATGTTGAGCTTTTTTTCATATATGTTTCTTGGCCACATAAATATCTTCTTTTGATAAGTGTCTGTTCATATCCTTTGTCCACTTTATGGTGGGGTTGTTTGTTTCCTGTAAATTTGTTTTCTTGTAGATTCTGGATATTAGACCTTTTTCTGATGGGTAGATTGCAAAATTTTTCTCCCATTATGTAGCTTGCCTTTTCACTCTGATGACAGGTTCTTTTGCAGTGCAGAAGCTCCTTAGTTAGCTTTTGTTGCAATTGCTTTTGGCATTTTTGTCATGAAGTCTTTGCCCATACCTATGTCCTGAAAGGTATTGCCTAGGTTTTATTCTAGGGTTTTTATGGTTTGAGGTTTTACATTTAAGTCTTTAATCCATCTTGAGTTAATTTTTGTATAAGGTGTAAGGAAGCAGTCTAGTTTCAGTTTTCTACATATGGCTAGCCAGTTTTCCCAACAACATTTATTAAGTAGGGAATCCTTTCCCCATTGTTTGTTTTTGTCAGGTTTGTCAAAGATCAGTTGGTAAGAGATGTGTGGTGTTATTTCTGAGGTCTGTGTTCTGTTCCATTGATCTATATGTCTGTTTTGGTACCAGTACCATGCTGTTTTGGTTACTGTAGCCTTGTAGTATAGTTTAGAGTCAAGTAGCATGATGTCTCCCCAGCTTTGTTCTTTTTGCTTAGGATTGTCTTTGCTATAAGGGCTCTGTTTTGGTTCCATATGAAATTTAAAGTAGTTTTTTTTTTTTCTAATTCTGTGAAGAATGTCAATGGTAGTTTGATGGGAATAGCATTGAATCTATAAATTACTTTGGGCAGTATGGCCATTTTCATGATATTGATTCTCCCTATCCATGAGGATGGAATGTTTTTCCATTTGTTTGTGTCCTCTCTTATTTCCTTGAGCAGTGGTTTGTATTTCTCCTTGAAGAGGTCCTTCACATCCCTTGTTAACTGTAATCCTAGGTATTTTATTCTCTTTGTAGCAATTGTGAATGGGAGTTCATTCATGATTTGGCTGTCTGCTTGTCTCTTGTTGGTGTATAGAAGTGCTTGTGATTTTTGCACATTGATTTTGTATCCTGAGACTTTGCTGTAGTTGCTTATCAGCTTAAGGAGTTTTGGGGCTCAGATAATGGGGTTTTCTAAATGTAGAATCATGTCATCTGCAAACAGAGACAATTTGACTTCCTCTCTTCCTGTTTGAAAACCTTTATTTCTTTCTCTTGCCTGATTGCCCTGGCCAGAACTTCCAATACTATGTTGAATAGCAGTGGTGAGAGAGGGCATCCTTGTTTTGTGCCGGTTTTCAAAGAGAATGCTTCCAGCTTTTGCCCATTCAATATGATATTGGCCATGGGTTTTTCATAAATAGCTCTTATTATTTTGAGATATGTTCCATCAATATTTAGTTTATTGAGAGTTTTTAACAGGAAGGGATGTTGAATTTTATCAAAGGCCTTTTCGGCATCTATTGAGAAAATCATGTGATTTTTGTCATTGGTTCTGCTTATGTGATGGATCACATTTATCGATTTGCGCATATTGAACCAGCCTTGCATCCCAGAGATGAAGCCGACATGATCATGGTGGATAAGCTTTTTGATGTGCTGCTGGATTTGGTTTGCCAGTGTTTTACTGAGGATTTTAGCATTGATGTTCATATTGGCCTGAAGTTTTCTTTTTTTGTTGTGTCTGTTCCAGGTCTTGGTATCAGGATTATGCTTACCTCATAAAATGAGCTAGGGAGGAGTCCCTCCTTTTCAATTGTTTGGAATAGTTTCAGAAGGAATGGTACCAGCTCCTCTTTGTACCTCCAGTAGAATTCAACTGTGAATCCATCTGGTCCTGGGCTTTTTTTTTTTTTGGTTGGTAGGCTATTAATTACTGCCTGAATTTCAGAACTTGTTATTGGTCTGTTCAGGGATTTGACTTCTTCCTGGTTTAGTCTTGGGAGGGTGTATGTCCAGAAACTTATCCATTTCTTCTAAATTTTCTAGTTCATTTGTGTTGAGGTATTTATATTATTCTCTGATGGTGGTTTGTATTTCTGTGGGGTCAGTGGTGATATCCCCTTTATAATATTTTATTGCCTCTATTTAATTCTTTTTTCTTCTTTATTAGTCTAGCTAGTGGTCTATTTTGTTATTTTTTTCAAAAAACCAGGTCTTGGATTCATTGAGTTTTGAAGGGTTTTTGTGTCTCTGTCTCCTTCAGTTCTGCTCTGATCTTAGTTATTTCTTGTCTTTTGCTGGCTTTTGGATTTATTTGCTCTTGCTTCTCTAGTTCTTTTAATTGTGATGTTAGGGAGTCAATTTGAGATCTTTCTAGCTTTCTGATGTGGGCATTTAGTGCTGTAAATTTCCCTCTTAACACTGCTTTGACTGGATTCACCACCATTCTTTTTTTTTTTTTTTTTTTTTTGAGACGGAGTCTCGCTGTATCGCCCAGACTGGAGTGCAGTGGCCGGATCTCAGCTCACTGCAAGCTCCGCCTCCCGGGTTTTTATGCCATTCTCCTGCCTCAGCCTCCCGAGTAGCCGGGACTACAGGCGCCCACTACCTCGCCTGGCTAGTTTTTTTTTTTTTGTATTTTTTAGTAGAGACGGGGTTTCACCGTGTTAGCCAGGATGGTCTCGAACTCCTGACCTCGTGATCCGCCCGTCTCGGCCTCCCAAAGTGCTGGGATTACAGGCTTGAGCCACCGCGCCTGGCCTCACCACCATTCTTAATGGCATTAAGGATATTTGCAATTCATGAGAGGAGGTCAAAATATCAACATTAACAGGAGTTTGGAAGAAATTGATTTCAATCCTCATGGGTGACTTTGAGGGATTCAAGACTTCACTGAAGGAAGTAACTGCAGATTTGGTGAAAATAGCAAGAGAGCTGGAATTAGAAGTGGAGCCTGAAGTGAAAATGTGACTGAATTGTTGCAATCTCATGGTAACTCTTGAAAGGATGAGGAATTGCTTTTTATGAATGAGCAAAGAAAGTGATTTCTTGAGATGTAGTCTACTCTTGGTGAAGATGTTGTGAACATTGTTCAAATAACTATAAACGATTTAGAAATATTATACAAATGTAGGACAAATGAGAGGACTAATTTTGAAAGAAGTTCTACTGTGGGAAAAATGCTATCAAACAGTATCATATGCTACTGAGAAATCTTTAATGAAAGGAAGAGTTCATCAATGGAGTAATTTATTTGCTGTCTTGTTTTAAGAAATCACGGCCAGGTGTGGTGGTTCACACCTATAATCCCAAAACTTTGGGAGGCCAAGGTGGGAGTATTGTTTGAGCCCAGGAGTTTGAGACCAGCTGGGGCAACCAGCTGGGGCCCTGTCTCTACAAAAATATTTAAAAATAAGACTGGGCACGGTGGCTCATGCCTATAATCCCAGCACTTTGGGAGGCTGAGGTGGGCAGATTACCTGAGGTCAGGAGTTCGAGACCAGCCTGACCAATATGGAGAAACCTCATCTCTCCTAAAAATACAAAATTAACTGGGCGTGGTGGTGCATGCCTGTAATCCCAGCTACTCGGGAGGCTGAGGCAGGAGAATCACTTGAACCTGGGAGGCGGAGGTTGCAGTGAGTCAAGATCATGCCATTGCACTCCAGCCTGGGCAACAAGAGTGCAACTCTATCTCAAAAAAATAAATTAATTAAAAAATAAATAATTAGCTGGGCATGGTGGCACATACCTGTAGTCTAAGCTACTTGGGAGGCTGAGGCAAGAGGATTGCTTGAACCTGGGAGGTCAAGGTTGCAGGGAGCTACGATCACGCACCACTGCCCTCCAGCCTGGATAACAGAATAAGACTCTAATCAGAAAACAAAGGAAGAAAGAAAGAAAAATAAAATTGCCACAGCCACCCCAACCTTCGGCAATCACCACTCTGATCAGTCAGTAACCATCAACATTGAGGGAAGATCATCCACCAGCAAAAACAGTTATGGCTGACTGAAGGCTCAGATGATTGTCAATATTTTTTAACCATAAAGTATTTTAAATTAAGGTATACACATTATCTGTGTTCATAGACATAATGCTACTTCCACTTAATAGACTGCGGTATAGGATAAACATAACTTTTAAATGTATTGGGAAACCAAAAAGTTTGTGTGACTTGCTTTATTTTGCAGCAGTCGAGAACTGAACCTTCAATATATCTGAGGTATGTCTTTATTTTCCAAACTTCTTTGCAGCTAGATGTGGGCATGGAACCAATTCTTGGCCAAAGGAATGTGAGCAAAAGTATTGAGTGCTACTCTGAGCCATGCTCTTATTTCCCTCTAACTCCCTTTCTGCTGACTGGAATGGAAATATGGTGGTGAGTCATTGTGGATTATGCACATAATGATTGTGAACCTGGGGGATAATGGAATAACAAGAAAGAAGGAGCCTCCACCCTTGACAGTGCCATAGAACTGCAATACCAACTATGCAGAAAAGAATTGGACTTCTGTCTTATTTTGGCTACTTTATTTTTGGGTCTCTGGCTTTGGTTGCCTACTTGATCTACACATTCATCTCCTTGGTAGACAAGTCCTATGGATACCATCTCTGAAATATATTTGGCATTTGACTGCTGTGCCCCCACCACTTGGTCCAATCCACCATCATCTTTCCCTGGATGCTGAAATTACCACTAACTGGTCTTGTCACTTTTATTCTTGACCTACAGAATTTATTTTCTAGTTGAAATATTTTTTAAAAAAGATTATATTACCTCCTGCTTAATATCCTCTAGTGACATTGTCAATGCCTTTCATCTAAAGACCACCAGCAATGTACCTGCAATAAAAAAAAAAAAAAAAGTTAGGTTTATTGCTTGTGGCTGCATACCATGGGGAGTCATGGGGTGTTCCAGTAAGAGTATGTTAGAAGGGACTTTGCTATGGATAGGACTTGGACTTGTGTTATGTGATTTGGGGTAGTGTTTAAGAAGGCAGTGTTAATTCTGTGATTAGGTAGCTTAATACATCTTATCTAGGAGAATGGAAGACTAGAATGAGGCTAAGCCTGAAACTGATTAAAAGGAAAAATCAGTAGTCGTTCATGTTAGCCATGATAGAAGAATGATGTTTGGTCATTTTTGGTTTGGACAATGTTCATGTTTTGTCTGTGTTCACTGAGTTGTCTTATTTTTGTCTAGATTCGTCACAGTCACAGGCTGGCCTTGTCTGATGTTGATGTTCGAGAAATTGTTCATGTTCAACAGGAGAACACCACAGCCTACCTGTAGGGACCCAGCCAGCACCTGGCTGTCTTTCTCACTTCCCAGTACACTTCGAGTAAAATTCCACCTCTTTAGTGTGATCTTCAAGGTTTTACATAATTTGGTTCCTACCTAACTTCCAGCCTAAATTTCACCACACAGTCACTGCACACCCATGACACAGGCCTTTTTGGTTTCTTAAATGCAGTAAGCTTGTTCTCCCACTGGGATCTGTACAAATGTGGTTAGCTCTCCCAGGAACTTGTTTTTCCCAAGGGTCACTTTTTAAGAAAAATTTTTTACTTTAAGTTCCGGGATACATATGCAGAATGTGCAGGTTTATTACATAGGTGTACATGTGCCATGGTGGTTTGCTGCACCTATCAACCTGTCATCTAGGTTTTCAGCCCGCATGCATTAGGTATTTGTCCTAATGCTTTCCCTCCCCTTGCCCTCCACCCTAAGACAGGCCCCAGTATGTGATGTTCCCCTCCCTGTGGCCATGTGTTCTTATTGTTCAACTCCACTTATGAGTGAGAACATGTGGTGTTTGGTTTTCTGTTCCTGTGTTAGTTTGCTGAGAACAATGGCTTCCAGCTTCATCTATGTCCCTGCAAAGGACATGAACTCATTCTTTTTATTATTATTATTATACTTTAAGTTCTAGGGTACATGTACACAACGTGCAGGTTTGTTATATATGTGTACATGTGCCATGTTGGTGTGCTGCACCCATTAACTCGTCATTTATATTATGGCTGCATAATATTCCATGGTGTATATATATGACATTTTCTTTATCCAGTGTATCACTGATGGGCATTTGGGTTGGTTCCAAGTCTTTGCTATTGTAAATAGTGCTGCAGTAAACATACGTGTGCACGTATCTTTATAGTAGAATGATTTCTATTCCTTTGGGTATATATCTAGTAGTGGGATTGCTGGGTCAAATAGTATTTCTGATTCTAGATCCTTGCAAGGCTGTGGAGAAATAGGAATGCTTTTACACTGTTGGTGGGAATGTAAATTAGTTCAACCATTGTGGAAGACAGTGTGGTGATTCCTCAAGAGTCACTTTTTAACTATTACTTTCTCAGACAGCCCTTCCCAGACCATCCCCTTTTCCACTCTCCCACAGTACTCTTTATATAATGTATTTTCTTTATTAAAATGTATTATGTACATGTGGACTTTCTGCCTTCCCTTCTAGGCTACAAGATTGATGAGAGCAGCAATCTTGTTTGTGCTGTTCCCCAAGATATATCCTCAGAGCTTTTCACATGATGGGTTCTCCATAGACGTTTGTGGAGTCAAGGAGCACTCAGCCTCTAGGAATGGGTGGAAAGCCACAATTACAACATGGCATGCAGATGTGTGTTGGACTTAGAGAAGAGATACACCCAGATTATTGGAGGCTTATTGCTAAAACACAAAGGCTTATGAGGTACCTATTGCCTCTTTCTAAACCAAATAATTGATTTCTCCAAAAACTCAAGAGATTGAGATTGTTCAAGAGGCACTCTTGGCTCAAGTAATTTGCTTTCTGCAGTAGTGTCTACCACTTATACTTCTGAAATGAGAAGACCTAACTGGGTTGGTTTGCTATCACCCAATACAAAGCCTCCTTATTGGCCAGAAACTGTTGGCCTTCCTCGTTTCTAATACACCCACCAAGGTCTCAACTCAATGTCTATGGGGACTAGGCAAGTAACTTAAATGAGTGAAGCAAACTGGGTTTGTTGTTGTTATGGCAACTTAAGAAGAACTTGTTCTATGTAGACCTACATCTATGACTATTCCTCACATCTGTAAATATATATATTCTCTCCCATGTTTCCTGAAACATGTATCTTGTCAGTCTCTCCTATTTTCCCACTTTTGATGGAACACAAGGCCAAGCAGTATTTCATTTTTGTTTTTAACTCAAGAAAAACAACTGTGTAAGCACAATGGTAAATAGCAATTGAGATTTGGCCTCAGCATCGGAGATCGTGGCAACTGGAGTGCATGCTCAAGCTCAAGGACAGCTGCCGAAGCTACCTCCAGCTGAACCTGCCTTGTGGAAATGCAGTGTCTACATTTATTTAGAGAGAGACTAGAAATCTAGAAGTTCAGGTAAAATCTCTCGATTGTTAATTGCTGGCAATTTGTTTAAACATTAAACACTGTGAAAATAAAATATGCTTGTTAAACAAATATGTCATCCTCCAGGTTTGACCTTTGGACTGCTAGTGGTTGGCCCCTGTCAAATATCATTGTTTCTAGATGAGTCAGTGCCAACAAGATGTGGAAAAGGAGCAGGGCTGATGTCACTACACCCAGTGTGATCCTTGGCAGCTTTGCAGAAGGAGCCATTGCGACTACCAGACAGACCAGTAGTTCATAAGCATGGGCTGCTGCAGGAGGGTTATCTAACTGGAGGGGGAATTGGGAGGTGGGGAGACCAAGTAAGTCTTCCCAGAACTACTTAACCTAGAGGACAAGAAGGGGTATTCCTATTGAAGGAAGGGCTACAGCACACACAGATGTGAGAACTTGTGGCACTTCTAGGAAACTTCAAACAGCACCATCTTGTAAGAGTGTAGGGTGACTGTGCATGTGGTGCAGGGAGGTGGTATAAGAAGAGGCAGAGGAGGCAGGAAATGAAGCTGTCGAGGGGAATGACAGCCCTACATGATATTCTTAAGACTTTAAATAGTGTCCAAAAGTATTTGAAGGATGCACTGAGAGATATTATTCTGGGCTTTAATGTCTTAGTCTTACAGTTGAGGTAAATCCCACTGGCAGATACGTAGAGCGTTAACTAGCAGTAGGTTTGAGGCTATTAACATTTTCAAATATATATATTTAATAGCAATGTAATTTAATATATAATAATATAGAATATAATAATAATATAATTTATATATATATAAATAAATTTTTTTCTCTCTGTAGTTTTTTGGGAAACAGGTGGTGTTTGGTTACATAAGTAACTTCTTTAGTGGTGATTTGTGAAATTTTGGTGCACCCATCGCCTGAGCAGTATACACAGCACCCTATTTGTAGTCTTTCATTCCTCATCCCCTTCCCACCCTTTCCCCTTGAGTCCATTCTGTCATTCTTATGCCTTTGCATCCTATAGCTAAGCTCCCACTTATGAATGAGAACATACAATGTTTGGTTTTCCATTCCTGAATTACTTCACTTAGAATAAACTTATGATGGAATACTACCGGAATACTACTCAGCCATAAAAAGGAATGAATTAATGGCATTTGCAGTGACCTAGATGAGGCTATGAACATTTCATCTGATAGAGCAAACTCTAGGTAAGCAGGAAAGCTCTTGATTCTCCCTATAGCCAACCCTCACCCCCACAGTCACTTCTAGAGTTTTGTCTGTTACCTGAAGGCAGAATTATTTGAATGCCTACTTATCTACATGCCATCTTTGTTGTTGGGCCTCCTTCCTTTACTGTAGCTAATTGATTTTGGGAGTGTATATCCTTACCTAGAGCCTTTTATGGTCCTGATAGGAACCTGGACTCCTCTCTGGTGAGTAAAATTTAGGTAAGTACAAGTTTTTGCTTTTGACTATCTGAGCTGCTCAGAATATACTTGGCTATTTGCCATGACTGTAACAGGTAACACAAGAAAAGAAAATGAGAAAAATGTTGACTAGTACTGTGGAGGCTGGAGTTTCCAAAGGCAGTTATGTGATGGACACAGGTGGATGGGACATGAGAAGCCTGTAGGCATCTACCTACTGACATGCCAGTGCTACCTCCAGGTAGCCCTCTCCCCTATCTGGGCCCAGGAGCACTCTGGGTGGGAGTTGGGGGGCATATGTAGAAGGGGGCCAACCCCCATGAACTACTCAGAACAAGCTGACAGGCACTATAGTGACACCAGTGGTGCCCAGTGAGGGCTTTCCAGGGCAAGAATGGGAGGAGGGCACTCAAATGCCTTGAGATGTAGCTGTTCAGCAACTGTATGGAAATATTCCAATATTTAGTAATCATTACAGGCATACTAGTGAAATCTAGCCAAATCTTGGACCTGAATATATGACTCTGAAAAAGATGAACATCAGAAACCTCCCCTTCTGCTGTGCCTTAGGGAAAGAGTCTTCTACAATTTACCTAAACCATGAGTTCAATTAGATTTCTTTGGGCTATACTTGAGGCTTTGCATAGCTCTTTCCTGTGGAATGTCTTTATTTCACAAAAGTTGTAAAACCTCTCAAGTTATTACAAACCTGCTTTGCTTATTTTTTTTTCTAGATTATTCCAGAAGCTTGAGAAGACCAAAACTGCTTGTGCAAAGGGTCTCAGAAGTAACATAGAGAAGAGATTGGAAGGGGGCAAGGTTGGAGGAAGGGATCTCTAATCCAAGTTAACAAGTTCGTGGGATGGGGAAGAGGGCAGATTCTACAGCTGTTTTTGAGATTATCATTTGGAGTGAAAGGAAGATTGGGATGAGTTAAGCTTCTGACCCGAGTGAAGTGAAGGATAATGATGCACTCATAGGCAATCATAGTGGATACTGGCTACAATAAGGGATTTCATTTCTCTGATCTCAGTTTGCTTATTAGCAAAATGGGGGTAAAATTGGGGTAATAATGGTACCTGTCTTATGGGGCTGCTTTTAGGATGACACGAGATAATGCATACCAAGTGTTTAAGTCCGGGATTGACAGGCAGTAAGCATTCACTGAATGGGGCTTAGAAAGTGTTCAGTGAATTTTCTGCGAACCACAAAGCTAGGTAAGTGATGGAGATGGGGTTCTAGCACCTCATTAAAGCATAGTCTGGTCACTTCACTTATTAACATTGGGTAGAAGCAGTCAGAAGGGGGACAAGTCTAGGGAACAGTTACGTGATGAGCTTGGTTTTGAAATATGGAGACATTGATGGAGGGGGGAGGGGATGTCTAGTAGGTAGTTGGACACACGGGACTGAACTTAAAAGAAATCTTGGCTAGAAATGTCCTTTTACCCACAGTCATCCCTCACAATGTATGTGAAGTTATAGCCATCGAGAGTGTACTACCTAATAGTCAAGTAACTGACAGATGATGTTTAATAAAATTGTGTGACCAAGATTATTGTAAATTCTTTAAGTGGTTTTAGTCAGATTTTTATGTTTGACTATTGATCTCTCTTGCCAAAAAATTTTTATGGTGCCATAGAATTGTTAACTGTAATGAAAAGCCCATATTTCAGAAACATAAAAGCCATCTCCTAACCATATGAAGTTTAAAGATTTCTACATTGAAAGCTACCCCATTAAGAAGTTAATTAACCCTCAGTCAAAATTTCTAAACTTCATTTCCTTCAACTGAAAGTAGTTTTATAACTCTTTTAATATGCTGAATAATTTGTTTGTTTAACATTATTTAAGGAACAGATTCCTATTATAGCTTGTGTCACAAGTTGAATGGGGAAAAAAAATCTTCAGTGCTCCTCAAGTTTGATCTTATTTGCTTTCTGGCACCACCACCCACTCTTGGCCTCCCATCAGATACTTTATCACACTGTGGATGTGAAGTTGCCTGTTTGTATGTCAGAAGCTTAAACCTAAATAAAAAAAAAAAAAAACAATTGTATTTTATATCACCTGGCTACAAGTTTATGAAGACAATACAACTGTGTATAGCATAGTGGGAGATGGCAAACTATGGCTCACAGATCAGATCTGGCTTGCTGCATGTTTTTGTACAGCCCATGAACTAAGACTGGTTTTTACATTTTTAAATTGCTGAAGAATATAGAAATAAAGGTAACATTCCATGCTATATGAAAACTGTAGGAAGTAAAAATTATATTTTATGGGAACACAGCCATGCTCATTCATGTATGCATCATTTATAGTTGTTTTCATGCTACAATGGCAGAATTGACTATTTGCAACAAGGACTGTATATGGTGTTTTCAGTGCTTCACAGTGCTGTCCAGCAACCCACTAATCACAAGGATGAGGTTACAACTCCACAGCATTTAAAGTGCATATCACTCTCTATAGTAACATTTTAAAAAATTACTAGTGCTATAGCCACCATGTCAAAAAGAAAAGAAAGCATAGTGGGCTCCAAACGTCATGCTTCTGAGGCACCGTGGAGTGTGTATTGTTTTCTTACCAAATTAAATAGTGCTATGGTTTAAATGTGACCTCCCCAAAGTTCATTTGTTAGGAATTTAATCCCCAATACAACAGTGTTGGAAGGTGGAGCCTAATAAGATGTAATTAGTTAATCATGAGGGCTCTGCATAACTAGATTAATGTTGTTATCGTGGGAGTGGGTTAGTTATTGAGGGAGTGGTTAGTTACTGTGAGAGTGGGTTTGTTGTAAAGGTGTGTTTGGCCTATCTTGCTCTCTGGCTCTTTCTCTGTCACCTTCCACCATGGGAGGGCACAGCAACAAATGCCCTTGCTAGATGTTGGCCTCTTGATATTTAACTTCCCAGCCTCCAGAGGTGTGAGCCAAATAAATATCTGTTCATCATAAATTACACAGTCTGTAGCATTCTGTTATAGCAGCACAAAACAAACAAAGCAGAGGAGAAAGCATTGTGTTTATTACATGTTGACACTCCAAACAATGTAATAGATTAAGCACTCATCACATTTTTTCCAACTCACACAAAAGCAATGACCAGAAAAATTAGAAAATTTAAAACAATATCTCATCACAGCACAATTTCTTTAAAATAATAAAAAATGAAAATGAGACTATAACCAGAATAAGTTTCCAAGTGGCTTGTTATGCAAGCAAGGCAAAATATTTTATTGATGTTGAGTTCATTAAATCATGTTTGATTATAGCAACAGATGGAATATATCCAGTGAAAATAAATTAGTTTAAGACTATTAGCCTTTTGGTGACACTGATTGCTTGGTTGAGAACATTGACAGCAGCATCAATAGTGAACTTTAAAATGACTTCTAGTGGTTTTCCTTAGCTCTTGTTGACAAATATTGCCAATGCAGCTCAGTTGTTTATTTGAGGAGTCAGTGCTGAGTTTGAAGTGAATGAAGAAATAGCTTCTATGAAGAGCCTGTGTAGAAGAACTATGGGCAAGATTATTTTAAAAGAAAATGAGAAAACACTAATTCAACATGACCTGAAGTGGAATCTGCCAAGATGTGTTGCAACTGTTCATAGTAAAAAATATCTACGGAGCAGAAAAAGGCTTTTGGAACAAATTTAGAAAGTGGGTGAAAATGTAAGATATTTAAAGCCTATGATTACTAATTGTAATATTCACCATCAGGTACTTTGTGGAAAATATTTAAATCTGTGATGTTATTGAATCAGTGGTATCAAAAGTTAATTTTATTAGCTCTTCTGGACTTTTCACCATTGCCCATTTAATAAACATTCTTTTCAGAAATAGGAAGTAAATATCCTGTCAGATCAGCATTAACATATGAACATTTGAATCAATTTCAATAAGGCACATTAACTTAGAACTCCAATAAGGTGAAATGTGATATCATTCCCATTGTATTTTTTTTGGGCCCTACTAAGCCAGTATTACAAAAAATATTCATTCACATCATATTTTGAATTTTATTAATAAAAATTTTTAGAAGCTTGTTTTCTTTCTTTACATAAGTACCTGCATCTTACATACATATTTGATTTTGCTTTCCGGACAGCAAAGACTAAAATATTGACTATCTCTGCTTTTACAGAAAATGTTTGCCAACCTCTATTGTATAGGCCCAATTTGTAATGCTGTTGTGTTAGCTAGTTTTGTGAGTCAGATTGGCAAGGCTGTGGCCCAGTTATGCAATCAAACACCAAGCTTCACAATCTTCACAGGTGTTGCTGTGAAGTACTTTGTAGATGTGATTAACATCTTCTATCATCCATCAAATTCAATTAAGGGAGATTATCCTCAATAAATTGGGTTGGTGTGATCCAATTAGTTGACAAACCTTATGAATAGAACTGAGGTTCCTTGTAAAAGAAGAAATTCCTCCTGAGGATAGCTCCTGCCTGTGAATTTCCAAACTGCTCTTCCTGACAGCCTCATAATCATATTAGCCAATCCCCAATCTCTCTCTCTCTCTCTCATATATATATACACACACACACACACACACACACACGTATATATGTATACGTATAATATATATGTATGTATGCATTTATGTATGTATGTATATATATGTATGTGTATATATAATCTCCTATTCTGCTCATCTGAGGGAACCCTAATGCCACTGCTGTCTGTACAAGACATTATTACCTAACTTACGCTGCTAGAAAACAGAAAAGAAAATAACTGCAGATAAAACGAAATAATTTTTTGTCACTCCAGTTCAGCTGTGATACTGCCTATGTATCTTAATGACTCTCAGTGTAAGGCCGAAAGGGGTAATGAGAGTCATGAATAAAGAAAGAAAACTCAGCAAAACTTAAATTCAGCCTTATCACTGTGGATCAGACATGATTTTTTTTCTGGACAGAATCTGTTCCCAGAGCAAAAAAAGAGATTTTTAGAGGAAATGTCTCCATTAGCCTAACTCTAGGGCTCTTTTCCTGGGGCCCACTGTTGCTGGCTGTGGCAGCACCCTTCACCTTGCAGTGATGTTGGTAAATAGTGTATTTACGTATTTTCAGAATAAAACTTCTAGAGCTTATACCAGATTTTCCAACGGGTTTGTGGCACCAAAACGATAAAAAGCTGTAAATGGGTCAAGCGCGGTGGCTCATGCCTATAATCCCAGCACTTTGGGAGTCTGAGGCTGACAGATCACCTGAGGTCGGGAGTTTGAGACCAGCCTGACCAACATGGAGAAACTCCATTTCTACTGAAAATGCAAAGTTAGCCGGGCGTGGTGGTGCATGCCTGTAATCCCAGCTACTCGGGAGGCTGAGACAGGAGAGTCACTTGAACTCGGGAGGCGGAGGTCGCGGTGAGCCGGGATCATGTTTGCACTCCAGACTGGGCAGCAAGAGAGAAACTCCGTCAAAAAAAAAAAAAAAAAAAAAAAAAAAAGGCGGCTGTAAACGATCCACCTCCATGTCACCTGCTGTGTACATTGCCTCTCTAACCCTTAGAATAATCATATGAAGTAGGTACTAGTATCCCATTTCACAGATGAGAAAACTGAAGCTTAGAAAAATGAATTCATTTGTCCCCGTCTGGATTCGAACCCAGATCTGACACCAAAGCTCACGCTGAGGGGAGTTAAGGAAATGGTTTGTTCAGTCCCCTAGGCACAGCAATCAGAAAACTCTCTGCACTTGCGGTGGCGGTCTGGGGAGCCCCCGGTGGGGACTGGCCTCTGCCCCCTCGCCTGGGGAGGAGACAAGGTGGGAGTGGTCCCCAAGCTTTGCGTGAAGTGGGGTGGGGTGGCGCGTCCCAGCCTACGGGGCACCAGCCTTCTAGTGTGCCCCTGCCCAACGGGAGGGAGGAGGGAGCGGGGAGCCCCGGGGAGGGAGGAGAGGGCGGGCCCTGAGAGGAGTTTGAAAAGAGGAAGGAAGTGGGGCCCTGCGGCGCCCAGCTACCCCCTGCCGGCTTCCCCACGGGAGGAGGCGAGGCCCCGGCTCAGTCATGGCCCCCTGGCGCAAAGCTGACAAGGAGCGGCACGGCGTGGGTAGGTGCGGGCGCCAGGGCGCGGCAGGGAGCGGGACAGGTGGCGGGAGAGCCGCGAGCAGGAGGATGCTGCGGGGCTGACCGCGCGGGGTGGGCAGGGCGCGCCGCCTGCAGGTCAGAGGGCGCAGCCTGCGGCGGGGCCCCGGGGGCGGAAAAGCCGAGGCTCGGGGAGAGGACGGCGGGACCCCACCCCGCGCGCTAAGCACAGCCCTCGCCCTCTCGCCTGCCGAGGGAACCTTAGGCATTTCCGAGATAGGGTCAAGACTTGCGCTTGACAACTCAGCTCTTCTCGCCAGACTCATCGTCCCCAGGAGTGCCCCAACTCGCCGCATGGGAGACTTGGCCTTATAGAGGGAGCTCCACTCTCCTCAGGCTCAGCCTTGGCCTGCCCACCATGCATACTTCCACCCCTCCAAAGCGACACCCATCTGCCTGCTTCCCCTGTCTGTTCCTTCTGGGTCAGGTGACTCCCGATTTGGCAGGGCATCCAGAGGGCAGCTCAAGCTTGGGGGATGGGGTTGGACGGTGGGGTTCCCTACTCAGCCCCTAAGAGCCTCTGGGGAAAAAGGCTCCCGTCAGGTGGTCTGAGGGTAACCCAGAAGCTAGCTTGGTCAGCCTCAGCCATCTAAACTCCCAGAGGCCTTTGCCTGGAGCTCAGGGGCGGAAGTGGTGGCTGGGGGAAGGGAGGCCTCAGGTGCTGCTACTCTCTCTAAGTGGCATCCGTGGTGCAATCTTCATGGACTCACTGTGGTTTTCAAACTTCAATATCAATTAAAAAGTCTCTCTGGAGCTTCCTACACAGGCAGATACCAGACACCATCTCAGAAATAAAGATTTAGCAGGTGAGGCATTGGAAGACCCAAGCGCCCAGAGGGATTCGATGCAGGGGGTCCCCAGGCCACTGTTTGGGAAACACTGCCTGGAGAGATCGGTAGTTATCCACTCAATTACTGGGCACCGGGCATGGGGTGGGGGGCATTTTGATATGAATGGTTCCCATCCAGAGAACAAATAATAATTCATATCCTCAACGGGCAGTTACAAAGGAAGGAAGGATACAGCTTCTGCCCTTGAGGAATTATGTGGAAAGCTAGAGGCCTAGACTGGGAAATCAGAACTAGGTTGAAATCAGGGTCTGTTTCCTCGTCTATAAAGTGGAAATGTTAATAATAATGCAGGTCTCATGAGACTCTTGTAAGGATTGAATGGGGTTATGCATGGAAAGCATTTAGTAGTGTGCTGGCTCAGTGAGAATTAGAGATTGAGGTCAAGGGGCTTAGCTAGCAGCTTCAGAACCAAGAGACACCAGCACCAAGATGCACCCTAATGCCAGATTCAGGACAGTCATGCCTTATGAGACTGTAGTGTTTCATGGTTTGCAAGACCAAATGTCATGCAGTCTGTGTCTGACTTCAGAACCCGCATGTGAGGCAGTGTATTATTCCCACTTTACAGATGCAGTAACCAAGTTAACATCACTTGGAAGCAATGAAGCTGGGCCTTAAATTCAATTGTCTTCAGACCCTAGGTCATGGCACCAGAAAAGCATCTAGAAGGGAAACATCATGGGTAAAGGCAGGGAGCTGGCATCCCTGTGTGTGGGTCAAACAATAAATATTCTGCTTTGGTTTTAGTATTGCTTTTAGTGTTTAAAAAAAATTGCAGAGGTAGATTATGGCTAGATTGTGAAGGGCTCTGAGTGCCAAGCTTCGAAGTTTGGATTTCCTTCTGTGAGCACTGGAGGTTTTGAGCAGTGTCATCTGGAAGAAGTTAAATAGTTAATTAGGACAGGAGTGGGGATTGGACTTAGAATAGAAGGAAAATGGGTAACAGTTTTACCTGTCTACTTTCTGCCTGGTTAATCTAGCAGGAGGTCACTTATAATCAACATTTCCTGTTAACTTTTATTAGGTTAATCCACTCTGCCTGAGGCTCTTGTCAGTGAAGAGAGCTTTCTCCTTTCAGGAGAGAGGAAAGGGTAGAAAAGGAGGAGGTAGAAAGAGAAACTAACAGTATCAGTTAGGGTTAAGTGTGACTAAGGGTGACAGTAAACTTGCAAAATTGTGGCCTAACTAAACTGCAAGTTTATTTATGTCTTGCATAGAAAGCTCAGAAATGGTCTGTGAAGAGGTGGTAAGGTGGCTCATTCTATATCTCACACTGTATCCTTGGCATGTGACTTCTGCCTTTGAGCCACACAGGCTGCTTAAGCTTCGGTTATCAGGTCCACCTTCCAGCCAGCAAAAAGGATGCAGGAAAAAGAAGGTCATGACTTTTCCGTTTAAAGACATTTACCTGAAGGCACACTTGACATTTCTTCTTACCTCCTATTGGCTAAAATGTAATCACATGACTGACTATAGCTGCAAGGGAAGCTAGAAAATGTAGTCTGTAATGTAGGCAGCCATGTACCTAGCTAAAAATTAGGAGTTCTCTTCATAACTAAGGAGAGGAGGAAGAATATTGAGGATGATGTATTAGTTTGCTAGGACTGCCATAGCAAAATACCACAGACTGGGTGGTTTAAACAACAGAAATGTATTTTCTCACAGTTCTCGAGGCTGGAAGTCCAAGATCAAAGTACCAGCAGTGTTGGCTTGTCTTGTGGCCTGTCTCCATGGTTTGCAGATGGCTGTCTTGCTGCCTCTTCATTGCTTTCTGTGCAGGCACACCCTTGCTGCTTCTTCCTCCTGTCATGAGGACACCAGTCATATTGGATTAGCATCCCACCCTAAAGGACTCATTTTAACTTAATCACCCCTTTATCTCCGAATATGCACTTATCTCCAAATAGGAGTACATTCTGAGATGCTGATACTGGGACTTCAGCATAAGAATTTTGGTGGGGACACAAGTTTGTGACAAATAATCTGTGGTCTCTGGCATGGTATTTTGGGACTATAAAGAGGGCTTCAAGGCAGGAGCCCTGAGACAAAGGG
Source organism: Chlorocebus sabaeus (assembly GCF_047675955.1). NCBI lineage: Eukaryota > Metazoa > Chordata > Mammalia > Primates > Cercopithecidae > Chlorocebus > Chlorocebus sabaeus. Next base: position 12,758,454 of record NC_132926.1, on the reverse strand, counting down.
TGAGGGTAGAAAAGAGTTGTTTACCCTGAAGCTGAGCCTCCCAGACAGATTTGTGTGGGACTCTAGCTATTCTTGTAGGGGAGGGAAAAGCTTCTTTCTGCTACTGCATCTTGGGTTTTCTGTAAATTAGACTAACAAAAGACTGATGAACAAGAGAAAACAAACAAGTTTATTAGCGTGTACATCCTGCTTACATATGGAGTACTCAAAGGGTTGGTTTGAACTTGAGCTTATAGAGCATCTTAGCAAAAGTACAATAAAGGTTTAGAGAAGTAGCAAGACAAAGGAGGGTTTTAGGCTTCCAAGGGCAGCAAACTGTGGGAAGGGAAATATATGGGGAATCTAATGGAAGATAAAGGGTTATTTGTGCAGGTCCATCTTGGAGCCAACTTTGTCTTCTTCATGGTCATAAAATTTCCCTGGGAGAGGGGATTTATGGCAGTCGTTATTTCTTAGGAGTTTCTTCAGATAAATAAATATCCAGGAAAGCTTCTTTCTGTACCTGTTGATTCTTATGTGCATCCAGCTCAAAATAATATGCCCTATGGAAGTGGCATATTTTGATCACGTTTTGATCAGAAACCTGTTCTGTATGCCGCTTCTCTCTAGCTATGGTTTTACACCAATGTGTGGTGTTGAGGAATATTTGTTGGTTTCTTCTGAGGGCGGTGAGGGAGAATCTGTTCCAGGTCTCTCCCCCAGCTGCCAGTGGTTTGCTGGCAATCCTCAGCATTCCTTGGCTTGCAGAAGCATCTCGTTGATCTCTGCCTCCATCTTCACGTGGTATTCTCATTGTGTGCATGTCTGTCTCCACATTTCTCCTTTTAAAAAAGACATCCAGTCAGATTAGGGCCCACCCTAGTGACTTCAGTTAAATGTGATTACCTCTGTAAAGACTCTGTCTCCAAATAAGATCATATTCTGAGGTACTGGGGGTTGGGACTCCAATGTCTCTTTTTTTTTGGAGGGGGTGGGCACAATTCAAACCATAACAGGCCCTGCAGAAGCAGAGAAGGGATCTTTTTCACATCTTGGTTGGGGAATATGGAGGAATCCATGACCAGCCCATGGTCCAGGGATGTGGGTGATGCTGTCACAGCCCAGTACCCTGGACAGAGCTGATCCATGCACACTGACAGACTTGGAGTGGGCAGTGTGTGCTGGCGTCATTTGCAGCATGGATTTTTGTTGCAGGGAACAAAATCTAGTCAAACCAGTTCAAGGAAAATGTGTGTGGTATGTATCTGTGGGAGAGCAGGGGGAAGTGGTGTATTTTAGGGTCAGAAGAATCACATGGAAATCCAGGAAACAGGAGGAGTCAGGCCTCGGAAAGGACTTGAACTGAGGCAACCCTGGAATCCTCTGCCTCTCCTCTCATGGCTTCTCAGCTTCTTTGAGCATGCCGGCTCTGGTCTCCTTTCTCTCCCCACCACCTCCCTTTGATTGTGTTGCTCTTCATAGCTGATACTCTAACACCACAGTGGTGACCCCAGCGTGCAACCCACCCCTCTCTGCACAACCTTGCAAGTCAAGCATCCACTTAATCTTCTGTGTGTTTGTTTGTTCAAAGTCCCAACAGAAGGGAGTGGCAGCTTGGTTTCCCTTTGTAAGAAAGACCACCCAAATCAGAGGTCATTGCCAGCCTAAGAATGGGCCTCACTCTGGTGAGGATGCTGCCCCTGGCAGGTCTAATTCTCTGTGACTATGAGGTGGGGTCACATGGCTTGCAGGAACCATGGGTGGGGACTGATTCTTTGAGTGGAGCCTGCATTCCAAACACACCCAGGGCAGAAGAACTTCACTACAGAGGGACCAATTATACTGCTTTTATTGCCAAAAGCAACAGTTGAAAGGATAGAGAGAGCATCATTCACTCATTAACTTGTCCATTTGTTCACTCATTCATTCTTTGTTAACTTCTTAAATATTTGTTGGGTCTGTGTGCCAGGCATTATGCTAGTCACTGAGATTACTAGAAATAGGCCAATATGGCCTCTATCCTTCTGGGGCCTATAGTCTAGTAGGGAAGATGAAAGAGAACTTCATGAATAAATCAGTAACCTTCTAATTACAAATTGTGATATGTGCTATTGTAACATGAGTGAGAATATTAGGAATGGTCTTGAATTAGATGATGTGAGAAGGCCTCTCAGGTGCAATAGGGAAAAGAATTCCAAAGCCAATGCTTGGAGGGATATTAATACATGTATCTTTGCTACAGTGGCTGACTGTACCTTTGGACTGGTCCCCAGAAATTAGTCTGGTGAAACAAAAATACATGGATTAGACATCTAATTCCTTCCTACCACCAATTCTTAGGTGCCGGGGCTTCCTACTTTCAGATGCTTCAGCAACTTGAGGCTGTTTAGGAGTGCCTGCTGGGCTGGCTGTTTGAGTTCGTGTAGGGAGACTGTCCTAATCCGTAGTTATATGGGCACCTCATTAGTCTGTGGACATCTTGCCCCTAACCATAATGTTTGCATTTGAATGAGCCTTGAAGACAGATTGTGTTTTCTAAGCTCTGCTTCCTCCTGAGATCAGCATCCTATTGCTGCTGTCTGTTGAGAGAGGAAATGTAGTCACCATACTGCTCTGCTAATTTCTGGACCTTTGGATTTGTTGGTTTTTTTTTTTTTTTTAAAGCTTACAGGCCTTTAATCTAATAGTCAATTACACATGGGTGCCGCAGTCTGTGCTCTGCAGCATATGTTCTGCAAATGGGGAATGATAGTGCTTATCACCACGCAACTCCAGAGGAGTCTGGATAGAGACACCACAAATGTTCCCTTTAATAGGCACTTTCTCCTTTCTTCCCCCTTCCCTTAATTGGTGTGAACTGAAAAACAGGCTGAGTTTGCGGGCTGCTTAAGTCTTACTCTGTTGTTAGTTCTCCTTGGAGAAAGTCATTCCTTGTCTCCCTGCCCCCCACCAGGTCAGCTTCTGCTTTGGTTTAAAGTCATGGTGGCAGAAACTGAGGCTGGAGAAAGTATGACCGCTAACGTGGGCACTTTCCAGAGCCCTCTCCGTTCATCACTCTAGGGCAGTCGTCTGCAGACTTTTCAGCACCAGGGGCTGGTTTGGTGGAAGACAATTTTTCCACAGACTGATGGGGAGGTGGGGTGGGGTGGGGTGGGAGGGATGGTTTTGGGATGAAACTGTTCCACTTCAGATCATGAGGCGTTAGATTCTCATAAGGAGCACACAACCTAGATCCCTCGCATGCGCAGTTCACAATAGGGTTCCTGCTCCTGTGAGAATCTAATGCCCCTGCTGACCTGACAGGAGGCGGAGCTCAGGCCAAGGCTGGATTGCCTGCTGCTCACCTCCTGCTGTGCAGCCCTGTTCCTAACAGGCCACCAACTGGTACCGGTATGTGGCCTGGGGAGTTGGGGATCCCTACTCTGGGGCACTCAGTTCCCTTGACAGCACATGGCCCCTTGGATCACAGCTTAAGCTAAGATGATGGATGGAGACATAGATGGACGGTATGATGTGCACATTGTCACAGCACAGGGTCTGAATGGGGCAATAGGCATTTGTGTGGTTGAATTAAATGGTGCAATACCAGGCCTAGTGACACCCTGACTGACATGGTGGGCTGCAGCAGCAGGGCCATCTCAGTGTCAGCTGAACCTTGAGGGGTTTCCTGGAAAGTGGGTTTTTGCTGCTGGCTTCCCTGGTGGTGGCAGTCAGGGAAGGACCCTTCCAAGTAGAACGGATAGCCAATGTAAAGAGGAGGAAGCCTCTCTGATGTGTGGGAGGCCAGTGTGGCTGCAGTAGAGTAAGCAAGGCGCAGAGCAGTAGGAAATGGATTCTCTGAGAGAGGTCATAGGGAGCAGTACTTTGTAGGTATTGTGAGGCTTTTACTCTGAATGGGGGAGGGGGACATTGCAGGGTTTGGAGTAGAATAGTAGAACGACCTGTCTTATGTTTTAAAAGGATTGAACATAGTAGTTTTATGATGAATTAATCAGGGGAAATTAAATGTGGTAGCAGGGGGACCAGTTAGGCCACAACAGTGATAACTCAGGCAAGAGATGGCGGTGGCTTGGAGCAGGAGGGAACACTGGAGACGGTGAGATATGCTTAGATTCGGGATGTATGTGTTGTAGGTCAAGCAAATGGGGTTTTCTTCTTGGAATGGATGTGGGTATGAGAAGGAGAGAGGAAGTGGTGGTGATGCCAAGGTTTCTGGTCTGAATAGCTAGAAGAATGAGAACTGCCTCGAGGTCTTCCCTAGTGAAAACCTTGATCTAAGTAGTCATCGACGCTGGCATAAATCATACCATTGCCTCACCTTTTGTAGCATGGTACTTTTTTTTTTTTTTTTAATTTTACTGACAGTTCCAGGATACAAGTGCAGAACATGCAGGTTTGTTACATAGGTATACATGTGCCATGGTGGTTTGCTGCACCTATCAACCCGTCATCTAGGTTTTAAGCCACGTATGCATTAGCTGTTTGTCCTAATGCACTCCCCTCCTCACACCCCCCTATCCTCCCCCCGACAGGCCCTGGTGTGTGATGTTTCTCTCCCTGTGGCCATATGTTCTCATTGTTCAACTCCCACTTATAAGTGAGAACATGCAGTGTTTGGTTTTCTGTTCCTGTGTTAGTTTGCTGAGGATGATGGCTTCCAGCTTCATCCCTATCCCTGCAAAGGACATGATCTCATTCCTTTTTATGGCTGCATAGTATTCCATGGTATATATGTATGACATTTTCTTTATCCAGCCTATCATTGATGGGCATTTGGGTTGGTTCCAAGTGTTTGCTATTGTAAATTGTGCTGCAATAAACATACGTGTGCATGTGTCTTTATAGTAGAATGATTTCTATTCCTTTGGGTATATACCTAGTAATGAGATTGCTGGGTCAAATGGTATTTCTGGTTCTAGATCCTTGAGGAATTGTTTTCCACAATGGTTGAACTAATCGTTTACATTCCCACCAACAGTGTAAAAGCATTCTTATTTCTCCACAGCCTCACCAGCATCTATAGTTTCTTGACTTTTTAGTAATCGCCATTCTGACTGGCATGAGATGGATATCTCATTGTGCATTTCTCTGATGATCAGTGGTGCTGAGCATTTTTTCACGTTTGTTGGCCACATAAATGTCTTCTTTTGAGAAATGTCTGTTCATATCCTCTGTCCACTTTTTGATGGGGTTGTTTGTTTCTTGTAAATTTGTTTCAGTTTCTTATAGATTCTGGATATTAGACCTTTGTCAGATGAGTAGGTTGCAAAAATTTTCTCCCATTCTGTAGGTTGCCTGTTGACTCTGATGATAGTTTCTTTTGCTGTGCAGAAGGTGTTTAGTTTAATTAGATCCCATTTGTTAATTTTGGCTTTTGCTGCAATTGTTTTTGGTGTTTTCATCATGAAGTCTTTGCCCATGCCTATGTCCTGATTGGTATTGCCTAGGTTTTCTTCTAGGGTTTTTTATTTTTATTTATTTATTTTTTTGAGATATTTATTTATATTTTTTGAGAGTAGAGTCTCACTCTACTGCCCAGGCTGGAGTGCAGTGGCGCAATCTCGGCTCACTGGAAGCTCCGCCTCCTGGGTTCACGCCATTCTCCTGCGTCAACCTCCCGAGTAGCTGGGACTACAGGCGCCCACCACCATGTCCGGCTAATTTTTTGTATTTTTAGTAGAGACGGGGTTTCACTGTGTTAGCCAGGATGGTTTCGATCTCCTGACCTCGTGATCCGCCTGCCTTGGCCTCCCAAAGTGCTGGTATTACAGGCATGAGCCACCGCGCCCGGCCTCTTCTAGGGTTTTTATGGTTTGGGATTTTACATTTAAGTTTGTAATCCATCTTGAGTTAATTTTTGTATAAGATATAAGGAAGGGGTCCAGTTTCAGTTTTCCACATATGGTTGGCCAGTTTTCCCAGAACCATTCTACCATATTCCATTGCTTCTTTTTGTCAGGTTTGTCGAAGATCAGATGGTTGTGGGTGTGTGGTGTTATTTCTGAGGTCTCTGTTCGGTTCCATTGGTCTATATGTCTGTTTTGGTACCAGTACCATAGTACATGGTACATTTACAAAGCCCTTGTGTTATCATGTTTAGCCCTCACAGACACTCTAAGAAAAATAACTTCTGTCCTTATTTCGCAGGTGAGGAAACTGAGGCATGGATCTTTGAGGTCTCGCTGAAATGCAGCCTGTTCCAGGCAGTTCTATCATACCTCACCCACTCTATTTTATGGAAGTTGCCCCTTTTCACTTTGTCTTTTAGTTAGGTAACTGTATGTCATCTTCCCCACTAGCTGGTACGTTGTTGGAGAGCAGAGCTGTATGAAGGGTTAACTTTGAGTCTATTCAGCATCAATGCAATAGCAGGAATGTGGGAGGTCAGAGAAACTAATCATTATTGTAGCCTACGTCCCCTTGAGAATCCTGTGGCAGCTAGAAGCCCTTCTTCCCACAAAAATATGCACATGGGCAGTTCTGCATTGCAGTGTCACCAAAAGTCATTCATGGAAGCCAGTTAAGGTCCCTGGTAAAACGTGCTCATTTTACTCTGTAACTATTTAATAAACAAATACAATAGGCATAGCCAAAGCATTCTGCCCATGGTATGAATTCTTGAAGCTTGTCAAGAGTCATTAAACTATTCTTATAGTCTGTTCAGATCAATTAAGTTCAATAAGCCTGTGCTGACTGATGGTCCTTAGCTGGGTATTTGGGCCCAGAGGTGAATACAACAGTTCGGGAAGCTTACTGTTCAGTCATAACCTCTCTTTCTGTATGAGGCAGCGGAGAGCACCATTATTAGTACTGATGTCCCCATTGGATGGGTTGGGGGCAGTCCACCCTTTGCTTCAAGTTACTACAGCTGCTGTCATTTCCTTCATACTTCCTTGCAGCCTCGTGTTGAATGATCTGGGCACCTCTAGAATGTAAGCTCCATGATGGCAGGGCCATGTCTGTTGTTCTTCTTCAGCACAGAGCAGGTGCCCAGCAGTTGTTGATAGGATGGATGAAGAGGTGGGTTCATAAGTGGATGGATAGTTAGACGGATGGGTGGGTAGATGGATGATAGACGGGTGAGTAGATGGATGGATGGATGAATGGCTGGGTGGATGAGTGGAGGGGGAAGGGCATGGGTAAAGGGTAGGGGCTGGAGGTTTTAAAATTTTCTGGTGACCTTACAGGATTCAGATGGACTGAGTTGCCCCATCTTGCCTTTATCTTCCCACCCCATCCCTTTCCCTGTCAGGAGGCGAGGTCCTGTGAGAGCATCCTAGCACAGCAATAGAGTACTCTTGAACTCGTCTCCAAACGGTGGACCCCTGCAGATGGTCACTGTTCTAAGCTCACCGGGTCTCCCTGGGACTCCATTCAGATGGCCCTGCCATCCATCTCTCGCACATCAAGCTGGTTCCCCCCTCTCTTCCCTGCTGTCACACCCTCTCCCCACCTCCTTGGGGGCTCTCAGTCCGGTTCTTCCCCTTGCCAGTCTCTGCCCTTCCCTCTCCCTCCAGTCTCACTTCCTTAGTGGGGCCTCTTTTTCCCTCTGAGAACCCACAGCTGCTGTGACTTGCAGTTTAGCCGTTCACTTCTGAAGACAGCTCTTTGTTTCTTGTGTGTTTATTTTGTCTTTTCAACTAGATTTCACGGAAGCTCGGGAGAGCAGGAGTCACCCCCTCTCACCCCACTTTTCTGACCTGCAGGATCCTGCAGAGTGCCAGATACTCTCTGCATTTGGGGCTGGAGGGCTGATTTGGTTGATTTCACCATAAACTTTCTTCCAGCTCTGTAGTGTGTGTGTGCATGTGTGAGTCCAGGAGTGTGTGAGAATGTAAGTGTGAATGTGCCTATAGGAGTACTAGAATGGAGAGAGTGAAATCCAGCATGATGTTTCAGAGCAGGATTTGTCAACCTTGGCACTATTGACACTGTGGGGCAGGAAAGTCTTTGCTATGGGGCTGTCCTGTGCACTGTAGGATGTTTAGCAGCATCTCTGGCCTCTAGTCACTAAAGGCGAGTAGCACTGACACCCCTGACTCCCCTCCCCGAGGTTGGGACAAGCAAAAATGTCTCCAGACATCAACAAATACCTCTTCCAGTGGGGCAAATTCACTCCCAGTTGAGAATCACTGTTTTACAGAATTCATTGGAATCCTAAGTTTCCTCTTGTTGACTGGGCATGTCATTGACTCACTAAAAACTGACCACTACAATATGCAGCCCATAAAGTTGATATCATGGTCCAGCAAGAGGCCTGAAGCACCTGGCACAGTGCCGGGGCCAAATGCATCTCCACTCATGAGAGGGATGTGAGTGTGGTGCATGGCTGAGAGCGTGCGCTCTGGAGCCAGCCTGTCTGGGGTGAAATCCTTACTTGGCCCCTTCTTTACTGTGTTCACCCCAGGATGTTTACTTGATCTTGCACTACCTCAGTTTCCTCACCTGTAAAACAGAGACGATAATAATCATACATACCCCAAGAATTGCAGATTCACGATTAAATGGGTGACTGTGCGTAAAGCCCTTGGAATAGTGTCTGGTACGTGGTAAGTGTTTGGCAGAGGTTAGCTGTTCTTGTGATTCCTCTGCTCTCTTCTGGTGGGTGGAGGAACACCTCCTCCTTCTAGGTTCCCTCTGGCTATAATTCTTCGGCCTCATTTGCTGGTGACTAGCACCCGGGTTTGAGCTCTGGGGTGGCTGCCAGAGGCTTCTGCTGGGTCATTGCAGTCGCCCTGTGGATGCAGTGTCAGGACACTGCCTCAGTGCTGAGGCTGTCAACACCTGTCCAGAGACTTCCTCTGCTTGCGCGTTTCAATGAGTGCATTTCACTTGAATCCAAAGTGGACCTGCTGGCTAGTTCTATTTCCCCCTGGAGTGGAGACTCTCCAAAACCCAGCTCAGGGACTGGAGAAGAGAGCTTCGGGCAATTACATTCTTTCTCCATTATTGCTTTTGTTCCTCTTATACAGTCACTTGTCCAAACTCTATTAACACTTGGTGTTGGCTGAAGCTTGTGTTTTCAAACATGTCAGCAGATGGCAGGGCCCCAGATGAGGTACAAATCCATCTCTAAGGGTCACACGGCACTTGATGGCTGCAATCAAAATTGGCAGCTAAGCTGGGTCAGCGTCTCTTGAAGCAATCTTGAGAAATGCAAGAAAGAATATAGCCAGAAGAAGGGACATAGCTGCCCTTCGTGTTCATTCACATCCCTTCAGTCCAGTGAGCGTTTCTTAAAAGTTCAATAAATATTGATTGCACTTCTACTGTGGGCCAGGTGCTGGGAATTCAGTGGTCAACAAGATAGACTCAGCCTCCATCCTTACCGAGGCTGGAGGGAAAGACAAGATATAAACAAGTCCAGTATGTATAATAGAGTGTGATGCCAGCAATGGCCTGGTGAGGAAGCAGGGACTCTGGACTCCACTCTGGGTTTGAATTCGCTTTCTGCCACTTTCTATGTGGCTATGAGTAAGTTCCTTAACATCTCTTTGAGTTTCTTGTATATTACAGGAAGACTAATAACTTGAGGTTACTCTGAAGACTAAATGGACTGATACAAGTAAAGTGCTAGGGAGTTTTTTTTTTTTTTGCTGGCGTCTTGCTCTGTCGCCCAGGCTGGAGGGCAGAGGTGCAATCTCGGCTGACTAAAACCTCTGCCTCCCAGGTTCAAGCGATTCTTCTGCCTCAGCCCCCGAGTAGCTGGGACTATAGGTGTACCCCACCACACTCAGCTAATTTTTGTGTTTTTAGGAGAGACGGGGTTTCACCATGTTGGCCAGGCTGGTCTCAAACTCCTGACCTCAGATGATCCACCTGCCTCCCATGGTGTTGGGATTATAGGCGTGAGCCACTACACCTGGCAGTGCTAGGGATTTTGTCTGTCTTATCTATCACTGTGACAATAGTACTCAGAGCAATACCTATAACACAACGGGTACTACATACTGTGTCTGCAGTACTTAGGACAGTATCTAGCATACACTAGATGTTCACATGAATATCTGTTGAAAACACCATGCGGTATGTACTTGGCGTATAAAATGTGCTTTAAATATTTACCATTTTCTTAGGAAGCAGAGTGTACAGTAGTTAGAATTTAGACTTTGAGATCTATCTATATGTCTTATTAGGTGGAGCAGTTGTTTACCAACCCCTTTCTCAGTTTCCTTATATATAAATCAAAGAGAAACATTGAACTTATCTCCTAAAATTGCACAAAGCACAGAGACCCTTCTTTAGTTGTTTTTATGAGCCACTGTGCTAGAACAATGGTGTTTACTTTCACCTTAGCTCCCTCTCTTTGGACACCTGATGAATAGAGTACTTCAATATGTTTAGGTAGAATTGGTAACTAATCAGTGGATTTGATTTCCAGGGTTGCTAGAAGTTCCATCTGTCTCAAAATAGCAGTCCAGTGGCTTGCCAACCTGGGATTTCCAATATGAGTCCTTGCTGGATTCAGTGACCCAAGATGGCTTCGGTACTTGGGAACATCCCTTTGATCCTTGGCCATAAATGCTTTGTTCTGGGTGGGCTTGTCAGGCTACTGGTTTCTGCTTTGGTTCTTACGTATGGTGCTTTGGCACAAGGAGAGGTCAAGTCTTTCATAGGGAATGTATCAGTATTCCCCAGGGCTTGGCGACCTTGCATGATGGGGAAGCTGGAATGGTTATTTGGGGGAATGGCCAAGGGCCTGAGGGGCTGTGGGTAGGCTTCCCCGATTTGTCTGTCTTTTGTGGACAGGCACTGGGCAGAGTGGACCCAGCTGTGATTTCTTCCTCTTGTTTTTCTGCCTTTTTCATCCCTTGTTCAAAAGTTGAGAGTGGTTAGGCCCATCTTAGACTGGTCAGAAGCAAACTGAAGGACAGAGATAAGCCATCAAACTTAGCAGAGGGGCATTCTGGCTTGGAGCTTCCTGTTAGTCATCTAGAAGACTAAACAGAATTGGGTATTCATAGGCAAAGCCACTTCCTTTGTCAGTCATGTCTGCTTTTCTTCAAATGGAGCCTTAAGAAGCCCTTATGCAAGGCAGAAATAGATTTATAAATTAAGTGCCAAAGTCAGTTACTTTCATTTTTGTAATCGGTGAGCACTTGGAATGAATACGGATCTTCACCTTGAATACCCAGTTTCAAGATCTGTCCAGGATATCTTAAGCCAATCTGCTGGCACCTTCTCACCTGACATTCCTGGGCAGAGGATGAGGGAAGATTCCCGAGGAAAGCAGGGAGTTGCTGGTCAGGGAGTAACATACAGTCCTGCCCCACCTCCAGATATCTGATGGACACACCTGATTTGCTCATGCTCCAGAGACTAACACACGTTGTGCATGGTTTTCTTCTGTTGGAAGCCTCAGTTCCTTCCACCATCCTGTCCAGTTGTACTGCCAAGTCCTCAGGCAGACCACGTGGGTTGGAAGAGCAGGAAGCAGAGTCTGCCCAGTGAGGACACCAGCAAACTGGAGTGTATCCAGGCGACAGCAGCCTATAAAGGGAAGGGGGTTGAAGTCAGGCCAAGTGCGGAGGGAATGAAGAAACAGGTTGTGTTTATGCAGGAGGAGAGAAGCTTTGGCATCCTCCAAGGGCCCTCTCAAGGTTTGCTTTTAGACACAGGATTAGTTTGGTTAAGTGTTGGTCGACAGAGCCGTTGGTTGCAAACTGCAGGTAAGTAGATTTAAAAGTGACACAAAGTTCTGAAGGAGTGAGCCTTGTTCAGGAGATAATATAATTCTAATAAAAAGAAAAGTGACTACCATTTACGGAGCGCTTACTATGGCTGGACATTAAGTCAAGTCGTGTATGGGCATTAATATCAGCTGAGCCTCCCGGGAACCCAATCAGGTAGGGACCATTATTTCTTGCATTCTACAGTTGGAGGAACTGAGGCTTAGGGAGATGCAGCCTCTTGCTCAAGCAGCCTGCCCCTGGCTCCTACAGCGCCTTTCTGTGGATTACAAAAAGATACTTCTCCTCTGGTGGGCACAGTGTGAGGGCAGTGTGCAAGCCTTGGCAAGCAGATCACAGGTTGGGTGCCAACCTTCACTGCTCTCTTGACTGAGTGGCCTTGTGCAGGCCACAGCCTGGGCAGTTGTACACTGCAGCCCTAGACTTGAGACCAGAGCCAGGAAAGGACAGAATTGGCCTCAAAAACCACATCTGTCTGACTCCAGAGACAACCAGCTCTTAACTCCTAAGCTTTATCATCTTTCGGGATGGAGACTTCATCTCTCTGAATGCACACAAAGGGAGTTAGGGATATGGGGGACACCTGGGAGTAGAGGGGACAGCCTGTGCTCCTCTCCATTTAAGCATCCTAAAAACCCTGCTAGATAGGTACTGTTAACATCCCCATTGTAAGAAAGTGAGACCCAGAGAGGTGAAGTCACTTGCCCAAGATAACACAGTAGTGAGTGGCAGAACTGGGGTTCCTTCTGAACCGCTCTGGTCTTTTAATGTGGTTTAGGCAGACGTGTTGGGGAGATAGTACCAGGGGAAGGAGGAAGGATGGAAGAGGGAGGGAAGGAGATAAGTGGGAAGAGGTAGAGATGAATGAGAGTTAGAGACTGGAGGTGGTGTCTGTGATGCAAAATAATCTGCACCCAACCCAGCGGCATTTCACCCAGCTTGTACATAGGGGTTAGACATAGAGCAGCATTGGCCATTTAGACCCTGGTCACTTAGTGGCTCAGTCTGTGGTCCATGTCCTCAATGTTAAAAGGAGGTAATTATGAAGAGGCGGACCTGTAGAGTAAAGGAGTGGGAAAGAGCATGGGCCTGTACTCCCAGGTCCAGCACTGTGTGACCTTGGGCAAGGCAAGTAACCTCTCTCTGCCTGAGTTTCTGTATCTGAAATTTGGAAATAGTAAGACTTCTCACTTCCAACAATTATTGTGAGAATTAAATGAGTAAATGCACATGGAGAACTTAGAATCATGTCTGGGATATAAGTGATTGCGACACACTAGTTCTTATTAGGATCCACAATGATAACCTACTTCCAGAAAAGTGGGGCATGCCTACGTTTAGTTCCTATTTAGGAATAATAACCTTTTTACAATGGTATCTTCTTATCTTAGCTCCCTACCCAACCTTGTGGGGTGGGTAAGAGTGGCACAATAATGCCTACTTTACAAGTGAGGAAATACATTTAGAGGGAAAATGAGTGTGTTTTGTAGCGGTCACCAGCTAGAGCGGGTTTGGAGGAGTCTGGAGATGTAGCTGCTCCCTGTTTGCGGGCAGCAGCAGGACTGAGGGCATCATGAGGGACTGGAGCTCACACCGGGGCCTTCCTCCTGGTAAATCTCCTCCACAGGTCCCTTCCCTTGCATAGCCCTCTCCATCATCCCAGGGGTCTGTGCCAGTGAGGGAGGAGCATGGACCCAACTCAGCTGGCCCTGTCTCCAGGAAGCCTCCTGTGGCCCCCATGCATGGCTCCAGCATGCTATCTCCCGTGCTCTCGAAGCACCTGTACTTCCTGAGCCCAGACCATCCATCTGGTCATTGCAGGGGGACCTGTCAGCTTCTCCCATTAGAATACAAGGCCTTGGCTGTCTAATTCTACCATTTGGTTACTGGTTATGAAGCATTACAACATGGTAAGCTCTTCACATGCTAGGACTCTGTTTCTTTCTCATAATAACTTGTCATAGATCCCTGGGGGTGCCTGAGCTGGAACTCAACCCCAGGCCTGGCTGAAGGAGGGGCTCAGGTTCTCAGAGGCCACAGCTGCCTGGCTCTCCTGCCATCCTGCTCACCAGTTCATCTCTCCCACCCAGTATAACACCTCACAACACTTCAGGTGCTTAGTATGCAGTTGTTTCTTTTTAATTGTAGCAAAACATGCATAACAAACGATGTACCATTTTAACTGCCCGGTGCACAGTAAGAGGACAGTCCGTAGTAAATATCGGCAGCCTCCTTGTCACTCAGGCTGAATGCAGGGCCTATGTTGAGGAGAGGCGAGCTTTGGTTAACAGAAGGTCTTGGGAGCCAGGCTGACTCTGAAGTGACGCTTGTGGCAGGCAATAGGTTTGTGCGTCAGTTTTGTTTAGCCCAGGTGGGCTGCATGGGCGTGGAATGGACTTGAGGCAGGGATAGCAGGAAGGAGCAGAGACTAAAGAGATCCAGAGGTCTCACCTAGCTGTCTTTCTTTCTATTTCACAGCCATATACAACTTCCAAGGCAGCGGAGCTCCCCAGCTCTCCCTGCAGATTGGTGATGTGGTGCGAATACAGGAGACATGTGGAGGTGAGTTGCTGGCCCATGCCCCAGGTGCTGGACCTTTGGCTGGTGGAAGCCTATGGTACACCCAGGCCCCTCAGCCCTCTCTCTGCACCTGCGACTGTGTGGTCTGTTTAAAAACGTTTTGGTAATGCTAGTAATTAGAATGTACTAAACAGAAATGTTTTCTCATTTTAGGAATGTATGTTTCATAGCGAAAGCCTAACTGGGTGGTTCGATGTTTGTTATATTCTCCATTTGCCTCAGCCATGGGGCTATTCAGCCTGTGACTCTTGCTAGATACAGTTCTTTATTAGTATTAATATCATGATAAAGGGAAATAAGCATCATTAGGGTTGGGAAGGGTCCCATAAATCACACCTCTAATTCCAGGAGAGCTGATGTGCACAGTTGTGTAATTTGTTTACTGCATGAACGCACCCAGCCTTGGGAGCAGGAGCTCACTGCCCTCCCCAAGCTGGGAGCCCTGTCTTGGGCAGTGTGGTGGTATCTCTTTCTTTCTCCTACAAAGGTGCCATTGCCTTGTGAAGCCAGGTGTCTACTGGGCTGTGTCCACCCATGGTAGTGTGGTGGTCGGGAGTGCTTTTTAAAATTTGCACAAAGACTAATGGCCTTGGACTCCTAAGTCAGGCAGTTGGAAATCAATATGTCACTGATAAACTTGATATTGGGAGCATGGCTTGGGCATGAGAACCAAATGAGCTACTGATCTGTTACCCGCAGTCAGGCATGCTCCACCCCTCACTGGCCCAATCGGCCCACCACAGTTCCCTCCTGCCCGGGCCTGCTGGTAGCTCCTGCTAATGGAGGGCACAGAACATGGGCTTCCTGTGGCTGGGTAGAAAGGCAGAGGAAGAAGAGAGAGTGGATTGAGCACATAGGCCTGGTCTGCCCCCAGTGAATCCATCAGATGAGGACCTGGGGAGGGAGTGAGGGTCAGGGAGGAGGAACACGTGCCACTGTGAAGGAGGCCTTTCGTGGGGAAAGGCGGTCACTTGCAGGAGTAGTCGTCTTTGGTCCTTTCCACAAAATAGACACTGTGCTACATTCTTTATAACACATGATCCTAGTCACTCCTCACCACAACCCATAGGACAAGCGGTGTCCTTTCCAGTACTGGATTAGCCACATGCAATCTCCTAGGCAATGGAGCCCCCAGCTGGGTCTGAAGATTTGTACAAGGATGCTTGTGTAAACACATACGCACACACACAAAGACACACACAAACATATGTATGTACACATATGCATACCTGTGCACATAGATACAACCAAAAAAACATACAGAAAACCATTTTATGGGGAAATAATTTGAAATTTGATATTTCAAGATAACTTTAAAAGGGATCATGGGGGAGATGAGAACTTTGTTCATCTTCCTTATATTTATTTTATGCTTTAGTATTATTTTTACTTGGGGTTGTAGATGAGGGGATACCAGGGCCTGCAAAGTTCACACTCCGGCCCTGTTGAAACCTTTTACACAAGGAGTGGACAAGGCTGGAGGAGAGGGGTGGGGACACTATGCTAGAGAACTGGGTCTGTGATTCCAAGCACCCTGCCCCCTGCCCACAGCATAACCCAATCTTTTACAAATCTAGTTCTGCCCAGTGGCAGACAAGCAAACTGTAGGTGACTACCAAGGGCAAAGAATGAAAATAAAAACAGCAGCAACTCTCCTCAGTGCCTCTTTCATGCTACTGGATGCTAATGCTGGGAAACAGGTATGAGACCTCACATTTGCAGATGAGGAAACGGAGGCAGGGAAATGACTCATCTCAAGTTGCACAGTGAGCCAGTGGATTTTTTTTTTTTTTTTTTTTTTTTTTGAGACAGAGTCTTGCTCTTGTCTCCCAAGCTGGAGTGCAATGATGCAATCTCGGCTCACTGCAGCCTCCGCCTCCCAGATTCAAGCAATTCTTGTGCCTTAGCCTCCTTAGTAGCTGGGATTACCAGCATGCACCACCATGCCTGGCTAATTTTTGTATTTTCAATAGAGATGGGGTTTCGCCATGTTTACC
Source organism: Chlorocebus sabaeus (assembly GCF_047675955.1). Classification (NCBI taxonomy): domain Eukaryota; kingdom Metazoa; phylum Chordata; class Mammalia; order Primates; family Cercopithecidae; genus Chlorocebus; species Chlorocebus sabaeus. Next base: position 12,742,208 of record NC_132926.1, on the reverse strand, counting down.
AGGCTGGTCTCGAACACCTGGCCCTAGGTGATTTGCCCACCTCGGCCCCCCAGAGTGCTGGGATGACAGGCATGAGCTGACGTGCCTAGCCCCAGTGGCTCTTTTCTGATGGCCAAGCCCACACTCTTTCCTCCACCCATGCCTGCCAAAACAATAACAAGGCCTTGGTCATTATTTTCTGTGTCCTACATTGTGAAATCCAGGTGAGTATTTTTCTCTTCGTTGTATGCAGTTTCCCTGGATAGAAAGCTTGAGGGAACAAACCTCCCCCACAGACTGCCATAGTCAGAGCCTTGCCAGTACCTTTTCCTGGCCTGGCGCCCTGACCTTTACGAAGGCTACTCTGGTGGACTCAAGCCACCTTTATTCATCTCTGGGACACCTTTATCCTTTCTTTGGTTCTGATTTTCCATTTCTAATTCAATTAGTCTTATTTTAATGTATCTTTGTAAATTAGTCACAATATCTTGCTGGAAAAAGCTGGATATATTCATTTGGTAAGTGGCTAATAATTTATTAATTCTTTGAAAAGACAGTGTTCAGAAGTCTGCTAGAATGAGTCTAGCTATCTGAGGAAATATCATATCTCCTGGTAAGCAAATTATTAGGAGTTCTCATGCATATGCTCATGGCTATGCAGAATTTTCAAAGTGTAATTTAGGGGATCCAAAGGCTTCTTGGGGTGCCTTGAGTGCAGAAGGAAATGGAGCTGGAGGGGGTCTGAGAGCAGGTCTGGTGTTGTCCACTTTGCAGATGGGGTGTGTGGTCTGTGATTCTGATCGAAAAAAATAGTTCCTCCAAAAATATAAAAGATGTGAAAACCACAATGTTAGTCAAAAATTAGTCAAAACTGTGTAGTAGAAAGAATATGGGTGTACCCGTGAAACCTTCTTATAGAAAACTACGTCAAAAACAAAATCCAGCCAAGTGAGAGGTGAATCACAATAAAGGAATATAGGATTAAAAAGCTGTGATAAAAGGAAATAGTGGCCAATATTGGGTCAAAATGAATCGGTTTATAAAAATTGATATTAAAAACAGTAGGAATTTCTTGTAGAAGGCACAAACATAAAAAAAAAGTGTGATTTTTTTCCCCCAATCACTTCCTTCAGTGATATTTGGTTGACATCTTTCCTGGGATTTGGTGACATCAGAAGACTTTAATGTCATATCCATGTGCTGCTCACCCACTTCTTCCCTTTCCCCAGTGCAGATAAGACCTGGGGAAGGAGTGAGTTTGGGATGTTTTCTTTCCTATTCCTTGTCTTCTCTACTGAAATAAGCCTTATGATTGGCCAGCCCACCATACAAATGGTCATGTAGCCGGGGAATGAAATGCCAGATGCCCCTGACATCATGATATTTATGGCTACCAAAAAGAATGTTACTGTTGGGAACCTAGACAGTATTTTAAAAAATCTAATAAAATTGAGACTTGGGAGGAGAATGGAAGAGAATAGCTAACTCAGTGACATCACTTTGACAACAAAGTCCGTGAATATTAATTGGAAATAAAACATGAAATTAAAAAAAAAAACACTTCTATCTTTGAATGCTTTTCATAACAATTTTCATTTTAGAGAAGTTTTTAAGAAATCTTTTTAGTGATAAAGTAACGTTGAATCGAAGTTCAAATGTCCCTCAGTTTCACTTGGTTTCTTTTTCTTCTGTTAAATACAAATAAGATTAAATAAAATTTTTATTTACATAGTATCTTCACTATATGCTCATTTTTATGACAGTGTTTTAAAAATTGTATTTTATCTTTTTATCTGTCATTCTATGTACATAAAAATAAATGAAGAGTTGACTGGAATGATATTAATAGTGTTTTTCTGTGTAATGGGATTCAGGATAATTCTTCAAGTTTTTATGTTTGTACTTTTCTGTTTAGTTTAAATTCTTTATAATAGCATATATTAGTTTTAAACAAACAAAACAAAATACAGTCTTTAAGCTGGGCATGGTGGTGTACACCTATAGTTCTAGCTACTTGGGAGGCTGAGGCAGGAGGATCTCTTGAGCCTAGGAGTTCAAGACTAACAAAACTCTATCTCTGAAAAATGAGGCAAAAAAGTATGAAGAGTAAAATAACAGTCACTTACATCCCAACCACCCATAATTAATCATTGCCAACACCTGAGGATATTTGCTTCCAATCCACAAGACTGCATTATTTTTATTATTATTATTATTGACATGGGGGTTTCACTTTGTTGCCCAGTCTGGTCTCCAACTCCAGGGCCCAAGCAGTCCTCATGCCTCAGCCTTCCAAGTACCTGGGATTACAGATGCGTGCCACCCTGTTGAGCTTTCAGTAGTTTTAAAATCTTCCCCACCACCTCCAGTAAAGAAATGAAAAGAGCACTGGCTTTTGAATCAGAAAGTTATTCCCTGCTTCTGCTGCCCACTAGTGGAGTCATCCTGGGTACGTAAGCTTTAGGTTTCTCATCTGTCAAGTGGGTTGTTTTCACCTTGCTCCTGGGCTTGTTATGAGGATAAAATGAGAGAAAGTAAAGAAACTGTCTAGCACCAGCCTGGCTCATAGAAGGTTCTCTGTGTTTGTTGATTCCATCCTCTCCCCTATTATGTAGCGCTTTACCGAAACTCGCAGACGTATATTTTTACAACATGGCCCAGAAGCTGAATCTTTGCCTGGAATGGGTGAGGCTAGCCCTTCCTTGCCTATGTACTAAATTTACTCAGCTGGATGAAGAGGGAAAACAGGACCCTAACCTGGAAGTTTAAACATGGGTGAATTTCACTTTTTATTATAAAGATAATATATTGTTATGATAAAAACTCCCATAGTTCAAGATGGTATTCATGCTACGCCATGCTAAGCCTTAGACATGAAATGCTGACTTCATTGTCCATATTATATTTCTCATGCTGCCTCTTTTACCCAGAGGCAGCATAAACATTCTGTGTTTTAGATGTGGAAAACACATGTAAGTGTACTGAGCATAGGAATTCCTCATAGAAGGGACAAACATGAAAAAAGCAGTGTTAGTTTATTTCCCCCCAGTCACTTCCTCCAGTCATACTTGATTGACATCTTTCCTGATATTTGATGACATCGGAAGACTTCAATCTTATATATCCATTGTGCAGCTCACCTACTTCTTCTGTTTCCCTGGTTTGAACAAGACCTGGGGAAGGAGGGAGTTTGGGTTGCCTTCTTTCCAATTCTTTCTTCTCTACTGAAATAAGCCCTCTGTGATCAGCCAGTCCACTGTAGAAATAGCCAATTAGCTGGGGATTGAGATGCCAGATGCCCCTGACATCTTTGTGTGAAGCTCCTGGAATGTACTCATACTGTGTTTGGATGTAGTTTTGGGGTGGAGGAACTGTATCATGCCCTCCTAAGGCAACAACTTACTACCTCCAAAGACTGTCATGGGAGAATTGCTTGTGAGTTCGAGGCTGTAGTGAGGCATGATCATGCCACTGCACTCCAGCCTGGGCAACAGAGTGAGACTTTGTCTCTAAAAATAAATAAATAAACAAACAAACAAAATCAGAGGAGTGAGGGAGGAGATGGATAGAGCATCCTCTGCCTTTAAAAAATAACACATTGCTTTTGTTGTTGCTGTTTTCCAGAAATGCAACTACATACTCTGTGTACTATTCTGAGACCTTCTGTTCTCATTTGAAAATATTGGAGTGCTTTCTAAGTGAACACATATTTATTACCACATTGTTGGTTTGGCTGCAAAAAGCTTGGCACAATGAGATTTTGAATGTACCCCTCACCGAGTAGGGTACACCCAGAGCCATACACAGTGGCTTCCAACAGTGGCTAATAACTCTTTTGAGGGTGATCTTGACCCATCCAAATTATTTGCTTTTAGTATAAGTGAGGACATTATGAGCACTTAACATGGAATCTTTGTAAAGCACCCCCTTGCAAGGCAATAGTCTTTTGTTCAGATGTGCTGTAGTGACAGGTCACTTTGAAAAGGACTCCATTTTCTTCAGTAAGGCTGCTCCATTATCAGCAGTGTGTATATGAAGTTCTCTTCCCTTCTGAATGAGGATGAGGCTAAGACGTCAGTAAACTTCCATTATGTTTCATTTGAGGCGTGTCTATTTGCTTTGTTGTGATGGAAATATGTTGAAACGACTTTAGTGAAAAAACAAAAATGATATTATAAATCCATATGTCCTGAAAATAAAATAGAAAATGTGCCCAACTTTCTCTGCATTATTATTAATTGATTTTTTTAAAGAATGGTATCTACTAACTCTTTTGAACACTGGGCAAACTCTCTGAGTTTGAGGCACTATTATTCTCATTTTATAGATGAGGGGACTGAGGCTCAGAGGAAAGTATTAACATGTCTATGATCACACAGTTAAGTAGCAGATATCCATCAAATTCAGACTTTGATTGCAGAGTTCATACTCTTTAAAAATTTTTAAATTGTATATATTTAAGGTATACAACATATTATTAGATACACATAGGTAGTAAGATAGTTATGATAGTGAAACAAATTAACATATCCATCATCTCACATAGTTGCCTTTCTTTTTTGTTTTTGTTTTTGTGGCATCAGCAGCTAAAATCTAATCATTTAGCAGAAATCTCAAATACAGTACAATTTTATTGACTATAGATGCCTTGTTGTACATTAGATCTCTAGACGTGTTCTTCCTACATATATGTTACCCTGTAACCTCTAATCTACATTTCCCCATTTCATTCCTCCCATCCCCTACCCTGCCCTGGTAACCACTGTTTCATTCTCTATGTCTGTTTATTTGACTCTTTTTTTTTTTGTTCCATATATAAGTGAAATAATGCAATACTTTCTGTGTTGTCTTATTTCACTTAGCATAATGTCTTCCAGGTTCATCCACGCTGTGACAAATGGCAAGATCTCCTCCTTTTTAAAGGCTGAATAATATTCCATTGTATATGTACATTACAGTTTCTTTATCTACTCATCCATTGGTGAGCACGTGGGTTGTTTCCATATCTTGGCTATTGTGAATAATGCTGTAATGAATATGAGACTAGAGACATCTTTACAAGGCAGTTATTTCATTTTCTTTGGATATATGCCTTGAAGAGGGGTTGCTGGGTCATATGCTAGTTTTATTTTTAATTTCTTTAGGAACTGCCATACCTTTTTCAACAATGAGTGTACCAATCTACATTCTCACCAACAGTGTAGAAGAGTTCCCTTTTTTCCACACCCTCACCAACATTTGTTATCTCTTGACTTTTTGATAATAGCCGTTTTCACAGGTGTGAGGTGACATCTCATTCTGGTTTGATTTTCATTTTTCTAACAACTAATGATGTCAAGCACCTTTCCATGTATCTGTTGGCCATTTGTATGTCTTCCTTGGAGAAATGTCTATTCGGGTTCTTTGCCTATTTTGTACTCATTTTTACACTATTGAGTTATATGAGTTCTTTATAAAATTTTTGATATTAACCCCTTATCAGATGTATAGTTTACAATTTTTTCCCTAATTCACACGTTTTTGTTTCATTTTGTTGTTTTCTTTGGTATGCAGAAGGTTTTTAGTCAGGATTCACAGTCTTTACCAGTGTATTAGTCTGTTTTCACACTGCTGTAAAGAACTAGCTGAGACTGCGTAATTTATGAAGAAAAGAGGTTTAATTGACTCACAGTTCTGCATGGCTGGAGAGGCCTCAGGAAACTTAAAATCATGGTGGAAGATGAAGGGGAAGCAAGGCGTGTTTTACGTGGCAGCAGGAGAGACAGAAGAAGAAAGGAAGTGCCATACTTTTAAGCCATCAGATCTTGTGAGAACTCACTATCACAAGAACAGAATGGGGGAAACTGCCCTATGATCCAATCACCTCCCACCAGGTCCCTCGCCTGACACATGGGGATTACAATTTGAGATGAGATGTGGGTGGGGACACAGAGCCAAATCACATCTTTCCTCCCCTGGCCCTTCCAAAATCTCATGTCCTTCTCATATTGCAAAATCAATCATGCCTTCCCAATAGTCCCCCAAAGTCTTAACTCACTCCAGCATTAACTCAAAAGGCCAAGTCCAAAGTCTCATCTGAGACAAGGCAAGTTCCTTCCAAATATGAGTCGGTAAAATCAAAAAACAGTTACTTCCAAGATAAGTGGAGGTACAAGCATTGGGTAAATTCTTCCATTCCAAAAGGGAGAAATTAGCCAAAACAAAGGGGCAACAGGCCCCATGCAAGTCCAAAACCCAGCAGGGCAGCCATTGAATCATAAAGCTCCAAAATCTCCTTTGATTCCATGTCTCACATCTATGCAAGGTTATGTTGGTGCAAGGGATGGGCCCCCAAGGCCTTGGGCAGCTCTGCCTCTGTGGCTTTATAGGGTACAGCCCCCACAGCTTCTTTCACAAGCTGGTATTGAGTGCCTGCAGCTTTTCTAGGCACACAGTGCAAGCTGTTGGTGGATCTACCATTCTGGGGTCTTTAGGATGGTGACCTTCTTCTCACAGCTCCACTAGGCAGTGGTTCGCTGGGGACTCTGTGTGGGGACTCCAACCCCACATTTCCCCTCTGCACTGTCCTAGCAGAGGTTCTCCATGAAGATTCTGCCCCTGCAGAAGACTTCTGTGTGGACATCCAGGCATTCCATACATCCTCTGAAATCTAAGCAGAGATTCCCAAAGTTCAACTCTTGTCTCCCGTGTACCTGCAGGCCTAACAGCACATGAAAGCTGCTAAATCTCGGGTCCTGCACCCTCTGAAACAACAGTTTTAGCTGTACCTTGGCCCCTTTTAGCCATAGCTGGAGGTGGAGTGCCTGGGACACAGGGCGCCAAGTCCTGAGGCTGCACAGAGCAGCCACAGGGCCCTGGGCCCAGCCCACAGAACCATTTTTCCCTCCTAGGCCTCTGGGTCTGTGATTGGAGGGGCTGATATGAAGATCTCTGAAATGCCCTGGAGACATTTTCCCCATTATCTAGGCTGTTAACATTCAGCTCCTTGTTACTTATGTAAATTTCTGCAGCTTCCTTGAATTTCTCCACAGAAAATGGGTTTTTCTTTTCTATCACATGGTCAGGCTGCAAATTTTCCAAACTTTTACTCTCTGCTTCCCTTTTAAACATAATTTTCAATTTCAGACCGTCTCTTTGTGAGTGCATATGATTATATACTTTTAGAAACAGCCAGGTCAGATCCTGAATGCTATGATGCTTAAAAATTTCTTCTGCCAGATACCCTAAATCATCTCTCTTAAATTCAGATTTCTACAGATCTCTAGGACAGGGGCAAAGTGCCACAGTCTTTTTCCAAAGCATAGCAAGAGTGACCTTTGCTCCAGTTCCTAAGAAGTTCCTCATTTCCATCTGAGACCACCTCAGCCTGGATTTCATTGTCCATATCACTATCAGTATTTTGGTCAAAACCATTCAACAAATCTCTAGGAAGTTCCAGACTTTCCCACATCTTCCTATCTTTTTCTGAGCCCTTTAAACTGTTCCAACCTCTGCCTGTTACCCAGTTCTAAAACTGATTCCAGATTTTCAGGTATTTTATGGCAGTCCCCCAGTTCTGTCAGTACCAAGTTTCTATATTCTGTTTTCACACTGTTATAAAGAACTACCCGAGACTGGGTAATTTATGAAGAAAAGAGGTTTAATTAACTTGCAGTTCTGCATGGCTAAGGAGGCCACAGGAAACTTACAATCGTGGTGGAAGGTGAAGGGGAAGCAGGTACATCTTACACGGCAGCAGGAAAGAGAAAGAGCAAGGGGGAAGTGCCACACTTTGAAACCAACAGATCTCATGAGAACTCGCTGTCACCAGAACAGCATGAGGGAAATCACCCCTAAGATCCAATCACCTCCCACCAGGTCCCTCCTCTGACACAAGGGGATTACAATTTGATATGACATTTGGGTGGGGACACAAAGCCAAATCATATCAACCAGTGATAGGTACTAGCTTCCATTTGATCTCAATATTATTATATATTTCAACACACAAGAAAGAAAAAGCACTCCTAAGTACTCATCACTCAGATGAATGTCAACATGTTTATATATGTTTACATATAAATATGGTAGCGAGAGAACTTATATATGTGTGTGTTTATATGTATATACACATGTTTTTATGTATATACACACATATGTGTATACTTTTTTCAGACATTTGTTTTTAAGAAATAAAAATTTCGAATGAAATTGAAATCCCTTTTTACCCCTCCTCTATTCTTTTTTCTTTTGTCCATATGTAGGTAACACTTATCCTGAAATCAGTATGTTTTCTTTCCATCCAAGTTTTTGTACTTTTGCCAGATGCATATACTTTCTAACCTTGTCTAACAAATAGTGTTTGTAGCACTCCTCTGGGGCTAGGTGTTATTGCCCTCACTCTACAGATGAAAACACTGAGGTTTAAGTGACATGACCAAAGGCTGTGTGGCTTGGAAATGGCATAGGGAGGACTGGATCTCCAGACCTCAGATTCTTTTTTGATGTTGTGGGATATTTTAAATCTCCTGCCTCCCCTGACTCTTAGAGGATTTGAGAATCTAGATATATTTGATATTGGTATTTGAGATGTGAAAAGAGAGGATTATCTGAATAATTGGCACTTTACAATTTTCCAAAAGAATTGTACAAATATTTCCTTTTCTCATCTTCTTCCAGAATGCATGTCTAGTCAGTTTGGGCTGCTATATATCATAAACTGCTTCAACAACAGAAATTTATTTCTCATACTTATGGAGACTAGAAAGTTGAAGATCTAGGCACCAACAGATCTGGTTTCTGATGAGGGCTGCTTGGTTTGTAGATGACTGAGTTCTTGTCATAGCCTCACGTGGCAGAGAGCAAAGAGAGAGGGAGCAAACTCTTCTGTAAGGGCCGAATCCCATTCATTAAAGCTCCATTCTCATGACCTAAGGACCCCACCTCCTAATGCCATCACATCAGGTGTCAGAATTGCAACATATGAATTTTGGAAGGACACATTCAGGCCATAGCAATGCACATTGTGAATTTTATGTTAAAGAAAGTGGTTATTTCATGGAAAGGGTTAGCAAAAAAGCCTTGTTATTACTGAATTCAAAAGAGTGTTGAACTCAGGAGCGGATTCTGGGACATGGTAAATGCCATGTTACACTGAGCCTGCTTTTGATCATGGTGTCCATTGTCCAGCAGTTTTTCTCTTTTGTACCAACTGTTGTTATCTGCCCAGTCATGTCTTGGAGCATAGACAGATGTAGCTGATTGGTGACCATATTAGGGAACCAACATCAGTGGTCGGAGATAAATGACCTAGCAGAAGTGAAAATGCCAGAAAAAAGTCATACGGATAGTCCTGATGCACGTGATGTACTAGGCATGGGTTTGGATTCTGGTTTGGCTGCTTTTCTGCTGAATAATGTGTTGGAATTTCTTCCCCACTTGTTTGATCTCAGTGTCACCATCCGGCAAGTGGAGATAAAGCCTTCTTGCAATGAATCCCTGGGGATTTGTTCCTGAAAGCATGTAGCCCAGTGCAATATATATAGTTGGTGCACAATTAATGTTGATTGAACTTGAACCTGGGAGCCAGAATAAGAATATTGGGTGTAAGTGTCAGCAGAATCCTGTTGTCAGGAGTGAGCTGCAACTCTGAGAATTAGGAAATCTATAAGATGTGTACACAGAAGCGAGTTTTGAGGTTCAGAGCAGGCAAACTCCTTGGATCCAGGAAGACTAGGTACCCTAATGGAGTCCCTGTCACAGAGATGCAGATGTGGACATGAGCTTTGTATAGGGAACATCTATTGGTCCCTCGATTGTTTTTCTATTTTTTGGTGGATTTTAGTGGACTTGGCCATCATGTGGGTTCAAGTCACTGCTACCAGATGACTTTATCTGTATTTGCACTCTCACCCCATCACATGGGAGACAATGTGACCAACCAGCTTTAAGGATTGGCTTCAAAGTCATTTAAGCTTGAGTTTGAACCTCGGTTGTATGATCTTGGCCCAGCCCATCAATTTACTTGAATATCAATTTCCTCATCTATAAAATGGGCGTGATAATACTTAGCTCATAGTGTTGCTCTGAGGATTAAACGAGAGAATGCCTGTACAACATTTAGCATACAGCTTTGCATGTTGCAGGTGACCAGTGAAAGTCAGGTAATAATAATATAACAAAATTGCATTTCTATCTAGTTGGTGAAAAGGGGCAAATAAAGGAGGCTGTTGTATCACAGTGCGGCAGGGTGTTGCTCGAGTGTAAATCTCAGCTGCATCACCCACTAACTGTGACCATCAGCAAGCTGCTTACTCTCTGTGCCTGTCTATTTTCATTTGCAGAACTGAAGCAGTAATAGTACCTACTTAATAGGATTGTTGTAAAGATTAATTTATAATTTGACAAAACAAAACAAAAAATGTCAACAGAGTTACCAGCACATAGGAAGCACTTAGAAAGTATAAGCAGTATTGTTAATTATGGATTATTTTTCAATAGTTGTTGACAAATAATTATAGGCTACGGAAAATAGAATGTGATGCTTCATGAAGCAGAACATCTTCTATCACTGGAAGTATTCAGGTGGAAAGTAACTTAGTGGAGATTTAGGTTTGGAGATTCAGACACTGAGAAGCTGGAAATATTAATATTAGGTAACCATCAAATCATTCCCTCATAATATAGGAAGCATAGCGTGATTGTTGCTTATGTTCAAAACCTGACACTGCAACCTCTACTAGCTGTGTGATCCTTGGAAAGTCACTTAACTTCTCTGTGCCTCAGGTAGGCCACTCATTTGTAAAAAAGGATAATAACAGTTCATACTTCATACGGTTATTATGAATATTGAAGGGCTTAATATGCAAAGAATGCTTAGAATGGTATTTTTATTTCCCACCTGAGATTCTCTTTCTAACCTCCCTTTCTTCCTTTCTGTTTTTCCTCTCTCCTTCCTTTCTCTTTTTCTCCTTCCTCTCACTTTCTGTCACTCATGGCTGCCTGTTGCTTCAGAGTTTCCTTTAGGACCTGGCCGTCAGGCTGACTCATGTCTATGAAGGGTGACTTTGCATTTTAAGTTGTTTGTTTTGGGGCTTGCTTGTATGTCTGTTGGGAACATATTTCATCAACAATCTGTCACCCAGTAATGAGGGTCTGCTAATGAGGCTCCCGACAGACGCATTTTATTTACAGAGATGACAAATGCCACTCCTTGGCTGTGTTCGAATCATTTCAAAGGCCAGTGGACTCATTACGGTCATCAGGACTTGCTGCACCCGGGCGTATTTTGTCTGACTGTGTGTAATTTGGATTTCTGTTCATTGAAACATTTTTTAATATTCCCGCAAAGGCAAGATCTTTTAAAATCCCTGTCCCTTTATCTGTCTCTAATTCCCTGTCCCTTTATCTGTCCCTAAACTTACCTGTTTTGTAATGACTAACTTTTGTAAATCACATTTTAGACACCATTTGCTGCTGTTAGAACTGTCAGTGTTATTTTAGGATGTTTGCCCAAATCCAGGAGCATTTCTATGTCCTGAAGGCAGGAATTGAAAACATGCAGATGATCACAGGGCCCAGGAAGGCAATGGACACAAGGGAGGGACTCCATTGGGGCTGGCGGACTGGAGGCAGATGCTCTGTCTGATGGGCCCTGCTGCTCTTCTCCTCCCAGCTGTTGGGAACACTGGCCAGCACAACTAGAGCTCCTGATTTTTCAAAATCAGGAGCACCTTTATATGTAGTTTACTTTTAGATGTTATTTTGAGATGTGGCAACCAATTCAACAGATTTCAAAGACTATGAACTTCCAGAGTTTGATCTCTACCCAAGGTCTAAAGCAATTTGCAGTAGTTTTACTAGTTAAAAACAAAACAAAACAGAAAAACAACAAACTTGTAATAAATGAGGGACCTGTTTCTTTGTTTTCTCTTTGCAGACTGGTATAGGGGATACCTCATAAAGCACAAAATGTTACAGGTAAGGTCACCTGGTTTTTATTTGGGTCAGTACTGGATGTCTTCATATGGCCCTACTAGCCCATCTGAGCAGGTCTCTCCCACCATTGTTCCTCAGCAAAGGGAACCCAACCCTCCCTCCTGTGCCCTGTGCTCTCTGACCTCTGTGCCTTGGCACTCGCTGTGCCTCAGCTCCCTCCCTTTTCCCTCACTCTTTAAGGTTCATCTCTGGTGCCATCTTCTCCCTGCAACATTTCCTTATATGCCACTCACTTGATTTATCCCTCCCTCGAGTCTCTGGGGGGTTGTGCCTTGATAAATTTGAAATTTATTCTACTGCCTTCCTTTAGAGTTGTTTGCGACATTCAGTCATCTCCTCATCCGTACATCCAGGTCAACACAGAAAGGACAGGCCTGGTTTCTACCTTCGAGGGGTTCTCTTGTTCTAACCTCATGTTTCACTGTTGTCTCCAAGCAGATGCTTGCTTTGCTTGCCTCATTTTCTCTCACAGCATCTAGCACAGTGACCACATGTCCCCAGTATGTACATTGGTTGCATTTATGAAGGAAGGGATTTCCAAGTAATTGATAAACTTACCTTGTTAACTGAGCCAAATGTATGGAGCAAGGAAATGATAGAAGCTTCTTCCTTCTTCCCTGACATGCTGTGTTGGGAGGGATGCCCCTACTCTGCTGTCTCAAAGAACAATGGAATAAATGCAGGCAGAATAGGTCTCAAATCAAACTAGCCCAAATGCACCTAGGAACGTTGTTGCTTCAGGACCAGTTATTTCTGACCTTCCGGTTGTTCCTGACCGTGAAGGGTGACTGCTTTCCGGAATCGGGCAGGTGACGGGAGAAGCAGAGCTCCTGGTCTCGCTTAAAGTCAGTGAGTGGTTTCGGTTGTCTTTCAAACGATGCTGTCTTATAGCCCACCTGTAGGATGAGTGGCCATAATGGGTTGGAGCATCCCTTGGGATCTAGGGCTATTGTGAGACCTAGGGTTATTGTGGGATCTGGAGCAACTGATGGAAAACTGGAGGGAAAGCCAGATCTAAATAAGTAGATTTAGAATCCAGCCCCTGCTTTATCTGGCTCTGGGTTTATTCCTTTAAAGTCTGAGGATTTTATAAGCCAGTAGCTTTTGGAAAAAAATTATAAAGACCTAGGGTCATTCATTTCTGCAGTGATATATCTTTTTATTTCATTTTGTTTTGTTTCCAACAGGGCATTTTTCCTAAGTCGTTTATCCACATCAAGGAAGTGACAGTTGAGAAAAGAAGGTATTTGCCATTCTTCACCACACTTGACCCTCCAGTGGCTCATGGATGTCTCTGTCCTGTTTATTTTGAGAATCTGACTTGGCAGATCTGAGGGGTGCTCAGGTTATCTTCCTTGTGCCTGTGTGTATTTGTGGATCTCCTTTCTCTCCCTCAATGGGAGATCTGATCCAAGTTGATTCATGTTCAGATCTGACTCTGAGGGGTATTAGTTTGGGGAATCAAACTTTTTGCTGGCGGCTACCTTAGAACTGTATTAAAGTAGATTAATCCTAAATAATGAGCCCACCCTAGCAAAGGAGGACATAACAAAGCAAGTCCCTTGTATTTGCATAACGTAATTGGTGTGGCTATTGGAGGTGTTTTAGTCTAATGTCAGGAAGGGCCCTCTTCGCAGCTGCAGCTTAATGCAAATTTGTTCGTGTTTTATCTGGTCAGCACCTGGGTCTCAATTTCACACCACTTTTCCTCCCACCTTAAATAGAAATACTGAGAACATCATTCCTGCAGAAATTCCTCTGGCACAAGAAGTGACAACGACACTTTGGGAATGGGGAAGCATCTGGAAACAACTCTATGTGGTGAGACTCAAAATTGCTCCCTGAGATGGAAGCTTCTTGCAGTCTTCAGTTTGGTTCCAGTTTTCAGTTTAGCATTGAGTCAGGCAGGTGGAGGTGGCTTTGATGACATAGCAGAGCGCACACTGTTAACGTATGAGGACATCAAGGCCTAGAGAGGATCAGGGACTTTCTCAAAGTCACAGAGCTAGCTAGTGACAGAGCCGTAATCAGTGGTGTCTGCTGTGAACCTTAGGTGTTTAGCACAGAAGTTGTCAAAGTTGAGCATGCATAAGAATCACCTTGAGAACTGTTAAAAATAAAGCTTCCTCCCAAGGGGTTTAATAATCTGCGTTTTTAGTAAACTCGGATTTGATTTGCTAGTCTGCTGATAACACCTTGAGAAATACTGTTCTTATACTTTAATTAACCAATGGCTATTGTCCTCAGATCTATGAAGAAGTTTTGACTCTGGAAAAACAAAGAACATATTTTTGCATTTGTTTTCCCTGTTTTGAAGCAAATCTAATTTTAAATCCTCCTTTGCTGCTCTCAAGCTCCTAATGAAAGCAATTAGCTAAGCAAACCATTAAGCTGAGAGTGAAAATGTCAACCAAGGCTTACTGCATGCTTATTATGGCACCGTGCAAACATGCTGGTGAATGCACAGGATTTGTAGACTTACCTTTCATGGTCTTAAATGTTGACTCCCATGTGGACATTTCATAATGTCCATTATGAAGACATAATTGGCACACTCAATTTTATTTGCTTTAGAAAAGTTTAGGGGGCAAATAGCATCCTTTGGCTAAAGCAATTTTTTGTTCATCTCCACTATTCTCGACCTTTTCTCTTTTTTCTTTTTCTTTTTTTTTTTTTTTAAGATGGAGTATTTTTAGTAGAGATAGGGTTTCACCATGTTGGTCAGGCTGGCGTTGAATTCCTGACCTCAGGTGTTCCACCCACCTCGGCCTCCCAAACTGCTGAGATTACAGGCATGAGCCACTGTGCCCAGCCCATTAGCCGTTTTAAAACATCACAATGACATGTACCATTGAAACTTGGCATTTTCCCTTAGGAAATCTTTGAATAGTAAGTCCATTTGCTCTAGTCAGGAGGTCCTTAAACATCTAGTACTTCGTTATCACATTCCTGATTCTTGCCATATCTGCATACAACCTGTGTAACATTTACTTAACACCTGCATTGGATCTCTTTTCAGTAAACTTGAATCTATAGACATAAAGAATGAGATAGCATGCTGCATCAATCCAGCAGTTCTCGATTCCCCGTCTCCAACTAGATGCCCCACAATTCAGTTCAACTCTGACTACCCAGGGTTAGCGCCAGACTCCATTGTTTAAAGCCTCAATCCCACAAGATAGCCCTCACTTTAGATGCCAGTCACAAGTCCTGGGTGCCCAGGCTACCTGAAGTTCTGTTGGACTTGGCTATAAATTCAGGGATTCTCACTACCCCTCCCTGCCTGGGCACTCCCTTTTCCCACTTCAGGTTTCATAATTTGTTAGAACAACTCAGAGAACTCAGGAAAGTGCTATACATATGATTACGGTTTTATTATAAATGATGTAATTCAAGAACAGCCTCGTGGAAGACAGACACAGGGCAAGGCTTAGAGGGGCACAGAGCTTCCATGTCCTCTCTCAATGCACCACCCTCCCAGCACATTGATGTGTTCACCTTCTGGGAAGCCACTCAAACATTATTCACCAAGAGTTTTAATCAGAGTTTCATTACACAGGCATAATTGATTAAATTTTTGGCTATTGGTGCTTGAGCTCAATCCTCAGTCCCCCTCCCCTCCCAGAGGTTGGGGTGGGGCAGGTGGAGGGGAATGGCCTGTTAAGTTCCAGCCCTGTAGTCATGTGGTTGGGGGTTTGGTTCCTGGCTGGTTCCTCTGCAACCAGCCCCTCATCCTGAAGCTATCTAGGGGCCCTCCTAGAGTCACCTCATTAGCATAAACTCAGGTATCATTGAAAGGCTATTGTTAGGAATAAGAAAATATATTCTTATCACTCTGGATATTGCAAGAGTTTTAGGAGCACTGCTTCAAGAACCAAGGACAAAGACCAAGTATATATATGTGTGTGTATATATGTGTGTGTGTGTATATATATGTATAATATATTTTTTTATTATACCACCTTCACTTCCCCAAATGGAAAGACAAAAGTACTTGGCACAATTAGAAGAATGTTATTCAACTAAATACAATGAAAACAAGATAACATTATTTTTATTAAAACAAATTTTGGAGACACGGTCTCGCTCTGTCACCCAGGCCGGAGTGCAGTGGGGCCATCATAGCTCACTGGAGTTCTAAACTCCTGGGCTCAAGCGATCCTCCCGTCTCAGCCTCTGGAACATACTTGCTATTGTACCTGTCAAAAGCTCTGAGTCCAAGACCTTTTTTCTCTCTTTGTTAAAAAAGACATTAACAATGTGTGGGAGGTGTTAGAGACATATTACTATAAAACTGCAGCTTTCTCTTTCCCTTACACAGAAGGAAGGAAACAGAGTGGAAGAGAATCACCCTAGGGGTCCATGTTGTTTGACCTTGTATCTTTGTACCACGAAGAGCCATCTTGCTTTTCATAGGTGGTACACATGCCACACTTTGGGGAATGCTGCCCTAGAAGCAGTCCTTTATCATCAGAGAAATGGCCCTGGCTCCCAGCCTCAAAGGGCCTGAGCTTTGGGACCTCCATTAGGGCAGATGTTCGTAGCATTCCTGTTCAATAAATATCTTTTTGGATAAAGTCAGAAATCACTCATTCCTTAACCAAGAAGTGATTGAGCTTTTTATTTTTGCTTTTGGGAAATCCCTGTGGCCCACGGGGAATAAATATTTCAACGACTAGGACCCCCACCTAATCACTTTGTAGTGGGTAAGGCTGGGAGAGAGCCTCAGGCCACAGCCCTTGACCACACTCGCCTGACTTTGGCACAGCCTGCCAAATAGATGGTCAGGCCCCTTAACGTAGGCGATTATGGGTTGTTTCTTGTCTCCTAGGCCAGCAAAAAGGAGCGTTTTCTGCAGGTGCAGTCCATGATGTACGATCTGATGGAGTGGAGGTCCCAGCTTCTCTCAGGAACCTTGCCCAAGGACGAGCTGAAGGAACTGAAGCAGAAAGTCACGTCCAAAATTGACTATGGCAACAAGTAACCTGTCTTTCCTCTGTAAAGAGGCTTTCTTCCCCCAGCCATCCTCTCTCTTCCCTTTCTCTCTCCCCAGAAGCTTGGTTTCATTTTTAGATGCAAGTTTGTCACTTTCTGTTTGGGAGAAGGTTGTGACCCATGGCTGTGCTTGTGTGCTGTTGTTACCACCCCCGGGGGACCGAGGGACACGCAGGTGGAGAGAAGGCTCGTGCTTACGCGGTGTTATTACCAGGCTGAGAGATTTAGGACACTCATTTAACCTACTTCCGATGGACTAGGGAGCACAGTCATGCTGGTTCACTTTCAGCTTAGTTGTCGTTTTATCCCTGCATTTGCAAAATTCTCCCTTAAATCCCAGTGTGAGACTTAATGTCTCTTCCCCCATCCTAAAGTATCCAACCCACACACCATCAGCTAACTCAAATGCACAATTACAAAAATGTTTCCTCAAAAGGGAAGAGAAGTAAAAATTGGTTGGGATTTGAATGCTATCAAGTTAAGGAGAAAATGAGCCAATTATTTGAGGTGGGACAACCCACTGATAATAACATTATAAGTAACTCTTAATCAGAGCTCGTTGTACACCAGGCTTGCTGCTAAGTGTTTTACGGGCATTGTCTCATTTAATTCTCATAATAACTCTATGGGGCATGCAGTTTTATTATCCCCATTTTTTTCAGAT
This sequence comes from Chlorocebus sabaeus, assembly GCF_047675955.1. Lineage (NCBI taxonomy): Eukaryota > Metazoa > Chordata > Mammalia > Primates > Cercopithecidae > Chlorocebus > Chlorocebus sabaeus. Next base: position 12,724,594 of record NC_132926.1, on the reverse strand, counting down.
GAAGAAACTGAGGGTTTTCAGTAGGGTAGGTAACTTGTCCAGAGTTGCACAGCTAGTAAATGACAGAACCTGAATTTAGACCCAGGCAGTCTGGCTCCAGGGTCCATGGGCCTCACCACTCTGCTACTTGGATAGCATTTGGGAACTATAAGGACCTCCCCTCCCTCCTGATCTTTTGAATGGCCTCCAAACATTCTGTTCATTTGCTCATTCATTCCAACCACAAACATGTATCGAGCACTTATAGTTGGCTGGATTTCCTCCTAGGTATTGGGGCTGTAGAAATAAAAGTCCCTGTCCACTCAAGGGTCACAGTTCCAATTAGGAGTAAGCCACAGGTAAACTGCTGATATGTACTGTGATAAGTTCGATAGCTCAGGAAGCAAGAGTTACTTTTAATGAACCTTAGAGAAGGAAGTCAAGGAAGACTTCCTGAAGGAGGTGACCCCTGAACTGAAGTTTGAAGGATAAAGGGATATTAAGGAGGCTCAAAACAAGGAGGAGGGTCAGGGGCTCATGAGAGAGCATGGCATACTCAAGGAACTGCAAAGCGGGTCTGAAGGCTGGAACACAGGGCCTGAGGGGGAAGTAAAAAGCCCATTTAATGGGAATAAAAAGAAGTTTCCCCAGCAGTCAGGCCAGGCTTTCTTGTCCTGCCATAAGCACTAGGAGGAGGATTCTGAGAGGAAAGTCAGTGGCTCCAACTCACAGCTGATCCAGGAACACAGTCCCTCTGCCAGTGCCTCTGTTGGCATCTGGCAAGCGTGTCCAAATCTGCTTATAAAGCACATCATCCTAAAGTGACAGGAAGGGTTTGCCATGCAGCTGCTACTGCCGTTGGTTCCATGGTGTCTTTAGCTGAGAACAATTACAGCTGAGTGTATGGGAATTGAGAGCTGCTTTACAATGACATCTACGACCTTCAAATGTTGTTTTCTTAATGGGGGCTCCTGAGAAGAAGGACCAGGAATGGAAAAAGTGGTCACCACTCACAGGAAGCCTTCCCTGATTTTCCACTACCCTCCTTGGGCCGGGGTAGGTACTCTTGAAGGCCATGAGTAGAAATTGCCTCCTTTTTGGCCCAGCTTCCCTCCTATTATGGGAGCTCCTATAGGATGTTGACTGTCTAAACCACCTCTATGCCTGTGCTCGGAACAAGGTGTGCACATAGTAGGTGCTCAGTGAGTGATAACTGAGTGAGTGGGTGAATGGTGGTGATGGGAGGAAAAGAAGAAAGAGGGTCCTCCCTAAACCAGCCCCTCTGCAGCATCCTCTGACCTAGCCCCATGCTTTTAGTTCTGTCAGCTTCCTCTGGGGAAGTGAGAGATGCCCTGTGGCACAGGCTGAGACCTCAAGCTCAGGGGCCCCCTTATTTACCTGACTACTTCAGCTACAGGCGAGAGAGTTGGGCATCTTATCACTGGCCTGATAGTTCGGGTGCTCCGAGCTCTGGTATGGGATGGGCAGCTTCCCTAAGTCCAGGAGGCCCACCGTCTGGGCCGAGTGTCAGGATCAGCCTGGGACTGCCTACCTCCAACCTCCAGCAGCTGGGAGAGTGGGTGGGGGTAGCACAAAGTGGAACTGAACCTTGGAGGAATGGTCAGAAGGAGCTTGTTTCTTCTCTCATTCCATTACTTCATTCAGATATCAACCTTTCTTTATACACCTGGTAGGCCCCAAGAGTACGGGGTACAGACACATACAAAACACAGCCTCTGTTTTTAGCAACAATCAAAAAGCAAGCAATGAGAAATAATGATAACTTCCAGAGTGCTCCCTAATTTCTGGAGGCACGGCTTAAAGCCCTTTCCATGTATTAACTCTGTGAAGTCTCACAACAACTTTATGAGGTAGGCACTATTCTCATCCTGTTTCTCAGGTGAGGAAAGTGAGGCTCAAGAGTGATTAGGTGTGTGATCTGAGAAACCAACCTAGATGCCTCTTTATCAACTAAGATGGACCCTAAGTTCAGGAAACAACAGCTACCTATGGGTCGGGTTGAGCGTTCAGGGGAGCTGGCTTGGCAACTCCCTAAATTCCTACAGCTACGAGAAAAACACCCTCTTGCCAAACTCCCTAACAATAGGAGCCATCAGGCAGATTATCAGACCCCTCCTAACTCTGATTTATATCCACACCACTATAACTCTAAGTGGACAGAGGACTGGCCTGCTAAACATTCTTTTTTGATAGAGAACTGCAAACCTTAAGCCAGTTTCAGCTAGCTTAAGGCTGTCCACAAGCTGTGTCCAGTAGTTCACCTTTTGATGTAAAGTGCCAAGTTTCACCTCATTTTAATAATAAACCCCACCCCAAAGTGAACTTGGGCTGTATGTTACATACACGTTTACCCATAGTGTATGCTCTTGTCTCCATAAATATGTTAATTTTTTCCCCAAACCTGCTGACTATGTATGATGTTGGCTCTGTGAGGCATAAAACCCAACACGTCCTTCCCCTCTTCAAAGAAAGAGCACCTTCCACACATGCCAGAGACTGTCTCTTCAAAGTTTGCAAACCGATGTCACTAGTAAGGTTCTCCTTTCTCTTCAAAGTTTGCAAACCAATGTCACCAGTAAGGTTCTCCTTTTGTAATGAAGCGCAGGCTCTGTTGCCCGCTGCTTGCAAAGCCAGTAACAGGGACAAAGTGCATTGTAAGGAAAGTGACTTTATTTCCAAAGCTAGTCATGGGGAAACATACAGGCTCACCCCTCTAGAAACCACTTCAAGACTCTGGGCTGAGGGCAAGGGTTTCAGAAAGGGAAGCTGGATGTGGGAGGCATGCAGGGGCTGTGCAGGGTGCAGGGGCTGTGTGTCTAGGCCTGATGTCGGTCTGGAGAACAGGCTGGTGCCATCTTGACAGTGGCCAGGCTGTTGATCCATCTTGAGGCAGTCTTTAAGTGGGGGAGAATTCTGTAGCTGTGCCCTCATGCCTGGTTTGTTTTCAATTAGCCCCTGGAATTTCTTAACAAGCAAAGAGTTAAGTAAATGTGCATAGAGTAAGAGCGTATATGGTAGAAGAGGGAAGGGAATGGAGCTTCAAAGTAAGTTTCAAGGGTATATTTTAAGACTAAGGAAAAAAAGGTTTCTACAGTTTTTCTCAAGGCTACATCTTGAGTTTTTTTTTTTTTTTTTATTTGAGATAGAGTCTCGATCTATTGCCCAGGCTGGAGTGCAGTGGCATGATCTCAGCTCACTGCAACCTCCACCTCCCGGGTTCAAGTGATTCTTCTGCCTCAGCCTCCCAAGTAGCTGGGACTACAGGCGCATGCTGCCACGCCTGGCTAATTTGTGTATTTTTAGTAGAGACGGGGTTTCACCACATTGGCCAGGCTGGTCTCGAACTCCTGACCTTGTGATCCACCCACCTTGGCCTCCCAAAGTGCTAGGATTACAGGTGTGAGCCACCGAGCCTGGCCAAGAAAAAAGTTTTAAAATGCATTTTGAAGCTGAGCTCCTTGGTTACACTTTCTACTATTTAGCCATCCCGGTGTTCTTTTGAACAGCAGGTGATTTTGCTCAAGATGCAGTGGAATTTGAACTGATAATGTGGCTGCAGAGTTCAAGTGCTTAACTGCTGCACTCTACCGCCTTCCAAGAGCCATGTGGGTTAATAAGGGAGGCAGAGAAGTAAACAGCCACTTTCAGTCGGAAGTCATACACATTAGGAGTGCAGGAAGCATGGGCAAGAACGTTGGAGGATGTGGGGGTGGGAGTCAGGGTGGGGATGACAACCACTCCGAATCTAACTAGACCCGCAGGAATTATTAGGTGAAATGGAGAAGAGAAACTCAGAGGGAAAGAATGTGGGAGATGAAAGGTTCACGTGACCATGGAGAGGAAGACATGGGTGGACTGGGGCTGGAACCTTGAGGATTTTAGTGCCAAGTGAGTCTGGATTGTCCAGACAGCAGGGGGGAGCCATCACAGATTTTTAGGTGGCATATGCAGTGGTGCAATCATAGCTTACTACAGTCTCCATCTCCTGGGCTCAAGTGTTCCTCCCACCTCAGCCTCCCGAGGAGCGGGGACTACAGGTGCATGTCACCATGCCCAGCTGAGTTTACCTTTTTTTAAAAATTTTATTTTATACGCTTACAGTGGGGGCTTTTCCCTCTACCCTCATCTTAGCTTCAGTTGATCACTTCCTTGAACAGATGAGAGTAGTGGGGTTACATCCTGATGAGAGGATGCCTAAATGTTCTGTTCCCCAAAATGCATGGTGGCTGCATTCAGAGGCTGTGGAGGACAGCCTCTCCTGCCCCTAGGTCACGGGAGTCCTGTCAATCCTACTGAAGCTCCCAAAGTTCCAAGTGATTTTGATGTCCAAGGATTGAGGAATCCTCAAATGACTTCTCCACATCCCAAGATAGCCGGGCCTAGGAGAATGTTTTATTCATGTATTTTAGAACTGAATCCACTTCGATACATATTGAGGAGAACAGCCAGAGAGATCTTGGCATTAAATTATGTATCGGCAATGCTCCATCTTTTCCAAGGTCAGGAGAGCCTCTGCTAAGCATTAGTTGAATGTGTTCCTTCCCCCTTAGCACTGCTGTTAGGCAGCATGGCTGTGCACCATTATGAGTCATATTGAGTTGGGAGTTAATTTCCTAATGAATGTGCACAAATGGGTGAACCTTGGCTCCCTTCCGACTACATTTGGACAAGATGAGAGATGTGCCTCTCAATTCGATTCTCTGATAGAGATGAAGACGTAGTCTCCTTCATTTGTCTTGCTGCCCTTCCAGAATCTGGTACTTAGTAGTGGCAACCAAGCAGGACTACGGTTGGCCTTCTCAGAATCCATCAGCCCACCTCCTCCTATCTTCTTTGTATGGACAACTGAGGCTCTTCATCTCAATAGCAAGTGCAAAAGCAATTTCAAGTTAAGGTTTCTGCAAACATACCCTACCCCACCCTGCAACCCATACGTTGCTCCTAGACTCCTCCTATCTATTATAGCAAGCATACCAGAGAGGTTGAGTGTGGACAGAGATGTATTCTTAGTTTTCACTAGCTATATGACCTTGAGCAAATTAATTAGTCCTCATATCCTCAGTCTTTTCTTCATTTGTAAAATGGGGTTATTAGTAGTATCTCCTTCATAGTGTTGTTATGATAATTAAATGGATTAATTTTATGTAAAACACTTATCCTATGTGAGCTTATTGTAAGTGCTGTGTGAGTTTGCTGCCGTTAGTGTCACTGATGCTGGTCAGGATGACAGGTGTGATTGAAACAAATCAGTACCAAACAGGGAAAAGCTTGTGGCCTGGAAGTCAAATAGCTGAAAGCAAGCTGTGGGTAACAGTCAATATGTCTGAGATTGTTTTTCCCCAACTGCTATTTTCACATTTTTATTGAATAATATATAAATACGTCCTCTGTGTATATGTTTTAAAAGAGGCTAGGTATGGTGGTAGCTGGGCGTGGTGGCATGCGCCTGTAGTCCCAGCTGCTCAGGAGGCTGAGGTGGGAGGATTGCTTGAGCCCAAGAGTTCAAGGCTATGGGAAGCTATGATCACGCCACTGTACCCTAGCCTGGAACACAGAGCAAGACCCTGACTCATTAAAAAAAATTAAATAAATTGAGACAAGGCACATGTAACCTTTGACCCCTTTACTCCTCCAGCCCTAGGTCCCTACCTGTCCCCACGGATAACTTGTGTTGGTAGTTTGGTCCTTTTTTTTCATTCAGAGCTTTCTTTCATACATAAGCTTACTTTTATACATGCACCCAGATAATATATCTGGCCTATTTTTTGTTTGTTATATTATTTATTTATTTATAAAAATAAATATTGTATGCACACTACCTGCATCTTTCCATGCTTGATTTTTGCACTGAAATATATTATTAAATATAGTAAAACTATATACTATTTTAAAAGCTCTGCTATATGGTATTCCATTATAGATAGGTCACTGTTGATTTAGCCATTTCTCTTTTAGACTTTTTTTTTTTTTTTTGGTGAGATGGAGTCTCACTCTGTCACCCAGGCTGGAGTGCGGTGGTGCAATCTCGGCTCACTGCAACTTCTGCCTCCCGGGTTCAAGCAATTCTCCTGTCTCAGCCTCCTGAGTAGCTAGGACTACAGGAGCTAACCATGATGCCCAGCTAATGTGTGTATTTTTAGTAGAGACGGGGTTTCACCATCTTGGCCAGGCTGGTCTTGAACTCCTGACCTCAGGTGATCCACCCGCCTCGGCCTCCCAAAATGTTGGGATTACAGGCATGAGTCGCCATGCCCAGCCGACATTCTGTTTTTTTTTTTTTCAATACTTGCTGATGCGGTCAAGGCTGCAACACATCCTAGTTCAAGTGTTGGGTGTTTCAGTTTAATACCGTGGAAAATACACCTTTTTAAAAAATTGAATGCACACTACTACAGTACCTTCCAAAGGGGGTCTACTATACCAATGTGCACTCACTAGCAGTGTCCCAGGCTATCAGGGTAGAGCTCTTCTTTGTGACTGTATGATCCCCGGAAATCAGTCGAACTTTCTGGTAAAAAGCTTCTCACCAGTGACCTAAAGTTCTCCCCTGATTTATCTTCACCTCCAGTTTTTGCTTTACAGAATCCTTGAGCTGGATTTGATTGTCAGAGATGAAGACGGAAATATCTTGGACCCCGATAATACCAGCGTCATCAGCTTGTTCCATGCACATGAGGAAGCAACTGGTAAAATCACAGAGCGTATCAAAGAAGAAATGGTGAGCTTTACTAGATAGGCTTTGGCCAAGTGATCCAATCATTGAGCACATCATAAACTTAAAACAATGGGCTAATGAACCAGACTGTGTATTATTCAAGGGGATCTGTCTATGGCCTGAGATGATCAGCAGCCACATGTGTTTAACTGTGGTTTTGTACCCACATCTGTAATTCATTCAACATCCATCTCACAGGTAGTTAAATGCCAGGCAAGTTTCTCGATCTCTTGGCACTTGTAGCTTCCAGAAGGGAGAAGAGAAGAAAGGTGATAAAAAATTAAATAAATAAGTGAAAATATTAATTCCAGATGAGTTTATAAAAGGCAACGAACCAGGGTTATGTGAATCAAAGTGACTCAGGTGCTATGTTAAAAGGCACGGCCACGAAAGGCCTCTCTCAAGAGTGACATTTGAGCTGACACCGGAATCATGTGAAGGCACCAGGCCTGGGACGATCTGGGACAGGGTGTTCCAGGCAGAGGGCACAGCAGGTGCAAAGACCCTGAGGTAGGACTGCATTCTGACTATTGAAGGAGTAGGAAAGCCAAACAAGGATGAGATGTGGTGAACAGTGGGGGAGTTCAGGCAACGATTTGCAGAGGCAGGTAGGTGGAGCCAGATCTCGAAGGGCCTGAGGGGTTTTGGAAAAGAGTTTTGATGTTATTCCCACTGATGGGAAATCAGTGAAAGATTTCAAGGAAAGGTTAACAGTCTGATTTTTATTAAAAAACTTATTTTAGCTGCTCTGTATTATGTGAAAGCAATTGTGTTTTTAGATTTATTAAGATACAATTTTCATACAGTACATTTCACTCATTTTAAATTATGCTTTAATGAATCGTAATAATATATTGTGTTGGATAAACGTCATGACAATCAAGATAAAGAACAGTTCCATCATCTTTAAAGTTTCTTTGTGCTCTGTCTCCAGCCCCAAACCCCGTGCAACCTATAATTTCCTGTCACTGTAGATTTGCCTTTTCTAGAGTTTCATATAAATGGAATCCATGCAGTATTAATTTTCTGTGTTTGACTTTTACTCAGCATGATGTTTTTGAGGTTTATGTTGTTGTGCATATTAACATTTTGGTCCTTTTATTACTGAGTCAGTACACCACTGACCAGTTACCAATGGTATATAGCATTGACCAATTATTGGGCATTTGGGTAAGTTTTCAGTTCAGAGCTATTATACTAATGCAACCATGAACATTGGGAAACAAATCCTTATTTGGACATGTTTTGATTCCTTTTGGGCAATACTTAGCAGTGGGATTGCTGGATCATATGATAAGTGTATATATAACTTTTTAAGGTATTGCCATGCTATTTCTCGAAATGGCTGTATAATTTTTTTGTGTGTGTGTGTTTTTTTTTTGAAACAGGGTCTCACTCTATCACCCAGGCTGGAGTGTAGTGGTGTGATCACGGCTCACTGCAGCCTTGACCCCCTGGGCTCAGGTGATTGTTCCACCTCAGGCTCCCAAGTAGCTGGGATCACAGGTGCATACCAACATGCCTGGCTAACCTTTTTTATTTTCTGTAGAGATGGGCTTTCACTGTGTTGCCCCAGCTGATCTTGAACTGGACTCAAATGATCAGCCCATCTCAGCCTTCCAAAGTACTGAGATTACGGGTGTGAGCCACCACACCAGTCCAATTTTGCATTTCTACCAGCAATATATGAGAGTTTTAGTTGCTCTACATCCTTGTCAACACTTGATATTATCAGACTTTTAAACTTAGGCATACTAGTGGTTGTGTAGTGGTATCTTATTGTAGTTTTAATTTTCATTTTTCTGATGTGCAGTGATGTTGAGTATCTCTTCATGTGATTCCTGTCATTTCCACTTGTACCTTCTCTTGGGAAGTGTCTGGTCAAACATTTTGCCCATTTAAATTGGGTTATTTTCCTCAAAATTAGTTGTAAGAGTCATTTGTATATTCTAGATACAAATTCTTTGTCAGATATGTTTTGCTAGTTTCTCCAAATCTGCACCTAGCTGTTGCATCCTTCAAAGAGCAAAAGTTTATAGTTTTGATAAAATCCATTTAAGCAATATTTTTCTTTTATAGTTTTTGCTTTTTATGACACTAACTTTATGAGGAAGTCTGGGTCAGTGGCGACATTTCCCAAGATAGAAAAATACAGGCCAAGAGAGTCAAAGTGAATTGATTCAGGTTGCAGAAGCTTTTGATGGCAGAGCTGGGTGGAATGTCCAACACTTCAGGCTTGAACCCAATGTCCTTGACTATCTCTGTGTTGCTCTGAGTGGTGCTAGGCTAATTTTCTCTATCTTCTTTCCTTCTTCCTTCTGCCTTTCAGTCAAAAGACCAGCCAGATTATGGAATGTATTCCCGGATCTCCTCATCCCCCACCCATAGCCTCTATGTGTTTGTGAGAAACTTTGTGTGCAGAATTGGGGAAGATGCTGAGCTCTTCATGTCTCTCTATGACCCCAACAAGCAAACGGTCATAAGGTAGGTATGTCCAGTGTTGCCCTACTTCTCTGACTGTGGGAAGCAGTGCACAGAGCATCTTTTCTTTCCATCCTCACTTATGGAGCAATATCCACCTGGAAAAGAGACTGTGCCTTAGTGAGAATGTAGAAATAACTTCTTTGGAGGGTGTAGGAGTCGAGTGGAAGTGTTATTTACCACCAGTTTTTTCCCCACAGTGGAGTTTATGGTTGTAGGGTTTTGTAAAATAGATTTTGATTACCAGAACAGTCAGAAATAACAAGATTCAGACAAGTAGCATTGGCTAGAATAAAAATATCTACTTCTTTTTTGTTTTGAGACAGGGTCTCACTCTGCTGCCCAGGCTGGAGTGCATGGGTGCGATCACAGCTCACTGTGGCCTTGAACTCCTAGGCTCAAACGATTCTCCCACCTCAGCCTCCTGAGTATCTGGGACTATAGGCATGCGCCACCACACCCGGTTAATTTTTAACTTTTTGTAGAGGCAGGGTCTTGCTGCATTGTCCTGTCTGGTGTCAAACTCTTGGCTTCAAGTGATCCGCCTACCTTGGCTTCCCAAAGTGCTGGGATGATAGGTGTGAGCCACTGCTCCCTGCCAGTATCTACTTTCAGAACAGGAGTTAAGAAATGAATGCTCCAAATCCTCTGTAGCGGCAATAGGCTAAGGGTATAGGCTCTGAGATCCGTCTGGGTTCACATCTTGGCCCCAGCCTTTACTCTTTCTTAACATGGGGCAGGTTGTTAATATTTCTTAAGCCTGAGTTTCCCATCTGCACAATGTGAGTGCTGACCGCACAGGGTCATTTCCTTCAGGCTTTAATGAGAAAGAGTTGCGATGCACAAGGCCTGGCACATGGTGCCTGTACTGCAAGGGGCAGTGGCTGTTACCATTACTACTTTAATAAGTTGTTCTTGGCAATGGAGGAAGTGAGGGAACTTCTGGGTGCCTTGGCTCAAGGAAGGGAAAATACTTTTGGGAATCTCCAGGGAAGATACTTTGCTGCTCCTCCAGCTCCCACTGCCAGACTCCTAGTCTCTGCTCAGACCATCCTTCCTCCCAAGCAACCACTGCCTGTCCCCTCCATTAGGGTTTTAGACCAAGACATAGTCTCATATTTGAGGCCACTGACTGTGAATACAGGCGTGCGCCACCACGCCTGGCTAATTTTTAATTTTTTTGTAGAGACACACATTAGAAAGGAGCTAGAACATGATCTCTCTGCTTTTGTCTTCCTGGCTTGTTGATGTCTTCCTGGCTTGTTGCTATGATGATGAAATGAACGAATACACCATGCCTGGTGAATAGTGGTGCTTCAGTAAACAGCAGCCTCTTGGAGACATGCATAAAACTGGAGGGGCTGTCCATCTCAGAAGAATGTGCTGGGGTCTGTACATTGTCCCATCTAATCCTCACGGTTCCGTGTCATTAGGATGAGAAAATGAGGCTCAGGGAAGTCAAGCAACTTGCCCAAAGTCGCAAATATTTGTAAAGAGCAGAGCTGAGATTTATACACAAGCCCATCTGACTCCAAAGACAAGCTATTTCCCACTTAAGTCTGTCACCAAGGAATGAGTTGTGTCAAGTATTCTAAACTGTTTTCACCAGGGTTTCAGTACCATTATGGTGGAAAGGTATTTATTATGCACCAAAGTCCCTAACCTTAAAGATTCAACCCAATTCACCTGGCTTAGCCTTAGTGGACACTGAGAATGAGTGTCCCTGGTCCCTTAGGCCCACCTTGAATTGGTTTGGGTGTCAGAGGCAGAGGCCCCTTGCTGTTTCCTTTCAGTTACTCCCAAGGTTCCTGAAAGGCTCACTGGTTGCAGTTTCAGGAGCCTTGGAAGCAACTGAGAGGGAATAGTATGGGGCCTATGACACACAACAGATCTGAAAGTGCTCACAAGCAGATCCTAAAAGTGCTTACTGCCTGCCACATTGACGAGGGAGTGTGGTCGGCTGGCCCCATCTCAGTGATGGATGGCTGGACCATCTCTGTGGAGGGAGGCCATGAATCAGCAAGGTGGCAGCTGTGCTCCCTGCCATGCCACCTGGCATGCCATGCTCAATGGGGTGTGCCTGAGTGACATCTCTGAGAGTGCTGGAGATGAGAGCCAGCCCTGGGAGAGTGGGGATGAGCAGAGGGAGGAGGACAGAGCGGGCAGAAACCAGCAATCGCATAGAGGAGAAAGCAAAGGAAAAAGAGAAGAGGCACAATGCAGGAAGTGGGGAGGGGAATCTGGGAACACTCCCAATGTCAGTCTCACTCTGAAGAGCTGCTCTTCCCCTAAGAAAGAAATCTGGGCTCCTGCCTGCTCTGGCCAGGGTCGACATACAGTAAACAACAGGCAGGTTAAGACATCTTCAGTGTGGCCCAGATGTGGACTGGGGAGAATATAGCTGGGATCAATGTTTCAGTGTTGGACTGAATCATGGTCAGATCCCCAGTAGATCCCTGAAGGGATCCTGTTTGGGAAATTTAATGTAAATTTTTATAGGACAAAAGAGAAGCAGTTTAGGTATCAGTCTAGTAGTAAGTCTTATGCCCAAAAATTGTGTGATAAGGAGTTGGAATAGTACTCCTCGTTCCTCCGAGTAGGGTGTCATTTGGAGGAGGTCTTACCTGTCTTGGTGCCGTGGCCTTCAGATTCTACCACCTAGATCTTCCTGGGTGAGGATGGATGGGGCCAGCTCAGCCCTCCAAATTGCTTTCCTTGTTTATGATTGTGCTTCTCCTGGAAGAAAATTGCTGATGCTTGCTGTTTAGATGTAGCAAGCTGGGTCACTGAGGGGCTTGCCTACATATGATGGAAGTTACTGGAATGTGTCTAAGCATTTCACTAACAACAGTACAGAAATTACCAACGAGAAAGAATTAAAAATAAAAAAAAAATTTTGGATGGAGCATTCCTGGTTAGTTTACTGCAAACTCCACTACAATTTTTAGATCTTACTGAAAAAACCACAAAAGATGAAAAGATCCACTTAACTTGATTGAGTTTTAAGCATTGGTTAATCTGGGACCATGTTCATTTTTGCTATTGGCCCCACTGCCTGCTTGAACTCTGCTCAGTTTACTGTCATTAACCTTTCAGGGGTGACTGGAGAGAGAGGAACCAGACATTGGAGATAAAAAAAAAAAAGCTCTAAAAGGAAGTCACGTCCCTTTAATTTTGCTGAATTCTTTTATGCCTTCTTAGGCTAACTTGAGTTTTAAACTTTTAAAACTTGTTTTTAATTCAAAGTAATGGGCACTTATTTGGCACCGACTATATGCTCCTAGATGGCATGGAAAGTCTGATGACTCAACTCAGCAAACTATATTAAGCTTCTTCTAACTTAAATAAGTGCTAGACTTCTCTGTCTTCCTGGAGTGATGGGACTGACCAGCATGATGGCTGCTAGGAGATGTGAGATGGTAAAGAATCGTATGTCAGAACCACGTAGCTGCTCCTCATAAAACCCTCCAATGGGTTTCCATTACTCTCAGCATCAAGACAAAATCCTTGAATGACCTACAAAGCCTATGTGATCTAGCATCTCCCTCTAATTTTTCTCTTGTAACTTTCCCTTGAGTCTGTTTGTTTTTATTTATTTTTTTGAGATGGGGTCTCCCTTTTTACCCAGGCTGGAGTGCAGTGGCACAACCTCTGCTCACTGCAACCTCCGCCTTCCAGGTTCAAGTGATTCTCCTGCCTCAGCCACCCTAGTAGCTGGGACTACAGGTGTGTACCGCCACACCTGGCCACTTTTTAAATATTTTTAGTAGAGATGGGGTTTCACCATGTTGCCCAGGCTGGTCTCGAACTCCTGACCTCAGATGATCTGCCCACCTTGGCCTCGAAAAGTGCTGGGATTACAGGCATGAGTCACTGCGCCCAGCCCCCTTGAATCTGTTTCTTAGATACATCCAGCTCCTTCCTGACTCATGGCCTTTACTCATGTTGACTTTGCCTGAAACATTTCCCTTTCCTACCTTCTTTTCCTGACCAACTTTATTTCATGTCATTTCCTCAGCAAAGACTTCCTTGACCACCCACTAGGTCAGGTCCATTTGATATACATTAATACAACATCCTGAACTTTTCCTTTATACAGGCTGACTATTCCTTATTTAAAATGCTTGGGACCAGAAGTGTTTTGGATTTCAGATTTTCTCTTGGATTTTGGAATATTTGCATCATATATACCTACCAGTAGAGCATCCCTAATCCAAAAGTCTGAAATCTAAAATGTTCTGATGAACATTTCCTTTGAGCATCATGTTGACACTTAAAAATTTTCAGGTTTGGGAGCATTTCATATTTTGGATTTTTAGATTCAGGGTTCTTAGCTTGTAGCACAATTTTATATAAATAGTGTCACAATGGCATTTAAACAGTTATTTAATTGTATCTTAGATAATGGCTGAGACCCTATATGACCCATCACAGTATGACATTCCACTCAAGGAAACAGCTCTACATTCAAAGCGTAACTTAAAGTAATTCAGATCTTTACTCAGTGTTGAATGGGGAATGGGCCGGAAAGGGTAAATATATTCTTAATGTCCAATAAAATACACTAAAGTCCTTTCCCCTGTCATCTCTGCCATTCTCAGTAACCTCTATCAGTATGCAGATGCTCTTCAAAAATATTAGACAGCTGTGCCAGGATTTGCTTAGCAGATGGGAGAGGGACAGAAGTGGCAAATACACATATGTTAATAGTTCTTTGCTCTTGCCTGTCTAATGTCTGTCTCTCAACACAACTGTGATCTCTCGGAGGGAAGGACCATTTCTATCTTAAACATCTGCCTACCCCCAGCAGCCAGTCATGTGCTGGGCACATAGTAGATGCTTGGTGAATGTTTTTATTAAATGGATGCCAGGTCCCCTGGCAGTAACAGGCTGCCACTCTTCTCCCCACAGTGAGAACTACCTAGTGCGATGGGGCAGCCGGGGCTTCCCTAAGGAGATTGAGATGCTCAACAACCTGAAGGTGGTCTTCACGGTGAGTGTGCACCCTCTTCTCGTTACCGTGTTCCCCACCCATGAAAACGTAACCTTGGAAATAAGGCTGGTCAGAAGCTCAGGGTGAAGTGTGGCTCTCCTGCAGAGCTGTGTTCTGGGCTTCATGCAGAAATCCAAAGCCGACAAAGGACATTGTGTGCCTTGAGGAAGCTTTTGGAAAGATGGATGTTCACCTCTGTCTCTCCTCATCTCTCCCTATCTGTCTGACTCCTGCACACACAGAGAACAGATGCAGAATGCTACATAAACCAGCACCAGCTTCTTTGAGCAATAATGCCCAGGTGAACTGGGCACAACAGCAATTTTGATTTTCCAGTTCATTCATGATTAACCTGATTTCCTTTCTTTGTTCAGGGCTTTCTGAAAAATCTTTCTAAAATATATCAGAAAAAAATAGGACCTTCCTAGAACATTGACTGCCTTGGTAAATTGGACATTCCGAACATAATTAAGTCATAGATGACTAACGATCTGGTGGGTCCTTAGGATCATCCTTCTAAATACCAATACTCACTGGGCAAGACATGTACATAGAAATGTTTAAATCAATTGTTATTTGGATGATTTATTTCTGAGAGTGAAGCTAGCTTTTTAGCTCTGAATAGTGGAAATGGGAAAGAAGGAGATAAGTAAAGGTTATAATTTCCAGTACAGACCCATTTCTCGTCCTGTTTCCATAAGGGTGTGTGCTAAGAGTGTGATTTTTTATTGATTGATTTATTTTTTTTGAGAAGGAGTCTCGCTCTGTTGCCCAGGCTGGAGTGCAGTGGCACCATCTCGGCTCTCCTGGGTTCAAGCAATTCTCCTGCCTCAGCCTCCTGAGTAGCTGGAATTATAGGCATACACCACTACATTGGGCTCATATTTGTACTTTTAATAGAGATGAGGTTTCACCATGTTGGTCAGGCTGGTCTCGAACTCCTGACTTCGTGATCTGTCTGCCTCGGTCTCCCAAAGTGCTGGAATTACAGGTGTGAGCCACCACGCCCAGCAAGTGTGATCTTAAGACACCTAAATATCTTAGCATTGTCTGTAAGCTCCTTTGGGGAGAACACTATTTATGAGATTTTTTCACTATATTGCCTGTATCCGCAAGGGAAATTACAGAGAAGGAGTCAGGGAGGGATTTGGGCATTGACCAAACAGATGAGTTGGATCCAGGAGTGACCGACATGCTAGATTAACCTACCTTGCTCTACAATAATTTTCCAGTTACAGCCCATTAATTGCAATGTCTTATGTTATGTTGTGATTAGACTGAGATATAGCTGATTAATTTTGTTTGTTATTTTCTTAAAAAATGGGCCAGAGGCATGGAATAGGATCATAGGTTCTAATTGCTTAGGCAAAGTTTCCTTGGCATATATAGATGTGCCTCCATCCTGTTTATCTGTTATTAGTTAGAAGGAGGAACCTATTTGTTTTCTTGATAAATAGGAGAGTCCCACAGGCCTTCCTGATTAAACCACAAGACAGATGTTTCGTGAGAGGGAGAAGGACGGGGAATCAATCAGTGGTTCATTTTGCAGAGAACCAATTCATGATGTAAACATGAGGGAAAGAGCATCAGTAAATTTGTGTCACACAGCATTAATGAGAATGTAATCTTACCTTCACGGAATTCTGCCTGGGCCACGCCTCGGCTCCTCAGAACAAGTGGAGTTGAGCGCCTTGGTTGACAGGCTCAACAGGCAGATGCGTCCCTCTGTTGACATGATCAGAGTCCTGATTTGGGGGTGTATTAGTTCATTCTTGCATGGCTATAAAGAAATCCCTGAAACTGGGTACTTTGTAAAGAAAAGAGGTTTAATTGGCTCATGGCTCTCCAGACTGTACGAGAAGCATGATGTTGGCATCTGCTCGACTTCTCGGGGTGCCTCAGGAAACTTGCCATCATGGCAGAAGGCAAAGGGAAAGCAGCCTTGTCCTATGTGGCCAGAGCAGGAAAAAGAGAGACAGGGAGAGGTGCTACCCACTTTTAAACAACCAGGTCTTAGGAGAACTCGCTATCATGATAGCACCTTTGGTGGTATCATCATTTCTCATGGTGTTAAACCATAAGAAAGCACCCCCATGATCCAGTCACCTCCCATCAGGTCCCACCTCCAGCCTGGAGATTACATTTTAACATGAGATTTGGGTGGGGACGGTGATCCAGACCATATCAGGGGCAAGGAAGGTGATGGTGCTCTCACTTCTTGTATCGATCCAAGCGTTAGCCGATGAGTGCCTACTATGCATGTGCTCTGTGCAAAGCACTGGCGATACAGCAGTGAGTGCTTTCATGGTGCAGTGGGGTTAAATTCAGATAATAAAATGCATGCACAAATAAACAAGAGCAATGTCAGAAAGCAATCCAAGCAACGCAGGATAATTAAAACAGGGTGATGTGATGGTATGTGATTGGAAGTTACTTTCAACTGGGTGGTGAGGTGACGTTTAAATTAGAGATGAGATAAGACTTGGCAAGCATGTGTCTTGCTGGCCTTATTTCCTCCCTCTCTGGATATTAGCTCTTCCTGGTCTCCTATGTTGGGGGAAGGCTTCCAGCTCTTTGAGCCTCTCTGAGCCTGGCATGTAGGTCCAGTTGACTGTTGACTTTCCCTCTGTTTTGTTTTATTTATTTATTTATTTATTTATTTTTTATTTTTTTGAGATGGAGTCTTGCTCTGTCGCCAGGCTGGAGTGCAGTGGTGTAATCTCGGCTCACTGCAATCTCCACCTCCTGGGTTCAAGCAATCCCCCTGCCTCAGCCTCCTGAGTAGCTGGGACTACAGGTGCATGCCACCACGCCCGGCTAATTTTTTGTATTTTAGTATAGACAGGGTTTCACCATGTTGGCCAGGATGGTCTCAATCTCCTGACCTCATGATCCACCCACCTCTGCCTCCCAAAGTGCTGAGATTATAGGCGTGAGCCACTGCTCCCAGCCTTTCCCTCTGTTTTGTAAGGGTTTACCCCACAAGGCTATGTAAGAGGAAAGCAGCATATACTATGAGGTTCCCTAAGATTTAGCCCAGTTTCGGGGTGGCTGCTAACACACAGCAAACGAGTGAACAATGAAAGAAGAACTAATGAGTTCCTAAATCAGGTGTCACTTGTTAAGTTCCATTGTCCTGCTTCCCCAACACTTTCGAGTTTTATAAGGCCAAAGCAGAAATGACTGGGAGACACCGTGGTTTGGAGCAAAATTCTGTATAAGGATTGCCAGTTGACACACCCTTCAGAGAATATAATGTGAATATAGCATTTGGCTATTTTTTACACTTTAAGATTCTTTAGTGTGGAGGTATGTGTGGGGGGCGGCAGTGAGGGCGCCGTCCGATGAGACAGCTCTAAGAGGTCTGATATCTTCCTTTGAGCAAGTAAAAAATTTTTGAGAAGAGGGTGGAATGGGGGCTTACCTAGGAACCTTCTAGGTTTATGTAGTATATTAGTTTGCTAGGCCTGCCATAACTATCACAGATTGGTTCATATAAGCAAAAGAAATGTATTTTCTCACAATTCTGGAGTTTAGAAGTCTGAGATTAAGGTGTTGGGAGGGTTGGTTTTCTTCCTAGGCCTCTTGTCTTGGTTTGCAGATGCCTGTCTTCTCCCTGAGGATTTACTGTGGTCTTCTCTCTGTTTGTGCGCTGATATCCTCTTCTAAGGACAACAGTCATACTGATCAAACCACCTCTTTTTAACTTAATTACTTATTTAAAGACCCTGTTTCCAAATGCAGTCATATTGTGAGACACTGAAGATTAGGTATTCAATATATGAATTTGGGGTATGTGTGTGTGTGGTGGGGGTAGGGGGGGCAAATCAGCCCCTTCGTGTCTAGGAAGCTTTCAGGTATCAGGGCCTCTGTGGCTCTGAAATACCTCTGAAAGGCACCAATCTAAGTATTTCAAAAATATGAAGAATCCTAATTTGAGGAGAGAAGGTATTAGGGATGGAGGTCATTATGAAGGAAGCAGGATTCAAGTTTTAAGGATGGAAAGGATGTGGATATGTAGAGGAGGAAGAGGCAAGCGTCGGAGGGGAGGTGTGCAAACAGGCTGGTCAGGAAGAAAGACGCAGAGTTGGAAGTGAGCATTGTGTGTTTACAGAGCAATAAAGAAATCTTAGTGACAAAAATAACCTACTTATATTCAGACAGTCATGGGGAATCAGTGGGCTAGGACAGCTGGATATATTATGTCTAGGTCCTTTCATGTCAACTGGGAAAGAGTAGAACTAATAGGGTAGGAAATAGGGAGCTATTAGTGTTGTTGGGGGGAAAGAAATGTTATAATAGCTGCAATGTCTAAAGATGAATTCGTAAGAGATTTCAGGGTGGTTTGGAAGAAGGAGTCAGGCCAGAGACAAGGCTGTTCCAACCATCTGGATGTGAGATAATTGGGATCTCAAATTCAAATGCCTGCAGAACAAGGCAAGGGACGCAGATGATGGGGTGGGGGGTCTTTCTTAGCCTGAAAAGCAGATGTCCATTCCTGCAGCTGGTGGATGGACAGCCCTTTTACCAGTCAGTGCTCTCCGGGGAAACAGAACCCATGGAATGTAAGTTTGAGATGCTAAAGGTAGGCTGGCAGGCTGGAAACTCAGGCAGGATTTCTATACCACAGTCTTGAGGCAGAATTCCTACTTGTCTGGGAAACCTCAGTTTTTGCTCTTAAGACCTTCAGCTGGTTGGTGAGGCCCACAGACATTATAGAACATCATCTCCTTTACTTAGTCAGCTGGTTATAGATATTAATCAGGTCTACAAAATACCTTCATAGCAACATCCAGACTGATGTTTGATCAAACAGCTAGGCACCACAACCTAGCCAGGTTGACATATGAAATTTAACCATCACGGTCCCCAAGCAGGAAGGTGTGGACCACACTGGGGCCTTGCCTTGTTCCCAGAGATTTCTCACAGCCCCACTTCTTTCCTCCTATACCAGCAGAGTGAGAGGTTGGGGATGGCAGCTGTGCATTGGTCCTGGATCTGACATGAGCCGACAGCTTGTTCCCAGTGCATATGCCCACAGGAGAATTAACTCGAAGGAGAATAAACTGTTCCCTTTTGAGACCTGGCCCAGGGTACTCTACTCTGATGCCAACAGCATGCCTTGTTGTTTCTTCCTGAGCTGATCCTCACTGGCAGGGGGCCCTGGGATCACTGAAGCTTTTAGATTTGAGCAGGCAGTCAGGAGTTTCCTCCTGCGTGCCTTTCTGATGGCAAGGGAGCTGTACTGTAGCAGCTGTGTTGTGGTCTTTGGTGTCAGGGACTGGGCTGAAAGCCCAGAGTCTCATGGGCTATGGTCATGACCTTGGGGAAGCCTCTTATCTTCTTTATGTCTCAGTTTCTCCATCCGTAAAATGGGGATGCAATAATTGTATGTACTTCAGAGATGTGAGGGACTGAATCTGATGATGCATGAATCGCTTAGCATAGTGGATGAGACATTAGTGCATTTCACCACTTTTGGCTTTTCTACACTCAGTTGAGCTGGGTCTGGTGGCTCATGTCTGTAATCCCAGCACTTTGGGAGGCTGATGTGGGAGGACTGCTTGAGCCCAGGAGTTTGAAATCAGCCTGGATAACATAGTGAGATCCCATCTCTAAAACAAACAAACAAAAAAATTAGCTGGGCATGGTGGCTCGTGCCTGTAGTCCGAGCTACTCAAGAGGCTGAGGTGGGAGGATTATTTGAATCTGGGAGATTGAGGCTGCAGTGAGCTGTGATCATGCCACTGCCATCTAGCTTGTGTGACAGAGTGAAGCCTTGTCTTCAAATAAAGTAAATAAATAAACAAACACACAGATAGTTAACTGCAGTTTCCTGACCCCTTGAAGTCAGGTGCAGCCATATGCCTTTCTTTGGCAAATGACATGCAAGCAAAAATGATGTGCACCTCTCTTGGGCAGAGGATTTAAGAGCCAGAAGTGATTTGCCACATTCCTTTCCCCTGCCACAGAGACAATGAGAGCAGCTGTGCTGAGACAGAGCTGCCAGCCAGGGGCCCAGAGTAAGCAAGTAATCAGAGCCCCCACCCCTCTGCATTGGCCCTGTAGACTGCACTAGAAGTAAACTTCTGCTGTGCTATAAGCTCTGAGATATTGGGGTTGTTAGCACCCCCTCAGCCCAACTGATGGCCACACTTCAGATGTTCAGGAAATGGTAGCTGTTATGATTTTTCTCTTTTCCTTTTGCCTTCTCTCTCAGAGGTTCTGAGCAATGATGTGACCGATGGCGTCATCCGAGTCATCTGTAGCAAATGCTACTTTTGGATCCATCACCTCGGCATACGGATAATCCTATCTGTACAGCTGATATTCCACCTCTACCCTTCTCTTGTCCTATCATTTTGAGAGGGAAGAATTGGGATTAAACACTAGAGTTCTATCACTCATTTTCCTTTGCAAACTTTACCTTGCTTATCTGTAAAATGGGTGTGAGAGCCTTGTTTTCTGTGTTTTCCAGGTCTTATTGTGTGATTGGTCTATATATAGCAAGTATTATGTACATCCCTCAGAAATGACTATTACTGGGTTTTCTTGTCTACTTTTTTTTTTCCCCCATTCAGCACATGATGGGTAATTTTTTGTTTCTTTCCCCATAGGATCTTGGAAACAAAGACCTCAACAGGGATAAAATTTACTTGATTTGTCAAATAGTCCGGGTCGGCAAGATGGATCTTAAGGATACTGGTGCAAAGAAGTGCACGCAGGGGCTGAGGAGGCCGTTTGGGGTGGCAGGTAAGGGACACACTCTGCACCATTAATTTTTATTGGAGCGCACATTTTATGTGGCTGAATTGTAATGATGATTTCTTTCCCAACCTCCTCCTGCTGCCCCCACCCCTGCAAAATTTATGCCAGACAGCCCTTAATAACTACATTTCTGGTGACTAAATCGAAATAATTGGTGACTCAGTCCAGATTTATGATGAACACAGTGAATCATGGGCTCCTCTTGTCTGGAGCAGAGCACTGGGAGACCGGTGCCGTCTGAGCAGTTGACGCCTTTGCTCCCCAGCTCTGTGAAAAAGGAAAAACAATACAGGCAGGATCTAATTATGAGGAGCAAATCATTTAAAAAATATATCTAGGACAGGAAATGCAGTTACACAGAATGAGTCACCTACCACACATCTAAATTCCAGATGGAAACGGACATTTGGAGAATTGGTGTGAGCCGAGGCGGAGCCCTGCCTGAGGCTGCTGTACAGGAACATCCACTCGGCATTCCTCTTAAGCTTTAGCTCTCTTGGGGTTTCTAAGGCCCCACTTTTATGGTTTTAGTTATGTTTGGCTACCACTTGTACTGTTATTTACCTAATGTATTTTCTTTTAATCAACCTACTTTACCTAATGTATGTTTTTCGTCAAAGGCAATTTAAATACCTGTGAAAATGGTGATGTGATATGCCAGTTTTATTCTTTTTATTAAAATATAAATTTGTAAGAGTATACCATTTATAAGCCCTGCGTACCATAGCTGACCTCAGTGCTTCAGGTTTCTCACTTCAAGATGCTCTGACCTGTAATCGCAGACCTGCTTACTCTCCAACCAGTCCCCTGGCACTGCTTGCAAGGTGGTGGGGTGGAGGATATTTTACTGAGCTCACTGTTTTTTTTTTTTTTTTTTAACCTGGGACTGCGGCTAGCTAGCCAGCCAGTGATCTTGGGCAAGCATTTTTCCCAGGGCCTTAGTTTTATGATGTGCAAAATGAAGGACTTGCACCTGATTAATTTATGTAGTCCTCTACTGCTCTAAAATGCTCTGATTCTACCTGTGGGGCATTTCTGACACCACGGTGTTTCTGCTAAGGCAGTGAGGGTCTTCCAACCTTACTGCAAAGTGTGTCTTTGTCCTCAGCTGTAGCCTGACCTCTCTTTTGGTGTCAGGTGACAGAAATCTGATCTAAACTGGTAGAAGAAGGAAAAAAGGTACTTTATTGGTGTAACTGAAAGGCTTATGAATAGATTGCTTCAGGCATAGCCGGATCCAGGAACTCAAATCAATTTGTCTCTTTCTTGCTCCTATGTCCTCATGCTGGCTTACTATGAAGAATTTGTCTCTTTCTTGCTTAGTCCCTATGTCCTCATGCTGGCTTACTAAGAAGGTGGCTGTCCAATTAGTTGGCAAATTATCAGCCAGCTGTTCCAAGCTTGTATCCTACCAACTTAGCAACCCAGTGGAAAGAATGTACCTCTTTCCCATTAGTTTCAGCAGAAGCCCCAGGAGCTTTAATATAGGTCATGTCCTCATCTCCATAGTATTTACTCTGGGCAGGGAGAGATGATTCTCTGATCTACCAGGTCCTCTGAATAACTCTGGAGCCAAAGAGAAATTGTCCCACCCTAATCACAGCACTGAGGATGGATGAGGAGAGTCTGTTAGAGAGAATAGATGCTCAGTTTCTCCTGTCTGCTCTCTGACTCCCCTCTTGATCTAGATGCAGTCAGTGCTTGGTTATTACCCAAACAATTTTAATGGCCCCCTGCCCAGTGCCTGGAGTGTTTGAGGTATTTTCTGTAACTAGGGTATGGGCTTGATTTGAACAGCTTTTTTCAGCCTTCTCCTACACTCCCATTTCTATAATCTCCATTCTAGTGTAGGAGTTCTTTACCTTGGTTTTGGGACCCTTAGTGGCTGATTTAAGGAAAGGTTTCAGAGGACACAGGATCTGTCTGGAATCACAGGATTTGAAGATTCTTCAGTTATGTATCTGTACATATGGATACGCTTATGAAAAGAGGGTGAATATTTCATGAGATTATCAGATCCTACAGAGACCCAATCACTGCTCTCTGGTTTTGTAGGCACAGTAGACATTCAATACATGCATGTCAAATCCAAACCTAATTGCTGAAGTCCACAGCCATGGCTCTGACCCTTTCCTTTTGTCCTCTGCTAAGCCATGGTGCTCTTGGATGCCTCTCTGGCCCACTGACATCCTAGTCTGCTTTGCTTAGAGGTATTTGCCGCGGTGCTGCATGCAAGGAACCTCTGCCGTCTGTGTATTGTGCAGCACTGGCTTGCATGCCATTTTAGGCTTTCCTGACTCCCAGGCATCCCAGACCCTACCTCCTGTCCCACAAGCTCATCCCACTGTCATCCCTTTGTGGGAGCAGGAGGAAGTTAAACCATTAATTCCTTCTGTCCTCTTTCTAGTTATGGATATAACAGACATCATCAAGGGGAAAGCAGAGAGTGATGAAGAAAAGCAGCACTTCATTCCTTTTCATCCGTAAGACATTTCCCATTTCTTTCCATTCTATTCAGCCACATCCTTTGTCATTAAGAGCTGCTGGAGCTCAGAGGGCACTGGCTCCCTGAGTTAGTGATAGGCAGGTGGAACCTCCCAAGGGGAGTGCTGGGTGAGAATCATTGGCTCAGTGCCCAGGCACTCAAAACCGAATAGCTTTTCACCCATTCATTCATCAGATGTTATTTATGCCACAGACATTTATTGGCAGCCTGGCAGAGGCTGGCACTGTGCTAAGCATGGAGGATGAAGTAGTGAACTAGATGGGCCCTGTCTTCATGGAGCTCATCGTATAGATGGGGAATTAAACAGATAATCAGCAAAAGATTAATGCATTAATTACAAGTGCAGCAGAAACCACAAAGCTGTGAAGCAGCAGCATTTCAGAAGCGTGTGGCAGGGAATCCTAACCTTGCTCTCATGGATAGACATATCCGTAACTTACGAGGAGGGCAATAAGGAAGGTGAATATCCTCTCCTCTCCTTTTCAAAAAAGAGTCCTCCAGAAAGCAGGGCTCCAGTTTGAGAGCATCATCAGTACTTAACAACCCTAAGGATGGTCCAGGTAATGAGGCTAGTGACTTTGCTGAAGGCGTGTGATTACGACTTAGCAGGAGCAACTCAAGGCTGAGCAGATATGCATGTTGAAAGCTTTGGAATCCTGCCTTTTTAAGCATCTTCCTGGAGAATAAGAAATGGCCTCTACCTGTAGCATTGATATTCCAAAATTTCAGAGCCACATTGCTTTGTGATAAAAAGTGATGTACCTCTTGATAGCATGTATATACCCTGAGCTGACACACGCAAGCTCGCTTTTCACCTGAGGCATATGGAGGGGCTGGGGAGCCTCCTGGGGCACCTTGAAACACAAGGAGGGCACGATGCGGACATTTCATGCTCTCTTTTCCTTTCCAGGGTTACAGCTGAGAATGACTTCCTACACAGCCTGCTGGGCAAAGTCATAGCCTCCAAGGGGGACAGTGGCGGGCAAGGTATAATGCCAATGTGCCAGTGGGCTGAGCTGCTCCAGCTTGGCAGCCCCTAACTCTTCAGCAAATGAATCAAAATCCTCAACCCTGGGATGCTTAGCTTTCCTTCCAGACAGACCACTGGGAAGAATGGGAACATATGATCTATAGGGATAAGTCACATCTCCTGAAGCAAATTGGAGGCTTGTCCTTGTGCCCAAAAGAAGAGAGGAATTGATACATCCTGAATGTCTCCTGTGTTCCAGGGGCACGTTAATAAGTTACCTTGTTTGATTTCATTCTTACTCCAGGCCCGTGAGATAGGTGGTGTCATCCTCACTTTGGGCTTAGAGAAGCGGGATAATTTGCCAGAGGCTGACACTGCTGGAAATAATTGGTGGGATTCAGACCCAGAGATCTCCCGCTCCAGAGGCCCCGTGGGCTGAGTGGCTGCCTCTGTGGTTGTATGGCTCTGTTCCCAGCGATCTCCAGAAAGACAGAGGGGAGAGGTGGCAGGGGGGCCGACTGAGAGAACACTTGCAAAAGTGGGCTGTTCACCGTGAGCCGTTCCTTTCCAGGCCTCTGGGTGACCATGAAGATGCTAGTGGGTGACATCATTCAGATTCGCAAGGACTATCCACACCTGGTGGACAGGACCACCGTGGTGGCCAGGAAGCTGGGCTTCCCGGAGATCATCATGCCAGGTGAGACACAGCTGCTCTGACCTTCCCCTGGGGACATAGGGGCCAATTCAGCTTGTCTGATTCATTTTCCTTTTAAAGAGTCAACTCCTTCCTTTTTTACTGCCTCTCTCCGTTTCTCTCCCTGAAGGTAACCACTAAAACTGATTTCTGTATATCCGAAAGCTTCTATGCATTAACAAAATAGACACACGCACGTAAATACACACACATACCCCTTTTCCCCACAGATGGGGTCATACTTTATATTCCTTTACTTAATATATTTTATATAGTATTCTACAACTTGTTTTATCACTTAATAATTTATTGTGGACATCATTTCTATTTTACTACATGCAGGACAGTTCCACTCTTTCTGGGAGAATATTGTCATTCTCTTATATTTTTAAGCTTTTTTTTTTTTTTAATATTACCATAGGAATTCGTGTTCATTGTAAAATATTCAAATGGCATGAAAAGGTATAAAGTGAAATGTTAAAAACTCCTTCATATCTTTATCTCCAGAAGTAGCCACTACATTTTCAAATGTGTAATTTAAAAAAATAAGTTTATATAATATTAAACAAAAATTATAGGAGGGCATTGTTTTAGACTAAGTTCCTGCACCAGCCCCCAACACACCAGACTGAAAATCAAAACAGAGTCAGCCATGCTAAAGTTTTATGTCACCAAACCTAAACTAAATTGTTATCTGATCTTGCAAGAAATTGGGAGAGTGGGGAGAGATAGAGGGGGGGGAGAGAGAGAGAGAGAGAAAAGAAAAAGAAAAAGAAAGAAAAGAGAGAAAGAGAAACAGCCTATTTTCCAGACAGGCCATTTTCAGTTTTCAATGGGCATAACAAAGTTCCCTTTGCTTTAATCCTCACAGCAAAGGGTAATCTGAAGTAACCTGATGTTAACCAATCAGTTACTTTTCTATTTTTCTGTTTCCCTGTTTCATCCTTATGAGAGCAATACCTTTGAAATAACCAATTCACTCTGTCTTGCTTCTACTTCCTTCGGGCCTTCTCTGTCTATAAAGCCAACCTCTTCTGCTCAGCTCTTTGGAACACTGATTCTATTTTATGGAATGAAGCATTACCCGATTCTAGAATTGCAATAGAGCCAAGTGAGGTCTTTAAACTAAATTTGTTGTAATTTTGTCTTTTGACAATAGTAATACTCTTTTGAAACTTCTCTTTTGTGTCTTAAACCTGTGTCTTGGACTTCTGTTCACGATGGCTCTTGCTGACTTGCCTTTTCTTTCCACATTTTTCTGGTGGTGGTCTCCTAGGGCCTGTGCTGTCATTTATTTGTCCATGCTTTACCTGA
Source organism: Chlorocebus sabaeus (assembly GCF_047675955.1). Lineage (NCBI taxonomy): Eukaryota > Metazoa > Chordata > Mammalia > Primates > Cercopithecidae > Chlorocebus > Chlorocebus sabaeus. The sequence continues at coordinate 12,698,153 of NC_132926.1, read as the reverse complement.
GACTTCAATTACTTGTGTATCCCCTTGTAGGATTTTCTATTCCTTTTTTTTTTTTTTTTTTTTTTTGAGATGGGGTTTGGCTCTGTTACTCAGGCTGGAGTGCACAGTACACTGGTGTGACCTTGGTTCACTGCAACCTCTGCCTCCCAGGCTCAAGCAATACTCCTACCTCAGCCTCCTGAGCAGCTGGGACCACAGGCATGTGCCACCACACTCATCTAATTTTTTTGTATTTTTGATAGACACAGGCTTTCGCCATGTCACCCAGGCTGGTTTTGAACTCCTGAGCTCAGGCGATCTGCCTGCTTTGACCTCCCAAAGTGCTGGGATTCCAGGCATGGGCTACCTGTGTCTCGCGGATTTTCTATTTTTCTTGCCTCCCTTCCCGAAGATCCTCTGCAGCTCCTTCCTAACCCTGTGTCCCTAGGACACATGGAAAGTTGCTCTGTTCTACTCCTATACAGTAAAACATCGGCAGATGTTTGGTTGTTTTCATGGGACAGGATCAATTCAATTGGAGTTTTGCTTTGCCTTCCCAGAAGGTGTCACTAGAGGATGAAAATTAAATAATTTTTAATGTTGAGAAAAACATGGCCAATTTTGAGTGTCCCTACTTCCCTTTTTACAACTGATTTCCTAGCATCTCTTCATCCCCTTGTTACCTACTTCTCCAGCCTCCCTGATGAGGGAAAAATGCTTTCTTTAAGCAGTTCTGATTTTAATTAATAGCAATCCGGGTGGGGGAGCTTCTTCTCACCCTCCATCCCCTCTAGTTAGCGTCTCTCCTGCTGCAATCCACGCTAACTCTTGTCTCTCTCCTTATGCCTCAGGGGATGTCAGGAACGACATCTACATTACTCTCTTACAAGGTGACTTTGACAAGTACAACAAGACCACACAGAGGAATGTGGAAGTCATCATGTGTGTGTGCGCGGAGGATGGCAAAACGCTGCCCGTAAGGGACTCGCTTCTGCTCTGGGTGACAGGGTCCCCCTTGGGGGCCTCTGCTTGTAAAGATGTACTTTTCCTCTCTGTGATTCTGTTGTCTAAATGCCAGGTGCCTTTGGGATGGTGTTGAATAATGTGATCTACACCTTTTGAGCTCGGTTAGCACAGTGTTCCGTAATAAGACCTTGTGATATTTCCTTACACCAAAGCAGTTTTTCAATGTCTGTTCCTTTCCTTTCACAACTCCTTCTTCTACATATGTATGTATGTATACATGCATATAGATGCATGCATGTATGTATACATGTATGTATGTATGCATACATATATGTATGTATTTTTGCTTGGTCTCAGCTTATAGGTTAGCTTTCTGCAGTTAAAATGTTCTCGTGGAAACCTGAGCTGGTTTATTCAGGAAAAGTCCATGGTAAGAAAGAGGATCAATACAGTGCCTTGGGCTGGTGTGGAGGCTCAGGATGTGCTCAAAGCAGACATTCTCAACACTTAATCTAACTCCCCAGCGCTCAGCTAGAAATGCTGGTGGAAAGCCTTATTCGTAAATTGGCCTCCAGAGAGCTAGCCGGGTGTATTCAGGAATGCAAAGCGCATTTCTATATTTATACAGCATCTGTCCTGTCCAATATTTGTCATGTGTGTTTATATTTGTTTGCTTGTATTTCCTTTAAGGTTGTCAGTGCCGTGCCCAGTGCGTAGGAGGGTTTTGTTTCTCAATTTCTCCTTTCAGAGTAGTTAGCTGAAAAGAAAATCAGCTCTCAGGAGAAGTTTTAGCATGGGCGAATATTCCTCTTAGGCCACTGTGAGTGATCAAATAGCCAAGTAGGGCGGGCGTGTTCATCAGAGAGGGGGTGTGAAGATGGAAGAGGCATCAGTTCTGTCCGTGGGGCTTGGAGATCAGATTGATACTTTGTACCCAAGAATAACTAACATTCACAGGGGAATTACCAAGTATCAGGCTGTGTGATAGTATGACACATTTCCTTTATTATGCCCCATTTTACAGATAGGGAAACAAAACGTTTGTCACTTACAATAACTCGCCCAAAGCCATAACGTTAGCGTATGGCAGAGATGGGGTGTGACTGGTTCCAGGCCCTCTGAGACACTTCACTACAATGCCTGTATGTGTAACAAAATTCTCCAATTTATTTCTCATTTTAAAAAATGAGGCTAATAACCACTGCTGACAAATTTGGGAAGATTCATAATCATTTTTTAAATGTAAAGAAATCCTCACAGTTGCCTTTTTGTTCCTAAAGACTGGTCATGTTAATTAGTATCTATTTGAACAAAATCTAAGCACTGAACGCATCCCCCTTTTGTTGGAATCTGAAACTTTTCCAAAAAATAAAATAAGTGAGAAACCCTTGGCTCCAAGGAGCATAAAGGAGCAGAGGGTTTTTATCTGAAAGGGAAATTGCAATTCCCAAATGTAGTGATCATCACTTTGAAGTTACTTTTATCCAACTTACCTGTTGGAGAACTTTTTTAACCTCAGCTTCATTTTTGAAACATTGATACACTTACCTTCGATGCTGCCAAAGGACAAATTAAAAGACACAGTTGACAGGCAAGCAGCCATCTTATCTCCGGTCTGAACCATTCTTTCTTCCACTTTTGTCACTCTTTCAAGTCACTCTGAGCAGGCTGAGCAGATGCACTTATCAAAGATGAGTAGATAAGCAGGGATTCTGGGGCCTGGCATGGAAACGAATGGTGGGGCATGGTGATAATTTGTGGTTTCCTCTGTTAGGGAAATTCTGAGGGAGTTCAGTTGACTGACTATTGAAAATTGCTTAGGAAGCCTGTGGGAGACTTTTCTTTCTTTATTTGCAGAAATAAATATTACCGCCTAATTAAGTGTCAGGCAGCACATTCAAACACTTCTGTTTGATATTGGCGGGCTCCTGTGAGAATGGTCCCCTTTAGAAATATTGATTTCTCCTCCTGCTGTAGGTGCGTGCACACCGTCTTTGGCAGGGCAGGACCAGAGGGCAGAGGAGGTTAGGCCTGCCCATGGCTCCCCTTGGGGTGTCAAGGGCCTTGCTCAGGAGGGGTCATACAGAGAAGTTAATGGGGTAGGCTCTGGGGTCAGGCAGACAGGGTTCAAATTGCAACCTCCCTTCTTATTAGCTGTGTAATCTTAGGCAAGTGTATTCATGTGTAAAAAGAAATAACAACCTCTTCTCATGGGGTTGCAGGTTAAACAAAAGAGTGGGTGTTAAAACAACTGAAAGTGTATGATTGGATTGTTTGTAACACAAAGGATAAACGCTTGAGGACATGGATCCCCATTTCCATGATGGGATTATTATGCATTGTATACTTGTATCAGAACATCTCATTTACTCTATACACACACACACACACACACACACACACACACACACACACACAATGTGCCCACAAAAATTAAAAATTATAAAATTAAAATTAAAAAATTAAAGAAAAAAACCATGCTGCCGGCACAGCAGCTCACACCTGTATGTAATCCCAGCACTTTGGGAGGCCAAGGAAGGCAGATCACTTGAGGTCAGGAGTTTGAGATCAGCCTGGCCAAGAAGGTGAAACCTCCTCTCTACTGAAAATACAAAAATTAGCTGAATGCAGTGGCAGGCACCTGTAATCCCAGCTACTCGGGAGGTTGAGGCACGAGAATTGCTTGAACCCTGGAGGCAGAGGTTGCAGTGAGCTGAGATCGTGCCCCAGCCACTCCAGCCTGGGCGACAAAGTGAGACCCTTTCTCAACAAACAAACAAAACACACTGTAGGTATAAGGCACCTGGTATGCAGTAAGTACCCAGCACAGGAAGGAGAGTCACATTCAGAGAAGGGGACAAGTGCAGGGTGAAGCCCTCTGAGGGACCTGAGGGAGTCAAACAGGCAATCCAACCAGAAGCAAGTTCTGGTAAAAGAGAAAGGCTCAGATGCTGGGCCAAGAAACCTCTGTTCTTCTGAGACCAACCAGCTTGAGGCGGTGGAGGCAGGGGATAGGGGAAATATGGGATAGTGGTTAAGACCATGACCCCTGGGGCCAGACAGCCAGGTGCAAAGCCCAGCTCAGCCTGAATTAGTAAGAGGACGTTGAGGCAGTTACATAACCTCTCTATGCCTGAGAGTGTCTGAAAATAGGACCAGCAATGGCACTTTGCTCTTGTGAATATCAGATGAGGTAATCTACATAATAAGTGTTCATTAAATGTAGCTATTACTATTAGAAGGGTATACTGAACTCCTGGCCTGATTCCCACCTTAGGAATGCTAATTAGCATCTTCCCATGATGTGGTCTTGTGAGAGGAGAACACTGTCTTTCCTAAAGTATGTTCACCTCCCTGGGATCATGTCGTTCTCACCTGATTCCTACCAAGTAAACAGGGCATGTGTTAGGAGCCTGGATTTTCTCCTGCAGAGATGTTTCTTCCAAGGCCAAGCCAACATGAAAGCCTCCAGGCTTCCTGATCCTTATTCAGATTTTCTTCTACTGACCTGAAGTCTCCCACACCTATGAAGGGCTCTCACTGTTAATTGGGGGCCATGGAGATAGGCAATGTAGAAAATGATGGAACAGTGTGATTTGAGATATATACCATTCCATATTTTCCCTCGAACTGGGCTCAGTCCCTGGTCACAATGCTGTCTGGGTGCACTTCCCAACACTATTTTCTCTCTGAAGTGTTGAGGGCTAGGGCACTATCTCTGGCTTTTCTCTGACTGGTACTGAGACTTTTTTCTCCAGCCTTAGGTAATCAAAAATTTTCATCATCAGTACAGTTTTGTGAGATTCGGTTGCCTGCCATACAGCAGTTTTACTTTCACCAGAGATATATGTGTAGTTTCTGATTTTGTAAGCTACATGGGATTTACTGTAAATACAGAAGCTCGAAGCCCATAAATGTCACCAGATATAAATCTTTGTAGGCTGGAAGGCATCTAGGTTCTTATAGAAGGAACACTGGATGAGTACTTAGAGGGTCTGTGATGTAGTCTTGGCTTTGCCACTTTTTGGGCAAGTGGCTTAATCGCTCAGGGCCTCAGTTTACCCAGCTATGAAATGGGGATGCCAACAGTAAGTATCAGAGGTGGTTATGAGGACTGAATTAAGTGAGGTGGCGTGTGTACAGGGCTTAGCGTGATGCCGGACACAAAACCCACTCTAAATGGTTAGAAAGACTTTGAAAGCATGTTTTTGGCTTAGTGCCTCCGGAAGTTCTGGAAGGCTTCATCCCATGGAAAAACAAGAGAGTTGTGTGTCTTCACTCAGTTCTGGTTCATTGGTTACGCTTTTTTTTCTTTTAAAGATACATTCTGAAAGGACTACTGCGTATTCTGTTTTCAAATGGATCGATTTGGCTGCAAGTGCTGTCAGTCAATATTGAAACTGAGCTCATTCCTTTTCCATACCTCGGAAGCGCACAGGGAGATTTCCAGTGCGAAGGGCAAGTCTTCCGGGGTTCACCAGGGCTCACGGAGTGTCTGTATGTGGCCAGCTCTGGTGATGCAGCCTGCGGAGGGTCATCTGCGGGAGAATCTGATGGAATCTTGTGAGAGGCATGACTCGCCATCAACATACCGAGAGGCACACAGTTTGCAATTGCAGGGGCTGGGGCTCCAGAACCAAATCTTACGAATCTGGCAATCTGAGGATTGAAAACTGTTTGGCCTGGTATAAAAACCATCCTTAGGGCCCCTTCTGGATAATCCTAGCTTGGATCTTGTTTGGGGGCCAAAGGACTGCAATGAACATAGAATTAGGCATTGTTATATGCGACTAGGAGATCATTCCTTGTTAGCTCCTTTCTGAACCTCTGAGGGTGATTTTTATGGCAAAGAATAAATGTCCCAATTGGGCATGTGTGCTCTGTGCTCACTCTCTGCTCAGAAAGCCTCTCCCACATTTCTGCTCTGAGCCAACTTGGAATCTTTCTTCAAGATTCCAAGTCATTCCAACTGTCTTGATTCCAACTGTCATTGCTTCCAAAAAATCTTCCCTGATTCCTCCCTCCCCTGTCCTTGTGTCCTTCCTCTGTGCCCGACAGTCATGTGTACATGTGTCTGTCATCATGTTGCATTGCTGTCATGATGTGTTCCCTAATGTTTCCTGCACTAAACTGTGAGCTCACGTCAGGTTCAATATCTGAGCCATTCCCATACCCCAGTGCTCAGCATGGAGTACCCAGAAGATGTTCCATTATCGTGGCCTGAACTGAGCCTCCTCCCCGAAACCCCTCGCTCCAGACTTGTTCTCTAAGGCAGGTGCTCAGGAGTCTCAATGAAGCCCATGCTCTCTCCTTTTGCCCAGCACTGCCCACCGCCCTGATGTGTTAGCTGCGGAAATTTATCAGGAAGAGTTGCTGCTTGGCTTATCTGAGCCTGTTTGTAAACTTTGTGCACATTCACATTCAGGAAACAAATAGGATTAATAAGACTGGCAGTGTGCAGTAACTCCAAGCCTGGTTATCACTTACAATAAGGCACTCACATCAATGCCCTGGTGCACTCCAGTGGTTTCCAGAATGGAAGTAATGAAATTTCTGTAGTTAAGCGCCTGTCATTCTGGTGGCTGGGGCGCTCCTGTATAAATCTATAATAGAGAAGGAGTCATTATGGGCACCTGGCATGAGGGCTAGGGAAGGCAGGGTTGACCCAGTTCCTAAGGCTGGTGGTGGCTTAGGGACCAAACCTGCACAAGCACAGAAAATGGCAATTCTGTAGTGTTTTCTCTCACTTTGTCTTTCTTGGGTCAGAATGCAATTTGCATGGGAGCAGGGGACAAGCCCATGAATGAGTATCGCTCCGTCGTGTACTATCAAGTCAAACAGCCGCGCTGGATGGAAACAGTCAAGGTAATAATTAATAATAATAATAATAGATGCGAACACATGTCTGGTTCTTACCATGAACCAGGCACTGTTTTAAGTGCTTTATTTAAATAATTTATGTATTGCTTACAACAGCCATGTGAGGTTTGTACTAATATTTCCTTCATTTTATAGTTGAGGAAACTGGCACAGAACAGGTAAGTAGCCTGACCACGACCACACTGCTAGGAAACATCAGAGCTGGGATTCAAACCTGAGCAGTCTGGCTCTGGGTCTGTGCCCATCACTGCAACCTAAGGGAGCAGAATACTGACTGGAGCAATTAGCATTTTTTTTTTTTTTTTGAGACAGATTCTCACTTTGTTGCCCAGGCTAGAGTACAGTGTTACCATCTCTGCTCACTGCAAACTCTGTCTCCCGGGTTCAAGTGATTCTCCTGTCTCAGCCCCTTGAGTAGCTGGGATTACAAGCGTGCGCCACCACACCAGGCTAATTTTTGTGTTTTTAGTAGAGACGGGGTTTCACCTTGTTGGCCAGGCTGGTCTCAAACTCCTGACCTCAAGTGATCTGCCCACCTTGGCTTCCCAAAGTGCTGGGATTATGGGCATGAGCCACCGTGCCCAGCCTTCTTCCTTTTAATGAGAGCAGGCGAGCAAGGCAGTTCTGCACATGGACCCTAGACCCAGAGAGTCTGGGTTCGTGTTCCAGCCTTAATGCTCACCAGTGGTGTGACCTTGGGCAAGTCATTCACCTGCTCTGTGCCCTGGTTTCCTCATCTGTAAAATGGGAGCAATAGGTTGACTGTGGAAGTGAAAGGATTTAATATACATAACACTGTCAGACAAGTCCTTGGACGAGAGTACTTATTCAGTTAATACAACTCCTGATTATACTTGGCAGTTATCTCAGTCTGCAAAACTGAACTAGATTTTACATTCCTTCAAGATGCCCTTCAAACACTTGACCCTTGCCTGTTTTTTTTACCCACCCCTCTACAAGGCAGTCTAATTGGTAGTGGCAGGCAGCTTTGCACCTCTCTGTGTAGTTGGGGGGAGAAGGCAGAGGAGAGATATCGTTGTTTCAGATATCTGATGAAGTCTCCCTCCAGGTCCTTCTCATATGGCATCTCCCCACAAAATGTTCTGTGGAATACTAAGTGGTCTTTTATTAAAATGACATTTCAGGCTAGGTGCAGTGGCTCATGCCTGTAATCCCAGCACTTTGGGAGGCTGAGGTGGGTGGATCACCTGAGGTCATGAGCTCGAGACGAGCCTGGCCAACATGGTGAAACTCTGTCTCTACTAAAAATAAATACATAAATAAATACATAAGTAAATAAGTCGCGCATGATTGCATGGGCCTGTAGTTCCAGCTACTCAGGAGGCCGAGGCACAAGAATCACTTGAACCTGGGAGGAGGAGGTTGTAGTGAGCTGAGATTGCACCACTGCACTCCAGCCTAGGCAACAGAGTAAGACTCCGTCTCAGGGGGAAAAAAAAAATCATACATTAAATGTATTAAAATAACATTTCCTTATCAAATGTGAGAAACTTGAGAACAAATATAGAAGTTAAAGGCTTCCTTATGTCAAGTTCTTAGAGCCCTTGAGATGTAAATGTGCTCTGCAGATCTGCAAAAGGAAATAAGGATGTAGAGCACATCCCAAAACTCATTGACTACAGAGCATTTTCCTTTTTCCTAGCGTCATATCCTGGGGTTAGGATTCTGTTGAACATATTTTAGAAATTCCTTGTTTTAACCAAAGCAGGTGGGCGGCTTGATGGATCAATGTGATTGTAAACAACATATGAGAATATATTATGTTTATCTTCATGAAATATCTAGCTAAATTCTGAAGCCAGTCATGAACATATTGGAGGGGCACAGGGTGACAGAAAGAACTTCTTTGACTCTAGGTTATAGCAGAAGTCACCATCTGTAGTCTTAGGGTCCTTGGAGGCACCTCTCTGAATCTGAAATGACCCCCTAGCGTGTGTCTGGTGGTATTGTCAGCCAGTGGAAATGGAGGCCTGGTGGGTGAGCACCCTGGTTCCCTTGATCACCCTTCCTTGGTGCAGGATGTAACCAAAATGGAATTGTCAAATAGTCCTCTTGTGGGTGGTGCCCATTTCATCAAGCTGCGCTGTTCTACTCAGCGGTGAGGAGTGGCAGAGCTTGCAAGCCAATGTGAGCCCATCACAGGCTGCATAATGCCTGAAAGATGCCCTTTTGGGATAATTCCTTGACAGAAGTGACATTAACCACAAATATTCACATTACCAGATCGTCACACTAAGCAGAAAGGAATAACCTGCATTGGAATAAGGATGTGGAATCAATTCAGTGAACACTGAAGCTTGATCATAGCTTCAAATATCTCTGCCTTATCATTAGCAGCATTCTTTATTCCCCCTGGGCTCTCTCTCCAAACACAAGATGTACACATGACTTCCTTTTCAGTGATAGCTATTCAAACCCCAGCAGTTCTCCACTTGTTACACATGTTATTACTTTCCTCAGCGTGTCTCCTCATACCCACTGCCTTCAAATTGATGACCCTGTCAACTCTGAGGTCAGAAAGTTGATGTACCACGTTGGGTTTCTCTTCTCTGTTCTCTCTTGTACCTTGGTTATATCTCCTTGCTAGCCCTTGTCACAGGGCTGTTACACATTGCCCCTTGTGTAACATGGGACCATGAACTCTTTGAGTGTGAGGACTCTGCCTTGTATCAGCATGACCAGCACCCCACATGATTATAGTTTCTAGTGAACATTCAACACGCAGGGAAAGGATGAATTGGACTGCAGTTACCCGTGAGGCCCTCAGTTCCTTTGCTCTGCCTGAAACATGGACAGGATGGTGGACCTCCTCAGGCTCAATTCTCATTTTCTGCAACAGAAAGTTCCCCCAAGTATACGTTTGTTTTGGCATTTAATAGGCATCTGTACAGTACAAATTATGTTCCTTTTTAAAATCAGTGTCCTTTTCTCAGGTAGCTAAGCTTCTCTGCATTGGCCTGAATCTCAGATTGCAGAGCAGCTGTGAGACTTTGGGAGGTGGCCTGCACAGAGCCAGGCTGAAAGCATCAAAATCAGTGATGCCAGTGGGCCATTCACTGGACAGGGATGCCCAGGTGACCAGTGGGTGGTTGTCTTAGCTTAGTGTCCTTGGAATCAAAAGCATCTGGACATGTGTCCAATCAAGGGTGAGATGAGCCCTAGGATTTTTCCAAATATTATCAGATTAAAGCATTTTTATTAATTTGCATAAATGAGAATCCTCAAGCAACCCCCCAACAACCATTGTTAATTTGCTAAGCCCTGCTGCAATTGCCAGAACTCCTGGAGTGTGTAAGGAAAATGTGCATTGTGTAGTTTGCAGTGCATCAAATCCTGTGCTAAAGTTATGTGACTTTTATATCAATTTGGGGAGACTCATTTTTCCTCACTATAATTTACAGACTTCTTTTCATTGGCTGGGAATGCAATTTGCCAAATGGATTACATTTGGTACTTTATTTTCTCTTCATAGCTAGTTCTTATGTAATTTATTTACAGTTCATCAGGCTCGATGGATGGGTTGTAAATCAGCAGGCAGCTCTCTCAGTTAAATGGTCAGGCTGCCGTGGAAGAGTGGGGGTGCAGTGGGGAGGGCCCTTTAACTCATTGTGTTCTGAGCTCTGGTTTCTGTCTGTTGAGGTGGCTGTCCCTATTGAAGACATGCAGAGGATCCATCTGCGATTCATGTTTCGACATCGGTCATCTCTGGAATGTGAGTACCATACTGAATGGCATCTCTGCACCTCCCTCTAAGGGGAGAAGAATGGAATAGCTGGGTGGCCCATGTATCATTTTCTTTCTTGACCCCACAATGCTATTTCCAGCTAAAGATAAAGGAGAAAAGAACTTTGCCATGTCCTATGTGAAGCTGATGAAAGAAGATGGGACTACTCTACATGATGGATTCCATGACTTGGTTGTCCTCAAGGTACCATGAGTTGGAAGGAGCTCTGCACTAAGGGGGGTGCAGGAAGCAAGAGGGTGATGGCAAAATTGCTTAGTGGTCAACAGCAGGGACCCCAGAATCACACACACCAGGGTTTACCAACTTTGTGACCTCTTACAAAATCTTGACTTCTTTGGGCCTCTGCTTCCTCATCTTTGTGCCCTCTGTGAATAATTGTGAGAATTATGAGACAGCGCATGTAAACATGGCAATGATGAGTACATGGAAGAACTCAATACATGGAAAAGGTTATTGTTATGTACAGAAAGGTTATCGTTATGACTGTTATGTACTCTTGATTCTGTAAGGACCTCTGTGGCATGTGTAGAGGACGTACAATAAACATTTGAGAGATGCTGCATTGTAGCTAATGGAAAAATATTAAAACCTGCGGTCCTGATCGTGTTGCTGCTGATTAAGCCTGTACTCATCTCACATGTCTTCCTGAGTCTCAGTTTCTTTTTTCTTAAGCAGTTATGGCAATATTTATGACAACCCACTAGGATGACCCATACAAAAGGGCCATCTAAACTATAAAGGGAGTGCAGATGTCCACTATTTTTATTTTTACATTATGAGACTTGTACTGTTTTTGAGACGTGGAGAACTGTTAGTCTGGTTTTACCTGCTGCTTTCCCACATGCCCTCTTATGACAACAGAATACATCTACTAGCACCTGGCTGGAGGCAAGTGTATGGCTGTGAGGTAGGGCAAGGTTGAGTAGCCAGCACATGGATCACACCATTGCCCTTGGCTTTCTTAGCCTTGTAGGCTGAAATTGCCCTTTTGCCTGTGGGATGCATGGCAAACACAGCCTCATCAAGGCTTCATCTCATGGTACTCTTGTACACTTCTCTGAGTCTCTCTGACTTTCCCAGAAAACCTCCTTTCTTCTGTACAGCCTCTGTTTTCTCATTTATCACACAAAGAGTTCTTGGCTTGAAAGCCCTTCTTCCCTGACAGAATGTGAACTCCTTGGGGTCAGAGGCCCAGTTGCAGTCAATTTTCTTTTACCCCCATTAGGTCCCGGTTTCCTTGACTGAGGATAATAATAGTATCTGCTTCATATGATTGTTACAAGGCTTAAATGAAATGAACCAAGGCATATAAAACACTTGGTACCACTCCTGGTGTGGAGTAAAATAAATATTATCTTCTGTAATGCCTACCTCTAGTCATTCATTTTAGCATGCCAAGGCACTTATGTGCCTATCACTCTGCTATACATTCTGTATGCATTATTCTATATTATTTGCTCAGGTATTCTAGGAAGTAGGGATGATGATTATCTTCAGTTTACTAATGAAAAATAAAATGAGACACCAAGGGGCAAAATAATGTATTCAAGAAAGCATAGACCTGTGAATGGCAAAACAGGGTCCAGATCCCAGCACATTCTTACTTAGTGCCTTTGCCATTAAATTCCTCTTTAAGCTAGATTCCTTATTTTGCTGGTGAGCATATATTATGATCTCAAAAAAGGATGAATTAAAATGGACTGTCTGGGAATTTTCGATTCCATTTTTATTTTGCCATTAATGAAGTTCGGAGAGCTTTCACCTAGTGGATCAACCCCCTTTCCATTAATATGTCTTTGAATTCTTACCTGTATTGTGGAAAAACAGCCATGCCACACAAGCCAATGTCTATTGCATCTCTGATGATTTTCTTCACTCTTTATGACTCTCTTCACTTCACAGTGTCTAATTTATCTGCTGTAAACTCTGTGTAGCATTGGATGTGAAGCCTTGGCTTGGGACAGTAACCAAGTGTTTTTTCCAGGGGGACAGCAAGAAGATGGAGGATGCCAGTGCATACCTGACCCTTCCTTCTTATCGACACCATGTGGAAAATAAGGGGGCCACACTGAGCAGGAGCTCCAGCAGCGTTGGGGGGCTTTCTGTCAGCTCCCGGGATGTGTTCTCCATTTCCACCCTGGTGTGCTCCACAAAGCTCACTCAGAATGGTAATGGGGGTCATCAAGAATTGTGTCTGTGGGGAGTGTGTGTGTCCGTGTGTGCGTGCGCATATGCATGTGCTTGCAGGCCCAAGAAGGTCCTGATATGGACAGTTAGGCCAGTAATGATACTTCTGAATGTCTGGACTCTATTTTAGTGGGCTTGCTGGGTTTGCTGAAGTGGCGTATGAAGCCTCAACTGCTACAGGAGAATTTAGAAAAGTTGAAGATTGTGGATGGAGAGGAAGTGGTGAAGGTCAGTGGGGTTCATTTTGTTTGTATTCTTACACTAGTGACAGAACTCTCCATGTGGGTGGCTTCAGGGGAGAAACAAGGTATTGAAGGACATGGGGAAACTTTTCTTCCAACAATGGGACACATTCTCCTAAGTTGCCTTGAGGAATCTTTATTGGGAAATCCAGGGGAGTGACTTGGTTCAATGGCACTGAATGTTGGGTGCCAGAAAACAATGGTTATGCTCAATCTCTGGAAATAGATGAGCCTGGGTGTAAATCCCAGCTCTCCCACTTGCCAACTTTATGTGATAATATAAATGTGACATAGTTCTCAGGGCTGTTATGAACATTCAAGGTGATAATATTTAAAACTTACTCAATAGTCTCTTACACATAGTACACAACAATTAAACCAAAGCATATAAAACAAAGTTCAATAAATGGTAATTATTATTTTTGTTGTCATATGTTGATATATATGTATATGCATATATATGTATGTATGTGTGTGACATACATATGTGTGTGTGTGTATATATATATATAGTAGTATGATCTCTTAGTACTACCCACACATCATTGTTAGAAATAAAAAGTATTCTTGGTTTCTGCTGCTTGGAGAGCATTATGTATTAAAGATGAGAAAGGGAAAGACATCAGGGCTTACATTTTAAGTGAAATAAGCAGAAAACAATGCAAATGTCAGATGTATTATTGCATCCACATGGTAGTGGAGAATAGAAAGTGTCTGAAGTGCAAATCTAATTAAAGCAACCCTTCTCTCCAGCCTTATGAATTGGGACAAGTGTTTCCCAATGGTCCTGGAGATCTTGTTTCCATGATACAGTTAGAAATTCCAAGATTAAACATCTTTATATGGCAGCTATGTGTTTTGAGGGATTATAGGAAATATTGACCCATCCCTTAGGAGGGAGGAAAATCAAGTTTTATTTAATTGCCTCTACCTGGAGAAGCAGTGGTAGAATTTCCAGATGCCGTAAATGTATACCACTTCCCATCTACCTCGTTCAGCAATGGCAGAGTAACTCCCCAAGACACCACTTATAAAGTCTATAACCTTTTGGTAGCTTGGAGAAGTCATGGAAGAAATGAGACTTTTGTTGTCTTCCTCTTGCATTCTTTTTTTTTTTTTAAAGTTTGTTATTTAAATATGATATACATATGATGAAATAGATTCAGAGCAGTTATCTTAAGAGTATAGCATAATGGATTTTTACACACGTACACACCATGTGTACTCACCACCCAGAAGAAGATACAGGCCATTTTTAGCATTATAGTAGATTCCCTCTTACCCCTTCTCAGCCAGTAGTCCCCTGGGGTAATCACTGTCCTGTCTACCATCATCGTCGATGGGTTTTTGCCTACTCTCGAATTTCATAAGAATGGAGTAGTGAAGAGTGTACTTTCTCTGCCTCATGTATTTTACTAAATATAATGCTTGTGAGAATCATCCTCGTTGCTGCCTGTGGAAGTAGTTTGCACTTTAGTCCAGCTGTGTAGTATTCTCTAGTGTGAAAATGCCACCATCTGTGCATCCATTCTGCTGTTGATGGGCAGTTGGGTTCCTCGAACTTCTGACTGTCATGAGTAAAACTACTGTAGACCTTTTGAGCATGACATGTGGTGGATGTGTGCTCTCATTCTCTTGTAGACACTCAGGAGTGGGATTGCTGGGTCACCTGCACTGTGTCTTGTTTCTGAAATAGTGTAACCTTTGTTATTTCTTCCAGTTTCTCCAGGATACTCTGGACGCCCTCTTCAACATCATGATGGAGCATTCTCAAAGTGATGAATATGACATCCTCGTCTTTGATGCCTTGGTAAGAGAGAGGGGAAAAGTGTCTAGTGACAACAGGCATTAATGTGTGCCTTACTGTGAAAATACTGAGAACTCGTGGCCCTCATGGCCTTTTTCATGAATTCTTTGGAGGTGTTGTAATGTTTGGCAACAAGACCAATAATGAGCTGCTTTCCTTTTGCTTCTTGCCAATTCATTTGAAAGCATGAGGCATGGTGGGTTAAAGGGGAATTTTAAATGCTGATGTCAGATTGATGCTGGCTGAAGGTACATGAGGCTGGATACTGTAAATGATTGCCTCTGCTTTCCATCAATGTTGGGAGCTGGTCCCTGGCTAGGTTGTAAAGCACCCAAAATGTTTCCTAGCTTTCCTTTCACCTTTTTCTCCCCATTTCCTCCAACTCGCTAATCATTAGATTTCTCCTACCCACCCAGAACTTTTCATGGTGCTATACCATCCAGATCTTCTTAGTCCTCCCCTATGGTCTTTTTGTCCTCTCCCTATCTCAACTCAGATTTTCTCAGTGTTTTCTCAAAGTAAACATAAGAAACATCTGCATTAGGGAATCAGTGCCCAACAAAGTTTTTATTTGTTAACCCTTCGTGTCATGGATATTTGCATTTTTAAAGAGGTTACTGAGAGACAACGGTGGCTTAATCAAGTGCTTCCTCAGAGAGTACCCTAGAATGCTATCTCTCAGAAAAGATGTTTCATGACAAATATGTGCTTTGATTAATTAATTTGGGGAAGTGTTGAATGTTGCATGACCCTTTTAGAGATGCACAATGTACATAAGTATATTAAAGATTCTAAAACGTTTTGCAATAAGGAAGACAGTCTGATAATGATAACCTGACATTTCTCAAAACTTATTTGACCATGAAATCCTTTTCATCTTAGAACACCCTGCAGCACACTTCATGAAACGCTTTTTTGGGGAAGATGCTACTTTAATAAAGAGGACTCATTATGTATTACTGAGCTAATTCCTGGGCAAAGGATTTTAATGGGGGTTAAATTATGCCAGGTAAAGATGGCTTCCTGCCCTGGGTTTGCCCTGAAAATACTGCTGCCTTGCATCTTCCTCAGATTTACATAATAGGACTCATTGCAGACCGGAAATTTCAGCATTTCAACACTGTTCTGGAGGCTTACATCCAACAGCATTTCAGTGCAACCTTGGCTTACAAGTAAGTAATTGTGTACCTGGGGACTTCTTGTCTACTACCTTCTTGCCCTGCCAGGATGCCTAGGGCACAAGAACTTGAGTAATTTTCTTTTGTCACTAATCTGTGTGAGCTGTCCATTCTCTAACAAAATCTAACCTATGCTTGGGTTATTTGGATATCATTAAAAATGTGGAATACTCATAGGTTTGGATGAATGCCTTATGGTTGCAGTGGTACCTGGAACTGCTTATTCATCCGTTCAGCTTGTGTGTTCTCATTTCTTGAGTGGACACCAGGACTTAAAGGCTACAGAGAAGACCAGGCATGGTGGCTCACGCCTGTAATTCCAGCACTTTGGGAGGCCAAGCTAGGCAGATCACCTGAGGTCAGGAGTTGGAGACCAGGCTGGCCAACATGGTGAAACCCTGTCTCTACTAAAAATACAAAAATTAGCTGAGCATGGTGGTGGGAGCCTGTAATCCCAGCTACTCAGGAGGCTGAGGCAGGAGAATCACTTGAACCAGGGAGATGGAGATTGCAGTGAGCAGAGATCACACCACTGCACTCCAGCCTGGGTGACAGAGTAAGACTCATCTCAAAAAAAAAAAAAAAAAAAAAAAAAAAGGAAGAAAGAAAGAAAAAAAAAAAAGGGCTACAGAGAAGAAAGTGCACGTGCCAAGTAGCTCAGTCTGGCTTGGGTGTAGGGAGAGGGTGAGAGATAGTTGATGCTGGGGAGTTTGGTGGGGACCAGATTGTGGACGGGTCTTGAAAGGCAGGCCAAGTAATTTGAAGTCTGCCCTATGGTAAAGAAGAAACATAGAAAGTTCCTAAGCACACTTAGAGTTCTGTGATATTACAAGAACATGTTCTATAGAAAGAAAAAGCTGGAAAAAAAGACATTATTGCCACCATTATTCCCCATTATTCCCACTTGTAGCCTGATTGTGACTAGTTTTCCTAGTCAAAAGATTTTTTTTTCCTCCCTATCTTTTTCATTGCTGGCTTTTTATGAGCAGGAAATACTTATTAATTCCCTGTAATAAATATAATTTTTATGCAGAATTATTTTTATGCTTACAGACGAGTAAGTGAGCTTGGCTCTACTACCACCTTTAACCTTTGATTGAATGCCTTATAATTTACTGAGCAAACTAATTACCATGATGAAAGAGATGTATTTAGAAAATATTATCTCTTATTCAGGAAATTGATGACAGTGCTGAAGACTTACTTGGATACCTCCAGCAGAGGGGAGCAATGTGAGCCAATCTTAAGAACGCTGAAGGCTTTGGAATATGTGTTCAAGTTCATTGTTCGGTCGAGGACATTATTTTCACAGTGAGTACTTGTTATGTAAGAGTGATTGATTAGCTCTGCAATTCCTCTGGGATACAACAGTATTTTTACTGTAGGAGAAACTCGTTTAAAAAATTATAACCAGCTGTCGATCAAAAACAGCTCAAGAATCCAACCTAGAGAGTAATGAATATGTAATAATCGTACCTCTAAGTTCATTTGGAAAAAAAAAGAAATCTTAACATGTTGCAGAGTTATGTTTTATCCAGTAAATGTGATTTGAGGCTCTTCTGTGTTTCATCTAACATTCTTCATTTGATTTGAAATACGGTGAACATTTTCCAGGAATCTATATTCAAGATTAGAGGGCCTGGGAGCAGGAAGGGCAGAACTCAGGGAGTTTGACGTTTATGTGGCTCTTGTAGGTTATACGTGGCCGGTAAGCTGGTATTTGCAGTTGACCTGTCTGTCCTTGAGATCCTAGTAGCCAAAAAGTGAACTGATGCATTAGAGTACCTTAGAAGATTTTGATGGTCAGTATCACAGAGGCCAGCTGCCTTTTTGAAGGGCTTTGGAGATGAAGGCATTCAAATGCAATCTACAAAAGAACAATTCATGTTCATCCTGGCCATAGGGTAAAGTTAGATAGAAGATTGTTTGTGTGTGATCAGGTTTGTTGTGTGTGATGGAAAATAAGAAAAACATTCAAGGAGAGTGTTGTCTGGATTCTTAGTGCAAACAAAGAACACTCAACTGAAACTGACTTAGGGAGAAAGGAGACTTTATTTCACATCATTGAAAAACCAAGGGTGTAGTCGGCCTCAGGCATGGCTGAGTCCAGATGCTCAGTGTTGTTGGGATAGTCTTTGTCTGTCTAGATCTGGACTCTGCTTCTTTTTGTTGATTGTCTTATGAGGCAAGTTTTCCAATGCAGAGGCCACTAGAATCCTCAAGTTTACATTCTACCAGTGGAAGCAACTCGACGTTCCATGTTGTCCTGGCAAAATCCTATGTCAGGAACTGTCTTGGGTCTTGTGTAGTTGTGGTCACGTGTGCATTCCTGGAGTCATGGTCAGGTCAGTCACTTATGGTGTGGACTTGTTATGTTGGAGAGATGACTTCTCAAAACAAACTTCAATTAGCCTATGCAACAAAGCAAGACCCTGACTCTTAAAAAAAAAAAAAAAAGACCATCATTGTGATTATGATCATGACAATGGATGGGCTGTTAAAGCTTTATACTTGACAGTGCACCTGAAACAGGCAATCATCTGGGATTCTCTTAACACATTCTTTGAGATTTCAGGTGATGAATAGAAAGATGTGAGTGTCTTGAACCATGCCACAGAACAAATGCACTTAGGTCATTCTGAAAGTGAAGTGTCTGTTTCAGATTCCTGTGGCTTGTCATTTAGTCAAGTCTGAGTTGTGTATTCTTCTAGGTTTGAGAGATACTTGTCAGTGATTTGGGAAAACCAATAGGAGACTCCAGTGAGTCTAAGAGTGATTTTCTTGGAGGAGTTCAAGAATTCAGACATTGTAGTTACAGCTTAAAAGTCAAGGATATCTTACCCCATCTTCCAAGTGAGAATGTTTTATCTATAAGAAGAATATGTCTTTTCTACTTATCAGAGATTTTCTTCAGTTCTTCCTTTTGGTGTATTTATTTTATTGCTTCTCGCCTCTCCTGTATTTCTTCCCTTTTCCCTCCCTTCCTTCCTCCCTCCATTCCTTCTTTTCTTCCATTTTTTCCTTCCATTTTCAAGGACTGAGCTTCTTTACAAAGCCTCTTGCAGTGCCTGAAGCTCAGACTACTAGCTGTGCAGATCCCCAAGGTTTCTGAGCTTGTGGAATTACACAAAGTTTGGAGCAGACCATGCTTCCCTGTTCCATGTGATGGACACTAAGCAGCTCCCTGTCCTACTGACAGGCACAGAGAATCAGACTGCAGAGTTAGGATAACTCTCTAAAAGAGAGAAGAACCAGAACACGGTGCTGCAACAGGAGTTGCTCCCACTTGTCTCTGCTCCTCACAGATCCTCATGCTGCCCCAGGCTAGAGTGCAGGGGGCAGCATGGAGTAATAGTTATGAGCAGATGTTCATGCAGGACAGACATTGGGTAGAGTGGTATCTCTGCCCCTATAAGTACTGGGGTTAGTGATTGAATCAGCCTCTCTGAGCCTCAGCATCCTCATCTATAAATGGGGATAAACCAGTTCATTGTGTTTCAATGATGAAATGAGATTATGGGTACAAAGTGCTCCATGCAATATCTGGTACTTATTTCATACATTTAATAAATGTTAGCTGGTATCATGTTTTCACTTAGGAGAAACAGCAAGGGTGCTTTTTTCAAAAACTCAGATTTAAATTATTAAGAAGAAATTCCAGGGTCTTGATTCAAGCTTAAAATTTGACTTACTACTTATACTATCCTAAGTATAGGATTTCTACTGTTTATTTCTCTGGAGGCAGGGATAACTTTTACCAGGTGTCTGTGCTTTTTGAGGACCACAGTGTGGGACTCTTCTGGCCCCAGGAATTCACCTTAGTCTACTGCTAGCCCTCACTGGGTAGTCCTGATTGTGTGTGTTGCTCTTATTTCCTCTGAGTGTAGTCAGGCCTCTCTGGCCAGAGCAGCTGTGGTGCCCAGGTCTCTGGCCTCTGCTTGCTATGCTTGGCTTTTCTTTGCATCCTGCCTTCTGCTCTTATTACAGACCTGCTTATTTGGGTCTTGCTTCCTCCCCCATCTCCATTTAACCCCGATCTTCTGCCTTCCACAAACTCCTCCTTCACCAGCCCCAGCCCCAGCTCATTTGCTTATGATAAACTTCCAGCTCAGAGGTGAAAGGCACAGTCTCTAGAGCCAAGGCTGCTTGGGTGTGAATTCTGAGTTGGAATCTTGCCATTACATTTACTAGCATTTACAACTTTGGGCAAATTATTTAATCTACCTAAAACTCAGTTTCCTCGTATGTAACACAGTCATAATAGTACCTAACATGCAGGGTTGTTGTACAGACTAAGTGAGCCCAATGGATGTAAGGTACTTACTTAGTGCAGTGCTGGTCACATAGCCAGTATACATGGTTATTCACGTATCATCTTCAGCAGTCTCCACAAAAATTCTACAGAGGAGCCCATTTTCTGACTTTGTCTCCTACTACTCCTCACTCAGTTTGTGCCAGCCACACTGGACTTGCTGTGGCTCAAGCTCCTTCCTTACTTAAAGGCCTTTGCACTCTTCCCCAGATCCGTTTGTTGACTCCCTCACCATTTTTATATCTTTGCTCAAACATTTCCTTCACTACCCTATTTAAAATTGCAACCCCTGTCCCGTGCACTGCTGATTTCTCTCTTCCTTTTGGTCTTTTTTTCTCCCCATAGAACTAAACATGGCATACTATAAAATAATCATGCTTTTGTTGACTGTCCCTTTCTTGCTAGAATGTCAGCTCTGTCAGGACAGGAACCTTTGACTGTTTTATACACCGTGGTACACTAAGGCAACTAGGACACAGTAAGAGCTCATTAAGTATGAAGTTGGACACCATTTATAGCCCCCTTTCACAAAGAAGGAGACTGAGGCTTAGATTCAAGCTCAACGATCACACAGCTAAGAAATACAGCATAATGAGGCTTTGCACTCTGCCTCATCTGATGAAGCAAATGGGAGAACCTGGTCATTTTTTCTGGGCCATGCAAGTGTGAAGTCCGGCTGGCCATGTTGAGGGGCTGTCCTGAGGGAGGGCGACGCTGCCTGGAGGGGTGGATGTACTGAGCGACATCCGTGGCTGCTGAGAGGCACACGGCTGCTTGGGTTTCAGTGCTAGGAAGCATGGTACCATCCCTGAGTTCAGGAGGAATTCAGCAAACAACAACAACAACAACAACAACAACAACAGCAACCACAACATGAGCGGGAGCAGGCATGGTCAGGAAAGGCATCCTTGCTGTTATAGTGAAGGTATCCAGGCAACTGTGACTTTATCTTCATCCCCAGGGAATGAATAAAGAAAAGTTGACATAGGACAGGCCAGGTGAGCTCACACTCCTTGGAAACAAGGCACTGGTTCGGGAGGGAAGAATTGCACTGTGTCCTGATGGGAGCTTCACTACCTGGAAGCTTCATTCCGCTCCCTACCCCCGAGAGCCGAGAAAACCTGCCCTGGTGTGCACAGTTCCACTGGCCTGCACTGGAGCTGCCACTGCATTAACAAGGGCGTCTTAGGAGCATGATTCGCAGCTCAGTGACACCTCCAGTCTAGCTCCCCTCACCCAGGGCCAGACATGATTGCCCTTTCTCTAACTGCCTTCAGCATCAATGTCCAGAACCCAGACACCAGCTTTCTGGTACTTACTTTTGCCTTCTGTTTTTTTTCTTATTTGCATATTTCTTTATTCCGTGCCACCCTACCAATCAACCTCTACCTTATCCCCTCCCACCAGCTTAGTTTCTTCCTATGTAAATATTATATAGTAGTTTACCCTCCAGGTCATGAATATGTTAGGCAGCAAGACTGTCTGAATAAAGCTCAGGGCAAGTCAAGGTAGCTTGCAGTCAGAGGGAGCACAGAAGCCTCTGCCTTTTGAAACAAATATGAATTTAACTCAGAGGTACTTGCCAGTGTGATTTGTTTTTATTGTTCATGTATGAATAAATATTAAAATGTAATAATCTGTTTATGCCGAGCATGAGCTGAAATGTCTGTGACATTGCGATTCCTGTTTCTTCTGCAGGTAATTTGTTTGCATGTTAATGCCATTTATTTCTGTGTAAGCCTCTTTTTGGTTTTGAATATAATTTCACTTTTTGAAGACAGTAATGGCTTAGTAAACTGAACAATTGCAGTTAATGGAACTATTTTATGATAGCGTTAGCTTGGCATCAGATCAGGATGAAAGAGAAAACTGTCACCAAAAGGATATCATCAAACGGTGACTTCTCTTTAATTTATTATTTATTTTATGAATTGCTGCAGTGCTCAGGGAAAGCTAAACAGCCTTTCTCATGAACATATGTGAAAGTGGTTTGTCAACTGTTAAGTGAGTTGCGTGATTATAACATGAAATTGTGCATATGCATGAGCTGTTTATTTATTTATTTTTCCTTTTTAAAAGTATACCTTAAGTTGTAGGGTACATGTGCACAAAATGCACGTTTGTTACATAGGTATACATGTGCCATGTTGGTGTGCTGCACCCATTAACTCATCATTTACATTAGATATTTCTCCTAATGCTATCCCTGCCCCAACCCCCAACCCCTGACAGGCCCCTGTGTGTGATATTCCCTACCCTGTGTCCATGTGTTCTCATTGTTCAGCTCCCACCTATGAGTGAGAACATGCGGCATTTGGTTTTCTCTCCTTGTGATAGTTTGCTTAGAATGATGGTTCCAACTTCATTCATGTCCCTGCAAAGGGCATGAACTCATCCTTTTTTATGGCTGCACAGTATTCCATGGTGTATATGTGCCACATTTTTAAATTCAGTCTATCATTGATGGACATTTGGGTTGGTTCCAAGTCTTTGCTATTGTGAATAGTGCCGTAATAAACGATATGTATGCATGTGTCTTTATAGCAGCATGATTTATAATCCTTTGAGTATATACCCAGTAATGGGATCCCTGGGTCAAATGGTATTTCTGGTTCTAGATCCTTGAGGAATCACCACACTGTCTTCCACAATGATTGAACTAATTTACACTCCCACCAACAGTGTAAAAGTGTTCCTATTTCTCCACAACCTCTCCAGCATCTGTTGTTTCCTGACTTTTTAATGATTGACATTCTAACTGGCGTGAGATGGTATCTCATTGTGGTTTTGATTTGCATTTCTCTGATGGCCAGTGATGATGAGCATTTTTTCATATGTCTATTGGCTGCATAAATGTCTTCTTTTGAGAAGTATCTGTTTATATCCTTTGCCCACTTTTTGATGGGTTGTTTTTTTCTTGTAAATTTGTTTGAGTTCTTAGTAGATTCTGGATATTAGCCCTTTGTCAGATGGGTAGATTGCAAAAATTGTCTCCCATTCTGTAGGTTGCCTGTTCACTCTGATGGTAGTTTCTTTTGCTGTGCAGAAGCTTTTTAATTTAACTAGATCCCATTTGTCTATTTTGACTTTTGTTGCCCTTGCTTTTGGTGTTTTAGTTATGAAGTCTTATGCATGAACTTTTAAATAGTTCTCTGTTCCCTTTGCCTATGAAAATATTAGTAAACATTTATTGGGCACCTATTGTGTGCCAGGCACTTTGTTAAGTCATGAGGACCCTGAAATTAGTAAGTCAGGCTTCCTCAAGTATTGGCAATGTAGTGGACAAGATAAACATGCATCCCAGCAATCAAATCACAGCTGCCTGGGATAAGCAATGATCAGTGATGCAATATCACAGTGGAGCCCTGGAAATGGTTCTTGTGGGAGCAGACAGATTTGAATGACAAACCCTACCTTGGGAGGATCAGTAATTCTTCTCAGAGGAGGTGATGTTTCAAACTAGACATTGAAATGTATTTAAGAAGCCAGCCAGGCCAGGCGCAGTGGCTACTGGGGAGGCTGAGGTGACAGAATTGCTTGAACCGGGAGGTGGAGGTTGCAGTGAGCTGGGATCGTGCCACTGCACTCCAGCCTGAGCGACAGAGTAAGACCTTATCTCAAACAAACAAACAAACAAATAAAAATAAAAAGAAAGAAAAGAAAAGGAGCCAGCCCATGGGACGAAATAAACTCTCAAGTTCTAAATACAATCTATGAAATAGAACTTCCAATGACTCCTGCTACTCTACAGTAGCATTTATGAAGCCTCTCCTCTGTGCTTGGCCCTGCATTGCTTTTCTAAAAACTCCACCTCACTTAATACAACAACCATGCAAAGCATAGGTATTATGATGCTCGTTATATAAAAGAGAAAACAAGGCTCCGAACGGTACAGAAAGTGACTCCAGGTCACACTCTAGATGTCGGCGGGGAGGGATCTGACACCCAAGCTGAGGTTCTTGCCGCTGTGCCGTGCCCACACATGAACAGCATGTTTGTGGAGAAGAGAAGCTAGTGGAGGCCAGGCGCAGCGGCTTAAGCCTGTCATCCCAGCACTTTGGGAGGCTGAGACGGGCGGATCACGAGGTCAGGAGATCGAGACTATCCTGGCTAACATGGTGAAACCCCATCTCTACTTAAAAAAAAAAAATATATATATATATATATATATATATATAAAACTAGCCGGGTGAGGTGGCGGGTGCCTGTAGTCCCAGCTACTCAGGAGGCTGAGGCAGGAGAATGGCGTAAACCCAGGAGGCGGAGCTTGCAGTGAGCTGAGATCGGGCCACTGCACTCCAGCCTGGGCGACAGAGCTAGACTCCATCTCAAAAAAAAAAAAAAAAAAAAAAAAAAAGTAGCTAGTGGATGAAGCCGTGGTGGTGGAGGGGCCCTGAGGCATCTGGAGAGGTGGCTGGAAGCTGAATTGTGAAACACCTTGCATGTCAGAGCCAGCAGCTTGACGTCATCCTGTATCCAGGGGGATTTTGATGTAGATCCCACCTTTTACTCTCAGAGAGCACACAGTGAATGCCCCAATAGGTGTACACACTAAGCCATTGGGATCAGAAAACAATGTTAAAATTATTTTATCTCACATGAAGAAATTAAACTTATAAACACTTAATTTAGACTAGGAGATGGATATCATTTATAAATAAATAAGCATCTATTGAGTTTCATGCTTAAAATGGAAAAAAAAATTTCTCCTAGGAGCAGTTTGGAAACTGCTGCTTTTGGCAGTGGGGAGCCACTGAAGTTCTAAAACAGGGGATTAACATGATTAGATTCACGTTTTAGATAGAGTACTGGGGAAGAAAGGTTAGGTCTGGAAGACGGGATGCAAAGTGAGAGATGGAGATGGGCTATCAATGGTGAAGCTGTTGCAATAATCCAGGCAAGAGCTCTTGAACTAAGGTAATCATGGTGGTACTGTGGAAGAGGAGAGGAGGAAGATAAGGGTTTACAGATGAGGAGATGGCCAGAACTAATTGAATATAGGAGTGGAATTCAAGGAGGGGATGATGATCTGATTCGACTTTCTGGTCCATTTGTCCTGGCATTGCAAACCAGCATGAGAAATACAGGGGTGTAGTGGGTTTTTATAGTGTAGTGTGTTTGGGACATAAAGTATTTGAGGTGTTTATTGGCAGAGCCAGATGAAAATGTATAGCAGACAGTTAGATACAGATTAGGACTTCAGGAGAATGGAGACACAGTTTTGGTCAAAAGTGATCCAAAGAGACATTTGAAGCTATAGCACAAGGTGAGTAATACTATAAAACTCAGACTGAAACCCAGGGAGTCAGCCCATTGAAGGGATGGGTGAAAAGAGGGTCCCACTAAAAGCTGGATTAGGGACATAGGATGACAAGCAGAAAGGATTGTCGTTCCAGGAACCAGGAAGGAGACTGTTTCAAGGGGGGAGTGTCGGCCGTGTCAGGTGCTACAGGGAGGCCATGGGAATGGAAACCGATTAGAGCCATGATATTTTGCAACAGAAGGTCATTGTTAAATTAGCCAACCCTTTCCCAGAGCTTAGCATCTTTCCTAACATCTAGTCCAGAGGCCATCAGAGCAAGCAGAGGGGTCAGGGTTTGAAGTGCATTTGATTTCCTCTTATCTGTTTGTGAATTACCTGCATTTGGATTGTCTTTTTCCAGGGTGTAATCCTAGACTGACTTCCCCCATCCATCCTTCAGAGTCTGGGGAAAATTTCATACTTCGCTCACAGCAAAGCGTAAGACAGTGGTCTTGTCTGCTTCCACCTCCCTTTAAATGGTGCAGAACGAGGCTATCCTGTGCTGTAGACAATTAAGGGAAAAGCTGTGGAGGACACAGATATTCATCCTTTTAGGTTGAACTGGTAAACTATTTCCTTTGGTTGTTAACTCATTATTGGAAATCTGGGAGCTAGATTGCTGGTTGAACCCTTGCCTACGAGCAAAGATGGCTGTTTCTGTCAAATGCTGAGGCTGACAGTTGCTCAGAGAATGACTTGGGCGGGAGAGCAATTTACTGAATAAACGTATAGATTTAGAAACTGTGTTTGCAAATCCCCTATAACGAAATATGAACATACCAGATAAGAAGGTTCTAGTTTGCCAGAGGGGTGAAATTTGCCATGCTAACACAATTGTCAGGGATGCTGAGTGCAATTGGGATGACTAGATGTACTTTGTGATCTTCGTCAAATGTACTTGAGGCAGACATCAGCCCGAAGGAGAATTTGTTTCCTTAGTAGAAAATAATATATTGCTCATTTGTTGGGCTTGCTGTTTATTGTGTCTTTGGGGTGGAAGGAAGATGGAAAAGGGCTTTATCATGAGGCACATATAGTTACTGTCCTTCAAGTCTCTAAACTGGTCCCTCCACCTGGCAGATCTACTCTCCCACATACAGGAGAGTCATATAGCCTGCTACAGAGACACATTGATTTCATTCATTCGTGTATTCAATAATCACTTTTGAGTCGTACTATTTGGCCAAGTTCTATGCTAGGAGACTCTAGTGAATAAGAGAGATGGAGTGTCTGCCACGTGCTGCCTTTATATTATACTGGGGGAGACGGAAGAACATAAAGAAATGAATAAACCAAGTCGTTTCAAATGGTAATTAATGCCAGTGAAGGAATAAGCAAGTGTGTGGCTGAGACAGGGGTGGGGAGGGTAGGGGGTAGCGGAGTACAGGGTATAGCAGAGTGGTGAGGTCTGGAGCCACACTGCCTGGGTTTGAATCCCAGTGACTGTGACCTAGGGCAAAGTCACTTCACCTCTGGGCCTTAGTTTCCTGGTCTAAAGTGGGGATTACCTCAGAGTGTTATTGTGAGGGTTCTGAAAATGTGATATTTATTTATTTATTTATTTATTTATATTTTGGAGGTGAAGTCTTACTCTGTTGCCCAGGCTGGAGTGCAATGGCACAATCTCGACTCCCTGCAGCCTCTGCCTCCTGGGTTCAAGTGATTCTCCTGCCTCAGCCTCCCAAGTAGCTGGGAGTACAGGTGTGCACTACCACGCCCAGCTAAGTTTTGTATTTTTAGTAGAGATGGGGTTTTACCATGTTAACCAGGCTGGTCTTGAACTCCTGACTTCAGGTGATCCGCCTGCCTCAGTCTCCCAAAGTGCTGGGATTAGAGGCATGAGCCTCTGCTCCCGGCCCTGTAAACCGAGATGTGAAAGATGCAAATGAATCAGCCACTTGAGTGCTGGATGGGAGAAGGAGGTGCAGGGAGGAAAGCTATGATGAGCAAGCGCTCTCACAAGGTGAAGCTTTTCAGAAAGTTGGAGAAGACTGGTGCTGGGGGATGTATGGTGAGCACAGGGCACAACAGGAGAAAGATGAATTTGGAGAGTGGAGAACACGAGAAAGATGAATTTGGAGAGCGAGACAGAGGCTCTCATTCAGGGATTATTCTAGGCACACTGCAAAGTCCTTAGAGGGCATTTAACTAAAAATGCTTGCATGTCAGGTAGCACGTATAATACTTGAGTGATAAGAAGGGTTTGTGTCATGGACCACATGTGTGTTGCAACCCCTACACGTCTCTTTTGTTACCTCACTTAAGATACACAGGACATAAACTGTCCATTCTTTAATCAGGCTAGATGGAGGTTGGACATCCTGTGTTTCCTCAAATCAGTGAGCAATCCCTAGAGTTCTAGCAATCGCTCATCTGTTAAGCATTTTTGTTCTACAGTCACCACACTTACTATTTTTAAGAGCCATTTATGTTTCAGCCACCGTGAATTTTTTGTTACAGTTTTGAACAATTTTTTTTAAAATTTTAAGTATATGATTATAGCTACCATTCTCTCTCTGTCTCTTTTTTTAGAGATAAGGTCTTGCTCTATTGCACAGGCTGAAGTACAGTGGCATGATCACAGCTCACTGCAACCTTGAACTCCTGGGCTCAAGTGATCTTCCTGTTTTGGCCTCCCAGGTAGCTAGGACTCATGCCCAGCTAATTTTTAAATTTTTTTGTGGAGATGCAGTCTCACTATGTTGCTGAGGCTGGTCTTGAACTTCTGGCATCAAGTGATCCTCCCACCTCAGCCTCCCAAAGTGCTGAGAGTACAGGTGTGAGCCACCACACCCAGCCTTGCCACTTCTCAATGCTGTGTTAATGTATGGGTCTAAAGACCCTGATATGGTTTGGCTGTGTCTACACCCAAATCTCATGTTAAATTGTAACTTCCACAATTCCCCTGTGTCCTGGGAGGAGCCCAATGGGAGGTGATTGAATTATGGGGGTGGATCTTTTCTGTGCTGTCCTCATGATAGTGAATGAGTCTCATGAGATCTGATGATTTTAAAAACTGTAGTTTTCCTGTACAAGCTCTGTCTTTGCCTGCTGCCATCCATGTAAAACGTGACTTGCTCCTCCTTGCCTTTCTCCATGATTGTGAGGCTTCCCCAGCCACATGGAACGTAAGTCCATTAAACCTCTTTCTTTTGTAAATTGCCCAGTCTCAGTTATGTCTTTATCAGCAACACGAAAACGGACTAATACAGACCCTTATTCCTCAAAGTAACAGATGCTATCAAAGCCATTTGATGTGATTATTAGCAGTCATTGTGCCCAGGTATATTCTTGTGCACAAGTGTACTTTTCCTCAGAAGAAGGTTCTTCCAAAGGATAATTTGCTGGGCTAAAGGGTATTAATTATTTTTTTTCCTGAGTTCCTATCAGATGGACATTCTTTGGGAAAGGGCAAACTTGCATGTCTTGAGTGCCCTAGGAGTGATAAAATGAAGAGCTTGCCTATATTTTGGGCTTGGTGGTGACTCATGCCTGTAATCCCAGCACTTTGGGAGGCTGAGGTGGGAGGATCTCCTGAGCTCAGGAGTTTGAGACTAGCCTGGGCAACATGGTGAAACCCCATCTCTACTAAAAATACAAAAATTAGTCTGGCATGGTGGCACAGCCTGTAGTCCCAGCTACTTGGGAGGCTGAGGCAGGAGAATCACTTGAACCCAGGAGGCAGAGGTTGCAGTGAGCCGAGATCGCACCACTGCACTCCAGCCTGAGTGACAGAGAGATACCCCATCTCAAAACAAAACAAAACAAAAGCAACCATATTTTGTGAATGAGCCACAGGTGATAATACTTCATGCTAACAATTAAGAATACCCTAAATAGCATGAGCCACAGCATTTTATTCTCCTGACCTCTGTCTCTTCCTGGAATCACTTTCTTCCCTTGGCTCGCTAAAACAGAACTCTTTTTGTATTCCTCATACCGCTGTTTTCTCTCTGGAGGTCGTAAATGCTTTTGGTTCCTCCTTTCACTTGCTTCCCGCTCCCTAGCTGAATGCATCCATGCCCATTGCTTCAGTTATCACTTCTATGCAGATAACACAGAAATCCAGCCTCACCTCTTCACCAAGTTCCAGATCCATATATCCAATCACTTGATATATTCTTTTATAGTATATCAAAGGCAACTCCAAGGTAACACATCCAGAATCAAACTCATGATGTGCTCTATCTCACTGACCCACAAACCAGCATGTAGCATGAGACAGAAAAGAGGGACTTGTTCTTTTTTTTTTTTTTTTGAGACGGAGTCTCACTCTGTCGCCCAGGCTGGAGTGCAGTGGCCGGATCTCAGCTCACTGCAAGCTCCGCCTCCCGGGTTCACGCCATTCTCCTGCCTCAGCCTCCCGAGTAGCTGGGACTACAGGTGCCCGCCACCTTGCCCGGCTAGTTTTTTGTATTTTTTAGTAGAGACGGGGTTTCACCGTGTTAGCCAGGATGGTCTCGATCTCCTGACCTAGTGATCCGCGGGACTTGTTCTTGACACCTCATTCTGTTACTCCACGTATGATCCACAGTCAAGTCTCAAACCTTTCTCCCTGAAATGTATCTGAATTTACCTATATCTTTCTATCTTTACTGCTAACCTCCTATTCCATGTTCTTACCCTCTCACATGTGGACTACTGTATTCGCTTTCTCCAGTGGTCTTACTATGTCCATTGTTGCCTTCCTACAGTCTATTTTCTATAAAGATTTTTGGATTTCCTAAATAGACAATTATAGTATCTATAAATATAGAACATTTTGTAACTCCCTTTCTAATCTTAATTCTTTCTATCCCTATTTTACTGTACTGGCTAGGAGTCTAGGTCAGTGTTGAATAGAAATGGTAATACATATTGTGCTTTGGATATTTATTGTAGATGCTTTCCATCAGTTTAAGGAAGTCAATAGTTATGTCCATTATGGAGAGATAATAGGTTTAATTGTGATGACTGATATTTTGAATTTATTCCTACCATTTTAGCTGTGCATCCTCCACACCACCGATAAGAGAATTATTGGTATTAAATATTCAAAACTTCAAATCCAGGAAAACTAACTTCTAGCAACATAAACAAATGTTTCTGTCCTTTTTCTCCCTTTCCTTTTTTGGGATTATTTTCCATTTCCTCATTCCCTTTTTTCCCTTTCATTAGTTTGAAAGTTACATTCTGTATTTAATACTATTAGTGACTACTTGCATATTTTATCATACATACTTAACAGAGTAAAGCCTAAAGTTGCATTTTTAACATTTCCCTGAGTAATAAGATTTCAGAAGGCTCTGTCACCTCCTTCTTAAATATTATGCTGGAATTATGCTGCATTTTAGTTTTACTTTCTAAAAATAACTCCACATTCTAGATTTTGTTTTAAAGAGTTAGTATTTATGTTTTTACCAATAAAAGTTCATCAGTACTATTCTACTGTATACTTAAAAATGATTAACATAGTAAATTTTATGTTATG
Source organism: Chlorocebus sabaeus (assembly GCF_047675955.1). Classification (NCBI taxonomy): domain Eukaryota; kingdom Metazoa; phylum Chordata; class Mammalia; order Primates; family Cercopithecidae; genus Chlorocebus; species Chlorocebus sabaeus. The sequence goes on along the minus strand of NC_132926.1, from coordinate 12,667,064 downwards.
TTTTTAACCACAATAAAAAAAAAAGCTCATCACTCTTTCTCTTATCTTAGACCTTTCGTATTTGCTTACTTTCTTTCTGAGGTTAATCTTGTAGAATTAACTTTAAGAAATTCTGTTGGTAAAATCCCTCAAATTCAATTATCTGATTTTATTCTGAAACTTGAAAGGAAGCTTTTCTAGGTATAGACTTATAGCTCATTTTTTGTTTACTGTCATCTACTGTTAATGTTAACTGTTAGTCTTACTATTGTTTCTTTATAGGCATTCTGGTTTTATCTCTCTGGTGGTTTGTAAGATCATCTCTTTCTCTTTGATGTTCTGCAGTTTCACCATGATGTACTTAGGAATGATTTTGTTTATGTTACTAGAAGTTAGTTTTCCTGGATTTGAAGTTTTGAAAATTTAATACCAATAATTCCAAAAAGATTATTATTCTTGCCTTGTTAAATATTCACATTTCTCCGTATATTTTATCATCTCTCTGAAATATCAATCGGCATATGTTAGACCTCATTATATTCTCTAGTTCTCATAAATTCTCTTTCATATTTTCTATCTTTTTTGTTTTCTGGGTTCATTCTGCCTAATTTCTTTAAACCCATTTTCCAGCTTACCAAGTTCTCTCTTTAGCTTTGTCTAATATGCTCTTTAACTGTCTGAGTTTTTTCTTTCAATTACAATATTATTTTCAAAAACTCCATTTTGTTCTTTTTCAAATCTAATTGTTTGTTTTTATAATATTTTGTTTCTTGATCATATTTTCAAGCATCATTTTAATGTTTTGAAGCATAGTGCGTGTGCTGGGTTTGTATACTTTGTTGCATAATTCCAGTAGTGGGAGTCTTTGTGGGGTCTCATTCTGCCTCTCTGTTTTGGGTGACCTCGCTTCCTTATGCATTTTGCTGTTCTTATTATTTCCTGAAGCTAATTGTCCTTGGAACTTCATCAATTGGTATATATATTTTTATTTTCCTCCAAAGAAAATCAGAGTTTCCTTCTTTCATTCACCTGGGGCAATACCAAACAGAGACCTCATTAGTTAAAATTTCTTTTTGTGGATACAAGCAAGGAACATGAATTTGGGAAACAAAACAAAACAAAACAAAACAAAACAAAACAAAAAGAAACCACAGGTTAGGACTGGCTTGTGGTTAAGAATTCTCAATGGAGATGTGTTTTCCTTCTATACACAGCATCAAAGACCAGGGCATTTCCTTCTTGTTTCCTTTTGTGCAGTAGGTTTATTTCTTTTCCTCCATTTTGAAGAAGATGCAACAAACTGGGAAACCAGCTTTATATGAGGGTCTCCAATATGCGGGTCCTAGGATTGATCTCATTTCTTCTATTCCCCAGGCAGCCATCAAAATAGAAGTTTAAGGACATGAGGGCTTGGCAGATGCCTTCAGAGCAAAGCTGGCTGCATTGCTCTGATGTAACCAGAGACCTGCTTTGCTTGGTGTTTGTCCTCTGTGGATTCCTTACTTTCTTGACAGTTCAGTGACTCATATTTAAAATACAGCTTTGGTAATTGTTTTCACTGACAGGTTTTCCAGGATATTTTGTTCACTATACTGTCAGGAATGGAAGTCTTTAAACTTTACCCTGCAGCCAGAGCGATCTTTCCACAGTTCAGATTGGATCACAGTACTCTCCTTCTTAAAGTCCTCTTATTTCTTTTTATTCCTCTTAGGCAGGAGACAAAACCTAATGTGTCCTGCAAGGGTCTCCTGGTCTGGCCCTGTAGCCCCTCTGGTCCCCTTTGACCTGACTTCCCTAGGTGAAAGGAGAGGTCTTTCTTCACTGTGGAGTTGGTGGCTTTCATTCAGCTCCTCTGATTCAGCTCCCTTCTGCTGTGGGGCCTGTGCACTTGCTGTTCCTGCAACCTGGACTGCTCTTCCCTTTCCTTCTCACTTAATTTTCTCTTATTTATCTCTCCTGTGTCCTCTCAAGAATCACTTTCTCAGGGAATCTATCCCTGTATTTTCTGGCTAGGTCAAAGCTCCCTATTTTACCTTTTCATTGCCCACGTATTTTGTGTTTGAAGTACATATCACAGTCTCTGTTTTACATGTATAGATGTCAATTTTTATTTCTTTGTATAAATTCCTTAATTGCACAGTGACTGGTGCATAGTAGGTGCTCAGCACAGTCATTTGCACAATAACAAAACCACATTTTCATTAGTTGAATAACTTATCTTATGGAGACCCTAAGCACACTTACTTGAGCCAAGTAAAAGCTACCGGTATTAGTCCGTTCTCAATTGCTACAAAGAACTACCTGAATCTGGGTAATTTATGAAGAGAAGAGTAAGTTTAATGGACTCAACAGTTCCATAGGCTGTGCAGGAAGTATGGCTGGGAGTCCTCAGAAAGCTTATAAACATGGCAGAAGGTGAAGGGGAAGCAAGCATGCCTTACCATGGCAGAGCAGAGGGGAGAGGCAGAGAGAGAGAGAGAGATGGAGAGAGAGGGAGAATGACAGAGAACCAAGTGGGAAGTACTACACACTTCTAAAAAACCAGATCTTATGAGAACTCACTCACTCTCATGAGAACAGCAAGAAGGAAATCTGCCCCCATGATCCAATCATCTCTTGCCAGGTCCCTCCCCCAACACTGGAAATTACAATTTGACAGGAGATTTGGGCGCGGACGTGGAACCAAACCGTAGCACTGCCCTTCTTCTAGAATTGAGAGTCCATGATTTTTGAGTTTTTATTTATATCACCCGCTGTGGCTTGCTTCCTGGGCTAATGTGATGGCTCTTTTTACTGGTTTCAGGCCAGGTGTACACAGCTGGGTCAGCAGAGTCTGGTACCTGAAATGCAGCACTGGATTTTAAAGCTCACCTGTTTGGGTCAGGGACCTTCTTCTTTTATCAACTTTTCCTCCTCTGACATGTTTTAATGTAATAGTCAAGTGCCTCTCCATTGTAGTAAGTGTTAGAATGTGACCTCTCCTAAACCCTAGACGTCTACACAGGGTGTATTAAATCCCCTGCACTGGTTTGCACCCCGGTCTTTGTCTGCTGTGTGCATTGCATGCCCAGATTTTCTACCTGGACTTTTGCCATGGTGTTCCTACTTTGGAAGGCATCTGTGGGTTTCTCAGCCTGGAATCTAAAGATGGTGAACAACTTTTCAGTACATGGGTATTTCTCAACTTTTAACAAATTGCTCTTAAAGCCTATAGCTTCCAACACACCTTTAACTCAGGATTTATTCATCCTTACATTCAGCAACAATGCATCATGTACCTGTCCCATGCATACTGGGCTGTAAAACTTAGTTTCTTTTTTTAAGCACATGAGTCGATAATGAAAGTTTCTGTTTCAAAATGAGTTCAAATATGTGTCTAGAGGTAGAACTTTGTTTGCATTAGTAATCATGTTTATCCAACACATATTGAGTAGGCCACTATACTAGGTACTAGAAATGTAACAATGAATTGGACAACCTAGTGGAATTGGACAAAGGTATGAAAGTTTTTAGTGTAGTTGAGAAGAGAGACATGAAGCAGATAATCATGTGGGTGCATGTAAAATCAAGGGGAAATGTGTGTGAGGTGCCCTGGGAGCATGCTATGAAGAGATCAGCTTTCATCACAAGATCAAGAATGCTTCTCTGAGGAAGTACCGTCTAAGCTGTGACCTGAATGATGAGTAGGAGTTAGCAGGTGAAGAGGAGGAGGGTATAGTAGGTGAAAATAAAGTCAGGGGGTGCTCCCTGAGATAGGAGGGAATTTGACCCAAAGGAACTGTGGAAAGTCTAGGGTGGCTGGAATTCAGTGACCAAGGGATAGAATGACTGGACATTGCCTAGAAAGGTAGGAAGGGGTGGCTCTTGAAGAGCCTTGAGTGTCAGGCCATGACCTCTAGAAATGATCTTAGGGAAATGGGGAGCTGTGATATTATGAAGTATGTACTTGGTCTTTGATCCTTTTTCCTGGCATACATCTCCTAGAATCCTTAGAATCTCCACAGAGTGCTGTCTTTTTGCATGTTAATGAATTGACTGAAGCCTGGAAACCCTTAGGTAGTTTCAGTATGAGGGGTGGCCATCTGAAAGAGCAAGGCAGGATTAGAGGGTTGGGACTTTCAGCCCCACCCACAGCCTCCATGGAGGGGAGAGGGTTGAAGTTAACTTGATCACCAATGGCCAGTGCTTACATAATAAAACCTCTATAAAATCACAAAAGGACTGGGTTCTGAGAGAACCCAGCAATTCCAGATAGCTGAACATGTGGAGCTTCCTGGAAGGTGGCATTCTGGACAGGGCATGGAAACTCCACATACCTTCCTCCCCATTCCTGCATCTTTTGTAATAAATACTCTTTATAACAAATCGGTAAATGTATTTCCCTGAGTTCTGTGAGAAGCTCTAGCAAGTTAATCAAACCCAAGGAGGGAGTTGTGGGAACTCGAATTAATAGCCAGTTGGTCAGAGGCACAGATAAAACAACCTGGGCTTATGATTGGCATTGGAAATGAGGGGCAGTCTTGGGGACTGAGCCCTCACCCTGTGGGATCTGACTCTTTCCAGGTAGATAGTGTTGGGTTTGGACTGAATTAGAGGACACCCAGCTGTGCCCACTGCAGAATTCATTGCTTGCTTGGTGGTGGGGAGAAACTGTCACACATTTGGTCACAGATGTCTTCCGTGGTCATGGTTGTAGCATGGGAGCAGAGGGAAAATAGCGTGTGTTTTTTCCACTCAGGAGTGATTAAAGGATTTTCAGCAGGAAAATGCTATGATCACATCCGTGTTTTTAGAAAGGTCCCTCTGGCCATTATGTGGAAACTGGATTGAAAGAGAACAAGAGAGAGGGAAGGGGCACTGGTTCAGAGATGCCCACAGGTGAGAGGAGATGGAGGCTTGGTCCTCCGTGGTGCTGAAGAAGATGGAGAGGGGTAAATAGCTTTTGGGGTGGAATTAATGGGTCTTGATGACTGAATAACTTTCAAGCAATTCAAGATAACTCCTTCTTAGCCCAGAGCTTTGACTTGGGCACCTGTGGGGCCCTTCATGCTGTGCTTGGAAACTAGAGGGTGTTTTGTAAACAGATAGAAATGTTCATTTTCAACTCAGGTGCTTAAAAAAGAACCTAAGTCTTATGGGCCAGTATAGTATGGAATGTGTATGTAATGTGTTATTGCTGAATGTAGGAAAGAACTCTCTGACAATAGAAGCTGGATAAGAATCCTGGAGAATTACCTCAATGGTAAATAGTTTACCTAAATATAAGGACACAAGGGCCCAGAGAGGAGTGATCCAAAGGTCTGAATGTCTGTAAATGCTAGTCTGGTTTAGAATTCATTCAGTCCTGTGACTGATACCATTATTCCTTCTGTTTCCCTGTCCTCTGCTGGCAGCCTGGTGGGCCCTCGGTCATCCTACTGCACAAAGAGGTCTCCAGGCACTCAAACCTCAATGTGTTTGATCTCCACACTCCTTGGGTGTTCCCAAATTTCAAAACAAAGAGTTTTATTGCATATGCATTTTTAAAACTGACGCCATTAGTAAGGAAAATGTTTAAAAAAAAATCACTGAACTACACACACTAAATGTCAGGGCTCTCAGTGGAAGAGCAGGGAGCCTGGGGTTAATTTTCCTTTTCAGGAAGCCACGGAATCAAAGGACGATGTTCAATGCTCTTGGCATGACCATAGTTTAGAGTAATAATAACTTGGCATTTCTTGGGCCACTGTCTCTGTAGCTGCAGTTTATGCCAGAAACTGGGAGGCAAGTGAAAAATCAGCATCTTGATTCTGTAATTGTGGAGGGAAAATGGCCTCTAGTTGTATGTGACCTTCAGTTAGATTCTCCAGCCCCAGCCTTATTCCCACATAAGAATGAAAAATTTCAGGACAGGCTTTGGAGAAATGGACTGTTGTAGGAAGGAGCTATAAGGCAAGAAATACACCAAAAAAAGAATAGATCTCTCTTTTTAAAATTAAATGGAAATTTCACTTGTGTTTAAAAATCAGAATATAAAATAAGTGTATATAATGGGCATGTTATACCTAATCCCCTTTTCTAAGAGATAACTAAATTATTGATTTAATGTACAGATTTCCAGATTTTATTAAGTTTTCATGTGTATCTCCATAATCATTCGGCAAGTCATTTTTTTCTGTTATATATTTTCGGTTATATGGAAACTTCCTAGATTTGTAAACAAACAAGCAAACAAACAAAAACACTGAGGGAAGAAATGATAAGAGAAGTGGTCAAAATCCAACTTCTTCTTGGCACCCAGACTTTTATACCGACTGGGCCATAGAGAAAGAGCTGGAAGGAGTGTGCTGAATATTAGCTACTTTTTCAAATAGATGATGCAATCTGTATATTTCTCTGTGTGTCTTGGAAACAGGGAAGAAAGAGAGATAGAGAGTGTGCATGTGTGTGCTTTTTTCTGTCTTTAGGAATATTGTTTTGGAAACATTCAATTTCTAATTATATTGGGGGAAAACCTTAAATACCATTTTTCATGCTAATGGAGAAATTTACTTAAGTGCAGAATTACGCAACTTAGTTTTCTTGCCAAATTACATAAAGTGTGCAGCTCCTCTGAATAGAATGAAGGATGGCACGGGCACACATCACACACTGTTCATAACTTAAAGTTCTTTTCAAGGCTTTTGCCTGCATCTTATTACCTACTTACTATTAATTTATTACACAGGGTTGCCATATTTCAAAAGTAAAGTGAATGTTTCAGATGGATTGTTTTTCTTTCATTTCTTCCATATTGTTAACTTCTATTTTTTTTTTAATTTAGACTGTTTATACTTCCACCAGAGGCAGTTTTTCTTCAGTGATTGCATTAATTTTTATGTGTTCATTCTAGACGTTTTTCAAACAGAATCTCCACATGTTAAGTTTATCTTCTTTTCTCTCATCCACAAATCATTCTTTCCTGGTGTTATTTACAGGAAGAAGATGTTAGTGAAACTCCTTTGCGATTTGCCCTAAGGAATGATCCCACCCCAAATGTCAGGCTCTGGAAAAGTAACAGCTCAATAGAAATAATTTTGTCATTGACAAAAGTCCTTGGCACCAGGAGTTGATCTGCACCCCGCCTGTTGGCTGCTGGGGGTATGCAATGAAGTAAAGCCTGCACAGTCACGTCTGTGGCCTCTAGGGCTGCTTGACAGTTGACACTGGCAACACTGTAGTCATCCTAACTGTTCCTTACATGTTCTCTTTCTCATGAGGCTTTGCCTTTCTTTTCTGACAGAAGACATATTTCCACTTCAACTTTGTTACCCTTTAGAGGAGAATTTCTCTGACCATCCTGTATGTGTTTTGTTTTTGTTTTTGGAGACAGGGTCTCATTGTGTCACCTAGGCTGGAGTGCAGTAGCTTGATTATGGCTCACTGCAACCTTGACTTCCCGGGCTCAGGTGATCCTCCAGTCTCAGCCTCCCAAATAGCTTGAACCACAGGCATACACCACCATGCCCGGCTAATTGTTGTATTTTTTTTGTAGAGACAGGGATTCTCCATGTTTCCCAGGTTGGTCTTGAACTCCTGGGCTCAAGTGATCCTCCCATTTCAGCCTCCCAAAGTGTTGGGATTACAGGTGTGAGCCCCTGCACCCAGCCCTCTGACCATTGCTGAATAAGGCAACTAACTCTCAGATTCTGTGTCTTAGTCTGCAATTTCTTATTTATTTCAGGTCCATACACCTTGACAGTGGGGAAGAGGTGGGGATGGTGGCAGCGACCATGCAGGGAAAGGGTGAATTAGGAAAGGAACTGTCTCTTTCACGAGTCCTTTGCCTGTCTATTTCATGACTTAAATGTGCCTGCCTAGTGCACTGAAGGGCCTCATTCTATGAGCAGGATTGAGAAGTGCAAGGATGATCTTCAGACAGACTCAGCCACTGGTTTAGCTCGAATTATTCTTGGTCCCAGTTTGTGGGGTGGGAGGGGGAAAGAGAGAGAATACACTTGACCCCTTGACTCTTGTCTTAAAGTGTATTGTGATTTTCCCAGAGTAATCACTCTTTTGAAACCAGGAAAGATTCAATGGTTCTTTTTGTAAAGTCATTAATTTACACTTATCTGAATAGAGCAAATTATTGGCTCAGGGGAAGGAACACCAGCCAAGTCACCTTGGTTTTAGAGCTTGAATAGAAAAAGGTTAGAGCCAGCCTTCTAACTTCCCTCTGACAGTCCATAGCATCATCCCCTGGGTAATGGATGCCTCCCAACCCACTGACTTGCTCTTGTTCCTGGGGTCATAAATTATTTAGCTGCCACTTATCTCCCAGAATCTGTTACTAATTTTTTTTTCCCCCCCAAGATGGAGTGTCACTGTGTCTCCCAGGCTGGAGTGCAGTGGCGTGATCTCAGCTCGCTGCAAGCTCCACCTCCCGGGTTCACACCATTCTCCTGCCTCAGCCTCCGGAGTAGCTGGGACTACAGGCGCTCACCACCACGCCCGGCTAATTCTTTTGTATTTTTTATATAGTTAGAGTCGGGGTTTCACTGTGTTAGCCAGGATGGTCTCCACCTCCAGACCTCATGATCCACCCATCTCGGCTTCCCAAAGTGCTGGGATTACAGGCGGGAGTCACCGCGCCCGGCCCTTTTACTCATTTTTATCTCCAATGTGGTGTCTGGCATGTAGTAAGTACTCAGTAAATGGTAGTTGTCTTTATGAAGATGCTGATTTCTTTCTTCTTACAGTTCAGGAAGCAAAAATGGGTGTATCCAAAAGAAAAATGATATGATGTAATAATAGCTAACATCTATTGTTGACTATGTACTAGACACTGCTAATGGCTTTACATGCGTTGTTTGATTTTCGAGCAACTTTATGGGGCTAATACCATTTTACTAATGAGAAATCTGAGTCTCAGAGAGATTAGGTACCTTAGCCAAGGTCACCCAACTAATAAGTGACAGAGCAGGGCTATGAACCCAGGCAGTGCTGCCTAAATTTCTCTATTGCCTAGAAGAGGCAGAGAAGGAATCGGAGGGATGGATGCCTTCAATGTGGAAGTGATCGAGGTACAGAAAATGAAAGAGGGTCAGGGTGTTAGAATCCACCCCTGGATTCTAAAGGGAGTCTTCCCACTTGCTTTCTGCAGCCTGAGGTTGCTTTGGTTAGATTCTGCTCCCCTGGGATGCTAGCCTGAGGTTGGCATCTCAGTTTTAGGCTGAGGCTTTATGTACCTGCGTGGAAGAGGTGGTGCAGAGCATTGTACACAACATATGGGGCACCATTTGCATTTAGTGAGTGCTCAGCTGTGCGCAGTGTCTCCTTAATGAATCACATGCAAGCCGAGCATCGCTATATTTATCCAAGCCCTGGGAGCAGGAGCGCTGGCTGTGGTCGACTTGCATGCCCCAGAACAGTGCCTTGCAGGTTGTTCCAGTTTTCCTTGTGGTCAGGGCCTTAGGGCCCTTCAATAATTTGTTCCCTGCCAAAATCTGCTGGTTTCTGAAGTATCTTTCCAGGCATTCTAGGCCAGAAAAAATGTTTACATCCTGAAACTATAACAGAGACCAAGCGCTAAAAAAGAACCTGGAAGCTACATCTGCTGTGCCCTTGACTTCAAGGCCGCATTTGAAGAATTGCAGACAGCTCAGGCATTTTTATTTTCTTTCCAGGTCTTTCAAGGGGGGTCCCGCAATGCTTAATCACCCTGCTATCATCACGTTACTTCTTCCTTATAATCTAAAACCCTTATGAATTTTTTTCCTCTTTGACTCCTTACTTGAAATATTTCTTTTTATAGCTAGGCATTGGTGGCATGTGCCTGTGGTCCCAGCTACTCAGGAGGCTGAGGCTGGAGGATTACTTGAGTCTGGGAGTTTGAGGCCAGTTGGGGCAACATATTGAGACCCTGTATCTTACAAAATATTCCTCTTATGCTCAGATGAGAGAGTTTGCCCAAATAATCACTTCTGTGCTTAGGAATCAAGAACAAGAATTTCTAAAGTTTACTTAACGCTGATTAAATGCCAACTACAATATTAAGCACTTGAAAAGAATTATCTCATGTTTTTTACCTCAAAATAACCATTCAAATGAGCATTAGAACTACATTTTATCAGGAAGAAAAGTAAAATTTCAGGAAGTAATTAACTGAGGCCACACAGCAAGTATATGGAGGGGTCTGGCTTGATAGCAAAGTCCTTTATATGAAATAGATTTTTCTTTCCTTTCTTCTTCCCAGCTGTGGTCATGTCCTGTGACTCTTCTTCCCATTCCCAGCCATTCCTCAGCTAAAAAAAAAGTAAATATTTTAAAATATGTATATCTATTTTAGATATATATTTTTTGATATTTATATACATAAAATATAATGTTTATGATTTATATTTAAATTTATATAAATTTATATTTAAATTATAAATTTAAGATTTATATTATGTAACACATATATATAAATAATTTTCCCCCATTTTCCTCCTAGAATTGTTTTTTATCCTTTATAAGACTTAGGCAGGTGCAGGATATATTTTCATCCCTGGACTCCAGTGCGGTATCAAGCTCCTTAACTTGTGACACGGATAGCAGGGAGCAGATTGGATTCCCACTGGGATGGAGGCCCCTAATCATGGCTTCCTGGGATTTGCGTTATCTGCCTTCCCCTGTTAGATGATGAGAACACAGAAGAAGAATACCTGGTTCTGGTTCAAGCTATGTCACTGGCACAGTCTGTGACCTAGAGCACATCCCTCCTCTCTTTCTCGTGAAAATCAAATTTAGTTTCCTGCAAAATTTAATGTCGAGCAGAGAGCCTTGGTTTAGTCTTACAGACTAAAAATCTTGTTTCTTTCCAGCTCAGTCACATAATATTTACAAGCTGGTGAAGCCAAGTCACTTGCCCACTCTGGCCCTCAGTCTCTTCATCTGTACAGTAAGAGCAAGAACTAAATGCTCACCGGACTTCCCAGCAGCTCTTGGTCTCAAACTCAGGGGAGCTGCAGGAAGAAGCTGGCTCTACTCTGCCAAGTTCTGACTATCGAGGGTTTGCAATGAAACCAGCAGAGGCTAGTCTAGGCAAAAAGGAGAGTTTATTGTAAAGATATTTGTGCAGCTCATAAAATCCAAAAGAAGTTAAATAATGAGACACAGAGACGTTGGGAACCAGGACAGCCTCAGGGATCTCTTCAGCAGGAGCTCATGACCCTTCCCTCTGGAGTGCTGCCATTCAGATGACTCCAGAAAAGTCTGTTTTTATGTTTATTTTTTTAAAATGACAAATTCCAGAAGGAACACTGCCAGGGGGCCATTCAGTTATGGAGGGTAGGGTTGGACAGACCAATCAGCAGGAAAGTGTTGCTGGAGCCTAGCCTTGTTGGAGGAGCAAGTGGTTCCCAGGAGGACCTGGGCAGAACCCCTCACCACACACACAGGTACACCCTGCAGAAAGAGCCCATGTGTCTGTAAATGCTTGTGCAGCCAGGTCTGGGTGTTACATGTGGGTGGGAGACAGAGTGGGCAGGCTCAATACTCTAGAGCAGTAGCAGCCATAGTGATGCAGTTCATTCAGCGTTTTCAGGCATCTGTGCCTCATGGAAAGAGTAACAGACTTCAAGGCAAAAGGCGTGATGGGTGGACTGTCCGTTAGGGATTGCTGGTGGCTGCGGGCACAAAGAAAGACAAACGGTGTGATCTCATGGGGAGGCCGACCACCAGCACCATGCTGGATTAAGATCCTCTCTTTTCAGCCAGGTCAAAGACAGGGTACTCTGGTCCCATCTTTTCCACTTTGATGACATCTGGGCAAGTTTCAACCTCTTGAGAGTTTTTCTGCTTCCTTATCTGTGAAGTGGGAATGACAGCAATGATAATCATGCTACTCTTCCAGTTGACAACAGTACGGCAGGTGCTAACATCCGCTAGGGCCAGGTACCCATGCTGAGAGCTTCCCATGTGGGTCAGTCCTTGCAATCCTCTGACACAGTACTGTTACGATTTACACTTTGTCCGAGGCTTCTAGAAATTAAGGAGGTAGTAAAGTGTAGAGCAAAGCAGTGTGCAAAGAGACTGAGAGGCTGGGCTCAGGAGCCGATGGCCCGTTTTGAATTCTGGCCCTGACACTCACTGACCTGGTGTTCTCTGGTATGTTGCGTAAGCTTCATTAATCTGTAAAGTGGATGTGATACTAGTGCCTGCCTCATGCTGTGGTTGTGAGGAGTGAGTGATTTCACACGCATTCAAGAAGGTGCCTGGAGCAGAGCGGTGCTCTGTAATGTTTGCTGCTGTTTGTAATAAAGTGCCTGCCGGGCAGTGGGGATTTGAACCCAAAGCAGATTGACTCTAGAATACATACGCTGTGGCAGTTATCTCTCATGGCGGGACAAGAAGGCTCAGCAGTGAGCAGTGTAAAAGCCAGGATGGGGGCGAGTTAGCAGAGGGAGCTATGGAGCTAGGGAGTGGAAGAGAATGAGGAGCCCTAGGCACGTGGCCACTTCAACACTCCTTGTCTCTGTGACCTTGAGCTGGACCCAGAAGGTCAGCAGCAATTGCTGAGTCCCTGTAACCAACGGGAACATTCAGCACTGACTTCACTTATGCTTCTTACTTCAGGAGGGCTTTAGAGAGGAGGTTAGTTAGAAAAAGAAGGAAAGAAAGAGAGACAGAGAGTGACTGAGACAGAAAGAGAGTGACAAAGTCAGGGGGTGGCGGGGTTGGGGAGAGAACTAGATATAAAGACATAGAGGCCCAAGGAGAGAAAGAAAGTGATTAACACTCAAGAAAATAAACAGAAGGGGCACACACTTAGAGCCAGAGAAATGAAGTAGAAAGAGGGAGTAAGGCTGAGGGGAAGGATAGGGATTTTGTGGAGACAGTGCTGAGGGGGCCGTGACTGGCTGGCCTGCTCTGTGGTTGAGAGGTAAACAAACCTGTTAAGTGTGTCAGTGCTTTATCTAAGAAACCACCTTTGCCAAGGCCTGGGCGCACTGAGGAGCTTTTTGAGCATGTAGGGCTGTGACAGGAGAGAGTCTCTTTATCTGAATTGGAGACAGGAGCGCTCTTCTGTGCATTTCACACTGGATGCCACAGATTAGGCTGTGGATATTTCACGGTTGGTGATAAATGCTTGTTTGGAGAAGCCTTGAGCTGAACAACACTCCTAAGGCTGGGGAAGGGGTTGATAAAAGGCAGGTACCTGGAGACTGGTTTTACATGAGGGACTGGTTCTATGCAATTTTACACTTGTATATTATGATAGGCATTGAAAGTTCCTAGAAGGATACCCATTAAAACGTTGACAATAGCTAACCTCCCTGGTTGGATTAATGAGGAGTCTCACCTTCTAAGTTATGTATTTCAATTAGGTTTACATGTTTAACAGTGTAGGTACTTCATAATCAGAGAAACAAAGGCTTAAGATAATAAGTACACTCCTGAAATGAGGGCAGGGAAGGCAATGGCCCTTGACATAAAATGGATTGTTGGGACTCATCTGACAAGCAGACAACGGGTGGTGGAAATGGCAGTGCATTTGAAAATATTTCTCCTTGATGTTTCCAAGATACTTTGAAAATCTGATGACCACAATGTTTTTCCTCTGATTCTTGCAGAACGGTGAAATTATTAATGTCTCCTCAGCTAGGACAAATTTCCTTCCTTTGGGGTTTCCTTGGGGTTTAAAGAAATACAGCAGAAGGTGTATGCCCTGTTAGTTGGTGGTTTTCTGTTGGGTATGGTGGATGTGAGGCTTTACCCTTGAGAGAATGATGCACACAGCATCTGCAGAATCCTCTCCTCCTTGAAGTCCCCACCTCCCACTCCTTTTTGTTTTAAGTTTCAAATGAAGTTTGTGCCTAGTACACACTTTTAAACGTATTGTCTGTTAGCTTGAGAAATGACCCAGATGTATCTTATTTCAGGCTTTATGAAGGCAAAGAACAGATGGAGTTTGAAGAATCCATGAGACGGCTCTTTGAATCCATCAACAATCTGATGAAAAGTCAATACAAAACTACCATCCTTTTGCAGGTTGGTTTATACTACAATAAAATCTGTCTTTTCCTTGGCCATCCAGTAAATAACAGTATGCTAACATAATATCTTCTTTTGCTGAAATATGCAAACTTGTGTCCAGTGAAGCCCTGGGCTGGCCACTTGGTTAAATACCAAGGGCTCCTCAGGACAAGAGAAAATGTATTTATTATTTGCTTCCCATGAAGGTAGCAGTGCCTTCTTTTAAAATAGCTCTGAAATTTTTGTTACCTAGAAGGAAATTAGTCAAACCGGATCCACTTCTGATGGAGAGAATAGTTACGGTGGCAGTCTCTTAAACTGAGTCTCCAGTAGTTTAATTCTCGACAACATAAAGGCAGGGACCCTTTTGGGATTAAAGAGGGCTCCTCAATAAACAAGAGGTACTTTGGAGAGAATGAGTCCTCTCATGTGTGGACCATGATGCTAATCTGTGAAGTCTGCAAATCTTTGAGAAACTGTGAGGCCTAGCCCTGTGTTCGGGAAGGAGTTGAGCAGCCAAGAGTCTGAATGAAGAGGCTGTTTCAGGGAGACTTCAGAACTTTCACAGAATGTACTTGCAGGCACTGGGGGTGCAGGTGGGGGAAGCTGGGAGTGCCTGATGTGTTGTGAATAAAGGAAGCCCATTTATCTAAATCAATGAGTTAATGCAGATTTTTGCTGCTGCTGCTTTTATTTTTTTTTGTTTGTTTGTTTAAATCAATGTTATTCTTTTAGTTGCTAATTTAAAGATCCATTATGCCTGGGATGCCCAGGCACTGGTTAGAATTAATGAGGTACTAGTGTTTAGCTAGAATGAAGGTGAGGAAGCAGAGGCAGAAGTCAGCCTGGGGAATGTTTGCTTCTCACACTATGGATTCCAGACTGTGCACGTTAGAATCGTGTGGGGATCTTTAATAAATTCTGATGCCTGGTTATAACCACCAGACTTTCTGATTTAATTGGTATGAGTGTGACCCAGGCCAGGGAATTTTAAAAATTCCCCAGGTGATTTTACTGTGAAGCAAAGTTTGAGAACCACTCTGCTGACGGCTTCCTTTAATTTAACAAAGAGTGGAAACCTGTGTGTTGAGGAATGCAACTGTCTTATTCATCATGTATCTTCAACACTCAGAATAATCCGGATCATTCTAACATTTATTCTCCTCAGAATATGTATCTATATTTCTTGATCTAAGTGAACAGCTGAATGTCCTAACACTATTTGGTCTTATGTAACAAGACTGTTTCTTTAGCCCCTACTGGGGATCAGTGTCTTCCCTTGGTTTAGTTGGAACTTCATTGTTTTAGTTTTCATTTTTCCCTTACCCGCTGCTGGTTAAAAAACAAACCAAAAACATCTTCCTCATATTCCTAACACCCTCATCATTCTCTGACAAAGGGGATCACAGGAGCAGGGGACAGCATGAGGAGATGCAGCAGGAGCCCCCACCAGCCACTGCATCTGTATCACCTGGAAGCAACTGAGCCTCCAGTGAGCAGCCACACAGTGTTGGGATATCCGGAGAGAGCCAAGAATGACCGGTTGCCATGAGAGGGGCTATAGGGTTGAATCAGGTGTGAAATCAGCTCCAAGGAAGCTGAAGTGTGAAAGAGCAGAAATGATGAGCAAATAGATAAAGCCAGTTTCTCATCCCAGAGGAGAAAGGCGCTGATGCCCCAAAGAAGTTGAGGTGCCATGGAGAGAGAGAAGAGTGGAAGAGGGAATAGGTCATTGTGGAGCTACTCTTTCTAATTTCAGCACCTGTTTCCCTATGATGGGCTACAAATGTCTTCGGGGAAGGAACAAAGGGAGAGAGAGAGTAAGAAGGCAGGGAAAGAAAGAAGGGAAGCAAAGAGGAGCAAGTGAGCATTTGCCGCTCTGAAGACATTTGGTCAACAGGAATGCTCTTCTTCATCAGCTGCGTGATCTTACATTGGTCACTTCTCAATGCCTCAGTTTCCTCATCTATAAGATTTTATTGTGCGGGTGAGGATCAAATAAACATTCTCCGCAGAAGAACAAGTTATAAAATGCTATGCAAATGCAGTGAACTGATACGAATATTATGGTTTTGTCATAAGTCTTTTTACCCAGGTGGTTCTTGTCTGGGTAGCTGTGTTAGAAATGCGTTGCTTTCCTTGTAATTTGGGCCAGGTTTGTTGGTTTGTTCTTGCAGATTTCCACCTCAGAGACATAGAAAGGGGCTTCATCTCTTTTTCAATTTGCTCTAAGGGTCAAATCTAGCCTCAGGGATTTTCATAAAACCAATGATGCTTTCCACCTCTTTAAATAGCTGTTGAAAAGTTATCAAAGAAGAATTTAAAGTTACATTCAAATATGGAGAGCAGTACCATGTGAAGAGAACTTAATGATGAGGGCAGAGGGGTCAAGCCCCTGTGATGTCAGCAAATCTCACACGTGGAATCTTCTATAGACTTTGAGATTTGCTGCAGGAGACGGAGCTTTGGCTTTTGAACAGAGAGATGTGGACATGTAGCCTTGGGCACATCATTTCAGCTTTCTGGGCCTCAGTTTATCCTTTGTAACATGGGAGGCCTAATGTGTAATTTAGAGGATTACTGAGAGGGTGAAATAAAGTAATATATGTGAAACATGAAGTATAAAGCCTGTTCCATAGTTTGGTTTAAATCATTTTTAATCATTTATACCTCTTCCTCCTTTACTTCATCATAAAACAGAAGCTTTTTGGGTATTTTACTAGTAAGGATTCAGAAGGCGGGTTATTTGTTCCTAATTTTGTTACACAAGACTAAATAGTGTTAGGACATTCAATTATTAAGTTAGATAAAGAAATATAGACACACATTCTTAAGAGAATAAATCCACAAGGAGTGACTGTATGAAAACATGCATGGCAAAGTTTCAGCTAGTGAAATAGTACGAGGTGACTGGAGTCTTGATTCTGAGCCTGCATGGGGTGTGAGCTATTAGTAACATCAGCCGTGAGTGCCGGGTGGGTGCAGAGGATACGAATGCCCATGGTTGATGTTCCTGGTTCAAACTTTTCACATCCAGCTGGGTAGCGGCTTATGTTGGAAACCCTCATTTGTGGCCAGCTTAATTGTGAGTAGAGCAGATCTGGTTCAAATCTCAGCTGTGTCCACTGTGAATTCTGAAACCTAAGCAAGTTATTGCCCAGCTCTAATGCTCACCCAGCTTTTGTGAGTTGCTTTCTGTGGTTTTTCTTATTGTTCTGAGTTTACATGGAAGCAGCTCACCAAGACCATGGAGAATTGAAAGCCAGCTGTTCAAAGAGGAGAGGAGCAATAAAAATACTTTCCACCGATTGGGTACCCACCATGTTCCAGGCATGGAACTGGGCTCTTCACATAACAGTGTTTTAAATCCCGCCAGAGATCTTCAAGGAACCACTATCGTCAGTGTCCATAGGAGGCTCATAAAGTTAAATAGTTCATCCCAAATTACACGTATTCATAGAGCTGGAGCTAGGATTTGAATTCACCCAGGTCATCTGCCTCCAAAGCACTATTCTTCTCTATGCCACAGGTAAGGTTTAGGCCAGGGGTTCCCATGTTGTTTCAACAATGGGCCACATGCTCGGAAGTCCTTATGTGTGCCAGCCCTGTAAGTGTGTTGATAAAACTGATGGCAGATTCAGAGGGTCAACACCAGACACTTGTAAATTAGACAGAGCTCAAATGTGAGTAAAAGGCATATGGTGATGTTGTGCAGGCCAATTTGTCCCATTCTCCTTACGATCCATGGTATTTCATAATGCTCCAATTTGATGGTGCAAGTGGAATTAAATGAACAGTTTGTATTGAATGACATGCTCTCTTGGCCACTGTGAATGCCACTTATGCTAATGAAGCCACTGGAGTGTCCAGGAGGGCAGGGGACTCTGCCATTTACATCCCCAATGTCTGGAACAATGGCTGCCACATAGAAAGTGCTCAAATATCTATTGTCTGAATGAATGAATGAATGAATATGGCTGAGTGCAATGGTGCATGCCTGTAATCCCAGCACTTTAGGAGGCTGAGGCAAAAGGATCTCTCAAGCCCAGGAGTTCAAGACCAGGCTGGGGAACATAGTGAGACCCTGTCTCGACAAAAAAATTAAAAAAAATTAGCTAGGCATGGGGGCCTGCCCATGCCTAGTGGTGTATGCTTGTGGTCCCAGCTACTCAGGAAGCTGAGGCAGGAGGATCACTTGAGCTTAGGGGATCAAGGCTGTAGTGAACTGTGATTGTGCCACTGCATTCCAGCCTGGGTGACAAAGCAAGACCCTGTCTCTTAAAATAAATAAATAAATAGTGCCGGGCACCGTGACTCACGCCTATAATCCCAGCACTTTGGGAGACCGAGGAGGGTGGATTACAAGGTCAGGGATTCGAGATCAGCCTGGCCAAGATGGTGAAACCCCGCCTCTACTAAAAATACAAAAATTAGCTGGGTGTGGTGGCAGGCGCCTGTAATCCCAGGTACTCGGGAGGCTGAGGTAGGAGAATAACTTGAACCCCGGAGGTGGAGGTTGCAGTGAGCCAAGATCGCGCCATTGCACTCCAGCCTGGCGATAGAGCAAGACTGTGTCTGAAAATAAAATAAAATAAAATAATAAAATAAAATAATTCATTTTGTTTAGTTTGATGTTTCAGTGTTTATTAAGTGTCAAGTGTTGAGCTAAAAGCTTTACATATATTGTTAGCTCAGTTGACCTTTTTAACAACAACCTTATAGGACAAATAGTGGTTTCTTAAAAATTTTACTCTAATTCCATGATATACGTGCGCAGAATGTGCAAGTTTGTTACGTAGATATACATGTGCCATGGTGGTTTGCTGCACCTATCAACCTGTCATCTAGGTTTTAAGCCCCGTGTTATTTATGAGCTATTTATCCCGATGCTCTCCCTTCCCTTGCCCCCCACGCCCTGACAGCCCCCGTGTGTGTCGTTCCCCACCCTGTGTTCTTATTGTTGCTCTCCCACTTATGAGTGAGAACATTTGGTGTAAAGCAGAGGTACAGACTATTTGTCTTTGCATATAGTCTTTATCTCCGCTTTGTAAATGAGGAAAATGAGGCTTAAAGAGGTTAAGTGACTTACCTTGGCTGAAAATTAGTAGATCTTGGATTTAAATTTTGGCTGTGTAAGTCCAGAGTTTGAGTTCTTAATCACCACCAAGCAACAGCATGATTTCATTAAGACCCAAGTCTTCTGGCAAAACGCCAGGTGGATAAGACTCAGGGGTCCCCATAAAGTTGAGTTACAGAAAGGACGGAAGCACACATATTCTAGAACCTGTTGATCCCTTTCCCTTCAGTTTGCCTGAGAGATTAGTGATGATGCTGAATGTCCTGAGAGAGCTGCATTTATTTACCCCCAGGAACAACTCAGCATCTCAAAGTAAACTACCTTCTTATGGTCATGCTATGGGGAATTCCTGCGACATCGTTTTTCCAGTTTCCATGGACCTTGATCATCCACTGCTTGGCTAAAATAAGAGGATTAAAAATTGATGGGAATAGTACTTGTTCTGAATGCCTGTGGCTCTTGAATGAGGAAGATGTCTGGTAGCATTCTTGCATAACTGTATCATTTCAAGACATGTTCATTTTGGCCAGAAGTCTGTGTCTACTGGCACCAACACTGGTCACTCTGTTTGAAAGAGAGAGAAAGGGAGGAGAGAGAGAGAGAAAGAGTGTGAGAGAGAGTGGGAAAGCCTGAGAGCACTCAGCAGACAAGTCCCTTTGAGTTTGGAGGCATGCTAGTTTGGTTTTGATTTTTGTTGTTACGTTTAAACACTCGCTGTTTTCTAATTCTGGTGAAGTCCATCTAGATAACAATGATGTCAAGGGTCCTCCCTTGATTTACCTCTGGGACAGTAAAACCACTATTGGTTGCTTTGGGTTTGATTCTCTTCTTGAGGGATGTACCTGGCCTTTGGCAGAGGGGTTCAGAGTGGACGATTAATCTAGGAGGTTTACTCAGTGCCACATGATCACCTAATTGGTGAGATAGCAAGCATTCTCCTGTTGGCCTTTCTTGCAACCCCTATAGATGTGGTAATGAGGATCCTTAACTTAAGGGATGTCAGAAGAACTGCATTTTATTTTCAAAAACTATTCTTACAAAGGGTAGGGGAAGCTCTTTTTCCACTTCTTCCTCCAAATTAGCCTTCTCGCCCCTGCTGAATCCTCCCCACTTGCCGAGATAGAATGCCTTTCCTACGGTGTGATGGACAGTAGTGGACATACTGGGTAAGAGCCAGCTGGACAGAGCTGGGTACACATCCTTGCTTTGCTACTCATTAGCTACGTGGCTTCTGGCAAGTTATTTAACCTCTCCATGCCACAGTTTTCTCGTTGGTAAAATGGGATTAACAATTTCCACTCACAGAGTTGTTGGAAGAATTAAATGAGGTCATGCATGTCAAGTATTTGGCATGTATACAGTTCCCAATAATACTTCCTATTTTATTATTTATTATTTATTTATTTATTTTTGAGAAAGCGTCTGTGTCTGTCACCCTGGCTGGAGTGCAGTGGCAAAACACAGCACACTACAGCCTCTAGTTCCTGGGTTGAAGCGATCCTCTTGCCTCAACCTCCTGAGTAGCTGGGACCACAGGCCTATGCCACCATGCCTGGCTATTTTATATATATATATATTTTGTAGAGATGAGGTCTTACCATGTTGCTTAGGCTGGTCTTGAACCCCTGGGCTCAAGTGATCAATCCCTTGGCCTCCTGAAGTGCTGGGATTATAGGCATGAGCCACCATGCCCAGCCATGATTCCCATTTAAAAACCCTATAATTCGTAATTGTATTATATGTGTACATGTATATATGCATCACATGTATGTTTATGTGTGTATGTATGTATATGTATGTGTGTTTTAAGTATTACACACAATATATACACAATATAGACTATGGAATGAAAGTAATAATGATATATTATTATTTTATGAAGAATGGTAGTAATAATGAGAGTAAAAATGATAGAAGAGCTGGGTGCAGTGGCTCCAGCCTATAATTCCAGCACTTTGGGAAGCTGAGGCAGGTGGATCACCTGATGTCAGGAGTTCGAACCCAGACTGGCCAGCATGGTGAAATCCTGTCTCTACTAAAAATACAAAAAATTAGCCAGGCGTGGTGGCAGGTGCCTGTAATCCCAGCTACTCAGGAGGTCGAGGCAGGAGAATTGCTTGAACCCGGGAGGCGGAGGTTGCAGTGAGCTGAGATCACCCCATTGCACTCTAGCCTGGGCAACAAGAGCGAAACTCTGTCTCAAAAAAAAAAAAAAAAAAAAAAAAAAAATGTGCTTGGACTAGCCTTTTTTCAGGGCACATGCCTCAGTATATGGTATCCCTTTAGATTTTAGAGGTTGTAAATTAGTCACCTCTGGGAGAAATGCAGCCTGCATTTGTGTTTGATTTGTCTAGCAAATCAAAGCGTTAAATCAAAGTGTTAAAACAATTGAGTAGGAATAACTGAGTCTTTAGGCAGAGAATGGAATCCACACACCTCATCACTTCCCACTTCCCTGTCCTCATTCCATATCACTTCTTTCTGTTGCTTGCTAGCCCCGCAGTCATCTGATTTTGCTACATCTGCTTGATGTTTCCTGATAAAGATGGTCCTTGACCAACTAGGTTGGAATGTACTGGATACTGTGACTGCCTGGAGGAATGTCATAATGCTTCTTAGCATATTGAAATTATGAAAAGTTCTATAGTTAAAAAAAAACTCACTAGTTTATCTTTGCTTAAACCAATGCTTTCCAAAATTCTTTGATTGCAAACTCTTTTCCCCTACAGAATCCCTAGCACCATCCTATGGGACAAGAGGTTCCAATAGAACATAATTTCAGAGACAATGGCTTTGGAATGTTGTTTTATCTTATAATCTACATTTAAAAGAATAAAGAATAAATCTCTAGATGCAAAATCCAATAACTATAAAGAAACAGTCTGACAAATATGACAGCCTACAAATTAAAATCTTTCTATGCAATGGAACAACAGGATAAGTGGGAGAAAATTCTTGTAAAATGTGTTACTGTAAAAGGGTTAATGTTATTGATGCATGAACAATTTTATAAACCAATAAGAAAAAAACACAACATAAGAACAGAAAAAGGATATGAACATGCAATTTAGTAAATATAGATGTTCAATAAATATGGAAAAGATGCCCAACTGTACTAGCAACCAAAGAGTTGCAAATTACACATGAGATCAACAAAATCTACAAGATTGTATGTCCAATGGTAGCAAGTTTATGGGGAAAGGAACAGTTAGTTAAGGGAAATTGGTTACTGTGTCTTCTAAGGTAATTGACAATCTCTCCTAAAATTCATATGTCTATATGTTTTCATGCACTAATTCTTCTTTGAACAATCTATCCTACAAGGATCTTTACAGATATACAAACAGCATTTTTTTTTTTTACCACATATTTATAATAAGGAAAAACTGACAATAGCATGGAGCCTATTAGCAGGGGTGGGTTGAAGAAGGTATAATGTACCCATTTGAGCAGTGCTGGGCAGTGGTTAGAAAAGAAAAGAATCCACTCTATGAGAAGGCAGGATGCCACTGGTGTGCAGTTAACTACAGAAAGCAAGTTGCAGAGCTGTATATTTACATACACACACATACACACACATGCGCATATATGTTCATGCACAGAAAGCAGTCTAGAAGGAAATTCACCACCATGTTAACTAACAGTGGTCCTCCCCTCTCTGGGGCTGAGAGGAGGATGTGATATAGGACTTTGGAAACCATTTTCACCCTAATGCCTAATCTGGTATGAATGTTTTTACGTCGAACATATAGTATTAACTTTTTAAAATTTAAAAATTATAAACAACAGGAAAAAAGAAGGATAAAGGCATAGAGAGAGAGAGAGTTGCTATTTGAGTAAGGTGGCCATGTAGTTTAAGGGTTACAAGAAATGGCTCTAAGTGCAGCCTGCCTGAATTTAAATCCTGGCTCTCCACTTGCTAACTTTTCAACCCCAGGCTAGTTATTTAATTGTGTGCACCAGAGATTCCTTATTTATGAAAATAATATTTCCCTTGCAGGGTTGTAACTAATAAGATAATCTATTAGCAGTCTTTGGCACAGAGTCTGCCCTGTTGTAAATTCTTAGAGAATAATCGTAATCATTATTTATGTTAAGTAAGAATCTCAGTTGTATATGGCTAGGAGGAAGATTTTCTTTAGGAAAGTAATTTTCATGATTTTTACTTCAGTCTGATTGTTAAAGGGTGATACATGTTAATAACAGAACACCTAGAATATATAGAAAAATAAATAAAAAATGCATACTTCCATTAGACTCTTAAACATTATTTTCCATTCATGTGACTTACAGTTCTTTCTGCTGAAACTGTAGTCTGCCCTGCTGCTTAGCAAGTGGTGTAGGTATGCAGTGGGTGAGTATGGCTCCTACGTCTGGATGCATCATTTATTTGAAGAGAGGAACCAATCCACCACAATGCTCAGCTTTCCCAACCCAGCTAGTGGACCAAGACATGCCCACTATTATTCACAAAGTGGCCAGGGAGAGGAAATATGAATAACTTGCCACCAGCAAAGCAATTCGAGTACACCATCTTCCATTAATAATATAAGTCACCATTTATTGAGCACTAAAATAGGCCTGGTGCTCTGTTGGATGCCTCACATATATTATTTTTAATCTTCACAATCCTGCAGAATACATATAACTTTGTCTGTTTCACAGATATGTTAATGTCTGAGAAGTTAAGTGTTTTGTCCAAAGCCACATGGCTAATAAGGTGTGGAAACAGAATTTGCAGATCTATAAAACTACAAGGTGTATGGTCATTCTAGTCTATGTTATTGCCTCCTTGAAGACAGAAGTTGTGACTTCACTTTTGTATCCAAAGAAGTCTGTGCTTACGTTTTGGTGTACATACAGAGGCTTGCATCAATATGGTAATGTCTGGGATGCAGGATCATTCTCCTCGGATCTGTGTCATGCTGCAAAGTACCCTCTTTGCCAGCACAGACTTGTTGATGTGAGGATCACTCATATCTATTTTACATTCCACCTAGGTGGCGGCTTTGAAATACATCCCATCTGTCCTCCATGATGTAGAAACGGTCTTCGATGCGAAGTTACTCAGGTGAGAGCTTATGTTGTACTTTCTTGGGCTCTGTTGGCAAGGCAGGGATTCAGAGTGGGAGGAGGGCTCTTATGGGGAGCTCCAGATAGGCACTCAGCTTGGGAATGGGGAAGACCTGTGGCAGGGGATGTTTTCAGGGCTTCCAGTGTAGTATTTTTACCTTTTGGTTTTCTTGTGCCAGACTTTGGTGAGAACCAACTGTGTACTAAGCATCCCTCTGATGATATGAAAATTAATCATATAGGTTAAAAAATTGATGTTTGGAATAAATGTTTCCATTTCACCTGGGCCTGAATGTTATTTTGGGTTCCACTCTTTGCCCTGTAGACCCTACAGTTGCAAATGGAGAACAACCTAAGCATAGCTAAAGAGATAATGGAGATGGCTCTCTTTTGCCTTCTCCTTCTTAACTACATTCAGCTCACAGATGAACACATTATTTTAATGTGATTATGCTGTTGGAATAGGGGCATTTCAATCAGATATACCTTCTTCTTTTTAAAAAATGTATTGTAGTTTACAGATAACAGATTTCAAAGACTTTTTATATTTAAATACAGATTTAGAAAAGAGTTGCAAAGATTACATACAGAGAGTTATCATATGCCCTTCACCCAGCTTCCCCTAATGTTAACATTTAAATAACTATGACACATTTATAAAAACTGAGAAATTAACATGGATACAATTCTCTCAACCGCACTCTGGACTTCATTCAGATGTCACCAGTTTTTTCATGGATGGCCATTTTCTGTTCATATGGAAGATTTTTCCTAGCTCCTTCTCATCCTTCAGACCCTCAGGCTAAATGTTATCTTTTTGGAAAAGCCACCACTGGATATTGTAAATAAATTAAATTTCTCCCCCAGCCCCTGTGCCATTATTCTGTGACACAGCTCCCTATTTATTTCCTCCACTGCATACATCGCTGTGTATTGATTTGTTTGCTTCTGTGTCATTTGATGACCTCTATTAGAATGTAAGTTCCATGCCAACTGGGACCCAGTCTGTTCCCATTGTATCCCCATTTCTCTGTGCTTTGCCTGTCTCATATTAAGTAGATGCTTAATAAGTCCTTGAAAGAATGAATGAATACAATAAGTTTATTTTGGGAAGTCAACAAGGACTATAATTTTGCTTCAGGGTATTTTGATTCTCACCATATTTGGGAATATGGCTCCCAATTATGTCCTTTTGATGTCCCTTTTGATGTCCCAAACTGGTTCTAATCCACAATTTTTCATAGTGTTTTAAAAAAATTAGAGACCTTTTTGATTTTAAGACTTATCATAAAGCATTACCAAGCATAAAACATTTGTAAGTAAAATGGTATGGTAATGAAGTCAGAACCTTGTTCTGAACTCTTGTTTCTTTAACTTCCTAGCTGCATAACCTTAGGAAAGTTAGCCTTTCTAAACCTGAGCTTTCCAACTTATAAAATTGGCATAAGTATTGTGTATAGCTTGTAGAGTTATGAAGTTTACATGACATAATGAATGCAAAATGCAAAGTGTGTGCTTGGTATACAGTAACTGCTCAGGGCTATTGGTATTATTTTCAGATTTTTACATCTCTTTTAATGCTACTAATATTCTATACCAAGAACAACTTGTACATTTTTACTGAAGGCTTACCTTGCACCTCATGCTCTACCCAGACTTGGGGGTTTCCCAGAGCTACAGGTCCAGGGATGGACTGTAAGTGTTATGAGGTGGGAGACATTGGTCTACCTTGCCCTACCAGCTCCTGTTTTTCCTGCCCTCAGCCAACTCCTGTATGAGTTCTACACCTGCATCCCTCCTGTGAAACTCCAGAAGCAGAAAGTACAGTCTATGAATGAGATAGTCCAGAGTAACCTCTTTAAAAAGCAAGGTGAGTACACAGCACCCTTGCTGGGGTGGGGTAAGGGGCCAATAAACCCCACATCATTTTGGGGAAGTTTGGCAGGAGAGGGCAACCTGTCCAGTGACTGAAACATCTCTTTTCTCACAACTCCCTTGGTCTGCATAAATGCAAAAAGTAGAAAGTAGCCGACAACTTAGATATCAGAATCTAAATTGATTTTAGGAAAGCTGAGGTTGCATTGTTTATTTCTCTTGAGAAAGTTTAATGAGGTTTTTTTTTCCCCCTGTATGGTTTATTATTGCTGTCTTTAACTTAAGGGGAAATGGATAAAGTTCCTTTTAGTAGAAAGAGCCTTTCGCAGGGAAGTTCTTAAAATTTTGAGTGTGTAAGAATAAACTGGAGAGCTTATTAAAATGCTAATTCCTGAGACCTAGCTCGAATAGTCTGATTGAGTAGGAATTAACATTTTTTGAAGTTTTTAGAAAAATGTAAATTATTTTGGAATAGGTAATGCATTTGCATGGATGAAAATGCAAAGGTATGACAGAGTACCATGTGGAAAGGGTCTCTCCAGACCCTGTGTGTGGCTACTCCTAGTCCCTTCTCCAGTGGCAAAAGGCATATCCAGTTTCCTGTGTTTGCTTCTAGGCACACTCTGGATGTGGAATCAATTACGTATATGCTATATACTCTTTATTATTATCATGCAAATGGTAGCATGGTATGTAACTGTTCTGCACTTTGCCTTTCTTCACTTAATGGTATATATTTTTGGGAGATCATGGAACGACAGTGGATTTGCACAGAAATTATGATCAGAGCTTCTGCTTACCCTAAACTGGTCACCACTGGGCCCCACTGGCAGAAGACTTAGAGTTCCCTATCTTCAAGGTCAGTCAATTAGATGTCGATAGCTCCTCCAGATTTGATCAGGCAGGATTTGGAAGCTCATATTCATCCTCTACCTCATCTCTAGGAATGCTCTGCATGCCTAGATTTTCAAAATGGATCATGCCTTTTGTTCCATGTAAAAGAATGACCTGTTCGGAAACTCTGCATTCCTTCACTCCTATCTGTAAGGGTGAAGGAATGACTTTTCAGAATCAGTACTTTTTTCCGTATCCTAAGACCCAACCTTTCCAATTTTCAATTTCTCTATCCACATTAGTGTCAATAATAAAATGAGAAGCAAACTGTGCAAGAAACAAAAGGTCTTAGAATTCAGAGGATCAGCCATCACCCGACTGGAATTTATTCAGGGAGTGAAGCCTGAATATTTATGCAAATTGCCTGGTAATCACAGAAATATTCAGGAACCACTTCACTGTAAAGATGTTTTTTTCCAATGCCTGGTTAACATGGTGCATCCAAAATTGCTGTCTGTATCCTATCCCCGGAGTTAAGGGTAGGAGGAGGATGTGGGGATGAAAATGTTCTTGTGATTTTAACATTTATGTGTGTGGTTTCCTGACCCTTTAGACAGATGTGTGACAACAGATTAATCCAATAAATACGTAGTTTGTTTGAGCAAGGTGGCTTTTGTGAGGCTATGGAGACTAATTCTGGTAAGTCTTGTTGCATTTCTTGTGTGACTGTGCCTTTTAAAAGTGAGAATTCCATGGTTTCAAAGTTCTGATTTCCACCTCTAAATAAATTGCCCTTAGCCCAAAAGCATTGAAATATGTCTGCCCCTTCCTACCCTGGAAGCCCTTTGCAGGATTTCAAGTGCTGCCACTGCAGAGACAAATTGAGTCCCATCCTAGGGACGTGACTCTAGCTACGCGTATGGTGTGGCACAGGCAGCAGGGAGTGGACTGCCTGGCTCTCCTTCATTGTTCAGAGCTGCTGTCATTGTCAGGGGCCCAGTTTGGCATCGAGGCCAGATGGAGTGATAGCACGGGCCTAGGCTGGGCATGTGGTGTCAATTCCAGCCTCACAGAAGTCAGAGTAATTCCTTTACTGCAGCCCCATCTCCAGGGCTGGGAAGAGGCCTCTGAGGGTTAGCGTCATGGCAGGGCAGGCTGGACAGCTGCTACTTCTCAGTCCTGCTGTGTGTGTGGGTTTCAGATTCAGTAAAAACCCTCTGATTAATATTAACTGACAGAAGGCCCACCCTGGCGCTGTACACAGTTATAAAAGAAAGCAAACTTCTTACCTTTAAATACATACAGAGACTAGAGGTAGACAAAGTGTCCTTTGGGGACCCATTTCAAAGAGGAGGCAAAGTGTAATTAGTGTAGCCACACTCGGCTTACATGTGAAAGTTGTATGCCCCTACTCACAGCTGAAAGATAACTCCTCTCCCACCATCTATTTGCTAAGTGAGCCCTCATACCAAAATAGTCCCAAAGGGAAACTTCACCTCATCTCCTTTCTTAAATCCTCACGTTCCCAATGAATAAAACCTGAGTTCATTATGCTTATCGATGTCCATTGCCCTTGGGTGAGCGTCTCTCTTTATACTCTTAAATAAGGTGAGTGTGATTCTTCTGGCCAAGTTTCAGCAGTAATGAAATTCCTCCTGTTATTCTCCCTGTGAAGTGTCCTGTGCCTCCGGGACGTGATTTGCTTTGAGCCTGCACTCATTTAACTGCCAGATGTGCAAATTGCCTGGAGTATTTTCAGTGACATTTGCTTGTACTCACAGCCTTGAACATTTGTATTGACATTAAGCGGAGGGGCCAGAAGGCTTTTAAGCACTTTCTGAGATTTTGGCAGACTACCCTATTGGCCTGTCGTCAGGAGAATCCTATGGAGAAGGTGGAGAAGGGTTTACTGGTTAAGGATGGTGGTTCTTGGGCCACACTAGACCTGAGTTTAATTCCTGGTTCAGCTTTTTACGTGACTATGTGACTATGGGTAATTTTCTAAACTTCTCTGATCCTCAGTAAGCTCATCTGTAAAATGGGAATAAGAACAATAATGTCTGTCTTAGAGGGTGATTGTGTGGGCTAATGAGATGGATGATGCATTTAAAGTACTTGCCACAGCGCTGGGCTCTGCGTAGTGTCTCATACTAAGCAGTAATTGTTATTATTGGTGTTGTGGCTATTTTTCCTGCTGATCCCAATTTCTGTGCTGACCTTTAAATTCCTTGCAATAAGGGAGTTCCTTAATGTTTGATAGTTGCACATAACCCTAAGCTACGTGGTTTTCCTCAGGGTCTGAGAAACACAGGACCTAATGAATGAAAGGGCCTTGGTTGGTACATGCTTTGCATTCTGGCTTTGAGTGTGGGTTTTTTTGTTTTTGTTTTTGTTTTCAATTTTTATTTCCCTCGAGTGTTTTTGTAAAGGGGCCGTGTTACGGATGCCTAAAAGAAATAGAGGTCAAGGTGAAATGTTTGCAATTTCTCACTTCATTGTTTGTGTTACTACAGGCTCCAGCATAGTTACATAGTTT
This sequence comes from Chlorocebus sabaeus, assembly GCF_047675955.1. Lineage (NCBI taxonomy): Eukaryota > Metazoa > Chordata > Mammalia > Primates > Cercopithecidae > Chlorocebus > Chlorocebus sabaeus. The sequence goes on along the minus strand of NC_132926.1, from coordinate 12,637,713 downwards.
TGGACACTTGACAGCCCTCCTCTCTGATGATTTACCCCTCAGGGCTCTTTTAAAACACACACAAACACACACACACAGACACACACACACACGGTTTTTTCCTTGTTTTCTTTATGGAGGCAATTAGCCTCAACTTTGATTTGACCTATGATATTGAGTAAATTACTTAATCCTTGCAAGTCTTAATTTCCTCATCTGTAAAATGGGAATAGTCACAGAATACGTCTCCTTGGGTAGCTGGTGCATCAGTGGCACATGTGGCTAGTTAGCCTGGTAATTGCAGGAGTAAGGAGTCACTACCAGCCAGGTTCCCACATGGAATGGCTTGGTCCGTGTGGATGACTTCAGGTTTCAGTGAGAGGAGAACTGAGAAACTTACAAACACTAATTTGCTGTCTTCTCCAACACAAGCTCAGACCTACCTGGTGGTGATGACAGGAAAAAGGATGCACAGATATGCCCGGAGAAAGCTCCAAGGGGAGTCTAGGAGAAAAGCAAACCCTCTGTGCCTTTGAAACAGATTTGTCCCTACAAGAACCTCATCTCCAAGAAATGTGTCTTTTTAGTCTGATGCTAGTCAGAGGCACCATCTGGTTCAGTGTAAACTGCTTTAGGATCCACATTGCTAGAGCTTTCTCTTCAAATTTCCAAAACAAACACAGAGAGAGATTGACAGAAAGAGAGAGAGAGAGAGACAGAGAGAGAGACAGACACCTGACAGAGATTTGGAAACTCTTTCAATGTTTATTTTCAGCTGGTGGATTTTTTTTCACTGGGAACTTTATTGAGAAGCTGTTCTTTGAGCAAAGCATCCAGTTTCCCTTTTATTAAAGCATAGCTTCCTTCTTCCCTCTCATCTGTTGCCCACAGTATCTGGAGATGCTGCGTCCTCGATTCACAGTGTACAAGGGGCTGGACAATGGTTGGGGGAAAGAGGGATGGAAATAATTTTGCCCATATCTTTTCTAATCATTGTATCATTGCAGCATTGAGCTGCGAATAAACAACCCTCTGACTCTAGCAGTTACTACTTTTTTTTTTCTTTTCAATTTTTATTTCAGGTTCATGGGGGAACATGTGCAGGTTTGTTACATTAATTGATTTCATGTCAGGGGTTTAATGTGCAGATAATTTTGTCACTGAGGTAATAAGCATAGACCCAATTGGCAGTTTTTTGATCCTTACCCTCCTCCCACCTTCCACCGTCAAGTAGGCCCCGATGTCTATTGTTCCCTTCTTTGTATCCACGTGGACTTGATGTTTAACTCTCACTTATAAGTGAGAACATGCAACATTTGATTTTCTGCTCCTGTGTTAATTCGCTTAGAATAATGGCCTCTGGCTTCATCAGTGCTCTGCAAAAGTATGTGATTTTAATCTTTTTTATGGCTGCGTAGTATTTCGTCATGTCTATATACCACATTTTCTTTATCCAGTTCACCATCAACGTGTGTTTAGGTTGATTCCACGTCTTTGCTATTGTGAATAAAGCTGTGATGAACATACACAGGCATATGTTTACACATGTTTATGTCCTTATGGTAGAACGATTTATCTTCCTTTGTGTATATACCCAGTAATGGGATTCCTGAGTCCAGTGGTAGTTCTGTTTTAGGTACTTTGAGAAATCTCCAAACTGCTTTGCATGATGGCTGAACTAACTTACATTTCCTCTAGCAGTGTATATGCATGCCCTTTTCACCAAAACCTCACCAGAATCTGTTCATTTTTGACTTTTTATTTTTATTTATTTATTTTTTTGAGTCTGAGTTTTGCTCTTGTCGCCCAGGCTGGAGTGCAATGGTGCGATCTCAGCTCACTGCAACCCCTACCTCCTGGGTTCAAGTGATTTTCCTGCCTCAGCCTCCCAACTAGCTGGGAGGTACACCACTGTGCCTGGCTTTTGTATTTTAATAGAGATGGGGTTTCACCATGCTGGCCAGGCTGGTCTCAAACCCCTGACCTCTGGTGATCTGCCTGCCTCAGCCTCCCAAAGTGCTGGGATTACAGGCATGAGCCACTGTGCCTGGCCAATTTTTGACTTTTTCATAATAGCCATTTTGACTGGTGTGAGATGGTGTCTCATTGTGGTTTTGATTTGCATATCTCTAATGACTGGTGATGCTGAGCATTTTCTCATATGCTTGTTGGCCGCATGTATGTCTTCTTTTAAGAAGTGTCTGTTCACGTCCTTTGCCCGCTTTTTAATAGGGTTGTTGTTTTTGCTTGTTAATTTGTTTAAGCTCGTTAGATTCTGGATATTAGACCTTTGTGAGATGCATCATTTGCAAATAGGTTGTCTGTTTACTCTGTTGATAGTTGCTTTAGCTCTTTAGTTTAATTAGGTCCCACCCAATCAATTTTTGATTTTATTCCAGTGGTTATTACTTTGGTGATCTTATGTAACATCTCTGAGCCTCGGGTTCCATGTCTGAAAAATTTGAAAAATGTGAATTAGGAGTGTCATAGAATAAGAGACCTTTGATTCAGGATATCCTTATTTTGAGTCCTGGCTTGATTGCATACTAGCTGTGTTCCTTGGAATAAGTAACCTCTCTGAGCTGTAGCTTCTTTAGCTGCAGAAATGCGACAACTTATGAAAAACAACTAACAGAGTGCCAGAGACACAGTTGCTGCTTATTAAAATGCATCTATTTTGTCTGTTGTGTAACAGTACTGACCATAACAATAGTAATGACATCAACAGCAACTTAAAGGGAGAGACTTAATATTTATCAAATGCCAGCTCTGTATCAGGTATTATACACAGCGTAAATATATGTTAAGTTTTTACAAAAACACAATGGCCTAGAAAGTTAAGTAATTTTCATTCCAATGAGACCAAATATTACACAATGTATGAAGGTATTAATATTTTGGACTGTGTGATCCTAGGGTTTCAAATTAATCTCCAAATCTCAGTGGTTTGATAATGGAAAGGTTTATTTCTCTCCTTTGCAAAGTCTGATGAAGGTCATATTCCTTTTGTTCCTCCCGAAGTTGTGCCAGCTGGTGCGTGTGGCCTCCCTGTAGCAGGAAAGATAAGAAGGGAGGGAAGGAGCACAGTGGCTCTTAATGACCTTGGCCTGGAAGTGACATCTGCCAGTTCCACCCACAGTCCATTGGCCAGAACATATCACATGTGCTAATGCCAGATAATCTGGGATGTAAACTAAGCACATGCACATGCAATATTTGATGAGCACTGCCTCTGTGACTCACAGGTAGTAAGTGCTGGAACTGGTTCTGAGTGCAAGTCATTTGAATAACAGAACCCACCTTTTTCTCACTATACTATGCTTTATTCTTATGAGGACTAAAAAGGAGCAAATAGTGGTGTATTGACTTGGTAATGCTTCCTTCTCCGTGTGAGAACAAGTGCTTCATCATTCATCCTGAAGGATTTGTTTATTTCCATTCCCCGCTCCCAACTCCTCTCCCAAATGCCAGGCTATACATGAACTCTGACAGGTGAGCACAGGAACCCTTCCCTGGAAGGGAGATGAGGCCCTTGCTGCCAGCAGTTGCTGTGTCACCTGTGGCTTCTCAGGGCGCAACTTTCCTGCAGCAAGCCGGGGTATTAGCAGGCTGCCCAAGACTTGGGATGTTGACATGAGGGTCTGCTTCTGAGACTGTTCAGAAAGAAAAGGCAGTTGGGAGAACAAAACGTCTTTCTCTCAGGATGTGCTCTGGCCTCATAGTGGGACTGTCATCTCTCTTCGCACCTTACATGCCCTTGCAAAATTCAGTTCATTGCATATAGTGCCTGGAATATCTTCTACTGCCTCCCATTCCCTACCCCAACCCCAAGACATGCTCAACAGGCAACCCCTATTCATCCCTTTAAGAACCAAAGTAGCCCTCAAGCCTGCAATAAGTCCTCCCTGATGGCTCAGGCATTTCGGCTCAATTCCATTCAACACTTAGTCCCTGGGGAAGCAATGTGGATACAACTGTGGCAAGTTAGTAAACTTGTGCACCATGATCTCTGTGCAAAGAAAATGAAGCTGCTTCTTTTTGTTTGTTTTTAATCTAATTTAATCTTCTTTTGGAGTCTCTACTTTGTGCTGTGGCAACTTAAAAATTTCAATACATGGTATCTTATGGCTCTAGATTTAACCAGTCTTTCTGACTCAAAACAGTCCCCACCCTCCCAGGAACTCAAATAGGAAGGGGAAGAAAAGCACAGGTTTTGGCGTTTCCCTCAGTTTATCTAAAATGACTCCCTTTGGGACTGTAGCCCCAGAGGGGATGTTGGTGGTACACACACATTTTGTGGCCTTGGGTCTCAATGCCAGGTGAAGGGGCAGCTGACCCTTCCCCTCCATCCTGTCACCTTCCTTTCTGAGGAGGCTGTCCTCATCTCTGTCCCTGGGGTGGTAGAAACAAAATGGCTGCCAGGGTACTTGATGAATCGGGAAAGATGTGAAAGTAGAGGGTTGAATACATTGCAGACATTACCCGATTCCCAAAGGGGGCAAAACAACACATCTAACCTCAACGCTTAGATATCCCTGAGAAGTTTGTTAAGATTGCAGAATCCTGGACCCTACTCCAAAGATTGACTCTGAATATCTGAAGAGGGGGCCAGGGGTGTGCATGGTGTCTGCCCACCAAGGGGCTTTGGATGCAGGTGGCTCTTGACCTCTTTCAAATGGGAGGCATAGCTCCAGGAGCCTGAGGAGGGAAAGGAAAGCAGTGTGGGCATGGACACAGCTCCCCCATTGCAGAGTGCAAACCTCCATCATGACACTTGACATGTCATTCTAGCATTCTCTGTTTATGGGGCTGTTTATACTGATGGAATGAACTCCTTAAGGATAAGGGAAGTTATAAGTTTTGTTTTATTTACATTCTTGGTCTGTACACATGTTTATGTGCCTGGTCTCTCGGAGGCTGCTCTGTGGGCCTTGGTAGTAAAATTCACCATTATTCAGTGGCCAATGTCCCTTTAAGAAAAGGAAAGAGCAGACCTCAATTTTACACAGCTGGAGCAGTCCTGGCCATTAATTCAAAATACATTTTCTTATTGATCCACACAAGGCAGGCTTTTATTTATTTAAATGTTCTATTTGTTATTTTTAATAACAAATGTAGCATCCACGCACTCGCCACACAAAACAAAAGCTAGGAAGTTAACAATCACTTACATGTAACCACATGACTGCCTTTCTGCACCTAAGGTAACTGCATTCTTGAGTCTTTTTTTTTTTTTTTTTAAAGACAGGGTCTTGCTTTGTCACCCAGGGTGAAGCACAGTGGCACAGTCATAACTCATGTAACCCTGAGCTCCTGGACTCAAGCAATCCTCCTGCTTCGACTTCTGAGTAGCTAGGACTACAGGGACATGCCACCACGTCTGGTGAATTTTTTAAACAAAAACTTTGTAGAGGTAGGGTCTCCCTATATTCCCCAGGCTGGTCTCAAACCCCTGGGCTTAAGTGATCCTTCTGCCTTGGCCTCTCAAAGCACTGAGATTACAAGCATGAGCCATTGCACCTAGCCTCTTGAATCTTTTGTTAATCATTCCACTGCTTTCTTTTTCATGTAGTTGTATTGCATTTATATATATTCCTAGTGTTTTAGTTATTTTAACTTTATGAAAAGTGTATTGAACTGTTAATAATTTGAAGGAATTTATTTTTTTTTACTTAATATTAAACTAAGAATCATCCATATTACTGATTGCTGGAGTTCATGTTTTGATGACTATAGGAAATTCCATTGTGTGAATAAGACATAATTTGTTCATTCATGCCTTCAATTTCAGGCATTGGGTTGTTTCAGTGTTTCTTCTATTGTAAGCACTGCTGCTAAGAACATTCTTATACATGTCTCTTGTTGTAAATGTTCAAGAGTTTCTTTTGGGGATAGACCTACTGGTAGATTTGCTTGGTCATAAGGGATCAGAATCTTTAAGAGATAGTGAACACTCTTTTCCAAAGGTGGTTGTACCAATTTACACTCCCACCAGCAATGCCGAAGTGGTCCTGTGTAGCCACAGTCTCTTTAACACTGGATATTGCCCTACTTCTTAATCTTTGCCACTAAAATGGGCTTAGACTACGTCATCACTGTCTTTAGTTGCGTTTCCTTGATCACCAGTAATGCGGAAAATCTTTTCTTCTGTTTCTTTGCCACTCGTGTTTTGTTTCTTTGCTATGTCTGTTCATGCCTTTTGTCTGTTTTTCTTTTTCTTTTTCTTTTCCTTTTCCTTTTTTGAGATGGAGTCTCACTCTGTCGCCCAGGCTGGAGTGCAGTGGCATGATCTCAGCTCACTGCAACCTCTGCCTCCTGGGTTCCAGTGATTCTCCTGCCTCAGCCTCCTGAGTAGCTGGGATTACAGGTGTGTGCCACCACACCTGGCTAATTTTTGTATTTTTAGTAGAGACAGGTTTCACTATGTTGGTCAGGTTGGTCTTGAACTCCTGACCTTGTGATCCCTCTGCCTCAGCCTCCCAAAGTGCTGGGATTACAGGCGTGAGCCACCGTGCCCAGCCTTTTGTCTGTTTTTCTATCAGATTAGTTGTATTTTTCTTATTGATCTATAGGATATTTAATATATTCTTTCTACTTATTTTTTGCTAATTTTATGTATTGTGAATATCTTCTCCCAGTTTATACCTTGTCTTTTTATTTAAGATGCATTTTCATAAGCAAAAGTTCTTAATTTTAATACAATCAAATCAATCATTTTGTTAGTCACATTTTTGTGTGTGCCGTAAGAAATCTTTCTCAATCCTGAAGTCTAAAATATGTCCATTATTTTTACTAAGAATTCTATAATTTTAGTTTTGATACCTAAATCCTTTATCTATAGAGTTTATGTTTTATATGTAGTGTGAGTAGCAATCTGATTTTTGTCTTTCGTCTTTGTTTTTTTCCCATTTGACCGCACCTCTTTCCCAACTTCATCTGCTGGACAGTTTCTCCTTTCTCCCTGCCAGTGTCATTTGCATTTTCAGGACATTGCTCTTTCCTACAGGCTGTGGGCTGAGTTGCTATAGCCTAGATTGAATCTCTGGTGCTGAGGACAGGTTTGCTGTAGACTGGATTCCATCTCTGGTCCACAACGTGCAGGTTCTCCATGCTATTGCTCACTGAGAGCTGAAGGATTAGGAAAAAGGAGTAGCCTCTCCTCCTCCAGTCAAGCCCCTGAATTGGTCTTCGGTGTGATGTTAGCATCCTGGGAATTATGTGCCAAGGCATGGCACTTACCTTCTCTAGGCTTGCACTTTCTCAATTATGAAATAAATACTTTTCCTTATGGTAAGAAGTTGCTTGGGCTCATAGAACTACCTTCCTGTAGTTTCTTTTTGTATCTGATAATAACAGCACTGAACTGGGAGTGAGGAGACCTGAATCATAGTAACAAAAACATCAGCAGTTGCAACAGCAACTGACATTTACTGACTGCTTGTTATGCATTGGCACTGTGCTAAACAGTTAGGTATATTATCTCATTTAGTGCACAGTTGTGAGATCTTGGGCAAGTCCCTTACTGTGAATGATGACACTGAACAAGATTTTGTAGTGTTCCACCAACAACGAAAATCTATGTTTTAAAAAAGTCACCCTCTGATTCGCAGTGATAATAATTCTGAATCTTTTTCACATAATATCATTTAGTGCCTTAAAAACCCTCCTCTTCCCATTGAAAAATATTCTCCCAATACTGTATTGAGAAGTATTGAGAAGCATTCCCCCAGTACGTCTCAGCATCCTGCCTGAGCCGGGGGCAAGGGATGAGGCCATTTTACAGAACTTTACGTGAATGGCAGGCGCTTACATGATGCATTCGAGGTTACACAGCTAGTCATTAACAACGCCTCACGTGCTGGAACATTTCATTTCTTCAAGAAAGTACCATGGATTTTGAGGACAAGTTTTTTCTCATCAGAGCATTTAGAGGCATCAAGGATCTTCAAGTGAGGAGCCCATTTTGCCCGTTTTAACTGCAGTATTACAAAGCCATAGCCAGCACCAAAATGTCCCTTCTACACTCTGGAGATCTGAGAAGGGGCTCTCCCTCACATCCTCTCTTCCTGTTCTGATGTGATGGATTGCAGACTTCATTCTCAGAAAGAAACCTTCAGATCCAGAATCAGAGAAGACAGTGATTTAATGTGCTGCAGAACAAGTCCAAGAGAGATTTATGAAAGTGTCTATTGGGGGTGGGGGTGCGCTGAAGTTAAAAAAATTGGCATACAATCAAGGAAAAAAATCCCTCTTGAACTTACCAAAATACTTAGAATAGCAGCTTTCAATGGCATTATGAACTACAATTTAATTGGGGGAGAAAAAAATTCCAGATCACTTCTTTAATAGCAATGTAAATAGACTCAGTAAACTCTTTGTGTGTGTGTGTGTGTGTGTGTGTGTGTGTGTAATTTACCTCATTAAAAATAGAAAACAACAAAATCACTCTGTTCTCATACCTTTCAATCTACATTACATGGGATTCTTACTTAGTTTTGGAATGATTCTTTGCATTAGTGTAAGCACACATAATGAGGGCATTTATATAAATCTTTATAAGGTTATGCATTTACTCCAAAATTTTGTTTTCACTGTGAAATTGCGATCATGAATGATTTCCATTATGCTGAGGTGGGCTTTTAGAATGTTGATATGGTTTGACTGTGTCCCCACCCAAATCTCATCTTGAATTGGAGCTCCCATAATTCCCTCATGTTGTGGGTAGGACCTGGTGGGAGATAACTGAATATGGGGGCAGTTTCCTCCATACTGTTCTCGTAGTAGTGAATAAGTCTCACAAGATCTGATGGTTTTATAAGGGGAAACCCCTTTCTCTTGGCTCTCATTCCCTCTTGCCTGCTACCATGTAAGACGTGCCTTTTGCCTTCTGCCATGATTGTGGGACCTCCCCAGCCATGTGGAACTGTGAGTCCATTAAACCTCTTTTTCTTTATAAATTACCAGTCTTGGGTATGTCTTTATCAGCAGTGTGAAAATGTGCTAATACAAGTGTCCTGAGACTTTTATGTTGATCTGTTGAAATTTGATGTTCTTAGATTATTTTTGCCCAACATCTTCTTAGAATAGAAGGAAATTTCCTGAAAACTACAATACGGTTGAATTGAAAATTAGCTGCAGATTCATTTCAGTTCAAATACTACTTATTAAAAATCTAAAACTGTGGCAGCACTGTACTGTGAGGACTATTAACAAAATACAGTAATAAGTAATGTATGGCTGCCATTTATTTAACTATTATTTTGTGGCAGGCCCAAAATAATTAACTCATTTCATTATCATGACATCCCTGTAAAGTGTATGTATCACTATTCTCGTTTAACAGGTGAGGAAACTGATAAGGAGGTTTAAAAACTTCTCAGTTAAGAAGGTTTTAAAACTTGCCAGTAGTTGCACACCAAGTAACAGCTGAGACACTATTCCAACTGGGGTCTTTCTGATTCCCCAGCACACGCTGAACTGCTGTGCTGGATGACTTCTGGAAGAGAAGGGTTTCTGTCTCCAGGAGCTTATGATTGGAGAAGAAAAGATTTACCCAAAGATCTCTTTCAATTTGAGCTCACACATGCTGGGCAGGTAATATAAATGAGTGAAGGGGCAGGGTCATAGTTTTTACGAGATTTGCTAAGATAATCATTCCTTTTCGAATAGATAGTCCTAGTGTCACCTTCACTTGTATTTTTACAACTCAGATTTTCTACTTGCCTATTAAACATGTGGGAACCTTCTTTACTTCACAAAGAAATCTGATTTCTTCGTTTTCCTCCCTAAAACACAGTGCCATCTAGTTAGTCATCCATATCCCCATGGCTGTTTTTTTTTTTTTTCTTTTGAGACAGTCTCATTCTGTCACCCAGGCTGGAGTGTGGTTGTACAGTCTTGGCTCACTACAGCCTCCGCCTCCCAGGTTCAAGCGATTCTCTTGCCTCAGCCTCCTGAGTAGCTGGGATTACAGGCGTGAGCCACCATGCCTGGCTAATTTTTTGTATTTCTGGTAGAGATGGGGTTTCACCACGTTGACCAAGCTGGTCTCGAACTTCTGACCTCAGGTGATCTGTCCACCTCGGCCTCCCAAAGTGTTGGGATTACAGGCATGAGCCACTGCACCCAGCTGTATGCCTATGTGTGACAGAGACAAGTATACAGTGAAATGTTTCTTTGCTACTAAGGAAGCAAGAGTAACAGGCATCAGTGGCCACTCAGCTCTAGGAGGAGAGACTATAGGGATTGGTGAGGACTGGGGCAGAGTCTGTGCTGTGGGTAAACAGGACAGCAGTGAGGCAGGGCCATGTCAATATGCAGACTCAGTGCTGCTTGATAGTCTCTCACTCTTTCTTTTTTATTTTTTTTTGAGATAAGTCTCCAAAGTAGAGACCTGCTGATTTATTTTTAAATGATATAGAAGACAAACAAAACCTACAGATGGACCCAGAATAGTAGTTTCTGGTGCAAATATAATGTTTATAGAGTTTTAATAAATTTGTAAGGTTTTCATAAATTTATTATAAATATATTTTATAATAAAATTTTATAGAATTTTAAATATAACTTATAAGTTATTATGTTTATAAATAACCCTATAAGAATGACTATTGCCAGAATTCAGTGGAAACAGGGCTGTTTGGGGACAGTTTTATGGAGAAGGCGGGATGTCAGCTGAGCATGAAAGGCCAGTGTATGTGACACGGGCCCTCTCTGGACAACAGCCTGTGGGAGATCTTGGAGTGTCTGAACTGCAAGACACCTGCTTCTCAACCTCAGCAGCACTTGGGATTCCTCCTTGCCTGAGATGCTCCCTTGCTAAGGGGGGCCTTGGACCACACCGAGACCTCTACTAGGCATGCTTCTGGAGATGTTGGCCCAGAGATGGGAAAAATGGCATTTATTCTTTATGAAAGTTAGGATTATCAAAATATCGTGAGTTGATTGTAAGACATTTGGAAATGTATAAAATGTCCGTGATCTCATGATTTAGAGGAAACCATTATTTATTCTTCCTCTCTTTTGTATCATATATATGATATGATATCAATCATATATGTATATGGGTCTCACTCTGCTGCCCAGTCTAGCGTGCAGTGGCATGATCATGGCTCATTGCAACCTTGACCTCCTGGGCTCAAGCAATCCTCCCACCTCAGCCTCCTAAGTAGCTAGGAATGCAGACACACATCACTATGGCTAGCTAATTTCAAAATATTTTTTGTAGAGGCAGGGTCTCACTACATTGCCCAGGCTGGTCTTGAATTCCTAGCCCCAAGCGATTCTTCCACATTAGCCTCCCAAAGTGTTGGGATAACAAGTGTGAGCCACCATACTTCGCCTGTATCATATATTTTAGATAATTGGGATTTTGTTTTACATGCTCGGTAATCTCATTTCTTTTCTGAGAATTATTGAGAACATTTTCCCATTCTATTTTTAAGGGCTTCACACAACTCTTCTTAGGACACTGGCTATAATCAACTTTATGGCTTGGCTCTGCGCCCCTGACCATATCTCACCTTGAGTTAAATAACCCCCACATGTCAAAGGTGGAACCAGGTGAAGATAATTGAATCACGTGGCAGTTTCCCTAATGCTGTTCTCATGATAGTGAGTGAGTTCTCATGAGATCTGATAGCTTTATAAGAGGCTTCCCCCTTTGTTCGCCACGCGTTCTCACTTCATCCTGCTGCCCTGTGAAAAAGGTGCTTACTGCTCCTTTGCCTTCCGCCATGATTGTTAAGTTTCTGAGGCCTCCCCAGCCATGCAGAACTGTGAGTCAGTTAAACCTCTTTCCTTTATAAATTACCGAGTCTCGGGTATTTCTTTATAGCAGCATGAGAATGGACGAATACAACCATTTTTAATATTTTCTTATTTAAGGATATTTAGGTTCATTTCACTGTGTGCTAGAAAAACTTCCTGGAATTCATAGCCTTAATAGACACATCATTGTTCTCTTTACTTATTATTTGTTTACCATTGGACATGAATCTCACCCAACCTTACTCGTGTTTGTCCAGGTTTTGACTTTACCTTTTCCCTTCTTTTCACACACAAATGTGCACGCACACGCACACACACATACACACACAGGGGATTTTGCTTCCTCCCTGTGTGATAGACTCAGCATAGAGCAGACTGTGTGGCCCTCGAGTTAAGGAGTTGGAGTAACAAGATCCAATTCGGAGGGACCTGTTTGCACAACCCTGCATTATCCTTGATGGCAGGGGGTGTGTCTGTGTGGACGTTCCCTGAAATACCAAGCACTTAAATGCGACCACACTGAGAGCCCTCATTAGCCCTAGGCAGCCAAAGTCGATTTGCTGAGCATGCCACCGTCCAGGCTGGAGAGACTGCCCACATGGAACCAGACGCCACTCAGACACTCCAAGATCTCCCACAGTGGAGAGGGGGCCAATTAGCCAAAGGCAAATGAGACTCTAATTACAGCTTCAGCTAAAGAGTGGGAAATTATTTGAGGAGAGACCTCCCATTTCTGGTGTAGGCACAACACAGGACAGTTGTTCAGAATCAGGGGCTGGATCAAGTCCTGATTTTACTACCTTACCCGGGATACTTCACCTCTGGAAGCATCCGATTCTTCATCTGTGAAATGGAAACAATATAGAAGGTTGACCTCACTGGTTTACTATGAGCATTGAATGCGATGCTGCTGGTGAGAGGCATAGAGAGACCTGGTCCTTAGTAAGGACTCATAAACCAAGTTTCATCATCAGTAACTACTACTAGTGTTACTATTATTTGTAGTCATCTGATAGCATCATCGAAGGTACACCTGGAAGTCAGGAGAGCTGGAGTCTCAGCTCTGCAGTTTCCTGTATGTTCCAACTTAGAGAATGAATTAATCCCTCCATCTCATTTTCCTCATTTCTCAAATGAGAAGCTTGAATGAGGGAGATACATGGGCACACATTCCCTCCTAAGGTTTGTGGTCCTAAGTCAACTGGAACCTAAGATTCAGGGTTTGAGTTACTCTGTGCGCAGCACTTAGCACCTTCTGCTACCACAAGTGCTCCTGGGTGCTGGGAACCCAGCTCCTCAGTTACTATTGCTGGAGTTCTTACTAACACACAGGGGCGCATTGTGCTGAGAAGTATATATCATTACCTTCACGAATCCTCCCATCAACCCTGTCTTACACAGGCTGTTATGATCACCTCTTTGCAGGTGCTAACGTTGAGACTTATATAGGAAGCTGGGATTTAACCATAGGCTCCTAACACCCATACTAAATGGTTGCGGTGTCCACAGTGTTCAATAGTGACTAGTAATATTTTTGTTCTCATAAATATTAGTTGAGCTGCAGTCGAGGATTTGGAAGAACTGGGATGGAGAGGACCACTCAGCAGTGTGCTCATATTGTACTCTTCTCTCTTTTACTCAGTCCTTTCAAAACTGTAGGCACAAAAGGCAGGAAGGCAACACCTGTAAGACCTTGGAGGCAGCTCCTGCTACCTCAGCCCTGCCTAACTTTCTCTCTCTGTAAAATGGGACTGAAAAACAGTTGTTCTGCCTACTTGCTTGGTAGCGTCATTTTGAGTTACACGAAAGATTGTATATGTATGTGTGCATTAAAGAATTTGCATATTGGACATGTCGAACGTTTGAGCTGAAAGGAATGTTAGCAACCAGCTGCCCAGAGATAGTCAAATTCAGCAACTGAGAGAAACCCTGAAGAGGCTTCACCTTGGGTGTATAGCAAGCAGGCCCATTTCTCCCTGCTTCTTAGAATAGCTCACTATATCTGTGTCTCTGTCAGTCTCTTGATCTACCAATCTATCTATCTATATATCCAAGAAAATTTTGAGCAAAAAATTCTAAGTCTAAAGAAATATGTGGTATTTGTTTTTCTGTGCTTTGCTTATTTCACCTAGCATCACGTGAAAAATTGATCTGGCTCTGATAAGGGTGTTGATAATGGGGAAGCTGCGTGTGGGTGGGGACAGGGGATATATGGGAACTGTATACTTTTGACTCAATTTTGCCGTGAACCTAAAGCTGCTCTTTAAACAAGCCTACTCAAAAAAAAAATATCTATGCAGTATAAACATTGACCTGAATTACTGCCACCTCCAATCCATTTTACAGAGGAGGCAAAAAAGGCCCTGAAAGAGGAAGTGGCTCTTCTAAGGCTACTGAGTAGAAGAGTTAAGATAGAGCCCCTTGTTCAGCGTTTGCTGCCCACATACCAATTTACATACCAATCGTTAGCACTGGAAGTGTGCCTTCTCCCTCCCTGGCTTAAAGGGTACACTTCAGTGCCTTAGGGAGGTGGTGGCGGGGCTTCCGTTTCACTGCCTGTGCCCATGGTGGTGCCTGTGGTTGGGGGACATCTCTGCCATTGCTGGCTCTCTGGCATCACTGTGCCTGCAGTTATGAGCTATTGGTGGTGGTGTCCAATGGCTCACACTGGTTCATTGCTGGGACAGTGAGATAATTTCCTAGGGCCAGCTCTAGAGGAACTCATAAGATGATTATGTGGTGGCTGAGGTTCAGGTGGGCTCAGGCTTCCTGCCCCATCAGTTTCAAGCTATGCAGGTCTAACCGTCTCCCTGTCTGACTGTCTCTCATTTGTTCTGTCCCCACCTCACCCCCACATCATCCCATGCAGCCCCTTTTTAAAATCTTCTGCTTCACCCCATCCCTAGAGGAACTCCCCCTTTCCCCTTGCTCTCTTCTTAAGCCTAAACAACTCTCATCAGCTTCAGACACCAGCCAGTTCCTAGGGAGGCAGTTCTCCACCCACTCCCTTCAGGTTCCAGGTGTGGCGTAGGTGTAGTGACTGACTGAGGCCCTGTAGAGAGAATGTAGGCTGCAGGAATTCATCCCATTGCATTTGCCGTCCCAGAGAGCGTTCTAACCAATTTTCTTTCTGGGTCACCGAAGAAGTAAGGCACACCTTGCCAAGGTGAGCATTATTTTTTCTCAGACCCAGTCTCTTCTAAGCTAATTTGGGGGTTGTGTATTTCCCCTTCCACCATGGCTTTGGCTTGCTCCTTTTGGATCTAGCAACCCTGGCGTTACTGTACTAAGAAGCATTTGGCTCTTTCCCATCCAGTGTGAGCCCAGTTTGCCCTGGTCATTGCCACCCTCCCCTAGCTGTAAACTCTCCTCTATGACTGAGGAGGCACAGAGTCAGCTCTGATTAGATTTGTAAGTTTTAAGGCTTCCCCAACCCAATGAAGGTGTGTGTGTGTGTGGATGTGTGTGTTTAATGTGTGGTGAGCCATTCTAACACACCTCCCGGTGAAATCTTTAAGGGTTCCCCAAAATGGATGGGAAAGGTGTCCATTTCTTTTCTCATGGTGAGTTAAAATAATTTGGCACCCAATAAAGTACCTCTGGGCCTTGTGTGCTGGCAGCTTCTGGGCAGGTTGACGGTTTCCTCCCTGTTCATATTTGTTTCATCATAAGCCAAACAAAAGCACTGAGAATCCACATATTTGGGATCTCAGGGACCTCTCCTCCTTCTCGTGCTTCTCTAAGATTTTCCTTGTACTTACACTATACCAGCTTCCTGACTTCAGGTAAAGAGTGTGCGTTTTCTCTCTGTATTCCCAGTAACTGGCACTGGGATAGGTGTTTGAAGGTGAAAGGAGCAGTTACCTTCATTGAAAGAAGGTAATATCGTCTATTGAAGAAAACGCTGCACAGTAGGTCTTCACTTATGTCGTCCCTCGGTTCTTGGAAACTGTAACTTTAAGGGAAATGATATATAACAAAACCAATTTTGCCATAGGCTAATTGATATAAACAAGAGTTAAGTTCCTAACTTAAAATATGACCATAAAATATCGCCATACTTCTAAATAAAGACCAAAACACTTCTAATATTATACATTAAAGTAAATGTGAGCTGCACATACATTTAAGAATAATAAAAACAAGATCATGACTTACCCACTTATTCCAGTTCAGGGTCCTGGTGGCTAGAGCCCATGCTGGCATCTCAAGCCCATGCTGGCATCTCAGGGTGCCAGGCAGAACCCAGCGCTGGACAGGATGCCATTTCATCGCGAGGCACACTCACACACACCTACCCTCACTCACACGATGGCCATGCAGACACATTAAATGAACCTGATGCACACGTCTTTGGAATGTGGGAGGAAATTGGAGTACCCCGTGAAAATCCACATAGAAATGGGGAGAATGTGCAAACTCCACAGATAGTGGCCCCAGCTGGGAATTAATTTTTTTTTCTCCTCAAGGTTATAACAAAACAACATTGAATGAAACGATGTTGTTATTCAAGGACCTGCTGTGCTAAGAGCTGGAAAATTTAAACTCTAGTCCAGGAAAGCTCCTAACAAGCGGTGTGACCTTGGACAAACCACTTAACCTCTTTGGGCTTCATTTCACATTTATATAATCAGAATGTTGGATCTCTGAGATCCTGTTCATCTCTGATGGTCAGCCAGTCTCTGTTGCCAGGACAGCAGAGAACAAGAGACAGCAGCTTCAAGTACTATTTATTTATTTATTTATTTATTTTCTGAGATGGAGTCTTGCTCTGTCGCCCAGGCTGGAGTGCAGTGGTGCGATCTCCGCTCACTGCAAGCTTCGCCACCTCCTGGGTTCACGCCATTCTCCTGCCTCAGCCTCCCTAGAAGCTGGGACTACAGGCACCCGCCACCACGCCCGGCTAACTTTTTTGTATTTTTAGTAGAGACGGGATTTCACCATGTTCGCCAGGATGGTCTCGATCTCCTGACCTCGTGATCCGCCCGCCTCGGCCTCCCAAAGTGCTGGGATTACAGGCGTGAGCCACCGCGCCCAGCCTCAAGTACTATTTAAACTGCTTGAAAGGCGTTCTGTTTTCCTGGGGTTCTGGGGGTACTAGTGTCAGCCTGACATGAACACACGGAAGGACTCACTGTGTTTGGATGTACCCAGGTTAGGGTTTCGTCCACACAGGCCATGGTGTGTGAATCCAGTGTGTCATTGAGAGGCCTGTTAGGACTAGGTCTATGTTGCTTGGTGTGGGACCTGGAACTCCACCACTTTCTGCCCCTCTCCGCGCCCCTCCCCAGCCCCCCGCAGAGAGGGGCCGCAGTTAGGACATTGCCCCCTTTGCAGGTGGATGTTTCTCTCCATGCAATTGTTTGTGTGGGTCTCAAAAATTTGCTTTTCATCAGGCTCATCCCTGCTGACCTCCCAGATTTGCCAGAACCTCCATCTGCAGCAGGATGCTTTGTTTTGTTTGTTGGTTTATGGGGATTCTGGGCTCTGTCTCTGGGTACAGTGGCAGGTTTTAAAATCAGTTACAATCCAGGTGACAGGAGGTTCGCCACAGCACTCTGCTGTCTGTTCAAGGCCTGTGCTGAGAAATGAAGCAGGTCCCAGTTACCTCTCAGAAAATTTGTGGTATTTCAGGGGACTACAGCGAGTTGCAAATCTTGATAGGTGGTGGGACCTGTCTGCAAACAGCAGACTGGCTTATATCGTGGTTCAGCAGGAAAAGGAGAGAATAATTCCCTGAGCATAAGATGTGTTGCTCCCTCTTCTAGTTTATCAGGAGATATCCACATACATCAAGAGACAGACCCTGGATTTGGGGTACAAGCAGGAGAGATGGTTATTTCTTGTTCTTTTTCCAAGAAGATGGGAAACTGTGGTTGTAGGCTCCTTGTTTGTGATCAGGTTCCTTACAGCTCATTGATCTCCAGGCCTAAAGCTGACCAGTTACTCCTTTCTCTGTCTCTTGCCAGCCTAGTGGGAGAACACTAGGCAGCTTCCTCCGTAGTGTTTTTTTTTTTTTTTTAATTTCTTGATTCATCCTGGGAAATGGGTACATCCACAGAATGCACTGCTGTGTAATTGCAGGTCTCCAGGTCCTTATTTCTATGCCTTAGGGTCAGAAATAGGGGGAACACAGAGAGCAGGACTACCTAACTGTTTTGGAGAAATTCAACAGCCATGTAGGTCTTCGGTTCTCAACTGCATTCCAGGTTTGCTTTACCCATCCTTGCCTAGGGGATTTCATCCACTCTGCGGGCTCAATCCCATCCTGCTGCCTACAGCCGCAAAACTTAATTTTTAGTCTTAAGTCTTTGCCTTCATCTCAAGACCTGTATCTTTAACTGGCTTTCTGACATATCAAATTCCACACGTGATAGATGGAGCCACCTTTTTGATGAAGAGAGGCAATGCTTAGAACAGGTTTTTCAATTCAAAAAATGTTTATTGATTCTCTGGCATGAGCAAAACATTTTGTAACCATTTAGAAAATACAAAGATGATGAAAATATGGTGATGTCCTCAAGGAGCTTGCCTTTATTTGCAAAATGAGGCATTCTTTATTATGATTCAGAATGAATATTTTAGAGTAGAGATAATAAGCAAAGCACCCTGAGACTTCAGAGGTGAGAGCCAGAGGATGAAAGTCATTCTTGTAGTTTAACACCTCCAAAAGATTATTTAAAATGAACAAGAAACACCAAAGAACTTCAGAAATTGGAAATATTCAGCTTTTATTATATTAGATTTGGTAACCTCTGATTTTTTCATGATCTTGACTTTGGCCCCAAATGTACAAAGAAGGTTTGTTGGATGATCTCCTTGCCAAAGTCTTGAGTTCTAGAGAGCCATTTCAGGGTTTTTCATTTTGTTTCATAATTGAATTGTATTCATCGGTGACTTTGGAAAAGTCATGTCATTTTTTTGGTTCTTGGTTTCTTGATCTGTAAAATCTGGATGATAGTGGGGTTAAATGTGATTATTAAATTATTAAATTTAAATTATTAAATTTAATTATTATGAAATTACATAATGCTCAACACAGTCCCTGAATGGCAATAAATGCTAGAGAAATGATAGCTTGAAGTTAGTATGATTATGATTTCCATTTTAATTATTCATTAATAATTATTATACCGATTTTTATTATCGGTTTGAAGCTAGAGCCACTGTAGAGCATTAAAAATCAAAAGTTGCTTAAATTGACTTTTTAGAATATAGATAGAAAGAAAAAGCTTTGGGAGGAAGATGGTGTTCATATGTACTATAATAATTATGATACTAGTTACTTTTAATAATTTTTATAGAAACTTACAAAGTAGATTGTTATCACTATTTTGCAGATGGAGAAACTCGCTTAAATGTGCCAGTTCTTTCAAATAAGCAAGCTTGCAGATACTTAACTAATTTTTAACTTTGATGTATTTGTTTTTTCCCCTCACAATCTACTGTCTCCTAGGAAGGGGGAGATACAGCTGATAGTTTGAAATTAGCACCCTCTTTTACTCAACCAGCATAAAAGACTGTTTGACCCAGGCAAGTGATGAGGTGATGATTTGTAAGGCCAATTTAAATCAGTGTCTTGCCCACTGGCTTCCAAAGTCCCAGGATGTGCAGGTATATATTTTGGGCAGTCAGGTTCTGTTGTGCATGGATTGCAGTCAATTTCATTGATTTTTTTTTTTTTTTTCTCAACACGTTTCAAAAGGCTCTTTTGCTCCCCAAAATAGCTGATCTTTTCAAACCTGTGCTATTTTTTTCCTGGTAAGACTTTCAGATAACAGTGTAAATGCAATTAACAACCACACATTTCAGATGATGATGAGATATTTTTGAACATGTTTAACGGTTTCACAAAACATAGGTGGGAAAAGTTGAGTGACTCCTTGGAGAAACTGCCTCATCCAACCTGTTCATTTTCAGCCCAGGAAACTGTGGTTCAGAGGGGACATGACCTGCCCAAGGTCACACCACAAGTTAGTGGCAGAGTTGGGATTAAAAGTTAGGAATCCAGATTTTAGTTTCTTTCTTTCATTTGCCGAGTAAGCAAAACTATTTTCTTTGGCATGAAGGATAATTTCAGGTGTGTACAGATAGAGGACTGTATCCAGAAGGGAAGTTCATTCATTCCTTTCAGTTCCCTTTCAATCTTTCTGATTATGTCAAGGATTGTGTATCTTTGCTGTTCTGTTTTTATCTTTCTCTAATAACCTCCTTTGATAACAAAGATGGAGCAGACCTCAGGCATAAGCTTCTCTTAGAATTTAATAAAAGTGTTTATTTTTATTGTATTGATTGTTATGATACCTTCCATTTATGGCAAAGGATACTTGTTTTCTGGTTGAGGTAGCAAAGTTTTCTTTTAAAATAAACTTAAGCAGATTCAGATGAATTTACTTTATGAAAAATATTAAGTAAACAATAGTGCAGGTGGAAATTATGATGAGTACATAGCAGGTTTCCCACTGAAAAAACATAATGATAAACTAAAGCTTGGAAAATACTCAATTTGATTTTGCCCTTTAGAAAGCTCTAAGCTCTCTGAAGATAGATATGGCTAAATCCCTTTCCTTCTTATTCATGTCATGTCCTTTTTAAGGAGCAGTCAGAAAAACAATCATTAGATCTAAAAGAAGAACATAAAAACTACCCGTATATGAGATGAATTCATATGTCGATAACCTCATTATGGGCAGCTTCCCTACAAGCCAAAAAGTTGGATCAGCAGCCAATCTAGTTTCAGTATGGACGTAGTTTTGTTTATATTTTACATTATAAACAGTATGCGAATGCATTTGAAAACAGAAACTCGTTTCATTCTTCAGGGACTGATGTGCTCTATTTTAAGATATTTTATACCTTATTCTTGCCTTTTTTTTTTCCTTCCTAAGTTCTCTACCTTCTGATCATCGTTCCATCAGAGAGTGTGAATGAAGAAAAAGATGGCAAAATGCAATTTATCAAACATTTTCTCACTATTAACACGTTTTAGAGATTAGCATATATAGAACAAATGGAATGGGAATATTAAAGTTATTCATTAAAATGCAGTGTAGAACTTTCCACATATTTCTTTCATCTATAATTTACCAATATCAAATGAATACTTGGAAAGAAAGATGTACTAGATTGCAATATTTGAGTGTTTTTCCCATTATCTTTAATAGCAATTCTTCCAGTATTGCTTAATTTGTTTCCCTTCTCCCTAAAGCAGAAGTTTCTTCTTAGCTGTGACTTAGTTATCTAGGGATCCTGGAGCTCTGAAGACCCCCATTATGGTTTGGCTAAGATGAGCTTGCCTTTCCTAAATGCTACACAGAACTCATTCATGCCCGCTCTTCCTGTGGGCTTCTTCTGCTGGCCATTAGTGCTTTTCGTGGACTGCTCCTTCAGTGGAAAATTTATTCTCATTTAGAGGAACCTGAAAAAAAAAAAAAAAAAAGAAGGTAGAGTCAACTTCTGGTGACTTATGGGCAGTTAGAGTCAAATGTTTGAAAAATGGGCTTCTGAATCAGCAGAGATTTTACAAAGTGACTGGTGGAACTGCATACAAATTGGTAGAGTACAGAGATGCCAAGAAATGATGCTACTTCTATTACCACTAATAAAAAGACTGCATTGCTAAATTCAGGGCTAGAAAGGTTAATGATGATACATTCTTTTTTAGTATCAAAGATTAACATGATAACTTGCATATTAAAGTGAATTCAGACCTACTGCTAATGGAAGGGGCATACAAAATTAATTTCTACAGCACCTCGTAAATGACAATCACTCTTCTTTGGCTGGTGTTCTTTGTCTTGGCAGGGGCTGCATGTGTACTTAAAGTGGGCACACTTCAGTTAGTAGCGGGGCATCTTTGGCCCCTGAGGAATTTGGGAAGCTTGGGGTGTGCGCCCTGTAGCCCTTAATCACTGCCTGTCTGCTGGGTGTTTTCCTGCTGGGATGTGTGTACTCCATTACCAGCCATCTTGTTGACTGGCATGGATCTTGGTTTTAATATTTAATGAGATGATGAAACCGTGCTGAAATGAGAAGAGCGTGGAAGGTGGGAGAAAGAATGGGAAAGGTAAGAAAAGAGCTGCCCTCTCTTGATGGCAGGAGATTCTCCAAGAAGAATTCAGCACAGCATCTTCAGGCAACTATTTGCCATCTTTTCCCTATTGAGTAACAAGGCTCAGCTGACATAGAAACATAGCCTGCCCAGTCTTTAAGAGCACAGGTTCTGGAGTCCAGGTACTTGATTACAAGTTCCAGCACAATCCCTTGAGTAACTTACTTGACTTTTTCAAGACTTACTGTCTGTTTTAAACAGGAAAAATAATATGAACCATATATATATATACACACACACACATTTATATTTTATATAAAATTAAATAGAACTTTAGTATAATTTACATATAGAAAAATACACACATCTTAAATATATAGTTCATGAATTTTTTCATATGTAAATCTATTAGCCACCACCCATATCAAGATACAGTATATTTTCATTACCCAGAAAGTTACATGTAAATATTTTAAAAATTAAATAACAGTAGCTTATACTTTTATAATGCTTTCCATGGGCCAGGTATGCTGATCTTAGTGCTTTATGTTATCTTGTTTCATTCTCACCAAGAGAGGTGCCGTTATTATTTCCACCCTACAGATACAGAAACAAAGACACAGAGAGGTTAAGTGATTTCTCCAAGATCACACAGACAATAACCGATATTCCACTTCCACACTCTGCTCACTGTTGTCTATATAGCACTTACCATGTGGTCTATTACTGACTAAGTGCATTAGAGGAATGAGAATAGAGCCTCCTTGATGGCCGACATTTCCTTCCATTCCTCTTCTTCATAGTCCAGTTTATCATTCCACCTTGTCTTGGGCTGACGGGCTGTGCATGGTACTCTAGCAGAGTCTTTCAGGGAAAAGATGGTTTCATCCCTACCTTCAGTACTCAGATGCATGATTGGTGCTCTAGAAGTAGTTGTTGACTGTTAGTCCCAGAAAATCCTGTCCCCCAGCTCCTCCCTAACTGGCACTACTTGGTAAAGTGAGAATTTTGACAAATGTACAGGTGGGCTCACCGGGACCCCTGCCAGTTTGGGCTGCTTAGCCACCTTTGGGCTCAGTCTTAACCTTGTCCTTGTGATAGTCTGCAAATTTCAAGTGAAAATCCCTCCTGTTTCTGGGCCTGTTGTGGCTCCCTTGTCCCAGCTTCTCATACTCATTTCTCCTCTGTCAGTCCTCATTCTTGCCCAGTTACTACTGCTTTTCCTCCTCTACTTTTGCCTTTTTTTTTCTTCTCTGTCTGTCTTCTCTTCCTTTGCCTTTTCTTTCTTCTTTTTCTCCATCTTTTTTTCCTCTTGTACCTCTTCTTTTTTCTTTTTCTCTTCGTCCTTCCTCTCTTTTTTCTTCTCCTTTTCATTTTATCATGATTTTCATGAGCACCACCAAATAAAATTAAGAAACCACTCTGTGCTAAATGCATTGTAGTTGCCCATGGGAATTTTTTTTTTTTTTTTTTGTAGAAGGCAGCCACGTCCACTGTATCTCTCATATAGTTAAACTGATGCTTACCCATTTGTACTAGATTATTTTCAGACATATTTAGCCAATCATTCCTTTGACATCCCCTTTTAGATGTCTTATAGATACTCAAACTCATTATTTCCAAAACTGTACTCATTCTTTTCAAGAAAACCTTCTCCTCTTCCATGACTTTTCTGCCTTTGAATCTTTCTCATCTATGCCTTGGATCCGGTCACATCTCTGTCTTTATCACCTGCACGCTGGTCCTGTAACACCCGTGTGTCATATGGAATGCCTGGCATTTGGCAGATGCTCGACACATACATTTTCATGTGAATAGAGAAATGGAAGTGCCATGGAGGGACAA
Organism: Chlorocebus sabaeus; assembly: GCF_047675955.1. Classification (NCBI taxonomy): domain Eukaryota; kingdom Metazoa; phylum Chordata; class Mammalia; order Primates; family Cercopithecidae; genus Chlorocebus; species Chlorocebus sabaeus. Next base: position 12,614,069 of record NC_132926.1, on the reverse strand, counting down.
GCACACACTCATGAAACCTCCTCCCTTTATTATTTTTTTTTTTACATTTCACAAGAGCACAAAACACAGTCAAGTGACTTGAACCCATTAGCTTTTCTCCAGTTCTTTTCAGAGCTAAGATTTCACAATTTGAGTCAAAAGCAACAAATGACTACTAAGCTCAATGTAGAACATTAACATTAAAACACAATATGAAAATTTTTTAAAAGAATTTCGTGCCAGAAAAAGCTATGGTTCCTGCAAGGAATTGGTCCTCTTCTATCCTAATGATCAACAAACTGTAGAACTTGGATGGCTGCCCTTATGGCCCCAATAAGGGCATTTGGAGTTTATGTTATGTTTTACACTGGGATGCCATCTTTCTTCTTTCATTCTTTTTGGACGAAGGTAATGTATAAAGAAATACTTATAACTAATAATAAACACATGAACAGATAATGTGCAAAATTATTTGCAATTTCATAGGAGTACAATGGGAGATTCATGTGGGGGGGTACTGAACATAATTTGAAATGTGGTATGTTTCATTTTTTAACTTTTATTTGAAGTTCAGGGTCCATGTGCGGGTTTGTTATATAGACAGACTTGTGTCATGGGGATTTGTTATGCAGATTATTTTGTCACCCAGGTATTAAGCCTAATACCCATTAGCTACTTTTCCTGATCCTCTCCCTCCTTCTACTCTCCACCCTCCAATAGACCCCAGTGAGGGTTGTTCCCCTCTATGTGTCCATGTGTTCTCATCATTTAGCTCCCACTTATAAGTGAGAACAGTAGTATCTGGTTTTCTGTTCCTGCATTAGTTTGCTAAGGATAATGGCCTCCAGCTCCATCCATGTCCTTGCCTCCACCCATACCCTTGGACACAATCTTGTTCTTTTTTATGGCTGCATAGTATTCCATGGTGTATATGTACCACATTTTATTTATCCAGTATTTCATTAATAGGCATTTAGGTTAATTCCATGTCTTTGCAATTGTGAATAGTGCTGCAATGAATGTATGTGTGCATGTGTCTTTATAATAGAATGAGTTATATTTATTTGGGTCAATACCCAGTAATGGGATTGCTGGATCAAATGGTAGTTCTGTGAAATGCAATATGTTTCATTGTACATATGTTTTCTTACTGTTCCCATCAACTGACTGCTCCTTTCCTTTAGTACATATGGACTGTTCAAAGGTAAGGAGCATATGTTGTCCTCTCTTTGCACAGAGAACTCATTACATGTCTTTAACTGTTATTTATTATCTTTATTTCCTACCATCTCATACTTTCTCCAGTTCTTCTTCTATTGCTGTAGAGTCCAAGCAAAATCTCTTTGATCCTCTTATTTAAATATTGGGCCTAAGTGTATGATTCATTTATTAAATCACTCTTTGCTTTGGGCCTTTTAGGGAAGGGCTCCCCTTGGCTCTTTTTCACAAGTGAAGAAATAAAACAGGCAAGAGCCCCTGCTCCTCAAGTCTGTCTCATCTCTCTACCTTCTTAGATGAGTGCTTTTAGAAAAGAAAAACAGGCCAGAGGATAAATTCTTCCCATTTCCATTTTTATTTACAGGGACAAAAATGGCTGTGGTTTTTTCCTTTCCTCTTTGAAGTTTGCTTCCCGTTCTTCAGTTTATTTGAAATATAGTATACTTCTTGGTTTTCCTTTTGTAATAAACAACACTAGGTTTTAAATCTGCGGAGCTGTAAATGAGAGGAGCCCCCGCCTCCTCTCCTTCGGAGCTGATATGGGGAAGGTGAGGGAAGAGGAGAATCAGATGATGATTGGAAACAATTACACAACCATTCCATTTTGCTAATGCTTGAATCCAGGATAATTTTCTCATTTAATTCTCTGAAATGAAGGGCCCCTCTGTTAGCCTTAAAATGTAAACAAGAGGCTTTTAATGCATGATTTTCCCAGAAATGGAATGCTAGCTGCTCATATTGATCCAAAACATTGCTGTTGGCTTTTGTTCTTTTTGGTATTTGTAAGTTTTGTGATGGCGGCGATACAGGATTGTTCATGTGCGGCTTGAGGATTGTCAGTAAGTGCTATTATTATTCTAAGTTGCAAACAGAAATGAAAAAGGACATTCAGAGAACGCTTGCCTGAGCCCTCCATTAGTCTGTCCACATACAAAAGGGAAAATGGAAATCTGAGGCATATATCCCAATTATTTCAATTTATACCCACCTCTTAGAACTCAATTCTCTGAGTTTGGTATTCAGATAAAAGTGTAGTTTGTTTGAATGATGCAGATAACAGCTTTAAGTCCACTTTATTCCAGCCTGTCTGGACCAGGCATTTGTACAATTTATAAGTTAGCAACAGTGGAAGGAAACTGAAGCTTTAACACACTCTGCTTTGGACTGAAAAACTTCTGCATAACGTTGGATCCCAAAGCCTCATTACACTTAATAACTGCAACTGAATTTGTGTCATGTTTTATTTTGATCTTTTTACGAAAGAGTCATTCTCATCTCCATTTTTGGAGGGAGAGAAGTAAAATGGCTCATCCAAGCCTGGTGGTAGTAAGGCTGGGATTCAAACCCAGGTCTCCGAACCTTTAACCCAAAGCTCTACTCGCTATGCCATGTCTTCCTCTATGATTAGGTAAAACGGCTCAGGGTTGGTGGTGAAGGTAAAGAAACACACATACAGTTTTCCTTCTACACCTCCCATCCCATCCCCAGCTGCTACCATTTAGTTTCCTCAAGGATGGCACAGAATAATGAATATTGACCAACCCAACACTAAACAAGTTTCTGATTCTATGAGTTGCCCTGAATACAGACCCCTTATTTGCCTTCAGCAAACACTCATTCATCTAACACTTATTAAGATCCTACTGGAAAACAGGCATTGCATTAGGAACTGTAGGAGACATGACTTGATTGAGATTGGATATCTCACCCCAGGCTCTCACTGTCTAATGAGGAAAGGTAGCAAATGGCTTGAAGTCACGATTGCTGTTTGCTAGCCAACTGTTATGTGATGGGGAAGCCCAACTGACTATAGTTGAATAAAAAAATGAAAGAAGTGAATGACTGGACTAAAGACTCAACCACTGAGTTGACTAACGCTCGTTATTGTTTAATTCTGGGGTTCTAGGACTCAGATTTGTTTTCACCCCCCTAGGACTGTAACTTACAAAACCACAACAAACAGGCCGGGCGTGGTGGCTCACGCCTGTAATCACAGCACTTCGGGAGGCCGAGGCAGGTGAATCACAAGGTCAGGAGATCGTAGCCATCCTGGCTAACACGGTAAAACCCCGTCTCTACTAAAAATGCAAAAAGAAATTAGCCAGGCATGGTGGTGGGTGCCTGTAGTCCCAGCTACTCAGGAGGCTGAGGCAGGAGAATGGTGTGAACCCGGGAGGCAGAGCTTGCAGTGAGTCGAGATTGGGCCATTGCACTCCAGCCTGGGCAACAGAGTGAGACTCCTTTCAAAAAAAAAACAAAAACAAAAACAAAACCAAAAAAAACACACACACACACACGCACACACACACCACAAACCTCAATCGATCATTAAACAGACCAAAAAAAAAAAAAAAAAAAAAAAACCACACAACAAACATCAATCAATTATTAAACAGGCCAAGCAATCCAAGTCTTGGATTTTCTATTTAAGGCCAACTTAAGGGAGTTAACAAACTCAAAGAGTGGCTGCCTCAAGCTAGCAGAATCTAGGAATTGGTAGTAATTGCCCTGCACTCATGAGCTGGAGTGAGTGGGGCTGGAATAATACTGGTGTTGGAGTCAGACAGGTCCGTGCTGGGGCCTTGCCTCTGTTGGAGACACACTAGCTGGGTGAGCTGCATGGAGCTCCTATTTTCTCATCTGTAAAATGGGAACAATGCAATCCATTGAATAGGTTTTGGTAAGGAATAAATAAATTCGCAGTATAGTGCCTATAATCCAGCAGGAGTTCAATGTACATTGCATATCTCTCACAATTAATATTCCACTCTTCCACTCCCCTTCATGCCAGTAATTTCTGTCCCCTCTTAAAAAATATGTTATAGTGACCCTGGCTGCTGAGAAGACTCTATTTGAGTATGTGAACATGGACTAACTAATAAAGAGATAAAAGTGTAGGAGTTCCTGGTTAAGTACAGATTGGGAGTCATGAAGCCATGGAATTCTATGAGTCTCCAGAGGGGACTGGCATGAGGGAGGGATTCTGTATGGTGTGATGCAAATGAGAGACAGTGGGTCTGGGATGATAGCCCTGGAAGGGTGTAGGAGGTGCTGACCAATCTGATAGGTGTCCTGAGCACTTATAAATCAATGTGAATTCAGATGTTACTGAATTGGAAATGGTGTCAAAGGATGTGAGACACAGATCTTCATAGTCACAACGTTAGTGGACTTATTTTTCCTCTTGCATGAATTTGAAGTAGAACACTTTCCTAAACATTTTGCTTTATTTATGTAATTGTGTGTGTATATATATATTTATATATGTATACATGTATATGTGTGTATGTATATTTATATATGTATACATGTATATATGTGTGTGTATATATATATTTTAAAGATGAGTGTCTTGCTATCTTGCCCAGCTGGGCTTGAACTCCTGGGCTGAAGCAATCCTTCCATCTCAGTGTCCCAAGTAGCTGGGATTGCAGGTGCATGCCCAGCACCCAGCTAGGAATCCTCCTTTAAAGATTGTCAAGATTATCCAGTAGAGAGGCAGCTTGGTCAGCCAGAAGCGTTTTAATTGGCTGCTCCTTTCATCACCAGGATGAAGAGGTGGGTGCACAGTCTTCGGACAGGCCAGACCGCATTTATCTGGTGCGGCACTGCAAATGGAATCATTCCAAGCATTAGGAAACAAATCAAATTTTGGGTCCCAATTCAATTTGCCTTATCTGCATTTTTATTTTTCCAAAAGCACTTTTAAGGAGCTGGATTGGCTTCTTATTTTTCCAAAAGCACTTTCTAAGGAGCTGGATTTAATAAGCAAGCTAGCAATGAGGAGGCCGGTCAGCAGTTGCAGGCAAGTGCAGTGGGATAACTAAGGGTGCAAGTACCTTTCAGAACACACTATTTATGTCCTAAATAGCTTTCAAAAGGCGTGATGATAGGCTATCTCAGTGGCCATTTCCCACCATCAGAGAAATGTTGATGGGAGCCTTTCATTACTTGCTAGTTGAGGCCAGGAAATGGCCTCCATGATTACACCCTAATTTGATAAACCCTAAAATGAATCTATTGCTGTCTCACTCAAATGCTCCAAAATGCATATGCTTACACAGGTATGTAGCACGTGTAATCCATCAGCAGGTCATGTTGACTCTGCCTTCAAAACATAACCCATGTTCGTCGACTTCCCTCTGTACTTGCACCCTTGTCTCTACTGCCGCAAATGAATCAAGCTTTCATCTTCTCTCCCCTGCACTGTTATAGTAAGGAAGAAGGATAGCTTAATAGGTATGAATATGGGCTCTGGAATCATATTTCCTGAGTTTAATTCAGCTCTGCTTACTAGCTGTATGATTTTAGGCAAGTTACTGAACCTCTCTAGGCTTCAGTTCCCTCGTCTGTAAAATAGGTATAATGATATACTTTGTAGAGAGAATGCCTGATAGACAGTGAGGGTGCAATAAATACAAGACCCCTTCTTTACCTCTACAGAAAGCCTCCTCAGTATTTTCCCACCTTCCTCTCTAGGGCCACTATTAAAAACACAAAAACGAAAAGTGTTTATCACTACCCGGGAATCAAACTTTTTACCATGGGCCACAGGGCCTGATGAGACCTGGCCCTGGCAACTTCTCCAAATTTATCATCTCACATTAAACCCCTGTTTCCTGCAACCCAGCCACACTCGTGTCCACTTCATTCCTCCAAGGTCTGCAGATTTCCATCCCAGTGCCTTTCCAGGCCCTTTCCTCTAGATCAGTGCATGCAGCTCCCTTCTCTCGCTTCAGGTCCCAGCTCAAGTGTGTCCGGCTCAGCAAGGCCTTCCTTGACTGCCCTGTATGAAGTGGTCTTCACAGGCCCCTAGAAGATTCTCTTCATCCTGTCACCTGGTTGTCCAGTTGATCCAAGCAAGTGGCTTTCAACATCTGCAAATGCTCACAAACCGAACAGAAGAAAAGCAGCCTGGCAGAGCAGCGCTGGGTTTACACTGGGCAGCCCTGCCTGGGAGAATTTGGGGTTTCAATTACAGGGGGAGGGCAGGGTGAGCTGTGACATCTGTGGCCACCCCTGCTTCCCCATTGCCAGTCCTCCAAGAGAGTTGAGCTGAGGGGAATTCGACTTTCAGTCAATAGGAACTTGGCCAAAGCCGAATGAGTTTCACCTTAAAGTCTGTGAAAAATGGAACAGGATTGAAGAGTCGATTAACACACACTGGTGACAAAGTCAGAGGCTGGATGTGAGTGGAATGAGATTCCAAGTGCAGGCTGCCATAGTCAGGCTTAGAAACATGGGCACTCATGCTGAGGATGTGACTGAGCCCTGACACAGATGCATTGCTTATGTTTAACCTTCTTCCCCAGCAGTAAGAGAGGGGCTAGAAAAGTACAGCGCACTATACTTCAGAATGTCCTAAAATCTGTATTCTGATGGGGGGACCAGGATGTACCTGGGTTCACAGATTGGCAAGCATTTCCCTAGCAGGGATATAGTGTCCATCTTGTCTTATGTTTTATGAGTGACTCTTTGGGTTCTCCTTCTCTCAACATGTGTTTCGTGGAGGAGAGGGGTAATGGCATATCCCATGGAAATTGCATTATATCCAAAGGCCACTGCTGACCTTCTGTTAGTTCTGAGTGAGTGCATGTGGATTGGTGTAGGGCTGGTCCTGAACTGGTACCTCTCAAAAAACCTGGAGGGATGATGGTGTACCCCAACTACAGCTTGGGCCTTACTTTCATTTATGGGATGACAGCAAGAATCTCACTGGTTTTCCTGTTACACAGACAATGACCATATTGTGTGATAAATGGTAAGATGGAAATACGTTGAAATATATTATGGGTACCATAGGAATGAAGAAGAGTCACCCAAGGCAGAGTTGGGGTGTCAGGAAAATCATCCTAGAGGATTTCACGTCTAAGTTAGGAGCTAGAAGGGAAGAAGTCAGGAGAAGATGGGCTGGACAAGAGCATTCTAGGCAAAGAAAATAACATGCGAAAATTTAGGAGAAGGAGAGAGTTTGTGGTTGGAATAGAGAGAGGGAGGTGGAGAAGTGGCAAGTGGTGAGCGCCCACGATGAGTTAAGGGAAAAACTTGCTCACAGATGGCCTCCATCCATGCCAGAGAGTTGAGAATACTCATCCTGAGGGCAATAGGAAGTTACTGAAGAATTTGCTGACCACAAGGGACTCCTGTGCAGGGAGCAGGGAAGGTGGTTAGGAGACTTGACACAGAACGTGGAGGAAGTTGGCTTGAGGGTAGAATGGGCATAACTTCATAATGGATTAGATGCTGATGTAAAGAGAAGAAGAACTCAAAGACAATCTCTTTGCTTGGTTGACTGTGTGACTGGGGGTGTCCTCACTCTCAAGAGACAGCAAAGGAGAAAGAACAGACTTGTGGGGAAGAGGGTCAATTCAGATATGGTTTTTAGGAGTGTTTCCTGCTGGAGTTGGATTGTGGCTGTGGTCGCAGATGTGATTTTGGCTGGATGCACGTCAAGGTGGTTTTCCAAACTGACAAAGAATTTTCATTTAGTTCTTCCAATGGGGCTGATACTGGTGAGGAGCAGGTGAAGAAAAGGGTCCTCTTATTTGAAGTGTCCGTGAGCCATCAAATAATTGCAAAAGCACACCACACTTCAAGAAGGCTATGCATTCAGGTAGGTAGCACTGACTGCTGCATGACAAAACTTTTCTAAGGGAGGACCCAGAACCCAGAAATACTGCATCTTCCTCTCTGCAGTCACTTGGACAAAGAAAACCCTTTCGATTAAAACCCAAGGAGTTGAGTAGTTCTGCAGATTCTCCCATGGCTGGTCTGAATTATAATTTGGACCTGTCACTTGGTGGCAAGTCTCCCAGCCTTTGTCAGACATTGGATACGTAAGGCAGGAACCCAGCCTGGGTGTGCAGGTCTCTGACATTCATTACCTCTGCCTATGAAGATTGATTTCAGGGTTTGCACTATTTATCTTCAAAACCATTTGTGTTTGTTGGTTTGATAATCAAGCAGCAATTTAGAAATGCTGCTTCCTGGAGCTTTACAGACTAATATAATTTCACAGCTCCAATTACAAATGAGAAAAATTATTTCATCTACAAACAGAGGAGCCAGACATTTCTGAGAAATCATGGTTAAAGAGAAGACAGAGTACCTTCTGAAAAACAGACCGTGTTATTAATGGCCACTTCAGTGAAAATCTTGCTGACTCTCCACACCATGAGCCTCCATCTTATGGGGATGCTGGTTTTGAGAATCTGTAAAGCGTCTGCCTTTCAGCTTGATAAACTATTGCTTCTCCTAATGCCTGGTCTGCAGCTCCCACAGCCTCAGTACTTTGTGAGCAAGGCAAACATCCACTGTCTTTCCACCTAGCAAATATATCCTTCCTCCTGCAACTTCCTTGGAACCTATGTTTTATAGAATCCTAGAATTTTGGATGTGGCTTTAATAAATCATTCACTTTATCCCTTCATCTGATACTTTACCTCTTCCTCGTGCCTATCTATAGACTCAACTTACTACTTGAATACTTCTAGAGATGGAGAACTTACTATCAGACTTTTCCATGAAAAATCTACTAGCTTAGTTCAATTTTAAGTAGGATTTAAAGTCCGTGATTTCCCAAGGAGATCTTTCATATCTAAAATCTCCTGAGTGGCTTTTTCCTTAGATTCATATCTTAGTAATGGGATTTATGTGAGGTATCTCAACTACAGTGCTAACAGAATGACCTTTTAAGGAAAACCCTGACCTCGGTTATTCCACAGCTCTGTTTTATGACCGCTCCTAATAGGTTGCCACTCCTAAGGTGTAAAGGTACTAAGTGTTTTTCCTGTCTACTCAAGTCTGCTTCTTATCTCCATTGGCTCTGTGCAGTGATGGGGAGTTAACCCCTGGTCATTCCTTTCCACCCTAGAATAGTGACTGGCACACAGTAAGCCTTCAATATATGTGTAGAATGACTGACTGAAAGAATTAGTTCAATGTGTGAATGGGTTAGTTCTTGATCTGCCTTTACGTGGCTCCTTCCTATAGGTCCTACTGACCCTATTTTACAGGTGGGGAGAGTTTTAAATAATTTTAATCTTGAGTCACAAAAAGCTATTTTAAGCCTTAAAACATTATCATCTTGTACTTTAAGCTCAAGGCAATTGACCACACTTGATTTGTTTTTTACTACCTTGCTTCAAGGGCTTATCAAATCTTTAGCTTCGGCAGAATCCAAATTCGTTATGTCAGAAGCTAGGAATCTAGGGGACAACCCACACACTCTTATATTCATTGTTATCACCTGGATTGTCATCACCATGGCATCTTCACTGCAGTGACACAGATTTCCTGAAGGCACATCTTTTGGTGACTCCCTTTTACCCAGAGGACTGTGGAAAAACAAGACTTTCTGCTGTATTTTAAATCTCCTTTTTAGAATCTCTTATTTCACTTTTCAAAGAGGAAGACTTTACCACCTTTATCTAACTTAATAAGATAATGCACAATTTTTATCTTCTGGTTGGGCTGTTATCACATCAACGCAAGCATAATTGGGAAGTATCATTAAGTTAGGGAAGTTATTCGTCTTCCAATGACAAAGCATTTACCACTTCAGATGAACTCACCTAGTTTTTCTACAACAAGAATTTCAACACTTAATTTCCCTCTAGCAAACAAAACATTGCAAAGTTACAAGTTCATATCCTTTTGAAGATAACTTTTAGCCAGGCAGAAGGAGATAAAGAGAAGATAACTTTTAAAATAAACTTTTTAATGAATATTATAAGACTTTTTTTTACCCTGCTTAATAAATACATCTGGATGAAAATCTCAACTTTTTAATGGCAAGATATGGACTGAATATTTAACTTAAGTAATAGGGTAATAGATAAATTAATATATTTTCTCCAACTTTCTCCCTTATCATTCTAAACAAAGGGTAATGGCTAATCAATATATTGTACTCTCAAAAGTCCTTAGACCAACAAGTGGTTTTTTTTTTTTTTCTTTTGAGACTGGGTCTCACCCTGTTGCCCAGGCTGGTGTGTAGCGGTGTGATCATGGCTAAATGCAGCCTTTACTTCCTGGGCTCTGCTTTTCTCACTTCAGCCTCCTGAGTAGCTGGGACTACAGGCATGCATCACTATGCCCAGCTAATTTTTAAATTTTTGGTAGAGATGGGGTCTTCCTATGTTGCCCAGGCTGGTCTTGAACTCCTGGGCTCGAGTGATGCAATTATAGGTGTGAGCTACCATGCCCAGCCCCAACAATATATTTCTTCAGTGCAAATTTCTCATAAAGTATCATTAAAGCTGTGACCTATGATTTTATCTACAATTTTAAGCAAAGCAGAATGAAAATTTTTGTCATCTATAATTTTCTGTTTCCATAGAACTGACACTTCGTTGCAATTAAGAACACTTCTTTTAAGTGTTATCTTTCATTATTCTCCTTCCAAGAGAATATAACCCTAGATTTATGTTCTCTAAATCACCAAATGTTCTCTAAGTCCTCACTCTTCCTATTGAAATGTTATCCACGTGTCACGGACTATCTCAAATGCCACCTCCTCCATTCCTTCAGCCAAGATTTACTGACTCACTCCTATGATCCAGGTACTGTATCAGGCACTTGAAATTTAGTTCAGCTCTCATGGAGCTTACTCCTTAGTGGGATGAATGGACATGAATTACACTTACTGGAATTTAATTAAAAACTAAGATTGGGCTCTGAGAGAAGGGACATACTCTGTTAGATCCTATAAAGTCTTCTATGAACCTTCTGACCAGAGCTCATGAGAGGGCTTCTGAAGCACTCAATGTGTTTTGTGACTCTATCAGTTGGGACTCTTTGGTTTCAAGCAGCAGAATCCTACTCTGGTAAATTTAAGTAAACACAAATGTATTTAGAAGAAAGGGAGCAATCCAAAGAATCAGAGGAAATGCTGGGGAACTAGTTATCAGAGAGGAGAGACTCCGAGTCTTGGAGGGAGAGGGGACTCAGCATGCCCCCCGGGCAGCCTCCTTGGGGCACTTCTGTGATAACAGCAGAGCCTGAGAGACTGCACATTTCTCTTTTCTTTTCTTTTCTTTTTCTTTTTTTTTTTTTTTTTTTGAGATGGAGTCTTGCTCTGTTGCCCAGGCTGGAGTGCAGTGCTGTGATCTTGGCTCATTGCAATTTCCGCCTCCCTGGTTTAAGCTATTCTCCTGCCTCAGCCTCCTGAGTCACTGGGATTACAGGTGCCCACCACGCCCAGCTAGTTTTAGCTCTTATTTATTTATTTATTTATTTATTTATTTATTTATTTATTTTAGTAGACGTAGGGTTTCACCATATTGGCCAGGCTGGTCTCACACTCCTGACCTCACATGATCTACCCGCCTCGGCCTCCCAAAGTGCTGAGATTACAGGTGTGAGCCACCATGCCCAGCCAAGACTGCACGTTTCATGTAGTGCATAAGAGCAGTCTCTGCAGTCGGGCTGGATTTACCACTTACTAGCTGTGTACACATGACAAGTCCCTTTGATTCCTCATCAGCAAAATGGGGAAATAATGTTATCTACCTCCCGTAGTCACTAGGAGAATTTACTGAGATGATTCATGCAGGACACTTGCAACAGTGCCTGGTACATTGTAAGCACTCAAAATACTGTGTATTAGTACCATTGGCAGTTATCGTTATGAACATTCCCTCAAGATTCGGATTTCAGGAGGCCATCCTAATTGGGGCCAGGTGTCCAGCCCTTCTCCACGGGAAGGCAGGGAGCCTATGACAGCTTCTCAGGATTATAGCCCATGACAGTATGGCTCCCCCACATACAGCCAGGGTGCTGTGCCAGAAGGAGTGGGTGGTAGCTCTTGGGCTGACAGAATAAGAGATGTCCTCTACCTCTTCTGAACTTAGACTTATTCTAATTTCTACCATTGTTCATTGGTTTTGCTTTTTTTTTTTTTTTTTTTTCCTGTAATCACCTCTGTCACTTTTTAAGTACCTAATGGGCAAGAACCACATCTTATCTCTGTACCTCCATAAAGAGAGTATCTTCCACATTAAAGATGTCCAATATCTATTTGTTAGATTGAATTAAAATGAAATCCTGGTGTGTATGATTCACATTGCAGCTCAAGCAGCATCTGAGTGGGGGCAGCTTGACACATTTTGGGATTCTTTTTTTTTTTTCCCCTCAAGGTTTCTGTTTTCAAGGGAAATATGGAGACAAAGCTGTGAAGGGCTTCAGAACCTTCCAGAAATTTCCCTGAAACAGCAATATCAAGAGACATACCCTTCTCTGCAAGAGTTTTCATTTCTTTCTTTCTGTTTTTTGAGATGGAGTCTCACTCTGTTACCCAGGCTGGAGTGCAGTGGCATCATCTCAGCTCACCGCAACCTCCATTTCCTGGGTTCAAGCGATTCTCCTGCCTCAGCCTCCTAAATAGCTGGGATTACAGGTGCACGCCACCATCCCCAGCTAATTTTTGTATTTCTAGAGATGGGTTTTCGCTATGTTGGCCAGGCTGGTAAATGAAAGCAATATGCACAAGGATGCAAATGGAAGGTTGTTCATTTTGTACTGTCTGTACCAGTGAAAAATGTCCAATAGTACAGGTATGGGCTGAATAGAAAAATACATCCATAATAAAGAGTACTATAAAACAGTTAAAAATAACTAAGTTTGTCCCTAAATGTAATAATATTGAAAGTGCTCCAAGAAATATTAGTGCATGAAAAAAAGTCAAGGCTCAGAGTAATATATACATCATGGTCCCCTTGTATAAAATGGAAACAAAGCCAGAATAACTGTATGTTTTATACTGATAAACAGATAAGTAAAATTGTATAAAAGGATCTTGGAAGTTTATAATCACAGTATATGACTTAAACGCAAAGTTAAAACAACACTAGATATTTCATATGGCACATTTTATATGTATGTGTATATATAAAATATATAGAATATATTAGAATATACATATTAGAATAACTGGTTGCCTCTGGGTAGAAAGGGTTAGAAAAGGGACTAGAATTATGAATGATGTTCTCAGGAAATCTTAACCTAATCTTTAATAATTTAATTTTTTACAAGGAGAATGTCTTCATGAACTATTTATTTAATGAAAAATTATATGCATATATGAAAGAAAAGAAACTAAAAAATGAGGAATTCTACATGCCTCTGAACTGTCTTTATTCCAGAATGCCGGGACATTCTGCTTCCTGTCATCACCAAAGAGCTAAAGGAGCTGCTGGAGCAGAAGGATGAGATGCAACACCAGGTCCTGGAGAAGAAGTACTGCGTTGAATTGCTCAACAGCATCTTGGAAGTCCTTAGCTATCAGGATGTGGTGAGTCCTCCTGATGATGTAGATATCCTGGACTTAGACTAGGGCTAAGTTGATTAAATTGTGAAATATTGATGCTGATGGATAGCAGCTAGAGTCTAAAGATAAAAGTCAACGGCTTGCTCAGCAGGCCTACTTTTCCTGTGACTAACCCCCATTGCTGTGAAGGATGGCTAGGGGACTAGAGTCAATCATGTAGCATTTTGTCACTGTGTGTCTTGTCGGCGAGGCTTTCTCAGAATGTGGGTATAGACATTATTGCAGCCTTTTTAGATGGCTTGTCCATGTACTCATGCCCTAGTTTGCAGGGATGGGAGGAAGAGTTTCCTATGCCTAGACAGCCAAGAAAACTCTCGTGTCTGCTTTCTTAGCTGATTTACTTGGGTTTTGTTTCTTCAGTTACCTTTTGAAATGGCAAAAATGATTAAGCCTCTTCCTGGATGAGCAGATTGCCAGGGCTCAGATTCCAGAGATAGGGCATGGAGTGGGATGGTGGTGGCCATGAAGTCATTGTATGTTTTGTAGACGTCATTCAGAGATTAGCCGGGGATGGAAACCAAAGGAAAGTGTCAGTGGGAGTAAGCGGTGGGCTTCCAAAGGGCTGAATCTGCAGAAGGTAAGCCAGATGAAGTGGTGAAGACTGAGAGGTAGTGATTAGACCCAGGCCTGGAATTCTTAAGCATTAAAAGATGGAAGGAGGGTGCTTGATCTGACCCAGGTTCCTCTGGCAGCTCCTCTTTGTCCTTGAGTAATGTCCAGGAGGTACTCAGTCCTTAGATGGGACTGGCTTCAGAGGACTACATAGACCCAAATAACCAATACACTTTTTTCTAAGTGTTGGTGTGAGCCTTGCCTTTTTCTGTCTCCTCCCTAGAACATCCTCAGAGAAGAGCTTTCTAAATGAACTGTGTCTATGATTGTAATTCGAAAACTCCGCAGAGCAATGTTCCTTTACTGGTCAGATCCATAGTCAACCATTATGATCAATTTCCTTGCATGCTGCCTCTCCTGTCTCTTCCACCATCCCAATTAAGCTGCTTCTTGTCTTATTACTACATATGCATAGCTTGCTTCATTCATTCATTCATTCATGCAGAAATATTAATACATATGATATACCCAGTGTGCGCTAGGCACTGGGAACAAAAAAACCTGTCCCTGATATATAATGACTAAAATCTAGATGCGTATTTGGGGTACAAGAGCTACAAAGGATATATGGGTGTGTATGTGTTTATGTGTAAGCATTTTTGTCAAGGAAGCCTACACAAAGGAGGTGAAACTTCAGCTAGTGTTCAGTGGTGAATAATGATCATAGCTCTACTTTATTTGTTGGTTTCTAGGCACTGGGCTAAATGCAATCTGCACATTCTGTCTGCTCACCCTGATCCTAGGTACTAAGGCTTATCATTCCCATTTTAGAGATGAAAAACTTGAAATTCATAGACTTCATTAACATTTGAGGCCAAATAAATAGAGCAAATAAATGTCAGGGTCAAAATTCAAACCGAGGTCAGTCTGATTCAGACTCTGAGTAATCACAGGCATGGGGGATATAAAGTCATGGTCTTTTTCTTCTCTTTTTCTTTCTACTCCTACCTCATTTAATGGAAAGACAGTATAATAACCAAGAGCTTAGATATTCAAGATTCATTCAGATAATGATGTTAGGGTGATGATGTTTCTATAAGGACATTCAGTAGCTAGCTGTTGAGCTGGTTCCAGTCTTAGCTATTTGATCTTTTTAAAAATTGTTTTTTTAAAGGGAGATTTCAGTCTTACTCATAGTGTAGAAACATGAGGGTTTGCCGATTATTTCTGTGGTAACATCCTATATAATATTGCCTCAGTCAGGGAGGTTGATCATGCCTGTGATCCCAGCATTTTGGGTGGCCCAGGGAGGAGGATTACTTGAGGCCAGGAGTTCAAGGTTTCCATGAGCTGCGATCTTGCCACTGCACTTCAGCCCAGGTGACAGAGCAGACCCTGTCTCTCTCTCTAAAAAAAGTTTGCCTCTTTCTGTTGAAAAGCCAATCCACAATGTTTTTTACATTTTAGTAATGCTCAGATCCCTTTTAATGGAGAAAAATGTGGATCCTTGGGAATATGTCAGTGTCCCCCAGTTTGAGGGACCCAGTTATGATGTGCTAATTGTCAGGTTCCTGGTTTGGTAGCGGGATGACCCCAGTTCACGGTTATTTGTGAAGCAGGATGCTGCGGCTCTGTCCATCCCAGGGGAGTGGCCTCCTAGAGTTCTACCCTGACAGGCTGTCATCATTTTGCACATTCCCTGACATCAGACACTGGTGAGAAGAGGCTGCTGTCTCACACACCCTCAGTACTTAGGGCTTCAAAGCCAAGAAGTGAGTGGGAGGCTCTGAGCTCCCCATGGGGGATTGTGGCATCTGGACTTGAGGTGTGTGGGAGGTGCGTGTCACTCTTTCCCGCCTCTGAGTGCAGTGCTTTTATAATGAATTCTGACTGTGGGGACTAACCCACCCCTTTCTCCGGGTGAGCAACGGTCTTTGCTGGATGGGTTATTAAATACTGTTATCACCATTGAATTTGGTACAAATTTTGATGCTTTTGGTGAGCTTCACATCTCACCTCTCCAACTCATGAAGATGGAAATCTCTCTTCTCTTCTCAAAAGCTTTTTCAATGAATAGGAGGCATTCGGTAGCCATGATTACTTTGAGCTAAACTGAAAATCAGAGGCCCAAAAGTACCTAATCTAAATTTCTCATGTTCTAGCATATAGCGGCTCTCAACATTGCCTCATTGCCTGCATAGTCATATTGCCTCGAGAGGTTTTATTTTATTTATTTTTATGCCAGGTTTCTGCTTCTGCCTCCTGAGTAGATAGAACTATAGGTACCAGCACCACACTTGGTTAGTTACTTAATTAATTTGTAGAGACAGGGTCTCACTATATTGCCCAGACTGGTCTCAAACCCCTGGCTTCAAGTGATCCTCCTGCCTTGCCCTCCCAAAGTGCTGGGATTACAAGCCACCTGGGGAGCTTTTTAAAAGTCAAACCAGCAGGAGGCAGCCAAATGGGTAGGCAGATAGGGGCGGGTCCCTGGTAAAACCCCATCTCTAAGCCAAAGACAGTTTAAAACCTGAAAGCCAAGCTATATGTTAAATCCTCAGACTGGACTGAGAACTTGTCTTACTGTTTGGCACACTTTCCTCTGATTAATCCCCAGCCTTCACTTATTTTACATAAACTTACCTTTTCCTAATTGGTTTTCTACACTGTCATGCCCACCTTTGAGGGTTGTCTTCACTTTAACCTTTTTTTGCCTACTCACAAACCAATCGACAGTCCCCATTCTGAGTCCATCAGAGCCAGTCACACAAGGTGTGGGGAGGGACAGGGCGGGTACAACTTTCCAACCTTGGGGTAGGGGAACCAGTGCCGCCCCCACCCCCTACTATGTACCCCCTGCCCCAGTGAAAACCGTTTTCACTGCTCAAGAAAATTATTCTCCACCCTCCTCACCCTTCATTGTCCCATGTATCCTCATTCTTCTTGGGTGCGGCACAAGAGATCAGGAACCGCTGAACATGGGTACAAGCTATAACATAGATGGTGAGCTGGATGGGCTGAGCGAGGCCTGGGCAGGGCGTCACTGACTGGGGGTCCCCGGCTTGCAAAGTGACTGAGAAGAAAAGTCTTGCATCAAAAGCAGTAATACCTAGGCCCCTGTCCCAGGTATTCTGATTGAATTGGTCTGGGGTTGGTGGGGCATTGCAATGAGAAGGTGATGATTATGAAGTGATGCTGTCAGCCAATGTGAAGAGCCACAGTTGTAGTGCAGGTCTCAAACCTGAGCAGGCACCCCCAGTAACCTGGAGGAGCTGTTAAAACACATTTCTGATCATTAGTCTGGACGGTGGGGTCCAGGCGTCCAGTAACTTATTTTTCTATCAAGTTCCCAGGTGCTGTTGATGCTACTAGTGTAGAGACCATGCTCAGAAACCATTGCTCTAATTTGACCTATTTTCTTTTTTCCTTTGGTATTCACTGGAAATAGAGGAATAGCTGGGCTCATTCTCAGTTCTTTACTTTCTTAATTTAAGAGCCCTGTCCAGTCTATAAAATCTAGCATCTTCCAATATGCATTTAATAAACCATAAAATGGCAAATATTTCAAACACATTAATTTGTACCCATAAATTCATTTTCATGTGATAGAAGGGACACGGAATATGCAAAGATCCAACTTTGAAAATTCAGACCGTAGAATGTGCTGTTTGCTTTCTACAGGTGCCAACTTCTCAAAATTGAACATTTAGATGAAAACAAATAAAAAAAGCCCCCAGAGCAAATGTTCTGGGTTTTTCTCCTGGTTGTTTGGACCTTCTCTGCTGACAACAGCATAGCCATTTTTACTGGCTTTTAGTTGACATCATGGAACAACACATTGTCCCACCCCAAGCATAGAGACTACGTCCACCTGCTGGAGCCGTTGCCCACGGTAGAACCACATGTGGAAATTTAGCAATTATATTGCAGGATGGCAAGCTTCCATTTGCGGGGCGTTGTGTGTTTGGGGAATGGGAGAGGATGCTTGTCTTCAATACTGTCATTGTTTGGGTACTTACAGCTCAGAGCAGCAGGCCAACCTTATTCTTTGAAACCCTGGGTGTCATGGTAGGACTCAAGGGGAGATGTCTGCCTTAGCCTGGGTGTTGATTTTTTTTTTAATGCTAGTGTTGAATTGTCTCACCCAGCTTGCTCCTGGCCTCTTAGCATATAAAAGGGACCAGCTCAGGTGAAGGATAAAAGGCCTGACTTCTTCCTCTATTAACTCATTTTCTCCCCGTCACTGAGCAAGTTTAGTTGTCAACTCCAGTTACTTTGAAGGGCGGTTTCACACTGGCTTCGTTCTGTGCTTTGCTGGCTGCTGAGTAACTGATAAAATTTAATATTGCTCCAGACCCGGAGGGAGTTGGTTTTTCCCCTCTTAAGACAGGGTTGTTGCTTTTATGTTTCATTCCTCAAAAAAAGGGAGAGTCATTGTTTGCTACTCTGCTTAGCAGTCTTAAAGTGGGTAAAGATGACTCCTAATTCTCAAGAGGAAAAGGTGTCGATTGTATCTGAATTGTGGACATAGGGAATCCCCAGAATCATCTTTTTTAAAAAAATTATTTGAGTCTATTGGCTAAGCCTGAGTGGGGGGTCTACCAAGGTACTCTATTAGTCATGAATGATTTGAGGGTTCTGATTTTGTTTTGTTTTGTTTTGAGATGGGGTCTCATTCTGTTGCCCAGGCTGGAGTTCAGTGGTGTGATCTCAGCTCACTGCAACCTCCACCTCCCGGGCTCAAGCAATTCTTGTGCCTCAGCCTCCTGAGTAGCTGAGATTACAGGTGCCAGCCACTGCTCCTAGCTAATTTTTGTATTTTTAATTGAGACGGCATTTTACCATGTTAGCCAGGCTGGTCTCGAACTCCTGACCTTAAGTGATCTGCACACCTCCGCCTCCCAAAGTGCTGGGATTACAGGTGTGAGCCACTGCAGTGCTGGGATTACAGGTGTGAGCCACTGCACCCAGCCAGGTTTTGATATTTTTATTCACAACTTAGACACCGGTTGGGAGGCTTTTGCTTTTGCTGAATGCAGTGTCTCTTGCTTGAAATGCTCTTCCAATTTCTCATCTTTCTCTGCAGGTAGAATCCTAAACTCGTTTTGGGTTCAGCTCAGATAATACTTCCTTTCTGAGATTTTCTCAATTCCATTCCCTCTTCCTTCCCTTCCCCTCTGCCCGCAGGCAGAATTAGGGACTTCCTTGTCTGTGTTTTCACGACCATGTGTGCACCCTGATATCCCAGCACCAATGATTTTGTGTTATTCTCTCCTGTGTAACAGAAGGCTTTGAGTGAGGAAGCTCAGGGAAGCTCAGAGAGCAAAGCATACCCCCTGACTTCACAGAGTGTATGCTTTCAGCTTCAGTCTCTCCCATCCCACTTGTACTGTCTATGCTCTGGTTCCATGACAATTCTTTCAATTCCTTGCTTGTGCAGCACTCTCTCACTTCTCACTGCGGCGGAGTGCCGTTCACACTGCCTGAATGCATCACCTCTGCTCTTAGCCTAGCTAAATCCTACCTTACCCTCAGAAGTCAGGTTGAATATCTCTCTCCTGGGAAGCCTTCTCTAATCCTCTCCCCTACGTCTCTTGTGGTCCTAGGAGCAGCTCATGCTTGCTCCGTTGTGGCACCTGTGTTGTCACCCTCTGTGGACTTTTCTGTCTGTCTGCAGAAACCGAAGTGCTGTGAGGAGAGAGATCTTGCTGCTCCACCCCCCGCCCACCCCACCCCAGCACAATGCCTGGCTCTTGAAGCTATCTGAAGGAAGGAATAAATGAATGAATATGTCTCACTCCAATTAATGGCAGGGGCTGATTTCTCCCTGGGGTCTTGTGCGCTGAGTGCTAGCAGGGTATTCTTCTGTTTGCCTTCTTTAGATATCAGGTGCACAGGGTTGAATTAATCACACTCCTGAGTTCATGACAGATCATCTTCATTGGTCTGTGCAAGCTCCTCCCCTGTTCTGTGTGTGTACTTGCGTGTGTATTCTGTCATAAAACAAAATGGTATCGGATTGATTTTAGTGTTCTAATTGACTCTTATTAGTGATTCATGAGTCAGGCATTTGTATCTAAAAGACAGAAGGAGCTCTCTTGGGCGCAGCAGAGCAGTTGGTTATTATAAGTTAGCTTGAGCAGGAAGAAGGAAATGGGATGATACAAAAACGTGGGTTGGTTAACATCAGGTTACTTGTAAGAGTTAAAGCAGGGGGACTTCCTTATCATGCCAGCTCAGGTGACCATGCCCTTTCCATCTGATTGCTGTGAACCTTCTGTTTTTAAGAAAAAATGGTCTGTTTGGGGGATTTTCCTACTTCCTTAAAGTTCCCATTTTAGTATGACACACAGTACAGGTGACTCCATCTTGGTTTGATCTTGGGCCTAGTGCAGTAGCTCAGTTCAAAACAATGGACTCTTGTGATTTTATTTAACAATTTCTTACCCTTTATCCCCATCTTCTACTCCCATTCCACATGCTCCCCACCCCCCATGAATGATTTGTGTAATGCGTTGAATATGCATGTGTGGTTTTGGGTGCATGTATGTTTACACAGACATACACAGACACACACACACGCACTCATGCCTCTCCTTTGAAGAGGATCAGATATGGACAGCAAAGGGCGTTAGCATCTGCACTCTGTTAGAATCCCGATGGGAGGGGAGGGGACTGTGGCGTGAGCAGGAGTCCTCCAGACTAGAGGGCATTCTCGGTAGAGTCCTGCCCCTGACCTGTGTGGGAAAGCAGTCCACCCTGCCGGTCTATGCGTGGGCGCCTTCTTCTGAAGTGCATCCTCTGTGGCCACTCTGAGCTCTGGGTTCTCTGATAAGCCCAGGCAGTTTGCCTGCTGCAGGGTGGAAGGGAGCCTGCCACTGCCTGTTTGTATTACTATTTAATTCCCAGGAATCAATACCACCCTGCAAGAGCAGCAGGGTTTTTTTCTAACCTATCTGCTCCTTCATATTTCAAATAAAAGGCAGGGAGACGAGGCTTGTTGAAATTCTTTTGTCTGTGGTGCATTCCAGAGAGCAGCTAATTAAGCCCCAAACTTGAGGTTGAAATACATGAGATCGCTGCACCTTCTGCTGTGCCCAAGGCTGCTTTGTTTTCACCCCTTGCTTTTCCTCTGGCTTCCATGGAGTTAGAAATGCCCTCCTGAGGCCAATGGCACAACTTCCATGGATGATGGTGTACCACACACTTCCCCAGCACCTTCTAACTGGCAGCGTGTGTTCTTATATACAACACGGTTGTTTGTTTCCGGCCCCAAAGTGGCAAGGTAGATTTTATCCCTGTTTAACTGGTGAGGAGGCTGAGACTCAGAGAGGCTAGGTGACATTCCCAAATCAACAGCCTCTCATGCACCACTTTGCCTCCCCCCCACTCCCCATCTACACATCGCCCTTAACAGCACTTTCACCCGCACCAATTCCCTGGAGGAGCCTGCACAGGCTTTAAGTCAGACCGCATCTTGTATCCATTCCAGAAATATTTAGAAAGTGCCTATCCTATGCTCTATTCTGTGTGCTGGGGCTACGGCCGTGAGCAGAGCAGGGGATAAATTCTAGCTCTGCTGTCATTAGCTGTGGGACATTGAGAAGTCATCTAACTGCTCAACCCCAGAATGGGTCCTCAACCCTGGGTCCGTGGTCTGTTAGGAACCAGGCTGCACAGCAGGAGGTGAGCAGCCAGAGAGTGAGGAAACTTCATCTGTGTTTACAGTCACTCCGCGTGGCTTGCATTACTGCCTGAGCTCCGCCTCCTACAGATCAGCGGCGGCATCAGAGTCTCATAGGAACGCGAACCCTATTGTGAACTGCCCATGAGAGGAGTCTAGGGTGCGTGCTCCTTATGAGAATCTAATGCCTAATGATCTGTCACTGTCTCCTATCCCCCCCAGATGGGACCATCTAGTTGCAGGAATACAAGCTCAGGGCTCCCACTGATTCTACATTATGGTGAGTTGTGTAATTATTTCGTTATGTATTACAAGGTAATAATAATAGAAATAAAGTGCACGGTAAATGTAATGCATTTGAATCATCCAAAAACCACCTCCTCCACCATCCTTTTCATGAAAAAATTGTCTTCCATGAAACTGGTCCCTGGTGCCAAAAAGGCTAGGGATGACTGCTCTAAGCTGTCTGTATGATGAGGATACTCTTTTCCCAGGTGTGGCAGAATGACAGGAAACAAGAGCACCTGTGAAAACATCCAGCCTTATGCCTGGAACATAATCTGCACTCTATGCACGTGGCTCTCCTTCTTCCCTCACTGTTCCGCTTCACTCATATGCTCTTTCTGCTGTCCCAGGCTGCTTCTAAAACATCCCTAGAATTCTTTTAAGGACAGTACAGGGCCAAGTGGCTGCCTGGGAAAATGCAAGGCAGGCACTAAGCCTGGAGAGAACTCTGTAGCCCCGTTAGTATTGAGGGCAACCCCCAAGCCAGCTCTGGTGGCAGCCAGATGGTTTGGAGCCCTCGCAGGCCCCACAGAAGGCTTGCCAAGAAGCGGCAGATGCTGCTGCTGGAGGCAGGCCTTCCCCGCAGGGCGTCTGGGCCTCGCAGGAATTCCTGGAGGGACTGGAGAAAGGTGTCCTGTCCTTTCAGGGGCTCCTGTGGGGAATTCCAGAACTTCAGAGCTCCTGATCACCATTGTACCAGGCAGTGAGCTGGAGCTGGCTCCTTCCAGCTCACAAGAACCAAGTATGAAATGTTTAGGAATTTTGTGAGGCAATTGTTAAATAACTGCCATTATTAAAAATTGTTATAAATCTCTAATTAAATAAACTATATTAAAATCTAAGGTAATAAGATCTCAAAACTCAACAACTTCCTGATGAGCTGGCTCCATTTCATTTTTGTCTACCCTCTTGAGGTTATTTACATCTATTGTGTCTGTGCGGTGGAAACAGTGTCTCAAGCTCTGCTGCTGTGCCTTGAAATCAACCAGGAAGGGAATGTTAATGCCACAGAAACTGGAAAACGTTACATGTATCCAGGACTTTATTTTTTTCTTTCTGGAAAAACAATGGATAAACATCTACCAGCACACCCCTGCCAGGGACTCCAAACAATGGCCCCAAATAAGAAAAATCCAGAGACCCAAGGGAGCTGCCTGTGCGCTTCTCTTCCCCTGGTGGACCCTAAATCTGCCATCCTCTAAGGGTTCTTGAGGGACTTGGCAAAGCCAGTATGCTCCAGGGATGTAGTGTTTTTAAGAAAAACTAAACACCCAACATAGACCAAGGAGGGGAGATAGGTTTCATTTCTCACGACAGTTCTCATTGGTCTGCCGTGGCTTCTTTCCTGATAGTGTTGAGAATGTCAAAGTCTCCTGCAGGGCAGTGAGAAAGACAGCTTTGGTTCCTGCGGTAGGTGAGGGGTGGGGACCATGAGTTGGGTATCATGGATTTGCTATGCCTAAACTAGATGGCCAATTCCAAAATGTGGGGAAGGTCATTGTGACGGGGAGATTGTTATCTTTCACCTCAGTAGGTTTTGGCCTTAAGTAGGCCATAAAAATTAGGAAAAGTTGATTTTTGATTCGACAAACACCACTCAGATTTATTGCTGCAAGAACCATCGATGGTTACTAAAAGTCATGGACAAAAGTCTGATAGGAAACAGGATATTTGCATAATCTCAAAGTATCTTCCCAAAGTATCCACTGATTAATGGCACAGGGAAAGATAGTAGCTTTACAGTGGAGACACCTGATAGACCTTATCGTAACCAAATGAGCAAAGGGAAACCGCCAGCAGGGAGACATAGTGACGTCATGTGCCTCCTGACAGGATGCACTGAGGACTCTACATCTCTTCTATAGGAATATTGCCAAAAATGTACAGCCTCAATCTGATGATGAGAAGACATTAGACAAACCCTAACTGAGGAGTGAAAAATACCAGTCTAGTCCTCTTCAAAAGTTAAGGTCATGAAAGACTGTGGCACTCTTACAGGTTGGAAACATGACAACTGGATTCAATGTGGGATCCTGAATTGAATCATGGACCAGAAAATGGATGTTAGAAGGAAAACTGGCAAAATTAGCATAAAGGCTACAGTGTAGTTAATAGCATTGGACCAATGTGAATTTCCTGGTTTGATTATTGTACTCTGGTAATATAAGAGGTTAGCATTAACCAATGCTGGGTGAAGGGTGCATAGGAACTCTCTGTGCCATCTTTGCAACTCACTAGGAATCTAACATTATTTCAAAATTTAAAATGTTTTTAAAAAGCTTATTTTTGAAGTATTTAAGGGATGATCACTCACTTATGAAGAATGAGGTTTGAAGGTGAGCAGTTCTGCCAAGTATACTTATTTCCATGTGAAGGGAAATAACACATAGAAATTAGTGTAAAAACCTGATGGATACAGGATTTTCTGCTTTATGAGTTAAGACAACAAAATCCACAAAGGACTAGCCTTACTAGAAAGTTCCATTTGCAAAATTCCTAACTGCCTCAATCAATCAGGAGGCCAATGTAACCTCCCACCAAATGAATGATTAGGTAATTGCATGACTAAACCAACATTTAGCATGCCTTAACCCAGGACTAGGCTCTGGGGACGTGGGACATGGAGGAGCATAGGAGCCTGTCCTGTTCTCAGGGACCTTGCAGCCTATAGTATTTCACATGGGCTGTTTGACAGCCCTAGCCATGTGGTAAGTCCTAGGCCACAGTATAGGACTTGAGTGTCAGCTGATCTTTGCCTAGCGAGCATGGAGAATGGTTGGTTTGGCATTGCTTAGGGATGGTCTTTGGGTTGTGTATTCTCAGGGAATTCATCTGGAAAATAAGAAGACAGCTTTTTCTCACAGTTGACTAGACCTTTCCCTAGTAAAGTTAATGATCCACCAGGTTCAGTTCCATCAGCACCAACTAGAAATACTTCTTAAGGTATTCTTTAATATTCCATCATTTGCCATGACCAAAGTTTAAAGAAGTTCACCTACAGCCAAATCTACAATGGCCTCACACACTCCCTCCTTCCTATCCTCAATCTCACATCCTTCTTCACTGCCTCTCAGAGCCAGGATGAGGGTGAGGCATGGCCCAGGAGGAAGGGCAGAATGTAATGGGGCACCAAAAATCCAGTAATCAAATCAAATAATACCATGACATTTAAAAAAAATCAATATTTTGTTATTTTGTTTGCCATGAGTTTTTGCATTAATTTTTTAAACAAAACATTGCATTGTTAATTTTCTTGATTACTGATTTTTTTGGGACCCCTTCAATTTTGCCCCCTAGGCTGGTGTCTCACTTGTTTCACTCTTCCCCTAGTCCTGGCCCCTGCACAGTCCCCTCATCAACACCGGCTGCCTGCACAGTCCTCTCGTCAACACTGGCTGCCTGCAGTAGCAAAGCTGGGCTTTGACCCATAAACGGCGTGGCGGCTTGGAGGGATGGAGAAGGTACCTTTCTATTCTCCCTCCAAGACTGTGGAGGGGTTGCGGAAGATTTCTGTTTGCTGGGAACCCTTGCATAAAAGTACTAGTTGAAAGGAACAGCCATTTACACTCTAAACCTTCACTGGGGCAGCCACTTGGTTTCCAAAAAGCATTTCTTGCATAATGTTTGAATTAAATCTCCCCTTCGAAGTTGAGAGGCATGAGTTAAAAACCCTCTCAGCTGCAGAGAAATATACTATGTTTGGTCCAGGTTACAGTTGCTGAGGGAACTATAACTTTGATTTGCTCTCCTGGTATAAATGTAAATCCTTAAGTGAAATGAGTTAAGCGAGGGAGGAGGCGCTCTGTTTTTAAGGATGCGTTTGATCAGCAGCTCTGTCTGTGGTGCCCCACCTGCCATGCACAATCTGAGAGGCAGCAGCGAAAGACTGCTGCGAGGAAGCTTCCAGCAAATGATCTAAGAGTTCTAGAATGGTCATTGTCTCAGGGAGGTTTTTAGATCAGGTTTGTCTTAGAGATAAACACAATGGGTTTAACAGTCTGGATTGGAAAATGAAGTTTAATTTCAGCACAGTTTCTGCAAGCCACCTAGCATGCTAAAGTCATCTTTGACCCTCTATTTATTACCTTGTCTTTGGCCTGAAATCCAAACTCAGCTTCCTTTTCTTCTCCAACCACATTTCCAACTGTTTTCAGCCTGCAGTTTACATTCTAGCACAGCCAGACTCTCACTGTCCCACCAAGCCTTCATGCTCTTTCTTATTTCTTTGTCATTTACCCTGTTCCTTCCATCTGGAAGGGGTTCTTTTGTTCCCTCTTTTTCTTTTTTTTAATTTTTAATTTTTGTGGGTACATAGTAGGTGTATATATTTGTGGGGTACGTGAGATATTTTGATACAAGCGTGGGATGCGTAATAATCGCAGCATGGAAAATGGGGTATCCATGTCCTCAAGCTGTCGTCCTTTGTATTACAGTCAATGCAGTTATACTCTTTTAGTAATGTTAAAATGTGACAATTAAATTATTGACTACAGTCACCCTGTTTTTCTCCCTTCTGTCTGTCTTGAAAGCCTTCAACTGGTGGTTTACAACCTGAATCTAGCCCACAGATGTATTGTGTTTGGCTTGCAGAATTATTTCATAAAACCCACAGTCCCACTCATTCCTATTGCTTTCTAGATGACTGGGTCCACACTTTTATATTATCCATCCTGACTATGTAGACATCTGAATTGTGACCTCTGAGAGGCAGACCTGCCTTTCCTAATAGGCCCAACCCAATTCTTCCTCAATTAAGAAATCACCCCAGGTTCTTTTAGCTCCATCTCACTCAGCACCTCTCCTGCATTCTGAAAACTTTCGGCCTTATCATAGAATTTAGCACTTAATTATATGCAGCTTGACATTTTGCTCTTGTCATAGTAGGACTTTCTGGCACATGTTGGGACAAGACTAACACTTTCTGTTATTTCTCTTTTCAACTGTTATTTCTCTTTTCAACTGAAGTAATATCTTTCTATCCAACAGCTCACTAAACATTATCTAAGCACCTGTGATCTGTTAGGTACCATGCTAGGCCTTTGGGATGCAAAGGTGTTGAAGACAAGCTCCTCTCTTACTAGAGACTTGGAGACTTTATTTCCCAGCACTTGGCCTCAGCGGTCTATTCATTATTTCAGAGCACATCTAGTCCTTCCTAAGCCTCACTGCCTGGTTAACACTCCTCCCACTGCTACAATAAACATTCTTTGAATATTTAAATCATATTTGTCTTTTGAAGCCTGGGTCAATTTCCCTTATATTTGCCTTGCCTGGTCTGTTTCACAGACATGTGTCCACCCCTGTCTCTTGGAAATTTGACATAGGCCATCATTTACAGAAAATGTTGTTCTGTGGGTGTCCTATGTGTGGTTTACAGACTCTCCAAGGACAGAGCTGATCCAGTCTTACATTTCTCCTGTATTTCCACACTGCGTGGCCATAGTGCCGGACTCCAAGCAGATATTCAATAATTAATCTCCGTGGTTTGATTGATCCTCCCATCTTCAATTAGTCTACTTTCAAGAAATACATGGTGACACTAATTTTATTTTTTATAGTCAGTGGAATCCAGTGAGAAATGTAAATCTGCATTAAATGCTTTTGCATTAAAAAATCGCATAAAAAGCAGGTACCAACTTTGAGTACTGCTGGGCTCCCAAAGTTGTTTATACATCAGTTTAGAATTCAGCCTGCATTTTCCCACAGAAATAATGCCTTGGGGTTGGTCACACCCCCAGGCCAGCCTACATGGACATGTTTCACCTGTAATGTTTTGAACTCTGGGGCAGAGATTAGAGCTCACATTTTCTTCTCATTGCCTGAAGAGTGTGGAGGTTGTATGCGCTTCGCCTTACCTGACAGTCACCGCACTGTGCCCAGCTTTACAATGTCTGTTTTCTTATCTGGATAGTAACCCCCATGAGCACAAAGACCACATTGGTCTTGTTCACTTCTATATCCTAGCACAGTACCCAGCACATTTATTGAGCAGTCAGTACATACTTGTTGATTTGGATTGAGTTAAATTCTAGTTGAAAGATGATGGACTTTGGAGACACACAGGCATGGATTTGAATTCTAATGCCATCACTGACTAGCTGAGTGGTATTGGGGCCTCTCTGAGCCTTAGCTTATCTCTCCATATTTTGTTAATTCATAACACCAAGTTGCTGAGCATGTGGTTAATACCAAAATGTTTTTTCTTTCCTTCCTTACTACCTTAATCTCTCAAAAGCATGTGATTAATTAATTAATGATGTCTCTTCTTAGTACACTATTTATTAAGGTGGTGGTGACAGGGAAGGCAGTATTCGATGCTAGGGCCTTTTTGCAGCTTTTGGGAAGTGTTGGGTTCTATTTCCAGCTCTAGTTCTAACAGACCATGTGACCTGAGATAGATCACGCAAACGTATCTGTGAAACAGCAGTGAGCGATTTAAGTTATTTTCAGGCTTTTCCACATAAGTATTAATCATTTCAGGTGAGTGAATATAAATGCTCAATGTTCTGGGGTCAGTCCAAAGGTTGAATTTATTTGAATTCAGTCTTATGTTTTATCTTAATTATTCATGCATACTTTATATTCTAATTCATGGTGGGTACTTGTTTTAAAAATATTGACATAATGTTATTCATGTTAATGAATGCTTGCTATAAGCCCAACTCTGTCCTAAGCCCTTTATGTTCAGAAGTCAGTTTATTTCTACCACAATTCTTTGAGTAAGCTGTTATCTCCATGTTACTGATGAGCAAACTGAGGCTTATATGAGTTGAAATAAGTAAACTCAGGCTACAGAGCAAGTTAGTGGCAGGGCCAGAATTTCATTTGTCCAAATCTAAACTTTTTGCTTATACTTCATCAAAGGGTACATAAAAACAGAGACTTCCCACAGTCATCAAATATATTAATAAAAATGCCTTCGCTTTTATATCTGGGGAGAAGGAATGACATGATTCAGTGAGGGTAAGTGTAGTTAACCTTTCCAGAAACACCCCCAGGAGACCAATTACTTATCTGCTTAAAAACTACCCTTGGCCGGGCCCGGTGGCTCATGCCTGTAATCCCAGCTACTCAGGATGTTGAGGCAGGAGAATCGCTTGAACCCGGGAGGCAGAGGTTGTGGTGAGCCAAGATCACGCCATTGCACTCCAGCCTGGGCAACAAGAGCGAAACTCCATCTCAAACAACAACAACAACAACAACAACAACAACAACAGCAACAACAAAACTATCCTTTGCTGGGCAGGGTGGCTCACGCCTATAATACCTGCACTTTGGGAAGCCGAAGCTAGGGGATTACTTGAGCTGAGGAGGTTGAAGCCAGTCTGAGAAACATGGCAAGACCCTACGTCTTCAAAAAATTAAAAAATTAGCTGGGCATGGTGGCATGCACCTGTAGTCCCAGCTACTCAGGAAGCTGATGTGGGAGGATCGCTTGGACCCAGAAGCTAGAGGATGCAGTGAGCTGTGATCACTCCACTGCACTCCAGCCTGGGCGGACAGAGCAAGACCCTGTCTTGAAAAAAAAAAAAAAGAAAACCTATCCTGGAAGACGAGTCACAACACCACACCCTCTTGGCTATATGGTGAAAAGTGAAGAAAGAAGAGGAGATGGTACGTATAGGGGGAATAAGTAAAGAAGTTGCCAGCATCTTTGTTTTTTGAGAAGACATGACTTAGCACATCTATTATTTTTCATCAAACTCTGAATTGATAAGATGTAAAGTAGTTTAGACAATGTTGCTACCCATCTGTTCATTCTTTCATCCAACCATCCATCCATCCCTCCATTGACATGTTCATTTTGTGTATTTATACATGTACTTAGTGTTTACTCTGTATTAAACATGACACTACACTTTGGACTTTCAAAATGGAAAGGTGTGGTCCCAAGAAATATGAACAAAGTTTTGTGGGTACTCAGAAAGAATATGCAACTTTGCCTGGGGTAAGGTGGAAGTTTGGAGTAGTTGAGTTCCCAAAGATGATGATTGGGCTGAGTTTTTCCCTGGTGACCAGGATATTACCAGGTAATCAAAAGGAGAAGGACATCTCAGACACAGAGAAAAACATGCTGTCATCTCTGGTGGCTCTCATCTCTGGGGGGGATGAGCTGACCAAGACTGGTTGGGGTAGGGCCTGGGAGAAACGAAACCTCTCCAGACCCCAAGGACTGAACTCTCTGAAGAAGATGCCTGTAGTCCAAGGTGAAGGTGTGGTGAACTCTGTTTCCCATCGTGATTGTGGGAAAATCATAATCAGAATTCCAGGCAGAAGGTAGGAATCCAAGAGTGGTTGGTCTGACTCACTGCAAGTGAGACTTGATACAGTTTCAAGGAAAGGGGCTGACAGCAAGAATATATAAGAGTTAGTTCTGTATTATTAGGCTCCACTCTTATTATGGAGAGGCATTGTTATTATAAAGCCTTACTTACTACACTGCAAAGAACACATCAGGTGCATGTTTCTCCCAGCTGGCTCTGCAGCACCTCCCTCAGGACACCTTCTCACATTTTCCTAGATTGGGTAATGACATTTTTTCTGAGCTTTCTCAGCTCCCTGTAATAGCACTGTCAGGATCCTTCCTTTACCATGTGGTTCTTCCCTAGTCCTACATTGCTAATACACTGTGCTCTCTTGAAAGCAGGGGCTAGATTTTCTGTCTCTGAATCAGAATCCAGGACAGAGCGTGGCACGTAGTGAGTTGGTACCACTCCGTATTGAAATTTATGTAGAGAGCTTTTACAGAATAACAACGCTTGAGTCTCATCACCAGAGACTTAGAATTTGTCTTGGGTGGAACCTGGGCATGAATATATTTATATATATGGAAAATCCCCAGCTTGTTCTAAAAATGCAGCCATGGTTATAGACCACTGAAGCAGATGCTTAGATAATGCTTCTTGAGGTATTGGACTATAACAGATATAACAGATATTACCTCATTTTTTGGTAAGGCAGAGGGTTGGAGAGGAGCTGCAATCTGCTGTTGAGGCAGCTTCTCAAGGATCTCAATTCACTCCAGGCCACAGAAACCTGGGAGCAGATGACTACTTCGAGATGCTGCATACTTATCTGAAAGAAAACCTTAATGTGCTCCCAGGAATAAGCTCATGGATTTGCTTCAAGATGACGTGGTTATAATAACCAGCTAAGCTAGGCTGTCGCTGTTGAGAATGGAAAGTGACCGAGCATTCGTAGAAACTGCTTTCCTGCTCACCAGCTTGTTGGGGAAGGCTCAGAGCTACGGATTAAAAGTGGGGGCACCGAGTGTGTTACAGAAACTGGAAAATGAAGTGGCCATCTTTCTACCATCCAGAAAAGCCACCAGAAACTGTAGATCAAATTGGGAAATTTGGAATAAATCAAGGAAAATAAATGAGTTCTCCCTTGCCCAAATGTATTGTAGTTGTATAGGTGGATCTGGGAGATTTAGTGGAGGAAAAGGGAGCACATAGCCTAAGCTTTCCAGAAAGAGCTGGGGATGATGGTGTTAGAAATGTGACAGAACTTTAAAAATGTTGAAATCATTGGTGACAGTTAGAAAACAGTAAAAAACAACAACAACAACAAACAAAACCCAACACACATGCTTTTTCAATGTTACAACCGAGGCACATACTCTGTTGCGGGGGGCGGGGTTAGGAGAGAGAGTGCATCCATATTTCCCAAGATGAGGAGAAATGCCCTTGTTCTAGGAGGCCATGATTTTGCCAGCACCATGGAGAAGGGCACACATTATCTCTTGCTTATTTTTTATTTATACAGATGAGTTTCTGGGGAGGGTTTTGATTGTATCCAATCTGAACTGACAAAGGCAACCCTGATGTCTGTGTAACTGCACGCATAGATCAGAGGATACAGATTCACTCCTTAGATCTATTGGTCTTTTCTGGCCAATTCTGTTGCATTTTAGACTGATATACTTCCTCTGTCCTTTATTAGCAAAGGAAAAGAGGTTCAAGGGTGAGATTTTAAAACCTCCCTTTGCTAGTAATTTTTCTAAAGTTTCTGATAGAATTAATCCCTAAGCAGACCGGTCAGTGAGAGTGGGCTCTGAATTCTGGCTGAGGCACAGGATGCTGTATGTTTTATGAGATTGGCCTCCCAGCTTGGTTTTGCACCTGCCTGACTTGGAAGGGATTTGTGGGAGGAGTCCATTTTGAAAAATGCCGATAGTAGAATTTTGATTTGGGGAAACCCTACTGAGGAAACTATCAGTCATCACTGAATGAGCCTCTGATGTCTGTGTTCTCTTTCTGGAGGGTGGTGGGATGAGTAAGGGTATTTTCACTGTAGGAAGGAGGATAGAACGTTGGATATATTCTTTGGTTTCTCTCATTCCCTGTCAAAGAACCCCTTAGTCTTTTGTATGTGGTCAAGCTGTGTTGTCAGGACAGTTGAAGAAATCTGTGCCCAGAAGCTTCCAGATCCTCTATTCTAGCTCTACCCCCTCATCTAAGAATCTCTGCTTTCTCTCTGCAACAGTTACGTGACGTCTCCTATTCGAGCTTAAATCTGCTTAATTAAATCATGACAATTACTTATTCTGTGGCAGGTACTTGTGCTAGGTGTTGAGCCCAAAGTAGTGACACAGACCTAATCCCTGTTCTCAAGTAACTTACCAATGATTCACAATCTGTTTGTTTAACAGTGTAAGCGGGGGCAGGTCCGAGTGGATTATGTTATGACTCCCTACCTCAGAGGAGCTTATAGTCCAGAATTTTAATGCTCTCATTCAGGACTGGTGATGATGCAGAGGCATGAATAAAAGGAAACACTAGTTTGCCATTGGATGGGGGAGAAAAGGGAGGAAAGTCATGTGGGGAGGGAGGGAGCTTGTCCTATCTAGGATGGCTTTCTGGATAAATAGTTGCAAAGATTTTCACCACCATGGAGTCCTTTTCTTATCCTATGCCCATGGATGCATGTTTTAAAATACACTGTCTCTCAGAAAAGCAATATGCATTAAACATTGATTAATGTGGTTACTCATTTAAATTAATTAATACTATAGAAACATAATTCAGAATTTTCTGACCAACAGAGTTAAACAGGTTGTCTACTTAGAGTTTATCTTGTTCTCATTCAAACAAGGAATCTTGGCATTTTCATTAGCCCATGCAGCAATACTGAAGACGAGTGGGTGTACAATTTCTGTTAAGCTTTTTGAAATATTGCAAATAGCTCATGTACCCCCATTTCTGCAGTGAAAACCTTACCTGAGACCATTGCTGCAGGACCATTTGTTCATGTAGTTCAATTTTCACTTAAGCTTTGAAAGTTTACACATTAGGACGGTATAGGTACAGAACACAGGGCCTGTGACTTTATTGGCTCAGAATATTTGTTAATTGACATTAAACTATTAAATATCAAAATTCAAATAATTGCTTAAGTATTTAGAAAGTGAACAGTATATTAGCTAGTCAACTACAACTCAACAGTTTTGCAATTATATTTACATTGTATTTATTTGGAGAGGTTTTTTCTTTTTAACATCTTTGACACGTGATATGAAATGGGGCCTTCAAAAGTCACCTTGTCTAGAGCCTGCTCTTTTGTCTAAAGAGCTGCAAGAAAGGAGACTGAGTGGTATAATTTAAGATCTAAAAGCAGATGACCCTGTTCTTTCTGGAAAGTAGAGTGGAGATGCAGGTCCCTTGGGCAAGACATATCTGTTATCTCCTATTCTATTGTGTGGATAAACCATCATTTATATAATAGGATCCCCGATTTGGGGATATTTATCTTGCTTGTTACATTCGGGTACTATACATAATACAATGTTGCTATAAATAGCCTCACACAGTGCAAGAGCCTTGCAACCAAAAAGACATGGGAGCAGCTCCAGCTCCATTGTCTACAGTTCTATGGCTCTGGACAAGTTGCATAAACCTTTAGATTTCCTCATTTGTGACATGGGAAGAACCAGGGTAACAGATTTATAAGGTTATTCCGTGAATTAAATGAGGTGGGTCATGTAAAGCACTTATCATAATGGCTGGCATATATTAAGTGCTCAATAAATATTGAATGATAATAATAATTAGAATGTATCTTACTTTATATCTTAAAATGGGGTAATACTTATCCCCGGGGTTCTTGTCAAGACTCATTGAGATATTGAACACAAAGCACACAGCCCATTGCCCAGCACATAGTAAGAATTCAACAAATGTTAGTTTTGCTTTTTATCTATTTTTTTGCACCTCATAAATTTTTCCTGTTTTGAAGAACAAAATAGTAAAGTGGAGCCTATCTGAGGCACATCTTCATAAGTGTCTCCAACCAGCCTTTATTCATCAGCATTAAGATATTGAACATACAGGCTTTAGGAGGCTTAATTTTTTTCTGCTCTAGCCTTCAGGTTGGAGGTTCCAGTATATTTTAATAAAAACCCTTGCAAAGCAACTTATAGGATCTAAATAAAAACAATGTTTTGCTTGTTGAGTTGGTTTCATAGTTGTGCCTTTTAAAAGAATGTTAACCCACGTTACTTTGCAGTGCTTTTCTGTCCATTTAGTAATGTTGGCAACAGTGATCCAGCTCGTGAGCCCCGAGGTTACATCTATAGCCCCAGCATGGGGTGGGAGAGCTGCTGGGGATAGGGAAGGAGGAGAGCCATTCCCACAGCAGCCTGACACCCCTGAACACAGGGCTTCCTGGGTGTATATCCCTGGGATGTATCCACTCAGTCTCCTATGGACATGGTTCTTTAGGATTGCAGCCTGACTTTCATTTCTCTCCAATGGAGAAAGATTTCTATTTTCATTGTTACATATATGATTATGAACATTTCTAACAAAACATAGCAAATAAAATTATCCCTTTAACCTCACATCTGTCCCTCCTCCTTCCCACTCAGTGATATCATTGTTAATGGTTTGCCATACATTTTTTCCAGACTTTCTGGACATAGAAAATAAAATTTCGGAAAAAAAAAAAAGGATTATATTGCGTATAGTGCTCTGTAGTCTCTTTTTTCTGAACATATTTAGGATATCTTTCCAGGTCAAGATCTATCTACCTTCTCTTCCATTGTGTGAATAAACCATCATGTACATAATAGGATTCCTGATTTGACCACATTTATCTTGCTTGCTGTGTTTAGGTATTATAAACAATGCAATATGCTACAAGCAGCTGTGCACACAACTGTTTGTCTTATGATGTTCTTTGGACAGATTTACAGAATGATTTACCATCTGCAAAGTGCTGCCACATCCATTCATTTATGTGATCCAAAGAGGTGGAGGCAGAGGCAGTTACAAGCCTGGACTTGAGTCAGGCAGGCCTGGGCTGGAACTTGGATTAGCAGACCACAGCCAAGTACTTCACTTCACTCATCTCTAAATCTGGAATTGTAGAAGTATTTCTCCCATTTTATATGTGCTTGCAGGATTCCTTAAGTTAACGTATGTAAAATACTTAGAAAAGTGCATGCCACATAGTAAAACGTTTTTAAGATATTAACTCTCAGTGTTGGAATTAGCTACAGTTCCTCAAAACAATTCTGATATTGTAGATGCCAATGCATCCAATATACAGATGAATAAACTTGAGGCTCAGAGAGGCAAGATGGGTCAAGGCCAATGACCAACAAGGAAAGAGAATAGTTAATGGCAACTTCATAGTCTCTGTGCAAGGAGAGACTTTTGCAGAGCACTTTTCATAATACTGAAAGAGGTTGCCAGAGAAGTTGGAGAGGGCCTAAAGCACCATTCCATTGTGCCACCGACACCACACTTCTGATCACGGAAGGAGCATGCAATCAGGCAGAAACGAGCTTAGGTTCAGGTTTGGCCATCTGTGAATGGAACTTTCTTGGACAAGTTACTAAATCTCTCTAATTCTCGTGTTGTATATCTGGGATTTCAGTGCAGTTTCATAAAAAGTTAAACGAGATTACGTCAAGTCTGTATGCACAGTTGCTGGCATATAATAAGACCTTGAAATCTGTGTTAGCAGTAGTGTCAGAATTAGAACCCACATCTTCTTTTCCTTTTGATTGTATCCTGCTGCTGCTAACTCCAACCCTGTCTTCTAGAAAAGACTAATACAAAGTGTAAGACGTGTGACAACATGAATGCACTGCCCAAGTCCTACTTGGCAAATGGGGTGGGGATGCTCACCCAGTGGGTGGGGAGAAGCAGAGATGATGGGATACAGCAGTGCCACCCACCCTACCTTGTTGTTCCTGCCTCCCCTTCGCTGAGCTGTCTCTGTCCCTGGCTGCCTCTGAGGCTTGCTTCATGCAATGAGATGTCAGTGCGGTAAAATCTTTCAGGATGGAAACCAGTTCAAACAGGAAGAAAGAAGACAGCACTAAACCTAGAACTCGTGCAAAAATCACATTCCCTCTAAGGGCCAGAGAGAGAGAAGGTGACTGTACTGTAGATGATATCTGTTACTGTTTTTCAAAGTTAGATATTTTCTTTCCAGGTGTTTGTGGTACCTTCAAGATAAGAAACAAATGGAAAAGACCTCTCATATAGAACACAGAATGGAAAAAACCAGTAGCAGCCATAGATTGCTGCTGCTTTCACTGTAAGAATATGCATTCTTTCTCTTTTGCTTAAAAAAAAAGTAGACCTTTGGATTTCACTCTGTAACTGTGACCTTGTGATCTTCCTCTTAGTACTGAAAAGGCCTAAAGACAAAGCAGGCGGAGGAGGTGAGCTTGTTCTTGGCATGAACACAGGGCCAAGGCTCTCTGTGTGCTGGACTGGAGGAAGCAGTGGCTCCCGCAATATTCAGCAGAATAGGTCCTTCATTCTAGTTCCGATAACATTTCCTGTCACACGTCACTGGTCACATTACCATGTGCAAACTGCTTCCTAAAGCTGAAGTTTTTCTTTCTGTAAAATTAGGGATTGCACTATTACTCCTTTTGAAACCTTAGACATTTACATGACACAATCATATTTTAAAAAATGTATGACTATCAGATGTATGTTTAATGTATTTAACAACATCACCTCACTTCTAAATATTCAAACGTGAAAAGTTTAGAGTAGAATTCCCTTGTAAAGATGGTCAACTACAATAGGTACCTATTTTTCCTCCCTCTTGAAAACCTCCTAAAAAAATAAAAGAATTTCTTTGAAAGAAAGGTAGGAATCATACGGAGAGTTGGTACATGACATAGCAGACCTGAGAAAAGTATTTCATAAGCCAGCAGTGGAGGACCCTGAGGACTCATCCAATCTAAAACAAAGTACCAGGTGCCCCTGCACGTCAGGGTGAATGAAAGGAAGGAGCTCAAATAAGGAGGATCAAGTGAGAGCCTGTTCCGGAAGCAGTCTGACTCCATGGGGCTGAGTTATTGAAGGTGTATACAATAAAAAAGAAAAAATAGAGGATATCTGGCCTAGGAGATGCCAGACAAAATTGAGGACAGTGATACCTTACTCAAAAGCAGATTTCAATCAAAATATGCATCCTGGAGGCTAAAACCTCCAGCACTTTCCTCCCATTCAGCTCCTAGAGCACTGGTGGCCAGGCCTTCACACATCATGCAGGGATCAGACAATTCTTATTAGTGAAATCCAAGCAGTCCAAGAAGAAAGACTTGCATATATTGATATTGGCATCTGTCCAACTAACTGTCCCAAGCTCATCACCCTGCAGTAAGCTCACAGGCCACAAGCCCTACTCACATGCTCAGGCAGTGCTCTCCAGCTAAATGTCCCAACCAGATCACCCTGCAGTAAGCTCACAGGCCACAAGCCCTACTCACATGCTCAGTCGGTGATCACCTTAGCATCACACACACTGAAATGAGAACATAGCCCCAAGGATTAAAGAGAACTAAGGAACAATGCTCCCATAGAAGAGAGAGTGCAAAACAAGCAAACAGAAGAAAAGCTACTTGGAGGACACAGACTCTGTGAGGCAAAGCAAACTTTAGAAAATAGGCAGAGAGAACTTAGAAAAACAGCAGAAGAGACCATTGTAAATCAGGAGATAGTACTTAAAAAAACTAAACACTCAGAGAACTAAAAGGAATCTTGGATTTTTCCAAATTGCTTTTTTTGGGGTAGGGGGGCAGGAAATGAGGAGTGTACAAGAAATGGGAATCCATCATAGTTTACAACTTGGATGAGAATGGTATTTGCATATTTGAAATATTTTAAATAATAAATATTGATCAAAGCAAAATTATACCATAAGTGTATGTGAGGAAGGAGAAATGGGAAGGATGCATGTGCCTGATGGGACAGTGGGAGGAAAGAGTGAAATTCTTGGGTTTTTTTTGCTTTCTTTTTTTTCTTTTGAGACTGCTCTATTGCCTCGGCTGGAGTGCAATAGTGCGATCTCGGCTCACTGCAACCTCCACCTCCTAGGATCAAGCCATTCTCCTGCCTCAGCCTTCCAAGTAGCTGGGACTACAGGCATGCGTCTTCATGCCTGGCTAATTTTTATATTTTTAGTAGAGACAGGGTTTCACCGTGTTGGCCAGGCTGGTCTCAAACTCCTGAGCTCAGATGATCTGCCCGCCTCAGCCTCCCAAAGTGCTGGGATTACAGGCATGAGCCAGCGCCCCTGGCCAAAATGCTTGTTTTTTTATGGTGGACAGTTAATAGATAATGCCAAAAAGTGAAAAGAAATGTTTAAAAAAGAAGTAACATAAGCATATTATTGGCGTCATGTTCATAAATGCTAAAATAACAATTACAACAGCTTAAAGAGGTACAAAAGTTCCTCTGGCAAGGGGATCATGAGAGACTGCTATATTTTGTTTGTTTGGGGGTTTGGATTTTTTTTTTCTTTTTTGAGACAGGGTCTCACTCCCTGTTGCCCAGGCTGGAGTGCAGTGGTGTAATCACAGCTCACTGCAGCCTCAACTTTCTGGGTGCAAGCCTGCCTCAGCCTCCCTAGTAGCTGGGACTACAGGTGTGCACCACCATGCCAGGCTGATCTTTTATAATTTTAGTAGAGATGGGATTTCGCCATGTTGCCCAGGCTGATCTTGAACTCGTGGGCTCATGCAATCTTCCCGTCTTGGTCTCCCAAAGTGCTGGGGTTATAGGCATGAGCCACTGCGCCCAGCTTGTTTTGTTTTTAAATGAAGCTTGAAGAATTTTCAGAACTATATACACTTATAACTTTGATACAAATAAAATTTTATATCAAAACCATAAGTAGCATCATTTGTGTAAAAGTAGATTTCTCAAATTATTAAATATGTTATCCTATGCAATTAGACACTGAGCATGTCGAAGTTTTATTTAACTGATAAACTAGGAAACAAGCTGAACAACAACAACCTGGGTCAAAAGCATTCAGGTTTCTTGATATTTTGTGAGAGAAGAGATACTTGTATAAAATTGTCATTAGGTATAAAACAGGTAAATTTTATCCAGAGTGATAAAACTATGAGTTTTAGCAAAGCTGCAAACATCACATTGTATCATTTTTCTGCAAGTTAACTACTAACTCTGCAAGGTTATAAAATTTCTAGTTTCTAATCAGTTGTGGATGGTTAATCCAAACAAAGTTATATTCCTGAGAGGGTAAAAGGACCTTCAGTGTGGTTTTTCCAAACGTTCTATTAAAAATATCATA
Source organism: Chlorocebus sabaeus (assembly GCF_047675955.1). NCBI lineage: Eukaryota > Metazoa > Chordata > Mammalia > Primates > Cercopithecidae > Chlorocebus > Chlorocebus sabaeus. The sequence continues at coordinate 12,574,452 of NC_132926.1, read as the reverse complement.
CAATCCTCATTTTGCTTTGTTTCCAAGTTTTGGAGTTTTTCTTGCACACTTGCCATAAATATAACCAACTTCAAAAAATAAACACAATAAAAGCAAAACAATGTCATTAAGTTCTAGGTAGATGCTGCTTGCTGCCTGCTCTGACCTGAAGACTTTGCTGTTTGTTAGAAAAGGGGTTTTTACAAGAACTAGAGAGGTATTAAAGACATAGTATCACCAAAAGGAGATTTCTCTACCCGGTATCATGAGAAGTGTTGAAAGAAAAATGAAAAAAAAGGCCGCATTTTTTATATAATTTGGTTTAGTGTTATGAAATGCTTTGTCTATTGTTACTTAAAATATTCTCATATGTGGTGTGCTCTCTTATTCTAGAAATCCTGCAGGAGATCAGTAGTTTTGCACTGCATTCTGCAAAGTCCTAGGGCTGGCCTAGGGCCAAGAGTGAGTCAAGAAGAGAGGGCTTGGCTCCCTTAGCCCCGACCCTGCCTGATCCCCATCCACTCCCAGCTCACCTTCTGCTGTGTTATGTAGTGAGCTCCACATGAGACTTCATTTCAAGTCCCTTCCAGATACCAGAGCCTATAATTATTAAAAGAAAAAAAAAATCACTACAATTTGCAGTGTGTTTAGGTTGAATGGATTAATTTCTTTGCCAAGGCCGTAATGGGAAGACTGATTTTGTCATTTCAATTACAAGCCACCGTTTAGTTTGAGCCCGGAAGTCACTTTCCTAGAGTCTCCCTCCACTTGCCTGGTACCGGAGCAATTAACAGTGGGTGATTTGTGGCTGTACTTTTACTGCTTAGCACAGGTTTATCATCTTGAAAGTTTTCCATTTGCATATATGCTATACATTCTTTGGGTGACATTTCGATATCACCCAGAGTTTCGATTATGCATTGCCTTGTACTGCACTTTCTGCTACGTGCTGGGAATCTGCAAGCCCAGCCAGAGTACTGATGCAAACCAAGGGGAATGTGAGTCGCAGTCACCACTTACTGAGGGCTTACTGTATTCCAACCCCCAGTATCAAAGGCTTTACCTGCATTACCTTGTTTATTCCTCAAACCTTGAGGTTACTATTATTTGCCACATTTTATAAACAAAGAAACAGAAACTCAGAGAGGAAAAGCAGTTTGCCCAAGGTCACCCAGCCCAAATGAGCAGAGCTGGGATTCAAACTCAAGTATCTCTAATCTCAAAACACTCTGCTCTACAACCTCCCAATACTGGGAGCTTTCAGAGTGAAATGAATTGAATTTGACAGTTTTCTACTTTTAAATACCAGACTTCCTGAGCAGTCTAATTGCTGCTCTTTGGAACAAGAAGAAATGGCTATTTAAAAGAAGCAAGCGGCAGGAGGTCAAGAAAGGGGGTTTTCATATCTGTATTCACAAGGGGAGAGATGTAATCCTGGAAAAAAAAATAGCATCAAAATGAAAAACATTATATAAATTTGATGAAATTGCAAAGGAATGCAGAAAAGATAAGGGAGGGGGAATACATAGCATTGGAGATTTTATAAAAGGCAGAGAAAAGATCAGAAGTCACTGAAGGAGTTAGAAGTTGGTCCAATCGAAGGCAGGGTCTATCCATCTTGACAGATGGAAGGAGGAGGATGAAACCCCCCAAGTAGCCACCAGAAATCTATGATCGTGTTCCAGTCTGTGTGGGTGCATTTGGGTAAGGCAAATACTCTGGAGACAGCCGCTGGGTTGAATCCTTTCTTGCTTACTTCCTCACTGGGTGACCCTGGATAAATTACTTAACCACTCTGGCTTCAGTGTCTTCATCTGAACAGTGGAGACAGTAATGTTGCTCATCTGGATGTGAGGCGAGGTAAAGTGCTTAGCAGAATGCCGGGCATTTAGGAAGCACTAAAGACTGTCAGCTGTGGTCGTTGTTATAACCATGAACAATGTTCACGTAATACAAGAAACAGGAGACTGTAAGTCAGCAAAATGGCTTGGAGAAATAAATGAGAAGGAAATCAGGAGAGAAGTTTACCTTTGGGCCAGAAATATGGGGAGGTCTGTCTTCCCTGGCACTGAGTGTCAGGAGTAAAAAGGGCTGGTTGGTGGGGAGAGACCAGCCAGTCTCCAATAGAGACTGAAGTCTGGCTGCACTTTATGAAGCAGAGGAACTTGTTTCTGTAAAATAAATGCTCTAACAAAAGGTCCAGTGGCAGAGGTTCTGTTGGTGGTTCCACAGAGCTAGAGAGTCTGGGACTAGCCATAGTGACAAAGTGAGTCTAAGGCAGAAAGAGAAAGAAAGCTCTGGGTTATTCATCTCTGGATGCCAAAAGTCATTGAAAGTCATTGGGGCAGGGGGAGGACATTTTTTAATAAGAACATCTTCTTTCTTTTTCTGGCCCTACCCAAACTGCAAATCGACTTCTCTTTCCCTGTATAACCAACTTCCTGCAATTCCTTACATTAAGGGACAAAACCACACTCAAGTTTATCACAATAAAGCTTGCCGGCATACTTGTAAATGAGCATGGGTGGTCATCCATGTTTTCAGCCACCATCCATTTAGCACTTTCTTTATGCCAGGCTCTGGCTAGGTCCTGGAGACACAAGGCTGTTCTCAAGCCCCCATCTCCAGAGCTAAACAGCGTGTCACATCATAGTTCTTAGCCATCCAAATAACACACCTAAAATTCAGAAATTGCTGATGCCCAGGCTCTGTCTCAGACTACAGAACTTCCAGCAGAGGACCCAGGCATATATGTTCTTCCAGAATTGCACATGTCATTTTTATGTCCACATCAACCTTGAGAAAACCTTCTACATTTTTGTAGATGAGAGAATTGAGGCTCAGAGAAGTGATAAGTGAGGTTGCACAGCTGGCAAATACAGCATTGAACTTCAGACCCAGAGCTTCTGAAGTTAAGATCCCAAGGCCTTTCCACTTGGCCATGGCCACCCTCGCATATGCATGGTATGCAACTCTGTGCCTAAAAGCCATGCTGGTAAAATGATTCAAGATATAGACGAATATGCTTGAAACCCTTGCCGACTACAAAAGCTCAAAAAGGATCAGCATATCCTACAGAAAGTTTAGGGACCCGTATTTAAAGTGGACAGAACTTAATACCTGTTACAACCTGACTCACTGTAAATTTCCACCCAAGGTGGATAATGTGGCTTCTATTATACAAGCATGATGTGGTTACCATTATGTAACCGTAGTTTCCATTATATAACCCTAGTCCCGGGGCTCCAGAAACACTGCCTCCTCAATTTGTCCCTCCAGCCTCCAGGTGACAGTGACTTCCTGCTGTGGCTGACTCTAGGTTACCTTGTTTGGTGTACTGGCATTTCTGTTACCTGTATAAACAATTCCCTGCATTAAATTTCCTCCTTATTCCGGCTCAGATCCTGACTATTAGATGAAGAAACCAAGGATTAGAAAAGTTAATATAACTGTATTTGTCTGTTCTTGCGCTGCTATGAAGAAATACCTGAGACTGGGTAATTTATAAAGAAAAAAGGTTGAATTGGCTCATGATTCCACAAGCTGTACAGGAAGCTGTACTGGCATCTCCTTCTGGGGAGGCCTCAGGACGCTTTTACCCATAGTGGAAGGCAAAACAGGAGCAGGCATCTTCACGTAGCCAGAGCTGGAGGAAGAAAAAAGAGGGAAGAAGTTGCCACACACTTTTAAACAACCAGATCTCATGAGAACTCACTATCGCGATGACAGCACCAAGAGAGATGGTGTTAAACCATGAGAATCCACTCCCATGATCCAGTCACCTTCTACCAGGCCCCATCTCCAACACTGGGGATTATGACTCAACATGGGATTTCACCAGGGATACAGATCCAAACCATATAATAACTTAACCAATGCAGTACTAGTTATGTCAGAGCTAGTATTCTAGCTCCAAAGTTCCTGATTCCAAAGCCTAAGTTAAGAGATCTTAACTTATATTTCAGGTGACTGGTGGAATTTCTTATGCCCAGTGCAGGTGGTGATGATGATGATGACGACGGCAGTGGTGGTGGTGGTGCTGGTGATGGTGTTGAAGATCACCATGTCTGACCACTAATGTCTGTGTCCTTTGGATATTTGTGCAGACACAGTGTCCTAGTTGTCACATAGATGTCTCTGACTGTGTTACAGGCCTTCACCTACCACCACATCCAGGAGATCATGGTCCAACTGCTGCGGACAGTGAACCGGACAGTCATCACCATGGGCCGGGATCACACTCTGATTGTGAGTAGATTATTTCTTCTTGTCAAATGTTGCAAGCTCTTCAGCATCTAAAAATGGATTTGCTGAAAGGGCAGATCACATTGAACTCCGAGCATTGATCATTGCTTTGTTTTGGAGTACAAGGACCAGATTTTTCCTGTCTGAGTTGGGAGGACTTGAGAATTAACTCAAGTTGTTGAAATAAAACAAGGCTTAGGACTTGTCTAGTTGAGTGTACCAGCACTAAATTGAGTACACCAGCAAGGGTGAATGATCACTGCTGAAGACAGAGAAGGGAGAGCAGCTTGTTTAAGTGAACAAGGTATAACATCCCAGATGCATGTCCACTAGGAACCTTTTCCTCTGGCCTACATTCAAGTGGTGCCCAGTCTCAGGGTCCTGTGAGCTTGGTTTCTGAAGGGGCTTCATTGTATGTTAACTCTGCCCATAGGTGCCGGTTATTCAAGGTCATTACTACATATTGAGCTATTTTCTGCATAAACACTATGTTCTGAAGATCAGGAAATTTCTTCCCCATCATCTGATTATTTTTCTTCTCCAGACACAGAACCCAACTCGAACCCTTTAACCTCTGCCCATCGTGCTTTAAACCAAGGACCCAAACTTCAAATGCTTACAGGGGCCAGTCACCAACATAAATGAGTATGCCCAACCATGTCACTCCTCTGCTCAAACCTGCCAATGGTTGTCCATCTCACTCAGAATAAAATCCAAACCATTGCCAGGCCTGGAATGCCCGTGCCCCATGCTCATTGATTTATGTGTTCCTCCCACATATAAAACATGATGGATGTGCTGTTTCCTTTTGAGTCAGGTATCACCTAAGCATAGAGGCTTCCCTTCTCTGATCACCCTGTCTACAATTCCCAGTACGTCTCCATCCACTAAAAATCATACCTTCTTTATTTTTCTCATTACTTGTAATTGGAAATACACATTATATTATTTGGTTATTGTCTAGCTATCCTCATGAGAATATGAGCTCCAGGAAAGTAAGCATATTTGTCTGTTTTGTCATTGCTCTGTCTCTAGGTCCTATAACAGCACTTGGCATATAGTAGGTGCCCAGTAAATACTTTTGAATGAATAAATACATGACATGTGACAGGCAGGGACTCTAATGCTTAAAAGAGGATGAGGGCTACTCAGCCCTGATTGATTGATACCATGTGAGATTGGACCCTATGGTTGCTAGAATTCCCAGTATTTCAAGAGAAACTGAAAATTTCCATGTTTTATGTGAAATTTTCTGATATTTCAGTATTGGAAGTTCATTAAAAAAAATAATGTTTATACACACTTTGTGACTCACAAACAGCTGGATTCTCTTCTGAAAGCCACTCTGACATTCCTGCTTTACACAGTGGTGACATCCATGGGGAGCATCAGTGGTGCCAGCTACTCTTGCCTTTTTTGGACAGAGAGCCATGTAAACTGGTCTTTGTCATTTGTCTCACTTACCATCCTCCCACCTTTGAAGTATAGCATTTTTCTTTTTTCTTTTTCTTTTGGTTTGAGAGAGAGTCTTGTTCTGTCACCCAGGCTGGAGTACAGTGGCGTAATCTCAGCTCACTGCAACCTCTACCTCCTGGGTTCAAGTGATTGTCCAGCCTCAGCTTCCCAAGTAGCTGGGACTACCAGTGTAAGCCACCATGCCCAGCTAACTTTTGTATTTTTAGTAGAGGCAGGGTTTCACTACATGTTGATCAGGCTGGTCTCGAACTCCTGACCTCAAGTGAAGCATTTTATAACCTCCTTTATCTTTTTTCCTTCTCTTTGGAGTAAACCTAAAGATGATCATCAGTCCATTTGGGTCATTCTGTACATAGCAGGCTCTTAACTTCCTTTCCTGTAGAACAGTGATTCTTTTAAACAGGGCCTGGATCATAGGAAGCACTAAATAAGTGCTGTATAGTATTATTTTCCTTTCAATCTGGTAGAGTGAGACTCTCTCTCTTTTGCATTATCTACGCAGGTGAGTAACTACTCAGTACTGCCAGTTCTATAAGCTTTTTATTTGATGCTCTGCTTTTGTAGCTGGCTCTTCTAACACACATTCCTCACTGTTGCCCCATCAGTCTTTACCAGGACACTCCCCTACTCTGGGATGTTCAGTAGCTCCCCGCTGCCTACCAAATTAAGTCATAAATGCATTAGCCCAATCATTTTCAGCTTCTGTGATCTGATCTGGTCACAACCACACTTTTCAGTCTTTTCATCAACTATTTTCCATCCAAATATCCAGCCAAAATGGATGTCTGGATATTGCCCAAACATGCTGGCACTGTCTTACTTGCAGGCGTAGCCTCTGCTTCTTTCTTTGCCTGAAATTCCTTCTTGTACCTTTCAACATGTTGAAATGCTACCTAGTTTTCCAGGTCCAGCACAAATGTACGAAGCTCTCTTTACCTTTTTTTTTTTTTTAAAAAAAGCAGTTTTTCCTGGCTAGCACGGTGAAACCCTGTCTCTACTAAAATACAAAAAATTAGCTGGGCATGGTGGCGGGCACCTGTAGTCCCAGCTACTCGGGAGGCTGAGGCAGGAGAATGGCGTGAACCCGGGAGGCGGAGCTTGCAGGGAGGCGGAGCTTGCAGTGAGCCGAGATGGCGCCACTGCACTCCAGCCTGGGTGACAGAGCAAGACTCAGTCTCAGAAATAAATAAATAAATAAATAAAAATAAAAGCGGTTTTATTGAAGTATAGATTTTACACTTTAAAATTTAACCATTGAAAGTATTCAGTTTGGCGAGTTTTAGAAAATTTATAGTTATGCAACCATCACCGATATTCAGTTTAGGTACTTTTACTCTCCAAAGTTCCATTTGCAGTCACTTTCTTTCCCTCCTCTCGCCAACCCTAAGCAACCACGAATCTGCTTTTCGTCTCCATAGATTACCTTTTCTGGGAAATTTTATATAAATGAAGTCATACAATTTGAGGTCATTTGTGTCTGTGTTCTTTCCTTAGCATGTTTTTGAGGTTTGTCCGTATTTTAGAACATATCAATACTTCATTTCTTTGCATTGCTGAAAAATGTTACATTATATGAGCTTGCCGCCTTTTGTTTAGCCAGTCACTAGTGGATTGATATTTGGATTGTTTTTAACGTTTGACTATTATAAGTAATACTGCTTTGAACATTCACAAACAAGTGTTGTATGAATGTGTTTTGACTTCTTTTGGGTAGAAACCTAGGAGTGGAATTGCTGGGGCGTGTGGGAAGTGTACGTTTAACTTTAGAAGAAACTGCCATACTATTTTCCTTAGTAGCTATAATGAGAAAAACCTGGAATTATATATTTTAAAAAACATTCCCTGAAACTAGGAGGGAGCAAAGTGATTAAAGAATGACTTGGATGAGTCCAGCTTGACCAGTAGATGAGTTTATTACAACTTACATATGAGGTACTCCTGGATGGCGGCAGAACAGCTTTAGAGATCAACGCAACCTCCCAACCTAAAGCTGCTTTTAAGCTAATTTTCTGGCGCTTTGCCTGCTGTATGCGTGTGATGGGTCTGTTCTCCTTGGTAGATTCTCAGCTACCCTCTGGGATGTTTGGGTTATCAGGGACACCTGCTTCTCAGCTGGGCACCTTGGCCTTGGCTCACTGCCCAGCCTTTAAAGACAAGCAGTGTACATACGCTCCTAAGTAACCCTGTGGGTGACCCATCCCAGGACGTGGCTGTACCGCTTCACATTCCCACCAGCAATGTTTGAGGTTTTGTTTACCCACATTCCCACCAAGTCTTATTATTGTCAGTCCTTTGGATTATAACAGTCCTAGTGGTATTTCGCTGTGGTTTTAATTTTCCTTTCCACAATGATGAATGATATTGAGCACATTGTCATGTGCTCTGCCTCTTTTTTTTTTTTTTTTTTTGAGTCATTTTTATCTGTGAACTTGTCACAGCTCCTCTCTTAAACTGTAAGACTTTAAGGCTTGTGCCTATTTGTGAAATAAATGGAGTAATAATAGATCTTCCTCATAGAGTTCCTGCATGAATTAAATAATATAATACAGGATAAGCATTTGTAGATGTGCTTCTTATGCACAGTATTCATTTATTTATTCCTTCAGCAGTTTATGAGAACCTCTTAGATACTCAGCACAAAAACTCAGAAATGAGTTAGGCATGGTCTGTGCCTGGAGAAAATCAGACCTCTTCTGATGTGGTGTCTCTCAGGCATCTCAAATGTATTGTGCCCCAAAGTCATCTTATTGCCAGTTCCCTGAAGCCCACTCCACACTCCACCTGAATTCGGGATCTCAGTTTATGGGACTGCCATCCTAGATCTCGAGCTGCCCTTGCCCCTCCCTCTCTGTCACCTGCCTGCCCCTTCCATTCACCCACCCAGTCCTGCTGCTTTCAGCCCACCTGTCCCCACTCCCTCCCCACTTGGGCTGGAAAAGCTACCCTTCCTCTGTCCCTTGACCTGTGTTCTCCGAGGCCCTGTACCTGCCTAGGTCACTGTGCTCATTGTGCTTAGGACATTGTAAGGTAATTTGTAGGCTTCCCCCATATTTTGTGGACCCCCTGAGGTCAGGCACCCTGTTTTACTCTTTTATCCTCAATACCCAGTGGGGTGCGTGGCATGCAGTGGGTACCCAAGTTTTTTGAGCAAATGAAGGCACTAATGAAATGAAATGAGTGAATGAGTGAAATAATCACCGAAAATGCTATCATTTCCTACCTTCATATTCTTGAATGCGCTTTCCCCTCAGATTGCTTTCCCTTATTCAACAAATGTGTTTTCTAAATATGGGAAGCCACATTTCAGGGAGTAAAGAATTGCCTGTTGAGACTTTCTGGCTCATCCCTGAAGCCTTGCAGAGGTTGTAAGTTGCAAGCTGTGTCATAGTATCAATGACTTTGGAGTTTGCTAGTGTAATTACAATGCTAAGAGTGCTGAGAGTGCTGGAGAGCCAGAGGCCTGTGGCAAGCATACCTCACTAGGAGCAGAAATGTACCTGAAACAGAAGGAAGCAACAAACAAGGTTTTCTTAAGATATAGCTTCATTTTCATAAAATGAGCCTTTCCAGCAATTCCTAGAATAGAAATATCTCCTCCAAATTAAAGAAAATGATGTTGGAAAGTAATTACTCAGGGGTCAAGGGTCCCTGTCTTAGCACTGAAGGCCCCAATCTAATTTTGAATTAAAATTTGACAAGGAGGAGAGATCCCCATTCCACCTGTCACTTTTAATTTTCCAGATGTGATTTTTATTGGTTAGTTTCCATTGCTTGGGAATATTAATCAATATTGGTGGTAAATACCATACATGTCAAGTACTTTCAAAATCCCAAGAGGACCCCAAATGGGTATAGGATGACTGGTTGCAACTCTCATTCTTATACAGGATTCGTGACACTTTTTTTTTCTTATTTTCATGGATAGGAACTTGCAATAAAAGGGTTTAGCCATTAAAATCACAGGAACCATAGGGCTAGGATGGATTGCTTGTTGGGCTCAGTGCTTTGCAATGATGATTCCTGATTTTTCTATAGATCACTTCCCTGAGCAATGAATTGTTGGTGACAAATGAGCAAAACGGAATTTTGCAAAAACAAAAAACAGATGACTTTTACATGACTAGTACCCTTTCATCCTCTCTTTGCCATGGTCTAATTTGTCAGGTAACTTCTTGTTTACTTAAGTCCTAAGGAATTTGACTTTGGTGCTGAGAAAGGGAGCATGGTTTGATAGAAAGGATATCTATATCTATCTATCTATCTATATATGCTTTTATTTCAATACATTTAGAGTACAAGTGGTTTTTTGTTACATGGATGAATTATATAGTGGTGAATTCTGAGATTTTGGTGCACCCATCACCTAAGTAGTGTGCATTGTACCTAACATGTAGTTTTTCATTCCTGGCCTTTCTTCCACCCTCCCCCTTCTGAGTCTCCAAGGTCTGTTACGTTACTCTGTATGCCTTTGCCTATTCATGGCTTAGCTCCCACTTTAAAGTGAGAACATTCAGTTTTTGGTTTTCCAGTCCTGTGTTACTTCACTTAGAATAATGGCCTCCAACTCCATCCAAGTTGTGGTAAAAGACATTATCTCATTCCTTTTAATGGCTGAGTAGTATTCCATGGTGCATATATCCCACATTATCTACTCATTATCTGATGGGCAGTTAGGTTGGTTCCACATGTTGGCAGTTGAGATTTGTGCTGCTGTGAACATACATGTGCAAGTGTCTTTTTCGCATAATGACTTCTTTCCCTTTGGCTAGATACCCAGTGGTGAGATTGCTAGATTGAACAGTAGATCTACTTTTAGCTCTGTAAGGAATCCCATACTGTTTTCCATAGAGATTGTATTAATTTGCATTCCCACCAGCAGTGTATAAATGTTCCCTTTTCCCAACATTCACACCAACATCGATTTTTTTTTTTTTTTTTACTTTTTTTTTTTTTTTTTTTTTTTTGGAGACGGAGTCTCGCTCTTTCGCCCAGGCTGGAGTGCAGTGGCCGGATCTCAGCTCACTGCAAGCTCCGCCTCCCGGGTTCACGCCATTCTCCTGCCTCAGCCTCCCGAGTAGCTGGGACTACAGGCGCCCGCCACCTCGCCTGGCTAGTTTTTTGTATTTTTTTAGTAGAGATGGGGTTTCACCGTGTTAGCCAGGATGGTCTCATCTGCTGACCTCGTGATCCGCCCGTCTCGGCCTCCCAAAGTGCTGGGATTACAGGCTTGAGCCACCGCGCCCGGCCTTTTTTTTACTTTTGAATAATGGCCATTCTTGCAGGAGTAAGGCGGTATCTTATTGTTTTGATTTGCATCTCCCTGATGATTAGTGATATTGAGAATTTAGATAGAATATTCTGCCTTATCAGGGAGTACAGGTAAAAAAAATTCTATATTCTTTCTGCAGATAATTGGCTAGTGACTTTATGCCAATGTAATCTCTCTAGACCTTTTTTTTTTTTTTTTTTTTTTTGGTGCAATAAACTGTACCATATTTGAAATCTTCTTCTTATATCTGAGTTTCCTGACTTGGCTGACAATTCCTCTTCTCTTTTTCTATCTCCCAAGCTCCTGAATCGGAGACCTAAAATAGATTTTGCTCAAGTGCCAGCCCTGGCTGATTGGTGATGGCTGCCTGTAGAACTGTGTTGAGGAGGATGCAGAGGCTACATGTTGGCTCAGTGGGAACAACTGGGGAATTGATTAGTGCTGTCTGTCATGGCATGCAATTGGAGAACAGAGATGTATGCAAGATACTTACAAATATTGTGTATTTACTGCAACCATTGGTGTTTTCCTGGCTCAGTCCAAAAACTCTTGTATAAACAAGATTCTCTTGTACATATTCTTGTTTCCTTGAAATAAGCTGTGGTATAAAAGCAGAAGAGTAATGGAAAAAACAGTCTTGGAGAGCCTGCCTTTCCTGGGGAATGATTTCCGCAGGCTACATGCCATATTTTATCAAATGTAAGATATACCATGATTTTATGTGCCCGTAAGAAAGAAAATTTGCTACCAAGTATAACATGACACAGATTGTAATCTTCAGAGATGTTAAAATATGTTTTTTGAAAAGTTTGACTCAAAATGCCTACTGTGTAATGGGTTGCATCTTGAGCCCTCACACACAGGTAGGCAATTATTGCTATCTCCTGTTGTTTAGGGGAGCACATTAAGTAGCAGAGGATGAAAGCATCATGTCTACAGTTACGCTGCTGGTAGGAGTAAGCAGGATGTGAACCAGGGACACCAGAGTGTGTATGTCTCTAGTCATCTGCGCTCCCTTCTAGGAAGATATTGTCCTGTCTCACAGGTCTTACAGCAGCTTGAGGAAAAATGTCCAGGCTTGTTTATGTGTGGTGAGGGCGTGCCTCAAGAACGCTTCCTGGCTGATGCATCCTGTTACTGACTGCTCTAGAGAGGGTTGTCCCCTGTCTCCCGTCACCCCAGTGATGGGGACGAACAATCCCATAGGGAGAATCAAGCAGGGAACTTGAACACTGCCAGAAGTTCTTGGAAGAAAAACAATCTGGTGATTTTGTTGAAATTGGGATCTAGCCTTTATTTTGGGTAGTTAAAATAAGCCTCTGGATGATATATTTGGGGCCTAATTACCCCGGTTTTCACAGAGGAGGCTATTGAGTGTTTAAATAAAGGTAAATGCTTGGCATCACACCAGCTCCAGACATTCAGAGCAGTTTGTTCAAAAAGAAAAAAAAGAAGGAAATTGGAAGTCACCCTGTCCTCTGCTGCTTCACCTCATAGTAGTACTGGAGACTCCAGAAGGCATCTGTGTCATCAGAGACTTGGCTTAAAAGCTCTGACTTCACTTTTCACTCCTGGGATACCAAATTGGAAATGACCCAACTAAGCAACTACTCTGAGCCAGACCATGAGCATAGAGACTGAGTCAGGGACTGCAGCAGGACAGTACCAACTCCTCCCAACCCCGGTCTGTGACAAGCAGGAGGGAGGACAGTCTAGGACATGAGGAGGTGTGGTTCCCAGCCAGGAGTGGTTAATTGGCTCTTGGCCTTCACTCAGCACCCCTATACTTTGTTGAAAAATAGTATTTATAGTAAAGCTATCATTTAATGGCACACATATCCTGTATGCTAGGCAAATAGCTAAGCACCTGATGTGTTTTACCTTACTTCACCTGCATCAGATGCTCATATTTTACATCTGAAATAACTGAGATGCAGAGAGGTCATGCAACTTGCCTATAACCACACAGCTTGTTAGTGGAAGAACCAGGATCTGAACCCAGGGAGTACTGTTTTGGAGTCCCTGCCCTTAAATAGTGTATCATACGCTCCTACACTATGAATAACTAAGCTTATTCTTTACGAATCAAATATTTTAAGGATGATAATGAGCACCTTAAACTCAGTTGCCACCTTGCCTGGATCATGGAATCTAATGAGATCATCTATGTGGCAACTTGCAGAAACATATAAAATGGCACAGAATTTCTGGTGGTTTCATGATGACAATGATATGTTTAGGATTGATCTCCTAAATTCTGGTAATTAAACCACAAAAACGCTTTGTTTATGTGAGTGTTGGTGCTTATGAAATAGCAGGCTTAACATAAGAGGATGAGGGTGGCATGGAGTTTCCAAAGGGTTCTCCTTCTACCTTTAGCTCATCTCCAAGCACTGTTCATACTGGTCCCTAAAGACCTTTGGACTCTACATGCTTCCTTCCCATTGAGACCGCTAGCATGAGTCTAGCCACAACCAACTCATATGGTTGTCCCTGGTCTGCAGGACAATGTCAACGAACACCTGCTAAATGAATGAAAGATTTTTACTGTCTACTTTTATTTCCACACAAACCATCATTCTTTTTCTCAATATGCAAGTGTTATTATTGTTAGCTTTATGTCATGATTAGATGTGGAGAGTAAGGGAGGAGAAAGAGTTGCTGCTGAATAATTGGATCGAGTGGAAAAAGACAAGGCTAGGGGTGGGGAGAGGAAGCATCACCTCCACAGAATGTACTGTCAGTATTAACAGTTCACATTTATGGAGAATTTGTGTGACCAAGATGGTACCAAGCACTTTAAGGGCATTATCTAATTTAGTCCGTGAGATTGGCAATAATTACTATCTCATCTCAAAGTGGAAATGGTCATTAGAGGGCTTGAACGCCTTCCCAGCATTGCAAGCCTGGGAAGGAGGAAGCTAGGATTTGTATTCCATCCGAGTCTGCCAGGGCTTAAAGCCCATCTTCTTAAGCAGCTCACTGTACTTGTCTAGGAACTTGTTTTCCTGAGGTAAAATTAATTTAATTGAGAAAATTCCTGAAACTGTATGTGCATGCGTGTGTTTGTATGTGTCATATATGTGTATACCTGTTTGTATGTATGCATATGTGTGTTAAGGTGAGATCAGGGAGAGAATCAAGTTAAGAAAGAAAATAGTAAAAAAAAATTAGACAAAAGACTTGAAATGACAGTTTGTAGCCAAAAGGTGGCATCATGAGCTTGGGGTAGCTTGGTTGCAGCTTAATATGATAATATGGATGGTGTGCAAGTTTTTTGGAGGGGGAAGCATTGCCTTAATAAGGACTTTGGTGAACACATATCAGAGCATACTAGGCCTAAAATATATATGCAAAACATGGATTCATATCTCAACTTTCAAAGGACTTGTAACATGTCTGCACAGAAGTCATTTATCAAGGTAGACTTCACGGAACTAGAACTGGGTCTTGAATGCCATGAAAAACATTAATGGGTGGAGAGGAAGGCTTGGTGCATTTTAAGTGGGGGGAGTATTTCTTGCCCTATCCCTTCCTGCAGTCTGCAAAACTCTCATCATTCTGCTAGGCCATCTTTCCAGTTGTTCTTTGTCCTTGTTTCAGTTACAGCATTACCACGTGTACTGGAATTTTCTCTTTACCTACCTATGCTCCACAGGAAAGTAAGACCCATGCAGGAAGCAACCACATCCTTTTATCTTTCCATTCATCCTTCCATCCAGGGCATGGTGTGTAGCAGGCACTCAATTCAAGCTATGGCAGTAAATTAATTTAAAGAACAAATGAACTGAAGGAACAAATTAATGACAAGCTTTACAAAGTTCAAGTTTAAAAATAATGTGAATAAAGTTTTGTTTCATGCCAGTCTTTCCTGTAAAGATTTTTTAAAATATAAAATTCCCAAATACTTTACTAGCTCTGGGTGACAGAATTCTTTCAGGCAAACTAAAATATGAGAGCTGGGGCATAAAAGAGCATGCTTCATTCTCCAAATCTTTTTTCCATCCCATGATTAGCTGCTGCAGAAATGAGAATTGAGAGGAAATATGAGATTCCTCGATTTGTTTGGATAGCTACTGCATTCTCCCTGCTGTGTCCAATGGAGCAGACCTTTGCTATGGATAGGGAGTGCTCCTAGATAATGATGATGATGTCACTGCTGCATTGCTGTTGCTGCTGCTGCTGTAGCCTTGAAAGTTTCACTTGACTCATTACATATATGTATTAGCCCATTTTCACACTCTATAAAGAACTGTCCAAGATTGAGTAATTTATAAAGGAAAGAGGTTTAATTGACTCACAGTTTCTCATGTCTGGGGAGGCCTCAGTAAACTTACAATCATGATGGAAGGGGAAGCAGGGATGTTTTACATGGTAACGGGGTGGGGGGGGAGAGCCCCTTTATAAAACCATCAGATCTCATGAGAAGTCACTCACTAGCATGAGAACAGCCTGGGGAAAACTACCCCCATGATCCAATCACCTCCCACCAGGTCCCTCCCTCAACACATGGGGATTATGGGGATTACAATTCGAGATGAGATTTGTGTGGGGACACAGCAAAACCATATCAACATGTTTCTGCAGAATAGGTAAGTTCAGGCCCTGGGGAAACTGGTGCTCAAGCAGGGCCCTTCACTGGTCACACAGGGACTACAGCTGTCAGGAGAGAGAGAGAGAGAGAGAGAGAAAGAGAGAGAGAAAGGGAGGGAGGGAGGGAGGGAGAAAGAGACAGAAAAAGAAAGAAAGAAATAGAAAAGAAAGAAAGAAAGAAAGAAAGAAAGAAAGAAAGAAAGAAAGAAAGAAAGAAAGAAAGAAGAAAGGAAGGAAGGAAGGAAGGAAGGAAGGAAGGAAGGAAGAAAGAGAAAGAAAGAAAGGAAGAAAGAGAGAGAGAAACAGAGTTTGGAAATTATTCAGCAAGTGCTGGTAAATGCAGTCACACAGAATGACTGGTTCATCATCAAATCCTAATGAAATTACCTCCAAATATCTCAGTCCCTTTCAGCTTTTGTTACTGGAGCTGGACAAATCTGATTAGAGACAAATAATTTTAAGGGTGTTCTTAAAGGTAAGACTCCACTGTATCTTTTGTCCTATTTCCTGGCACTGGAAGAGAGGCCAGCTTTTTCTGGTCCTTGGAGAACTTAAGAAACAGCATATCTGCCATTTGGGCATTGGCTGAGCACCTCCATCCCTGACATTGCTTTCTAAGTGCTGTGGAACTGGGGACAATCTATGTGGTTTGAAAGGAGTTGACAAGCTGGGAGCCATTGTCCTTCTTTCCTCAAGAAGAGAGGAGGTCTCCTTATTCTACAGCTAGAAAGTCTCTTCACAGTGCAGATCCCCATTTTGCTTCTTTGTAAAATGGGGCTAGTAATGGTCATTACCTGCCAAGCTTGTGGTGAAGACTGAATAAAAACATGCGTGAAGCTCACTGCACAGGGCTTAACACATAGTAGGCCCTTGGTAAATAATAGCCATTATTATTCCCCTTGTGGGCTGTCTTCTCCCTGCTTTGACACAGGTGTCAGGAATAAGATTACAAATTATTTTACAGCCCTTCCTTTCAGTCTTTCCTGGATTTGTGAAGTAATGTTCAGCTGTTGCTATGGCTGGGCTGTGAAGAAAGCCTCTGTGAAATACAATGAGGCACACTGTGTCTGCTGTGAAGGCCTGGAACCCACATTGGAAGGAGAAATCCTATCATGAATGTCCTTCCCTGGGCATTGAGGGTCTGATAATTCCTGATATGGAATTGTCCCCACCCAAATCTCATCTTGAATTCCCACGTGTTGTGGGAGGGACCTGGTAGGAGGTAATTGAATCAGGCAGGCAGGTCTTTCCCGTGCTGTTTTCATGATAGCGAGTAAGTCTCATGAGATCTGATGGCTTTAGAAAGGGGAGTTTCCCTGCACAAGTGCTCTTCTCTTGTCTGCCACCATGTGAGATGTGCCTTTTATCTTCTGCAATGATTGTGAGGCCTTCCCAGCCAAGTGGAACTGTAAGTCCAATAAACCTCTTTCTTTTGTAAATTGTCCAGTCTCAGGTATGTCTTTCTCAGCAGCATGAAAACGGACTAATCCACTGCCCCTGGGAAAATCCCGTGGGAACAACTGCTGATGAAATAGGCTGTCCCACAAATCTCAGGCCCATCACCATCGTCCACGGCACTGGCCTTAAGTGACTCAAAGGAACCAATTCTGTCAAATGATCCTTCAAAATCAAAACCCATTTTTCTAGATTTATGCTACATTCATTCAGTGATACATTTGTGTAGCCATTAAATTATATTTATGATGATTTTTAACAACACAAGACTATTCTATGAATTCTATGTAGAGAGAGGGTTGCAGGAATGAAGTAGCAGCAATGACAACAAAAATAATAACAATAAAGTCATCAAGGAAACTAAAGTTCAAGGAGAGGAAAGAAATATGGCCCCTCACCAGAGGGCCTTGATCTCTCAGAGCTCAGAACATGTTCTGAGGCTCACATTATGTTAGTATCTTCTGCTTAAAGGACACATGACTTGCACATTTCTGGAGTTCTACTTTAAAAAAAATCATTTCACTTTCCTTTTATAATCAGGAAAAATAACTTTAACACTATTTCTTTAAAAATAGGAATTAATGAGACAGTCAAACTTACTGAAACATTTTTTTTTTGAAACAGAGTCTGACAGTGTTGCCCAGGCTGGAGTGCAGTGGCATGATCTCAGTTCACTGCAACCTCCGCCTCCCAGGTTCAAGGGTCATCTTCCCTAGTAAGTGGGATTACAGGTGCCCACCACCACACCCTACTAATTTTTGTATTTTAGTAGAGACAGGGTTTCACCATGTTGGCCAGGCTGGTCTTGAACTCCTGACCTCAAGTAATCTGCCTGCGTCAGCCTCCCAAGTTCCTGGGATTCACCACGCCCAGCCCTGTAACATTTTCATGTATATAATTTCACTTTTCTTCTGAACAGTCTGTAAAGCCAGAGAGGCACAGGGTTTCATTTTAAAGATAGAGGTGATGTGTGGAGGTGAAGATATTGTTCAAAATTATACAGAAAGTCAGGGGCAGAAGTCAGGACCCCCAGCCTGTCCTGGTCTGTCTCTCTTCGCCTGGACTGCTTTTCCTTGAAATGTCTCCATTGTCATATGTTCTCCCAATTCATTCAACAAACATATACAAAACATTTACAGCATCTCAGGCAATTCGAGAAGCCCTTGGAGAGACCCAGAGATGGAAATGACAATTGTGTCCCCCCAGGAATTTTCTTTCTGGTGGAGATGAGCATGAGAGATTGACAAAAGAAATGTCAATATAACATGAAAAGTGGCAGCCTGCACAACATGCTCTGGGTACTCGGAGGATGGAGTGACTAATTCCATGGCAGCAATGGTGGATGATCAGAAAAAGTTACAGAGAGGAGGTGACATTTAAATTGCAACTTGCTGTCTGGTATCGGAGTTAAGAGCCCAGGCTCCCAAGCTTGGCAGACCCTCAGAGAACTCTAGCCTTCACCACCTCCTACCTGTGTACTCTGACAGATTACTTATCTCCCCCTAAGCCTCCATTTATTCTTCGGGAAAATGGGGGTAATCATAAACTACCTTGTGGTAAGTTTTTTGAAGAATAAATGAGATAATGCAGGCAAAGCGTTTAGTAATAGCTCATTGTAAATTCAAGAAACTAAAGCTTTTATTATCAGTATCAGTGGTAATAATGCTACTCTCCTTTTCTTTCCTCTAAATTAAAACTATTTCCTGTGGTAGACAGGTAATGGAATGGTGTCCGTTGTAGGGAAAACAGCATTTGCAAAGTCACTGATATGTAGCAGCTTCTTACTTTTTGGAAAGTGGCAAGGAGATGGGGTTGGGGGAAGTAGACCGGTAGGAAGTTAGGCTGTAAGCACTAGGTTGGCGTTAGATTATAAGGAGACTTATTTGTAGGGGAAGGAATTTTTATGCTCTAGAATGGTAGTGGGATGCAACTAGAGATATAAAAACCAGGGAATGACATTGCTAGATGTGTGTCTTAGAGAGAGGCCCCAGGCAGCTGTGAGGGGGTGGAAAATGGTAAGAGAACATAGATGTTGAAGAACAGTGCAGGGGTCTATGTGGAAGAGACAAGGGATCCCGATCATGAAGTCTTTCAATTAAACTAAACAACACTTCCTGGATTTGGACATTACAAGATGAGGAAAGCTGCTCCTACTCTCAGGGAGTTTAACATATAGTGGGAAAAGGGGAAGATAATGAGAAAGAGCCACAAGAGAATACGTATTGGTCTGTTTTCACACTGCTATAAAGACATACCCGAGACTGGGTAATTTATAAAGAAAAGAGGTTTAATTTACTCACAGTTCCATGTGACTGGAGGGAGGCCTCAGGAAACTTACAATCATGGCAGAAGGCGAAGGAAAAGCGAGGACCTTCTTCACATGGCAGCCGGAGAGAGAGCGCAGTGAGGAGCGAAGGAGGAAGAGCCTCTTATAAAACCATCAGATCTCATGAGATCTCTCTCGCTATCACGAGAACAGCCTGGGGGAAACTGGCCCCATGATCCAAATACCTCTCACCAGGTCTCTCCGTCAAAAT
Organism: Chlorocebus sabaeus; assembly: GCF_047675955.1. Taxonomy (NCBI): domain Eukaryota; kingdom Metazoa; phylum Chordata; class Mammalia; order Primates; family Cercopithecidae; genus Chlorocebus; species Chlorocebus sabaeus. The sequence continues at coordinate 12,554,898 of NC_132926.1, read as the reverse complement.
CTGGGGAATTACAACTCAAGATGACATTTGGGTGGGGACACAAAGCCTAACCATATCAGAATACAAGAACAGCATTTGGATGGGTTCAAAAGGAGGCAATGTGACATCCAGGTGGGGTGAATCAGAAAAGGACACCTGCTTATTGTCAGAAGCTGCCCACCAGCCCTTGAGCTCTTTGGTACTAGGCTGGTGTCTGCACTGCATTTTCCGCTCAGTATCCTTAGCACCTTGCCTGGCAGAGATAAGGGGCTTGATGACTGTTTACTGAAAAAAGTGATTACTGACTGAGGTTCATCTGAGATTTTTGGAGCCAAGGGTGCATATTAGTGGAGATGAGGTAGAGTTTCAATCCTTGAAACCCACTCCAGGTCAGCAGCCTGAGTTGATGAGTGCTGATGTTTTGTGTTGCTTTGATTTTGTTCCCTTTGATCCCTGACTCTCAACTACTGAAGGTATATTGTTTTTGATTTTAAAACAAAAAAGTACACCAAAGGCAATGACACCAGCAAGTAACTTCTCATCACCTCCATCACCCATCTGTGATTTCTGTTTGTGGAATTGAATTTCATCGGGCTTAGTGTGCTCAGTGGAAAAACTGTGAATCACTCTCAAGTTCAGCAATTAACATGACTCAGCCCTTGGTTCATGAGCAAGAAGGCTTTTCTGTCAGCATAACCAGGGTATCATAGCACCGTGTCTGCTACCTGGGAAACCAAGATGAAGCACCGAGTAGAGGTCACCATGTTTAACTTATGATTTAAGAAATAAAGGTTTTTGTCAGGAGCAAACATACAGGTTTCATTTGAGTAAAATCTAATATAGTATACTTACGGATTCTAAGAATTTGTGAAAGCCATTTATGATAATAAAACTCTAATTTGCTTCCAAGCAAATCATCCTTTGGTGTGATTTTACTGCCTTTTCACTTCAGTTCTGCTTTGAGCCAAGGCAAAATGCTTTGCCCAAAATGTTCCTTTAGTTAGACCTTGTCTCTTTTAAATTGCATTTTCTCTGGAATGGACTAGGTCACATGTAATAAATTCTGGCATTTTATTAGAAATATCACAGGGAAAATAGTTAACAATCTGCTTTAATTTCAAAAGTCATTTACTCTTTGATATGGTAAGGCAGTATCTAGGCAAAATGTGCAGAATGCATTGGGATTTAATTATGATGACAATGTATTCTGAAACAATGTTAAACTGGACCATCAATATTCAGGACAAAGATCTTGGCAGGGGGAAGGGTACTGGGAACAAACATTAGTGTCTTTTTATTCCTGGGTCCTGAATGCCATGTAGACCTCAAGAGAGTTAGAAGCCTTGGGCACATTACCAGTGGCAGATCCTAATTTCTGTAAAGATCTGAGACTAGGGCATGATGGTGAGAAGGTGGAAAAATTGCTGTTTCTATTCCTCAGGGACTTAAGTTTCTCTTTGGGGAAGACTGGTTATTGGATCTGAGAACAAAACTAAAGAAAAAAAAGCACACATATATAAACCAAAACCACAATAATAGGTCATTTAATTCTAGGAATTAAATAATCCATCAATCATTTTGGGAGTATACTATGAAATAACTTGAATGCAGATATGTATAGATTTATACCATATATCATTCGGGACTGTACCCACTATGGTACCATCCTAATATGAGGACTGAAGGACCAGGGATAAACTGGGGATTAATTTTTAGTGTATTCCCACTGAATCCAGTGTACTCATTAATTTATTTCTGCAACGAGTATTTAAACCCCATTATGGTACATGATGGAGATACAAAGGCAAGCAAGAACAAGCAAGAGTCCTTCCTTAGGGAGACTACAGTCTAGATAGATATCTTGATCAAAGAATGACACAGATATATGATGTACAAGGACAACTGTGCTAAGGACTTTGATGGTAAGGTTCCTTGTGCCAGCAAATGTCTAAGAAGGGTATTTGGCATGGTCTGGGCTGAGTTGGTGGTAGTCATGGGAGGCATGACCTGGGAAACTCCAACAGAGCTGCAGGCTGGGCAAGGAGGGTGGTGTAAGTGGAGAGTATTGCAAGCAGGAGGAATGGGAGCCTTTAGGGACTGAAGGCATGGTGGGTCCAAGAAAGCCAAGAAGGCTGGCTGAGACTGGAGGACAAACACCAGAAGGGCCTGTGGTGGGAGCGTACAGGAGAGGCAGGGCAGGATGTGCAGGGCTTCGGACCACAGCAGCAGACCTGGTCTTACTTCCTAAATATATCGGGAAGCCACTGAACGCTAAGTCAGAGTGTAACGTTATTGCCATCCAAATTTTGCAATGATTGCTTTCGCTGCTATGTGGAGAAGATATTTGAGAAGTAAGAGAGGGGCCAGGAGTGGTATCATGTACCTGTAATCCCAGCACTTTGGGAGGTTGAGGCAGAAGGATTACTTGAGCCAGGAGTTTGAGACCAGCTTGGACAACATAGCAAGACTCAGTCTTTAAAGAAAATAATTGTTTTTTAAAAACATAAGGGGGTTGTGGTGGTAAGCACCTGTAATCCCAGTTACTGGGGAGGCTGAGGTAAAAGGATTGCTTGAGCCTGGGAGTCTGAGGCTGCAGTGAGCTAGGATAGTGCCACTGCACTTCAGTCTGGGTGACAGAGTGAGACCGTGTTTCAAAATATATTAAAAAAAAAAATAAGTGTAAGGGAAGATATTGCATGTGGGGATACCTATTGGGGAGGTTCCTGCAGAGGCCAGTTGAGAAATGAAGTGGGTTTAGAACAGGATGCCCACAGTGAAGAGGCACGCCGACCTGAGAACTTGGCTTAGTTTGGCAATGAGAGGACCAAACTCTGTGTTGCCAACGGATGCATCCCTGCTCTTTATGGGCTGAGAGTTCTGTAGGAGGCAGAGAGAAATTAGACATTTGCAAAACCTCAGGAGTAGGGGTGGTATAATATGGTCCATAGAAATTTAGGCTGTAAATTGGTGAAAAGAAGATGGGGAGGAAGTTGAGGTGAAGGTACTAAAAAATGGGATTATGTTCATTAAAGCAGTCAAACGTGGTTTGCGCCGAATGCCGACAGTGTTGGATTGGGATTTGTCCCCCGCACTTTTTCTTGCAAGCAATGCTTGATGGGCGTAGTGATCATAAAACATCTTTGTTTCTTGGCATTTATAAAAAGAAATACATTTTTAGCATACAGCAAGTTGCCTTGAGCAGCTTAAAATGAGAGCCTTTTCAAGTGAAGGTTATATTGAGGATTCAGCTCAGCTAATGAAGGTAAGAACGGGTTTCAAGTCTAGCCTCATGCTTCCTGGAATGGCCCCGGCCCCTCACACATTCCACCCACCAACCACATTGCTCCCAACACCTACTTCCCCACAGGATTGCTATAAGCCCTTGGTCAAATCATTTAGCCTTCCTTAATTGACTCATGCTTAAAATGGAAGGGACATGGCTCTTAAAGTCTCTTTCACCTCTAGGATATTTGATTCCACGCAACAGGAATCTTTCATTCCCAGAGTGCTGTGCTGTATTTTATGTGCCCATATGTTCTTTTGAATCATGGATGACTTTATTACTTAACATTACTTAACATTCATTGTCATGGTTTCTGATGGATCCTTCTTTTTTTTTTTTTTGGGACAGACTCTTGCTCTGTCACCTAGGTTGGAGTGCAGTGGCATGATCACAGCTCACTCCAGGCCTCCCTGTCTTGGGTTTAGCTATCCTCCTGCCTCAGCCTCCTGAGTGATGGGGACCAGAGGTGCAAGCCACCACCCTTGGCTAATTTTTTAATTGCTTTAGAGATGGGGTCTCACTACGTTGCCCAGCTCAAACTCCTGAGCTCAAGCAGTCCTCCCACCTTGGCTTCCCAAAGTGTTGGTATTACAGGTATGAGCCATCGTGCCCACAGGAAGTGTTCTTCCCTTGTCCCAAGAAAAACCTGTTTCTGAAAACCACTGCAGCTTCACGGAGTTACTTTCCTTTCTGTCTCCCAATTGACTTCAATCCACAAATGACTGAATATGCATTTATTGAGGGCCTGGCCCAATGTGTACCCTACATTGTGCTCTTGGCTGTCACTCAGTTCATTGTCAAGGCACTCTTGGGAGGCAGGGGGTATATCAGAGGAATCAGAGGCTCACAGAGGCTAAGTAACTTGCTCAAGGTTATGCAGCAAAAAGAAGGTAGCACAACGCTGTCAAACCCGAGATTTCTGATTCTATGTCCAGGGTTTGTGTTTGTTGTTATTTCTCTAAATTGGGGTTTCCCAAAATGGGAGACTCACTCTCCAGGTGTAAACCCAAGCTGGTTTTAAATGGTTCGTGGAGAAGGCAGGAAAAAGAATACTGAATCACATGACAGGAAAGTTGTTTTCTTTTCAGTTTTCTCAAACATCCTGATTAGTCAAGTAGAAAATGGGCTTGGTGTAAATGCGGCTTTAGTATGTGTTGAATATTTGCTAATATCCCCTCTTAACAGAGAGCTGGTCTCAGGCTTAGCAGCCTCAATAGCAACAAGGTTTAGCAAGAATTTAATAAGATATATTTTTATTTCATCTTCTATTTTTGGAACATGATATTGTTTTTCTTCACATTGGTGATATAAATTTGACTTTTAAGGAAAAAAATTAAAGGGGAAATAATTAAAGAAAAGTACTGAATAAATTAGAGTTCAGGTATCTGAGCATAATGATACAGGTCATGCATGTGCATCCCTGGGAATGAGGCTGGGAGCAGCTCTCCATTGATTCATGCTGCCTCCCTCGCTCACAGGATACACGGGGCTTCATGTGATCATCATGACACTAAGTTCTGAATCTGCTCTTTATTTATTTCCCTTAGAAATATATAGAAGCAATTATAACGAAAGCCATACTTGCCCTTAGGACCACTGAGATGTGCTTCTTAAGCATACATTTTGTAGCCGAAATCAACCCAAGCTAGTAATGGAGTCTTAAAACCTAGAAAAAATATGTAAGTTTATTGCAAAAGATAATATCCCATTTAAAACAGTTTAGAAATTTACAAAACCTTACATCAGTACATCGTCTTTAAGAAGGTACTCTATAGATGAGCTGGTATTAAGTTCCAAGGATAGTGAGCACGCATTTATGCATTGTTTTTTAAACTACAGAGAAAGCAGCTACATAAACTCCTGCAATTTAAGTTGATGTATTGGTCTTTTTCCTTTCAATTTTATAAAAGTAATTTTTGCTAAATTAATACCTCTCCAGAAAACCAGATCACATCAAGTACAGCATTTCTGTAGAATATCATGGTAGATGTTACATAATATTTTACAAAGAAGCAGTGATTTTCACATGAACAAGTGAGTATGCAGTTTTAGTATATGTATGTATGGTGTTTTAAACATAGAGACAATCATTTTTGTTCATCAGGAAAATGTTTATGGAATCCTGTTTCCTCATAATGATTTTAAGTATCAATTTTTCAGAAGATAACTCCTTCCCAGTTCCAGCTCAGTGGCCCAAGCAATGTGGTGTTGTGCTTTAGTGTAGAATCAGTATAGCCTTGTTTGGCTGTGTTTCTAGAAATATCAACATTTCTTCTCTCTCTCTCTCTCTCTTTTTTTTTTTTTTTTTTTTTTTTGTTGTTGTTGTTTGTTGGGGAAGTGCACAAAATGTCAACATTTTCTAGTCCCAGTTTTATTTAATTCCGTTAAGGGTTCATGTGAGGGCCCCAACTGGAAACATATCTATGACCACATGAGCTTATTAATTTTGTGTGAGGTACCTCAAACATCTCTTTATCTTGCCAGGCTAACTTTGGCCAGTAATCCAGCTCAGCTCTGAGTCACTCAGCTCACGTAATGCGGAACGTGCTAAGAGTTTATAAAGTAGGAAAGCATATGTTCTTATCTCTATTCAAGAATGGACAAACAGGCCCTGGAAATTTAAGCCATTTGCCAAAGGCTAGTGGGATAGACTGCTTGGTTGCCTGGGTCTCTTAATTCTAGGAACAGGGTTTTTACATTCTAGCATGATGCCCGAGAATGTAAATTCATATGAAATTCGTGTAAGCAAAGCAAATTAAGATGGAAGCTCTACTACAAGATAAAATTACGTAAGAGATCCCAAATGATTTCACTTTATTGGATTATCCTCTATTCTGTTCTTTTCCATTGCTGGGGCCAACTGAGAGTCGATTGTATGGATACAGGAAAAAAAAAAATCTGTGGCTTTTAGATAGTGGTAGCATATCTTACTGAAATGTGGCTTCTTAAGTATGACAAGTGTATTTATCTTAATTCTAACATGACGTTATATATTCCGGTCTCATTCTGTGGGCTTAAACATTACACTAGAAACAGAACAAGAACATCTTGAATGACATTCCAAGACTTAAATAGTGCAAGCTGATATTCCTTGCCAAATTTCCCTTTCATTCTCACTGAAATAGCTTTGTGCACTGCATTGCTATGACAGGGGAAGGTGAAACCATCAGTGGTTTGCTCAATTAGGCTCCATTTACAGTGGGGTAGGTACATCCCACAAACACACAGGACGCTGTGCTCTACAAAGATTCTAGTTTAGACACTGGATCTTCAGCCAAGGGGATTACAAAATACCTTCTTCGTTTAATGTATGTTTAGTTTCAGGATCCCTTTCTAGCAATGTCAATCTAACCACATGCTGATGGAGAATTTAATTCAACCAGAAGGTATCTGAGCCTTTCCATCCTACCCCTCATCCCCAAGAGTATGTAGCAATTACTTAATTATATTACTTTAGTCGTTTGTTCAGCCATGCAAGCTTGACTGGGTCCACATGTATGCAGGTCTTGTCAAAAGAATGAGCCAGACCTTGAAGAACTGAGACTTTGGGATAGAAAGGTATTTAAAACTAAAATAGAAAAAACTATATCCTCATCCCCAGTCCCACTACTTTTTCAATCAGGTGACCATTGCCTGGTCACCAGGAAGGGAGACTGTGTTGATTAATATATGTTTGAACCTTTCTACATGGCTGTTTCTGGGATGAAGGGATGAGAAACAGTGTTGTGTTTTATCTTAGCCATATCTATGTTACTCTTAAGATGTAACTGATGGACAGGTTGCTGGACCTCATGATTTTAAATGTTGCAGGTAAGTTAACTATGGAGTCTTAAAGTTCACACCAAAAACAGACTCCACCCAATTGCCAGGTGGTCTCAGGCCCCAGGCAGAGAAGAAGCATGATGGTTTAGGGTGGGCCCTGGAACAGCTACAACTGCTGAAATCCTCTTTGAATTACAATTGTCCAGCACAGCGACACCAACAAGTTTATACCCTGGGGTGGCCTGACTCTGCCACAGGCAGAAAGGTGCATGCACCATGAGATGACAGAGCCTTAATTTGGGATCAAGGGGATCAATTAGAAAGGAAAACAACCCAACATACCAGGGTGAACCTGCATTTTATGCCCTGCCCACTTCCCTTGTGCTTATTATATATGCTGATAGCTTACAAAACTGCCAGTTTATCTCATTTTTTTCTATGGTACCTGCGTATAACCTATAACATCCCTCTATCTTCCGGCTCTGCACAACACTATTTTTTTCTTTTGGGTTGATGAACCCGGGATGGAAAGGAAGTGCTTAGCATCGTGGAGGTGTTGGAAGGTATAGTGTGGGGTTTTGCTCGTGGTGGGAATCTGGACTTGCAACTCAGCCTGAGTTCTGGCTGAACGTGACAGGGAACTTGGCAAGTGTTCACCCTAGTGTCCGTGAAGCCCTCAGCAAGCAGTGGCACGCACTCAGGTAAGGATGGTGGTCAGGTGTCCAGCAGCGGCTACATCAGCTCCAAGGCTCTTCTGTTTCACAGGCTGAAGAGCTCACAGCCCAGGGCCTTTGCAAAGAAGCAGGGCAGACCTTAAGTGCAGTGGATTTCCCATCTCAGGGAAGTACGTGGAGATGGAGGGCTGGGGGATGGTCCCAACCAGCTCAGATCCACCAGAAGCATTTCTTTTTCACCTTCTTGGTTTTCCGCCTTAAGTCCTGCTTTTCCGGGGCTGGGGGTTCTGCTGGGGACTTTGGTGGGGGCGATGCCTCCTCAACTGGCTCTGCTTCCTCCAGACTCTGCAAAACTTCATGGAACCTGCCTTCCTGCTGCCGAAAATCATACTCTACACTGAAAAACACAGAGAGGAAGGAAGGAAAGTAAATTCGAATCAGCACAGACTGATTTAGCATCACTCAGCCCCAACTAACATGGAAGAACAAGAGCTTTGGGATCAAATCCTAGATCCTTAGGTACCTACTGGCTGTTTGACCTTGGAAAAGTGATACCACCTCTCTGAACCTCTAGTTCTTCATTGATTGAATTGGCACCTGTAATGCCTTCCTCACAGGGATGTTATTGAGGGTCAGTGAGACCTGATGGCAAGTGTTCTGTAAATATTGGCTCCAGTCTCTCTCTTAATCATTAATGGGTTTTTTTTTGCATGTGTTATGCATGAAAACTGTCTCATTATTAAAAAATTGAGATAATACAGAGGAACAGACAAGGAAACTGACAGCTCAGTTTCATCGTCTGTAAAATGGAGGTAATATGAGCACCTATCTCAAAGGCTTTCTTTGGAATTAATGTGTGTAAACTGAGATCATATAAACAAAGTGCTCAGAGTAGGCCTGGTGTGCACTAAGTCCTCCGTATGTGTTAGCTTCTGTTACCGCTATCATCATCATTATTAACATAATTTCTACCAATAGATTATGCCTTGCTCTTTGAATTGCATCTCAACTTAAAGATATATCTTGGAGAGCTTTACATGTAAGACTGCCTTGTAGTATTCCTCAATATGATGTATTTAAATATTCCTCTACTGATGGATGGACACTCCCATGCTCTTTTCCGTTGTTGCTGCTGTTGTTGGCTATTTTACTTGTGTGTTTTGGTGTCATTAACATACGGACTCCATTGTCCTGTGCTGATTATCACAAACACCATGGAGGTGAAAATGAATTTGTCGCAGACCAGGGGTCCTTGAGGTCAGGGGACGTGGGTGTTGAGCAGAAGCCTGGCCAGTGGGGAGTGGGTGCTGATGCTGTCTGTGACCTCTGCATGTCTGGGAGTCAGGCCAGCAGGCCTCAGAGGCTCTCAGCCTGCTTCCTCACTCTGGCTAACCCTCCCCAGAACCCAGAGAGCCGGGGCAGGAAAAACAAATCCTCTTAGACAACCCTGTGGGCTGAGCACAGGTTCCCTCTATCCTTGATTGTCCACTTTCCTCCATGAGGAGGATTTACTTACAGAGGAATTTTCAGTGCCAAGAGGCTTATAAGAAAGCTCTTAAGCTTTTCGATGTGTTTGTTACCTGGTTTCATACCAGGGGTCTCAGAAGGCCCAAGGATGAGGAGCCAGTGTGGGAGTGTGGAAACTGGAGGAAACGTGGTCATGAAAACAGTGTATTCTCCTTGTGTAGCCAGGAGGAAAATGAAATGTTGCATCTGGTAGACCAAAGACCCCATGTTGGTTTACAATGTGGCATGACTGGCCAATGACTTTATACCCAGCAAGGGCTGAAAAACAGCTGTCATTAAAGGGACATCTGCCCTTGTTACCTATCCCCATGTCACCTCCCAGGGCCGGGAATCCAAGTTTGTGCTGCTGCAAAGGCATGTTGCCGTTGCCATGCATGACGGATGAAGCCCCAAAGGATGCCTTGTCCCTGAGCATTCTGAGATGGAATCTGAGATGGAAGAGGCAGGGCTGAAGAGTCAGAGGGGTGAGGGGGCCCGTTTTATAGCCAGACTAACAGGGTGTTGGTTCTTAGGGGGCGCTGGGAAAGGGTATCTGATTGTTTCGTTTCTGTATTTTTCCTCCAGACTTTCTTCTCCTCCACTTACATCCCTTCTCTTTCTGTTCTCACTTGCCCTCTCTATGGGAACATAATCCTGGCTGGATGACCTATAGGCCGTTATTATGTTAAATTAGAATTATGTATTATGGATGAAACATAGGCTGTGTTTTTTAAAGCAAAGCTCTACAGTTTCACTGTGAGATCTTGGAGAAGTCATTTCCCACTTCCAGGTTGTTGTGTCCTCATCTGCAAAATGAGTAGTGCCTACGCAAATGATCTCAGTGAAGCTTAAATGCTATGTGCATATACAACATGCAGCACAGAGTAGGCACCAAGTATTCAGCCAGTCACTCAACAAACATTTATTGAGCATCTTCTTTGTGGCAGGCCCTGTTCTGGCTCCTGAGGAAGGAATGGTAGACAGACAATCTCCCTAGCCTCCTGGCACTGCCAATCCAGTGACTCTGTGTCCTCAGTGCTGGCATCAGTAGCTGTTAGAGACCTTCTCGCCAAAGCCCAGAATTTGCCAGGCCAGTGGGCAGAGGCATCTGCAGACTCACATACTGACTCTTTATTTCAGGAGTCTCTATTTCAGGAAAAACTCTCAAACCATGTTTTTCCTCTGCTCTCACACAACAATCATCAACACAGAAGAAGCCTTCTATGACCAAATGCGTGGGAGTTTCTCCCCACTACCAAGCAGTGGCCACCAGTTGGTGTCTTCCAATTCAGTTCCAGCACTATCTACCCAGGGATAGCATCAGATTCCACAGACTGGGGGCTCACTCCCACAACACTTCCCCCTTGTTCCCCCCACTTACAAGTCCGGACCCTTGGAACTCCTGACCAACTAGCTTCAAGTTGGGGTTCCCAAAACCCATTCTTTGGGCTTGATTAATTTGCTGGAGTGGCTCACAGAACTCAGGGAAATACTCGCTTACGTTTACTGGTATATCGTAAAGGATATTGCAAAGGATACAGATGAAGGGATGCGTGGGGCAAAGTGTAGGGGCTTCAGCTCCCCTGTGTAGCACTCCTTCCTCCGGGGTATGGGCAGAACCCACTCTGGAATCAGTCTCTTGATCCACAATCAGATAAGAGTCCTGCCTTAGGCAGGTGACAGGAGGACAGGAGAAGGTCAGAGAGAGACTCTGCTTCCTGAGGCCTAACTCACCCAACATGATAACAAAAGATTGTAACAAGGGCTATGAGAGTTATAAGCCAGGAACCATGGGTGAAAACCTATCTGTCTGTCTATCTGTCTGTCTATCTATCTATCTATCTATCTATCTATCTATCTATCTATCAATCATCTATCTAATCTATCATCTATTATCTATGTATCATTATCTATCTATTATCTGTCATCTATCATTATCCATCTATCATCTGTCATTGTCTGTCTGTCTATCTATCTATCTATCTATCTATCTATCTATCTATCTATCTATCTATGTCTAGCATCTATTTGTCTCTATCTATTCATTCCCCCACACAGATAGCTCACACACATACACACATATATAATCATAACATCACAGTCTCCTATTTCCAGGAGGCATCACGTGGTACTGCACCCCTGTTTGTCTGGGGTAGGGTAGAGTGGGTTTCTGTCTGTACCACCTGAACCTCATTCATCCTAGTGGAAACTGAAGGAGATGGATTGAGAGCCTAGGCAACCCCTGCATTTCAGCAAGGAAGGACTTTAAAATGGTGAGTTGCAAGCTCTGATTCTCACCCCTCTAGCACTGGGAACACACATAGTTCACAGATAGGGAGCATCTATATTCACAATGCTCCTAGCTCCTGAAATAGCCCTGCCCTCCCTACTGTGGCAGAAAAACAATCTTCATCATAGAGTACCAGATGGGGCCAAAGAGAGTGGGCGCCCCCTCTAGGATTTTAGGAGTCTAAGATTTTCTTGTACAAAACATTCCATCCATCATCAGTCCATCTTGCTCTGGGCCTGACGCTGTACCAGGTTCCAGGAACACAATAGTAAGTTAGACAGATGTGGATACTCTCCCCAGTGTGTTTGAGGTAGGTGATTAAATAACAATTGCTTTCAAAATATACTTCTTATTTCTCTCAACTACTCCTACTTTCCAGTTCTTCATCCATATGCTTCTACCAAATTATATGAACACACACATGCACCAGCTGCCTTCCTCTCCTTATATGTGAAGTGTCTCTGACTTTGTAATTCAAACAAACAAACAATGACAACAAATCAGCTGAATTTGACAAGATTTACAAGTGTCCTAATACCTGTTTAAGAAAAATAAGTTGGGCACAGTGGCTCATGCCTGTAATCCCAACACCTTGGAAGGCCCAGGTGGGAGGATTGCTTGAGGTCAGGAGTTTGAGGCCAGCCTGGGCAACACAGCGAGACCCCATCTCTATAAAAAATAAAAAATTAGCCATGTGTGGTGGTGTGCAGCTGTGGTCCCAGCTACTTGGGAGGCTGAGGTGAGAGGATCACTTGAGCCCAGGAAATTGTGGCTGCAATTAGCTATGAGTGCACCACTGCACTCCAGCCTGGGTAACAGAGTGAGTCCCCATCTCAAAAAGAAAATGATATTAATGCTCTGGATGATTCCAGAATGTGTATAGAACTAGCAGGCCTGGGTCGAAAAGACCAGGAGATGGAACGGAAACTTTGTCTCACCGTCACAACTTGACGCCCAGCCCAATATAGAGGATGGAGTGAGGGCCCCAGCGTTGAACACTCTTGGGTTTGAATGGAGGCTGCAGCACTTCCTGGCTGGGTGACCCTGGGCAAGTTTCTTCTCTTCACACGGCTCAGTTGAACTTGGGAGTTACACTAGCTACCTCCCTGGCTGGCTGTGCAAATGGGACGCAATAACAGGTGAAATCACTGCACACACAACACCGTCTCGGCCTACTCCACTCTTCCTCACTAGGTCCTCTGCCTTCCCATCTCAGCTCCTTGCATCAGCCTTCAGCTCTTCAGTAGCTGCACACCTTACCAGCAGCATCACTCCTCACCCCTCCCCACCATCTACATTCAGGGAAGAATACACTCTTTGTGTTTCTATGGAAACACAGCAGGGTTCCATTATAATCACTGGGATTTAGGGAGCTCCCCACTCCCCTCTTGTGACTGCCCCCACTGGTCTTAAACAATTTAAAGGGGATCGAAAGTAACTTTCTTTTCAAGACCAGGCAAATAGCAGAGTATGGAGAAGTGTGTGTGCTTTGGAAGGAAATTTATTAATGTTTTTTAGGCCAAAGCAATTTATTAACATAAAGGAAAATTGCCACTTTTCTTTTTATTCATCCGTTTGACACACTACAGTTTAGTTTGGAAGGGAGGAGAGGGAGCATATTTTGCTTTGGTGGCAGCTGCCTTATAAATGGGGAGGGACAGCGCCCTGTCATCTGCTTTGTGTCTTGGGGCTGGGTAGAAAAGAGAAGATGCGTTTCTGTTTCCTACTTAGCTACTTACACCGTGCTCAGCAACCCCTTGCAAAAAGGAGTAAGTTGCCAGCTTGGTGAAAATTGAAGTCAATTCTTAGCAGAGGGTTGTTTGCAGATACTGGAAGACTCTCTGCTTTGGGTTTCAGCTCAAGGATCCAAATAGCACACCAATAACTTTTCTAACCTCACCTCCCTTTCACTGCTTCCACCTACTCTCTGTACCCTCCCATCCTTACCATCTTCCACCATCCATATTTCACATATGCTCTATCTTCCATGCAGGATCATAAGAAGGAAGACAGGTGCAGAGTGCTGAGTTTGCAGAACCCTGGCTTACAGTGGAGGGCAAATAGTAGTTAAGAAATTGTTACAATGCAGGATTCTGGACACGAGCCCTTGAGATAGTCCAGAGCATTCAAGGTATGTGAGTTGGTCCTCCTGAGGATGCATGGAACATAGGACCTGTGGTTCAGGGATGCTCAGTTAATTGCCTGAGGAGCCTTAGAGCCCTTCACATCCAAGGAGATGTCTGAACACGGAGCCACACTGCGTTTAGAGAGTGAGCTATGTGTAAATCAGAAATGGTAAGAACTTTCAGGTTTTCCTCTTGAGGGCACCTCACTAATCTAGCTTACAGATCAGTGCTCCAGCCATCAAGCTCGCTGAAAAGCAGAAAGCTGTTTTTCTTGGTAATTGGAAGCAGCAAGAGCCCCAAGTCATGACTTGTCTGGAAGAAGAAACAGTGAGTAACAAATAGCAAAAACTAGATAAGCACATGAGCAAACAACAGAGCAAGGTTCTGGATGCAGGATCTTGGCTGGGTAAACTGAAGTTGGGTGAACCAAAAGGAGATAAAAATGGATGTAGAAACAAACAAATAACAGAAGCCTCTTAGTTGTAGATAACTTTTGAATTTGCAAAGTATTTTAGATCTGTGTGTTTATTTTACCCTCATCATAGCCCAGGAAGATAGGAAGGTTGTTGCCCATTTAACAGACAAGCAAGTTGGCAAAGGGAAGTCACACTGTAAGTTACAAGCAGAATCTAAACCTGATGTCTTAGTCTGCTTGGGCTGCTATAACAAAATACTACAGACTGGGTGGCTTATACATAACATACATTTTATTACTCACAGTTCTGGAGGCTGGTAAGTTGAAGATCAAAGTGCTGTTAGTTGAGTGTCTGGTAAGGGCCCTCTTCCTGGTCTATAGACAGCTGTATTCCCTCGCTGTGTCCTTACATGGCAGAAAGGAGAGAGGGACCTCCCTGAGTTCTCTTTATAAGGGCACTAATCCCGTTCATGAGGACTCCAAGTTCATGACCTCATCACCTTCCAAAGCTTCTACCTCCAAATATCATCACATGGGGCATTAGCAATTAATCTGAATTTGTGGGATGCACAACCATTCAGTCTATTCACCTGGTTTCCTCACACCTGGTCCTTTGATTTTTCTGTTTAAAGAAGGATCCAATGTTTTAGCCATGGAGCTAACTCTTTCCAGCATTTTATTCTAAGGAGAAGAAACAAAAAGAGAGTACCTGGACCACATTCGATTAGGACACATGGTAATTTAAATGGGCAAAAATAATAACAAAGATAAAAAGAATGATGGTCATTTATGGAATGAAATCTATGTGCTAGACACGATGCTACAAGTTTACATTCCTTCTCTCATGAATTCTCAAGTCCCATGGGATAAATAATTTTTTTTTTTTTTTTTTTGAGACGGAGTCTCGCTCTGTCACCCAGGCTGGAGTGCAGTGGCCGGATCTTAGCTCACTGCAAGCTCCGCCTCCCGGGTTTACGCCATTCTCCTGCCTCAGCCTCCCGAGTAGCTGGAACTACAGGCACCCGCCACCTCGCCCGGCTAGTTTTTTGTATTTTTTAGTAGAGACGGGGTTTCACCATGTTAGCCAGGATGGTCTTGATCTCCTGACCTCGTGATCCACCCGTCTCAGCCTCCCAAAGTGCTGGGATTACAGGCTTGAGCCACCGCCCCCGGCTGGGATAAATAATATTACCTTCATTTTATAAACGAGAAAACTGAGGCAAAGAAAGGTTAAATATTCTGCCAAGGGCATGCAAATGTAAGTGACAGAGTCAGAATCTGAACCCTGAGAGTCTAGCCCCAAAGCTTATACACTAAGATGTACTGGACCGAAAGAACATAGTAATCGGTATCTGTATGAAATCCTGATTGCAAAATGTGTAGGGTGGTGGGGGTGGAGGTGGTGACCAAGGCCTGGTGCTCCTGGATGACCTCACAGTCCCCTGTGGAACCAGACCCAAACTGGGGCTGGAGTGCACGGGGGACTCTTTATGGACCAGCTGACCAGTTCTCCTTGGAATAGTCTTTCTCAATTTCAGGGCAGCCTTGATAGGGAGGCTGCATACCCAAAAAAGGTGCTCACCTTCTAAGGAGGCAGCATATTGAAGATAATATCTGGGGTCAGCAATCTTGGGTCTTGTGTAGGCTGCTGATGTCTCCAGTGAGCCGTTTTGCAGCTCCTTCTCGGCAGTGGGCCCTGCTCTTTTATAAAGAGACATGCCGACAAGCCACTGCCATCAACTACACTCTAAGCAAGTTGGCCGAGAAGTGAATGATTCATGGCATCTCCCTGAAGACAAACCATCTTCCAAATTCCCCTCCACCTCTTCTTCATCTCTTGTTGGAGCATTTCTGTGGTCCCTGTTTCTGCAGAACACAGGTGCACCACTGATTTACTGACCTCCTGCAACTTTCTCTTTTAAAGAATTAGCTGTAAGAATCAATGGATGCAGTGAGGGTAGTTTGGTTCTTGTCCATTTGGATAAATCATGACACTTAGGAAGGCGTCTCTGGGGAAGAATTACAGTCTCGGATCACAGGAACTTTAGTTTGTATGTTTTTCTCTCCCCAGCCTTGAAGGGACATTGTTCCTGAAACTTTCTCCTAATGACCAGTTTGCTCATTTTTTATAGGGTTTAATTTTGAGCTTCACAACTTGCAGCTATTTCAAATTGGCAGGTCTACCCCTTCTCCTAGGGCATCTATCTGCTGTTGAGTCTTCAGAAAATCACAGGTTCTCTTCTTGGCACATATATAAATGGGATCAAGCTGCAGAAATCTCTGCTGATAGCTATCTCTGAAAGAAATCTGTGTTTTGGGTTCTGTGACTCTGTGCCAGGAAGATCTGCCTGTGAAGCCCTCAGAAAGCGTAGATAATCTCCGAGAAAGTTAACACACTTATTCACTGACGATGCAAGGTCACAAGGAAAGAGGGGAAGGGACAGGAAAGTCTCCTGAAAGTAGAACCTAGTTTTGAGCCCTGGCTCCCTTGGATCTTGGACAGATCACTTAACCTCTCTGAGTCTCAGTTTCCTCATCTGTAAAATGGGAATGTTAATCCTATCCACATTTTAGGATTGTTAGGAGTCTGAAATGAAATGATAGACATATAGTCTTGGGCAAAATGCCTAGTGCAGTGGCTGGCTTAACAAATGGTAATGATTATTACACTTACTTGATGGAGAAATAAAGATCGGATCACTCTGTGGTCACCTGTGGCCTCTGTGCCAGCAGCCACTCATTTGTTATTCCTCTGAAACATTCAACTTGTGTAATTTTATATTTATGGCATGTATCAGCCTCTTTCGCTATTAATGCATTAAAATAGGTTTCATTTTTTATTGCAGATAAATTGCTGATGCTGTAAATCCTACTTCTTTTCCTTTACACTCTAGGGAGAAAAAGAAAGGGATAATGCCATTCAAGAGAATCAGGGAATAGAGACAAATGTCTTGGGAATCAGCCTGTTGAGACTCAGAGAAATTTTACCTTTTTCATTTTACATGTGCCCCAAACTTCATGGCTGTTTCCCAAAGAGACAATTGAAGCTGTGTTTGCTATTGGTTGTTTTGGGGATGCTCGAGGGTGTTGCCATGACGTCCACGGCCCAGCATTTGAAATAGTGTGGCTCAGTCCATATTGCAATTTGATGAAAGCTGCAAATGCATCTGTGATTACTAGAAAGAACAGTTCTGCTGTGTGCCTTTATCATTATTTTTTACTGTGGACTTCATTGCTGGCCAGAGGGAGGACTGTGGCTAGAAGACAAGGCTCTCAAGAGTTCACCTGGCTCCACGCTGGGAGAGAGTCATAAGCAGACAAAAAGAAAATACTAAATAATTTAAGTGAAAAGTTGGCTGCTAAACCCATAGGACTGAGTGCATATTGCATTTCTAGAGAAATACCTTTTTCTCTGGTTAGGTAATAGCTTTAAGTGGCAGGCAAGGCCAGAGCTCAGTGGCCAAATAGCTTAACCAAGAAGGAAACTCCCGGAAGCACTCTCAGACCATCAACCGCGTAACCTCAGGCGGCTCACTCAGCTCTCTGGAGCCACTCTCTCCTCAGTGATGTGGAGCCCTTGCTTTTCTCTTGCCGGGTGCACAGCTGTGAGGCTTTGGCCTGCATTCCAGGGAGCCTCCTTGTCATACTCTGAATATGAAAACTGTGAAGGGGACGTGCTAGGAACGAGAATGCTGGTTGCTAGATACAAAGGGAGGCTCTTGCAGAGAGTCTCCTTTACAAAATCCATAAGTTCTCTCTTTGGTCCAGAAGAATTTATAAGTGGATGCGTCAATAATGATTAAAAGAAAAAAGTGGCCGGGTGTGGTGGCTCAAGCCTGTAATCCCAAGACTTCGGGAAGCCAAGGTGGGTGGATCACTTGGGGTCGGGGTGCAAGACCAGCCTGACCAACATGGTGAAACTCCGTCTCTACTAACAATACAAAAATTAGCTGGGTGTGGTGACGGGCACCTGTAATCCCAGCTACTCAGGAGGCTGAGGCAGAAAAATCACGTAAACCTGGGAGGCAGAGGTTGCAGTGAGCTGAGATTGTGCCACTGTACTCCAGCCCAGGCGACAGCGAGACTCTGTCTCAAAAACAAAACAAAACAAAAACCAGTGGTTTGTGGAGTTTGAGAAAATGAGTGGGTGGTGGTGGCAGATTCTGCATGGCATTTAGCTTCATGCATGGTCCTTGGTTCCCAAGCATGGGGTGACCGTACCCCTGTCCTGAAGTGGGAATGTGGTGGTAATGGTCAGCACTTGGAAACCCACCTTTTACGTGTGTCTGCTCTTCTGCTGTTGACCCTCTAGGACTCACCAGAGGGTAGTTCTTAGCATTTAGTCTCTTGGCCAGAGAGCAGAATTAGGCTTTAATTACTCTCAACCTTTGTTGGAGGAAAAATGTCAGCCTGGATTGCCAATCAGTTTCTGATCTCAGATGAGGCCCGAGGAACTGAGAGAGGTGGGAGGAAGGAAAGGTTACAGCTGAATCCCCTAAGTATTGCATAATGCAAGCTTGGGCCCCAGAGTGGCCTGAGAGGGACTCCTTTTCTCTTCTCATTGGAAACAGGAGGCATCAGAAGATATGCCCGCTCCATGAATAATCCTCTCCTCTCTCTTTTTTCCTCGCCCTGGCCTCCATTCTCACCTGTACCCAACATATATAATTAGGTCTATATATGATCATCTAACCCTAAAATCAAAGCCAAGCAGAAAGGTAATTCATCTTTCCAAAGATGTATTAAGAACTAAAGCTACTTTCTGGGCTATTTTACAAGCAAGTATTTTTTATCCATGGGCTGGTTGTCACAAAACTTTCTAGTAAATCAACTATCTTCTTTCAAGACCCTGATTTTTTACTTAAAAAAATCCTCAAGCTTTATTTGAACCAGCCTTTCCCAGGGAGCTTGCTGCAACTGCAGCTTCCCATCCTCCACCCCACACTCTCTGATTCCGTGGCTTTGGGGCTGAAACCCAGCAACCAGTTTCCACAGACACCCAGAGGTTCTGATGCAGATGGTCCATGACCATGCTTTGGAAGCACTGTCTAGGGCCTGCATCTTCAATGCAAACCCTCATGATGCCCTTGGCTGAGTGGAAATCAGTGACGATCGAACATTCCCCTGAGCCCTAATATTCTTCAGATGAATCTGGCATCTGGAAGGCAGCATGCTATGGAATCTGGCTTGCTGGAAGACAGAACTGTGTGCTGCTGTGGCGGTTGCAATGACTATTTCCAGAATAATTGTGCAAGTGCCTCACCTCTCTCAGCTTCAGTTGCCTAATCAGAATGTTGAGCAAGTGCCTGACCCCCTCCTGAGCATCAGTTCCGTCATCTGTAACTTGGGGGCACTTCAATCAATCTCATCGTCGTGAGGATTAAGTGTGAAAACAGAAGGTACTTCAAGTGATCAGTAAATGATGAATCCTCAGTAAGTGGTAGCTCTCTTCTTTCTTTCCCTTACGTTTCAGCCCCACAGATCTCTTTCGTCAGCTGTTATCGTTGTAAAAATCATCAATGAAAGTCAAATAAACTAGCCCCAATTATGAGGATTTAATCTGAGTGTATCTGAGTGTACTTATTTCCTTTTGTTGAAATTACTACAAATTTAATGGCTTAAAACAACATAGATTTTACTCTTACAGTTCTGGAGGGCAGAAGTCCTCCAGAGCTGTAAATCAGAGCTGTGCTCCTTCTGGAGGCTCTGGGAGAGAACACGCCCCTTGCTTTCTCCCACTTTTAGGGGCTGCCATGCCTCTTGGCTTGTGACCACAGCACTCTGCCCTTTGCCTCTGGCATCACATCTCCTTCTCTGACTCTGATCCTCTGGCCTCCCTCTTTCTCTGCGGCCCTTGTGATTACACTGGGCCCATCCAGACAACTCACCCTGCTCTCCTCCTTTGAAGTCATTTCATCTGCAAAGTCCCTTTTGACAAATAAGGTCACATGCAGAGGGTCCATAAGTTAGGATGTGGACACCTTAGGCATTATTGTGCTTGCAAGCCTGGGTTTTGATATTTAGCATTAGACATTTAGCAAGAGAACCTGAAGATCTGATGTTCTGACTCCTGCCAAAGAGATCACCGGGAGAGTTCAAACACCAGGGAAAGGAGATATTTTCACCTGGAGTTTTGTGGTTCCCCGCAGTCAAACTTTGCTTTCCCACCACAGCCAGGACAGAAGTCCTGGGCAATAATGTCATATGGCCTGGAAGAACAAGGGTTTCAATGTCCTATGAAAGTGCAGCAAGCTCTCTGAGTCGTCAGAGAAAGGGTCTCTCTTGTTGAAAGTATGTGGCATTCCAGTTATTTTAAAACTGGCAACCCATGGGCTTACATTCAGCTTAAAAAGATCCATTGAGAACCAGCTACATAGAAGCCCTCATTCCTAATAAGAATATTTGCTTAATCCTTCATTTCCCCACCCAAGGGTGTACACTAATAGTAACAATGACTTTACTTCTGGACAATCTAAGTAGCTGTCTCAAGTCCACTATTGCTTTTCCTTCCTCTCCTAGTTAATAGAGTCATTTCTTTCCTTAATAAGAACCTACTGAGCACCAAGTGTGTATGAAACAATGATCCATGACTTTGAGAGACTAGCCATTTGCTGAAGGAAAGAAACTTATAAACACTCTATTACAATGCAGTAGGATCAGTGACCTAGCAGACAAGGGCTCATGGCATGGGGGTCCTTCTGGGGAAGGATTGGATTGTGAGGTTGTCCATATAACTGACATTTAAGCTGCAAGACTAAGAAATATCCACACGAAGCAGGGCAGAAAAGACATCCAGGAAAGCAAAGGAACTTGTGCAAAGGCACTGAGGAATGACAGAACCACCAGCTGAGCACCTAGTTCCCCATGGCTGGAGAGGAGCCACAGACTACCTGAACCAGGACAAGATTGTTTAGCAGGGGAGTGACATGGTCAGATTCTATTTTTCAGATGCAAGTTAGCAATCTCCATGGAGGATTACTTGAGATAAGGGAAGAGAGGCCTGTGTCAAAAAAGTCAATTAGCATTTAAGTGACAAATGACAGCAGCCTTTTTTGAACCTGCGGCAGAGGAATTGGAGTGAAGGGGTTGGATTGAGCAGTTGGAATCAGTAGCTTATTTGGTGTATGACGAGAAAGTCAAGGGGGACTGTGATATCTTTATGGAGTTGCCTCTTGGTCAATGGTGTTGAACAAAATGAGAAATATGCAAAGAAAATTAATTTTGTGGTGAAATGGGTGTGTTTGGGGATATGACAAATTTGAGTTGCCTTGGGATATGAAGTGGAAATGTCTGTAGGTAGTTGGTTGAAATTTTTAGATATAAAGATAGATTGATATAGATATCAGATAAAAGGTAGCAGAAAGTGGTGCCACAGAAATAAAGTCCATGAGTGCAGTTGAAGAAGTGGTAGGAAGAGACTAAGGATAAGAAGAGGAGCAGCCTGTCCAGGTGGACCCTGGATGAACAATACCTCTTCTATTTCTCTCACCTCTCTAGCACCTTTTAAATCCTACATGGCCAATCTGTCTCTTCACCCACTGAAAATGGTAAGCTTGCAACTCTGTCTTTCCAATTCCAGAACAGCATGCTTGGATGGTAGATGAAAAGTTTTCTGGGAAAGACCTCTTATTATTTTCCTTTAAAACATATTGGAGACATTTTACAACTTAAACCAAGCAGTTTTTTCCTGGGAGTTATGTCTGGAAAAGAAATGCATGATCTCTGTAGTCAAAGACCTCTAAAGAAGCACTGCTGACTATTTTTAGCATGAGTGTAAAGATGAATGCTGGAGATATGGCTGGAAAAGTAGAGAAGGGGGTGAGGGAAGGAGGAGCAAGCGACTTAGAGAGACCTCATGCCCTTGAGAAGGTGAAAAGGAGCCAATTCTTTAGGGCACCATTTCCCAAACTTCATTCACTCATTCTCCACCTTCATGGTTTTGCAAGATTCCCCATACCATCTACACAATTATTCACTTCACTTTTTTTTCTCTAAATCCATTCACTTTTTGAATTTAAAAACATGTTTTATATCAAACAGGCAATATCACTTTTGGAAATGCAGACCTGCATCAATTACAGAAATATTTAAAAGGGCTAGTTTTAAAAGTTAAAGCCTTCAATAAAAAAAGTAAAAATGATTGTATTCTAGCTAGATAACTATTGCTTGCTCAGGGCTGTGAACCTGAGACCTGCTCTTTCTTTGCAGAGAAATGTGATAAGCCAGCATTAGGAAGGTTTTAAAGACGTTCTAGTACCAAACTCAGATTTTCCCCTCTAGGTTATTGGAAGGATTGAAATAAATTTGAAAAGAGAACAACTTTCGTACTAAGTAATTTAATGTTATTTAATCTTGGATACTATGGTGGCATTCACTTAACCCTTTGGGTAACTTGTGCTAGGATTAATGCTAAGAAGAAGTGAAGGAAGTGATTGGGGCCAAAACAGGCTGGAATCAGCTTGTGGTTTAGAGCCAATTGCCGCTCACTTCCTGTGGAGACTATGGTAGTCAAAACAAAAGGTTCCATTCACCTTGATGTACATAATTCCCTGCAAGCTCCTGAGAGCCATGGATAGAATCTCTAGGCACTGGTGTTGGGACTGTGCTCTTGGTGAGATAGGGTGTATCCAAGTGTTCAATGGTAAGAGGAGAGTCAAGGAGGCTCAGGGAGCAGAGAGAATGAGTTAGATAGAACCAGATGACCCCACATGTCTTGATAAGAGCAAGCTGCATAGCCATAGCCTCCAGCTGCTGGAGCCTCTGGGAAATACCACTTAGGAAACCATATGCATGGCTAACTTAGCAGCAACATCTCCGGAGAAGAAGATCCAGTGAGCAATCCATCATGCGCCCATCTGCTTTATGTACAGTGACATGCACTGAGCACATCCATCACCTGGGAGAGAGATTGCGGCTTAACAAGGCCTGGGGATGAGTATTTCACATCACTTATTCATTCGTTTCTAAGATCTGACTTTCCAGAACACAATGCAAGTTTGAAGTCATTTGAATGTTTTCTAAAAAAAAAAATGACAACTCTCATCTTCCCACTGTTGCAACGATGGGGCTGTTGTTCAGATCTCTTTGCTTTCATCAAATTAATTGCCCATTCCCTGCAATGGCTTAGATACAAGGATATAGATTCTGTCTGGGAGAACAGTCTGGCTTTGAATGGTAATGAGGGATATATGCATACAATTGCTTTTCTTCTGGAAAGGAAGGTGTGCATGAAGGTTTGCTAACCCATCCAGGGGTGTAACTTAATTTAGAATGTTTGCTGGAGATGTTTGAAGTAAGTGCTAGAAAAATGCAAACATTCTCAGACGTGTTGGAAGGTCATAGTTTAGCCAAATATTGTCACTTTTAATTCGGCTTAGAATATCAGAATGTCAGAACTAAAAGGGACTCTTGGGACCGTTTAATTAAAGACCCTCATTTTTCAGATGGGGAAAATGATTTGCCCAAGGCCAGGTCATGAAACTCCTAGTAGACTTGGAAATCACTACTTGCCCTTTTTACTTATATAGGCCAAATAAAAAATCATTTTAAGGTAGTAGAAAATACATTATCTGGCTCCAGAAGAGAAGAGAGACTATCCAAAATTTAAATGGAGGTTAGTTCAAATTAATTATTCTTGTTTATGATGAATAGTTTTATCCTCTCTAACTGTCTAGACATTTAATAATTTTTGTCCTCCTAATGATTAGAAAACTTGTTCAAATTGGGAGATATAAAAAAAGAAGCAGCAAAAAGAGAGCAATTGATGAAACTTCTACTTAGGCTTTCCAATGCTGCAGGGCACTTCTAGGACCCCCTTTTTTAAAGAAAGACGTCACATTGAGGTGAAAGGCATTTATCTGTGAGCAGTCCTGCATCTTCTGTTATTTGGTTAAAAACAGGTGGCTCCTCTTTATAATGAGCTGATGGGTTCCATGAAAAGATGCTCAAGGCCCTGTGTAAGTGCAAGCACCTCCTGCCTTCCAGGCACAAGGTCTCTTACTCAATGAAATCTCAGGATTCTGCCAGAGAGAATGAGAAGTTTTAAAAGAAGACATAGGCAACCCAATTAGGCTCCAGTCTGCTCGGGCCCTGAGCTGCCAGTTTTCAACAAAAAGAGAAATGTAATAGAGAAAGCAAAACTGTTCACTTTGGTCAACAAAATTAGATGTCATCAACGGAAAGTCCTGCTTTTGACCACTTTTCTACTATGCCATGGAAAGTGGTCTTCCAGCTAAGGGG
Organism: Chlorocebus sabaeus; assembly: GCF_047675955.1. Classification (NCBI taxonomy): domain Eukaryota; kingdom Metazoa; phylum Chordata; class Mammalia; order Primates; family Cercopithecidae; genus Chlorocebus; species Chlorocebus sabaeus. Next base: position 12,530,624 of record NC_132926.1, on the reverse strand, counting down.
GCATTGATCTTTCCAGTAAAAACAGATATAAGCCCTTGGATTTGTACAGAGGTTTGCAGTTGCAAAAGACATTCACATGTATGATTTCATCTGGTCTTCATGGCAACTCTGAATAGGGATAATCGTTCCCTATGCAGATAAGGAAAGTAAGCCCAGGTTAAGTTAGCTGATGTCAGACTTGGGGATTAAAACACAGATCTTTGACTCTAAGTTTACACTGTATATCATGTTTCCATTTTGTCACTTACAAAAATCTACTGCAGCAAACTTACTCTGTGCTAGAAGGAAATGACATACTTAGAAATGAACATAAAGTTCTTATCATGGTTCTTGACTGTGCCAAGTAAGTGCTTGGCATGGCATAGCTGCTGTTGAGGAAGATGCAGTGTGGTGGAATAATTAAAATCACAGGTTTGAGATTTGAAAAATCTGGATGTGAGTCCTGAATTTGGCCCTTTCTGCTCTCAGAAAATGCTCTTATGTGAGTGAGACCGAATGCCTTAACTTCCCTGAGGGTGGAATGAGATGCAAATGTGTGTGCCGAGCTTACCATGATGCCTACACTTAGTGTTTGATGAGTGTAGGGATGATTACATCAAAAGGGTACGCTCATAGGCTTTGCTGTAAGGAAACAAAGCAATCCCTGCCTTGGAACCAGATGTTAACATTTCATAGTTAACATAACCTTGTTTTTTTTTGGTCTCAGATATTCAGAGGCCTCCTGTTTTTGCCTCTCTTGACTTTCTGCATGTAAAAGTTTGCTAGAGTGTTCAGTGAACCCCATGGCTTTATAGTCTACAGAGCAGACCTCGCTTGTGGCCAGGTACCTGTATATGATGCACGCCGTGTTCTGGCAGGTACTGCAATTGTTGAGATCTTGGCCAGTTCGATAAAAGTTGCGCCTGCAAGACAGAGCATTTGCTGGATAAATCTATGGGCAAAAGTCACATGGGCCACAAACATTCAACCTACTGGTCCCTTAGTCCCTATAGCACAGCATTCATGGTGCTCTTAAGTTGCATGGCCATTACAAATAAGGAAACGAAAGTCATGACAATAGGAGCTCACATTTCTAGAAGGCTTCATACATGTTTAAAGACTTCCCAAGCTGAGAGTTTTTTCATGCTGACAACAATCCTGTGAGATGAAGGATTCTGCAGGTGAATGGAAGGGAGGTTATTAAAACTCCTGACCTCTTAGTTCAGTACGTTTCACTCTGCATATCACAGTGTTTCTCTCCTATATGGCAGCACTGATTCTGATTCATACAGCAAATGCCAGTGAATGACTTCTCTCTCCTACCCTTTTTGAGGAGCTTTAACCATTGCTTCTTCTCTGTCTTTAGAGAGCACTTTCTGGAAGGACAAGCATTTCACATCTAAACAAATAACTGCCTTTTCCTCCTATACTGGTGCTGAGTCATCCAGGACAGCATTTTGTGACTTTTTTCTCTTGGCAGAAAATGAGTTGTGCAAAATGAACTGTGATCTCATTTCAGTTCCAATTAGTTGGTCATTGATGGACCAGCCCAAGTCATCAAAGTAGTCAGTACAGGGGAAGGTCAATAGTAAGCTGAGTGGCCACCTCAAGTCCTTTGTCACAATGACACGAAGAATGGAAATACTGTACAAATGCAGTAACTTGCTAAGAGGAGGGGGATGGGGAAGTGCCTTCCTGCTATCGTTTTCCCCCATCATATATCAACGGAACCCTCATCTTCATAAAAATCATTTTTGATCCTACTGCTTCATTGCTGCCTTTTCCCATTCTGTTAACACCTGAAAACGAAAACAAACAGCAGTAGAAATCCACAAAAATCCACCAAAGCCTAGAACTAAATGAAATTCCATTAGAGAAAAGGGAGGTCTGTGGTTATGATTTGGAGAAATGACAGTACTTCAAACATTTTGGAGACATTTTTACTAAAAGAAACCAAAGCTGTCTCTGCCCCTGTGTTGGCAAATGACTTCACCCAGTCATTTTTAATATGAAAAAAAAAAAATCTCCTTACCCTTCAGTGAGAGCTCGAGCTTTCTCCAAGTCTTGAATTACATTCAAAAGGACTTTAATTTTCTCTTGGTTCGAGTGCAGAGATTCCTCCACGGATTGCAGTCGGCCTTGGAGGTCGCAGAGTTCACCCTGTGCCAGGTGAATTTGATTAATGTCACTAATCTCCCTGTTGCTCTGAAGTTTGGTCTCACTCTTTGGAAGAGAGGATGGGAGGTGATCACTTCCTGGACAATTTGGAAACTCCAGGGTGTCTGACTCAGTGGGGGTGTTTGCCATCTGCCCCTGACACCCAGGGGCAGATTTCGATGCACTGTTAATTTTGAGTGACACCAGATTCTGGTGATTGTTACTTGATGAAGGACAGTCTGAGGCTCTTCCTGGGTAGGCTGGCTGGCTGTGGGAGCCTGATGAGGGGGAACTGTGAGTCCGTGGAGGTGAAGGAACACACGTTTCCTTTGACTGAGATGACAGTGGGCCAAAGTCTTTGTCATCCGAGTTGTCTTTGGGCAAAAGCAATTCAGGTTTAAGTTTCTCTGTACCTGGTGTGTGGCTGGCAACGCTGGTGGCATTTAAGCAGGAGGTGGATTTTTCTGAATCTGGTAAAGTCATCCTTCTCCCATCACCTGGACATGTGTCACCCAAAGGGTGTATGGAGTTACTTACTTCAGCTGGCCTGTCTGGGCTGAGAGCAGACTCTCTAGCTTCCCAGGAAGGACTGTGATAAATATCATCTGGAACCTGAATGGCAGCTGTGGCTTTCTCTAAGGACCTCCAAGTTCCTGCTTCCAAGCATATGCTAACAGGACCATTGCTTTGCACCTTGGGGACCCTTGGGAGGAATGTGTGGGACACCTTGACCCTTCGAGGCCCATCCTCAAGATGCTGAGCCAACCTTAAGTAGGCAAGGTCAGAAGACACAATGTCCTGTTCAGAGAGGTTGCCGTTGACCTGGATGGCACTTTGGGATGCTGTTGGCATTTCCACCAGGGACTTGCTGGCTGTGAGTTTCTTCCTTTTGAAAACTGGGAAATGCTTCCTGAGACTGGGGGAAGTTTGGATCGCAACGTTGCGAAAGCCCCCTGCCTTCTGGGACCTGGGGAAGGAGAGCGAGTAGGTGGGGGGATGATGGTGCCTCGTTGCTTGAGTTTTCCCCATCACAGCCAGGTCTTCTGGAGTTCGGACATCAACCTCAGCTAGGCCAGCTGGATTCTTAGTGGTCCCATCTTCCTTGAATCTCACCTGCTGGGATTTGCTCCTGCGGTGGTGAGGTTGTTTCACAAACTCTACTGATTCTAGACTGTTACGCTTTAGAAGCACAGGTCTCACTTTCATATTTTGCTGGGCCATTGAGCCTCAGTGGGAAGGATCAGGACCATACACTTCTCCTAGGCACATCTCCCCTTAGGTCTTTGGAGCAGTATCTAATGATGGTATTTCAAACATAGAGAACTGCTGGCCAGGATGGAGTTGCCCTCTCCTCTTAGTATGGGAAATCCTGTTGGCCATTCCCAACCTCTAGAGTCTACGTAGGAACTAGCTGTAATGCTTTCCCTGCAGTTAAAATATTAATTCATTGTAGTATAATTGCTCCTTGAAAAAACAAATGAGTTAGGCTAACTATTAAACATCTGATCTACCAAGAGAGCTGGTAGGCTGTTTATCAAGGGAAGCTGGCATGCAGTTCTGATCTTGGAAGAAGCTGGTTGTCTTGAACAAAAAGACAACAAAAGTACCATTTAGGGGGTAGTGCCAGACTCCCAGTGAGTGAATTCCAAAAGAAACCTGCTACATCTAGAACATACGGCTTTTTCTCCCCCCGCCCCCAGAGCATTAATGTCCAGTGTGAAACTGCAGGAAACTTAAACGCATCTTCTTTTCATAGCAGGTAAATAGGTGGAGAAATAAATGACCTGGGGGTTTGCTACTTTGATGATACATGATGCGCCCAAGGGAACACTCCCATTTATGTCAATCACAAATTCCTCCTTTGGGGCCATTGTTTTCTTTCATGTTGTCTCTCTTTTCTTCAGTGAGGGAAACTTATCTTCCTAAATACCCTCACAAAACCCAGTGGGGTATGACCAGGACAGGATTGAGGAATCATAGGGGATTCAGTGGGCAGAGTCCCTGTTGTGGTGTCTTGGCTGAAGTTCACATGTGGGCACGGTGAGCTATGTCTGCAGCCTCCAGGATGACGTATGTTTGCTTGGCCTCAGGGGCTGAGGTCTGAGACCAGCTGGAGTCTGAGATCTGCAAGCAGGCGAGGAGCACCTGAAAGGGAAGAGACAACAGTTGCCACTGAGAACGCAGTTTCTGTGGACCTGGATTTCTCTTCCAATTCTAATTTCCTAGCTGAGTATTTTGAGTGGAGGGTCTAGGAGTAAGTTAACCATGTGACCTTTCTCTCCGTTCTCTTTGTGAGCCAGGCACTTTGTGGGTGCAAGGCCTTGGAACAAAATGCCTGTCTGCCTGGACCCTTTTCTCTCTACACCTCCGCACATCACCCAGACAACTCCTATTCATCAGCTGAGAGTCCCAGCAATTTCTCAGGGAGCCTTTACAATGACTCCCCCTTACTCACACACCCAGTGCCAAGACCACATCAAGACCCATTGTACATCCTCGTCACATTTTTCAGAATACAAATTGTAGCTGTTATTCAATAAGCATTTGTGTATGTATTTATTTAGTGTGCATCTCCTCCACTACCCTGTAGGCTCCAGGAGGGCAGAGACTAGAACCATCTCATTCACTGCTTGAGCATTCCCAGCCCTCTTCTGGCTCACTATAGGTGCTTAAGGAGAATTTGTTGAAAAAGTGGATGGTTGGATGAAGGGCAGGTCCTTCTGAAGTAAAAGAGAGCCTGGGCATGAAGAGGAGTGAAGGTCCTAGAGTATCCTGCTAGGGAAACAGGATCTGTGGACTCGTTCTGCTATGACTGCAACATTTATTTAAGGACAAAATTCTCCCCTGATGTCTTCATTTCTTATTGCTTTCCAGGAGATAAATGTGCATGAACTTCTCTGAGGAACAGCTACCTCATAACAGTAATAGCCACCATTTATTGAATACCTACTTTTACCATGCTGAGGACTTTACTTGCATTAATTAAAACAACTCATATTTACTCAGTACTAACTAATGTGACAGATGCTGTTCTAAGCACTTTCCAAGCCATAACTCATTCATTAATCACAAATGACTCTATAAGGGTAGATAATATTTTTGTCCCCATTTACAGTTGAATAAACTGAGGCCCAGAAAGGTTAAGTAACTTGCCTAAACATATCCTACTCCCTTTCCAATATTCCATTATCTCATTTAATCCTTACAAAAAATCCATAAGGTACCATTACCCCCCTTAGACTTATGGGGAAATTGAAGCTTAGAGAGGGTAAGTACTCAGTAGAGGAGCTAGAATTTGAACCTAGATGTCTGTCATTCCAAAGTCCACATTCTTAATCATGAAGTTATGACTCTGCCCTTTTGGGATCTGCATGATATGTTGACAGTTGCTAAGAACAAGGGTAAAAGACCCTTGCAGATCTGGAGAGATGCAGAGAACTGTCCCCTGGCCTTGCCATGGCAAAGCAAACCAGAGGGTTTGCTGCAAGTCAGAGGGATTACAATGGCACTGAAATGAGGAGAGTTCTAAGCCTGTCCAGATTGACCGAGGGATTTTAAAAGAAAATAAAAGTAATAAAATAGCCCACAAGTATTTGGCTGGTTCTGAGAAAGTAGTCTGTCTTAGAACCCAGCTGTATTGGTCTGGTCCCACGCTACTAATAAAGACATACCCGAGACTGGGTAATTTATAAAGAAAAAGAGGTTTAATGGACTCCCAGTTCCACATGGCTGGGGAGGCCTCGCAATCATGGTGGAAGGCAAAGGAGGAGCAAAGTCATGTCTTACATGGTAGTGGCAGGCAAGAGAGAGGGCATGTGCAGGGAAACTCCCCTTTATAAAACCATCATATCTTGTGAGACTTATTCACTATCATGAGAAAGACCCACCCTCATGATTCAATTGCCTCCCACCAGGTCCCTCCTACTACACGTGGGAATTATGGTAGCTACAATTAGAGATTTGGGTGGGGACACAGCCAAACCATATTGCCAGCCAGCCTTATCATACAGATAAAAACCTTGGCTCCATAAACGGAAACTATTACTAACATTTTCCATCACACCGTTTGGGGTGTTCATTGTGAGTGCAGCCTAAACTTTGTCTATCAGACTTCTGCTTTCCCCAAGAATTGCTAGATAATGTTCATAGGAACTTTGGCTTTTCCTGATCCTAGATGCCTTGAGAGGGTCCAACTAACCCAGCAGTGCTGGGAGAGTGTGTGGCACATCCTGGAAGATATTTGGATTCATCTAAAATGCTAATGAGTTGTCAACTTGTCATCAACCTTTTCTACTAACTACTGCTAACATTCTGAGTGTACCTTAGAACTTGATTCAAACCCTGCCCCTTACTGGCTGAAGGACTTGGTGTGTTTTTCATCTGTAAAGTGGGGATGACATAGCGTAGACACAGACTCATAAGTCTGATGTGAAGTCAGTGAGACAATGTATGCAAAGCTCTCAGCCCAGAGCCTGGCACACGTTAGGCAATCGGTGTGTGTTTTCTACCATTGCTGTTATCAGTATTGCAATCACTTGCAGCCAGGGCTTCTTGCTGTGAATGCCAGGATGTGTGTGGATGTGCTATATCTAGGGAGAGGGACGATAACTTTCAGCAAAACTCATGGAGCTCTGTGAGCCCCAGTGGTGGATGAACCACTATCTGTAGCTTTTCCAGAGCAGGTAGAGCCATCGTGGGACAGAATGAGCAGAGTTTCATGAGCAGGTTGTTCCTCATTTGCCTTGCCTGTTTGAAGAGCAGGGTTGGCTGCTGAGAGTGGCATTGTCACCTACCTCTCTGAGGAGATGAACCTACTGATCCCGAGTTGCTTTACACAAAAATTCCAAACAACGGAACTTTTAAAATTGGTCCTATGTTTCAATGACTTTCTATAGGACTTTTAGGTCTGGGAGAATCCAGTAGACAATTTCCTCAGTCCATGACTAAATCCTTTCTGCATCTTCCTCCTCAAATAATAATTAAGCCCGCCTGGATGCCTGTGATGTTGGGGAGCTCAGTACCCAATTCCCTAGTCCATAATAGTTATTTTCATTAATAATAGCAAATATGTATTAAAAACTCACTGTTAAATGCTATGTTAGCACCTGGCATTTAATCCTCAAAATGACCTTCTGTATATTATCCCCATTTTGCAGAGTACGCAGTTGAAGTTTGTGAGATGATCACATGCTTGAAAACACACAGTTCATACTCGTCATCTTTGTACTGCAGAGCCTAGTTATTTATATGTGTACTTTTGTGGGTTTCCTTGACTAATTATTTTTTGCCTTCTTCTTAACTGCTTATTAGCACTTCATTCTGGGAATGATAACTCACACAGGCTACGATTGTCTGAGGCTGGTTTTCATAAGAGCTAATGCCTAGTGCGTTGATTATGTGCCAGGCATTGTGATTGGTATGTTTCATTTACTCTCTTCCTTAATCCTATGACACTCTTAGAGGCAGGTGCGATCAGTTCCCCATTTTATAAATGAGGAAACTGAGGCACAGAAGATGACGATATTTGTACCAAGTTGTTCACACTGATAAGTGATGGAGCTGTCATTTGGACCCACAGACAGACCCTGAAGAACAGGCTTCTCACCGTTGGGCCTTCTTGCCTTCTTCAGGACTGGAAAGATTAATATTTTTGTGCAAGGCTAGCAAGCAGGTTTCAAACTCCCTCCACATTTTCATTCTGAAAGTCAGTCATTATTCTGCTGTTAGCCCTGCCTTTTCTCCAGGAAGTTTATGTATCCTTTAGATGTTTTCTTTTAATCTTTAAAAGCAGTTGGTTTTCTGCTTATAAACATATTATTTGTTCATTGTAAAAATTCAAATAATACAAATAAACAACAAAAGGAAGAAAAAAATCACCTGAAATCTTACCACCCAGAAAGAGCCACAATGCACCAACAATTTGGTGACATTCATTCTAGCCATCTCCCTGTGCAATGCTTGCACAGAAATTGCATACACAGAGAAGCTTATGGACAGAAAGCCTTTTGTTCACTGAACAACCTGGAGAAAGTTACACATTATGGCATACAGGTCACACTGTCCTTTGAAGTAGGCTAACATGAATTTGTCTAGTTATACAATTAACTATTTAAATAGTATTTTTGTGGACATTTAGGTTGTTTATAAATTTTTGGTATTATTTAAAAGTCTATAAATAACATTTTTTGTATGTAAATCTTGGAGCACTTGTCTAATTATCTCCTTGGAATAAATGCCTGAAGAAGAATTACTGGGTTAAAGTAGCTGTGCATTTTACATTTTGTTGATACTACCATGTTACCCCTCATCCTTCTATAAAGTTCTAACGTGCAACGCTGCCATTGCTGCGTGAGAAGACCTTTCACCAGAACCTCTTTGTTACTGTGCTTGGTCAATTTATGATAATTGTTTTTGTCATTGCCAGTAAAGTAGAAAAGAAATTGTATCTCATTATTCTCGATAGGGAATTTATATAAGAGTGGACTTTTTTTCATATATTGGTTTTACACAATGTTTGATACAAATAAAGGCTGAAAAGTTGAAAATGAAAATTTGAATAGCCAAGCAAATGTGGAAACTCTCGTGTTTTAGACAGAACCTAGGAAGTTTAGGAAATACAAAATTTTCTGTTGACAAAAATATTTTGTGTCCCAACTCTTCTGCCCTTGATGTCCACTGTGACCCTTGTACAGACACATCTTGGGGAATACACCTGGCTAAAAGCACCCTCTGGAGGCCTTTAAGTTTTATGGGCTCCCAGTTGTCCATTAATTCACATTTTCCTAGGTATTGGAGGTTAGGGCTAAATTAATATCCTGGCCAGGATCCAGAATCGTTCCCTAGAGGCGGTCACAGCTGCCCCACGGCTGGAGCTATTGTTGATCTTTGCAACACTTTATTCTGTCCTCCCTTGATTATTGACTTTAGTGAACATGAACCAATGGTTTATGTTGCATCTATGCCTTTGGCCCACATCAAATGATCCTCATGGAATCAGTGTCCATTCAGTAGATACAGAAACATTGGACAATATCTCTGTAGGTTGCCCACTGTGGGCTTGCGCTGGAATTCCTGCCCAGTCCTCTTTTCTCAGTGTATTTAGGCCATATAGTGAGGGGTTAAGTACATAGGATTTCGCTTATTATCTACCTAGATGAGACTCTTCCACTTTCTGACTATTGACCTGGAACAAGTGAATTGATCTTTGTAAAACTACCTAGACTGATTGTGAGAATTAAATGAAATAATCTATATGAAATGGTCAGGATAGTCAGTGTTCACTCTTCAGATAGAACCCAGCTGGTAACCATGAGATACTTGTGAATTGGTCTTGGGCCCTCCTCTTTCCCTTGGGATAGTAAACTGTAGGTGCATTCATGGGAAGGAAATGGCATTCCCTTCTACGAGGAATGTACAAGGAGTCCTATCTCCCTGCCGTCTCTGTACTTTGTGTACTTTAGCATTGTGCTTGTCTCTCTATATTGTGATGATCTGCTGACTTCTAGCCTCTTCAACTGACTATAAGCTCCTTGAGAGACAGGTGGTGATGGTCTACTCTGGGTCCTTATCCTCCGCTTGACACAGAGAGGGTCAGTCTTACATAAATTCTTGTAAAACAAATGAATATAATCCTGTATTATCTAATTTGCCTTAGCTTCTATGACATGGAATAGTTGGATAGTTGCATAGAATAAATATTTGCATAACTAAGAGTGAAGGAATTAATTCACTTCCAACATTTTTTTTTCTTTCAAAGATTTATTATCAGTAGGTCTCATGTCTGTTCTCTAGTCTACTATGCTTTCTCTCTTTATGACAGATTTAATTTGGTTGGACTTTATTGAGATTCTGCTGTGAGGTGGGCACTGTGATAAATACTGTGGAGATTCCAAGGAGGAATAAGACCTGACCCCTATTGTAGCTCTAAGAAAGGACCTTGCAATGCCAACCTCATATGGAATCTGTTCCTGAGAATTGCTACACAATGTTGTACAGGGTAGGGGAGGACTTAGAGGAAGGCATTTGATTCATTTCATGCATCCAAATTCTACCTTACTTATGAGGGTGCTTTACATGTTAACTGGGGTTCAGACTGTCCTTCATGCCAGGAGTCAGCAAGTTTTTTCTTTAAAGGGCCAGATAGTAAATATTTCCATCTTTGCTGACCACACAGTTTCTGTTGCAACCATTCAGCTCTGCCATTGTGGCAAGAAATAAGTCATAGACAATATGTAAACAAATGGCTCTGGTTGTGTTCCAATAAAACTTCATTTATAAAATATGCGACTGAATGGATTTGACCTGGGAGCCATAGTTCGACAACCTCTGCTTTAGGCACTGGGAAGTCTTTGGTGGTTTTTGAGCAGGAGGCTCTTGATTAGGTTGTTTTTCAGAGGAGGCTTTGTTTGCTGACACATTGCCATCTCCCTTCTCTGAACTTAGTAATAATAACCTTTACTATTTATACCACACTTTACAACTTACAAAGCATTTTCAAATCCCATGTAATCCCCACTAGGGAGGCTGGGAAGCGTTATCCCTGTTTTAAAGAAGAGGAATTCAATCCAGAAGGATTCAATGATTTGTCCTAAGTCACAGAGGTAGACTGGAACCCTGTTTTCCCGCTACCAGCCTCAGGGCTCTGGTGGAGACCCCGACTTTCCCTCCCTTTAGCTGGCCAGACATCTAACTACTTTATGTGTTAGTCCTGTTTCCTCAGCTGCAGGGTGCATTTCTAAGGTATAGGGATATGTCTTCCACTCTTTTTCTATCCTCCAAAGTCCTAAGCACAGTGTTGAGTCTTTAAGGAGCCATTTACTATTGATCATTCACCTCTGGGCCTTGTGGTTCAAAGTTTGCTTTCCTTCCATTTGTATTCAGTTAATTGCTCGGTCAAATCTGTTGGTAAGGGTTACTCCATACTCATCTGAAATCAAAGGGTTAATGCTTGTGGTCCAAGTCTTCATTTATCTTTCCAATTTGAAATTTGGAAAGATAATTTTCCAAATTATATATTCCAAAAATATACCCCTTTCCGGCAGCTTTCTCAATAAGGAAAAGGGTATATTTTGGGGGTCTGCCTAAATCTACATTTTGTTTAAGTGGTCAAAGAAACAAAGGCAATTGACTTTCTTTTTAGCACCTGGGATTACTAAGCATGGGTGAACTTGAGGAAAGAATTAGGCACCAAAAAGTGAGGTTAAAATCCAAACTTATGTATTTGGGACCCTGAAAGATGTTGGATATGTACTGATCATGAAATCTTGTTCTCACTTTCCTATATACCATGTTTGACCTTTTTGCACAAATTCTGGTATTCATACCCAGGTCTCCGTCATCTCTCACCTGTATCACTGCGAGTGTCCCCCTCTCTTGTCCTCTTTGCCATCTGTCCTCCACACGGCAGCCAGAGTAATCTTGATAATATTTAATGGGATCACATCAGGCCCCTCTTTGAAACCCTGCAAAGGTGTCCCACTACATTTAAATTAAAATCCAAACCAGTTCCATAACTTTCAGGGCCACAACCTTGAACAGAGGCCACAACCCTATGTCATCTGGCCCCTGCCTACCTTCCTGGTCCCATCTCATCTCATGTCACTTTCCCCCTTTTCTGTGACCTGGTCTGTGACCCTGAACATGCTAGATTCATTCTCATCATCTGGCTTTGAAATCTGCTATTCTTTTGTTAGGGCTCCTCTTTCCCCAGATCCTTCCAAGGCTGTCATCTCCAGGAGACACTCCCTGAGCCCCTCTCCCCTTCCATGTCCCTCTGTGCTGCAAAACCCTGTCCTATTAGCTCATTTGTTTATTCTCTGTCTCTGCCCCCATTTATTGAAGAACTTTAGTATTTGTTGAATGAATGAATAAAGAGTAAATTCTTATAGTTAGAGGCTTCAAGGAATCAAGGAATCATACAACCTTAGAAATAGAACAGAGAAGTTTAAAACTTTAGACCTTGGGGAGAATCTTATTTAATGATTTTCAAAATTCCTTTAGCAGTAAACTCAGCTTTCCAAATCCAAACTTAAGCAGAATTCCAATATCTAAAACAGAATAAAAGTGGAGTTGTTCCAGAAAATGTGGGGGATTCAATCCTAGGACTCAAAGCAAACCTAAAAACCGAAGACAACCCCCCTCATTATAGAGATGGGGAAACTGAGACTCTGAGCAGCCGTCTTCTGCCTGCAAATGCTTCAAGAAGAACAAAGTCGCTGGTGTGTATCCCATACCCGAGCACAGCTTCTAGCATGGAGCAGGAGCTGGGGGAGCATTGGTGGAACTGCACGAGTGACACACTGAGTTGAAGGCAGAAGTGGAACTGACGTCAATCCAGGGTCTCCTGTTCTCCAATATACCAGGGAGAAAGGTTGAGGGCCATGGCCCATATCTGGTTCCAGCTCAGGTGCCTCATTTGGAACCAGACCTAGTGGAGAAGACAGGCTTTCTGATCCCAGAGTCCTCTCCAATGGATGGGGAAGCCACTAATGCTATTTTTTTCTACCACTCTAGCCCTCTAATTGCATTTGTCACCCAGGGAGCTACGACTACCATCTACCTCTACCTCCTCTTCATTTTTATCCTTTCTTCTGCCTTCTCTTCCTTTTTTTAAAAAAATAATAAAATGTTTCAGGTATGCAGGACAGCACAGAGGACAGTAGAGTGAACATAACAAGCATGACCAGCCTAAGACATGAAAGGTTACAAATCTAGCCGGATTATCCTGCGGATTTCCTCTCTCCTTTCTCCTTTTATTGTATTTCCCTCTGTCTTCCCTCCTTCTTTTTCCCCTCTTCCGTTCTGTCCTCCGGCATGGCTCCCCATTTCATTTCTCCCCTCTCCTCCCTGCTCTTTGTCTCACCACCTTACTTGCCCTCCTCTTTCCACACCCTGCCCTTCCTCTTCCTTCTCCATTTCTTTTGTTCCTCTCAGGCTCCTTCTCTTGCCTTCTCCTTCTCTTTTGCATCTTTATAAATGTTTTAGGGTCAGTGATTCATTCCTTTGGCTCATTCAGGGTGAGGAATCAGCATCTCCTGAATTTCCTCTCCTGCGAGCCTCAGGGCACCTGCCCTGCAGGGATAATTCTGTGGTGCATGCACCCCTCTAGCCAGAGGCATTGGCTGCTGCCCACTGAATCTGAAAGGTCACCTCCAGCTTGCTTTCTCCAGGGGAAAACCTTTACTACCACCAGATGCAACTGCTGGCCAATTCATCCAGCTTCTCATAGATGAAAGAGCATTGGCTTAATATCATCTCTATATTTCTCAGCATTTTGATTTCTTTCCAGAGATTTTTCTGATATTTCTCAATGCATTTCTTTTTCACTACATCACTGGGGACACTTTCTTACCTTTTTTTTTTTTTTTTTAGGTTATACCACTTTTTGGCTTTAAATAATTTGACTTATTTTTCCTGGGGTCAAACACTGGGGGAGCTGCCTGCTCAGACAGATAGAAGAATCTAGAATCTTTTGGATTTATTGTCAGAGGAATAACTCTGTGGGTCAGATGGAAGTGGGAGAGCAGAGGTGAGTGGTCATGTCTCACCCCTCTTCTCCATCAGCTCCATCCAGAAAAAAACAACAGGAAGCCAGACAGCCAATGATTTGCATTGCTGTAAACAGATTGACTCATAGGGTACAGAGTTGGCACAGGCCACTTCTAAGTTCTTTTTCAATGTTGAGGTGTCAGCATTTTCCACATGGGAGACGGATCCAGTTGGAGTGGAAGAAGGCAGGAAAGTCCTTTTCCATCTCAGCATCACTTTCTGTGGTTTTGTGGTACTTGGAAACTCTGTTTACACTTGACACTTGACAGTCTCTTCCTATGGATTGTCTAAAGCAATTATGAATACAATTGGAAACGTCTGTCCATTCTGAAGGGACCTATGCTCCAGTATAGACCAGTCACACACATTTGGCTGATTCAAATACTAGTCGTTGTACTAAAAACAAGACAGACTCCAGTGACCCCTTATTTGTCAATAGCACTGCCAACGTTTTCAAAGCATTTTTAGATTTACTAGCTCATTTCCACCTCACAACAAGTTTTGCCAAGACGAGGCATTATCACTCCCATTTTGCAGATGAGGGAACTGGTAGAGAGGGGCGAGATTTGCCCAAGATGAATGTGGTCTGGCCAGACCAAAAGGACAGCAGAAATTTCATTAGATCAGGGAGCTTCTAATGGAGGCTGGAGGAAGCTGGGTGCCTCTAAGAGGTGCCTTGGGTGGGGGCTGGCAGGATTGGCCCACAGCATGGCTTGGAAGTACCCCCTTCTCCTGACATAGATACACACTGCACACCCACCAAGGACAACTGTTGGGCCCTGGACTCTGCAGTGCGCCATCCACCCTGGTACAGCAAAGCATTGGCAGGCAACTGCAATGAAGGTTTTCCCACTTCTGGATCCCTGCCTACACTGCAGAATTTTCACAAGCGGAAGAGAAGAGGGGAAGTTTATGGTCTGATCTAATCACAGATGAACGGAGAGCTCGGTGGCAGCAAGCAGCTTGCAAAAGCGCATGACTCCAGGGCCATTAAAGAGCCCACTCTTCATTTCTGAGATAAGTAAATGGTGTGCCCAGCAGCATGTGCAGCACACAGTAGGTGCTCAGTAAATGGTAGCTTCCATTGTTCTTATCTTTACCATGATTACCATTATGCATTGGGCCCCAAGTTACACAGAAATGGGACAAAATCCCAGGATTTCAGAGTCCATGCGGGGGTTGTGGCAAATCTCAAATAACATTAAAAGGCAGAAGTAATAAAAATGAAACTCAAGGAGAAAATGCTGCCAAATGTCCCCTATCTGCTGATTTTGGTGGTGTGGTTCCCTGTGAGGTCTGCCATTTCTTAAGGGGCCAAGAACATCTCTGTGGCTTTTTGTCATTCATTTCCTCCTCTCGTGCAGGAATCTCAGACCATTGCTGGAATTGATGTTGCATTCTGGGACTTGGCTCTCTGCCTGTGCAAGCTGTGAAGCCCCATCCACCTCCCATGCAAATCACAGGCCGCGTAGCACACCTTTAATCGCCTCTCACTTATGGGCTCGCGGTGTTTGCCTAATGACAAGGGATGTCCTGTTTCTCATGGATGCTGGTCAAATCCAAAAGTATAAAAGCTTATATTTAAATGTCCCCCTTCCTTCTTTCTCCTTTCCTTCCTTCCTTTCTCTCCCTCCTCCTTCCCTCTCTTTTTTCTTGCAAAGGGAAGAGCATATGGGTAGAGAGAACCACCCAGCCTCAACCCCACTTCTCACTCTCCAGGATAGGAGACCAGGAAAGGTACCGAGCTGAGTGGAGACCTTTCCTGGAGATCCAGGGACAAGGGGTGGTCTCACTCCTAGCCACTTATACTCACCTGAGTCTTCTCCCCTGCCCCTAGAGAAAAGCAGCCAGCATTCATGCATCCTCTCCTTTTGAGGGTAGGATCACACTCCCCAAAGCTCCCGCAATGCCCCATACTTTCACCCTGACTCCAGCCACTGGGGATTCCACCTTCCCTCCACGTTACCTGTTGTAACCACAGCCCCCAAGAGCAGGATGACATTCCATCTCCTGGAATGAAATACTTATCAGGACTTGGCAAAGCCTTTCTCTTACAAAGAGTTATTCATACACTCACACCTAAACTTGCTGAATGACCTAGGACAAGTCATCTCATATCTGGGATCTCAGTTTCCTCATTTGAAAATGAAAGGAGTATTTGGCTCACATAACGCAGTGCCTGGCACATAATAGGTATAGTAAGAATCAGCCAGCAGACCTCTTGGTCCAACCTTCCTTCCTTCTTCCCTATTTTCTGGCCTGAAGTTGTCCCCTGATTACCACTACCCTTGTCTTGCCTGAACAGGGACCTTTATGCGAATGATATCTCAAGCCTGGCCTTGGCCACCCTCCATGATCCTTTCTGGGCCAATGACTAGGACAGCCTCTCTGTTTCCCAGCCCAATGTCTGAGCCTGATTGACTGCACTGGGGCACAGGGATTGGAAGGAGCACCCAGAGCATGCAGGCAGATGGTGAGAGAGCCGGAAACCATTGCTGCTGGGGGTGCGGGGAGGGAGTCAGCAGTGAGCAACTTCTTAAAGCTCACATCAACATTCCCCATTCTGGATGAGATCCAGAATCTTATGGGTTCAGAGTTTATCTGAAGTACCAGGACCCTTTAAATCCCATGTGGAGTGGCTGGGGGTGGTCTGATAATTTAAGTAGTGTGGCATGGTGGACAAGAGCTTGCATTCTGAAAACAGACGGCTTAGGTTTCAATGCTGGCTCTGCCATTTTCTGCATCTCTATTGGAGGGTAAATTACTTAACCTCTCTGGGCTTTGATTTTCTCATCTGTGATATGTGGCTAATAATATTACTTAAGAAGCTGTAGCTAATAATATTACGTAAGAAGCTGGCTGTAAGATTTAAACAAGGTGACACACTCATAAAGCTTTCAGAAAAGTGCCGGAAATACTTAATAAACGTTGGTTCCTATTATGATTACTAGCATTATTACTGTAGGCAGTATCATCATTATTATTATCAAAGTGTGAGAACCAGCAAAGATTTCTATCACCCACTAGTTGCCCCTCAAACTCTCATCTGTGAAGCAGGAGTATTTATGATATAGCCCCTACCCGCTGCTTACAGCGGGCGTGGGAGCCGATTGATAATGTACAAGAGGATACATGTTTATAACAAAATGCAGATGCCACACAACTAAAAGCAATTAGTAGATGACAGAAGATGAGAGGTAAAAGATGAAGTTAATAAAGAGGAGAAAAACTGAGCATCAACTTTGGCTGAGCTTCCTAGTAAACCAAGGCAGAAAGGGAATCATAGTAAAACATATTTTTATCATTACTTAGTGCTTAGTGCTGAGACATTTCATCATGAGTAACAACCTTTTTTGTAGCCTTGAACTCTAAGAGAAACTTATCCTAAGAATATTTATTATGAATTTATTTACACATCTAAAATTTTAGGCTTTCTCTATGAGAAAGAGAATCCTTATGAGATTTGGAAAGTATCACAATAAAAATGGTTGAAGAAATGTGAGCTCTTTTTTTTTTTTTTTTTTTTTTGAGACAGAGTCTTGTTCTGTCACCAGGCTGGAGTGCAGTGGTGCGATCTTGGCTCACTGCAACTTCTGCCTCCTGAGTTCAAGTGATTCTCATGCCTCAGCCTCCCAAGTAGCTGGGATTACAGGCATCTGCCACCACACCCAGCTAATTATTTTTGTTTTGTTTTTTTTTTTAAGTAGAGGCAGGATTTCACCATGTTGACCAGGATGGTCTCGATATCCTAACCTCATGATCCACCTGCCTCTTCCTCCCAAAGTGCTGGGATTACAAGCGTGAGCCACCACACTTGGCAAGGAATGTGAGCTCTTTAAGCAAGAGAAGAGCAAATGGGAAGACATGTTGGTCCCTTTAAAGATTTCATTACTTTATCAAGTGGGAAGTCGGGTCGTCCTGTGATATTTCCAGAGACAGAACCATAGCTCCATGGTTGAAAGCCTTGAGGATGCAAACTGAGTTTCAGCTAAAGGCGGAAGTTTTCTCATACTCAAATAATGCAACTCTGCCTTGTGATGGGGTGAGCTCCCTGTCCATGCAAGCGTTTGTCTAGAAGGCCATCATCAGGGCCATATGGAGAAGCTCTCACTGCATTTTTAGAGAGCAAAGAGATGACTCCTTCATCCCAGGATACTTTAATTTTCTCCAGGTCTGTGTAATAGAGGAGTGGACTCTCAAAAGGAGAGCTGAGCTTTCCTCCCTTGAACATGGATGAACAACTCTAATAAAACCCATTTCCTACAAAGCTGCTCCCCTAGAAATAAAGGAGCAGGCTAGGCAGAGCAATCAAATCACTTTTTAAAATGATTCTTTAAGATGAAGAGTGTTAGGAAATAATTTGGCTAAGCAATTGTCAGTGGATTTGGGGAGAGAGTCCCCTGTCAGAAGTGACTGTGTCACCTGCCCCCAACCTTCTTGTGTGTTGTTCTTCCTTTGTGTGTCCCAGCTTTCATCCGTACGTTCTAAGATTCTGGGGCTGACTGGGGCTGCATGAACAAGTGTGTGTCCCTGGGGCCTGGGGTTCCCGCAGCCCTACCCCAGCTCTCCTCTGCCCATCAACTGGCTGCCATGGTCTCCTTTCTCATGGGGGCTCTGCTTGGGAAGGGCCGTATATTGCTCAGCACCATGTGATTGGTGTCTGCACAGAGTTGGGCCTGCAGCAGCCAGGTGTACTGTATGGTTAGGAGCATGGGCTCCAGAGCCAGGCTGTCTGGGTTTAAAATCTAGCTCTCTCATTTACTAGCTCTGTGAGCTTGGTCAGGATGTTTCAACTCTTTGAGCCTCAGTTTTCTTATCTGTAACATGGGATTGATAGGAGTATCCTCTACACACACACACACACAAAACAACAACAACAACACCGGACTGCAGTATGAGTTCAATGAAAGAATGACAGTTAAGCTCTTTACATAGTGTCTATCTTATCTACTATATTGCGGTCAAAAAACTCTTTCAATCAAGGGTTAGACAGTAAATATTTGCAGCTTTGTAGGCCATGTGGTCTCTGTTTCAAGTACTCAACTCTACCATTGTAGCCTGAAAGCACACATGGGCAGTATGTAAATGACCAACCATAGTGATATTCCAATGAAACTGAATTTACCCAAACAGGTAGCAGGCAAGATTTGGCCCATGGACTGTAGTTTGCTGCCCTTGTGTAAAGCAGCAAGTCAGAGAACCAGATGGAAATGAGCAACCACAGAGACTAAAGGGAAGAAGCAAAAGGTGGTAGAATGGTGGATTCAACAGTAGCACTCAGAAGTTAAGAACTCAGTCTGTGAAGCAGAACAGGTCGGGTTTCAAACCTGGCTGGTGAATGGCGTTTGCTCTCTGAGCCTTGGCTTCCTAATACATAAAGTGCAAGATGGCAAGTAAAAGGGACCTTTCTCAAATGACCGATTTGTGGATTAAAAGAGAGATTAGACATGGTGCCAGGCATCTAGTAAGAGCTCAAAAAATGTTAGCAAAGAGGAGGATGATGACAAGGTGGCTGCTGAAGTGAACTAAACTGAATTGAACCACAGCCTCCTTTTGCCTTCAGCATACCCAGACGGTGTGGCTCATTAGGAAGAGCAAGAGTCTTAGATCCTCAGAGTGCGTGACTTCCTGCCTTGAGACTTCTCTCACTCTCTGTAAAGTGCAGCCAATTCACATTCTTTCTCCCTAAGAATCAGGTTCAATGAGACCCTGGAGGGAGAGCCTGCCTACCACCTACCTATAAATAGGATGGCAAGTCAGCACCAGCATCAATGATTGCAGGTCAAAAATGAGACTTGGCCTCTCAGTCTTGCTCACCTCAAATGGACTTGAGGATAGAAGGGCCGAAAGATCAATAATGGAGAATATAAATGTTTGTCATTCTCTGTGCAGAGCTGCTTGGGCACTCAGGTTTGGAGCAGGACTAGGAAGGCCCTGGGCTTTGGATTGCTTTTGTTCGATGTTAGTGTCCTGGAAATAGACCTCTCTACATACCATGTTTTGTTGGGAGATGGATTGCCATCCACAGTGAGACTTTCAATGTTCCTTTCCATTTCTTGTTGGCATACAAAGACTGCATAACAAATGGATTTCCCCAATGTGTTCATAGTGTTCTGCCTTTTGTTGACTCCATAAGTTTTTATTCTTTCTTTACTTTCAGATTTTCCAGAAAAAAATTAAACAGATGCTTACAGCCCTAATTAATGCTATCAGGCATCTGTCCTAATCATGTATTAATTGATACTGATTTTCAGTTATGTCATTTCCTTCCACTAAGATCATGAGAGTCTCACAAACTGTCCATTGTATTCATTTCAGGATCTCCAACACTGGAAACCACAAGCTGTCTTTTCTTTCTTTCCTCCTTCCCTCTCTCCATTTAGCCTTTCTTCCCTTCCTTCTGCTAAGCACCCACTATGTGCCAAACATTGTACTGGGCATCAGGAACACCTCCAAGCTCTCAGATCTAAAGGAGGAGATGGGCAGGTAATAGGCAGCACGGTAAGAAGCAAGCTTTAAGCAAGGTCAGGTATTGTAGAAATCCACCATCCCAGGCCCTAACCTGTTGGGACTTTAGACAACCCTAACCTGTTGTCCCCTGGTGGAGGGGACATCTGAGCCAGGCTTTCTACAATGACTAGGAGTTCAAGTCATTGAAAGAAGGAAGAAGCAGGTTCAAAGGTGTGCCTTGAGTCTAGGCAGTAAAATGGAAGTTGTTCCTTCCACATAAACTTAATTATTGTGACTGGACGGGATAGTGGCAAATGTCAGGAAAAGACTGACTGGCAGGAGGCACGGCATGAAGGACTTTGTAGGCCAGACAGATCTTCTGGAGTAATTTCAACATCTTAAAGCTTAGGCAAGCTGTACATTTACAAAACAAACCTAAATGTCAAGTCTCTCTCCTTTGGGCTATAATTATATCAAATGTATTGTCTCCTTCATGCACTACTACTAATTAGAAGCTTTGATTAGCAGTATTACACGCTTTGGATGAACAAAATGATAAAATAAGCTAATTATGACTTAATGTGTAGAATTGTTACCCACTATCTTTCAATATACCAAGTCAGTGCAGAGAGGGAGAGCAGCAAAGAGGCTCTTGGTGTTGAAAAAACTGAAAAATATTTCCTCCTATTACCAAGATACAGATACAGCCTGCCTGGAATTGACTTTAAGTAAAGTGATTAAACCCAGGAAATCATTGATTAGGAGTTCGCCATATATCTAGCACTGTCTTCACCTTGAGATACAACTGGTGTACCAAACAGCCAAGGTCTTGTCTATTTTGGAACTTAGTTATGGGTAGGAGAGGTTGATATTAAATGAACAAACATCCAAGTAAATATGGGTTTATAAAATGTGCTAAATGTTGTGACCAAAAAATGGAGGCTGGTGGGAGAATAATGAGTCATAATTTACACTGTGGGTAAGGGAAGTGCCTTCTGAGGAAGGGATGTTTGCATTTAGGGGGTACGGTGGGCGTGATCGAGGTGATGGGATGGGCATGAGAAGAGGGTGTTCCAGGCAAAAGAACATTGTGCACACTGGCTGTGGTGCAAGAAAGTTATTTGGCCTTTGTAACAGCTACAGAAAGGCCAGCTTGGATAGAATCCAGAGAACAGGCCATAGTTGGTCTTGAAGCGTTAGGCAGGAGTGATGATATTGGTCCTGAAGGCTACATTAAGTCTTTTGGTTGATTTTTGAAAACAGACTGACTTCAAGAGGTTTAAGAAGGGGGTGTGTGTGTGTGTGTGTGTGTGTGTGCGCGCGCGCGCGTGCGCACGCATGTGTGTGTGAGAGAGATATTAACACATTTGCATTTTTAAGTAATTTTTCTGGTTCTGAGAAAACAGACTGGACGGGGCAAAAGTGGAAGCAGGATGAA
Source organism: Chlorocebus sabaeus (assembly GCF_047675955.1). NCBI lineage: Eukaryota > Metazoa > Chordata > Mammalia > Primates > Cercopithecidae > Chlorocebus > Chlorocebus sabaeus. The sequence continues at coordinate 12,509,053 of NC_132926.1, read as the reverse complement.
CCAGTGGGGAGGCTGTGACAGTAGTCCAGGTGACACATGATGATGGCAAGGTGGTAATAGTAAAGATGATGAGAACTGGATCAACTCAAAAACACTGGATATTAGATTAGTTAGAATTGTAGTGTGAGATGGAAAGATGTAGAGGAAGGAAATTGATTTGATTTGAGTCTATTTGACTTAGAAGGCAACATTTTGAGACACCTAGAATGATGGCTTCTAATAGGCTTTCCCAAGCCATATGGAGGGGTTTTCTGGACCCTCAGCCATGTGCTATGATGTGACCACCATGTTTGCTTGCATCTGTTGGAGAAGAAGGCACCCCTTCCTCTGCATAGTGGCCAACTTGCAAGAACACATGGCTCTGGGACCACAATGCCCTCTCCTACCCTCAAGTTTGGAGCATGAGTGGTGTACACCACACCATATCAGGCATTGGCCTTTAGAAGTAAGAGATCACTCAGAGGTCCAATCAGTCAAACGGTTTGTTTCTCCATCTCTGTGTGCCAAGGAAACCACAGAGACCAAAAACACAAATGAGGCTGCATCTTGATCTGTAGGGTTAATGCCGTCTATTAGAAATACCACAAAAACACTGAAAAGATCAAGGAAAGTCCAGGAGGGGAATAACCAAGTAGTCTAGTCCTGTTTAACTCCCCTACAAAAGAGCTGATGAACTGCTGAGAAAGGCTGTCACAGGAGCAAAGAGGCACAATCATAACCAGCATCAGTTGGTGGTTACTGTGGATGAGGCCATCTTTTTAAGGCTGTGAGTGCTATTTCACAGATCCTCATGTTCCCAGTGAGCCCCATTTTAGGAAGCTGAGGCACAAAGAAGTTTAGTGACTTTGCCCAGCCACCACAGGAGTGAATGGTCCAGCAGGGCCTTGGGCTCCAGGGGTCATGCTCTTAGCCACTATGTGAGTCTATAGCAAGAGGCCACAGGCTATTAAGGTCAAGTAGAGTGGTTTCTGGAAGGGACAGCCTTGACCTGGGTTGAGAAAAGTGGAAAATACTGAGTGTCAGCTGCTCTGTAGACTGCACCCCGCTGAGGCTCCCTGGGGCCATTTGGGAAGCTGGGTTCCTGGCGTGATGCTGAGTGTTCCACACAGAGGGAAGCCCCATTCCTGACTGCGTATTTTGTCCTCAAATCCTTCTGAGCACCCTTAATCCACAGAAAATGGGTTGGGTACTAGGGACACGGCAGTGAGCTCAGACATTCTCCCAGAGCCCACAGAGTAGTGAGGGAGACATAAAAGAAAGGGGTGAGGCTGGGTGCGGTGACTCACGCCTGTAATCCCAACACTTTGGGAGGCCAAGGCGAACAGATCATGAGGTCAAGAGATTGAGGCCATCTTGGCCAACATGGTGAAACCCCGTCTCTACTAAAAATACAAAAATTAGCTGGGTGTGGTGGCACATGCCTGTAGTCCCAGCTACTCAGGAGGCTGAGGCAGGAGGCGGAGGTTGCAGTGAGCTGAGATCATGCCACTGTACTCCAGCCTGGCGACAAAGCAAGACTCCATCTCAAAAAAAAAAAAAAAAAAAAAAATGGAGTGGGGGATGAATTTCAGTGTAAGGTGGTCATGGTGGATGTCTGTAGTCTTAGTTACTGGGGAAGCTGAGGCGGGAGGATCTTTTGAACCCAGGAATTTGAGGCTACAGTGAGCTATGATCATGCCTATTAATAGCCACTGCCACTGCACTCTAGCCTGAGCAATACAGTGAGACCCCCATCTCTAAAAAAACAACAGAAAAAAAAAAAAAAGGAGAAGGAAAAAGTTAAGAGCAGGGTGGTAAATACCCACCAAGAGGAAGTCGGGGTGCCACAGGAGTCCCTCGGAGCAGCATGCATCCCTGATATGTTTCTGTGGTGGTGTGAGTGTGAGAAGTGGTGGCTAAGGGAGCCTCCTCAAGGGCAGGGTTGTCTAATGTGAGCTTGGAAGAGAGTAGGAGCCAGCGGGGGCTGGGGGGTGGGGGGCGTTCAGGTGGGCACAAGTAGGGAGATGGGAGAAAGGAAGTCACTTCAGGACACAGTAGGTACAAAGGCCTCCAAGTATGGAGATAAGAGGGAGCAAGGCTCTTTTGTGGAACTGAGAGAAGTTCAGAGTTCCTAGAGGGTCGAACTTACTCAGGGCAGGGAGAGAAAAGAAGTGAGTTTGGAGAAAGGTGGGTGAGAGCTCGGACACCGTAGCAGGGAGTTTGGACTTAACCCTGAGAGCAGTGGAAGCCTCCAGTGGGTTTTAGGGGAGGAAAGGCTGGGCACAGTGGCTCACACCTGTAATCCCAGCACTTTGGGAGGCCGAGGGAGTTGAATCACCTGAGGTCAGGAATTTGAGACCACCCTGGCCAACATGGCAAAGCTCCGCCTTTACAAAAAATACAAAAATTAGCTGGGCGTGGTGGCAAGTGCCTGTAATCCCAGTTACTTGGGAGGCTGAGGCATGAGAATTGCTTGAGCCTGGGAGGCAGAGGTTGCAGTGAACTGAGATCGTTCCACTGACTCCAGCCTGGGCAACAGAGCAAGACTTTGGCTCAAAAAAAAAAAAAAAAAAACAGAAAAAACAATGTTTAGGGGAGGAGAAGGTAAGACAGTTTCTGGGGCTGACTGGATCCTTTGTACTTTCTCGGGTGAAAGTGGCTTACTGATCTAGTCTTTGGCAAGAAGCCTGATGATTTGGTTCCCAAGAGGCAGTACTGCTTGGTTTCAAGGAGGGCTTTCCCCTCTCAGTCTTAATGCTAGTTGTCCCTTCCTTTTTCTTGCAACGCTGGGCTTGCTGAGTAGCTGAGCTGTGTTGTATTTTTAAAAGAGCAACTTGTTCTCTCTAAATCACCTACCTGTCTATGGAATTTCTACCGGTGTGTTCAAACACATCTCCAAGGTCTCACTTCTGGGCAGCTTCCCTTTAATGGGGGTGGTGGGGAAGGGTGCAGACAGGCAGGGGAGGGCCTGAGGGAGTGAGGTGGGAAGGGGTTGGCAGACAGAATGAGCCTTTAGAGTGCTGGCGACCTCAGCAGCACCATCAGCTCATTCTCTCTCATTCACATGGAGAGCTTTCAACCAGCCTCTCCCCCTAGTGAGGGCCCCTCAGTCCTTTAAGAAGGCTTCCCATCATTTAAACAGATGATAAGTCTGACAGATACCGAGGTTGGCCTCAGCTCAGCGAGCATTAACTGTATTAGCTACATCGGAATCTCCATCAGTGACACTGTATGGAGCTAATTTGTGGGTTTGTTAATCCCCAAGTCACTCCTAATAAGAACACATTTCTGTGTGGGAGTGCCTGCCCAGAAGACTACGGCACCTTCACAGTTGCTGCACAGCTGAAGTAGCTCAGTGTGAGGGAAGAAACCGGCTCTGGAACCCGAGAGACCCAGGTTTGAATCCCAGCTCTGCCACTCCCTTGCTGTGTGACCTTGGGTAAGCAACTGAACCTCTCTGAGCCTCAGTCACTCATTTGAAAATGAAGATAGTCGTCATGACACTCTCATGGGGCTGTGGTCAGAATTCAGGGAGGCCGTGCAGAGTGCTCAGTAGATACGAGGTGCTGGCATGTATTTTCTACAGTGGGTTTAGGAAGGGCTGCAAACTCGCATGGCTTCAGGGTGACACAAATGGGTGAAGCCAGCTGAGAACAAGCTAGGCAGACAGAAACATGCCACAAAGGGGTCCCCTGCTGTCAACTGCAGCCTCAGTTGGTGAATGAAACCCAGGAGCAGTACTGTTAGAGCCAGTGTTTTCTTCAGGAGAAGCCAGAACTCGGTGTTAAATATCCCAACTTTTAAATGTTGGAGACTGAATTAAGCTTTTCAAATCATCTGGGGGCAAACTAAACACATCTGAAAGCTAGCTGCCCCTTGGCAACCTCTTGCTTTTTCTTTCTGCAAGAAGTGGTTTAAAATTGGGTCCTCAGTATAAATAGCTCGAGGTTGCCGGGCAGAGTATGTTGGGAGAGGACAGTCTGTGGCAAAGTAATTTAATGCCCCCACCTCTCCAAGAGTCATGTCACTAGCTCATCAAGTCCTGTATACGGGCTTGAATGATGCCCAGAATGGAACTGAAGTAGAGAGGGATGGGCAGAGCCTGGACAAACCATCCAGACTGTGTGCTGTCATTGAGCACCCCCGGGAGTGGTCACTAAATGGCAGCATTTGCACCCAGGAACTGCAAACCACCCAGTTGAGCAGGGCTCACCGCGGCTGCGATTGGTCCTCTGTCCCTTTTGGACTTAAACAAAGTGAGAACACTTTGGGGCAAATGTAGCAACCAGGAAGTTTTTACTTTCTGACAAGAGGATGTCTAAACATTCACTCACAGTCAAGCTCATTTCCTAAAAGCAACTCCCTTAACCTGACTATATCTAAAATGTCTGCTGCCTTCATTCAGAAAGCTTCTATTCCTCTTTACCCATAAACATTTTCTCTTACACAAGGTTTAAGATCTCAGCAGGTGTTGACTGGTTGGAAGTAGATGGGGTACTAATTATAAATGAATGTGAAGACATTTTTCTGACACTAAGAATTACCAACAGTCCTGAGTTCAACCTTCTTTACATTCATTCATTCAGTAAATCCTCAATGAGTGATTACTGCATGCCAGGCATTGTGCCTAGGGCCTTGGATAGTCAGAAAGTTCTTTCTGACATCAAACGCAAGCTTTGCTGCCAGCTAAGAGAGCCTCAGTTTCCTCATATGTAAAATGAGTATGATCATAGTACTGACTAATGATTATTTCAAAGGCTCACAAGGCAGTGCTTGCACACGACCAGCATTCAGTAAGCATTAGCCAGCAAATGAGCATTCTTCTCAATTAAAACCACCATCTTTTGGGCTTGGTACTGTTATCCCCACTTCTAACATAGGAGCAAACTGAGATTTCTAGATTTTTAAAATTTATTTTATTTTGTTAGGTTATTTCATTTTATTTGTAGAGATAGGGTCTCCCTATGTTTCCCAGGCTCATCCCAAATTCCTGGGTTCAAGCTCTCCTCCTGCCTTAGCCTCCCAAAGTGCTGGGATTACAGAGATGAGCCACCCATGCCTGGCCAAAATTGAGTTTTTCAGTGACAAATTACCTTGATGAAAGTCACACACCTGAGCAAGTGCTGGAGCTGGGATTGACCAGTCATCTAAGCCCATTATCTTTCTGCCAAATCATAGGGAGGACCATTCCTGACCTCCTTGCTTTACTGTCAGAAAGAATTGAAGGGCGGTTCTAGTTTAAGCTCTGTAAAGTCTACAGGGAAATTAGGGCCTGAGGTAGAAAGACGGCCAGCCGCCTCTCTCCTGCTGGAAGTGTGCATGAGGCTGGTGCTGATGGTGCTGAGAAAGCAAGTGCTGTCTAGAGGGAAATAGTATCATTCAATAAACATTTATTGAGCTCTGCTATGAGTCAGGCACTGTCCTGGGGACTGGGACTACAGCACTGAACAGAGCAGGGTCCCTGCTGTCACTGAGCTTATGGTCTGTCCTAATCCTGTAGGTGAAAAAATGCCAAACGTAAATATGAGGTCTTAGGAACGCCAATTGAAATGAATGGAAAGATATGGGCGGAAATGCATTTGGGACTCACATCTGGTGGCTGCTACGGCCTTCATTGGTCACCAATGAAATATTTTCTGCTTATTGGCAGGTAACTTGATTTTGCATTTGGTTTGTGTCATTCTTAGGGCTACTGAAGATACAGCAATGTGCCCAAGTCAGATGAACATGCCCAATTTTAGGAGAAGATTCTGCTTTCATCTGGAGGCAGTAACCATGTATTTCTAGAAGGGAGCTCTTGGAAAGATCCTCTGGCCAGTTCTAGTCTAGTTCCTGTTTACTCTCTGTTTGGTTTAAGTGGCTGATAATTGGGGTCCTGCAGAGAAGCAGCTAAAATCTGTGGCTTGTTTGTTTGGAACATTTTAGAGAGTCAGAGTAGTTAATGATAATGGTAACTACCACTTAGCGAAGACTAGTTGCCAGTCATAGTGGCAGACGCTTTACAGGCATTATCTAATTGAATCCTCACAAACAACCCGGTATGTTGGAAAGTTCAATGATCTCTGTTCTACGCACAAGAAAATTAAGACTCGGAGAAGTCAAATTCTTGTTCAAGATCACACAGCTGGAAAATGGCAAAGGGGGAAATGAACCAGGCCTGACTTTCTCTAGAGCAGTGGTTTTCAACTAGGGGTGACTTTGCCCCCACTCTGCAACCTTCCAGGGGACATTTGGAAAAGTCTGGAGACATTTTTGTTTGTCACAACTGGGAGGGAGTGCCACTGGCATCTAGTGGGCAGAGGGCAGGGATGCTCTAAACATCCTACATTACACAGGTACCATTGGCCAGTCCCTATCAGTAAACATCTCTTGTGCAGGCACTTCTTGCCAAAACACTTTGCATTTTATACAATATTCCCAATCTCCACAAAAATGTTGTCTTTACCTCCTCCCTTGCTGCGCCTTCATCTAGAAGCTGTGATGGAACAATTTACATCAAGCCATCCCCAGGAAAAGCTTTCATTGAACAACAGAGCTAGGGAAAGCCCAATGTATTCTGCAGCCCCATTTCAGCTAAGGTTCAAGCTCACTAAAGCCAGAAAGGAATTCATTAGTGCCTTACAGGCTGCAGGACAAATGTTAATAGCTTCACCTTTAATTTAAACTCAGTTTTATTTTTATAGCTGGTCCCTTGGTGGCAACTAGATTTATTGGGACATTTTTAACAGCTGAGGCAAATCAATAAAGTATATAAGCACATGCGATTCTTGGACTATGTGCAAATATAATTCTGATTCCTCACGTGCATATAGGCATACTCACGTATGCTCTAAGAATATGCTTTTCCCTCCTCCATGTTTTAAAACTCATCCCCAAATCACGACATTTGGTCTTCTGAGTATGGCCCCCAAGTTATGAGATAGGCAGGGACCGGAATGAATAGAGAAATGAACACAAATAGGTTCCCACCTGCTAGGGGAAAATAAATCCTTAAAGCATATGGGTCCTGGACGTTTTTGCCTATCTATAAATGCCAAGCAACATATTGCAATATGGAATCATGACCAATGTTGGAAAACTAAGGATACAGTGAACTATGTTTGTAGTTGTTTTACAGGTTTCAATGCATTTTTCTCTTTTCTTTTCTTTTTTATTTTTTTTGAGACCGAGTCTCACTCTGTCGCCCAGGATGGAGTGCAGTGGCTGATGTCAGCTCACTGCAACCTCTGCCGCCCAGGTTCAAGCAATTCTCCTGCCTCAGCCTCCCGAGTAGCTGGTACTACAGGCCCCCGCAACATTATTGCATTTCACCTTTAAAACAATCCTGAGGCATTATCCCCATTTTGCAGATGAGAAAACAGGTTCAGAAAAATTAGGAAATATGTCCAAGGTCACAGAACTTGCCTCTGGCAGAGAGAGCCACTGTCTGGTGCTATTTCTGTCGTAATTGTCAGTCCCTAGAGTGAACGTGAGCGAGGCTGAGCCAGTCTGCCTGCTTTCAGTAGCTGCTGCTGATATGAGGAGAGTCTGTGGATGATTTCATCACCTTTGCTGTGCCTCCGTTTCTAAAGCCTTCATTCTTTATCTATCAGGGCTCAGCTATGATGTGCTGTCCAGTATGAGAACCATGTACCACATGAAGCTATTGAAATTTAAATTAATTAAAATTTTACTTCCTGGGTCACATTAGCTGCATTTCAGGTGCTAATAGCCCAGTGTTGCTGGTGGCTACCATGTTAGACAGTACAGAACATTTCTCTCTATTGAGTAGCACTGGATCAGAGTGATTAAGGAAATAAAATCAGTGGGACATAGAATATTTCAGAAAGATGCTATTCAATTTGCAATGAAGTTTAAAAAATCTAAGTTTTTGCTTTTTGAGGTTTCTTCCTCTAATATTTGGTCTAAATATTTGGTTTTGGATTCACACTCCATCAGGCACCAGGATGGGAATATTTCCCTGTGCTTATCTTTATGTCAGTCTTTCAAGGTGAGTGTTATTATCTGCAAAATGTTTCTTTTGGATTAAGGAACAGGTTTAGTTACTTGACCAACATACATATCTTCTAAGTAGCAGAGCAAGAATTCAAACTCAAGTCTGCCTTCTGAACCTATGTACATCTACTTTACTCTGCACCGTGAGTCCTCAACAAAAAGAATTTTGGTTCTACCCCAAAGCCAATGTCACTGTGAATAAAATACAATCCAAGATCATCACTTACAAGGATTATTATCATCCAGACTTGGAACTTCTAGAATGGTCTGAGTAGATAAACAGTGGGAAAAATCACCTAAGGCATACTTTATGCTAAATGTCACTGAGTTGTTTCTTTGGGGCTAATCCTCTTTTCTTCCCAGTCCCACAATTGACCCTTGTACAGCTTGAGCCACAAAATGCCACTCAAATTCTGCACCAGCCTTTTTTTAATGACTCTGCAAGTCACCAGGGTGCCTTTCTCTCAGCCACCGGAACAAATCTGCCATGAGGACACTTAATGTTGACTCTGAATGGTACCAAAACCAGGCTTGTTTCCATGTCTGTGGCCTGGTGTTAGCTGAGCCATATGTTCCTGGCCCAGATGGCTCTCAGTTCTAGATGATTAGTTCCACAGATCCAGATCCCGAGTCTGTCCATTTGCAAGGAAGAGGACAATCATCAGGCAGGCCTTTCATGTTAGAAGTGGACATCTGAGACAAACAGGACATTGTTCCAAGCAGGTCACCACCACATGGAATATGTAAGGATAATGTCTTTTGAGCCCTGTAATTACGTAAGCAAGGTCACTACAAAGTCATTTAAAATTGCATCTCCAGACAGTTCGATGGCAGAGGATCTACCCCCTCAGTGCTGATTTATTGCTTACTCTCTTAACTTTTTAAAAAGATCAGCAGATTGATTGTGCTGCCTGTGGTTGGAGACGTGCTTACCTTGTCTCAGACCTGATTCATAAAACATGACTGACCTGTTTCCAGCGTCCTTTCCCTGTGTGCCCAGGGAGCTCCTCTGAGGTTCACTGCACTAAGTGTTTGGCACTGAGTGAAAACGATATGCCATGTTCGCAGCAGATGACCCAGCAGGGGCCACGGCAATGAAGTCCCCAAAATGACCTGTTACATCTCTAGCTACAAGACTCAGGGAAACAGAGAAGCAGTTTCTAATGGTCTCCTGGAGGAATTTGGACTGATAACTAAACTTTTTAGGTCACAGCTTTCCTGAGAAATGGCAGGTGCCCCTTCTGCTTCTGGTGAGGTCGGTCACTGGTTCCAGTCCCTCAGTAGGCTCTCTCCAGCCCACCTAGTCAGTTTCTCATGCGGGGCGGGTTAACCATTTGTCCTCAGAACACTATCCTCACAAGGCACAATTCCTGAGTCCTTCACCTATTTGAGGTATGAGTCACCTGGAAGTGAGAATAATAAGCGAAACGCTCAGGTGCCTCCAAGGCTCCAGGAGAAGCATTTCTACTTTTGCTGATGCTCACTGGTCCACTAGCAGGCAGCTGTTGTTCTGGCCACTAAATCTCAGTGACATCACTTCTTTTCTAGGTTTATTTCCTCATTAATGTTTTTATTTTATTTTATTATTTTTCACTGACAAAATGGCCCCTAGTCAGCCAGTTGATTTAACAGGGCAGGTATGTGCTGTGCTTAGAAACAGGATTAGAAAAAAAGGATGATCATTATTAGAGTTTCATGCCTTTCTCAGATCCTTATTAAGCCTCTGCTGCATTCCGCACACATACCAATCTTGTACGAATTTCTGTTTATTAGAGAACTCTCCTTCGCTTCGCTTTTCATATTGTGACATTCACAGGACATCAGAGCCAGTGGAGCCTTTAGAACCTAGAGCTGTTCCCACTATACTGAGCTGTACATAAGATTGCCCTCCATGTCCAGACTGGGGATGTTTAATGTGGCCAGTGACATTTTTCCAAGTCTGTTTATTACCTGCTGGTGAGAGTTCCTGAGACAATTTGAGATAAAACTTTTGGAGTAATTATACTTTATGAGGACATAATACCCTTCAGGCTTAATTTCACATGATGCTAAATCAATACTCATGTTCAATTCTTTTCTGTCTGCCTTCAAGTTAAAGGCCACAATATTAAAGTTTCCTATAATTAGCCAAAAAGTTGGTGCTACACAGATGGTGAAAATTGACGTCAAACCCTTTATCTGATTGTGCAAAACCAACACAAGACAGGTGGCATATTGGGTCACCAAGTTGCATCAGCAGGTTCCATGGAAAGCCTAGATGCCAGGAAAGAAAATAAAGGGAGGGAAGTGTTTTCTACCAACTGCTGGGAAAAATAATGCCCCACTGTTGTCTTCACTACCAGAGTCTCATGGGGCTATTAAATGTCTTTCTGTTTTCATTTCCATGATGTTTCCTAGGTTGAAATTGTTCTCTCTAGAATGATGGTATAAACCAAGATCCCTAACACTAGAGGGCATGGGCTAACTGAGTACTTACGCACATCAGGCTGTTGGCCAACCAAAGCACCTTGCTCTTTGAAAAAAATGGCATCTACTGAGCCACTCTTGTTGATACAAGGGACCCTGGGTATAAAAAAAGGAAAGCGATTATTATTTTTTTCTTCTCCTTTCTTCTTTGGTTTTGTCTTTCAGTTGTAGCCCAGGCCTTTATTTATTTATTATTTTATTTATTTAGAGAATGAGGTCTCACTATGTTGCCCAGGCTGATGTCAAACTCCTGAGCCCGAGCTGTTATTTATGTTTAATTTACAAGTGCATTGGGTTCCCTGGTTGAAGGGTGGCTCTTATTTACATGCCCTTTCTTATCACTGTCTGTTGGCTTTCAGGATTGTTGCTCTACTTGCAAGGGGTCTTTAATAGTTTTAGCCACACACAAATTCATCTTTTGGTGTGTGTATGTGTGTGTGCACGTATGTGTTTTCTTAGGGTCTTATTGAGACATCAGCATTCTCCCCTATCTTAATAACTACTCTAATACATAACTCTTTCTGTTCACTTAAAATCATTATGTCGTAAACAGAATTCTTTATGTGCAATTGTGTGTGGTGGAGTGTGTGTGTGTGTGTGTTGCAGGTGGGTACATTCATTCATGTTGCATTATACCCATAATGTATGACGGTAATAGGAAAATGGAGTGGTCCAGCTTATTGTCCAATGCCATGTGGTTTTTTGTAAAGAAAGGAGGATCAAACATAGCAGAGTGGCAGCAGCAGCAACCGCAGTATAACCAGAGTGTTGAGATTTTTTTTTCTAGGAGGTACTTTTTTTAAATTTTTTTCAATCAACTCATTTGAATAGATTACTTAATTAGCATTTATTGTTTGTAAAATTCCTTGTCCAGAAGTAACATTTTAGGGCCTGCAGTTTTGAAGAGAGACAATTTAATGGTTGATAATTTTGTATAGAATTTTCAAATTGATTTCTTGGTAGTAAATTGTTCCTCAATTGTAGTGCCTTCTCAACACTCATTAGACAGCAAGGCTTCTTTCTAAGTGCATTCATAACCATTAAAGTGTTGTTTCTAGTTTCCTGTCATTTGAAACAGGTCATAACTTCAGGCACAAACATTTAAAGGACAACTATACTTTTACAATTTCATTAGTGTTCTAGGAGAGTTGGAATGTGCTATTGAAGTTTATAGAGCTTTGCAGTTCCTGATGGAAACTATTCAGCTCTACTCATCCCAAGAGTAGAGATAACCTTTCTCTTTGTACAGAAAGTTGTTTCACTTCAATTCCACTCTGCCTGAGTTTTATTTATCAGCCTGATCTATGGCTAGAACTCTATAGAAGCTTCCTAGAACCTGTTTACAATTCACCTGCCCTCCTCTTTCTCCAAAACCCCCTGGGAATAAAACAAGCTCATTGTCAAGGAAACTCCCTGGCAGTAAAGTACTCTTTGGTCCTATTTTCTACTGGCTTCTTTGATTTTTTGGGAGATGATGCTTAAATGTGTTACTCAAAAGGAGCTCTAGAAAATTTGAAATAAAACAAAAATAAAAATAAACGTATTGAAATTCCTTGATATGTGCAGTGGTTTGTATGCTCCTGGCTTTCTGGGAGTATGCAGCTTATGAGCAGGGCTATTTCACACTTTGTTACTAAATTCAGTGGGGAAAGTGCAGTCTTATCATGCCCTCTGCCTGGACATTTTCTAGCCAAATTAGGTCTACAAAATGATCTAATTGGTCTAACCCTCTCATTTTTGATCAATGAGGAATTATATGCTTAGCTATTAGAATAACAACTACAATGTTGATCCCGTTTAAGAACTTTTTGTATACTGAGCAAGAAACTTTGAGGACATTATCTCTTTTAATCCTAAATTCCAGTTGCCAAGATGGTAAAGAAAGTGAGATTGTGTCCATTTCCACAGATGAAGAAATAGGCTCAGAAAACTCACGTGTCCTGACCCATATCACACAGCAGTTTACTAATAGACTTTGATGGACACCAAAGATGTTTACTAAAGATGCTCTTTCAAATGAAGCTTTTGACTGAAGAAACAATATGCATGCTCTGGTCCCTCAGAATGCCTTTTGTATAGATACTATACATCCCGAAGACAACCCTTCAAAGCAAACCTTGGTTCCAACAAAACTCCTTTCTTCTCTTTGACCTAACTCTCACCAGTTCCCAACATTTGTGGATTTTTCAACTTGATGCTTTCCTCATACTGTGTCCTAAAACTCAAGTAGCCTTACCCCATCCTTTCTGACTCTTTTATAATCCATATAGATATTCTCCTCCTAAACCTTTCTTTGGTTACTCTCACTGATTCCTTCATTTAGAAAAGAATATGATACTAAATGCCTACTCTGAGCCAGGAGCTGCTCTTGGGGAATATCCGTGAACCAGACCAACAGGCTCCTGTTTTATGGGGCTTTCAGTCTTGGGTGGAGGGATTGATTATTGGAGAACACTGAACTTGGATTCAAAAGACCACAGCTAAATTAGAAGGTTAAAACTGGCAGATATGGGAAATGGTTGTATCTAATCTGGCCTGCACATTGTCTTAAAAATTGAATTCATTGGTAGCATTTTAAGATCAAGAATTTCCACATAGAAAACAACCTGGATTTCAGGCATTTTAGTAGTAACCTGGGTCCACATGCCCATAAGGCACCAATCCCTGCAGGAGGAGCAGTTCCATGGCCTTCTGGTGGGGCAGGGTCTTTTAGTTACCTTTGCCTCAACCATGGCTTTTTGTGCCCAGCCAGCTACACTCATGTAGGTGATCTGTTGACCTCTGTAGACACTTTTGTGTCCCATGGAGTAAATGATCTACAAAGTCCCTTCACACTCTGACATAGCTGTTGTTGTCTGGCTTCCTGTGCTTTGCTGTGGCCTCTTCCCACAGGCAGTGCCTGCCCAGAACTGGCAGCCAGACAAAGAGAATCTGCCTGGCCCCAAAGGAGGCTCCGTCATTGCAATGCACACTCACAGCACAGTCAGCCCCTGGACAGCGACCAGCTGTCTTCACCCCAGAGCCGCTTAGAATCAATTCGAGGCCTTAATGTTGAGGCCCTACTGCTTGAAAATTTCAAGAGATTTAGCACAAATAGATAAAACTAACAAAACTAGAAAATCAGAAATTGTCTCTGGTGGAAGCCAAACAAATCAGAAATGAATAAGGAGAGAACTTTTGGGTAAAAGCAAATAAAGGCTGTGTAATATTTGGAGGAATAATGCTAATTATTACTAATTTTAAAGTTGTTTTTTGGCACTTTGAAAATCTTTACTCAAAATCATTAGCAAAAGCAACAATAACCACTAATATTAATTTCAGGCCTATTGTGTTTGTCTATTTCATTTAATTTAACACGCTGCCCCCATTTTACTGGCGGAAAACTGAAAACCAAAGAGATTAAGTTATTTACCCGAGATCATGTAACTAATGTATTGAGTCTCAGATGTTTTAATGATTTTGACTCATTTCCAATTTGCCTGGCTATATAGAGAAAATATTTGAGGAATTGACAGGAAAAACACACACAGACACACACACACACACACACACACACACACACACACACACAGAGGGAGGGAGGGAGAGTGGGAGGGAGGGAGAGAGAGAGGGAGGGAGGGGGAAAGAGAGAGAGAGAGAGAGAGAGACAGAGACTGAACAGATTATTTCTCACTGATGTTCATTATTTAGATCTATTTTCAACATTTAAAGGCAGTTGTCAGCATGGTCACTTCAGCCATTTTAAACCATCAAGGGCCAATGAGCAAAGTGTTTTACTGAAGAGTCTACATATGGAACTCAATGATATCCCAAAACTGAGCTGGTACATAAATCCAAGAAATGCAGGTGTGAGACTGGTGACTTGGGATTTGATCCCCATAGGAAATCTGATTAAAGGGTTTACATTGGTTTAGAAAAACAATGTATCAGGGAAAATCCTACTCTTAAAAAATGTTATGCTGAATTCTGTAAGATGATAAAAAAAACATGTCACACTAGACCAGAAATATTACAAATGTTCTCAGATTCTCCCTTTCTCATTTGCTCGTGTTTAGATTAGAACTCAGAGGGCAGAACAGAGGGTTGCCAGGCAGTCCATGAGAATTCAGACTGGATTTGAGGTCTTCCTGATTCCCAGGCTTTTCTACTGGGCAGAAGCAGAAGCTGCTTGAATTCTGAAAATAGAGTCTTTTAAGAGTGTGGGATTCACACAGAACCTCTTCTAAACAAGCTGTCTGCCTCTGAAATGTGGGACAAAATAATTCTAGGTGTGTTAGTCCCACAGGAGCCTGTGACTTGGGATTTGTGTCTGCATATGCATGGATCTAAGGAAACAGCCACTTTGACAGGTGGCCTTTCATCAGGCTCTTCAGTGTCTTAGTCAATATCTGGCCCACATATTACCCCTGTTCTGGAGCTGAAGAAACCTTGCCATGGGGACAAAGGCACTTAGAGAGTGAGAGCAGCACAGCAAAGTGGTTAAGGGGATGGATGCTAGAATTGGAACCATGGCTCTGCCACTGACTAGCTATTGGACAACCTTTCTGTACCTCAGTTCCCTTATTTATAAAGTGGAGATGATGATAGTACCTCCTTCATAGGATGAAACAAGTTAATACATTTAAAGTGCTTAGAATAGTACCTGGCACATAGTGGGTATTAGGTTAGGGACTGATAAGTAACTTCTCAAAATATGAGATATTGTTTTTAATAACAACAACCAGTATTTTGATCCATTTTATGTGCCAGGCACCAGTCCAAGAATTTAGCATATATAAGTCATTTGATTTTCAGAATATACAAGGTAATATTATTACCTTTATTTTCAGTTGAGAGAACTGGAGTATAGAAATGTTAGTAATATGCCCAAGTCACATAGCTAGTAAGTAATAGAGCCTAGATTTGAAAGCAAGCAACAATCTCTGGAACCCATAATTTTAGCCACTATGCTGTAAAGAAATGCAAACAGCTATTGTCATTACTCTTCCAAATCCAGGACTGAATTTATTCATTGCAAATATGGTGGATCTCAGAGAGCCTGAGGCGGAAGATGGGCACCTACCTATGTGCCTCTCTTATTACCCAAAGCTTAAAGTCAGTGCAGTTGACATATGATCAAGCCACCAAATCTCAGCATTTCTTTGGGCAAAAGACAACATTTTTAGTGAAAGAAAATTAACAGCAACCAATCTGGCTAGGGATTCTAGGTGACTCTTGCCACCTTATTTTCAGTCATTCTCACTAGTGTTGGTTCCACAACCACATTATAAACTGCTAGTAGACCAGGCCAATATAATTGCTCATCTCCCATGACACCGAAGTGTTGGACACTCAGAGGTTCAACAAATACCACTGAATGAATTGACTCCGTTTGTTTGTTTTGCACCCTGACACCAACAGCCGTCATTGCTTAGAGATTTTTTCCAGTAGTAAAAGTAGGGATTCTAGAGTTTCCTTTGGTGCAAAGTTTGAGCTCTAGTGCTTTTTACTTCCTGTGACTATCAGTGGAGCAGATATTTTTTGATAATGAAATCATCATAGCTGAGGCTCTGTGGATGACCTTTGACTTCCCATCAAGAGAAGTGTAGGACAAAATGAAAATTGAATGTTGTTTGTTGATGCTTTTTAAGGGATTGCTTGCTGTTTTTTAGTGATTGGAAAACACTAGAAAGTCCCAAAGGAACCAGATATACATAAAAAGAGAAATGAAGGGGAGAACATGTCCATAGGGGAGGTCTACAGGGAAAATAATTGAAGATGACAGAAGACATAATGTCACACTCAGAAAGGGATTTTTTCTGGCCCTACCACACAGAAAATGATGACCTTGCAGTGGAGAGATAAGACTGGTAATTAAGGAGGAGTTATTGTGCTAAAGCTGGTCTTTCCTTTCCACTGGTATTTCATTCTGGAAACTGAAATGGGGCATTAAATAAAGAATGGTGTCTCATTTCAGGGGAGAGGGACTTACAAACTATCAAAACCAGGACTGAAAGGAGCCCTGAGCTAGTGTGTGTTCTCTGTTACAGAATTCTGCCTTTCAGCAAGGAAAGGTATTTAGCTGGGATCTGAGGATTAGCATAAACTTCTGATATTCTACCCTTCCTATTTTGGGGGAAAAAGTCAAACCTTAGTAGAATTTGAAAGCTTAAAAATATCCTGTTCAATTTGCTTTGGATGGCATTCGTTACTATTAAAATTTTAAAAATACAGAAACCATATATGATCCTTGTCTAGGGAGACTGCACATCCTGTTTTGTCTAGGACAGAACCAGTTTATATTTGTGATACTGGTATAATTATTACTATCTCTCAAAATGTTCTGGTTTGACTAATAAATTATACTCTGCCTGTATATAACCCAGTGATTCTTCTGCTAAGTATCTGACCTAGAAAATTACTCACACACATGTACAAGGAGGTTACTGTAGCACTGTTTATAAATCACAACATAGGAAACCACATACATGCACACTAGAAGAATGGCCAAATGAACTACAGAATATTCATTCTGAGAGCATCATCTCACAGTTAAAAGACTGAGATGGATCCATATGTGGTGAAACAGGCAAATCTCCTAGATATGTCCCGAGGGGAAATAAACAATCTTTAGAATATTGTCCAATATGATACTGTTTAGGTTACTTTAAAAATGCAAACTATACTGGGTGCTGTGGCTCATGCCTGTAATCCCAGCACTTTGGCAGGCCGAGGCGGGAGGATCACCTGAGTTCAGGAGTTTGAGACCAGCCTGACAAACATGGAGAAACCTGGTCTCTACTGAAAATACAAAAATTAACCAGGTGTGGTGGCAGGCGCCTGTAATCCCAGCTACTCAGGAGGCTGAGGCAGGAGGATTGCTTGAACCTGGGAGGCAGTTTCAGTGAGCTGAGATCATACCACTGCACTCTAGCCAGGACGACAGAGGGAGACTTTGTCTCAAAAAAATACAAACTCATTTAAAAGATATTTTAGGGTCCACGTATATGAGTATGTAAGATGGAAAATGAAAAGGCATTTATAAACTAGAAACAAGGGTTATGTTGGATAGAAGTGATGGGTTTGGATTCAATATAGTGGTCAAGGGCAACTTTAACCATATTATTTCAGCTTTTTCCTAAGGACACTATAATCTTCGATTGCTTGTGGAATTTATCATTTATTTTAAATGTAATTTAAAACTTAAAACTGGCCGGGCGCGGTGGCTCAAGCCTGTAATCCCAGCACTTTGGGAGGCCGAGACGGGCGGATCACGAGGTCAGGAGATCGAGACCATCCTGGCTAACACGGTGAAACCCCGTCTCTACTAAAAAATACAAAAAAAAAAAACTAGCCGGGCGAGGTGGCGGGCGCCTGTAGTCCCAGCTACTCGGGAGGCTGAGGCAGGAGAATGGCGTGAACCCGGGAGGCGGAGCTTGCAGTGAGCTGAGATCCGGCCACAGCACTCCAGCCTGGGTGACACAGCGAGACTCCGTCTCAAAAAAAAAACAAACAAACAAACAAAAAAAAACCTTAAAACTATGTTCCAGAGATGATGTTGCTCAGTTCATTGTTTTGAATTGAGGTAACTGAGGCCTTGAGAAGCTGCGTAAGTTTTCCAGGGTCACGCCATTAATATGGGGCAGAGGTGGGGCCCAAATAAGTCTCCTGATGCCCAGTTTCTTTCTCACCATCTGGACAAAGGTTTATGAAGATTTACTGAGTTGCCTTCACTCCATAGATGGAAATAAATGGCTGGACACAAACTTATTCACACTCATCAAATTTTATTCCCCTTAAGTCCCCAACTAAAAAGTAACGGTCAGTATCATTAATTGACCCCAGGATGACAGCCACCTGATTTATTCTCTGGAGTCTACCATCTGGTTTTGTTTTGACCTTAATTCTCTAGCATGTGTTTCTTTGATGTGGACATTAAAGTGCTCCTTAATGGTTTGAAGAAGTGGTAAGTGTATGGTGAGAAGAGTTTTCCTGGTATATTTTTATGACGGTTATCATGGGGTCTTTTGCTTTGTTTTGTGTCATTGCCTTTCCTCAGGTAAGCAGTGCACTCATGGCCTTTCCCTGGCGATTCTTTGAGTCCCAGTGAGACCTGCTAATGTGGGGGCAACTGGAAGCAACTAAACCCTTATTCTTCCCTGGAGTATTTACATATTAATAGAGATCAGGACCTGAAGTTAAATTTGATGATGCTTTAAAGGTGGAAACTTAGACATTAACCAGCAGATTAGTATTAGTGGAAAGGATTTTACTGTACTTTTTTTGCCTTCCTAATTTTTCTGAAATTATGCCAAATAGCTACGTTTTGTGTTAATGAACACGTATTCTAGTGATATATGTTATCCGTGTTGTTGAATATAGAACCCAGCACTTTACATGAATTATGTCATTTAATCCACAACACAACTTTATGAGATAATGATTTTATCTCCAGTGAATAAAGAAACACCAAGAGATTGGCTTTTTCAGATTTAGCGTCTCAGGGAGGATAACACAATAGAAGATAGAGCTAGGTTCAAACCCAGGCAGTCCATCTTCAGAGACTCAGCTCCTCACCACCATGCCATATTGCTGGCACCATAATAATGATTATGCAGTTATGCTGTACAAAAATAATGTAATACAATAAAATATAATATTATGTAAGATATAATCATATGCAATTAGCTGTGTGAATACTCATTTGCATACTTTGATTTCAGAAACACCAAGGGGAAGAGAACAAAATACTTTCTCAGAGAGTTGTTGATTGTATTCCAGAAACTAGGTGGGTTTGGCAAAGTTTGTAAGGTGGTTTTTTTTCCCTTCCTTTTTGGCTCAACAGTTTGCTGGCTGGCATTCATACTTGGGAGATAAATGCAAACCGAGATCTCACCATTCACACCATTCCAAGAGGTCACACATCACTTGTTGAATAACTGATGGGTTTGGAAAGAGGGCATGGCTGTAACTTAGCTGAAGAATTCCACTGATATCATAAAAGTGATAGCTCAGCCCCAGTGGCAGGTGATGGACAGTATAACCATTGAGAGCACATCAGCTCTGTGCTCGTTCCCATCTCCTGTCTCTGCAGATGTAATTTATAGCTGGAACTTGGCCCTTCCTTTGGACTTACGGGAAAGCCTAAGAGCTGAATGGCTGAGCTTATCATGATCTATGTGGATGGCTCTTCTCATCTTTCTGACCTCCACCTTAGGACACCTGGATCTCCTCCAAGCCCAGTGGTGGAAAGTTCTTTTCCTAGAGATCAGCGGCTCTTATTGTCAAAAATATAGTTAAACAGTTTATTAGATGAACTGAGATTCATATTGTTAGATCTTCCCTCAGTCCATGGGGGCACTTTCCTAATTACCTTTGCAAGAATATGTTTTATTCCTCAGTTATTTTCCAATTCCTTCTACACATTTTTTTAAAGAATCTCAATCCCAATGTTTTGCTTCCATAAGGGAAAAGCATGGAGGGTGATGGTCAGTAGGAATGAATGTAATGTTAGCCTGGAAAAGTGTCTGGATGGATAGGGAAAGTACTCAGAAAATTGTGTTTCCTCCTGATGTAAGATTTTTGATTAGAATATTCAAGATCATCACTTCCTAATATTATATAGGAAATCTCATAATCGTTATAGGAACATAGGAAATCTGTATAATCTGTATTTGTATTTACTATGTTATTGTTCTTTCTCAGCATAGGGGTTTTCCAGAAAAATCAATGAGTCTAGATTTTTGAGGACTGCTGTGATATTCTTTTAAAGATGAAGACTCTATTCAAGCCAAATTTTCCCAAACACATTCCATGGAACACCAAGCACATGGATCAACGGTTTTGTAGTCAAACATTTGGGAAACGTTGCCTCTTTCATCCTCTTCTTAGGAATTTGCTGTGGTTCTAAGCATTCCTGCATCCAGTAAAGATGTCTGTTTAACTTAGTTTAACCCAGTGTTTTCCAGTTTCACCTCATCGAAGAGCCCTTACAGAGCAGTGGAGAGGAGTGCTTGGGAGAAGCCAGTTTTGGAGATGGGATTGCATCCCGCAGTACATGGAAATGATTGCTTTCTTGAGGATTAGGCCCCACTGATGAGAACAGGCTGGAAGCAGGGTTATGACAGTCTTTTCTCAGAGATCTTAATCGAACTTTTAAGTTTCTCAATTGAATAGTGTGCACATACGATATTTTACCCTTTTGCTGAAGGAACATAGTAAATAATACTGTGATAGCCCCTTGACAGTAGAAAGATGATCTTTAAAAAAAATGCTCCAGAGAGGTTGGAGGAGAGAATTACTTTTATCTGTGTCTGTCAGATTCCCATGTATATCCTGGTCCTGGGCAAATATTATTTAAGAGCTTTGCCATGACTCAAATACCTTCTTTCTATTCTGCTCATTTCCTTTTCTTTTTAGCTTTAATGCCATTCCACATTTGAGAGAGAACATTAACATAAACTGCAGTAATGTCACTCGTCAATATTTGCATAGCTAGGGTGCAGCTTTTGGAAGAAGCTCTCCAGAAAAAAATTACAGTACAGTGTCCACGTTGCCTAAAGGTATTTATTGCTTCCAAAGAATGAATTCTCTCATCTTATGGAGGAAGAGATGGGGTCTCAGAGGAGATGAACTCTAATTTATGTAGGCTAGAACCCATGATAATATTCACCTGGAATACCAAGAAATAATATTAATACATAAAAATAATGTAAATCATGTTAATGCACTGCAGCTGTTAGCTGGACGATCTGGAACTGGTTCACCTGGTCAGTTTAGAGCTTTCTGAACTCCCTTGGTATTGTATCCAGACTGGGCTTGATACATTTAATTATCTCAGTAAGGTAGATCTTGGCCATCACCTTTGAATAATACCAGCAATGAGAAAAATAACCCTTAATGGTTGATAATTTGCAGTTTATAGAATATCACCTATATTATCTTTCTAGGCTGATGGAGTTACCTCATTTAACAGATTTATAGTGCTCAGAGAGGTTAAGTGATTTGTGTATGGTCACACAGCTTAACGTATAGTTGAGCTGGAGCCAGATCCTAACCCCTTGTATCTCTCTTAAATTGTGCTGTCTCATTCCACAGAGCTCCTCAGGCAAAGCTGTTTGATTGGATATAACCTACATTGTTTGAGTATCTGATACATGCTGGGTGATTTTCCAAGGGGAATTATTTGAAAAGGAGTTTGAAATTTGTATGTTGAGGTTAGATAACCTCTTTATTTAACAAACACCTGTACATTACAGTGTTTATTGTTATTGCAGGCAAGTTTCTAAGCACTTTGTAAATATCAAATTGTGAATTTCTCTTATCAGTCCCACAGGCAGATATAATTTTACTGCATTTCACAGATGTGGAAACTAATATGAGAGGCTAAATAATTTCCTGGGGGACACAGAGCCACCACCTCGTGGAACTAGGATTGTCCCTAGGCTCTCAGGCTCCAGGGCCTATGCTCCTCACCTCTGTGCTGGGCTCCTTCCATCTAAATTCTCTGTCTACCTTCTAAATTCTCTGTCTACACAAGCATGGGACTGGGTAGAAAAACTGGATAGAAGGTGAATCAAACTGAGATGTTTTCTTGGTCTAAACATGAGATGTCTGGCTGGTAAGCTTATATGAATGGTTTTTACCTTTTTCTTTATACTTTCACATATTTCCTAAATTTCCTACAGTATTTCTGTGTTACTTTCCTAATAATGAAAGGGTATACGCAGAAAATTCATTGGTTCTAGTATCGGATTTCAGCCTTTATAGATGTTGGTGCAGACATATTGGCAACCTCTTTGTTAGCAGCGGGTTAGCACACGTGCGCGCACACACACACAGACACACACACTCTCTTTGCAGGGGAATTTTGAGCCAGAAATTGATCTGTAGGCCCATATTCATTCCTTTGTGCACTTTTCTTTTGTGACCTTGGACACATCTCTATACCTCTTTGAGCCACTGTTTTCCCATCTGATAAAAGAAGGATAATATTGCTTCAAAGAAGGTTAGTAGGACTAAGTAAGACACTGAATATGCATGTATTTTATAAGTTTGAAAGTGCCTTAAAAATGTGAGTGACTGTGTTTAGGTAAAAACATATATGGCGTGTTTTTTAGTTTCCCTTCTCTGTTATTTGCATCAACGTTATGCAACTTGTGTTGTAGATAGTTTGCCAAGGAGGATTTTATCCTGCAGCCCTCAGCCAGTCAGGATATGAGCTAGATGGAAGTTTTGTGGAATAAGCAATCTGCTGCTCCCTTGGAGAATTCTTTAAATTTGCAAGAAGAAACATTGCAGTTGGCAAAATGGAGCTAACATTTATCATTCAGGTGGAGGCTTTGTGTTTGCAAAGGACCTGGTAATTGGTAATTAGCTGATGCCCCTTGCCTCCTCCTGCCACCGTCTTCCTCCCCGCCCTGCTGTGCCCCCTGAAATCCAGAGGCAGAGGCACCCACATGCTCCCACTCTGCTTCTCCCTGCACAGTGCCTGGAAAGTGCCAGGGGGCCACAGCCATCTGATGAGTTGGTACTGGGTTGAGTTACACCAGCCATACACACTAGCTCTGGTCCTGAGCTGGGAGTAAATGAGGTCAGGGCTAGGAGACGTCAAGCTTCAAATATATATTTTCAAAATAAATAGGAAGTCTCTGTCCTCATACTCTTTCCTTGTCACCTTTTCTCCCTAACAGTCTAACCTCTTTTTAGTCAGTTTCCTGGTATCCACGGAGCCATTGTACTTCCTCCGACCATCCTGTCGGCAAGTCACATTTCCCTGTGTGTTTTCTCAGTAGGAATGATTTTTCTCATTCATTTGTTCCGGAGAAGAATTAGGAATCTGAGAATCTTGATGATCTTTTGGCTGCTTCTTGGGTAGCAATTTAGACTCTCACTGAACACCCATCTCATCTCTTCAGATCTATTCAATCATGTTGAAGTTCATTTGAACGAACTAAGACTTCCTATTAGCAACCCCATCTTGCTTAAAAAATGGAGACTCCCCCCTGCCATTAAAGCAGATCTGAGAGACTTTTCCTGAAGGAGGGCTGAAAATTGATAATTAACAGGACACTTCTTTTCCAACCTTCTTTTCTTTTCTTTTTTTCATCAATTTGAAGTATCCTGGGATGCTCTTTGGCCTGGCACGTGGGTAGGTAGGCATATTGTCAAAGATTGAACTGCAGTTTTTCAATTTGTGACTTCCCTGACAACTGCTTCCTCTAGAAGTCCTCAGAAATGAAAACGGGAGTGTGTGTCTGGACACAATTGCTTCTCTCAGTCTTCCTGGGGATGTTCCAATCTTGTCAACCAGTTTTCAATTTTGTTTCAGAGTGTTGACTCAAGTAATTTAACCATCGATAATATTAGACTTCCCTTTTTCCTTTTTGGTTTTTTTTTTTTTTTCCTCTATTATTCTTTTTCTTCACTATCCACCCCAACCCCCATTCATCTGTTCCTTTTATGGAAGGCCAAAAAGTGTAATGCATGGTAAAGAGGGGAAAAGGGACTCTGTAGTAGGGAGCTGAGGACCTAGTTCAGTCAGGCATCCCTAGCTTAGCTTCAGTTTCCTTATCTGTAAAGTGGAGAAGTCAAACCTGCCTTGGGGGCAGGTGACTGAGACACTGCAGGTAAGACCCCAGGAAAGATGGGTCATGGTAAGAGCATCGTCCTTTTGGGAGGCTGAGGTGGGCAGATCGTGAGGTCAGGCGTTAGAGACCAGCCTGTCCAACATGGTGAAACCCCGTCTCTACTAAAATTACAAAAATTAGCTAAGCGTGGTGGTGCACACCTGTAATCCCAGCTACTTGGGAGGCTGAGGCAGGAGAATCGCTTGAACCCAGGTTGCAGTGAGCCAAGATCGTGCCATTGCACTCCAGCCTGGGCAACAGAGTAAGACTGTCAAAAAAAAAAAAAAAAAAAAGCATTGTCCTGGGGTATAATCCCAGCAGCTCTGCCATTGATTGGTTGTGTGACCTGTGGGACTTCTATAATTCAGTTTTTTCATCTGTAGAATGAAGTGACAATAACACCTGTCATATAGGGTTGTGTTGGGAGCATTAAAAGAGATCATGTAAAGCGCTTTCCAGGATGCCAGACCAATAATGGTGAGTCCTTCATACATATTATCTATTGCTGCTATTATCTCAGTTCCTGAAATTTAGCAATTTCTGGTTCCCTGGGGAGAAGATGTTCCCTGGCAGCTGGCCTGTTTTAGGTCTTGTGTTTCCCCCAGAGACTCTTGTGAAATTCTTAAAGGGGCTTTGTGAGTATCATCTCTGAGCATAACTGTGTGCCCAGGAGCTCACAACCATAGCCCTCATTCCATGGCAGCATGTCGTCAGCTCCGGTTAGTCTCTGAGTCTTGCTTAGAGCTGAGCTTGGAAAAGAGAATTTCTCTCTTAGAGACAAGTGGGATGCTCTGGGAAAACATAGATCTGGGACGCCAGTCAAGCCAAAGGGATCCAGGAGTAGGAGTTCCTATAGTTGGCATGGATATGGATAGTTAGACCCAGGCCCAGTGCCTGACTTGGAGACCATAGGGAAGCCACTCACCTGATTTTCTCTCACCCGCCACCTGCAGACCCTGCTCGTTACTCGCTGTTTGAGAAATATTGTCGTTTTGCATAGGAGGGCTCTGTTCTTACTTTTGATGAATGTCTGAAAAATGAACCTCTTATCCTCTACCTTTTTCAACTGTCATACACATGCTGGCATTAGTGTTAACAAATAGGCCCTTTTCCCTGATCGCATGAGCCTCAGATTATGGTCTGCATTGATCTTCTGTGAGCTCAGGTGGCCATATCCAAAGAGGGCCTTGTGAACATGATGACTGAGAAAGATGAATCTGGGCACTGCATGAGCCTGGAAGGTGGGGGCAGTGATGTGACACATCAGCTCACCCAGGCAGGACAGAATAGGGTTTAAGCAAGGAATGCATTAGAATGCATTATGCCATATGTCACCCACTTACCATGGCGTAGGACTAGAGGGGACCGCAAAGATTATTTAAAGAAAAGCAAACCAATGCCTTTAAGGCTTGTGACTCTGTAAATAGAGGTGAAGGTTGGCTGGATGCATTCATTTAGCAACTAGTTACTTATTGAGCTTTTACTGCATCTCAGGCACTGCAGTGGCAACACGGGGTGAACTAGACAATGCCCCTCCCTCTAGGTCTTCTAAAAAAAAGACCATACAAGGAAAAATAATTGTAAATTGTGATACCAAAAAAAAGGAGCAGAATAAGGAAGAACTAAAGCTTGGGGCAGAATAAGGAAGAACTAAAGCTTGTGTACCACTACAGGTACACTCCTACTTTAGGTGGGATGGCCAAGGATAACCTCTCTGACATTTGTGTTAAGAATTAAAGCCATGTAAAGTGCTTCCCAGGGTGCCAGACCAGTATGGTATATTCTTCATAAATATGCCACGTGAAGAGTGGGAGGAACAAAAGAGCATTCCAGCTGAAGGAGCAAGCCTTTGCAAAAGTTCAAGATGGGAAGATCTTGGCCCTTTCCAGGACCTGAAAAAAGGCCCCTGGCTGCAGAGTCACAGAAGAAGGGAAGCAGCTTCAGATGAATTTGGAGAGGTGGAAGGAGCCAGATCCTCTAGAGCCTTGTAGGCCACAGTAAGGGGTTTGAATTGTAATGCAAGGCAGAGTTCTCAAGCTCTAGCATAAATCAGAATCACCTGGGGGGCTCCTTCAATAGAGATTGTTGGACCCCATCCCTAGAGATGGGAATCTTCTAATGAGTTCACATGTGGTGCCGATGCTACTGGGCCAGAGACCAGACTTTGAGAACCACTGCTGTAAGGAAGTGAGAACCCTAATGGAAGGATGTTTCATATAATTAATTTGCAGATTTTAGTAACTGATGGCGTGTAGGGTTAAAGAGGGAAAATATTCAAAGATAATTCTAAAGGTACAGTCCTGTGTGATCAGGAGGTAAAACATATAGGAAAGATTCTTTATTCAGGGCTGGACGATGAGATGGTATAGCCAGCGGGAATCCTGGGTTTCAGTGGATGCGGGAATTAACTCACAGACCCGTGTGTGTGTGCATTTTTTTTAACAGGTGGTAGAGAGGGTACAAATGTAGGGGAGAAAGTGCACAGAAGCAGGATAAGATACTGTCAACCTGGGGTTCCTCCAGGCCTTCGCAGCAAAACCCTTCCCCCTGCAACTCAGGGTCAGCTGTCTCACTGGCTTGCCCCACCCAAGGCCAAACCAATATTGACAGCAGCCTCAATGCACCAGCAGGTGGGGTCTACAGTTATTCTTGCTGCCACAGGTCTTACACCAGATGGCCCTTGGTGGGCCAGCCTGTTCTTGCCCAGCCTGTTCTTGCCCTATTCTGACCAGTGGCAGTGCTGCCTTACCAGGGATGCCCAATATCCACCTGAATGAACCAGGTCTGAGTTTGCACTGCTCTGCCCCAGAATGCCCCACTGTTTTCATGTAGTTGAGTAAGTTTCCCAGGCTTAGTTCTACCAGAGCCAGCCTCCTCGCTTCCCCATCCATCAGTGCTGCTGAGAGCGAATCCAAGTTATGGGAGTAACCTTGCTGAGCAGGAGGCCAAAACCAGTGAGTGACTTGAAGCATAGTCTATCCAAAAGAGAGCCCAAGAAACCATGGAAAGGACAGTGTCATGGAGGCCTAGTGGGAGACAAACTTTTAAAAGAGGCGGAGAGATCTAAATATGTCCAACTGTTGAAGTGTAAGACATTAGAAAAAAAAATATGATTTGTCAACAAGTTATGACAACTTCATAGAGAACAGTTATACAGCAGTGAGTGGGTGGAAGAAAATAGCAATCACAGCCCAATAATGCGCATCTAATGTTATTAGGTTAAATACTACACAAGTAATTACTCAGTGGTGAAAATTATTAATTGCGCGCATAATGCTTACTCTATGCCCTGGGTGTTTCTAGTCCTGCTTGAATAGTGGAATAATTAGCAGATAACTGCACTATTAATTATGCCAAAGCTTGCTTTGAGGTAGACTAAAAGGCCAAACATGTAGGATGAGGAGGAGCTATGTGTTCCATTCATCTCTGTGCCCTGAGAAGAGCAGATGGAAAGCTTGAGGTCAACCTGGGCCCACAGCTGGCCTGGTAGACTGAAGTTCTGTCATGCCCTGCCTTGAAAGGGAACCAGCGTGCCTATGCAGGAAGCCCACGCACATAGCACTTAAGCATAGCAGGGGGTTAAAGATGTTTTCAAGTTCAAGTCATGATGCATTTATAAGCCAGGGCCCCAAGGGCCAACATTTTCCAATCTCTTCCTCCAGCATCCTTGGCCGTATGATAAACATTTCTCATTCCTTTCCCCATTGCCACCAACAAGATCATCTCACATGGGTAAAACTCAGACTAATCCCATAGCTTTTTACACCCGGATTTTCCAAAGCGAATCCTGGCAAATGATACATAGAACTCCTAGCTTATCTTGCCATGGGATGAGATAAGATGGTAAGAAGCCATCCTGTGGCCAGGCATGGTGGCTTACGCCTGTCATCCCAGCACTTTGGAAGGCTGAGTGGGGAGGATTGCTTGAGCCCAGTAGTTTGAAAACAGCCTGGGCAACTGATGAACAACAACAATAACAGCAACAACAAAATTAGCCGAGTGTGGTGGCTCATGCCTGTAGTCCCTGCTACTGGGAGGCTGAGGCACGAGAATCACTCGAGCCTGGGATATGGAGGTCACAGTGATCCAAGAGTGGACCACTGCACTCCAGCCTGGGCAACAGAGTGAGACCCTGTCTCAAAAAAAAAAAAAAAGGAGAGAGAGAGAAAGAAGCTATCCTGCTGGAGTCTGAAAGCATGACCTAGCACTCTGCAGTAGAACCTTATATGATGATAGAAATCTTGTTTTGTGTTCCAACACGGTGGCCACTAGCCATGTATGCTTATTCAACACTTGAAACAGGGCTAATGTGACTGAGGAATAGGACTTTGTTTAATTTAATTTTTTTTTTTTCTTTTTTTTTTTTTTTGAGACGGAATTTTGCTGTGTTGCCAGTCTGGAGTGCAGTGGCTTGACCTGGGCTCACTGCAATCTCTGCCTCCTGGGTTCAGGTGATTCCCCTGCCTCAACCTCCTGAGTAGCTAGGACTACAGGTACACTCCACCATGCCCAGCTAATTTTTTTGTATTTTAGTAGAGACGGGGTTTCACCGTGTTGACCAGGGTGGTCTCAATCTCCTGACCTCGTGATCCGCCCTCCTCAGCCTCCCAAAGTGCTGGGATTACAGGTGTGAGCCACCGCGCCCGGCCTAATTTAAATTTAAATAACAACATATGGGTGATGGTTAAAGGAGGACTTCAGAAGACACTCTGGCTTTAGTTCTCTTTATGTGCTCATGACTGGGGTTGTCTGTCTGGGCTCGAGGGACCTCAGAGCCTCTTAGGGTGATGTGTGTCCTCCGGGATGACATTTCTTGGACAATTTCCCTTCTCCTCTGAAATGTGAGCTTCATTCATGGAAAATGAGTAAAAATCTGCCTGGAATTACTTGCGAGGGTGAAGGATGAACATATTAACAGGCTATAGATAATAAGAAAATCCTTTAAAAATGAATGTGGTGGCTGCCAAATCAATTTGTGCAAAATAACGGTAGACAAGGATGAGCTGTGGCTGACAGGGAGCAATTAAGTTTTGTAATTTTGCCTTGAATTATTAATTTCAAGAAGGGTTGCTTCTCTCACTGCAGTCTACATCTTCACCCTTTGGGAGCTGGGTGGAAAGCACTGTGGGTGAGTCTCCATTTCCAGGTTGCTGAGAAACCATCTCTCTTCGTTTCTTTTCTTATGCTTTCAGCTCTTCATCGGGGTTTGCTTTTCATTTTCTTCTCACATTCACAACAAATTAGCCATACAAATAAATAAAACAAAATAAAGGAGACCTGTCCCAAGAAACAGCATCCTCATCACGTTTCGTAGGCCACTCCCTTTTACAAGATGTTCCTGCACAGCCATGGCAGGTAATCATGTGCGCACCAGACAGAGGGGAATTTCTAAGTTAAGAAAAGTGGATTTGTGGGAAGTCATTTTCCTCCAGGTAAAGAGAAAGTGGCTTTGCTTGGCTGGTTGACTCATTGGCCAAACTAATGATGCTACTAACACCTCTGATCTCAGGATTAAGCATTGTATGGGATATTGTGAGTCATGAAGGATTATTCCTTCCTACAGAGCCCAGCTCTAGGAAACCATCTTACAATACATGCGCATCCCAAAGAGGACCAGGAGAGTGAGGAAGGCTTGGCTCAATCGAGCCCAGTTGCTGACAAGCCATCAAAGTATAGGTCTTACTTCCAACAGTGGGTCAGTGGGAAGAACACAAACACTAGCATCTCTCAGAGGGCTTTGCCTTGATATTACCGGCTCTCAGCAACTGACCACTTCTCCCATTTGCCTGAACCCTCAGACTTCTTTGAAGAAACTCTTTCCACCTATCCAAGTGCACTAAGTTCCTGGCATATAAAATTACAAGTGTTTATTTCATGACGTGATGTGGCTTTGTGGAAAGTTGTTTGGGGGTAGGAGGTCAGACCAATTAGGGTTTTAATTTCATTTCAGTTACTTATTCGCTGTTTGACTTTGGCAAAGTGACACAAGATCTCTGAGCCTGCTTCCTTGTCTGTGAAACTGGGCTAATGCTGCTGTGTGGGATGGTGGTGAGGGTTATAAGTGAGGAAGGTGAAGTTCCCAGCACAGTAGCTCACATGGGAGAAGGTGGCTGGCACTGTCCTTCCAGGAGATGGAGGCACAGTCAAGTGGCCCAGAGGTCAATTCCCAGCTAGCCCCAGAAATAACGAGAATCCTTCCTCCAGGGATCATAGCCTTCTGAACTACTTCCCTCCTGCCTACCCTTTTCTTTGTTCCTCTTTCTTCACTGGGGGTCAGGGAAAATATCATGCATTCATTCACTCATTCATGTATTCAACAAATACCTCTGGAGCTTGCTGCCTGCAAGGAACTGCTCTAGGTGCTAGGAATACAACATAAGCAAAACAGAATCCTGACCTCATGATGCTTGTATTTTAGTGGGGAGTGAGGCACAGATGTAGTAAACAAAGAAGATATAACATCCAGTGACAATAACTGCTATATAGTGAGATATATAGTAAGAGGATATGATGGAGGTGAATTAACATCAATGGTGAGTATCTGATTTTTAGCATGACCTGCATACACACACAGAGTAAGGAGGGTGGGTCCCTTAGTTTACAAAGCCCTGTTATGAGGAAGGAGCACTGA
The DNA here is from genome assembly GCF_047675955.1 of Chlorocebus sabaeus. Lineage (NCBI taxonomy): Eukaryota > Metazoa > Chordata > Mammalia > Primates > Cercopithecidae > Chlorocebus > Chlorocebus sabaeus. Next base: position 12,478,375 of record NC_132926.1, on the reverse strand, counting down.
GGGGGACACTCACTCATATGAAGGGACTGCATGGAGTGGGATCTAAGAGGTGGGTAGTGGTTGGAACTACACCCGCTGCAGAGTAGTTGTGGAAGAAAAGGGGAAAAGACAGGTAAGTGACATGAAGTAGGGAGAGAACGGGGAAGGAGGATGGCAGCTGCCATGTGGCAAGAGAGAGGGAGGCTTTGGAGATCTCTCGGTTGATGGAACACGCTTCTGGGTGTCCTTATGGAGCCTCAGGAACCATGTGCGTGCCTCACTGATGCTCTTGCCATCAGTTCTTGGTTTTTTAGATCTGGGACGCTTGACACTGACCACAGGGTGAGCGCCAGGCTGGATTTGTGTGTTCGTTGTTTTAAGTAATCTAAACCTTATAAACACATGTATGGAGAAAGCCCAAGGCTCTTTCACTGTTCCCTACATTCCAGTCTCCAGAAGTGACTTATATTCAAAGGGAAGTGTGAATCCTCTCTGATCTTTTCCTGTAAATAAACAAACATTCACCTATGCATAGTGTTTACAAATAAATAGTGGTTTCCTTGTCTTTTTAAAAAAGATATGTGATATCATAATTTTGCAGGGGCCAAATAAAAAAAAAAACAACTACAAGAATATTCTAGTACCAATCCTTCATCCTCAAACTGTAGTGGTTCTACAAAAAGGCCTTTCTCTTGCCCCCACTGTCAAGCCCTCCTAACTTCTTGGTGCACTCTGCCGTTGCCTGCCATTCTCTGCAAAGAAATGGTTTCTCCGGCAGGTATTGGCAGGCAAGATTGTATCTTTGTCTTTCCACCTATCCTGCAGTCATTAAGTAAGAGCGATCCCCTTGCTCCTGACCCTCTCACCTCATTCGGGGTAAGGAGAAGGGTGCAGAAACTAAATAATTCACCTTTTGGTGTACCCTGAAAGAGAGAGGAGATGAGTGATATGTTGCCATGGAAATCAGGTGCTGTTTACTAGCAGCTTCCCCTACTTGGACTGCATCAGGGTAGCCTGTAGGACAGTGGCTCTCAGCCCTGGCTGCACACTGCAATCTCCTGGGGCTATTCAAATACAGACACTGGTGCCCCACCCCTAAGGATATGATTTCATTAGTTTGTGAGATGGGCTGGCATCCAAGGTCCTTCTAATGTGAAGGCAAAGATTGAGAGCAGCTGCTATGGAAGAGCTCTTTCTGGTAAATCAGTCATTATCCTGAGCATCAAGAGTCTGCATAAATAAATTCGGAACTGTGTCTTATGTTAATGTTGATGTTGCACTCACCTGGGGAAGGAGCCTGCTCATTTGCCCACTTTTCAGAAACAATGAATCTGTAGTCCAGCCCCTTCCCTTTCTTCCTGCTCTCAGCCTCCTTCCTTGTGAGGAGTAACAGCTGTAGAATTCAGGAGACCTTACTGGCCACACTAAGAGAGTACCTGTGTGTGTGTATCAGCCTTCAAGCAGTTTTGGGGTCAGACACCCACTTCTCAGACTTCCAGGCAGCTGCCAACCTTTGCCTTCCCTTCTTGGATTTCTTTCAACATGCAGATTTATGAGGCAAGGAATGCGTGAGGGGTGGCTGGCGTCCAGACTTACTGTAACCACAGAGAAATGAACAGAGTGTGCTCCAGGGGACATGCAGCACTTCCTGAACAAACTACTGGTGTCGCCGTTAATGCTGCTGACTTCGGAACCTCATGTGTCTGTTTGTCTTTTTCTTCACTCAGCAGGACCAGCATCTATTGCTTATGTTAGTTAGGTTTAAGCTTTTAGGGCACAGCATGCCAATCTTCCCTTGATCCGTGCTGCTCATTGGTCAGTGGTCACGTTTGTAGCACACCTCATGTCTGTGGGGAGTGGCTGTGGGGTTGAGAACTGCTGAGGCAGGGGGTTCAGTGTTCCCAATTAGGGGTTGGCAGTAACCACGTACTGGGGTGGGGCTTCTGCCACTTGCTTTATTGTTCATGTAATAACAGTGGACTTGGATTGTGAATTCCTTGGAACAAGAGGAGTCCCTTCTGCTGTCTTTACCCGGGAAGACTTCTCTGATTTCCTGGGCTGGTTTGCATTCCCCTCCTAGGTACTTTGGTAGTTGTTCCTGGAGTGGATCATAGCCAATACCACCCTGGGTTGTTCCCACTAATTTACCTATCCACACGCCCGTGAATCACAAACCCTCAAGGGCAGGGTGTCCCCAGTGCCCACACCACACTTGTTTTGTAGTAAGAGGTGCATGCACATATGCTAGGAGATGGAATGCTTATCAGCACCCACATTTCTTCCAGCCTAATTGTATGCACTATATTCACACACACACCTGGATCTAAATCCTGCTCTTTGCTTCTGGGCTGTCTGACCTTGGGCAAGATACTTCCCCTTGCTAAGTTTTGTCTCCCTCCTTTCTAGGATGCAGCTGGTGATAGGACTGAACCGATTGGGTGCTACGGAGTATTAAATGTGATAGTGTCTGCCAAGGGTTAGCACAGGGCTGCTCACAGGATCAGTGCTCAGTAAATGCTAGTTTCGTTATTATGTATATGATAAATTGATTGTAGTGTCATCTGCAAATAGGAAAATAAAGTACTATACATTGCCAAAGAACTTTAACCACCTCAGACTTGATATTTATTCTGATTAAACAACAATGACCTGAGAAAGTAGTATATATAAAGTGATTGTGCTATGCTGGATACAGTATCAGCTAGAATACAAGTGTTAGCAGCCAACATACTGACTGTAGCCATCTAAGATTATTGGGAAGGTGGGAAAATTCATAGAAAGAGCACTGGAGGCCGGGCGCGGTGGCTCAAGCCTGTAATCCCAGCACTTTGGGAGGCCGAGACGGGCGGATCACGAGGTCAGGAGATCGAGACCATCCTGGCTAACACGGTGAAACCCCGTCTCTACTAAAAAAAATACAAAAAACTAGTCGGGAGAGGCGGTGGGCGCCTGTAGTCCCAGCTACTCGGGAGGCTGAGGCAGGAGAATGGCGTAAACCCGGGAGGCTGAGCTTGCAGTGAGTTGAGATCCGGCCACTGCACTCCAGCCTGGGCGACAGAGCGAGACTCCGTCTCCAAAAAAAAAAAAAAAAAAGAAAGAGCACTGGAGAGGGAGTCCGTGTGGGCAGGTAGCTAAGCAGCAGTCAAGACAGCATGGCAAGGTTTGGATAGAAGGACTGGCCTGCACTGTGGAGAGCCCTCTTAATTGGAGGGAACAGCTGTGTAAAAAGACAGTCCGCAGGGCAGCATGCCGTTGCCGTTTCTGAGTAAATTTGTACACTGTTTGCAGGAACTAAGATCTGTGAGTCACTGCCAAGATCCTCTCTTTTGTACATTATCAGATCAAAATTTTAACTCGACCAGAAAAAGGTCTCATCTCCCATGCCTGTGTAGGGAAACTGAATCTCAGATGTGCCCTTCTGTTCCCACGGAGCCATCGCAGAGACCTAGATTGCCCTGGCTTTCCTTCTCTTCTTGTGTACTAAGCCACCAAAATCTGACATGCTGAACAGTCAACTTAGTGGTGGAGTTCGGGTTGAGAGCTGATTTCTAAAACCGCCACCACCTCTGGACGGCAGACATTGGGATATCAGGTCAAGGTTCGGAAGACTATTAAGAAGCCAGCACAAGACATGCTGGTGGAGAAGTCGGAGTTTTATCACGTCCTACCTACTTTGCAGTGAAATGAAGGTCTTCATAGTGAGGCAGTGATGAACATTGCCGATGTGGCGAAGTCATCCTTCATCACCGTGCTATTCTGCTTAGAGCTCCAACTGCTACATTATGTCTTAAAACTTGTCAAGTTGTGCACAGTGCACTGACTTCATAGGAGAAAAAACGGGTTGTCTAAAAATATCAAAAATCAGACATTTCTGGTAGAATGAGACATTATAACTCAAAAGTCCTGTAGATAAATAATAATTAGCAATGACATTTACCCCACAGAGCAGGAAGAAAACAACGTTCTCTATCAGCTACATCCTCAGATGGTTACAGTTTCCTGCCTCTAACCACAACTAATGAAAGGCCAGGCACACAGCCTTTAGGAAGTTAACATAAATTTTCTCTTGGGAGGTGGCATGGCAGTGGGGGGATCAACTTTAAAGAAGTCTGTTTCTGTTTCCTAAGTATTTTGCCAATAAAAACAAAATAGTTCCCCACTTGTTAGAAAATGTTACAAAATCACCTGCCTGCCCTTGAGGAGATGGAGAACAAAATCAACAATATTTGCATTTTAACTATACACAGAATTAATCGGTAGAAGCACAGGCATTTCTGAGGCCCAAGCGTGATAGCACTGCCATGCATGGTTTTACAGACAAGATAGTGTCTGTGCTTCAACAACAGTGATGGGGCGAGGCTGCAGCAAGGGCGGGGCATTCCTAGGGCAAAACATTTTAGGATGGTGATGCCTCATCCTCAAACTCTAAACTTACCTGGTCATTTTAGGAGGGGAAACTGAGTCTCCAGGAAGTGAAGTGATTTCTCAAAGGTATCACAGCTAGTCAATAGCAGATCCAGTACCCAGGGAGGGAAACAGCTGGTTATAAGATAATCAAAATGAAGAAACACACCTATTCTATCCTGTGTGTATTTTGGTGGGCATGTTGGGGAGAATCATTGGTGGTTCTCAGACTCCTTTTTTATTTTATGAATTAGCAGATCCTTGGATTTCACTGGAGAAACCAGTGTGACTACTGATCCATTAGAGAATCTAGCATTCCCCAGAGAGCAAAAACCTGCTCATGGGGGTCATGCTCCAGCCTATATAGATTTGGTGCACCAACACTGCACCATCCTCATGAATAATCTCTGATCAGAGGATACTAATTAAGACGTGGCAATGACCACTTAGTAAATTAGCTAAAGTGACAAAACTCAATTTAAATAGCAATTTTGTCTCTAGTGATAGAATTATAACGACTGCCTTCACTTAATGAGCCAGACACTTAATAATTCAAACATCCTTAGAGAAAAATCAAACAAAGCTTCTCCATCCCACACTGGGTTTCCCACCACCTCTCTTGCCACTGCTTTGCAAAAATGGCAGCTTGGACCCTGTGGAGGAGAGGCTTGGTATTTGGTGAGCAGGGAGGGGCTGGCCAGCTTCTGGGCAGAGTAACTGGTAGGTGACTTCTCCAACAGATTTCCAGCCAGCGGCCTGTTTTTGTAAATGAAGTTTTACTGGGGCACAGGTATGCTTATTTCTTTATATCATTGTCCAGAGCTGCTTTCATACCACCGTCAAAAATTTGAGGAGTTGAGTAGTGGTAACAGAGACCTTATGGCTCGAAAAGCCTTCAACATTTATTATCTGGCCCTTTCAGAAAATAATCTGATCCTTTGGGAACAAGTTTGCCAACCCCTAGACTTGGACTGTACTTTGGATCTGTGGTTCCCTGGGTGTGCAACCTTGAATAGATACTTCCCACATCCCTGGCCTGTGATTTTCTTACGTGTAAAATGGGAATGATACAAAGACTATCTCCTGAGACTGTGAGAATTAGGTAAGATGATGCACGCTTATCTGTGCTTGACACATTGTAAGTGTTCCACAAAGGGCTAATGAGATTAGTAAAAGCAATGATAATAGGAACATATATTGAGTACTTACTATGTTCCAGACTGTGCTCAGTTCTTTACCTATATTAACTAGTTTAATCCCACAACAACCTATGAGGGAGATATTATAATTATTTTAGTTTTACAAATGGAGAAAGAGTATTTATTATCATTTTATCTATTCTTCTAAATTCTCTCATATTTACCCATTTAGTAATACTTTTGCCCAGTAGTAACTGCTCTCCTGGCTAGCAGGCTGCTCAAGGGAAGGTCCTGAGGGTCCTCATTGTCCCTGGACCCTGGACCTGAAGGCATTGATCATTCTATTGGTCACTGACAACATTGAAATCAAATATTTCTTCTCTCACATGAGTGGTGGGTCCCTTTCTCCATTCTGCCTGCCCAGCCTCCCTTCTTTGTCTTTCATATCCTCTCCTGGCCTTTGCAGTGTAACAGGAGGTGGACGTCACCCCCAGGTATGGCCAGGCAGGTAGTGAAAACTGAGGCAGGTAAAAACTCAGAAATCCTAGGAGCCATTAAGGTTTGGAACAGCCAGATATACATGTATTCAGCACACATCTCTTGTGTGCCTAACATGCACCAGCCATGGAGGTTATACCTGCAAGACAAAATGCTCCCTGCCTCTCTAAAGCTTGCAGTCTATTCAAGGAAACTTTACAGCTACTGCACAGCTGCCACCTTAAAGAAATCTTTCTTTTTCTTTTGATTCTTTCTTTCTTTTTTTTTTTTTTTTAGCACAAAAGTAAATGTGTTATTTCTGGGGCGTCCGTGTCCAAACCCAGTCACACATCACTTAAGGTTAGGGATACGTTAAGAGAAATGCATCACTGGGCATTTTTCTCATTGTGTGAACATCAGAGTGTACTTACACAAAGCTAGATGGGAGCCTACCTACTACACATGTAGGCTATAAGGTGGAGCCTATTGCTCCCAGGCTGCACACCTGTATAGCATGTTACAGTCCCGAATACTGTAGGCAATGAGAACACATTGATAAACATAATGTGTTTTTCTAAACATAGAAAAAGCATGCCAAAAATATGATATGAAATAAAAAATGGTCTACCTATATAGGACATTAATCATGTATGCAGCTTGAAAGTTGCTCTGGGTGAGTCAGTTAGTGAGTGGTGAGTGAATGTGAAGATGTAGGATGGTTACTGTACGCCACTGGAGACTTTATCAACACTGTACACTTAGACTATACTACATTTATTAAAAAATATTTTTCTTCATCAACAGAAAATTAACCATAACAGACTGTAACTTTATAAACTTTTCATTTTTTAACTTTTTCACTCTTTTGTACTAACACTTAGCTTAAAACACAAACACATTGTATAACTGTGCAAAAAATATTTTCTTTCTTCATATCCTTATTCTACAAGCATTTTTCGTTGTCTTTTTTTACTTTTTAAACTTTTTTGTTAAAAACTAAGACACAAACACACACAGTAGCCTAGGTCTACACAGGGTCAGGACTTTCCCTATCACTGTCTTCCACCTCCACATATGGTTTCATGGAAGGTCTTCAGGGACAATAACATTCATTAATTTGTCACCTCCTATAACAATGCCTTCTTCTGGAGTATGTCCTAAGGACCTGCCTGAGGCTGTTTTATAGTTAATTTTTTATTAGTAGGAAGAATACACTCTAGACTGTGATAGAAAATATGATAAAGTAAATACATAAACCAGTAAGAGTCATTTATTATCATGATCAATTATGTGCTGTATGTAATTGTATGTGCTGTACTTTTATATGATGAGTAGCACAGTAGGTTTGTTTACAAATAGGTGAGTGATGCATTGTGCTCTGACATTAGGATGGGTGCGATGCCACTAGATGGTAGGAATTTTTCAGCTCCATTCTGTCATTGACCAAAACATTGTTATGCAGTACATGAATTTATTTGTTTTCATATAAAATTAATATGATACTTAAAGTTCTTATAAGGAACTCAGCTCTATATTAAGGTCCCTAAAAAATATAAGAAAGGGAAAAAAGTCAACCTACAGTGAGCTCCTTCTCTATGTCAGGCACTGAATACCGTACTTTGTCCGCTTTAGCTCATTAATTTCTTACCACAAGAGTTGATCATTTCCTATTTCATATGTGGAAATACAGAGATTCTGAGTGTTTAGGTGACTTGCCCAAGCATAGTTGGCTATGAAGAGGCAGAGTCATCTTTCAGATCTTACCCCCACACCCCAACACCTCCCATTCCCTTGGGAGTTTTCTCACTGTGTCATCTAGAACCTTGGGGATGGCTGTGGGTGGGGAGAGGGGTGATTAGGGTCCCATGGTCCCCTCCCTCTGTTGAAGCAGCACCTTCTTCCAGTGTTTTCTGTGTGTGTATTCTACTGATCTTTAAAAGGGACCTGCTGCTCTAACAATGAAGGTAGAACTGTGCTGAGAAGTTGTTGGTCTTTATGGAGTGCCAGCTGTGTGCCAGACTCTGGTCACTCTCAACCGCAGGCAATCTTGTCTCCCAGCAGACATTTAGCAGTGTCTGGAGGCATTTTTGTTTTTCACAACTTGAGTGTTGCTATTAGCATCTAACGCAATGGTCCCCAACCTTTTTGGCACCAGGGACCAGTTTCGTGGAAGACAATTTTTCCATGGACAGGGAGGAGGATGGTTTCGGGATGATTCAAGCACATTACATTTATTGTGCACTTTATTTCTATTATTATTATATTTTAATTTATAATGAAATAATTATACAACTCACCATAATGTAAAATCAATGGGAACCGTGAACTTGTTTTTCTGCAACTAGACAGTCCCCTCTGAGGGTGATGGGAGACAGTGACAGATCATCGGGCATTAGATTCTCGTAAGGAGCATGCAACCCAGATCCCTCACATGCACAGTTCACAATAGGGTTTGTGCTTCTATGAGAATCTAATGCCACCCCTGATCTGACAGGAGGCGGAACTCAGGCGGTAATATGAGTGATGGGGAGCGGCTGTAAATACAGATGAAGCTTCACTCACCTGCCACTCACCACCTGCTGTGCGGCTCAGTTCCTAATGGGTCACAGACTGGTACCCATTCATGGTCCAGGTGTTGGGGACCCCTGATCTAGTGGGTAAGGCCAGGAATGCTGCTGCTAATCACACAGTGCGCAAAAATTGTCTAACCTAGAATGCTGATAGTCCCACGGCTGAAAGACCCTGTTCCATACTAACTCTTAGGTAAACAGAGGTGAGAAAAACAGACAGAAAGCCTGCCCTCATGAAGTGTGCTTCAGTGGGGATAAGTAGATATTAATCCAGTCACCCATGCTGAGTCTTTAATCTCACAAACTGAAGCAGCACCCTGAAGGGAAAGCATGGAGTGTCTGGATAGGAGACAACAAGGACTCCTTGTCTGTGAGGTCCGGAAAGGTGCTTTTTGTTGTTGTTGTTGTTGGATACAAGTTTTGCTCTTGTTGCCCAGGCTGGAGTGCAATGGGTAATCTCGGTTCAACACAACCTCCACCTCAGGTTCAAGCAATTCTCCTGCCTCAGCCTCCCAAGTAGCTGGGATTATAGGTGTGTGCCACCAGGCCCGACTAATTTTGTATTTTCGATAGAGACTGGATTGGTCAGGCGGGTTAGAGAGGCTTCTGTCTGAAGGCAGAGGGCAGGTGGAGTGGGAGTGGTGTAGGCACAGGTCACTGCATGTGCAAAGGGCCCGTGGAGCAAGGACAAGTGTCTGTTGGAAGGCGCGTGGATTAGAAAGGACAGTGCAAGAGGTGGGCTGCACAGTGAGGGAAGGAAGAACCAAATCTGGGAGAACACTGGCCACCTTAAGGAGTCTGGACTTGATTAAACTAAGAGCTGTGGGGACCATGGGGGATCCTCCAGCAGGGCATGGTATGATTTTATTGGAATTGGAAAAGATCACTCTGACTGTTATGTGGAAAACAAACTGAATGGAGCAAGAGTGGCCCTAGGGAACTAGCAGACATTGAATACCACACACTTTCTTGCATTGCAGGGATGGGACAGGGACGTTCCTCTCCAGAATAGAACCCCGCTTCCCTGGGGCTGCCAATTTTGGTTTGTGTTAACAGCAGGGTCGCAGTGCATCAGGAACACTATCACCCATAAATGTCAATCCCATCCTTTCTCCCAATTTAAAAAACTCACACCATTCAGACGTAAAACTCTATCATATCATTTCGGTTTCACATCTGTTCTGTAGTTGCAAAATAACAATTCCACTGCTGTTGTTAGCCTGAACGAAAACAGTTCGACATGAGAAGGATGTGGGCCTGTCTCTAATTTCTTTTTTCTTTATTGACCTTTTCCAAGGTGCCAGAAAGCAGATTCTCTCATTAAGATGTTGACACCTGAGAAAGTCTGTAGTATATCTTATTTATGGCAGTGTGTGTATGGGTGATGGAGAAGGGAGTTAAAAAATCAACTGTCAAGGCAAGAAAAATATTATCTTCCTTGGTCTATTCTCTCTCCCCAGTGACTTCTGACTTCTCTGAATCATGAAGTGGATCCGTGCCTCTCCCATGGTCTAATTAACTTAGAGGGAGACTGGGTAGGAGGGAAAATATCTAAAGATGCCCAGAAACACAGGTTTGTGGAGTTGACACAATTCATTTCTGATTAGCAACAGTTCATGCACTCGTCCATGAGCCACACAGATGTTCAAGTGGGCTGTCTTGAGGTATTGGGAAATTATCATAAATTTGAACTCATTTGCAAGGATCTATTTCCATATTTTACAGAAAATTGTAATTTTCCCTCCCAAGTTCCCTCCATTGTGAGGAGGAGGAATTTTTCACCAAGATGGTGCTGGCTCTGCTGGAAGCAGCTTTGATGAGTTGAGGATGCAGGGCCGTCTGGAGCTAGCCTTGGCCCTGCAAGCAATACAGAGAAATAGAGGGCACAGCTCCTGCCCTTCACATTGGTCAGAGAGGCCACAAGGTTTCAGGAAACAGAGACCACCAACTAGCCTGCTCAAAGGTTAACTGTCAGGAACTGTCTTTGTTGCTTCCAAGGCTTAGTCTGAACTCTTCCTTTCAGCCTTGACCACTGTGTGTGCTCGCCTCTGAACTTAGATTTTCTTACTCAGCTGAAATACAGAATGACAGTAATCCCTTCACAATGTCATTAGGATTAAATGAGAGACTCTATGTAAAACACCTGGTGAATCGTATGCACGGGACAAACATGGTTGTTGATACCAATAGCTAAAAAAGAGGAATAAGTATAGGAACGTGTTGGGCTGGGCTGGAGGAACCTGCAGGTCTTTGGAACACTTTGCAGCTTCTCTATTCCATTCAATGGAAATATCAATGAGTTTTCCCCACACCCAGACCATCAATGTCCCTGCTTCCTGAAGTACCCGTGTGAAGTTGAGTTTCAGCTTTGGAGCATGCTTCAGGAATGTGAATTGGATGAATAGGTTTTAAAATATTCATTGGTACATTTCCTTTGAAGCAAACCCAGGATTCTGGGTTGGATTTATCTTGAGGAATAAGCAGTAGCTGTCTAAAGGTTGATCCCACCCTGAGATCCAGGCCCTGTGGACAGGCAATACTGAGGTCCTGGACCTGTGGCCCAAGGGCCATATTCTACACAGGAATATGATTTATTGGCCCAGACTTTTAAAAAATGTGAATCCTTTGCTAACATTTAAACTCTAGGAGTTTTCACATAAAAAGATTTTAGGACTTCTCTTGAGAAAACAGAAGGTCCCACGTTCCCACTAGAGGCCATCGCACGTTGCTGAAGAGTAGCTGTTTTCACAAGATTAGGCTTGCTGTTTGGTTACCCTCACCTCCTGGCTTGCCTATTATATTAATTTATTTGCCTGGCCTCACCAGGCATTAGAGTTTGCAGACCCTGGGGCAGTGGTTCTCAAGGTGTGGTCCTGGGATCAGTGGAATCAGCATCACCTGGGAGCTTGTTAGAAATGCACATTCTCAGGCCCTGCCCAGCCCTACTGATTCAGAACAGTTGAGGGTAGGGCCCAGGGACCTGTGTTTCAGCCAGCCCCCCAAGTGACTCTGACGCTCATTAAGTTTGAGAATCCTTACCCTGGGATAAGGGATAAGCAATGGAAAATGAAGGGAACTGTTTCTAATGTCATCTTTGCCACTTAATTCAGTGGGAAAATTTAGAAAAGCCACTTTGCTTTTTTACTGTCTCTGTAAAGTGGTAAGAGTGGGCTAATTGACTCCCAAGGACCTTGTGGCCTTAGCATGGTGTGACTCTATAATTCTCCAGGTCTATGGACTAAGAATTCGTATTTATAAAGCGCTCACCATGTGCCAGGACTGGGGTAAGCACTTTACCTGGATGATGTCATTTAACACTAACCATGGCTCCCTTTGAGGACTCATTTTATAGAGGGAGAAATTGAGGCTCAGGGAGGTGAGCTGCCACATCAAAGGCCCTGCCTTGGAGTGCCCTAGATTTCTGTAGCTGAGAGCTGGTGAGCCCCAACTCCCAGATATTCTATTTCCTGTGACCTGCCCGTGCACAGAGGTGTCTGAGAGGTGATGATGGCAGTGTGGCCGGCACCTCAGAACAAAGCTGGCAGGTCCTTCAAGGCAGGCAGAGGCATGTTCTGAACAGGAAGGATTATCAAAAATAGAACATGGCAGCCATGGCCTTCTCCAGCCCCAGTAACAAGGAGCCAGCTGTGACCCTGCAGAGAGATGCTGAAGGAGGTAGGAGATTTGGAGAGGGAAGGAGGGAGAGCAGCCAGATCTGTGCAGTGACTACCAGTGAGGCTTTGAAACTCCCCAGTCCTCAGTGGAATCCCAGCCATCCCTTATGAAGTGACCTTGGGAGAGCATTTTAACACTCTGTGCCTTGATTTCCTCATCTGAGAAATGGGGGTGATCCCCACTTCCAGTGATTGGGAGCAAACAGGTTCATGAAAAGCATCTGGGATACTGTAAACAGCTGAATATGTGGTGGCTTTCGCCAGTGGTAGGAACCTTGCTTGCCCTTTCTGAAGAGCTCTAGAAGCACCTTGTGCTGTTGTCTGTGATGATGGGAAGGCTGAACAGTTTCTGACCATGGGAAGAGCCTTCCTCCTCCATCTGCCTGGTGGGCTCCGGTTGCTCAGAATGCTTCATTTTCCAGATACCTTGTTTCATTACCCTGTCTCTTGTCTGCTACATGTTCTAATTTCTTTTTCCCTTCAGAAATCCTCTCTGGGGTCTATCCACCCTGAGAATGGCTGGCAAATGCCTCTAGGAGGATTTAAATCCTGACTACAACTTCAGAGGTGTCTTCTTAGCATGACCAGGACAAAAGAGCATTCACAGAGACCCTCAATTCTCAGATTAGGGAACAGACTATGGTTTCCTTTTCTTTCTCTTGACCCCAGAAGAATCCTCTGACATGGTTAACAAGGTGTGGGTTAAAAGCAGACAGGCTGGCTCTGCTGCAGCGGTGTGACCTTGGGGAAGTCATGCAGCCTCTCCACTGTGTCATCATTCATACAATGAGTCAATAATACCGTACTAATGCCTTAGCAGGCATATACCGAGTGGTAGTTCTCTTCCCTCCTCTAGTTAGAGGACATATATAATTTTGGGCAGAGAGCTCAAGGGGAGAGACTAGAACAAATTTGAACTCTTTGGGTCTCAGAGTGAAAAATCAGTGAGAATAAACTCAACAGAAATGCTAACAAGTGTTATTACTTGAGCTGTTACTTTGTTACTGGCACAGTGCCAAACATGTTGTGTGTGTTTGTCTCATGCAGTCTTTCCAGGCGTTCTTTTTTAATTAGGGAGATATTATTATGCTCATTTCAAAGATGAGACAATCAAGGCTCAGAGAAGTGAAGTCTGTTGCCCAGAGCTCACAGCTACCAACTGGCTTAGCTGCATCTGCAGTGGCCTCTTCCCACGTGTGCTAGGAAGGAGTAAAAGGGAGGCTGGATGTGCTCATCCCACCTAGAAATCACTCATTCTTTCAGCGTGCAGAACACTTCCCTCTGGGGCTTCAGCCCCCAAGGCTTTTCTTCAGCCGCCAGCCCCTCTGGTTTTTGTTTATTATTTTGGTTTGTCCATGGCCTCGGTCCTTTGTGCAGCCTGATTTCTCCTGGCTTCAGTCCCTAAGACGCGTCCTTATTTGCATAGGAGTCACCCAGAATATTGACGTGGCTCTTTGCCAGCAAAGTGAGCATCCCCCACACTGCCAGCTCCACGAAACCACATGAGCAGGCCAGGCAGGCTGCAGCCCTGGTGCAGCACCCCGACACCATCCCCTCCCCTCTGCTCCCCTGCATCCGTTCTCAGACCACCAGCTGAGCAAAGCTCCTCAGAGCCAGAGCTGTGTTTACCCAGGAAGCCCCAGTTCACTTTGGCAGGCCATCTCAGCACAGCAAATATGAGGAAGGAGTGATCTACAGTCTCCCTGCCCTTGACAGGGGAGGGGCCTCGAGTTTCCAGTCACTTGAAGAGAAGGCCAAGCCTCCAGCCCCATAGGATTATTCCTGACTGCCACAGTGAAGAAAGTAGTGTTCCAGCCCCCCTCAACCAGCCCAGCCAGGGGTAGCCGGAGACAGGCATCCGAGGGAAGTGATGTGTTTGCTGTCTAACTGGGCCACTGAGGGGGATGAGTCACAGGAAGTCCAAGAAGGCTCTCCCAGGAGCTACCTTTATGTTTCTTCATGTGTATTCTTAGCTGGGTTTTCATATTCGGAGGAAAGGGCAGGAATGTTTTGGAAATTGGTCTTTACCCCAGCTCCTGTGTTGGGCATTAGGTGGGCAGAATTCCAGCAAAACACTGCAAAGAACTGGGGGATCTGGCATAGTCATTTATCCATTCATTCATTCATTCATTCATTCACTTCTTCATTCTACCAGTCTCCTGAGGACTCATTGTGTATCAGTCACAGTTTCAAGGAATAAGACAGGCCGGTTCCTGGTCTCTTGGAGCTACATTCTGATGGGGTGGGGACAGACAATAAACAAACCTAATAGAAAAGTAATTTCACACAGCGATGGGCAATCTGAAAGTCACACAGTAGGATGCTGTCATTGAGAGTGACGTAGGGCTGAGGGAGGCTACTTGAAACTGGGTGGGCAGTGAAGACTTCACCGTGGAAAGGGCCTTTAGGCTGGACCTGAATATCAAGATGGAGCTGGCTATGCAAAGATCTGGGGGGACAGTGTTCCAGGCAGAGGGAAGAGCATGGGCAAGGCCCTGAGTCAGGAAGGAGTGTTGCCATATGGGAGGAATGAATGAAGGCCAGAGGGTTTGGAGAGGAGCATTGAGTATACCCATGCTGGAGTGAGTTTACGTTGTGTCTGAAACTGTTCTAAATGCCTAACCTGCAACGTGCATTTATCCTTACCCAACAATATGACTCCCTGTTACCACTTTGGAAACTTAAGTTCAAAGAGACTGTGCAAACTTCCAGGGTCACATACTTCATCAGTGATAGAGCTGTGATATGAACTCAAGCAGTCTGATAGGGGAAGCTGTACTTTTAACCTGTATGTTGTACAGTCACTGTAAACTCACTTGAATGTATTAACAAAATGTTCCAAGATTGGGAAGAGGAGATGAGTCTTGGAATAGGACAGAACATTTTCCAAGGGGAGTGGGAAGGGACCTGGCATTTGTTGATGGTGCCTAGGCTGAGTGCCAGGCACTGGGCTGCATGCTTTCTCATCCATTACTCTGATCCTAACCCTCTAAGGTAGACTTCATTAGCCCTGTTTTACAGATGGTGAAAGCACAGGCTCAAAGAAGTGAAGCTTCCTGCCCAAGGCCATGCAACTAATATCAGATTGCCCGAGTAAGGGTTCAGGGCATCTGCCCTGGCACCTGGGCCTTTCTGACCCTCCACATTAAACTGATTCCTTTTTGTCTCGTTATTTCTTATTCCTCTTCTTCCAAAAATGAAAATGAATATCCCCCAAAATGTAAAAATCCTAACAATAAGTGCACCTGCTTTAGGGTGGAGGGAATGGCGGGCAGTCGGCATGCATGTATTGTTCTTCAAATTACCTGTTACCTAGACGGGAGGAGCAGGACCGGATCCTTCACGGTCTTGGTGCCTGCTGGGTGAGCATGAGCACACAGGCATTCCATAAATAAAAAGTAAATGTTACACTGTGCAGTGCCGGTGCGTTCTGCAAAGCTTCACCCAGGGGTCCTCGCAATTGCCAGAAGCAGGGTCAGGATTTGTCATTCTTATTCCTCTCAGGCCTTTCCCCCTGGGGCTGATCCCGCCTTCAGGAGAACTAGAGAGCTCATCTTGTAAGGCACCGAGAGAGGAGCCACGCCACCATTCGGTACACACCCTCTTCACTTCTTAGCTTAAATTCTAGGTGTGAAAATTTCATCCCACCTCTCCTTTCATTCATTCACTTGACAGATAGTTGTTTGTCTGTTGTGACCTAGGCTCTGAAGATACTGTGGGGAACAGTGCAGATAAAGGCCCTGCTCTCACAGAGCTTATATTTTAGTAGAGGGATTCAGAACTTTTTTTTTAAAAAAGGTAAGCAAATACACATAGGTACTATGAAAAAGATAAAACACAGTAATGACAGAAAGAGATGGGTAGGCGGAGAATGATTATTTGCACCTTTCTCTGTTTTTTCATACCCATTCATCCATCCCTCCCTTTCTCTGTCCACTCATTCATTCATCCATCCCTTACGTCTCTCTGTGTATTTGACTATCATCTACCTACACACACATACAAACACATATATATTTATATATTTTTATAGGCCTGTCTTCCTCCCACCCTCCTTTCTGTCTCTCCTTTCTTACACCTCCTTCCACAATTTTTTTTTTTTTTTTTTTTTTTTTTTTGAGACAGGATCTTTCTCTGTCCCCCAGGCTGGAGTGCAGTGGTGTGATTATGGCTCACTGCAGTCTCGAACTCATGGACTAACTGATCCTCCCGCCTCAGCCTCCCAACCAGCTGGCATTATAGATGTGCGCCACTGCACCTGGCTCACAACTAATTTCTGACGCCCACTCAGGGCCAGTTCCTCAGGGTGGTTTGTCTTTTTTTTTTTTTTTCCTTCAGCTCCCCAATGACTGGCACCTGGTCATTTGTCCGTGCATCCTCAGTAATGAACATACTGTTTGGCATAAGGCGAGCATAACAAGCATTTGTGAAATTACCAAATTATAAGAATATCCTATACTATTTTTATATGCATCCAATTACAAAGGTGTGATAGAAGCCTCGACGTGCCCTCCCAACCTTAGAATCACTGTGTTCCCGATATGAAGGATGATTATTAAATGAAAAGCAGCAGAGAATATGGATAAAGGTATATAACCCTGTGTTCGAATTTCCTTGGCATCTTTTTGAATATTAATGCAAAAGTCGAAGACTGTTCCATTTACGAATCAGTTCCCTGATTGTCAATTCAACTTGACAAGCATTTGCTGCACAACTACTATGTGCAGAATGTGGTAGGGATTCATTGAAGATACAGTCCTTGCCCTCCTGTTTTATACTTCCCAGGAGGGAGATCATAATAATGTGGACAGAACTGTAAATAGAGGCACCTGGGAAGCCTCATGGAGGCCCATGAGAGGAGAGATCCCGTTCCATGTTCCTGGGGCTGCCTGAAGGGACGGTTTTTGAAATTTTTCTTGAAGGAGATAGCCCATTAGCCCAGTTTGGCTGAAGGAAAGAAGGAGTCAATGAAAAGTGAGAAATAATTTGTAAAAGTAGCTGGAGCCTGGAACTCCATATTGAATGGAGACTGAATTTGGAGGCGTTGGTATCCAGAGGCGGGGGAGCATAGCAGCTTTTTAATGATGGGGGTGATATGAAATGGAATACTGTGATCAGGTTAGAATTTGATTTCTTTGGGCTGTGGCTCACAGAGTAAATAGCATGTTCAATGTGATCTTTAAAATAAATTACAGAGATCAAAACGAACAGAGTAGGAGAGTTTCTGAGTGTACACAGAGGTGTAGCATTTTGGATTCATTTAATTAAAGGAGCCAGCTGAGAAGGTTGTCACCCTGTCATTTAAGAATTTTTGATAGAAGAGCCAGAGGTTTCATTTTTGAAGTGGCAAATGCAAATAAGCTCTTCACCATACCTACACGCTCATATCAGTTAGTAACTCTTCTTTCTCGATTTTCTTTTATAGTTAATACTGGCTTAGATTATCCTCTGGCAGGATTCACATTTACCAGAAAAAAAACAACCTCACAACGAAGGAGGGTTCTGCATTTGAGGGGTCACAGATGCTTCCCACTGAGGGATCCAGTGCCATCTGTTCTGAAGCACGTTCAAGCCCATCTTGCACGATTCTCGGTGGTGGTGGCCTTTCTCTCCCTCTTTCTGTTCTGCTATCATGAGATGAGACAGGAACCATCATGGAAGGTGGTTGGAAACTTGGTCACTGGAGCCAGCCTGTCTGGGTTCAAACCTCGGCTCTAGCTCCGTGCCCCTAGAGAAGTTACTAACCTTTCTGAGCCTCACTTTCCTCACAAGAGAACAAGTAGACCTTCTTCATAGGGTTGTTTGAGGATTAAGAGCCTTGATATATGCAGAGCGCTTAGTGTCTAGCATTTACTAAGCACTCAGAAAACAGTAGTGTTATCTCAGCATAACAGTCTTCAGACTTTCAAACAACAGAAGCTTTCTCAGGACAGATCTAGGTAAACAGAAATAGAGATCGCTGTGTGAACCAGGGTTGAGCATGGCCCCTGTCTTGTAGCAAAGGAGTCATTCTCTAAGGGTTGTGTCAGTTTCTCTTTTGGTTTTGGTTCTTGCACCTGGATCCTGCTACAGATTTTCCATGTGACAGGAGGCCTCAGGTGTACTGTTTTCCCCTATGAAGTATTTTGTCCAGTGTTGTGTTTCTCTGGGAATTTTGTCGTTATTCCTGGTAACAGCCACAGTCTTTCGTAGCATCATTTGATCTCTTAAGATTAGGGTGTATCAGGACCAGATTCTGTCCCCAACTCTATGTGATGAACCACCAGCTTCAGCAGCCTCCTCTCACAATCTAGGCTGCAGGTTCTTACTGAGGCTGAGCCAAACACTGGCAGCCCACGGGGCAGATGTGGCCTGTGATGTTTTGACTGGTCTTCATGGTGTTGGCCCACTCAAAATTATAAAATTAATTTGAATTTGATGAGACTATGTAAAATTCAGGAGGCTGAATGTAAACATTTAGATTTCCAGCTGCTCCAAAGTCAGATTAGCCAGCGAGCGTCACCGGGCCTGCATTCCCACACCGCAGCGATTGGCTGGAGCTGATGAGAGCTGCCTGCCTTATCTGGGACACGGTCCCCACCAGCCCTTTCCCTCCCTGGCTACTCTGTCATTCTCACTCTTGCAGGGATAGAGTCAGGGCAAGAGAAAAGGGGAATGGTTCTTACACTCATTCCTTTATCAAATGTGGAAGACTTTAGGTTTTACCTTCCCTAGCGTGGACAGTCTCAGGGACCGTCCCTGCTTACCTACTTTGGTCCTCTCATTTGTTTCATAGACATTCCTTCTGAAGCTGCATATGTGACCCCAGACAGAGGGTTCTTAATGCTTCCAAATAATACAACATATGGCAGAGTCAGGGCTTGAATCCAGATCTTCTGGATACCACTGCAGAGCCCTTGCCCCTTCCCCACGTAGTCTCCTGGGTTAGGAATTCTTGGCTCATTCACTCAAAGACTGCTGTGTGCTGCCTGCTCAGCTCTGAGGGTTCAGAGATGAAGGATGTGGACACCTGCCTTGGCATCACACCCTGATCAGTCCAGTGCACCCATTCATTTAACAGATAGTTGTCAAGAGAAATCAAGTGTTTGGATATTGAGAATAGCATTATGATGAGGATCCAGAGTATGTTATTAATAATAATGGTATAATTTTGAGCTTCTGTTATATAGACAAACATAAGTGTGGCTACAGCAAGGACTGTGCTCAAGATTTGACTTACATTAGCTTGTTTAAGCCTCTTCCACACACTATTTAAGGCAGGTACTATTATTATCATCATTTTATGGATGACAAAACTGAGAAGCTGAAAATTTAGGAAACTTGCCCAAGATCACACAGCCAAGAAGCAGATACCAGAACCAGAGCCCCAGGCTCACAAACTTCGCTGCCTTCACTCCTAGGCTGTATGTTATTTTGACCATCTCTCAGCCAGGAAGTCACTCCCTTTTATACAAATGACATTGTTGGTGATGATGGTTTAATATTTCTATTCTCACAGCATGTGAAAGAGAGAGCCTTGTGATTTGTTACCTAAGCCCCAAGGGTTTCTCCTACCATTTCAGAGAGATGGAAGCTTTTCTTTGCCCCTGAACTGTGACTAAGAAAACAGAAAGGAGGAAAAACCCATCAGAAAACTAAAAATCTCTCATCTTTGCAAATAAGAATTCACTCTGAGCTTTTTTGCATGCAGCACTGGGAAGAGACCTTGTTTTTTATTCTATCAACTTGTCCATATAACAATTTATTGAGAACCTGTTGTGTACCCAATGCACTGCTGGCGTAGGGTATGTAAAAATCATTGCAGCATGGTCCTTTCTCCAAGCAACTCAATCTACTGCTTGGTTTTCTTTTCTGGATCATTTTAATTATGGTTCCCCTTTAAGTAAAGGACAAACAGAGAAGTAGCACTGAGTCAGATTTTTGCCACTAGTCTTATGCAGGCAACCTATTTTTCGTAACGCTCCCCACACATGGGATCTGAGCCAGCTGAGCCCAGAAACCTCCCAGGCTGAGAATGTAGTGTGGCACTTCAGCACATGAGACTGTGCAGGAGTCTATACAACTATCATGTTGGCCACAGAATCCCTGCTAAGGGTTCGGAAATAGAAGGGGTGCACAGCACCCCACCTACTTTTCCTAATCCCATGGATATCAGGCTCCAGCCAGCCTTGCCCCTGGAATGGAGACATCTCAGGTAGGAGTTGTCACTGTTCCAAGCTTCCTTTGATGCCATTTCAATCCTGGGTGTAGAGTTGCCACATGGAGAGTGAAGCCACCAGAATACATAAGTGAGAAAGGAAGGGAAAGATGGACAGATACTTAGATAGACACATAAATACTTTGCAGAAGTCTGGGACAGTGGAACGTACGAAGAGAGCCTCAGATAGGGAGAGAACAGTAGGTTGATTGTGGTAAGGGGAAGGCTTCACTTTGTTATTCGATATACTTATTTATTGAATTGTTTAAACAATATATCTTTCTAATTAAAAGAGAATTTGGGGCCTGGCACGGTGGCTCATGCCTGCAATCCCAGCACTTTGGGAGGCCAAAGTGGGCGGATCACGAGGTCAGGAGTTCGAGACCAGCCTGGCCAACATGGCGAAATGCTGTCTGTACTAAAAATACGAAAAATTAGTTGGGTGTGGTGGTGGGTACCTGTAATCCCAGCTACTCAGGAGGCTGAGGCAGGAGAATCGCTTGAACCCAGGAGGCAGAGGTTGCAGTAAGCCGAGATTGCGCCATTGCACTCCAGCCTGGGTGACAGAGCAAGACTCCATCTCAAAAGAAAAAAAAAAAAAAGAGAGAGAGAGAGTTTGGGCTTTAGAATAAGACTGGAGTGTGAGTCAGTCCTAGCTTCCTCTATTTCTGAGAGTTACGTGACTGTGGGCAAATTGTTTCAGATCTCTAAACCCTCAATTCCCTTGTTTATGAAATGGAGGTCGTGGGGATTGAATGAGATTAAGTCCTGTATAAAATGCTGATGAAGCTGTCAATAACATCAGCTTTTTATTACTATTATTTGCATTATTAATAGCATTAGAAGAGGCTGAGAGTCAACTACAGAGGAGACGTCTGTGGGCAGAAGAGAACCACAGAGGAGGTAGCTAGTAGTGGTAGAGCCAAGCAAGGAATGGGTTCCATTTAATGCGGTGTAAAGTGCACTCCTCATTAGGGAGATGCAGCTCCCTCCCTTCTCCACCTGCCAGCACTTGTTTTCTCCTCGGGAACACCCGGGATGGCAAGCATTGTATATGGTAAGGTGGCTAAGAGCATGAGCCCTGGCTCCATTGGTTTTCCATTCTAGCTGTGCCACTTACTTGTTCTGAGTCAGTTTTCTCACCTGTAGAATAGGAATGGTAATTGTATCTACCTCAAGAATTGTCTCACCAATTAAGTGAGTTAATGCACGGGAAAGGCTTCACAAGAGCCTGGCACAGAGTAAGTGATTTATAAATATGAGTACATATTCTATACTCTGATTCTAGAGCAATCCTAAGACTTTTAAAGACCCTGAACACTCTTCCTTTTGGAGATTTCACCCCACATTTTAACAAACGTACTGAAAGTCACCCACATTTCACATTAATTATTATTATTATTTGCAGTAGTATATTTAAAAGAGGTTTTAATGATTTTGCTTTTGGAAGTGTTTGGCTGTGACGAACTCATGGCTGTGAAGCCTTAGCAAACGCTGGACATATTTGAAAATCCTTTCAAAGTGAGGAACAAATTGTTTTTAAGTGTAAAAAAATTTTTATGAACTTCAAATAACAATTAATGATGTTTACATAACATTCCTTTATGTAGACATTTAATTAAACTTTTATCTATTTTGATTTTTCAGTTTTCTCTTTTTGTATTTTAAAGCCAAAAAAGTGTTTTCAGACCTCAGGTAAGGGAATAGATGAAGGCAGTCAGGCAGGGACCAGAAAGGCCTCTTGGCCACCCTCCTGAAGCTGTGGTTCAGCAGACCCAGGCAGAGCCTGGGTACAGAAGGGACCTGTACACTTATCTATCCCTGCTCTTCCATTTTATGAAAGGGGTAACTCAGGTCCAAGGAGGGGAGTGACTTGCCCAGAATATAGTACAGTTTGATTCTCCAAATGCAGAATCTTGGGCCCTTTCAAACTTGTTGCTGTTGTTGTTTCTTTGTTTCTACATGTTCCAAGATGATTTTCAAGGAGTGGCTCTCAAAACCCAGGGGAGTAACCGCATGAGAGGTCAAGGCAGCTGATGCTGGGAAGGCTCACACAGGTCCACCCGGGCTGCACATGTGTGTAACGCAATGACCAAATCGACAGTGATTTGAACTCGCAGCCAGGGGAGTGTGGGTGAAATATGAGCAGACGTTTCCACCAGCTGTTAAAACCTAGCAGGGGCATTAGGAATCAATCGCAGACTGTGCCTCCTGTGACTTGGCAAACCTCCATGCGGAAGGCTCAAGGGAGCGGAAGAACAGTCACAGGTCTCCACCAGCCAAGAGCAAACCCAAGCAGAGCTAAGCACTTCTATGCCCTCTGAAGCAAGGCAACCCCATAACCTTGCAGAGATTTGGGAATGATGGAAGCTGAAGAGCTACATGGCCATGTCAGGAGGATGATGAGATCACCAGGCAGCTGCCATCAAGTTAGGATTCAGAGTGGTCCTGGAGGAGAAGGGGAGATGCCCCTGCCTGGGACCACACAGGACAGAAGGGCATCTTGACAGTGCCAGGCCATGTTCAGAAAGTGAAAGGCCTTTCCCATAGGAAGGTTCTGGGCCCAAACACTTACTGACCCTACTGTGTAGCTGGCATATTCAATAAATGTTAAGGGAAGGGAGAGAGAGAGGGACTGGGAGGGAAGAAAGGAGGAGGAGGAGCCCCTGGACAGTGGGTGCTGCCATTCTGAGGCTCCTCCAAGGCCAGTTTGTGGCTTCTACCTTACATCTTTATACCTTTGAATTGGATGAAATGTATTTTCTCTTGGTCATTAGGGCACCAGTGCACAATTTCAGTATGACTTTGTTAGTTCTTTCCACCTGGTCATTAATGTTCTGGGGACTGTGTATGGAACAGTATCATACAGGAGAAGAAGGCAGGCAAACCTGGTTTCGAATTCCAGCCTAGCCACTACATAGCTGTGGAACCACAGGGACATTCTTTTTTTTTTTTTTGAGACGGAGTCTCGCTCTGTCGCCCAGGTTGGAGTGCTGTGGCCAGATCTCAGCTCACTGCAAGCTCCGCCTCCCGGGTTCACGCCATTCTCCTGCCTCAGCCTCCCGAGTAGCTGGGACTACAGGCGCCCGCCACGGCGCCCGGCTAGTTTTTTGTATTTTTTTAGTAGAGACGGGGTTTCACCGTGTTAGCCAGGATGGTCTCGATCTCCTGACCTTGTGATCCACCCGTCTCGGCCTCCCAAAGTGCTGGGATTACAGGCTTGAGCCACCGCGCCCGGCCGGGACATTCTTTAACCAATCTGAAACTGAGTTTCTTCATCTGGGCAATGGGCACTAAGAATTCCTGCCTCCCAGGGCTTTAGCAAAGTGCCAACAGAGTCCCTGCTACATAGCAGAGGTTCCATAGATTCAGTTCCTTTTCATGTCTCATGGTCAAGGTGGCCTTGCCTGAAACTAAGACATAGCTCATTGTACTGCTCGAGTCAGAGCAAGCCAAGTGTGCTTTGGGCAGCTAATGTACCTAAGCCTGGGTCGTGAGAGTCCTAAAAAGGAACAGGGCGTGGGTCTGGAGCTCAAGAAAACAGAGTCAGATGTGGGGGAGACATCGATTTGAAAAAAAAAAAAAAAAGAGAGAGAGCACTAGGCTTGGGTTCTGGAGTCTGGGTTATCTTCCCGGCTTTGCCACTAATTTGCTACATGTCCTTGATTAGGTGACAGTAGTTCTCTGAATCTCAGTTTCCTCTTCTCTCATGCAAGGGCAAAACTTGATGGTCTCTAGGATTCATCCTGGTTGAGCAAGTGCTAAGCTGCATGGCACAAATTTCAGATGTTCCTTTCAGTGTGTCCGAGAAGAAAATTCTCAGAGACAGTTGGAGTGCCTGGGAGCGGCTAGACAAAATTAGGGAAATGATGCCAAGATTTAGCCACAAGTGATACTGCTAACTTACGAGGCTGCTCCTGATCTCATGGGGGTCTTAAATTCTTTCCTCCAGTCCCTCTCTCTTGGGTTATATTGGAAAGATTACTGAAGTGACCTTAAGCACAACAGGTTGGATTCATGTTAGATTTAAGGAGGGACTTCCAAACAAATGCTTTTAAAGGCATGAGCTTGCAAGTGAACAGAGAGAAAGGCATCGTCTACTTTTTAGAAGCCTTAAGATGCTGGGCACAGGTATATTTTGCATTCCTGAAAAGTGATATGCTAAGAAAATACATTGACTCAATCCTGCTTAAAATGCACCGGAGTGTTCACTATTTAAACTCACGGGGATGCCCTTAAATTCACCTGTTTGTAAATACAAGCTTTGTCCAACGAGGTTTTTAAAGTGAAGTTTCCCTATCTGGATCTCTCTCATAAAAAGTTCAAATGTAATCTTTCTCAGAGGTAGAGAAATAAATTGAATTCATTCTCAAGGTTCCTTTTAGACCTATGGGTCCAGGAATGCATCAAATACAAGGAAAATGTGTATGATGTTTCTGTATTGGCCAACATGACTGGTTTCTGTCCCTGGAGGACCTGCAGAGCCAGCACTGTCTTCCTTGAGTATGTCTCAATCATGAACACCAGGCAAAACCACAGGAGCAATACCATTATTCTGGAGAGTTTATTCTGGGGCCTACTAGATGCTGAGTAGAATTTGGAATCCGATTTGACTTCCATTTACTCTGCACCTTGTACTTTGCAGTTATAAGACTGTCAGCGCCATGAGGGCAGGGACTATGTGTGATTTGCTTCTCACTGCCTGGCATGGAATGAGGGCACTCAATAAATAATGGTGAGTGAATGAATGAATTAAAATGGACACATCAATTCTAGTTGCCTTTCTGGCCTTTAGCCAGGTACTTAACTGCTCTGAGCCCCAGTTTCTGCATCCATAGCATGGGGATAGTAAAAGTTCCTACTTTGTAGGATTGTCATCAGGATTCAATGAGACAAAATAGACAAAGTGCTTAGCGCATTGTATAGAACGTAATAGGCACTCAACCAATGTTAGCTTAGTACTACTTTTTCTATGTAAGACTATGTTGTCCTTTCCACAGCCCTGTAAGGAGAAGTATGCTATCCCCACTGAACAGATGAGAAAACTGAAGCTCAGAGGTGTCAGGTGACTGCCTGAGGTCACAGGTGGGACTGGGACTCCTTGGTCTGTCCTCTTTCTACTGCTAAACAGTCTGGTGAAACCACATAAGGACTTATTCCTGGTAATGGGACACTAAAGACAATGTACAAGGAAGTCTCAGGAATATATGGAAACCCTTCTGAGTTTTCCAGCCCCCAGAGTACCTCGGCTCTGTGGAGTGAAGTCCTTTGATTGTCTCAGGTTCCTGATCTGTTCATGACCCTGTTAGCCCAAAAGCTGGTAGAACTCCCATGTGGTGCTACTGTTCTTTGTCTCCCTGACTCTCCCCTGCTCTCCACCTGCATCGCCTTAGGCATTTATTTTTGCCTTAAACATGCCTATTTGCAGAGACACACTGAGCTAAGCAGCAAAAGTGGAGGTTTCCAGTGGGAAGTCCACTGTGAGGGAGTAGGGCGTCAGGAGAGGTCCTACCAGCTCACCTTGACCAAGGTGCTCATATGCTGTGCTTTTGAAAATGCAAGCAGTGCAAGAACATTTAAAATTCACCCAGTGGATACGTTCCCTGTGTGGAACCAAGCAGACATGAGTGCAAGTGTGAAACATGACGTCCACCTGCACAGAGAAAGACAAAACACAGTCTTTGTCAACTTGATTGTCTCCCCTGTGGTGAGAAATGAGGGCCTGGCTAAATGGAACACAGAGAATCTGGAAACTTTGTTTTGCAAAAAAAAAAAAAAAAAAAAAAAAAAAAAAAAGGCACCTACCCCATTTACACTTTACTGCACTGTTAATAAGGAGCTTATGAATCTATTAGATATGGTCTTTGCCTTCCTTCTCCATTCTAAGCTTGGGTTTCTGGGGACAGTGAAAAGCCCCAAAGGTGGGAAAAGCAAGAGGAGGGCAAACAGAAAGTCTGCAAACTCCATCATCCGAATAACAGGGCTGATGGTTTAGAACGTTCTGCTTGAAAAGCTGGTGTGCATATTTAAATTACAGCTTTCCATACGCAGAAAAGGCAGCTGTTACCATTAGCCCAGCACCCTTTCCCTCTTATTATTAAAATAGAGGACAAAGGGGGTGCTTTTTTTCCTGGGTTTCTTTTTTGGTATAAAAATTTCTTTTATACCAAAGAAATTTTTTTGGTATAAATTTACAAAATGTGGTTTAAATGTTGATTGTATAGGAACAATGTCACATTTTAAGATGCAATGTTAGGCATGGAACTCTCTTAAAGATTGTTAAGTAAGTATTAAATCCAGGAAAAAAGCTGGTGTGCAGCAATGCCCAGCAATAAAGGGCATTCGGGCAGGAGGGGCTGTCATTCATCAGCTACCCAGTCACCCTCATAATTGGTTCAGGGCAAAGGGGTCTCACCTTTTCATGCTTCTCTGTTTTGCCAAAAATACTTAAGAGAGTCGGGGAAAAGCCTAGTACACTTTGTGTCTCTCAAAGACAATGTGTTTTATCAGGACTAGCAAGTCATGGTTGGTTAAGGAAAGAGGCAGGTTCCTAGAATCCAAATCAAACAGCTTCCATTAGTAAATTACTAACTCAACAAAGTCTTTAAGCCTAGGACTGGGCAGAAACAACATTTGAAAATGTAGGTAGCATTGCAGAATATTCTGATGAGTAGAAATCATGTATAAAAAGCACAAACTGGCTGGGCATGGTGGCTCATGCCTATAATCCCAGCACTTTGGGAGGCTGAGGTGGGCGGATCATGAGGTCAGGAGATTGGGACCATCCTGGCTAACACGGTGAAACCCTGTCTGTACTAAAAATACGAAAAAATTAGCCAAGCATGGTGGTGCATGCCTGTAGTCCCAGCTACTCGGGAGGCTGAGGCAGGAGAATCACTTGAACTCGAGATGGCGCCACTGCACTCCAGCCTGGGCAACAGAGAGAGACTCCATCTCAAAAAAAAAAAAAAAAAAAAAAAAAGGCACAAACTATTCCCAACAACTTTAGGGGAATCAGAAGATCATTCTGCAGAAGTAGAACAGGTTTGGTGGCTTGATGCTACTAGAAAGAAGTTTATGGTTCAACATAAGGAAGAACTTTCTAGCAATTTTAATAGTCCACAGGATGAGGGAATTTCTGATTAGGTAGAGATCTCTCTCTCTTTGGAATCTTGCAAGCAGCGGTCACTGGGTCTTTTATTGGGAATGCTTCACAGAGGATCATGCATAAGGGTAAGTGTTGGACTAAAGGACATTAGAGAGTCCATCCAGTTCTGAGGTCCCTGACTGTATGTTACTTGGCCTTGACTAGATATTTTACTAACAGGTGCCATCCTAGTTATTCCACGTCCTTAGAGTCATTGTAGATCTAGAAAGATCTAGAATTAGTTCTGTGGAGACCAGGTAGAATGCTCAGAGGGCAAAATAGGAAATACAACAATAGGATTGAAAAGAGGTTTGGCCAGGAAAAGAGGAAACAGAAGCACTTTAGAGAGCTGAGCCTGCAATATTAGGAAGGAGTGCAGGCAGCTTGTTTGGTTTCTGTTGAGGTCCAGATAAGAGTAAATAGGTTAAATGAAATTTAACCAATGTAAAGCTGGATCATCAGAGGCGGAGTGTCAGATCTCAGGCTATCAATCCCTCAAGGAATTGCCTTTATTGAAGGTGGATGAGGGAATGGTCAGGTTGAAGAGCATTTTATGCTTTTGTGAAACTGATTAGGGCAAGGTCTACCCTGCCTCTCTAAGTTCTTTCATAAGGACCCGTGATAAATTTCCACCAGTATATAGTGTCAGACGAGAAAATAACGTGGTTCCTATAGAAAGCTATGTATGCCTTCCATGTCAAAAGATAAAAACTGTATATATGGGTATCTTTTTTTTCTTAGTGTTAGAGAATTCAGAGACAGATCCTTGGGTATTTACATCTGCTCAGTTCAGGTGCCTGAAAGGTGCTATTTCTGATTCTTGTAGCAGATGAACTCATTTCAGGCCATTGATAATGTTCATATGTCTTGTTTTTCAGCCTGCCATTCATCTCACATCTTTTGGGAAGTGAGTAGGCTCAAATCTCATATACTCAAGATGAAATGGAATAAAAAGGAAAATTATTGATTGGAAAGAAACATGGGGTTCTAGGATAGGTTTTCAAGGTGGATTGGAGGATTTCTATCACTTAAAATGACCAATAATGGAGGGCCAGTCATTTGACTCCACATTCTTGGCCATCATTAGTCACCTGTACTGGTGTTGTGCATATTCGGGCCTCTGTGTTGTTGTTCCCTCCTCCCACAATCCATGGTTTTACTTTCCATGGTTTGTTACTTGCAGTCAATTGTGGTCCAAAAATATTAAATGGAAAATCCACAGATAAATAATTCATAAGTTTTAAATTGTGTACTGTTCTGAGTCATGTGATGAAATCCTACTCTCTTCACCTAGGATGTGAATCCTCCCTTTGTCCAGTATATTCACTGTACAGGAATGCATGTATAGGAAAAAAATCATAGTATATATAGGGTTCAGTATAGACTATGAACTGAGTATATATACTAGGGTTCATAGTATATATAGGTTCAGTATCCATGGATTTGGGCATCCACTGGGAGTCTTGGAACATATCCCTGAGGACTAAGAAAGATGACTGTAGCTATCATGGTAGACACCCCAGTATATTACATGAGTGAGTGATGGCAGTGACACACTGTTTATGTCAACCTGTTGCCCATTTGCAACTTCATGCATGTAGGGAGATCAGTCATATGTCCTACAATTGTCATTGGCCATAGATGAGGGGACATAAATGGGTAGCCCCCCAAGGGCAATTAATGGATCATCATCATTTCTGATGTTTCCACACCTAGGATAAAGGCTGTCAGAGTTCTGGTATCTGTGAAGGTTTGTGGAATTAAATTAAGATGAATGGAATATAATTGAAGTGACTTGAACTACACTGAACAGAATTAAATTGAATTGCCTAGTCTTGCCTTGCATCAGGGGAATGTATTACCTTTGCTAGCTAATCAACTCTAACAACAGAGCAAGAATAAGTATAGCATGCTGAGCATAATGGTTGAAATTTAAACATGTGTTCATTTTAAAACTATTGACTGTGCACCTTTTAAATTCAGGCACTGCGTTGGATGCTGGGAAAACATGGGGAACGAAGCAGACATTTCTCTGCCTCAAGGAGCTCCACCTAGGAAAGGAGACAAGCACTAAACAAGTCTTGCATAAATAAATATCTAATTAAAATTGTGACAAGTGCTAAGAAGGAAAAGTATAAAGTTGTGTAAGAAGAATAGAAGCCAGGCCAGGTGCAGTGGCTCATGCCTGTAATCCCAGCACTTTGGGAGGCCGAGGTGGATGGATTACTTGAAGTTAGGAGTTCAAGACCAGCCTGGCCAATATGGTGAAACTCCTTTTCTACTAAAAATACAAAAAATTAGCCAGGTGTGGTGGCAGGTGCCTGTAATCCCAGCTCCTCAGGAGGCTGAGGCAGGAGAATCACTTGAACCCAGGAGGCAGAGGTTACAGTGAGCTGAGATTGCACCACTGCACTCCAGCCTGGGTGACAAAGTGAGACTCTGTCTCAAAAAAAAAAAAAAAAAAAAAAAAGGAAGAAGAAGAAGAAGAATAGAGGCCAGAACTTACTAGAACAAACCAATTTGTCCAACTTGGAGAAAGTCAGTGTGTCTGGGCAGAGTGGTGGCTGATGAACCTGAGCTAAAGGCTTCACGCTTTATTGTGGCTAAGTAGAGATGTGAATAATAGGACTGGGTTTTTAAAAAGCCTACTCTGGTTGCTCCCTGGAGGAGAGAGAGCAAGATTGGAAACAGAGGACAGTTAGGAGGCTATTGCTGTAGTGTAAGGGAGACATGATGGTGGACTGACCTGAGGTGGAGAGAAAAGGGGAGAGTCTGGCCATATGTTATAGGTGCAGTCAGAAAGAACTTGATCAAGAGTTGGATGTGGCCAGAGAAAGTAGTAAAGATGTCAAAGGTTTCCATAGAGGCAACTGGAAAGTGGGGGAAGATGGAGGTTCCATTTCCCAAGAGAAGGAAGAGAACTAGATTTGGGGTGAGCAAAGACGTGAAGATGAATACCAACTGAGCATCTTGAATTTGAGATGCCTGCAAACATTCACCTGGAGTTGTCAGACAGGTAGTTGTGTCTGTCACTCCATCTGCAAATATGTGCTGAAAGCCTAATCTGTGTCAGGCTCCATGGTGGGTTAGACAAAGAGGTGAGACAAGATTCCTAACCTCTCGGAACTTATTGTCTATTGCTTGAAATGACATATTAGAAAATACGGTAATAAGAAACAGGGAATGATAACACTTAGAGAGAAAGAGAAGGAAACAGGGCCTACCATAGGAGTTGAAAGGGGACGAAAGCACTTTCTGCTGAGATGGCAAGTGTCAAGGTAGACATCAAAATAAGGAGAAAGGGTATCGAGGCCAGACTGGGGATGAGGCAGAATTATCCTTGCCCAGAACAGAGAAAGCCTTAGCTCCCCTGTTCTTGCCTGGCTATATTCTGCAAATATCCCTAGGCCAGGTGCAGGGTGGGATGTGGAAGGGTAAGGGTGGAAGCTCTAGCTGGGCTAAGGCTAAGTGTGGAAGAATTGACATTTTGATGCTTAAGTGGGGCTTTGGGGCTATCTTTACAGTTACAGCTCCCATCCCTGAAATAGCTACTGGGTTTCCCTGGAATATGTGTATCAGGAAACACCTTCCACCCCTCTGCTCTGTGTTCATAAGGTGCTGTCACCAAAAGAGAGTCTGGGAGGGCCTGAGGATGCTCTTCACAGTGGTGCCTCTTTAAAATGGTCCAGGTGGGCTGGGTATCAGTTTATGTCCATGAACGGATGAGATGGATGATGACAGCTCTCTATTTTCTCTAAATAAAATTAAATCTAACCCACAGCAGCCCTGACCTGACTTGGCTGGCATTCACAGGAACTCAATCTCAGCCTTCAATTATGCCTCCATCCCTCTCTGCTCCCTCCCCATCCAGAGAGTCATACAAAAGTCCCTGGGGACCTATGCTTAGCAGTGCATTCATGGTGACTCCTCTGGTCCTAGGCCCATTGTGGTCACTGCTGATATTCTCATTGTACAATTGTGCATGTCCCTTAGAGCTGGAGGCTTTGCTGGTTTGGTAGTGCTGGGCCCAGCGGGCAACCATCATCGGGGCACTTACACAGCCATTCCCCTCCGGAACACGCCAAAGCAGGTGTTATTGATCTTTGCTACCCAGAATCTTAACCCATCCCCTCACCCAGTCTTGGGAGTCTGTTTTCACCCTTTCTTTGCCTCAGTTTCTGCTTCTTCCTCCCTACCAGCAACATTTGTTCCTCTTCCTTCCCCCTAGCATCATTCACTCACTAGAGATACTCTCTAAGGCCCTGGCTCTTACCCTTGAGCACCCAGCAGAGTCCCTGGGAAGGCTGGTTAAACATAGACCACTGGGTCTGCCCCGGGATTGTCTGATTCAGTGGGTGTGGGGTGGAGCCTGAGGATGTGCATTTCAAACAAGTTTTCAGATGCTGCTGCTGCTGCTGCTCCAGGGCCCGCACAAAGAGAACTACTGCTCTAACGGGAAGGAACAAAAGTCCTACCCCCATGGAAGTGGCAGGATTAGGGGAGGGAGAAGAGGGAGGAGAATTCCAGAAAGGTTGAGGTACAAATAAATATTTCCACCAGCTTCCATGCCATCCACCACCTCCTGTTGAATGATGAAATTCTACTGACCAAAACATGATTCAGGTGCGGATTTGGGGGAACTCATCTGTGTGCAGAGGGAGACCCAAGGGAATTACATTTTGCGCTTTATCCTTGGTGACCACAGGCCTTTTCTTAGCCTGGAGTTCAGGACTTCTGGTCTGGGACTGCCAAACTCTGGCCCACATCAGGCCGTTTCTGGAAAGTTGCTCTGCTCCCATCCCCAAGCTCAGACTATAAATTTCTTTTCTGTTGCCTGGGCCTGTCATTGAGAAGACTGGCATCATCTGCAGAATGTATTTGCAAGTAAAATGTTCAAGCAGCAGGAGAGAGGCCTGGGAGGGGGCAGCTAGACGCAGTGAACTATGTCAGACAAGTGGCCCATGGGAGCTGGCGGCCCTCTGGCCAGCTCTTCTGCTGGAATAGAGACCCAACATCTCTGCCTGCGGGGCTTCCTTTTGCACTTTTCTCAGTGCCCAGAGACGGGGCTGCCCTTGAAGGGACCATGGTCGAAGTTGGTAAGCCAAAAGTCAGCCCTTCCGCCTCATCTCCCAGCAGTAGTACTACCAGATGATCAGGTTGGAGCTGCCCTGTCTTCAAATCTTATTGGTGCCATGTACTAACTGAGTCAAGTTTCAGATGAGCTGCTTCTCCCCTCTGAGCCAAAGTGCCCTCATTTGTAAAAGGTGGCTAATAATGGCATCTACTTCCCAATGTTGCTTGGAGGATTCGAAGGGGAACTGCGTAGAAATTGCTTAGCTAGTATCTGGCACATAGCACATGTGCAAATAAAGGTGAGTCTCCATTGCTCATGACTATTACTCTGTTCTGGATATTGGCATTCATATCTCAGTTTTCCTCATGGACCATGAGCTCCTTAAGAGAAGAAGCCAGATCTGATTCCCTTTTGAATCAATTCATTCAGTCACCAAGCATCTGTTAAAGTTGGACTGTGTGCCACTTCCTGTGCTAGGAGCCCATCATCCATTGCTGCACATAGTATGTAAGTGTTACTTGATGGTTAATGAGTGAAAGGGGAGGATTGCAGAGAAGGCTTACAAAAGATACATTTTATTGAATCCCTACTGTGTGCTAAGGCAGTGCTCCTTAAACTTCCATGGGCCTAATAACCACTTGCAGATCTTAGAATCACATTCTGATTCTTCAGCTGTGGGCTGGGACTTGCAATTCTTCATTTCTAAGAAGCTCCCAGGTGATGCTAATGCTTCTGAAGAAAGACACTCCTGTGCATTATATCACTACTGCTTGCAAAACCTTATGGGACGAGCTTAGCAATGAGAGTTTATAGAGATTAAATGGCTTGCTTAAGATCACACAGCTGGCTAGTGTTGGAGTCAGGTCAGCATGCCTCATTTTTGTCTGTTGAGCTCACTCACCCTGAAGAGCAGTGGTTCCCAATGTTTGCCACATATTAAGATCACCCAGGGAGAATTAAACATCCTGATGTCGGGAGAGCTGGGTGGCAGGTAATTCTCATGTGCAGCAGAGTTTAGGAATCATGGCCTCAGAGTCCAACCTTATCCAAGGTACAAGAAAGGAAAGGAGAAGAATTTTGACATCTCTCTAATTTCAGGTGCCAATTATAGACTTTCAGAATTTGGAGGTCTAGGCCTCTTTGTGATGTTACAGATGAGGAAACTGAGGCCTACAGAGGTTAAAATATTCACCCCAAATCACTTAACTCATTGATGGCAAAATTAGGACTAGAACTCAGGCGTCTGGGCTCTCACCTTTGACCCGGTTCCTGTGCTGGAGGAGAAATCCAGGAACAGAGTATCCATTGGAAAGCCATCTGCATGCTCCTCCGCCAGCTGGGAACTTGGAGGCTCAAAGGAGACTTAGGTTTCCCTAAGATGAACCAGGGAAACATCCACTACCCTCAGAAGAGCGGGAGGGTTTCCTTTGCAATATTCTGCCAATCTTGAAATGGCAGTGTGCAACAGAACATACTTTGAAGTTGTAAGGCCTTTAAAATTCCAAGATGAAATATATAATCCCATTATGGTAGAAGCATAATTGGTGGCTTGATTTAGTGTAATAAGGATTTATTGTTTTAATCATAACATAATGTACATTGGTTGGTTGCTTCATAACAAAGATATAATGGGCTACAAATGTGTACAATAAGATTTTGGGTGGGGGGGTCAAAGGAATGGCATGACTCAGAGTTTAAGAGCCCCAAATGTTAGCTGTGCCTGTATAGCTTTACCATATAACCCATTGACAACTTAGCCCTATGATGTGCTAGTATGCTTAAGTGTAACCATTTATTGAGCACTTATTCTATGAGCAGAATGGTATTATCCACTTAAGGAATGTAATCACATTTAATCTATATAAGATCCCCATGAAGTCAGCATTACTTACAGAGGCCTGCACAGCAGTAATTGGAGGAGCTGGGATGCAAATTCAGCTGTGAGTGAATTCAAATCACCACACTCGGCATAGGAGCTGGCTCCATACCCTTATTTTACAGGTGAGGATGAGACAGGAAAAGCAATCCTGCCACACAGGGACAGCAAGGGGCAGGACAGAGCTGAGACTATGGTCTCCTCACTCTGGGACGAGTGTTGTTTGCTACTACATCCGTGGAAAATGAGGCCAGAAAGATTGGCCGGGACTCCATGAACTGTTCCACCTCCTACTCAGGCTCCAGCCATCATGCAATGAGGAGGTTACTTTCCATACAGACCAGACTTTGGTCTAATGTTTTTGAGGAACCTATTCAATTAAAGAGAGCCCTTCATCAATCCCTGTCCTATCAAACTAGACTTAAATTAACACATGCTACATAGATAACTACAATCTGTGTCCCACTGATTCTTCCATCTGAGATCATATTATATATCCATTCATTGAGCAAGTAATGGTGAAGTACCTCCTATGTGCCAGGCACTGTGCCAGGTGCTGGGGATAAAGACATAAGGAGAAAGTAGGACACTGAGCCAGTCTCTGCCTTCCTGGTCTTGAAGTAGACAGAGATAGATAAAGTGAGTTCTGGAAAACTGCCATCAGTGCCATGAAAGTGATATGCACAGGGACATGAGAGCTCAGAGGAGGGCCCTGACCCCAGCTAAGGGTGGAGAGAATACCAGAAACCTTTCCAGATGAAGTGATTTCAAATACGGGACCTGAAGTTTAGTAGAGGTGACTATGTCAATTGTTTAAAAGGTAGGTAGATATGTGTGTTGGCTCAGATGTGGAACAAGGCTTCTGGTAAAGGCAACAGCATGTGCTCAGGCTGTCAGAGGTGATCAGAATATGATCTAGATGTGCAGGTTGGAGGGGAATTAGTATAAGTTCTGTGTGGCCAGATGGCAAAGTTTAAAGGGAAGAGTAGGAAGAGTGGAAGAAATGAGGCTGAAAGGGAAGAAGGACCAGGTCATGCAGGGAACTGACCACCATGCTAAGAGGTTTAAATTTTGACTCTATGAGTAAGTGGGATCTATTTAAGTAGGATTGAGACTTAGTCTCTTTTCCATTATAGAGCGATCACACTCTGACTGCAACAGAGAGAACTGATTAGAGGGGCCAGAGTGGGAAGCAGGGGGTGCATTTAGGAGGCTACTGCAATAATCCAGGTATTGATGATGGTAGCATCAATCAGTGCAGTAAGAGTGCAGGGAGAGAAATGAACAAACTCAAGACAAATTTCTTTTTCTTTTTCAAGACGAATATCTAAATCCCTAGGGTTTGGTGATTTATTGAATGTGGGAGGAGAGAGAGAAAAGGTGAAACAAAGGACTATGGGGGGATTATTGTCCTGGTCAAAGTGGCTGGTTCTGAAAAGGAACACAGAGGGAGGAAGAAGAAAGGTCTGAGGGGCAGAATCATGTTGACACATTAATATGAGCTGCCCATGAGGTGGAAATGTCCAGGAGGAAGTTGGATGCTGGATGTATAAGTCTGAAGCTTCAAGGATTCTCTTCTATCAGAAAAGATCCCAAAGCTGACAACACTTTTGAGAAATGGCCAAAAGAATGATAGTTTGACCCTAATCATAGACTGGTTGTTTCAGTTTTTAATATGGCTCAGGGCACTCAGCTAAGCTTCAGTGGCCCTGTGCACACAGGACAGCTGAGAAGACCTTTGTCCTTTAAAATCACAGCAAATGAGGCAGTCCTCTTAACCTCTTTGATGGGAGTCCAGCCACTCCCCTCCTTGGGATATTTTTACTGAGTGCTTTCTATGTGTCAGGCATTGAGGATCAGGACTGGGAAGAAGGTTCCTGCCCTTGAGTATCTCCAGGGCTGGTGGGGGCAGACACATGAGCATATGGTTAAGATACCACATTACAGGTGAAAGAAACGTTTGGGGGGTCAATGTTCAGTGGGCCCAAGTGCTCTTCGACTTCGGTGTGGTAAATATCACCATGGAGTTGGTGCAGATACTTGTGGGATGGTTTTCGTTTTTCATTTTGATGAATGATGTGCAAAGCTCACAACTGCAGAGAAACTGAGACTTCAACTTAAGCTTCAAAATCTTCACATTTTTCAATGTTATCACAATTTTGACTCTCTCCAGTTATTAGGAAGGGCACTCCCCAGGCCTACTCACTTGATACTGTGTTAATGGTGATGAGCAAAATAAAAGGAGGACGAATTGAGTGTGATTAGAACACAGAGACAGACTGCCCTGTTCTACCCGTACCAGGTAGAATAGAGAAGGCTTCCCGGGGGAATAAATGGCACTTGTGTGAGTCTTTAAAAATGAATTATGCACTTTAGGAGGCCAAGGCAGGAGAATCACTTGAGTCCAGGAGTTTGAGACTACCGCAAATAACATGGCGAGACCATGTCTCTACAAAAAAAAATTTAAAAATAGCCTGTTGTGCTGGCATGTGCCTGTGGTCCCAGCTTCTCTGGAGGCTGAGGTGAGAGGATTGCTTGAGCCCAGCAAGTCAAGCCTACAGTGAGCCACGATCATGCCACTGCACTTACCCTAGGTATCAGAGTGAGACTCTGTTTCAAAAAAGAAAAAATGGCCAGGGGTGGTGGCTCACGCCTGTAATCCCAACACTTTGGGAGGCTGAGGCAGGTAGATCACCTGAGGTCAGGAGCTCAAGAACAGCTTGGCCAACATGGTGAAACACTGTCTCTACTAAAAATACAAAAATTAGCTGGGCCTGGTGTCAGGCGCTTGTAATCCCAGCTACTTGGGAGGCTGAGGCAGGAGATTCACTTGAACTCGGGAGGTGGAGTTTGCAGCAAGTCGAGATCATGCTACTGCGCTCCAGCCTGGGTGACAGAGTGAGGCTCCATCTCAAAAAACAAATAAAAAAGAAAAAAACGGATTGGACTTCATTTGTGTCAGAGAGAGCATCCATGGCTTTTGCAAATGCCAAGTAGTGAAGAGAAGTTTAGAGTAGGTGGTATGTAGGTGAGTGGGGAGAATTCACAGAGTGGACAGCTTTGCATGCCATTCTGTGGAGGCATTCCCCAGAGGGGAATGGCAGAGGCTGTAGGGAAGAGGTCACACGTGCAGTGTCCACAGGGTCCAGGCAGAAAACAACAGTGAGAGAACTAGGTGGGGTGATCACCTGTCCTGGTTACCTAGGACTGAGGGGTTTCCCAGGAAAAGTCTCCCAGCAGACCAAGATGAGTTGATCACCCTAGAATGAGGGCAGGCGTTGCCTGCCTAGAAAGGGCCTGCTCTCTTCAGGGGGCACCTCCTTGGAAATGTACACTGGGATTGCTGGATCTTCCAAATGTCCAAGAGAAACTGAATATCCAAAATTTAATGCAAGTTCTTCTGGTTTTTAAATGTTGACAACAAACTCAAATGTTTTAAAAACATGATGCCAGCCAAACCAAGCATTTCTGTGGACTGTGTGAGGCCTGCAGGCTGCCCTTTTGAGGATCTCTGGCTACAGGGATATAAGTAAAGCCTCCCATGTCCCACCTTGTTCCTGCCCTGAGGCCAGTTAAAGGCATGTTCAGATGACTTTCATTATGCAGAGTGACTTCAGTGATCAATCGTTTAGTTTTTAATTTGATGTTCTTAACCAGATTTGGATGCTGAGCACAGAATGTAATGGATCAAAGCAGCAATGAATAGTAGTAATAGGGACATGCATTCCATGTTTTTTTTTGAAAGATGAAATAATTGCTCAATGGCTTGTTCTGTCCCAAACCTGGAAACCTATTTGGTCAGAAAAATAAGAATATATTTCTCAAATATCAGCCTTAAGGTTTATTTATCCTGGGCATCTGGGCAGCCCCCTGGCTGAAATAAGGCTAGGAAAGAACAATCACTTTGTGTGTATCTTGGAAGGTCAGGGGACTGCTGTTTGAAGGTGCTGGAGGGTGATAGAGTTAACTCAACATTGTCTTCCTGTGACTGGGTTGTAATGTGACTATGGAGAAACCACCTAACTTCTCTGGTCCATGGTTTCCCCATCTGTGCTGCAGGGGGTCTAGCTTGCAGGATAGTTCCCAAGAAGCATCCTCCCCATCAACTCTTTAAGCTTTAACTTTGATTTGACTTTTGCTGGGATTTCTCTGGCCCTGCCAGGGTGAAAGAGTCAAGGGAGATTTTAAAGAAAAAATCAGTCCAGACAACTGTGACATCTTTTTTCTTTTCTAGATGGAATTAGTAGATATGGAGCTTTAATAAGTTGATCTGATATCTGGGCTTCACCAGGCCAGCTCTCTGAATGGCATTTTTCATTGTGTCACTTGATTTTTCTTTAATTAAGTGTGGATAAGACTATAGGTATGGGAGCTGGGTACAGGAAGAAATCTTCAAAGGCAGGGGTTTTGCAGTCAGGGAGCCATCCTCTCCAAGAGAGGGGAGGTGGGGCAGGTGGGGGAGGACCTGCATTCATGCCAAGCTGCAGTGTCACCTTTATTCATGATGACGGGGAGAGGGAGTCAGCAGGCAGCTAATGCGGACTGCAGAGGATGGTAATCGGGAGGTGTTGCTACCATTCCAAAGGACAGGGAAGTGGGACAAATGGGAATTTAAGAGGCGAGAGGTGAACAGAGGGAGAGAAAGGCAAAAAAAAAAATTGAGTATGATGTCATCTGGAAAATTGCAAACCAATGAATCAATGAAGTATCATTCCCAGAGCAGGGAGGAAGCTGCCAGAGAAGGAGCCAGGCTGCCGGGAGCTGGGACCTGACAGGAAGCACAAGCTGGGTTGGCTATGCAGTGCCCTAGGCAGGGGTCAGCCACAGCTGGCACGTGAGCCCTAGGAATGGACTTCCACTTTCTTCTGCCCCTTTCCTCCTAGAGCCTTTCCCCCCCGCCCACGAAAGACATCAGAAGAATGCTCTATCCAAAGGGGCTTTACAGGAGCTCGTTAATGTGAACCCTTGGAGTCAGCTTTTCAAACAGTTATCTCTGAGTTCAGCTTCATAGGATTTTTCTCATCATGGGGATCAGCTTCATAAAAGCCAGAGTGTGATGATTCTGCCAGTTTTTGCTGTTAACAGATGAAATAGTACTCCCTTTATAGAAATGAAGAGCAAGGACTTTGGGTAGCTTTCTTTAGTTCTCAAGAACTCGTCAGCAGAGCTGCCCTGAAGGCAACACAGTAGGCAGGTGCCTGCATGGCATCCTATTACCTACAGATGGAGGATCAAAGCCCTTAGCCAGGCATTCAAGGCCCTTCCATAGTCTTCCCCTCCAAATATCTCTCATAGTCACTCATGAACTTCTGCTGTACCCAGGCACCTTGCTCATTTCCACCTCTGCCACTTTCCTCATCCTGTTCCAACATATAAATATGAGGCAGCAATTTCTCAATATATATACTACCACTTTCCTGCCCTTGCCCATGGCAGACATCACTAATTGATCACCACACTCTTTCCTGCTGAGCTAGGTCTTGGCCTTAGAATTATTTCCAACACAGCTCCCCAGTCACTACCAATCAATTAAATTAATCAAATTATAAAATAAAATGTATTTTCTATTATTGATCTAAGATGTCCTTTCCCATTCTTAGCTCAATCTCTATCAATCTTGTAGTTTCTCAAATCCTACAGGCTCTGTGAAATTTTCAGTATTTCTTCCTTCATAGATTGTTCCTGATTATTAAAAGCCTAGTGAAAACCTTACCTATAGCATGCATTTTGCACTTATAATTTAGTATCATAATGTGTCTTCCTCTTTATGGATCAGAGCTTCTCAACATGAGTGCTAGTGACATTTGGGGCTGGATCATTTTCTTTGTGGGGACTATCCTATGCATTGTAGGATATTTTAGCAGCATCCTTAGCTTTTACCCAATAGATGTCAGTAGCAACCCTCTCCATCACTTTTGACAATGAAAAATATTTCAAGGCATTATTAAATGCCCTTTTAGGGCCAAAATTGCCCCAGTTGAGAGCCACTGTGAGATAGATGATAGATAGATAGATAGATAGATAGATAGATAGATAGATAGATAGATAGATAGATAAAATCTCCCCTGTTAGTCTGCGACCTTCAGGGTGTGGACCATGATCATACATGACATAGCTCCTTACACACAATAAGTGCTAAATATATATTTGATAACTGATTGATTAATTGGAAATGAGGACTGAGGAATTGTTTAGGAAGGGGGAAAAATGTTCCCCACTGTGGACTAAGAATTACACCTTCAGTGTGTCCTTGCTGCAGTTAAGCACTGTGGAATTGAGCAATGCAGAGTTAGCAAAGGGGCCACCTCCATGCAACCACCCCGCTCCCCAATAAGCTGTTAGCAGATCCTAGCACCTGAGTGTGCTGTGACTAGCAGACCTCTTACAGCAGAAACAACTAGAAGAGGGAGGAAGTGCTAAAAGAGGCCTGAATAATACGTTTGGCTTGAACTTTAAAACATGATGTGAGAGACCTTCATTCCTCTTCACTCCTCAAGAAGGAAAATGAGGTAAACTGAAGAAATCCTTTTATCCACAAAGTAATCTTCCCTCCTGGAAGCTATCTGGCTTGGTCACCTGATGTTCTGTGAACATATTTATCTGCCAGCCCCCTCTACTCCCTTAAACAATAGAGGCTTTGTAAAGGGAGAAAAAGGGAAGAAACTATAAATCTTCACCCGAAATGCAGCTGCCCCCATTTCTGCAGGGGGGTTTAAATCATCCTTCACGAGTGAACCAGAAGCGAACTCTACACATCTCCGGTTGATCACAGACTGTTCCTGGTGAACCGGGAATGGAACTGAGACTGAGCATTGCAAGAAGTCATTTGAATACCTATGTGTGCTAGGCTCTTTAAGGGACCATCTGCATGTGTCTTCTACCTTCATCCTCACTACAGTCCTAAAGAGCCAGAATGGTTATCTCCATTTACAACGAGAGAACAGGGTCTAAGAGGTAAAAAAATTTGTCCAGAGTTCCAGAGCATGTCAAGAAGAGCTGGCATTGATCCCAGGACTTAGGATGTGTCCAGTGCCTGCCAGAAAAGCTACAT
Source organism: Chlorocebus sabaeus (assembly GCF_047675955.1). Lineage (NCBI taxonomy): Eukaryota > Metazoa > Chordata > Mammalia > Primates > Cercopithecidae > Chlorocebus > Chlorocebus sabaeus. The sequence goes on along the minus strand of NC_132926.1, from coordinate 12,436,787 downwards.
CTATGAGAAACTAGATATATTTCCTAGTATGTGGTATTGGTACCTCATACAGAGCCCTTCTTAGCCTTCAAATCCCAAATACTGCAGAAAACAGAAGGGGTGTCCTCTGCCATTCAGAAGAGTCATTAAGAAGGCTGGTTCTGTCTATGTAACTGTGTAACTTTACCAATTGGTCTATCTGTGTATATCATCTAGCTAGCTTTATCCATATGTGCATATATCCATCTATTCATTCATTCATTCATCTGTTCATTTATCCATCTGTCCATCCATCCATCATCCATTCCTCCACTTCTAAATAGGCACAAGAGATGTCAATGATGTTTCCTAATATTCAAGGCTAATTCAGCAGGGGGAGAGGTGGTGAAGTGAACGATCGCACACTTTTCTTTTCTTCATTGTCTTTTGAGGTATAGCTTAATTTTAATGATAATAAGATAATATGTTTGCAAAAATGATAGTCTCCTTTCTTTCTAAATTAAATGAAAGCATTCTGAAGTCAAGCTGATCTAGGCAAGCTATATCTCCTCTCTGTTCCTTGGTTTCCTCATCTATAAAGCATAAATGGTACTACCAACATCTACTGAAAGTTTGGAGGACTACTTAAGATAAAGCATACACAGTGAGTGCTTGACACATAGTAAGTACTCTGTAACTGTCAGCTATTATGATCATCCGTGTACTTTTTAACAGCTTCTAACACGTAAACATCTGACTAACACTACTCTTCTGATTTTTTTCTTCCCTTGTTATGACCCTATAAAAAGTCCTTTCAGATGGGAAACAGAGGCTTAACACTGTATCTAACACATATTTAGCCCTTGAAATGGTGATTATTATTACTGTTGTTTAGCCCACAATACCTCCTGTCCAAGACTTCACATCCTTTAGGGACAACTTTTCCCATAGAAGGTTGACCTTCGTGTCATTTTACCTTGGATGTACATGTTTGCAGGAAAGAGTGGGAGCTGCTTAGGATCGTTATCCAGAGGTCTACACCCTAGCAATGTTCCTGGTTTTGATTTTTCTTGGGGAGGTGTGAACTGAGGAATGTGCCGTATTTTCCTGCACAGCCTTTCCTGAGATGTTCAGTGTGAGGCACAGAAGCCCATCATTGTTGTATACATGGGGAATAAATCCTTGTTTCTGAACCTGTTCTTTTTGTGTTATATTTCTGATCCCCTCCCCCAATACCCACACACACATTTCCATGGAGAGAGTTAGAAACAGGATAATTATGTTCTGTTCCATTAAAAACTGGGGTATCCTGAATGATAACCCCTCTCCTGGCAAGGAGGCTTCTCAGGTAGGCCCCCAGACTTGAATGGCTTTAACCAGAGACTGGGAGCCTCCAAAATTAGGCTTCTTTTCATTCAACTCTGCATGACAGGGAGATGAGCCCACTGGACTTGAAGACAAATGGAATCAACAGTCAACGTAAAACTAAAGTCCATGCCCACACCTGCCAAAGGAGGGCCAGATTCAGCTAGAAAATAATCATTTAGCAAGAAATGCTTGCTGAAGAGTGACAACCATCAGGAATGAGGAAGAGTCAACCTTTAAAACTTAATTTGTGCCTCTCACAAACTCCTGACCCTGGGAACAGGTCCAGTCTAGTGCCTTGGAGATGGGCTGGTGTGGAAAGACATGGAAACCGCTTCTCTAAAGAGGAGAGCTTTCCAACACCCAACAGCCAGGGCAAGCTTCTCAAAGTCCAAATCAATGGCTTCTCTTTGCACTTACAAGAAAACCCCAATTCTTGCACTGACCTCCAAGGGCCCATGGGATCGGACTGCTGCCTGTCTCTCTGACCTCATCATTTACGGAGCCTTCCCTCAGTCATACCTTTCCACCACACTGAACTTCTTTCAGCTCCTCCGACACTCCAAGCACATCCCACTTCAGGGCCTTTGCATCTACTGTTTTGCCAGATTTTTTCATGCCCTGTTTTCATCATTCAGGTTTCTACTCAGATGTCAACTCTTAAAGAAGCCACTACAATCCATTCTATTGAAAATAGGGCAAATATTCCATCTCCATGCTATTGCTTTGTAATATTTCATTAGTAGCACATATCATTATCTAAAATGATCTTACATATATATTTCCTTGTTTAAAGTGTGTTCCCTCTGTTCCCAGCTCTTCCCAACTGGGATGTGAGCTTCTTAAGAACAAAACCTTTGGTAGCCTTATCAGCTGTATCCCCAGTATCTAGGACCATGCCTGGCACATAGTAGGTGCTGAAGAAATATTTGTTGAATTAAGGAATGTGTGAAAGAATTATCTCACTCTGGCTCACTAGAATACAGTTTAAGATAGGGTGCGTTCAGAGGTAGAACAAAACTTCTTTCATTTCTGGCCTCTCCTAAGGCAAAGGTAGTCAACACAGGACCCTAACTTTTCAGAGTTTATGGAGGGAGTGGTCCCTGTAACATGATTTTAGAGATGAGAAATTCTATAATAAATTCAATCTCCCATCTAACAAATATTTATTGAACCCATGCAATATGCAGGTTCAACTCTAGCTTCTGACAAAGAACAATGAATAAATGGACACAAATCTCCGCCCATGAGAGTGCCGACATGGAAGACATGGCAGGCTTTTAAGAGAACACAGGGCTTACAGTCGGAAAGGCCGAAATTTTAGGCCCTATGTCACCATATGCTAAAAGTCTGCAAAAGCAAGCTACCTGATCTCCAGGCATCTAACTTTCCTCCTCTCTAAAATGGGCATAAAGCTGACCTCATCTATTGAGATGATGAATGTAGGGCTGTGGGCAAAAGGAATGAATGAATGGAATTTTTGTTCCTTCCACTTCCCCTTGTGATTAAACATCTCATCATATACTTTAGAAGTTTTCAAGTGATCTCAAAAAGAAAAAAAAGAAGAAGATTTAAAGTGATTTCACACCACAGAGCCACAAGCACAGGCTCCAACCAGGATCAGAAGGTGTTAGTTTCAAATGAAGAGTGTGTAATGAATTCAGGCTCCTCCTCGAGCCTTGATTCAAAGCGGCCTGTGCTTCTGGCCCCTTGTCTGTGCTTGAGAGCTGATCTGTCATTAATGCCCACAGCGTCAGGCAGGGGTGCACTTGGCTGACTCTGCTGGAGTTGCCCATGTTATACAGATGGAACATGTCAGGGCACACCCAGCGTATGCAACATCCAAGTGGCATCTTTCTGTTTTCCTGTGATGTTATGCCTTTGACATGCAGCAGTCCACACGAACCTTGTGGATCAAGAAGCTTCTTAGGAAAGAAGGTGATTTGGTTTATTCTATTGCACAGCAGGATGCCCTGAGTAACCAAAGAGTGTCACTGCACGCAAAGACAGACAGACACCTTCTTAAAGCCGAACAACTGGAAACTAAGTTTTCGATGAAGACAGTTATTTTTCATGCTTCTGAACAATTTGGGCACTGTTGTCACTTTTCCTACCTGCCAGCAACTGTTCCTGAATAAAAGAACTCTCCCGGCATGCTTTGTTCCAAGAGGTACACACTGGACTTACTGAACAGCGGCATGTTGTTAACCAAAAGCATGTTCAGTGGCAGAGCCTCTTAGCTGTTCAACCCAAGCTGTGATTGGGAGTGCTTGGTGTGTCCATAGATAGTCATAGGTAGGCGGAGTCATCATTTCCTCTGTCCAGGTCAGGAATTTCAATGAGCTAATCTGCATAGCTTATCTGGACTTCAGTCAGCAACAAGACAATACTAATAATAGCTGCTATTATCGAGGGCTTTCTGTACTCTAAGTCCTTTACACAAATTAATTGAATCCTCACCAAAACCATGTGAAGTAAGGAATATTTTTATCTCCTTTTATAGATGCGGCAACTGAGGCATAAGACCCTGCTTGAGGTCACAAAACTAGTAAGAGATAGAGCTGAGATTTGAACTCAGGCTTTCTGGCTCCTAAGTCCCCACTCTCATGCTTGCATCCTGGCAGAACCAGATGTAAGCCCTTTAGACTACTGCCTTATCTGTCCTGCTCATTGCTCCACCCCTCGCACCTAGCACAGAGCCCAGACGCAAGGACAGACCGCACACGTTAGTTTTCTCAGAGAGTGCTCCCAATTACAATGCTGAACTGCCTGATAAAGCTCTAAAATGAATGGGTTTTAGAGTCCCTGTTTTTCCTGACACCAAAGCCTCCCACTTCCAGTCCTGGACCCACCACACAGACAGCACCAATTTCATCCAAGAATAAAATCTGTTACATAACCAGATGGCAGATATGGGGGTGAATACAGAAGCAACCTGTGAGTGCATTCGGCCACTCCTAGTCTCCAAAGCACAGCTCCTAGAAAGAACTTTTCATCTCTTTCTGAGCCTCCCTCGGCATGCAAACTTTCCTTCATCTCCTCTCGTTGGTGCTTTCTATATTTTATTTTATTTTGGTCGTGCGCATTATTTGAAGTTACTATAGCAACGTGTCACCAGCTGGTATCACATAGTAATGTTGGCATTTAGGTAGCAAGCTTCCGAAGTTGGCTGTTTTTCTCCCTCTGCGATCTCATCACTCCTACTAATCTTAGGTGAGTGGGGGATGCATGGGCAGCACCCATGTCCCTCGCCCCTATTTTGTTTGTTTCCCAAGGCAGGGCAAACTGGTAGCCTTTCCCTCAGTTCCCTTGGCACTGCAGGGGTCCTGGCTGTGTGTGTGTGTATGTGTAGGTGTGTTTGCATTAGAGGTTGTTAAATAGATATGTTTAAGTTGAATGTTGTACACTAAAATTATTGGCATTATCAAGATGATGATGATGATGATGATGATGTCTTTTTAAACAAAAGAATGGAATGATTTGGGAAGAGCTAATCTCCTGATCACAATCACCTAGTATCCCAGCTAATTAATTCTGGTCACATAATATTGGGTTTCTCTTTTTTTCCCTCACCATCACACAGTGAACAGACCCTCACTCTTTTCCTTTGGAGCTTCCAAGTGTGCAAGACCTCCCTATGTCCCGATGGGCTGAATTAATTGAGAGAATTGATTGTCTTGGATCACTGAAGAGGGTTCTGTACAGCAAATAAGCCCTGCCACTCAAGGTGTTAAGTAGCCCCTCATCAGCCAAGTGCCTGCGATGATTGCACTTATTTTTACACGTTTGACCTAGTTTCAAACCGTGTCTCTTCATGCTGTGATTCATTAGCCACGTTTTAAACCATCCCAATCGGGGCGAGGTGACACTGCCTGGTTTGTGCCAGAGTCTCAGATACAATTTCTCCCTGGAATTTAATATGCAAGTCTCCCTGGAATTCTGTTTTAAGAAGCAATTTCCCATCCTGGCATGCTGCTTGGGTATGGGTGAGTGGCTGCCTCATTCCTAGGTAGTAAATATGTCGATTACAGAATTTCTGCCAGGGATGAAAAGAGGGGGATTCTTGCTAGCCTGGAGACTACAAGGGATCCCTCCACCCCTCTGTCCCCCATCTAGTATTTAGGCTTTTCCAGGTTTCTGACAGGGCTGGGAGTTTGAGCTCCTACACTATAAAGTTTGAACAACGTCACTGTTAGGGCTGTCTAAGTTGCTAGGGCAAATGCAGTCTGATCAACATCCCCTCACCCCCTATTCCTGTGTCTCCTTCTAAAAATTTAAGACGTGGTGGATATGGAAGTAAGGTCTCAAACTTTTACAGAGGGGCAGGACACAAATGCCATTTTTGAGGAAACTACTGAAAAATAGACACACGTCAGAGAAGCAAAATGTGATTCCATGATTCTATCACTGTGTGACAAAAGAGGTGGTTTTTAAAATCCAAATGACAGAAAGGAGACTTTTCTGAACACGAAGCTGCTGCTAGTGTCTCACTCCGTTTCAGGTTATCGATCAGTCGCATCGGTGTGATTTCCCACAGATCTGATACCAAAGTGGGCTAGACACCATAGCAGAAAAAAAAGATGCTTCTAGTCGGAAGTAAAACACTGTCACTTTTCATTAACAGCCAAATGCAGGTAACTTGTCCAAACTTCAGTCACATTGCACTACAAATCGTACTGAAAGGCATGCAACCGGGTTTTTCTACGTGGTAGTGAGAACTAAGAAATTAACAAGCTGGTAAAAGTAATTTTGATTGATCAGTGAACTACAACACACCGACCAACTCCTAATAAAAAGATAATGGTTTCTTTCATAAAATAGCCACTCTCTCTAGGTGGGGACTAGAATCCCCCTCCCTTTTTATCTTTTAAAATGAAGAATGGAAGTTTCTCTAAACAAGGCTTAAGACAATGCATCCTTTTCAAGTCAATTCCAGGCAACTTGAGAGCCAAGGTTTGTTTTTCTTTGCTTTTTTCCCCTTTCGAATTCAAATCAAGCCATTGGAAATAACAAGCATTCCATGTCTATGCATTTGAGAAGCCTGCAATTCTGACAGTGGTGGATTTTTTGCTACATACCACCACACACACACAGACAAGCTCCCAGTCTCACTGTTCATTCAAGTCAAAGCTTTAAAAGTAAACTATTGTCCAAGAGATGATCGCATTTTCTCTTAGAGGATCATCGATCATAAAAAATAAAACCTACCCACATCTCTTACCTTGAAGCAGTGGAATTACCTGCAAAGGATGGTCCCCCTTCCTTGCACAGTGAGCCAGGCTTTGACCAGCAGCAAAATTACTCCAAAAGAAGGAATAATAAGTCCTTTGTGTTGTAATTTTCACTGTTTATATGCAAGAAGTGTAGTGGGTCTGCTCACGTAGGAATAAATAAAAAGCCGAACAAACTGCTCGGCAGCTACCATGTGAAAAGAAAAGACCTCTAGTGGCCACAGGCTGAATTCTTTAAGGAAGGGAGAGGAGAGATGGAGGGAGCAGCGGAAACACACGCTCCCGTGTGTGTATAGACACACACACACACACATGCAGGCACACACACATGCACGTACACACACTCCTACACCCCTCAAATGCTAAGGTTTCTCCTTTTTTGCATTTGGCCTGGCTGGGGAGGTAGAAACGAGAATAATGGTTATTTCTTGATGTAAGTGGGAGCCGGTTAAATTAGTGACGGCGGTGTTCTGTCTAGTTTGAAAGGGATAATTTCACACACTCACTACTACCTCCTGGGGGCCTGAGCAGGAAAACAAATTTGACTCTGGCTCTTCAAGGAGGTGCCACTCAGTGTAGAGGCTACAAGTTCCCATCAACAAAGCATCATCAGCCATTGTCCCTGAGAGTCTCAGCTTTGTGATCTCCTCCGGATTTGCATGTTTTCTAGTCATTTATGGTGTGTGGGTGTGGTGGTCACTTGGCAGGGAGAGCCAGCTTCCTGGGCTTGTAACCTTCGCAGTCATGACAGGCACCTTGCTTAGAAGGGCTCCATGGCTGTTTCAAAACGGAATAGTTTTAAACAAGGGCTTTGCATTTTTACTTTGTTCTGAGACCTACTAATTATATAGCTTTTCCTGCTGACAAGGAAAGCATGCTATCCCTAACTTCCCAATTGGAAAGAACCTAGAAACAAATGAAAATCCGTATCATGGGAGCTACTTTTGGGAGTGTAAGCTTACAAAACAGTTTTCCAAAAGGCTTCCTGTTTCTCTACCACTGGAACGAAACTGTAAACCTGAGAGGAAATATATACACATGAATATATACATACAGGCATACCTCATTTTATTATGCTTCACAGATACCTGTTTTTTACAAATTGAAGGTTTGTGGCAGCTCTGCATTGAGCAAGTCTCTTGGCACCATTTTTCCAACAGTCTGTGCTCACTTCATATCTCTGCATCACAGTTTGGAAATCCAAGCAATATTTCAGATTTTTTTCATTCTTATTATACCTGTTATGGTGATCTGTGACAGTGACCTTTAATGTTACTATTACAATTATTTTAGGGCACCATAAACAAACTTCACGAAGGCAAACTTCACATTCTTTTTTTAAGAAACTGCCACAGCCACTCCAGTCTTCAGCAACCACCACTCTGATCAGTCAGCATCCATCAGCATCAAGCCCAGACCCTCCCCCAGCAAAATGATTCCTGTTTACTGAAGGCTTGGATGATCATTAGAGTTTTTTTAGATCATTTAGTTTTTTAAATTAAGGTTTATGTTCTCAAATTAAAATTTATGTTTTTTTAAACATAATGCTATTGCATACTTAATAGACTACAATACAGTGTGAACATAACTTTTATATACACTGAGAAGCCAAAATATTCATGTGACTGGCTTGATTGTGATACTCACTTTATTGTGGTGGTCTGGAACCAAACCCATAAGGTCTTCAAGGTATGCCTATAATATTTCATATTTGTTATTTTATTAACAAAAGAAGAACTTTATATATATATATATAAAAAGGCAGCAGTTTATGGTAAAAAAAATGCCTTTTTTTTTTTTTTTGGTTCAAACGTAATACTTCCAGCCAGGCCATCTTCCACAAGCCCGTGCTTGGCCGGACCACAGTGGAACTTCATTTGGCCAAGATGGCAGCCCCAGTGGAAACGTGCAAGAGACAGTCAAGAATGACTTCTCACCCCTGGTGGATTCGTGGCTAGTGTTTTGTTTACTAGGTTCCCGAATAGATCTCCCTGAATGCTGCTTGCAGACACTGAAAACTCACCCTGATATGGACTGATAAAATCTGGGAAAAAGGAAGCAGAAAAGGCTATGCTGATGTCTTCTGGTGCATGAAAGGGTGTGGTTCCTCCTCTGCTCCCAGGGTCTCCTCTCTGTGTCCCTGCTTTGATTGCCTTCTTGTTTGAATCTTTCTGGTACTTAGCTGGCTTTGCAAATTGAGGGTCTTACTCTTTTTCTCTCATGGATTAATCTTTCTTTCCTGACTAGATATTAACTCACAAAGAGCAAGGGCCATCTCTTCTCATTTCTTTCATCCCTCTCAGCCCTTACCAACTGGCAGCTCCCAGGAGGTGCTGGGTTGCCACTGACTGATTCCTGGTGATCCAACTAGGATTCCTCTGCAGAGAACTTTAGTGCATTTGAAGGTGCTAAAGGAGCCATGTGATTGGTTTGATACTCCTCTAGAAGTAGATTCAGATGAATTATTGTCCCATTTGACAGATGAGACAATTGGGACTTACACATGTAAAATTATTTGTCATAAAATGAAACCGTCTCCATGATTTTGATATAGGCTGAATTTCCTGACACAAGTACAGTGCTCTTTCCCCAGTGTGCGAACAGCAGGAGAGGTAATGGATCAGGTGTTATGTTTATGTTTGGCACTCCTGTTACAGTCCCAGGCACATAATAGTACTCAGTAAATACTTTTTTGATGAATGAGCCATAAGGAGACATTTTCTCACAGGGAAGTTTTCCGTGGTCCTCTCTCAACTATTTGTGGTATTTTTCTTCATTTCTTGCAGAGTCACTTTGTGGCATGTATGACAGCCATCTTAAACCAGATGGGTGACCAGCACTACTCCTTCTACATTGAGACCTTCCAGACCAGCTCTGAACTTGTGGTGAGTCTATAGGATGCTGGGGGCGAGGAAGAACTCTTTCATCTCTGGAGCATGCCTTCTGTCCCTGTCAGAGAGACCTGAATGTCTACCACACAATCTAGATATGGCTTAACCAATATGTATTGATGAATCACAGACATTTCAGGGTTTAAGAGCGTGAGTGTTAGAGTCATACAGTCTTAGGTTTGCATCTAGGATTTGTCACTTGCTAACTCTGTGACCATGGGCAGGTGAATCTCTTTTATTTGTAAAGTGGGAATAATATAATTTATGTCATAGGGCTAAGAAGGGGTTGCATGAGAAGACAATAGCTCTCATGTAGTAAATGCTCAGTAAAATAGAGCTCTTATTAAAATCACAAATGCCTAGAGGAAGTTGGCCTCTGGGCCCCCTTCTTCTAGCCTCTCAGGAGGCATTTGCTGCAAGACCATCTGCCCGTGGCCTCTGGCTTCTATCTCTGAAGCTGATGACTTCATTAACATAGAGCCCAGCCCAGGCTATTCCTGCCCCAAGGGTGAGCAGAGCACCCTTTGCCCTCAGTGTGGCCACCTTTCTCACTGTCTTGTCGCTACCAGGTTCAGGAGTCCCACTACTTGAGGTCACTCTCAACTCTCCCTAGAGAGACCGGGCCACCAAAATTGGATCAACCTCAGAGAGAGGTCCATAAAAAAAAAAAAAGGAATCATTAGAAAGTCAATGCCCTACCCCTTCATCCATTCAGTAGTGAGATGTTCTCTCCATTGGAGCAAGATTGGCAAGAAATGGAACCTTTCTCTCAACCTCCAATTTCCCTATAGCTTAAGACATGGAAATAGAAAAACTGAACTCCTAATTTTTGATCCTCTATGGAAGGAAAGGTCTCTGGGGGAAGAAGGTAAGAAATGGAATTCTTATTGATTGAACATACACATTTTCTTACATAACCCTCACAAAAGTATGACATGGGAATTAGGAGTCATATTTCACAAGTCTACAGTCTGCTTGCTCAAGGTCCCATAGCTAGTATGTGGCGGAGGTAAGGTCTGGACATTGACTGTAACCCTTATACCACGCTATCTCTTCTCATTAAGAAGCCACTCTTCCCATCTATGAGCCAGGGGCCTTCCTCATTTCCGTAGGAAGGGGATGTGCCTGTGATGATAGCCACACTTCCCCAGGTGACATCAATTATGAATAATATAATAATACTCACTATCATCATCATCACGTAATGAGAATTTGTAAGAGACCAGGCTCTGTACTAAACATCTGATTGGCAGTATACACTTAATCCTCACAGTCACCCTTTGAAGTAGATATTATCCCCATTCTGCTGATGTAGAAACAAGGACTTAAAGTATCGAGGTAGTTTTCCCTAGCAACAAAGATTCCTGGAAAAGAATAAATGCCATTTCCAGAATTTTGCAACTTAGCTTAAAGCAGTGATTTTCAAATTATGTTCCTCCTGTCCTCACTATGGTTTACCATAAACGTGCACACACGCATGCATGCACACAAACACACCTGCACACACACACACACACACACACACACACAATTCCACCAGAGCTGTTCTACCTTTATATAGTTTATATATTGGGCTCCAGGTAAGACTTTCTTTGAACAAAGAATTCTGCTGTTAAAATAATTTGAAAACCACTAACTTAAGGAAACAACTCTGGACGGATTTCCTGTAGATTTTGAATTTTACCTAAAGCACACTGGTGGTATGACTTCACTACCTCCAGCTCAAAAGGGTCTCAGTGCCAGTGATTCTGGTCTTAGCTATCTGGATTTGTCTTTATTTATTTTTTATTTTTTGAGACAGAGTCTCGCTCTGTCACCAGGCTGCAGCACAGTGGTGCGATCTCGGCTCACTGCAATCTCTGCCCCCCCAGGTTCAAGTGATTCTCCTGCCACAGCCTCCCGAGTAGCTGTGATTACAGTGTGCACCACCATGCCCAGCTAATTTTTGTATTTTTAGTAGAGACAGGGTTTCACCATGTTGGCCAGGATGGTCTCAATCTCTTGACCTCAGGATCCACCCTTCTCGGCCTCCCAAAGTTCTGGGATTACAGGTGTGAGCCACCGTGCCCAGCCTCTGGATTTGTCTTTAATTTGTGTTCTCCAAAGATGAAGAAAAGGTTTGGCTCACTGCAAAATCTAGGGAGGGTGCTGAAGTCCACTTTGAACCTCTTCAAAGGAGAGGAAGAGTTCTTGTCATTGTGTCTCATCCAGTCTGCTCGTGTGTGTGTGTGTGTGTGTGTGTGTGTGTGTGAGAGAGAGAGAGACATATGAATTAGCTGTATTTACAGCACTGCTAATTAGATTCATTTTAATAAGAGTTTATTTGCTCAATGACCTGAGATGCTTTCATACAGTGAGATTATTTCCTTCTCAAATACATATTTGGGAAAATGATTATAAAATTGCTACATCAATGGTACATTTACTTCTTTATTCCCAAATATGAAATTAATAGTGCTTTATTTTGAGAGCATTTTCACATCCCATATTCATGTTCCACTGATATTTGGGAAACGGCATTCCAGCATTCAATCTTTAAGCTTCCATTTAATGTAGTTAATGAAAGGCTGTGTCCTTTCCCTTTTCCTCCCTCCAAAATATAATAAAGAAAAAAATTTAAAGAGCCGACAAGCTCTGAGTTCCTGTAAAACAGAATGACGTGTGTGCTGTGCTTCATTGTTTCAGGACTTCTTGATGGAGACCTTCATCATGTTCAAGGACCTCATTGGAAAGAACGTGTACCCTGGAGACTGGATGGCCATGAGCATGGTTCAAAACAGGTGAGCTGCTACCTGCTTCTATAAAGCTACCTTACCCAGCCCTCACTTCAAAGATCACTTATTTCGAGTTAAAGTAGGGACAATTTCTCCCTGCTGAAAAGAAATTAAAGTGTTAAGGCATCCTTTCTTTCTATCTTTAAACCCAGGGAAAGACTCCTCACCAACCTTGAAGCTACTCAAAAAGTCCTCGCCACCTTCTCCATTTTTCAAATCCCTGTTAGAATATCATACTTCATCTCTGAAGCCTTTCCTAAACTCTTGGGACAGGAGATCTTAGAAAAGCATTTTAAAATATATTATTTTAATTTTTTAAAAAATAATAAAATATATTCTGTGGCATGGCAAAATAAGTTTAGGAAGCATTAATTAAATGGCTTTGAATAGATTTCCATGCTGCAGGACTTCTCCGAGCTTTTAATACGCTAATGTGATTTTTTTCTAAGAAGAGGATTTAGGATACAGCATTCCATGTGCCCATCCATTTGCACATAGGATGTGCATTTGCTATGTCTATGCGTATATCTATAATACCTGTTAACACTCCTAGACTATCAGTGTAACCCAAGTATAACTTAGATGTCCTATGGCGCATCAAGAGATAAAAGTAATTCTAAACAATTTCAGTCTTTGCTGCTAGATCTCTTATATCATTTCACCAAAGTAAAATCCAAATTATAACATTCATTAATATTTTCTAATATTCCCTTGGGCTTATTTCTAATATTCCTTGGATTTTCCCAAGCCTCTCTCAGAACTTGATTCCCAAATCCTGTCCGTCAATTCCTTTAAAACAGCATCTTCTTGGCTCTTCTCTTTTCTTTCTCCCCGATTTCCTTTGGCTTCTTTTATTTGTTTTAGACTCTTTCATGGAAAGTCCTTCATATTATACTGGTGTCTAGTTTTATCTCCCTCTACCAATTGCACTTGTTTTATATCAAAAAAACAAGCATTGGGCTGGCGAAGATAGAAATATCTCTAGAGGGCAGAATAAGGGGAGAAGTTAAAAAGACAAAAACAGAATTCTCTGAAGTGAAAGGGAAAGAGGAAAGACTAACTCAAACTTGCCCAAGCAAAAAGAGAATGTATTAGCACAGATAACTGAAAGAACCCTGAGGTGTGGCTTCAGGCATGGACGTATCTAGGTGCTCAAAGAGCAATGAAGAGAATCTGTGTGTGTGTCTCTCTCTGCTTTTTCTATTTACCTTATCCTCAGGCAGATGCTGTCTTCATAGTGGGGAAAATGGACTCTAGAAGTTGCAGATATATTCCTTGTTGTATTTTCGATGATGAATGAATGAAAACTTCTTTTTCTATACGTACAGAAAAAATTCTGAGGCCAGTCTTCAAAGGTCTGGCCTGGGCTACATGCCCATCCATAGACCTCTGCGGCCAGCCGAATGAAATGTGCTGTTAAATCAGGCTTGGATTTCATGACCCGCCTTTGGAACTAGGGGTGGGTGGTGTGGTCAGTTCTACCAAAACCACAAAGTCAGGGGATAAGGAAAGAAGCAGGGAGAGTAGTTCTTCAAAGGAAAGTCTAGAAGTTGTTACCAGAAAGAGGACTAAATGATGGGCAGCTGAATGCACAGATATCCAGCCTTGATCCAGGGTCTTGGGACTAGAGCCCTGGCCAGGCAACTTCTCCTTCTGAGATATCTAATGGTCCTTCTGGAAGAAACATATGCTGGGCCCCGTGGGAGTGCTTTGAAGGAATATCTCCTCCTGAAATCCCAGCTTGATTCAAACTTTAGTCAGTTTTGGGACAGGCCCCCAGAAATGATACAATAATCCTTGTTTCTTTATACCTAGAAAATTAGAATGTAATCTCCTAAGGGACTTAATAAATTGGAAATCTCTCCTAAATAGAAACAATAGATTTGTATCTCTTAAGGGTCAGCCAAGTACTTATTTTTTTTTACATTAAAGAAAAAAGTTAGACTCCGGAACATAGCCTGGGCTTCAGACTCTTTAATTCTGCCACTTTCTCTTTCGTGTGAAGTCTTTTAACCTCTTGGAGTGTTAGTTTCCTAGTCTGTAAAATGGGGATAATGGTAGTTTCTATTTCATGAAAATTGCGTTGTGTGTATGAGGATAGAATGAGTTACTCCCTAGCATAGTGCCAGTGTCAAGGAAAAACTCAATAATAATAGCATTGATATCACTAGGCGATGACAACAAACTTAGCCTTGGACTAAAGAAGCGTGTGTTAATGTCAACCAGAAAAGATTTCTTTTTTCTCCTTGCAGGCACATAGCTTAGTTCGAAGATTTTCTTCATCTTCTAGCCAAAATGATCTCTTATATTTATAGAACACATGAAATGTTCTCACTATTTTTTGCATTTTGTATGATATTATAATAGCTAACGTTTATTAAGTACCTAGATCCATCACTGTTGCAAAGGCTTCACATGTATTAGTTCATTTAATCCTCCCAACAACTTTATAATGTAGAACAACTGTAATTCGCGTATTATATAAGAGGAAGCTGAGGTGCAGAATAGATAAGTAACATACTTCCTGTTGCATTGCTGAAAAGAAACAGAAGCCATTTCATTGAAGCCAATGCTCTTAATCTCTGTATTATTATTATTGTTTTATTTATTTATTTAGTTTTGGGACACAGTTTCGCTCCTGTTGCCCAGGCTGGAGTGCAATGGCGTGATCTCGGCTCACTGCAACCTCCACCTCCCAGGTTCAAGAGATTCTCCTGCATCAGCCTCCCGAGTAGCTGGGATTATAGGCATGCGCCACCACACCTGGCTAATTTTGTATTTTTAGTAGAGAAGGGGTTTCTCCATGTTGGTCAGGCTGGTCTTGAACTCCCAAATTCAGGTGATCTGCCTGCCTCGGCCTCCCAAAGTAATCTCCATATTATTAAGTGCATTTTGCCCAGAGAGGTGAAACAACTCTCCAAGGTCATGCCACTAGGAAACAATTTCAACCCAATTTAGATAAACAGAACATGTACCATGACTTATCCCAGACCAGTATTCCCCAGAATACCATTTTCTTTTCTCCAAAAAGATGCAACTTATTCATGTGGTCAGGGCCAACTTCACTTGTCAGTATGTCTGGACATTCCAACTAACTTTTCTTCCTTCCTTCCATGATCTGTATGTTATTATATTTGGCCTGTTTTTATAATTTTTCTATTATCACTTATGATTTCTGTATTATGTATGCATTAGTCATCTATTATTTACTTATCTGTTTGTTGGAAAAGGGAGTGGGGTTTTCTAGATTTTAATGTCTCCCCAGCTGTGTACTGTTTGTGTATGCAGACATAGTGACACATCTCCTGCAAGAAATACTTCCTGTTAGAGCGTTTTTCTTTTTGGTAAGCTGCAACACTGAGTAAGATCTGATTTACATGATGTCGTTAATTTTTAAATGATCAAGTTCTTTATAATGTTGTAAATGAACAAGATTATGCCTGGAAACCTCTTTTACCTCTCTTCCATCTGCACCTCACTCTAGAAATCCAACATTTTGAGGAGGCTTAGGATTTATACACATCCCAAAAGTTACCCTAAATGCAGTCAACCACCAAATATTTATTGAATTTCATGGGCATCCAAGGTTCTAGGCAATGGACAGGCCAATTTAAGCTATGGTCCCAGAAGGCAGAGGGCTTCTGGTCTAGCTGGGGAAACAGTAAATATTCCCATGGAAATGTAAGCTGCAGTTGCTGTCATGAATTCAGAGCCCAGAGAGAGACCAGAGGCAGAACAGGGCAGTTAGGACTTATGGTTGCCTGGGTTCAAATTCCATCTGAGCAAGTTCCTTCACCACTCTGGACTCCGTTTTCCTCACTGTAAAATGTGGCTAATAATGATACCACAAAGGATATTTGTGGGAACTAAAATGAAATAATATGTAGAAAGTAGTTAGAACAGTGTTTGACACACAGCAAGCGCTTCATAAATGTTAGTTAATTTTGCTTTCTATTTATATTTCTATGGCCTGGATATATCCAAACTACTTCACTGAAGCGCAAATCTGGGCTGGGTCTTGTCTACCTTTTCATATGGTGGTTCCATCAGTGTGCTGTTGAATCACTGACACCCATTTTCCCTTCATCCTACCTACCTTAGTTTGTAGTGATCATTCATTTTTGGGGTCCCCACCTCCTCCAATCCATGTAATCCAGAAAGAAAGAAAGAGGGTTCTTTCTTTCTTTCTTTCTTTCTTTCTTTCTTTCTTTCTTTCTTTCTTTCTTTCTTTCTTTTTCTTTCTTTTTTTTTTTTTTTTTTTAAGGCAGAGTCTCACTCTGTCACCCAGGCTGGAGTGCAATGGCACAATCTCAGCTCACTGCAACCTCCACCTCCTGGATTCCAGTGATTCTCCTGCTTCAGCCCCCTCAGTAGCTGGGATTACAGATGCACGCCACCATGCCTGGCTAATTTTTATATTTTTAACAGAGACAGGGTTTTGCCACATTGGCCAGGCTAGTCTCGAACTCCTGACCTCAGGTGATTCACCCGCCTCAGCCTCCCAAAGCGCTGGGATTACAGACATGAGCTGCCATGCCCTGCTTACCTCTTCATGGTTTCCTTAATCAGCAAAGAACACCTAATCCTGATGTCCAGTTGGCTGCAGGATCCCGATCCCGGGAGCCTGCTGCATCCGTAACTAGAATCCCAAATTATGCAGAAAATGTTTGCGGGCACTTGGGGTGAACTGTGTCTTGTCACTGAGCTGGAATATGCTGATTCATTCTAACCTTTTGGTCCATGGAGCATTTTGTGTGTTGTAACGGAGGCACTTAAAGGCTCTGTGGGAGAATGGATATCCCAGTGGCTCAAGAGGAGGGATGTCTATGTCTTCCAGTCAATGCTTTTATCTTTAGTTCTGACCAGTAGAATCAACCACATCCCATGAATGACAGGGGATTGGGATTTGGAGTGGCCCTTTCTCTCCCTTGGTGAATCTCAACAGATAGGGCATGTCCGCCTCTCTCCCCTCTTTTATTCACATGATACTGTCTGTGGGCATGGGTCCATGCTGTGTTGTCACATGGGAGTATCATCAGCCTCATATCCTCCTGCCCCAGAACTTCGAGGCAGTGGGCAGTTAAGGATAACCATAACAACAACAGCTGACATGTACTGAGGACATCTATGTGCAGGCACTGGGCCCCTGCTTCCTGTACTGCATCTCATTTAGTCTTCACACATGGCACCTTTTACAGATGGGGCAGTTGAGATTCACAGAGGTCAACCACCCAGCCCATGGCCGCAGCTCAGTAGAGTGGCTGAGTGGGAAGGTGAGCCTGGCAGGCTTGCAGCACCTGTAGGACTCTGTGCACCTTCCACTCCTGGGCCCAGGCCAGGGAGTAGTACATGTAGTGTGTATAGGCTTATTCTCGGCTGCCTCCTGACACCAGGATTTGTTCTGCCACATGAAGAGAAGTAGGAAGCTGGGGACTCGAGCCAGCAGGCTCTGTGAGGCCTCACACGGAACAGTTTTCAGGATAGCAAGCCTGGGTTTGGCTCCTCTTTCTGCCAGCTTCTTCCTACTCACAACAGCTGACTTATCTGTTCCCTGCTCTATTGCATATGGCTTCTGGTTCCTCATGGAATCATCTGCCCATGGCTTCTGCTCAAGGCTCAGATTGCATTCTCCCTCCTTGTGGGCTGGTTGAAAGGATGGATCTACTTGTGTCCAGGCTTGGGTATCTCCATTGCACAGTACTGTATCCGTAAGACCACCCATGGGCTGCTGGCCAGCCCCTGCATGACTGCTTTGAGTCACGTGTTGGCCCTGGACCCAGTCAGCTGTGGGCAGGCAGCAGAATGATGTGGACGAAGTGCGAAGGGCTGCGTGCATGGCAGGCATGAGTGGAAGCATGCCAGTGCTGGAAGTTCAAGGAGCCAGTGTGTCCTTCTGCTTAATTGGAAACACTTTAGAGAAAGACAAACCTGAGTTTAGGTCTGGACTCTTCTGCTTCTTCGCTGTTTGAATGTGGGGAAATTATTTGCTCTTTCTAAGGCTCTGTTTCCTCTTATGTTAAATGGGTGTAACAGTAGCTCCTACTTCAGTTTATAGAATTAAATGAAATAACGTTTGTAGAGCTCTTAGCACAGGCCATATGAATTGTGGCAATTGATACTTCCATCATTGTTATTATTAATAAAGCGAGCTCACGGCTTGGATTGAACAGAATTACAGAGATGTCCTTGTGGACGGAACTGCCCTGTGGTTAAATACCTAAATTCTGCAGACAGTGTAACTACATGTAAATCCTGATTTTACATGTACTGCCTGGGCTTTTGGGAAAGTTAACTAAACTCACATCTCTAAAGTGGAAACCGTATCTAATTCAGAGATACATGAACATTAGAAAAACAAAAGCAACAGAGGAAAGAATCCATGCAAAGCCCCTAGCGTGGAGTCTGGCAGGCAGTTGAAAACCGTGGTTGGGATTGTTCTTCCTCCTCTACAGCCACTAAGCAACACAGACGAGACACAGGAAGTGCTAGGTTGAGATTTGATAATGAACTTTGTTTTCAACAATTCAGGTTCATTGTTGACAGTAATAGAGTTGAGTGTGTTTTCATCCTAACCCCCTTTATTATATGAGTGCTTAGACTTTAAGTACAGTTATTGCTGTTGTTGTTGTTGTTGTTGTTGTTGTTGTTGTTGTTGTTTTGAGACGGAGTCTCACTCTGTCACCCAGGCTGGAGTGCAGTGGTGTGATCTCGGCTCACTGCAACCTCCAACTCCCTGGTTCAAGCAATTCTCCTGCCTCAGTCTCCCGAGTGGCTGGGATTACAGGCACATGCACCATGCCCAGCTAATTTTTGTATTTTTGTAGCAGGACGAGCCGCAGACAAAACCTCTCAGACACCGAGTTATAGAAGGAAGGGCTTTATTCAGCTGGGAGCATCGGCAAACTACTGCCTTAAAATCCAAGTTCCCTGAGTGCACAATTTCTGTCCCTTTTAAGGGCTCACAACACTAAAGATTTCATATGAAAGGATCGTGATGATTTAAGCAAGCAAGGGGTACGTGACAGGGGTTGCACGTACCGGTGGTCAGAGAGAAACAAAACAGGGCCGGGAGTTTCACTACGTTCTTTTATACAATGCCTGGAATCTATGAGTAATATCGGTTTCTAAGTTATGAGTTGATTTTTAACTACTGGGGTTAGGCCAGGCAGGCCCAGGCCTGGTTTTGGGCCTGGCACCGGGCTGCCTGTCTTTGGTTTTACTTCCTTGTTTTTTTCTTAAAACAGGTACTGAGTATAAAACAATATAAAACAATATAAGAGGGTCTCTCTCTCTCCTCATTTTTAGTAGAAACGAAGTTTCACCATGTTGGCCAGGCTGGTCTCGAACTCCTGACCTCATGATCCACCCATCTAGGCCTCCCAAAGTGCTGGGATTATAGGCGTGAGCCACTGTGCCCGGCCTATTACTGTTTTTTAAAAAATAAGAGAAATGAGAAGAAAAACGCCTTATTTTTCCAAACCGAAGCATGGGCACCCAAAGTGAAGTGATATTGTGATTTCCAGTGTGTGGCTATGAAAGGCTCTAGAGAAAGGGAAGAACTTTGATTTTCCTGCTACTAATCTCCGTCATCAGCACAGGGGGAAATCAGTTCGTGGTCATTAGACTGGCCTTTGAGGCTGGAGACAAGTTTAAGCTGACAACTAAAATAATGACTGTTCCTGGAATGACTAATAGCATTGTTGCTGCTGAGAATGTGTGAAAGCCCTCACTTTGGTATTGTATTCGAGGTTCTGAGATGTTTACATATAATGTGACAGCCACTCAATGCATTTCCATCTGGGGGATCAGATAACTAATCTTTAAGGAGCGAATACAAAATACGATGTTGTTTCAAAGACATATTGGTGAATAACAGACTAACAAAACCACAGAAATCTCCCTTTGTGACAGCCTGATGGGGTGGCAGATTTTGTGGGATTTTTATTTCTGTTTTTGTATGGTGCTGCCTGCCTCAAAACTGGCTGCTAACTGAGCCCTGTCCTCTGTCTGCCCTGTTGTCTGGCTCTTGCCTTTAGAAGAACAAAGCAGTCCAGAGGGGTCTGAAGCCACCTCAGCTAGTGACCCTGTGAAAAAGGTTACATTACTGCTATTTCACAAGGGAGGAGACTGAAACTTCAGGGGCTATATTAACATGCTCCAAATCCACACCGCTGGAGAGTAACAAAGCCAGAAATCACACCCATTTGTGCTCGTGTGTGTCCAAATCCTGTGATCCCGGTGCCAGGATGCACTGCCTTCTGTGTTCAACAGTCATGAAAGTATTTTAGTGAACACCTGGCCCTGCAGTGCCTGATGTAGCAAATGCTGCAGATCCTCCACCCACCATCTCTTGAACCACCCAGAATCCGCCGGCAGCTTCGGTGGACATTTCCCATGCGCCCTGAGGCTTTCCTTCTTCTTTCTTTCCCTGGGCTTTGTCTGGCTGCAGAGTGCTCAGCTCACCTACAGGACAGGCCAGAAGTGACAGGGACTTCCTGCCCATTGGAGCAACTTTCAACCAGTGAGGGGGCTGCTGCTAAGGCATAAATAGCCCAGCCTTTTTGTTCCCTGGGAGGGGACACTTCTTATATGCATATGTGTTCTGTAAAGTCCAGGTGTAGGATATGAGAGAAAGACATAGTCAAAGATGTTACCAAAATTGTTTGTTTTTCTCACCCCAATCTGAGCAATTGGAAGAATAGAACTGTCCTTAACTTAGATGGGAAGACTACAGAAAGAAGTATTTCAGGGTGGGTGTGGGGAGGACAAGTGGTCGGAGTTTAGTTTTTGACATGTAAGTTTGAGATGCCTATATGTTATTCAAGTATGGATATAGATCAGAGAGCTGGAGTGCAAGCTGGTGTGTAGGGGGGAGGCCAGGGATGGAGATAAAAATTTAGGAGTTAAAGTCATGTGGACTGGGGAGTATGTGAGAGCATAGAGGGAGTCTGTGATTCCCAGAAGAGTAGAATCTACTAAAGGAGAGAGATGTTACTGAGTCATACAAGTGAATCATCCTAGACCATGATGAACGTTGGGAGCAGGAGTTGCAGTGAGGATCCCTTCGGGTACACATGAGTGCAGCAGACCCTGCCCTGCAGAAGCTCATAGTCTGAAAGAAGAGATGCGGCTGCACACAGACAGCTGGATATAAAGTGTGCTCATAGGAGGCGTGCCAGAAATAACCTCAGAGAATGGGGGTGGTCTCAGTAACTTAAGGCTGGTGGGATGATGGAAAACTAAATGAAGAAGGCTCTCGATCTGGACCAGGAAGGGTAATGACCATGAAGAATCCTGACTTTCAGAGACGAGAAGGCGAGGGACATTCTACACAAAGAAAGAACATAGACAGGGATTTGGGAAATACCAGAAACACAGGGTACTAGCAAGAAATAATCTTAGAAGAGAAGGTTGGGGTCCCATCATGAGGGGAGGGACTGTCCAGAGAAAGAGCTTGGACTCACCCTGTAGGCAGTGGAGAGCCATCAAGTCAGTGATTGATATGACGGAGCTGTCCTTTAGAGGAAGGAGCTTTCCAGGATGAAGAGACAGGAGGCTGCAAGACCAGTCGGAAGGGCTTGGCAAGGAGGAAGGAGAGAACAACATGGACAGGAAGACACTTAAGGGGAAATGCAAATTGACAACAAGTACCAAAATTATAAACGTGCATGACATTTGACAAGTATTTTTTTTTTTTTTTTTTTGAGACAGACTCTCACTATTGCCCAGGCTGGAGTGCAGTGTCATCATCTTAGATCACTCTGCAACCTCCACCTCCTGGGTTCAAGGGATCCTCATGCCTCAGCTTCCCAAGTAGCTGGGATTACCGGCATGCGCCACAATGCCCGGCTAATTTTTGTATTTTTAGTAGAGACAGGGTTTCACTACGATGGTCAGGCTGGTCTTGAACTCCAGACCTCAAGTGATCCGCCCACCTTGGCCTCCCAAAGTGCTGAGATTACAGGTGTGAGCCACTGCACCCAGCCCATTTGACCAGTATTATTACTTGGAGGAGAACAGTGGAGAAGTGGTATATATAGCAGGTATATGATATACACAGAAGAGTGATCATTAGAGCATTGTTTATTACAGAAAAATACTGAGAAAAAAAAAACCAAAAAGATCCATCAATAAGAAATGGATTAAACAAACTGTGATACATCCATACAGTGGGATGCTCTTCAGTGATTAAAAAGGATGAGATATATCTACATTCATTGGCATGAAAGAAGCACATAATTTATTGTTGAGTAAAAAAGACAGACTGAAACAGCATTTGTTGTTTAGCCCCATTTATCAAAATGATACCCTTAAAATATCATTTGTTTACATACATCTAGGGAGACCTTTGAAATTATGTTCATCAAAACGTGGATGACAGTTTTCGATAGGTGATAGGATGTGGTAGCATGTTGTTTATTTGTTTGTTTGGGGGTGGGCGGGGTGATTTCTCTTTAGCATGGATTTTCTGCCATAAGCTTGTAATATCTTAAACATAAGACATTGCAAATTTTCAAAAAGAAGTCAAACAGTTATTGAGTTCTTGCAAGGCAAACAGCCCCAGGTCTAGAGTGTGAACAGTTGTTAATCTGCATTAGCTCACCTCTCTAAATCGGTAATTTGGCCTTTGAGCCTCTCCCCAAAGAGGGTAAGGGAATTTCAGTCTGGCACAAGGACAAAGGAATGTAAGGCATCATGCTCAGATAGTCTGGTAATTTTCTGCCCTCTTCCAGGGTCTTCCTGAGAGCTATCAACAAGTTTGCAGAAACCATGAACCAGAAGTTCCTAGAACACACGAACTTTGAGTTCCAGGTGAGTATGAGGCACCAGAGCTACCCTTGGAGCTTCCCAGGGCGTCTCTGACATCTTGGGCTGATCGCTCCATCAGACACATCCCAAAGCCTACAGAAGCTGTCCCAGTCTTTCCGGGGATTTCCACGGAGGGTTGTGGCTGGGGAGAAAATTCTCAGGCTTTCAACTAGGTCCTTGATTAAATAGTCACCAACTGATCATCATATGCAAATGTGACTGTATAATGGATCTTATGCTAACAAGGAGACTTGCATTCATTCATTGTCAGAGTCGGTACCACCTTTTAAAAATATATAACCTTTTTTTTGCTTTTCTATTGCCTGGGGCCAAAAGAGCAGCCAGTGATAGACAATGAAAAATGATTTACAATCAAGTTCTTCAGTACAACTTTGTGGCTTCCTGATTCCTTCGAAAGTCATTTTTTAGTGCTCAGCCAAGACCTGGGACCTCTAAGAGATTCAGGGTCCTCAAAGTATGTGCCTGGGGCAAACAGAATGACATACCTGCCAGGTCCAGGCCCAAGAAGAACAAACTCTGTGGGAAAGTTCAGATTGCTGCCTCTGCCTGGAGAGGTGAGAGGGAAGGCCCCCCACAAAAGGATCCCCTCCAGGGAAGCCTCTGATCCCTAGCATCTCTTGCAGTGGGGGCTTAGCACGTAAGAGACACTGAGCTCATGAACTGCAATGATGCTGTTTTTTCGTTGCTCATCTAAGTTGTTCAGTTCCTGTCTGGGCTTTCACCTCTCAGAAGCTGAGCAACTTCAGGCAAGGCCTGGACTGTATCCATGCCTCAAGTGAGTCATCTGTAAAATGCAGCAACTACCCTTTCTACTTCAAAGGGTTTTTCCAGAACTGGAATGTGACGAGGGGCTTGCTGGGAGAACCCACTTGTAAGGTCCCATAAGTTTCTGTTCAAATATTTCCTCCTTAAAGAGGCCTCCCCTGCCTGACTCCTCTCTGAGGATCACCCCCACTGACCCCACGGTCATTATGCAAAACCACGTGGCTTCCTGGAGTCTCTTCATACCACTGAATGTCATTAGAAATCATCTTTCTTGTCTACGTGCGTATTTCCTCTCTTTACTCCCATAGAACTTAAGCCTCATGAGTATAAAGACCTTGAACACACAACTCTATGCTCTGTGCCTGGCACATGGTAGGTCTTCTTGGGGAGGTGATGTCTGGGCTGAGGACTGTGAGATTCACCCTGCTGAGAGCACCAGCCTATGAGTATTTGTTGAGAGGATGAACAGGATCTCTGAAGAAGATTCTCTTGAACTACCTTACATACAAATCAGGCAACTGAGCGACAATGAGAGCCATGATAAAATGAGTAGCTGCCGTTTTCTGATGATTAATACATGCCAGATCTCACGAGAAGCACTTTAAGGGCATTATCTTCCTCAGTCTTTACAGCCACCCTACAGGTTAGCCACTATTACTAATATTTTTTCTGCTCTAAGGAGGCAGGAGGTAAGACTCAGAGATAATAAGGAGACAGCCTGGTGTCACCGAGCACATCAGTGCAAAGTTGGGACCAGAACTCAGTGGTGGCTGACACCAAGGCCCACACAGATGACTACAACCACGTGCCAGATATAGACTTTCACCCCTGCAGGGGGTTGACTGCCCGACTGGGTCTGGGTGAGTTTCTCCTGGCATTATAAATCTTCAACATGGGAACAAAGAGTATCTCTTTAGCTGGTTTGAATCAGGAGAGATGCTCGATTTCCTTCCAAATGTGACTGAGATGCCTGCAGGCTCTAGTCACGGGTATGTTCAGGGAAGTTTCTGCTTTTTGGGAGGGGCAACTTGGAACACCATACCTAGGGGCCAGAGGTGACAGGGTTTGGTCCATATAACTGCGAGCTAGTTTGTTCATCTCTTTCCATGGGTATCAGCAATTGCAGCCTCAAACTTACTTTCCGACTTCACTCTTTTCCGTGCTCTTAGATGGCTATTTTCCAAGAGAAGCTCAACTTCATTCCTTCAGGGCATTTTCTTTAGGTTTATATCCTGTTTTCCTGAAAGAAAATCTGTATTTGAGAGATGCCCAGAGATTGAGTGTTTCATACATGAGAAGTACGGGCTTGCAAGCTGAGTGACTTTAGACAAATTACTTCATCTCTGTGTGCCTCAGTTTCCTCAACATCAAATCAGGATACTAATAGCAGCTATGTCATTGGATGGTTGTGAGGTTTAAGTGAATTCACATAAAGCGTTTAGAACAGTGCTGGGAACATAGCAGCCATTTAATAAGTGTTAGCTCATTATAATAATAGTAATTTTATTATTTGGATAATGATTATGATGATCATGCCCCTAAATGTGTCAGGGCTGGGAATGCATGTCAGTCCTTGATAAAAAGGACAGGAGGCCTCTTTCTGGTCACCACAACATTGCCTGGGGCTGTCACACCCACAAGATTCTGTAAAAGAGAAGAGTGGCCAACATTACACAATAAAGTAAATCTCTTTTCCTAATGAGGTTTCCATAGCTATTTATTGAAAAGTACCCAAGAACAGGATCATTTTCCAACCTTATCTTTGTTCTCCTACCTTTTCCTCCCTCTGTGTGAGAATGGATTTGTTCTCTGTACCCTGCCTGGAACACGCCTTGTCTCCTTCTTACGGTCTCATTAATTATGCATTTAATATCAGCAGGAACAGCATCCATCACTGACTGCTGCCTGTCTTGGCAGCCACTGACCAGAGGAGGGGCAGGTGCAATGAGATTATCCCTAATATCTTTCCCAGAACTGTGGTTTTGTGATTCAAAGGGCAGAAAGTAAGGAGCTTGGTGACTGCCACTCTGTAGGTGACAAGAACTGGGAATTATAAAAATGGTGTTTTCTGCTTGTGGCTGAGATCACTTGCATTCTAGGCCCTATTCAGGATGCTGGTCCTTGGTGTCTGCATCAGTTCACGTGGTCAGGGAAGACAAAGAGAGGATTTCAAATTCAAATCAGCAAGAAATTGTGTTTAAGAGCAATTTTTATGGGCCCAGACTATTGCAACACGCTTCAAGGAACTCAGAAGCAAAGAACACTACCCTACCCTCAAGGATCTTGGAATCTTGGTAGAAGGCTATATAAATCCATCTTTTAGCATCCAGGCTTTTGAAGAGAGTGACTAACTTTATTGGGCATCTACTTAGAAAATTTTGATTGTCATCATAATCTTGTTAGGTTGGGATATACCCATTTCACTGGTGAATTAACTGAGCTTCAGAGAATTGATTGACTTTTCTGTTAAAGGTCATCTAACCAATAAATGGGGCTGCTGGGATTTAACCCCAGGCTTGTCTGCATAGCACATCCTCTTTTCACTCTTCTGCTCTGTCTCTTAGGATTTGGGTGCCTTTGGATTCCAGGAGACAGCTTTATTTAGACCCAGAAGCACTCTCTACCCTTTCTAATTCTTACTGGCACTGGGATAGAGAGCTCTGAGATGATTGGCCGGAAGATGAGACTCTCCATGTTGAAATCTCTGATTGGCCCTGGAATCAGAGATTATACTTGGACTCCAGAAAGACTCTGTCTTGGGCAGCGCTGTGTTTGGTAGTGAGATGATTCTCTCTATTTGGGGATGCTCTAAGTGGCTCTAGGTGGTGGCCATTTCTGCCTAGGCCTTGAGGCATTTTTGGATTACCAGCCTATCCTGGGAACCATTTTTGATACCCTGTGAAATGAAAAACTTCTAAAATATCTCTAGCCTTTAGTAGAGGCGTGAGGGCCACCTTGCTCTTTATAATGGGAAATGTAACCGGTGATGCCAAAAACAGGCGAAGGAGAGACACACACAGAGGGAGCAGTCATCAAAGCCTTGTAGCCTCCCATAGCGCCACCACAGGGGGACTCATGGTGGGATGGTTCCACAGGCAGAACGGTGGGCACATGCTTGGGTGCGGTTTCCTCAGCCCTGCCTGCTTCAGCTTTTAGGCCCCAGACATCCTCTAGTCTGATATTTCTCACCTGAGTCCACACCTGGGGCCTTTGACTCCCAGAACCAGAAGCATCCCCAGAGTGGTCATGACAGCTGTGCCTCTGCCCCAAAGAGGAGGGCAGGCTGACTGCATTTCATGCCACTGCACGCTGGTTTCTTTTTTTAACTGAAATTTGAGATAAATAATGATTCCAGGTCACTGAGAAAGAATCCTGATTCTGTTTTAAAAAATCCTTGATCTCTCTGCTATAAAGACTGTAGTCTTTATAAACATCACATGGACCAGTGAAAACCGTAACCAACAACAAAGCGGAAACGACACTGAGAAGGGAGAAGAGTGATTTCAGCAGAAGAGCAGGGTGGTGAAGAATGCAAGACCTGGAGTCAGATAAACTGGATTCAGATGCCACCTTCACCATTTTGTAGCTCTGTGATGTCGGGCAAGATATTGAACCTCTCTGGGCCTCAGTTTCCTGATCTCTAAAATGGGGAGAATAATTATACAAATCTCATAGTTTTTTTTAGGGGGTTTTAACCAGAATGCATGCAGTGTGCTTGGTTCATTAATGAACTCATTCAAAAAATAATTTCCCAAGCACATGCTGGCTCAGACATAATGTGCGATACCATATAAACAAGAGTAAATTTAAAAAGAAGGTTCTTGCTTTCTTGATGCTGACAACCAGTAGAGGGGACAGAAAATAAATTAATTTTGTTGACAATATGACATAGATGTTGTGAACAGGGTATAATATGGGTGAATAATGGGTGAATCCACTTTGCTTGGATGAGTGGAGAAGGCTTTTTTGCAAGACTAAGAGTTTACTAGGCAGTGATTCTCTCATCTAGTCCTTACAACCACACCCTTTAGATGCTATTGTCCTCCTTTTCTAGGTGAAGTTACTGAGACTCAGAAAGGTAGGGTACCTTGTCCGTGATAATGGAACTGGTAATTGAATTGAAACCCTGGAAGGCAACCTGACAGTGTCTATAAAAACAAAGACAAAAAACAACAACTAAACATGCACAGACCCTATGTCTTAGAAATTCCAGTTCTAGGAATGTATACTACAAATGTAGTTTCCCATGCATAAAGATGTTTAAATAAGGGTGTTGATTACAGCATTGTTGCTAGCAGAAAAAAAAAAAAAAATTGGAATCAAGCTAAATGTCTATAAATAGGGAATTTGGTTAAAATTAAAGTACATTCTCATAGAATACAATGTAGCAATAAAAGAGAATGAAGCAGATCTGTATATGCTAATATAGAAACATTTGCAAGATATATTGGTAAGAGAAAAAAGCCAAGTGCAGCAGACTTTTAAAAAAGATGTCTATACATACATTTGTTTATGCATAAAAAAATTCTGAAAGGCTATCCCAAGGAATTGTTAACATTTTCTTCTGGGGAATTAGACTTGGATCCAAGGTAGGATGGAAAATAACTTTCTCCCATTTAATATTTTCTATCATTTTTTAAAACTATGTGTGTATATTACTTTTATAATTTCTTGAGAGTTATTTAAAAGTAACTAAATTCTCATTATACCCACTAGCAGTATGACTTTGGGTGGTCTTTTACTTTATCTGGACTTGACTGTTTACCTCTGTGCAATATGGTAGTCAGAACAGATGACACTTAAATTTATTCCAGTTCTAACCCTCTATTGTCCTATCATTTCAAAATATTAAATTCCCAATCAGAAATCACCTCATCCCTTCCCCCAGGGCAAAGAGACCCGTGCATTTTGCTAAAGAGACACTGTAGCTTCCCCTAGTCAACTGAGGTAGACATTTAGTAGAAATATCACCAGGAAGTTTGTAGCAGGGCAGAAAGAAAAATCTGGGACCCTTTGAAGAATTTCTCTGACAATACAGCAATTGATAAATAAATATTTTCTGGAGCCCAGCTGTATTCAAGTCCTTGTGCTGAGCATGGCATTAGAAATACAAATAAATGGAAGACAAAATCTTGGTACTTGTGGAGGTTACAATTGGAGAAGACAGGGCATACAAATACTCCACAACCAATGCTATCATCAACACCACCATTCCATACACTGAGTGCTTAGTGTCAAGCCTGTAGTGGATGCCTCATTCTCATGTTATTGATCCAGTAATTACAACAGTCCTTTACGGTAGGTACCATTATTTTGGGTATTTTACATAAAGGAAAATGAGGCTCAGAAAGGTCAAGTAACTAGCAAAAGGCAACCCAGCTAATAAGCAATAGAAATGGTTTTCACACCCTGGTCTGCAATACACTGACACATGTCCTCTTGACCATCAGACAGTGCTGTCATGAGAAACGAATGGAGCACAAGGCCAGGTGCAGAGCAGTGGACTAACATCCATGATAGCACACAATAAGTGCTCCTCAAATCAGGAAGTGATCAGGCAGACCCAATGTGCCCCGCAGTCTAGGAAGCCTTCATGAAGGAAGCGGATCTTGAACCCAGCTTGGATGTAAGAATAGGACACAGTCACTGCGGGTATGAGAACCACTGGGAGTGAAGCCAAGGAGACCAGAATGCTCCTGTGATCTCTGTGGAGTCTGAGCAGACCAGCCCACCTCAGTGGGCAGTTGTCGAAGGAGACAGCACTGGGGACCATGGAAATTGTATAAGACTTTAAGAGCCAGGTGAATGCATTTGGATCTGATTCTTTGGGAACAAGAGTGAAGAAAGGCTTGGGGCAGAGGCCTTATAAATATTCAGCAATATCTAGTTGTGACCACGGCTCACCTCTAAGAGCACTGCACAGAGCCACATACTGTGACAACCTCCTCTGAGTTCCAGAAGGCATTCCCACAGAGCCCCAGGGCCAGAACTGGGGCAGGGGCTGTGAGTGAGGTACTTGGATGTGCCGTTTCTGATCCCCTAAGAAGATGAGGCACAGCTATGGCCTCATGGTTCATAAAGGTCTTCCAGAATGGAAGCCAAAACCAAAACAAAACCAGGTCCACTCCCATGACAGTTGAAACATATGTCCACCCAGAGATTTGTACAGAAATGTTCATAGCAGCATAGTGTCAATGCTATGATTCATAATAGTCAAAGACTGGAAACAACCCAAATGACCATCGGTGGATGAATACGTAATCAAAATGTGTATATCCATATGGTAGAATATTATTCAACAATAAAAAATGAAGTACTGATCCATACTACAACATGGATGAACCTTGAAAACATTACACTAAGTATAAGAAATCATACATGAAAGGTCACACATTTTATGATGTCACTTATATGAACTGTCAGAATAGGCAAATCCACAGAGACAGACAGTACATTAGTATTAACAGTTTCCAGGCAGTTTGTATTTGTAGCAGGGCAGACAGAAAAATCTGGGACCTTTTGAAGAATTTCTGTGACAATATAGCAATTGATAAATAAATATTTTCTGGAGCCCAGCTGTATTCAAGTCATTGTGCTGAGCATGGCATTAGGGATACAAATAAATGCAAGACAGGATTTGGGTACTTGTGGAGCTTACAGCTGGAGAAGACAGGGCATACAAATACTCTACACCCCTTGCTAACATCAACACCACCATTGCATTTACTGAGTGCTTGGTGTGTGCCAAGCCTGTGGTGGATGCCGCGTGTTTGTATATGTTCCAGGGACAGGGTAGGGGAAGATGTTGGTGGGGAGAAGAGGGACTGACTCTTATGGGTAGAGGGTTTCTTTTGGCGTGATGAAAATGTTCCAAAATTAGACAGTGGTAATGGTTGAACCACCCTGTGAATATACTAAAAACTAAATCATACACTTAAAAAAGTGAATTTTATGGTATATAAATTATATCTCAGATTAAAAAAAAAAAGAAAATCAGGAATGGGATGACAGAGAAAATGCTTTTTTGATGGATTCATTCAGGGTAGAATAGAGAATGGCAAGAGACTCAACCATATTTGACATGTCTTACGTGTTAGGTGGCATTTCTGAAATTATTCTCACAAGTAATTATAGATTGACTTGCTTTGTTGGATACCTATTTCCGATGTACCTTGATTACTCTTTTGCTGTCTGCTAAAATCAGAGATTTCTCACTTGCATGGAAACACTCATTTCCATGTCTTGTGGCCACGGTTTTCTCTTGCCCTGGCTTGTTGTTTCAAATTCTCATCTTCAATGTGAGAAGGTGTAAGCTCCGGACATGAGCAGACCAGAGCTGCACGTTTTCATAGAAAAGCCCTGGAGAAGCTGCTAAGTCACTGGGGTGCCGGGAGGAAAGGCAGTCTGAAGGGATGTGGACAGGAGACCCAACCTGCCACGTGTGTTTCCATAAGCAAGGTTGCTATGGAAACACGGAGATTTGATTCCAAATGTTACAAAACCTTTGGAGGACTTTGAGGAAGGGAGTGGCATGATCTGATTTGTTTTTGTTTTTGTTTTTGTTTTGAGACGGAGTCTCATTCCATCTCCCAGGCTGGAGTGCAGTGGCGCGATCTCAGCTCACTACAACCTCTACCTCCTAGGTTCAAGGGATTCTCCTGCCTCCATCGCCTGAGTAGCTGGGATTACAGGCGTGTGCCACCACGCTCGGCTAATTTTTGTATTTTTAGTAGAGACGGGGTTTTACCATGTTGGTCAGGCTGGTCTCGAATGATCTGATGTGTTTTAAAAGGTTCTTCTGGTCTCTGCATGGAGAGCTGACTTTAAGGGGGCCATGAGCCCCCTTAAGAGGCCACTTCACTGCATCCCAAGAGCAGTTTGGTTTTTGGGGCCCTGGGTGATAAAGGTCCAAGTAAAGAAAAAAGCATTCACTCAACAAAATATAAACTGCATGAGGCCAGGGATCACTGTCTGTGTAACCGCTGCTCTGTCACCTCACTGTGGCAAGGCCTGGGCACTTAGCAGATGTTCCAGAAATATCTGTTAAATGCATCCCCAGCTGAAGACTGACCGTGGTGTGTTAAAAGAACCCCGGATGTCAATTGGAAGGTCTGGATGCAGATCTTAGCTCTGCTGTGTGTATAACAAGATGAGAGACTTAGGCGAAATACTTAACCTCTCCAAGCTTCAGTTTCCTCATCTGAAGGAAGCTTGAGATGAGGAATGAGAGCTTTTGAGTGTTGAGGGATGAAAGGAAGATGTATGGGAAAGTTCCTGGCCCATAGTAAAATTACAGTGCTTGTCTTGCTTCTTTCAAAGACTGGAACCGCAAACCCATTTGAAAGTCATACTCTGGGCAGCAATCATGATGTTATGTTATCAGTGGAAGAGTTGCCTCTTTTATAGTCTTGGCCATCTGCAAACACGAATGAACATCTTTGAGTTAAGGATGAAGGTCTCAATGGCAGGATGATTTCTCTGGCTAATGTTACCTATCCTGTTGCTACAAACACTGTTGAGAGGGGCCGAAAGTGGGTGGGCTTTGTTCAGCAAAGCTGTCTCCCACCTGCTCCTTGCAGGACCTTGGCATCTTGCAACAATTGCCCTTGAGCACCAAAAGCCTAGGTGGTATCACTGGCTTTGGTACCAAAGGAACCACTGGAATAAAGAAAAGCACAACAGCAATGAGTCTAGCAAGGATTTTTGAGCTCTTACTGTGATTCATGTCTTTAAACACCTCATTTTGTGTCATCTTTATCACAGCTTTCTGCAGTGGGTACCAGAGTCACCTCAGTTTTGCAGACAGGTTCACCGAGGCTCCGTGATGAATCCATGGATTGTAGATCCATGGTTCGGACCTATAATATCTCTGGTTCTGTAGCCTGTATCAATATTGCCATCAGTGTGGCCAATCTTTTGAGCAGTCACCATGTGCTGACTCCTTTACCTGCTCTATTTCACTGCAAGCTGGTGGAGTGGGTTCTAGTATCAGTGCCTCACATTTAGCACTAACAGATCAGGTATATGCAAAAATCCTTACAAGCCTGCATCTCAGCTGGGCCAGCAGGGGCTGTAACTGAACCGTGCATCAGAATCACCTGAGTGCTTATTAACCTGCAGATTTCTAGGTCCCACCCCTAGAGGTTCTGATTCAGTAGGTCTGGGCAGGGGCCAGAGAATTTGTATCTCTAACAAGTTCCCAGGCGCTGCTGCTGCTGCTGATCTGGCAACCACACTTTGAAACCATCGAACTAAAGGGAAAGAAAAGGCAAAATATTTTAAGACAGAATGGATTGCAGGTTGGTCCTCCAAGCTGTCAGGTGAATTAGGGAGGACTTCCAGAGAGGCTGTGAATCCCTGAACTGTCTTACCCTTCATCACCCTCTAATTCCAGGGCAAGAAACAGCTCTCCTTGGCACTCAGCTGGGGCAAGTTGTCTTTCAAAAAACAAAGCACAAGGACAAAAAAACAAAAAACAAAAAACAGCAACAAAAACAACAACAACAAAAAACCCTAAAATTCTCCTCTTCTCCCAAATCCTGTTGTCTGAGAGTGGACATGGTAGTGCCTAGAGAAATCCATCCATTGTCCTCACTTTGGCCAGGATGTTAATTTCAGAGTCAGTGCCAGTTAGAAAATTGCAGTGGGCACAATTAAACTGGTTCTGCCTCTATCTTCTGCCATCTTCATAAATTATTCACACTACCCAGCGCTTATGCCTTCCCACTTCAGACCCTCTCCATAACTGTTCTCTGCTCTTTCATTTACAGCTGTGGAACAACTATTTTCATCTGGCAGTGGCTTTTATCACCCAGGATTCTCTGCAGCTGGAGCAGTTCTCGCACGCCAAGTACAACAAAATCCTGAATAAGTAGGTTGCATTTTTGGATTTCCTGAAGAGGGGGAGGTCCATGAGATCCTCTGAGTTGGTGCCTGAAGCAGAGGTTTTTGTTCCTCCTAGGTATGGGGACATGAGACGGCTAATTGGCTTCTCCATCCGTGATATGTGGTACAAGCTTGGTAAGTAGGCACACACATCCAGATACTCACATCGGCGTGCACCAAACTCCTTGAAGACCATCTATTGGAGGGCCACAGGGGTTTTAGCAGTGGGAGCATGAAATAACAGTTCATTACTGTGTGTACCCCGGTTCTTAATAAGTGCCTGATTGTAATCTGAATGAGAGGGGGTCCCCACACACACACCTACCCCCAACCCTGCAAGCAGCTGTGAATATGCTTCTGCTTGATGCCTCCAGTGGGTTACAGATCCAAATGGAAATTTGTAAGATGGACCAGGACTGTCATGGGAACTCATGTGCTCACACATCACACGAATGCTTGCTGCTGATTGGAGGGTCATTCTGCATCCTGTATAGCATGGTCCACAAAACATA
Source organism: Chlorocebus sabaeus (assembly GCF_047675955.1). Lineage (NCBI taxonomy): Eukaryota > Metazoa > Chordata > Mammalia > Primates > Cercopithecidae > Chlorocebus > Chlorocebus sabaeus. The sequence continues at coordinate 12,402,576 of NC_132926.1, read as the reverse complement.
CTCCAACGTCATGGGGAGAATTGGTTCTCTGAAATATGAGAGGGTCTTTTTAGCTGAAAAGTGACCCCATAAGCTGTCTCTGCCTCAGGGAGCTACAGGAATCCTGTATGGTTACCTGAATGATACCTGTGGAGGGAGGGATGGAACCAAGGAGGCATTTATTGAGACTCTGAGTCAGTCCCATGCTAAGAAGATTGTATTTAATCTTCACATCACTTCCTGTAAGATGGAACTCTTCCCCCATCCTTTTATTGATCTGGAAACTCAGAAAAGGAAGTAACTTGCTTGAAATCAAACAGCTGGAAGCCTCCGAGTATGGTTTTGATTCCACAAGGGCAGGGGCCATAAACCTTGCTCATGGCCTGCATCCTCCTCTATAAATATGTGCTGAAAGGATAGATGGATGGATGGATGGATGGATGGATGGGTGGATGGATGGATGGATGAACAGTAATGAATTTTTTTGTTTTTCTGTCCCTCCTTGACTCTCTGATTCTAAATTGCTCTGCCCTGGGTGTGACTGTTGACTTTCCTACAAGTACTAACTGTGCCCATCTCTTGGATTTAATTTTTGTTCCCTCTTCAGACTATGCTTCTTGCTTCCCCAGACTTCTTATTGTCTGCCAGTTCCCAGGGGTTTTTTAGGCGGTAGTTGCATGCCCCTTCCAGCAAGTTCTATCCACTGTGGAGGACGCATAGTACAGTGGAGAGACTATCAGTCTGGGTTCTGTGGTTGCTGGTAGCACCAGACTCAAGCTAAGAGAAGTACAGGCTGGATAACAGGGAGGTTGCAGGTTGGCTCACAAAGCCCAAGGCAGAGCCAAGGACCCAAGCCCAGAACAGACTGCCACATCTTTGCTTTGGGCCTTGCTCTGACATTTACAGGCTGTGAGGCCTAGCATCACCAGGCCTAAGTTGGGGAAATAAGCACCCTCACAGGGGGCTTATGAGGGTCATAAGAGCACAAGCTGGGGCAAGTGGAGCCATGGAGGCCACCACCCCCACATCAGAGTTTTTATCATTATTGGCATCCTTGCCCCATCAGGATGGAACCTAATTTTTCTGTTCTCCCTGGCCTCTCCCCTCTAAGATGCCAGTAGCACCCTCCCTAGTTATGACAACCAAAAAAGTCTCCAGACTTTGCCAAATATCCCCTGGGAGGAGGGGATACCACCTCTACCCTGTTTTTCTAGAAAGGCATGTCTTTCTCAGTCTATCTTTTGTTTCTCCACACTGGGTAAGGACTGGGATATAGGAAATAATTGATGTTTCATTTACCATTGCTTTCCAATGATAGGGGAATGGGGGGACATTGTGTAAGCACAGGCCCATACGACAGCCGGCACCTGACCTCAGGGTCAGGAACATGAGAAGGAGTAAGGGCCTGCAGCAAAGTGAAGATGACATGCCTATGCAGAGAAAAAAGACAGTCGCTGTTCCTCTCCAGTTAATTACTGTCCTACTGAAATGCAATCCCAATGTTTTCATACCTTTCAGTTTTTCAAAAGAAGCCAGGAGACTGGGTTTTTCAATGTATTTTCCAATTTATGAATACTAATGAAAACTAATTGAAAGTTTTCAAAACATCAGATGTGCTCAACACATGATGGACCCAGATTCAGTTCACTTCCAAGTTTGCATTCGTTGTTGTACAACAGCAGAGGCTGGATAAAGCTGTGGCAGGCTTCCTTCCCCAGCTCAACACCCCAGGCATTGCCAGAATTGCAAAACAGGGATCTGTGCTTTGTTTGTTTCAAGTCCTTCCACATGGCCTGCTCTTTTCTGAATGTCCTTCATTGCCATTGTTTTGCACACAGAAGATTTTATTTAGGTATAGATTATGTTTGGGCAGGCATTCCTGCACTCCCAATTATGCTGATGAATGAAAAGATGTTACCAAATATTCCACCTGCTTAGAATCACAGAACGTTGGAGCTAGAAGGGCCCTTCAGAGATCGTACTGTCCAGCATTTTTCAAACATTTATTTTTAGCTGAGGACCAATAAAAAAAATTCTCATGCTTAATAAGTAAATTGGATGAAAATAGAGCTATTGTAATTGAAGTGAGGTGGGAGACCCAGAGCCCATTATAACAGGCTTCTCTTGAACTTCCCTTGCAGAGTGTTTTCTAGGGGGAAGCCCTGAGCACTGCAGAGAACAGTTGGAAGCAACTGATCTGGTCCAATTCACTGTTTTACTAATGAGGAAACTGAGGTCCAGAGAGAAGGGGTTTGTACAAGATCATGTAGTGGGTTAGAGGCAGAAACTGGATGAGCACCTTGGCCAGAGTATTTGCTCTGAAGCATCACAAACTCCCTGCTGTTAGCAAAAACCTGTAGGATGAATTAATGCAATTAAAAGACATATCTGTCAGGGGTTGGGAGTTGGTTGCAAAAAAGAGGCATTGACTGCAGCTGCGTTAATCAGAGAAGGTATTTATTAGAAGAGCAAGAAGGAGCTGAAGAACCAGGCTTCTCTTGTTCCTGATTACTTGAATCCAGGATTCAGTGATTCAGGATTGCAATTTGCTCGATTAACAATGCCTTGTAGCAAGTAACAGCCATGTGTCCCAAGTCTGTCCCATGAGAATCAGCAGAAACATACCTGTTACGGCTACAGGAAAGTTTTTTTCCAATTAAAAACAAAACAAGACAAAAACCAAGAGGCAAGGAGAGGACAGATTGAATGAACAAAACGCATTTTTGCCCATAGCCCTCCCCTCTCTTTTTCTGGAAAACGACAATATGGCTGGAGGGGCAGTAGCCATCTTAAAGCCATGAGGACAAAACTCACATTCTGAGGATGAAGGAGCAGCTCTGGACCAGCCATCTTTTGGCTTCTTGTTAAACAAGAAAATTAAAGCTTCAGTTTAGTCATGGTAGTCAGATTTCTGTTGCATTCCTGATACATCATCTAATTCAACCCTGCTGATTGTATAGGTAAAGTTGCCAAATGAGGCCAAGAGAAGCACAAGGACATTGCCAAGGTCAAAAACAAGTCAGTGACTGAATTGAGGCTAAAAGAGCCTGTCTCTTGATCCCAAGTGCAATGTTCTTACAAATAATTTTTTTTTCAAAGTGTATGCAAATTGTTTCAAAGGGCGTGAAATAACCAATGATCTATGTTTTTTCAAAGACTACTGATAATGAGTAAATCATAATGCATGTTAGTTTTCTAAATTTTGTTTTAAGGCCAGAAGCAATCAGGGCATCATCATCACGATCATCAGTATCATCATCATCTTCTTCTCATCAAGAACAACTCGAGCAACCCTGTGATTATAAGATAGCTAATTGCAAATCTATAATCTCAGGCTTGAAGATTATTTCACATTCTTCAGGGGAAAGTCTAGACAAATTGTGTGTGTGTTGTTTTGGGAGAGGAGGTATGGGCAGGGAGGTCTTCATGGCGAGAAGGACAACATGTTGTTAAGGAGCCAGCCACTCAGGGGTTAATGCCATTTGTTGTTTTGGATCCTGGGTGGACGCCAAATGGAATGTACTTTTCCTAATAGTGTAGCATCGTAACATTTGATTTCTGCTTGGCATGAAGCAATGCGCATTTTGCGCAAATGACTTTGCACTTAACCCTCCCACATTCGCTTGGGTTAACACTGAGCTGCTGTGTTAACATTCGTTGTGGGAAAGAAAGACACATTCCAGAGCCTGGCATCTCGGCCTCCCATGAAGGGAGACTGGCCTGGCCAAACCTCAAGGGCAATTTGGCCATCACTGTTTAAGCATCTACAGAGCGCCCAGCTCGGTGCAGAGCTCCAGAGAGTGGCACTATCAAGTAGGGAAAAGTAACAAAGTGAAATATGTAGTGGGGACTCAGGAGTTCAGGCAAAAGGGATATAAGTGAGGACTGTAAGGATGATTCCGTATGGTGGGGAAATGGCTTCTGAATTGGAAGGAGGACCATGTCAGGACTGAAGGAAAGACAGGGAAAGGGTAGGTATTCCAGGGAAGCAACCAGCCCAAGCAAGCATGGCTTTCTGGGGTTGGGGAGGGGCTGCTGGGAATAAATGGGAAACGGGATTAGTGTGGCCATCCATCCATTCATTTACTCATTCTTTTAATAACCAACATCGAGCACTGTGGTAGGCTCCCCAAAGATATCCATGTCCTAATCCCCAGAACCTGTGGAATATGTTACCTGACACAGCAAAGGAGACTTTAGTTAAGGATCTTGAAGATGGTGAAAGTGTCTTGGGCTATCCAAGTGGGCTCAGTACAATTACAGCACCCTTATAAGTGAAAAACAAAAGCTGGAGAAAATCAGAGTCAGAGAGTGATTTAAAGAAGCTGCATTGCTGGCTTTTAAGATGGAGGAAGGGGCCACGAGCCAAGGAATGCCAGGATCCTCTAGAGGCTAGAAAAAGAAGCTGGGGAAGGCAAGGAAACAGATTCTTCCTTAGATCCTCCAGAACGAACTCAGTCTTTCCCAGACGTTGATTTAGCTCCATGCAACCCCTTTCAGACTTCTGATCTCCAGAAGTGTAATAAAATAAATGTGTACTGTTCTAATTTACTAAGTTTGTGGTGATTTATAACAAACAGCTGTAGGAAAGTAACATACACATCCTCTACATCCCAGGTACTATGCCAGTAGCTGGGGTTAAAGCCCGAATCGGATTAGAGATATAGCCCCTGACTTCATGGACTGGTGATCGTTGCACTGAATAGTTACACACTAACTGCAGCATTATTTAATGGCAGTTGTGAAGGGGAAATAGCTGTAGAATGGAAACTTGGGGCACCCACAGAATCGGCGACAGACTCCTGCTTAGTGAGTAAGTCAAGGATGGCCTCCATGAGGAAGAGCCAGAACCCCTGAGCTCCAAGTAGTGCTGTTCTTTAGAAATAGAATACAAGCCTCCTAATTATAAATGCTTTAGTGTCTTTATTTTTCAAAAATTAAAAGAAACAATAAAGTTAATTTTAACAATACATTTAACACCATATTCTAAAGTGTTACACTAAACATGTAATCAATATAAAATGTTACCGAGATTTTTTTTTCCTTTTGGGGGTATCTGGTGGAGTTTTTACACTTACAGCACATTTCCAATGGACTAGCCACATTTCAAGGGCTGAAAAGACTCATGCAGCTAGTAGCTTCCATACTGAATAGCACAGCCCTAGAAAGTGAGAAAGGGTTTTCTTTGCAGAGACATGGGGTGGGGATAGACTTCGGAGGGGGGTCCAGGAAAGGGAAGGAAGAAGAGCTTGTTGCCAGAGGAAGGCCCAAGGTGGGAAAAGCAGGGTGCGCTGGAGGAGTGGGAGCCAGGCAGGTGGATGGAGGGTGACCAGGTGAGAGGCGCGAGATGGATACGGGGAGAGAGCACAGGACCAGACGGCCGGCAACACTTTATCCTGAGAACAAGGAAAGTCATAGGGAAAAAATGCTGTGAATAAGCATGATCCAATTGGGGCTTTTCAAACATCTTTAAGGACGAATGAGAAAATAGTTCAATGAGACAGAGAAGAGTGGAGGGTTGTGAGTGTCAGCCATGGTAGGGAAGATAAATCCATCTGACCCTTTCCCAGTTCAGCTGTTTGCTTTAAAAGTGAACAAATGAAATGACCGGCCTGAAAATTTCCATGAAAAGCTTCAGGGAGCTCCATGAGGTTAGACCTTGTCTTTTCATATTGCTTAATCTAAAACTCAGCATAGAGCTGAAGCCAAAGTACTTACCAGCAGCAGCAGCAGCAACAGCAGCAGCACTTATTGAGCTTTTGCAATGTGCCAGACACTGTGCAGAGCCCTTCGTTTGCACAAACTCTTAAGCTTCGACAATTCTATTAGGCAGATTTTACTATCTTTATCTTACAGATGAGATCATGGAAGCTCAGGGAAGGTAAATGACAAGCACAATGCCACACAGCCAGGGAGTGGCGGTGGCAGGACCTGACCCAGGCTGTCAGACTCAGAGACTCTATGGGGCTTGGAAGGAAGCTGAGGCTGAGCAAGTCCTGAATAATGAGGAGAGAATTGATTGCCTGTCTCAGAGCATTGCCAGGAGGGAGCTTTTCCAAGCCTAAGACAGAGGAGCAAAGATCTGTGGATCTGTGTTCTGTCTTCCCCTTTTGAACTGATTTTTTTTTTTTTTTTTTTTTTTTTTTTTTTTAATCAGCTCAGCTTTATTTCAAAGTCCCCAGGAGGCTTGCTGGACTCTGAAATCCAGGGAGTCATAATTTGCCCTCATCCTTGTTCATTTCAGGGTCTGTGCCAGCCTTTGGAGAGGGCTTTCTGTCCCATGTCAACCTCAGAAAGTCGTGGCTTACCCGACTTAATTTTCAGCCAAGTTCACAAAAGCCTCCCTCCCTCCCTCTTTTCTCCTTTCCCTCCTTCCCTCGTTTTCTTCCCTCCCTCCCTCCTTTTCTTCCTTCCTTCCCTCCCTCCTTTTCTTCCTTCCCTCCCTCCTTTCTTCTTTCCCTGCCTCCTTTCTTTCTTCCTTCCCTCCCTCCTTCCTTCCTTTCACCCTTCTTTCTTTCCTTTCACCCTTCCTTCCTTCCCTCCTTCCTTCCTTTCTTCCTTCTTTCTTTCCTTTCACCCTTCCTTCTTTCCCTCCTTCCTTCCTTTCTTTTTTTCTTTTCTTTCACCCTTCCTTCCTTCCCTCCTTCCTTCTTGTTTCTTTCAAGGTCATCTCCTCAGTGCCCTCAGACCCTTTGCATTCCACCCTACAGTCCACTCCCGGGAGGACTGACAGAGGAGGTCACTGTACAAATGAGAAACCAAGACCAGAGAATTCATGGGACCCCTTTCCACCCACACCCCCTGAGCTCTTCTCTGTGCTCTCATTATCAGCAGATCCTCTCCCAAAACCTGTGTCATCTGGCATTTGGGTTTTTCCTGCTGGCTTATTGGCACTTTAATAGCCTTTTCTAATTGGTGTCTGTTCCCAGTGAAGTTCAGCTTCAATTACGTGAAAGACCCTCTTAGTAAATGCCCTTCCTTGCCTTTTCTCAAATACAGCAGCAGTAGGTGTGTGTCTTGCATGAGCACTTTTGTTCCCAAATGAGTTTGTATTCAGTTAGCCACAAATATGTTCTGCGTGCATATGTATGCATCTACATATGTAAAGATACGCAAATACATACACATTTGTATTACTTGAACACAAAATCCAATGTGCTGAAATTCCTTTTTTATGTAAATGAATAACATTTCTTACGGGAGCATTGTAAGGGCCATTGAGGTCACACTATTTGGAGATCACCATCTCTCTCTCTGCTTTCCCTGTTCTGCCAAATATCTCCTCAACTGACTGTAAAGAATACAGATGAAAAGCATGTAAGAAATCACGGGTCTACAGCATGTCTGCCCTTTATTTTAAACCATCTAAAATTTATCCTTATCATGCCCAATGCCCTCCAGTATTCTAAAGACCTTTGTTGCGTAAGCAATTTCTCCATTCCGTGGTGGCTTATCTGACAGTTTCCCATTTACCTTCTACCTATTTTTGCACTCGACTTTGAATTTTAAAACCCCACCGTGGTTTGAAAAAGACTTAAAGGATCTTGAGGGATGAAATCAGAAACCTAGATTAGCAATTACTATAAACCTGCCAGCAAGGAAGTCGTTGTTGTTATTGTTTTCTATTTGGACCAAAGCAAAGACCTGAGGCTTAAGTGTAATCCAAATGCATCATCTCATGAAGCTTATATCCTGGAAAAGTGTCTATGTTTTCACTCAACCCTGCCTGACTCCACTGTTTTATTCTCACTAACTGAGGATAGTCCTAGGATGAAGCCTTTTTTTTTTTTTTTTTTTTTTAATCTGAATCCTGGGCAACTACTCCAACATTAAGCCTCATTTAGGTTGAAAGAAAATTCGTTTTCTTACTGCTTTCCCTCTCAGCTCCTTTTCTGAGCTTTAATCGAAAGCAGCCATGCCAGGCCACACGCCATACCACCTGAGTTTCTGCACCCTGAGGTGCTGTCTGCCCCAGGCGAAGACCACAAATGTTCATCCTGACAATGGATAAAAATGGGGTGGGTACCGAAACTCAGAAGGAGAAGGAGGCAGCAGCTGATGAAATATAGAGGTGTCAGCTTCAATGATAGGGTTACTTGAATATGCTGACCCTCACTTCCCAGGAAATCCCTGCGATTCCTAAGTGCTCCTCTTTATTCCCTGTCTGCCCCTTCTGATGCATATTTTCTGAAGATTCTGCTCAGTTCAGCTCAATATGTTTCCCCTTTATGGTTCATTTTGACCAAACATCACAAAGATAATATTAATAGCTAATGCTGTAGAAAGTGGGCGATGTGCCAAGCATTGTCCTGGGCACTTGCTAAATAATCACTCATTTTTTCTTTGATTCTTTACAACAACCTTATAAGATAAATACTGTTATTGTTCCAAGTTACAGATGAGGACACCGCGGTCCCGAGAGGTGAGACAAACTTGCTCAACATGACACAGCTACAATTGATAGTGGAGTCAGTTTACTCACTCAGGCCGTCTGGCTCCAGATTTGGTACCCTTAACCACTGGGCAACACTGCCCTGGCACTGATTCTTCTGTGCTCTGTGCTAAGTACATGCAGACATATTTTTACAAGATCTTCTCAACAGCTGAATATTGCTATTGCATTTTTATGAGACATATATACAAGTCCCACAGCCAGAGAATGTAGGAGCTGGAAAATGTATTTTCTCGTTCAGCAGGTGTTTACTGATCATCTAATAAGTCCTGTGCTCAGTGCCATAGACACAATGGGGAGAACAGACCTGGTCTCTAGTGGGGGAGGCAAATGTTAATCAAATGATTCGACATATAAAGACATCGTTTCAAACCGGCAAAACATATAGAGGCCGTGCAAGGTATCTTTTCTAGCTAAGGGTGGGAGGTGTAGAGAGGAGGCTTTTCTCCCAAAGGAAGGAGTGTTTAAGCTAAGATAGCACCCATCTGGGGGAGGCTACGTGGTAATGGGTAGCGGGTTAGGGAGCAGGCAGGGAAAAGTATTCTCAACAAAGGGACGTAAAGTGCACAAGCCTTGCTGTGGGGGAAGCAAGGTGAAATTGTGACATTTGAGCCACCCTAGCTAGGCTAGAAGGCTAGGAGCCAGGGGAGGGGTTGGAGGGAATGCCTTGAAATGAGGCAGAAGAGACGAGAAGTTGTGGTTCATCTGATCCTCAAGCTATGTGTTAAATCTCCTTGTTCCACTGACCACACTATTATAGCAGGTTCTTAGCAGCAAATTTTGCTTTTCTCATTTCATAAAACAGTTGGTAAAAGCCCATTTAAAAACTCTCAGCAACACGGCGTGTATTGCAGACAGACATAATTTCAAATGTGCTGTGCTTTGCCATCTCTAACATATTCAATCATGGTCCTATTTGCAGAGCAGACGATGCAGGTGAAAACCCTCGTAAACAGTGACGTGCTTTCCACACGCACACCCGTGGTATTAGCCTTAATAATCGGGCTTGTTTTGGATAATGCATGCACTCTAACGGGAGTTAATATATGTTAAGTGTTCAAAACGGTGCCTGGCTCGTGGTAAACAACTATATAAGTGTTCACGATTGTTTTTACTATTATGCCTCCCTTTTTCTCTTTCCCCAGGCTTGGTCGGGGGAGGATCTGTGCATCGCCAAACTGTTATATGTGTTCATGTTCCTCTTCTCTTTCAGGTCAGAACAAAATCTGCTTCATCCCAGGCATGGTGGGCCCTATATTAGAGATGACACTTATCCCTGAGGCTGAGCTCCGGAAAGCTACCATACCAATCTTCTTCGACATGATGCTGTGTGAATATCAAAGAAGTGGGGATTTCAAAAAGGTAAAAAATGAGGCCGGAAACTCACGCCAGCATCCCTAATCCCCAGCCCATTTCCCCATAATGATATCGTCTTTCCATCTCCCTGAGCTTCGTTGAGAGGCTCGGCGGCAGGATAGGGACATTTATTCATGCGCCTGGAATGAGCTGGCAGATCAGATTTGGTCAGTATTCTATCAAGCTTTTCCGTCTGAGGGCAAGATTAAAATGCACTTTCTTGCTGTGTATTCGCTCAGTCTCTTTCTCAAGACTCTAAGAACCCCACGTCTCTACCTAATTATTTCCTAAAAATGTGCTCCCAGGGCCCACCTCTCCCAGCAGTCCCACTCTCTCACCCACTCTTGTCTAGTACTTCATCTTCTGGGCTGACTCTGCAGATCTGTGTTATCCAGAAAAAGCCGACCCTGCTGGGTGTCATACTTGTCCACACATCAAATCTGATCGCAGATGGAGTTAGGGACATGTTGCTCAGGAGGGACCTCTGGATCTGTGAGGGAATAGGACGGTGACCCCAGCATGGAGGGCGTCAGAACCTCTGTGAAACATAAGAGCCATTGCCCAAATATTGTCACTGAATATCTGGTCAAACTTGAAGAATGAGGTCCATTTCCTGGGCCTGGTCACGCTGGGAGCTCTGGCAGTGGAAGAAGCACCAGGTGCCACAATTGGCTCCTGGCACTGCTCAGTGACATTACCCTGTTTAGGAAGGTTGGTCTTTAAGTCCCATCAAGGCTGCCTGAGCAGTTCCCTCGGGTCTCACCCCCTGTCCTCTCTGCCCCACATCCTCACTTAGTTTTACCTCTAACCAAGCTTCTAACCCTCCTCTCTCCCCCAGTGCGTCTACCTCTTATTCCTACCATGTCCTACCTTAAAACAGGTACTTAAAAGGCAGCAGATTCCAAACTGCCTTTCCTTAAGATCCTTAGGGATATTTCCCTTCCTTTACCCATTAGTACCCTAATCCCCACAGAATAAAGCCCACACTGTCTAGCCAGCATCCCCAGCCCTCCCAGCTCCAGCTTTCTGAGGAATGTCTCAGTCATGCTCTCCAACTCTCCCTGCCTCACCTCTTCTCCACCATCCCTTCAGCCCATCTGAATGGCATTGCCTCTGTGGGTGTCCTTCGGGCATTTTCTTCATCCCGTTACTTCTCTGCACAGTCATAACCCAGGCTCCCAACGCCTTCTAAACTCCTACTGATCCTGTGAAGCCCATCCAAATGCCATGTCGTCTAGGAGGTCTTTTCTCCGCATTCCTGCCATTTGATTTCTAAGATATGACTGTTATCTACTACCTTGTTTTATACTCATTTCTGTGCATTTTTCATCTTCCTCGTCTGCATCTAATGATGATAATGATGATGATGATTATAATGACTGACTTTAGATATTTACTACCTATCGGGCATATAACACCTATTTTCTATTAGTGCATGCAGTCTTTTTTAAACTACAACTCTATGAAGTAGGTAACATTATCTTGTCTTACCCATTTTAAAGATGAAAAGAAACTGAGACTTAGAAAGCTGATGTCATCTGCTGAAAGTCACCATCAAGAAAGTGGCAGAACAAAGGCTGCAACAAGCAGGTCACTGCGATTCCTAAACCCATGCTGCAACCCGCACTATCCAGCCACCAGTATCTCCCAGTAATACTGGCTGAATGATATCCGCTAGAGCAGTGCTTTCCCTAAATATGTCCATGGAGCACTGATCCAACAAGATACTCTAGGGAAGAGGGTTTCAAGGTTAAATACCTTTGGAAGCCACTGCATATTGGAACCCCTCTTAGAGATTCCCAGGGCATATTGGAACCCCTCTTAGAGATTCCCAGTGCGTATTGGAACCCCTCTTAGAGATTCCCAGTGTGTATTGGAACCCCTCTTGGAGATTCCCAGTGCATATTGGAACCCCTCTTAGAGATTCCCAGGGCATACTGGAACCCCTCTTAGAGATTCCCAGGGCATACTGGAACCCCTCTTAGAGATTCCCAGGGCATACTGGAACCCCTCTTAGAGATTCCCAGGGCATACTGGAACCCCTCTTAGAGATTCCCAGTGCGTATTGGAACCCCTCTTAGAGATTCCCAGGGCATATTGGAACCCCTCTTAGAGATTCCCAGGGCATATTGGAACCCCTCTTAGAGATTCCCAGTGCATATTGGAACCCCTCTTAGAGATTCCCAGTGCATATTGGAACCCCTCTTAGAGATTCCCAGTGCATAATGGAACCCCTCTTAGAGATTCCCAGTGCATATTGACAGAGTCAGGGCACTGAGACATTCCCTGGCAAACAGATCTGTCATTTCTTAAATTTATTTCTTAAATTTATCCGTTGTCAGGAGGAACATTTGTGGTCTTCACCTGGGGCAGAGAGCACCTCAGGGTGCAGAAACTCAGGTGGTATGGCGTGTGACCTGGCACGGCTGCTTTCGATTAAAGCTCAGAAAAGGAGCTGAGAGGGAAAGCAGTAAGAAAATGAATTTTCTTTCAACCTAAATGAGGCTTAATGTTGGAGTAGTTGCCCAAGATTCAGATTAAAATTTAAAAAACAAAAAAAAAGTTGTTCTAAGAGGAATAAGAGACTAGTTTGCTATGGTGATACCACTGTGAGAGGTAGCATTATAGGGACTCTAGTGCTAGAAGGGCTAGTGACCAGCTGCCTTTTTGTGAAGACCCTGAAAAAAAATCAGGCTGAGTAGGTCAAATGGAGAAAGAGGCCATATCTGAGCAGTTGGGATGGGGGAGTGGAGGGTGAAAGCTTGGACTGAATGTTTGAAGGCAGCTTGGAATTTGCTGCCTTTTAAGTGGGAGCAAGGTCTATGCAGCTTGGGACCACGTGAAGGGCACACACCATGAGATGAAGGGCACTTGACTTACCCTAAGACCCACTTCTGAGGCCAGCAGGTGCCTTAGAAGAGTTCCTGGGAACAGGTGTGCAAAAGAAACACACCAAGTGCCTGATGGTGTACAATGTCCCAGAAAGAAATAAGACCTGGTTGCTGCCTGGATTGTGACCTGACAGATGTGTTTGGCGGCCTCAGAGGGTTTCACTCTAGTGTGATTTTCCTTCCCTAAAGGATTCTGGTATCTTGGTTTCTCTGTAGCATGCACCCACCTGTTTTCTCTGTATGGAGTCATTCCTTGGGCTCCTCACTCCAGTGTGCGTTCATTCTGAGCATGTTCCCCAATCACTTCTCCTCGCTGCTCCCTTATCAAAAGAGACAGGACAATCAGGCTGACTAATGAGGCAGATGCCCATGTGAAAACCAGCCAGCATGCTTCATAGGAGCTCAGCTGGGGGATACGTGGGCCCAGGCATGGTTTTTGGTTCAGAGTAAGCAGTCGTGGAAGGTGTCTCCAGGAAAGGGAGGTGGTGACACCCTGCTGAATCTCAAGCAGCCTTGATGGCCAGAACAAGAGTGAACCCCAGGACTGGGGTGTAGAATCCAGGAGGGCTGGTGTGCAAAGTGGCATTAGTTCATGATGCTAAAATAATCCCATGAGAGAAGAACCAGGTCCCCCAGAAGACCACGTTGTTCCCTTTCTAAAATGTGGGTTGCTTAAGGGACAGAAGAAACTGAGCAGGGGATTTTCTCCCAGGTCATACCAAACCCTCTGGCCTGATGCCAGTTTCTTGAAGTTCTCTAGTTCTCATGCCTTTGTATGGGCTCTTCCTTTCATATCTTTGCCTGAAGAGATCCTAGACACCCTTCAGCTGAGGCTTCACTTTTTGGGAAAGGCTTTCCTTCTTCCTGGGGCAGTGGTTCATCTGGGTACAAGAGACAAAGATTTGCTCAAGCCAAGTATACATAGGCTGGAACTAGGACAGGAAGGTGTGAAACTCTCAGTGGCTCGGGGTTCTGGAGGCTGAACAGGAGGCGACTCCAGGGCAATCTCTCTCTCTACTCTGGGTTTCTTTTGCAACCTCCATGCCAGATTTCCCTGTCTTGCCTCTCACCTAAATTTTATAGACAGCTGATGGGTTTGACTGATGACATATACCCCTCATGAGTGCAGCGCTTCATCCCAGATCATCTCGGGGCTCTCTGTCCATTGTCTAAGACTGAATGTCTTACATGTGGTACATGTGGTACACCACATGATTCCCTTGGTGGAGCTGTGGAAGGAAAGTTTCAGAAAGAGGGCCTTAGGTGGACCCCACTGTGGCTGGCTTGGCCAGTACACATGCTAGTCAGAGTGAAACGTACCCCGTCCTGCCTGGGTTGAGTAGTCATCACACTTGTCCCACACAGCACAATTAGCTGCTCATAGGTCTGTCTTCCACAGCAGACTGTGAGCTCTTGAGAGCCAAAGCTGGTCTCTCAGTCCTGAACTCTCAGTCCCTGTCAGGTGTCTGAGATGCATGTTGTGGGCACCATGTCAGTGTTCCCAGAATGAATGGATGGAGGCATTTAGACCCCCATCCCAAGGCATTCAGGGGAACCACATCAACATAGGGAGTTACATTCCAGCAAATGTTTTTATAACATAGAGTATGGGGGTTGCTAATGACTGAGTAATCCCCTTGTGCTGGGTAGAGCAGCTGTCTTGCTGGCCAATTCTTTGTGGAAGGAGGGGATGTAGGTGTTCTGGATGCTGTTGGTGGGAATGAGTGGGAGTCCTGGGGTACAGAGACCTTGGAGACTGGTTAGCTAGATTCAGATGGTAGAACAGAACTGTGTACCAGTCAGCATGGGGATCTGCGACCTCAGCAGACAGGAGATCCCAGAGAGAATTCTTCTCTCAGAGAAAGAAGAGGGGATAGCATCTGACAGCAGTACCTAGAACAGTGCCTGAACACCATAGGAGCTCAATCATTGCTCACTGAATGAATTAATAGATGGAGATAGCCATGTTGGCAGATTCCACTGAGACTGCATCTTGGCATGGAGTAAGTTGGTGATTTAAATTGTTTAGAACATAATGTGGAAAAGATTACATCAATTCAATAAATCTGTATTGAGTGTTTGCTGTGTTCTGGGTACTGTGGTTCGGATTCAGATAGACCTACTTCTTATAAGCTGAATAAATGTGGGTAAGTTATTGAACCTCTCTCAGCCTCAGCTTCTTCATCTGTAAATTGGGTATCAAACTGTCATTAGAGGTTCCCATCCCAAGCTCTTTGCGGGGATGAATTGGAACAATTAGAGATAACTCAAAGAAAATTAGAAAGCTGCACTGACTTCCAGACACCCCTTCTCACATGACATTCTCTTTTCCAGATTCCTCCCAACTCTACTTCTTTCCACCCAGGATAACTGGCATTTCATAACAGAGGAGGTCAAAAGCAGACTTACTGGTGTTGATGTCATCATCATCATCTTTCTGACATCCACGCCTCTAAAACCATCTCTGCCCTTCCCATGTCAAAGTCAGCACCAGACATGTGAGGAAGAGCGATCATTCCCCAAATCTCACACTTCTACAGGGCTGGGCTCCAATCAGAAAACATTCTAGGAAAACAAGATGATAAAAATAGCCAAAATGTTCTAAAGCAACCAGGAGAGGCGAGAGAAGCAATGCAGGGAAGGCATGAAGCAAACACGAGGCCCATATCAGGTCATTCTTCTGGAAGAGGGAGGCCCAGGCAGGAGGTTTGGGCTCCTGGAGTCCACTCCTTTTTTTCTTGATTAGAGCTTCTTAAGACTTGTATTGGGCCTCTGTAGAATCTGACTTCTGTAGTGGCCCAATGAAATCAATGGATACTCATTAGCAAACATCCACCTCACAGCAGTGGGGTAAGAAGTCAATGATATGATACAGTCGTGTAGCTGTGGATGAAAATGGCAGTAATTTGGAGAAGCCAGAGATACATCCTCAGCTCTGGATGGTGACGGTGTTGGGGGTAAGGACTGTTGCAGTGTCATGATGGAGTGTATGTTTGGGAGAGCCTTTTTTTTTTTAGATAGAGTCTCACACTCTGTCGCCCAGACTGGAATGCAGTGGCATGATCTTGGTTCACTGCAACCTCCTCCTCCCGGGTTCAAGCGATTCTCCTGCCTCAGCCTCCCAAGTAGCTGGGTTTACAGGTGCCCACCACCATGCCCAGCTAATTTTTGTATTTTTAATAGAGACAGGGTTTCACTGTGTTGGTGAGGCTGGTCTTGAACTCCTGACCTCATGATCCACCTGTCTTAGCCTCCCACAGTGCTGGAATTACAAGTGTGAGCCACCGTGCCCAGCCAGGAGCACCTTCTTGTGTTGGACCTTGGGCCTACCCTAGCTAAAATTCATCCATCCGTTGGAACTCCAGACCAAGGTCCTACTTTGCCTCAGCCTCCTCATTTGTAACATAGGGATGATGATGTTCTTCTCCCTTGGCTGTGGTAGAGATTAAATGAGAGTATGATGCCCGTGATAATGACAATGACAACACAACGACAATAGCATGATGAGCTTTGCTAACAATTATTGAGCACTTACTGTGTGCCAAATGCCTTTTACTTGTGTTTGCCCTTTAATTTGTTACAGTGCCACTACAAAGGAGGTGCTGTTTCAAATCTCTATTTAATAGATGAGCACACTGAGCCTCAGAAATGTTTATTAACTTGGCTAAGGTCATAGGGCTGGGAAAAAAGTCAAAGCAAGACTCAAAGCAAGTCTATTCAATGCCGAGGACTGTGATCATAGCCATTTCTGAGCACAGCAATGACCCTGGGATATGCCTGGCTGAGACCTTACCCCTCCAGCTCACCCCAAGGGCTCAGGCATGGTGGTGTGGTATCATTTGTCTCTGCACACTCCCTGGCACCCTGTAATTTCCCTCCTGGCAGGCTCTTTTGTGACGCTGAGACAAGTGCTTATTTACCTCAACCACTTCTCTGCTCCAAAGAAAATTCAGCTCACCAGGAAGAATCATGCCAGCATTTCCCAGTGAACCCCTCAGACAAGAAAAAATGCTGCTTTTCTCCCCTTGCACTGCTTTCTGGTAACATTCGGCAGTAATAACAATAACATTAGTGGTGATGACAAGTCGATAGAGCACAGCGCACACTTAATGTTCGGCACTTTGCTTGTGCTTTACATATAAAATCTCTGTGCCCTGTAACTACTCCTCACTGTAGGTACTACTGTTATGCCGGTTGTATTGATAAGGGGTAGACAAATGCTGGCCCACAGGCCAAATTCATCCTTCCACCTGCTTTTGTAAATAAAGTTTTATTGGACTACAGCCATGCCAATTTGTGTACGTGTTGTCTAGGGCTGGTTTCGTGCTACAGCAGCAGAGTTGAGTAGTTGTCACAGAGACCATCTGGCCTGCAAAGCCTAAATTATTTACTGTCTAGCCCTTTACAGAAAATGTTTCCCAGTCCCTGATGTAAATCCTGACACTGAGGATTCGAAAGACCTACCAGCTTTCCCAAGATGGCAGAGGGAGGCAGGGAGGGATTTAAAGCCAGACAGCCGCATAACAGACTCATCGTGTAGTCCCTCGGCTGTATTTCTTCCTGCTGTAGGCTTGGCAGAGAAGACATCTCTAAGCATGATAGTCCCCAGCCCTTGACATTGGACAATATTCAACACACACATAATGCTTGACAGGATGCACCACAGAAGGGGCATGACTCGTTTGCAGACTGGCAGTCTAGACCCTTGCCACACTGGGCCTCATCTAGGTGTCTGTTCCCTTCCTCCCTCCCTCCCTCCCTCCCTCCCTTCCTCACTTCCTTCCTTCCTTTCTTCCTTCCTTCTATTTGTCCATCCATCCATCCTTCTCTGCTTAAGCTGAACGGCTGTCCTCATCTTTCTCCACATTCCCACCTTGACACTTTTGCTCACACCATTTCCCTCATCTGGAATGCCTTCCATTTCACATTTATCACAGTCCTACCCATCTTTCCAGGCCCAGTATATTACCTTCAATAAGTCTTCCCCAACTGAGGCAACTCATGAGAAATTCTTTGGCATTTGTGCTGTATCAGCACAAGCTTTTGGTCCCTTCCTTAGACCCTTTGTGCACAAAAGTGAGGGAACAATGGCATCACGGATGATGTGTGAACCAGAGGGAAGAGAAAATGTGGTCCCTGCCTTATCATCACCTAAAGATTCCAACTCCATGGAGCCCTGTCCTTTATGCACAGGAAAGAGCCTGCCAAAGGTATCTGCCATTCATCTGAGACTTTAGACAGGTCACTTAAACTCTCTGAGTCTCTACTTCTTCACCTGTAATAATAACTGACACAGAGGGTTGTACCAAGCAAGGGCTGGCCACTCTTCGTGCATTGTCACATTTAAAGGTGATCCGTGACCTCCAGACTTCATGAAGTATTATGAAGACCGGGTGTCAACAGGTCACGTTAGAAGCCAGGACTCCCCAAGTCCTCTTTTGGTCTTGGTGACCTTTGCCAAGCTCCCCTTTCCCTCTCCAGGTGCCAGTTTATTTTTTAATGGTAAAATGAGGGAAGAGCAGACTGCATGATTTGGATGGACTCTTCAGGGTATAATACTAAAACAGTACAAACTATTTTGCATCGAAATCATGTTAAAAAGACACAGGATGACTTCAAAATAATGTCTTGAATAAGCCATGCACTCCAGTGGGTGAAATGCTTCTTAACATGGAAAGTAGGGAGACAAAACATTCTGTGTCTTCAATGCCAGTTGGTGGAACTGTAGACGGATACTTGCTTTCTGATCACTTACCTAATCTGATCTCTGATCATTACAATTGTCACCAGTCTTGACTTATCTAAGACCTGACATTTGCTCCATGTCTTATGAGTATTTTTCATCATTTCTTTGGTTGGAGGGAACAAAACTCCAATTCAAACTGGCTGATATATACACAGATCAGCTCATATGAATGGGAAAGCATCAGATGTGACTGAATGCAGGGGCTCACAGATGGCATCAGGCCTCTGTTTCTCTGTATCTTCTGCTCTCTGCTTGCCTATGTATTGGTGTAATTCTCAGACAGCCTCTTTCATTGTGGTCAGCAGCAGCTTCAGGCTCAAGACCTTCCATCTTTAGGTTGAGCAGAAAGACTCATTTTGCTAAGAGTTCCTATAAAGCCTCAGATTTAGCATCTCACGGTCTCAGTCCAGACCTTTATTAGTGCTGGGACCTGGGCAATAAAATATATTGATTAGGAGCTAGGCCTGTGTCAGGTCTCCACACCTGGAATTAGGGAGGGATGTTCAGCCCACCAGAGCCCCAAGGACTACTGTTAAGACTGGTGTGATCACCAAAATATGGAGAAAGGAATGAAGGAATGCCAAGCAGGCAGAAACAATAACTGTCCAGGAAATATGTCCATTCCCTTTTCCTCTTTCTGCAAAATTTCTACTTAACCTTTGAAAAGAAGCTCAAATAACATGGGCTGTGAGAAGTCTTCCCTGACCTCTTCTTCTCCTTCTCCTTCTCCTCCTCCTTGTCTTCCTCCTCCTCCTCCTTTCTTCTTTCTTCTTTCTTCTTCTTCTTTCTTTCTTTCCCCTCGCACCCCTCTCTCATCACCCATGGCTCCCCTTCACTCTCTGGGCACTCCGAAAAGGCAGACATAGTATTCTGTTCCATTTTGCATTCCCAGATCCCAACACTCAACCTGGGAGATAATGAGTGCCCCCTAAAGCTTTGGTTGAAATAATGAATTGACTAATTTCAGCCCTCAGCCTTCTAACGTTATTGTTGATTTTTGCCTCCTGCATCTTCAGTTTGAAAACGAAATCATCCTGAAGCTGGACCACGAGGTGGAAGGGGGCCGAGGCGATGAGCAGTACATGCAGCTGCTGGAGTCAATGTAAGTTCAGTGCCCCGTATGCAGGAACAGCCTGTGAAGGTCAGGTGAGGCGGGAGGGCTCAGAACTCCAGGGGGCTCTGAGTGGTTGTGTCCTCCCCTGGAGATCGATCTAGAGGCTCATGGGTATCGGCAAAGCTCCATTTTTGGAAGAAACCTCACATTTCTCTCTGGAGTGGCCATTTGTTTGGAACTGACACAATGGGCCAGATGAAAAGAATCTTTGCTGTGTCGGGAAGAGGGAAATAATCCACCAAAATGGCTACTTTCATCACATCTTAACTGTGGAATATGGTTGCTATTTTTCCTTTCTTTTCTGTTTAAATATTTGACAGATGTTGGTCATGACCTACATTTATTGAGCATGCATACTAACTTAGCATGCTATTGTGCAATGTGCTATGTAATGCCTCCTTTAATCACACTTACTCCCTTTGATGCCCATTTCACAGAGGTGGGCCCTGAGGCTGAGGGAAATAAGCACATTGTTCAAGGAAACTGTGACAAGCTAGTGGAGTGGACAAGCTGCATCCTGAACCTAGCTCTGCCTGACTCCAGTGCCCAGGCCAGGGGCAGACAGTGGACAGAGAACAGTGCCCAAGACCACTGGACTTGGAGTCAGGACATTGTCTTAACAGCTTTCTTGAGATGTAATTCACACGCCATGCAATTTACCCAACGTGTACAATCATTGACTCTCAGTATGTTCACAGAGCTATGTAACCATCGCCACAATCAATTTTACAACATTTTCATTACTCCTGAAAAGAAACCCTGCACCCCTTAGCCACTGCTTCTGCCAACACACACACACACACACATGCACACGCATGCACGCACGCATGCACGCGCACCCACACACACTCACGAACACTCCCCCATCTCCCCTAGCCCTAGGCCACCATTACTGTGCGTTCTGTCTTGCCTATAATGTTTTCAAGGCTCATCCATGTTGTAGCATGTTTCAGTACTTAATACCTTTTAATTGCCAGATAATATTCTACCATATGGATGTACCCCATTTTGTTTATTCATCTCTCAGTTGATGTGTATTTAGGCTGTTTCTACTTTTTGACTATGAGTATTGATTCTGCTGTGAGCATGCAGGTACAAGTTTTTGTGTGGACATAACGTTTACAGTTCTCTTGGGTATATACCTAGAAATGGAATTGCTGGATCATATGGTACCTATATTTGACCTTTTGAGAAACAACGACCATTTTCCAAAGTGGCAGCTCCATATATATTTCTACCAGCAGTGTATAAGGGTTCCAATTTCTCTGCATTCTTGTTTACACTTGTTAATATCTGTCTTATTGACTACAGCCACCCCAGGGGGTGTGAAATGATATCTCATTGTGGTTTTGAATCGCATTTCCGCGATGTGTAGAATTCATTGATTTTCAGTACACTCACAGGGCTGTGCGCTTTTCCGTGTGCATTTGGGCCGCTTGTATATCTTTGGAGAAAGACATTGGGTTTTCATCCTGGCTCTACCGATTAGCAGCTGCAAGACTTCACAGGAATCACATATGTCTGGCCTCAGTATCCCCATTTCTGAAATGGGAATAATAAAGCTCCTGTGGTTATTCTGAGAACTGAATAAGTATAAAGCATCTGGCACACAGCAGGTAAATGCTTTGTAAATATGCTTCCATCTCCAGGCCTTGCTCCCAGTTTCTGTGTTTGACAGCTTGGTAATTGCCCCCTTCTCCCGTGAGGCCTTCTCCTGAGGCTCAGGAACGTGACTCAGAAATTCCCACTTCCCACTAACTGTATATTCTCTGATTTGTATGATTCTCTGAGATCACTCTGGTTTGGATTCTTTCTTCAATCCTTTTTGAATATTTTAATTTCAATAAGAAAAGAAAACTGAAGGCCTTGTTCTGACCCCTACAATAAGCCTCTCCACCCTGCCCAACCAGCCAGAGCCCAGAGGACAGGATGGCGCCCCAGGCAGTGCCATGGCAGCTGGCCCCTGTCCCCTTCCTGTCACTGTGCATGGCCCTCACTAAACACTTAGAATGCAAATGCCATTTGGCCAGAAGGAGAAACCCACTGTCTGCCCCTCAGGTGGATATGGAGACTGATGTATCCGGGAGGGAATAAACAATGTTCTGGCTGAGTCAGTGCTTATCTTAAAGTTCTAAACAAGAAAATCAAAATATTGACCAGAAGTGAAGCCATGCAATTTGGCTGGCAATTTCCATTTTTATAAGCGGATGGGGCTCTGCGGCGGTCTTCAGATGATCAGCTAGGTTTTCAAATCCTTCCTGAGTGATTATTTATAAAAGGAGTCCTTAGAGGTCAAAGAAATTAAAGACAGCTCATTATTTTTTCTCCTGAAATAGACGTGTGAATGATTTTTACACAAAATGAATCAAGTCCGACACAGGGAGCCAGGGCCCCATCAGAACATCCATGGGGCCCCTGTGCCTGCTCCTTCCTTTTATCTCTCTGAGCCTCAGTTTTCTTATCTGAAAACTGGGGATAAAAATATTACCGAGCCCTTAGAGTTTTTGTTGGGATTAAATAAGAAAAATCATGTTAAGTGCTTAGAATAATTTCTGATACTGAGTGGTTAGTCTAGCAATATTAATTATTAGTAGTACAGATTGATTGTGCCTTATCTGACATGCTGCAGACCAGAAGTAATTTGGATTTGGGATTTGTTTTTCAGATTTTGAAATAATTATACTTAATAGTTAAGTGTCCCTCATCTGAAAATCCAAACTCCAGAATGCTCCAGTGAGCATTTCCTTTGAGTGTCATGTTAGTGCTCAGAAAGTTTGAATATCACATTTTCAAATAGAGGACAGTCAACTTGGTTTACTTACAGGTGGATAGCATGGTAGTTATTTGAAGCCATGAGCTTACCTATCTTTTCTCCCCTGGGCTACTTGAGATGCCTGAGAACACGCTGTGGTGTTTCTCTGTGGGAAAAATATCTCCGCTAAATTTGACAATGATTGGCTTGATTCTTAAGGTCCTCCACTGATACACAGGGCCCCCACTGGCCAGATACAGTCCTGTGGGCACATGGCTTGGACGGGGCCTTGGTAAGCTATTCTCCCTGTGGCCACTGCAGCCTTGCATAGGAACACAGGGTTTAAGGCATGGAGTGGGGCTGCATTTCAGTCCTCATGTGCTCTGTGCAGTGCACAAGCTATATAACCTTACACAGAACTCCAGTTCTCCCAACCCTCAGAACTCTCCTTGGAACTCCCGCTCATTGATCCATGTATATCTGAAAGTGTAAGTCTCACATTGAATGGAGTCATAAGACACTCCCCTGCCTTTCTGTATTTTATTCCTGGGAATAGTTCTAGAAGGGGTGAGGGAACCAGAAGGTTGAAGCAGATAGATGTATGTTCTTGGGCCTTTCTCCTACCTAGACCCTTTCAATCCCTGGAAGAAGACCTGTCACAGGTCATTTCATTTCAAGGAATGAAAGAAAGTCCAGTTTCATTAGCACTGACAGAGAGGGGGAGTCTGGGATCCTCCCTCTAAAAGCCTCCAATGCCAAGTGCAAATCAATTGCAGTGAGGAGTGAGCCCGCTCTAGTCCTCCCCCGACAGGAGCAGAAGCAGTGTGGCTCCACCCTTCATTCCACCGCGTGAGGAATTAGCTACATTCTCTCATGATTCCCAAAGCTTTTGTTATTGCCACTTATACTCTGTTGTGGGATTACAAGGTAGACAATTAAACAGGCTTAGCATGTGCTCTGGAAGACAGGCAGTGCTGAATAAGTGGTTGTATCATTATATATTATGATTAATTTTTATCTATCTTTCCCATGCTAGACTGTGATCTCCTGCAACTCTGAATCCACAGTTTCTAGAATGCCACATGTTGAGTGGAAGGATGGACAGTGGATGGATGGGTCATTTCTAGCCAATGTTCCCATCCATTTCACAATCCTAGATGGTTTGAGCACCTTTCTGGCTTCATGCATAAAGAATAGAGAAAGAAAGCAAGCCAAGACCTTTTTCATCTAAACCCTGGTTTCTCCAAGTGTGGTCCATGGACCCGCAGCATTGGCATCACCTGGGAGCTTGTTAGTAAGGCAGCTGCTCGGGAACCAGCCCAGATGTGATGAATCAGAATCTATTAACACAATGCCCCAGTGATTCCCATGCACGTGGAAGTTTGCAAAGCCCTGGACAAAACCATTGTTCTTAGTGTTGGCTGCATGTTGGAATCTCCTAGAGAATGTAAACAGTGAAGCACTGCTGCCTGGGTCCCACCCACAAAGATTCCAAAGTTACTGACCTAGGTTGGGCATTGGGCTTTGTAAAAGCTCCCCTGGTGATTCTGTCATGTGACCAGAGGTGAGAACCTCAGATCTGGCCAAGCTCAGACCCCGAGATGTCTCCTGCCCTGGAAAGCTTTACAAAGTCACACACCAAACACTGGGAAGAAGCTTTGTTGCATTGTCATTAGGGTGGCACACAGGGCTAGAAGTGACTGTCCCAGGAGGAGGCATGCACAGCTGTGGCTGAGCCAGACAGGTCTAAATCACAGAGCCATTTGCATCTCCCATTGAGAGCCGGGGAACAGTTGCTTTTCCCAGAGTGAAGATGGATTTGCCTTATCACAGCCACAGTTTGAGATGTCGCCTTCTTGCAGCCTGGCTTGGCTTCTTGGAGGAAATGACCCTCAGAAGTCCTTGCTTTTCTTACCTTTACCTTCCTAAGGGCCCCTGGACAGTTACAGTTCCACAGGGAGAGGAGACAGATACAAATCGCGTGGCCTGCATAATGTCTACTTGAGATGCCTGAGAACACGCTGTGGTGTTTCTCTGTGGAAAAATATCTCCCCCAAATTTAACAATGATTGGCTTGGTTCTTAAGGTCACCACTTCAGCTTACTATCAGACCGATATTGAGAAGTTCCTTTAATCTTTCTCAGCCTTCATTTCCTCACCTGCAAAATGGGGGGAATAATTCTCACTTATCAGAATTACTGTGAGGATTTCTTAGGAAAAGTAACTAGTACAGTGTCTGGCACAGAATAAGTAATTAAGAAGAAATAGTCATCAAACAAAATTTTAACCCGTCTGTTTCTCCCCATCTAGCCTGTGGGCTGCCAGACAGTAGGTGTGGTTCTTTTGTATATTGATATCTTTCTCCCCACCACACAAGGCCTAGCAACTAATAGATGCTTAAAGATGTTACATTTTTATTTTTGTTTTTAAAATTTAGAATATGAATACTAAAACAAATATTATAATTTTAAAAAATAATTTACACATACTTAAATAGAAAATTGGAGGCTTTTCTCTCCTATTTTCCTACCTAAAGCCTTGTTGGAAACAACCGTCACTACGAGTCTGGTGTCTATCCTTGCTGACTATACATGGCACTTTATAAGCACACAGAGATACATGATAGTCATGTGCACTCACACACACTTGCAGTGTTCGGCGGTAGAGACACGGATGCTGGGGCCAGACTGATATTCCTGACCACATTACCTTGGACAAGTTAGTGGGCCTCTCCATGCCTTCGTTTCCCTATCTACAAAAGTCCCATCTCATAAAACTATGACAGGAGGTTAAATGAGTTACCATTTGCATGAGGTCTACAATAACACCCAGGCCATGCTAAGCTCTGTGTCAGTTGGTTAACTGAAAAACAAATATTGTTCTGAGACTTACTTTTCTCACCTAGCTCTGTATTTTATAGAGCTTTTCATGCCCGGACATATTGAATCTCTCTAATATTTTTAATGTCTTCATAGAATTCCATTTGGTGAATGTACTGTAATTTACTTAGGCATTTCCCAACTGATGAACATTTAAGATGGTTCCATCTATTTCACTATTAGACACAATTTGTGAGTATTATATCTTTGCATACTTCTGGGAATATTTCTGTAGAACAGATTCCACAAAGTAGAGTTGTGGGGTCAGAGGATATGTGCATTTACAATTTTGACAGATACTATGAAAATTGCTTCCCCAAAAAAGTTTTGTTGATTTATTCTCAGCAGGGGTGGGTAAAAGTGACCATCTCCCCCACCATCATTACCCGTATTGGAAACTATTTTATTTTTATTTTTTCCCATTCTGATGTTAGGAAAAAAAAAAACACTTGCTGCACTATATGGATAAATACATGAATAAATGAACAAAAGGAGCAGTCAGGGAACTTGGGTTGACTGACTGATTTTGCATATGCTCTATCCCACTACCCACTGGCCCCAGCACACTCTTGATCCCCAGCCGTGAGCTCACTGCCCTCTGGTCTCTGCCACAGCCTGATGGAGTGTGCCGCAGAGCACCCAACCATTGCCAAGTCAGTGGAGAACTTCGTGAACCTGGTCAAAGGCCTCCTGGAGAAGCTGCTGGATTACCGGGGCGTGATGACGGATGAGAGCAAAGACAACCGCATGAGCTGCACTGTGAACCTGCTGGTGCGTGGGGCTGGCGGGTCCGAGTCAGACCAGAACCCTGCATGGGGCTGGGCTTTCTTTGGGTCTCACGATTGTTCTTCATAGGGAAGCGGTGCTTAAGGGCTTTGGAAAGCAGACAAATGTGGAATGGAACGTCTGCTGTGCTTTCTGCTAGCTCTGTGTCTTGAGGCTGTCACTTCACCTTTCTATGCCTCAGTCTCCTTATTTATAACATGGGATTAATGCATATTACCTTTAGCACTCAACGCATCACGTGGAAGGGAGATGACAGTATAGACTGGCTAAGAGTATGAGCTTTGGAGTCACACAGCCTCTGGGTTTCCATCCTGTGTCTGATAATTAATAGGATAGACAAGCTAAGGAAATGCTCTGACGCCTTAGTTTGCTTGTCTATTACATGGAGAAAATAATGGTTCCAATTTCATTAGGTTGTATTGTCCTGGCCCATGGTTAAATGCTCAATATGTGTTAGTTTCCTTCTTCTTATGGAATGGAGTCACACCGATAACTAGAATTGCTGTGACTGTGAACCAGGTTAACCAGAAAAACTAACCCCAGATCCAAGTTATTAACCCCTATATTTCATGAGCTCCCATGGGCTGGCTGCCAAACAGCCTCTCTCACATGCTCTGTGATTCAATCAAGAGACAAGTAGGTAAGCAGCCATAATGCTTCATATCCACCATGTCATCCCACCTTAAAACGGTTTAAAAGAATGAAGTTGACCAAAAGGCCATGTGGCATCCGTCACATCAACCTCCCTATCATTCCCAAGGTTCCTGAAACACAAACCCTGTCCCCATAGCTCTGTTGTGTGGCCTCCCTTTACCCTAAATGGACTTTTTTTTTAACAGCCTAGATATTGCCATTGATTTCCCAGAATGCCAAGGAGAGTTTAAAAATCCTGATGACAGCAGAAAGGAATTCATTGCTAATAACTCCACCAGGCCCAGTTTACATAAAGATCATGCAGAGGTGTTTTCCACGAGCTGAGCAGCTTCTCTCTAAGGAGAAACAGAGTTGGTTGAGGAAAATGACCTTTAACAGCCAGCTAGAATCAGGGAGAATGCTTGGAACAGACAGTTCTCCAAGCACTTAGACACCACTAGGTTTCAGTGCGTTGCTTAAATATGGTGTCAAGGAGGAGGGTGGGGATGGAGGTGGTATCAGGACAGATGATGTCCAGTATGATTTGCTGCCCTTTGACTGTGTGCTCTGGAACATGTCACCGCCCCTCTCTGAACCTCAGGTGCACATGGGTGTGCTGCATTAAACCAGGATATGCACCTGGTATGGCTCAGGGATTGGACCAGGACCACCTGGCTCAGAATCTGTAAGAACTTGTTTTAAAAAATGCCACGGGATTAGGATCTCTGGTGGTGAAGTCCAGGGTAACTACTAGTGTAAATGGCCCCTGAGCTGGAATAGGGACCTAGATTCCTATGTATTGCCAAGTTTAAATGTTTTGGCTGCAGAATCCCATATAACTCCTGATAGTTCTGCACTATCAGGAATTCTGATCTCCTACTATTACCGAGGTGCTGTCACTCACTTTCCAACTCAGGTGCTTTCCTGTGCAAGGCCTGAGCTTCGAAACTTCAAGCTGGGCTGCCTTTCAACGTGGACTTGGTCAAAGTAGACTACTCCAGTCTTGGCAGCCCACCTCTCAATGCAGCAAAAAACTGATCTGCACCTCCTGATATGTGATGGCTGAGACACATCAGGTCCTCTGTTCCTTTGTAATCTAAGGGTCAGGGAAGTGACTTTCAAAGCAGAATCTTCCAGTGAGGCTGTTTGATGCATCTTTGGTGCATCCAGGATAATAAATTTCCTATTCCTATCTCAGGGTACCCAGATAGTAAACAGCAATCTTCCTCTCATCTTCATCACCACACCCTTGACCTCTGTGACATTGCAAAGAACAACACTCATCATTGTTTTTCCTCCCCTATCTAGAATTTCTACAAAGATAACAACAGGGAGGAGATGTACATAAGGTAAGATTCATAGGTTCTGAAATCCAGATCTGCTGTGTCACTTTCCTGCTCAGTATCCATCGATGGCCCCCTGCTGCCTTCAGGAGAAAATTTAAACTTCTCTTCTTGACATTCAGGCCCTCTGTGTTGTGATTCCTGTCAATTTATCCAGATTCAACTCCTTCATTCTCCCACAGTCAGCCCCATAAAACCACTTGAAATCGTCTAGGCCTTCCACGCTGTCCTGTTGTTCCCACAGCTCATATTTTCCTGAAGAGCGAATACTTTGTGGTTTGAGCTGTTGGGGTGCATTTGCAGTGTTGCAGGGCTGACCTTGGATAAATTACTGTGAAGCCCGAGTCCAGACATGTAGTAAGACCATTGACTAGCCCAGTTTTGAAGGGGAAAAAAAAATACGAAGATGCATGATGTCTGCATCCTTGTAGGCATTTAAACGATATTATTTAAGTATATCATGAAGGGTTTTTTGGGGACATTAGCCTGGAGCAGAGAACTCCTTTGCCAGTTTTTCTCAGAATCTCATATTTTTTTCTGCAATTTTAAAAGTATTGTTACTTTTACTTATAATAAAAATATGTACTTATTATAAAACAAAAATAAACTTATACAGGCAAGCAACACAAAAAATGAAATAAATTCCCATAATCCATACATATTTCCAGACCTTTTTATGTTTATATATACATTGAATTCTATGCATACATATTTTTTGCAAAAATGGCTTTATATTACTTGTAATTTATTCTTTGCTTTTTCTAACTTGACAAGAACTCCATATCGATGGATATATATCAACATCATTTTTAATGAAACTATAAAATTTTTTTCCAGAATATACCATCATTTATATAGCCAATCCTATATTGTTGAACATTTAGGTTGTTTCCAACTTTCTTCTACAATAAAAAGGATAACAACTTTTTTTTTTGGGGGGGGGGACATAGTTTCGCTCTTGTTGCCCAAGCTAGAGTGCAGTGGTGCCAATTCAGCTCACCGCAGCCTCTTCCTCCTGGGTTCAAGGGATTCTCCTATCTCAGCCTCCTGAGTAGCTGGGATTATAGGCATGCACCAGCACACCTGGCTAATTTTGTATTTTTAGTAGAGATGAGGTTTCACCATGTTGGCCAGTCTGGTCTCGAACTCCCAACCTCAGGTGATCTGCCCACCTTGGCCTCTCAAAGTGCTGGGATCACAGGCGTGAGCCACTGCACCCGGCCACAACAACAAAATTCTTGAACATACACCTTTATGCACATCCTTATGAGACTGGAGCCCTTGAGGTAGAGTCAGCCAGAAGATTGAGGAGTAAGGTATTTACAGGGCTTTTGTCACATTCTGTCAGAGGGCAGAGACTTCAAGTCTACACTCACTCTGCTATTATGGCAGATATATCTAGGTACCTAGTTTAGCATTACTCCAGAAATAGGAGCTATCATTTGGAGAAAAAATGATTTTACAGGTTGTCCTGAGTTTGGGATATTTATAACATCATTAGTCATACCTTATTGTAGCAGCACAAAGCTTTGGGGTCTGAAGGACCTCGGTCCTTGCCTCGCTTTTTCTGTAACCTTGGATAAATTAATCTTTCTGGGTTGAGGTTTTCCTACCTGTAGAATGTTTCCATCCTACCTTCTGTTTTGATGATTAAATGAAGTACTATAGGTAATATGACTGCCCCGTGGTTTCCTCCGTCCAACCTTGTTTCTCCCCTTCTCATTTTAGAAACACAGATGGCAAATCCCAGACCTCCACAAGCTTTGGAAATTTAAGGCCCGTAGTAATCTAGGAAAACCATATTTGTCTAGACTGCAAACAGGGTATAGTCTGAAAATCTGTTCTGTTTGGCAGGCAGAATATTTAAAAACATTTTTAATTGGCTGCCAAAATTTAAAAATCTGGAGATTTTACATAAAAATCAAAATTTCCTTTTTCTCCTGGAAAACTCAGAAGGCGTGACAACACTGGGCCCTCATCCTATTCTGACGACTGTTAGCCGAACTGGGTGGTGGCAGCCATTCTGGACACGGCTGGAACATTGTCGTCATGACATCATCTCTATTCCCTACTGTGCTACTCCCCGCCCACCTCACTCAAGCACCTGGCACCTGGAGGTGCTTGAGTTTTGTATCCCTGGTTGAGGGATGTCTTCTTTTTATTAGGGTGTCTTCTTTTGGGTTCTGCAGCAGATCATCAGACCCTTGAGTTAACAAGGAAGAGGAGAGGGTGCCAAAGGAGGAGTTGAAAGTAGCAAGGAAGCTCTCCCCTGGGCTGCTCTCCCCAAGTTTTTTGAACTCAGCCATCTAGGGGTCTGAGGCATGGAGGATGGGCAGGAGGAGATAAGGCAGAATTAAGCTATGTATGCACACACAGATGTTTCTAAATTCCAAACTCTCTACATGGAGGTCGTGTGCAATTTCACGGTTAACTCTGATTAGCAGAACATTAGGCGGGAGGAGAGTGGAAAGGCTGCATCTGTGAAAGCAGAAATCACTGAGCCTGAAATCTGCTTCTGGCTCTAGCTCTTTTAACCTGGATCTCAGTTTTCTCATCTTAATAGCATTGTTGGAATGATGAATTGATAAAAATACATGATAATAAAACACCCATTTGTTGAATGAATGAATGAATGAATGAATGAATGTTTCTGCCTGGGAAGCTCTCCCAACTCATCCCCTTCCCCTCCAGATCAACTGTTCTGCCATGGGAACCTTTCTAGAAGCCTCTCTTCTCCCCACCTGGATAAAGGCTGCCCTCCTAGTACCATAGACCACTCCTTCACAACACATATCATCACTGTGTTCTTGCAGTTACGTATCTGATGATTTGATTCATGCCTGTCTCTTCTCCTAGACTTTAAATCCCAAACCCTGAGAACAGTGCCTGCTTTTGTCACTGCTTATCTCTAAGGCCTGGAATAGCCTGGATGCCCAGTACAGCTTTGCTGAAAGAATAAGTGAATGAACAAAATACTGACAGGGCATCCTAGCACAGCAGCTATCCAATCACCACTAGGTGACCTTTCCTCGCCTCAAAATCTTTGGCGGTCCCTACCCTGATTTCAGGCAGCCTACATTTGACCCACTGGCCCGTTTTATGTGGCCAGGAACCCTGAACATTCGCTTCTCCTTTGGTGAGCTTCGTGCAGAAAGCATTTTTCTCAAAAGGAACATAAACCTGAGCATTGAGACACGCGTTGAGTGGAGATGCCCGAGAAACCCTGTGTTACCTGGTGTGAGACAGCGTGTCAGGGTGGAATGCTGGCACCATGGCAGGCATTCCCTGCTTCTCCTCTCCCAGGAAGAAATCAGCATCTCCCCTCACCACATTACTTAGAGTTGGGTTTAAATAAATCTTCCTAATGATATGCAAGTCACCAGTACAGTGGTTCATTGCCTCTGGATTCTGTTTCCAACGGTGGCAAGAGAGAATGTTTTGCAGAGGAATCTAGTTCACAGTGATAATAGATAACAGCTGCCGCTGCTCAGTGCCAGCTACAGGCTAATCACTTTCAGAGCATACTTGCATTTCTTAGCAGCGATGCGAGCTGTCATGTATTGAGCCTTTTGTAAGACACACATGGTCTCCTTGGCCCTTTATATGCCCAGTCACTTTGTAGATACGTTCTGTGAGTGTTGCCATTTTACAGATGAGCAAACTAAGGCACAGAGAAATTCACTCCTTAATACCTATTATGAATCAGTTATCTAAGAATTTTTCAAAGCACCCTGCCTTTGTCCTTGTTCCCATCCTCAGTACCCCTCAGTTATATTGCCATCTCATGGTTCATAACTGGGATCTCACTTTTCAAAGGGACAGGAAGTTAAAATGTGACTGCAGTCAAATAGCTAACTCTTCCTACTGACAGCTCAAGGTCTCCCTGTGAATATCTGTTCTCCAGCCCCGATCCACTTCCTTTCATTACCAAAAAATGCACTTACTTACACCCAGAGAACTCTGCAGAGAGGGGTAGGAACTGTCTCTTACAGCTGCTGTGGCTTGTTCATACTCCTGCAATGACACAATGATTAAGAGTAGGGATCATGTCCTGACTCTTCTGTTTATTAGCATAGAACTCCAGATTAAATTGTCTCTCTCTCCTTTGTTTATTTCTCTTGCTTGTCATATTGCATTGGCCAGAACATTCATTATCAAGTTGCATGTTATCTGGGATGGCACCTAACTTGTCCAGGCCGTAGTTCTCTCATCTGGAAATAGGAATTCCTGAGACTCATCTCACAGGGTTGTCATAAAGATTAAGTAACCTAAGAAATTTAAAATACTTAGCACAGTACCTGGCA
The DNA here is from genome assembly GCF_047675955.1 of Chlorocebus sabaeus. Lineage (NCBI taxonomy): Eukaryota > Metazoa > Chordata > Mammalia > Primates > Cercopithecidae > Chlorocebus > Chlorocebus sabaeus. The sequence continues at coordinate 12,370,341 of NC_132926.1, read as the reverse complement.
TGCACTAAGTACCCAACACACACTAGGTGCTGTCATTATCACCCACACAAAGGGCTAGTTATCCAGAAAGGAGGACTTTCTTGCCACCCAGAGAGGTACCCAGTTGTTCTCTGGGCTTCTGCTTGTCCCTGCCAGGTGTCTCCTTGTCACCGCGCCTGGTAGCTCAGCATATTTTCCCTCAAACAGGTACCTGTACAAACTCCGCGATCTTCACCTGGACTGTGACAATTACACAGAGGCTGCCTATACGCTCCTTCTCCACACTTGGCTTCTCAAGGTACTGTTACTTTGGGTGAAGGGCATTTATTCTGGGATCCTGACAGGGCCTCACAGCAAGTTAAAGAGTGAAAAAAGAAAAAAAAAAAAAGAATAATAATCCAAATACATTTTGTTTTGCTCTGTGTCTCCAAACTCTCGAGCTGGCAGGGTACTTTTTGCACTGCTTCCCCGGTCACATGTGGTTTTGAGTGATCTTTACATTTAGCAACAACAACACCCCTCCGAGATATGTTTTGCAGTTTTATATAATATCTAAACTGCTATTAACAGTAAATCATTGGCATGCCCACTGAGCTGCATTCCTTCTGTTGAGAACTTAGCTGTAGCTGGCAAAAAAATCAGAATGATTTCCTTTGGCTTTGGGAGAGCTGGGAGCATGTTTCTTAGGGGTTCGAAGTAAATCCCTACAAAGCGCACACAGAGAGCCAATAAAGAGTAAGATAAATGCAACTCAACAAAAATCAGGAGGTTTCACAAGTGGAAATTGCAGCCCAGCATCTCTCTGACTGACCACTGGCACCCAGGACAGGCCCCGGGGAAGCTAGCAGAGGGGAGGGCGTTTGCAGGGCCTCATCGGACTCCTAATCACTGTGGTTTTAATATTTCATGTCCCCTCATTTGTCTGTTTTGGAACTTGGGACATAAGTGCTGCCTGGAGGGCAACTTCCAAATATCCTGGGTACTCATGCCTCAAAAGGGCAGCCTCTCCAGTGGTACCCCAAGTTTCCAAAAGTAAGCTGAGTTCAAGAAAGGAGGAGAGACCGAAAGGACAGGGTGTGGGGAGTGCGGTTCCTGCCTTTAATCCTGGGAAGACACCTGCTCTCCGCAGCCTCTGGCCTTGTGTGACTTCCTGTGTCTTCTCTTTGCAGTGGTCGGATGAGCAGTGTGCATCACAGGTCATGCAGACGGGCCAGCAACACCCCCAGACACACCGGCAGCTCAAGGAGACGCTCTACGAGATCATCATAGGCTACTTTGACAAAGGAAAGGTAATCTGTCCCTGCCCCCCTCTCTCTGTGGGGACCCTGGCCACTGGAAGGGTGGTTCTCTCCCATACCCTATATCCAGTCTATCCTCAGCTCTGTCAGATATCCCTCCAAATCCTAACTCTGATCACTTCTCTCCACTTCCTCTGCATCTCCATTCCTTCCACCTCCATGTAAGGCACCGACATGGCTCACCTGGGCACTGCAACGGATCCTACACAATTTTCTTGCTTCCTCTACTACCCCCAACATATCCTCCATAGAGAAGATAGGATGATCATAAAACATAGATTGGATTATGCCATTCCCCTGCTCGCAATTTCTTAATGGCTCCCCCAATCTACTTAAAACAAAGTACACAATCCCTCCCATGGCCCATGAGGCTCCACATGAGCTGTGCCCTGGCTGCCTCTCTCATATCACCCTGCTGGTGTCCCTCTTGCTCACGTGCTCTATGCCAAGCTCTTTTCAAACTCAGGGGCTTTGTACTTGCTTTTCCCAGCTGGAAGCATTCTTCTACCATAGCTGCCCACTGGAAGGCTGGGATTCACTCAGATGCCACATGCTAAGGAGGCCTTCCCTGACCACCACTAGACAAACCAGCAGCACCTCTGCACCAGGTTACCCTTATGGCTTCTTCAAAGCACTTGTTCCTATGAGACATCATCTTGTTCATTTTCCTTTTACTTGTTTATTTTCTGGCTCCCCAATTTAGAATGCCATGAGATCAGAGACTTGTCTTATCCACTGCTAAATGCCCAGTGACTAGGACAGAACCTAGGAAGTCCCCAGTGAATATTTAGGCATGTGTCCTAGGTTCTGTTCTAATCACTGGGCATTCATAAATGAATGAATTGAATGGATGAATGACATGCACTGTCATCCTTGATCTTTAAACAGCAAGGATGCTTGGTTGGGTTTGGTCAGGAGATTGGCCAGACCAGCTGCTGCCCAGCTCCAGCCTCTGGTGGACCTTCAGGAAGTACCAGCCCCAAAACTGCCATGCACCCTATAAAGAACATAGATCAGTGGCCACATGCTCAAGCTCTGGGGCCAGATGACCCAGTTGCAATCCTTGTTCCTCTACCTTCCCTTGACCTAAGAGACTCCAATCCCCACCCATAACAGTGAAATGCTAATAGTACCTTCTTTCTAGTTGTGCTGTGAAATAGAGTGAGAAAATGCAGGTAGAGCACCTGGCGTAGGACCTAGTGCATAGTAATAGCTGGTGAAATGTCAGTAGTCGTCATCATTACCCTACTCCACCACTTCCTCTCTCAAGCCTTTCTTGAGTCCTCTGGCTTACCTGCAGCCCTCCCTCTCCTCTGCATTGCAAGACCTCTTACAGTTTATCAGGACGTAATTTAGCACTTAATTTGGGCCTGTCCTATCGCTGTAGTTTATTGCATCTGTCTTAGTCGGATCCCTCTACCTTTTCTGGAAAGATAAAATGAGGTAATGTCTGTGGAAGGGCTTATAAATTCCCAAGACTCAAGCAGTTGGAGAGCACTGTTTTCATAATTTACAATTATAAGCCTCTTGAGGGCAGAGATGCTGCCATCCCTTGAACCTCCTGCCCTGCTGGGTGTCAAGTCAGAGCTTACTATTTGTTTATCAGCTGATTAAGTAGGTTGCAGTGTGAGAGCCTAAAAGTACATGTTGAGCTTTGTCCTCAGCAAGATATTCAATTCGGCGCACTCTGTGCTGAGCAGAGAGGAAAAAGGCATGATCCCCAACCTCAAAGAACTTACTGTCTAGTGGGCAAAACAGACATGCCAATAATAATCTTTTTTGCATTGCTCTTTGGCATTATGCAATGACAGGGAAAAAGGCAAGGGAACAGGGTGGTGCCAAAGTACTTTGGGAGCAGAGAGGAGGGAGCAGATGGGTACAGCTTACCCTGAAAGCTGCTGCTATGAAAGCTTCTAGAAGGAAGCCCAAACTCCTCAGCACCCCGTCAGCTTTCCTTCCCCATACCTCCTCAGGGAGGCTCATTGCTCCAGGCACACATGCTGGCTTTCTACTCCATAAGTTCATCTTGCCATCACCCGATGAACTCCTCTAAATTGCTCAAAACCAAACGATTTCATCTACTTTGTCCAGTTATGTTCCATGAGAGCAGAGTCTGTGTCTCGTCCATCTTTATATCTGTTTCATTACTGCACACCACACCATGCCCAGAACCCAGCGTTGTGCTTAAAAATGAATGTGTAAGACTCAGAGAAATCGGTGACTATCAGAGGTCCCAGTGGCCACACAGGCAGAACTGGGAGGAAATTCCAGGCACCTGACTTCCTGCCCCGCCCCTTCCCTGGTCTCTTAGTGATTTCTTAACCCATGGGGAGAGCCTTTCTTCTCCCTGTTCATATTACAGTGACAAGCAGACAAAGACCTATCCTTGAACCCAACAGTCCCCTGGCCTCAGCCCAGGGGGATTACCCCCACCTTGTGGTTCAGGGTGAAGAGAAAACCTCAGCCTGGCCCGTACACTTGGTTCCTCCTCCTAGCACATAAAGCATTTTTATGCTGCTTGCTAAGCTGTCCGTGGGTTTACAGCCGTGGCGTCTCCACTCGGCACTTGGTTTTATTTATTTTTATGCTTGGATTTAGAGAGAGCACTTTTGCTACACAGCTCACACTGCATATTGGCAACCTCCCCTCTCTCCTCCTCCTACCTCCCCCAGCTTCTCCATTTAGGTGCATTTTCCATTTTAAACTGAAGGTGAAATGTAATGGGTATCCCTTGAGATTGCCAGCCTCCAGTCTGCCCTGCATCTCCCCTGACTCTGCAGACCATCCTGACCTCCTTCGGTCTAAGAGAGTGAGGTGATCTATTGACTCTCGTCTAAGACAGAGAAGAGAAGCGTCCACTATGTTTAGGGATAAAAAGTCTTAATTTTTTTTTTTAATACTCTAGCACCACCCCTCCCACCTCTATGCTACCTGACTCCTTACTTCTGCACGTCAAATAATCCCAATAAAAAGCGTCAGGATTGGCAGAGTAGAAGAATCTCAGGACTGAATATCAGGAGAACTGGGGCCTGGCCCCAACTTTGTCACTGGAAACTCTGACCTTGGGGGCCACCTTGTTCACTTCTCTGTGAACCATTTATCTTTGGAAAAGGGGGCCAATACTTCTCTGAGGAGGTGAGGGAATCAAAGGTTTCATTCACTAAACACGAGCATGTGGTAGGCAAGGACTGAAGAGCAAGGCCCTGGAGACACACACGGAGGCTTGCATCCCGACTCTGCTTTTAGTGAGACGTTTGACCCGGCACAGGTTGCCAGGCCTCTCTGAACCTCTGTTTCTAACCTGGACAATGAAGATGGTGTCAGTTACCTCTCAGAGTGGTTGTGAAGAATCAGAGAGCGCGTAATTAAAGGGTTTAGCCTCATCTGTGCCTGCTCAATTATTTATCAAGAAACTCAGGTGAGAGGCCAGAGGAAGGTCGTCCTCTCTAGGAAGCCCCCCAATCCCTCTGAATGGGGGGTGGGTCTGGATCAGAGTGAGGTTTCCACTCAGTCCCAGGAAGCACAGCTAAGCCGGGGTCCCTTCCTCAGCAAGGGCTCTGCAAACCTGGAGGTACTGCCTCACCTTTGTCCCTGTGACCTTCCTGTAGATGTGGGAAGAGGCCATCAGTCTGTGCAAGGAGCTGGCGGAACAGTACGAGATGGAGATCTTTGACTATGAGCTGCTCAGCCAGAACCTGGTAAGGCATCCCCTGGGAAGGCTGAATGCCCTGCAGGCTGGGTGCTCAGGGCCTCAGCTCACCCAGGATCCTGGGGAGATGGGGATGAGGGCCAGGCGGGGTTAGGGAAATAGAAAATGAATGGAAGGAGGACCTGAGCGAGGCTGTACTGAGCATCTCCCTTCCCGTTCGGAGTATTTCCAAAGAGAGATGTCGTGAGGAAATGCTTCGGTGACAGTGTCTCAGAGGGAGCATTGAGTACCTGCGTGGGGCTGCAACTGCCGCCGCCGCCACAGCCCCAATAAACGCTGTGCTACATTTGCTGTAAAAGTTCCACAAATCACTAAACCAATTAAATAAAAACACAAATTTGTGCTTTCTGATTAACAGATAAATCACATTAAAATGCTTCCCATCTGGTTACTCCCATTAGCATCGATGCTCACGATTTGGTGGGGGAAGTGGAGAGCAGGGGAAGCCGGCCCAGCTGATCCTGCTTGTACTGCAGAAGCCTGGGTTTGGCGGGGAGCTGGACTCTGCAGGGAAATGCAGAACTTTTTGGCTGCTTCCCTCCCACCCACACTCCTCACATATTTTCTGGCTGCCTGAGCAGCAGGACCCCAGGGACCCTCTTAGCCCATTTAGAGAGGCCAGGCCAGCGACTTACAGAGTCAGAATGTTAGAAAAGGATTGATAGCTTTTGGTTGGGGGAAGGTATGGTGATTTTGTTAAAAACAACTGAGCTGTTAACTGTTTTCACTGTTTGTAAGATAATATGCAAATACACACACCAAGAGACACCTGATACCTACCCCACGTGTACCTCCACACAGATGTTTGCCAATGCCTATGCCCAAGACACACACACACACACACACACACACACCCAGAGGATACATTCAGACACACACTAATGTATGTGTACCTGCCTGCACAGAGTCCACATCACACAGGCATCTGTCTAGATCCACATATATCTTCCAGATTGTATCAAATGGAAGATTCCATCGATCATACATCATTCTTTTTATTGTGCCATGTCGTGACTCCTTCAGAGCCAACTGCAGTTATAAGATGCCATTAGGTGTAAAGTAAGATTCAGACTGTTTCCAGAGATGTTAAAATATGGAAAACACACACCTCTTAGAATAGATGAAAGGTCGTAGGTATACATGCACAAGAAAACATCTGTATCCAGGAACATTTATTCATTCCCTAGCCTCACAAATCCATGCCCAAGTGTGCATGGAGCTGGGAGCAGAGATGCAATGATGGGAACCCTGGATGCAGCTTACTGGGTTCAGCTCCATGCTTACTGGCTGCTTTATGAGATACCATTTCTTTATCTGCAAAATGGAGATACTCATGGGATTACTACAAGGATGATTCAAGTAACCACGCTAGTGCAGGTAGAGTGATTAACACAGTCCCTGGTATACTGTAAATATAGCTATTACTATTGTGATTATAGACATAGCACAGATATACAAATATGTGCACATGGCTCATTGGTTCTGGTATAATAATGTCTTCACTAAGGCCTCTTGGAGTTGAGTGTGCCTTTGATACACATCTGTGTTGCAACAAACCTTGTTTTCTTTCTTTAGATCCAGCAGGCAAAATTCTATGAAAGCATCATGAAAATCCTCAGGCCCAAACCAGACTACTTTGCTGTTGGATACTACGGACAGGGATTCCCCTCCTTCCTACGGGTGAGTTTGGGGGTGACTTGGACACCAGGCGAGAGCCCCGGGGCCTCGGCATCTCAGCGGTCCCTCTATGCTTTGAGGATTTGCTTGTGCTCAGAAGCGGTGCTCTTCTCTGTCTGAGTGCTGCCCCCATCCCCAGGAGACTCCCCAGTCAATGCTCCCATCCTAATCAGCAGCATCTCTCATCTACTGTGTTTCTTTAACTACACAGCAACTACGGCTACCTCGTGAGGTAGTGAGTTTCCCGTACTGGAATGAGGTGTTCAAAGAGTGGCTGGAGGACGTTTGCTGGCAGAGGTTTGCTGCCAGGAGTTACTGTAGAGCAGTCATTCTCAGACCTTTTGGTTTCAAAACCTTCTTTCTCTTTTAAAAATGATTGAGGACCCCAAAGAACTTGTGTGTATAAAGATAATCTCTATCTACATTTACCACATGAGAAATTAAAAGTAAGAAAATGTTTTTTAAAGTGTTCATTTATTTGAAAATACAAAAATGGTCCAGACATGGTGGCTGATGCCTGTAATCCCAGCACTTTTGGAGGCTGAAGTGGGCAGATTACTTGAGCTCAGGAGTTCAAGACCAGCCTAGGTAACATGGTGAAACCCTGTCTCTACAAAAAATACAAAATTTAGCTGGGTGTGGTGATACGCACCTATAATCCCAGCTATTTGGGGCCTGAGACAGGAGGATTACTTGAACCCAGAAGGCTGAGGCTACAGTGAGTCATGATGGAGCCACTGCACTCCATCCAGCCTGGGTGACAAAGAGAGACCCTGTCTCAAAAAATAAATAAAATTAAAAAAAATAAAAATAGCAATAATAAACCCATTACATGTTAACATAAACTGCAATTTTAGGGGAAAAACCTCCATTTTCCAATAAAAAAAATCAGTGAAAATCACGAGATTGCTTCACATTTCTGCAAATCTCTTTAATGTCTGACTTAAGACATCTAGATTCTCATGTCTGCTTCTGCAATCTGTTGCGATCACACATCTCGCAGCCTTGGAAAGCTCCTTTGTACCCTCATGGGAGAATGAGAATGAAAAGGATAAATAACAGCTTTCATGTTATTGTGAAAACAGTGTGAGCTTGTGGTTCCTGAGAGGGTCTTGGGACCCTCAGGTGTCCCTGGAGCACAGTTTCTGAACTGCTGCTGTAGTGGCTTATTTACCCATCATGTGATGAATTGGATTAGACCACCAGTAGGCTTCCTTCAGTCTGGGAGTCTGTGGTTCAATTCTGGGGTGAGGGAAATACAACAGAAATGGCAAATCTGGTTTCCAGCCTCACTTGATTTAGTCTAGTGAAGGAGATAAATCACTCACAGTTATTAATCAACAATCGACGTGGAGGTGAGAGTGGGCCTGCAGGAGTGATTGCCATGAGCTGCAGAGAGGGGTGCCGGCTTCATGGAGGAAGTAGAGGTGGCTTCCCAAACCTGGCTGTACATCACAATCCCCTGGGGAACTTGTTAAAAGTGCAGACTCGTGGGCCCCACTCCCACAGATTCCATTTCAGCAGGTCTGGAGTGGGCCCTGGGCATCTGAATTTTTTTCTTTTCTTTTCTTTTTTGAAACGGAGTCTTGCTGTGTCACCCAGGCTGTAGTGCAGTGGCTTGATCTCAGCTCACTGCAACCTCTGCCTCCCGGGTTCAAGCTATTATCCTGCCTCAGGCTCCCAGGTAGCTGGGACTTCAGGCACGCAGCACCACACCCAGTTAAATTTTAGTAGAGACAGGGTTTCACCATGTTGGCCAGGATGGTCTCTATCTCTTGACCTCATGATCCGCCTATCTTGGCCTCCCAAAGTGCTGGGATTACAGGAGTGAGCCACCGCGCCCAACTGGGAATCTGAATTTTTAAAAGTCTTCTAGGCTCCTTGGACAATCAGCTAGGTTTGGAAACACTGATATGTAGAGATAAATGACAGATGTGTGTTTGGATAGAAGAACTTAGGGGCCATTTTAGGCAGTGTGGATGGCACAGATGTCTAGAGCTAGAGTTTCTCAGCCTCAGCACTATTGATATTTTGGGCTTGAAAATTCTTCATTGTGGGGCTGTGCTGTGCATCGTAGGATGTTAGCAGCATCCCTAGCCTCTACCCCGTAGGTTCTAGTAGCATCCCCCACTCTCAGTTGTGACAACCAAAAAATGTTTCCAGATACTGCCGATGTCCCTTGGGGGATATCACCTTTGGTTGAGAACCACTGGTCTATAAGAGACGAACATGGTCAGGAAGGATAAAGAGTGTGTTTTCACAGGCTTAGAGCCAGAAGCCAGGTGATGAGGATATGAAAGCTGAGTCCTTCCAGCCCACAGGTCCAGCCCACGTGGCCCATTACAGGCAACGGGGAAATGTTGTGGCCATGTATATAGGAGAGTGGGTGTGACACAGTGAAACCTGAGTGAGTAATTATTCTGGAAGCTGTACATAGGATGGTAAGAAGAAAGTTCTCAGCATCCATGATCTTCCCTTCCTCTAGACTCTTTAGAGTAGTGATTGCCTCTGCTAGGTCAGTGAGTTGAGCTCTTCATTTCCCCCTGTAGGGAAACCAAGAGGAGAGTGATGCACTGGAGGTCCCCATAGACCGTGGTCATTTTACAAGCCCCCCAGCTTTGCTTGGCCCCTTTCTTCACACCTGGGTCCCCAAATATCTAATGAGCATCCTTTCTCTGCAGAACAAAGTGTTCATCTACCGCGGGAAGGAGTATGAGCGAAGAGAAGATTTCCAGATGCAGCTGATGACCCAGTTCCCCAATGCAGAGAAGATGAACACCACCTCTGCCCCGGGAGATGATGTGAAGAATGCTCCAGGCCAGTGTATCCTTGGAGAATGCCCTAGCCAATGGGCCAGACCTGAGCAGCCCTGCCGGGGCTGCAGCCCACAAAGACCCACCTTAGAGCTCAGAGCTGCTGCCAGAATCATTGCAATGGTGCCATGTCGCAGGAACATGCAACATGTTCTTTGGATCCATGTTCTTTGGATCCTTTTCTGGTCTCTTCATGATCCTGGTATCTCGAGCTCTATTTGGTTTGGAAATTTTGTCTCCATTTCCTGTTATCTTTGGTGCTTTTTAAAAAGTGCATGAATGTGAGCTAGAATGTCAACTCCGTGGTTGCTCTGGCTTGCTCTCTGCAGTAAGTTCCCATCTCCCGTGGTGCCTGGTACAGAGTGACTCCCAGTAAATATTCGAGATGAGATCCAAAGAACCCATCTCAATACATTGTAAATGTTGTATGCATTGATTAATTCACTTACTCACTCATTCATTCTTATATTGAATACTCTCAAGCCCTGACTCTATGCTAAGCAAGGTGCAAGGGACTGGAGATTTTCATTCACAAAATGGTCCTACTTTCAGGGAGCTTACAGTGTAGCAACTAAAAGAGGCGTTAAGTGACTAACTGCACTATTCCATATTTATTTACAAAAATATAATCTGTGCCTCGAGGAAGCCATGCAGAGTACTGTGGTTGGGAAAGGAGAGCAGGCATCCTTGAGGAAGGTGACATTTGAGATGACAAACAACCAAAGCTTAGCAGGAGGTGGGGAGAATATCCCAGACAGAAGCAGGGATGCTTCTGGGCAGAGGCCTTAGGCAGTAAGGAGCATAGCAGTCTCCATGAACTGAAATGATGCCACATTGCCATCATAATAAAATCAAAACTGCTAAGCAAGGCCTGCAAGGCCATCCATGATCTGACCCCTGCCTGCCTGTTCAGCGTCATCACTCCCCTTTATCACATCCCTCTGACCACAGTGGTCTTGTTTCTGTTCCTGTGATGTGCCCAGCTTGTTGCTGCCTCTGAGCATTCATATTCTCTGTTCCCTCTGCTTGGGGTGCCCTTCCTCAGCTCCTTACATGACTAGCTCTCTCTTACCCATCAGACCCTAGCTTGGCGTCACCTTCTGGAAGAGGCCTGCCATGGTTTTTCTATTGTCAAATGTGGCCTTTCTGAACTCTTCATGACCCTGGTATCTCAAGCTCCGTTTTCCTTGGAAAATCTGTCTCAATTTGCCTTTATCTCTGGCTCTTTTTAAACATGCATGGAGGCGAGCTAGAATGTAAGCTCCATGAGGGTAGATGCTTGCCCTGGCTTGCTCCCTGCAGTTAAGTCCCCCTCTCCCTGGTGCCTGGTACAAAGGGACTCCCAGTAAATATTTGTTGATTAATAGAAATAAAAAGGAAACAACACAGAAAGAGGAAAGAAGAAAAGAGATAAATAAATAGAGAAAGGGAGGAAGGAGGCAGAGAAGCAGCCAGCTCGCTTGGAGTACACAGTACACAGAAGTGGCATGGGGTGGTGCTAGGGTGCAGTGTAAGTGAGTGCCAGTGTGGCCAAGCATGGTGTTTCGCGGGCCAGCAGCTGGTGTTGGGCAACAGACAGGATTCACATGGTAGGGAGCATATAAATGCAAGAATATGGCCAACTGCTGAGCCAGGGAGAGCGTTAACTCAGCCTAGCTCCCAGCATTGCACCCTTTAGCACAAATTAAGTTACAGCTTTTAAAATGGGGTTAACAGGTTGCATGGCTGGTCTGCTCAGTCTGCTGTACTTTAATCCAAATATTCTTCTCTCCAGTGGTAAATATTCATCTGTAACCTTTTCATTATGCTTGCCTGCCCTGCATACCTGCTCTACTGTGGTTATTTGCAGGAGGAAATGCAACTGGTGGTGGGCTGGGCTAGTTACAAATATGAGTCTGGTTATAGGCGAGACATGGGATTAGTTCTAAGGCCTTTCTAAGTGGACCTCCTGGGATTGAACAGCTCTGTGGCCTTTTAACATGAGGCTAGGGAGAGCGTACGTGTTCCTGGGACATAGCTCTCCCCTGGTTCAGTGCCAGGAGGCAGGTACAAAAGAAAAGGGGAAGGGCTATTATTTGCTAACTGTCCTTTTCATGGAACTGAGGGCTTTATATCCTATAAAACCCTCTAAGGGGAGTGTTGATTTTCCCTATTTCATGGAGAAGAAATATGTGGGGCAGAGACGTAAAGTGGTTTGCCTAAGGTTACAAAGCTAGTTAGTGATGGAACCAGTACTTAAACCTCACGAGCTGTCTGTCTGAAAACCTATGTTCTGGTACACCATCCTTTTGTAAAAGATTGATGAACAGCATTCTCTTTATTAACTGTTTACCACGTACTAGGCATTTTACATGCATTGTGGTTTTACCCTCCAATACTTCTACAAATTAGGTATTATTGCCTTCTGCATTTTGCTAATAGGAAAACTGAGGCTCACAGAATTTAAGCAGCTTGCACAAGGTCACAACTAGGAAGTGATGGAGCTGGGATTGGAACCCAGGCCTGCTTTTTGACAAAATATTGAGTTCTTAATGCTCTCTTCTCTTGCCTTCACTTGCGAAAAAGCTGATAAGCAGTCTGAGAGGGTGACAGATCTCATTTCTCACTTAGGTATCCAAGTAGGGAATGATCGTTGAAAGCCAAAGTCTCTTTGCAGGGGGTCTGCAGTTGCCCAGCCCTCTGGGGCCCCAGCTCCACTCATACATTCAGCATGTGGTATAACAACCTCACCAGCCATCCTCCTGGCACAACTTCAGGGGACTCGCGTCACAGACTTCCCCAGGTCAGGTTTGGATTCTCCTCTTGGGCCACGACCAGTGGCCAAGATCAGTAAACATGACCTAGAACCTTCTCTAAAACAGGGGTCTGCAAACTTTCGGGAAGGGGTCAGATGGGCAGTATTTTAGTGTTTGTGGCCATGCAGTCTCTGTCACAACGGCTCAGCTCTGCTGTTGTAGTGGGAGAGCAGCCACTGAAAACCCAAAAAGGCACAGGTATTGCTGTGTTCCAATAAAACTCTATGGACACTAAAATTTGAACTTTCTATCATTTTCACATGTTACAAAATACTCTTTTTCCCTCCATTGAAAACTGTTCTTAGCCTCTGGGCCTTACAAAAACAGGCAGTGAACCAGATTTGACCACAGGACCATAGTTTGCCAACCCCTGCCCTAGACTTAATCCAGAGTGATTTTCTTCCCAGAGCAGGCTGTTGGCCACATGGCTTGAGAAAGAAAAGGGTTTTCCTGAAAATCGTAGAAATACTTTCACTGAGATTTATTCATTCGTGTTAAACGTTTTCCTCTCTTATGAAGAGAAATCTATTTAAGGCAGAAACAGGCATCAGAAGTAAATCAATGAAAACCCTAACATATTAGTATAGAGTAAGTTCATCAGAGAGAGGCAATTCAATTTAATCTGGAACTAGTTTTAGTCATTTCTTATGTGTGAAAGAACCATAGTCTCTGCCGTGAAGAAGCTCACAATCTGGGCAGGAATGGAGGGTGTGCGGTGGGCTAGGGGGAGGAGGAAGCCGACAGGGAGCTGGAGGGTATATCCTAAGAGAAGCACAGACGAAGGCTGTGGAAAGCCAAAGGAAAGAAAACAATTCCCAACTGGGGGGTGAATTTTGTTTCCATGGACTGTGGTGTTTGACATCTGTCCAAAGGGCTCACAAGAGAGGGATGCTGATGAGGGAAAAGGTTCCAAGGAAAGGGAGTAGTAGGATCCATTGGATATCCAGATAATGATGAAAAAATGGGTGAAGGCCGTGTTGGCCTAGCTTTGAATGCTAGCCGGAAGAGTTCTTGATTCCTTAGTTGGCAGACATGTCAGGCCCAGGTGAAGATTTTTTTGGAGTCATGGTGGTCATTGGGTAGAATAGAGGGAAAAGACCTTGAATACCTAGATAAAAGATGTGGGTAAAGAAGAAATGGGAGGTAGGGAAAGGGAAGAGGGTCAGGAGTGGGACCAGTGACCGCTGACTTTGTTCATCCAGTTTGCCATATTGTCAGCTTAAAAGGACTAAAGACAGATCTAGAAGAGGCATGACAAGGGTCTGACCCACATAGTGCCTCTCCAGTATCTATGCCTGTTGCAGACATCACTCATCCACCATGAGACTCTTTTCCACTGAGTCTGAACACAGCTCCTTACCATCCTGCTGCAGGGAGTTGCTTTCAAATTTTCAGAGTTGGAGTGCAAAATGACATTTATTTGCATATTCTATAGCAGTGCTTCTCAAACTTTAGCATGCATATGTATCACCCAAGGATCTTTCACAGATCTGGACTCAGTTGGTTCTCAGATAGTCCAGAGTCTCCACTTCTAACAAACTTACAGGTGATGCTGATACTACTGGTCAGAGGGTCACCTTTGAGTAGCGAGTCCACAGTGAAAGAATTCTGAGCTTAGAGTTAAAGGACCTGAATACAAACTTGGATCTGTTCTTACAAGTTGTGTGACCTTCAACAAGTGGCCTGGCTTCTCTGGCCTCAAAGGGGACAATTTAGGTTAATAATGCACTCAGTGGAATTGAGAAGATCAAATGAAATCATGAGGAGATGTACTCTGCAATTGATTTGAGAGCTATAAATTCATTCAATGGTATTATTATTCATGATAATATAGCAATGATGATAATTAAACACCACTAGCCAACTCTGTTTATAGGGGCTGAGCCCTGGCATAAGGTTGCAAGGTGACAGCACTGATAAGGACCTCAGTAACTAACTAGTCATTAGTGCCTAGTGGGCAGCCAGCAACCTGAGGTTCATCATTCAGTAAAAATGTGGCTCCATAAAGGCTGGCCTGGAAGGTCTCAGCAAGGACCAGCTATACTTAAAACTGTCCCTGCAGCCAACAGATATAAGTCCTTAACTACATGGATTTCAGACATCCAGTGCTTCACTGTCCAGCCTGTCTTAGATGAACACCCCAGGTTCAAGAATAAGCCAGTGCCTGACCAGATTATAAAGTAAGACTCATTGTCCACAGGGAAGAAGGATGGGGAAGAGAACCCATTGGGACCACCAAACTGGGCTGGTGGCAGAACAGACCCCAGTGTCTTTCTAGTTCCTTCTCCATCTTAGCCAGTTTGTTCCCCCCTTTTCCTCTTGGGCAAAGAATCACCCTCCAATTAGCTGGGCTCTGCCCCTGACAAGGCTGAAGCCAGGAAGGATGGGAGGGCCAGGGTTATGGCTCAGCAAATCCTCAGCAAGCATTGAGCATTTGCTCAACTGGATGCACTCAGCCTATTTGTTGCTCAGGTTGATCTCAGAGTGGCCCCAGGGAGTCCACAAACAGAGTGTGACTGGGCAAGTGATAGGCAGGGTGGAGACAGGGGACCTTGGCCATGCTGAGCACATGCTCCCAGAGGGACGTCTTCTCAGCATGTGTGAAGGTTGTACATTGACAATGGTGTGTTCCGGCTCTGATAAAGGTACACTAGAGGAAGTGCCATGAAGGCTGATGTCCACCTGTTCTGGATCAGATTGCAAAGTCACTGATGAGGCCACAAGGTGGGGCCTCTGAGGGACCCAAGGCTGTATGCCTCCCAGCTGCCCAGCTCATTCCCCCCACCCCCTGCCCAAGTTCTAATGGAGCACTTGAGTGTCTTAAAGTAGGTCCTCCCCTCTGGGTGGGACAGTCAGAAACAGGATCTGCTTTGCAAGATGAAGGACCCTTTAGGGACAGGCAGCCCCTCCCAGCAGCCTCATGAAGTGCCACAGCAGAGCACGTGGAGCTCAGCTTGGGTCTCAGCCTCCCCTCACCTTCTCACCTTCTCAGACAGGCACCCATGAGCAGGGGACAATAACTATGCAGCTAGCACAGTGTTCTGCTGGCCCTGATGTTAGAATCTCACCAAGGATTCAAGAAGACTGATTTAGGGGTTTGGCTGGGACACCTAAAGAAATCCTTTGAGGACACCCCTGGGAAATTAGGCTCAGACCTCAGCTCCTTTGTTGCGGATCACAGGAAATCGTGACCTAGGCCATCAGTGTTAGAATTCCAATTGCCTGGATACTCTAGGGGTACTATGTTCTCAAAGGGGCATAAGACCAGTCTACCTTCTAAATTGCCTTGTCAGGAAAGCCTGTGCAAAAGTCACTCTTATGGAGCCCAGAGCACAGACCTTGATTTTAAATGCCACCACAAGGGACTCTACTAGGCCTGAAGTTTACTGTAATGAGCCTCCCTGGACAGTGCAGGGTCAGATCAGGTGTCAGCAGCCGGCCATGGCTACCAGGAGCCTCAGCCTCTTCCTGTCTTTCAGCTTCTACAAATCCAACTACGTGCAAAGGTTCCACTACTCCCGGCCTGTGCGCAGGGGAACCGTAGACCCAGAGAATGAGTTTGCCGTGAGTATCTTCCCTACTCTTGATCATTCCCTGGGGCCACCTGGAGGAACCAGAGCATGCATCAGCCAACCTCAGAATGGGAAGGAACTTGATCCAAAGCCAGAGAAAATAAAGCTAACCTCCATGGATACCATGACGTCTATTCCCCAGTCTCTTCCATTAGGGCCTGTGTCCTTATTTCTTGAGCCTTTTTCCCTTTAATACAGAATGCGGGCCTCATATCAGAGGCACCTTTTCAACCACAGGGCATTCAGGCATTGCCAGCAGGTAGAAACCCTCAGGCTAAGAAGGAGTGTTGATAAAATCAAACCTTCCAGCAAACACCAGTAAGAGGTCACAGCAATTTAGTCATGGCTGTCCCCTGAGTGCTAGTCTCTTCTGTGTGTGTCCAGCTAGGATTCAAACAAGACTGGAATAAGGAGGTGTCTCCAAGTCTCAGCTCTTTGGCTTGGACTGTAATTCTTAATATTTTTGGAGCCACTGCCTCTTTGAGAATCTAATGAACACTGGGAACCCTCCCCCGAGAAAACAAATGGATACATTCAATATTGCCTAAAAATTCAGACTGCTAATAAACCCAGGTTAAAATTTACTTGGCCTAAGTCCAGGGAGAGCTTACAGTTTATGTTGGGAAAGAATTCTTAAGGGTAAGGTGAGAGCGTGTTTCTGGGTCTTGCAATATTTATTCTGCTTTTGGGTAGCTGGGAGGCCTGGGGACCTGGCTGGGTTTCTGCCAAGCTTCTCTGATACCCAGGTTTCATAAACGTGTTTGTTGCTTTCCCGCCTTTGCCACCCCCTGCCCATGGACAGTCCATGTGGATTGAGAGAACCTCCTTCGTGACCGCATACAAGCTGCCAGGGATCCTGCGCTGGTTTGAGGTGGTACACATGTCGCAGGTGAGTCTGGGACATTCATGGCAGTGCCACCCCTCCTCTGATGCGCAGGGCACAACCAGTCTCTGAAGGCCCCTTTGACTTTAAAAAGGAGACATGTTTTTCTTTGAAGGTGCTGTGTGAGTCCCAGAATTCCCATGCAGGCAGCATTCAGAATAATGCCTTTCAGATTTTTTTTTTAAGTGTCAGATAACCTTTTTGTTCCCTGCAAATGAAACTTTCCATGGCCTCCAGTAATAAAGCTGGTGAATGGGGAGCTTCTGTTGGGCGGGTGGGGTGTCGCAGAGGATGGACAATCATCTCCATCCCCCCAATACTCCTCTCATCACAGTACCCCCTTGGGGGTACCTGTGCAGTAGCCCAATATGAACCCATTTTATAGTTGGACAAACCGAGGCTCAGAAGAGAGAAATCCATTTGGCTAGAATCCAAATGTTTGAACTCCCTTGTGCAGATAAACACCTATTTTGCTTCTCAGCACAGCTTAGGGTCTCCATGTCCTCAGACAGCTAAAGATCTTGCAGTCCCCAAGATACAGAGGAATGGTCATTGTGGTTGTGAGGAAACTTTATAAATGGACATATTTAGGATGTCTTATTTATTTATTTATTTATTCATTCAGAAAATACTTAATGTGCACCTAACATGTTAGGCACTGTTTTAAGACCTAGAGATTCTGCAATGGAGCTTCCATTCTAGTGGGAAAGAGGACTAAAAAGGCAAAGTAAATATATGATAGATGATGATAACTGTGATGGAAACAATTAAAGCAGAAGGGTGATGGATGAGGGACTGCTATTTTAAGTAGGATAATCAGAGAATGCTTCCCTCTATATTGGCTATTGAGGAGAGGTCTGGAGGAAATGAGGAAGGGGTCCATGCTGACATTGAAGAGAGAGACATTCCAGCAGAGGGGACAGCAAGTGCAAAGGTCCTGGGGCCAGAGTATGCTTGTGTCCAGACCAGAACAAGTGAGGGTGAGTAGCAGTCGTCTGATACCAGATCACGTAGGACCTTGTAGACCACCATAAGGACTTTGACTTTCCCACTGAGTGACACAGAGCCACGAGCAGAGGAGGGACGTGGTCTGACTTGCGTTTTCAGGCTATTGTATCAGACGATAGCATTGAGATAGTCACTTCTACCCTTAATGACCCTCTCTTTTCAGTGAACCCAGCAGCTCAGTAGCCCTTTTGCCTCCTTTTTATAGGGATGACTTAGACCTTGGAAGGGTATAACAATGATGGTGAGAGCAAAAACATGGTTGTGAGTATGGGCTCAAATGTTCATATGCATGATCTCATTTCAACCCCTCAGCAACCCTGTGAGGTAGACATTATTATTCTTCCCATTTTACAGATGTGGGAACTGAGAGGCAGAGTTAATTAGTGCATTGTTCAAGGTTAGTAAAAGAGATAAGGTATGACTTTAACCTCCCCTGTCAGGTACCTGGCTTGGACTCTTTATCTTTTTATCCTTAAGAAAAAGAAAAAGAAGCCCACCCCAGCCCACCCCAGCAAGTAGTACCCCCAAAAGGAAGGAAGTGTCTGTGCCCTTGCTTCATGGCACATGATAAGTTTTAACAAGTGCCCCAGGTGCTGTGTCAGAGGTTTATAGCAATATCTCATTTAATTCTCATAGGCCCCTGTGAGGTACATACTATTATTAGCCCTATTTAGGAGGTAAGGAATCAGAAACTTTCTACCAATCTGTAGCCTCTGCCCATTAGCCCTGACTGAGCCCTGTCACCTGGTGGTGCTCAGCAAGGCGTCTCTTCTGCAGTCATTCCTGCCAAACTGTAACAAACTGAGAGAGCCCATCCCTGTACTTCCCATTCCCTCAGCTACTGTGTGTCAGCTCAAAGCACTTATCTCCTAATAGACTACACAATTTTCTTGTTTATTTTTAGTATTAAGAGAATATTAATGTAACATTAGACTATAAGCTGCACTAGAATATAAATTCCAAGAAGACAGGTATTTTGTCTATTTTATTTTCTGCCATACCTCCAAGTGCTAAACATAGTCCCTGGCCCACAGCTGATGCTAACTAAAGAATACTTACATAAATTAATCAGTCAATCAATATGCAGATACCCATAATGTCTAAACTGGTTACCTTATTTTATAAACTCAGCATTTTGAAGTTAGGAAAGAAATAGTCAAGATTTTGGCTTGTTTCTTTTATCCTGATGCCTTTTCATAGAAGGCATTGGGGAAACCTTCAAAAAGTTGGCCAGAGTGAATTTATCTTTAATGGCCTCTCTCAGATGAGTTAGCAGGAATTTCAGGGTGTCTCAGATACAAAAGTTTAATGGTCTTGTAAGTGACTTCATTTCCAAAGATTGTTTTGGTGTTATATGAATTTTATCTTGTTCTCAGTTATTTCCTCCATAAATTGTCATCATTACAGTAATGTCTATATAGAGAGGCATTTTCTGATGAGCTTCAAGTATAAGTTCTGCTTATTGGGGTTTTATTTTTTTGTTGTTCTTGGCCCTGAGAAATGGAGTTTTTACAAGGAGCCCTGATCTAGGGGTCAGAGATCCAAATTCAACTTGGTCACTAATGAGTTATACATGTTAGATAAGGATTGCATATCTCTGGCTCTTAGTTTTCATCATCTATAAATAGGAATCGCAAAATGATGGAACTTTAGAGCTTAAAGGGACCTTAGGTGTCCTTTAGTCCAAAAGCTATAAACTGGAATACCTTCATAGCCTAGTAAGGGCTGTGGCAAAGTGCAGTAGCAACAGCCCCCTCCTCCATCTCTGTTGAATTACATTTTTAAAGGTTAGAATCAATGTGCTAGCTAAGTGACAGACCTCTGCCATCTGGTTTGGCTTGTAGTTCTCCAAGTTTTTTGTCCTGGTTCTTTCTGGTTCTTGTCTACCTGCGTTATTTTGTATATGAGAAAATGAGGCCCAGCAATGGGATGTGAACTGCCAAAGCAATTGTGGCAGAACTCAGAGGTCATGAGAGCACCTGTCCTGTGTGGCTCATAGGATTCCTGGCTAGATTTAAGAAGGGGATATTGGTAAAATGGCTTTGAAACATATGAAATGCTGGGCAGGGCGTGGTGGCTTATGCCTGCAATCCCAGCACTTTGGGAGGCCCAGGTGGGTGGATCACAAGGTCAGGAGTTCAAGACCAGCCTGACCAACATGGTGAAACCCTGTCTCTACTAAAAATACAAAAATTAGCTGGGCATGGTGGCATGTGCCTGTAATCCCAACTACTCAGGAGGCTGAGGCAGAAGAATCGCTTGAACCCAGGAGGCGGAGGTTGCGGTGAGCCGATATCATGCCATTGCACTCCAGCCCAGGCAACAGAGCAAGATTCCATCTAAAAAATAAACAAATAAATAAATGAAATGCCACCTAATTGCCAGGGATCAAGATCACTTTCATCTTATGTTCCCTCACCCATCCACACACACTTTTACATTTTTTTCCAAAGCACCCTCCCCTAATAATTCATTTTCCCTTCACAGCAAGCCTGGCAAGGGTTACTATGTTGATAGAGAAACTGAGGCTCAGCTTAGGGAAAAGACCAGAGATTTGAGGGCTAGACTAAGTCCCAACAGCCCATTGATGGCAAGTGTAGTATCAAAGCTTGATTCACATGTAGTGGAGGAGGCCTGCCTTTGCAATCAGAAATACCTGAGTTCTCTTTCCAGCTCTGCCCCGGGGCTCGGGGATAAGTGACTTAACTTATTCTTGGGGCAATGAAATGCGCATGGGTGTAATGTGGCCAGCATGGGATGGCACACGGGAGGCAATAGATCAGTGAAGTCATCCTCATTATCATGATCATTACTTTTATTCCTGTTATTAGCTAAACTGTAGGTTTAGCTTCTGAAATCTAGGCCTCCCACCAACTGTATAACTCCTGTAATGATCTGAAAGTTACATATTTGGTTTACACAAATGCCCATAGGCGAGAAACCAAAATTATTTTCATTCTCATTCTCTGTTCCTAATGGCTATAATGAGGATAATACTTTGGGAATCTAAAAATAGTTTCAAAAGCAAGGAGGAAAGCCAATCAATAGTTCTTTCCATTTTTAATGACTCGTCTTAAAGCCTGAGTCTTTCAGATATGGCAGGCTGTTGTTCAAAGGCAGGTGTGGCGCTGGGCTCAATCCAAGCAGTGGTGATAGATTTTCCTTACAACTCAGTCTACACCTTGGCCCCTCAGAGCCCCCACAGAGTTGGTCTGTGTACTTGACAGATACTAGACCGTAGGTTTCACTTTGGAGGACTATGGCTGCAGCCCAGTTGGAC
Source organism: Chlorocebus sabaeus (assembly GCF_047675955.1). Classification (NCBI taxonomy): domain Eukaryota; kingdom Metazoa; phylum Chordata; class Mammalia; order Primates; family Cercopithecidae; genus Chlorocebus; species Chlorocebus sabaeus. Next base: position 12,349,327 of record NC_132926.1, on the reverse strand, counting down.
AGCGTTCTCCTTCAATTAACATTATATGTGTGTGCATGTGCAGGTGTAGGGTGTGTGGGCATGCATGTGTATGTGTATCTATGTGTGTGTGTATATGAGAGAGAGAGGAAGAGAGAGAGTCAGTCAGTCATTTCCCAGGGCAGAGATCTGATCTCTGATCTCACTGCAGAGATCAGTCATCTTCAAAAACATCCAGACACAGGGTAAGGGAGTAAGGAGGCCGTAATTTCACAGAAACGGTTTAAAAAGATGACCAAGAAGACAATTAGCAACATAGCAGACTAGGAAGCTCCTGGCTCTCCCTCTACCCCCAAATGCACCAGATAAACATCTACTCATGGATCAATTCCCTCTGAGAGAAACTCAGAGATGAAGTGAGGGACTTCTACCTACCAGGCACTGAGTAAACATCCACATTGAATCGATACGAAAAGCTGAGGCACACTCAGGCATGCACCCTGCTCTGACACTGTGCCATAAAATGGAGAAAGAAATTCCCAGTACTCATCTTCTCTCCCTGTGGAGAGGAGGGCTTGGACCTCACATATACCATTCTAATTTGGAGTTTCTTCATTGGTTGGCTCTTAACTTACCAACTCTGAGACTGTGCAGAGTTAGACACATGCAAGTCTCTTTAGACCACAGGAAAAAAATCAGTGGTTTTATATGGGTGCACATGAACTTTCAGGCATTCCATCCCCTGAGAAGAGTATAGTAAAGGGTCTTTTATAAATGGAACCCCCTGCTTCTCCCCAGAAGGCATGTATGACACACTCTTCCAGTGGCTACGTGGCAGCCTGGCTTCTACATAACTTCCACTGAGGAGTTAAGGGGCAAACACATGTTAACCCACTGGCAGCCTGAGAAGCAGGCTGTCACTTCTCAAGCCTTCCCTCCTGGCTCACCCCAGCAATAACGACAGGTTTATAAATCCCTCCTGGAAGGAGTTTGTCCACACATCGAGTTTCCCAACTTTTACAACTTCCACCCGAGGGCTGTATCCTAAACACCCTAGCTCTGGGAGCAGAGGGGACTGGCATATGTGTATCTCCAAAGACCACAGGAGAAAAAAAAAAGCAGCAGTTTTATACAGGCATGAAAGCACTTCTAGGGCTTCATTTCCTGAGAGTGGTGCAAAGAAAGGGCTTAAAAAATTGCAACCCCCATTCCTCCCTAGATGAGGTTTATGCTATGCATTGAGTGTCCCAACTTTTAGAGCTATCTCTAAAAGGATTCCATCTAAACCTCTTAGCTCTGGGAACAGAAGGGAGCAGGTGTATGCAAGTCTCCCTAGATCACAGAACAAAGAGATGGTTTTAAATGGGTGCACAGACACTTCCAGGGGTTACATCCCCTTGGAGCAGTGCAGAAAATGGGCAGAAATGAACAGCTCCCATTTTCTTTCTGGAAGGGGCACACACTTCCAGTGGCTACTTGATGGCCCGGCATCTAACAATCTTGCATCAGGAAGCTAATAGGGCAAACAAATAATAGCTCTCCAATAGCCAGAGCCAGAGGTTGGCACTTTACAAGCCTTTCCTCTGTCTCAACCCAGTGATAAATCCAGGTCAGTCCATTCTTCCTGCAACAAGTTTGGCCACATACCAAGTGCCACACTAGAGCTCCCACCCAAGGGACAGTCCTCTTAATGATGTAGCTCTGGGAGTCAATGGGATTTTGTCTTCCTGAGTGGCCCTAGACCACACAAAAAGAAGTGAATATACAATGGGTCCAATTTCAACAACTATATCCCCAGAATCAGAGGGTGCAGCCTGAACCTGAGTGTAGGCACTTGCCACAGATTCTCTCCCCAGCTTAGGGCAGAGAGAGTGAGAGCTAATCACCCATGCTCAGCTTCACAATGAAGATGGAAGGAACTGGAACACACATTTAATACTCCAACCTTTTCAGCTACATCTAGAGAGTCTAGCCCCTGCCTTACCTGTCTCAGGGACTGACAGGAAGTGGCACGTTCTAAGCAATAGGGGTCTACCAAAAACAGAGACAGCAGTCTGGGCAAACAGAGATTTGAGAGGAACCCTAACATTTCAGATTGGATGGATTGGTCAGATCCTTCTTCTACACAAGGCCAGTCTGACAAGACTGGGAGAGAGAACTGTCTTATCTAATGCAGAGAAACCAACACAGAAACCAAAGGAAAATGAAGACACAGGGCAATATATTCCAAGTAAAGGAAAAAGATAAATCTCCAGAAACTGAAATGTGTGGAGTCAAGACGTGATTTACTCAGCAGGGAATCTAAATAATGCTCATGGAGATTCTCACCAAGGACAGGAGAGCAATTCAAGAACAAACCGAGAATTCTAACAAAGAAAAAGCATAAAGTATACCAAACAGAAATCATAGAGCTTAGGAATATTATAACTGAACTGGAAAATGCCATAGAAGGGTTCCATAGCAGACTAGATCAAGCAGAAGAAAGGATTAGTGAACTTGAAGACAAATCACTGGAAATCATATAACCTGAGGAGCAAAAAGAAAAGAGAATGAAAAAGAACGAGGCTGGTATAAGAGAATTATGGGACACCATCAAGTGTAACAACACACGCATTGTTGAGGCACTAAAATAAGAGAGAGGGAGAAATGAACAGAGAACGTATCCAAAGAAATGACAGAAAACTTCCCAAATCTAGGAAAGAAAATAGAAATCTAGATCCAGAAAGCCCCAAGGACAACACATAAGATAAATCCAAAGAGGCCCAAAAGTCTTTCTCAGACAAACAAAAGCTGAGTTAAGCACCGACCTGCCTTACAAGAAATACTAAAGGTAGTTCTTCAAGCTGAAGGAAGAGGATGCTAGTTAGTAATGTGAAAACATGAAAATATAAAACTTACTGCTAAAAAATAAGTACATTGTCAAATCCAAAGCATGCTAATACTTTGATGATGGTGGGCAAATTGATTATCTAGTATAAAGATTTAAAGGCAAAAAATATATAAAAGGACAACTAAATCTCTAATAGTTTGTTAAAGATACAAATTATTTTTCATGTAAATTGTGACATCTGAAACATAAAACATGGGAGGAGAGGGAGTAAAATTGAAGTTTGTGTATATGATCAAAGTTAAGTTGTTAATCAGCTTTAAATAGCCAGTTATATGTATGTTTTATGTAAGCCTCAGGATAACTACAAAGCAAAAACCTATAATAGGTTGTACAAAACGTAAAAGACCCACAGCATATCACTACAGAGAGCCATCAAATCACAAAGGAAGAATGTAATAAAGGAAAAAAAGAACAAAGAGTCTATAAAACAACCAGAAAACAATGAACAGAATGGCATTAGTAAGTCCTTACCTATTAATAATGACTGAATGTAAATGGATTAAATTCAATAATCAAAAGGCATAGAGTGAACAACAACAAAACAACCTAATGATATTGTATATTAGTCCGTTTTCACATTGCTGATGAAGGCACACCTGAGACCAGGCAACTTACAAAAGAAAGACGTCTATTGGACTTACAGTTCTACATGGCTGGGGAGGCCTCACAACCATGGAGGAAGGCAGGGAGGAGCACGTCCCTTCTTTCGTGGATGGCAGCAGGCAAAGAGAGAGCTTGTGCAGGGAAACTCCCTTTTTTAAAAAACCATGAGATCTCATGAGACCCGTTCACTATCACAAGAACAGCCTGGGAAAGACCCACCCCCATGATTCAATCATCTCCCACTATGTCCCTCCCACAACGTGTGAGAATTATGGGAGCTACAAGATGAGATTTGGGTGGGGATACAGAGCCAAACTATCTGATATGTTGCCTACAAGAGACTTACCTCACCTTTAAAGACACTCATAGACTGAGAGTGAAGGGATGGAAAAATACATTCCATGCAAATGAAAACTTTTAAAAAGAGTGTAGGGGCAGCTATATTTATTTCAGACAAAATAGACTTTAAGTGAAAACCTGTAAAAAAAAAAAAAAAAAAAAAAGACAAGGTCATTTTATAGTGACAAAGGGGTCAGTTCATCAAGAGGATATAAAAATTGTAAACACATATACACCCAATGTTGGAGCACTGAAATATATAAAGTAGACATTAGGAGATCTGGAGGGAGACATAATGATGGTAGGGTATTTCAATATCCTTTTCAACTTTTCAACATTGGACTGACCATTTAGCCAGAAAAATAATAAGAAAACATTGAACTGAAACTACATTTTAGAGCACAGTGGACCTAACAGACATATATAGAACAGTCTACCCCACAGCAACAGCATACACATTTTTCTGAGGTGCACATGGAACACTTTTCAGTATAGATCATGTGTTAGACCACAAAACAAGTCTTAACAAATTTAAGATTTTTATTTAGTTTGTTTCAGTTTAGTTCATGGGTCAGCAAACTATGGGCCATGGACCAAATTCCACCCATCACCTATTTCTGCAGTTTTATTGGAACAGCATTCTCATTCATTTACATACTGCCTGTAGGTGCTTTTGCCCTACAATAACAGAGTTGAGTAGTTGCAGCAGACACCATCTGGCCTGCAAATCCTAAAATATTTACTATCTGGCCCTTTTACAGAAAATGTTTGCCGACCTCTACTTTAGGTTTCTACTCCAGATCTCATGCTCTTGCAAACTGCACTTTTTGCCAGTTAGCTTTGGATGGCACTCTGTTTATTCTGCCTTCCAAGAGGTGTTGGAGAGGTGTTCAGCTTAATTTTCCCAACTAAAGTGAATCTACCTTGGAACAGTGACCCATCTAACAACCAGTCTTAGGACCTACTATGTGCCGGGCTGGGTGCCCACATCACAAGCTGCTCTAATCTCTCTAGCCAGTAACTCACACATAGTATCTGCCCAACCAGTACTGAAAGGGTTGAATTGGCGTGTGTTTCACCCAGATAATAAGAAGAGAAGACCTTCTCTGGGGCACACTCAGCATCTGAAGCTTCAGCAAGTACCTGATGTTTCCTGCTTCTGCCTCCCCAAAGAAATCCCTTTGTCACTAAGCAGAAAGCCAGCCTGTCTCTCCCCAGAGAGCAGACAGCCTCCAGAGCTCAGTAATTACAAGATTCTGTTATAGCCCCTTAGCGAGCATTGCCTCATTTGAATTCCCACCCCAAGTGAAATCAATACCAGTAATACCTGTTTTTAAAGTGACTTAACTAAGGCCTTTTCTTCCTGGTGATCTCATTTTCAACAGACCACAATTAGTCCTCTGGAGAATGCCATAGAAACCATGTCCACAGCCAATGAGAAGATCCTGATGATGATAAACCAGTATCAGAGTGATGAGACGCTCCCCATCAACCCACTCTCCATGCTCCTGAATGGGATTGTGGACCCTGCTGTCATGGGAGGCTTCGCCAAGTATGAGAAGGTGAGGATTTCTGTGCTCCAAGTCCACGGGAGCTCAGTGAACAGAGCAGTGGTGGGAGGACCCAGGGGGCAGATGCAGCTACATGTCACTTATCCTACTTCGGCTGTCCTTGTCCCCAAAGGGACCCTCAGTTTGGTTGGCCCTCGTGTTTCTACAGCCTCATGTCTTAGCAAGCTCCTGTCTCCCTCCCACCCTCCTTTCCACACCCTGTGCTGGGGCAGGAAGGGGCAGGAAGGGGCAGGGGTCATAAGAGCCCCTTATCTCACTGGGCAGATTCAGGTGGCTCTATTAAGGAAAGGCTCTGGGATGAGTGTGAGCCAGACCATAAAAGTACATGCCAGTTGTATAAACCCACCTCTTCCACAGAGGATGTGAAATGATGTGTACAAATGAAAAGAAATGAAACTCAGAATCTGTGAAAAGACATACAAACTAAAAGATCAACTCCAAGAGGGGAGCTATAATCTAGATATCAAGGTCATAAGTTCCCTCCAGGAAGCCACAGATTTGAGCCACAGATTTTATTTTTGAGCTTCCCGGTGTTCATGGCAAAAAGGGAGATAGCATCACTTATGTGAGTCACATTATCCACTGGAAGGAAAATACCCATTTCTCAGTAAGGAGACAGCTTTTCTTGGCATTGAAATAGAATAGAAAGTTCTTACTTGGTTTTCACCTAGCAGACACTGAAGGAAAAATGAACTCCTCATTCTAACAAATCTGTTGATGAATTTCCTATTATCTTTCCTATGTTATCAATTGATGTAAAACTAAGAATACCACACAGTAGTGTAATTCAGGGACAATAATTCCAGTCACCTAACCAATCCTTCCAGCTACCCTCCGATACCTATGCAATCATCATTGGTAACCCTTTGTGCAACCTTGAGCAGTGATAGGATATGTCTGTTTATACATGCGCACACACTAAGGACATGAGCCCCAGAAAGGGGCTGCCAGGGTCACTTGCAAAGAGGGATGCCATGAGGTGAGCTGGAACACCCACCCAATGAGATTCCTTACTGAATTATTTTCCACAGAGCAATGTTCTCAAACTTGAAAGGAGCATCAGAATCTCCTACAGTGCTTCCTGACACACAGGTCCTCACCCCACCCCCAGAGTTTCTGATCCAGGCTGTCTGGGCTGGGACTAGAGAATTTGCATCTCTAACAAGTTCCAAAGTACTGCTGCTGCTACTGGCTCAGGAACCTGACTTTGAGAACGACTTCCCCAGAGTTTGCAGCCCATTCCCACTGGGTACTGATCTGAACCTCAAAGCAGATAAAACATTGTCGGTCTCTCCAGACCTCTCACTTATGTTCCATCCACATGCCTGTGACCTCATCCTTGCCCCTCTCAAATTGAATCTTCACCCAGTGGCAAAGAGATTGGCTATGAAATGCCAAATGAACAGGAAACCCTGACCTCCTGTCTGTCTTCCCCAGGCCTTCTTCACTGAGGAGTACATCAGGGACCACCCTGAGGACCAGGACAAGCTGACCCACCTCAAGGACCTGATTGCATGGCAGGTAAAGCAGAGCTGGCAGGGGGAGCATCCTGCCCTCCTTCCTCTCCCCCCACCATGGTTCACTTGCCCCAAGCTAGGCTCTGGCTGAGGCAGCCTAAATTCACATGGCCTCCTGTCCCTTGCTTTTCAGCCCCTCTTCCAACCCTGTATCACACCTGAGCAGGTTCATCCTGGAACAGAGATTTGGGGCACTGCACTCTTGGGTGTTGCATGGTGCGAGGCAGCAATGCTATGCTGGATGGTGCTAAGATTCTCTTATTTGATGTTGAATTCAGGGGATGGCTTTTCACAGCGGGATGAAAATGAACACCAGGCCCCCACATTCCAAACCAGCACCTTCCCCCGACACCCAGCACAGGCCAATCTGATAATAGAAGACTTGAGCCCCTACTCCCACTTCTCCTCCTTTTAGAGTTGACCCAGTTTGTTGCAATAATGCTCAGATGGATATCAGATTTTGAAAATAAGTGAGGCCTTTGTGTGGTTGGTTGTGAGTCAAAGGGTCTACATCCTGCACAAGCTGCTGCTCAGCCCATGAGCTTAGAAGGCACCACCCTGCTGTCTCGGGCTGGCCACTTACCTGCCTCTCCTTCCATTCTCTGCTTGCATCCCTCTTCTTCCTGTGGACTCCGTCTTTCCTCCTTTCTCTCCTTCTCTCCGTGTACCTGTCTCTGTCTTTCTCTCTCTCTCTCAGAAGCCCGCACTTCTATTCCTTGCCTCTGTCTTTTGCCCCCCACCCCTGCACATCTTACTCCTGTCTTGGCTTCTCTTCCTCTTCTCTCTTGTTCTCCCTCTCCCTGCAGAACCAACAGTCGGCTAGATCCCTCTCATAGAGGCTTCCCCAAAGCTAGGCTTCCCCTCCAGGCCCACAGCAGCCCCCTCCTCAGACATTTGCCCACTCCTGGCTCTCAGCAAACCACCAGCAGAACACAGGGGTGGGCTCCAGAGGGCAGGAGCTGGCAGGAGGTGAGCAGTGGGTGCAGGGGCAGGTGGAGCAGCTTGCAGCTGCCTGCCCTCCCTCGCTTTCTTCTTGCCAGTCACTGTGCGAAGAAAAGCAAGCTTTTGTGGTTGGGAGTTTCTGTTACTCTAGGGAAATCAGGGAATGAGAAGCATTGGGTGCAGCCTCTTTTCTTAAAATAAGAATTCCTAATTCAGGTCCTTCTCTGCCTCTGCCAATTTATGCAAAGTGGGGCTTTAAAAATGAAACACCAAGCACTGCACAGACGCGCTTTTCCCGAATGCATGTTGTGTGTCTGTCTGGAATTTTCTCTTTCTTTTTACCTTGTGCCACCTGTGAAGCCCAAATATCCCCAAGGTCCCCACTTCTGTGGTCATCGTGCCCTTTATTATTCAAATAATGATGTTCTCCCTTAGCACCCCCAACTTGGGAAGCAGGAAGGCCAGGCTTTGATTCGTTCCCATCCTCAGATATTGCTGGGAGGCCTCAGGGAAGGCTAACATGTCACACAGATTTGCTTAGCTGTTGGATGTCACTCTGAATTCATACCATTGCCCTGGTCCTCTCCACTGGGGACCTCTTCTCATCTGGAAACAGCTTCTCCATGCTGTGTTTGCTGTACCCAAATGAACTTCAGCTTCACAGCACAGCAAATATCAAGCTGTACCTTCTAAGAAAATTCTACTACTGTCTTGGAGCTTACTAGAGGGACATTACCAACAAAGCCGGAAGACTTTGAACGCATGTACTCTGTTAAATGTGATAGCTTCTGAGAGCCATTAGCTAGGCGCCTTCAGACACCGCCCCCTAGTGGCTGCCTTCTCCTTAGCACCACCTGCTGATCCTGGGACCACCTGTACAGAGGCCCACCTAACCCCCAAACGAGGTTGACCTGAGCCATATCCCTCCCACCCAGAACCCAGGCACCCTAACTATGACCCCAGGCACCCTAACTATGGACACCTGCATGCAAAAGATGCAGCCCTGCTCATAGCAAAGGCAGTCTTTTAACATTATCACACCCAGCAGATTAGCTCTTCCCTACCTGTGTCATTCCATTTGTTCTTGCAACTTACATTTATTGAGCCTCTATTGTGTCCTAGGCATAGTCCTAGGCAACAGAGATAGTGATGGACGAAATTGGGCCTGCTCCCTACTCACTTGGAGCTTAATTCTAAATTGGATCTTGGTTTTGCAAAGCCAAATACACTTTGAATTTACTTAAAACACGAGAAGGTTAGATTTCAAGGGGAGTGAATGTATTTGTACCTCTAGCACCCGAACAAATGCTGAAGCCTTCAACGTACATTTGGTGTTCAATGTTTTGCAGATTTCAGGATCGATAGCTTGTTAATTTCTTTTCTTTGTGAAGACTTTCTCTCTATTTTTTGGAATAAAAAGATGTCTGTAGTATGCTCTTTTAAAGCTTTTGTTGTGAAATATGATGTACAGAAAAGTGCACATAAAAATATATAACCCACTTATTTATCAAAAACATACATCCATTTGACCACCACCCAGATGAAACAGAATTCTGCTAGCTCCCCTAACCCTATTCTTATGCCTCCTTCCCTAAGAGTGAGCACTGTTCTGCTTTTATAGTAATCATTTCCTTGCTTTAAAAAAAATACTTTACCACCCAAACACTCATTCTTAAACACTGTAGTTTTGATTTGCTTAATTTTGACCTACATGTAAACAGAATCACATAATATACAGTCTTTCGTATCTAACTTATTTTGCCCAATGTTATGTTTGTGAAAGTCATTCATTTTGTTGTACAGAGTTATGATTCACATTCATTTTCATTGCTATGTAGTGGTCCATACAGCTGGCTTATGTAACTATACCACAATGTATTTCTTTATTTTTCTACTAATAGAGAATTGGGTTTATTTCAGTTTGGGGCTATTACAAGTAATGCTATTCTGAACTTCCTTGTGTGTGTCTTTTTGGTACACATATGCAAAATTTTTGTTGGGTATATACCTATGCATTGACTTGTTTTGTCATAGCATATAAGGATATTCAGCTTTAGTAGGTAGCTAATACTTCAGTAGGTACCTACTAAAGCTGAATATCCTTATATGCTATGACAAAACAAGTCAATGCATAGGTATTCTATCACTATAGGTTAGGTTATTTTACCTGTTCCTGAACCTCTTCTATCAATCTTCTATCACTATAGGTTAGGTTATTTTACCTGTTCCTGAACCTCTTATAAATTGTATTATACAGTACAGTATGTACTACTGTATCTGTAGCTTCTTTTGCTAAACATAATGCCTTTGAGATTCTTCTGGGTTGTTGCACCTACTAGAGGTTTGACTTTTTTTGTTTCTAAGTGTCATCTATTGTATGTGTATCTAAATTACCAATAATATGTCAATTTATTTATCTATTCTGTTGGACATTTGGGTTTTTTCGGGTGTTTGTATATTATGAATAAAGTTGCTATGAACATTCATGTTTATGCCTTTTGGTGGACCTAAGCACTCAATTCTTTCAGTATACGTGTAGTAGTGGAATTGCTGGGCCATGCACATTTAACCTTACTGGACACAAGAAGCAGTTTTTCAAAGTGGCTAAATCAATTTTCACTCCCACACAACTTCTAAGTCAGTTGATTCACATTCTCCCTGACACTTGATACTGGGAGTCTTTTTTAATTCTAGTCCTTCTGGTGGATGTGTAATGGTATCTCAGTTTAGTTTTAATTTGCATTTCCTTCATGAGCAATGATGTTGAGCACCTTTTCATATGCTTACTGCTAATTGGATTGCCCTTTTGTGAAATACTTTTTCAAATCTTTTACTTATGTTGTTAATTGAGTTGTCTTTTTATTATTGATTTGTAGGAGTTTACATATATTCTAGATATGCGTCTTCTGTCGAATATATGTATTGCAAATATCTTCTCTTAGTCTGGCTTGTCTGTTTGCTTTCTTAATGATGTATTTTGATGAACAGCAGTTGTAATTTTGGTCAGGTTTAATTTATCATATTTTTTAATGATTAGTGCTTTTGTGTCCACTTTAAGAAACCGCAACTACCCCAAGATCATGAAGATTTTCTTCTATGTTTCATTATGAGTTTTTATTGTTTTATCTTATACATTTAGGTGTATGATCCATTTTGACTGATGTAAAGTAAGAGGCAGATTATTTTCTTACACAGATTTCCAATTTCTTCAGCACCATGTATTGAAAAGACTATTTTCTCCCACTTTTGACCCCCAAAATTGACCACATATGTATTTGTCTATTCTGGACTTTCTATTCTGATCCATTGGTCTATGTCCATGCTTATACCAGTACCACACCATCTTGAGTCTTGAAATCTAATAGTAAGTGTACCCCAATTGTTGCTTTTCATCAAATGTGTCTTGCCTCTTCTAAGTCCTTTGTATCTCTATAAATTTTAAAATAACCTTGCCAATGTTTACATACTTCTCTAAAATACATTGAGATTTGGATTAAGTGTACATTAAATATTAGATTAAATTGGAGAGAATGGCTATCTTCTCATCCATGGACATGGAATATCTCTCCATTTATATAGTTCTTTAATTTTTCTCAGCAAAATTTTGTGGTTTTCACATATTTTTTCTTTCATATATCTTATTAGATCTGCTCTTAGGTATTTGATATTTTAAATTCTATTGTAAATGGTATTGTTTTTAAATGTTATTTTCTGTTTGTTAACTTTTCATAATACACTCATCTTATGATCTTTTGTAACATTTGTACTTCTTATAGTTATGTTTTTCAATCCTAATATTGGTTATTAGTGCCTTGTATTTTCTTGATTAGTCTTCTTAGGAGTTTATTAATGTTGTATCTTTTCAAAGAAACAAATTTTGGCTCTGTTGATCCTCTCTGTTGTAAATTTGTTTTCTATTTTTATTCATGTCTACTCTTACCTTTATTATTTTCATTCATTTCCTCCCTTTGAATTTAGTTCACTGTTCTTTTACTAATATCTTGAGATGGATGCTTAGCTAATTTATTTTCTATCTTTTCTAATATGTAAAACTAAAGCCATAAATGTATCTCCGTTTACAACTTTATCTCACTACTTTTTATATGTAGTTTTTCCATTAGCATTCTTTTTTATATAAAATCTTTGTCTTTTTCATGAATGGAGGATCTTTTCTGTTCCTATATATTAGTTAAATTTTTTAGAAAAACATGTTTTCGTAGGCTCTCTTTATTCTATTTCTTCCAAATTCATTCTGTTTTTTCTTCCTTTATTCTTTCCTTATTTTCTTCCTTATTTGTTTCTTCCCTGTCTGTTGGTCTGGTCTCTGTCTTTCATATTGGAGACTTTCCTCCAATGTCTGGTGATGCTTGGCATTCTCTTCCTAGTTAAGAGTGAGGCTAAAGAAAATCTGTGTACACGAGAGAGGGCCTTGGCAACTGGGTAGCATTGCTGTGTGCTAATGGAATGACCCACAGATGCCTCCCTCTACGTGGGACCATTCATATTCTCCAGAGTCAGACCCTTCAAGCTGTTCTATAGAAAGACAGTCCCAGCTGCTACACTGCTGGCCATTTGGGAATTGGGAAGTGGAGGTCTCACGATCCAAATGCAGACTTTCTCTTCAACTCCTTATTTGCAGTCTGGCTCCTCATTCTGCCTTCTGTTGTGCCTGATGCCCCTAAGCCCAGAGCTCCTTGTTCTAATTGTTCTAGATGATAAGCTCCTCCTTCTTGAGAAAATGGGAAAATAGAACACTTGGCTGCAGGGTGAGGCAGTCAGAAAATCTAACTGCTCCTGATAAAGGACTTCAACACATTCCTCTGTGTTTGGCCCCTCAGCTCACCTACCTTCTCTGTAGTGCCTGGTGCCTCCTGAGGCCCTCCGGCTTCATGGAGACAGATTGGCTTCTTCTGTCACCACCTCCCTCCTCTGCTCTGGAAGGTCAGTTATGTCCTCCCACCTCCTGGCACCTGCACACATTGTGGGGCAAGTTTATGAATGTCTTCAAGTTTCACTGAAGATTTCAGTTTCTCCTTCACCTTGTCATTTCTGGGGGACCTCCAATAGAAGTAAGCAGAAATATCTTTATGTCATCATCATGAAAGCAATTTTTCCCCAAATAATTCATAGTCTACCCCTTTGCTCCCCTGGTAATGTTTCCCTGAGACCACACAACTAAAGTTCTCAGCTTCTCTTTCTAACAGTGCCCACCATGGCTCTGCTACTCTCCCTTAACATAGCTGCCACTTAGACAATGTCCACTGACCTCCCATGGGGACAAATAAGACTCCAACTCCCTCACATCAATCCTCTCCTTTTCCCTCATGTTCCTAAGGCTTTTACATCACTTTTCAAAGCTCCCTACTGGTGGGTTCGCTTTATGATATTAGCACATTTATATCCTTCTTCAGCACCTGCATAAAGTGCAATTGGCTCCATGTGGTAAGATGAGGCTATGCCCCCTCCTCTGTTTTCTCTCAGCTCTTGCCTTCCTCTATCTCCCAGCTTCTGACATTCATCCCTTCACTTTAGTATTGCCAAGAACATCTTACGCGAGGTTTTAAATCAATGCAACAGAGATTCCCCTGCTCTGATCCCCACACTTTGCCCTCAGGTAGATTCTTTAAAGGGGCCATTTTCCCAAGCATGTGGCCTCTCATGGGGAATGGGAGAGTCCAGCCCTCCTATGAGGCAAGGGAAGCTGAGGGTCTTCCTCCCCTTTCCAGAGCAAACCACTTATTTGCAACTTTCCCCATTTCCCATGGCTGGGGACCTTGTGTGCAGGTTTCTGAGGACCCTGAAGCCCTTGACGAATTCTTTGCAGGCAGACTTGACTGCAGCTGCCTTGATGGGCTGGGTGCCAGGCTGTGGCCCACCAGCCAGCCTCTGGCTCATTCTTTACCACTTTCTCTCCAGATCCCCTTCTTGGGAGCTGGGATTAAGATCCATGAGAAAAGGGTGTCGGATAACCTGCGACCCTTCCATGACCGGATGGAGGAATGTTTCAAGAACCTGAAAATGAAGGTGGAGAAGGAGTACGGTGTCCGAGAGATGGTATGGGTGGTTCCTATGGCTTGAAGGGGTGGGACTGGGCAGGGTGGAGCAGGGAAGGATGCTGGAGGCTGAAGTTGGAAGGGACCCAGCAAAGGAAGCTGCTTCCAAAGAAGATGGTGATGGCCAGCATTGCTGGATCCCATCCAGGGGAACCCTGCTGGAAACTTGGTCCAGCAAAAGTAACCCCCAGACAAACTCCAGTTACAACTGGATTGTGCAGATACCAACTACTCAAGGGACTGTGTAATAATAATGAAAGCTACATTGATGCAGCATCTACTATATGCCTGGCCTGATTCAAGCACCTGACATCTACTAGGTCATTTAATCATCACCACAAGCCTGAGAGGCAGGAATGATTTTTAACCGCTTGTATTTCTTCTGAGGTTCAGAAGGTCAGGTAACTTGCCAGAGGCTATGTGGCAAATGAGTGTGCGACAGAATTTGCATCTGGCTGTGTTAGTTCAAGGCCAGTAGTTTTGGCCACTGAGCTCCTTGGCCTGAAGAGGCCATGAGCCTGGTGCTTACAGGGTGCTTCTTCATCCTTTTCCTTATTAACTGGTGTTATAAAATGTCAAGGCCATGCAATTCCTTTAAAACCATCTGGTCCAGCCTTCCCATTTTACAGATGGTAAAACTGAGACCCAGAGAAGAACAGTGAGTTACTGGAAGAGCCTAGAGGCACACTCAGTTCTCTGATTCAAAGATGTTTTTCTGTGAGACAGGTTGTCACTTTCAATACTCCCTACATGAAGTCCCTGCAATGCAATTCTGATGCTGACTCCCTGGAGTTAGATCACATTTCACAGGTTAGAAGCACAGTCTTAGATGCTTCCCACTTCAAACACCAACCATAAGCTTCAGGGACCCAGGCCACCCACACTTCTGCCAAACTGGTTACAAATTGGGGGATTCCCACTACCCCATCGGGTTTCATAATTCACTAGAATAATTCACAGAACTCAGGAAAGCATGATATTACAACTTCAGTTTATGATACAAATCAAGACCAGCCAGATAAAGAGACACAGAGTGAGGTCCAGGAGGGTCCCAAACATGAAGTTTCTGTGTATTCCAGATGTGTCCCCCTTCTGGCACACTGATGTATGATTACCAGTCAGAGAAGTTCACTGGAGCCTCATGTCCAGAGTTTTTATTGGAGTTTCATTATGCAGTCATGATAGACTGAACCATTGGCCACGTGATGGAAATCAGTCTCTGGGCCTGTCCACTTCCTGGAGGTTGAGCTGATATTACATGGCTCAAAGCCCCAGCCCTGTAATCATAGAGCTGGCCTTTCTGGCCATCGGGAGCCATCTTATTAGCATAAAATCAAGTATGGTCAAGAGGGTTACCATGAATAATAACAAAGATACTCATATCACATAGGAAATGCCAAAGATTTAGATATTGCCTTCCAGGAACCAGGAGTAAAGGTCAGCCACATTCTTTATTCTACAAGAACCCCTAGCGTCAGCCAGCCAGGAACTTTTGTGTTGATGCTCCACTCAGCCCCACAACTCTGCCCTGCCCAGGTGGAGGGAGAAGGTGACAGGAAGGTTGGGGCCACCTTCCCCAGGCTACAGCTGCTAACCACCCTGTTCTCCCACCACAGCCCGACTTTGACGACAGGAGAGTGGGCCGCCCCAGGTCTATGCTGCGCTCGTACAGACAGATGTCCATCATCTCTCTGACTTCCATGAATTCTGACTGCAGCACCCCCAGCAAGGCCACCTCAGAGAGGTCAGTCCCTGCACTCCAGGGAGCCCCCCGCACCCCTGCTCCCTGGCTCAATCCCTTCTCCTTCTCTCTCTTCATCGGCAACATCTCTTCTACCTTCCCCTTCCTCCTTTCAGTTTAAAAGCCTTTTCCCATCTGGAGCCTCACAACTACCCTAGGAGGCTCATGGTTAGTATCATTTGTATGGGGATTATCAGAGGCTCAGAGAGGCAAGGCAGCTTTCCTGAGCCCCAGCAGGACTCACCTGCAGCCCCCAGACTTCTAGTCCAGTGATCTCTGTCAGCCAGCCAGAGCTCCTCACCAAGCCTGCATCCTTCTGGAATATTGTCACCTCTCACCGGGATCTGTTCCCTTTCAAGGAAGCTCCTCCCAATCACAATGGGATGTCCCCATTGCAGAGCTCCTCCTCCTGCACCACCTACCCACCCCTCTGTCGGGGGTCTTCCCTCCTTTGCCCCCTTCCACCTTCCTGGAGCCCTCTGGCCATCATTGCTGGACCCTCCAGAAACTCCCCAGTGGGCCTCAGAGGCTACCTTTGCCCAAAGGGAAAAGGATGAAAACGTCTTCTATGTTTCACGATTCTAGGGGCCACCATTCACCCTGCCCACCTCATCTGTTCTAATCATAGACACTATGAGCTATCATAGACACTTGGCACTTACCATATGCCAAGAATGTGCCAGGGGTTCCTCTGACCTCATCTCATGGCCACTCTGCAAGGTCTCTGCGAAGACCCCCATCTACTGAAAAGGAAATGATGGTTGGAAGAGGTTGAATGATTTACCCAAAGTTATTCATTCAGCTAAGAACTGGCCGGGCCTGGATTTGAATCCTCATTCGTGCTTTCAACCAGTCTTCCCTCCTTACCACCAGTTTCTTTGCTATGGCTCACTTCTTTCAATTTCATTTTACCACGAATAAAATAAAGTGAACTTCACTCATTATATTTAAGTGTTTGTCGGTTGAGCAAGTTGCTCCCCAAATCCTCTGCCAGATTTGCTGATCTACTCCAGACCCTGTAGTGACAGCTCAGGCAGCCCGAAGGTCGCCTTCAGCTTCCTGGGTCCTTGTAAGGCAGTTCCACTGAAGCTCTAACTGCAGTTTCTATTGCTGCCCTCTGGCCTTTCAGCTTTGACCTGGAATTAGCACCACCCAAGACTCCGAGAGTGGAGCAGGAGGAGCCGATCTCCCCGGGGAGCACCCTGCCTGAGGTCAAGCTGCGGAGGTCCAAGAAGAGGACGAAGAGAAGCAGCGTAGTGTTTGCGGATGAGAAAACAGCTGCTGAGTCGGACCTGAAGCGGGTGAGCGGCTGAGGCAGGTTGCCTCTCCAGTACTGGTAGCAAATCTCCACTACATGCTGGGCACAAAACCCAGGGCTTCCAGATACAGGATCCCCGAGGCCTGCTCATGCGGTGCTATGGGTATTGCAGAGGCGGCACCTGAGGAGCTGAGAGGTGAAGTGCTTATTGCCCAGGCAGCTGGGGTGGCTGGGACATGACAGAGCTGGGAGTTGAACCCTGACCTTTGCACTTCAGAGCCTGTGTGTATCCTTTCCACCATCACACAGGGCTTTTCCAGGCGGGGGAGAAGCCACCTGTTCTCCCACCAAAGGGGAGAGCAGCCCACTTGGTATTGGGCTAGGTGTTTCTATAGCCCCCAGCCCCAGGCCTGTTCTAACCACTGACATCTCAGACCCCTGCAAGCCCCTCCTGTGAGCCAGGAGTCCAGGTGGGGATGCAGAGATGAAATCTCACTGTCCTGGCTTTGAGAGTTTTGGTCTTGTAAACGAATAACTTTTTAAAAATGAGACTTGGTGTCAGACAGCCCTCTTAGTTTCCCGCTGGAAAAGAGGTTTGTCAAAAGCGTTCTGGGAGCCTGGGAGGGGGAGACGGATTAACTGCCCTGGCAAGGGAGGGGTGCCAGATGAAAGAGCAAGGGGCCAACCAAGATACCTTGGTGAAGAAAGGGCCCTCCAGAAACTTCCCAGTGGGCCTCACAGGCTACTCTTGCCTGGATGGATAAGAATGGAAATGTCTTCTGTGTTTCTCAATTCTAGGGGACACCATTCACATGATAGTCTAAATGAATGCCACCCCCTCCACCCCGTAGTTGTGTAGTGTGCAACCTGTGAAACCATACGTGGCAGACTGGCATGGA
The DNA here is from genome assembly GCF_047675955.1 of Chlorocebus sabaeus. Classification (NCBI taxonomy): domain Eukaryota; kingdom Metazoa; phylum Chordata; class Mammalia; order Primates; family Cercopithecidae; genus Chlorocebus; species Chlorocebus sabaeus. The sequence continues at coordinate 12,331,556 of NC_132926.1, read as the reverse complement.
ATGGTATAAAACAGAATAAATGAACTAGGAACCAGCTTCATAGAAACCATGCCACGCCCTCATCCCTGATCTTTCAGGGCCCAGATCTGCCTCATGCTAAGCCTCTCTCTCTCTTTTTTTTCCGTGTGTGTGTGTGTGTGTGTGTGTGTATTTGTGTGTATGTGTGTATGTGTGGTGTATTCCTCCAGCTTTCCAGGAAGCACGAGTTCATGAGTGACACCAACCTCTCGGAGCATGCGGCCGTCCCCCTCAAGGCATCTGTCCTCTCTCAAATGAGCTTTGCCAGCCAGTCCATGCCTACCATCCCAGGTATGCCCCCTGCTGCCACCAGCATGAGGGACTAGAGATAGTGCAGACCACCAGCCTTGTGGGTGGAGGATGGATAGGAACTGTGTCTACACAACAAAGTGGGCCAGGCATCCTGGGGTTAGAGGCTTTGCTCACAGCCCCCAACCCTCTAATCTCTCCCCACACCCACCACTTCCTAGCGGTGACACCATCCCAGCAAGCTCCAGCAGGGACAGGGGAGAGGCCTGCTGTCTCTTGGGCCCTCAGAATTCACTGGGTATCGATTTGTCACACTAGGTGGCCCCTTGTTCTCAGTTAGCCAGGCCTCCCCAGGGGCCAGAAGTTTGCCCTTGGTATGTCCCTAAGACCTGTGGCTTCTTTGTGGACCCGGAAGACTCTTTCTGGCTTTACAAAAATGGCCACCACATCTTATAGCTGCAGAGTGTTGGGTGCATAGTTGCTCCCTATCTGCCATCCTCGTCACGCACTGTCCAGTGAGGAGGTTAGAGCACAGCCGATAGTCCTAACTCACAGAAGAGAATCTGAGGCCCTAACAGGGGACATGACAGGGGACATGGCATGCCTGAGAGCACTCCATCTGGCATGCAGAAGTCCTTGGCATCTACTGCTATGTGCCTGGCTCTGTGTGGTAAGGGCAAGGTCAGAAGGAAAGAAGACAGGGGCCAGTGCTGCCCTGTGGAACTCAGCAGGCCGATCATGGTGAAGACGCTTGCTGGTTCCCGAATGTTTGGGGTGCCAGGCCCTGCGCCAACCGCTTCTCCTTCATTATTTCATTTACATCACTGCACGTACCCGGGTGCATGTCATCCACCCCATTGTATGGATGAGGAAACTGGGGCACCGAGAACATCAGTCTCTTGCCTATCACCAGCCAGCAAATGGCAGAGGCTGAGTTCAGACCCAGGCCCTCTTCCCTGGAACCAGGCACCTGCTCACTGCCCTGCCACCCCACCCAGGATAGCCTAAACACGACTGCAACATTTGGCCCAAGCCATTTCACTGGTATCTTCTCTGCAGGTCTCACGACACCCAGGCGGTCTGGGCTCTTTCTCCTATTTGGCCAGTGTCAAAAGCAGCAGTCAGAGAGTAACTAATTTTTCATGTCTCTGTGACTCCAAACTGGGGCTGTAACCACTAGGCCATCTGGCCCCTCAGCCAGGTGACACGTGGGTCTGAGACTCTCTTGCCAGTGTCTCCTGCAATGGGGAGAGAAATCCAGGGTGTTGGTGTTGGGAGCTGGAGGAAGAGTAAGCTCACACTGTCCCCTGCCTTGGAGCAGAAGGCTCTGTGTTTCCTGGGGATGTCAGGGCTTTGGGGCAAGGTTTTGACCAGGAGCCAGGAGGCTGAACCCTTGTCTGTAGGGTGGGCAAGATTCACTGCAAGAGGACAGCTTCAACGCCCCCTGGCATGGCAGGAAATAGGCTTCCTGCCTCCTGCTTGGCACATACAATGTGTAATCCCTGGATGCTGGCTCTGTCTCCCAGCCCTCCCTCGTCTACCTCCCCCAAGGCACTGCCCCTCCTCTACCCACCCACTCATGCCCCAGCTCTACTCTCCTTCCAGCCCTGACACTCTCAATGGCAGGCATCCCTGGGTTGGACGAGGCCAACACATCCCCCCGCCTCAGCCAGACCTTCCTCCAACTCTCAGATGGTGACAAGAAGACACTCACACGGAAGAAGGTCAATCAGTTCTTCAAGACAATGGTGAGGACACTGAGGGTGGAAGGAAAGGAAGACATTGGGAGGAAAAAGGGAAGACAGCAATGCAGAGAAAAGAAAATGGGGGGTCGTGTGTGCACGTGTGTGCATATGTGGTCATTCCTAGGGAGGCCTAGTCAGGAGGCCTGAGTTCTGGGACACTGTGCAGCAATGCCCAGAGGGCGGTTCTCCTCTGGGGCCCCTGGCAGCTCCTCTGACCAGGATTGACCCCAGCTAGGCATGTGCAGGGCCCCGGGACCTCAGAAGCAGTAAGTGGCCTGCCCTCACCTAAACTGCCCCTTAGTGCTGCAGCACTTTCCTATTCAACCTATATCACAAAATCCTACAAACTGAACATTAGTTTCCAAGCACTGATTCTGTAAGTCTCATCTCCTTTCGTTACTTGTTGGCCTTTCCTCAAGATCAAGAAGGTCCCATAACACATCTGATCCTCAAGGTAATATGAAATCGGAGCTCTGCTACTACAAATATCTCAAGTGTACCGTGAGCACACAATGAGTCAGGCACCGTGCTAAGCACTTCCCGAGCATGGTGCCATTTGAGCTCCCACTCTTAGGATTTTATATGGGAGGCTCACAGGGTTTGGTAAGTGATGTGCCCAAGTCCACACGGCTAGTGAGCCTGGGCTCACTCTACTGTCTACCACTGCCTTTCTGGCCAAAGCCAAGGTCATAGCAGCTCACATTCACTGGGCTTTGGGCAGGGGTCAGTGTTGGGGCCCTTGTGATTAGGACTGGGAAGCTCCATTTTGGTGCTTAATCTGATCATCCCATCTTGGTTTTGTGCTTGTTTATTCTCTTCTCTCAAAAGCTGGCCAGCAAATCGGCTGAAGAAGGCAAACAGATCCCAGACTCGCTGTCCACGGACCTGTGAGCTGCTGCTGACCAGGGCTGCATGGGAGAGCCAGGGAGGGGAGTTTCTGGAAAAGGAGAGCCATGGGTGGAACACCGAAGCCTCAGCGAGTGGGAGACTCTCCCCATCAGTTGTCCTCACTTAGAGGAGACAGAGGAGCCAATCAGGTCCCAGAGCTTGAGTGCTAACAAGCCCAGCATCCCCTGGGGCTGGGATCATGGTGGATGAGGAAGCCTCAATGTAGATTCCTGAACGCAAGGAACCAGCAAGAATGCCTTCTCCCAGTGTGCTCTCCCCAACATCCTAGGCACAGCTTTCATAACCCAGTTTCTTAGGGGTAAGAAACTGTTTTTGTTTCATTTATGAAGTCCCAGAACTTAACAGAAAAGAAAGCCTTTTAAATATTCTTTTAAATTTTATTTTAGATTAACAGTTTTGTACTTCACATTTTTTAATACAACCAACCAGTTTCTTTTCTAGCCAATCATCTCTGAGGAGTTGCTGTTTCTTACTGACAATAAAAAATGTTCTCTTGGTTCGAATAAGCCTTGTTGCCCAATTCTGTTGGCTGACTCTCCTGGGCCCAGGACTGGGCAGGAAGCTCCCCGGAAGGAAGGCAGGCCCAGGGATTGCAGTGATGTGAAGGAGCCTGGTGATGCCCTTGCCCAATGCCAAGTTTCCCCACCTCATCTATGAGAAGATTCTTCAAGAATCTCCATGACTCTGGTTCCTTAGGTGCCCAACCCTGGGCTACCAGCATGTTAAAAAAGTTGGCCTGGTCTTCCTCATGGATCTGAATAGTGGAGTGTCATACCTCCTTTCTCCACCTTTAGAAAGAGATAGCAAGACCACCCAAGCCTGGTCACTCTAGTAAAGACCAAACCTAATGCCAAAGAGTTAGGAAAAGAGGGGTCTGAGGTCCAGCAGACTCATAGTTGAGCTCGTGGATCTTGTCACTGGCTCCAAAGTGGTGGCTTTTCTTGGAGGAATTCTCAGGTTTTTCAGATGAGGCCCAAAGGAGGTGAGTAGCTTTGTCAGGCAGCAGCAAGAGAGGATGGGAGCAAAGTCCCACCTCTGGATCCGACAGCGAGCAGGGAGCTGTGCAGGGGAGGGGTCCAGAAGGAGGCTGAGGACCCATTTGAGAAGCAAATTAATACTGGGTAAGTGCATGATAGCACAAATTTCAGAAGTAGAGCCATCTGGAAACCTTGGAGTGGATACTTATTTACAGGCTGAGTCCCTGGGGTAGAGTAAGAGAGGAGAAAGAATGATGATGGTAGCTCAAATTTCTTGAGCCCTGATGGTGTCTGGGACAGTGTTATAGACATGATAAGAATTAACTTCCTAAGTCTTGATAGCAGCCCTAGGAGGTAGATACGATTATTACCCAGATGAAGAAATGGAGGCACAGAGGCGTGAAGTGACCCAAGACCACACACTTAGTAACGAATGGCTTGGATCCAAACCCAGACAGCTGGGTGGGGAGCCTGACTCTTAGGCACTACCCTACATTGTCTCTGGGATGCCTTAGTGCACAGAATATCCTAAGTCTTGGTAGCCTTTATCTACCCCAGCCTGTCCCTGGTGGCCTCTATGTCCCTGCTGCAAGCCCCATTTGAAGATGTGTTGCCTAGTTCAGCTTCTAGTCTCCTCAATAGGCCAAAAAGTCCTGTTTTGATGATTGTTGGGGTTTGCGCTACACCAAACACCTTTGGGTTGCCTAAGGTAAGTAGGCAGCACCCAGAGGATTGGACTCTGTTACAAGCTTGGGCTTGTCATGCCTGGTTTTTCTCTCATTATGAACTGATAAAATCCTAGTGTTTAGCCTTGACATGTAAGCCTTTCCAAATACCAGTGGGCAGTGGGGGCCAGGGAGGAGGGGACAAATCTCAACAAGGAAAAGAAAATGGTTCTCCCTTTTCCCACAACTACAGAAAAGCAGGTATGATCCTGTGCCTTGAAACTGTAGATGTTACCCTCACTCAGGAGAACTGAAAGACACCCATACTCAGAGGTTGTTGCTACATCGTCCTGGAAAAGTAAGCTTTAACCTCTGAAAATTCTGTAACTGATCAATCTCCTCACTTAATACAGTGTGGCCCTGGTAATAATATTTCTGAGTTCCATTTTCTGAAGATTATCAATATCTATGAGTTTCCTTATTAAGTCTGAACGGGACCATTGGCACTTTCCTGTTTTCCCACATAAATGGAGCAAGACTTAGTTAAACCCATAAACAGGGGTTGAAAGTCAAATCTCATTTCAATTAAGACTGTCATCAGGTTGACAGCCCACTTAATCCTTTGCCAGAAAAATTTTAGATGCTCCCATTACATGGCAGGAACAACAATGCCAGTAGTAATAACAATAACAAACAACAATAATAATACAGCTGCCACTTACCAGGCACTTACTCTGTATGTCATTTCCTTAAATCCTCACACCAATCCTATGAGCTAGACACTAGGGTCCCAGGCACACTGATGTGAAACTCAGTTCCAAGGTTAAGGAGTTTGTGATGTGGCCTTGTCACCTGACCAGTAAGAGACACAGCCATCTCTGTCCACACCAAGCCTCGTGATCTTAATCCACACATTCACTTTCTACCTGGGACCTCAGCTCAATGTCAGACTCTATTTCACAGTCCATGATTATTTGTAAGTCTTTGCCTACAATGCCAATGGTGGCACCTGGGAAAAATGAAGGTGGGGTTAGGCATTTGGCATAGCCCTCCTGGTACCACCGATGTTCCCTCATTGTATACAAGTTCTGTCCAAAACAAGCTAGTAGTCTCAAGGAAGGGTGTATGCCTCAGAATTTCCAGAAGGAGGTAGCATTGGATGGGGTGGGAGGAAGGATCTCTTTATACGTCTTCCTTTCTTGATGTTGTTTTCTGAGACCCTTAGAGACTACTTCATCCAATGCTCTCATTTTACATAGTTAGGTGATCTCTCCAATGGCTGTGATCAGCAGGACCCAATCTGGAATCCAGGTCTTCGTCCAGGTAATCTCCCATCAGTGGAACTCTCTCACCTTTAGGCACCCAGTGACCCTTGTTCTCTGTCTTCAAGACAGGGTTGACATCTGCCATTCATACTTTAGTTTGATCTAGAGCACTAAGTTCCCTTCCTTTCCTTAAGGGAGGGATATTTTTAGCCTTTATTGCTAAGCATGGAGTAGAAGTCTTCCTTCTTTCTTCTAGGCTTTCAGGCTTATGTCAGCAAGTAGAAGAGAAATTGAGGGAAACAAATGGCCTTTCCAGCATCCAAAATCAGGGTGGGCTCTGCTTTCCAGACATACTAAACTGTAACACATCTGTTTGCCTCTCCTGGCTGAATCCTGGGTGCCTCTGCCTCCCTGCCATAGCTTCAGTTCCCTAGGAAACAGATCCTCAGGCAATGATTGAATGCCATGCTCTTTTGGGGCTGCGCAATCTTAGGGTGAAGGAAAAAGGGAAAAGGGATTGGAAGCAATAGAAGTTGAGGTATTAACTCTACTTGTGTCTGGTTCACACTAAGCCACAGAGACTCAACTTGTCAGGCAGCATTGAGCAGGATATCTTTGGGCAGGGTATAATAGAGAAATCAGACCCCAGGAGAGTCTGTAGAAAGGAGGAAGAAGGCTGGGTGTGGTGGCTCACGCCTGTAATCCCAGCACTTAGGGAGGCCAACGCGGGTGGATCATCAGGTCAAGAGATCAAGACCATCCTGGCCAACATGGTGAAACACTATCTCTACTAAAAGTTCAAAAATTAGCTGGGTGTGGTGGCACGCACCTGTAGTTCCAGCTACTTTGGAGGCTGAGGCAGGAGAATCACTTGAACCTGGGAGGTGGAGGTTGCAGTGAACCGAGATCGTGCCACTGCACTCCAGCCTGGCAACAGGGTGAGACTCTGTCTAAAAAAAAAAAGGAGAAAGGAAAGGGAATGTATTTGCCCAGCTTGCCACTATCTCAGTCTCCTGTTTCTAGTGGTAAGTTCCCCCTATTGGGTGTGGTAAAACCCGTCATGGTGTGACCTGTGGATTGCATCATCTGGCCCTTTCAGTAGCTATTTGGGAAGCTATATCCCGTGCCCCACAAAGTGGCAACTCCATCCAAGGGCAGAATTTGTGTAAGAAACCAGCAACTCAGGTACTAAGACAGTAGTCTGGGTTCTGTTGCAGCAAGGAAAGGGAAGACCAAGCCTTTCTGGACAAGCAACTGGTGGACCCCAGGTGGGAGGACCATGTAGACCCAAGTTGGCTGCAGTGGCTACTGAGGTAGAGCAGACAGCTGGCGGCCCAGAAAACCATGGCTTCTGAAGGAGCCAAGAAGGCATATGAGATTGTCTGTGACATTCAGACCCTCACATGCCCCTTCTGTTATCTCCTGCTCCTATGAATCTTCTGTGTGTGTGTGTGTGTGTGTGTGTGTGTGTGTAAGATGTACTTTTTCCTTTCCTACAAAAAGATGAACAAATCCATATGCTTTCTCCTTTCCTAAGAGGGGATGTCCAAGTCCATGTGCTTTTTCCTTTCCTAGGAGGGACGTCCAAGTCCGTGTGCTTTTTCCTTTCCTAGAAGGGACGTCCAAGACCATGTGCTTATTCCTTTCCTAGGAGGGATGTCCAAGTTCATGTGCTTTTTCCTTTCCTAGGAGGGATGTCCAAGACCATGTGCTTTCTTTCCCATTAAGAGATGTCCAAATTCATGTGCTTTAACCTTTCTCAAGAAGGGATGTCCCAGTCCAGTCAGTCACAGAGTCCATTTCAAGGTGGCATTCAGTTATGATCTCCCACACAACCTACAGCAAGAAGATTTGTGAAAGAAGCCACGATAGCTGCTGTAGCTGGACCAAGACTATGACAGATACTCATCATTTCCTTCCTCCACCACCCAGTTAAGTGTCTCTGTCCCACAGCTCACACTTCATCTAGACTGGGTTGCCTGCCTGATGGAGTGCTCAGACCTCTTATCCCCAAAGGGTCTAAGTTTTTAATTGCTCCACCCTTCTTGGTTTGTGGTTGTTGTAATTACCTAGTGACCATTACCAGTGGGCATAAGTGTACTGAGAAAGGGCCCAGTGATCCCCTTGGTTCCAGACATGCTCCTCTCTGCCCCTGTTGTATCACAACATCTGAAGTCCTCATGTAATCAGGGTCAGTTGCTGGTCCATGAGCGTGATAAGCCAAAGTGGCCAAGTGGTAGTCACAATTCCAGCTCCATGGGGGCTTCACTCTGTCCCTACCTTGTGACCATGTTATGGGTTGATTTGTGTCCTTCCAAAATTCACATGTTGAAATAATAACCCCCAATACCTTAAGATGTGACCTTATTTGAAGATAGTGTCTTTAAACAGGTAATAAAGTTAAAACAAGGTCATTAGGGTGGCTATTAATTCAACATGACTGGTGTCCTTATAAAAAGAGGAAATTTAGAGAAAGATATGCACACAGGGAGCATGCCACATGAAGATTAAAGGTACAGATTGGAGGGATGCGTCTGCAAGCCAAGGAACACCAGATTGCCAGCAAACCACCAAAAGCTAGGGGCAAGGCATAAACAGATTCTCCCTCTCAGAACCCAGGGGGAAGAAAAAAACCGGACTGCAAACACCTTAGTTTCAGGCTTCTGATCTCTAGAACTGTGAGACAATAAACTTTTGTTGTTTAAGCCACTCAGTCTGTGGTATTTGTTGCAGTGGCCCTAGCAAACAAATACAGACCGGGAACTCACATCTTACAAAACCCAAGGACAGGAGGCATCAATCCCATGAGTGGGTCACTGGTGTGATAGTGAGAAGGGCTTTTGTACTCTCACACTGGGCCCCCAGCTTTAGGAGATTTTAAAGACATAGTATTATACACCACCCATAGTATTATACATCACCCACTGTCCACTGAATTTACTACAGACTGGAGGACGGCTCCCTGAGAGGTAGTGTCCCCCACTGGAACCTTGGCTGAACCTCTAAAAGGTTGTGCTCTGTTCCATCAGGTTAGCTGCTTCTGAATGATGGGGTTTATGGTAAAGCTGGTGAAACCCATGGCCTTGAGCCCATTATGTTTAGTTCCTTGCTAAGAATGGGTCCCTTGTTCCAAGTGAAGGTTTGTGGAATCCCAACTCAATGAACAAGGTTTTTCTGTAAGCCCTTAGATGATAATACTGACAGAAACATCATGGACCGTAGAAGGCAACCCCATATCTAGAGGATGTTTTGATCATGGTCATCATGAATTGCTGTTCTTTACAGGGTAGAGAGGTCTCAGTGTAAGTGACCCATGTTTCCCTAAGCAATGGTGCACGTAATAGACTCAGTGTCAGTCTCTGCAACTAGCAGGTGGACACTTTGCAGTAGAAATAGCTATATCACACTTGGGGAGAGGAACTCCATATTGTGGAACCTGGTTAGAGCCTCCATCTCTGCCACCATGACCACTTGCTTCGCAGGCCCATTGCGCATGTGATGGATGGCAGATGAGCAAAACTGAGCTATAGGACTGGTCATCCAACTCCTTGATGGTTGAAAGACTGATCTGTGGTCTTTCTGGTGAGCAGTAAAATATAGATCTGCACATTTTGAGTCTACTCCCATTGGATCATGAACATACTTCTTCCCCAGACCCCCAGTAATCAATCTTCCAGTATTATTCCTTTCAGTCCTCTGACCAATCAACAAAGCCATTCTTTATGGCCCAGGAGTATAAATGTCTACCTCAGTTCATGTTCCCCTCTTTTTAAGGAAGACAGCCAAGTGTACTGCTCATAGCTCTACCATTGGGCTGCAACACAGCTGCAGTCCATTTCCAGCCAGCATTAACACAGTATGCCTTCTCCATAAGTTGGCCATGTAGAATCCCTCCATAAGTCCAAAAGTATGGGTTGAAGGACAGGCATGAATGAAGCAAAAGTAGGTACCATGGAATTCTGCGCCATCAGTTTTTATCATTTACTCATGCCTTCAAGACTTGCTTGAGCTCAATGTCAAAGATACCACTTTCATCTATGATGGATTTCTGCCACGCTCTGCCTTATGATGTGGAGACAACCATGACGCCCATGGTGGACATCTCAGGTCGCATGGTCCCTTGGTGTCACATAGTGAGGAACTCAACCTCTGAGGGGACCCAGTAGCACTCTGAGAGCTATTTTTCAGACAGAGAGTCAAGGAGAACATAAATTTGATTTAGATTCTGAGAGGTATGTGCTGTCATTATCCTATAGGGTCTTGTTAGCATCTCCATTCAGCATCCACATCTGCCGTCAGTATCTCCAGGGTAATCAGATATGGCCTCAGAGGCAGAGCAGCTAGAACCACAGCCTAGACCTGCTGCAGAGCATTTGTCTTTAGGTTCACTCAAATTGGCATACTCCAGAGTCACCTGATAACAAATTGGGAGCAGTAGTCCACAGTTTCTTTGTCCAAGATCCAAAAAGACTCTTCAGCTTCTATGTTTCTTTTTCAGTAAAAGAAAATGTAAGATGCAGCCTAGGTGTAGTGGCTCATGCCTGTAATCCCAGCACTCTGGGAGGCCGAGGCAGGTGGATCACTTGAGCTCAGTAGTTCGAGATCAGCCTGACCAATGCAGTAAAATCCCACCTCTACTAAAAAATACAAAAATTAGCCAGGTGTGATGGTGCACACCTGTAGTGCCAGTTACTCAGGAGGCTGTGTTGGGAGGATCACTTGAACCCAAGAGACAGAGGTTGTGGTGAGCTGAGATCATGCCACTGCACTCCAGCCTGGGCGACAGAGCGAGACTCCATCTCAAAAAAAAAAAAAAAAAAAAAAGTAAGATGCAACAGCTTGTTTTTTATATTAAAGGTGATGTCCCAGCATGCCCTGACAACTGGAGCCCCAAAATTGGTAACATTCATATTGGTGACATATATCAGGCCCTTAAATCACTCAGGTTTATCAACCCACCCTTGTAGCATGTATGTGTCTTGGTGGGGAATCTAGGGTGCCTGACATTCCCTAATCACCAAGCCAATGAACATGATGTTATGCATGTAGAGGAGCAGTGTGATGTTTCTGGGAATATCACTGTAAGCACGGTCCCTAGGGACTATCTTAGGACAGAAAAAAGGAGAGTTGACATAGTACCGAGACTACACAGTATAGATATCCTGTTGTCCTGCCATAGCAAAGCAACCTGCTTTTCATGTTCCTTTCATATGGATGCTAAGAGGAAAGCATTCATGAAACAAATAACCACATCCAAAGGAGCAGAGGCTGTACAGACCAGTTCCTGTAAAGATACCAAAGCCCACATAGCATCTAGTGATATTGATGGTAGTCCACTATCATCTGCCAAGATTCGATTCATATTTAGAGGACAGACAGGTGAATTGAATGGGAATATTATAGGGGCCACTGCCCATACATTCTTCAAGTCTTCAACAGCTGTGTTTATCTCTGCAATTCTTCCATCTGATCTTGACAAAACAGGTAGTTTCTGGGGCTTCCACTCAGACCTTCCTACTGTAATGGGTCTAACTGCCCAGGTCAATAAACAGATGCAAATGTGAGTATGTTCTGCATTCAGGAATCAGGCCAAGACCCCTATCACTCGTTCTCCAATGGTCCACACTCCAACCAGAGGACCATCACGGAGTTTTGCATCCCCTGATACTGGTGTTAATTCAGATCTCATATCTACTCATCTTTGAGGGATCCAGATATTTCCTTTTCCCTGGTTCACAGTTACCCTGGAAATAGCCATAAGTCCCTTTGGGAAAATTTAGAGAACTATTTCCCGAAGATACTTGTGAGTACATTGCAGGGTTTTGTCTTAAAGAATCAGCCTCCCCTTCAGTCAATGGGCCTTGGTGTAGATCTGAAAGCTGAGTGAGGGGTCATAATTTCCCATAACCATGGCTGATGTTCTGATTATGTAAACCAAGCAACAATCTACATAGCTGCTCATCTATTTGGCCTCTGGGATATCATAACCTACAGTGGTCAGTGTCATAGATCCCTGTGGGTTAAGGCACCCTGATTATCTCTCTTGCCCTGTTGCTCCTTGTGATAATTACCTCTACCTAGGACCTGAAAGTCGGGTGTAGGTACCTGCCTTTCCTAAACTAGAAGTCCATCATCCCCACTGACATGAGGGAGCCCAGCTCCATGCCGGCATCTCCTGCCATTAACATTGACCTAGAGAGGACAGCCACTCCCATGCTTGGTGTCTCTATTTGTTTCCTGTGGCTGCCATAGCAAATAATAAACAAAAACCCAAACAAACAAAAAGCTTCAGGTGTTTTAAACAACAGAAATGTGTCCACACTTCCAGAGGCTGGAAGTCTGAAATCCAGGTGTCAGCAGGGTCGTGCTCCCTCTAAGGCTCCAGGGAAGAATCTTCCCTTGCCTCCTCCTGGCTTCTGGCAGCCAGCGATGCCCGGTGTTCCTTGGCTTGCAGCAGCATCACTCCAGTTTCTGTATCTAACTTCACTTGGCCACCTTCTCTCCATGTGTGCCTGTGTCTCGTGTCTCTGTTTCCAGTTCTTCCTGTTCTTATAAGGACACCAGTCATTGGATTTAGGGACCACCCTAATTCAGGATAGCCTCATTTTAACTTGATTACCCCTGCAAAGACCCTATTTCCACGTAACATCACATTCCCAGGTTACCCAGAGTTAGGACTTCAACATATATTCTCAGGTACATAATTCAACCCATAATGCAGGTACCCTTCACTTTTTGTCCTAAATTATATAAACCCTTTAGGCTTTTCCAGGGAACATAATCCCAGGTCAGACATAATAAATTTCTTCTGAAATACCCACTTCCCTGAGCTGTCTGATCCCTTCTGAACTCACAGTGTTGAATAAACCAAGTTCTGGTGTGTCTACTCCATTCAATATAGGCCACCCTCAGTCCCCGCTTCAAGGAACTATCTCAGAAAACTATCAAAACCAGCACTGGGCATCTGCCCTAACACTGAATCCCAAGCCAGGAACAAGTGCCCCATGCTAATGAATTCTCTGTCTGATCCTATTTCCGGAAACTTCCTAAGCCTTAGCACCCTCCGATCCACTCCCATGCCTGTTCCCAGTACCACCAGACAGATCCTGCAATTCCGTGTAAGCTACACATTCCCCAGGCAGGAGACACAGCTTGCCTCCCAGGCTGTGCTCCCCTCTCAGACCTGATTCTAGTTGCTGGGTGGAGGCAGTAAGGGGTGGTAGAGCCAGTTCTCCAGAGGAACAAGCATCCACTTGCAGGGCATGTGTTTCAAGCAAGAGCTCCAAGAAAGGGGAGACCATTCCCTTCTGATAAGAGACAAGGGCCTGCTTCTGCCAGGCAGGATGTTTGGGGGATTCAAAATGTTCAGGCTCACAGGCCTGAAGGTTTCTACATCAGATCTTTGGCTGCAGTTTTCCTGTGAGGGCCCTGACTTTACTACAGGAGGCTGTTGAGGCTTTGCATTCATGTCTTTGCAAGTCTTTCACCCTTTTAACCAGTCTCTAACCCAATTTCAGCAGTCTGCTCTGCAACTGCATGTGAATAGGTCTCTAAAATATTTCAAACCAGCTGTGATGGGCACCATAATAACCCCTCAGTGATGTCTGTATCCTAACCCCTGGAGCCTGTGAATATGTTAGGTTACCTGACAAAGGAGAATTAAGGTTGCAGATGGAATTAAGGTTTGCTGATGAGCTGAGTTTAAGATCGTGGAGATTACACAGGATTATCCAGATTGGTCCAGCATAAGGACAAGGGTCTTTAAAAGTGGAAAGAGGAGGCAGCAGAGGAGAGTCAGAGGATGCCATGTGAGAGGAAGTCACTGCCTGCTGCTGGCTTTGAAGATGGAAGAAGAGGTCATGAGTCCAAGGATGCAGGAAGCCTCTAGAGGCTGGGAAAAGCAAGGAAACAGATTCAGCTCTAGAAAGGAACATAGCTCTGCTAACACTTCCTTTTTAACCAAGTGGGATCTGTGTCAGACTTCTGGTCTGCAGACTTAAGATAATGAATTTGTGTTGTTTTGAGCCATGAAGTGGTTGATCATTTGTTGTGCACAATACAGCAACAGGAAACAGAGAGGCCCTTAGATATTGGGAGCGTGACTTCGGCTGTCCTAGACTCACAGTTTCTATTTGAAAGACCTCCAGGACAATCAAAACTACTCCACAGGTTTTGTAATTATTATTATCCTGTAACTAGTTGAGCACCTCAGCTATTTCATCACCCAGTGCATTTTGCAGGTAAAAGCATAAGGAATGATGATGTCACTGTGTGCAAAGAGCTATTTCATCCCACTTACTATTAGCAGTGGGGAGTTCTATTGCCTTGGGACACTTGAGCAGTGCAACTCCAAAATCCCATCCTGAGAGCCTGTTTTCTAAATTCTCTTCCGTTTCCAATTTGATGACACCCTGAGTCTCCTAGAATCTGTTACTCAAAGAGTGGTCTGCAGAAGAGCACTGTGGGCCTCCCCTGGGGGCTTGTTAGGAATACAGAATCTCAGGCTTCACCCTAGACCTGCTGAATCCTACTCTGTATTTGGACCATAGTCCCAACTGATTCAAATGCACATTAAAATTCTACAGCCCTGCCGGGCACAGTGGCTCACACCTGTAATCCCAGCACTTTGGGAGGCCAAGGCGGGCGGATCATGAGGTCAGGAGATCGAGACCATCCTGGCTAACATGGTGAAACCCCATCTCTACTAAAAATACAAAAAGTAGTCAGGTGTGGTGGTGGGCACCTGTAGTCCCAGTTAGTTGGGAGGCTGAGGCAGGAGAATTGCTTGAACCCGGGAGGGGGAGGTTGCAGTGAGCCGAGATTGTGCCACTGCACTCCAGCCTGGTAACAGAGCAAGACTCCATCTCAAACAAACAAAAATTCTACTGTCCTCGTGCCTGTAATCCCAGCACTTTGGGGGGCCGAGGTGGGTGAATCACTTGAGGTCAGGAGTTCGAGACCAGTCTGGCCAACATGGTGAAACCCCATTTCTACTGAAAATACAAAAAAAAAAAAAATTAGCCGGGAGTGGTGATAGGCACCTGTAATCTCAGCTACTCAGGAGACTGAGGCAGGAGAATTGCTGGAACCCGGGAGTCAGAGCTTGCAGTGAGCTGAGATCATGTCATTGCACTCCAACCTGGGTGACAAGAGCAAGGCTCTGCCTAAAAAAAAAAAAAAAAAAAAAATTCTAAAAGTACTGGCCATGAAAACACAACCCAAAGATTAGAAGCTGATGGCTTACTTGGGAGTGCAGGTCCGGGCACCAGGAGGGAAATGGAAGTGAGGCAGGGAAAGGTATGGAGCAATTGAAAGCGAAGCATTACGGTGCTGGACACTGCTTCATGACAAGCTGCAAAGAGCCAGCTTGTTGGTCACAGAGGTGCCTGCTTGTCTACTCTTGACATCCCTGGAAAGGATATATAGAGTATTCTATCTCCTATTTCTTACAGCCAAAGGGAGAATTAACTAATTCCCTGCACTTCCAGGCTGCATCCTCCAGTCCCTCTGGCATCACTTGGGAAGCCAGATCTATCTTTTGCTCAAATCAGGTTCAGTAAGAAACTCAGGGAATGCAGCTGGTCGGCCTGGCTGTGCAGCAGCACCACAGGGGAGTGGTCCAGCCTTCTCACCCAAATGACTCACTAGCCCTAGGTAGTGCACCACCAAGACCCAAGTAAGGTAGCTTCAACCCCTTCTCACTGGAACGCATTGAATCATCCCAGCCAGGCATGACCCCTCCAGGCTCAGACCAGCCAATATTCAGAGCATTGGCTGAGGTCTAAGAGGCTGGGTAGACCATCCCCACTGCCACTTTTTGTTTGCTTGATTGTTTGTGATTTGTTTTCTGCAGAGTGAGGGCAAATTCCCACTGACGTGCAGAGGGACACAGTCCCCAATTTGAAGATGGCCTTTTACCTGGGAAGCACCCAGAAATCCCCGCAGACATTGATAAGGACATATTCATTCCAGAAGAATCTCCAGTTCCTGCAGAGATGTAATCAGAGAACTGTGACCTTTGGAAAAATAATGTGACCTCTCTAAGCCCAATTTCCTCGTATGCGACAAAGGACAATGACAGATGGGCATTAAGCCAGCCAGAAGAACTAAGGATGTGGGATAATGGTGTCTGCCAGTTCCCCCTGAGTCAGCCCCATAGACTGATGACATCGAGCTCTCTTAATAATAAGGGGCTCTCTAGTAATGGTTATAGTGGACAGCCCTGGAAGTGGCACCAGTCCCTGCCCTCCCAAGACTCCCACCCTCATCCTGAGGAGGCGCGTGTTTGGGACACGGAAGTCTCCCTCAGGGTGTATACGGCTGGTGGCAGCTGCACGATCAATGACACCCACATAGACACACACAGACCTCAGCTCTAGACCTGTCTGCACTGAGTCCCAGCCAAGGCATTTTCCAGAGAACATCAAAGGGATGTATTATATCTCAGGCACGGAGCAAAGAGGACGAATGTGTCCTGTTCAGAGGTCCCAGACTATCACAGTGCATGCTACCTCCCCACGGTGTCCCCCAGGTCCATGACGCCAGGCCTTGCCACTCCAACACTGACAGACATTCAGTGAGTACCTGTCATTGTCTGCTGCTGTATTAGACACTAGAGATACCACAACAGCCAAGCCAATCTCTTTCCTCACACTTGAAGCTCAAGTGAGAGCTTAATGATCATTGGCTGATTCATTCCTAAAACCCACCCAGTAGAAAGGGGCTCCAGATTACCATTGGTTCCACTTCTTTTCCTTTGTTTAAGGAAACAATGTTTACTAATGGAAGGAATTAAAACACTTTTCTTTTTTCTGAAAGCATTTATTGGCCAATGCAAAGTGCAGTACTGCCAAGGCCACTGGGTCCAGAATAATTGTCATTTTCCCTTTCCCAAAGGAAAGATAATCCAGAAAGATTCCATGGAGGGTTCCCCATCCTTGCACCTCTAAATCATCCTGAGATTTAGGGCTCAAGAATGGAAAACCTCCTGCTCAGAATCTGACACGTCAGAGCTATTCATACACAGCCTCTATTAGTTTGGTCTCCAGAATGCACATGTCCCTAACATGGGGAACACACTATTGTGCAGTACCATGAATAACAAGTTGAGAAGCTTCAATGCTTCGGTGGGATGAGATGAGGAAGTTTCAAAATGGGTTAATGAGGGTTGATAGCAGGGGAAGAAACCTGTTCCAAAGCCAAATTTTCTCTCCAGAGGATTCTTGCCAGAGGTAGATTTTAGAAGGCAGAGTTCCAGGTTAGGTGAAGAATAGAGGGATTGGCAGTAAAGGAAACTGTCCCCTTTGAGGGTGTGAGGCAGGGAGGTTAGTGTGGGCTTCTGTTCACTGAGAGTCAGGACAGAGCACAGGAAAGGCAAAAGTTGAAACCCACCAAATACACAGAACTGGCACTATTCTGGAAGACTTTAATCATGGTTTATCAAATATCATATGCTTAGAAGTTTATAATAATTAACCCATATAATAGTAAGGGTTAATAACTCAAACTCTTATGACTAGCACAATGAACCATATTGTTTTTCTTAGATTGAGCTCTTTATGTTTCTAGTAAAAAAATCCTTGAGAGTTGCATACATAGTTATTTTATGACTGTTTATGAAATTGGGAAAAGGTAAGTAGATTTTATGAAATGTATGCCCCTATGACAGACCCCCAAAATTCATTTTGATCTTTCAAAGTTTAAAATTAAAAATAGGAAACGTATTTGGTGTTAAATGTGTAGAAAATCTAACAGTAATTACAAAAGTACAAACCAAAGAACGTTTGGAAAATCAATCAGCTTCTGTGAATTGTCCCTGCTTGGTGTTCAACTTTGAGCACATTGACAAGTGAATAGGTGTGATTCCCATGTTCTTGGGAACTGCCTACAGGGCTGGTCACACGAAAATCCACCCAGCTGGACACGGGGCAGCGCAGCTGACTGTGGTTCGCGGAGATGGCTTCCCATGTCCAGTGAATAGAGACCCATGAGATCGCCACCACTGTGGTCCTGATTTCCACAGGACAACGCAAAGTGAAGAGAATAGCACACAGCCCTGTTTCCCTCCCTCACAAATGCACTAAGAACTTAATTTGCTCCTAGCATTGTCCAAAGTCTGGGAGAAAATACTGTCTCTGCCCTCAGGGTTACTCCAGATCTAGTTGTGAGGTCAGGCAATAAACGGATGATAGCAGCAAAATGAAACCCATTCTAGGCCTGAAGGGTGTTCAGAGTAAGGAGGAAACGTGGAGAGTGGCCTGGAAACCAGGAGGAAGGCTTTCGGGGAAGTGGCGTTTCAGCAGGCATTGAAGATAAGTGAGAGTCCTCCAGGAAGCGGAGGGGGCAGGGCACTCCTGACAAAGGATGGCCTGCAAGGGGCCAGGCAGGCACCGGAGCATCAGGGAGAACTTCTCGCGGCCACAATCCGGGGGGTGCAGAGGGTGGCTGGGAAACTGATAGGAGAGGTCCAGCTGGGGCTTAGTGCATAAGGGTCTGGACTGCCATGCTGAGAAACTGGCACATTGACAAGCAGCACGTATGAGCACCTAGTGTGTGCCAGACACTGTTCTTAGCAACCTACACTTAACACCTTCTGAAAGCTCACAACCACCCTCTGAAGTACAGACTATTGTTCTACCCAATTTACAGGTGAGGACACAGGCACAGAGAGGCACAGACACTTCTCCCAAGTCACAGAGCTCGGAAGTGGTGGAACAGGGACTTCCTGCTGCAGGCTTTGAGGAGAAGGCAGTCAAGTGGCATGTTTCCAAGGGACAACTTTGGGGACAGAGCCTGGATGCCTATATCACTTGGTTTCTAAGCTGGGTGTGCATCAGAGCCCCTGTCAAGCCTCACCTGGTCCTTACAAATCAGAATCTTGGAGGCCTGGGTCCAGAAGAATGTGTTTTAATAAGCCCCAAAGGCGGGGCCTGAGGTCCTTCAAAACCACTCAGCTCTGCCTCCCATTTGCTAGACAAAGAAACTGAAACCCAGGTGGGCACCACAGCCCACCAAAGCCTTCATGAGTGAGATGAGGACAAAATGATGGTGCCCAGCCTAGAGACACTGCCTCCAGCCAGCATTCTTCACCCAGAGCGTGGAGAGGGAAGGGGAAGACGGGAGGGAAGAGGAGCTCTTTATGGAGCAGACACCTTCTCTAGGTATAGGATGAAGGCCACTGGTGGTATGGGAGGGGACCTTCAGTGCATGGAATCACAGCCACACACAATATTGAATCCCATTGTGTTAGTTATTTATGGCTGCTGTAACAAATTACCACTAAATTAGTGGCTTAAAACAAGACAGATGTATTCTCTTACTGTTCTTGAGTTCAGAAGTTTAAAATAAGATGAGGTAAAACTCCAGGTGTTGGCAGGGCTTCCTTTTCTGAAGGTTCTGGGAAGAATCTGTTTCCCTGGCTCTTCTGACTCCTAAAGGCTGTAAGGCATTCAGCTTTCCTTGGCTTGTGGCCACATCACTCCAGTCAGCTTTCACTCTCACACCTCGTTGTCTGTCATTAAATCTCCCTCTGTTTCCCTCTAATAAGGAGAGTTATGACGACATTGGGCCCACCTGGATAATGCAGAATAACCTCTCCAACTGGTCATGGATTTAATCACTTCTGCAAAGTGTCTTTTACCTTGGAAGATGACCTATTGGCAGATTATGGGGATTCGGACTGAAGCCTTTGGAGAGGGAGGGGCTCATTACTCTGCCTACCACTCTCATGATCAGAAAATCTCCTCTTTTCCAATTTTGTTTCAATTCTCTTGCCTTCTCCAGAAAGAAAGTCTGAGTCCTTGGCCAGCGTGTTTTGGCACCTCACTAATACTTGCTGACCTCGTGTTCGAGCAGAGTGAGCACACTCAGACCAGAGCCTTCAGCAGACAACTGACGCCTCCTCAGTGTCCTCATCTATGAAATGCGGACAATTATAATCCGGGCCTCCTAGGGTTGCTGTGGGGGCTGAATGAGATCATGCAGGTAAGGTGCTCAGGCTGTGCCCATGACAGTATAAGCACTAAATAAATACTAACTTCTTATTTTATTTATCGCAAGTGATCCTGATGACCGATGATCCATTTCCAGAAGTTATATAGAATCTATATTTAAAACAAGTTTGCTGAGTACAAATCAGAAACAGAGCAAGAAAGCCAATGAGAACTTTTAAGTATGGTGTATCAAAACTTCAGGTACCACACAGAGATGACAAACACCACAAGCAAAGGGAGCCTCAGTTTGTGTGACCGTGGCGGTGTCCTGAACACCAGCCCAGAGCTGGTACTGGGAAGACAGCCTGGTATTTGCTGAATAAACGAAGGAATGAATTACAGCCGTGCATTGTTTCAGAAGCATTTCCTATAGTACCTCATCCAGGCCTTGCAGCAGCTGTTTTCCATAACCACAAACAGACTCCGAGATTAAACAACAAGGCTCTCAGAAAACGTAGCTGGAGGAGTCAGATACTGACTCAGGTCAGTCTGCCTGCTGCTGGGCTGCCTTCTAAGACACCTTTTCCCATTTCCAGCCCAGCTCTCACTATTCCCACTGCGGCAGAGGTAAAGTCTTTTTCTCTAAGCAACTGTTTCTCCCGGGAACCTGACGCTGAAATCTCTCACTCTGTCGCCTGTCCTTAAAGGAACCGAAAGAAAACTCTTCGCCTGCCTGCCCTGAAATTTCACCCAAGCCCTGCAATCTACTTACCGCTTTTAAACAGGCGGCCGCCAGAGGGCGGTATTAATCTACATTTCCTCAGACAAGCACCTCAGAAGCCAAAGCAGAGCACCAAGATCACCTTCAGCCTGGCTAATGCCCCAGCCAGAAAGCCCATGCTTAGGATGAAGAAGCCATCCCCCTGTCAGCCCCAAATACCCCAAGACACGGCTCTCGTGAACACTGTTGCCCAGGCAGGACAGACGAGGGCTCATTGCCACTCACAGAGAACCCCTATCATAGAGAGTAGGTAGTACTGCAATAATTTATCCCCATTTTACAGATTAGGAACCTGGTGCAGAGAGTTAAGCTAGAGGCCAGCTAGTCCCTAATACCCTGATTCCCCGCCTCAAAAACCTTTGTACCATGCTAGACTCCTGGGAATCCTGGAACTTAGAAACTATTTGTGTATTATGTGGAGAGAGGGGAAAGAGTCCATAAACCAAGTCTCTAATCAAATGTGGATTTGGGGGAGGTATGTAGGGTCCAAGAGCTGGGGATGTTGTAGCCCCAGCTGGTGAACCACCAGCATCTCCCATCACCTCGGACTCCCGAGTCCCTAATGAGAGCTAAATGTATTGAGCAGGTGCGATATGTACAGTACCACCTGACAGGAAGTGCCCAGAGCAGTACCCGGAAGTAGTTGGTTTTACCGATAAGAAAACTAAGGCCCAAAACAAATGGTTGCTGTCTAAGGTATAACAGTGCCTAAGGAGTAGAGACAGGATTGAGACCCAGAAAGTTTGGTTCCAGGGCCGGAGCTCCTTGCTCCTGGCACTGCCTGCATGATCCAGTTCCAGCCAAGGTGGAGCGGCAGACAGGCTGGCTCCCACCTGCCTCCTTCATCTCCGTGGCTGGTCATCCTCTTTGTGCCTGCTTCCTCAGAGTTCAACAGGGAAACTGAATCTTACTGCACTGTGGCCCTACATGAATTCATGTTTGTGAAAATGCACACCACCTCCTACCAGACAGGTGAACTGAGATCCGACTTCTAAAAGAGCATTATTCTCCACCCTTGAAAGTCAAGGCCAGAAGTGGCAGTGCTGGTTGATCACAGTCAGGCTGGGGGCCTGTGTACAGTTACCCTTTCTGCAGGACTTGAGTCAGCATTGGCTTCTGGGCCCAGCAATAGCCACAGCTGACTGCTGGGACATGTCCTCGGGGGCATGGCTCCCAGATAGCAAGATTTTCCCGAGGGGAAAGCAAATGGTTGAGCTTTGCTTGGAGGAGGCTATGATGCCAGGCCTCCTGCCCAGAGCCCTCTCCCGTGTCAATATCTGGCCTCAGGTACCCTTGCATTCATCATCATCCTCATGATCTGCAGCTTTCGCAGCCCCTGGGTTCCATGTTTTACATATATTACTTTTTCCTTCCAAATCCATGTGAGACAGATTCTAGTTTCATCCTCACTTTATTGATAAACAAATGAAGGCCTCGTAAGATTAAGAAACTTGGCCAAGATCACACGGCTATCGAAGAGCAAAGCTGGGATTTGAACCCAGTTTTATCCAGTCCTCAGGCCTGTGGGTTTCATGGTTTATTGCTTTGTCCCCAAATGTCCCAATTTGGGGTTCAGAATATACAGAATATATGGTCTTTCGTGTCCAAGAAGTCCTCCCTCTGGACCGTAGTATGCAAACTGCAGCCCAAGCATTCCCTAGGCAGGCTCAGGCCCTCACACACCCAACTCTTATTTTTTATTTATTATTCTATTATTATTTCCCTGACCCTGGGCAGAGTGCATCTTCTCGGGTTTGAATTTTCACTTCTAGAAATTTCAAAAAGTTTAAAATAATTTCATTCACAAAATGACCCTAGTTGTTAGAGACATTTGCTTCTTTTCCCAGAGGCCCCAGGTTGGTCAAGGGTGCTGCAGGACCGTAACTCTCAAACTTCACTGGGGGGTGGGAACAGCTAGCTCCTGTTGTCTACCCCAAGGGCTGGCGCCAGTGTTCCTACAAATCTGGAATGAAGGGTCCTCTGGGGATGCTTTGGACACCCCTGGCCTGAAGGTTTAACCTTGTGACCAAGTGCAGGGAAGCTGTGATCCCCAGCTACTGGGCTCTGGGTGCCAGAGGCTCCCTGTGAATAAGGCCTCTTAAGACAGGCCAGGCTTTCTCTGATCTACTGGGGGAAAGGAACTGGGGCCCAGGTGTAGCTAGGGAGGCTCAGGTGAGCATTCCTCAGAAAATGCCTCTAAAGCAGGAGACGCCAAAGTAGGGCAGAGTGGGTCCTGACCCAGCCATGAACTTGTGTGACTCTGGGCCCTCTCTGATCATCATCTGTAAATGTAGAGTCTGGCTATAGAATCGGTGTCTACACGGAATATTTCTCCCTGTGTTTTGCATTGTAATCCCTGTCACATGCATGAGATTAACTCTCAGGGTAGCAAACGTAGGTGTGCTTGATTGTACACAGCAAACGTATACTGACTATAATCTATAATAACTGATATTTATTGAGTGAGCCTCTATGTGCCATGTGAAATGATTAACACTGGTTACACTGACTACCTCACTGAATGCTCACAGCGACTTCGCGAGTTAAGTACTGGCATCATTCTTGTTTTCACCAGAAAACACTGAGGCTGAGAGAAGCGGGATCACTTGCCAGGGCCTGCAGTTATTTGGCATCAAGGCTGGGATTTGCAGCTGGGTCCTCCTGATCTCAGAGCCTGTTTGCTACGTCTCTGCTATATTATCTCTTTTCAGTCTTTCACATTTAACCCCAAAAGCAAGTCACCTGTGTGCTTGCCTTTCTCTAATCATTTAAATCAGAAACCACAGGAAAGCAGCAACAAAAATTGCATCCAATTCTTCTTCATCCAGAAATAATAATTGGCAGTTTGATATTTATATTCTTAGATTTCATATACAATTATAAATATATATTTGTACTAAAAATACCTCACGGCATTTTGCAGCCTATTTCTCCAAATAATATGAGAACATAAACATCTTTTCATACCATTAGTTATTCTTCCACAATCTATTTTTCATAGTTGCATAATATTATATAATATTACATCATTTACATCAGTTGGATGATACACTGTTTAGCCAATCCCCTACTGTTGGACATTTAGATTAGTTACAATTTGTCACCGCTATAAACAATGCTGTGGTGGGCATCCCTATGGCTAATTCTTTGCTCTGGTTAATTTTGTAAGATACGCTTTGAAAAGTGAAGTTGCTAGCTTAATTGTAAGGCTTTGAGTCTGTACTAAGGGACTCCAATGTGACTGTTGTTTGAAAAGTCAGGGCTCTACCTTCTGCAAGCCAGGCCTCCTCATAGAGAAACTCTACTAAACAAAAACTCTGCCTCTGGCTTGACTGTAAAGTGTGCCTTACTCTCAGCCTTATCTGAACAGCCAGAGCCTTTCGGAGAGTCACACTTCATCACTATTTTATGGTGGGGACAGGTTCCTCTGGGACCTGGAACTCATCCTCTCGACACCAATATGCTGCAAATGAAATGCATTCAGTCTCATTCATGTTTGCCACGTGTATCCCCACATGACCGTGAAGGAGGAGCAGAGAGGGGGAGAATTCCTTGGGGAGCATCCCCTCCAGTTGGGACAGTCAGTGACCTCTTTCTCTTGCCTCAAAGAAACGTAGGGTATGCAGGAAGTGGGAGGAAGCTGGATGGGAAGAAGAAGTAGAAGGAGGCAGGTGGGAGCAAGGTGGTGACCAGAGAGGCTGACCCCAACTTTTCTCCCATGTGCTTGATCACAGAGAGAAGTCTCAGCTGCTACCAGAACCTGGTCAGGGGCCAGTGCCTACCCTCTGAGTAGAGAGACCACCACCCATGGCCCAAGCTGAGGACCTGACCTGGGGCACCAGGGGAGGCTGGGACAAGATGGAGGATGGAGCCCAGATAGGAGAGGAGCTGGCTGAGCCACAGGGAGAAGCCAGCAGGAGCTGCACCTCCTGCTTCTGGAGCCTGAGGGAGAGAGAAAGGACGTGTGGGCCATGGTGAGTTGGGGACTCTCCTCATGCCGTGGTTCCCTCCATGCCAGGGGCCTCTGTGAGCTGAAACATGAAAGGTCTTTGGATCAGAGGGAGCTGGGAGCCTGCTTGCCCTGCAGCTGGAAAGAAACTGAAATTGTTCAAGTTCTCTCACTTTTCCCTGAAGACCGATTCCCATTTTCCCCTTTTGCTCTTAGTTTTTTAAGAGCCTTGCTACTCTGCAGGCACGTTCTCAGGTTCTCTGCCCATCTGCAGCATGTATGCATATGCATGTGTGTGTGTGTGTGTGCGCGCGTGTGTGTGTGTGTTGGGGGGGTAGGGAGCCTATGACCGGTTGCCCCCTTGAACCCCACCAGGGGCCAGTCCAGGCCCCTCTGTGCCCTCTTCTGAGTCTCCAGGGCCGGCTCTTTCCTGGCAACTCCAGAAAGTGCCTCCTCACCTCAAAAGACCAAGAAACAAGGCTTCTGATAAAGTGTCCCACCCAGTCCAGGCTGGGGCAGTTGGTCTGAGAATGAGCGGTCATTGAGGGGAGGAGAAGGGAAAATAAAGGGGATGGGAAGAGAGGCTCAGAGAAAACGAGAGGTAGAGAGAAAGGGACAGAGTGGAAGAGAAGGAGGAAGGGGAGAAGCTGGGGAGATAATGAGGATGGAAGCGAGAGACAGAAGTGGAAAGAACTGGAAGCCTAGAGACAGAGCAGGAGAGAGAGAAAGAGAGAACAGGAATGAGCAGCTGTGATGTGGCCAGAGCAGTTCATAGAAAAGAAACTCAGTTCAGAGCAGAAGGGAGGAAAGAAAATAAGAAAGAAACAGAATGAGACGCAAAGAGGAGAGGAGGGAGAGAGAAGGAAAGCGAGGAGGGTCAAAAATGTGAGGAAAGAGAAGGACAGAAAAAAAAATGAGATGAAGCAAGACAGAATAAAGGAGGGAAAAAAAAGGGGGAATCAGGAGGATGGTGAGAAAAGATAGGAGGGAAAGCCTGGAGAGAGGATAGAGGGGCGTCCTTGCTGAGCTGCATGTCAGCTCTGGTAAGCCGTCTAGCATGTCATTAGTGGGGATCTAAGGCGCCAGCGGGAAAGTCCCCTCCCAGTGGGCTGGAGGCTGACGGAGGGCGGGCCCTGGGCTGGGATCCGCAGGCAGGTGGCCGCCCCTGGGTGGGGCCGGCCAGCCAAGCCCTCGGGGTATAAGTGGGAGGCCGGGCCTGCTGAGCACCTGTCGGGGGCAGCTCCTGGGTGCAGGTGCCAGGTAGGTGGCTCCGGCCAGCCCAGCCCCAGCATGAGCTCCTTCGACCTGCCGGCGCCCTCCCCACCTCGCTGCAGCCCCCAGTTCCCCAGCATCGGCCAGGAGCCCCCCGAGATGAACCTCTACTATGAGAACTTCTTCCACCCACAGGGCGTGCCCAGTCCTCAGCGGCCCTCCTTCGAGGGGGGCGGCGAGTATGGGGCCACCCCCAACCCCTACCTCTGGTTCAACGGGCCCACCATGACCCCGCCACCCTACCTGCCCGGCCCCAACGCCAGCCCCTTCCTGCCCCAGGCCTATGGCGTGCAGAGGTCGCTGCTGCCCAGTGTGTCGGGGCTTGGGGGAAGCGACCTGGGCTGGCTGCCCATCCCTTCGCAGGAGGAACTGATGAAGCTGGTGCGGCCCCCCTACTCCTACTCGGCTCTCATCGCCATGGCCATTCATGGGGCACCCGACAAGCGCCTCACCCTCAGCCAGATCTACCAGTACGTGGCCGACAACTTCCCCTTCTACAACAAGAGCAAGGCCGGCTGGCAGAACTCCATCCGCCACAACCTGTCGCTCAACGACTGCTTCAAGAAGGTGCCCCGGGATGATGACGACCCGGGTAAGGAGGCTTTGAGTGTGGGGGGTGTCCCCAAGGAAGGCTCACTTCCTTCCTTCCCAAGACCCCATTCTAGAAAGTTCTGACAAGGGCTGTGCCCCCCCCCCCCCCCCCAGAGACTGGGGGATGCTACCAGGCAGGGCAGAGGGGAGCTCAGCAGTGGAGGAGAACATGGGCCTGGGGGAAGATTGGGTTTTCAGTCCTGGCTGTGGACCTGCCCAGTCAGTGACCTCCAGCAGGTTAGACCTCAGAGCCTCCGTTCCCTCATCGGAAAACCAGGGATAGTGATGGCATCTGCTTTGCAGGCTACGGTGGAGATGATGAGATAATGTACACAAGGTCTTTGGTGTTATCAAGCACTTAATCGCCAGCAGGAATTACGATCATCTGCATCTCCAGCACCCAGCACATAAAAAGTCTTTGGTGAATGAATGACTGGACCAAGTAAAGCCCAAGGGCATCCCAAGACTGCCGAGAAGAGGATCTGACCTGGGTTAAACAGCCACTATTGGCCCATTTTGCTACCTGCCCTATTTCTACTTATATAACCTCCTTTAACCCCATGACACCCCTGCAGGGTAGCTCTTATTAAACCCATTCTACAGATTAGGAAAATAACACTCAGAGGTGACACAGAATGAAGTGATATGATGGAGCTTGAATTTAAACTCAGTTTTCTCTAACATCAGAAACTGAGCTTTTCCTTTCCAATGATGCATTTCTAAAACTCAGAGACCTACAGAGAGGCGTGTACTAAATAGTCATGCATCCATTTCCCAGAATTAAAGTCCATTTTTGTTCCACCGCAGGAAGCCATGGTATAGCTCAGAGGAACCCCAACTCTGCCCCATTTGAGGTTGGCAAGCGCCAGGCCTGTTTGTCCCCAGAAGAGGGCAAGTGTTCTGTCCAAGGACTGCTGTCACCCTCAGGCTGAGAGACGGTAGCAGGAAGAGTTCAGGCCTTCCCTCGAGATGGTACCTCCCAGCTGCAAAGCCCCTTTCCATATCCAGTGTCGATCGTTCTCAGTGAGCCTGAGGAAGACAGGGGCAATGGGCCCACTTTTCAGACTAGGAAACTGAGGTTCTCCCAAAGCCTCTCAGTCAGTGAGGAGCAAAGCCAGGACTCAAGTCTGTCTTCAGACTCCAAGCCTAGGACTATTAGGGAGTCCCAGAGTTTTTCCTGAGTCTTCTTTTCCTTCAGCATTGAAAGCCCTCCATCCTGCATCCCCCAGCCTCTCAGCATCCCTGCCCCCAGTACTTCATCCTTCTTAAAGAGACCTACATTGCAAACTCCTTAATGCCTGTTCCTTTCGGCTGCAGTCCCAGAGGGCCCCGTCATGGGCTGCTTAATGAAAGATGGAGGTGGTGTGGTCCATCAGTTGATGGAATTCCTTCATTCCTCAGTCCGTGCCTTTGGGTCTCTGTCTTCCTGTATCTGTCACCTTGTCTTTTAGTTTATGACAATAAGAAGGAACAGAAGCAAAGCGTTTTGTCCACCTCTCTACTTACCCCCTTTCACTTTTGTATCAGGCAAAGGGAATTACTGGACCCTGGACCCCAACTGCGAGAAGATGTTCGACAATGGAAATTTCCGCAGGAAAAGGAAGAGAAAATCAGATGTTTCCTCCAGCACAGCCACCTTGGCCTTAGAGAAGACAGAGAGCAGTCTCCTGGCAGGCAGCCCCAAGACCACGGAGCCTCAGGACATCTTGGATGGAGCCTCACCAGGGGGCACCACCAGCTCCCCAGAGAAGCAGCCCTCCCCTCCCCCATCGGGCACCCCTTGCCTTCACAGCTTCCTCTCCTCTATGACAGCCTATGTGAGCGGGGGGAGCCCCACGAGCCGCCCCTTGGCCACACAAGGACTGAGCCCTGAGCCCAGTGACAAGACGGGGCAGGACTCACTGAGCTTCAACTCATTCTCTCCGCTCACCAACCTCAACAGCCACGGCGGTGGGGGTGACTGGGCAAACTCCATGCCTACCAACACGCTCAGCTACGGAGGATCTGTGCTCGGCCAGTTCAGCCCTCACTTCTACAACAGTGTCAACACCAATGGTGTCCTCTACCCCAGGGAGGGCACTGAGGTCTAGGTACAGAACAGCTCCTGAGCCAGATGGACATGCCAGAAAGAAAAGCAGTGGAGGTCCTCCATGCCAGCCCCATGGTGGTCCATGACTGTGGAACTGCCCAGACATAAGCAGGAGCCTCCGAGGAATCCACCCTCTTTCTAGAACACTGGTTAAGGCTTCTGTTTATCACACATAGGCCCACACACAGAATCACCAACTTTGCAATGGAAATACTGGTGCCTGCAGAGCAGCAATAACAGTGGCAGGTGCTGTACTAGGCTCTGTACTGGCCACACTTACTACTGACAGTCACCCTGTAAGGTTCACAAACCTTCCCATTGAACAGATGAGGAAACTGAGGCTCAAGGAGGTTAAGTAACGTTTCCAGGGTTATATAAACTAGTAAATGGCAGAGCTAAGAGTCAAATCCAGTTCTATGTGATCCTCAGAGATTGGAGGCTGGGATAGAGAACTGGTTGAGTAGCCAAGGAAGGTCAGTGTGAAAAGCTTGCTATGGCAAATAGAGCAAAATCTCTCCACTGCTTTCTGTCCATCAACATTTAGTGTCAGCCCCGGCACATCTTGTCCTGGTCCAAGACCTTATTCTGCTTGCCCCAACTTCCCTGCAGACACTCCTTTTGCTACCACTCAAGGAAGGAAGTCACCAGTGGCCTTAGTGCAGGAAACTCAGCCCTGGTGGCCCTGAAGAACAATGCATCTTACATGTGCAGTGCATCCCCATGGAAAGGCACCATTGCTCCCTAGCTCCCCAGAAACCTTGAGCAGATCCAGGGGTCAGTGAGAGAAGTGGTGTGTACCCCTAAATCCTCCCACCCCAGCAGTGCCCATCTGTAAAATCTTGTAAAGCCCAGTTTCCTGTGTGCATGTCATGGGCCAGTGAGCTGGAGATGGCTGAGTCTTCCAAGAGAAACAAGGCTGGATAAGCGCTTCTTTTTTTTTTTTTTTTTTTTTTTTTTTTTAGCCCAGCAGAGGTGGATGTTTGTCTGAGAAAACAATGGCCTTAAGGGAGGGACTGGGGCCCACCCTCAAAGGGGTCTCTGCGTGATCTCCTGGGATTTCTCCTTGTTTTTGTGAGTACTTTTTATGCTGGTGATGTTTCATCACAGAACACCCTGGGAAGTGTTGTTTGTTTTATTTTCTTTTTAATTAAAAAAAAATGTGGTGCAGAAGCGTGGGCCTTCTTTATGAGATTTCCTGTCTCTCAGCTGCCTGGTGTGTTCAACAGGGGGCCAACTGCTGCCTGGAGCTGAAGGCATTTGGGACAGGAGACAGAGAAAGAATGCGTATGAAGACTCAAGACTCTTTTCACCTCTGCATTGGTGTGGAGCCCAGACAAAAGCCCCCAAGGAAAAGAAGGGAGTCTGGGAAGGGAGGATAGGGTCATGGAAGGAATGCATTAGTACCGTATCCCAGTCTTTACAGTTCATGCAAACCTCTTAACTGTGCTATGATCATTTAATTCTAACAACCCCGCGAAGAGGGGGGTCGTAGTCTCATTATACAGATGAGAAAACTGAGGGTCCGAGTGGTTGAGAGATCCGTGTGAAGTCCGCATCCAGTCCACACCTAGGTCTGTCTGACCCTGCACCTCATCATGCTTCAGGATGGTCTCAGATGTGACCAATGCTAGAGTCTGTAACAACAGTACTATGGGCTGCAATTCACTGAGGGCTGTGGGCAGTTCCTGGGTCAAGTGCTGTGTAGGTGGGACCTTTTTTATCCTTACAGCAGCCCATAAGTGTGTACGCTGGTGATCCCCTGGGGTCCCTGACACAATGCCTGCTGCAGGACTTGTGCATTGAAGCTGGATTTTTTGTTAGGAGTTCTCTGTTTAGGTGTGCACAGAGAGGGCTTAAACCGGAATAGCTGGCCATTCGCATCGCTGCCTACTCAAACCCTGGGGCCTCTCTTTCCTTGGAGTGACAGAGGGGAGCTGGTAGATAACAACAACAATGACAAGGATGATTGATGATGATGATGATGGCGATGATGATGATAAGAGCGTTCATCATGGGTTGACCATGTACAAGGCACTGCATTAGGACTTGACCTGCTTTATTGTATTTAATCCTCAGAATAATCCAGTGCACTCAATACCATTATTTTCATAGGTATTATTATTACCATTATTGTATATGTAAGAAAACTGAGACCCAGAGAGATTGATACCTTGATAGAAAGCAGCCACAGTCAGGACTCAAGCAGATCCATTGATGCCTTGGCTAAAGTGCTTCTCCACAGAATCTAGCAATGGGGAGCCCAGGACTTACCACAGGACAGCAAAATCATGACAACCAAGAGAAAAAGAAGCAGGGTTGCCTGAAAACCCCTCAGGCCCTTTCCCTGGGAGTCCTTTTCCGCAGGGAGACTTCTGGCAGATTCCATGTGGCCTACGAAAGTAAAAGGATGGGACATGGTGTCAGACTGTCAGACTGTTAGAAAACCCAAGATAGGCCTGCCCCTTTCTGCAGAGAAAGGAAGCCTACAGCTCGGAGGGAAGGCACTCCACAAATGTCACCAGGACAGCGAGGTCAGAGTCAGAATTAAAATGCAAGTCCCTGAAGCCCAGACTAGGATTCTTTATCACACTAGATCCCTCTGTCACCAAATTTGTCCAAACAGACCACCCTCTCCATTGATCATCTCACTGCCTGCTCTTCAGCTCCTACTCCTTCCCCCAGGCGGGTCTGCAATGGGCGAGGGCCTGGGCCAGAAACCAGGTGTGAAGGGGCCAGGGAGAGCCCAAGCCAACCCAGAAGGGAGCTGGCCAAGGGAACCAAGGCCCACAACCTCAAGTCTCCAGTCTTCTTCAGCACAAAATTCAATGATGGGCACAAGCAGAAAGGAGAAAGTGTTTAGGGCTCTGACAACACAAAGACCCTGCCAACTCTTGCCTGTGGCCCTGCAA
Source organism: Chlorocebus sabaeus (assembly GCF_047675955.1). Taxonomy (NCBI): domain Eukaryota; kingdom Metazoa; phylum Chordata; class Mammalia; order Primates; family Cercopithecidae; genus Chlorocebus; species Chlorocebus sabaeus. The sequence continues at coordinate 12,300,206 of NC_132926.1, read as the reverse complement.
GGAGTTCCTGGTAGCAGCGCCAGGAGCTCATGGGAAGCGTGACTCTGCAAGCACCCAGAAGGGCACAGCTGAGGGGAGTCGCAGGCCAAGAAGGGGGTCTACCAGTAGCTTCCATGGTGGCTGCCTGCCCCTCCTTTGGTTCTCTTCCTCTGAGAAGAGAGAGGGAGGGAGGCAGGGAGGGAGGAAAAGGTAGGATAGAGGAAGGGAGGGGTAAAGGACTGGTTATTTACCAAGCACTTAATCGTGTGTGCCATGCTGTGCATGGACACTTGCATGATTAGCCTCCTACTCTTTGGCTCCATGTTGAAGCCATGGTGTCCAGCATCCATAAAGGGTCTGAGAAAAGGGTCACCTGGAAGGCTGCCTGGAGGAGATGCGACTGGAGCTGAAGGATGGTGAAAATGAGCTGACTCAAACCACTAATTTACCCTCACCCTCCAACAGCCAAACTCGAATCCTCCCCAAACCCTGAGTTAGCGTGCCTCCATTTCCAAGTGACGTGGAGGTTGGGGGAAGTAGGCCTCAAAGCAGAATATATATGTATAATATATGTACATTTCATAATCCCATTTATTTTAGTAGGCAAAGTTGCAAGAGGAGAAGTTGGGAAATACTATACATAAAATACTAGCAGTCATTGTCTGGTGGCTAATAAAATATTAGGTGTGGCTTTTGCTCATTGTGTTTATCTCTTGTGTACAGTGGACATATTGTCATCCCAGGCCACCACAGCTAGATACCACTGCTTCCAATGACAGGGGTGCAAGAGACCTGCCATATTGTCCCATGGTCCCCCCGCCAGCACAGATGACTGATCCTGAGGGACACCTGACCCAAGCTGAGGTCTTTCTGCTGTGGCTGAGGAATGAGTCCCCTTAGCACAGACATGGCTCTTAGGCAGCCACCATTGAAAGAAAGGGGAATCAATGTGAGATCAACGACTTATCTAAAATGTGAGATTCAAGGCTGGGTAAGGTGGCTCCCACCTATAATCCCAGCACTTTGGGAGACTAAGGCAGGAGGATCATTTGAGTCCAGGAGTTTGAGACCAGCCTGGGCAACACAATGAAATCCCATCTCTACAAAGTATTTAAAAAAATAGCCAGGTGTGGTGGTGTGTGCCTGTAGTCTCAGCTACTCAGGAGGCTGAGGTGGGAGGATCACCTGAGCCCAGGAGACGGAGGTTGCAGTGAGCTGAGATCATGCCACTTCACTCCAGCCTGGGCAACAGAGTGAGACTCTGTCTCAAAAAAACAAAATAAAATAAATCGTGAGAGTCAGAAAAACAAATGCTCAGACTTACTGAAAAGCTAATGCCAAGCTGGTGAGAGTGCTGTGGGAGTTAAAAGGTGGCAGAAGCTCTCCTCGGAGTTCCTGGAGGGTCCAGCAGAGATCAAGGCACAAGACTGGAAAGGAAGGGGAGTTTGAGGAGAGAGCGGAGGGGTTGCAGGGAAGTAGCCAGCATTTATGAGCCCCTGCCATGCACTAGGCCCGGGGGACTCATGGAACATGCAGTTATCTCCTGTCATCTTCACAATGCCCTGGGCCTGGGGGAGCATTTTAACCATTTGACCTATGTAGAAACTGGGACTCCCAGGGTTTACACAGCCTCTCAAGATCTCAGACCACAGTCTACACGCTTTAAATGTTAGGCTCCCCCACACCCCTGTAAATGGGCACTGTGAGGCCTGCCATCAAGTGAACCATCAGTCTCCTCGCTAGAGAGAGCATAGGGACATAGCATCTGTATCAGGAAAGTCACGTCGGCCAGCACATCACAGCAGGCCCAAGTTTGTCTCTGTGGGAGGCTCAACCCCCTGCCCTAGACACGGACTTCATGCCTGCCCCCTGCTTTCCTTCAGCCCAGAAGGAGAGAGACCTGGGCTGCTTTTTCTGCTGACCTGCCCTTTGATATTCTCCTTAGAAGCTGCTGTGAAAACACAATGAAATTGGCCTTTGTCTCTGACTTTCTCTATTCAGTGCTTCTTTGAGGTTCTTGTGGGGCAGAAATATTGCAATGCTGCAGGCACCATTTGCTTCCTTTTACTTGTGGGCCCCCACATGACCCATTGGACATATGCTCCTCCCTTGCAGAAGTCTCTGGAATCCCAAGCAGAAGGCCAAAAATGCAGGGTGTGTCCTGGAGGTGGTATAAGTATTTGGGGGAACTCTCCTGTTTTCTTTCAGTTCAGGCAGATGAGGTAACAGCAACATTTAACATTTGTTGCATGTTTAGGACGAACTATGTACTTTTTTTTTTTTTTTTTTTTTTTTTTGAGACGAGGTCTCGCTCTGTCACCCAGGCTGGACTGCAGTGGTGTGATCTCGGCTCACTGCAACCTCCGCCTCCCGGGTTCAAGTGATTCTCCTGCCTCAGCCTCCCAAGTAACTGGGACTAGAGACGCCCGCCACCATGCCTGGCTAATTTTTGTATTTTTAGTAGACATGGGGTTTTGCCATGTTGGCCAGGCTGGTCTCAAACTCCTGACTTCAGGTGATCCACCCACCTCAGCCTCCCAGAGTGTTGGGATTACAGGTGTGAGCCACCGCGCCAGGCCTATGTACTTCCTATAGATTGCTTAACAATCTCAATGCCACTGAAGCTGACACTATCATTATTTGTATTTGGTATGGAAGTAAACCAGTATTCAGAGACATTGAGTAACTTTTCCACTGGGGCAGGAACTATAAAAGAATAATGCACAGAGTCGACTACATACAAATGAGTTGTTTCTGTACGGCAAAATCTCCATCAACAGAGTAGGAAAGTAAACACAAAGGGAGAGAAGTGTTACACTATACATGTCAAAAATTTAATAACTGTATTATAGGGAGATCTCTGGCAAATTAGTAAGATAAAGACTTTCCCAGCAGAAAATGGGCAAATCTATTTTCACCAACAAAGAAATGCAAATAGATAATAGACACATGAAAAGAAGCCTAGTCTCACAAATGATCGAAGAAAAAAGACCACAGTGATATTATATCCTTCCCACTGACACATTAGCAAAGCCTAGAACTGTCAAGGATAGGAGGAAATAGGGGCCCTTGTCTCATATATTCTTGGATGAAGAACAAGGCAAAACGATCTTAAGGGCGATTTCAATAATGACCATGGAAATGTCTAATGTATATGTCTTTTGACTGGAGGATCTTTCTACTAGGAGTTTAATTTTGAGGCTGAGTATGCCAAGATGTATGTGCAAGATGTGCCTCACAGAGATGTTTATATTAGTGCAAAGCTTATATTAGTGAAATGCAGGAATAACTTGAATGTCTACCTCAGAAAAATAGAATAAATAAACCATGACATGGTTTATAATAATTCTGATGAAAGACTATGCAGCTATTGAAAAAGAATGAAAGAGATTTAGCAGAACTAACCGAAGCGATATCAATGATATCCTGCACAGGGAGAGGGCAGGGAGAAAGACACCAAACAGGATGTCAAATGTCTTAGATATGTGAATATATACTACGCGTTACTTAATGTAGGGAGGGTGAGTTAGGACATAGATGATCTTTCTTTAGCTACCGCAAACAAACTAGTCATATGTCACTTTCTCTTTTTTTTTTTTTGAGACGGGAGTCTCACTCTGTCACCCAGACTGGAGTGCAGTGGCACAATCTTGGCTGACTGCAACCTCCGCCTCCTGGGTTCAAGCGATTCTCCTACCTCAGCCTCCCAAGTAGCTGGGATTACAGGCACCTGCCACCATGCCCAGCTAATTTTTGTAGCTTTAGTAGAAACAGGGTTTCACCGTATTGGTCAGGCTGGTCACAAACTCCTTACCTCACGATCTGCCTGCTTGGCCTCCCAAAGTGCTGGAATTATAGGTGTGAGCCACCACACCTGGTCACATGCCAGTTTCTCCAGTGGCTCTTCCTTTCTTTTGGTGCCTTGGAGAGAGCACTGGATTGGAAGCCAGATGCTCTGTGTTTGAGTGCTGACCCTATCACTATTTAATGCAGTCCCGGCACTTATGGACTTTGGTTTACTTGACTGGAAGAGGAAAGAGCAGAATAAAATGAAAGCTGGGCTTCCTTTAGCTTTGACCATCTGTTTTACATCCGTGGTCATATTTTGATGCCCCAAAGAACCCTGAGAGGTAAATGAGGACAGGGAATATCTCCACTCCCCAGATGACAGACACAGAATTGAGGCCTTTTGTTAGTGAAGCAGCAGGTTTGGGGACCAGGTGTAGTTATGTGAGCTGTCTCCAGTGTCATGGAGTGCAGGTGAGGGCATGTCAGAGCTCATGTAGACTTAAAAACTCCCCAAATTTGGTATGTGAGGAAGCTTGGACTGCCATAATAAAATACCACAGACCGGGTTGCCTAACAACAGAAATGTATATTCTTATAACTCTGGAAGCTGCAAATCCAAGATCAGGATGCCAGCATGGTCAGGTTCTGGTGAGGGACCTTTCCTGGCATGCAGATGGCAGACTTCTTGCTATGTCCTTACATGGCTGAGAGAGAGAGGGAGGGAGATGGTTCTTCTTACAAGGCCATCAATGCTATGGGATTAGGAGGACATCCTGGTGACCTCATTTAACCTTAATTAGCTCCCAAAAGCCCTGTCTCCAAACATAGTCACACTGGGATTAGAGCTTTAACAAATGAATGAGCCGAGGTGCTGTAAGAGTGGACGCCATTCAGCTCACAGCATGTGGCTATGCAGGAGAGAAAGAACTAACTAGCGCGAAAACAGACATTGGATGAACTTAGGGCCAACAGAACTGAGAGGAAGCTCTTGCATGCAGCTCTTCCATGTGCAAGTCCCCAAAACTGGACTTCTAGGGGAGACAGGATATAGTAGACAATGAAAAGATCATGTATTTTGGAAAGTGACTTTCCCAGTTCAAACCCTGGCTACTACCATGCTGTTGGGCAAATCCCCGAGAGGCCTTGGGTTTCTCATGTCTAAAATGGAGGTATTCAGACCCTCCCCACAGGTTCATCAAGCAGCTGTGAAGACAAAATGAGATAAGGCTGAGTTTCTGGGCACGTGGGGCACACGGCACTGGCATACACAGATGATTTTAGGTGACCTGTGGATAAGGCATTAGACAACACTGACGCAGAGGAGAAAGCTGTTCTTTTCTAACTGGGTTCAAGAGTTTCTCTTTTCATCCAAAGAGAAAAGTCCAGCTTGATGCACACATGTCGTCAGCACCTCCCAATACCTGCCAATCTCCCTTTTCCACAAAGGCTTTAAGCCCTTTGCAGGAAATAGTATCCAACAATAATTGAAGAAGAGTTTGCATTTATTTTTACAATTACCTTCTCTATATGGGAAGTGAGGCTGGTTTACTTTTTAAAGTCATGACATAAAGTTTCCTTTTCAAATAAATTTATTTTAGAAAAAAAGAGCTGATTTAAAGAATAATAGCAAGTCAATGATAGTGCAGGTGAGATGTGACTATGGCTAAAACAAACCAACCAACAGAAACCGCTCAGCAAGAGCAATGCTTGAGTGACCGAATTTGGCACAACTCTGTTGCTGGAGATAAAGTACCAGACCCAGAGAGAACAACATGGGCATGGGAGGTAGGACTGACTTGCAGCTTCCACTTGGATGGACAGAACAGCATGTGGAGACTCATATCGTGACCTTTTGCTCCAAGAACTACTGTGGGAGCATACCAGGAAAATGAAAAGAATACGCAGAACCTTTGAAAGAAGGAGGTTGCCGCTGCAAAGGCTGAGACAGCTGAAAAACGGTGAGTGTACAAAGTGTGAGGGGGGAAAGTCCACCTCCGAACACACATCCTCACTGGGGAACCTGAAAATCCAGATCACCCAAGAACGACTGAACCTTACCTAAAGCGTATACTGCCTAGGTGATGGGTATACCAAAATCTCAGAACTCACCACTACAGAACTTATCCATGTAACCAAACACCTGTTCTCCAAAACCTATTGAAATAAAAAAAAAAGAAGAAGAAGAAGAAGAAAAACAACATAACCACTGAAGGAAAGGCTGGAGATCGTGGTAATGTATACCTAGCAGATGCATTTATTTAAAATGTAGGAAAATTAAGAAAATAATGTGAGATAACCTTAGAAAGAAGACTATGACCACATTGTTAGGCTACCTCGAGCTATAATGAAGCTTTAAATAAACTTAATTTTGCAATAGTGTTTTTAATGTATTGGAGTAGAGACAGAAAATACATAAAGGACCTATTTAAAGGCTTTTCAGTGACTTGAGTGAGAAGACTATACCCAACATAAGGTTTCATCTTGATTACTGCTGGTATTTCCACCTGCTAACACCTAGTACCTACTAGGTGAATAATACATGTTTGTTGAATTAATAACTTAATGTATAATAAAGAAATGCTTAATTAATGAAATAAGAGAGCCTGAGCTAATATAATGATAATGGTAATAGAAAATAAGGAACAAATAGAAAAATATTGTTGAGACATAATCAATATGATTTATTATTAGATTGGAAGTGGTGCATTGGGGGTGGAGTAGGGAAGATAATGAAGTTTTTACCCTCACTTGTACATAGAATTTTTTTAAATTGTTAATCTTTTATTGGAGGTATAAACTGTGGTTGAGCTTGGTAAATCCCCATAATACAGAAAGGAACACAAGAAATTGATCATAATTAGCATGACATTGAATTTACAAATTATCTAGCTCTACTTTTTGGAATGGCTAGAAACAGTGTTCTTAGCTAACTTCTAAAAGGATTCTAAGCAAATTCTAAAAGGATTCTGCATGTTTCAATGAATGGATAGCTCAGGTCCCACTCAGCTTTTCTCAACAGAAAATACAAAATGAAAAAAGCTAATTAAGTAGAAAAGTTGCCCTATAGTTCATCTCACAATTTTAGAAGAAATCCATTTTACTTTAAGTACTCCTAACAGATACCTTCTAAAAGGCAAGGATACTGGTAAAAATAAAACAATGTTCCCAACTCACAAGGTTTCCATCTCTGCCCTGATGAATGGTAAAATAATCAAGATGATTTACATACTCCTCACTGTGATATCTGGCTATTTGCTAAAACAGATGTTTGGTTTTTGTACCATAGATATCTTGAGGTTCCCCTAGGCAGAAAATCATAGGAGAAAGGAATCTCCCCTGGAAGACGGAATCTTAGAGAGGAAATCACATTGATAAATCTGACACACCTCTCTCTGGAATTTTAAAGTAAAGCATAAGTAAAGGATGATATTTGGCTGCCTTAATAGTCACTTAGCAATCATAGAATATTACTAGGAAGTCACATTTCTTGTTCAGGGAAACAAGCACATTAGATTTTCCTGAAGTTTTACAATCTAAACACAAATAGACTCAGATCTGTTAACTGGAAATGGGGCCTCTTATTAGAGTTCTTTGATCTTCTTGATACATTCTGTGTACATAGGAAAATAACTGCCTGTATCAGTCACCATAAAGAGGTTTTAAGTATATGATAAACATTAATCACTTCATATCTGAACTAGCAGAAGCAAATTGTTAAGGCCAGGCTGGTCTCCCTGCAAGCAACAAGAACTTCATGGGAGTGTAGTAAGGAAATGGAAACACATTACATAACCATATATATAATTGCATACTGCTCAGCCAACAGTTTTTATTCTGGAGTTGTAATCTTGTGTTCAAGATCCAGTCCGCGATCCATTCAATCCCGTGCTTTACAAACAGTGTTCTCTCCTGTATAAAAATTCACGGGCAGCCAGAAAAAAAAACTTACTAGAAAGAGTAATGTGTGTTACTTGGAAAAGGCAGAGCCCCCCTGTTCTTTTCTCCATGGGAGACAGCACCATCGGCTTCTGTTGGAGCAGTTGGTCCCTCCTGTGAGGCCTTCCGGGTGTCTGCTCCATCAGGGCTGCTGAGAGACTTGCATTCTGGAAGGAGTAGGTTGACCAGCACCTGTGGGAGATGCTGCTGACAGGTGTAAGAGGGGAATGAAGCTGCTTAGGCTCTCCCCTCAGGCAAGGCTGGTCCCTTGTCACCTGCAGGGATTCTACCTTTAGCCTGAGTGAAGTGGTTTACATTGTCCCCAGCAAGAGGCTACAGAGAAGACCTTGTTTTCCTGGCCCTGCTCAAAGTTGAGAGCTCAAACCATCCTAAGGACTCTAACCATCCCAAAGGTCTGCAGCAGCCCCCCTCACCATTTTCTGACCAGCACAGGCAAAGCACAGCATTGGCATTGTTGACTGGGCTGCTTGGACTCAAAAGACAAGACCTGGGTGGCAGGGTCACCTGTCGCGCTGTCTCAGCAGGTTTGCCTGACTCTAGATTTCCCTCAGAGGCCAAAAAATGGAGTCTCCAGGAATTACAGAACACAGTTTCTGGCAGGCACTATCAAGGGTTTCCAATTCCCTCCCTGTGCAAAGGAGAAAACCCAAGCCCAGAGAAGGAAAGGGACTTCCCAGAGCCACACAGCAAGTTAGCAGCAGAGCTAGCACAAGAATTCTAGCATCCTGAATCATTAGCTAGGATTACCTATTTCCAGAAGAGAGTTTTTCAATGTACAAGTATAGTAGAAATGTGAAACTCCCAGGCCTCACTATATAAAGCAATCAGAAAGGGGAAGGGAATTAACAGCTATTAGATTGGCACAGAAGATTTTGCCATTGAAAGTCATGGCAAAAACCACAATTACTTCTCTGCCAACCTAATATTAAGCACTAGATACTGTTTTAGTGTTTAAATGAAAATATCTCATGTGGTCCTGTTACTCTTGCCTCCTCTACAACCCCTCCATTTCCTGTAAAGTATGAAGGGAGATCTCAGAGAGTAACCTGCCATTTAGATTAGCAAGATGTAGTGGGAATAGCATGAACCTTGGAACCGGGTAGGCCCAGTTCAGTCAAGCATGAGGGTATGGCCTTGATCGATGAGAACTCCACTGAGTTCAGGATCTTCATCTGTAACTTGAGAGTAATAATCCTGGCCTCCCATATCTGGTAAGATCAAATTATCATGCAAAGTGCTTGGAGAAGAGTAGGTGTTCAAAAACAGTGGCTTGTAAACAAATATTTAGAGTATCTGTATTCTGATATTTGCAATGACATGGATAAAGTTTAAAAACACTATGCACCTCTACCTCTGGCTAAATTGCTCTTACCAGATCCTACCTTTGAATTGATAACGAACTCTAAACTCTGTGGAGAAACACAAAAACAAAACAACACCACAATCTAAAGTCACTGAAGAGTAAACAACAGGCAAATTCTCAAGTGGGGTTAATTTTAAAAAGGGATCTGCATGGTGAGTTACCTGTTTTGTGGTATATACATAGGCCTTTATTGTATCTTTTATCTTTACCCAAATCTCTGGCTGGTTCCTGAACCGTGCATGTACAGGATGGACTCTAGACAGATGAGAATAAAAGAACTTACTGGATTTTAGCTGCAGCCCAAGATGCAAAATTTGCAGTTTGAGCCAAATCAGGTTAATTACCTACTAAACCAAACAAAAAGCAAAAACCGAAATCTCAAAACTCTACAGAGGAATATACAAAAATGCAGGGTTTTCACAATATTCCAATGTCCAGGATACAGAATCCAATATTACTCATCACATGAAGAGGCAGGAAAATGTAACTCACTCTAAAAATAAAAGATAATTAAAGAAGGCTGACCTGATATGACTCGATAATGGAATTATTAGACTAGAATTGATAAGTAGCTATTGTAACTGTGGTTATAATAGGCTTTGGGAGAATGTTCAGATGGCTTAAATGCATTTTTCATGTGGAATGAATGTGAATTATTATGTGCCAGAGGAAATACTATGGCAGGTTGAATAATGTTGCCTAAATATCCACAGGTCCTAATCCATGGAATTTTTGAATATTACTTATATGACAAAGAAATTTCACAGGCATGACTAAGTAAAGGATCTCAAAATATGGAAATTTTCCTGGATTACCCATGTACATCCCAAGTGCAATCACATGTGTCTTTGTAAGAGAGAGGCAGAGGAATATTTGACTATAGAAGAGGGAGTGTGAACTGTGAAGACAGAAGCAAGAGACTAGAGTGATATAAAGAAAGGACCATGAGCCAAGAAATGCAGGCAGCTAAACAAGTTTAAAAAGTCAATGAAATGGAATTTCCCCAAGATATTCCAGAAAGTGCCAACCCTGCCAACACTGACTTTAGTGCAATGAAACTGGTTTCAGACTTCTGGCCTTCAAAATTGTGAAATAATATATTTGTGTTCTTAAGACACCAAGTAGTCTGTGGTAATTTGGTACAGCAGCTATAGAAAACTAACACAGTAATTTTTCTCAAGTAAAGAGAAAGACGATTGTAATGAATGGAAAGTTAGGACATTACACACAAAAAAGAGAAAGCGTAGAAAAATCAAAATTCTAGAAATTCTAGAACTAACATATAAAATGTCTTTTAAAAATCACTAGCTGGTCATAACAACTGGATGGAGATGACAGAGAAAGAATCAGTCAATTTGAAGATAATTATCCAATCCAATGTTGAAAACAATTTTCCAATCTAAAGAAAGGAGTGAAGAGAAAAGATGAACACAGATTTCTAGTCCTATGGAACAATATCAATAGATTTAACATGTGTGTAACTGGAGTCTCAGAAGCAGAAAAGCAAGAAAGTAGATCCAAAACTACATACTTGAAAAAGTAATAGCCAATTTTCCCCCCAATTTGGTAAAATACATCAATTTACAGGTTCCAGACCTCAGCAAAATAAATACAAATAAAATCTTACCTATGCACATCATAGTCAAACTTCTGAACTCTAAAGACACACAAAAAATTGAAACTAGCCAGAGAAAATAGCACATTTTATGTAAATGAATAGTGACTTCTTTTTTGTTTTTGTTTGTTTGTTTGTTTTGTTTTTTGGGACACAGTCTCACTCTGTTGCTAAGTTGGAGTGCAGTGGTATGATCTATGATCTTGGCTCACTGCAACCTCTGCCTCCTAGGTTTAATAGATTCTCCTGCCTTAGCCCCCCAAGTAGCTGGGACTACAGGTGAGTGCCACCAAGCACAGCTAATTTTTGTATTTTTAGTAGGGACGGAGTTTCACCATGTTGGCCAGGATGATTGTGATCTCCTGACCTCGCCATCTGCCCACCTTGGCCTCCCAAAGTGCTGGGATTACAGGTGTGAGTCACTGCACCCGGCCATGAATAGTGACTTCTTAGCACAAACTATGGAAGCCAAAACATAGTAGAACAACATCTTTAAAGTTCTGAAAGAAAAAAAAAATCTGTTAACTCAGAATTCTATAACCAATAAAACTATCCTTCCTTCAAGAATGAATGTAATCCCATGTTCATGGATCAGGAGAATTAACATGGGTAAATGCCAATACTCCCCAAATTGAACTATAGATTCAGTGGCTTCCCTACCAGAATCCTAGGTGCTCCTTTATAGAAATTGTCAAGCCAATCCCAAAATTTATATAAAATTGCAAGGGGCTCAGAATAGCCAAAAACAATTCTAAAAAAGAGAGACAAAGTAGAATAACTCACACTTTCTGATTGAAAAACTGACTGCAAATCAACAATAATCAAGACAGCATGCTATTAGTACAACGATAGGCAAAAGGACCAAAGGAATAGGATTAAGAGTTTAGAAATAAACCTATACATCTAATTGAAACTCATTTTTGATGAGGGTGCCAAGACCATTCAATGGGGGAGAATAATTTTTTCAGCAAATGGTGCTGGGACAACTGGAAAGTCACATGCAAAAGAATAAAATTTGACCTTTATATCATACCATGTACAAAATTTAACTCAAAATGGAAGGACTTAAATGTAAGAGCTGGAAGTATGAAACTCTTAGAAGAGAACATAGGAGTAAATCTTCATGACTTTCCATTTAGCAAAGGATTCTTAGATGCAGCACTAAATGCATAGGAAATAACAAGATTAATACATCAAGCAACATCAAAATGAAAAACTTGTGTGAATCAAAGGACACCAAAAAGAAAGTGAAAAAAACCAATGCACAGAAGGAGAGAAAATATTCACAAATCATATATCTGATAAAGGACTTGCATGTAGCTTATCTAAAGAGCTCTTACAGCTCAATTCTAAAAAGATAAATAACCAATTAAAAAGGAGCAAAGTCTCTGAATAGACATTTCTCCAAGAAAGATGTACACATGGTCGGTAAGCACATAAAGATGTTTGATACGATTAGTAATCAGGGAAATGCAAATCAAAATCACAATGAGGTACCACTTCATACCCACTAAGATGGCTAGATTCAAGAAGTCAAATAATAACAAGTGTTAGCAAATATGTAGAGAAGTCAGAACCCTCATATACTGCTGGTGGGAATGTGAAATGGTGTAGCTACTTTGAGAAACAGTCTGGCAGTTCCTCAAATGATTAAACATTGAGTTACCATATGAACCAGATCCTAGATATCACCCAAGAGAAATGAAGCATATCTGTACAAAAACTTGTATCACAAATATTTATGGCAGCATTATTTATAATAATCAAATGGTGAAAACAACCCAAATCTCCATTAATAGGCAAGTGGTTAAACAAACTGTGGTATATCCACATAATGGATTATTGAGCTATAAAAATAAATGAAGCATTGATATATGCTACAACCTGTATGATGAACATTGAAAACATTATACTGACTGCAAGAAGCCAGTTACTAAAGTCTATATATTTTATGATTCCATTTATATGAAAGCCCAGAAGAGGGCAATCTATAGTGACAGAAAATAGATTAGTTGTTGCTTAGGACTGACGGGGGTTGGGAGGATGTGGAGGTGATAACTAGAGGGTATTAGGTTTCTTTTGGGGTAATGAAAATGTTCTAAAATTGACTGTAGTGATGATTACACTTATTTGTGAATATACTAAAAAATTGAATTGTACGCTTTCAACAGGTAAATTGTATGATAGGCAAATTATATCTTGATAAAGTTTTTTTTTTTTTAAAAAAGAAGAAATGTAATAAAAAGACGTTTTCAGATAAAAGGAACTAAAAGAATTTATCGACAGCAGATCTGAGCTAAAGAAAATTATTTAGGCTGAAGGAATATGATACTAGATGGAAACTCAAATCTTTCAGAAGGAATGAAGAACATCAGAAATGGAAACAAAATCTGGGTATAAATATGAAAGTCTACTTTTTCTTTTTTAATTTTAAAAAAATATACAAACTGAAGCAAAAAAACTCCATCATATTATAGAATTTATAATGCATATAGATAAAATACAAATTACATATACTATATGTATGTAGATATAATACAAATTACGGTATTTAATAAAACATGGGGCCAGGGTGGGAAGGTAAATGGGTCTCTATGAGTGCAAGGTTATTGTGTACATATTTTGTGAAGTGGTACAATCTTAAGTCTAAATAAACTGTGAAAACTTAAGGATGCAACCCCTAGAAGAGCCACAGAAAAATAATGCAAAGAAGTGTAACTAAAAAGCCAATGAATACACTGAAATGGAATTCTTAAAAATATTCAAATAATCTTTTATAGAAACTATCTATAAATCAATGATTAAAAAAAAAACAAAATTTGAGGAAACCATAAAATAGTAGCCTTAAATCCCACCATATCAATAATTACCTTAATTTTTAATGAACTAAACACTACAATTAAATGGCAGAGGTTTTCAGAATAGATTTTTAGAAACAACTTAACTATATACTATCTATAGAGACACACTTTAAACAGAAAGAACACAGGTTGAGGATGTAAATAGTAACATAAGAAGGCAGAAATGGCCATATTAACATCAAGTAAAATCGATCTCAAGACCAGGAGTATTACCAGAGCAAAAAAGAGACTTTCATAATGATTAGATGATCAATTCATCAGGTGGGCCTATATTCATAAATAGAAAAGCTTTACATACATGAAGCAAAAATTGACAGAATGAAAGAGAGAAGCAGACAATTTCACATACTCGCTTGGAGATTTTAACATCCTTCTCTCACCAATCAACAGAACAAATAGCTCAAAAAATCACTAAAGACAGAAAATCTGAACAACACTAGCAGCCACCTTGACCTAGTATTTACAGAACACTGCATCTAACAGTACAGAATACATATTCTTTTCAAGGGCATATGGTATATCCTCCATGTGCTGAGTCATAAAACAAGTCTTATTGAATCAAAAAATAATTTTTAAACATCATGCTATGTAAAACAAAGTAAACACAAAAAAGTACATTCTGTATTACTCCATCTACATTGAATTCTAGAGTAAGCAAAGTAAATCTTTAGTGACAGAAAGTAAATCAGTAGTTGTCTGGGGTTGGGGTGGGGGCAGAGGTGAATATTATTTGGGAAAGGACCCTGCTGAACCTTCTGGAATGATGGAAACATTCTATATCTTGATTATTTTGATGATTACATGAGTATATACATCTGCCAAAACTCATGGATCTGTACACTTTAAGTAGATGCATTTTATTGCAGGTAAATTACACCTCAGTGAAGTTGATTAAAAGAAAAGCAGATGTTTGGAATTCACACTAGGAAGTGACGAAGCTGGTTAGAACACTTGCTGGGGCTGGTTCCAGAGCACTGAATGAATTAGCTGCCAATATTTGAAACCTGTGAGATTTCAGGCAAATATCAGGACTTAGGCATCTCTGAAAAGTAGGAAGCTCTGGCCATGCTGAACCAAGCTTCCCCTGGCAAACTACGGCAGGAGCTGAGCAGCAGCTCCATTCAGTGGAGCACTCCCTTCCCGTGGCCACTCTGCCTGCTTCCCTCACTTAGTGACCCATCTAGCCCTGAAGGTTTTTGTGACCACTTGGCTAGGGTTAGTAGTGGTTACCACTTACTAATTTACCTGCTATCACGTCTACATGTATCTCTCAGCATCTGACTTACACTCTTATCAGGCATAGATACACGTAGTTTTATTTTTATATTTGAGCACTTACTATGTGTAAGTTGCATTGCTACGCAGTTTGTGTATATTATCAAATCCTTAGAACAATCCTACATAATAAGTTCTACCATCCCCATCTTGTAAATGAGAGAACTGACACACAAAGAGTTGAAGGTCATACCCCATTGGCAATAAGTGGCAGAGTCAGAATCTAAACTGTTGGAATTTAGAACTGTCTGATTTTAGGGCTTGTGCTTGTCCAAGGACGCCCTACTGCACAACTCCGTGAGCCATTCACATTGTAGTCCCCTGAGCTGTGTGGGCTCCAGGATCTGCCACTTGCATTCGCTACAGTGCAAATGGTGGCCTTTTATGCTAACTAGGGAAAGTTTCTCCTTATAAGATGAAAAGGATGAAATAGCTCATCTGCGGAGTGAGGGGAGAGGGTCCTTCTAGCTCTGATTTGATTCAGTCAACAACATTTTCTTAGCACTTACTTTATACCACATGCTGATCTGGGTGTAGAAGACACAGCAGTGAAAACATTCCCTGCTCTCATGGAGCTCACCTTCGAATGGGAGAAACAACCAATAAAAACATAAGCAAGTTATACAATTATATCAAAATGTAATCTGATGCCAAGTGATGATTATTACTATGAATTAAACCAAAGCAGGGTAAAGACTCAGACAGTGACTGGGGACACTATTTAAGATAGGGAGGTCCAAGAAGGCTCTCTGAAGAGGTGACATTTGAGCAGCCAGCCAGACGAAGCCAGACATGTGAAGGAGCCATCCATGGAAACATCTGAAAAAAAGGCATTCCTGGAGGCTGTGGGAACAGCAAAGTACAAAGGCCCTGGAGAGGAAATGAGCTGGGCACGTTTGAGGAACGACCAAAAGACTAGTCTGGTCGGGAGGGTGAAGGAGAAGAAGCTGGTATGACCTCACAGTCCTTGGGAAAGAGATTGAGAATTTGCACAGAAGGAGAGATGGGAGACAATAAGCTCAGGACTCTCTGAAGGGCAACCAAAGGGCTCAGCACTCAACCCCAGGAGCAGCCGGCAACCCTCCTGAATAGTGTGTCAATTGAAGTGCAGGCAGCAGTGCTCTAATTGTGGTTGTTTTTTCCAAAACACAGATGGCAGTAGCCTGGTTTGCAGCAGGATGCTGATGACATCTGGTCTGCTTTCGATAAATCCTGCTTATGTAAAATTTCAGCTCCATTTCAGTCACCAAAACCTCTAACTCATTCTATCTGAATCTCAGGCTGTAGGATGTGCTGGACAAAGAGGGAAACAATGTCCCTGAGTGACAAAGTGGACACATTCCAGCCCTGCCATTCACCCATTCGCTTATGTGAATCCCTCCTCTCTGCACCTCAGACCCTTCTCTGTACAAGGGGGCTACCCAGGCCTAATTTACAGGGAGGCCTATGATAATTAATCAAGATCAGGTTGTTTGAAAACATTTTGCTCAGGACCAGTTAATGTATTTACTTGTTTGTTTTCTGTTTTCCCAACCATCCTGTAGACTCCCTGACAGCAGGGTCCTGTCCCTCTGGTTCATTGCAGCCACCTCAGGACAGAGCACAGAGCCTGGCACCCCGTAGGTGTGCTCAACAATTACTTGCTGAATTAATAAAGAGTATTGCTTATTAACCATCTGCAGATAGAATGTTGGATATGGCTTCAGGAACTTTTAGTTTCTGAATGTTACCAGAAAGGAATTTTCTCTGTCAGGCCCAAATGGCTACTGCATGATTTGTCTGTGTGAAGGTGAGTAGGGGATGGTTATTTCCATGTCAGTTTCTCTCTGAATGTGCACATTTGACTGTGAACCTGTTAACTCATCCCACCTGCCTTTGAATTTTCTACCCAATCTACTAATTTGGACAAGAGAGATGACATTGGCTAGTATCTATCCCAAAACCTACTATGGAGAAGGAATTAAATTAATGTCCTTAAGTAATGCATTTATTACTAACTAGGGAATTTAATTTTTGGTAAATATTTATTGAGCATCTCCATTTGAAAGGTGGGACTCAACATAGGTTAAGTCACCTACAGTCCCTTTCTTCAAGGAACTTAAATTCTAGTAGGAAAGACAGACATACATACATCAACTCATCATACAAATAATTAACGCAATTGAAATCAAAGCTAAGAAGGACAAGCACAGATGCTACAAGTATGTTCATCAGGGCATCTGACTTGTTCCAGGTGTCAGGGAAGGTTTCTGTGAAGGGACAAGGTTTGAGCTGAACCTGAAAGATGAGAACAGAGAAAAGCTCTGAGCCAGGCAGAGGGAGCAGCCAGCACAAGACCCAGTCCTGGGAAAGTTGCATTTCTTGAAGATCAGAAAGGAGGCTGATGAAGGAGAAAGAGACATACAACGATATTGGAGGCTTGGCAGGGGGCAGGTCAGGCAGGGCTTTGTGGACCATTGGAAGAACTCATATTCATTCTACAAACAATGTGATACCATCCATATGGTTTCAGTCAGGTGGAGACAGGAGCACATTTATCCTTAGATATCACTTTGCCTGATGTTTCTATGAGGCTCTTATCAGTGTGTTCAAAACTGAAATCACAGGTTCGATCTTCACACAATCTTGCAAGGTCAATAGTGCAGTTCAAACTCTCCCCCATGTTACAGATGAGAAAACAGGCACAGGGACACAGGGAGGGCTTATAAAAGCCACTTGGCCAGACAGGGCAAGGTGTTTAACTCTGTATTTCAGCCTTGAGAGCAACCTGAATCTATCAATGAATAAATGGAGTGTGGGAAGGTGTATAAGGAACTGGATATTAAAAGCAATCCTATGTTCTCTTTCCCTAAATCTCCCTGATAATATTCCTACAGTGGGGCAATCCAAGTAGATGTGAGCAGAAAGTCGATTGATGGCAGACCTCACGGTGAATGACCAAGCATGTCCCCTCTTCCCAGCACCGAGAATTTGGCATTAACCTCCCCTGGGGAAGGCACATGCCTAAACCTCGTCCACAGCTTGGCTTCTCTCTGCTACCACTCCAGCGTTCCTTATCTCCGGATGAAAACAATTTTCTTCATTTCAAAATTAACAAAACAACAATGACGATAACATGCGTTTGATATTGTTTTGTTTGTCTGCTCAGCGTCTAGAGCCCACCTCCTCCTTCTGGTAACAGCACCCTGACTTTTCCCTTGGGAAACAGCTCCAGGGTGAGCAAATTACTCATGGCCAATGAGGTTCAGTGTTGGCCTCTCCTTGAGCCTAAATCATAGTAGGTACTCAGCAGATGTTTGCTAAATTTAATAACAGTTATTATTTAATGACTGTATTAGTTCAGGACTCTTGGTAGCAAATGATAGAAACTTCCACCCAAGAGAATTTAATTGACTTGTGTAACAAAACATTTCTATGATGGGACTGGCTGCTCTCCCACCATCAACAGTAGGTAGAAGTCTATAGCGATGCAAAGAAGGATGGTCAGAGCTTTGAGCTCAAGGAACAGAGGAGACAGAGATGGCAGCATCTATTTGCAGCAACAGAAAGTCACTCTAGATAACCATAAGTGGAAAATGACAGAAGGGAAAGCTCTTCAGTTTTGTGGGTTCAAAGGTAAGGCTATAAAACAGTGTTCAGAAAAAGGTGAGGGCCAAGGAAGACCAGGTGCAGGAATTAACACTTTGCATCACACCACTGGGACACTGTGGTTAGAACCCCAGTGTTGGCTCCTTGTCACTCCTTCAGCAGAAATTTCTTTACCTGTGCCTGCATGTTGCCCTCAAGACTCAAAGCCCAAGGGACAATGTCCAATTGATTTGGTGGAGGTCCTACACCTTCACTCTGCCTGGATAAGGAGAGGTGGTACCTGAGCTCTGACTCTTTTTAAGATTCACATGGAATTCTTACCAAAAAGAAAAAAAAAGAAAAGAAAAGAAAATGGGGCTTGAATGGCTGGCAAACACATGACAAATGTCCATTTCAAGAGGTGAGCAGAGTAACAATCTATAGGGACCCTAAACTCAGATTCAGGGCTGACTGAGCATGTGTCCCTACTAAAAACATCCCATTCAGTTTCAGAAAGTACTCCTTTGGACAAACCACGTGAGATTCAACTGTAAGCTACCAAAATGTGAGAAACTTAGATTTTATTCTTTAGGTAGTTGGGAGCTGTGAAGGATTTAAGCAGTAGGGAAGAAACATATGACCAGACCTGCACTGAGAAAGATCCCTGTGACTGCTGAGAGGAGCAGGGAAGAAACTGGAGTCCCAAGAAACTAAGAGACAGATGCTGGTTCAATCAACCTAGACAATGGCTAAGGGCCTTGGAAGGAGCGGGGTGGAATTGAGAAATTTAGAAAGAAAAGGGCAGCAGGATTTGGTGACTGAAGTGGCTGAGTAGGAGGCAAGAAATCACCAAACTCCTGGCTTTGGAGACCAAACGTTCCTCTAACACCTCCTCCCAAGTGCTTCGTTTTTGTTAGCATGGAAAGGATATTGTAAAGGCCAAATTACACAACCCAAGAGGAAATCCAAAGTCAGACAGAGAGAATAATAGAAAGGACTATGGGGTTGGCAGTATGATTCATTATTATTCTTTAAGGTAAGGAGAAAAAAAATAATTGATCCTGGATGAAGAAATTGGGCTTGGCTGAGCCCAGGGCTGTGGGAGGTAAGTCCTGCTCCAGAACTCCTTGGGGGCATGTGGTTGAGGGGCCAGCAGGAAGGAGGGGGGATGGTGGCTGCAAAGGTTTAAAAAGACATTTTGTCCCAGACTGGTGATGGGAAAAATCTACAGGACTGGGTTTCAGTGGTTGGTAGCGAGGACGCCATTGGCAACCCTCAGTGCCTTTCCTGCTGATGAGTGCCTCATTGCCAACTTACCCAGTTTAAAATAAATCTTCAAGCTAGCCTGGAGGTAATTCCGCCTGAGCTTTGTCTTTTGCAGATGAGGAAGTGCAGGCTGAAAGATCAAGCCACTTAAGAAGGTCACACAGACAGGAAGTGTGGAGTTCAAGCTCAACCTAGGCTCAAGATTCCTGATTCCAGTCCAGTTCCCCCAAGCCATCCTGCTCTTTGGGGTTTGGGGTGTACGCCAAGTAGGATCTCTCACTGATTTGGCCCCTAGCACTATGCTTGATAAATATTTGAATAAGGGAGTTAATTTTCCATTGGTTTGGTATCAGTTCATCCATCAAGGGACCAGGATTAATTAAATTTCTCCTATGGGAAGTTAGAGCAGAGGAGAGGAAAATTAATGAGCCCTAGATAGGTCACAGAGACTTTTCTGAGAGTATCAAGGGGACACTGGTTATGCCAGGAAGGGAGATGAGTGGACCAGGAAACCAGGACAAGAAATGCATGTGAGTGGGTCTTCCTGTTAATTTTTCATGGTTTCCTAAGAGTGATGAGGCAGGAAATCCAAAAATTTTGATCGTGGTCTTTAAAGGATTTCTAGCCTCTCCATGGATATAGGATCATTGAGGACATGGAGTTGGGAGACTAAAATAATGCAATTTCTGACATAGTTCAATGGCCTAGGTCAGAGGCCAGCAAACTTTTTCTGTAAATGTCCAGATAGTAAACATTTTAGGCTTTGTAGACCAAGAGGCAAAATCTAGGATATTGTAAAGATGCAAGAGAGAAAAGAAAAGACCACAAAATTCTTATCGATGAAAATAAAAAAATAATAACAACCGAGTCCATTTTCTTGAAATACAGGTTTGCTAATGAGAAGATGGAATTATTTTGGGGGGGAATAATATTTCATTTAATTGGATTTCAAAATTAGTATTTTGTCACATCACACTCAATTGTAAACGTTTGTCTGTTAGTGCTGATCTGCAATGGATTTACCATATTTTGTGTCTGAAAATATCTTTCACACTGACAGCTGATAGGTGTGGCATCATTGTGATTTTCCGTGCACCAAGAAGCAGTGCTAAGTGATGAGACCTACTCATACATTTATGTATGTGTCATTTACATACATAAACCATATGTAAATGAATGAGCCTTGCTTATTCCAGTAGAATTTTATTTATGGACCTGAAACTTGACTTTCATATAATTTTCACATGTCAAAAATGTTCTTTTTTTTTTCAGTCATTTAAAAATGTGAAAACCATTCTTAGCCCATGGACCATCCAAAAACAAGCAGTAAACTAGATTTGTCCTGTGGGTTTAGCGTGTCTTAGTGAGTCAAGTTAAACCATTCATAATCAGGATTGCCAAAGGAAATCTGATGTTGTATGGTTATTCCTAATATCTGCCTGGCAAGGAAGAAGTACCTAGGAGGAAGGCCAAAGAGTTTAGATGGGACTAGAAATAGGGCATTACTTGAGTTTCACCTTTGGAAGACTTCAGCCTGAGTCCTAGAATGAGGGTTCTCCAACCTTCCCCTGATTGGGGTTTGTAGGACTTGACCCGTGCCCTCTTGGCCCAAGACTCTTTATATTCTGTAAGCCCTATCATGGATTCCATTTCTGTCTGTGTGGCCATTCTGGGTCTTGATACAAGCACAGAGGTTTCCAAAGGACAGGGCAGAGCTGCCGGCAAAGAACAACCTCCCAGACTGCTAAGACCAAAGCGGTGGGTAGGCCTGGGGGTGCAGAGTGTCGCTTTCAGAGCTACAGCTTCAAAGTGGCCCTTATCTCCAGACACACAGGTGAAGTGTGCCACCTGTTTATGAGTAAACTAATGGCCTAATCTCAGCTGGAGGCAAGGTAATGGGGCAAGGCAGGGTTGGAGAACACTCAGGCCATGCTGCCCAAGGTTTAACCCTCTCTAGGCTCCAGCAAGTGAATGTATAAACATGGCTCCAACTGAAGGGCCAGCCCTAACCAAACCACAGTTTTCAGCTAATTCCTATAGGATGGGGGAGAAGCCTGCTCCAAACCAGGACAACTCCACCTCTTCATTGTGTATCCAATGGAAAGTTGGGTTGGCAACTTTTAATAACTTAGAAATGGCTGGGGGGAAAATGTTCTGAATCATTTACTCATTCAGCAAATAACCTTGGAATACGTACTCTACGCTGGTCACTGATGCAGATATAGACTTGGACAAAAGCCACGTCATCTGGCTTTGTTCAAGCTGAACAGTCCCTTGACCCAGTCACTGATGGAGATACAGACGTGGGCAAAAACTGCGTCATCTGGCTGTATTCAAGCTGAACAGTCCCTTGACAGTCTCCATGACAGGGCAGAGGGCATATTATTGTATCCATTTTACAGAGGACAGAGCTGTTACACACAGTGTCACACAGGAAGGTAGACGATAGTGTCAATGTCTCTCATCTTAGTATAAAGTTGTCTTCTAAAAACTCTCCTTTATTTATTAATTTATTGACTCACTTATTCATGATTTCTGCACAGTGTTACTTATCCTGCATGAGACTCTCACACCAGTGCTTGGGGTGTAAGAACACAAGATTGCGTTCCCTTTTCTCAAAGAGTCTGTGGTCTTAGGGGATTCACTGGGGTCCACTTTCCAAACCAAGACAGCAAAGGAGCACTAGGAGAGGAGTGTTCTGTGCAGATACTCAGTCATGTGATAGCTAAGAGATGGATCTTCCATTTAATACTTTGCCTTAGGCAAGTCATTCTCCTCAGTTTCCTCACCTGTTAAGTGGGTATAACAATAGTACCGACTTCACTGGGCTGTTGCGAGGACTGAATGAGATGACACGGAAGGTGTCTGGCACACAGTCAGTGCTCAATAAATAGTGATTACTAAAGAAAACCCATGAGGAAAGGCTAAAGGGTCTGGAATTCAATGAGACACCTAATTTTGCTTGCTTTATTTTGTTCATCTCAAAGATTTGCTTTTAAATTGAACATTTTGCACAGTTATTAAAATGAACTGGCCTTGTTTATACCTGTGATCTAGTTGAATCCTCAAAGCAACTTCTTGGAATAGGCATTGTTAATTTCTTCCCATTTTGCAGATGAGAAAACTAAGGATCAGTGATGGGAAGTTCTCCAAAATCACACAGCAAGAAAGGATGTGAGTCAGCGTCCTGGGCTGCTTGTCTCCACCCTGGTCTCCCTTTTGTTACATGATGGATGGGATTTGGTTGATATTTGGCTGTAGATTGGTCCAAGGTTCAAATGGGGCAGTGAATGGCTCCAATGTGATGGGGAAGCCTTGATGGGAAGGGTTGTTAAACCTTGGAATGGGCGACTCCAACAGAAGCAGAATCCCTTGCCAGGATGAATTCCCCGCCATCTTCCTGGATGACTCACAACTCACAGTGGTCCTACCTATAGGCAGCCAGGCCAGGGGATGAAAAAGATGACCAGCCACTGTCTTTACTTTCCCCAAGTTCCCCAAATGTTTTCCCCCTTCATTATTATTCAGTCAATGATGACAAAGCTACTAGTGCTGCCACTGCTCCCTACACCGCTGCTCCCACTCCCACAAAGGAACTCTATCCTTCTCCATCTATGCACCATTTAATGCTGAATCACTCGGTGATGGAGTGATCTGGTGTCTGTTTACACAGAGGAAGCCCCAGCCAGAAGACCTGGTCGATCCAAGTCAAAGGCATCCGATCCCCAGCACATGCCCTGCCATGTGGCCTCCCTTGCCCACGCAGGCATAGAATCTACCAGGGCTCTGTTTCCCACCAAGCTGAGAGGCCACTGGATTAGTTTCCTACATCTCCCTTAACAAATTGCCACAAACTGGGTGGCTTGAAACACAGAAGTTTATTCTGTCATAGTTCTGAAGGCCAGATGTCTAAAACCAAGGTGTCAACAGAGCCAAGCTCCCTCCGAAGGCTCCGGGGGAGTTGTTCCTGGCCTCTTCCAGCTTCTGGTGGCTCATGGAATTCTGGCTTGTGGCTGATAACTCCCATCTCTGTCTCTGTCATCACATGGCCTTCTCCCCTTCTCTGTGTCCATGTCTTCTCCTCTTCTGTTTCCTAAAAGGACGTTTGTCATTGATTTTAGGGCCCACCTAGGTAACCCAGATAAGCGCATCCCAAGATCTTTCACTTAGTTACATCTGCAAATGCGAGTTTTCACATTTTCCAATTCTTAAAATCAAATAAGGTCCCATTCACAGGCTTCAAAGGTTAGAGCATGGACATACATCTTGGGGGTCACCTCCAGCCCACTACAGCCACAGAATCTTTCTCAGCATAGTGCTCAAATTAGTTGATGCACACACAAAAAAAGATGTTGGCCCATGAAATGAAGGCCTTTCATTTATTTATTTATTTATTTTTGCTCTCTGAAATTTTTATTGGCCTCCTGCTCCCCAAAGTGGACCCTGCTTCTCCTAGCTTAATGTCTCAGAACTTCGGAGTCACTGGTCTCAGACACCACTTTGCCGTCCACTGTCTGGCGAGTGGTGGTCTTTTGGGTGGTTTAGTTGGAGTTGCTGCTGTCCAGGGCATCATCAAGACTGAATTCCTCACCATCTTCCAGCAGGCGGCGGTAGGTGGCCATCTCAGCCTCCAGTTTGACCTTGATGTTCAGCAGGGCCTGGTACTCTTGGGCCTGAAGTTGCCCCTCTGCCCGCGTCTATGCCAGCTCTGACTCCAGGTGCAGCAGGATCCCACTGAGCTTCTCCATCTGCAGGGTGTAGCGGGCCTCCACCTCCCTCAGGTTGTTCTCCAAGCTGGCCTTCAGATCTCTCATAGAGTCCAGGTCGATCTCCAAAGACTGGAGTGTATGTCTCTGCTCTATTGAGTGTCACCTCAGCAGCTTCAACCTTGGCGGACTGCGTGGTGACCACTGTGATGCTCTCTTCAATCTGCTGAGACCAGTACTTGTCCAGCTCTTCTTGGTTCTTCTGAGCCAGCTCCTTGTACTGGACCCAGTGTCTGCCATGATCTTGGCAAGGTTCTGAGATTTGGGGACATCCACCTCTGCGGTCAACCCACAGCTGGCAATCTGGGCTTGTAGTCCTTTTACTTCCTCTTTGTGGTTCTTCTCCATGAAGAGCAGCTCCTCCTTGAGAGCCTCGATCTCTGTCTCCAGCTGCAGCCCAGTGACATTGGTGTCATCAGTGACCTAGTGGAGCCCACAGATGTCGCTCTCCATAGACTGGCACATGACCAGCCCTGTCTCATACTTGACTCTAAAGTTATCAGCAGCAAGACAGGCATTGTCGATCTGCAGAATGATGCAGGCATTGTGCACAGCATTTGCGAAGATCTGAGCCCTTGGGTCCTCAATGTCTTGAAGTAATGGCCCCAGTAATGGGACCTGGGGTCCCTTCTTCTCCAGATGCTCCCCGATTTTGTTCTCCAGCTTCCGGTTCTTGGTCTTTCGGCTCCTCACTCTGTCCAGGTAGGAGGCCAGGCGGTCGTTCAGGCTTTGCATGGTCTCCTTCTCACTGTGGATGCCTCCCATTCTCACCAGACCCCTGGCCATCCCCGCAACCGGGTCCCCAGACCTCAATCTGCCCTGGAAGTTGGTGAACATAGAGATCTGAGAGCCTGAGCCCCCAGCACCTGCATAGATGCTGGCTGTGCTGCTCACCAGCCAAGCACCCTAGCTGGGAGTCTGGATGGAGCCCAGGGACTTGCAGTTGGTAGAGAAGGTGGAGAGAGTGTTGAAACTCATGCAGTCTAGGAAGGAGAGCAAGAGGACAGGATTCAGGCTTTGCCGACCAAGCCTTTTATAATCTCGAGACTAGATCAACCCTAGTGATTTCATCAACTATAAACTTCTATGGAGTGCCAGTTATGGAAAACCCTCAGTATCTCAACTGTGCAAGGGACCATTTACTGAAAACTTTTGAAAGAATGTATCAGAAAGGGCCTAACATGGTGTCTGTCACATGGTGGCATTCAGTTAGTATTCTGAATACTGACTCTTCTAGACACCTTGCTGGGTCCCATAAGACATAGTCCCTGCCCTAAAGAAGAAGCTAGCAACACCACTGGTAAGAACATAACCTCAGGAGATCCTAAAGGGAAGCAGCCCGAGGGAAGTTTCTTTTGTAGAGAGAACATTCCTCCCACTCGAAATCACATATTTAACATCTGTCTTCCCCAATTCTTTCATTTTTTTTTCAACAAGTATGTTTTAGCTTGATCAGTTATGTGCCAAGCTCAAGAAATGAAATATTAAGCCAATGTCCCATGGGACATGGCCTACTGAAGGAGACAGGATTGTAAGGATATTCAACCAAAATCAAGATATAACTACAAACTCTAATGGGAAGAAGGAACACTACCAGAAAGAAGCAAGGCTCTATTGCAGATCAGAGGTCAGGAAGCCCCTTTGAGGAAGAAACATTTAAGCTGAAAGATGATAGGATTTGACCAAGCAGTGAGCTAGAAGAAGATAAACTGAGACCTCAGTGGGGTAGAAACTATGTCTGTGTTCACTTCTGTCCTCCCCAAAACTAACCTAGTACCTAGCACATAAAAGGAGCTCAATAAATAGGTGTTAGATTGCATTTAATTGAAGTGTGGTTATCTAACCCCCATTTTACAGATAGAAAGAGCAAGGCAGAGCACCTAAGCTTGCATTTGACAGGCATGGATTTCTGTGGACGAGGAGAGCCTAGCAACCAGGTTGCTGTGGTTGTCCACACCATCCTTCCTGCCTCCCTCAGTCCCCTCCCTACTTGGCTCAGGCTCCCTGAAGTGCGTATGTGCCAAACCAGGAGGAAAGAGGGGAGGAATGGGGGCAGTTGAGGAGGGAGGCCTCATTTCAACCTGGTACAAGGTGAACTATTTATGGCAAGAACCAGATGAGCAGGGAGCCTGGATGCTCAAAAGTCATGGAGGAAAAATACCCAATTCCCAGCCAGAGCGCCGAAGAATTGTTCTACTGGGACAGCTCTGCCCTGTCATACACTGGACTCCAGGGCTGCCCTGACAGGACTGAACAGACCCCTTTCCCATGTTGTCTTCTCCCTGCCAGCCTCATTCTGCTCCCCGGTTGTGTCCTGGATGATTCTCACACATTGTCCAGGCTCAGCTCAGCTGCCATGTCCAGCAAGAAGCCACATACTCCTCTCCCTGTTGGGTTAGGTGTCCCTGCCCTGCTCCTCTCATAGCCTGCAGTCGCTGCCCTTGAGATGTGCTGTGTGGTCATTTTCCGATGGTGAATTCATTCCAAGCAGTGATCATAGCCTGTACTCTGTTGTGTGAACCCAGCACCAGCCCCTGAGCCTGGGTACATAGGTACCCCATGAAAATTCAATGAATGGGCAAGTGAAGAAAAAAATATAAGTGAATGACACTATCAATCAATCACAACTTTTTTTTGTAAACAATTGCATGTAAATGTCAGAACCACCAGTCAGCCCCAGGCCTGCTTTGTACCAAAGATTGTCAGCACCCCTGTCCTACAAGGGTATATGGTCTGCCAGAGGGTCTACAGGGTGAGGGTGAAGAGAGATATACATGACACTGGAACAGCCTCCAGATGAGAATTTATTCTTTTGCCATCGTTGAGTCGCTGCTACTACATGCAAGGTGCTGCGCTAATGCAGTGGACTCAGGTATAAGACATGGCTTCTGCCTTCAAGGAGTTTGCAGTTTAATCAGGTCAGAGAAGACATATTGATGAGTGCTGGCCAGAGTGGTTGCAGGGCACAGAAAGGAGGTGGGATGGGGGGCACAGAAGGAGTAGGTAAGCCCAGACCAAGGTTGGCTTTGGATAGAAATTGTCCCACAGCTCAGAAGCATGACCAGCTCTAGAAACCAGGGACTGTGGGTGTACATCATAGCATATAGAAGATGTCTCCCTGCCCCAAGTCTGCAGCATCAAATTCTGCCTAAATACCTCTCTCTCTCTCTCTCTCATACACATACACACACACACACACACACACACACACACACACACACACACACACACACAATGGTATCCTGGTGGATGCTTCAGCCTCAGCTTTCCCCAGTTCCCTCGGACTCCTCTTCCCTCCCACTCCTGGCACCTTATTCTTCAGTCAGGCTGAGCCACCAGGAGATAGCTGAGGACAAAAGCCCAAGGAAGGACTCTCAGAAGCAGACCTTTCTTTCCATACCCCTACAGTCCCTCTAACCCACTGCCCTGCAGGTCTTTCAGAGCTTCCCAGGCCACAACTGCAAAGAAAGTCTGGTCCCACACCCTCTGCATTCGGGCTGAGGTCTCATGGCACATGAGTGTCCAGAGCTCACCAAACCCTCCTCGTGGACAGAGTTGGTGCCAGGTTTGGCAGAGCTCCTTGGCTTGGCTTCCTTGGCTCCCGTAGGTGGAAGGCCCCTGAGCAATTGTGGTTCTTTCTGGGTATCTCAGCCAACCCGGAACTTCAGCCACAGCACCAGCACCCACAGGTAGCAATTGTGAAAAAATAAGGCCCTGTGATGTCACATCTTAAGAATAGTGCTGAGCAATTACCCACACAAACTCAGGCTGGGGCTGGAGTAAACCTGCACTGCAGCACTGTGTGCCAAGAAGCATGGTGGCTGCTGACCACTAGAAGACCCCCATCCCACTGGGAGGCGTAGCCTCCCACCATGGCCTAGGGGCTGCAGGCCTCCCCAGAGAATACTGAATGTGGCGCCCGAGCTCATCTGCAGATGGGGGGTGTTTGGGCAGCATCCTGCTAGGGCCCACGGGGTTGGCTATGAAAGTTCCTGCAGCATGAAACATGCCTTCCAAGAAAAGCCTTTCCCATTGGAATCTCCTGGGCACAAGGATACTTGCCCATGGTATTCACAGAAGAGTGGCAGTATAATGCAGTGTTAGGTGCCCAGGCTTGAGAGAAGACCAGGCCCAAAGTCTAGCTTTTTCTCTTAACTAGGTAACCTTGCATCTGTCTTTTACATTTGTGCACCTCACTGTGCTGATCTGTAAAAGAAGGACAATGGCAACCCCGCAGTGGTGCCCCTGTGAGTTCCCTCCCTGTCCCCCTTGCAAACCAGGTATTGCCATTAAGATAACACGACATTAAATCAGCCTGAGATGAGTTTTGAAACGGCAATTCTACTGGTTCTTATTGCAGATCAAAGGTGAGAGCAATGAGTCACAAGAATGTATCTCTTGAAAGATAATGCATGCTCACCATAGTCCAGACAGCGTCCTTGGTATATTACAGAATCTCAGTTAATTCTCGTAATGACTCTATGAATACTATTATTCATCCCATTTTACAGATTGACAAAGCAGAGATCGGAAAGGATGTGATTTTGCCCCATGGTGGCAGAAGCGGCCAGCTGTCCCTCAATACATGATCTTCCCTGTTCCTTAGGTCTAGACTCTCTGATTCTTATCTGGACACATGGCCAACCAGAATAATGAGCTTTCCTAAGCTCCCTTGCATCAACATGTGGTCATGTGATTAAGGTTGGCCAAAGGGGTTTGGGTTGCTACGATGTATACAGTTCCAGGAAGTGTCCTTAAAAGGAGCTAGGAGGGGAAGATTTCCCCTTTCTTGTTCCTTACTTCTTTCTGCCTGCTAGAATGTGAGCATAAGGGCTGGAGTTTCAGCAGCTGTCTTGCTCTGTGAGGTGCAAGATCTTTGGAAAGATCTACGGAGGGCAGAGCCCGGGTTCCTGGCACTAAGGACTGCCATATCGGTCATGGACTGTTGCCCGTCAGACATTAATGTCTATCTTATTTAGTCACTATTATTTGGGACTTCTTTTAATTTGCACATTACCTTAATCCCAACTGATATTCCAAAATCAGGTGGCAAATAAGGGGCAAGGTTGGTATTTAAACCCTGCCTCTCTCATCCCAAAGGACTCTTAAATGTCTCTCTCTGTAATGTGCACATGTATTTGGATGAGCTGGGGGTCCAGCCTTGAGGGTTTTAGCACCAATCCATCATTTGACACTTCATGTGACCTGTACACAGAAGTCACATGAGGATCCACCTTCTCTCCCAGCACTGGATCCCTGGTGACTGCAGCTCAGCCCTGGGCCCCCCTACTGGCCCAAGGAAGACCCACACATCTTGGGTCACTCACTTCAGGCCAGGGAGACTTTCAAGGACTTGCAGGAGGTGATGGTGAGGAGTGACCAGCCTGTTAGTCTTAATATAGTCCTAAGAAGAGTTGCTTAGAGTGCTGCTTTCAAAAACAGAAGCATTTGATTGAGTCCTGGCTTCTGGGAGTAGATAGATAGTCCCATTCTTATTATATCACTTGTATTGATTTGCAGATTAATACCAGGCTTGGAAAAACCGCCAGCCTGTAGTACTAGACACAGGAGACAGAGATATCATAGACCGATGTCCACAGCCTGTGCTTCTGCCTTTCCGGTGGATTTTATTCTGTTATGGGTGGCAGTGGGAGGCCAGGACTGGACGGGGAAGGCCTGCAGCTCCCCCTGCCATCTTACTCTCCTAACAAGAGCTCGCTGTGGCCAGGAAGTCTGCATTCACTTGTTGAATCTTCTCCACAACCCTGGGAGTTCGCACTATTATTACCCCCACTTAAGAGAATAGGGAAATTGAGCTTCAGAGAGGTTCACTACCTAGCAAGTACGCAACACAGCCAAGATTTGAGCAGAAGTGTGTCTAAACGCTGTGACAAGTAAGGGTTTTTTGTACACCTGGGTGAGGTGGGGGACTGGGCATCTGGGGTGTTGAGTGCTTTCAGGGAGGAGACACTGTGTCTGGGGATGGACTGGGGAGAGGGGATGGTAAGAGCACATGTGAGATGGGAATCCACTCATTCAGTTATTCCTGGGCACCTGCTATGTCCAGGCACCGTGGATCTCAAAATGAAACACAGCACCTTTCCTCAAATAGGGCAGCAGGAACAGGCACAGGTGCTATGGGACTCTTTGCACACACTGTGATGCTCACAGAAGACCCACCCACTGCAGTTTTCAGAGATCGCCTGGTGCCTCTGGAGATTCATCCTATGCCACGTCTGTGATGTCTCCAATTCGCTTTACATACTGCACGGAGGATCTTTTTGAAACATTGCTTTCTGGAAAATATCTGAACTCCCTTCGTGCCCACCAGGGACAGGTCTGTGGGTGCCTCTTCTGCGTCACTGTTCACACTGCCCACCCGGCTCCCCTCTGTGTACCCTTTTCCTCTAGGTTCCAGCCATGCGGGGCGCTGGGGAGTCACTTGAACAAGCATCATTGCTTCCTACCACTGTGCCCTCAAACACACAGTGCCCTCCCTGGAATGCCCTTCCCATGTCCAGCCGACCTGGCAGTGGGAAGTGACCACCTCATGAAGTCTTCTCTGTTCTCCTGCCCATAACACCAATGCCTCTATGGCACACACCTGGCAGAGAAGCAAATCCCAATGCCCCCACGTGTTCGGCTGACTTGGCCAGTGCCCATCTCTCTAGGTGCTTCTCACCATTGCCATGTCCACCAGTTACATGAGTCTTCTCCAATGCCAGCTCTCTGCCTTCTCAGCAACTTCACACTTTCTGTTCTCTCTGCCTGGGATGTTTTTCCCTGGGGACACCACACTTTGATTTTTCAGGTTCCAGCTTCCTGCACAAGACAGACTCTCCCTGACCACCCTATTTAAAATGGAAGCTCCTTTATTCTTGATCTCTGCGCACCGCGTGGTTTTCTCATGATACCAGCACAATTGCAATAATTTTGTGGACGTCTTTGCATGCTTGATCTTTCTACCTCCCTGCACTTTCCACTGCATCGCGGGAGGAGACCTTGCTAATGATGCTCCCAATTGTATTTCTGGCCTTTGAAAAATAGTGCTTAATAAATATTCATTGACAAGATGGTGGCTACGTGGGTGTAGAGATATGAAATAACTCAGTTAATATGTGTGGATGACACTCTATGTAAATGACATTTTAATAAAAAGTAGATACCAAATGTATTGGCTACTTGAAAGAAGAGTTGGAGCATGAATTTGCCCATGAGTCTTATTCTTCATATTTTGTCGCTGGTGTTTAACACAGAGTCTGACCCAACATTTCCTCCACTCTAAGATGCTCACGTTCCCATGATGTAAAGTGGGAGAAATCCGAGTCCATTACACTAATGTGCTCTTCCTTTATATTTCCTCTCTGAAAGGCATCATTAAACCAATGGTGCATCTTCAGATAGGTGACATATCTTAGAGTATTGAATGTAAAAAACAGTGTTTATAGAAATCACTCATTTAAATGTTGAACTAACTGGACTTGAAGAGGGATCAACTCTTAAGGGAGCTTGAAAAGGAGATTTGGGGGTTTCCACTCTACTTCCATCGCCTGTTTAAGGGGAATAGCCATTTGAAAGAGCTACAGAGAGCACATTAGTGAAGGCCTTGGGATTGGATTACCCGTGGCTGGACCCTGGTTTGCTGCTTGGCAGCTGTGTGACCTTGAGCAGAGTGCTCAGCCTCTCTGAACCTTAGTTCCTCATGAAAGAGGGAGCATCATCCATACCTTGCAGAGCCCTGGTAAGGATTAAGTGAGATAAAGCTGGGGAAGTCCTTAGCCTCGCAGCTGGTGTGCAGCAAGCCCTTAATGAAGAGTGGCTATTATTAGTAGAATTTTGCTCCAGCCCAGCCCCTGCACTGGGTCCTTGGCGCTCACAATCAGCCCACTGTGAGTGCCACATAATGGTGTGTGTGTGTGTGAGAAGGGACCAGAGTACAGAGGAGGAGGAGGAGGTACTGCCCTGGGGCCTTGCACCCTCAAATTATCTTCCTCCCAGTCCAGCCAAGCTGTTTCCTTCCCTCTGCTAACCTTCAGTCCTCTGAGAACCCAGCTCTAAGCCCCAGGGGTGCTGGGAACAAAAGGGCACAGTCAACAATCATTTCAGCTGGTGTTGGAACTTCTTTTCCCTCCAACATCCCTGGGCTTCAGAAGCCAGGAGAGGATTTCAGCCTCAGAATTGGAGCCTGCCCATCTTGTGGTCTCAGCTACGGCCCACCTGCCGTCCCTCTCTGAGTATCCTGAACTGCCTGGAATCCTGAGCCAGCCAATGCTGTTTTCACCTCTGAGCCTTTGTACTTGCCATTATCACCCCTGATGCTCCCTGCATATTCCACTTCCAGCCCTGGGCCCTGAAATGGGATCTCCTTCTTGCCTCTATATTACGGGTGAGCCAACTGAGTCCCAGAGAAGTTTGGCAACCTGCCCTAGGTGACGTGGTGGCATCTCACTTCCAAGGGCATTAGGTGATCCCCCACATCATTCACCAAAATAGTAGTCAAGAGGTCTGCAGAGCCCCCGGACGACAGGCTTTATGTTCACTCTCTCATTAAGTGTCACGATGCTATGAAGTCGGTATTGTCCTCTCCACTTTACAGATGAGGATGCTGATGTGTTCAGTCACTTGCCTGACGGCACACATTGGTTAGCAGAGGTGGTCTTGAATCTCTAGTCCCTCGGGACTCAAGCCGGTGCCCTAAACAACCTCATTCTACTGATTTCTGGGGATTAGCATCCTGAAATTGGGACATGCTGTTTTGTAGTAAAACAAAAGATTCAGGGCCTCAGGAGGAGCCCCAAAGAAGGTAGGCTTCCCTGACCAGGCCAGACAAGTAGCACTTCTTCTTCCTCAATTCTTCCAAGATCCTTGCTTTTTACAGGATATAGTAAGGTTTTAGCCCTGAGGGCCCAAATACCTTAGTCACTTTGCAGTAGAAGTGCAGTTTTGTTTTTTTGAGATGGTGTCTTGCTCTATGACCGAGGCTGGAGTACAATGGCACAATCTTGGCTCACTGCAACCTCTGCCTCCCGGGTTCAAGCGATTCTCCTGCCTCAGGCTCCCGAGTAGC
Source organism: Chlorocebus sabaeus (assembly GCF_047675955.1). Lineage (NCBI taxonomy): Eukaryota > Metazoa > Chordata > Mammalia > Primates > Cercopithecidae > Chlorocebus > Chlorocebus sabaeus. The sequence continues at coordinate 12,266,701 of NC_132926.1, read as the reverse complement.
TGGGATTACAGGCACTTGCCACCATGCCTGGCTAATTTTTGTATTTTTAGTAGAGACAGGGTTTCGCCATGCCGGTCAGGCTGGTTTCGAACTCCTGACTTCAGGTGATCCACCTGCCTCGGCGGCTCAAGCCTGTAATCCCAGAAATGCAATTCTTAAGAGCACCAACTCCAAAGATAGCTGCCCAGGTTCAGATCTCAGCAACTCTACTTTCCAGCTTTGAGCCTTTGTGCAAGTGACTTAACCTCTCTGTGCCTCAACTATTTTGTCTGTAAAATGGGAATAATAATAGTATCATTGTTGGGATATTAAATGAAAGAGTAAACAACAAAAAAAGTTAGGTTGGAGACTGGGTTATGTTTTGTTTTTCCTGATATGGAGCCAGACATTCATAGGGATTCTTGCTTTCTTCAGGAGGCGGGTGCTGCAGCCAGGTAGCTGGAAACAGCAATGTGAAAACAGTCCCAGGGCCGAGTGGGGACAGCCAATTTCAGCAAGTGTCCCTGCCCAGCAGGGGAATTACTGCTTGAGATTTGGAGGCTACCTGCTCAGGCCTGCCTGCCAGTCCAGTGAGCGGGCCCCTCCGGGCCAGGCGCCTATTTTCATTATCAAGGCCACATTCCTGGGATTCCTTGGTGACTAGGCACTTATTACAAGAGAATCAAAGTGCCAAAGGAAACTACTCATTTGAGGCTGAGACCTGGATTTTTCATTTTTATAATTGGCCCTTGGGTCTGCACGTCCTGGGGATACTGGCGGAAAGAAGCTGTCGGACAAAGTGTCTTTATGGGACCCCAGTCACCCCCGGGGGAGGGCGGGACTGGCCCCCTGCCAGATCCGCTGGGCCCATGCAGAAGGCCCTCCAGAGGTCATGTTGTCCAGCCCCTGCCACTCGGCCTGACTCCTCAGCACCTAGGCCAGAAGGACAGGTGCTTACGTGAGAGCTGACACATCTTTGTAGAAGGAGACAAAGACTTGGAAATCCCCTGTGTGTCCTCCCAACCAGCTATCTATCCAGCCCAGCAGTTCTCAACTGAGAGTGAAGTTCCCTCCAGAGGACATTTGGCAATGTCTAGAGACATTCTGGGTTGTCACAACTGGGTTTATAAAGGGAAGGTCCTGCTTGCATCTAGTGGGCAGAAGCCAGGGATGCTGTTGCTAGGGACTGAACGCTTGTGTCCCCCCAGAATTCCTATGTTGAAATCCTAACCCCTCATGTGATGGCATTAGGAGGTGGGGCCTTTTGGAGGCGATTAGGTTATGAAGGGGAGTCCTCACAATTGCCACTAGTGCCCTTATAAGAAGGGGCCAGAGTGTTCTCTTTCTCTCTCCACCGTGTGTGGATACAAAGAGAAGTCAGTGGTTTGCAACCCCGAAGAGGGTACTCGTGGGAACCTGACCCTGCTGGCACCCTGATCTCAGACCTCTATCCTCCAGAACTGGGAGAAATACATTTCTGTTGTTTAGAAGCCACGAGCTATATGGTGTTTTTGTATTGCAGCCGAATGGACTAAGACAGATGCTAAACATCTTACAAGGCACAGGGCAACTCCTCATAATGAAGAACGGTCTGGCTGCAAGTGTCGGTAGTGCTGAGGCTGAGAAGCCTGGAGCTGGCCTCGATCCCATGCCCTGCATCGAGTGCCGACGCTTTCCCAGCTAGAGTTCATGGAAATGTAAAAAGGGAGGATGGGCTGCTCAGGTGCATCCTTTAGGAAGACAAGAAGTGTGGCCCAGTGCAGGGTGGGAATAAAAACCAAAAGACACACCTTTTTACCAGATGGACAGCAAGGGGGACATAACAGGGGATTTGGAATCCCGGAGACCTGGGTCTGCACCTGGGCTCCATTCCCTAGCTGTGGAGCCCTGGGCAGGTCACTTCATCGGTCTGAGCCTGATTTGTGAAACAAGAGGATCATCCCCCTTGCAGTAAGGGAGGTGCATCTGCCTCACGGGGTAGGTATAAGAATTAGCAGGGATGATACCTATAGTATCTCTAGTGTATGCCCGGCACACAGAAGGTTCTCCACATATGAGTTTCCTCCTCCCTCCTGCTATGAGAACCTGCCTGGCTGTACCTTCCTTCTCCCTGGCCTCCTAAGACCCATTCTCTGCCCCAGCCAGATGAGGCCTCGCTGCCCCCATTGTCTCCTTTATGCCCTCGGCCTCCCTCCTCTCTTCCTCTCCAAATCCTCCCAGCACCAGGGCCCTTCTCCCTGTAGAGCGCCCATGCAGCCCCACCCCATGGCCATTCTCCTAACCCAGCACGGATGCCCACCTGGCTCACACGCTGGCTCCTGTGGGTTGCTCCTGGCTTTAGGAGGCATGAGGGTGTATTGGGAGTATGTGGCATGTGCAGTGTGTGGTGGGTTTAAATGGCATGTACAAAACTGGAGAGATGAATGTCTCCAGATTTCTCAAACAGTCTCATCATTCCCTCCCTTTGTGAAGGATGCCAAGAAGAAACCCATTACCATAGACTTTCCCCAGTCCATCCATCCTCCTTTTCTGAGCACTGACTCTGGCCAAGCCCTGTCTCAGACACCAGGATAGAGAGAGGAACCACACACGACCCCTGCTGAGGGTCTTGGTGGAGTGGGGTGCTCTCTGGTCAGCCTGGCCACACCCGGAGAGTGGTACTTGCTTTTCAAAGTTGAAATACTCCTTAATGATTGGTATATAGCTGCTACTCTGGGCCCCGAGGGCACCTTGATTCCCCAAATCCAGCAGGGACCCTGTTCCAGGGCTGTGCCTGGCCTCCTTCCATTGGCTCTGATTGGTGCTTCTGCTATACCAGTTGTTAAATACTTTTAATAAGACTCTTTGGAGACAGATGCATGATCATTCTGGAATTCACTGAGAGCTCCAACCGGAGGTGTCAAGAAGTTGGAGCCACTAACCCTCCCTGCAGGATGTCAAAAAAATCTTCAGAAAGAAAGATTCTCCTCTGCAGTCATAAAAGCTGAGAGGGGGTCTCCACGGAGATAAGAGGGACAGGTCAATCAGGCACAGGGAATAAGAAGCACAAAGGCAGGGCGGAGCAGGGCAGAATCTTTGTCGGAAAGCCACGTGTTCCCGAGAGTGTGGGATGTGGGGATAACTGGAAAGGCAGTCAGAAAACTAAGCTGGAAAAGGCCTTGAATGCCAAATTCAGGCACAGCAGCTACCTCAGCCTTCCCCAGGACTGCGGAGGACCGGTCAGTGCCATGCTATAACCCAGGTCTAGGACTGGCTAGATAGTCCATGGGGCCCAGTGCAAACTAAAAATCTGGAGTCCCTTTAAAAAAAAATTAGGAATTTCAAGACAGCAACAGCAGAGCATTAAACTAGGGACAGGGTTCTTGTAAACACAGTTCCCCATGTGACTGCACAAGTTGTGTGCCCATTAGGCAGATGCCACCAGGACCACTGGTCTGAACAGATGTTCTGTCTGGGATTAGAAGAAGGTAGCCTGAGTCCACCAGGCCTGGGTGAGGAAGCAGGAAATGCCTCTGCAGAATTCCCCATGGCCTTCCTGGAGATCAGCGGCTTCCCTTGGTAAGCTATCCGGTTACCACTCCAAAGGTGCTGTTTTCAGAGCGTTCATTCATCAGTCGGATTTGTGCAGCAGTTTTTGCTAATGTCTTGCCTGCCCAGCTGACCCTGCCACTGCTTCTGGCAAGTGCTGGCTCTGACCACTGGCCTGTGGCTTCAGAACCTGCCCGGAGCCTGCCCAGGCTCCATCTCACACAGGGCCTGGCTGATGAGTGAAGGGGGCTTCAGTGGCCACCTCGCCAGGAGCCAATGAGCCCAGTGTTTCTGGGAAAGTCACTGTGTCACGTTGCTAATTCCACTTTCCCAGAGAGGAGATAAGCCGCCAGATGGAGGTAGAAATGAACAGAGGCCTAACTGTCCCTTTGATGCAAATTGAGGCCTAAATCAAAGGCTCCTCTTCTTGGGGTTAATCGAATCATTTGGTTAAAAGTTTAGAAGCATTTCACCACAACCTCTGTCCTCAGCAACCTGCCCTCAGTATTTGCATATGTTTTGAATGAAAATTGTCAGGACCATGCAAACTAGACAGCTAAATGTGTCTTATCAGATGGCTGTGGGGGGATCTGAGGGGGAACAGGAGAGAAACACAGGTCAGACTGAGGCTCTTGTGTGGCTCTGGACCTCAGTGATAGCATCTGCACCAGCCCAGGCTGATAAGCAGCTTTCTCCATTTCACCTGTGCCTCTGTGACTAACAAGCCACCTGCAGAAACTCGGAGACTTGGTGGGACCTGGAGAAAGATAAAGGACTCTTTATGTCCCTCCAGATCCCAGGGAGCTCAAGCATGAGGAGCAGGGTGAGGGTGCTGCTGCCCCTAAAAAGGGTTTCCCTCAGTTGATCCATTACTCCATTGATCATTAAGCACTCCATTCAGTCATTTCTTCCTTCAATATTTCAACTGTCTTTACAAATAATACCTATCTCTAGGAGAAAAAAAAATCTGAAGGTAAATACAATCTTTATTTTCTTATTTATCACATCACATGCATCACAAAACATCTTTGCAGGAAAAATAATTACAATAGAGATTTGCCAAGTGAAAAAAAATGACTCTGAAGCTCCCCAAATTCCATTGCCCAGAGGGTTACCACTATTAACTTTTGGGGTTATGAGATCTTCCAGACTCACCCCGGGCATTCAGACACATGGAACTCTGTGTTACTGTCAAGCACATAGCTTTCTAACTGGTTTCTTTATTTTCTTTCTTTCTTTTTTTTTTTTTTTTTTTTTGAGATGGAGTCTCACTCTGTCTCTAGGTCAGAGTGCAGTGGTGCGATCTTGGCTCACTGCAACTTCCGCCTCCCGGGTTCAAGCCATTCTCCTGCCTCAGCCTCCTGAGTAGCTGGGATTACAGGTGCGTGCCACCACACCCGACTAACTTTTGTATTTTTAGTAGAGATGGTGTTTCACCATGTTGGCCAGGATGGTCGCGATCTCTTGACCTTGTGATCTACCCACCTTAGCCTCCCAAAGTGCTGGGATTACAGGCATGAGTCTGCACCCGGGCAACTGGTTTCCTTTTACTGCTACTTTCACTAGCCGTGGTGTTTCTCCATGGGCAGCATTTGTGGCATTTGGGTGTGTAGGACTGCCCCTCACATAGGGAGCTCTTGCTCATGAATTGCCAGTGTCACACTCAGATTCTTACGGCAACCAGAAGCTCCCCTGCTCCCACCATGTCTGGACTCACCCTGGGCTGGGGAGGTTAGCGATACTGTACTCAGACCAAATATCTCCTTTCTGCCAGGTGCTCTGCTAGGCCCAGGGGATGCTGAGCTGAGCAAGATGTAGTTGAAAACCAATAAGTCATGTGTTCCAACTTGCTGGGGTTTTGCAAAGAAAGCAGCCACCCCTCCAGTCATATAGTTTGCAGGTTGGGATTTGCATTTTGCTTTCCAAAGACCCTTGAAAAACTTAGCATTGCCCACCACCCTTCAGAGCTTATTTCTTCTTCCTGCCTGCCTATAGGTTCCAGGCTCATTGTAACTAGCCTAAATTGCTTTTGGAATGGGAAAACACAGTAAACTTATTTGTTACAAAATTTGTTTATCAGATATTAACGTGCCCAGTACTTGGGCAAGCACTGTGTGAGAGGTAATAGATATGGAAGAAAAATCCTCAAATCTACTTACAAAACAAGGACAATCCATTTTCATTTCAAACTGCTTAATAGGTTCAAGGGTTAGAGAATAAGGACAAGAAAGCCTATGTATGTTTCACAGGATGATTCTTGTGTCACGGAATTGTTCAGGGCAAGCTTCCCCAGATGGTTGATAATGTGATTCAGAGAAGCTTCCACTTACCCCACGACTACGAGGTGTGCACATCTCCTGTAATAGCAGATAGTGATGCCATAAATGGCACCATTACACTTATCATTAACTTAGTTTCTCTTGTATGTGGGGGCTTCTACACATCTTGATGGCAACGACAATGGCGATGACTTGACGTAATGAGCTTAAGTGCGACGTTGTGTGCCATACAGTAAGCATGCAGCAATGGAGAGTTAGGGTGTTTATCTCACTTCTTTCTCATAATAGCCCTTTTAGTAGGTGTTATCTTTCCTGTTTTGTCTGCTAGACCAGAGTTCAGTGAGATTCAAACACTGCCATAGATCACAACAGCTGCCAGATGGAGGAGCTGGGATTTGAACCTTCTTCCCCTAAGAGCCAGGATGAAGTGAGTTAGAGCTTTGCTGGAGTTGCTTGGCTAAATTAGGGGCTACATTAACCCAATTTTTCTTCTTAATGTTCAAGTTTCTTTGATGGGTTCACTTCTATGGACTTTCCTCAGTACTTCCAGAGACTGACTTGCTATTGTTTGCCATTTCTCACCCCTTGGCTTTGGTTTGAGTGAGAAATCCTCAGCATTCGATCCTTTGCTGTTCAACTTTAATTCTACCCTACACTAAAGGCCTCTTAACTTTCACTTGACTTTTCTCAAGCTCTTCCTGTTTCTGTCTAGATCAAAGCGTAGTTTGTAGCCTGATGTAGCCTGAATATTGGAATCTATACCCTCGGGCATACCCAGTTACTAAATTTGTTTCAATGTTTTTGAACATTAGTTTTGGAGAAGGAAAAGCCAGAGTTTGCTTTGGACCAAAGACTCCTCACTTACTGGGACTGTCATAATCTTCAAGAGTTTTCATTTTTCTTTATAGCATAATTCATAAATCCTTCCTACTTTTCAGAAGAAGGCACATTGAGGCGTTATGGTGGCCCCCCCACTGCCTTTGACCCATATGGTCTTTTAAATACATTTAATGAATTGTCATTATTCAAAAATCAAGGGGTTTGACATAACAAAAGAGATTTCCTGCTTCTGCTTGAAAAGAATCTAGGCATATCCAGAAGATCTGGAAAGACTAGGCCTGCGTTTTGAGCCCCTGAATAACAGTTGCTCCCTATAGATAACCATGCAGTCCCCACCATGAGCCCTTGGTATTATATCTAAAAAGTTATCTCCAAACTCAATGTCATCTAGATTTTCTTCTATGTTATCTTCTAGGAGTTTTATTGTTTTGCATTTAACATTTAGGTTCATGAACAAGGTTGAGTTAATTTTTGTGGAGCGTATAAGGTGTGCGTCTAGATTATTATTATCTTACATGTGAATATCCATTTTTATAGCACCATTTGTTGACAAGCCTATCTTTTCTCCCTTGTATTACCTGTGCTCCTTTGTCAAAGACCAGTTGACTATATTTATGTGAGTTTATTTCTGTGATCCCCTTTCAGTTCCATTGATCTATTTGTCTATGCCTTCACCAATACACAATGTTATGATCCTTTTTAGTAAGCTTGAAGTTGGATAGTATTAGTTCTCTGCATTTGCTCTTCTCCTTTAATATTGTGTTGGCTAATCTGGGCCTTTTGCTTCTCCATATAAACTTTAAAATCAGTTTGCTGATACCTGCAAAATAACTTGCTGATTTTTTTTTTTTTTTTTTTTTTAAGATGGAGTTTTGCTCTTATTACCCAGGCTGGAGTGCAATGGCGCAATCTTGGCTCACTGCAACCTCTACCTCCTGGGTTCAAGCAATTCTCCTGCCTCAGCCTCCCAAATAGCTTAGATTACAGGTGCCCAACACCACACCCATGTTTTTGTTTTTGTTTTTGTTTTTAAAGTAGAGACAAGGTTTCACCATATTGGCCAGGCTGGTCTTGAACTGCTGACCTCAGGTGATCCACCTGCTTCAGCCTCCCAAAGTGCTGCAATTACAGGCGTGAGCCACCGCGCCTGGCCAACTTGCTGAAATTTTGTTTGGGATTGCATTGAATCTATAGATCAAGTTGGAAATAACTGATATTTCGACAATATTGGACGCTCTTTCTATGAACATGGAACATCTCTCTATTCACTCAATGTGTTTTTCCCTGAAGAACCATGAATTCAAATTAAAACAGATACAAACAGAGCTGATCAGGTGCATAGGAATGGGAAGTGGGGAGAAGAGGTGCCCAAGCCCAGCCAATTAAAACTCTGTCCTTGACCAAACTTCGAACAGTCTCTTCTGTGCCCTCTTTTAGACCAGGCCTCATCCTTAGGCCTTGTCTTTGGCCTTCCTGGTCCAGCTGTAGCAAAAATCCTGCTAAGTCAGTTTTCCAAGAATCTCCATGTGCTTGCTATTTGAACACCTTCACTATCTGTTCAAATTCCTCATTCCCCATCTTTGATGTTTAAGTCTTTGGCCTGCCTTCAGCAGAAATTCTGTTAAGTTGGTTTAGCAAGAATCTCCTATCCCTGATGTCTCCTCTTAATAATTTTCCATTCAATGACCCCCTCACTCTGCTCATTGACTAGAAATCCCTCTGTCTTTGCTGTATTTAAGTCTTCCTTACCATGTCAATGTGTCAGAATAATTTACTTCTCTAACACAGCTCACTAGGACTCTGACACATCTCTAAGGAATCCTAGGGTACCAGCAACACTGTGTGAAAATCTCTGGATGCTTCCGGCTCTGAGAATCCAAGAGTTTTGGTAGGGAACCGGGGTGAGATGACTTCATGGCACTTAAAACTTCTGTACACACTCAGAGGTACATTTCTGTCTTTTTCTCTTGGGAATTCTACCTGTGGAGTTGGAAGCACTACGTTTTTTTTTTTTTTTTCTTTTTTTTGAGATGGAGTCTCGCTCTGTCGCCCGGCCAGAGTGCAGTAGTGTGATCTTGGTTCACTGCAACATCCGCCCCCTGGGTTTGAGCGACTCTCCTGCCTTAGCCTCCGTAGTAGCTGGGACTACAGGCACACACCACCATGCCCAGCTAATTTTTGTATTTTTAGTAGAGACGGGGTTTCGCCATGTTGAAAGCACTATTTTTGTTGTTATTGTTGTTGTCGTCGTTGTTGTTGAGACAGAGTCTTGCTCTGTCGTCCAGACTGGAGAGATGTGGCACAATCTCGGCTCACTGCGACCTCCACTTCCCGGGTTCAAGCAATTCTCCTGCCTCAGCCTCCCGAGTAGCTAGGACTACAGGCATGTGCCACCACGCCCAGCTAATTTTTGCGTTTTTAGTAAAGATGGGGTTTCGTCATGTTGGCCGGGCTGGTCTTGAACTCCTGAACTTAGGTGATCTGCCCGCCTCGGCCTTTTAAAGTGCTGGGATTACAGGTGTGAGCCACCGTGCCCAGACTGGAGGCACTATTTTTTATAGATTATAGTTTTACTATTGTAATTGTGATCCCCATTATTCTCAGTTTTTGAAGTGAGGACACTGAGACTCAAAAGACTTGCCCAAGGTCATACAAAGAGGAAGTGGCTGAACCAACATCAAAACTCAGGACTATTACTTAAATTCACATACCATAACCTTTGAGACCCAACTTTGGGTCTGGATAAATAGAGCATCGATTTTTTAAAACTTGCTGTTGCTAAGTAATTTAAAAACATTGCTCTCTATTAAAGTAAACACTGATATTTTATGGATTAGAATTACATGGTACCCAAAATTATGGAAATTAAAATACAAGTGATTTCAGAAAATAGGTTGGGGATGTTTCTGGCGTTTAAAGAAGACAAATATTCAAGCTGATGTATATCCCAAATACACTGATTTGTCCTTTACAAATTATATGAATGTATTAGATTATCGCAGGTACTCCAACAAAAAAAGAAAATAGGTTGGATACAGATTACTCCTGGCTCCCCCAATAAATATTCGTTCATTTCCTTTTGCTCCTTAAAGTTCTTCAATGGAAAATTGTGATAAGCAGTGGATTAAATCAAGTCCATTTTGCAGATGAAAAAAACTGAGGCTCAGAGGTACTGTTTTCATTAAGCATTGTTACATCCATTTAACTGATACTTAGCCTTTAAAAAAATCAGAAGCACATATCATTTCTTGGTTTATATTGAATTTAAATCCTCTTTCTAAGTCAATAAATTTTTTTGGTATTTCACATGCAAGCACTAACAAATTCTGAGAGGGAAGACTTCCTGCTCTCATTGAGCTTAAATTCCAGAGGCTCAAGTGAGTTTCAGATTAGAAAAGGTCTTTGGGCAAAGAAAAAAAAAAAAAATAGGGAGCTCAACACTCCCTATTACTTCATATTCTATACCGTACAGCAGTTGCTTTCAAAATGTTGTTCTAGGACCTCTGGGGGCACCAAGATCTTTGCAGGGGATCTGTGGGATCAAAATTATTTTGATAATAATAAGGTTTTCTTTTTGTTTTTTGTTTTTTGTTTTTTGTTTTTTCTGTACTGACATTTGTACTAATAGTGCAAAAGTAATGAAAGATAAAACTGCCAACTCTTAGCAGGAATGGAGGTGGTGACACCAAACTGCACTAGTGATCACTGTATTCTTCACCATTCACCTGAATGGGACAAAAAGCTAGTTTCACTCTAGAATGCCCTTGACGAAGCAGTTGGAGTTCATGTGTTTTTAATACTCTGTGTAATGAAACAGGAAGTGTGCATAAAGCACTCATGCTGCATATGAGGTTTCGCTGCATACTTGGCTTGGCTGTAGGCAAAGTACATTTGCCATGACTTCGGTTGCAAGCTGAACTTGCTACTACTTTCAGCGGAACATCATTTTTACTTTGAAAGAACAACTGGCAGATGACTATGGTTTTTCAGTCTTGAGTATTCCAGACATATTCTTGAAAATGAAACAAAATAAATTTGTCAACTCAAGAAAACCTGACAGAATGTGTTGCATTGACAAAATTAGAGCTTTTATGCAATATATATAGAATTTTGGAAAACTTATTTCTGCCACTGTGAGCTTGTACTTAAAATCTCCTGATGACATTAGGGGTATTCTTAACTATTTTAAAAAATATATTATACAAAGGCAATGTTTCAAAATAACTCAGTGCAGCAGCACTCATATTTCCTCATATACTGCAACCAAAGCAACATATTACAATAGATTGAACGCAGATGCCAATGAGAATCCAGCTACCCTCCAGTAAGCCACATGTTCAAAAAGATTTGCAAAATGTAAAACAATGTTATTGTTTTGTTTCAGAAAAATCAGGTTATTTTTCATAAAATACTGTCTTAACATGTATCATGTTTATTGTTTTTCATATGAATAAATTCATATTTTAAAATTTATCAATTTTATTCCTATATAGTAGCTAGGGATTCATATAAGTTACTTAATAACTATTTGAGAACCTCAATAATTTCTAAGAATGTAAAGGGATCCTGAAACCAAAATATTTGAGAACCACTGCCAACGGTAAAGAAGGGAGGCTTGCATTGCTCCAGTATTGCCCAGCTGTGCCCGGACCCTTTCAGGATTGTAAATGCCTGTCTCTCTGGGCTTAGGCTGTGATGAGGGCACTTGGAGGCTCCTTTGCATAGAGTCCTGGCCAAAAACAGATGGCAGACTCAGAAGAGTTCACTCAGGAAAATGTAATGGCCTACTTACTAAAGTCTGGACCAGGCTTAAGGACAGACACCAAGAAAGGTAAGAAGGCACCCAGGTTGTTTATTTTGTGATGCCATTGCCACTCCCGGGGCCAGAATGGGCAAAGGAGGGGGTGATCACCTGAACCGAGCCAGGTCTGTAGCGGTAGAATAGACCTGCAGTGCCACAACTGTGGCCTTGAATGGTGAAGCACGGCTACCACCAACCTGTGGCCTAGAAAATCCTGAGATAATAAATGCACCAAACTCTTTCTCCTTTGGCCCTTCAAGCTCCTTTTGGTGCCACCAGTTGGCTGGACCCAGCCAGAAGCCAGAGGGAAAGGATCCCGATGGTGCAGTCCAAGGAAGCCGGCCTCCTGGGGCTTGAGCAGTATGGGGAAGCAGAGATAATATTGTGGACTGAATGGTGTCCCCCAGATTCGTGGGTTGAAGCCCTAACCTCCAGTGTGATGGTATTTGGAGGTGAGACCTTTGGATGATAACTGGGTTTAGTTGAAGTCATGAGGCTGGGATTAGTGCCCTAATGAGAAGAGAGACACTAGTGCATGCTCTCTCTGTCATATGAGGGCACCATGAGAAGGCACCTTGAGCCAGGAACCCGATCATGCTGGCACCCTGATCTCAGACTTCCAGCCTCCAGAAATGTGAGAAGATGAATGGCTGTTGTTTAAGCCACCCAGTCTATGGTATTTTGTTCTGGAGCTGAGATGACTAATATGTATGGTAAAAATGGGGGCAAGGGACCTACAGAGAACACCTAGCACAAAGGTGATGTGGTTTACTATAACCTTGAACCACCTACTGGGGTCACAGCGGGTGATGCCTCACAGCTGGTCTGAATGGATCTTGATGGTCAAGGGCCACTGTCTGCAGTTCCAAGCACCCTCAGTAACTGCCTTAGAGGGAATGACTGGCTAGTGGTTTACAAATGATCATGACAACAGCAACACCACCCAGCATTTGTAGATCACTTACTCTTTAATTTTATCTCATTATTTCACTTACTCTTCACCACAGTCCTGTAAAGCAGGAATAATTTTTAGCTCTGTTTTACTGATGAGGACACTGAGGCTCAGTGAGGCTGAAACACCACCTTAAGTCAGGAGCCAGATTTCCGACCAAGGCCATCTGGCTCCAGACTCCTTGCTTTTCTACTCTTTACTACCATGACAGCTTCTTTAGCCTTCTTAGTGAGGGGATCGAGTCTAGTCTTCCGAGTAGTGGTTATATATTTAATTCCATGAATCAGAAGATTTTAGTGTCAAGAATTGTGAAGGATCTAAGATTTTACTCTGCTTTCATGCTAATAATTTTATCTACTTCAGTCTTACGGATGTTGTCAGAAGATACAAGACTCTTGGGTCAGAGACAAAAGACAATTATTCAAAGCATAGCAAGTAGCATGAGTTCATATTTATGTCAGTTTCCCCTGCCCCAATTTCCACAGAATGAAGTGAAAAGGGCCAGGTAACTTTTCACATATAGGTAACAGAGGGTAGTGTGTTCCAGGAGAGGTTACCAAGATGAGAGAACCCAAATATTTTATACCGAGCAGTAAGCCTATCTGGCCTTTACCCCAGAGGGAGACATTCTGGATCGTAAACAAATCTGCACTTTGCTCTGGAGAAAGACACTGTATCTGTCTCTGTCTTCCAAGGCTGCTCCTTACATAAACATCCTTGAAAAGACAAAGGCAGCCAGCTGGTAAGAGACACAGGAGACCCATGGAGAACTGTCTTCTAATTCTCAGAATTCCCCAGACTTGCACACATCACCTAACTGGATATGTCACCTTGTCCAAGTCCAGGACATCCAAGGTCCTGGGAGCACCTTGGAGCAGGGAGTACAGCGGCTCCTGTAACTACGACAGCTCCACTAATGCAAACTATATGACAAGTGAGGAACATTAGATGACAGTCAGGCTTCAATTTAAGTAAATTTAATTTTAAAGATATAAACTTCCTAGAGGAAGTTGTGAAGCGAGACTTCCATGTTCTTTGTTCCTGCGGCTGTTGTTGTTCTGTTTTAACAAGTTAATCCTTTGGTGGATTTCCAATAAGATCTAATTTGCAAAAAAATGCGTTTGACACCAAATATTTCATAACCCATCTAAATACATACCCTGGGCCAATTTGTGTTACTGTAGAACCACCTGTCCTTACTTCATGCTATTCGTCGGAGTATAACAGTGCATCTCAAACTTGAACGTGCAGAAGAATCACCCCCTGGGGCTTGTTAAGGCAGATTCTGATTTAGTAGGTGTGGGATGATGTCTGAGATTCTGCACTTCTACGAGCTCCCAAGTGATGCCATATTTTGAGTAGCAAGAGATGAAAACACAGTAGCACTATCTTATATGGAAGTTAGGCTTCCCTAGAACATAAAAAAGCCAAGGGAGGAGGGGCAGGCTTTTGCCAGCCACTCTGTGGTTGTCATTAGTGCCTGCCTTTGGGTGGGTGCTTTCTTCTTTAGCCCACGCTCCAGCCCAGTTGATTCTTACCTACTGTACAATCTGCACCACCTCATGGTCCCGTGTGTCCTCCACCCCACCACCCAACCCCTGTTCAATTACCCAGAGGAGGCGGGAAGGAGGAGTTTTCCATCAACTGTTCCCCTCCCCTCTGAGGGCCAAGGGGAGGCTATGCCACCCGCCTCTGTTTACTGTAAACACGAGGAGCTGCTGCTCAGGCTTCCACTAACCCTCTCCCACCTGCCAGGGCTTCTGTTGGCCCAAAGCTCCTGAAGGCCACCTTTAGCCTCCCTCTCTCCCTAAAGCCCTCGTCTAGGGCTGACCCTGGAAGCTGCATTCTAGCCCCAGATCCTCAGAAGGGGAGCTGCAGAGGTCTTAGGATGAGTCTGCTGCATCCAAACTGACACAAGTTTTCTTGTGCCCCCTACACATTGGAGACATCCCTTTCTCCTGCCCTGCCTCCCTCCTGTTCACTTGACTTCTTCCACCTTTCTGTAGTAGTCAACACACTTAGTTAGAAGTGACAGATATACCGCACAAACTAGCATTAGGAGAAAATATAAAAGAATAAAACAAAAAACCAGTGACTTACAAAACCAAGAAGGGGCTTCAGGTTCAGCTAGATCCAGGAGTTTGAATGATATGGTCAGTGCTTGCTTTCTCCATCCCACTGTGCTGTAATCATTGTCTCCTACCAGATTGCATCCAAGAATCTTCAGCTCTAATTTCATATTCTCTCAGCCTAGTTAATGTGTTAATAAAACAGGTTCTACCTAAACCAAATGAAACTGTGATGTCCACAGCACACTTTCTCTTTCCTTCGATCCCTCTTTCCACCTCTTATTCCAATGTAAATAAGGTTACGGTTGCTATCTTTTGTCCTCAAAGATCTTATAGTCTAATGGGGAAGGCGTGGGGCATGTACCAATAACTACAACATTCTATTATCAGGACCATGGAAAAAAGTATGTGCAGATTCTGCACACTTTTATTGGGTTCCTGGTACATGCCAGTTCTACACCACTCACTTCCATTTCTGTAACCTGAGCTGGCCCATGAGTGTGTGCAGTGCCCGTAGCAGGAGGAGCTGCCAGAGTGCTGCTCATGACAGCGGAATCTACACTGGGCCATTTCGGCTCACTGAGGCAGTGTCCCAAGCAGGGATCAAGAAGAACTGGGAAACCCTAGGCACCTCCAGTGGCTCTGCCTTCCCATCCAAGCATGTCCCAGCAGGAAGATAAAGGGCAGTGCAAGGGGAAGGGAAGGGAGAGGGGGCAATAGGCATACATTGTGAGCACAGCCGGGCATAAAAAGTGATGGGCCAGGACTCACGCTGCACTGCACCCACGCAATATAAAACTAAACTCATGAGTGTCTTGCATGTGGAGACCAAGAATGGCTCTAGAGAGGTTCATAACCACCCTGAGATTGTATGCAGCAGGTCATGGCAGTGTGGAGGGTGCAGTTTTTGGGGAGATGGTTGCTAGCTTCCATCACATTCTCAAAGGCGTTCACTACACCTTCATGATAGACCCATCATCTGACAGCAATACTCCAACGCTGCTGCCACCCCAGTCCAAGCCACCTCCCCTTGTAGCTGTCCTACCTTTTCACCTTATCTCCAGGCCTCAGTTCAAGGGCCTCATCTCATCCCTATCTCACTCTAAACTCCTCATGCTAGCCTGGTTTTAAACCTAGTTCTGCCTACTAGCTGTGTGATCTCTCTCTCTAAGCCTCAGTTTCCTCATTTGTAAAATGGCCTGGTAATAACAATCTTGAGAGCAAAGGCCTCATTAAATGGTGGCCATGGTACCCTTCTTCTCTCACCCTTCTGCCAGTCCCATCACAGAGCTAATAACTTTTATCAGGTGTAGTTTATGTCATAATCCACGTTCTCTTATAGGGATGCTGCAAGGATTGGAGGTGATGCTTTTATTAAAGCATCCAGTGCAACACTTGGCAAGAGACAGTGCAAAGTCACAGGAAATTTTTTACCTCCTGACTTCATCTCTTAACCTTTTATCTGATTCCTACCCTGCAAACTGGGTTTCTGAGTCTTCTAGCCCAAAAGGGCCCAGGGAGCTTTCCCCCCATCACCCAAGGCATCCGTCCCCACCCCATCTCCTGACTGACATTGGGACACTGAGATCCCAGTAGTTAGGGGCCCATTGGACCCCTTGCTGGCCAAGTCAGGTCTCTGACTGACACTAGCTTTTCCAAGAAAACCAGCTCACAGGGCTCCACGTAGGAAAAGCAGGCCCTTTTACGTGCTAGCACTTAGGCAGAATTTCCACTTTTTTTCCCCCCTAATCTTGATGAACTTACATTTAAAACATGTATCGCCTTGCTAGTTTCTGGCAGCAGTGCCCAGGCACAGAGATATGGGAACTAAAGCTGCTGAGTCCTTACATTCTCAGCTGAGGGAAGCCTCCGCCCTTCCCACACACTGTTCTGCAGGGCAGCACCCCTGGAGCTCACCCACCAGGGAACCAGACCTGTCCAGTGCTCTCTAAGCAGCTGTTCCAGATGCCCCCAGAAGGCCAGGAATGGGTGAGCTGAGGTCTGAGGGCCAATTCTCAGAGATAGAGCAAACCCACCTGATTCTAGAGGGAACTGCAGCTCAAACCCCTTGGAGACAGAAGAGGGAAGGAGAATTAAAGTGTACTAAGGGTATCTATAGACCAGGTCCTTTGGGAACATTATCTTATTTAAGCCTCATAGCAGCCTTGGGGTAAAGATCATTATAGCCAATTTGCACAGAAAAAGCAAAAAACAAGACTCTGTAAAGTTATCTTATTCCAAGATCACACCGCCAAAGGTGGCAGAGTCAAGGTTTGACCTAATTCTGCTCAGTACTACTTTCTGGCTGTGCAAACTTGGGTAACTTCCTTCCTCTCTCTGGGCTTCAGTTTCTATATCTGTACAATGTGGCACTAATAACACCACCTCATGAGATGCTCTGCAGCTTCAGATAGCCCACGTCAAGCAGTTGGCATGGTGCCAGGCATACAACACATTTTTTGAATGAATAAGTGAAGGAATGAATGATTGGGAGGCAACTCAGCTCCAGCCCCATTTAAAACTCTGTATTTCATCCATGATTTGTAGAGCTCATATTGATATCAGAGTGTGCCAAGTTTCCCAAGTTTCTGTCAGTCTTCATGATATCAGCCAGACCATTTTTCTTCACTGAAAGAACTTCTCCAACTCCACTAGTGAAAATCCTGTCTGGC
This sequence comes from Chlorocebus sabaeus, assembly GCF_047675955.1. NCBI lineage: Eukaryota > Metazoa > Chordata > Mammalia > Primates > Cercopithecidae > Chlorocebus > Chlorocebus sabaeus. The sequence continues at coordinate 12,249,581 of NC_132926.1, read as the reverse complement.
CAATGGCTACCAATTCTGAGAGTCCTCATGGGAACCCAATAGCTGAATGTAGAGACCTGCCTGACACTCTCATTCTAGAACATTCCATGTCCTAGCTAGGTGTATCCGTTCTTTAGCTCCTCTAAAAGCACTGCCTATTGCTGGAGGCAAGAGACCAAGCCCCCAGAGTAATGGGAGCCCTGAAAATAGCTTCCATTCAGTGTGTCCCCTGAGGACAGACACCACCTTGCCTCACCATCGTGTCTTTAGTTTGCTGTAGAGTGCCTCGCATCTGAGAGATGCTCAATAAATGTTTGTGGAATGAACAGAATCCAAAAAGTGTTGAACAAAAATGTGCAGGACTTGCAGTTCTTCCATGTGCAGGCAACGCTGGGGCTTCGGCTGGGATGCTGGTGCCCAGCAACAACATGTATGTGGCTCTGGGGTCTGTTTCCAGGAGAGTGGGAACCCCTGGTCTGTATTTTGTTAAAAGATGAGTTCCCTGGGTCCATTTGACTGAATTTCATTGAGGGACATTTGAAAAAGGAAACTGGGGAAGGCAAATTAGCCTCCCTGGGTTCCTGCAGAGAGCACCTTTTATGAGACTGTCATTTCGAATTTCCTCTTCCTCTTGTTTTGGTTCACACAGCCTCTCTCAGAGAACAGATTGAACCCCATTTTCCTCATTGAAGATCAGATCAGTGCAAGGACATCCTGTCTGGATGGGTAGGAAGTGCACCGCGAGACGTCTACCATGCATCTGGGCCCCACAGGAGCAAGCTTCTGGCTGCCATCTCTTAGGATCTCACCGCCTTTGCACCGTGCAAGAGCTCCTGTCCTCAATGTTAAGCAGGCCCAGGGCTGATTGCCAGTCACTTCCAGAAGGATGAAGTTCAAAGGGATATCTGGAGCAAACAGACTTCAGGTGGCAGACGAGCCGCTGGGTGCAGCATGAGCAGGTGCTCCCAGCAGAACAGGGCAGGCATCCACTGGAGGGGTTAAGACCTTGAGCACTGGCGTATGAAAGCTCAGGGGTCCAAGCTCGGCTCTGCCAAAAACCAGTTTTAAGACTTTGGGCAAGTTACTTAATCTTTTACAACCTCAGTTCCCAAACTACAAAATGAGCCTAGCAATAATGTCTCATCATGATACATTTTAAGATTAAATGAGCCAAAGCCTGTAAGTACCTGGTGCTTGGGAAACGCAAAGCCACACAGCTGCTGGTGGGCACGCATCGCTTGGGCATCCTATAATCTGTCTCGCCCACTAGACTGAACTACTCGAGGGCAGGAACTCAGGCGACCAAGACAGGGCCTGGCCTGTCGTAGATACTTATCAGTTATTTGTTGAATACATGTCAGACGAGGCTGAGTGGAAATGACACTTACTGTTGTCATGTTAGTAGTATTGGTTTATCTTCCTGTCTCCTTAACTAGACTGAGGTCCCGGAGAACACAGATGAGCTTTATTCTTCCACATATTCCCAGTGCCTAGCACACTCTCAACCTCTCTGAGTCTCTGTTTCCCCCATTTATTCCCCCTATTTAGAAATAAAAGCCCTACTTGGCAGGGTTTCTGAAGGTAACATGAGTCAATACATGTGAAACACTGCATGGTGCCTTGCCTTCGTAAAAGCCCCATGATGGCAACTGTGATCATAACGACTACATAAAGGTTTCTGACCCGGTATCCAGGGCTTGCAGGTAAGCTTCCACACACTCCCAGGGTGTGGCCATTGGAGCTGATTCATGGACGAGCTTGGAAACCCCCTACCATTTACTAAATGCCAACCTCTTATACACCAGGACCTGCGTGGGCTCCTTTAAGTGGCATGTAACTTGCCCATGATCAGACACCTACTAATCAGTAGAGCTGAGAGTTGAATGCAAGCATCTGGTTCCACAGCTGTCACGACTCATCTTCACTGTTCAGCTTCCCTAAGGCCTGTTAGTTTCTCAGCCTGAGCACAACTGACCTTGTGGACCAGATGGTTCTTGGCTGTGGGCGGCTGTCTTGTGCCCTGTAGGGTGTCTAGCTGTATCCCTGCCTCTGCCACTAGATGCCATGACCTCCCCCAACCCCCAGAGTCACAATGACCAAAAATGACTCCAGACACTGACAAATGGCCCCTGGGTTGAGAACCCTTGACTGAAAACCACCTTTCCCCTCTCCCAAACCCACAGGAGCCCTCTCCCATGGGCATACCAAGGCCATCGTCTCCTGGGACGGGAGTACCTCGGGAAGAAGTTTGAACTCTCCTCCAGTTCCACTGACTTGAGAATGACCTGGTGAGTCAACCCCCTCTGTCAGGATCCCTTTTCTCATCAGCAAAGGGCGCCAATGTCCACCAAACTGCCCAACTCAGAAATGTGGGCATCACCCTTGACCCTCTGTCTCCCTCACCACCCTCACCTTATCTCTCACTCAGTCCTATTGGCGCTACCTCTAGATTATTGTTCAAATCCATCCCCTCCATTCCCCCTCCCCCTCCTCTCCTACCTCGGTTCAGGCCGCCATGTCTCACCTCTGGATCAGCCTCTCAGACAATGTCTGCCTCCAACCCACCCTCTCAAGTCCAAGGTGGTTTTCCCAAAACACAAATCTGATCACTCCCTGCCTTGGGTGTTTTCTGAGAGCATCCTCTGCTCCTGAAAGCATTGAAATGATGCAAAGCCCGGTTAAACTCTAAGCTCAGGCAGAGCTGGGGATAAGCCTCACTCCAGGCTCTTAGCTCCCTGATCGTGAGCTGCCCTGTTTGTCTCTTCAACTGCATAGTACATCCTGTGCAGGCAGGGATGCCTTGGTCCCTGGACCCTCAGTGTGCAGCATGGGATTCACAGAGCCAGCACTCAGCAAGCACTCACTGGGTGGACAGATGAATAAATTGATAGATGGGTGGAGCGTGGTGCAGGCCTGTGCAGTGCTCTAAGCTAAGGATGACATCCTGAGCCCACTGCAGGGGCTCTAGAAATATTTGTGGGGAGACGGATTTCTATGCTCAACTTCAAGGGGTTCTCCACTGTAAGAGGAAGATGAATGCCCTTCCTATATGGGCATTTTACATCCTGAGGCAGGGATGTGCACAGCGAGATGGACAGGATACAGTAGATTATTTGCTATGTGCCTCACAGCTCTCCTCTGAGTCGGACTTTTCTTATAGGAACTAGTTAGAGGAGGGGATCACTTCCCAAAGAACAAGACCCTGGAGACTGGGAGCATCTGGCTGACTTTATTTTAGGGAACACTGACAAGAAGGTTCACTGTGATTATTTGGCAGGTGCAACCTCACTCTGCTCAGTGGGTTTTCCCTCCAGGGTGGGGAACAGGTTCATTCCAGCAGAGGGGCTGCTGGGGCCGGCATGGCGATGGCCATTGAGGGCACACAGCACCCTGTTTCCTCGTCCTCCTGCAGCACCCTTGCCCTCCCCTGCCTGTCCCTGAGCCTCAGGGGCCAGCCAGTCAGAACCTGGGGCTGGGGATGGTGACAGCTGCACCTGCCCAGAGTCAACAGGATTTGTTCCCCTGGATTTTCCACACTGGTGGTTCCAAGATCGGGTCTGATTGCCTGCGTACCTTTTAAGGCCTGCCTGGGAGCAGAGCAGGACCTTGGGGAGGCTGTGGGTCTAAGTTGTCCGGAGGGAGCTCTCCTGAAGGTGGCAGGTGGATGTGACTCCCATTTAGGCCCACTCCCTGCCACAGACAGACACATACAAAGAAATAACTAGTAGGAGAGAAGGAGTCAGGCAAGTGACAGAGCCTAGATTAGGGACCAGCTGAGGCCAGGCCAGGTGGGGAAAGAAGGGGCACTGCCGGCTTGGTCTTGAGCCAAGGAGATGCTGGCAGAAAGAAAATTAGGGCTCCAGCTCATTGGTTCTAGAATTGGAGCCCAGAGTGTCTAAGTGAGGGTGATTCAATAATAACTTCTGAGAGGGCAGGCTCTGGAGTTAACAACTGAGTCCCAACCCCAGTTTCTTCCCTTACTCTGTGACCTTGAGCCAGTCCCTTCCCTTCTCCAAGCCTCAGCTTCCTCACCTGTAAAATGGGAATTGTAGTGAAGATGAATGAGACAAAAGATTAGGTGTTCAGCCCAGGACCTGACATGTTATGGATGTTTTGTCTTTGCGGTAAGAGATCAACCCTGCGTGCACTCCCCATCTTCACACAGATTAGGGACAAGAAAGAATTGGGCAGCCTAGGATGAGGGGCAAGTGGGGAGAATGGAGAACAAGCCACTGCTGGGACCTGTGACCCCAGCAGGAGCTTCCCTTGCCTCCATCACTCCATGTCCCACGCGAGAGGCGGCAGCAGAGCTATATTGGAGGAGTGGGTGATAGACTCCTGTTTGTCAGCTGTGGCAGGTACAACTGGTTACCCAACCAGCAGCCACCCTCCCGCCACGCAAAGCACTTCTTCCTTGCAGACAGAACTCGCTTTCCATCTTAGAGGCTGAAAATGGTAGACACTGTCTTGCCCAGGCTTCCTTACACATGGGCATGTAATTTATTCATGGAAACAAACAACCTTCTTTGTTTCTTTCCCAACAACCTTCCCATGCCAGACACTGACATGGGGATGTGATGCTGGAAGCTGCAGCTGCCCCATTGCAACCATGAGGGGGTGAGCCAAGACCACACCAATGTGCAAAGGATCAGAAAGATGGAAGGGCTATTCTGGAACTTTCATGGCTCAGAGTTCTTGTAATGTGGGAGAATAAATGAACTCACTGCTTAAACCACTTCTAGGCAGGCCTTCTGTTATTTGAAGCAAAAAGCTTTCTAGCACCAAGCTTTCTTTTCTTTTCTCTCTCTCTCTCTCTCTCTTTTTAAATTACATTTTAAGTTCTAGGGTATATGTACACAACGTGCAGGTTTGTAACATATGTATACACATGCCATGTTGGTGTGCTGCACCCATTAATTCGTCATTTACATTAGGTATATCTCCTAATGCTATCCCTCCCCACTTCCCCCTACCCCATGACAGGTCCCGGTGTGTGATGTTCTCCACCCTGTGTCCAAGTGTTCTCATTGTTCAATTCCCACCTAGGAGTGAGAACATGCAGTGTTTGATTTTCTGTCCTTGCAATAGTTTGCTCAGAATGATGGTTTCCAGCTTCATCCATGTCCTTACAAAGGACATGAACTCATCCTTTTTTATGGCTGCATAGTATTCCATGGTGTATATATGCCACATTTTCTTAATCCATTCTGTCATTGATGGACATTTGGGTTGGTTCCAAGTCTTTGCTATTGTCTAGCACCAAGCTTTCTAAGCTTGAGAAAGACATTTTGAAAAGTTGTGGGTCTGGGGCTATAAACCAGGTGTTGCTAGAGTCTCCCACTGCCTTTATCTGGCCCTGGTGGTAATTGCAAATCTTAGGAAGTCATGGAAAGCTGGGTCTGAGACCACACATCACACCCCAGCATTCCAAGCCTCCAGGCAGAAACTGGTGAGTTGCTGAGATCTCGGGTGTCATTCAGTGTGTTTGTCACTCCTTCCATCAATGAAGTAGACTCTGGGGCCTACAGAGTGACCAGCCCTGGGGAAGGTGATGAGGAGGCAGAGCTAAAAATGCATGTCTCTGCTCATGTGTTCATTCATGTATTTAATTAACACTTACCCCAAACATCAATATATCCCCCAAACTTATTTTAATAAAATGTGGTGTTCGCTTTGCCATCCTTTTGAATATGTCCTTCAGGCTTCAATATTCCAAAGTGGCCCATGAATGAGGAAATATTGGGAACCATCAATTTGTGCAAGTCACTAAATCTTTCTGTGTCTCAGTTTCCTTCTCTGAGACAGCAGCTAGTTAAATTTCGTCAGGTGGCCTCACTGGTTCTGGCTAAGACTCTGAGCAGTCATGATTTTAAGACCTCCCTCAAGAAACGTGCTACCACAGACGGAGGTCTAGGCTGGGGTCCAGCTTCATCCTTAGGCTCCCAGGTTCTGAAATCTAGCAGACTTGGTTTGGAATACTGACTCTGCCAATTGTTTACAGAGTAAATCCGGACAAATTTGACTTTACTTCTCTGGCCCTCAGTATTCACACAAATGACTGGGAACACACAGCACCTGTCTCACAGGGCGTGATCAGGAGTCACTGCTCTTAGCTATGGTGAACTCTTGGCACAAACAAACACTAAATAGTAGCTATTTTTCTTGTTGTGTTTTTGTCACTGTTAGGGAATCTCCAGTCTTATTGAAACATCTTCCATGAAAGCCTCAGAAAACCCTCCTGATAAAATTTATTTTAACTTAAGAGTTAGACCTACACCTTCCAATAGAGGAGGAGGGAATATCTCCACAATCCAAAGAAACTGTAGAGGAGTCAGTATGTCAGAGCAGTGGGCCCTGTAAACAGCATCTTGATCCTCGCCGCCCTCATTTCACCAACAGGGAAACAGCAGCTCAGAGAGGGAAAGAGCTTGGCCAAGGTCACACAGCAGGGGCCCAGACCTCCTGACTTCCCAGGTAATACAATCCTAAAGCAAAAGTGTTAAGAGTTAGCAATAGACACAATTCGGTTTTCTAGCTGTCAAACATCGGGAAGAGAAGCAGAAGGAGGTTGGAGAACACTAAGCCTAACTTGGGGCCAGTCCTTGGGGAAGACAGGAAGATGACCCTCTCTTCTACTCGCCCTTTTAGTGTCAATTTCTCAGTTCTCCTAAATGACCTATATCCTCTCCCTACTCACCCTCTAACGTTTGTTCTTAGGAAAGAACAAATTTGAGTTGCAGGGATGGTGGGCATTTTAATTTTGTTTATTACAAAGAATATGCTTGGATGGTAGAAGCTGATGCATCAAGGATCTGAGTCGGATAGCTACCCTTTAATTACTTGGTGGGGTCAATGCCTATTGGGATCTGCTCTATGCCCAGCACTATGACAAACACAGAGTGTGAAGACAATTAATTTGATCCTGCATCCTGCCGTCATAGCACAGAGTCTAATGAGGGACAGAGACTCAGGAATCCATCACTAGAGCTCATTAGATGCGAATGATTATGGAGGTGTGTTTACAGTACCAGAGGAAGGCGGTGCAGGAGTGAGGCCTTCTACCTCGGGGGAGGTGAGATCATAGAGGAAGGGAATCAAGGAGAGACGAAATGTGGGATGGTATTGAGGAGGGGATGAGGGACAAGAAATGACCTAATGGGTACAATGTATGCTGTTTGGGTGATGGTTACAACTAAAGGCCCAGACTTTACCACTATACAAAATATCCAAGTGAAAAAACTGCACTTCTACCCCTTAAATCTACAAAATTTTAAAATATATGTATTTTTAAGAGATAGGAAATGACACAAGTGGAACCTCAAATGATCAGAAGTGTGGCCCCACTTTGGGAAGCCAAGGCGGGTGGATCACCTGAGGTCAGGAGTTCGAGACCAGCCTGCCCAACATGGTGAAACCCCATCTTTACTAAAAATACAAAAATTAGCTGGGTGTGGTTGCAAGTGCCTGTAATCCCAGCTACTCGGGAGGCTGAGGCAGGAGAATTGCTTGAACCTGGGAGGCAGAAGTTGCAGTGAGCTGAGATCATGCCACTGAACTCCAGCCTGGGCGACGGAGCAAGACTCCATCTCAAAAAAAAAAAAAAAAAAAAAAAGAAAAGAAAAGAAAAGAAAAAAAAAAAAGAAGTGTGGCCCTTCCTGCCAAGTGGAAGGACCAAAGGGAAGTTCTCTCCAGGCAGAAGGAGAGCAGGAGCAAAGGTGAGAGGTGCAACGCTTGGGATACAGCTAGGGAAGAGGGAGGCCTAAGTGTGGGGACGGCAATGGGGAGACTGTGCTCAGGGGGCCCTTGGAGGCGACCCTGATTCCCTTACCCTCTCTGACCCATGCCCACCATCAGGTAGGTGGAGAAAACATTATGGTAGCCACTGTGGCCTTAGGGGGCCTAGGGCTGAGCTGAGAAGACGTTTTAGAAATGGAAGTCTGTAACAAAAGTTCAGGTGTGGTAACGAGCATGGGGCAGGTGAGAGATGCAGAGCTTAAAATTTGGAGAAAGGGCTTGCCCTCAGTCTTCCTCCCCTACTTCCTCTCTCCCTTCTACTGTCATTCCTTGCTTTCTTTCTCATTCATGCCCTCATTCATTCATTCATTCATTCATTCATTCATTCATGTGGCAAATATTTAGTGAGCACCACTGTGTTCCAGGCATCCGGCAGGGCTTTGAGTGGCAAACAAACAAGACATGGTCCCTGTCCTATCAATTTGGGCAGACAGGTGAGAAATAACACAACACTGACACACGTGAGGGGTGGTTAAGACTTTCTACCTCAGCTCCCTGGACCTGGAAGTTCCTAGAAGGCAAGGGTGGGTGTGTGACAAGGCCCTATCTGTACCTTAACCCAGGCCTGCCCCTTTTCCCAGCACAGTGGTTCAGGTGTGGACTCTGGAGATGAAGGGCCTGGGTTCAAATCTTGGCCCAATCACTAGCAGGTGTGGTCGACCACTCTGAGGCCCTGTTCCTTCACTTATAAAATGGGAATGATTTCATATGAACCTCATGGAATTGTGAGCACTAAACAGACGATGCCAGTCAAATGGTGGCTGTGGCTACAGGGTGAGTATGAGGGCTTTTTCTGGAGTGCTGAGGGTATTCTGCCTTTTGATCTGGGTGCTAATTACACAGGTGTGCTTGGGGTGTGAGCATTCATTGAGCTGCACATTTACGATATGCACACTTCTCTGAAAGTATGTTATACTTCAATGACAAGTTTTGAAAGTCTTCGTCCAATGCCTCTTGTTGAGTTCTGCTAACAACAATGAATGCTAATGATTGTCAGGGTCCTGTGGTCTTGCTCCCAAGAGATGCTGAACCAGAATGTTCTGAGTCCAGGAGCTTGCTGCTCTCTGGAGCTCTGGAAGGGCAGATTATAATGGGGAAACTGAGACATTGAGAGCCAGAGGCTCAAGGTCATGGGGCTCAATAAGAGCCAAGTCACCCAGAGCCCAGCAGCACCCTCCCCTTTTACCCCCTCCCCTCCCCTTCGCTGCCTGTCAGCAGCCAGCAGGGGTGTGGGGGCCCATTAAATCCTAGGCAAATGGGCTCTGGGCGCGTGCAGTCCTCAGGTCCCAGGACAGCTCAAACAGGCCTGGACTGCCTGGTGCCCCATGGCAGCTGCCCCCTGGCCTCTAAATGATGGTGTGGAGCACTTGGCTGTTTGCAGGGTAAACAGGAGGGCTGGAGCAACGGGAGGCGGGTGTGCTCCGCTGCCAAAGCAAAACAGAGTCAGTGCAGGGCTCCCGCACACCCTGGGGGGCCACTGAGGGCCTGCGGTTGCTATCAGGGTGAACACCAGTTGTCATTAGAAGGGGAGGCTTTGCTTCAACCACCTCCAGCAAGTTCTTGCACAGTTCATCCTGGCAGCCTCTGGCCTGGGTGAGATAGCAGGGTAAGGTTAACCCTTGCCTCCCCAGCACAGAAAGGAAGTAACAGGCCTGCAGAAAGCACCGAGAGCCTCAGGCTGCCTCAACCTCTGTCCCTGCAGTACCTGGTACAGTTCTTGGCTTCCTGACCAGGAGGCAGCATGGGGAGATAAATACACACAAAGCCAAAATGCATGGGTTCAAGTCTGGGCTCTCCTGTTCATATTTGTATGACCTGCAGCCAGCTATCTAACCTTATTCCTAATTGCAGCCGCTGTGAATATTGAACACTCAGCAACTTAAATAGCTAAACAGCTCAAGTAGGTGAGTATTGTCTTGGGGGCAGCCCCTAGCCAGTTCCCAATGAATGTCATAATGTGGGCCTAACGCTGCCAGATTTGTAGATTTCTCAGGAGACACACAAAACCTAGATTCCTATGTACAATCTCCTCATTTGTGAATGTCGGCAGCTAACCAGAAAACACCCTGTGGCCTATAAAAAACAAGTCTGGCAGTTGGGTTTGACCAGTGTCCCTAGTTGTGGACCACAGATCTAATCGCATCCTCAGCTTGTTAATGAGAAGACTGAGGACCAGGAAGGAAAAGTGATTTGGCCAGCCTGGCGCAGTACTGACTGCCAAGACACCAAAACACCCATTGTGGGTTAGGGCATCATGTATGTACACAGCAGCTCCTTCTCAAGGTAGGCTGTATAATCCCCATGAAAACTCAGAGGGGTTGAGCGATTTGCCAAAGGTCACCCACTGGCAAGTTCCTAGCTCTGGATTCAAATTCCAGGATAAGTCACACTGTCTCCCTAGCACCGAAAAAACTGGAACCCACACCTGTTTCCTGCCCCGTGAGGATGGCACTGCTGTCACGAGACCCACTCTGCCACACCGTGGAGGGCAGCCACTGCTCCTGCCTGCTCACCTGAACTGTCTCCCAAATGCCCAAAGAGGACACCTTAATGCTTGCAGGACAGTGAGCTGGAATGTCAGGCTGTCTTTCTTAGAAAAGTCTTTATTATTAAGCAATATATAAATATTTTATCATTATAAAAAATCAAGCGACAGAAAAGGTAAAGAATTTGTCTCCTCTAATTCCACTCCCTTCTTAGGTACAATACTATTGTTAGTGGTAATGCTACCTCCTTATAGACCCCCCATTTTTTTTTTTTTTTTTTTTTGGAGTTTTGCTCTTATTGCCAAGGCTGGAGTGCAATGGCACAATCTTGGCTCACTGCAGCCTCCACCTCCCAGGTTCAAGCGATTCTCCGTCAGCCTACCAAGTAGCTTGGATTACAGAGGCGCCCACCATCACACCCAGCTAATACTTTTTTTTTGTATTTTTAGTAGAGATGGGGTTTCACCATGTTGGCCAGGCTGGTCTCAGACTTGTGGCCTCAGGTGATCTGCCCATCTCAGCGCCCCAAAGTGCTGGGATTACAGGTGTGAGCCACCGCACATGGTCCCTTATAGACCCTTTCTTTGGAACGTTCTCAAAGTTGCTCCAGGAGCTGGCTGAGGGCCTGGGCTGGTCTGAGACACAGTGGGGCTGAGCTGGCCATCACTGGGCAAGACAAGTCCTCTGGCCAAGAGCATTTCCCAAGAGGCCAATGACCATAGAAGACCTTCAAGGGGTTGCAAGAGCTGCGTAGATAACACCCGAGCATCAGGGAGGAGGAAGATGTCCAAGGCGGTGCTTCCCATTGTGGCTAGGTCAGAACTACCAGCCCTAGGCAGAGGGAGGTGTCTCTAGTTCTTTCTCAGTTCTTCAGGTAGTATCAAGCTGAAAAGTCTTGAGAGCTGCTAGGATGTCTCAATACCTCTGCAACACTTGCTCTCTCATTTTAACAAGCAGAAGGCAGGCCTGCTAAGTCTTAGCACTTCTGCAAGCCACAATGCCCAGCTATAAGTGAGTGACTTGGTTCTGTTTCTATCATCTTCATTTTACAGTAGCCTTCTATTTATGGCAAACCGTGCTGGTTGTCCACTTATAACTGGTGATGGAGATTTCCTCTTAGAAATAAAGTTTGAGGGTTTCTTCAGTTTAAATTAAAATAGTAAATAAATAATGTTTCAGTTGATTGATAGAAAGGACAAAAATCATTCTGTTGGAAAGGAAATGGCTGGATTCTGGCACCCGCTGTCTTAGATGAGGACGGCCTTCTTAACAAAGCCCTGAAAGAGGTTGTCCAGCCACCCTGGAGGCATGCAGCATCCCGCCTGAGCTGCACAGTGACCGGACTTATGAGGAATAAACAGCAGCAAGCCCAGGAAAATGTGAAACCAAAATGCCCTGTGAAGACCCAGAGAGGACCAGAGTCACTCCTGGAAGCTCCGTAAAGTCGGTCAGGGCAAACTCGAGGACACAGAGTGAGTCTCTCAGCCTCTCTCTTCAGGACTCTGTTGTTTCTGAGCAAGGCCTGGGGACTGACATAGGTCTGGTGTACTGCAAAGAGCCCTGGACCAGAGTTCCAAGACCTCAGTTCCAGGGTCAGGGCTGTTGTAATGAACAGCTCTGTCCTCCTGGGGGTTGAAAGGGCAGGTGGTACAGTTAAGACTGTGTGGGTTCAAAATCCTTCTCTTCACTTTCTGAGTTTGTTTCTTTCCTCAAATTACTTATCTTCTTGCGCCTCAATTTCCTCATTTATAAAATGGGAATAATAATGGTTCTCATCCTTGTGTCCTTGTGAAGATTAATTGAAAAAAATCATTTGAAATACTCAGCAAAGGGACAGCAAGGAGCAAAGCTAAGACTCAACGGATATAAGCCGTCATAACTATGTTAACGATGATCATGAGTGTTTTCTAAACAGAAGTCTGCTTATATAAGGGGACTTTGGAAGCTTTCTACTTTGTCTTGATGTTCATGGCCCTCATTTGCATCCAGCTCAGCTTTTGGCTATGGAACCTTAGGCAAGATGATCATAAACTCTTTAAGCCCTAGTGGCCTTGTTCATAAAAAGAAGTGAATTGAATCCCTGCAGGACTGTTTTTGTATTCAGTGCACTGGTGTGTGTGAAGACACCCAGCATGTTGCCAGGCACACAGAGATGTCTAACTTGATACTTTTCTCTCCTCCTCCCCGCAAACACACACACACACACACACACACACACACACACACACACACACTCTCTTATTTTGATCTTGGCCTGAGGCTGACAAGCCCAGATTACTGATCAGTGACAATTTCGGCTTTATCAGCTCCACTCAGGGGTATTTGCATACTGGTAGAGAATCTGGAACAGGAAAACACCTCCTGTCTCAAAAGAGTGAATTGCAAATGGTAGGATTATCAGATTTCATTCATTTACTCATTTCATTCACTGAGGACTTGTTTGTGCAGTGGCCTTCTAACAACTTCATTTCATTACAAAAAAAAAAAAATGATGCATGTGTTTAGAAAAAAGTGAACAATTCAAAGACAAAAAATACATTGAATAGACTCTTTTTTTTTTTTTTTTTTTTGAGACAGAGTCTTGCTCTGTTGCCCAGATGGGAGTGCAGTGGCATGATCTCTGCTCGCTGCAAGCTCTGCCTCCCAGGTTCATGCTATTCTCCTGCCTCAGCCTCCCAAATAGCTGGGACTATAGGTGCCCGCCACCACACCAGGCTAATTTTTTGTGTTTTTAGTAGAGATGGGGTTTCACTGTGTTACCCAGGATGGTCTTGATCTCCTGACCTCGTGATCCACCCACCTTGACCTCCCAAAGTGCTGGGATTACAGGCGTGAGCCACCACGCCCGGCCTCAATAGACTCTTAAACCTCATTTCTCCCATTCGTCTCTTCCTTTTGTACCCACTCAGAGATAAGCAAGGTTGACACTTGGTGTGAATCACTCTGTACTTCTCTTTAGGGTCATGGAAAGATGTATGTCCACACATAGGAGAGGAGGGAACAAAACATGGTTTGCTTTTTCTTAAAAGATCATACTATAAATATATATATATATATATATATATATATTTCTTTGTATGCTTTTTCACTGAATGCATCATGCCCATCTCTCCAGACCAATTTTAAAAACCTCATTTTTATAGCTGCTTAGTCCGATAGAGTAGAGTGCCATAGTGTATTCAGTTTATTCAGACTCTCCCTTATTGAGACACATTCGTCTTGGGGAGATTTTCCAGTTCCCTCTTGACAAATACAATCAATGCAGCAATTATCATCGACGTGCATATGCATTCTTACAAGCTTTCATTTTTTTTCTGGTTAGAGTCCCCAAGGTGCCATTTCAAGCCAAAATGTCAGTACCACTTGTACCCTTATTTGAGGAGTCAGAGACTTGTTGCCTACAATGTAACAACATTCTAGGGAGCCTGGAGGTTTGTCAGGAGGATGGAGGAGCACACATCGACTAAGTGCCAAGCACCCTGCCTCTAAGGATTATCTCATCAAATCCTCCCCTTAACCCTGAAATTTAGGGAACAGGGATGGGAAGTGCCCATTATACAGGTACAGTGGAAATGTAGGCTCAGAGAGAGGAAAGCATTTGCCCAAACTGGGGGATTGTGAGAGTTCAGCCTGACTCCGTGGAGCTGAAGAGCCATCGCCGTCTCACAGTCGCTGCTGTGGGTTGAGCCATATGCTGATGATGTCTTGTGTGGGAAGACCGGCACAATTTCAAAAATGAGAGGTGCCTGGTGTCAGGGCAAGTAGATGGCGTTGCAGGGCCACCCCTGCTCAGGAATGGTCAGTGTTATTAATGGTGCTGTCTTTTTTTCTCCCTGTTACTAATCCATCAACATTCTGGCTAAATGGCACCTTTAACCAATGAAGGAATTTGCTTGTCTGGAACTCTGAGAGGCGCTCATAAGTCTTCTTTCCTTCTCTCCTCTCTTTGCAAGCTGGGGAGCACACTGATGCCTGTAGACAAGCTGCATGAACCGGCTGAAATCTTAGGTGGTGAAAACACTGGACAGAAGGCGGTGAGAACTTTGGCTTTTCTCAATCAATAGAGGCCCCTCTCTCAATCAATAGAGGCCTGACGGAGGGGCCTCTATTGAATGAAAATTCAACGAGTTCTGGGCCGTGGGGCCTGGGAAGAAACTTCTGACTTCTAGTCATTCAAATAACTAATTTGAATAGTGAAGAGGTGAGACAGATTAGAGATGGAACGGGATGGGGAGACACAATGGGGGAGAGAGAGAGAGAGAGAGCTCGCGCACAGGGATCATTCAAATAGACTACTTGAGCCTAATTTGACTAGCAGGATCCAGAGACAGTGCAGAGAATCCCACTGAACTGATCACAATTTCTGAAAGCCAGAAGCACTCAGCAGTTGTCCCAAGTAATTACTGATGTTCATACTGCATATTTGGGTTCCTGGAGCTCCTTTCTCCCACGTGATTTCACAGAGTCCTTGCAAACTGCCCTTGCAGCCAGAAGCAGGAGACCCGTTTTACAAATAAGGAAACTATGGTTGAAAATCCAAGGGCAAAGGGAAGCAGAATTGGAAGGCCCAGCATCTGATAGGCTGAATGAGTCTGAAGACAGAATTACCAGGGATCCCCAAACCCAGCCCTTCTCCTCCCACTCCCAGCCCCTTTCCTGCCAAAGCGTTCAAGGTACAACAGCCATGTGGACTCTGGTCTGATCGGGGGACTGAGCCATCTCTGGAAGAGGCCAGGGTGGAGGAGAAAACAGAAGGCTTAGTTCTCCTGTCTTACCAGTTTTGTTTTGTTTTTTAAGTTTTACGTGTTTCAGTGTTCAACAAGTGCCAGGATACAAGGGGCAGGGTCCGTGACAGGCACCGCTCTTGAAGGCCGGGGGTATCCCAGTTTCTTTCCTAGACCGTGGGCCAGGTGCCAGCCCTGCTGCCCTCTCCAGTTCCACACCCAGTTACTTGGGAGTGAAACTCCCAGGCTTTAGAACCAGACGGCCCTGGGTTCTGATCTGCCTCAGGTCTGGCAGCTGTGTGCCCTTGTACATGTTACTTCACCTCTCTGAGCCAGTGCAGTCCATCGTCATAAGAAGCAGGTGCAGGAGTATTGTGAAGGGGAAAACGCAGAGAGCAATATCTGTGGAGCACTTAGCTCAGGGCCTAGCAAGGAGTAATCAATACACAGTCCTGATATTCCCTCATGGCCCTTTTATTGGATTTTTTTTGTCACCAGCACAGTTATTAGATGGGAGCCTGTACAGAAATCCTCTGAACTGCTGGCCAAAAAGACAGAAATTCTGACTCAGGGACTTGGGGAGGGTCTAGAATAGGGCACCCAGTGGGCCCCAAGGTGAGCAGAGGCCAGAGGGGTCCACGCACAGGCCTAAGAAATGTCCTGGGCTCTGCGTGGCCCTTAGTGGCTTGGGAAATACTCTTTCAGCCAGATTCCATCTGGCATGACACCGCGCCCCGCCACTCCCCAGGCTGCACTGGGCTCCCCCACTCCCTGAAGGTCTGGAAACGCATCCCACTCAATCCCCTGTGTCGCCTGGCCATGTTCAGCCTCTATGTGCCAAACGGAAATAGTGGGGAAAGGGGGTTGCAAGGGAGGCGGCCAAGCATCCTAATTCAGTGTCCCTCTGGTTCCTTCTCTTTCAAAGCCGAGCCCTGGCCTCAGCTCCCAGCACAGGCAGCCTGGGACCCAGCACGCCAGCCCCTCCCCAGGCTCCCTGGATCGCCTTTGGATGCACCTGCTTCCCCGCCTGAAGCCAGCTCAGCCCAGTGTCTGCAGCCAGCCTGGGGTTTCCAGAGCTCATGCTGCCCCCTTGAGGTCAGCTCCTGCAACTTTTCTTCTTAGTGTGGGACAGTCCCAGAGGGAAGAGGGTCAAAAGGCTGGGAATGGCTTTGCCCCTGCACATGGCACCTCTGGCCAACACGCACCCAGAGCCCAGCTAAAGCCCACCTGGGTGGCAGTGTGTGCAAGCAAAAAGATCTATCTATTCGAGTGGCTCTGCCCCTCCCTTTGACCTCCCTATCTGTAAAATGGGAACCATGATGATACCGCCCCCACACAGCCTTTGAGAAAACTGGCTGATGACTTGACTAGTAGGAGATAATCATCACTGTGATGATCATGGCTGCCATATTGAGTACTCCCTGTGAGCCAGGCACTGTGCTTTGCATATATTATCTCATTAAATCCTCTCAAAAAACAAACTTCTGAAGGAGGAACTACTAGTGTCCTCATTTCACACACGAGAACACTGAAACTCAAAGAGAGCTGGTGACTTGTCCAGAGTGACACACTAATGCAGAGGACAGCCAGGTTTTCAGCCCAGGTCTGTGGGACACCAGACCCTGTCCTTCACTGACCATAGTGTCCTGCCTCCTGGAGTTCAGATTACTTCCCGCATCTCTCTCCCATCTCTCTCCCATGCTTCTCTTCCATCTTTTCTCCGTTCTCTGTTGCCTTCAACTGATTTGCTTGTCACAGTCTCCAGGTCACTGTCCAGCACCACTGTCCTGGATGGCAGAGCCCCAAGTCTTTGCATGAGGAAGCAAGCTATTAGCCAGACTGTGAAGTGGGGAACAGTGATGCCCAGAAGGCTGCTCTGGCCCTGGATGCTGGTGCAAGAGATGCCTAAAGTCACAGCTTAGTCTCAGTGCAATACAGACTCTGGGTGAGGCAGACATAGAATATTTCAGGTATGGAGTCGAGGGGGCTCTTGGAGGACCACCTGGAAAGTAGCAAGGATGACAGCTCCCAATTATTATGCACTTACTGTCTTCCAAGCATCGGACAATGTCGGCGTTCATTGAATCCTCTGAAGTAGCACTGAGGTCGGTTGTACTGGCCCCACTGGACAGGTGAGAAAGCCAAGGCTTGAAGAGATGAAAACCCTTGCCCAAAATCACATAGCTCTTCAGTAAAAGAATCTGAGTTTCAGACCAGATGGGGGTCTGCCTGGCATGCAAACCCATCTATCATATTGCCTCATGTGTCGTGCAACCCACCCTTCCCACTGTGGGATGCTTGGGTCCTGGTTTAGTGAACAGTCACTGTGCACAATGTTAAGGGGTCCAGTGGGCCCTGGCCAAGTGCTCCCAGGATGGCTGAGATCCACCTGAATCTTACCTTCACCCTCTATAGCTTCTCAGCCCCCTCAACCTCTCAGAGGAGGCCCACTCTTTCAGGATGCTCGGAGGAAGTCAAGGACCCTAGGTTCCAAATGTGTCTACAAGTGCTCTTTTGACCTCAACAACTTGCAGAGACTGAGAAAATTGTATAGTATAGCTCAGTGGCTCAGATGCCCCAGCCCTGCAACTTCCTATTGAGATGACCTTCTCTGAACACTGGTCCCTACCTTTGTGGAATGAGGATAATGGTATAACCTCCAAGGGTTGTTGGGAAGGTCAAATGAGCTAAGCCCAGTCACATGCTTTCTCAGCAGAACACTTGACAGGTGGTTGGGGCTCAGTCAAGGGCAGCTATCATTAGAACCATCAATTCCCTGACCATCTCACACTGATCCAAAGCTTCCATTTGTCTTTAAGATAAAATGGGGAAAAACAATTTGTGACTGATGAATACAGACAACTTAATAATTACCCTTTCAAAACAAAGGGTGTTTGGGGCAAAATAGTAAATGAAGTCCTTGGTGCCACTGGGAATAAAAATGGGAAAATTCCAAAATGGGGATTTCTGCTCAGAAGTACTTGGGCCTTAGTGAGTGAGGATCTCTTAGGTCTTAATAAATGAGGTGTCCAAGGGAGTAAGGAACCAGAATCTCACTAAATGGTCGTTCTGAAATTGTCCTTGAGTCTGCAGGAGGTCACAGGAAAAGAACATGGTGTTTTGCTATTTTAAAAGTGTGGTTATGGAAAGGTCTCCATTGACGGGTTCCCAGAACTCTGTTCTTTACTCTGAACTCGGAATACGGAGGCAGATGACTTGGAATTAGCCTTGTTCCTCCTTCTCCATTTCCTTGTTCTGGCAACAGTGCCTCAGTCTGTCCCTGGAGTTGGGTGCTACAGCAGTGAAGAGCTCTAACCTGGGAGTCAGGAGCCCTGGGTAACAGCTCTGGCTTTGCGGCCAGCCGCCTGTCACCTGGGCAGATCAGATCACCTCTCTAGACCTCCATCTGCTCTCCAGTAAAATGAGGAAGTTAAATTAGATGGTTAAGTTATGGATGTCCTGACATTCTTGGATTTCTCTTTAGTAAATATTAAACTGTTGCTTTTTCTTCCTGGCCACAAAGAACTCAAGTGTCTCTGAATTATTTTTACAGCCTCTTTGCTTAGTCCAGGGCCTATTACAGTGGAAAGGACCTGGCATTCTGGCCCCAAGTTGGCTATTTACTAACTGAGGGAATGTGCAAAGGCATGCCCCAGTGAGCCCATTTCTCCATCTTGAAATGTGGCCCAATGTTCCTATCATAGAGCTTTTGGGAATGACAATATATATAAGGCATCTAACACACAGTAGATACACAGGGATCTTCTGTTGAATAGGCCCACATAGAGGTGGTTTTAACTTAACTAGTGGCTTCCAAAATGAAATGCTGTTCCTGTTCCGCCAGTGACTTGGGACACATTTATCCCCATTAACGCTCCAGTTCCCAGCAAAGGACATGCTTCGTCGCACCAGTCAGCACACCCGGAAATAAGGAGCTCTGTTATTGTCCCTAATGGGGTTGGAAATAGCTACAGATTTAAGCCTATGGATGCAAAACACTGGCTTGATCTGGAAACTAGGGGCTGACTTTCTTTATCCATGAAGAGAATTTTCAGAGCAGTCAGTTGTTCTCGAAAAAATCACCCCAATTTTTCCAATGCTGGAAAACCAGACAGGCCCCTTCTCTCTTGCCCCACAACTTAGAATCCAAGAGGGTCCAAGATGGAAGGCAGCATAGAGAACTCTAGTTCAACCCCTCACCTGACAGGAACAGAAACTAAAGGTCCAGGAGAGAAAGGGTAGCACAGGCAGTTAAGTCAAGACGGGGTGAAATTAAGTGATGAAGTTGACCATCAATGTACCACATTGTATTTTCTGCTCTGCACAGCACCTTCACACACACAGGCCCCCTTAATGATCCTTTGAGGTAGATATCAGTGTCTCCATTTGACAGAGAAGGAAATCAAAGTTCATAGTGCTAGAGGGATTCCTCCATGATCACCTAGCCTTGCCCCCTCATCACCGTGGCCGATCCAGAACTTCTCCCTGTGGCTGTTGGAAGCATCAGTACGACTCTGAACAGAAGCAGATGTGCTTGGGTTTGCTGGACCCAGAGGTTTAACTTGTGGGGTTTGGAGAGAAGGGCTGCTGTGTGTGTCATGGTGATTGTTGAGTGTGGGGACACAGTCACTCCCACACCCTGGGTCAGATAAGATGGAGTATGCCACCTCCAAAGTCAGTTATGTGTCAGACTCATAACCAGTGTCAGACTATCAAGACATGTGGCCCCTGCCCTCAGGAAGCTGATGGCTTGCCTTAAGAGACAGAGGTAACCCCTATGAGCCACTCAGAAAATAGTATCATTCAGCAATAAATAGGAGCAGACTACTGATACACACTGCACAGATGACGCTCAAAACCCCATGTCGAGTGGTAGAAGCCAAGCACAAAAGAATGCCTACCATATGATTCCATTCATACAACGCTGCAGAAAAGACAAACCCAGTCTATAAGAACAGAAAGCAGATCCATGGCTGTCTGAGGGTGGGGACAGACTGAGAAGAGGCACCACGGAGCCTCTTCAGGTGATGGAAATGTTCAGTACTTGACTGTGGTGGTGGTGGTGGTTACACAAACATAGACATTTTTAATAAGTTTCTAAAAATTCATTGATTGGTACATCTAACATGGGTGTGTTTATTATACATAAATTAGACCACAATAAAGCTGATTTTGAGAAAACACACAGTCCTGACTCTCATGAAGCTCTCATTCTGGTGGAGAATACAGATATTAATACAGCCACTGTGTAAATAAATGCAAACTAATTATAACTGGGATGAGAGTTATGAAGGACATCTCGTGGAGTTTGAGAGTGTAATAAGGACTTGGTCAATTCAGATTGATCAGGAACGTTCTCTCGAGGGGTAACTTTAACCTGAAGCAGGCATGAACCAGGGAAGATGACTTGGGCCATGGGAACAGCATTTGCTAAGGGCCTGTGGCTGAAGGGGATTCTGTCAGAACCATTGAAAGAAGGGGCAATGAGGATGGAGTAGAAGGAGGAGAGTGGGGATGGAAGGGGATGCTTCCCCGGAGATGAGCAGGGGTAATGCATATAGAGATTCTTAGGCCCAGATGAAAGTCTGCATTTTTCTTGAGAGATGAAAGTCCACTGAAGTGTTTGAAGGGGTGGTGGTAAGGGAAACGAGTAGCGAAGTTGTTGGGACAACACCATGGAGTTAGTACTCACCTCTCCCTTGTTCTGGCTATAAGGTTCCTGAGATGAAAACCGAGCCTCACTGACTTGTGTAGCCCCCGAAGAAATTTCAGCAGCACTGAATATAAAGTGATGCCCAAGAACTGTTCTGAATGAGCAAATGAATGGATGAATTATCTGAGGTTCCAAATATGTGCTTATCCAAAGTCATCTGGTAAGTGATAAACTTAGATGAATTTAATTCTTCTCTCCAAACTGAAGACGTGATAACACAATAACATATTGGGCAATATGGAGATACGGGCCTGTTATTCTCTGTGACCCATGAACTGCTGACCACACAGGGGACCCACTGCCAGGGAGCCAGTCAGAGTTCATCTCTTCCCCTGGCCCTTACCCTTACAGCATGTCCCTCAGCTACTCAGCCAAGACCCTCTGGGGGCCATCCTACCTGCCTAGTGGCCTTATTGTACCAAGTCTCCTCTACACACACTTGAGATCCAGGTGTTGCCACCCACCAAGCTCGCTGAATGCACAATGTGCCTTCTCACGCCTCTCTGCGGGTTCTTCCCTCTCCCTAAATTCACCTTCCTTTCTCAGATCCACTGGGAAACCACTGACCATGGCCTTGAAGACCCAACTCAAGTATCTGCCTTTTTGGAAGCCTTTTCTTTCTGCCTCACCCCATTAGCTACTACCTCATACCTGCCTCAGGTGCTGTACTTGCAACCTGATCCATTTACCTGTGTTCCTTCTTGTTCAAACACACAACCTTCTAGCACTCTTATCTGCACTGTTTTCTTCTCTGTACTCCTATTTCCTAGCTTGAGGCAGGATGAGGTGGTATGGGATGGGTTATGGTTGAGTTTAGGTTGATCCTTTAAAAAGATAGATGACCACAGGGACAGGGAGAAACACTTTTACACTGCTGGTGGGAATGTAAACTAGTACAACCACTATGGAAAACAGTGTGGAGATTCCTTAAAGAACTAAAAGTAGAACTCCCATTTGATCCAGCAATCCCACTACTGGGTATCCACTCAGAGGAAAATGCATGATCATACAAAAAAGATACTTGCACATGGATGTTTAGAGCAGCACAATTCGCAATTGGAAAAGTGTGGAACCAGCTGGCATACCCATCAATCAATGAGTGGGTAAAGAAATTGTGGCATGTATATATATATATACACCATGGAATACATCTCAGCCACAAAAAGGAATGAAATAATGGCCTTTGCAGCAACCTTGGGTGGAATTGGAGACCATGATTCTAAGTGGGAGGGGAATGAAAGATAAAACACTACACAATGGGTAGAGTGTACACTGCTCAGGTGATGGGTGCACCAAAGTCTCAGAAATCACCACTGAAGAACTTATTCATGGAACCAAACACCACCTGTCCCCCATAATCTATTGAAATTTTTAAAAAAGAAAAAATATATTAACTCTTTTCAAGGAGGTAACATTTCTGAATGATATGGAAGTCCGTAAACAGAATTTTCCCTCTGTTTGGGCCTCCACTGGTTGTGAATCAGTTTCCCCAGACTTTTAGCCCAAACCCTGGGCAGTTGGCTCACACCTCTTGGTTTTCATACTGAGATCCTTGGGGCTCTTCCCCACATGCTGCCGCTTCCCTGCGCTTTGTCCTCTGTTCATGACCTTCTACCCTCCAGCCAGGAAGAACCAGCACCCTCTGTGTAAGGAGGCGAATCCTGTCACATTCCCAGTGCAGAAATCTGCAGTAAGAGGTACATACTGGCTTGACTTCACGTTCCAATCTGAGGAAGCCTAATTGTGAAGGCGCTTTTTGGTTGTTTTAAATCTAACGTTGACTATGGAAAGCATAGGATTTTTTGCTTTTACACACTGCAGAAGTTTGGACAAAGTTGCAAAATCCTACAAGAAGGGATATTTTCTTCTTCCTCTCGTGTCCTTTGAAACAGATTCATTTCTCCTTTCATCTTTTAATGAAAATTTAGCTTTTCTTTCTGGCAAGACCTTAGGGTGAGGTTTAGAACAAATTTCAGTTAGGCAGAGAGAGTAAATGCAGTGTCTGGTTGTGGTATAATCATTGGCTTTGGAATTAGATTAATGTGGTTTCCAATCCCAGCTCTGGCATATCTGTGAAAGCGTGACTTGCAGATAGGTGACCACAAACACCACAGCCATAACGACGATAACGTGCCTCATGCTGAGGTTGGACTATTTGCAAAGCACCTAGCTCAGCCCCTTTAGGCTCAAGCTTCATTTAATCCTCACAACGACCCCAAGAGGTAGTTTATGTTTACAGAAGAGGTAGGTAACTGAGGCTCAGGCCCAATATGGTTAAGAAATGGAAATGAGTTTCCCTCCAGGCGAGGTGGCTTTGAAGCTGGAGCTCCCAGCCACTCTGACATATTGTTGTGTAATTATTGCTATTACTCTTGACAGACTAACCTCTCAGATAAGACCTTGCTACTTATATAATGCAGAACCTTCTCTTCCCAACTGGACTGTGATTTCTTTGATTAAAGTGTTTGCATCTCCTTCATCTCTGTATTTCTTATCCCCCCAATCCCAGTGGAAAGTGATTTGTACATTCTAGAGGTTCATGAAATATCAATTGACTGACATAAGTGGGCTTTGGAGAGCCCCCAGCTTTGGTTTTGCAACAACAGACCTCTCTTTCCCTGTCTACTTGTCTTTTAAAAAATCGTCTTACATATGATTGACCCTTTATAAAGATAAACATATCAAATGCAGAACATTCAGAAACTCTAATGAAGAAAAAAATGATTTATAATTTCACTACCAAAAGGTATCATTTTGTCTGATGTCCTTCCAATCTGCCTGTGCAGAGATTTATGTTATTGCTCTTTACAAATGTGTATTTTTTACAGTAAAAATAGTACATTTGCACATCAGGAATGGGGAGAAAATCTGAAAAATAATACAAGTTACTCAGAATATCACAACCAAGAGTTAGCTGTTGTTAACATTCTGACACACATGGACTTCACTTCATGTTCCAATGTCAGGGAGCCTGATTATGAAGGTGTTTGTTCAGTTATTTTCAGTTTAAAGTTGAATATGGACAGTATAGGATTTTTTATTTATTCTTAATGGCCGCATGATATTCCACTGTGTGACTGAACCAAAAATTATTTATCCAGTTCCAAGCTGTTGGGCATGCAAGTTGTTTTCAATCCGTCGCTTTATACATATCAGTGAAATAAACATCCCTGCTGTTGCTGCTGAAGGATTCTCTGGTCACGGACCATGGGTAGAGGTAACTGGAGTGGGCCCACATGGCTCTCGGACTCCACAATCTGAGTTTCATCTGCCTTCCACTGTTGTTCTTTTCAGTAGGGGTCTGCCTGCGTCACCTGTGCATCTGAGCCCATCCAATGCACTGGATTCATCTGGAGGATGAATAGGTTTCCGGCAAGGAACTGACTTTGTGGGTTCCCCTAGGAATCTCCTGCAACTTTTCTAGTGTGTTGGCTTCTGATTTCTCCTGTAGGTAGACACACAGAAATAGAGGGCAAAAGATAGAAAAAGAGACTTTTAAAAACTAATTTATGCACATAAAAAACATTCCAACAGTTTAGAGAGAGCAAAAAAGAAAAGTCATCTCTCTCTCTCTTCCTCAGATGCCTTATTCCCTTCCTAGAGGCAGCTGTTGCCCACAGTTTCTCCTGTTTTCTTCCAGAATAGTCTGCAGTCACCTCTCTATCCACTCACACAATCATCTCTATCCACCTATTCATTTGTTCGGTTATCTTTTTTTGATTTATGTATGTAACTAGCTATTGATCCACCCAGTCATCCATCTGTAGAAAAATCAGGAATGTTTAAATGAGTAGTTATCACAAATACAGCATTTCAGAGGGGGCTTTAGAAGGTAGGAGTGTGGGTCCCCAGCTCACCACCAACCCACTTTGTAACTTTGGCCAAGAGGCTCTGCTGCTCTCAGCCTGTCTCCTCCGGTGTAAAATGAGGCCGACAACACTCCCGGGGACGGTGAATGTGCCCTGGAAAGTGGAGACATGGAGTGGATGGAAAGGCCTGGAAAGGCCCGTGGAGGGTGCTGCTCTCCGCTCAGGCCTGCAGTGAGGGAAGACCCAGCGTGCTTTTTCACCCAAATGAGGGGAGCAGAAGAGGGCAGAGGGAAGCGAGGAAGGTGAGGGAGTGCCACCCTGGCTCCCCTACCGCCTGGTGGAAAGGACAGGGTGATGTTTCATAAACATTACCTCAAGTGTTTTCAGGGAGATAAGGTGTTTAGTAAACGATGTTGGAGGAGGACCTGGCCTGGAGAGTCATCCGCATGACCACCACCAGGACACACGGCTGCCTGTGCTGCCTGCTTGGACTGGCTTCAGGGGCCTCCAGCTCAGCTTGCCCAAAATACAGGAACCAGCAAGTGGAGCTGGCTCTATTTAGTGTAAATAGAGGCAAATACTCTCATGCTGAAGGACAAAGAGGTTGTGCAGGAAGAGGGCTGGCGGCCTCCTCTGGTCACGAGTCAAGGTCTATGGGCACCGGGAGCCCAGCACTTCCATGTGGGGTTCAACTCTCTGGAGCTGGGGTTTGCCTCAGGGGTTCCATGTAGCACAACCCCACAGGGAGGCATTGACATAAAACACCATGGGAGTGGTGCCCCTGGAGTTGTGTAGCGGGGTGCCTGGTGCAGGCACAAGGAAGTGGTCACTATTTGCTTACAGGGCCGACCATCTAGGATCCAAGGAAACCTGAACTGGCCACCAAGTCCGCTACCGTCCACCATTTACCCTCCTGTCAACCACAGGAGGGCCCTTGGCTGCATCAGGTTGGCACTGGGCAGTAATGGTGTATTCTTCCTTATCAGAGCAAGACTTCCCTCCATTCCCACACAGTCGAGTCAAGGGTGGCAGCAGCACAAGATGCTTTCCCTGAGCCAGTCCTCTCTGGACCCTTGCCAGGGAGCAGAAATGTCACAAATGTACCAATCTGAGCTCAATGAGGAATGTCTTTGCTAACTCTCAGGGCCCCTAGGCATGGACAATGGACCAGACCCCAACCTATTTTCTTTTTCAATTAATGTTTCCGACACATTAATAAATGAGGAAATTCTAATACAGATTTGCAAAAATTGTGATACAATTGAAACTCTTGCATTTAACAATTTAATGCTTTCAACATACACTCACCCAAACACACTGACTCGGCAATGATATCGAGTCTGAATTGGAAAGCCTTCATGAATATCAGGCCCAGGGCAAATTTCTCTCTGGCTCTACTCTGTCAAAGGAAATGAGAATTTAGCTTAGTAAGTGGTGCTGTCCTCCTCACTGGAGGCATGTAAGCAGAATGGATACCACTGAGGGAATCACTGCATAGGCCTGAAGCTGTCAGGGAAATGTGAACTGCAGGACATCGCCAGCACCAAGGTATATTTGGTTCCAAATCTAGTTGTAGAGAGGTCCTGGCTGGGCACGACAGGTCATGCCTGTAATCCCAGTACTTTGGGAGGCGGAGACGGGTGGATCACCTGAGGTCAGGAGTTCAAAACCAGCCTGGCCAACATGGTGAAACCCTGTCTCTACTGAAAATACAGAAAATTAGCTGAGCATGGTGGTGCACTCCTGTAATCCCCCTACTCAGGAGGCTGAGGCAGGAGAATCGCTTGAACCCTGGAGGAGGTGGTTGCAGTGAGCCGAGATTGTGCCATTGCACTCCAGCCTAGATAATAACAGCAAGACTCCATCTGAAAAAAAAAAAAAAACAAAAAAATCCTTCCTGCTGAGCCGAGCTGACTTGGCTGTGAGCAGAGGCAGAGTCTGGGAGGCACCCCACCCTGAGCAGCTTTCCTGGAACTGCATAGTGTTTGATGAAATGGATTGAAAACTCAATTTCCAGCTCAGTGCCAATTTGGGGTCAAATGATATATTTCACTTTTGTCAACGAGCTTTGTTTTTCTGACCCTCAGTTTCCTCATCTGCAAAATGGGAATGATACTTCCTGACTTGCGGGGCTGTGGTAAAAACTAAATAAGATAGTGTATGTCTGGACCAACTCAGTCAGCATCAGACACACAGTTAGCACTCACATATGGGGCGTAAGAGGTGCGAGGCACCCCCTGAACTAAAACACTAAATCAAAAAACAGATATGAAGCTGGGCATGGTGGCCCACGCCTGCAATCCCAGCTTCTCAGGAGACAGAAGCAGGAGGATCCTTTGAGCCCAGGAGCTTGAGTTCAGCCTGGGCAACATAGAGAGACTCCATCTCTAAAATAAAATAAAATAAAGTAAAATAAAATAAAATAAAATAAAATAAAATAAAATAATTAAAGAAAAACAGATATGAGGAGGAGCTCTTTCTGGCTTTCCCTCCTGATTCCAATTCCACAGCTCTGGAATCTGCACCTGGCAGGCCCTTTAGCTCTGAACTCAAATGCCTGGCCTTATTCTGGCAGTGTTAGAAGCACAGGCTTGGGTTCTGGGGGATGAATACAGGTAAGTGACCTCCCCTGGGATTTCACTGTGCTTCTGAGCACATACAGATAGACAGATAGTATCCTTATAATAATAACTATTATTTATGTGGCTCTTATTATTTGCTAGTTACTTTCTGTGTGCCCTTAAGCAAGGTACTTAACCTCTCTGAGCCTCAGATTCCTTATCTAGAAATCAGAGAAAATAATAATGCTTATTCAGAGTGATTGTGAAAATGAAATTAGCTCATACATGTAAAACAGAACAGTGCTTGATGCACAGTAAATTCAAAATGTAAATATAATTAACACTGTAAATGCATTGAAACAATATAAAATTAGTTGTTATTTGCCAGGCACTGTGCTATACACATATGCGTGATTCTCAGAACAACCTTCAAGGTATCTACTATTATTATAATTCTCATACAACAGTGGAATAAACTGAAAAGTGAAGTAAATGTTGCCCTAGACCACTTGGCCAATAATTGGCACATCCAAAATTCAAAATTGATTGGCTCATTCCAAAACCAAGCTCCTAATTGTTATGTGCTTATTAGTGTGGAAGTAAGAGATTGTCAAATATTACTTCACACCCCCACTTCATTAGTTAAAAAATAGACAACCATAACCGCAATGATGCCAACAATTACAAAACTCATCTCCACAGGACCCCTGTCAAGCTACAAGCAGATGGCATCGATCCTGACTTTGCTGCCATGAAATTCCCTCAAGAGAACCCCACATCAGGGGTCCTGAGTTTGCAGACAGTCATTAGAGACATCCTTGCTTGGGAAACAGCTGCCTTCCACCCTGATTTCACAGCTGGGGAAACGGGGCCTGGAGAGGAGACTCATCTGATCCCCTCCGTTTTATGCCACTCCTTCCTCTTGCCCATGACACCACACCATGGAGCTTTGCCTCTCGGGGCCTATTCATCTCAAATCCTTTTTCTGATTAGCTCACTGTGCTGCCTGCCACCGAGGTTCTCAGCAGAGCACTCATGGGGCCTTGGCTATTTAAAAATTCTGTTAATTCGAGAAGTCTCTGCCACTGCCCCTGCCAGCACCAGCTCACCCATGTTTGGCTTTTGCATTCTGTGCTTCCTAATCCCATTTCTGGGGCTTAATTATGATTACACAGCTTTATTATGTAGAATTGATTTTAAGTAATGGCCCTAATTAAGAGTGAATTTTAATTAAGCTTAATTCAGAGCCTGCCTCCGATTGCCAAAGATTTGCAGCCTGAGAAGAGGAAAGGCTGCCCGTGCACAAAACTCACACGTGACTTTGCTCTTCAAGCTGCTGGGATGTTGCCGCCAGATGGGTTTATACTATTTTCTGGCCTCAGGGTGCATTTCTTCACCAGGGTGCAGGGGATATCAGCTCTAGTCCATCTTCCTTTCCATCCAGAAGCAAACTTGGAGCCCTGGCAATAAAAAAAACAGAAGTGGGGAGCCTGCAGCTTTGGGATGAATATCAATCACACCACCCACCCTGTTGTAGAAAACGAAGCTCATTTGCTTTCTTCCACCTGCTCATGAAACCCGTTCCGCAGGTGAGAAAACCAAAGCTCAAGAAGGCCAGGACACACAAGGTCAGTGAGGGCAGCGGGAGGATTGGAAATCAGCTCTGCTCCCAATGCCTGTGCCCACTCTGTTCCAACACAGCCTTCTGGTAAGTGGCAATCATCTCTGACTTTGGCAGGAACCAACCTCCTTGAATTTCCTGCCTGATCACCTAAGCCAACTGCTTCCCCAACTTTAGAGGCTCATATGCTGTGAAGGTGGGTCTTTTATGTAAAAGTGAAAAAAATCTCAAATCAACTTGTTTCCAAATGAAAATTTTATCCTACCTTTAAAACTGCTATAAAGCAAAAGTTGTCATAAAAATGTTAAAAAAGAAATAAAACAATGTGATGAAATCCAAATTGGAAACTATTACCTTCTAAAGCCCTAAGAGTAAGGCTTGATCTGTCTGTCTTTAAAAAACAGAGATGAGAAGGTAGTTCGACACAACAGCACCAGACTGAGACTTTGTCCCTGATATAATCGGAAAGACCGAAAAGGAGTTGGAAAGACAATCATTGTGTCACTCTGTGATACAGTGTTATTTAAAGTCGTGTCCAGGTGCCAGTTAAAATCGACTCTCCTTTGTCCAACACTTTCAGGGACACTGATCCAAACCAATTTAGCACAGGGTTCCGGGGACCTCTGAGTAATAACGCCTCTCAGCTGCCCTACAGAGGACAAGATTCTGGACAGAAATCCAGCTCCCCTAACCCACAGCCCTAGCCCAAGGACAAGATATGGGCATTCCTTTGGTGTTTCAAATAAAAACACAGTGAAATCAATATGTTCTCCAAGACCGGCTGGTGGAGGCTGTTCATCTGTGGAGGAGGGGCCTGGCCATCCGGTTCCTGAATGCCTTTGCCGCACTAGAATGTTTTATGATTCTGAAGTTCCCACCTTAGAAAATCACCCACTAAGAAGCCAAGCTCTGAAAACGTTTTGATTTTTCTAGAGGGAAATGGAAAGTGAAAAATGGAATTCAATTACCTTGAAAATAAAAGGGGCAATTTCACTCACAAATGTTATACTTAAAAGCTCAATATGAAACAGGCATTCAAATAAGTCTCAGGCTAAGTTAAAAGAAAAAGGGGAAAAAGAGAAAATCATGTATTAATCCTCTTCCCTCTACTCCTGCTGACCGAGTCTTCCTTAGACTCAAAAAAAGTTAGATGGACTTAAAACGCTATTAAATAAGCATGTTATGACTTTAATAACCCAAGCCACAGAAGTTTTCTATTAAAAGTTGGGTATTTAGAAGACCCATTTGGTTAACCTAACCAGTCTAGTGACACAGAAACCACCACGTGCGGGGAGCTCTTCTGAGCAGAGCTGAAGCAGAGACTCCCTACTTTTCTCTTAGGGATTTGGGGGTAAAGTTACCATCAGACCCTTCAGTTCAGCTGAAAACCCTGAGATACCCAATACACTCCCATTTTCTACATCTAGGAAACTTCACTGAAAGAGAGGAAAAGATAATAGCCTTGATTGAAATAGAAAGGAGTTACAGAAGCTGACACCAAACAGCACAACAGACATCATCATCCATCATAGCCACGATGCGCCCATTCTTTCTTTATGTCTTCATTCCTGCTAGGTCAAGGCAAGCCGTAGAAGTGGTTTTGTGACCACCATGATGGTTTCCCAAGGCAAATTTAGACAGCATATTTTCTCCTGCCACAAAAAAACTACAGCCAGACTCTCCAGTGGCTGAATTCCTATTCTGCAAGTTACCAGCTGTGGAACTCTGTGCCTCAGTTTCCCCATCTGTAAAACGGAGATAACAGTAGCATCTACCTCATAAGATTGCTGTAAATATTAAATGAGATAGCACTTAGCACAATGCATGGCACATAGGAAGCGCTTGGTGGCCGATTAATGGTAAATACTAACCCTGGCTCGAGCTTACTGACGTGGTTTATCTTAGCAGCTCCTGACTTGCCTGTTGAGAAAAAATGCTCCTACACTCAGAAGTATTCGGAAAACCTACAGCAAGGTGGTGAGAGACTCGACTCTCCAAACCTCTGAGGTGCTTTTCTGTCCTCATTCCAGTTTTCTGCCCATCACATTGGCCAAAGAGCTCTAGCCAGAGCTGAAGCCAGTGCTGATCACTTTCCTGAAAACCTGGCTGGCGGAGATGAGACCGAATGTAGCACAGGGAAGAGGTGTGTGTTCAGACCTCTTCCTCTTGGAAATCCATTTTGACTGTAGATCCAAAGAAAATTCTTCCAGGCTTCTTGTGCACATGCCAAAACCTGCACACATGTATGCATTTCTTCCTCTCTGTGCATCTGTCTTGCACATCTGGGCAAAAACCACTCTCTGCAGGTAGCATCTTGTGCATGTAGCTGTCTGGCCCTATGATAAAATGCATTGTTTCTCTCTGAGTGAAGCTTAATGCACCTCAACCTAGGGATTTATACTAAGCAATAAAATCCACAGGATAGAGAAATGCAAATAGATTGTAGAATATAATATTATCATTGTCAACATAAAAGACTTTTATTTACTGCCCCCCAAAAGAAAATACACCATAGTGTCATTTGTTTCAGGGCATGCAAAAAAGGTTTCAACAACTAACAGGGCATGTTTCTGAGCAAAATATACCCCGTATATAATGTTGGAACACATATTGTCAGTGGTCACTCGTGTGTCTGTGTTCTTGCAAACAAACCTGTGGAACTGAGTCATGGAAGGTCACTTCCAGCCTCCTCTCTGAGCCACTCGGCACCTACCTAGCTCTGTTCACAAACAAACCAGACAATCTAGAGTTATTTGAAGGGAGAGGCCCTCTGAGGCAGGCCATACTCCATCAGCACATCTTAGAATGAGGCGTTTGAGCGGTTGCTGACTTGGCTTCCTGAGGCACTAAACAGAGTTGTGGTGGAGGTTGATTAAATGGATGGTCTATGCTGCTTTAGGCAAAGGGAAAACTTAAAGAGAAGATGTAGCAGAGCACACGGGAGGCAACAACTCCATCTTTTCTCTAGGAGGTATCCCTACAACTCCCCCTAAATGCTCAAGGTTGTTCCACCACCGCTTTTGTTGCACAGGATATTGACAACTTACAAGACCAATTATTTTTACTGATTGGTTTGAATGATAAGTCTGTTGTTTTGTGTAGGGGTTTGGCTGTGATATCTGATCCAGTCCCAGCAATTGTTTCATTTCTGTCTATGAGGGCAAGATCTAAGTTTGTAAGGCTTAAAACAGCCATAATTACCTGAATGACATTTTATGTGAAAAATATATTCTAACTGGTTCTCCCAATAGCCCCAGGAAAT
Source organism: Chlorocebus sabaeus (assembly GCF_047675955.1). Taxonomy (NCBI): domain Eukaryota; kingdom Metazoa; phylum Chordata; class Mammalia; order Primates; family Cercopithecidae; genus Chlorocebus; species Chlorocebus sabaeus. The sequence continues at coordinate 12,217,632 of NC_132926.1, read as the reverse complement.
ATACCCTAGGTATTACCATGGCTAATTTACAGGTGAGGAAAAAGAGGCTTCAGAGAGGTGAAATGCATTGTCCATGATCACCCAACCTGTAGGAGGGTGGCTCCAGAGGCCTTGGTCCTGAGCCCGAGCCTGTCCTGCTTAAGCTTACATCAGGGAAGCCCTTATGTGGCCCCTGCTGGGTGCTCTGTCATGGGGACATCTCACAGGCTTGGTAGGTTTTATCACTCCTGCTTTACGGATGAGGAAACTGATACTTAAAAGAGGAAAAGTGTCTGCCCAAGTCACACAGATGTACATAGCTTGACTGGATTTGAACCTAAGTCCTGACTCCACCTGCTGTAGGGTATAAAGGAGAGCTTGAAGGTGTCATGGTTATCCCTTTTACAGACCACCACATACCCTATCACTGAGTGAGTTTTATAAGTTTCAGCAACCACATCAGTAATCTCATTTTGCATCCACAAATTTCTATTTTGTCCTTGCAGCTCCCTTGGACAGGGACTGTCCCACGTGTTTGAAAAGATGGTTCAGAAAGGAGCCTTTGGCAATCCCCAGGGCTTCTGCACCCAAGATGGACTGGACGGATCATGACAACCAGCTGCAATCAAAGAAGGAAAACAGCAAACCATATCCTAGAGTGGAAGCTGTTTTCTTGTTTTCAGAGATCAAATGTCACCACCCCCCATATTCAGTCCTAATGCATCCTCCACAGACATACTCTTGAGCTTTCACAATCCACCCTTCAAGTCATGATGGGGCTCAAGGCCTTCACTGGGCTTCATTATCACAGAGCACACAGGGAGAAGAGGATTCATTTATTGAAGCAACAGATATTGGTGCCCAGTGAAATTGATGACCACCATGACCTAGGCTGGGCATTCAGTGGAGAGTAACATGGACATCTTCCCTGACATCTGGGGCTTACAGATAATGGAGCAAACAGAAAAGAATCAGATAAACAGATAGGCCAGACCAGAGAGTGCTAAGCAGACATTAAAACAAGGAGGTCAACATTAGATGTAGAGCCCAGGGAAGGCTTCCTTGAACAGGCGACACTGAGCTGAGGCCTGACTGGCCCTGGAAAGACCTTAGGACACATTCCAGGAGGGAGGGTGCTGAGCCCTGGAGAGCTCTGTTTTGGGCAGTCACTCTCATCAGAGTTTCCATGATGACACAAAGGTCACATGGATGCCCAGAGTCTAATTTCAATCAACAATGAATCATGGCCACCCTGGGAACACCAGCACCCCACTCCCCAGACCTCTACCACACCCACCACACCTACAAGGGCAGTTTGTTTGACCAACAGAGAAAAGATTATTCCAAAATACACTTGGTAAAAACATCCATGGGGAGGGTGAAGTTTCTGGTTTCCCCTTTAAAGGGATCTTTGGATGTTCAGAGCTTCTCACAGGATAGCACCTCCTGTAAGGGTTTTGCTGCTGGAGTTAATGTTCACAAAGTGTGTATTTCTCTTTTGAGAATTTTGTATGAAAGGGACACTGATAAGGGAAATGGAGGCCTTATTGCTAAGAAACTAGTCAGCATTTGCAAGAGGAAGGGGAACTAGCACTGACTGCACACTTCCATGCACCAACGTTGAGCAAGATGCCTTATCTGGTTTATCTCCTTCAATCCCAGGAAGAAGGTATTAAAAGTCCCACTTTTATAACCTAGGACATTAGGTCTCTGAGAGGCAAAGCAACTTTCACAAGGTTATACAGCAAATAAGTGACAGAACCAGAGCCAATTTATTACATGAATCGAATGTGGTGATTACTTACTAGGTTCCAGGCACCTTGCTCGGTTCCTTCGGATCGTGCATGATTTCACTGACTTCTCACCACATTTCATTATATTACTATACCCATCTAGCAGATGGAAAGACTGAGGTCCAGGGAGGTAAAGTAGCTTGCCTGAGGTTTTTCAGCTCCGAGGTGATAAAGCCAGGATTGAAACCCAAATAAGTCTGATGCCCTCTTTTTCCAGAGAGGCTGATGTCAAGAGAGGGAACGATGGAAATGTTCCATGTTAAAGGAGATTAATGAGACATGACTACCAAATGCAAAGCCTGATCATAGACTGGAAACTGTACTAAATGGGAAAATGCTATAAAAGATATTTTGCAGTCAACTGACAAAATTGGAATGTAAATCGTAGGTCAGATAACAGGAGTTGTATCAGTTTTGCATTTAGGCTGTTGATAACCCTACTGTGATTATGTGAGAGAATATCTTTCTCTCTAGGAAGCTCATAGCATTCAGGGATGAAAGACTATGGTGTATGCAACTTCTTCATGTGTCTCAGAAAAAGAAATTGTGTGTATGCACATCTGTGTGTGCCAAGAGAGAAAGAACAGATGGGGTAAAATGTTAACATTAACAATAGATTAATCTAATGGATATGCTTACTTTTTTGTAAGTTTGAAATTATTTGCAAATAAAAATGTTTAAAAGAGAAGGAGAAAGAGAGAGAGAATTGCCAGCTGTTGTATGAGCTTCTAGGTATTTCCTGAGTCCTACTTCAAGGTTGGTTCAATTCCGTGTCCTAATTCTTCCCTTCTGTATGAAGTTTCACCATCACTCATTCAATCTTTCACATGTACCTGTCCAGTTTTTGTTTGTTTGCTTGTTTGTTTGTTTTTTGAGTGCAGTGGTGTGATCTTGGCTCACTGCAACCTCCACTTCCCAGGCTCAAGTGATTCTCCTGCCTCAGCCTCCTGAGTAGCTGGGATTACAGACATGTGCCACCACACCCGGCTAATTTTTTTGTAATTTTAGTAAAGACGGGGTTTCACCGTGTTAGCCAGGATGGTCTTGATCTCCTGACTTCGTGATCCGCCTGCCTTGGTCTTCCAAAGTGCTGGGATTACAAGCGTGAGCCACAGCACCTGGCCACCTGTCCAGTTTTTAAATGCATATGCCATTAGAGTTATTTGTCATGCAGATCATGAGGAGATGGAGCTTGAAGTGTTTTTATTAATTGCTGACTGAGACCCTATTGCTGAGCAAATCTGCTTAATGAAGAGAGAAGAGTATTTGTGGCATGAAGTGACGCCAAGTGCAAGGTATCCCTAAGAAAGCTGCTCAGTGGCCATGGCATAGCACAGAAAGTCACTGGGTACTAAAATGTGTCATTAATAGAGCTGTGGCGAGGAGGAAGGGGGAAACAGAGAAAACGAGATAGCAGACTATTATGAACAACCTTCACCTCTCAAGTCATGTAGGGCTGGTCCAAACATCCTTCTAATGGGTAGTAGTTCACATCTTTTTTTTTTTTTTTTTGGTCTCCTCTGACTAGGTATCATGTCTCTGAAATATGAACATACAGCCTTAAAAATGAATAGCAAATGTTGCTCCAATGGTTACTAAACCCGTTATCACACTGTATTTGTCTTTGGGTTAATCTTGGCGGTTCTAGAAAAAGAAATAAGCATAGATGAGAAATAACTGTATACCTCTATAGAAGCAAAAATTATAAATAAGAATAACATCTAATATTGATAAAGATGATTTTACATGTTAAGAATCAGACTGAAATTTTTAATTGTACTCATTATGGAGGAAATGGAATAAAATGAGTAATGGCTAGGTGTGGTGGCTCATGCCTGTAATTTCAGCACTTTGGGAGGCCAAAGTGGGCAGATCACCTGAGGTCAGTTCGAGACCAGCCTGGCCAACATGGTGAAACCCCATCTCTACTAAAAATACAAAAATTAGCCAGGCATGATGGCAGCCGCCTGTAATCCCAGCTATTCGGGAGTCTGAGGCAGGAGAATCAGTTGAACCTGGGAGGTGGAGATTGCATGCCACTGTACTCCAGCCTGGGTAACAGAGCGAGACTTCATCTCAAAAATTAAATAAATAAATAAATAAATAAATAAATAAATAAATAAAGTAATAAAGTAATAATTTTGTGTAGATGAACTAACAAAAATCAAAGGTAATGATAACCCATAGCATTGTGGAGGTGCATTCCTTCAGTGCTCATGGCAGGTGAATAAATAAGAGCTTCTGGGATGGCAACTGGTGATATGTCTTAGGAAAAATGTTCACAGTGTTCAGCATAATGGTAATATTTCCTAGAATTAGCCTAAGTAATTCATCCGAAAAGAGCAAACAATTAAATACATGAAAATGTGCATGCTAGTATTCTTTACGTTCTTTAAAAATCTGGAAAATAGCCTAAATGTCCAAAAATAAGACAAAAGTAAATTATGGCATGGACAGTTGATGGGGTGTTAAAATAACAACTACAGTGAATATACTTGCTATGAACTGAGTTATTTTCCCCTCAAAATTCATATGTGGAAGTCCTGATCCTCACTGTGTCTGTATCTGGAGTAAGGAAGTAATTCAGCTTACATGAGTCCATGGAGTGGAGTCCTGATTCCATAAGATCCATGACCTTATAAGAAGAGACACTGGACAGCTTGTACTCTCTCTCTCTCCACCACGTGAGGACACAGCAGGCAGCTGGCCATCTGAAAGCCAGGAAGAGCTTTCACATGGCCTGCCTCATAAGAAATTGAGTTGATGTTGGTCTTCCCAGCCTCCAGAACTGTGAGGAAATACATTTCTGTTGTTTAAGCCACCTAGCCTGTGATACATTGTTATGGCAGGCTAAACAGAATAATAGAATGCTCTTATGCTTAAATGTTAAGCGAAAAATAAAAAATCTTAACACAAAGTGGTATTTGTGATGTGCTTACAACAATAGTAGGAAATGGAAATTCAGGTTTCCTGACTTGCTCTTTTCACGATATGAATGTCAGGTATAGTGACTGCCTGAAGAGTGATCAAAGTTCTCAGGCTCACCATCATTGACTGAGTGTCAAGTGCCAGGCACCGTGGAAAGTACTTTATGCACACTGTCTCACCTGATGGGCCCAAATACCCTAAGGGGTAGGCATGTCACCATTTTAGACCCTCTAACCCTGGACACAGAGAGGGTTGTCATTGGCCCCAAGTTCCTCAGTAAATAGATAACTAAGCCCAGGTTGGAACTGGTACTTGTCTGAGTCCAAAGCCTGAAGTCTTCAATTCTATGAAAGTACAATATTTCAAACAAGTAAACAGTTTGTCTTTGCAGCAGAAAAATCAACCAGATAGAAATGGCTATTGCAGTTTGCATTTTTCCCAAGATGCCCACCCAATTTCCTAATCTTTATTCAATGTCCCACGCACTGTTCTCATGTGCAAGGGCAGTAACCTTATTTTCTGGTGAAGCATCTTTAGAAAGGCATCGTTGATGGTTCTCTGCCTTGGGGCATCAGCTGGCTTTTGAGCAACCACAGGAAATTTAGAAGTCATTTTCAACAGAGCAAGTGCTGTCACTAACATCATCAAGCATTCTGACTTTCTCAGGGTGACCTCCTTAACAAATGGTCTGTCCCACCATCAGACCACAGCGCCTCCTAAGTGGGTTGGAAAAGACTGACTTCTGTGGCATACAGCTCCTGATAATTCCAAAAATCGTAGAATGATCTTTGGAAGGCTTCCCCCACCCCACCAGAAATCCGGTGTTGTATAAACTCTCCCACAGCATATAAAGCTCCAGAATAAGCTAGTCTTTAACTCTCCAGCTTCAGCTCTGGCTGCTCCCACCCCATCCCCAATTCAGATTGTACTACATTTCTTATATTTCTCTGAAAGTGTCTCATATTATCTCACTTTTGGGGTAAGTAATTTTCCCTATTCCCAGAATGCCCCTTGTCCTAACTCCAGTTTTTCCTGATAAATTCTAGTGTGTCCCTTTTTGTCCCAACCTAGATGCCACTTCGTCTAGGATGCCTTCCCTGAATTTTAAGCCGCTTCCTCCAGGAAGCCTTCACCGAATCCTAAGCTAAGTTAGAAAGTCAGTGGGCTTTCCAGTCACCGAGGTGTTAGCTTTGTCTGGGTTTTTCTTGATCTCCTTATAATGGCACGTCACTCTCCCTTATAAGCTCTTTGTAGTCCACAAAGCAGGGTCTATATCTTATTTCCCCACCTTTTTTCATGAGTGAATGAAGGAAAGAGCACCAAGGAATAATCTTAAGCTGAATTGTGCTGGCTTCTGCAACACATATGCTGAAATTAAACTGAATTTCCACATGAAAGCCTAACGAATGAGAGTTTTGATCTGAGCTCATGAGTCTGTAACGTGAGAGGCAGTTTAGAAAATTAATTCAGATCCCAGTCAAACAGACCTAGTTTCAAACCCAAGAACTGCAACTCTCTGTGACTTTAAGCAAGTGACCTAGCCTCTTTATGCTTCAGTTTCCACATCTGTAAAATACAGCTAAGCTTTATTTATTTCCTAAGCTGGCTCCATAGTGTTATTTTGAGGATGAAACAACATTAGACACATGGAGCTCTTAGCACCGTCGCTGGCCCTGGTCAACACTGGATAAATGTTTACCATAATGATTAGGATTTGCTATGTTATTGTAATTATTAAAGCCATATTTTAAAAAGCAAAATAATCGAGCATAGATGTTCAGAGGGCTGCTGCCATAGAAACCTGGCTAAACACACAAAGTATAATTGGCTCTTCAGCCAGATGTTGCATGTACCACAGCATCTGTGGGTCCTCAAACAGAATCTACGTCTACAAATAAGATTTTTGTTTCCTTTGTCAAGATCAACCCTGATAAGGGAAAAAATAAAGCATATCATTTCAAATTCCTGGTTCCCTAGTGTTCAGAATATAACAGGTGTATTTTGCTAAATCTGGTAGGAAACATTGAGTGAGGCAAGGTCATTCTTGGGTCTTGAAATTAACTTTTTGCAGGTCTCAGTTACATCCGGTACCGTGGGCATCAACGTCGCAGTGGGAGAGGCCCAGGGATGCAGAGGAAATGTGGCGTAGTGGTCAGACACACAGATTTCACACCCCAGAACCACAGCTGACTAGTTGTACCACCTTGGCAAATTACTTTACCTCTATTTACCTCAGTTTCATCACCTGTAAAATGGGACTAATAAGCGTATCTACCTCAGAGGTTTTATAAGAGAATTGAGTTAGCATTTGCAAAATAGAAGAGAAAACTGTTACGCGTTTGTGAAATAAAGTAAATAATAGAACTGTGAGGCCAACTCAAACAACAGAGAAAAATTATAGATTGTCACTTCAGAGCCTTGGGGATTATCGATGTGTGTATTTATTTCTGTATTTTTGTTTCAAAAGTATCTGTTCAGAAGGGCAAGAAGGAGGCAGGAAGAAAATCCTTTTTATTCTGCCTGTGTCATCGGCAATTCCTGTGGGGAAGAAATCAATGAGAATTTGATAAACAGTTTGCAACCCTCTCTGACAAATCTCAAAAATTGATTCCGCTAAGATTCCTTGACTTTCAAGTCCTCTATAAAAAAAGACAAAAATAAACCCAAGCTTTTCTCTGAGGTAGAAGATGAAATTGTATTATTTCCAACAACAGTAATACTTTTTAAAAAGGTAGACTGGTTACATTTGCGCCAAAGCAACTTGATTTTATGAGAAGTTGTTCAAATGCAGAATATGGTAGCAGCACTCAAAATTAACAGCAACAAGTACCATGCATTTACATGATGCTTTAAAGATTTCAAAACTTATGTGTATATCTTGGTTGCCTCCCACATATGTGCCATCCCTCTTGTATTGCAGAATAAAAAGCAAGTGGCCTAGAATTAGGTAAGTTACATCATTCTGCACAAGCTTCTATTCATAAGCAAATGATTTCATGTTTTCAGGCCTCAGTTTCCCTGTCTATAGAACAGACAAGGTAGGGGTAATATTCCTGCCATTCTGGTGTATTGTAAGTATTCTGTGAGTTAACTATGTAAAGCCCCTCGCATGGCGAGTAGCACATATTTTTAGTATTATTGCCTCACATGATAGATTCTAAAGATTAGATTATGAGACTAGAGTGTGAAAACTAAGTTACATGAAAGTGCTTTGAAAATATCACACTGAAGGAATTTATTTTAAATGGGATTCACATATTAAGGAACGATTGTTTAATTTTTACATATGATAATGATAATAAGGTTCTCTTTTGAAAAGAGGCCCTTTCAGATTGCAGCCTCTAAATGTCATTAAAACAAACCAAGCCTGCCTGGGAAAAACGGCGAATTCCAGGTCTAGGGCAGGAAATGTGCCATCTTGTCACACCAGACAGCAAAGGAGCCATCAAGGCCACCAGGGCTGTGACAAAAGGACTCAGAAGACAGCCTGGAGAGACTCCTACCGACCAAAAATAGGACAATGTGAGCCTTAATAGAGATAATAACTGCAAAGAATTGAAAAATAACAACTATGCTCAAATCCATGAGTATAAATGATATGGGGAAAATCAAGTATTTATTCTACTCCTTCCGTATAAACTGCTCCTCTGCATAATCAAACAGTTAAATAGGAGATGTTGCTTTGTATGAGAGGATTCCAGTTAACAAATGCAGAAGGAATAGTAGAATATCACCATTTTGTACACAGCTAATGAATTAATGGATCTAGTCGATGATCATCTATGTCTGTTCATGTCACCATAGAGAGACAGTTGGTGCCTATGAAGCAGGCTTTCTCTTCAAAAGAACAAAACATAGACTCTTGTCAAGCTTCTAGATCTAATTGTCAAATTACAGAAAATGCAAGAAACAAAGGATTATGTCAAACACCACCACACAGATACAGGGAGAAAAATTAAGAATCTATGGCCAGGCATGGTGCACACACCTGTAGACCCAGTTACTCAGGAGGCTGAGCTGGGAGGATTGCTTAAGCCCAGGGATTTGAGGCTGCAATGAAACACGATTGAGCCTCTACACTCCAGCTTGGGCAGCAGAGTGAGACCTTGTCTCAAAAAAAAAAAAAAAAAAAGAAAGAAACTACAAGACATTTGTCTACTACAAGACATTTGACTCAGTTTCTTCAATTAAAAAAATTGGAAGAGAAAAAGAAAGGAAGAAATTTATAGATTAAAAGAGATAAAAAATATATCAAACATTCAGAATTTATGTACCTTATTTGGATGCCAGTTGAAGCAATCTGGTTTTTGTTTTTTGTTTTCTGTTTTTAAGAAAAAAGACAGGGAAATTTGAATACTGACTGGATATTTAATATTAAAGAAACTACTCTTAATTTTTTAGAGTGAAAATGGTATTGGCTTTTGAAATTTTAATTCAGGTGAAATTCACAAAACATAAAATTAACCATTTAAAAATAAACAATTCTGTGGCATTTAGTACATTCAAAATGACATGCAACCACCACATCTATCTAGTTTTAAAACATTTTCATCACCTTAATCGGAAACCTTAAGGTGCAATGTACACTACTTGGATAACAGGTGCACTAAAGTCTCAGAATTTAACACTATATAATTAATCCATGTAACAAAGAAAACGCTTGTACCCCAAAAGCTATTGAGTATTTTTTTTTTTAAAAAGAAAACCCCATATCCCTTAAACGATTTATCCCTATTCCCCTCCCTACTTCCCCTGGCAAGCACCAATCTGCATTCTGTCTCTAGGATTTACCTATTTTGAATATTTCATTTGTGTGGATCATACAACATACGACCTTTGTGTCTGGCTTCTTTCATTTAGCATGTTTATGAGATTTATCCATGTTGTAGCGTGTATCAGTACTTCACTTTTCTTCATGACTGAACATCCCATTGTATGTGTGTGCCACAATTAGTTTATTTATTCATTTCTTGATGGACATATGAGTTGCTCCAATCTTTTAGCTATTGTGAATAATGCTGTTATGAATATGAATATGTGTGTGTATGTACTTGAATACCTGTTTTCCATTGTTTTGGATATATACCTGGATGTAGAATTGCTTGGTAATTCTACATTTAACCTTCTAAGAAACCACCAAACTGCTTTCCTCAGGAGTTGTTCCATTTTCCATTCCCATCAGCAGTGTACAAAGATTTCCATTTTTCTTATTGTAACCATCTTGCGTGTGTGAGGTGATACCTCAGTGTGGTTTTGATTTGCATTTCCCTGATGACTAATAATGTTGAGCATCTTTTCATGTATTTGTTGGCCATTTTTGTATCTTCTTTGGATAAATGATCATTCAAGTCCTTTGCCCATTCTTAAAACTGGATTGTTTGTCTTTTTATTATTGAGTTGCCAGAGTTCTTTACATATTCTATATGCAAGACTCATTAGATATAGGATTTGCAAATATTATCTCCCATTCTGTAAGTTGTCTTTTCACTTTCTTGAAGATCTTTGACACACAAACATCTTTAATTTCTCAATTTATTTATTTATTTATTTTTGCTCATATTTTTGATGTCATATCTATAAGTCATTGCCAAAGCCAAGGTAATGGAATTTACCCATATGCTTTCTTCCATTAAATAGTATTGGTTCTTATTTTTGTGTCGTTAATCCATTTTGAATTAAATTTTTGGTATATGGTGTGAGGTTGGGGTCCAATTTTATTATTTTGCAAATGAATTATTTAATTTTCAGAGTCTTTATCTTCTAAGGAGACATAAGGATATTTACAAACTGAAATGTCTAGAATTTGTTTCAAAATAATCTGTGAAAGAAAAGAATTGAATATAGATAAAATAAAATTGCCCATCAAGTGATTATTGTTGAAGTCAGATAATGAGTAGATGGAGGTTCATTTCAGTAGTATATATACTTCTCTATAAATTTTTAAATGTTCCTATTAATGATAACAATAAGAGCTTTATACATAAGAGCTTTATATTTTAGAGAGATGAATTGAAATATTTACAGATTAAAATATATGATGTCTGAAATTTATTTCAAAACAATTGAGGGAGTTGGGGAGGATATAAATGAAAGAAGATTGGTCATGAGTTGATACTTATTGAAGCTGTATGATGGTATATGTAGGTTCATCATACTGATCTTTTTGATTTTGAGTATATTTGAAAGTTTTCCATAATAAAGTTTTTTAAACATAATACATAATTAACTGCCTAAGATTTTACTTGGTAAGAATGAGAATCTTTCCAAATGAAAGTAAGAGGAGACAAGCTATAGAACAGTATTGGCAGCTGATGTTTATTATTCTCAAGAGCCAGCCAACATCACCACTGGATAAAATGAATATAATAGGTAAGCATGTTTAAGTAATTCTTCTGGAATAGGAAAGTAGGCAACATTTGAATGGGTCTTGAAGGATGAGCATAGGTTTTCATCAAGATAGGAGAGGAAAGGTGGTCTAGTTACAAGTTCTGGAGAGGTGAAAAGGTTAGAATACTTGAGAGGAATGAGAAGTTGAGTGTAAGAGGAGTCCCAGCAATTAGGCATTGAAAATTAGGGGTAGTCTGATTCTCACGAAAAGGATGGATTTTCAAGTAAGCCAGAGTTACAAGAAAATTGATGATCCATAGGCTGACGTAGCCTTTGGCCTGTTAGTGTGTGTGTGTGTGTGTTTTAATTATTATGTGTTTTAATTGACCCAACACCAAAAGAAAAAAAAATGCAGGAGACTTTACTTCAGAATCTGAATGTCTAAATTTCTTGAAAAATTGGAAAATAGAGCAACACAGAGTCTGCATCTGCAAAAATTGACCCAAGCTGAAGGGTGGTGGACATCTTTAGATGGGCTAGGTCTCCTTTAATTCATCCAGCTCTCCTAGCCTCTATCCCATGCCCCACAGCAGGCCCAGTAATGGGGCTATTAATCACCATTGTTTCGCTGGAGGGTTTTTTTGGATAATAAAGGAATGTTTACCTACAACTCTATCAATAGTGAGAAAATGAATTGTAGACACAGAAGTCTGAGTGTCTCAATAAAATATTTGAGAGAGCACATTCCTCTGTGGCAGTAAAGACAGCTCTATTTCCATCTGTTTAATATACAGAGTGTAGCAGTATGGGACAAATACAACTTAAGATGCCAAAGTAACAACAAAAACAGCAACAGCAACAATAAGAATAATAACACTAAACTAACTAGTACCTACTGAGCACCTGCATGCATAAAATGCTCTCCTACTGCCTTTCAGGTATTGCATCATTTCCTCCTTACAAAGACACTCTATCCCCATTTTACAAAGAAGGGAACTGGCCCAAGGTCATATTGTTAATATACTCCCAGCCAGGAGGTTATGATTCAAGGCAGTCAGACTCCAGAGCTCCAGGCCACCATGCCAAACAGTGACAAGAAAGTGATAACTATGTTTGTTTATGAATAGGAGGTAAAAGGAGTTCCACCCATTGAAGGCAATGGCATTGTGTTACTCCTTTTTATATTGAAGACTCCTCCCCAGTATCTAGCATGGTGCCTTGTACATAGTGGGTATCCAATAAATACACGTTTAATAAATTAATTGACTAGATGTTGTTATCTGATCGCCTTAAAGTTTTCTTTCTTCAGAGTAAACAGCTCTTGAACATTTAACATACCTCACTTCTCAGAGCTAACTCCAATGCACCTAGGGCTAGAGCTAGGTGGAGGCAACAGAGACACCCAGGTTGTAGCATGTGAAAAGGACAGTAGGTCTCAGGTGCCCAACTTGCACTTGCAGGAGCCCAAGAGTGAGGTCCTCCTTATATTTTGCACACTGAGTACCTCTCTTGCTCTACCCTAATCCCTGCCCAGTAAGGCATTTCTCTTTTGCATCTTCCTGTACTCGTACTCCAGATGTGATCAAACCAGAGTGGACTATGGGAAGGGCTGCCATCATCCATGCACTGAACACTATACTCCTGTTAATTCTGCCTAGGGTTTCACTTCTAATTTACTAGCAGCTCCTCTCTCCACCTTAGGCCAGTCTGTCAAGCTGATTTCTTAAGACTGGGAGCAGGATTTCATATTTAATCTTGATCTTGTTTCTTTCAACAACGACTAAAATTGAGTATCATCTTTTTTTAAGGTCCTTATTGATTATTCAGCATAGAGGTTATTTTCCCAATCCTCGTTTTCATTCACTTACTCATTCATCAATGCCCATTCCCTGAGCACTTGTTCTGAGGCTTAGGGCACAGAAATGAATGACTTGGTCTCTGTCCTTGAGGATCTGTGGGATGGTCCAGTGTAAGAGACAGGCTGATAAATAGTTGACAATTGCACAAGGGACTGAGTGTAGAGAAAAATGTCAGTACTGAGGGCATAGAGGGGCACCTAAACCAGACCAGAGGACCAGGGAAGGCTTCTGGAGGAGGTACCAAGGATTTGGAGGTCAGAGAGGGATGACCAAATATTGTGCATCATTAAACCTGATAAATGAGATTCTATGTCTCTCTCTAAGTTATTAATAATCATAGGGACAGAGCCAAAGCTAAGTCTTGTAGCAACCAGGAAAACATTCCCACCTGAGAAAGAAAGTTACCCTGATGAAGAGCAGACATGCTTTAGAAAGCTGCTGCTAGCTTATAGGGGGTCTTTGTGCATTTTTTAATGCACCTGTGGGCAGAGGAATTAGAAAAAGGCAGCCGGAAGCAGCCTCAGCACTCCTCCTCCTCTCCTTCCTCCCTCCCCCGCAGTGTAGCCTGGTGAGAGAAGCAGAATTCAAATGCATTTGAAGGGTTCCTTGAGGTATTAGGGTTGTGTTTCTTTGCTTCTCTCCTTTCATCTATAAATATGGACAACTTCCCTTTATGCTGTAATGCATGAGAGGGTAAGTGACTAGCCCACAATCCAAAAACCAGCCAAAGACAAAAAGAATATTCACGGTTCCAAACGCTGGAGTGTTAGTCAACAGATTTCTGTTCAGTACTTACACAGTTCCTGCCACAAGAAACTTACTGCCCTTCAGGCTTCCAAGTGAACTGAGCTCTCAAATGCTGCATCGGAGCTACTGGGAGCTGCTGCAAGTTGGCTGCCTCTTTATTAAGGAAACAGCGTCCCCTGCTGTCACTCCTGACTACATACAGATTTACTTTATATATTATCTGAGCTGTGTCAAGATTGGATTGACACCCCTTCACTACACCTCTGGAAAGAAGTCCACCCGGGCCACTGTTCATTTCTTTTGTTTGTTCAACCTATTTGAAATGAAATTGGTATTGAGAATTTGGGGATACCATCTGACACATTCTTATCATTATTACTAATAATAACAACAATTAGCAATTAGCAAACCAGGTATTACGTCAACCACTTACATGCATTATTTTATTCAAATTTCTCAACCATAAAAATTACAATATCCATTTTCCATAAAATGGAAAGTTAAGAAACTGGAAACATTGATCCTTTGGCACAATTACTTTTATTGAATAATGTAATATTTATTCACACAACACACCTGTATTGGGCACCTGCTGCATTTCAGGCTCTAGAGGCACAAGGATGAATGAGGCATTGCCTTTGTCTTTGTAAAGTCATAACAGAGAAAGGAGGGAGAACAAGAGGAGAAAAAAACTAATGTTAATTAGACATCTAGTCTGTGGCACTACACCTGGTGTTTATAATTGGGCAATTTCATCTCATTCTCCAACAATCCTGGGAGGTACGTTTTTATACACCCATTTTACAGGTGAGAAAAACTAAAACTCAGAGGGTTCAAATGACTTGCTTAAGATTACACAGCTGGTTGGCAGAGCAACTGGAAGTTAAACTCAGCTCTCCTTGATAGCAAAGCCACACTTTTTGAGAGGATATATTGGAAGAAATTATTACAAAAAAGAAAAAGGTTTATTGAGGCCCCAGAGGGGGTCAAGAAGATGAAATAAGCAATTCGATATAGAAGCAGTCAGGTAATTCACTACAACAGTTGCTGATTTGGGTGTTTTGTCAGTTACTCATTTCCTCAGTCATCAAAGGAGTCTAAAACATGTTTGTTAAGCACCTACTATGAGTTAGATATGGAAACCAGGGAGATGGTAATGACCAAGCTGGTATAATGACACCTGTCTTCATACAGCCTACAATCAGGAGGATAAGAGGTTCCAGCATTTGACAGTGGAACTCCCAGCAACCTCTCAGATTGGGTGCAAGTGCTGAGAAGAAAGGTATAGCAGGGTGCTACAGGAGTGCAAGGTGTGCCTTAAGTCAGATGAGGGTGTGTTTGGAGGACCTGGCCTAGTAAGTCGCATTTGAGCTGCCCTAGAAGGCTGGGGAGCACCAAGTAGCACTTTCTCTCTAAACAGAAAAGGGATGGAAGAGCTGCCCAGCAGAAGAGGTAGCAGGCACGAAGGTTCACGTCAGGGAGCTGTCGGGAGCAGGGATGTTGGGCAAAGGAGACATGGGGAGGAAAGTGAAGCCGGGCAGTGGTCATGGGCAATCAAGCAAAGCTAAGAATATGGAACTTTAGCCTTGGAGCAGCATTTCCTAAACTAGCTGTGGGGAAGCACAAACTCTGCTTTTTAAAAATGGATGCATAATATTTGTACATATTGACACGGGACATGTGATATTTTGTTACATGCACAGGATGTGCAATGATCAAGCCAGAGTATTTAGGATATCTGTCACCACAAGCATTTATCATTTCTATGCGTTGGGAACAATCCAAGTCCTCTCCTCCAGCTACTTTCAAGTGCGCAATACATTGCTGTTAACTATAGTCACCCTACTCTATTGTCAAATGTTATAACTTATTCCTTCTATCTAACTGTATGTTTCTACCCAGTAACCAACCTCTCTTCATCCCCCCGCTTGTACCCAAATCCTTTCCAGGATAGTTCTCTGGTAACCGTTTTTCTATTCTGTACCTCCCTGAGATCAACTTTGTAAGCTCTTACATATGAGTGAGAACATGCGATATTTGTCTTTTTGGACCTGGCTTATTTCACTTAACATAATAACCTCCAGTTCCATCCATGTTGCTGCAAATGACATGATTTCACTCTTTTTATGGCAAAATGGTAGTCCATTGGAAAAATATACTGCATTTTCTGTATCCAATCGTCTGTTGATGGACACTTATGTTGATTTCATGTCTTTGCTATTGTGAACAAGTACTGCAATAAACAGAGGGGTGCAGTATCCCTTTGATATACTAATTTTTGTATAACAATAATATACAAAATTGTTTACTTTGTTTCTCTGTCCCCATACATACCAACAGTTTTGTAAAATAAATAAAATGTGAATTAGTATAAAAATAAAATAAACAAAACATATGAAATAATAGCACAAATTTATGATTACTGGATTCCACAGTCATAAAATCACTCCGTCAAATTGCTATTACTGTACTTCTTTCATTGTGGACAGAGTTTGCAAACTGGCACCTGCCAAGGACCACACTTTGAGGGGCAAGTATTTGAGAACCTCAGTGAGCCACCGACTGTATCTGTGTCTGGAAGAATACGTGGCATTCAGCCAGGAGACAAGGGGAAAAGAGCAGGCAAGGAGGGCACTGAAGGCAAAAGCAGAGCCACGTGAAGCAAGCTGGTGTGTTTGGTGACTGGTAGATGGCTGGCTGGGTAGGCTGGAGAGGTGCGAGAGAGAGGCTGGCAAGCAGGCTGTGTCTTGGAGGCCTTTTCAGCTATGATGAAGACTGAGCAGCAAGAACAGTACCAAACAGGCCCTAAATGTCGAAAGCACCTGCCGGGATCATTGCTCTCTTGTGAGTGTTTTGAAAGCAGCCAGGGGCTGTTCCGCCTGCAAAAACTGCTCTGTTTTGCCCATCTGATTGCCAACCTCAGCACACCTATTCCAAAAAAGGAAAGAAAAAAAAAGAGAGAGAGAGAGAGAAGAAAGAGAAAGAGAGAAAGGAAGGGAAGAGAAGAAAGTGGGAGGAAATGGGAGAGGAGGGGACACCAAACAAATGGAGGCCAGAGTTCCTCCTGAATAGCCTTTGACACATTATTTGGATGAACCCATGGGTGGGGTTTTGTTTCTTTTGTCAGGCAAATGGAAGTTTCACTCAGTTCCTCAAAAAGTGCCCAGCCAGGTAGAGAGCATCTGTCTGAGATGGGTTCCCCTTCCTGGAAGCCACAGCACCACCCAACCCCCACACTAGCTGGATGCAAATTCTTGGCTGAAACAAATGTGAGTTCAGCAAGATGATCACTGTGGTCCTGACCGTCATCATTGTTGCAGTGGAAATTATCCAGGAAAAATCCAGAAAAAGAAATAGCATCCAGGGTCCAAGGATGTACAGCTGAAATTATAACCTTTGCTCTCACCCTGAAAAGAGCTTTGGAAGGGACTGTTCAGTTGAGGCAGCCACCAACCTTACATTCAGTTGCAATGAGTCATTTCACAGCTTTGCAGTAAGTTGTCACAGCTGGGATGTGAATGTGGCCATCCGGACTTTAGAGGAAAATCTTTGGTAATCAACCAGTGAGCTTCTAGATCCTCTTGAAGCTCATATTCTGGAGGACAGAAAGGCAATAAAAAGCAAATATATAATAAATGAAACACTTCCTGATTGTGGTAAGTTAGGAAGAAAATAAATGGGGTGACAAATCAGGGAATACTGGAGGAGTGACTCAGTCAGGGTCCCAGCAGAAAAGAGAGGGCACGCTCAAATTGGGTAATTTATTAAAGAGACAATTTACCAGGGTGTGGGCAAGACTGGATAAAGGAGAAAGCTATGGGGACGCCCCCATCCCTGACCCCAAGGCTAAAAACAGTAGGGCACCATTGCTGTCTCTAGGCCTGAAAGGGGCACAGGGAGAAAACTATTCCCAGAAGACGTAACAAGAGGAAATTGGAGGGCTGTTCCACAGGAGCCACAGCCATCAGCAGGGAGGGAGTAGGAGTAACACATGCGACCAAACATTAGAGATGTCATGCTTCCCCCAGGTTGCCCACCTGATGCTGCACTTCCAGCGTGGATTTCTCTGCATACACAGCTTGACAAAGCCAGGTTAGGGAGACGAGATGGCCCAGTTCAAACTAGAAGTGGTTGAAGATTTCACTGCCATTTCACATTAAACGGGCACTCTTCAAGTGCAGTTGCTTTTGCAGATACTCCTGGGACTTGGCTGAATGAAAAGGGGCGATTTGCATACCAGAACAGCTAAGCACAAATGAATTCTCTTCCATCTTCCTTGTCAGGCTGCAGGGAGTTATGCTCTAGACCTGGAGAAATGACCTTGGGCAAGCCATTTAATATTTTCAGGCCTCAGTTTCCTCATGTGTAAAAAGAGAGCATGAGGCTTAGTGATTTCTAGGTACCAAATCATGCTGTGTAGAGGAAGAAGCATTTTGAAGCAGGGGGAGGTGAGTTCAAATCCTCTATACCACAGCTGGCTGGCCAACCCTGGGAACACCACATCTTTGGGTCTTAGCTCCCTTACCTACCAATGTAAGTGATAATGTCTATCCAGACCAATCACAGCATTTAGACAATGCATGTTAAATCCCTTGTATTTTGTGCAGAGTCAGATCTCCACACGTGTGTATCCATTTGCTACAAGGCAATGTAACATAAAGGTCAAGAGAACAGGCTCTGAGTGAAGTACACGTCATGGGCTTGAAACCAACCGCCTTTACCACTTTCTACTCAGGGACCTTGGGCAAGTCACTTAATATCTCTAAGCCCCCACTGCTTCATCTATAAGACCAAGGGAAAATGCTGCCTGAACCCATAAGGTTGTTGCCAGAATCAAATTAAATAATACATATTGAGCACTTAGAACATCTTCCTTTAGTTACGATATTCTGCAGCTGTAATATAACATTACAAGGAGCTTTCCAGAATGTTCTCTGATTTTTTTAGTACTTATAATGCAACAAAGTTACCCGGGGTTGGTTAAATATGGTGTTGCCAGAATTTTCACTATAATGGCATTGCACCCAGAAGCCCCTAGCCTAACCTTGCTTTGCCCTGGGTGGCCGACATCCAAGATGGCAGACTGACAGCGGCTGAGGAAGAGCACCGGAAGGAAAGATCTGTGCAATCAAAGGCGTACTGACCCCAACTCTCCGCCTCCCAATATATTGCCTTAACTGCTTTTTTAGCCCCCTAGTGTGACTTGGTGTGAAGCACAAGCAATTCAAGTGATTAAGAAGGGAGTTGCTAATTTAAATGAATAGCTTTGGCAAAATGAGCTCCCCCGAAGAGCTCTGAGGGAGATAATGGTGCCTTGTATTTGGAGACTAGAGACAGGATGGTTGTTTATGGTGCTCTAGGGCCAAGCATTGCTATAGCAACAAATGACTTAGCAACTGTACTGAACACACTGTTTCTTTGAAAGAGTTTACATAATAGGGATTACTCGAGTTCTTTCTGGGAAGGATAACATAAGTATTTTTTCTCCCCTTTTCTTAAACCTAAGAACATTTGGAGGAAAAATCCTTTTTCAAAAGCTGTACAACAAAAGGGGAAAAATGACTGAAGGTTTTGAACTAAAATGTTAGCAGTTACATTCCTTGAGTGGAGAGATTACCGGTAATGTTTCTGTTTTTCTTTTTGAGTGCTTTCTGAGTCTTCCGTGATGGTTTTGGTTTTGTCACTAGGAGAAATTTCCATTTAAAGAAACAAATTGACCAGCCTGGGCAACATGGGAAAGCTTCCTCCCTATACAAATTTTAAAACTAAAAGAACTATCTGGGCATGGTGGTGCGCACCTGTGGTCCCAGTTACTTGGAAGGCTGAGGCACTTGAACCCAGGAGGTTGAGACTTCAGTGGGCTGTGATGACACCACTGTACTCCAGACTTCAGTGGGCTGTGATGACACCACTGACAGAGTGAGACCCCATTGCAAAATATGTAATAATAATAATAAATTAACTATGATAAAATATAAGCCTAGAAATGTGAAGAGGGTGCTTGTGACCCAATAAGGACGGGGCCTGGCCTTGGTGGAGGAATGGCCCATGGGGAATTTGCAATACTGTGGTGGGCTCCTGGCGTTTGCTGGTTTTCTGCTGGCTTTGACTATGGGAAAGCACCCCAAAGGTTAATGAGTGGCATGGCCAGTTGGCACCTGGCTGATGTGAGAATTTGAATCCTGCTGCCCTTGGGATGGGGGAAGGGAGGGAGTCCCACCACTGCCCACTCTCCCATTTCACCACCACTTGACCCTGTAGCACCTATGGAGCAACTTGGGAAATCAACATCCTGTTAGTTTGTGACAAGTGGGTCTAGGATAATGGAAAAGAACAGGCAGCAGTTAATGGAAGACGTGAGGGTTTGTCCAGGGAGCTCATGGCTTTGGAAGAAAATAAGAGTTGAGAGACAGCCAGGATCTTTATCTTTACGTTGTGAATTTGGTAATTCATGAAGATCTTAAGATGCATTTCTCTAAAATACTTTTTCTAGTGATTAATGTAATTGTTTCGTGATTGGGAATTGAGGGAGCAAAGGAATTTCAGGGGGGAAATAATCTGAGCAAAACTTTCAGCATGTATTTCTTGAGTTCCTTCCACATACAATGCATTCATTTGAAGGAATTAATTCACAGTTGTGCAATCATAATATGACAAACTATGTTCATAAACAACATAATACATATCATGGTTAAAAACCACAGGCTTGGGATCAGACTTGCCTCTGAATCCAGTACTGCAATAGCCAGCTGTGTGATCTTCAACCACTTACTCAAGCTTATAGAAATAGGCAGTGCAGCTGGGATTTGAACCCATGCATATATTATCCCAGAGGCCTGGATCCTTAAGTCAAACAGTTTCGGAATGGAAAGATTTGTGGCTTTCTGGGGTGTCCACAGTCTCCTCTGCTCCATCTATGTGATCTGTCTTGTACCAGCTGCAGTTCTGGCAGGGGAGTGTTCTGCCTGCAGCCTTGTGCACCTGAGAACCTAGGCATAGGGACACTTTGTGTATTTAGGCTCTCCCACCTGTCTCAATTTCTATTTTTGTCAGAGCCATGAATTAAGCTGGAAACAGATCCAATTTATTAGTTCCATTCCTGCTCCATGATTGTGCCCAGAGGCTTATAGACACACACTGTAAATCACAAAGAATAATAATAATAATAAAGAGCTCTCTGTTGAAAGCTGCCTTAAGGGACATCTGTCAGCTTGTTGAGGACCCCCAGAGAGCGAAGTTTCTCTTTCCTCATTCTAGAATAAACCACAAGAAGAGGAGTCAGTAAGTGAGGGGAACTTTAAGGTCAAGTGGAGACAAATTCCCAGCCCCATCCACTTTCTTGGCTAGCCATAAAAATTCTTATCCTTCTTTTCTACAAAAACAGAGAATTCATATATTAATGTGCCAAGCCCTTTGCACAGATCAAATGCAATCCTCCCAACAGCCCTATTAACTAAATACAGCTACTCAAATTATCCTCATTTTATGCATGAGGACCCTGAAGAGTTACAGAGGATAAGTAACTCTAGGATGCACAGCTCATTAATTGAGGAGCTAGGATTTAGATCCAGAGCCTCATGATTCTAAAACCAGTTTTCTTTGTTTTGTTTTGCCACACTAGGCTTCTAGAAACTTCCAGTTCCTTCTTAAAAGTCCTTTTTGGGCATTCCAGCCAAAAATCCCAAAACTGTGGTCTGGGTACAAGAGAGAATTAGGCCAGTGAGAAAAATTTAAACACACCCTGCCCTCTAAATGTCTGTCTTCTTTAGGAGACTGGTGAAAGTTTCTCAGTCACTCAGTAAATAATCTCACTGTAAACCAGGCACTGAACTAAGCACTTGCAGAACAGAGGCAAACTAGACCCAACTGCAGGCCTCAACAAGCTCAGTCTAGTGGGAGAGACAGATTGGAAAACAAACATGGCAGACCTTTCAGGGTAGTCTCAAGAATGGAGGGGATAGATGAAAAGATGCAGGGAGAAGAGTTTCTAAGCAAATGTCCTTGCAACCCTAGAAACAATATGGAGGAGTAGAAGGCTATGAAAGGAAAATAAGATCTCAGGACCCCCAATACAAAGTGCCAAAGGGAAAGGGTTCATCCTGGAATCTGTGTCATGAACAAAACAAAAAACAAAAACAAAAAGACAAACACAAAAAGACCTGCCTTTGCTTGTGTTCCTAAACTGATAGCTACAGATAGAAGGTCGCGTGTCTCCACAGGAGGCCTTCCTCTCCCTGACAATGTAAATTAACAGCTTATCTTCCTGGGTATGGGACAGGAGGAGACTAGAAATTGTCCCCACTCCCCACCCCAAGACAAATGTGCATTTGACCGCTTCCTCTACTTCATGTTTACTTTATCTTATGTAAAGTGCAGATTTGCTGAGCATGAGACAAACATGTAATTGACTAATTCCCTCTACCTCCTCCTTTTCACTACAACATGTGGAATGTGACCATACCTCCCTCTATTTTTTCTTTCCCCTTTCTCGTCCTACCCACTTTCCCCTTTAAATATCAAAGCCCTCAGATTTCTCTTTGGAAGAAATAGGGCCGCAGATCTGACTGTGGCTTGTGTCTCTTTTTCCCCGTTGTGTCCTCAGCCTTGGCAAAATAAACCTCTGAAGTATTGAGAACTGATTGAGATCTGTCTCAGATATTTTTTGGTTTATAAGGCATAAGGTCCAGTCATTTCCCAGCTGAATAATCTGAAGTCCAACCCTGAGCCTTTCTGAGTCTCAATTTTCTTAGGCATACAATGGGAATACGAATTGTTTCCAAGGCTCTCACAATTAAATGAGATCATATAGGCCATGCTTAGCATCCCATTCTTCCATCACGAGGTGTCACCCGTCACGGAGTCCATGCTGATTCTACTTTTAAACATTTCTCTAATGTCATTTCTATCTCTTCTGCCAACATGTTAAACAAGGCCCCATCGTCTTCCCCATGGACGACTGCAGTACACTCCCAACTGGACTTCTCATATCTATTCTTTCCTCCCGTCCAATCTGTTCTCTATCGTGAAGCCAGGGTCACCTTTTTAAACCCGAATTATGAGCATATCACCCACTACCATTCCCATTCGTCACCTGCTTAATACCCTTCAGTGGCTTTCTGCAGGCCTCAGGAGAGAGAACATAACCCTATACATAGCCCCCGGGGTTGTGCCCTAGGGTGGTTGGTGCCAGCTCCCTCTCCAGCCTCATCTCACCCTGGGCTCCCCCTCACTCCCTCTCCAGCCTCATCTTGCCCTGGGCTCCCCCTCACTCCCTCTCCAGCCTCGTCTCACCCTGGGCTCCGCCTCACTCCCTCTCCAGCCTCATCTCACCCTGGGCTCCCCCTCACTCCCTCTCCAGCCTCATCTTGCCCTGGGCTCCCCCTCACTCCCTCTCCAGCCTCATCTCGCCCTGGGCTCCGCCTCACTCCCTCTCCAGCCTCATCTCACCCTGGGCTCCCCCTCACTCCCTCTCCAGCCTCATCTTGCCCTGGGCTCCCCCTCACTCCCTCTCCAGCCTCATCTTGCCCTGGGCTCCCCATCGCTCCCTGCATCCCTGCCTTGATGACATTCTTTCAAGCTCTCCTGTCTGCCAGGATGCCTCCTGACACGAGGGCCTGAAACACACTGTTCCCTCTGCCTATCATGTCTTTCCTTCTCATCTCAGCCCAAATGTTCCCTTTCCAGGGAAGCCCTCCCTGAAAGCTGCCCCAGCCATGTCACTGTCCCCACTGGGACATCCTTCCTTCCTTGATAGCGTCTAATTGAATCGTCACTTAATATGCATTTGTGTGATGTGTGGATTCCAGGCTGTCTCCTTCACCAGACCATGAACTCCATAGCTCACCACTACATGCCTCAAACTTAGCATGGTGTCTGATACACAAGAGATGCTCAAGAAAGGTTTATTGTATAAATATTAAATGCATGGCACTTGGGAAGTTTATAAAATTGTGACTTCTTTTTCCCTTATCTAGGGCTTCTTATACATGAAAGTTAAAAAAAATGTTTTTGTTTGGTGGTTGTTTTAATGAAACAGATGATTTGTGAAAGTCTCCAACAGTGCAGATCCCTAGGATTTTCCTTTCTGCAAAAGATGGTCAGCAGAGGGCCCCATAGGAGCAATTACTGAAGTCAGGTCAGAGGAAACAGCAGCTGCTGAAAGCCGATCCTGTGCCCAAATCTCTGTCAGTCCTTGAGCAGCTTGGAGAGAACATCACCACCACGGAACCCTGGCCCACTATGTCCAAAAACCATTTGATCTGGCCTCAAGAAACAGGCGTTCATAAGGCAGGAGATCAGAGCCCTGCCTAGACTGTTTTAATGCAAATCCCTGCTTGCTTCTTGAGTTGTCAGTTTCACGCTTAAGAATTTGTAGTCAAGAGCTCGCACAGTTGGGTAGAATCAGGCATGAGCGTTAGGGGAGATTTGCTTTCTTTGGGGGCCACTTTTCGTTTTCCAGTCAGTAGTTTTATTTCCATTTTAATTTTCCGAGCATCTGCCCCCCAGCAACTGCCCGTGGTTTGGAATTCATGGCTCTGTTGTGTGTTTATGCACTACGCTTGCTTGTAATTGACAAATTTAAATTCTGGTCATATTTCATTTATTACCCAGACCCAGGGAAAAATCCTAGGCGAAAACCTAATTACAGCAAAAGTGCCACAAGGTAATTGCTGTGAAGGAACTCCTGCAGCAACAGGGCTGAATATTTCATCCACCCATAAAATGATTATGCTGACAAGATTCTGAAAAATAATAAAATCTGTTTAATAAAAAAGAAGCAAAATATCAGTGTTTTTACACACAAAGTATTAAAACATCCTTCATTTTGGACAGATCCTAAGTCATTTGGTTTTTTATTCAAATGATGATCCACAGCCGAGATAGTTCTTTTATCAGAAACCAGGGTTGGGTAATCCCTCCCACATGGGGCTGTGTGGAAGCTTCCAGGCCTGCAATGGCCTTCTGGAACAGTACTGAGTCGGCTTGCCACTGCTCTGTTGGATCTCTGGTCTGTGCCACAGAATCAGAAAGCAGACGGGATGAAAGGAGAATGCCTTTAGTTTGGACTGCTCTCACTCCCCCACATTCTCCCTGGCCACTATGGGGGTTGTCTGTCCCTCTCTCAGAGGACCTAGAAGGCATGCAGGTGTGACTTCTGCCCTCAGAGTTTTGTTGAGTCCATCAGGGTGTCTGGGGGTAATTTGCATCTGGGTGTCTCCAACTGTCCAGGATACCACTATAGCAGGGCCCACTGCATTCATTCAGCTACTGAACAAGGATGCATGGAGCACTCACCATGTGCCAGGAATTGTGTCAGGCACAGTGAACTAGACCCTTGGTTCCTGCCTTGACAGGAACTATATTATAGTGAAAGAGCCAGGTCAAAACCAAAACCAAAAAGTAAACAGAAACATAAATAAAGCATAACAAATTATATCAAGTATTGCATGGAAACACAGAAGGGGCTGGGAGAGAGGATGGGGCGATATCAGAGTAAGGCCTCTCTAAACCCTAAAGTAAAACAAGGAGCCATCATGGCAGGCTCAGAAGGAAACAGATGCCAAACAACTGCCGGCCTGTGCCAGGCCTGAGAGGAGAGTGAGGGGAAGGCAGTCTGGAGCTGTAGGGCCTTACGGACCAGGGTCAGGAGTGTGGTGTTTATTCTATTACTGGAAACCCCTGAGAGGCTTTAAAGCAGGGAAAAGACACAATTCCGTTTACGTTTTAAAAAGCTTCCCACTAGAGGCTGAAGCATGGAGAGTGGCTCTTAGGAACAAGGGTGGTAGGTGGTAGGAGCAGACAGGAAGGATGTTATTGCAACCCAGGGCAGGACCAGAGCAGTGGGAGTAGAGGCAGGAGTAGAGAGGGTTTTTGAGTATGGAAATTGACACACAAAAACATAAATATTTTACAAATCATCGAACATCTCAGATCTTAGCGCTAGACTTTCCATTATGATGGCAAGTGAAACTAGAGACCAAAAAATAAAATAAAGTAAAATACGGTCAGGTGTGGTGGCTCATGCCTGTAATCCCAGCACTTTGGGAGGCCAAGGCAGGTGAATCACTTGCGGTCAGGAGTTTGAGACCAGCCTGGCCAACATGGTGAAACCCTGTCTCTACTAAAAAAAAAAAAACTTAGGCGGGCATGGTGGCGCATACCCGTAATGCCAGCTACTCCGGAGGCTGAGGCAGGAGAATTGCTTGAACACAGGTGGCTGAGGTTGCAGTGAGCCGAGATTGCACCACTGCACTCCAGCCTGGGCAACAGAGCTAGACTCTGTCTTAAATAAATAAATAAATAAATAAATAAAATTACTAGGAAATAGAAGAAATAAAGACCTAAATTAGAAAGAACTTGAAACTGGGATGACCATCTCCTTCTTCTCACTTTAGAGAATATAGACATTGAGTCTTCATATTCTGCTGGGCTGGGGGTGGGGGGGTGTTCTATCCCAAACATTTTTTCCTAATTAAGCGGTTTTTCTTGATGACTGAAAATTATATAAATACTTATAGAAAAAAAAAACCCACTTGAATTCTGGCATCAGTAACTAAAATACATTTCAATGTGTATTTTAACGGTCCCGTTGTTTGAGACTTGTGTAAGATGCCCAGTGAAGCTGTCAGCCAGGATTTCTCAAACATGATCCAAAGACCTCCTAGGTTAACATAGAAGGAGTTGGGAGGGCAGGGGATTAAAAAATGCAGATTCAGGGAGCCTCACCTTAGATTCACTAAAGCTGAGTCTTTGAGGTGGGCCCCAGAATCTGCATTTTCACAAGCTCCCTAAGTTGTGTGCTGCAGAGTCTGAGAAGCTCTGCTTTAAAGGGATTGATGTATCATGCTGAGAAATGACCTGAGAGGTTAAAATATAGAGAAAGAGATGGGGCTAAAATTATGACTAGGCTAAACAAATAATCACAAAGAAATAAAATCACCCTCAAATCTCATTCTCATTAATGTTAACAATCATTGTAAACATTTTGGTAGATACGCTTCCAGATTTGCTTTTATGCACATATGCATTCTTTTTTTCATAACAAAACGTGAGTACACCCTTATATTCTATAGGAATTGACTTCATGAACACAATATGTCTTTTGATAAAGATGCTCATTCTTCATTGCCTGGATGCTGATGAGGGCACAGTGTGGGGGTGTGGGGCAATGCCCAGAGGGAAATGACATCCACCAGGATCTATGTCCTTAATAATCAGAGGAGGTATTATGGGGGAATGGATGCCTGACATGAGAGAATTAGAAACATATTTTATTTTGGAACAGACAGGTATTCTCTGATTGGTGGATCTCTGGAAATTAACACAAATTGTATCATAAATATGCCTTGCCAGATGAAGGCATCTTCTAAAAAGCCAAGCACAAAGAGTTTTTAGACAAAAAGGCATAGCAAGCAACTGTCAAAACACAGTGCCATGTTGAATACTGTCAGCTTCCTTCCATCTGCTGTCTCAAAACCTAGCTTCTCTCTTGCATTCCAGGGACGCTGACGGAGGAGGAGAGCCAGATTCCGGCACAGTAAGTGTATCTGTTTTATTACTTTGGACATCACGGTGGAAAACTTCAACATTCTCTTGGCTTTCATATCTACTGAATCTACAAAATTTCACACTGTTTGCTTTTCTTTCTTCAGAACTGAAGTGTTTGGGGTAGAGAGTTGCCAAATTTAGCAAATAAAAATACAGGATTTCCCATTAAATTTGAATCTTAGATCAACAACGAATACATTTTGAGTATAAGTGGGGGCCATATAACATTCAGGACACACTTATACTAAAACAGTATCTGTTGTTTCTCTGGAACTCAAATTTAACTGGGTGTTCTATATTACATCTCATGACCCTATTCAGAGGGAAATATTGATACAGAACTGTAATTTCTTAATTAGAAGTGAAAACGCTCCAGTTAACCTAGGAGCAATGTGGATGCTCATTAATGATATCCTTTTGTGTTTCAGAAGTGTTTCTCCTAAAGAAAAAGAAAATGGATAATAAGAAAATGGATAATAAAACATCAGCTACTCAAAGAAGACAGTGGGCAGGGACTCCAGCTTTTAGTTCACACCAGGGTAGCAGAGGTCAGCGTGCTTCTTGTTTGCCTTAAGTGATTGACTTTGGGGAACACAATAGTTGTTCGGATACACAGGAATCTGCTTAAACTTTCAAATGCTGGTCATGCTCCCCAGGTAATGATCCAACACGTGCTTATGTTGCTGCCTCCCAAATTAGTGCACACAGGGGTTGTACAAAGTCAGGTTCAAAAGGGGGTTGATGCTCCAGCAGGGAGCCAGTCCCTAGACACAGAGGCCAGCACTCTTAATTGATAATGAACAGACAGGAGGAAAATGGGAACCCTGAGATCTAGTGGAAGAAGTGAGATAATTTACTCTATTTGTTTTCCTGGAAATGAAGACTTTATGTCAAGAATCTGTAATAAAATTAGCAGAGGTGCACACACGCAACTCCATAAAATGCTTGATCACCTTGCTGGTCTGCAGCACCTTTTTCTCTTCATGGGAGCATTTACCAGTTTTTAATCCTTTTGTTTGATTAACATTAGAATCAACAACTGCAACCTGTGTTGGGTTCCAGTATAGTGTTGTATTTGCAAACTTATTAAGGAAGATAGATTTTTTTTTTAGGACCTTAGCTGTAACAGTCTCTAGCCCTGAGTAGCAAACCATACTTTTAAGCTTTCATTTTATTAGGGCGGAAAAAAAACCCAAAGAGACAAAATCTATAGTTATTTAAGGAGAGAAAACACTGCAATAAGTAGTCATCACTGCTCCAAGACAGTCTTATAGAGAGAAATACATTATTAAATCTATCTTTATCTGAGTTTTTTAATCTCTTTTTTCCCCCTTAGAACTCTTATTTAAAAGGAACACAAAGTTGATTTTTATTTGTGAATAACTAATGGCTTAATGATGATATATTCCAAATAGCAGTAGTTTGCATGTATTCATAAGAAGCAGTCAGCACTTTGGATGGATCCAAGACCTTTAGATTCTGCCAAAAAAAATCCTGTGGATTCTAATTCACAGGTAGTAGAGCTATGATAGCTCCTGCAAACACTCAATGAACCCAAAAATGAGTTCAGTGTGCTTGGGACAACGGGATGCTCCAACCTGCCAACCCTAGTGCCCATCACTTGATTGTTAGGATTCTCAGTCTTAATGCTATCTCCACCCACCTACTTCTCCTAAACATCTTATTTTCTCCTGCAGTTATCCACAGGGAGTTTCTAAAAGTGAAGAAGTTTTTACTTCTTCATCATCAAAATAAATGAGGGGGAGAAAGGATATATCCTGTAAGCTTTCTGTCAAGCTAGTCTTTTTCTGAAGTTAAGACCCTCCTCCTTTTATTTTCTTCCCTCTGTTTTGATGTTAAATTATCCTTGCTTTTATTACACAACGAGGACAGTTCTTTTTGCTTGGTTTTATATTATTAATGTCCTTAATTTAGGAAATAAATGTTGCTTTACCCTATGTTGGTTCTCCCCATATTTGTATTCCTCTTCTAACTCTTTCAGTCATTCTAATTATATCAAGAAGAAAGTCTTGGTTTGTGCTAGACTGTCTTTAACACTTCTCTAACACTTAACAAGAACCCATTTTAACAAAAAAGATCAGGCTGCAGAAAACACTGTATCTGGCTGCGAGCATATATACATGATTTAAAATATGCCTTATTTTCACTGTCTTTATTTTTCCAATGACTTTATGAGTTTTGTCAGTTTGTTTGTTTTAAGACGGAGTCCCACTCTGTTGCCTGGGCTAGAGTGCAGTGGTGCGATCTCGGCTCACTGCAACCTCCGCCTCCCGGGTTCAAGCGATTCTCCTGCCTTAGCCTCCCGAGTAGCTGGGATTACAGGCTGCTGCCACTACACCCAGCTAATTTTTTGTATTTTTAGTAGAGACGAGGTTTCACCATGTTGGCTAGGCTGGTCTCAAACTCCTGACCTCGTGATACACCCGCCTCAGCCTCCCAAAGTGCTGGGATTACAGACGTGAGCCACCATGCCTCGCCTGACTTTGTGTTGTATTCTATTTAACATTAGTGATATAAATATTTTTAAGTAGATTTAAATTTTAAAAATAAGTAGATTTAAAATATGAAGGTAATAATATAGCTTCGTATTTTATGAAGCTGATTATCATTAAAAACTTCTTCACTTTTAGAAACTCCCTGTAGATAACCACAGGAGAAAATAAGGTGTTTAGGAGAAGGTAATAATAATATGAATGCCATAAGCACAGAATCTTAACAGTGGCCCAGCAGTGAGTACAATTTAGGAACTACTGGTTTAGCCCATCACTCTCATAAGAAAACAAATGAGGAAACGGAGACTCAGAATAAGGAAGATATTCTTTTCTAAGATCATACAACTGGTTATCATTAAGCTCTGTTCTACTCTGTCCCTCCTCATCTAGGTAATTGCATTCGACAACAAATTCTGCAGTGTTAAAGTGAAGGAAATTGGATATAAAATACCCAACAATTGTGATGTGGGCTTTCAGGAAGGTGATGGTTCCAGAGGCTGGTGTGTACTATAGGGGAGGCATAGACACAGCAAACACTTGTCGTATAGCACCTTGTACTGAAGGCCTAAACTCCTCAATTTCCCAGAGCACGAAGAAAAATCTTTGGGCCTGCCTCAAAGGTTGCAGTGGCAGAGATTTCCTCTGGAGTCAAGCAAAAGACGGCTTGAATCCCAGCTTCTCGGCTTAGCAAAAAAACCACCTTCCATCTCTTTATTCATGCTACTCTTTACTATTATCATTCCTATAAAATGTTATAGGAATAATAATAGCTAACAGTTCTGGGCGCTTGTTATCTGCCAAGCACCTCTGATGCATTATCTAACTTAACCCTCAAACTAATACTGGAAGGCAGTTATTATCGTTCCACACGATAGGTGAGGACATCTGCACTCTGAATGGTTAATCGCTTATCTGCATTTATACAACTAAGCAGGTGATAGAATAGGATTCAAACCCAAGCGGCTTTATTCCAGAGTCCGCACTTAACGCTACCGCTATCTTGTGCAACTTAAATGCAGATAAGGGTTGCAAAGGCCTGGCACATAGCGGGCAGGGAAAGTCAGTGTTTTTTCCGCCCAAGTGGCAGCGCGAGTCAGTTGTAACGCGATATCCAGAACCTTCTCCGTAGAGGCCTTGCCTGGGACTACAACTCCCAGGATGCCGCAGGCGGAGAAGCTGGCCAATCGGGGGCGCCTCTTCGCCTTCCCAGTCGGCTCCCTGCTCCTGTCAGAACCTCGGTGACGGTTGGCTGGGTGGGTAGTGCCGGCTGCTCTGTCTTGAAGGATCCCGATCTGGTTTGGGAGGGTGAAGACCGCTGAAATTTCCAGGCTGCCCGAAGCTCTATCTTCCACCACCCAACGGGTGGGCAGTGGGCCAGGCTGGCCTCGGAGCCTCTCCCTGGGTGTCGGTTGGGCAGAGAAGGGGGCGGCTGGCTGGCTGGGCCGGGCGGCTGGTGTCTCTCCCTAGGCCGGGGTCGCCCTGAGGGCATTTTACGTTGCCCTAATCCTGTCCACTTGGCAAGAAACTTAGCAAGCCCCTAAGCTTCATTCCAAATCCTGTGTGGGAGGGCGAGGACTGTGGAAACTTCCAGGTGCCTCAGACTCCATCTTTGGCCGTTGAGCGGGTGGTTGGGCTGCTCACGGCCCCAAAGATCTGGGGGGTCTTCATGGGCGGTTGGGTCGCTGAGGGCCCCAAAGATCTGGGGCTCCTCCCGGGTGTCGGTTGGGCCAAGGTGGAGGCTGGGCTTTCGGAGTAGAACCTGCGGTGCTAACGATGGCTCCGCAGGGCTGAGGGCCTGGGCGGCGTCCTGTGGCCCGGAGATGGCGCTTTAGTGGTATCAGGCCTTGAGTCGGGGCATCCTGGCTTCTGACCCCCCATTCCTTCGGCCCCTACAGTCTGGTCTCCGCTTCCCCACTCCCGGTGGATTGCTGTTGGAGCCGCCTCTCCTTTCTGGGTAGTGGCCTGGCCGAGCTCCCTGGGAAGGGCTTGACCTAACCCTGTCCTGCCTCCAGTCGAGTCCCAGCCACATGCTGCTGTGCCCTCACCCCAGCCACCCGCTGGGCACTCGCGGGCCCTGGAGAACCGGACCCCAGAGTGGAGAGAGGCCACTGTCTTGGGATCTACAACCATTTAGTTTCTAGTTTACTCTTTTTGGAAAACTTTTTCCTCGTTTTTGAAGTTCTTTAATTCCACCACTCCACCCCATGTTAAAATATCATCTTTTTCCTTCCAACTTGACTCTTGGTTTGGCATGCCCAGGGAAGATAACTGACATCCCGGAGAATAGGGTCTTGGGGGTAGATGCAAAGCACATTTTACTAATGTCTGGGAAACAAAATTAGTTCTTTTACAGTGGCTCTGTAATGAGAGAAATTGGAGAAATTCTCCCTGCTCAGGAAAAGGTAGAGGCAAGGACTGACTTAAAGGTTAGTTTGTTTTCATTATTTTGGAGAAGCGAGTTGACCCACAAATGCCTACCTTTCACACTGCTGGAGTTGTGTATGGTAATTGAGATCAAGTTTTTCAAGTCGTTTTGAGAGATTGAACAGCTTAAGACTAGTTTCTAGTGAACCACCTCTCTGTATGTTTGTATCTGACACAATTGGTTATATACAGGTACTGTATAACATAGTAATGCATTGATTTATACATTTCAGTTAACCAAAATCAAAATGTCTGTTACCCTAACTCCCAAAACCAAACTAGCCATTTGCCACCCTCTTAGTGGATTATAATTGAGTTACCCTCTTAACGAATTATAATCAAATTCTTTTTGAGTTTCAATGTGTACTTAAATCATATGTGGGCCCTGTTATTCAAAAGTAAGTTAGAAAAAGACGTGGACTTACATAAACAAAATTAGAGAAGATCTTAACACAAATGCTAAATTGTAAGGTAGTTTATAAGGGCTGAGACTTTCTGAAGAGGGGACGTATTTATTTCTATTGTAAGCCCTCTCTCGTGGATATGGTTTGATTGAGGAATCCTACGAATTCCAGTTGGAGTTTTCAGTTGGAAAAATATTACCTAACACATTGATGCCTTTTGATGTTAGATTTCTACCATTTATAAAGATTTGTTTCATAATTATTTCTGAAATAACGGATTTATAGAAATACTGAAAATGTAAATATTTTAAAAGTACACATAAATACTGATTTATACATTGTTTCTGTTTTTCTTTTAAAATTAGATGGGTAAGAAGAGTGCTACTGATCATAAGCTAAATGTGGACAAAGTAATTAAAAATATTAACACAATTTCTTTGGAGTTGAAGAAGATAAAAGGTAAGTATTGAATCACTAAAATGTTTGCATGTCATTGTTATAAAATAAATGGTAGAGCCAATTTATGTTTCTGCGGGGGTATAAATAAATTTTGCCCACTAATTAGGATTTCTCTATTTCTTAAGAAATGTTTTCAGTGTAAGTGAACTAGATCTCTAAAGATGAATTATGTTCGACTTTGGAGTTAGCAGACCTGAATTCCCATCCCTGACACTAACAAGCTTATCAGGTTATCTAACCTCTGTAAATTTTACTTCCCTTCCTTCCCTTCAACACACCATTATAAGACTATGTCACATTCAGCAAAATTCATTGTCTTTATGAATTCTTACTAAGCCCCTAAGGTTCATCCCAAATTAAAAATATAAATTGGATTCTGTGACTTAAAGCTTCTTCATTTTAAACAGATTCATATACTAGGATTAGACCTTATAGGTCATGATGTTTAGTCGCTCACCTCACAGACATATTCTGTTATTTTATCCCAAGAAAACTTATGTGATTGAATATTTATTTATTTATTTATTTTTGAGATGGAGTCTCGCTCAGGCTGGAGTACAGTGGCACCATCTCAGCTCACTGCAAGCTCTGCCTTCCAGGTTCACGCCATTCTCCTGCCTCAGCCTCCTGAGTAGCTGGGACTACAGGCGCCCGCCACCACACCCAGCTAATTTTTTGTATTTTCAGTAGAGACGGGGTTTCACTGTGTTAGTCAGGATGGTCTCGATCTCCTGACCTGGTGATCTGCCTGCCTCAGCCTCCGAAAGTGCTGGGATTATAGGGGTGAGCCACCGCACCCGGCCGTGATTGAATATTTCTAGGTATTATCTATCCCTGACCAAACATTTCTTATTCTGGGGAACTTCCTGTCTCACTAGTCAATCCATTCCATTTTAAACAATTCCTTCTCACGGGCTAGCTGAAATCTGTTCTCCTATTGCTTTCACCTGAGAGTCCTGTTTCTAACCATGAAAACTACACTGAATATGTAGTTATTCTTTTTAAAACAACTCTTGGGTATTTAAAGATAGCTTGTGTCGGTTATGAGGCCTACATCTGTAAATAACAAAAAACTAACCTGACTTATACAATAAGGAAAAACAAGAAGATCCAAGGTAGCCCAGCCCTAAAGTTAATTAAGAGGTTTAAAGATTTTGTCAGGGACCAGGCTCTTTCCATCTTTCTGCTCTGTCATGTTCACTCTATCACTCCTCATGGTCATTACCTTCAGAGGTGGTGATATATAGACAGTCTCTTTTTATAAGTCTTTTCCCAGATCCCTCCAGCACATTTCCCTTTCATTGGCCAGATTTGCATCATATGCTGATGCTTACAGCAGCCACAGCTAAGGGGACTGGGATTGCCAAGACCAGTTTGGACCAGTCAGAACTTACTACAGGAGCTGGGGAAAGGAACACCTCAAACAAAATCAAGCTGTGACACCAAGAAGAAGAGGGCGTGGCCGTTAGTTAGGCACCAAATAGTGAGTGCCTATTATGCTTTTTCCATGTATTCTCCCTAGGACAGCATTTCCGGGACTTTGATCTGAGAACCCTGCCGTTTCAAGAGATGTTAATAGATGGTGTACAGTAGAACAGAGTCCATGTTCTTATAGCCAAATAAGTTTGGGAAGTGCTTTATGCTATGTATTTCACAAATTTGCAGTGCATATTAAGAAATCTGACTACCTTTAATTCATCATTTCTCAAAACCAGCCTCAACACCACAGTGAAGATTCTCCCTCTAAAATGTCAATCTGCAGAAAACCCTCACTGACTCACCATTGTCCTTAGGATAAAATCTAAACATCTTAGAATGGACTATATGACCTGCTCAGATCAGGCCCCTCTTTTCCTCTCTAGTCTCTCACTCTGTTCTTCCTGCATGTTCTGTGCTCTAGCCATACTGAACTATTTGCATATCCACAAGTGCTTTTCTGTATCTACTTGAACACATACTTGTCCTTCTGAAATCCCATTGCTATACCCCATCTCCAACACACCAGGTTAACTACTAGTAGTCAAGGTCACTTACATTGGAAAACTTTTTTTGAGCCAGCATGTTATCCTTTCTGCCCTTTGCTATCACCTGTTATACTATTTTATAATTGCATATTTCCTTACTTTTCTTATCCCTGCTCAACTGTAAGCTCCTTACGGGTATTTCTAGTACTTAACACCGTGGCTCGATTGATTAGATTCTTGAAAAATGTTTATTAAATGAATAAATGGTTCTGGATGCTTGAACTCATTTAAAACAGTTAAGCTTTAGATTCCCCCCAAACTCTAATTGTTCTAGTTTGGAGAATAATCTTTCCTGAAATAAAATGTAATAACTATGAGAGATGTTTTCTTGAGACATTGTATGGTAGGTCAGGCAGTTAGGCTCTGAGGGACCTGTAGAGCTACACTAGGAAGGTAGACTTCTGGTAAATGTAGAGGATTAAATGAACACTCTGTGCACCCTCACTTCATCCCCTAAATAATAATGTCAGCAGCCAACCCTTACAGCATTTACCATAATCCAGGACTCTTCTAAGAACTCTGCATAAATGAACTGTCTTCATAATAATCGTATAAGGTAGGAACTGTTGCCATTGGCATTTACAGATGTGTAAATAGAGAGATTTAACTTTTTCAAGGTCAAGCAACTAGTCAGTGATAGACCTGAGATTTAAATTTAACTGATTTTTAAAGAGACAAAAATCCACAAGTAAAGAGATTCCAATAAGAGATAACAAAACAAAAGGCAAATGGAGAAGCAAATAGACAAGTCTGAACCCCAAAGTCCGAAAATCTGAACCCTAAGCTGGCTGGGTAAAGCCAAAAATAGCCCCTATGACTCAATTCATGGTGGCACCAGAATCTTCTGAAAGTAGGGGTGAAATTTGAATAATAACAGAAGGACTAGTTAAATATATAAGAATTGTAGATCCCTGAGGTCTCTTCTGCCCTCTGCATAGCTGGGCAGCTATCCCTTCACTGTGATAAAAGACTTGAGGTTAAAACAAGGCTATCTACCCTGGAGTCACTAGTCATAGGTTGAGGGAAAGTACTATACTGTAAAGAAGGATATTGAAACAAAGTTTACATACCAAATTACAAGACTCCCAGGATTTTTTTTTCTTCTTTGGGCTACCAAAATACTGGCAGCCAGATTTATACCCTCCAAGTAGATTTTTCTCTCAGGAATCTGACCAGTCCAAGGTAAAAGATCTAAAGATACTAATAGCAGAGGTTCTCCCAACAAAATAACCCAGCCAGATCATCCCACATTATTGAGTACCACAGGTGCAGAACTTCCAATTGTCTTTTTAGTATCACAGTCTTAAATATGGGCAACTAAGACACAACAGATATTTGAGAAGCACATCTTATATGAAAAGCAGAGAAAAAATCAACAGATTCAATGAGGAAGAAACAGAAATAATGAGGGGAGATGAAAACTTCAAGAAATTATTAATATTCAGAGAGGAGAGAAGATACTGTATCCATGAAAAAGGAACCAGATACTATAAAAAATATTCAGAGAACAAGAAGGAGCTCTTGGAAATTAAAAGTGTGACTGTAGAAATGAAAAACTTGATAGGTTGAAAGGTAAAATGAAGAAATTCCTCTGGAGTGTAAACAAAACAGAGATGGAAAGTGTTGATGATGGGGAGGAGAAGGATTAGATAAGTGAAGGGAGTCCAACATCCAACAAATAAGGGTGTTAGAAAGAGAGAACATAGACAATGAATGACGGGCAATTCATTAAGGAAATAGAGAAAATTTTCCAGGGCTGAAGGGCATGAGTTTCTACAATGAGAGAGTCCACCACAGTGGATGAAAATAAGCTCATACCAAGGCAGAGTGTTGTGAAATTTCAGTCTACTGAGAGAACAAAAAGATCTGTAAAGCTTCTGAAAACAAAACAATCATTTGAAAGTTCTCATATGACTCCAGCTTCACTGGAACCTAGAAAGCAATGCAGCAGTGCCTTTGGAAATCTGAAAAAATGAGATTTCCAATCTAGATTTCCATAGCGAGTCAACCTTCTAATTAAGGATTAGTGTAGAGGAATTTTCAGACATATAATTTTATTCCAATAGTTACTGAGCCTATGTGTCACCAAACAAGGGAACAGATCAAAAAGAGACACAGGAATTTGGGGGAAAGGGCACTCCACAGAATGGAGGGATAAAAGGAGTCTCAAGGATATTGGTGAAGGGAGTTCCCAAGATACCAACTGTACAGCAGTGCTAATAAGCAATCAGTTCAGATTGGAGCAAATCAGAAGGCTCCAGGAGAGGAGAGACATTTAACAATAGCATAGCTAAGGTGTTGAATAACCCAAGAGCAAATTTACTCAGTTGGGGGACATTTCTGATAATGCAGCAATATTATTTCTGATATTGCAGCAATGAAAAAACACATTAACTCTGGTGGGTTGCGTGCAGGAAGGAAAAATGTCATATGACAAGACTCAGCTGTGAAGAGTATTTGTATAATTAACATTTAAACATTAGATAATTGAGCTAAGCAAAAATTTTTCCTGAAGTATATTGGGAGAGAAGAGGGTGTGTGAAAGAGCTGTCTCTTAATCTTCTGTGTCAGAGGCAGGTAACACTGAAAATTGAAAAAAAAAAAAATCGCAAAAAATTTAGAGATACGGAGGTAAACACCATTGCACCCCTCCCCCCAATAACAATACTCAAAACAGACACACTGAAATGACCAAAGCAACAAAAGCAAAATGAGCTTAAAAAACAAAACAAAAAAAAATTGAAATTGGTTGCTTCTGGGAGATTGGAACTGCAATTTTTTGTAATGTGCCTTAGACTTGTCTGATTCTTGGTACTATATGCATGTATAACATAGGTAAAAATAAGTTAAAACCATACAAATCAAATTTGTATAAATCAAGTTGCAGTTTAGTAATATAGCTGAGAAGTTGGGCTAAAGAGCACACTTTTAGTAAGTTTTTATGTCATGCTTATTTTCTAATACATAAATCTTATTTTAAGTCAGAATGAGACACACTTAAATTGTGGTTTTATCACTAATCACTTGGGAAAAACTAAATTAGGAACTAGGAAGAAATAGCTACTTAAAGCAATAGTAGTTTTTTTAATGACATATGTGCTACAATATAATATCTCCTGTTTTGTTTTACAGAGCTCTCCCAGTTATTGCTTTGTGACCTTATCCTACATTTTAATCATCCCGTCAAGACTGAGAACTTAACAGAAGCAGAAAGAAAACAACCCCCTCTTTGAAGAGTCTAAAATATCAGATATATCCCTCGTTTCTAACAGTTTTTCTGCTGATTTCTTATTTGTTACGAGTTTCTGTTTTTATTGTTGAAGTAACAAATACTTGGGAGAGTTGAGTTTACTAATTTGTATATGTATAATTTAAAACAAAATAAAAATAATGTTGTAAACAAGCAGTTCATGTTCTTGAAGGCTGTTTAATGTTTTGAAGAATGGCTTAACTTACTTTAGTAATGGCAAGCGTATGACATAGGAAATTGGCCGTGGGTCACTGCTTATCCTTTAGCTTATGCTTGATTTTGGCTCAGGTTGAAAGAGAGCTACTAAATTATTAATTGATGGTATGAGTGCTATTAGTCAGAACTCTCCTGGTAGTGAACGCCAAGCACAATTCAACCAGCTGAAGCATTATATTGAGTCATGTGACTTGGAAGCCCATGGTTGGAATAGATTTCAGGGATCCCACTAATTTGTTTATCCTTTTACTGTGTTTTTGTGTGTTGGCTTCATTCTCTTCTATTGTAGACTGGTTCTTCCAGATAATTGGTAAATCGGAATAGTTGCAGGGCAGCAGGCAGCTCCAAGAGTACAGCATCGCCTTTTGTGAACCCCAGATAAAAGAGAGATCTTGGCCGGGCGCAGCGGCTCCTGCCTGTAATCCCAGTGCTTTGGGAGGCCGAGGTGGGTGGATCACAAGGTCAGGGGTTCAAGACCAGCCTGACCAGCATGGTGAAACCCCATCTTTACTAAAAATACAAAAATTAGCTGGGCGTGGTGGCAGGCTCCTGTAGTCCCAGCTACTCAGGAGGCTGAGGCAGGAAAATTGCTTGAACCCGGGAGGCGGAGGTTGCAGTGAGCCGAGATCATGCCACTGCACTCCAGCCTGGGTGACAGAGCGAGACTCCGTCTCAAAAAAAAAAAAAAAAGAGATCTTGTCTCAGGCTTCATGTTTAATATTCCAGAGAGTGACCCTGACTGACCCAGCTTTAGTAAGCTATTTATCACTGAGCAGAGTTCTGAGCACCTGTGATTGATGCACCTGGGGTCATATACAGGCCTGTGGCCAAAAGAGGCAAGGCCCGGCAAAAAGGAGTTGCCAGTGCTTGAACAGAGAGAGAATGCTAGTCATGAAAACATTAGCTTCCCAATACTGATTTCAGTCATAGCCGTGGAATAGAACATCTTAATCCTAATGGCCCTTTCCACTAAGAGACTTAAAATGAGCTTTGGTTTGTTTTATAAACATGATTCACTACCAAATAGTTGCTTTGAAATCGATCAGGTCCTTCATTTTAGATATTTTTGAATCGTAAGGATAGAATACGGTGAAGCAAGACAAGTTGAGCTTACTCGATACTAGAACCTGTGGTGTATGCTATCCTTATTACCTTGCACCTAGCTCACTTGTTTACCACAGAAGAGCCACTAAGTAAACACTTGCTGAATAGCCTATTGTATAGACATGTAAATGAATGCAGAGTTTTCAGCCTTAGAACTCCCAAGTTTTGGACCCTAACTGAGAACTTCTGGTTATTAAGGATGAGATTTTGTGAAACATCATTTTCACCAGTTAAAAGTCTCTACATTCCGCATACTCCTTATCTTAACATATCATCAGTTTTAAAATGGTGACTTCTTAGATTCCTTCCAATACCCCTTTTATTAGCTCATGAAAATGAAGATGCAAGATACTCTTTTCCATTTCAAAAACTTGCAGATTAAGCAGAGATACCAAAAACTGTTGCTAATAAAAGTTGTGCAATAACAACCAAGGTCCCAAAGGGAAAAACTTGAAGAACAACTGATTGTCACTATTTGGCTGAATACCAGTTTTTTAATCTGGCTGAATGCCTATATTTTTTGTTAAGTGAGATTTGTAAACTGAAGGAAAGAGTTTAATTACTTCAAAGCACTTATACAACCTGTTTGGGAAGGATGAGGAGAAGGGACTTTATGGCAGAGCTGTCAGGGGGATAACAAGAGATAGAAGAGCCATATCTAATAAGAAAGTCTGATCAGATTTATCTAAAGTGTTGCTCCCTCATCCTCCCAGGGAGCCTTTGGTAAAATCTATGTCCCTGGACAATGCTTTTGGGGTTGAGAGAAGGTTGGTGGGGAGGTGTAATGGTTAGTGTGGGTGTGGAGATGTGAAGAAACGCCAATTTAACCCCAGATGTATTCATTAAACATAGACCCACGATACACCAAAGTCTCATCCCTAATTTAAAATGTTTTGGTATTTGTAGTTTAAATTTTCTTTAAGACGAAAATATAACAGTATGGACTAAAAGTCAATAAAGTTGTTTTAGGAAACCAAAAAAGTAAAGCAAAAGACTATTTTAATCCCAGAAGTTATCTCAACATGCATTTATCTTTTCATAAAAAATTACATAAAAATCCCCCCAGGAAAAAAATACCAAATAAGTAAGAGTGAAATTATATTTTTGAAGCCTCTTAAATTATTGCTGCTGAGAAAATGAGGTTTAGTAATTTTCAAATTACATATATAAAACTAATGAATGCCTCTGACTGACAGAGGTTTGGCTGTAAGAAAATCAGTTTTATGTGATACCAATAACTATTACTGTTTCAGTGTTTTAAAACTTGCCCCAAATTGTTTCTGTAGCTGTGTAAACTATTGTATTTTGAAATGGGCATTAAAAAAACTTTTAAAAAATGAATTATTACTGTGCACTAGTAGACTTCAAGTGTGAACATGACTTATGCACTTTACAAACACTGAAGAAGAATAAATAAATTATGGGATATTTGACAGTCTTCATTTCAAACACTGTTTTTAAAGGGAAGGATAAAACCTTTGTGTTCATGGGGAGGGGTTCAGTTCAGTCCTAAGTGTTTGTCCATTGACCAAGGCTGGTTGATCTCGTGTTGGCAACAGAGGCAGGAGGATGGTTCATTTGCTCGGCTATAACTTGCTATGGGTACCCTGCTGCATGCGTTAATGTGCACTGGTATCTGGAACCTCGGTTTTTCCCATCAATGAGCAGAAGTGGCATTTTCCTGAAGTAGTCAATAATATCTGACACAGACAGAAAGTCCTGAAAGAGTCAAGATAGGGAGATGAGTCAACATTGGAATGAAAAGCAGGAACTTCACCTTCAGTTTTTTATC
Source organism: Chlorocebus sabaeus (assembly GCF_047675955.1). Classification (NCBI taxonomy): domain Eukaryota; kingdom Metazoa; phylum Chordata; class Mammalia; order Primates; family Cercopithecidae; genus Chlorocebus; species Chlorocebus sabaeus. The sequence goes on along the minus strand of NC_132926.1, from coordinate 12,176,265 downwards.
TGCATAATATATCCTGCCTCTTCAAGTGATGAGGATTGTGGGAAAAAATGTAAATGTGGCAATTAGTTTAATGATTTCTGCTATAGAACTTTGAAAAAAAATTTCCCATAAACATCCAACAAACTATAGATAAAAGATAAAATATGGGCCGGGTGCGGTGATTCACGCTGGTAATCCCAGCACTTTGGGAGGCCAAGGCGGTGGATCACCTGCGGTCAGGAGTTTGAGACAAGCCCGACCAACATGGTGAAACCCTGTCTCTACTAGAAAATACAAAAATATTAGCTGGGCTTGCTGGCGTGCGCCTGTAATCCCAGCTGCTTGGGAGGCTGAGGCAGGAGAATTGCTTGAACCTGGGAGGCAGAGGTTGCAGTGAGCCAAAATTGCACCATTGCAGCACTCCAGGCTGGGGGACAAGAAGGAAACTTCATCTCAAAAAAAAAAAAAAAGATAAAATATGTGTGCATGTGTGTGTGTGTATATACATATATATATATATGTAATTTGAAAAGCATATATTTTTAACTTCATATGAAGGGGTCATGTACATAGTCACGATTACAATATTCTTGCCTTGGGTTGCTGTTTTTGGTTTTGGTTTTGGTTTCTGTGTCTCGTTTCACCCCTAGTCGTTAACAGTGTTAGGAAGTATAAGGACTCAGGAGGTCAGACACAGTTCATGGCGTCTAGAGGTGGGATATGCAGCATGGCACGGGGGTTCCTTCCTAATCTCTGCTGTGTCCTCACTGCCACCTTCACACTCATAAGGGCTCAGCAGGCAAGTCTTTGCAGCCATAGCCTGGATCGCCCCAGCCTTGATTGCTTGCTAGAAAGGGAAAAGCCTAATTCATTTTTCTAGACATGGGTCACAACTCACCTAGGAACCCTAACAGGATAATGCACTTCCTTTAAGACTAATCTGCTAGGTGCCTGCCTCCATGGGAGCTGCAATGAGTGGTTGGCCTGAACTTGAGTGTTTCCACACTGTACCAAGATACATCTTGAAGGGCAAATACCTCTGCTTCTATAGGGTCTGTGCAGCTCTATCCACTGCCAACCAGTGATTCAAACATTTGACCACAAGCATGCATTTTTTTTTGTATTCATTATCATTATCATAACAGAAGTATGTGAAGCAGAAGTTGCGGGTAAGCTGTTTCTCATTCTGGACATGTTTGATTCAGCTGGTCCTCCTCTTGGAACTTTGAACTTAGAATTTGTTTGGGGCATTACCTTCAGTTGTTAGTTTCCTCTGCAAAAAACTAGCCCTGAGGGTTTTTTTCCATCAGTTCTGATTATCACTCAAAAAGTGACGGCATGAGAATCTAAACCTTCGCCTAACCGAGAAGAATTTCTTTGGCAATCTGGCCATCTTCACAAGCTCAAAGCTCCATTTTGTTAAGAAATGAGCCAAGTATTTGAATAATCGCCCCAGCAAATATTCTAATTTTTCCTCTTTTCCAGGTGGTGCCAACTTAAAATGCAACCTACATTAAAATTATGTCACAGAGGTGAATAATAGCAGGAACTTGCCTTTGACACCATCTAAATAGGTTTTTTTAGTTAACATACTTTTTCTTGCTTTTGAAAATTATACATATGATTATTTGGAATAAAAGATATACAAGAAAGAATCCTATGGCAGAAGTAACCATTGTAAAGATTTTGCTTTATTTCTCTTCCAATAAATGAAGGGCTTCTCACTAATGTGATTTAATTCTAAATTTGCCATACAGCATGGACTCCCAAAGATTGCTCCATGAAGGCATGCAGAGTGGCATAAAAAAAGACTTTGGGAAAATGTTGAAATTTGAAATCCTTACCTCTTTCCCTCGGAGTCCAGTTCCCAACAAGTAAACTTGACTTTCCTTCTGATAACGGATCTGGATGTTGTAAACTTTATCTTTGTACAACACCATGAGGACATATGGATTGGTTATTGTTTTTTTAGAGCTGTCTCTAACCAGAAATGTGCCATCCTAAAAAGATAAATTCCTGTTATTATGGGAGCGGTAAAAGTCAATATTTTTGTTGCTTGCAAGAATAGTAGACAAGCCTCCAGGGATCTGACAAACATGTCAGTTGCACTTTGCAGCTTCTTGAGTGCAAAACCTGTCATTCAACGAACATTCAGTTCTCCAAACAGCTACAGATCCCATGTGTCATGAGTTATTTTGTTATTAAGAAAGGCAACAGAGATTGTATCAGAGAAATTTCCAAGTCAATCTCGTTAAAGTCTCTTATAAAAATGGAATCTTTTGTTCAGTAATAAATAATGGGTGGTTGAGTGGATAAAAGGCCAGGAGAAACAAAAACTTTATTGGTTAACTCAAGATATATCTTCCTACTATTCCTGTGAGTTAATTCCCTAACCTTTCTCTTCCACATCTGAAGTCAGAAAAGACCCAAATACCATGAAATTCACCCTCTTAAAACCTTGTGATCCCTAGATAGTCTTTCCTTCATCAGACACTTGAACAAAATTGAATGCAGATGTTTTCTTTTCTTTGTTCTGGTATTTGCTAAACTGTTTTGATTGTCCTGTACTTTAAATGTCCATTCAATAAATTATTGCTACATAATATTAGTGCTATAAAGATCTAATATTAAAATAGAATTAATTGGTAAGGACTCCTTTAAACTACTCCCTTCTCCTCATACCAAATCAGGATACCTTTAAATAGCCATGAGTTGGCAATAATGGCTTTCCTTTGTTCCTTTTATGGCAAGTTAATTGAGCCTGTCAGAACATCTCTGCTAAACAAACATACTTCTGGATCAGTGATTCACAGTCTTGGCTTCAAATCAGAATTACCTGGGAAGTTTTGAAGACTCCCAGAGCTGACACAGCACCCCAGAATAATTAGAATCTCAAGGCGAGACTCAGGAATCGGGATTTTTCAAAAGTTCTCCAGGTGATTTAAATGTGCAGCTACTACTGAGAACTACTGGTGTAGAGTTTAAAAGTGAAAGATGAAAGAGTTTTGCTTTCCCATTTCCGATAAATAAATTTAAGGTAAAGTGTCGGCACTGGCTACGGGAAATATGTTCAAGACTTTATGTATTAAAGGACTAGCTAGAAACGTCTAGGGCAAAAAGCAAAAAGTTGCTGCCGTCTCTTTAATATCGGTCCTTTCACATCAACAAGGATGGCACATCTGTGTTAAGAGGAAGATAGAACTGGTACAATGTTGGAACTTTGGGGGAAAGAGAGCCTCCTTCTGACACCGTGTGATTCATATGACAAGACAAACTCTTTCATTAATCAAATCTCCTAAGATTCTGCCAGCCGAATGACTGCCTTGAGATTCTTCTGCCAGCCTAATGATTCCCGAGCCTAGGAATCCCTGCTATGGGTGCTGGTAGTTGTGAAGCTGGCACTAATGGGTCTCCTAGGTATCACAGTTAGCAATAGCACTTAGCAGAATTACTAGCCTGTAATGGGTACTCAGGACAAGTCAGTTCCCTTCTCTGTCATTAATATTTATAACTATGTTAAAATAAACTATAGCACAATACCTGGTTTATCTTTCTAAGAGCAGCTTCTGCCTCTGGTCGGGTAATATAAGAAACGTACCACTCTTCATTTAATGAATTCTGAAAATGTAAATTTTTAGAAACTGAATAAATTTTACAGTTACAGATGTAAGTGAAAAGAAAAGCTTCTGAGTAATCACTTCCATAAATCACCACCTCAATTCCAGGAGGTTTGAAACATTTGTTTTCGTAATTTGCATTCAGAGTCATTTAGTTGAGGCTAAATAGAAGACATTTTGTGTGAACTGCTTTTTATCATGACGCTGGTTGCAAAAATACCTGTGAATAAGTGTTCCTTACAGTATGGAACCTCTAATCAGGAAAGATGCAGATACAGTAATTTCTTTAGTTTAGCATAATAACCTGCTTGATAAAAAAACTGGTTTATTGAGCAGTTAAGTGATGAATCAAGGTCATAAACATAAAAAACAGGATTATTTTTCTTGTTGTTTAATGCAAAACACACGTTTGCCATTGAAAGAGTCTGAAAGAATGCCAAGGAAAAAGAACATATTGTTCATCTGGATCTTCTCCTTTAACTTTTTTTTCGAATAAATGAAATAAAACAAATGGAAGATAAAAGTATAGAAGAACATTCAATGGGAGTTTCTGGTGATTCTTTTACCAGGGAAAAAGCAAACAAACAAAAATAAAAACATATACTCTCTTACCTCTTCTTCCGCGGGGGATGGGGGCCGAGGTTTGTTTGGAAGTGGCAAGGGGAAGTTTCTGCCTTCGGCTCTGATAGGTGGTCTGTTGCTAGGGCCTTCAAAAGTATAGAATTCTGAAAGTTAATTTACTGTAAGCTATTGTTTACTGCTATCAAAACACATTCCCCGCCCCCACAAAAAAAAATACCCTTGCGATTGGTCCTACAGTTAGCATTTTAAGAAACCAGGGCTTCAAAAATAATTTTCTTCTGTTTGAAACCATGGAGGCTACTCAGGCATTATTCTGTAATCATGCCAGTAAAACTTTGAGAAGAGAACCTCAACTTGGAGTGATTTTCTAAATGTGCATGTTACATAATATAAAGTGACTAGATCCCTTTACTGAAAAATTCACAACTGTTTTAATGAGTGTGAACATCAAAATGAATGCTCAAGAGACATATCTTTCATAGATTCTTATAATATCAGCATAGGCAGAATGGATTCCCAACAGCTGATGTAGGGACAGGCAGTAATGAAGATAATTATGTTCTTAATATTTCCACAAAAAGAAATGTAAGTGACCCAAGAGAAGATGAAATTACCTTGAGAATATTGCTAGCTTTTAGAATCAAAGATTGCTACCTGCTGTTCTAACTAAACAGGTAGAACTGTTCAACTCACATAGAAGGCTCTACAGATCAGGAAGTTTGTGTTGGGCACCTATTAATTACCCAGCGCTTATGTCTCATCTTCTCTAAAACTCTTTTTTCTCATTTACAATTCCTTGAAACTTTAGGAAAAAGTTTCCAAATCTCAGGAAAGGTTTAGTTGTGTTTATTGCGGTTGCCCAGGGTATTTTCTGTGTGCCAGGCTGTGGTTAAAGACAGAAAAATTCTGTGAGTCGAATGTTCTCTTAATTATTCATTCATCATTCATTCATACCTTCAACAAATATGTATTCAGTACAACTCTGTCCAGATCTTGAGTAAGGTACTGTGTGTACATTTTTTAAATCCTCACAGCAACATTACAAGGTAGGTATTGTCTTCATTTTGCATATGGGGAAATACAGGCTCAGAGGCTAAGCAAATCATGTGCTATCAGTGGCAAAGCCAAAACTTAAACCTGTGGTTACCAAATGTTACTGTGCATGAGTCAGAATCACTGGGCGACTTTCAAGCACCTAGGGCCCAGAAATCTGCATGTTAGCAAGTACTTCTGGTGGTTCTACACCAGGGATTGTCACTATGTCTACCTTGTTACACCACTGAGGAGAGGAGAGTCACCTGGAAGGGCTAAAGCCTCCTGAGCCATATCGTCAAGATTATTTATGATGGTCCTTCCTTGTTTCTAAACAAGTCTCCTGAGCTATGTCACCAGGATTATTTAAGATGCTCCTTCCCTGTTTCTAAACAAGCTGGCCCAGAGCTGCCAGTACCTTCCTTCTTCAAGTTCCCAGTGCCTAGACAGACCTTCCCCATCCCACTTTTTTTGTAGTCAAACACTTGCACTTTTATAATGCTTGTTGAATGAATGAAACCTAACAATACAGGAGAGTAACAGAACCAAGGCCCGCATTGCATGGCTGTTCTACAGTTAAGAAATGATTCTCTTTCTGCCTCTGTACCTGCAGGTCAGTGTCATAGAGTTATAATTCACAACAGAGAAGCACACACACTGTTTTATTGTAGTCGCCTACTACCCTTAATATCTAGACTCTCAAGGGAGTCATCACAGATTTTTGGACAATGCACAACACAACTTTTACCCTTCTGATGTTGGAGCAACCAGTGGAGAAGACTGAGGACCAGGTGTCCTGGCAGTCTTAGGGGAAAAGGGATCAATTTGGATGAAGCTAATGTTCCAAAAATAATTAACTATTTGCATTAATAAGCTCCATCTCAGACTCATAAAACTGGAGATCTGTGGAACTTGCTTTGGAAAATGCTGTTGTGATGTGTCTGGAACTCAGATGGCTACAGAGGTAAGAAGGTAACACAAATGTGTGTTTGCAAAACACAGTGAGTTTTGGGGATTGTGAAAAATTAGGGGTTGGGTGGGAAACTGTGAAAATCATGTGGTGAACGTGGACACCATAACCTCAAATGCTTAGAAACTGTTGAAAACTTAGTGAGTGCCACTGGTGTCAGCAGTGGGATCTCGCCCCTCTATGGAATGATGCATCCAACTGAATACCTTAGATGTGCTCTTGATTCTCAGGCTGTCAATTCAAATTTACTAATACAGTTTTCTACTGAATGCACACTGGCCTGTGCACACATTGCACATGGAACATGACTGCAAAAAAAAGTGGCTTTTTTTTTTTGTTGTTGTTGTTGTTGAGACGGAGTCTTGCTCTGTCTCCCAGGCTGGAGTGCAGTGGTGCAATCTCGGCTCACTGCAAGCTCCGCCTCCTGGGTTCATGCCATTCTCCTGCCTCAGTCTCCCGGGCAGCTGGGACTACAGGTGCCCAACACCACTCCCGGCTAATTTTTTGTATTTTTAGTAGAGACAGCGTTTCACCGCGTTAGCCAGGATGGTCTTGATCTCCCGACCTCGTGATGATCCACCCACCTCGGCCTCCCAAAGTGCTGGGATTACAGGCGTGCACCACTGCACCTGGCCAAAAAGTGGTTTTTTTTGTTGTTGTTCTTCACAGCATTTAAAAAAAAAATTTAAGACAACATTTAAACATTAAATAATTTCACTTTTCCTGAGAAAAAATTGGAAAATCTGGCAATGCTAAGCCAGTTTCCTGGAATGGTAAAGATCTACTTACTAGAGTTGGGTAACTTTCCACAGTCATTTGATGCTCATTCAACAAGCATTTTTAAAGTGCCTACCAAGTGCCTGTCACTTGCAAGTCTTTAAGGATAAAAAACACAAATTAGTCCTGCCCCAGCCTTTCAAAGTGGTTCATGAACCAGCAGTCACAGTGTCGCATGGAATACGTTAGAAATTCAGGAACTCAGGCCTCATCCCAGACCTCCTGAATTAGAATCTGCAATCCCGGGTGATTTGTATGCACGTTCAAGTTGCAGAACATCCTAAGCCAATACTTATCCTGGACATCCAGAGGTGGTATTATTAAAAACACAGGTCCCTGACTTCACTCCAGACTTACTGAATCAGCATCTGTGAGGTTAAGTTCTCTTAGTCTGTATTTTGAACATGCTCCCAACTCACAACCATGGACAGATTAATCATGGAAATCTAAAACTGCAGAGAAAGCCAAGCACGATTCTGAGATCTGTAGGGAAACAGCAGCCGGAGGAGTAGTTCTGCACGAGAAGATTGGGGATGAGGGCTGATTTCCTGGTGAAGTGCGTGTAGGTGTGTCCATGTGTGTATGTGTGTATGCATATGCATGTGTGTGCATGTATTGTGTATGTGTGTATATGTGTGTGTTTGTGTATATGTGTGTGTACATGTATATATGTGTATGTGTGTATGTGTGTGTGTGTGCATGTATATGTGCATGTGTGTATGGGCGTGTATATATATGTGTGTGTGTGTGTGTTGTGTTTTAGGTACTATCCTATCAGTCTGACAGCCCTTGACACATGGCAGACACTGAATTAAACATTGAATGAGGAAATCAGATGCTTTTTGGAAGCAACAAAACCCTTGTCAAAAGCTTTTGGGACAGGTTAGGGATCCAGTCATAAAGGCGTGATGGCTGAAGCAGGTCACAAAAGCCCAGGGTACAAACCTTGAGAGAAGTATGGCGGCAGGGAGGCACTCTGTGGAAAACTGCTGTTACTGAAGAGACAGAAAAAGAACAAAATTTATTTGGATTGGGATGATGGGGCCAGATAGGGGAGCTTGGTTAGGGAAGCCAGACTGCAAAAGCTTCTTGATCTGGTATCACTTCCCCTGCTGCCCCCAAAACCATGGGGACTGGGCACAGGGACAGAACTTCACCACATCTCACTGTGGACCATGCCAAAGTCTAACAAGTTTTATAAAGTAGAACAACAACAACATTCAACTGTGTAAAGGGCACTTAAAAGTTACTTTAAACATTGGCTGCAACTTGAGCTCTTTGAGTTGGGCGAATACAGAAGTCCTCTTCTCAGAGGACTTTCCTTTTGCTAGGAAATTATATTAATAGGCATGTCTTTGGTGAGCAGTGAATCCCCAGGCTTAGGGTCTGCAAGGAGAGAGCAGGCCAGGTGAGAAGGGAAGTGCATGCCAGGTGGGCTCTGCAGCAGAGGGTGATAGTATTTGCAGGGCTGGGGTGGGGAGGCGGGCCCAGGGGGGCCCTGAAATGCTGTCTGTTCCCTCCACTCTGAGCAGCAACTCCTGCACCCATCAGTCCAGGCCTTTGGGAAAAGCCTGCTCTGCACGGCAACCTTGCGCACATGGGATTTTGTGCGAATGAAGGATGGGGTTCGGGCTAGCGTGGAGGAAAGCGGCAGGAGAGTCAGCAGACAGGGCAGCAGGGGCCAGGGGGAAGAGAGAGAAGAGCAGTGGAAACTCAGGGGCAGAGGGTCCCAGGGCAGAGGAAACATTGTGAGAATCCTGCTAGGAGTTGGCAGGGGTGGATGAGCCTTGTCGGTGGTTGAGTTTTCTACAATTTTAGGGAAGGGTCTTGACTTCTCTCCTTGAATATTAAGAGAGAAGGTGAGCCCACAGGGCTGGAGGACTTGGGGAACACCACAGGCTGTCCCTGGGCTTGTTTGGGGATAATGACTGGACCTTTCTCCTGTTCATGCCTCTGCCCCTGGGCAGCCTCATACCAGCCCTGAGAAACACAGCTGCTACTGAGAAAACAGGGGGACAGAGACTGCAATGAATTCTTAGCACCAGCCAAGCAGAAGGCGCATTTTCTCAGTCTCCCCAGCCAAGATGCAGATGAACTTCAAGTACTTAGACCAACTGGGTTTCTTAATCCTTGTTGTTTCTTTGAACTCATAAAGTGAAAATATTCTTTGTTTTCTACCAAAAGGCCCATTCTATCTGGAGGGATCAAGGAGGAAGTCAATTCCTCACCCCTCTCATCTCAAGCAGACTCAGAGGACACTGGTGGATTAACACACCCTTCTAAATGCTCAGCTGGGTTTTATGTCTTAAGACCCAAAATGTTCAGACCCTACTATCAACCTGATCATTTCCTTCTTTCTCAATCCACCTGGCATTACTTCAGTACTGGATGGACCTAAACATTATATTCAGCTAGAATTCCACGACAGAGCCACAAACCTTTCTGAGAATGCTCCATGCATGTGAGAGGACGGGAGAGAGTTCATGGGGCTTGGCTTAGCAGATCTCGAAGGGAAAGTGTTGGAGCTCATAGGAAGTAGTGCTGGCTGGGGCAAAGGCCTCTGATGCACTGTGCAGAGGTAGAAAACAATGAATATGATTGTCAGGCCCCAGCTCTCACTAAGAAACATTCCATAACTGCCCCCAGTTAGAAACAGCTAATATAAAGAGGACACAAAAATCCGGCAGATCACATCCAATTAGGCAGTAGTAGGATGGAACCTTGCTCTCAAGGTGTTTCTAGATGACTTAACCAGCACAGAATCCATTTACAAAGGGGTGCAGATCTAGATAATACTCTAAAATACACATTTATTTTGTTTTTCACTTTTGAAATGTTAACTTGGCAGAAAATTATCAGCTGGAAACCTTATAAATTTCAGAAGTGATTTACAAATTTTGTTTTATGAAAGTCAAAATTTTATGCTATCTCATTCATTGGCAGTTACTGATTTTTTACCCAAGTGTGTTAGAAGACATAAATGTGAGAAATTTTTCCATCAAATCATGCATGCGATTTTACATTTTCTGATACGATTAAGTAATCTGCACCGTTACACATGAATTTCGTCTTCTTTGGTAATCCAACCAAGTAATTCCATTTTACTATAGTTATGCGGTATGCCAATTGACATAAGTCTACTTAATACTAATTTAAGACTTATAATTGATTCTATGGGGTTCCTGTACTAAACAATTCTGTCTGAATGCCTGAGCAGGAAAATGAAAGAATGAGTTATAAGCTGTAAGAATGTGTTTCTGAACGTACCATCATCTTCATCCTGGGAAGGGAAAGGAAAAAAAAGATATTAAGCTATCATCAAAATACAATTCTTAAAATAAAAACTGCATTTCTCCATCAAATAAGTATCTGCTTCTGTCTTTGGCAGTTATACATCCTTATAATAAATATACTGTGGAGAATAATAGAACTTGCTAAGTGGTTTATAATTTCTTAATACGATCATCTAAGGGCATTCCAGTACGAGACTCTTCTCATATACTTAGCATGAAATAAATTCTGAGGTGCCTAAAAGGGTCCAAAGATATAATAATATTGACAATATCTACAATGTGTCCAAAAGATTCATACACAAGATTTCATTCAGTTCCCGTGGTGACCCTCCAAAAATCTAACATCCTCATTTTACAAAAGCATGATGCTAAGGAAGAATTCTTAGCTTGCCAGGAGTTACAGAGATGGATTCAACCCCAAATATGTCCGACCAAAGTTCAGCCTTCTTTTTGGCTCTCTTTTGCAATGGCCACTCTTCTTAAGAGCAATAAGACCTTATTTATACGGTGGCTTACAAGGTTTATCTACAATCCTCACCATTTTTATCTTCAGAGCAACCTTGGGAAATTAGACAAGGGAGGGACTATTTAATCTTCTACTCAGATAAGAAATGAGGTTCAAAGAGAAAAAATGATGTTGCCACCAACTAGTAGCCCAAAAGGGCTAACTTGAACTTGTTTAGTTAGGCCAGATCTGTAGTGATGAAATAGCATCTTTCTCAAAGTGTTATTAAAAGGATTAAATTAGTTACCACTTGTGCCTGGCTTATGTTAAGTGCTCTTTAATAAAAGTTTGCCATCAACAATCCTACCACACACTGAGAGAAGGCAAAAAAGGCCACAGTCAAAATCATTCATCTCAGTTGGCCAACTGGGAGTCCCAGCAAAGAGCTGCATAAATATATGCACATGGGCTCACAAACCCCACACGACAAAATCACTCTTTAATACTATTGCAAGTATTTCCCCTCTGGTTCCAGAAAATACAAATCCCAGATTCTCCTGAGCACAAGTGTCAATCCTTCCAGAGCCCGGGAACCTGGAATGTGATGTTATCCTCACTGTCCAGCCTTACCTCCGCCTTGTCCCTATCTCTCCAGCCAAGCTACTGTTCTCACCATCTGCAGCCTCCGTGGGCACTGGTATCCACCTGCTCAGGACACTCCTGAGGGGAATCCCCATGGGCTTTCTTTAAGAATGACTCCATGTCCTTCCTATCATTCAATGACCAGCATAAATCTCACCTCATCTAGGAAGTCACTGCTGGCTCCTTGAGCCACATGGGACACTTTCTTCCCTCAGCCCCACAGAGCATCCCATGACTGCATGCTGTCTGGCATGTGGGGTTGTGGGTGCGCCTGTCTCCGTAAGATCTCAGCACTTCATTGGAAGAAGCGCAGTGTCTAGCACAGAGCTGCAAAAATAGCAGGCACTTTTGGGCTGAGCCCTTGAATGAGAGCAGGGGTCTGATGGCCTTCAGAGGACTTATGGTGAAGAGAAACTCAGCAGATCTGGGCTCAGATCCTGGCTCTTTATAAGCACGCAATTTGCAAAGAGTATCTTATTCCTTCTGAGCCTCAATTTCCTCTCCATAAAAGAGAAAAGATGTTTCCTTATAGGTTCATTATACTCATATGTAAAGTGAGTAATATCAAACTCTTCTGGTTTTTCTGGGATGAAGGCAGTTCTTGGGACATGGGGCTTTTCAGTGCTAAAACTGAGAGCATTTCGTGCAAATAAGGGACGGCTGGTCATATTTAAGTAGCATGGCAATGTGCATGTGATAGGCATTCAAAAAATGCTATTTCCCCTCTTTTTCAGGTTGCGGAAGTATTGAAAAGGAAGACAGTAGCCTTGGAAATTTAGGCATGGCCCTAACCTCTGGGCATCCCTTACTTTATCCTCTTCTTTTCCTTGCGCCCTCTAATTACCCAACCCCTGGTAATGGGGCTGCAGTTAACCCAGCCATGCTGGGAGCTCTTAGAGAGACATGAGCTAAACAACACAGCATGATGGACTCCAGACAATGACCAAGGCCCAAAGACAGAGGCACCAGCCCTTAAGAGTGCCCTGGGTGCAGGACCAGATCCAGGTGCTGGACCAAGGCCGAGGTGGAGGGAGTCCCAACCTCCTCAGAGCCTACGAGGCTTTTCCCTGTATCAAGCACTTACAAACTGACATTTTGTACTTACATTCTCTCTTCTTTCTGCTCCCCATCCATGCCTGAAATGAATTAGGGCAAAGAGAAAGAACTGAGTGTGAAGAGTTTCCAAGAGCCAGCCGTAGAGTACAGTTTTGCTACATTGAATAATGAGAAATCGAACCCACTGAGCCCAGGGAAGATGGGAAGCAACAAACCCCCAAGGAGCAGGGGAGAGGGGCTGGAAAGGACATCCGGTTACTCAACGTTCTGTCGTCATTGCAAGCTGAGCTAGGTGAACCTTTATTCTGCGTAACCAATGCAGCAGATAATTATGTGTGTGTATATATATAATATATATATATATATGGTTTAGTCAACAAACTAACTCTTCAGTAGCTATTAAATTTCACTAAGCTGTTGTTTCTCCCAAGAAATGAAAACATTTTCAGTAATATTCTCCCTTGCTGTTGTTTTAAAACAGCCCTCTCAGGGCCCGCCTAGGTGTAAAGAGAAGACAATTAGAAAATGTTGCTGCTTTGGGACTACTCCAGAAGGGGCTTGGTACGCTTTGCCCAGACGAATGAGCTAGTCAAAGAGATTTGCGGACAGCTGCCTTAGGGCTGCAACAGGCATCGGCACTGCCTGGGCTGATCATGTCCTCTCTGGGGAGATGGGGGAGAGCGGGACAATTTGTTGCTTCATATATCATCATCTCAACCTGTGTTTATTTAAAATTTTGGAACTTTGTTCCTTATGAGTTTGTTGCATTTATTTTGGTTTTTAAAAAATATTACACTAAAATGTTATCAAACTCCATTACTGAGGAGATTTTTGGCACACACTTTAGCCCTGGTCCTAATTTAATCCTCACAACAGCCAAGCAAGGGCGATAGTTTTGACCCCTGATTCACAAATGAGATGGAAGCCTTGGTTATATCCTTTGCAAGAAGCAAGGTTGGCCTTAACCCCAGGTACGTGTGCGCCATTTGGTAAATAGGCTGAAAACTACTTCATAGCAAAGTTAAAAATACTAAGGCAGAGCTCAGTATTCTGTAATTATAAAATGTGGTTGAGCAGCAAGGAAGGCACTTGCAGTGACCTAAAAACCTCCCCCAGTCATTTCCTCTCTGCTACCTGTATTGAAAAATAAAGTGGTGAGTACAGTTCCTAGGCACTGTGAAGGCTTTGCTATGACGAAGTAGGAAAAGTCAATGAAATAGTTCACTGGAATCTCTAAAAACAGCAGTCATCCCACGCCCTTGATTAGATGTCACTCTACTCTTTTCTCAGTAGAGTCCATTTCCTTCAAAAAGACCCTGATCCTTCATAGCCAACCTGTGAAGCCTGAACATCTCTCAAGCCACAGCAAAAAAAAGGCCCACCCCGCCCCAGAGCACCGTGGAGCCCAGGAGCACCAAGGAGCCTCAGTTCCCACTGCAGAGTCAGCACAGGACAGCCTGTCTGTCGGCCACTCTGAATGACAAGCTCAAGCAACACCAGACAGTTACTTTGGTACAGGTGGCTTCTTCCCCGGCAGGGGGCTGCTTCTTTCATGTCTTTCCGTGGTCGGTGGTAAAGGAGGCTTTTGAACCTTGGGTAAATGCTCCCCGAGAGGCCTGTGGAGTTCAGGAAAAGGATGTGTGAGAAACAAACTTTGCCAAGGCAGAGTTCTACAGAGTGTCCCGTGTACCCTCCTGTAGATGCAACGGTCTTACCTTCCCGCTGGAATCGAGGGCTGCAAGACAGGAGGGAAGACGTATGAGTGTCCAAGCACTTTTCAAATAATAAGGACAAGATGCGAAAAAAACAAGCAAAACCAAAAATCAAGGTCACAGCTTACCTTGTCAGAAAACGGTGGTTTCTTTCCTGTAAATGACAGACAGCAGATGGGCCATGAATTCAGAACTTCATAAGCATGAGGTTTAAAAACAGTTTGATGAAACTATGAGTCTGAACCCTTTTGGGGATTGATGGGGTTTAAGCATCAAAGCATTTTGGGGGTTGATGGGATTTAAGCAGAAACTTCAGACAGGGAACGGTCCCTGACAGAGCACCAAAGTTTATAAGCTCAGAGAAATTAAATGGCTTGACCATTTACATTTAAGGTCACACAGCTTTGTGTACATACCAGTAGTATTGAAAAAATCAACATTTTCTTTTATATAACTAATGATCAAAAGGATTCATGTTTTCTTTGGGATTTTATGCCTCTTTAATTGGTCAAAGTATTTCTTCTGCAGCTAAGTTTTATTTTCATATCTGAAATAAACCCACTTGCCACGGAGAGGTTAATTTTTATCCAGTTCTGTAAAACACTTGAAATTAAATGAAACACTCCACTTAGTTTCTGAAAAACTTTTAACTTGGGGAGAGCATTTCAGGAGATTCTCCTGGTATGCTGCAAATCTTTTCTGTCTGCTTGGTTTTTGTTGGTATTTGTTTGTTTTGCTTTTCTTCTAGCACAGATGATATTCAGGCTCCCTGAAGAAATGCCAGGTGTACTTGATAATTCTGCATCACAAAGTTATTCAAAGCAATTTAATTTGTATTCTATCTGAAGTCCCCTAGAATAAATATGTCCTTTGTCTTCAATGTGATAAAGGTATTACTAACAGAATTCAACCAGGTCTAGAAGCAAATCCTATATGACCATGAGCAAGTTATTTAAGGTTTTTGAGTCCCAACGTTATCATCTCTAAAATGAAAATTATAGATTAAAACTCTATAGGTTTGCCATAAGAATCGGGTGACAATTTGTATGCAGGATCAGGCACTTGATTGTGAAAGCTGATCATACAAACTGGGAATTTTATCACATCCAAGGAAAACAGCCGAGAAGCCAGAGGGAAAAGCACTCAGGACACATATCATTGCTCCGGAAATGTGATTCTGTGCGAGGTTGGCTGCTGAAACTGCCTGCTGTAACCTGAAACCACTTTTATCTAGAAGTTGCTGAAATAATCTGCTGCCACTTGAAGATTAATTTGCCCTCTGCCATCGCTCACCAATCAAAACTTGCCAGCCCCCCAGAACCAATGAACTTTCTCTCTTTTTTTCTCTTTATTTAGACGGAGTCTCGCTCTGTCGCCCAGGCTGGAGTGCAGTGGCACGATCTCGGCTCACTGCAAGCTCCGCCTCCCGGGTTCACGCCATTCTCCTGCGTCAGCCTCCCGAGTAGCTGGCACCCAGGAAACTTAGATTCATATTCTTTGGCCTGAGTAAGTATGTTAAAATTTGCCAATTTTTGCATATCCTCTGAGCATGTTAAAAGTCTCATGTGGAGTGTAAACATTTTAAGAAGACAGTAATCCTTCCAAAACATCACAGAAAAGGGACTAATTCAAGGGTAAAACAGAAATTGTCAGAAAAGTGTGTCTTTTAAAAATGTTTTTAAATATAGAGAAAAAGAATCTTTTAAAATAATAACTTTTGTGTCAGGAGGTGATTGTGAAGGATTTGATGTCAGTGTTCCACTTTTCTGATGTCTTGGCTCATGGTAGTGAGCAGGGTTGGAATCTGAAGTCAAATCTGTCTTCATTTCCATGTAATTACACAGCTCTCTATAGCAGACGATTCCAAGCCAAAACAGCCAGCACAGCTTTGCATGACTCAGCAGAGCTGGGATGTACTTCGGGGAAAGAGCAGTGAGCAGCAGCCTCAAATCCAAGAACTGAAAGTCATTTTGCTGACAGACAAAAAGGGATTGAGGCCACAGAAAGCTAAACGCCTGGCTCAGAGCACAGCCAAGAAAGGGGTGGGGGGCAGCTGGGATTCTGAGCTCCTTTCCGTTCAGTTGCAGAGTTCTTTCCTCAGACTCATGTAGTTCATAGCAAGTTAAAACCCAGGGTCCTCAACTGCAGCATGATATGGTGGAAAAGAGCCACCACTTAGAAGTCAGAAAGACAAGGGTTCAAATTTAGGCTAATTATTCAACTTCTTTGACCCTTAATTTTATCTGAGAAGTGAGGATAAAAATGCATGTCCTTTGTTGAGTTGGTGTGAGGATTAGAGATACTGTAGGTGTATTCGCAGTATGTAGAGCACTTGCCCCATAGTAGTTGCTCAATAAATGGTAGCTAAGTTTTAGAATTGAAATGAAAATAGCTCCCCATGAAGGTAACTGCAATCCAAGAATATTCCGTGTAAATTGTGAAGAAAAAGGACTGTGGTATACCCAAGTTTGGTCAATTGTGTACCTAAAACCAAAACATCCCTGACATTTGAATAGCACCGTAGGGATTTTATGAAGCATTTTCTATGTACAGAACATCCACCTTACAGATTAGGAGATTGAGCCCTGAAAAACTAACATCCCAGTGGTCTGTGAGCTACTAAGTAGCAGCCAAGGCAGCAGATACCAGCTCCCCTAACCCCTTGTCTCAGTTCAGGTCCTCTCTCTGTACCCCAAAGCCTCTTGGCTGAAGGACAATGGGATTTCTGTACACAGATCACACACATCACATAGAGAAGCAGCACCACCCCCAGGAGCAGAGAGCAGGAGCTTTCTAATGAGGCAAATCTGGGTTTAGGTCTCTACTCCCATCACTTGGTGGCTGTGTGATCTTGGGAAGGTACCTCTTTGTGTTTCAGTTTCCTCATCTGTAAAATGAGGATGATTCTACTAGTCTCCATTTCCTAGTATTGTGGCCATTGTTAAATGAGATGGTGCATGTGAAACGCATGCAGGAAGCACTTTATAACAGCTTATCATTATTACTATGCATTAAATGTGAATCATACCCACCTAGTGTGAACGGTTCTCTGTCAAACGGAGCTAATGAACGATCTAAGGGAGGTTTGGTGCTTCTGTCTATTGAAGGAGCAGGGACTGGAAGGGGAAAAGGCTGACATCAATGAAAAGAAGAAAGCAGTCGGCTGGGGATGGGGTGGGGCTAGGGGAGTGCCTGGTGGGAACAGGGCAAGAGAGAGCAGCCCTTGTACTCACGCTTTGCCGTTTTGTGGTTTCTGCTTCTGCTGGGTTCTTCATGGTTGGTCTGGGGTGGTGGTAGTGGCTGCATAAAGATCCAAACGTTAGGAAGCATTTCCAATACATCAGCAAGACCTGGCACTCCCAAAACCTGTCTGGATCTGCTCACTTTTCCTTATCTTCATGTTCTGCCTAAAAACATCCATGACCATTTCTTCCCTGAACTACTGCAGTAGCCTCCTATCTGAGCTCCCTGTTCTAGACTCTGCCACGCAAGCTCTTTTCTGCAGGCAGGGGAGTGAGCATGTCACTTTCCTGATAAGACTTCCACTGGCTCCTACCACATTAGAAACAAAATTAAAACTCGTTAATGTCCTGCAAGGCCCTGCCTGAGCTGGCCCATGTCTGCTCTCTCAACTCTTTCCTGTGATCACTTCTCAGTACCCATGGGGTCTCCACCTTAGAATCTTCTTGCAGTTCTTGGAAAATCTCAAGGTCATGCCCTCTTTGGCATCCCTACACTTGTTTCCCTCTGCCTAGAATGTTCTTCTCCCAGCTTTTCCCACAACTGGCTCATTCTGTCCCAGCTCCTTGTCACCTCCCCCCTCCACACTATCATGTTACCTGGTCTTCTGTCCCCCCAACCACACATAACTACTCAAATGATCTCTTTCAGACATCTGTCTACTGTCTGACGACCTGTCTCCCCCTAGCCCTAGTTGAGCTTTAAGAAAGCAGAGACCTCATTTATCTTGTGTCCACTTTATCCCCAATGCCTGGAACTCTGCTTGGCACATAGTGGCTGCTCAGTCAATATTTGCTGATTAAATAAGTGAATCCTGCATCTCAAAAGAAGGTCTTCAAATGTCAAAAGTAATATGCACTTGTGGATAAACTTGTGAAGAGAACACATTCATAACTATCAATGCATTAGTCTGAGCATCTCAGGGTCACTCTGGGAACTTATCAGATTCACAAGAGCTAGGCTGTATGCTTGAAGAAAGAGAAAACGGGGTTTGCTACCTCTGTCTCCTCCGGTCGGAAGGCACCTGTCCCTGGAATTTCAGGTGTCGGCCAGAAGGTGGCGCAAGTCTTTTTGCAGGCGAGAGGAAGGCTCGGTACCCACGCAACACCAGTAGGTGCCACGGGCTTAATTCAGTTCTCTTTGGGTTTATTTTACAGTTTTCACTTCTCTCAAATAGTGGGAAGTAAACAAAAACCACCAGTATTTGACCCCAAAAAAGAAACACTTGTGAGTGCTTGGGTATGCATTTCCCCAGCTGAGGGAAAACATTATAATCTTTTCTTACAAAATTAGAATGAGATAAAGATGTTTATAGTTTTATTTTTCTCTCTGGCGGAGGAAATAACTGCAGTGGACACCAAGTAAAAGAACGGGAGGAGGCCTACCGAGTGGTTCCGGCCGGCGGGCGGGGGCGGGAGGGCGGCCATCGGTCTCTGCGGGGGCACAGGAGGCTGCTGGGGGGTTTTCCCAGAGGGGGGCCGGTCTGTGGAAACACAAGGTTATTAAAGTGAAATGGGAGTGTCAGCCAAGCTCAGGGGTCTCCAGGAACAGATATGCAGCTCGGGGCACCGGGGGTGCTTGATCCTCGACCCCTAGGCCCACACCAGTGCCAGCAGGAGCCCCAGCCACGGGGAGACCCAGCCTGGATCTCACCCACCCTTCCCTGCCCGTTTTTTCTATCCTAGTTTGTGTCACTTTCCTTATACGCAGGCTCGGCTCTCTTTGCACTTCATAGGAATAGATATTTATCCGAGATTTTGCCAATCAAGAAAGCCTCTTTGCAATTAGCTCAGCCAAAACTGGAAGGGAGGATTTTCAGACAATTTTGTAAAGAAGTATACATACACATGTCTCTGTATGCAGACACACAAATATACACATGTGCACACATGCACGCACACACACGCATGTATATGCACACACCTACACACACAGAGACACGCGAGCACAAGAGACACACACACAGGCCAAAAATCTCACAGGCACACCCAGTTGCCTGTGCAGGGTGAAGTCAGCTCTCACTGCCATAGGGATCCTGTTCTGTCTGCACTTCCTTCCCCTCTCCAGTGTCCTGGGCTGTCTCCTCCCTGACACTTCCTCCTTTTGCTCATCTCTTCCCATAAAGGGAGGAGCTGGTCACCAACTTCTCTTACCAGACCACAGACTCTTAAGTGGAAGCTAGATTTGCCTTGAACAGAAACTCACATTATCTGGGCAGAAACTCACATTATCCAGATCTCCAGGGAAGTGTCTCTAGGCCGGGTTTGACAGGCTGGCAATTTCCTACCCCTTTGACAGGGAAAGCCCAGGACAAGACCATCAAGCAAGAGGGGTGAGTGGGTAGGGCCTCCTTACGCTTTGTGTGTGCCCTGGGTGCCTCTCTTGCCTGACTCTGGTCCCAGCCTTGGAGAGGTGCAGTTCTTCCACAGGGAAGCGGGTAGGAGCAAGGCCCAGCCTGATCTAATCCCACCCCACTCCACACGCACTGGCCATCTCGCAGCTTCTCTAATAGGCTGTGCTCCTTTGAGCCTCAGGGCCTTTGCACGGCCATTTCTGCTGCTTCAAATGTTCTTCCTTACCACATCCATTTCCACTTGGCCAACTTGTATTCATCCTTTAATCTTGGTTTAATATCACAGCTTAAAGATTACACCCTCAGGCAAACACTCCAGCCTCATCTCCTGCACTTGTCTTCCTGTCTCTGTGTCACAATTTCACTAAGTAACCTCATGGCTCATCTGTCGGAGGCTGCCTCACCCGCCGGACTGTCAGTCCCTTGATGAGGGCTGTCTTATTCACTCTGTCTTAATGACTGGCACACACAAGGCGCTCAACAACTGACTTATCCATTGCTTCTCCGGACCTCCACTTCCCTATATATGAAATAGACTTGATCATGGTTGTCCTTGTTATACAGATGTTTAAAAACCACCATGAGACATTGAGATAGCATTTTGTGAAAGGGCTTTAACATGGAAATAGGTTATACCACATAAAGGATTAAATGGTATTCGTTTTCTGTGGTACCGATCTTCCATTTTCAGCTTACTCCCTGAAAGTATATTACGCACGTATATATTTGTTGATTTTCTGTCAACACCACTACTAGAATGTAAGCCTGAGGAGGCAAGGGCTGTGTCTTCTTTCCTGATCATTTCTAAGCACTGAGAATGGGACCTGGGCTCCCAGCAGATCAACGATGTTTGTTGAATGAACAAATGGAGAGAGAAGTGGGCCAAAAGGACAGATAGATAAGAAAAATCGTAAATACTGTCTATTTTTTTTAAAGTTACCGTCAAACCCTACTCAATATCTTCATGTTTATTCTAGCATAATAATGCCATGTAACTGTAACTTGGTCAAAAGACGGGGAGGAACAGGAAAGTACTCTTGGAGTACCTGAGTAAACTGCATAATGAGTTGAAACTGCCAAACAGCCTTAGGTGGTAGTTCAATGCTGATGGCAGCCACCGCAGGCAAGAACTGGTTGCAGTATTAGTAGTCCTCACAGCAAACCTATGTGGTCTGTACATTTATTACCCTATTTCACAGATGAGGAAATTGAGGCCCAGAGAGGCAGAGTTACTCGAACAAAGCCACATAGCTGTTGAGAAGCTGAGCAGGTATCGGCACCCAGAGCTTTCTGCTACACGGGCAAGCTGGGGCATCGGCCTTCCGTGCAGCAGTGGGGAGCTTGGCTTTGGGCTGCTGGGGCCGGAAAATCCAGAAATGGGCCCTTACCGATGTACATGGAGTTGGAGTTGGGAAACGGCTTGGCAGGCAGGATGGAGTTCTGCAGAGCCTCCTCGTCATTGGAGGGTGGCGGCTCATAGTCGGCGTCGTCTTCCACGGGTGCCTCTTCCTCCTCATTGGGAGACTCATAGTCTCCGTCATCCTCCCCGTCCTGGTCATCATTGGGACTTTCATAGTCATCTTCTTCCTGCCAACGCAGTGATAGGGACAGCACAGTTTGTAGAGGCTACGCAGCCCTCGATGTGCCTGTGCCCACTCTCTCCCTGCCAAGCCTCATCACAGTATAACCCGGGCCAGGCAGCCTGAAGACAGTTACTCCCATTTTACGGATGAGGAATCTGAGGTCAGGGAGCACCGTATCACAGGGGCAGCCAGCCATGGACTTGAGACCTGGTGAAGGTCTTCAGACAACCATTTTACACAACGCCTTTTTGCACCACAGAGAAAAAGAGAAGAAAGGAGAAGGATGCTGGAATAGAGGGTACTGGAATAGACTCTGTCTTGAGTTAACACATTTTTTGCTCCAGGCATCATTAAGAGAAAGACTAAAGGCCTGGAGCATTTGTGATGATGTTAGTTAATTGCCACTTCTGTTCAAGTGTGCCTGTGCTCAGAAAATGTCCTCTCATTATAACCTAGCGCAGCATTGGAGGCCTAGCTAATGGGGAAAACAGATAAACAAAGCCTGTTAAGTGGAAGGCAGATTAGGTTGTGTCTAGGAGGGGACGGTCAGAGGCTGTGCTATTCTTTTTGCTGAGAGTTGAGTGTATCAACACATCCATTATTCATGAAATCTGACACTGAGTGTGAAGCTGCTCTCTTGGAAAGAATCTCTAAATTTTAGATTTTTTATTGTATTTAATTTTTGCTTCTTCCTGGGTCTCAGGGAAAGTAAGCCCGAGGTGCTGGGTGCTTTTGCCTTTGAAGCAGTCTATGAAGGTGAATGAGCATTGGAATGACTTCCCAAGCAGAGGCAGCAGCATCAGCAACAGTGATGAGCGCTCGTCATGGTCATGCCAAACCCCAGGGCGCGAGTCAATGAGCCCAGACCTCAACACTGAAGGGCAGTGTGGGAAAAAGCAATGGGAAGTGGCCACTTTTTGAGGAAAGAGATGTTCCAATGTCCTAGAAATCCTGACAGCTTTGGGTGGTCTCAGGCAGACTGTCTTTAAGTTGTTCTGTTGAAAGATTCCTGTGTTTGTTTTTGACTTGAGGAATATTAAAAACATCAACAATAGAGTGGCAAAGTGAGCACTGGATGCCTTCCCACCTCCAAAAAATGACTTTGTCCTGCCCTGTCAGTGTTCTGATTACTTAGGAGCAGGAGCCCCGGAGGAATGCTGCTTCCGATCAAGAGCCTCAGCATAGAGGTCTGCAGGCATGTGGCCTCCCTCTAGCCGCTGCGGACCCCTCCCTCACCCTGTCTGCCCTAGGCCCGTCATTCCTAACTTTACACCAGCTCTTTACCCTATCAACCATTCTCAAATGACAGTTTTCCTCTCTGCTTCTAGAACAATCATTTTCTCCCAATCATTTGGCTTCTAAATTTGTATGCATGGTGTTGTTGCTAATTACATTCTGCCATATGTGTGTTAAAGTAAATTAAAATGGAGACCAGGCTTGAAGAATCCCTGAGCAGACAAAACCAGTTGGGTCTCATCAATGACCTAAATCTTACTTGATTTGCAAGCATAAGCAAAAGTTAACTTGGGTTATTTCTTGTCAATGTTTATATTAAAGAAAAACAGAACTTAAGCTTGACCAATCAGAAGTAGCCAGCAAACTTATAATTATATAACTAGGAGCTTTCCAGCAAGATAGACTAAATGAGATTGGTTATAACTATAATCCATCAAATATTTTCTTTCTTTCTTTCTTTCTTTCTTTCTTTCTTTCTTTCTTTCTTTCTTTCTTTCTTTCTTTTTTTTTTTTTTTTTTTTAGATGGAGTCTCACTCTGTTGCCAGGCTGGAGTAGTGCAGTGGTGCAATCTCAGCTCACTGCAACCTCCACCTCCCGGATTCAAGTGATTCTCCTGCCTCAGCCTCCCGAGTAGCTGGGATTACAGGCACACACCACCACGCCCAGCTAATTTTTGTATTTTTAATAGAGACGGGGTTTCCCCATGTTGGCCAGGATGGTCTCGATCTCTTGACCTTGTGATCCGCCAACCTTGGCCTCCCAAAGTGCTGGGATTACAAGTGTAATCCTGGCCCAAATATTCTCTTTGTATTATATCCATATTCACTTTATAAATGCTTATTCCTCATCCTTCTTCAGCAAAGCCTCCTTCTGGTTTGGTGCTGCCTGATTCATGAATCACTATTTGCTCAAATAAACTCCTTAAAAAAAAAAAATTGCATTATGCCTCAGTTTATCTTTTTAAAATGGAGTATCCATACTGTGAAATGCTCAGGATTGGGTCCTTTATCTCCACTCCTTTCCCTGTATGTCCTTGCAAAGAGCTGGGCACATGATGGAGCTGCCAAGCTCTGTAGCCACTGGTGAATGGAAGCCCTCAGTTTACAGAGAGGATCGAAGACTAGCCTCAGGCACAGCACAAGAGAGGCTGCACGGCAAGGATTCCGCCTCTGTGAGTAAACAGAAGCTTTCAGCGGAAACTCTGGGCTGTTTTCCCTTTGTACCAAAGAAATCTGTGAGATTCCTTCATTCTCAGGTAGAAAGCACAAACTTAGCTAAAACTTTTTTTTTTACCAGAATCCCAATAGGACAAGGGACATTTTGTTTGTTTCTGTTTTTTGTTTTTTGTTTTTTTTTTTTTTTTTTTTTTTTTTAGACACAGTCTCGCTCTGTCGCCTGGGCTGGAGTACAGTGACGTGATCTCGGCTCACTGCAAGCTCCACCTCCCAGGTTCACACCATTCTCCTGCCTCAGCCTCCTGAGTAGCTGGGACTACAGGCACCCGCCACCACGTCCAGCTAATTTTTTTGTATTTTTAGTAGAGACAGGGTTTCACCGTGTTAGTCAGGATGGTCTCGATCTCCTGATCTTGTGATCCACCCACCTCGGCCTCCCAAAATGCTGGGATTACAGGCGTGATCCACCGCGCCCGGCCTGTTTTTGCTTTCTAAAGGCACTAGAGGCAGCCTCTTACCAGAAGGACCACATAACTGAGGGTCTGGTTACCTGGGTCCTAGGTCTGCCTCTAACTAGCTTTGTGTTCTACACAAGTCACGTTCTGCTCTCCTGTGGGCTTAGTTGCCTCATCTGTAAAATGAACAGATTGGGTTACAGTCCACAATAGAGTTCTTAGCCTGAGACTGCTTCGTGGCTGGTGACTGTGTATATAGGTTCCTGGAGAGGGACCGTACAATCCATCGGACTCTCAGAGTGGGCACTGTGACCTTGCAATGTAAAAACCAACTGGATCGCACCCTTTTGAGGTCTTTTCCGGGCTAACAGTCGGTTCTGAAGTTCTTCTCCCTCCGTGCCACCAATGGGGACTTAAGTCCATGAGAAAAGCTACTTGAGGGTAGATTTCTAGGAGTGTCCATTTTTGGAGATGGGGATTGTGAGTGGGGGGTGGTAGCAGTGGGTAAAATGCAGTCAGCAAAGTACAGCCTAGGGCCACGTGCAGCCCACCCTCTGTGTTTGTAAATGAAGGTTTATGGGCACAAAGTCAAGCCTATTTGTTTGCTCATTGTCTGTGGCTGCTTTTGTGCTCCCGTAGCAGAGTTGAGTAGCTGAGACAGAGGCTGCATGGCTCCCAAAGCCAAAACTATTTCCTGTCTGGCCCTATGCAGAGCACCTTTTCTGGGCCCTGGGTGGGTGTGCTGGCACCATGTTAGAGCCCCACTCCACTTGGCTCCATGCTGGGTCCATATCACAAAGCCGCCCTGGACACTGCTGTAAAGGTGCAAGAACAGCCCACACCATACTCACAAAGGACGACCAGCCCCCATTGTCCTCTTCGTGGCTTTCTGTGGAAGGAGATGACACCACCGTCAGCACTGAAGAAAGCCGCCGCTTGAAGGAAAGTCAAAGCTTCCCCATTTGATGCCTTCCCTCACCAATGCCCCTTCCCCAGCCTCCACCTACCTTCCACAGCCCTGGGGGTTGAGCCACTTACTGTCAGCTCCAGAGACCCTGCCCAAGGTGCTCATTCTACCTGAGGATGAGCAATGGTTCTCAACCTTTCACATGTGTAACAGTGATTTAGGAAGTGCTTTAAGACCTGTAGTTACCTGAGGGCCTGTGCCTACTGCTTCTGACTCAGCAGGACAGGCCGGGCCCCAGGAATCTGCATTGCAACACTTGTGCGATTGAACAGTTGAAAAGCTGCTTTACTGTAATCCCAGCACTTCGGGAGGCTGAGGTGGGCGGTCACGAGGTCAGGAGATCGAGACCATCCTGGCTAACGTGGTGAAACCCCGTCTCTATCAAAAATACAAAAAATTAGCCGGGCGTGGTAGTGGGTGCCTATAGTCCCGGCTACTCGGGAGTCTGAGGCAGGAGAATGGCGTGAACCCGGGAGGTGGAGCTTGCAGTCAGGCGAGATCGCGCCACTGCACTCCAGCCTGGGCGACGGAGCGAGACTCTGTCTCAAAAAAAAAAAAAAAAAAAAAAAACACAAGCTGCTTTAAAGACTCAGATGCAGGGGCACTAGCTCAGCTCAGGTGCTCACTCAGAGGCGGGGTCCCTCTGTTTTCCTCTACAGAGCCCCCAGAGTTCCTCAGTGTGTCTCTGAAGATGGTCCCAGCAGAACAGGGGCCATAAGCCAGGTGCCCTGCAGAGCGACATCTCCTCCCCTCCATCTAGACCCAAACCATTTTCTGGGTAAGAAATGGCTGACAGACAAGTCAGTAAGGTCGCCTGAATGAACTCAAGGAGCCCCCGGAGCCAGAAAGGCAAGAAAACTGAAATACCTATCACCAACTAAAGCAATCACCTCTCAGCCCTGATAGCTTTACCTGTCTCTTCAGGAAACCGCTGGACTTGGGGTCTGCAAAGGCAAATAGCATTGCGTTAACGGTCCTGTTGATTTAAGGCGATCTCCCTTGTTCCTCAATCTGGCCCAGCGAGAGGGAGCCCCAGTGGAGGACATGTCTCACTGCTCAAGAGGGGCTTGTGTCCTTGCTGCTCAGCAACTGGGCTAGGATACCCTGAAAATTCTGGAAATCACCAAGCCACATCAGTGACCTGACTGGAAGCTCATGACTGTCTGATGCTCTAGAGGGAAGTTCCCCTGATGTCCCAGACCCAGGGACAGGATGCAGGGCAGGGGAGGAAACCCCTCCCTCTCCTTGGACACCATCTTCCAGACCCCTGGGATTCAGGGGACCAATGCAGGTCAAAAAGTAAGGCAAAAACAGTTCTGTGCCTCCCTTTTAAGGTTCAACTTGGGATTGAAAAATCTTGCGTTTCCTTACACCAGCCCCACTCACTTGCGTGTGAAGATGCTCCTCCTCTCTTCGTTCTTGTTGATTTCTTGACTTAACTTACTGAGAATCCTGCAAGATAGAGAGACAGATGAAGAGACAAAACCACCTTCTCTCAGTCTCAACCTTCCCCCTGACCCTTGATGTCCCCTGGTCTATAGAAACTTGGGGCACCAGGGCCAACTTCAGCCAGCCTCTTTGTCACCTCTGCAGGGACCCTCTGCTCCCCACTTCCTCCTAGAATTTGCCACCTTATTCTCCAGGCCAGACCTTCCTCCTGCCCAGGAAGCCTTCTTTCCTCCTTGCTGATCTGTGTCTGGCTGAGCCTTCCAAGTCCAGCTCAGAGCTCCCCCTTAAAGACTTGTCAGCTCACACCTGGCTTTCCCTCTGAAAATCAGGAGCCTTAGGATCTGGATACAATAGCTGTGTATTTTCTTGTCTTACTATTCCTGGGGCTGAGGTCCCCTGGCTCTGCATGACCTGGCAGTGCTGTCTTGTTCCCAAGAATCTTCAGACCATCATCTAGACCCACAGGAATCAGCTGCTCCTTGGAGATTTCTTATCACAACCTCTAGTGGACTGTTCTGTGGCCTGCCATCTCCTTCCATCTTCCCCTCCCAGACTCCCACTCGGTGATGCGGATTCTTATAAAAGCTTGGGGAGGTATTCTGTATAATGGCAGGGGCTGCAGAATGAGAGACTCCCTGAATCACTCATGTCCCTGAGACCAGCTTTGACGAAGACACTTGAAGATATTCTTAGTCCCCAGGTTCCTTCATGTCAGAACTAGCAAATCCCCAAATCCCAGGATAGAGTTGGGGGAGC
This sequence comes from Chlorocebus sabaeus, assembly GCF_047675955.1. Lineage (NCBI taxonomy): Eukaryota > Metazoa > Chordata > Mammalia > Primates > Cercopithecidae > Chlorocebus > Chlorocebus sabaeus. The sequence goes on along the minus strand of NC_132926.1, from coordinate 12,148,945 downwards.
TGGGGCAGGAGGGCTCTGCTGTCCGAACTGTATCTCCAGCATGCCCCAGCAACAAGCATCCATTCCAGTCTCTCAAACATCCAGAACTTGAGACTCCAGCCCCATTGGTCACTGATGAGACCAACGAGACCCTTGGTAGTCAACAGGCTTAGTGTTTCCTCAAGATTTGGGGCAACTGGAAGGACCCTCAGATTATCAGTCCAATTTCATTTTACAGAGGAGGTGGCAGAGGCCCAGACAAAGAAGGGACTAGCGGATCATGAAGTCAAGAGATCAAGATCATCCTGGCCAACATGGTGAAACCCTGTCTCTACTAAAAATACAAAAAAAGCTGGGGCATGGTGGTGCGTGCCTGTGGTCCCAGCTACTTGGGAGGCTGAGGCAGGAGAATCACTTGAACCCAGGAGGTGGAGGTTGCAGTGAGCCGAGATCATACCACTGCACTCCAGCCTGGGCGACAGAGGGAGACTCCATATTTTTTTTTTTTTAAAAAAGGGACTAGCTTGAAGCCACACAGTAGTTAGTGGTAAAGACCACCCTTCTTCCCACAACTCACACCAGCACCAAAAGCTAGCCTTTCTAATTTCCAAGCCAGCGCCCTTTCAACGCACACACCCCTGTGTCAGTTCCCTTTCTGCTGCAAGCTCTCTGGAGGCAGACACTGTTGAGTCCCTGGCCTGCCTATGAGAGCGGCTCATGTTCTCTACTCTTTCTGCTTAACGACCATCTCAAAGTAACGAGTTTAGCCTAAAATAAACTTGCTAAGTTAGCAAAGGAAGTCCTTAGCAGCCACCATTTCTTGATTCCTCCATCACCTCCCCTGCCCCTCAACTCCCCCATTTCTCCCAATAAATGGGATCCAGGCTGGGCGCAGTGGCTCATGACTATAATCCTAGCACTTTGGGAGGCTGAGGTGAGCAGATCACTGAGGTCAGGAGTTCGAGACCAGCCTGGCCAACACGGTGAAACCCCGTCTCTACTAAAAATACTAAAATTAGTCAGGCATGCTGCATGCCTGTAATCCCAGCTACTCAGGAGGCTGAGGCAGGAGAACCACTTGAACCTGGGAGTCAGAGGTGGCAGTGAGCCGAGATCACGCCACTGTACTCTAGCCTGGGTACAAGAGCAAAACTTCGTCTCAAAAAAAAAAAAAAAAAGAAATGGGATCCAAACCTCCTACCTCATTAGAATAATAGGATAAACAAATTTTGATCAACACATTGGGTACTTAAGAGGAAAAAGAAGGAGAAAGGGAAAGGTTTGCTCTCTGTAATAATATTGTTGACAACTCCAGGCTTCTGTGACTGCGCAGAGAGAGAGAGGTTTTAAGAGCAGCAGTGGGGCCTTCCCAGTCGCCTCCTGACCATGCTGTCAGAGTGCTTGTGACATGGTTCTTTTTGGTTCCTTTAAGTGGTTGTTTCAAGCAGGCAATGGGCATGTGGGATGGAAGGACTCCTACAGAGCGGGCGAGGGAGCCCCGTTAGTGTTTTGTGTCCTGGCCATGTCAGGCAGTGCTGGCTGCAGCAGCCACTCCCATTCTGTCACCTGTTTATTCAACAATGTGCACTGAGGGCCTTCTAAGTGCTGGGAACTTAGAAGTGCTCAGGGTGCGTCAATGAACAAAACAGACAGATCCCTGCTAGTGGAGAGGAAGCTTTAAGGAGGGGAAATGTGATGCATACGCACCGTGCACAGGCAGCGTGGGGGGCTGGGGAGGGGGATGGGAGTGCAGGGGTGGGGTGCGGTTGCCATTTAAAATGATCGGGCCTCACCGAAGAGGTGACATTTCAGTAATGACTTGAGCGAGGTGGGACTGAAGCTCACCTCAACGCCCTCCTCCTACAGAGCTTGACGGCGCTCTGACCAGCTCACAGCGCTGCTTTGGATCTTGAAAGAACCTCCTGCTCTCTGTGGTGTTGCCTCTCACCAGTATCTCTACAGCCAGGCTGGAGGCTGCTGGGGCTCGAACTGGGTGAGGAAGGAAATGCCAAACCGCAGGCCTCAGCAGAGGAGCAGCAAAGAGCTGAGCGGGGGGTGGGCAGAACTGGGCCTGCCAGTTGGCTTGCAGCAAAGTGTGGGCTCCCAGGGTTCTCCTGCTTTAATGGGCTACAGGAAGCACCTTCCAAGCCTATGGGACCACTGCCAGGGACTGGTGGACGGGGCAACAGTGATGGTGGGCATAGCAGGGAGGTGGTTGCTATGGCTATCACTAGGTGCGAACCTTCAAGTTACACCCTACCCCCAGAGGACCAAGTGACAGTGAGTGGAGGGAGGTGACTCATTCTCCCTTCACCCCATAAACCCCACGCCTCACTCAGGACCACAGCAAGAAGTGACGGGGGCTGGGCAGCCATAGACAGTAGTCCTCTCTGCTTGCCTTCGTTTAAGGAACTAGCTGGCCCTGGAAATGGGCTAAACCTCCCCCCAGGAAGCCAGCCCATTGTAGGAAGGTGGCATTCTACAATGACCTGGGTTCCAGCCCAGCTGCATCCCTAACTTGCAGCGTGGTGGGTGCCAGTCTTCATCTTCTCAGTCTGAGGGCTCTCCTGGTAATGTACAAGGTACAGGGGCTGCAGGCACAGACAGTCTAACTGCAATGTCTGGCCCCAAGGGTGGCGCCCACTGTGTGACCTCAGACAAGGCAGCTGCACTCACCTGGCCCCGGATTCCTTATCAGCACAATACAGGGGTTAAACCTGATTAGTGAATCCCTGATGGGCCTGATCATCATGATTACCTAGCTCTACCCGTTACAAACACTGATCACCAGGCCCAGCCAAACCTACCTGAACAGACTCTCCGGGGAGAAGCCTGAGGCTCAGTGACATCAACCAGCCCCCAGGTGATTTTTATAATGATCCAGAAAGCTTGTGAAATAAATCCTGTTATTCTTGACACTGATGAAATTGTTCGTTTGCTTGTTTTAAAGAGGAGAAGAAGGAAAGGCAGGAGAAGGAACTTGGTGATTCTAAAGGGAGTGAAGTAGGGGCGTGGGGGTATGCGAGGCCTTAGCTGGCCTTTGACATAGCTGTTTAATTCTCCCCCATGCTTGAACAACTGTGAAGGAAGACCTACTAGTGGGTCTAGAAATCAACTTTGCTGATGACATAAGAAGAAACTATACAAGAAACGAAGGCTGGCAGGCAGGTGGAAAAGAAGGGAGAGAGGGAGGGTGGAAGGGAAGGGAAGGGAACAGAAGGAAAGGAAAGGGAAGGAGAGGGGTACAGAATAGAAAATATCAGCGCACAAAGCATCTATTGTCCCATGAAAATTCCATCTTCGTTTCCTCTACTGTGGCACGTGTAGCTGTGTACTGGCTTATGGATATAGAGCGCTTTCTTGCCACAGCTTTGGCCAACTTCTGACCTTCTTTTATAGGGCCCTCCCACAGGAGGAGCCTTGTTCCCTGGGCTCAGATTTCAGACTGCCTGCTGCTCCCTCCCAGGACAAGGCTTCCAGGCCCTGGGTAGGGCAGACGCCTCTTCCTCAGCGCTGTTCTCGCTGTTCTCGCAGTGGGACCCTGGAACTCTCCTTCTTTTCCCCACCCCTCCTCCCTGCACACATTCCCACGCTCAATCCCGCTCTCACTCTGCATTCCAATCCTTCTTCCAAGGAACAAAATGTTCTTTCCGTCTTTAAAGATCGTCCCTTGAACCAAGAGCTAAACCTTCTAAATTCTATCCTTGTTACCTGAGAAGCCAGAGGCAGCCAGATGTTTTAAGACTCAGGAAGGAGCCTTTCACCATCACCTGAGGCCTAGGTTGACAGTGTAAGAGTAGGACATAATAATTTGAGGACACAGGGTGTTCTCCCTACTTGTCACCCATGTCCCACTGCAGTTTTACATGGAGTGTTTTCCTGGTGCCTCATGGTCATTTTCCTGGTATACAAGTATAATTATTCTCATTTTTACAAATAAAAAAGGCAGGGCTGGCCAGCTGCGTTGGCTCATGCCTGTAATCCCAGCACTTTGGGAGGCCGAGGCGGGTGGGTCACCTGAGGTCAGGAGTTCGAGACCAGCCTGGCCAACGTGGCAAAAGCCCATCTCTACTAAAAATATAAAAATTAGCTGGGCATGGTGATTAATCCCAGCTACTCAGGAGGCTGAGGCAGGAGAATCACTTGAACCCAGGAGGTGGAGGTTGCAGTGAGCCAAGATTGCGCCACTGCACTCCAGCCTGGGCAACAAGAGTGAAACTCCAACTCAAAAAAAAAGGGCGAGGCTCTGAGGGACGCATCTGTCAAAAGGCACATGACCAGCATTTATGGGGAGAGGAGGCTTCACTTTGAGTGCTGTGGGCTTGCACTGGAAGAGAAGGAGCAACAGCCGAAGGAGGCACCTTTCCTGTGGGAGGGCCCTTGAGGACTGACAAGACCTGGGTCCCTGGACAGCAATTAGCCACTGAATGGGACAGGGGAGGATCATGTTGGAGAGAGGCCCTGTCACTCTTTTGGTTTTGCTGAGGGCTGGCCATACTCTTTTTTTTTTTTTTTTTTTTTTTTTTTTTTTGAGACAGAGTCTTGCTCTGTTGCCCAGACTGGAGTGCAGTGGTGCGATTTTGGCTCACTGCAAGCTCTGCCTCCTGGGTTCACGCCATTCTCCTGCCTCAGCCTCCTGAGTAGCTGGGACTACAGGCACCCACCACCACACCTGTCTTTTTTTTTTTTTTTTTTTTTGTATTTTTAGTAGAGATGGGGTTTCACCGTGTTAGCCAGGCTGGTCTTGATCTCCTGACCTCATGATCTGCCCTCCTCGGCCTCCCAAAGTGCTAGGATTACAGGCATTTGAGTGGCCACATTCTTTAACAGGCACAAGAATATTCATTTCGCCTCTGTGTCCCTTCCTCCACACCTTTCCTGTCTTCTCTGTCTCTGGTAGGGAAAGAGGCACAAAGGAGATACCTCAGTAGGTTGTTTCTGCCATTAGACTCACAGCCTTTCAGGAAGACAGACAAATACTTCTGCATTATTTCTCAGCTTGAATCTTAAGTTTTCCCAACCTAATTGCACTATTGGTAATGGCTACAGGGAGAACCAGCAGAAAGAGTATTATCCAATACCTATCTGTTGCCTCCACCGCCCACCCCATCACTCTCCTCTCCTTAATTTTAAAGTTACACTGTGGATTTAAATACAAAACGTGTAACATCCGCTCCTTTAATGAACTCCAAAAAGGCACCAGTAGATTTGAATGTGTATTCATGTATTCTATTGATTTAACCAGACTGTTGTCAGCTGTACCATGAGGGTCAACCTAGGCCCTATAAAGGGAGCCTTCTTTTTTTTTCTTTAAAAATCCTCCACCTTTACAATGTTGGAGGTGTCTTGGGATCAACCATGTCCTGAGAGTGACAGTATTTTCAGGCTGAGAGAACCTTCCTCACCACAACTTACCTTCTTAAAAATCTATTTAATACTTATATTGTAAGCGTCAGGGAAGGAAATGGAGACATTCAGAGGAGTGTAATATTGTTTTGGTTTTCTGTACACGAACACGATTTCTTTTCCAAAGGCCTTTGGGGTAATGTTCAAGACAAATAAACCTGTGTACAAGGGCTGGAATGAATAAAGTATTGAATACCTGTAAGTATCAAGGACAGCACTAGGCAATTTATGTTTGCTGCCTCCTTCAATGTTCCCCACTCCTTAGAAGTTAGCTCTTTTCCCTTCTACAGACAAGGAAGTTGAGGCTGATTGCTTAAATGACTTCTCCGAGGTCCTACAGCTGGTGGGAGGCAAAGTCAGCTTCAGAGCCTGGATCTCCCTCACTCCAAAACCCTATGTCCTCTCTATTCTTTAATCTCTCCTCTCCAGAAAGACAGAAGAGTTAAAAAACTAAAATTGCTCTAATTGGGATTTTACATAAAGCAAGAATAGCCAACACTTATTCAGTGCATATTGTTATTTTCCCATTATTTCCCCTAATTTTCCCATTAACCCTCTGAGGTAGGTGCTATCATTATTCGCATTATACAGATGAGGAAACTGAGGCTCGGAGAGCTGAGCTAACTTGCCCTCAAGTCTCATGGCCTGTGAATGGAAGGATTGGATTTCAAGCACCTGACCTCAGAGCCTGAGCTTTTTCTCACTAAGCTCTCCTATCTGCCTGTTTATACCCAAAATAATAGCACTTAAAATTGGTGGGCTTGTATAGTCTCTGTAACTGATTCTTTCCTTTTATAGTTTAGGAAGCTGAGGGTGGTCGAGGGATGTGTCCCAGGTCACATAAGTCGTTGGAAGTAGAGCTGGAATTGGTCCTTGTTACACATTTCTGCCAAGAGGGACAGTGAGTCTCTAAGTCACCTCATTAGGGCAGCCTGGACCTTCCCTTGATATCTTCTCCATTGTTCTCCATATTAACCTTTCATGTTCTATGGGCAGGCAGGCCTCATAGTCTTTCTAGGGTGCACATTCAAACACATTGGAGGAGGGGATTCCCTCACAGGCCAAGTTTTTGTTTCAGTTTTCAGAGAGCTAAAGAAATATCCCACCCCAGTCCATTCGCAACGTGTTTATAATTCTCCCGTTCACGCTAACCAGAAGCCATTTCCCACCCCTACCACCTTCTCCAGGCTCTCAAAAAAGCCAGAAGACATCAGCTGAGCTTAGCCTTAAGGTGAAAAAGGATCTTCCAAGTTGAAAGTGACTTCTTTATCTCTGTCCTTCCACCGTTCTGATTAAATCTCTTCCATCCTCCCATCTTCATAGCTACAGCGCTAAGGGAGGTTCTTAGCTCATTGGCAGGATCTTGGTCACTACCAACTAACTTGGTCCCATGTCCCCAGCTGGGCTGTCCTCCAAATCATCACTTACATGTCCTGGACAGAGATAAGACACAAATTTACCTTGATGCTTACTTCACACCAACACTGTGAACACTGGCTCCTGAGAACTGCTCACAGGACCTTTATAAATTGTGTCCTGAGAACGGCTCACAGGACCTTTATAAATTGTGTCCTGAGAACGGCTCACGGGACCTTTATAAATTGTGGCACACCGCCCCCAACCAGTCAGTTCAGTCTCTTTGCTTTCCACTCCCCCAGGTATATGCCCCAGCTGCTCTGCCCCACTGGCTGTTCCACCAGGCACACTGGGTGGTGCCTCTGTAATATGTTCCCATTTCTAGAATGTCCTACAATCCATCCTTCCTATTTCAAGATTTAACTTAGGGTCCCTTCCTCCCTTGTCTGCCCTGAATACTCTGGGGAAAATTACTCCTGCCTTCCTACTAGCGCTTGAACTTGTGCATGCATGCACCATTGCACTGTTGTAATTGTAGCATGATTGCTTTGCTTGTCTATCTGACCTCCCTTTAGAAAGTGAGTGTCCTGAGGATGACGATTCTGTCCCATATCTTTGTAGCCTGAGTAATTTTAATAAAGGCCTGATACATTGTAGTTATCTAATAGCAGTTCACTAAATGAATAAAGTATTATGAAACTATTAATCTTGTATAGGGACCACAAGATGCAAACTCAAATGCCCTCAAGGGCCACATACATACATAGACCTACATAGTTACCATTTCTAGCATTCTTCATTCCTATGTACACATCCAGGTTAATATCTGGTGTCACTTCCTTTCCACTTGAAGGACTTTTAAAAAGCACCTACAGTTTAAAAGGCAGTACAGTTCAGATTTTGTGTGTCTGGAAAAGTCTTTATTTCGTCTTCATTTTTGAAAGATATTTTTGCCTAGTATTGAACTCTAGGTTGACAATATTTTTCTTTGGCTATTTTACTTTCGAGAAAGCTGCTGTGATCCTTACATTTGTTCCTTTGTATGTAATATGTCTTTTTTTTTTTCTGACTGCTTTTAAGATTTTCTTTTTATCATTAGTTTGGAGCAATTTGATTATGATGTACTTCAGAGCTAGTTTTCTTCCTGTTTCTTACGTTTGGGGTTTGTTGAGCCTCTTGGATCTGTGGGTTTATAATTTGCATCCAGTTTGCAACATTTTTAGCCATTATGTCTTCAAGTGTTTTATTTCTGTCTCTCCTACTCTGCTCACATTAACATTCTTTCCTCTCCTTTGGGGACTTTAGACATATATTTGGCTCTTTGAAATTGTCCCAAAATTCCTTGATTTTTTTTTTTTTTTTTTTTTTTTTTTGACGGAGTTTTGCCCTGTCACCCAGGCTGTAGTACAGTGGCGCAATCTCAGTTTACTGCAGCCTCCACCTCCCAGGTTCAAGTGATTCTCTTGCCTCAGCCTCTTGAGTAGCTGAGACGACAGGCACCTGTCACCACACCTGGTGAATTTTTGTATTTTTAGTAGAGATGGGGTTTTGCCATATTGGCCAGGCTGGTCTCAAAATCCTGACCTCAGGTGATCTGTCCACCTCAACCTCCCAAAGTGCTGGGATTATAGGCGTGAGCCACCACACTCAGCCCCTTGATGCTCTTTTCAGTGTTTTGTTTTAGTTTTTTTTCTCTGTGTGCTTCAATTTGGACAATTTCTATTACTGTATCTTCATGTTTACTACTATTTTCTTTTGCAATGTCTAATCTGCTGTTAATTCCAAGCAGTGTATTTCTAATCTCAGATTTTATAGTTTACATTTGTAGAAGTTCTGTTTGGGTTATTGTTTTGTATTTTTTTAATTTCCTATGCCCAAATTTAACTTTTAGAACACATGAAATACACTCAACATTCTCTTTATCTGCTGATTTTAATCTCTGTGTCAGTTATGGGTCAGTTTTGATGTTTTAGTTTTTCTCCTCATTGTGGGTTATATTTTCCTGCTCATTTGTATGCTTGTTAGTCTCTGATTAGATGCCTAATATCATACATTTAATTTGTTGGGTAGTGAATATTTTTGCATTCCTATAAATAGTTTTAAGTTTTGTTCTGAGATGTAGTTAAGTTACTTAGAAGCAGTTTGTTTCTTTTGGGTCTTGCTTTTAAGGTTTTCTAGCCAGGATCAGAACAATTTTTAGATTAGGGCTAATTATCCCCCACTACTAAGGCAAGATCCTTCTAGGCATGCTACCCAGTGACTGTGAATCTCCAGGTTTTCCAGCCAGGCTGGAAAGGCACCATTTCCATCCCTGTGAGTGGCTACTGTTTCCTCCAGTACTGTTGGGTAGTTCTTTTGCCACCTACAGGTAGTCTCTTCTTTCATGCATGGACTGATCTGTGCTCTGCTAAAGAGGGGCCCCTCTGAAGTTCTCCAGAATGCTGTCGCTATGCAGCTCTCTCCTCGCTGACACCTGTTGAATGAACTCCAGGCTCCTGGACTCTGCTGCCTCCTCAACTCAAGTCGTCCACCAGACCCAGCACTGTGTTCCCTGCTCCCTGTGCCATGGCCTGGAGATTCTCAAAGCAGCAAGCAACCAGAGGCTTCACCGCCTTTGTTTTCCATCCCTTGGTGTCTGGTGCCCAATGTCTTGAAAATTGCTCTTTCATGTATTTTGCCTGGTTATTTGGTTATTTCAGGTGGGAAAGTAAATCTGATCCCTGTTGCTTCATCTTTTTCGAAAGCCAAAGTTCCCATGATATGAAATAAATGGTTGATGCACCTTAGGATGATCCCTCAGGGAATGATGGGACCCTGGTGAACTGGGGAGCACAAATCCCAACTAAACAGGCAGCAGACATCAGATCCGGCTGACTATTGCCACAGTAGAATATATACCCTCAATTGCCACATCTTTCACTTGTTTCTAAAGAGGCTGGATTTTGTGAAACTTTTCCTGATTTCAAAGCACAGTGGTCACCAAACTTAACACACCTGCAGCCTGGGACTGGCCCTCCAGCCACCAATTCTGATACCTGTGGGCAAAGATCCCTGTTTTGCAAAGAACTATGGTTTATCTCTACAACATCACATTTCTGCAATCATAGAAATGTTCCATATCTGTACTCTCCAGCATAGTAGTCACCAGCTATACATAGCTATTAAAATGTGGCTAGTGCCTCAGGGGAATGAATTTTAAATTTAATTTAAATTGAAGTAGCCACATGTGGTTAGAGGATATCCTTAGAAAGCTCAAGCCATCTTCAACAACATGTGTCCCTGGAGATAGACAGCACCAAAGGCAAATCCCTATTCCTCTCTTTTCCTTCCCCCTTCCAGACAAGGGAAAGCCTATAGTCATGCTAAAAATATTCTCCTTAGTTGAGCTGCCAGCATTCTTACCTATTCATGAGATCTCCCCACCTCCTAGTCCTTTGGCCTACTCCCTTTTATTATGAGGAGCTCTGAGACCCTTAGAGTAAGAGAAGGGTCCTCGTAGAAGGTCCAGAGAAGAGAACTCAAACTGGTAACACACAGACTATATGTAGCCCTTAGGTGTGTTTACTGTGGCATTCACAATATTTAAAACATTTGAACCAATGCTTAAAAATTGAGATATATCACATGAAACCCATATTTCTAGTTATTCTTGATAAATTTGAAGATTGGACATTGTTGGGTCCACATTGGCTGGAGCTGAGGAGCTGCTGCACTCTTTGAATGGAACATATGATATCTGATTTGCCACAGTCCCCACCATTCTCTATTGTTTCACCAACAATGAGGCTTTGCGATGGTTACTTTTTTCATCATATGATAACTGTGCTATTATTTTTCTTATAATGGAGAAATATTTCATCACACAGAATGTTTACCACTGCTTTGTCCAATGATGATAAAACAAAACAAAACAACAGGGCTTTGTGTGCCAATTTTACACATTTATAGTGGGCTCCTGCAGGTATTTGAGTATGTGAGACCTTTACTAGAGGGATGAAAAATACATGGCATGACACGCATACTGCAACTTCTCATTTCAGCACCTACGGCAGACATGAATAATCAATCACAGCTCCCTTTCCTTGGGATTCTTCTCAACATAACCTCCCTGGCAGCCATTCCCAAGCACTCAGTATCGACACATAATCATGTCCATTGCCGTCATCTGATTCAGCTCTCATTTTACTGTGTGAGAAATGGCGGTCAAGAAAACTTAAGCCATCACTGAGTCAATGGTGATGCCACGATGAAACCTTGACACTGGTGCTATTTCCACAGGCCCAAGCACCCCATGAGAAGAGAGGAAATGAAAACACGGGCCAAAGTTGGGCTTGTTTTTGGCAAGAGCATCCAGGTCGCCAGCTGGGCTGGATCTGCGACTTCTGTTTTCCAGCTCTTCATGTAACTTCTGTTCCCCACATCCTGCCCTTGCCCTCATCCTTCCTACTTGCTTTCTTATTTCAAGCCAACAATGACATAGAACTGACCCAGCCCTCACTCACACTACTCCCTATTCCCACCTCTGCTCCCAGATCACCCATAGAGTTGGAGGAGTACTTACGGCACCCGGAGCTTGGGGAACTTCTGGATGTCATTTTCTGTCAGGTTCTGAAATGAAGACACATATGGTAGGCAGGTTACAACCCACAGAGAAGGCTTTGAGTAGGAGGGGAAGAGTGATATGTGAAACAATATAGGGAGCGGTGGGGACTGTGGCAAATGGAGGAGAAACCTCCCGCCCACCCACCCTCCCAAAGTGGGCAGCCTCTAGATGTTTTGCCTAAAAGCCTGTGGGCCTGGTGTTGCTGGAGCTGCTTTTTCAAAAGGAATCCTTAAATCTGGGTTTTATGTGAAATGCTCTGAGTTCCAAATGTTGACAAATAATTTTGACTTAAGCACTGTGAGAGCTAAATCTGTGAAACCAAACGACTCGTTTTATGGGTTGCATTCGGCCATGTTGTGACCTCTTCCCTACACCCCAGACCTCAGGCCCTCTCAGTCTCCACAAGGTCAGCTGCAGAGAAGCCAGCCTGGAGCACTGTGTGCCTCTTTTACCGACATCACACCCCGGAGAGCCTCTTTCACCAGGGTTATTGGTAGAATTCTTAAGATATGGGGATGCCATGCAAAGGCTTTCCTGAGGGAACTGAGAAGGGAGAGGAGAAAGAAACTCATATTTGTCAAGAACTAACCCTGGGCCTCTGCCTCTTAACACCTTAGTGATCAACTCTGTGATGCAGGAGTTACCAGCATTCTCATTCCGCAAGTGAGAAAGCCGAGGCTCAGGGATATGAAGGGGATTTCCACTTGTGGGAAATGAGCTGGGGCTAGAATTCCACTCTAGGACATCCACAGTCTATTTTCTTCCTGCAAACCTCCATCCTACCATGTCTGATCCTTTTGAGGGCCCCCGTGCCCCATGTTGGAGAGGAAGATCGGGGGAAAGGTGAAAGGAGGCATCTGGGAGGGAGGAGGAGAGGAGAGCACGTCAGAACTGGGAACAGAAAAGAGACTGGGCATGCTTTCCATAGAACCAATGATGAGCTGACAAAGGGCTCCACCACCATTCTAATTAAGGCCGGAAGGCTGGGTAGTTAGGGTGGGAGCTCTGGAATCAGATGGGCTGGGTTTGAATTTTGGTTCATTCACTTAGCAGCTGTCTCATTTAGGGCATGCACTTTGCCTCTCTGAGCCTCAGTTTCCTTGTTTGTAAAATGGGGACCATAACAATAATAATGATACCCACTTGTCAGGGTTGAGAGGACTGAGTGGGATGATGTATGTAATGTGTTTTGGCACAGTGCCTGGCACAGTGTGTGACGGAGAAATGGAGGAGTAAGAAGAGGAATTTCTACCCCTGGTGGGGAAGCAGCAGGGGTCTGGGTGAGTCTTAGAGTTTAGTGTTTTTGCTTCTTTTCCTTGTCTGTTCTGGGAGCTGCCTGTCAGGTTTTCTGACCCATGGAAAGATCTGGGCACTATTCTTTGATCAGCTGGCACAGAGGTTGGGGCTAGGGCATCTTAGCAACATGTTCACTGGACCCATCTGATCCAGCTCATAGGCATGATTTCTGATTTGGACGCAGATCAGACCACCTGAGGCAGGGTTGGGGCTGGTGAAGGGAGTCAGCCAGAAGTCCTGAGGGCATCAGGCTTTTGGCCAAGCTTCTTAACTCCTCTTTCTTTCTTTCTTTCTTTCTTTCTTTCTTTCTTTCTTTCTTTCTTTCTTTCTTTCTTTCTTTCTTTCTTTCTTTCTTTCTTCCTTCCTTCCTTCCTTCCTTCCTTCCTTCCTTCCTTCCTTCCTTCCTTTCCTTCCTTCCTTCCTTTTCTTTTCTTTCTTTTTTTCATCACTGAGCAGCAGCATCTCCCTGCTTCTGAACTACCCCCACTCAGGAAGGTACCAAGACTCATGTTTTGAGTGTGGTGTGAGGAGTTGAAGCCTTCCTAAGGGCTGCCAGAGGGGCGGCAGCTGAGCCCTGAGCAGCTGGCCACCAGCTTCTGCTCTGCTGAGAGGAGGGCGTAAGCTGAGGGAATTTCAGGAAGATTGTGGAGGAGGAGGTGGATGTGAGCCTGGCTGGAGACACATAGGAGCAGAGTGTTAGGAAAGAGGAAGACATTCAGAACAGGGACAAGAACTGTAAGGAAAGATGAGAGATGTTGAAACAGAATTTTTGGAGAGTTTTGCTATGTGATGTAACCCCCTCTTCCACCTCTTCCAAAAGCCTTCAGCAAACTCTGGGTTATTTGCATGATGATTTTGGAGTTAAGATTTGTGGCTTTGTGGGAGTATGATTATATGCTGTGGGTGTTGAGAAGAGGGGTACATAAAGAGGAAAGCCACAAACTGGGCCCTGGTGGGAGAGGCAATGTGGCAGACATGGCTGCTTGCCTACCCAATACCCACTCTCCCTTTGTTTTCCTACTGACAGGACCTGGATTTCATTCAGGGCAGTAAATGTGCTTGTTCAAAATATTTAACTCCCCAGACTCCCTTGCAGAGGGTGGAGGTCACATGACTCTGCTGTGGACAGTAAGATACAACCACAGTCTGCTGGATGGAGCTCCTGGAAAAGTTACTACTTTCCTGGAAAAAAGGGAGCATGCATTTACCGTTCACCATACACCTTCTCCTCTTTGCCTTTCTCCCCTCCTCCCTGCCTTTCTCTCATATCTCCCTGGAGATATGATGCCTAGAGGTGAAGTGGCCAACTCATAACCGTTAGGACAGAAGCCACAGGCTTTTCCATAGGTTAGATGAAGGCTGGGTTCTTGATGACTTCCTTCACCATTGCCAAGCACCCCCCCTATACATTTATTATTACTTGAAACAGACTGACCCTTATTTGGTTAGGCCACTGTGGTCAGGTTTCCGCAACATGGGTCACATGCCTTCCCAACTGACACAGGTCTCAAGCGCCTTTTCTTTTTATACCTTGTAGAAGCATAGCTTCTACCAGATAAGGATCTATCCTTTTCAGTGGAAAACAAAAATGGCAAGGAAATAAAGAAAGAAGGGAGAGAGAGAGAGACAGAGAGAGAGAAAGAAAGAAAGAAAGAAAGAAAGAAAGAAAGAAAGAAGAAAAGAAAAGAAAGAAAAGGAAGGAAGGAAAGAAGAAAGAAAGAGAAAGAAAAGAAAGAAAGAAAAGAAACAAAAGGAAGGAAAGAAAGAAGAAAGAAGGAAAGAGGAAGAGATGGAGAGAGAGAAGGAAGGAAGGAAAGAAAGAGAGAGGGAGAAGAAAGAAGAAAGGGAAGGAAAGGAAAGGGAAAAGAGGGAAGAGGAGAGGGCAGGACAAGGGAGGGGAGGGAGGGAGGAAGGAAGGAAAGAAGGAAGGAAGGAAGGAAGGAAGGAAGGAAGGAAGGAAGGAAGGAAGGAAGGAAGGAAGTTAGGAAAATAACTAGGGCCTTTCACTTTTGCCTTCAATAGCAGAGTGGCCCTGGAATTACAGAGCTGGAAAGGGTGATAGATGAGTAATTAGAGCTTAGATCAAGCATCCCCAATTGTATCCAGCACACTTGTGGTGGAGGGTGGGTTTCAGCAGAAGCTGCCTTTACATCTCCCAGTTGCTGGGACAGGCACTGGATTCTGCTTCCTTTCTTCTGGTCCCTATCACCCTACTTTCCACTTCCTCCTCTTCATACAATGAACAGAATGTGCCACATTGTCTGAAGAACTGATAGAGGACTGATTGGAGCAGAGGAAACATAGCTGCCTAGATACTATCTCTCAAACAACCCTGTTCTACCAGGCCTGACACTCCCACTGGGACTGTTGTGGGGAATCACAGAGCTGGGAGGGGTCATCACCCACTATGACCCAGTCCACTGTGCTCAGTCAACAGGGTAGGAAGCAAGGCAGGCTGAGAGAGGGCAAGTGCTTGCTCAGGGTGACCCTGAGGAAGACCCTGTGCCCGAGGCAACAGGGCCTCGCAGGCACCATCTGCAAAGATGTCTTCCTCCCTTTCCGTTCAACTGTGATAAGTCTCTGTTCTCAGTGCTAATAGCACCAGAATGAAATATTTGGGTTTAGCAGTAATTTGCAAGAATAGCACTAAAACTCCAGGAATTCTACTGACTCAAATCTCACTACGAATAAAAAAATATTGTTAAAAACTCAAATGGTATTAGACTAAATTAAGTGTATACTTTAGTTCAATTACGAGGTCTGTGACATAGAACAAATCATATCACAGCTCTGCATGTGTTTCCTAATCTGCAAACGAGGTAGTTGGAAACCTTTCTGAACATACGTTTCTGCTATAAAACAAGTTTCTAGAAGGCAGAAATCGCATCTTAACCATCTCTCTATCCTCACTACCTATAATGCTCTCCAGTATGTAAAAGCAGCTCAGGAAACTGCTTGTCAAGTGAACCAATAGGCAAATGAATGAATGATTTAGGTGGACAGTGAGTAAATATGTCTTACATGGCACCTGGAAGCAAAACTCAGACCAATAGGAGCACAGGTTAGTTTCAGCATAAGACTTGAGAGCTGCCTAGAAAGGGCCAGATGACTGTGGGTAGTGGCGAGCTCACCATCACTGAAGGAATTCAAGAAGATGTTGGTAGCAGAGATGTAATAGAAGAAATGGATTGGTGTTCTCTGGGGGCAAGCTGGAGCTGTGATCTCTCTGGTCTCGTCCAAATGGCCTGAAGTCTCATGGTCAAGTTCCCTTACTGACAATGTCTTACAGGGAGACACAACTTAGCTTATTGTCCTCACTCTGAATTTAAATTAGGAACATCTACCCCCATGAGACCCTTGAAGTCTTGTTTTCAAAGAGTCAAGAAAAGTTCCCAGAAAGGATGATTTGATGCAGTCAGGGTCTTTCTTAACCCGTGGGCAAAGGTGTCATTTCAGGGAAAATGTTCAAACCACCTCCCCGACCACAACCTAGCACCTCTGTCCCCACCATTAAAGTTGCATCATTTTCCCTTTAATGGCTTAGTCTTTAATATGCATCTGCACCTTGGTCTTAGACTTCAAGCTTTTTGAAGTATAATACAGTGGAGACAGCCATATCACATGTGTGTTTGATACAATATCAGCTTTATGAATCTGGCAGTGAGAAAGAAGGAAGTAATTGAAACAATGAGGGTGATGCCATCCTTTATTTCACTCATGAGTATGTGCTCCACAGTGAGAAATGGGAGGTGAGAAGCTTCTGTTCACCCATATGATCCTTCTTCCCCTTGGGCTGCTCAAAGGATGGATGGCATTTAACTAGATTTTCCAGATTATTTTTTTACTATACTTGGATTCCTCTTTAAAGTGGAAGTGGAAGATCAGAGAAGGGTTCTGGATGGTAGGATCCTGAGAGGTGGTGAGAGAGGGGGCCCTACCAAATTTCTGGAGAAGGCAAAGGGCTGTGTGGGGATCCTAAAGACAGGTGTTGACCATGGGTGTCCCCGGGGAAAGAGTAGGCCAGTTGGCCCTGCAGCCGTGGGGAAAGGTGCCGAACAGTCTTGGTTTCAGTGTGTTGGACTAGCCAGAGCTTACCAAGAAGCGAGCCCCATCGATGTGGTACTTCTTCACTGCCTTCTCACAGTCCTTATAGTTGAGCTGCAAAGAGAAGAGGAAGGTGTTGTCAGTGACGGGCAGGCTCATACCATTGGTTCCTCTCCCTTGTCTGCCCCAGAAACTTAGCACTTTGCGGTACTTGTGGCTAGCCAGGCTCCCCACTGCCCTCCCTTGGCTAACAGAGGGCCCAGTCCCCACCTCAGCCTCGCTTTCACTACCCCCTTGGGACTGCCTGAAATGGAGAAATTGCCTTGCTCTAAGGCTTCGGGGCCAACCCTTCCAGAAAGACTGCCTTCAAGGCATGCAGAGCTCTGCCCTATGCTCCTCAGGAAGGTAGAGAGGGGCTGAAAGAAGAAAAGAAATACCATCCATTGTCTCGATGCCCAGAGACAACCTTAGTGTTTCTTTCAATGCTTTCTTCCTAGCATGTTTCTAAACATAATTGAGGTTATGATTTAGATTCAATCTCATTATCCTGACTTTTTTTTCTCTTAAATTACCTGAAAGGATAATATAAACACTGCCTAGTGTTATGCAAACTCAATTTAAACAATATTTTAATGACCACAACATTATTTAATCATTCCCTTATTGCTGGATGTTTATTTACCAAACTGCTATTTCAATAATGATAATAAAAATGGCTAACAATTATCAAAAGCTTTCTGTATGGCAGGCACTGGTCCAAGTGGTTAAGCTAGTCTTCAATCATTTTACCCTCACATTTTGCAGATGGGGAATGAGAGACACAGACAGCAAGTAACTTGCATGAGGTCCATGGATTTTAGGTGACAGGTTTCAGAACAGGCTTTAATGTCTCTTTCAGAAATATTCCCCTTTTAATATCAGTATAACTTATATATGGTAAGTAAAATGAGCAAATGAAAACGCAGCTTCATTTGTTTGCAGTACATCATCCCAATCAAAATAGAGACCATCATGGATGCTGTTTTGCAAAACTTTTTCCTCCCTCTTTGAGATAAATTGTTTAAGTCAGAATCTCAGAACAGAGTTATATAGTATCCATATGAATGAGCATTTTTAAGACCTTGGTTATTTTCCTAAACCAATCAGCAATCATATGAAATGCTGGTTTCAACTTGTCCTCAACAGCATAAATGTTCACATTTGAAGTATCTCTCAGCTTGCTGCTTTGAAGTGGAGCATTTAAGGTTAAATGTTTCTCCTTGAGGATCCCAGGTTCTCCTCACAAGGCGGGGCCTCATGGTTTGTGGCAGCCTTCTTTTGGAGCACATTTTAAACCATCTTTTTATCTTATAGCTGACAAATCCAAAGAATAAATACAATTGTTGTGACGTCTTAGCTTGGAAGGGCAGGATGAATATCACACTCAGAAAGCTGACTTAAAAGTTGATATTGAAAGCACGTCGCGTCTACAGAGCCCTGGTATCCCTTTTATCTACAGGCAGTGGGGGATAAGTGGTTCTCAGAAAAGTCAACTGCCTTTAATTCATCATTCTCACTGTTATCATTATCAGATAAACCAGATGATTTTGAAGAGTGATAACTTTGTGTCTAGATCAGCAGACAGTCCTGCAGACTGGGACCCAGGCATTTGATTCTGCTCCAGCAAGATCTGGGCTTGTGGACCTCAAATCTGTATTTTTAAGAAGCATAAAGTGGTCCAGAAAAGTTACCTGGATTTGTAGTAAGGAAGCCTGAGGCCTCTAGAGGCAAAGAGGCTGGTCTAAGGTCACACAGTGTGCTGGGATACCAGCTGGGACCCCACCTGGGATTAGGACTCATAGCTCTGAGCCAGTGCCTCTCCACTGCATAACCCAAAGATGTTCTCCTGCAAGTCGAAAGGAATTGGACAGATTGAACAAATATACAACATGGTCTCAGTCCTCAGGAGCTTATATTCCAGACACAGGATGAGATACACATGTCAGAGACAAGAAGACACAAAATCCCACCAGCCTGCATTGGTGTCCCCAGCTAGGAGCCAGTTAATAGAGAAGGAAAAAGGGCAGATGGAACATGCATTAGGACCCATCTGTCTGCTGGGTGCCTTACACCCATCATTTCCTTTAATCCTCACAACCAGCCCATGGAGTTAGTTACTGTTCATATCTCTATTTCACTGATGAGGAAGTTGAGGCACAGAGAAGCAAAGCAACTATGGGAAAGTCACCAAGCTAGCAGGTGGCAGAGCCAGGGCAAGGTGTGTCTGACTCCAGAGCTGACTCGGGAAGTGTCTCCAAGGGAGGCATCTCCAGGAAAGGCCTGACCCCACTACTTGGGTAGAGTTTGCATCTGCAGATCAATCCTTTACATGTCATGATTGATGGCTGAGATCCATTCCTAAACAACTCTGTGGTCCATTTATTTGGTATTTTCTTTCAGGGGGCTGAGGTACTCAGAATCTGAAGGGTTTTTATCCAAGTCTGTGGAGAGACTAGGACTTCCAGGATCACAGATTCACCTCAGCTCCTAGTTTCTCCCCTCAGTCCACTTATGCCAGAAGAAGGAACCTGCTTGGATGCCGTAGATTTGTCCTGGGTTCTGAGATATCCAGGAAGAAAACTCTCCCTTCTCCCAGCTCAGGCACAGATGTCTTCCGATAACATCCCTGAGACATGGTCCATCTCCCTGTACTGACGGGAGTTTTAGGGATCAATTCTCTGTTGCTCAATTGGATTGTGTAATTCTCCTGGTCACACCTGAAGGTCAGGCCTGTCTGTGCCTCTCAGCCCATCTCAAGTCTTTCTCTTCATAATTCTCAATTCCTTTCTTTTTCCTTTACCAAGGTAACATGCCACTTTATTCCCTCTTGGCAAGTTTTACCTTGTTGCCCTATCTTATTTGGTCTATATTTGAGAAAGATATTTAGAAACAACCTTAAAACCTTAAAAAACCAGTTGTGCAACAATATTTGCTGAAACCTAAGTTTATTATGACCTTGCAGAAGGAAAATAACAGAAATGAAAGCACTAAATGTAGTTAAAAAAAAAAACAACAACAAAAAAACAGGATCTGTGAGCTGCACCTTTACTATACCACACCTAGTTTAACATGTTCACATTTTCTTCTTCAGGTTGGGGTAGAACAGCTGTGACTATAAATGCCTTGGAACTGCATAGACTCCAGGTTTGGCTATATGTCCTAGGGAACCTCGTCTACCCGCTTGAATCTCAATTTCCCCAGGAAAAACAGGAAGCTGAGTTAGATGACTTCTACCATCTTAGCTTTACCATCTCATCTTTATGACAGTCTGGAATGTCAACAGAATCTGATGCCAGCCTGCAGGGATGAGGGTGTTAGAAACTTAAATGTCTCTCACAAGGCATCTTCCCGCATGGTCAGGGTAGAGGGACCCTAACTAAGTCACGTGGCTTGAGATCTGCCCAAGCAGATGTGTTGTCCCCTTCTGCCAATGACCAAGCACAGGGATCCTTCAATCTTTCCTCTAAGCCCAGAAGACAGGCCAGCAACATTCTGGTCCCAGCACTGCCACAAGCCTCTTCCCCTCTAGGGGCCTCAGTTTTCATAGCTATAAATTGGGGCTTATATCAGTTTTCTGGCCTGCTTCACAAGACTCTCATAAAGCTCCAAGGAGACTCTGCCCCAAGCAGGAGCTTGAGGACCCCCCTCAGGGTTGTGAGCAGTGAAAGCCTAAATGCCGTGTCTGGCACCTGCTCATCTTAGTCCTCTAACCAGCCCTCCCACCCTGCCTATTCTTTCTCCCGCCTCCAAGACGCCATGTCACCCCTTTCTAGTAAGGAGCGTTGATCTCATTAGCAGTTGCAACAGTTCTCTGCATCTCAGAGCATGGACTTTAAAACCAGATAGGTGTGACTTGAAACTTGCCTCTATCACATGTGGTCCCTAGGGCTTCGGACCATTTCAGTTCCCTGAGCTGACTTTACAGCTGAGTCAAGGGGATAACAATGCTGACCTCACAGGAGAGTAGGGAGCGTTAAATGGGACGGTGCCTGTGAAACACTGAATTCAAACCCTAGCACATAATAGGCACATACTCATTTGAGGGCTCCTGCTCACATCCTTCTCTCCCGAACTCATTGCCAGGAAAACTCAGCGGTCTATATGGCGC
Source organism: Chlorocebus sabaeus (assembly GCF_047675955.1). Lineage (NCBI taxonomy): Eukaryota > Metazoa > Chordata > Mammalia > Primates > Cercopithecidae > Chlorocebus > Chlorocebus sabaeus. The sequence goes on along the minus strand of NC_132926.1, from coordinate 12,128,114 downwards.
TCACTCAAACAGTAAAGTTGCCATAGGGTTCCACTGCTATCTTATACACCTCCCACATTCTGCCCCAATTCCATTGTCAAGCCTCAGTTCAGCCCACCAAGGGCACTATCATCATGACCACTCACACAAAAGCAAGGCTCACCTTCTTGAAATAGTCAGCAAGGCTGTCAGGGTCCCAGCCCAGGACCTCTGAGCGAAAGGGCACATTCCTCAGTGCCATGGCTGCTCTCCCAGGAGGAAGCTCACAAGCTGAGCATGAGCGCTGCACCCATGGGCAGAGAAGCTCAAATCCAGAGCTCGGAGGCGTTCTTGGCTCTTCCAACTCCCTGCTACCCTGTGGAACACCCTTGTTGGAGCCGATGTCTTTTCTGCCACAGCCAGATCCCAGAAAGCAACGACTTCCTCTGCGAACAAATATGGTCTCTTCTCAGAAAACGACTCAGCTAGTTTCCTTTACCACTTCCTCTGCTGGGCTCTAAATAAGTAAACAAGGAAGCCCAGCTCTGGGGGCTCGAGATGCAGAGACAGCCCCAGAGTTGGTAATTCCCCACTGACTCCAGTCATTCCAACCCAGTAGGAGAGGCAATGAAGGGGTCTTAAACTCCGATGTGAGTCCGAGTATTTTTCCTTTAAACTCTGGGCACCCATATGTCTACACTGCATTCTTGCTCAGCTGGGGCTTTGCAGACCAAAATCTATGCTGATGGTTGACCTGAAATACAATTTCCCACATCAGTGAATTGCTGGAGTGTGGTCTTTTAATGCTTTCCAACTACCTTCCCCTCCCACCATCAAAGATTGGGATTCTTTCAGCTGCCTATTTACAGTTGTCATGAGAGGGTCCTCAAGGAGTGAGTGAGTCAGACACCCAGGGCTGAACAAAGTGCTGCACTGTGCAGACAGGGCTCAGTTTCTTATGTGACTATTTCTGTGCTATGCAACCTTAGGCAAGGACTTAAAAGCTGGGAATCTCAGTTTCCAAATCTGTATAATAGGAAAACAGTGATACTTCATATACACATAAAACTTAGATGCATTTAACTAGACAAACCTAAAAAGAAAAATTAAAAAGAAAAAAAAAACTTAACGATTGCTATTGATACTGTCATATATTCCATTCACTATTGTTTCCACAGTATATTTTATTCACTATTGATTCTGCCATATATTCTAGCCAAAGAGCACATTCCCTGGAGATAGGAGGTGAGAATCTGCTGTTTTCTTAGTTTCAGACATTGTTTATTTCTCATAATTGAACAACTTATTGGCAGAGGGTGAGTTCAGTGTGTAAAAGCAACTATATTTGTGCAATAATGCAACCTCTAAACATAAGTTACTACTTCATCTAATGCTACACACACACGCGCACGCACACACGCACACACACACACACACAGAGTCATCTGTTCCAAGGCTGTTGCCCTTACTAAGTGATGCTATGTTGGTCCTTGAGGTGGTGCCTCCCTGAGGGTTTTCAAGCATAGCTTTGGCCATGCACAGTTTCTGTCATACACACTCTGAGGAGCCCCGCAGTCACTGTAATGCTCCGGCCTCACAAGCTGGTAGGCAGCTTAAATGAAATACACATTTTACTCCAGGCCCAGCACCAGCTCATCAATGTGAGCTGGTGTTAGCCTCACCTTAGAAGGTGCTGAGGGCATCAGTGAAGGTAGCCCAGGCCATTTGGTCCTTGCAGGGCCTCACACCTAAGAGCTCTTTCCCTTTCTTTCTTTCTTTCTTTCTTTCTTTCTTTCTTTCTTTCTTTCTTTCTTTCTTTCTTTCTTTCTTTCTTCCTTCCTTCCTTCCTTCCTCCCTCCCTCCCTCCCTCCCTCCCTCCCTCCCTTCCTTCCTTCCTTCCTTCCTTCCTTTCTTTCTTTTCCTTCTTTCCTCTTTTTTTTTTTTTTTCTTTTGAGACAGAGTTTCGCTCTTGTTGCCTGGGCTGGAGTACAATGGTGCCATCTCGGCTCACCGCAACTACTGCCTCCCAGTTTCAAGCGATTCTCTTTCCTCAGCCTCCTGAGTGGCTGGGATTACAGGCATGTACCACCACACCCAGCTACTTTTGTATTTTTAGTAGAGACGGGGTTTATCCCAGTTGGTTGGGCTGGCCTCGAACTCCCAACCTTAGGTGACCCGCCCGCTTCAGCCTTCCAAAGTGCTGGGATTACAGGCGTGAGCCATTGCTCCTGGGCTGCATCTAAGAGCTCTTGGTAGCTGATCATTCTGTATAAAGCACAGCCCTGCTGTACAAAAGCTCCGTCATGGGTGAGAGGTCACCTGGTCTTTCAAATCACTAGCATAGAAGTGAACAATAAAAAGCCATTTGAAGAGAAAGAGAGAGAGAAATCACTTTGAAGTAGAGTAAACACAGAAGATGTCATGGAATTAACTGGGATTTAAGCAGGGCTGTGGAGGATGGAGTGAAAGGGAGGGCATTCCTGACCTGGATCAATCAATCTCTCTCTCTCTCTATCTCTCAAAACACATGCCACCTATGAAAAGGAACATTCCAGATCATCCTTAAAAGTAGAAGCAATTTTACTTTATTTTCATTTCTTCTTTTTATTTGCTTTTGTTTTTTTGTTTAAAGATGGGGTCTCCCTCTATTGCCCAACCTGGAATGCAGTGGCACAATTATAGCTTACTGTAGCCTCGAACTCCTGGGATCAAGAGATCCTCTCACCTCAGCCTCTCAAGTAGCTGGGAGTACAGGCATGCACCACCACACTTGGCTGATTTTTTTATTTTTACTCTTTTGTGGAGATGGAATCTTGCTTTGTTTTCCCGGCTGGTCTTGAACTCTTGGTCTCAAGCGACCCTCCCATCTTGGCATTACAAAGCGCTGGGATTATAAGTGTAAGCCACCAAGACTGGCCTAATTTTTTAAATGATGTTCACCCCACTCAGGATAAGAAAAATCTACAGAAAAGCAGTTGTAATGAAGGTATCGCTAAATATTAGGCTCTTTTAGAAAGAATTATCTAATTAATGTGGCCAAGATGGAGGATCCATGGAGCTCATTTGGAAGACAGACAAAGCAGCTAAGAAACCTGGATGACAATCATGGCAACTTTGAGAAACATAAGAGACATGATGGCTTGAGCTCTTCCTATGTGCCAGAGAGCACAAGCTAAGAACTTCTTCCTGACTGTCTTAATTGTTGGCACTATTATTGCTCCTACTCTGCAGAAGAGAAAATTGAGGCTCCAAGAGGTGAACTACTTGCCCTCTGAATCCAGCAAGTAGGGGGTGCATCCAGGACTCTTCCAAAGTTGATCTGAGTCCAGAGCCACTGTCCTTGGCCATTTGCCACCTTGAGGCTCTGAGATGTTACAGAAACCGCCCAAAGTAGACTTGGGATTCAAACCCAGTCTATCTCCAGAACCTGAGCAGTTTCTTCTCTCTGGCCTCTGGTGAGGAGAAAGAGAGGTTGTCAATCTGAACAAGCTCAGTAAAGGGTGCAGCACTCTGCACGAGGTGGGCATTTGGTGTCCCCTCCCCACAGAACCACAAGCCCATTCCTCAGAAAGGGCAGCTGGTGCAAGGGGAAGCATGTTGCTTCAGGCCTGGAGCCTTTCCATTTCCCCAGGTCTTGCTGATTTCTCAACACTCACGAGTTTCACATCTCCTGTCTCTGGCTGGAGGGTTCCTGAAGTTCCGGAGACTGGGCTAGTTAGCCCCCAAGAGAGACTCAGGAGACCAGAAGAACCAGTGTGACCCTGTGCAGGCTCAGCTGCAGGCCCCTCACCTCCAAAATGGGGTGGCCATGACAGCAGCCTCTGGGTACAGCCCCCGACAGAGGGGCTGCCATGACCGTGGAGGCCAGGGGCAGCAGTTGGATGTATAGCATCTGTCTGTTGGCTTCAAGCATGAAGCAGAGCAGAGGGTGGGGATCCAGTAGCGCACAGTAATTTGAAGCAATGGTGGGGATACCCTCGCCCATGTCTCTCTCCCTCCCCACAACCAGGTGGAGAACTCGGCACTTATGAAGGAACAAGGTTACAGAGGCCTTGTTAGGCTTTGCGATGCATACCTCAAGATTTGGGAAAAGGCAAACAATCTCTGAGCAGAATAAAAACAACTTTCTGGGGGCTGGGCACAGTGGGTCATGCCTGGGAGTCATGTGGTAGGTCAATCCCAGCACTTTGGGAGGCCAAGGCGAGCAGATAATCTGAGGTCAGGAGTTCGAGACTGGCCTGACCAATATGGTGAAACCCTGTCTCTACTAAAAATACAAAAATTAGCCTGGTGTGGTGGCGTGAGCACCTACAGTCGCAGCTACTAGGGAGGCTGAGACAGAAATGATTGAACCCGGGAGGTGGAGGTTGCAGCGAGCTGAGATGGCGCCACTGCACTCCAGCCTGGGTGACACAGCAAGACTCCCTCTCAAAAAAAAAAAAAAGACACCTCTGCTCCTACACCGAAGCAGGGCTCCTGGGATAGGAGTGGTTTTTCTTTTTCTTGGTTCTTTGTTTTTGTTTGTTTTTTTTGTTTGTTTGTTTTTTTTTTTTTTTTTTTTTTTTTTTTTTTGAGACAGAGTCTTACTCTGTCATCCAGGCTAGAGTACAATGGTATCCTCTCCGCCCACTGCAACCTCCACCTCCCGGATCCAAGCAATTCTCCTGCCTCAGCCTTCCGAGTAGTTGGGACGACAGGTGCATGCCACCACGCCCAGCTAATTTTTTGTATTTTTAGTAGAGATGGGGTTTCACCTTGTTGCCCAGGCTGGTCTCGAACTCCTGAGCTCAGGCAATCCACCCGCTTTGACCTCCCGAAGTACTAGGATTACAAGTGTGAGCCACCGTGTCCGGTCAAGGGATAGGAATCTTTACTGCACAACCAGCGGAGGCTGTGGACAAGAAAGCAGTACCTGCAGGGAGGGCTGTGTCAGATTGTGAGAACTCAGGAAGGAACAGTGGATGTGGTAGCAGCAAACTGCAGCCCAGAGCATCGCCTGAATCTCCTCCCCACCCCACCTGCCACGTCCAGACTCCCAGCTCCCTCCCTTTCCATCTGACCCACAGCAGAATCAGGTGGGCAGATAACTGCCTTCCTTCACAGCTAATTCTAGAGGTGAGAGAAATGCACAATTTCTTAGAAAAGACTTGGAAGTTGCAGCTTCTGTGTGTGGGGTTGGGGAAAGAGTCTGGGGAGCTGATGCTTAGGGGATGGGGAGAATGGAAAGCAGGGACTTTACAGACAAGAATGTGCTGACCTTCTTAGGAGAGGAACACAAGAAGTTAGAACGTGGGTGGGAGGAAGTGCTTATTTGAATCTGACTTGGACAGAGGGTCCTGACCATGGGAGAGAGAATAAGGTGGTGGCATGTGGCCCAGAGAGGATGCTGACGTGGGACAGACACCGCAGGCAATCGGAGGATGCCCTCGCCCGTGTCCACCCAGCCTCATTCCCACCAACTTTTTAACATCTCAGATTTATCACCAGAGGCTGAAGTGCCTTGCCGTTGGAACTTTCTGGAGGGCCTGCATGGGAGCAAAGGCTGCAGTTGTCATCCTCACAGGGAGAGGGGGCAGTTTTCCCTCCATCCTTAAGGCAGGCAGTGGGAGCACCCTCCATGCCTGGGATCCTTGTGGATGGCAAAGGGCTCCACTACGTGGGAGAGTCCGGTGGAGCAAGCAGAGCCAGGAAGGGGTCCTGACTGCTCTGCTGGACACTCCAGCAGCCATACAGGAAGGCACAGAACTCAGCAAGCCGGCCTTAGAAAGAGTGTGCAGGCAGGGGAAGACCTGCCTCCCATGCAAGGCATCCTCCATGCAGAGCGCCAGCGCTCACAGCACGTGGGCGGGAGGCTGGGGAGGGGGCCGCGCAGCAATCCCATAGGAGCCCTCCTGCAGGCCACATTCCGCTCTACCTGGACAGTCACTGAGCTCCCTGCCCCCAAGCCTGGACACAGCTCTGACCTCCCCCACCCTGGGAGATGGCACGGGGAAAACATGAGCCCGCCGTCCTGTGCAAGGCAACGAAAAGCAATATTTTCCACTTCCTTCCAGTTGACAATTTCATTCTTTTAAAAAAACTCTTTCATCCCCTTTCTCTGTGTCTCTTGCTCGGCTATTTTAGTTGAGGTGCCTCAGAAGTTCAAAGGTGGGTAGGAGGAAGTACTTATTTGGACTTCCTGTCAAACCTCCCCTCCCTGGCTGCCCTATTTTTGATTTTGGCAGCCTGAACCCAGAGAGCTTTGCTGTGAAGGGAAACTCCCCAAGTGCCAGCAAAGGGGGTGGAGTGGGGGCTGGGGGCCGGACAGGGGGTAACAGGCTTCTCAACTTAATAGAAAAATCCTTGTCTTCTTCCTTGGCGAGCTGGAAGAAGGCAAGGTTTCTGGGGGGTGGGAAGGGGTGCCAGAAAATAAAGCAAATGAAATTTATCTCCAGTCAGCAAAGCCACCTGTGACCGACTTCAGTTCCTTCTCCACAAGGAAGAGCTGTGGGTCCAGAAAGTGCAAGCACGTCCCTAAGATGAAGTGGCTTGCAGCAAATGAGAACAGCATAGATGAGAGGTTCAGAGTAGGTTTGAGAAGTGGGCGCATTCTGATTGCACGTAATTTGTCTACCAACCCTTCCACAAGGCTTCAAGGGCTTGGCAAAAAGAGAGCGTAGGTCCATGTGTGTATGACGTCACATAGCCCTCGTAGCTGCTGTTTGTGAAACGGGGGTAGAGTCGTACCTACACTTTATAGATTGAAAAGAAAGGCTTGGGGAGACCAAATGCTTTTTCAAGGCCTCACAGTTCATCAGAGGTAAAATGTGAGCTTTGAAACCAGATCTGTCTGACATTAAGATTTTCCACCAAAAGATACACTTTTCAAGGATAGAAATGTTACGAAATGAATTATCGATATTTTAGAGCAGGTCTTTTCAACCATATTTATTAGGAAAGACAGGATATTTTGCTTTTGAGTTCTTCTAAAATGATGATCCTTGGTTTGCATACATTTTTCTCTAATTAAAAATAATTAAGCCTAGCATTCTAATGCTCTATGAGTTTTGTATATCAGTTGTATCCTGCATGTAGAAAGACACCTGCTAAGGGCTGCAGAGCTTGGCTGGGTCAGGCTGAGTTACAGGTGGGAGGTGGAGGTGGTGGAGGAAAAGAGTAAAATAAGGGAGGAAAATGACCACAAGCTTCCATTCATTCCAGCCTGGGACCTCAGGGAAGCCTGAATTCTCCTGCTATGAACCTGGAGCTGCCTGGCTCCTCCGCGTTCCAAGCCTGCTCTTAGAACTGTCCTTTTGAGTATGCGAATGCCTCTATATCCTTCCAACAAGTAACTTTGTTGCTCAGGTTGCACAGAGTTAGGTTCTGTTGCTTGCAACCAAAACCCCAACTCTTCCACATACATAGACCATTCTTTAATTTGTCTAAACAGTCTCAAGGGGGAAAAGGAGGTAAGCTGGAGTAAGGAAGAGTCAAGGACTGGCAGATGAGGAGGTCCTAGGCTTGTATTCTACTCAAGCAATGCCATCAGCTGAGTGTCCAACCTTGAGCCCCTTTTAAAGTTTCCTCATCTTTAAAATGGATTGATAAAATTTAACATCCCACTTCACATGCTTTTGCTGACACACGAAGTTGCTCGTGTTACATGTCTGTCCTGTGTCTGACATATCTGACATGGAGATGCTACAAGTTCATTTCCATCCCCCAGACAATTTCTAGAGCTTCCTTTTAGTCCATGCTCCTCTCAGTGGCAGATTAATTTTTAGTTCGCCTCTCTTTGAAGACCCAAGCAAAAGAAACAAATTATCTTTTTTGTATTTTTAGTAGAGATGGGTCATACAAAAGTTAGCTGGGTGTGGTGGCACACGCCTGTAGTCCCAGCTACTCGGGAGGCTGAGGCAGGAGAATCGCTTGAACCTGGGAGGCGGAGGTTGTGGTGAGCTGTGATTGCACCACTGCACTCCAGCCTGGGCAACAGATCAAGACTCCGTCTCAAAAAAATAAAACAAATAAAATAAAAATAATCTGATATCAAGAATTTATTCTGAAAAGCTTTCATGGAATATCAGAGGGTGATGGTACATGTGATCTGCCAAACTAGGGTGTTTTTGGAAGTGGAAGGGATGCTGCTTGTGATATGTTGGGATGGCAGGCAGACTTTGGGGCTGCCCCTGGCAATGGAAACATATGGGATCCCCAGTCACAGAGTTCTCACCCCATTATACTGATGCCTTGGTCTCTTTTCCTCCTGCAGAGTTTCATCTGCTCCACTAAAGCAGAATTTCCTACTCCTTACTTGTTGCGACAAATAGTGACTCTATTTGCATTTAGCAGAAAATTGGAATACTTTTTATCACAGGCAGAAACCCCAAACGTAACTCAGGTGGGGATAGTTTGAACACGTGCCAATAGCTTATGTTCCCTGAGCCCAGCCCCTATTCATTCCCAGCTGTTTCATGAGGCCTCTTCAGATCATTGGCTTATCCTGCCCTTACTGGAACTGGAAGGTCCACTTTGTCTTTAAACCAAGGAGGCTCCATAGGCTCATAGCTCTAAATTTCATGTGTGACTTGCCAACAGAAGCGCCAGATTCTTACCAACAGACTTCCCCTGTTTCATCCCCCTCAGCCCTGCCATTGTTCTTTGCTATCTAACGTAGATTTTAGGCCATCTTACCAGGGTCTTGTGTCCCTGACGGTCAGGCTTGTGATTTAGGAAGTCTGTCCTAAACAACTCAAGGCCAGAATTTCACAAAACTGCAGCGTCCCCTTATGGAGGGCCTTTGTTCCTGTTCTGGAGGCTTCCTGTGTGAACCTGGATTCTCAGAGGGACTCAAGTCCATTCTGGAGATTTGGCAGAACGATCCTCTGGGTCTAGCTTTTCTTCCCAAGTCCAACTCCTCAAAAGTTTCAAACCGCAGATATTTTTTTTTCCTTCTAGAGACAGAACCTACAGGAGCCAAAGCGCAGACTCTGGAATCAGAATAACATGTTTGAATCCCAACTCTCTTACACTCCAGCTGTGTGACCTGGTGCAACTTACTTAACTTCTCTGTGCCACAGTTGCCATGGGGATATGGGAAAAGCTAAACAATAGCATGAATCTCATTGAGTGGCTGTGAGGATTCAGTGAAATAGAATTAGAAGCATGGATCACAGCCCCTGGCGCACTATAGATGGTGTCCTTACTGGCAGTTTTCACTAATATAAACATATCTGACTCATTCATGCCTCCCCAGGGACTGGCCCTGAGTGACAGTCGGTTCTCCACTGCTGTGCATGCCTGGGTTAGAGAAAACCCTGAGCTCCCCTCTCCTGTATCACATGTAGGTGTGCACCAGTGGCATGCAGTACTCTGTACTATTTCCGATGTAAACAGATAGCAAAAGTGTAGAGTTGGGTTTTCCTAATAATTTCAAGGAGGTGCTGCAGGCTCAAAGGGTGATAAGGCCAGGGGTAAATGCAAATGAATGAAGCGCGTCTGATGGGATAACTGACCGCCTGATGCAACCTACTCTGGGGATCGTGTGAGGGTGCAGTAAGGCAGGGCGGGGCCTGAGCCAAACGGAGGCCCTCAATCCAAGTGCATCGTCGCCATACTGTAATGGCACATACTGTAATGGGGCACACTAGGCAAGAATGTGGGTCCTGTGTTGTCAGATTTTTGTTTAAGAAAAGGTAGAAAGCTAGATATTATGTTTAAAAAAAATCGAAAAGAAAAATGTGGGCAACTGTGGTAGGCAGAATAATGACCCCCAAAGATGTACACATCTTCACTCTGGAATCTGAATACGTTAAGTTACATGGAAAAGAGGAATGAAGGTTGCGGATGGATTTGAGGTTGCTAATCAGCTGGCCTTAAAACAGGGAGACAAGCCTAGAATATCTGGGTGGGTGCAGTGTAATCACAAGGACCCTTAAAAGTGGAAGAGGAGAGGTGGGAGAAGGAGGCATCAGAGGGAGATGTGACTATGGAAGTCAGGCACAGAGATGCAACATTGCTGATGTTGAAGATGAAGGCATGGAGCCATAAGCCAAGGAACGTGAGCGGCTTCTAGAACTAGGGAAAGCGAGGAAAGGGATTCTTTCCTGGAAACTTCAGAAAGGAACACGGCTTTTGATTTTAGCCCAGTGAGAACTGTCGCAGATTTTTGACCTCTGGAACTGTAAGGTAATAAATTAGTGTTGTTTTAAAGTTACTAAATTTGTGGTAATGTGTTACAGCAGCAATAGAAAATGAATACATCAACTATCTTAAAAAAAAAAAAAAAAGGACAAACCAACCACATTTGTTGGCTGTAGAGCCTCTGACAGCCTCTTGTGACTGAGAATCACTGAATGACAGGTACTATTTTTAAGGTGGAAGGACCTGAAAATCAGCACCCCGGCCTGTATGACCTAGTCAGTGGCAAGATCACATAGCTGTGACTCATACTGGACAGGCTGAGTCCTAGAACAGCACTCACATGGCTCTCCAGCCATCGAGGGAAGGCAAATGGAGGTGAAGTAATATTGGTAAGTTCCTGCCAACAGAGTTCACGTCATAAGCACGTAAAACTTACATAAACACAACTGCACGTGGTTAGAGGGAGAACGAAATAGGAGCTTAAGTAGTGAGGGCTGTTTTGCCTGCTGTTCTATTCAAGAAACAAAGGAATGCCCCAGAGTAAGCTCAAGAAGGCCAGCTGTAGGTGCTTCCTGTTGACCTAAACCCTGTCCAAGCGTAACTCCCTTCCAGACATGGGCGTGAATGGTGCCGGGCCCTTTACCTGCCATTGCCGTCAACTCCATGGCCTGCTTCCCAGATGGATGCTCCTGTTTCGCAAGCCAGTTGCATTTCTTTTTCTTTTCTTTTCCTTTTTCTTTATTATTATTATTATTATTTTGGCACATGTAATTTCTGAAGCATTGCTCAGTTTCCCCAGGAAGCTCTGCACTGAGTAGGACAAGAACAAGTACGCCTTCATTGAGCACTACCTGTGTCACCGGTGTTCTGGGCCTTGGCGCCTGGATTGCTTTACACACACAGGATGCTCATCAAGACTGCGGCATGTCTAGAGTTGAATCTCTGGCAAATGGAACCAGATACTTGTCATTGTGGAGGGACAAAGGCCTTTAAAGGGACTTAGCTCCAAAGTGGCAGCCCCTGGGTGTCTTCTAGCTAGGGGCGTTCCGTTTGGACCACAGTGCTCCTTGCTGTTCCCACTCCCCAAAAATCACCTTGAAAGCATTTAGCTGGGACATCTTCTCTTCTGTTCACCATACCCTCAATCTTGTATCACCCCACTTCACTGAGCTACAGTTCTCCCCAAGCCCTTGAGAGAGGGTTTGAGTTTGTAAGAGTTTATCCTTACCCAAGTGCCACATTTAACTCATTTCACTTATTCGTTCATTCATAATATATTTATTGAACACCTACTATGTGCTAAAGAATGTAATGGGATTCAGGAGTGAACAAACAAAGTCATCAGTCTCATGGAGACTAATAATGATAATATTATAATAATGGTGATGATGACAGTGATTAATAAGTATTGAGTATTCACTTTGTGTCAGGGGTGTTTCCCTTACTGTAAAATGAGGAAACGAATGCACAGGCCAGTTTCATCCTTATGTGGCAGACAGAAATTAACAAAGGAGCAAATAAGAGGTGCTAAGGCTCTTATGTACAATTTGGTAGCCACTAGCCTGGCTATTTAAATCTAAAGTCACGGAAATGCAATAAAATTCAAAATTCAGTTCCTTGGTCACACACATTTCAAGTGCTCAACAGTTATATGTGGCCAGTGGCAGTCACTTCGGGCAGTGCAGACACAGAACATGTTTGTCATTGCAAAGTTCTACTGGGCAGCCCTGGTCTAGAGTGTCGTGGCTCATAATGGAAGCTCCAGGGTTTGAATCCTGATCTGACACTCACCAGATGGGCAAACTTCAGCAAATTTCTTAACCTGTCTCTATCTTTGGTTATTGATCTATAAAATGTGGTCAATAACAATACAATTCTCAAGGAGTTTGGGAGAAGATGAATTGATTCTAGGACGTTTAGAACAGTGTCCATCACATAATAAACATCTGATCCATTGATTATATCTACTATTATAAATATATAAAATGATGGGAGGTCGTGATAAATGCTGTAAGGAAAAATAAAGCCAGGTGAGTGGTTGGATGTGACAGGGTCTTGCTTAGACAAGACAGTCAAGGGTGTCCTCTTGAGAGGGTGGTGTCGGAATGAAGTCAGGAAGCCAGACCTGTGGATAACTGGGGGAAGAACATCCAGGCAGAGGCCGTGAGCAAAGGCCCCAAGGCCAGGGCTTGCTTGGCATGTCCCAGGTACAGCAGAGGCCAGTGTAGCTGAGAAGGAGCAAGTGAGGGAGAGAGAAGGAAGATGGGCTTGGAGAGATGCTAGAGGACCATGGTGAGGACTTGCACTGCATTGAATGTGGTGGGAGCACCTGGCGGGTTTTGAGCAGGGATGTGATGGGGTCTGACTTATATTTTAGAGTCACCCTGGCTGGCCATGTGGGGCTAGAAGACTCCAGAGGAGGAGGTGGAGGCTGGGAGGTCTGATAGAAGGCTGCTGCAGCCAGCAGGCCAGTGGAGACACCAAAAGAAGGGGCAGTGGGCAGGCTTTGCATTCAGGGCAGCTCTCACACTGGCTGTCCCATCTGCCTGCGGCAGGCTTTGCCCAGATGTCCCCCTGGCTCACTCCCTCACCTCCTTATGTCTTGACTCGGAGGTCACCCTATCGGATTAGGCTGCCTGACCCCTTCTCTGCTTTCTGTTTTCTCCTTATTGCAAATGAACCTGCAACTTATCTCACTGGTTGTGTTTGCTGTGCGCATGAGGGCTCACATAAGGGTGTGCTTTGGTCCACTTTATTCATTGCCTGATCACCAGCACTGACAGCTGTACCTGGCACAAATTGGGTGCTTGAGAAATATGCTTGAATCAAGGAATCAATAAATGAATGTTATAGAGAAAGTAGGAGAACAGATTTTAATTGAGAAAACTGAAGCCCAGAGATGGGAAGTCACTGGCCCAATTTCACACAGCAGCAAATGCAGAACCGGTCCTGGAACCTCAGCCTCCCAGCCCTGGCCCTGTCCTCTCCTGTGCTTCTCACCACTTTATGTAAGGTTTTTCTTTATTTGTGGAGCTCTCAGTGAGCATTTTTCTCTCTGTGCTCAGGTGGCATTTTCCCTTGAACCAGCTGTTGTCTTCACCCTCTTGCCATTTTCTCCAGGATATGTTCTTCTGTTCAACCGAATGTTCTCTTTTTCTGCAGGTCTGGCCCAACTGCAATATCCAGAGACTTATCTGTGTCATATGAAAGAAAAGGAGCAGGAAGCCAAGATGCCCAGCCTGGCTTCTACATCAGGCTGGTCTGCATAGTCAGATGCAAGGACACTGATATATGCCTGGGGGTAATGAGGGCAGTGGGGTGAGGCAGCTAAGCCAAGATAAGCCTCCTCTCCACCAAACATAGGTGCTACTGAGCAATGATGGCGGCCATGCTGTTTGCTCTGGTACTTGCCCAGGGAATGCTCTGAGAAACCTCACTAAATCTGCCCTCTAGAGTAGAGCAGCCTGGGAGCTCAGGCTTCCTTTTCCTCTGTGTGATAGGTTGGTAGTCCTTAGAGCCAGCCATTTCATCCTGCTCCTTCTGTCCTCCCCTTTCTGACCAATAAAGGTGGTGTGCTTCTCCAGCCTCCTGCTGCCCAGTCAGCAGGGTGGGCTCTCACTCCATCCTGCCTCTGGCATGACAGCACAATTCCCCTCATTCTTTATAATCATTATAAAATAAAACAACTACCTTTTAGAATACTTATTTCATATGAGACACTTTGCAAACCCCACAGTCCTGCATATCCCATTTGACAAATCAGGATGCTGGGCTTACAGGTTACCCCAAGGGTGGAGCTGGGCTCAATCCTAAGATTGTCTGCAGCTGATTCCGAAGCTTGTTTTCTTTTCCCCCATACACAATCAGTCATTCATTCATTCAGTAATTTTTAAATTGAGGCATACTCTATACCAGCAACTGTTCTAAGCATTGGATTATGGTGATGAATGAAGCAGACAGGGTCCTTCCCACAAAGAACTAACTCTACTCAAGCAGTAGGAGAAAAAGCAATGAACAGGAAACAAATGCACAAATCAAGTGATGGATGGGACAACTGCTGTGGCCCCATTGAAACAAGCCCAGAGTGGGCCCAGTGTAGGGGCTTCTCCATTGACTGGTTGGGAACTGAGTGGCAATAGGTTGCTGCATGCTGATGGGTGCCAAATACAGCCATAAGGAAACGCTCCCCTGGGAGGGAGGTGGGATCCAGGTTAGGAAAGAGCCTTGGATTGAGGCAGAGTGTCAGGAGGTGGGGAGGTGCGAGGCGGACCCTGGAGAAAATCCCTGAGTGGTGCAGATATCTTGAATCTCTGAGTGGCTCAGAGTCTTTCTGAAAATGCAGAAATCCGCATATGCCACTTAGGGGCATCTTCATTCATCTCCAGCTCTCCTTTATTAAGTCATGTATACCATCTCCTCTCTTATGCTTAATGTCAAGCCACTCTTCAATCCTTGTCCCTTCTTTCCCTCTATGCCTGCCTGTGGCTTACTCCTGCTGACACCAAAGCCTGAGGAGGATGAAAGAACAATTCCAGCAGAGAGAGATATCTGTAGCAGCAACGACCTCTGGCTTCTCCTGGGGACTTTGCCAAGCCACACCTCTCTCTCGCCCTCCGCTGTCCCTCTGCAGCTGGTTCTCCCTCCCCCTACACCCTCTCCACCCCTACCCACAGTCTCCTACCCAGATTCTCCATGTCTGCCCAGTCACCTTCAGATTGGAGACTTGGTCAGACCTGATGTCTGGCTTTGAGTTTGCTTACCCTCCCTCCCCTGGGCTCCTGGATTCCTCCTGGCTCTTCTCAGATTCTATCTGGTCACCTGACCAGGGTTCTGGGGCCCTACAATCAGACTCAGGGCCCTCAGACCCTATTGAGCTGGTAAGTGATGGCAGAATCACCCTTATTCATGAGCCACGAATGGTAGACTGTGAAAAGGCATCTTCCAGCATTATCCTGTACCTTCTATGAGATTGTGCCAACGACCCCTCCCTAATTCTCTTCTCTACCAATGCTGAGCATTATGTTCCTTGGAAAACTTCTCAGAACCTCCAAATATGGGTGAAGGGTCCCTCCTAAGTGCTTCCACGGTGTGCTGCACTTACCCTTCATACAGCACCATCTACACGTGGCCATCCCGCTGCTCAGCTCTCCCACTAGAATATGATCTCCTCAAAGGCAGGTCAACATGGTATCTCCATGATTAACAGGGTGCCTGGCACAAATGAATGAATGAGGCCGCTGCAGCCCTCCTACCACTACCAGGGACCCTGGGAAAGCAGAAGACATGTTCATTTCCTTTTCTGACTATCAAGGGTATGGGAATCCTTCCAGATTGGGTGACTCTTCAGCTTCCTCTTGGGGATCTGTTGGTGCAGCAAGGGTTGGAGAATCAGAAGCGCATGTGTTGAGAGCACCCTAGGATTGCTCAGTGGCAAGCAGGGAAACCAGACTCCCTGTGACATCATCACTTTGGGGCATGTATGGCCTGGGGATTTCTGCATTTCCAGGAAGACTCTAAGACAGCCCTGTTTAGGATGTAATGAATCACACTGGCACTGCCTGGGGCTCCGAACTGCAGCAGAAGGCTGAGGTCTGTGAGACAACCAGAAGAGGTGGGTGGGGGGAAGATGGTTTCATATAGATGCACCATCCAAATCCCTTCAAGTTGTCTGTGACCATCATTTCTTTCTTTGAACAAAGTTATGGATTTTTTTCTACTTGTAAAAGTAAAACAGAGTCATTATGGAAACATAAATAAAATACAGGCAAGAAAAAGAATAATGAAAATTAGACACTTAAAATGTTGGTATTTCCTTTCTTCAAGTAAAAAAATCTTTCTCACTGTCAAAATGAGAGTACCATCTTCATAGAATTCTTTATAACCTCTGTTAGAGGAAAACTTCAAATTTCCAAATTAAATTTAACAGAGTGTATTTGAGCAAAGAATGATTCATGAATCCACAGCACTCAGAACCAGAAGAGGTTCCGGGAGCCCAGCAGCATGAGCACTGAGCTTTTATAGGCTGAACATGGAAACAAAGCAGAGAAATCACCTGATTGGCTACAGCTAGGCATCGGCCTTATTTGGGCCTGGTGCGATGAATTGACTGTCCATGATTGGCTGAATCTCAGCTGTTTGTGATTGGCTGAAACCAGGTATTTGTTACAAAAAGTATTCTCCTAAGTTTCAGTTTGTTTATGTACTAAGTTAGGGTGTACTTTGTTACGGAGAAACTCAAAGTACGGAGGCTTCCTGCTTGTTTAATTTAATACCTTTTTGTGGTTTTTAAAATCCGTTTTCATATATGCAACATATTATGAACAGCTTTCCATGTGGCTGAATGTCATCCCACAGCAGCTTTGAAATGGCTGCAGGGTGCTCTATTGCCTGCAGGTACTAGAATTTATTTCAGTAATTCCCTATGGTTTAGATTGGTTCCAAATTTCATTATTATAACCCAGAAATGAGCATTGTTTTAGCTGACGCACAGCCATGATTACTTCTCTAGGATAAATTGCCAGATGTCAGTTTGCCAGCTCAAGGATATGAACTGCTATAATTTTGCTACATCTCACTCCACTGTTCTCTACACAGTTTTCATTTTGGCTCCTGCCAGTTGGCCATGAGGGTATGTGTTGTCATTTTGTGACATCTCCTCATGTCACAGCTGCCTTAGTGTCCTCTTAACCTGTTTTCCATGAAATGATGGATGGCAGGCCATGGAATTGGCTCCTTTACCCACCTGAGAGAAGCCCCAGAGACACCTCAATAAATCTGGCTCATACCAGGGATGGTCAGTGTGAGCATCAGTAGAACAGAACAATGCATGATTAAAGAAGTCCCATGCTGATCCTATTATACACAGCACAGAGATTAATATAGTCTGGGATCACATAGACCTTGGTTTGAATGCTGACCTTGACTTGGGCAAGATCTTGCTGAACCTCGGTTTTCTCAGCTGTGAAATGGAATCATGCTGTCCCATCCTGATGAGGTTTATTGAAAGTTAAATGAAAAACTCAGCACAGAGCAGGTACCCCATGGGCCCTCAGGACACAGTAGCCAGAATTGCTACTAAATAGTCACAGTAATTTGAGCCAATATAACAAACCTTTTGTTTAATTGGGGCACTTAAGAGACCTGTTAAACTGCTAAGAATGAATTCTAGCCAGTGTAACAATTATGCTAAGGGGAAGAGATCCCCATATGAGTCAATTTCCTTAAATGTTTACTATATTCTATGTTTCATAATTCAGTGTTTCTTAACATTCCCTGTGAAATTTTATTTGGTGTAACAGGGCCTATTTTCACAGAGCTTGTCCTACCAAACCTTCTCCATGGCAAGGGAAAGGCAAACCCAGGCTTAGCCACCAGGGCAGAGGCTCCATGGCTGGTGAGCTCAGGGAAAACACAAATCCTTGGGGTTCACTGAGTCCCCCGGCTCAGATCTCCAGGCCACCCTGGGGATCCCAGGTGTCTGTACCGTTAACAGACTCCTCAGGTAATTCTTAAGCTGGCTGGGCCTAAAACTGCAAGCTGGTATTGGACATGCCAGAGGGTAACCATAAATGGGATATTTGGAGATTTCTAGGAAGAAGAATGACATTTTATCTCATTCTATTCCATTCCGTTCCATTTCGTTCATGTTAAAAATATTAACCAAAGCATCATTTCTACTGTATATCCAGAAGAGAACATAGTCTTAGGTCTTTTAATAAGATTAACTTTCAGTTGCAAACCTTCTGCTGTGACCTTATATTTCTCTTTCCACCATAGACCAGCCCCTGAGGGGGCCACGAAGTCAGATTTGTGGTTCATGGTATTGCTGGGGCAGCACAGCCCAGAATTCTACTTCCTTCCCTGGGGACACATTTATTCTGGTAGATGTGCTGTTTTCCACGTAAATGTCCTTTGGCAATAAAAGAGTTGCCTCCAACAGCAGGCCACAGGGCTGGCTTTGTCTGCAGAAGCCACGTGTTCATGACTGGCAGCTTGGTCTGGAAAAGAGGGAGCTTTCAAAACACAGTTCTATGCTGACTCTTTGGAGTCCTCCCAGGAAGATAACTCATATTGCATTGTATGCTTAAGTTAGAGCACCTATTTTTCTCTCTCCTTCAATGTTTCTGTATATCTTCCCAGTTCATGAAATTAATTATTTGGGTACAATAATTGTACAAAGGCACTTTGGCAGACACTTTGGATAAATTATTTCTCATTGTCACTGCAACTCTCACTGAAAGGTCAGTCTAGGGGTCAGCTGCTACTTTTGGTGATCAGGCATCACCCGCTCCTTCCTCTCAGTACATTATGACAGTGGCAAGTGAACATTACCTGTGGACCCCAAAGGAGTTCATTTCCTTGGAGCCAGTCATTCCTCTGTTGATCTGGTCCATCAGGCACTCTGTCCCAGAACATTAAGCTTTGAGCATGTGAAGGTGTGGGCTCCACTGGGAGCTTGGCAGCCAGCACCCATCTGTGTATCACTTGGTTCCTGCAGTGAGAACCTGTGGTGTGAGTTCTGCAGCCTGGCCCTCTGAGATCCCATGGCTGCTGACCATTTTCCGCTTTCCAAGACTGTACATATTCCCGGCAATTCTGTCAGCCCTTGGCCCTCGAAGGTGTTCAATACATTCCTTTTTTTTTTTTTTTTTTTTTTTTTGAGACAGAGTCTTGCTCTGTCACCCAGCCTGGAGTGTAGTAGTGCCATCTCAGCTGACTACAACCTCCACCTCCCGGGTTCTGGCAATTCTCCTTCCTCAGTCTCCCAAGTAGCTGAGATTATAGGCACACGCAGCCACATCTGGTTGTTGTTGTTGTTGTTGTTGTTGTTGTTGTTTTAGTAGAGATGCAGTTTTGCCTTGTTGGCCAGGCTGGTCTTGAACTCCTGATCTCAAGTGATTCACCCACTACAGTCTCCTAAAGTGCTGGGTTTGTAGGCATGAGCCACTGTGCTGGGCCCCATTTGTTGTTTAAGGAAGAGTCTGTTTCTGCTGTTTGTAACTAAGGACCTGGTCTGATCTCTAGGAATGATTGACCCCAGTTTGCAGATAAAGAAGTTAAGCTTGGGGTTAGAGCTTTTGAGTAAAAACTCCTTTCCTAGAGAACTCAGGTATCCAGGAATACTGTGTCAAGGCGGGGCTGGACCAGGTCTGTAACCCTGATATCCAAAAAAGGGACGATTTCTCCTCTTTGGTTTGGTTTTCTCACTGAGGCCTGCACACCAGTTTATTTCCTGACTTGTGCATTCAGCATGGCCAAATCCAGGTCAACAAAGAATGGCAGCTTGTTCCTGAGTACAGTTCCACCAGGTATGGCACACAAAGTGATATGAGTTAGAACGCAGATGAATATAGATGTTTTACAAATGTAAGTCTGTGTCACACACACACACATACGTACAAACGAAAGTACAAACACACACATAAATAAACAAAAGTAACTGTGGCTCATCTTAGTGTGAACGAAACCAGAATGGTGATGAATGGAGGTCTGAAATGGGAGAGTCCCTCACAGAGTAGGAAGAACCCTGAGGAAAATCTCAGCAGATTCTTGTCCCAGATGTGTCAATGCAAAGGACGCATCTTCTTGGTACCATCTCTTTGGCTGAGATGAATCATCTTTAGGCTTTCACTTGCTATTGGTTGTCCACCCTTTATCTGCAAGTATGAGTGAAACCAAGCCTGGACGAAGGAGATAGGCTCTTTGCCCAGTGTCTAACGGGCAAGTGATGGGGGCAAGCTGAGTTTTTTCTGATTATTGAGAGGGAAGTCCTGGGAAGCCCATAAAATATAAAATCAAGAGTTATGGCAAATGTTAACCCAAAGGCGTAGGCAAGAGTGTGTTTCCAGGTGAAGCATTCCCTCCAGGTGTTGCAGAGGTTCAGATCAGAGTCACCTTCTGTCTGTTCACTGTTTGCTTCCAACGTTCATTGAGATTACTTGAACACAGGAAGGGGAACATCACACACTGGGTCCTATTGTGGGGGAGGGGATGGGGGAAGGGATAGCATTAGGAGATCTACCTAATGTAAATGATGAGTTAATGGACGCAGCATACCAACATGGCACATGTATACATATGTAACAAACCTGCACGTTGTGCACATGTACCCTAGAACTTAAAGTATAATTAAAAAAAAAAAAAAGAAAACTCCTTATTGCTCACCTACCAGGTGCCAGACACTGCTCTGAACTGGCACTTCAGGGTGGACAAGTACCTAGTGTCTGTCCTCCAAAGCAAGAGAGATGGGTAATCTGTCCCATTTAGTTGACTGGTGTGGATGCAATGGTACTGGTTAGCATATGAGCCAAAAGAGCAGGGGATGATCCTGACCTTACTGTGTATGCAGGGTAAATGGGATTGCAGAAGAAATGGTGGGGCGTGTGGGAGTTAGGGAGGCCTTGTTTAAGCCAAGCAGGGATTTGCAAGCCTTCCCCATTTACTAGCTATTTGTTCTTTGGAGAAATTACATAATTTAACCATGCTTTTGTTTCTTTATCTGTACATGGGAATAATAAGATCTTCATAGATTAAACTAGATAACCTATTACAAAGGAAAGGGCTTAATAATATCCCATTGACTATATATACCACGCTTTCTTTATTCTTCCATCAGTGGACATTTAGGTTGTTTCCACCTCTTGGCTGTTGTTTCCACCTCTTGGCTAATGACACGGGAGTCCAGATTATTCAGCCTTAAAAAAGAAAGAAAATCCAGTCGTGGGTGACAACATGTATCAACCTTGAGGATATTGTGCTAAGGAAATAAGCCAGTCACAGAAGGACAAATATTGCATGATTCCATATATAGGAGGTACTTAGAGTAGTCAGGCTCATAGAAGCAGGAAGTAGAATGGTGGTTGCCAAGGGCTGAGGAGGGAGAAAGGGAAGTTGCTGTTCAATGGGTACAGAGTTTCGGTTACGGAAGATGAAAAAGTTCCAGAGATCACCTAGACAACAAAGTGCCTACAGCCAACAATACTGTCCTGTGCAGTCAAAAATTTATTAAGAGGTAGATTGTATGTTATCACCTTTTCACAATAAAAAAGAGAAAGAACTTGAGCAGATATGAATAGTTACACTTGTAGTAAATGTATAAAAACATAGGAAGAGGGCTGCCTTCCAATTTTTGGCAAGGATTTTTTTCCAGAACGGGAAGCAGAGTAATGGAATTGGGAAGGGAAAGATCCTGATGCATCTATAAATTTTATTTCTTAAAACAAAAGGGATCTGAAGCAAATGGCAAAATGTTGCCTTTGTTGAATCAGAATAAGGTACACATTGGGATTTACCACCTTTATTATGTTTGAAATATTTAATAATAACAATCAAGAAGAAGACAGTGCTCAGCAAAGCAGCTTAGCATAGAGAAGGGCTCAAAATGTGGCGACTGAACAATACAAACTAAAACACAGAGCCCGTGCAGAAGTCCAGAGCTAGAGAGAAAGTGCAGGTTTCTAGGAAAGCTCAGGCATCCGTGAGGCTGGAGGGAGTATGTGGGATCACAAGCTGAGGTTGGGAAGAAAGCCAGGGCAGATCACAAAGAGCTCCCATAAGCTGAGGTGCACCCTGCTAAGGCTAGCTTTAAGCCTGCAGCCTCACACCGCCGGTCTAGCATGGAATAAAATGAAGTCTCAGCTCCAAAGCCCATGCTACCATCAGGGGAGTCAAATGTGGCTCCAAGTCCACAGAGCCCCATCACCTGGGAGGCTCCCTTCAAGAGAGGCTCTGCCAGATGCCAGTGAGTCTGTGTCCCGTTTCTCTCTCTGTCTTTCTGCACACCACCTAGGAATGGCCAAGACTGGCCCTCCTTGGATAAGGAAGTAGAAAGCAACTGTTTTGATTAAATGAGCAAGGACACATAACAAGATTTTTGTGTGTATAATTTGAAGGCTTGCAGAAGAAAGTTGTCCTGCTTTGCATAGGGATTACTGGGGAAGCAAGAAGGTCTGTGGTTCTGCATGTGAGGTGGTAGATTCCAGAACCAGTGCCATCCCAAAGCCTCTGGGTCAGCTATGAAGCAGCTGGGTCTGAGAACTCAAATAACAGTCACTCAGGGCTCTAACAGTTTCCCAAAACACAACTGAGAAGGGTCACAGTCCTGTCAGTTGAAGCAGAGGGTGGCGCCCAGCACTGCATCTCGGGTTGGAGCCTCATGGGCAGCTTTGAAGCGCTGTCAGCACGCCACCAACTTGAATCTGCCCTTCTCTGAGAGGTGGCAACTTCTGCGCCTCTGCCGCAACCTTCTGTTTCCTGCTCCCGCTGTGCTCCACAATCACAGCTGAGATGGGGGCTTGGGGCCCTGTGGCTCTGGTCCACTAGACTTCCAGTTCTCTGCAGCCTTACCTTCAAGAGGGGACAGGAAAATGCCTTGTCCCTGAGGTCTGTGGCCATTTTGATTGGAAATTTCCTCCACCAAGAGGGAAGATTTTGAAAGAGCTTTCTGGGAATAGGCCTGAGTTAGTAGATCTGTTCACAATTTCCCCCTGAATAATATGGGGAGTGGGTGTCTCTTCTTCTGAAGGTAACTCCAGATCCTGACACCGGTGACTGTTACATATGTTGGGGATTGTATTCACGTTGTAAGCTGCCGAGCAAATTGTCACAAATTTAAGTTGTAGCTTAGAACAACTGCTCTACTCTCACATTTTTGGAGACTAGAAGCCTGAAATCAAGGTGTTGATCATGGCAGATCACACTTTCTCTGCAGGCTCTAGGGAAGAACCGTCCCTTGCCTGTTCCTAGTTTCTAGGGATTACCTTCAATCCCAGGTGTTCCTTGGTTGGCAGGTGCACGACTCCAGTATCTTCCTCCGTCTTCAAATGACCTCCTTCCCTGCATGTTTCTGTGACTCTGTATCTTTAAATCACCTTCTCCTTATAGGCACACCAGCCACTGGAGTAAGGGCCCAGCCTAATCCAATATAACTTCATCTTAACTTGATTATATCTACAAGACCCCATTTCCCAATAAGGATATATTCACAGGTGCTGCGGAGACATGAATTTTTGGAGGACACCATTTAACCCACTACAGGGACTTCTGGCTATTGGACACAGCTAGCCAAGGACAGCATTCATGCAGCTGCTCACATCCCCTAGATTTATTGAAAAAGGACCAACTCTACTGGTCTTCCCTTCAAGACACTTATAAATGTGAGGGGACCCCTGAGCATATCATGGATAGGGGGACTCTGAAAACTGTTGCAAAGAACAGACTTACACTCTACTCTGTCTTGTGGGATTAGGAGATGTTGAGGAGTAGGGTATGACTAGTGCATTTGTGTCCTGGGGACAGATGGGAACACATTACTATACCTAAAACTGAGCAGCGGAACTCGCTTTAATTATGAAAATTGATTCATCCTCCACTTCTTCCTGAGTATGTGACTACACAGCGAGTGATGGCATGTCCAGTCTTACGTGAGGATAGGAAGAGCTTTGTGATGATGATCCAAAGTTGAACAGGACACAGTTTCTGACCTCAAGGATTTAAAGCATGGTGAAGTGAAGGAAACTAATCAGTCCAAGTGTTCACTAGTGGAATCTGAGCAGGATGTGACATTTCAATGTTACTTGGTTAAAGGGAATTCCTTGCCTTAGACTTAGCCAACTTAGGAATACAGGGTAACTTTCTTACCCTGATTAAGAGTAACCAGACAAAAAATGCATAGCTGACCCTTCACACTTAATGGTGAAAGAGTAAATGCTTTCCACCAGAGACTGGGACTAAAGGAAAGATGGCTGGTTTTACCATTCCTATTCAGCATCATACTGGGAAGTCCTTGCCAGTGCAATAAGATAAGAAAAAGAAGAGATATCCAGATTTAAAAGGAGGAAATAAAAGAGTTCTTATTCATTGACAATATAATGGTCTAGATAGAGAATCACAAGGAATTCATTTTTTGGAAAGTCCTAGAAATAATAAGTGAATATAGCAGCATCAATGGATACAAGGTCAACATACAAAAATAAATTGTGTTTCAAGTTAGGCATGAACAATTGTAAACTGGTATGAAAAATAAAAATACCATCTATAAAAGCTTCCAAGAAATGAAATGCTTAGGCAAAAATCTAACAAAAGGTGTGTAGGATCTATATGCTGAAAACTATAAAACACTGATGAAAGATCCCAAAGAATACCTAAGTAAATTGACAGACATATTGTGTAGACAAGCCGATTCTAAAGGTTTGCTTTTGCAAAGGACTTAGAGTAGCCAAAACAATTTTAGGGGAAACAAAGGGTAAACTTGAAAAAAAAATCACACTGCCTGATTTTAATATTTATTACAAAGGTATAGTAATCAAGAGAATGTGATGTTGGTGACAAATCAGACACATAGATTAGGATAACAAAGTAAAGGGTCTAGAAATATATCCACATAAATATGGTCCACTGATATTTAATGAATGTGTAAAGGCAAATCATTGAAGAAGGGTAGTTGGTCAAAAATGTGGTCAAACAATTGGTTCAAATGTTTGGTTCATTGAACTAAGTGTGAAAGTAGAACTATAAAGCTTTTAGAAGAAAACATAAGAAAAATATTTTAGGGAAGAAGTTCTTAGACACTATCCATAAAAGAAAAAAATGATACATTAGACTTCACCAACATTTTTTTAAAAATCTGCTTTATGAATACACTTGTAAGAGAACAAAGATACAAGCTACAAACTGAGAGAAAATATTTGCAAATCACATATCTGACAATGTACACAGGCAATACTGATTATAATTCTAAAAGATACTATTCTGAATGCCATAATCCCAAATGTTGAAATTCCAAAGGATCAAAATCCCTAAATTCAAAAATCCTTAATGTCTAAAATCCCAATAATCACAATCCCAAAGGATGAAAATTCCGAATGTTGAAAGCCCGAAATCCAAATTCTGGGGACGAAGTTGGTGCATTTTTAGTTGTATGCCACTTAATGTTAGTTGCATCATGTTAGGCAGAACTATTGCCTTACTATTATCTTTATTTAGAAATTAAGTATGGTTTAAGGAGATGCATATGAGTGCCAAGTTGACAAGGAATGGACTTGTGGAATTAATTTTAAGCGTCAGTTTGACTGGATTAAGGAATACCTGGAAACCAGGTACAGCATTATTTTAAGTGTGTCTGTCAGGGTGTTTCCAGAGGAGATCAGTAGTGTGTGAGTCTGAGTGAACTAGGAGGGAAGGATCTGCTCTCAGTGTTGGCGGGCACCATCTCACAGGCCAGGGACCTGAAGAGAACACATACAGAAGGTGAATTGGTCTCTCCCTGAGAGCTGGGACAGATTTTTCTTCTACTGCCTTGGACGTCAGAACTCTAGGATCACTGGTTTTTGGACTCCAGGACTTACCTCAGAAGCCACCTGCGTCCTGAAGCTTTGCACTTCTGACTATGAGTTATATCATCAGCCTCCCTGGTGTTGAGGCCTTCAGACTTGGAGTGAGCCATGCTACAGGTGTCCCAGAGTTCATCTTGCTGACAGCCTGCATTGGGACTTCTCAGTCACCATAATCATGTGAGCCAGTTCCCCTAATAAATCTCTTCTTATATATCTATATGCGTGTCCTTTTGGTTCCATCTTTCCAAAAAACCCTTACAAATATGGATTTAGTATTGGGGAAGCCAAATATCATTCCTTCTTACTGTATTCCTTAAAACACAACAGAAAAGTTCTGTGAAATTATTTCTCACAAAAAGGATGTGATAAGTTAAGTATACGAGCTATTTAATGGTGAAAGATAAAAGTTTAAAAGCTAATTATTATTAGTGCTGCAAAAGCAGAAAATTGCTTAATTGCAACAGTCAAGCAATAACCAGACTTTTAAATGGACATCATATACTTAGAAAATGTGTAGACCATAGTCACTCTCCAAATACAAGTGCAGCAAGTGTCTAGAAGATTATACAACTGAAAATGCAGGCCAAGAATACAAGAAAACTCCCCTGTCGAATTATTCAATCATGTATGGTTTCTGCTCCTTCACGCAGAGCACCAATTCCCTATGCTATGTATTTCATCTTTGCAATATTTTCAACACTGGAGGTATAAATTATGTATAGGCTTTTAGAAAATTCTAATTCGCTGTATGCATCTTTTGCAAATTTGACTTCCTGAAAGTGCCTTATTACAATTTTGACTTTGTGCGTAAGCAGTGAGTGTGCGTGTAAAAAAATCAAAACTCCCTCAACAAAGGAAGAGCTATCCTTTTGTACATGTGCATTTGTGAAAGATAAAATGTCTCCAGATCTCAGCACTTTGGGCAACTACATATGCCATGGTAATCCATTGCAGTTTTTGATCCATCTCATTAAGACTTAGGTATTTCAGATGATTGCAGGTATGAAGTGAGTAGCACACAACACCAACATTAGTGATATGTGTATATACATTTCACTTTTTGACCTATTTATTTATGAATATGGTTCATCTGCTCAGAACTCTTATAACCATGTGACTGTCATTAGTATACCTGAGTGATTATGTTTACAAAAATATGAATGTTATTATTGCCTATTTTGTTGTGTAAAGTGGCCTATGAAATTCTCTGTCATGTTTTATATGTTTTTAAATAAAGAAGCATATTTTCAGATGTAAATAATATCTAAACTTTTTTAAATTATTTTTCCCAGAATTACATTTTCAGGATTTACATATTTTAGGATTGTTAAATTCAGGATTTTAGACTTTAGAGATTCTTATCTTTGGAGATTTCAACATTTGGGATTATGACGTTCGGGGTTGTGTCTTTCAGGATAATGGCCCAGACTCATACCCAGGATATATAAATAACTTCAAAATGCCACAGTAAGAAAACAAAGACCCAAGTTAAAAATGGATAAAATACTTGACCAAACACTTCGTCAAAGAGAACCTACAGACATCACATAAGCATGTGAAGAGATGTTTGATATTATTAACCTTTAGGGAAGTGGAAATTAAAACCATAATGAAATGCTACTACATACCCTAAGTGCATTAAAAATACTGACAAAACCATGTGCTAGTGAGGATTGGAAGCAACTGGAACTCTTACATATTGCTGGTGAAAATGCAAATGGTCCACCACTCTGGAAAACAGCTTTGTAGTTTCTCTTGAAGTTAAGCATTCACTTATCATGTGAACCAGCATTCTCATTTTTAGGTAGCTATCCTTGAGAAATGAAAACGAATGTCCACACAAAAACGAGTGTGTGAATGCTTATAGCAGTTCTACTCACAATCACCAAAAACTATAAATAATTCAAATGTCTTTCTGTTGGTGAATCAATAAATGGTAGCACATCTTTACCATGGAATGCTACTCTGCAATCAAAGAGTGAACAATTGATACACTCAACACTTGGGGTGAATCTCGAAGGTATTACGCTGGGTGAACAGAGCCAGTTTCAAAGGGGTACATTTATAAGACATTCTTAAAAAAGACAAAACTATAGTGATGGAGAGCAGACCACTGATTGCCAAGGGCTAGGAGTTGGGGAGAGTACGGCTGCCAAGGATTAGAACAAGGGAGATTTTTGGGGTGACAGAACCTGTTCTGTATCCCGACTGTGGTGGTAGTTACTCAAATCTAGACATTAAAATTCATAGACCTGTACACACAAAAAAGTCAATGTTAGTATATGTTAGTTTAGAAAACAACATTTTTTAAATCCTGGAAGTAACACTATAGTGATGGTGGTCAGTCATCACTATCAGTACCTCTGAATTGAGGACAGACGACTACATGGTACAAGTAAGAGGTTAGATGATTCTTATAAAATATCTAGAACTTACATTTATCCATCCATCTAGGCATCCACCCAGCCAGCCAGGCATTATGGGTTGTTCTGACAAGCACACAACCAATTCTTCTGGAGAAGGCAATATGATGGAGGAGGAAGGTATAAGGAAAGACAAAATATGTGAAAAATATTAAGTGTGATGAGCATCAAAAAGAAATACATTGATGACTGGAAGACAGAAAAGTTTCTAAAATGGTTTCCACTTAGGCAAGAATTTACCAGACTCATATCACGTTTAACAGCTTTCAATTATTTTATGCACTGGGCTATTCCCATGCAACTATTTGCACACTGGCATAAAATATCTAATTTGGCATATTTGCAAAATGTATAGCACTATAGCTATTTTATATATATATTGTATAAAATGCAGCAATGTTGTGTCTACAGCTCTTAATTTACTTTATATGAAATACTGGAAAGTCTGATATATTCCAATGTATTGGGAAGTGAAGAATCTCAGTTTCAGGGTGTGAATGGAGTATCCCTCTGGATGGGGATAATTAGCAAAAGAGGAAACTAGGAACTGAGAATGGACATGGAAGGTCAGCAGAACAAGAGGAGGAGTGGAGGTTTCTTTCTTTTTAATTATTGCGTAAAAGCCCTGGAAGTCATGGAAGAACAGGACACAGAGGATGGCCTCTAGGCAGTGAGTGTGTGGGGCACCACCCAGTGTGTTGAACAAGGTGTCGACATGGTAAAGCTGAGACCACTAACCTTGGGAACTGGAAAGGGGCCTTGAGAAATGTCTACTCAGTTTCCAAATAATGGAATAAATACCACAGGCTTGGTATCTTTTCATGATCTAGGACTTTTTGTGTGTGATTTTGAGACTCCGATGGGGACCCAGGAGGCAGAACCCAGAAATTGTATACAACTTAAAAATAATCGAAATTTGGATTGAGGATCAGACGAGGTGCAGAAACAAAGTGCCTTAGCATATGTGTTGCTTGCAACAAAATAATATAAATCTGCAAACTTATTTTTAAATGTCTGAAAATGTAAGATGAATTGATGGACGGGTAAAGGAACAGCTAATTGACGGATAGATATGTGATTAAAAAAAAAAAATTTACACCCTCAAGGAGGTGACGCGTAATTCCTCATTCTTTTAAGTTTTTTGAAGTATGGGATGCACCTAGTAACTTCCTTTCAAAAAGTACATATGGAAAGGAAGGAAAAAGTGTAACTTCACAGCGGAGAACCTGACCAGCCCTACCTCAGCCAGGTGATCAAGGTCAACAACAATGATGACATGTGGACAGTGTGTATCCTTGACATAATGAGACGGGAAAAACACTTTACCTCTGTGGTCTTTCTTCTAAAAACCCACAACCACAGTGTAATTGCCAGAAAATCATCAGACAAATCCCAATTGAGGGACATTCTATGAAATACCTTATAAGTACACCTCTGAGGTCAGGAGTTCAAGACCAGCCTGGCCAACATGGTGAAACCCTGCCTCTACCAAAAATACAAAAAATTAACTGGGCCTGGTGGCATGTGCCTGTAATCCCAGCTACTCAGGAGGCAAAGGGAGGAGAGTTGCTTTGACCTGGGAGGCGGAGGTTGCAGTGAGCTGAGATCACGCCATTGCACTCCAGCCTGGGCAACAGAATGAGATTCCATCTCAGGCAAGGGGAGGGTGGGGGGAAGAAGTACACCTCAGATCGCCAAGGCCATGGAAAACAAGAGAAGCCTGAGAAACTGTCACAGCCAAAAGGGCATAAGGAGACATGATGACTAAGGATAATGTGGTATCTCTCATGGGATGCTGGAAGAGAAAAAGGAAATTAGCGAAAGCTAAGGAAATCCAAGTAAAGTATGGATTTTAGTTAATAATAATATACCAATATTAGTTAATTAGTTATTACAAATGTACCATACTAATGTAAGACTTTAATAATAAGGGAAACTGGCTAGGAAGTGTATGGGAACTCTGTACCTTTGCAATTTTCCTGTTTGCAGTTAAAAGGGGTATTTAAATAAACAAGCTCAGTAATACGTTAATGGTTGAACCAAAGTTGTGTGTATATTGGTGTTAATTGTGAGACTCTTTCCACGTCCTTGTAAGTTTGAAATGATTCATAACTTTATTAATTAGCTGGCATTTATTTGTAAGTTGAAACTTCAGGGTAGGAAGATCCTGAAATGCTTCAAGCACCTACAAGCAAACAAAGGAATGCAAATTGAAATGAACTGTAGAGCACAAACAAAGATGTGCAAATTGCCTCTGAGGTTGTTTTTACTTGGTATGCTGCGTTCGCTGCTTTATATTAATCGATGTAAAACAATTTGTAAGGATATTAATAACTTTACCATCAACTCGGGTTCCTCTAACCCTAATATTCCCTTGAGATTTTAAGTTTCGTAATCATAATTTCTCCTAAGTGCCCATGGTGTGGGAGAAGCTGTGTATTTATGTTTCTGCAGTTGATCTATCCTCCCACTTCACAGCAACAAAGCTGAGGCTATCAGGCATAACTGCCCCATTTCCTGTCCTCCTACCTAGAAGCTTATTTATAACCTTCCCACCCTTGCTGCCTTCCTTCCAGACTCAGAGAGCAGTTCAGGGTTGGCCCTTTGTTGTGTCACTTGATCCTCCCCTTCCTAATTTTGTCAAGGCATTTACAATTTTTTTATCAATTATTTTATTTCTTCCTCAAATTGTTAAACTTTATGCACCAACTCTTCATCACAACCCCCAAAGCCTGTGAATCTCATCTTTAAACAGTGAATCATGTCCTCCCGAAGCAAAACAAACCAACCGCCCTAACACCTTCTCTCTGCCTCTGTTCTC
Organism: Chlorocebus sabaeus; assembly: GCF_047675955.1. Classification (NCBI taxonomy): domain Eukaryota; kingdom Metazoa; phylum Chordata; class Mammalia; order Primates; family Cercopithecidae; genus Chlorocebus; species Chlorocebus sabaeus. Next base: position 12,097,458 of record NC_132926.1, on the reverse strand, counting down.
CTCTGCCTCTTGCCTCCTGTCTTTTCCCAAGGCCAAGGTTCTGCAGGAGACCATCTACACCTGTCATCTGCACAGGACTTTCATTCCTCAGTACCCAACTCCCCACCAAGAGCCCTCTGACAAGGTCACTGAGATGTCCCCAAAACCCAGCAGCCTCTTGTGGTCACCTTCTTGCTAGACTTTTAGCAGCAGGTGACCCCCATGACTGAGTGTCTGCTTGGCATTCTCCCCTCCCCTGGCTTCCAGGACCCCTTTGGCTAGTCCTTGTCTGCCTCTTTTGCTGGTTCCTCTTCCTCTGTTCACCCTGATAAATATCAGAGCTCTGTCCTTGGTCTTCCTCATATTAAACCCTAACACACTCTTTCTACACAATCCAACTCCTCCCAAGGCCACCCTCAACTCCAGTGATTCTCAGATATACACGGTCCCACAGAATACCAAAAGCCAACACGCAACTTGTTTTCAAGACTTAGTATGTGCTCGGCACTGTTCTAAGCATTTGACCTACATTGTCTTGTCTAATCTTTACAACCCTATCAGGGTGTACGATCATTAACATCCCATTTTACTGAGCACAGAGAGCTCAAATGACTTGCTTAAGTCCACACAGCATGAAGCCAGGATTCAAACCCTGTCCTGCACTGTGCTCTTTGCAGAACATCTCCACCTTAAGGTTTTTCATCCACCTCTAACCTACCATGCCCCAAATGGACTTCACAATCCTTTCCCCCAAACTGCTCTCCTTGTGTTTCCAGGGGAGGATCCAGGCTTGGTGGAGCCTGAGGCTTCTATAATTGGGCAGGAAGGGGCTCTTTAGGAAAAAATAAACAAAAAGAAAACAATGGAAACAAGAGTAGGTTTAGGACCTTGATAGTGGACATGAAAGGGAGGGATTCTCACACATAACCTTCATTAACTTCATGGTGAACCCCACCCCATACATTTTGTATTCCAGTGGCTAGCATCTAGTCATTCCAGCAGGGGCATGGAAAATTCTTCTCTTTATATTTTCTCCCTCTTCCCTTCTTCATCCATATGGAACCATGGATGGTACTCTAGTTCTACCTTTCTCAAGTCTCTAGAATCCCTCTTTACCTCTTCATGTACACTAGCCTGATATAGCTCAGGTCTTCAACATCCCACACTCGGACCATCACTATAGACCATTCTGTCTATTCCTGCCTCTTCCTGGACTTTCCCCAATACAGTTCCTGTGCTTAGCAGGGTGACCATCAGAAACAGGCATCTCATCAATCCTTCTGTGATGGTCCATTGTCCTCTGACTAGCGTCTACATTCCTTAGCCCAGCAGTACCCAGCACAGGTCAATCGTGCCCACTTTACTTTTCTCTGTGCTCTCCTTTTGTTCCTTTCTTCAACAAATAATTATTGAGGACCTATTCTTGAGTACTATTATCAAGTGCCAATGGTAGGGTAATTGAATGCTAAACACTGAATATGCAGTAGCAAGCAAGACCACATCTTTCACACCTCTTGTCCCATCACACCAAATAGCTTGCAGTTTTTAGACTCTAAGATTGTGTTCAGCTTCTTTCCCTTTTCCTAGCCTGCAGGGAAGCTTTTAAATTCATTGATTACTTGAATAATAACCTTTTATCCTTCATCAATCAGATACAGTGTTATCTCCCATACAGAGCATTTTCTGATCACCCTGCACCAGCAAAAATGTATCCCTTCCTCATTTCTATCCCAAATGTGCTTTTGAGATCTGATATTCTCTCAGAACACCTAATATACTTTGATGCACCTACTTGACAATTGAGAAGGTCTCCCTCATTTCAAAGCAAACACTTGGATCAAAGAGACATCATTTTATTCATCTCTACATCCTCACTGGACCCTGGTATATAGTAGACACCATCCATTCAAACATATGTACATTCACCAACTCATTCATCTACACCCATCCATCCATCCATCTACCCCTCCATCCATTCATCTATCTACTCACTAATCCATCTACCTACTCACCCATCCATCCATCCATCTACTCATTCATCCATCTACCTACCCACTTGTCCATTCAACCATCTACTCATCCATCTACCCACCCACCTATCCATCCATCCACCAATTTATTCATTTACCCACCCATCCGTACATCCATCCATCTACTCATCCATCTACCTATCCACCTGTCCATCTATGCACTCACTCATCCATCTATCCACCCACCCACCTGCTTATCTATCCATCTACCCACCCACCTATCCATCCAACAAATATTTCTGAATGTCCTCAATGTCCCAGCCATTTCTCCAGACTCTGAATATAGAAAAGAACAAGAAAGATGAGGCCTCTGCTCTCACTAGCCCTACGCTCTAGTGTCTGTTGTGGGGCCAGTGAGGGGTGGGGAGGGGGTCACAGACTATGGAAATAAACAAATAAACAAAGTACGTGAGTGAGAAGTACTGTAAAGTAAATTAACGGAGCAATATCCCAGAGGGCACTACTTTAGAAGGAATTGTCAGGTCACCTTACAAGAAGTTGGCCTCTGTGATGAGTCCCAAATGATAAGAAAGGAAGCAGCCAAACAAAGAGACAGAAAGTCCTGATGTGGGAATGAACTTTGTGTGTTTGAGGGACAGAAAAGAACAGAGGAAGCAGAGGAGAGGACAGAGATGAAGGCAAGGAAGTTGGGGAAAGTGTAAGAACTTGGAAAATATAAGAAACTCAGCAACAGTCAGACCTGATTTTGAATCCTTTCTCTAGCATTTGTCTCTATACATATGACCTTAACCAAGTCACTGCACCTTTCTCAGCCCCCATTTCCCCATCATGAAATGGGGACACAAGTACCTATGTCATTGGGCTTAGGGGAGAAAGATTGACTAAGGCAGTTCAGTAAAATGTCTGACATGTAATAGGTTTTGACAAACTTTATTTCCTCTTCTTTTCTTGCTTTAAACAAATAATGATGCTGTTGCCTTAAAAGTTAGGTTATACCATTAGAAAGCACCTTTGTTCTTTGCTCATGTTCTACCAAAATGAGAAAATGGCAAAAATCACAGAGTGGGTCTCAGTTCTCCATTTTGTTAATATCCAAGTTGATATTTCCCTTTTGCAACAGTAACAACAACAACATGCAAACCAAAAACTGAAACAGCTTCAGTTCTGTGCCCTCGGGATCTAGCGTGGCACTCGTGAGAACCCTCCAGAGACAGCCACATCTCGAAGCAAGTGGCACAAGCTTTGCAGAAGGCACACTGGGCCCCTCTCAAAACGTTAGCAGCAAAGATGATGAGCGAGACTTCGGGGAGTGGAGGATGAGACTAAGCCGCAGAGTGCCTCGTCTAACATGTTTTAGGAAGCACCCTTCTCTTTCCTGACTCACATGGGACAGCTCTAATAATTCAGCTTCACGTGGCTGAATTTTTTTTCTGTTTTCACTTAGTTCTTTTTTTCTTCTCCTATAAAAAAAAGTCCAAACAGGCTTTGGGCCACACTAGACTACCTAGTACGGAGGATAGATGATCTGGATGATCTGGGAGTTGGTTTTCTGAAAAGCCAGGGAGCTCTGGTCTTGAGAAGGTTCAGTAGCCAGGAAGCTGAGGAACACACACACACACACACACACACACACACACACACCCCTCCCTGGCTCCAGTTCCGCACCACCCTACACCCCCAACCCCGGAAGTAGATTTCTCAATAGGCAGGGCTGGGTATGAGTCACAGGCAATTCCGTTTTGTTTGGGACAATGAGACCTCCCACTGTTGGGGCGAGAAGGAGTTGCTGAGAAGGAGCTGTGGTTCTGACCTTCAGGGGAATTCCCACGTCTGTATGGTGGCTCGTAAGGAGCATGGTTCCTTTTCTCAGCCCTCTCGAGGGGCGAGGATGCTGAGGACTGAAGTCTGTGGGGCTTGATGCATGTGGTGTGTGGATGGTGTGGGGAGGTGGGGAAGGGAGAATGACATGAATGGTGTGAGGTCTTTCAGAGGGTTCTTCCCAAGGTCACATAGTTGGTGGAGGGTGAGTACTCACACTTGTGCAAAGGTGGGGGATAGGAAGGGAAACCGAGGCAATTAATAATTGGCACCATAGCTGGTCTCTGAGGCTTTCAAATGTTCCCCCAGGAGGTTCAGCCTCTGGGGAGAGAAGCCAGGGGAACCCCATGGCACATCCCCAGCCCTGCCTGCTACTCCCCTCTGCCATCTCCCCTTACCTTGGGCTATGAGGGGAGGTAACGAGACCTGTGACTCATACAGTGCTCTCCTTTTCCCTCCTATCAGCTCAGACTAAGCAAAGAATGGGCAGGGCTCTTTCACCAAAGAGTATAGTGTTGTGGGAGGTGGAGGGGCCTATTGGAAAGGGGACCCACCAAATCCTTGGGGGTGGTTCTCAGCTCTCTGGGGATAGGGCAGATGAGTCCTCAGGAAGGCTCTGATCAGGCGTCTTCTGTTCTCTTTCCTTTCTCGGATGGGAACGATGCTTCCCGCTTTTGTGGTCCACCTGCAGGCCGCCTTTCATCCTTCTTCTTCAAGTCACAGAGAGACAGAGAGGAGGGGACAGAGGATGAGCCATGGGGTTTTGAAAGCAGGCACAGCCACAGTTGTGTGTGCTGCCTCCCGGGGTCTGCTCTGCCAGGAGTTCCTGTCCCAGGTGTCAACAAAAACAGCCAAACTCCATAAAATACTTGGAGATTCATTCTGAGCCAAATATGAGTGACCAACAGCCTGTGACACAGCCCTCGGGAGATCTTGCCCGAGGTAGTCAGGCTACAGTTTTGTTTTATATATATTAGGGAGATATAAGAAATAAATCAATACATAGAAGATGTACATTGGTTTGGACTGGAAAAGCAGGACAACTCAAAGCAGGGGCTTCAAGTCATAGATACATTCAAAGATTTTCTGATTGGCAATTGGTTGAAAAAGTTACATTATCATCTAAAGACCTAGAATCAATAAAAGAGAATGTCTGGGTTAAGATAAGGGGTTGTGGAGACCAGGGTTCCCCATTACGCAGAGGAAGCCCCAGGTAGCAGGCTTCAGAGAGGATAGGTTGTAAATGTTTCTTAATTCTATCCTGGATCAGGAAAAGGAAGGGGATTATCTTTGAAAGATAGATTTTTCCCACAAGAGACAGCTTTGCAAGACTATTTTGAGATACAGCAAATAAACACAATTTGGGGCAAATGCTTTGTTTTTTTTTTTCAGGGCCTGCTCTCTGTCATGTGATGCTGTACTACAGCCAGGCTGGAATTCGGTGTCTTGTTGCTACAAAGAGTTGGCTTTGTCAATCCTAAGGTCTGTTTTAATGTTAATGCTGGTCAGTTGTGCCTGAGCTCCAAAAGGGAGCAGGAAATAACGAGCTGCATTTGACCCTCCCTTCCCACCATGGTTTGCACTAGTTTTTCAGGTTAACTTTGGAATGCCCTTGCCTGAGAGGAGGGGTCCATTCAGATGGCTGGGGGACTTAGAATTTTATGTTTGGTTTACATAGGTCACTGACAGGCTGCCACAGGGCCATTTTCATGACCAGAGGGGTCTGTTCAACACCCATGGGTCCCAACACCTATCTCAGGAAGCAGGGTGCATCTGTCCATCACTGAGTCTCAGGGTGGGTGGGTGAGCGCTCATCAACCCCAGACAGCAGGCCGGCACAAAACAGCACTGCCCACAAAACCACAGGAAGAAGAGAAACTCCGACTGTCATTCAGTACACAGAAGACACTGTACTGGACCCAGACATTAGGCAGACACCCACGCCTGACTTTTAGGAGAAAAGGGAACATGACAAATGGATATTCTTAGTAGACCGTTTATTAGAAAAGAGAACATCTTCCAGCGTGTGTCCTGGGGTGATGGGTGTGGGAAGCACTCAGTCCATAGTCCTGGTCCCTGGCTTCCCCAAGCCCAGAACCACAAATGTATAGTGGAAAGCAGAGGGTGCCACGACTCAGAAAGATGCTTCCACTCACAAGGATTGGAGCTCACAAGTGAGCTCGATAACCTGCAAACCCGAGACACCTGAGACACTGCTCCTTGGCCCTTTTCTCAACTGAGACTTTATTGTGATTATCCCGGCAGGGGGCAGAGCTCTCCTCTCTGCAAGAGGAAATGTTCTTTAGTGAAAATGCAGCATTTCTCCAGGGGTAGGAAAGCTGAACACCTGCTTAGCTTATGAACCCTCAGCTGGCCTCGGTGGTGCAAAGACCCTGCTGTTACCGCTTTGATCATTGGTACTGTGGACTGTACCAGGAGATCCCTGGGAATGTGCACTGGGCAGAAGCAGCTTTTATCCTTGACCCTCAACCATGCTTTATATGGTGAGGTTGAGAAAATGGCACGAGGCTTCTCCTGAACCTCAAATCAACACCCTTACCCCATTTAGATCCTATCTGGCTGTTTCCTGCTAAGATTACCGCATCACTACACCATCTTTCGTCTTTCAGCAAAGTGGAGTCATGTGTGGTTTATGGGGTAGATGGACCCCAAAACTGATAACATGACTCAAGCTATGGTGCTTACTCCTTAGGAAATGCACTATTTTTCTGGAAAGCTACAGAAGCTTCAAATGCATTTGCCACACAAAGCTAAGTCAGCAGAACAACCCGTTTGGCTTTGGAGGCTAGTTCAGTTCCACGAGCAGGGAGAAAGATGAGGCAGACTGTGGTTTTTCAGTTCCTGGAGCTTAGGGAGCTCCAAAGCTCCCTCCCTCCCTGCTCAGGCTACACTGTTCTTAATTTTAGATAACATCCTGCCTTCTTCTCATATTGCCACTGAGCTCCTGGCATCCTCAGTTTATCTGTGAAATGAAAAACCTAATGTTAAATTTTTTACCTATGGCATAAGAGAGATGGGTATGGCTCTTGTGGGTCTCTCTGCAGCCCCTCTTTTCCTTCAATCACCCTCTGTCTCTCTTGCCTTCTGCTTATTCTCTCTCTCCCCTCATTTTTGTTTTCTTTTTTCTTTTTTTTTTTGTCTCTCTATGCCTTTTTTTTTCTTTTTTAAATCTCTCTATGCCTCCAGCCGAGAAGATAAAGAGTGTACATCTTTCTGATTAAAAAGTTTTGCTTTGCAGAAACACAGTCAATTTATGATTCTGGCCTTCCCAGCTAGGGACAATGTTCACTTACATTTAGGACCATGAGAGGCTTAGCTGTGAGTTTCTGAGGCTGGGGAAAATTACAGTGATACATAACGGTGCTGCACTCACTGAAGTGCTGAGCCGGGGTTGGGCTCAGGCAGCCACTAAGCTCAGAGTGGAAAGTTTCGGGAGGGGAGGCAGGAAGGAGAGGTCTATAGCTCCTCCAGATTCTAGGTGTTAATTTACTAAGATATTCCTAAACCAGAAAACAGAGACAGAAGACAAAGAGAAAGAGGGAAGAAGAGCAAGACAGAGAGACAGAGAGAGACAAAGAGAGACTGGAGAGACAGCAAATATTGAAAGAAAAAGGAAAAAGAAAGAAATCCGACAGCTCATGAACTTGTTTTAAAACTTACAAATTAGATTTGAAGAGATGGGCAGAGGTTTAAAATTTCTTCATTAGGCTGGGTGTGGTAACTCACACCTGTAATCCCAGCACTCTGGGAGGCTGACACTGACAGATCATCTGAGAAGGAGTTCGACACCAGCCTGGCCAACATGGTGAAACCCTGTCTCTACTAAAAATACAAAACTTAGCTAGTCATGGTGGCGCGCGCCTGTAATCCCAGCTACTCTACAGGCTGAAGCAGGAGAATCGCTTGAACCCAGGAGGCGGAGGATGCAGTGAGCTGAGACTGTGCCATTGCACTCCAACCTGGGTGACAGTGAGACTCTGTCTCCAAAAATAAAAATAAAAAATAAAATAATAAAATAAAATAGAAAGTTTTTTTATTACGCTTTATTTTTAGGGATTTTTCTTTATTTACCACTCGCTAAAAGAGCCCCAGCAGCAAGTGACTGGCGACAGAAGAAGATTCCAGAAAAATGAGAGTCACTTCACTGGGCCTTTGTCCTTGACCCGAAGGATTTCTTGTAGCTTGTGCACTTTTCTGGGTGCATGATGATTGAGAGGTGCAGTGGTCAAGGCACTGAAGCTTGTCCTGGAGACCCGGGTTATGGATTGATCTGTCTGGGTGCCACTCAGAACCCTTGAAACCTGGATCTGCCACTTACAAGATGTGTGTCTGAACCAGGTTTCTTCTCTCTGAGCCTCGGTTTTCGCATCTGGAACATGCACATACCAATATCTCACAATGTTATTATAAGACTCTCTCATGATATCAGTATGCTATCAAGTAACACAACTATCAATGACAACTGCTCATAACTCACATGTATTGAACAGTGCACTGGGTCCTCATTTTACATTTATGATCCTGATGGGTCCTCACATCTTCCCCACCAGGTGAGGACCATAAACAGCCTCCCTCTTTAAATGATACTTAGAAAAGCCAAGACAAAACTTAATACTGCCAGAGGGACTCCAAAGCCTTTTTGCTTTAGCAGTCACATAGGTGCCCAAAACACTTTTGCTTCATCTCCTCCCACCTGTTGATGTTTTGGTTTTCCATTTCCATAGACCTGTTCCCTGCAGAGGGAGCCCAGCCGTACAGGTGGGAGTAAGGGTGTCAAGAGTTCCCGCACCCGAGTCCTGACTCTCTCGGCCAATAGTTTGCCGAGGAACCTCTGGTGAAGTCACTTCATCTCTCTGAGGCCTCTGTTTCCTCCTCTCTAAAATACAGGGGATGTTGTGGGTCCTACCTGCCCAGAGAGCATGTTGTGAAGACCCAGTGTAAGAGGGCAATCTTATTAGTCCAGGGAGAAGCCACAGCAAAGAGGAAGGGCAGGATTCTCTTCCTCTCTCCCACCCCTACCAGACTTGCCTTGACCTGCGCATCCCGGGCACGTGAGGGAGAAGACAGGCCCAAGCCAGGTGTGGCTGCATCCGGATATTAGTGGGGAAGGAAAAGAGACAAAAACCTGGAATTTATTCAGGTCTAGGACCTAGACCTCCACTCCATTGGGAAAGCAGTCAGATTTTAGGATAAAAGATAGAGGCTTAGAGCTCAGTCACATGGGGCTTCAAGTCCCCACTGTGTGGCCTGGGGCAAGTCACTGTCATTCTGGGCCTTAGTATCCTTTTCTATAAAATGGGAATAAAACTAGCGCTTACCTCCAAGTGTAGATGTGGTAAAATCAGGTTTAGAAAGTACCTGGCCCAGGCTCTGGCACAGAGTAAATGCTTATCCGTGTTGCTGGTGCTCCTGTACCCTTGCCAAGAGTCAAGGGGCTGTGCTCTCTGACTTAACAACCCCTCCTGACTTGGCGACCTCACCTCGTCACCGCTGCCCACAGCTGAATATGAGCACCATTTGCAGGGTACAAGAAACAGCAGTTGACAAATGAAGGCTCTGTGCTGCTCATGGATTTCCCATTTAAATTTACTGATCCCTAATTATAATCTCAGCAAGAAAGAAATGACTGAGGACCAGCAGGGGTTGTTGAGGAGCAATTACTTGGCAATTTTCTTTTTTTCCAGTGGAAAGGAAGGGAGGTAGAGAAGTGAGGACGCAGGGAGGAGCTCAGAGTCTGCACTCCTTCCCTTTTCCCAGGCTTTGTGTTCTCTGCAGGGTTAGGTGCTGCCTCAGAGCCAACTCAGCACTCTCCTTAGAGGACAGACCACAGGGGTGGTTCCCTAATGCTGGAAGGCAGGAGGAATGGGGAATCAGCCATGGGTGGGAGACTGATGTTTCTTTGGCATTTTCCTATTTCTTGAAAAGCTGAAACAGGGCTGGCTGTCCCCTCTTTTCCCAGTAAACAGATCACCCTAGAGTATAGGCCTATGTGGTAGATCTTTAGTTTTTCCTTTTGTTTTTTAATTAACAAAGATGGGAGAGTTATGGCACAGAATGGCACAGGGTGCTCATTAAAGACGCAAGCCACTGTCTCTCTGAGCCTTAGTTTCCTCTTCTGTAAAACGGAAGAGGAGGGGCACTGATATTTTACTTGACCAGAGAACCGGATGCTACTGAGGGGGCTCTGCAGGCTGAGAGCCCCCGATGTGGACTGCACACCCCTTGACCCCATCCTGCTTCTACACCACAGCGTGTCGGACAGCTGACCATTGGTCATTGGATCCTTGCGCAACTCACCTCTTGGGTGCTTGGGATCAAAGACGCCAAAAGCAGTTGTCAGATACAGAACGGGTGTTTGGAGATTTGCCTTGTTCTCTGCATGAGACAACCAAAACCGTGCATTGTCATTTGCAGAGTATCAGATCCAAGAAGACTCTACTAAGCAAGCAGTTTCTGAGCGTAAAAGCAAAGCCGCAGAGTCAGATGGCCTGAGCTTAAAAATCGTGTTCCACTGCCACTTACCAGCAAAACGACTTGGAACTCATCACTGAACTTTGCTGTGCTTCAGTGTCCTCAACTGTAAAAATAAGATAATAATAGAACTGCACTCCTGGAAGGATTATATGAGATTATATGCACATGTTCTCTCACTCCCACCCCAACGCAGATGAATTGCTAGTGAGATTTTAGTTGTTATTGTTGAGGCTTACTTCTAACTAAGTGCTGTGCTGGGTGCCTTAGCTGATTTTCTCATGTAATCCTCATCACAGCCATGTCTAGTAAGCTTTTTTTTTGTCCCATTTTACAGGGGAAAGAATTGAGACTCAAAGAGATGAGGTTACTGGTCCAAGGTTAAAGAAGCAGAAAGGGTCGGAGCCATTAGTTTACTCATAAAATATTTAATGCTCTCGGTGTGCCAGGCTCTATTCTAGGCATTGAGGGTTTTGTGGTACGCAAGATAGACAAGGTTTCTGGTCTCATGACCATCACATCCAGTTGGGGGAGATTAGGTCTCAACACCACTCATACTGCCTCCTTGAGGGGAGAGGGTTCTTATCATCGTTCTTGAGCACATGGCTGGGCAGAAGGAATCTAGCAGAGGGTTGGAGGCCAGAATAGTATGAAATGTCCAGAAATAAATCCTGGTTATCCAGAGGGGGATATTTCTTATGGTGACCTTGGCCCAGTTGAACACCCTCTGCCTCTCCCCACTGCCATCCCTGTGTCTGGGTCTCTGGTCTCTGTATTTAGTAGGACTTGCTGAGAAGAACTCTGAACCTGGGGATCGGGGAGCAGGTTGAGGGTGGGATACAGACCATCAGGTTCAGAGTGAGGCTTGCAGAGTCTTGCAAACTGTGAGTAGAAACAGCACTCATTTTATAGTCAAATCTAGCCTTTGCTGCCTGTGATTCCTGAAGACATTTCCCAAAGTTCACTGAGACCTCCCCATCACTGGGAGGGAGAGCTGCCTCTGCCAAGCCCGCTGACCCACATCCTCTCTGGGGCAGAAGGGAGACCTCACCTGGCCAGGTGGGCTTATGGTAGAAGCGGGAGCTTGAGCTCCCTCTAGTGAGGCAGTGGGGGCAGCACAGAAAACGCTTCCAACCTAGGTACAGAGTGACCTCTGCAGGACTCTCTCCCCATTAAGAAAGAGGCGGTGGGATTGAGTGAGTCCTGGTCAAAAGTAGACCATTTCTGTGGGTCCCAAGGGCAGTCCCGGCTCCCCAGCAGAGATCTTTTGAAATGCTCACTCTTCTGAGGTCCTTGGCTCTGAACCCAAAATCCCCCCATCTGTACACATGCAGCTGTCTGGGGTGTGGGCTCATGTGGTCCCCTGCAGAGTTCCCTGCCAGAGGCAGCCTCCTTCCCATCCTTGCGCTGCCAGACCAAGCGCACACACTCTGCTCCCCTTGCTGGGCCTTGGGTTGGGTTTGTCCCAGCCCCTGCCTTGCTTGGGGGTGAGGGGCGGGTCATGACAGAGATTGAGCCCCATTTCCAGACTTAGCTTTGCCTCCTAGAAATCACCCCAAGTATTTTTGGAGCTACTTAGCATCCTAACGATCCGAAAACTATTGCAACCAGATGCTTGAGCTCTGCTGAGTCAGCAAAGATTCCCACAGCAGTGGGGAGCAGACCCTGGCCCCGGTCGCTGTGAGCCAGCAGTGTGACCTCTCAGGGCTGCAGTCTCCTTGTCTGAAAATGGAAACTAAAATTGCAGGGATTAAAAGGGAGGAAGATATGGGAAAGCACTTTGGACAGTTTAGTGTGCAAGTTGATGTTAAAATCCAGAAGTCAGCTAAGATGCCTTATCCTATAAAACTCAAGTGGACTTTGCCAGAGTGTCCTCACACCAAGTAGTGGACCCCTTCTTTTGCTGATTTATCTGCTATTGTGTAGGGGTGTGTGTGTGTGTGTGTAGGCAGGTGGTAGTATGGGTAGAGTGGGGTTTCCCCAGTCACCTGGGGCCCTGAGTGCCTGCTTCCCTGAACTAGGCCAGCTTAGTTGACTGGCTTCTTTTGTGTACTGGTCCATTCTGCATCAAAAGCATCTGAATTTTCATTCAATCTCTCCCCCCGAATTTTCACTTCTAAAAACCTGACCAGTCTCTTGTGTGTAGCTGACTTCACAGGAGGTCTGAGGAGACACTGGGGTTAGCCACACTAACAACTTCAAGTCAAATATTAGACCTGCAAATTGTTAAAAGCCCTTTGGCTCTTTTCAATAACTGGAGGCCAGTCTCTCTCTCCTCTTTCCTAAGCCTTCTTCCTCTTTCTGTGTCCTCCGACAGCTGCTGTTTATCGAGGTGACCGGTATGATCCGTCCCTCAACAAACACAATTCCTTCCAGAAGAGGAAGACAGGTGCCAGCTGTTGAGAGAGTAATTTCTTTGTCCTGACAACATTTTTGTTTATCTCTGGACCTTCCTCCCATACGGGTAAGAGATAGGAAAGAGCGAGAACTAGAAGGGACAGACACTGCTGCAGGGGGTACCGTGGGGGGCTTTAGAGAGGGGTTCCAATGCCTCTCATTGTTCTACCTCGCAGCCATTTTGTTGTTGTTGTTGTTGTTGTTGTTTTGAGACAGAGTTTTTGCTCTGTTGCTTAGGCTGGAGTACAGTAACACAATCTCAGCTCACTGCCACCTCTGCCTCCTGGGTTCAAGTGATTCTCCTGCTTCAGCCTCCCAAGTAACTGGGATTACAGGCACCCACCACCATGACCGGATAAGTTTTGTATTTTTAGTAGAGACATGGTTTCACCATGTTGGCCACGCTGGTCTCAAACTCTTGACCTCAGGTGATCCATCTGCCTCTGCCTCCCAAAGTGCTAGGCGTGGGCCACTGCACCCGGCCCCTCACAGCCATTTTGAAGGCTTAAGCTCCCTGATGGAAGGCATGGAGCCAACCTCAAGCATTTTTCCATCGACATGGCAGGATCTTAATAAAGGTTTGTCCTGTGATTAAGTCCTTTATTGACACTTTGGAGAAACACAACCCATACCCTTCCCAACCTGAGCTGAAGCCACAGATGCAAAGAAGCCTGGGAACCCCTCAAGTCCACTGTGTCCAGTCCTCTGCCCTCCCGGAGGGAAGCTCTATAGTCCAAGGACATCCAACTCCCAGACTCGCTTCCAGGAACAGAGATAGAAGGATGTTGGGAGGAGAGCTGTGGGCAAGAATGCCAGACTCCTGGTGATTCTGGGATAGAAACCCCTGGAGGGGCTTGTCACGGGTCTCTGTTCCTTCATGCCTCTAGCAGGATCCATGATCACCATTATGACAATAGCAACAATGATGACAGCTACAGTGGTCTGAGCCCTTATTACATGCCGGGTCCTGATACACATTTCTCATTAACTATAGTAATCATATGATGTAGGTGACATTAGTATCCCCATTTTACAGATGGGGAAACTGAGGCTTATGAAGTTCAGTTTGTGTAAAATCACATAGCTGGAAGGTATAGAAACTGGGCTCTTCACCACCACAAGGCACTGCCTCTCACTCAGTATACCACCGCATGCTCGTGTAACAATTTACAATTAGGAATGAAATTCTCATACAGTCGTGTATCACTTAACGGCAGGGATGCGTTCTCAGAAATGCGTCCTTAGGTGAATCCGCTGTTGTGCGAACATCCACAGAGTGCACGTACACAAACCTAGATGGCATGTTCTACGACACACCTGGGCTCTCCGGTACAGCCTGTTGCTCCTACGCTACAAACCTGCACAGCATGGGACTGTCCTGAATACTGCGGGCGGTTGTAACACAACGGTGAGTATTTGTCTATCTAAACACAAATGTAAGTCTATCTAAATTTGTCTGTCTAAACATACAGAAGGTACAGTGAAAATACAGTAGTATAGTCTTATGGGACCACCTTCATCTATGAGGTCAACCGTTGGCTGAAATGTCATTACGTGGTGGGAGACTGTACGTTATTTAATTTGTACTTCAGCTGGATATATACAACCTGGAAACTCTTTTTCCAACCGCATCACAGACAAAGAAATTGAGACTTGTACAGGTGAAGGGGCGTGACTTTTCTTTGCTCACAGGAACATGAGGATGTTGGCATTCTTCAGGCAGGGAGATAACCTGGACGGGGTGGTGCAGCAGGCGTGTGCATAAAAGGAGCCAGGGAAGCCTCCTCTGTGATGAGCGAGCTTGCAGGCTGGATGGAGAAAAACGAAGTAAAGTCACCCCAAAGCCTGGATTCTCATCTGGAGTGCCTGTTGCCTCTTGCCCTTCCCAGAACGCTCCAGCTTGGCACTGGGCTAGAATTCCACTGAGTTGATTCCGTCATCTGAGGCCCTGGGCACAATGACAAGGGTGGTTTTCTCGGATCTGCAGTGAGCATTACACCAGAGTGTGGGAAACACCGCCTACTCAGCACCCCACTCTGGGACCCAGGGCAAACTTGCCATCATCTCCAGTCCGCCCATTAGCCGCCCAGGACTCTGCCGGCCCATCCAGGCACTGAAGTAATTACCAAAATGGAGATGAATATTTAAAGGGACTCTTACTTAACCAACAAATACTTCCTCTCCAAGTTCCCTCCGTCACCGGCTCTGGGTGAATTTCTGGAGGGATTGCTGTGACACAGGCCCGGTGCTGCCTGTGGTTTGACCTCATCATGAGGCCTTTCTTCACCCTTTCTTCGTGGGTAGCCTTGAAGGTGTTAGGGGATGGTCTGTTGTCTGGCTGTGAACAGCAGGGTCAGCTCTTATATTCTCCATAAATGGATCTCTGGGGACAAGACCCAGACAGGTGGGGGCACAGGGGAAGAAAACATAAAAGTCAAAGGGACTGGGCCCCCGTGACTAATTACCCCTTTACTGTTTCTATCACCAGACCTTAGTGCCACAAAGGATTAGGGGTCATTTGAGACAATGCATGTTGTAAAATGTAAAATGCAAGTGACCACAAATCTGAAAGCGGTATAGAACTTTGGCTAAAATAATGCAGGCTCTCCGTTGGCATTACTATTGTTGTTAGGAGAGTCTGGTGCTCTGTTCAAGGGCTTTTCTGTGCTATCCTCAAGGTGCCCCAGGATTGTCTCTGTTTAGCACAAAATATCCTGTGTCCTGGAAACCCATTAGCCCTAAGAAAACCAGGACAGTTGGTCACCCCCCTGTTCAATGCAGGCATCAGTTCCACTAGGTAGGGGGTCTTAGCTGCATTTTAAAGGTAAGGAAATAAAGACTTAATGGGTTGGAATAACTGGGTTATGTGCACATACCTAATGAATGGTTACACAAACAACTTCAAGTCAAATATTAGACCCGTGTATTCCTAAAATCCCTGTGACTCTTTGCGATAACTTGAGGCCAGCCTCCCTCTCCTCTTTTCTAAGCCCTCTTTACCTTTCTGTGTCCTCTGGCAGCTGTTGTTTATCAAGGCAACCATCATGATTCCTACCTCAAAGCGTGCTTTGAATTCTCCTCCTGTAGGCTCCAAAACCCTTATTATCCAGATTCAGTATTGCTCTAAACTAGGAAAGGTCCTGAATAGACCCAGATTTCAAGCATGTTCAGGTGGATTTGTTTAACAGAGTGTGGCTACTGGAACATCTGGAGCCCAAAGTACACAGAAGGCAGGAGGGAGCCTACTTTCCTGAAGAGAGGGATGGGCCAAATGTCCAACAGTGAGGAGGTGGGCATTCTTTCCTTTGGAAAACAGAAAGTATCTGAGACAGAGGTCAGTCAATTCAGAAGCTATTTTGCCAAAGTTATGGATCATAACCCATGACACAGCCTCAAGAGGTCCTGCGAACATGTGTCTGAGGTGGCTGGGCTACAGCTTGGTTTTACATGTTTGAGGAGGACCGAAGACATCAGTCAATACATGTGAGGCATACATTGGTTGGGCCCAGAAAGGTGGGACAACTTGAGGGATGGGGAATGGCTTACAGGCCATGGGTGGATTCAAAGATTTCCTGGTTGGCAATTGGTTGAGAGTTAAGTTATCTAAAGACTCGGAACCAATAGAAATGGTGTCTGGGTTAAGACAAGGGGTTGTAGAGACCAAGGTTCTTATTACGTAGATGAAGTCTCATTGGTGGCTGCCCCAGAGGCAATAGATTCCAAATGTTCCTTCTTCAGACCCTGAAAAGGTATTTCTCACCCAATCTCTTCTGGACCAGAAAAAGATCCAGAAAGGAAAAGAGATTCTCTACAGAATGTAAAATTTCCCCACAAGGGACAGTTTGTAGGGTCATTTCAAAAGATGTCAAAGAAATATATTTTGGGGTAAAATACTTCGGCTTATTTCAGGGCCTGCTGTCTGTCATGTGATGCTATGCTAGAGTCAGGTTGGAATTTGGTATCTTATTGTTCCGGAGAGTCTCTTCTGTCCATCTTAGTGTCTCTATTTTGATGTTTAATGGATCAGTTGTGTGTCTGAACTCTAAAGGGAGGAGGGTATAATAAGGCATGTCCAACAGCTCCCCTGACTGCTTGTCATGGTCTGAACTAGTTTTTCAGGTTTCGTTGGGTCCCCTTGGCTGAGACGAAGCTTCATTCAGTGAGTTGGTGGGGCTTAGAATTTTACTTTTGGTTTACACTTTTAACATACACTTTCAGAGCCACTACTGAAAGGCGCGTGCCACCCTAGGCGCTGGGGATAGCGTAGAGGAACACAGCCCAAGTCCCTGCTGTTGGAGCGTGCAGGCTAGGAGAGGAACAGACACTAGGTTGACAAATATATAACAGAGAGGCAGGGAGTGGCACTTACTCTGAGTAAAGATAAACTGGGGAAGGACTAGACAGTGGCAGAGTGCCTTTCTAATGCATATTGGAGAGACCTCTCTGTGGACGTGATGTTTAAGCAAAGACCTCAATAAAGTGTGAATCAGCTTGACTAGGGATAGAATGTTCCAGGCTGAGGAAAAGCAATGCAGAGGCTCTACATCTGGAGCATGCTTGGCCTGTGTGAGGAGCAACAAGAAGGCCAGAAGGGCTGGAAGGGAGTGAGGGACGGGAGAGATGTGAGGTTGGAGAGGCAACTGGGACCTGGTCACCCAGGGCTTTGTGGGTCCCAGTAAGAATGTCGGATTTTGTTGGAATGGCAATGGGAGGTCACTGGAGGTCTTGGGGTAGGAGAAGGATGTGATGGTTGGTGGGGGGACAGAAGAGATCAGGATCTACTCTCAGCCCTCCTGCCCAACCCTCAGCCTCTCAGCCATGGAGGTGATGTCTTCATCAGTTCCAGGGCTGTGATGTCTCTATGGCCAGTTAGCTGAGACTCTGGGACCCAGAAGACAGGACTTGGAATGGGAAGCTCCATTAGCAGCTTCTCTCTGATCCCTTCCCCTAGGGCCCAGTTCTGCCTTCTTCCATGTCCGTCTGTTACTCCAGGACCAGAGAAATTTTGTCTGATTATCATAGTCTCTACAAGCTCTCCACGGCCAGCACTGTGTTGGGACTTGAGGAGGGTGGAGTCCATTCACTATTCTGTGAGATGAACTTGCCTGACATGGTGGTTGGCACTTAGTAGGTACACAGACACAAGTTCCCTTCCTCCACAACTACATAAAATGATTGCCCTTGTCAGTCAGGAGACCAAGAAAGATGTCTTTTAGGGAAGGAGGTGGGGAACATCGTTCTCTCCAGCTGCTGAATAGGCTTGATGACTCCGTCTCTGTGTACTCAGAAGCCATGGTTGTGTGTTTCTAAATGTCACTTATTTATTCCTCCAGTTAACTTTCTTACTCCTCTTCTGCCCTGGGCTTTGTACCAGACACTAGGGTACCAGGATGAAGAGGTCATAGTCCCTGTTCTTAGAATTACTTGGAGGACTTATTAAAATACAGATTCCAAGGCCCATGCCCAGAGGCTAGTTTTCTGAGCAGGCCCAGGACTCAGGATTTTACCAGGTTCCCAGGCGATTGTGATGCTTGCTGAAATTTGAGAGTCAGTCCTCCAAATGTCTGGGCATGGGCCCTAAAATCCACATTTTTGGTAACTCCTGTAAGTAATTATGATTTAAATAAACTGTATTAGTTTCCTGTAGCTGTTGTCACAAATTACCCCAAACTGGGCAGCTTAAAGCAACAGAAATTTTTTCTCTCATGGTCCTGAAGGGCAAAAGTCCAAAATCAGGTGGTATTCCCTCCCAAGGCTTTTGGGGAAATTCTGATTCTGGTGGCTCCAGGGATTTTTTGACTTGTGGTTTCACCACTTCCATTTCTGCCTCTGTGTTCACATTGCTACCTCCTCCTTTGTCTGCCTTATCTTCTGTTTCTTGTAAGGACACTTGTCATTGGATTTAGGGACTAGCCAGATAATCCAGGATGGTCTCATTATTGCAAGATACTTGATTACTTTGCAAAGACTCCTTTTTCAAATAAGTCACCATGTTCACAAGTTGCAAGATGTGAACATTATCTTTCTGGGAGCCACCATTCAATCCACTACAAGGACCCTGGACCATACTTTGAGAAAAACTTGTGTGTGACTTATAGGAAATGGGCTGATCAGAGAGACACTAAGGAGGTAGAAGTAACAGGAGCTGGCAATGGGCAAGCTGGGTGGAAGAGGATAGGGAGGAGTTGCTAATGACTCCCACTATTCTGACCTGGGGGCTCTGGGACATTGATGATGGAGTTCCTGGAGACAGAGGGTGTGGAAAAAACCAGCTGGACCATTTGGGAAGAACAGAGCCCTGAGCACCTGGAACACAGGTCAGGTATATTTCGATGGGAAAGTGACAGAAAAGTAGCATCGACAATCAATTTACATCTAGGAATTGGGATCCCTGCCCTAATCTCTCTCCTTTATGCAGCTGTGTCCTGCTTTTCATGACTCTAGAAAGCAGACGGGAAAGTGGATATAAGATATAAATTAGTCTGTCTTGTAGGGTTTTCTCTTGGTCCCATTGTGGGACCAGCCGGTGTCCATACCTGTGGCCTTTGGTATCCAATTTAAAATAGTTCTTCTCTTTCCATGATCACACAGTAAAGGAGCCCCTGTAGTGCTCCAGGACTGAGTCTAGTTTTTAGCATAGCTTGCAATAAGAGCAAAACAGGCAGAACAGGGAAGGACATGTCAACGGGCAGCAGTGAGGTGGTATAAAGACCCTGGGCATTTGGAGGCAACAGAAAGAGAAAGGTCTGCTTCAAGGACCAACTTGGTCTCTTCCCATCTCTGTCCTGGCAGCACCAGCACCTGCACATTGGCCCTTCTTAACACTTCCATGGCAAAACGGAGATTGCTCTACCTCGCCTAACCAGCCCCTGCAGACTTGCTGACACAACTGAGTACAGAGTGCCTCTAGACCCCAACATGAGGTGCCCTTCTCTCAGAACAAACGAGCCTTCGAAACTGCAGCAAACAGTGCTGATGAATTGCCCTCGGCTTCTTAGGCATCATTTTCTCGTAATTATAATGGGAAGAAGACATGGAGCCCCACTGAGAACGTGGAGCTAGCCTGCCCCTAGAGCAAGGCAGAATCCCTCTCTGAGGACCACACTCAAGCAGAACTGATTTTTCTAGGACTTAGAGAAGAAACAAAATCTGATTTAATTCTTAGGAAATTGCTTTTTTTCACCCACCTGTGTAAGCCTGTATTTAAATGCTAATATATTTGGCCTGCCGGGATGCCACATTTATTTTCTTCCTTAGCAGCAACAAAAATCATTTATTTATGAGAATTCTAGCTCCTTCCTGCTCTCCTGAGTTCCTCATCTTCATTTCCATCTACCAGCCGGATGTTTGTCTTCCGAAGACATACAAAATCTGTAACCGTCTCCCTCCCCAGACCGGATTCTCTTTATACCTTTCCTGTTTCTGTTTCCAGAACTACTGATGACTTTTGCCTCCCTCTGCTTCCCCCGTGCCTTCCTCCAATCAGTTATTAATCACACTGCTCAACCTTCCTCCCACCGGTACAAATAACATCACTTGCCTAAGCCTCCATTTCCTCATCTATAAAATGGGTTTAATAAATACTAATACCTACTTCATGAGCTTGTTACAAGACTAGGATGAGCTAATCCAAATAAAACACCCAGAACAGCATCTGGCAACAGTGTAACACATCACAGTGATATTTCTGTAATGATTATGACAATGATCATGACCCCCGTGGAACCTGCCCCTTTCCTCTTTGTGGTTTTTCTGTCAGCTGACCAGCAAAGTCTGGGATAGCCCTACTCTGCTCATTAGAAAACACAGACAAGACACTCTTCATTTCATCAGGATTTTCACTGCCTGAAATTCTCTACCTTATGAATCTGTTTGTTTGTGGTCTGAGTAGCCCCTCCCCTCCTCAGCCTGTAAAATGCAACTTCCATGAGGCAAGGGATTTTCTTTTTATTATTATTATTATTGTACTTCACGTTCTAGGGTGCATGTGCACAACGCGCAGGTTTGTTACATATCTATACATGTGCCATGTTGGTGTGCTGCACCCATTAACTCGTCATTTGCATTAGTTATATCTCCTAATGCTATCCCTCCCCCTCCCGCCACCCCACAACAGGCCCCGATGTGTGTGTGATGTTCCCCTTCCTGTGTCCAAGGGATCTTACTGTTCAATTCCCACCTGTGAGTGAGAACATGCGGTGTTTGGTTTTCTGTTCTGAGGCAAGGGATTTTCTTATTTACCAGCATATCCCTAATGGCTGGCACATAATATGTGCTGAATGAACACATGAGGAGAAAAAGGCTCTAGGATTTTAGGAAGGAAGACATCTAGACGGTGCTGGTTTTTAAGTCCTTCACACTCAGGTTTCAGGGCTCCCTTCTCTGCTCATTTCTGCTTTGCAAGCAGCCCTGTGACAAGCTCTGTCACTGTGTGGGGAGAGAGGTGCAGGCTGGGAGAAGAGGGTTTTTTCTAGTTCACTTCTGCCTGCGACTACAAGGCAATAGTTCTTGACCCTGGCATCAAATACGTTCCGGCTGCAGCAGCTGGTTGCAGTTTGTAGTGTTCTTCTTTCTTTAACTCCCAGAAAGAAGCTCATCACACAACCTCAGGACATCAGCATCAGCCAGCAGGCACTGCCTCTGCAGAAGTCTAGGTCTCAGCCTCACTGGGCCCCTTTGCTGAAGTTCTAGGTCCAGCGGATTCCAGCCTCGATTTCCTTTGCCCTCTACTCACCCCCACCCAGCTCTAGGAGTGGTAGCTGCTTCCTGTAGTTCCTACCTCTATGATTCCTCAGTGTTCCTTTTAGCCTCCTGCAGTCCTCCAATGTTAGCTTAACAAGTCTTTATGTGAGATTCTCTCTGTTAAACTGGCTGCTGTGGTCTCTTTCCCCTGGCTGGACAGTGACTGTTCCCTTGTCTAGTCATTTCCTGCCTCCCCTCCCACGCTACAACTCTGGCCTTAGAGGGAATTCTTTCCAGAACAAATATCTTCAATCTCTCTCCACGATGCATCCAGAGACGGAGAGTGTACGATTATGATAGACAGCTACTAACTTCTTCCAATATCGAGGTGAAATATACCTCTTTAACACTGTGAGTCATTTTAATTTTGAGCCCTGGTGAGATATCAAGTAAGGTTTTGTACATTTTAGAGTCAAATGTCAAATGATCTTGGATTCAAATTCAGCTTCAGTTGTGTGACCATCAGGAAGTTACTTTCCCTCTCTGGGCCTCTGTTTCCTCACCTATAGAATAGATAATATCATAATAGCTACATCATAGGGCTGTAATAAAGATTTAAGGTATGTACGTACTTAGAGCAGTCGCCTGCACGGGGAAGAAACTTGGTGAATGATGCTATCATTATCATCACTGAGGAGGACAGCCATTCAACCTTCTGAAGGACAGATTGTTTGTCCTCTCTTGGTCTTGCACTCAAAGTCGGAGCACTTTCCCAGGCCCAGACACCAGCTGGAGCCCCCATCTGCCTGTCCTACTTCCGCCTGGAACTGGGGTGTGAAGATTCCCATAAACGTTTCAGGTGGAGAGAAAACTCTGGCTTCCCAAGTTCCTTTGGATAACGCACATCTGTGACCCAGAGGCTGACTAACACATGGCTGCTGATGGTCTCATTTCTCGGGTCTCGGGTGCTACGTAAATCCTCTTCCCTGTTCCTTATTTGCAGAATAGCACATTCCTTGCGCAGAGCATGATTCTCTCCTGTACTCTCCTATCATGCACTGCATACTGGCACACCTTGCCTTCCTTTGCTGGGAATGTTCTTGGCACACTGAGTCCCTTGCCCATGTGTTGGGGGATGTTGCTGTGTGGTGTTTTGGATACTGCTGACCCTCTCTGGGCCTGACTTATTCGTCCAAGGCTGAGAGTTCAAACACATGATGCCTTGCAGAGATCAGAGGAGAATCCAAAATGCCTACTGCTAGGAAAGATAAACATCGAAGAGCTGGCTCCATAATTTCCAACAGTTAAAAAGTCTCACCTGCACAGCCTCTATTTATTTTCACCTTCCTTTTTCTGTGCTTACTTGGTTTCCACCTCTGTGAGTTCTTTTCCACTCACCACAGCTTCAGTGATCTCAATCTTCTCTTCCTCTTCTGGAATTCTCTACCCCTCCCTTGATAAAAGTTGTTTTATAATGGCTTCATGTGAGGACAACGATCCCACCTCACACTTCCTTTGGAGCCCTCCACAGCATTTGCCTGGGACTGGGCACATAGTAGGTGTTCAGGACTCCAGACTGACAGAGAATGTTTCTTGTCTAGTCACATAGATGGTAGGGGGTTGTTTTGGGGATGGGGCAGGAATGGCATCAGCATCAGTAGTAGGAGAGGTAGGACCAGCAGCAATAACCTTTGCCATTGATATAATAACCTCTGCCATGTACTATGCCAGCCACTATATTAAGCACATTAATTTCATTTAAACCTTCCCTAGACCCTATGAGTCAGGGATTATTATTCCTACTTTACAGAAGAAAAAATTGAGGCTCAGTGAGGCTAACCTGTTTGTTCAACGGCTGCTGAGTTGAGCTCAACCTTAGGATTGAGCTCAGGGCTGTCTTTGGCCTTTGCACTTGTTTTTCTCTCAGCCTTAATATTCTTACTCCCAGAGAGCTGTATGGCTGGTTTGGGTCTCTGCTCAAATGTCATTTTAATAGAAGCCTTCCCCAGTGGCCCTATCTGAAATCAGAGCTCC
The DNA here is from genome assembly GCF_047675955.1 of Chlorocebus sabaeus. Lineage (NCBI taxonomy): Eukaryota > Metazoa > Chordata > Mammalia > Primates > Cercopithecidae > Chlorocebus > Chlorocebus sabaeus. Next base: position 12,074,065 of record NC_132926.1, on the reverse strand, counting down.
CGTTACTCTCTATCCATTTGATTAGTTTTCTTTTTCTTTAAAGCACTCTCTCTTGTACAGAGACACATTTGTTGACTGTTTTTGTCCCTGGACCACATGAATATAATGTCAATAAGCCCAGGGACTTTGTGTGTTCTATCCACCACTGTATCCTCAGCACCTAGAGCAGAGTCCGTGATAATGGTATACTTTTAATATACATGTGTAGGATAAACAAGTGAGTCAGTAAATACCTGGTGCAAAGATCTGTGCTCTTATCCATTACACATCTGGCTTGGAGGAGCTATGGGATGTTCATAGGATTTGCCAGAGCAAATAACATATGCTTTTGTTTCTTTCCCAATATATAGTCAAATGTTGGGATTCCTGAACTGGGGCCCAAATGCAGATCCACCCTGGACATCTCTTATCATCCCTGAACAGAGGCTGCTGACAGTCTCGTGGCAGTCATTCCTCCAGCAGGATTCCTGACCAGATTTCCAGGCCAAAGACTGAGTTCTGGATCACCTAATATCACTACTGTCACAGCCTTTTTTCCTTTGGCTTCTCAATTTTTAGTCTTACCCTGTCTGATGGGATGGAAGAGAGGAGCAACTGGGCATAGCTGAGAGTCCTATGTCCTGCAAAGTGAACTCACCTATTCAGAGGACACTATTATTGTTGGTAAAATGATCAGATGGGTCCCACACCCTCCCTCCAAACTTTCTGTCTCCGATCTTTCTCCTCCGTGGTGCCCAGGTTGTCTGCTCTTTGCCCACTCCTTGCCTGCCAGGTCGTGCACCATGATCCTCTTAACACCTACCTGCCTCATGCCTCAATCCCACTAAGATTCTGCAAAGTGAAAGAAGTTAGTTAGATAAACTGATTCTCAACAAGGACTGAGTGTCTCATGGTGAATCCCCTCTTCTTTAAGTCCATGAGAGCTCTGACCCTGTCGTCTCAATTGTCTGGCTCAGCCCTTTCTGCACCCTGGATGCTCAGCTCTTTCCTACACACTGGGAGCTCAGTAAATATTGGATAAGTGAATGAGTGAACCAAAGGCTAAGGGCCTTTAACATTACTGGACACCATGTGCCTTTTAACTGGGACCTTCAACTCTTAAGACAGAGAGTGAATAACACGTCAATTTCAAGCCCTAAGACATCCAGCACAATGGGGTATTTCCTGCCAGAGCTACTTCTGTTTTATATGCTCTGACTCCTACCATGCTGACAAGTCTTGAGGGTTTTGGGGCTTTGAAAAGGCTCTGAGTTTGCAGACTGTCTCCCAGGCCTCTTTTCAGAGCTGAAATTTGTTGATGACCACTCTACGGGCTGATATTTCTTTCTTGAAGATTCACTTCCACACTGACTCCCAGAACATGGGGTAAAACTCAGACCTGATACATGAGTTCTGGCTTATCTGGCATTTTGTAAACTGGCAGTCTCCATTCTCTGTCTCTTAAGCAACTGATTCCTCTTGAACATCCCAGAGAAGCAGATCAAAGGGAGACAGTTGGGGCAGAAGAAGAGAGTTTCCAGTGCATAGCCTTATTCAGATGAAGGTGTTTCATATCTGCTGTTCACAAGTAGCCACACTACATTCACAGATGTGCCCATGGCCAGGGACCACAAGAACTTTCTGAAGAAAGCAAAGTAGGATTGTTTTGGGGGAGGTTCACACCCGGTGAAGAGGGTGGGATGAGATGTCCCTGCCACCAAGGTCCCTTCCAACTCACGCAGCCTATGGTACTGAATGGAAGCCAGGTTTTTTATGGAGCAATAGCTGGACTTCACATGTGCATACTGCCTTGCAGTTTCATTGTTAAGAGTGTTGCATTGTATTCTAATTATATGAAACTCGGTCATTCCTTTATGACATTTCTGAGGAATACTATCTCAATCAAGAAAAGCCCTAATTGCACTCCTTTCCTATCCCAGTGAGAGAGCAGACTCGTGACTGCTCCGCAGGGGTGGAGGCTGGAATTCAGTAGTCTGACTTTGAGTCGGGGATACCTGGAGCAGGAGGTGGTCAGGGGCATTGTCCTTTCCAAGTCAGGAAGGCAGACAGCACCTGCTGTTGGTGCCAAGGTTACTGGACATGCTGCGTGGGCTCTGTCTGTCTGTCCGATGTTCACAGGCCGGCTCCCCGGAGGCTCCACTCAGCCCAGCTTCTCTGAGATGCAAACCAGGCCACTCTGAGGCTGCCTACAAACTTTCTGCTGAGTGCCGACTGCCGCTTCCTGCTCTGCGGGGAGTTCTTCCAGATCCTGATCAAGGCACAGAGAATTGATCTATCAGATTAACCAGGAAGGAAAGAGTGGGAGAGCGAGTGTGGGAGACTGTGGGGCTGAGTGTTTTCTGCGTAGCAGTCCCCTCCCTTCTGACTTGGGTATTAATTGCTACATTACCGCTGCCATGTAAGAAAGACAGTCAGCAAAGCCTGGGAGAGCTCCAGCTCCTCCCTCCCTGCTCTGCTCAGCTTTACTCTCCTCCTCGGTTCCCTTGGAGTACCTTGTGCCCCGGCAGTGCTGTCCTGGCCCTGGCATCCTGAGGTCCTCCCGTGGTGAGGACTTAAGTGGACAGCAGGAGTGGGTGGAGAGAGGGAGGGAGAGTTTGCCCTGCAGGCTCTCTGGATGCAGAAGCCAGACTCGCTGCAGAGGCAGCTGTGCTGTTCCCGGAGCCTGGCTTTGGGGGTGCATCCGTCACTCAGGGTTCACTCAGAAAGGCTTCAAGTTCCTGGGGTGCACAAGGTGGGTGCTGTCCCTTCTGGGTGCTGACAGCAGAGCCTGGCTCCCCTCCACCACCATGAGCGGCTGCTCCAAAAGATGCAAGCTTGGGTTCGTGAAATTTGCCCAGACCATCTTTAAGCTCATCACTGGGACCCTCAGCAAAGGTATGGAAACTGGCCTTGCCCCTGCTTTCTGTCTTGATATGACCTGGCTGGTTGTATTGCCTCGGTGTGGTGAGCGTGGCCATTCTGGTGCACCCAGGTCTTGGAAAAGGCTGGGGAAATTGGTGGCTGGGATTCGAGGTTGCTGACAACCTAGGTCCTGGCTCTGAGTAGGCAGGCACCCAGCCAGGGCACTCAGCTGGCTGTAATTGCCTGGAACTTTGGAAATGGAGTTGGTGGTGTGTGGCTGATAGGTTATGGGCGGGCAGAGGGACAGAACCCTTTCCAGAGCATTGGAAGTGGCTTAGCGTGACTGGAGTTTCAAGAAGTTATCCACGGAGGGTTGTATTTTGTTGATAAAAGAGAGATTTGATGCAGTGGGTTGTGAGTAATTCTGCAGAACAGAGACGCTTGAGGGGGCCAGCGGGAGGTGGTGACGGACCGGAATCTGCTTTGCACTGGTGGATTCAAGAAACTGGATCAGCTCTGCACCTCAGGTGCCAAGAGCTTCCTCTCATAGGGTTCCAGGGTCTCGTGCTTCTGGGGCTGCATTCATCGTTCTGCTTTCTTGGATCCCTGTCCCTCCACATTTCATGCCTATGTCCATGCCTGTCTTTTCTGCTTCTCCAAGAACTGGGGTGGCAGGTGGTTTGCAGGAGTGACTGTCTGGGCAGACCAGAAAGTGGCTTTGGAACAGAATTAGGGCTGCAGCCCCAGATGGGCCCACAGCCGGGAGGCAGAAAGAAGGCTAACTCCTCAGGGCCTGGCCCTGTGTCTTAAACCCCGTTTTATACTCGGCACCAGGGAAGGTGAGGCCCTCAGAGGGATCTGGCCAACTTTCTGGAGATGATGTCAAGGGAGAGCAGCAGTGTGATGTGGTTCCACTGGCTGAAGAAATGTCTTTAAATATTCATGCTGTCTTTCTGGAAGTCTTTTGGGGGCTGGGGGGAGAGGCACTGGAAGCAGCCGGCAGAATATTCAGGGAAGGAGCCCACAAACCTTTCATGGGTTTTTGAAAAATAACAGTGAGAGCAGAGAAAGGCTATGTGCAGCCGGATCTCAGGACATGGCTCAGGTGCCTGCTGCCTAGCGGGTCTGGCCCGGTGTATGTTGTATGGCATGTGTGGGTGGTGAGAATGATGGGATTCTGTTTATCTCCTTCGTTGGGATGTTCTGACCTTCCTGTTATTTCCCTACAATCCTTCTGAAATGGGGCGCTGCTCCTCCAAGATACCCAGGTGGGCTGAGCCCCCATTGTGGAGGGCCAGGCTGCCTGGCAGAATTACTGGAGGCCAGAAGTGGGGTGAACAGGAGGTTAATGGGTGTAGCTGTGGTTGCTCTCAGTGGCTTTACCTCCTGGAGAAGGAGAAAGCAAAGGGGTTAGGAAATTTCACAAAGTTTCCCCATTCAATCCTCAGAGACAACTAGAAGGTTTTCTTTCCACATTACAGGGAGCGGGACCTAAGAGGGTGATGGGTGTGAAGCAGCATCCCGTCGCAGCCTCTGATGGCGGGCTTGTCCCCACCTGCAGTCTAGCGGCGACCCAGACCCCACACACAGATGCTCCCTGGATGTCACACTGAATGCCAAGATAGGGGGATCATAGGGGTTTCCCATAAGTGCAGCAGAAAGAGCTTTGGCCTAAGGAAACCTAGGTCTCAACTCTGATTCTGCTGCCTGGGCAAGTCACAGCCTCTCTGAGCCTCAGTTTCTTCATCTGTAAAACGAGTCCATTACCTCCAGCCTGTCTACCTCCTAGCACTGGTGCAAAGATCCAGCGGCACCTAGCCATGGAATCCCTTTGTGGAGTGTGTTGCCATGACCAGTTGTGAGGGTAGGGTCAGGGCTGAGATGAACATGGGTCTGCAGAGAGAGACCCCAACCCATTCCCCTGGCAGGACCAGGGTCAGAGCTCCTCATCTGCTTCTGATTCACTCCTACAGGTGAGTCTGTACTTCCCAAGCAGCACCAAAAGAGGAATGAGATCACAGAAGGCCATTATGCAGCAAGAGGGGTGACTGAAAAAGCAAACTGGCAAAGGAGAGAGCACGGGCAAAGAACTCTGTGTGCATGTGTATTTGAGAGAGAGAGACAGAGACAGGGACAGAAACAGAGCGAGGGTAGATGGCCACTTGAATAAATGATCAGGAAGATATTTTCTTCTGCATATTTGCCTGTATGCATTCGCTCAGAGTTTATTTATTAAGCACCTACTCTGTGCCATGCTTATTGCAAGACAACAGACATGTGAATGAATGAGACACAAGCCCTCCATCAAGTGGGCTTGTCCCCACCTACGGTCTGATGGGTACCCAGACCTCACATGCAGATACTCCCTGGAAGGAATGCTGAGATGGGGGGACCATGGGGGTCAACAAGCATAGAGAAGAGATGTCTGGGGCAGACTAAGGGGCACCTCCAAAAAGTGACATCTAAGCTGAGACGAAGAGAGGCAGGACTGAGAAGGTGGGAGGAGGCCGAAGCTGGAAGAGGGAACAGCCTCAGAGTGTTGGCCTCTGCAGTGGAAACAGCTGGTGGGTCAGGACAGCTCCCTCTCTCTGCTCAGAATCCCAGAAACTAAGATCCTTGTGACACAGAAGGGACTCCGTGGGGACCTGGCCTTCCTGTGACCTGCTGCAGTAGAGCCTTTTCTGCCACCAGGGCTCAGAGAGGCAGCCCATGGCAGGCACTGGGGCAGGATTGTATCTATGTTCTTTGCTTCAGCTCCGCAGAGAGGACCAAGTGTTTACACAGCCCCGGCTCTGCGCCAGGCACGTGCTGGGCAACTGGTGTTTTACCCAATCCAGGTGTTTGCTAAATATTTGTTAAATAGTGAGGAACATGGGAGCAGGGCCAGGCTGGGAGCAGGGTAGCTGAGAAAGGCCTGCAGAGAGTCCAGAAAACGGCTTTCTCGTGTTTATACCTCCCCTAGGTGGGTTTAGATTCGACCCTATGTGGATACATTATGACTGCTTAATGATTTCTTGTTTTAATTTGATTTCACTTATTCATTATTCATTGCACTGAGTTCTAGATTTGCAGTAATCCAGCCCTCAGGAGAAGGATTTTTCTTTGTCCATTGCAGAACTGAGGAATGCAAAGAATGTGTTGGACCAGGTACCTGCTGGTCCTACGGCAATTCACTGTTTCTTAACAGCCTTGCAAATACCTGGGGAATGAGGAGGGTCCAGGACCGCCCTCCCTGTCCTGCCTGTTCCTAACCCTTGGCCACCTCCTGCCATGCCAGCAATCCTTCTTGCCATTGGTCTAAGAAGCCAGCTTACCCAGATTTCTCATCAGTGCTTGTTGCAGAGATAAACTGCTCATGTCCACCTGCTCACATATCTCATCAACCTTGAACTTTCCTTCCTACCCCGATCATAACTTGTGATCTGTGTTCCTTTTAGGAACATGTTTGCTAAAGGCTCTCTTCCCCACTAGACTTCAGCTCCATGAAGGCAAGACCGTGTGCATTTTTTTGCTTACCACTGTAGCCAGAGCTACTAGTATGGTGCCCAGAATGGAGTATGTATGTTACTGTGTTAAATGAATGAAACAGCACTGCACGGCACAGACACCAGCCATCAGCCTGAGATGCCACCTGGCGCAGGAGCTTTCTAGGAAGCACTAAGCAACACCTGTCCCACAGGTGCTCAGCAAACGCTCTCTGAACTCTGTTTAGCTGCAGCAAGCTGAGTCTGAAGCCTCCAGCCTCCAGCCTGCATAAGCCTCCCGCCACATAAAACATTCAGGCTCTGTCTGAGCTTGTGTAGTGTCTAGGGAAGGGCATTAAGATTGTTCCCAGAAGGAAAGGCTGGGTGGGCAGGCCTCTGGCATCCCCACTCCCACCCCTCCAGCTCTATTTGTATTTGTTTTATTGACTGGATTTCTCCCAAATTTAAAGAATCTCTTTGGCAATAAAAAAATTTGCAAACCACGAATGCAGTGAGAAGCACAGTTGGTTTCTAGATTGAGACATCCCTGAATGCTGCACACTGGCTTGGAAGCCTCGGACTGGGTCTCTCACCTCCCTGGCATTTAGTTTCCTCATCTATAAAATCGAATTACAATACCCTTCTTATGGAGTTGAATGAGATTGTATAGATAAAGCTCCCTGCCTATTAGGTGCTCAGTAGTGTTGACGGATCCGACTACTGTTATTAGCTGATACTCTCATGGTTGAGAGCCCCTCCTGCCTGGGACTCCCTCTCACTCACTACTTGTTTTCTCAGCACTAGGCACAGATTCTGACAGCAACATCTCATGATCACTTTGTGAGAGCCTATGGCCTTGTCAGTTACTGCATGACTTTATTTATTTATTTATTTTGAGGCAGGGTCTCACTCTGTTCCCCAGGCTGAGTGCAGTGATGCAATCGTGGCTCACTGTAGCCTCGACTTCCTGGGCTCAAGCAATCCTCCCACCTCAGCCTCCCAAATAGCTGAGACCACACGTGTGTGCCACCACAGCCAGCTAATTTTTGAATGTTTGTAAAGACAAGGTCTCACTATGTTGCCCAGGTTGATCTCAAACTCCCGACTCAAGAGACCCTCCCACCTTGGCCTCCCAAAGTGCTGGGATTACAGGCATGAGTCACCACATCTGCCCACTGGATGACTTTAGACCACTGCTTCCCCTCTGCTGAACTTCTTTTCTTAAGGGCCTGCCCAGAGCCATCTCTCTCACCTGATTCTTTATTAGGAGTTAAAAGCCTGACTCCCAGAGTCAGGCCCCTGCCTGCTGTTTAACCTAGGAGAAGCTCAGCTCCTGGCTCGGATGCTTCGTGAAATCAGGGGTCTGGGGAACCTGCCTCTTCCTCTTTCTGCACAGTCAGCTCCCCACCCCCCTCACAGACTTCCTGGGGGCCTCTGGCAGGAGCCAGAAGTTGTGCAGGCTCCATTCTGGCTGGGGAGGTTTAAACTCATCTCCTTCTGCACACCGGGAACAAATGTTACCCCAGGCACGGTTGACAGAGCCAAAGTGAGCAGAAGGGAGGAATCCAATCCAGGAGAGCTTCTAGTGTCCTCCAGGCCACCCATGAGGCTGCGGGGGTGGGGAAAAGGGGTGTGGGAAGATGAGATCTATCTCAAGGACAAGGCCCTGGAGCTGTAACTCTCCCCTCCCGCCCCAGCCCAGGCTGTTCCTCTTTTTTCGAGACAAAACCTCAGCTCCCCCATCAGAGACACACTGTTCCTCTTGCCTCCTCCTCTTGTTGTTCAAGATCCTCAAGAGACTGACCTTGGACCTGGGCATGACTCTGCCTTCAGGCAGGCCAGGCTGGAGTACCAACTCTGCCTCTTACCAGCTGTGTGAAGTTGTGTCATTTGAACACCACCCCAAGCCAAGCTCCCCACTTTTTTTTTTTTTTTTTTTTTTTGAGACGGAGTCTCGCTCTGTCGCCCAGGCTGGAGTGCAGTGGCGCAATCTCGGCTCACTGCAAGCTCCGCCTCCCGGGTTCAAGCTCCCCACTTTTAATTGGAGATAATAATAACATCAATGGCACAAGACTGTTTTTTAATGTAATGATGATATTGAGTAAGGGCTAGCAGCTCACAGGCAAATCCCAGCTCTGCTGTTGCAGGGCCCCCTCTTACATTTTGTGCCCTAGGCACCTTCCTTGCTTCAATCTAGTCTTGATCCTGGAGGTAGGGATTGCAATCACCATTTCAGCAGATAAGGAAACTGAGGTTTTGCTAAGTATGGTGGCTCCCCTGGTGAGTGGCAGAGCTGGGATTAGAACCTAGGTCCTGCTGGTGCCAAGACAAGATACATTCCTCTGCACTCCTAGGGCTGGAGAAGTCATGCCTGCCTGCACTACTCCCCACCTTGCCACCAGCAGAGAGTCCCCCAGCAACCCACTAATTTTCTTGGTGGGTTTTTCCCTGCTGGGTCTCGTCAGAGCAGCCACCTGTCATGCAAAAGGTTGTGACAAATTCCATTAAAGTGTCATCACCTGGGTGATGGGGAAAGGGAACACTCCAGAGGCCAAGGTCAGCAGGACAGCCATACCCATGCTCTCTCAGTATCCTTATAACCTCTCAGGCAGGTGTGTGGGACCAAGGCACCTGCCAGACACTGAGTAGGCTCTGCCTACTCCTCCACTGAGTCACTGGGCCGCTCCCCCATGGCTCTTCCTTCTTACAGGGCAAGTGTGAGAAGTGGTCTTGGGTGTGGGAAAATACACAAAGCTTTGGACACTAGGCAGAGGCTGGAATTGAGATGTTGCAGCTGTTTACTGGAATTGTCTGGGAAAGCAGAGGCCTTCACACTGGGGACTTTGAGACCTGGGAGATATCATGTCCTCTACCAAAAGAAGAATGCCACCTGTCCTGTGAAAAGCTAAGCTTCAATGCTGCCTCATCCTGGGGAAAGAGAGTCCCCCCGATCTGAGTCCTGATTCATTCACTGTCCTGGCAGTGAGGGCTGAGCGAGCACTCTGGTCATGTTACCACAGCCCCACTCACTCTCTATAGCCCTGGAACCTCTGAGTGCTGGTGCCTTGTCACAGGAAGAAAGTTTGATTATCCAGGGCTTCTGGGTCCCCACCTCCCTCTCCAGCCCCAAGCTAGAGCCTGCCAGGAGGGGCATGTGCTCACCCTGGCCCTCCTGATGTCCAGTAGCCTTCATCCCAGCCTACTGACCCCACCACCCTTGCCCCTCTGCAGCAGGCCCAGCACTCCCTGACACATTTGTGTTGTCCAGGTGCTCAGTTCACTGGGGTCTCCACAGTCGCACAGCAGAGGGCAAAGAAGGTGGGATCACCTGCTCCTCTGGAGCCTCCGTGTCTTTCTCCTAGATAACCCTGATACCATGCAGGAATAATTTGTTCAGGGCCATTTATCCTGCCACTGCTGCACAGACATCCTATTAACTTCAGGACCACAGGGGAGCGGCTAGTTTGCTCCAAATTAAAAGTAGCTGGAAATGGGGCCCTCTGGCAGGCAGGAGAGTACAGGCTGCAACACCATAGCCCTGGGAGGAGTACATCTAGTCAGGTCTTCATCAGCCTTCTAAGGCCTGGGCCTCCTTTGCCGTGCCAGAGGGACCCTCATCTTCCCCAGTCTTCTTAGGTTACAGAATCTTCCCTGGGCCACCTCTGTCACCAGATCCAGGTCCCAAATCCCTGAAAGCCACTGCTTTCCAAGGGTGGAAGTGGCGATGTGAAGTCATCACTGTGGAGGGAAGCAGGATGCAGGGCGGGAAAGCTCTGGATCCAGACAGACCTGGGCTCCAACCCTGCCTTGTGCCAGCAGGACAGCCTTGGACAAGCCATTCCCCATCTTAAGTCTGTGTCCTTCCATAAATGGGCCAGTAATTTCCATCGCATGTGGCTGCTGGAGATGGAATGAGATGGGACATGTGACAGGCACAGGACCTGGCTCATAAAAGCTGCTCAGTAAAAGTCAGGTTCCCCACCGTTCTCTTCTCCTGTGATATGACTTTGGACTTGTAGCCAAGAGAAACGAGGCTGAGCCTCTGTGGGTCAAGTCCTCTTCCCGGCTCCTATCCAGATGTGCTGCTGTTCCAAAATTATCCCCCCTGCTCCCAGTCACTCTTGATGACAAGTTCTGTAATGAAAATGTGCCAACAAAATGAAATGATCCTTTTTATTTTGTTGTTTATGGATTTATTGGCCATCCATTCCCATGAGAACGGGAGCCCTGCAAAAGCGTTCACCACATGGGAATCACGTAGAGTGAGTGCCTCAAGCACCTGCAGCCGGGGAAGGTTGAATAAATGATGACTAAATGCTTTCCCTGCCGAGCAACATCGGGCCGTGTGCCTGGAGTTCCCTTTTTGAGGTCTGGTCTTAGTCAGGCTTTCTCTGCAGCCTGCCACTCCCTATCTCCCTGTTCTGAATTCCTGTGTTGGAATTTGACAGCAGTGACCAGCCAGACCAACCTGGATGAGACAAGGGTCAGTGCAAACAAGACCAAAGGCCTGGTCCTGCCCCCATTCCGCTCTCATGCTCTGCCGGGGGACTGCCCCTGGGTGCAGGTCCACACCACGCATGCATCACAGTTGGACAGGTGCTCTGGTGAGGCGGGGGTTCTTCCCCTTTATCCACCTGCACCCCACCCAGAAGTGCAGGAGGGGGGACCCCGCTTAAAGGCAGGCAGGCAGGGAGAGGAGCTTTGTGGGAGAGGATGTGGAAATAAGGAAATTGCATAGGCCTCCTGGGCCAGCTGGAGGAAAGAGAAGCCAGGACTCCTGAAAAAGACTCACGGGAGGTCATTTACTGTCACCACTGACCACCCTCTCTGTACTGCTCACAGGTCTCCAGTCTAGGGGCAGAAGAAAGCCTTGCTTCTCTGTTAGGATGAGGGTAGGAGGACCATGAATACAAAGCTAACCTTGGTCCCTTCTGGCTGAAGCTGCTGAGATTCCATTTTGTGTTCTTAGAGGTGCTAAGAACAACAGCTTTGGAGCCAGACCAAAATGGAGGGTTTAAGTCCAAATCCTCACCTTTGATTGCTGTCTTAGGCCATCAGGCTGCTTATCAACCTGATGGCTTAACATCCCGTACAAAGACATGGTGGCTTATCAACAACAGAAATGTATTTCTCACAGTTCTGGAAGCTGGAAGTCTGAGATCAGGATGCTAGCACTGTGGAGTTCTGGCGGGGACTCTTCCTGGCTTACAGACAGCATCTCCGGTTGTATTCTCAGTGGAGGAAAGAGAGTAAGCTAACTCTCTGGCCTCTTCTTATGGACACACCCCACTCAAGAGGCTCCGCCTTCATGACCTCATCACCTCCCAAAGGCCCCACCTTCAAATACCATCCCCTCAGGAGTGGGATTTCAACATGTAAATTTGGGGGAGAGGAGGCACAAACATTCAGCCCACTGCACTGAGCAAATGGCTTTTTTCTCTGGGCCTCAGTTTCTTCATCTCTAAAATGAAGGAGCTGCTGATTTCAAAGGCTTCTCAGCTTTGGAATTTAAAGATTAAACAAAATTGCAGCACTGCTGGTGGCACCTGCCGTGTGCCCAGCATTGCCTAAGCACTCCGTGCCCACCATTTTACTTAGTGCACATGAGAACCCTAGGAGGTAGAGTGCTCTAATTAACCCCACTTGCAGATATAAAGAGCGAGTTTCAGAGAGGGGACAGGCCTGGCTTGGAGTCACACAGCCAGCGTGAAGCGTAGCCACAACTGGAAGCCTAGGCGGTCTGGCCCCAAGCCCTGGGTTTTACCACCCTCCCCAGTCCATCCCCATTACACTTTTTCCATTTCTGAAAATCAGATCCAGGGTAAGAAGGCAACGAAGACAAAACAGATTCCTTCCCAGTTTGGCCAAGAGGCAACACACTCTTGTTTTAGAAATCAAGATTTCAGGGCCTCCATTCTGACTAAAGAAGTGCAATTGAGGAGAATACCCTCTGAGACCCAAGCCCAACCAATCCATCCCCTGAACCATTACCCACAGGTCACCTTTTGCAGTCAAACAACAAAACATATGGGGAGCAGGCCCGACAGCCAAGGCTACAGGGAGGGGACAGAAAAGGAAACACCACCCAGCAAGATTTCCAGTTGTATTTCTAGCCTGGCCAATTTTCATTTCTCGCTGGAATGAGGTCAGTTGGAAGCTGAGGCAGAGAATTGGGTAGGAATCAGGTAGCGGGGGTGAGATTCTGGGGCTTGTATCTGAGACGCCAGGGTTAGCCTATCCTAATTTTCTTTCTGTAATCTTTTGATTAACCCTGGGCCAGTTTGGATGACATTTTTCAAACCATCTGTGCTTGGCAGGTTGGGCCAAGCCCAGGCTTGCTGCATGGTATCTGTAGACATCAGCTTGGAGCCGGCTGTCACCCAGAGCCCGGGATGTCTCTAAGCCATGAAGCATATTGGATTACAGAATGATCCGCGACATCCCTGTGCTGATTAACTCTGCCCAGGCCTCACAAGTTCAGAAACAGTGGCTTTCATTTCAAACTCAAACATGAGGGGAATGGCCATCGCCATCCTCTATTGAGTGCTACTTATTTTCTGTGGGCTTTACAAGGATTCCTGTATTCAGTCCAGCCCTTTCTCTGTGAGTTGTTTTTATTCCAAACCAGGGGCTTTGAGAGGCTGAATAACTTGCCAACATCACAAGTACAGAACTGCGGTTTAAAAGGTCACGTGCAAATACTAATGTTCCTTTCAACATGCCTGGTTAAACCTGTCAGCACTGTCACTGCTGTCATGGACTGAACTGTGTCCCCTTAAAATGTATATGTCAAAGCCCTAACCCCCAAGGTGGCTGTGTTTGATGATAGGGACTTGGCAGAGGTGATTAAGGTTAAATAAGGTCATAGGTTGGGATCCTAATCCAACAGGACTGTGTCCTTGTAAGAAGGGGAAGAGACACCAGCAGTACACGCACACAGAGGAAAGGCCACGTGAGGACAACATGCCCAACCACAAGCCAGGAGGAGAAACTTCACCAGACACCACCCCTGCCCGAATCTTAGTCTTGAACTTTCAGTGTCCAGAACTGTGGGACAACAGATTTTCGTTATTTAACCACCCAGTCTGTGGCATTCCATTGTGTCAGCCCAAGCAGACAAATATCGCCCCACAGACCATTCTTTGCATAGCATCCTTTCCCATGTTTTTAATTGTGATAAATGTATCTCACATTAAATTTACTATTTTAACCATTTTTAAGTGCACAGTTGTGGCATTAAGTACATTCACATGTTGTGCAACCATCACCACCAACCATCTCCAGAACATTTTTCTTCTTGCAAACCTGAAACTCTGCACTGCACCCATTAAACACTTCCCCAGTTCTGCCTACCCTCAGCCTCTGGCAGCCACCACTGGACTTTCTGTCTCTATTAACTTGACTGTTCTAAGTTGCTCATATAAGTGAGTCATGCACAGGATTTGTGGTGGCTTATTTCACTTAGTGTAATATCTTTTTTTTTTTTTTTGAGACAGGGTCTCACTCTGTCACCCAAGCTGGAGTGCAGTGGCGTCATCACAGCTCATTGCAGCTTCTACCTCCCAGGCTCAAGCAATCCTCCCACCTCAGCCACCAGAGTAGCTGAGACTACAGGCATGTGCCACCACCACACCCGACTAATTATTTTTTGTAGAGACGAGGTTTCACCATGTTGCCCAAGCTGGTCTCAAACTTGGGATTGGCCCGCCTTGGCCTCCCAAAGTGCTGGGATTACAGGCCACCGTACCCGGCCCTCACTTAGCGTTATGTCTTTAAGGTTCATTCCTGTTATAGCCTGTGTCAGAACTCCCTTCCTTTTTGAGTTTGAACAATATTCCATTGTATGGATACTACATTTTGCTTTTTTTCCCCATTGATGGACCATTTCCATATTTTTAAAATGAAAAATGAATCACATACCATTATAATCCCCTTGCTGGAAACTGTCGCCAGTGGTTTCTTGACACATTTAGAGTTAAATGCAGACTCCTCTCGGTGGCCTGTTGGCTTTGCATGATCTGTCCTCTGCATTTCTGTCCTTTTCTGCTTGTCTCCCTCTCCCCATGGCCCCGCCCCAGGTGATGCACCCCAAACACCAGGCTGCCTTACTCTTGCTAGGATATGGAGCTCCTTCAGCGTCAGGGTCCTCACCATCCCTGTTCCCTCAGTCTGGGCTCTGGGCTCTTTCTACCAAATCTCCCTGGACTGTCTCCCTCAATTCATTCAAATCCTCTCCTGTCTGCAATGGCTGCTCCCTCCACATCTCTCCCGACGCATTGCCTAATGCTGCCTTGTTTTTCTGCACAGCGCTTACTGCTCCCGCAACAATATTACCCATGCATGTGCTTGGTGTTTTTAAATGTTTTAATGGAAATTGTCTGTGTTGAAGGTATACAGTGTGATGTCTTGATACACACATAGATGATGGCCTGATTATCACAGTCAAGCTAATGAACACATCCATCTCTTCCAATAGTTACCTTTCTGTGTGTGGTGAGAATTACTCCCTTGGCAAATTTCAAGTATACAGTGCAGTCTTAGGGACTACAGTCTCCTTGCTGTGCGTTACTCTAGAGCTTACTACAGTGCAGTCTTAGGGACTACAGTCTCCTTGCTGTGCGTTACTCTAGAGCTTGCTACAGTGCAGTCTTAGGGACTACAGTCTCCTTGCTGTGCGTTACTCTAGAGCTTGCTCATTCTCCACAGCTGAAACTCTGTACCCTTTGGCCAACATCTCCCTGTTATTCATGTGTTTATGATCCAGCTCATCCACTGAGAGTCCAGCCCTGTGACGGCAGGGAATTTTGCCTGGCCTTGACTACTTCCCCAGCACCTGGTGCAGGGCCTAGTACGTGGTAGGCGCTCATTGGGAGTTGAGAGGTCGAGCTGGCTGATGAGGAACCCGAGGCCCGGGGAAGGCCACCCAGCAAGCCAGAGGCAGAGCTGGCCCTTGAACCAGGGCCTCCCCGTCTTTCCATTCCCTACAGGTTCGGCACTGCACGCCCTTTAAAGGCTCCAGTTTTGTATCCACCATTCCCACGTGCGTCTGTCCATCCACACTTCCTCCTCAGCAAGGCCACCCATGTTCCTGCATCCAGGACATGAGGGGTTAATTAAGATAGTCATCTAGCTTCTCAGGCTACCATCCTAAGAACGGCCCTCCTCGGTTACTGCAGCTGGTGGGCCATTTGATTCACTTTGATTTGTTCTTGCCATGGAGAGAGGGGAAGCTGTCGCTGGGAAAGGATGGTGATGGTTTCCAGCGTGCTCTGCTCCATTCAGCCAAGGGGCCCTTCCGGGAGGGCATGAAGTGAGCAGTCACCAGTGAAGGCATCTGGGAGCTGTGGACGCAGCTGGCTTCCATGGCTGTGTTCCCCTCCAGCCCTTGAGGATCCAGGACTTTCTGGAAACATGACTTTTCGAGTTCACTGGATGCCAAATCCATTACCACCAAATTGCATGACCTTGGGAAGTCCAAGGGAGTCACTCCCTTGAGTGCAGCTTTCCTTTCTGTAAAATGTGTGCAATAATGCCAATACCACAGGTTTATTAAAGTAATGCACTTGAAAGAGTTTAGTGCAGTGCTTGTGTCAAATTAAGGATTCAACAAATGATGAGGTGGTTTTGCTTTTATTTGGCTTTGCTGTTTATTAGGGCTGAGCTTAAATCTCCCTCATTGCATCCTAGTCAAACTAGGGACCTCCCATATCTTGGGAAATGACTGGGTGACAGAAATCACCCATGTGGGCCAGAAAAGAGTGAGAGATGTTTTCAATATACACTTTGCCTTTCCTTTCCCTCCCTGGGATGCAAGTATCAGTGACAAAGAGTCTTATTCTAGGGAGATGAGACAGGAGAGCTCACACTCCATTCATTGAGCAAGCTCCTCATGTCCAGAAACTTTAAAGTCTCCTGTGCACTCCTGCCCCACTCCCGGCCCACACTCTCCCACTGATGAAAAATAAGAAGGGGCAGTAAAACCTTGTCTTTGTATAGTCCACCGGGGGCTCAACACAAGGAGGGGGAGGAGGCCTCAGACCTGAATGTTGTGGCAGTCACTGCACCCTGGGTCAGAGCCCCCTGAGGACACCACCCTGGAAGGGAGAAGCTAGCTGGAACCACAAAGCCCCATGGACAAGCAGGCTCTGGCACTGACTTTGAGCATTTGCTGTGCCTGCTGGCCGGTCTCACAGGGCACCATGAGGTAAAAAGACAGCAGGCACGAGGTAAAAAGACAGCAGATACAATTCTCATTATATCTGGGAATTTCAGTCTGGCCAAGGGAGCTTCTGAGAGCCTGAAGGTGGCCAGTATGTGACTGGAAGTCAAGGCTACATGACACAGTGACCAGCATGAGACTTCTCCAAATGTCCTCAGCATAAGGATGGGAAAACTGAGGCCAGAGCAAGGAACGCCCTTGAATAAGTTACCCTCAAAACGGAGCCTCCCCTGGCTGGTAGTTGGGGGCAGAGGGATGGAGGGTAATCTGGCCCCTCCTGGAAGTGGTGGCCACCCAACAGATGGCTCTTCATTGCCACACACTCGGTGACTCATAGACCAAGCAAGACCCCTCACCTCTTCCCTTCATGTTTGCACTCTTTCCTCTTCCCTTCATGGCCTCACCTCTAGGGGAGACTCCCAAGTCTCTCTCTCTTGCCTTGGCTCTTTTCTTAAGCTCCAGGCCTACAGGTGACTCCTTGACTGGATTGTGAACTTGTTGGGAGGGTAGGGGCTACATTTTACCTATTTAAGAATGTGCAGGCCGGCATGGTGGCTCACACCTGTAATCCCAACACTTTGGGAGCCTGAGACGGGTGGATCACTTGAGGTCAGGAGCTCAAGACCATTCTGACCACAGCGAAACCCTGTCTCTACTAAATATACAAAATTAGCTGGGCATGGTGTCACATGCCTGTAATCCCAGCTACTTGGGAGGTTGAGGCAGGAGAATAGCTTGAACTGGAAAGTGGAGGTTGCAGTGAGCCACGATTGCACCATTGCACTCTGGTGTGGGCAACAAGAGTGAAACTCCGTCTCAAAAAAAAAAAGAGGATGTGCAGCATCCAACACAAGACCTGGCATAGCGTAGGGGCCTAACAAATGGATGGATGGATGGAGGATGGGAGGAAGGACCACTAGACCCTTCTAGTTGAATGTCTTTCTCTAGCCCCTACTCAACCCTTGTAAAACCAAAGCAGACCCCTCTCTCCTGATTTTACCCTTTCTCTTTACACGTCCCGGTCTTGAACTTTGTTCTTTCCATCTATCACTCCCTTTCCACTCTCAGAACCGTTCCTGAAGTCTGAAACTTTCTAACCTCTCAACTGCTTTGCTGAAGCAGCCTGCAGACTACATTTCTTCCCATTTCTTCCCTCTCTGCTCCTCCACAACATTCCAAAGAGATGGCCCATCCAGCCCATTGACCCAGAAGCTCTACTTCTAGAAATCTATTCTAAGCGAATCATCACAGATGTGAATACAGACTTTTATTTAGAGGTACTCATTATGGTATTATTGCATGATTTATAATAGTGAAAAACTGGAGGCACTCTAAGTGTCAATGGAAAAAAATTGTGCATTAAATACATTTTGGTTCATCTATCTGATGGAATAATATTAAACTGTTGAAAGTTATTTTAAGAACGAATTAATAACCTACAGAAATGCTATTGATATCATATCAAGTAGGAAGCCAGGAGAAAAAAAAACTGTGTGCTCAATGAAGTTCCAGTCTGTGGGAATAGTTGTGTATGGAAAAGTAAAATAGAGAAGAAATAAACTGAAACATTAGTGTGGCTTTTAGCTTGGATTAAAGGTCAGCTTTTAAAGTTCTTTTTTATTTGCTTGTTTGTTTGCTTTTTTGAGATGGAGTCTCGCTCTGTCACCAGGCTGGAGTGCAGTGGTGCAATCTCGGCTCACTGCAACCTCTGCTTCCTGGGTTCTTGCCTCCCGAGTAGCTGGGATTACAGGTACATGCCACTACACCTAGCTAATTTTTGTATTTATAGTAGAGACGGGGTTTCACCATGTTGGCCAGGATGGTCTCCATCTCCTGACGTGATCTGTCCACCTCGGCCTCCCAAAGTGCTGGGATTACAGGCGTGAGCCACCGCCCCCAGCCTAAATTTCTTCTTGATGCTTCTCTGCATTGTCTGAATTGTCTTCAATAAGCATCCATATTTAATCATAAACCATAAACATATCATTCACTAAATACACATCTTCAATTGTATAGTTTTCAGTATGGGAACGAATGAAAGTTCTGCTTTCACTGGCGTATCATGCCATGTGGCAGTACACCCGAAACTACCAGATTTGGCATTCCCAGCCCTAACCCCACAGTCTCAGACGTCAGTCCATTCCCTATTCCTGTCTCCCCACGACCAACCCCACACACACATTCTCCTCCAGCCAAACTAGTCCCATGTTTTCCAAGCCAGCCTTCTGTTTTATATTCCTCAGCCTAACCCTCAAATGATTCAGAAACACACATGCACATGCACAGAGAGAGAAATAGAGACAGAGAGAAAATCCAAATATGATAAAATACTGATCATCATTAGTGAACCTAGGTGAAGGGTAGGCATGCTCACAATTTGCATTGTAGTTGAATATTTTCAAAATAAAAAGCTTGGGAAGTAAAGGAGCAGTGTAGTATAGTATTTAAAGGCATAAATTCTGCATGAAATTACCTTATTTCAAGTTCCAGTCCCACTGCCTACTAGTTGGGAAGTAGTAACATTAGGCAAGGTACTTACTTTCTAAGACTCAGATTCTTCATCAGTAAAATGGGGATAATCAAAATCTTAGTGTATTTGTTTCCTACTGTTGCCCAGAGAATGGAATGTATGCGTGTAAAGGGCTTGGTTAAGAGTGCCACACACCCTTGATCATGAACTGTTAGTATCAATCCTAAATATAGAAATCAGTTTCTTAACCGTGACTCTATTCATGATATTCTCTACTCCCATAACCTACTCATCCCTGGACAACTAAGTAAAGTGCTACAGCTTTGAAATCTTTGCTTGCATGGTTTTTTTTTTTCCTGCCACTAGCCCTGAAAGCTGCTCCAATGCAGTGCCTGTCTCACTGGTATCGGTATCTCCAGGCCCTGGCACAGAGCCTGGCAAGGGGGAAGAAGCCATTAAATGCACTGAACCCCAAATGAGAAACTCAAAGGGTTCAAGCTGTACTTTAAAGAAAACTCTTCTCATCAGGACCAAGTTTGCAATTTTGCTGATGCAGCCACTCTATTCCCATGGGCTTCCTTGAGATAAAGCATCACCTTGATAAATTAGCTGTGGATATAGGCATCTTGCAGTTGGCATGGGAAAGCAATTTAATTTCCAATTAAGCCTGATTTCTGGGCCAAGAGGTTTGCCTACCTCGCACTAGGAGGATTATTCTGGCCAGGACTATTATTATCACAGGTCATGATTCTACCATGAAGTGGACTCTCAAGGAAGCTGATCCTTCAACCCTTGGAATGGTTCAGTGAGGCAGAAATACGGCCTCTGTGGGTAGGACTGTTTTTCCCCAGGAAATAAGTTTATACAAGTAGAGTCAGGAAAGTTCAAAGCAAAGATGGGCAGTCTGTTTTTGGGCAAAATTTTTAAGTCAGGGTACCCCTAGAAATGAAGCAAGAGGTGAGAGAGGGAGGGAGGCAAGGCAGTCATCAATCAGGTCCACAAGCAAGAGAGGCAGGAATTTGCTAGTGAGAAAAAGAAGGCAGGAGGGAGTTCTCTGAGCCCAAATGAAAAGAATCCGAATTATCAGTGGAAGGAGACACACTTGCTTGAAGAGAGAACAGACATTTGTGAAGCATCTTTTATGCACTGTGCTGAGTACTCCACATTCATGATTGATGATTCAATGCACCCTGTAAAACAAACACTGTGAGGCTCATTTTCCAATTGAGGAAACTGAGATTCAGGAAGATTAAATAAACTGCCCAAAGTCATAAACAAGACAGATTCAAACTCTTGTTTTCCTGAGCTTTTCTCCCTGCAGGCTCCCTCTCAAAGACAAATACAAAAACATCATTTAGGGCCATAAGGATAATGCCACACTCAGCTGTATCTTACCCACCAAAATTGTAAGCATGAGAAAAAGGCCTTTCAAACAAGTCCTGAGAGAGTGAAAATAAATGGTGGCTGAGGCTGCTTGGGGCGAATGATCTGATGGAAGAGCTAACGATATCCACTTCTCTTTCGGGTGTTGTTTTTGCTCCCATCTGCCCCTCAAGAAGGGAGACCTGAGACCTGGGTACCATGGCCGAGCATGGCTGAGAGGCTCCCGTGAGGTCAGGAGCTCCTCCGACAGCTTAGACTGCTTCAAACCAGTGGGATTCTGGCTTGTGGCTGAGGGGATTTCAATTTGGAAGGGTTGGAAAGAAACAACAGAGGGGAATGAGGGATCGTGACTAGTGGAGCCACAGAAAATTTAGTTAGATGCCAAGAAGGTGTGACATGGCCTAAGTTTAATTAATGATAGTAAAAGAGGACTCTAAGGCAATATGTAAGCAAGCATGCTGTCAACTCCTTTACGAATTCTACAGCACATGATTAAACCCGTGGTTTGGGAACACTTATGGAAAAAAGTAGAGATGAATGAGAGGAGGGTACAGGCACTGAGAAGGAGCCCTGCAGGTGGACCAGACTCACTTCTGTTCTGCTTTTGCATAGTGACCAGTTCAAGGATTGCTGCAACCATAGTGTGCCTGGGTTCCAGCTGGGCATGTGATGAGCTGTGGACTGGAAAGCATAGGTTCAGGCAGGTGGTAGCTGACCTCGTGGTCCTGTCTGTCTTGGCAGTGCCCACAGCAGAACCTTTGTGGGACTTTTTCAGATCCTTCTGCTTGGCCATCACCTCCATATCTATTGACACTTCAGAGGAGTGGCCCCAGGGAGTCAATTGAGAGCCTGGGCTCTGTAATGGAAAGGTATATGGAGGCATCTAACAAGCTCTCAATAGTTGACCTTGACCTGCTTGGCATTTTCCACTTTTGTTGTGGGGTAAAAACTAAAGAACAAGATTCCCTGTGGTTAGAGCGTATTCCGGGGCAATACGGCCTAGATTTGAACCCCAGCTCTGCTATTTGCTAACTTCTGACTTGGGGCAAGTTAAATCTTTTCCTTGTGCCTCCATTGGCTCATTGGTGAAATGAAGATACTGATAATAACCTCAAAGGATGTTGTTACTGTTCAATGAGCTGTGCCTGGAAAGATCCTGGCATTCAGGTAGGTGCTCAACAAATACTAGCCCTTATTACTATTAGGAATGACAGATTCTTGCACAGGAAGTGGTCAGCTAAATATATGCCCAAATGGAAGTGACTGCATCTTGCTATAGTGAGTTATTCATCCAAAGAGGTGTTGCTGCAGGTTGTCATTAAAAAGAACTATTGTAGAAAGAGTGTGACTGCGTTCTCCCTGACAATACTTCTGACACCACATAAGAAGGTTTTTTTCCCCCTACTGATACCAACTAGTTCTGGCACCAACTGGGTATCCTACAATTTAATTCAATTATTGACACTAACTACCCAGAGTTAGCTCAGACTCCACAGGTTAAGAACTCAGTCCCACAAGACTGCCCCATTCAAATGCCAGCCACCAATAGCGTGTCCTGGCTATCCATATACTACCTGACTGACTGGGCATTCCTACAACCTCCCCCGCATCTCCAGGGAAGATATAATAATTTGCTAGAGCAATCCACAGAACTCAAGAAAGCACTTTACTTACTATTAATACTTTACTTACTCTTACATGTTTACTACAAAGGAAAAGCAGCCAGATGGAAGAGACGCACAGGGCAAGGTATGAGGGATGCAGCATGGAGGTGCAGTTTCTGGGCCCTCTCCCAGCACCTTGACGTGTTCACCAACCCAGAAGCCCCCCAAACCCTATTATTTAGGGGGTTTTATGAAGATTTCACTACATAGGCATGATTGCTAAACCACTGGCCATTGGTGATTAAACTCCACCTCCAGCCCCTCTTCTCTCTACAGAGGTTGCAGGGTAGAGTTGAAGGTTCTAATCCTCGAATCAAGGCTTGGTCCTTCTGGCAAGCAGCTCCCATCCTGAAGCTATTTACAGACCCACCAAGAGTTGTCCCATTAGAACAAAAGATACTCCTGTCACCCCTGAAGGATCTCTCTACCAAAGACCAAATAATTTTCTGTGGCACAACGGAGAGTTCAAGCACCAAATAGAAAGTGGAGAAGTGCTAGATGATCTCTAAAGTCTTACTGGCACTTAGAGAAGAAGCATTTGTATTTGAATATGTGAAATCAAAGGGGAGTTGAGTAGCAGGGGCTCCAGAATTGACAGAGGAGGAGGACTCAGTGCAGCAGTCTTATGGGGCGTGGGGACAGAAGACATGTCCCGAAGCCGCATGTGCCTCTCAAGCCCCTGCTTTTGTTTTATGTGTACTGGGGATAGGGGAGGTTGGAGATTATGGGAGAACACAGTCCATCTAAGCCGCCTTTGACTCTGCAACTAGGGGAGATGCAGCAGGCCTGGGGAGGAATCACAAACGTGGTCCAATACTCAGTTTAGAGTTGTTGGCTTTGCTTCCATATACCTCCCATTCTCATCTCCCAAATCCTTTGAGGAAGTTGGCTGGTGAAAATGTACTTATATAAGTAGGGAGGGAGAGTTGTGCAAAGCTAGGAAGAAGCCGAGTTCTGCATCAGAGGGGACATGAGAAAAATCCAGGAAAGCACTGCGGAGAGGAGGATGATCCATCAACTGACTCATCTTGGGGAACAGGATCTGGGAGCCAGAGGTGATGCAGAAAACTAAAGCCCTCCTCCTGGCCCCCAGTGGGAATCTGATGGAGCCTGGTGGAGAGCTTCACATTTCCACAGGGCACAGTGTGGGAGGAGTCTGGAGGCCGTCTCTGGATGCACTAGACTGGCAGTGCTGAAGCTTTTCATCCTCAGGACCCCTTTACATGCTTGAAAAAGATCAAGGATCCTAAGAGCTTTGGTGTATATGGGTTATATCTATTAACAGTTACCATTTTCAAGATTAGAACTAAGAATGGTAAAAATATTTAATTTGAATTTACTTATTTAAAAATAATAATATATCCATTAGCTGTTAACAAAGTAACATAATTTTGTGAAAAACAATTATATGTGCCAAAAAATACATTGGGAGAAGTGGTATTGTTTTATATTTTTCTCAAATCTCTAACGTGTTAGTTTGCTTCAGAAAGGCAGCTGGAATCTCATTGCTATGTCGACATTCAGGCTATTGTAACAATGCATGCTACGTGACCTCTGGAACATTCCACTGCGCTCTCATAACAATGAAAATGAAAAAGGCAAATAGTGTCTTAGTGTTATTACGAACAGTTTGGACTTTGCAAGCCTCCACTTTAAGAACTGCTGCACTGGACTCCAGTGAATTTCTCCATGTCTCTCTGGTCTTCCTTTGGTCATTTTCTTTCCCCTCCATATCACAGGGCAATGGCTGGTAAGGTACAGGAAGGTGGCACTTTGTTCAAACAGTGTCTTCTTAAATATTTCATAGAATTCAAACTACCCCAAACACAAGACTAATTCAAAGAATACCAGATAGTCTCACATAACAGCCTGTGCTGCCAAAGAACAATAAAATAAATGCAGTTTGCAATGCCCTGACCCAACGAGTTTAAGAGCAATTTTGGGTGAATTATTGATTTAGAGGAGGAGCTGGTATCACCTCAGTAAGTCACAAAAAATAAGATTATATTAGTATTTATATTGCACTATTTTAAATTTGCATAATGCCGAGTCTTCACTGTGAAGGAAGAAGCCCCTCACAATGATTGGTGAAGGGTAGGGAGAGAGAATGGCAAGAAGACAACAAGTTCCTTGCAAGCAAGCGAGTAGATACACCATAAAAGTGAAGTGAAATTCTGGTCCTCTGAGATCTTCAAAAATAGAAGAAACCCTCATTTCTTTCCTCCTCTGGTTGCAGCTTGGACTGATGAGCTAAAGCTCTGTCTGAGGCCTGGCACTGTTAGGATGTCCCCCAGGGTCCTTCCCACCCCAGTTCTGGAGCTCAGGGGGCCCCTTGCCTCTGATTTCCGCCGTTTTGTCTGTGTTCCGGAGGAGGGCACATGGGAGAACCATCCAGGTGCATCTCTCCAGGTGTGAGTCACTGGCCCATGAGAGGATAGTAATAAATAATGGAAGCACTAGACACTCATTAACAGAGTGGTTTATTGAGAATTGACGAAGGTTCTCTGCTCCCAGGCAGATATTATTGCAAAAAAACCCGTAAGCACAGTGTCTAACTCCATTATGCCTAAATTCCCATTATTTCATGCTTATCCTTTGCATATAGTTCTGTGAGCAGCAGACAGTTGTGGCATTTGCTAGAAGGCCAGTCTTTGTTGACAGGAGGAGAACATCTGTGTCAAGTAAATGAAGGTCATCATTAATAATTTATGGGACAGTGGGAGTTAGGCATGCCCCCATACTAATTTTCCCAGAGGAACATGGCCTTTTTCCCTGCAGGGATTATTTGGGTACTCTGAGTTTCTGTGTATTTTAGTCCCAAATTCAGGTGCATGGAAATCATTGACAAAATAGGCCCTTTAAATCAGACTCCCAGTTGGGACTTCCTTTCTTATTTTTCTTCCTTTTTTTAACTTACATTTTTGAGATAATTGTAGATTCATATGCAGCTGTATGAGATAATACAAAGACATTCTGTGCCCCCCTACCTAATGTCCCCAGTGGTAATATTTAATATTTTGCAAAACTATAGTACAATATTACAATTAAGACTTTCTTAAAAGACTCACACGAGGACCCTTGAGACTTCCCTGATCCCGGAAGGGAAAAATTCCGGGGAATGATGAGCTGCCTGCCTTTGGAAGGAAGATCCACCAGGTAAGAAACTGGAGGCCACAGGGATACCTCAGGGCTCCCTGGCTGGAAGTGGCAGATGCTGGTGCAGATTCCAGGGCCTTGCCTCAGAACTCCAACCTGCATGAGGGCACCTGGGTTCCAGGGATGCAGCACAGCTCCCTGCTTGGCCCCTGTGGCTTTGGGTGGCCGTCTCTCAGCCCTTCAGCTGGCTCTGCTGAGTTCTGTGGTTGAGATGCCAGGTTCTGGAATCACACAGCTCCAGGCTAGAGTCCTAGCCCCTCACTTTACAGATGGCCTTGGCCAGTTACCTCTTACAGCCTCAGTTTTTCATAGTAACTTAGATTGCACTTACCATGTGTCACTATCTTAGGAAATTTACATAAGAATTTGTTTCATGCCAAAACTCTATGGAAAGATACTATTATTAGTTTCATTTTGCAAATGAGGAAACAGGCACAGAGAGGTTATTTGCCCAAAGTCACCCACTTTGTGAATGGCATGGTTGGAATTTGAACACAAATAGTGCACATCCCAGGTCCACATACTTAGCCACTGTCCTCTGTTGCTTCTCATCATCTATGAGGCAGGTTCAGGAGTACCTCATTTTTTTTTTTTTTTTTAACAAGGCAAACTAATTAGCACAGTGCCTGGCACAGAATAAATAAGCACCCATACATACCAGATAACATTGTTAGTATAACTTCTGGAAGTTTGTGAGTATTCATGACGTATTCTTGTTACTAACAATAGCTCTTTTTTCCTGATCCTCTCCCTTCTCCTACCTTCCACCCTCCAAGAGGCCCCAGTGTGTGTTATTCTCCTCTTTGTGTCCATGTGTTCTCATCATTTAGCTCCCACTTATAAGTGAGAATATACAGTATTTGATTTTGTGTTGCTGCTTTAGTTTGTTAAGAATAATATTGGGCCTCCAGTTCCATCCATGCCCCTGCAAAGGACATGATCTCCTTCCTTTTTATGGCTGCATAATATTCCATGATGTATATGTACCATATTTTCTTTAATAATGGGTACTAGACTTAATACCTGAGTGATGAAATAATCTGTACAACAAACTCCCATGACACAAGTTTACCTATGTAACAAACCTGAACGTGTACCCTGCAACTTAAAATGAAAGTTAAGAAAACAAAAACAAAAACAAACAAAAATAAGCTATAGTTGCCATTTTAGACACCTATGATGTGTCAAACATTCCTTCAACCTTCCCAACTATCCAGAAGGAGTCCTTCTTTTAAAGGTGAAAAAACTAAGAATCAAACAGATGAAATCAGGCAGCGGTAGAGACCCAAGATTCAAACCCAAGAAGGATCAGTAGGATTCAAACCCAAGAGCTGCATCTTAGACTCACAGCACTGGAAGAAACTTCAGACACCGGCCTAACTTCACACCCAGCTCAGGACTGGCCCTGCTGAGTAGTCACTCATCTGCTCTGAAAAACCCGGCGACAGGATGCTCGCTTTCTACACCAGTAGTTCTCTGGCTCGAGGTGTGTCACGGAATCCCCTACACCATTGCTAAAACATAAAGCATTGCTACCCCGACCCTGTGCAGGGCTTCTAGCGTGGTGGGGCTGGGACAAGGGCCTGAGAGTGTGCAGTTCTCACAAGCTGCCCCAGGATCCTGATGCTGCTGGTCCAGGGACCACACTTGGACAGTCATAGTTCTAGGAAAACTTCCTGGAGTGGGAATGGTAAAGGCAATGGCTTCTTCCCATTTAGACCTTTTCCAATCGGAGATAGGCTTCCCCAGCAGGCTCAGTGCCGGAGTCCACACCCTCAATTTAAGTAATAAATCCTCCTCCACATCATGACCTTTCCTCCAGAGGGGTTTTCAGATTGTGTGTTCTGAACGGCCTGTCTCTGACCAGAACCCAACTCCATCCCCAGACCCACTTCCATCTTTTTCTGTGAGGGGGACACACTCTCTCAACTTTTCCTAAATGGCATCTACCATGGCTTTTCTGATTAAAAACATACAAAACACAACCTTCCTATAATAGAACAATTTAGAAAAGCACCAAAAATCAAAAGGGGGTAAGGAAGAAAACAGAAATTAACCACCTTCCCGCCGCTAATATTTTGATGAGTTCTCGTGTATTTCCCTGCAGCTGATTGTTGTTTTGCATATATTTATTAATATTGGAATTAAAAATATATATGGCACTTTGTATCCTAGAAAACAGTAATGCTGTAAATGTGTTCTAGAAATGGGAGCTGCTGTTGTTCTTATTAGAGAATTCAAATAAAGAACTGAGGCTCGCTGGCGACAGCTTCCAGGGGAGGATGGGCACCCCTTTGAGACAACAGGGAGAACACAGGCACAGAGGTGACGATCATTGTTCTCTGTGGGGCACACAGTGACGCAACCGGAAACAGGTATGAGTTTGTTGAGTAGGGACAGGTAATAGAGAGCTATAACTGGCTGGCCTTATGGCCTCCACGGCACTGGGGAGCCATCGCACATTCTTGAGCAGGAAATGACTTCATAAAGGGATTTCTCAAAGGTTAATCCTGCAATAGAAGACAGGGTGGATTGGAGTAGAAGAGTGGGAGGCTAGGTGCAGAAGGCATAGGTCTGCAAGTGGGGAGCAGCCCTGGGGGCTCAGCCAGTACCCTGTGCCCTGACAAGTGGTATGGCATGGATGGCTCTACTTCTGGGCCGCCAGGATGGACAGGTACTGGTTGCTCTTCACCATGGCGATAATGAGGAGGCCACCGGTCAGCAGGAAGGTGGGCCAGAAGAGGGAGAAGAGGAGGGTCTGGGGCCCGTAGAGGCGCCGGAACAGCACGCTGGTTTCGTTCCCTGGAGGTGCGGAGAAGCAGTAGAAGACCTGCTGCTCTTGGAAGTTGGCTCTGACCTTTTCCACGTCGGCCCGGGCCGTCTGGTAGTTGTCCAGGCTGCCTGGGATGTAGGAACACTGCGGGGAGAAGCAAGAGCAGCCGTGGGCTTGGAAATCACCATTTCTTAGCCAAGGGCTTGATATGAAGCAAAGAAAGATACCAGCTTTGTAGTCAGGCCCCTGGATTGGAGTCAGGACTTTGGTCTAAAGCTTGGCAGGCCATGCGCTGTGCAGGTCTGGAGAGCACGCTCTCATTTATGTCGTGTGTGTGGATGGCAGTGCTGGAGCTGCTCGGGGTACAGGCTACACACCTGGGCGCATGTCCTGCCTTGGAGTCCTGGCTCTGCCTGGATTGGCTGTAGAATTTTTGGCAAATCGCTCACTCTGAGCCCTGATGGCTTTATCACTTAAATGGGTGAATATCAGTTTCAAAGGATATTATGAAAGAAGGACTTCAAACAGAGCCATCTAAGGAAACCAGGGAGGGACCCAGGCCAAGTGGCCTATGTATCTGAAATAGAGATCACGTGCTCAATTGCCTACAGGGCTCATGAAGGTATTGTCAGCGGGTGAAGCAGGCAAAGCAATGAGATGAGAGGTGCCCACTGACACTTGCCTTGGTGCCAGGAAAAATTGCCAGGGAGTGGCAGGGCCTGACAATAGGGAGAGAGCCAGCTGCCTCCAGACAGGCAGTCACCACTCCCTCCAGACAATGGATGTCAGGCCATCTAGAACATCTATAATAGCCAGACCTCCAACACTTTAAGAGAAATCAGAAACCAGATCACACCTGTAATCCCAACACTCTGGGAAGCTGAGGGGGAAGGATCCCTTGAGCCCAGGAGTTCGAGATTAGCCTAGGCAACATGGCGAGACTTTATCTCTACACAAAAAGTTAAAAATGATCCAGGTGGGCATGGTGGTGTACCTGTAGTCCCAGCTACACAGGAGACTGAGGCGGGAGGATCACTTGAGCCCAGAAGTTGGAGTCTGCAGTGAGTTATGATCTCGCAACTGCACTCCAGGTAAGGCAACAAAGCGAGACCCCATTTCAAAAAAAAAAAAAAAAAGTAAAATATTAGCTAAACTTAAAATTGAAAACCTTTGCAGTTTCAACCTGTGTACAGCGAACAAAATATGTTGGCAAGCTGGTATTTGACACTGGGATCCAAAGGAAAGAAAGGATGCGTCAAAAAGAGTTTTGTGCCAGCAGAGCGTGACACACATTTAATTCTGACACTGATTATTGTTATTAGGAACCTTTTGCCCCGTTCATATGAAGCCAGCTGGAAAGTACTGCAAAGCGGTCATAAAGCGGAGACCCTGGTTTTATCTCTGTTCTGTGCTGCAAGCGTGGTGCCCCCATCTGCAGTGGAATACCTACAGGGCCCCCACAGCCCAGGTCCCTACCCACTCTGCATCACTGAGGACGGGGCCCAAGAATGTGTGCTTCCTTCATGCACTTACTTTTGCCCTAGTGAAATCATGTGCAAGATCAAAATATGTACAACTGAGACCCAAATGGTAGGTGTTGAGCCAGCTTCCTTGCAGGTCTCAGCCACTCCCTGGATTTAGATGAGGACCCACCCTGGAAGCTGCCTGCCCTGAGGGCTTTCACTCCAGCAGCACAGAGGAGGGTTGCACTGTGGTTCTCACAGCCTGGGAAATGGGGAGCACTGCACTCAGATATAGGGTGCCAGCCAACCAGGGAGCAGCTGAGGCTGGGGAGAAGCTGGCTCCTGAGTAATCTGGCATTCAGAGCTTTTGGGTACTGCCAGGTCCTCAGTAGCACAGAATCCAGCATCCTAAGCTGAGGGTAAGGGGGCCTGGCCTGAGTCTCTCCAATGCCTCTTGACTGTGACCTTGGCTAACCTAGCTCCTTAAACAACAGTGTGGCTATGGAGTCAGACAGGCCTGAGTTCTGAGCTGCGTGACCTTGGCAACTGCCACGACCTCTCTGGGCCTTATAATATGGGCTTGTGAGGCTACCTGCCTAGAAGAACTGTCGTGGGGATTAGATGAGATGATACACGTAAAGCACTGACCACAGAGCCCAGCACATGATAAGAACTCAAAAAAGTGGAAGATGCTATTATTATTAATGATAATATGTTTTGACTTATCTATGAAATTGCAACAACAGCTCCTTCTTTACCTTCTTAAAGAGAGGTCTATGGATGAGCTCTGAAGTGGAGGCTTCTGCCCATCCTGGGCCTACTATTTCCTCTGCCTGCTCAGGGTTCCTCTGGATCTTTTATGCTGGGCCTATTTGGCAAGACACTGGGCAGGAATTCACTCTTCAGGGCCAACCCCAGAAGCCGGGGCCTGAATGCATCCTTTCTCTCCTGTCCTGGGTCCCGCTAAGCCTCGTTATCTGAATGATCTGAAACCACCCAGCTTTTTCCCAAGCCCTGCGGTATAAGGTCCCCAGGACAGACAATGGGAGGGGATTTAGAACTCACCTGCTCCAGGCTAAGACTCACAGGAAAAGCTGAGGGTAGACTGTGGCCCCCACCTTCAGAGTTGGAGGGTGGGATGAGAGCCTTCGTGGCCCTTCACAGTGATTCCAGAGGACACCCAGCTCGTCTGGAGCCCCAGCTACTTGAACCCCTATGACGGATGTAGGCGGAAGGAGCAGCTAGCCCCCAACCCAGTTGCTTGGCAAAAATACAAAGGGCATTTCCACTGTTTCTTCCCACCCCCTGCAGCCTGCTATCAGCACCACACCTGGTCAAGCCTGAATGGCAGAGGAGAGGACAGCAGTGGCTCCAGCACATCCTTCCTTCACATCCTGCTGACAGCTCATTCAGGGGATGCTCCTCTGAGCTGGCAATCTCAGGACCGGAGAGGCAGCCTGAAAACCAGCCGGCTCCAGCCCATATCACACCCAGAGAATGTCACCAGTTATTAAAAATTTGTGTCTTGCTTTGGGATAGATCAAGGGCTACTGAATGCCAAAGCAGAGGTAGGGGTCATGAGTAGGAGCTACCTTCAGTGGGCCCGGAGACCTCTCTCCACCGGGTGGGGCCGAGTCACACTAGTGAGGACAGAACGCCTGACCATCCTGCACTGCCCAGACCCACTTCTCCTTGACCTTCAGCACTCTCAAGATCCCAGAGCCTCCACGCCCCATCCCAGGCACCCTGCCCTTTCCCATCCCATCAGCCATCAAGTCCTGACAGTCAGCGTCTCCCTTGCTGTAGGCCCACATCTTGGTCCTGAGTGCTTGCTGTGGCCTTGGCTCCTCTGCCTCGTAACTGGACCCACACACCTGTAGGCTCTATCTTCCCGGCCCAACTCTGATCATGCCCTAAAGATTCCCATTGCCCACAGCAATAATTTCCAACCTTAGAATCACCTTGGGAGCTCCATGAATGGATCTCTAACCAGAGATTCCGCCTGGATAGGTCTAGTTTTGGACCCTAGTTTTGTTTTTTTAAGACTCCTACGTGGTTCTAATGCATAGCCAAAGTCGACATCTCTTGAGACATACACACATTTTAATTCCATACTGTGATGATC
This sequence comes from Chlorocebus sabaeus, assembly GCF_047675955.1. Classification (NCBI taxonomy): domain Eukaryota; kingdom Metazoa; phylum Chordata; class Mammalia; order Primates; family Cercopithecidae; genus Chlorocebus; species Chlorocebus sabaeus. Next base: position 12,042,507 of record NC_132926.1, on the reverse strand, counting down.
AAAGGCCTCTGGGAATAGGCGTTAGTCTGCCCTGGCAGGCTTTTCCAGCTGCATACACCCCATCATGGGTCACTTTCTGTAGTCAGCCCTCGCATCCCTGTCTCCACCTACGCCTTCCCTCTGCCATGCCTCGTCCTATAGGCATACTCAATTTCCATATCACCTCCTTCTCTATGCCTTGCATCCTGTGCCTGCCTGATGTTAAAGCCTAACCCAAGAGACTTTCTTTCTTTTTTTTTTTTTGAGATGGAGTTTCACTCGTGTTGCCCAGGCTGGAGTGCAAGGGCGCGATCTCACCAAGAGCCTTTCTTTTTTTTTTTTTTTGAGAAGGAGTCTCACTCTGTCGCCCAAACTGGAGTGCAGTGGCCGGATCTCTGCTCACTGCAAGCTCTGCCTCCCGGGTTCACGCCATTCTCCTGCCTCAGCCTCCCGAGTAGCTGGGACTACAGGTGCCCGCCACCTCGCCCGGCTAGTTTTTTGTATTTTTTAGTAGAGACGGGGTTTCACCTTGTTAGCCAGGATGGTCTCGATCTCCTGACCTCGTGATCCGCCCGTCTCGGCCTCCCAAAGTTCTGGGATTACAGGCTTGAGCCACCGCGCCCAGCCCTTTTTTTTTTTTGAGATGGAGTTTCACTCTTGTTGCCGAGGCTGGAGTGCAATGGTGCGATCTTGCCAAGAACCTTTCTGATACTCCCATCGTTGTCAGCTGGAAAACATCCTCCTCCTCTAATCCCTGTAACTTCCTCTATTCTTCTCCCTGGTGTCAATCCCTCCCTGCTAGGCCTGTTCATGCATGAGCTCTCTCCTCTTGAGTCCTACAGGCTTGACACAGGAGGTGCTCAATGGCTGTTGAATAAATAAATGAGAGGAGGAAGGAAGGAAAGAAGGGAGGGAGGGAGGGAGCGAGGGAAAAATAGAAAAGAAAGAAGGAAGAAAAAGAAAAAAGAAGGAAAGAAAGAAGGAAGGGAGACAGAATATGGGCCAACTTATCGCTTTAGGAAAGGATATGGTGGCGAGTTTTGTTTTTTTGGGTGGGGGGGTGGTGGGATGTTGGGAGGCGAGGATGGAAAAACCATCTAAATGTTTGTTTATGGCGGTTACTCCAGCCCTGAGTCCCTGGTTTCCCGGGGAGTCACCGGGATTCCACTTTGAGGATCTGGCCCTGGGCCTGGTCCTTCATGTGACTGAGGTTGTAGAATGAAAGTAATAACACTCATCGCTGCTTTTGTTTGAGTGCCCACTACTCACGCAGCATCAAGCATGGCACTTTATATACAGCGTCTCTGACTTGATAACAACTTTTCAAGGTGCAGCATTAGCATTCCATTTTACAAGGGTGGAAACTGAGGCAGGGAGCGGCTAAGTGGCTTGCCTAGGTTTGCACAGCCAGTTAGTGGCAGATTGAAACCCAGGTCTGTGTGACTGCAACACGGAAGAGCTAGGGCTGGCTCAACCTCATTCCAGCTGGGAGACCTGGTCAAGTGGGTTGATTTTTCTCAGCCTCAGGGACAGGGACAGTTAGGAACAGGCTCACACACCTGACAGGGATAAGGGGATGTGTCCCCATCCCCCCAGTTCAGTACCTGCTGGTTCTGGTCCCGGGTGTCCTCTGTGTGGTACAGCACAGCCCAGCTGCCCGCAGCTGACACGTTGACCCACAGGCACGGGTACTGGGGCACCTTCTTGCCCTTCAGCTCCTCCTGGTCCCTGATGTTGGTCTCAATCAGGTGGCACTTGGATTCCTGGGTCCACACGCTGAGGAGACCACACACAAGCACACATTACATGTTGGAACTGAGTGACACACAGAACACCCATTTGAACCCCTGATCCCCTGGGAGCCTTTAGAGGGATCCAGGGCTGGGCTCCTCATCTTGTCTTAAGAGTCCAGCAATAAAGGCACATGACCCCACAGTCCCTGGATACAGGGAGGAATTGTAGAAGCTGGGTGGGGTCTTAGACATTATCTATATAACTGGTTCTCAACCCTGGCTACTCTTCTAAAAACCTGGGGAGCTTTTAAAAAGATTCCCGTGTCCAAGCCACACCCCGGAGCAAATGAATCAGAACTTCTTGGGTGGTTGGGCCCAGGCCCTGGTGGTTTTTCAAAGTCCCTGATGTGATTCTAACAAGCAGCCAAACCTGAGACTCTCTTATTCAAATCATCTTCGTTTTGCAGAGGAAGAAGAGAAACTCAGAAAGATCAAATTACTTTGCCGAGGCCATGCAGGACCTGAAGCTAGGTCTGAGTGACTTCGAAAACTGTGTTCTTTCTCCTAAAAGGAGTAGATGTAGGAGGGCCTTGATTTGAGCCAGGATGGGAAAGATGGTGGGGACGATCTTTAACTGGTGCCTCACCAGGGTAAGGGTCCAGCCTGGAATCACTCCAGTGTTGTGAAGAGTGAGGCTGCAGCAGGCCAGGGAGAGGCTAACAGGCTCATCAACATGTTAGTAAATCAATAGTGATTCATCTCCCAAATATCCTGCGGGAGACCCACTGCCAGTCAGAAGTGGGCTGTCAGCTGCTGGGACGTGTCCAGAGCGTAGGTCTGAGTCTTATTCTAAGGACAGGCTGAGAGAACTGAGTGTGTTTGTTCCAAATAGAACACAAATTAGGAATTCACAGTTCTTCCTTAAATTCTCAAAAAAAAAAAAAAAAAAAAAAAAAACCACAAAAAACCGTCAAGTGGTTGATATGTCAGGGAGCAAGGGCATGGACCCTTCACTGAGATTCCTGAGCAGAGCTTCAGGGGAGCAGATGCTGGCTCAATGCAGACACATCAGAAAACCTCAAACATGAAATGGGATGTTCACTGAGGCAAGGAGCTCCCCCTCACTTGAGGTATTCATCAGGAGGCTGGATGCCCACCTGACAGGGAGGCTTCAGAGGGGAGAGAATTATGTAGCTGAGTTGTAAACGTCTGCAATTCTCTGATTCCTCCTGAGATCAAACTTGCTCTGGAATATTTCCTCTGATTCTTTGCTAATTCTTGTGAGAAGGGCATCATGTGTCTGTCACCACCAGGTCCTAGAATCTTAGAGCGGTGGGGCTCAGTTCATCCTACCTTCCCTGCACTTGAACCCTAGAACCTAAGAATGACCATTGTCTTGACCCTGCTGCCTCGAGTGAGGGTCAAGGAGAGGGGTGAGTAGAAGGCCAGGGTTCCTTACAGATGTCAGAACCTTAGGAGAGGGTTGGGGGGTGGGCAGGCCAGAAGAGCTCAGTACCTTTTCTGGTAGAGGGGCAGCAGAGTCGTGACCAGGACATAGTAGGTGATGACGGCACACACCACCATGGCTACACCCAGGCAAAGGGCTCGTGTCTCTCCCCGTTTCTGGGCCATCACCAGCTTCTTCACCATATTCGCTGGGGGCAGTGATCATTTCTAGGTCCACAGAAGCAAACAGAAGTGAGATCAGCCCAGTTCACAGGTGATCCACAGAAAGAGAGGACAGGTGAGAGGGGAAGGTTCTCAAATACTAGTATCACTCTTGTTTCTATTTGGAGCTTTGCAACTTCCAGAAGGCTTGCTTTTCAGACCCCATGTAAGCCTAATCCATGCAATTGAGAGGCAGTTGCAGATAAGGACCTATGACTCAGAGAGGTAAAGTGACTTGCCCTAGGGTCATTGACCCCACCCCAATGCAAGCAAAGATTCCACCCTCCCCTGCTAGGCTCCCGATCGCTCCCCCAGGAATGTGAATCTTGACAAAGACTTCAAGAAACAGCCCCTTAATTTATGCCGCCTGGAGCCACAGAGACGCCCAGCCATGGTCCCTGTGTGATCTCCCATGCGTTCCACAAGCTTTCCTAGAGCCTTCTGATAAATGTATTTGCTGTTGTTTTTATTTGGTTAAGGTAACCAGAGTCCATTTCTACCAAAAATACCAGGGCCATGGGACCTGTTCACTGTAATCCTCCATTTTAAGGGAAATTTTAGCCAGATATCAGGGAAGACTTTATTCTCCTTGCCAGGTCCCTAAAGTAATAAACATACTATGTTTTATTTGTTTGTTTAATTAGTCAGTGTCCAGGGGGACAGGCATTAGTCCAAAGAGATTTTCAGCAAAGTGCTCTATTTTCTGCTCAGGCGTCTCTTAACTACTGGACTGTTTCAAATATTCAATCAGACATTCTTGACTCCCTCCCTTCGGCCAGGCTGCCCCCATACCTGGGCATCCCTGCTAAAGGGAAGAGTCCAGGGTCAGGCAGCACAGATACCCATCGCACCTTCCCAGTGAGCTGGTCCACCTCCCCTGCCAATTGACAGAGGTGACATCCAATGATAACTTTTTCTGCTTTATTTGAAACCAGGAGGTGGGGTTCCCCTACATTCTAATGGAGACATTATAAAAGCACAAGCAAGCAGAAATTTCCCCCGACAAAGAGAGATGTTTTGTTCAACTCCTTTTTATCCTTTTCCTTCCGTTCTGTGATCTTGTGGGAATGGCAGAGCCCATGCCTTTTTCTACCTGGCGTCAGTTGAGAAAGCCTCTCCATGTATTCACAGGAAAAGCAACAGAATCACCTGGAGGTAGGCTAAAAGCCCCAACAGACTGCTTCCCCAAGACCTTTAAGGGTCACTGGCACTTGGCGCCACCCCAGATACTGTGAGACATAAATCATTTGAAGCCAATGGGAAATCCCATTTTGGAAACTTAGGGCTGAGCGCCCACAACGAAGCCATTTCTCTCCTGGGGCAGTTAGAGCGTACGTGTGGGGGTTTCCTGCGGGGTGAGGGCTCCTTCCTGGCTAATTAGCCCCCTACCTTCCAGGGCCACTGCCTCCTCTGCTGTGTGGCTTCTAGTGCCCTCCCAGCCCCTGTGCACTCCTGAGGCTGGTGAAGGCAGGAACCTGGTTTTACCAGTTTTAGGAGCTCAGAAGGAAAGGAAAAGAGCTTCCCTGTCACACAGAAGTCTGGAAACTTGGCTTATTGAGGTCTGACCTGTGTCTAATGCTCTGATGAGACTGTTGCCTGCACTGAGTGAGTGAGTTTATAGAGTCTTGATAAATCCTCCTAAGACCATGCATGGGGTTCAATGTAGATGTGACTTCAGCAGGAAGTTAATATTCAGCATCGGAAGGGAGAACCTTCGGCAGCAGGAAGGATGGGAACTGTCAATATCCCCCGAGGGACAGAAAGAACAGGAAGAAGTGGGTTTCAGCTATCATAGGAGGGATTTCAGTTAGACTTTAAGGAGAACTTCCAAGTTTTGAGCATTTCTAAATATCTCTGAACTTCCGGGATATATCTTCCCATTTAGAAATGTCACTTGAGGTCTGGGATAGATTTAGAGAAGATGGAGGACAAAGGAAAGCAGGACTTTGGAGTATCCTGGGTGACCTGATAGCCGGGTCGACATCCTTTTCCTTAGAAGGACAAGTAATAGTGTACATTGGTTAACACTTTGGTGGGGTGTGGACAGGGCGATTCTGAGGTCATCAGACACGGAATCAAATCCTGACTTTGCCACTTAGCAACCATATGACTGTGAAATGAGAATCATGGTACCTGCCTCAGAGAGTTCAGCTAAAGATCAAATGCCATATTGAGTATCAGGCATGTATCATAGTGCCTAGCCCCAAATCAGCCCTCAGTAGATATTAGCTATTATTACTGATGAAGGAAACCCTGAAAGTTTGGAGCAGAAGTCTGGACCTCTCTTGATGAATCTATTTTTTGTCCCACCTCTCTACCGGTGACAAGTGCCAGGACTGGTGTTAACCTCCAGGCTGCAACCTTCTGGCCACTCTGAGAACTGGGACCTAGAGGGCCAGGGCACCTACTACCAGAGTAACCTGGCCACTGTGCCACCCTCCCCGCTGGCCACCAGACCACGGGCCCTCCCTCCGGAAGGACAGCCCTGAGAGGAAAGGGGTCCTCCTGCCTGCCTCCCTCCCTGCCCCGTGGCAGACTGCTTTCCCCACAGTCTCCCTCCAGCCCGGTCTTCGGAGAAACAACTTCCCAAGTGCTTTCAGATCCAGTACTCACAGTCTTCCCGGCGCCCTGTGGGTCTTCAGCAGCAGATGGTTTCTTTCTGCCTGGCCCCCAGCCCCCACCCCAAAAGAGGCCACAGAGCTCCAGCAGGAAGTTTGGCCTCCCCGCCCGTCTCCAGGGAAGCAGACTTTGGTCCCCATCTGGGGCAAGCCTCCATGCCCAAACATGGTCAAGTCTGAGCACACAGCCCGGAGACACAGACTCGGAGAGCAGGTATTCAGCCCTGAGGAGGGCAGCTGTTACCCAGGCCCTGCACCTCCATCTTTCCAGAGTCTCGTGGGAAACAGATTGCAAACAACAACAGACAGCAAGACTGAGAAACTACGAAAGATCAGCCTGGTATATTTGGAAATATTTCTTCTCTCTGGCTCTGTGGGCTGCCAAAGATGCCAGAAATAGGAAATGATTCTCCTTTTGTTGGCATGAGGAAGGGTGGAGTTGGGCTGGAGGGGTTGGGTTTGTCACCAGTCCCTGGCATACCCATGCTGGAGCAGCTACAGCTCCCTGCCTTCGGCACTTACGTGCTGTGTAACCCTGAGCAAGTTATGGCACCTCTCTGGGCCTCATAATTCCTTTTATGTTTTCTGTTTTTCTCGCAAACTTACCATTAAAGGACCTCAGTTTTCTCCCTTGTGTTACTGGCATTTTTCAAACTGACTGTGCTTTAGGGTAGCGATGAGGGTTAGAGATGGTGGGGATTTATGGCAAGGGGAGAGAACTCACCTTTTAAGGACCAACCAAGATGAAGCTGGGAGTAGTGAGAGCTCCACGGCTGCTTCCAACCAGGTCCGGACAGTCTGCTCACCATGGGCCCTCCCAGAGACTGTGAAAGTACAGAGATTTGTACCTGGCAATCAGACAAGTGAACGTCAGCATTTACAGGCAAGAAACATGCTTTTAGATCTCTGCTTCTTCATCTGTAAAGTGAATGTAAGGATTAAAAATCAGCATCAAAGGGCAGGTGTGGTGGCTCGCGCCCGTAATCCCAGCACTTTGGGATGCCAAAGGTGGACGGATTGCTCAAGCCCAGGAGTTTGAGACCAGCCTAGGCAACGTAGCAAAACCGCGTTGCTACTGAAAATACAAAAATTAGCAGGGCGTGATGGTGCATGCCTGTAGTCCCAGCTATTAGGGAGGCTGAGGCACGAGAATTGCTTGAACCCAGGAGGCAGAGGTTGCAGTGAGTCAAGATTGTGCCACTGCACTCCAGCCTGAGCAACAGAGCGAGACACCATCTCTATCTCTATATATACATTTATGTGTGTATATATATATATATATGGTTTTTTTCCAACAAACAACAAAAACAATCCCAGATATTGGGGCTTTCCTGTGTATCAGGCATAGTGCTAGAAGACAGCATATCACCACCCTTCACTGGACCCAAGGATCAAAGAACCTGAAACTGAGGCTTGGAGACTTGAAGTCACTGGTCCAGCCCTAGGGGCCAAAACTAGATTCAAAGCCGGCCCTTCCAGATTGCACAGCTCGGTCTGTCTCTGCTGACCCTGGGGCTGCCCTGAGACATTAAAAATCACCTCTATCATACAGTAAGCTGCCACCTGAGGATCTGAAGGTCACCCTGAGTTTCCCCAGCCCCCAGGGAGGTGGGTGCGGCCTGGCCTACCCTGCTGAGCGAGCTCATCACCTCCTTCCCTCCTGCCCTCAGCAGGCGCGAAATGAGGGCGGCCATTCAGGCCTCCCTGGCACATTCTCAGGCCGTGAGTGCCCTTCTCCACCCCTTTCCTAACTGAATCACATTAACAGGAGACTACATTGTCTGTTGCATGGGCACCATAGCACCAGAGGGTCTAAGGCCAGCTTCAGACCTTGCGGGCAGATTGACAGAGGGATGCGGGATCTGGAATTCAACCTCAGAAGAGTAATTTTCCAAGGATGATCCTCTGTCCATCCAGGGGCAGGAAAAGTCCTCCTGAGGCTATTCCAGAAATGCCAGCCCCCCCTCCCTCCTGCTTCCCCGGAGGAGAGATACACAGTGCAACAGGCTGCCGTTTATGAGTATAACCAAAGGGCTCCTTGCTCGTAATACTCTAAATAAGTTATTAAGGGCTACATATTATTTGGAATTTATTGACAAACTTTAGCATTCTTCCCAAGGGAAGGCGGGAACAAACAGGGAAAGGGGGCTGTGGGGTCTTCTGCTGCCCCTAAGTGAGCCACAACCAAAAGGCATTGACAAGCTTTGTCCTCAAGGGTGTCACCTTTGTGGGTGAAAACCCAGGTCCTTTGCTGGCTGCGGGGTTGTGTGTGACAGATGGCTACAGGTGGGGGGCAAGAAAATAACAATGCTGCAACAATAAATATTGACGGTCTGCGTTAGTAAGGGGGTGTCAGAGATCACAAAGTATCTTCTCTGACTCTTCCAATAGCTTCTTAAGGTACTAGCACAATAGGCTCACAATAGACCACTGAGGCAGAGATTTTTCTACCCATTTGATGGAGGGAGTAACTGAGGCTCAGAGAGGTGAAATAAATTGCCAAGGCAAGTTACTTTGCCTCTCTAAGTTTCAGTTTGTCTCTCTCCAAAATAGAGATAATTATACCTAGACCCTCAGTGTTTTTGAGGAATGAGAGATCACTAAGCTACCTGACACATAGTATGGAGATTGTACTTTCCAAAGATGGTCACACTGAAGTATTTACCATTCCATGGGCCCTTTTTACAGTGTGGCATGAACACTCCACCATCAAGAGGGGCATGTATGTCTCTTCCCCTTCACCCTGGGTGGAGTTTTGTAAGGGCCTCAACAGTAGAATATGGTAGAGAGACACAGCACAATTTTCAACGCTAAGTCATAGACAGGGGCTCGAGTTTTCCTGACACGCTCTCGAGACATGTACCTGGGAACCAGCCACCATGTTGTAGGAAGCCAAGGCCCAGTGCTCCAGCTGACAGCCCCAGCTCAGATCTCAATCAACAGCTAGCATCTCTCACCGGGCATGGGAGAGGACAAGCCTGTAGACAGTTCCACCCCCAGCCTGCCAGCCTCCAGCTGAGGCCTCAGAGAATGTGGAGCAGAGACAGCCCACCTGCTCTGTGCTCTCTCCAGAGCCACAAAATCCATGAGAAGAAAAAAAAAACCTAATGTTTCATGCCCCTGCGTTTTGGGGTAATTTGTTATGCAGTCATAGTAACTGGAACAGAATTGCAAGTGATTTCAA